>NC_059174.1:0-5367500 GCF_019923935.1 Bubalus bubalis | reverse complement strand
CCCTTTGAAACCGAGGGTGGACGCCAACTGACAGGAAGATGTAAGTGCTCCTGACCCCACACTTGACCCTTCCACATTACGGACCGCGCAAGTCTGAGGGAACTTCCCTGACTTAACTCTTGCAGGGAGTTTCTGCAGAGCAAAGCCCTTGACCCTGTGGAGAGCACGGAGACGCAGGTTCCCCTGCAGACCCTGCAACTTTGCCCAGACTTGACGTCTGTGCAGGAAGACTTGCCCCGGGCAAGAGCGCAGACTAAGGTTACAGAGTTATTCAGTGTGAGCGTTTGGGGGATTCACAGGGACTTGCAATCTGGCTTTATAAATGGGGAGGGCTAGGAAAGAAAAGGACACAGGATTAGCTCTGACTATCCCTGTCGAGAAAGGGAGCCTTTTTGAACTGAGCCTCGTTACTGTTTCAGCATCCTTGTCTGGAGCGCACCTTTGCAGTTCTGCATCAATGCTGTCTCTTGTGCAGGTATTTCCCCCAAGATCTACTGGAGAGAGCCGCGTGGCGGGGCGGAGGTAGACTCCTCTCCAGGGGAGGAAGCTGCACCCCTTCCTATCAAATACACTGAGACGATCCCACCTCTCGCATTAAATAGGACGGAGATACAGCGACATATGAGTTGCAGCTGACAAGTGGCAGGATATTATCTTTTGTAGGTATTTAATTTTATATTCACGGATTTCGACTCTGTCATTTTCTTACCATACTTCAGAGCCAATAATATTTTTCACAGGTCTCTGATGTTCCTGGAGATCCCCGACAAGCTTCCGACTATGGTACCTAATGGGCAAGCAGTCCCATTCCCTGGCACCAAAAAAAGAGAAGGGCTGGAGATTACAGAAAATCAAGGAAACATTTGGAGGAGGAATGTCTTAACTCTGGACCAAAACACACACACTCAAATTCTCCCCTTTCTTCTTGTGGTCTTGTCTTGTGCTTGGTCGTGTCCAACTCTTTCTGACCCTTTGGACTACAGCCCACCAGGCTCCTCTGTCCATGAGGCTTTTCAGGCAAGAATACTGGCATTGGCATTTCCTCCTCTGGGGCATTTTCCCAACCCAGGGATGGAACCTGCGTCTCCTAGGTCTCCTACATTGCAGGTGGACTCTTCACCCAATATACCTTTCTTGTGCATAGATAGTCAAGAAAAGAGTTTTAAAATGGACTAGACACTGCCTCTGTGCCAACTGAAAACCTAGGAAGCTGTCTACGTAAAGATTTCTCCTTGTTAAGGATGGGAGTTCACACTGAAGGGCCCTCTTGGTCGGCTTCAGGTGCTCGGCCTTGCTAGACTGCAGCCCTTAAAACCGTCACAGACATTGCACACGGTTCTCAAAAGCCACACCATACACGGGTAAGCTGTAATCTACAAATCTGAACTGAGGCAGAAGGGGAGCGGGGTAAACAGCGAGTGTACCTCATTTACATCCTCTTTGGGTGCGGTACTGTGATGGCTATTTCATTGACGCCAACCAAAAGGGTGTTTTTTATATATAGCTAACACAGTGTCTTAAATACCAGTATTTTATTTGCTATTGCATTATAATAAAATGCTTTCTTCAATATGTATTTAATGTACCTCCTATTTTGATTTTTACATTTGGAGTGTTTAAAAAAAGGATCTGAACTGCGCTGCCCCATTCATTTTTTCCTGGCTCTTCTGCAGCCCACTGGCCACTGCTCAGACTGTTTTGAGAAGCAGGGGACTCTATTCATTCTGTCAGGTCACGGACAGATAGACAAAAACAAAAACAGAGTCTTCACATGAGTCCTGCACAGAAATGATCATTGGACGTAATTAACCAGCGATGTGCACCGCTGTGGACATTTAGAGACAATCCTTCCAACTGTCTTTTCTCCCCAACAAGCCCTGTTCACTCAAGTGTGTTCAGGTACTCAGTTACATTCAACACAGACTAATTCACTTATCCTCAACAAGTGGGCTATTGATTTTTGCCTGCTTTCAGAACAGCCTGAGGCTTTCTGAACGAAAATAGCGTCCCCTATTAAAAAAAAAAAAAATCCTGCAATTCCAGGGGAAATGCCCTTTCACTCCACATAATCAGGTTTGCCTCACATTTGTCTGGACCTGTTCCTATATTCAACTTGGAGCTGCTAATTTCCACAATTCTTTTTGCGCCCTGTTCCGTCAGACTCTGGCATATCCCTCGCCTTTTAAAGCTGAGAGGTCAACGGGATTTGCTTTCATTCAGTAGGGGTTTATCTGAACAAAACTTCTCTGGCATACCAGGAACAAGGCATCAGGCACTCTATTTTCTTCCTCTCTCTTTTTTTTTGGTAATCAACTTGTGAAAACCAAGTAGCCTCACTTCCCAAAGGCAAAAAGAGCAGATCTAAGCAACCATCTAGTTTGTACTTCTGTATGGCAAACACCATCCTTTACATAGAAGTAAAGATCATGGCATCCGGTCCCATCATTTCATGGGAAATAGATGGGGGAACAGTGGAAACAGTGTCAGACTTTATTTTTGGGGGCTCCAAAATCACTGCAGATGGTGATTGCAGCCATGAAATTAAAAGACGCTTACTCCTTGGAAGGAAAGTTATGACCAACCTAGATAGCATATTGAAAAGCAGAGACATTACTTTGCCAACAAAGGTCCGTCTAGTCAAGGCTATGGTTTTTCCTGTGGTCATGTATGGATGGGAGAGTTGGACTGTGAAGAAGGCTGAGTGCCGAAGAATTGATGCTTTTGAACTGTGGCGTTGGAGAAGACTCTTGAGAGTCCCTTGCACTGCAAGGAGATCCAACCAGTCCATTCTGAAGGAGATCAGCCCTGGGTGTTCTTTGGAAGGAATGATGCTGAAGCTGAAACTCCGGTACTTTGGCCACCTCATGCAAAGAGCTGACTCATTGGAAAAGACTCTGATGCTGGGAGGGATTGGAGGCAAGAGGAGAAGGGGACGACAGAGGATGAGATGGCTGGATGGCATCACTGACTCGATGGACTTGAGTCTGAGTGAACTCCGGGAGTTTGTGATGGACAGGGAGGCCTGGTGTGCTGTGATTCATGGGGTTGCAAAGAGTGGGACACGACTGAGCGACTAAACTGAACTGAACTGAAAGATTAAAAAAAAATTGATCAAACACGTAACACAACATTTTAAATATACTAATCTCTTTAAGTGAAAGTGCTACATACTTAAAGGAGATTATAAGCAGAGTCAATTTGTGTTGAAAAGAATGATTTGTTTTATGTCAATTATATTACATTTTAATGACAGTCCAGTGGTAAATCTTGACTTCCTTAAAGAAACCATGGTCAACTGTGGACCATTCTGGGGATAGCCATAAATTCTAGGTGTAAGGTGAATAAAGTCCTTAATTGGGGAAGTGTCTGCATGCTTAGCCGTGTCTGACTCTCTGTGACCTTTTGGACTGTAAGCCACCAGGATCCTCTATCCGTGGTATTCTCCAGGCAAGAAGGTATGCCGTTTCCTTCTGTAGGGGATCTTCCTGACCTAGGGATCAAACCCATGTCTCCTGTGTCTCCTGTATAGCAGGCAGATTTTTACCCTCTGAACCATGGAGAAGCCCTAACTGGGAAAGGGGAGCAATAAATACCCCTTCATAACAGACTCTGTCTCCTAACTGGGATGTATTTGGGTAAGAGGCATTTGCATAGCTGCTGTACAAAGAAATAAAGTTGCCCATCCATTTTAGATGCTGAGTCTATTAGAAACATGCTAATTTCAGCTTCTTTCCTTACTCAGAAGCATCTGAACTTGCATGTTAGTTAGGGGGTCAAATATGGCCTCTGGGGAAAAAAAAAAAAGAAATATGCACACACACACGCGCACACACACGCACTCCAGCAGAAGGAGGGTTCAATTTACCCAGGGAGAGCCTCAACCCTGTTTCATCAAGGCTTCTTCCTGCTGCTCTGATGCAGAGCAGAGATAGCTGGGCATCTGCCTGAGCCTTGAAAGCCCAGGACAGAGCTTCCGAGCACAGAGCCCTGCCTCCCAGTGCAAAGCCACCAGAGAGGGGATTCCTGGGAGTGCGGGGTATCTAAAAAATGAAATTTAATGTGTTTGGCCCTTAGTGAGGTTGCTCTGAAAGGACCATGCACCTGTGACCCTGGGACTCCAGGCACATTTCTGAGTCTCCAGTGAGCACAGTGGCAAAAGAAAACTGGCTGCCCTTTCTATAAGGACTAAAGGAAAGAGAACAATGCAGGGGGCTGTCCAGAGCAGCCTTGTCTCCCCGTGGCTGAGAATGAAGAAAGGGCTCCCCTGACAAGAGTCCTGCCTTTGTGTCGTGCGCCTGCAGTTCTGTTTTGTTTTAGAGCTAAGAGTCAAACCTCCAAGTACTGATTACTCACAGCGTGCCTGAGCGCGGCACACCTTAAGGGAGCTGGGGGAGGCAGGAGGCCGGAGAGACAAGACTAACATTAAAAAAATAATGACGTGCAGGGCATCATCAGGTGGCAAGCTTAGGGGACAGAGACACAGACATTCCCAGACTGTCAGAGCTAAGATCTAGTGAAATCTGAAAGAAAAAAGTGAAACAGCCAGGCCGATGTGGACGCGTCAACTTTTTATTTCGCCACATTGGGGACTTTAAAAAGAAAGTAAAATCAGAGAACAAGAAAGAAAACGAAAAAAGCAGGCAGGCAATAGGAGTTCTCATATTCTGTCATGCGGCTTCCCTCAAAGCTCAGCTGGTAAAGAATCCGCCTGCAATACAGGAGACCCCGGTTCAATTTCTGGGTCGGGAAGTTCCCCTGGAGAAGGGAGACTACCCTCTCCAGTATTCTTGGGTTTCCCTTGTGGCTCAGCTGGTAGAGAATCTGCCTTCAATGCAGGAGACCTGGGTTCAATCCCTGGGTTGGGAAGATCCCCTGGAGAAGGGAAAGGCTACCCACTCCAGTATTCTGGCCTGGAGAGTTCCATGGCCTGCACAGTCTGTGGGGTCGCAAAGAGTCGGACACGACTGAGCAACTATCACTTTCACTATTCTGTCATCTTTATTAAAAAACATTTAAGTTCTAAAGTTGACAACAGCTTAAAAAATAGATATAATGTGTTTAACGAGAAGCTCGCTGCTTTGTGTCTATTTTCTCCATTTGTAAATAAGTCTGGTAAGCATGTGGTCACAGATGGGCCTCTGGTATCTGACAGAGGATGACTCTCCTCCTCTCATCCAGGTGCCAGGTCTCAGCACCATCCCGGCACTCACAAGCTCCCTGAACACTGGCTGAATAAAAGAGGGGACCAGGTGGTGCAGTGGTGAAGAACCTGACTATCAATGCAGGAGACACGGTAAGATCCGCGGGTGGGGAAGATCCCCTGGAGCAGGGGATGGCAGCCCACTCCAGTATTCTAGCCTGGAGAATCCCAAGGACAGAGAGAAGCCTGGCAGGCTGCACTCCAGGGTGCAGGGTTGGGGGCGTGGGGGAGAGGGTCACAAAGAGGCGGACACGACTAAACACACCCACACCCACACCCACACACACAGACAAATGAACATCTGCCAAGGTGAGCGACGCCCAGGGTGTCGGGGATGAGGGGATGGAATGGCAGACCGGGAAGGCCTTGGTCTGGGGGGGAATGAGTGAGTGCACCCCAGGAGTCACAGCCTGTACCAGAAACCTATGAGGACCACCCGAGGACAGATGCACCTGCATGTTCTTCAGTGTTCCCCAGAGGAGGTTCCGTTTAGCCCACCGAGATCCAGTGGATGGAGAGCAGCTGCTTGTCCTCGTCCCAAGCCCACTGGGCCCAACCAGACAAGCAATTGGAGGAAATTAGAAGATTAGAAGATTAGAAGAGGAAAGAGGTGGCTCACAACACTTGTTACAGCATAAGGTGGTTACTGTGGTCCAGGGTGACTAGGGTCACTGGCCTAGAGGCTGCTGCAGACAGGGATTTGTAGCAGGACAGAGATGGGGTTCAGCCTCAGAGTCAGAGAGTGGGGGCAGGGGGATGGATTAGCAGGACGGTGGAGTCTTTCTGGCTAAATGACCTAAGCGGACTCTTGCTGAAGGTAGATCAGGGCATGCAGATACTACACAGGGCACAGAAGGCGATGAGGAAGGTCCCGGGATGCTGAGGGTGGGAGATTCTCACCAGACCAACGCACCAGGAGTCCTGGAGCAGCCCGTGCAAAAGAGGACACAGACGTCTAAAAGCTGAGGACTGCCTGGTAAGAGGGCTCAGAGGAGGCTGGCGAAAGGCTGCTCAAGGGAAGACTCTCTGTGGTGGGACACACCAACTCCATCTCAGGGCAAAAATGACCGGGACTGGCGTATACGCAGTACTGATACTTCGACAACCAATGAAAACCTACTGCATAGCTCAGGGGACCCTCCTGAATTGCTCTGGGATGACCCAGATGGAAAGGAAATCCAAAAAAAAGAGAGGGTATAGGTAAACATATAGCTGATCCACTTTGCTGTACAGTAGAAACTAACACAGCATTATAAAGCAACCACGTGCTAATAAAAGTTAACTTTAAAGTATCATCAAAAAAAGTAGGACAAACCAGACAGCAGAGACGCATGTCCCCAATCAAGCCTCAACTTGCTCATCTGTGAAATGGATAAAGACAGTTTCCACTCCCAGGTGGCCTGAATGAGAATCCTACAGCATGAGCCGTGTAAACCACTTTCTGTGGTGCCCGGTGTGAAACCATCATTCAAGAAAGACGACGATTATTATCACTGTGACTATCGTGATGAGGATGGAACGGCTGCTCGGGAAAGGATACGGCTGCCCCAGAACGCGTTCTGTCTTTTGAGTGCACAGAGGTCATGCTGTTAGCACGCTGCCTCTCATTGTCAAACCAATAAAATCTATCCGGAACAGAACAAGACGATAAAATGTGAGCAGAAAAATGCTAAAGGAACAAGTGACTCCCACAGTCCTCCACGCTCCGACAAAAGAGGGATTCTGTTCGTGTGATTAGTTCAAAACAGTGTATTAAGCCCAGAGGAATCCTTTTTAAAGTAAGACTCTAATTTTAGGAACCCGAGGAAAGGCTGCATTTTAATAGGATATTTCATTGTACCCCACATACAAAACTATTGTTTGCCTGACTCTATAATTTATTGTTAGACAGACACGGCACTATTAACTGTGGCAAAATGAAACACGGGCGATTCCACTAATAAAACAATCAGTTCACAAGGCAAAGCACAGCTCGGCTGTTTAAACAGAGCAGAATACCCCTGAGTAGAGATCTACATAGTCTAATATTCCCAGTTGGAATTTCACCTTTCTCTACTCTTTCGTGGAGAAAAATCATTGAAATAGTCTGGTAACAATACCGTTACTGTCTCCTTAACTTAATCCTTTGTTCCTCCCAAAGAAAAGACTGCCGCTGATTATGAATATTCCGTGCTACAATTTCCATCAATTAATATACTACCGTGTTCTTAGTACGGTATTAATAGCTTCTTGATTTACATTAGAGAGTATATATTTTACACCATGGGTGAAGCTCTTTTCTAACGGCTTTAACAGAAAATACTTACATAAAAAGAACTTACAATTTGGAAAATGGAGGTGGGAGGGTAGGGATAATTGCTGGGAAAGGATATATTCTATTCTCCTTCCGTGTTTTTTTTTTTTCCTTCTCCTCTCTGCTGGGGAATTCCTGTCCCCTAGTCAAGGGGGGGCAGGACAGGTCTCCCCCGAAACACCTCTGTCCTTCGACCTTCCATCTGGGAAGAGACATTTGGAGCTGAGCTGGTGTTTCTTGGTGGGTCTGCCGCCAACTGTCTGCGGAATGCAGAGTCTGCAGTTCGGCTTGCACAAAAAACCAGAACAAGCAGAGAGGAGCCCATCCCCCCTTCAGGTGACTAAAAAGAGGCAGGTGGTAGTGAAGAAGAAAGGGACGGTGGAGATGAAGGGAGAGACGGCAGCCTGGGGAGAAGCTCAGCCCGCTCTGCAGGGAGTGAGCGGGGTGTCTCTTACACACCCGGAGCCCTAGCCGCCTCGCCAGGAAGACCACACGTCCAGGTCCAGCACTGAAGGCTGTGTGCACGCATGCTTCTCAGGGAGGCGGCAGAGTGGAGGAGGCTCTGGAAGGAAGGGAGGTGTCCTGCCCCCGCCCAGGTACGTCCAGAGCCACTGATGCCCCGCAGGACTGCGACGGCTGCGGGGTCAGCATGAAGGCGGCCCCCAGGCACTTCTGCAGAGACTCCTGGGCCTGACTCACCCCCACGGGGACCTTCCGGGCTGCTCCACGCCGCTGGCTCCAAGAATGGACACACTCAAAGGGGCTGTGCACAGGCGCCGACATCTAGAACCCCTTTGATAGCCTGTGCTCAGGGCTCCTGCTTTTACTGCCCTGTTGTCCTGCTAGAATTTCGCCATGGTTTTGACGATCACCAGGATTTACCCATGGAACCGGCAGACTCTGGTCTCAGTCCCCCACTGTGCGGTTTCAGGACTGTCGCACCGTAAAATGAGGACGTGGGTGTCCCCTGCTTCCATAGAGACATGGTCCATAAAGGGTTAAAAAAAAAAAAAGATGTGAACTGGTTGTCAATATTTAAAAGTGGAAATAATTCCTCCAAAAATCCTGAGTCCCTGATTCTTTTTTAAAACACTCTCAGCAGCAAAAATCCGGAGCTGGGCAGCTGTTACTTTGACATTTGAGTCTCCACTTGGTCCACTTCTTCATTTGCGTGAACTTACAGGGGATCCCACAGCATCTCTGAGTCCTACAAATGCTAGAGTCCAGGCACTGTTGCTTAGAGAGAGTCATCTGTCCTTTTCCAAGACCCATTCCCAGGACACATCTGCCAGATGACTCCTAAAGACCCCCGGGCATCCCCCAGGCTACTCTGGGCAAGTTTCGCCCTTGCTAACCCTCCCTGGTCCTCCCACCTAAACCTGAGTTATCCCGGATACGCGCTGCTGCCCACCCAGCCCTTTGGCGGCTGCTCTGAGATGCAGGTTGTTGCTGCTGTTCAGCCATGAACTCGTGTCTGACTCTGAGACCCTGTGGCCTGCATGCTAGATCTCCCTGTCCTCCACTGTCTCCCGAAGTTTGCTCAAATTCATGTCAGTTGAGTCAGTGATGCTATACAAGCATCTCATCTCCTGTCGCCTCTTCTCCTCCTGCCTTTAATCTTTCCCAGCATAAGGCTTTTTACCAAATGAGTTGGCTCTTTGCATCAGGTGGCCAAAGTATTAGGGTTTCAGCATCAGTCCTTCCAATGAATATTCAGGGTTGATTTCTTTTAGGATTGACTGGTTTGATCTCCTTGCAGTCCAAGGGTCTCTCAAGAGTCTTCTACAGCACCACAGTTTGAAAGCATCTGAACTGTTCAGCCTTCTTTATGGTCCAACTTTCACATCTGTACATGACTACTGGAAAAACCATAGCTTTGACTACACGGATCTTTGTCAGCAAAGTGATGTCTCTGCTTTTTAATATGCTGTCTAGGTTGGTCATAGCTTTCCTGCCAAGGAGAAAGCGCTGAGACGCAGGAGCCCATGGTGATTGACAGGGCTGGGCTTTGCTGTATTTCTCGTAAAACTTTGTCAGGAAGGATTAAATGACGAGGGCTGGAAAAGAGATGGATGGACCCTTCCTGAGGCCGTGTCTACACATGACCAGAGCCATTCACAAGGCCAGCTGAGTGAAAAACACCAGTCAGAAGGGCCTGGTGATTGAACTGACAGGCTGATTCCCCAGCCAGGGAAGGCAGCCTTGGGCTATGGCTGGGGGCAGGGCAGCTGGCCCTTTGGTTTGTCTTTTTTCCCTCCATTTAAAGCACTTTGCAGAGTCTCGAGCCTAGGGTAGAGATTCAGTTTAGTGTCTGTGGATTGATTGATTAATTTAAAGCCCCTGAGAGATCCCGCGGGCTCACAGATAAAGCTGGATGAGCTGAGAATTTCCCTGTCTTCCTCAAAAGGAAAATGTTCAAGCAGCAGCCCCTAATTGGAGATGATTTACATTTCTGTCCTGATCTCAGAACTGGAGGACCAACCACAGGAGTCTGGTCCCGAACCGTGGCCGCAGGGTCCCGTTCTTGCCTGACACCTTCGAGATGAGGACTGGCTGTGGTGGTCTCAGAATGTGATTCACTTGTTTAGACCCCAGGGGTCAAATAAGTTCTGACCTTTATAACCAACTCTACCTAATAAGCAGGCCGATAAAGTGCCCTGTGTCTCAGTTTCCCTGGTGAGAAACGGGGACTCCCACGAGGTACCGCCATCAGGCGCCCGGCACAGTCTCAGAAGACGCTCGCCGAAAGGTGCCTGTTACTGCGCGGGGGACCGTGAAGACGCCAGACGTGAGCTCCCCGAACGTGGAAGACAAAACCCCAGGGGCTGCTCTAACCCAGATGAAAGGACCCCCACGCCCTGTCTGGGCGTTCCACAGTCGAGTGGACGTTAATGCCTTCTGCATGTTAGTGGAGTAACATGCCCACTTTACCACTGTAATTCTGAAAGCATACATCCTTTCAAAACGTTTCCCTGCCAGTGACCATAGAACACCCCACCCTGGTGCTGTGTGTCTGTGAGCAAGTCCAGTTAAGGGACCCATGGGTCCCCTAAGTCTCACCTCCAGTGAGTCTCTCACCCTAGAGAGAGATCTCTGGCTATTTGCTAAATTCTATCAGAACAAAATGAACCACAGAGAATAGAGAAGTGGAGGGTGAGGGGTGAGGGGTGGACCAGGATATGAAGTTAATAGCACCTTATAAATTCAATTTGCATTCCCCTCTTGATTTTAACCCAATCTACATGAGCTTTCCAAAACAGGCAGTCATTTGAAATCCCCCCACGTGACGGACCGTCTTAGACGTTTTAAAACACCGTCCCTTTGATAGACCGTGCTGCACAATGTGGTTTTAACTGGTTCTAGAATATTCTGATGGTGAAATATTTTCTGTTTCTGGGCCAGAACTGGTCATTTCTTCTTGAGAATATGATGTTTGAAAATCAGTTCCTTCTATTATAGATTTCTCCCTCAGCTTGTAGAAAATCCATGATTCCCTAAACATTGGTCTTTGAAAGCACATTGACTAAAATCTTCATGCTTAATTCATGAAGCGCAGTCTGGAGATTAGTGGAGCTGGACACAGACCAGGAATACTTTATCATATTCTAATAAGCAGAGGCTGAAAATTGCATTTCTAAAG
This sequence comes from Bubalus bubalis, assembly GCF_019923935.1. NCBI lineage: Eukaryota > Metazoa > Chordata > Mammalia > Artiodactyla > Bovidae > Bubalus > Bubalus bubalis. The sequence goes on along the minus strand of NC_059174.1, from coordinate 5,356,367 downwards.
CTACAGTATTAAAGGGCACGCCGCAAAACATGACCCAAACATAACTCAGTAGTTTTACAGTGTCTGAAAAGGCTTTGATATGATAAAGTATGCTGACGAGGGGAATAAACACAACTAGAAATTTCTGAATTTAAAAAGAAGAAAGTGTGTGTGGGGGGGAGGTGGGGGTGGTGCTTGGCAAACATTCAGTATATTTGTGGAAAAATATATATTATACACTCATATATTGTGATTTATAGTAAACCAGCATTGGCTATTGAGTCATGGGGTAGATCACTACAGCACGGGATAGATCAATTTAGGGGGTGTGGAAATCGTCAAAGAAAAAAATGAAGAAAGTGAGCCTAATGAGGTTAATTTAAAGGTTTCCAGAAAAACCTAAGAGCTGGCTTTTCAACCATCCTTAAAACAGGTCACTGGCACTGTCTCCAAAAGCAGAAGGCAAGGAGTATGGGAGAAGTGAAGGTGGAGTGGAAACGCTGCTCAGAATATGGTGCAGGATAAAAGCCGTCCCCCAGATTATCTGCAAAACGATGGCCATGTGTCAGAGCAAACACACAACCCAGCTACGTACATCAGTGGGGGCGGAAGCACCTGTGCAGTGCCCGGCACACAGTAGGGGCTAGGAAGTATCCATCTGATTGACTGATGGATGGTTTCATGGATGAAGGAGAAAGCAAGCAATGGAAAACAGGTCCTGTGCCCACCACGCGAGCCATGGAGGCTGCTGGATCTACTCTACTGAGTGCTTGCTAAGCTGTTTTTCCTTTTACAGAGGCAGCTGCTGATTAAAATAAACGAAGCAATTGGTCAGGAACAGTTCTCACAAAGCCAGTAAGTAAGCCCGGACCCACGGGTGGTCAGAGATCTCTGCAGGAGCAGGTGGGAGTGAGAAGCAGTGATGGGGTGGGAAGGGGAAGGGGTGCTGGCCCCCAGAGGGTACGCCTTTAAACCGCGGAGCGCGGGTACCGCCTATCGGTGGGGAGATGCTTTGGAGAGTTGGCCGCCGGGGGGTGTCTCTGATCCCCGCCCCTCAAAGCCAGCTCTCAACACTGCTGAGATCAGAGTGGAAAGATCAGAGCGGCCCAAACCTGCTGATTTGAGGATTTTCTTTTTATGGGTGTGCACATACCATGAGTGCTTCACTCACTTCAGGGAGCGGAGTTTATCTTACTTCCTATCAGTCCTGTTTTACCCCCCCGGAATCTCCCTGCGGGTCTCTGACGACATGGCCCAGGCTTCCCTCACCACCTCAGACGTCAGCAGAGGTCAGCAGAGGAGGGGTCCTCTTTAGCTAGCTGGCTTCCCTCATCCTTCAGGTCCCCTCATGCACCCCGGCCAGCTGGACTAGCTACTCCTGGGGCGTTACAGAGCGTCGCAGTCAGCGCCACCATCACCCCGGTAACCCCTGACCGGTTGCACGCCTTCCCCCTCCTCCCCTGACGATACACTCACTAAGGGCCAACAACTTGACAGGCAACCCACTGCCTCCCCAGGCCGAGTACTGAGCCTGCCAAGGTGGGATCTGAAAATATATTTATTGCCTAAAATGAATGGAGCAATGACGGTGGTGATTCCATAATATACAATCCTAAAGGGAGACTGTGGACATCCTCCTCTCTTTTGCATTTCACTTACCCTTAGGGGAAAAAAAAGGAAAAAACAATAAGTCTAAGGTATTTAGCATGTATACATGCCAAATACAACAAAAACTCAACTGCTATAAAAATGAGTAGGAATAACAAAGAACGAAAAACGACCCAAACTTGCACCACTTAGTAATTTTCTCACTCTGAGTGTAAATTTTACCCCTTTGAGCACTGACAGTCTTTTCCATCCCACTGAATTCACATTTCCGACAGCGGTACCCGCTGGGCCATCCCAAAGCCATTCTCAGCGTGTTCACACATCAGGGTGTCCTCACTGGCTGACCACCACGAGCACACTGTTTACTGGGAGAGGTCAGCACGGCCAGGAGGCAGAGGCGGAGGCGGAGGACACACTGTCAGAAGGTGCAGCCTCAGATACGGCTATCTGAAGCCACAAACGGACCTGCCGGGTGCAAAGACGTGCCGCCGTCACCATGGACGCGTGGTCCCAAGCAGATCGGCAAGTCACGTGCTGGAGGGCGACAGGAGTCATGCAGCTGCCAGCTGAGGGTGGCTGGGGCGAGGCAGACCGAGGCCCCGAGAAGACTCAGAGGTGAGCCGGGAGGCCTGGACCTCGGTTCCGATTTCAAGGAAGAAGAGCGATCCATTTGCAGGTGCTCCTGTCCCTGTGACTTCCTTCGTCCTCTGACTGCCAGCCCTTCTGCTGGGCATACGCTGTCTGACTCTGCGTCCTGTATTAACACAGCCACAGTTGGCAAGGTGGCACGTGTCCACCCACCCTCAGTGGTGGCTTTTGCAAGGTCTGTAATATCCTCTCTTGCAACTGGCGCCATGGTAGCAGCCCCATCTGGGCGCCCGCCTCCAGCTGGACACGCCTGCGCCTCCTGACAGACCCCTCCCCTGAACCACAGTGGTTCCCTGGGCTGGCTCCCTTTCCCCAGGGCCTTCGATGGTAACCACGGGGTCCTGCGGAAAGGGAGTCACGGCTTTCCAGGGAGATCAGCCCATCTTGCCCCCTTAATTATAATTCCTTACTTGCAATATGCATCGGCAGGTATTTACATAAACAATGAGGTATTTGAAACAGAGAAACTATGAAAATGAAACTGCTTTAATTTACATCCCACGGGACTGAGGCAGTAGACTTCTCTGAATGCCAAATAAATAAATACAAACTTAAGTAAGTGTCAGGTTGGGGGTAGTCTATGAATCTAAAGTGGGATGAAGGAGCCAGGCATGGCCCACAGCAACTTATTAGTCTCCATGCTTCTGAGAAGGGCTGCCCGGGGTTCCTTTAAATACAGAAAACAGAACTCCACCGGAAATACTGGCCCCTCCAGGAAGGGAGGTGGAAAGGCCATGGTTGATCGGACCAGAAATGATGAGTCATGGCCAGGACTGAGATTTGGCACAGGAGTTTTGTACCAGGGCAGGGTGGACAGGGTGAGCCGTGTTTCAGCTGACATAAACAAGCCAAAAGACAACAAGTCAGCCCTGGGGTCCCTCCTCTGCCCGTGCTGTCAGGAGTCAGGTAACATGGAGAGAGGTCAGACCTTACTCCAGCAGATACAGAAGCAGGAGCCGATCTGAGCATAAGCGCCTAGGGAAATCTTGGGGCCTGACTTTGCAGTGCTGCGTGGGGTGATGTGAATGGATGCGCACGCATATGCACATGGCTTTGTTTAGTCTGTGGGGTTAAAAAGGCCCCAAGGATGCCAGGAGATGAAGCCGAGGACAGATTAAAGGATGGGCATTAATAAGGCAGGGGAAAGAGCAGTTGAGAAGCGGCTCTACGATGCTCTTGCTGGGGACTTGGTAAGCGTCACCGCTTCTTGTCCTCAAATGGCTCTCCCCCATCTGGGAGAAGAAACTGAGACAAGCCTAGGTGTCCCTGATGGCACAAGCTGCAGGTGGTGACGGCGAGAGTCAGATGCAAGCCAAGGTCACTGGCCTCCCCCTGCAGTTGCAGAGGAAGAAGCCCAGGGATCATGTCTGTCTGTTCACAGTGTGGAGCCACACGCACCACTGGACCCAAGCACACAGGACGCCGCCAGCTTCCCCTCTGGTCTGCTCTGTATCTGTCTCACCTCTCCTCTCTGATTCTCTGTGTGTGCGCATGTCTTTCTGACCCTGAACACTCCTCTTTTTACAACGGACAGCCTTCTCCTGTGCGCCATGGGAGGACGCTGCGAAGCGGCAGGGCCCCCGGCGTAGCTGTGAAGGGTGAAGGCATGCGGCAGCCTTCCTCGCCAGCTACAGCAGAGAAGTCCCAGGAAGGACGCAGAGTGCCCTGGTTTTCTGGGTGCTCAGTCCTCAACCCAGCTCTTCAGCCAGGAGGCAGGTACCAGGGCTGGTCAGACCTGGGTCTAGTGCCCATCCCCATGGGTCGGGGTGGGGCTCACAGTGGTCCTTTTGAGATCAGCAATCCTACCTCTACCACGAAGAGGGAGACAGAGGCATCCCAAGGAAGAGAGAGCACTGTGAGTGATACGAGGGTGATGAGAAAAAATGCTGGACATCTTAGTTACAAAAATAGAAAAAAATCAGATGAAGCGCTGTGATCCTTGAAAGAACAGAGCCGGGGAGAGAGGTAGGCTGAGGCAGCGAACGGCAGCATGGGGCCGCGCTGCCAATGGCCTTCGCACGAGCCTTGTGCGGGGCTCTCTAGAGGGCTCCCGGGAAGGCAGGAGGTTGGCCCATTCTACCATTTCTCTCCTTCCCGCTGCCTGGCCACTCTCAACTGGGGGACACCTGGAGATGGAGGCAGTGTTGCCAAGCAGCGAGCAGGGGCGGGGTCACTGAGGCCTTTGTGGGCTGGCCACGCCAACTGCAGGTGGCTCGCTCCTCTTCGATGTGAAAGAACTTGCCACCCTGGGTGTGCCCTTGTTACCGGCAGCCAAGCGCAATTCCTGAGGTCCCCACCTGGGCACCAGTCCCCCGGGCTGGGTCCCCACCTGGACCGCCTGCCCTGCCTTCCTCCTGCTTCAGCCGCCAGACACCCTGAGAATCCAGGGGCCGGAGAAACAAGCCCCCTTCCTCGCGATATAAACGCTTCCCTCCTTACCTCTTGTGTAATCCACACATACCTCCACCTCCTCATGGCTACCCATTCAACTCAGGGACGCCCAAGAAACCAGAGGGAGCCCAGCATCGTGAGGCACGAGGATGTTAATCTGAGACCCTGCCACTCCTCCCCAAATACCAGCTCTGGGCAGAATATACCTATTATCTACTTGGCTGAATTAGAATCTGACCTCTGAATGTTGATACAGTTGAAACAACACAAAACAAAGATAACGCAGCTATTTTGCAGGAAGCTTCCTTGTCGACCAGATATGTGTGTGTGCACGTGTGTGTGTGCGTGTTTTAATGTGATGGTGAGCTTTATTTTCTCATATGTACATCATATATTGTAATACGAAATGGATATTGACTGCAGCTGGGGTGGATATCCACATGTATTGACCTCAGAGGTAAATATTGACTGAGACAAAGGTAAAATCGATGCTTACCTTGAGGGATAATAAATCTGGATATCTATTGAAATAAGAAGTCAATAGGCACATTGTTACAAACACCCGTGGTTATAGTCACTTGAGCAAATTTGTAGAGCGGGCGGTCAGCGGCTGTTTTGCAGAAACGAGAGGCAGCGGTGGAAGCCCACGGAGGCCGCACTGACCAGCCGCTTTCCCTTTACTCCCCTTTCCTCTGTCGCCAGCCAGCATTGGACCAGGTATGCCACCCCACCCTACCCTGTCAAAGGAGTAGCTCAGCCTCCGTTTTCAGGAGGTTACTGAATTAGGAGTCTGCATTGTGGCTCAGCTGGCAAAGAATCTGCCTGCGATGCAGGAGACCCGGGTTCAATCCCTGGGTCAGGAAGATCCCCTGGAGAAGTGAATGGCTATCCACTCCAGTATTCATGCCTAGAGAACTCCACACAGAGTCAGACATGCCTGAGTATGCACACAAACACTGGTTATTGGGGGGGGGGGGATCTGATATGAGTATCCCCATTTTATAGCCCGATAAACTGAGGCTCAGAGAACTTGAGAAACTCATCTGACAGAGATGATAAAGGGGGATGCCCTAAATTCAAAACTGATTGATGCTGAACTTGTTATCTTGCTAACACATCATTGTCTCCTGCTGACTGTCATAAACTGGGACTCGGGTGACAGAGATGTCAGAGAAAGGTGAAAGCAGAGACTGGAGGCGGTGAGGAAGAATCTGTTTGGGGCAGAAAGTGCCAGTAACAGCGTCTTTGCAGAAATGGACAGGGAATTTTTGTGACGCCACTTGCCGTCACTGCTATCGATCATCACCATCACCACGGCTCAGCTTTGGTGAGTCGTGACTATGGGCCAGGCACCGTGTTATTAAGCATTGTACAGACCGGATTTAGATACAGTCTCCCAACCCTGTGGGGTCCTGCAGTCGATGACCTGGTCACCTATCCAGTTTCCATTCTCCGTCTCCCTCGATGGCTGAGCCCAGCCTGGGTCAGCCATCAGCCCCTCCCCTGTACAACAACACGGGGTCTCAGCTCCCAAGCGCGGTGGGCACACATGCTGCCCTGGAGACTGTTTGCGTGTAGGCACGTGACACAGTTCTGGCCAAGGAGATGTGAGCACAGGTCTGTCGACGGGCCTCTTGGAAAAGGCCTCCGTGTTCTGAGAGATGCACGTGGGGGCAAGGTGCCTTTTCCCTCCACGTTACGCTCCCTGGTTCCGGTGCTGGGAACTGCCGCAGCCATCCTGCAAATGTGAGGGAGACGACAACTGAGGAGGAGGCGGATGGACACGCAGAGAAGTGGAGCCACATCAAAATATGCCACCTCGTTGGCCACCCCACTCTGGACTCCAGCCTAGGCTGGATAACACACTTCCATGTACTGTGGCCACTGCGAGCTGCGTTTCCTGTCAATGCAGCCCAGACCATCTGAACTGCTACACGTGGAGAGACCCAGGCTTAGGAATGTTGACTGTTAACCTGCAGCAACTAGAACTTCCTAACTCCGCGGTCTGAGTTCTTAACGGCTTCTCAGCAACCATACCAGGCTACCTCCCATTTGAGGCTTATACCGAGGCCTGCTGGAAATCGGGTCCTGCAAATGAAATCAACCGGAAGTGACAATGATCCCCTCTATCTGACCTTGCAACGCCATACTCTAAGCATTGTGTCAGAGGCACCCTTCCAAGACCTATTCCTTTCAGAGGCCTAGGCTTTCAACACTGTTTTAATGAATCGCAAGACATTTCTCCCAGACTTCACGCATCAACTCCAAGAGAACCTGATTAAGGTTTCTCAACACCTAATATTACAACTTATCAAATGGCTTCCATTTGATAAAACATATCATGTGCTTTCAGTTCCCCTTGCCCAACCTACTCTCTTTTCCCCAACTGGAACATCTGTTTTTAATTCGTCAACAAGGAGAAAAAATGACAGAATTAAAGGGTGCTTTCCTCCACTCTTCCTGACCGTGGCCGCCATTCTGGCTCTGCCTTCCACACCAATAAAACACCAAGCTGCACCTCCTGTGGGAGTGCTGAACACACTCGATTCCTTCAGGAATCCTCCACCGAGTGTCTGCTAGCTTTTTCCTAGATGCGTCTCTCTCCTTAAAGACAGGACTGCATTTCATTCATTTATGGGACCTTAGGACCGAACACAGTACCTGACATGTGGGAGTAAGCACAGAATTTAGTGATCATTATAGATTTCAGGTAGGGTGGGAGGTGTCATCAACAGTGAGATCTTTTCGGAAAATGCCAATGAATACCAACTTATAGGAAGACCCTGTTGTCCTAGAGTTTTCCATCTTCTTTCACCTTCCAGCTAAGAAGCAGCATCATGGTTAATCCCTCCTGGTTTTTTATTACACAGGGAAAAATAGGGGGGCGGCAGGGGGAAAGCCAGTGGACAGGTTACAACACAGTTAGGGGAAGCCAAAGGAAAATGAAGTCTCACACTCTGTCAGCTCCATCCTACCCTCATACGCCTGTATTGTTAAAGGGAATTGGGGCACTTTATCATCCATTTACCCGTTATCTTTATACCGTTACCAGAAACTGACACTCAAGCAACAGCCTCTCTACTGTAGCTTCTCTGCGGTGTCCGGGGCCCCAGTGAGGGGCATGCTAGGGGGTCACGGAACAGTCTAACCCGCTGAGGACCCGCCACAGCAAAAGGGCAAAGGCCTTTGGACTCGGGCTCCCCGGGGCTCCCCGGCTCGGGCTCCACGACCGCGCGTGCCAATTCCTATAGTAGATCTCCTCCATTTGTCTGTCTACGCGTGTGCTAATTGTCAGCCAGCCAGCCATCTACACCCCTATCAGTTCTGCTTCTCTGGAGAACCCTAATACAGGTGGCAGGGGTCAGGCGAAACTAACGTGTCCGTAAGGTGATCCCCCAGAACAGACACCGCAGCACGGCTACTAAACAGTATGAATGGCAGACAAGGCAGGGAACAACCATGTCTTCCCGGAAGGCCAAGGCTTTCCCCCTTTCTCCTCCTCCACTGTGACCAGGACCGTCACAGGAAGCCCGCACACCCCCATAGGGGCTGTTCCGGACACCTTCGCTTTATCCCCAGCACCTTGTTCGGTGTGTGCTACAGAGTAGGTGTGCAATCAACTGATGGTAAGTGACGAAGGTGTTAAAGGTATGAGGAGGTACCCGGGACACCCTTAGCAGGGACGAACACTGGGTTCAGGGGACGGAATGGCCTCACCTTCTCTGAGCCTCCGTGTCATTGTAGGAAAAAACAAAACAAAAAAATGCACTAACCCATCCTACCAGTGGCTTTGGTAAGTTTCATGATTCTAGAAGTAGAAGCCTCGCTCCTGTTCAGGACCTGCTTCAAGCGAGTCACGAAGCCATTTCTGCGAGAGGGTGGGTTTTGCTGCTGAGCCAGCGCTTCCTGACAGCCGGGCCCTTTGGAGTAGAGAGGCCCCATCACGTCCCCAGGACAGCAACTAAGCAGTTCATCAGCAGCAGTCTCAGGAAATCCAGCTGCCGATTTAAGGCAACGGCCTGAATCTTCATCATCTGCGTCGAAAACCAGGAGTCAGGTCTCCTGTTTGCCCAGTCCTACAGCCCATCGTGTTGAGGGCTTTCATCACCTGGAGAGGGTTTCAAGGGCTTCAGCTGGAGCAGAAGAGCCCCCCCAGGGAAAACCTGGCCCCACGCCCCACCATCACTGACCCTCCCTGCAGTGTGCCAGGCCTGCCCGCAGCAATGCAGTCGGGGCCACACGGGAAACAGACCCAATGCCGACTGCCACTGAGGGGTCATGGGACTATTCTAGCTAATTGCCACGGCTACAAAAGATGAGGTTAAGTCCCCTGTAAACACTCCTCGTTTCCAAGAGGGAGGCCCACTTGATTTACACAACCACCAGTAAACGTGCGGAGAAAAAACAGATATCACTTAAGAGACCTAACGTTTCCTGACAGCAATGAACTGGCACTCACTGGGGCCCTCTGTACATTTCCCAGGAAGGAGTCCTGGTGCAAGGAGCACGGGACAGTCCAAGACGGCACCGGCTAGCCCAGAACACCTGGCTCCAGCTCCTCAAAGACAGGGCAGGGCCGCGACCGAGCGCCCTGCTGTCTGGCCTGCTCTGCTCATTCTGCTCTCTGCGCCGAGGCCTCTGAATGCCTGATGGGTTCACTGCCAAAGAGAACGACAGGCCTTCTGATCAACGGCTCTGTTTACGGTAATCAGGGCAGGGCGCTGAGCGAGTTTCAGGATGCCAAGTGATCGCGTGTTTTCAGGATAATCAATAAGACACTTATCTTGAAAGATTCATGCAAGTTTGGAATCAATTATGAATGGGATGATGATAAAACTCTGAGAGAGACTCACTGGATTTTTTTTTTTTTTAAGTTCTTATCAGAGGGCAAGGCTCCATTTTGTTGGCTTCTCTGAAATATTATATAAATTTAAAAATTGAATACTCACTCTGCTCTGCCATTGTCAAAGAGCTAGATCATCTCATGATTTAGTAGGGATTTTCAAATTCGGATGCTGTGGAATCCTGGGATAATATAATTCAGGGTGTTTTTTTTGTTGTTTGTTTTTTAAAGGAGGCGGGAGTTCTCATTGAGAGTATCAAGGATTGCAATGTCGTATACAGTAGAAAGGGCTAGCATGAACTGTAGACACGAATGTTGAGTCTGAAAGTAAGCCTCTACAAGTCAAAGACGGATGGTCTTGGGCACGTTAGTTCTTCTTTCCAAATCAAAATTTCCCTGTAAAAACAACAAAGGCACCTCCATTGTAGGGTTATGGTAAAGACAAAATGAGATCATCTATATGGCAAGTTTATCATAATCCCAAGCAATGCAACAGGCTCTCAATAAAAGTCAGTTATTGCTAATATTAGAATTCTGACTCGATCCCCTTGAGTGAGTTACTCTTTCTGGTCACCACTGTCAAATTTCGAAAAGGGAAATGACAAATATGCTGCAAGGTGGTTGGGGAATTAAATGAGATAATGAATAAAATAGCATCTGATCTTACACAACTAGCACATGATGGATATTAAAAGTGATAAATAACGATATGGAAAGAAAACTCAATTGTTTTTCCTTTACTCTCATGCTCATAATACTTCTGACAGCAGATGAATAGGGTTCGTCCCACAGGGAGCGGATCTCTGAGACCGGCTGGGTGTCCCACAGCTGCACTCACTCCTGACAGTTAATAAGCTGCGTTAGAGCAGGCCCCGCAGGATGAGGACTGAGTCCCGCGGGGCTGCCCGCACTTCAACGCCGATCTCAAATAGCTGCCCCCGGCTCACCCCGAGACTCCCGTCTAACGGGGCGACAAGCGGAAGACTCCCACCAGCTTCCTTCAGGTTGCACAAGCTGCCAGGGTGGCTCGTACAACCAAGAACGCCAGCTTCTGTCCTCTCGCCCAGTGATACCAAGGCTGTTTCACAGGATAGGACAAAGGCCGGACAAGGGCCAGGTCTAGAAGGAACCGGAGCACAGAGCCTCTGTCCGCTCCCAGTCAGGGGGTGTCCCCTGCCCAGCACATCAGTGCCCTCACCCACCTGTAATGCAGGGATTTCCATGGTGGCTTCAGCATGTAGGCAAGATGGATTATTAACTCAATTTCCAGCCCCTCGCATCTCTCCAGAAAACGAAAGGTTGAGCCTACCATTTCTACTCATGGCTTGGTCTTTCTGGTGACCAAGCCCCATTGAAGGGGGCCCCATCAGTTGCCTCGTGAGGACAAAAGATGCTTCTACCTCCCAGAACATTCCAAGGGAATTAGGAGCTCATCACTAAGGGAATGACAAGGTCTCGGGAGCCCTGTGTCAGGACCTGGGGCCAAAGACCAAGTATCAGAAGGGGTCAGGGGGCCGAGACCAATGTAAATACACAGTTCTCATCATTCCATGCTAACACTCGGCTGGAAAAAACTTTCAGAGAAGCAATACATCCGGTCTCACCTCTCCATTTCACAAACAAGAGAAGGGGGCCCTTGTCTGACCCTCAGGTTACCTGGAGCAACTCTTGCACAAGGGTGCCTGGACCAGACTGTTGGAGACAAAGCAAGCCCTGCATCCGGGTGGGGATGTGCAGGACCACAGAGAGTCCAGGAGCCCATGCAGAGCCCGTGGAGGCAGGCCATCTGCCTATGGGGGCGGGGCGAAGGGAGGGGAGCACAGGACCACAGTAGAGTCCAGAGCCGGACGGTGACGCAGGGCTGGTGGAGGCAGGCCATCTGCCCTCTGGGGGGGTGGGGAAGGAGGGGAGCCAAGCCTCGGGGAGGCCACTGAGGCTAAGCCAGGCAGAGGAAGAGACCGCGGTGTGAAGTGACGCGCAGAGGAAGCTACTTAAGTCAAGGAGTCATGGTGAGACCGCCACAGGCGACAAAGAAGGAGGGAAGAACGTGGAAGACAGGGAGCCTTCTGGGAGCCCAGGGCCTGCCTGACTTCAAACCAAGGCCCTTAGCCAGCGGACGGCCAGCAGGGTGGGGTGAAGGGGGCGGAAATCAGTGGATCCAGCTTTGGGGAGCTGGTCGAGGGCTGCCTGAGCAGACCCCATAATTAAAAGGCTGGTCCCCCAAAGGACAGAGGTGAAGTCTCTGGTCGGCAGCTGTAACAGCGGACCCCACTCAACTAGGATGCTACCCCCGCCATGGCCTGGGCTCCTCCTGGCCCTGAACAGCTCGACATTCGGCCTGAGCTTGCAGAGGACTTTTCATGGGCCACTCCACTTACACTGTCCCTTTGATCAGGAATAGCCCAGGGCAGTCAGAATCACTGCACGGTAACTCTGACACTATACTTAGCTCACATGGCCACAGCTGAAGAATTTTTGTTGAGGTTCAAGTTTTGAGGAACAGCTCTGTAACCTGCCCCTGAACGGGCCTCGGCAGAACCTGGGAGCAGACCAGCAGTCCCCTCTGCCTTCCTCCAAGGTCACCACCCCACCCCTGGGTACCTCGATCATTGGGGAAACCAATTTTGTGCCCAGACTGAGGCTGGAGGAAAACTCTCCCCGAAACTGGCAAATTCTCTGAGATGGTTTCTTTGGAGATATTGCTCATAGCACTAAAGGGCACAGATGTGAAGCTTGCTGGGCCTTTACATGTGTATACACACCCATGTAATTATCAGATCCAATCAGGGATCACTTCCAGCCTGGCAGAGGGTGGCCCCCACCCCCTAGGGGGCCCCATCCCTCAGAGCAGCCATCACTGCTCTGCCCCCTCTCAGGTGCAGACGTCCTGGCTGCTTTGGACCTTTAAATTAATGTGCTCCTACTCTGTACCTTTTCAAGTGTCTGGCTTCTCCCACTTAACTCTCAGCCTGACTCCCGGATTTTATAGTGTCTATAAAAATAGCCCATCCGCTCACCTGTCCTGGACTTCTATTGTGTGCTGGGCTCAGAGCTACCCTCATGTTTAATCCTCACTGCAAACTCAGCAAATGGGAGTTATTATTCCAGTTTCACTGATGAAGAAAGGTTAAGTGACCTGCTGCAAAATCCCAAAGCTGGAAATCAGCATATTAGGATCAGGGATACGATTTGCTGTTGACTCTTGATGCCAGGGTTGGGAAAAATGGACATGAAGGCCTCTTAACAGTGTTCAAGATACAGTATGTAGCCACAAATATTAGCACCGATGATGATAAAGATGATGATGATGCCAGGCCTTGTATTAGTGTTTGGGGAACAGAAAGGAACGAAACAGACGTGGCTCAAGGCCTCAGGGATCTGACACCCTGGCGCAAAGCACATGCAATACACATTTTATTTTTGTTCGGTCACTCAGTCGTGCCCAACTCTGCAACCCCATGGACTGCAGCGCTCCAGGCTTCCCTGTCCTTCACTATCAACACACAGACAATACCTTTATAATGATGAACTGTGATAACGAAGGGAAGAGACAGGCAGCTGCGGGCCACAGTGAGGCTCAGGCACCATGTCTGCAATGGGGGGGTTTTCATCTTCAATTGTCAGAGAACAAGAAGGCTGGGGACCTTCAGCAATGTCACACAGCAGTTATTGAAGATGCCTAAAATATGCCCCCCCTCAAAGGTATGCAGCACTAACCAGCTTTGCTCTAATAAAGCTCTTCACCAGAGAGGCTCAATTACATCGGCAGTGGACTCCTCGGAAAGAGCGTTTAAGAGGCAGCTTCGCCCTTGACTCTTGATTCTGCGTGTCAAAAGCACTTAACTCCAAAACCTCTGGATTACTAACACCGGATCAGGGCGTCTGCTCCCAGAGCCGGACCGCCCCCTGCTGATGCCCTGACGCCAAAGGCACTTGTATTATCATCAAGCTGTCACCGAGGCAACTGCCGCTTGGGAAGACGACCCCTCTATTCCCTCCCAAGGGAGCGCCGCCAAACTCATCTTCCCATAGAACCTACAATGCCTATTCCATTTTAGGACCCGGGATTCTGCTTCAGAAAAATGAAGCGAAACAAAAAACCAACAAACTCCTCTTGTTGGCTTCACGGTGATTCAAAGTTCCTCAGAAAATGCTAGAGTGGATCTCAGCTGACACTGATGCGCTTGATCCTACGGTTGGTGAGTAAAGCAGACGTGAATACTGTCAGGATTCCTCCTGAAATGCCAACATACCCTTTGACACTGACTCTATCTAACTGAGAGAGCCGGCACTGGCTCCAGCGTGGGCTCAGATCCATTCCACTGGCGAACCACCAGTTAAATCAGCAGCCTGGGTTGACGCTTCACGTTCAAGATGCTCCGACTCAGGACACAAGGGCACAGATGCCAAAAATAAAAGATTTTCTTCTGCTTTGAGACCTCTGCTCAGTGAGAAAAAAGGAGAGTCACCCGCGCTAGGTGAACCCTTGATTATCTTACCGGAAGCTAAATCTCAGTAGGTTAAATGTCTGCCACTGAATCTCTGCTTAAGGCTGGGACAAGACAACAACAAGGTCCTTCTCTGCATCCTCTCATGTCCTCAGAGCAAGCAGGTTCCAGGCACAGAGCAGGTTCTTCTTCAATGTCAGGGGAACACCCTCTCATTATTAACCTACCAAACAGCAGGCCATCAGGACTTTCTGCAGTCGGGGGCAGGGTAAGGATCTGTGGATGAGAGGAGCTGGGAGCCAGAGTCTGGCTCAACCTTTTGAAGAGTTTTCTAAGAACTATCGCTTTGCACAGTAACAAGCTTACTACTGAGCAGGGCTCATTTGTAATCTACCAGAAATGACCCAGCAGGGAGAAACACACTGGGCTGTGGCTGAACTAGTCAGCAACCAATGGGACAATGGTATTTCTGTGAATGTGGTCAGTAGTCAGTAAAGGACGACAAATACAAGGACTATATATAGTGTTTCATAAACTGGACTAGGTCCCTATTTCCAAACTCTCCTTACACACTGAAAGACAGTGTTCACACACTGATCAAGGTCAACTCATGGAGAATATGACTTTGGATTAAATAAATCTCACACGTAAGCAAGCACTGATACTTCCTGGTTATAGAGAACTTGCTTGATGCCACATGTTCATCTATGTTGAGAGGATTAACATTTTCATCTGCATTCAACGGAAACCTCAGACGACAAATGCAACATAAGCCGACGGCATTTGCCATCAAAAGAATAGACCTTACTTTATTTTCGCCCTCACCTGACATACTCTGGCCGTGTACTGCCCACTTAGGAACATTCTTCTGCTGTGTATTCAGTCAATACCCAACTCGTGCAGAACATACAAGTGTGTGTTCTCTGCTCATGCAAACCATTGGTGATGAGTGCAGACTCGGAGCAGAGAACCAAAGGCACTCGTACGCCCAGCGCTCCTTCTTGGAGGACTGGCTGAGAACGATCCTCGTCCTGCCTGCAAATGAAACATTTAAAGCAGTGTTTGGATGCTCCGAGTTATACCTGACATATTTGTCGATTTCCCCAGACGCTGGGAGTGATTAGATTTGGGGGTCAGTTGCTCTAAGGTCATGTGCAGACCACACATTATAATTTCAAATGCAGGGTGACAAACCTGATAAGCGAAACTTTATAAAATAAAAGGATATGAAATCAACTTACATTGCTAGTTGGTATGGGGAAAACTTCTGCATTAAGCCCTGTCACCTAAAGGTACCGAACCTGGTGTTACAAGATGTAATTTTCCTGACAAATAACCTTGATAAGTTAAGGCACCTAGCAAACACATGTCATCAACTACTTTAACCATGGAGAACACTTCTGCTTGATGAGGTAGGGGAGGGGAGGGGTAAAGAGACTTGGGCTTCGAGTTTCCAGGCACTTACTGGTAAAGAATATATTCTTAGGGTTCACAATAAATCTGGAAAGATCATTACCACGAGCATGCAATGGACAAGACTGGCAGGCGGGCGGTCAGAACTGTGAAGGGTTAAACTATAAAGACAAAGAAATGGCCTAGAAGTGCTTTAAAACTCAATTAAAATAAAACCAGGTCCTGTTAGTTTTTCCAATCCAGATTTAAGACTCATTCTGTATTATCTATTCATATGAAACAGGGTACAGCAATTGAATTTTGAATTATGCTAACCCATTTTCTCAGCTATAGAAAATGTTGGCTTCCAGCCCACTGAATACAATGGCCACATGCTCGAGACCCTTAATTATCTAATTAATGTAGTGTCATCTCAGCAATTAGTTCAAATGACCACACGTAACTTTTTCCTTTTGTAAGACCACAACGGTAAATATTTTTAAAAATGCTTGTTATAACATGCCATACCCTGGACATGAAAAGATACATAATTCTGATTAAGAAACAGAAGATGACCAAGGAAGCTTTTAAATTAAAAAAGAACAAAACACCAAGCCAACTCTAATACGAGCAATGGCTGATTTCCATAAAATTAGACTCACACGGTAAAGATCACAGATACCCTACTCAACCTAGAGTTGTGACCAGGAATCACTACCTGGTTTTGCAGATGTTAACGAAAGAAATTACAGGCATGTTTGGGGTGGGGTTAAGAGAAGAAGTCATTCTAATGAAGGCCCTAATAGATGGCATTATAAAATGAATAATAATTAGAAAGACTCTTCACAGAAGACTGCCCTTCCTCGCCGTTTTCTCCCCACTGCCACCATGGAGCTGAATTTTAACTTTCCATTTTTCATTGACTCTGCAAATCAGATAGTGTTACTAGTTGCCTCTATAATCTACTAATCCCAGAGCTTTCAGATTCCAAAACTAGAGCTGTAGAAAAGTTCACTCATGCTATGGAAATCGTGTCTGTGCCACTTGGTCGGCCCCTCCCTCCACTGGGCAATCTGTGCATCACGGGACCACCGGCTAACAACTCTGGACAGCTGCCAGGACTGCTCTCGCTCCTGAAAAGCCAAACCTGGTTCCACGGAGATGTTATTTATTTGGGATCACAGAGACAACCATTGGTGATCTTTAATTGAAATCCATCGTTAGCCAAAAAAAAAGAAAAATAATAAATATGACCCTTGCTTCTAAAGAGCTTGCAACCTGATGGAGAAAGCAAGTGAGCATGAGCACATGGGCGCACACACACACACACACACACACACACGAGTAAGCACAGAGTTCTTGGAAGCCCCTGTGCCTCCAACACTGCTTTATTTAGAAAACTCCTTCACAAGCCCTGGAGTTTTAACACACGCAACTGAGGTCTACGTGTGGTGTGAAACAGTGATGCTCTCCTTGGGTCTCAGGGAGTCTTCAAGGCAGTCTTAGTTCAAGCGGAGGAGAAATGGACATTTTTCAAGCACTATTAGAGTCCGGAGATCATGACAAGGGATTTAAAGGGTTACTACCTTATTTCATGCCTCACAACTACCTTGCAAGGTCGATGGTGTTTGTTTTCTGTAGAGGTGGGAAGTCAAATATTTCTCAGCCTGTTTCTCCATCTGTAATGGATTAGGGGGAGAGAGTCTCCCAGACCTCAACAACTCTCAGATTGTAGACTCTGCAGCTTAGGGACTGCTAGGCTGGCTTCCCTCCTAACTGAAACTCCGTCACCATGGTCCCACTGGACATCTTGAGCCTTCTCTTGAGACTCTTCTTCCTCACCAGCCTCATCATCTGCTTCTTCCTACCCCATGGTGTATATTTGGTTAACACACATACCTGCATGACTCTGAGAATCCTGTACTCTCCCCTCCTCTGGTCCTTCTGCCTTAATAGCCATCCCTCCCTCTGCCTGACTGGTGATCCTGGTTAGCCATTCAGCTTAGTAGAGATACCACCTCCTCCTGGGAGCCTGCCTTGCCTCTCTGTCACACTTCTTACTCTGAAGCACATTTAGGTTCAGCTCTGCTGCAATTTATCTATCCCTTTGACTGAGCTGTACATTCCTTAAAACCAAAGTAAAACTCACCCCTTTATTCCTAGTACTTAGAAAGAAAGAAAGAAAGAAAATGAAGTTGCTCAGTCGTATTCAACTCTTTGCGACTCCATGACACCAGGATCCTCCGTCCATGGGATTTTCTAAGCAAGAGTACTAGAGTGGATTGCCATTTCCTTCTCCAGGGAATCTTCTCAACCCAGGGATCGAATCCAGGTCTCCTGCATTGTAGACAGATGCTTTACCGTCTGAGCCACCAGGGAAACTCATTCCTAGTGCTTAATACTGTAATATCCATACAGCAAAAACTTCATAATTATTGTCAAATCATTAAATAGGTTTTTTTTAAAGCTCCAAAAAATATAGGACTGAGGTAAGCGAGCAAATGTGATAAAACTCTTGACAATACAAAAACAGAAAGTAACCAAAAGTATGAAAAGGCAAAAAAAAAAAAAAAAAATGCAGAAGAGGATGATGATGTGACCACCTAACTGTTGTGACTTCTTTTGTGGTTCAGGTTTCTGAAGAGCAAGATATATCGTAAGTATATTAACAGTCACAAAGCTGGAACAGTGTCACGGATGATGCCCATTTATGGGGATGCAGCCTCACCACTAAACTGGTTCACAACAAGCATTCTGCAAGACACAATACATGCGGTAGATGTCAGAGATGCGATTCTGAAAGCCACTCAGAAAACCAGGCTTTCAGAAAACCATGAGGTCGCCTTCATTTTCGTTTACTTATAATGTTGATATATCATATTGATTTTTTCCAAATGACCCACAGCTGGAAATGAGTTTCTTTCACATAGTTCGTAGCAACTACACATCTATCCATCCAGCAGCCATCAGGACTGTATCAATGGATTCGGTGTATTCATACATACACCAAATTCCTCAACGGTAAGAGACTAGTCCAATGCCATGAGACTATTCTTAATTGTCGAAAAAGCAAGAAACCATCCACAAAAGCTTTGCTTGTCCCATGTAAAGGTCAGACAGTCCAAGTACTTTCTGAAGCAGGTGGTCAATAATGTATGCCTGGCTATATAATGAAGTGTCTACAAGAACAAAGGCTGTATATTTATTTCCCTCTGAAATCTAGACCCACAGGACAAATGTTCTTGTGAAAATAATAATTACCAAGTCTTGGCTGTTGAGGAAGAAGGGTGGCCAGGAGGGTACAAATGATATAAAGCTATATTTGAGTACATTCAGTCAAAGTGAAAGCCTGAAACTAAATTACCAATGGCACAAACCCAAACAAGGTCACCTGTGCCTGTGCTAAATTGAAAGTCATACTGTAGCCATTCCCTTGTGACAGATTCTTCATAATTGGCAGCTTCTCCAAGGAAGCTAGGGTATCGCAAAAAGAGGGCCAGCACAAGGCATTCTAAAGCCACGAAGCAGGATTTATCCAAAGTGGGGGTGCAAAGGATGAACATGGAGCACAATCGTCTCCACTTAAATGCTTTAGTAACTGAAGCCCAGAAAGGTGAAGTAAATTGTCCAAGGTCACAAAGCTGGGAAGTAGAAGAGTGTGGAGTCAAACTCCGGCAGGTCTGACTCCAAAGTGAGGAGTCACTCCCAGTGATGTTTGAACTTCCCTCTTGGTGAATTCGAGCCTGGGTGAGAGGTGAGCAGGCTCAACTATGAGGTGCTCTCAGGGCACCTGTGCTCACACAGGGGCAGGAGGAGAATTAGGGGACAAGTGATGGAGCCTCTAGTGTGAAGAAGGCTAACACATGAACAAGACTTTAAAATGTTCATATTTAATTTCATAAAAGTATACTTTATGTATATGAAATAAATCTAAAAGACTAGACAGAAAGTCATTTCAGCAAATACTCGCTTTTTGTCCTCCCACCTCTGTGGAAGGTGTAAAATTCACCACCTGAAGTTGGCTTTGGCCAATGAAATGCCCATGAAAGTGATGGGCCGTGCTGACCCCAAGTCAAGCCCATTTGAAGCATCAGGAGCTCTGATTCTCACCACGGCAAGGATGTGCCCCAACTCGCCACCTGCATCCTGAGTCTGTAATGGGCTCATCACTCCATCTGGGGTGGTCTGTTTCCCAGCAATAGCACAGAGTAAAGATGGGATGAAAAGGACAAGGGTCCAGCGATGTAAGTGAGCAGACAGGAGTGCGGATACAGCAGCAGAGGAAAAGACATAGGAAACATGCTTGAGAAAGGAGTAAGATGCTCAAACCCGCATTTTAGGTCCCTGATCCCACAGTTTTCCACCTTCGCCACATGCATTTAAAGAAACTGACATAGAAAGACACCTGCTTTGTGGAGAATGAGGAATAGTAGTACCTTTCAAGCCCAGTGCCTCCAAACAAGAAAAATATGCAAAAGGCAAAACCAAAAATCACATCAGAGGTCTATTCTGAACAGAGAGCAACATCTTTTGGGAGGAAAACTTCAATTGTTGGACATACATTTTGGACCAAAAGAAGATAACTGGACATTTTATGAGTTCCAGAAAATCTTGGGAACATTATACGTTGCAGAAAAGTTGGTGAAATATAGAAGAACTGGAAGGGAGGCCATTTAAAAGATTCCCCAAGATCATGGTGATTACTTCTTCCCTTTCAAATGCAGAGTATATTGAAATTTCTTTTAAAAATTCATACGGGAGAATCACTCTATTGCAACTGCACGAGGGAAGCTGTCAGACAACATTCCAAATTCAATATTACATTGTGCTTCAAGAAAAGATTTCCATATATTCTAGATTAAAAAAAGCCTCATAAATAAATGATAATCCAGTGGCATGTTCTGAAAAATGAAAAAATAATTTTGTGTTTGCATTTTACTCCACAGAGTAAAATTTAATCTCTCTTTTAATACACCATGTTTTATATAAAGAGGTAAAAGATGTAACCTTATGAAAATTGATTTTTTTTACATGCTTAAAAATGTCCCTTGCAGTATTTATCTAGGCGTTTTCCATCAGAGAGTATAAAGAAATCGAAAGTTGATAACTTCACCATGTGGGGTTAAAAGTAAATGGAGTTATTGTGATTTGATGAAATTCTTCTTCAGAGTGTTAAGAAGAATTAAGACTAGACAGCAATGTTTGCAGCGTGCTTGTCCAAAATCAAGGTTATCTTTTCAAAACAGCATCGTGATCTACAACAGTGCCAAGCACATGATAGGTGCTCCTGAAATGTTTGCCAAATGTGTGACTTGAAGGAAGCAGTGAGGAAAATCCAATGCCCCATGCCAAAGCAAAGCTGACATCATGGATATTATAAGACAGGGTAAAGTCAGAGCATCTGGGTCTGCCATCAGCGTGGGAAACCCTCCTGGTTTTCTGAGCATCCTTCACAGAGTAATGGATCTAATACTGATTGACAATGTCCTCTCAGGACATCTCATACTGTGGAGACACGCCGATCATAGTCTGCTGTCCTCTAAACAAATCTTTCCTAAGCACCTACTTGAGAAGCCCCAGGGAAACCAAGCCAGACCGGTTCTGCTGTCCTCTGTCCTCACCTCCAGGGGAAGAACTAGTCTACAGGTGACCTCTCATCCCTGCTGAAAAGAGGCTTGCAGACCGCACTGAACTCAGGCAAAGTTTCCTCAAAATCTCCCTGCTTTAACTCGAAGGCTTTAGGTGGCAGCTTTGGAAGGCAGATCTGGCCCTGAGACTGCTGTCTTCTCTGCCAGTCCCAGAAAGACAGCAAGTATAGACAGCCTGGGGCCAGATTTGGGCTTGAGATGCAGACATTAACTATAGCAGCGAAGAAGAACAAGGGCATCCCAGTTGCTGTGGGCAGAGTCTACCGAGGCTCCACAGGGTCCCTGCCTGGTGTGGGTACTTGCCTCCCTGAGTGTGGGCAGGATCTGGGATGCGCTTCTTCCCAGTAGAATACGGTCAAGGTGAGCTGATGACACTCCTGAGATTACCTTATGTTATATATGACTTGCTCTAGGGTCTTGCTGCCATCTGGGGAAAGCCAATGTGGTAAAGGAACTGCAGATGGCCTTGAGGAACTGAGGGCCACCTCCAGGAGCCAAGGGAAGGCCTCCAGCCCAGAGCCCACAGTCAGCAAGAAGCCAGGGGCCTGAAGACAGCTCAGTAAAAGGAAGTCCACCCGTAAGTGGCCTTTGTGACCTCAGAGGTGGGGGTGACATTGGAAGCATATACTTCCTCAGTCGAGCTCCTACATGAGAACACAGCCTGGTGGACACCTTGACTGCAGTCCTTCGAGACCACGGGCAGAGGACCAGCTAAGTCAGGCCCAGGCTCCTGACCCATAGGAACTATGCGATTGCAGAACTGCAAGAACTGCACACTGTCGACTGAGCGTGACACCCTTTTCCATTTTGGTTTTCATTGCACTGCCTGAAGACTGATGAGTATGAGACTGTTTTCCATAGCAGGATACTCTTAGCAGGACATTCAGAATTATAAGACAGGTAGGTGCTGCCCTTTAACATCTATATATCAAGTTGGCAAAATAAGACATAAGCCAAGGAAAAGTCATGAATGCAGCGGATAAAAGAATGCATCCTGTGTATATATATGTGTGTGATATATATACTTAACTGTATGTTTATATATAATGGAAAATATATATAACATATAACAGATAACATATATTATATACATTTATATATAGAAAATGGAAAATTTCACAAAATTACAAATATATATATTTAAACTTCCAATATGATGCAATGCCAGTACATATGTGCTAAGTCACTTCAGTCATGTCTGACTTTTTGTGATTCTATGGATTGGAGCCTGACAGGCTCCTCTGTCCATGGAATTTTCCAGGCAAGAATACTGGAGTGGGTTGCCATTTCCTTCTCCGGGAGATCTTCCTGACCCAGGGATCAAACCCAAATCTCTTATATCTTCTGTGTTGGCAGGGGGATTCTTTACCACTATATTATAGATAGACAGATAGATAAAATGGAAAATTTCACGAAATCACACATGATTGATCCTGGTTCCCAAGAATATTGGCAGTATGACCTTGAGGGAGTCATTTATCTATCTACGACATATCAGGCACACAAAAAGCTATCTACAAATTAAAAAGAAAAGAAACAACTGATGCAGAACGAGAAGAGTCCCTGTGTTCCTAACACTTAGAAAGTATCACTGCCCCTTCTCCTCCTGGGGCATTCAGAAATGTACATTTCTCTTCTGCTTTGAATAACACAGCTTTCCCAGCCCACTCAGACACAGACAAAGGATCGATATTTCACATCAAGCACAGACCTCAATTCTAAATTTAAAAATCACAGGGCAGATGAATGAACTCTCTGCTCAATGCCATTTCTTCCACAGTGTGTAACGTTTGCCTTCCAGGGCACCTTTGCACTTTTGGTCCCTTCTGCCTGAAACACTTTTCCTCTGGCTCTTCACATTCTTGAATCCTTCTTACCCGTGAAGCCTCAACTTCAATGTCACCTGGGCATCCTTCCACAAGCCAGCCACACTCCACACCTCTGACCTTCCTTCTGAAGAGGCATCTCCATAAAAGGCATTTTATTTAGTCCTTGACTTGTTTCTTGCCTGCCCCCATCCTCCCACAACTGAAATGCAAACCCTGTGAGGAGAAGCATCTGCTTGCCCAGGGGGTTCACACTTGTATCCCCAGCACCTTGAATAGCACCTCACGTCTAATACGATGCTGGTAAATAAACAACTGTTCCATTAGTTCATCTACCACTGAGTATCAGGAAAGACTTTGCAGTGGACCTGGAGAGTTATACATGAGTTTATATGTAAATAAAAGACTAAGACTCCAGAGTCCTAGCTCAGCAGTCATCACCTCCACTTCACTGGTTTCCCTCTTGAGTTTCCTGCCAAGGGGATCAATTTCTCCCAAGGCCAACAGGACCACAAGTCTTTCCTGGATTCTACTCATTTCCTCTCTACTATAAGCATCCACTGAAGAAACTACATGGAAATAAATCAACAGAAGACTACATTTTTTAATCTTTATATCCACCTGATAGCTTTAGAGTTTCAGTCTTGCCAGTAACCATCCTGTAAGTGTGTAAGGATGGAAACCTTCTCGTTATATTGGAAATACAAAGAGGAAGTCCAGGGAAAAGCACGTGACAAGAAGTACCGATGGATATTTATGGTGAAGGAAGATGATCGGTCAGAAGCAGGAGCTTGTCAGTGAGGTCACATCATATCACAAATATGGTTTATTACCAGCACGCAAAGAAATGCCCTCTCTTTGGTCAATAAGGTATGGATAAAAGGTTCAAGATAAGGAAGAAGCACTTTATAAATGAAAACGTTCCCTAATGAAATTAGTATCGTTATTGCAGGAAGTGCTAATTTTCCTGCTCACTGAGAGTTTAATAAAAATGTTATGTCTACTCTATAACTGTGATTAATCAGTGTGGTATTGAGAAGTGCAGGGGTTCTTTCTCAACAAGGCAATTTTCGAAATTTGAAAAGGTGTAAATTTCATGCAAATTGCTTCATAATCATATATGTACAAAACGGGGCTGACAAAATTGCAGTTAGGAAAGAAATCATTAACATATAACATTTTTTAAAATCTTTTTTTCCCCCAACTGTTCAGGAAAAGGTAAATTGCAAAAGAAAAAATAATGACCAATTGAAAAGCACACAGTTAGAAATGCCAATAAAATGGTTGACTGTTTCAGACGAACCAGGATATGGATGTCAAACTTGAACAGCCATAGGAAATCCGAGCTTTCATCAAGGAAAACACTGCTTTGATGCACAGGAAACGCACCCACTTGTTTTAATCATAATGGTGGTGGTGGTTTCAGTCCTTAAGTTGTGTCCAACTCTTCGACTACATGGACTGTGGCCTGCCCGGCTCCTCTGTCCATGGGATTTTCCAGGCAAGAATTCTACAGTGGGTTGCCATTCCCTTCTTCAGAGGATCTTCTCAACCCAGGGATCGAACCTGGGTCTCCTGCATTGGCAGGCGGGATCTTTACTGACTGAACCACCAGGGAAGCCCTTAATCATAGCAGAGAGAAGATGAAATACTTTGCTGTGTCTGATTCTTTCTGTGGGAACAGTGCATTTGCCTGAGGAAAATTGCATTTCTGCACACAGGATTCCTTCTTAAAAAGTCCCAAGGTCTCCTGTAATTTTAAACAATGGTTTGCAAACCAGAGGGCTCCTCTGACAAAGCTGCCTATTTGTTGACTTATCTGGGAGGAGTTCCCCTCCCCGTAATAAACGTACCTGAGAGGCTCACACAGAACCCCCTCCCACCTCCTGGAGTCTGTAGCAAGCACCATCTGGGTAAGTCCCAAACAGGTTATTCATCTGTTTACACAGCTGAGGGAAGGATAATAAGACCTCAAGTGTAAATACGGCAGTGTTAAGATGATTAGACCCTTCTGTGGATGGCCCTTTACACTTGCAAGGCAAAAGCAGAACGCTAGTGGGAAGATGGTGACGGGTCACTAACAGCCAATTGTTTCTGGAGTTTAGGAAGTCGGAAGCCTACGCTTACATTTTAATATATAACTTAGAAAGCAGTAGTTGGCAATTTCGAGGTAATAACTCACAGGGATTCTAAATGGACTAAGTCCTGCCACGCTTCCTTGCATGGGGAGGACTGTTTTGTTTTGTTTTTTCCCGAGCAGGCATTTGGACGGACAATGTCATGATAAGTGGGAACCATTTTCCTCCCTCGTGTTCATCCCGCGCCTCATACATTTTCTAAAATTACGGCCCTGCTCAAGGCAGTTATTATGTGCAGTCGATGTTCTTTAGGGGAGCTTTTCAGAGGACGAGCTTGGGTTAGAGTGGCCTGTTTTAGGACCATCTGGTCACATGCATTACTGCACACTTCGGAATTCTGCGCTGATTAATACGATGGTGAGCATCCACCCTGAGTGTGTGTCCCCCGTGGATGGCTCCTGCCGCCCACAACCCCTGCATGGTGAACGGTGCTGAGGTTAAGACTCTATTATACGCTAAGATTCATAAGCCTCGAAGGGCCCCAGATAAGCCGCTGGGGAGAAAGGGCATGGGTACTCCTTTCTGTCCCATTAGACACAGATTAGCCACAGGCGGTCACTCTCTGTCACTCCAGCCTCGTAATGGGCCCCGGGCGAGACCCCCGCCACGCGAGGGTGCCTGCCGAACTCTCCTGCTTTTCCTTCCCCTTGACTCGGCCACAGAGAAGGCGTGGGCCACGTGGAAGTTTCCATGGTCAGTGAGGGGCACCCCAGTTTTGCAGCAAAGGCCACCCTTCAAAAGAACATCAGGGCTGGGCATGGGGACTTCTGAGCACAGAACAAACCCCACTTCTTGGCAGAGGACAGGGGTCAGGAGATGCAGACTCCAATTCAGCTGCTGTCCATCACGGAGGTGGGGCTGGGGAGCATCCCTGGGCCTCTCAGAACCTCAGTTTCTTCATCAGAAACCGATGGAGAGTTCAGCTACCTCCTGCATGGGAGAGGTGAAGAACGAGTCTAAATGTAGCTAAGCACCTGGTGTACAGAAGAACCACAATAAATGTGAGTTTTCCTATGAGCATTCTGGTAGCTTCTCTGATTTAAATGCCCAATGACATTACCAAG
This sequence comes from Bubalus bubalis, assembly GCF_019923935.1. Lineage (NCBI taxonomy): Eukaryota > Metazoa > Chordata > Mammalia > Artiodactyla > Bovidae > Bubalus > Bubalus bubalis. Next base: position 5,330,382 of record NC_059174.1, on the reverse strand, counting down.
AGAAGGCGATGGCAACTCACTCCAGTACTCTTGCCTGGTAAATCCCATGGATGGAGGAGCCTGGTAGGCTACAGTCCATGGGGTCACTAAAGGTCGGAGGCAACTGAGCAACTTCACTTTCACTTTTCACTTTCATGCATTGGAGAAGGAAATGGCAACCCACTCCAGTGTTCTTGCCTGGATAATCTCAGGGATGGAGGAGCCTGCTGGGCTGCCGTCTATGGGGTCACACAGAGTCGGACACGACTGAAGCGACTCAGCAGCAGCAGCATAACATTATCAATGCTGTTACCACCACGACTACTCAGAGACCACATCCCAAGAGGCGTGTGCTCATAGGAAGGAAGGGGCAGGGGTCAAGGGAGGTGGAGTGCTAACACCCACTCCCTGCCCCTTCCCTTGGACCCTCGCACGTGACCCCTGTGAGGGATGGACAAGGTTTGCAATGATTCTCCGCTTCTTGAATACCTGCCGAGCCCATAACTTCCTCCACGGAACGGTCATGCTTCCTGAGATAGAACACACTCGCTTGAAGGCATCAGCAGAGGTTCACTCACCAACTACTTGACTTCTCTCACGTACTAGGCCCACAGCTGCGGAAAAGGAAAGACTATGATCCATCGTGCTTTACAATACCCTGTGAAGAGTCAAATTCGTACGTACAGTCTCTTTTCTCATAGGAAAAGTACGGTGACTTTTCTTACGCAAACAAGCATCCTCCAAAGGTGTGGTTAAAAAACAACAGCAACTTCTTTTTTAGCCCCTGATTCGATGAGTCGGCAATCTGGGCAAAGCTTGGCTGTCAGCGAGGCCGTGTTGACCCGGGATTGCTGGCTCGCGGTCAGGGCCAGGTGGCTGCCGTGTGGCTGTGTCTCTCACTGCCCAGCAGGCCAGCCTGGGCTTGCATGAGCCCAGAAGTGGAAGGTTCCAGAGCAGCGAGCAGGCGAGTACTGATGCGGAAATACTTTGCAAGCCTCTGGTTGTGTCCTTGTTTACAAGTGCCCCAAGGCCAAAGCAGGTTCTGGGAGGCCTGCTGATTCAAGGGGTGAAGATGCTGACTCTGCCTTTTTTTTTTTTTTTAATTTATTTTATTATTTATTTATTTTCAGCCGTGCTGGGTCTTCACTGCTGCACAGGGTTTTCTCTGTGGCGAGCGGGGCTCCTCTCGAGTCACAGTGCTCAGGCCTCTCACTGCAGCGGCTGCTGCTGCAGAGCACGGGCCCCGGGGCGTGCAGGCTTCAACGGCTGCGGTGCATGCGCTCAGCAGTGGCTTCCGGGCTCCAGAGCACAAGCTCGACAGTTGTGCTTCATGGGCTTAGTTGCTCCATGGCATGTGCGATTTCCATTGAACCAGGGATGGAACTCATGTCTCCTGCCTTGGCAGGCAGAGTCTTATCCACTGAGCCACCAGGAAGTCCTAACTCTGCCTTCTGAAGGGAGGCTTAAGGCATCACAGGCAGGGGCACAAGCGTGTGGGAGGAGCGGAAGGGATCGTGGTCGTGTTCACAATCCACCTCAGAAATGAACTGTTGGCATCTGTGTTCATCATATCTGTCAACCAGGACACACTCAGAGACAGCTCCTAATTCCAAGGGGTATTATTCGGATCAGATAACAAGTCAATTTTCTTAGATAATTTACTATCATTAGCCCAAGGGCAGGTGGGCAGAAGAGAGACGGCTCCCTAGAATTTTCTTGGTTCCAAAAGTCTGTAAGTCTTCATATAATAGGGGAAAAAAAAGAGCATGTGCATGCATGTGTGTGTGTGTGTTCACACATACGTGTGCATGTACTTACATATGGTATGTTTGGACTCTCTCTTCTACATTGGTATTGTTCATTTTGGGGGGCCTTGCTGCTTGTCAGTTGCATTCTTGAACCACCTCCCATGGCTCCAAAACTGCAACTGCTTCAATGATATTTAGAGCATTCAAAAGAAATAAATAAAAAATTTTTTAAAAGGCAAGTTTCAGGAGGGCAGCACTTACCCATTCTCAGGAAAACAGACTGAAAGGAAAGGATTGTCAGAGTGTTCCGCGAGGGACGTTTTCAGCTATATAAATTGCGATTTATTTTCCCATGTAACCATCGTGATTGCAGACATCCTTTCTGAGAGATCACATCGCTCTTGGCTAGCTTTTTCAAACCGCACAAGACAACTTTCAAACCTGATTAGTATGTATGATGGGAAATCAGATACATTATATTTAGCTTGAAGTGCAGAGCGCCGTGGGTGCAAAGAAAGAAAGATAGGGGGAGGGATAAAAGGGGGGGAAGAAAAAGAACATCTGTAATCCTTTTCAGAGGATTCTGCGCAGCCCAGGGTGGGGTGAGGAGTGGGGCTGGTGGGTGGCGTCTGCCCATGTAATTAACCGACTGGGGATCATCTCCTTATCTGGCATCTCTCCAGGCTGGAAGCTTAGGGGCCGGAAGCTTCCGTCCACAGGGCAGACACGTGCTTTCCCGTGACGACATCTCAGAGCCTGTCACTCCCGTCAGCCGGGCCTCCGCAGTGTTGGGGCTGTGGCGTGTGGTCGGCAGGCCTCTGTTCCTTTGAGGGTCACTGGTGCCTGGTCCTGGGCGCAGCAGCCCACAGGCAGGCTTGGGCCCGGCGTGGCGGCCTGACCAAGAGCTGCTTCTCTGACTGCAGTGTGCCGAGCAAGTGGGGCTGGCAGTGATGCACGCTGGGGCGCAGCACGTGCGGCGCGGGGCTGCCCGAACCCGGAGGGGACGCCTCCTCCAACGTCACCCAGGGTGTCCGCAGGCCTCGGCCCGGCCCTGAGGCCGGAAAAGCAACAGGACGGAAACACACACATCCCAGGGGGTGGGGTGGGGGGAGGTGAATGGATCTAGTGGGTCATTAAAATCCTAGTTCTTACACTAATAGAACACAGCTAGATAAGGAGCACGTTACAGAATGTGCGGGGCGGGGGTTGAGACTTCAAGGAATTTTGTGGGGGGACAGGGAGGGGGAAGCTTGGGGCAATATCCCCAGGCTCCTCAAGGCCGGTATTTCTCTCCTCTGCCTCCTGGACATCCACCACTGGGAAACATGAGAAGTTTGCAATTTCCAGAGCCCCTGCATTAAAGCTGGGTTTTACCATCTGATCTGACCGGAGGACTCCATCCAGAGGGAAGGGCGGGGGAGGGCCGTGTGCTGATCGCCGACTGTATGCCTGAGCAGGTCTAACAACTGAGCGTCTGCTGACCGCCGTGTCACTGTCCTAGGAATCCTGAACGCTGACAGCTCCTGGGTGGGGACACTGAGGCACAGGGAGCATGGCGAGGTGAACAGGTCAGACGAGGGACTGGACTGCTTCCGCTCAGTCCCATCCGCGGGGCGTAAGCCCCTCTCCCTGACCCCGTCCTCCCAGGTGGGGACCCAGGCGGAGAAGGGCATGGCTGCCCACGACCCAGCCTCTGAGTCTCTCCAGGAGGCTCTACCTAAGTTCCTATCTCTGTGCATTCTATCCCTCCTAAACCTTCTGCCTCTGCAAATGCGTCTGAAAAGACCTAGGCTGTGTTTTCTACTATTAAAACAAATAAATAAATTGGCTTTGGTAGAATAGTGAACGGGTTCCCAACTCAAGATTCCCAGCCCTGGTGCATACCTGGCCTTTCGCAGTGATACAGTGAATCACTAGTCTAGGTACGGCTGGGAAGGGACTTTGCAGATGTTAATTAAGCCTCCAAATCAGCTGACCTTCAGGTAAGTAGGCTCTGCTCATGGGATGAGCCCTTTAAATACAGGTCTAGATGTCAGCTCAAGGACAGGCAGAGAGACTCGAAACATGAAGAGGATTCAGCGCACAGGACAGGCTCTGACGGTGACTTTGGGGATGGAGGGAGCCCTGTGGCAGGCCTGGGCTGGCTCCTGGCAGTCGGGAAAGCAGCAGCTGACAGAAAGGGAGGCCCCAGACTCACAACCGCAAGGGGCAGGGTTCTGCTGATACCTGCGGTGAATGGAGGTGTCAGGGGGTAATTCTTTTGTAATTCCAAAACAATATTTCTCAGCAGTATTACTCAGGATAGCAGTATGGTATTGGAGCCTGTGAATCTAGACCAGCAGCAACTGAAATCATTTTTCTATGCCAAGTCCTACACAGAGTCGAGTGAAACAAATTCCAGACCAAACAGCATTCGGAATGTCTTTGACAGAAGGCGCCTGGCTGGGGTGCCACTGACTTCTTCGAACAGACCATGTGGACAAAAGCGCTGCCGTGGGCACTTTCCGCCAAATATGATGAATACAATCTTCCAGACTTCAGAGGTGGAAAGAATAAACAAGAGCAGCCCTGTAAAGTTCTCCTGATAACCAAAATGACACAGTACAAGATGAGAACCCCTCAATGTTACTAATTTCTCTGAAGCAGTTTGACGGAAAACTCTTGAGACCCTGGCTATTTCAGACAAAACAGAGAAATGTAGATTCAGGAGGAAGCAGGGGACCTGGGCGTGCTGCTACAGACGGTGAGCCAAGCCATAAATTGAGGCAAAGTAGGAAATTAGGGGAGGGGGATAAAAGGATGGAAGTTGTGGTTTTGCACCCGTCCGCCGGGGGATCTGGAAGATAAATGGGCTGAGGATGCTCCTGTCCGTTTTGGCTACACATTCACACCAGGCGCGTCATCAGTTAGAACACTCGACCCGAGAAGCTACTGTGGGAAGCTTTCCCTTGAGGAGGCCGGCTGAAAAGAGGAGAAAGAAAGGCAAAGAAAATCCATGTGGAATACACAACAATATATACCCACTAAAAACCCAGGCTGTGCTGGGAGCCACTGCTTCCTGCAATTCCTTCTATTATAATAAGAGGCTGTACTACCAAGGTGATATAGGTGATGCTGGAGGGGAAGCGGGGAAAAGTGAAGTGGTTATTTTTATAAACTCCTTGGCTACGTAATGTCTTGCCTCCCCCCTCCCCATAGCAGACTGTCATCTACCTGCCCCCTACACTCGCCACATCTTATTTGTCGGCTTGATTGTCACTCCTCCTTCCATGAAGTCTTGCCACGACTCCCCCGAGAGGCCCTCTGCTCCAGTCCTGCACATCTATCCTGCTCACTGAAGCTGGAGGCTCCTGGCTGCACACTCAGTCCCCTTGTTATGTGCCGGGCACCAAGATCCCCATGGGCCTCCCAGGGCTTTCCATGGTCGTGAAGGTCAAATTCGGAATACTGCTGGCATGCCCGAGGCACCTCGGTCTTTCTCCTTGTTTCCCCTTTCCGTCTCATCTTTTGTCAGCACCGGCCCTCTCCCATGGAGGCTCCAGGCAGACAGAACCAAGTGCCCTTCCCCCCGGGAGCCAGATCTTGCCTGGATGCCCAGAATGTGGCCATGAGCAACCGAGCCCTGGTCATTACGGGGAGGACAGTCTGGGGTGGCCCGCAGACGCCAGATGGCCAGAGTGAGACTGTGGTCATAGAGGGTGTTATCAGACCAATGGAGAGGCACCCTCCACACACTCAGAGTCTGTGTGTGGGGCGGGGTGTGGGGAGTGGGGAGAGTCATGGTTCAGGCCAGGCTTCTGAGAGTCAGCGCTATTCTGGAGAAGGGAAAAAAGAACACTCTAGGCAGACTCAGCTACACATACAAGGATTGCCTACTCAGATCTGGGACTGGGAGAGCCAAGGCTGGCTAGCTCAATGACCCACAGTCCCAGGGCTCCAGCACGCCAAGACTGAAGGGCAAAGAGTCATGCTCTCCCCTGGCTTCCTGCTGGACCCTGACATACAGAACAGGGTGTGTGCACAGCCAGTGCTCAGCAGGCATTGGCCAAGGAAATTCGACAATATGGAGTTCAGAAGTACTACTGAAATTCAAGGGGGTCGGGGGGTGGGGAACAAAACACTAAAGTTGGAATTGGACTCTGCACATCACAAGTATTCCTCTTTTGCTTCCAGATCTCCATGTGATGGCAGACAGGGAGCTACCATCTCAAGGTAAAGAAATAAAAACAATACTGAAAGTAAGTCAGATAGAGACAGACAGATACTGCATGATATCACTCATATGTGGAATCCTTAGGAAAAAATACAACAAACTAGCGAGTATAACACCATAAAAGGGAGCTGACAGATGTAGGAACAAGTGGTCACCAGTGGCGGGGGGCGGAAGGGATGGTGGGGTGGGGGGCGAAGAGGTACAAACTACAGGGAATAAAATAAGCTACAAGGACACAGTGTCCAACATGGGGAATACAGCCAGTATTTTATAATAACTCTAAGCGGAGCACAGCCTTTAAAAGGACTTCCCAGGTGGGGCAGTGGTAAAGAACCCACCTGCCAGTGCAGGGGGACACGAGAAACACGAGTTTGCTGCCTGAGTCTGGAAGATCCCCTAAATTAGGAAATGGCAACCCGCTCCGGTATTCTTGCCTGGAAAATTCCATGGACAGAGGAGTCTCGTGGGCTCTAGTCCATGGGGTCACAAAAAGTCAGACATGACTGAGCACCAGCCTTTAAAAACGGTGAATCACTATATTGTATACCTGTAACTTATGTAGTATCGAACAGCAGCTATACTTCCATAATAAAAGAACAGCAATTTGTGCACCTTTCTGCTAACAAGGCTGGGTGTTCAGAAAGAAGCAGAATCTAACCCTAATACCCAGCTTCCAGAAAGTATGAGACACAGCACCTGGGATTCTCCCCCGCTTCCCCCGACCCCTCACCCCTGCCTCAGAACAATTCCCTTCCTCTTCTGATTTCATTCCAGGGTCTCTGAGATGTTGTCTCTGCCCCCTGGGAAAACAAATAAAAACTGGAGCCATGCAAAATCACACTAATATACACGTAGCTCAAGTCTTTCCTAAGCGTGGACAGAGGCTCATGGGGCGCAATGGTGACCCCCATGTGCCTGTTGCGTATCTACTTCAATTGATTTCAGGTACCCTTTCCCTTGTAGACACTTTATAATTGTGCCCTCACGCCAGTGCAGTTCAGATTGGGTCCAAGATAAATGAATCGCTGCGGGTATGAGAACAGACTGCTCCATCACAGAAATTCCCTGGCTGTTCCCGGGGCCCTGACCCCATGAGAGCCCTGCTCCACACAAGTCTCATGATAAGATTCCCCTCTGCCTCATGTGAACCACAGCCTGACAGCCAGCCGTATGCTAGCAAGGGTCAGCCGCCTCCATTTCTCATTTTGTTTTTTCTTTCTTCTTAAAGGAGGAGGAGGAGGAGAGTATCTTTTGTTTATTTCCAAATTCCCTTGCATCTGATGTGCAAAGGGCTGGCATTTGCTGCTAAAGCAGAAAATTATAAGGAGGGCCTAATTGACCCTCCTGTGTCTTTGGAAAAGCCTGTCTGTGGTCTCTAATTGACCCTCTAGGTACCGATGGAACAATGAATGGATCTTCAGGAAATAATGGAGGGCGATGATTAATAGCCCGGGTCTGGCTGGACCTCTGTCTCTCCCAGCTCTTCCCCTGCACTTTCCTTCCTCCCTTCCTGACACCCGCGTCCCCTGATTTCCTAAGCTGTGGTTTATTATTATTGCTGAATAATAAATACCCTGCAGTCAACACTTGAAAAAAATCAGAAACACTGCGATTCTGCAGAGAGTGGGGTAACATTGACGTGAGCTGGCACTCTCATTTTTCTCCGAGGTGAGGCTTGGACGAGTCTTCCACTGGTACTTGTGGGCAGAGTCCAAAGAGGAGGCTTCCCTTGGGTTTCTGGTCAAGCTATTGCCAAGTGAAGCCCTAGGGAGCTGGGAGGATTTTTCCTACTCCCGCAAGTCAAGAGGCCCCATTCTGCCTTGTTCAGGTGGAGGAGTCAAGGCCCTTCAGGAGCACCTGGATGACAACACTAACAGAGTGGTGACCACTGACCTCCTTTAGTGTCACGGCCCCTCCCACCCATTATCTTCAAATGACACTCCCGGCAGAGATGCCGTCAATATTATTACCCCCATTATTCAGATGAGTACGCTGAGGTGCAGAGAGAGTAAGTAACTCACCCAGAGGGAAAAGTCTCCAGTTCTCTATGTCTCACAATATTCAACTGTGCCAAGTGTACAATACTAAAGGGAAAATATTTCGAGATAAGGGGTAAGAGAACAAAATGCCTTTCCTTTCTTCTACTTTGGCTTAAAAAAAATGTAACTTTCCCCCAGACAGGGCAGAAGAGTACATGCTTAAATTGAAAAATATGCCTGTCTCTCAAGGATTTTAAAATCCAGAGGGATTTTCTTTTCCTGTTTTGCAAGCTCATAGTATTAACTATCCCTTTAGTTAAATATTATTAAAAAGGGAGAGAGGGAAGCAGGAAGGAAGGAAGGAAGGATGGATGGATGACAGCCACTGAAACTCCCCTTCACTCCTGCTGTGGCCTCCGCCTTCCTGGGGACCCCAAGTGGTGAGGGAGCCTCTAGCCGCCGGCCAGGCCCCTCGGGTGCTCCGGCCCCTTTCTTCACCAGTGCTTCGTGGGGAGCAGGCTGTCTGCACAGCAAAGGAGCTCCTGGGTGAGGACCACACCTCCTGTGAAAGGCGCATGGCCTCTCCCTGATCGGGAAAGTTGGGGGCCGCCGTTCAGGGTCATGAGCTGCGGGAGACAGTGGGCTTCTGGGAGCGTCAAATCTGCAGGTCTCTTCCCCAGAGAAGTCAGCTGAATAATTAAATCCACGGGGGCTGGATGGAGGACAGCTGTAGGTCACCTCTATGGTCCTACATTCCATTCAGGGTCATGATTTTAAAATCAAACAAGACTGTCTTAAGGATCTTTGGCCTTCCAGGGTTAGTCAATTTAGACAGCCAGGAAACAACCCATCTGGGAGCTCCCCTTTTGAATGGAAGCCAGCCCCTCTCGACTCCACACCCCCCAGAGCCCCAACTCTAGACTCTCACACTCCCTGCCCTGCCACTCTGAGGCCAGCCCCAAACACCTAAGGGCAGTCCATATAGCCCAGAGCCTGCAGAGGCATGCACATCAGTCAATCCCAAGACTGCCTGCCCTGCCTCGCCGGTTCCTTCCTACAGACCCCACAATAAAGACTCCTGCGCATCTCCCCCCCTCCAAGCCCAGCCTCTGCCTTCTGACGAGAGCCCATGCCTCCCCAGGCAACCCTCATGGCACGGCCTGGGCCCTCTCGCTTGAGATCTGTGAGTACAATAAACCATCTTTTAGAGGATAGCTGTCTCCTGATCTCTATGTCTAGATGAAAATAAAATTTACTAAAACAGGAAGAAAGGAAAAAGGAAAGAGAGACAGAGGGAGGGAGCAAAAAAAAAAAAAAAAAAAAGGAAAATGATTAAGGAAGGACTAAAAAGTGAGCAAATGATAGTTAAAACCCACTTTTCTTTTTGAAGAGAAACAATTATCAGAGCTATAGAGGAAACCTTCCCCTCTGGGTGGTGACAGGCTCATTAAAGACACACATGAGTACTGGGTGTGCAGGAATTCCTAATGGGAACCCTGACCTCCCATCCAGCATTCAGTATCCAGTGGGCTCGCAGGCCCTCCCGGCTGCCTCGCTGACCATGGCCGCCTTACTTAGGAAGCTAGCAGAGAAGTTAATTTCCTTGCGTGGCTGATGGTAAACACCCAAGGCGAGGCTGGGTTGTGAAATGGTAGCAGACTATAAATAGAATCCTACTAGTCCCTTTTAAATCCCTCTGGGTGCTCTTGTTCATTAAGATTCAGACGCCAGGAGGGTACAGATGCGACCTGGACCCCAAATACAACGCCCCGTATGCAGGCAGATGGGTCTGTGTAAATCAGATGACAGTCTACAGGGTGCTACGTGGCTGCATCTGAACAGCACTATAGTCTGACCTGCTTCGGGTGGACGGCAGAGGGGGGTGGGGGACAGGTGGGACAGGGTTAAGCAAATCCAGCTTAAACTGGAGGCCACATTTACATGTGAAATCTCAGGTGCCTGTAAGGAGTGCCCTGGTCTTTGGGCCACCCCACCAGTGGCCTCTCCATCACTTCCCTCCCAGAGGGAGCCCCAGGGGCTGCCGAAGGAAGTAAGCCTGGTAGGAAGCCAAGGATGGCTGGCCCCCTAGTAAAAGCTAGTCCTGTTAACAGCCTAGGGCCCTCGCCCATTCAGTTTCCAAAACCCCTGTGCTTGCTGGGTTCAAAAGCGGGTGGTTCTGCTGATTGGAAACCACGTGACCGCAACAACACGTGCGTGGGCACTTAACCCGGGAATGGGAAAGGTGAAAGGGTTACTGTTTCTTTTTATCTCGACTGTAAAATGGAAGCGCGATCACATCCGTCCATCTCGGGGGAAGAAAAGCAAAGTCGATGGAAGACGACAGAGCCTGCTTTTTCAGGGGTGCTTCGTGGGAGGCTGGGGCGCTGAGTGCTTCTCAGCCTGCCAGGTCCAGGGACAGCGGAGGCCAGTGCCCGCCTCGAGCTTTTGGTGTTCACCATTCAGGGCAGAGCTGCGGGGAGCAAACGGCTTCCAAGCATACTCATCTAACTCTAGGACATTCCTCTCCTTGGAAAGAGGACAGGAACAGACCACTTGAGCCCTGCCTCCCTGGACCACCGCAGCACCAGCGGCAGTCTGATGGATGGCCCTGCCTCCAGGAGAGTGGGGAGCTGCTCGCCCAGATCCTTACTACCCTGGGTCAATTTCAGGGTTAACATTTTAAGTAAAACACAAATAAATATGAGTTCAAATGACCACGAGTCCCCTTCTGCTGAGATAACTCAGACACTAATACTGAAGACAAGCCACATAAATAACACCCAGGAAAAAGCCTGGGCACGCTCTGTTTTCCTAAGGTTTCTTCCAAAACCAAGAGCACAGTTCCTTAGTATCTGAATCATGGAACATACTGCCTGCTATTCGGAATCCTAATGACACAATATCTGTCCTCAGAAGGCTTTGTCACACACCCTAATAACAGACTCATCAATTCACACTGAGCCTCCAGCTAGGTGAGAGAGTAAATCATCTCCCCATACTCCCTTTTCTCTTATTTCTTAAAAAATAAAATGCTGTCAGCTCTTAGCCTTTTTGATCCTAACTCATACTCCAAACTCTAAAGTTTCCCTCTAAGTTGCCCAAGTATGAAAAATATCATCTCCAAGCTGGTCCCTGCCCTCAAATTCAGCCATTCCAGACATGCTGCCATTCCCCAAAGATTCAATGGGTAGGGCATCTAACAAGAAGTTCCAGGGTTAACAAAAAATTCCAAAGCAAGGGGCTTCAGTGATGTCAGAAAGAAACAAAAATTCAAAAGATGAGCACTTACACATTGTTGAAAATGTGTTCTTAGAGCATAAAATTAAAAAAAAAAAAAAAAAAGATTTTTGAAATCATATATTTCAAACATGTGCTCCAGCTATCAGCAGACATCAACGCACAGGCCACTGCTTGTTTTTGTAAATAAAGTTTTACTGGCACGAAGCCATGTCCGTTTGTTTACATGTTATCTACAGTTGTTTTCATGACACATCACAGCTTGGTAGTTGTTATGGATGCCTTAGGGCCACAAAAGTTAAAAATATTTACTATCTGGCCCTTTATAAACAAAGGCTTCAGACTCTGTTCTAGACCAAAACTTAGTTTCTGTGACTCCGAAGTCCTTGTATCTGCTTTGTCATCATTTGACTATAAATGGAATGGCCAAATAAGAATATTTTAATGACAATATCAATGAATTATTAATTTGGTTAGGGTAGAAGAGAAAGCCAAAGAATTCTTAAAGATCCACAACCATTATTTTTTGAAATAAAAACGAGATCTACACCAGGTTACTCAATTCAGCCACAAATATTTCTTTCATAACGCGTCAGGTATTTTCCACATAGGTATTTTCCTTGATTAAGGGGAGAAAAAGTATTTCTGTTCTCCCTTCCTTTTCCTTTAATCTATTATGCCCTTGTTTACTTTGCCTGATCAAGTGAAAGATGCTTTAAAGAGTCCCCATCTCAGAAAGGTGTCCTGCACAACACAGGTTGTATGTATTTGAGTAACGCAGGTCGTCTGAGAAGTTTGTCTTACCCCCTAGGCTTAGAATTCAAACTGCAGGATTAAGCCATTTAGGGTGTACCTGATTCCTATAACATGCAGTGATTCTGCTAATGTGGCTCAGTTTTATTTCCTTTCCCAGAATGATTTCCATTAGCTGGCTTACAGATTAGCTGCCTAAGCTCCTAACAGGAGCTCTTCGATCAAACGGTCTGGAGTGGTCCCATGTCCTGCCACTGCCAAGTAGCTGATCTGAGAGACGGACAAAAAGACACGCAGAAGTCCAGGTCGTGTGCTTAACGGTCGATCCAACTTTCTCTGAACCGTGTATCATGACTTAATGGGAGACTCTGAAGAATGAAAGGGGCAGGGGGGAGGATTGCATTACCATGAATAATATAAAAAAGTGATATTCTGCCGAAAAAAGCTTTTGAGTGCAAGTGACTCGAACAAATGTATTAACAGAGCTTACAGCAGATTCAATCAGGTTGAACGCTCCCTGGAATTTATTCTGAAATAAGCTTTATATACCGGAGATGTGAAGAATGAATCTGCTGGTGACGAGCAGGAAAGCTATTAGCATGTAGATTTTAATTCTGCCTCAGATTCTGAACTGGTTCCACTCTCCCCTCTCTTATTCCTGGCTACCTGTCCCAATTACAGACAGAGCACGCCTCCACAAATCTCAGTGCCACAATTATGCTCCAAGGAGCTGAGATTTATTTTTCTCACTTTACTCTAACTTCTAAAAATTGTTTCAAATATGTATTATCAAGGCACCGATAAAGCTACTATGTTTAAAAGTACAAATTATGTCACTCCAATCCGTCTATTGGTTGGAAAAGCCAACGTAGGGGTATATTCTGGGGACAAAACTGTGCCGTGAGGAGAGGAAAATCTGTTTTATAAAACCTGGGCTCACATTAACTGACAATTAAGCCAGGATGTTAATGAGGTTACGGGGTGTGACAGGTTAACGGGCTGCAGCCAAAAGGCAAATATCGAAATGAAGGCGTTTATTTTCGAACCAACAAGCCAGAACTCAACCATTACAAGTCCCATCAGCATTCTCGTTATTGGGCAAAATAATTTCATTTCTGAAATTAATTAAATAAATGGGAATGACCTGGAATTGTTTCCACGGCAGGCGGACAGGGCAACGCTGCATGAAAGGCAAACCCATCTGGAGTCAACAGGCCCATCAGTTCCTGGGGAGGTTACCTGAAGCTGACGGGAAGGAAGTGACAAAGCGGATCCATCCAACAAGGCCGTGGCAGGCTCTGAAGGAGCTGGCAAAGCAACTTTTAAAATAATGTCAATTCTTATCACTATTAGTTTAAAATTTAGAGGTAGAATGCTTTTGGACTGAGATACAAACTAAGTTAAAAAGCTCATCATTTAGAAAATTCTGATTCTGCCGTGAGTCATCCACACTTGTTTCTCCAAGCCATCTGGATTTTTTCTTTTTTTTAATGAAGAAGATTCATAAACTATATGGCAAGAAGAACTTAGGGATGAGGTCAAGGGCTGCTGCCAGGGTTCTGAAGTGAGCCCTCGCTTCAAGTCAGGTCCTCTCCACAAGGATTTCGGGACCGCCTAATGAACGAGGAACGGAGGTGCAGGAGCAGCGATCAGCAGCAGCTGCACGAGGGCTGGTCGAGGCATCTCAATGGCACATGCATCGCAGGGGGGCGTAAACCCGGGGTCTGGGTGCCCGCTGTCCCTCACAAGCTGTGCGACCTGAGAAATGCACCTAGCCTCTCCATCCCTCGCTTTGTTTACCTGTGAAGCAGGTCCTTATGCCTCCTCTCCAGCCAGACTGTCGTATTAAATGGAAAGGGCTGATATACACAAAGCACTGCTATAGTGTCTGCAAGTGCAAAGGCTCGAAGTCGACTAGACTGGCCCGTGCCCGTGGCCCGAATCGGGCAGACCCTCCAACAGACCTGGTGATTCTCTGCAAAAGTCATCATGTCCAACCTTTCTGGGCAACGCTTGCTGAAGCAGATCAGACTTTCTCAAAATGTGTTCCGTGGACCTCCTGCAACCAACAGGACCGGAAGGGCGTCCTAACACACAGATGCCTGAGTCCCATCCGGGATGGTCCAGGCGGAATCTCTGGGGAGAGGGGGGCCCAGGAATCGATGCTTTTAAAATAAGTTCTTGATCCAGTCTTAAGGATCTATAAGTTTGGACAAGTTCTTGCTTCAACACACAGGATGTCAACAACAGAATCGCAGACTTCTCCTGAACAAATGTGCTGCACTCCCGCAGCATTAGACAGGATCACAAAGCGCTGCAGCTGCGGATCCGATATTCTTTTGAACTCTCTCGCCCCCCTTTCTAGGCATGGGGACTTGCTGGACACAGGGCCATGCCTTGAAGTCCTGACCACACCAACTGCTTGCTCTCCTCCTGGCCCCAGGCTCCTCTCCCACCAGACAGCCTGCTTCCCTCTTTCCTGCCTAGTACCAACCTTGCCTCCTCCTCGGGAAGACTTTTCTATCCCTAGACAAGGTGAGCGGAGAAGGCAATGGCACCCACTCCAGTACTCTTCCCTGGAAAATCCCATGGATGGAGGAGCCTGGTGGGCTGCAGTCCATGGGGTCACTAAGAGTCGGACATGACTGAGTGATTTCACTTTTCACTATCATGCATTGGAGAAGGAAACGGCAACCCACTCCAGTGTTCTTGCCTGGAGAATCCCAGGGACGGGGGAGCCTGGTGGGCTGCCGTCTATGGGGTTGCACAGAGTCGGACACGACTGATGCGACTTAGCAGCAGCAGCAGCAGACAAGGTGAGAGTGGTTTATTGTAAGCCATGCTGTTTACAGCCTTACATTCTTTGTCACAGCCTTAACCATCTTATAATTATTCAATTATGGGACTAAAAAAATTGTCTTTCCTGAAAAGTGATGGAGGGTATGGACTGTTCTTCCTGATCCACCACAAGATCCCTGATGCCCAGCATGGAGGGTTTGAGGACTGAGCCTCGTCCCTCCCTGATTCCTATGTGGAAGCCCTAACCCCTAATGGGACTGTCTGTGAAGACAGGCCCTTTCAAGAGGTAATTCAGGTCATAATGAGGTCATAAGGATGGACTCTAACCCAGCAGGACTGGCAGCTTTATCAGGAGAATATACGCTGGGGGGCCACCCAACACACAGAGGGATGACCACGGGAAGACAAAGCAAGAAGGCCGCCACCTGCAAGCTGAGAGTCGTCTCAGCAGAAACCAACTCTGCCCGCACCTCGATCTTGGACTTCCAGCCTCCAAAGCCACAAAGAACTGAATCCACAGTGTTGGAGGCAGCCAGCCTGTGGTATTCTACACACTAACACGGGGCTTGTTCCAGAGGTGGGAGTCGAGAGCTGCTGAACGGCCAGCCGCGACCAGTGGTGCTGTCCCCACCCTCAGCAGGCCCGGGGGAGTCGGGCCGGCCAAACCGCTCACGGGTGGGGTGAACGAAAGGTCGGCAGACATGCCACAAGCAGAAGGCCGCGGGGGCATGCACGCGGTAACACTGCCTTCAGGAGCAGGGCGTGGGGCTGTGCTCTGGAAATGGGCACGAGGAGGAGGTTCATGGTCACGTGGGGGGACTGGCTTCCAGTACGGGCCCCACGCAGAGTCTGCTGGCTGCGTGCCCCAAGCCAGTGCCCCCACCTCAGCCCTGCTCATGGTGTTCCTGCATCCCTGAGAGGGGCCCTGGACTGTCCCTAAGACCAAACAGCCCTTCTGGCTCTTGCAAAAGGCACCCCGGGCCTGAAAGCAGCCCGTGGAAAGCAAGTCACCACCTATCAAACCATGCTTTCCAGTCCTGGGGAGCTGAGACTCAGCCTTCTCCGGACACACTGATGATGCTTTGGTGCTTGCTTAGCAAGAGAATCCTTAAAGTGAAAATGAAACCTGGATCCCTGTTTAGGTCACCACCTTAATCTAGAAGTCATCTCATTCTTAATAACATCATTTGAACCCAGTGTGTATCGCAGTGAGTTAGAAAACACCTTGGATGCCACACTGTTCTGTGTTCATATTACAGTTCTGCCACTCAACACCTCTGAGACCCTGGCAGTCACTTTACTCAGCCAAGGTTTCCTCATCTGTTAATGAGGAGCCATTCATAAGTTGGAGATGACATCTCCTTAATAAGGCTGTGGAGAAGATTAAATCAGAAGAGAGGCAACTTGTTCACCACCATGCGGTCAATAACTCATAAATGGTGATTACATTATTATTGAGTCAATTTTATTATCAATAATTAATTAATAAATGTTAGCACTTACTGAAAGATGTCTACTGTTTAACAGTTAATATCAGAGAGAATACCAGTACTGGTTTTCTGTTTCCTTACCAAAATATCTGCTCTCAGAGCTCAATTTTTTATTCACTGCAAAGAGCTTGTGCCAGATCTCAGTCAAAATATGCAAATCAATTAATTCACTTTTTTTTTTCCCTGAAAGCAGGAAACATGGATTTCTGATCCCAAGCCTCGGCTTACTGCAGTAACCTCCGAGCTCTACTACTGGAGGTTTAAATAAGTTGAGATGGAGATTACCTTTCATCACAGTCTTCTAATAATGATCTCTTCTTTGACAAGAAATTTATGGCAGGCTGCTAAAATGCTAGTTTATTGATGATGAAAGTATCAACTGTCCTTGATACAAATAAACAGGGGTTTTTGATTCATAAGCAGGGAGACAGGGCACCCCCTGGGCCCTGGGGGCTACGCAATTTACAGGCATTCAATTCTCATCAATGTACTGTCAGTACATCCAGGGCACCTGACAGCTTCCTGTTTGCAGGATGGATGTTCCCTCCACAACGCAGGGAGCACAGGAGGAGAGGTCTGGCCTTGCAGGCTTAAAGCCTCCATCATCACTGAGGATTTCATAATGGGAACTGCCCCTGGGTCCAGATTATTCTATTCCAGGTCGTTCAGGATTGGGTACATTCAATACAGTACTCAGGACAAGACAAGGCAAACACTGCAAAGTTCGGAAGTCAAGGTCCAGACCTCTGCTGAAGGTGCTGGATTCAAGTTCCAAAGACCAGCCCGTGACCTTAGAGTTGATGGTACAAAGGAGGATCCTTCTCACATGGAGGGGACTGGGTACCAATATGGACACCATAGAGGACCTCGTGGCAGAGGCTACTGGCTGCCTGTTCAACAGCCATCATTCCTGCCTTCACCCTTGCTAACAAAATCTGAGATCCCTCGCAGGCCCAAAGAAAGAGTCCTGACTTGGGGTAGACAGCTGAGGTGCTCGCATCTCTCCTGCAGAGACACAGGCAGGTGTGCCGCCTTCCTGCTCCACGTGTCACAAGGAGGGCTCTACTGGCAGAGGCATCTGGGAGATGTTCTTTACCCTTAGATGCTGCACAAGACGAGCACATCCCTATCTCTTTCTGCCTCTGGTCATGCTTGTCTGCAAGTGATTCCTGGGATTGGGCAATCATTTTGTGACCATGAGGCAAACCTGACGAAAAGGATACACCAATGTGTGGTGAAAGCAGAGAAGAAAGTCAGAGCTCACCCAGGGACTTGAAGATGAAGCCCCTGAATTAACCAAACCAGAAACTGCTTGGCCTCCAGACTCCTCCTCATGTGAGATAATGTATTTTGTTGTGGTGGTTGTTGTTCAAACCACTTTTACCAGTTTTCTATTGGCCAGTATCACGTATTGAGGGCCTAAAAAGGACCTACATCTCACATCCTCAGCATTCAATGATGAAGGAAATCAGGAGACAGCTCTAGAAAGCACTACTTCTAGAAAAACTGCGAAGATTAAACCCAGGTGCATAGCTGCTGCTGCTGCTGCTGCTAAGTCTCTTCAGTCGTGTCCGACTCTGTGCGACCCCATAGACAACAGCTCACCAGGCTTTCCCGTCCCTGGGATTCTCCAGGCAAGAGCACTGGAGTGGGTTACCATTTCCTTCTCCAATGCATCAAAGTGAGAAGTGAAAGGGAAGTCACTCAGTCGTGTCCGACTCCTAGCGACCCCATGGACTGCAGCCCACCAGGCTCCTCCACTCATGGGATTTTCCAGGCAAGAGTACTGGAGTGGGGTGTCATTGCCTTCTCAGGGTGAGTAGCTGAGACCCACCTAATTCAAATTTTTTCTATCCCCCGTTTAAAGAGGCTCCTTGGTAAGTGGCTTCAAGCAAAAGGTAAATCTGTAAAAAAAAACAGTCCCACCAGTCAGTGGCTGATTCTTAACAATGAAACAAAAAGCTTTACTTTTTATTTTTCACATTATAAAAGCAACATGTGTGCATGCATGCATGCTAAGTGAACTCAGTCATGTCTGACTCCATGTGAACCCATGGACTGTAGCCCACCAGGCTCCTCTGTTCATGGGATTCTTCAGGCAAGAATGCTAGAGTGGGTTGCCATTTCCTTCTCCAGGAAATGTGTGTGTGTGCTTGTAACAGAAGTAGGTTTAGACAGTACATGCAATTTTGTTGACTGTTTTTTACACTTAAATTGAAGTTCTCAAACAATATTATGTTCTCTTGAGTTTTTTAAAAAGCCTTACAAATGCCTAAATTAATTTTATCTACTCACCCCCCCAACTCAGCCGACAGTGATCCACTGTGTAACAGGGGGGTGCCTCACTCCCAGGAAACTCTCCATTGGGTGAAGTGAGAGCTCACAGTAGCCCACAGAAACTCACTGCTCCTGCAGGATTCAATCAGCAGAACCTGGAGAGGGGTCACCACATGCAGACGTGAACAAAGGTACTTTCCACGGTTAGTGAATGTCAGCATGAATGAACAACTGGCAAAAGACGCTTTGTTGGTAAACCAAAAACAAAAGTCATTCTTGTTCTTTCATCCCACATCAGTGGCTTTCACGGATACCACTTACGTCCATGATCAAGGACTAACGTACTTGCAATCAGCAAATGTGTTTGAACACCACACATTACGCATCTGTGGGAGAACCATGGCCCAGGCAGTACAACCATAAAGTCAGGAGCAAAGCTCAGCCAAGGCTGTGCTGAAACGAGTAAATGATGGCCGTTCACAATCGGCATATAAAAGTGCTTAGCTTTGTCATCCTTTTTCCATGGTTTCCTCCAAAGGACAGGAGCCCTGTGCGCTTTCACGCTTCTCCTTTTTTCAAACATACCTACATATATCAGTCTGTCACTTTCTCAGACAGACATCGACCATGGGTCAGAAGTGACAGAACTTGTGTTGGTGGAAACAGAAACAGACTCTTCACACTACATACTAGGCTGCTATGTGGCTTGGGGCTTGTGGGTGTTTATATGTGTATTTAATCAGTTCAGTCAGTTCAGTCACTCAGTCATGTCCGACTTTGCAACCCCAAGGACTGCAGCACGCCAGGCCTCCCTGTCCATCACCTACTCCCAGAGTTACTCAAACTCATGTCCATTGAGTCAGTGATGCCATCCAACCATCTCATCCTGTCGTCCCCTTCTCCTCCTGCCTTCAATTTTCCCAGCATCAGGGTCTTTTCCAGTGAGTCAGTTCTTCACATCACGTGGCCAAAGTACTGGAGTTTCAGTTCAGCATCTGTCCTTCCAATGAATATTCAGGACTGATCTCCTTTAGGATGGACTGGTTGGATCTCCTTGCAGTGCAAGGGACTCTCAAGAGTCTTCTCCAACACCACAGCTCAAAAGCATCAAGTCTTTGGCAATCAGCTTTCTCTATAGTCCAACTCTCACATCCATACATGACTGCTGGAAAAACCATAGCTCTGACTAGACAGATCTTTGTTGGCAAAGTAATGCCTTTGCTTTTTAATATGCTGTCTAGGTTAATCATAGCTTTTCTTCCAAGGAGCAAGGGTCTTTTAATTTCATGGCTGCAGTCACCATCTGCAGTGATTTTGGAGCCCAAAAAATAAAGTCTGTCACTGTTTTCATTGTTTCCCTATCTATCTGCCATGAAGTATGGCAATGGATGCCATGATCTTCGTTTTCTGAATGCTGAGCTTTAAGCCAACTTTTTCACTCTCCGCTTTCACTTTCATCAAGAGGCTTCCTCTTCACTTTCTGCCATAAGGGTGGTGTCATCTGCATATCTGAGGTTATTGATATTTCTCTTGGCAATCTCGACTCCAGCTTGTGCTTCATCCAGCCCAGCATTTCTCATGATGTACTCTGCATATAAGTTAAATAAGCAGGGTGACAATATACAGCCTTGACGTACTCCTTTCCCAAATTGGAACGAGTCTGTTGTTCCATGTCCAGTTCTAACTGTTCCTTCCTGACCTGCATGCAGATTTCTCAGGAGACAGGTCAGGTAGTCTGGTATTCCCATCTCTTTAAGAATTTTCCACAGTTTGTTGTGATCCATACAGTCAAAGGCTTTGGCATAGTCAATAAAGCAGAAGTAGATGTTTTTCTGGAGCTCTCTTGCTTTTTCGATGATCCAACGGATGTTGGCAATTTGGTCTCTGGTTCATCTGGAGTCAGAAAGACTGTGAATTGGGAAATGCATGTATTTAAATCCAAGTGTGGTGTTATAAACTTATACTGGAGCTGATCCTATCTATGATGAGAGAGCAGACTGCTCAACAGAGGTGCATTAATAGCAAGATAAAGAAAACGAACGTGTTCCAGCAACAAGCATCAACGCTCTGGGGGTCATCGCCTGTGTTAGATTATCTGTTGCACCTCGCCCTGACATTAGCATTCGTAATTACCAGCAGCCTCTCTCTAGAGGAAAACATGCTTTGGCGAAGTACAGAAGTTTGATTTCCCAGAGAGCCCCGGCAAGTACAGCGTGTACAGATATCATGCGTGCAAATATCTGTCCGGATGTGGAAGAGAGTTTAGAAAGTTTTCACAATGCATCTGTGTGCCCCCCTAAAATATAATATCTTTGGACTTGAAGTCCTACTTCTGTCAACAACAATTAACTAAATATTTGGCACTTATTCTGTGTCCACTTCTTATCAATGCAGAACTGCTTACCAGAAGAAAAACAGACCCTTTAAAATTCTACTGTAATTTCTCCCCCTAAATAATGTTACAAGTTTTCTTTCTAGAATTACAATAGGTTTTGTGACAAGAGTGCCTGCCACATGCTGTGCAGAGAGGCAGAGGGCTGAGTATTTTTGTGACTCATTTCAATTAATCTTTGCAAAAATCCTTCAGGAGTTTGAGGCTCACCGAGGCTTCAACATTAGTCCTCGAGTCTGAGAGCTGCATGATTTTGCACTGAATTATTAACCTGAAAGCCATGGTTCAGGTCAACACATATTCAGTGGGCACACACCATGTGGCACACACTGACAACCAAGGGGAGAAATGAAACAATTCCAAAACAACACAGCTAAGGGGCTGCAAGACAGGCAGACACGAGATGCAAGGGGTGCAGCTCCTCTAAATGTTTTGCAACAGAAGATGGTGACTCCTGTCTCAAGGTGCTTCTATGGTCTCCAAACTGCTTCCTCATCAAGACTCCTTTACCTCTTCACCTCTCCTCAGCCCAGTCCCCCCAGCAAAAGGACATGGCTTTGCTCGCTGTCCAGAGTGTCTAATTCAGCTAATGGAAGAAACTGCAACAGAAGAAAACATAGAAAACAGGCTAAGTTTTCAAATGCATCGCTCAGGGACTATTTAGGACAAAATGAACAGAAATAAACAACCCTCCACTATCAGGTGACATATTTTATACGTTCCACCCTGTGCTGGAGGAGGGAGCAGAAAGAAAAGCGCTCCTAAATCAGGGTTTCAAAATCAGATGCTGGTATGAGAAAGAAGATTAACCCGGTCCCTTAACAATCAAATTTATAACTAGTAAAGGGTTATGAAAAATTCTATCTCTGTGTCGAGCACAGGCAAAGTACAAAGTCTTTGGAGGCAAGGGATGATAAACTACGGCTTGGGCAATAAGCTGGGAAGGGAATGGGCAGTTCAAGAGTTCAGCACATGTGTGCTGGGAAGGTGTTTAGTTAAAGAGAAGGGCCGGCTCCAGACAAAGGCACGGAAAGGTCATCCTGAGAGTCATTCCATCTTCATTACGATGGGGAGGACCACGGGCCAGAGTGCACACGCCAGGCCTCCACGTGCCCCCTGCACAGAGGTTTCAGACTTGCGGGGACATTAAAATATGCAACAGAAGTTACCACACAGCGCCGGCAGCGGGGCCTGGACACCGCGGTCTGGGCAGCGGACGCAGCCCCGGCCAGCCAACGCAAATGGGATTTGAATGTTCCCCCCGCAACCAGCACCCTGAATTTTTTTTTTCAGGGTGAGTGATAGATTAATTAAAGATTACAATCTATCTTCTTCAGAAGGCCAGGGAATTGGACTTGCAATCAGTGACTTAATTTTCTTCCAGGTAACTGCCAAACTTGAGTGTGTTCACCCAAATAAAATAATTTCCCCTGACTGTGCAGCTCGAAATTTCTGTGCTCACTTAAGAGTTGCCCTGTGACTCAACCCTCATCTTTCACTTTTCAGGAACTGGGGGAAAGGTGAATTTCATTTACTGATTATCAGCAGGCTCTGGAGAGATAGGCCCGGGCTGTTGTAATGGGAAAGCAGGCCCCGGCTCACACTTCGTACAACCTTCCTGAGGAGGCCACAGCCAGAGGATTTCCATGCTGGAGTGACGTCCCCAGGGGCAGAGGAATGTAACCTTCCCTCCTCCACCCCCTCCAAACCCATACAGGCCCACCTGCCCTAATTCAGCCTCTACTCCAGTCAAAAGGACACCCTGTCCATCCTTGCCTAACCCTGTCCCACATGAACTGCGGCAACGGGGGTCCTGATTCATTACAAAAGGCTGTAACAACGAAACACAATTACCTCCCTTTCCCTGCCAGTGCACGAGGAGGGTTTTAATAGGTGGGTTTGTTTCCAGTTACAAAGGATATGGTTTAGTCTCCTCCCACCTTCCCTCTGTTGCCATAACCAATCAGAAGGCAAGACACAAGACAAAGAGCAACTCGCATAAGGGCAGTTGAGGAGGACCAAAAGAAGAACAGTCGGTTGAGTGGGCCCAGCAGAGACAGCTTCATTGTCTACATTTAGTGAGAAGACCGAGGGACTCCACTGCTTAGGAGCTGTGTGACAGGAAAGGTAGGATCTTACACCTTCACCCACACACCTGGAAAAAGCACACCATTTACCACTGGGGTGTTTGGGGATGGAAGACTAAGTAGGATGATGGAGACAAGGAAGGACGAGTAGACGGATGGCTGAATGGGTGCATGGAAGGAAGGAAGGTACGGACATTAATATTTAAAGACTTCGCTGCCAACCAGCATCAAGTGAGTGCTCAGTAAAAGGATTCTGTCGTCCTTAGCATGAGAAATCTGATCAGACCACACAGACATGGAAATTAAGAGAAAAGATAATCCACACAAGCCAGAGGCAGCTCACCTGCTCCCCCTCCTCACTGTCCTCTTCTGCTCCCCCCGCCCCCATGACCTCCAGCATCAGAAGCCAGGCCTCGGCTGACTAAGCAGGCCCTGCCCTAACGCCTGCCTGGGGCTGCACCGCGTGGCCAGAACTGCACTGCGTGGCCAGAACTGCACTGATTCCATGGTGAGAAGGGGAAGAGGAGGAAGACTCAACTAGCCCTGCCCTTGGCCACTGTCTGCACCAGCATGTGTAGGAGCAGCAGGAAGGTGCTGAAAGGGGAGAAGAATCCGAGCAGACCCTGAAGTGGGCATCGCACGGCTCAGTGGATGAAGCCGCATCCCAAGGTGACCTGGGCAGCCGGTTTCTCAAATGACAAGGGGTCACAACCTCCCAGACCAGCCCACAACACAGGCCCAGTGGGGGCAGCTTCTGTCTCACATGAAAAATCACCCTCCTTCTGCAAGGATTCAGTCATCACGAACTCATCTGGCTGAGAATCTCAGACACTGAAATCGACTGTGAGTGAAAACATTGAATTCCAGGAAGGATAAGACATTTACACTCAAAACTTAATTTGGTGGAAGAGGAAGTGAGGGGAACAGGGCCCAGTCATACACAATGACACTTTCCACTGCACGTGTCCTCCATGGGGGGAAAACATTTAATGATGATGTTTTATGTCAGGCTGTGTGCCTGGTAAACTTTATGGATAATAATACCAGCCAGCATTTAATAACTGCCTGGTGTATGCAAGGCACCATGGTGGGCACTCAAGAAACTCGACCTACGAACCCTGGGAGGGGTCCCACTCTCGCTGCGGACACCGGGTATACTGAGAGCTATCGTTTACGGAATGCTTGGTGTATATCAGGTGCCGAGCCAGACAGAAGACTCTGCCCTTGGGATGCCCCGGCCATGCCCAGTCTCTCATCCCAGCTTTACCACGGAGGAAACCACATCCTGCAAGGCCTGCACTCCTTGCTCAGGGTCACGCCTCGGGGAAGTTATTGAGACGGATTCCGTCTAACCCATGTCTGCTTCTTTTCTTTCCTTGCCGTGGCTGCCCATGGACGTAGCACCCTTGGAATTCCTGAAGGTACATTGTAACAAAAACTATGTACTTAACAATTACTGAGAAGAAGAGGTCATTGGTTCTGACCAGTTGACCTAATCTTCATAATTGTCTGAGGAAAATAGGACTTTTCCAATTTTGATACAGCAAGAGGCTCAGAGAGGTGAAGCCTTCTGTGCAAGTATGAACAGCCAGGACAGCTGGGATGTCCACACTCAGGTCAACTGCCTACATTCAACGGTCAGGAGGTACCAGCCAAGGCAGGGCTTCTGTTCAAAACTCAAACATCAAGACCCAAATGCACGAAGCATCAGACGCAGATGAAGCTGTGCATCTGAGGGCCCCTAACGTCCCCTTTTCCTGCTGTTCCAAGCGGAGTGTGTGCGTATACATCCCTGAGGTGGCAACGCCTGGCACTCCTCTCCTGACTTCTCTTCAGAGAAAGAGAATCCTACCATTAGCTCCAGAACCATGCAAGTGAGTCGCTGGCGCTGCAGGAAGGAGATGGAGGAAGACAAAGCAGGGCTGATTGCTCGTATCATCTATCTCCCAGGCTCAGAAAGCAGGGGCCCTGGAGACCTAATCCAGCCTTGGGCCCCGTCACTAATCACTCAGGTTCTGATGCTAGCAGCAGAGTTAGCAGGAGATGCTATCTCCTTGAGCAGACCCCGTCCATCTGCAGCCTCTGCTCGTGGAACAAGATGCCCCACGAAATGCTGGCTTCCTGCAGGGAGGGTTAGGGAGAGAATGCGACACAAACTGTCTTGGCAATCTCTCCCCACTGACGTGCACTTGGGGTTTGGGGTGGTGGTGGTCTATAGTCATGACGTAAAAGAGTATCACAGGGCGTGCTTTCAAACTGTGTGGCTTTGAGCCTAGGGGGCGAGGGACAGTGGGCCTACGCACAGGGACCCCCCCAGTTCACCAGGACTTCCTTCTGAGATCCCGGAGCACCCTTCTTGCCTGTGCCACGTCTCCTTCTACTCTCGGGTCAAAACACACCCAAAGGATCATTTTTGTTTTCTTTTGTTTTTTTTCCCAGTAGCGAAAATTAGATGCTTCAGATATTCAAATCAAAATCGAGTCTCCAGGAAAACGACAATAGTTCTCTCTCACCATGAGATGTTGATAGTTTTCAGTTGGTGGTGTCAATTAGTGAGGATTTAAAAATGCAAGTGGGATTTACAGTAACAACAACAATAACAAAAATCCAGCCAGCATTTATTTGGCACCACTACCATTTGTTCTGACTGGTTGACATAATCTTCATAATATTCTGAGGAAAACAGGGTTTCTCCGATTATGATAAAGGAAGAGGCTCAGAGAGGTGAAAGCTTCTGCTCAAGTATGGCCAGCCAGTACAGCTGGGAGGTCCACACTTTAGGTCAGGAACAGGCAGACAGTTCTAAATCTCTGTGTAACTCAGAGATTCCAAGATTCTAACGTTCATTTTCCCAGTATAACCTGAATTTCAACACTGCCTTATACCCACCTTTTAAGGAACTCTTTCAGCATCCATCTTTTAATTTTAGCAAATATCTGTAGGGCTACTATTTTGCATCTGACCTTCTACTCATTACCAGGGATCAAGCTGTTAATGAGACTGATGCCTGTCTGCCTTCAACGAGGCTCATGGAGAAGACAGACGTATAGATAAATATGACGAACAAGTGTGCTATGAGTGATGGGGATCTAGAAAGTTCTGAAGGAACAGCCAGGAGTGACCCAGCTCAGTCCCACAACATGAGGAAAATCTTTCTGGAGGAACGACAATTCAGCTGAGACTCAAAAGATGAGTCGGAGGTAGACCTATGGACAATGGGGATCCAAGGACCACATTAACGGAGTAGAAAAACCATAGGTGTTCCCTCCAGAAGAACCTGGCTACCTCTCACCCTAGGAGTCTTTTAGACACTCAAGTGCACCTTGGAAAATCGGTTAAAATAATGTATTGGCTGGGCCACTAGTTCATTTGGAATCTCAGATACTGGAGGTGCACGATGAAAAGTGACCCCTCTGTCTGGTCCAAAGTGGGAAGGGTGGCATGCTGCCTGCAGGGCCAGCTCCATGTCACTTACCAACCAACTCCCAGGGCCACCTGGTTCACAGCTGCCTCCAACAGCTCAGGAACTTGACCACACCAATCCCCAAAACACAGGGCTCCTTGCATCAGCCCCTCTCCCTTGCCGGTTTTCTATGTTTAGTCTGCGCACACTAAGTAGCTTCAGTCATGTCCAACTCTGTGTGACCCCATGGCCTGCAGCCCACCAGGCTCTTCTGTCCATGGGATTCTGCAGGCAGGAACACTGGAGTGGGTTGCTGTGCCCTTCTCCAGCGGATATGCTGAACCCAGGGATCGAGCGCTTGCCTCTCACGTCTAACCTGCATTGGCAGCGGGGCTCTTTACCACTACTGCCACCTGGGAAGCCTCAATGTAGAGTCTATGAAATAGTAACAACCGGCTGTTAGTCCAAACCATGCAGTTTGAGTATTCTGCTTCCTGGTACTCTTGTCTGATCTGAAGATCAATGTTAGAATATAAAGCGGGGGAGAGGGGAAGATGGATTCTCCTCAAGTAAAGTAAACGTCTGATCAATGCGAGAGTGCAGGGACCTAAGTTATAACCCCTGGCAAGAGCTGCCGGTGCAGAGAGAGGCTCTGTTGCCAAACATGGGCAGAAGCCATGAGCATTTGGCAACCCAATAAACGGAGGGACGATTAATAACCTCTTAAGAAAATTAAAGAGGCTAAGCCAGAATATGCACTTCTATCGATCACCCACCCATTTCCACAAGGAGGTGTCCAGACGGAGTGCTCCTGAATTCCCCAAGTTTTATTTCAGAAGCAGCTCCTCCCTAACTCAGCATGGCCACCTGGTGAGATGTGAAAGAGTAGACAGCTCATCCCCAAGTCCAGAGACGCTGCTTCAAGAGATTTGAAGCAGGATCCTAACAAGCACCTTCACGCGGTTCTGATTTAAATCCAAGTTTAAAAGACAGCCAGGGTTCAAGGTCATTTTCTTTGAAGGGTGGGGCAATGAACAAATCGCGGGGTATTTTCTGCACTGGCAAGCATCCTTTTGTTTGGCAATGTTATTAATGAGACTGCATCTGCAGGCATGTATTTTTAAGATGTTGACTGCGTATACTCCTAAGTCATAGTACGGTGCCCGGCAAGCCACACTTCATAATGCTTTCTTAACCTTAAGAAGCCCTTTCCTCTCTAGATAGGGAATTCACAAAGAAAACTCCAACATCCCTTACTAACAGAGGCCATCCCTGTTATTAGCTATCGCAACTTCTGCAGGACATTCCTAATGTGGGCACTGACTGGCTCATAGATCCATCTATTACTTTAGTCCTTCTTCGTTCCCTTGAGAAAAAGAACAAGATGTTTTGAAAACACAGAAATGCATAACAGTAAAACCAAGGGCCCCCAAAGACCTAGATCATGTTCTTCTAAATTCAGCTACTCAATATTCACGTGTATTCTGCTGGTCATTTTGTCCAAACACACACCTGTACCTGGAAATCTAGGCCAAAATCCATGACTTGACTTTGATGGCAGAGTTAATAAGGGCAGTGAGGTTGTAGACATCAAGAGACTGAAAAAGTCACAGTAACTGGTGGGTTTCAACAATCTGTCTCTAATCATCCAACTTCAGGCATTTGAGGAAAACTAAAAGACTTGGTAGCAAATTATAAAATATAATTTTTGGTGTAAGATAATAATATATTGGATTAGGTAGCAATGTTAATAACCACATTCTCAACGTGCAACTGCTTTAACCAAGCAGGTGGCATAATTTAGTCAGAGGCAGCAACCATCCAAACCTAAGGGAGGCCAGGAAAAGCGTTTCATACCCTTCCTTCTTATGCTAAGGAGAAACACAAAGGAGACATTCAGAAAAGCATCCATCTTGGAGACCAGAGATTCTGTCTTGCTTTCTGCTGTCCTTCAAGATGTCCTTAGGATTTCTGAACATCGAAGTCTGCACAAGGGGTAGGAAGCCGAATGGAGACCTTTGCTTCGGTTTGTCTGATTCCTGTCTATCAACAACAGTGTGGGAAAATTCCCAGGAATTTTCTCTAATAAACATATGCAAAACTCCTAAGATATAAACAATTCCAAAGAACCACACCAAAATAAAACATAGAGTGCTAATGAAATGAAGACAACAGAAGAGATTAAAACTGAGCAAAGGTCTGAAAATCAACTATGCTATTTCTCTGAGCCTCCATTTCCTGCCCTGTGGAATAAGCATAACCTACCTTACAGAGATGGAAGATGAAATGACATAATATGCTATAAAATGTTTAGCACAGCAACCAAAATATTATAAGTGGTCTATAAATTAAAGATCATTATTGTCATCAATAGCTGGGCCAAATTGAAGTTTATAGGGTGAAGAATTTCAAATAGTCACATAGAAACATCCACGAATCTTCTCTTGGATTTCGATTTCTAAAGCCATGATTACATCACATGGGGGTTTTGCTTCCATACAAGCCTTGGGGCCAAAGACAGAGCCCTATTGAAGTATAATCTGTGCCTTTTATTATCCTAGGTATTTTATAGTAAACATTTTAAAACACTCTAAGAAGGCTGCATCAGACTGCTGGGACAAAAAAAAAAAAAATTTAAAATAACACATACCTAACCAATGCCAAAAAATTCAATAGCTGAGCATACCTGTACAAAGCTATGTTATGATGCATTTGATGGGGAGAGGTCACTTAATATCAGCAATTTTTATTAAAATGTTTATGACAGAAAGCCCTTCACTGAGCAACTGATTCTTCATTGGTCATGTGAGGAAGTAGGGGTCTAAGACTCCCTAGTTCCCAGGTGGTCTGCCTTCCACTGCTTCCTAAGACTAAACATGAAAAAACCAGCTACTGAAAAACAAATAGGCCATTCCACTCCCCTTAAACTCCTAACTAAAGTTCATTTTCACAAGCCAAATTTAAAAATCAATTAATAAATTACCACTGCCAAAGAATGTTAAAAAGCCCAGAGGCACCTAAGAAGAGCTTAGAAGCAACAACAAAGCATTAAGCCTGAGATAAATGGGCTTGCTAGGAGTTTACTGCAGTGTTGACTTAGGATCTCGGAGCAGAAATTCTCTTCCCTCTGCTTACCAGTGCGTTGTGTAATAGGAGCAGCATTAATTTTAACCTAATCATGAATCAATCATGAAAACTTGATGCTTGTTTTCCCTGGCAACAGAACACTGCAATTAGCAACCTTGAATAGGAGTGCTTTCTGGATGGGCAAGGGTGAGGGCAGCCTCCTGCAGTACATTCTTTCCTAATCAGCCAGAGCAAGGGAGGCTGAAATACCACTGCATGAGTTAAAAACTCCCACCCCTCCAGTCATCCATCCTGTGACGTCGCCTTCAATCTTTCAGGACCTGTGACGTCGCCTTCAATCTTTCAGGACCGGTCAGAGTGGGGTTTCTCAATCTTGCTGCGACTGACATTTTGTCAAGGGGGCTTTCCTGTGCATTGGAGAATGTCTAGCAGTGTCCCTGGGCTTGATTCCTTAGACGCCAGTCCAGTACCATCTTCCCTCCCTCCGCTACCCCCTCTCCAAGATGTAAGGACCACTTCAGGTCAGCAAGGGGGTCTGAAGCCATGAGCACCACCTTGCCCAACTACGCCTGCTCCTCTCTCCCCCAACCCTCTCCTCCCACTCTTGGTTGAACGGGGCCCTCCCTAGGGGTGCTCTGAGCTCCATCCCTCTGCCCTAGTGCAGACCCAGAAGTGTATGTTCACAACCAAGGCTTTGTGTGCCGGTGCAAAATTCCTATTACAGAAGCTCCTTCATCAAAATCACAGAAGCCAGAACCACCTGCTGCATGCCGGAGGGAGATGTGATGATACATGCGCTCTGGAAGGCAAAATGGAACGTCCCAACCAAATGATACATCGCATGCAGACGATTTTCATATCTCCAGTAAGAAGGGAAAGAGTTATACTTTTCTTTCCTCAGAGCTTTTTCTTAAAGCAGTGATCAGCTTCCTGAAACTTCGGGTAAGTCTCAAGCTGGGATGCCCTGTGTCAGAGTCCACACAACTGGGGACAAGAAAGAGGAGGAAGACGTGTTGTCTGCACACCTTGTGATGGGTTCCAGACAGTGAAGGGCCCAGCCCAGCACACCACAGCCCCAGCCCGTGGGTCCTAGGAGTGGAGAAGTATTTAAGATAGAAAACGAAGCAACTGACAGAGAAATCTCAAAAATATACAAGCAGTTCATGCAGCTCAATACCAGAAAAATAAATGACCCAATCAAAAAATGGACCAAAGAACTAAACAGACATGTCTCCAAAGACTAACAGATGGCTAACAAACACATGAATAGATGCTCAGCATGACTCATTATCAGAGAAATGCAAATCAAAACCACAATGAGGTACCATCTCATGCCCGTCAGAATGGCTGCTATCAAAAAATCTACAAACAATAAATGCTGGAGAGGGTGCGAAGAAAAAGGAACCCTCTTACACTGCTGGTGGGAATGCAAACTAGTACAGCCACTATGGAGAACAGTGTGGAGATTCCTTAAAAAACTGGAAATAGAACTGCCATACGACCCAGCAAACCCACTGCTGGGCATACACACCAAGGAAACCAGAACTGAAAGAGACATATGTACTCCAGTGTTCATCACAGCACTGTTCATAGCTAGACATGGAAGCAACCTAGATGTCCATTGGTAGACAAATGGATAAGAAAGTTGTGGTACATACACAATGAGATATTACTCAGCTATTAAAAAGAACGCATTTGAATCAGTTCTAATGAGGTGGATGAAACTGGAGCCCATTATACAGAGTGAAATGTCAAAGAAAAACACCAATACAGTATATTAACACATATATATGGAATTTAGAAAGCTGGTATGAGGCAGCAAAAGAGACACAGATATAAAGAACAGACTTTTGGACTCTGTGGGAGAAGGCAAGGGTGGGATGATTTGAGAGAGTAGCATTGAAACATGTATATTACCATATGTGAAATAGATCACCAGTCCAGGTTCGATGCATGAAACAGGGCACTCAAAGCCGGTGCTCTGGGACAACCTGGGGGATGGGAGGGGGAGGGAGAGGGGTTCGGGATGGGGGGACACATGTATGCCGTGGCTGATTCATGTCAGTGCATGGCAAAACCCACAATATTGTAAAGTAATTAGCCTCCAATTAAAATAAATAATTTTAAAAATTAAAAAAAAAAAAGAAAAGAAAAGACAACATAGTGTGCACAGCGTCATTGTCTCTGTCCCCGGCAGAATGCAGTGGAGGCTGCAAAGCATTTTGCTACTCATATGTTTGGTCTCTGACTGCAAAGCAAGAACTACAGCAATTATTTCTTTCTTTGCCATCCCGACATGCGTGATCTTAGTTCCCCGACCAGGGGTCAGACCTCTGCCCCCTGCACTGGAAGCTCAGAGTCTTAACCACTGGACCGCCAGGGAAGTCCCACAGGGACTGTTTCTCAAAGACAAGTATTTTCTATTTGGCTTGATAAGCAAACGTGTGTTGTCAAAAGAAATGAAATAGTTCTTATATTTCAGTGTCCACTGATAGAATTTACTATTATTTGATAAAATGCTGATAATTCATTAAAGGGCAAATGTGAACTCTCCAATCAATCACATTTTGTTAAGCTGGATTTTAATGGAGTGAGAGACTGAGAAGAAAGCGATGGGAAACAATTTTAAACGACGACAAATAAGAGTAGTGCCTGCGGCCGCGCCCCTGAGGGCCACGTCTGGTTCCCACGCCAGGCGCCTCCTGACAGTTTCCCTTAAAAAGCAACAGTAACAGTGCCTGAGCAATAAAAATGGGAACTTCATATAGAGGAGGCTGCACAGAAAAGGGAGTCAGCCCCAGGACCTCAGAGATCTCCAAAGGGAGGTCTGCAGGCGGAAAGACGGTCCGTGGTCTCGGATGCCGACTTGATACTGCACAAATTGGAACTGCCGCAGTTTAACGGAAATCCCCAAGTGATGCACGGGAAACACGGGCCTAAGTGAACCGGGCTGGAGCACAGTAGCAAATGCTAATAAAATACTCATGGAGAGAAAAGAAAAATCCACGGGTATTTCTGAAAACGGTGGTATGTTCTTACCTGCAATTGATTAGCCTAAAAGCCCTGCTCCTGGCTGGAGTCAGGGCTTCCCAGGAGAGCCCAACCTCCTGCAGGGAGAGCCCGGGCAGCAGTTTTCTGACGCCCGAGAGTCCTGGTCTCCTGAACTAGACACCCCGTGCCGGACACCAGGTATGAGAGGAAATGCTGTCCCTCTGTGCAAGGAGGCCTCAGGGATGTGCCGGAAGCACCTGAACTTGCTGAAGGCCAGGCCCCACTATATTACAAACAACAGAAAGTCTTCTCACCCAAGATGAAGAAAAATAAGTATGGAAGAAGAATCCCCTCTCTTCCCATCAGACTGTCTGGTAGGAATTAAAATACCACCACCCGGATATGGAATGCAGACACTTAAAATGCATAAGGACAGATGAAACTTGCCACCAAGCCCGTGACCTCCAGCCCCCCAAACATTGATGATTTGGTAATGGGCGGAAGGTATTCCTGATGGCTACGGTACTTCCTCTCTTCCAGGACGATTTGAATACAGTAGGGTGAGTGGAATTCTCAACCTTTGCTGGGTTTTGCTGTGCGTCCAGTGTAACCCTGAATTTATACGTAATGCTGCATATTAAATACTGTAAGAATTCACATTTTAGCTCCAATTGCTTTAGATACGTTACTTTCAACAAAGGCAGTAATTATTACTATTACAACGACTGCTGTCAATAAAATGAAACAGGTAAGCCACCGCTCAAAGAAGGATTCAGCACTGGGCTCCTGCTCACACCAGTGGCGGATTTTAAGCCACCAGACACTCGCGTCACACACCTGACTTTATCATCCCGAGCTCTCCGCCTGTAACCTTGTCTGTTCTTTTCACCAAAGCCAGCAGGAACATCTCATCTGCTCAATTACTTATTAGTGTTGCTACAGAATACCATTTCCTCTTGCGGCTGATAAAATATTAATCAAAAACAGGAACTGAGCGATTTCCCAGTGTGGATGTCTTCTAATGGTAACACAGGGAGTCAGAGAGAGATCTGGAGGTCAGGCAGCAGCTTCTGAGGAAGGCAGAGAGGTGTGACGTCGGAGCCAGAGGCGGAGGCTGCAGCGGAGCCCAGAACTCAGTGCTTTCTCACCATTCACCGTGGGAGAAAGCTTCCAGAGCGTGAGGATGGAGGTGGCTTGTGGGGAAAAGCCGAGTCTGAGAAACACTCAGAAAAGAAGGCTTTTTGTGTTTTCTTTAATATAGAACAAGCCTTCAGTGAACCAGAATGGTGTCCTGATTTCACTGGGTTTTTTCTAATTTTCAAATTCTAACCCTCATTTTCAACCACTTCCAGGTTTCAGGAATGCACTTCTGCCTTGGTAAAGAGAACAGCACTTGAGTGAGTGAAGAAGCTGAGATCAACTTCTGAATCTGAAAAACTTCGGAAGAACTCTGCCCAGACATTAAAAGAGGAGGCCTAACCAGCAGACACTGAGGTTGGGATTCACCTTTTCACTCACTCTGGCCCCTCCCACATTCTCCTAACTCTGATACGCTCCTGGAATCTCCCCCATCACCACTTACTGGACACCAGTTAAAAGTAATTACTAAAAGCAGAGGAGATGCACACGATGTCTGGAGGACTCTCCAAGATCCAATGGGATCAGGAATTATGTTACGGAAGGAAGCCATCCAACAGTTTAAATCAAGGAAAAGGTTCAACTGCTGAACGCTTAAACATAACAACTCGATTCTCCTCCAAGACGAAGGAGGTGTTTCCGGAAGGGTCTGAAGGCTCTCGCCCTTGCCTTAGAAGGTCGGTCCTCCATCCAGTTCTGCTCGCTCTGATGACCCCCCCCACCACCGACACTATTACTTATTCTGGGCTCTTCTGGTTCTTCCTGCTTGCTAACACCTCAGGTAAAATGCAAACTCACGGCTCACCTGTCTGGTATCAACAAGCTTCTCCCCGAGCTTACAAATGCTGGGCCTCTAGGCAGTAGGTGACTGGCCCCATGCGACGTGGACGAAGGCAGTCCACGTCACAGCTCCACTACCAGCTCTGAGATCTGGGAGGTGACATGCCCACTCTGCTCGTGGGAGGCAAACGCATGAATGCTTGATGCTTTCCCATACACCCTGTCCTTCATGACAAACCAACCCACTAGGGTCCCCAGGACCCCGACGCCCCAGCCTGGACTAAGCCTCAACAGCCCAGTCCACTGGACAATCTGGACAAACACCGATCACTGTGCTTGACATCCACGTCAACACACTAGCTATGTCTGTCCTACGAAACTCCAAGCAAAGATAAGCTAGCTGCTTCCAGACACTTGTGTGCAAAAATCTGTGGGCGTAACTGGCGGAGGTTCCACCTGCTTCCTCCCCGTCAGATACTGGAATCGAAAGTCTTCCAGACATTATAATCAATTAATACTGTGATACGCTGGTCAAATTACTCTTTTTTAATGTGTAGGTGCTTAATTACCATCCACTTTTACATCTAAAAAATTCACTCTCAGCTGAGTGTTTCTATCAGGGTTTTGGCTCTCGTCAGCACAGTCCATTAGATTGATAAAAATCCATTTAAAAAATTTAGAGTCTGGCCCAGCAATCCCACACCTGGGAATCTATCCCACTGAAATAAAAGCATCGGTCTGGACACAGGAACAAAGACGCTTATCCTATCATTATTTGTGGCTGGGCGGGAGTGTGTGGAGAAACCTTTGGAAACTGAATGGATGTCCTGCAACCTGCTTGAGGCAGGGAATGACTGTGTAAATTGTGGTACTTCCACACTGTGGGGTATCACGCCGCCGTGGGATGAGAAACGAAAGACACAGGCCAGTGCATGGTGTGATTCCAGAGTTTATCACATAGAACTATCAAAAAGAAAAAAAAAATCCCCTGAAACCCTAGGTATGTACGTGTATCTGTATATATACCCACATGGAGGATTCATATAAATGTATATGAGCACAGAAAAAAATACAGAAGGAAACAGACTGTCAACCTGTTTAATCTTATATGGATGGGTTTGATGGGGGAGATGGGGTACAGGGAGAGAGAGAGGGTGGAACTAAGCCAAAATGTGATTTAAAATGTCCCCAAGGTGAGTATGATCAGAATGATGCATTTACTGATAAGAAGCAGCAGCAAAAGCAAGGAGCTGTATAGCCGTCACCACGTCTGAGGCTTTCCCTGGGCATTCTGATATATGAAACCTCTCATCGTTACAACCCAGTGAGGTCTGGGATATTGTGATCCTCATTTACACAGGTGAGACCAAGTGAGGCACGGCTAATAAACAGAACCCAGCAGCCCTGCTTCAGACTACATCTGTATCTATAATCCGATCTAATGTATTGGATTAAACTGGGAAAAGAGCTAAGCAAGAATTAGACTCACCAACTTTGGTAAGTGCTGAGACATCCAGCACAGAAACGGGCATCAAAGGAGTTTTTGCCAGGTGCTCCTGAGAGCAGAAGCCAACCCACCCCACGCTGTGGGGGAGAGAGCTACGAACCACAGCCCGTGGGCCGGGGTCAGCAGGCGGCTGCCCCGGGCGGTGGCTGCAATGGAACTCTGCACAGTGGCATGGGAGCCCTGCATTCCTCCACCCCCGCCTGGGAGCCACACCCTCGCAGGAAGCAGCCACCATACTGGGGAGATGCAGACCTCTCTCCAGCCAGAATACGCTCCTCAGAATTGCCCCCTCTAAGCAGGTGGGGTACGCGTCCGCTCCCCTGGAAGTCCGTGACCTCTATGCTGGGGGTCGGCGGGGACCAGTCGGGAGTGGTGGGCTGTCTCCCAGGGCCCAGCACCAGGCCTCCTGCACAACTGGCGTTCAGTAAATACCTCTACGATGAGTGAAATCAGGGTGCACGGCAAACACGTGGTCCTGATGCTAAAATGGTAAGTCCCCACTGTGTAAAACTTGGGGGAAAATGACTCCTAAGGGAACTGTGTGTGCTCTATATAGAGAGAACATTCACGCTAATAATAGAAACAGCCCCAGCAGCCGTGTCAGCTGCCACGGCTTCAGCCATAACTTAGGAGTCGCCTGCTAGAAGCGTTCCCGGTGACTGTGAATCTCAGGAGCAGACTGGACAGTACAGAGCGCTGCTGGTGCCCGTGCAGCGCGAGGGGGCTGGAGCTCAGTGTTTGCTCACCAAAACCAGACTCAGGACCCACCCTCTCTCCTCACGCCACCTCTGTGCTCTGCACAACCACATGCTCACTCACAAAATAAAGACTAAATAAGAAGTCAGTTCATTTCAAGTTGGCATTCAGAATAAGAAAGGAAAAAAAAAATTTTTTTAAAGGTCTGCACAACATAATTCTTAGTCCAGATTAAAGCAGACCCACAGCCACGCCAGGCAGCTCCATGACCTGACTGGTGATTTCACACCTGTCCCGTCACACACAGCCTCCTCCGGCCACCCTGCCTCTCACTCCCAACAGATGAGGCTCGCACAGAGGACAGGGGAGGCTTGACAGATGTGTTAATGCGGGGGGAGGGGGAATACATCAGTTTCCACCCTTCTCGGACCGCAGCGTGACAGTTACAGAATTCAAGTCCATTTGTATCCCCTGCTGAATCCCCCATAATTCAGCAGACATTCATTACGATGCCATAATGATATCACACAGCCATAAATACATATGCTAAGAGTCGAACAAGACATTCATATTTAAACATAGCTGGAAATAATTTCAACTCTGGCGATTTTCTATTGCTCATTCTATTACTTTTCGGTGGATGTTTAAAATGTTGAAACCAAGAATGAGGGTGTGTGTGTGTGTGTGTGTGTGTGTGACAGCTTCTGGTTAAGCAAGGAAAGGAATTTGGGGATCAAGTTACATCTGATAAATATTTTGTTTGAGGGAAAGGTAAGTTAATAATAGATGAGAAGATCCTTGATATGTCAGTTTCAGAAGAAATCATTCATGCTGCTACAAATGCAGGCCAAGATGTTAATATTCCAAGATAGCTGTTTCATATTTGAAGGACAGTTGCCCTGAATAAGAAACGTCATGTACGACTTTTTCATAAAACTTAAAAAAAAATACATATGGCAAACAAATAACATAGCTCAAATTTAGACCATTGCAAATTTGCCATTCCTAAAGAGCAGGAAAAATGATTTCACAGGAATCAGACTGGTGCCTCCAGAAAGGAACAGGTGACTCAGATAACATACCACCAGAGATGACAATGTTAATCGTGATCTCTATCTTAGACTCTTCAGCTGCAGACGGAATAACACAGTTTGTCTTCAGCCTCGATGATGTTTCCATTAACAGCTCTCTTCCCTTCATATTCAGACACCTTGCTACAGCTTTTTGAATTATTTAAATGGAAGTAGCATTAGAAAACCCTCATGTTTAAATTATGCTAAATAAGTATTCTTTCAGCTGGACTTCTGCCCATGCCAAAAAAAAAAGGATATATTCTGCGGGCATGTAGGAAGGGCTCAGAGGAATACGAGGAATCGGCACATATACAAAGCGGAGACAAACGTTTGGGGAATCAGAGTGTACAAACAAGCCACGTGTGTGGGGCACTCTAAGTATCAGGACGTTCGAGAGGGAATTCGAGTTCTACGTTTACAGACATGATGTCAATTTTATACAATGCTTCCACATGTCTGGAAAGCTCTGAACATTAGAATTTAAAGTGGATGGAAGTCTAATTGCGACAAACCATGGAACATCCATACTATGGAGTATTATGCAGCTATTAGAAGAAAGAAGTTCGCTCTTCCGCCTCCTGAACCTGGAGGGATGTCCCTGATCTCTGGCTGGGGCAGCACTCCTGGGAGAGCAACCAGCAGACCCTCCGCGTGTGCCAGCGGTGTCCCCGGAGGGACGGAAGAGCTCCAGGCAGAGCAGGCTCCTGGCCTCCGTGAGCTGTGGTCACCGGGAGGCGGGCACGGCTGGGGGGCCCCAGAGGGAAACGGGGGATGTCCTGAAGGTTGTTTTGTGTTATTCGCCGGGGTGGTTTCACTGACTGTGGTGAGCACGCGCTAGTGCTTAGCGTGTGGGAAAATTCTCTTCTTAACTGAATAAAGGGGAGGTTAGGAAGGAAAGAGAGGGAGAAAAATAAGAGACCAAAGTGAGGAGAAAGAGAGAGAGACCGACTGACAGAACTAAGCCAAAAACTCCTGCTAGCCAAAGGCGGCCACTGTCAGGAACCTTTCTGCTTCGCCAGGATGCCATGCTTAGAGGGTTTTCGTCTTTTCTAATTTCATTTTCTTTCTAAAGCGAATGTGCTGATGTGTTTGGGAGAAAGCTCTTTGCCCTCTGCGAAGCCTCCTTTTCAGAAGAAACTTGCCATAGTGCTGAGCACGCAATCTTGCTGGGCTTGGAGCCCGGCAGGTAGGAAGTAGGTACAGAGGGCGCTGCAGTGGGAAGGCTCAGAGAGACCACACTTGACCTGGCTGACGGAGGCCTGGCACCTCATGGGGCGCCGCCGGGCCTGGCTGGAGAGGGACACAGGGGCCCGCAAGATCTCATCGGAGGTCTTCAGAGGACCAGTCTGGAGAGGATGTGCCTGTCACCCACTCCTCCCAGGGGGTACCTCCAGGGCAATGAACGATTGCAAAGGGGCAAACAAATCACACACACACACACACACACACAATTTAAAAGCTGATGTTAGATCTCAGTGTTGCTTTCAAATGCAAATATAATTCCTCTTAACTCAAGAAGTGTTTACTGAGCCCCTACTATGGGCCTAGCCTCAGCCTTATTAGGAAATTATAGACAGCATATTAAAAAGCAGGGACATTATTTTGTCAACAAAGGTTCGTCTAGTCAAGCTATGGTTTTTCCAGTGGTCATGTATGAATGTGAGAGTTGGACTATAAAGAAAGCTGAGCGCTGAAGAATTGATGCTTTTGAACTGTGGTGTTGGAGAAGACTCTGGAGAATCCCTTGGACTGCAAGGAGATCCAACCAGTCCACCCTAAAGGAGATCAGTCCTGAGTGTTGATTGGAAGGACTGATGTTGAAGCTGACACTCCAAT
Organism: Bubalus bubalis; assembly: GCF_019923935.1. Taxonomy (NCBI): domain Eukaryota; kingdom Metazoa; phylum Chordata; class Mammalia; order Artiodactyla; family Bovidae; genus Bubalus; species Bubalus bubalis. The sequence goes on along the minus strand of NC_059174.1, from coordinate 5,290,918 downwards.
ACTTTGGCCACCTGATGTGAAGAACTGACTCTTTGGAAAAGACCCTGATGCTGGGAAAGATTGAGGACAGGAGGAGAAGGGGACGACAGAGGATGAGATGTTTGGATGGCATCATCGACTCAATGGATATGGGTTTGGGTGGACTCTGGGAGTTCGTGATGGACAGGGAGGCCTGGTGGGCTGCGGTTCATGGGGTCGCAGAGTCAGATACGACTGAGCGACTGAACTGAACTGATAGTATCTTCAACTTTCCTATGCAATTCGAAGGCTTTTTTTTTTTTCCTGATGATAAAAGTGACAAATTCATTCCAGAAAATGATCAACTTTAGGAAAATATTTTTTGTGCTCAGTCGCTCAGTCATGTCCAACTCTTTGCAATCCCCATGAACTTGTAGTCTGCCAGGCTCCCCTGTCCATGGGATTTTCCAGGCAAGAACAGTGGAGTGGGTTGCCATTCATCTTTAGGAAAATAGTTTGAAAAAAAAAAAGCCTTCCATCTCCAAGTCACAGATGGTGACTGTCTTGTTATTTGATATAGTCGAAGCACCAGGACGGCGAGTGGCATTTATCGATAGCACATCAGTGTTTCTCGAGGAAAGGCAGGCAGGCAGCTAACTTACGGTCATATTATTTATGTCAATCCATTTTCCGTTTTTATATAACAAGGAAACCACTCTGTACATATGATTTTTTAAACTGCTCAGTCCACTTAATAATATATAATATGCCTTTTGCCAAACAGTAAGTGCATACTTTAAATGCATTGGAACCCCCAGCTCCCTGCCTCCAGGGCAGATGGTCACCTGGGGAACCTGGTAACTGGTGAGGGTGGTGTTACCAGCGCTGGGCGCCCCAGGGGGAGGTGGGCTCTCCAGACCTACAGCAGGATCATTTCATCTTTGTTAACTATTTAGTTCACCTCACTGCCTTTCACCTCCACGCTCGAGGGAAAAAACATTGAAAACGTGCCAAGGAGAAAAATTTCACAGGTCTAATGGTGAACTCACAAGATGTTGCCAGGCGGTTGTATACACACACACACACACACACACACACACACACACACACACAATCAACTACAGCTGTTGCACGTAATTAATGTGCTAATTATCCATAATTATCTAATTACTAAAGGAGAGAGTTACAGCAAATGCATTAGTAAAGATATTAAAATCGGCTCCTTTTAGAATACAGTATAGACAATCTTGGTATTTCTGAAAGTCACCCTGAATTTTTGTTTGATAGTTGAGGGCTCTGTAAACAGAGGAAAAGTCTTGCTAAATGTTTTAATGGTATTATGGGTTGGATGATTTTGAGTCACTCCATTGACAGGGTTTTAAAAATATACAACATATGGGGAAAAAATGTGTTACACAATTAATCTTTGCAGTGTTGTGTCAGCCAGGACTTGCAACAGACTCCCTTGAGTAAAGTCAGTCCCCAAAAGAATGATCCAAAGAAGGCTGGCCCCACAAAATGATAAAAGGATCGGGCAAAGCAGGAGCTAAGTGGCAATGTAAATGTAGAAAACACTCTCTCTCCCTTGGGTGTTCTACTGGGTTGGCCCAAAAAGTTCATTTGGGTTTTTCCATGAGCTACTACAGTAAAACCCGAACAAACTTTTTGGCTAACCCAATATATAATACTGTCCTACATAACAGACAACAAAATGTGCGGTGGGTGGGTGGTAAGCAGTCATGATGTAAAGTCTGAAAACTAGATGATTGTTCCCTTTCTTAGGTATGAGACATTTGAAGCTCGGTTAAGTACTGCATTTCTGAAACAGTTTTGACCACAGAATCCTTCTTTATTTGCCTGCTCTGCGCATCCATAAATATCAGTGGACTCCACAGACAATCCACAGTTAAAGACCAGGCTACCACGGTAACCGCCTCCACTAGATCTCTGCTTCATCACACAGTGAGGCTCCGTTCTGAACCTGGTCCCTGCCCAACAGGAACTACCTTAAAACAAAGCATTTCAGCATCGAAAACGATCCTTTGGATGAACCTTCAGGAAGCACTGTTTCCTACTGACCACTTCTCTCAGGGCTGTGGATGCACTATCTAGATATTTATTTTCTATGATCAAACAATTAAATGTTTTATCAAATGTTGCCCACAGTATTGCCTGAGAACGTTAAAAATGCCACAAATAAATTCCACATGAGAAAAGAAAAGCCTACTACTTACAGAGAAGGTATAAATTAGCATCTTTGGAGTCTAGGCTTATTTTATTAATTTGCCAATTCATACACTGTCTCCTTCCAAAGATGAACCGAGGCATCCCTTTTTTCTTCTTTTAATGCTATCATCAAAATTCAGTGGGCCTTGACAAGAGGAGGGAATGAAAACACAAGCCGGCTGGATCCTCCAAAGGCCCGTCTTCATTACTTTTACTATTTAACTTTTAACTTTTAATCTTGGGCCATAAAAACTGTCCTAATAAAAGATCCATAAATATCTCCTGAATGTGCAAAGGAGTGACTTTGACGAGCCATGAGCATATGCTGGGCTCTTCTCACTGATGGGCCTCGGTACCTGCGACTCTGTGAAAAGACACTGAGCAAGATGTAGATCTCGATTCTCCCAGGAAGCCAAGGGAACTGCCTCTGTTTCCATCTCAAAATTCCATTATAGAAGGAATGAAATGACAGCCTTCATTTATCTTTAAGCCAGTTGGGCAGATGTGGGCATCACCAGTTCAAGCATTCTTTAAAAATTGATGAAAGTATCATATAAGTGAGTATATAATATTATTACATATCATTTTATGATATTAGTAAATATTATTATACATTATAATTTTATTATATGTAATGCATATGTATAATAAAATATTATCTCATAAGTATCTGATACACATAAATGACAGGGTAGCCTGGACATGGGTCTCATTGGAGTCCCCACCTAGGACTCTCTTCTCACCCAGTTCTGCTTTGCACACAGAAGGGCTCAATTCTTATTTGCCAGAGGAATGAAGGAAGGCACCCCTTTGAATACTGCTCTTTCCAATGCTGTTTCTAATCACACATCGAATTCTAAAGTAAATACAATTAATTGCCCAATAAACCGTCTCAGATTATAAAATGGCTTTTCCTGCACACGGTTAATTCAACTGAACGACATATTTTTAAAATTAAAAAACACTCAAATCTCCACGCTATTTTTCCTCATACCTTTTTTCAAATTAAACTCTAAAAACAAATACACTTTTAAAATCGTGTTATCATCACAGTGCATTTCTGCATGAACACTACATAAGGATAATGGCTTGTATATGTGACGCCTAAATGCGAGTTTACAAGAACCGGCAATTCGTTATATTAGATGCTGGGATTTTTCACCCACATATGGCTTTTTTCTCTTTTCCACAACACACAGCTCTAAGGACACGCTATCAGGCTGTGATAGTCGATGACGCCACCTTGATTACCATTGTTTTTCTAGCTTTCTTAAATTAGATCCAAGGGGCATTTCTAGGTTTAGAATATTGGACAGAATATCCTGTGTTTGAAGCCAGCCTTTCTAGAACTCTTTATTTCTTATGCCCAGAGAGTTTCACACAACTTCTTTTCATATGTAAAGTAGATCCATGTGATCCTATCTTACACATTCAATGGATAAGAATGTGTAAAGAGAAGTAGCTGTGTGTTTTAGCACTGAAGGAATCATCTGTCATAAACTGCACGCCGTATTTAATATTCAGATCAAGACAGCTCTGTCTCATTCCAGCAGACCCTTCTGACAAAAGCCGTCCCCCGGCTGCCAGGCGTATCGAGTCCAGCTGAGGACAAATTTCAAGATGAACCTGAAATCAATTTGCCATCAAATTTTCATGCCTCTCCCGGACTATCTGTGGCATTCTAATTACAAGCACCCTAGGCGGGGGGTACAACAGATATTGACACGCGGCTCCTACAATAAACTTTATTGGCAACCTCTGTCTGAATGCAGTACTCAACTAGAATAACAAGAAATAGAGCAGGATGTGGGAGCCAGGAGGTACCGCGATCACTCTGGAATGGTTTTGTTCCAGGGGCCTGGGCTTGTTGTACGCACCAGGCCTGGGAGCCAGGACACCGGGCTCTCAGAGACAGAAATGGCCTGCAAGTTCAAAGAGCCCGCGATGCCTAAGAGCTCTGCGAGGTCCGGTCTTTCTCCACGGGGCGGCCAGGTGTCGTCAGGCTTCCTTTTGTTTCTCAGGTGAACATTCCAGGTTCGCATCATTTCACAGCTCTTAAAAGACTTCAGATCCTTCTGGAAAGGTCAGGGACTCTGGGCAGAAGGGGTACCTCTAAACCGTGCTGAAAAGGCTTGGTTTAAGCAGACAGAAACGGTCCCTGACTGTTGGTGGAGAGGTGGGAGGTGACTAGCGGCCTTTACCTGAACAACAGCCACCGCACCCCTGCTTCTTTCTGGCTTAGGTACAGCCTGTAGCAGAGCCATTAGTATCGAGAGAAAGGGGAGGACTTGCAATCTGCCTGGCTCAAGGGATTTTTGCGCTGGGGAAATGAACGTCCTGGGACCACAGGCATGCAGTCTCGAGCAGGTGAGCCGGGCGGCCCATCAGCGGGGATGAGTCTGCTCTCGGCTCAGTGCAGGCACATGTCACCTTGCTCCCTCCGATGGTCACCGGGACTGAGACAGAGCTGATGACCACAGCCGTCTGGGCGATACTGCATCAGGCACTGGAGCAGACCCGTCTGCACACGCCATCTCAGTGAATCCTCCAACACTTTCCCAAGTGGGCAGCTGACTGACTCCAGTATTCCTGCTTTCCAAAAATGAAGGCATGCCTATAAATGTACACACAGCCGGCCCTTGGATCCTCTTGGAATTGCCTGCAGGAACCCCGTGGACACACATATCCCAGGATGCTCAGGGTTTTTACACAAAATAGCACTGTATCTGCGTATAACCTAAGCACATTCAATGCTCCTCTACTTTAATCTCCAGATTACTTGTAATACCTAATACAATGCAAATGCTATACAAATAGCTGTAAATGCAATACAAATGCTCTGTTAATAGTTGCCAGCATGTGGCCAACTCAACCTTTGCTTTTCAGCTATTTCTGGAGCTCTTTTCCCCCAAATATTTATGACCTGAGTTAGCTGAATCTCGAGATGGGGGACCCATGGATAAGGAGGGCCAACGCTACACATGTTCATTATAAATTTTACTGATATAAAAGATGTCAGCACACTATTTAAAAATGAATCATGCAACATTCTTCATTATAAATTTCACAGGACTAGCTTACTCTCACCCAATGCTTTCGTTGCTTCTTGCCTAACTCTTGCATCCAAGGTCAAGATGCAGCTAATGAACACTGGTTGATGCTTTTAAGTTAACCAGTAAGATGAAAGTAAAATAACTCAGACAGCCATTATTTTGAAATGTCACCCAGTCTTCAGTGGCACGAGTGGCTTCTGTAAGCTGGATAATAGTTTTTTTTTTTTAATTAATGTGCTAAGGAAATACCTCCTCTTTTTTATAATATGCATAAGGTAATGACTACAGTCATGATACCCATACATTTAACCCGCACAATTAACACTGTAGTTACTTTCCTTCCACCAAGACAATATAAACAATCAAGCAAGGCTTGGTTTATAGCTTTTGCCTATTTCTGTGGTGTAAATACTCCCAAGGCTGCTGCAGGCTAGCAAGGTCACCTCCCGGTGCAGGGCTGAGGACCACGTGCAGCTGCTCGCCAGCCTGTGGCATTTCTGCCATCCAGACCCAGACGGACTCAGAAGCACAGATAAAAACAGGCAGAGGTCATGACTACGAACCGAGGAACTCTGAGTATTCAATAGCTTTGTTTTGAATATAATTTATTAAAAAGTAAGTTTATGTGATTTAAGTGTTACTAGTATCTGTGTTTAACAACTGGGTCACAACATTTCTGCCAGCTTAAGCTCACTGCTGGTTCCAGGGAGATGGGCCGGGAGGACCCACTGGCTGCTGCTGCTGCTAAGTCGCTTCAGTCGTGTCCGACTCTGTGCAACCCCATAGATGGCAGCCCACCAGGCTCCCCCGTCCCTGGGATTCTCCAGGCAAGAACACTGGAGTGGTTGCCATTTCCTTCCCCAGGACTCACTGGAAATGGTGCCAAAGAGCCTGCAAGCGCAGACACGCATGTGTACAAACGCCACACGCGCACAAACGCACATGCACACAAGAGATGCTCCTGCCACATGCGCACACACGCACACGCACACCAGAAAGAGATGCTCCTGGCATAATCCCCTTGTTTTCTTTGAGAGGGAGGTTGTTTTGAACACAGCCAGGGGATCCCAGGATCGAGATGTAACCACAGCAGATAATGAAATATGTGTTCCTGGAAAGAGTTGAGGAGGTTTCACAAAGACACAGGAGGCGGACGGATCCGCACCCGCCCTTCCGCCAGGAGAACCGCAGCACGGAGATGGCCACGCAGACGGAGCCCCGCCTGCGTGGACCAGCTCCCATCAGCATCCGCACTCACTTCTCCCTTCGTCCCTGCGACCACCCAGCAGCTCTTCTTTTGTTCATTTGACCCGGACGGCATGGCCCACTTTCCACTACACATAGAGACAAGCCACCTTCTTATTCTCTGAAACCTGTTACTTCCGAGGCAAAAATTGATTTGAGAAATAAGAGAGTGAGAATCGGGGTGGGCGTTGAGTCTGGAAAACAGTGATACCCTGACAGCCAGGCAAGGTGAGCCAGGCCTCTTCTGCAGGGCAGTCAGCTGTGCCCTGCAGTCAGAGGGTCAAGTCATTCTGTTCAGTCCAAGCAGGCGAAGACATGGAGGCTCCCCCACACCTTATTAAGCGAGGGGGGGACACAGAAAGCAGCGTCAGTACCTGATGGGTAGCCAGGCAGCGTTTCCCCTGATACATACTGCAATTCAGACGCGTTCCCAGACTGTTGGAGGTGTGTATCAGGGAGCACAGAGCTCACCTGGCTGGACAGCCCAGGACATGTCTCCACGGGCGTCAAGGGCAGGGCCAGCACGTGGGTGGCAGCGATGCTGCGCCGCCAGCTCAAGGACGAGGCCCTAACGGGACATGGCGTTCTCTCCCCGTCTTTCAAAACATAAAAACACAGGCAGCTTCTTATGGACGGACTGGATCACAAGTATTCCAAAGTGCTCCCTGGAAATGCCAGAGTTGTAAAAGAGCTGCGAGATATAAAATAGAACATCCTATCGCTTGTCAGTAACACGGCTTGTTTGTTTCCCTTTTCCTTTTTTATTTTTATCCCTGAGGGTCAGTCGCTTAAAATGAACATCGGTGTTTCCCAGGCAAGATTTACATTTTCAACATGAAATCTAATCTGTGGTGCCTGGCCAGAAAGAAATATTTATATGTATGTATTGCTATTAATCTTGTGTGTGTGTGTGTGTTTTTAAAAGAGTCAACACACAGAGATCATTCATACTTTCTCCACTCCATTTCTGACTCTTTTCCTTCTCGGCTCTCTGTTGGCCGAATATGAGCGCACTCTTGCTGTCTGTCATGTTATTCGAGATAATGTTGCCCTTGCTAGAAAGAGCTGGCTTCTTGCATATTTACTGCAATGGCACAGATGAGGAGGCACCTGACCTGAAGCAACTGGGGCTTTGCGTAAAACAGGACCTGGGTAAGAAAGAAACAGTCCTCACCGCACCTCCAGAGAGAGTCTGCCCCCTAACGCCCAAACCCTCCCTGCCTAGCAGTGTAGCAGCCCCGGGTCCAGGCATCATCCGGGCAGGTGCTGGAAAAAGGACCACCTGGAAAGAGGTCTCTAACTTGCCCATCAGCACATGGGTGGGTAGATGCCTTTTTTTTTTTTTTTTTTTTTTTTTTTAAGAGATGCTAGCTGGACCTTCTAGCCAGCCAGGGATGGAGGGAATTGAGAAGGAAGAGGTTCAGACCCTTTCCTTTTGCCTTTTGTTAGGTTAAAATGTTATGAGCATCCGAGTGCTACTCTTCATTGAGGAGACTGGCCAAGTCACAGGCCGGAGTTGTTTCTGGGGCGGGAGCCGTTTCTGGGGTGGGAGCGATACAGAAAGTCTGCGCGAGCCAAGAACGCGCGTGGGCGCGGAGCCAGGGGCATGCAGCTCTCCTGTCCGCAGGGAGAGCGCGGGGCCAAGTTATGTTTGGAGGGGTGCCTCCGGCCTCCAGTGTCCTTCATTCATAGCCATGAACTGATACCCCCGCCCTTGAAGCCCGTGGCCTCCCTCTCGAGGCAGCCACCCCCCAGTCGATCCACCTTCTCTGGGGCACAGACCGACCCGAGCCCAGCAGAGGGCCTAGGAGCGCGGCGGGTGAGGGGCTGAGTGGACGCGGCATGCCTGCGCCGTCCCTCCAGAGCCTTCCTCCCCTCTGGAGCCTGGCCAAGGAAACGCAGGTTCCCAAGCCAAGCCCCGGCTTCTCTCTCCAAATCACATCGCTCATGATTAGGGGGAGAGAGGCCGAATCTTCCTCCACGGCCTCTCCACCCACTCCCGATACAGAATCAGTTCATCTGGGTAATTTTTAAAGCACGGCGCTGGGGCCAGCTGGAACCGGTCGCCTCCTCCCGGCCAAATGCTTCGAGTTTCTTCCAGCCTCGAGCCGACGTGCTCTGGGTACCGGGAGAGCCCAAGACCCAGCCAGGCCGGGAATGAGGCCCTGGCTCCCCACGCCGCCCAGCAGCTGCCCCAGTGGGGAGCAAGCAGAAAGCCTGGGCTCTGAGTGTGGCTCCCTGGCCCGGAGACAAGGGTCCCTGAGATCCCAGTGCCCTGAAAGCCCTAGAGGACTGGGGTATCCGGTCTTGGCCCAGGCTCCCCGGCTGCCAGGGCCAAATGTGCGTCCCAGCCCAGAAAGAAGATGATTTTCACGGAGCAACAGATCCACTGTATTTGCTTTGGCCTCTTCCAGCTCTGGGGTGACCTGAGTGCCACTGAGCAGGGCCCGGGGGGACCCTCTGACTTTATTCTAGAAACTAGGCTAGTTAAATAAGGCATTGTCAGGCCAGGAGCCGCCTTGGACTCTTGGCAAGGGTGTTGACTCAGTATGAAATAATATCAACAGAAAAGAACAATGTTCCCTGTTTTCTCACTCCAGGCATTCTCAAGGCTGGGAGTTAGTATTCGTTTGGAATGGGCCAGGCGCTTTCAAAACTCAGTTCTGTGTGTTTAAAAGCTCTTTAGATCTGAAGTTCTAGGGCATGAGGGCTGCCTGTTGTGAAGGCTCCTAGGGTACCTACTGAGCTCCGGAGACTCAGAAACGCTCAGGAGTGAGAACCCTGCGTGGAGAGAAGGGCTTGTGCAAGATACACCGCTTGTCTCTTTTCAGGCACAAAAACATACACGTTTGTACACGCTTCTTCCGGGAGCCGTGCATCTCTGCCCAGTCATTACTCATGCTAATTAACGGGTGTTTGGTTTCTAAACCATTCAGCTTCGGAACTCCAGTTGAGGTGTTCTAGGAAAATCCCATGGATGGAGGAGCCTGGTGGGCTACAGTCCATGGGATCGCAAGTGGTCGGACACGACTGAGCGACTTCACTTTCACTTTCCACTTTCATGCACTGGAGAAGGAAATGGCAACCCACTCCAGTGTTCTTGCCTGGAGAATCCCAGGGACAGGGGAGCCTGGTGGGCTGCCGTCTATGGGGTAGCACAGAGCCGGACACAACTGAAGTGACTTAGCAGCAGCAGGAAGTAAAGAATCCAGCTGTGCCTCCAGCGGAGGGCCCCAGGCGTGAACCCACAGGCCCCCTGAAGCGGGGTGTTTCAGAGTCCGCGCTGAGCCTGCAAGCCCCTGACGAGCCTCCCTTCTGCTGTTTGGAACCTGGAAGTAATTCTTTCTCTCCTCCCCGATTCACAGAGATGCTTTGAGGAAGAACTGAGTCATATTCCATCAGTTCTGAGTGCAGAAGGAAAAAAAAAAAGACAGTATTACTAAAAGTCTGCCACCACCATTCCCAGTTCTGGGACCAGCACGTCCTTTGAGCATTTATAGAAGAACAAAGCAGCGTGGGCCCTTTCCGTGTTGGAGGAGCCCAGGAAGAAAACTGTGACAAGAAGCTCTTGAGAAATTCTTGAAATTTTGTCCAAAGATGTTTAACAAACCCACAATGGAGAAATGCATTCTGAGAGAACAACTGTCTTGCTGATAAATATTGGTTAGGAAAATAATTTAATTTATATTTGTGAATCTTGGAGAGTATCTTTCTCATAGGATTTTCTCTGAGAAAGACAATCTTCTTGAATTCACTGTTTTTAAACTTTTCCCCCCCTTTGGGGATATTTGACTCTCTCCACTTGCCAAAGAGCTGTTTCCTAGTACATCCTAGAGAATATATGAGTTCATTTTTCCACAGATGCATTTCTATACACCTGGTATTTCAGTTATTTATTAACCATGCCTAGTTTTGTGGTTTCTAGCTTTATATCTTTAAAGTCATTAAAACTTAATAGAATTAATCATAAAAGAAATCTATCAAACACAGTTGCCAAGTACTTTCTTTTTCCCCCTGACTGACATCTTTAAAATGTATTTCAATGTTATTTATTTCATAACACCCAGGGAATAAAAAAAATAATAACTTGCAGCTTCCAAGTTCAGAGAAAGCATAAAAATGTGATTTACTATTTATTGTACAGTTAGGCACATGCATATTATATACTGCATGTTAATCTTCAACTGCTAAATTTAGCAAACTTGACAACACTACCGTTTGCTAGTGAGGAAAAAGAATCGACATCTGTTCTCTTCCAGATACGATTCCTTCTTGGAAGGAATCAGAAATAGGCCCAGGCCTCCTCTTTGCTGGGTAGACTGATAGAATGCGGACTGTTTAAGTGGACAGTCAAACCACAATGCCCCCTGGTGGCAAGATGATGCACAAGCATTTATCAGCATGAAGGCACACTGAATGTTTTCAAGAGAAACTTCCTTTTTAATGAGGCAGAGATTCTAGTTTTAAAAATGCAAATGCAAAAAGCATAGCACACTGATGGTGCTTTAAGTAGAATACAGAGAGTCACCTGACTGTTAGTTAAGTCAGAGGCATATTTAGTTTATCTAAACCACCTTGATAGAAGTGTTTTGTATTTTATAATATATTTTAATCCACAGTGAAGACTTGGGAGTAGGGAGGAAAATCAGAAGTGCAGCATATATAGTTTTTAGACTAAATTTACAAAAATGAAACCATCAGCGGAGGTGGACCTGTGAGTCTGCTGGCTTAGTGTTTGTTACTGCAGGTAAAATGGAGTGAGAACAGACTCCAGCTTTAACAGGGGACTGGAGACCCCATCTTTCCAGCATGCTCTCAGCGGGCAGCTCCGATGAGCAACTTACAGGGAGTTTCCTCGGGTCACACATAAATAGCGATTCTCAGGTTCCCTTAATCCAGACAGACATCGCTTGTGAGTTAGGCCTCATCAATTTCGAAGAGAATCAGTTAACACATGAAAGGCAGGGCTGTGGGAAGGCGCACACGTATGTTCAGTGGGAATGTGTGAGATGTGGACTCATGAATCTCGCAGACAATACTGACGCCTTGTACGGATTACAGAGCACGGCACCTTTCTTTCTCAGGAAGCTGCTCTTTGCTATCTGTGGAAGGGAGGATGGGAGAGCAAGAGGAGGAATTGGGACACTTTGCCTTCTTCTCTGGAGAAGCCGAGCAATTCAGAGCTTCAAGTCACACAGCAGGTAGAGTGAGAGTCCCCCAGATACCCGTGCCCATGACCCAGAGCTGCCGGCTTTGCTAATTATGACTTGTTTCTGATGCAAGACACTACCCTGATGGTTAAGATGATACTGCCCAAGAGATGACACAGAAGGATGCTGCAATGAAAGTATAATCCACACTAAAACCTGCACACGGATGTTCAATGCAGCATTATTCACAGGAGCCCAAAACTGGAAATGATGCAGTTGTCCATCCGCTGATGAATGGATCCATGAAACGTGGTCTATCCAAACAATGAAATATTACAGTCTTAAAAAGAAAAAGTATGGATATACGCTACAGCACTGATGAGCTTTGAAAACATGATGCTGAATAAAAGAAGCTAGAGACAAAAGACCATGGATTCAGTTCAGTCACTCAGTCATGTCCAACTCTTTGCAACCCCATGGACTGCAGCACGTCAGGCCTCCCTGTCCATCACCAACTCCTGGAGTTTACTCAAACTCATGTCCATTGAGTCGGTGATGCCATCCAACCATCTCGTCCTCTGTCGTCTCCTTCTCCTCCCATCTTCAATCTTTCCCAGCATCAGGGTCTTTTCCAATGAGTCAGTTCTTCATGTCGGGTGGCCAAGGTATTGGAGTTTCAGCTTCAGCATCAGTTCTTCCAACGAATATTCAGGACTGATTTCCTTTAGGACAGACTGATTGGATCTCCTTGCAGTCCAAGGGACTCTCAAGAGTCTTCTCCAACACCACAGTTCAAAAGCATCAATTCTTCGGCACTCAGCTTCCTTTATAGTCCAACTCACATCCATACCTGACTACTGGAAAAACCATAGCTTTGACCACACAGACCTTTGTTGGAAAAGTAATGTCTCTGCTTTTTAATATGCTGTCTACGTTGGTCATAGCTTTTCTTCCAAGGAGCAAGTGTCTTTTAATTTCATGGCTGCAGTCACCATCTGCAGTGATTTGGGAGCCCAAGAAAATAAAGTCTGTCACTATGTTCATTGTTTCCCCATCTATTTGCCATGAAGTGATGGGACCAGATGCCATGATCTCAGTTTTCTGAATGTTGCATTTTAAGCCAACTTCTTCACTATCTCTTTCACTTTCATCAAGAGGCTCTTTAATTCTTCTACACTTTCTGCCATAAGGGTGGTGTCATCTGCATATCTGAGGTTATTGATATTTCTCCCTGAAATCTTGATTCCAGCTTGTGCTTCATCCAGCCCAGCATTCCTCATGATGTATTCTGCATATAAGTTAAATAAGCAGGGTGACAATATACAGCCTTAACGTACTCCTTTCCTGATTTGGAAGCAAGTCTGTTGTTCAACGTCCAGTTCTAACTGTTGTTTCTTGACCTGCATACAGATTTCTCAGGAGGCAGGTCAGGTGGTCTGGTATTCCCATCTCTTGAAGAATTTCCCAGTTTGCTGTGGTCCACACAGTCAAAGAGCATAGTCAATAGAGCAGAAGTAGATATTTTCTGGAACTCTCTTGCTTTTTTGATGATCCAACGGATGTTTGCAATTTGATTACATGGATTACATAATTCCATTTATAGGAAATGTCCAGAACTGGCAAACCCATCAAGACAGATTCCAAGGGCTGGAAGAAGGGGCCTTTATGATGGCTAGGGAGTGTGGCTCTCCTTGGGCTAATTAAAATGTTCTAAAATTGATGGTGGTGATGGATGGATGCACAATGCTGTGGATATACCAAGAAAACACTGAAGTTTACACTTTACTGGATGAACTGTGTGAATAAAGCTGTTTTGGTTTTTTTGTTGTTGTTAGCGGATATTGGAGAGCAAAAGGTAGGCAGGCCCTACAAAGTTCCAATGGACATAAAAGTGTTCCAGGAAAACAGAAGATGAGGAAAGGGTAACAGCCTCCAGAGAAGCACAGAAAAACTCTGCGTCAAACAGGAAGCCCAATGTGGCTTTTTCAAAGGGGATCTGACTCTGCTCCACGCTCCCAAAAACTTTCCACAGAAAACTCCAGGAGGACATCTCTCTCTCTCTTTCTCTGAGAGATCTGGATTCAATCAGCCTGGAGCATCACTATTTATAAAGAATTTCCCAGTGGTCTTAGCGCACAGCCAAAGCTGAGTACCACTGTTTGGGAAGAGAGCCAGCTACATAGCCTGAATACAATGAGGAGGGAAGCTGGGCGAAACAGAGCCGGCATTCATTCGACTCTGCATCATGTCTCTACTTTCCATTCCTTCCCATCTCCCACGTTCCTATCCAAACCCCTGTGTGTGGCTGTGGCTGGTGGTCTGTGGTCATCCTCAGCCCCACCATCTGATGGTTTGTACCAATAATGCGGAAATGTTTACACAAACACAGATATCTGAACCAACCTGTCTGCCTATTTCTTCTTTTACAATAGACAGGCAGTCTTCCAAAAACTTCTCCATGATACCAAAAAAAAAAAAAAAAAAAAAAAAAATCTACGCAGAGGGGAGGGTGCTTATGTTCCAAGTTTAAAATTCTGTGGGCACTGACTGAGAGACTCAGTCGCTGGCACCCAGTTGACCCTCTGCCCTGCCCGACACTGGTGACTGCTTGAGGATAAAAAGCCTCACCCCATCCCCACCCCTGCAGGGCTGCGCACATCTCCCTGGCTGGGTTTTAATCCAGCCTAAACATCAGCGAGCTTGAGTGTGGTACCTGCTTTGCTCACTGCCCAGAGAAGGACAGCCTTGGCTTTGAATCCTTTTTTCTGGAACTTCTTGGAGCCAGAAAACACCAATTCCTCTCGGGCCTGCATGGGTGTGGTCGCACACGTTCTCTCTGGGTCTGTCCTGATTGATGACAACTTTGGAAAACATTGCCTGAATAATTCATAATAGAAAAAAAAAAAAAAGCTTTGGGATTAAATGATATGACTGGAGCTTCCAGCAAAAACATACGTGTGTTCTCAAAAGAGCCAGTCCAGCTGGAAGGCGGCGGTTGGGAAATAATTGAGGACACCCAAAATGAACTCGCCCTTTTGTAAACGGTCATGAGGCATCCGCTCACCCCATCACACGGACGCTCGGGTGTCTCAGCCAGGCGCTCTGATACCATGTACCGGGAACATCTTGCCGGGGGTTTGCCTGACTTAGTGGAATGGCACCCACTCAGTGAGCAGCACGCAATATGTTCTTTAAAAAGACAGAAGAAGGGCGAAAGAAAGGAATGAGGGAAGGAGAGGTGAGAGGGAGGGAGAGGTGTGAAAATGTTGGCTACGTTTTCTGCTCAGTGAAGCTGAAAGGCCATGGGGGCTGATTCAATTTAATCTCGGCAACCGGGATGGAGATATAACATCCACACTAAACGCCAAGCAACACATACAGTTGTTTCAAAGGCCCGTCTTTTCCCCGCTGCACACACACTCGCAAACACAATCAGCATCGCAGTGACTGTGAGCAGAAGCTCACCCAGGCTGCTACTGCAAAGCTGCAGTGGGTTCAGCTGGAGCTCTCGCGTTGGTACCACGCACCCGGACCCTCAAGAGGCACTTCCCACCTCTCTTGCCCGCTCTTCTGTTTTACTGTTTTTTTTTTTTTTTTTTTTTGCTTGTTTTTCTTTATCCTTGTGCGAAATCAAAGTTTTGACCCACCTCCTCCCTTCTGCCTGTCTTAGCTCCATCCTAAAAGACTCAAGGCAGTGAAGCCTCAAAATGGCCAGGATGTGGGACTACTTAACCCCAGCTAGCCAAAAGCAGAAATGGCTGTTTACAGCACATAGAGACGAAAAGTGAGGGAAGAACCCAGCCCCATGGCATGAAACCCCAAGGTCTCGACATCCAGAGAAAACGGCCCCTGCGCTGCCTGGACTGGAGTCTCCTCCCAGGCCCACTCCATGGATATGGCCTACCCGTGCTGCCGTCGAGTCCTGTGCTGGAGACGGGCGGACGAAGCCCGGCCCTCACTCGTGACAAGGCTGAGCCTGGAGGCGAGACGGTGGCATGTCAAGCCGCCCAGCACGGGGCGAGCAGCGGTCTGAGGGGAGCTGGGAGGGTGTCTGAGCAGCAATGCAGGGAGCCCTCCGTACCCAGCATGGGGAACACAGCTGCCCGGTGCCCGAGTCTCGCCACTTGCCACAGGTCAGCAAAGCCCCACCAGTCCCGCCTGGTCCTTCAGGAGGGCTAGCTCAGCTGAACGGCAGAGAGGTGGCACAGGGGCCAAGAGGAGAAAAACAGAAGGGGCTGGCGGAGAGCCAGGGGCTCCCCGAGGGCCAGTCCCTCCTGGAGAGACAGCGCCGTGTGCGGGAGGCCCCTCCGGGGGGAGCGAGGCAGGTGCCAAAGAACACCACCACCTCCCCAAGCACAGGCATTACGACGGAGCCGAGGCCCTGAGGCCCACGCCCCACCCTGGACCCCGTGAACTGTTCCGAGGGAAGAACGCGCCATTTCTCATATGGAAGGAAAGAGGCCCAGATGGTTGTTATACTTGGTAAAATTCAGTTTTAATCAAAGTCTGTTAATTATTGACTCAACGAGGATGAAAACTAGAATAAAATCATTTTTGCCTTGAGCAAAACTATTAAGAAGCCTCATATAGTTAATAGACTAAAAGGCCTCAGAATTATTCCTTTTGCCTCCGTGATATTCAATCTTAACTCAATCATTATTGCGCTTATCTCTCAATGCCAACGAAGGAGAGATGGATGGCTGAGGACTTTGAATTTAAGAGAAAAAAGAACGTGGAATCGCCATACCAACACCGCCATGCTCTTCCACTGAATCAACAAGACAACATAACATCCCTGCTAGGTTTTTCTTAGCACAGAAAGCTCCCAATTTTTGCATGTCACTTAACTTCCTTTTAAGCCGAATGTATGCAGCCTGTTCTCTGTCTCTGAACCATTCCCTCACCCAGGACTAGCATTATACGTATGCCATGCGAAGAGAAACGGCAAGAGTTTTATTTTATCACAAATTCTGTGGGCAGGGCATGTGAAGCTTGGCAAAGCTGTCCCTCCAGCAAACCTTGCCCCAAGGTGGGTGAGACGTGTTACCTTCACCCCTTACTTTGTAAGCTCTGATAGTACTAGAGTGGGCCCCCCAACGACGGGGTAAAACTTACAAAGCAGTATGAGTAACCCTTAAAGGACAGGCCAGAAAATCTAACAGAGCTGTTTCTATTCTCTTTAGGTTGATGGCCCTGACAATTTCCTAAAAATATCAAATTCTCTTGAAACATCTTTTTTGCAAGTTTTACTACTTTCAGAATATAATTAGTCTACCTTTTATTTTTTGCCTTTTTTGAAATGTAACACTACAGTGTCTGGTGAGAGACAGTCAAGAGTGATGCCTTGGGACCCAGGCACTGCCCTGCAGTGCAGTGAGGCATCCACACCAGTAAGCACATCCAATGTGCAGTAAGGTCTTGGTGAAGGGCAGTAATAAGCTACTATTTCTGCCCACAAACCAATGATCCTAATGCCCATTTGCTCTTTCAATACTTATTGTCATTGGCATAACCCCCAAACAGACCCATGGCTTAAAATCAGTTGGCCTCATGAGCATAAAACATATGAACTGAGAACCCACTGCCTTAGTCTCGGATCTCTCCTGATGGCCAGTGGTCACAGTAAGATGTTACCAGTGAAAAATTCCAGCTTCAGTTACCAGCAAACTGCCAGACTCCACACAGATGTCCTTATTTCAGAGGTAAATGTGCTTTTCCACTTATCTCAGACTTTTATATAAGTGTGATTATTTAAAACTCACAGTGAAAAACAAACCTTGGTAAATCAGGCAGATACCGCTCCACTGCTATTTAGGATGCCAACAAGCCGGAACACTGCGTGGCCAAGTGCTGGCAAGGGTGTGGGCTAAGAGAGCCCTGCTCACTGCTTGAGGGGATGCGGGACTGGCTGGCCATTGTCAAAGAGGCAGTCTGGCACTTTCTTACAAAACTAAACATACTCTCAGCATATAAACCAGCAACTGTGCTCTTCTGTATTTACACAAATGAGCTGAAAACTTATGTCCACACAGAAACCTACACAGGGATATTTACAGACAGTTTATTCATAATTGCCCAAACATGGAAGCAACAAAAATGTCCTTCAGTCGGCAAATGGAAGAGCACACTTGGATACGTCCAGACAGCGGAGTACTGTTCGGTGCTACACAACAACAGCACCAGCAAAAATCTATGAGCCAGTGAGGAGACATGGAGGAAACAGCAATGCCTATTTCTAAGTTAAAGAAGTCAATCTGCAAATGCTTCTAGTGATAGCTGTATGCTTCCAACGATGTGACGTTCTGGAAAGGGCAAAACTGTGGAGACAGTCACGACGTCAGTGGCTGCCACAGGTTAGAGGTGAAGGAAGGATGAAGAGAGGGGAGTCCAGAGGACTCAGGGAGTGAATCTACTCCAGGCAATAGGATGCTGACGGGTACACGTCACCAGACCTCTGTCCAGATGCATAAACATCCCACACAAGTGCTGAGCACTAAGGTGAACCACGGCCTGGAGGTGACGGTGACGCGGCCCTGTGGGCTCATCGAGGGTAGGAAACATGCCCTCGGGGTGCGGGGCGGGGGCAGGGGAAATCTCTGCACTGTTCTCAGTCTCGTTGCGACCTTAAAACTGCTCTAAAAAAATAAATAAAGCCTAGTAGAAAAAGAAAAAAACTGGCAAAGGAACAAATCCTGAGTGACACTGGAAGAACCCTGTTGCCGGTGGGTCTTTGTGTGGCTGTACACAGCTCTGGAATCAAACCGCTTCGTCCAGTCTCCTGCGTGCACGCGCCCTCACCCCGTACCCCGCTCACCGCCGTGCCGGGCCTGGGTAGAAACACACCTATGGGAGGGCTGCCAGCTATTACACGCCAGGGCCACAGGCGTACGGACACATGGGTTTCGGGCCTCAGCATGCGATACCCCCACAGCTCCCGGCAGAACCTTTCCGGATCGCACCTCCTTCCAGAGTTTGCTACGGACATCATTCTTGGCAAACGTGAGCGTCCTTGATTTCTGGGCACTCTGCTCTCCTTCCTGAAGGCTCCACAGAGGCTGACAGGAGAGAAGGGAGTGCATGACGGCCTGTGCTCAGGGAAAGGCGTCCCGGGAGGCTGGGCTGACCTGTCCCCATCTCAGATCCTGGCCCTCAAAGAGCCTCCCATCTTCCCAGGCACAGCGGTCGCCAGCCCGTAAGGCACAGCCAGCACGGGGGCTGCATGTACTGTGTTGTCACTGACATGGTCCAAACGGGCCCCAGCAGCTTGGGGTGTGCAAAGCACATCCTTCCTTGCCTTCCATGGCCACATGCACAAACGCACGTGGGATGCACCCACCCCTCTACCACCACCCACCTGGGGACGTGCAACAGTCCTGGGACAGCACGGACACCTCAAACAGCAGCCAAGAGAGCGGTAGAGACCCACAGGACGCCAGCCACCTGCTGACGGGCGTGATTCCTCCCTTCAATTCCACCTTCAGTTCGTCAGAGACATGGCATTCTCTCCTAGGACATTCTCTCCAAAGGACATCAGCGTCTGTGTATAGCTTTACGGAGGCAAAGCACCAAACATGACTACAAACACGTGCTTGACTTTCAGCCGCAGGGAAGTGGAGAATGAACGCGGGGAGGCAGGGTACTCCCTTCAGAGGAGCGAGATCATGCCCGAAGCTTGCAGAAGGTGTGACAAGGATGGGGGTACGCCTGGGATCCTGGGGAAGCAAAAGAAAAACAGAGGGGCAGAGGGCCAAGATGAGCCAGTGAAGCAAAGGAACACCAAGTGGAAAAACAGTCCAAAACAGCAATGAGCTCTAACTGGTCCAAAATTCCAAGAGGAAAGATGAAAACCCATCATTCAGATCCAGAGCCTCAGGCAAGTGATCAGAAGACTTGGTGATTTTTCCAGCTAAAATGGTCCTGTCTTAGGGAATTTCTGATAATGAGAAATAAGTTTACTGATTTTGATTCTTCTACGACACAGAGTCATCTGAAATCTCAAAAGTCGTCCCTGGTTATTAAAAAAATGAAAAGAAAGAAAACCAAGTACAGGCTGGCCTAAGGCAAAACATGATTCTTTTCCCATCGCCTCCCACCCAAGCCCACCCCCAGGGGAAGTGCCTGACAAACTGCTGGCCACACGTCTTCCGAGATCTTTTCCTACGCGCACGAAGATGCGCATTTTTTTAAATGATTCTTAATTAAAAACAATACAGATCAATGAAGCATCTCTACTTTGCAGTACATCATGTCTGGGGTCCTGACCCGCGGGGCTTGGCTATGGAATAAGACTGCTCTGTCCAGGTGGTGGAGGCGAACAGGGCCGGGGTAAAGCAGCAGAGGAGGAAATAACAAGGCTCTCTAAGGACGGGCCTGAAGCCCTCGGAACCGGCTGTCACCCCGCGATGGACAGCAGCCTCTTACTCCATTGACAGGCCTTCCTCCAGCTATAGCATCTCGGCTGTAATTACAGGAAAGGCCACACCATAAAGATGGGGGAGGAGCTAACTGACCAAAAGTTCAATGTGCTGACTCAGGGAACGACCGATGGCCGAGTCTTACACTTCTTTTCCTCCCAAGGCCACTGATGCACAGTCCATTAAGCGTGACCATCCTGAACCTGGAGGTGGGGTGCTTCCTACCGAAGCACATGCACGAGCCCTGCCCAGAGACCCCCGGCCTGTGCAGCAGAAACGCCCCTGGTGCTGCCAGACAAGGGGGCCCTTCACGGGCTCCGAGGTTACTTGCTGCTGGTTCTGTGCTCTTTGGTGTGCCTGCTGCTTTCTGTTTGTTTCATGTTCATTTACTGGCCTGTCAAAAATCCAAAAGCAAAGACATGGCCTTGAGGTCCAGACCCCCAACTCTGTTGCCTTCTGACAATCATCAAAGTCCAGAATTCTCACCCTGCTTAATCGATCCAAATGGAGAGAAATTTCCGGATGATGCCATGCCTTGCTGTGGGTAAGAACACGGACTTGAGAGGGTTAGACAACTATTTCAGCTGTGTGCTCTCAGCCTGCTCGCTTACCTTCCGTGTGTCTTGGTTTTCTCATCTCCAAAATGAGTATAAGATAGTGTTTGGTGTTCATTTATATAGAGCACACACACAGAGGGCCATGGCTACACAGATTTATCTGCACATAAGTGCATACCAAGTGCTATACAGGTCTTAGCTACACGTATTATGTTGTTTTCACGGTGATGTCATTTATCACAACTTGTAAAGAATGACTCCCTTTAAACACCCTGAGGATATTTTACAAATAACCCACCTGACACTCTCAGGGCCTGGCATGACTGAATGCAACTGCTCTTCTCTGCTGTGAGAGAGAGTGACAGACACACATTTTATACACACTCAAGTGGACACAGCTTGATGCAACAGACACGTTCCTGAAACTGTTCATACATCAAACCACACTTCCACTCAGCCTGGTACACCTGCCTCTGCAATGGGTCTTTCAAGGAATCCTTTCTGTTCCAGGAAAGCTTCTAGACCAGAGCAACACGAACCACCAGTCCTAATATGCAAATTCCTAACAGAGGACATCTCATTACACAGCCCCAGCTTATGGTTGGAGAGTGAGGGTCACAACCGGGCAGGCAGTGGAACTCTAAGACATGCATTACCCCTTTAGGTAACTGGCTCAAAGTTTTCCCAGCCACGTGCCGGAAGGCGGGCCAAGCTCTGACAGCAAAACATCACCAGGAATAAGATGCCCAGAGGTGTGACCGCTGCACAGGTGGCCTGCTTGTCCTCTTCAGGAAGAACTGTGATGCTTTCATCAAAGCATCACGCTGCAAGGATGGCAGATAAAGACTGTCTGCTACACTGGCTGCGGACGGTTAGTGACGGCCACTTGGAGTCCTGTGCTGGGCACAACTCTGATTGATTAGTGGTGTCTGTCATGGTTAACGGAGAAGGCAACGGCACCCCACTCCAGTACTCTTGCCTGGAAAATCCCATGGACGGAGGAGCCTGGTGGGCTGCAGTCCATGGGGTCGCTAAGAGTCGGACACGACTGAGCGACTTGTCTTTCACTTCTCCCTTTCATGCACTGGAGAAGGTTAAAGGACTTGGGAGTGCATGCATGCACGCTGGTCCTCCCCATTCCCATACTTATGGTGCACAAGTACTCAGTGATAGCAGGGCTAAAGCTCCTGGTAATTTGTCAAGAAGGCTACAGATTAAGGGAAAACACACATTTGGGTATGACACTGCGAATTCTCTCACAACCACTTACTCCCTGAATTATAACTCTGTAAGTTGCTGCAAATTATTCAGGGCACATAAGCACCACAATAAAACTTCCCTCCAGCCCCAAATACATACAGAAAATCTCCACATAATTCCAGTCTCCCTTAGGAGGGAAGGGAAACATGGCTTCGGTAAATTCTCCCAGTGGCAGGCCCTGGGTTGTGTCGCCAAGGTCAGAGATCACCTCGAGGTCACTGTCTAGGTTCCAGACATAGCAGAGAGTGCTGACATGAGTCCCAATCCATCCAGTGTGGACTGGATGTTGCATATGCTTGATTCCAACACACTGTGCAGCCGGGCTTTATATACGATGATAAAAGTGCCACTAGGAAATCAGAAGAAAGGCCTTGATTGCCAAATAGTCACTGAGGTGCACTGTCCAGTGGACCACGTCATGGGTCACCTGCCCACTTGCTAGAGGGGAAAAATCAGTAACGCCAAATAAGCCTAGAGACACACATGTACACACACATGTGCGTGCACACCTTCAGAAGACACGCATCCTTCAAGACTGTGTGGTTGACAACACAGGCCGAATTCACTGGCCTTCAGCTTAAAAACCTCCCCCCATCAGCTGTACACACATTGCTGTCGCCTGCGGGGACCGTCTGCTGCCCTCGCTGTGGAAATGTCACCCACCTTCTGGGTGCTCAGCTAACTGTGATGTGAAGCCGGCCAGCTGGGGATCTCCAGGGGACAAGGCCAAGTTTCAGAAGTCTAGAGAAGGACACCCCACAGCTCTGGCTCTGCGCACTTAGACATCAGACGTCTCAGCTGCAGAGAGAAAGGCAGGGGAAGATGCAGATCAGCAAAGCCGGGAGCCACAGAACCTCGATGCAGGCAACAGAGCGAGGAGGGAGACGGAGAGGAGGCACGAGGGCAGCAGGGGACACTCAGGCCCCCAGAGGCATCTGCTGCCTGCCGCCCCCATCCCCAGATGACTGTTATTCAGAACAGCTTCATAGGCTCAGATTTTCCAGGCGGGTCAAGATCAGCTCTCATCTTCCAGCTTGCAAATAAAGAAACTTCAGGGGTGAGTCAGCCATTTCCAGTGTGACTGGACTTTGTAATTGCTCCCACACACGTGCAACATACCCTCTTACACTTCACCCCAAAACAAAACACCAAAAGCCATTACATCTTAAGTAGAGGCCAGTAGGAGGGGAAGGGGAGAATTACATCCAACCACTGTTCACTGAGCACCTATTAGGTGCCAGCCTGGGGTAGAAATGGAATAAAACACGGTCCTTTCCCCCATGAACCACACCATCTGATGGGAACGAAGAAGGTGTAACTGAACGATCAGGATACAGAAACGCCCACAGCACTGAGGGAGGAGGTGATGCTGTCTAGGTGAGTAGAGGTCTGGGAAGGCTTCAGGGAAGAGGTGACACCAAGAGCTGAGTTCTGAAGGATGAAGAGCAGTCTGATGACAGACGGCGAGCCCGGGAAGCCTGGGCAGAAAGCATGGCTGGCACCGAGGGTTCTGCCTGGTTAACCCAGTTCAGTTTGGCTGAAGCACAAAGCTGCCTCCAGAGGGAAAGAGGCTGCAGCCATCAGCAGGCCAGATCAGGGGCTTGCAAGCCAAGCTGGGCAGCTCAGCAGGGCTCTCACAGGAGCTCACAGCTAGTTTCATTCAGAGACACAGATACACCCCTGCTCATGAGTCCCGTCTTGCAGTAAAGCAACTGGCAATGGGGAAGGTTCCCGCAGCTCCTTCATGAACACTTAGTTTAGAGGAGAGAAGCGGTGGAGCACAGGATGACAGGGGAACCCCCACGCTGGAAGAGGCACCAAGGCCAAGATAGCGGTGGACTTCGTTCACCGCACGATAGGCCAGCAGAGCGCAAAACAGCTGGATGTTCAGGTGGGCACGCTCTGCAATCCAAAGATGGCCTCTGAGCCACAAGAAGGACCTGCGCTCCCTCTGGCCTCTGCACAACCTCAGAGGGCCCTGGCTCTCTGTTCTCTGTGCCCGACAAGCCAGAAGGCAGAAATTGGCCCAGTGCTGGAAACAAGTGAGTGCAGCTGACCTTCTTGGGCAGACTGTCAATCAGTTTACAGGGACTACAGCAGAGAGCACAAGAGGGTGCCGCCAACGATGGGTGCAGAAGGAGCCCGTGCGATGATGGGAGATGGGGGACCCGTGTAAGGACGAGTCAGTAAGACGTCTGTTACTTACACGTCAGCAACAGATCACGTCCCCGTGAAAGCCACTCATTATACCCCCAAATTAGTGCGGTAACAAAATCATTCCAGCGTCAAACAATTCCGAGCCCTTTCAGAACACTTCTACTGGTTCCTGACGGATGGTCATCATGACCCCTGTATTATCACCTCACCACTGACCTTGTGTGTCCTTGATTAGGAAAAGTTGACCAGCCCTAAATAAAGGCAAATCCACCCCACCAAAAAAAAAAAAAAAAAAATTTCCCCCAATCTGAACAAATCGTTTAGTGTAAAAATAAACAGAACTAGAAATTGTCTCTAATAAACTAATATTAGTCTCCCCAGAGGGTTAATTATGTCGCTCCGTATTTTAAGAAGAATGTAAATTGCCAGTTTCAACAGATGTTCTTTTAAAAGAATTGGTTATCTGGGAAATGATGGGTCTTTGTTAGAGCTTACCCCAGTGGAATCTAAACATTAAAATCATCTGACTATCTGTCAGCCCCCCTCCACCAACAACTGCTACCACACCAGTGATACACCCTTTGGTTATCGGCAGCTTTAGGGACAAGGCTTGGTGGCGAGAACCGAGGTCTCAGACACCAGACAACCAGCTTGGAGATTTCTAACTGCCCTCGACCACTGCCAAGACCTCCATAAGGCCTCTGTCCATCATTACAGGCCCCTGCTTGGGTGTCAAGCCAAGGGCATTTCCGCCCTCGCCTTTTATGCTAAAGAGGGAGACCAGGAGATCACAGAGGACCAGGGTTAGAGTGCTCTGGAAACACGAGGCTTGATCAGTCTCGACATTCCAATGTGCATGGCGCACATGGCACATATGCATACACACGTGTTGGAAACCCCCTCTAAGGGGACGAGAGCATAAGCATCACTGTGAAAACACTGTTAGAGAAACAAAATAGAGATCATGAATGTTCCCATCATTTTCTCCCAAAGGGCATTCTGTAGACAAGTAATGAGAGAGAAAGTCCTCCATGAGTTAGTTATTCCAACTCACACAACCTCCCCCGGCCTGGGGGCATGGAGGCTCCTCGCACCTGAGTGTCAACCTCACTTAATCTAAAGCTTCCTTGTCACCCTGCTTAGACCCACTTCACAGACAACATGACTGAGCCTGGGGGAGATTAATGATGCCTCCCTAAAATTCCACAGAAAGTGCATGCATTATTAACCAGTTGGCAACGAGCATGAAATCTCATCTCAGTTAGAAAAGTGGGCCAAGGATGACGACTCTTCTCAACAGTTTCTGCAAAGATCGGGCACTCTGCAGAAACTAGGCATGTCCCTGTCCCCCAGGCAGGATGGGTCCTGGTGGCTGAGGGCCACTGTCCGAGGGGATGGCCTCGATGGCCTTAAGAAAAAAGGACAGTAAGAGCGGGTGGGGCTTCCTGAAGGCCTGCTCTGCATTTGAGCTAAGAAAGACACCCACTGTTCACTGTCTAATTTGAACACTCAGCTACTCTGCCATAAGAGATCACCATGTCCATTGAGCAGGCAAGGAAAATAAGACTCAGAGAGGTGAATCCCACTGTCCCAGGGACACTCAGCTCCTAGGAGGCCCAGAAAGCACGGTCCAGGTCTGCCTGGCGCACAGCCCAGCCGGTCCACACACTCGCTGCCGCAGCTGACGCGTGAACACACACAGCACCGACAGCACCTCCGCAGCAGCTCCAAAGGCCCTGGGCGCAGGGAAAGGCCGGCCCAGCAGAGTCCATCCAGCCACACAGAGGACCTAAGGATAGACCCGGCAGAGACGCCAGAGAGCCCCCGTCTGCAGAGAGAAACTCAAGAAAAGCCCTCGTGGGCCTGAAAAGGGGGCTTGGGTGTAGCACTATGCAGCGGGAACATGATACAAATTCCAGGGGGTGCCCTTCACCTAGACTGGATATGAAGGGCCCCCAGAGGTGAGTTGTGCCGAGCCTGCTTCTCTGCTGGGAAGGAGCGATCCTGAAATCCGTCCCGTGCTGACTGCTCAGACTGTGTCACCTTAAAGGCTACTGGGTTAAAGCACTTCCTCCAAATAAAGAAGCAGTGCTCCCATCCCCTGCACGCCCAGCCAAGGGCAGGGGGAACCTTTCAGGGCTCCCACAAGCACACTGCCCAGGCCCCATTAAGACCCCGACCTGTCACACAGCTCAGAAATGAACCTGTGACCACAACCAACAACAGTCAGAGGAAGAAAGGGTCCGGCCCCACCCACTCTAGAGACCCCCTTTCTTCCTCAGGAGCCCGGCACCCACGGAAGGCTGGTTCTTGGGTAGAAATACTGCTTGGCTCCCTCCTGGCTAGGTCCCTGTGCAGAAACTGACCTGGTTGACATAAGGATGCCTTATTTACAAGTCTAGTGTTCTGGGAGGGCTGGCTGTCTCTGGAAGCCAGAGAAAGAGAGGGTTAAATACAATGGGAACATCTCTATTCTTCCTTTCCTATCCTTGCAAGTGGTTAAGAGCTGTGGCTCTGGAACAGTGGTTCTCAACCCCAGGGCAAGTGTATCTGCCAGTATTTGGATGCAGTTTCTATTATCCCTTCTCAGGTATAAAGGTTGCTACCGTGTTCAGTGGGCCAAAGCCGGGGACGCTGCTAAATACCCTACACTACACAGGACTGAGTCCTGCGGGAAGAAGGGTCCCACGTCCAGTGTCAACAGCTCCAGGGTTAACAAACCCTGGGTCAGAAAGAAGAACTACAAGCAGTCCCCAACAGACAGCTGAAGGGGCCGCGCCTTTCTGATTGTTCAGAAACCTCAGCATAGGTGGCCCGGATGTTATAATGACAGGCAAGCATGTCACATCAGTGAGTGACTCCCTTCAAACGTGGGGGCTGATCCTAATACGTCTCATTCGTCCGAATCAGTCGATGGGATACGGAAATGTGGAAACAATTCCCAGAAGCTCAATTCTGCTGATGCATCTGTTTGTTTTTTTTTTTTTTTCCGCCCCCCAGGGGGAGAAAATAACCAAATTCTTCCTTTAGTCATTCAGGGAAAACTAGCACCTGTCTATATCAACATGCTGGAGATGAAAAAAGAAAAAAAAAACTGAAAAAAAAAAAGATAAATTATTTATCCAGCATAAATATTAAAGAAAATTGCAAAACAGAGTCTGGTGTCACCATGCTGCTATTACAAAATCATCTCGTTATAGCTTCTGGCAAAATGCTGTTGTCCTTAATATCAGTACAACAGAATTGTCTAGGATGTACCAGGCGGGCTGCGTGCGTCTGCTTGCTGTCGAGGACACTTTAGCAGCCTGACAACCGACTCATCACGCCCCAGCAGAAAACTGCATCGGGATGGCCTGTTAGGAGGGAGCCTGAGTTAGGAATAGACCGTATGAGCTTCACCTGAGCGCAGGAGGCGACTAGAGACTGGCGGTCCACAAACACACCCAGGGGTGCGCTGCGGCCTGCGCTGAGTCACTCGGGGCAGCCAAGACTTTCACCAGCTGTTTGCTGGATACACACATTGTCAAGCTTTAAATTACGTCAACTGTCAATTAAACACGCTATACAATAAGAAAGTAAGAGACTCAGACTCCAGTACATCTGAATAATTTTAGTATATTTATGCCGAAAATTTAGTGTGATTTTTAGTACACTAATACTTTTAGCATATTGTCTATACTCTGTTATTTGCATATCTGTATAATGTGTCTGTACAGTGGGATTATATATACACGTGTATATATATATATATATATATATATATAAGTATAATATGTATGTTGGTTGCTCAGTCATGTATGACTCTTTGCAACCCCATGGACTTAGTCCACCAGGCTCCTCTGTCCATGGGATTCTCCAGGCAAGAACACTGCAGTGGGTGGCCATTCCTTCCTCCAGGGGACCTTCCTGACCCAGGGATCGAACCCAGGTCTCCTGCATTATAGGTAGATTCTTTACTGCCTGAGCCACCAGTTTTAACATATATGAAATGATAAGGGACTGCACATCCCATTTTTTGCTAAAAAAACTTAAATTTCTTTTTACTAAATTTACTAAAATTTTTACATAATTTTTAGTATGCGAATAATTTTAACATATTATCTATGCTCTTGAGGTCATTTATGTGTATTTACACTGTATATAGTGAACACTTTACATAAATATATATATGTGTGTGATATAAATACATAATAATCTCTTTTTAATATATATAGAATGGTATGGGACCACACATACCATCCCAGCTCTGTTTCCTAACTTCCTGTTGGCCACGGTTGAGTTATTTATCCTGCAGTAATCAGCAAACACTAAAAATCAGGGCTGGCTGCCCTCCCCAAGAGCTGGATGTTAAACATTCACCAGCACACCACCCTTCCCAACACACACACACACACACACACACCCGGGACGGTAGCGGCAGACACCAAGGGATTTTGTTTCTGAACAAAACATCCACTATTCGAAGTTTAGCAAACTCTTTATGGTAGCTACACGAGCTCCCAGGTCACCAAGAAGTTTAATACATCTACAGGATGAAAATTAAACACTGTAAATAACACATCTGCTGAGGCTCCCTGGCCGGCCCGCTGGGCCTTTATGGAGACAAGATCCATGCTGACACTCTGAACACAGTTGGAGAGATGAGCTCGGGGACGAGCGACGGAGGAAAGCAGGTTATCTTCTTGGTAGCGGATGGAGGGAGCCCCGCGCTGGGGAGGGGGCACCTCGGAGAAGCCACCCCAGCAATCTGCCTTTTATCTGGAGCCAGCATCCTGGGCAAGGGGGGGCCCACGTCAGGAGCACAACTGCTCACTTGTGAGTAGACATCTTCCTGTGGTGGGGAATGGCGTTTGGGCAGCTGAATAAACGCACGCTCCCTGAACCATCACCCCAGAACACAGGGTGGATGAATTTAGCAGGCTGTTGACTAGTTTGGGGCACGTGGTGAAGTAGAAAAGACATGCAGTGAGGCAGTGAGCTTCCCGGCAAACACAGTGGTGGGGAGGAAGGAGCTTGGGGTCTCAGGGAGGATGAAGTGGAAAGACTGAGGGATCCTGACCTCCAAGAAGAACCTCAAAAAGGCCCTTCCTGAGGAGTCTGAAATCATTGCGCTGGGCAGGCCAGATGCAAAACCATCATCTGACATCCCATTCGATTGTTTTAGTTTTTCCCTGGTGGCTCAGATGGTAAAGGATCCGCCTGCAATGTGGGAGACTCAGGTTCAACCTCTGGGTGGGTAAGAGCCCCTGGAGAAGGGAATGGCAACCCACTCCAGTATTCTTGGGGAACCCCATAGATAGAAGAGCCTCGTCCATAGGCTTGCTAAGAGTCAGACACGACTGAGCAACTAACACTTTCACTTTCAACTGTTTTAACTGAAACATAGTTTGATTGCAGGTGCGAACCCCGGGGAGGTTGTGTGTGAGGTGTGTGGGGACCAGGAGATAAGGGAACTCTGTACTTGCTGCTCACTTTTGCTGTGAGCCTAAAACTACTCTTATAAGTTGTTCATTAATGAAAAATAAAAGTGCATGCAGCCGTGTGCCCTGTGTGCGGCTGAGCTGTTTCTTGTTCACCTAGGGAAGGTCTTTCCACGCTGGCCCCAGCGTGTTCCATGGGGCAGGCTGGGCTCCCAGGCAGACTCACCCAGCTGGCTGCACTGCCCATCTGTACTGGTCTGTCAGCCTCACTGGCCATCAGCGCGGGAGTGTCTTTCCTCGTGCGTGAACTTCGTGGTGTGTGGCCACCACTGAAAACCCAGCGGAAAGGCCCCCAGGCCCCACCATGAGGCAGTTTTCAGAGTAATATAGATAACTCTTTGCAAAGACAACATTCCTCCCAATTCTCCTCCCTCTGGCCCCACCCACCTTCCAGAACCATGACCCTGGGACAGCTTTGGAAAACTCCATCCCTTCTTTGATGCGGACAGAATTAGATCCACTTCCTGTATTTCATTCTGGAGGTAGAGGGGAGAAAGAGTTATCTATATTACCTGGGAAACAGGTAGCAATCTGCTCAGTGAGTCCAATCTTTAAAGCCCTGCATCTGCTCAACTGCTACACACAAACACTCTTGCTTTCCACCTTGATAATTATTAAATTCTAATGTAAAGCCCAACTTCTGCTTAAGTATGCGTGATTATTAGACTACAAGTCAATTGTGGAAAACACACAGATATAAATGCAGCTAATAAGTCTTACTGTAATGATTAATCAATTTATGAATACATTATTTAAACTAATAGCTCAGGTAGGGTATCTTAAACAAGTTACAGAGTACATCGACCAATTCAAATACCAGCTGCCGGATCAATAGGAAACTGTAAGTAAACTCTGGGGAATAGGTATACTTGCAAAAAAAAAAAAAAAAAAAATCCACGAACAAAAGGGATTTGGATGAAGGAGATCTACAACAATTTCCATTTTGAAGACAAATGTAGAGCACTGTAATATATGCCAAAGCTTAAAGGGAAGGGGAGGGGGGAGTGCATTGCTACAAAATGGGCTCTTTTCACATCCTGTGCAGTAATAATAATTAAGGGCAGGTCAATCAAACATCCCATTTACACAAACTCTTGCATACTTTTGCAAATGGACTGCATATGAAAGTTAATTTTGAGTCCTTAAAAAACGATGCATTGGGTTCATTTTGTGGCAAGTTATCACATTACCAATGTATCCATAAAATGTCTCCTTAATAGAAAAGAAAAAGTGCATCTACAAGGTGAGATTTGCGATTTTCCTGAGAAGGGGCCCATGTTCCAGCTGAGGCACCAGGGGACACTTGCCCCGTTAGAGGCACAGAGGACCCCGCGGGTTAACTGCAAGGTGGATGGAGTTGTGAGCCAAGCAAACTCTCGAGTTTTTAGCTCTCTCCTTTCCCAGTGTTGCTATTGTTGTTGTTAATTAAGGCTAATTATGTGATTTAATAAATAAACCAAAAGGGCCTTGATTTCCAAAGGTGTGATATTCTATCACAGCTTCAAGTGATGCTGCATTTTAAAAAATTAATTAGTATCTTGTGAGATCGGCCACACATTATTGAGTAAGTAACAGCAGCTAAGTGAAGCAGATGAAATATTGGTAAGCGATGCAGCCCACAGTATAAGTATGTGAAGGGGGTCAGAGGTTAATCCCTATTGATTTTCTGAGTCTGCGTACAGCAGCGCTGGGAGAGGCCGGTTCTGTTGGCAATCAGCTAGCACAAATACATTGTAAATCTTCCTGTCCACCTTCACTGATCAGTGTCACTTACTTCCTTCACTAAAGACCATTAAGAAACTACTGGAAAAAAAAAAAAAAAAAACCCAGATTAGGGGAGAAAGGAAAGCATTTTCAAAGTCTCCCATGTCAGAGAGTGCTTTTGGAGATGGAGGACTTGCCCGAAAACAGAGGTAGTCTTCCTGGGGTCCAGTCTCACTCACTGAAGGAGACATGCACGAACACAGAGTAGTTTTGAAGTGTCTTTAAAGCCAAATAAAAAATGGGAGGAGCTTTCATATCAGGGTGCATGAAAAAAAACAAAATAAAATGGAGTAAAACACAGTCACTGACATGGATGAGCACCATCTCCAACTTGGCTCTGAAAAAATTTGGCCTCAGCAAAACCTTGAAGCTAGTGAAGAGTAAGCTTCAGGGCCCCTCACAACCGGGGGCCCCTTCCAAGATTCTGCATTAAATGTTTTCAGTTCAGTTCAGTCACTCAGTCGTGTCCGACTCTTTGCGACCCCATGGATTGCAGCACACCAGGCCTCCCTGTCCATCACCAACTCCCGGAGTTCACTCAAACTCATGTCCATTGAGTTGGTGATGCCATCCAGCCATCTCATCCTCTGTCGTCCCCTTCTCCTCCTGCCCCCAATCCCTCCCAGCACCAGAGTCTTTTCCAATGAGTCAACTCTTCGCATGAGGTGGCCAAAGTCCTGGAGTTTCAGCTTTAGCATCATTCCTTCCAAAGAAATCCCAGGGCTGATCTCCTTCAGAATGGACTGGTTGGATCTCCTTGCAGTCCAAGGGACTCGCAAGAGTCTTCTCCAACACCACAGTTCAAAAGTATCAATTCTTCAGTGCTCAGCTTTCTTTATGCTTCAACTCTCACATCCATACATGAGTACTGGAAAAACCATAGCCTTGACTAGACGGACCTCTGTTGGCAAGGCTTTTTAATATGCTGTCTAGGTTGCTCATAACTTTTCTTCCAAGGAGTAAGCGTCTTTAAATGTTTTACTCTCTTCTAAACATTTAACTCTCAGGCCCTCAGTGGCTACCATTCTGGACAAGGTGTTCCAGAAGGTAAACTGGTTCTCTGCCAATCATCTGTCCTCTACAAGATGGAGCTCGATTCTGTAATCCATCACTTTGCCTCAAAGAAGATAACACTGCTTCTATGAGCTCAGGCAAGGCCACTTCTGGGCTCTGAAGCCAAGAGAACCATGCCCCTTTGCGTGGGTTCTCGTCTCTCGGATGCTCGCTTTTCTCTGCTGTTGGCTCTACTGTCTGCAGGAAGGGGCAGCGATCGGGGACCACCACACCAGCATTACTGGAGCCCTCTATGCGTGCGGGTGGCCTGCTGATAGTTGGCCAGCTTTTACCCTTGCTGTGGGGTCTTGAGTCTTGGCTCTGGGAACCCTAAATCCTGCCTCTGGCCACTGCCCAAGCTCCCGGGCCAGATATTTATGTTGCTTTATTTGCTGCCCTGGCCCTGCCCTCACCACGTGAAGGACTGCCCACACTCTACAAATGGACTTCTGTGTCAGCTCTCCCAATGGCCAGATAATTCTTTGGGGCCACCAGACCATTGCCAATCTATTCTGGAGACTGGGATGTATCTTATGTCTGTTCTTACTATATCAAGTATCTTCTTTTACATGAAGATGCCACAAAGAGACATCATTCTAAAACCATACTCTTCACAGTATTCAGTAGCATGGCATTTACCACCAACAGTACTAGTTTTACAAAAATTCCAAATAAACTAGTCATAAGTAAAAAAAAAAAAAAAGAAAAAACAAATTCAACATCATGATGAATTTTATAACCCGTAGTTAAATGAACCCAAGACTGAGTTAGGTCTCTATAACTCAAGGCTGAGGTAGGTTAAAGTCATTGGAAAATGTCTTTCACTTTCCCACTAAGTAGTGAGATCTTGAAGGCAATGACTGATCCAAATTCAAATTCATATCCATAATGTCCAAAGCAATGCCTGACCCACAGGAGATACTCAGTAGGTCCTGGGTGGGTGGGTGGATGGACAGACATGTGGAGTTCTACGGTGCTGGACTGTATGTTGGTCCAGAGAGAAGGGAAACAATTCCAAAGCTCTGCCCTTCTTACCGAGACACTTCTTCCTTTCTTTTACAAACACTCTTAGCATATGGAAAATAAACAGAGCATCACTAAACCCTACTTATGTTGTAAGGAGGCTAGATATCCAAGTTTATGACTCCTATAGCCATGAAAAGATGCTCCATTGATCCTAACAGACCAGTGACTTCTACAGAATGACAAAAATGGGAGGAAAAACAGAGGCCAGGACGGAAACATCGAAACCAAATGAAATACTGGAAATAAGCTAATGAAATTACATTACAGATTCAGCTTACCCAGAAAGCGCTTGGCCAAGGGAAGGAGAGAGGGGGAGGAGGGAAAAAAAAAAAAAAAAAAAAAAACCAGCCTACCAGCACAACCAGCTGTCTAGTTTGAACTGCTAGATTGCTGAGTATGCACTCTATGCATATTCATAAGTACCACAGGAAGTCCAACACCTCTGGATCCAGCCTTACAACTCTCCCCCGCCAGCTAGTGCCATGGACCGGTAACTCAACAGCCCCCTCGTGGCCCGAAGAATGAAGGCAGCATCCCAGGGTGTGAAGGCCCTTCCTGGGAGGGGAGGGTGTGGGTGTGTAGGGGGGGCAGGTACACAGCCCTGCCAGAGGCGGGGGACGCTGCCCAACCACCGTAACAGTGGTAGACGTGGCCCCCTTTCGTGGACGGCGGGCGATGCAACATGATCAACATCTTTCCTATTTCAGAGTCCCAAAAAGGATCCTGGGTACACCAGGCTGTTCAAACTAACACGTCCTCGTGGAAGAAACGGATCAAATGAGCTCAGTATTTCCATTTAAAAATATCATTTAAGGGAATTTTAAGCTGTCTGAGAAGATGGATACACTGTGTTTGTTTTCTACATTAATGAGCTATAAAAAGAATGGAATAGGCCATAAATACAGTATTTTGTAACAGCCTTTACTAAAAATGCTACTACTTGTGTTTATCATTTATATCCTTGTATACAACCTCAAAATTGATTACATTTTAAACCGTACATAACTTGCTGTGTTTTTCATTTTGTGCTGTACTACGAACATTTTTATAACTCAGTTAATATATTCCATATTTTGTGTTCTTATTGATTATGAATATTTCTTTAGGGGATTTTATTGCTTTTAAAATAACAAATGTTGGGTATTAAAAAATAGAAAAACCTATTGCAGCTTTTATATTTTTCTTTCCCCTGGTAATTCTGATACATACATTTAAGCATGAACATAACCAGAATATCTTTCTCTGTATCTTTTATACTTCCTCACATTAAAATTAAAAACCTACTAATATAGTGCATAGTAAAAGAATCAGAGTTTTCAAAGGAAACCCACCATTTTTAATGTGTTTGACTTGAATTCATAATCCATTCCTTCTACAATTAAAAAATTAAAGTACCAAGAGATTATCCTCACGTAACATGATGGTTTTACATCAAGTATATATTATCTTTCCTAATTGCCATTTCCGTTTATAGGCTACAATATGATTTATATATATGATATGATTTCACTATTAATTATCAAATTGAAAAAAATAAAATCTCACATTATAAATTCTCTCCTGGAAATTAGTTTTATTATTTTTTCCATAATCCTATCACACAAGCTATAAGTGCATTGCGGCATGAACACTTTAATTTTTCCAGTTAGTTTTAAGCAAGCCCAGAGGTGAGGTTTAATAAGGATCAATGGCACTTTATCTGGGACAGGGCCTCTTCACAGCATGCAAATTACACAGTAACACTTAAAAAAAGAAATAGATTTAATTAAAAAAAAAGTAGAACCACAGGCTCTGGAAATTCAATTAAAGGATTTATGCAAAGGTTTGCTAGGTTTTTATATGCAGTTACTGCTTACATAATGAGCTTTTCATATTAAAAATCAATAGGTAATCTAGACTAGAAGATCATCCCCTTAAATACATTTTTGAAATCAATTTGAAAAATAGTCCATCAACTGCTGTGACTACTCTTGCTGCTTCGATTACACTAAAAGCAATATTTAGATTGTAAGACGTGCTACGGAATATCTATGCTTGGATATTGCTTTCAAGGGCTCTCATCCTTCTGAGTGCCTGAGATGATCACCTAGTAATTCAAGATTGTGTTAAATGTATAAATAATTTATTTAATTATGAGCAAAAAGCCCACAGGCACAACCCCACTGTATCTGTAAGGGTTAAATGAAAGGAGGAGAAAGACAAAAGGCAGAGCTGAAAGGGGAAGGGAGAAAAGAGAAGGAAGGGAAGGAAGGAGGGAAGGGGGCAAGGAAAAAAGAGAGAAAAGAACAGAACAACCTTTTCTAAATTAGTCTTTGCTATCTCAATTGCCTATTGTGTATTGGCTCCTTAGCACAAGGAGATATGCATTTCACTTTAAAACTCATTTAGAACTTCAAGAAGGAAGCAATTAGCTAGCTCTAACTTAAGCAGACCTTCCATCCTCCATGATAATGGGGGACAGGTCTTGAAATGAAAATGAAAGCCAAAGCTCCAATTCTATCCAATAAGCGCCCAGCCAAAATCTGTCTGGCTTTGGCAATGCCGAACAGGTTTCCATGGACCATTCTTGGCAAACTGGAAAATGATTCTCATGGGGTGTGGAGTGGTGGGAAGGGAGAAAGAAGGAAAGAACCGAGGGAGGTCCAACTCTGAACTCCTCCACTTGTATAATAAGGAACCATTCTTCCTTTTGTTTTAAAAGTTCTTGTTTCTAAAAAGGTATGGTCAGTACTTGGGAGTTCATCAGGATGGAAATCAGGCCTCAGGTTATCTTTGACCGGAGTCAGCCTTGTAAAAGTGAGCCTAAGCATTACAAAGGACTCATTAATAACAAAGCTGCACCTTTCTCTGCTTCTGTTTTAAGGTCAGAGGAACCAGCATTTGCTTTATGGGTACGAGTACGTGTGTGTGTGTGTGTGTGTGTGTGTGTGTGTGTCCCCTAGGACACAGCACTGCCACTCGCGACAGTGACTACAAAGACAAATGCAGGAGAGCCAACCATGCTCAAATGTATGTCTGTACACACAAGTATCCTGTCTTTGAAATCTTTTAAGAAAGACACAATGAGCAGGAGGCTGTACCATGAAACTGTGGCGCTCCTTGAAAGAAGCCAGTCACAGAGGACCACGTGCTGTTGGATCCAGGAGAGCCCAACGGGTGGACACAGAAAGCAGATTCGTGGCTGCCTGAGGCCGGTGCCTGCCCAAGGCTGGGAGGCAGTGGCTGGAAGCGTCTAGGCTTTCTTCTTGGTGTAACAACATGTCCTGAAGTGTATTGTGATCACAGGTGCACAATCCTGTGCATGGGCATCAGGCTGTGTGCTTTACATGAGTGCACTGAAAGGCCTGTGACTTTTCTCTCAATAAAGCTATTATAAAAAAAAAATGAGGTGTGGCTATGGACTGTAGTCGAAAAAGAAAGCAAGAAAATCTGCAAAGGAAGCAATGAGATTGAAAAAAAAAAGACTTCATTTTCCACCCGCACCAATGGGGCAATTAAAATACTTAAGCTTTCTCCTTCTCCAGAACACACTTTCTGTGACAATGAGTTTACAGACGTGCAAACATATCAACTGGCTTCCTACGGAGAGGCACTGAAGTCAAAATAACTAGAACCCTCTGTCACACAGGAGAGCTTCAGCGTGAAGTGTCCCATGTCCCGGGTTAGTATGACCAAAATGTCAAACATGAAGCCATTTTGTAACAAGGTGCGAGGTGGTAGTAATGGAAGTTTGAACAATGTTAACACTTAAAATTTCAGCAGAACCATTTCAATCCATAAATGTATAAAAGTCATTTTACAGTGTGCTTAACAGTCAAGACCAAGAGCTGTTATAAAAGAAGACGCCCTCAATGTCACTTCATTTTCTTTTATTCTTATTATCACATTTAAATCTCTCTGTAAAAGTGGTCTTGATAGGTAACTTTATTACACATTTCAAGACTATTCATTCCGAACAGAACTTCCTCCAAGGAATTAACAGATAAAGAGAGACCACTTTCCCCTCATCATCCCTAAATTATACTGTAACTGAGCAGTGGCAGCGTGCGTGTGACAAGGACGTGGCCTACTACGCCCCACGATGGCTCGATAAACCTAGAGGTGACTCTTTTGGTTGGCTGCAAAGGTCCTTAGCTAACACCTTCCTGGTTATTTGCAAGGACCTGGGAATAAAGAGTGGGGTAGACAGGGAAGGTCAGAGTCAGGACTTGGTGAAGAGAAAGAATTCCTAAAAGCAGGTATGGGATCCGTATCGTCATGGAGGCAAGTCTGCTCTTTCCTCATTTCACTGGGAGAAGAGGGGCAACAATCCCACTCCACTGCCTCTGCTCACAGGCAAGGACATCTCCTGAAACAAGATCAACAGGACCTCTCTGCTGGTCCAGTGTCCACCTGCCGATACAGGGGACACAGTTCGGATCCTTGGTCTGGGAAGATCCCACGTGCTGAGAAGCAATTAGGCCCATGTGCCAGAATTACTGAAGCCCACACACTCTAAGACTAGGCTCTGCAACAAGGGAAGCTACTACAATGAAAATCCCTAACTCCACAATTAGAGAATGCCCATGCGTAGCACCAAAGACCCAGCACAGCCATATGTACATAAATTTTTAAAAAGTATTAGCAAACATCTATAAAGGAGCAGTCAGTAAATATTTTCAGCTTCACAAACCACATCTTATCAGTTAAAACTACTCAACTCTGCCATGGTCATGCTATAGCAGCTACAGACAATACACACATGGATGAGAAAACCGGTCTTTTCAATAAAACTTTATTTAATGACAAACACAAATCTCAATATAGTTTTCATGTGTTATGAGACACTTCATTGTTTTTTTTGTTTTTTTTTTTTAATCTTTCCAGATATTTAAAAATGTGAAAACAGGATGCACAAAGTTCAGATTCAGCCCAAGGAACACAGTTCTGGTCTCCTGTGGTAAACAAGACCAGCTGGCAAAGAGGTAGACCAGTAATCCCATCTTGACGGGGGTTCATTTGACGGCTACTCAATCTGGTAACAAAATGGTGTGGTTTGCTTCCAGGAAGCAAAACTTGATGGCATACATTCTAAACTGTGGTGGGCACTTTAGAGAAAAGCAAGAGAACTTAGTTTCTGTGTACTGAAATTTAAACTCTAAACTTTCTGAATTTCCTCCTTAAGAAGTAATTATAAAGGCCTCAATGTTCTCTACTATTTAAAAATGAACAGAGGCTTCCAGAACTAAGAGTTTTGAAATATTCAGCAGTGGAAACATGATGGCCTTGGCTCATGAGAAGTGAGGCTGACCACACTCCCTCTGGTCCTGCTTCGGAACTCCACCGTTAATGGAGCAGGTTATGAACACAGTACGCAGCCCAGTCTTTGCATTTGGGCTTCTACCTGGCTGGGGTTTTAATATGAAATATATACAGAGACTGACATTTACAGTGTTATCTTTCCCTCATTTGACTTTGATTTTTCACCAACTCTTGACCACTGTAAGCATTCTGCATACTGTCACCCCAGTAACTAATTAGAATAATCAAAGGAATGACTTAACTGAATAAAGCAAAACGTATATACACTGTTCTGTTTCTAAGGAATCATATTTGCAGTATTCCAAGAACATGTAGAATCAGAAGCTAGTAACAATCATCTGGGGTAGGTTTGGTGAACAGGGAAAAAAATTGGAAACTGATATATTAAAAACCTTTTAAAATTCATTTAATAAGTCATGCACCTACCTCAGGATGATACTGACACTATTCCTTGGCATGAAAAAATCCTTATTACTATTATTATAATTTTTTT
The DNA here is from genome assembly GCF_019923935.1 of Bubalus bubalis. Taxonomy (NCBI): domain Eukaryota; kingdom Metazoa; phylum Chordata; class Mammalia; order Artiodactyla; family Bovidae; genus Bubalus; species Bubalus bubalis. The sequence continues at coordinate 5,251,781 of NC_059174.1, read as the reverse complement.
TATTTTATTTTATTTTTAAACTTTACATGGATAGCGCATTGGACTTCTATTATAATTATTTTGTTTAAGAGTGAAAAACTATAGCCTCAGTTCAGTTCAGTTCAGTTCAGTCGCTCAGTCGTGTCCGACTCTTTGCGACCCCATGAATCGCAGCACACCAGGCCTCCCTGTCCATCACCAACTCCCGGAGTTCACTCAGACTCACATCTATCGAGTCAGTGATGCCATCCAGCCATCCCATCCTCTGCCGTCCCCTTCTCCTCCTGCCCCCATCCCTCCCAGCATCAGAGTCTTTTCCAATGAGTCAACTCTTCGCATGAGGTGGCCAAAGTACTGGAGTTTCAGCTTTAGCATCATTCCCTCCAAAGAAATCCCAGGGCTGATCTCCTTCAGAATGGACTGGTTGGATCTCCTTGCAGTCCAAGGGACTCTCAAGAGTCTTCTCCAACACCACAGCCTAATTCAGGTCAAATGACTTTGAGGTACTAATTATTTGTATATATTTATCTTCTAGCCAGTGTGGCCCAAATAAAGATTTTTAAAACCATGAGGCAATGACCATAATGTCTCTCGGTCTGAGGACAAAGTCACAGGGCCAACAGTACAGGAAGAGCTGGACGTTCAGGCACAACGCTGAGTTCTGAGGTCGCCATACCCCACCCACGCCACCGCAACAGAAATGTGCTGGCGAGACATATCCGGATGGCGAAGACAGTCTCCCTGTGTTAAAACTGGTAACTTTCTAAAACACTGCACTGCAGTGGTCCTCATACTAAATAAAACATAATTACCATTTTCAGAGATAAATGGGGTGAAGGATGACCACTGCATTCTTGCCCCAAATGATGATCTTAAAACTCTCTAAAACCTACATATCATATTTGTATCCATATGTTTGTTTATTGGTGGCTCATCAATGGGAAAGAAAAGGAAAAGCAGATCTTGGATGAAGACGCTCGCCTGTCAGGCAGCTGCTAACTCTGCTCCCACAGTGAGGGGGCCGTTGTCTCTGCCATTCTTTTGACTCTTGAGCCTTGTTTGTCACTTCATGATGACAAGAAGGATGCTGGCATCACATCTTCCTTCGGGATCAGCAGGAGGAGCGGGGGAAACACCAGCAACACCTTGCCTTTTCCTCTGAAAGCAAAACATCCCTGGGAAGGCCTGCTGCAGACTTTTGCTTTGACTTTCAGCCAGAACAGTCACGTGGCCATGCTCAGCTGCTAAAGAGGCCATGGAGGTGAGCGAACCAACACCCTCTCCATCTCCAGAGTAAAGGCAGACACTCGGCACACCAGACGGTAAGAATGGAGTCACGCTTCCCCAAGAGACTGAGACTGTGGGGGGGCAGGGAGCATGGCTAATTATCTCCGGCTCTCTCCAGGGTCAGACATGAAGAGCACTGGCACATAAATAGAAACTGAGAATCCAGAGTGATTTACAGCAGACAACAGGGGCAGAGGCGTGCGGCTGGTCCCCCTCTGCCCCAGCACAGAGTTGGGCTGCATTTCCTGGATGGTTGCCTTCCAGAGGGGTGCCACTCCCAGGCCACCATGCATGCAGCCCCGTGGTCTTGCCTCTTTCCAGCTCGTTGCAGACAACCAAGGTGGCCTTGGAAGCCAGGTGTGGAAGATGACTGAACCATGGCATGGACAGAGCCTGGGTCCCCGAGAAATCACTTGGAAGAAAGCTGTCTGCGAATCGCAATAGCCACTGTGGCCCTTGTATACCCAGGAAATACACTTGACTCTGATGGAATCACTGGACCCACATGGGCTTACGTCTTACAGCAGCTGCTGTTACCTTTACAGTACAACAATCTCAAACAGACGTATGTGCGAGTCTTGGAGAACTTCATCCACCTTTTTTTGGGTCTAGTCCCAGGGTACACACATTGGTTTATTCTAGAGCATCTCCTGGGGTCGCCCAGCATCACCTCCCCCCTGGCTTCTGGGGCTCACTCCTCCTGGAGGTTGATCTTCTCAGGAAGAGTGTGCCTGACAACACTTCTGCAAGCCAGGGTGGGGAGAAAGCACCAGTCCCGAGGTCCGGCCTGGATGTCACGTGTGAGCTAGATCCGCAAACTCTTCCCCACTGTGTGTGAGGTCTTAGAGCTGTCCTGGCAGTGTGCTATGCGCTTAAGGTTTGGTTTTTCACATCCCTTAACTGGGCCCTCGTTATCAAGAAGGCCTTCTGCACACCCCGTGGTATGCTGCCAGGGACGTCTGGCTTAGTACTGAACGGGTGATTTATAACGCCATCACCATGCGGCATTGTGGAGCCCTGCCATCTCAATTTCAGAATCCGGATCCCTTTTCTGTTTACTCCACGTTTGCCTTCGGCCCTTCTCCAGGTGCTATTGTGAGGAGATGCATTTTGGAGCTTCAGAGTCTGGCATTTTATACGTTACTCTGAGCCCTACTTTCCTTGTTCACCTGCTCCTAGATGGGAAACAAATTGCAGAAGGGAAATAGCTTTATACTATCAGTCCTTAAATATTTTACAGGCAGAGATCTCCGTGGGTGGTTTGGAGGCTCGATTACCCTCCTCAGTAGAGGGTATAAATATCCCTGAGGGTTTACGTAACAAACCCTCAGTGACTCCATGCTACTGAAAACGCTCAGTATTTACATCTGCCTCTGAAGCCGGTGACTCCATGGCATCTGAGTACTTGAAAAAGTGTAAGGCCAGCAGGACTGCCCATGTGCTCAAATACAATCTATCCATGATAAAGAGAGCTCAGTCATTCAGAACTATTAGATGGAAGACATCATGGCATTCGAAGCTGCACCCTGGGACACGCTTTGGTTGGGAAAGAACAGGTGAAAAGGGAAGTCATTTCAAGTGTGAGCTACTTACAAAGACAGAGCCAGAGCACAGCTGCTAACATGCAGCACGGGGTGCCTGTGCAGGCTGAGAAAATAAAACGAGGATTACAGCGGCACGCCGCACTACCTCAGGCAATCCACCCACAACTCCTGAAGTTAAAAGCTATTGTCCCCATTTTACAGAGAGGAAAACTGAGACTCAGACAGGCTCAGTGACCTACCCTAGGTCAACACGCTGGTGTGCACAGCAGACACAGGGTTTGTACCCAAGCCTGTTTGATCCCAAGCTCTGTGCTTTTCCACGTTGCCATGCTGCACCCTCTAAGCATCAGGTCACAGGCTGATGAGCACGGAGAAGAAAGGGCTCAGCAACCCTCCTGAGAGGAGCCGAGAACCGGCCGTGGGAAGGCTCCTTTAGGAACTGCATCCCATGCAACGTGTGGAAGCAAAACGACGCGTCCAGAAACTCGGTTTGACCTTGGAGGGGTAGTGCTCCGATGTACAGCTCTTTCCTTTGCCATTAATAATATGGAGAAAAGAGGAAGGTAGCTGGTACAATCAGCGAGGCTTTCTGAAAGAGATGAGTTCTGACTTGTGGCTTAGGAAGGAGCGGGGCGAGAACAGACATTTTTAAGGATATAGAAAACCAGGCCAGTAGATCCCCACTCCGCCGCCCTGCCCACCTCAATTTCTAAATTACTGATGGAACAGACAGACAAAAAAGAAAAGAAGCCCAGGCAGAAAGAGCCAGGATGAGCGGCGTCACGCCACTGGGTCTGAAGTGATTTTACACCAGAAAGACAAGGGGCCTAGACTATTCGGAGACTGTTTATAGAGTTCTATGAAGCACATTCTTCTAAATTCAAAGAAAAGGAAGGAACAAGTTTCAGTGCTATGCCTATTTCAAGCTTTTATCAGCACTAATTCCAGCCCCCTTTCCTTATAATTCTGAACAGAGGGGAAACAGACATCAATTAAGCAAAGCTTTATCTCTTTCTACTCTAATGAAAGCCAAGTTACAGTGATATTTTTCCCCAAGATTTTTCTCCACTTAATGAAGACATTATCCCTGAGTTTTCAAAGTCACTTTACAAAAGACCATTCAAAAGACATTAAAGTCAGTTTAAACTAAAAAGTCTTTTTGATGTCAATAAACAATAAAAGAACAATGAAAAGAGAGCCTTTCATGGTGTCTCAGTCTAAAATCTTTAATTTCGGTTTTAAATTACGAGATAACGTTCAGTCCTGTATTCAAATAGTCCTCAGCCCTGGAACACAGTAAGCCTGAAACAAATGTTGGCTTTATAATTCTCTTCTTAAAACGTGTGTGTGTGTGAGTGCAAGTATACACGGGTGTATCTATCTGCATATGTATACACGACCACATACATATATACCACATTAACGGAGAGGTCAGCAGGAAGTTGTCCACCAGAAAGAGGAGAGAAAAGTTTTCAAATTACTGCCATTCTCCCTCTGAAAACTAAAAAAAAAAAAAAAAAGGGAAAGAAAATGGAATCTTTGGCTTTGAAATTCATGACAAGATCAAAGACGATAATGCACATAGATTTTTCCAGGCATACATTATTAATAACACAGGCAAACATATGACTGATCAATAGCGTGGTCGAGAAGCGATGAGGCAGGCTCCGTGTGTAACATTGCGAGCAGTAGGGTCTGGCGCCCTGGGCTCTGTTCACCTGGGCGTTACACACGGCCCAGTCAGCTCCTCCTTGCTCCAAGGACGGTTCAGCAAAGATGGAAGGAGAAAAAAAAAAACAAACAGCTTAATCTGTGCCGTGTGTCAAAATCTCTTTCCTCTGTGCCCCCCTCTAGCTCCTCACTCAGAGACTCACATTTCATAAAATCAACCTGTCACAGTGCGCAAGGCAGGGGCAACTGGCACACACACAAAGCTGCCCAGCCGCCGCCTCTGCTCAGAGTCAAAACATCATCACTCAGCAGGAGCCTCACACCCGTGAGCCTGCGCGAAGCCACTCTGCAACCCTATGGACCACAGCCCGCCAGGCTCCTCTGTCCATGGGATTCTCCCAGCGAGAATACTGGAGCGGGTTGCCACTGCCTCCTCCGGGTGATCTTCCCGACCCAGGGATGGCAGCCGTGCATCTTATGTCTCTGCGTCGGCAGTTGGGTTCTTTGCCGCTAGTGCCACCTGGGAAGCCCATCAGCAGACATCGCCCATTCCCTCTCCCTACCAGCCCCTGGCAACCACAAATTTGGCTCTATGGCTCTGCCATTTCTGTATATTTCACATAAGTGGAATCATGTAATATGTGACCGACCATCTACATCTGACGTGTCAGCCTCTTTTACTTCAAAAACAAATTAAGCCCATCTGAATGCAACTCTCATTCTAAACATCAGTTCTTCAAAAACAAAAAAAAATCATGAAATATAAAATAAAAAACAAACTGATGATACCATTGGTGCCTGCTGATTTTTTTTTTCTTTTGAAAGTTGCTCAGTCATGTCTGACTATGCGATCCCATGGACCGTAGTCCATGGAATTCTCCGAGCCAGAATACTGGAGTGGGTAGCCGTTCCTTTTTCCAGAGGATCTTCCCAACCCAGGAATTGAGCCCAGGTCTCCCACATTGCGGGCAGATTCTTTACCAGCGGAGCCACAAGGGAAGCCCAAGAATACTGGAGTGGGTAATCAATCCCTTCTTCGGCAGATATTCCTGACCCAGGAATTGAACCGGGGTCTCCTGCATTGCAAGCGAATTCTTTACTAACTGAGCTATCAGGGAAGCCCTGCTGACAGTGGGTGTTTTTTAACAAGGAGCTTTTGTGGAGGAGTTTTAGTGAGGAGGGATAAAATAGTTGGGAGTATGGGATTTGCAGATACAAATTACTATACATAAAATAGATAACAAAGATTTACTATATTACACAGAGAACAATATTCAATCCATCTAATCACTTATAATGGAAAATAATTTGAAATATACATTTATGTAAGTGAATCACTTTGCTGTACACTTGAAACTCACACAGTATTGCAAACTAACTTCAATAAATTTTTAAAATAAATATACAGGGAGTTTGCTGCCAATACAGGTTATGTAAGTAGAAAACACACATTCCTGGAAAGCAGGGTAAATTAAGAAACTATGAGTCCCTGTGATTATCGTTGAAAAGGCACATTACCCAGGGATATAGACCCGACCTTTGAGCTTGTGGTCATAAGACAAAACGGACAGTTCTTTGACAAACCTTTCCTCACGGCCACTTAGGGAAATGACATGGTAGCCTGAATGATCTACAGGTCTAAATCAGTATGATTTCCATCCCCGATTATTCAACCACTTAAGAAATGGGCATTTAAAGTTCTATTTCTCCTTTTCCTGATTCTCCTTATTGACTGTCCATATACATGTCTCTAAATCAAAACGAAGAGTGTGCACTGTCCATTTGTACAACAAGGAGACCGAATGGGAGCCTCTACGGAAATGAAAGTGGGGCGGCCAGCAGCTCTCAGACCTTTAGAGAAATGAGGCCACCCCAGGAAGAAGGGGACAGAAGCTTCCTGACACAAGGTGGCACTTCTGTATTCACAAATAGAGGGCAAGTGCACACAGACCAGGGCTCCAGCCCTGCCTCTGCCATGGCATCCAGACTACAAGTGTAGAGAACGGGGGTCGCCATCAAGGTTAAATGAGACGTGAGCACGCAACAGACTCCGGCAGGCCGCTGGCGACGTCCGCAGTGAGCCCCCCCTGCTTTTCCAGCTCACCCCCGTGCTCCCGCCTCCCTCCCCACTGTCCTCTGCTCTCCTGCCCCTTGCTCTTCCTCTCCCTCTTTCTTTCCTCCCCCTCGATTCCGTGTCCCGCAGCCACAGCGCTCAGCAACGAGCCTTAGCCTGAGCCTTCTTTATGACATGTCTCCACAATTCGGCAGCCAAAGCCCTGGCAGAGCTTGCACTGGTGTGGCTGTGCTGTGATCCGCCTCGTGGACCCTGCAGGCCACTGCCTGTGTGACCTAGGCTGTGACCTCCAGACTGAAGACCTGAGGCAACCTGAACACAACTGTCCTGAGCCCCAAAGGTCCACACTGAGAAACTGGGCAGTTTGGCTCTTTCTAATCAACCAGACGATCCTTTGCAATCGGAGCCCCATTATTGTAAAACACTCCTTTAAGTTCTTCACTTAACCAAAAATAACTAACCTAATACACTTACTCCTTGGAAGGAAAGTTATGACCAACCTAGATAGCATATTCAAAAGCAGAGACATTACTTTGCCAACAAAGGTCCGTCTAGTCAAGGCTATGGTTTTTCCTGTGGTCATGTATGGATGTGAGAGTTGGACTGTGAAGAAGGCTGAGTGCCGAAGAATTGATGCTTTTGAACTGTGGTGCTAGAGAAGACTCCTGAGAGTCCCTTGGACTGCAAGGAGATCCAACCAGTCCATTCTGAAGGAGATCAGCCCTGGGATTTCTTTGGAAGGAATGATGCTAAAGCTGAAACTCCAGTACTTTGGCCACCTCATGCGAAGAGTTGACTCACTGGAAAAGACTCTGATGCTGGGAGGGATTGGGGGCAGGAGGAGAAGGGGACGAAAGAGGATGAGATGGCTGGATGGCATCACTGACTCGATGGACGTGTGTCTGAGTGAACTCCGGGAGTTGGTGATGGACAGGGAGGCCTGGTGTGCTGCAATTCATGGGGTCACAAAGAGTCAGACATGACTGAGCAACCAAACTGAACTGAATACAAAACAGCGTGGGAGCGAATTAAGCATTAGAATCGTTAAGGTTTAGGGGTCAGGGTGAGAACCTACTAAGACTTCACCCATCAGATTCTACAATCACAGACTCAAAAAAGAGTTGAAGGCCTATTACGGGCCAGATGTGAACTTGGTCTGCATACACTGTCTCATTATCGCCTCTCAATGGCATCTTCGCTCCTAGGCATCCTGCCCTGTCTAATACCATGTGACACCAAACAGATGACCAGTCACCTAATACTTATCAATAATGACATCTACTCAGCATGTCTGGACAATGCTGGATGGCTTCCATTTTTTATGAATTTAAAGAATAATTATGCTGGAAAGCATAGAAAAGTCTCCAACCAGGTATAAAATCACAATTAGACACCTTGTTTTTAAAGGGGTGTCCTTTCAGTCAGCCTGGCATTTCATGAAGCACTGTAAAGGAATGTCCTCATGAGCCTTTTCCCATGGATGGACACCACCTACCCACACCTGCAAGGGCACCTCAAGAGGCAGACTGCACCTGAAATTGCCCCATGAGTCTCAGAAAACATCCATCTCAAGTGCAAAATGCCTTAGTGCTGAGCATTCCTTTTCTTTCCTCTTTACCTCCTGGCACGGCAAGACCAAATCTGTTCCTATGAATTCAAGATTGCAGTGGGGTATGGATTTGACACGAGGCAAATACCTCCCCTTATCAAATGCTCAGTGAGTCTCCACGCCAGTGTGTATAAACATCACTGTGCCTGGGAAGAGAGAATACCAGAGGTCACTTAGGAAACCCCACTTCTCCCAGGATGGTTGGGCAAAGGCTACCGTGCTGCCTTCCGAGGGGGGCAAGGGCCAGTGCCCAAGAGAAACAGCCGGGATGGGGCGAGACCCAGGGCCGCAGCCACCGTCTGGAGGCCCTCAGTGTGGCTGCTGCCGGGATGCTCAGAGCTAATCAAGGGGAAACGGATCTGGTCCAGGCAGCAGGACACGTTTACAACAACTGACAGTAACGGTAACGTCCGCCAGTTTGTATTAAGATGTTATTGCACCTTTCCAGTTCTAATCACCAATTATGACTCTATTACCCCTGCCTGGCAGTTCATCTGCTCCTGCCTCTGCTCAGGGCAACTTGGAGTCGGACCTCTGATCTCCCGGTTCCACTCCAGTGAGCGCTCAGCACAGAGGCTGTCATCTGCAGGCGCGGAAGACGGGAGGCATCGCTGGGGCTCGGATAACTGTACCTGACCTTACAACAATTTACTAAGGAAATACCTGCTTAATAGCGGTGCGAGAGCGGCTTCCTTGATGCTTACCGCGGCCCTGCAAATTAGCGACAATGGGATAAATCTATGGCCGGCTCGCCAGACACTTCATTAAATCACCGCTCTCTTGCCTTGTAGCACGCTAATAGAATCACAGCCCTCGTTAGCTACTGAATAAAAGATCAATCACAGACTTTGAAAGCTCTTGCTACCAGCTTCCAGAGGAAACAAGCAGGAGGGGAAAAAAAAAAAAGAAGAGCGAGCAAGAAAGAGCGAGAGAGATATTTAGGATCATCGCTGAGATTCTGAATGGCCTCGCTGCAAGTTGCTTCAATTACCTTTTCCACAACTGGCTCCGAGTGCAATACTCAGAGGAACTTGTTAAGCCCGCTTTCAAGAACGGCACTCTAATATATGACTGTTAGACCCTGGTCAAAAGTTCATAATGTGCATATGTAAAAAGGTACTAAATTGCCTGAGGGCTAAAACCAGAGGAGTTTAATTGTAGCAAAATGCTAAAAATGGTCTGTTGAGGGTCCTTCTAGGGGGATACTGCTGGCTCTGGCTGATTGAAATACAGAACATAAAAGCCTTACAACAATATTTCCTTAAATGCTGGGGCAACTGCCAGCAGTTGCTATTGCATGAATGTTGTGGTTAAAGGAAAACATTTTCCTCCCCTAAAATAAATAGTCTTGAGAACTGCTCCAGCCCATAATTTTAAGGCAGGATGGAAAAAAAAAAGGGAGGGCTCGATGATAATAAATAAGGGATCATTCACAGGGCATGTCCAATCTCCTCGCGGTGTGTTTTCACACAGGGCACCTGGAAGGGATTCAGGCAGAACCTGGAAGGGCTCAGAGCCCATAACTGGCTCTGATTTTGCAAAGAGCGTTGTGCTGAAATGACAGCTGTTCCTGGACCTTGCCCGTCACTAGGTGAGACGAACTCCTATGGGGATCCTCGCAAAAAAGCTCTGTGTAGCTTGTCTTTATTTCGCCTTTCATAAAACGAAATTGAGTCCCAAGGACACATGCAGTTGGCTTGCTCGCATGGGTTTCTCCTGCCCAGAACTCTCTACCTTCTCAAAACATACCAATTAGCACCTCATTTAGATAAATGAGAATACAGCAGCAGGGCACGGAGAATGTTAGGAGGGCCTGGCTTAAACAGAGGCCAGCCAGGGGAAAGTAGGATCTGGCAGATGGGCTTTTGGATTTATAAGAATTACTTGTGAAGGCTGAGATCAGTTTCTGTGGATAGTGACGTCAGACGCAAAATTCTACACCTTTCTAGCATTTCTTGCAGCACCGCACTCACACAGAGGACAACACAGCAATACCCAGACAGTCTGCGAACCGCCACGGCTGGGCCGGACGCCTGTGAGGGAAGGATGAGAACTCCAGCCGTGGTGCTGGTGGCGCCTGGGGCCAGAATTTGGAAAATGGGATGAGCAACGTGCATATTCCCATAGCGATCTGGGGGCCCGATTTCCTCAACATTGTTCTCCAAGGAAAACACTGCCGGCTTGGAGTAAGGTACAAGTGATGCTTCTAATATAATAGAGCAAGTTCATAATTCCACTCAAATGAAGCATCCATTTAGCATCGACCATCACCAGAACGGCTCAGGGACCCCTCCACCTTGTTAAGTCCAAGCCTTGCTGCATCATCTGGTTCCGAACACACTGCATGTCATATTTTAAGAGGGGTCAAGTGTGCTCTTTAGTTCTTGAAAAGCAAAGTTGTAGCAGGTCATTAGACAAGACTCCCCTTTGCCATGTCCGGTTTCTCTTTGACAAACTGCAAATCTTATCCAGGCCAATGTTCTACAAAAGGAACTGGTGACTGCAGAATGTCTAGTTCAGTTTGATCTCTGTTCTAGTCTCAGGTAGGTTTAGGGACATCTGGGCACCTGAAGCACTGGCATTCCAAGAGGAAAGGATAGAAAAGGGCTAGAAAGACTACGTGAAAGACGGCTTGTAAAATTGACAGCAATGAAGGAAAATACAAAGCACGAACTGCCCCCACTGTGACCAGAGAAGGCAGCCCACGAACCCTGTCTGCATTCCTTGACTCCTCCCAGGCCTCAGGTCCCAAGCATCAAAGGACAGACTGAACTCCTTACAACACACCCTTGTCCTACTCCTCACCACACACGTTCCCAAGTGGCAGAGCAGCTGCCCAGCTCCTTGGCGATAGTGCCAGGCTTGACTGTAGGACAAACCATAAAACCAAGCTCAGTCCTGGGGCTGAGCGGGAACGCAGAAGCTGTGCCATGCAGGGGAGTTCATGCTTCCAGAAGCAGAAAGATGCAATGGGCAGGGCATGTGTGTTTGGGTCAGATATTCAGTTCTGCCGCTTACCGACGGTAGGACTGAGGCCAGTCACTCAAGGCTTCTGTCTTCTCATCTGTAAAATGGGCATAATAATTCACAGCCCAAAAGATTACTAGGGAAGTGAAGTCAGCGCAAGGACATGTAAGAAATGCCTGGCCCATTGCCTGACACTCAGCAAATGCTTCTTCTCTGCTCTCTGCACCACCATGTAACTCTGAAAACACCCCAAGGATACCCAGTAAGAATGCTCTAGACAGGACCATTCTAATATTGGGTAGCCATTTTCAACACAATTTCAATGCAAAGCCATGTGGACACTCTGGGCATCAGAGTATTCCAAGACTTCGTCTATTTGATGGTGTCATCCGCAATTAACTGTCAGTTTAAACACAGAGAGAAGGAGACTTGATACAACCTAACAGTGTGCGTTTATACCGGTGCTTCCTCAGAACCTAGAAAGCACCACAGTGAGACTGGGACTCGCTGCTCCCATCCTCGGTCAGCATCCTAAAGACAGACTGAAGGCTCCGAGGCTGCCTCGAGAGCTCACGGGTGGCCTCTGCCGTCCCAGGTGACTGGCCGGCGCCTCGCCTGTGCTGTGAGCATCTCCATGCCCGCTCGGTGACAAGTACATCCCGCCCCGACCCCAGCTCCCCATGTGAGACCTAAGAATGAACTTACATGAAAAGTCAAACAACCGTGCTAAGTGACAGAAGAAAGGTCCAAGAGGGCAAAGTGACCTTCAGAGAAACAGGGCGCTTGGTTTAGTTCCTGCTGCAAACACGACAGTCTAACACCATGTGTAAAAGTGTATCCTAAAATATCCTAAAAACAACAACATGATAAACTGACTCTGATTTTTTTAAACCAACAGCAAAATCCCCGTTACCCACAGACCAGGCTGCTGTGTGCATCTGGGTTTATGGGCACTGGAGAAACCCACCTGCCGCGGGGCTACCTTCCAGGGGAGCACGTAGCCTGACGTTATGAGAATTCTGGGTCACCTCCCTACTTGGGGGTCCCTGTGTTTAACTCTCCACACATCGCGGGAGCCTGGAGTCCTGCGAGCTGCTGGAGTTCAGTGGAGCAAATTCAGGCAGCAATAACACTCGATTAATTCAGAGAGAGGAGGGAGCGAGCATGGATATTTAGTCCCTCACTGTAAGAAAAGTACTTTGGATTTACATAAAGAGAAACAATTAGGTATTTCTCTATGCCTTAAAAGTACTTTTAAAAATACTGCTTTCTTGAATTTTCCCAACTGTGTTTGTCAATAAAAACATGTGTACAGGACAGGCAGATGTCTGGAGTGATGGAAACCCTGCCTAAACCAGCCTACCTCCAACACATACCCACACAGAGCTTCGGTGGCCTCCGAGGAGAGCTCCAGGAGTTGTGTGGTTTTGTCCTAGAGGGACAGAAATTGATGAAACTGTCAGGTAAAGACTTTCAGAAATAAAGTGGCTTCTAGAACTGGACAATGAAGATCTCTGTAGGCATCGAAGCAACACCCAAGGTCCTATGAGGATAAAATTTGGGGTAATTAATTAACCAAAAAAAGAGCAAAATAAGAGCACACTAATCTAAGGTGGGTCTGCTATGGTTCAAACTCAGTTTAGTGAAGCTCTGTCCTAGACCAATGGGTTTGGGAGAGAATCATTCATTATTCTATTATATACAACTTCTTGGGTTTTTTAAATTGAGTCTGGCAATGTTTCATTCGTAACATCAAGCAGGCCTTCAGGCTGAGTGAGAATGTAAACAAGCCCCTGATATCACTATAAAATACTGAACTATATTTAAACTAGAAGAATAGGCAAACATCAGCAGCCTTTAATAATGGGACATGCAAACACAGAGAGCAAATTTCACCCGATATAAAACTACTGATGTCTTGAGAGCTCACAACTAATGCGCCACAAATACTCACGTGTACAGATTTCAAAGACATACGAAGGAAAGCCAAGCAAAGCAAAATAGAGGATACCAGATATGACCTCCATGGTGGGAGAGAAGGAGGGTGAAGAGGAGGAGGTGATCCTTACCAGATATGACCCCAATGGTGGGAGAGAAGGAAAAAGGTGAAGAGGAGGAGGTGATCCTTGGGATGAAAGCTAAAATCCTGGACCACCACAGTGCACTTCACTCAGTAGACACAGATAACCCACTAAAGGAACCCGTAGCACAGTGCTGCTCCAAGGCCACTGAAATATCCAATTATGCCAGAAATACGCATTCACTCAAAATACCAGAGAGGCCACGCCAGTGACACCACTTCAAAGCCCAGTGAAAACATTTTCTTTTGGTGAGAACTTGAAACATTTCAGGGTTCAGTTTCTCACTCTAAACGAATGGGCTCGGCCTCGGTAACCTCTAAGGTTACAGCAGGGTGGCCGCTAGAGATGGCTCAGGATGCCTCAGTTCGTTCTACCACACAAGCTGCTGGAGGATCAGTTCCTCCAAAGACATCTGCTGGCCTCCACTTAGATAATATAATCTATTTAGTGTACTAATACTATCCCTCTAGGTTATAATTAATAGGAGCAACTAACCTAGGAAAACTTCAGGTAGTCATGTAAGTGAAGTAAATTAAATACCGAGGTGACATGGGGAATGGAAATTGTTGGAAATGAAGGTTTTTTAATCCGCTCAAGGCCGAGTAAGGATGTACCATAATTACTCCATTGCTCTTTCCCTCCACATTCGATAAGCCGATTCCAACTCAAACCACACATGGGTGAGGCAGAGGGCCACCTATTGGTATGCACTGGTACTCACATGAGTGTATATATTATTTTTGTGTGTATATTCATATATAAAGGACTTCCCAGGAGGCTCAGTGGTAAAGAATCCACCTGCAATGCAGAAGACACAGGTTCGATCTCTGGGTTGGGAAGGTCCCATGGAGAAGGAAATGGCAACCCACTCCAGTATTCTTCCCTGGAAAACCCCATGGACAGAGGAGCCTGGCGAATTTTGGTCCATGGGTTTTGCAATGACCGAGTGACTAAACAGCAACGATAAAAAATACATATTCAAATAAAAACGTGTATGTTTTTAATATCAGACCGTCTTTCTTACTACTAATGCTAAAAGTCAGGTGACTTATATTCTATTTATTTTTTCTAATGCTGTGCAATAATACAATTAAAAATGACCACATATGCTCTAGATGTGAGATAAGAAAATAAGTAAATGTTTAAGTCAAATCATGCCATGTCAATGAAGCAAAACAACTGACTGGCCAGGAATGGGGGAGAAGGAAATAAAAGCTGAAAAGGAGTCTGCAGAACAAGATGGACCAGATCATGTCTGCTGTAGACCCGATCACCCGGCACCCTTCATCTCTGGGGGATGCCTCGGTTCCCTCATCTAGAAACGTGAATCAGGGACGTTCCAGAGTCCAGCGAAGGCTGCTAAACTCACGCTGTGCTTATACATCCCCCTCTGTGCTTCCCACGAATATCGTCAAAGCAGAGAGTCTTGTAAGAAAGGGCATTAAAATTTCCCAAAGGAAAGCTTAGCATTTGGAAAATAAAATTCAAGAATTCTTTAAAAAGTCAAGAAAAGGAGCTTCTGTATTTCCTTCCACTTTGGTGGAATTCGCCTTCACTCACTCAGGACAAATGTGTTAGTCATAAAGCGACCCTTGCGTGGTAAACCTCTGTTCTCTAATCGGTCTTTACTTTGAAAGGACCAAGAGAACAAGCAGCAAACCCGGACCAAATGAAAAAGCTTTTCATCATTTTACTCTAAGTGGGGGAGATGGCCTGTTTTCAGGAGAGCTTTCGCTGCCCCGGGATAATCCTGCTTCGGAAGAGCCATCATCTGAGATCTGAGGAAGGCCCTGGAAAGGCCTCTAATGAGGACCTCGGTAAGAAAATAAACAGAACACACAGTCAGAACATTACCATTCGGTCTGAACATATGCCAACTCTGAAAAGTGCACAGCAAATTAAAATCACAGGATGGGCACACATCATACGGCAATTCAACATCAGATAGACCGTCCTTCCAGGGGCTATCGTTCCAGACAGTCCTTGCAGAAATGCTTCCAGCCCACAAGTGGACGAGCCTTTTCCCCATTCACGACGCAAACAGCTCTTTGCCAGGATGATCAGTCAACACAGTGGGTGCTAATATGATAGTTCCATCATCAGATGGCATTGCAAATGTCATTACACATTTTAAGCCATGTTAACATGGTTTGTTAATGTTGGTACTCACTAAAAGACCACAGCTATTTAAATAATGACTGGGCATGCTAATTTTTATACATATTATGGGGAAGTGACACTCTGGATATTCTAAATATTCTCTTCCTAAAATCTGTCTTGCATCATTCATTAAGGGTCATTACCAAAAAGATTTAAGCTAGATGTTTCAGAGGACTGCAGGTTTACAATTCTAGTGATTATTTTTGTAAAAATTATTCAAATTATGTTTAATAAATGTGAAAAAATATTGAACACCAGCAGAAAATTACTGCATTGATTGAAATAAAAAATACTGGATATTACAATATACTCCCATCTTAACTAACTCCCATATTAGATATCCTCAAGCAAGAATGTAATACAACTACCTTAAAAGCAGACTAGACAGGGTAATATTTTGTCTGCCCTAAATAACACTTAATGATCAGATAGTTTTTGCTCACACATGCACACATATACAAGCACTTCAACAAAACGCCATCCACAGATGTATATGTCCCATACGGAGTCTTGCCCATTTACCTCCCACGTTCAGTGACCAAACCAGAAGCTGTATAGCGTCATCAGCATCATCTAGCCGCCATCATCATTTCAGCTTTAATGTGAGATCATGAGATCCCACATCTGTAGCCCGCAGTGGACTTTTTTTTGCCTTCACCTCCTGCGTGGCTCACCACAAATCCAGGTTTGTTACTCGAGCCTTTGCTATAACATTGATCCTATCCTGATTTAAAATGTGGAACTTTGTGCAAGATGATTTTTCTTCGCATCAATTTTTATCTTTTGGAAACATCGCACTGAAATCTTCTTTTGATTTTGCTGAGTTTTAATTTTGTCCCTAACCCTAGTCTTGGCCATACCATGGCTTCAGTCTTCTCTCCTTTTTGTGTTGACATGCTCACCTCCTCCGACACGACCTTCAAGGCTTAGTAAATGTCAGCTTCATTCTAGAATTTCACCTGACGACTCTCGTATGTACCCTGCAAGGCAGAAAAGCGCTGTGTCCAGCGGCACTCGTCTCTCTTCACCCTCACCTGCTTTAAATCCCCAGCCCTTTTAAGGTAAGCACCCAGAGGCCAAGGAAAATGACGTGCTCACTTCCAAATTTTCCACCCCATAAGTTAGCACACACAGCTCCCCATGAGCATTTCATCAGACGGGTCGCAATTAAACGGTTTTAGAGTAGTAGTTTTCACAGGGTGCATTTTGATAAGAGAGAGAGGTAAAATCAATAGTGGCTGGTAAAAATGGGTCACAATGAACATTTAAAAAAAATGAAATGCAACCAAGAAAAGAGGACACTGCCCACCATTGGAGACTGTTTGGTGAAACTTCTGACTCAGCCACATGCGTATTATACACACAGACACACATACATGGATACGCCTAAGTACGCATGCATCCGTTTATGTATTGCATAAAAAAATTTAATTTTTAAAAATTTTCTGTAAGACACTGATCTGGAACAACAGGACACTATGATCTGTCACTGACTACACGCCCCACCACGGTACAGAGAGGGAGAGTCCCAAAGTCATCCAAGTCTTTAGCAGTTTGAAAAAGAATCCGATCATCACCATGTTCAGAGAGCAGTCCTGGATAACTATGAAACCCTCAATACTACAGTGCGTGGACTTGTTGGAGAATTTCTTAGGTACTAGCTAAGACATGACTATTAGTCTTTTATCAAACGAGTAACATATTTTTCTGGTGTTTCAGGTTTAAAAATAAAATAAAATTAAAAAAACAAACAAACAAATATATATGAAACAAAACAGGTCCTGGTGAAAAGGATTTCAGTAAAGGAAAAAAAAAAATTTAGAGCAACTGCTAAACTATCTTTGTACTGTTTAAAAACTCAATTGAGGTATTTCATTGACTTAATGGAATTCACCCTGTATTGGACCCCCATGGGGAAAAAAAAATTGATCAGTGTTGATATGGTTCTGATTAAAATGTTTTATTCATCAACATTTTTTTTTAGAGCCTCAGGATCAAAACAGTAGGCTGAAATTGCAGGCTGTATCTTCCTCTCCTCTCTAATAGATTCTTTAAGTATACACGCCTGTCTGCATGATGTCACAAACCAACCAACCCACTCCTTGTATCCTTACTGTCTACTACCATCCACATACATCGCCATCATGGACTCCTCCTGTCTTTACAAACCGTCTTCAGTTACCTGAATACATAATGTTTTTCATGAAGGTATATGTTGATATAAATAGCTTACTGGAAAACAACAGTGGACAGAGGGGAAAGAGAATAGTCAAGAAACAAAAAGAAAAAGACCAAAAAAGGGATAAACACATATTTATTAAGCCCTTGGAGAACTGTGATTAGATATACACATACACACAGAAACACATTCATGTCTGACTAAAAGTTTACCATCTGGGTAGCTGGCATGATGCTGGATAACAGTAAATAATTAGTACTGTGTAAATCATATGGAGAAATAAGGTGAGGAAAAGAAAAAAAAACATGAACGCTTTCCAAAGTTCTAAACCTAGGATGCTTTTTTTTTCTTCTAAACCTAGGATGCTTTTATTAAACTTTTTTTCAAGAGGTATTGCAAAATCTCTTGAGTATTGACAATAGACACATTTCCAAAAGTACAGACCAAGACAGAGTTGCTTTTGGTCTGGTGTAATTAAGAGATTCAATGGAATATGCCTCTGCTTCCAAATACATCACTTCATTAATTCCTATATGACCTGCTCCCAAGAAAGGATTTAAGGTGACTTAAGGAAAGAATAAACACAGAAGAAGGTGGACAAGATGTATGAGAATCACTAAAGACCAAGGAGGCTGACGTGCTACCAACAGCATATGATCTGACAAAGCACAGAGCCGGACTAGGCGCTCTGACGGGGCATCATGACACAATCGCAGTATCAGGAGGAGGCTGCTAAGGTGGCTCATGGGTCTTGCCTGGAGTTCAGCCTTAAAGAGTATTTCTCATCAGCAGGGGATTGGCATGTTTTAGGGCCAAACGATGGACAAGATCTTTCACAATACTTCCTATGTGTTCTTAGAAATCCGTCAATTTCAGGAAAATTCACATTAACTGGAAGGATATAAAGAAAACCAGCACATGCCCAAGGGTTGAGCTGGCCTTAATCCTCTGACAATCTAAAGATCTGGGAAACTGGTTCCTCTTTTACAAAGAGAAAAAGAACCCAAGGCCCAGAGGGTAGTGTGACTTGCCCACAATAAGAGGAGGAAGGGCTGGGATGCAGAGCCTGATTTCTGCAACTTGGACCCCCACGCGTGGCCTTTCTGCTACATGGTGATGAATTCTTCTTTCACAAAACAGGCTGACATGCTCTTCTCAGCTCTACCCACCCCCTGTTGGGAGGGGACCGTGGGAACGGAATGGGTAGGTGAGCTCTGGCCAATGGGAGCTGTGGCCGTGGCTGCTTTCGGCTGCCCTGGTCCTCGAAGCCTATAGAACACACATTTCTTTCCAGAAAACTCACAGTGAAATCTCCCACCCTGCACCCAATATGGGCCAAATCTGCACATCACAGCCCAACATGGAGGCATGTCAATGGTCAGGTAGATTCAGCAAAGATTAGCTAAATTCTTAATTTGTTTTTGATTTTGGCTATGGGTTCAAATATGAAGCCGGCAGAGATGAAGTGACACTGGAAGATGTGATGCATGAATTTGTGTTTAAGGGGAAAGCAAATCACAGAGAAGAGACTATTCCAGGTTCAGGATGAAGGAAGCTGATATGTTCCCTCACTTTTCACCCACAAGAAGTATGCCAACTCATGTCTAATGGTTATAACAGAGGGAATAAAAAGAGAAGAAATCTGTATTTCTTTCATCACTGGGTATCCTCCAGATTCTACTTCTTTTGAAATAAGTTGCATTTTTCTTTTCCTTTGAAACATCTTCATAACACCTTCTTTACAGGGAACGTGCCCAGGGTAAATGCTTAGGTCTCGGCCATTCTAACCGCATTACCCGACCTTTGATGATTACAGTCGACAGAGAGACAGATGGCGCATAGCACACACCCATGCCAGCGGGAGGAGTCATGTTCTGAGAAGGAAAAACAGACATGGCATTCACCTGCCTCGGAATATTAAAATATCCCCCCCAAATTCTAAAGTTCCCAGATTTTACAGCTTTTTTTTTCTTTTTCTTTTAAAGAGTGAGAATACTAAGAAAACAGTAGAAAGCTCTCAGTAGTTGATATACAGTATTTTTTTTGGATCGGGCAAATAGACTTTTTATAACTTTTCTGTGAAACGAGAGCCTCTGTGGCTCAGGTTACTTGGACACCCGCTCTGTTTATTCTTCCCTTTTCTAAGCAGTCAGGGGAGATTTCTCTCAGTACTTCAAATAAATAAGATATCCAGCTGAACAAACACCACACACTCCTGCCGATTACTTTGGCTTTGGAAAGAATATTTCACTTTCTTTTTTTCAAAAAATGTAAATTATTAAAGAGACCCCCATCCTATGAAACTCAAAGATAACATATTTCAAGTGCTGCAGATTCTATACAAGGTGGTAGACGGTGAAGCCCAGCTGGGGGAAAAGGGCATGATCTTCCACAAGGGAAATTCGAATATTACTAAATAAGATACTTCACATCGTATACCTCTTAACAGGAGTGGTTTTGGAACATGAGAACCAAATTTCAGGGTGCACAATCTCTTATTTCTCCCAAACAGCAACACGGAAGTTGTTTTTCTTTCTTAGATTCCTACCTAAAATAGACCCCAAAACTACAACAACAACAAATCTGAAGACTTATGCATGGTCTAGAATAAGAAGAATATTCTATGTGGGCTTTGAATGATCAGTGAGCTTCATCGACCATTATGGCTTAAAAAAAAAAGTCTAGGATCTCTGGACAATTTTTGAAAGTTAAATCAAAACTCAGAAATAGGTGTATTTTTTTAGAAAGAAAATTTGGGCCACTGATGAACATGGCCCCCTCGGCTCAATCAGCATGAAAACAAATACTTGACTTTAAGAAACACAATCCATATGTTTCTTTATTCTTTTCATAAGCTTTCTTACTAAAAGACTAAATCATATCTCTCTCATTATGAGACAAAAGTGCAAAATAATAAACACTCACACACACACATATACACATACACATTTTTTTTTTTTGTATAGGTGCATCTGGTACCCCTCAGCCGAGAGAGAGGAAAGACAAGAATGCAGAAAGAATGCAACAAGAGCAAGGCAAAGACACGCGCATCAATAACGAATACTACAGCTTAGGGCCAAGAACGAGCAAGGCCTAAGTCTGCCACCAGAATGCTTACCAAAAGGCGTGTGCGCGCGTGCACACACACTCTCACACACATTTACACACTCACGCGCGTGCGTGCACAAACTCACACAGAAAGACTAAATAAACCCTAATTTGTGAACTACGAGATGGCCCTGAGGCTTCCTGCTTCCCGTATTCACACCACTGTGAGATCCTCTCCTCTTGAGTGTGGCTCAGACCCACTGACCTGCTTCCACCATACAGAATGGGCCAAAGTTATGAGCTGTCCCTTCTGGGGTTTGGTCACACAGGGCTGTGCCTCCAAGCGGCCTCCAGCTAAGAGACAGGGGGGAAGCAAAGTCTTCAGTCATCCAGGCCATTAGGATCTGAACCCCGGCAGCAAGCACGCGAGCTTGAAGTGCACCATTCCCTGGCTCAGCCTTGAAACAGCAACAGCCAGGCTGACGTTTGGACTGCAACCTGAAAGCTGACCGTAAAGAGGGGCTGGGTTCCAGACACAGAGACGCTGGGAGAGACGTCGAGGGAGCGGCACCTTCTAAAAGAACACGGGACAAAACAGGTGCTCACAGGAAACCACTCCCACTCTGGCGAGTCTGCGTGTCACGGATGGTGTCCCCCTGGGTTCCTGACTCAGTTACTGTGATGTAGGCAGAGTCACTGAAAGAACCTGGGATCTGAAAGATGCCCAGAAGAGCTCTGGGGCTGAAAGACTACCTCTGGAATCTTCGCAGGCCAGTCATGCCCCAGGGTAAGCCCAGCATTTTCAACAACATGAACAATGCCCACAGCAGTACCAAAAGGGCCAACCCTGAAGTCAAACGCACTTAACTGAAAGCACTTCTTTCTGTTCCACAGTCCTGTCCTGCCTACAGCTTTTGGCATTCAAATGTCCATCCTTTCATAAAATTAGGGCGATAGTCTACAGTGGCAGATTTGTCTTTCATCCAGAGTTTTCAGCATAAAGCATATGAACCAGCATGGGTCTCCTTTTTGAAAAAAAGTTCCATTCAAACTACATGATAAAATCTACAAGTCCTGGGACATCATATCTCAGTTTAGTGACCATTTTACAGAGAAGGAAACTGAGGCCCACGGAGGGTGAGTGGCTTGTTCTGAGAGCAGATGTCTGAGCACAGCAAGCTCTACAGTGACCTTCAGTGGGACGAGACACAGAAACTAAGCCCGCGAGGGTGGCGCCTGCCGTCCAGCAGGTCCTCGGGGCACATGAGAACATGTGTCCCACCGTCGTTCAAGGCACACACTTCTCTCACCATAGTCAGGAGGGCAGAGTTTATGGGTTTCAGCTTCTGAACGGTTCGGAACCCCAGGTTCAAAGTTCTCCCTATTGCTGCTGGGAAAACAGTACCTTCCGCCTCACAAGGAAAAACCAACATGTCCGGTGGTTTATACGAAAATCAATGTTCACAGAATAAACATTTCAGAAACAGCATCGCAGGGCAACACAAACTCCTGGCGTCTGTTTAATCGTGCTGGCCTCCGATAGCGAAACTGTGCAGCGGCCAAAAATCACTGGAAAGAAGTATGAAATTGGAGAAAAGGAAACTGGAGGGGGAGGATCAAAGAAGGCACCACTAGCTTAAAAGTAATAAAAGAGCTAGGAAGGGAGTTAAAAAGAGGCAGTGCATTACCCAAGTGCCGGCGGGGACGCACAAGCAAAGCAAACGAGGAAGATAAAACTGGGGGAATTTCAAATCCTGGTTAAATGTTCATTAAATAATTTGTCACACGTATTAAGGCCAGATAGTCATTTTTTCCCCCTCTCGGGCGCTCATTCGGGAACAAAGGCCTGACCAGACTTAAAACACTGCATCACGAGGCAGAGAAAATACAGTGGTGACGTGCCGCAGCCTCATAGAGCCAGGCGTGCCTTCCTGCTCTTTGTTTCCAACAGGAAAGGGCAACTCTTTCCTCAAAGCGAGGGGCGCCCTTAGCTTCAGTGGGCCGCCAGGAGGGCTGACATTGTGCGACTCAGGGCTGTACTGTACATGGTGCTTGTATGCCTAACGTTCAAAATCAGAACTTCTGTGATGGACTCGGGGCCATGGTTAGGAGCATGGGCATCTTTGAGCAATGGGAAGTAAAGCAACCTTTCCCTTGTCTGAAAAAATAATGGCGATGACGATGGTAACATTTACAGCATATCTAATGCATCATGCTCTGAACGCTATATCCTCACCATCTTTTACCCTTGACACAAGTCGATAACAGCAACACCAGTGAGTGTTTACTGAACAGCTGGCGCGTCCCTGCCCTTGCTCAATTCTCAACACAACGCGGGAGGCAGGCGGGCCACCCTGGTTTCGTGCAGAGATGTTAACCAGGGGATGAAATGTGCCCAAGAGTTAGCAAGTGGGTAGCGCTGGGGTGGGAGTCCAGAACTGCCTGCCTCCAAAGCCCCTCCTCTCCTTCCCACGCCTATGCATTTCCCCTCCACGCCCACACCTCTGGGTGGCCCCCTCATGTGTTGCCGGGAGTTCAGAGCTGAGTGGCTGGGTTCTAGTCCTGTGGACCGGCTATGTGACTCTGGGTGGAGAGAGAGGGTGTCCCAAGTCTCAGCTGTTAATCTACACATTCTGAACTGCAATTCCCTGCCCGCCTCAGAGAGACTCACAATAAGGAAGGAATTCATGACTGTCATTCATTAAGTGCCTAATCATTTTCTGTTTATTTACAAATATTTACTGAGCATGCGTCTTCCAGACCAAGGACACCGTAGTACGGAGGCAACAACGGCACTTTTAAGACAGACGTTAAACACGAGACTATGGGATTATTTCTCTAAATTGCATCTGTGTTCAACATTACCAAGGTGAGATCCCCGGCTCCTTCACTCACTCGGCTGGCATGTGTCGATGGGCGTGTTATCACACACCAGACACTTAACATGTGAGTAGCGGGGGGTCTTATAAAAGCACGTCACGGGGGATCCTGATCGAATGTGGATCTAAGGCTTCCGTGAGCTGTGATGCTTGGATCGAGTTTTCAAGGATGACTACAAAGTAACCAGGCATGGACGGGGAAGCGCATTCTAGAGAGCAGCGTGCTTCAGCCCCCTGGAGAAGGAGGGAGGACGGGCTGGAAGCGCCTTGAGGTAAAGCTGGGTAAATGTGAGGGGACCAGATTAGGCCGGGTTCCTACCATTTAATTCTCACTTACTTCCACAATGACTCTATAGATAGCACTCCCATTAGACAGATGAGGAAACGTTATGTACACAGGAGAGTCTGCTCAGAAGCCATCATCCTACCCTTTTTCCTTGCCATCAGATCTTGCCTTTCACCCTAGAAACACAAAATGCCAAAAGGCACTCACTCTCCCAGCCTCCCTTGCACCCAGGGTCTGGACAGGCAGCTCAATCCTGGCCAACAGGAGCTGAGAAGTCTGTGAGGGAAGACAGTTCTGAGACAGAATGTTCTCCTCCTTGATAAAGGAAGAATGCATGCAAAGAGGGATCTCAGTCCTCCCACCCTGACTTCACAGGTGAAGTTGCAAAGGTTGGTGCTGCTGCCGCCATCATTACTCAGGAGGGAAAAATCAGGACAATCACAGAGAACCTGCCCAAATATTAGCCAGAGAACACCCTGGCTGCCTAGGGACTTCAACAAACAAACAAACAAAAACCTCTGTTAACTTTTACTTGGATGTTGACTCACAGCCCAAAACATCTAAAAAATGTTTGGCAAAAAATGAGCCTGAGAGAAGGTGAATCATTTCAAAATTATACAACTAAAAAAAGGGGGGGGGGATGTGAATTCTGAACATATGTCTGCTGATTCTAAATCCCATGCTCTTTTTCATTTGATCATATCCTCTAGACTTTGAATTGGGCAAACACTATAAATCTTAAAGCTACAAACAGAATTGAGAGATGATTAATAAAACCAATGCTAATGATAACCTTGAAAAATAAGAAGAATGTCTGAGGCTCTGGGGACGTGGCTTCAGCAAGGGGAAGAACCCACCATGGGGGGACAAGGGGTGGTTACAGAGAAGCCGAAGTGTGGCCCAACCACAGAGGGGTCCTAGGAGTCTGGTTTTCTAACATATCTAGCCTGGCAAGAACAAGGCAGCCAGAGAATTCAACCCTCACTCGGGAGTCTCAAAATATTTAGATTAGTGAAGAATATGCTGAAATTTCCACTTTGAAAACCATGTTTCCTCCTCTCAGCAAAGAAAAAGGCTTTTCTACTCCAATGTACCTGCAGAGATTCAGACAGGGACTTTTGTCCTTGATCAGATCCAGAGCGTGGTCAACAAGAGGTATTTAAAGGGGAGGAGTGGGGGAGGGGTAGTATTTTTCTAAAATACTAATTTAAAGAACAAATCAACATCTATTATCTCCTTCATTATGTTTTAAATTGTACAGCTATAAATCACCCTGCTGTGGGTTATTCAAGGGCAGAATTACCAGGCTTGGCTTTCCCGAAGGTTAGAAGAACGACACCGTGTGCTTTTGCTAGTTATAATTTATAACTTTGCAACAGGAACAGCATCGTGAGCCCATCCATTAGCGGGGTGGCTGCGCATCTGGTAAACTCAGCACAAGGACTGCGTGCGGCCCCAGGAAACATAACCCAATCATTTCAGAAGTTCCACAAACTCAAGTTGCTTTTTTTTTAATGTAAAACAATTTGAAAATGCGGTCCCCCTAAAACATCTGCTAAGCTCTTGCTACCCTAACACATGATACTCTTTCTACCATTGCCTGCCAACGCAAATATGTAGCTGCACAAAACACTCTGAGGGGCACGTGACGGGGGCTCAGCTTCAAATTTACATCCTGATGGCCAAAGGCTGGCGTGGACCTAGGAATCTGAGCTGAGACGTGGTTGACCAGGACGGCAAGTTTCTGTGGGGGAGGGGGGGAGGGGTACACTTCATGAAGGTGCTTTCAGATGTGTTAAAAAGGAAACAACCGCAGGGCTGGGCCATGTGGCGGGGCTGGCGGTGTATGTGACAAAGAAAACGAACCTGGACAAGCAGCTGGCCAACGGTCTGCCGGCTGATAGTCCAACTTCTTGAACAAGCTGGGTAAGTTCCCTGTGCTTTTTCAGTGTTTCTAATGTAAAAGTGCCATAAGCAATGAGTGAAGGCATTCACGCTGATGCATTTAGGCTTCATGGTGTCTGGCCTTACCGGTCAAGCTGCTTCCTACTTGGGTGCGTGGCAACAACTGAAAAATACTAGCCAAAACTACTTTTGAGAACCTCTTATATCACTAGATAAAACAACACACCTGGTTTTGTGAATTAAGCCCCAGAAAGTAATATGTACATATAAATGCATTATATACACATACATATAATATATATAAATGCATCCATATGCAACATGCAATTTTAGAGTCCGTATGAAAATGTAATTTTAGAGGTATTTAAATAAAAAGCAAGATGGGCAGGACAATAAGCACGTAACACAGATGAATGGATGTGACTTTAAACCAGAAAGCTTCTGTCAACTCGAGTTTCCTTCAAGATGTTGATCAAGCAGCTAAAGAACCCTGTTATCTTTTTTAAAACAATATTCTAGAAAATCCTAGTCTCATTTTTATCTATTATTTTAATTGTAACATAAGTTGGAGGGAGGAGAGAAAAATGCTTGTCTCCCCAGAAACCCCCATATACCGGTCGTGACCTCTGGACCCCCAGAGGAAGACGTGTCAGAGACAGGCTCCACCAGTAGGGGTCGCTGTGTCGAGAATTAATCCCTAAGAGTTTCTCATTAGTGATTATTATACTGCAGGCGGCCAAAATGGAAATATTAATTAATTTCAAAGTGATAATGCATTTACAGCAACAATTAGAAATGTATAACTGTAAAAGGGCAACATTTAAAAGACAGATTACATTTAATAAAGTTGCACAAGAATATCCAATTGTAAAATTACTAATCTGCAACAATATTCCTTCAAGAGGCCCTTAAAATAGCCTGACTCCATGAAGGGTGACCTAATTACTGTAACTAAACTCACTGTAGTCACAGCGAGTCACAGCAAATAAAAAAGGGACGTTGATATTGGAATACTGCTGTTTAATACTTGAGGGAGCCGGCGACGGCGGAGAAGAAAGGCAGGCCTTCCCAGCACAAGGCTGTGCTGTGTTTGCTTCCTAGGCCTTGGACACTAGAGTGTACACTCCAGCAGCTCTGAGGTTCAAAGGAAAAGGCGCGACGGCAGAGTGCACAGAACACAAGCCCCTGGGTGACTGGGGCCCTGCACCTGTGCTCAGGCTCTCCATGAGCATTTCGGATCCAACTTTTGCATGGGGTGGGAATGTGGATGCAACGACATGGTTTAGGTCCAAAAGCAGGTCTGCACTGAAATGGCGGAAGCGTGCCCTTCACCCACAAAACAATGTCTTAGCGTCACAGAAGCAGTGCTGAGCCCCGTACAGAAGGATAAGACCCCAGGCGGACTCTTCCAGTGAGTCCAGTCTGTCCTACCAGCAAAACAGTAGATCCCTGGTCTCCCTGGGGCAGAGACCTCCCCCACATACAGAGTCCTACACGTTCACGGAAGAGAAGTGACTGGCTGTGAGCTTCACAGGACCAGGGAGCCCATTCCACCTCTTTATGAATCTCAGTCATGTGGGACTCTGATGTCTAAGAAACACCACCAATACCTAGATCCATAAAGATACCACAGGCGCTACCAAAGTAATATCCATTGCTGTCAATCCTCACACCAACCTGTGTTGCCATTTTGGTGGAGAGGTAACCAGCTCAGGAAGGCCAAACGTCTGGCCCGAGTTCTCCCAATGCCAAGGCTGAGAGCTGGGCTTGACCATCAGGATCATGAGCAAGAGAGCTGGTTGCTCTGCTCTCCCAGGCAGCAGCCTTCTCACACTCACCACCACAAGGAAGCCCTGTCAAATCCTTTTCCTAACACAGGCTAAGGGTTTACCTCCCTTGCCCTTTCATAGAATAGTCCATCCCTGTTGAAACAACTTAGAATTCAGTGCAGTTTTTTTGGTTATGTCACCAATTTTCTCCAAGCCTTCTCAAGGGTTATCTGCTCATTTTCCCAAATGCCCCGTTCACCCAGAGCCACAGAGACCAGTTCTTGTTTGATCTGGTGCCCCAAGCTGCTCCAGGCATTTTCCTGACTGGAGGACCAGGGACCAGGGTTGGGAGGAGGCCAAGGTCTGTGTACACTGGATGGGGAAGGGGAGGAAAGAGCCACGTGTGCTGGGCGTCAGGCATCACTGGACCAGCTCCCGGTATGGTGAGTGGGGACCTTCTCCTAACACCCTGTGCCACCCACCTGTATGGTACCACTTCTGCCTAGGCTTCCAACTCCACACTCTGCTTTTCCACTTGGTTTGTGTCCTGACCAGAGTTACCACCAAACACTATTAGTTATTAATACCACCCAATTCTCTGTGATCACGACATGGCTACCTGCCTGATTTCACTTGCTGGCACTTTCAGAAACCCTCCCGATACATCCAAGGAGCCGACAATACAGCCCGACTTAGCTAAACATGTGTTTACATGCTGTGTTCATGTGAAGTACTAGATCCCCTAACCCAAGAAACAGAAAACCACTCACCCCACTTTTTACCTTCCCAGAGCCAGTCTTCCTCCTCCTCCCCCCTGCACCATGCAGGGTTTTTAAGCCCTGGGGTCTCATCACAGAATAAGAGTCGTTGTGACTGTCCATCAAGGTGCCCTCAGTGAGTGGAGTCCACATCCAGCAGTGTAACAGACGGTTACACCACCCTGTGTACCACCAGACCAATATTCTTACAACAATGAGCCAAAATCATGGTCAAAGACACCCTTGCAGAAAACCTACTCTCATGCAATCACAGAAAATCAGGCAATAGGAGATGATCAGAAGCCTGTGACACAGTCCCCTTGAACTTGGAGAACTGCTCTCCAGAGCTCCTCTCACTTCTTTGGTTAAGTATTCAACTCCTGGATTATATCTATTTACTTTGCATAAGAAACACCTGCATGATCGAAATTTTTAAAACGCGCTTACTTTCTTCCCATGCACATCAAAAGATTTTCCTTGTTGTTGTAGATTTTCCATGCTGTGTTGTCATCCACAAACATGAAGTTTAAGTAGGTGGGAAATTTTAGAGGCCTGTATTTTAGAAAAGTACCATACCAAAAATATTGTGTACAATGCACACTCTTCACTCAAATGACTTCCTACTCAATGCTTTCATGAAAGAAGTGTTCAAAGACAGCTGTGAGAGGGCCATCCAAAACAGGAAAACTTCACACTTACCTTGTGAAGTCCAAGTAGAAACATGGTAGTCTGAAGCATCCAAAAGGACTTACCTTTGGTGAAGTACAGAATAAAATGTGCCTCCAGCTGACACAGGATGCTCCAGCAGAGGTTTACACCCATTAAAAGAAGCATTTAGGGCAAAAATACAGACTCTCAATGGAAACAAAGGAGCCACATTTGCTGAGAATGCAAAAGTCACAAACCCATGCTATTTACCTACTAACACAAAACAGTTTGGAAGGACTGTGCTTATTGAAAAAAAAAAAAAAAAAAGATCACATCAAATGTAAACAAACCATCTCCATCAGCCGTATTAACACAATAGCAAAAACGCACATCTTCTCTCTGGGCCTTGGAGACCTCTCTAGAGAAACAGATGCAAACTCAAATCAACTGAAATGTGCTCAAGCGCCCCTCCTCATCCCTCTAAAAGGCCTGATGACGTGATGCTCAAGACCAGACTCATTCTCGTGAGAGGTGAGAGGCCAAGGAAGCGAGTGTGCCTGGGTTTCTCTAGTACCCTTTCCGGAGAGGCGCACTGGAGGTGTGCGTGGCAGTTGCGGCTGCTGACTCACCATGGACTTGGTGAAGGGCCTCGCCAAGGTGAAGAGCAGCGTGTATGCCCACCAGCCACGGTGAAGGGAGGAGTACATCATATTCCCGGGGTGCACCGCATTCGACGTGACCCCACGGGGGGACAGGCGGCGGTGGAGCTCGTTGGAGAAGAGGATGTTGCACAGTTTGGACCGGTTGTAGGCCAGCATGGCCCAGTAGTCGTTTTTCGATGGAGAAAGGCGGCTAAAGTCTAGTTTTCCCGAGGAATCGTTAATATCTGTAAATCTAAAAAAAAAAAAAAAGAAAATGTCATATGAATCGGTCAGCCCCTGACTTCTCATATAGCTTTGAGTTTTTATTAGAAATCTGAGAAAACCATGCAGAGATGACTAAAATCTCAATTGGGTGAACATCGAAACAAAGAGACGATGGTGATTCCACAATAGAAACCAACCAGGTCCAAAGACACACTTAATAAAGGGCCAGACTCATCAACAGAGTGGTCTTCACTGGACCCCCATCCACTACCGCTGCCTCTAACATCTATTTTTTCCAAACCTTCAACAGGAAGTTCAAGGATAATTAAATTAAACGGGAAAACATGTTAAATAAAGGGCTGCTGCTTTTGGAAGCAGAAAGATACTGCATTCCTAACCCTTGACAGGGTTTTCCTGGGTTTATTTTAGCCCGTGTTTGTGTCCTGTATGCTTTCTTTGGAGCATCCAAGTAAATATAGATGAGCCTTGCTGCCTCCAAGACTCTCATCCAGATTAAAAATTAATGATTATAAAGGGGTTATAACCTTGCTGAGGCGCCATCAGTGGTCTCATACGTTTAAAAGATAAATGTAAACAAAGCCAAAATGAGTGCTGGCAGGGTCTAATGTTTTCGAGTATACCCATGGCATGGATACACACAAATCAAAGTAAGTAGCTGACGTTTTATAATTGGGTCTGACGGAGTCGTTAAACACCAGCTGTTTGTTTCTTTCCTTCCTTTCTTCTTTTTTTAATGATGACAAAATAGTGACTTCCCTAACAACCAAAAGAAAGAAAGAAAGAAAAAAACAAAACAAAAACGATCATAACAGAAGGAATTCGGTCTCGTATTCTTTAAGGAACCCTCAGAGTTTGCTAAATTAACTCTGGGCATTTTTCCCTAAATAATAAGGCAACGTATGAAGGCACTGGGAACAAATGCTGAGGAAAAAGAAAGCAAAAGGTGAAGTGGAAATGACAGAACCATCTGGTAGTTCCTTAATACGAGCGAGCCATTCATGTGGAGCTAGGACCAAGAAATCCATGTCTTAATGGAAATTAAGTACCCCTTCTCCAGGACTCAGTCAGTGACGTCCCGTTTCTGGTATTAAATGACTTCGCCAAGACGAAGTCATCAGCAAAGCTGATGGCTGGGGACTTCAGTGTGGACACAGCAGTGAGGCCCTGAAATGGATCATCGGCTGGCTGTTTCCAGGCCCCCAGACCACGGGAAAAGCCCAGACTGCCAAGCTTAACTGTTTGGAGCAGTGGGACTTAGCGGGAAATTTGGAAATTTATGGGGGGCTTTTTCTGGTTGTCATAACGATTGCTGGTGGGGTGCTGGGGACAGTGGATGTCCCGCCAGGCAAGGGGAGCCTTGCTCAAGGAAGACAGCCCCTCCGGACATGCATGCGGATGAAAGCCTGTGCGTAATTATCTGAGACTAGAATCGAACTGTGCTCTGCACAGATGCACCGTTCTAACAGCTACTGAACTTCCAAGAGTAGAGCGCCACAGCTACGTGAGTGAGGAAGGGGTGTGGTTTGGGATTCTGGGGGGGAGGGGGGAGGGGGGGCTTGACCCGAGGCTGGTGGCCCTGGAAGCCAAAGGCCACACACCTGCCAACAGCCAGCAGGTGTGAAGATCCTGGTGGAGGGTCACACACTCCAATGACTTTCCGTCCCTGGAGTCCTGCCAACGCGCTGACACGTTGGAACACATGCTATATTAGCTTCACAGCCATTTTGCCCCTACATCACAGGCAGGTAAGTCCACTGAGTTACAACATACGTATGCAGGGAAGTTATATTATTTCTGAATTTTATTTCAACACAGTGATAAGGTGTTACAGAACAGCTGTCACACACACACACACACACACACACACACACACACACAAGGACTGCTGAGTCAAGGATACAAGGATCAAAGGTACGGGCCACATCCCAGAAGTTCTACATGCTGTGGGAAGAACAGAACATCAAGGATTTAGACAACATCTAACAGGTACAGGGTGAATACAGCATGCTTCGCTAACTCTCTGCTCTGTTCTCATCGCCCTTCTTGGCATCTTTGCTTAGCCCAATCCAGCTCAGGTGTCACTTCTTCCAGGAAGCTCTTCCTGACTAACTCTTCCTTGGCTTGCTATCACAATGATTTTTTGGGTGGCAGTGAGGGACAGACTGAAAAAAGCCATGCAGAGCAGATGGAAATGAAGTGTCCATTTTCTAGGACCTGGTCCATTGTATTCCTACTGTTTAAGGACCTGCCACCCCTGCAACATGACCAGCAAAGCAAGTCAAGCCACCCTGGCACTTTGTGCCTCTCTTCTGACCATACAGACCAATCTTCACCTGCTTCCAGGCCTAGACTGTGAATTCCCAAGAGATGGACAGTGAGCTCCTTGAATGTTGCCTATGGCATAGAGGGGGGATTAAATACAGTATTAAAAAATTGAACCCATAGTCACAGGTTCATAATTCTAAATTAAGAGCCAAGTTTTCCTTATCACAAAAAGCTTTGTTCGAGCTTTGTGCAGAAGGCAAGTTTTGCCACTGGGTTCGGATGCTTTATGTTTTTCATGAATATTTGCAAGCAGCACTTTCTCATGTTGAGAGTGACTTCCTCGCTTTGGCTTTTTAAGGTTAATGCAGACTTGGGAACACTGGGTTAGATTCAACCCCTAAGAGGAGGTAGGTGTGCCTTCCTAATCCCCAACCTAGAAACGAGGCCAAAACAAAACAAAATCCACCATGATGAGAAGTTAGATTGAACCAGGTTGAAGGAAAGTTTCGAGATGGAGAAGCACAGCTATTAACGCTAGGCCCTCCCTCTGCTTGCCATCAGCAGAGCCCAGGTTCCTGCCCCGCTGATCCCCTGAGCAGTGCACTCATTTCTAAGGCCTGATTAGCTTGTATTGACAGTCCTCCAGGGAGCGGGGGAGGGTGGGCAAGCTTTCTGATTCCTCTGAGCTGGGCCCTGCTTCCTGAAAAATGACCACGTTCACCTCTCAGCTCAAGAGGCGGCAAAACAAGTCTGCAAAGGCTGCCTACCCTGTTTTCAAGCTGAAACATTGACAAAGCCAAACAATAAAGTCTTAATAGAGTTCTCCTCCCAGGACACTGACATGTTAACACTTGCTCTCTGGACATTAACATCTGCTGCTGGAGAAGACCTCTATCTCGTATTTCTCTAAATACTTCTCCTTTATTTTATTTTATTTTTTTTAACAGAGGATTTTTAAATAACCCAAGTAACATAATTAGGCTGGATTCTATGGAGACAAAAGCTAGTATGTTCAAAGAATAGGACTGAATTTGCATCCTAGGCTGTGTGTGTGTGCGTGTGTGTGTGGTGTGTGTGGCAAGTTGGCACTCCACACAGCTGCAGCCCTTCAGCCAGCACTCCACTCTTTTCATTCTATTTTAATTGGTATCTGGAAAATTCTTCACGGCAAGGAAGTTCTCATTTTCATAGGGTGGATTTGAGGTATGCAGAAACTCGACTCACTTGTTCTGATTCCAGATAAGTAACTAAAATACAGGGACGACTCAGGGAAGCTAATAAATATTTTGCCTTGGGGCAGTCTGGTATAACATTTTCTGCAAACATCGGACTTTATTTTTCCCCTAACAGGGGTCTTGACTCCAACGAAGAGATTCCGCCAAGGTTTATGGAGGTAATTAGACACCAGCCCTTCCGTTTCACGACACGGTTTAGGGCGCGGGGCCCGTGAGCGGTGAGTGGGCACTCTCCCAGGTCTGTGTGCCCAGTGCTCACACTGGCTCTGGGGTGTGGCACGTGGGCAATAAACAGATGAGCTCGGGAGGATTAACATTTTGTATAAACACCCTTTAATATGGGCACAAGGTCGTCGGAAAGCAGAAAACCAGCGCCCAGCACCAGACAGGAGCGGGCCTGATAACACGCACTTCAGGAAGACCTGGTCTAGGAACTAAAATGGAGTGAACTCAAGAGGCCAAAGCCCTGCCTCCGACCCATCTAGTCAATGAAGTTAAGATTCGGATCTCCAAGGTAAGCATGAATTACACTGCAGTTAAGGGGAGAACAAAGACACCACATGAAATAACCACGTCAGATCCAGACTTAGAAGGGAAGCAGGCAGCTGACAATTCCATAGACTCGCCCATTAAATACCAGCTCATTTAAACCCACCCCGGGGTGCCTTCCACATCTGGCGAAAGACGGTGACTAGCAGGTTCATCCCCGCGCCTGCCCCCACGGGGGCCTCCCCCGCACGCCTGAGCAGGGCTACTCCACTTCCAGGAACCTGGTCTGATTTGCAAAGATAAGGATGTCCAGATTTCGTTACCACCTCATTATGAGACGCTCCGTGTCTTTTAACACGGGGGAGGATTATTACCGGCATTTTCCTTTCATTTCGGCCGTCATAAATTTCAAACGGTAAAAGTAAATCTATCTGCAGCGTGTCACTTCGACCATAAGCCCCTGTGTTTGGGAGTGATAAACGGTTCAGGCTAACCCTTGGCTGGTCTCTCTCTTCCAAGTCCCAGGGGTTACATTTTATGGAAGCATGATTAAAAAAAATAAGCTTCATTCTGGGTCACTAAAACATCTCAGGACTTAAGTCGGAGAAGAGGAAGGGGGGAAAAAACAGGCCCTGGCACGTTCTTTTTCTCCAGCTACTTTGCTAGGAGTGAAAGCCCCCATCCACACCGGGAAAATCTCCATAATGTGTATTAAACTCTAGCTTCACCCGGCGGTTCCCTCATCCTCTCCCTGTACTTCTCTCAGTTGTTTATCCAACTCTAGAAACAAATACGCTGAAAATACGAGGAAATTTTCAAATGCCTTCCTAGTCGACTGAATATTCTCCTAATGGTAATAGAAAAGAATTGCCATCTGATGTTTTAATTGAAATTTTAACCAAAAGAGGCATGGCCAGATTTCTAATATGTTCTAACTACAGTCCTTTCCTTTCTACAATTACACAGCTAATGTCTGCATTGAATTCCCTAATTTCTCATTATAAAACAATTGGATTTCATCTCACAGTCTTTAATTGCATTGTTTCTACTGCTAGAATAACTCACATTCTTCTTGGTGAGGTGGTGAGGCTGGAGAATGACAAATCAATAAAGGTCAGGCATTCAGATTTAATCAATTATTATATCATCTCAAAGCAAAATCAATGAGGGGCCTGAAGTATAGTTATAAAAACCATCTACCGTGCTGTCTACACTACCCCTAAACAATCGCCCACCATCACAAAAAATAAATAAAACCTTGATAAGTTCAGGAGCCAGGTTGAGTACACACTTTTTGGAGAAGCACTAATGAAAATTATCTTCAAAAACAGAGGGCTTCCCTGGTGGCTCAGTGGTTTAGAATCCACCTGCCAACGCAGGAGACAGGGGTTGGATCCCTGATCCGGGAAGATCCCACGTGCCTTGGGGCAACTAAGCCCGTGCATCACAACTTTTGAGTATATGCTCTAGAGCCTGGGAGTCGCAACGACTGAAGCCCACACGAGGCACCTACTGAAGCCTGTGTGCTTTGGAGTCCATGAGCAAGAGAAGCCACCGCAGCGAGAAGCCCGGGCACAGCAACTAAAAAGGAGCTCCACTCGCCACAACCAGAGAAAAGCCCACGCAGCAACAAACACCCAGCACAGCCAAAAATAAATAAAATAATATATTTTTAAAAAACTCAAAAGAAACCCACCAAGAGCCTGGGGTGGGGACCATTAGCTGGTGAAGGAAGAGCGCCGTGAAGAGAATGCCCAATTCTGACCCACCTATGGGACTCCGAGGAGACCACGACGACCCGGGCAGGGGCTGAGCGGCACAGGACGTCCTGCAGGAGCTGGACGAGGTAGAAGTGGCCCAGGTGGTTCACCTGGAAGGTGGTCTCCAGGCCATCCTTGGTGAGGGTCCAGGGGAGCCCAAACACAGCTGCATTGCACACAAGCACGTGAAGAGACCTGAAAAATAAAACCTCCCAGTGTTATGCAGACACAAACACTCTGAACCAAGGAGAGCCATGCTCCCCACCCCTTGGGAATAACCATTCTTCACTATCTTGCAGATCACAGGCAGCTGGAAATGGGACACCTTGGAATGTCACATCTGAGACAGTTCTGCTGGGGAAGGGCTTCAACTCTCAGTGGGTGACTGTGCTGAGCTGCTGGGGACCACGGGGTTCTCCAGGCGAGACTTTCGCTGCCAAAACTGAGACCACACTGGGCAAACTGGGGTGAGCTGGTCACCCTGCTTGAACACAGGTTCTACCATCTATCTGAATCTGTGCTTCCTTTACCTACTAAATGAGCAGACTTACTTATATTTAAACTATCTTGTACAAAGCTGGTAAGACTGGATATTCCCATGCCATGGATATTAAGTTGAAAATACTTAAATCATGTATTAATATTTTCATTACATCATGAAAACTAGAAATATCTACATTACTTCACCCAGCAATCCTATTTCCAAGCAATGGGATACACTGGAGTGGCGGGGTTAGTGGGTGTTCCAAGGATAGCAGCTCATACCTCTAAAGGAAAATACTTTATCATTGATAATGTTTAGAATTTCCACTGAATGATGACAATATAAAGCAAAGTAATGCTTAGTAATTTTATTAGTTATTTTTTCTTTTTTAATGTATTTATTTTTAATTGGAGGATAATGAAAATATTGTATTGGTCCCTGCCATACATCAACGTGCATCAGCCACAGGTGTACGCATGGCCCCTCCTCCCACCTCACCCCACGAGCACTAGGCTGAGCTCCAGGCATTACATAGCAACTTCCCATTAACCGTCCAGTTTACACATGGGAAGGAGCATGTTTCAAAGCCACTCTCTCAATCTGTCCCACCTTCTCCTTCCCTGCTGTGTCCATAGTCTGTGCTCTATGTCTGAGTTTCTATCCCTGCCATGCAGGTCGATTCATCAGTACCATCTTTCTAGATTCCATCGTTAATAAACAATATTTGCCTTGCTGTTTCTGACCTACTTCACTCTGTCCCCCATTCTGCCCACACACGGGCAGACGGTTCCTACAGCCACCCCTACCCACTCCATATGCCACTGCCTCTGTACTGGGTTAAATGGTGGACCCAAAAGATAGGTTCACTAGGAACCTATGAATGGGACCTTATTGGAGAAAAGGGTCTTTACAAATGTTAATTAAGTTCAGGATTTTGAGATGAGATCACTCAGGAATAGGGGAAAATTAAATGCTACTGACAAGTGTTCTTACAAAAGAAGAGAAGGGCAGAAGGCACACAGAGAACACTCTGTGAAGACAGAGGCAGAGACCAGAGAGATGCATCTGCAAAACAAGGTGGGTGGACGAGTGCCCACCGGCACCAGAAGCTGGTGAGGGGCGTGGACGGGACCCTCCCCCAGAGCGTCCAGGAGGGACCAACC
This sequence comes from Bubalus bubalis, assembly GCF_019923935.1. Taxonomy (NCBI): domain Eukaryota; kingdom Metazoa; phylum Chordata; class Mammalia; order Artiodactyla; family Bovidae; genus Bubalus; species Bubalus bubalis. The sequence goes on along the minus strand of NC_059174.1, from coordinate 5,214,654 downwards.
CCGAAGACACCTCGGTTTCAGACTTCAGGCCTCCAGAACTGGGATAAACTAAATTCCTGCTTTTCCGTAAGCCACCAAGTATACAGTAATTTGTTACAGCAGCCCTAGGAGAAGGCAATGGCACCCCACTCCAGTACTCTTGCCTGGAAAATCCCACGGACGGAGGAACCTGGTAGGGTGCAGTCCATGGGGTCGCTAGGAGTCGGACACGACTGAGCGACTTCACTTTCACTTTTCACTTTCATGCATTGGAGAAGGAAATGGCAACCCACTCCAGTGTTCTTGCCTGGAGAATCCCAGGGATCAGGGAAGCCTGGTGGGCTGCCGTCTATGGGGTCGCACAGAGTCGGACATGACTGAAGTGACTTAGTAGCAGCAGCAGCAAACTAGTACAGTTTCCAAGATTCATCCTCAAGGGTGAGTAATAATTATTTATATATATGAGGTAGAATTATTAAATTGTGTATGAACTAGAAACAACTTAAAATTCAACAGCAGAGATTAGATAAATCAGCAATGATTAAGTCAGAGATTCCCAAACTTCTCAAGTCAACTGAAAAAGCAGGAAATTAAATGTTATATGTCTGATGCATATCCCTCCCTCCCCCACCAAAAAAAAGATTTTTATACATTCAGACAGCAAAACAGGAAGTACAGAAAAATGTTAGCTCTGCCTGTGTAGGATATCATTAGACTGCTTACCTCTTACTTTTATGGTTTTTGTTATTGTTCGAATTTTCTTTATATGCATGATTTCTTTAAAAAATTACTGAGATGCAATTCAATTCACAAGGCATACAATTTATCCTTCTTAAAGTGTGCAGTTCAATGGTTTTTAATATATTCACAATTTGTGCAAGCATCATCACGTTAATTTTACAACGTTTTCATATCCCCAAAAAGCAACCCCATATCCATTAATAGTCACTAACCACTCCCACCCCCAAGACACCATTAATCTGCTTGCTATCTGACAGATGTGCCTATTCTGGGTATTTCATATAAACGGAATCACACAGTACGTGGTCTTCTGTGGCCGACTTTCTTCATTACACGTAACGTTTCCAAGGTTCATCGTGTTGTCGCAGGTTATCAGCTCTTCATTGTTTTCTATGGCCAAAACCTACACTGCATGGATACATCATGCTTTCACTGAATTATCTGCCAGCTGATGGACATTCCAGTGTTTTCCATTTTTTTTTTGCTACTGGGAATATTACTGCTATGAACAGTCATTTACAAGTTACTGTGAAAATATGTTTTTTATTTCTCTTGAGTATATGTGTAGACATGGAACTGCCGGGTCATATGGTTAATTCTATCCTTAACTTCTTGAGGGATTGTGGGACTGTTTCCCAAAGAGTGGCTGCACCATTCTACATTTCAACCTGCAATACATTACAATCCCAGTTTCTCCACATTCTTGCCAATATGTGTCATGATCTATTTTTTTTTTAAGCCACCTTAGTGAGTATAAAGTGGTGCCTCAGTGTATTTTTATTTGCATTTCTCTAAAGGCTAATGATGCTGAGCATGTTTTTATGTATTTATTGGCAATTTATACTTTTGGAGAAACACCTATTGTCTATATAGGTGCTGAGCCAATTTTTAATGGAGGTAATTATGTTATTGATTTATAAAAGTTCTTTATATATTTTGGATAAGAGTCTGTTATCAGACAATTTGCAAAATTTCTCTCTCATTCTCTACGTTGTCTTTTCACTTTCCTGATGGTATCACTGACAACACGAAAGTTTTAAATTTTGATGAAACACAATTTATATATAGATTGCTGGAAGAAATATCAATAACCTCAGATATGCAGATGACACCACCCTTATGGCAGAAAGTGAAGAAGAACTAAAAAGTCTCTTGATGAAAGTGAAAGTGGAGAGTGAAAAGGTTGGCTTAAAGGTCAACATTCAGAAAACGAAGATCATGGCATCTGGTCCCATCACTTTATGGCAAATAGATGGGGAAACAGTGGAAACAATGTCAGACTTTATTTTGGGGGGCTCCAAAATCACTGCAGATGGTGACTGCAGCTATGAAATTAAAAGACGCTTACTCCTTGGAGGAAAAGTTATGACCAACCTAGATAGCACATTGAAAAGCAGAGACATTACTTTGCCAACAAAGGTCCGTCTAGTCAAGACTATGGTTTTTCCAGTGGTCATGTATGGATGTGAGAGTTGGACTGTGAAGAAAGCTGAGCACCAAAGAATTGATGCTTTTGAACTGTGGTGTTGGAGAAGACTCTTGAGAGTCCCTTGGACTGCAAGGAGATCCAACCAGTCCATTCTGAAGGAGATCAGCCCTGGGATTTCTTTGGAAGGAATGATGCTAAAGCTGAAACTCCAGGACTTTGGCCACCTCATGCAAAGAGTTGACTCATTGGAAAAGACTCTGATGCTGGGAGGGATTGGGGGCAGGAGGAGAAGGGGACGACAGAGGATGAGATGGCTGGATGGCATCACTGACTCAATGGATGTGAGTCTCAGTGAACTCCGGGAGTTGGTGATGGACAGGGAGGCCCGGCGTGATGTAATTCATGGGTTCGCAAAGAGTCGGGCATGACTGAGCGACTGAAATGAACTGAACTGAACTGATATATATTTGGGGGGGGGTCACTTGTGCTTTTGGGCTTATATCTAAGAAACCACTGCCTAACCCAACATCACAAAAATATACTATCTTTCTTCTAAGTGGTTTATACAGTTTTAGCTCTTACATTTAGGTTGATGACCCATTTGATCTAATCTGTATAAATAGTGAACATGAGCAATCTAACTTCATTCTGTGGCATGTGAACATCCAATTGTTCTAAAATCATTTGTTGAAAAGACTATTCTTTCCCCCACTGAACTGTCTTGGCATTCTTGCTGATAACCAACTGACCACCTGTAAGAGTTTATTTATGGACTCTTGACTCTATCCTCTTATCTGCATGCTTATGCTAGGACCACACAGTCTTCATTACTGAAGCTCTGCAGTAAATTTTGAGAGTGGGAAATAGGAGGCCTCCACCTTTGTTCTTTTTGAAGCTTGCATTGGCTATTCAGGGTCCTTTATAGGCATGTATAAAGTTTTAGGATTGGCTTTTCAATTTCTACAAAAATCTCAGCTGCAATGTTGCCAGAGTTTGCATTATATTAGTAGGTTAATTTGGGGATTATGTACATCTTAACAATACTGTCTTCTATTCCATAAGTATGAGTATATTTATAATCATTTAGATCTTCTTTTCTTAAAAAAAGGGATTCATGCAAACCTTATTATCACTGATGTCTCATAGGGAAATTGTTTATTTTTCTCTGTTGTCTGATCTATTTCCAACTTGATTATCACCTACATGAAATCTAAATGTGGTGATGTGGTTGAGATCACGGGTGTTTGATAGGAATCGTATGTTTTTCCCATATGATGCCCACTACAGCTGTCCGCTCACAGCCCCTCAACAGCCCAATTGCTCTTAAGTAAAAGTGAAAGTCACTCACTCGTATCCAACTCTTGGCGACTCCATGGACTATAGAGACCACGGAATTCTCCAGGCCAGAAAACTGGAGTGGGTAGCCGTTCCCTTCTCCAGGGCAACTTCCCAACTCCGGGATCAAACCCAGGTCTCCTGCATTGCAGGTGGAGTCTTTACCAGCTGAGCCACCAGGGAAGCCCAATTGCTCTTTGAAGAGGTGGGCAAAAAATGCTTTGAAGCATCTGGTCTGCCTACAACATTCACCACATCCATTTCAACTCAAAGTAGAACTTACTCATCTGTAGCCAGGATAACCCATGCTTTTAAATAAAGCCATGTACACTAGAAAAAAATCTTGGGAGAAAGGGTGAAATGGAGAGGTGAATATATGATTTAGATATGTGCTCCTTTCAGGTTGCATCTCAAATATTTGGTCTACTTTTTCAGAGTTGCTTTTTTTTTTTTTTTTTTGAATGTTAAATATGGGTTAAGCACTTACTAAGAGCTTTCTGTACATAAGAACCCTAGATGACATGTGTTATTATCTCCATTTATGGTCAGGAAAAAAGTGCTTAGAGGCAGATTTCCTATGAAGTATCAGAAACAGGTAAAATAAAGATGCACATAAGTGAGCAAGAATGAAATATAACATATAACAAGATGAAATAAAAACAATCATCTGACTTCAAGAATACTACGCAATACTTTCTTTATTAGATAAGCTCCCTAGAATGGCTACAGGAAGTGCTGTGAGAAATTCTAGCTCAGTCAAGTCATTATACTTATGTGCTGAATGAGAACAGGAGCACACACCCCACCCAAAGATGTGACGGGCAAATACCCAGGGTCTTGCAAGGTAGATGCCAGGTTCAGTGGTCATCACTCCCTTTGTCTCTAGACCCTTCTGTTTTAGCCACAAGAAAAAATAAAGCTCTCAGAGTTGATTTTTTTTTTTTTTTTTTCAGAGTTTCCTTATCTTTAAGACAGTCTGGGCATTTGGAATGCTGACAGAACATTTCTCAGTAACCACACCTCCAGCAGTTACCTCTATCCATGCCCGCACGTTGGCTCAAGGAAATGCACCAGCATCAAACAAAGAAACTTGCTACCGAAGACCTCAGTCTGGACACAGGAGCCCACAGAGAGCCTGGGAAATCCTTTGGTATTTCACCAAATTTAAAATACGCTTCATTAATGTTAATTGCAGGACACCAGAGGCAAAATACACACCGCGTACCTAAAGCTCATCCCCTCTATTAATTAACAACAGGCTTATGGAATAGGAAACTATAAAGTGCTAGACTTTTTTTTTTAATTGTAAAGACACTTAATTGGCTTGTACAAAAGGAAAAGAATTCCTTTCACCTCACTTTAATGAGGTTTTTATTATTCAAATGGCACATTTTGCTCAGTTTTGACTAAAAGCCACTGCGATTCAAAAGGTTCTGAGATGATGAATATTTACAGACTATCAAAAGGAAAGTTCAAACTAGAAAGACAGAATGAAAACAAAAATAGTATCATTCCAATCCCAAAGCCGATGCTATTAGTCAGCATTTTCAAGGACTGATTTTTCTCCCCCTTCTTTGATGGATTCTAGTCTGTAAGGGGAGAACCTGAGGGCTGTTCTGTGTGTGCACAGAACTGGAGCTTCCAATGCAGGGGTGCTGCCCTTAGTTAGGACACACCCACGGGGAAAGCGCCTCCTTTCTCTGGGCGTTCTCTGAGCATGCTGTTGGGAGAGTGACAGTCCCATCCTCCAGGGACAGTATGTGCCTTGGACCACAGAAGTACTGCTCCATGGTAAAGAGGATGGAGTTCCAGAGATTTGCCAGTGGGCATGGCTGACTGTCATCAGTGGGAATGACCATGGACCAAGGCTTCTAGCCAGAGTAGCCTTAAGTGAGACTTCCTACCAGAAGGAGCAGCGAATGCTGACAATAAACAGAAAGGAGTCGAAGCCCAAAGGCTTTAGACAGCTCATCTCCACATTTTCTTCCTGCACTCCTCCTTCTTAAAAATTTAGGAATAAGTGACATTAAACATTATTTAATTGTAGGTGTGCAGCCCTCAGGCATGCTGTTCACTGACACTCCCCTGTCTTTCTGGCCTCTTCAATCTCTCTATTGTCTCATTCTTGCTGTCCATCAGGCTAAACAGATTGCTCAGACCAACAATTAGGAGAAAAATCAGGAAAGAAAATGGTTAAGAAAATGAACGAAAGGAAGTCAGATGGAAGAGAGAAGGCTGGAGAGAGAAAGAAATGTCTAGTTGACATTGGGGCTTTTTCAAGTTGCACGAAGCCTCTCTCTTCCCATTTACAGACCATGGTTTCGAAATATTTGTCTCCATTCAGAATCTCCTGCCTCGTCTGAATCTCTCATCACCAAGGTGACTGATTTCTGCCCCACCATCGCCCAGAATCTCTCAAAGAGGCTTGGGGAGCGATGGCTTCTGGGTCCCGGCACCCAACGACCTCCCCTCTGCTGAAACTGGATGTCTCTGTTGCAAGGGCCCAAGCTCCTCCCTGGTTCTGGCCCTCTTGGCTACCTCACATTCTAAGACACAGTCTATCCTCGGACCTCATCCTCATGCCACCGCTGCCTCAGCTTCTGCCTCCTCCAGACCCTCCTCCTCAACCAGAGTTCCACCTCCAACCGCCTTTCATTCAGTCTAAACTCTCGTCCTGACTGCAATTTCACACAGGCTGGGACTCCAAACAACACCTCTACGAAGGTGAACTTCACGCCGACAGCGCCAGGCCAACATCCCTCCCAAGCTCCGGAACCTCATCTCCACCCACCCTAAACCTCAGCTCTGCATCTCCTCTCCCCAGGTCCTCCCCGCTTTCCTGACTTCCGTGTTTCTGCAGAAGGTGATACTCTCCAGCCAGTCACCTGACGATGAAAACGGGGAGAAGCCAGTAACTCTAGAGCCTTCAGCTACTATTAGTAGTTGTCCAATCCCCTTCCTTTCCAATGGAGCGGAAGTGTGATAGTCTGTCTAGATCTCATTTATGGGCCCCACTGCACCTATTTCCAGCAGCCAAAAGCACTGACTTGTTCAGAAAATCGTCCCTGAGGGATGGGTGCCCTCACACCTGGAAAGTCATGTCCCACACCCAGATGTCCTCCTAACAAAGAGGACCAGCTCTGGGATCCATTCTCCAGAGCTCCCTTTGCATCAGTCTCCACCTATATAACACCTGTTTCCTTCATTCTCCTTCTCATTCCCCCAGTAAACCATGTGAGCAAACACCCCTGTCCCAAGTCTGATCTCCAGGGACCTCGAGCTCAGACAACCTCTGCTATTCCTTGTTTCTGCTTCCGTTGCCTTTAGCTCTAGTTACTGCAAAAGCCCACAGAGAGTCTTGCCAACACCTATGGCTTTTTTGCTTTGTTTTTGTTTAGTCACTAAGTCATGTCCGACTGTTTTGTGACCCCATGGACTATAGCCTACCAGGCTCCTTTGTCTGTGGGATTTTTCAGGCAAGAATACTGGAGGGGGTTGCCATTTTCTCCTCCAAGCCAGGGCTCGAACCACATCTCCTGCATTGTAGGTGGATTTTTTACTGTTGAGCCACCTAATACCTTTGTTGAAGCCCTAATACCTTTGGCTTCTCTCTTACTTGATCCAGCATGAATACTGGGACCATATGAAACACTTTCTAAGAGTCAATCAGAGAAACTGAAATGCATAAAACTAGATTACCGATAATCAGTATGAGATATAATGTGTTAAACTCTACCAGTAGCAAAAATTTAAAGGAGATATTTTCTACCTTTAGAATTAGCAGATTTTTATAGTATTATTCTATTTTCATTATGTTGTATAAAGTTGGTGGGAATATACATTCCTGCAACCGGAAATGCTTTCTGTTCAGCCAATATGTTTGTGGTAATTGACTACAATAGCAAGAGAAAGCTAATAGAGTGCGGTAATAAACATTTGCTGTTTGGAGTCACTAAGTTTTGGGGGTAATTTAAGAGCAACAGATAACTAATACATGCATCATGCTACGTGAGAGAAGCCAGACTCAAAAAGCTAAATATGGAATGCTTCCATTTAAATAACATTCCAGAAAATGCAAAACTCTAGGGACAGGGGAAAAAAAAATTCAATGGTTGCCAGGGGCTGGGTGTAAGGGGTGAGAATTACTTCACAGGGACACAGGGACAATTGAGAGGGTAAAGGAACTGCTCCATATCTTGACTGTGTGACTCCATGACTGTGTGTGTGTGTGTGTGTGTGTGTGTGTGTGCGCGCGCGCTCCACAACTCACTGAACCACACGACTAAAAGGGTGAATTTTAGCACCCCTAAAATACACCGAAACGTTACAACGAGGGAAACCACAGTGTGCTGTGTTTCTCGGGGCTCCGCCCACACCCCTGGGGTGAGTGACCTGTGTACACTGGCCACACACTTGGGCCCCGGTCGTCTCTGGATCTCTGGGGCCGTTTGCAAAGTGCCGAGCACCTGAGAGGCGATGACCAAAAACCGGCGAACCTAAGGGAAGTCAAGTACACTTGTTTGCCAAGTTCCCTGGGCTTCACGGCCCTTCCAAGGAACCAAGTTCCCAAGAATACTGACCACCGGGGGCCAAGAACCCATCGGCATCCTCCATAAACACCCACTGCCAGGCTCAACAGTGCCGACTCTTGGGAAGGCTCACGAGTAACTGGCAACAACCCAAGTCCAGGGCATTTCACGTGCTGATTGTACATGGAACATCAGCTTCCAAGGGGCGGCATCTCCCAGGAAGCCTGGCCCACAGTTCTGTCTGGGCCTTGTCCATTCCTGCATTACGTAACATTTTCCACCAGAGGCCACAATTGGTGAGGACAACTGTTATCTCTTCCAGGAGACAACTGTCAACAATCAGGAGGTCTTTGTTCTCAGGGTCTTGCATGCGGTAAGAAGGAAGCCTGGTGTACACAGCAGAATGCATATGTCTGAATCAGTGCCATTTCTCCAATGCCATTTTGTCTACAAGCCATGACACAGCCATACTTTACAACAGATTATGACATCAGAGATGGCAGAAGAAAGCACAGGAAAGTGGGTTTGTTCTAGTTGATTAATAAAAAGAGTTACTTACGCTTTGGAGACACCACCAAACTGATTTTGTCTCAAGAAACCTAAGAATCAGATAACATAATTTCAAGTCTGAGAAATGAGAAGGGCATTTAAAAAGAGCCTGAGAGTCCAGTAGCAGTCCAGTGGTTAAGGCCCTAGCTTCCACTACAGGTGGCCTGCGTTTGATCTCTGGTCAGGGAACTAAGATATCAAAGATGCCAAAACAACAGCAAGAACAGGACCAGGTTAGAAATTAAATTTGAAGAAGCCTGGAAGGGAACAGAAAGAGAAATAAGACCCAGAGAATCAGGGGTCACTGCCTGAGAGAGAGAGAAGTAAGCTCTCTAAAAAATAATAATAAATAAATAAAAATAAAATAAAAAGAACCTGAGAGGAGCCATCACGGGGCTGAGTTACACTGAAGATTTGTAAATTGAACTGTAACACGTGCCCCCAAAATGAGGCAGACTCTCACAGGTTAAATAAACACCCCGTAGAATGTTAACACAACTGTGCCTTTGGGGGACTCCAGTTCAGACACAGCAGAAGAATGAGCTAAGTGGAACGTTATGTAAAGGGAAATTCTTTTCAGTGCCTCCTTGAAACAGAAGGGCACACCATCATCTGGGGCATCTCTCCAGTGAGCTGCAGGAATTCATACTATTTGGAAATACTCTGAAATTCAAGACAGCGGGCCTGAGGATGCAAAATCCCAAAAGTAACTGTTGTCCAGTCTGACCTGGCGTTCAGCTGTCCTTTTCTTCCAGAAAAGGAAGAGGAAAAAAGAAATTACTATAGAATTCCAAGGTGGATCCTTGCTTCAGAAACAAGGGCTGGTTTGTTTTGAGCTCCAGGATGGCAGCATAAAAGTGACCACAGAAGTTCTCTCTGCAACTACACCAACCCAGGGAAGGCGCCTCAGTCTCCACCAAGTGACCCGCCAAGACCTCAACTGCCCAAACTGCAGCGTTCGTGCCCCTAGTAAAATTCGGAATGATTTCAGGTGGAACATAGGCAAACTTTAAAAAATGCTTATTTATTGGAATGCACTAGAAAAAAATATATATATCATCAGCTTCTCAAATGCACAAGGAAATAAAAGGCAATGATACGGACTTCCCTGGTGGTCCAGTGGCTAGGACGCCCCATTCCCAATGCTGGGGGCATGGGTTCAACCCCTGGTCAGGGAACCAGATCCCACACACTGCAACTAGGTTTGTATGCTGTAATGAAATGCCCCGCATGGGACACCTAGGACCCGGTACAATCAAATAAACGCTATTTCTTTAAAAAAGAAAGGCTTCCCTGGCGGCTCAGACGGTAAAGCGTCTCCCTGCAATATGGGAGACCTGGGTCCGATCCCTGGGTCAGGAAGATCCTCTGGAGAAGGAAATGGCAACCCACTCCAGTACCCTTGCCTGGAAAATCCCATGGACGGAGGAGCCTGGTAGGCTAGAGTCCGTGGGTCACAAAGAGTCGGACACAACTGAGCGACTTCACTTTTAAAAAATAATACTTACCTTGCTTGATAGCTATGAGAATTAGAAAAAAACCTAAAATGCCCAGCACTAGCCATGACAAAGAGGGTACCTGAAACAGGCTTTTTTTTTTTTTTTTTCCAGCTGCCTGTTTTCTGGACCTTGGGCTACACTTTGGGGACATAACAGCCAACAATAATGTAGAGACATGAAATATCTGTATAGTTGTCTCCACATTTAGAAAATACCTATATATTGTTTCCTATGCCCTTACTCAGTATCTCTGGGAGACGAGACCCGGAATAAATATGAAAGGAAATAAAGTAAGTAAAATAAGAGAAATATGAACACATGAATTCAACATCAGCTCAGGTAGTCAGTGACCATCTAGCTGCTGCGCTGCTAAATGTTAAAGGACTTGCATACTTCAAGACAGTGAAGGACATCATCCAATATTAAAATAATTAAACCAGAGCGGATTCTGCTGTCAAGATAACCTACCCATTTTAAGTTGGAAAAGAGGAAATAATCTGAACCAATCAACAGGAAAAGAGCCGGGGGCAGGGTGTTTCCCCAGGGATCATCAGGAATTTTTCATTTCATGCACCATTTACAACTTCTTATAGTGAATTCCAGAAGATCAGTACACACACTTAACAGGAAATGGCAACACTCTTGTTTTTGTTGTTTCCTTAGGTTTCTGCCTCCCTTTCATTATCTTGAATATATTTTCCCATCTTCACACACGCAATCCCAGAAACACACGTTCACCCTCACTGATTCTAAAGTGGGCAGACATGTACCAGGCACACACACTGCTCTGCTCAGCTGTGCCTGACTCTTTGCGACCCCGTGGACTATACACCATCAGGCTCCTCTGTCTGTGGGATTTCCTAGGCAAGAACACTGGAGTGGGTTTCCATTTCCTTCTCCAGGGGATCGTCCCGATCCAGGGATAGAACCTTCTGTGCTTCCTGCACTGCAGGCGGATTCTTTACTCTTGAGCCATAGGGGAAGCCCCATAGTCTTTTCAGAGAGGGCTTTCTAGGGGGAAAAAATGCATCAGTTGGATAATTATACCACCAATGGCACTTAGTCCAATTTGTTTATTTCTACTTTTATTTCTATTGCCCTGGGAGACTGACCTAAGACAATACTGCTACAATTTATATCAGAGCATGTTTTGCCTATGGCCTCTTCTAGGAGTTTATGCCGTCATGTTTTTATATTGAAGTCTTTAAGGGGAGGCATTATTTTGAGGTCGTTTTCCTTTGTGACCCACCGTTTCTCACACACAACATGGAAAAAGTCACCACAAAGACCAGAAACTCCTGAAGGCCTGAGCCAGCATCTGGTCACCCTTGTACTCCAACACTCAGGACCGTGCCTGACATACCGGAAGGTTCCTGAATTACAGAATCCTTCAAAAGTAGGTATCACCGTGAAAGCTCTCCGCATCTTTGCTCACACATATCAAGCTCACTGTCACCTGGTTTTTGTTTTTGTTTTTGTTTTTAATTTTAAATTTTATTTTATTTTTAAACTTTACATAACTGTATTAGTTTTGCCAAATATCAAAATGAATCCGCCAGAGGTATACATGTGTTCCCCATCCTGAACCCTCCTCCCTCCTCCCTCCCCATTCCATCCCTCTGGGTCGTCCCAGTGCACCAGCCCCAAGCATCCAGCATCGTGCATCGAACCTGGACTGGCGACTCGTTTCATACATGATATTTTACATGTTTCAATGCCATTCACCTGGTTTTAAAGTGCTGAATGCATATAGCCAGTACTGTTTTTTTTAAACCCAAAGAGTCTCTTTATTAGCATAATCCACAACACAATCATTTATGTACCACTTTCCTAATTCTTCTCCAATTTATGGAACACTTGCATGTACTATTTTTTTAATACACTGTAAACCAACTCATCTGTATTTCTCAGCCTTGTACATTGCCAAAATACCAGCTAAGTCAGTTGCTTCTCTGGTTTGGGCTTTTAAACTTTGGTATGTGTTAAGATAAATACAGGATTGGCCACCTGAGATATGGCATCACCGACTCAGTGGACACGAGTCTGAGCGAGCTCCAGCAGATGGAGAGGGACAGGGAGGCCTGGAGTGCTGCGGTCCATGGGGTCGCAGAGAGTCGGACACGACTGAGCGACCGAACGACAACAACAATCTCATATATAAGCGGTGCAATGTGAATTGTGGTAAACTCTGCTCTGTAGTTCACAGAGCTCACATGCAACAAGGCTGCCCAGCAGTGGGGGTTATTAAGTGACACCTATTACTAAGAAATCAGAATTACCCAGGAAACTGCGGGAAGGATTAGAGCCGGCAGTAAGTCACGTTATGCCAACGGAGCACTGACTGACTCATACAACTGAGAACACTGTCTCCTCTGCGACTTCTCTTTGGGGGGTCCTTACCGCCACAGCACAGTGTCTGCTCATGCGGAGGGGGTCCCGGCATTTGTTGACAGCACCTCTTTGGTAGCTCAGCTGGTAAAGAATCAGCCTGCAATACGGAGGACCTGGGTTCGATCCTTGGGTTGGGAAGATCCCCAGGAGAAGGGAAAGGCTTACCCGCTCCAGTATTCTGGCCTGGAGAATTCCATGGACAGTACAGTCCATGGAGTCACAAACAGCTGAACAAAACTGAGCGACTTTCACTTTCACTAGTAAACTAACCACTGGGCATACTCTCCAAGTCAGACACATCCCTCTAAGAATTCTACTCAGCTGATAAGTGGGGAAAAGGCAACACAGAAGTAACTAGCCTTTCTGGAAATGCATTAGCATTCCTTCAAATTTAAAATATATTTTATGGACATGAATGCCATATTGAGCATTACAAAGTCATTATTTACAGACTTCTACAATATTGTGGAGGCATATATTCTGCTGATAAAAAAAAATCATGGGAATATTCATCTCTTATGTATTTATAGAAGAGATCCAGATACCAGGTGATGATTTCATTACCATTATGCAGCTTATTTTAAAAATACCTTCTGCAGTTACAGTGAAGGGAGGAAGTGATATGGGGTGGCAGAGGTGGGCTTACATGGACAAAAGGAAAAAAAGAAAAAATTACCTGGGGAGTGTGCTGAAGCACGTGGTCAAGTCACTCAAACAATAAAAACGCCTCATGCATTTTGTACATCTCCATGCCAATGAGGGCTCTTTCCTCTGTTTTGCCTAGAGATATATGGAGCTGTAACAGAGTGCAGAAAGCCCCTGACAGCCGTGTGCTGCCATTCAGACCTGAAAGATTCCATGTTATGATAAAAATTAATGTACTCTGACACCCTCTGGGACTCCCTGGGCCCTGGGAGCAGCTAATGAAGAAATACAACCTTGCCAGGGAACAGCACCAGCGGCCCAGAGTCGAGGATTAATTCAGACGGGGTAGCCATGTGGCCCCCTCTGTCATCGGCTGTAAAGCAAGTGGACTCTGGTGCCAAAGGGAAGCCAGCTCTGATTGGTTAGAATTATTCCCTGGGTCGCAGGAAGTCAAATCAACAAAGAGCTTTACAAAATAATTGAGCCCAAGTTGGATTCGGCCTGTCACTCTGTGCTAATGCCCTCTTCTTAAACCAGACGAGGGTCACTCAGCCTCTTGTTGGCCATGAAGGTGTGCTCCGGAAAACTTCCCAGGAGACCTGCTTCCTTAGTGATTACCAGACCACTGGGCATGTCCCAGGGGACATGCGTTCAAGAGGGGCTCAGAAAGGGTCTTGGGAGGCTGTTCCCCAAAGAGAGGTCTCACTGTCCCCGCCAGCCTACCTTCTGACACCTTCAGCCTCCGAGTATCACAGGATCTTCCCGGGGGGGCAGGGGGGTCAGAATGAAGAAGAATAAGGTTCACAGCAACATCACTGATGCAGCCAGAAGGTGGATGTAACCCAAACGACCTTCCACTGATGAACGGATAAACAAAGTGTGGTCTACCCATATGGTGGAGTACTACTCAGCCGTGAAGAAGAAAGACTGATCAACGCTGACTGAAAGAAGCCAGTCACAGAAAACAACACACTGTGTGATTCCTTCATATGAAATCTGCAGAGCAGGCAAAGTGGGAGAGACAGAAAGATGAGCAGTCGTCAAAGGCTGGAGGGGTTGGGCAGGAGGAAGGCAGGGGAATGACGCTAAATGGTTCGGGGATGAGGTTTCTTTTTGAATGGGAACATACTGAAAACCACTGAACTGTATACTTCAAAGCAGTGTGAAGTGTGTAAATTAAACATGAATTAAAAATAAAGCCAGCTCCCTGAGCTCTGAGAAGACTGTTCTACGTTCTCACGATGACGTAAGTGACCTCTGGCTTCTCCCTCCTCCCACGCGGGGGCAGCTGTGATTCACAGCCCCCAGCCCGTCCACCTCTTGCCTACAAGTCCCTCATGGACGGAAACTGGGACTCAAGCTAGATCGAGTCAGTCCAGAGAAAATAAGGGTGCTTTTTTTTTTTTAGACAATTGCTAGGTTACACAAAGCTATGTGGTTTTAGTCTGTGACATTATTTCAGCCTATTATTAGAATTTTACCATGTCAAGTTGAATTTATTTCTCACCATGTGAATTTTAGCCATTTGTTAAAAGATTAGGTGGAAATTTTTTTTAAATCTGTTTCATTCCTTGACATATTATTCACTATACTTTCTCTAACCTAAGGTATTATTTTGCTAATTTACTATCTCCACTAAATGACCATGGAAAACCTTGGGGAATGAGACATTTTTTGAAAAATATTTAAAATATATATTTATACACATGCATATTTAATGTTTCTCATATAGAATGACTATAATTCTATTGGAAGTAAAAAAAAACAGAAGGTAATATTCTAAAATATGGACAGTGTTGATAATAGAGGGGTAGTCACAGCATATTCATGGATATTTATGTCATCTTAGATTTGCATTAAAATCATCTAGGAAGAAGGGGCTATAGACTGAACAAAACTAGCCATATGCTGATATTTACAGAAGATGGGTGAGAGACTTGGGAAGGTCCATTTTACCTCTTCTCTTTTTGTGTGCATTTGAAAATCTCCCCAGTAAAAATATTTCAAGAAATAAAGACAAACTAATGGAGAGCCAGGAAAATGTACAATTTTCATGTTCATATTTATGCTCATCCTTCTTTTCCCCTAATATTCTACAAGAGGCATGCACCATCTTGGTGGCCACAGAACTTGTATAAAATAACATTTATATAGAATACCAAAAGAAATACCCCCTAAATAGCAATAAGAAGTAGCTTTAACATCTGCCTAAAAAAAAAAAATCATAAAGACAGCTGAGTTGAGTTCAGTTGCTCAGTCGTGTCTGACTCTTTGCGACCCTATGGACTGCAGCACGTTAAAACCAACCGGAAGGCCAACGTGACTGCATCAAGAACTATGCCACGTGAAAGGCAAGACAGGAAGCCACTGGCCGGCCCAGCGGGTACTGAATTGCAAGCCCATGCTTCCAATAGGACAGGGGAGGACGAGCTTTAAAGGAATCAGAAGTGGACCTGATGCAGAACTCCACTGAGCTTGGAAAACCTGCCCACAGGATGAGGGAAAAGGAACATCAGCTTGGTCTGAGACACCTGAGCGCCTGACGGGCCTGAGGAGCCCAGGACTGAAATCTCTTTGGTGCCCAGGTCTTTAAAGGTCGTGGCGAGCTCTTGGCTAAGATTAATGTGAAGTCTTCCCCCATATGGGGGAGGAGGCACCACACAGGTCCTGCTTCCTGCGTCAGAGCAGAGTCAGAAAAGTTCCAGAAATGTTAGGCGAGTCACGGGCTGCAGCAGCAGTTCTGCTACTGGAAAGACCCGAGAGGGGCCTAGGGCACCGCCACTCAAGGCACAGACCGACCCAGGACGTGATGGTCAGGCGAAGGCTGGGCCTCCCTGACTCCCAGCCCAGTGCTCAGCCACTCAGAGCAACACCACGCTTCCCCGCCAGTCAAGGAAGAAACCAAAGGGTTCTCCTGCCCCCACCAAGAAGTGGATTCTCCTCTCCGTGGCTGTGATGGGCTCAGGCGACAGGACAAAGCAACTGAAAAAAGAACTTCTTTGACTAATAGAGATATTGTACGTTTAAAAACATTTTGACTACAATTACATAGATGCAAGCTTTGCAAATAATACTTCGGGTCTTAACGGCGTTGCCTAGAGTCTGACCAAGAGATGAGAATTACGTGTCACTTTTCTGGAGGGTAACCTGAGGTCACAGACCAGCGGTATTCAAAGATACTCATGTGCTTTGACCCGGGTGCTGCTCTTCCAAAAACTGATCTTAAGAAACTAAGAGATCCAAAAAGAAGTACGTGCAGGCCAGCTTCAGAGTGCTTCCAACAGCGATAATATATAGAAGCAACCCTAGCATATGAGAATTTAAGACTGGTTAAATACTCTGACCTCTAGGCAGGGGGTTACAGGATTCCACCTCGTCCCATATAGAGCCACTCTGGGAACACAGGGGCATGCTCTTGGGAGTCTGCTGATCTGAGACACCTAGGCACTGCTGTGCTTTTAGCCAGACACACTCTGCCGAGGTCCACCTCCCAAACCTCTATCACTGGTGGACTCGCACTTCTTGTACCCACTCCCGGTACCTCTGAGACCACCTTCTTCTTCATTCCGTTTCTGGTTATCACTTCTCCTTAATGTCAGCTCAAATGCCTGTTTGATTATCAGTCGGTGACTGAACGGTAACAACATTTGAAGCTTAGAAGGCAGACTGAAGAACTCTGCCGCTAATTGAGAGGCTCCATGTGTATTTTTCGTAATGACGAGATATTGAGGGCTTTCTCACAAAGTGAAGAAAACCAATGACTCACAATATTAAGAGCAGAGTGCAGTGACAAGCGGATCAACTAAAAATATAATCTTCCCAGGGATTTTCAGCTGGCTGCCACAGTGGAACACTGGTGATGTATTGCAAACGTATATCCAAGTTTTTAGGCTGACAAGAACTAGCTTCTCAACAATTTACTGGGGGTGGGAGGGAGAAGGGAGAAAGACGGGTCCCCGGTTATTAAAATGCAATTTCAGTGTGGTTTAAACAAAATTTCCCAACATGTCAATTATGTGAGAGGAGAATTCCAATGTGCCAATGGGGGTGGTTAGAAGGTATCAGGAGGAACACCGAGCTGGATTCGCCAGCCAAGCTGGAAAATACAATTTTAAACCACAGACACTGTGACACTTTTTTTTTCTTCTGAGTCTTACATAATCCAAGAGTTCTCTGCGAGTCACCAGACATTAACCTTAACATCACGAGTTTCCTGTGTCCGTGCTTGTACGGGTCTGAGAACAGCCTGGTCATGCGGCTCAAGCCCATACCTGGTTAGAAGGGCAGCTGTATTTTCTGAACCTGAAATAACTATTATGCAAAATTACTTCACAATTTGTTTCCCAAGATGTTCTAACATATAACCTCCATACCACCCAAGGAGGTACCAAGGCAAGAACTTCAAATGGCTAAGAACCGCTGCCTTAAAATCAAAGTTGAGACACCAGTGCAACGGTGAGTTTCCACTTCTGGTTGCCCTTCCTTCCCTCCTTCCTTTCTTTCCTCCCTCCCTCCCTCACCCTCGCCCACCCACCCATCCATCCACTCCCTTTCTGGAGCTTCTGCTATGGCAGTAAAGTTAACACCTGCAAAGGACGATGATGACAACGACGAAAATGATGTTAGGATCTGCAACGCGCTAAATCTTTACTAGGTACTCAGGTACTACGTTTCACGAACACTTTGTTATTTAAACCTTTCAACCATCCTGCGGAGAAGGCAATGGCACCCCACTCCAGTACTCTTGCCTGGAAAATCCTATGCACGGAAAAGCCTGGTAGGCTGCAGTCCATGGGGTCGCTAAGAGTCGGGCACGACGGAGCGACTTCACTTTCACTTTTCACTTTCATGCATTGGAGAAGGCAATGGCACCCCACTCCAGTGTTCTTGCCTGGAGAATCCCAGGGACGGGGGGGCCTGGTGGGCTGTCATCTCTGGGGTCGCACAGAGTCGGACACGACTGAAGCGACTTAGCAGCAGCAACCATCCTGCAAGGGTACTACCGTCACCTCCCACTTTTACTGATGAAGAAACTGAGGATCAGAGAGATGAAGGAATGTGCCAAGGTCACCATGTTAGTAAGGTGTGGAACAGGGCCTCAGAGCTAAGGCAAAGATGAATTAGCCAAGGTTTCTGCTTCTCTGGGGCTCAGTCTAACAAAGAAAAATCAATATAGAAAAAAGCGTCCCCAAAGTACTCCACGCCCGATGACTGGGGGTGTGGTCGATGCTCCCACAAGTGACTCATCAATCCAATGACAGTGTGGACGTAAGAGGAGGGGAAAGGCAAGGCTCCACAGAGAACACGACAGAATCAGCCAGCGAGCAGGTCAGGGGCAGGTGGGGGGCAGTGGCACAGGCCCTGAGTCCGGAGGCGGAACCTGTAACCACCTGGCTTCCCAGGTGGCTCAGTGGTAAAGAACTTGCCTGGCATTGCAGGAGACGTGGGTTCGATCCCTGGGTCAGGAAGATCCCCTGGAGAAGGAAATGGCAACCCACTCCAGTATTCTTGCCTGGGAAATCCCATGGACAGAGGAGCCTGGCGGGCTATAGTCCATGGGGTCACAAAGAGCCGGACACGACTGAGAAGCTCAACAGCAAAGCGGAACACAGAGGCACAGGGCTGGGGCGATCTGATCTATAAATGCAGCAGCAGGATGGAGCAGCCTCCAGAGGCCACCCAAGGGTCTTGCTTGCAGGAGAGGATCAGGGCTGGGTTTGTGTTTGAGAGCGACCACTCTGGCAGTTCAGATGTCTGAATTGCAAAGTGACCCTCTGGTCGCCCGCAGTCTACCAGATCAGCGTCACTAGGAAAACAAGCAGGATCCAAGGGGAAACGAATGCTGACGCTTAGAGTAAATGTAAAGACAACTGCTGCCATTTCCGTTTATATAGACTTCAGGGACAGACACCTTCTAGGTATTTGGGAGAAAACCACCTGAACACTTAACTGAAGGGATGAACCTCTCTTCTCGTGAGTGGTGTTTAACCTCTTTTGCACGCATTTCAGCAACACAATTTCCTCTCGATGATAGGAAACTGGCTGGAAGGTGCATTCCCTTCAACCTTGAAGTGACCTTAACCACCCTCCCAGCAGGCAGGGAGGGGTTGCCATCCATCCAAGGACAAAACTCCTTCAGAGACACCACGTCCTACATGACGCATTTCTGAATGAGACAGAGCTTTCTGATTTTCCTAACTACTATCGAAGCGGAGTTCAGCAACAGAGCAGATTTGGGACTCAGCTCTAGTCTCACCATCTACTAGCTGGCATGAGCTGGGTCAAGATCTTTAATCTCTTCCCTGCTGATATCTTGACCTATGAAATGTGGTTGAGCATCCTGTTAGGCTGAACAGTAAGTCACTGCCTTTCTTCTACAATTTTTGACCTACCCCATGAAGTCCTTGTGAGGATAAAATGGGATGGCAGACGAGTGCTTAGCTGTGTATGACACATAATAAACAGGTGATAAATATTAGCAATTACTATCTCCATCATCATTTTACAGTTCCGAGTCCCAAGCAGGGCTTCGGTGTCTTCACTATTTAAACAATACTCGCTTGTCTTAGTTGACCTGCTTTCCCATAGGGTGGCGTTTCCACAACTCAGCACAGCACACTGTTCTATTCAAACTCTTATCTCTTCTTTCAGCCTCTAAGGAACACAGAGTGCTATCTGCAGAGAACTGAAATGAACCATGCCCACAACACTGTCTATATATACTGATTTATCTGGACCAAACCTAACAAAATCCAAAACGGAATGTGTCTCTCATAGTGAGGCAAGATGCTTTTCAAATGAGTTACATTTCAAGGGACAAGGGGATTCTAGTCCAAAGGTTAGCAAACCACAACCCCCAGACCAAATCCCAAATCCAACCCACTTCCTGTCTTTCTAAATAAAGTTTTATTGGAATCTGGTCTTGCCCAATCATTTACACGTTATCAGTAGCTACTTCCACATTACCGCGGCTTCACTCAACCCTCAAGAGACACTCAACACTGTTGAGTGGCTGCTACAGAGACCATTTGGTTCATGAAGGGAAAAACATTGGTATAGCTATTCATTTATATAAATATTTATTTATCTGATTCTTTCTAGAAAAACTTTGCCAACTCATGCTCTGGTCCAGTGCTTTAAGTAATCAATGCTGAACACCAGCAACTAAGTTCATACTATTTGCTGGTATTAAAGCCTTAACATCAGCTATGTATGCAGTGGTGGGCTGGTGGGTGAGGCAGGAGGCGACCACAGAGTAACTGTATGTACTCTCCAAAGCCGGGCTTTTATTCTTCCTGGAAGGGAAGGTTTTTTTGTGTGTCTTCAATTAACATACATCACTTAGACTTCCGGAAACATGATAGCGATGGCTGAACCTAGAATTCTGTTGGGAAATCAAAACTGTTTATTTTGCAAACATCGCTGTGGTTAATTCAAACACAGTTTCATGTATTCCTTGGCAGTGATGACTTTTAATGATGGCAAAAAGGCTCACTGAATTTTTTTTTTCCCTAACACATTTAATTGCAAAATGGCTCTTAATTAATTTAACAACCATTCTTCTTCAGTAAGGATTTGTTTTTGAAGATAGTCAGCACTGCGCAAAGTTATAAAAAAAAATCCTTATGCTTCACGACTATTTTAAAAGAGTGATAGGCACAGGAGAAGCGAGAGGGCAAATGGTTTAATTTCAACGTCTAGCCCAGTTCCTGGCACTGTTGTAAACACTAAATAATTAATGACATGAAGGGAAAAACTTTTAAAAATAAGCCAAAAGAGGAGGGGAGAAGAGGCGTGTGGAGTACTTTGGTATCTGACAATACAGAGGTTAATTATTTTTCCTGCGGCCCACTGTAATTCTCACTTATTCAAAGCAAGCTGCCCTTAAGGCCACTCAAATCATCCGGAAAGCTGCCCAAAACCAGGGGAAACGATAGCAGCAATGGCAAAGGAGACAGTCTACCCATTGGCTCCAAAAGAGAACTGGGAAGTACCCCCTCGAGTCCATGGCTTTGCGAAGAGTAGCAAAGCCCAGGGGGAAGAGGCCACGGCAGCGGGCTGAGCACTCTGTGGCAGCGCAGCTTCACTGCAGGAACAGTGTTTCTGCTCAGGGCTGGTCATGCATACAGTTTGTGGGCAACGTGAAGCTCGTGTCCTCTCTTGCCTTGGCTGCGAGGGATCTCAAAGCTCATTTCCAGGCCCAGTTTTTTAAAAAATACTTACTTATTGGCTGCACCGAGTCTTAGCTGTGGCATGAGGATCTCTGATCTTTGCTGCAGCGTGCGGGACCTAGTTTCCTGATGAGGGCTCAAACCTGGGCCCCCTGCACTGGGAAGCGGAGTCTTAGCCACTGGACTACCAGGGAAGTCCCCAGGTCCACTTTACTAATGGTTGTAAAGACTTCATGAGGTCCCCACTTCCTCTACAATCACGTCTGACCAGTCCACTCTGATCCTCTTTTCCTGTTTCGACAGAAATCTATCTTATTTCCATTGTATCATACTGGATACATTCGTGAAAACCTCTCGAGTCACTGAAGGATCCAGACAGGAAGACGCACACACCGTGCCAGCCACAGGCGCAGCACACCGAGGCGCGTCTGCCTGCCTCGTGCGTGGCCTCCTCTTCTCAACAGGCCTGACAAGTCTGTGCGGGGACCTGCTCAACATGCACCGTGGCCCTCGGACACACCCAGCCCGTTTTCTGCTTTTGGAAGTAAACTTTTACTGGGACACAGCCATGTTCACCCGTGTAAGTACTGTCTGCTGCTGCCCGCTGACACAGATGAACTTACGGCCCGAGAAGTCGGAGGTGCTTCCTCTCTGGCCCTTCTCAGAAAAGTGACCCCTGCACTATACTCTCTGTGCTCGTATTTTTCTTTAATAAGGGATGACAGAACACCATCTGTTTCACAAATATTGTTTTAAAGAATTATGTAAGAACATTTGATGCCTAAAGAGTTAAGCTTCAGAAGGCAAAACATCTACTCTGGATGGAAGCCTTCTCTGATGTTTCTAGACACGTTAAATGCTTCACAGTATGGTTTTTTAATACCTCAAGGTGGAAAATGTAGGGGATGGGGAAAAATCAACTTGTAGACTTTGAAAAATTTTTCGTAAGACACCATAATTAAGATCTAGATTTAGAGAGTTTATTACAGCTAAAAAAAAAAAATCTGCTCTCTGTTTTTCTTTTCTTTTAGTTTTCAAACTGTTCAGAAAAGCAAAGCAACATGATACTCTGTTACAAAAACCAGAAATGGATTTCTCATGTTCAGCAAAAAGTAACAGAGATACATGGGCTAAAAGTTATTCTTAAAACCAAACTGAGGAGAAGAAGAAAGATTAAGCTGTAATTTACACATTGGTCTTGCAGGGTAATTTAACTCTCAAAATTTGGGATTTATTTATAATTTATAGCCCACCCACTTCTGTAGAAGGACTGGAGACAGCAAAATTGGAAATAAGAATCCAAGAAAATTAAATCTGGGATTAGTCCTTTCTGAAAGTCCTGAATTTTCAAGTTCTAAAAAGTGAAAATAAATAACTTTCTTAAGATTTCTCCCTCAAATGTATAAACAGTAAAGAGGAAACTGAAAAAGTATTCTTTGGATTTTTCTTTAAACACCACTATCCAATTTTTAAGTGAAAGTATTTTAAGTATTTTTAAGTGAAATAAAGCCTGATTTCCTTAAATTCTGCTGGAGACAGGAAGATGAAAAGAGAAAGTAGAGATCCATGATCAAAACAAAGTTCTAGAAATCTTTAGAATTGCAAGTGTTATTTTAAAATTATGTTATGATCAACTTCCATTAATTGCTAAGATGAATCAAAGACGTTAGATGATATTATAAGAGCTGATTGGTAACTGAAAGCCAAGCAATAAATTTCCTATATTATGTGCCATTACTGAAAGTTTTCAAATTTCAAAACTGGAATCCAGGTGTCCATTATTTCAGGAAAATATAGAACTCAAACCATAAAACAGTATCTGATAAAGGAAATACATATATATATATACATATATATATGTATATATATATATTTACAGAAGTCTAGAAGCCCCTGAACTGTTGTTACAGGGCCTGTTCAAAATAAATGCTTTTCGGTAAATTAAGCAGTTAGTATCATGAATGAAACTGTGCAAAGGTATCCCAAACAACACCCTACTGGCTTCAGAGCCCACTACAGAAAATCCTGATGCTCGGTCGGAATCATCAGGAAGGGTCCGAGCTCCTCGCATTCTGACGGAGGCCCTGACCAGCCGGGCAGCAGGAGCACGGAGGCTGGCTGCTTTCCAGGACTGCGGTTTCAACAAATATATCCTGCAAAACTCAAGACTGGCTGGGACTTACCACAGGCTTCGGTTTGGAACTTTCCAGTAATGCCCCAAAATAATTGGACCTGAGACACTCTGGCCGACCACTACCACCACTGAGGCTGGGGAGAAGTGCCCTGGGAGCACTGAGGCCCCCTGGGCTGACCACCCAGAAGAAGGAGTGAAGGGGGCCAGGAGGAATGGGGGGTGAAGGGGAGCGGGCAGACAGACAGACCACGTGGGCGCAGGGATGCGTTGGTCGGGGCGTGCAGAGCCTTACAAAAACTGGCTTGAAGACAACACCACCACCTACCGAGCATTCTTGCCAAACAAAAATTAAACAGGAATTTGAGCCTTCAGCCTTGGCTACCATTTCACAGGAAGCAGAGAAGACAAAAGAACCAGCTGAATGATACCACCGGGGTACAGTCAGTGAAACACAGACCACAGAAAACTCTAGAGGACACACCTGCCCTTGAAACGCATGTGCCACTCTAAATAAAGAGAAATTTAGAAGCCGGAGGAAAACATACAGGCTAAGATGCATTGACCTTATTTGGTTTCTGATTTAAGTAAACTGAGAGAACAGAATACTCATTGCCTTGAATGGTGTTCAGCCCCTGTATTTCTGAGTAAATTGGTCCTCAGTAATTCCTACCAACCCAGAAATCCACACTGAAGAAAACACCTCAAGGGTGACGTGGAACAAGAAGAGGGGTCGCTGTGGATTCAGACAGACTCGGGTTCCAATTCGGGATCTGCCACTTGCTAAAGTCAGGAAAGAGAGTTGGCCTCTCGGTGAGAAGCTGGAGCCTTTCCACTGAGAAACAAAGATAAAATGAGTCATGCCTGGGGATGACTGTAAGGAATTAGAGAGAGGACATGGGCATAAGTGCTGAGCGTGTTGCCTTGCACGGAATAAACAAATGTCAGAAAGGAATTATGATTTGCATAATCACTGTTAGCAGGGCTCATTCTGAAAAGGCTCAGTCCCCACCCCATGCCACCACACCCCCCCCAAAAAAAAACATAAAGAAGAATATCCAAGAAAAGCCTGAATCCACATGCCCTCCTGGTGGAAGGTGGAAAGAGACTGGCTCATCTGTACCATGAGCTGCATCTTCCAAAGAGGTTTGCATTTACACCCGTTTCTACCTTTTCCAGGCTCAGACTACACACACTGCCGCCTGCCCTGGCATGGCAAGACCACCGGGCTGGGGCATGACCCGAGGGGACGCACACAGTAAAAAGTGCCCGCACGGACACCTGGCGTGCCCGCAGACAGGACTCGGCGCGCGTCCACGTGGCACTTCAGTGGACGGGTTCTTCCTCTCCTCAGTCCAAGGGCGCAGAAAGGAGTGGGTCCGGCATGGGTAGCCTCTCCTTCGTTTGCCATTATGTTTTACACACAAGGAGATCTTAATGTCGAAAGGCGGGAGCTGGAGATAAGAAGAGAGCGACATGTGTTTTTCTGGCAGTTCAGTCACTGACACTTGAACTCGCTTCTGACAATTCTCAGAATCCACAGACCTGTGAGTGCTGAACTGTCATCTGCCCGGCCGGGGAAGACTTCGCCCTGCTGGTCTTCCAAAGGGAAAGTCGTACGGGATTTTCATGCTGATTTCTCTAAATCCATGTAAAATACTGGACCCTAGAGAGACTGATGAAAGGGGGTTCATGGCATGGGGTTGGCTAAGAGGAAAACTGCTTTTGTTTCTGAACCAAGGAGTACAGAAATTCAGAATTCATTTGTTAAAATCCAGAATTAGGGCAGAAGGGGCGACCGCTTTTCTCCAAGAGTTTGGGCTTGGTGATCACAGAAGGCAGTTGGCTTTGATGATTTCTGAACTACTTAATAGTTGAAAACGAATGGTCCCATTAAGACTTGGAAGGCAGTCCTCTTATGTAACTGTTGGCTGTCCCCGGCTAAAGGCCTCCTTCCAGCGAGCTCTGACACCAGGACTGGAGGGAGAGTGAAGAGGCGGTGCGTCTCAGCTCCCATGAGAGCGGCATGGTGCTGGGGAGCAAGCGGAGAGTCAGAGCGGATGAAGCGCTGCCTCTGCCACCAACCTGCCAAGGCACCCTGCGAAAGTCACTCGCTGTCTCGGATCTCGGTTTCTGGCCCATTGAGAACAACAGACAGTGCAGCAAAGTGGTTCGGCAGGCGGGCTGCCCAGGCGTGCCCGGCCCCAGCGCCCCCGCTGGCTGGCCGCATGCCCTCGGACAACTCACCCTCTCTGGTCTCACTTTCCTCAGCTGCGTAACAGACACAGGGGCAGCACTCCCCCTGCGGGAGGCTTGGAGAGTCACGTCAGGAAACGCACACAAAGGGCGCTGGGTGCGGGGCTCCTAACGAGCTCTCGCGAAATGAGCTGTTGCTGCTGCTATGGTGGATACTGTTATTGCTGTTCTCTTCCAAACAACCGCAGAAATACTAGGCCGAGGAGTAGGCTGCCAGCAGTTAAACACCGCCTGCTTGCTGGCAGCACACACAATGGCTTGGGTGAGCTTAACTAGGCCTCCACCAGCCACCACTCTCTCTCCAGAGCCGAGGGGAGAGCCTGGGGCTTTGGAGGCATGTGTTAAATGTGTGTTAAGTGAAGAAGCAAGCGGATAAATGAATCATGAAGGGAGGACAGGGCAAATGTTTAAAGAGCTACAGCTCTGTCTTGACGTGAGGTTCTCTGGGAGCTCTGGCGAGGGCTGGCAGCTACCAATCCCTGCCAAGAGGGCACACAGTGGGGCTCGCCTAGGTCCGCTGGCCTGGGGACGATGCCCAGCTAGCTATCACTGGAGCACAGGGCAGGCCCCTGGGGTGGGGGCGGGGGGCAGTGCAGATCTCACTAAAGACTCTGACTTGACATTTCAATCTCAAGGACTCAGGCTTGCTCCAGAAAGGGCTTTAGAGGACAGACTTCTCAACGGCCTAAAAGAACGAGTGAGAAAACGAAAGGAGAGAGAAGAATCGGCCACTGGACAGCACTGAAGAGTCGGGCCAACATCACGCCATCAGAGCATCTGGTCTGAGACACCTCCCCTCCCATCCATCATCTCTGCAGAGAACTGTTAAAACCAGAGACCCCGACGGAGGCCAACCCTGAGACCGCTTGTCACTGATCAGCCTGCTCCAAACTCGGGGACTCTGGTGCCGACTGCGGAATTATTTTACCCTTGGCACCACGTGCCCTATTATTAACTTAATCTTTGTGTTTAAATCAACCCACTGGAAAAAAAAAATTAAACGAAGTGATTTGTTAAAGAAATTTAAACCGCTACATTAAATGAGAAACCAGTATTGCTTGCCCTAAAAAAAAAAAAAAAAAAAAAAATCAGAGGGAACTGTAAAAATAAACACTTGGAAACAAAATATCATAATGAAAAGGAAGCTAACCACCAGCGCTCTCCTCAGTTCTGGCTTTAAGAGCTGCTTGCTCTCTGTTAGGAAAGGCGGTTGGTAAGGGATGGCCAAAAAAAAAATCTGCCAGTCCTCAGCGAAGGCTCCCTCCTACAGGCATTTTTCAAAGTCTGAGAAAGAATGGAAAAACAGAAGTTCTCAGATGTGAGCCCACGCTTTTGGAACCGTGTCCACGTGCCACGTAAAACCATCGCAGGTTTGCGAAACAGTAAAACCTTCTTCCCGTGCTCTGAGGTTCAGCCCCCTTGTGGAACTAGAGAGCTGACCTGACCTCTTCCTAAATGCAATTAAAATAGAACTTCTCCTCGATTCTGGGAGGCGCCTTGAAGATGTCTGCAATCAGGATGCAGCCTACAATCAGCTGGCTTTTATAAGGTCGCTTTTTACTGATGCTTAGTAGGATCTTTTTCTTGTTTTCTGGGAGGCTGTTGTGAGATTGATGACACGTCTCATAATGAGGGGGGCTCAGAGTCAAAAAAATACAGTACACCTCGACCGGGCCAGTATAAATGAGCCTCCTGTTTGGACGCCAAGACGGCACAATAGCCTTCCGTCTTCCCGGTTGTGTTCATCTGATAAAGACATTACAATGGCAAGATATTATGATCTATAACCCTCCGCTGGAACACTCACACATTCTTGGCCTTGAACGCTTGAGCAAAATGCTGCACGCTACGGAGCAGAGCGAGGTCCAGGGTCATTGCTTCTACCTTGGCTTTGTGCTGGAATGAGAGAAAATAAAAAGAAATGATAAATAACAGCAAGTTTAGTTCATGGTATCAAGTTACAGTAAATGTGTTATGGAACATGTCGGAATTCCCCTGTTTAATATTAGACGCCCAGAGAGAATATAAATCATCTGAATGAATAGAAGAACGGGGCTTTTTACTGCCAAGTTTAGGGAGGATGGGAGGCTGGGACTCTGCTAAAACTCCAGGCTGAGGGGCTGTACTGTTTGACTCAGCGCCCGAAACAGGATCCACAGGGTCCGAGGGCTCACGTATCTCCTCTCTAAGTGCCTCCTAAAAGAAACTATAATGACAGGGGTACACCAGGATGAAGCCCGCCTCCTGCAGGAACATCCGAGGCCACGTGGGAATCTCAAAAGCTGCCATCTGGGCTCTGAAACCACTCCACTAAGCCTGCCTCAAAAATGAAACACAAGGCGTGGACAGAAAGTACAAAGGCAGGCAAAGCTTGGTAACACCAACGGAGCCCGACAGCTCCGCACGCCCCTGCTTTAGAAACGCAGACGAGCCGCGTTAGAGAGCCCTGGTTTAGAGACCCTGTGAACTCTGCGGACGTGAGGCACGCGTGGGTCACGATAATGATGCTCCTGCTGTCTGACCTCGGGTGGCGGTGGGTGGGCATCACAGGCATCATCGCATGTCACCCCAGGACAACTGAAGGACCCCTTGTATTTGGCCTCTTTTACACTGTGGCATCTTATAAGAGACTGAATACAGAGCTAAGAAGTGTGGATGGTGAGCCCTCAAGCCAGTGGCTCCGGAAGCGGTCCGCAGTCACTGAAGCCGCCCCGTCCCACTGCACGGCCCCCAGCACAGTTCCACAAAGACCATGCCTTTCAAACAGGCCCTGTGTTTAGCAGGCCCTCCCAATTTTTAAGTCTGCCTGGACTCTGCTGTGTTGGCTGAAATGCTATGACTTCTTAGATCTCTCTCCTCAGAACAGATGGCCAGGCTACCTGCCTGTTCAGGTAAGTGCATTCCCATAAGACAAGCAGTGAACTTGGGAATCCTTGTCTAGGCTGTGATGCTGAAGTAAGACTAGCGAGAATGACACGGTGCTCAGATGCTCTGAAGGGGATGCCCGTGGCTCAGTGGAGGGCACCCTCCACCTGGACGGACACACAGGCTGTGCTGAGACGCTCAGTGTGTCTGCAGAAGTTCACCTCGGCCACCAACACCCTGGACTGCGACCCGAGGCCCAGGCCGTGGACAGTGAACACCAGGCCGACGCAGCTGGAATGCACACAGACTCTGGGCCACCTAAGCTTTCTGAGCCTCAGTTTCCTCACTTGTAAATGAGGAATGTTGATTATCTACTCACAGAGTTGTGAAGCTAAGTGTGAAGCCCCTAACAGCCTGCCTGGAAGACAGAAGGTGTTTCATCACTTTAACCGGAAGGAGGGAAGATGCCGTGGTGACAAGCTCTTTCCCTGAGGCCACTGTGTAATAAATGGTTGTTCAGGAGGGCGACAGGGCAGCAGGGTGGGTGAAACTGTGTTCACGACAAGTGAGGCTTCCCCCCGAAGACCGCGTCGTACCAGATCACTGTTGGACCCTGGGGGATCCAGGTCCTGCCACTAACAGGGCCCACTTTTTGGGAAAGGATGTAGAGGGGAATTCAGTGACCTCCCCAAACCCCAACACTCTGGCAAAGGCAAGTTGGCTGAAGTGGATTTTAAATTCCTCAGGTAACAGCAGCAGCTGCACACACCTGCAGATTCTGGAAGGAGGAGAAGCATCTAACCTGATCCAGGAAAAGAGGAGAGTGCCAACACGTGGGTTTCATTAGAGCTTCCTGAGATAGGGGAATATTAGAGCTGGAGGGTTCACGGTAAGGCAAGGCCACAGCCCTCATCCCATATGAAGGTAGACTGCCACCAGGAGAAGGGGCTGCACCCTAGTGATGCCGTACCCTGTACAGAGGGCTCAGGACTCCAGATGGGGAGCAAACCACACCCCCACCCCCCGTCCCCATTTTCTGTCTGCGTGACGGATGTTTATCTGTGGCTCAAGTCTTTGGAGCGGGACGTCGGTCAAAATGGCTAGCTTTCCTTCCCCATAGATTCTTATGCCTCCAGAATGCTCAACTACCGGTTCTGACGTTCAGACGTGGCAACTCAAGGGGCCTTTCACCCTCATCCTGCTCCTCAGGCCCCAGCCGCCCCTGGCGCAGAGCACGGCACTCGTCGCCAACACAGAATCTTACAGAGCTTTGAATGGATCGCAAGAGGAAAACCGGATATTTCTCTTATTAAGGGAATGGTGGTAAAGACAGACATCGCTCCTCTCAGCTGAGTCCCTGATGGAAACCCCCAAGGAATGTGCTGGCTACATATTAGAAAAGAATGCATGTACATTTTCCCCCCATAAAACAGGGAGAACATTCCCAGATGGTGACCCCAAAGCGAAAAT
This sequence comes from Bubalus bubalis, assembly GCF_019923935.1. Classification (NCBI taxonomy): domain Eukaryota; kingdom Metazoa; phylum Chordata; class Mammalia; order Artiodactyla; family Bovidae; genus Bubalus; species Bubalus bubalis. The sequence continues at coordinate 5,184,664 of NC_059174.1, read as the reverse complement.
TTCCATGAAAGCGATGGTGTGGCCAAGCTGGCCGATGTGTTCTTCTAATGTGCGGTTTGCATGTGGGACGCTGTCTTTTGGTACCGCCCCCCGCCCCCACCACCTCGCCCCTTGCTGGAAGATAAAACACAGGGCTGCCACCACCAGTAAGAACAAAATCAGAACGTACGTATCCGGGGGAACGAGGGGTCACAAACCATCAAGTAGTTCAACAGGCTAATCCGCAGGCGCTGGGTTACTGGGCTCCTGGGGACAGTGACTCAAGTCCACACCCAGTCACTCAAGTGATTCCCCTGCCCTGGTATCGGGTTTCCTGTTTCTGCTACTGACCCTGAGAGAAGCAGAGGGACTGCGTGCAGTTTAGTTAAGCCCCGAGAAGGGAAAACACAGCTTTTAGAAGGAGGGTGCACAAATGTGCTGATGTGTGTGTGTGTTGAGGGGGGTGGGTTGCTCTTCTGGTTGTCTAACAAACTTCACAACGTGACAGAAATGTTTTTATGTGGGACATGCTCTAAATGAGAAGGCAGGGGCTGACGGACTGCAAACAGAGAGGATTTCTGAGGGATAAACTGCTGATTGCTAGGTGAAAGCAAGAGGCCCCATCTGCCAATGTAAGCTTTCCTGCTGAGTCTATGAATTTGGAACTGACCACAATCCGCTTTCTTGGTATAACTCATTTCTGCTGTTGTTGTTGTTGACTTTAATTTGGAAGGAATTCTAGACTCGCAAGAAGTGGCAAACACAGTACCCGAAAATGCTCACATACCCATCTCCCAGCATCCCCCGAGGGGACGACTTATCCAAGCAGCACATCATCAAAACCAGAAAATGGACATTGTCACAAAGTGATTCATTAGGCTCCAGATGTTACTTGGATTTCACCAGTTCGGGGATGCACTCATTTTCTTTTATTTGAAATATCTATGCATATAATTCTATGACATTTTTATCACATGCAGACATTCATAGAACTATCACCACATTCGAGATACAGAACTGTTCCATTACCACTAAAGAACCGTTGAGTTTTTCAACAAAGATGTTAAATCAGCATATGCCATCCAGGACGTGAAAAGTTCTGACCCTGTCTGGCCAGTCTCCGGGCTCTAGATTTGCAACACACACCCTTCTAGCTTAAAACATTTTTGTAGCTTGGAATGGCCAACAAGATACGACCCAATCCCTTACTGTGTGGCTCACACAAGTGCCTCCGTGTGAGTCAAGACGACCTTCAACAAGGAAGGAGCCCCCAAACCTCAATGTCATAAGAAAACCAAGGATTATGACTTGTTCATGCCTCGTGTCCCTCCCAGGTCCCTGTCACTGTGACTGGCCAGGAGCCCAGGCAGGCGGAGTCCGGGGGTGTTTCCATCCTCTGTAACGTCACCAGCCTCCACAGGGCGGGCAGAGAACGTGGCTGTGCACTGCATGTCGTGGGCTGCCACCCTGCGGTGCCAGGCACTGCTTCTGCTGCATTTTGTTGGCAGAGCACGTTCTGGGGCTGTGCCTAGCTTCAAAAAGGTGCAACCCTCCACATGCCCAGCAAGAAGAGAAATGCAAAGGTGTATGCAGTGAGTGCCGCACAGTCCCTGAGTCTGCCCTCTCTACTCTCCAGGCTCTTTTCAGGCCACTTCACTAGTCATAGAAACGTTTAGAAAAGACAGATGGATACGGACAAAAAGTATCTACAACGCCACCGCCCCAATATTAACTGTTAGCTTTCCCTATGTCCCTCCCCACTTCCCTCCTCTCTACCCATCTACCCATCTACCCATCTATCCAGCCCCCCACCTAGCTTTGGCTGACAGAGACAACTCCCTACTAAACTTTGAATCTTTAAATGCTATAAAATACCTATCCAACCCTTCCCCAAATCTGCACTCTTTTCTTTAACCACACCAGTGTACACAAGTTTATCATCTCAGGGAAAAGAGGAATGCAAACGTACCTTAAAGTCTGTCTACAGATGCCAGCACCCATCATTTTAAAGCAGGAATGCACAGGTGGCACGCCACGCGTGAAGCAGCAGGCAACGTCTAAGAAGCTGAGACGCCCACCTGCTCCCAGCCACCCCCAGGTTCAGCCAAAAGACAGAGTAATGAAGCAACCCACATATTTTTCTTCCACTTTCCTGGACGTCGGGGACAGCGGGTGGTGGCGCAGCCCACTGACACTCCTGGTAGAACGAGTCTTCCTGGCTTGTTCTTTGCTAAGTTCCCAAAACCTGTCTTAGTGGTTCAAGGGTCTATAAGTGCAGAATCAAGGGGGTTCTTGCTGTTGTTACACAAGACTGCTCTCTCATACCATTGCATGACTATAATTAGCCAAGTATGACTCAGGCGTGACACTGCCTGAGACCAAAGGAACCATATGGGGACCGTGTGGAACGTCCACAGGGGACAGCAGAGCCGGGCTGACCAGGAGGAGCCACAGTCCGGCCTGACAGCGGCACTGGCTGTGTGGCTGCAGGAGAGCCGTGTGGCCGCTCTGGGCCCCAGCATTCCTGCTGCAACGGGCATTTGCCGTGAATGGCTAGGGCAAAGAGTAGGTATGGTGCACACGAGGTACGAGGCACAGAAGTAACGATTATTATCATTTGTAAAACCACTGTTAGAACAGGACACCGATTCTTTGTTTTTCAACCATAAGGCATATTACCAATTGCAGTCTTTCCTTATTTCACAAAATTTACTTAAGCAGGCTACAGTCCTTAGGGTCGCAAAGTGCTGGACATGACCGAGTGAGAGAGCACAGCATGTGATATGCTTGGCATTTATTTTTCATTGAAGAGTCATGGGAAAAGTCTTTTGAAGTATCTATCATTTCCCCCATTTCACAGCCTCGAAAACAGAGGTTTTTACAGTTTAAAGTGGCACAGCCTAGACACTGATTTGGGTTTCGAACTGAGACTCGACTGGTTCCAACACTCGTGTCTTCGCTGGATTATCACTACCGGCTCTAGCCCTGTTCTCGTATTCTTCAATGCCTGACACTGAGAAGCTATCAAGAAATTAACGTGCTCTATAAATTCTTGTTTGTGTCTATTTTACATCATATTTATTTCATACACTTAAAATTTACAAGAGAAGCCTAGTAGTGAAGGAGAAAATGTAACCAAGGCAATAATGTACATTCAGAGCTTATTGCTAATGGCACCCTGCAAATTCTAATCCAATGGGCCTTAATTGCATTATGCTGATGCCTCTCACCCTTCCACTTCACATATGCTTGGTCCTGATTTTATGTTCTGAAACCTTAAATAGGAGTTGTCACATTTACAGCAGCGGGAGACACCAGCGATGAGCATGTTATTGACATGACATTATTCACTGAACTACAATACAGACCTAACTACACTGGTTCCGCAATTTGTCAGAATCCTATGTGGGACTTCGTATCGCTCATTTCTCCAGTATTATGAAAGTGATGTTATTGTGGCTGTGGGTGTCAGCCTCTTTGCTGGGAAACGCAGGAGCAGATAGGGACTTGCATCTCCTTTTGGCTCTTGTATGTCTCAGAGCAACCCAAATCAGCATTGTGAGAGAGCTAGATGGGAGTCTGCCCAACCTTGAACAAGTCTAAAGATAAAAAGGATGCCCTGATCAGGGACTGACCTGGTGGTCCAGTGGCTAAGGCGGCACGCTCCCAATACAGGGGGCCTGGGTTCGATCCTGGGTCTGGGAACTAGATCCCACATGCGCAACTTTGCATACCACAACTAACGGTCACACACTGCAACTACAGATCACGCGTGCTGCAGTGAGGATCGAAGACCCTGCATGCTTCAAGTAAGAGCCGGCACAGCCAAAATGTTAATAAATGAATATGTTTTAACAAAAGGATGTTCTGATAAGTGCTCTTTCTGAAACAGCATCTCTACCCAAGGAGAAGGCAGAGTTTAAGAGTCTCTCTTGTGGCTCTCCACGCCTGTGTCACTTTGTACGCCTCTGTGCCTTTCACCAGGAAAACGCTCTTAAAGAAGAGTCCAATTTACAAAATAGGGAACCAAACCAGAAACGACCCTTAGCAAAGCCCTGGGTTTTCCTTCAAGCCTTGAAGGAGAAGGGTTGACTTTGTCATTCCTGACCTTCAGATCAACCATCAAGCAGGAAACTTCACTCCTGAGCTTCCACAAATGCCCCCCCAACCAAAGTCCACCCTCCCTCCAAAATACAGTGATAAACATGCCTAATAAGAAAATCATGACAATACTTTTTTCATTACACATAGGTCAAAATTTCTGCCTTGGGTTGCTGGAACTCAATTTATAAAATAACTGTTTCAATATCTATAGGTGATTGTGAGGCTGATTCAAGGAGAAACTGTACCGGATAACGGCTTATTTAATTTGGTGTATGACTTATGCACCACGTAAAGTAAAACTATTAAAGATGCTTAGACAGTAATTGGCAGTATTTTGCACTCTGGACAAAAAAATGCTTATCTTGCCAGAAACTAACAAGAGAAGGAAAATTATTCGAAAACCTTCCAATTTCCCTCTATGCTATGCATTCACTTTGCAGCTTAAAAACAGTTTAAGAGGATGGCAAATGGCACGGGAGCTTGGCAGCCGACATGATCGGGCATTTATGCTTGGCTATTGAAGAAAGAGACTTTTTTCATGGTGAATTTTTCATCCTAATGCAAGTGATGATTTACGTTAACTATAGGTAAAGCATGGTTACATTTTCCTGAAGGATTGCAGGCAAGTAGAAAGTAGTACAATAAGTTGAAGCGTAAAAGCTTTCTCTGTCATAATATTTATTATAATGGCATATAAAATAGCTGAAATAAATAATAGATGACTAAAGGTAAATTCATATGATAAAGAATCCTTCAGCAGACACCATTACTTTTGACTGTTCGAGTTTTATACACAGTTGAAGACTCTTTAATAAACAGGCCCTATGTCTTATGTAAGTACTGGAAACATCCACGACGTGCTCTAAAGGCAACAGACTGGACATCAGCTAATCTACTGCATAATTATATCCTCAACAGGAACAGCCTATATGTTTTGAACATTTTAATATGTAGGTTCTTAATGAAACTTGTTAAGCATCTGAAGCCCCTTCTTTGCAGAAGTTGCTGATAAAATAAATCTGGTGCCCTGCACCCCAAGATTCAGATAGGTGTACAGACAAATGGAGAAAGTGGCATCAACATATATACACAGCATCACGTGTAAAATAGACAGTTGGTGACAAGTTGCTATTTAACACAGGAAGCCCAGCCCGGCGCTCTGTGATGACCCAGAGGGGTGGGCTGGGGGAGGGGAGGGACGCTCCAGAGGGAGGGGACATATGCATAACTCGGGCTGAACTGTGTGGCTGTATAGCAGAAACCAACACAACACTGTCAAGAAATTTTCCTCCAATTAAAGAACAATTTTTTTTTTTTAATAGGAAAAAATCTCACAGAGACATGTGGGGTCTGTTGACTATCTGGTGACAGGTCAGTGGCAGTTAGTTTCATTGACTACAGAGAAAGAGAAATGAGATTTGTCTGCTCTGGTTGAAAGGCTTCTGGATTCCACTTGAAGGACCCATGAAGTGTGAGAGATGCTCAGATGGAGAGAGACAATCTCCATTATGACGCTCAGGATGGAGAGAACCACACGCTACCAGGACAGCACCTGCCTGGGGGCTTCTCACCATGGATGCGCCAGCCCCAGGGACACCCGGTGGGGTCTGGACACGTTTCTGGGGGAGGGCTGCTCTGGAATCTTGGGGGTAGAGCCAGGGACGCTGACAAACATCCTACAGCAAGCCCCAGACGGCAACGGTGCCAAGGCTGCGTGTGTCGGTTTGGGGACAGGGACTGCGATTCACCCCAAGCGGGCTTCAACGATTTAAATTTATCCTTATTTATAAAAATATAACTGGTTCACTGAGCAAAGTACAAATAATACAGAAGTGGATAATGTATCAAGCTAAAGTGTCTGGGATCCTGCTGCCCCAAGATAAACAGAGTGACAGTTTGAGGCAAACCCTTCCAGGATACATTTTCCACACGTATAAAAAACACTGGGCCACAACGGATTTCTACAAACACTGTATCATCGTTTACGGGTTATTCTATTCTATGATCTGGTTTTTTACAATTAACACATAAGAGAATACACCTAAACGGAACTCCACCCACAGTCTTCTCAACCAGTAGGTTTACCCAGTAGGGGAGTGTTCAAACATTTATTAAAAATTGATCTGGGGCTTCTCTGATGGTACAGTGGTTAAGGCTCTGAGCTTCCAATATAGGGGGATGGGCTTGATCCCTGGTCAGGGAACTAATACTTCATATATTGCACAGCACAACCAAAAAAAAAACAAATAAAAAATCTGTAATCCAGTTAAAAATTTATTAAAAAAATGATCCCCTTTGGATGTCTCAGGCCTCCACAGCCTTCACTAGCTTTGTGAACTTTTTACTTAAATTCCCAAAGCTTGACCTTACTTACCTGTAAAAAATAGAAATAATAGAAGAATCCCTTCCCTGGGATTACTGTGGGAACTCAATGAGATAATACCCATGGGAAGCACCTTAAGCACATATGCTCTAAGTGCGGACTATCGCTGTTGCTGTGATTAATATTACTTTATGTAGTTTCCAGGTTTTTGTTCCTAAAAGCAATGTTGTAATATCCATGTTTTGCAATAAACAATTTTTTTTTCTATAGGATAAGATCCTGGAAGTAGAATTGCCATGTCAAGCGACATCTGTACTTTAAATTTGGATGCATTTTTGCTGGGTGTCCTCCAAAAAGGTTAGAGCAATTTCTATTCCCAAGAACACTGCAGGAGACTATGAAAGAAAACCGAAACAACTGAAAATTCATACTAATATTTATAGTCAATTAAAATGAAGTTTTATATCTCCGTCTCTGATTTCTGGTACACAGTGAGTGGCACAGAGTAGGTTTCCAAGACAGGGTTTAATTTAGAACATGAATGAATGAATAATGCACCACCCGAACCCGGGACAAATTCCTCAGAAGAGATAAAAGTAGGCTAGTGATGCTGGCAACAATGATCTCCCATAATCTGCTAGAAAGGCAGGTTTTCTCCTGAAGCTTCAGGCCCGCTGGCTGCTGGCCTGCCACTCAGAAGCTGGCCACGCTGCCTGCTGACAAATGTGAGCCCAGTATGAGAGCATGCAGTAAACATACAAGAGTACCATCATGCCTGGGGAGAAACCACGACAGTCACTTTCAATTTATGGATGAATCCAGAGAAAGGAATCTTTCTGAGGTTCTGCAGACGCAAAGCAGCATATTCAACAGACGAACTAGAAAAGGTTAAAAAGAGTATGTGCTTCCCAGAGAAACAAAGTTTCCTGCTTAAGGTGGCATCTGTCTAAACAGCCTCTAATAAGTTCCAACAAAAGCACCCAGAAAGGCAGAAAAGCTAGAAACTCAGTTCGCAGCACACACACACCCACACACACACACACACGCATTACAGTCAAGGTGTCCCCAAATGTTGCACGTCTCCTACATTAGCTATAGGACCAAATAACTTACTTGTAAAAAGGAACTGGAAAAGGAATTGAAAGAGCAATAACAAAGAAGATGCTCTTTTTTAGGAAGGGGGATTTAATTATTAAATCACTTATGGCCTGGTTTTGCCGGTTAAAATGGTAAGAGACAGTAAACAGCTTTATACTATGTAAGAGAAAATGTAAATCATGTATGTGAAAGTTTCAAGAAGAAAGATATCAGAAGGGAGGGAGGGAGAAAGGAAACAGAGGGAGGGAGGGGAGGGAAAGAATATGAGAGAGAGAGAAATATGGAGGAGGAGGAGGAAGAAAGTCAGTTTAGCTTCCAAACTAGCACCAGCAGGGAAAAAAACGCTTGGGGTTCATGGGATATTAAGAAACTGGATCGATGCAAAAATAAAATCCAAAAAAGAACTAAAATTATTAATAAAGGAAAACACCTGATAGACAGGAAATACAAAATGAAATTTAGAAATTAGTAGAGATTCACACATAATCACAAGAGAAATTAAAAGGATTTAAATTCACACGTTAAAGGCAGAAGCCAACTAGAATTCAAGAATGACCTCCATGTTGTATAAAATAGATAGTGTGGACAGAGGAAACCAGCACCTCCCAGACCTGCTCTCCCTGGTCCACAGTACTGGGCTATGTTGAGAAGAGACCTACCAGCTTGGAACTACGTTTCCCAGCCTGCACTGTGGTGGGGCAGGGCCTCCAGGTTTCCACCAATGGCCTGTGAGTGGAATATGTGCGTGTGTGTGTGTGTGTGTGTCCGTGTGCGTGTGCGTGCAGCCCTCCACCCTGGGCTACTCATCACGTGAACTGGGTTTCCCATATTCTTTCTCCTTCCATCTGAGGGATGCAGACGGTAACGATTTCTAGTGAGGCCACTAGATGCAAGGAGCTCCCATACTTTATGCACTGAATGGGCCACCGCCCCCTATCAACTGGGGACACCGATGTGGATCTGGAAATCACTCTGTACAGCTGTTGTCCCCCACAACTTCAAGTGGCAGTGCGGTTGACGGCTCCCTGCTGCTTTCACCTGAAGCAGCAGCAGCACGCTGTTGGCAAGCAGAAATGAAATTTGGGACATTAGGGGGTTTAAAAATCCAATTGATTCTGGAGCCCAACAGTATAAAATAAGCCTGAAAACACCTCTGAGAGCAGACAGCCCGTTACAATCCCAATCTCTGAATTAATTCAAAGAACTCAGGCCAGGAGCATGTATCGGGGTAGTGATGTAACGTTTCCACCCAAGTCCTTTATTCCAGATAGCAGTGTGGTTGCTAAGGAATAGAGAGTAGGAGAGACAGAGGTAGACAGACAGGTTGAGAGAAGCTCAGAAAACAGTCAGCGCTCCTGTCCCGTGAGGTTTCCAGGCTTGTCTGACAGCTTCCCCAGGACTGCTACTGAAAGGGAAGTCCTAACGGGAGCCTACGAAAGAGGGGCCCGTGAGGAGTGGCAGAATGACGCACAGATTCAAAGCAGTGACCAGGTGACCCTGTCCCCTCAGTGCCCGAAGCATGCCAGCGTGGGCACGGGCACGTGGCCACGTTCACATCCGACTCCGTGGTCTGCTCTCTCGTAGCCAAAAGGGACAAACGAATCACGTGGCGTAATTCTGTTAAAAGGCAGCTAAGTTCGAGACCACGTGAATGAATCACGTGGGGTAATTCTGTTAAAAGGCAGCTAAGTTAGAGACTGCGTGTTTTCAGAAGAGCAGTGCACACAGCATTCGAGTTGGGGAGGGGACACCACCTTGTCAGCATCCATTAGAAGCCACTTTGGAATGTGCGCACGTATGGCGGCTCGGCCTCGGCACGCCTTCTTCAGTATTTATAACAGTGTCGTCCCTGCTCCCTCTGGTTCCACGATACAGACGTTCTTTTCAGGCAGAGCTTCTGCTGCTGACAGGGGACGGGGTGGCCAGAGCTTTCTCTGGTGTAAAGGGAGGACCTCATCCATGTGGTCCCCTTTTTCTCAAGGAAAGCAGACTTTAGAGGCTGCACTCCTTTTGGGGGCACCAGGTCTGCAGCGCGAGCCCCAGAAGGATTCGGGGGTGTTCTGGCTGAGGATCACGTTTTCTAGTTCATCTAAGTGTCACCGCTCATCACACGACTAGGAGTTGTCAGACTTCCTGCCCTGTGTACACTTACAAAACCCAGTCCAAGAGGCAAACGCTCACTGTTAATTAAGCACTTAGGAGGGCTTACTCTCTGACAGGTACTATTCAGAGAAGGGAGGATTATGGACTCTGCTACATTTCACCCTGTTGAGCCGTTACAAAGTAGACCCAATTACCTGCACTTTTCAAACAAAACAAAGGCTGAAAAAGCATCCAAAAAAAAAATTCTGCTTGAAAAGCCATATAATCAGCAGTTGGCAGAAGTGGGATTTTAGTTTTTCCTCCACTCTGATAAGCCATTCCTCCTTAAGATAGTATTATTGCTTTGGTGCCAGAACTTTCTTTCCAACCCTGAAATTTTCCCTAAATCCAGGAGATTATGGAGGGGTCCAAATGTACTTCACTCCCAAGAATGTTGTTCTTTCCATGAACCCAAAGCCTTTACACTTTTTTTTCTGACCATTAAAATGTTAACTTTTTGATTAAAAAAAAATGTTGATTTCCACCTCTCCCCTCTGCCTCAACCTCCAGACTCTGGAAGAGCCAAGAGAGACATCTAAGTCATGTGTAATTGGAAATGTTTCCATATGTGTAGAAATAAGATACTAATCTAACCACCTGCTCACCAGAAGGCAGTGAAACAGACTTTTCTTTCCAAATGGCCCTAAGTCCTCCAGAAAGTCAGCAAACTTTCTCTTGAATATGCCAGTTAGTATTTTAGGTTTTGCTAGCCACACAAACAACCCGACTTTTGTAGCATGGATGCAAAAGCTGCCATAGACACTGTCAACAAATGGGTACAGTTGAGTTCCAATAAAACTTTATTTACAAAAACAGGTGTCAGACTGGATTTCCTCCTGGTGTGGCACAGTTTGCTGAAACCTGTTTCAGGACAAGAGTCAGGAAAGCTGGGTGTGTTTCCGACAGTCTGGCAGTCTTATAATTAATGTAATTTGCAGATTCCACTGAAGATAGGAAACAATAGAGCATTACATGATGCCTTAAATAATGTGTGCTGACTGATCACAGTGGCCAGCTGATAAAGATGAAGCTCACAGACAGCATTAAGAACTCCAAGCAGTGTGTGCAAAGAGCGCTAAGTATCTGCGAACACTGCTTCTTGCAAAATGCGTCTCCTGTTACAAATCTGAATTTCAGGAGTATCACATGTTGCAAGTATCAGCGCTAAATGGTTCCTGCAATTCCATATATCTGCTTGAACACAGGATCGCTGTGAAAAATATTATGGCCACTCTGCCGCTACTGCTGCTGCTGCTAAGTCGCTTCAGTCGTGTCCGACTCTGTGCGACCCCATAGACGGCGGCCCACCAGGCTCCCCCGTCCCTGGGATTCTCCAGGCAAGAACACTGGAGTGGGTTGCCATTTCCTCCTCCAATGCATGAAAGTGAAACGTGAAAGTGAAGTCGCTCAGTCGTGTCCGACCCTCAGCGACCCCATGGACTGCAGCCTACCAGGCTCCTCCATCCATGGGATTTTCCAGGCAAGAGTACTGGAGTGGGGTGCCATTGCCTTCTCTGATGGCTACTCTGGAAGGTTATAAAAACCTGTTAGAGAAATTGAAACAGGGGTTTCTAGACATCTTCCAAGCATGCCAATCCTTGGGCATTTAGGGTGTGAAGGACAGACTTTTCCACTGGGCTCAAAGGTATGCTCCAGATCTGCTAATGATTCTCTCCAAAATCCTAACAGGCATCACATCGGAAGCCCCATCTTGGCCACTGGGAATGAGAGCGTGACATTTCCATCTTGTGCGTGTGCATTTACAGCGCAGAAAACCAAAACAACAACACAGCACCTCTCGCAATGGAAGAGAACCTCGCGCTTTCCTCTTTATTGCAGAAAGAAGAACTGCAGATGCAGACGCAGAGTTTGGGTGGGGGAACCGTCTGGGTGGGACAGGCAGGACTACACACACACACACACCAAAAAAAAAACAATGAAAACACGAAATAAAGAGATTGCTCATAAGATAGTTATTAAAGAGATCACATCTTCTATGTCCTGGGATTTTTCAATCCAAATGATAGCAGTAGACTAAGGGCAATTCCTGCGTTGGGAAGATCCCCTGGATAAGGAAATGGCAATCCACTCCAGCACTCTTGCCTAGAAAATCCCATAGACGGAGGAGCCTGATAGGCTACAGTCCATGGGGTTGAAGAGAGTCGGACATGACTGAGCGACTTCACTTTCACTTTCAAGGGCGATTGAGAGACCATAACTGTTCTTGAAAGTAATAAGGAAAAAAAGAAAAAGAAAGGAAGAAAGTAATAAGAATTATAGGCCATATCATCACAATTCAGAGGAAATTCATGCCTTCTGCTGGGGAGAGCAAAGATGACCCTTGCAGCATTGTGAGTCATTCTGCCTAGACTGAGGGGTTTAAATTCCTCAACCAGGAGTCAGTATCAAGCCTTGTTGAGGACCAGAGTTTCTTACTGGCAGAATGATCTTTGAAATCTCTGAATACTAAGAAGCCACCAAGCACGTGATTTTCGGAGATTAGTACTTCCAAACAAATACAAAACCCCACTAGTTAACACGAAAAGACGAAAAACAAAACAGAACCCTAGCCACCCATTAGGTCACAGCGCTGCAAGTGGCATGGGCCGCGTTAGGGCAGCAGCGACACGCGGCGGGGCGGACGGGGGCAGGGCCGGGGAGCCCTCAAGGCGCTCTGCTGCGCTTCACACCCTCGCACGCCTCCGCTCCTCAGCCCGGCGCCTTCCAAAGGCAGCTGGTTGCATCTCCACTTTGAGAGCAAGTACACGGAAACTAAATAATCTGAGGTCATAAATCAGATGAAGGGAGAACCTGAATGCCAGTCTAACCAATCCAGAACCATCTGTCCACCCTTTCTGCCTGTAAACCATGATGATCATGACCCATTCAATGAAATGGAGAAGGAATACTCGAGACGAACAGTACTCTTGCAAATGATGAAATTCCAAGCTCTTAACCAGGGTAGGAAAAGGATGAGAAAAATCAGGAAAGGGTCAGAAAGACCACAAGTGAAGGGAAAAGCTGAGAAAATACCCCATTCTCCTGTTCTCCGGAGATCTATAATCATATGCTACACTGTTCCCTGCAAGCACAGACATACACAGGGTAGCACATTAATCCTTCAAACACTAACAGATGCTGGCAGGGATTTAGACTGGAATGTATTTACAAAGTGACAAATTATGTTCTGTATTATAGAGAGAGAGAAAGAGCACCCACAAACAGGCTGATAAATGTCAGCTGCAGTCACGACAAATGGTTTATTTTTATTATACTGTAACCACAAATGTTTTTTTTTTTTTCCTTTTTTTTTCCAGGGAGTCCCAAAGATTTATTTGTTGCAGGGAAAAAACAAGATTATATATGACACAAAGTAATAACTGTAAGATCGGTGATATTCCGGGCACCCTACCCTCCTGGAAAGCTGCATCCAGGCTGTCGAGTGCCACTAAAAAACGCAACCTTCTCCCAAGCCCAGTAAATGGTTAATAAATCAGCACCAATACAATGCCTTGTAATTAGATACAGCCTTAGTTCACGGACCAGCCAATTGATAGACAATATCCAATTCCCCCTTCACTGGCTATCAGGAGGGTAGAGTAACTATTAAAATAAATTTAATGGCTGTGACGGGTAAGAAAATATACCAGAAGCTAAAATGTAATCAGTATATCCAAACCCAAAATAAAATTATAGTCTTTGCTGCAAACACGGTCCCTGGAAAGGAGGCTTATGGGTGGAGAGCGACATCCACAGGCCAAAACAGGCAAGGTCACTAATTCACAGGAATGTTTAACCTTGAACACAAGATTGGGTGGGGGCACCGGGGGTGGGGGGAATCTGGCCTGGGGCCAAGGCAAAATGTAAGCATTGATTATTAAGAGACCACTCTGAAGAATTCCTCTCCTGCAGTTGGCCAGTGGGGCATTGGGGGCAGAGACAGGCAGTCTTGAGGGAGCTCCAAGGCAAAATGGCAGGGGGGTGACCTAGAGTCTGCAGCCCTGCTTCTTGGTGGGGCTCCGCTGTCACCTTGCTCTGTGGCCCTGGGCAGGTTTCTCCCCCCACCCCACCCCCACTCGCTAGGAACCTCCATGCTCTCAGCTGTGAGCTAGAGGGTTTGGAGCTCCTGGGGTGGCCAAGATCTCTTTCAGTGTCCAATCCTTTGTCTGAGATGTAGAGCGATGGTAAATAGAGGAGGGCAGGCCAAAGAAAATGCATGCTGGTGACCAAGAAGATTCCGCAGAAAGAGAAACACTTGCTCTTCTGGGATGCAGATACCTCGCGGAATCACTGCTAGGTACAAGTCCCCACACTTGCACACCCTGAAAGCGGGTTTTTAAAAAAAGGCACAACAGCAACACATAAATATATTCAAAACACAGATTTCATAGAAGGGTGCAGAATCATACACACACACACACACACACACACACACACACACACAATCCCAGTGACGACTATACGTAAAGGCACTTCTTTCTTTTGTGATAACGGACAGAAAAGACTGCTGTGGTGGGGAGTGGGGGGAGGCAGCCCCATCTTTAGGGCATTAGGGGCAGGCAGCAGCTCTTCTCTCTTCCCCCAAAACCCGCCGCCAGGAGGAGTGAGCAGGTGGCCGTGGGGAGACACGCACAAGGACGAACCCTGGGGTCCAGGGAACAAGACTCGGTCCCAACCCCACCACCTCAATGAGTTCCGACCTCCTGGAACCCTGAAGCCTCACTGTTCCCATCTGTGGAACCATAATGTTAATATCTCCTTCAGCATGGGAGGGTTAGATAAAATTATGCTTATAGCCTGGAGGGCCCAGTACCTGCCTGGCACACAGGAAGTTGGGGCTGCTCCCTGAAACCACCCCCTCCAAAGCTCTTTACAATCCTAAAAAAAGATACCTGTCTTTCCTGCAATCCAATGAGAGCTTATTCTTCCTTTATCCTAATTCACATCCTAGTTTTATCCATCACCACTGCCTTGTGTCTTATTTTCTCTAAGGGCGGGGGGGTAGGGGGTGGGGCTGGGGATTCAGCATGGAGCATGCTCCCATGAGCTTCCTTCTGTTTCCCAGGCCAGTGTATTCCAAAGAGCGGGCTTCTGTTCTCAGTAGCTTATAGTGACATGAGATCAAAGGTGGGGAGCAAGGTGGAAGACAGTGTGAAGGGGAATCCACTCCATCAAAATGGCAGTCCAGGGACTTCCTTGGTGGTCCAGTGACTAAGACTCTGCATTCCCAATGCAGGGGGCCCAGGTTCAATCCCTGGCCAACAAACTAGATTCCACACACCACCACTACAGATCCAGAGCAACCAATAAAAAAACAAACAGATTTTTTTTAAAAATAGCATTCTGTCATAGGAGCCAACCAGAAGAAGGTCCTGAAGACAAGAGTCCAGCCAAAGTCACAAGAATTTGAGCAGCAAAATAAATAATGATATTACTGGACTATAGAACAAAACATACACCTGTGAATCTATACTAATATAAATAAAATAACTGAATCAACCAACAAGTGGGAGAGAGGGGATCGCTCTTCCTTCAGAAGAATTCCAATGAATCCGTGTAGAAAGCCATGTGAGAAATACAAAATCACCATTAGGGAAGCACTGCTATAATAACTGCTGTAGGTGAGAGCAAAGTCAGTATATGAATGTTCAAGAAAGAGAAGGCTGGCATAATTTCAAAGCATCTCCCCCTAAATATTTACGCAGTATGAAGAAAAAACCAGTAACATGATGATGGAAAAACTCAGCAGACATTACCTTCACCAAATGATCACCATTAACTTCACCATTAACCACAGCAAGACAGACAAACATCATGTACCACCTGACCTGCTTCACTAAAAGCACATAACATCGTTTCCAGGATGCTCGGGCCAAAAATCTGCTTTAACTTAATCCAATCATTAAAAAGGAAAAAAAAAAAAAAAAAATCAGTTGCACCAAAGTATCAAGAGCAGGAAGGACAGGGAAGGAGTGAGGAACGGTCAAAGACTAGAGGCGACCAAGAAGACATGCGGTTAGAGACAAGGTGGGATCACGGACCAGATCCTGCACCAAGAAGAGATACCTTCAGAAAACTGCTTCAATATGCATAAGGAGGCATAGTTAGCATTATAAACTACTGCCAACTTCCTGGTTTTGAAAAGTATATGATGGTTAGATAATTACATTACAGTTAGGTAAACTGTTAAAATTAGGGGAAGACAGGTAAAGCCTCTGTGCATTTTTGCAACTTCTATGTAACTCTGAAGTTACTTGGAAAAAAGTTCATAAAATACAATGAAATGGCTGTCTTTTGGAGCTGGTGTTCTGTGTTAAGATAGCCTTTCTTTTATAAAGTAGTGCTGATTGTTGATGAGGCATGTCACTTGTTGATTTTTGGTTACTGTTGTTTTATTAGTGTCCTTCTGAGGAAATAAAAACACTTTGGCAAGTTTAAGTTGGTGTCCTAGTTTCTGTTTTCTTTTGAAAATTTTTGGGATCCTGAAATCCGAAAATCTGAGAACCACTAACTAATAAGCTCGTTGAGAAGTATTTCCTGATGATTGGACACTGGAGGAATGAAAGTTTACAACATGAGCACTGTCCTCTTCACGGAGCACTATCGATATTCTAATCACAACATTAAGTCCCAATGCGACTACAGCGTCAGACCAAACGGAAAGTCACGGTCGCCTCTTCAGGAAAGTGCGCCCTGATCACTCCCACGGTGGGAAGCAGGGGCCGGGCACAGAATCTTTGCTACTCACATCCAGTTACGAGTTTCTTAAAAGCAGGGCCTCTCATGCACATGTCTGTATCTTCTAAGAGGTATTTTTCCCCCAGTGAAAATTCAATTTATTAAAAAAAATAATTGATACGCATCTTTGTAACTTCTGAATGCAAGTTAACTGTTTGACTATATAAGCTATGAAATGCTGAGAAACTTGCAACCTAACTCATTTTAAGTCTTTCTTTTAGCCCCAAGGTGCATTTAAAACAAACAAAAAGTTGTTTCGCTCATTTCCAAAGCACCAGCTATCGATCCCTTATACTTTCTGAGTGCTCTTCTTCCAGTAGTTTTGGAGCCCTAGTAATAAGTGCTTTAATAGGGATTAAGTACAGCAAAACCCTCATTTCGTACACCCTCCATTACAGATGAGCCTGAGAGCTTTCAAAGTTTTTATGTGAAATGCTAAAACTTTTTGTTTAACATACTTTTAAAGTTGAGAAGATTGTTGGAACAAGTGCTCTCGGTTATCAATCAAATGCGTGATCATTCAGCAAGTAAAACAAACCATTTGAAGATGATAAATACACAGTGAGGGTAGACGTGTAGAAAAAGAGGTCCCCAGACAGGGCTGGGAATAAAAAAGGAGTATAAATGGGAACAACCTTTCTGAAGAAGAATGATCAATTCACACTTAAGAGCCTCACTTGGCCCAGGGAAATCAGCAGCACTGACGGTGAGTGTGAAAAGTGCAAACAGCACCTGTGCCCAGCGAGAAGGGGCTGCGGAGGGCAGCACACACAGTCACCAGCGAGAAGGGGCTGGGGAGGGCGGCACACACAGTCACCAGCGAGAAGGGGCTGGGGAGGGCGGCACACACAGTCACCAGCGAGAAGGGGCTGCGGAGGGCGGGACAGACAGTCACCAGCGAGAAGGGACTGGGGGGGCGGGACACACAGTCACCAGCGAGAAGGGACTGGGGGGGCGGGACACACAGTCACCAGCGAGAAGGGACTGGGGGGGCGGGACACACAGTCACCAGCGAGAAGGGGCTGCGGAGGGCGGCACACACAGTCACCAGAACCGTCCTGCCGAAGGACGCCTACTGCTACAGGAAGACGGCCAAAACATTCTAGGGAAAAAAAGTCAGACTACGGTGTGATAGCAATTTTAAGAAATATAGACAAAAATATCTGAATATTAAGAAGACAAAAAGAGATACACCAAGTTAACAGCAATTGCTTCTGAGATTCAGAAGCACTTATTCCTTATTTGTGTAGGTGTGACTATAATCGTGAAATATGTCAAGATAACATTATTTTTCTATTTCTGCTTTATTGACTATGCCACAGCCTTTGACTGTGTGGATCACAATAAACTGTAGAAAATTCTAAAGGAGAAGAGGACGACAGAGGATGAGATGGCTAGATGGCATCACTGACTCAATGGACATGAGTCTGAGTGAACTCCGGGAGTTGGTGATGGACAGGGAGGCCTGGTGTGCTGCGATTCATGCGGTTGCAAAGAGTCAGACATGACTGAGCGACTGAACTGAACTGAACTGATGATTTTATTCAAAATCCCAGTGGTTGACTTTAAACTGCATGCAAGTATATAAAATAAAACCTAATTAATTAAAAAAGAATGTAAGAAAATTCCACTGGGGGGATGGATAAATAGGAGAAACAGGATGGAATGATTCCAGAGTATATAAGAAGACATTTTCACTGTCAGTTCAAGATAGCAAATTGAGCACAAGCGTTTGTCCCCATTCTCTTCTGAGATCACAGTGGTACAGAGAAGCAAAGAAGTGTTGGGGTAGTGAGGAGGGTCATCAGAGAAGAAATTACAACACATTTACGAAGGATAAAAAGAAGGTTGAAACCCTTTGACAGGTAAAACAGAGTGAGGATATGTTCAGAACACTTAGGAGCTTCTAACATCAACAGAGAAAGCCAGTGAATACCCCAGCCTGGAGGACCACGTCCTCCCTTTCCTACCTCATTGGCTAGAACTAGTCACAGGACCGCACTCAAGAGGGCAAGGACGTATGTGCGCCAAAAGGCCAGAGAGCTCACAGTGTCCAGTGAACTGCTCTGATGCAATTGAATATTCAGGTTCATTTTAAAGTGTATTATTAAACGTGGGCCATTACTAACAGAGTAGATGAAACCACGAGACTTTTCTCTAATTAGGTGGCTGCAATATTAAAGAAGAGGACAGCTGGGACTTTGGCACTGGTGCTGGGTTTTATGTCGATGCTACTGAAGATCTTTGGAAAACTAACTATAGAATGTACTCTTACATAACGAAGGAGCTTCCCCAACTTGTAAATGACAATTTTCCAGTGGACCCCCAAAGGATGTCTGTTTTTGGCCACTCTATGGGAGGCCATGGAGCTCTGATTTGTGCTTTGAAGAATCCTGGAAAATACAAAGCTTATGATGCTACCTGTCTTGTGAAGTCCTATCCAGGTCCTCAGCTGGATATACTAATTGATCAAGGGAAAGAGGACGAGTTCCTTTCTGATGGACAGTTACTGCCTGATAACTTCATAGCTGCCTGTACAGAAAAGAAAATCCCTGTTGTTTTCAGATTACAAGAGGGTTATGATCACAGCTACTACTTTATTGCAACCTTTATTGCTGATCACATCAGACATCATGCAAAATATCTGAATGCATGAAAAACTTCAGATAAGAGAATCTCTTCAGGATTATAAAATTATAATAAACAGAATTGCAAGGAAATAAGATTTTAAAACTTTGGATTTCATAATGCTAAAAATGCTTCATTCTGTAGTTGAATCACTCACTGAATAAATATATCAAACCTGAAAAAAAATAAATAAATAAAGGAGATGGGAATACCAGACCACCTGTCCTGCCTTCTGAGAAATCTGTATGCAGGTCAGGAAGCAACAGTTAGAACTGAACATGGAACAACAGACTGGTTCCAAATAGGTAAAGGAGTACGTCAAGGCTGTATATTGTCACCCTGATTATTTAACCGATATGCAGAGTATGTCATGAGAAACGCTGGGCTGGAGGAAGCACAAGCTGGAATCAAGATTGACGGGAGAAATATCAATCATCTCAGGTATGCAGATGACACCACCCTTATGGCAGAAAGTGAAGAGGAACTAAAGAGCCTCTTGATGAAAGGGAAAGAGGAGAGTGAAAAAGCTGGCTTAAAGCTCAACATTCAGAAAACGAAGATCATGGCATCTGGTCCCATCCCTTCATGGGAAATAGATGGGGAAATAGTGGAAACAGTGGCTGACTTTATTTTTGGGGCTCCAAAATCACTGCAGATGGTGATTCCAGCCATGAAATTAAGAGACGCTTACTCCTTGGAAGGAAAGTTATGACCAGCCTAGAGGGCAGATTAAAAAGCAGAGACATTACTTTGTCAACAAAGGTCCATGTAGTCAAGGCTATGTTTTTTCCAGTGGTCATGTATGGATGTGAGAGTTGGACTATAAAGAAAGCTGAGCACCAAAGAATTGATGCTTTTGAACTGTGGTGTTGGAGAAGACTCTTGAGAGTCCCTTGGCCTGCAAGGAGATCCAACCAGTCCATCCTAAAGGAGATCAGTCCTGAGTGTTCATTGGAAGGACTGATGCTGAAACTGAAACTCCAATACTCTGGCCACCTGATGCGAAGAGCTGACTCGTTTGAAAAGACCCTGATGCTGGGAAAGATTGAGGGTGGAAGAAGGGGATGACAGAGGATGAGATGGTTGGATGGCATCACCGACTCAACAGACATGGGTTTGGGTGGACTCTGGGAGTTGATGATGGACAGGGAGGCCTGATGTGCTGCAGTTCATGGGGTCACAAAGAGTCAGACACGACTGAGCAACTGAACTGAACATTATTTTTCAATCAGGAAAAAAATTAATCAGCAGAGTTCTAATTTCATGAAACAGATAGATATGATACGTGAAAACAAAATATCCATGAATGGATTTACAGCTTGTGCAGGCAATTTATTTCCTGGAAGAACCCACAAGAGACTGTCTTCTGGTGGAAGGAATGATGTTTAGCACATGTTTAAAGGGAAGAGGATTGCCATTTAGATTTTTCTGTGTTATTTAACATTTTAGTGTGGGCATAATTTTTTGGAAAATAAAGTAGCAGTTCTAAGGGTATGTACCTTTCTAGGTAAGAGGGAAAGTTAATCTCGTGTGTGGTACCTGTGTGTGGATTCTGCCCAGCCCTGATGCACAACTCAGCCCCTCTAGGAAACAAATCCTCAGGCACACGAGGGGCAAAGACGAGAGGAAGCACCAACCTTCTTGGGATCAACGCTGCTCGCTCTCCTAGGTCAGAAACCACAGGCAGAGAAATCAGGCCCAACAAGATCGAATCCGAGTTCTACCACACATAGCTCCAGCATGCCAAGAAATGCACCAAACTCTCTGAAACCCGGTGAAATGGGGGCAATTATATACACACAGCCAGAGAGAGTGGACTTTCAATCAGACGGTGAGTATAAAGCATGTGGCAATGTGCCCGGAATGAGAGGGTCAATAAGCCTAGCTGACATTGATAACAATAATCATCACAGCAACTACACTATCTCCAACCGCACAAGCCATGCTGGATACTAAGAACAACGTGTGGCAGTGTTCAGCATAGAATAAACACTCTGTGAATGTGTCCCAGGTCACACTCTGATCATACTCAAATCTCTTCCTCCCATCAAGGTGATGAGGATACCACAAAGACAATGTTCCAGCAGGGTTACAGATAGAAGGGATCAGATCACCCTCTTACACGCTGATTTATTTAGTTAAGACACGACCACTGATGGGAAGAGAGGTGGTGGTCCTGCACAGAAGAAGAGCACGGCTCTGCGGAGGCACCTGGTCTTTCCACACTTGTGTGTGTGGGTGTGTGTGGGTATGTGTGGGTGTGCGTAAGACAGAGAGAGCGAGCGAGAGGAGGGCTCTCCGTGTCTTCCCAAAGCAAGGCCTGAACAGAATCTAGCGCTCTGCCGGCCAGCGGCTTCCGTGTTGACACCGCAGCACTACTCTGAAGGCCCCCAGCAAGCCAGCTGCTTCCGGCTGCCAGCAGTGGCCGGATGCCAGGGGCTCCTGGGCCTCCCTCAGTCTAGGGCCATCCAGGCCTTGTGTGCACAGGAGAGAAAGCAGAGTCGGAGTCCAGCCTCTCCTGCCTGTGCCCCCTCTTCAGTCTCTAAAACCTCCTTTATCTCCATAATTGGGTTCCACAAATTGCAAATGGAACTGAGGCAAAGACATACATAGCCATACACGGTCAAGCTTCATTTAGAAGTCAGCCATCTGACCTCTGATTGCTGGGCAAAGTGCCCACCTCACGCCGCGTGCCTTGTCTGGGAATGTTTATCCCCAGGGGCGCGTCGTCCACATAGCACCCCTTGGCCCCAATGCCCTGCCTCTGCTTCGTCTCCACCCAGGGCACTGGAGAGGAGCGTCAGGGAGCAAGCCTCAAAATGAACTGGAGACGCACAACGCCTCCTCCTTCCTGCCCTGGGACCACCATTCCCTCACGTGTCTACAGATACACAGGAAAATCAAGCGCTTCATTATGGAGCTTTGACTCTTCACTACTTAAGAGTGGTTTTACTCTTATTAAACAAAAGTTTATTTGAACACATGAAATGTAAACCACCATACAACACACACTGGAAAAAATATATATGCCTATACGTGTGTACACACACACACACACACACACACACACACAGAGGAACAAAGGGAACCGGAACACAGAAAGCCAGTTTCCTAATTGTTGAAGCAGGGTGACTAGCATACAGGGGCTTATTATCATCCTGTCTGCTTTACTGTTGAATATATTTGAAATTTCCATAATCAAAAGCCTTTTATTTTAAAGACAGGCCATATAGGCAAACACAAAGCCATGAAAAGAAGAAGCATAAACGTAACTGAACAGAAGTACGAGGAGACACACCAGTAGTTATGGGAACGTGTGCTGAGTTCACCGAGTTTAAGTAAGAACACATTTACACGGAGTCAAAGAACAAAAACCCTTATGTTTATTGGCAAAGATATTAGATCATTTGGAAAGATTAAGGATAGAAAGGAATGAACAGCAAGAAGAAAGTGGCTTGCTGAGGACTTTGGCACATCTGAAAAATAATGGTCTCTTCAAAAATGGAAATGTTTTCCAGTTGTAATCGCTGGCTTACACAGTTTCTCGGTACGTCATCAACATTGGCACCAAAAATAAACTGCAATGATCAGCTAATTACCAGGCTGTACAGCCACTAATGAAATAAAGCGCCTGACTCCCTCTCCAAAGCCAGTCGGCAACATGGGCTTTCAGTAACACAGTTAAACCTGAGCACTTGACCCCTCCAAAAAAAGAAAACAAACAAAAAAACCAGCTGACACTTGGCCTTATCCTTATGCCAAGCAAAAAGACATGAGCCCCTTTATTTCTGGGGTGGTGGGAGGGTGCAGGGAGGCTACCAGCGAACATTCCCGAGCAGATGTTTACAAACAGAAGGTAACTGATAAAGACCCAAGCACAATGCCGCATTGTCTTCCGCGAGTCACAGATGAACCCACTGGAGCTGCTGCAAACGGCCTTCCTGGAAGCCGTCCAGAAATTAAAAGGTGCAAACAAGCTGCCTAATACCCTTGCGTAGACTGAATTCTTATGAAGAAAATAAAGTTTATTGTCTGGAAAGGGAGAAAGCATGAGGAAAGCACTAAAGCAATGGAGGTGAACAATGAGACAGATGTTCACTTCAGGAAATAAAGGGAACAGAAGAAGTCATCACCGAGGAATTTTACGAGGATCCCGACGAGCCGGCCCACGTCAAGGGCACGGGTGAAGGCGGAGGCGGCGGGCCGGCGCCCGGCTTCCCGGGGCTGCTGACCTTGCGGGCCAGGCGTGGTGACGGCCCGATCGAGGCTGAGCACCGAGCCTCTTAGGAACTCCCTGCCACCTCCCAAACCACTGACTGTCACCCCAAATACAAGCCAGAAAGAAAAGCGCCAAGTCCCAGCATATTGGTGAGGGCCCCTCCTGCTTCACGTCCACCGTGGGTATCGCACAGACTCGGAAAGACAGGGGTCTGCTCTCCCTGTCTCGACCAGCTCCCCAGCAAGAGGGAGGGCAGAGAGGGGACCGCTGACGAGACTTCTCCGAGCGGCACCACTGCTCGGGGACCCGTCCTCCTTGACGCGTTCAGTGGGCTGCGTCCCCCTCTCTTCCCGTGGTCCCAGGGGGCTCTCAGGAAACCACTCTTCAGCCCAGATAGAGAGCATCGTTGTGAAGATCCCTGGACAGTTCCCCAAATCCCAACTGGCGGGACTGCCTCCAAACTCGAAGGTCTTCATCTGGGTCCTCTTCCTCTTGCGGTATTACACATGGATCCTATATAAGCAATCTCAAATATTCCGCGAAAGGTCAAGGAAGTTTCATTGGATGGATGACGTGATGAAAGGGTGGAAAACAGGATGGACGGGTAGTTGGCTGGTGGGCGGGCAGGCTGGCTGGCTGGCAAGGTTGACTGTGGACATGTGCAATTATCTGTACTTGACTAATTCTTGGTAACAAATTCTTTGGGGCAAACCTCACAAGGAATGGCAACTTATTATGTGGCTGATGGGAATCTAACAAGATTATTCAATGGGAAAATATAGCATAACCATATAAGAGAATACCACCTCGCCACTGAGGATCATGGCAAGGGAAAAATTCTATCCGCATGGGAAAATGTTTACGAGCTACCACTAGGTTCAATAAGAAGCCGGCTATGAAAGAGAATACACAGGACAATCTTAATGGCTTAAAATGTGTGTAAGTGGGCACATGTATTATAAGGTAGCAGCAAACATACTTCCCTGACACAGACTAAAATGTTAACAGGGATAGTTTCTGGATGATGAGCCTGAGCCCTGACAGCTTTTAAAAAACCAGTACAGCTCAAACTCGGGGTTCACTGTTTTCTGATCGCTGGGCTTGCTGGATTACTTCTACAGTATATTCGTCACCCCAAGGCATTACTATTTCATCCAGAACGGCTGCACACCAAGCATATTCTCAGTCACTAGAAACAACTGCATCTTTGGTTTGGCTGATGGAAACTCAGAAGTGGGCACCGCTGGGGCTCACGCCGCTCCACGGCTCTCGGGCGAGACTGTGACAGAAGTGTGTGGAGCCCTGGGCAACGCAGCAGGACAGTCAGCAAGTGTGATCACACGGCCCGCTGCCATGACCTCGTCAGGGCAGGACTGAGACGGAAACAGAGATGCCTGCTGACGCCCATCCCATCCCCTGTAAACATCAGGCCGTGACATGTTACATCCTCAGGCCCAGCTGTCAGGGGCTCAACTGCGTGCTCCTAAAATTTATGTGCTGCAGGCCAACCTCCAGGACCTCCAAGTGTGACTTGGAGGTAAGGCTTTTCAGAGCTGACCAAGTTGAAAAGAGGCGGTGACGGCTGGCCCTCATCCAGACTGACTGCATCCTTCTGAGAAGAGCAACCAGACACACGGACAACAGGGACGCACGTACACAGAGCACAGACTGTGCGAGGACACAGCGGGCAGGCGGCCGCCTGTGGGCCAGGCGGAGAGGCCGCAGGAGGAACGACACCTGCGGACACCTTCATCTCGGCCTTCCAGCCTCCAGGAAAAAAAACCACATATTTCTGTTGCTCAAGCCAGTCCATCTGTGGCACTTCGCTACAGCAACCAGAGGAAACTCAGAGACCAACCCCAACCTACGAGGCGTCCCAGGCCCGCGTTCTCTCCTGCTGGGGTATCTTCTTCTCATGCTTCCTCTTGTTTCTGGCCCTCTGATGCCTTGTTAACCCATCACCCCAGCCCCCAACACACACACACACACACCAGACCCAAGCCTTTCTTTTGCTCTTACATTTGGGTTATATGGCCCTCTTTTTCAGTCCCCCAATCTAGACCCCAACACACCTGTGGATTAATTCACTTCCTTGACTGCATGACCCTCCTCCTGCTCCCCTCCTGCTGCCAACAACCTGGCCTCCTCCCCTACCCTCCTGTGAAGTGAGAGTCGCTCAGCCGTGTCTGACTCTTTGCAACCCCATGGTCTATACAGTCCACGGAATTCTCCAGGCCGGAATAGTGGAGTGGGTAGCCTTTCCCTTCTCCAGGGGATCTTCCCAACCCAGGAATAGAACCCAGGTCTCCCACATTGCAGGCAGATTCTTTACCAGCTAAGCCACAAGGGAAGGCCAAGAATCCTGGAGTGGGTAGCCTGTCCCTTCTCTACTGGATCTTTCTGACCCAGAGATTGAACTGGACTCTCCTGCATTGCAGGCGGGTTCTTTACCAACTGAGCCACCAGGGAAGCCCTCTACCCTCCTGGGCTCTGGGTTAATATGGCCCTTTGCCCCACCCTCTGCAGGATCCAAGTGGCATTAGAGGCTGCTCTGCTTGCAGCTGACCTTCCTGACTCAGCTTCTCCACGGGCCAGCCTCTCTCCTGTGGTCAGGGAACATGAGATCTCTGTGGGGCTTGTGGCATGCTAAGACGAAACACAGCTACAAAGCAAAGATCTTCTCAAGCAGTGTCCAGCCCCAAGGGCCTCGCCTTCGTTCTCGCTACCGAGCAATAATGAAAGAGCTAGACGTAAGCTTTGTAAGTCAGAGGACGAGAGCAGAAGAGGATATTTTTTTTTTAAAGAGAAAGTTTTATGTTCCTTTAAAACTTAGACATGATTTTTAAGGGAGTCTCATTCTTGTCCTTTCAGGTAAGCTTTCAAACTGTTAAATGGAATGAGGACATAATCCATATTGTTTTATGGGGAACCTGCTTTTAAGATATGTACAACATTTAAGGAACATTAAGGAAAAGCAGAAATTGAATTCCTTCCAGAAGGGCTTTAAGTAGAGATAAGAAAAGGAGGCCATAGGTTAGAAATATTTCCCAAATTATCATCAGAAATTGCCGGGGCAACTGTTTAGCAGCCTCGTGAAGTGCTGCAAGAATTATTTTTCTCGACTTTTAATAAGATAGTAATCCAATTAATTTCCAAGGAAGATAAAAATGAAGCATATTCTCAGGCCATGTGGAGAATACAAGTTCCTTTATTCATTGGATGACTATTTACCCAGAGTGCACCCAGGTGTGGTAACGAGAGGGATACAAAGATGTATAACCCCAGGCAGCTGATGAACATGTAGGAAGCAAGAGGGGCTAGTGGCAGGGATGATGGGATGACGTGTGCACGGGGTGGGTGACTGTGTGCTTGTTGTCGGGGGAGGTGACAAGTTGACTTTACGGCCAGTTGAACATGTCCTGCAAAAGATACATGAGGCTGTGAATAATCTGGAATCAACAGAATAGACACAGATGTTCAGAAATGGACATAAAGATCTGGGAGGCAGAGTGATTGTTGAAATGTGGGAAGTGGGTATGATCTCCAGGGGGAAGAATATAGACCAAGACAGAGGGTCAAAAACAGAAGTGTTAGGAGACATGGTGTGCCTTTAGTAATGACTGTTCAACTCTGTGAATATACTAAAAACCATTAATGAGTAAACAGTACGGTATGTGAATTACATCTCAACACAGTTGCTGCCATTGCCAAAAACAGAGTGGGGGGAAGGTATGGCCCATAAGCCATACGCCCATAAGTTCAATATCATTAGTCATTTATTTTACAAAGTAAAATAAAACCACAATGAGATACCCTGCATACCCAAATAGAACTTTTAAAACACTGATGAGCAACGTCCCTGGTGGTCGGCCCAGTGGCTAAGACTCCGTGCTCCGAATGCAGGGGACTTGGGTTCAATCCTTGGTCAGGGAACTAGATCCCACATGCTGGAACTAAGAGTTTGCAAGCTGCAACTAAAGATTCCAAATGCTGCGACTAAAAGTTCCCACAAGCTGCAAGTAAGAAAAAACAAACAAACAAACAAAAATCCCGCGTGCCACAACTAAAGATCCCGCACGCCCCAACTAAGACCCGGCATGCACGTGCACACAGTTACACACACAGTCACACACACAGACCGTTAGCCTTTGTAAGGGTTTCAATAGATTTAGAAAAGACAAGACTGGCAATATCAAGAACTATTGAGGATGTGGAGCACTGGAATCAGCACAGAACGTATAAATAAAATGCTCCAACCACTCTGGAGAAATGCCCACTGGCCTCTCAAACGTCCTCAGTCCTACTAGTGGCCAAAGCATTCTACTACTGGATATTGCTCTGGAAACAACCTGCATGTACAGAACAGGCAATCAAGTCAACAAAAAGCAATGGAGCCACGCGGGGAATACTACTCAGCGATGAAAAGGCACGAGCCACAGATAAGCACAATGGCAGGGGTGCCTCACACACTCAGAACGCTGAGCAAAAGAAGCCAGGCTCAGGCTGTACCCTGTCTAATTTCACTGCTGTGAAACTAGGAAATGCAAATGAATCAACAGTGACAGAAAACAGACCAGCGTTTCCCAGGGCCCGGGCAATCTAGACCGTAAAGCGTAGTGAATTGTAAAGGGAACAGTGAGAAACCTTTGTGGGGTGATGGAAATGTTCCGTTTCCTCAGTGCGGTGGTGGTTTCATGGCGATGTGCATCTGTCAAAAGTCGTTAAGCTGTGCATTTTAAATGGATGCAGTTTACTGTACATAAATTATACCTCAACAAACTTGATCAAACTAAACCGAGTAAGCAAGCAAAAGGCGTGTGTCAAATGCCTCACCTTGTTTCTTTAAAAATGACCAAAGAGACATCCAAACAGCCCACTTTGCTTCCAGGATGAATGAAAGCATTGCCAATGGCCACCTCTCCTGAGTGTCTACCCATGTCACAAACCGTGTAAGGCACTCCCATATATTATGTCATTTGAGTCCAGCAATCCCATAAAAGCAAGTGAAAATCCCCTATTTACAGCGGAGAGAGGCTGACTTTGCCTGATATTACACAGAACTTTTGCGGCTCTGAGAGCAACACTCCACGTTCCAACTCACTGCTTTTCAACTAGTTGCCTGCTATGATGGTAATACGACTAGTAATGGTGATAATAAACTTTTATGGGGCACACTACATCCCAGACAATCTCCTCAGTCCTTTATGTGCACAACACCATATATTTTCTACACGCCACCATACGAAGCAAAGTGGAAAGTGAAAGTCACTCAGTCATGTCTGAGCCCTCCAGGCTCCTCTGTTCATGGGATTTCCCAGGCAAGAATACTGGAGTAGGTTACCATTGCCTTCTCCAGGGGATCTTTCTGACCCAGGGGTCAAACCCAGGTTCCCTGCACTGCAGGCAGATCCTTTATTGTCTGAGCTACCAGGGAAGCCCTCTATATGAAGCTGGACTATTTTAACCCCCTTTTCCACATGAGGAAATGGGAGCTCAGAGAAGTTAAGTCACATAATGAGAGATGCTCCTTACAGAAAAGGTCCCATCCATGAAGGGTGTACCCATGGAAGCAGGGTGGTATCAGCCCACCCTCTGCAATTCTCAAGATAGAACCACAGCACTGATGCCTGTAAGCGTGCAGTGCTGGTTCTGTTCGTGGCACTAATTGTCTTGCTCTTCACACTGTCCACACTGGTTGCTGAGCCCAGGGTAGGCAAGGTGCAAGCTAAGAGGCTGGAAGGAGGCTCGAGAAGCCACCACGACCACCACCACCATCACCACGACCACCACCTCCATCCCCTTCACCACCACCTCCATCCCCATCATCACCACCTCCATCACCACCACCATCATCACCACCTCCATCACCATCATCACCACCTCCATCACCACCTCCATCGTTACCACCACCACCTCCATCATCACCACCACCACCTCCATCACCATCATCACCACCTCCAGCACCACCACCATCACCACCTCCATCACCACCTCCATCGTTACCACCACCACCTCCATCACCATCATCACCACCTCCATCACCATCATCACCACCTCCATCATCTCCACCACCACCTCCATCGCCATCACCACCACCTCCATCACCACCATCACCACCTCCATCGTTACCACCACCACCTCCATCGCCATCATCACCACCTCCATCACCACCTCCATCGTTACCACCACCACCTCCATCACCATCATCACCACCTCCATCATCATCATCACCACCTCCATCACCACCACCATCACCACCTCCATCATTACCACCACCACCTCCATCACCACCTCCACCACCACCTCCATCACCTCCACCACCACCTCCATCACCACCATCACCACCTCCATCACCACCTCCATCACCATTCTTGACAAAAGGGAAACTTCTCAAAGTCAAAATTAGTGTCATTATCAATATTAAAGCAGGCTAAT
This sequence comes from Bubalus bubalis, assembly GCF_019923935.1. Lineage (NCBI taxonomy): Eukaryota > Metazoa > Chordata > Mammalia > Artiodactyla > Bovidae > Bubalus > Bubalus bubalis. Next base: position 5,154,998 of record NC_059174.1, on the reverse strand, counting down.
GGCAAATAATTTACAACTAATCACTCCATTATCCATTACCTGCTGAGAAGACATAGATCTTTTGTTCCCAAACTTTTGGAATCAAAGGCCACATCCTGACAAAACAGCCTTTAAACTTGCCTGTTGCTGGGTGCATACCCAGACACAGATATGCTAAAACATCATCCACCAAGCCGTGATTCCACGTCCTGGCCCTTTAAAGACATGCCTCCTTTCAGCACCTGCACCAGGCCTACCATTAGAAGGCTCAAAGGGGCTGTACCCAAATGCATTAGGACCTGCTCAGAGCAGTGTTTCATGCCATGAGATGCGAGGAATCTGGAAACAAGGGCTATACATCATCGAGTCCCACCAAAAAACGGTGCCTGTTGACAGCTGGCCGTCAGTGATTGATTGAGAATTAATATGGAAATGGAAGGCTGAGAAAAATGAGAACCTGTATACCAACCATTTAATGGGCCTAGAAGCAAGTATCCAAGGCGAGTGGCTGTAGACTATGAATTAGTTTACTCAATCAACATAGCATCACAGGCGACAGGCAACTTGATGAAAGTTTAGGACACACACACACACATACACACACACACACACACACAGAGAAGGTCCTCAACACTGGGCGTGTGCTGAGGGCACCAGGTGGCAGGCACACACACACAGAAGGTCCCCCACACTGGGCGTGTGCTGAGGGCACCAGGTGGCAGGCAGAGTCACAGTGTCGTGCTGCTCTGCTGTCCCATGAGGCTCAAGGCAAAAAGGAAACAGCAAAAGCAACTATTGTTAACATCAGACAGAAAACAGAGTCAATTTCATCCATGAAACAGACTAGAATGCTATTAAAGAAAAGGAAATAGTGGGAAAAATAAAAAACCTTTAGAAATTTAAAGTATGTCAGCAGAAAAACTCAATAGAAAAGTCAGAAGAAATCTACGAAGACAAAGATAAAATATAGAAGAGAAAAATAACTATGAAATAGTCTGGGAGGTGCAAGATCCAAACAACAAAAGTTCTTGAAAAAGAAAGTGGTGGCGGGGGGTGGGAATGAGGGGAGAAAAGTCACCCATGAAAAAACTTTTTTTTTTATTTCAGAGATTAAAAGGTCTCACTGAGTGTTCACTACAACTAATAAGAATAGACTCTAACCACAACATGCCATGTAAAGATTTAAGTCCATATTTTAACTGAAGACAATCTTGCAGTAATAAAATTGCTCACTTTTCCCATGACTGTGGAAAACAACAAATTTGTCTCTCTGGATTCAACAAACGATTCAAACTCTTAGGAGCCGGAAGTATGTAAGTAGACTATACGTCTATACCTCTATATCCTCATGAGGCACTTAGGCAACTGATAAAAATCTTGTTGCCCTGGAGACTGTAAATCTATATAATTCACAAAATTAGATTGTTCATTGTTTTGTTTACATAGGAGAACTAAACAGTAAGGAAACACCATGTGAATAAGAAAAACAGGACCTAAACAGTTAGCCATCGCTCCTTTCTAGAAAGCTTTTGATATCTGTCATATAAAAATAATTACATATGTGTAACTGTACACACACACACGTGTGGGTACATGTGTATTATACACACACACACACACACACATACACAAAAGATATCACCAATCCTCCTTTACTTGGCTGCTGGGTGACCTGATGTAAGTAGCATCTTGTAGGAACTCTCTCTAAAGGAGACTCCAATAAGAGCTGAACACAGAAAGGGAAGTGCCCAGTTCAGAGAGGGAATTCTATACCAGTTGCACCTCTGAGGACCTCCAACTAGTCCTCAGCTCCTTATCTGTAAGATGAAGGAAGGGGACAGATGACAGCTAAGAAGCTCCAGCTTCGGGATTCACTGATACCTGTGGGAGGCACCGTGCAGGACTCGAGCGTCTCATTCTTTGCACAGAGACCCGCCCCCAGTCTGCAGACCCTTAATTCTCAGAAGGACTTTGCTAGAGGAAATGGTCACACACACAGATGGAGCTTCTGAAAACACCTTCTAGGGGGTTTTTAGGGTAGTGAAACTCTGCTTTATGAAACACCAGGGGTAGATACATGTTCTCCTATGCTTGTCAAAACTCACAGAATGTGCAACACCAATAGTGAGCCTTCACGGGAAAGTACGGAATATAATTAATAATATAGTCAGTGCTCTGTGGTAACATAAATGGGAAGGAAATCCAAGGAAGAATGTATGTATAAATGTGGCTGATTCACTTTGCTGTGCAGCAGAAACTAATACGCCAATGCAAAGCAATGATGTTCTAATAAAAATAATTTAATAATGCATCAATACCAGCTTATTAATTGTGATGAGTGTGCCACACTAAAGCAAGATGTTAATAATAGAGGAGACAGTACCAGGGGTAGGGTGTGCGAGTCAGTGGGTACATAGAACTCAAAGGTTCTCTCCACTCAATTACTTTGTGAATCTAAAACTGTACTTCTAAAAATCCATCAACATAGTCTACCTACCTCCTACCCTGCTAACAGGCTTATGAGACTTGCTAAAAGAAAAGAGTCTTGCACATATTATAAACTGACCACCTACCACTAACATGTTTTCTTTGAACTTCACTTTAGCTGTCAATCATTAAAATTGGGAGATATTATTTAAAAGAGCCAGTTTTCTTTAGCCTGCAGTAAAAAACAAAGTCAGAAATCATGGCCACACTGCATTTCCCCACGGCAACAGGCAGCCAGTGCCAACAGGTTGTTGAGAACAGGTGGGAACCACGTCCTCTAGTTTGACACAGGTTGTCACCACTCCTTGCTGTCTTCCACAAATGTCCTCACATCCCTCTGTGATCTGCCTGGCAACCGCAGGCCAGGCATCTCATTGGCCAAGACAAATAGCATCCACGTCCCGAGTTCCTTTTAGAAATGCCGATTCTCAGGGCTACAGGATCAGAATCGCAGGTTGTCCATCAACCTTTTATTTAGTCGTTCAATCATGTCCGACTCCTTGCAACCCCGTGGATGGTAACCCACCAGGCTCCTCTGTCCATGGGATTTCCAGGCAAGAATACTAGAGTGGGTTTCCACTTCCTGCTCCAGGGGATCTTCCCGACCCAGGGATCGAGCCTATGTTTCCTGTTTTGACAGGAGGATTCTTCACCACTGTACCACATGACATGCATCAAAATCCTCTGAAGGATTTCTTACAGCTCAGGTTTCAGTGGCTCGAGACCATTTCACCCTCTACCCGCATACCACCAATGTCCTTCAAATTTTTGATTCAATAGGTCTGGGATGAGGTCTGCAAATTTCTTTCTCTAACAAGCTGCTGGGTGATGCTGAAGCAGCTGGCCTCAGGACTACTGGGAGAACCAAGTTTCCACCCAAGGGTATCTTGTCATATATCTCCATGTCAAATTTTGCTTCCTGGAAGAAAACAATTGACATCTCAATGTAATTTTCTTGATCTTGTTTGATATGATTTGGTGATTTTTTTTCTTTTTTTGAGGGATTTTACATTTTCCTGGTGGGTGGTTTTGGTTCTTTGGAAATGACTCCCATATGGGGGAGTACTTTGTTTAGTTAGCTATTTTAAAACAATGTGGCTTTTCTTTTTTTCTCTGTTGAAACTGGGTCATTTAAATTAATTATTGGATTTATAATACATATAATTAGTTCCAAACGATATACAACTCTATGCTCTGTTTGGGAGTATCTTGATTACACAAACGGGAAAATAACTGAAGAGCACGATGGTGAGAAAAGTCAACATTAAAAAAAAATCCCGTTTCTGATATTTTGGGGACCATTATGCTATGAGTTGTATAACACCTAACCAAAAGTGCTTGCTGTATTTTTAACGGTTCAGCCATAGCTCAGAGTAGAGTCTGAACTATTTGTTGTTGGCTGTTGTTATATTCTGTTCCAAGGTTCATAATTTGAAAATCGACTTTGGGGACTTTTTCCTCAGTCTATTAAAATGATTCATGTTGCATTCAACATAAATTGTGCATTCGCAGAGGAGGGTGAGAGCCCGTATTCACGGCATAATAACTAAAGTGAATTTTGTACGAGCCGCAGTTTGTGGCAGCGATGTGGTATCATTTGTCTTAATTTTTCTTTGGCATTACATTAGGCGAGTGCATTTACATTTCCAGGTATGGCTAACCACTTTAAAAAACTTTGTTTTTACAGCCTGAGTAAAGGGAGAATCAAATCTGCATGTTTATGTGATGTAACATCAAATAATGCCATTTTACTGTCTGGAGGACTTGGGGATTTTACATTCCATTTACCCGACTTCACAAAGGGAACTTGGGCTGATATGCAAAGTACATGAAATATTTACCATCAGTGGATCAGGCCAGGCTTCTAAGAGAAAAAAAGGAGAAGGGCAAGGGAGCTAAAACCCTTCTGCCGTTGCTGTGTTTTCCTTTTACCAGAACCATAATTAATATCTTAAGTGGATTACTCACTGAAAATTCAAATGCATCTTAAATAAAATCAAACTCCAAATAACTTAAGTTAAAACTTTAGGTCACGTTTGCAGAACAGAGTAAACATTTGAAAATTTAATGCTTATATGTGTATCTGATATCCACACAGACATATATACACACATACGTACACAAACATGTATGCCTCCTGCTAATGAAATATTTACTCTAAAGAACTGAAATGGATTATCTTATATTTCCATTAATGTCACTTAAGATCCATATGTTTGTGTATAGACTCACGTGTTTGTTTTGTTTTTTTTCCAGAGGCCTTCTATAAATGATATACTGGATTTCTCATTACAATTTGATGAAGAAAGCAAAAAGAATACATCTTAAATGTTTTCTATCCAAGCATTCTTCTCAACAGTCAAACTAAGTGTTGGGTCAGAACAGCTTAGACTCCCTAAATTCTATGATTACAATAATGCTTAATGATAAGGTAATTATTTTTATTTAAACATGAAAACAAAATTTTAAAAATGTAACACCATACAAAACACGGTTGTTCTCCCATGCTGCCTGGAATATTCAAGAGAAGAATCTCAGTTGAAAAGATTTTTTGTACTATCTGCATGAAGGTTATCAGTGAAAGAACACAGTCTATGATACAGTTAAGAGCATAAGCAATGCAGACAGATCTCCGTCCACATCCAGACGTCACCCTAAACTATAACAGCTGTGTAACATTAGGGGATTTAAATTCTCTGAGCCTCAGTCTCTCCATCTGTAAAATGGGGCTAACGGTGTGCCCTATGTAGGCCATGAGGAAAACACACGCTGCGTTCCGACCTTAATGCACGGAGCAAAAGGAGCCCTCCACGAATGTCGGTGAGCCTCATCAATCACCATGATCACCATGATGATTAAAGCCATAATGGACAGGGCCATTTGGGCAACTGTCAAATCATTACATCTGATCATAATGATACAGAGGAAAAGCAACAGCTCATTAGCCACCCCAAAAATTAGCTTATCAGCCCATTTAACTGACCTGTGTAAATACCTGGGGGAGATGAATGGACGTGCTTTCCCTTGGCTGAACTGGAATCAGTCTTTCAGCTTACAGAGTAGACTCCAAAGCCTGGATGAACTCTTGGCTTTCCTCCGATACCCACCGTTGGGCTTTTGAGCTCACTAATTCACTCAGCCTCATGGATCACAGGCTGCGCTCTCCTCCAACAAGGCCCTGAGACCACGGAGAAGACACCTCCCCGCCCAAGGCTTTGCGGCGCTCATGGTCCACAGGAGTCTTTCTTCTGCTTCAGCTTCCCTAGAGATTACCTGCAGAGGAGTTTAGAATTGCAGAGATTCTAAAAGATGAGGCCCAAGGGGTATCTGGGCGTCTGTCTCTCTAGGGAACAGCCCCAGGCTCTCTTGGAAAAGCCCGGCAAGCAAGGCTCAGGGTGGCGGAAAGACAGAGCCAGGACACAGCGGGCACAGGCAGGGTGGGGAGACCCCACCTGATAAGACGGCCAGGGCACTCCAGGAAGGCTTCCGGGCGAGCAGGTTTGAGCTGCGCTGGACACGGAAGAAAACCTCTGACTTCCGCACAGGGTGGCATGGCACTCCAAATGGCCACTCCCTCCACTAGGACCAAGCACTTCAGAGCAGATCTTAGAACTCAGGCCTCCTGCTCTGAATTACAGCTCCACCGCCCACTGACCGCAAACAAGGGACCCTCCCCATGTCTGTGGGACTAAGGGGACAATTCTAGTAGACGTCTCAAAGGCTACTGGAAGGACTAAAGAAAGCAATCCGTGCAAAAGCATCCCGCCCAAGGCCAGTAGGCAGCGCTGCTGCTTTTTAGCTGCTCAGCTGTGGCTGGCACGTCTGTGCCCTCATGGACCGCAGCCCGCCAGTCTCCTCTGTCCATGTGATTTCCCAGGCAAGAACACTGGAGCAGGTAGCCATTTCCCTCTCCAGGGGATCTCCCCAGACCCAGGGATCAAATTCACGTCTCATACATTGGCAGGTGGGTTCTTTTGCCGCGGTGGCACCTGGGAAGGCCCTGGCACAGAGTAGGCACTTTATAAAATACTGTAAGGACAAACCAAAGTCCATAAATGAGAGATACGTAAGACTGAGTTTTTCAGAATAGCAAAAACCCGTCCTGTTTCTGTAGGTCTGTGTAACATCCATTCATTTCATGCCCACTGCTCGTGAGTCTGGTGAAATAAGCAGAGATGGGCAGTGTTATTCCCAGTTTACACAAGTGTGGGTTACAGGGCTGGGTCTGCACGTGTCCACCACATTCTCACAGTAAAGTCCATTTGGCACATGGAAGTTAAAGCAAAAACAATGAGCAATAACTAGTTCTACCGTGAAGATCATTTCCGAGGAATCTCATATCCATCTAAACCAGAAAAATAAGCCACTGTCATGAGACTGTGTATTAGTAACAACTGCTTTACTACCTGGATACCTGACTCTATTCTTTGGAAGGAGAAGGGATATGTCTGCAAAAAGTACAGAAACAACAGCTAAATAATAGTGGTATTGCCTGTGCTCTTAACTATTGCTTTGGGAATTAGTTAAGACCTCTAGCTGAACATTTCATTTAATAACAAATGCAAGCAACTCAAGTATAAATGAGAAAACACTCTCAGTGATGATTTCTGCAACTCAAAGATGTATCAGTTACAAATTAAGGCCCTCCCAAATTATGGACACAAATCTGAATCAAGCATATTCAGGGACCGTGGGTTTTAAAAATAACACAGAGTATGAAAAAAAAAATCTATATTTTAATCTTTTTGGGGGCAGAAACAAATTATCTTATTTACTACATGAATGGTTTCCTCAATTTAATGCCAATCTTTAGAGTCAACTTCCACCTGTCTGAATAAACAGGCTGCACAAGAAAAGACTATTTATGTTACGAGGTACTGTTTAAAAATAAAGTGGAGAGATTACTTTACCCATATTGAAAATAAGAATAACATGCACATCATCCCAGCTTACAAAAACCTAATTTTACTCTCTTCTGTTTCCAGGAGGAAGTTTGAAAAGCAGACATGAAATAGTAAATTAAATTCCTCTTTGAGAGTGAGTGAAAGGAGGCGGGAGCATCTTCAAATTTTCCTGGCATGTTCAGAAAAACATACAAATACATGCTGCACACAAATACTGTTCCAACTCGGTTTTCTAGCTTAATAAAAACAAGTGGAACATGTGACCACTAGTGAAATTTTCTTTCAAAACTCATTCATTTAGGAAATTTTACATAGTGAGTTGGCTGGTTTAGAATCAGTTACTGGTTTTTTGTTTTTGTTGTTGTTGTTGCTGGTGTTCATTTGCTAAGTCACGTCTGACTCTGCGACCCCATGGACCGCAGCACTCCAGGCTTCCCTGTCCTTCACAACCTCCCAGAGTTTGCTCAGACTCAAGTCCATTGAGTCAGTGACGTCATCCAACCGTCTCATCCTCTGTGGCTACCTTCTCCTCTTGCCCTCAATCTTTCCCAGCATCAGGGTCTTTTCCAATGGGTCAGCCCTTTGCATCAGCAGGCCAGATCGGCTTCAGTCCTTCCAATAAGTAGTCAAGGTTGATTTCCTTTAGGATTGACTGGTTTCATCTCCTTGCTGTCTGGGGACTCTCAAGAGTCTTCTTCAGCACCACAGTTTGAAAGCATCAACTCTTCAGTGCTCAGCCTTCTTTATGGTCCAACTCTCACATCCATACATGACTACTGGAAAAACCATAGCTTTGACTCTACAGACCTTTATTGGCAAAATGATGTCTCTGCTTTTTAAAACACTGTCTAGGTTTGTCATAGCCTTTTCCTTAAATTTGAGGTAAAACATTCCCGCAGAAAATTTACCACTGTAACCATTTCACGTGTACAATTCAGTGGCTTTAAGTACATGCATGCAGTTACTGGTTTGTATTAAAACGACAATAATAAAAACAAATATTTGTTATCAAGGGACAGATTTCATTTTACAGGAAGGCTTTAAGTGTCATTTAGCCATTAGGGGGGCTTCCCAGGCGGTGTCAGTGGTAAAGAACCACTTGCCAATGCAGGAGACGCACGGATATGGGTTTTATCTCTGGGTTGGGAAGATCCCCTGGAGGAAGGCATGGCAACCCACTCCAGTATTCTTGCCTGGAGAATCCCATGGACAGAGGAGCCTGGCAGGCTATAGTCCCTAGACTCGCAAAGAGTTAGACATGACTGAAGCGACTTACCACCACAGACATTAGGGATTAAAATCCATAAAGACTGTCATTAGGAAAAGAAAAAAAAAAAAAGGTGCTTCACTTCTTATGTCCTGGCTATGTTGGCAAGAAACAGTGGAATTCTTTGCCATGACTGTCCCCTCCTCTCGTGAATGTATTCAGCAAACTGCTTATCCCTGACACAGGCTGTACTTGGGGACACTGGCAAATGCCACAGAATTCACAAAGGGACCTTACTACCTGGCCACATGCTTCCGTGAGAGCTGCAAAGGTAGGTCACACTGGCCGCAAAGCCCCGAGAACTACTTCTGCTTCTATTAAGGCCTTTGGTGACACGAGTCAGCAGATGCTAGCACATCCCTCTTTCCAGAACCTTCCAGGTAGGAGACTGTTCTAAGAAAGCAAGCCCTTAGTTTCCATCCTATTATCGTTTCCTATTTCTTGCAGAGAGCCACTCCCCAGATGCCCATGGAGGAGGGTTGGCTAGACCAAGTAGCCAGAAGTGGAAATGCCAGCATCTGGTGGAAACCGGAACCCAACGTTCAGTCCACAGATGCCCTGAGGCTGCAATTTCACTGGAACTACTTCTTATGATGATTAACTATACCTCATGTGGGCAAAGGTGAGCTGTCCCCAGAAAGGAGGGAAGGACTGGCAGTACCCAAGTGTGGAAATGGTTTTTAATAGCATCTTTCAGCCAAGGGCTTCCCTGGTGGCTCACATGGTAAGGAATCTGCCTGTAATGTGGAAGACCCGGGTTTGATCCCCGGATCTGGAAGATCCCCTGGAGAAGGGAATGGCAGCTCATTTCGGTCTTCTGGCCTGGAGAATCCCATGGACAGAGGAGCCAGGTGGGCTACAGCCTATGGGGTCACAAAGAGTTGGACACGATTGAGAGACTACCACTCCCAAGTCAACCAGAGGCACAGACTGCTTGCCAGGGCTCCAGTCACACCTGCATTACCGACAGTGCATTTCCGTTCTCACTAGTAACTCTTGGGGTGATGGCAGTGAGCTCACCAAACTTCCTCATTTAACCCTATTTCTGTACTAGCTCTTTTGAGCCCCAGCAGTGAGCACAGGGGCCTCCAGGAGCTATTTCCTGAATGAGGAAGGAGCAAACCTTTGCGGTGTTCTTACAGGATTATTACTTCTATCATCACCATCACCTTCTTCACCACCACCGTGTAGAAAAGTCAAAATTAAACAGCTTGCCCAAGGCTCCACAGATCAAGATCTATAGGTCTTTATGTTCAATGGTTCTGAAGCTTTTTTTCTTAAAGAAGCCTAAAATAGTTCCTTGGCTGTGTGCTGTGAAGCATCCCGCTGCAGAGACTGAATCCACACCAGGACGTCACACACATTAGTATTTCTGCAGCAAATCGCATCAATGGTCGCATAACATGAGTAACTGGGACAAACGAGGATTATAAACAAGAGTGATATGAACGGGAGGATTATGAGTGACAGTTTGACTCAAGTTTTGATGCCTCTCGAGTTTGCCCCCAGCTTAAAGAATATTTTTCATTTGTTTTTCAAGCTTTCGGATTTTTGACCTGCAGATAAGGGAGTCAGGACCCAAAGAAATCAGGACACATTCTGGTTTGCTGACTCAGAATCTCTTGCTCTTTGAATGCCGGCTCTGGATGCTGCTAAGAGCTTTGCTGAAGGCTAACTACCTTCGCAAGGAACCATACTGCAGGCAGAGTCAGGGACCTGCAGGAGAGCACTTCAGCTAAGTGCTTGCAGGAGAAAAAACATCCTCACCAGGCAGACTACAGACCACTCTTGAAGTAAAAAAAAAAAAAGTTGGTGAGAGCACCATGTCATGCCAAAGAGAGGTTGCCCAGCGGGAGGCTGAGCAGAGGGAGCAGTGATTCCCCAAACCATGGAAGGAGGCAGCTGCGGGCTTGAATTCACTGAGTGGTCCCTGCGCTGAAAGCATGATGGAGCTTCTCCTTGTGAAGCCCCATGCCCTGCCCTGTGGGTGGTGTTCTGATGCTGAGGTTGCTGGGGATTGGAGATCTGATAAAGATGCCCCAGACCCAACCCCGGGGAGGTGCCGAAGGAGTTGGGAAGTCGGCCGGACCTGGAAACCTACACGCTTTTCACCCCCATCCAGACTTCTAGGGACACCAGCGCGTGCAAATCAAGCCAGCCTGTCAGATGATGACAGAGTGATTTCTTTCCCAATGTGACATATTCATTTATCATCTTTCATAAGACAAACCTGGACTATAATTTAGTCCCATCGCTACTGCTTAAATGAACTCTCGCTCTGGATGCGTTTTTAACAGATTCTTCAGCAGGGGGTCACTTAGGGACTCAGATGTCAAAAGGTCATGATTTCAGTCCAGAGTGGCAGCTCCTGGGGGCGGTGCCCAGCACTGTGCTGAGGACTCAGGACTCCGAGGATGACTATTAATTGATGCTGTTGATGATAATGAGCCCCCAAGGGCCATAAGAAAACACAGCAAGAGAAATCTGGCTGGAGAAGTAGAATTTTTGCATGGATTTGTCATCCCCATAGTGGGAGAGTTTACATTCAAACAGAACACAACCTAAAAAGCTTCCAGAAACTGTATGTGTGGAAATTTTTTTAAATAAAATTAAATATGCTATGGCAATGGAAGTTCTATCTATGTTTTAAATAAGATGTGCCTTTAAACGACTGCATGAGATAATTAAGTCCATGAGAATGGCAAGCAAGAAGACAGAAACGTTGGTACTGATGTTGAAACAGAACTATAAATTACAAATGAGATATGGGATGGGTGCAAGAAACTGTGCTTTATGTTCTGTTTCAGGAAAACAGCAACCCTGCCAGAGATGACAAAGAAAACAAAATGAAACAACCAAAAACTGAGGTCAGAGGGGTTAAGTAACTTGTCCAAAGACATACAGTTAGGCGGCCGTGGAGCTGCGGTTGGAGTATTTATATTCCTTCATGAAGCCAAGTCTCTCCTCTGTGATAAGAACATTCAATGGCCCAGGGGATGGTTACAACACTGCGCTGTCCCAGAAGGAGCTGATGGGGTGAAGAGTGAAAGTGAAAGTCGGTCAGTCGTGTCCGACTCTTTGCGACCCCATGGACTATATTTACCAGCTGAGCCATCAGGGAAGCCCAAGAATACTGGAGTGGGTAGCCTATCCCTTCTCCAGCAGATCTTCCTGACCCAGGAATCGAACCAGGGTCTCTTCTATTACAGGCAGATTCTTTACCAACTGAGCTAACGAGGGAGGCCCTCTGATGGGGTGGTCAGGTATCCAAAACAAGACTTAACAGGCCACCCTGCCACATTGCACACAGCCTTGAGCATTTGGGCCCCAAACAGGAAAACAAAGTGACCCCATCAGCTGCAGTCCTGCGACAGGACCTCACCGGTCAGGCTGCTTTGCAGGGATGAAGCTGTGTGGTCTGGGTTACCCTGCTTCTCAGTGGGACAAAAGAAGGATGCAACATCCGCACACAGTGTACGGGAAGCCGTGGACTCCAGGGGGAGCTGAAAGTTCACAGCCAGATGGGGGTTCAAATCCTATGCCCCCACTTCATAACCGTGTGGACCTGGGGCGCCTCTGAGCTTTTACTGACTCATCTGGAAAGGGAGCCCCACCACCTCATGCAGACCGAGAGAAGGGAACGACGCTTGGGTGCACGGTGCCAGACTCAGGAGGCACTCGAGGCTGAGTAATTTGATGAATCATTGTTAACATTTCTTAATACTTCTCATCGTCCAAAGCCACTGATGAGGGTTTGAGTTGAGGCCCCCAAATCAAACCACCTTCTAACTCCAAAGCCTTCTAGTGCAGGGCAATGGACTGGCTTCCTTGCCTGTAAGGCTAATGTATCGGCAGTCACTCAGGTTACAGTCCCATGGGAACACAGGGTGACCAAAGCCCCTTGCAGCAATCTCCAAGAAGGAGAAATAAATTAATCAAGCTGCCAGACGGAGAAGGCCGGGCTGACCTCCTTCTGATCTCATTACTTCTCTATTACCCTTTTGAAAAACATCCTCTTACAGAGATCACTAATTGAAGATTATGTGGAGGGAAATCGCACCTCTCCATCACGGTGGTAACTTTGCCTCATTTGTCATTCTAATAATTCACTTCTTTTCTTTTCTGAAGAGACAGAGACACTAATGGACTATCATCAGTTAAAAAGGCAATTTTTCCATTTAATTGCACTCATTAAATACTGCGATAGAACAATCGGAAAAGCAATATTCTCAATATTTAATCATAGTATAGGAATAATGAAACACTGCTTCCAAATAAATCCCGGAATATTTATAAAGTCATAAAATAGCTGTTTTAACAACACCTGTGATCAAAGGCAACATATTTAAAATGAGACACGTAATTTTTCATTTCTCCTGATTAGAGATGGTAAACATTTGCATGAGTGTTACCCTGAACGCCTAGCTGGGCTTTAATGGTCTAAGCGGTTGTGTAACCAGCAAACCACTTCCAGTGTGTTACAGTGACTTAAGGCTCTAACACAAGCTAGTCTTCCAAGTGAACCTGGCCAAGAAATCTGAGAAATGGGCTGCTGGGCCCACAAGCAGTTCTTGTACAAAATGGGTTTTCTGAGGACAAAGACTAATCAATCACCACTATAACATTTTAACAGCCTTATCGAGATATAATTCATGGACCAAAAAAATTCACCCATTTAACGTGTAAATTCAACAGTTTTTAGTACATTCACAGAGTCCTACATCCCTTGGCACAATTGATTTTAAATATTTTCATCACCTTCAGCTACTCCTACTCCCCACACCACTCCCAGCCCTAAACAATATGAGTAATGTCCTTTTCTCTCACTATAGACTTCCCTGTTTGAGGCGTTTCATATAAATGGAATCATGCAATGTGTGGTCTTTTGTGACTGGCTTCTTTTACTGACGGTAATATATTTAAGGTCCATCTATGTTTTAGCACATACCAGGACTTCACTCCTTTTTATGGCTGTAGAATATTCCATTGTATGGACATACCATAGCATATTTACACATCTGTCCACTGACAGATTTTTTTACCCCCACCCTTTGACTGATATGAATACTGTGGCTATAAACAGACCAAACTATTAGTTTAAGAAGCTCAAAGAGAAAGGCAAGGCTTTCTGATCATACTGTATATCATCAACTGAGTTTCTGCTGTGTACTGTCTGTCTTCCTGCTATTGACAGAAGATTCTGGAAGCCATGGGAGGATGTGGACAAGGACTGTCTATCATTAATGTATAAATATCACGACAGGTGCTTCAGTAAAGATGTGCTGAGTGAGTGAGCACATGAGCGCATCTGCACTGTTAGTGACGCCATGGAGCAGTAGGCGTGACTCCCCCACCGCCACTGGAATTTCCACTGGTGCACAGAACGCAAGTTAAAGAAATCTAGGAAAACACAGATCATGCTCTAAGCTTCAAGACAAATCCCACAGGCTCCCCTGTACACCAGATGGCCTCCCGCGACTCTTCTGAGCAGACTTTCTGAAGCAGCCCCTTCATTCTTCACTCAGATTGTTAAAGTACATTCTATCATTTCTCCACAGCAGATGTCAGCATATCACAGCCCACCACCCAAATCCAACCCAGTGCCAATTTTTGTATGGCCTGTGAGCTAAGAATGCCTGTAACATTTTAAAATGATAGGGGGGAAAAAATCAAAAGAAGAATATTTAGTGACATGTCAACATAAATATGAAATCCAAACTTCAGTGTCTATATACTGGTTTCTTTTTTTAAATTGGAATACCACACCCATTCATGTACATACTGAATATGGCTGTTTTTGCCCTGCAAAGGCAAAGTTGAATAGTTTCAACAGAAACTGTACCATAAAGCCTAAATTATTTGCTATCAGTCCCATTACAAGAAACGTTCATTCACACCTGGTCCAAACTAACTTTATTTGCATTTATAAAAGTACAGTGGTCTTTAGGAGAAGCATCATCCAGGGACAAAGAGTCAATTCAAAAGATTCAGTCAGACCCATTTTGTGTTTGCATCCTGCCTCCCAACACTCATTTGCACACATCTGATACTATTGTAAGTTACTTAACCTCCCTGAATCCCTGTTTTCCCCACCAAAAACAGGGCTAATAATATCTACATCACTGGGTTGTTGTGACGTTTCTGTGTGTGATATTCACTCAGTCATGTGGGACTTTTTGCAGCCCTATGGACTGTAGCCCGCCCCGGGCTCCTCTGTCCGTGGGATTCTCCAGGCAAGAATTCTGGAGTGGGTTGCCATTTCCTCCTCTAAGGGATCTTTCCAATCCAGGGATCGAACCCAGGTCTCCTGCATTGCAGGCAGATTCTTTACCATATGAGCCACCAGGGAAGCTCCCATTGTGAAGTATAAAAAGAAATAAATGGGCAATATTTGGGCACAGATTTTGGCCATATTAACGACTCAGTAGACACTAGCCATCATGATTACGTACTATGATTTTAAAGAAGAAATTCTGGAGACGCAGAACAGTGCATTACATTACAAAGGGAGCCAAAGCCCAAATATCACACCCCCACCACGATGGCTCATATCCAGAAAGTTTGGGAGATGTTAAAAACAACAGAACAACAAGCTGTCTAATCAGCATATAACCAAATCCACATGGATTTGGCTCATTTGCTATTTTGCACTGGTTGTCCTTGTCTTCCCCACAAACCCCAGCCCCCTGGCAGGGCAAGTGAGAAATAAATACACAATCATCCCATTTATATAAGACAAAATTGAAACCATTTGGATGTTTGTTTTTTTTTTTCTTAATTCAGAGCAAACTATTTAGGAGAGACATTTGGGGTTGGCCATTCAAGCTGCTGTTCTGATGCACTTATTCAAGTCTGCCTTTTATCCACAACTTGTCCACGTGGGTCTGTCACTTGCAATATGTTTAGGAGACACTCAAAAGTGAAATCCATTAGCCTCTTTTTGCTATGAAAAGCTAATGTCACTAATCATCATCATCGTGGGAAGCAGTGCCCACCTACCCGCGCCCCACTGCCAGCAGCTGCTGCCCTACCTCCCATGTTGAGGACTAAGCTTCAAAGCAGGAAACACAGTCAGACCACAGCCTCTGGGTGGGAGCCCATTCCCCACAGCACTGAGCTGACTCTGTGCATGCGTCTTCCCACGCAGGCGTCCTCACCCCTCTGGCAGGGTCTTAACTGCTGGACCACTCGGCTTCCTATAATTTACTTCTCCATGCACTCCAGCGTACCATTCGAGAAAATGACAGAGTAGTAAGATCACACACAGAGGCAAGCCCCGGGTCTTTACTCCCCGTTCAGACATCCTTTAAGGACTGCATACTCAATCCCAAAGATCCACAAACATCAGATTAGTTTAGATTCAAGCGGCAGACCATGAATAGGTTTCAAATTCCAATAAGCCTTCCAGTTAACATTACTCTATTCCAGTCTCAATTTAAAAAAAAAAAAAAACATACTAACTGTTATGCTTAAGCCTAAACAATAGAAAACTGGAAAGAGGGGAACAGGGAGTGCTCTACAGACAGACTCTTAAGATTCCTGCTGTGGATAAGACTCATTTTTCAATCAAGGCTCATGAATTCCTATTTACACTAGAAATTTTAGGTGGCAAACTTTTTTCTCTGATTTTAAAAGCACAAATGCCAAGGCAATAGGCAGGCTTTTCGCTGTGCAGAGTATCAGCAATCTTATGGTCCATTTGTAAAGCTACTGGTTGAGGTATGAATACATTGTAAATAGAAGAAAGCTACAAACAACTTAGACTCTGATGCTAAATGAGACAATTAACCTAAAATCTTTACAGTCTGGTATTCACAGCAAGACAACAGCCTCTGTAAGCAAGAAGCTATTTTCATCTTCTGCAATCAAATCCTGGCTTCAATTAAAGACATATACCCAGCCTTAGTACATATGGGATGGCATTAAGATTTTTCAAGAACGCAATTTCTCTCTTCTGTTAGGTTAGGTATACCATCTTCCGCAAAACAGCTGGATCGTTTGTCAATAACCAAGGGCGCCAGATGGTTAGAAACATCCAGATACTTGAAAACATCTGGGTATTTCCTTCCTCATCCAGATGTTTGGCGTCCCCTAGGTGCAGCCTGCTATCTTTGGTTGAATAACTCTAAAGAAGCATTTGGCCAAGAGGTAAGTTTGCTTCATCAGTTCCTTCTCAGGGTAATTATGTTTGGCAAAAAGAAGCCCATGTGTTCTTCAGGGAATAAAGCTGATACCATGATTTTTTCATCAGTATGAATTAACCAAACTACTTCTGGAACAAAAGAAAAACTAGGGGATAAAACACAAATGCAAAATTGTCCAGCTGTGCAAAGCAGGTTCAGTCATGTTCAACGATCTTCTTGGAGTTCACAGAAGTATAACTACTCGTACAGACACCCAGCCAGAACTGGAGTTTCGCACTGACAGTTCACACAGAAGGTGATTTTAAAAAATAAGAGTTCGCCAGGCAAATGCGGGTAGAATCGGTTATCATGCTAGCGTACTCCTCTGCTGAAGAGCCAGGTGTCATTTCAGATCTGCATCATGAATCCTGACGTACGTTCCTTCATTCAACCAAAATCTACTTGACTTCCACTGTCTACACAGGCACATACATGAGGCAGAGAAATCAGCACTGAGTTAAACAGATGCGGTTCTTACCCTCATATGCTTTCCAGACTAGGTGGGGAGACAGAGATTCAGCAAATATTCTCACTCAAATAAACATACCTCTATCCATGTATCATGATAAGTGCTGTGAAATAAAGGTAAAGAACTTTGGTAGGAGGTCTGGTTCAGACAAGAAGTCCAAGAGAGGGTCTCGAAAATCTTAAAGACAAGGCAAGGGTCTCTGAAATCTGAAAGATGAGGCTTAGCAGGGATGACTGGGGAAAGCACCCCAGCCAGAGCAGACAGCATGGGGCGAGGGGTGCCTGGAAAAGCTTCACCTCCTCAGAGAACACAGGAAGGCTGAGAGCAGAGTGTGACAGATATGAGCCCAAAGGGGCAGCTCAAGGGAGATCTCTGGTTGCAGTGACATGAATCAACACATGTGAGAAAATGGCAGAGA
The DNA here is from genome assembly GCF_019923935.1 of Bubalus bubalis. Lineage (NCBI taxonomy): Eukaryota > Metazoa > Chordata > Mammalia > Artiodactyla > Bovidae > Bubalus > Bubalus bubalis. The sequence goes on along the minus strand of NC_059174.1, from coordinate 5,137,291 downwards.
ACTTCTTACATCACCAAAAATGTCACAGCTTAAAATAACACAAGTTAATCACCTTCCCATTCTACATATCAGAGCTCCCACAGAGACCACGGGGTCGGCCCCAGAGGTTGGCAGGATGCACTCCTCCCCAGCGCCTCCAAGGGGGGACTGACCCCATCGCCCCTTCCACCATCCGGAGGCCGCTGCTCCCCTCGGCACACGGCGCCCTCTCTCCATCTGCACAGCCAGCAGGGTCTGGTCGAGTCCTCTCTCCGACTGCCTCACCTGACTCCTCCGCCACTTTTTATGGTCCTCCTAATTACATGCGGTCCACCCAGATAATCCTGGATAACCCCTCCATTTAAACTTCAGCTAATTATTAATCTTAATTTCATCTGCAATGGTTCTCCTTTGGGGGTCAGAATTCTATCAGAGCAGAACTATATACACTCATATTGTAGCGAAGTCCGTTTCCTGGCTGCCTAGTCACAGAAGATGTAAACTTTGTAGAAAGCTGGATAAAGAGAACATGGATCCTCCCTATTTTTTGTAGCTTCCAATGAATCTATAATTATTTCAAAATGAAAGCTGTTTTAAACAATTTTTTAAATAGCCAATATTTAAAGGACATACGTGTATGACACAGTGTACTTTATATGTATTATCCCATTCAATTTCCATGATTCTATAAGATAGTTACTATTCCTGTTCTCCAGATTAGGAAACGGAAGCCAAGATAGCTTTTATTCATTAATTTCACAATAGCGTTTATTAATTTAATTTGGCCAGTTAAGTCCAAATAGGGTGACTCTAGAGGTTGTATTGTAACGTGTTTAATTTATGGACTCAAATTTAAAGTGCCAAATATATAGACCAGACCCCAAAAAGCAGAAAAGGGCAGACTGATGAGAACTATTATCATTAAAAAAAAAAAGTCCTAGAAGACGATGACTCCAGATGAGCCTGAAGAGATCATTTGGGAGGCTAAATGCTGACTTGTCTCAGAAGAAACTCCTCTCCCTACTGCCTAAAAAAACCGAGTTAGAGCCAGGGTAAAGGCTGAGAGAAGAAGAGTTAACCCATCACACTCGGGGGCCATTGCCTATGAGTGAATCTACAGGGTAGATACTACTTAAAGGGCAGCTATCGCTCTTTTCCTTCCTTTCTCCCAAATGCATGGATCCAAGAACAAACCGAGCTGTCCACATAAATCCTTCACTTCAGAAAAGTGTCTTCAAGGATGGGTGGCACAGAGCTTCTCTCACTCATTCCCACCCTTTCCTGGTTTTCAGCTCAGTGGAAGGGACGGTGGACCATGACCAGCCCAAAAGACAGGCAGCCTAGACTCCCTCCTGAGAATCTAAGCGTGAGCCACGTCACACAAGGCAGCCGATTAAACCTGAACCAGGGGACAGCTCATGGGACAAGACAGGCAGCCTAGACTCCCTCCTGAGAATCTAAGCCTGAGCCGAGTCACACAAGGCAGCCGATTAAACCTGAACCATCCCAGGACAGCTCACGGGAAAAGAACCCCGTGAGCCTGTGGTCATGGCGACCACAGAACCCCAGGCACAAGGATGAAAAGCTGCACACCTGGAACAACAGGCTGCAGTGCACTGAGGCCCCCATGCACCGATCTGAAAAGTAAGCCACAGTGCGCTTGCCTTTTCGTTACATGCACGCAGAGTCACACCAGATACAGCATCATGCTTTCCTTCTCAAATCATCCATTCTTCTCTGTTGCTTGCAGCCAAAGAGCCCTTAGATCCGCAAGGTCTCCAACCATAACACAAAGCTGGAGATTCTCCTATTCTTTATGCACTCCCCTCTAATCCTTCCATTCCCGTTTCCATCGAAACTAAAGCTTTTTCAGAAATTTAAATACACACATAGGGAAAAAGAAATCCTCCCAAGCCCAGGGTTCCTAAAGGTTCATATAGGCTGCTTCTCAGGCCACTCAATTATCAAACTCCCCTAGGAAGCAGTGATCAGGGCACGTCATCCTCCAATTCTGAACATGAAATGCCTCTGACTCAAAGGGAAGAGAACTCACATTACCGTGGTGTTTTCTAAAGAGATATTGTTAGAACCAGTTTCTGCTCCTGGATCTTTTGTGCTCCAGGGTAGAAGCAGGCAGCGGTCCAAACGCCGTGTGACCTTTTCAGCAGCCGTAAGGAAAAAGTCACTACCACTTTGCTTTCCATACCGAGGCTGAAGAAAGAACACGCAAAGCCAATGCACCAGGGGATTAGCAATGTCTTCCAAAAAAGAAACAGAAAATGTTTATGGGGAGTGAAAATGAATGATAATCGTCTCACTGTCCACTCTCATTTCCTGGTGGTTCCACCAAGTCCCGGGATGTCATAAACACTGAGAGGGGAATGAAACGCTCTCATAAATCAAGGTGAGGACTCTGGGAAGGAGCCGTGGGGAGGCACGCCTGCTGAGTTGCAGACTCTCTGGACAGAGAGTCAACAGGCAGAGAGCCGCCTTTCAGAACCTATGCGGCGCGGCCCAGGAGCAGAAGGAATGCAGATTCCTCCGCATCCACACCGGCGTACACACACGAGCATTCTCGAGCGCTAAGAAGACCGTCTGCACGCACCTCTAATGTGGTCCCACCTTCCCACCACCGCTCCCCAGGCTGCAGCCCAGCGCTTCTCAACTCAGCACTGCTGACTTCTGGGGTCAGATCATTCTTTATGTGGGGGTGAACCCACACACTGACGGATGTTTAGAAGAATCTCTGGCTCTGACCCACTAGGTGCCAGGAGCCCCTATCCAGCACAAACGCAAATGTGTCCAGACATGGTCACAGGTGCCCAGTATCACCCTCAGGGACGGCGGCTGCTTTGGTGAACTCGCTCTGCGTGTGTATTTACTCAAAACCCCACCAGCACTCAAGTCTCCATGGTGTTTATCCCATCCTCCACTTGGGTAACCTCTACTCATCCTTCTGATTCAGCCTCAGAACAACTACCATCCCTAAGCCGCCTCAGACCCTCCGTTCTTTCGAGGAGTTAAGTGCCCCTTTTCCAGTGCCCCTGATTTCCTGGACCATGGGTGACCCATCCCACCCACAGACTCCTCTCTCGGCAGGCTTTACCTCTAGCTTCTCCCTCTCTTGCAAGCAGGAGGCTTATTTCCTCTCTGAGTCCCCAGTGCTCAGGAGAGTGCTGGGTCATAGCAGATGTTCAATAAAGGCTTGTTAGAAACATGAATAATGAATAAACAGGGAGACAAGGGAAGCGTCGGCAGGAGGCCTGGCATGCAGGACGCGTGAGTACACAGCTCTACAGCTTCCAAAGCAGCATGGAGAAGGAGACTGCAGCCGGGGGTCCACTACCCGGGATGGAACATGGGGGAAAGAAAAGAAAAGGGCATACATCATCGTCACCACTGTACAGGAACAGAGTCTCAGCTTGACAGGCTGTTAAGCTGGGTACAGCAATGGAGAAGGCAGTACAGGAATAAAAAATTTTTAAAAAGCTCCATTTTCCAGGTTAGAAAACTGAAGCTCAGGTTAAAACATCTTGTCCAAGGACATATCCTGGAGAAGAGAAAGAGCTCTGAGTTGAAGATAAGCCATGAGGTCTCTGTCCCAGCAACCAGGAAACAATGCCACAGGGAGGGAGAGAGCTGTCCATTTGAATCCTGTAGCCGTGAGAGACACTTCAAGCAGAAGACTACTTGGCTTTCTTGCCAAGATGCTAAGTGAGTGATCAGAGAGGCATTCACATTCACTGCGTCTGGTGGGGGGACAGGCACAGACCTCTTGGAAAGGAAAGCGACAGCCCATGTTAAGATAGCACGGGATGGTGGGACCTTTGCCCCAGCTGCCCCACTTCAGGGAATCTGACCGAGCAAAACCATCATGCGCACACATGCTCAGTGCACAGATACACACACTATCACCCGCAGTGCCACTCATAACAGTAAAAAAACAACAGAAAGTAGAAATCCCCTAAATACTCAACATTAGGATCCTGGTGAAATGAACACAAATCCACTCTACTGAATGCTGTGTATGATACGATGTAAAATGGTGTGCATTCAGTTCAGTTCAGTTGATCAGGCGCGTCCAACTCCTTGCGACCCCATGGACTGCAGCACGTCAGGCTTCCCTGTCCATCACCAACTCCTGGAGCTTGGTCAAACTCATGTCCGTCGAGTCGGTGATGCCATCCAACTATCTCATCTCCTGTCGTCCCCTTCTCCTCCTGCCTTCAATCCTTCCCAGCATCAGGGGCTTTTCCAGTGTGTCAGTTCTTCATATCAGGTGGCCGAAGTATGCAATATGGTGTGAATTAGCATATTATGGTGTGTATCAACTGTTACTATGTAAAATGGTGTGTATTAGCAGAGTGTTAAAACAGGAGGCGGTAGCTTGGTTCAACTGTGGCATGAAAACAGAGGAGTCACATCTCTTTAAATGCAATCGTGGTAATTTGTAGCATGTTGGCACAGTGGAATACTCAAGAGCCAGGAGAATGATCTACAACCATATGCAACATGAAGCATAAATCTCATAAGCATAATGTTGAAAGAAAGCAGCAGACACACAGGAGTGCCCAGGGCATGATTCCATTTGCATAAGATCGAAGGCAGACAGAGACCATCTTTGCAGTCCGGAGTCAAGTCGCTGGGAAGCCTTGCAGGGTGACGGAGCTGTCTGGGAGACAAGCACTGAATGCGGCAGAAGTAGGCCTCGGAGCTGCGGTTTCTTCCTGACCCAGTGACCGACTGCCTGCTGGTGCTCAGCTTGTTCATCTCCAACCAGCAGCAAGAATGCCCACTTTCGCAGGTGTGTGATTTATTTCCACAGTTTTAAAACCACAGTCACAATTCCATAAAAACAAGAAGCTGCCTCTGAGAGTTAGGAAGAAGTCAATCACTGCAGTAACCGAGGTTGTCTTTCGATGCTGAGACCATGGAAACTGCCTTCCCATCTTCCTACCACTCTATGTTATCTGAATAAGCATTTTTATGGGCAGAGGAAGTAAACAGTACTTAAAACGCTCAGCAGGATCCCACCACAGTCTTCCGAGCCTCAAGGTGCATGCGTGCACGTGTTCTACCAAGGGAAGCACGGCCAGTCTGGAGGAAGGAGGTCCTTCTAATCTCCACGAGTAAAGGGAGCGTTCTCTCTCACTGGCCAGTCTGGGCGAACTAACCACAGGGAGACAGAGTCTGAAATCCTGTGGGAATCAACTAAGAAACACTAATGACAAATCACGGTAAAAAGTATGAAAGCACTTGTGCCCAAATACTGTGGTAGGAAGTCTGGATGGTTTTTATTTTCCTCGCCTTATCCGTATTTTTATTTTTTTAAATACTGAAAATGTGTGAATTATTTGTGCCTGAATTACTCACCTGAAAATGGGGATGACAGAAACCTGAATAACTACAAGGATTCAGATCAGATCAGTCGCTCAGTCGTGTCCGACTCTTTGTGACCCCATGAATCGCAGCACGCCAGGCCTCCCTGTCCAACACCAACTCCCGGAGTTCACTGAGACTCACGTCCATCAAGTCAGTGATGCCATCCAGCCATCTCATCCTCCGTTGTCCCCTTCTCCTCCTGCCCCCAATCCCTCCCAGCATCAGAGTCTTTTCCAATGAGTCAACTCTTGGCATGAGGTGGTCAAACTACTGGAGTTTCAGCTTCAGCATCATTCCCTCCAAAGAAATCCCAGGACTGACCTCCTGCAGAATGGACTGGTTGGATCTCCTTGCAGTCCAAGGGACTCTCAAGAGTCTTCTCCAACACCACAGTTCAAAAGCACCAATTCTTCAGTGCTCAGCCTTCTTCACAGTCCATCTCTCCCATCCATACATGACCACAGGAAAAACCATAGCCTTGACTAGACGAACCTTTGTTGGCAAAGTAATGTCTCTGCTTTTGAATATGCTATCTAGGTTGGTCATAACTTTCCTTCCAAGGAGTAAGTGTCTTTTAATTTCATGGCTGGAATCACCATCTGCAGTGATTTTGGAGCCCCCCAAAATAAAGTCTGACATTGTTTCCACTGTTTCCCCATCTATTTCCCATGAAGTGATGGGACCAGATGCCATGATCTTCGTTTTCTGAATGTTGAGCTTTAAGCCAACTTTTTCACTCTCCACTTTCACTTTCATCGAGAGGCTTTTGAGTTCCTCTTCACTTTCTGCCATAAGAGTGGTGTCATCTGCATATCTGAGGTTATTGATATTTCTCCCGGCAATTAACTACAAGGCTTAACAAGCACTAAACAGTGTTAAGTGCACAGAGTGTGATAAGCATATTTCAGAGGTATTTGTTTTCTTCTTCTTCATATAATTATTTTCATGTTGTATAAAAAATTGCAACATACCTTTAGGAGTCCAGGGTGAAAGATTCTTCTTCAAGAAAAAAACAAGAGTGCCACTTCTCATTCTCAACATTTCTATTACTACCTCTCCACTGATTTTAGGACTTCCCTTGTGGCTCAGACAGTAAAGCGTCTGCATACAATGCAGGAGACCCGGGTTTGATTCCTGGGCCGGGAAGATCCTCTGGAGAAGGAAATGGCAACCCACTCCAGTACTCTTGCCTGGAAAATCCCATGGATGGAGGAGCATGGCAGGCTACAGTCCATGGGGTCACAAAGAGTTGGACACGATTGAGAGACTTCACTTCGTCAGTGATTTTAGTTGCTAAACAATTTTAAATTAATTCTAGGGAAATCTGTACTTTTGCCTCATGTTTAATGCTTTCTTAAATGAGAAAAGTTGCTGTTTATATAGCACACAGAAAAAAAAGAGACAAAATCTGACACCAAAAATTAGAGAGAGAGAGAAAATGGGGTCGGGGGAGGATGGAGGACTGGACAGATGGAGAGATAGACAGAAGGATGGAGGGATGGATAATTGACTGGCTAGACTGGTGGGCGGGTGAGTGTGAAGGAAGATGTTTAGATGGATAGACAGCTGAAAGGACAGATGGATAAAAACTAGAACAAACTGCCCAGAAACGCTCAAGACTTCCAAACGAAAGAGAAGGTCTGTCTCTGTGACAGATCCCAGCAAGAATTCCCATCCGATGCATGGACTGACTTCCCAGAGGGCCCCAGGTGACTGTGAATGTGGGAAGAAGCTGACAGAAGAAGCAGAGACAGGTCAATAAACCAGGGTAACAGCAGCAACGGTGGAGGGGACCGCAGCAGTTGCGCTCAGGCACTGGCAGCAGGAACACACGTTTAGGGAATCTCGCTGACACGCCCAGCAGGTTTTTCAAGGTGCTTCCTATTCTTTATCTGGTAACCAGGAATGAAGACTGCAGGTGGAATGAGGATCGCTAGTCTGCTTGCCTCCATATGGGAAGATGTCTTTCACATCTGTGTGATCACAGGGCCTTAACACAGGAAACAGGGGCAGAAGAGAGGATGAGAGACATGGCCGTCTGAGAACGACTCGGTCCAGTGCTGCTGGCTTGCAGAAGGAGGAAGAAAGGGGCCACGAGCCAAGGAATGTGAACAGTCTCGCTAAACCAGGGAAGACAAGGAGACGGGCCCTCCCCTGGAGCCTCCAGAAAGAAGAGAGCCTGTCATCACCTTGATTTTGACCAGGGAGACCCATCTTGGAATTCTGACCTCCAAAACTAGAAGGTAATACATTTGTGTTGTTTGAAGACATTAAAGCTTCAGGTAATTTATTACAGCAGCCATAGAAAACTAATACCCCTCCACGCTACTTTTCAAAAATAATTTTTATTACACAAGTCATATGGGAGCACGGTTCCCCTTTAAAAACACTTGAGCATTAATAGGGCTTCCCTGGTGGCTCAATGGCAAAGAATTTGCCTGCCAATACAGGAGACATGGGTTTGATCTCTGGGTTGGAAGATGCCCTGGAGGAGGAAATGGCAACCCACTCCAGTATTCTTGCCTGGAGAATCCCATGGACAGAGGAGTCTGGCAGGTTACAGTCCATGGGGAGGCAAAGACTTAGCAACTCAACAGCAGCAAAGCATGAACAGCCAGGTTAAAGGGCTCCGTGGCCCTCAATCCTGGCCCTTCTCCTCACTGCCAAACCCCTACAAAGGTGATAATGATGACATACATACAATAATCTGGGGGTGCATCTCCTGGGTCCCCTGGTCTGCATGTCCTCAAGTTTATATGTGCCCAGATCACAAAACACATGGATTCTTCCAGTAGTTCCAGTCTTCAAACAGTTAACATCCCCTCACCAGGAAGGAAACCAGCTCACCAAGCCCCACACAGAGGGAGCCCAGTGTCTGCAGGTGCTCCTGGGGGAAGCGGGGGTGACGGTTTGAGGGGATTTCATGCACCTCCTGTCTCCCTTCCAGTTATAAATCCCCTCACTCTGGAGCTTGGGGCGGGAACTGAGGTCTCCAAACCTGAATCTGTTCAATGTCCGTCACGTAGAAGATCAAGAAAGGAATTTGTTTATACATGTTGGGCCTTGTACTACCAAAAATATATATATATATTCAGGCTAAGACATTCACGGAGCATGATCAATAGCACCACAACCAGCCTGCGAGTGTTGACAAGGCTCACACCACACCGTCCCCCTCCTGCTTGGTAACCCTCAGGCCATCTGGCACTCTTCACAACTCCTGTATCTGTCTCCCACATCTTCTGGGAGAGGGCTCACAAATCACAAGTTAGTTCAGGCTTGCAGAGCTCAACATGCATGAAATACTCCTCAAACCCACAGAGGCAGCTGGCACATGGCCATACTCAAGGTCCGTCTCCTGGGGGCTGCCTAAGCCCAGGCCTGAGCCCATGCCTGCCTGGCTCATGCTCATACTGTCCACATGGGGGCCCCTACCCTCAGAGGTGGCTCCTGGTCTCCACTAGTGAGGGTCACTCCTCTGCAAATTGCACTCGGTTCTCTCGGGGGCTTGTTGTTGTTCAGTTGCTCGGCCGTATCCGACTCTTTGTGAGCCCATGGACTGCAGCACCCCAGGCTTCCCCGTCCTTCACCATCTCCCAGAGCTTGCTCCAACTCATGTCCATGGAGTCAGCGATGCCATCCAACCATCTCATCCTCTGTTGACCCCTGCTTCTCCTGCCTTCAACTTTTCCCAGCATCAGATCTTTTCTAATGAGTCAGCTCTTTGTATTAGGTAGCCAAAGTATTGGAGCTTCAGCTTCAGTAACAGTCCTTAAAATGAATATTCAGGACTGATCTCCTTTATGATGGACTGGTTGGATCACCTTGCAGTCCGAGGGACTCTCAAGAGTCTTCTCCAACACCACAGTTCAAAAGCATCAATTCTTCAGAGTTCAGCCTTCTTTATGGTCCAACTCTCACATCCACACACGAGCACTGGAAAAACCATAGCTTTGACTACACAGACCTTTGATGGTGAAGTAATGTCTCTGCTTTTTAATCTGCTGTCTAGGTTGGTCATAGCTTTTCTTCCAAGGAGCAAGCGTCTCTTAATTTCATGGCTGTAGTCACCATCTGCAGTGATTTTGGAGCCCCCAGAAATAAAGTCTGACACTGTTTCCACTGTTTCCCCATCTATTTGCCATGAAGTGATGAGACCAGATGCCATGATCTTCGTTTTCTGAATGTTGAGTTTTCAGCCAGCTTTTTCATTCTCCTCTTTCACTTTCATCAAGAGGCTCTTTAGTTCTTCTTCGCTTTCTTCCATAAGGGTGGTGTCATCTGCATATCTGAGGTTATTGATATTTCTCCCTGCAATCTTGATTCCAGCTTGTGCTTCATCTAGCCTGGCATTTCACATGAGGTACTCTGGATAGAAGTTAAATAAGCAGGGTGATAATATACAGCCTTGATGTACTCCTTTTCCAATCTGGAACCAGTCCATTCTTCCCTGTCCAGTTCTACGTGTTGCTTCTTGACCTGCATACAGGTTTCTCAGGAGGAAGGTCAGGTGGTCTGGTATTCCCATCTCTTTTAGAATTTCCCAGTTTGTTGTGACCCACACAGTCAAAGGCTTTAGCGTAGTCAATGAAACAGAAGTAGATATTTTTCTGGAATTTTCTTGCTTTCTCTATAATCCAACAGATGTTGGCAATTTAACCTCTGGTTCCTCTGCCTTTTCTAAATCCAGCTTGAGCATCTGGGAGTTCTCGGTTCACATAATGTTGAAGCCTGGCTTGGAGAATTTTGAGCATTACTTTGCTAGCATGTGAAATGAGTGCAACTGTGTGGTAGTTTGAACATTCTTTGGCATTGTCCTTCTTTGGGACTGGAATAAAAACTGACCTTTTCCAGTCCTGTGGCCACTGTTAAGTTTTCCAAATTTGCTGGCATAATGAATACAGCACTTTAACAGCATCATCTTTTAGGATTTGAAATAGCTCAGCTGAAATTCTGTCACCCCACTAGCTTTGTTTGTAGTGATGCTCCTTAGTAAATTAGCATCAGTAAATTAGTAAATTCCACTGGGTTTTCCCAGGGGCTAAAACATAGGAAAAAGGGTGGAGATGGGCTGAGACGGAAGTCAGAGTAGGCAAAGGTGAGAAAAATTCCATTCTCACCAGCCGCACCCTCACGCTGGAGCCCAAGAGCCAGGTTAAGGCACGGGACCCCCATCCCAGAGAGATGCCCAATGCAATGAGACGAGGTGTGGCATTCCACCATGACCAGCGCACAGTGCGCCCGTACGTGACGGGGGCAGGACTGGGGCGGCTGCAGCATCAGGAGGACCACCAGTGTTATTACAGACTCGGGTCCAGCATCAGCTGCGAGGGCCAGGGCTTTGGATATACAGCTAAAGCCATCAATCTGGAAATGCGGCCGTGCTCTCAGGAGAACCAATGAGCTCCAAGAGGAATATAACCAGCTTGTCCTTGGTATTCAGTGAAAAATTAATTCATTCCATCAACAAACATCGTGTGTACTAACCTGAATGTGTGCATGAGATAGATTCCTGCCATGTGGTGTGGGCAGGGCCCAGGGAGACTCTTTGTAAGAAATGACAGAAATGACTTCAGGGTAGCTTAAGGAAATTCAAGAGTAGAAGGAAACACATCAAGTGAATGTTCTTATGGGAAAAACTGAATAACTTCTGGATATGTGATCACAAAAGCAAACAAACACCAATCGATGTATGATGGTGGTGTGAGGGAGGAGCCGTGGATATGGTGCTGCTGATGACAGTGGAAGAAGAGCTAAAGGAGGAGGACAGGAGGGAGGGGAAGATGGAAAAACGGTGACGACAACCACAATGCTCGTGGCTGGGGCAGTCACTCCACCCGCTGACGCCAATCCAAGCATCACACACACCTGACCGTGTGTAATCCTTTCAACAATTCTCAAAAGAGCAAATGTTAGCCACTCAGTCATGGCCAACTCTTTCCGACCCTGTAGACTATAGCCCACCAGGCTCCTCTGTCCATGGAATTCTCCAGGCAAGAATACTGGAATTTGGGTTGCCATTCCCTTCTCCAGGGGATCTTCCCAACCCAGGGATCAAACTGGGATCTCCTGCATTGCAGACAGATTCTTTTACCTTCTGAGCCACCAGGGAAGCCTCAACAATCCTATCATAGGTTCAGTTATTACCGGCTTCTTACAGAGGGGAACCTTCAGACTGAGCAGGGTTACACTGTGGTCCAGAGAGTCAAGTCCAAGGCATCGGCCTGACTCTGGTGACCAAGCTCACGACCACTGAGGCAGACGCTGCTGGGTGCCCCTCTTTGATCACTCTCCCTGTCATCTTTTCTAAGAGCACCCAGGAAAGACGGTCCCCTTTTCAGACTCCCTTGCAGCTATGTGTGGCCTGTGATGGACATGTTGGTGTCCCCCTTCTTCTTGTTAAGGAAGTAGACAGGACACTCGGAGGCTGAGCAGCCATGTGCTAAGAAGGGCTGAGGGGAGAACCCACAGCAGTCCTGGCCCCCTGACAGCATCATGCACATGGGCCCCCAGACTCAACGGCCTCCCCCCAGGTCTCTTATAATAAGAGAGACGAACCCCTGACGGGGAAAGCTGGGGTCCAGGCCAAGCCCCAGCTGATGCAAGCACTGCAGAGAGGTGACCCCCAGTCGGCACAGGACCCACTCGGGCTCCCCTTGTCCCACCAGCTGCACAGGCTGGACATCACATGTGGGATCTGGTTCTGGTCTTGAAGCCTTAGAGTCACAACACTTGACCAGAATCTGAATTCTGCTAACTCAGACGGGGGAACTGGGGGAAGAAGCGGTGGTCTCCAGGAAGTGCAGGAAGACGCAGGGTTCACATTTCTAGACTCTTTGATCTGAAGTAAGAAATACACTCTTGTGGTCACAAATGAAACAAGCCCAACAAATATGCTGAAAAGACGCTACACACGGAGTGAACAGCTGAGGCTACACAGGGACCAGTCTTTGGGAAGAGTGCCTAGATGGACTCTCAGTGACTGTGGGGACTTATGTGGGTGCCTCAAGGCAGGATCCTAAAAGACCTATGCCAGAGGGAAAGGAAACCTCCAGCGAGACCCTGATAGCTTAACCAGACAACACGTAACAACCACTGGAGCCTTAGCTGGAAACAGCTGGGCTCAGCCTTCCAGAATCTTCTACCATAAAATGTCCAGGGAGACCACGGATATTATTATTCCATTATGTGCTTCTACAAGTTCTTCCTACCGCACATTTGCTTCGTGGCACTTGTTCCATTTACATGTGAAGGAAGAAGAAAGGAGGCACCGATTCATCACAGAAGCACCTAAGCTGTAGGTGCTTCATGTACTACTAAAAGGCTGCTCTCATGGAAGACTTAGACGGTGGGCAACACAGAGATGCTTTTCCACATGGTCTGCTCTGTGGGCGGGTGTCTATATATAAACACAGCTCGAATCCGCTGTGGGGTGTGCAGCCCAAGTTGATGCCGTGTGAAACACATCTGGATCAGGCCCTGTTTCCAATCAAAGGAAAGCCGTTCTTCTTGGTGGTCTGACCACTTAACTTAAACAAAAAGAACTGAGCCAACTTTCATCAATGAGCCTTTCTTCCAACCGAAAAGAAAAAATAAAAGAGGATAAAAAACTAAGTTGGCTACTGGCTATGGCGATGTTTTGCCACAAGCTTAATAATGATGGGTTTCAGGTCACTGGCAATTTCTCATTTCAAACGAACCTGAACCATCCACCCTCAAGGGGTGACTGTTTGATGTGGGCTGTCCGGCACCCATGACCCTTCTTGGACACCCAAGTGGTGGGTGAGTGACATTCTGCCATTCTATCGTTACCAAAAACGAGAGACTTCTCATCCTCAAAATTTAAAAAGTGCTCATATATTCAAGTCCCATGGAAGACGCATAGGCTTGCTCCATTTCATGACTACTGGAACTTGAATTAGAGACTTACAATCAGTTCATGGAAGCTGGGCTCATTCTTCCAGAGGGAACTAGGGAGGGAAAAATCAGAAACACCCCTGCTATCATTCAGAACACGCCACAGCTTTTGCCTCCACTGCCGCTCCCTTTTTCCCAGATGCTCATTTCACTTCTGAGTGGCCTAACCAGAGGTTTCAAGGCTCCCCCTCCCCTAGTGCAGGGAAAGCAGGTTCGAAGGACAGAAGAATGAATGAATGGAGTGAAGTGACGTCAAAGTCGCTCAGTCGTGTCCAACTCTGCGACCCCATGAACTATACAGTCCATGGAATTCTCCAGGCCAGAATACTGGAGTGGGTAGCCTTTTCCTTCTCCAGGGGATCTTCCCAACCCAGGGATAGAACCCAGGTCTCCTGCATGGCAGGCAGATTCTTTACCAGCTGAGCCACAAGGGAAGCCCAAAAACACTGGAGTGGGTAGCCTATCCCTTCTCCAGCAGATCTTCCTGACCCAGGAATTGAACTGGGGTCTCCTGCACTGCAGGTGGGTTCTTTACCAGCTGAGCTATCAGGGAAGCCCGAATGAATGAATAAAGCTGCTTAAATTGGGAGGGGAAACATTAGGGAGCAGTGGAGATGATGGACAGCAAGAAACCACATGCCCTTTGGATGCCTGTACTCAGCTCCAGCTAACTGTTGCCTCCTCCACCAGTTTTTACTTTTATTTACTTTATTAACAAACAGGTCTATTTCATTTTTGGCCACACTGCGTGGTGTGTGGGATCCTAGTTCCCCAAGCAGGGACTGAACCCGCACCCAGTGCACTGGGAGTTCGAGTCCCAGCCACTGAGTCACCAGGGAAGTTCCCCTGCTCCCATCTGTGAATCTAATAGGAATGCCAGGTTTTTACGTGAAGTCTCCCAATCTGTATTTGTGTCTCAGCCATTTTTTAAAGTCACCATGTGAGGAAAACAAAACACATCCTGCTGGCGGGCGACGTCCACGGATGCAGAGGAACATGACCCTGGGTGTTCTCCTCCGGAAGTCGCGTCCGCAGCCATGGCCTGTGCCTGCTCTGGGCCAAGACAAATGTGAAAAGGGAGGCAGGGAGGCGGGAGGACAGTCTGGGAGCTGCAGGTGGGTCCTCAGACTTTCCCGGGTGATACATTGGCCTGTCAAATCTCATGACCCGGGGAGGATGATAAACACTCGAAACCTCATCTAATTTTAAAGTTACTTTGATGCAGGAACCAACTTGTGGGCAGATCAGCCTCCACTCTGCGCCCTAAGCTCTATGCCAGATACCTCCCCTGAAGGAGAGAGGGGAAGGGCCCATCCCACCCCCTGCACCCCACTCGTGAGACCGAGGCAGGTGGGGGGCAGGGGGCTGTCATCCCAGGATCCCAATGTCCCCCAGGTGGGCGGCAGGGACAAGAGGCAGTCCCGATCTACAGTGCTCCTTCTTGCGTGCTGATTATAGGCAAAGAGCCCTGCGGTCTTGGAGGGTTTGGTTTCTTAACAGGAGACTTGAATCTTTCTTCCCACAATTTTTTTTTTTTTGGTCTTACTGATTGTGGCACAGAGCTCTGGGGAGCCTTCTTCTGCTGAGATAAACATAGGGCACCCTCACAGTCCTCATGAACACATTTTTCCTCCTCCCAAGTTTCACCGAAGGAAATCCTTCCCACAGTCAGTCTTAGCTGGGTTGGAAGTCGAAATCAGATTCACAAAAATACAAGATGTGCAAGAAATTAAGTTTCCTTGATAATGCAAAAGTACTGAAAATTAACAACAAAGCCTTGTTAGCTGGAAAAAGAGATTGACAGTATCCACAGTATCTAGTCATGAACTAACCTGTGACCCCTAATCCCCAAAAAAACCTCCCTACTGAAACAGAGTAAATGATGTTATACCAAATATGACATGTGAACCTTGAGACTGACTCGCAGACTGACTGAAAACCAAAAGCTATCGGGGACATTTTGAGCATGACTGGGTAAATCTTGTTACACTCTTTTATGTTAGTGAATTATCCTCAGTTTCACAGACATGATAATGTTGATAAATGTGATCACACAGAGCAAGGGCTTTGGTTTAGGAGATGTCTGCCAAAGTATTTAAGCATAAAGAGTGTCAATGTCCGCAACTTACATACAGACATGGATGGACGGATGAATGGATGGATACATCTATCGGTGGCTGAATAGGTGGATGGATAAATGGATGACCAGATGAATGGATGGATGAATAAACAGAATGGATGGATGGACAGACAGATGGGTTGATGGACTAACTAAATAAGGCATTGCTGCTGCTGCTAAGTCGCTTCAGTCGTGTCCGACTCTATGCGACCCCATCCCTGGGATTCTCCAGGCAAGAACACTGGAATGGGTTGCCATTTCTTTCTCCAATGCATGAAAGTGAAAAGTGAAAGAGAAGTCGTTCAGTCATGTCCGACTCCTAGCGACCCCATGGACTGCAGCCCATCAGGCTCCTCCGTCCATGGGATTTTCCAGGCAAGAGTACTGGAGTGGGGTGCCATTGCCTTCTCCGAAATAAGGCATTAGCAATTATTAAATCTAGGTGGTGAGCATATTGTTATACACTGTACTACTACTGTTTGAATTTTCTATATACTCAATAATTTTTACAACCAAAAGTTAAGAAACCTGTTACTTTCAGAATTTCAGTGTTTTATTTCATCTTTCTTTAAAACACTTTTAAAAGCAGGTACTACAAAGAAGTAGCATGTGGAAAATGGTTTTAAAAGTGAGATTTACTCCCATTAATATTACAGAGAAGAGGGTCTGACTGTTGAGATCCCAACCTGAGGGTCTTTTAAAGGGCATCCCAAAGAACACTAAACCCATTCCTTCAACTGACTGTCGAGAAAACTGAGGCTCACAGAGGTTCAGGGACTCCCCTACAATCACACAGCAAGTTAGCCACAGACGAAGGGATATGATGGACCCCAGAGTTGCTCTCTACAACATACCAGACCACTTGAGCTGTCTGGCCTTGTCTTGATTCATAGACGATTTTCAGGAGGATAGAGTATGCCTCAGCGACGGCATTATCATTCATCCTTTGTTTTTAGAAATGATGTGGTTTTCTCAGAACCACAGGCTTCAAATGCACATTCTTGTCTTTCCCATTCACCCAATGAACTCTTCATCACACTTACTGTAAAGGGCATTTTCTTGGGCACTTGGAAAAATGGGCAGACCTGCAGCCCGGGGCTCCTGCCCTGGAAACACTGACATCCTACCAGTTATGGGCTGGAGTACAGGGTCAACTTCTAAAAATGGTTTCCAATCATTATATCTCCACGACAGGAGAAAAAATGTTATCTTGATAGTAAAGGATTTAAATTTATTGCACGGCTGAAAATGGTTAGTGAATTGGAATTATAAAGTAATGAATCATTTCCTGGAAAAAGTTGAGCTGCTAGTCATGCCACTGCACGAAGAACTATTTAGGGATGTAGAAAGGTTAAAAAAAAAAAAAGAAGAAGAAGAAGAAGAAAAAAAAGAGTTAGGAAGCCTACCCAGGAAATTATTCCGAAATGTATACACTCTCTCAAAGATTAAATTCGTTTTCCAAAAGAAAAGAAAATTGAATAGACTTGGTGATTACTGTGGGAAAAATTAAGCTGTCTCTAATTTCCATGCCGTTCCTCCTGTTTTGAGCACTGTCCTTCGTAAGCAATGGCAGTGTCTGGGTTTCGCAGTTTCCCTCTTGGCCCCTAGAGATCAAGCCAGGACTCTTAGCCTCTCTCCTGGACTCTGTGTTCCTGCCAAACCGTGCCACACAGCAGCTGCAACCACGCAACCCTTGTCTCAGTCCACTGTCTTCAACGGCAACAGAATGGTGGTCTGCTTGATAAGAAAAGGGATTTCCTCCCACAGCTCAGCACAGATGGAAGAAACCAGAGCCACACCAAAAATTGACTGTGCTGGTTTGCACTTTCAGCCCCAATTATTCTGTCTTCTCGGTTGTGCTTCCTAATCCATGTAGGCGATCAGGGTTCAGTATACTCAAGGGATCAAGGTTGCGTGTATATATAAGGCTCTGGGGGTGAGGAGGGGCCGGGCCCCAAGGGAGGACGGCTCACTCCTGGGATGAGAGGCTGAGAAGGCAGCTTTCACTTTCACTCGACCAGGTGTCAGAGACTGTGCTCCCTCAGGCATTCAAAACCCTCCAGGCAAGAGTCTTTCTAGCAGAGACCCATCCTCTGGGGTTCTGGGGACACAGAGAAGGATATGGCTCCGCCCAGCCCCCAGGTGATTAAGACTCACTACCCAACCGAACCTCAGAACATTCTCCCACCTAGCCCCCAGGCTCCTGTGACACCCAAAATGCTCATCTTTTCTGGGGCAAACCTGGACCAAAAGGTGGAGGAGGCAGGACAGGAGGGTGAGAAGGACACCTGCAGTGCCGCATAACAGAAGCTAACATTACTGACAGCGGTCTACGTCCCAGGGACAGCGTTAAAGCACCGGCACGCACTCTCTTACTCAATTCACACCATCTCAAAGGAAGAGACCCCCCCACCGGCAGCACCGCACAGCCTATGCGGTCTCAGTTCCCGAAGCTCCATCCTCTGCAGTGGAAGTGCAGAGTCTTAACCGCTGGACCGTCAGGGAAGCTCCTGGACGAGACTATCATTACTCCTCTTTTATGGATGAGAAAACGGAGATGCGTTTAAGATTAACCAAATGGCCCCAGATCACACAGATAGTAAATGACAGAGCCAGGATGCAAACCCAAGTGGACGTGAACCTGGAGAGCCCAGAGTCTCCTCTGCTCTGCTATACATGACCTTCTGTGTTGCTCTTCCTGCCTGGAAAGGCCTCATCTCATCCTGAGCTCACGTCCTGCCAAGGCATTAGGGCCCAGCCCAGTAAGCCATTTAGGATCACCCCAGCTGGAATGATGGTTCCCTCTCCAGAATTTCCACTTAGCTTCCCTCTGCCTTGTGTGAAGCCTTTAAAACAAGGACCAGACTGTAGGGACAGGACCCGTGGCTTCTATATCCTCCACGCAGAGGCCCCAGCTTACTAAATGAAAAAGAATGTCAGGCTGTACCAGCCCAAGAGCCTACCTCTGACACAGCTATTAGGCCACGGTTTAAGGGAAGGACTGAACATTTCAGGAGTTAAAAAAACACTCACACTGTGCTTATTCCGTAAACATTCATTCAGTCCATAATATGTTCAAGCTCCTCAGACTCTCTCAGTCTACTGGAAGGTGTCAGATTTCCTCTTGGGAGGAAACTAAATGGTGTATCTTTTGACATCAAGTAAAAATCACTCCTTAATAGGTTCCTACAAAGGATGGGCTTGAGGTGCTTCTTCCAAATTCTACACCAAGGTTGCGGGGGATGCTGCTGGAAAGCTCCCCACGCAACGCTGTAATGACCAGAAAATGGAAAAATCCGAGAGACATGGGGGCTGTGGAACAGGGTTCAGGGATGGAGGGCAACTGTTGATCCGTGCAAAGATCAAAGCTGGGCAGAAACCCTTCTAGGGTTTACACAGCTGCAGGCTCCGTGCGGGAGCTGTAAGACAAACACGCTCAGGAGGGGCAGGGGAGGGCTTGCGCCTGGGACCGTGGGGGTGTCGAGGACTCCCCGCGACATCAAATGAACCAGGAGCCGGAGAGCCGCTCCGCTCCAGGCCTGGAAAAAGAAGCTTGAGCCCTTTTCCAATCCAGACCATATTTTTATTGGGCCCAAAGCTTCCACCAATTTGGCCTTCAGAAACAGAATAAGGAAGAGGAAAGAGAACCATTTGCAAAAAAGAAAAAAAAATTCTTGAGTTTAATAAACACCATCAACAACAAAAAAACAAAAAACAAAACAAAACAAAAAGTGAATTGGTCAAATCTTGATAACCTGGGGCTGAGTAACTCCCCGCCCCAGCTTATCCTGTTTAGTTGCTGTGTACTAACATCTGAATGAGACCCAGAGCTCTCAAAACTCCTGTAGGTGCATAAATTCCTAAACTAAATAATAACAAAGCCATATGTTACCATATTTTTAGATATGAACTGCTGTATGAGGGACAAACAGAAGAGCAGCTCCCTGCTACATCATCTGGATGCATTAGAAAGAAAATCATCTCATAAGCCTGCAAATATCGATTCTTCTTTTTTTTTTTTTGCATCACAAAACTTGCATATTTCCCCTGTGTACAGAAGTATAATTTCTTTACTTGGTTGTTCCCAATGTCTTAAACTTGATATACGTGTAATATTTGGAAATGAAAATAATATATATATGTGAATCCCTCGTTTCGTGTATTAGAAAACAATATGTTTTTGCTCATTAAAGGCGCCAATATAAAAGCTATAAACCATGAAATTACCTTTGAGCCCTTCCTGAAATAACCAGTTCACAAACAAATGATCCATGCAAAAAAGGCGAGGGGAGATTACAATAATAAGACTAAGTTACATTTTCATTTCAGGATTTTTTTTTTTTTAATGTAGAAAAGTATTATTACTGCAAAACCAACAGCGGCAGCAAGTACATCCAATTTATATAGGAAACGCCAAATGGGACAGGCAGACTGAACACAATGAGCACCAAGCAGGGTTTTTCATACTTTCCAATGTGATGCAGAATTCACATTTACAACAAATTATCTCAATAAACAAATAGTACTTCAGGTTTTCTCACTTCAGAGGGCAGCTTTAAAAGCAATGACGGTGAAAGCATTTTACTAAATTAACTGGGAGGTTCTTCAAACTCAGAATGTAAGATCCTGTCCAACACTCAGAGGTCAAGAACCCGTCTACCAATGCAGGAGACACAGGCTTGAGCCCGAAGATCCCACGTGCCACAGAACAACTGTGCCTGTCCACTGTTAACCACTGAGCCTGTGCGCCGAAGGGAAGAGTAGCCCTCCATGACCACAACTAGAAAAAGTCCTCTCGCAGCAACAAAGACTCGGTACAGCCATAAATAAACAAAAATTTTCAGAAAGATCCTGCCGTACGGATGACCAAAAGAAGCTGTGGGTGGCAGAAATATTATTATCCAGTGAGCCAGTATTCTCAGGCTGAAATTGGCAAAGCCCTTCATCCAGTGTGATCGCCCAGCAGGCAGCAACCCCGGCATCTGGGAAGTCACTGAAAGTGCAGCTCTCTGCAAGTTCTGGAATCAGGAGCCCTGCGGGGGAAGCCCAAGGAGGTGGGTTCTAACAGCTCTCCAGGGGATGCCATGCACGCTCCAGCCTGAGAACCACTGTCTTCGTCTGACGACGTCGGGAACCGATGACAGAGATGAAGATGCTTTCTGCGTGAAGATCCCCCATAGAAGTTCCAGCAGCCCATCCATTCTGCTCCAACGCCCCCCAACAGCCCGCTCCTCCCCACCCAGAAAACGATACCTGAGCCAGTGGTCTGCACTCCTCTGTCTAGATTAACGCTCACCCCTCTCCCTCCATGCCAGCAACTCTCATCTGTAAAACTGTAGGTGATACACCTCTCAGCAAGATGACATGAGAGCCCTGACCTTCCTCCAGGTTCTAACCATCAGCCCTGAAATGGCCCCAACGATGCTATGAAACAGGCCATGTGAGAACCCAGCTGAAGGGGCTGGGAGGCCAGGCCAGGAGAAGGCGAGCAGCAAGAAAGGGTGGCCGTGCCAGAGTGTGCCCACAAGGCTGGGGGTGGGCAGGGGGCCCTCATGAGACTCTGGGAGTTTCTAACATCTTGGCAGAAACTATCCGGCCTGCATCACCAGTGTGAAGATTCTGAACTGGAATCCTCACCTTGCTAGTCCATCCCTGAAAACCGTACACAGTATTCTGATGAAGGGTACATTCAGTTCTGGAACTGAGATCCGCCTGAATTCATCTGGTTCTTCTACGAGTCCCTCCAAATACTTTAGGGTATGGGCAGCGTGCTTAAAACCTGATGGAATTTCCTGCCATACTCTGCAGTGCCAGAATTGCTCCATCACATAAAAAAAAATATGGGAAGAACTTTTTGTCTCCCTCCTTTAATGATATAGAACATAATATTTTAAGTAAATCCTCATTTAAAGTATCCTCGGTCCAAAAGAAAATTCTTTGGACCACAGAAATAACTGTGAGTGGGTGTGACACGGATTGCACACATAGCTATTAAAAAAGAAAAAAAAAAAAAAAAACTTGGCTCTGGCATTTTCTGAAAATTGCTGTGTTGTTGCCATTTTTATTGGGTTAATTAAAAGACCATAAAAATGATTTCAAACATGTTTGGAGACAGATTTTCAAGTTTTATAAACCGTGCTCAGTTGCTGGGCCAAAGATAAGAGAATGACAGACGTCTCTGTACTCACAGCTCTGGGGTGGCTTCTTGATTTCTCCTCTCTCTTCCCCTCTTCCTTTCCCTCCCCTCCTTCCTTTTGGCCTGCCTTCCTTGCATTCATTCATTGATTCATCCAACCCACATCCCCGACTCTGCGCCAAGCACTGGACCAGGAATAGCCCCTGTTCCGACCGGACTATCTTGCTGGTAGGAGACAGAAGCTGAAGGACATCATTTAGATCAAGGGGCTGGCAAACTTTTCCTCTAAGGGACCAGATGGTAAATATTTTCAGCTCTATGAGCCACAGTATCTCTGCTGCAACTGCTGAACTCTGCTCTGACAGACACAGACTAAAATACATAAATAGATGAACACACTGCATCCCAAGGAAACGCTTTACGAACACTATCGTTTGAATTTCATATGCTTCAATGGCTCATGAAATGCTCTTCTTCCTTTGACTCTTTTTTTTCAACCACTAAAAAATGTAAAAAAAAAAAAAAATCCTCATGCCATAATAAAAAAGAAGGGGTTCTTAGACCCTGATTTATACATGGGGAGAGAGACCACAGTATGGCTGACCCTGACACCTAAAAAGAAAATGCTGGGCTTCTCGGCTGGTAAGTCCAGGGGATCGCTGGCTACGAAGCCAACCTAGCAGGCACAGCGAGGGCAGAGAAGGGGCCCTCCACCCACAGCTGCTGGCCATCAGGCCTCCGCTCATTTCCACCATGGCTCCCTGCCCAGGTCTAAGCAGTGGGCTTTGGTGACTTGCCCTGCTCCACGGTGGCCTTGGCGACTGGCTCTGAACTTGATAAAGTGCTAATTTTGTTTTTTATGACCATTGTATAATGCTGATAAAAAGCCAAGTCAGTCTGGTTTCAAAATCCGAAGAAACGTTAGCCCCCGGGCTGAAACCCGGGAATCTACAAGTTACAGGCAGGAGGCAATTTTCACACTCAGTGTCTGCCACTGTCCGAACGGCGGTCTCGGGAGGAAATGGTGAGCGGTCTCCGTGTTAGTCCCAGGCCCTCCGTCCTGCCTCGACTGCGGGATGTCGGCCACCAGCCAGCTCCATGATCATGACAGAAACCTAACATGGTTCACGCAAGTGGCCTTTGGTGGGCAAATGTTCAAGCACATTAAGGTTTTAATATAATTATAATTATAGAACATGTTCAACCAATTAACCACAAATATGCTGTTTATCTGAAAGGCTGCCAGCACTGTGGACTGCAGTCAAAATAACATTAGGCTGCAGTCCTTAAGCAAAGAATACACAGTGAATCAAAAGGGAGATCAGAAGGAAAAGGCCAAAATAAATATTTTATCTGATATTTTATGAATATTTCCTCAAATGCCAGATTAAAATATGTCATCTCCACTTCCCATATATTTACTTGATGAAATCAGATTAAGTGAGTTCATGACACTGTTGAAAAACACCATAAACCAAAGAGAGAGAAAGAAGTGTGTTTTGTAAATCTTGGCAGTCAAGGTCTCCCAACGTTCGCTGGTGTATAATGTAAATAAGAAATGGCAATTGGAACAAGTCATATTTTTTAAGGCATTTAGAAACTTCTCATTAGCCCTTATATCTTTCTTAGTTACGGCCTCCAGGATTTGAAGCAAAATTAAACTCTGTCTTAGCAACTAAATAATATAAGCCTTCTCATAACTTTTCTCCGAGAGAATTAAAAAAGAAAGAAAGAACCTCCTTGTACAATTTGTATATACACAATTTGTACTGCTGTAAAAGCATATTTTGAAAAGTGCTCCCTAAATAATTAAGCTATTCCTTTTACCATACTTCCTATATTACAGAAGTCATTTTCCCACTGAGAATCAATAAGTCATTCCAAACGTCAGTCATTTTTCTCCATTTAACGGAATGGACTAAAGTCCGACACTGCAAGTTACATTACCTTTGAATTATGCGTGTAATTTAAAATTCAAAGTACTACGCTAAGGAGCTTTTTAGACTGACCACTCTACACTCACTTCATAAATATGGTCCCTCGCAGACCCTTCTGACAGATTTACCGAACAACAGGAGTTTGAGGCGGTTAAGGCTGCGAGTCGCACAGGAAAGCTGTTCTCCCTAAAGATGCCACAGGAACAATTCTCTTTTCAGCGGCAACCCAAAGCAAACGGCCATACATCATTTACCAGGAAATGTCTCTAGGTTTTTAAGATTCATGGTAAAGCCATTCTAAAGCATCTTAGCCTTAATTACAAATAAACACATGGGCACACACTGACAGGTCAGTTCAGAGAATGCTCCCTAAGTAAAGGCTCCAGTGTGATTTTTGTTTGGCCAGACCCAAAGCCTCTGATAAAATTTCAAACACAGAAACCCCAAACAGGTATGTATTGAAAAGGCTCTTTTTCATCAAACACGTCATGAGAAAAGGAAAAAATAAAAAATGCAGAGAGATGTACAAATGAAAGTGTTTAAGTATATATCAGCAGCAATTACATTTTAAGGAATTAATAGAAGCGGCTTTATATTCCTTTACCTGAATTCACAGGCTAATGTGCTTCTGACTATAAATAAAACACAATAACCTCATCCTTCAGGAAAATCAAAATAAAGTAATTATGAAAAATACCAGTGAATATTATTACATTTATGATATACTTACTGATTCACACTGCAGGTCAGTAAAACTTAAAAAAAAAAAAAAAACTGTCAAGTATATAGCACTTTTCTTTGCAGCTAATATTACTTTATTCATTATGTCCCTCCAAAGAAGGAGACCCTCCTGTAGTTCGAGAGAAAATGAAACTTTGCGATATTGTCTTTTCAAATATTGAGTTTAGAAAATACAACAGTAAGTCTGACCTTGTAACCGAAACGTATGGACCTGAATGTCTCAAGCTTCTCCCTGCTCACAAGGAGCCTCATTCACCTTCACAGGAGTTTTGCTTCTCACCTGTCACACCAGGACAGCGGAACGCCTTCTCTAGGAAAACACTAGTCTTGGATCCCAAATGTGGAAGCTTTCTCAGACCTGTTCCTTGTAAGAGCCAGAGCTCTGTTCATTCCCACTGCTCTGTAACCAAATAATCTTGTTTTTTCCTTTTCCTTTTTCATTAGTAAGTAACTCTGATAACTGTACACTTTACCTGACGTGGGACAAACTCCAGTTCACTGGAGCCCACCAACCACTTTTAGCACTTGCCTTCGGTGGGTCATCAAAAATCAACTCTGTTTGCAGAGGTTTTATTCTTGCCAGCTTCACACTACCAGAGAAAAACCACTTTAAAGTGCCTTAAGAATCATTAGCTCTCTTGTATTTGACTTGAACACCAGTGTGGCCTAGCGCGGGCTGGCCAGCTCCAGGGAGAGTGGTCCCCCTGGCACTCCCACATCCTTGGCAGCTCTGCAGCCGGAGTCCCCCCCACTCTCCGTCTCTGCCGGTGCCTCTCCACCCGGGGCCCCTCCGCCTGGTGCCCCTCTGCCCCAGCTGCCGAGGTGCCCTGTGCTGAGTGAGCACCTAGGGCAAAAGCAGAGCCTTCCTGCTGGGGGTGAGCCTTGCACAGCAACACCTAGTCTCAAACAGTGAGACCCCAAGGATGATTTTTTTTTTCTTCCTGCCCCCTAGGACGGACTTCCCCCCGCCCTTCCTAAACTTGTTTACATTTCTTTCCACTTGAAAAATGTAGCAAAATTCATTCAACTGATGGATACTTGCTGGTAAATCACCCAATCTGAGCCAGGTACACTGATATGACCTGTAAATCCTGATCCCAGGGCGTTAGTTCAAACAAAAGGAAATTTCGTTGAAGGGAACTGATACTCTGGGAATGGTCTCTCTCCAAAGGATTCCATCCAGGGAAGTAAAATTTGCAGATGTGAAGGGAGATGCTGCCCATGTACTGGGCTCCCCTGGGACAGAAAGGTCAGGATAATTGTTCCAGTAATGTCATCATGTGGCAGTGTGCATTACTAACAAGAAATGGACCAGAAATACACTCTTCTGCTTTGGGCTCCCCCCCAAAAAAATACTGCACTGTGAAGAGGCTTGTTCTTTCCAAATCCATTTTATTAAAATGACGACCACAGCAACAATGAGACCGACCTGGATCGAGCTGCTGGGAACAGAGCTCAGGCTACCGTATACCACAGGCACCGCGCCCTCTCACCGGGCTCTCTCGAACACACCAGCGCTTCCCTGAGCCATCCGCCCTGTCGCCTGATGAGCTTCATATATGTATGTGCTGCTTAAAACAAAACAGATAAACTCATAAATAATTCAATATACAGTCTCCTGCCAACTGACCATGCATTGTTTGTGTTTCACCTGCTGTATTAAATAAAAATTAAAAACTATTTCCTTGTTTTTAAATTAAAAAAAAAAAAAATCCAGGCTCTATTTGGAGGGGACCACACGAAATCAAAACTCACTGCTTAAATTGCACAGTTAAAACATACTCGCTAGGAGTGATGAAATGACAAAAGTTGACGAAATTTGACAAAAAGTTACTTGGGTCTGAGAAAAACACATTGTTAAATGGTGTCTTGGAAACTGCCTTAGTCTAAGAATCTCTACCGGATGCTGTAATGAAAATGAGAGAAACAGCTTCAGCTCAAACTGAGGAGAAAGACGGGCTATACTGCTTTCTGTGGAGTTTTGTTTGTTTTTTTAATATGACATCACTGTAACATTTCTTTTCATGTCTTTGTGGATAACTACTATTCAGCTAATTTCCTCCCTCACCAAAAAAAAAAACAAAAAACAAAAAAAACAATTAGAAGCCTGGTGCCATGTAATTATCGAAAACAGTCTAACCACTTTGCTCAAAGATTTGACTTGGCAAATCAAAATCAGAGGACATGGTCCTCTTGGCCTGGTTGCTGCCTTTCCCCGACCCCTCGTTGAGCCATCGGAAAACAGGCCACACTGAGAGCCGCTCGGACGCTTTAGACACAGAGCAGAGAAAGAGAGCAGTAACCGTGCAACCGCCGAGAGCTGACAGCGCGTAGCGTCGTTTCGGAGGTTTCAGATAACACGGTTCCTTCTGAACCAAGGACCTCTCTAGACCAGTGGTGGGGGGTGCAGTCAAAGTTACAGACGTTGTTCGTGACTCAAGAGAATTTTCGGAACTTCCCTGGTGGTCCAGGGGTTAAGACTCCTGCACATTCGCCACAGGGGGCACAGGTCCAATCTCTGGTCAAGGAACTAGGGATCCCACATGCCACATGGTGCAGCCAAAACCAAAAAAAACAGAATTTTCTACTGGCCGAGACTCAGAGACTCAGAATAGTCTGATGCCTGGCTAAAGACCATGCTCTAACCACTTGAGCTAAGAGTTCATATTAATAGACATCTAAATTTAAGCAGAGTCATATGATGCTTTGGCAATTAGAAATTAAGTCTCAAGAAAAACACAAAAGCTCAACTATATGAAGCATCAAGCCATATTCATCAAAGAGGAGAAATTTCATTTATTCTATTTTCCTCAAAGTCCATCACCAGTTCCTACATGCTTGCAAAACTTCAGGCTGTTTTTCTGAATGCCAAGGTCAGACCTACCGTACCCTGTCTTGTTACCAAAGGGCTGACTCTCTCCCAGGGACTGGACAGAGAAGTTGGAGGGGGACCCCAGCAGGAGAGTGCCATAAGGGGATGTGTGTCCAGCCTGACAAGGAGCCTTAAAACAAAACCAACTTTCTGCTTTATCGTTTTAAAAAAGTCAGGAGACTGTGTGTGTAATGTTAATCACTTAGTTGTGTCTGACTCTTTGTGACCCCATGAACTGCAGCCCTCCAGGCTCCTCTGTCCATGAGATTTCCCAGGCAAGAATACTGGAGTGAATAGCCATTCCCTTCTCCAGCAGAATCTTCCCAACTCAGGGATCAAACCTGGGTCTCCTGCATTGCAGGCAGATTCTTTACCATCTCAGCCACCAAGTAGACTATAAATTTATGCAAAAATCTAAAGGAGACTTTTTTAAATAAAGGAGAAATTAACTATGAATATCTTGACCGGTTATGAAACTGAAACCTTAGGATAACAGCAGAGATAGCTTAAACTTTTCTATGCCACTCACAGTTAAATTCATGACCATCTAATTAGTATGGAGAATGCAATTTATAAGAAACTTCACTAACTCTTTCTGTTTTGTTTTGTTGTTTCCTTTTAGTTTTAAAAGTCTACCCAAATGTTCTATTTATAAATCATATCAAAACTGCACCACTTGGGAAAAAAAGTTATGTTTCTTTTTAGGGAAAAAAAAAAATCAAATTCTGGACTCCAACTTTCACATTTAATTACAAACAAAGACATAATGCATTATTTTTCTGTACCCACAAGAGGCAGGCTGACTGCAATTTTTATTGCATGTTAAGTTTTCACTGGATCCCAATATTATTAAGCTTTAAATCAGAGGGTTGGTTCCTTCAGCTAAGTGTAACAATACTAGCAAGTTAAAGGAAAAAAAAAGAAAAAAAGAACACCTCATCTGGGGCTGTAATATTTGCTGAAAAAAATCTACTTCAAAACATTAATCAAATTTTTCGCCTACTGGGCAACCATATGGTACAGCAGCATGTGAATCCCACAAACTTGCTGATCTCCTGTAACTGGGTGCAATTAATTACGCTGGCTGCATCCATCTCTTGGATTTTCGCCTTGTGGAAAAAAAAAAAGTATTTATTGCAACAGCTTTTACAAAACAAGGGAATGAAAATCACAATTGATTAATGAGCTGAATGGAAATATTTCCGTTAGCAGATTTTTAGAACGAATAAGGATTAATACCACGAATGGAAAGGAATGCACATTGAGATCCCCTTGTCCTTTCTGGAACCCCAAAAGGTGGAGGTGGGGCAGGGAGCCCCGACATGCATAATTCACCAGCCGGCTTTAGGTCGCAAGTAATAAAGCCTTAAACTGGTGAAGTAATAAAGAGGCTGGCTTTACAAGATACTATCCTGGGATACAAAAAGCCTGTTCTTTGATTTGAAAACACCGATATTAAATACTCAGTGGGTGAAGAACATTACCGGCCTGACAAAGCGCGGAAAGGAAAGTGGGTCCTACAAGGAAGCAACCCACTCTGTCCTTGGTGATTCAGGTGCTAAGCCGGCTGCACACATGGTCCGCTTGTGGTTTTAAGACCCCTCCATGACAGCGAGCATCCGAGAGGAAGTCAGGGTGGTACCACTGCTCTCACTTGTCAGCTAAAGGTACAAATAATTCATACTTGCAGCCATCTTTCCCACCAGCACTCAGCCAGCATGCTTCTGACTTTCCTAGCCGTCAGAAGGCTTCCGGGGGCTCAGCCATCACTCCTGCCTTCTAGGAGCTGGCTTCTGGAAAGACACTGGGATCGCGATCTTTCCCTCAACGGGGAGTCACAGGCCCAGGGCTGGAGGTCTTAGCAGATAAGCAGAAGTCCGCGTGCTCTGCCCCTTTCCAGAAGCACCCTCCAGGCTTAGGACCATACAAGCTAGCCAAGCAGTGGTGAAGTCATCTCAGGCATCTTTATTTCAGGCAGTTCATGCCCTTCCTCTGAAGAGACTGGTGCCCCTATAGGCCGTGTGTTCAATGCTTATGTTGGGAAAACAGACCAAGTAATAAACATAAGTGGAAGACAGATCCAAGTTGGAGAGCTCAGATACTACACTAGTTTTACAACGCTTTTATAAAGAGCTCTAAAGAATGAGGCTTTGCAACTCTACTCCTATGCCAAACTTTCTCATGACTGTATCCGCTGCAGTTAAACTCTTACCGGGAAATCCTGCACAGACAGGGCTTTGGGAAAGAGAACTAACTTTTTATTATGTCCACGTGTTTGTGTGGCTGACATAACGCCTTCTCTGCTGGTCCTGTTCATGTGTTCGTTCTGCGGAGCGACACAGAGAAGACAAAGTCTTCCGCAGTCACCTGATGAACAAGAGCACCCAGAAAGAGAGGAAGACGCTTTTATACAATAAAGGGTTTAGTGAGTGGTATTTTAAATGACAATATTTCAAACAAGTCACGCCTATGTTTACATTAACATGTGTTAACACACAGGCACGAGCCGTTTTATCGGGCGTTGCTTCACTGTGCTTCAAAGATACTGCATTTCTTTGACCAACTGCAGGTCCAGGGCAGCTCCGCACTGAGTGAATGTATCGGTGCCGTCTTCCCAACAGCAGTTTCTCGCTTAGTACCTCTGGCCACATTGTGTTCATCCTCCTAAAATCTCACGCTTTTTCATTATCATTGTATTATGGTGACCTGTCATCAGCGTTCTTTGATGTTACCAATACAGCGGCTGAAAGCTTGGATGATGGTTAGCATGTTTTATAATAAAGTTATTTTTTAATTAAAAGATACATATTTTTTAAAGACATAACACTTTTGCACACTTGGTAGACTATAGTATGAAGAGAACTTTTGTATGGACTGGGAATTCAAAACTTTTGTTGTTTGATTTACTGCAGTGGTCTGGAACCAAGCCTGTCACATATCCAAGGTATGGCTGTATAAGTTGTGAGATTTTGATGTAAGGAAGAAAAAAAAAATGTTTATTTCCAAATAGCAGGCAGATCTAGGTGGGTAAAAGATTCTGAAGGCCACGATTTAGGGTGTTGGAAGGATAACTTAAAAAAAATCTTATTAGAATCATTCCAGTGGAGAATCAAAGCCGCTTCACAAGCAGAGTACAAGTTTTGAAGAAACCATCATCTGGTGAAAAGTAGGAGAAATGTACCAAGAAAACGTACTTGGCTTCTGGTAGGGAGGGAAAAAGAACATCTAATGGGAACTGAGTGAGCCAACTCCTTAAAGCAGTGACCCTGCAGTGCACCACCTCCCAGCACCGCCTCTCACATGACCGCCAAACCCCTCCTACGCGTGATGGTTGTTGGCTTAAAAGTTTAAAGAGCTAACAAAATGTTTTAACGAGATACAAATCTCAGAGATCGTTAATCAATATGTTCAATGTTATTTGTGATAATTCATCATGACATGGTATTAATGGGTTACTGTACCCTTCAGAGGTGAGATTAATGCAAATGAGCTGCCACAATTAACTTTACTGCTCCCAACTCACAGGAATGGACAGATGATTATAAATGACAACTATATGTCAATTACAATATCCAATAAAGTGAGGCTTAGAGAACAATCCATCTGCCTTTACTGCTCTTCCTTTGACGCAGCTGAATTTAGCTCAACTCACTGTTGTCACAGTGTAGCCACTGTTTGGGGGAGGGGAAGGCGTTTCCCTTTTCCTTTCTTTCTTCAAGTTTTCGATATCTTAAAAGTGCTCTGAAACGTTCATGCAAATAACGCTTTCTAAAGGAAGAAGAGCCATGGGACACAGGAATAAAGTACCACACGCATTCTCGGTGAGTTCAAGAAAACTGTATCCATGTTCAATCTGCAACAGCAGGGCCAGCAAGGAAGCAACCTGTCCAGCTGTGTGTAATATATTTACGCAATTAAAAACAGAAGACATTAGCACAGCATCCCGAAAAGCCGTGAGTTTCGCTAAACAAAAGTGATTGGAGGATCACTCTGTTGAGTTACAGGGGCTAAAGTGAAAAGGCAGGTACGGGGCCAAGGGCAGGAGGGCAGTCCATTTGAAGGCTGGCACTCAGTGTGGTCAGGTACAGGGACAGCCCCTGCCTGCAGCGGGTTTCCAGGCCTGCGTGCTTCTTCCTGCCACGAAGGGAGCGCTTTTCGAGAGAGGACGCTCTGGAGCTGACGGGCACAATGCAGGGGTCCCTCCTCGCCGCAGGTCCCTTTACTGAGCAGGCAGGCCCAGGGCTTTGAGTGCTGTCTGAGAACTCACAAGCTGACACCCCTTTCTGCCTCGCCTGGGAGGCTGCACTCCCACGGCCCTCTTCCCTGGCTGATGCTGGCTAAGCACTAACCGCCAGCCAGCCAGCCAAGCTCCGGTGTCGAGCAAGATCCACTCTAGGGTACCAGTCACACTCCAGAGCCCCTGCGGGAGGGGAGGGGCGGACAGGCTGAAACTGGTTGCACCCTCCTACAATGTTTGCCCTGCCCTGGGCCCCTCTTCCCACTCCCCCTCCTGAAAGCACAACCCCCACCCTCCCCACACCACTGGAAAAAGCAGCATGACTTGGGCTCTGTTTCCAGGGAACAGAACCTCAGGCCAGGTGTTGAGGAGATGGAAACAGAATACAATTTCTGCAGGGCAATCGACGAGGATCCAGCTAGGCAGTGATGAGAGAACATGTACCACACTCCCTTTTGAAGCTCCATCCAGAAAGGATTTCTTCCTTGTGTCCAAAATTACAATTACAACATCAGATTATACAAGGATCAGAGAGGACGGGGAAGCTACAGCTTTCTCTCTCCAGGATGCATCCCCGGGTCCCTCCTGAGCATGCTTTTCCATTAGGGACCTGGGCCTCTGTGACTCCACGTGATTCCAGCCTTGACCCAAGAACCCCGTTCCCTGGGTCATCACTTACAAGGATGCTGTCGGCCTCAAGCCAGGCCAATCAAGTTCTGCCTGGGGCTTCTGTCCAGGGACCACGTTGGGTGGGGGGAACCAGCTTCTTGGTGCCCAGGTCATTGGGACACTGTTGATCTCTCAGTGGCCACCTTGACACCCAACAAATAAAAGATGATCAAAACCAAGAGTTTAGATAAAGATGGGGGCCTGATGACATATGTGAGCTCTGGAAAACGCCAGACTCTAAACCCTGGGTTGGCAAAGTACGACCATCTGGCCAGATCTGAACCTCTGCCGTTTGTACATCCCAGGGTCTAAAAATGCTTCAACTTTCTTAGGTGGTGGAACAACCAAAAAAAAAGAACACTTTGTGACACATGAAAAATCAGGTGGATTCAGATTCCAGCATCCACAGACACAGTTTTATTGGTGCAGCAGCCATACCCACTGAGCTCCCTCCTGTCTGAGCTGAGTACTTGGGTCAGACACCATCCAGCCTCAGCACCAATAATATGTATTCTCTGTCCTACTGCAGAGAAAATTTGCTGACCCTTGCGTCTTGAGGGCCCATGATGACTGTTTCAGCTTAATGGTAGTTTGCATTTGGGCTTTTCCACGGGCAACGGAAACCTCCTGATGAATTACCCGAGGAGTCTGTCCTTAGCTCATCCCACAAACCTGTACACCTCTCCCATCCTTATGTGCTGAGGTCCTAAAGAGAAAAAGCGGCTATCCAGGTGGAGTGTTTCTGTCTCACCTGACCCCTAGAAGTTGTACATTCTTTGCTGTATGCCCCAAAGTGTTGAACAAAGTGTTAAAAGACACAAAACATACAGCATTAATCATTCCGACGGACGGGAGGTTTTGAGCCAAGCAGTGAAAGAAAAAGTAGATTAAAGGTGGAAAGACACTTTTTTTTTTCATGTACCTGAAGAACATATTTAATTTGAGAGGAAATCCCACCCCTGCACAAGTGCTGCTCCAGCTGCGGGGGGCCTGCCGCGGTGAGCCGGGACACGCCGGCAGGGGCTCGCAACACGCAGGTGCCTGGCGAGGACAGCGCGATCCTGATGACTTTCACAGGAGATCACAAGGAGGGGAACTGGACTCTCTCCCTTTGTTTCGGGTTTCCTGCTCCAGGTTTACATTTCTCTCCCCTGTTCCCTGTGCACTCAGCTCCATCCCGGGACCCGGGGAGCAAGCATCCTGAAAACAGATGAACAGTGCCTCTCCTGCCCAGCCCCCAACCCCACCGCCCAATGCCCGAGCTCAGGCTGGGCGAGCAGGAAGGTCAGCAAAAAATACAAAGACAAAAGTAAAAGTAAAAAAGGGCCAAACTACTTTGTTCTGTGAAGACTCGTGGGCATCAACGCTCTGAAGACGACTCTGGGTCCTTGCTGTAACCCGTCTCCCACACTGGATTCTAACAGCTCCATCACATTGTCCATGCATTCTCTTGGCATGGGGTATGAACGGGCAAGACGGCTCCGGATGGATCATAGCCAGCAGCAAAGGCATTTTCTTTAGGGACTGAGGGCTCCCATTTAAAATTTTAACTCACTCGCTTTTTTGGAAACAGTCACAAATGAGTCTTTCAAACTGAAGAAATTGAAATTGATTTCTTAGGGTAACAATTAACCTCAGAAAATAACTATGAAAGGTTGCTTATTAATTTTTTCTGTAATATACTTTAGGAATATTTCTTTTTTTTTTTTCATAAAAGATGGAGACAAAAGTAGACAGATTTTATGATCATATAAAATGTTATTGGATTCCTATTTTACAGGAAAATGAAACTCACTTAATTTGCAAAATGCTCAGTATGAGAAGAAACCACCCCCACCGCCCAACAGACACACACATACACACGCTGCTTTCCTGAGACTCTTAAATTCGCCTTGTTAAAACAACACCATCTTTCTGTTCTTTATTTCTTCACACATAACTGCCTTGGCCTTTCTAATATGCCGTTGCTATTTCAGTCTTCTGTGGTGTTTCTACTTATTCAAAATAGAAAGTGTTTTTCATCTGAATAGCAGTTTACTGGGAACTAGGGTGATGCCCTCATTCCTGTTTAAGAAGGGAAGGAGTTGCTGCCAAGAAACTTGTCACTATTCCAGTGGCAGCTAGCATCTCTCACAGAAGACTAAAGAGACGGACTGGTGCTTTGCAAGCAATGTCTCACACACACACACACACACACACACACACACACACAGTGTAAGACAACCATTTTTCCTTTAGCCACCTGGAAAGTACTGCAACGTAACCACACACTAATTGAGGCACAAGTTAAACCATCCACAAGCATGACCTGGAGATCTTGCCAAGTTTGGCTCCAGACCACCACAGTAAAGCAAGGATCACGATACGGCGAGTCGCACCAATTTTCTGGTTTCCCAGTTCATATTAAAGTTCTGTTGACACTACGCTGTAGCCTCTTAAGGGCGCAATGGCATCATGCCTATGTGTATACATGGTTGAGTCCCTTCGCTGTTCACCCGGATCCATCACAACAGTGTTTGTTAACTGGATACCTCAAAACAAAAAAAAAAAGCTTCAAAAGAATAAAATAGATAACCAACAAGGACCTACTGTGTAACACAGGAAACTCTGACCAATACTATGTAACAACCTAAATGGGAAAAGAATTTGAAAACAAATAGATAACATGTATATGTATAAAAGAATCATTCTGCTATACACTTGAAAGTACCACAACACTGTTGATCAACTATACTCCAACATAAAATTTAAGTTTAAGAAACAAAAAAAAAAGTGAAAAACGCTTTATTGCTTCACAGTGCTAACCATCATCTGAGCCTTCAATGGGTCCTAATTTTTTTTGCAAAAGTAGCATCCAAGATCACTGATCACAGGTCATCATAACAAATGATAATAGAAAAGTCTGAAATATTGCAGAAATTACCAAAATATGACAGAGACACAATGTGAGGAACTGCTGTTGGAAAAACGGCACAGACAGGTCTGCTCCATGCAGCGCTGCCACAAACCTTCAATTTGTAAAAGACCCAGTATCCGTGAAATGCAGTAAAGTGAAGGCAAATAAAATGAGGTCCGCCTAGAACAGACATTGCTCCAAATACTACATGTCCGTGAGGCCATAGAGGCAGAAAACCAAACATTAACAGACCAAGGGAATGCTCCCCAGAAGAAGATATAATAGGTAAGACCAGTCAAGGTGCTTTATTTTCCCCTTCCTTTGGTGCTTGAAAACATTTCATTCTGCCCAATTTGGGGAATGGGGGTGGTAATTCTGTTTTGTTTTCTTAAAGCAAAGAAACAAAAAAAACAGAGGTGTGAAACCAAGTTCCAGCAACAGCACGGACCCACCTCTTGATGCGCTCCAAACGCACGGCTCTGCTAATTAATTAACAAATCCAAGCTGGTTAAATAAAACCTTCTTCCAACACCTCCTATTTAATTGCAGTTTGGCACCAACAAATATATATCAAAATTATAGTATTTCCCCTGACAGGAAGCTCCTTCCTTCCACACACTCTTATGACTCTCTGCAGAGTAAGCCAGAACTGCTGACAGCCTTGAACACTGCTACAACAATATTACTATACTTGGCAAAGAAGTACCCTTGCGGCGAGAGAAAAGCTGTAATTTTGACTGTCACTTCATATTACACTAGATATTATTTCACTGTGTACACATGCACACACTCACAAACTCTTAATAGACTACGGTTTTCACACTGCCTGCCTTTCCAATATAAATGGCAATATAATACCAGCCAATTGCCAATGGGATCCCGGCGAGAAACAAATGTTTTGCATTATGGAAACATCGTTGGAGGACGCCTTTGAAGGGATATTTCACTCCTTTGTCCCCCACTCAGGCCGCTGACACCCCACCATCAACTTCAAAAGCTAATTGCTTCAGTTATCAAAAGGATTTCACTGCTTTTTTTTTTTTTTTTTTTTTAAACCCCTTTGGAGGACAAGGTTATCAGGAACAAATTCTCTGCTGGAAA
The DNA here is from genome assembly GCF_019923935.1 of Bubalus bubalis. Classification (NCBI taxonomy): domain Eukaryota; kingdom Metazoa; phylum Chordata; class Mammalia; order Artiodactyla; family Bovidae; genus Bubalus; species Bubalus bubalis. Next base: position 5,101,305 of record NC_059174.1, on the reverse strand, counting down.
ACGCCCGTGATGTGTGGCGAAGCGGGTACCATGCGATTCTTTGTATCCTAGGCACGAGTCAGATGCCTGAAGTGCAGAATTTCAAAATGTATATGTCGAAAAAAAATGTATCCTTTTCCTGCATTAACTTTGTGTTTCTTCTCACGTGAGGGAGCCTGTTTGACAGCCGTGGCTGCTGGCCAGGACACAGTTAAGCCAAACTGGCAAACGCGGAGCAGCCCGCCACCCAAACCGTGCCAAACCTGCATCCTGTCCCTAACAGACACCAGCGCCTGTCTTTGCAGAGAACGGAACACAGCATATGCTTTCCTCTTACGAGCTTCAGGCTGAAGCATATTGGGCCAGCTTCCCCACTGAGCCCTCTCCCCCGGCTTCGGTTTACAAGATGGTATGTTAATAACAACTCTGTTGGTCCAGGGCGAGGAATTCGGTGATGTCAATAGGAGCTCCAAAATGAGAAGTCCCCCAGAATCCAGGGGTGGGGGTGGGGATGGAGGGGGTCAGGAGGATGAATGCATAAGTGGAGAAAACTGCGACTTGCCCCCAGGGGAGAGGCCAGAAATGGCAGCAGGAAAGGCAACAAGAGTCTTTTTTTTTTTTTTTAACAAGAGTCTTTACGTAAAGACTTTCCATAAAAACTCTTCCAGTAAAGAGTTTGCGCCAACAAAGCTGGTATGCAATCCACAGGATGCTTGGGAAACCAGGCTATTCAACAAGACTTCATCTTTGCCTTCCTCCTGCTTTTTTTTTTCTTCCTTCCAATTACTATTTCAAAAGATTTAAATAAGATTTAAACTTGTTTCACTGGGTCAGGGGACAGCCTCGGCAAACTCCCTGCCCTCTGTTCAAAGAACGTATCCCAAACCTCCCCGCGTCTGCTGACCACACCGAATTTAACAAGGTTTGCCGGTGAACTCGAGTAAGTTTCCCACAGTGACACATTAATAATAAGTTCCTGATCCCATCTATCCCAAGCCATGAATATGTAATGTTATAAAATGAGTCCTTTTCACACAACAGAACCTCAGACGTGAATAAATAAAAACTATCCATCACGAGCCTGTGAAAAATTAATGAGGGTTCAGAGACGTAAGGAAAAAATGGTGACCGAGGAGGGGTGGGCCAGTTCCTAAGAGCCCCCTATCTTTCAGATGGTAAATATCCTTGCCCCCGCCCCTTGCCGCACAACCGGCTGAGGGTGTGAGGACCAGATATGATTTGCCATCCGCGGAAGGCGGCCTGTCACCTCCTCAGAGTGGGTGTCCAAGCATGGAGAGGTCACGGCTTCTGATATTCGACCCACGATTCGAACTCTGGCAGCAGAGCCTGAGTTTGTTAGTTACATACAGTTCATAACCAACTTGCTTCCGAAGTCTTGGAGGATGCTCACAGCAGTTGGGGTGAGTGGGAATGGCTGGGCTGCTGCTGGGCTGAAACCACGCTTGTCTGTCCTTCTAGATGAATTACACAGTCAAGGCCACTCGCTGGGTGAGCAACCTTCGCAAGGCACTGGGTGGGTTCTAATTCTCTCTCACTATGACTCCACCTGACAACTGGGGAAACCGAGGCCGGGATGAGCTAACTTAATTAACTCCCTAGAGTCTAACAGCTGGTGAGAAGCGGAGCCAAACAGAGGGGTCCTCCGGCTCCAGACCCTGCCTTCCCACCTGCAGCCACTCCTCAGCATTCATGGGGTGAGTGTACTGACGTTGCTTCAGCTGCCTCCCAGACCCACTTCAGGGCTTTCGGAGGACAAACCAGGCTTCCGGGGTGGCTCAGTGGCAAAGAATCTGCCTGGCGCTGCAGGAGACGCGCGAGACATGGGTTTGACCCCTGGTCAGAAAGGTCCCCCTGAAAAAGGGAATGCCAGCCCACTCCAGTATTCTTGCCTGGGAAATCCCACAGACAGAGGAGCCTGGTGGCCTGCAGTCCAGGGGGTCATAAAGAGTCAGACACAACCGGGTGACTGAGCACACGTGCACAGAGGCAAACCACTTGCGGCGAATGCCTTTGTTACTGGCTTTTCTCTGGAGCTGAAAATGTGGTCTCTGGGGACAATCACCATAGGGAAGATTCCAGAATCAGCCAATGGGGACAACCCTGTTGATCCCTCTGAGCTCTAAGCTTCCACCTTCCAAAGAGAGGAGAACCAGGTGCATGATGAACTTCGGCATGACTGGGAGCACGCTGTGCTGGTTTGACGCTAACTATGCTTTTGCCTGGGCTATTCCTGCACCCAGGATGCCAAGTCCACCTCTGTCCACCTGACGGAATCGCTCAGCCCTGGAGGAGCAGTGTAGCCTCTGTCCCACCCCTCCTTCCCAAATTGGCCCAAGAGGCCCACCCAACAAAGCCAGAGGCTGCAGTGATGGGTATGGACTAGCCAGGTGACATCAGTAAGGAGAGAGGGCCACATGTCAAAAAAGAGACCCTGGGAGGAAGCCGACCTCGGGAACCCCCACCGCCCACCTCCAAGAGCCACCGGAACATGGGGCCAACGCTGCCAGGTCATCTGGTTATTTCAGAGAAAACCAGCAATCAAGATTTTAAGGGAACTTGCTCCACTGCAAAAAGAGAAAGTGTGTGTGTGCCAAAGAAAACATGTCTACAGGCAGGATTCCACCACGCTTTCCATCTACAATGGTGTCAGGTTTAACGCTCTGGGCTCCTGAGAGAAGGCTACTCTTCCCACGCCCAGGGCAGACCCTCGCTGCTTGCTAGACTGAACGGATTCACATCCCGACTCTCAATGGATGAACCGGAAGCTTGGGAAACTAATAAAACCAAAAACTGGCCAAAAGAGAGGAAACGCTATCTGGACGCTGTTGCGAGTTTCACCTTTCATCAGCCAGTAAAGACTCAGTGTTCCTAAGCAGGGCTGCCTGGGGACCCAACAGGCATTAAGGGACAAGCAATTTTTGTGTTTCTTTGTCTTTTCCAAAGGGAACACCCATAGTGGGGCTCGGTCCAGAGCAGAACCACTAAGGTGGTCCCAGGAGCCCCAGCCTCGAAAGACAGCAAAGAGCAGCTTAAACAAGAAGGGAGGTCAACAGGCTGAGAGGTGGCTCAGCAGCTAAATCTCAGGGTCTGACTAAGTGTGGCCAACAACCCAGGAGTGACACAAAGCCTGAAGCCAAACAGAGGAATAAGCTAGAATTAGACCAACCCATTGTCGCTGAGGGACACAGGCTCAAGTGTCCATTCTCTGACCAGCAATACCGAGCATCAGCTGGGCCCACCGAACAGAGTGAGAGTTTCTCCTGCCAAACCCTACAGGGCTCACTGACACACAGAAGAGACAGCTCTTCTGTGCGATGAAGAGAGAGTTCTGGAGAGATGAACTCTGCACAGCTCGGGGTTTCCTGAGCTCTGGCCTCATATTCCTGCATGAGTCACTCAATGTAAAGAAAAGCGCGGAAGCCCATGTGAATGCCGACCGCAAGGGAGTTTATAAACCAGTAGGGGAATTGACAGGAGTTCAGAAAATACTACGAGAAAATGTTTAAAGTGATAAATGCACCAAAGACAGAAAAAACAAAGTGGAAAGCAGGACACGGTGGCAATAACTCTTGGCAGATGCAATTGTGAAACGGAACGGGTTTCAACGTATGGGCAGGAGTTAGATAAGAAGAGACTAGAGAATGAGGAGTGAAAACAGGAAGTGTGTTTCGAGCAGAAGGAACAGCAGGAAAGGAATGGAAGTCTCAAGTGTCTATGGAGATGAAGATGCAGTCCCAGTTTAGCAGAAACACAGGGTTTAATGGCTTTCCCTGGTGGCTCAGACAGTAAAGACTACAGCTGCAATGAGACCAGGGTTCGATCCCTGGGTCAGGAAGACCCCCTAGAGGAGGGCACGGCAACCCACTCCATTATTCTTGCCTGGAGAATTTCATGGACAGAGGAGCCTGGCAGGCTACAGTCCATGGGGTCACAGAGAGTCAGACACAACTGAGTGACTAACACTACACGTAGGGTGTAATACAAGGAGGGTTTGTTGGGGGTTTAGGTATAGATTTGTTTGTAGTTTGAAAACAAGCAGTTTTTCAGGGCAAGCAGATGACCTGTCAGATGTTGGGTTCTCCAGTCCCAATATGCTAATATAATAACCATGTGAGGTCAAACTCCATCCCGCCCAAACCCCTGACTGTGAGATATAAATCCACAATGGATTTATGCCAATGGATCACCCCCAATGGTTTAACCTACAGGAGCCTTTAACTCAGTAAGGCTGTAGCAGACATTCCATCTTCCTACCTCATCACACCTCCTCCCAGACCCCATCTCCATGGATGGTACCACCATGTCCAAGCCCTTCAGCCTTCCTTTTTCAGGGCCCAAACTTATCATCCCCCTCCCTCCACTCCTGTTGTTGACCAAATCTTGCTGGTTTCACCTCCTTATCCTCTGTCACAACTGCCTCCTCCTAGTATTTACTGCTAACACATCTGTTCAGAAACTCATCATTTCTTGCCTAGGTGACTGAAATCCTCTCCCAGCAGGTGGCCCACCCTCGTTTCTCATGGAGCTGCCAGAATGGCCTCCTAAAAGGTGAGTCTGATAATTTCACAACCCTGCTCTAAATTCCTCCTACAGCTCCCCGTGGCTTGGATGTAATAAATGTTTATTGAACGAATGAGCTCTCTGATTACATGCTGTTCTCTGCCTGGTACAGTGAAGGTCAGGCTTATGTGAAACATACTTCTGAGCAGAGTTGGACAATGAACAAAGTGGCTCATTCTGAATTCCATACCACCCCCATGCACTGATCCCTCTGGGGAGACTTAGGAGGTACAACTACAGGGGGAGGGAGGTCAGAAAACGAGACTGGGACCAACTCAAGGAAGAGCTGGAGGCTAAGAAGTCTGGGACTGACTGGTGCTTTACATGATCACCTCACTTAATTTTCAGAAAGTATGGACTCATCCTGTAGGAAATGAGGTCGATTCTATTATTACCCACTGTGGCATTTTAAGGATGGCCACAAATTCTTCAACACTTCCACTATCAGAAAGTGGAGCACACGTCCACTCCCCAGGAATCTGGCAGGCTTTGTCATGGCTTTGACCACGCAAGTGAGGCCACATCTGTTTCTAGACCCAGGCCTTAAGAAACTGGCAGCTTCTGCTTCCCGTCTTTCAGAACACTCTCTCTGGGACCCCTGAGCTATGACTTAAGAAGCCCACGTATACCAAGCCACCAAGTTGGAAAGGTCATGGGTAAGCTCTGGGCAACTGTCACACTGGGAAGGTGCCAGGCATATGGATGACCACCCCGGACCAGCCGACCCAGCTTGTTCATCAGCAGAGAACCACCGAGTGACCTCACCTGACGCCATACACAGCAGAAGAATCACCCAGCTGAGCCCTGCCACAACACCTAATTCACGAAAATCACAAGCCAAAATGGGACGGCTGTTGCCCTAAGCTTCCAAGTTTGGGGATAATTTGTTATGCACTGCAACGCCCTCACTTTTACAGGTGAGCTACATGTGGCTCCAAAAGGTTCACTGACTGACCTATGGTCTCTTGGCTGGAAAGCTGTGCACAGCCTGGATTAGAAAGTCACCCTGCCTGACTCAGATGTGCACAATACAATCCCTCAAAAACTAAAGCCACGCAGGCAGAGTGGGCTAACTGAATTCCTCCATGCTCTCTGGATTGTGTAAGCAGTGCCAAAATGCTTCGCCTCTCCTTGTGTGACTAACCTGTCAGCAGAGCTAACCACTAGGGGCTTCCCACACCTCCCACCCTCTCCTCTCCAGGCAGAGGCTCATGTGACTGTCTTCCCTGCTGCAAAGACTAAGCTCTGTGATGACCAAGAAATAAAGATAAATGCAAGGACGAGAGACAACCTCCCATCCCAAAGGCACTCCTCACTGGGGTGAACAACCATGAGGCTCCTATCACCCTAGAAGGAAAACAAGGTGGACATTTAATTAAATTTTTCTAAGGATGTCCTGCCTAAATCTAGATTTTGGAGAATTTTGAGCTATAAAAATCTCAGGATTGGTTCCTGGGATCTTGAGACTGCTGATGATATTCAAACGCTGGAATGACCCAATAAGGTGACACATAGGGGCGTGCTTGCAGCAGCTAACAGTGACACTCCAGCAGATCGTGGCTCCTGTTTCAGTGAACGAAACGACGGAAGCAAGAGCACATTCACATGGGCCTGTGATTTCCTCTGACAAGGTACATGCGCTCATTCCTTCGACCTAAGCAAAATTCCCAGGGTGAAACAGATTTGAAAGTCAGGTGGACAAGAAGACCATCTGTGAATGAGGTAACGTACAAAATCACCAACAGAAATTTCTTTAAAAAAATAGGACTCAAGATGACAGAAGAGCATCCACAGACCTGTTCACAGTTGCCCTGAAAATAAGAGTTTAAAGTAATTAGTTGCTGGTCTTGATATACTTCTGGAGCTCCATAAAATAAATCTGACCATCTTCATTTGAGAATGGATTTCCAAAAATTAAACCAAAAATGTTGAAAACCACTGCAGACTGATAGAAGAGTAAGACGATGAGGTCTTTCAGAGCAACTGTTTTACACGAACAGAAACAAGGAATTTGAAAGTGGATCCATTTGAGTTTCTGAGGAAAACAGGTCCCACTCTGTCTCGGCTCCTGCTCTTTCATGATGGACTGAGCAGGATGCAGAACTTTCAGATTCTTCCCTGGTTGGCTTTCATGCCCCATTTCAGCAGATACACCATCCTCGGAGCAGCCAAAGTACCCAGACAAATGCCCCCAAAATACTCTGGCCCAGCAACTGAAAGGGAATGATTTACAACTCACACCCAGTATTCATTTAAGAAAACTGTAAAATATCATGGCTAGTCACTTTGAAAATGGGCCAAAATAAGACTGCGTTCGACAGAGAAGTTCACAGGAAAAGAGACCTGGCTTTGGGGCCAGACGGGCTCGCGTTGGAATTTCACGACCAGTGCTGATGGTGACACGGCTCTGGGAAAAGACTTCAAAACTGAAAGGGTCTCTATCTTTGCTTCTGCAAAAGTTAGACCCCCTCTGGGGCGAGCAGGGCAGGGGAGGGCGCCAAAAAGGTGCAGAGTCCGACCTCAAAGGTCTGGACTGTCTATCACCATTCCCAGCGGGGCAGCAGAGGGTTAAGAACACGGGCCTCGGAACCTGGCAGCCTGGGTTCCAACCCTCCTCCACCACTGGCACCTGCTGTGTGAACCTGCGTCACTTAGCCAGTCTCTCTTCACCTCCTTCTGAAATTATTATTATTTCATTGAAGTATAACTGTTGGGAGTTCTCACCTCACAGGGCAGCCTGAAGGGTGAACAGCACTGATGTGTGTAAGATGCACGTGGTTAGTGATAGTCAAGGGCCTGCTGATGCTAACACTGTGCCTGCTATGGACCCGACGCTGCATGAATGGCTTACTCTGAATCTGTAAAGGGTGCTTCACATGGTCTCTGTCACAGAGATTTCTTTGCTTTCTATGTTTTCTTAGGTCACAGAAAAAATTAAAAATAAAAAAAAAAAGAAAATTAATAACAGGCTGTGGGACGGATTTAGCCCGCAGGCCATAGTTTGTTCATACCCAGCTCTTTCTGATCACAGTTATTTGGTGGTGACTTTCAAACTGTGAAGGGCCTAAGACTTCACCCTATTTGTAAGCTAAGGGGTTACCTGCCAAGTTTCATGGAGGCCATCAGTAGATACGACTCCAGCTCAGACACAAAATACTTCCTCACGCAAGCATCGCCAACAGCGTGAAGCACGTATCTTCATCAGCTCCCATCACCGCCAGCACCAAGCCCATGAGGCTGAGGGGAGCAGGCCAGGTGGATGCTGTGTCCAGAGCGGGCTGGGGTCATGGTTGAGGACCACTGAGCCTAGGACTCCAAATCCTTCAGCAAACAAACCTGCCTCAACTTTGTCCTGGAGAAAGAAGTTATCACACTGCACAATAAAACAACCCTGCCCCCCTGCTCCTATGGGAGACAGGATCGCCACATTACAACATTTCCTGGGAGAGACAATCCAAAACAAAGGTTGTTCCCAAGCCCTGCAAAGCCAGGGGAGGCCCTGTCACTCCAGAGCTGCGTCTTAACAACAATGGAAGGAAATGCCAAAGCTAACGTTACCTAAATCTGAATATTCTATGAACTAATCAAGCAGGTTTATCATTTTTTAAGTGTCCATTGAAAAACACAAACAGTTGGCAATTTTGTGGCTTCAAATTGAACCCCACTGAGACGAAAAGTTAGATCTGTGACAATCACACGCATCATTTCTGCTGAAAAGGTGCTTTTAGTTAAAAACAGAAGCTAATTTGTAAATGGGAATTAAATGCATACGCCACAAAAAAAATAATAATCTGGTGAAAGGGAGGGAAAAAAATTCCTGTGCGAAGATATAAATGTTTCTTGACAGATGTAAATGAAAACTAATATGGTGACATTTTTCAAGTTAGCCAGTGGAAAACACCGTGTCTGCTTCCTTTAGCTTTTTTTTTTTTAAACAACCTAAGCACTTTTCAGTTATGTTGGCCTCAGAAAGTATTTATGAAAAGAATAATAAATAATTAATTCCCCTGGCTGGGAGCTCACAATTCCTTTCTGCTTCGACAATATACATTGAAACACTGTTTAAATTACAGGAGCAAATTGATTCAAAAGGCTTCCATTAGCGAGCTGGCAAACAGGTTTGAAGCCGACTAATAAATTTTAGATAAAGATGTAAAGATGGGGCCTTTGATGAGGATGGCAACACCAGAGTGCTGATCTCGAAGTCACCAGTTTGTTAAATCAGTGGCTAACATCTAGCTTTCTCTCTGTCTCATAACTCACTGTGTTAAGCGTGGGCAGAGTCCGATCGGAGTGCCTGACATGTGTGCCGCGGCTACTCACGGGGCCTGGGAGTAACACGAGATCCCGGTTTCCAGCTGAGTGTCCCTTTCCACCACTCTGTTCTAAAGGGTTTCACAGTACCCTGTTCAAAGATAATCAGGCCCAGCCCACCTGTGACATTAAAAAGTTCTACATAGGATGCATCTTGCACCTTCGAGTCACATCTCTTGATTTCTTAATAGAAATCAAGAAACTACGGTTTTTCTTGAATGATATGATGAATTCTTCCTTCCATGTGGACACACATCTTGTAAGCAGGCTGAACTTGCTGCTAGAGAAATTGTGGAGTATTACACAGCTATGAAAAAGAATAAGTCTGTTTACTGGCTTGGAAGGCAAGCATCGTATTCAACCTAGGGATCCTAAAGCAAACAACCACTTACTTTAGGAAAAGCAAAAAAGGCTTTACACGTGTATGTTACATATGTTAATGTGAAGAAGGGTGTGCAAGAACTCATAAACTACTAATCAAGGGTGCTTGCGGGCAGGGAGTGGGGTTGAGGGAGGGGTAAATGGGGGGGGGTTCAACTGGCACCCCACTCCAGTACTCTTGCCTGGAAAAATCCCATGGACGGAGTAGCCTGGTAGGCTGCAGTCCATGGGGTCGCTAAGAGTTGGACACGACTGAGCGACTTCACTTTGACTTTTCACTTTCATGCGTTGGAGAAGGAAATGGCAACCCACTCCAGTGTTCTTGCTTGGAGAATCCCAGGGATGGGGGAGCCTGGTAGGCTGCTGTCTCTGGGGTCGCACAGAGTCAGACATGACTGAAGTGACTTAGCAGCAGCAGCAACATTCAAACAAGCATCTCTTTTCTAATTGAAAAAAAATCTAATAGCAAACAGTCAACCTGAAGCATTAAAAATCTTACACAAAATCGTAATATGGGCAAGTTGCTTTTTCAGTTGATTCTTACCTGGTCCATTTGGGGAAGCTTGTCAAGGATGCATTTTTTTTACCCATCCACCTTTCCAATAAGCCAGTCCGACGACACAGTGGACTAAGAGTGTGCAGCTCAGGAATGAGTTGCATCTGGAGGGAGGTTCTGGCTCTACTCGCTGGCGCCCCGTGTGGCTCCGGGTCACGCTCGTGCTGACATCCAAGTGTAAAACGACCGCAAGAACGACAGTGACTACATGAGTCAGGAGCCTATGAAGTCCTGGATGCGTGTTCTCTCTTCCCCACTGCATCCACAGAGAGCTCAGTACGGCTACCTCTGGGTACCATAAACTATGCTTGGCCGTGACAGCGCCCCAGGCTGATAACTCCAAAACACATTCCAAGGAATTCAAATATATACCTTCTCAAGTTTGCACCACCTACCAATGGGGGGAAAGGCAGATATTTTATAAAAGGAGTACCATATGTTCGTTTGCCTCATTTCAGAGAGTCACTTGTTAAATGGAGCTATTGGGTAGTATTCCCAGCCTTGGCCCCACCATCAGGAAAAGTGGAATTTACAGATGAAAATCCCAGAGCACTTTCTGTCACTACATGTGGGTTTAAAGCAGCTGAGGTGAGTAGGATGAGATCTTTCAGGGCAGGTTTCTGGGAAAAAAATAAAACGTATCATGGGCCGGCTGGCAGCTTGACGTCACGGGCTTGGTACACAAACACAGGCACTCAGTTCCCCAGACCCCGCCAACGCCACCCCAGGCGCTCAGTCCCCCGAGAGCCTGCCGACGCCACCGCAGCAGGGTGGAGATGGGGCCCCTGGCGCTCAGTCCCCCAGACCCCGCTGATGCCACCCCAGCAGGGTGGAGATGGGGCCCCTGGGCACTCAGTCCCCCAGACGCCGCTGATGCCACCCCAGCAGGGTGGAGATGGGGCCCCTGGGCGCTCAGTCCCCCGAGACCCCACTAACACTGCCCCAGCAGGTTGGGGATGGGCCCCTGGTCAGGTTGTTCTTGTTTAGAGAAAGTCGGGAAATCCAGACACCTAACACTCACTTTCCGATTCTAATGGGCTACGAAATAAAATATCCAAATTGTGCAAGTGGAGAAAATGGAGTGAAAAGTGAGTTATTTCTTTTTAATTAAGCTCTTAATTATATAACAGCAAAACATGCAATTAATTTCCGAGTGGCTACATTAAGCATTCCACACTGAAATGAGGCAGAAAGAACAACATGAAGGTACTCCCTCTTCCTTCTTAGATAAACATGTGATAGGAAGTTGTGTGTGTGTGAGAAAGGGAGAGAAAGACAGACAGACACACAGAGAGACGGACGATGTGTTTGTCGAGTGCTGGTTAGGTGAGGCTGGCAGTACGGAGCCCAGCTCCATTAGCTCAGGAACCCTCACACAGCCCAGGCAGTGGCCGCTCTATTACTTCCACCTGACTGATAAGGAATCTCCAGTTCGGAAAGACCCAGGAGCCCAGGCCTAGGTCCCTACCACTCAACTCGGAGCCAAGACTGGACTCCCGCTTGCACAGAGCCTTCCAGGCATGGATACGCTCTCCTGCCTGCAGAGAAAAGCAACAGGAGAAGGACAGAACAAAAAGCAGACGGGAGGCTGCAGGAGGGGCCCCAGGCCTTCCATAAAAGGCCGGACAGTAAGGATTTGGTGGGCTTTCGGGCATGCGGTCCCTGTCCCGGCTCCTCCCTCTGAGGCCCTGGTGCAAAGGGGCCGCGACGGCATCTGAGGGTCACGGGCAGCGCAGGAACAGCACGTGCTGCTGACGCGGAGCCCCCCTCCGTCTCGATCCCGACAGATTCGCAGGATTTCCCCTTCCTGTACTGAGAAGATGGGGGCCACGCGAGAAGGAAAAAAAAAGTCTGTCTCTCCTGAGCCTGGCTCAGAAAGGCATAGCGCCTCCACACACATAAGAATGCTATGCTCTGCTATGCTAAGTCACTTCAATTGTGTCCGACTCTGTGCGACCCCATAGACAGCAGCCCAACAGGCTCCCCCGTCCCTGGGATTCTCCAGGCAACAACACTGGAGTAGGTTGCCATTTCCTTCTCCAATGCATGAAAGTGAAAAGTCAAAGTGAAGTGGCTCAGTCATGTCTGACTCCTAGTGACCCCATGGACTGCAGCCTACCAGGCTCCTCCATCCATGGGATTTTCCAGGCAAGAGTACTGGAGTGGGGTGCCGTTGCCTTCTCCGACACTCATAAGAATAAAACTCCCTAAGTTGTCTCTCAATCCCGAAACAGCCTTCTGGGCGGATCACCGAAGAGTTGTCTCAAGGCCTGTAACTCACCTTCTCCCCAGTGGGTCCCTGGGGCCCTCTGTGGTGACAAGCAAATTCATGTCAAACGTCACTTCAGGATGATGGAGACCCCAGAAGTGACCTCCGTCAGAGTGTTCACAGCCGCTCTCAGGGCAGCATGGCCAGACACGAGCCACGCAGAGAAAAATGCACCTTTTGCCACTTCACAGCAGAAGGTACCACTGCCAAACACATGCTCCCCTGCTGCATCGGGGGAAGGGCGTGAGACGGCAGGAGGGCTGGGTTTCTGAGGGGTGTAATCAGTAAGGCTGCTGCCTCCCTGCCAGGCCCGGGGCTGGGCCATCCACCCCATAGGAGCGTCCTCTAGAGCCTGGGAGCTAGCCTGCTTGGAGGTGTGGGCGGCGGGGGAGTGATGTCCCTTTTACTTACTTCAGTTAAGTGGCAGAGAAATCTCCAGGGAGTCCTGGCTCAGGCATTCTCATCAGTAATTATAAAACTGAAAATTATGATCTACGCTTGAGCAGAACAAAACAGGCCAGTGGTCCTTTCTTTTCCTCTCTCTGTTTAAAGCCCGAATCACACAGACTCTGCAAAGCGGTGAAAACCTCACTGTACGGAATGAACGGGTTGCAGCCGTGGAGCACTCACTGGAGGGGTTTCACTGCCGCAGGGCGGTGCCGGACATCCGCTGCTCTTCCCTGCTCCGTGTCGGCACCCCTTCTTCTGACAGCTCCCTCATCACCCCTGCACAAACCCGCCCCTCCTGGGTGTACTTCGGGGGAGCCCGACCCCACCTGCTGAATCAAGAGGTGAGCCTGTGACGCAGGCTGGACCAGTCAGACGGGATCACCATGCCAGGTTCAGAGGGGGCCCTATGACTTGGGCTAGACCACTCTGAGTGGAGACCACAGCACTGACTGGAGCAACTGGGAGCAGACTTGTCCATCGCTGAGGGAATGGGAGGTTAGCCCTGCAGTGCTGGCTTGTGAGAGCGTGGAAGACAACACCCAAGGAGCGCCAATGTCAGGAGACACGGCTGAGGGACAGAACAAGACCAAAGCTGGAGGAGAGAGCAAACCCCGGGGAGCACAGGGCTACACAATGGGGTTTGTAGTAATTGTCTGAGAGTCTTTTTTTCCAAAGGCCCTCAGAGAATGATGCTAAGAGGCTCCTACAGAAACTGCATCTATACCGCATACACGCAACAATGCCGAGAGGGTCCTACAGAAACTGCATCTATACAGCACACACGCAACGATGCCGAGAGGCTCCTGCGGAAACTGCCTCTACACCGCACACACGCGACGATGCCGAGAGGCTCCTGTGGAAACTGCATCTATACCGCATACACACAGTTCCATATGGATGATCTTCAGGACAGGGCATCTACAAAGAACGTTTCTCTCAGCTTGTCATCTCCCCACACCCCAGACTGGCCTGTCACCGAAGGCCCAAGGCCCACCTCTGGCTACCCAGAAAACCCAGGAGCCGTCTATCCAAGACCATCTGTGGAGACTTAGGCCGAGGCCATCTTTGATTCCAAATATCATCACCTCCCATTCTCCTGTCCCTTCCCCTCTGTCTGGCCCTCTCTTAATGTTTTCATTGCCTGATACCCTCTTAATGCTGTACTGGCTAAGACAGTGAGCATCTTGGGGACATAGGTAGTAACTAGAGACACTCAAGTGCATGGTGAAACTGCCCATTATAAGCTTTCAACGTCAGTATCTAGCCCACGGGTGGCCATATTGTTTTTCCTGAGTAATGTGTATTGAATAAATAGACAAGGAGATCATCGCAAATAGACTGCAAGCCCATTGAAAGAAAAGATGGTCATCTGTAGTTTTGATCTTCCAACAGGACCTAGCAGAATACTCTGTATGAAAAATGCTCAAAATATATTTGTTGAATGAAGACAGACACCCTTCTACCAATAAAAAAAGCACTTCCAAGCTCACTTACAGACAGCTGGTATTGTCTGTAATTTACGGGGAGAGAGAGGAGGCGGTAGGACGCATACTCCCTATTTCTTGATTTCGCAAAGGCCTAATCAGATATGATGAGGCTGTGGGCTCTACTGGGTCTTCCCATTTGCATTATTGATCTAAAAAAATATAACTTACACAGGCAAATTCTGAATGCAAATTATCAGAATTGGTGCAGACACACGTGAGGAGCTACAAGCATGACTGTACAAGACCCTGCCTTATACTGCTGCAACACGCGACATGGGACAGCACATGACGTGCTGCAGACACTGTGGAGTCCGAACTGTACCCTCAAGATGGGATCTGAGAGTTGGAGCTTTCAAGTCCCCCTTATTCAACAGCATGCAGTTTAAATGACAGATTTTTCTTCTGGAGTTAGAAGGCCAAATGACTGCAACTATGGATGTAAAACTACATAGGCAGTTGAATGCAAAATAAAAGGCAAAAGTAAGAGTGGGGGGGAAACCACTGCATAAGGGGAGTGGAACTTGGGCGACTTCCCCTTTATTCTTTTTCTTTCATACAGTTGCGACATCTTTTGAAGATGAAGCACTCTCTCCCCCATCTCAGCCATCAATTACGGGATGCTGAGTCTCTCGGGAGGCATTATTAACAGGGCAGGAAGTGCAGGTAGCAGTTTTACACCAGCCAGACTTGGAAAAGGAAAGCTACAAATCCGGCTGCAAAGATGCAGACAGACACTGAAGCATTTCAGCAAGTGTGATAATGTGGACGGCCTAGAGGCACAGACCCAATAATCAGAGGAGAGCTGAACTGGAGCTGATGGAAGGTGCAGACCCTGCCACAAAGAGTCCGAGAACAAAAAAGGTGGCCAGGAAATTCCTGACTGAGCCACTCTCCTTCATGACCCTGAAGGGCTGGGCGCTCCACAGACACGTTTGCTGCCTTGGGTTCAGGAGCAGGGACTTAGACCATGGGCAGGGAGACCAGGAAAGAACCACGAGGGTAGAGGCATGGGCCAAAGGCAGGCACAGAAGAGTTCAAAAGGACAAAATGGTGCTTCTTCCAACACTACACGGATGTACTGGGGATGAAGCTGGTGATGCTGAAGGTGTCCATCTCCTCCTTAGGGCATTTTGACTTCTAAAGAGTGATCTGGAATGCACCAACAGCTATGTGTGTGATCAGTCCTGTTTGATTCTTTGTGGCCCCATGGACTGTAGCCCACCAGGCTCCTCTGTCCATGGAATTTTCCAGGCAAGAACACTGGAGCTGGATGCCATTTCCTACTCTAGGGATCTTCCCGACCCAGGAATCCAACCCCCGTGTTGAATGCTTCCTGCGCTGGCAGGTGGGCTCTTTACCACTAGTGCCGCCTGGGAAGCCCGTACCTCACTTCAAACCCTGGGCAGTTATCACAGCTTCTCCTGGGTTTCCCCTAGTGGCTCAGACTGTAAAGAATATGCCTGCAATACAGGAGACCTGGCTTTGACCCTGGGTTGGGAAGATCCCCTGGAGAAGGGAATGGCATCCCACTCCAGTAATCTTGCCTGGAGAATTCCATGGACAGCAGAGCTTGGTGGGCTATAGTCCACAGTGTTGCAAAGAGTCAGACATGACTGAGCAACTAACACACATCATAACTTTTCTAATCCTCAATTTCCTCCCCTGCGAAACAGACAATTCTGATCATCTCGAAGCAATTCTAGAATACACACATGGGCGTTTATGTAGAGCACCCGCACATGATCAGCACCTGCCGTTACTATCAGCAGCAGCCTCACCATCAACAAGACACTCGGGGTGAGGACTGACTTACGGACCCACCAGCTGAAGGCTGACTACCCCACTATTAACATATCATGAATTCCTAATGAAATAGAGCCCTGTTATCCCGGAAGTGAAGAACTATTTCTTCGCTATCCACAAATGACTCAAAAGTTTCTAGGAATCTGTCTTAAAAATCTCTTTCTGGTAATACTTCTTGAGACATTGTACTATTCACAACCAAACACTATTTCTTCAACATATCCCTGGGGGCTTCCTGCATCAAAAAGAAAAGTAGTTTAGCTAAATTATATGGTCCATCCTAAAGTTTCACCTGAGCTTCCTTTTTAATTACATCTTCTTAGAAGCAAACAATACGTCAAGAAAACAAAATGTCATCAAAGAAAGACCCCATTCTGACCAATCTCAAAGGCACCATAAGGGAGGCTAGGAAAGACCAGCCCAAGTCTAACACAGCCCATGTGCTGCAGACATGACAGGGTAAAAAGAGGACCAACACTGAGCTCTCCCTCTAGATAGATGAGCAGTGCCCAGGGAGGACAACAGTTCTGCCCAGTGGAGAGCTGGTTTTCAAGCGCAACCCCAGGCAGAAGCTGACTCTTCCAGACCAGAGCTGCTCAAACGTCCTTCCCACTGCTGTCAGAGCTGCCTGTGCGTGGACCTAGGGGAACCTGGGACTCACTCAGCGCTTACAGAAAGCAGGAGGCCAGCTTTATACACCATGGGGATCTAGGTGGCAAGCAGTGGCTGCAAATCATCCATAAATGACAATGAGGCATCAGAAACAAAGACACCACGGAGCCCAGCACAGACAGTGTGGAGGGAATTCATCAGCCCTTGAAAAAGGTTCACCAGGGACTCTCCTGGTAGTCCAGTGGCTAAGACTCCAAGCTCCCAATTCAGGAGCCCTGGATTCAATCCCTGGTCAGGGAAACAGATCCCACAAGCCACAATTAAAGATCCCACATGCCCCAACTGTGACCCAGCAGTCAAACTGATGAATTAATTTAAAGGTGACCTGTAAAATGAATGAAAGAAAGAAAAAGGTTCAACACATCCAGCCAGACAACAGTTTCAGATAAGGAACCCCGGATCAAATCAGAATGAGAAGCCATGTTACTAGTCACAATAAGTGTCTTCATTCAGAGAAACTAGAAGGATTGAGCAGCTAGAAAGATTGTCACCATATATCATTCGTAGTAGCTGCAAACATTTACGATGAACTGCAGCTGGTTTCCGATCAGAAGGGGAGGCTCCAGTCAGTGCTTCTGTTGTTCTCCTAAAGGTGAAGAACTCTGGCGGGTACTGGACACAAGATATTAATACCCAGACAGATACCCATCCTTAAAAAAAAAAAAATGTGGAAGTGAAGTGAAAGTCCTCAGTCATGTCTGACTCTTTGCAACCCCATGGACTATATACACAGTCCATGGAATTCTCCAGGCCAGAATACTGGAGTGGGTAGCCTTTCCCTTGTCCAGGGGAATCTCCCCAACCCAGGGATCAAACCCAGGTCTCCCACATTGCAGGTGGATTCTTTACCAGCTGAGTGAGCCACAGGGAAGCCCAAGAATACCAGAGTAGGTAGCCTATCCGTTCGCCAGCAGATCTTTCCGACCCAGGAATTGAAACTGGGGACTCCTGCATTGCAGGCAGATTCTTTACCAACTGAGCTATCAGGGAAGCCCTAAAAAAAAAAATGTGGGGTTATGCCTTACTGAGAAATTTCTCTCTGAGCTACACATTACACACACCTGCAGCAGCAAATGAAAGATGCTCCCCTAGAATGAATTCAAGGTGATCGGCCAGGGCTGAGCTATTGACAGGGGCGAGCGTGCAGGAGGCCACGGTTCAGTCGATAGGACATGGGATACACTTTCTACCTGTACGTGAATGACTGACAGACAGCTCCTGCTTCCAAATGCTCATTGATTCTGTATTAATAATACCACCAGCTGATTCTAGAAGGCCTTATCTGCCAGGTGGATTTCTAAGAGGTATTTAAAGAAAACACGCACATTGTGGTCATTTCAATCATCGTGGAAATGAAACACGGTTTAGACAGGAGTCAGTCTTCACCAGTAAGTCCCAGAGAGGAAAGGGGAATTTCTGATCCACAATACAGAAGATGACAGCAAATCTCTTCCCATGACTGTCACATCCAGTCGACACAGACCTAAGAACCTAAGCAGTCATTTGAGGGAATGATCTATATGAATTGGACATGATTTATGCCCTTACAATTCCACAAGGATGGTGGAGATAGCAATGGGCAGCAATCACTAGGAATGATATGTCTTTATCGCTTTCCTTTTAAAATAGTTTTAATCTAAAAGAAATAGCGCAGTGGTAAATGCACCACTGAGGGATACAAAATAAGAGCATTAAATGCTCCTAGGAAACCTCCCAATTTTAATTAGCGTGCCAGTAAAATTAAATTTTCCCAATTTCTTGTACTTGTCAACTCACCAAAAGTGCTCAGTTTGCGATCTTTAATGTGACAACACTGAGTCACGAAGCTACCCGCTCATTTCATCCTGTGACCCATGACCCAGCCCTTCCGGAAGCTGCAAGGCCAGCTGTCTGCGTCAAACTTAAGATAGTAAGAATCTCAAATCAGGAACAATGGTACATTTTGCAAACACTTTAATTATCTTTGAAACAACTGGGCAAAGTCAGCTGGTCCATTTATAAGTGGATAAATAGAAAATGAAACAAAACTGGGGAGCCCACATTTACCGAAGCAGCCTATTAACAAAGCCTTTGGAGAAAGCTAAACTCTTCCTTTGTCTCCTTACCAAGACACTCCTCGTAGGAGGAAAAGGGTGGGTCCAGTATTGTTAAAAGTGTCTTCCCCAATTGGTCTAAAACTGATATGGTTGAATTGTAAGCTCTGAAAGCATTTAATTAATATTTTATCCTCACAGTCAATTTAATGATGCCTTTACAAAATGCCATTAGATAAATCTTCTAAAAATCCTACTTCCCCAAATGGCTAGTTTCAAATAAAACAAAATAAAAACAGAAAGGCGAAACAATTCGCCCACATCAGAAAAGTCCAAATTCCTAAAACAGACCTTTGAAGTGTTCAAGCTGAGACTTCCCTGGTGGTGCAGTGGTTATGAACGCATCCTGCAGTGCAGGGCGTGTGGGCTGGGTCCCTGGCTGGGGAATAAGGTCCCGCACGCTGCAGAGCAGCCAAGCCTGTGTGCCACTACTGGCCCCGCAGCCGCAGCCAGAGATTCTGTGCCGCAACGGAGGCCAGAAGCAGCCTAACTGGCTCTAAAACGATAATAATCAAAGCAATAAAATCTTCAAGCTGGCCCCACCGCACTTTCCAGTCTTCCTCCTCATCCCTTAGAACGCAAACTCCACGAGAAGGGTCTTAGTTTCATCTACCACTGCATCCCCAGTACTCTTGCCTGGAAAATCCATGGACGGAGGAGCCTGGCGGGCGGCAGTCCATGGGGTCGCACAGAGTCGGACACGACTGAGCACTTTCACTTTCACGCATTGGAGAAGGAAATGGCAACCCACTCCAGTGTTCTTGCCTGGAGAATCCCAGGGACGGGGGAGCCTGGTGGGCTGCCATCTGTGGGGTCGCACAGAGTCGGACACAACTGAAGCGACTTAGCAGCACCATTGCATCCCCAGTGTCTAGAACAATATCTACAAATGCTCAGTTCCCTAGTTTAAATGAAAACACTATTACCATAGACTAGGGAAGATGGTCTCCCATCCTGGACCCCAACCTTTAGAAAACACTCACAGAATAAACTTGATACACATGGTGCCTTCACTTGAGGTCTGCGGTTGAGCATGGGGTCAACACGAGGTCATGTGACACATCAGGCCCCAGGAAACCGCCGCTCCACATCTCTCTCCCTACATCTTCAACACATACACACAAAAAAACCTGCAGCCAAACACCCTGATGGGTAATGGTGCGTTACTCCCAACCTCAGAAAAAGAAAATATTTCCAGGGACCAGGAGGGTTTGAGTCTTCTAAGCTTTTAGATAATGAAAAGACAAATTAATTAACTTGTCAAATCCTTCCTCTCAGCCCAGATCTGATAGGTTCTTGTGTAATAAGATATTATGTCCCAGAAGTATAGAGTATCCATTTTCCTGTGTTTCAATAAATGATTTGAGAGGTACTTGCGGATTGGCAGGTATTCGCTCCAGGTGAACAGAACAGCTAATAAAAAAGCATCCATGTCAGGCTTAAATTTTTGTATTTGCAGGACTAAAGGGCTTCCATGGTGGTTATAGTTATAGTCAAAGTTGCTCAGCTGTGTCCGAGTCCTTGCAACACCATGGACTATACACAGTCCATGGAATGCTCCAGGCCAGAATACTGCAGTAGGTAGCCTATCCCTTCTCCAGGGGATCTTCCTAACCCAGGATTCGAACCCAGATCTCCCGCATTGCAGGCAGATTCTTTATAAGCTGAGCTACAAGGGAAGCCCAAGAATACTGGAGGGGGTAGCCTATCCCTTCTCCTTCCTGACCCAGGAATTGAACCAGCGAGTCCTGCATTGCAGGATTTTTCACCAACTGAGCTATCAGGGAAGCCCCTAGTCACTCAGTTGTGTCTGACTCTTTGCAACCCCATGAACTTTACAGTCCATGGAATTCTCCAGGCCAGAATACTGGTGTGGGTAGCCTTTCCCTTCTAGGGGATTTTCCCAACCCAGGGATGGAACTTAAGTCCATGGTGGCTTAGATGGTAAAGAATCCACCTGCAATGAGGGAGACCTGGGTTCTATCCCTGGGTTGGGGAGACACCCTGGAGAAGGGAATGGCTACCCACTCCAGTATTCTAGAATGGAGAATTCCATGGACCGAGGAGTCTGGCAGGCTACAGTCCATGGTGTCGCAGAGTCAGACACAACTCACCAACTTTCACTTCACACAATCACTTCACTTCAGGGCTAAAAGTAGCATGCATATAGTAAGATACCCATTCTCTTCACTGGGCACCAGATGGACATTACATTCCAGAATTTCAAAGTTTGAGTTATTTTATTTAGAATTTTATGTTTGTTGTCTGATAAAGAAAAATAATGTATGAATCAGTAAAAATGGTGATACTGTTTCATTATTCCTTTAGTTTTCCTTCAAATTCTAGTAGATAAGTTGGAATATTTTTAAAGAGAAACAATTTGGAAGCATTCATTAATAATTTGAAATTCTCAATTTCTTATGTTTTAGTTTGTATTTTTGTAAATCACAAAGTATTTTCTGCTTTAGATCACCACAATTTACTTCCATTAATAAAAATCTTAAGTCCTTCTAATTTTTTCATCATATAAATAACACAGATTTATTACAAACCTGTTTTTATAAATCTGTGGGTATATCTTAAATATTCCTTTAAGATACTTCCTACCTATGAAAATCCCAGATGAAAAACAAATTTTTTTCTTTTTAACTTTTGATAGAGGACTTGTTTAGAAAAAAAAAAAATAATAATAATAAACCTCAGAACTGAAATCCTAAACTGTACTTCTCTCCCCCGGGCTATGAGAATACCCACTTCTGCTTTCTCCTAATAGTGTAGTAAAAGTTTAACATTTGTTACTCTTACAAGTTTTCAAAATTTGAATACAGTCTCAATGCTAAATTGAGTCTTCCTTGCTAATAAACCTAAGGATTTTCCAAACATTTACTGGCCACTTGAATGACACTCGAAACTTTTGGAAATTGTCCTATTACTTTTTTTTTTAAAGATTTGTGATTAAAAAAAAAAAGATTGTTGATTTATAGGAGCTGTTTACTTATTAAGCAGATTAAATATCTGAACAGACTAGGAAAAAAAACTCCTAACACTAACTCAAAGACATACTTACAGAAATAATTCAAAACTGTGTTATTTTATTAATGTGGTGCTAAATTACTTTATGAGTTCTTAAAGATTCTTATTTTTGGCACGTCTGAGCTGAGGCAGGGGCAATGAGAAGTTCTCTGTGTTTCCATATGTGGGTCAGAAACAGTATTCACAGGCCAAACACAAGTTGCGAGCAGGCGGGGAAGTGGAGTCTGTAAAGTGGAGATTTGTAGAGTGCGATAATGAGGCAAGTCGTTATGTTCTAACTGGTCTTAACTGTTCCGTAAACGTTTCCTTTACCCTGTAAACTGTAAGGTCAAGATAATATAAGGAGCACTTAAAATATAGAAAAGACATCTGGGCCTTGGCTAGGAACACGCCTTTGCTTTTTCTTCTGGGTTGGGTGGGGTGAGGCGGGGATGGCGTGGGGCTGGAATACTCTAACCTGCAGACACGAGAGAGTGCATTCTCGACTCCAGCACACAGAACACTGAACAACCAGGGTGTGGCAGTCACCCTCCGGGTAGTTCCCAGGAACACCGTATGAATATCAAGCCCCCAGAAGGATCTGTTTTGTCCCCCAAAGCAGAGCTCAGACACACGCACCACAGGTGTGGTGCAGGCCATAGCATTCACGGGCGTGATCGAGTTTTCCAAAGAGCTGCACCATCTACAGAGATATTTGTTCTTCTGTGCCACTGGTGATATATGTTAATTCCCAAAAAAGAACACACCCTGATTAAATCTTCCAGCAAAACTACATTCAGATTATCTAGCCTATTCTGTAATCCCTTTTTCATCTCAGAAAATAAACAGCTACCTCTATACAGTAGAATTTACTAGTATCTTAAATTGACAGTGGTATCTTCCTATCTTCCTCTCACAGGTTATTAATGCTTCAATATGACCGATTTCTTTTTGCACAAGTGGCTAATTTCTTTTCATTTCCTTCAAGCATCATTGAAAGTGAAAATGAAAGTGAAGTCACTCAGTCCTGTCCAACTCTTTGTGACTCCATGGACTGTAGCCCACCAGGCTTCTCCATCCATGGGGTTATCCAGACAATCGAAGGGTCACTGGTGAGCGTCTGAGACATCTTGAATGTCATAAGCCACCTATTTAAAATAAAATATTTTTATTTATACGGAGAAGGCAATGGCACCCCACTCCAGTACTCTTGCCTGGAAAATCCTATGGACGGAGAAGCCTGATCGGTTGCAGTCCATGGGGTCGCTGAGGTCGGACACGACTGAACGACTTCACTTTCACTTTTTACTTTCATGCATTGGAGAAGGAAATGGCAACCCACTCCAGTATTCTTGCCTGGAGAATCCCAGGGACAGGGCAGCCTGGTGGGCTGCCGTCTATGGGGTCGCACAGAGTCGGACACGACTGAAG
Source organism: Bubalus bubalis (assembly GCF_019923935.1). NCBI lineage: Eukaryota > Metazoa > Chordata > Mammalia > Artiodactyla > Bovidae > Bubalus > Bubalus bubalis. The sequence goes on along the minus strand of NC_059174.1, from coordinate 5,078,277 downwards.
CGACTTAGCAGCAGCAGCAGCAGCAGCAGCAGCAGGGATTCATACAGAGAAGGCAATGGCACCACACTCCAGTACTCTTGGCTGGAAAATCCCATGGGCAGAGGAGCCTGGTGAGCTGCAGCCCATGGGGTTGCAAAGAGTCTGATGCAACTGAGCAACTTCACTTTCACTTTTCACTTTCCTGCATTAGAGAAGGACATGGCAACCCACTCCAGTGTTCTTGCCTGGAGAATCCCAGGGACGGGGGAGACTGGTGGGCTGCCATCCATGGGGTCTCACAGAGTCAGACACAACTGAAGCGACTTAGCAGCAGCAGCAGCAGGGATTCATAACTCATACAAGTAACAATCTTTGCTCCATCAGAGCCTGGCTTCCCAGGTGGCTCAGTGGTAAAGAATCCGCCTGCCATCGTAGGAGATTCCTCAGTCCAATCCCTGGGTTGGGAAGATCCCCTGGAGATGGAAATGGCAACCCATTTTAGTATTCTTGCCTGGGACATCCCATGGACAGAGGAGCCTGGTAGACCACAGTCCTTGGGGTCATACAGTTCGACACGACTGAGCACCTACACACTTGCCTCTATCAGAACTGTATACAATATGACCTGGATTGACATATAGTTTTCTGGGAAACAAAATTTATAACACCTTGTATACACTGCCTCTATTTTTTTTTTTTTTTTTTTTTTTGTAGAATAATAAGAAGTGGAATATATTCAGTTCTTATTTCAAGAAAGAAAAAAATTTCCTATGGCACAGAATGGTTATTTATCCTGGGTCACACAGCAGGAGAGGGGGTTAAAAGAAACTGGATCTAAACCTTAGGACACCAAGAGTTCCGAAAGTTGTCATGTCACTTTTCCACTCAAAGCAGCAGAGCACATGTGATAAGTCTTCTAAATCTTTTCCAAAGAAGAAAGACGCTGTGATCTAATTACAAAGCCTCCCAGCAAACGAGGAATGGGGTAAGAGAAACCTGTCTGGCGGATTTCCTTCTGTTTCTCGGTTTGAGCTGTGAGCTTGCAGGAAGGGTCGGGGAGAGGAAACAGCACTGCCTGCCACTGGGCTCCCTTCAGGTCCTGCTAGTAGGAGTGAGACAAGGCTTGAGAAGTACCTGAGGGTCTTGTCCCTCCATGCCCCCTTCCGAGGCCGGCCTGGAGGAGCCTGCGCTGCCTCCCGTGAGCCTGGAACTGTCAAAAGGCGTTCCCCAAACCCATCCACGGTGCCTGCTGCCAAGTAGGGGCCCTGCTGCGCTGACAGCTGCCAGCGGCTCCGTGCCGGGGCAGACCTGCAGCCGCATCTGAGCAAACGGGAGAAAACTCACGAAACCCGATGGCTTTATTTATCCTTCCGACACTAGAGAAACACACGTGCCTGAACCTTCACTTTCCGAACGTTTTCTGGGAGATTAGAAAAACAACAGATGACAGCCAGTGTATCAGCCTCAAAGAATCACAAACATCCTTCTTTAAACAACCCAGCGGCCAGCGGGAGACCCCGGGCCAGGAGCCCCCGTGTGTGTTGAAGAAGTTCACGGCGCAGCATTCCTTTGGAATGCAAAGAAACATAAAAGATGGACCCTCAAGTCCAGGGCCAAAAATACAGAGAGAGGACTCCCCTGGCCTCAGGTGAAGCGAATGTACCGAGAGCTCACGCTCATTCAGAAGGCAGGAGACGAGGGCCGCCACGCATGGCTGTTGCAGACTGTGTACTGGACACGCCAACAGGCCACCGTTAACACAGAGTACAGCAGGGATGGAGCAGGAAGCCATTGCCCTTCTCCCGGGATTCTCCCGACCCAGGCTTTGAACCCGAGTCTCCTGCATCGCAGGCAGATTCTTTACCACTGAGCCACCAGGGAAACCCCCTCCCCAAAAGGACACTAGGAAAGTAGACGTGACCCCCGCTCGGGAACACAACCTCTCCCCCCATCCCCTCTGAAGTAGCAGAGTGAGGGAACCGCAGAGCTAATTGACCCAGAAGGATTTAACATCTTCCTCTGTCTGCCGAGAGTTTCTTAGTGGCGTCCAAGTTTTTAAATCCTCCAGGCTTATTCATTTGCTTATTTTTCCTGCCCACCATGCTGGAGGTAGGAAACCGGGGCCGTGCCCTACCATTTCGTAAGGACTGTGGGCTGGAACCAGACAGGAAGGAAGAACAGTGGGAGGGGCAGCGATGCTGCTGAGCCGACTGCCCCCACAGGCTTCGGCAAACAGGAAACAGTCCAGAAAATCAGAGGCCTCGGAGAGAACTTGTGAAAACAGCAACGTGAGGACTTAGTGTAAAGATGAGGACCGTGAAGAGGGAAGCGTGGGTCACATGCGACATGCATTGGGGACAGGGCTGGAAAGACGTCCTGAACAACTCTTGTGAGGCAAGGTCCCTTGAGATATTCCGCCGGCAGCCCCTGTAACAGCTGGGGCGAGACGGGTCCCCACTCGGTCCCGGCTCATGGTCAGATGGAGGGTTTTCAGGACCCTGGCTGGCACCGAGAAACGAGAGGCACAGGCCACAGACAGCACATGATGTTTTCCAAGAGCGCTCCTGGAGAGGGGCTGTGGACTGCTGCCCGAAAGGAACGTCTGAACGATGAGCAGAGGTGGAAGGACTGAGAGAGAAGACAGAAGGGATTCTGGGGGGTAACAATCAAGAAAATACTTCAGGAAAGACATTTTTTAAAAACAAGGAATATTAACACAGAGATCACTCAAAAGCAAGCCTTGGTAAGTGAGGAGAGGTGACTGGATTTCCAGGACGAATAGCTGTGTGGATGCACCCTGCCTCTGCCCAGGACCTGGGCTGTAAAGTCAAAAATGCCCACTGAGCTGCTCCAGGAGAAAGTGAGGTCAGAGTGGAGCTCTGTGCACATGGAAAGCACGCCCCTGATTTCAGCGTCTTAGAAACCTTGCCCCTCAAGTCACTGTTACGTAACTCCTATACCATTGGCCCCCGGGGTTTGATTTTTCAAATTCCATCTTAGTGAAAGTAATGTTGTTTATATTACTCTGTGACTACTGAGAATGAAAATGAAGTTTTATGTTAATGAAGTTAACGGTCTTTTTTCCCCCTGTCTTTGAAGAAATCTAGAGAAGACTAATTCAAATTAACCACTGAACCAATGACTGGTAAATACATTCATGAAACCGTGGCCGTCCAGAAGTTGTGGGAAGCCCAAGCAAATCCTGGAACATAAGAATGTCTTTCCTGACCCCAGCTCTGCCATGTATGAACCCTGGGATTCTGAGCAAGGTACTTAACTCCTTAGTGGCCCCGGCTTCTTCATCTATAGAATCAACACAGCAATAACACTTACTCATAGAGGTCATGCGATGACTGAAAGCCAAAACATATGCAGAACACTTAGGGTGTGGCTTGGCAAAATAAGAGTTGATAGTGTACATACTAGACATGGGCCCTCTGATGCTCACAGTCGTCGTCACTCGTTAAGAACGACCGGTTTCTGACACAGTAACGGGGGTCAGGCGGGATGAAGAGCATACACGAGGACTTCCCTGGGGGTCCAGAGGTGCTTTAGAACCTGCCTGCCGATGCAGGGGGACGCGGGTTCAGTCCCTAGCCTGGGAAGATGCCACACGCCTCAGGGCGACTAAGCCCCGTGCCACAGCTACTGAGCCCACACACGGCGCTGAAGACCCAGCACAGCCAAGAACGAACGTGTCCATTTTAAAAAGGAAAAAAATCAATACAAAAAAGAAGACTACACATGACCGCTGAAATGTGACCTTCAGCACACTTTTTCCTTCATCGGAACACAAATCTTCCCTCTTCTAGGAAATAGGATAATAAGGATGTCATGGGGATTAAAGGACTTGAGAAAGTAGAGGCCAAATGTACCCCTGTTCTCTGGCAAAACAGAGCTGGAAAATTTGAATAATTATTCGGATTCGAACAGAGGGTAGGGTCCGACATTTATAAAGGGCCTCCGTAAATAGATGATATTACCGCCACTGTTTGCGTTTCTATCAGCCCCAATGCTGAATAATCAATAATAAATGTTGTTTAAACAAATGGTGTAATTTTCCAATCTGTGTTGTTCTAAACCGACCTTTCCTCCTCATTGCCATTTGTAATGCATGCATAATTCATTGACAGAAGCAGAAGAAGAAATAAGGGTGTTGGTCTAAGTGGCCCTTTTTTGGGGCTGCTTTTGATGATTTGTTATAAGCCCTATAAATAAAACAAAACTTGTCACTGTAAATATGCATTGTGCTATCTAGAGGTGTATTTAGTGGGTAAAATAATAAAAGCCAGCCCGCGTCTCCTGGAAATCTCAAGCTATAATTAATTGCTGGCAAGATTTATTCTAGAACTTGAGAGCCCCTGAGAGGAAGGGAAAAATAAAGGCCACTGTCAGCACAAACTCTGTGAGAAGCATCTAGAGGGCAGGACCATCCGCCACTGCGGGGCACGCTCGCCGGTGCTCGTCCGGGAGGCAGGGCCATCCGCCACTGTGGGGCACGCTTGCCGGTGCTCGTCTGAGAGGCAGAAAAGCGTGGTCCAGATGGCATTCTTCTCCAGGTGGAGATGTGCATAGGTATGTATACACACAGATATACCCTTTTGATACATCACGAAGCAAGGGGTGTGCAGAGCTAACTCCCATCAATCTCAACTCCGGTCTTCTGTTCACACATATACACCTCCCTCTACCTGGACAAAAACATGCTTACAAATGTGTGTGTGTGGTGGGGTGGGGGGCTTCTCTGTGTCCAGTGGTTAAGACCCCACGTTTCCAGTGCAGGGGGCACAGGTTCTATCCCTGTTTGGAGAAGATCCCGTATGCTGCACAGTATGGCCAAAGAGAAAAACAAAAACAAAAACCAGGGTGTGTGCATGTGTATATGTGCACTCACACACAAACATACACATTTTATTTTTTAAATCAAGGGCGGACGCCAAGGCTTTGGGAGCCAGCTGCAGTCAGCTCTAAGGCCGGCCTGCCGCCTGTCCACCTGTACACACTCACTGTGCAGCGAAGCCCTTCCGACTCGGAGAGAGCCCCTCTGTCCCCAAAGGGCCCCTCCCTGCGCTCCCGCAGATCGCAGCGGATGACATGCCAATGAAACATGTTTGCTCTGGTCCTGGAGATCAAAATCAGGGCTTAACCTGCAATTTGCTCTACAAGTCCCATGGCGCTTGCCAGATCTGAAGACTTCATTCTAATCTTCCCTGCTGAAAAAATAATCAAATACTCCAGCAAAGATGTATTGACAACTCTTAATTAACCATGCTAATGGGGGGAGAGAGAGCATGGATAAATGAAATCCACACATCACCTAAAACCTTCACTGGGCCATTAATTTCCAACTTCTCCTTCACTAAACCTTGGGTAGGGAGGGCGGATTAACACACACTTTGACAACAGAATGAATTGATGTCCACATCTGCACCACGCCAGTCATGTTGGGGGCAGGTTAACAAGCCGGGAAGTGGCCCAGGACACCATTGTGCTCCGAGGGTACCAGGGTTTGGTGGTAATGGTCTTGGATCTTTTGGGGTACGAAGTAAATATATTTTCAGTGGCTTTTAGGATGGAATCTGCTGGAACGGCTTTGCAGCAGAAGAGGCTCTTCTGCTTCCTCACCTACCACAATCACATCTCAGTTAGAAGGGGTGGTGAGGACGCAGACAGCCAAGGGGAGCACACGCGCAGAGTCCAATCGCTGCCCGGTGACAAGCACCTGACTGCCATGGACCAAGGCTACAGACGGGGCAAAGCTGAGGCCTCTGAACTGACCACAGCTCAGTGCAGATGAGGGAGCGGGAGGTTTCCCGAAGCCAGGAGGTGAGCTGGCATGTGTTAAGCACCCTCTGTGTTCCAGGGACTGTGGAATGAGACTCGGGATGGACACTGGGCAAAGAGCAGAAATGGGCCTCCTCCTCCTCCATGAAGCTCTGGCACAGCCCCTCAGATGGCAGGAGCCGGAGCCGGGAGCCCTGGGCAAGACACCCTGAACATCCGTGCCTGAGCCTCCACCAGTCATCTCTGTGCCTGCACGCTGCCCAGCGTGGCACAGACACCCAGGAAACAAGCATTACGATACTAATAGCTAGCATCTCCTGGGCACCGTCGACAGACCAGGCACGTCATGGGGACTGTCTCATTTCATCTTGCAAGCAAAATACTGCCTGTTGTTACCTCTCTATTACATAGGTGGAACCAAGGGTATGAGGGAAATTAAATCCCTTGCCCAGGGTGGCAGGGCCAGAAAGGAGCAGAGCTGAGAATAAACCAGGCCACCGAGCTCCCCGTGGGCCTTTTGACCTTGACACTGGCATCTGGGGGGGCTCTCCTTCACGTGCCAGAGAGACAACGTGCTCAAGGCTCTCCGTGTTCCCCATTCAACCCCTGCGTGCCGTGAGCCTGAGAGTCTACTGCTAGTGTACAAATGAGGAGACCGATCTGGGCGGCCATGGGCCACGAGGCAGGCCGCTGCCCAGAGCCAGGCGCCGCGCAGTGCCAGTGTTGGTGAGAACAGGGCCCCCTGCTGGCTCCCCACGGCTCTGCAGGCAGCGCTCAACACACCTGCTCAAAGGAAAAAGGGAGGCGCCTGGGGAAAGGCAGGAATCGGGCGACGCTGAGACACAGAAAGCACGTCTTTCAAGAAGAACCACGTCACACACTCCTTCTGGTGGGAAATAACAGAACATCCCCGTGTGAGACTCTGATTGCAGAGACAAGCAAGGCTGCGGCCCGACTGGAAACGCGACAGCTTGCAATTCTGGCTGCAACGGTCACTCTAGGGGCCCGGGATTGATCTCCCTTTCACTGGAGCCCAGGAAGGATAATGAATCCCCCTCAGCAGCTGATCAATGACTCGCACTTACGGGCTGGCACCACCACCACCCCCTGCAACAAGGTTAAAAGAACAAGGCTCCTGAGTGATGGTCAGAGGCGAACGGGCTGAGGAAGAGGAAGTTGAAAATATTAAGAAATCAACGGGGGCATTTAAAAGCGAAGCCCTCTCCACACCACGGAAGACGTTCCGCTATTCATCTTGCTCCCTGACTCTGCTTCACCAACTTGATGGAAGATGGTTTAACTGACATAAAAACCAGCTCCGTGTGAATAGCTCTGATTGATGGAGCCGTTCCGAGCATCAGCCAAAAAAATGGCAGTAAAAGATGCCTCAGGCTTCCTGTTAACTGTTTTATGGGGACACTGACACTTTTTCCTCCTCTTGTTTAAAGAATAAATTAGCTGAACAAGTACTTTCAAAAACAGGGTATTTTTATACTGAGATTTAGAAAAAAAAAAAAAAACAAAAATGGAAGACCTCTGGGATGTCCGTGTATGTTTGAGGGCGGTCGGGATGGTGAACACCAGGTTATGTAAGGCTTCTTCCACGGGCAGCTGTTTGGTTTCTGGGGCTATGATTTAACTGAGTTGTACTGAAGGCCGTGTAATAACAAACTGTGACATAAAGTAGCCTGTACAGAGGCCATGTTTCAGTGGCAAGAGGAAGGAAAAAAACTCTGGATGGGAGTCTTAAAAAGAATGCAGAGATGCTCCAGGTGGGCTGTGATAAAGGACATCAGGGGAGACCACCCACAAATAATCTTGGAAGGGCAGTTTCCCACGGCCGTGCTCCAGCACGGGAGGAGGATCCGGCTGCAGCACAGCATCTGATTCTTCCGGATGCTCCTTGAATACGGGTTGGGAAGGAGCGGAGGTTTCCAGAGTCTCAGCATTCTGCTTTTTGTTCTCCTTCTCCGGGCGCAGAGGGCTTGTTCCCTGCCTTTCTCCTCTCATTTTGAAGAAGGTTAATAAGGACCTGGGAGCATCTGCAGCATCCTAGCACGTGAGGCTCGGCCACTGTTGAAGAAGAATGCTGTCCGTGGTGCGGTGCGAGAACTTCGGAAGCATCCAAATTTGGAATTCCTTTCAGAAGGCTCGGGACAGACTCTGTGCCCTGGCATTCCATGGGATGACAAATGCCCACCCTGTTCCCACGTGTCTTTGGAGATATGCATGTTAGTGAAGTATAAACTTCACTTGACTCTCACAATAAAATTCGCTGGTTATGTGAGCCATCTAGAATAAGCTCTTATCTCCACACTGCAGGGAACGGTTACCCACTCCAGTACTCTCACCTGGAGAATTCCATGGACAGAGGAGCCTGGTGGCTTACAGTCCACAGGGTCGCTAAGAGTCGGATCAACTAACACTCTCACAACACTGCAGAGCAAAAGGCCCACACCTTCCCCCGCCTCCCCCGGGCTCCAGCCAAGCCCCAGGCACTTTCCACGAGTTTCCCCCAGGTGGTTCCTGGTCCAGGTTATTATGTCTGAAGAAGTCTCACATGCTTATACCTATGACTTAGAAATTCTACTTCTGGTGTGTTAATCCCATAGAAATAACCTGACATGGGAAGCGCTTTAGAAACAAAGATGCTCATGGCTTTGTAACTGACAACTGAAAAGAGATACAATCTAAAACTTCACTCAAGAACAGAATAAGGAACTAAGAATCATGGTTCATCTAGTTGGTCTATCATCAAGCAATCAATCAAAGCACTGCTTAGGACAGTCTACAAAAAGCGTGTGTGTGTGTGTGTGTGTGGTTAGTCGCTAAGTTGTGTCCGACTTTGCAACCTCATGGACTGTAGCTCACCAGGCTCCTCTCTGTCCATGGAAATCTCCAGGCAAGAATACTGGAGTGGGTTGCCATTTCCTCCTCCAGGGGATCTTCCTAACCCAGGCATTGAACCCGCATCTCCTGCACTGGCAGGCGGATTCCTGACCACTGAGCCATCAGGGAAGCGCTGTACAGAAACTGGGAAGAGTGAATTCATATAGGAGAAAAGGAACTATTATCCATACAGCATGATTACCACTATGTTTAAAAAAAAATCATCTCTGGAGTATTTGGATTGCAGTAGCAGAATTAATTTAGAATTAATTCGTGTGGGCACCTGTCACAAGAGTATACACGGCAATTACAGCAGAATAAAACAAAACAACCTATGCATCTTAAAGTACTAGAAGAATATGTGCCAAGATGCTGAGTGAATATATTGGATATTTTTTTCTCTCTTTGTTCAACTTTTGTGCAGTCTCTTATTTAAATGAGCATGTTCTTATTTTCTATGGGAAATTGTTAATTTTAAGAAATCAAACTCCACGAGAAGACACTCCTTTCAGGCCTCCTGCATCACACGTGCATCTGTAAGTTGAGCAGAGGCCCCGCCTGTGCTCTAAACTCGCCCCAGAGAGCTGAGCCCCGACACACACACACACAGTGGCCCCCCATTAAGGCATGGGTTTCTCCCTGGACTTTACTGCTGAACTTAATCCTTTCACAGGACAGTTACTCTGAGGGACCTGGAAGTGTGAATTTAGTGACCGGCAGAGACAATGTGGGATTCCCTTGTGGCTCGGCTGGTAAAGAATCCGCCTGCCATACAGGAGACCTGGGTTCAATCCCTGGGTTGGGAAGATCCCCTGGAGGAGGGAAGCCACTCCAGTATCCTGGCCTGGAGAATTCCATGGACTGTACAGTCCACGGGTCGCAAAGAGTCAGACACGACTGAGCAACTTTCACTTTCAGAGATGATGAGACCAAAAGAGGAAACACTAAGATCTAGATAAACGCACTGCGGCAGGGGTAAGGCCGTTATCTGAGGGCAGGGCTGGAGAAGGCGAGGGGGACTGACTCGCAGCCCCGCGCATTCAGACCTGCAGCTGGGCCCCCAGAGCCTCAACGTCCTCACTTCCAACAGAGCAGACCGGAGGAGGTTTCAAGGAGGCGATACACGAAATGCGCCCAGACCGGCAATCTCTCACCAACGCTACACCCAGGAATAACCACCAGCCAGACTCAAGCCAAGAACTTGCCACACACTTCCTCCTGCAATATCCCCAAGACCATCTTATTCACACCCCGAGGAGGAGATACTGGGATCACCTCCCTCTCAACGAGGCTGAGGTGGAAGCAGGGCGGCCTGCCCTCACTGCACAAGAGCAAACAAACCAAGGGAGTCAAGGCTGACAGCTGGAGCGGAAGGCACCCAGCGTCCCGGATACCTCCCAATACCCGCCCGGCCAAGACAGGCGCCGCCCACACGGGAGATCCAACCGCAGGTGGCAACAGGGGTTCCCCAGAAGGAAAATGCGATCGGCGTCCTGTGGCTGCTAAAAGAAAGCTCCTGGGGGGTGGGAGGGGTCTCGGACTTAATGTCACCCACTCCTTCTAAGGACACCTTTCTGCTTCCACTGTCTCCTGTGCCCCAGCTCTCATGGGGCCCAACATCAAGACAGAGGGGGGACTCGGGGTGCCACCCTACCTGCCCCCGCCTTTCTCATAACCACTCCCAAACTCGGGTTCCACGTCTCCCTCGCCCTTGCGTTCAGCACTCCGTATTTCAATGGAATGTTACACTCGGTCAGACCACAGAGAAAACTCCTCATTATGAAACTGGGAAATGTGAGGAAAGAGAATTATTTACCCAAGGCAGCGCTCAATCAGTGTTGCCCGAATATTTATTGAGCCCACACACGGAGCAGTTGTGTTAATGTCTGCCAGAGAATGTGGCTTTATAAAGTAACTGGGTCAGGAAAGACAGCCTATCATTTTACAAATAACTTTAAAATTGCTTAAGTTAAACGGCCGGGCTCTCCCAGGTTTGTCTTTTTCACAAATGCTGCAGAAACAATACCCAGCATTATGTCTCATAAAACACAGGTATTACAAAGTGGCTGTTTAGCCCATTAGAGAAACCAGAGAGTGAAATCTGAATTATCTCCACCCGAGGCAGGAGTGCACGGAGTTACCAAAATCATGTTAGGCCAGCATGGCGATTCTTCAAGTCTGTGTGGCGGCGAGGTGAAGGGCTCCTGGGCCCCCACTCTTGCAGGGAGGCCGCGATTTTCCGTCAACAATGACAGGAATTCCCTTTCTCAGCCCAGAATCTTGTGCGGCCCTGGGGAATTCAGCCCAGACCTCTGCCTTGGTTTATCAGTGGTATCTGTCTGCCTCAAAAAGCCCTGGGAAGAGAGGGCTGGCATGACACAGGCAGAGAAGATGCGGGTGGTTTGTCTAAGGGTGAGGAGGCCGGTGATGGCCCTGCGCACGCCCTGGAGGGGCTGGACGGACCGAGCAGCGGCGCCACAACACCACCAACGGCCACAGCAGCAGACACAGTGACGGCGATCAGGCTGGGAGCAGGGCTCAGCAAGCCATTATCATCTGTGACCATCCTCTGATAAATAACAGAGGAGGGGTGGAGGGGGAGGGAAGAGCACAGGCAGGCAGAGAAGGGGCAGAAAACACACAACCATGCCAGCAGCCCTGACACACACCGGGCACTTGCTGGACGCCAGGAACTATGCACCAAGAGTCCCACGGACAACACACTGCATCTCCTCCACCGAATCGCTCTGGGCAGCGTCATCGGTGTCTTCATTCTAAATGTCTGCAGGTCACAACATCCTCGTGGGTCCAGTAGGGACACTGCTTCCCCTGAACCAGTTAAGAACAACCCCATCCAGGCATCACAAAGTTATGATTGTTCAGTTGCCCAGCTGTGTCCAACTCTTTGCAATCCCATGGACTGCAGCATACCAGGCCTCCCTGTCCGTCACCATCTCCCAGAGTTTGCCCAAGTTCACATCCATTGCATCAGTGATGCCATCCAGCCATCTCATCCTCTGATGCCCTCTTCTCCTTCTGCCCTCAATCTTTCCCAGCATCAAGGGCTTTTCCAATGAGCCAGCTGTTCACATCAGATGACCAAAATATTGGAGCTTCAGCACCAGCATCAGTCCTTGCAAGGAGTATTCAGGGTTGATTTCCTTTAAGATTGACTGGCTTGACCTCCGTGCTGTCCAAGAGTCTTCCCCAGCACCACAGTTCAAAGCCGTCAATTCACAAGGTTGACAGAGCCACAAATGGCAAGCTACCCTCTTGAGACATAGGGGCGCACAGCCTGATGCTAACTCACTGAGGGTCTCCCTGACCCTCAGCTCCTTGATGCGGGTCTTGAACAGAGCTCCACGGAGCTTCCCAATGAACCAGGAAGCTTCTCAGGAGCTCCACAGTACCCAGCCCAGCCAGGCTGGGCCTTGAAACAGAAACTCACTCTGTCTCAGTTCCAGGAGGCTGGAGGTCCAAAAGCACGGTGTCAGTAGGGTGGTTCCTTCTGGACATGCCGAAGGGAAAGCAGCATGCCTCGCTCCCAGACCACAGACCGCATATGAGTAAGTCCCCAGCAGCGTTCAGGGAACAGACGCACAGACATCTCCGCAGCGAAAAGAGGATTAAGCCACCACAGAGGAAAAACAGGGACAGGACATCAGCTAAGGTCAAATCTTATCACCAAGTAAGTTTTCTGTAAATTTACCACACACACACAAAAAATCCAAGGTCATTTTTCAAAGAGTTTGGGGGATTTGGGAATAGCGGAAAAAAAGACCGTAGGTGGGTATTTATTTACATGCCTCAATCCAGGCACTGTCTTCACTCTGGCAGCCAGATCCCCAGGAGGGGAGGTGTGGCCCAAGGCTCGGTCTGATGTCCAGCAAGGCTCAGACCAGCAGTTGCTCCAAACAGCTCCCTGCCCCACTCTTTTTTTTAAACATCGATTTTGCAAACCAGGCTTCCCCCAAAGGATTTAGTTTAATGAAAAAAATTTAGAAGTTACAAAACAGACTGAAAAGCCCTGCTCAATGTCAAAAGTTGGCTAAAAAAAAAAAATTGTGTGAAGGGCCAGACGGTAAAATTTTAGGCTTTGTGGGCCGAGAGACAAAATTGGGGAGGTTATGGAGGTACTTATATAACGAAAAAGAAATCTAATGTCTACAGAATTTTTTATTGATGAAATTCAAAACTTCACTTCTTGACACAGAAATATGAATTCCATATAGCTTCCATGTGCCATGAAATAATATTTTCCTACTGGTTTCTTTTTCTGATCATTTAAACATGTAAAATCTTCTTCTGAGCTTGGGGGCCATACCTAGAGCATATTTGGTGCATGGGCGGGGAGAAGTTGGGGATCCCTGCTCTAGGTCACTCCTGGACGACAGGGTTCAGTCCCAGAGGGAGACCCACTGGTGACCCCTGAGGGGACCAAGCGAAAGCTCTTGGCTGGATCAGAGCAGTGCAAACCTGAAAGCACCTCAAACACGACACTCATCTGCCTTACAAGCCACTTAGGGGGCAACTCTTTCTACTCCTTTTTTTTTCAAAACCAAAATATAAAATGCAGTATGAGCCATAACTCAGCAAGGTTATTTTCCTTAAACAAATATCCCCTTGAAAATACTGTTTGTTCTTGCTGTTGTTGTTCATTAAGTTGTGCCTGACTCTGTGACACCATGGAATGCAGCATGCCAGACTCCTCTGTCCTCGATTATCTCCTCGAGTTTACTCAAATTCATGTCTATTGAGTTGGTGATGCTATCTAACCATCTCATCCTCTGATGCCCTCTTCTCCTCCCGCCTTCAATCTTTCCCAGCATCAGGGTCTTTTCCAATGAGTCAGCTCTTCGCATCAGGTGATCAAAGTATTGCAGCTTCAGCATCAGTCCTTCCAATGAATATTCAGGGTTAATTTCCTTTAGGATTGACTGATTTGATCTCCTTGCAGTCCAAGGGACTCTCAAAAGTCTTCTCCAACACCACAGTTTGAAAACATCAATTCTTCAGCGCTCAGCCTTCTTTGTGGTCCAACTCTCACATCCATACATGACTTTAATACAAATATATACAGTATGTGCATAATATGTACTATTCATATATGCATAGTTTGTAAATAAATGCAATGCTTTTGCCTTCTTAAAGCACAGCAGACAGGCTATGCACTTCTCATTGGCACTACAGGTTTGCAGTGGATGTGACCATTCATCAGAAATGTATTAACAAATGCCCGATGGACATAAGTCAGTCAGACGTGGAACCGTCCCGGCAGCCTCGGAACGTGTGCCACAAGTTCCGTAAGGCAGACAGGAGAACCGGCACCACCACCGGGGACAGGCATCCACCCCCAAATCCCCAGATCCCAGGACCCTCTCTGACAGCCATCGTGAATGTGACCCCATGAATGTGAATCATTAAACCCAGGCACGCTTTTGATGGCTGGGTTTCAGGGTATACTAATGTCTTACTCTGCTTGGGCCAAGAACATGCAGTAACAGATGAGACAAATCCTGAATGAAAATGTGGATCTGCCCACAAAAAGGGCTGGAAATGACTACAAAGAAAGAACATGTGAGTAAACTACTTAAAGGCAAGTCCGATGTTTCAAACGGCAATGTGGAAGGTGTTCCCGACATGGAGAGGGAAAACACAAAATGACCTTTAAAGCTCTGAACGCATCTGCTGAAAAAGTAAAGCCAACTGACAGACGGAAAAACCAAAAGCTTCACAAAAACACCTATTTTCCAAATGGTACAAAGGCTTCTCAAAACATGAAAAACAGAACTACCATGTTACATATTACCAATTACACTCCGGGGTATAAATCCAAACAAATAAAAACAGTAATTAAAAAAGATGCACACATCCCGTTGTTCATAACAACATCACTGACGACTGTTAAGATGCGGAAACAAGCTAGGTGTCCATCAACAGACGGATGGATAGAGGACACGGCACACACACACACACACACACACGATGGACTACCGCTCAGCCGCAAAAAAGAATGGAAGCTTGCCACATGCAGCAACACAGATGGACTTGGAGGGCATTGTGCTAAATGACCTAAGACAGAGGAAGACAAGCATTATATGAGATCACTTACATGTGGAATCTGAAAAATACATCAACCCAGTGAATACAACAAAAAAGCAGCAGACTCCCAGATACAGAGAAGAAACTAGTGGTTACCACTGGGAGAAGGGGAGGGAGGGGCAGTAAGGGGAGCAGAGTAAGCGATGCAGACTATAATGTATAAAATAACTACAAAGATACACTGTACAACCAGCCAGTATTTTACAGTAACTACAAATGGAGTATGATCTTTTCAGTTGTGAATCACTATACTGTATACCTATAAATTAGATAATATTGTGCATCAACAATACTTCAATAAAATTTTTTTTAAGACACCTATTTTCTGAGGGCCTCGGATCTAGAATAATCTCTCATCATCTTTCATAACTGTGCATAAGGGGATAGGGGACAAAACCAGCATTTACTGAGATCTTACTTTATGCTTAGCATGGTTTGCATTCATCACTTCATTGAACAGTTTTAATAACCATGCCAAGAAGCTACTTTCATCCCCATTTGACCCAAAAGAAAACTGAGACACAGAATTTTAACTAACTGCCCACATCACAAGACTAGTAAGAATCATATCTGAGGTTCAAAGCTCTGTATCGTATAGAATCTAGTAAACAACCATGGCGCATTGGCCGCGTCTGGCCCACTGCCTGTTTCTGTAAATGAAGTTTGACTGGAACACAGCCATCCACTTCTGTACTGTCTGTGGCTGCTTTCCTGCCCCAGGAGCCACGTAAGCAGCTGCGGCAGAGGCAGTACAGCCTGCAAACTGAAAAGTTTGCCCACCTAGCCCTGCAGAGAGAGAGGCTGTGCTTCAGTGCCCTGTGGGTGCCTACCACACTCCAGCCCCAGGCTCACAGGCTGCCAGGGAGGCAGCGCTCCCTGGTGTCAGGAGCTCCAGGACCCCCGTCCCCCGGTCATCTCGGTCATCCTGTCTGGACCAGGGGAACACCTGTGATGTGACATCAACCACTGGACAAGGTGACCTGGCTTGAGCGCTCTGTCCAAAAGGCATGATGTGGTCACACTGAACCAATCAGATTCACTCCCTTTGTGAGCCTGAAGGAGGCAGCAGAGAGCAGGAGGCAGAAGCACAGATTCTGAGGTCACCTGAGCCAGGCTGAGAGTCCAGAAGCAGCACTGGAGACGAGGTCCCTTTGCACTCCAGGCCCGGTCTGGGCGCTTTTCCTGGCTGAGAAGCAGGGACTGCCCTCCTTCAGCTCTAACCAAGACCAGCTGGGGTGCATCTCCACCAGGAGCAGGAAGCAGCAGCCCAGCAGGCTTGCTCCACAATATTAGAGGGCAAGAATCACCAGTTCCCCATAGTGATGCACCCTCTTCCAGAAAAACGCAAGACAAGCGAAGGACCAAGAACCGTGACTGACAAATGCAGCCACGCTCTCAAGTACTGAGCTATGTGAAGAAAGGAGGCAGGACACAGCCCTGCCCCACCAGTAACAACAATAAATATTTCATAGTAATTTAAAATTAAACCTGAATTATTCATGACAGTTTCCTCCATTATACCATCAACATCTTTACATGTGTGTGTGCATGTGTGTGTGTGTGTGTGTGTGTAGTTTTTCTTATTTTAAAGCCAACAGGTATGGGTTGGGGGGTTACTTCCCTCCCCACACCCCTTTCTCTTGACAGAAAGACTCAACAATGCTAAGTTTTCAGGAACACCTAGCAGGCAAGTGGAAATTGTGTTATTATCCTAATCATCCGTTGAAAAATAAAATCCATTTCCAAGATCCTACTGTACCAACTTAATCAAGTTTTTTTTTAAGTTAGATTTGATTTTTAAATTCCTTAGGTGATGAGACTTGTGGGTTTTTATCATTTTACTTCTATTTTGAACATATAGACCTGTGGTTTTTTTTTCCCAAATCAATCTAACAGAAAGTGAATTATGGTCAATGCATAACAAAATTAGAGTTGCCTCTTCACTTGGGAGAATTATTAGCATTTTGTTTCTATGGCTTCCTAGATCTTCAAATTCATAAGTGACTTATCAAGTCCAGGACTTCCCAAAACAACTGGACGTTCTAGAGAATGCTCTTTCTCGATGCTTTTGAAAATGAAACAGGCAGAATGGAATAGGAATTCAGCTACTGAATAGCTTAAAAACCCTGCAGAGAGGTACAAAGACACGGCCGCTGGAGCCAGCGCCATGGGCCCTAACGCTGCACACATGAACTTCTCACGACCCTCGAGTCCCGCCCCGCCCCTGGATATATCACAAATACCACCGAGCAGCACTGCAATTACAGGGAGCGGTTGATTTTAAAAGGCCTATATCGAAATTAATACTCATAAAAACATAAACACCTGGACCAGAGAATTTAGGGATTAGCACGCCTTGAACTTCATATTTCAAATTTCTAAAGGCTGTATATGAGTAAGCATTCACAAAGACTTTTAAAAATGGAGTACCTGTGTATATGCCGAATTCATTTATAATCCAGATTTTTTTTTTAATGGGTATTAAACAACCCCTTACCCCACGTTCAGACTAAAATCAACTATGTTCCCTAACAGAATTAAGATGCGGGTCTCGTGACCCACATTCCTATTGGCATGTTTAGAATGGCAGGGAACACGGAATCTATGGGGGGCGCTGTTGATTACTTAGATCCTCCCAGGCCAAACTGGGATGCCTTTTCGAGATGAAGACATCATCAGAGCCCAAGAAGAAGACAACATTGGCAGATTTTGGTGAGATCAAGGTGTATCTTGGAGTGAAAATTGAATCGTCAAGGGAAAATGTCTTAAATTCTTGGTTAGGCTAAAATGGTACTTAAATGATGGAATCCATTGATGGAAGGAGAATTCTAATATTAGTCTGATAGGCTACCACAGCATATTATTATTAAAATATCCTCCATATGGCTGTGATGATAGGGAAAGACTTATCTTGAAGAGAGATGAATAAATTCGCACAACTATGAAATGTCAGTTAAGCACGCTGGCCATTAACAAGGCTTTAAGAACATTTCAGATATGTGGAAACACAAGAAAACATAACTCTGACATCTGATTTTGACCTTGAACTGTTTCCCAGCTGAAGTGACCACTTCCAGCCAAACTAACGAGTCTCTCTCTCTCAGCCCTCCTTCCACCAACCTCTACAAGATAGCAGCACTGAATGACAGCAGACCAGTACAGATGCTCATTCCTTCTTCATTAAAAAAAAAGAAAAAGAAAAAGGGGCTTCCTTAGGAAGAAGTAAATGCATGTTTAAAACAATTTTATTCCTCTCACCAAAAAAAAAAAAAAAATTATATTAAAAAAATACACATGCACAGAGACTTACTGAGATAACCTCCAAGTTTCTCAGATTTCAAAAGTTAGTTATTCCTCTCACTGCCCCAAATCTGCAGGAACAAGAGTTTGTTCCCAATAGTGAGCTCCCTTTTCTAAATCCTCCTCTCCCGAGATCCATCTACCTTGGATCCATCTACCTTGAAAACCTGTGAAATCCTGAGCTGTGACTCCCTGATGGAAGAAGCCAGCACAAAAGCATTCCAGTTGCAACCAGGCAAGAGGTGGAAAGTGGACTTAACTGTACAGCATCATGCATATTTATCAGTTTTGGATAAAGGAGATCACACAGCTATCCTCCTGAGAGGTCCATCCTTCTTGCCACATTGTAATGAATGGACCACCACGTTTGATTTTGACTTCAATCCCTCTGATGCTCTTTCTCCCCGAAGAAGAACCGAATCTTAAGGTTTCCTACTCTGGGGATTTTCAGGAAAGTGATTCTTGAGTCTGCAGGTAAAATACAGCATAACTTAAACACACACACACACTTTTTACACTGCTCATCATCTGCTATATTACACAATACGTTATTTCAGTGTTATAGCCCCTAGTAGCATATAGCAAGGACTTTATCTTCTTCACAGGTTTTGTCTTAACCGGTAGCAGGGACTCAATTAAGATTTTTGAAATATTGAGTAAATAAATTGGATTCCATACCTCATGGAGCGGTGTGGGGGGGGGGGGGGGGGGGGAGGCGGGCGGGAAAGCAAAGTTGAGTCCTCTTCAAATACTAACATGCCTTGCATAATTTCCCATACGGGCAAACTGGAAGAGAAATCCAACGGGAGCCTCCCTAAACAACAGGAACACGGTCAAGACAGGCCCAAGTCCAACCCTGTAATTCTCTGAATCAACTACTCCTTAAGTTACCGCATTACTCCTCTCAGCCAATGGCAATTCTGGGAGAGAGGCAATTGATAATAATTACGTTTTCTGCCTTCTCCGGGGTTATGAATTTATAATGACGCGAAAGTTGAGCTACTCTGATGCCATGTTAACAATGATAAACGCCGTAAAGACAAAAAGGAAACTAAATTTGAGCATTTAGATTCTATAGGGTGGTTTATTAAACAGATTAAGTGAGGAAAGGCAAAGCCACGCAATTATGGAAATCGGGAGGTGTATACTCCAGCTGGCTATTTCCGACAGCCACCTGAGCACGGATTTCAAATGCCC
Organism: Bubalus bubalis; assembly: GCF_019923935.1. NCBI lineage: Eukaryota > Metazoa > Chordata > Mammalia > Artiodactyla > Bovidae > Bubalus > Bubalus bubalis. Next base: position 5,059,026 of record NC_059174.1, on the reverse strand, counting down.
TCACTTCTGCATGTACATTATCCTGTGTTCTGGTATTCTCAGCTACAGGTTGATTAATTTGTATTCAGAAATTCTAAGTGGCAAGTGTGCAATGCATAGTAATACTTTTTTTTATTATGGACACGGTGAAAATGCCTAAGCCACCTCTCCTAAGTACCTTTTGCTCATCCAGGGAGCAGAAGTCATAAGAGTTTTGCAAAAATGCTTTGAAAGAATTTGGTTTGAAAGAAAAAGGCAAGAAGAAGGCCCTCTCCCCTATTCCATCTCTCTAAGAAAACAAAACCAAAAACAACTAATTCCAAAGGAAAACCAAACAAAAGAGAACAGATGAGTAAAGTCAAGCTGCCAGAATCCGCTCATGTCCTATCGCACTGCTTTCTGAGCATTTCCAATAAAATCCAGTAACAGCAGTGATGACTCACACCCACAGACGTAGGCACCGCAGTCAGCACTTAAATAAGAGTAAGAGGCAATGCTACCTGTTAAATCCATCGCCTAAATGCAATCATGGGCAGTTCTTAAGAACACCGAACCAGCTCTCCGTTTTCTGCACTAAGGAGATAAGGGGTGGCGTGGATAATCGAAATGGGTGGAAAATAGAAATCACTGGTTTGAGAACAACCTGATCCGTCCCTCCCCTCCAGAAGCTCCCAAGTCTGCGCCTGTAGCTGATTTATTTTCCTGATCCCGCTAGCCCCACTTAAAGTGAATTTACATTCACTTTCACACTGACCTCAGAAGTGGATCTGAGTCCCCGCTTCAGAGCTGGAGCAAACCACTTCTCGTTTGAAAACCTTTGCAAGTTATCCCCAGCTTCAACAACAGGTCCTCAGCCATCGGCGGTATCCGCACTGGGAAGTTTTATCAACCACCTCAGGGAACCCAAAGACACAGTAAAAGTGGTCTATTTCCACACAAACACATTCACTGACGATATCCAAATACAGTCTTGGCGGGCTTTCTAGTAATTTCCCACGCTTGCGATTCCTAATTGCTTTCCCAAGCCTGCTGCCGTGAATACAGCCCAAAGAATGCACCTGCCAGATGCCTGCACGCATCACATTCATGTTCATTCTACCAGAGTCGCCGCGGACACGGCTCAACCGCTGGATGGGCCCTTTCGCCAGCTCCTTAACAGCATCCCAGACACGGCTGCAGACCCACTATCTGCCACTCTGTGATTCAAACATTTTCCCAAACCTCCCCTGGCGGGGTATGTTGCATGGATCGAGAGATGCTGAACTGGAAACCAGAAGGGAAGGGAACCCCTGAAATGGTATTCTCAAGGGAAAAAACAAAGTGTCAGCTCGGAGAACACAGTGGGGAAAGGTGGGCCCGACTGAGGTGCTCTGTAAGGTTTCCCCAGGAGAATTCCACACGGTCGGCAGGGCTAGGGCCTAAATGAGCCGCAGACACCGAAACGGTCCACTTTACTAACGCGACTCCCCTCCCCTGACAAAAAAAAGTATGGGATGAGAATCTGAGACCTCCAGGAACTGCAGAGACAGAGATGACTACTTCCTCAGGCTTCATCACTTCAAACACACATGAGGTCACAAACAGTTCGTTTTGTTATATTTCAAAAATTATTACAGAAGCTAAATGTCTAAAGGATCATGTTTAGGGTGAATCATAACATGGTGAAGACAAAAGTTAATATTGAAGCACCCTTCTTAAGAAAGAATATGAGAAATTTTAACTGAAGTGAAAAAGAACAGCAATTTGATGAGTCAAGAATCGGAGGTCCTATTCCTGGCTCTTTTATTTTTATCTTTTTAAAAAGATTTATAGAGTCTTGTCAAGCATTTGCATTAGGATTCTTAATTTCATGTTTGCAACAAACAATTCATATTTGCCTTTACTGGTATATTACATTCAACCAAGAGGAGCAGTTAGACCTCTGATCACAGGCTGGAAGGCTCCTACAGACAACGCTATACACATGGGACGTGCTGCTGTTATTTTATTAAGTCAGACTTCTTAGCACCGACCCACTCTGGCGTCATTCACGACCACAAATAAACGCAGGCAAGAGAATCAAGATGAGCACACGTCAGGTGACACCGAGGAGACTCCTGCTGGATCTGACTTTCTGCAGAAGCACCAGAAGGACTCAAAACACTGCAGCTGGGGTTCACGGACACTTGAAATAAGAAGCTCTGCGCTTCCACCCTGGGGGAGCCCCGCCCACAGCCCCAGCAGGGAGGACAGCCCAGCAAACGAATGATCCTTCAGCTGACACTGGACTCATGAGAGATGACACCTCCGTGCTGCACGTGTCAACTAATGACATTCACCAGAAAGTTCTGTTAAAAGGCCAAAAACGTGCCTTTTCAGGTCATCTGAAATCCTGTTTCATCAAAGCCAATGTAACTCCTACTGACTCAGCCAATGTCTACTGAGGGTGGAAGTAGTTCCAGACCAGTGTCTTCTCCCCGACTGTGTGCCTTCCCATCCAGTGAAGAAAATGCTTTGCCTTGGACTTCCGTGATGGCCGTCCTGTGCGACTCCCCAACCCTGCTCTCCCTGCAAAGGCTGGAAGAGATGGGCCCTGAGAGGGGAGAAACCTCAGGGTATCCATGACCATGTCCCCAGGCTCCCCAGATTGGGGCTCTTCCCCAGCCCACTCACCACCGTGGACCTGGAAAGATGCCGTCTGAGAATCGCAACTATTGGCCAGAGAGATGGTCCTTGGGCCATGTTGGGATGGTGTCCTGGTGACATCTTGTGGTGAAACGGAATATAAATTACCCTAAAATCCCACCCGTGGCTGCATTCGGGTTAAGGACAACCTGAGGTCACCTTTCTTTTTCTACCTGAGTCGCTTCTCACTTTGCCCCGTCTCTCTTAAGAGGAACATCTTCTAGGCCTGTAGACAGAGGCATATATGGGGGTCCAGTGGACTACATTTAATCAAGTATCAAAGCAAACACTTCCCAGAGGTGACTGGTCATAAGACGGCGGCCACTTTCATTAGAGGAACAATAGGTATTTTCAAAGAGTTCACACAAAGACTCTATATTCCACTGATCACCGTCTGTCCTGGTGGACTAATTAATAACAAAGTAGCAGGAAAGAACTCTGGCAAATAGGTACAAATGGGCAGGTAACACGTGTCACAGCTCCCAAGGCTTCTTAAATAAAGCCTGGCCGCAGATGGTAAACTTTCCTCCATTTGTGTCAAAAGTTATTCAATTACGAATGTATAATCCTAAAGCATACAATCCACAAAAGCTAAATAAACATGGGGTGTTTATCTTCGGTTAAAAAATGAATAATGGACAGGGAAGAGGTTCCACAAATAAAATGATTCTGTGATCATATGAAGAGCCCCACTGGCCGTGACTGAAAGCAGAGACAAGAAGACTACACAGCACTGAGGATGCCGACACAAAGGTAAACCATCTGCCCTGTGAACAGCTCTGAGGATGCCGACACAAAGGTAAACCACCTGCCCTGTGAACTGAAGAGCTACGACAGCAGCGTATGCAAACGCTAGTGTAAATACCTCTCTGCGTCCAAAGTAATTTCTTTTTAAACATTTAGAAGGCAAGAGGTGCATATGATGGAAGAGACATGAATCTGTCCATACGAAATCCTTATGTCCGGGAACAGCTCTTAACAGCCTGGCCTTTTCAGGAGAAACGCATTCCCTGTGCATGACACATGCAACGTGTACCAGTGATAGGAGCGCTCGTCCCCAGGAACCACAACGCAGCCGTGACCAGCCTTCGTTACCTACTCAGGCTGACAACAGATGAGACCGGACGCACGCGTTTGTTCCCTATGACTGTCTACTACACAGCAGTCTGGCAGCGAGGCTTGAACTGTGTGCATGTTCTGTCGTGTCCAACTCTGCGACCCTGTGGACTGTCACCCTGCCAGGCTCCTCTGTCCGTGGGATTTCCGAGGCAAGAATACTGGAGTGGGTTGCCATTCCCTTCTCCAGGGCATCTCCCCGACCCAGGGATCCTGCCTGGCAGGCAATCCTATACCACTGAGCCACCTGGGAAGCCCTATGAGCTACACACAGGAGAGTCACAGGAGATACAAAGACAGCATCTTCTTTCTAGTATTTTCTAGGCACTGCCACGGAAGATCATTATTAAGAGTTTTCTCACAGAATATGCATCCCCAAGAATGCTGACATTTTAAACATAAGATCTGGAGATTCAGAATGTCAGGTTCCCTTCTCGTTGACGGCTTGGTACCATTCTAAACCTGGATTAAACCTAAACTCGAATCCAAGGGCAGGTGGAGTTACCTCATGGGGTCATGTCTGAGAGCTTAAGAACATCCATCTCCGATCAGTCATCCCACTGGTTTCTTGAGGAGACCCGGCTGTTGCTGAAGTCTGGGCAACGGAACAATATATGCCCTCATTCTCAAAGTGAGCCAAAATGCCCAAGTTTTGGGTTGTTTTTTAGATACCAAACTAGCAGTGAAAGCAGTGGCAGTACTAGAACTATTTTAAATTCCTGGGTGGCAGAAAGACACTACAGTATTTAGGTGCAATGTGAGACCGAGTCAGATTACAAAACCAGAGACGAGGATACACAGCTGGCCCTTGAACCACACAGCTCTGAACTGCCGGGTCCACTTAAACACGAATACTTTCAGTAGTAAATACCACAGTACCCCATGGTCCGTGGTTAATCTGTGGATACACAGAACCATGGATATGCCAGTCAACTCTTAAATTATACTCAGATTAACTCCTTGCATTGTTAAGGTTCAAATGTAATTCAAAGAGATGTGCTGGTTGGAATCTAAGAAAAAATAGGATTACGGGATTTTTAGAGTTTAACACAATACTGTTTATAAATTAAGATGGAATAAACTGCACTGTACTATAGTTTTCTTAACCAGCCCAAGAGTATTTACTGGGAAAGAAAAAATTATTCCCATAACTGGTACTGAGACAACTGATTAATCATCTGAGGAAAAGCAGCTGGATCCTTACCCCAGAAAATTCCCAATGAATTAAATGATTCCAGGGTCAAACATAAGAGCAGTTAACCAACGTGACACGTAAGTGAACACAACATCAGTGGAGGGTTTCTCAAGCAGGGGCCACAGAGGACAGGCTGATCAATGTGACATGAAAACTCAACATAAAATTAAAAGAAAAAAAAAAGGCAGAAACCAGGAGAAAATACCTGTGGTATACACAACAAATGGTTACGATCTCAGCCAACATACATAACAAGTTCCCATCATTCATGAAGACGCAGCGACAGAAATCAGTCAAAGAACATGAATGGATCGCTGTCAGCTGGAGACACTGCTGACGCGGACGGGCGTGGAACGCTCAACTTCACGCACACTCAAGGCGACGCACGGAACGCTCAGCTTCACGCACACTCAAGGCGACGCCCGGAACGCTCAGCTTCACGCACACTCAAGGCGACGCACAGTAAAACTGGATTCAACTTGGCTTTCAAGAACATACTTATTCTCAGTAAAAATACAGGCATGTGGTCTCTCAATCCTTCCAGAGAGCAATTCGGCAATTTATCTCAAAGCCTGTTCTTACTCTGGGAACCAGCGTTCCGGGGCACACTCAGTAATCACTCACTCATGTGCGCTAGAAAGCCATTCATTGCAATTCCATTTACAATAAAGGAAAACTGTAAATAACCTGTATGTCCAACAATAGGGGATTGGTTAAACGACGACCCAACCATACATTAGGACACTGGGCAGCTTTTCAAAATGATGCTGCCAAAGGATTTAATAGCAAAGAGATACTGCTAAGTGGAAAAGGCAAGTTTCCAGAATTCTGTTTTCTTTTTTTTAACCTGCCTGTACTTTTTTTTTTTTTTACCACCAATACATATTTATGCCATCAGAAACTACATACGTGAAATAATCACCAAAAACAATCTGTGCCAGTTAAGATAGAAGGGAAAACAATATAGACACAGACTGTGGTCCTTCCCACTGACAAATCATGGGACCTTCAGCAGTCAGTCACTCAATCCGTTCAGGCCTCAGTTTCTTTACTGCAAACCAGGAAGAATACCACCTTCCATACCTCAGATATAGGGAAAAGGTTAATAACACAAGTGCAGAAACAGACTGTCTCTAGACACAAGTTTTGTTGTGGTGGCGCTGTTTTGGAAACTGCTGTCAACCTAACCTGGTGACCGTTTCCCAGCAGCACGTGATAGACATGTGCGCTCAGCGGGGCCCAGGGCCTTCTCCCCCATCTCGCTGCAACTGAACTCAACCACCCGCTCCTTCCGGAAGCCCAGCCCAACCAGAGGGCGGCTCCCTCCCGCTGCTTCCCACCACTGCTGCTCATGCGGCCAGGTTGCTCTGGACCACTCCTGTGTTTCCCGCAGCATCCTTCAAGGCCTGCCTCCCCCATCAGCCCGAGGGCTTCCACATCCTGCACTCTGCCTGCCCCACCCTCCGTTTGGCAGGGACCCCAGCACACCCCTTCCTCTGGCCACATCAGCCTTGTGAGGTCTAGCTAAAGGCTAGAGAGTGCAAAAGGGATTTCTCAGCCTCGGTAGCACTCACTTCAGGGACCGGACAATTCTTTGTCGTGGAGCCTGTCCTGTGCTTTGCAGGACGTTTAGAGGCATCCCTGGCCTGTACCCGCTACATGCCACTAGCAATTCATTCCTCCGCTAAGATGGGACAACCAAGATGTCTCCAGACACTGCCCCTGGTCGAGAACCACCACACACGGTGACCAGGGCACACTTTCCTGTTACTAAGGGGCGAGGCCGCTAAGCCTCAGGAGCCCAGAACAAACCTATGGTGGTCTCAGCAGGCAAGTCCACGCCAGACCCCTGATGAGCATCTCAGGAGATTGAACGTTGCGTCCACCCCGTTCCCCCGGGCCCCTCCTCAGCCCAGAGCTGAGGGGAGGGAACAGCCCCCCAAAACTGGAGGCTCTCTGCATCTCTGAGAACGTGTTCTGGAGGCGCGACGGAGCGAGCGTGAAGATCTTTTGTGCGATTTCTTATCTCGGGCGCACGTCACTTTTTCAGCCCATAAAGCTGAAATACTTGAAATAGATGTCACCACATTTGTCACGAACTGACACGGCCAATTAATATTACAAATTCACCATGGAGAAACGCTTCCAGCTCCCAAGGTATCAACTGCTGAACAGCACAATTTCATCGTGTAACAATGGGCCACCCTCACCAGGGCTAAAAATACGACCTGGCGCGGTCTGATTAAATGGTAAGAGTGCTGCTCCCCAGGAGTCGCTGTTCAGGTGACACCCGCGCTGCGCCTGGTTACCAGGTACCACCCGCGTCTCGGCTGCAAAATATTTTGTTTTTCTTTCAATCTTTCTTCAAGGGGAAAAAAAAAAAGGTTGACTGCTGCGTATCAGTCATTGTGTCTCCTCAGAGCTGGCAACTGGCGTGCTCTTAAGACAATGCGAAAGATTCTGGACGCGGGTTGTCCCAACCTATGCTGCCATTTAGTTGGCTGCGCTGCTGTTTTTTCTTTCTTTCCTTTTAATTTTTTTTATTTTCTTGGCTTTTTAACATTTATTTTTTCTACAAATAGGTTCATCCCTACCATTTTTCTAGATTCCATATATATACACATTAATATACAGAGAAATTTGCTTTTCTCTTTCTGACTTACTCAATATGACAGGCTCTAGGATTATCCACATCACTGCAAGTGACTCAACCATGTTCCTTTCTACGGCTGAGTAGTACTCCATTGAATACAGGTACCGCATCTTTATCCACTGATGCGCTGATGGGCATCCACGCTGCTTCTGAGTCCTGGCTATTGTGAACAGCGCTGCTGCGAGCACTGGGCTGGCTGGTTTGTTTCTTCTTTTATAACTAAGCAGCGTTGTCACCAGAGTCCCTAGTGATGTGCCGCTGGGCCCCCAGCCCTGCAGACATGCATGCTGGAAATGACCTGGGAAGCAAGCGGTCTCTCTTTAACTTCCCATGGGCCAGTCTCACCCCTCTTGGCCCCAGGGAGTCAGCTGGCTTCTTGTCCAAGTGACCCATCATGACCATGGAACAGAAAAATGTCACTGTCCAAAGCCATGCAAAGCTATTTCTGGTGATTTCAAACATTCTCCATTCCCCGCCACAAAGGCGTGCATTTGATGTGAATTCCACAGAATGTTTTAGGAGCTGCAAGGCCCTGAATTCCCTTTCTCAGCATAAGTTTTCAGTACCAGGCCCGTGGCTTCGTTCTCTAGGTTGTTGGCTTGGAAGACAGAGAGGGCATTAAAGGAAAGAGATTATGTAATAAGGAAAATAAGCAGTGGCCAATAAATTAACCAAACCGAATAAATCAAGTCTGCCTTGGAAATGGGGTTCTGGAGGAAGGTGAGACAGGCACACAGGAGCGTATGAAATCAGAGAGAAATGTGTCAAAAAACAAATTACAAACCTTCCTAGTACAGGATTACACATGAACGGATGCTAATAATCACGCATCAGTCAAGCCCACTGCGTGTATTACGTCCTGCATTTCATCAACCGCCATTAGCTCGCGGGTCATTAATTGGCAACCTCGGTTCTGGAGGCCAGAATGAGAGACAGGCCCTGAAGAGGGTGCCTGTTCTGCCTCAGTATCGGGATCCATTTCCTTATCTACTTCTCTTTCTCTTCCCTCCTCCTGCTTAAAAATGACTTCTGAAGAAAAAAAGCTTTCTTTTAAGAGGAAAACATGCAAGCCTCTGCTCTCAGGGTCCCCCATTAATGAAAAGAGGAGATGGCTTCCCTCAAAGTTGACTTAATTAATTTACTGACTCCCTAACACAGAAAAAGCTCTAAGAAGTCTTTATGCATTTACACTGTATTTGTCCTTACCTGTTTCCTCTTGGTGATGGAACCTTTCCGCTTTATAAAAGGTGAACCACCCCACACAAGGAACAGTGTACTCTGATGCAGAGGGAAATTACAGAAAATATAAAAAATCTCGCTAAACCTTTAATCTCTAACTTTCCAAGCAGGTGAATTAACGGAGAGGACATTCGAGACTTATTTTCTTTAAGCTCCAACAGTAAAGAGTGTTTCAAAGTCATTCTCAAAGCTCTGGAGATTTTTAAAATCCAAATGAACTAAGCTTAACTCTGTGGTGTGATATACAATAAAACCCCACACCAGGACTCACCTACTTAAAGATACAAGGTACACTAGGAAAAGAAAAAAAAGGAAATTAGAGGATCTAAACATACAAGGCTCTAACAGTTAAAACTCTGAAATAAGGGTTTCTTCCTTCAAGTAGCAAACCCAAGTTTCTCAATGGATGATTTCAATCTTAACTTTAAAATGAGCCCAAGGAGAAAATACTCAGGTGACTACTGGGCGAAGCAGAGAGATTACGTGCACGTTTCTCTGTAAGAACAGCACCCCCAGCCTGTGACTCCGGGCACTGCGTCATGATACGCGTGCTAGTTTAGAACTGCCATACAGGGCCCTTTATTCTTCTTGGTCCTTGTCACACCACCTCCTGTAAATTGCTTTTCTTGTTAGACAGAGTGTAAGTGGTTTTCATGTCCCTAAATGTCTTGTCTTACATAAGAAAACATGAAGCGCAGTGCAAACAAAAATGTACAATTATCAATAGCCATGTCAGAGATTAAATACCCAAGCTGAGATGGCTGAGTTTAAAAAGATGATGAAATGGAACAGAAAGCTTTGATTTTCTAGGTATGATCTGAAAGGATGCTGCTGAGAAAGCAAAAGAAGTCAGAAGGCCCTTGGGGATTACTCAGTAACACAGTTATGACCAGAAAAAAAAAAAGCGCATCTGTTAGATATTTGTTTTACACTTTAGCGAGTATCCAAACGGAATAAACAAGCTTGGATTTGAAATGGTTTCAGAAGAAGGCGAGAAGTAAGTGCATGGGATGAGATCAGAATGATGCAAGTTTAAAACCAACAAAGACCATACAGGCAAAGCTATGATTTTTCCAGTAGTCATATACCGGATGGACCATAAAGAAGGCAGAGCGCTGAAGAATTAATGCTTTCAAATTGTGGTGCCGGAGACAACTCCTGAGAGTCCGCTGGACAGCAAGGAGATCAAACCAGTCGATCCTCAACCTTGAATACTCACTGGAAGGACTGATGCTGAAGTCCAATACTTTGACCACCTGATGCAAACAGCTGACTCATTGGAAAAGACCCTGATGCTGGGAAAGACTGAGGACAGGAGGGGGATGGGGGGACAGAGGATGAGACAGTTGGATGGCATCATCAACTCAATGGACATGAGTTTTGAGCAAACTCCAGGAGACAGTGAAAGATAGGGAAGCCTGGCATGCTGCAGTCCATGGGGTTGCAAAGAGCCAGACACAACTTAGCGGCTGAAAAACATTACTTAAATGGGAGCATCCATGACATAACTGGACTGTGGACCACATAAAATTTATATACATCCCATAGGAGGCCCAAGGAATGGAATTTTCAACTCAAACAAAATCCCAACACATTCTAGGCACCACTGGATAAAGAATTTGAGTGAGTGTCCTGAATACACAAACTTTAGCAACCTTACACACCACAAAGGGTAACCGAAAATTAAATTGATTTTGAATTCATCAAAATATGCTTTACAAAGGAATTTAACTGACAATGATTCAAAGGACAGTAACTGTATATATATATATATATATATAGAGAGAGAGAGAGAGAGAGAGAGAGAGAGATATGTAAGAGTTTTACTGAGATAAATTAGAAGTTTGCGTTTAACCGCTATACACTACTATATATAAAATGAACAGCGAGGTACTACTGTATAGCGCAGAAAACTATATCCAATTTTGTAATAGCCTATCATGGAAAAGAATCTCTAGGATGTATATACGGTATATAATTGAATCACTGCACTATACACCTGAAACATATCATTGTAAACCAACTGTACCTGAAAAAAAAAATAAATAAAGTTTACAATTAATTGGTCTTAGCGTATTCACAGATAAGTGCAACCATCATCATGGTCAAGAGAAAATAAAAGAGAAGGGAAGAGAAGGAAAAGGGAAAAAGAAGAGGAGAAAGAGACTTGGAGTTGCGTATTCCAGACACATTCCTCTGCACTCTATTGTAGGTTTTTTTGCTATTTCCCCACTCTATGTGCCTGGCTGCCAAATACACTCTCTTCCCAAACAAAGTGAGAGAGGAAGCAAGAGAAAACTGTTCATTCGCAAAACAGAGACGCACCAAGTTAAAAAATTAAGTTGTACAGATCAGACATGTAATCACAGGAGACAAGCTCTGAGAGTTTTTCAATCACTGTGGGGCTGCATCAATTTGAAGTCATGTTACATTAAAGAGAAAAACATCTGGGAGAGTCTCCCCGTGTCACTTTAGATTAGATTTGTTGTTGTTATCGGGCTGTGCATTTCGCTGCCTTTATTTTACATTATAAAGATACTGCTTGATGCCCATAAATAAGAAACATAACCTATGACTTGTTCTCAGTTGCCAGGAGATTAGGAGGCAGCACAAATTAACGTGAAGAGTGAAACAGTGTCCGACTAGATTCACATTAACATATTAACTAACTTCCTCAGAGTAAGCAAACACAGGGCAACTTCAAACCCTGCAATTTTTGACTCCACTCCACTTAATCTGAGAGTTACACAAAAATCAATTTGTGGTCTGTCTCCCTCCACCTACTCTGCCATGTAGCAGGGAATTGGAAAACTCCATCCAGTTTGTCTCCACGTCTCCTCGAGTGTGACTTCTTCCATCTCACCAAGATCGGGTTAAATTGCGTATGAGTTTAGTCCTGGGCTCCGAGGGCTTCTCAACGTCAAGTTGCATAAAAGTGACACTTCGCCAATTTAAGTGATAAGTTTTCAGATTGTGAGGCGTCTAATTGTAACGATAAATTCACCGTGCTTTCCTCCATGGCCAAACATCCGTATCTTTAACAAACAGAAGTGGCAGCTAAAAAACAATTAGGCTCCCCAACTCCAGTGGATAAAAATCACTGTCTCTGCAGATAGCACACGTGCGTCTAGCCCGCAGGGCACACACAGGCTAAGCACCTTCAAGGCCAGGGGAGGCCCTCGCCTGGAGGTAATGCCTTCCCTGCTTTGCTTCCTACTGTGGAGACCATAGTGGACATCAAAAAACTAGAGGAAACAGGAAAACCCCACCATTGACGATCATCAATGTGGAAACTTTATAATGATAATGTAGTTTTTCCTTAGAAGCAGAAAAGTGGTCTTCATACTGGTTGACAATACAATTAAATAAAAGCCTGTCTGCAGCCTCATACAGTCCAATCTTGACACTGAGCCACACATCGCCTCTTAAGGACAGGACACCAAGAAAAGCAAAGACCAGGAGGAACAGAGACTCTGAAACTCAAAGGGGCGGGACAGGGGTGGGCCTCTGCTTCCCTAGAAGGAGGAAGCTACTGGTGAAATACAAGAAGCTGGCGGGTCAGCTTCCAGACTGGCTCTGAGTTTCTAATGGTGTGAAGTCTGGAAGGATCTTTGAGGGTCACTTGACGATACTCCACTTCGAGCTTATATGCTGACTTCGGAACCTGACCGCTGCAGGAGATGAGTCTCCGCGGCCTCCGGGGCAGCCAGAATTATTTATCCCTGTCTCCCTATATATTAAACACTCTTTCCCGGTAGGTGAGATAACTGTTTGCTGGATGAATGGGTGAATCTTAACATTTAATGTTTCAGCCAGGTGTGAAACGCTCTGCAGGACAACCTGGCATGTCAGATGTACAGTAAGAGGTTTCTCTCCTGAGCCTCTGGTTGAGCTTTCTGGTCTCTGTTAAGGTCGGAAGCTCAGAACCCAGCAGAATAGTCTAGGAAGGCTCTGATCTCCTAAGGAGGATCACGAAACACAGCAGGAATTTATAAAAAGCAGTGTTCTATCTCTGGTGCTATTCGGGGCTCTTTAGTCATTATCTACCACTCAAAGGCTATTTCCTCCTTGTCTTTTATCTTCTTCTTGTTATCTTTAGCTTTTCTTTTTTGGCTGTGCCATGTAGTACACAGGATCTTAGCTCCCGACCAGGGACTGAACCTGTACCCCTTGCAGTGGAAGCACCGAGTCCCAACCACCAGACCACCAGAGGAGTCTCTAGCTTTTTGTTTTTCCCACCAAGGCTGTACCTATATAAACACTGTTTACACCAACCAGAAAGGAGGAGTCCAGCCACTTGCCCTCACTTCGGGGACCACCTAACTGCTTCACCCACCCTGAAAGGCAGGGAGGGAAGTAGGACAAAGCGGGACAGGAAGACAGCCTGAGGGGCAACGTGCTGGCACGGGGGGCGAGGCAGAAGGAAGCCCTGCTCGCTCCAGAAGACGTCCACGGCCTGATCCTCGGCACCCGGGGACACCTTAGGTCGCGCGGCAGAGGGGCTTTCAGGCTGCTGATGAAATTACGGCTGCTAATCAGCTGGACTTCAGACAGCAGGGTTACCTGGGATTATCGAGGAAGGCCCGACGCAATCACATGGGTCCTTAAAGGTGGAAGAGGGAACAGGAGAAGAGAGTAAGGGAAAGGTGCCAAAAGCAGCACCGCCGGCTTCCAGAACGGGGCCACAGCCAAGGAGCACGGAGGGGACGGAGGCAAGGAGAGAGGCTCCTCACTAGTCTCAGAAAGGAGCACGGCCGGCCGGCACCCAAGCTGCAGCGAGACCTGCGTCAGACTGCTACCCGCAGAGCCCCGAGGTGATACGCTGCGTGTGGGCCAGCCGCTAAGTTCATGTGAGTCTGACTCAGCAGAGAGAAGAGACCAATACACTGGACACGGCGGGCCTAACTCATTACTCAGGCCACTGGCTTCCAAGGTACAAGTCTCCTGCTGACCTGCTCTGGGGTCAAGAAAACAAACAGAAAAGCTGTAGTCCTGATCGTCATTACTCTCGTCAGGGCTGACAGGGACAAGGACACCGCTCACGGCAGTGCACGCCCCGCGAGGGCCGGCGCCGGCGCTGTGCTGGGTGTGCGCGGGGGCTGCCACTCAACCCTCACAAATGCCCTGAGAGGTGAGAACACCAACCGACCACATTCTAAACATGCGGAAATGAGGTCAGAGGGGCTCAGGACTTGGCCAAAGGCCACACAGGGAAGGGGTAGGACCTGGATCTGGGAAACGGCCCCCAGCAAGAGGCACGGCAGTAAGTCTGGGGGGCCAGCCCGCAGCAGGGACAAGGGTCCTGAGCTCAGAACCCCGAGAGGCCGGGCTGGGAGTCACAGCAGGCGGCAGACGGGCAGGGCGGCTCTGATGGGCCAGGTGCCCTGCTCCAGGGGCCGAGAGGGCACACACCACACACGGGTCAGCCCTCACGGCGGCACTCACAGGAGCCGAAGACAGGCTCCCACGGAGCGTGATGGGCCCAGCCCCTCACAGCCCGGACAGGTCTCAGACAGCCTCCTGAAACCGCCCTGGGGGCCCCAGAGGCCCTGAGGTCTCCAGAGCTTGTCACTCAGGCACCGAATACGCTTACTCTAATTGGATATTATTCCTTCTTTATGAAGCCAAGCAGGCTGTTACCTAGTTCCCTAGGTAAGACATCTGCAGCTATATTTTGCAATTACACCTCCCTGGTATTTGTCAGGGCACAGGAGCGAAATCTCTGTGTCGCTGGTCCCTGATGTCATCTTTTCCTTCTGTTTAAAACGTAGGTGCTATGCCAGGGCATTTCTAATCGGTAAGTGCTTTTCCATCCTCAACAGGAAAAAAAAAAAAAAAAAACCTGCACTATCTGACCAATTATTTTCTAACCTGCGTTAAAAATAGATGCCATTTCCATGGCCACTGTGGCCATCATTAGAGCTGCTCACAACTGTCCTGGTCCTTCCAGTCTCTGGGGGGCACACAGTAGGACTGCACTGCCCTGTCCTCCTGAGGTCATGCACGGCTGTAGACTTTGGCCAGTGGACTGTGGCTGGAAGCGGTACTTCTGGGCGGAAACTTTGGAAGACACCGATCTGCCACACCCACTCCCCGCTGCACTGCAAAAATAACAGAGGCATGTGAAACATGGTGCCCAGGTCAGCCTGGAGCCCCGAGCTGACTCTGATGAGCAGAGCTCCCCCTCCAACCCCCTGTGGTCAATTACCGAGAGGGAAAAGTAAACTCGGTGTGCAATGTCACTGAGATGTGAGCAGAGCTCCCCCTCCAACTCCCTGTGGTCAATTACCGAGAGGGAAAAGTAAACTCGGTGTGCAATGTCACTGAGATGTGGCGATGCTTGTTAGTGCAGCGTGACCTGGTGCGGACTGACTGGTAAAAGCCATTTTAAACAGCTCCATCTTTGTGCTCCACACCTCCCTGTCATGAAGCTTGTTTTCATTTTTACCTCCAAACATGAGTTGTGAAAGGTGGGTCAGGAAGGCCCCATAGGTTGCAAAGTGAAAGTCACTCAGTCGTGTCTGACTCTTTGCAACCCCATGGACTATACAGTCCATGGAATTCTCCAGGCCAGAATACTGGAGTGGGTAGCCTTTCCCTTCTCCAGGGGATCTTCCCAACCCAGGGATCGAACCCAGGTCTCCTGCATTGCAGGCAGATTCTTAATACCAACTGAGCCACAAGGGAAGCCCAAGAATACTGGAGTGGGTAGCCTATCCCTTCTGCAGTGGATCTTCCCAACCCAGGGATCGAACCAGGGTCTCTTGCATTGCAGGCAGATCCTTTACCAACTGAGCTAGGCTACCAGAGGTTGCAAGGTGTACCATAAGTCCTGCCTCCTCTCTCTTTCTCTCTCTCTGCACCACACACCTACTTCAGATTCACAGAACAAGACAATGGATCTCACTCTTTTTGCGACCTCATCTTGAGAGGGTCTATAGGTGGACTCATCCACATTTCCATTACAAAATGCAGGTCCAGGCAGAGTCAGCCTATTAGGCCTCCTGGGCTTTCTAGGATTCATGAGTCAAGGAAGGGGTCATTCCTCCAGTCCCCTGGAAAACCAAGGGTCCAAGCACCCTCTGAATGCCTCAGCAACTATTTCCTCTGGGATTTCGTCTTTCCCTTTCCCTGCCAACCTCTGCCTTCAGAGAAGCAATCAACTGGCTCTTTCTCCATCCAGTGAGCCTTCCTTCTGCAGCAGCGTCTGAGGGCCAAAGCAGTAGAGATGAAAGCATCCCAGCCACATACTGCCAAGCCCAACTGTGCTCTGTGGAATAAGAAAGATCAAATTCCCACTGAGTGCTTGCCGGGAAGGGCAGTGCAGAGCCCTGCCCTCCAACCAGGATGCACACCTGTTGGCTGCTCACACACACCTTTCCCAAACAGACCCCCCAGAAAGAGAGCATGATCAAATACACACAGACACCACGATTACACGCTAGGGACCGAACACGCATGATCTCATAGGCCCACAGCGAACCAGAGCTCAGAACGGCAGTAATCTGCAAAGCATGGATCAGTACCGGGTTTGCTGAGGCCAGCTCCGCGGCCCTCGCGCTCAGCCAGACTGCTGCCTCCCGTGCATTTCTCTGTCACCTTCTCCCTGCCAGGAGGTCCTCTCCAGTCACCGTCGCACTGCAAAGCCTTGCTGCTCTTTCCCCACCAGCCACTCCATGTTATCCAGACTCGCCCTGAGCTCTTCCTTCTAGAACTTCCTTCGTCCCCACAGGGTCGGGGTCTCACCCTGTCTGTACGGCTCTAAGAAAACAACATGGATTGGGGGTCCTCACCAAGAGACGGAGGTTCCTCATGGTCCTGGAGGACTGAAAACCAAGATGGAGATGGCGTCAGGTCCTGCCCTGGTGGGGGCTCTCCTCCTGGCTGGCGGATGACCGCCTGCCCACTGCAGGCTCCCGCGGCCTAGCCTCAGTGCTGCAGAGCGAGAGGCCACCTTTGTCTCCCTCACAGGGACACCAATCCTGCCGGAGCACTCTCCCCACCGCACCTCTCCCCAGCCCCCTTCCAAAGGCCCCACCTCCACACACCACCACACTGGGGCATCAGGGCTCCAGTCGTGACCCGGGTGGCAGGGCAGGGAGGGCACCAACACTGAGCCCACTGCAGCCAGAGCCAGGAGGAGGGTGCTAATTCCAGGCTCACTGTTGAGCTGCCTGTTTTGTTCCAACTTCCCAGGGCGGCACTGCCTGGGCTTCACAACGGGAGACGTGAGGACGACGAGAGGCGCCACGAGGGCGTCTCAGACGCCAGGAGACCTGTGTGACCACCTGTCTGCACGGCTCCACCTTGCACTCCACGCATGTCTCTCTGCTCGAGTCACCTCACTAACAGAGCCTTCATCCAAAACCCAGACAGAAGCTGTGATCAGCACACGCATCTGATGAATGTGTGAGTGAGCAAGTGAATGAATAAATGAAAAAAAGCCCTTCAAAGCCATGTCCATGTTCAGGGACCCCTTGCTGTATGTGTGTGTCCCACGCAATGGCTCTGAAAAGACCCAACTGGTTCCAACACTGCCTTCCTGAGAAGTAACGCCCGCCCCAGACTCAGGGAAGACTGAGAGCACTGGGTGGAGCTCATGTTAACCCACTCTCCTCCATGAGCCAGGTCAGCACCAGAACCAGAACCCCAAATAAATTCCTTTCAGTCCTCGAGCTTCCCAGTCCTACTAAGTAACCGAAGTGTCTTTAATCAAACTTTAGAGGCTCAAATGGCCCACAATTCGGGAAGCTGCCTCCAGTTACTATGGATTTATCAGTGAAGAGAATGAAATAAAGAAAATTTGCTCCAGAGTTAAAGCCAAGGCCACTTTATCCCAGATGTACTTAAATCACGTAGCTCTTAACAGAATCTTTAACTATAAATACAGTAAATTTGGTAGCGGGATAGATTAACAACAAAAGGAAATTAACACTGCCTTAGAGAAGAGAGATAACATATTAAACCACTGATAGGCTACTTTCGAGAATTATAACTGGGGAGACCTAACATTTTTAAATGGATATTAGAGATGATGAAATACTATTTGGCCATCCTCTGAAATGCAACTGAATTTACATTGATTAGGAAGGGGGGGAAAATCTCTTATACAGTTATTGATTAGGAAAAGGGGAGCAATCTCTTATAATAATTTTATAAGGGCGGACATTAAAAACTTTAAACAGGCCCCCAAATGACTCCACAGGAAATAGGTTTCGGTGACCCAAAGGCAAGAAGCTACAGGGTTTCGTTCCATCGTGAACGTGCGTGTGCAGGCTTTTACGTGTGGGTAGGTGAACACTCTCGCCTTCCAAAGAGACCGGCAGAAACCACTCAAGTTTTCGGGGCTTTGTCATTAGCCCTGTTTGCATTCTCCAAGGCAGGCTGAGGGCCTCCCGACGCAGTGCATTAAAAATCCTCGGCGGGATCGACTGCCCGAAGCCCACGCTTTCCCGCTAAAGACAGCACAGCTCAATTAACAGCTTTTCAATATACAATTTAATTTTTCTTTCATCTTGATCCACGGCCTGGCTCAAAATGAGGAATGCTGGAATAGATGTACTTTGAATATAGAAGCGAGTCTTTATAAATAAACCTATCACACTTGTAATGATTTCTGTCATAACATGACAAAACAGATGAAGCTCAGCATCGGGCCCTTCTGCTCACACGCCATTTTTCCACCATCACCAGAACTGACAATTCTTTTTTTTTTTTTTTTGGCTTTTCTCTAATACCTTTTTTCCAGTTCTCTCTGAAGGGCATTCTGCTGTTTGAGAAAAGCTTATCGTTTTTTTTCCCCCTTCTATGGGTAACAATTCTCCAGGAAGAAGAAAATTACTATTCTGCTACTTACATGTAAGGTAAGGAGTGTAAGTTATAAATTAATTATGAAGGTCCTACCCTTGGAAAGACATAAATATTTCATCATAAATATGATCCATAACACTTACTCCACATACAGTATTTATATTTACACATGATTATTCAAGGTTTTTTGAATTCCAGTGTTGGAGAAGACTCTTGAGAGTCCCTTGGACTGCAAGGAGATCCAACCAGTCCATTCTCAAGGAGATCAGCCCTGGGATTTCTTTGGAAGGACTGATGCTAAAGCTGAAACTCCAGTACTTTGGCCACCTCATGCAAAGAGTTGACTCATTGGAAAAGACTCTGATGCTGGGAGGGATTGGGGGCAGGAGGAGAAGGGGACGACAGAGGATGAGATGGCTGGATGGCATCACTGACTCTGTGGACGTGAGTCTGAGTGAACTCCGGGAGTTGGTGATGGACAGGGAGGCCTGGCGTGCTGCGATTCATGGGGTGGCAAAGAGTCGGACACGACTAAGCGACTGAACTTAACTGAACTTGACTTAAGCCTGTACTTTCATAAGCAAATCCAACATTCTCCTTTCACCCGTAAGGCACAAAACAGAATGCACAAAAGGCTCTCCTGACTCACCCTGCACAGACTCTCTCGCTGGATGGAAGGTATTATGTTTACAAAGAATACTGTGGATCAAGTGGATTTCTCAAAGGCGTACAGGCCCAGTATTCAAATAGCTCCAGGTGCTTGTTGCTGGTCAAAGAGGCAGATGTTTGGACCAGAGACACAGTCTTCTGTTTAAATATATTCATAAAAACAGACTTGACAACATTTCATGCCTTGGACAGAAGCAGACTGCCACTGACGTGGGTTTCTCAGAGTCTTTTTTTAGCTGGGTGAGGAAAGAAGGGGGCCTTTCCTCCGCACGTGAATAAACACCAGGGAAGACCTGGCTACAAAGTCCAGGCCCCTTCTCACCAGATCGGTCCAGCTGGTCTTTGTCAGGCTGCAGACGCAGTTTTGTTGCCAAGCTGAGCTCTTGGGTAACATCACAGGTATGCCACAAACATTAAAATTTACTAGTTTTTATCTCAGAGCATTTGGTTTTCACGTTATAATATATAACCTATTTTAAAAATTCAAAAATACATTTCAGATTTTTTTCAGCTCATTCACTGCTTATGTAGCCTGAAATAGAAATTATACACAAATGTGCATATATACACATACACACAGATACACACACACACACACACACACAAGAACAACCATCCAAAACAGAAAGTGACAAACTATCCATATTTTAAAGATCCTCCCTTCCATTCCTACTCTCCTTTCTCTGATGTTGTACTGCTTATATGATGCAGTTGGAACTCCACAAAAGCTGTAAGAGACTTTTTAATTGTCAGAGATAGAGCACTTAGGATTTATAGTAATTAACTAGTCATTACTTCAAATAAGAACATTAATTGGTATGTTCGGAAAATCTGCAGCATTGCAAAATTTAAAATAAACATTACAAAGATATCATTTACAATTAATCTATATTTACCACTGAAGTGAGCTTCAAACTATATTTCTTTCTGTTATGCTTTTATTGGCTACAGCACCCAGTAAATGGGGTGTGTTATGCACAGCTTCCTAAACACCTAAATTTATAAAACCCAATTACATAAATTAATTAGGAGTGAACACACACATTTATGCCTTTGTTTGCAACTGTAACATATTAAACATGACAAAATTAATAAGTAGACCCTAAAATAAAAAATACTGCCACGTATTCATTTTCCGTAACAGATTTTTATAAGATTTAATTTGACTTATCTAGTCCTAAGGGTCATGATTCTTAATAAATATGCAGTTTCTCACCATTTCATATATATGTAAGGGTATGTTTTTATGGTTCCTAAAGGACCAAGAATATGTAAATTCAAGACCATTTATAGCCAGATTCAGAGGCAGAAGAGCAAAGAATTACTCAAACGTTATTCTCGTTTACCTCCTATGTTGTTTTCAAAGACAGCTTTTTGGTAATTAGAGTAGTATATACACAAAATTAAGAGATCTGCCATCATCTAGCATTATTTCCAATATAATTTTATTTTTAAACTGCTGAAAGCCTAAACACATGTGGTTACAACAACGTTCCCCAAACCGGAAGCTGATCTGACAAACAGACCAACAATCATTGTCGATGAGTTTAGAGTTACAACCGAGGTCCAGAGAGCTGCTTTGAGATTCAGCTCACGAAAACTGGACGAACTAAGCTGTGTTCCAACAGCTGAAGCTCACGATGGACCAAGCTTGCGTCCACTGGGAACCTAAGAGACCTGACCAGCTAAGAACAAGATGGACCAAGCTTGGGTCCACTGGAAACCTAAGAGACCTCACCAGCTAAAGCTCATGATGGACCAAGCTCGGGTCCACTGGGAACATAAGAGACCTGACCAGCTAAAGCTCATGATGGACCAAGCTTGGGTCCACTGGGAACCTAAGAGACCTCATCAGCTAAAGCTCATGATGGACCAAGCTCAGGTCCACTGGGAACCTAAGAGACCTCACCAGCTAAAGCTCATGATGGACCAAGCTCGGGTCCACTGGGAACATAAGAGACCTGACCAGCTAAAGCTCACGACAGACCAAGCTTGGGTCCACTGGGAACCTAAGAGACGTCACCAGCTAAAGCTCATGATGGACCAAGCTCACATCCACTGGGAACCTAAGAGACGTCATCAGCTAAGTCCCTGGAGAAAGCAGGGAACAGAAGGATGAGGCACAGTCTAAGACCACCCCTCACCCCTGCCAAGGGCACCCAGTCACGGCAGACAGCGCAGGCACCAGGCACCAGCTTCCCTCCTAAGCCAGCGCTCTGAGCCCAGGCTGGAAAGGAAGATGGGGTGTCACTGTGCCCAGAATGCACCCGGTCTGACCTGTCAACCAAAAGTCACCCAGGTTTGGGTAACTGCTAGTTACCCAAGTTCAAAGAAATTGCTAGAGACCAGGAGAGCTAGTAAAAATTCAGGAAATGAATAGTGAAGAGCTTAGAGAGGAAAAGCAGAAAGAATAACAAAGAAACTACGAAGAATAAGTGGACTAGAATGCCCAGTGAGAGATGGAGGGAGCACAGATGCGTTTAAGAGCAGCTCTGAAATAATTCCACATACACAGCCTGGCCCGTGGGGCTGGACCAGGACTCTTCCAAATAGAAGCAAACTGTGTTAGAGAACTATCCAGGCTGACTTCTCTCTTGCACATTTTTCAACCTGCTGTTAACCACAAAAGACGACTGCGGCCTCAGCAAACGTCTCCCATTTAACCTGAATTAGCGACACACTGGACTCGAGCAGAGACTTAGAGTAACCGAGCTCAGACCACGGGTGTGTTCTCATCATGCTTTCTCAAGCTTTCTATCTTCGTGTGTGCTTAATAGGGTTTCTTACGCCCTTGGCCTTTCCACATTCCTTATATAATGACACTGAATTAGTTTTCCTTCACTAAAGCTAACTGTCGTAATGTTTTGATTGCTAGTTGAAATTCCTTCCGTACTTCAGCAGTTGCAGAAGAGACGGAAAACGCTGTCAAATCGGTGGGTACACTCTTACACCTTACGATAAAAACATTTTACGTGTATGCTGCCCAGCAGCCAAGTCCCCTCCATGCTGGAAATGATCACACTGTTTTCAGCCCAATTTCCCTTCTAATGGCTTCGATGAGAGTGAGGACGCGCTGCCTCTATTTGGAAGGCTGGAGTCAGCGTTTGTCTTTTCATTGTAAGCTTCTCTTCTGTTCGCACTTCGTTAAGCACTCAGACCCACTCACAAATAAAAATGGGGTGAATTTTTAATGGCCTGAACTGGGGACGGATGCCTGCTTTTCGACCCCGGCATACCCCATCACAAGCGCACAGAAGCAAAACGTCCCATCCACAGAAGGAGAATGCCCACACAACCGGAGAAGGCGGGTCCCAGACCAGCCAGCTCGGGGGCTCTTTATACAGACCGACAGGCTCACCTTGGGCCAAGGCCACCCCACTCTAAGATTAACCCAGTCCTTACATAAAACAGTGTCCCTCGGGTTGCGAGCACCAAAGTCACATCTCCCGGTACGTGGATGAACAGTGAAAAAGCACCTGGTGAAGATGCACCACAGGCAGCCACCAGAGAAGCCAGCGCCCCGGAACACGAGCTCGACAGTAAGAACGACGACAGGACAAACCAGGGGCCGTCTGCATTTCAGGGTAACTCTGCGAAGCACGTGGGAAAACTCCTCGTGCCCTCAGAGCAGCCGTACGAAGCAGTGAGGAGACCCTGCTTCGCACAGGGGCGGTAAGGCTGACGGAGATCAAATGCTTGCACGAAACCTTTGCTTTCCACCCCCACCCTTTGCTTTCTCTTTCTCTTTGTCTCTGCTACAACCTGTACAGAAAGTCCCGGAAAGGAACATCAGCCATGTGAAAGGAATGAATTCCACGAGAGGTAAAGAACCGGCTTGCCAATGCAGGAGACATAAGAGACTCAGGTTCGATCCCTGGGGCGGGATCTCCAGGGGCAACCCACTTCAGTACTCTTGCCTGGGAAATGCCACGGACAGAGGAGCCTGGCAGGCTACAGTTCACTGGGTCGCAAAGAGCTGGACACGACTGAGCGACTGAACTGAACTGAACTGAAGCGACTCAGCACACACGCACGTGAAGCAGAGAAGGAAGAAAGCGGAGAACGAGAGAGGACCTTTTAAAGACCTGCTGTGTAGAGAGGGCACACAGCCAGAGGCCAAGGCAGCAAGCAGCGATCAGGCTGCTCTCCAGCCAGTTCTAACAGTGACTCAACACTTCGCCTGAGAGATCTCCTGGCAGAAAACACTGAAGCAGCCTAGCTGTTCATGAACAGAGGAGAGGGTAAAAAAGAGGCAGTACATATATACAATGGAACATTACTCAGCCATCAAAGGTGAAATAATGCCCTGTGCAGCAACACGGATGGACCTAAAGATTATCACACTAAGTGAAGTGAATCAGAGAAAGATAAAATTTACATGGTACCACTTACACGTGGAATCTAAAGAAAATGACATAAATGAACCTCTTTACAGAACAGAAATAGACCCACAGATGTAGAAAGCAAATCTACACTTACCAAAAGGGGAAAGTGGGGGAAAGGATAAATTAGGAGTTTGGGATTAAAAGATAAACCTAACTATCATATAAAACAGTTTACCAACAAGAACGTACTGTATAACAGGGGACTTTATTCAACATTTTGTATGGAGTTGGCCAAAGCATTTATTCAGGTTTTTCAACCCCCCCCCAAAAAAAACCCCAATGAATGCTTTGGCCAACCCAGTAATAACCTATAAAGGAAAATAATCTGAAAAAGAACAAATATATGTATATATATGCACAAACACATAAAACTGAATACATATAGATACATACATAAACACACACACCTGAATTACTTTACACAATATTGTAAACCAACAATTCTTCAATTACAAAAAGAAGGAAATCTCATGGTGATACTCAGTAACTTTAAAGGGGAGATTCTAAGAAATGCATTATTTATTCCTTCCTTGCTGTCCTATGAGGCTCAGAAAGCAAATCAGGTTACACGCTGGCCACCGGGTCATTGGTGACCTCTCTGGGAGCCGCTACCTTCGTAAGTCCATAAATAATTCTTTTTCCTACTAGGAAATGCTCCTCTCACATCTATTAGTGTTTCCCACATGCCACTAATCATTTTACCCAACAGGCCACTTGGTTTGTCAAGGACTCATTACAATGAAATCTACATATGTAAGCACCATCAGCTGCTTGAGGAGAGACCTTTACTTCTGAAAATCAGCCTGAGCAAGACACTTCCGCAGGTACCTCGGAGGGACAAGGGGTGGATGGCAGGTACACGCAAGTCAGACACCGGATTCAAAGATCACTCATCAGGCTCAAAACTCCAAGTGAGTGGCAGTAAGAAGACTCGGAACCTGCACCCCTCATGCTCTCATGAGGTAAGGGCAGACCATGATGATAGCTTTCTGGTGGCTCAGACGGTAAAGAATCCACCTGCAATGTGGGAGACCTGGGTTCGATCCCTGGGTCAGGAAGATCCCTGGAAGAGGGCACGGCAACCCACTCCGGTATTCTTGCCTGGAGAGTCCCCATGGACAGAAGAGCCTGGTGGGCTACAGTCCATGGGGTCGCAAGGAGTGGGACACGACTGGGGGACTAAGCACAAGCACGTGATGAGGAGACAGACGTGAACGCCAGCCTCACTGTCTGAGGGTCACGACAAAGGACACTTGGAGGAGGAGACGGAACGGAGGCACCTTAAGTGGTCCTTCGGTTAGAAACATTTCTATGGCCATGAGGACGTAAATATTGTTTTTCATGTTTTAGAATCGATTCATAAGTAATGCACTCGGGGCTTTAATTACAGGCATAGAGTGGAATATAAATGTTATTAACTATGACAAAGTAGAAGAGTAAGTGGCAAAAGTTAGAAAGTAAAGGGAAACAGGGAAAGAGGGGCAGGGGTGCCCAGAGCCTCGTTTAACAACGTACAGCACTGAAGACGCTGTCCAGAGCAGAAAACGGAAGCACACAGATACTCATCTGAGAGTGCCTCAGCGTCCGCATTGTGTGTGTACACACATATTTGTGTATAACACAGAATACAAAATGTTCAAAGTCATTCCCACAACGACTATGAATCTGTTGTAAAGAGAAAAGGAAAGCAGAGAAAAATTACCAGTATGGGGAGGGCCTATGACCTTGTCTACGACCCCTGGAGGGGTCTATACTGCATCAGTTTGTTGTGTTTTGTTAAAACATCCAGGCTCTGTTTTCAGATTCTGCTTCTCAAACGCGGCCTGGGGTAAGTCGCTCTCCTCTCACTGCTGTTTGGCAAATGGGATCACTGACATCTGTTTCGTGGTGTTACTGGATGACTCAACCAGGTAACGCCTGCAAACTTCTGCACGCGATAGATCCAGAGCTCCCCACTCCCTTCTCCTTGGATGCACGCTGGGAGAATCCACAGCGCTCCAACACAGAGCTTCCTAAAAGCAGGAGTCCATTCTTTCACAAGAAGACTTGTAAAGCTCAGATTCCCATAACTTCAAAGCATGTGAAAAGCATTTGTTAAATCCAAAACATATTTTGATGTAAGAATCAAAGAAAAAAAAAACCACTGAATATAAATCCTAGTCAGTAATTGGCTGAAGTTTTTAAAAAACTGTATTTTAAAAAAGTACACCTGATGTGAAGAGTGGGCTAATTTAATCACTGCTTATGGAAGGCGCCTTCCACATGGCATGTTTCTACAGAAGCTAGAACCTCAGTTCCCTTTCTGCAGGAACCAGTGACAGGTCACAGGTCAGAGGTCACATGCCATATAAGGTGCTTGACACAGGCTGGCCCTCGACTCACCCTCTCTCGTTTCTGCTGTGCGAGATCACCTTTTCCTTCTGCTCAAAAGTACGTAACACGTGAGTCGTTTTCTCTCCAGCACGGGCAGAACTTCCCGGGGATGATGAGGAGATGGGATTTTTGCAACTGAAAATGCTCAAGCCAGGCGGCGGTCCGCAGGGGTGATCAAACTTGCCTCGTGGGCTCTTACCGTGACTTTTGTCCAAAACGATCAGAGAGTACATTAAATCATTAGCAGAAACTTTGCTGCCTGCTGATTTTACAATGCGGGCAATGAAATTCATTGCGGAAGCAAAACAGGGCCAATAATATAATTACGGCGCTCTGCCGAGGCAGTCAGACCTAATGCTATTATTTGACATTGCAGGGCTGTGTTTTCTCCCTTGAGCCTGCGTGCAGACAAGGTTCGCCCTAATTGGTTCCAATGCACAGCCTCCCCACCACCATCTTTCCTCTGGACCAGCGATGCTAATTTCCACACGACTGTAAATAGTATTTGCAAACAATACAAACATGGTAATAAGAGGCTAGGTGGGTAATTAATGTGGTTACAAAGTAGCTTATTTGCATTTTTATTTAAAAACAGCCTTCTTTAAAAAGCTGCTCAGATTTTCGCTTTGCAGAAGGAGCCTTGGTTAAAGAGTACAGCGGTAATTACTCTCTTTAGGGGTTCTTTTTATACGTCCTTCAGGGAATTAGAATGAAAAGATAAGCAGAATTATAAAGGAAATCATGTAAAATATGAAATGTACTATAAACACTTAGTAGTGTATTTACCATAAGCTGGGCCTACCTTTTTCATTAATGGAATATTTTAACCAACTTACAATATATTCAAATTAATTGTATATATGGCTAAGAGGTACAATCATTTAGTCAAACTCTTTTTTTTTTTGAAAGGTTTAAGTATTAGCAGGTTTCTCTGGGCCCTCACGGTAACTCCCACGAGGCCGCCTCCTCCTGAAAAGTGCCCTCGATACGACAAAGGGCCAAGTGCTGTGACCCGAGACGCACGCTGACGGCGTGTGCCCTCCCGGAGGAGCGGAGACCAGAAGGCGAGAGTGGCCACTCCATCCACCACTCCTGGGCTCAAAACGCAGGAGCTCGCTCTTTCTCATTCCGTTTCCAACTGTGACATGTGGAAACTTCGCCGGGTCAGGACCATCAGCATGTGAGAAACCTGAATGCACTGGGAGACCACCTAATCATCACCAGTGGGGGCCGAGCCAGGAGCTGTCACAGAGATGAAAAGCTGCATCTCCACCCCTGGAGGAGCTCAAGGTCTTTTTGCAGAACTGTCACGGGGAGGCGCCTGTCAGGCTGAATGACGGAGCAGGTTCCGGTCAGCGCACAGGCACGCAGAGAAGTTTCACGCCGGGCACAGTGTTTTAGGGGGAGAAAGAGGCTGAGGACCTCAGCCGGGGATGGGTGGGGGCTCTGCAGGCAGGACTGCCAGCACTTCCCAAGGTCCTGGGGCATCAAAGAGCTCGACGGTCCTGGGGAGCCTCACAGGGGCAGCCCAGAGGGACCGCAGCAGGCGGGGGCAGGGAAAAAGATGCAGGTGCGAATGTCAGCCGGGGACAACTCACTCACTTATCACATCAATGAACACTTATTAAGGGCTTACTTGCTCTGTGCAAAAGTATGTTCTACATCAGAACTCACACTCTTCTGGGGGGTAGGCAGTCAAGAAGCAATAAATACAACACGAGAATACTGAAGAAAATGTTAGTGTGCTGTAAATGCTAAAAATAAAATAAAGGAAGAGGAGTTTGGAAGGATCGGGGTGAAGGTGGTTCAAGCAGGCAGGAGGGAGTAACATTCCAAGACACACAATGACGGCTGCTGTGCAGCCCGGCTCATCACTGTCAACTCTTCCAACATTTTTAAGAGAAGCCAGAAATTTGGATTCTTGAGTGAATCTCATTTTTCCTAACTTAAAAAGCAAACATGTCACTCACTGTGCGCATGTGTGTGCTCAGTCGCTCAGTCATGTCGGAGTCTTCTTGTGACCCCCATGGACCGACCCCTCGTGACCCCATGAGGCTCCTTTATCCAGGGATTTTTCAGGCAAGAATACTGTCATTTCCTCCCGCAGGTGGTCTTCCTAACCCAGGGATCGAACCCACGTCCACTGCACCTCCTGCACTGCAGGGGCATTCTTTATCACTGAACCATCAGGGACGCTCCTCACCCACTAAGTGGCTACAATAAGCCTTGTCTGCAGAAGAATGTAACAAAGTTCCTAACTTGAAAGGGTCGTTCTATTTGTTTTTTAAAAACTACATCTTAAAAAGACCTTTCTTTACTCTTATTAAACCAGACCTCCAAAATTTATCCCCTCCAATGTTATTTTTGGCCAAGACTGCTCGTCCTCATTTAAGCATCTCTATTCATGCAAATTCCATATGAGGCTGACATTCTGTCACTTCCCCCCTTGCCATCCTGTAAACATTCAGAGCATATTTTTCATTGGTTGCATAATGGTGCTGCCACTACATAAGATGAGATCTAAATCAGACCAGCTACTTGGTATTGTTTTGAAAAGATTCACCCGGTAAAATTTATTTATACTTTGGATAGAATTCAGAGGCTGTAATGATGTTTTAAATATGATTTCAAAATACTGGAGAAAAGCAGAAGAGCAGTGAAGCGGAAGGGAAGGATAACAAGTTTACGACATTCACGTAAATATATCCAGAAAACTGGGTCATTTACACCACAACGGCAGTCTTTTCTGCTAAAACATGAAGCGGCAGGATGAAGCACGGTTTGTGATTTTAAAGAAATAGGGCACTATCAATGTCAGCGTGAGGGAACTCAGTAACACTTAATGAAGTCTGGATTTCAAATTAATTACTGATTGACTAAGACATCTGAAGGGAAAACAGACCAGATGAGAGGAGGCTGGGATGGGCCATAAATCTGGATGCCTCTGGGCTGGACTCGGAGCTCTTTTTCCTACACAGGCCATTCATGCTGGGTCCCCGCAAAGACCACTGGTTTGATTCTCAGAGGTATGAGCGGGCAGTGTGTTCCCGACTTTCAGAAGCACCTTTCTTTTTTTCACTCGTGCATTTGTGGTTTTAACTACTTAAAGAAGCCCAGGATAAAGATTAAGCGAGTTTGTGAAGTGGGATTTTACTGAAAGACCAAGCGTACCTAGACTAAGAATGGGCTTCTCGGCCGGTGCGGTGGTAAAGAACCCACCCACACAGGAGATGTAAGAGGCCCGGGTTCGAGCCCTAGGTTGGGAAGATCCCCTGGAAGAGGAAATGGCAACCCACTCCAGTATTTTTGCCTAGAGAACCCCATGGACAGAGAAGCCTGGCAGGCTACAGCTCACAGGGTCGCACAGGGCTGGACACGACTGAAGCAACGGCAGCACACGCACGTATCCTAAGAAATCGTCTTCGGTGGAGCATGGCCCTTGTTCGGATACTGTCCCCCCGTCTCTGTCATGCTGTCCTGTAGGTGGGATACACTTTCCTGCCCCACTGACCTTGGTCTTGGCCCTGAGACTTGATACAACTATCAGAACGTGAAGCAAACATGAGCCTCTGCCTCTGGCAACTTCTCCGGCAGCCTGGGCCCTGGAATGCCAAGTCGTAAGAACCAGCCCAGGGAAGCCCAGCTAAGACAAGACCAAGGCCAATCTCCAGCCCTGGTGGGGCATGAGCAGAGAAATACACACTGCTTCTGCAAGCCCTTGAGGGTTTGGCGCTGCTTGCTACTGCACCCAAAACTAACTCATACCTGACCCTTCCTCATTAACTAAGAACTTTTCTTCCACCACGTTCAAGTCTTAGCTGTTTCCTACCTACGTTATATATTTCATAACCAGCTATAACAGCACGATTTATAATAAAGAAATTCTCAGCCAAGGGATAAAAGCTTTGACAGTTACTATTACAAAATGGACAGGGAAGAGAATGCATCAACCACCAGCCAGTTCAGTTCAGTAGCTCAGTCACGTCTGACTCTCTGCGACCCCGTGGACTGCATCCACAGTAAGAGCTTCCAAGTAACAAACAGTCACCAGTCAGAAAACAAGAGCAACAACAGGAAACCGGCAACATCACCAAGGGCTTACTGTGTGCCAGACACTGTTGTGAGTTGTCATAAACACTCACGTATTTCCCAGCAAAAATTCAGGACGCGAGCCTATTTTTTATCTTCTATGTACAAAGAAATGGAAACAAAGAGGTTCACTAACTTGCTCAAAAACCACGTTGTTCTCCATATAGTTCTGAGTTATTCCTTACCAACTTCTAGTGTTCTCTGTGTCACAGTTTCAATACCTCCAAGGCAGATTAATTAAAAGTATTCCAAGCAGAAGCATTCCATCATTCTTGAGGTAAGTCACGCCTGTGATCAAATATCCCGTAAATTCTGAGAATGGTTCTAATAACGATTTCAATTCATCTTCCCACAGGCTGCACCTTCCAGCCGGCTTGGACCACTCCAAAATGCATTCTCAAATCCCAAACTCAGAGAAGGATCCCTTCCAAGGATGAAGAACCTGCCTTGTTGTAAATCCCCACCCAAAACCTTCTCTATGTGGATAATCTATGTTAATTCCACCAAAATATAGCTATAAAATAGCAATCATGTACAGGGGAGAAAAGACAGAGAGACCGAAGGTAATAAAGTGGATTTAACATATTCATGTGGATGCCATGTATAATATGTACAAAAACGGTATCCAAGGTTTTTTTTAAATGAAACCTGCTAAAATGTTGGGGCCATGTGATAAATGTTTGGAGCATTTTGTTGAAAGCTCAAACAAATGTATTAGAAACCCATGATTATGCTACTTTTGACAGGCAGGAGTATGTTCTTCTTCCTTCCCTACCTGTGAGCAAAGATCAGCCACGGCAGTCAGCGCAACCCAGTGGCAGCGGTGCGAGGGGTGAGGCGGCCCCAGGACGCACCCAGAATGACCTCCTGCCCCCACCCCCCGCCCGCCTCCCCTGTCCCGGCCCCTCCTCGCCAGGATCCAATCTAATCGCAACGTTAGCCAAGCACAGAATCGTAACAGAAGATGCGCCTTACTGCATCAGATGTAGGTTCCATTTTCTCCAGCGGCCCCAAGGAAAAACAATTCTTTGATTCCAAAGGCATGTCCTTCCCCCACCCTCACCCCACCAAGACCCACGAGGGATGTTAACCACGCACAGATCTTGCAATGTCCTTATGTAAGCCAATGAATTTTCAGCCTGGACCATATCATAATAGCCCATAGTTTAATGCCCATTCTATGAAGTATAAGATTTACTGGGTTTTTGTTTTTTTTTTTCCTCTTCTTATTTTAGCTCCTCAAAACTTCCAAATAAAACTCCTACCGTTCTGGGATTTTTCAAATATGACCCTTTTACTCCAATCTGAAGCCTTATAACTTTATTTTTCCCAACTGATGCAAGAGAACTATTCTTCTATGTTTGGATGAAAGCACTTCTCAATGCTTTGATCATTTTAGTTGTATTGATTTAATATTCATGGACAACTTCTGAATTCCATAGAAAATAGCTACTTAGAAAACCATAGAAAGTATCTTTTAATCAACTGAATAAAAAACTAAACACTCCCAAGTTCTCCTAACCCTGGTGAGGAATTACAATGAATGAAGAGATGTTATATTAATTAAATTCTTGGAATGCATCCATAATGCTTAATGGAAATGGAGGCCTTAGGAGGTCTTAAAATGCCTGGGAAACACCCACCACATCATTTAAATCCCTGAACCCGAACCACATCTTCCAAAGAATTTGTTTAAACCTGATCATTTGCATCATACAAAAATACAGACTTAGATTTTAAAAAATGGAATAATAAAGGAAACAGAAACTCAACTGGTTTCCATGCATTGTTTTATGTTTTCTGATTTGGTTCTCCAAAGTTTGTCAAAACTATTTAGTTTCTTTCAACCTTCAAGAAGAAAGCTAACTGTGATGGGGGAGTTCAAGTTCATTCATTCATTCATCCATTCACTCATTCAGTCAACAAACAGGAGAAACCGACTGAAATGAAGTTATTCACTGAGTACCCAAAGTGCAAGGTCCTGTGCCTGGAGGCTTTGTCTATTTTACTGCAATTACACAATGGACAGTCAGCTGTGGGCCTCACGCTACAACAAACACAATATATTCAAATATCAAGTAAACAAATCACATCATAATCATCACTATCAGTCTCTTCAATTTATACACACTGAAACTGAGGTGCAAACAAATTCATTTCTTTTCCATTATCACACGGGACTCTCATAGTCACTGATTTTATTTTAAAAACTGCTGCTGCTGCTGCTAAGTCGATTCAGTCATGTCCGACTCTGTGCGACACCATGGACTGCAGCCCACCAGGCTTCTCCGTCCATGGGATTCTCCAGGCAAGAACACTGGAGTGGGTTGCCATTTCCTTCTCCAATGCATGAAAGTGAAAGTGAAAGTGAAGTCGCTCAGTCTTGTCTGACTCTTAGCGACCCCATGGACTGCAGCCTACCAGGCTCCTCCATCCATGGGATTTTCCGGGCAACAGTACTGGAGTGGGGTGCCATTTTAAAAACTACCTTTTGTTTAAGATTTCCAAAGTCATAACAGATCTTGAAGTTGAAAATAAGCATTGCAGATACGATTCCATCCTAGAGGGGTTAAGGGAACATATTCCTGGATTAATAAAATGTAGAACATGCTACACTGATATGTAACCAGTATAAGCTGGTAACATAAACCTCTTGTTCTTTCAGGAAAAGGTAAACAGAGGAACAGAGCGTTTGTGTCTGGACAGTATGTTTAGTAAGGATGTATGAGGCAGAACCAGCCATAGAGGGGCTTGATCACGTAGGGGTCTGCTCCCTGGGCTGTTTAGCCTGAAGAAAGTGCAGACGAGTGCCTCTCTGTGCCCTCCTGAGGTGTTAAAAATTAGGATAAACTGTACTTGACTTTAACAACAAGAAATTGATACAAATCTTAGGACGCAAGTATCAAGAAAGCCTACTTTAAGTAGCCAGAGAAGCACATACCCAGTTAACCCTCCTATTTAAAAAAAGCTTTCCAATACAGCAAATAATACCTATTTCAAAAGCACCAAATGCAACTTATAAGGCATTTTCTTTAAAAAAAAGAAAAGAGAAAACCTGCAACGCTGGGAGTTAGATTCAGTGTAAATTTTCCAGAACACCTGGCTCACATCGGTCACACAAACTGCCTGTTTAAGGGGACGGCACTCCTGTCACCTTTAAAACTGGGTCAGGAAGCAACTGCCTTCTCCAGAGATGTGCACTACTCTCACCGTGCTCAAGGTGAGGGGTAACTTCATGCAGAGCTGGGAGAACTCGGCTACGCTCGAGGAGCAGGATGGACAGACAAAGCGATGGACTTCGGGGCCAAGAGCATCTTTTGCTAGTAAGTTGCCTAGAAGTTTTTCACCCTAAGTAACAGACCTAATTAAGAAATAACTCAGCAAACCATTATATACAGAATGGATTAACAAGGTCCTACTGGATAGCACAGGGAACTTTATTCCCTATATACAGGGAACTGTAATAAACCATAATGGAAAATAACATGAAAAAGTATGTATACACACACACACACACACACACACAAACATCTTTATATAACCAA
This sequence comes from Bubalus bubalis, assembly GCF_019923935.1. Classification (NCBI taxonomy): domain Eukaryota; kingdom Metazoa; phylum Chordata; class Mammalia; order Artiodactyla; family Bovidae; genus Bubalus; species Bubalus bubalis. The sequence continues at coordinate 5,025,309 of NC_059174.1, read as the reverse complement.
ATCACTCTGCTGTACATCCAAAACTAACACAACACTATAAATCAACTATACTTCAATTAAAAATTTAAAAAGTAACTCAAAGAATAAAAACTAAAATAAAGAGTGTTGGTTGGGAGATGAGAGAACAGTTCAGTTTTTTGATTATGGTGGTGGTTACACAAACCTAAGTAGGTGATAACCTTTCACAGGATTATATACACACACACAAATAAGTACATGTAAAAACCGATTAAATGTGAATAAAATCTTTATAATATTCTACCAATATCAGTTTCCTACATTTGACCATTCTAGTATTGTTATATAAGATGTCATTACTGGGGGAAGCGGGGTGAGGGGTCCCCAAGGAACTCTAGGTACTAGTCTTTGCAACTACTATGAGAATTTGGAATTATTTTAAAATACAAAAAAAAAATATTAAGCAGAAAATGCCAACAAGGATATAAACTGTCAGGTTAAACTGTGAGTTCCAGCAATGAGGAATTTATGAGAAAGGCATCAAATTATTTTCTCTCTCTCTCTTCCTGATGCTTACCCTTTAGATCAGTCCTGTTCAATAAAAATAATGAAAGTCACATATGTAATTTGAATTTTCTAGTAGCCAAGTCAAGAAAGACGTGAAAAGAAACAAGTGAAAGCAACTTTAATGTTTCAACACAGTATCTAAAACATCATCTCAGCATGGAAACTAATATAAAAAAAATTAATAAAATACATCATATGTTTATACTAAGTCTTCAAAATCTGTAAAGTATTTTATTTCACACTTACAGATCATTTCAACCCGGACCAGGCACATTTCAAGCCCTCAATTACCACACGTGGCCACTGGCTACCATACTGGACATTTCAGCTCCAGACACCACCTTTAAGTGTCTATGAGAAGTCGCTTCGTGTTGCTTTCATGAGTACACTTCTCATTTCCTTTGGATCCCTGGTCATCTCCAGCGCTTCACGCCTGCGTGACGGGGGCAGTGTACACCACTTGAGAGTAATGGTCTTAAGGGAGCGCAGTCTACTGATGGGCTTCCGGGCATCAGCATTTAAACACAAACACACTCAGGCAAAATCACAGCTCAACCTGTGGATCTGAAACCTTTTTCTGCACTGTGACCTATTCCTGGAGACAGCTGCAGGTCCCTTCTATCCAGGTCATGGCAAAATGAAGACAGGAGTCTCATCAACTTTAGGGAGACATGGGTGGTCTCTCATGCCCTCTGTACCCTGATTTGATTCAAAGTTGGACAAGACACAGACTATCAGTTGAAAGTGTGAAAGTTGCTCAGTTGTGTCCGACTCTTTGTGACCCCATGGTCTATACAGTCCATGGAATTCTCCAGGCCAGAGTACTGGAGTGCGTAGCCTTTCCCTCCTCCAGGGGATCTTCCCAACACAGGGATCAAACCCAGGTCTCCCACATTGCAGGTGGATTATTTACCAGCTGAACCACAAGGGAAGCCCAAGAATACAGGAGTGGGTAGCCTATCCCTTCTCCAGCGGATCTTCCTGACCCAGGAATAGAACCAGGGTCTCCTGCATTGTAGGCGGATTCTTTACCAACTGAGCTATCCGGGAAGCCCGACTTATAGTTAAGTAACAACAAAAAGGAGCTCTTTCCAGGTGGCTCTGTGGTAAAAATCCCACCTGCCAATGCAGCAGACGCTAGTTCAATCCCTAGGTCGGGAAGATCCCCTGGAGAAGGAAATGGCAACCCACTCCAGTATTCTCACCTGGAAAACTCCATGGACAGAGAAGCCTGGAGGATGACAGTCCACCGGTCGCAAAGAATCGGACATGACTTAGCGCCTAAACAACAACAAACCCCAGAAAGGCTTGAGGTGGCCAGAAGAAGGGTCCTGTGGGTGGCGCTCTGCTCTTCTGGCTGTGCCCCGCCCTCCGTGCACATGGTGGGTATGCCCCCCTGCACCTAGAGCTGCACATGGCTCTGGCCCGTGGAACGTGAGCCGCCTCTGAGCCATGAGCCCGAAGCGCAGCGCGTGGTCAGCAAGCCTTTCTCGTCCTCTGTCACAGCCTCCAGCAGCGCACACTGACTCCGGGCAGCTAAGGCAGGTTCCATCTAGCTCGGCCTTCCCAGCAACTCCCGATGGAGAATGTCACTGGAAGGAGAAATAAACCTCAGTTGCTTTAAGCCCTGGAGACTCTGAGGTCGTCTGTTATTATAGCCCAGCCTGGCCTGTCCTAACACATCGTTCAGCCGTTGATGCCCCACTCGTGACGTCAACCATGCCGTCCAGGGTCTCTCCCTGAATACTTGGGCCTTATCATATCTGCTATATAACCCAGGCTGGTTTTTACAGTGGTTTCATTACCAACCATAAAAACTGTAACAGTGGAACTGTATAAACAAACCGAACAGTGTTTTTACTGTAAAACATGAATGTAATATAAATATTTGTCTTTGCCTCCTCTCAGCATCTGTAATGAGGGCAGAAAATCCGCACCATATGTTTACAGCATGAAGGGGGAAGAAACATGGATCCCGAGGATTCCTCCCTGCGGGGGCAGCTGAGCCCATTTGTATTTTTAATTCGTCCATTTCCTTTCACAGATAAATTCTCCACAAATCCTAAAACCTTTACGATTCTGAGTTGCCAGATTCACGACTACCTCTACAGGAGGGTCCCTGCTAAGGAGAACATGAATGTGGGGCTATAAAGTCGGCATTTCTGACAAAGACAACGAGAAACCACTGAGTCAGTCGTGACTGCTCTGTGGCCTGTCCCAAGTCTGGCTTCACAAACGTGGACAGATCACTTCTCTGAGCTTCAAGTGACCCATCCGGCCTCAGGCCGGAAGTGCGTCTCGACATTTCAGGTCCTGGGAATGCCTGCTTTTGTTTTTCTTTCTGCATCCTCAGAGGAACAAGCATGCAGCTGAGCGTGTGGAGCAGCCCCTGGCTGTCGCGGGACCTCCTGATTGGGTGGGAGGGGGGGTTAGTGCCACTGCGAGGTCTGGGCCATGCACAGCCTCCAGCTCCGCACGCAGGGAGCACCGGGGCATGTTTTCATTCCAGAGCCGTAATGGAGGCCTTGATGCGCGATCGCTGAAGCCTGCCCAGAGTGTCTGTGCAGCCTTCTAGGATGCGAGCCAAGGCACGGGGAATGATTCCGCTTCCTCCCGGCTGGCCCACGGACCGGAAGCTTCCGGAAACCGTCACCGTCCCACGGGATCCAGTACCGCAGCGAGGAGGCTTCACTGGGGCAGACGTACCCAGGAGAGGCACTGGCTGGCATCCAGAGGGAAGGGGCGGGCAGGAAGACCCAGAGGGGCCGGAGCCAAGACGGACAGGCGTGGGGAAGAGACCCCAGAAGCTCTCGCTCGAGTTGCGCCAGCGAGCGGGCCGGAGAGCGGCCAGGAGCCGGTGCTGCCACCCCACTCCATCCTGACAAGAGCCCTGCAAGGGGAGCAGCGCCCCCGGTTCCCCAGTCAGCTGGAGGGGCGCCTGGGCTGAGAACACGCCCCGCCGGCGCATGGAGAGCCAGGACGCCTATGCAGGTCCGGCTGACTCCACACGGCAGGCTGTGACCATGAACTCGGCGGCTGGAGTCAGAGAGAAACCCGCCTACTTGCAGCCGACTGGTCCAACAGCGTCCACCGGCGACGGGGCGCACGGCCCAGGGTCTGCTGCCGCCTGGCCATTACTGAGCCTGCGCTGGCAGCCAGGGCCTGCCCAGCCCCTGCCCACTCACACCTGCAGCCCCAAGTGGAGGGTTAGTAATAATAATACTATTATCAATGTACACGTCTGGGCAAGCACAGAATCTCAGGTACTACACAGGCTCACCATCCAGTGGGATGCCTGGCATACAATGAAGTCCCCACAGATGTCTCTGGCTTATTCAGCCAACGATCAGTGTGTGATGTGAGCAGTGCTGTGATGGACACGTGTTTAAAAACCAAAACATGGACTGTAAGCTCCTTGGAGGCAGGGACCTTTGCTTTCTTCATCACTGCCATGTCTCTCAGAGAAAAGGGGGTGCTAACCTTCTGCTAAGAGAAGGGAAGGGAGGGAGGGAAGCCAGGCAGGAGGGGGGAAAAGCAGTCTTCGAGAGCTTTGGGGAGAAAACGCACGTGGGCAGAGACTCACAGCATAAGGACGTGCCCATCAGTTAGGATGACCGTGGCTGAGGTTGCCCTAAGCAGAGGAAGTCCTCTGGGCCGAAAGAGAGACAGAGAGTCTGGGAACAGCCCTGAGTTTGGTACGGCTGGGACAAGGAGGAGAGTAGTAGGAGGGGAACCTGGAGAGGTAGGCAGGGGCCAAACCGCACAGCGGCCTCAAATGCCTTTTTTTTTTTTTTTATCTTGTATAGCACACAGCCGGTACCCAGGTACTGTGCTAAGTATCCAGGTACCATTCTAAGCACTTTCTGTGAAAGAGCAGCTCATCTTCACAACCCTGTGACTCAGATACTGTTAGCATCCCATGTTACAGATGAGGAAACAGGAAGTGAAGGTCACCTGGTTCGTAGAGAAACAGGATTCAAACTGGGGCAGATCAGAGCCCGAGCCAGTTATTTATACTGGTAAGACCTCGCTTCTAGACGGATGACGCAAGCACATTTCAGCATCCCTTCCCACGAAGGAGCCTGGCCCAGACCAGGGGCACACTGAGGCCGAAGGAAGCCTTTCTGACCAGCAGCATGCTCACTGGGGGGAGCTATTTACTCTCCTTAAATAAAGTCTGATATACCACAATCTGTCCACTTATAAATATAAAATATATACTCTTTAAAAAAAAATCTATATTTAATTATACAGTATCAGTGAAACTTCACTTGGGGAATGATAATCTAACATAAATGAATGCTTCCAATAGAAAAAGCTGTAATTTAAAATAAATTATTGTGTTAGAGAAAAAAATTTACTCTCTTCATAGGAAAAAAAAAAATGACTATCTGGTATTAGGGTCTCCCGCTCAATTAGAAAAATCGCGTCCATAGCAAAGAACCAAATAACCACCCCAAAGTCCTCCCCTCCCTGGAGCCTTTCACTGGTGGTCCCAGCCACCAAGCCTGTACAGCCTGCTCCAGCCCGAGTCTCATTAAGGCTTAGAGTCAATTAAGCCACAGATTGGAACAATCATTCCTCCTTTGCCAAGTATTGATATTTTTTTTTCCTGGCCGCTTTAGGGCTTTTCCAGCACTCACGGGGAGATTTATGTTAGACAATTTCTTTCTGATTAAAACAAATCATAGCTCAACAATTCTAATTTCCTCCTTTCTGAGCAAGAAATGATCAGAGAACTCTGAAAACAGTGATCAAACCCATCGTGCAGAGGCTGGCACTAAAAAGCTCCATAAAAACACTCAGCAGAGTGGTTCCCTCCCTCCCCCAACCTCTCTCCCCCATTTGCACGTCTGTCTGTCTTTCTCTGTGTGTCTATCCCCCCCACCCCAACCCTGGCTGTGTTTCCTTCTCTCTTTCCCTCTCCAGTTCATCTCCTTCATAACCATCGGTCTTGACAGGCTGCAGGACAATTACTTACGTTCCGAAAGGAAAGGGGACTTCAGAAGCACCACCCCAGCTGGTTTTCTGACCAAAGCAACAAGCAACAAGAAGGTTTCTACACGTACTTCCAAAGGCCTAGCTAGCGTCGCCAGAGGTCTTGTAATTTTCCAAGCAGTGGCTGGTTTCTGGCCACCCTTCTCTCTCCCCATCACACACTGTCTCCAGGTGAAGGCCAAAGGCTCCGGGATGCGTCCACGAGTCCTTCCACGGCCCCTCTGCTCTCAATTTCTGTCCCTCCAGCTGATCCACTCTTCTCTCCTTCCAAATTAAGTGGATTTACGAGCCAGCTCCCGCTTCTGAATGGTGAGGGGAGCCGGCCAACTGAGAACGCCTGAACCAGATCAGTGATTTTCAAAGAACTGGGATACAGTGTGCTTATCACTGTGTGCCATAAACTAGTCCATCTTCAACAAGCTAGTGGGCAGATGAAGAAGTGGGGCACTTCAGCGGCACCAACATGAAAATCGATTCACACAGCTGAGTACCCGAGAAAAATATTCTGGTTACGTGTACCTTCCAATGGTCTAGTTTTCCAAAAACAAAGCAACCAAACTGTCCCTTCCCACAGTGGTACTATGCTGCCACCCAGGTTATAACCCCTGGGTGGTTGACCATTGACCAGGCTCAATGCTCAACCCTGATGTACTCTCAGTCATTCATTCAACAAACTCAGCCCCAGACACTGCTGCACACCAGGGATCACCGAGAGGAACATGACGAGCAAGCCTTCTGCCCTCCGACGGCATTTCATCTCTTCTGCTTATTTGCTGTGTGTGCTTAGACAAGGTCCTAAAGTTCTCTGAGCCTCATATTACCTGAAAATAGGATTCATAATCGTAACCACCTCATGTGGTTTATGACAATACGAATGAACTGGATTAAGGCGCTGCAAGTGTTGCATACCGAGACTGGCTCACAAGGCCACGACTACAATAGCTACTACTGTATCATCATCACCGTCACAAAAATGAGGAGGCTTAAACCAGCCATCCACATGAAGTGGCAGAAGTGTTGGCTGCTTCCGTTCCTATCTTACAGGCAGTTCCATTGTCTTTTTAAAAAAAAAAAAACAAACATGCACCCATTTTTTTTTTCACAGCAGACAAATGGGCAATATGACAACCGTCTCCAAGAAGGCATCCCTGCCTGCCACACTAAAGGCTCAGTTACCCTCTCTGGGCCTCAGTTTCCCCATTTGTCTAGTGGGGGGTGGGGGGTAAGCGGGATGATCTCAGCAAGTCCTTTTCAATCCCCGAATGCTACCATTTGACGACACCAGTCTACCAAAATGTCATCCTGTAATCCAAAACTCTTTCTAAAAAAGACAAATGACTTCACCAATTCATGAATGAATCTTCCTTTGTATCACTCTTACACAAACTAGCTTCCATTTTGCTGGATCCTCTACAAGTACCGGCTAAAAGAGTTACTTCAAACCCAATGGGTCATATATGACTAAAAAGAACTTTTTTTTTTTCACATATACCTTAAGGAAACGTAGAATTATTTCTGCTCTTCTTTGACGTCTCCCCAAAGCCGTTGGCAGGCATGCAAGAAGGCCATCAAGCCTACGAGGACTCTGATCACCAACCTCGCTGCCAAGTGCCCCAGCATCTTCTCCAAGGTTGCAAATTTAACCAGAGCTGAAAATAAACACTTAACCAGTTCTCACTTACCCACATTCCCAGACCAGACAAGCCATGAACCACCCCGAGTGGAAGGCAGTTCTGATGATCGCTGTGCGTTCCTAAACGGCGCTGCATGAATTCTGGGTAGATTTACATTATGGAGAGTCAGGCTCAGTCCAACATCAACGCTGCATTTCTGCTCCTTGGGCGCACGGCACTACCCACAAGAAGGCGGCCTCTGGAAGGGTCCAGACGACGGGAGAAACCGCACGAAAGGAAGGGTGCCTGCAACAGACACTGCAGCGCTGGGACCTCCCTGCTGGTCCAGCGGTTCAGACTTGGACTTCCAGTGCAGGGGCTGTGGGTTCGATCCCTGGTCAGGGAGCTAAGATCCCACATGCTTTGGGCCAAAAATACCAAAATATAAAGCAGAAGCAATATCGTAACAAATTCAGTAAAGACTTATAAAATGGTCCCCGTCCCATCACACAGCACTGAGCCCAGGCGCTCTACAGCCCGTGTGCCCTGGAGGCCATGCTCTGCAACAAGCAAAGCCCACAGGCCACAACGAAGTGCCCATGAGCCCCAGCGAAGACTCGGCAACTTTGACAACGAAAGATCTGGAGTCACACTTAGCTTTGCAACTAACTGTCCAAGGAATGGAGACATTCTTGGGCTGGAGGCTGGCCAGGCTTCTATGGGAATGAAAACAGCAAGTTCTTAAAAGGTGAGGCCAGGAGAGGACCCAGAGATGCAGGGACGAAGGCTGGTGCAGGGCTCATGGGAAGCCAGACTGCACCTGTGCCGTACGGAGCCCAGCCAGGGTGGACGGCTGGGTAACTGCACTGGACGGGGCTGCTCGGACGTCCCTGCTTCTCTCCCGGCTGCTGCCTCTTCTCCTGGGATAATCAGCATGGCCCTATGGCTCTCCGCATTTTCTGGTTTGAACAATAAACTGTCACCCTACTCCTCAGAGAGGGCTGCAGATGAGTAAACGTGTTTTTCTCTATTTTCACAGTTTCTAAGCAGCAGGAACCTTCCCCCCCACTAATCTGTTAAAGGCTCTCAGAGCAGGAAACACTACAAGGAGAATTAAACGAGGACGCACGCACTTGACACTGTACACCAGACACACAAACTAACTTACATGACTGGACACGCGAACACACGCTGCTACTTTGAAAGCTCACAACTTTCAAAACTTTGCACAAACTGAAGGTGGTTTATATGTAGGGGACGTACTGTACACTAAATTGTCTTAGAGCACCCACTACATATAGTACAAAACAGATGTTTCATAAGTATCTGTACAGTTTTTTAAACAGTCTAAGAATCTCCAGGTTAGCTGGTAAATGAGGCTGTAAGAACAACACCTGATTTTTGTAAAAAGAGGTAAAAATCTGTACTTGCCCTTTTATTTGAAAAAAAAAAAAAAAAAAAAAGGCACACAGCATGAGAACTGCAGAGCAATACACTGCAATCTCCTGGAGGGACTGTGAAACACACACTGCTAGGCTCCACCGCCAGAAACTCTGGTCTAGAAGGTCTCGGGCACAGGGAGGCCAGGAATCTCCATTTCTAAAAGGTTCTCAGGTGATGTTGACGTGGGGTCAGGGACCGAGCTCTGAACAGCACTGTGTAAAATCCTGCTCCACTGGAAACAGGGATTAATCGATGAAACACTATTCGGATCGCTATCAGATGTGCCCTATCCTTTCCTCCCTTAAGAACAGCACCCTCCCAGCTGCCCTTTTCATTTTTGTCTGCATGTTGCTCACAATTTGATGTAGATTTCAACATCCTGTAATTCATCAACTAATTCTCTCCTGGCTAAAACATTCCAGGTAATTAAAGTTCAGTAATAACTTATTCTTTCTGCTCCAGCACCTGCATTTCATTTGTTTATTTTCCCGGAGTCATAAATCTGAAGGGCTGTCAAAGTGCCATAATATTAGTGCAATAATCAAAGTTAATTAGTCCCTCTCAATAAACAACAACAAAGCCATTACAGAGATGCATTGAAGTTTCTCCCGGCTACCCACTTTACAGATCACAGTGTGGCTGGAACAATCAGAATCTGAGAACCGCCAGGTAGATGAGGGCAGTGTTCTTCAGTCATTTAAAAGGAGACTCTGTGCTTGGCTCACAGTGATCCGTTAACTCCGAGGAAGGCCCAGTGGGTCCGGGCTCTGCACCTGGTACCCACTGAAGGGCACTAGAGCAGACAGTTCTCCCCAGCTGCTGAGCCTTACCACATGAATCCCTAACTCCAATTTAAAAAAAAAAAAAAAGTGGGGGGGACACAGGATGCAAAGAAATGAGAGGGGCCAGCCTCACGGCCAACTTTCAGTAACCCGGTGTCATCAACAACTTTGGATTTATTACTTACGGAATTTGAGAGATGTGAGTACTCGGTAGGTTTTGATGAGAAGGCTGATGGGGAAAAAACAGGAAAGATTCTGCCTTCAATCTTCGGGAGAACTGTCTAATTACAAGACGCGTAGAAACAGGATGGGCTGCCTTTGCAGCGAGAAGCCTATCCATCCCTGGAAGCATTTAAGCCAAATCCAGGTGAGCTCTGTTCAGAGAAGCTGTGTAAGTGGTCTCCACGGTGGGAGGAGGTGGGACACGGTGACTGAGACAGCTGACATCACCCTAAGAACATAAGGCGCCCTGCACTCGGAGGCCATCTCTGGGCGAGTGCCCACATCTTGTCCTTTGCACTCACTGCCCAGTTTCTAAGAGCCTGTTCCCCTGAGGCCAGGACCCCGTATTTGTTACCTACCTCTATGTAACACGTTTCCCCAAGGTGCAGAGGTTTAAGGCAGTAAGCATTTGCTGTCTCACCGAGAATCTCTAGGCCAGGAATTGGGATGGTTCTGACTCAAGATCTCTGGTGCGGTTGCCATTGACCTGTCAGCCACAGTCGTCTGCAGGCCTGACGGGGGCGGAGGAGTCCAAGAGGGCTCTTGGGAGGCCTGTCACACGGGGCTCAGTTCCTTATCCCAGGGCCTCTCCATGGGGATGCCCGAGCACCCCCCAGCACAGCAGCTGGCTTCCCCCACGCTGAGCAATCCAGGACGCCAGGCAGGAGGAAGCCACCAGCTTTTTACGATCCTTCCTGTGAGTCACGCTCCATCATTTCTGCCATACTGTATTCCTGAACAGTGAATCACTATGTCCAGCCCACACTGGAGGGGAGGAGAATTAGGATCCATATCTGAAGGGAATGGGCATCCAAGAATGTGTAGGGACTTCCCTGGTGGCCCAGTAGTTAAGAATCCACCTGCCAATGCAAGGGACGCCAGTTCAATCCCTGGTCCAGGAAGATCTGACATGCCGCAGAGCAACTAAGCCCGTGAGCCACAGCTACTGAGCCCACACGCCCCAGAGCTGGTGTTCCACAGCAAGAGAAGCCACCACAATGAGAAGCCCATGCTCGATGCAACTATAGACTGCTGCCTGCACACAGCAACAGAGATCCCGCACAGCCGAAAATAAATATTAAAATGACACTAAAAAAAAAAAAGGAGGAGGAGGAATGTGTGGACAGATTTTAAAACTGCCATGGCCACTTGGTTCTCAAGTCTTCAAGATCCAGGCACATCTGCGTCCCCAGCTGACTAAGGGGCAGGGGCTTAGTCCCAGGTGAGCTCCCCAGGAGCGGACCACTGGTCCTGCCAGCCACATGCCTCGGGCACTAACCCCGGCCTCTGCCAGCACCAGCCAGCGCCACACCAGGGCGTAGGCACCAGCGCCACGGCCAGTCACCTCCCCACGCCCCTCCTGCCCCCCGGAGAAGCACGGAGCCCTCGCCTCACCTCAGCTCATCTCAGTGTGACCTGACACTCTGACAGGAAGAAGCAGGGAGGCCTGGCTACTGCCGAGGGCTCTAATCAATATCTTTTTTTTAAGTTATAAGAGGAAACACATCTTCCAACAAGATTTCTGAGAGTGTGCCTACTTTAGGGATCTGTGTTGAGCAAGCCAGCCTCTCCAGAAACTACCTTTTTTTTTTTTTCTGAGTCTTTACTACGTGCTGGCTTCTGTGCAAGAGTGTGCATAATGAACCATTACCAGGACCATTCCCCTTCCACAGGTAAATAAACCAAGGGCATAACCAAAGATCAAGGGCATAACCAAAGGTGCCCAGGGAGACGCGGCGAACTCACATCCGAATCAGGACTGGTTCCCATGTCTGGATGACTCCAGAGTCGGAGCTCCCTCTACTCCTCTGGGCTGCCTCCCTGGAAATTAAAACTCAGTCGATTTTAAATGCATGCTTACAATAAACCTTAACCTCTGGTAGCGTAAGCCACCCCACCCTGAGACGCTGCCGCATGTACAGCTGTATCTCTGTTTGGCCGTGCACGGAAGGTTTTACTGGCTCAGGGCTGTGTCTCCTCTGTTTCATCTAACAACGGCTATGTCTGAGACTCTCTGTAGACACCCCATAATAAACAGGAAACTCAGTCTCACACATACTTTTCTCCTCTTAAATGATGGAGCCTAAATGCCTAGTGGCCAGAAGGAAGACTTGTTGACCACTGGCTGAACATCATCTGAAGATGAAATCCATCTCTCCCCACTATGTTGAAATTGTTTAACAAGAACTCAGGGGGCCCGTATTGATGCAAGAATGCATCTGCACTGAGTTTCACGTGGTTGGGAGTGGTGGTTTGGTGCTCTCCGTCTATGCTTGACTTTGCACTCTTTAAAACTCAGCAGTAAATCATAGCCCTTGTTATGCAAAGGTTACAATGGATGTAAAGTTTGAAATATTCAGTTCAAGACTGAGTGAAAAAACCAACACACGCAAACGAAGACAAGGAGATGGTGATCAAAGACAATGAATAACAGGCAAGATTAATAAGTCAATGCAAAAATTTCAGAATGAGAAATGAAATGGAAAAACTTAAGACGAGGAGAAGAACCCATCACAAGTTTTAGGCATTCTGGAGACAGAGGAAACTCAGAATATTTTAGCAACCGATTATGTCTATGAGACGGATGAATAATTTATTATCTGATAAAGAATCTTTCCTGAGCCTGTGACAGGGAAGGGCAAAGAGGCGGCTGAAGTTCAACAGTAACTACACTGTGTACCACTTGAAATGCAAGTCTGGGAAGAGCTTCCTTGGGGAGGGGAGGCTCAGCAACTGGGTTTCAAAACGTCACCAGTACGGCTCTCTGTGCTAGAGAACCGCAGGGACCCTTACATCATGGACAGAGAAATCAAGCCCATGAAATAGGCCCGTCCTCCACCACAACATGCACCAGTCATTCTGGACCGGGTAATGAGATGGGCTTTGGGGTCAGGAGACACGGCTTCACACCTTGGGTCGACCACGTAGCTCCCAGCTGTGTGAGCTTGAGCAAAGTCCTCCCCCTTCTTCCAGCCTCTAAAGCCTCATCTGCAAGATAGGTTTACACACAAATATTTCACTGCTGAGTGCCAATAAGCAGAGTGCCGAGTACAGACACAGCTATGACTACCCAATTCCACCTGCAGGTGATAAGGAGATGACATTTTGTAAACAAAAATGTCCCAAGGTAGAACCTTCCTGCCTGTGTGTGTGTGTGTGTGTGTGTGTCTGTTAAAGTCAGACACGACTGAGTGACTAAGCACACAATGATTAAAGCGAGTGGTTTATATAGTTCTTGCTGGTGTACAGACTTGTTTACACCATACTTAAATTCATTGAAAATCCAATCCTATTCATAAAAACAATTTTTAAAGCAAAGAAATGAGGAACAAATCTAGCGGCTGATGTCGGATGAACTTTTCCCAACAGTCCATAACTATTAAAAAGATTAAGAGTTTTTATATTTCTGTTTAGTTAGAGATCACTCACAACAACAGGGAAGAGCCTTACACTCTGTGATGAGTTGAGCAATGATCAGTTTTTCCAAGCCAAGTTGCCTGACTAGACAGACACCAGGCTTGTAGATTACCCATCCCACACGCCTCCTCTCAACACACACACATCACATGAGAGAAGGCATCACACCCAAGACATCACACTTCTGTCTATAAGGGCACATTACCGGATTTAAGCTTCTTCTATCGCAGGAGAGTGGGGGAAATGCCCACAAACACTGAAGCACACACGATCATGAAGTCACTGAGTGGATCAGAGAGAGTCTAGAAGCAGCTAGATCTCTCCATCAGCTCTTAGAAGTTCGAGCAGTGTTTTGGGTGGCATCCTGCCCCCCTCACTCCTTACGACCGCGTCATGAAAACAGGTTGTCAGCATCCATTAAAAGCACAGCAAACTAACACGCAGGCTGGCACCAAGCGCTCCATATCTGACAATGATAGTGAAATCACTATTTTCCGATGCTTATCAATGAGGCTGCAGTATGACATAACACTGTCAGCTTTCCACCCGGCTTCACTCCAACTAAAGAGACCGAGTATCAACTCTATTGAAAACTAGAATAATTACGACACTTCAGTCCCCCCAGCATCAAACTGCGTGGCAACACCCAGCCGAGCACCCGCGCTCTCCCCGACACGTGCACATTCCATTACCTCCGACTAATAAATCTTTTCTCTGAGCCCTCGTCTCCCTGCTTTCTCAATAACCGTTCTAATATAAACCACTGCGTGCTGTTCCTGATGACGGATCCCTTAACAATCTTCCCTAAATATATGCAAAGTGTGTTTCTCTGTAAATACAAAAGAAAAAGCAATCACATCAATAATTAAGATGGCTTTTCAAATGACAGTTGAGTGCTAATATGAGCTCCACTGGAAAATACTCATCAACAAACTAAATACACATCTATTAAAACGTAGGAGTCCAGACATAGGAAGACAGAAAAAATTCATTGCAACTCCCCTGGAGTCATGCTGATGAACACACTCCCTACAGCTCCTCTTTCGGCCACTTGGAGAGGTTAAGAAAAGTAAACATTCCCTTGTACTCTCATGTATGAATAAGAAATTATTTTATTATTATTCCTAGCAGCAGCAGCTAACTAACAATTAACTGAGTGCTTAAGCCCAGCAATCCCACTGCAGGGCATATATCCAGAGAAAACAGTAACTCGAAAAGCTCCATGCACCCCAGTGTTCAACGCAGCACTATTTACAACAGCCAAGACATGGAAGAAACCTAAATGTCCATCAACAGAGGACTGGATAAAGAAGATGTGGTACTTAAATGCAACGGAATACGGAGAGAGCAGCATGGAAACACTACCACATGTAAAACAGATAGCCAATCTGCTGTATGACTCAGGGAGCTCAAACCAGGGCTCTGTGACAACCTAGCGGGGTGGGACAGGACATACGCATACCCATGCTGATTCATGCTGATGTACAGCAGAAACCAACACAATGCTGTAAAGCAGTTATCCTTCAATTAAAAATAAATAAATCTAAAAACGGAAGAATGGTCCACTGCGGCTGAGTTGAGAGCCAACTTTGGATGGAAATGTGAGAGCCGGGACTCTACGAGAGCGTCGCTTGGAAGAGCACAGCGGCTAAGTGACATCATCAGCACATGACGGAGGCCACGCCACAGGTAAGAGCCACGAGGCAGCTCTGCACTGAGAACGAAAGACTTCCTCTAGTATTAAGTGGGGGGAAAAAATCAAAGTACATAACAGCATGTAGGTGTGTTGGCTAGTATACACAACCTCTTCTGGAAGAACATACAGGAAATAGTTAATGATATATACCCCCAAGAGAAGAGCGCAAGGGACTTTCACTTTTCATCGTATACACTTTATGAAGATTCAAACCATATGCACATATGACCATTCGTTCTCTATACATCTCTAAAGATTACTCTATACCACCTAGTAGAGGTTAATACATTTTTCTAACTCTGGAGTTAGAAAGATGCTAAGGTAACTGGGGGAAAAAATGGGCCCTGTTTTTTAATTTAACTCAAAATAATGAATCCAGTGAGATGAAGACAAGGGTTCATTTGAAACATACTAAGTTTGAAATCCCGCTTGAAAAAGCAGAAATAAATCTCCCTTTTCTTGACTTTCATAACTTCTCAGCCCAGAAGGCCGGATGTTCTCTTAAACAGACCATGGTCTATTTCTTCGGATGGCAAGAAATCTTCCACGGTGTTCAGAGGATGAAGACAGTCTTGGCAAGGACTATCCAGCCCCCTCCACGCCCGGCTCTAGCCACCTGTCTCCCCCGCCCCAGAGCCACCACACAGACCACCCCCTCGGCACAGTTTGACCCTTCTCCCCAATTCCCCTTGATCCTGCCTTAGATCTCAGCTCAGCCACCTCTTTCTCCGGGACTCCAAATGCCCCCGCCTCTCTGGCATCATTCACCATTTTGGAATACCACTTTGCCTCATTTCAAGTTTACACTGATGTTTATCTTTCTTTGGCTTGATCTGTCTTCCACCCTCAGCTGAAAGCTCTAGAGAGACAGTGGCAACACCTGTTTCTCCTTAATGCCAGACACCCAGTACCCAGACAGTGGGGCACTTCACAGGCACGTGAATGAATGAGGTCTGTATGTCACTTCAAAGCCCAGTGATCATGTTCAAAAAGGAAAAAAAAAATCACTCAACAGTTGTGTCACTCTGGCTCAAACCCTCTCATGTCACCATGACTCTGAGACCCTCTGCGACCTCCTCACCCTCCACTGGGCTCCAGGCACACAAGCGTCCCCACTGAGCCTATAATTCCCCAGGCACATTTCCACCCCCTTTGTGTGTGCATGCAAAGTATTTCCCCTGACATTTGCATGGCTTACTTCGCTATGTCATCAAGGCCTGGATCAAATGCCACAGCTTTAGAGGGGTCTCTGCTGACCACCCAAGCTGAAATAGTCCACGCTGTCCACTCCTGACCCCTCACTCTGCTTCACTGGCCTCCACTGCATTTATAACAACGTGACATCACGTTAACTATCCCTTTATGGTCTGTTTCTCCTACCTAGAAGCTGATGAGGGCAGGTATTTTGTTTTATTTGATGCTATATCCTTAACCCCAAGAGCACTGACTGCCCTCAATACATGTTTGTGCACACAGGCGTATCAACATCCACATCTGCACAGAGAAAAGCTAAGAGGAAAAACTGAGATGGGGCTCAAGTCTGCTCCTTTGTCATTCTAAAACCACATATAACCTCTTAGTCACACTCAAGGGCGTCAACCACATTCTGTTTTTCTTAATAAACGAGCTAAATGAGTAAACATTCTCGAACCTCTGACTAATAAAGCAGATGACATTGACAGAGAACTATAAACAAATTATGAACTGCTTGCCTGTCCTTCCATTCATAAATAAACAAAGAGAGTATGACTTTAACAACAAATAAAACATTATTCCAAGAGCAATAAACTTTATGAACTGTACTAAAACCTTCAAGTGTTTATCCCAGCATGTGTATTTGACAATTAAAAAGAAAAACGTAAGCGCTTGCTTACCCATTCTCCTAGAATGCGGGACACGGCTTCATTGGCTCGCGTCATGTTCCTGCAGGCCAGGATCACGTGTGCGCCATGGAGGGCGAAAGATTTGGCAGTTTCAAACCCTGTGGTTTAAAGGAAAGTCCACATTAGAAAACACAAATGCAAAAGCACCAAGGCATGACGCTGAATGGCCTTTGCTGAGCACCTTATGCATTACTCTAGTGGTTCTCAACCAGACAGGATTTGCCCCCTAGAAGAAATCTGCAAATATCTTGAGACACTTTGAGTAGTCAGCAAATGTCTACTGACTTTACTGTGGGGCAGGAAGCGGGGTGTACTACTGGTACCTAGCCTGTGAAGGCCAGGCATGCTACAGAATATCCAGTATGGCCCAGGACAGCCCCACAGCAAAGAAGCATCTGGCTCAAATGTCTACAGAGCTGAGGTTGAGAAAACCTGCCCCAGGAACAGAGCGATTTCAAAGGTGAAGGCCAAGCCTTACCACAGCTTGCGGCACAGCCAGCCTTTGAACCACTGCTTGACAACGACCAGATCCTGTGCTCAATACAAAGAGTAAGGATATACAAAGACTGAGACATGGCCACTGTCCTCAAAGAGTCCACAGTCTAACCAGAGAAAACAAACCTGGAAAGTAAAACAAACATCTGCTAATAAGTTCCTGACAGCGCGCTCTGGACTATTTTAAATGTTTCCAGCACTTCTGCTTCCAGCAATGGCAACTCAGTTTGCGAGACCCACACTCTCGCTGAGAACAATTAGAAAGCTGGACAAAACAACACACACACCCACACAGACACACGCACACACACCCTCTTTGAGGGCATCAGAGGAACGGTATGATCGAGAATCTGGGGGGCTAACATCTGGAGAAGCTGAAAGGCCAAGAGAGGTGAGCCGGCATTTGGTGCTTCTATACCCAGTGAAGATACTCTGCAAAAATAAACGGAAACAAGATTTTTAAACAAGCAAAAGCTGAGAGAATATATCCTCAGCATGTCTACAACAGAGGAAATACTACAGGATGCTCTTCAGATAGGAGGGAAAGGACCCTAGACAGAAATCAGGATTGCAGAAAATGACAGAGTAATATAAAGCATAAATAGATGAAAAACTCTAAAGGACAATGGTAATAGTTTGTAAATTTAACACACCCAGTGAGCATTACTATATCGACAATAATGACACATACCCAGGAGGCGAGTACTTGAGATTCAAGTATTCTAAGACCCCTGCACTGCCCAGAAAGTGCTAATTCATATAAGAACCTCAGTAAGTCAAAGATACAGCATGTTATCTCTACAATTACCACTGAAATAACAGTAAAATAATACAAACTTGACCAGTTAAGGGAAGGGCAAGTAGAATAATTAAAAAAAAAAAAAAAAAAAAAAAAAACAAGAAAGAAGAGAAAAACGGAATATAAAATAGTTACATAGAAAGCCATAATAAAGTAATATATTTAACCCCAAATATATCTGCAATCCCAGTAAAGTGAACTAAAAACTGCAATCATAACACAAAGACCGTCAGACTGAATAAAACATATATATATATATGCAAACAATACACTCATTACAAAAGTGCATGTTTTGCTTTATATCCTTAAATGTAAGGATAAAATATTAAAAGAATGGAAAAAGACATACAATGTAAACATGAACCAAAAGAATTATAAGAGGAAAACCTGAATATTTCATAATTTTAAGTTCTAATCCATGAGGAATATGTGACAATTCTTAATTTATATACATGCACACATATGTCAAAAGTTGACAGAATTAAGAGGAGAAATACACAAATTCATAATCAGAGTGAAAGAGTTTAACATATCAGTAACATAAAAATAAGTCAATAAACAGGAACTAACAGAAGATTTCTGACTTTAACTGATAAACCAGAAAATATTAAATCATTGATAAACAGTGAAAATATTAAACACTGAACTCAACAGCAAAACGTACACTCAAGTACTTAAAGGATATTTACCAAAACTGAACATGTGCAGGGCAACAGTCTCAAATTTCAAGCAAACATTAAAACTGTAAAAGATGCCCTTTGACAATAGTAGAATAAAACCAGAAATCAATAAAAGATCCTAGAAAATTCCCATCTGGAAACTAAGCAACACATTTTTAAACAAAAAATTATGACTCAAAAAAAATTTACAATGAAAATCAGAAAATTATTTAAACTAAATGATTATAAAACTCCTACATATCAAAACTTACAGAACATAGCTAAAGCCATGGAAAAAGGACAATCTATAACCATAAAGCTCTATACAGTCAGCAAAAACAAGACCAGGAGCTGACTGTGGCTCAGACCATGAACTCCTTATTGCCAAATTCAGACTTAAATTGAAGACACTAGGGAAAACCACTAGACCATTCAGGTATGACCTAAATCAAATCCCTTATGATTATACAGTTGAAGTGAGAAATAGATTTAAGGGCCTAGATCTGATAGATAAGAGTGCCTGATGAACTAAGGAATGAGGTTCATGACATTGTACTGGAGACAGGGATCAAGACCATCCCCATGGAAAAGAAATGCAAAAAAGCAAAATGGCTGTCTGGGGAGGCCTTACAAATAGCTGTGAAAAGAAGAGAAGCTAAAAGCAAAGGAGAAAAGCAAAGATATAAACATCTGAATGCAGAGTTCCAAAGAATAGCAAGAAGAGATAAGAAAGCCTTCTTCAGCGATCAATGCAAAGAAATAGAGGAAAACAACAGAATGGGAAAGACTAGGGATCTCTTCAAGAAAATCAGAGATACCAAAGGAACATTTCATGCAAAGATGGGCTCGATAAAGGACAGAAATGGTATGGACCTAACAGAAGCAGAAGATATTAAGAAGAGGTGGCAAGAATACACAGAAGAACTGTACAAAAAAGATCTTCACGACCAAGATTATCACAATGGTGTGATCACTGACCTAGAGCCAGACATCCTGGAATGTGAAGTCAAGTGGGCCTTAGAAAGCATCACTATGAACAAAGCTAGTTGAGGTGATGGAATTCCAGTTGAGCTATTCCAAATCCTGAAAGATGATGCTGTGAAAGTGCTGCACTCAATATGCCAGCAAATTTGGAAAACTCAGCAGTGGCCACAGGACTGGAAAAGGTCAGTTTTCATTCCAATCCCAAAAAAAGGCAATGCCAAAGAATGCTCAAACTACCGCACAATTGCACTCATCTCACACGCTAGTAAAGTAATGCTCAAAATTCTCCAAGCCAGGCTTCAGCAATATGTGAACCGTGAACTTCCTGATGTTCAAGCTGGTTTTAGAAAAGGCAGAGGAACCAGAGATCAAATTGCCAACATCTGCTGGATCATGGAAAAAGCAAGAGAGTTCCAGAAAAACATCTATTTCTGCTTTATTGACTATGCCAAAGCCTTTGACTGTGTGGATCACAATAAACTGCGGAAAATTCTGAAAGAGATGGGAATATCAGACCACCTGATCTGCCTCTTGAGAAATTTGTATGCAGGTTAGGAAGCAACAGTTACAACTGGACATGGAACAACAGACTGGTTCCAAATAGGAAAAGGAGTTCGTCAAGGCTGTATATTGTCACCCTGTTTATTTAACTTATATGCAGAGTACATCATGAGAAACGTTGGACTGGAAGAAACACAAGCTGGAATCAAGATTGCCAGGAGAAATATCAATAACCTCAGATATGCAGATGACACCACCCTTATGGCAGAAAGTGAAGAGGAACTCAAAAGCCTCTTGATGAAAGTGAAAGTGGAGAGTGAAAAAGCTGGCTTAAAGCTCAACATTCAGAAAACGAAGATCATGGCATCCGGTCCCATCACTTCATGGGAAATAGATGGGGAAACAGTGGAAACAGTGTCAAGACTTTATTTTTCTGGGCTCCAAAATCACAACAGATGGTGACTGCAGCCATGAAATTAAAAGACACTTCTCCTTGGAAGGAAAGTTATGACCAACCTAGATAGCATATTCAAAAGCAGAGACATTACTTTGCCAACAAAGGTCCGTCTAGTCAAGGTTATGGTTTTTCCTGTGGTCATGTATGGATTTGAGAGTTGGACTGTGAAGAAGGCTGAGCGCCGAAGAATTGATGCTTTTGAACTGTGGTGCTGGAGAAGACTCTTGAGAGTCCCTTGGACTGCAAGGAGATCCAACCATTCCATTCTCAAGGAGATCAGCCCTGGGATTTCTTTGGAAGGAATGATGCTAAAGCTGAAACTCCAGTACTTTGGCCACCTCATGCGAAGAGCTGACTCATTGGAAAAGACTCTGAAGATGGGAGGGACTGGGGGCAGGAAGAGAAGGGGACGACAGAGGATGAGATGGCTGGATGGCATCACTGACTCGATGGACTTGAGTCTCAGTGAACTCCGGGAGTTGGTGATAGACAGGGAGGCCTGGCGTGCTGCGATTCATGGGGTGACAAAGAGTTGGACATGACTGAGAGACTGATCTGATCTGATCTGATAACCATAAATACATATTGAAAGAAAATATGAGTTCTATTAAGTAAGCATCTATTAAGTTAGAGGAAATTTTAAAGCAGCTGATTACCTAAAGAAAGTAGAAGGAAGGTAATAAAAATAAAACAACCATAAAATACAGAGGAACAAAGGATCCAAAAGTGATTGCCTTGGGGAAAAAACGAATAAAACTGACAAAGAGCCAGAGAGACAGACAGACAGACAGAGGAAGCACACACACTAGTGTGGACACCTGAGTGAACACGTGAGCACACAGACGGCAGACATCAAGGGTGAACAAAAGGACCTCAGTTGGATTCTGCAAACCCTAAAATGGTCTCAAGATATAATTCACAACCTTACACCAATGGATCTAAGATATAGGGGAAAAAGACAAATTCCCAGAAAGACACCACTTAAAAACTGCTGCAAGGAGAAAGAGAACAACTGAAAAAAAATCTGGATTTTTTTAAAGAAAATTCTTTTGAAAACTCTGGATCCATTTGCCTTGAACAATAAAGTCTACCAAACATTTACGAAAATAAAAATGCCAATCTTACATAAGCTCTTCCACGTAATAGTGAAAAACTCAACTATTTTTTGAGGCTTGAACTCATTGGTTCTTAGGGAAATGCAAATTAAAGACACAATGAGATGATAACGCATATCTACTACTACAATGGCTAAAATTTTTAGAAATTAAAAAATAAATAATGACCACACCAAGTGTTGGCAAGGATGTGGAGCACCTAGAACTCTTATATGCGACTGACATGAAAAGAGAAAGGCAGGGAGGGGAGGAATCTAATTTCAGAGCTTGACTATCACCCCACTAAAGTATAAAATACCACACCTTGTAAACTGTATGGAAAATCACACAGAATATACCACGACAAAGAAATCGATTCTACTGGAGAAGGCAGCAATGTAATTCGGCCAAAGCCACATCTGATGATCACAGATTAGTGTTTCCAAGATAATGTTCGTATGTATGAACAATCAGAGTACCGTTATCTTACTGAGATTGCCACGTGAAAGAGGCAAGCACGGGTAGTTCATTCAAACCACTTCCGCGGATCTAGTCTTCATGGAGGCCAGACTATTTATATAAGCTCGCTCTCAATGGAAGCCAGCACAGCACAGTGGAAAACGCAGACTCAGGAGTCGACACGTCTGTGTTGACCCAGCTCTAGCTATTTATAAGCTATCAGACATCAGGCTGTGCCTTTAACCCGTCAGAAACTCAGTCATCTTTTCTTAATAAAACAGGGAGTGAACAGTAAACGCATACTAGGAGTCTAATGTTAACCATAGTCAGTGGGAAAACAAATGTTAACGGCAGATCCTTTCCAAAATCCACTTCAGCAGGAAGTCTGGAGCTTTCTCTCTGATTTGTATGAACTAGCAAATATAGCTGGAGAAGGCAATGGCACCCCACTCCAGTGCTCTTGCCTGGAAAATCCCATGGACAGAGGAGCCTGGTGGGCTGCAGTCCATGGGGTCTCGAAGAGTCGGACACGACTGAGCAACTTCACTTTCACTTTTCACTTTCGTGCATTGGAGAAGGACATGGCACCCCACTCCAGTGTCTTGCCTGGAGACTCCCAGGGACGGGGAGCCTGGCGGGCCGCCATCTGTGGGGTCGCACAGAGTCGGACGCGACTGAGGCGACTGAGCAGCAGCAGCAGATATAGCACAGCCATCATGACTGAGAACACTCTCTCTGAGCTCTGGTCCCAACAGCAACCCCTGAGTTAACTAGTTTCAACACCAACTAGAACTTAGGGAAATTAGCTAGGGACTTCCCAGGTGGTCCACTGGCTAAGACTCCATGCTCCCAAGGCAGGGGGCCTGGCCTCAATCCTGGTCAAGGAACTAGATCCCATGTGCTGCTAAGACCCAGCACAGTCAAGTAAGTAAGTAAATATTTTAAAAAAAGAAAGAAAGAAATTAGCCACAAGATCTACCACTCCATTTGTCTAAGAACTGGCTTAAGAATACACTTGACCTCAATTTATGCCAAGCTCTATAGCCCAAGATATAGTCATTTACCATTATATCAGTCCTGGGCGTTCACTGAAGGACTGATGTTGAAGTTGAATCTCCTGATGCGAAGAGCTGACTCATTGAGAAGACCCTGATGCTGGGAAAGATTGAGGGCAGGAGGAGAAGGGGACGACAGAGGATGAGATGGTTGGATAGGATCACTGACTCAATGGACATGAGTTTGGGTAGACTCCAGGAGTTGGTGATGGACAGGGAGGCCTGGCGTGCTGCGGTTCATGGGGTCGCAAAGAGTCGGACACGACTGAGCGACTGAACTGAACTGAAGGACAACTTCCTATACCTGAATCTGAGGTCAAAATACACACAAAAAATTTCAAATCTGAGATATCATACATCTCAATCTGCTTGCCTCCTCTATGGTGCATGTACTAAAAGGTGCTCGAACCCGTATCTTTGAGGCAAGAAGCAATAACCTGAAATTCACTTATTTGGATCCATGACACCAATTTCACCCCGTCACCAGTGAGCAAAAGGCACCCCGATCACGAGGGAAAGCAAGAGGAGTAAAACACCAGGTGTGTAGCCCAGCCGTTTCAGAGCTGCACAGGCCCACGCATGGGACAGCCTACCTGACTGACGTGCACACCCCTTGGGTTAATGACACGCTGACGGCCACAGGGAGGCCGGGTCAAGCGGCCAAGACAGACTTCACTGGCAATCGCAGGACCTTTCACACCCAGATCTTCTTGGAAAGGATGGACTCTGTGTCTCTATGAAGTCTCCAGGTCAGAGCAATCCAAAGACGTATTTCACATCACTTTTTCACCCAAGAGTATAAGAAAGGTTGGCTTCCCTGGTGGCTCAGCAGGAAAGAATCTGCCTGCCAATTCAGGAGACACAAGTTCAATCCCTGGGTCAGGAAAATCCCCTGGAGAAAGATATGGCAACCCACTCCAGTATCTTTACTTGGGATATCCCGTGGACAGAGGAGACTGGTGGGTTATAGCTCAGGGGGTCACAAACAGTCAGATATGACTTAGCGATTAAACAACATTAAAAAAAAATTACATGGGGAGTGGGGGAAGATAGTGGAGGCAATGCCTCATCACTCATTAGCAAAATTAATTAATTGATGTATTTATTTATTTGGCTATGCCGTGGCTTAGATGTAGCATGGGAACTCTGGTTAATACTGCAAGCTCCCAATGAATGGGGCCTGGGTTCAATCCCTGGTCAGGGAACTAGATCCCAAGAGTTCACGTGCCATAGCAAACTTTTTTTTTTTTTTTTAATGGATTGAGGAAGCATCAACACAACGCAGGGCCAAGCAGGTCCTCAGTTCAGTTCAGTTCAGTCACTCAGTCGTGGCTGACTCTTTGCGACCCCATGAATCGCAGCATGCCAGGCCTCCCTGTTCATCACCAACTCCTGGAGTTCACTCAGACTCACGTCCATCGAGTAGGTGATGCCATCCAGCCATCTCATCCTCTGTCGTCCCCTTCTCCTCCTGCCCCCAATCCCTCCCAGCATCAGAGTCTTTTCCATTGAGTCAACTTTTTGCATGAGGTGGCCAAAGTACTGGAATTTCAGCTTTAGCATCATTAGGGCTTTATCTATCTAGTTTACCAGGATAACTGCAAATTCCTTAGAATCAGTGCCTTTTCCATCTCTGTGTCTCATAGGACTAAGGCCCAGTAGGGTTCAATAAATACCTGCCAAAGAGACGAATGTCCTTACAGGCTGGCTAACAGGCTACAATCCTGGACTGTTTGAAAACAACCCAAGTTGTGAAAACACAGATGGCCCTCGAACTTCCTTTTAGACCACAAATAAATACTGAAATCCTGCAAAAATACCAATCATGGCAGTTTTGAATGACACTATCTAGAAATCGGGGGGGGGGGGGGAGGTACAGGGTTGGTGGGGGAAGAAGCATGCTCTTATTCTATCAAAATTTATTTTCCCAAACATGCCATCTCAACGTGACAAAATAAACAATGGCAGATGACTTTTTATTACAAAAAACAGCACATCTGATGCTGAGGCAGCAACAGGCTGTGGATACCAGTCTGCACCGTCTCTCCTTCAGATGACTCCTGACCGTAGTTATGGTTGGACTATCTGTCCCTGTGTCGTGTGAAATTATACTCTTCCATCTATCCTCCTTTATCTAAGTCATGCGTTACACATCGCAAGTCTACTTTTAAAAGTGGCAACGGACAATTACATCTTCTTAGCCTGTGCAACTGCCTTGGGAACAAAAACAAAGCAGGGATATTTCAAAAGATGATGGTTTAACAGGAAGGACAATAACACTTTTATAGCAAACCATATCTCTTGTGTGTGGAGTTTTATAAAATAAAAAAAAAAAAAGTTTAATAATGCTACCTACTGCTCAAGTCCAGGAAAAGCCCATGAGAATAGCATCCCTCACTCCGGTAATACCAAAGCTGATGACCAGTTTAATTAGCTAAACGCAGTAGTGCTAAGCCAATTCTGCACAGCGCCAAAGTTTGTGCAAAATAATGAAGGCAATGGTTTACTAAATTTAATAACCTGATTCATCTTATAAAAAATTAACTTTATGACAATGTTTAAATTGAACCAGCTTAACTGCATGGAGGTGGTGAGAGTGTGTCCAGAGGAATATTTAAAGCTAATAATATCAAGAAACTAACAGAAGACATTTTAAAACAACGGGCAGCACTGGTTTTCTAGCACTTGTTATGTCTGATCCAACTGGGAAAATCAAGTCGCCGTGGGGGTTTCATATCCCCCTGACCTAGGTTTCAAGCTTTGCATATGAATATTAAAGGGAAAACATACTTCAAAGATATGAAATGCCTGCTTATCTTACACAAGGTTTCCTTGTCTAGAATCGAGGTCAGAAACTGGTGACCGTGGAGTAAATCAAGCCCATGGACTTGCTTCCTCTGGCCCACATTTTGCCTCCCTTCATTCCTGTTTCTCTGTCCTGCCCTCTCTTCCATCCTTCTATGCTCCCTTCCTTCCTAATATGAATCACTTGCCAGCATTAAAAAATCAGGGAGATTTTTTATCAATATATCCAATGGCAGATGTCCAGGTTCTCTGTAAAAGCTTACAATCAAACCACACTGGGCCCCCGATTCCACTGGTGATGAGCAGGCCCAGGAGCCACGGTGGACTAGACATGGGGTTCAGGCTCCCCTGTTGCCCATGGTCACCCCGGAAGGCTGGCATCACCCGCCAGACCACAGTAGACATCGGATGCTCAGATGCACATCGTAAAGGGAGGAGCCCTGCTGGAGACAGGGGCTCAAGCCTGACCACGAAACTGCCTCAGTCAGAATCTTCATGCGTGATCCGCTGAATCTCAAAGGCAGCTTCACCCTGAGCTGGTTGAGATGCTGTTTAAGGTCCGTCAAACCCCACTCCGTCAAGTGCGAGAAGGATGCTGGCGATGCCTTCAGACCAGCAGCAGCGCTCGGCTCTGCACAGGCAGTATGCGATGGCACCAATGGAGGGGTTTGGGTCTGTGGTGCCAGTCCCTTTACCCAGCTGCCCTGCCATCCCCTAGAGTCCC
The DNA here is from genome assembly GCF_019923935.1 of Bubalus bubalis. NCBI lineage: Eukaryota > Metazoa > Chordata > Mammalia > Artiodactyla > Bovidae > Bubalus > Bubalus bubalis. The sequence goes on along the minus strand of NC_059174.1, from coordinate 4,998,698 downwards.
TGAATGGTCACAGGAACGCTGGACCCAAAACTACACTGGGACCAAGGGGCATAAAAAGGAACCAATCAAGCCAAAAAAAAAAAAAAAAAAAGACTGAGTGCGTGGCAAAACGAGATCAAAGACTGGTGAGGATTTAGGAGTAGAGCAGCGCCATGAATTACTACCGATGCTGCTGCTACGAGTGCCTAATCCATCGACGACACCTCTGGGGACTCCCTGATGGTCCCGTGCCTAAGACGCTGTGCTCCCAATGAGGGGCCTGAGTTCAATTTCTGGTCAGGGAGCTAGACCCCACATGCCTCAACTAAAGATCTGGTATGGCCAAATAAATGAATGAATAAATTAAAAAAAAAAAAACACACCTCTGGTTGTCATGCAAAAGATGGGCTACTTGAGGATACTGAAGCCTTGTAACCAGTCAGAAGGGATGAGCTACCTTCTTATGCTCGACAGCCAAGGGGAAAATTAGAAAATCATCGGGAAGCAAAAAATGTACAAAGCCTGAATCTAAGTCTGACGCAGGATCCAGGGTTGGCAAACGGTTTACCCAGACAGGGAACATGGGGAGCAGGGGGGTTGGGGCTGGGGGGGACCGAGCAGGGGCCACAACCAGGGAGGCTCGCCAACAGGTTGGAGTGACAGAGACGGAGCCACAGATCCCCCAGGAGAGCCTCAGGCTGGGAAGCCAGGCCCACAGACACCGACAGAGCTCCCGCTCAAGTCGGGACACGGAAAAGGCCCTTCTCTTCCTCCGGTGCTATGAAGCTTCCTTCCGGTTTGAGTTTTTTAATTTTCTCCATATTGTGGATTTACTTGGGCAGTGTCCCCATTTACTGTAAATTATGGTTTTAATTATCATTTTTATTAAGATGCCCAAAGGAGCTTGGGGCTTACAACACCAGTAATTTCTAATGGGTTGTTATTATTAATTTATAATTGTGAAGCACTGGAGACAAATGTTACTTGTAACGGTACACAATTAAAAGGCCACAGAGATGGTGATTCCTCTCCTCCACACTGTCCCCCACCCTCCTATCCTAGAACATACGAGGACAGTGATGTGGAAGAACCAATCAACAAGTTACAGAATCTTCCAGCACAAGCCAGCTCCCTCCCTGGAGAGCGACCGTCATGTACAGAGCCAACCAACGAGCCTCATGTCTTTCATCCCGACTTGGATTTTGGGACAATTCAAATCTGGGGACAATGCTCATGTTGAGAAACCATTAGCTTTGCCTGGAGAATCCCAGGGACGGAGGAGCCGGGTGGGCTGCTGTCTATGGGGTCGCACAGAGTTGGACACGACTGAAGTGACTTAGCAGCAGTAGTAGCTTGAAGGATGTGGGTTTTGCCTACATTCTCCTAAATGCACAAGGACTGTACTTTCCTCACCGATCTGATGACTGTAAATGAAGCTATGGCCATATGACGCTGACCACGATGCTGAAATCTAGCGCTCCCAGGCCATTTCCCATCAAGTTCGATACGCAGTCACTACAGCTCTGAGATCAACACCACAAATGCAGTGAACAGATAACCCTGTGAGTTTAGAACTCATGCTCGCTAAACACTAACCACACTCTCCAACTCTTAAGACATTATAAAACTACAGCAATCTCTCCGGGACCAGTTAAGTCACGACGAGCCCTGCTTTTATAATGTGTGCATTCTATACTGCTACATACAAGGATCACAGGTGACTCTTCCACACCCCTCACAGGCGGTCCTAAATATAAATATTCACCAAAGAACAATGCCAATGCAAGCAGTGAGGACAGAGAAGCAGGAAACGGCTGGTTCGCCTGGAGCACCTTTCTGAAGTGTCAACAGGCTGTGTTTACACACGGCAGTGTTTTATAAAGCTGTATTATCAATTCCAGCTGACTGCCCGGGACCCCTCAAGAGGCAAGACTGACCCCAGGCTGCCAACCAGGGCTGCCACTGAGCCCTATGAATAAGTTCTCACCTGACCTGCCAGAACAGTCCAGATCCCAGTGTGTTACGAATCACAGTGAGAAAAGCACCCAGAGATTACGATTAACATGGTCCTTCAGCAGCCCAACAAAGACACGTTCTGTGAGCACAGCTAAATCAAACAGCATCCCTGTCAGTGAGGATGCAGGGCAAACAAGCAGCCTCACAGATCCAAAGGGGAGGGGCTTGGAAAGGAATATAGAATGGCTCAACATCTTTGGGGGTGACTGGACTATATCCAACTGTTCGTGGACAAGCCTTTTTGCCCAATTATTTCATAACCAGAAATGCAGCCAATAAATGTCCTTGCCCACATGAGCTAGAATGTGAGAGGAATATTTAACCAGCCTTGTTTGTAAAAGCCAACAACTTGGAATCCACCTAAATATCCATCAATTAGGCAAAATAAATTACATAGCACGCACAGAAAAGAACAGGGTGAAAGGAAGTGGAGAAACCAGGAAACGTGCCCATGTTCTGTCAGTAAGAAAAAAAAAATCAAGGTACAGATTAGCAGGTATGCATGGGCCCACTGGCTGAAGCCAAAATAGGGAACGTTCGTGCTCAGATGTGTGATAATGTTGATTATTTCAGCAAAAGAGCTAGTACTGGTCAGAGGAGAGGAAGACTTATTTTCCATATGATTAACATCTATGCTACTTCTGTTTTTAACACATGTGTGTAGAGCCTGTTAGGATAAGAAACTCAAAAAATTGAATGATATCTCATGGATCATTTCTAAGTCTTCATAAACTTTAATACAGAGAAATCAACACAAGGGAGAAAGGAAAACCTATTCTTACTTCAAATGATGCATTTCTGGGCATCCTGATATTCAGAGAAGATTGCAGAGAGGTGTGGAAAGGGCGGCCCTGGGAGTGGCGGGGGAGTGGGGGGGGGCGGCTGTGATTTCATGCTGGGTGCTGTGCTGGGTGCTTTTGGAAACTCAGCATCTCACTGAAGGTGCACTTCACAGAAGCCCTAAGAAGCATCACTGTCCTCATTACATACTCGTGAAAACCCACAATCCCAGAGGTTAAGGGACTCACGAGATTGGAGGGCAAAAACCGAGAAGCATGACCAAGGGACGTAGCCTGAGCTCAAGGCAGATGAGCCTTCAGACCACCACGCTTGCCACATGGGCTCAGGTCACAAACTAAGAGCTCCTTGAGGGCAGGAAAAACCAACTGTCTGCTAATGGCACCTGTTAAATATGACTCAGAGGAATGTCTCTGGCAGTCCAGGGGCTAAGGCTCTGCACTACCGAAGCACGGGGCGCAGGTTCAATCCGTGGTCGGGGAACTAGACTCAGCGTGCTGCAAGTAAAGATCCTGCCTGCCACAGTGAAGACGGAAGACGCTGCAACTAAGAAGTGGTGAGGACAAATAAAACCAAGTACTAAAAAGTAAACACATCTTAGAGACTTTGATATATATTCTTCGCAGCCATTATGAGGTATGTTTGCATTTTTAGCACTCGCACAATGTAAGCTAAATGAGCAGCTGTCCTTCTGAAAGCAAAAGAGATGGTTGAAATGCCATGGGCCCCCATGTCAAGCAGCCTCCTGACGCTCATTTCTTTCCCGGGTCATCGTGTTGAGGCAGAGTTTAGGCCTTGTCAGCTACTTTGTTACATAAAAGTACTTACTTTATGGAATCTGTCCCCAAACCGTGAGGCATTATCAAATTACCTTCTCTCATTTATTTCATATTTCATCACAGGGCTCAGAATTAACACCATTCTTCGCCTTCACAAACGCTTCTCTGTGTATAGGCCTGTGGGCAGGGAAAACTAATCCACAGAAATAAACCTTCTCTCCGTGTTCTCCAAGGTCAATAACGGTAAAGGACGGACTTCATTTAACTCTGCCTCTATGCTTTAAACCAATGAGTTGCGTTGCAAGGGACCATCTTAACACCATGGTCATTAGAGGTCATGCTCAAATTTTTTCTTTACTTTCTAAAAGGCTTCCGAGTCAGACTTGAAAGGACCATCCTTTTAAAAATCAAAGATAAAGACCACCCTCCTTTAAGAAGAAAGGCATACCAGGTTGGATTTTTTTTTTTTTTTTTTAAACAAAGTGTGGCACTTTTACAAACTTGGCCCAGGTTCTCAGGAAGAAAAATAAAAACAGGATGAAACAGAAGAAGCAAAAGCAAAGGCTTCCCAGTTCAAAAAAATTTTTTTCAAGTCTAGTTTATTGGACATGGAGACCCCTAGGTACTAAAGGCCTCCAACAAGATAAAACATCTTTCACTCACTGCCACTAACACAGCAAAGTACCCTGGGCTCTATAATTCCAAACCCAACCCACCCTGTTTGGCTCAAGTTTATGTTCATTAGAAGGCAAGCCTTTTTCTGTAACAAATCACACACACACCACACAATCACACATACACACACACACCACACACGCCATGGTGTCAGCTCTTCCAATTCCGCAGGCACAGCAGTATCTACCAAGAGAAGCAAAGTGCTTCTACAAGGTTACAAGTGGAAAGATCTACCCTGAAGTTTGGCCTTTTTTACTTTGATGGATGAATTTACAGCCACTTCAAGAGGAGAGAGCCCAGCTCTGCATGGCAAGCACGCCTGTATTATATTACTGAGCGGTTCGTTGTTTTCACAGCTGGGCCGGGATTTCCTTTCATGACAGTGGCCGCTGTTACCCTGGTCCTCTGTTCAAGACAGGGTTCTTTACGATTTGAAGGAAACGGCGCAGCTGCCTGGGTTCTGCACCCACACTTGTCCAAAGACAGACCCCTTTCTGTTACTTTCTTAATGAGCAAAGCGGCTGCAATCAGCCCGTCTGCCAACTCCTATCTGTTAAGAAGTGCTCAGGACAGAACAGTTTAAAAAAAAAAAAAACTCTTCTCCAATGAGAGCTTCCAGAAATGAAGTCTCCTCTATCCTACACCTTCAATGTCGCAATGTAACTTTTTTTTTTTTAATTTCTGATCAACCTTAGCCCTCACCTTTAAAAAAAAAAAAAATGGTGTATGCCTTCCTCTCTTGAAAAGATTAAATTCTTTATGCTTCCAAAGTCATATGGAGGTGCTCAAAACTCCACGCTGGGGAAATTCAGCACTTTTCTGAGGCTCACTTTTAAAGGGCCCAAATTGACTTTTCATTCTCCACCGCCTTTAACTTTATAAGATACAACTTCTCAGAAGCATGACTTAAATTCAGTCATGAGAGCAAGATGCCCAGGAAGAGAGTTCTGTTCCCTTTCTGCTCTCCGGGTCTATCAACGACCTGTCCTAAAATGGGTGACTCCTACAACACCCTCTTACGTGGGAAGAAAACCTGTAACCAGACATTCACTGAGACTGGTTAAGAAGCAGTGACTACTAAAATGAAAGGCACACTAAGGAGACAGAACATACAGCACTTTACACCCAACTGAGTGGGATGCAAAAGCACCCACCTGAAGGGCAACCCTTGCCATGCAGTCGCTGAGAAAAGAAGTGTCTCTGATTACCTGTATAACCAGACCACACACCTGTAATATAATCACTTTAAGTTTTATAAGATCTAACCATAGCTTGAGGGGGTGTGTGTGTGTGTGTGTGTGTGTGTGTGTGTTCTGCTATTGCTTGGTTTTTCTAAAACACAAATGCTGATATCATTTCAATCCAACTTGAAAACAGAAAAAAAAGTAAGTTTCTGCTTCAGCTGAGTTCCCTCGTAATAGACAGTCCCCAGCAGTCCTAGGTGGGACGTACCGGCATCATCAGCTTTCGAGGGGAGGAAGTCATAGAACCCTTCCCTTCCTTTCACAAGCCAAGGTGCCAGAACGAGACACAGGAAGTATTACAAGTTTGATGCTTACCTTTCCGATATAATACATGAAATGATTTTACGGTGGCTGGTCCCCAAGGGCCATATAATTTGGAAAAGAAACTCTCCATAGCTTTCTAAGCTAGCTAAGAAGACCTGCCTAAAAAAAGTCGGACTCACTGGAAGGGGAAGGGGAGAAGGAGCTGTCTGTTTCCCGGTTGACAACATTTTGTCTCCGAATTCCGACGGGGGACTGGCAAAACACACGGACTGTGAAATCCGTACGGCTCAGGGAACACGCGACCTAACCACCGTGCTTGGCATGAAGGGCACTGATGCACGCAGTGCCTCCTGGGGTGGAGAGGCTGGTTCGGCCTGGCGGGCCAGCTGCAGGTCTGCGTCTGGCTGGCCTCACGCTGCTGCAGCCCCTGGGCCAAGCGGGCTACGGTATCCCCACGTGCATAACATGCACAATTAGGGATGAGGCTTAACTTGGATTCAAGGAGGAGGGAGCACTCTCAGAGTCCCCTAACGGAGGACTCGGACTAGAGCAGGGCTTCCGCTCAGCCTCCAGGCCTGCAGGGTTCCCTGCTCTCAGCAGTGGGAGCACACACGGCTGGGGAGAAGCCACAGAAGATTCCCGTGGAGATCTTCCTCCCAGATAAGTCAGCTTGAGAAGCAGGCTCAGCTCAGTTTTTCTCATTTGTCTCAAGCATGCAGGCTGCCCCTCAAGCATGTACCGTTTCAGAGTCTCCACAGGTGGACCAGACTTTCTTCAGCATTTTGAGAGAGACGTAGAATAGGAAATGAACACGTAATCAAAGAATTTCTTGGAGGAAAAACAGATCAGGAGTCATACTGGTTGTCATGGACCAAACTGTGTCCCCTTAAAAATTCGTATGTGGAGCTCTAACCTCTGATGTGGCATTCGGAGTTGGGACCTTTAAGGAGGTGACGAAGGTAACAGAAGTCATAAGGGTGAGGCCCTGATCCCATAAGACTTGTATCCTCATACGGAGATAGACAGGGATGTGGGCACACAGAGGAAGGACCACACGACGACATGGCAAGGAGGCGGCATCAGCAAGGCAGAGAGAGGCCGTGGGAGAAAACAACCGTGCGAACACCGCAACGCAGACCCTTGCCTCCACAAAACCTGAAACAACACACTGCTGTCTGAGCCACCGTCTGGGGTGTCTGTCACAGCGGCCCCAGGAAGCTAATACACTTAACTTCTACCAGCCTCAGTGTTCATCCACAAAGGGAAACAGTGAGAAGCAGTGTTCTAGCAGGGCTCTTCGAAACATCTGATGAAATACCCATGCAGAGACCTGGACAAGTAGCAAGTTTCAATGCAACAGGGTTCTTACTAACACAACATCAGCTAAAACGCTCTCCTTGTGATTTACATCTCAGATTCTCCTCTGGAAATCTAAACATCTGTGCAGGACACCAGACAGAATAAACGAACCTTAGCTTCTCTAGCAGCTGAGCTATTCAACCACTCACTGCTGGTGCTTCAACTTCTCCCAAGAAGTATTTACAGTACAACATGACTAACACCCATGTGCAACCCAGAAATTAAAAATAATGGGAAAATCAGGGCTTCCCTGGCAGTGCACTGGCTAAGACTTTGCCTCCCAATGTGGAGAGGGCAAGTTCCATCCCTGGTAGGGGAATGAAGATCCCCCATGCCTCATGGCCAAAAACACTAAAGCATGAAATAGAAGACTGTAACAAGTTCAATAAAGACTTAAAAACGGCCCACATTAAAAAAAAAAAAAAAATCTTAAAAAAACCCCACAAACCTGTGAAAACCGGGACTTCTCTGGCAGTCCAATGGTTAAGAATCCCGCTTCCACTGCAAAGGGTGTGGGTTCAATTCCTGATCAGGAACCAAGACCTGCATGCCCCTTGGTGAAGCCAAAATAAATAGAAACGCTTGCAAATACAGTTTCCGGGGAAAGAAAAAGGGCAAAATAAAGGGAGAGGGGCTTAAAAAAGAAAACATGACAATCAGTGGTTGCCTGTGGGGAAAAATGGGGAGGAGACTGACAAATTACCTGGGGCAAAGAAGCAGAAGGTTCCCCTGGAGGCTTAAATGTGGGTCCGGGTTGGAGGCAGTGGTTTCCTGGGTGTACACATTTGTCAAACGTCGTTCATGTATACAACTAAAACATGAGTTTTATTAATATGTAACTTATACTTTTAAAAAGTTGACTTTTTTAAAAAGGGGAAAACGTGCATCCATATCTTTAGTATTAAAAAAAAAAATCTCATCTACCAGGAATCTGAAGTAGGCTAGTTTCTTGAGCATTTAAATGTTAGTTCTGAGCTCCCTGGCAACCTTGGTAAAGGCAATAAACTGCCTTCTTTATTACATGAAAAAGAGCATACCAATTCTTTAGGTGGGATGAGCTCTGTTTTCTTAACAACTCTGAAATTTTATCAGAGGAATCCTTAAGTGAGAAACATGTGCTAGAATAAACTGGTGTGGTAAACACTTGTAAATTTCTGTGGCCCTGCAAGCCACATGGTCTCTGCCTTCACCTTTTTAAACGTGAAAGCAGCCAGAGACAGTAAGTTAATGAGTGACTATCTCTGTGTCCCAATAAAACTTTATTTACAAAAACAGACAGGGAGGGCCTGTAGCTGAGCCCACGCACCACAGTTTGCTGACCCCTGAGATAGACAAAGTACTTTTAATATTCAATTCTAAGCTGACCTGAAGTGAAACAAGGAAAAAGCATGGGAGGACATGAAGGTGACCTTGACCCATAGATGTTTCTATGAAAGAAAATGTTAATATCGAATAGTCACAACAGCCAAGCTCGGAACTCATTTGGATAACAACCACTGAAAACTTAATTTTAGACAGTTTACGAGATTCTATAAAAGCATCTGTAAAGAGAATCTCATTTCAACAAATATAAAAGAAATTTTTTTAACGCATTCAATTTGCCTCAAGATCTTACGGCACCGTCTGTTTCACCCTGAATGTCATTCAGCTTACTATAACTACGTCGGCTTCTCATTGCAAAGCCGGGTGTTTAACTATAAACTACATCCTGCCTCTCTCTCTGTGTGTAAAATTGACAAATGTGTTGTTTTTGGATTCCAGAATTGTGGAGAAAGCCAACCTAAATGAATTAAGATGACTAATGTGTTGATTCTGCTTCCAGTCCAACAAAATGTTAATGTAAGAACCCGTGTCATATGATGCTCTTTGTTTTAGTTCAAATTTAACATCAAATATTGAGTAAGGCAGTTTCTAAGTAAATTACTAAGCTGAAAATATTCCTTCGGCGTAGCAAGAACTCCATCTTGCTTAAATAAATGGAAATTTGAACATCTTTGCTCAGATCAGCCTAAATAAGAAGTTAGAAAAATGCAAACCTCCATTACAGGGAACAGTATTGATTTCATCTTTCCGTGGAAAGTGACACAATACTGTCTATCGAGGAAAAGGATTCATTTCAAGTGATTCACCCATAATCATGACATCAAGGAACACCCTAAACGCAGCCAACGCGTAAGTAAGATACTGTTTCTCTGGGTGTGCCAGGGAATTAATCACATCTAAGGTGAATGCAAGGAGATCCAACCAGTCCATTCTGAAGGAGCTCACTCCTGGGTGTTCTTTGGAAGGACTGATGCTAAAGCTGAAACTCCAGTACTTTGGCCACCTCATGCGAAGAGTTGACTCATTGGAAAAGACTCTGATGCTGGGAGGCATTGGGGGCAGGAGGAGAAGGGGACGACAGAGGATGAGATGGCTGGATGGCATCACTGACTCGATGGACGTGAGTCTCAGTGAACTCCAGGAATTGGTGATGGACAGGGAGGCCTGGCGTGCTGCGGTTCATGGGGTGGCAAAGAGTTGGACACGACTGAGCAACTGAACTGAAGGTGAATGATGACCAAGGTAAGAGGAATACAGGGGCAAGACAGACAACCCACGTGTCTCTGAGCATCCAGCTAGTAACGCGGTATCTGGCACAGCTAGTTCTTTGTAGAATGATGACGTTTTTACAAACGTTTTCACTGCATTTACTTAACATTTGGCTGAGGAGTTCCGGTGGCTATAACACACTGCTACACAGTTTTGTTCTAAGTAAACTAACATTAGTTTTTCATCACATAATATTTGAGCAATTTCTATTCCCACGGAGGCAGTAACTATTACATTTCTAAAAGCTCTGCAGGAAGTGCAGCAAAGCCTGAATTCATTCCATAAACATTCACCATGGACCTTCCATGAATAAGACGCTAAATGTCACGTCCTGGATGATCAGCTAATTCTAGTATCAAATCTTTCCAGTTTTCTTAAATCAATTACATTTACTGACCACCAAAAGAATGATTTTAACTTAAGTAAAACTTCAGTGTGAAAATCAAATTTATGAAGAGATTATTTAAAAAAAAAAAAAAAAAGGAAATCAATAATTAGGGGGCCCAATCTTTCACAAAAAAAAAAGTAAGAAATTTAAAATTTTATAAGGAGGAATTTAGAAACCCAGGCTCTAGAAATGGAAACTACATAGAATATATGTATTTTGCCCCCAGGTTTCAGATTCAACTATGACAGGCTGTCACTAACTGAAATTTTTTTTCATTACCTGCCAGGTATTTAGGAAATTTCCATTGTTGAAGGGTAATTCTGAAATCAATAATACTTTATTAATTACATGCTGATAAATTTCTATCAGAAAAGCAACCGTTACAATAAAAACATCAACCTCTCTAGGCATATTTTTACTTTCTAACTCTATTCAGTTCAATGATTTTTTTTTTCATGAATAAAGCACTGTCTAAAGCAAGTATGTGTATCTAACTGCTACTAATGATTATAATTCCTGAAATCTATCAGGATTTCTTAATTCAGGATCCAGGGACCATCCTCCCCACCTCCCAAACCTCCACAGAAATGCCAGGCTATGAACACATTGATTCCCTCCCTGTGCAGAGAAGCCAGAAATCCCATCATAGTCTCAAAGGAGCCCAGAGTGCCAGGAAAAAAAAAAACAAACAAACATTAAAATTCAATAGCCTGGAATTTAAAAAAAAAAAGCTGAAAGATGTGAAAACATTTTGCTTGTCACTCTGAAAGATAAACAGAAAGAAGTATTGTGTACTTGACAAAAGAGGCGAAATCTCAGAACAAGTCCATCCACACGAGCTGACCATCCTGGGATGGGAAGGGGACTTCAACCATTACGAACCCAGAGCCCTGCCCAGCACTCAAGTCATTCCTGCAGCATCGTCAGCAAGCGGCTGCCCAGCCTACACTTCAACACCTCTGAGACGGGGAAAGCACCTGCTCCAGGCAGCCTGCTCTATTTCTGGAAAAGAGGCAATTTCCTGCTTGCGTCCTAACGGGTCATGAAGACAAGAGCTACTTCTGAAGACCACTCACCACAGGAAGTCCGTTCCATGCGGGGTGGGGATATTTTGTTCACCACTGTATCCCCAGGTCCTAGAATGGTGCCGAGTACACAGCTGAGCCCTCAGTGTTTGTTAAAGAAACGGCTTGTTTATCAACTGGTAGCATCACTGATGGAAAGGAATGCCTCTCTCACAGCGCGGTTCTTAGGGGTTGAACTGTGTCACGTGTTAAAAAAAAAAAAAATGTGTATTCAAGCTATGACCAACCTAGACAGCATATTAAAAAGCAGAGACATTACTTTGCCAACAACAAAGGCCCATTTAGTCAAAGCTTTGGTTTTTCCAGAAGTCGTGTGGATGTGAGAGTTGGACTACAAAGAAAGCTGAGTGTCAAAGAATTGATGCTTTTGAACTGTGGTGTTGGAGAAGGCTCTTGAGAGTCCCCTGGACTGCAAGGAGATCAAGCCAGTCAATCCTAAGGGAAATGAATCCTAAGTATGCATTGGAAGGACTGATGCTGAAGCTGAAACTCCAATACTTTGGCCACCTGATGCAAAGAACTGACTCCTTGGAAAAGACCCTGATGCTGGGAAAGACTGAAGGCAGGAGAAGGGGACGACAGAGGATGAGGTGGTTGGATGGCATCACCAACTTGATGGACCTGAGTTTGAGCAAGCTCCAGGAGTTGGTGATGGACAGGGAGCCCTGGCGTGCTGCAATTCATGGGGTCACAAAGATTTGGACACGACTGAGCAACTGAACTGAACTGAACCCCCAGAACGTGGCTTTATCTGAACACTGGGTGTTGACAGAGGTGATTGAGTTGAAATTAGACTGGAGTCAGCGTGGGCTCTGTGACTGGTGTCTCTATAGAAGGGGGACATGTGAGCACAGAGATGGTCACACGTGGAGGGAAAGCGGTGTGAGGACACGCGGGAGAGCCAGGCAGGGCACTAGGTGAAGGCAGGGAAGAGGCTAGAGCTAGGGCCTGCAGGCAGCCGGGGAGGTGAGGAAGGGCCCCTCCCTACAGGCTTCAGAGGGAGCGCGGCCCTGCGGACACCTTTACCTCAAGCTGCAAGCCTCCAGAGCTCGGACACGACTAATTCCTCTCCTATGGTCCACTCAGGTTGTAGTCCTTTGTTCCAGCAGCCTGAGCAAGTTAATCCGACAGTGGATGAGATTGAAGCCCCAGAATTCATCCCAACTGGGGCTGATTTATACTCTGGACAGAGTCTGCAACCCTTATGGGAACCCTGGGACTGACGGTGCACATCAGGGCACGGAGTGCAGGGTGATGGTGCCTGGGCGCACGGCCCAGGCACCCCTCACACCCACGGTCCCCTCCCCGGTCCCGTCTCACTCCGGCTACTGCTGCTGCTGTGGCCAGCAGCTCCGTGCAGCTGTCGAGCAACTTAACACAAATGCGACCAGGCAGCCTGACTTGGGGCTGAGTGTGGCGTGCACCCCCAGTCCTCTCGTGGGGCATGGCATACCCGCAGAAGCCCGCTTGGGAGACACAGCTAGCTGCACAACCCCAAGAGGCTGAGTGTTAACACCTATGGGGCCGCTCCGGTCTGATGGGATGGGAGGTGCGTTCCCCCTCACCATGCAGGCTGGCAGCTCTGAGACGCACTTCACAAACCTCCTCAGAAAGTCCCTGGACAGAGTGCCAGTGGCCCCCCGTGCTGCCTGCACGGTAGCACGCCCTGCCCTGCTCAGCCCCCTTCTGTGTTTAAGCCTCCATGCCACACCGGTGCTGAGCAATTCACAAATTACCTACAAATAAGACTCTGCCTCCAGTTCTGCTTTGAGGGGGCACCTAAGCTGAGATGAAAACCTCTTAAAACACTTTCGATACACAACACAAACTCACTAGCTTAGTTTTTATAAAACCTGACTCATTACACAAGTTTCCCCCCCTCCCCCTGCCATTCTAACTGGCCAAACTCTGCTTCCCTATAGAACTCAGTCCACTGATCCACCTCTTTCCCTTGAAGGAAACCGGGTCCACCTCTCTCCAGCAGGACTATCACAAGGACTAATTAATGCCAACCTCTAGTGGCTCAGACGGTAAAGCGTCTGTCTGCAATGCAGGAGACCCGGGTTCGATTCCTGGGTTGGGAAGATCCCCTGGAGAAGGAAATGGCAGCCCACTCCAGTATTCTTGCCTGGAAAATCCCATGGACCATGGAGCCTGGTAGGTTACCGTCCATGGGGTCACAAAGAGTCGGACAAGACTGAGCGACTTCACTTTCACTTTTCTTCTGCCACCAGCTAACCAACGGGCACTCTGAGGATGTGACTTGATTTGCCAGCCCGAGGCTTGTCTGGGCTCCAACCAGAAGTGAACACAAAATTCTAGGTGTGGCCTGACCACTGGCGCTGTTCACCTTTCTTGACCCCCAAACCACGAAAGCGTCAGCCACCCAAATGCACAAGCAGGCTGTCTTGCCTCAGAGGCTGTACTGCTGCAGATGCTAAGGGCTACCATGAACGTTGCCTGGTAGAAACTTCTAAGCAGCTGAAGGTAACAGAGATGCCCAATGCCGGCTGAAACTGAGAAAGCCCGCCTTTACCACCAGCACCCCTTACATGGTGGGGGGGCATTAAGCACTTCCACCCTGCTCCCTCAACCTGAGCGCATGGCCTGTGCAAGCATGGTTATCGTCCACAGCAGAAGGGGGACTGCAACTGAAGGCAGGCGGCCGTCCACTGACTACGCAGAGTGGGCGCCCCCAGCGTGCTCTCTTTCTGGACAGCTGTCGGCATGCGGGCCCCTGGGAAAGCCAAGCTGAGCAAGGCATTTCCATTTCCCTGGAGCGAGGCGCACTCTCCCTGCTCTGTGCTTTCCTCTCCCACTTGGGTCTGTGACGCTCACTCACTACGGGTAAAAGCTGAGGCTTGCCCTCAGAGAATGTGGAACGAGACAGGCCTGCCTTATTCTGTCTCTTCTGCTAAAAGCATGGATGCAGTTCAAGTTGGGCACGGGAAGCCAGGGTTTTGCAGAAATCCCTTCTGCAATCCACTGGCGGTTGTGCCTGCTGCCCAAGGGCAGTCGGACCAAATCGGCAAATATTTGTCAAACTCCCAAAGCACGAGAGACACTGATGGATGAAGGCATCCCGCAGCAGGTCGGCCGATGAATTTAAAACTTGAGTGACTTTTCTTCCCTGTCTCGTACAACAGTGCACCCGACAGAAGCTCCTTTCTTAACCTCTTAAGAAAAAACCTAGCTCCCTCTGTGCTGGCCTCCACGCGATCATGCCCACCATTGGGAAGTTAAGAAATTTAATTAAAACTGAGTCCCGACAACTTAAGAGAAGGAAACTCATGGTGGACAAGACAAGGCGACAGACAGTGCGCCGTCACTGCCCCTCACTGGATTCTCTCGAGACCGCCAGGCTGCTGTCATGGCGCCCGCTTCACAGCGAGGACACGCAGACTTGCGGGTCGAGGGCGGGGCGCAGGGCTCGAGCCTCAGCAAGTTGAAGAGCACGGAGCTTTTTTCTGGTTTTTTGTTTTTTTTTTAATTAAAAAAAAAGTATATCTAATTACCTAAGAAAGAGTGAGGGCTCACAACCCAAAATAAAACCGGGCAGTGGACACGCGTGTATGCTGCAGTCCTGCTGTGCCAAGGCTTCATCCCTGTGGCCAGTTTCCCACTTCGGACACATCTGTCTGGGTGCGGGGACCCCAGCTATGTTACTACCCCTTGCCCTTACTGACCCCCGGCCCTGGAGGCCGGGGCAGCCACGTGGTGGGATGTCCAGGAGTGAGCACGGGGCCCACAAGCCCGCCTCTCCTCTCCTCCCGTGCCCCCTGTGCCTGCTGCAGGGGTGGGCTCCGCCCCCAGGGGTGGGCTCTGCCCGATGCTGACTAGAGCATCAGAAAGCCCACAGCCGCCCAGAGAGGCCGCGCTCCCTCGCGTGCGTGGATGAGGTGCCAGCCTTCCGTTCGCCACACCAAGGGTCCTGCTTCACTCTCGGTGCAGAACTTAGAAAAGGTGGGGGGGAGGAAATACGCCCTTTGCTGGGGCCTACAAAGCCCCACACCTATTTATGGGCAACCTGACCAATCTAAGCTCAAATTCCTCTCGTTTAGAGTAAGACGTTCTACGCACTTCAAGTCGCCATAATTTAAGATGAGTGCGGCCGCACACTTGAAATCAGTGTGGAATTTATAAACAGATGAGGTATAACAGCACGCTGTTAGCATCTGTCCTCTAGACCCAGAAGAGCTCACAAGTCACGTGATTAAGGCTCGGTCCAGTGTGCGCTTGGCTATTTGCGGTGTTTTCAAAACCAAATGTTTCTTTCTGTGTTTTTAACTACTTGGTGCGATAGAAGTGGCAATGATGTGCCACTTTATCTATGAAACGGAGTTCTGTATACCAATAAATTTTGGTTTAAAGAAAAAAAAAAAAATTAAGTTGAGAGCCATGTAAAACCAACACTGAAGTACACAATCAGGAGACGAGACCCGAAAATCTTCTCACCGCGTCCTGGGAGTCGCAGGAGCCTGTCCCAAGTCTGAATCTATTCCACAAGCTAATCCTTTTTCTCAGCTCTGCATCATTCCTTGTTTCACTGTATCGCTATAATTTTTAAAAAGCACAGGCATATCGTGAAATCCCATGCTTTGTAAAAGATTCCATTATAAGAGTAATCATTATTGAACCTTTTAGCCCAGATGTAATTTCTTACATGTTACAACAAGTTTGGCACGCATTGTGAATTTCAGCCAAGGTTGATAAAGTTCAATAACTTGGCTAACCAACCATGTGTACTACTCATTATAGAAGTAATAAATAGATTCATCAAAATGGACATGAAAAAGCCATAAGAAAATCGGATCCCATTTCCAGCCTGACGCCATAAAAGCACCTCTTGGACTTTAATATAATTTTATATATAGTTATCACACCTACTCATCATTCAACAGCAAGCACATATAAGACAATCAGCTACCTGCACTTGCAGTCTGGATAAATTCCAGTCACAGGAGCGAATTCTCTACCCTAGAGATCTTAAAGTCACATGAATGCACACACACTTCTGTGTTCAGTGTCTGCGTGTGAGTGCTAAGTCACTCAGTCGTGTCCAACGCTTTGCGACCCCATGGAGTATAGGCCCTCAGGCTCCTCCGTCCATGGGATTTCTCAAGCAAGAATATTGAAGTGAGTTGCTGTTCCCTCCTCCAGGGGATCTTCCCGACCCAGGGATCAAACCCACATGTACTGAGTCTCCTACATTGCAGACAGATTTTTTTTTTTTTTTTTTTGCCACTAAGCCATCAGGAAAGCCCGTGTTCAACTCCTGAAAGAATTCATATCAAGTAGAAAGGGAAATCAGATAGACACGCCTAGAAATGTCATTTTCCTTCCTATTATCTTTTGGGGTCAGTTTTAGCAGAAGCAGTTTAATTTTTATCCCCCAGTAATACTTTCAGTCTAATTATTCTTTTAGCCTCTTGATAATTGAAAAATTTAGTAGAAAGAAAAGAAAGCCTGATTTAGATTAATGTCATGGATGGAAGAAAGCGTCTCAGTTCGCAGAACGAAGAGAGTCTCCTGTGATCCAACGTACAGGAGTCGAGAGAGCTGGCCTCCAGGATCAGAGCACAGTTAACAGAATCCCTTTATGGGGTAAGAAAACCTGAGCGAGTACCGAGCTGAAAGTCCACGCTCTCCCTGCTGCCTCTCTCTCTTGGGCTTCTAGAGAGAAACGCGGACACAATTTCAGACACTCACATTCAAGAAAACAAAACCCTTCCCCTCTCAGAGAGAAGTCCTCCCCAGCACCCAGCCAACCACACTGGAGCTGTTCGAAGCAGACGCACAAGAATGGCACCGGGGAGCCAAACTGCAGGGCAGGAGCAGAGACAGAGCGGCAGAGGACAGGCTTGTGGGCCCAGCGGGCCGAGAAGAGGGTGGGATGAACTGGCAGCAGCACTGAAACATGCATAACACACATGCATATCACAATGCGTAACACAGCACTGAAACCTATCTATGGATGTGCGTGTACTGTGACACGTGCGAAGCTGCCCTACAGCACAGGGGTCGGCTCGGGGCTCTGACCACCTAGAGGAGTGAAATGGAGGGGGGAGAGAGGCTCACGAGGGTGGGGACGGGTGCTCACTTATGGCCGGTTCAGGCTGTGGTATGGCAGAAACCAACACAGCATGGAAAAGCAATTTTCTTCCAATTAAAAATTTTAAAAAGTAAGGCTGTGTGCTGCCCTGTCCTTGCTAATCCTCTGCTGGAAAAACAAGACCGCCTGGAGGCATGGCACCCCTGCGGGGGGACTCTGTACCCTCCCCGCCCAGCAGAGCTTGTCTTCCTCCCCAAGGACAGAGGAGGCCGTGGGGTCCACGCTGCAGGATACTCAGGGTGCAAGCGACACCCTCCCCTTGCTCCATGACTCACTCTTGCCCTCTTCTCTCTCACTGCACCCGCAGCATGCACACCAGAAACCGCCCTCTCCTTGCAGCTGAAGGCTTTCTTCTGGATTTTCTCTCTTGTACACATCAGCACAGCGGGATCAGCGTGTGACAATATTATAAATATCCTCATACCCTCCTGGTTCTTTTCACGTCTACCGTGGAGAGGAAAAAAAAACACAATCAAGCTTTCCAAAATCCAAGTTATGCTCCTCAAAACAAGGAAGATAGTCCCTACTATTAATTAAACAAGCAGCACCCACTCATCACGACCTTCGCCAAATACCGTGGAGTTGTTAACTCAGCCTAAGCAGGACATCACAACAGCAGAGTGCTTTATTTTCTCAAAAAGTTGGCAACCACCGGACTCTTCCAAGAGCTTAAATACCATAATGACAGATACTGATGTTCAGGAAGATTAAAGTAAAATATGAAACTGAACAGAGAACACAGAGATGAGCCAGAGACAGGCTCTGAATCACAGGAGAAAAAGAAAACTCTCACAGTGGTTGTCAGGATGAAAAAAAGCTCACGGAAACTAAACAAGAGGGCTTAATGGTTCCCCAAAGGCTCAAGAGATGGGTAACATTCAGCAGGCTACCGTTACAAGCATTCTGTGCACAGAAAACAGTCTCTGCCATGTCCACATGATCGTTTATGGCAACGCCCAGAATTAGGAATATCAGTAAATTTCTAAGCAGAGATTTCCGAGAGCTATGCAGAAACGCTATCAGAAAGAGTGGAGAGTTTTCTATCATGGACCTCATTTAAAACAAAGCCCGCCTGCACGCATGTTGACTCTGAGATTCAGTACTAATATTTAAGCCAACAGCTGAGTCAACATGAACAATGCTTGCTGTTTCCTACTTGTCACAAGAGTTGATTCTGCCCACTGATGCGGAATGGCACACACGTGCACATACACAGAGAACCATACGTATAAAGCCCAGTTTCCTAAAGCGAACAGTCCAGGAGCACTGAAGAAAACACACAGAGCCCCCTAATAGCCACGCAACACGCACACAGTCTCTTAGGAGTGCAGAAGCGTAAACCTGGAGTCACTTGTTATTCTACACGTGACAACTCTGTCCCTACCCAGCTCAACTCACACTCCTGAGCGCACCCTCTCTTACATAAGCTAGCGTCCCTCAGGTTAACCTCCTAGGACGTGCAGGCTAGAAGCTTCGGTAGTTCAGCTTCTACATTCCTGTAAAGCCACTGGCATTTCTTCTTTGGGAATTAGTTCAAAACTATTTCACTTTCAGGTACTTCTCTGTGGACAGTTTAAACAGAACACATGATGATGACTGCTGGAGCCTTTAAACGTTATTCTTCAGTCCAGACCACACCAGCTTTACAGTCACTGAAACACGAAATCTGGAAGTCACTCCTGAAAACTGCGTGTGCCATCTGAAAATTTTCAAAAGTCTGCAATTCAGATGTTTAAATTTTATATAATGGATAATAATAAAAAAAAATCTGCTTGGAATTTGTAAACCCAAATACACTATCTGAAAATGTGACCACCTTCCCTGAAGCCTCGACAGAATGTAAAATTCAAAGTCTGGGAAACAATTCTCCATTTTGTGGTCAAATCCTGTGCTTTGCAGCGGCCACACCATTTGAGGAGCTGAGAACCTGGAAGGAGTAGGGAAGCATCGCAGCAATCGTAACATCCCGCTGGTATACACATCGTCAAGTTAATAACAGCATTAGCCGAGCTCCGCTATTCGGTCGGCAGAGCAAGGAAAGGAGGGCTGAGAGCTCCAGGGCCAAGTCCAAACGTGGAGGGAAGCGCAGAATGCAGAGACAGGAGAGCCAGCCAGGACGAGGATGGCAATCAGCCCACAAACCAAACGAGGAAGTCTGCCATTCAGACCAACCTCAAATTTTTAGCACATACTATCTGAGCGGTATGCCGAGCTGCTCAGACTGTAAATACAAACATCAAAAGGCAGAGAGGCATCTATTAAAAACAAAAAAATCCTAATACAGCTGTACGCTTATTAGCACAAGGCAAGAAAGAAAGTGTGGATTAATACAAATGACAGGTAAAAGCCGTGGCACCCGACCACAGAGCCACACTTCATTCAAGGTAACGGTGACTTTCCGCTCACCCTGCACTTATTTGCAGGTTTATAGTTACCCAGAAGAGGCCGAAGTGGAGATGAAGCTTAAGAGGAATCGGAGACTGCCAGGAAGACTTAGAACATCAGTCAAGCCAGCGAACCTTGTCTTTCATTTTTAAGAACCTACCTGGTGATTCACTTGCAGACATCTCAAGAATTAAACAGAAAAGGTTTTAGTATCCAGTGCTTTTAAATACAAACAGGGAATTACAGAAGTAATTAGAAACTACATGTGTACATGGAAATATGTGGTTTAAAAAAAAAAAATTATACCCTAAAGCAAACCGATGCCAACATCCTCTAGAAACAGAAAGGCCAAGTGGCCGGGATCCTGGGCAGCCTACAGCTCCAAAGAGGCGCAGTGTCTCGTCTGGCTCTGCGCTGAAGACTTGGCACCCGGTTCTCAGCAGTCAGCTTGCTGACTGCACGAATGATGGAACAGAGGGCACATCTGTGACAAGCTGGCACCTAGTTCTCAGCAGTCAGTATGCTGACTGCACGTGCGAGTAAACTGAGGACGCGTCTGTTGCTGCCAGCCAGCCAGCCCTGTCTCTCTACACAGCCCCCAAGGCAGACCCCACACCAGGGTTCCAGCCTCGAGAGTCCATACGGACCGGGAGGGCAGCAGGACATGCTCCAGGAGACAGGCTGGGTGCACTTCTCTTGCGGGGCACAGGGCCCGCTGGGGCCCGCTCTCTGACCTTTCTGACGGTCAGAACCCTAAGATTTGTTGTCGTTTAGTCGCTAAGTCGTGCCCAACTGTTTGCCACCCCATGGACTCTAGCCCAGCAGGCTCCTCCGTCCACAGGATTCCCCAGGCAAGAATACTGGAGTGGGTTGCCAATTCCTCCTCCAGGGGATCATCCCGGCCCAGGGATCGAACCCACATCTTCTGCATTGACAGGACAATTCTTTACAGCTGCGCCACCAGGGAAGCCAACTCAAGACTACTATTAAGCTAAGTCTCCTGATTTTAACGTGTTGGCAATTCATTTGAAACAAAACCGGCAAACACCACAGGTCCTTTCTACACAGACCAAACCAACCACCTGAGGGCCAGATCCAGGCTACAGACCCCGGTTACCCCTGTGTCCCAGCTGGGAGGCTCCAATCGTGACCAAACGGCTCCCAGAGAAGAACGAGCAAGTGGGAGAGGGTCCCCCTCCCTCAGTCCCCGTCACGCTGGGTTGGAAGTCACTCAGCAGCGCTACGGTGCGACAGCAACATTTAGACACCACCCTGTCCTGGACAAACTCCGAACGGAGGACAAAGGGACTCACAGGGCTGCTCCCAAACTCAGAACAGCCAGGCCCCGGGCCGGACGCAGCCCTGGAAAGACAGCCACCTGGCAGAGAGGACAGCAGGAGGGGAGAGGTGCGGGACAGAAGGCGTTGGTGCTGCAGGAGAGGAGGCCTTGCAGACGGCCCGCCTCCTGCTGCGGTGCCCGAGGAGCGGCCCCCGAGGATGCCCACATCCAAGCCCCGGACGCTGAGTCAAGCAGAAGGGACTCTGCAGGTGTGAGCACAATGACGGTCTAGAGATGGGGATGTCCTGCCGCTGGTGCAGGTGGACCCCAGGTGACGAATGGTGTTGCTGTACGAGGGAGACCCGTCTACAAGACGAGGAGGGGACGTGATGGGGAGTGACACACGTTCAAGGTCGAGGAAACGTCCACGGGCCAAGCTGCTCAACAAGCGAGGAGGGGACTTCCCTGGTGGCCCAGTGGTTAAGAATCCACCTGCCAACCCGGGAAGATTTCACATGCCACGGAGCAACCAGGCCCATGAGCCACGAGAACGGAGCCTGAGTCCTCCAGAGCCCATGCTCTGCGACAAGAGAAGCCACTGCGATGAGAGACCCGCGCACCTCAACCAGAAAGCAGCCCCCGCTCGCCGCCACCAGAGCAAGCTCCTGCACAACCCAAAGACCCGGCGCAGCTGAGCATTAATTAAAATAAACAAACAAAAAATAAAAAGGTGAGGAGGGGACGTCCCTGGTGGTCCAGTGGTTAAGACTCCATGCTTCCACTGCAAGGGGCGTGGGTTTGGTCCCTGGTTAGGGAACTAAGATCCCCTGGCATGCCACATGGTGTGGCAAAAAAATAGAAAAAAATTAAAAGGTGAGGAAAGAGGGACTCCCGAAGAACCTCCAGAGGGATGTAGGCCCTGCCAGACCACCTGACTTCAGCCAGCAAGACTGATTTCAGACTTCTGACCTCCAGGGCTGCAGGCGAGCAAGACGGTACTGTTAACCTGTAAGGACATGGCGACAGATGCGTGTGCGCCCCTGGGTAAGGGACAGGGTCCCATGACGACACGCGGACACCACGGGCTTCCGCTGGTCAAGTCCCTCGCTGGTCAGGCCAACGGGACCATGAAAGAGAAACACCAGGCAACTGGCCATGGCCAGGCTCGGTACAGAAAGGCCCTCAGGCACAGAGACCCACGGCTCCCAAGTCAGCTTTTTAGGCTGAAAGCAGGGTATATTCTGCAAAAACCTGACTCCGCTCCCTGACTGAGACGTCCCCCTGCATGCATCTGTTAACTCTCCACCTCGTCACACACTCAAGCTGGTACCAGGACCTGGAATGGAAACTTCCTTTCCTGAGAAAGCTGTAACAGCATTTCTTCTTTTTTTTTTAACCCCCATAGCAATGCCACTTGGAACACAGCGATCATATTTCAGCTGATAGAAAGAAGCTTCCCAAACCCAGCTGCGGAGAGGAGACGCCACAGCTGCACTCCTGCGTGATGCACCAGGCAGAGAAGCGGAAGGCAGCGAACAGACCTGAAGATGCAGAGCATTGAGACCCATCCTTCCGGCCACCGGCGGCTGACACGGCAGAATTTGCCCGTGTGAAAGAGACTGACTATTTTCATCCTCTGGCTTCGTGTAATCACCAGGAAAACAGCTTCCACGATGGAGGTGCTGCTGGCGAATTTGCCGATGTTATCTAAGCCAAGAGCACCCCGTCCTCTCTCCCCGTGAGCCTCTGTCTTTGCTCGGCACTGCGAGCAGAGGTACAGAAGGGCCGGGGAGGCTGCAGCCTACAGCATCCAGAAAACGTGCCATCCAAGGAGCAGCAACGCTTTCACCTACGGAAACTCGGCATGGTGACAGCCTCCTCAGAAACGCCCTTCTTACCCCAGGCCTCTGCTCCAAGGATCCAGCCAGCATCACACAGCCTGTCAACCCTGGGTGGCACAGCCCTCCTCGAAGTTTCCTAGTCATCATCACCAAATCGAGGGTCCAAGGTTCAGCAAAGGTACTTGACATCTGGTTACCTTTCTGAACCCGGAGAAGATGCTTGCCGACACCTCTCGGTGGGTCCTAACGAAAAAGGATCCACGCTGATGGGTTCTTCTACAGTTTCAAGTGAATGGGACAGCTAAGCTGGGCGTTTATACTTGATACTCCAGGCAGCCCTGTAAACCATCACAAATTCAAATGACACAGAGCTCTGATGCTAGGCTTTTGGAATAAAGATGTTACTACGATGCATCCGTTTAAAGTTTAATAGTTTTCCGTCCTTTTTTCCTCCCAAATTTAATTGATCTTTTTTTTTTTCTTCCATGCCTGCAAGAAAAATAACCTCATCCTTCCCTTGACTCTTTTTTTTCTGGATGCATCTGCCATCTGACCTCCAAAGGAAAAAAAAATAATAATAATAACTCAAATGTTTCCCTTCATACCAAAGACAAGTAGATGCCTAAAACAGTTTATCGAAAAAGGTTGTTTTAGGACAAACTCGCAGATATGACAGCAGCTTTTGGAGTATCCAAGAACCAGGAAGCCAGGAAAATACCAAACTAATTTCAGTAACTTGATCGCCCTGCCTCCCATTACCGAAATGACTGCAGTTCATTAAGTCCCTGCAGTGTGGGGCAGACAATTCCCTGGGCATTCTGGACTTCCCATCTTCAACAACTCTGCAAAGCAGAAAAAGTGCCCGTGTCTCCCAGATGCAGAACCAGAGCTCAGAGAAGGAGAGGAACTGGGCCCAAGTCAGTTAGACGGGACGTGGCCAGGTTTGGAAACTGGGTCACGTCTGCTTCCTGAGTCCCGAGCTCTTCCCTGGCACCCCGCCTCCTCTCCAGATAGAAACCTGCCACCTATCCGGCTTCCCCGACTGTCAGCACAACTATTTTCAGCAGTGTTATGATTTCACCACATGGGAGCCAGGCTCATCAAATGAGATAATGCACAGTAAGGCTCTGCAAAGGGGCTCCGGCCACAAAGAGATGCTTTGGGGGGAGATCTGCAAAACCCAGAGGACTGGATGTGACCTGTGCATCATCGTGGGATTCAAGCTCCATCACAAGCTGGCCAACCTTGAATTTTCTGGGTGCCCCCATCCACAAACACAGGTGTGAAGCAGGGGTGCCTGTGATGGGAGCTGTAGCTGGCGTGAGTGATAAGACACAGGCTTACAAGTTGTTAGTGAAGCCAGCTGTGGGGGGGTGAGGCCAACTTCCTTCTCATGAATTACCTCTGGATCCCAACACTGAACATGGACTTAAACAAGAGACACTTTGAGATAAATTAACTCCTGAGACGAAGGGACATTTTGAAAATTAAATTATGCCACATGAATCAAGCAATCAATTAGTAATCAATACATATCCAACAGTTACGCCTGTAAAGGCAATTCATAAAATAATGCATACAGGGATGTCCCTGGCGGTCAGTGGTTAAGAATCTGCCTTCAAATGCAGGGGACAAGGGTTGGATCCCTGGTCTGGGAACTAAGATCTCGCATGCCTCGGGGCAACCAAGTCCACGCACCACAACTTCTGAGCCCCTGGTGCAGCAACTACTGAAGCCGATGCGCCCAGAGCCTGAGAGCCTGTGCTCCACAGGAGAAGCCACCACAATGAGCAGCCTGCGCGCCGCAACCAAGGAGTAGTCCCCGAGCCCACGCGCCACAGGAGAAGCCACCGCAGTGAGGAGCCTGCACGCTGCAACCAAGGAGTAGTCCCCGAGAGCCCATGCGCCACAGGAGAAGCCACCACAATGAGGAGCCTGCATGCTGCAACCAAGGAGTAGTCCCCGCTCACCACGACTAGGCAAAAGCCTGCAAACAGCAAGACCCAGCACAGCCAAAAAAATTTAAAAACCAGAATTAAAATCATTAAAAAAAAAAATACAAATGGCCAAACATGGAAGAGCTGATTAATCAGAGATGTGCAAATTTAAGTGATATTGTTTAAAAAAATGCTAAATGCCAAAACTGACAAGGATGCAGAGCAAACAGGTGTTTAAACTGCTCCAAGCTTCCGGGGGTGTGGTGTGACAGAACAAATCAAGATTTTAAGGTTAAGAAACACATCCCCTGACTCAGCAATTCCACTTCCAGAGAATAAGCCTATTAGAATAGTCACCGATGGGCAGAAACATTTAATTACAAAATGTTCATCTCCATTCCACAGCCATCCAAACGCTGAAAGGCACCCAAATGTGCCGTAGAGGGGAAACGGTTAGAACCATATAATGGCTATGCAACCCCTTATGATGCTGTAGAATATTCTATGGCAGGGAAAGGTGCTCATAACCACAGTTTAAACAGAAAAATCACAGAAGAAAAGAAGCAAAATAAAAAATGCTGGGAGTCATATAGACTACATATTACAGTAATTCTTGGTTGGCAAGGATTTGAGGTGATTTTTTCTTATCTGCATTTTCTAAGTTTTCCATAAGGAGCACATGTTTCCAACAATAACAAATACTTCTGGGCCAGCACCTGGCGCGTGTCTGAGTCCGATGAGTGCCAGCTCCTGTCCCCTGCAGCGCTGTCCCCAAGCTAACTTTAGTGACAGCAAAGGGGAGTTCCGACCGAGAAAGCATCCGCGTGCCACGATCGTCCAGCAGTCCCGAGAGCTCAGGTCTCCACCTTCCCTTCAGACACCACACTCAGCACACAGCCTGGCACAGAGCGGGCTCTGGCAGATTTTTAAGGTAAATTTGTTGACCTCAGGTAGACTGGATAAGCTGCTGCAGAAGAGCATGGTCAGGACTGAGCACTGTTCTCGCAGGAAGGGAGGAGCAAGGGGAAGAGGGCCCCGGGCACAGACTCGGACGTGCTCTGTTCTGGTTTTGCAGGCACCCGTGGCTCAGGAGCTGTGTGACCTTGGGCAGGCTACCTCACCTCTCTGGGCTTTCAGCCAGACACAAGTTCAGGAGAGCTTGTGAGCACTGCAGCGAGAATTTTAAATAAGACAAGGGGTAGAGAATATCTGCAAATTCTAAAGAGCTGTTACTATAAGACAAAATGACAGTGATCAATCAATACTAACCTAGAATAAAGAAGTACATTTCAGAGGTAAGGCTGAAAATGAAAAATGCCTTGCTTGTTTTCACTTCAATTTCCATACAACTACACCAGAAACTTCTCTGATTCTCAACTGTGCCCCTCTTTCAGGAGGTCATCTGTTCCTGTGAAAGGCCTGGGTCCCCCCTCCCAGCCTACCGAGGAACATTACAGACGCCGGGGAGACTGCCTCCCGCCTCGCCCACAGATCAGTGCCCCCACCCCCCGATACTCCCGCGCCTCGCCGGAGCACGCTGTCTCAGTCATCCTCTCGGGGTCTAGCGAGGAACCTGCTTTGCTTTCACTGACAACACTGTCTCAGTGAGGCTTCTAACATGAAGGATCCCGAAAACCAAGCAGCACAGCCTGGTAAACACGGAACACTTCAGAGCCCATCCCTGTCATGCAACTCGTTACATAAACAGGAGGACGCTTCCCGTTCAGTTCACCTACCAGGTGCCGTGCACACAAACACTGGCCCTTCAGGAAACGCAGAGCTGCTTACTTACTAAGCCGAGGGAGAATCAGAAAGTCAGGCAAGAACCGCTTAAGTTTCTGGAATTTGCTTTTTCATCAATCTATGGACTTAATTTAAGAGATCCTTGCATGAAGGCCCTTCTTCTGCTGACCACGCCCCACCCTGAGAAATTACTCTGGAAAAGGCAGAGGACTCGGATCCAGACAGTGTGTGTGTGTGTGTGCGCGCGCGCATGTGCACGTGCGTGTGTAACACTGCAGAGAATGAAGAAAGAATGTGGCCGCATCATCCTGTGTCATCCTGAACGAGCGACGGTCAAGGCGGTTCCGACAGCCAGCAGGCCTTTCGTGTCAACTCTGGAATGATTCCCACAACTGCCACAGAGTTTTAACCATTTTTACGGGACAGACAATGAAGACATCTGTAAAGCAACGAGCAGAACGTTTCAAGGCTGGTGGAGGAGGTTCACACCGTTACAAGTACATTCGCAGTTCTTGCTGGCTCTTTTCATTTTGGAGAGAGAAAAAGGCTGCTGAGAGAAAGAATAGAAATAAAAGCATGTAATATGGTGTATTCATTTTGTCCCCATTTAAAATTTGAAAATAAGTGGTTTCATAAAGCCAAAAGGATTTTCTCTTCTGGGTCAAATTTCTGTTTGAAAGCTGAAGCATACAATTAATGGGTTGCCTCCAACTTTGGGTTACAGAGCCAAAATAAAAACTACCCTCCTTCAGATCTTGTACGTGAAGATACAGGCCATCTGCTTCATATTAAGTATTTGGTTTAACATGGCCTCTCAGTTAAGAAACATATACTAAGCCCAAAAGGACACATTTTCTTTCTACTGCAAAAACGTATCATTACTAAGCAATCTAATTACAATAAATTATATAACACTGAGCAGGCTGGGGGAGGGAGGCAGAGAAATTCTATATTCTTAGAAAAAACTGTAAGATCAAGGCCTTCTAAATGAACCTTAAACAGAGGTATTAGTATTTAAATATTACAATTTCCACTTAGAAATTTAAAAACCACATTATTGATAGGCCAGCACACTCAAAACCAATAATGTCACGAGAACACAAGCCCTTGTGTAATCTGGCAGAATGGGCTGCTGCCTGAACACAATGGGCCTTTTTCTAAATGGATCTCTTCATCCTTGGAATTTCATGCCGAGAAAAAAGGGGGAGGCAAGAGGAAGGGGTAAGAAAGAGAAGCAAGCCTGACGCTAGCAACAGTCTTCAGTGTGAACTCTTTCACCAGGACGTACAAGACCTGAAAGATGTGTTAGGAAAGTAAAAGGCATTATTTAACAAAAATGAAAGCAAGACCCGCTGAGAGGAAGAAAACTGTACTGAGATGCTACCGCTTTTGTTTAATTGTATCAAAGGGCAACAGCGCCCTCTAGTGGAGAGAAAATATAAGCCTATAGGAAGACATTGCTCTTTTAGGTAATTCACACAAAATACACAGAACCCTTTCTTTCCTCACAACTGCTATGTCACTGAAGTATGCAAAAGCAAAAAAGCAAATATCTTAGATTCGGGGTTAAGTAAAATAACCGTCAAGTTTTCAAACCTGATAAAACACTTGTAATCTCAATTAGGGTGGAACTATTTTTAAGTACTTCTTTTTAAGTGATGATTTTAAACCACTTAGACAATGAACAGCAACTTGTAATGAACCTCGTTTGTTATGCTTATTTATAACAAATAAATTAAAATCTCAACATACATGCAAGTATGAAATTCAATTGACCTCATCTGACAAGAAAGCTTTAGTTGACATCTACTAAGGCACACATATCATTTACATATTATCTACTGCATACATTTTTAAATAAGGTTTTAAATATGATTACCAAATTATGAGATGAGGCTCATTAGAATATTTCAGTTGACCTCTTCCTTTAGATATACAGCTTTTCAAATATTCTGATCATGTGATTCCCATGTATATTCAATGTCTAAGAATATTTAAATGCAAAAAAGGTTCTTTAATTTTAAGTACTAATTCTCAATTTTTATGTAATATTATTCAAGGACTTCTTCCAATACTGTCAAAAATCTCAATAGTTTCTTGGAATAACTGCAAAATCATTTCACTTACATGGGTGTATTTGGTCATAAAATAGAGATAGTCACAAATGTTTTTCATTTAAAATGGGGGTCTGAATTCCCAAAAGATCATTTAGATTACTTCAAAAAATTCCCCTCCGCTTAATGAGCACCAGGTTCTTAAAAAGAAGATAAACATCACGATCCCACTAGTTTAAATCGTGTTGACAACCAGAGAGGAGACTGTAATCAGGCATTTCAAGATCTCAAGTGTAATGATCCCATATGAGGGAGTTTTAAACAAGAAAACAACTCCGAGGCACCCTCTTCTCCTTGAACATATGGGATCTTTTGGAACAACTGGGACAGGGGGGAGTCAATGGCGTGATTTAGGCTGCAAGGCAAAATTTAGTTACACTGGGTGTGGAAAAGAAAGCCAAAGACCTGCGGGTGGAGGGGAAGGGGTTCCGTCGGGTTTAAACCTGAAGGACGAACACACCTTTCCACACGAAGAAGAGCACTCTTCTAGTATCGACACACAACTGGTAGAATTACGCCAGAGATGAATTCATCGTGGTGATGATTCGTAGGATAGAAGAATACAGCGAGTACGCTTCACACTGGAATTTCAACACATGATTTTTGGAACAAGACCCCAAGCTCTAAAACACGGCCTCTCTAACCAAAGCAACCAGTTTCAACATTCAACTCCAACATTCTGGGATTCCGGGGTGGAAATCTGATACCTCCATTTTGTTTCAAGAACAAATTTGGGGTTGACTTTGATAGTGTGAACATACACTTTTTTTACATCTCAAAGTATATAAATTCTGGTATATAAGCATGAGCACACATGTACACACGTTATTAGAATTCTTGTCATGAAACTTAAAGAGACTTACCATATATAACATGAATATCAACAGAAAATCGAAGTGTCGGTCCTAAAATATATTTTACTGGTATATTCTGAGGTGGTCAGCTTGTATTTGTTCAGGGGAAAAAAAACAATTTTGTTCTTGTTAATGGGTCGTCTGACTCAAAAATCAAACGCAGGCCAGGCTATTCCAGACCTCAAGTCACAACCTTTGAGACAGCCCAGCGTTATCAAGGCTCAGAAGGTCAAAGAAATGTTTCATCCTGACTACACTCCAAAAGGGATTTAAAAAACAAATTTTAACCACTGTTGGTTTTAAGACTGGAGTTGGGGACTTTCCCTGGTGGCTCAGGAGGAAAGACTCTGCCTGCCAGTGCAGGAGACACAGGCTCGATTCCTGATCCGGGAAGATCCCGCATGCCGTGGAGCAACGGAGCCTGTGGGCCACAGCTCTGAGCCTGTGCTCCAGAGCCGCAAAGCCACAGCGGCTGAGCCCAGGGCTCTAGAGCAGTGCTCTGCGACGAGAAGCCACCGCAGTGAGGAGCCGTGCACCGCAGCTAGAGAACAGCCCGCACAGCAATCAAGACCAGTACGGCCAAAACGAAACGAATCTTTAAAAAGCCAGAAGTTGGGAAGAAAGTTCTATCATCATCGCCAGTGAACAGCAGGCTGAGAATAGCAACGTTGCACGCACATCCCTGTTAACAGCTCTTCAGTGCATGTCTGACAGGAGCGGGACCTCCCTCCTTAGGCGCCATGATGGTAACTTTGCTCCCTGCAACATGTGCACAATTGCCAACTGACGCGCCTGCTCACAGCAGACAGTGCGCAGGGCAGGCACAGCCCCACACTGAGGCATTCAGGCAGCCCCGCGCTGGAAGGGTCTGGCCTTTGAGGAGCACGGTCAGTCCTCAGGTGTGAGAAGGCAGCAGTTTGCGCTGAGCTATCGACAGGCAAGAGGTCAGCAAGAAGCTCGGCCAAAAGGCTTGAGTCCAGAGAAGCGGCTATGGGATCTTCCACGATGGGAGACCCCCAGTCTCCAAAACCCCCTCTCCTGGGACTTGGCAGGAGACTCCGTCTGCGTTTAACAATCACCGTGCTGAAGCCACTTCCATTCATTTCTTTTACCAGATCAGTTCCGTCGTACCACGGACTCCAGGGAGCTAAGGACACCTGCCCCTTCCCGGCCAGCACTACAGCGAGCACAAGCAGAAGTGACCTCCCGCCTCGTCTCTCCGGGTCGGCGGTCAGGACCAGGTTCCAGGCTGCTCGGCTTGTGAGCAGCAGCTCTGGTGCGTGGGGGGACTGGCCCGGACGTCGCAACACTGAGCTCCAGAGAGAGAGGTCCACAAGCTACAGCGCTCCATCTACAAGGTCCTCCGGGTTCAGAACGTGCTCAGAGGTCGAGGGCAGAAGAAGGCGAGCTTTAGAGGAGGTGACGTCCCAGGGCCTGCGGCTCCCGAGAGCCGGGGGAGAGGGCGCTGGCGGGGCGTCCCCAGGAGACACGCGGCATCCACCATCACGTTCCTATGGCCGGGGGCCTGGGTCCCCGCAGAGCAAGTCCAACAGAGCAGTGCCCTGTCAGGAATTCAACCAAACCATCATGGGAAAACACCGAATGTGTATACCAACCTTTGTAAAGCTGATCGGGCTACCTGTGTTTTCAGCTGTGGGGTCACCACTCTCAACATAAAGGCTGGTGTGTTTTGTGATGGCCGCCTCTGCTCCCAAGAGCACAGACGTCCAGGAGGCTAAAGACGGCAGTTCCCACGTGGGTCACAGGCCCCCTGAGCGGCAAGGGCAAGGGCAGGCCAGCACGTCCAAGCTCCCACAGAAGGTGAGTCCTGAGTGCCCGGGAGAGTTGGAAACAAAGACGCCTGGATCGCTCTGCCCACAGTGTTTCACTCTGCCCACAGTGGATCGCTCTGCCCGCAGTGGTTCCGTGTGAAGCGGCAGAAACAGAGCAGTGATAGCAATGTCTAAACCAGCGTGTTTCCCAGTTCAGGAGAAGGGAGGGCTTCACCTGGAAGGCACAACCTCCTGGGGCAGGGACACTCTGTAAGGCGCACACAGGATGTCAAAGCTGCCTTAGAGACGACCAGAAAGCTGAAGGCCTGCCTTCAGCTCTTCTCTTTAAGCCTGCTGGCGGGGCTGCAGTGCAACAGTTATCTGCAAGGATTTGATTACCTGGAATGTTCAGTTTGATATTATTTCACAAAATTAAGGAAACAAATCTCAGGAGCTCCCTCAGACTTGAGCTTCTCAAGGGCGGAGGGGCCCCAGGGTGAGGAGGCAGAGCTGAAGGCAACTGAGGTCAGAGCTGGGACGGGGGGCAGCGTGGCGCCCTGAGACCTCCCCACCGCCCTCCCAGCCTGAGCGTGACCACTCGCCACCGCGTGCTACTGGACCACAGGCACCCCTACAGGGTCCCCGAGACAGCTCAAGACAGCGGCAGGGGAGAAGTCAGGGCTGGGAAGGGCCAGAGCCCCCTCCGAGAGGCCCGAGGCCCACACTGACCCGCAGCACGTTTCTCCTCCACGCTCCAGAACCTCCTCCTCCCTTCTGACCGCGACTCAATACCCCACTGCACGGAACTCTCTGCATATTCTGGACCGACCCCTTTGGTCCCATATTACAGCTTCCCAGGTGGCTCAATGGTAAAGAGTCTGCCTGCCAAGCAGAAGATGTGGGTTCAATCCCTGGATTGGGATGATGCCCTGAAGAAGGAAACTTCAGGGGAAGGATCCACTCCAATATTCTTGCCTAGGAAATCCTATGGACAGAGGATCCTAGCAGGCTACAGTCCATGGGGTCTCAAAAGAGTTGGAAACGACCTAGCAACTAAGTAACGACTGCCATGTCATAAGGCCCCTGTGGCAAATTTCAGCAGAGCCTCCCCAGACGCGAAGGCGTGCCCTGTGTCAGACAGAGCCAAGTTTGACCACTTACACACAGACCATCAAAAGTCACGTCTTACTAACGAAAGGGAAAAACTGTCCAGCCACAAGATTAAGGGAGTGAGATCTGTAGGTTACTTCTCTGGGTTACTGAGGGTTAAATAGAGAGCTTTGACTTAAGTCCATATTTTTTTTCTTAATTATCCTACGCTTAGTCCACACCCTCACAGAGAGTGGCCGACACACCAACACGACATTGTTTCCTGGATGACTGAGGATCCAGCAACTACCTTCAATATAGCATCATCGGTTTTTTCTATCGATGACAAATACATAGAATTGATGCCAATGTGATTCAGAAAATTGGACTGAACATATTCTCAGTCCAGGATGAGGTCCCAGAGTTGATTTTTAAATAAATCCCTTTCAATGTAAAAAAAAAAAAAAAAAAAAAACAGTCAAAAGTTCTGCTCTGGGGCTTCCCTGGTTAAAAGTTGGCCTTGCAACGCAGGGGACACGGATTTGACCCCTGGTCCGGGAAGACCCCACCTGCCATGGAGTAACTGACCCTGTGTGCCGAAACCACTGACGCCCTCACACCGCGGAGCCGGCGCTCCACGAGAAGCGCGGCAGCGAGGCCTGTGCACCGCGAGGAAGGGCAGCCCCCGTTCACCACGACCAGAGACGGCCACACACACGCGCGCAGCAAAAGAGCCCCAGGGCACCCGAAAAGCAACTGAGCCAATACATAAAGCTACAGATAAAAGAGGACGTCCAGTCTTATTTAAAAAGAAAGAAAAAAGTTCCGCTCTGGGACTGTAGCTTGTTAGGGTTTTGACACTGCACTCTGCAACAACTGGCGCTCTGAGAAAATGTCACCACCTGGACCTGCCCCACTGACGCCAGGAGATGCTTCTGCGAGTTCAAGAAGGGGTCACCAAAAATTAACAAAGTTGGAGGGCACAAAAGGCTGAGGACCCAAAGCTGGTCAGAGAGGCGGCTGGGAGCAGGGGTCAGGAAGGGGGCTGGTGCTGCGAAGGGTCGAAAGGACAGAGAACTTGCTGGAATACAGCGGAACACAATTCCATGTCTTGTTCCTGTAAATTAACCTGGGGATGCGCATCCTCACTCCAAGCAAGCTGGTTCCTACAGACTCAGATGTTCACGTCACGAGAACCAAGTGAGACGAGAATGAAATCACGTGGAGAGTGACCACAGGGCCATTTGCTTGGCCGCGGTTTCTCTTTCAGCCTTTGACACCCCCTGGAGCCCCCGCCCTCGTGACGGTCACCGTGGGGAAACACGGGCCACCGAGAGGTCAAGACAAGGACTGATTCTGCCACCCGGCAGAGAAACCAGATCCTGCTCTCCAAGGAAAGTGATACTCTCGGCGACCAGCGGACCGGACACCCGCTGAGCCCTCTGTCCCACAGGCACCACACACTGCTGCTTCCGAGAGCCCACTACCAACCAACGCTGGGCTCGAGGGGCCAGGTGACCAGGCTGTCTGCACAGCACGCAGACCAGCTCAAAAAATCCCCAACGGAGCCTGCCGTCTCTCTTCCTTAAGAACCAAAATAACCACTGTCTCCCGTGACTGCAGCATTCGGAGGATTCAGGGTCAGCCCCTCCGCGGCCTTCCTTCCACGGAAATGCGCCCGGGGCTTTAATGACCCGAAGGCTGAAGAGCCTACAGGTATCTTTTAAATCAGAGAATCACTGAACAAAACCTCCCCCCAGCTAGAGTGGAAAGAACAGCAGCGACAATCACGACTGCCGGCTGACAACCCACCGATCCCCGAGTTCGCCCCGGTCACCACGACCACTTTGCCGCTGAGGTCGCGGCCCTGGAGGATCTCCATGGCCGTGGTGCTGCCGTCGTATCTCTGTCTGGTGGTCGGCTTCGTGGGATTGTCGTCCACAGTAAACGCCAGTCTTGGGTCCAAGTAGGTGGTTCTTTTGTTTATGTGGCTGCAGAGGAGAGGAGGGAGCAGTGAGCCCACAGCAGGGGACGGAGGCGTTTACGACCACAAGACAATCTTCCGGCACAGGCTAGGCAAACTCCGTTTTCCAGGGACTAGCAAAGCTCTTTCTTAACCCTGGAAAGACCTGGGGTCTGTTTGATCTATGTTTTGGGCTCCAGAAGGATTATCATCCTGCCTAGGAAGACAGGCATCCAAGCTTTTTCTTCGGAACTGCCTGTAAAAGAGGTTGTAACGTACAATAAGCACTGCCCTGTATCCTCAGATCTCAAAAACGCAGCAAGCTTGGGGCTTTTTAATTAAGTCATGCAAACATGGTCACTCTTGTCAGCGGATTTCAGTTAAATTTCTCATGTGCAAGGGCCTAAGAAGATTCTGAGTACGAAACTCAAAGTGATAAAAGTTGCAACAATAAATATGAAAATGGTCAACTACTAAAATTGCTAAACATTTTCATTTTAAGACTATACTCCCACTCTAATTTGATTTGGAACTGATCTAAATCTTGTAGAAACAATAAAAAAATATATTGATACTGTAAACAATGTATTAAAACACACTGATACATCCTATTCATAAAGACCAGTTGCTCCTACTGAATAGGATTTGCTTTTCACATTTTAAATGTAACCTTGGGATTCGAGGTGTACCTCAACATATCTCGAAAGCTATGAAGAAGTCTCCAGAAAGAAAGATTTCATGATTGAAAATGTATTTGTGGGAGTTCCCTGGCGGCCCAGTGGCTAGGACCCAGGGCTTTCACTCCCTGGCCCGGGTTTTGATCCCTAGTCTGGAAACTAAGATCCCAAAAGCCTTGCAGTGCAGCGAAAAATATATACATATAGGTAAAAAAAATGTATCTGTAATGTGTATCTGTGTATAAAACTAGATACAGATTAAAAATCTATACTCACCACCCCATAAACACTAAGACCCAAGAATAACCCGACTTTCATTTGACTTTTAACCACAGTTGCCTGGTAAGCATTCTGACTCCAGTCATACAGACGGCAGAGCTCCCTGGAGACACGGTCACCCTGGCTCACAGACGTGCATCTCTCTCCCAGCCCCTCAGTGGCTCCACCCTGGTAACCAGAAATGACCTATGGCGGAAGTCCTTACACCCGGGCAACAAACCTGGGCTCCTCCCCCAGGGCACTGCCGCTAAATGTATCAGCACTCTAACAGGGTCAGGGCGGGGCGACGACGGGCCAGGCCGCTGAGCACGGGCCGCGCTTAGAGCACTCTGGGGACTGAGAGTTACCACCACGGGTATAAGGCAGTAGGAGCACACCTGGACCATGCCAGGTGCCAGACACATGGTCACTACTGCTGTCTGTTACTGTAGTTTATTCCAAAGACGGTGTTACAGACAAGGGTGCTCAAAACACTGTAATTATGGGCACACTGTGGAGGTCCTGCATTGTGGGGTCAGCTCCAGACCAAAGGAACAAAACGCACGTCGCATATAATAAACTGAGTCACACAAATTCTGCAGCTTCCAGTGCACGTGAAAGTTAGGTTTACACTGCGGCCTACTAAATGCGCAATGGCATCGTGTCTAAAAACACATACATCCCTTGGTTAACACTTTATAGCTAAAAACACTACCCATCATCCGAGTCTTCAGTGGTGTGCGTGTGTGTGAAGTCGCTCAGTCGTGTCCGACTCTCTGCGACCCTGTGGACTGTAGCCCACCAGGCTCCTCTGTCCATGGGGTTCTCCAGGCAAGAATACTGGAGTGGGTTGCCATTTCCTTCTCCAGGGGATCTTCCGGACCCAGGGATCGAACCCAGGTCTCCCGCATTGCAGGCAGACACTTTAACCTCTGAACCACCAGGGAAGCCCTTATGCCAGTGGAGGGTTTGAAATACTGCAAAAATCACCAAAATGTGACACAGACACAAACTGAGCGAATGTTATTGGAAAAATGGAGCCAAAAGGCACTCAGGGTAGGGCTGCCACAAACCTTCAATTTGTAAAAAAAAATAAATAAATAAATAAAACAAGTATCTGTGAAGTGCAATATGACAAGATCTGCTTGTATGGACGCCACATCACAGAAATGTAACAGCATCAATGCCCAGTAGGTAATTTGATAAATTATAGTATATCTATACAAAATGATACCACTTCGCTGTTAAACATCATTTTCTTGAAAACTTTCTAAGGACATGAGAAAAACCTCACACGAATTATGTGCCAAAAACAATTAACCAAACAGTTCACCCAATACATTCTCTCTTTTTAAGTATATGTACAGAAAATACAGAAGAAAAAAACCCAAAAATCGTTAACAGCAGTTACTCCTGCGGGTAAGATTACACACTACATACTATTTTTCCACAGTGTATACACTTATTACAAAAGCAAGAAGCCCGAGAGTAGTTTCTTTGTAGACAACTTACTCGACAAAAAACACTTGTCCATTCTCATCGGTTTCTTGTTCCCATCCGTAGGGCAAATCTGAAAAACAGCAAGACAGGTCTACCTGGGGGAGGGGTGAACTGAAGTCCCCGCCCTTTCAGCCACAGTCCCAGTCTCCCGCGGGACCAGCAGGTCGCAGGTTCCAACTACGGCAGGAGAAAAAGGCCTGCTACCCCAACCAGACTCCACATTTCTGTCTCTTGCTTGTGAAGTAAGACTACTTCATTCTTTTCAGTTTTACTGAAGTATAGATGAGTGACTATATTGTGTTAATTTCTGCTGCACAGCAGAGTGACTCAAGTTTTACATATATATATATATATATATTCTTTTTCCTATTCTCTTCCTTTATGGTTTAATCACAGGATACGGAATACAATTCCCTATGCTATCCAGTAGGACCTTCTTTTTTATCTACCTTATACACAGTAATGTGTATCTGTTAATCTCAAGCTTCCCCGTGGAAGTCACAAGCCTGTTCTGTCTGTGAGCCGGTTTGTTTCATAGACATGTTCGTGCGTCGTATTTTAGATTCCACATGTAAGTGGTATCATATGGTACTTGTTTCTTTCTGACTTACTTTCCTTAGCATGACGATCCCCAGGTCCACCCATACTGTTGCAAATGACACTTCATTCTGCTTATGGCTGAAGAGTACGCTACTGTATACACACACCTCTGTCCATTCATCTGCAGATGATCATCTAGGCTGTTTCCACGTTTTGGCTATCGTGACTGGTCTGTGGTGAACACAGGGCTGCATGTATCTTTTCAAAACAGAGTATTATATGGGTATATGCTCAGGAGTGGGACCACTAGGTCATATGGCAACTCTATTTTTAAAACGATTTCATTCTTGATCATTCTTCAACGCTCCCTTCGGCTCCTGCTTTTCACAAAATCCTTCCTGGCTTCTCCAATCAACATGAATTCCCCCTTGAATGAACTCCCAGAATGTATCTACACTACGGCAGGCAGCCAGTACCATTTGTATGCTGACTTGTGATAACTCCCATTACAGAGCAGTTTCCCTTTTTCTTCCATGGGTACATGCTGTCTTTTCAAATAGACCCTCAACCTCTTGAAGGCATGCACCTTCTTACGTTTCTACTCCATGGATGACACACGTACTCAGAAACACCTACGAGTCACCACAAGCTTCACGGAATTCTATCAAACACCAGTATACTTAATTCCAGGATAGGAGCCAATAACATTTTCACAAACAGAACAACTACAGAAAAACCTAATGAACTGTGAGTCCAAGCGCCCTATTATTTTAATACTTTATT
This sequence comes from Bubalus bubalis, assembly GCF_019923935.1. Classification (NCBI taxonomy): domain Eukaryota; kingdom Metazoa; phylum Chordata; class Mammalia; order Artiodactyla; family Bovidae; genus Bubalus; species Bubalus bubalis. Next base: position 4,960,672 of record NC_059174.1, on the reverse strand, counting down.
TTTAAGGCCAGTGAGAAATCAGCATTTCACTCAAAAATCTCATCACTTCCTTCTACCGAATCCTACGAGCTCCCGAGAGGGACGGTCCAGTTCCTCAACAGACCCTCTGCCGGTGACAGTCTCCCATCTGAACCGCGCCTGACACACGAGGCTCTCTGCTTTACGACCCCGGCATACACACCTCCCGCGATTCGCCTTCTTTTCCCAGTCTTCGGATGTTCCCACTGGGTCTTCTCTTCCGTGTGACTGTGTAAATAAAAAAAAAAGCAAGAGAACAATAAGAAAAGTTACACTTCTAAAATTAATCCATGGCATTAGATTTTTCTCTCCCCAACATAATTCTCTCTCAAGAGTAGTCAAGTCAGACATTCACAAAGAAATATTCAGAACATAAGATGGCTGTTGGCAACAGGTCAAACTCTCTAGGTTTCAAGCAGCAGCAGTCTGGTAAAAGCCTGCATTTATGAACCAATGGGGAAGCCAGAGGAAGATGGGACCCTGGCTGTAGGTCAACTCTAGAAATCTCACTGAATTTCTCAAAATATCTAGAGAGGTGTACTGCTTTGTACTTGCTTCAGTTTTACTCCAGGATAGATTGAAAATTCTGTCTAATTTATAATGCTGACATGTAGATAGAATTTAGATACAACTTTAATCTTAGTGGTTTCCCTTGTGGCTCAGACATTAAAGAAGCTGCCTACAACACAGGAGACCCAGGTCAATCCCTGGGTCGGGAAGATCCCCTGGAGAAGGGAAAGGCTACCCACTCCAGTATTCTTGCCTGGAGAATTCCATGGACAAAGGAGCCTGGTGGGCTACAGTCTATGGGGTCACAAATCTTCTTAAATGTTTTATTCTTTCCACAAATTTAACTTCAAAGTGTTTTTTAAGTGCTGATTCCTAATTTCATCCAAGAGGAAATTAAGAAGTGGTAAGACAGCCCCATAGGTTAAGTTACTTAGCTTTGGAGCCTCAACTTCTTCATTGGCAAAATGGAAATAATCTTAGTACTGACCTCCTCATTGGCAAAATGGAAATAATCTTAGTACTGATCTCAGGACACTGTTATAAGGATACTGTACATAAAGGGTTGGACACGGTATCTGACATATAAAAAGCCCTCAAAAGGTCTACTATTTTGAACAAATCAAATATACAAGCCGGTCTGATTTCCATGCCAAACTAGCCTTTCATCTCAGGAGAGCATATACAGTTATCATTCAAATTCAAACCACAAGCCAATAACAGACTAGAGACACCTGTCAACAGGTGACCTATCGTCAAGAAAAACATAAAATTACTTAATGCCAGAAAAAGCTGCATGTTGCAAGAAGCATTCAAAGTTCATATGCTCAGGCCAGAGTGGAAAATAGCACGAAATCACTGACAACCGGATGACAGAACACTCTTTCGGAGCCATTACTTTAAAGAGAATAAATACAGAGAGCAAGTAAATGCTCCTGTAAGACGCTGCACTTCAAAGGCAGGGTCTTTTCAGCAACTGCCGGCTTCTGGTGTTTTGCAAACTCTCAGCGGCCAGTGCAGGGACACTGTGGACTTTGGATTCAGGCCACACACCTGAGCTCCCGCACCGCACGCACCCAGTGAGCCGGTCTCCCCACAGCACAGGGAAGGTGAGAGGCCGGGCCCGGGACAGGACCGGTGATGGATGAGATCCCTGCACAGACAGAGAGCATGGGCAGCCCTGCCAGGAGAAAGGAAGCCCTGACTCCCTAGGAAGCGTAACCCTGCTCCCGCCCTGGCACTCCTGAAGGGGGGATCACTCTCTGCAGCGGGGACCATCCTGGGCACTTCAGGGTGAACAGCGTCCCTGATCTCTACCCACCAGACGCCAACGCAGCTGTGGCAACGGCAAGGCTCTGCAGACACTGCCCCCATCTCCCGCAGACTTGGGGTCCCGGGCCTGATGCCCACATTTCCTGGTCCTCCCGCTCACCAGCCTGGTGCCCTTGGAGAAGTCACTAAACCTCCCTAAGCCTCAGTTTTCCCATCAGTACAAAGGGAGTAATAATGGCCCCCCTTCCTGGGGTCAGACAAGCTTCAGTCAGTCTACATGTGTGAAGAACTAAGAACTGTGCCTTTGACAGAAAAGGATTATTTGAAATAAATTTCATATAAAAGTTAATTAAAAGCTGTTCCCTTTCCACTGTAACCTAAAATGACTTTTTAATGAACAGAAAATTACAACACGTCCCCACTGTTATCTTATTCTCCTTCAAAAAGAAGTCCTCTTTTATTTTTCTTTTCTTTCAGCAAGTTTTCTCTTTTTCTTTTTGTCATTTAAAGAGATAATTAACAGTGATCTTAATGTAAAACAAAGGGATCAAAATTAAATTCACACCACATTACATGGCTATCGCTTTTAAGTATGCTCTTCTAAGGTTTTGGGGGTTTTTTTGAAGCTCAAAAGGGAGACCCAGAGCCTCCTGCAGAAGGGGACCCGCCACCCACTGGTCAGGCCAGCCATTGCCCTTCAGGCCCAAGGGCTTCATGAGCAAAGGGGGGCAGGACCTGAGGCCCCAAAGACCCCCGGGACTGCACCACAGCCCCCAGCACCGAGCCCTCACCCCTCGGTCCCCCACCGCCCCCACTCCGGTTAAGGCAGAGGGACTGCCCTGGGTGGTGTCAGGGCAGCGAGAAAGGCCCCCCAGCTCACACTGCTGACCGGTCACCCTCCGCCACAATACTGGGCCTCCCTGGGGGCCCAGCCTGAGGGAGCTGAGCCATGAGAGCCTTTAGAGGTCTGCTTGTGGGGAGGCTGAGGGGCGGACAGAACCCACACGGGAGAGGAGGAGCAAGGCTGCGAAGGGGGTTCCCACGAGACCCCAGGGGCCAGCTGGGAGCTGCAGCCTCAGTCTTTGGCCGGGGTGGGGGGCACCCCGCAGCAGTGGGAGGAAGGCCTTGGAGAGAAGGAAGGACTCCGAGGGCAACCGTCTGAGACATCGGTCAGGTTCCCCAGATCCCGAGGGACACGTGAGCTTCCAGAACTGGGAGTGAACAAAGGCCCGGGATGCCTGCAGGTCGGCAGAGCTCAGGGGGACTGCTGGGAACGCAGGGCCGGGGTCATCCCGGGCATCCTTCACCCCGAGCAAAAACCAAGGGCTGGGAGGAGAGGAGCGCGTCTGCGGAGAGGCACCCACCACCCCGGCCGGGAGCCTGCCAAGCTCTATCACCAGAGTCAACAGGGCCAAACACCACTGGAGGCCCTGGGGTGTTTTCTAGGGACCACACAGGCACCACGGAGTCCCCCGCGGTGGGCTCCTGGAAGCCCTCAGTGGAGCCGGCGGGAGCCTGCGGGCCTTACTGAGCGAAGGAGGCGGACGCCTTCCAGGAAGGAAGCGGAAGGAAGGGTCGCCCAGCAGCAGGCGAGGTGCGGGGGGGTGGGAGGCGGGTGGCCAGGCGGGCAGGGGTCCCCAAAGGGAGGGAAGAGGCTCCAAGCGGCAGACATTTTTTCTCTCTCCCTTAAACGGCAGGAGGGAACAAACTACAAGGGTCAGATGCTTTCTCCCAAAATTCTGTGTTGCCACGACGACACCTGGTTCCACCTGAACTTACTTTTCTCAAACCCTGAGGTCACCAGCGCGTTTTCCTTAAGCTATGTTAATGAGACTATGTATTTGCTGTGGAACGTGCCCTTCTTCAAAATGGCTCCACCTAAGACTCTTTCTTTTCTCAAACCTTGGGCTGACAGTAGCTCAACAAACCAGTATTCATGCCAATTGTTTTATGGCTGGGGGATGACACACCATCCTATCTCAAAAATGCATGTTGTGGGAGAGGGGCCTGGGGAAATTCCCTCAGCCTTGAGGTGTCTCTCTTATCCGACTGGTGATGCTTTAGTCGCTAAGTCGTGTCTGACTCTTGCATGTCCATGAGATTCTCCAGGCAAGAATACTGGAGTGGGTTGCCATGCCCTCCTCCAGGGGATCTTCCCAACCCAGGAATCGAACCCAGGTCTCCTGCACTGTAGGCAGAAGATTTACTGACTGAGCTACTTACCTGATTAACAGCCTTCTAACAGACATAAAACATCCAGCTAAAGACTAGCAGGGGGACACTCTTTGTGCCCCCTTCTGATGTCTATGTCAGAAGCTTTCTCTATCTCTTTTATACTTTAATAACACTTAATCCCACAAAAGCTCTGAGCGATCAAGCCTCGTCACTGGCCCAGGATTGAAATCCTCATCTCTGAAGGCCAAGAATCCTGGTGTCTCTCATGGCTCAGCAACAACCTTCTGGGGGACAGCAGAGTGACCACAGCCACAGGAGCCTCCAGACCGAGCATGAGGCCCCAGGTCAAACCTGAAAGGGAGCCCAGGAGCTCTGGGGACAGCGGCCAGAACGGGGACAGGCCCTACCCAGAGCAGGGGAGGCCCCGGAAGCCAGGAAGCAGGCCCAGTGCCTCTTCACATCCCCAGGGCCCAGAAGGCCACCCACCCAGGGAGGCCCAGGAGACCTTCGCTTGATGAGCTAATTTCCTTACTCCCCGTGGACTGACCTTACAGCTCCCTGATGCTGAGCATGGGGGATGGAGGCGAACGAGGAACGGTCCCTGCGCTCACGACGCTGACAATCTGGGGAGGGACAGACAGCAGGCGAGGCCGAGTGGCACGTAGAGAACTGCAGACGGGGGAGTGAAAGGTGCTGGGAGGAGAGGGCAGGGCCCATGCATGGGGACGCCCTTGCGGGCAGAGACACTGAAGCTCAGCTCCCAGGGACCAATGAGCCCTTCAGGCAGAGGCCTCAGCCACAACCAACGCCCATTCAGAAGCCACCCGGAGCCCCTGGCTCCCTGCAGTCCTCCAGAGCGGAAATCATCCTTCTAAAGACACACAACTGACATGAATAGATGGGACTAGATGCCATGATCTAAGTTTTTTAAATGCTGAGTTTTAAAATGAAAATACAATGAAATACAAGGATTCAAAAATTTGTATCTACTTATCTACTATGTATCTACTCATCTTGCTTACTCTGTATCTACTTATTTATCTACCTACAATGGAATATTACTCAGCCATAAAAAAGAATAAAATCTTGCCATTTTCAACAAATAAATAAATAAAGACACATAGCCGAGCTCACTGCCTGGCCGCAAAGCTTCAGTGGACCCTACTCAGCGTCCTGACCATGCAGCCCAGCTCCCCTGAGGCACAGCAGGGCCCTTCCTCCTCACCGGTGTTCAGATTCCTGCACCACCACGGCATGGGCGGGGCCTCTGTCTCTTCTACCTGAGCTGCCCCGGACCTGCCCACTTCTACCTGTGCCCTAAGGCAGGGCTCAGGGGCCAACAACCCCAGGCACCTCACCACCTGCCCGCACAGCTCATGCTGGGCATGCTGCCACTGGTCGCACAGACTGTGTGAGGACCACCTTTTTAATTTTTTGGCCCCAACAGGCATCTTGCAGGATCTTAGTTGCAACCACTGGACCACCAAGTGGAAGTCCCACCAAGCGGTCTTATTTATCTCAGTAAAACCAGCGCTCAGCAAAGGGCCTGGCACAGGATACCTTCCCAACGTGTCTTCAAAGAATGCAGCAAGGTCTTTTCCTCCTGCTTTTCTTTCTAGAAAGCCACCAAAGGCAGCCAGCCGTGGCTCACAACCTAGGGCAGATCAGAATCACCTCGGAAAGATTTCACGAACTAGCAGTAGGGGGCGGGAGGCAGAGCAAGCAAATGAAGAGAGAAGAATCACCTGCAGGTGGAAGCCGGGAGCAGAGCCCGGTCCGTTTCCCAAGAGCAGAAAACCACTGATTTACTTCCGTGTTTCTCAAAGCCACAACCTGCCTTAGCTTGGAAGTTTAGAAAACAGAGTCCCTACGAGGGGTGTCCGCTGAGATCCCAAATCTAGTTATGACGGTCCTCAGATAATTCTAGTGTCAGGCTGAGACGGTGCTGTCAGCTGCCGAGAGTGGGACCCAGCAGAGTTTGTTGAGGCCTCAACTAAGCCTTTACTACAGCGCCTCAACTAAAACGCTCCAACCAACCATCTTAACAGATGAGTAACCCCTGACAGTTATTCAGGGCACGGGCACACAGTAAGAGGCGGGAGAGAGGGCCTCCTAGGGCTTTCAAAACTTTCCCGAGAACTACAGCAAAGCTGTATTAGCTACATTTTATATACAGGCATATACGTGCATGCATACATATATACACACACAGCTGTACTAGGACGTCAGTTACAAATACACACTCTGAGGCGGCCCTTCTAGACCTCCGAGAAAGGAGCGGGGCGTGCTCCTTTTTTCTGATGTTGGGGAAAGGGGATGCAAGGGTGTGCATCCCCGCACCGCCGGGCACTGCCGCCTCCTGGGCAGCAGAGGGCGTGTCTGGGCGCCGCCAGGTGACCCCACGCTGGACAGCAGGGCCAGAAAGCGGGATGGGGCCCGTCCTCAGGAAGCCGGCAGCCCTCACTGCGCAGGCCCTCCCCGCGTAGGCAGGGGTCCGGAGGCAGCACGCGTCCCGGGGCGCGCGGAGCAGTCAGGGTTCTCCGCGCGCCCCGGACGCCCCCCTTACTTGGCATAGTAAACCCAGCCGTCCTTGGTGGTCCTCTGCTCCCAGCCCGGGGGCAGCTCGTCCTCGCTGTCGGTGTCGTCCAGGCCCGCGTAGCGCAAGGCTGCCATGGCTGCGGGGGAAGCAGTCGCTCGCCCGCCAGCCGCCGGGTCTCCGCGCCCAGGAACTCACTCCGGCTTCAACCGCGCGCCGCGCGCCCCGCACGCTCGCGCCTGCGCACACCGCCGACCGGGGCCCCTCAGCGCCCGAGCCGCCGAATCCGAGGCCCGCACTTTCGGAGCTGCCGGAGCAAAGGAGGGCGGGGCCTCGAGAGAACGCAGGGGTAAGCGCGAAACGGCACACACAACCCCACGGCTGGAAGTAAAAGCCGGCGAGCGCCCCGGGGATCCGGAGGCGGGGCCGAGCTCCTAACCCCGCCCCGCCCCAGGCCGGTGGCGTGAGCATCCAATCCTGGGCTACGGCTCCGCCCCCGTTGCTGGGCGACCCGTAATCACTTCCGCGTGGCTCTGGCCTATCCCGCAGGAGCTCCCGCCACTGGGCATCCTGGGAAATGTAGTCCCGGGCCTGGCCGGACTAGCGCACCGCACGGAAAAGGAGGCAAGTGATGTTGGCTTTCTAAGGCCGTGTATGGCCTGTCCAGTGTTTACGGCAGGAAGTGAAGGGTCTTGCTCAGAAGCCTTCCAGAGCTTTCCCAGGCTAAGTCACAGATTTTGTTATGCGTATAAAGTCAACGCTATACCTAGCTATAAAAAAGCAAATTCCCACGCACCTGCTGATGGAGGTGTTTCTTTGTGGAGAAGTTTCTTCCAGTCCCAGCATGGTTCTGTTGGTTACAAATGCCTGCCGTTTATAGACTTTTCCAGAACATCCCCTACTTAGAACTTTCTTCTGAGCGTTACAGGGAAATCTGACTGTGATTTCTCTGGCCCTAGTTTACAGAAGAATGCAAGACTCCATGGGTTTTAAAGTGAGGAAAATGGGAAGAAGGGAGTTTTATCTTTTATCTTCAAGTCCTTTTATCAGGACTTTTATCTTCAAGTCCTGGGATTGATGTTGCTTTGGAATTTCTGCTCTGCCTGCTCTTTAGAGGAGAAACTTGCTTTCCTGGGAAGTTACCCAGTTGAAAGCTAACCTAAGGTAAGCATGTTTCAGTTTTGACAGACCCACTATCCCATCACAGATCCATCACATCACTCTTTCCAAATCCATGTACATTTAAGTGAGCTACTATTAATCTACCAGCTTCTGTTCATCCCAATTTAACCCCTTGCCTCTGTCACCCAAGCCAACTTATTCCTTTGATGTGAATAGGAAATTAGATCCCAAAATCCCTTAGTGGTGAGGAAGGGGATGAATAGTGTCAATCTCCTTAGCCTCAGTTTCTCCAATCATCATCCATAGCCTCTGCTCAGCTTCTCAAGGACCTGCTGCTTAGACTTATCTCAGGTTGCCCTCATCAGACCCTCTACTGGCACCTGTTGCCCATGACTTGGCATCTTCCACAGATGGTGATATAGTATGGTGTCTTCTCCAAGCTAGGTACTACTCCCCTTGGCAGGATTCTCAACTTCTCGTTTGAACCTCTGCCCTTCCTACCACTTTAAAACTTCCTCTAGGCTTCTCTGCCACAGACACCAGGGTTCCTCAACCTCAACACTGCTGACATTTGGGGATCCCGTAATTCCTTGTTGCAGGGTTCTCCTGTGCACTGTGGGATGTTTAGCAGCAGCTCTGTCCTCTACCAACTAGATCCAGTAGCATCGCCTTTCCTGCAGCTGCAACAACCAAAAATATCTCCGGGCATTGCCGGTTGTTCCTGGAGTTAAGAACGACTGATCTGCACTGACGGTAAATCTGGAAGTTACTAGCCTGTGAATCAAATGCTGATTTGATGATTTGATGAGATTTACTGAAGGCATTGAAAAGCCCATTTCTGGCCAGAGATTCATGAGGTGGTACCTAGATCCTACCGGTTCTGATTGCTGAATTCTCTAGCATTATCTGAGGGCATTTGCCTCTCTAATTCCTGGCCCATCCTCAGGTGAGAGACAGGAGCTGACAAGTCTGACTGGGTGGCCCAGACTACCCATCATGGTCCCAAATGGTTATGATGACCTCATTTTATTCCTCTCTTCCTGCCTCTAACTGTTGGCCTTGATCAGAGGTCAATGAAGAAAGACATTCAGGCATTTGGGGAATTGTGCAATTAAGCAAGTCAGATTTAGTATTTGGACTAAAGTCTTTGGACTATTTAAGTCTTTGGACTTCACTGAAACTAATGTTGTCTTGGTTACACTTATTAGTTTGCAAGCACCAGAGACTCACTCAAAAGTTTATGATCAGGATATAAATGAGCTAAATTAGAATATTGTCATGACCTGCAGGAGCCAAAGGACAAGCCTGATTTTTTCTGTCATGGGTTTCATGGTCTCTTGCTCCTGCTCTGTGTTCATGGGCAAGCTTTTTTTCCCCCTGTTTCCTTACTAGCTTCCTTTATTCATAGTTTCTGCTCCCTTTGGACTTCAACTTGGATGTGATCTTGACTTGGGATCTGTCAGAGGGTGAACCCTGTTTAGCTTGTAAGATTAATATGAGTTTGCAGAGTCTTAATCTTGGGAATGAGCCAAGATCCTCAGCATATGCTTACAAAAGCCTAAAGAATGGTTTCTTACTGTAAAGCCGGCTGAATCAATTGATTATTACATTGATTAAAAAAAAAAAAAAATTCACTGTGTAGTTACACAACTACACGCCAGATGGTGCTATTACCCACAATTTTAGGGCTAAAGCCTAATTTGAGACATGGTTCTCTACATTTAAAGTTTTCTTTCTGACTTCTGCAATAACACAATTTACGTACAGAAGACTGGTACATTTTCTGCCGAAAACAATTTGGCATTACTCATGCAGTGCACACAAGGTTCAGTGTAACATTCCTGAGAGCCACATTTCTTGAGTTCATTGTTATTACCAGGATGATGGTCATTTCCTTTCTCTTCAGACACACAAATGCCCCAACCATTCTGCAAACCTGCTTTAATTAATAAGCAAGAATATTGAACAGGATTCTCAGGGAAAACTCTCCTGGTCAATGTGGACTTAGAAAGTGTTTTTGTATTTCGGTTATTCATTCAAACACACAGGTAACAAAAAATTGTATTAGATCTCTTAGAAGAGTCAAGAAAAATGAAATACCCCTTGCATCCAGAAATCAGTTGGTTAGAATAAAACCAACAAAGCATGATGAGGGTTCTGAGAGCAGAGCCAACCAAGACCTAGAGGTATGCGGAGATGGGGGAGAGTTTTGGTGACAGGCTTTCCTATCATTTATCTTGGGAACCAAACTCCGTTACTGTCACTTGCAAGCTGTGTCAGTGGCCACGTCACTTACCTGACTCCATGAGTATCAGCCCAGTTTCTACAGAGGAGGAAATGGGGCACAAAGAAGTGAAGTAGCATGTCCACGGTCGCTGGTGAGCAAAAGCCAGCAAGGTCTGGAATAGAACACAAACAAGGTCACCTACCCCAAACTTGTCGTCTCAACCCACCACCCCACGAGCTGCCTTTCCAGAACAGGGATCCCCAGTGCTGGTTCTCAGGTGGATGCCCGGGGGGGTTGATCCTCCATGGGAAAGTGAGAAAAGTGTATAAAAGAAGTGAATTTTTCTTAAAGGTAAATATGTTCCAGTTAAAGTACTGGGTTTTTCTTTCTATGAGATTACTTCTATTCTTTTATTTTTTTGGTAATCTAATCTTTTCCTTTTTTCCAACATGTTTTATAATGACATTTTCCAGACATCCAGAAATGTTGAGAGATGAGTACAATGAATATCCATTCTACCCCACCCCTGACACACACACATAGGTGTAGTCACACTTAACCTTCTGCCGTATTTGTTTTAATCAGAGGGAACTTGAGTGCCCGTAACTTTAGGAGAGAGTGATTTTGTATTGTTTTGGAAGTTCTCCGGAATAAGTACAAATGGACTAAGAAAAATCTCCTGGGCCACAAGTAGGCACTCTCTCCTGGAGACCTCATCACAACCATTGCAGTGACTTGCAGAAATTAGAGCCTTACATTTGGAAACATCGCTCATTTCCTTCATGTGTATAGGCCCCAAGTGTCAGTGTGGCTGTAACTGCTAACTTGCCAACATTCACAAAATTCTATTTCAGCCTAACTTCTTCCCTGGCTCCTTTCTGTCCTGCAGAGAGAAGGGCCCCCTCTGGGGGCAGTCATGTTGCCATGAGAAGTCCATTCTGTTTAAAGTCTTCCACCACCTGTTTAGAGTGTCTTATTTTGACAGCCAGAGCTTCCTAGACGTGGCTCTGATCCGCAGCTGTCATGAACTGGCAAATAATTCTTCCAAAGACTTCGTGTCCTGGAGCCCAAGATTCACCCCAAATCCTGCCAGACTGTGCATGTAAATATGCCAGAGGAAAATAAAAACAAAAAATAAAATTATTGTGTGTGTATATATACATACTTCCCTGGTGGCTCAGATGGTAAAGGGTCCGCCTGCAATACAGGAGACCCAGGTTCGATCCCTGGGCTGGGAAGATCCCCTGGAGCAGGGAAGAGCTACCCACTCCATATTCTTGCCTGGAGAATCCCATGGACAGAGGAGCCTGGTGGGCTATATATACACATGCATTCCAGGGGCAGCGTGGGGGAGAGGCATAAAGAACATACAGGCATAAACAACAGAAGTGATGGCTCCTAAGCGCAGCGCCAGGCGCAAGGCTAGCTCTTGTTATCAAATGGTGTCGCATTCAGTGCTTGCTACTATCACTGTTGTTACTGGTAATTAAAACTGGACCATGAGAGCTTTAAAATCCAACCACGAAGCACAACTCTGATTTTAGGTCTGACCGTTGTCTAATGGGTCTGTTGTCCCCACTGTATAATAAGAGCTAACATTCACTCAGCATTACTATGTTAAAGCACTGTGCTGAGCACTTACCAGGAATTATGTAGCCCTACCGGTCACACTGCAAGGTAGGTGCAATTATTAACCACCTTACAGATGAGGAAATTGAGGCTTAGGGAGGTAAAACCTGCTTCCAAATCAGAGAAGCAGTGGTGTTGCCCTAGAACCTAGTTTTCTATGACTCTTCGCTATGGCAATGTATACATCGCAGGGTCCAAAAGAGATTGTGGTTATGAACTTGGCGATTGTAATAGACTGTTTCAAACAGACTCCTTACTGCCCTTGTCCAACATGCTGTACTCCTAGGAACCCCCTCAGAGGGTGAAGGAATGACAGGAAATTGACAGCTGGGAGCCACTGATTAGAGAAGGGTCTTTCTCCTCTATTACGCTAACCAAGGAGCATAAAACAAGTGCCCAAGACTAAGGAAATAAAATCTCATGGCTATGGTTCTGTCCCCCATTGCCTCATTCTGAAGTCCTCACTCCTAAAAAGTCCTTATCACACTGTGTTTCATACTCCAAAGTTGTACTCAGGTGCAGTATTTGTTTAATAAATGTCAGTTCATGGCAACCCACTCCAGTACTCTTGCCTGGAAAATCCCATGGACAGAGGAGCCTGGTGGGCTGCAATCCATGGGGTCGCTAAGAGCCGGGCACAACTGAGCGACTTCACGTTCACTTTTCACTTTCATGCATTGGAGAAGGAAATGGCAACCCACTTCAGTGTTCTTGCCTGGAGAATCCCAGGGATGGAGAGCCTGGTGGGCTGCCATCTATGGGGTCGCACAGAGTCGGATACGACTGAAGCGACTTAGCAACAGCAGTATTGAGTTGTTAAACCTTCTGGTTTCCAGAAAGAGTGCGAAGTCTGGTTTGTTTTTTTTTTTTTTTTTTAATTTTGAACCATTTTTAAAAGAAATTTTATTGAGGCATAATTGACATACAGTATACATATTTAAGGTGTATAGTTTGAAAATTTTTGCTATAATATAAAGTCATAAAACCATCAGAATCACGATGATGAACACAACCTTGATTTACCTCATGTCCTTTTACAATCTCTTGTTGTCCTTCCCAAGCCTATAGGATGCCACTACCTTCAACAATAACTTAGTTTGTGTTGTCTAGGATTTATGTTTATCCATCTATCTGCTAATGTGCAGTTGGGTGGTTTCCAGTTTGATGTTGTTAGAAATAAAGTTCCAATGAACATAAGCATACAATTCTTTTATGAATATGTGTTTTAGTTCTCTTGTGCCAGTACTTCAGAATATGTGAATTGCAAACTGACAAATTGTGATCTAAACTGGTTGGATCCTTCTGTGTTCCCATCAACAGTATATGAGAGCCCCTGTTCTTCCGCATCCTGCCAATACTCAGTATTGTCACTCTGTTTAATTTCAGCTGTCTTGGTGGCGTGTAATGGCATCCCACTGTAGTTTTTTAACTGTAGTTCTCTGATGTTTCATGATGTCAAGCACTTTTTTCCTGTTTATTTGCCACTTGTATATCTTCTTTAATGACTATTAATACCAGTTGCTTATTTTGAAATGGATGTTGACTGATGTTTTCCTTTTTATTAATAAATAAAAGACATTTGTCGAACAAAAAAAATAATAATAAATGTCAGTTCATGTGGCGGCGATGGTGGTTCAGTCACTGTCAGTTCATTAGGCTTGGTTAATCATAAGATAGGTATTAAAATAGCTTAGTAAACCTAGATAACATCTATCTCTGATAGAGATTGCTATTGCAGGTGAAAGACATAAGAAAAACCTGAAAGAAGTGTCTTTAAGGTGATATGCATGCCTCTTCCACCCAACTTTCCTCCTTACTGCCATCTGGAAAAAATGATGCAATGCACGGAGCTCAAGCAGCCACACTGGACCATGAGATGAGAGTCACACCCAGAAATTGGGGAGCGGGGCGGGGAGGGGGAGCGGTTACAAAGTTGCTGCTGCTGCTGCTGCTACGTCGCTCCAGTCGTGTCCAACTCTGTGCGACTCCATAGACAGCAGCCCACCAGGCTCCCGGTCCCTGGGATTCTCCAGGCAAGAACGCTGGAGTGGGTTGCCATTTCCTTCTCCAATGCATGAAAGTGAAAAGTGAACATGAAGTCACTCAGTCGTGTCCAACTCTAGCGACCCCATGGACTGCAGCGCACCAGGCTGCAGTACAAAGTTGCCAGAGTACAAAGTACAAAGGCAAGAGTACAAAGTTGCTAGGTCCCTGGCAACTTTATGGAATTCTCATATTTACTCTTTACTCCCTAAATCCCGTACTTACCTGCAAGAAAGAGACCTCATGTGTTTAAACCATTGTTAAGTTGGCTGTACTGCCACTTGAGTTGAACCTAATCCCAAAGGTTATGCCTTTTTTACTTTCTTTTTCTTTGTATCTTTTTACTTTCCAGATTCCAAAATGTCCTTTCTATAAACTTTACTCCTGTTCTCCTTGTTCTTAAGTATTTATTTACCAAACGAAATAAAAAGTACTGCTTTCTGATATTTTGAGCTTTGGGGAGAATGTGGCTATAAATATGTGTCCAGTCTACCATCTTTATTCAGAGTCTGCCCACATGTTTTTCAGACAATTAAACAGCATGGAAAATCCCATGGATGGAGGAGCCTGGTGGGCTACAGTCCATGGGGTCGCTAAGAGTCGGACACGACTGAGCGACTTCACTTTCACTCTTCACTTTCATGCATTGGAGAAGGAAATGGCAACCCACTCCAGTGTTCTTGCCTTGAGAATCCCAGGGACAGGGAAGCCTGGTTGGGCTGCTGTCTATGGGGTTGCACAGAGTTGGACACGACTGAAGTGACTTAGCAGCAGCAGCAGCAGCAGCAAACAGCATAGTGAATAGAAGGAGAAGGCAATGGCACCCCACTCCAGTACTCTTGCCTGGAAAATCCCATGGACGGAGGACCCTGGTGCACTGCAGTCCATGGGGTCACTAGGAGTTGGACACGACTGAGCGACTTCACTTTCACTTTTCACTTTCATGCACTGGAGAGGGCAATGGCAACCCACTCCAGTGTTCTTGACTGGAGAATCCCAGGGACGGGGGAGCCTGTGGGCTGCCATCTATGGAGTCGCACAGAGTCGGACACGACTGACGTGACTTAGCAGCAGCAGTGAATATAAAGTTCCTGGTCTAGTGCCTAGTACAGGGCAGACACTCAAAAAACAACAGTAATCACTGTGTCTCTCTCATCATCATTGTCACAATTGCTATTATTTGAAATGCTTTATCTAAAGGTCCCACTAAAATGCCAATTGAAAAACAAATGCTATGCCCTGTATGTATTTTGTAGCTGTGCTAATCTAAATCACAAATGTATTGAACATTAGTGACAGGGGATTTAAACAGCCTGATTTAGCTCTTCTAGGCAACAAAGCATGTTTTGTTGACCTAGCAGAAAGAAAACATATTGTACGCCAAAAAAAAAGTCGTTCCTCTGCCATCTCATTTCCTCCTGGGCTAGGTTCTTGAAACTACAATCCAGTTCTTATGATAAAGTTCAGAGAGAGAGAGGCATGCTAGGTTAGGTCTGTTCCTCATTGCTGTGTGAGTCTGTGCACATGTGTGTGGAGGAGGAGGTGATGGGGGCCGTGAAGATACCATGGATTATGCTGATAGAGTCCGATGGAACAACCAGCACTTGAATTTTCATTTCACCTGCTGTGTCCACTGGGTGCTTGGGAAAGAGCCTGAACTTGGCCCTGCAGTTCTTCAGCTCAAAGTAGGAGGATCATTTCTTATTCCTCTCTGAACCTCCAAGTCTCTCTTTTTTTTAGAATGTTCTGGACTTACCTGATGGTTAAGAATCAGCCTGGCGATGCAGGGGAAACTGATTTAATCCCTGGTCCAGGAAGATCCCACCTGCCCCGGGGCAACTAAGCCACAGCTCCAGAGCCAGTGCTCCAGAGCCCGTACCCTGAAACAGGAGACGCCACCGTGGTGAGAAGCCTGTGCAGCACCACAAAACGTAGCTCCCACTCGCCGAAACCAGGGAACAAGCCCATGGGCACTCACCATGACCCAGCGCAGCCTCAAATTACGTAAGTAATTAGATGTTCAACAGGGACTTCCCTGGCAGTTCGGTGGTCAGAACGCCATGGTTCCACAGCAGGGGACATGGGTTCGATCCCTGGTTGGGGAACTAAGATCCCACATGTGCTGCCTGACCAAATAAATAAACCATAAAAGCAAAAAAACAACAACACTGCTCTACAGCAATGGTCCCTAACCTTTTTGGCACCAAATACCGATTTCGCGGAAGGCAGTTTTACCACAGACAGGAGGGGAGAGGGGGCGGTGGGGGCGGTGGAGGTGCTTCAGGTGATGAAGCGAGCTCAGGAGCCATGGGGAGCGGCAGAGGACGCCAGGCTGGCTCGCCCGCCGACCGCCTCAAGAACCAGTCAGCGGTGGGGCGCGGGGGGCCCCCCGGCTCTGCAGCATCTTCTATCGTTCGACTTTTGGATTCTGTTGCTAATAGACCAACTCCCGCCTAGGCCATGGTTCTGTTTTCCCAGTTGTGCTTACCTGCAGTCAATTGTATCTTCTGAAAATATTAAATGGAAAATTCCAGAAAGAAACAACGCCTGAGTTTTTAAACTGCTGCACCACTCCGAATAGCGAGGCAAAATCTCGTGATATCCTGCTTCGTCCCGGGGCGAGAATCCCATTTGTCCAGCATATCCGGATCCACTGTCCCGGATATCCCAGTGCTCCTGTTCAGATAATCCTCATTTTACTGAAAAAATGTCCCCAAAGTGCACAAGGAGTGATGCTGGATGTTCGAATATGGTAAGGAGAAGCCGTGAAGTGTTTCCTTTAAGAGAAGAGGCGGAGATTGACCTCATGAGGGAAGAAAACAATCCTATGCTGAGGTTACTAAGATCCGCGGTAGGAACAAATCTTCTATCCATGAAATTGTGAAGAAGAAAGAAATTTGTAACAATTTTGCTGTCGCCCCTCAGGCTGCAGAAGTCACAGCCACAGTGTGTGTTAAATGCTTAGTTAACATGTAAAAGGCATTGCTTTTGTACAATAAGGTATTTTTAGAGAGACTGCCTTCTCATAACTTTTATCACAGTATATTATTATGATTTGTCTATTTTATTGTTAGTAATTGTTGTTAATCTCTGACGGTGTCAAATGTATAAGTTAAGTTTTATCATAGGGATGTATATACAGGAAAAAAAAGTGTATATATACATGGGCCAGTACCAGCCCTGGTTCCCGACATCTGTTGGGGGCCTTGGAATGTATCGTCCATGAGTAAGAGGGACGACTGTATATATTTCCACCCAGGGCTGCAGAGATGAGGTTCTAATAATGATAGCTAATATTTATCAAATATTTAATAGGCACTGCTGCACTGGCCAAGTCTTTCACACGTATTATCCAACCTATATTTTGACACAGGTACTAATATCAGTGACAGTTACAGTGAGGGGATTGAGAAGCAGTGGAGTAAGGTGAACAATATTGAGTAATTAGTATGAATCAAGAATGATTGTTCAGGAGACTTCCCCGGCAGTCCTGGGAACCGCTGCAACTAGAGAAAACCCTCGCACAGCAATGAAGAAGCAGCGCAGCCAAAAATAAATATTTTTTTTAAAACCTAGAAAAAAAATTTTTAAACAGGGAAAACAATAGCTAACATTTTTGCGTATTTGCCACATGCCTGGCTCTGTCTCGCCCTTTATAAGCAATGACTTTAGCTCATTTAATTCTGGCAAGAACAATCATGAAATAGGTAGTGAGATGTTGAATACACAAATAGACAATGGCCGGACCGTCTATGACAGTGAACTCTGACCCACGACCTCTGCAGCAGCCACTCCGAGAAGCCAAACCACAATGTCTGCAACAATTGACCCAGACTGGCCAGGATTTGACGAATGACACCCAAGTGCCCTGTATTTTGTTTCTACTTCCAACTCAAGACCAAACAGAGAAAGCCCAATATGAGCTGAAAACCCACAGCAAAGTATGACCCGATTCTAGTTCGCAACACTCCCTCTGCTTTCCCAGTCAGTACCCTACAATCAGAGCTCAGCTGACTCTCTTTCCTTACTAGAAAGTTAACCCAAGTGGTGGTGGCTGATTCGCCTGAGTAGCAAGCTCTGAGTCAGTTACTCTGCTCATTCTCACTGGGGTCGGCTCGGCTCATTTCTACTGTAGGACAGTTTAGGGCCCTTTTGCAGAAGACAAGAGGCACAGAGAGGCTAGGAAGCAGATACCTGAGTCACAAGGATGGTAGTTATCAGAGATGGGATTCCATCTCTGGCCACAGACTTCCCTGGAACCCCACCTACTGACCAAAGGCAGCCCTGGTAACCTGAGACGGAAAGCAAGTAGGGATCATCCAGAGCGCAGTGTGTGATTTGTGCTGCGTAGATTAGCCAGTACGTTTACCAAGAGGCTACACTGAGCTGTTGCTGTTACTCTTTTTCAGGAGTCAATCTGATCCTTTAAAGAAACTACATGAAAGTCACTCAGTCGAATCCAACTCTTTGCGACCCCATGGACTATACTGACCATGGAATTCTCCAGGCCAGAATACTGGCGTGGGGAGCCTTTCACTTCTCCAGGGGATCGTCCCAACCCAGAGATCGAACCCAGGTCTTCCCCACTGCAGGCAGCTGAGCCACAAGGGAACCCTTAAAGGAACTAAATGGTTCCCACATTGCTAGAGCATAAGGATCACAATTCGGGGGGAGGGTGTACAGACTCCAGGCTCCCGCTCCACTTGGAAGGGATCAGAATCTCCGAGGTAGGTCTGACAGGTTAAAAAAGGCTCTTCCCCTCAGAGGAACTTAATTGCACTCTGGGAAAAAGGTGAGCTCCCTGCCCTCAGGCCTAGGGTACTGCGAGGTAATTTAAAGGCAATTGTTCTATACAAGCCTAAACAGAAAGAGGGGCAGGGGTTGGAGCGGGTACTTTATTGGGATGTACTACAGAAGGGATATTGGAGAAGGAAATGGCAACCCACTCCAGTATTCTTGCCTGGAGAATCCCAGGGATGGAGGAGCCTGGTGGACTGCCGTCTATGGAGTCTCACAGAGTTGGACACAACTGAAGCGACTTAGCAGCAGCAGCAGCACAGAAGGGATATTGGAGAAGGAAATGGCAATCCACTCCAGTATTCTTGCCTGGAGAAGCCCAGGGATGGAGGAGCCTGGTGGGCTGCAGTCCATGGGGTCACACAAAGTCGGACACGACTGAAGCTACTTAGCAGCAGCAGCGGCAGCACAGAAGGGATAACTCAGGTTATTCCTGAAATCTGAGAAAGGACACCTGACTTTTGAATACCGCCAAGGAAATATACTAGCCCTCCCACTCCTTATCCCAGGGGAATGCATTCCAAGCTCTCCAGTGGATGTCTGAAACTGCATATAGTACCACGTCCCATACAGTCTTTCTTGGTATTCATGAGGAATTGGCCAAGGACTCCCACACGCCAATCCCCAAATCCGCCAGTGCTTTAAGTCCTTCATATAAAATAATGTATAAGTTGCTTTCACATGATACGACCCTGTATACTTTACATCACCCCTAGATTACTTCTAACACCTAATACAATGTAAATACTATGTAAATAATAGCAAATACAATGTAGCAAAAAGTGTTACTCACTCACTTGTGTCCAACTCTTTGCGACTCCATGGACTGTAGCCCGCCAGGCTCCTCTGTCCATAGAATCCTCCAGGCAAGAATACTGGAGTGGGTTGCCATGCCCTTCTCCAGGGGATCTTCCTGACCCAGGGGTGGAACCTGGGTCTCCTGCATTGCAGGTGGATTCTTTACCATCTGAGCCACCAGAGAAGCCCAAATACAATGTAAATATTATGTAAACAGTTACTGCTGCTGCTAAGTCGCTTCAGTCATGTCCGACTCTGTGTGACCCCATTGACGGAAGCCCACCAGGCTCCCCGTCCCTGGGATTCTCCAGGCAAGAACACTGGAGTGGGTTGCCATTTCCTTCTCCAATGCATGAAAGTGAAAAGTGAAAGGGAAGTCGCTCAGTCGTGTCCTACTCTTAGTGACCCCATGGACTACAGCCTATCAGGCTCCTTCGTCCATGGGATTTTCCAGGCAAGAGTACTGGAGTGGGGGCCATTGCCTTCTCCGAAACAGTTGCTGGTGGGTGGCAAATTCAAGTTTTATTTCTTTGGAATTCTCTGAAATTTCTTTTCCAGAGTATTTTGGATCTGAAGTTGGCTGAATCCAAGGATGCAGGCTCCACAGATACAAAGGACCTACTACTGCATACGCTGTTTTTTTCTATACTAGTGGGTGGGTCGGAGAAGGCGATGGCACCCCACTCCAGTACTCTTGCCTGGAAAATCCCCTGGACAGAGGAGCCTGAAAGGCTGCAGTCCATGGGGTCACTGAGGGTGGGACACGACTGAGTGACTTCACTTTCACTTTTCACTTTCATGCATTGGAGAAGGAAATGGCAACCCACTCCAGTGTTCTTGCCTGGAGAATCCCAGGGACGAGGGAGCCTGGTGGGCTGCCGTCTATGGGGTCGCACAGAGTCGGACATGACTGATGCGACCTAGCAGCAGCAGCAGTGGGTGGGTAACGTGTATAGCATGGATATGAAATGGAACAACTTAGATCGGGATTTGAACCCACAGACTGGAACTCAAACCCAGACAAAACCCAGACTGAGACTTAACCCACTTTTTTTTTTTGGCTGCGCTGAGTCTCCATTGTGGTGCTCAGGTGTCTCTTGCTTTAGGGCCTGAACTGTAGAGCACACAGGCTCCGTAGCCCCCACAGCATGTACGATCTTAATTCCCCAAGCAGGAATCAAACCTGCTTCCCCTGCATTAGAAAGTGGATTCTTAACCACTGGACCACCAGGGAAGTCCCAAACCCACTGTCTTTTAATTGAAATCACCCATCTGGTTTCAGGACTTAAGGAAGCTTATATTCGTTATGTCTAACCACAGAAAGAATTCAGTGAGAGACAAAGTGAAAGATAAGAAGTGGATTTATTTAGAGAGATACTCCATAGAGAGGATGTGGTCCATCGCAAAAGGCGAGCGCGGCCCTGGAAGACACATCATCCAACAGGGTGTTGGACATCTTGCAAGGCAAGAGGCCTGGAAATATGGGGTGGTTCGGTTTCACGGGCTGGGTAATTTTATGGGCTAGGTAATCTAGGCTAATGAGTGGGAGGATTATTGCAACTGTCTTGGAGAAGGGGTGGGGATCTTCAGGAGTCGGGCCCCGCCCACCTTGCGGCCTTTTACGCTTGGTCTCCGACCGGCCTTGGCGCTGGCGGCGCGTCCTCCAGCGCATGCTAATATATTAGTACCACGTGCACATAATAAGGCGCAGGCTCCTGGAAGCCGGATGCTCCGCCATGTCGGGCCAAGCCTGGTTCAAGCCGGTGTTTGAGGTCTCCCGGGTCTGTCGTTCCTCTCCGGTTTCACGTACGCTGAACAAAGGGGTGAGTCACAACCCCGGACGGAGGGAGGCAGCGGGAGTTTCCATCACACTCTTCAGAACGGCACCCAATTTAACAGTCAGGAATTGTTTACTTCTGGAATTTTCCAATGTAATGTTTTCTGGCTAAGTTTGACCTTGGGTAGGTGGAACCTTGGAAATCGAAGTTGAGGATAGGAGGGGATGACTAGAATAGTGTGAAATTATGAACTCCCTGTTTACAAACAGCTCTGAGGAAGCTCTGCCACAGAAGGTAAATATTAGTTTACAGCAGGTTAAGTGAGGACAGGGAGAGTCTAGGGGACTAAAAGAGACATGGTATTTTCTTTGCTCTTTGGACTTGTTCTTTAGTTGGTTGTTATTGGGCATATTTGAATTTTTTCCCTCCCTCCATCAACAGCTGTTACTGTTTTTTGTGTGTTTTTTTTGGCCATTTGCACAACATGCAGGATCTTAGTTCCCTGATCAGGGATTGAACCTGGGGCCCTGGTAGTGAGAGCGCTGAGTTCTAACCACTGGTCTGCCAGGAAATTCCTGGCTTCTGAAGTTTTAAAACTGCCCAAACTTAAAAGATGTACCAGCTACACCTAAATTCTGAGCAGTACAAAGTTATCTGGCAGCAGCAAAAGGGTGTTGGCAAAAAATTGACCAGTCAGTCTAAGACAGAATTGGTATATTTTATTCAAACCAAATTTGAGGATTATAATAACCCGAAAAGAGTATCTCAGAAATCTCTGAGAACTGTTTCACCCATTAGAAGTCAAGACAGTTTACATAAGTTTTGTTTTTGTTTTAAACAGAAGGCTGTACATTAATTTTTTTATTTTTTATTTTTATTTTTTTGGAGATGGGGGCGCTGAGCCATGCAGCTTGCAGGATATATCTTAGTTCCCCTACCAGGGATTGAACCCAGGCTCTCGGCAGTGAAAGTGCAGAGTCTTAACTACCAGGAACTCCCAAAATGAGCTGTCTTGTTGATGCTAGGAGAATGTTTCTGTTTATGGTTGAGCAGCAGATATTCCTGCTGATGGGGGAGGTTTTGGTCAATGCATGGTGTGGATATATCATAGTTGGAGGAGAGAAGAAACCGAAAGAGAATTTTTAAATTGTTTAAATTTTTTTTATTTTGCCCTAAAATGCAAATTTTATTTCACAAAGAGAAAAAGGCACATCCAAAGACCACTCTAGAAAACCAGCCAACTCCCTCATAACTTCCACTAATAAAAGATGAGGGGAAGGAATCTTATTGGAAATGATTCCTCTGACAATGTGTTTCTTTTTGTGAAGGGTGCTTATTGCCTTCATTCAGTATGGTCCCAGGGATCGAACCTGGGCCTCTTGAATGGGCAGGCAGAGCCATCTGAGCCACCAGGGAAGCCCATTCAGTATGGTCGGGGGAGATAATTAGAAATACAACTTCTCAGACCCCATGCCAATCAGAATCTGAATTTTAGCAGGCTGCCAGGTGGTTTGTCTGAAGTTTAAAGTTTGCGGGCCACTGCTTTAGAAAGCCACGGCCGTTTTCCAAAAAAGCAAAATATCCTCTAGATATTTATTGGTAAGCTTTTAATTGTAGAATCGTTTTAGAGTTACAGAAAAATTATAAAAAATTTTCAGACGTCTGACACCCAATGAATATTTTGTATTAACATTTCCCCTATTAACATCTTACATTAATATGGTGCGTTTATTTTATGATTAACAAATCAATATGGATATGATATTATCACTGGAAGTCCAGAGTTTATTCATATTTCCTCAGTGTTCCCCAGTGTCCTTTCTCTCTCCTGTGAGTCCACCAAGGACAATTTAGTCTTCATGTCTCCTTAGGTCCTTTAGATTGTGACTTTTTTGTTTTAATGACCTTGAGGGTTTTGAGGAGTGCTGGTCAGGTGTTTTGCAGGATATCCCTCGGCTGGGATTTCTCTGCTATTTTTCTCATGATTCATCTGGGGTTATGGGTGTTTGGGGAAAAGACCACAGAGACACAGTGCCACTCTGCTGCTGCTGCTGGTAAGTCGCTTCAGTCGTGTCCGACTCTGTGTGACCCCATAGACGGCAGCCCACCAGGCTTCCCCGTCCCTGGGATTCTCCAGGCAAGAACACTGGAGTGGGGTGCCATTGCCACTCTTACCACATCAAATTAAGGGTGTCTGACATCCCCATGACTTATCAGCATTGAGACTGACCTTGATCATCTGGCTGAGATCCTGTTCATCGGCTTTTAATTTTTTTTAATATGCCCGATTTAGTGCATATTAACTAAAATTGATATCAGGAAGGGAACCAAAGGAGACCCCAGACAGCTGCCAGGAGCCCCAGCACGCAGGAACTGAGTCCCTGGAGGTGCTGGGCAAGTCCTCCCAGTCCTGGGTCCCCGGCTTCCGCCTCATGAGCTTCCAGACCATCTGAGCATGTGTTTTTCTGGCCTGGGTCCAGAAACCCGCTGGAGGCTAATCAGGTCCAGAAAGTGGATCGGATCTGGAGTCAGACTGGGTCTGACTTAAACTGGAATGGAGTCAATGTGATGTCGCTGGTGAATAAAATTTTTCAGGCTGAGCTAATAGGTTAAAGTTACTAAAGATAATCAAGAATTGCAGTGCCCTCAGTGGGGTCACTTAACCCTCTTAGATAAGCTTATCCGTCTATGAGATGCCTAGAGAAGGCGTTCTCAGCCAGGCACTCTTTGTAACAAGCAGAGGAATAATAACTTTACCTCCTCTACAGTTTCTGGTGACCAGCATGGAACCCTCTGGGACACCCTACTCACTCCAGAGCCCACAGACAGCATCCTGGGAAAGCTGGCGGAAGCCGACAAAGGGTAAGAACTGTTACCAAAGTCAGCTCTCGCAGATGGCAATCCGTGGTGTCTGGTTGATCCAAATTCCGCTGGCAGGACAAACATTGGTTATCATCCTTTCTTTCCCAGGAGAGCTACTGCCTTGCTGTCTCATTTTGTGTCCTGAGAACTTGGCTTGACCACCATCAGGTTGGGACCCCCAAAGTATGGCCAAAATATGCATTGCACCTCAGTTTGTGGCTGGGGTCCTACTGACTGTTACCACCCCTCAGGAGAATTGTCTAAGTCCTTCTTCCTTTTAGCTGTCTTTGAGAGTGACTCTGGATCTGCAGAGGGCAGTAGCTTTTGCCCTCTCTTTGGGGACGTCTCTTGTATTCAAGCAGTTGTTCAATACTACCAGGCATATTTACTGCTCTCTCAGCTGAAACCTGACAACATAATTGAAAGGAATTTTTTTTTTTTTAAGTAACTCTGTGGTCATACAGGAGTGGAAAAATTCTTTTCTTCCCTTCTAATTTCTTCGACTGATCTGATAATTAAAATGGTATAAGACAGATTAACAGAAGAAAAACAAATGTCGTACATCAGGAAGCCCCACAAAAATGTGAGGTTCTCTGGCAATCAGGTAGCTGAGGCTTACATGCCTAGCTAAGCAGAAAGGGGTAAGGGCCAGGAGCTTCAAAGGGGTGGGAGATGGTTCACAAGAAGATGAGAAGAATACATGTTTGGTAAACAAATGTTTGCCTTGCCATGCTGATAACACTTTCTGATGTTGACTTTAAAAAGTGCTCAATTTGAGAGGTGTGAGTTAAGTTTTATTTGGGGCAAGATGAGGACTGCAGATAGCGCTAAGAAACTGCTCCAAAGAGGCAGGAAGTAGGGTGGTGCAGGGCGGCAGGGAGGTCAGTATACAAGTGATTTTGGTGAAGGGGGGATACGTGCAATCACGCTCACATTTTTTTGCAGAATATTTCTGCTAGTCATGTGGACCAGGGATTTTAGTGCTTTAAATATGAGGAGATACAAGAACTGGGCTCATGAAATCATCTCCTGAAAATACCTAACTATAAGAACCTGTCTGGCCAATTTTTCCGTGGAGCACAGAGTGCCTCCTTTCTGCTCTCTACCCTGAACTCCTTTTGGAGATGTTGAAAATCAGCAGCTATGGAAGCACGTGATTTAATCCTTGTAGAGGTAGATGGCAAGTGCCAAGTTGTGGTTGACACTGTGTAAAAAGTTATCTCTGGTGATAGTTCTCTTCCTGGGACCAGCCCCCTATCTAAACTCTTTAAGGCAGTTCAGAGGGAGGGGTGAAGGCCAAAGCCTTTGACTGTGTGGATCACAACAAACTGTGGAAAATTTTTAATGAGATAGGAATACCAGACTGAGATTCCTGAGAAACCTGTATGCAGGTCAAGAAGAAACAGTTAGAACCGGACATGGAACAACAGACTGGTTCCAAATCGGGAAAGGGGTTTGTCAAGGCTGTATATTGTGACCCTGCTTATTTTACTTATATGTAGAATACATCATGCGAAATGTGGGGCTGGTTGAAGCACAAGCTAGAATCAAGATTGCTGGGAGAAATATCAATAATCTCAGATATGCAGATGACACCACCCTTATGTGAAGATGAACCAAAGAGCCTCTTGATGAAAGTGAAAGAGGAGAATGAAAAAGTTGACTTAAAACTCAACATTCAGAAAACTAGATCATGGCATCTGGTCCCATCACTTCATGGCAAATAGATGGGGAAACAGTGGAAACACTGAGAGATTTTATTTTCTTGGGCTTCAAAATCACTGCAGATGATGACTGCAGCCATTAAATTAAAAGACTCTTGCTCCTTGGAAGAAAAGCTATGACCAACCTAGATAGCTCATTAAAAAGCAGAGACATTGCCAACAAAGGTCCATCTAGTCAAAGCTATGGTTTTTCTAGTAGTCATGTATGGATGTGAGAGTTGGACTATAAAGAAAGTTGAGCGACAAAGAACTGATGCTTTTGAACTGTGTGTGGTTTTGGAGAAGACTCTTGAGAGTCCCTTGGACTGCAAGGAGATCCAACCAGTCCATCCTAAAGGAAATCAGTCCTGAATATTCATTGCAAGGACTGATGTTGAAGCTGAAACTCCAATACTTTGGCCACCTGATGTAAAGAACTGATTCATTGGAAAAGACCCTGATGCTGGGAAAGATTGAAGGCAGGAGGAGAAGAGGGCGACAGAGGATGAGATGGTTGGATGGCATCACCAACTCGATAGACATGAGTTTGAGTGAATTCTGGGGGCTGGTGATGGACAGGGAAGCCTGGCGTGCTGCAGTCCATGGGGTCTCAGAGTCGGACACAACTAAGTGACTGAACTGAACTGAGGGAGGGAAAAGATTATTCTTCGATCTGCTGGATCTAATTGTTTTAGCTCAAAATAACCCTCATGCCAAAGTGGCACATACTGGGATAGTATATTCTCCTCCCCTTAGTCACAAGTTGCCCAAATTGGAAGCTGATATTCGGAGACTCAGAAACTGTTTTTTAGGCCTTCTCTCTTACACTGAAGTGAAACTAAGACCCAGAGCAAAAGAAAAATATCCCAAAGCCTTTGGGGAAGTATTTACTAAAGGATTCTAAAGACACAAAGCTCTAAGGTCTAGAATATAGGAATTTTTTGATGTCCATCTTGGTAGAAGGTCTGGGCTTTCCTGGTGGCTCAGACTGTGTCTGCCTGCAGTGTGGGAGACCAGGGTTCGATTCCTGGGTTGGGAAGATCCCCTGAAGCAGGAAATGGCAACTCACTTCAGTATTCTTGCCTGGAAAATCCCATGGACAGAGGAGGCTGGTAGGCTACAGTCCTCCTGTAGGAGGGTCACAAAGAGTCAGACACGACTGAGCGACTTCACTTTCACTTTCACTTGGTGGAAGGTCTACTTCCTGATAAGAAAAAGCGAGGATAATGTCTTTGAATGGCTGGGTCAGCATCAAGATATGGTATCATTCAGGTTGCAAGCCAGTTCTTTGAAGAATTAAAAACAACTGTGTACTTGTCATGGGGCTTCCCTGGTGGCTCCGACGGTAAAGAATCTGCCTGCAATGCAGGAGACCTGAGTTCATTCCCTGGGTCGGGAAGATCCCCTGGCGAAGAGAAAGAAAGTTGGCTGGTTCCTCAGTGTTTTATTGTTATAGAGACCGAAGGAAGTCTTGTTACTAAGGTGCTTTTGTTGGGGATGACAGAGACACCCAAACAGTTGTCTCAGGACTGCTATTGACAAGCATAGACGTTAACTGACACATCTCCACCCCTTTTCCCTTGGATGGTGTGAACTCCTGTGATTCCTAGAAACTTGTGAGGCTATAAAAGGGAGGTTTCAAGAGGGAGATTGTCAGATAAGGCAGGTAAGTTTCAGTAACTCATGCTTGGCATGAAACACTGACTTTCTTTTGATCATGAGTGGCTGTGTGCACTCTGCCTCTGGTTACTGCCTAATGTGCGTAAGATGATCAGTCAGTTCCTACAAGACAGGATAATGAATTCTCTGGCCAATATTATTTGAGATAACCAGTGTTTTGCCCAAAGACTGATTGTTCTGGTTTTTGGGTTTTTTTTAATTAGATGCTTAGCTATTTATTTACTTAACTGAAGTATAGTTCATTTACAGTGTATTAGTTTCAGGTATACAGCAAAGTGATTCAGATATATCTACATATAATATATGTATATAATGTATATTGGAGAAGGCAATGGCACCCCTCTCCAGTGTCTTGCCTGGAAAATCCCATGGACAGAGGAGCCTGGTAGGCTGCAGTCCATGGGGTCGCTAAGAGTCAGACACGACTGAGCAACTTCACTTTCACTTTTCACTTTCATGCATTGGAGAAGGAAATGGCAACCCACTCCAGTGTTCTTGCCTGAGAATCCCAGGGATGGAGGAGCCTAGTGGGCTGCCGTCTATGGGGTTGCACAGAGTCGGACATGACTGACGTGACTTAGCAGCAGCAGCAGCAGTATAATGTATATACATTCTTTGCAGATTCTTTTCCTTTATTAGTTTAGTTAGTTCAGTCACTCAGTCGTGTCCGACTCTTTGTGACCCCATGAATCGCAGCACACCTGGCCTCCCTGTCCATCACTAACTCCCGGAGTTCACTCAGACTCACGTCCATCGAGTCAGTGATGCCATCCAGCCATCTCATCCTCTGTCGTCCCCTTCTCCTCCTGCCCCCAATCCTTCCCAGCATCAGAGTCTTTTCCAGTGAGTCAACTCTTCGCATGAGGTGGCCAAAGTACTGGAGTTTCAGCTTTAGCATCATTCCTTCCAAAGAAATCCCAGGGCTGATCTCCTTCAGAATGGACTGGTTGGATCTCCTTGCAGTCCAAGGGACTCTCAAGAGTCTTCTCCAAAACCACACACAGTTCAAAAGCATCAATTCTTCGGCGCTCAGCCTTCTTCACAGTCCAACTCTCACATCCATATATGACTACTGGAAAAACCATAGCCTTGACTAGACAGACCTTTGTTGGCAAAGTAATGTCTCTGCTTTTCAATATGCTATCTAGGTTGGTCATAACTTTCCTTCCAAGGAGCAAGCGTCTTTTAATTTCATGGCTGCAGTCACTATCTGCAGTGATTTTGGGAGCCCCCAAAAATAAAGTCTGACACTGTTTCCACTGTTTCCCCATCTATTTCCTATGAAGTGATGGGACCAGATGCCATGATCTTCATTTTCTGAATGTTGAGTTTTAAGACAACTTTTTCACTCTCCTCTTTCACTTTCTTCAAGAGGCTTTTTAGTTCCTCTTCACTTTCTGCCATAAAGGTGGTGTCATCTGCATATCTGAGGTTATTGATAGTTTCCTTTATAGGTTATTACAAATATTAGGTATAGTTTTCTGTGTTATACAGTAGGTCCTTGTTTATTATCTATTTTATATATAGTATTGTATATGTATTAATCCCAAACTCCTAATTTATTCCTCCCTACCCCCTTTCCCCTTTGGTAACCATAAGTTTGTTTTTATGTCTGTGGGTCTATTTCTGTTTTGTATATAAGTTCATTTGATTTTTTCTAAGATTCCACATATAAGCCATATCACATGATAATCGTCTTTCTCGGTCCAGCTTACTTCACTTAGTATGATACTCTCTAGGCCATCCACGTTGCAGAAAGTGGCACTGTTTTATTCTTTTTATGGCTGAGTAATATTTCATTGTAGGTATGTAGCACATCTTTATCCATTCACCTGTCAATCAACATTTAGGTTGATCTAGATCTTGGCTGTTGTGAATTGCACAAGAGTGATACATGCACAGTCCATTGGGGTGCATGTATCATTTTGAATTATAGTTTTTTCCCCAGATATATGCCTGGGAGTGGGACTGCGGCATCATATAGTAAGCCTGCTTTTAGTATTTTTTAAGAAGCCTCCATACTGTTCTCCATGATGGCTACACCAATTTACCTTCCCATTAACAGTGTAGGAGGTGGATGGTCACTCGTTTTTCTCTACGTTCTTTTCTGCATTTATTATTTGTAGACTTTTTGATGATGGCCATTGCAATTGGAATGAAATGATACCTCAAGCATTCTGGGTCTATGTCAGGTTATGTTCATTGTATCATTAGCACAAATTGATTAGAGAAGTCACAGTCCCTAACACTCCCACTGCTGATTACTCAGCCATGGAGCTGCCATTATGCAGTCCAGTAGAACGATCACTTGATCAATGTGTCCTGGAAGCCATCCACAAGTATTCTTTGTAAACAAGTTTCCAGAGGCAGAACAGACTAGTCTGTAGACAATAAATGAGCTAATAATCAACTTTCTGTTTTAGAATGAGAGCTTCCCTGGTGGTTCAAATGGTAAAGAATCCACCTGCAATCTGGAGACCTAGGTTTGATCCCTGTGTCGAGAAGATCCCCTGGAGAAGGGAATAGCTACCCACTCTAGTATTCTGGGCTGGAAAATCCCGTGGACAGAGAAGTCTAGCAGGCTTCCATGGGGTCACAAAGAGTCAAACATGACTGAGCAACTAACACTTTCACTTTTACTGGTTTGGATTGAAATGAGTGGGGAAAACAGAGTGTAAAAGACCCCCCAAGGCTTACCCATCTCTGGTCCAGCCTTGTGATGGCAGCATTAGCCCCACAGGCCTTGCAGAAGGCCACCACACGGTCTGTACTGAGCCCCAGCACATAGCCGGCCTCCCCAAGGGAGCCATCAACCACCACAAAGATTTGGGGTCAGACTGGTACTATCACCATTCTCATAAGGTCATCTATAAACTGAGATCATGCAGCGGGACAATGGAGCCTGTGTCCCGCAACCACCGAGCCCACAGGCTGCAACTGAAGAAAGCCCAAGCACCACAGCAGAGACAGCACAGCCACAGTTTAAAAAAATTTTTTAATTAATTTAAAGAAACATAATTTTATTTGTCACAATAGTTTTATTAACTCAGGATTATAGCTACAACTTACAACAATGCTAGTTATTATCCTAGGCATTGTGCTAAAAGGTTGACATGCACTCTTGCATTCAGTCTCCAAAGTTCCATGAAGTAGGTTATTACTAGGCCCATTTTATAGTTGAGAAAGATGAGGATTGAAGAAGTGAAGTGACTTGTTCAGTATCAAAGGACTAGTTAAGTGCCAGAGTCGTAACGGAAGCATAGGTCTCCTACTGAAGCCAATGCTTTTGCCTCTCCTTTGGTAGGTGCTGGAGCTGCAGAAAGCAATAAAACACAAAGTTTGCCCTCAGACCTGCAAAGTTAGATGACTCGTGTGCAGAAATAATTGTTGAAGTAGAATGTAATCTTTTGCCCATTTTTAAATTGGATGATATTTTTATTGTTGACTTGTAAATAGGTCTCTGTGTAGCCTAGATACAAATCTGTTATCAGATGCATGACTTACAAATATTTTATCCCTTTCTGTTGGTTGTCTTTTCATTTTTTTCATAGTGTCTTGTGAAAAATCAGAAGTTTTTAATTTTTTTAATTAAATTTTTAATTTTGATGGTCAATTTATCTGTTGCTTTCATTGTTGCTTGCTGCTGCTGCTGCTAAGTCGCTTCAGTCATGTCCGAAAAAGACATGACTTTTGTATGTTCTGTATGTTCTGGTTGTGGGCATTGCCATATGCATCTTAGAACCAACTTGTCAATTTCGTGTCGACTCTTCGCGACCCCATAGATGGCAGCCCACCAGGCTCCCCCGTCCCTGGGATTCTCCAGGCAAGAATGCTGGAGTGGGTTGCCATTTCCTTCTCCAAGGCATGAAAGTGAAAAGTGAAAGTGAAGTTGCTCAGTCATGTCTGACTCTTAGCAACCCCATGGACTGCAGCCTACCAGGCTCCTCTGTCCATGGGATTTTCCAGGCAAGAGTACTCGAGTGGGGTGCCATTGCCTTCTCCACATTGTTGCTTGAACTGTTGTCTAATCCAGGTCACAAAGATTTGCACCTATATCTTCTTCTAAGATTTTTATTGTCTTAGCTTTTCCATTGAGGTCTTGGATCTCTTTTTAGTTAATCTACTATACAGTGGAAGGACATGTTCCAAATTGACTATGATGCATGTTGACTGTCCAATTGTCCTGGCATCGTTTATTGAAAAGATTATTTCCCCCCATTGAATGATCTTAGCACTCTAGTCAAAAATCACTTGCCCATAAGTATACAAGTTTATTGCTGAACTCTATTCCACTGATATATGTCCATGCTTATACCAATATCTGGATTACTCCAGCTTTGTAGTAACTTTTGAGGTCAAGGTATGTAAGTTCTCCAGTTTTTTGTAAGTTCTCTTTTTTTGTTCTTTTTCCAGATTGTTTGGTATGTTCTGGTTGTGGGCATTGCCATATGCATCTTAGAACCAACTTGTCAATTTCTATATGTGTTTTTGCTTCTGCCAAGATGCCAACTTGGATTTTGACCCTGATTGCACTGATTCTCTAGATCAATTTGGGGATTCAGGTTAGGGGGAACTCAGTCTATGTCAGACTCCAAGCTGGGCACTCTACTGGCATTATTTCACTGCATTCTCCAAGAGCCCTATGATGTAGTGATTACCATGTGCATTTTACAGATGAGGACAGAGAGGCTTTTAGAGTGTCAGAAGGCAGGTTTCTCAATAAGTAAATTCAGAAATGAGATTTTCATGCTGCAGTTTTGTTGGGGGCAGGTGAGGGGGATGTCTCCAGGACCAGCACCAAGGGAGGAGAGGAAGAAGTTGAAATGGAATGCAGTTACAACAGAGGCCTCAGCTGACCCTGTGCAAAGAGCTAAAGCTGGGATGTCCTTTCAGCAAGGCCCAGAACTGAGGCAAGGGGCCAGGTCTTTGTCTCTCCTCATCATTATGAGGTTCCCCAGGACATGGTGTAACCCTGAGTGAAGCAGCTCCCCTTAGTGGAGGGCGGCTGCTCAGGAGGCTTCATCTGTGAGCAGCTGGGAGCCAGCACTCCCAGCAGCTGGGGTGAGTGCCTGCATCCCAGAAGGGAGTCTGGGTGCACCGCTGCATCTACTGGAAGGCTGTTCTCTCTCATCCTAGGCCATGAAGATAGTCAGTGCTGAAGGGTAACATTGGAAGTCCACCAACCTCACTCTAGACTATGAACTGGAGTGGACACCTTATTCCCACATATATTAATTTACTAATATCATTTGATTCCATAATCAGCCCAGTTAACTTATAGTTTGGGCCTAAGAATATAAGTAGATTTTATAAGAAGAAATTTAACTCAAAAATTACAATATTATTTGAGATTGTTTTTGATATCATGCTAAAAGACAGCACATATTAAAAGTGAGTGTTCACTGTTAAAAAGGAATCTCTAGGACTGATTTTGGTTGCTTATTCTGACTAAATCTACACCTTGGGAAAAAAATTCCTGTCATTTTAATCTTCTTCTCATTGTTCTCTGAATACTCAGGAAATTTCTTTTCTCAGAGCCACCTGATATTTGAGTTTTGAGTACTTACCTCTAAAAAGATGAGGCCCACCCATCTCCAGGCCTCAGAACTCGGTTTGCAGCAGATGGTGATGCTTTTCATCTTCTGAGCATCTCCTACGAGCAATGAACCTGGGCAGTGTCCTTCTGCCTGCACTATCTCATGAAATCATCACAAAACTTCAATTGAGTGGGAATATTAATTTCATTTTCTAGATGTCCTCAAATATTATCTGCATTTTACAGATGAGAAAACTGAGTCAGCTTGTGGGCTGCTTCCTCCCTGTCAAAAAGGTGGCTTGATAATTAGCTTTGCCATTACAAGGCAAGGAGAGAAGACAGTCATGTCCATCACCTGTCACTGGACCCCTGTGGTCAGCTGGTGTTGGCAGTTGAAAGGGTAAGACAAGGAGCAGTGGATTTTCCCAGACCCCTCCTCCCTCACCTTGGTGCCCAGAAGAAGGCAGAAGCCAGACCGCTGCCCTTTCCTCCCCAGGAAGCAGGTGCTCCTGGAAGACTCCAACCTAGATGAAAAAGTGGCCTGGCTGTTGGGCCAGAAACCCTCTCTGTCGTTGAGGTTCACTCCCAGTGGCTGGAGATGCCACCGAAAGACGCGCTCTGCGCGGGCGTTCTGAAGCATCGGCTTCAGCACCCGTCCCAGGTGGACAGCGACGAGCGCAGCAGCCCGCCTCACCCTCCCTGCGCGGCCACTGCGCGCGCCTCCAGCACCAGCACCTCGGTGCTGTCGGGCCACGCGATCGCCTTGCATACCGCCCTGTGCCTCCTTGCCCAGGCCTGCCAGGGGCTGTGTGCACGTGTCCAGAGCTGCAGGTGCTCCCCAAGGCAGGGCTCCCTATGTGGCCCCCTCTGTTGCCTCTCTCAGGGCTTCTAGGCATGTCCGTGGGGAGGCAGCAAGAACATGTAAAAACTTCCCCAAGCGGGTGCTGATAAGTATACCCCTTCACGTCATAAAGGGCTCTAGTCCCCGTTGAAGTCTGTCTTGCTTCTGGAGATTTTCTAAAACCCTGTTTTGTTTTAAAATGCATTCATCCTGTTTTGTAATTATATATATTTCTGGTAACTTTTTATTTCATGCTGGTCTCCACTCCCAGTTTTTAGCACAGCTTGAATTTGTGTAACTCAAATGAATATAAAATGAAAGTGAAAGTTACTCAGTCACGTCCAACTCTTTGCTACCCCATGGACTGTATAGTCCATGGAATTCTCCAGGCCAGAAAACTGGAGTGGCTGGGCTTTCCCTTCTCCAGGGGATCTTCCCAACCCAGGGATTGAACCCAGGTCTTCCACATTGCAGGCGGATTCTTTACCAGCTGAGCCGCAAGGGAAGCCAAATGAATATAACAAATAATATTACCTGGTACCAAGTACTTCTCTCACTTCCACCATCCCACTCTTAACTGAATAATTAATATATCCGAAATCAACTATTACCAGCTATTAACTCTGTGTTTATTTTTAATCCTAACAGTTTTCTAAGGTAAATATTAAGAATCCCTTCACATTGTTTTACTTTTATTGTTTATTGATAAATTAGGAATGTATTCAGACAGGTAAAATGATTTGTTCAGGTCACAGAGCATGCATGCTGGTATTCAAACCCAGGACGAGCTGACTCCAAATTTAGTGGTGTTACAGGGCATGCTGCCTCTTCAGTTAGCACAATCCTTTCGGAAAGCGATTTCACACCATGATCCAAAGTGGCTAAGATTATTCCTATCCTTTGATTTAACAATTCCACTTCTGGAAATCTGTCTTTCTTTGCTTAGGTTTATTTTTATTTTGTTTTTGGCTGCTCAGCACTGCATGTGGAGATTTTAGTTCCCCAGCAAGGATCGAACCCTTGCCCCTGGAGTGGAAAAGTGGAGTCTTAACCACTGGACTGCCTGGAAATCTATCTTAACAAGGGAGAAAAATCTACAGTCAAAGAGAAAAAAAATTGCCAAAAAATATTCATTAGAGCATTATTTACAGAATAAAAATGAAAAGCAAAATTTCTATTTATTTACATAAAGACTAAACATTTATATTTAGAAGTTTAAGTGAAATTCCACTCATAAATGGCAAAATGGTAAAGAATCTGCCTACCACTGCAGGAGATGCCAGAGATGTGGGTTTGATTCCTGGAGGAGGAAATGGCAACCCACTTAAGTCTTCTTGCCTGGAGAATCCCATGGACAGAGGAGGCTGGTGGGCTACAGTCCATGAGGTCGCTAAGAGTCAAACGTGACTTAGTGACTGAGCCTTCGTTCATTCATTTATGTGCTCAATTAACATTGGAATATTATGGAACCATAGAAAGTGCATTATGGAAAAGCTAGGAAAATGGTTATAAGTAAAATAAAGCAGGATATAACATTGCCTAATGATGTAACCTGTACCTTGCATGGAAGGTGGTAAAAAGATACTGCTGGATACATGTGCTGAATAACTATTAACTAGATAAATGAATAAAAAAGACCAAGGTAAAGGATAATTTCTAATTTTTTCCCCCCTACTCTTCAGATTTTTCTTTCGTGAGATGTTTTGGTTATTTGATGGAACAAAGCTCGTCATTTTCTTAAAGATGCGATATCCAGAGTGCTTGCTTGCTCAGCAATTATATTTTCAGATTTCTGTGGATGATCTATCATTTCTGTTGAGAGAGGAGGAAGTGAGGACCCAAACGTTTATTCTTACCTGAAATCACGCATGTAGTGAGTGTGGAGTCTAGGTCTTCTGACTCCAAGTCCCTTGACCTTAACTGACCTTGACCTGGGCTGGCATTGGGAGACAGGAAATTGAATTCCAGTCCCTGCTCTGTCCCCAGCTTGCTGGGTGATTTGGGGTTAGTCAATGTTCTTGGGGTCTCTCTAGGACTTTTGCCCTGAAGATTGATGGATCGCTTTCTTTTCCATCCTCTTTCAACAGCCGGGGGAGTGTATTACAAAAGTTGTCTGTTCTATCTGGCAATACTCCCTCTCGTCACTCCATCTTTCATCTCCTTGTTTGATTTCCTTCCTGTGTCATTTTAATTGTGTCATTTGTTATGCCACGTTGTCATGTCAGTCCTTTGACATTTCGTCATATTTTCTGAGATGATCTTGTTTTTTTCTTTGCTTGTTTACTGTTTGTTTGCCTCTCTAGATGTAAGCTCTGCAAAGTCATAACCTAGGCTATCCTGGTCAGTGTGCCAACTCCAGCTAGCTCAGATGCAAAAGGAAAGGGATTGTACAGTAGCACAGAGAATTTGCAGAAATAAAAACCAGGGCTTTAAGAATGATCAACTCAGCATTTTGTGAAAACACACACTCATTTTCTCTCTCTCTCTCTGTCTCTCCCCTTCCCTGTTTTCCCTCTCCACCCTGTCATTTCTCATCACTGCTTATCTATGTTTGGCTTCATTCTGCACATTGCATCCAACTGGAAGGGAAGAATTCTGTCAGAAGCCTAAATTCTCTTTGTTCCTGTTTAATGTTTCTAGCAAAAATAAAATAGCAAAAAGCGTTTGATGACTCCCAGTGGCATTGGCAATCACTGGGAAAGATTCTGAATGGGTTTGCCTGGAATATGCATGCCTCTCTGGACCAGTAGATGTGTTAGCTCTGCTTGTTTGAATGTGGGCACATTTTCTCTTACTGTTAGTGTATGTTCAATGTGGTGTTTCTTTGTGAGAATCTGTTTAAATCAGTGCCCATTTTGTGGGTTTCAGTTTTAGGTTAAACTAGATAGTAATAACCTGTAAATTCACAATTTTCATATGTAATTAGAGCTACTAATATTTTTTTCCTGGACTCCAGTGGCAAGTCCTGCTCTCCTCCTGTGAGTTAGTATAGATACCATCCCTTACTTCCTTTATGTCCTTACGTATTATGTACCATGGTGCTTTATAGTTAGTAGGTGTCCTTTGAATCTCTGACATCAGATTAAATTAATAATTTAAATAGCTAAAATTAGTGGGCTTCTTTATCTGTTAGATGTACTTAAGTTGGTGAGAATACAAAAGTTCTGTGTAATCAGAGAGCAGGAAAGACTTTGTATCTTTATTTTTAGCATAAGAACTTCTATTCAACTTAAGCCTTTGAGCCTTGAGCTACGTTTTCCTTCAGATCACTAAGTTGAGTCTCAATTACTGTTTCCTTTAACTAATTGATTATTTTGTAGATCATATAACGATATGGCTGGAAGCATCTGTGATGGGTGGGAAAATTGCTCTCAGTATTGTTCTTCACACAGATTAACTGTAGGTCCTACCCTTGACTTGAGTTAAAGGGGAACAGACCTGAATCAGCAGAGACTGTCTCTGGGCAAGTAGTTACAGGTTCAGACCCTTGCTCTCAGACTGTGGTGTGTGGTCCAGCCCTGTTGGCTTCCACTAGATGCTTTTAGAAGTGAGGAATCTGGGGCCTCAGCCCAGACCTATGGGATCTGCAACTTGAAAAGATTCCCACGCGGAGACTGTGGTTGCATTGGAAGAGGAAATTGATCAGGGTCAACCAAAAACAACGGCGGGTACAACTTTTAAAAAGTTCTCTTCCTCCGTCTCCACTTTACTTCTTTATTCTCAAGTAAAACTATCCTTACAGTACATCTAAATCACCAGTTTGATCAAATCTAGTGCATTTCTCCCCCAGTTTCTTCAAGTCTGATGTAAACCAACATAGTTTGAATAACTGCAGACAATACCCATATAACCCCACATTGATCAGAATTCAGGCTTTATTATTATTGTACAGTGTGAAGAACTAAAACTTAACTCCAAGCATACATAATTAAGTTTATAAAGAAGGATTTTGTTCCCAAAACATATTCAACATTTAAAGGAAAAAAAAAAGATGTTTATGTGAAGAACAGAATATACCTAGAATTGTTTGCTTCTAAAAAACCCATTTTCCCCAAGCCTTAACTTCATAATTTCTTATTAAACAATGGCATTACATTACACAATCTAAACAATTTAGGGGGAGCAGCACTTGGCAGAATAAAAAAATAGTATAGATGTACATGTAACTCAAAAAAGGTTTTTTAAATCCACCTACCAACTTTCAATGTAAATATAGATTTTTCTCCTAATAGACTTAAATATATGATTGTTAAAATATATATCTGTGTAAAATATATTTTAAAAAAGGAAACTAAGATGTATAATATCCGCTGTTGATTTCATAAAACTAAAGCAGGGGGAAAGGAGACTTTAAAAAGTTTCTCTTTTTCTGTAGTCTGGTACTCTGTTCTGCCTTTGGTTTACCTATTCAGGTTGGAAACTGTAATGTCATACTGGGGTGGAAACTGACCAAATATGCTGCCTTAACATTTCCTTTCAGATCTTTACTGGGAACTTAAAACAAAACAAAACAAAACGATGTGTATATCACTGGGGGCGGGGGCAGGAGTCGAGTGGGTTTGAAGAAAACAGAGTTAAACCAGAGCTTATCTGAGACCTCTGTGTGTCCATGTGACAGAGCAGTTACATGTCCCACCAGGGGATGCTGCGACTCAAGCAAAGGGTGACGGCTAATGAGATGCTGTCACTAGGGAGGAGCAGACCGAGCATCAGACTGAAAAGGTTTTGGATTATGTAGCACCTCATCACTCAGATACATACGAACCCTTTAACAGAAAATCTTCCAGGTAGCCTACAGCTTGCTTTTCTGGCCATTGTCTTTTTAATACACACCTGGTCTATACAAGGAAGAGCGACCAGGAATGAGGAAGATCTAATAGCCCATTTTTGCAGAAGCTGCTTGAGCAGTGTGTACATGACGGAATGATTATTTCCCGATCCCCCAATCCCCGTGGAGGGCAAAAATCACAATACAATGTGGTAGCAAGCTTGGCTGTCTCTCGTATTCCTAGGGACATCACCTCCCCTATGACGATTTTGAACCATTCTTGAGAACCATCAGCCTGTAAATCATGACCGGTCTTTCTGGGAAGATGTACCTGAGAAGGGACTATTGGGGGATGGTGAACTCACATATGTACCTCTTGCTGCTGTGACAGGCCTCGTCACTCCACTTGCCCTGAGCTGCCTGGGAGAAGAGGGCACAATTTTCCCGCTTGCCACCGTTAGGCTGTGCCTGGTCCCAGTTAAGGAAGGAGATGGCAAGCCCATTGACGTCAACAAACTTGCCTTCTGCGACCATGTCGTTGATGCCCAGCCAAAAGTCATTGACCCCAGGCAGGCTCCTTTTACCATAGTCTCGGAGGGCGTTGATTTCATCCGCGCTTCTGGGTACAACCAGGGTCCCGCCCTTGGAAATGCAGTCTTCATTGGCTTCGTGGAAGTGCTTCGAGCCTTCCGCGGCAAGGTAGCACTTCTTGTGAAATTTTGTGCCTCGGAGACAGACTGTAAAGATGTGAGATTTGGCATATTAACATGCTGTGGGAGTATAATAATCTAGAACTGGCCCTGGCCAATAGCAGCAGATAGTTGTGGAAAGGATGATGCATAGAGACAATGGTGAGTCAGCGTGTAATGAAGACTCTGTGCACAGAGTCAGACACTGTGCCCAGCATTTTATATAAATGAACCTGTATCATGATCACAACTGTCCCATGATGTGGGATTCTTATTACACTGTCCTTACATATCAGGGTAGTGAAGCTTGGGGCTTCCCTGTGCCTCAGTGGTAAAGAATCTGCCAGCCAATGCAGGAGACACGCGTTCGATTCCTGGATCCCAAAGATGCCCTGGAGGAGGAAATAGCTACCCACTCCAGTATTCTTGCCTGGATAATCCAATGGACAGAGGAGCCTGGTGGGCTACAGTCCACGGGGTCACAGAGTCAGACACGACTGAAGCAACTGAACGCACAATATAATGAAGCTCAAAAGAGTTGTTAGCATATAAAAAGGTGACTTACATTGCATGTAAGATTACAGCAGATAACTGAGCCCACAGCACATAACAATAAGCTAAATATTGTTTATCTTATCCAGGATATAAGCCAAATATAAAGATAGTTTTAAGGCATAGCATTGGAGAATCAGGCTTCAGGGCTGTACTGCCTCAGCTTAGGTGTCAGTTCTGATATGTATTATCTGTGTCAGCCTTAATTTCCCTGTGCCTCAGTTTCCTCATCTGTAAACTGAGAAGAATTATAGCAGCATCTGTCTCATAAATTATTGAAGGATTAATGTGCTGATGATGGATATGAGTTTGAGCAAGCTCCGGGCGATGGTGATGGACAGGGAAACCTGCAGTCCATGCAGTTGCACACGACTGAGCGACTGAACTGGGTTGATGTTTATAAAGTATTATTATAGCCCCCAACTATAGCTGAAGGGTTAACCAAGCTCTTTCCCCTTCTGCAAACTCATTTGACGTTCCTTTAACTTCCTGATTCTGTTCCCAGGAAACTTGATAAAGGGACCTGCCAGCAGCGTAACTAGGCAATATTGCTTATGGTAAAAATGGCTCAAGACTGGTAGCATACAGCTGGCCTGGGAGCTGTCAATGTGCCGAGCTCAATCGCTCAGGTGCGTCTGACTCTTTGGTCACCCCATGGACTGCAGCCCTCCAGAATCCTTTGCCCATGGGATTTCCTAGGCAAGAAGACTGGAGTGAGTTGCTATTTCCTTCTGCAGGGAATCTTCCTGACCCAGGGACTGAACCCATGTCTTCCATGTCTCCTGCACTGTAGGGGGATTCTTTACCACTGAGCCCCCTGGGGAGCCCTGGGGGCCATAAATAGCTGATGAAAAAGCCGTAACTTTGGTCTTCCTTGAAGGCATTAACTCGTATGATTGGGCAGCTCTCTTCTGGGACCCTCAAAGCTCTGCCTTTGGAGTTGCTATGACAGCATTCCTCCCTGAGGATGTGAACATTGCAGGCCAAGGTGTTCCTGAGTCTGCCCAGCGTGGCTCTCATTTCCTCGCCCTGGGAGCTTCATAGGCTACTGGGAGCTCTGCTGCTGCTGCTAAGTTGCTTCAGTCGTGTCCGACTCTGTGCGACCCCATAGATGGCAGCCCACCAGGCTCCCCCATCCCTGGAATTCTCCAGGCAAGAACACTGGAGTGGGTTGCCATTAGGAACACTCACTGCTGCCCCCTGCTGGCAAGCTCTTCTCCAGAGCATCTGACCCACTCAGTGTGGCCAGAGCTGAGTCCTGTGACCCTGGGTTTAGTTCCACCTCGGCTGAGCTCTCAGTGGGTTATTTTGTTGTCGTTGTTTAGTTGCTAAGTCATGTCCGACTCTTGTGGCCCCATGGACTGTAGTCCGTCAGGCTTCTCTGTCCATGGGATCTCCCAGGCAAGAATACTGAAGTAGGTTGCCATTTCCTCCTCCAGAGGGTCTTCCTGACCCAGGGATCAAACTCAGGTCTCCTGCATTGGCAGGCGGATTCTTTACCACTGAGTTGCCTGGGGACCTAAACATCTTAGTAAACAGCTAAAGGAATGCTGGCTATTTTATCTAGTTAATACTTGCTTCAGTTTTGTTCCATTGCCTAATAAAGAATTAGGAGGACTTCCCTGGTGGTCCAGTGGTTAAGACTCTGTGCTCCCAAAGCAGGGGGAAAGAGTTCCATCCTAGGTCAGGAAACTAAGATCAGGCATCTCGCATGTTGCACAGCACAGCAAAAAAAAAAAAAAAAAAAAAAAAAAGGATGGACTTCTAAAATGTATAAATAATGCCTGGTTTGATTTTTATTCCACTCATTGAGAGGTGAAGGAAGTGGAAAATCAAGCTGATTTCCCAAAACATTCATCCTCCCAGCTTTTGAATCCTTTGTCCTGGACTCATCTCTGCCTTGTCAATGTCTCTCTCTCTCTCTTTTTTAAAATCTCACCTAGAATGACATGCACTCTCAATGTGGTTTGAATTGCTGCCTAATCACAATTTCTTTTCCTATCTTGTTGAGATAAGACGAGTCTCACCTGTCTGCAGGGCTTGGATTTCCTTCAGGGCATTGACTTCTCTCCAGAGCTTTTCCACTTGAGTCTTCAGGTCTCCATCCTTCTCTGAGGATTTTTTAGAGTGGGATGGGGTAGGATGAATAAAACAACATATGATTAAAATAAAGTACAAATAAAACAAAATAAGATAAAGTTTCAGGATACAGAACATAAGCCGAGGGTGATTTTGATGAAACTGAGCCCAGAGTACATGAAAAACAATGAATGAACACAAGTTGTTCAGGAAGATTTGCAAGGGTTTGGTGGGGGTAATAATACTGGAAGTTTCTTCTATGAGGTGGGGCGCCTGTCTGTCTCTCCAGCCGTATCCCGTGTGACTCACTGTCCATCACTAGACTTTAGACTCGTTGATTTTCAATGCACTCTAGAACATCGCAGGACCCTTCGAGTGTGTTCTTTCTGCCTGGGACACTCTTGGTCCAGGTCTTGTCCTTTTTCTTTTTCTTAAGACTTCAGTTTTATTTTATTTTGGCCTCACAGCATGTGGGATCTTAGTTCCCCAACCAAGGATCAAACTCTCACGCTGTGCATTGGAAGCATGGAATGTTAACCACTGGACTGCCAGGGAACTCCCTTATCCATCGTCTTATCAAGCTTAAACATCTCCTCTTCTGAGAAGACTTTCTGATCATCCTCTCTACATCTCTCTGGCTGGTCTCTTTCCTTGAACCTTTGTTTTTCTTCCACACACTTTCTCCAATCTATAATCATGTTTCTTTACTTACTTAATTTTATCTCTCTGGTTGTCCATGGTATTCCTGATGTTTCACATGATGCTTGGCACATAATCAATCTCATAACGTTTATTGAGTGAATAAATGATGGCATACAAAATACTTTCATGTTATTTTCATTTAGTCTTCAAAGATAGTTAGGAATGGAGGAAAATGAGATTCCCACTGAAGAGTGAGAATGAACTCAATAAGCTAAATTGGCAAGTGGTAGAACTCATACTCAGACTTAATTGGGTCTCTAAGTCCCCTGGCCTCAATACCCCTACTCAACTGATGCTCCCATGTAATGGCTCCTAGCAGGGTTAAGTGGTTTTCATGGAGAAGTATGGAAAGGCAGTGATAAACAGCCCTATGAAAATACTTCTGTGTTAAGGACTAGCAATTTACTTAGTCTTGGATGTCCCCTGATTAGGCTAATCTTCATGGCTCTCCTTGGGTATAAGTAAGGAGTAGGAAATTAGTAACTTTGACTAATCAAAAATCCAGACCTGCTGGGCAGTGTCTTAGAAACTGAAAACTTGTGAGCTCTTCAAAAGCAGGAATGATAATAAATAAATCTTAATACACAGTTAAAAATATTAAAGCCACCATACACTGTGTGCCAGGAGCTGAATTCTTTCAATGTTACTATGAAATAGACAATATCACTTCAGAAAAAAAGAGAGGCACAGAAAACTGAATGAACCTGTCGAAGACCACCCAGCTGTAAGGTGCAGCGTTGGGATTTGAATCTTGCTGTCTTCAAATCTGTTCTCTTTCCACTCCTCCCATCTGTTTCTGCACAGTGATCACCTTTACCTGCTTGGTCCCTACTACGTAGCCTCAAGCAGCTAAGACACTTAAAGCTTGATATGGCTGTTCCCAGCTGCCTCTTTGCGGGGGTACCAGTTGGAGAATCTGTGTTCTGTCTTGGGTGTTTTCAGGACAGGCCAGTATCCAAACATGGCTGACTCATCTCCCCCTTAAACATGTGCTTTGCAAGTCAGGTGTTCCCACATTCAGGTTGGGAAATGCCTCCTGGGGTATCCAGGCACGGACATCCATTCTTAAGGCATCCAATAGCTCAGCTGCTGCTGCTGCTAAGTCGCTTCAGTCGTGTCCGACTCTGTGCGACCCCACAGACAGCAGCCCACTAGGCTCCCCCATCCCTGGGATTCTCCAGGCAAGAACACTGGAGTGGGTTGCCATTTCCTTCTCCAATGCATGAAAGTGAAAAAATAAAGTAAAGTCGCTCAGTCGTGCCCGACTCTTAGCGACCCCATGGACTGCAGCCTACCAGGCTCCTCTGTCCATGGATTTTCAAGGCAAGAGTACTGGAGTGGGGTGCCGTTGCCTTCTCTGATAACTCAGCTGAGAAGCACAATAACAAGGGTTTCCTCAACAGGGCCATTCAACCCA
The DNA here is from genome assembly GCF_019923935.1 of Bubalus bubalis. Taxonomy (NCBI): domain Eukaryota; kingdom Metazoa; phylum Chordata; class Mammalia; order Artiodactyla; family Bovidae; genus Bubalus; species Bubalus bubalis. The sequence goes on along the minus strand of NC_059174.1, from coordinate 4,916,941 downwards.
GAATAAATATAGGGGTGCATTCACCAACAGCCAGTGGCTGTTGGAGGCCAGACTTGCAAAGACTGCTAAGTTTTCTTCCAGGTTACAAGTTGTGAGCCATACAGATGTCACCCCAGTTCCTCCCAGCTTCCAGCTCTACACTATTTGAGTAAATGGCCTCCACAGGGGAGCTGTAAACATTGTAATTAACATGAAGGCACATGAATTAATATTAGGCTCCTGGGAGACCATTATGGAAATCGTTATCCAGGTGGCTTGGAGTCTGCTTCTGTCCTTTGTGAGAAATGTGGTTGTGTTTTGTCAAAATGAATGCAGGGAACAACTATATCACTAAATAGAGATTATATTTAATTCATTACTACAACATAACTTGCATTGCTCAACCTAATTTGTTGAGGCCCATGAAGTGAATAGCAGGGGAAACTTGTTTTTGGAGCTAAATCACTGTTACCATTTTAAGTTTTTTAAAGGCTCCCTTTCATTTTATTATTGTTGTTCTCCAAAAATAGGTACCGGATAAGAATACAAAAATAATTGCTGGAAAAAATGACCAGTAAATACATGAAAAAATATCTCAACCTCATTAATAAGCAAAGAGATGCAAATTAAAAGTCTTTTGGGGTTTTGTTAGGCTGGCACAGCTTAAACTGACGATAGGTCAGGTTGTCAAGGTGTGTGTGCATGTTAGGCCCTCAGTCGTGTCTGACTTTGAGACTCCCTGGGCTGTAGCCCACCATTTTCCTCTGTCCATGGGATTTTCCAGGCAGGAATAGTGGAATGAGTTGCCGTTTCCTTCTCCAGGGGTTCCTTCTGACCCAGGATTGAACCTGGGTCTCCTGTCCTGCATTGCAGGCCAATTATTTAACTTTTGAGCCACAAGAGAAACTCAGTAGGTGCTCTCATATACTGAAGTTGAGAACACAAGTTCATGCTACCGTTTTGAAAGACAGGTGGTGTAACTAACTTACCATTTTACTTCTAGAGAAGTATCATCACGATATTCTAGCATTGGGATCAATATCTATGTACAAAGCAATTCACTGAGGCATTGGATCAAAAAGAGATAGATTTGATGAACATAAAGCTTCACCAAGAAAGAAGAGATTAAATAAGCCATAACCCATCCACACATGGAATGTTACGCAGCTTTTAAAAGGACTGAGGAATGCCTTATATGTGAGGTTATCCAAGAGTTAACAGATAAAATCAACTAATTTGTCTGCCAAGTACTTTAGACAGCCAACACTTATTTTGTTAAAAGTAGGGCTTCCCGGGTGTCAGAGTAGTAAAGAATCCGCCTGCCAAGTGGGAGACTCGGGTTTGACTCCTGGGTTGAGAAGATCCCCTGAAAAAGGAAAAGGCAACCCACTCCAGTATTCTTGCTAGGAAAATCCCATGGACAGAGGAGCCTGGTGGGGCTACAGTCCATGGGGTCACAAAGAGTCAGACACGACTTAGCAACTAAACAACAACAAATCAATTTTTAATTGGGCATTAAAGAAAACTCTGGGAATATTATCTCTTAGCAGTTAATCGTGGTTAATTCTATGGAAAGAATTGAGAGCAAAAAAAATGACTTTTGCTTTTGCTTTCATAAGATTTGGTATTATTTCCAGGCACTTTAAAAGAACTGTTTAACGGTTTAGGCTAATGGCTTCGCGTATTGTAGAATCTACTTTCTTGGGTCTCACAGCAAAAAATGAGCCAAACTGCTTTGGAAGGATGATATCTAGGATTGGACCCAGTCGGTTAAAAAGCAAACAAAAGCATGTGTGTGCACTTGTGTGTGTGTGTGCTTTGGAGGATAGAACATAATGCCCTGAACTGTAGTTATTTCAGAAACACCCACAGAGAACACACACACACATTCACATATTCACACCCCTGCTGGGTGATCACCAGCTGACCACGCCTTCTTCATGGCAAAGAGAGGCTGGCGACAAAACATGCCTCATCACCCAGCAGAAATGCCACATCTCTCCCCTTCCCGTCCCTGCCTTTGTCTTCCACAAGATGCTTCATCGCTCATGAGGGATATTTTAATCTCTCTTTAAAGGAGGTAACAGAGAAGTGTAGTATTTCTTTAGGAAAAAAAAATTCCATTTAAGAGGGATGGGCTGGGGTGGGCCATGGGAGGGCAGTTCAGAAGGGAGGGGACGTGTGTATACCTGGCTGATTCATGGTGATGTGTGGCAGAGGCCAGCACAGTGTTATAAAGCAGTTATCAAAAAACCAAAAAGAAATCTTACATCAGACTAAAGCAGGGCACTTCATAATCTTAACAACATGACACAGCAAGAGAAGCTCCCTTCTCACCAGCCAGCCATTCGTTTGTGTTAAATCAAGACTTTAACTTTGCTGGTATTACTGTTTGTGTGTTGTTCCTAATGAAGTGAAATTGATGAGGAAATAGTGTCAATATTTACCTTGAAATCTCTTGCATGAAAATAACTCAGAATGAGATGCACATCACACCACGCCTTTCTCGATGATTTAGTTTTGATTTAGTTTCAGTGTGTTGCGTGTATCTTGCCATTATCTCTGTTCCTTGCAAGACTTTTCAGCTCTTTTAAACCAATTCAGGGCTTCCCTGGTGGCTCAGTGGTAAAGAATCTGCCTGAAAAGCAGGAGACCCTGGTTCGATCCCTGAGACAGGAAGATCTCCTGGAGAAGGGAATGGCAAGCCACTACAGTACACTTGCGTGGAGAATCCCAAGGACAGAGGAACCTGGTGGGCTACAGTCTATGGGGTCATAAAGAGTTGGACACAACTGAACGACTGACACTTTCACTTTTTCAATCCAATTCAAGCCACCCCAAATTGGGATTGCTTGGAGATTGTTTTGCATTAACATATTTTCAAATGCTGTATGACTTGTGTGTTGAAATATTTTTAAGTGAAAGACTTAAAACTTCTCTATGACATGAAGAAGCTTAAACATATAATATAGATTGTCCTTATATTCCCAGGGATATGAAAATATATCTATTGATGAAACAAAAGTCACATTACCAATAGCTCTATCCTCTACTACACATTGAATAAGATTATAATTATCTTACAGATGAATTTGAACAGCTGTACAATATCTATGAGTGAAACAGTATACTCTGTTAATTGATTTGTTCTACTTGATCCCTCATTCCAAATAGCAGGCGTTGTATCCAGGTTGTCACACTCTAATGAACATTCTCTTGCCTAAGCTCACCTGATGAAGGATATACAATACAGAAAGTCTTTTTGCAAGAGCCTTTTTTATCCTACGAACCCAGAATCCTCCCATATGATTCCCTTAAATGTCAAACAGTCCCAGAGAATTAAGAGGTCACTCTGTCCCCTGAAAATGCCAGATCCGCATGAAGACATGGTAACCCCCACCAGAGATGGTCTCCGGGGGGGAGTCTGGAAATGAACGTCATCCACCTCCTCCCCACCCTGAGCAAGCCCAGAGTTCTGCTGGATGGAGGCACCTTGTTACCTTTCACTCGGCGTTTGCTGTGCTTCCTGGCTTTGAGCTTGGATGCGTGGCAGCTGGTTAAGTCCAGGAGCAAGGTGATAACCAGGATGTAAATTACAAGTCCATTCTTTGCCATGGCTGTGGGGCGAGTCTGACAGCCACCGTGCCCGTGCCTCTAGAGTACTAAGGGCAGAGTAGACGTCACAGCCACATCTTGCCCTGAGATGCCTGGGGCCAGCTTTATAAAAGCGCGCTGTGCAGCTTGGCTGGGATCCTGCTGACGGAAAGTTTGAGTGCCTCTGCTGGCTGCAGCATAAGGTGGCCCCTGTTCTCATGTCTCGTTTAGGCATTAAAAAAAAAATTCCTGCGAAGAAAATTTTCCTACTTGACTTGCCTTTTCAGAGCATATCAGAGTTTATAAAGGGACTAAAAAGTTTTGTCTTTCTTTTCTTTCCTTTTTTTTCAATCTAAAGTCCGGGAAGCTTGGGGTCTCTCTGTGAAGACTCTGAGGAAGTCTTTGGTTTGGAGCTCTGCAGTTCACTTAATATTCTGAGAAGTGCGTTCAATGACATACACAGATCTAGGAAAGTTACTGTGTGGGAGTATGTGCATGTTATGCCAGAGCACCACCTGTGTGTCTACCCACACTCGTGTGTCTACACAGCTCATATGGAGCTTGGTAAGAGTTCATTCACACGGAGTAATGGAGATAGTCAGAGGGCCTCCTATTAGGATTTTCTGGGTTTAGCAAGAGTTAAATTCTTGGGGAAACACACCTTAGAAAGAAAAGAAAGACAGTGAATTTTTTCCATAAAAATTAATGTAAAATATCAACCATCACTATCTCTCGGGTCTCCACCAACTAACACTTTATTCCTTTGAAATTATCTCAAACACTTAACAAACACTTTCAAAGGAAATACAGAAATTACAGAGAAATACAGTGAAAGACTTGCTGTAATTATTCTTACCTGGACAATAAATGGGCTTTAGGAAAAGTACTGAGAACCAGGGACTTCCCAGGTGGTAAAGAATCCGCCTGCCAAGCAGTAGACTTGGATTCAGTCCCTGGGTTGGGAAGATCCCCTGGAGGAAGAAATGGCAACCCACTCCAGTATTCTTGCCTGGGAAATCCCACGGACAGAGGAGCCTGGTAGACTACAATCCATGAGGTCGCAGAGAGTCAGACATGACTTAGTGACTAAACAACAACAGTAACAACTGAGAACCAGGTAGACTCTTATGACAAAATAAGGAACTTCCAGGAGTGTGTCCAAGGTAGACCCTGGGGAAAGACCTCCGTCCTGACTGACTGACATCACTATCTGGATCACCAGGTGTGGATGGAGGGCAGGGTTTGTAGGTTTTGGAAGGTCCCAAGGACCAAACTCATTGTATCTCTTTTTTTTTTTTTTTCTTTTGGAGACAATCCAGGAAGAATCAAGGGGTGATTCATTTCTTCTGAATCTTAGTGAGGGAAACCAGTCTAATCCATCTTGATTTCCCTCCTGCTAAAGCCACCTTGTAGACTACCTACAATACTGACGTCGAAGTAAGACCAGTGACGTAGGAAAATCTAACATAATGTATGAAATAAAAAATAACGTGTGAGTTTAAAAATAAAGATTTTATTTATAATGTAAACTCGTACTGATGTGGGCAATCTATATATAGGCCATTGAGAGCATCTTGGACACAAACTTGAGCTGGGTTCATATTTTACTCTCAACCGTTTAGCAGCTGTGGGCTCTTAGGCACGTTACCGAACCTCTCTGAGTCTTTTCTCATCTTAATAATGGGTTAGCTAGGGATGCTAACTTTACAGCGTTGTTGGAAAGAGTCAACAAAGTTATGACAATAAGCATTCAGTGTGATGTCCAGTGCTTAATAATAGCGATGATGATAATAGTAATAATGCCCGTAATTTCCTTAACGTAATTTATAGTCGTGCAGTAATGCCACACGTTTTTAGTCTTCACAGCAAGCCTGTGGTATACACATTCTCTGCATTTTACGGATGACTGAAACTGAGCCGCAGAAAATTGAAGCAGATTTGCTCAGTGTCACTCAGGTCCCAAGAGTGGGAGTTGAATTTAAAATCTAGTTCTGAGTGACCCAGAGGATACTTCTTTTGACCTGGGAAACATGTGTTTTGATTTGACAAGGGAAAAAGGATCAGTGTTTTACAACTATCTTGTGATTGATCCAAAAGCTTTCTGCCAGCTTCTCAAATCCTTTACTCTGAGAAGAGATTTCAAGTTACAGACAGTAGTGGATAGCTAATGATTCCTCTTAGATCTTTGGTCTGTCCTGTGCTAAAGCTAGGCTTATCTTAAAAAAAAAAAAATCCGTATTGTTTTAAGCTGTTTTCCCTTTCCAGGAAAGCCTCGGACACTTTCCTGATTTGTTTGTTGTTAGCCAGATCCGAAAGCCAGATTCCATGCTTGCTTCTAAAATTAGCAAACAATTTTTAGAGCAGTTTTTTTTTTTTTCTAAATAAATCCAGGTTTATTTTTTATCACCCATCTTTTATTTTAATTGAAATTAGTGAATTTACAATTCTGTGTTTTAAGTGTACAGCGAGTGGTTCAGTTAGACATGTTAGTTAGCATTAGCCACTCAATCGTGTCTGACTCTTTGTGACCCCATGGATTGTAGCCCACCAGGCTCCTCTTGTCATGGAATTCTCCAGGCAAGGATACTGGAGTGGGTTGCCATTCCCTTCTCCAGGGGATCTTCCCAACCCAAGGATCGAACCCAGGTCTCTAGCATTGCAAGCACATTCTTTACCATCTGAGTCCCCAGAGAAGCCCTCAGTAAATGTACATATATTCTTTTTCAGATTCTTTTCCATTATAGGTTATTACAAGGTTTTGAGTATAGTTTCCTTTGCTATACAGTAGTAATAGTAGTTATCTATTTTATACAGCGCAGTATGTGTATGGTAATCCCAAAGTCCTAATTTATCTCCTTTTCCCTTTGATAACTCTAAGTTTGTTTTCTATGTCTGTGAGTCCCTTTCTGTTTTGTAAATAAGTTCATTTATATCTGGAGCAGTTTTAGATTTACAGAAACATTGAGCAGAGAGTATTGAGAATTCCCATAGATCTCCTCTTCCCACCCTGCCGCGCAACCCCAGTTTCTCTTATTATTACTGCCTTGCATGTGTGTGTGGTATGGTTCCTCTGTCCATGGGAGTCTCCAGGCAAGAATACTGGAGTGGGTTGCCATGCCCTCCTCTAGGGGATCTTCCCAAGCCAGGGATCGAACCCATGTCTCATTGTATCTCTCGCTTTGGCAGGTAGGTGCTGGACCACTAGCGCCAGCTGGAAAGCTCATGTTATTAGCTGACGTCTGTAGTTACATTAGGATCCACTTTTTCACTTGGAGAGTTCTGCGGGTTTGGGCAAATAAATGTATAATGTTGCAGCCAGCAGTACAGTAGCATGGAGGGTAGTTTCATGAAAGCCCACAATTTTTGTTCTAATTAAATATTTGAGTATCCACCTCTTCCTCGCTGCTAATGCCTGAGACTGCTTAGGACTCCCTCCTGTCTGTCCTGATCTCCTGCACACTCTCCTGAGATGCCCGAGTTCCTTCTCCAGGCTTCAGACTCCGTCTGGGACTCTCCACTCTGACCTGTCCACCTGGAACTCCTCCTTCAGCCTCACAGCCCTACTGCTCATGTGATGCTTCCAGCTGGATCTCAGAAGACACCTTCAACTCATGATGCTTTAAATGCAGTTCTGCATTCTTCCCCTACTCATGTCCCATGGTTTTTAAATTTACTTTTATTTGTTTTTCTGTGTGTGCTGCACCTCATGGCTTGCAGGATCTTAGTTCTCAGATCAGAGATTGAACCCGGGCCACTACTATAAAACTGCCAAGTCTTCTTAACCCCTGGACCACCAGGGGATTGCCCCATGAATTTTAAAAGGTCCCATTCTTCCTGAGCCCCCTGTATCAGAGTTAATGTTCCACCGTGTGCCAGTTCCAAAACCTGGGTGTCGTCTTGGAGCCATTGGCACTCACTGTTGCCCTGCACACCCCTCTCCACGGCCTGGCCAACAGCACATGCTCCTGTGGTCCCTGCCTCCACGTGCCTTTGTCATCTCTCCTGCCATCATCCCGCCCTGAGGCACTAAGAGCTCCCACCCTAACCCGTCTCATCCCTGAGATGGAGCTGGGCTCCCGTCCAACTCACAGGAACTAGCCACAGGTCACTGATATGATCGTCACTCTCCTACTGAAAACGCTCCACATCTTTCTATGGAAGCTTAGACTTCTCGCCGTAGTTTCCAAGGCCCTCTTACCTGCCAAGAACTTATCTAGTTCTTCCTGCTGACTTTCTCCAGTCATCGAGACCTTTTTTCAGCCTTGACTCATTTTTAATTCCTCCATCCACCCCACCATTCCTTTCCACATATTTTTTTCCCTGCCACCCTATCTCATCCCTAGGGCTTCCCAGGTGGCTTAGTGGGTAAAGAAACCACCTGCCAAGGCAGAGATGGGTGTTCAATCCCAGGGTTGGGAAGACCCCCCTGGAGAAAGGCATGGCAACCCATGCCAGTATTCTGGCCTGGAGATTCCCACGGACAGATGAGCCTGGTGGGCTATAGTCCACGGGGTCGCAGAGAATTGGACATGAATGAAGCCACTGAGCCTACGCGTACATGTGCATACCATCCCTTCCCAAACTTGACATGTGCCCAGATCGGTAACGTTCAGTGTATGGCTTCCTATTTTCATGTCTGAACTCCCAGACACGTCTTCTCTAACTGCCCAGTCTAGGAAGGTCCTGCCCTGTTTTCTCCACCAAAGGACTCTGCTTCCTTTATAGCCCTTATCACAATTTGGGACTGACTTCTAAATGTTTTTACTTTGTTGATCTCCTGCAGGATGTCAGTCTCACCAGCTAGGCTGTAAACTCCCAGACGGCTGTGGCTGGGTCAGATTAACTCGACTTTGCACATGGTGTAGTATTTGACACTTAGTATTTGCTCAATGAAACATTTACTGGTGTGGGGCAGGACAGTTTTGCTTTGCTTCCCTGCCTTCCCACCTCTCCTCCGAGGCTCCAGTAGCAAGGCACTTGGCCCAGGAAACAGCATCTCAACTCATGGAAGAGGAAAGAGCCTGAGGCTCTTGTTTGGAGGAATAACACTTGGAGTCATGCTAAGAAACCACCCATCTCAGCACTGGGGACGTTGCAGGTGCTTGGCCCTGAGACCAGACAGGGATGGGAACTTTCCTTTCCTCCTGGAGAGACATCCGGTCCAGGGGAAAACAGTGGAAACTCAACGTCTGCACAATCGGCTTGGAGAAGAGGGGGAGGGTAGGGGGAGGGGGAGAGTCAGATCTGAGGATATTCTCAAGGTAAGGATTTTTGTCCCTGTCCCCAGTGTGATTCCCATCAGACATGGCCCACCCCTTGAGGTGGACCCCCACCCCCCAAGACTGCCAAAGGAAAAGCAGGAAGAGAAATGACGGTGACCTGGAAAGAAGGCCGTCGTGAGCCACACACACATCAAAGTGACAGGGCGGGCGGGGCGGACGGGGGATCTGGGCCGCCCCGACCTGGCCCTTGGGAAAGACGGGCCTCGCTGGGTTTTCCTGGAGGCCGAACAGTCGCTCTTTTATGGAGCAGCATGTTGTCATCAGCTTGTCCCCTGGGCTGCACCTGGGCCTCTGAAAGGGCTATTTAAGAAAAAGCCGACATTTACAGCCAGGGAATAGGAGCTATAAAAATATTGCCTTTAGTCCCAAAATGTTTGGTGAGGATTTTAAAACTGTCACCAGGGTTTTCTTTTCTTTATTAAGTTGCTGTTTACAATAGGTCCCCTGGTCGCCCAGCGTCACCGGTGTGTTGCTATTTTAAAGCCGCTTCAGGCTGTTTTTCCGAGGATTAGATTCTAGCAAATGTCCATCTGGCCCCGTGGCTCTTTGCTGTTCATCCTCAAGGTGGAACACACGCGAGGGCTGCGTTCAGAACCCGGGGCAACATTCAGGGGGAGGTGATGGAATGAACGTGGAAATAGCAGGAGCAAGGCTGAGCTGCTTGGAGGAAAGACTGGTGACGGTAGATGTGCAGGCTGCCTTCTTCCCATGCAGGGCTCTGATCTGTAGCTGTGACCCGTGGCCCTGGAATTTGAAGAGAAGGCTGGGGCAGCTCTGGAGACAGTAAAGGCTCCAGCGTAGAACAGAGATAAAGAACAAGGGCACTGATAGTTTTGGGGTTAAAACTTCAGATCTGGTCCAGCAGATAAAACTCTGTGCGTCTGCTCCAGGGACACAAGTTCAATTCTTGGTTGGGGAACCAAGATCCCACAGGCCACATGGCATGACCAAAAAAAAAAAACATATTTCATATAAGTTATTAGTTATATGACAACAGTCAGAGTTTGTCAACTCTCTGAACCTTGGTTTCTTCATCTGTCTTGTGGAATGGTTGAGAAAACCAGAGTGTGTGTATAAAACATACAAGCCACAACTTACCACAACAGGTGATGGATGAAAGGGCTTCCCTCACTCGCGTCATACAGATGCTTGAGGCACCAGCCCCGTCCCACCCCCAGCCCTACAGATTTGGTCCCATTGGTTCTTGCACAGAACATACTTCTATCTAAGGGCTTCTACACACTTTGTACTTATCTTGTATTTGTTTTCCCCACATGTGTTATCTCGGACAAGGATCCTGTCCTGTTCCCTTCTGATTTCCTAGACCAGCGCAGTCTGATGTAAGTGTTCAGTGGCCACTTGCAGCTAGTAGCTGCCAGGTTGGATAGCACAATTTTGGAGCTTCAAAACTGGCTGATGCTTAGTGGACACTTGTAAATGTGTGTTGCATGAAATGACCAACCAAGAGGGTTTGGAGTAAAGAGATGAGTGATTTATATTCCTTCAATCCTATCCAATCCCTGGGTCAGGAAGGTCCCCCGAGAAGGGAGTGGCTACCCACTCCAGTATTCTTGCCTTGAGAACCCCATGGACAGAGGAGCCTGGCAGCCCATGGGGTTGCAACGGAGTCAGACACAACTGACCATGCAACACACAATCTTATCTGAACTACTATGCTAAGATTTTCTTTTTTAACCTAAATAGAGTAAGAAAGGGCCTTTTCAGGTGGTGCTAGTGGTAAAGAACCTGCCCGCCATTGCAGGAGACATAAGAGATGAAGGTTCAATCCCTGGGTCGGGAAGATGCCCTGGAGGAGAGCATGGCAACCCACTCCAACATTCTTGCCTGGAGAATCCCATGGACAGAGGAGCCTGGCGGGCTACAGTCCATGGGGTCACAAAGAGTCGGACACGACTGAAGCAACTTAGCACACATGAATGCATGCAGTAAGGAGGCATTGTTATCCTTGTCTTGTAGAAGGTGAGACGTAGTCTTAGAGAATGAAACGGTTTTTCTTAGAATCCTCAGTTTCTAAGTGTCCATCAAATGGGGGTCTCCCACTCAGGAATCAGCAGTGGGGTGAGGCCCACCTGGCAGTGAAGGAGGATTTGGGGCTTCATGGGCTTACCTAGGAGATCAGTGTGAAAATTTCTGGTAAAGTTGGGGTAGTGGAATCTCAAGTTTAGGAGACACTTGTAGTCATATATTTGAACTTGAGGCGTGAGTCCCTGTCCAGTCTACTTTGAATGCTTCTCATGATGGAGGGCTCACTACCCAGCAGGGCAGCCAGTTCTTCTGCTAGAAAGTCCTGCCGTTCCTTCCTCCGTGCCTTCTCCCAGCTTTCTTTCTTGGATGCCAGCCCCAGTTTAGTTCATGAAGGCCCCTGAGGTTGCTCTGTCTCTCCTGCCCATTTGCCACTATCCCGCCACTGCCCCAAGTTCCTCGGGTTCTCCCTGACGTTGGTTACACGGCCCCTCCCAAGGCCGAATCCCTCTGCTCTGCCCCAGGCCTGTGGGAGTCACTCCTCTGGGCCAGTGTGTGGTGCGTGATCTCATTTTCACCCAGCTCCCTCCCCTCTCGCAGGACCTCTATCCACCCTGCCTCCATATGGAGCCTCTCAGATGGTGGCTGAAGCTGCCGCTTCCTTGGCCCCAAACAGACACCTCACTGTGTCCTTGCTTCCCACGCTGGTGTGCGGTTGTGAAAAGTGTGCAGACGACATCATCCCGACCTGGGGGTGAGTCGTGGTGGCTCGCTCATTTGCTAGCTCTGTGATTTGGGCGAGCTCATTAACCTCTCTGATCCTCATGCTCCTGTAATTTGGGGACCATAATGACTATATGCCAACATGATTGGAAAGATTAAAAAGATGCCCTAGAAGCAATCAACAGAGTGGCTGATACAGAAGAGAGATTTCATATGCGGGCTTGCTATTAATAAATCATTCATCATTATTACACTGTCCCAGCTTTTAACGACTTCACCCTGAAGTCGCCCACCCTGCCCCCGCCCTGGCCACCCCCGCTATCCCATCCTCCAAATACTTACGGTAGCAAACAGTGCACTTTTCATGGAAGGCAAACACTGGTCTCTCGGTCTGTTTTTCTTAGGTGTACCGATGGTCCAGATTTATTGTGAGCTGTGCCTGGCCCTGCTGCCAAGGTAGTTTGAGAACACAAATAAGTCAGTCTTCATCTCCCGTCCACCGAGAACAAGGTGGGCCCACAGTGGGAAAAGCCTCCACTGCTCCTCTCTGTGGGTCTCCCGGGGGGCTCCATGGACATCGTGCTCAGCCTTCAGGGGGCAACAGTGAGGCCCTTGTTCTCCCTCGGAGTTCAGGGGCTTGTGACCCCGCCTGTGCTCCAAGCAAGGTGACAGCGGGCTGCAGTGACCCTCTGAGAAGGCCCGCCTCTCTGGAAAATTAGCTCAGTTTCCAGCTTTAAATCCATGACGGCTTACTGGCGGAAACTTAGCAACAGAAGTCCAGTCACCTCATGTTCCCCTTCAGTGGGCTTGAGTACACAGTCAAGCTATTCCTGTTGGTTGAGATGATGTAAAAAGGATGGCCTTGGGGTCACTTTTCCAGCACATGCTTCCTGAGACTGAAACCCTAAGTGGGTAACCAGAGGAAACCAGGTCCATGGGATCTGATTATCAGAAGGAATAGGAAAAGGAGAAAAAGCTGGGCGGGTTATAGGTGCAAGGTGTTACTTACACTTTTTTTGACTCTGAGTAATTGTGAGGAAGAGAGGCAGCAGGTGGGGAAGACATGAAAGTCGTGTCCGACTCTTTGCTACCCCATGGGGGTCTATACAGTCCATGGAATTCTCCAGGCCAGAATACTGGAGTGGGTAGCCTTTACCTTCTCCAGGGGATCTTCCCAACCCAGGGATCGAACCCAGGTCTTCTGCATTGCAGGTGGCTTCTTTACCAGCTGGGCCATGAGGGAAGCCCAAGAATACTGGAGTGGGCAGCCTATCCCTTCTCCAGGGGATCTTCTCAACCCAGGGATGGAACTGGGGTCTCCCACATTGCAGGTGGATTCTTTACCAACTGAGCCACCAGGGAAGCAGATGGAGGGGGTGAAAATCAGTTTGATGTTGGACGAGTCAGTCTTAAGGTTTTCATGGGACACTCAGCTGCGTCTGTCTCATTGATGATTGGATGTGATGGTTGGACACTTGAATGAGATAGAAAAAGAGAGTTCCATAAATGCATCAATCATTTGTTAATAGAGAATCAATGACATGTTAATAGTGGGAAATTGATGATGGGGATGAAGCCAGGATACTCAGATGGTGAAAAGAGTAGAATCAGCAGATGTTGAAGGGGTGGAAAGAGACAGGAAAGGGCTTCAGTGGCCAGAAAAGCCAGAGAAAACCTGTATTTCCCTCTACTGAGTCAACAGACTGTGTTTTAAAAATCTCAGATGAAGTTTCCTAGGGAGGAGAGAGAAGGAACTGGCAAATAGGTCAAAGAAGCAAAATAGGAAAAAGACTAAAATAAACACTGGTCTTGGGAGTAAGAAAAATGACTTGAAGCAATTTCTGTAATGCATTAGACATGGAAGCCAGACTGCAGCTAAGTAGAGATTCAAAAGTTAATTTTTTAAAAAGAGTTTTTATGAAAGAGGAGTTTTAGGTTCACAGCAAACTTGACTGAAAGGTACAGAGATTTTCCACGCCCTGCATAGGTCCCCGCTTGTGTGCTGGGTCAGAAGGGGAGGACGTGTTGGTGCGCAAGACGACAGGGGATCTGGCCCCCGTCCGCAGGCTCCCCCCGGGCCTGGCTTCTCTCTCATCCCCTGCGCCACCCAGATCCAGCCTCACAGTCCTGCACAGACCTCACTCCTCGTGCAGGAATGTGCTGGCCATGGCCACACACATCCATGCCCACAGGCTGCTGACCAGGGGGCGGCCCCCCTGCAAGCTCTGGGCTGGGAGGGGCTGGTTAAGGCCACAGACTCTGGAACCAAACGGCCTTGGATTGAGTCCCAGCTTTGACTTTTCAGTTGTGTGTCATTGCTGCAAGAGAAGGTGGAACAGCAGTACCTACCTCTTAGGTGGAGACTGACTTCGTCACAACACAGAAAATACTTAGAATGGTGCCTGGCCAATGGCAAGTGCTAACAATGCTTATCAAGTAGGTGGGAATGTTGAGTGATTCTAACCCTGGGCTGAAGTTTTTGTCTCAGAGTGAGGTGGATTCTCCATTTAGTGAGTTTTCTCAGACCTTCTGCGGGAACCTGGCCTCCACATTCTCCCCTAATATAATAGGGGCAGGAGGAGGCTGGCTGAGAGCTCAGAGAAACCCTGAGAAGCAGGCTTGCAGGTGGGTCTGCGACAACCCGATGACCCGAGTTATTATACACTGTTTTAATGGATACATTAAAATGCAAAGGTAGGAAGTCAAGAAACTCCTGGAGTAACAGGCAAATTTGGCCTTGGAGTACAGAATGAAGCAGGGCAGAAGCTAATAGAGTTTTGCCAAGAGACTGTACTGGTCATAGCAAACACTCTCTTCCAACAACACAAGAGAAGACTCTACACATTGACATCACCAGATGGCCAACACCAAAATCAGATTGATTATATTCTTTGCAGCCAAAGATGGAGAAGCTCTATACAGTCAGCAAAAACAAGACTGGGAGCTGACTGTGGCTCAGACCATGAACTCCTTACTGCCAAATTCAGACTTAAATTGAAGAAAGTAGGGGAAACCACTAGACCATTCAGGTATGACCTAAATCAAATCCTTTATGATTATACAGTGGAAGTGAGAAATAGATTTAAGGAACTAGATCTGATAGAGTGCCTGATGAACTATGGATGGAGGTTCATGACATTGTACTGGAGACAGGGATCAAGACCATCCCCAAGAAAAAGAAGTGCAAAAAAGCAAAATAGCTGTCTGAGGAAGCCTTACAAATAGCTGTGAAAAGAAGAGAAGTGAAAAGCAAAGGAGAAAAGGAAAGATATACCCATTTGAATGCAGAGTTCCAAAGAATAGCAAGGAGAGATAAGAAAGCCTTCCTCAGTGATCAGTGCAAAGAAATAGAGGAAAACAATAGAATGGGAAAGACTAGAGATCTCTTCAAGAAAATTAGAGATACCAAGGGAACATTTCATGCAAAGATGGGCTCAATAAAGGACAAAAATGGTATGGACCTAACAGAAGCAGAAGATATTAAGAAGAGATGGCAAGAATACACAGAAGAACTGTAGAAAAAAGATCTTCACGACGAAGATAATCACAATGGTATGATCACTCACCTAGAGCCAGACATCCTGGAATGTGAAGTCAAATGGGCCTTAGGAAGCATCACTACGAACAAAGCTAGTGGAGGTGATGGAATTCCAGTTGAGCTATTTCAAATCCTAAAAGATGATGCTATGAAAGTGCTGCACTCAATATGCCAGCAAATTTGGAAAACTCAGCAGTGGCCACAGGGCTGGAAAAGGTCAGTTTTCATTCCAATCCCAAAGAAAGGCAATGCCAAAGAATGCTCAAACTACTGCACAATTGCACTCATTTCACACGCTAGTAAAGTAATACTCAGAATTCTCCAAGCCAGGCTTCAGCAATATGTAACCATGAACTTCCAGATGTTCAAGCTTGTTTAAGAAAAGGCAGAGGAACCAGATATCAAATTGCCAACATCCATTGGATCATCAGAAAAGCAAGAGAGTTCCAGAAAAACATCTATTTCTGCTTTATTGCCTATGCCAAAGCCTTTGATTCTGTAGATCACAATAAATTGAAAATTCTGAAAGAGATGGGAATACCAGACCACCTGACCTGCCTCTTGAGAAATCCATGTGCAGGTCAGGAAGAACTGGACATGGAACAACAGACTGGTTCCAAATAGGAAAAGGAGTACGTCAAGGCTGTATACCATCACCGTCACCCTTCTTATTTAACTTATATGCAGAGTACATCATGAGAAATGCTGGGCTGGATGAAGCACAAGCTGGAATCAAGATTGCTGGGAGAAATATCAATAACCTCAGATATGCAGATGACACCACCCTTATGGCAGAAAGTGAAGAAGAACTAAAGAGCCTCTTGATGAAAGTGAAAGAGAAGAGTGAAAAAGTTGGCTTAAAGCTCAACATTCAGAAAATGAAGATCATGGCATCCGGTCCCATCACTTCATGGCAAATAGATGGGGAAACAGTGAAAACAGTGGCTGACTTTATTTTTCTGGGCTCCAAAATCACTGCAGATGGTGACTGCAGCCACGAAATTAAAAGACCCTTACTCCTTGGAAGAAAAGTTATGACCAACCTAGACAGCATATTAAAAAGCAGAGACATTACTTTGCCAACAAATGTCTGTCTAGTCAAGGCTATGGTTTTTCCAGTGGTCATGTATGGATGTGAGAGTTGGACTGTGAAGAAAGCTGAGCGCCCAAGAATTGATGCTTTTGAACTGTAGTGTTGGAAAAGACTCTTGAGAGTCCCTTGGACTGCAAGGAGATCCACCCTAAAGGAGTCCATCCTAAAGGAAATCAGTCCTGAGTGTTCACTGGAAGGACTGATGTTGAAGCTGAAACTCCAATACTTTGGCCACCTGATGCAAAGAGCTGACTCATTTGAAAAGACCCTGATGCTGGGAAAGACTGAAGGCAGAAAAAGGGGACGACAGAGGATGAGATGGCTGGATGGCATCACCGACTCAATGGACATGGGTTTGAGTGGACTCTGGGAATTAGTGATGGATAGGGAGGCCTGGCATGCTGCGGTCCATGGGGTTGCAAAGAGTCAGACAACGACTGAGCAACTGAACTGAGCTGAACTGAACTGAGTATTTCATGTGCCCTACTTTACTAAAACTTCTTCACTTGTTTTAATTTCCAGTTTTTCCTTTATTGTAAATAATGATGAGATGAACATCTTTGTGTGTTAATCCTTTTTTTTTTTTCCCTACATCCAGTACTTGTCTTAGGAGGCACAATTCTGTAAGTGGATTTACTGAAAGGCAGTAGAGTCTGATGCTTAACAACACGGACTAGAGCCTGACTGCCTGGGTTCACAGCTGGGCTCTGCCACCAGCTCTCAGGTCATGGGCAGTTTTCTGAGCTGTTCCACATTTTTGTCTCCCATCTTTATTTTTTTTTATTTTATTTTATTTTTAAACCTCAAACACTGTATTAGTTTTGCCAAACATCAAAACGAATCCGCCACAGGTCTCCCATCTTTAAAAAGGACAATGTGTGTGTTAGTTATTCAGTCGTGTCTGGCTCTTTGCAACCCCACAAACTGTAGCCTGCCAGGCCTGTCTGTCAATGGGATTGTCCAGGCAAGAATACTGGAATGGATTGCCATTCCCTTCTCCAGAAGATCTTTCCAACCTAGGGATCAAGCCCTGGACTCCTGCACCTCAGGCAGATTCTTTACTATTTGAGCTAAAAAGGACAATAGACGTACTTAAAATACAAGTTTATTGTGGAGCTTAAATAAGTTAGTACTTTTAAAGCCCTTACTTAGGACGATGTTTAGCAATATTGCTGGACTAAAGGGAATGACTACTCTAAGATTCTTAATACATAATTGCTAATTATATCCCATGGGAAAGAGGAGTAGGTCTTAGCTTTTCTCCTTCCCAGGAGGCGGGGACAGTGATTGGATCGGGTCAGCTTCAGGACAGATCAGGCCGCGTGGATCAGCCCTCAGGGTTGTTAGTTCTTGGAAGTGTCCCACATAGAAATGGCTAGCTCTTTCTTTTGCCTCTTCCTATGAGCTTCCTTCTCATGGTAGTTAAGTCCTGAGATGTGGATCTAGCAAAGGGAGACACAGAGGCTCTTAAATTCGGGGTAGGTTTCAGAGCGCAGGACACTGGGGTGCTCTGTAGTAGAGTCTGAGCCTCAAGCTCTGTTCTAACCGAGTTGCTTCTTGTGTTCATTCCCCACTGTCCCTCATGCCTGGGGCAGGAGGGATGGGTGGGTCAAGGCAGGATGCCTTGTATCAAATTGTCAACATCCATTGGATCATCAGAAAAGCAAGAGAGTTCCAGAAAAACATCTATTTCTGCTTTATTGCCTATGCCAAAGCCTTTGAGCTGTTCTCTGACCATAATATCGTCTAATAGTGCCCCAGGGCCATCATCCTTAGCTCTATTTTAAAAGGCTGTGTCCATTTTCCCATTAGGAAAAAATTTGTAAGAGGTGGATTTCAATTTTATATTTTTTCTTAGTGGTGTGGAGAGGTCCTTCAAGTTAGGGAGCAGGATGGCTGGGCGTAATGGGGGTGGTGCTGGCATCCAGAAAATACTGATCTTATTTTCAGAGTCAAAGATTTGGGGCTTTAGAATATGAACCAGCTTTTCTTTCCTTTCAGGAAACCACTTGCACATCCATTCTGAAAGTCTGGTAAACATGAAGGAGTCAGTGTTTTATGAGTGTCTAGTTTTCATCTCGGGACATCCAATTTGCATTGGATGTCGTTCCTTGCTGCAGGGCTCCTTCCAGTGGAAACCAGACAGGAAATGTTCCCAGAGCCTGGCCGCTTGGGTGTGGAGACAGCAAGTCCAGGGGGCAGTCTGATGGTTTTGAAAGACCCACTTTCACCACGCCTGCTTCCTTCTGTAATTTATGTCTGCCCAAAGCGACCAGGCCATCCTCCAAAATATATAACAGATAGCTGGAATTGTTGAAAAACCCAATACTTGCCTTGAGTATCCCTTAGTGGAAATAAAGGAGCAAACAAGTCTCTGGCTTGCATCTGTTGACAGTAGTTTAGAAGGAGTAAACAAAACAATTTTTTTAATGCCCCAAATTGAAAGGGGATTACTCAAAGGGGAATTAGTCTATTGGACTTTTAAACCATCATTAAAATTCTGCTGTAAAAGAATACTGATCAACATGGAAAATTCCTACAGTATATTTCTAAAAGGGAAAAGGCAATTATAAACAGAATTTACACGCACCGTAATTTGGGTCGTTTGTTGTTTAACAGCACGTGTATATCTTGTTAGATCGCACATCTCCTGTTTCGTACTCAAGGATGCAGGCTCTGGAATAAGTGACTCCATGAAGTCCATTTTCATGCCTCCTCAGTCTCTCTTGTTTCTTTCTTTCTTTCTTTCTTTTATTTATTTATTTTTGCTATTCAGAAATAGAAATCCATTCGATAGAAATCACTGTAAGCAGGTTATTTTTCAGTTTTCCACTGACTTTTATTTGTAAATCTGTCCCAGGGATGTTCAATTGACTTGTTGGGTATAACCGCTTAATGAACCAAGATGTTGGATATTTAGCAAGTGGAATGTCCTGCTATGAATGATAAATCCCACGACAGGGGGATTGTGCTTCTCCTTTCTTTTATTTAACTGACAGGGCTCGATTAAATATTAATTGACTCTCCTGGAAACGGCCAGAGTTTAGTGCTATAATTGAGGCCCATCTTCATAACTTAGGATTCATGCTCCTTACTGCTTCCTCCAGAATAATAATGCCATTTCCCCCAAGGCTTGTCAAGTCAGGGAGGATAGATAGAGCAGCGGGAGGAAGGTGACACGTGTCACACCTGGTTTGCTGGGACCACTGATTGGTTTTGGCTGGAATATGGTGCCAGTCTGCATACCTCTTTCAGACTTGTCCATTTGTTAAGTATCAGTTGACTCCTTCCAGGAGGGTTTCTAGGTACAAGGATACAAGAGTAAACTCACAGACAAAACCTCTGCCCATGTAGAACGTAAATTCCAATGTTTCCTGATGCTGGCTATTTTGAGAATTATTATGTGTTTTCTCAGTTAAATGCTCACAATTACTAAATGAAATTTTTAAATGTGCTAGTAAGCACATTTAAATAGGCTAAATAGGATCAGTCCTCCAATCTTGGCCTCCTGCATCCTCTTGTCCAAACAGCGGCCCAGGGGCAGCTTAATATAGCAGAAAGCAATGGAATCTGGAATTGGTCAGAACCTGGATTGGGGGTCCCGCCTTGCCACTGATGAGCTATGTGACCCTGGAGGATTAACCTGTTGAGTCCAGTTCTCTCGTCTGCAAGATGGAGATTATGCTTGTACCGTGTTGTGTGATGATCAAAGGCAAAAATAGATTTGAAGGGAGTTTGTAAACAGTAAAGTACCACATAAACAATGATCATCATCACACGGAAAATTGGGTAAGAGCCTAGTAATCTAAAAATGTTTTCAACTTGGTGTATGTATGTGTGTACATAAGAAATTAATATCAGCGGAGCTTAAAAAAATATACTCACAATGAGGAAGCCCATCCTAGGCTTTAAGAATCTGAAACTCCAGGATTGAGCCCCTCCCTGGACAGGTGAGGGCTTCCCTGGTGGCTCAGATGGTAAAGAATCCCCCTGCAATGTGGGAGACCTGGGTTCCATCCCTGGGTTGGGAAGATCCCTTGAAGAAGGGAATGGCTACCCACTCCAGTTTGCTGGCCTGGAGAATTTCATGGACAGAGGAGTCTGGCAGGCAACAGTCCATGGGGTCACAAAGAGTCGGACACGACTGAGTGACTTTCACTTTCACTGGACAGGTGTAGTGTCAAAAGGCCCCGTAGGTGTTTCAGATGTATATATACCCTGTATCATGTGGAGTAAGAAATGTTTGAGATGAGCTATAAGAGGAGTTGACATGGGATCTTGTGTAAGTCACTCCCCTGCTTCTGGGGCCTCAGTTCCATCACTGGGAATGACCTAAAAGGATTGCTAAGGTTCCTCCCAGCTCTACAAGACAGCCCAGCAAAGCCTTAGAACCTCCGTAGGAGCCTGACCATGATGCTGGACCAGTGGATCAGAGCCAAGTGGAGGGTGAGGTGGCAGGAGCACCAAGGGCAAGTCCAAGCTGCTCTGGGGAGGGGCGGGGCAGGAGGCGGGGCTGGGGCGGGGCTTGGGGGCTGCCTGGGAGGCTTCCTTGACCAGCCTTGAATGTCCTTCCAGGCTAAAGCTTGTTATGGGGTAGTGGGTGGGGAGAAATGGAGGAGGCCTCTTTTACAAAAGGCCTTGCACTTAGACTTTTCACCTTATCTTCAAATGCACATATTTACACTGTCATAGAAATTCATAGGTAGGATTGGGGGAAAAAAATCATGCAACTACAGATCTGGAGAAGATTCTTGAGAGTCCCTTGGACAGCAAAGAGATCAAACCAGTCAATCCTAAAGGAAATCAACCCTGAATATTCATTAGGAGGACTGATGCTGAAGCTGAAACTCCCATGCTCTGGCCACCTCATGCGAAGAACTGACTCATTGAAAAAGACCCTGATGCTAGGAAAAGTTCAGGGCAGGAGGAGAAAGGGGTGACAGAGGATGAGATGGTTGGATGACATCATTGACTCGATGGACATGACATGAGTTTGAGCAAACTCTGGGAGATGGTGAAGGACAGGGAAGCCTGGCGTGCTGCAGTCCGTGGGGTTGCAAAGAGTCAGACACAACCTAGTGACTGAACAACAGCAACAACAGATCTGTGTATTTTTGTAAATACAGCCTTTCTTACATTCTTTAAATGAATGGATAGTCTCAAAAGCAGGAGTGGCAGGCTTTCCTTTCTCTCTTCCTGCACTCTCCCCAGACCACCGCACTTGAGAGATCCTGCGCCCCTGACCTGCAGAGTCAGATGTGGACAGGGCTTTCTGGGGGTAAGATGACACTGGCCGGTCCAGCCTCAGAGCTCACTTCCTTTGCAGGAGGAGCACTGAATTTCAGCCCCTTCAGGGTCCTGGGGCTATTTGGGGGGCCATTTGAAGGCTTCTGTCTACATCTTGGGTCTGCAGGTGCTAGGAAGGGGCTGTCGGGGTGGCTGACAGATGGTTTCTCTTTCCGTCTGAGTGTTCTGGTGTGGAAGAAACAAAACTTCTGTTGATGAGTCACTGCTGAAGCCGGCTGTAGCCAGCATTTAAGTAGGAACAGCTGGCTGTAGAAAATATTGTCACCACCCAGAAGTGAGATCTGGTTTAAAACTGTTGTGAGCAAAGTGGATTTCTCACAGGCGACACCAGGGTGTTCAGTTACATGCACTGGCCCGTCTTCTCAGTCAAGTGCTTGCAGGAAAGTCAGACCGCCCCAGCGTCTGGCCTCCAAGGCCTCCAGCTGCCGGGCAGACCAAAGCTTCTACAGACCTTGTTTGCAGACAGCAGGCTTCCCTGCAGTTTGGTGTGCAGAGCACTGGGGTGCATACATTAAAGAATGTCGGATGACACAGTGAGACGGCCATTCCCCTTGCCAGCTCCCTTTCACTGTTGATGATGGTGTCCGGCAGACAGTCTAAATTTCATGTCATTCTGGCTTATAATTCTTCTAAGACTTGCTAATCTCTTTTTTATTAACCAGGCACTGGCCTCAAGTTCAGAGACTTCAATGGACTATAGTTTTTTCTTTCTTTCCTGACCAAAAGGCATGTGGATCCCTGACCAGGGATCCAACCCGTGTCCCCTGCAGTGGAAGCATAGAGTCTTCAGCCCTGAACTCCCAGGAAGTCCCATATGGACAATAGTTTTTAACCAGACTCTACTAGTATGTATTACTATATTAATCTTGTATTATTCTTTGGGTCATTTTTTATTTTGATATAATTTCCAACTTAGAGAAAAGTTGCAAAAGCAGTGTAAGGAACTCCTTTCTACCTATGATCCAGTGTCATGTACTGGCTGCATTTTGCACCCCTGGCTTTGTCATTTTTTTTTTTTTCCCCTCAGGATATTGTTTTGGAATTTTAGAGACATCATTTCCTGTTACACCTAAGTCTTTAAGTGTGTGTTTCCTGAGAGCCAGGACACTCTCTAGCATGGACACAACACAGCTCTCACAAGCAGGCGGTGTGCCGCCGAAGCACTGTTACTGTGGACCCTGCAGTTCCCCGGTGACTTCAGCGGCCGTCCCAGGAGCGTCCCTTTACAGCTCGTGCGCTGCCACCCAGCGCATAGTCCAGTACGGGGTCACACACCAGCCGTAGCTGTTCCGTTATCTCCTTAGGCTCTCAGTTTGTAATAGTGCTTCAGCCTTTCTTTGACTCTCTGGAGTGTTACTGAAGAAAGCAGGACACTTCTTTGTTTTCTTAGAACATTCTTCAGTTTGGGGTTGTCTGCTATCTCCTCCTGAGTAAATTCAGTCTGCGTATTTTGGCAGGAATATCATAGAAGTGATCCTGTGTCCTTCTCGGTCCATCCTATTAGGAAGCATCTGTTGTCAACTGGTCCCTTTGGATGAGAGAATGCCTTTGATCACTTGGTTAAGGTTATCGCCTGCCAGGTTTCTCAACTACAAGGTTATCACTTTTCCCCGCATTTGGGGGGAAAATATTTTGAGACTAGGTAAATAAACTGTTTCTCATCAAATTTTCACCAAGTAGCTAATTTGCTAAGTCTGTCATTTCACTTGCTTTCGTTTGTTGGCATTTTATTGCAGTCAACACATTGTTTATTGACGGACTCACAGATTTTTATTTTATTCATGGCTTAAATTGAATTACTATCATTATTTATTTTGAGGTTCAAATTACTTGATGTTTGGGCAGTGGGAGTTCATAATCTGGCTCCATGTATTAATGCTTATGATTGCTCTCTCTTTTCTATTCTTGGCAAGCAGTATTGATTTTCCATTTATGGTAGGAAGGAAATTTTAAAATACATATTTTAAATCATCAAAAGGTTGGTATGTAAATAGCTGAAATTTGGGAGATACTGCTTTTGTATTAGGAGGTATGTTGGCTCTATTTTTTAAAATTTTGTACTTTAAATATTTGATAATTGTGTCCCAATTAAGAGCTTGGAGCATTTCCCAAGTGGCTACATTTGGACATATACACTCTGTCCCTTATTGTTTATCCCCAGGTTCATCTTATCATTTACCTTTTACAGAGGGGGCAACAGTGGCCTAGAGAGGGTCACCTGTTCGAGGTCAGGCAACTGTAAGAGTCAGGATCCTAACTCGGGGCGTCTGTCTTCAGAGTCCCTGCCTTTGGCCATCAAGATACAAGTAGGGTGGAGTCAGTTCTTGACAGGCGAAGCCTAGAGCGTCCTTTACTTTCATTCCAGGGAGACTGTCTTACCCCCAGGACAGACGCCCCCTTTCTCAGCTCCGTACCATGCAGTCCCCTGCATCCCTCCCTCCGGGCTGCTAGCCTTTCTTGGTCATTGCTGTTCCTCTTTCGCGCCGCGAGCTCTGTGCCTGGCGGTGGCCAGGCTGTATTTACCTCTGAATCCTTCAGAACACAAAGAACAGGGCCATGCACTTAGGCAAAGCTTCGTAAATATTTGTAGAATTTAATTGAGTCACCTTAGTAATTTTTACCTTAGCAGAGTTAGTTTTATAGACAGATAGACAGCGATAGAGATCCTGAGTAATAATGGGCATTCTGATGTACTCCTTAAAAAAATTTTTTTTATTGTGGTAAAAGTCACATGAAACATACTATTTTAACCATATTTAATTGTACAGTTCAGTGGTACTAAGTACATTCATGTGCGTGTGTGTGCATGCTAAGTCGCTTCAGTTGTGTCCAACTCTTTGCAACCCCATGGACCGTAGCCTGTCAGGCTCCTCTGTCCCTGGGATTCTGTAGGCAAGAGTACTGGAAGGGGTTGCCATGCCCTCCTCCAGGGGATCTTCCCGACCCAGGGGTCAAACCTGGGTCTCTTATATCTCCTGGCGGCACTAGTGGTAAAGTACATTCACACTATTGTGCAAAGCTAGTTAATAATTAAAAACTCAGTGTCGATTAGATGGTGCATAGGCTTCCTGCCTTGCTAGCTGACTAATCTGAAAGAATCCTTGGAATTTTCTGACTTCTGCCCCTAAAACAATAGACAAACCAGCTCTTAACATCCGTAGTCAACCTGAGCCTGAGCCTTGGCTCAGAAAATAGTGTTTGTGCTTGTTTTTGTGAAGGATGAACAGATCAGCTTGACTGCCATTATGGGATGGTCTTCCCCCCGCTTCACAGCACAGCCCTTTAACTCATCAGGGTGGCTGGGCACCATCCTGCAGGCCGTGGATAGAATGCCCCAGAGTCAGGGAGACAGCACTAATCCCTTCTTACTCCCTGGGCAGGCTTTTGAAAAGCTAAGGAGAGCTGGCCCCCAAAGTCTCTCTAATTGTCACTTGCTGTGCTTTGGAATAATTGTCTCCAACTTGTTAAGCATTTTCAATGACTTGAGCGTTGGAGAGAGCTTAGCTTGACTTCTGGCCCAAATTCTGGAAACTCAGTTGCTATATGTAGTTGGGGGCACTTTATTTAATTTCTCTGGCTTCATACATGCGTGCGTGTGTGTATTTATTTATTTTGTGATGCCATGCAGCTTATGGGATCTTAGTTCTCTGGTGAGGGATTGAATCTCAGTCCTCGGCGGTGACAGTGCCTATTCCTAATCACTGGACCACCAGGGGATTTCCTGGCTTCATTTTCTCATCAGTAAGGTGGGGATAGTGTCACTAACTTAAGGTTGTTATGAGTATTTGGTGAAGTTAATACATGCAAAATGCTGTTTTTATTTGCATTCCCCCAAAGTAGCCCTTTGCTCCAAAGAATAGCAAGGAGAGATAAGAAAGCCTTCCTAAGTGAACAAGGCAAAGAAATAGAAGAAAACAATAGAACAGGAAAGACTAGAGATCTTGTCAAGAAAATTAGAGATACCAAGGGAAAAGTTATGCAAAGATAGGCACAATAAAGGACAGAAATTGTTTGGACCTAACAGAAGCAGAAGATATTAAGCAGATATGACAAGAATACACAGAAGAATTATACAAAAAAGATCTTAATGACCCAGATAACCACAATGGTTATCTAGATGATCACTCACCTAGAGTCAGATATCCTGGAGTGTGAAGTCAAATGGGCTTTAGGAAGCATCACTACAAACAAAGCTAGTGGAAGGTGATGGAATTCCAGTTGAGCTATTTCAAATCCTAAAAGATGATGTTATGAAAGTGCTGCACTCAATATGCCCAGAAATATGAAAAACTCAGCAGTGATCACAGGACTGGAAAAGGTCAGTTTTCATTCCAATCCCAAAGAAAGGCAATGCCAAAGAATGCTCAAACTACTGCACAATTGCACTCATTTCACATTGCTAGCAAAGTAATGCTCAAAATTCTCCAAGCCAAGCTTCAACAGTACGTGAACCAAGAACTTCCAGATGTTCAAGCTGGATTTAGAAAAGGCAGAGGAACCAGAGATCAAATTGCCAACATCCATTGGATCATAGAAAAAGAGAGTTCCAGAAAAATGTCTACTTTTGCTTCATTGTCTATGTTAAAGCCTTTGGCTGTGTGGATCACAACAAACTGTGGGAAAATCTTAAAGAGATGGGAATACCAGACTACCTTACCTGCCTCCTGAGAAATCTGTATGCAGGTCAAGAAGCAACAGTTAGAACCATATATGGAACAACGGGCTGGCTCCAAATTGGGAAAGAAGTACTTAAGGCTATATATTGTCACCCTGCTTATTTAACTTATATGCAGAGTACATCATGCGAAATGCCAGACTGGATGAAGTACAAGCTAGAATCAAGATTGCAGGGAGAAATATCAATCACCTCAGATATGCAGATCACACCACCCTTATGGCAGAAAGTGAAGAGGAACTAAAGAGCCTCTTGATGAAAGTGGAAGAGGAGAGTGAAAAAGTTGGCTTAAAACTCAACATTCAAAAAACTAAGATCATGGCATCTGGTCCCATCACTTCATGGGAAATAGATGGGGAAACAGTGGTAACAGTGACAGACTTTATTTTCTTGGACTCCAAAACCACTGCAGATGGCAATTGCAGTCACAAAATTAAAAGACACTTGCTTCTTGGAAACTTGTTTTCTATGACAAACCTAGACAGCATATTAAAAAGCAGAGATATTGCTTTGCTGACAAAGGTCCTGTATATCTTCAAAGCTATGATTTTTCCAGTAGTCATATATGGATCTGAGAGTTGGACCATAAAGAAGGCTGAATGCCAAATTAATGCTTTTGAGCTGTGGTGTTGGAGAAGACTCTTGAGAGTTCCTTGGACTGAAAGGAGATCCAATCAGTCAATCCTAAAGGAAATCAGTCCTGAATATTCATTAGAAGGACTGATGCTGAAGCTGAAGTTCCAATACTTTGGCCACCTGATGTGAAGAACTGACTCATTGGAAAAGACCCTGATGCTGAGAAAGACTGAAGGCAGGAGAAGAAGGGGACGACAGAAGATGAGATGGTTAGATGGCATCACCGACTCAATGGACATGAGTTTTAGCAAGCTCTGGGAGATGGTGAAGGACAGGGAAGCCTGGCGTGCTGCCATTCATGGGGTCGCAGAGAGTTGGACACGACTGAGTGACTGAACAACAAAAATAGCCCCCCAGGTGAGGACTCGGGTGCAGCTTATTTGGTGGTCTCAGGAAGCAGGAGTGGGGGTGTAGGGAGAAGGAGATAAGGAAGGAAGAACAGCCAGTGCACTTGCTAATGAGTAAGTCACAATTGTGACAACTTGGGGTCGACCCCCACGAGGGGGCCCTTCAGACACCGTGTGGAGCATGGAAAGGGAATCTGAGCACTGATCTACTGGCTGCCATTCTGCATGGCTGAGGCTGCCCCTGGGGGTGTGGCTCGCCTGCCCCCAGTCCCCACCACAGTAATTCTGGCTTACCTTGGTGCACTTGTGCCCTGTGGCACTGGAGTGGAAAGAAAGCATAAAGAAGAAAGACCAAGGCAGGTGCTTGAGTGATCCGCTGTCCATGGATAGGAACTGTCCACGGGCATAGTGGACTCGGGTGTCAAGTGAACCAAGGCAAAAGAGCAGAGAGGTGTCAGTGGTGGTTCCCACAGGGGCTTAAAACAGAGTCCAGAAAATAAAACTAGTAAAACACCAACACAAACAAACAAAAAAACCAGTGTCTGGTATACAACCAATGTTCAGTAGACCGGAGCTACAGTAGACCCAGTTTTAACTGCCCAGCGTCCTATCCCGTGAGGCTCTAACTCTCTGTGACTTGAGGTGGTTCTGGTAGGACTGTCAATCCGGTTGTCTGCACCTACCATGACCAGGTACATGGGTAGTCACATGACCCAGACTGACCAATCAGAAGAGCCATCCCTCTGCTTCAATGATTGGTTGATGGATGGGCATGTGACCCAAGCTGGCTAGTCAGAACCTTCCTGAGAGTGCTTTGGCTCACACCAGAGCTAATGGAGAGGAAGTTGTGCTTAGGAGGGGGTGGTGAAGGGAGTGTGGAGGAAAGTATGCAAGGGAGGAATGACCACCTCCCCAGGAGGCTGTGAGGTTGAAACTGGTAGTCCCCATCTTCCCTAGCTTCTGAGAAGAAACCTTTCTGTTATATGGAGTCCTGGACTCTATAGACAGAACTTTACTCTGTGACCTAGTGAACATGAGCAAGCTACCTCTCTGGAATTTAATGTCCTTGATCTATAAGCAGGAACGATATCTATATTTTGAGGTAATGTTTTGATTCAGTGAGAGCATGTGTAAAATGCCTGGCAAAGAGCAAATCCTCAGTAAATGTGTGATTCACTTTCATGCTTTGCCTTGATTTGATTTCACTCTATGAAAATCTCCAAACTCTAAGGTGGGATACTATTTTGAAAATGACCCCAAGCTTTATGCCCATGAGCATTTGTAAGTATGCTACCTGGGTCATTGTCCTCTGTTGGTTTTGACTCCGAGCTCCAGTAGTGATTTACATTTGAGGGGCACCTCTGGACAAATGGCCCCCCTCTTAGGGAAAAGCTTACATCACCGGCCCCTCTTTGTTTCACTCCTGAAAGAAAGAGGTTCCCCCTCCCCCCCACATTCATGTCAGTTTAGTGCTGCTGAAATTCGTGATCAAATGTGTTATAGGTGGACTCTGGCAGGGGGGTGGGGGACTTGCTAAAGAATCGTGATTCTGATAGGACCCCTGCAATCTGATCTGCCTCCCAAAGCTAGAAGAAGGTCTCTGCATGCATGCTCAGTCATGTCCGACTCTTTGTGACCCCGAGGACTGCAGCCCACCAGGCTCCTCTGTCCATGGAATTCTCCAGGCAAGAATACTGGAGTGGGTTGCCATTCCTTCAGGGGATCTTCCCGACCCAGGGATTGAACCCGTGTCCCTTGCGTCTCCTGCATTGGCAGGTGGATTCTTTACCACTTGAACCACCTGAACCATATAAATAATGGTGTTCATCTGGGGGAGATTTCTCATGATCTCCTCTTACTTGAGAACATTCTCCATTAATCCCTGGGTTAATCCCTTTGTTTAGTACAAAATCCAGAATCTTTGAAAGGATATTAATGTATTTCTGTAATTCAGCCATATTAATCATTTGTCTCTTCTCCCGATGCATGCAGTAGCTAAATGGACCATTCCATGAACTCGGCCTGCACTTTCCCACTAATGCGCCTAAAGATAGTTCCTTCTCCTGGACCACTCTCTTCCCCTGTTCCTGATGAACATGGTTCATCAAATATAGCACTGTTGACTGCTCAGACCACACCACCTCTCTGTACCAAGGCAGGCTCTACAAATAGATTGCTGTTTGCACTAGTGAGAAAACTTATTTGTTGTTACATCATTCAACTGTAAACTCCTGAAGGGCTGGAATAGACTGTCTACTTATTTTTCCTGCTAAAATACTAAAAATACTGTGCTGAGAACATGTTTGTTGAATGAATGAAAAAAAAAAAAAAAAACCCTTGTTTTGAAAGCATCTGCCATCTGATTTCCAGATTGGAACATGTGGGTCATGGTTTCAATCTGGCTATATAAACACTTTACATTTCATCTTCATAACAATTCTAGGACATAGACCATATGATCATCTTCAGTAGTGAAGTGAAGTGAAGTGGCTCAGTCATACCCAACTCTTTGCAACCCCATGGACTGTAGCCTACCATGCTTCTCCGTCCATGGGAGTTTCCAGGCAAGACTACTGGAGTAGGTTGCCATTTCCTTCTCCAAGGAAGGAAATTCCCTTCATTTCAGTAGGGGAAAGCTCAAATGCCAAGCATTTTACCCAAATTTGATTCTTGATTTGCAGGATTCCAAGGCGTGTGCTCTCAGTCGCTGCACACGTGAGAGCATATGCGTGTGGTGTGTTTGGGTTTCTCTTGCTCCTATCTGAGTCACTCTTTTGTTTGGGTGTTTGGGAGCCAATTTGAATAACTCATAGGACAAATTTCCCAGAATATTTGATTGGATCATAATAAGAGCTTTGCTCATTCTGCTCAAGACAGAGAAGGTAAAACATTTACGCCTTAGAGAATTCAAGCTGCTATAGCAAAATATCATAGACTGGGTAGCCTCCAAACAGCAAAACTGTATTTTTCAGGGTGCCAGCATGGTCGAGTGTTTGAGAGAAAGTGCTCTTCTGGGTTGAGGACTGCCAGTAAATGAGGGAGCGGGGGGAGCCAGTTTTCTCATGGCTGTTTTATCTATCTGTGTTAGTTTTCAGTTGTGTCTGCTTCTTTGCAACCCCATGGACTGGGGCCTGCCAGGCTCCTCTGTTCATGGAATTTTCCAGGAGAATACTGGAGTGAGTAGCTATTCTTTTCTCCAGGGGATCTTCCCAGCCCAGGGATTGAATCCTTTTCTCCTGCATTGCAGGCAGATTCTTTATTGTCTGAGCCACCAGGGAAGCCCCTCATGACCCTTATAAGGGCACTAATCCCATTCATGAGGTCCACCCTCAAGACCTCACCTAATCCTGATTACCTCCCCAAAGCCCACCTCCTAACACTATCACACGAGGAAAGAGAAGGATTTCAAACTATGAATTTTGGAGGGACACACTGAGTCTATAACAACTTCTTTCTTTTCCCACAAGCAAATCTGAAAGTGAAATAGTGAGATCTATGTATTATCTGTTGTTTAAGAAAAGGAAGCTATTGAGTATTTCCTAATCACCCCATTTTCCCAGCCCTTGTCATGCTCACTAGGTACGCTTACTCCTTGGAAGGAAAGTTATGACCAACCTAGACAGCATATTGAAAAGCAGAGACATTACTTTGCCAACAAAGGTCTGTCTAGTCAAGGCTATGGTTTTTCCAGTAGTCATGTATGGATGTGAGAGTTGGACTATAAAGAAAGCTGAGCACAGAAGAATTGATGCTTTTGAACTGTGGTGTTGGAGAAGACTCTTGAGAGTCCCTTGCACTGCAAGGCGATCCAACCAGTCCATCCTAAAGGAGATCAGTCCTGAGTGTTCATTGGAAGGACTGATGCTGAAGCTGAAACTCCAATACTTTGGCCACCTGATGTGAAGAGTTGACTCATTGGAAAAGACCCTGATACTGGGAAAGATTGAAGGCGGGAGGAGAAGGGGACAACAGAGGATGAGATGGTTGGATGGCATCACCGACTCGATGGACATGGGTCTGGGTGAACTCTGGGAGTTGGTGATGGACAGGGAGGCCTGGCGTGCTGCAGTTCGTGGGGTAGCAAAGAGTCGGACACCACTGAGCAACTGAACTGAACTGAACCTAAGGTACCAAGCTCTGTGCCGTGTGCTTTTATACTCATGAACGACACTAAGTCAGCTTGAAAGACTGCACTCAGGGCTTGCCTGGTGGTCCAGTGGTTGACTTTGCACTGTCGATGCCGGGGGCGTGGTTCTGATCCCAGATCAAGGAACTAAGATCTCATGCTCCCTGGTACTGTCAGAAAAAGAGAGAGATGCACTCAGCCATCACCTCCCCGTGTGCACTGTCCTCAGCATCGTCTTCCATCAGCGTCAGACCCTCTGCTCTGCCCCACCCTCTGCCCCCTAACATTGCCTCTTTGAATCTGTGTTACATATCTTGGTGTAACATTTCTTTTTGAAAAACATTGCATTTCTTTTTTTTATTTTTTATTTTTGAGTCTTTTTTTGGTTTTAATTGGAGGCTAATTACAATATTGTGGTGGTTTTTGCCATAAATTCACATGAATCAGCCATGGGTGTACATGTGTTCCCCATCCTGAACCTCCCTCCCAACTCCCTCCCCATCCTATCCCTCAGGTTCATCCCAGTGCACCAGCCCTGAGCACCCTGTCTCATGCATCCAACCTGGACTGGCGATCTAATTTATATATGATAATATTACATGTTTCAATGCCATTCTCTCAAATCATCCCACCCTCGCCTTCTCCCACAGAGTCCAAAAGTCTGTTCTTTACATCAGTATCTCTTTCGCTGTCTTGCATATAGGGTCATCGTTACCATCTTTCTAAATTCCACATATATGCGTTAATATACTGTATTGGTGTTTTTCTTTCTGACTTACTTCACTCTGTATAATAGGAATGCATGAGTCTTTTATAGTCAATTTTTCAAAATATCTGGAAGGATTTGGAGTCAGCTCTTAGCTTTCCAACATTTATATTTATAGCACATTGTAATTTACATTTACCTTGCCTGAAAATGTTTGGTGGTAACTTTGTAACATATTTTCTTACTTGGTTAATATTTTTGATATTTCCTGGTACTGATCTTTAACTCAGCTTTGCAGATAGTTATGTGTTGGTTCTGCATTATCTTGTTGGAACTTCTGGTTTTTAGCATTCATGCTGAAGATGACCAATAAAACATCATTATTAGGCAATTATGAGTTTCCTTCAAAGATAAAGGCCTTCTCCATGGCAAACCGCTCATTTAGGCTGGAAAGGATGACATATGCCTGGCAAGGGTGCTGCCACTGCTCTTCCTGTGCCTGTGGCAAGATCATTAAGCCACTTCTCCACCTCAGAATCTCTTGGCATTCCAAAGGAAATCTGATTGTTATTTCTGGTCTAGAAACTCCGAGCTATCCTGAGCCTTCTACATGATCCCCAAACTCTAAACAGGAATCAGGAGACTGCCTCCCTCTCTCCCACCATTCTACTTCCAAACATCTTTTGAATATATATTTTTGTCTTCTTCATGTACCTTGTGCAAACTCTCATCCAGGTCTTTGGCAGGTCTAAGGTAGCCCATCAGATTCAAGGTGCAATGGATCTTTCAGACTCCAATACCTCTAGCTTCCCTCCATCCTCCACTCTGCTGCCCAGGTGGTATAGAACTCAGAGCTTATTTATGACTTTTTATTTTAAACATTTCCAACTGTGCCCTACTCTTATGGGGTAACACCCGAATCTCTTAGACTGGTAATCAAGACCCTTAAAAATCAAGCCCCAGTCTGTCCTTTCATTTTAGTCTTCACTCACCTAATCTCATGTATCCCTGTTCCAAACTATTTCCCATCAGTTCAGTTCAGTTCAGTAACTCAGTCATGTTCAACTCTTTGCGACCCCATCACCAACTCCCAGAATCCACCCAAACCCATGTCCATTGAGTCGGTGATGCCATCCAACCATCTTATCCTCTGTCGTCCCCTTCTCCTCCTGCCCTCAATCTTTCCCAGCATCAGGGTCTTTTCCAATGAGTCAGCTGTTCGCATCAGGTGGCCAAAGCATTGGAGTTTCAGCTTCAACATCAGTCCTTCCAATGAACACTCAGGACTGATCTCCTTTAGGATGGACTGGTTGGATCTCCTTGCAGTCCAAGGGACTCTCAAGAGTCTTCTCCAACACCACAGTTCAAAAGCATCAATTCTTCTGTGCTCAGCTTTCTTTCTTTACTTGGTTGCACTGGGTCTTAGTTGTGGGAGTCTTAGGCACCGGGCCACCAGGGAAATCCCTTGGTGTCCATTTCTGCCCTTCCTCTAGACCTGTTGTCCAAGATGGAAGAGCATCAGGGAATCAACACACTTGTTAGGAGTTGCTCTCATCCACTGATACTTGGAAGTTAATGGAGAAATACATCCTCTTCCTCAGGTGAGTTAGTTGTAGGTCTCTTCCAGTAGTCACCTGCTCACAGACGCACCTGAAGTGGCTTCTCCTCTTCCAGTCTTATATCCCCTCTCCCCTCATCTGTGCTTCTTGGGGTCACCTCCCAGTACTGCTGACTTTCAAATCCTTGTTTCAGTGTCTGATTCTGGATGACCCGAACCAGGGCAAAGGAATCAAGGGGCTTGCTATCTACCTCCGGATCACCTTTAGGCTTATCTCCTATCCCTCCTCCCACTGAACCCCACATTTACCCTTTGTAATCACTTCCCACACCCCCAGGCTTTCATGTCACCCCACTGCATACCCTTGTTCCCTCCCCTGGAAATCCAGGATTATTCATTTGGCATTCAAAGACCTCCATGCCCTGTTTGGGCTTCACCTCATGCCTTTCTCCAGCCCCAGTCCAGCCCCACACAGGGGAGTGTGTATTTCAGCTGCAGGGCTCTGTTCCCCATCCTGCCAAAATGACCTTCAGTGATCCCACCTCCTGGCTTTTGCACAGATGTTTTCCTCTGCCCCAAATGGTACATGAAAGTTTTGCCTCCATTCCTGGTCTACTTTTGTCCACGTGGCTGAAAAGAGTCTTATTCCCAGCTACAGGTCCTGCTCCCCACTCTCAGATTTGCAAGTGAAGACACGGGTTCTAGTTTATGCTGCAGTTTTTTGCTGAACTGGGCTTCCCTGTGATAGCACACCAGCGCTGGCTGTGCGAGGTCATGCGCCTTACACGGAGTGCGGGGGCATTAAGTGAGGACAGAATGAGAACGCCCTTTGCACACTGATCTTGTAAGACTAACACGCACAATGTGACTAACTTTTCTGCCTTGTTAATTCAAGTTTATGTATGTGGCATTTTATTAACATGAGACCTAGCTCTAATATTTTGGGCTTCCTACCGAGAAGGAAGGAAGAAGCCTCCCTAATCATGAATTCCTCCTTCACAAAACCTTTGCCCTTGGAGATTCACTTCTGTGCATCTCTTTGATAACCTTGAGGGTATTGATTTGATCATAAAAAGGAAAATGGTTGAAATGTGTGAGGTTTAAAATAGCACTTCACTGCACACTTGGATCACAGGCTGGACTGAAAAAATGCTTCTTGATGTGCATATTATTTGCTGCAAAACAAAACAAATGGCCAAATGTATCCTTGAAATCAGAGGAAAGGGAATCCCTGAAGAGTTTCTAGTGAGAAGGGATGGTAACTTGAAGTGCATTGTATGTTACCCCTTATTTGAGCCAAGAAGCATATGGGGCAGGTAAGGGCAAGGATTCTACTGTGGCTTTAAATCCTGGCTCCACCACTTCCTAGCTGTGTGATCTTAGTGCAAAACCTGTCTTCAGTTTTTTCACCTGTAAAATGGGCATAACAATGGACCCCACTTCTTAAGGTTGTTGGGAGGGTAAGAGAGTGTCTTTATATATACATATATGTACAAGGTGTGTGTGTGTGTGTGCGTGCACATGTGTATGTATGTATATTCAGCTTGAGGGAAGCTAAGTGCCTTTTTTCAAAGCTGGTGCTTATTCGCTCAGTTGCTGAGTCGTGTCTGACTTTTTGCCATCCGTGGACTGGATTCTCCAGGAAAGAATACTGGAATGGGTTGCCATTCTCTTCTCCAGGGGATCTTTCTGACCCAGGGGTTGAACCCCAGGCTCCTGCATTGCAGGCAGATTCTCTACCATGTGAGCCACCAGAGAAGCCCCTTTAAAAGCTTGTCTCATCTCAACTCCTATTTTTTCTATGTAGCCTTTAGTTCCCTCATTGGAGGATTCTTCTCGGACGTGTTTTTTTTTTTTTTTTTTTTTTAATATTTTCTTTTTTAGCCACTGGTGCCTTGCGTTTTAATAGCAGGGCTGTTTTTGCAACAACTATGTATGTAGAATAACTGATGCCAGGCAAGGGTATGCTATGCTGAATACTTTTATTTGTATTTTTTAATGTAAACATGATTTGCTTTGTAGGCACAAGATAACGAAAGCTCTAAAGCCACAAATACATTAGACAATGCTTCAGTTCCCTCGTATCAAGCTGACATTATGGAGAAGCCTGCACAGTTCCTTTAAGGCAACCTGAGACATTCTGTACACTTCCTTCAGGAAAACAACCACGTGGCGGCAAAGATGCTTCAAACAAGAGTGTTAAATGGTTCATTTTGATACTTTAATTTTTCCCCCCGGTCTTCATGGCATTAGTTGATCTTATTGGTCAAACACTAGTTTTCTCTTCTCCTTCTGTATTTCACGGAGACAAAAGGGATTTCTTTAACTTACTGGCACAATATGTGATTAAAGTTGAAAAAACAGACTTGGGGAAGAAGGTCTTTTCATGCTAACCCACTGGACATAACAAAGGGCATTTGGCTTCTGAACGGACAGTTCTGTCTCCCCAGCCAGAGAAGAGACTTGGAATGCTCACTTGTCTGCTCCCCCAGCCCAAGAAAATGCCATTTCTGTCTAGCTCACCAGGAATGCCGCTTGGGTAGCGGCTCTTCTTAAGACCTCAGGGGACACTTGGCTGTGGGAGAAACAGGGCCAGTAGCACAGCATTTAGCAAAAGTGTTGGGAGAAGGGGCAATACCACCTCTATGTTATCTTTCTCAAGTGGCCAAGACCTGGAACACTGGCGTGTCCTGGAGTAGGAAGAGAAGCTGATGCTGGCGTCTTCTTTTGAGATACACGTGCCCCTTTGCTCATCAGATGGCATCACCCTTTCTCATCTTCATAGCTTATGTGTATGTACAATGAGGAGACACTTCTTTCAGATAAATATCTGGCATAAATAAGTCATCATCACAAGCTTAAGATAGGGGGGGAAAAGCACATGTTCAGGGAGGTGACATTTGTTACAAAGGGACTTAGGAAATAAACAGGTAATTGCTGAGATGCGTTCATTGCCATCACTTGGGGAAAGAGTGGGTTCTACCCTAAGGCTCAGTGGTGGAGAGATCGGGCAATGTGGGAGCCCTCTGGTAACTGTGTGGGCTCCTGTGTCTGCAGATTGGTCTGCTAGTGATGGAATCGACCCCTTGGTTCAGCTGGACCGGGAGAAGGTGATGAGGACTCCCCCCCCACAATCTCCATGGATTCACTGACTCTCTTTCTCTTCCTCCAGAGGAACTGTTCGCCTCAAGCCATATCAAGTGGGGTGGGGCTAGGGGTGGACTCCTTAGGAATTTGGGAGCTGGAAAGTTCATCAAGGGTGTGTGATCAAGTAGTTTGGTCCCTGATTTCTGAAAAGCAGGGTCTTGCAAAGAGTCTGCACCATGATTTTTTATTTCAGAGGAGAGGAACGCACATTTGGCATCAGATAATAAACATCAACCTTTTGTATCACTAGAGTTTGTTACATGTAGGAACATGCTTTGGCAAGAAAAAAGATACTTATTGATTTTTCCCCCCAAATAGGGCTCAAAAGGGGGGTCTTCCCTGGGGGAGGAGGGGAATCTACGGTAAAGGTGGTTATCCGGTACCTGGAAATGAAAAGAGGAAGAAGGGTAATGCCATGGCAAGTGTGCAAACAGAGGCAGGTCTCAGGAGTGACTTTGAAATAGTCCTGCACCTGGCGCATTTTCTTAAAATGAAATCTATACAGCAGCGAGAGGATTTTGCTCTCATGATGGGGTTTCAGAGGAGGAATCCCTGTGGCTGGTCCTCACACTTTGCTGTTGACTCATCTTCTGTCCTAAAAAATGCACATCTCTTCCCCTATGTTTGTGGTTAAGAACCAGTGAAGGGATCAAGCATCAGAGGGTGGGAGGAGGTTCTTCCAACCTTTTGACCATGAAACGCCTGAATGAAGGTGAAGAGGTTGCCTCTTCAGTGGGAGGAAGTAGAGTACGACTTGGGGAGATTCTACAATTAATGGGCTCGTGAAAACATCTCCCGGCCTACCCTCTTTCTGCCGGCCAAACCGGCAAGTGCTCCTGTCGGAAGTATGGGCGGCTGGCAGCAAAAAGGATCACTGGCCCGAAGAATTCTCGGATCTGGACGGTGCTCTCTGGTAACACGATATCAACCCCAAATCGTCTTTGCCCACGTCTGGCCTCCTAAGCGACGGACCTGTGGGCTCGTATCAATTTGCAAGGCTGTTCTAGAACTGTCAAGAAAGACCCAAAGATGGATGGTTTTGAAACAGAGAAGAGGGCAGAGTGTAAAATACACAGTTGGGGGAGGGACGTAATACCGCGTGATATGGGCTTGGCACTTAATTTCAAAAACAACAGTGATCAACAGCTTTTTTTTTTTTAGCTCGGCTGACAGCAGACAAACACGACACGCACTGGACTACAGCGTTTGTTCACTGGGGCACAGGAGGGTTTTCTCAGCTGGGTCCTCTTCTCCCAGAGCATCCGTCTGTCCTCCTGCCTGGGCCGCAGGCTACTGGATGAAGGGCATCCTCTCCTTGTTCTCGCTGTCTCCCTCGTGGTCCTCCTCCTCTTCGCCCGCCTCGCTGGTCTCTGTGCTGTCATTGGCCATCTGTAATCCAACAGAAACAGGGATT
This sequence comes from Bubalus bubalis, assembly GCF_019923935.1. Lineage (NCBI taxonomy): Eukaryota > Metazoa > Chordata > Mammalia > Artiodactyla > Bovidae > Bubalus > Bubalus bubalis. The sequence continues at coordinate 4,878,833 of NC_059174.1, read as the reverse complement.
GGCCCCTGACTCTCAGCACCACCCCTCCCTCGTGGTCTAACCTGGAGCTGGACTTTCTCTCTCGGCTACTGACGAATGCGGGGCCTTCTCCCTGGAGCTCCACCCCTCCACCCTCCTGCCTGCGCAAGCCTGCTTCTCCTTTAGCACGCATCCTGCCTCCTCAAGGAAGCCTTCCCAGACTTCTCTAATGGCAACAGTCCCCCTGTTGTGAGCGCTCCTCTGTGGCCCGGATCCATGGCTACTGTGTCCCATCTATACACATGGCTTGTGGACAGATGACACCCTGCCCCGCTGTGGGAAATGCAGGCGACACGGCAGATGACCCAGGCTCCTGCTTTCTTCCGTTTTATCTTCTGCAGCTAGCACAGTGCCGGACACACGCAGGAAGGCAATGCACGTTTTAGAACAGTGAACACATAATGGTGAGAGTTCTTCCTTATTAGTACACACGCCATATTCACCACCGTGCAGGTACCTCATGTCCATCACCCCGCTTTTTCTCAACAGCCATGATGTAGTAGCCATAGCAATAACTATTGCTGGCAGTTGTTTTGCAGCGGTGCAAAGGGAGACTCAGAGGTGATGTGCAAGTGGGAAGTCGTGAGGCAGCGGAGGTCAGCAGGCTGCAGAGAAGGTGGCCAGCCCTCTCTGGGGCCGGGGCAGACGCCAGGCCTGGGGCGTGGGCGCCGTCTGACGCCACGGGGTGTGCAGGCAGCAGCTCCCTCTAGGCTCTGACCCCGCGCGCGGCGTCAGATGAGCCCTGCTGCGCTCGCCCGTCCCTATCAGGAGAAGGCCCCGGCAGAACAGATGCTCCCGGTGCTCGTCTGCATGTCCACTTCCGGACCTTCAGCCAGCCTGCTGCCCCCATGCCTTGGACCCCAGACGGTTTCGAGTGGCGGGTGTGTGCCCTGCAGTGGGTTCAGTGGGGCAGACTCAGGGCGTTTGACGCCCCCTGAGCTCTGACGGGTGGCCGTTCTGCCGGAGAGTGTGCCCCTGGGAGCCCCTCACTGAACATACCCACACACACACACACGTGCTGTGGGGCAGTGACGCGGCCCCACAGAGCCCAGACCCTGTGCTGTTTGCTCTCCCTAGAAATACCCTCACCACTGGCTGCCTCTCCTTCAAGCCTCCTCTCCATCCAGGAGGGACGGGCCCCTCCCGCCAAGAGATGCTCCCCGGGCCGCAGGTCTGAGCTGGCCCATCTGCCGTCAGCTCAGGTCCCAGGGGTGAAACTCCCCCTGAACTCCAGCAATGAGGACAACGACACCTGCCATGGCACGGCATGGGCTTTCACTCGGAAAGGTGGCTTTGCAGCTCCTGTCCTGTTGAGAATATGCCTGTGGTCAAGCAGGCCTTCCTACCAGCCCCACCACCCAGCAGGACCTCAGGTGTAATGGGCGGGCAGGAAGCCAGGAACAACTCTGGTGCTTGAGCGCAATAAGCTGTCCAGCCAGGACTGAAATAGACTCGGTCACGGGTTTAAAAAACAGAACACAGGTGCACAGAACACCTGCAATTCTAGCCTAACCATGACCCCTTATCTGCCTCCAAACACTTGCTGGCCCAGTCCTGGGACTTAGAAAGCATTTAGAAAATTATATCCAGATTGTTATCAGTCACTTCCATGTTGTAAAATATCCTCTCACTAAACTGTCCTTCATTGTGTGAAATGGCCATCATACCCAAACCACATTCTGGTTACAAAAGCAAGGAAAAACTTTTTAAGCATGCACGTTGGACTAAAACATGCCAGGATTTTAGTTCTTCCTCTTTCATCAACCATTGATTCAGCTCCAAAGCTAAACATGGGAGAAAACAAACCAAAAATCTTCCCGAGTATTTTCTTGCTTAAATCTTTCCTAGAACTTAGTTTGTATGAGACAAAGTTTTATGTGTGTCATTGTAACTGACTTATGAGGGCGTATTCAGATCCAGTTTACAGACGGTGGAGCTGAAGCCAGAGTAACAACGACTGCCCAGGTCATGCAGGGGTTCAGAGCAGGGCTCAGGATCCATGCAGCCTGGGGGCAGTCTGCGTGTTGACCGGCACTCTGCAGAGCCCCTCAAAGGACCCTTGCAAGAGGGTCTGGGATGTGTGTGTGTGACATGCTTCACCCCTGAGGGACAGGGTGTGTGTGGGGGGGTCCCCGCATGTAAGGTGTGGTCCTGGTAAGAGAAAACAAAAGCCCTGGGGCCAGCAGGAGGCAGCTCGGAGGCAGGTGGCATCACTCTGTTGGGGATCTGAATGTGAGTTTATGAACCTTTACCAGGAATTCCTCCCACCTGTAACCAAGAGTGAGCTCGGGTAAGGGGCACGGGCTATGGTTTCTGTCCTCTCCCTTCTGCCCTTGGATCGTTCTGGAAATGTTCTCGCCGAAGCCTTTTCCTTTCCTTATTGGCGTTCATCCCATCTGTGACTAATCCCTCACTCACTTACCTAAGGTCTCCCCCACCAGCCCCAGCAGAGAGCTGAGAGAGCTGAGAGCAGGGAGCTCTCCTCCACCCTCCGTGTGCCTGCCTCTGAAAACCCTCTCCTGCCGCAGCGAACAGATGCCTCTGCTTCGACTCACCAGTGGCGTCGGGGTCTTTTCTACGTCCAGAATTAACTTGCCGATGTTCCCTCGGTCGTGGATTCGCTGCATGGCTTCCTTCACCTGGGAGACAGGGAGACAAAGGTGAGGTGAGACGTCACCCAGGTGACAGGCTCAGTTTAGTCGCTCAGTCGTGTCCGACTCTTTGCGACCCCATGGACTGCAGCACGCCAGGCCTCCCTGTCCATCACCAGCTCCCGGGGTTTACTCAGACTCATGCCCATCGAGTTGGTGATGCCATCCAGGTGACAAGAGGACCTGGACAAGCCAAACCACTCGCTGTCCACCAGGGGGAGCTGCAGTCCAGGTTTAGCAGCTCAACCGGCGATGGTTCCCAACTTAAATTCTGGTTGTCACTCACACTCTTTGTTGTTATGCAAGCAGTTAGGTTTCCTGGGTCTAAAAAATGAGCGTGATAGCTCCAGAAATGAAAAGAGGAACGTTTCTTTAAAAAAAAGAAAAAGAACTGGGGGAGGAAAGGTCTGTGGGGTTCCAAGAGTTACATGCTGCAGAACGTGTCAGGGCCCATTAACCAGAGCAAATTTTGACCAATAAAATTATAAAATTATTTTTCTAGGGTCATTTGTGCCCAGCTTACTCAAATGTTACATAATCTGGTTTGCAGTTTGGCAAAAATGGCCCATGACCCAGGAACATTTTTCCCACCCGAGTGGAGGCTTCTCCAGACTAGCATTTTCCCCAGTGAGGGGACTTCCTGTTTCTCCCCAAGTGACGAGGGCTTGTCAGACAAGCACACAGGCGCCTCCTGGGCCCCCTTTGCAAAGGCAGGTGTGGATGGAGTGTGATGGGGGCTTCCAGCATTTCATTGTTGCTGTATGGAAAATGAGCACTCGGGGGTGCTGTGGGGGTGAAATAAAAGAAGGAAATGGTAACAACGCCAAGCTTGGCGTGGATAAATCCTCAGTAAAATCTAAATGGGAATGCAACATCTCTTGATTTTTTTTTTAAAGAAACAACAGATCTAGTTAAAATATTTTCCCTGAAGTTTCCGTTTTAAACATCTTTGTTCATGCATTCATTCAATCCACAAATATTCACTAATTGTTGCTTATAGGCTAGGTGCCATATCTTAAAAAAAATTTTTTTTAAGTAAATTAGGTTGTCTGCCTTTGAGGAACTCAATCTGGAGTTTATGGAGCAGTGTTTGCTTATAGAAAAACCAAAGCCAGCTTCCCATTTGAATGAAAACTTGAGAGAGCCATTAAGAGGTGCATATTCTAATTGCTTTTGTAGGACTTTTGTCCTAAAGACACAATTCAAATTATGGGGAAAAAATTACCACAGAAAAGATACTCAGTTGCTTTCAATGGCAAAACATTGGAGCAACTTATATGTCACAGAATAAAGGAATGGTCAAGTAAATCGAAGTTCTGACATATATCTACCAATTGGAAATGTTTTGTGGCTGTTAAAGTGCTAATTATAAAGACTGTGCAGTAGGATTAAATGCCTTTATAATACAGTTAAATGAGAAAATCGAGGTGCATCTCTTTACATCTCCATAAAAACGTGGGCATCCTACAGTAACTAGAAAGAGATTTAGATATAAAACATGATGTAGGGGAAATAGGCGCCTTTCAATTCTAATGTCCAAACATGTTTATCTGGTAACCTGTTGTCAAACCAGTGTTCATTATAAATTCAGTGTATCTTTAAACGCGTTCTTTGGACAAGGTAGCGTTGGTTAGAATCAGCCTCTTTTGTAGACTGATGGCACCATGTGACTGCTGAGTTCCCTGCCCCTGATACATAATCCAGGAGGTTTCTCCCATTTCCGTGGTGAACATTGCTTTCCGAGTGCTTTCATATTTTGGTGCTGACAACTAGTGTTTACTAAGAATCTTTAAATATTGTGGCAGGCAGCGTCTAAAACTGCTCCCAACCCCTCCTGGGACTCACCTCCATGTGTATCCCCACGGCCCCCCCGCCCCTTCCGCCCTCACCATTAAATGTGAGCTGGACCCAGCAACCTGCTTCTAACAAACTGAGTATAGCAAAAGTGATGGGATGTCCCTTCCTGATTCGGTTATGAAAGACTGACTTCTGTCTTGCAGTCTGTCTCTTTCTCTGGCTCTTGCTTTCTTGTTCTGATGACACACATTGCCATGTCGTGAGCTGCTCTATGGAGAGGCCCCCCCATCACCGTGGCAAGGAATGGAGGGAGAACTCTAGCCAACAGCCAATGAGAAGCTGATCCCCGCCATCCAAAAGCCCCCAGGCTCTGGATCCTGCCGACAGCCAATGAGAGGGCTTGGAAGCAGATCCTCCCTCAGTCCAGCCCTGAAATGAGGCCACAGCCTTGGCTGACACCTTGACTGCAGCCAGAGGACCCAGCTAAGCCCTGCCCAGAGTCCTCACCCACAGGAACAGAGATCATGGAGTTATTTTAAGTCAGTAAGTCTTAGGGATAATTTGTCATGCAGCCACAGATAATTAATACATTGTTACCTCGAATGTATAATTCTTCCCTTGCAAGGTACATATTATCCCATTCTACAGATCAGTACCTTGATGCTCAAAGACATAAGCAATTTGTCCAAAGGTTACATGGCTATGGGCGACAGAATCATGTTTCTGATTCAGTTTTGTCAGACTTCAAAAACCAATGCTTTTCCCCAGTTCTGCCCAGAACATGCGGCTTCCTTTGATGCTCACATAATGATTTCCCAGAATTCAGTTGTTTATTACCCAGGCAAGTTATTAAACACCTGCAAACTCCTTGGAGATTAGGAACTGTTTTTAAACTGCTTCTCCAATAAGGTAGAGCCCAGGGAGACAGAAAAGCTGATTGTGGTGCTAGGAAAAGAGCTCCCTGCCGGGCTGGCTCTAATCTGCATATTTTTTGTAGATTGCTTTCTGAAATGAACTGACGCCTTGAAGTTCCGTACATGGGGGATGGAGAAAGGATTAGGAATCTGATCCCCAGTCATGCTGTTTGAGTTTACAGTCCTCCTGGGCTGCTGTTGGGGGTAGGAAGAATCTTTTATGACCGCTCTCAGAGGGAAAGAAACTCAGTACCATTTTTTGATCAATTCTTGATGAAGCACAGCGTGAGGCATTTTACACATGTTGCTTCATTTTATCTGCACCTCAAGCCTCTTAGGTGACCACAGGCAGGCATCAGAGTTTCAACAGAAAGAAACCCGAAGATGAAAAATCGAAGGGGTCTGTGGCAAGTCATCATCTGAATGGTGTGGGAACCACGTGGGAATTGAGAGTGCAGCTTGCCCTTTCTAGGACTCTGGGAAAACCAGAGCAGATGGGTCTCGGCTGTGTGCACCCCAAAGCTTCCCTCCAACGACATCATCAAAAGATAAAATCTGCAAAGAGAGATGTTGCTCCCAAGTTGCCAGTTTATGAGCTGAAGCACCTGTGTGGGTGACAGTGCCCAGAAGATGGAAGTGACAACGTTCAGAAAGCTACTGATCTGCCTCGTGGCTGCCAGGGAGCTTTTTCTACAGCACGCCTCTGCTTGGAGCCTCTCCCCACTGCATTCAGGAGGAACATCCAGCCAGTGTGGCACAGCCTGTCACAGTGACCACTAGCTGCACGCGACACTGAGCACTTGAACCACGGCCGTCCCAGCTGTGATGTGCTGGGGTGTGAAATACACAACGCACTTCAGTGATTTAATCATAATGAAAAGGAGTGCAGACTCTGTGCTTCATGTCAGGAGATGGCCAGTGCATGCTCAGTGCATGGAGCAGGGCGCCAAAGCCAGTGCTCTGGGGCAGCCCAGAGGGATGGGGGGGGAAGGCGGTGGGGGGCTCAGGATGGGGGACACATGAGTGCCCATGGCTGATTCGTGTCGACGTATGGCAAAAACCACCACAATATTGTAAAGGAATTATCATCCAATTAAAATCATTGATTTAAAAATTTTGAAACAATAGCATTTTAAATATCCTGGGTAAAGGATAACATATGATTAAAGTTAATTTCACCTATTTCTACATTTCTGCCTGTGAAAGTGAAAATGTTAGTTGCTCAGTCATGTCTGACTCTTTGTCACCCTATGGATTGTAGCCCACCAGGCTCCTCTGTCCATGGGATTCTCCAGGTAAGAATACTGGTGGGTTGCAGTGCCCTCCAGGGGATCTTCCTGACCCAGGGATCGAGCCCACATCTCTTATGTCTCCTGTGTTTTTTGGCAGGAGGTTTTTTCGGGTTTTGTTGGGTTCTTTACCACTAGTACCACCTAGGAAGCCCCAGTTAGACCCAATTAGAAGTGTAAAAAGAAGCTGCTGAGATTCATTTTAATAATATATTTTCTTTAACGAGATTATCTATTATCTTATATACCTTATATCTATAATCTTATTATCTTATCTATTATCTATCTGTGGAGAAGGAAATGGCAACCCACTCCAGTGTTCTTGCCTGGAGAATCCCAGGGACGGGGGAGCCTGGTGGGCTGCTGTCTATGGGGTCACACAGAGTCGGACACAACTGAAGCGACTTAGCAGCAGCAGCAGCATTATTTATCTGAAATATTATCATTTCAATGTATGCTCAATATAAGAAAAGCTATGGATAAAATATCAAGTGTTTGGAATCCAGGGTGTACTTTACTCTTAGCGCATGTCTCAGTTCAGACCAGCTACACTTCAGTTGCTCACATCTGCCGTATTGGAGAGTACAGCCTGGATGGCATGACAATGGCACCAACCTCAGGGATCCCAGTGCAGAGGAGCGTCTGGCATACGACAGCTTGCAGAACGAATGAATGAACGAACAAAGGAGTCGATTTGTGGGGAGAGTAAGACATCACACGGCTGAGCCAGCCCAGAGGTTTCTGTCTGGTCTATGCCACGTCCCAGAGCCCCCAGCCCAGGTGGCCTGCTTGGTGGCTGCCAGGGCGGCCCAATGCAGTCTGCTCATAATCAGGGCGTGGTCCCCCACCCAGGCTGAGACACCCCTGCCAGCTGCGGGAGAGATGGACTGACTGCAGCCAGGATCCCAGCTGTGGGGCTGGCCAGAGCTGGTCTCAGCAGCTGGATTCTCCAGCCCAAGAGGATGGTGGCAGGAGGCAGGGGTGATATCCCCACTTCTCAGGCTCTGCTTTGACTCAGCAACATCATTCCAGCAAGCTGCTTCACCTCTTTGCTCCCCATCTTCTTGATGTGTTATTCTGTCCACCTGTTCATTCGGTCGGTCACTCAGCCAACAGTGCCAAAGCCCTTTTCCAGGAGCTGTGTGCAGAGTGGTGGTCGAAACAGACACACTCGCTCTGTCCAGAAGGAATCACAGTTTCACTTACTAAACAGGCTAATCGTCGTAAGAGTTTCATGATCTAAAAATTGTTTATTTCACCCCAGTGGGTGACAGTCCATCACAGTTGGTCATGTACCTCTAGTTTGTGTTTCAACCAAGTCCCGTAGCGTTCAAGTTGGTGTTCACGCATGACCCCTGGGGAAAACGTGATTCGCTCAGACTGTGTTCACAGAGGAACACTAGCTGTGGTCGTTCTTCTTTCCTCCTGCGACGGATCTAGGAGAAGTGGTTTTCTGGAAGTTGCGGAAAATGATGATGAGCAAACCCACAAGATCCCAGCCATCATGAAGCTCATGGTCTTAATCAAAATGACTCAAATAAATGTAGGCTTGCCACTGGGTAATTCCGAGATGGTGTTAAGAGAACGTGGATAGGGGAACTGACCTGGTTGGGAAGATCATGGAAAACTCCTCTGAAGAAGCAACAGTTGAGCTGGGTTTTAAAGGATGAGTAGAAACATGACTAGGAAAAGAAGGGAGAGAGGACCATCGCAAGAAGAGGGGGCCAAGTATGAAAGGAGAGACTGCAAAGAGGCTAGGGACATGAGGACAGAGAACAAAAGTGAGCATTGGGCAAGATGCTGGAGAAGTTGGCCGGGGGTGTTGGTACTACATTCCTGAGCTTGCCAGGGTGCAGTTGTCCAGGGCCACTCACACAGATCTACACCCTCCAGTCATCTTCAGACTGGTCAGTTCCTTCATGCTTGAGCAATGAGGGTTAATGATGCTCCATCTTTGTTTTGGGTCTCATTTAATGTTTCCCAATATTTCATTTCCTTTTCCATGTTGTGAAAGGCACACATTCATTAGAGTACAAATGATACCACTTAATAACCAAAGCATTTGGCTTGTGCTATGAATAGTAATAAGCCTAGCCACCTAAAAGAGGAAAAAAAAATTAAGATGGATTATTCCATGGATCACTGTGTCTATTAGATGATAAATTAAAAGCTTTGAAAAGGAAGAAATGAGTAATACTCTAATTAAGAAGCACATCTACCCAATTCGTATTTGGAAGATAACTCATATTAATGACATTCATCTTTGGGAGGAATGGATGATTGCTTAAAATCCAAAGTGGGTGTGGAAAAGTAACACATTTATTGCAGGTAGACTTGAAATCTGGGGCTTATGTTCTGTCGAGAAGCTGTGAGAATCTAAAGTGAGTGAGCCCTGAGATTTTGACCTATATGGAAGAGTGACTGAAAAAGCAAAATGTCCAGAATCATGGATTGACCCACTGGGAAGGTGGAAAAAAAATCAAACACAACTCATGTTTGGATTAGATGCAAATGGATCTGTGCAATGACGCAAGGCGTGGGTTAAGGTGGGGCATTTAAGGGGGTGCTCACTCCCAAGGTCATTTGAGTGGTGGTTTAGCACCCAAGAGTGAGTGCGTCCTTAAATTTTGCACCCTGGTCACCTGCCTTGCCCCATTCTAGTTCTGGCACTGCATGGAAGCCAAATATTGTTAAAAGAAGGAGACAATAAGTTGTCATTTTAAAAGAAGTGTCTGCTTGGCCACAAAATAGCGTGGATGGTCCAAGAAGATTTTTAAAGGGCCATTGGTAGGAGCATGGGTTTAGAAGAGGGGCAGGATATTTGGAGAGTGAGGAAAAGGGAAGACAAAACAGCAAGACAATAGAATCAGATGAAGCAACTGGTCCTTTTTTCCTTGGGAACCTAGATGACGTTGACACTGATGATCAAGTATGCATTGCGGTCATGAGGAGTTCAAATGAAGTAAACATTGAGTTAAAAGCCAGAATTATTCTGCAGAAATCTACAACCCATAATCAAGCTGCACTGTATATTCTAGTCCAATTGTATTTTGAACTAAAGCAAAAGATGAAAAAAAAAAATCTAGTGAAATGCCTCCAACATTTTTGATTTTCTTTAACAATGCTCCCCAGTGTCAAATTTGGATGGTGGAATAGAATTAAGCTGGACACTTCAAGGACGCTTATTCCAACATATAAGTGAGGTCTGGGGGGAAGATTAAAAAAAAATGCGTGAAATGATTCTTGTTCCCTGCAGAAAAAAAAAATCTGCTGTACAATCTGTAAGAGAAATGTTTGAAGTGTGACGGGCACAGAAGAGGAAGCAATTGGGGTTAGGAGAAGGATGAAAATCAGGGGAAAACTCTTGGCAGGAATGAACTTACAGACTGAGACTTGAAGGTCAAGGAGAAGTTTGTCACTCAGCCAAGGAGAAGGACATAGAAATATTAAGAGTTTAAGGAAATATTGCTCTGCTCCAAGAATGAGTCATTGACAGCCACCAGAACTCTGAGGGCGATGCTGGTGACGATGCTTTCAAAATCCTCTTGAATTAAGATTCTCAAGTCTGCTGCAAATGGGTTACATCATCGCTTGAGCTCCTGCTACTCCTGAAATCCCACACAACAGTGGTAGAACTTACAGAATATCATGTCAACTGATTCTTGCTTCCAATCCTTTAGCAAAATCCTCCAGCCAGGGAGAGAAACTCTTATTCCTGCTTGGAGGACTCTAGTTCCTTACTAATAAGGTCATCCCCTTGCCTCCAGATAATACTAGTTTTATTCATTCCCTAATGGATAATGACACCTGAAGGTTTTGTGTTCCATGACACTTGAAGGATTTCCCTTGGAACGATGAAACGTGCAAGTTATGATAAAGGGTTAGAACTATAAGGAGGCCAAAGACCCTTCAAAATCTTGAAAGTTCTCGTCTTTCCAAAGGGATGACGGCCAGAGCTGCTGGCATTTAGGAAACTACAGTTTAGAAGGCAGAGGTGACCTTTCCTTAGACTTCCATAGAAAGGGCTTGTTTGCAGACTTCACTTTCACACATTGGAGAAGGAAATGGCAACCCACTCCAGTGTTCTTGCCTGGAGAATCCCAGGGACAGGGGAGCCTGGTGGGCTGCCGTCTATGGGGTCGCACAGAGTCGGACACGACTGAATCGACTTAGCAGCAGCAGGCTGTTTGGGGAGCATTTTTGTACCTAAGGGAACTGAGATGACATTGACTGTCTCATGTAGACATGGCTGTCATTTAGATAAGGGTTAGGATGTCCAGGGTGCAAAATGAGCGGTGGTCAACAGAGGCAGATATGCCTGGGACAACTTGTCTGGGGACTGTAGGATTCAAGGAGTAGAAATAAAAGAGTAATTGTGTTTGTATAAGAGGCATTTGCAAGCAAAGCACTCCAGTAGAAAGCTGATCCTCCACTACTTTGAAGGGGATCTTGGGGATCCTCCACTAAGACAGGAAGGAAAAGAAGGTTTTAGGCTCTGGACTGCAGTGATATAACCTGCCCTCAGGTTACATTAGGAGAAGGTGAGAGTCTCAGGGAAAGGGCCAAATCTGAAACTCAGGTAACTGTAAATGGCCAGGCAGTGGCAGTGCATCCCCCTGGGGCTGTGGGGGACGACGCTGGCTCTCATCACAGCAGCCGGCACATGACAGATGCTCAGCAGGCGCTTCACCAAGCAGAGCACTTTCCGCGCCTGATCTCTGTGAGGGGAGCGGGAGCTTGTCAGACTGTCAATCAAGGGTACGGACAAATAGCCTCTCTTTTCTCCTGGAGCCCCTGTTGCTTGCGGAGGAGAGCTGAGATCACACTGAGGTCTGGCAAAGTGACGTGGCTTGTGCCAAGTCAAGCTGTGGGAAGTGATGATGTCAGCTTCAAACCGAGCCCTGTGAAGCCCCAGGGCGAGGTGCACTGTTGCCGGGTGTGTGGAGCCAGGAGGAGGCAGGAGGTGGGGAGGAGGGGCCATGGGGCACCCTGTAGGGTGTGGTATTTCCTCTGCACTTCCACACGCACCCTGTTGCTCCTGGGTTGTAACACTTAATGCCACTCTCTCTTGAAGAGTTTCTCAAGCTAGGAAGCACTGACTTTTGGAGTCAGAATTCTTGGTTGCGGGGGCTGTCCTGTGCATCACAGAACATGTAGCAGCGTCTCTGAGCTCTACTCACTAGATGCCAGTAGCACCCCCATTGTGACAAAGGAAAATGTCCCCAGGCATTTGCCAGATGTCCCCTGGAGGGAAAGAGTCAGCTCTAGCTGAGACGGTGTGAGGTCTTAGTCCGCTCTCCACACCTCCCATTCAAGGGCAGAACCTGCCTCCGCACAGTACGCACAGGACACCTTGGCCAGGGACTTGCCACCAGAGACTGGTTTCCGCTCCATCCTCAGGACTAGGAAGAGAATGTGGTACACGGTGGGTGCTGCGTGGTCTCTGACCTCAAAACACTCATTGGTTAGGTCAGGTTTTCATAAAATGTGGACGGAAGACAACTTGTATCAATGGGGTCACCACTGATGAACCTATTTGCAGGGCAGCACAGGCTTGTGGACACAGTGGGGGCAGGACGGGGGAGCAAATTGACAGAGTAGCATGGAAACATACACTTTACCATGTGTAGAAAAGATAGCCAGTGGGAATTTGCTGTTACGACACAGGGAGCTCAAACCCCATGCTCTGTGACAACCTAGAGGGGTGGGATGGGTGGGAGGTGCGAGGGAGGTTCCAGAGGGAGGAGGCGACATGTGTATACCTGTGGCTGACTCATGTTGATGTATGGCAGAAACCAACACGATATTGTAAAGCAATTATCCTCCAGTTAAATACATTTTTAGAAAAGTGTGTTGGCTTCAGCTTAGACCTGTTTGTTGAGAATGCAGAGGCACGCCACTCCGGGCGATCCTGGGGGTCTGATGTTTTAGACTCTTGACCTAACTGGTGCTTCATGTAACAAATATCCACTGCCCACCACAACTGAGGCTCTGGGCTTGACTGACTCGCAGCGAGAAATAAGAAAGACCAGTCCCTCCCCAGGAGAGCTAAGATCTCTCTGCGAGGGCTGGGGTCTGGTATACCATGTTTCAGTATCTGGATAGGACCTGTTTGGCACGTGGCTTAAATATCACTGCATGTAGGAAAGTAGCAGAGAGTCACAGTTACAGCCCTTCTCATTCCAGGGCAACTGAGAACGAATTAGCTCAGCTTTGATTCTGCACACCTGTGTGGACATCACACAACTTGCTTTCTGCTCAGCGCATGAAGAAAGCTTCAGGAAAGCTAAAGGCCTGAAATCAAGGTGTCAGGAGGATGGCTTCCTAGCAAAGGCTCCAAGGCAGAATCTTTTTCCAGCCTCTCTCCTAGCTTCTGGGGGTTGCTGACAATGCTTGCTGTCCTTGGCTTGCAGCCACAGCATTCTGATCTCTGCCTCTGTCATCACGTGCCCTTCCTTTCTGTGTTTCTGTGCCTTCCCTCTTCTTATAAGGACAGCTCATATTAGATTAAGGGCTTATCCTATTCCAGGATGACCTCATCTGAACTCAGCCCTCTGCAGCTCAGCTGTATTGAAATACATCTGCAGCGAGCCTAGCTCCACACTCATGTTCTAAGGTTCAGGGAAGGACATGAATTGAAGGACACACCTATCCAAGCTGAGACAGGTAGTAACACCTTTAAGTTTTTCTTTTTAAACCTTTTTTAAATTATAAAATAAAACACATACACAGACAGCCACACATGTATAGTTTGTAAGCATGCAGGTAAAGAAACAGAACTTTGCTGGACGTCCCCAAGGCCTCCCTGTGTGTTCTGTCACAGCCCCAACTCCCTCCCCTTCTCCACTGCATCCTGACTTTAAGAGCTATCACTTCCTCGTATTTCTTTTGTTTTTCACCTAACTGTACATCCCTAGGAGAAGGCAATGGCACCCCACTCCAGTACTCTTGCCTGGAAAATCCCATGGACGGAGGAGCCTGGTAGGCGGCAGTCCATGGGGTCGCTAAGAGTCGGACAGGACTGAGTGACTTCCCTTTCCCTTTTCACTTTCATGCATTGGAGAGGGAAATGGCAACCCACTCCAGTGTTCTTGCCTGGAGAATCCCAGGGATAGGGAGCCTGGTGGACTGCCACTATGGGGTCACACAGAGTCGGACACGACTGAAGCGACTTAGCAACAGCAGCAGCAGCAGTACATCCCTAGGCACCGGCGATTTGTCTTGTGCCATTTGAAAAAACATACACCTTCAGGTCTTTTTAAATCCACAGGCTGTCCTATTTCATTATTGCTGCTGTTCCTTCCAAGTCGAAAAGTCTGGGTTGCTTGGCGGTGGTTTCCTTCCCACGGTCTGGATTCTGTGAACTGCAGGCAACCAGTACTGTCCAGCAGGGCCCCCTGTGCTCTGCATTTCCTTCAGGTTGGTAGGAGGTCTGATCAGACTGAGACCGTGGGTGCTGCTGTGTCCTCTGGGAGACACACGTGGCTGGTTGGCCCTCTTTTCCTGATGTTCAGTGCCCAGACCCATTAATTTAGTGGGGGTTGTGAAATTCTGATTCCAAGACTCTGTGTTCATTTATTACCTGCCTTCATTTTATAAGGAGCCATGCCCTTCATCTGTTTAGTTGATTATGACTGGTGAACAGCTCCTATAGGAATGGGAGGATAAATAACGTGATTCTTTCCTTGGGTTTACTAAGAGCAGCAGCCTTTTCAAAGAAGCAAAATTAAGGAACTTGAGTAAAGCTTTATGCGTAAAACATTCACTAACTGAATATTACTAAATTCTTATTTGATATTTAAAAGGAAAAAATTGGAAGCAAAACATGTCTATCAATGTCTATCAGGATGGTTAAGGGAATTATAGGATAACCCTGAAAGGTCACCTCATCCCATTTCTTATTGACATGCTAAGGAGAAAGAGTAATTATATATTCAATGTGCATACCTTCATAGAATACATATTAATGTAAAGAATAAATGAGAGCTTATATCAACCCAGCTACCCTGGATATATCTGTAGTAGGATTATGGCTAGTTTTTATTTTCTCCATTATACTTTTCCTGTTTTTTATCTTTTTTTTTTTTCAATTACAATGGAGTTTATGCTGAAATAGTAAGAACACAGATACAGTGTAAAAGCTACAGATCAAGCTGAAGGTAGGTTAGAGATCTGCTGTACCCTCCAGAGAAGCGCCAAGAGAGAGGCCACGGTGAGGAGGGGCGGTGGTGAGGAGAAGGGGTCAGAGTAGCTGGGGAAGGCTTCGCGGCGGGAGGAAGACCCCGGAAGACGTACTACTTGGATGGGGGAAGAAAGAACCCTGAGGCAGCAGCGTGAACACAGGCGGGGAAGCAGGAATGAAGACGGTGTGAGGCGCGGCCCGGCCCTGCCGGAGCAGCGCCCAGGCCTAGAGACCCCGCGAGCTGCGGATGCAGGGGCCCCGGGGACGCGGCAGGGCCGGCCCAGAGCCTGGCTGCATTTCTCCTCCACAGGCTGCACTTGCTGACGCCGGACAGGCAGCCGTGGCACTTGCAGGCTTTCCCACGCACCTTAGTCCATGCAGCAGGCAGCAGAGGAGCAAGCCTCTGAGGGCACAGAGGCCGCGGCAGGCCTGCGGAGGGCGACTCTCAGATCGGCCTCAGCACTCGGGCTTTGAAAGTAAGGCCCTGTGTCAGGCTTCCAGTCTGAATCCCCATCTACTATTTCGAGGCGGCATGAAGTGCTACAAATGGAAAGACTGTGGGAAGATCCTCCGATGTAACTCAAAGCTCCTTCGGCACCAGAGGAACCACACTGGGGAGAAGCCCTTCAAGTGTAAGGAGCGCGGCAAAGCGGTCGAGTCCAGCTACGCCTTATCGGCCTTCCCTGGTGGCTCAGACGGTAAAGAACCTGGCTTCAATGCAGGAGACCCGGGTTCAGTCCCCAGGTTGGGAAGATCCCCTGGAGGAGGAAGTGGCACCCCACTCCAGTGTTCTTGCCTGGAGAATCCCCATGGACAGAGGAGTCTGGTGGGCTACAGTCCATGGGGTCGGAAAGAGTCGGACACGACTGAGCGACTTCACTTTCACTTTTACCACTGTATCATACACGAGAAAATTCCCAGGGTTTCTCCTGGGCGTGGATGCGCCGCTGGACAATACAAAAGTGACCTACACCCGACACCTTTCCAGCACTCCTCCCATTTAGCTTCTCCCCCGTGCGTAGCCTCGGTGCTGCAGGTAGGTGGCGCTCCGACGGAAAGCCTGCCACACTCCTTACACGCACAGGGCTTCTCCCCCGTGCAGATCCTCTGATGCTGGGTCAGCGTGGTGTTGGAACGCAGGCCTTCGCCAGGCTCCTTACATTCGTAGGGTCCTACCACCAGCTCCCCTGTCTTGATGCGGGACTTGCCATCTCAAAACCTCTGCTTCCCAGGGATTGGGGTCCCCTGGAGCTTACCCTCTCTTCAGCTGGGAGACCAGATCGGGTCTGGAGGATGGAGACACCAGGGAAGCCACATTTGTATAATTCTCCAGCGTCACCTCCCTGCACAGGGCCCTCTGTGTAGAGTCCAGACTGGCCCACTGGTTCTGAGTGAAACACATAGCCACGTCCTCAGAGGTCACTGGCTCCTGAGGCCAAGTGGTTTGGAGCATGGCTGTTGTCCATGGCTCTGTGCACTCTTCCCAGTTTGCAAAAGCAGGAACCTTAAACGCCTCTTCCCATCTGAACCCCAGGAAGCGGGTCTCTCAAAGATCATGCAGATCCGAGTGCTGGGGCCCAGAGCACATCTCGGTCTTTCTTTTTATCTTTATTTTTTAAGCCACACTATTAAAGTATAATTGCCATATAAAAAGCTGTACATAGTTAATGGTTACAACCCAATGAACTTGAGGATAAGTATACACCTGTGAAACCATCACCACCGTCATGGCCATAAACATATCCGTCACCCCTCACCATTCTCTCTCACCCTTTTTATCACAGTTATTATTTGGGGGTAAGAACAATTAGGAGATGCTGAGGATGTGGGTTCAATCCCTGAGTTGCGACGATCCCTTAATTCTTGCCTGGGAAATCCCATGGACAGAGGAGCCCAGTGGACTGCAGTCCATGGGATCGCAAGGAGTCAGACACCACTGGGCAACTAAACACACAGACACAAGAACAATTAATATAAGCTCTACCCTCGTAGCAGACGTTAAGTACATTGTATAGTATTGTTAGCTATGGGCACTACGCCACATTAGCAGATCTCCAAAACTTACATATCCTGCATAAAACTTTGTTCCCTTTGACCACCTCCTCTCCTTCTCCCACCGACCCAAACCCCTGGTACACACCCTCTGCTCTCTGCTTCTGTGATTTTGCCAGTTTAGATTCCACGTACAAGCGAGATCATGTTTGTGTGTGTGTCTTTTTTAAAAGGTCCACGGTGAGCATGTATTCATGGAGAATACGTTTTAAAAGTGGTGGTGGGTAAAGCACCACCTCCACTTTGATTATCAGGACAGTGAAGGGAGGTTGCAGAGCAGGGCGGAGGGGGACGGAAGCCCACGGGGGTCTGGAGCCTTTCACAGAGTTGTGTAAGTGGCTTCAAAGTGAAACTCACCACCAGCTGCACAAGGGAAGCCGTGTGCTGCCGTAATCAGCAGCCTCACGCGTCGCGCGCCTTCCCCAGGATGTCCATCAACCAGTGCAGCAGAGACAAAGGCTCTCAGAGGACACTTCACCGTCCCCCTCCTTCTCCCCTCCCTTAGCTGACTCTCTCCAGTCCACCGATACCCAAACTTGACCTCAGTTGCAGCAAGCACCCCCCGGGGGTCTTTGCTCCCACCTCCCGGTGTGTTCTCTCCACCTCCATCGCTGTCTAGTTCAAGGCCCCATCACCTCCCTCCGGGATGACTTTTCCAGCCTCCTATTTGATCTCTGGGGCTCCAGTGTCTCCACGTTCCAATCTGTTCTTCAACTGCCAGAGCTATGATTAGTGGTTGATACATTTGTATGTCTCTTGTGTCTCAAATGCTTGGGACTTGGGCAGTAGATTCAGTAAGTAAAATGGTAATGATGGTGATTTTAACGGCTAACATGAGTAAAGATGATGGTAATGATGGTATGATGCTGATTTTAGTGGCTAACACCAACCACTCAGCACACAAGCTGGGCAAATGCCAAGCATCAAGTGTTTTTTGCAGAATAGTCCATTTGCTCCTCATTGTAACCCTCTGATGGATGTGCCATGATTATTCTCACGTTACAGACACGGAACAGGAGGACCAGGGAGGTTAGTCTGCCCAAGGTCACAGGCAGTGTAGGCAGAAGGGGTAGGATTTTCACCTAGACGGCTGATGAAATGTTGTTAGATGAAATGACATCGTGTCTGGGATGTGCCTTAAAATACTCCAGAAAAGCCGTTGGGGAGGGGAGACAGCAAAGGAGACAAGCTGACCAGGGGTTCATCACGTGAAGGCTGCCTCCATGGGTACCTGGCTGGTGGGGGCGGAGGTGGGTCAGGATTTGCTGCTTGTTTGAAATTTCCCAAAAAAGGTTCTAAAATATGAACTTTGAGTTCTGTTCCCCAAACAACAGATGCGGTACCCAAATGCTCAACGGTGTGTGTTGGATGCTGATGTTATGAGTGAGGGGTTTGGGCTGGAGAAGGTAGAGGTCTTCGCCCATTTCCCCAGATACAATCATGTTATTCTTTCCAGCAAATAACACGGCTTTGTGAGGGTAATAGATTCCAGTATTGGATACCTACCCCACGCCAGGCAGCATTCAGCTAGATGAACACACACAGGCAACCCCTTCCCCAGACAACACCCCCCCACCCCACTGGCTGCCACGGTGGGGACTCCACCCACACAGTCCATCCAGGACAGTGTGGGGAGAGCTACATTCTGGGCCTGAATGAAGAGCCCAGGGGGGTGGGAAATGACGCTACTTAGAGAAAAATGGCATTTTCCTGGGGCTTGTAAAGGTGGGAGGCGTTTTCTTGGAAGAGAAAATGTACACACCGAGTCCTGAAAGGGGAAAATGGCTCATGCAGGGACCCGAGAGTCAGTGAAGGGGACGCTGTGCCGAGCTGTGTTGGCGGGGCTCTCTTCGGTCGGGGCTGGGGGGCTCAGACCTGACTGGAGGTGAGTCTTGAGAAGATGGCCCGGGAGGGATGCCCGCAGGTGAGGCAGGGGACGAGGAGAGAGGGGGAGAGCAGCGGGACCTGGGAGTCAGGGCAGCTGTGAAGTGGAACTGACAAGATCCATGGTGGGATACTGCAATAGGCTGTCTATCCCACCGGACCTGTGCTATCATTTCAGGCTCTTTGGAAGTCATCTAATTCCTCAAAGGGAAGAAAGAGCCTCTAAAAAGACCTATGCTTAGAAAGGTTCTCCATCAAAGCAGAGAGGAGAGCTGAGGTCATCTGAATTATCCTTGTCCATTTTAATCAGCATTGGAAACAGATGACTCTGCTAAGGCCTGGAACCTTCCTTCTGTTGGAGTCTGCATGACCCTAAAGTCGAATTTTTAATGATCTCTGCCGCTTTGCCGAGGCGTGGAGGGGCATCTGGGGCTAACCTGTTCCTTCCTGCATTGTCCTGGCTTGTCTGGCAGCTGAGATTTTTCCTCTAAGCACCAAGGAGTATCTATTAGCCTGAGGTTGCATTGCTATGGCAATGAGACAGAAAACAGGCTCAATACACTGGGGGGAAAAGTCAAGGGATGAGGGAGGTTTTGTCTTCCAGACACTTTCCTTTCCCGCTCAGGGGCCCACTGTCTCAGCTGGCAGGGCCATGCCTTGGGCTGGGGTGACCAGGCTACTCTGAATTCACAGGTGGTCACAGGGACTGAAACCCAGGGGACAGCTTTAGGACAACAGTCAGATCCTCGGGAGTCATGGAATGAGGGTGGATCTGGGAAGGTCCCCACAGCTAAGAGTTGGGTAGAGGTTGGGAAGGTGGGTGGCAGTTCACCCACATTTATACAAAACTGAAGTCATATCCGCACCAAGCAGTGTAGGAAATGCTTGCAGAGTCTACATAGTCTTTAAAGCACCTTGTAAAGTATTTAAAATTCTCTGACCTAACAATTCCACTTTTGAGAATATATCTTAAGGAAGTAGTCCTACATTTGGAATAACAAGAAGAGAAAAAAAACTTTATATCCAAAATACTTATTGCAGCTATAACAATAAAAATAAAAGTGACCTGGATGTCCAGGAGTGGGGAGGGCAGTTGAATAAACCCTGACATAAACATTTGTTGGAATAATATGTGACCATGAGTTTGAGGAAACTCAGGGAGACAGTGAAGGACAGGGAAGCCCGGCGTGCTGCGGTCACGGGGTCGCAAAGAGCCAGACACGATTTAGCAACTGAAGAACAATAAAGGTTAAAAGTGCTGAGAGACTCTATTAGAGGAGGGGGAAGCAGTCTGTAAAAGTTTTTACAGTGTGCTTATCATTTCTGAAAAATGTCAATGCCCTGAACAAAAGAAAATCAAAACAAACCCCCAAATGCACAAAAGAAAAATATTGGAAGGAAAAAAAATAAGGTTATTTTGGATGATGGGAATTAGACAGTTTTGTCTGCTTTGCTTTTCTTTTCTTTGAAGGGGTATATTTTTAAATGTCTGCATTGAGTATGACATTTTTCCTATTGGGAGAAAACATTTCTTCAATGGTTTTAGCACTTTTCTTTTTGTAACTTATTTTTTATTGAAGTATAGTTGATTTGCCACGTTGTGTTGGTTTCTAGTGTACAGCAATGTGATTCAGTTAGAGAGAGAGAGAGGGAGAGAGAGGGCAGGGAGAGAGACAGAGAGTTTATTACAGGGTATCAGAGTTCCCTGTGCGCTCAGTGGGTCCTTATTGTTTATCTGTTTTACATATTACAGCAGGTATCTGTGAATCCCAAACTCCTAAGTTATTCCTCCCTTCCTCTCCCCTCGCAGCCACAGTCTGTTCTCTATGTCTGTCGGTCTGCTTCTTTTATAGATAAGTTCACTTATGTTAGATTTAGAGTCCACACTTAAGTGATGTGTGGGATTTGCCGTTCTCAGTCTGACTTTCTTCCTTTAGGATGAGCGTCTCTGGGCGCACCCTGCTGGCTGCAGATGGCACTATGCCGTTCTTTCTGGCTGAGCAGTGGCCTATTGTGCGCCCTCGTCTATCCACTCCTGTCAGTGAGCGCTTGCATTGTCTCCATGACTTGGCTGAGGTAAATAGTGCTGCTGTGAACTTTGGGGTGCATGCATTTCTTCCAACTACAGTTTTGTCTAGATACATTCCTGGGGGAGAGAATTGCTGGAGCTTTTAGTTTTTTTTTTTTAAAGATTTCCTTGGTGCCTCAGATGGTAAAGCATCTGCCTACAATGCAGGAGACCCAGGTTCGATCCCTGGGTTGGGAAGATCCTCTGGAGAAGGAAATGGCAACCCACTCCAGTACTCTTGCCTGGAAAATCCCATGGACGGAGGAGTGTGGGAGGCTATGGTCCATGGTGTTGCAAAGAGTCGGACACAACTGAGCAACTCCACTTCACTTCTTAGTTTTTTAAGGAACATCCACACTGTTCCCCATAGCAGCTGTAGCAATTTACATCCCAACCAACAGAGCAGGAGGCTTCACTTTTCTCCACACCCTCAGCAGTATCTGTTACTTTTGTAGGCTTTTTAGTAATGGCCATTCTGACTGATGTGTGGTCACTGTAGTTTTGATTTGCACTTCTCTAATAATTAGTGATGTAGAGCATCTTTTCATGTGCCCACTGGCCATCTGTATGTGGATGAAAATAACTTTTTTAAAAAGTTCTACAGTCTGGAATTGGTCATGCTTCCAAGTGAATGAGTCAATGGTCTCACCAAGTACAGATCCCAGAAGTCACTTACTACACTATTTTTCAGACGCTTCTATTGTCAATGAAATCCTAGGCATTTCTGTAAAACCAAATGATACAGTATTTTGGCTCCCATGGACTTGACAGAGCAGGTCTGTTCACTTCCTGATGTTCCGTAATTGAGCACTCTGAACAGACCCTGACTCAACCCAGATCACCTGTACGAACCAGGGCAGACAGGCCTGTGTACAACGTAGTCTATATAACCAGGCTCGTTGGTTTTCATTGCGTGGGATTCCTCACAGGTTTTAAGGAAATCATCGCACAGAGGAAGAGCGCTTGGGAGAGGGTTCAGCTCATGACTGCATGAGTGTAGGTGGGACTGAGCAACCCGCCCCGTGGAGGACCCATCAGCCTGGGTTGCTTTCCCCTCCTGCTGCTCATCAGGGTACAGCCTTGGCACAAAGAAGAGGCAGGCATACGCGCCTCTCAGCCACCCACGGCTGTTTAAAACACTGAAACAGATCTAAAATAATGTGGATGAAAATAGCTACTTCAACTCTGATTATTGCAGGCAATATAATAGCAATAGATAGTCATGATTATAATGGTTATGTCTATTGAGTGCTTACAACATGCCAGCAGTAACATGCTAACTGGCTTGCAGGCATCATCTCCCTTAATCTCCACATCGACTCTGTACATGGCGGGTCATTATTTCTACTTTACAGAGGACAAAACTGAGAACCCTAGAACTTAATATGCTCAAGGTGACACAGCTTAAAAAAAAAAAAAAACAAAAACTAGAAGAGCTAGGATGTAAAGATGGGAACTAGAGGATTAAAGCCTGTTCCGTCGAGACCGTTTAGTCATTTAGCTTCTAACAAGTCTGGACATGATGCAGCACTGCCATTTTAAAGGGTGAGGAAACCGAAGCTAAGAGAGGTTGAGACGCTTTCCCAGCATCGTACAGCTAGAAGGCAGCATAGCTGGGATTCGAACCCAGCCAGTGTCTCTGCAGTCGGCTCCCTTCCCCACTGCGACTGCACTGTGGCCCCGTCACCTAGCGCGACAAATAATGTCAGGCAAATATTTCATCTCTAACACTTAACATCAGACGTAGTGCAGAGCAGACGCTTAAAAAGATTTGTGGAAAGGATGAATAATGGACAGGTAAGTGTCGAGTCACTGAAAGCCAGACAAGGAGCCTCTATCCATCTCAAACCAAACAATCAACTGGCAATCACGCATCTTGGAATCACTATTGAAGGAGTGGGTACATCAAAGTGTCCATCCACACCTATGACTGCAGAGGTCTAAAGAAATATGTCACCCCCTGAGTGATTGGTTTTGCTCTTCCAGAAACTGGGTGCTGCTCCATGGGGTTGCCTTGCTGGGAGGTGTCTCTGAATGTCAGATAGGAAGCAGTCACCAGGTAGGAGAAAGTGAGGGGGGAGATACAGTGGAGAGATGAAGGAAGCCCCCTTGCAATCCCAAGTAGATGGTCCCCAACCCTCCCAAGGGAGCCTGAGATTATTTCCAACGCCCGGAGGCTGTGCCAGGCATTCCTTCTCAGGATGGAAGCTGAAGGGTTTTCTCTAGGATTACAGTAGAATCAATTCAGCCTCCTGAGTGGCCCAGCTCCCTAACTCCTTACAGGGGGGTTTTCAACCTCGACATTAGTGACATTCCGGGCTGGATGACTCTGTGGCACGTGGAGCTGTCCTGCCTATTGCAGGATATTTAGCACCGTTCCTGCCCTCTGCTCACTAGACACCTGCAGTGTCCTCCCAGGCATGAGGACCCAGAGTGCCTCCAGACCCTGCCAGTAGTCCCTGGAGGACAGAATCTCTCCCAGATGGGAACCGCTGCCTTGCAAGTAGGCATTAGCGACTAGAAGCTGGAGGGGAGCCTGTCAGTCATCCTGGGCCCCCCGTTTAACTTGATCCTTCTAAGCCAGGAGGTCACTAAGTGGAGAAGGGGAGGGAGAGGGCTGTGGATGCAAGGCTTCTCTTCCCCCAAGGAATTACCTCTCCTTCAAAGATTTCAAACTCCCAGATAGCTCAGTGGTAAAGAATCCACCTGACAACGTAGGTGACGCAGGAGACAAGGGTTCAATTCCTGGGTTGGGAGGATCCCCTGGAAAAGGAAATGGCAACCAACTCCCGTATTCTTGACTGGAGAATCCCATGGACAGAGGAGCCTGGCGGCCTACAGTCCATGAGGTTGCAAAGAGTTGGACACTATTGAAGGGATGAAGCACACACAGATTTCACAGGTCACCGCTGTCATTGCCACTCTGACCTCTAGAGGGTGCTGATGTCCTTCACTGTCTGCCGCAAGCCTGGTGCTGTTCAGTTCGTTCAGTTCAGTTCAGTTCAGTTCAGTCAGTTCAGTCGCTCAGTCGTGACCGACTCTTTGCGACACCATGGACTGCAGCACTCCAGGCTTCCCTGTCCTCCACTATATTCTGGAGCTTACTCAAACTCATGTCAATGGAGTCGATGATGCCATCCAGCCACCTCATCACCTGTCACCCCCTTTCTCCTTTGGCCTTCAATCTTTTCCAGCATCAGGGTCTTTTCCAATGAGTCAGCTCTTCACATTGGGTGGCCAAAGTATTGGAGTTTCAGCTTCAACATCAGTCCTTCCAAAGAATATTCAGGGTTGATTTCCTTTAGGATGGGCTGGTTTGATCTCCTTGCAGTCCTAGGGACTCTCAAGTCTTCTCCAACACCACAGTTCAAAAGCATCAATTCTTCGGTGCTCAGCTTTCTTTATGGTTCAACTCTCGCATCCATACATGACCACTGGAAAAACCATAGCTTTGACTAGACGGACCTTCTTCGGCAAAGTAATGTCTCTGCTTTTTAATATGCTGTCTAGGTTGGTCAGTGCTTCCCCCATGGCTCAGTGGTAAAAAATCCAGCTGTAATGCAGGAGACGCAGGAGACTCACATTCGGTCCCTGGATCAGGAAGATCCCCTGGAGGAGGGCATGGAAACCCACTGCAGTACTCTTGCCTGGAGAATCCCGTGGACAGAAGAGCCTGGAGGGCTACAGTCCATGGGGTTGCAAAGAGTTGGACACATCCGAAGTGACTGAGCACACAGGCATGCACACACCAGGTTTGTCGTAGCTTTCCTTCCAAGGAGCAAGTGCCTTTTAAGTTCATGGCTGCAATCCGAGTGCTGACTGAGACCTGGGTTTAAATCCCAGCTCCATTACTCACCAGCTTTATAACTTTGGGTGTGTTCTGTAATCTCTCTGCCCCAAAGCTGCTTATCTGTAGAACAGTGATAATCGTTACCAGCAACTATATATAGCCTTGGGGGCCAGCGTGAGCTGGCATGAGAAGGCATCTTACCTGGAAAGTATCTTTGCGACCCCAGGGACTGTAGCCCACCAGGCTCCTCTGTCTGGGGGATTCTCCAGGCCAGAATACTGGACTGGGTTGCCATGCCTTCCTCCAGGGGATCTTCCCAACCCAGGGACTGAACCCAGGTCTCCCACATCGCAGGCGGATTCTTTACCGTCTGAGCCAGCAGGAAGGCCGTCTTGCCTGGTGCCTTCCACATAATCCCATAGCGACTGTAAGCGGTGGCCACATCCAGCGTGTGCTGGAGCCACTCTTACCGGTCCAGGGAAGTCTACTGTGCACATTTCTTCCCCAATCTCAGTTCAGTGAAGTCACGTCGGTTGCTTGAAATCAGCCACGGTGGGAATATTTACACCAGAGAAACAGGCAAACAGCGACAAACCAGCGCGTGATAGCACATACGGCTTGAGCCTCAATCTGTGTGATTTAGACGAAGGGGGGCAGGTGCTCCCACAGACAGAGAGTAACTGCTGAGGCATCCAAGCTGCCTCTGGCCCATTCTGCCTCCAGAGGGCCCAGCAAGCAGACCACACGAAAGGCTGGGTCTCATCTTCAAGGTGCTGAACAGCCAGTGACTTTTGCTTCATCCAGGTACCTCCTCCTAAGTACAGGGAGCATATTTAATAACACATTGAAAAGAAAACTCCGTGCTACTTCCATAAATGCGGGGGTGGGGGGGAAGATCGGAATTGTTTGCCATTAAAAGCCAAACAGGTGGCATAGATTCTTTACTGTCTGAGCCACTAGTGAATCTGTAAAGAGGTTTAAACAAGCTCAAAATAGCATGGAAAGCGTTAAGGGAGCCACCTGCCAATGCAGGAGACACAAGAGATGCAGGTTTGATCCCTGGGTTGGGAAGAGCCCCTGGAGAAGAAAATGGCCACCCGCTCCAGTATTCCATGCCTGGAGAATTCCATGGACAGAGGAGCCTGGCTGGTGGTCTACAGTCCATGGGGTCACCAAAAACTCAGACACAACTGAGTGACACTCATGAAAGCCAAACATAACGAGTAAGACAAAAGGAAACGTTTTTGTCACACTCTAGCTTGATGCCCTTGCCTCCCTGAAGATGAGAACCCAGGGTCTGTTCTCTCTTGGTTCAAAAAGGAGAGGACATGTGTCCTAGAGTTGTGGAAGCACACGGGCTCCCTGCTGACTGTTCTCCTGGTGTAATCAGAGGATTGAGGGAGGAAATGCAAAGGTCATATTCTTCTCATTACATGATTCAATGTGAAGCTGCTGCTGCTGCTAAGTCACTTCAGTCATGTCCGACTCTGTGTGACCCCATAGACGGCAGCCCACCAGGCCCCCCCACCCCTGGGATTCTCCAGGCAAGAACACTGGAGTGGGTTGCCATTTCCTTCTCCAATGCATGAAAGTGAAAAGTGAAAGTGAAGTCGCTCAGTCGTGTCCCACCCTCAGCGACTCCATGGACTGCAGCCCACCAGGCTCCTCCATCCATGGGATTCTCCAGGCAAGAGCAAGCCCTACTCCACTGGTGAAAGGAGGGCTTTATTGGGGAAACACTGTGTTAGATGATGCTAGAAGATTTGAAGACAGAAAAAAAAATGATCATTTTTTAAAAATGAAGCATCATTGAGCCAAATGCAAAGTTCATATTAACTTTAAAGCTAACATCAGTGGCACATTGAAGCCACCTTGTACTGGCTCATGGGGCTCAATGGTTAAATTTTCAGGGATTTAGCTAATCAGTTGACAGTGCATCCGTTGCTTGGAATTGGCCGGGGGGAGCTTTTACACGACGGAAATTGACAAACACTACAAATCAGAGCTTCCCACAAGCCCAAGATCTGATTATGAAAACATTCACAAGTGTGCTACTCGCTAATGCTTTCCATGCTATTTTGAACTTGTTTAAACCTCTTTACGGCATCCCTGTGGCTCAGACAGTAAAGAATCTGCCTGCAATGCAGAAGACCATCTACAATGCATGAGACATGGGTTCAATCCCTAGGTTGGGAAGATCCCCCTGGAGGAGGGCATGGCAACCCACTAAGCCACTCCAGTATTCTTGCCTGGAGAATCCCATGGACAGAGAAGCCTGGTGGGCCACAATCCATAGGGTCTCAAAGAGGCGGGCACAACTGAGTGTCTAGCACAGGAGTACACACACACCCCTTTAGGTTATGGCCTTAGACAGCCAGGAACATCCATTCCTTCTCTTACCTCAGAGTTTGTGTGCAACAACTTGAGATACACAGAGTAACAAACATCCTTAAAGTCTGATGAGCTCATTTCCATTATAGCATCTTAAAGAGGAGTGATAGAAACCACTGCTGAGAAATTGCCGTAATTGATTATTGTATATAAAGTACACTGACAATCCTTATTTCCAACCCACACTCTTTAATGAGCTATTTTAGTGCTGGTTCTGCTAAATGCTTGGAATTTATAATGCCCTGGAAACTCATCAATTTTTAAGGGTGCAATCAATGACTGACTATTAGGGGAAAAGCAGCAACAACAAACATGCAAGATACGAGACGATGAAATGAGTGCAGAAAGCTACACCCTTGGTAATCCCTCATGTCACTACCATATGTTTTATTCCAAGCCTTTCTGCGTATGTTTTGGTCCAGAGCCTCAACTCCTTTGGTCTTTACTTGTGTGTATGCATGCGTGTGTGTGTGCTCAGCCATGTCTGACTCTTTGCAACCCTGTGGACTGAAGCCCGCCAGCTTCCTCTTACCATGGGATTTCCCAGGCAAGGATACTGGACTGGGTTGCCATTTCTTACTCCAGAGGATCTTCCTGACCTGGGGATCTCTTGAGTCCTTGAAATCTAGAGATCTCTTGAGTCCGCATTGGCAGGCGGGTTCTTTACCACTGTGCCACCTGGGAAGCCCTGATCTTTATTTACCCAGAAAGCAAAAGGGAGACACACCCTGGTCACTTGATTTGGGGAAAATGGTTGGGCTCTGGAATTTAGCTTCTATCCCCTGTGACTCTATCCCCTTTGCGGTATTACTGCGATGGTGAATGTGCAGCAACGCTTTTGTTATGGAGCTCACGGGTGGGGAGTGGGCACCCTGCTGATTCTGGTGGAACTGCTCCCAACACAGCTGATTTGAATCTACTGGGCACCATCACGGGGGCAGAGCTGGAAGCCCTCAGGAGCTGGCGCACACAGGCTTCAGCACTCACTGCTGCAGAGAGCAGCTCCAAGAAATCTCCGGTCCTTCTAACGTTTTGGAGACCTGGTAGGTAGGTGCTCTTTCCTTCAGAGAGCTGTAGATGGTGTCGACCTCGGAAATAAACCAGCCAGTTGTTTCACCAGCAAAATGTGTTTATTTGGGAATAGCAGGGAATTGCAATGCGACGGGACAGGTGAGCTATGGTGAAATTTGCAGGCGAGCTGGGAGAGACAAAGAGAAGGTCAGCTTTTCTCTGGCTTTAGGAGGAAACTGGGGAGAGTTTTGAAGGAAACCTTCACTGGAGAAGAAGAGTTGGAGGCTGTGGCAGTTTCTCATTGGCTCCAAGTGGTTATTAGAGCCTTGCTGCCGGGGGCAGGGAGGGAACTTCCTTTTTCTTACAAGCAGGGGATAAAATTCTACAAGTAAGAAATGTCCTTCCTTGTCAAAACAATTCCAATCTTCCTTCTCCCTGCCGGTGAGGCTGGCTGAGTGGCACTCACGTGGGAAAGCCCCCTTCAGGGCTTTCTGACTCCATTTACAATGAGTTTTCCTTCATTTTCACAAAGGGTAGTTTGCCATTTACAGGCTTGGAAAGGTGATGGCAAATGCCAGCCAGCAACGGACGGGTTACTCCACTGTCCAGGGTTTATTGCTCATTATTTTTCTCTCCACTCACTCACTCATCTCCCGCCTCCCCCACACACAGTAGAATGTAAGCACTGAAGATATTTGGGGGGGGGGGGTTCCATTTTGTTTACATGTAGCCAAAGTGCCTAAAACAGCCTGACAAATAAGTGGAATTTCAATAAATATCTGTCAAATTAATATCCAGTAGGCAAAGACATAAGACAGAGCTTAGAGCAGCTTCCCAACTTGCAGTGGGCTTTAGGGTCACTGGGACGCATAATAAAATCGAAGACCCCAGACCTATCTCTGCTGCTACTGCTACTGCTAAGTCGCTTCAGTCGTGTCCGACTCTGTGCGACCCCATAGATGGCAGCCCACCAGGCTCCCCCGTCCCTGGGATTCTCCAGGCAAGAGCACTGGAGTGGGTTGCCATTTCCTATCTCTAGGCTCCTCTAACTCACTGGGTTGGAGGCGGGGCTCAGAAATTGGCCCAAGGAGTGCACACCTTGAAAAACCCTGCCTGTCCAAGGGAACAACTGTGGCCATTGCTTATAGGAGAAAGGCTTCTGCCCATCATTTCAGAGTCACCCTTCCCAGGCGGTGGCTCCAAGCCGGGTGGACCCACCAGTAGGAGCCTGGGCAGAGGGGAAGGAGCCAAGCTGTGTGGTCTCTCTGGGTGGGTTCAGACCCACTTCAGTATCGGGGTTTTTCCAGTGCGTGGCTTCAGCATCCAGTAGGCTTGGTGATGAAATGAGCACCCATTCCACCTGCTGAGAGCAATGCTGAAGTCTAGAATTGCATGTTTTCCCAGTCCCTAAACTTTCAGTGACTTAGCATCTTCCTTCATGAGACTGTCGTTCTGTCTCACATCTCTGGGCACATTTTCTCCAGTGATTGTCGACTCTATACCATGGGCTTAGTAGCCTCTTTTGAATTTTCACCTGGTAGGGGCGTCAGCTTGTCTCTCAATTTGTGTGAATCCAGAGATTCAAGAGGCTTTCTCCTGGTGTCAGAACTTGGCCCCTTCCCTTTGCTCTTGGCTTTACCCAAAGGTGGCAAGGTTGGGGGAGGGGCATGTGTGATGTGGCATAAAGAGCTGCTGTGTGGTGATTTGGGAAGATTCAGGCTCCTCTCACTGGACTTTGTAATCCTGGGCATATCAAGAAGCCACTCTGAGCCTCTCTTTCTTCAGCTCGAACATGGGCAGTATATTGCTTCAGAGCTATAGAGGGAATTTAGCTACAGAAGTACAGGTGTTCTTTAACCTTAAGTCTCAGGATATTACAATAACCAGGAGGATCCAGAGTCTGGAAGCACCTACTGTACCATGCGGAGAAGGCAATGGCACCCCACTCCAGCACTCCTGCCTGGAAAAGCCCATGGACAGAGGAGCCTGGTGGGCTCCAGTCCATGCAGTCGCGAAGAGTTAGACACAACTGAGTGACTTCATTTTCACTTTTCACTTTCATGCATTGGAGAAGGAAATGGCAACCCACTCCAGTGTTCTTCCTTGGAGAATCCCAGGGACGGCGGAGCCTGGTGGGCTGCCATCTACGGGGTCGCACAGAGTCGGACATGACTGAAGCGACTTAGCAGCAGCAGCAGCAGCAACTGTACCATGAGGTCTTTCCCCCATCAGTCTAGGGAATTTGTAAGATAAGTCATTGGTGCTATGATCTCTTTACAACCTTATCTTTCCTCCCACCTTCTTCCTACCTGCTTCCCCCCACCCCCCAGGCATATGTCACTGACATTTGGAGGAGGAAGTCGTGAGGTGTCAATAAGGAGAGGGAGGCAGGATGCTCTGGAGAAGGAAATGATTATTCATTAAGTAACTAGTATGCTTTGACAGTGCAGAGCACTCTAGATACACCATCACACCACAAGTCTAACAGCCCTGCAAACAGATGTTACCACTTCACTCTGATGGATGGAAACGCTGGAGCTCAGAGGGAGTGGACATCTTATCCAGGGTCCCGCAGGTAGTTTATGCCAGAGATGGGCTTCAAATTCCGGTCAGCTTAACTTTATGACCAAGTATTGATTTTACTGAGCAACTCTGTCTCTGGCAATAATGGCTGGAGACACAACCCAGGAAGTCTAAACCTCTTTCTCATGCTTTCCACTTTTCTTTTTAAAAAAAAAAAAAAAAAAACCTTTTAAATAATTTCATTGATTTATTTCTTTTGGCTGTTCTGGGTCTCCGTTGCTCCTGCTTGGGCTTTTCTCTCGTTGTGACAAGCGGGGGCTCCTCTCTGGTCGTGGTGCCTGGGCTTCTCATTGCAGGGGCTTCTTGAGGGCACTCGGGCTTCCATAGCTGTGGCTCCCGAGCTGTAGACGGCAGGCTCAGCAGCTGTGGCACATGGGTTTAACTGCTCCAGGGCATGTGGGATCCTCCCAGACCAGGCATCGAACCCATGTCTTCTGCATTGGAGGGGAAACTCTTTACCACCGAGCCACCAGGGAAGCCCTTTTCTTTTTTATAAGTTATTTTATTTACTAATTTTAATTTTATTTTATTTATTAATTTTTAAATTAAAGTGTAGTTGGTTTACAATGTTGAGTTCGTTTCAGGTGGGCAGCACAGTGGTGCATACACATACACATATTGTGTTTTTCAGATTCTTTTCCCTTACAGGTTATTATTGAGTATAGTTGAGTATAGTTCTCTTGTGCTACACAGTAGGCCCTTGCTATTTAGTTCACATACTGTAGAGTATATATGTTAATCTCAAACTTCTAATTTACCCCTCCCCCGGCCCTCTTTGGTAACCATAAGCCTGTTTTCTATGTCTGTGGGTCTATTTCTGTTTTGTAAATAAATTCATTTGTATTATTTCCCACTTCTCTTTCTGATCTTCATTCTCCCCCTACCCCTTCTCATTCTCTCTCTCTCTGAGATTTGGGGTAAGGTGAAGGTTTTCTCTTAAACATTACTGAATCGTTAGTGAAGAAGGACGGGGGACAAGGTTTCTTCTGATTGGGAAGGGTTAAAAAATTCTTGATGCCCTGAAGAGGTGGCTTTCCCCTGATTTCCCAAAGAGTTGTAATTCTGTAGAATATCAGTTCTGTTACCTGCACTGCCAATTTATTTCATTATCTGTAATAAGCAGTAATGACATTTCTTAATTGCATTCCATAAAAATCTCAATTATCACTTTAGAATTACATCAGATTAGATGAAGCGACATCTCCCACAACCAGAAAGAAATTTCACTCTTCAAATGAAACTTTGATTATGTTTTTCAGAGATGCCCTATGCTCTAGAATCAGTTGGCTGGTTTCAATTGAAAGGAAGAACCAAGTGAAATAAACTACTTTTGGTGAGGCAAAAGAAAGAGAGAAAACAAAAATTGCCTGAAGGAATGTTCTTCGGGACCATAAGGAAACAGAGCATCTTGATGTGTTTTTCTCTCACTCAGAAATGAGGACTAGATCAGAGTTCCTTTTGCTGGTAGTGTGAGAGGCAGGTCCATTAAGCTTCCATGAAATTGTTCCCCAGCCTGTGCTTCTCCACGAGACCTGGCCCTGCTTCCTGACACTTCCATCGCCTTATACAGGACATGCCATAATTGGCACCTCCTGCTTGACCCTGAAGCTCTAAGTTGGCACCCAACTGAGCACTTTTCATCTTACCGTTGAACCATAAACCATCCTGTCTCTCTCTGTCCTCTCTGATGTCATTCCTGGTTTTTCATGGTGGTTATTGTTCAGTGTTTTTCAGAAGACTGTTCCACATACCATCTTAGTTCCTTTTGCTGCTGTAACCAATTACCACAAACTTAATGGCCAAAGTCAATACAGACTTATTATCTTACGGTTCTGGAGATCAGAAGCCCATAATGGCTTTCACTGGGGTAAAATCACGGTGTCAGCAGGGCTGTGTTCCTTCTGGATGATCTAGGACGATCTGTTTCTTTGGATTCCACCTGCATCCCTTGGCTTGTGGCCCCTTCCTCTATCTTCAGAGCCAGCAGCATCTGCAAACCTCTCTGACCCTCATGCTCCATCTTCCAAGGACCCTTGTGATTACAACAGACCACCCTGGATAATCCAGGAAAACCTCCCTGTCTCAAGATTTATACCTGAGTCACCTCTGTAAACTCCCTCTTGTCACATATCATACTCACAAGTTCCAGGGGTTAGGACATGGACATATTTGGGGCCATTATTCTACCTATGGGGCTTCCCTGGTGGCTCGGTGGTAAAGACTCTGCCTGCGATACAGGAGACACAGAAGATGTGGGTTCGGTCCCTGAGCTACAGTTTCCCCACTAAAAGAGGAACCGAGATATATTGCAGGTTTGTTATAAATTCAGGTGAGACAGAGTCATGAAACCACAGGATGTGACACCTGAAGTAAGCTATCAAGTAAATTTCCATTTCTTCCTCTGCCTACTGAAATTTGCAAGAATTTAGGGGCTTGAAGTAGGGACGCTTGTGCTACCCACATCTGGTTCCCCTCTCCTTCCTGGACGCCCAGGAAAACTACATTTCCCAGCCTCCTTGCAGTGAGGGGGACCACATGACCAGATTTAGCCAATGAGATTTGCATGGGAGGAATGCCCCAAGTCCTCAGGATCTCACTGCCTCATCAACCACGTGGAGACTTAGCATGTGCCCATCCTAACATTCCTCCTCCTGTGTGCCAGCTCAGCATTCCTGGTTAAGAAAGGCCCCCTTTGTCTTTCCCCTTTGGATTTCTGTGAATTCATGGAGGCAAATAAGAATGCAGGTTTGTGGGCAGAGCAAAGACACAAGCCTGGGGGTTCACAAGCCATGAGCCATGACATCTCAGCCATTGCTTCACTGGTAGGAGGCTATGTCCTTCTCCCTGGCACTCACTGTTTCTACTGTGGGTCCCAAATGATGAAGCACCGTCGTGTTCTTCCCCTCGAGTCGGAATCATTGCATCGCTAGGATCTGACATTCTGGTGGCAGAGACAGAGCTATCTGTTTGTAAAGAAATTAGTTTTCCAAGCTGTGTTCCAGGGAACACCTGTGCCTCAGGAAATTGCATTAAGTGAGCTGCAAAGAAAAAGGCTTCCACAGTCAAATAAGGACAGTGCAGTACATTCTCTGATCAAGGAGTCCTGAGGGAAAGAAATTTGCTGAACTTTGTTTCACCTAGCGTTTCTTAAACTTTGTTTCAAACTCACAGGATACATTCCCTGATTTCTTCTCCCTACCTTGCAACAAAAGAATAAGAATCCCAAAATTGCCTTGCACTCTATGTCCAGGTATGGATGAATAATGAGAACCCAAGGCAAAATAATATATTGGTAACTCCATTAGTGGTGAAACAGGCAGCCTAAAACCATGACAGTCATGATACATTCCGCACCCTATCCCCTCCCCACCACATTCAATCAGAAATTTTCTTATCAAAAATAGCAAGTTAAAATCAACATAGCTGCTTAAGTGTAGAAGTTGGGTTTTCTCCCTATATTTTAAATTTTAACGTAATGACTACTAAGCCTGCCAGGTGCCAGCATTCACATAGCTATGTGATTTCCATGCCCCTCAGGGCTTTGTAAGGTGTAACTACATAGCTAGACTTTGCAATTTCCAACTAGGATTCCACTATACAAATAGTGGAATGTAGAGTTTTTTTGCATGTATAATT
The DNA here is from genome assembly GCF_019923935.1 of Bubalus bubalis. Taxonomy (NCBI): domain Eukaryota; kingdom Metazoa; phylum Chordata; class Mammalia; order Artiodactyla; family Bovidae; genus Bubalus; species Bubalus bubalis. The sequence goes on along the minus strand of NC_059174.1, from coordinate 4,844,567 downwards.
TTTATCCCTCTGCGAAGTCACTTTCTAAAAAGTATAGTTAAAACTGTGATTTTGCACAAAATTTATGGCATTGTATAGCAGTTCAGTTGCTCAGATGTGTCTGACTCTTTGCATCCCTATGGACACCAGACCAGGCCTTCCTGTCAATCAACAACTCCCAGAGCTTGTTCAAACTCATGTCCATCGATTTGGTGATGTCATCCAACCATCTCATCCTCTGTCATCCCCTTCTCCTCCTTCTCTCAGTCTTTCCCAGCATCAGGGTCTTCTCCAATGAGTTGGTTCTTCCCATCAGGTGGCCAAAGTATTAGAACTTTAGCTTCAGCATCAGTCCTTCCAAAGAATATTCAGGACTGATTTCCTTTAGAATTGACTGGTTGGATCTTCTTGCAGTCCAAGGGACTCTCAAGAGTCTTCTCCAACACCACATTTCAAAAGCATCAATTCTTCGGCACTCAGTTTTCTTTATGGTCCAACTCTCACATCCATACGTGACTACTGGAAAAACCACAGCTTTGACTTTGGAGTCTCCGGCAGAGACGTGGGTCGGCGGTGGCCTGCTGCAGGGCTGGGGGCACTGAGTGCTGCAGTGCATCATGGGAACTTCTGAAGGAGGTCACCGTGATCTTCATTACCTCCACCATAGTTTGGTCTCAGGTCAAACCACAGGGAGGGAACACAGTCCCGCCCATCAACAGAAAATTGGGTTAAAGATTTACTGAGCATGGCCCCACCCATCAGAACAAGACACAGTTTTCCATTCAGTCAGTCTCTCCCATCAGGAAGCTTCCATAAGCCCCTTATCCTTCTCCATCAGAGGGCAGACAGAATGAAAACCACAATCACAGAAAACTGATCAAACTGATCACATGGACCACAGCCTTGTCTAACTCAATGAAACCATGGGCCACCCAAGAGTGGTGGAGAGTTCTGACAAAACATGGCCCACTGGAGAAGGGAATGGCAAACCGCTTTGGTATTCTTGCCTTGAGAACCCCATGAGCAGTATGAAAATGGCATTGCATAGGTCTCATATAACTAACTGGTGAATTTTGCACACAGCAAATAGAGTATTTGACCTCAGAACCCTTTTCTTTCCCTCCGCTGAGTTACTTTTTAACATTTCCCAGGCCGTACTCTTCCAGGGAACACACTTCAGAAAATCTGATGTAAAAGTTAATTCTATGTAAACCATTGTCAGTTGTTTCACAGACAGAAAATGTGTGACTTTGGCAGAATTACTTCCTATCTCTGGGCCTCAGTTAGCTTCTCTATTAAAAAGGAAGCTATTGAAATAGTTAAAGCCCAGAATCTTCCAGCATCCTCTCTTCAGTGTACAAGAATGTCATTTTGTATGTAGCCAAGCTGCTGAATGGAGGCTTCCCTGGTGGCTCAGTGGTAAAGAACCCACCTGACAATGCAGGAGATGTGGGTTCGATCCCTGGCTCGAGAAGATCCCCTAGAGAAGGAAATGGCAACCCACCCCAGTATTCTTGCCTGGGAACTTCCATGGACAGAGGAGCCTGGTGGGTAGAGTCCATGGGGTTGCAAAGAGTTGGACACAGCTTAGCGGCTGAACAACTGGACATGACATCAAGGTGTCATCCATATGACCCTGCCGACTCCAAATCTTTCTCACGGGCCATGGCAGAGAGTCATTCAAAGGACAAGGTCAGACACAAGTCCTGCTGGTCCTCCTCGCTGTGATGAGAGACGGGCCAGTGGACGGGACAAGAGGAGGTGGCCCTTGTGCAGGAAAGCGCTGACCCCAACATCCCTAAGAACACCAGTAGTGGTAATAGTGGGGGATATCTAGTGGCTGCCACTGAACAGGAAACAGAAAGAATACAGGCTAGGGGTCAAATTCGGTGGTTCATCCCAAGAATGATGAGTATGTGCATGGGGGTGGCTGAGTGATTCACCCCAGGAAGTATGAGGAATACGAGCTGGGGGTACTGGTGATCCATGCCAAGCACGATCAGAAATTGGGCTTGTGGGTGGAGGTGTCAGTGGCTCCTGCCAAGAAGGATAAGGGGTGTGGGTTGGAGGAGGGGCTGGGTTGGTGGTGCATTCCAGAAAGGGTAAAGAGCATGGGCTCTGGATGTGGCTTGGAGGTTCATTTGGAAATATGGGGCTTTTTTTTTCTGGAAGGACATGCAGGAAGCAGAGTGCATTGTGCTGGGTTGGACAGCGGCTTGGAGGGCAGGTTTTGGATTCAATTCTGCTGGCTTCAAGTCCCAATCCTATCATTTACCAGCTGAGTCTTCTCGGATAATTTGCATAACCTCTAAGTATTTCCTCAACTATACCGTGGCGGTAATTACAGCCCCCTACACTATGTCATCATATGAAGACTACAGCGCTTGGGAGGGATGAGGGTGGCCTTGGTGTCATTCTGTTAGGGGTCTCCATCCCACCAAACAGTTCTCTTCTGATCCCCTATCTGCCACCCTCCCCGTTCTGCAGATGTCAGTGGTTTGAGATAATGCCGACTGCTTGGGAAAATGGGGCTCTTCTTTTCCATTTGAAATTTACTTTTATATTTTAAATATTCTCTGGAACACATCCACGATCTGCTAGAGCTGAGAATTGCTGCCAAGGCTTTATTTATGAAGTATTAAACACCGAAAGAAATTCACCATGCCTTGAGACTCCTTAGGGAATAATACAAATAGATGGCCTTAAAAACAAATGCACAGAGCGATCGTATAACTCCGGTTTCTATCAAAGCAGAAAAAAATGTTGCTGATCCTTCCCTCACTAATGACCCCCGTCTGGAAGACAGCGCCCCACTGCTGAGGTGGCCCTGAGTCTAGCAAATGATTATTGATGGAGAGGGAGGAGGATTTCTGGAAACAGAAGGATGTCATATTCCATCCATCCAGAGAAGTCAGAGCTCAAATAAGGACCAGAGTGTGTCAGTACCATGCAGCTTAAAAGTAACAAGGGTATCCTGGTACAGCAACTGGGACGTTGCAGACACTCATTTTAAAAGAAAAACAAGCTTACATTTCTGACTCCACTATTAATCAACTCCTCTTAATCAAGATAAGATGTTTTGTGCAACTGGTTTTATAACTGATTTTGGTGAGTAATATCAAACAAGTCATCCAAAGAGCACTTGCTTTCATATCTTATTTCCTTGACCATAACTGTATTTTTTTTTTTTTCCACATGTCACTGTGGTGGAGAGAGTGAGGGACAGATGATTTAAGGGGAAAAGGTTGGATGTAAAACCCAAGATTTTCCGGGTTTCCGAGATGTCAGCGACAGAACATTTGTACATGACTTCTGTCTCACAATAACATGGTGTTATAGAAAAGTTCAACACTCGATGGATGAGCTTTTAGAAGCTGAGGGACAACCTCCCTCCATTTCTGAGTCCTGCCCCATCCACGTTAGAATAATTGTTGTTGTTCAGTCACAAAATTGTGTCTGACTCTTTGTGACCCCATGGACTGCAGCATGCCAGCCTCCTCTGTCCTTCACTATCTCCCGGAGTTTGCTCAAATTCATGTCCATTGAGTTAGTGACGCCATCCAACCATCTCATCCTCTGTCACCCCCTTCTCCTTTTGCCGTCAATTTTTCCCAGCATCAGGCTCTTTTCCAATGCGTTCAAATAATAGTAAGAGAGAAATACTAGCAGTAGCAAGAGTGGAATGAGTGAACAATGAATGCGTTTTCGTAAGTGCTCGCCACTGTGCTAGGTGATTGTATAGCTTTTCTCATTGAAAATTATCTGACGCTCATTTGTCAGAAAGGAGGCTGGTGATCAGAGAAATGATGATTTCCCTGGAGTCTTAAACGAAACACACGGTCCACAGTCAGGTCCCACTGTCCTCACGCCTTCACAGAGGGAGACCAACTCTGGGGTCTTTGATTGGGCTCAACATTAAAATGACTTTGCCAATAAGTCCTGCTGTGACAATGTTCTGCTTGAGCCAAAGAAACACCAAAGATATGAAATTTTGCTCTATTATTCTAACAGTGCAAAGAGGAGGAGTCTCATTGTAAAGGGAAGGATTGAACTGGAGGTCAAAGGACTTGATTTTCATGAACAAAAAGGATCAGAACCAGGGGTCAGAAATGCCAAGAATTTGAAAAGAATTTTGAAAACTTGATGGCTATGGCAGTTTTATTTTCTAAACTGCAGGTCAGGACAGCTGGCCTGATGCCAATTAGTGGGCAACCAGAGGGAGTCAGCACAGATTTGTGGCTAAGAGTGCAGCCTCTGGAGATGGACTCACTGGTTTTGATCCTGGTTCTACTTCTTACTAGCTGTTCAACCTCCATCATATTACTGAAACTTGCTGAGCCTCAGTTTCTCTATCTGTAAAACAGGCACAATAGCAAAACTCTCTTTATGCAAAGCCCACTAAACCATGTAATGGGTACTAAGTTCTGCACTCAGTAAATAAGTAAGACATTCCTAACTAAGCAGACAGGGTTTCCCTGGTGGCTCAGTGGTAAAGAACCCACCAGCCAATGCAGGAAACTCGAGTTCAATCCCTGAGTTGGGAAGATCCCCTGGAGAAGGAAATGGCAACCCACTCCAGTATTCTTGCCTGGGAACTTTCGTGAACAGAGGAGCCTGACGGCCTACAGTCCATGGAGTGGCAAAAGACTCGGACATGACTTAGTAACTGAACACTCATGAACTAGGCAGACAGCTGAAATATGTAAATGTGTAGAGGACTTTAAAGCTCCAGAGGAAGCAGTTGGTTGATCTCTAACTTTAGGGGCAGCCAGGTTGGAGTGACCTACGGAGACAGAGTCCCTTTCCAGGTCACATGTAGAGGGAGAGGTGCCCCTGCACAAGAGACTGCAGAAGAATGAGACAGGGTCGAGTCTCTGGGCCGAAAGCAAAGGCTCAGTCAGAGCTGTAGGTTGGGAAAGTGCTCAGTCAGAAAAGCCACTGGGCGTGGGAGGAGGAGGGGCTGGGGAGAGCTGTGGAGCCAATTTTATTTCTATTCTGAGATACATAAGAAAAAATCTGGCCGCATTTCCATGCGCTTAATCAACCACCGCATCTCTGAGTGTTCTATTTTTTTTCCATTATTTTTTAATGATGAATCATTGGCAGGAAAGGATCAAATGAACACGTACCATTGATGATCAAAGGACCAAATAAAGCATCTAGTCAATTTCATGGTCAAGGACTTTCAAAGCAAGAGGTGGGGGAGGGAATTAAAGAAAGATGATGCTTCTGGCGTTTTATGTTGTTTTAAAGATTTCTCAAAGGGCACCCATCTTGTGATCTAGCAATGACTCCCTAAGTCCACAATGTATTTTATTCTTTCAATTTCCTTTAGTCTCCCCTCTAGACTTTACATCATTTGCAATGCTGGGGAAAAAGCAAAATTGATTTCAGGAAGGGAAACTGTGAAAAATGGTATGGGTTAGTCTCATCTCCTGCTGAGTTCATTTTATTAAACGAAGCAGAAAAATCACCAGAGCCTGGGAAGCTGAAATGGTCCCTTTTTCTTAAATTAGTTCTGGGCAGAGACGAGCAGCGTTTACTGAATGAAGAATTCTGCATCCATGGACCCCTTTCATCCCCTCAACAAGCCTTTACCTTAAAGGGACGGGGGAGCCTGGTGGGCTGCCGTCTATGGGGTTGCACAGAGTCGGACACGACTGAAGAGACTTAGCAGCAGCAACAGCAGCCTGGTTTTCTAAAGAGTTCAAGCAACTTGATCAAGTTCAAATAATAACTATTTGGTTAAGCTGAGATCAGACTCCAATCAACATAGGGGACAGAGAGTGCTGTAACCAGGGCTAGAACCAGGATGGGGCAAGATGTAAGGAGGCTCCCAGAGGCTCAAGGCTGTACCTGAACCCGGGAGAAAGTAAGCATCTCCTTAACTTTTGCTCCCTGTGTGCTTCACAGCGCCAGCTCAGTCCGTCCATCCACCCTGCTCACCCATCCACCCAGCTGTCAGCATCGATTGATGGCAGGGGGCGGGGACGCAAAGGAGCCTCCTGTGAGCCGGACACTGCTGGGAGCTTTATGCACACAAAGGGCCGCCCATCCTCTTACACGCCTTACCTGCAGTGTACACATGCTTGTGAAAAAGTGCAAGTGTTAGTCGCCCAGTTGTATCTGACTCTGTGCGAACCCGTGGACTGTAGCCCACCACGCTCCTCCGTCCATGGGATTCTCCAGGCAAGAATCCTGGAGTGGGTAGCCATTCCCTTCTCCAGGGGACTCTTCCTGAACCAGGGGTTGAACCCCGGTCTCCTGCATTGCAGGCAGATTCTTTACCGTCTGAGCCACCTGGGAAGCATGTTTAGGTAGAAACAGTTGTATGCACCAGAATGCCTTTTCCACCAAGAGGGCCGTATATTTTTAAAGAAATCCTTTAATTAAAAGAAACAGGACAGAGAATGGGCTGGCCTTCTCCTTGGTCCAGAGCTTAGGTATTTGCTAAGACCAAGTCCAGAGGGAAGAAAAGAAATTACTCTGCCAGCCAGAGGGAAATGAATGTGATAGTCCGGGAGGCAGGTTGAGAGGAGATAGAGAGAAGAGAGATTGGGTGGCAGCTCAAAGACTGGGGGTTCTTGCCGCTTGATGTGACCCCTACCCCCATTGTCAAATGCTCCTGAATTGCCAGCAAATTTACTAAGGTTCAAAATGTGTGTGTATGTGTGCAGTGGGGGCGGGGTGGCAGGTGTATTACGGGACTCAGTGAAGGTGCCGTGTTGGTGCCTGTGTGATCCCAGGTGAAACAGAGACCCTGCCCATAGACACAGGGAAGACCACCAGATCCTAAGCCCCAGGAAATAGCAAATATGGAATGAAGAGTTTCAGGCTGAGTCAATACAGCTCTTTAAGGGGAAGTGGGGGCCCTCGACAGACATCTGAATTATGGAGAAATGGAGACAGTGAGGTTCAGAGAGGCTGAGTCAAGTGCTCGATATCCCAGAGCAAGTCGGAGGTGGGCTGCAGCCTCAGGCATGCCCGTTTCACAGCTGCAGAGACGGGCATCATCACCCACGCTGGGAAAAGGGCAAGTGGGGCCGGGGCCCAAACCTGGAGGGGGACGGCAGGGCTGGCGGCAAGGGGCCAGCCTGACACTGTACAAGCCCAGTGTGGGCCAGCGTGTGCCTGGGAAGCCCACAGCAGCTGCCCTGGATGGCTTTCTCCACGGTCACTTTTTTTTTTTTCAATGAAGACCGTGTGTTTTCAGAAGCTGTGCCCTCAACTTGGGTAGAATCTTTGGGCCAAAAGGAGGCCTTAGTAGGTGTCCTAGCCCATCTGCTTTGTTTTACACGTCGAGAAATCGAGGCCCAGAGCAGGAAGCCCTGTGCCCGGGTGGGAGGCTGGCTTCTGAAAAATGCCAAAGGGATTCTCACAGAACAGAGCAGAAAAAGCCCGGCAAGTGAGAAAGTCTGCTTAACCTGATAAAATTAACCCCCCAGGGACAGGGATTTGAAGACCTGATTCCAGGCCCCTGGAGTCGTTCCTTTGGGTGGGTGCTCCTTTGGGTGGGTGCTCTTGGCTGCCCAGCAGGTCCCTGACTGCCGCTCCATACTGCTGCCTGAGAACCGCCCCCAGCTGTCCCCTGGCCATGGAGCTGCCCTCTGGAAGCTGAAGATCTGGGGGTCTTCAGGCCCCGCTGTGGCGGAGGCATGGTGAGCTCGGGGAGCTTTCCAAAGCCCACCTCTGTGACAGGACAGAGCTGCCTCTGAGAGGCCTCCGGGGCTGGTGTGGGCTCCTCAAGATGGAGTGCCTGTAGAGACTGCCCAAGATTCTGAATTGAATAGATTTGGGCGGGGCCCCCGAATCTGCATTACAAAGCTCCCAGAAATTCCCCCTTGGGTGGTTCACAGACCACACTTGGAAGGGCACTGGTACAGAGCAAGCTGGGCGGGCTGGGAGCTACGTGGCTGCGTGGCTGTGGGGAAGGAGCTGGTCCCCCTCTGTGCTCAGTGATATCTCCTGTGGTGGCTGCTGCGTCTTCCTCCTCTTTTTCCTCCTCTCTCCCTCCTCTTCCTGTTCCTCTCCTTCTCCTCCTCCACCTTTATGATCCAACTGGAAGTCCAAAATTCATGAACAGAATTTCTACTACAAAACGTAAAATAAAAGGCTGCTGATTGCGGTTAAGCTTCCTCTCTCATCACACGGGAAGTGTTTCAGGAAGTCGAATGAGGCTTTAGGAAAAGTGCCCAATAGGGCCTGGCACACAGTAGGGAGGCACTTGGAAACACAGACCCTTCTCCCTCTTGGACCCTATTTGAGAGCAGAATCCTTTCCTGCTTCTCCCACCTATGACTCTTCCCTGCCAGCAAAGTCCACGTCACTGCTCTTTCCATGGCGTCCCAGCTGTGATGAGCCGCCCGCAGCCGCCTGTCTTTTCATCCTATGGAATGAATTGCCTCCCCTTCTGAGGCCGAGGTGAAGAATGTTCGCTTGCAGCCATTAGTAGGCAGCGCGTTTCTAAAAATGGTCCGGGCTCTCTTTGTTCAGTTGCAACCTGTCTTAGCTCAGCTGCCTTGAAGGAACTGGCCTTGGTAATTACTGTAATTCTGTGGCTCTGAGTAGCTCAGCTTGAAGATGATGCCTTTTAATTCCCAGGCATTTTAAAAGCCGCATATATTTCACACACACACACATACAGAGTTATTCTTTTTAGCAAATGCAATGTTCCACATGCTTGAATTTTACACACACACACACACACAGAGTTATTCTTTTTAGCAAATGCAATGTTCCACACGCTTGAATTTTCCAGGTAGTCACGACTTGTCTCAATAGATGCTAATCTGAAAAGTTTCTCTAAAGTGTCCACAATTCCCTAATTGTTATTTATTTCATTAGGATTTGGGGGGGACTGAGAAAAATGCATATGCCCAAAAGTCTCAAAGTGATCACATTAGGACAAAGGAGAGATATTAATAGAGAGATAAAATAAAGCCAGGGGTCGGATGGGCAGGTAAAACGCACAGAACAGGCCGTGTGCAGGCTTGCAGGGCAGCTTACATCCAGGTCTCACCGGCACCGTGAAAGGGGGACACGGTTCACAACAGGACTCGGGGTCCCCCAATGACCAGCACCAACCAGCCTCTTAAGAGAAACACAGTTCCATCTCCCGCTGGATGGTTTTCTCCCATGTGTCCTCAGAACTGGGACTGTCTAGAATGGATAAGTCCTTAATACCCCTAGGAGATACACAACGGAATTTCTTCTTATAGCTATACCTCTGGCTACACGATAGGAAAAATGTCAGCACGGCTGAGTAAAAGCAGCTCCACGAGGACTTGGAGCAACAGGGTTTTGATTTATAACAGTGTTCTTGGGCTCTGACGTGCTCACCAGAAAAGAGTAGAAAGACTGTCACCACTTGCTTCCCTCCCAGGTCCCATGACACACGTTATCACCTCTAAGAAGGAGCCTTTTTTTCTTCTAAGACAAGTTTTGGCCTCAGAATCCTTCCTAGCAGATTTTCAGGTAGCTACTGGAAACCTACTGACATTGGTATATGAGATAAAATTTATTGGCTACTGCTGGTCTAGAAGGATGGATATTTGTGTTAACTTCTGATGGATTCACTCTGTGTGTGTGTGTATACACACTATATATATGTACATCCATATATACACATATTATATATGTATAATACATAAACAGGCTTTCCAGGTGGCTCAGTGGGAAAGAATCTGCCTACCAAGCAGGAGATTCAAGTTTGATCCCTGTCCTGGGAAGATCCCCTGGAGAAGGAAATGGCAACCCACTGCAGCATTCTTGCCTGGAAAATCCCATGGACAGAGGAGCCTGGTTGGCTACAGACCATGGGGTTGCAAAAGAGTTGAACACAACTTAGTGACTAAAGAACAACAACAATACCTACCCAGACATATTATATATCCACACATATAGTTAGATATGTATAGTCTTCTGAGAATCGAATTTGGATACATTTGGATACAGCATTCATCCTTCTGAGAAGATACAACACAAGGTCATCATTATGATTGTCAAGTAATGTCTTCAATTCTAATAAGTTAGTGGGGATTTTCCAAGCACTAATTAGGTGCATGGAATTAGTGTCAATCACTCAGTCATGTCCGACTCTTTGCGGCTCCATGGACTATAGCCCGCCAGGCTCCTCTATCCATGGGATTCTTCAGGCAAGAATACTGGAGTGAGTAGCCATTCCCTTCTCCAGGGGATCTTCCTGACCCAGGGATCGAACCCAGGTCTCCTGCATTGGAGTCAGATTCTTTACCATCTGAGCCACCAGGGAAGCCCTATGGAGTTACTTTGCTTTTACTATAAACAGCAGCTCTGTTTTGGGGGAGGGCTTTGGGCAGCTTTTTGGAGTCTACTCTGCGCTTCCCTCCCCCGTTGCTGGGCTACTGGCTATCTCTCTGGACCTGACTCCATCAGTTTCCTCTACCTTTTGAAACTTCAGATACCATAACAGACCAAGATGCGCAGCAGTTAGAACTGTGTGAAAAGTACAAGTCCCCAGGAGCTGAGCTAGGTCTCGCCTGACTGGGCAGATGCTTTTGGCCCCTCTCTGTGCTCCCAACAGCAGTCACTTTGCCATTCCATCTGGACTTCTGGCTGCATTATTCAGATACAGTTTGCTTTTTAGATAAATGACATATATTGAGCCTGTCTTAATAGTTCCAGGTATTTCTTCTTTCTGAACTGCTGCTCTGTATACCCAAGAGCCAAGGAGATTTAGCTAGTAAGGGATATCTTACAATGCTTCTCCCTTTCCCTGTCACAGTGGTCTTACCTCTTTCCTGCACAGAGATTCACTTTAGCTCATGCTACCTAAGAGCCATCACTTGAAGGAATGGGATCTCAGAAGGCAGCTCAGACTCCCCCAGGAACCCTCACATAGCCCCACAGCCTGTTTCCCAAATCCCAGCCCTGAGAAGCAGGGAATGGGGTCTTCTAAGGGCCACATATTTGCATCTCAAATTCATTTTAAACCCTCTGCCTGGCAACACAGTTGCTGTTCCCATCCCAGCTCCAGACTCTTATTTCTGTTAATTAGAGAGTGTTTTGTTTCCACTTATCAGCCCAGCATCCTTTCCAATCAAAACACAATTCTGGTCTGAGTCCAACACCCATCACCAAGGGGCCTCGTTGGGTTTACCAATCAGGAAGCACAAGCAGCTTTGTGTTTCTCTCTGGGTACCCAGGTTGTCAGCAAAGCATCTGGACACACACAGGCATACACACACATGCTCATCTAGAGCTCTGAGAGGACTCTTCATTGGTGGCTGGTTGGTTTCAATGCTCCTTCCCTTCCCCATTGGCACAGCCTCTACTGTGAAAGAAGATACAGATGCCTGAGCACCGCTTATGGAGCCAAGGCTCTTACACAAGAAGCTAGAGAGAGAGAGACACACACACATATTCCAAACATTTACTCAGACCCTGTCCTGGCCAAATATTCTGTTATGCATTCTGAACCCCAAGATGATTAAAGGAAGGTTCCCCCTCCAAGGAGCTCAAAATTGAAGGCAAAGTAGGAACTATGTCGACTGTGGTAAGAGGTAAGACAAAGTCAATCAGGGGGTCCCGGAAACAGTGGAAGGATGGTTGACTCTTGTTGGGGAGTAAACAAGTAAGGCTCCCTAGAGGAGGTGATGTTTGGTTTGAGTCTGAAAGAATTCCTGGTAGAACAAGATTTTCTTTCTCTGCTTGTGCCCTTCCTCCCTACCCTCCTCATCCATGGTGTTTATTTGTGTGTGTGTGTGTGTGTGTGTGGTGTGAGGGGCTAGCCTCTGGGTAAGAGACTAGCAAGAAACAGGCACCTTAGTAGAATAGTAACATGTTAAAGTTGTATTCTATGGCAGGCATCAATGTCAGTAAGAGGAAATGTGGATGCTGTTTTGTACTGCACGCAAGGCAACATGCCTCTCTGGTTACACAGCAGGCTGAAGACTGGAGTGATATGCAGCAGTGCTACTCCAGGATGGAGCCAGGGCCCTGTGGGGTGTCAGGGGAGGAGAATGACCCGGGAGATGGTGGGGTAGACAGAAGATGAGGAAGCCCTGGAGCTCATACCTACTAGACCATCTCAGTTCAGTCACCCAGTCATGTTGTCCCACTCTTTGTGATCCCATGAATCGCAGCATGCATTCCCTGTCCACCACTAACTCCTGGAACTTGCTCAAACTCATGTCCATCAAGTCAGTGATGCCATCCAACCATTTCATCCTCTGTCGTTCCCTTCTCCTCCTTCCCTCAATCTTTGCCAGCATCTGTATCTTCTCCAATGAGTCAGTTCTTATCAGGTGGCCAAAGTATTGGAGTTTCAGCTTCAGCATCAGTTCTTTCAATGAATATTCAGGATTGATCTCCTTTAGAATGGACTGGTTGGATCTCCTTGCAGTCCAAGGGGCTCTCAAGAGTCTTCTCCAGCACCACAGTTCAAAAGCATCAATTCTTCAGCACTCAGCCTTCCTTATGGTCTGATTCTCACATCCATACATGACTACTGGAAAAACCATAGCTTTGACTAGACCATTTATGGACTGCAAACTCAAGGCACCTTGTTTGCTGTCCTGTGGGAGGCACACTCATGGTCAGCTTGGGAGTGGGGGGAGGATAGCAGGACAGATACACTTCCTTCCCCCTTTAAGCCTGTATTTTCAGGGATGGAGCTGGATGTTGAGGAATAATTGGAAGAGGAGGCTTCTCATCCCCCCACAGCTCTGGTTGCCTGAGTGCACCATGGGTAGCACCTAGACTCCCAGCATGCATCTGGCCCTAATGTTCTCAGGCTGGCCAGGGAAGACTGGGGGTCCAGGAACAGAGGCAGGGAGAGAGATGGCCAGTGAAAGCATCTAACTAAGGGAAAATGATGAGGATGAGAGCAGTGGCTGTAGGAGTGAAGAGAAAGTACTGGATTCAAGAGAAACGTAGAGGGAGGAATGGACCAAACAGTGTTTGCATAGGTGTGTGCGGCGGCAGAGACATTTCTCCCATGGCCGCTTGTATGTACGGTAGTACCATTAAGTGGGATATAATGGGGAAAACATTTCTAAGCTTCTTGGACCCACTGTATCTCCTTTTCCTGAACTCTGAGACGACACAGAATAAACAGCTTGCTGGGCCAGCTGCAGTGGGGTCAGCGAGAGAACCTTCCAGCGCCTTCAGCCAATTAGCAAATCCCTCAATGCTTCCACTTTGCATTCCCATAACTTCCCTGTTCACATGCTTATTGGGCCGTGAAATTCTTCAGTGTGTGTCTTTGGATAGAAAAGATTTGGGCTTCTGTCTCTGCCGTTTATTTCCCTGCCTCATTGGGGGACAAATAACTGATCATTTCCTAGGATGATGGCAGGGGGCTGCCTAGGTTCTAGAGGGTCAAATCAGCTGATTTCTCCATTCCCAAGGCTCCCTTACGTATGAAGATGGGGAGACTGGAAATTCAGAATCCTTGCAACCTGCAAGTCTCCCGCTGAAAGGCAGAGCAAATCGTATGCCTTCCTCATCACTCCTTAGTGTACTTCTATAATAATAATGTCTCGTGTGTGCTCAGTCGTGTCTGACTGTGCAACTCCATGGGCTGTAGCCCACCAGGCTCCTCTGTCCATGGGATTTCCCAGGCAAGAATACTGGAGTGGGTTGCTGTTTCCTCCTCCACAGGATCTTCCTGACCCAGGGATCAAACCCTCATCCCTTGCATCTCCAACACTGGCAGTCAGATTCTTAACCATCATGCCACCTGGGAAGCCCATTCCAAGAAATTCACTGGAACCAAAAAGCAAGGCAGCAGAGTAGAAAGACCTTCAGATTAGACAGAAAGGACCTGAATCCCTCTGCACGCCGTCTCAGTCTTTTAGAGCCTCAGTTTTGTCCTATCCAGCCTTGTAAACTGCCTATTAATAGAAACTACAAACAAAACATAAAGAAAATGTGGTTAAGTCTCTGAGCTGCACTGAAAATTGCCTTCTTCAATGCAATGATTTGAAGTTGAACAGGGGGGTCTTTGGGATTGCTTTGGGATGAATTTTATTATCTCTGTTAAATCTGGAGTGGGATCCAGCCAAGTCCCTTTAGCAATTTTTATTACCCAGCATTAAAGGTGATACAGTTAAAGGAAGTACTTTAATAAAAGGTAATATCACTGAAATTATAAAGCACAGATATGTCTTTCCCCTGTAATAACTGTATCTTAGCACTCAAGATAGATCACCCCTCCCTTTTTCATCTTATTCGATTCTCCTCCCCTTCTGATTCTACCTCCCATCTTAATACTTCTCAGCAGATGAGCCTAGATTTCCTCTAACCTCCTCCTCTATTCTCCTCTCATCCTCTTTCCAAATTGGCCCTCAATTAATGAAGTGAGTCTTCCAAGATGACTCTGAGAATCAGGTTATTTTTCAGAGGCTCCGTTAGGCCAAGGAGACGATCACTCCTGAGTATCTCTTATCTAAATCCTTCAACTGCTGGTGGGTGAATAATAAACTGTGATTCACTGGAGTAATACGCAGAGACTTTTTTTTTTAGTTTAATCAAAGCAGCATCTGTTAGAGCCGCTGCTCGCCTGGGTATAACAGTGAGAATGACTAATGTCACCAGAGTGCCATCATCATGAATCAGAGGTCACTCTCCACACAAGATGCCCACAACACAGTGGAGGGAGGCTGGGGTCAGTTTGAACATATGCCTACCTTAAAAGAAAAAAAAAGGAACAAAATTCAATATGTCCTAAGAAGGATCCTCTTAGGCATAGGTTTTAAAAAACGAAAACCTCTGCTATAGAGTCTTTTGCAAACCTCATTTTTTCTTCTTTGAAATTTTGACAAGTGAAAACAGTATCTAAATGCCAGTTTATAAAACTCCCTCACATGTATTCTTTTCACTTAGTTAAATCACCTTATTTATGGACATTTGGTGCCCAAACAACAAAAATATTATTTAGAGGAAACTCTTGCAGTATTTTTAAATCATTTTTAAAAAATGTAATTGGAGGATAATTGCTTTACAATGTTGTATTGGTTTCTGCCACACAACAGCACGAGTCAGCCGTAAGTATACATGCATGAATGCTAAGTCGCTTCAGCTGTATCCAACTCTTCATAAGTCTATGGAGTATAGCCTGCCAGGCTCCTCTGTCCATGGGATTCTCCAGGCAAGAATACCGGAGTGGGTTGCCATGCCCTCCTCCAGGGGATCTTCCAGACCCAGGGATCGAACCTGCGTCCCTTACGTCTCCTGCATTGACAGGCAAGTTCTTTACCACCAGTGCAGCCTGGGAAGCCTCCTATATTTCCATACACATGCTTACTAGAAACATTACTGACATAAAATATGTATAGTCCCCAATTTTAAGTGATCATAAAATATGTAATGTACTCTTTATGAAATCTATATAATGAATTGAACCCCACAGAATGCTCTCATTGATTTTTGCCCACCCATGGTGGCCCATCTGTAACCAACCTGTGGCCACAATTCAATCATGATTTGACAAATTGATTTTTGCCCTACCCTAATCCAATTACTCACTACCCGATAGATTTGTTGTTGTTGATCCTGATATGTGATTGATCTCTGATCTGCTGCTGAACTATTCCTTACCCGCTTATAAATCTGTACTCGGTCCCCTGTAATCTCTTTCCTAGTCCACACTGGCCACGACACATTTTAAAAGTTTAACCTGAGCTAGCCATGTTTTCTCCATTCCTTTCCCAAGTTTGGACAGTCGACAAAAAGATAAATGATAAATCAAGCGCTGATTTCTGTGGTGTAAATACTCCCAACCAGGCTGTTTTATGAGCTTTCCCGAGTGACGTCACTGCAAGCAATTAGGAAGCAGTACACACAGCAGGCCACTGCGCAGAACTTTCCCCGCAGATAAAACAAGCATTAAGGAACCCCAAGCGCATACAGAGTCAAGCGTAGTAAAATAATTAAGAAGTGGTGAGTTTTAAGTATTTGTGACCTTTGTCTGCAATAAAATTTTTTACCGTAAGTTTATATGCTTCAGTATTTCATATAACAGTTATGTTGATTGACCAGCTCACCAAGTTCCCGAACGTCTGACAATAGGCCCTTGTGAGCAGGTAGGAGCCAGCCCCGGCACACCACGCCATCGGTGTTGGGATTCCGAGTGCTGAGCGTGGTCTGGGCAGCAGTCAGAGTTCTTGGTGCTTGCTGTGTGAGTGGCTTTTTAGCTCTCAAAAGGGCTGGTGAGCAAAGAGCTTGAGAAAATAAGACCACCGTCAGACATTTTTCTCACTGAACTGCTCCAGGCACCAAGCTGGATGAGGGGAAGTGATGGTCCCTGGGCTGATAGTGGAGACATGAGTCAAGTCATGGAAGCTGCCCGTCGCCTCTTGGTTCCTTCCTTGTTGTATATAACCAAGGAGCTTGGCTGATTAGCAGCTGGATTCCCCTGTTTTCTCCTCAGCACAGACACGGGCCAACCAGAGCTATTGTGTGTCTGAGACCGAGGTTATGTTTCTCATGGTCAGTTAACAAACTGGCATTCTGGTTTGGACACTGGTCTTATGGGTGGCGCAGGCTGAGTTAGATGCTGGCTGGCCATTGCAAACTAGCTTGGGGGTTCTGTCCTATTGCATGATAGTAAATGTGCACAGATAACTGTTACCAGCAAGGCTTCAGAGTCAGACTGCTTGTGTTCAGATGCCAGTGGCTAGCCGTGTGCCCCCAGGAAAGTTATTCAGTTTCTCTAAGACTCTGCCTCATCATCTATAACATGGGGTAGTCACTGCACCTTATAATCTTGTAAAGATTCAACATGAAATTGCACATTAGAGCTCTTTGCACAGTGCCGTGCAGATAGTATGAGCTCAAATGATGTAAAATGATGATAATAACAGTACTATGGTAGTATCCTAACAATTTTGGAAAATGGTAGTTCAACTACTATTAATGAGGTTTCTTTAATACAGGACTCCAAAAAGTCTGTAAGATCTCAGAATGCCCACTGTCACACTAAGAAGCAATCTTGCATGCTGCTTTCCAAAACCACTAATCCTGGCATTTCTGAAACACTCCCTGAGATGCCCGTTTTTAACATTTGTTGAAATTTCCCTTCAGGAGAAAAGAGGGGCTGCTATTCCCCAGCTTTTCACTTTCCCTCCCTTGAGGCAGAATTCTTGTTGATCCCTACACCCCAGAGGCAGAGAGTCAAGTAGAGTTATAGGGACCCTCATTTTTCCTATTGAAAGAATTCACATGTCTGCAAAGAGTATTCCAACTCAGACTGAATTTCACCTTGTTGGTCCTTCTTGGCTTCCAAAAGACATCAGAAGAGGAATCTCTTAACACCACCCTCTCTAGCAGTTGGGTTGTTGACATAGTCTTGATGTGACTTCCATTTGTTTTCTTCCAGAAGCCTGAGACGTTCCTATAGGACTGCACTCAGGACGAAGGAGGGGAGGGTGAGCTGGAGGCTGGGCTGACAGGCAGAAGTAGCATGCACGCATGGAAAGGGTCAGAGCCCTGTGGTTGGGTCCACACCCACCTCCTCCACTGAGCAGATGGGTAGTCTCACACCAGAGGCTGACTCTTTCTAAGCCTGCATCTCCTGAACTGCCATAGCTGGACTGTTGTGAGTGGACTGCACAAGAAAATACAGGTAGAGTGTTCAACACTTAGTAGCTCACAAGTCTTCACGAGTCTTACTGCAGAGAAGTGAGGAAAAGAAGCACAGAAGGGGATGTCCCTGGTGGTCTAGTGGTTAAGAATTCACCTGCCAATGCAGGGGTCATAGGTTCAATCCCCAGTCAGGGAAGATTCTACCTGCCGCAGGACAACTAAGCCCAAGCTCCCCAACTACTGAACTCTCATGCCCTAGAGCCAGTGCTCTGCAACGAAGGGCAGCTCCCGCTCGCCGCAGCTAGAAAAGCCCGTGTGTACCAACCGAGACCCAGTGCAGCCAAAAACAAATAAATGAATACTTTTTAAAAAGAAGTGCAGAAGGAGGTGAGGATTGGAGGAAACAGGCAATTTCATAAAAACTGTCATCACCTACTTTTAAAAGAAAGCCTCTCTAAAAAGAAGTGACTTATCTTTCATGTCTTATTGTGTGATCTTGGGCAAGTTACTTACCTCCTCTGTGTCTCATTTTCTATCCAGTTGAATATCGATAAATAATACCACCTACTTCCTGTGGTTACTGGCAGGATGAAATGAGGTACGGAGCACACAAAGGGGTTGGGATGGTGCCCAGTTTGTAGCAAATGCTCACAGTGTTCTCTCCACCATCATCACCACCATTATTATCAGCGTCCTTCGCCCGGCTCCTCTTGTTTGCCCTTTCTTCTCCCTCAGCTCTACTTTCCTTTTCATCGGTCAAGCCATTAGCAGAGCCTCACTGTCAGAAGATGAACACCCATCCTCCTGCAGGTTCCGCAAGTGTTCTTGACTTTTTCCAAGCTCTGACAGCTGCTGTTGTCTGGGCTTTCAATGGCAATTAATCACAGAGAGCCTTCTGGAGGCTCCTCTGTTGCTGTCTGAGCTGTCACCCCAGTCCTTCACTGCAACTCCGTGCTTGTATTGCCATTCTCTCTACACAGGCACTAAGCAATGATTCCAGGCCCTCTTTTAATCATCGATGGTGAGAAACAGCTTTCCACAGACCTAAGCTGCCCCGCTCGGGGGCAAAGAGCATGTACTCTCCTCAGCACTTTTCCTTGAGGGAAAAGAGAGGAGAGGAGAGAAACAGACAGGTTCCAAATTGGGAAAGGAGTACGTCAAGGCTGTATATTGTCACCCTGCTTATTTCACTTCTATGCAGAGTACATCATGAGAAATGCTGAGCTGGAGGAAGCACAAGCTGGAATCAAGATTCCGGGAGAAATATCAATAACCTTAGATATACAGATGACACCACCCTTATGGCAGAAAACAAAGAAGCACTAATGAGGCTCTTGATGAAAGACGAGAGTGAATACGTTTACTTAAAACTCAACATTCAGAAAACTAAGATCATGGTATCCAGTCCCATCACTTCATGGCAAAAAGATGGGGAAACAATGGAAACAGTGAGAGACTTTATTTTCTTGGGCTTCAAAATCACTGCAGATGGTGACTGCAGCCATGAAATTAAAAGATGCTTGCTCCTTGGAAGAAAAGCTATGACCAACCTAGATAGCATATTAAAAGCAGAGACATTACTTTGCCAGCAAAGGTCCATCTAGTTAAGGCTATGGTTTTTCTTGTGGTCATGTATGGATGTGAGAGTTGGACTATAAAGAAAGCTGAGCACTGAAGAATTGATGCTTTTGAACTGTGGTGTTGGAAAAGACTCTTGAGAGTCCCTTGGACTGCAAAGAGATCAAACCAGTCAACCCTAAAGGAAATCAGTCCTGAATATTCATTGGAACGACTGATGTTGAAGATGAAACTCCAATATTTTGGCCACCTGATGCGACGAACTGACTCATTGGAAAACCCCCTGATGCTGGGAAAGACTGAAGGCGGGAGGAGAAGGGGATGACAGAGGATGAGATGGTTGGATGGCATCACTGACTCAATGGACATGAGTTTGAGTAAACTTTGGGAGTTGGTGATGGAGAGGGAAGCCTGCCGTCCATGGGGTCGCAGAGTCAGACACGACTGAGCAACTGAACTGAACTGAACTAAGCAAAGATTAAGGAAGTTTCAGGCCCTGTGCCAGTAAATCCAATGTCGGGAACATCGATTCAACACAGTGTCTGCCCCTGTCTTTAGGAAGCTTAGGGTTTGGTGGGGAAACCGGAAGATAAGAAGACAGTGTATCTGGAAGCACAGGGTGTGTACAGGAGCTGGAGGTGGGAGTCTGCGTAAGGAGAGCTTAACAGAGGCCTGAAGAACAAGGCAGGAATGGACCTGAGGCCTGGCACTGCTAAGGGAGGGAGCTTCTGCCTGGATATTGATTTTTAAAATATTTATTTGATTTCCAATATTTGTTAGTTTCAGGTATACAGCACAGTGATTCAGTTACACTAAATATATGTATGATGTACACATGAAGCAAAAGTCGCTCAGTTGTGTCTGACTCTTTGTGACCCCACAGACTATACAGTCCATGGAATTCTCCAGGCCAGAATA
This sequence comes from Bubalus bubalis, assembly GCF_019923935.1. Taxonomy (NCBI): domain Eukaryota; kingdom Metazoa; phylum Chordata; class Mammalia; order Artiodactyla; family Bovidae; genus Bubalus; species Bubalus bubalis. The sequence continues at coordinate 4,824,527 of NC_059174.1, read as the reverse complement.
CTGGAGGAGGTAGTTGCTCCCTTCTCCAGAGGACGTTCCCAACCCAGGGATGGAACCCAGGTCTCCCACATCGCAGGCGGACTCTTTACCTCATCCAGTATTCTGGCCTGGGAAATCCCGTGGGCAGAGGGGCCTGGCAGGCTACAGTCCACCGGGTCGCAATGGAGTCATGCACGACTTAACAACTGAACAACAGCAACAATACACACCTTCTTTTTCAAATTCTTTTCCCTTGGAGGGTATGACAAAATATTGAGTATACTTCCCTGCTCTATCCAGTAGGTTCTTATTGGTCGAATGTTCATTTTTTTATACAGTCTCCTAGTAAACATTCCGGAATGTTCTGAGATGATTTCCCCAGTTGCACTGCACAAGGTAGGCAAGCCGGCACAGAGCCAGGGTTTCTCCACACAGGAGACCAGCCGAAGCGAGGTCTCTGCCTGATGGTGCTTGAGGGACCCCACCCTCCAATCGCTATCCTATCACTGGCCAACCCGGGGACCTTGGTACCAGGAGACGTGTCTCAGGGGAGTCAGCTCTGACAGCCGATGGTGTGCATCTCTCCCCAGCTGTGCACTCATGATGGTAACTCAATCCTGGTCTTGATGGAAAGCATTTGCAACAGGGAAATTGGCAAATTCTCCCCATCAGGGAGTTCTTTTCCAAGGCTAGCTGTTAAACAGCTTGCAGCGCACCACTCTGAGCACCTTGCACTCGAGTGCTGCCTCTTGCAAGACCTACCGCTTTCGAGGTCTCCAGATCTTATTCTGCTAGAGAAACTTTCCATCCATTGGATTGGACCCTCTTGCACAGCACTTGAAATCCTCTGGGTGCCCTTCATTCTCCAGCTATTGCTGCTGGGACCCATTCCGTGCGATGCTGACCAGCTTCACGCAGGCGCAGCTGACAGTGCTCTGGGCCCTGCCCGTACCCGGCCTTCACCTGCAGTGTCCCCGACGTGCGTGCAGGGGAAGCCATCCTCATACACGCGCAGTCCTGGGGGCCTGGTGCCTGTGGGGCCACCTGACTGATGGGGAGTGACAGTCAATGGACACCCTGTGGTTTCCCAGGGAGACGGTTCTGAGACGCATTTCCTAAGTCTCCCCAGGAACCCGGCCGTCTTCCTGCGTCTTCTCATGCCATCCACCCATCACAGCCAGTCTGACTAAGGCAGGTAAGGAGATGAAGGCTCAGAGAGTCAGGGACTTGTCTAAGATCACCATTCTCGGTGGTGGAGGAGGTGGGATTTGAACCCACTTCCTGGAAACAGTGTGTCTCTCCACGTCTGCGCATTGCCTCTGCCTGTCAAGTCGGTCTTGCCAGCTCACCCTGCCTTTCTTCCTCCTGAGAGTGGCTTCTAGGGGAACACCCCAGGCTCTAGGAATTATGCGGTTGGAAACCGCTATAGCAATAGCTGCCTCTGATAATAGTCTTTCCTTCATGTCCTGAATGCTCTGCATCCCTTTCACTTTTCCTCCCTGCCATCGTTTCTCACATAAATTCTTGCACCCAAGCGTGTACCCCAGGCTCTGCATTGAAGGGATCTCAGCCTAAGACATCATCTGAGTCTGTTGATGCCTGTCCGTAAGTCACAGGACTCTCCCCTTGTGACAGCAGTCATAAGCAGGAAGTGGCCTGGTGATGGAGAACCAGGTCAAGGTGACTGACCTCCTCTTTGAAGGAAGCCTTGCCTGCTTCCCCCCAAGACCTTGTCACACTTTGTTCCCATGGGAATCAATTGCACTGGAATGGATCAATTTACACATCAGACCTCTCTCCCTAGAGACTCTGGAAGAGGAAACATTTTCCATTATTTTCTTCATCTTACAACATCCCCTAGCACAGAGTAGGTATCAAAAACATTTGGGGGACTTCCCTGGTGTTCCAGTGGCTAAAATTCTGCGCTCCCAATGCAGGGGGCTTGGGTTCAGTCCCCCATCGGGGAACTAGATCCCACAAGCTGCAACTGAGAGTTTGGGTGACACAACAGAAGATCCTGTGTGCTGCAATGAAGGGGGAAGATTTCATGTGCCACAGTTAAGACCTCCCTCTGCCAAATAAATAATGTTTAAAAATAAGTAAATAAACTTCGAAGAATGAATGCAGAGAGCATCCCCCCTCCGGCCCCCGCAAAAAAAAAAAAAAATATTTAGCACATGTTTGTTAAAAATGTTTGCGCACAACTAGGGAAAGTCATTCATTTGACACTCATTGTTGGTAGAAGGTGGGGAAGGGCATTCCTGATGTGAGCCAAGGCCATCCAAACACCACAGAGCGATGGTGAGCAGAAACTCAAACTACAGGCAAGGAAAGGTACAAAATTAAACCCGCAGCAATCAAGAAAATACTCAGCCAGCACCTCCTAGAGCCAGTAAAACGCTTGGAATGTCAGCGCGAGAAGCAGCCATCAACTAGTTTGCTTAAGTATTTTTTTACATGTATCGCTGCCTTGGTCTTCACGGCTGTGCGGGCTCGTCTTGGTTGCAGAGAAGGGGGCTACTCTCTCGCTGTGGTGCGTGGGCTTCTCACTGCAGCGGCTTCTCTTGTGGTTCCCGGGTGCCGGGGCGCAGCCTCAGTCGCGGTAGCCCAGGGACTTAGTTTCTCTATGCTAGGTGGGACCTTCCTGGACCAGGGGCTGAACCTGCGCCTCCGTCACTGGCAGGAGGATTCTTAACCGCTGAGCCACCAGGGGAGACCGATCACTCTTTTTTTAAAGGCATGTTTCTCAACACTGCAGGAGTGTAAGTTTATAATCACTTTGGGGGAAGTACAAACCTAGGTGATGAAAGTTACAGTGAGGGAGTCCTATTTGCAGCGCTTTGAGGATGATCCCATCACACCACAAGCCTAAATTGCAGCTAATGATATAAACAGAATAATGATGTGGGGAAGCCTGCCAGCCTAGGAACGAGAAGGAAGAGAGTCAACTGATGGGTAAATAATAAGGCTGCAGAGGACGCTGAAAAATGGCAGCCACGTGGAAGCCAGGGGCAGGAAAGCAACTTAAAAATGGACCCAAACAGGAAAACCATCGCAGCAGGGGTAGCAGAGGCTACTCCGTGCTTGCTCTTAGAAGCGTCCTCTAAGGAGGAGCTGAAGAAATCCCCTCGTCCCATTTTTAAACACGAAAAATAAACATCTTGACCAAAAAAAAAAAAAAAAAGAGCGTAATTTCAAGGTATCTCCTTTTACCTCTTACTTCTTCTGTCTTGATTCTGCCTTAGGTTTTTGGTTTTTTTTTTTTAATTCTTCTTCTTTAAAGACAATGAAGATCTACCAACATATTGAATGCACCTTTTTCTTCTTCTAAAACGTTGGATTGCGAGCACCTAAACCTTCAGCTGTCTAACAAGTTGCCAACAAGAGGTAGATAAATAAAGCCTGCACCCCTGACGGGGAGGGTGTGGTTTATAAGGGTCTCACCACCATGAGAGCACTCGAGCAGAGCTGAAGGCCTGCCATCTGCCACCAGTATTTCTCATGAATGTGCTCACCAGTGAGCTTGCAACGAAATACTGTGACTGTCTATTTACATGTCTACCACCAGCTGATGTTTGCTCCTTGAGGGTACCCTGCTTTTCTGTCTCTTCAGGGCCTAACTCTGGGCTTTGGTAAATAGTAAGTGCTCAGTAAATGCAAGCTGGTTTGAAAAACTATTGTGTGCAACTATATGGAAATTGAAAAAAAATAAAACACCTTAAATGAAAAACAAGTCAAGGAAGGAATCCAAAGGCACCTAAACAGTATTGGAGGCACATTGCTTTACCCCGTTTTTATATTAGAAAGAAAAGAAGGATTAAACTAAGTCTCTTTAGGTAATTCAGGGAGTGTTATGAACTGAATGCTTGTGTCCCTGCAAAATTCCTGTGTTGACGCCCTAACCCTTCAATGGCCCAAAGCAAAGACCTCCTCCATTTCGTTGTGGTTTCACGTCCCTCCTTAGATAAGCATCATAATATTCTCCTAACGTGCTCACACAGGCTCAGGAGGGATCTGGACCGCTTGCAGCTGTCAGGGTGGAGGGGAAGAAGATGTACAGGAATAAAACCGAGAATGAGTGCGTTAGGACAGCAGCAGTAGTTTTGTTTGCTGTTGTTTAGCTGCCCAGTCGTGCCCGACGCTTTTGTGACCCCATGGGCTGTAGCCTGCCAGGCTCTTCTGTCCATGGGATTTCCCAGGTAAGAAAACTGGAGTGGTCTGCAATTTCCTTCTCCAGGGGATCTTCCCAACCCAGAGATCAAACCTGCATCTCCTGCATTGGCAGGTGGATTCTTTACCGCTGAGCCACCAGGGAAGCCTTAGGGTAGCCCAATTATGAGTGATATTTTTTCTTTTTCTTCTATTTCCTAAATGAGTGTTGTGGTCATATGAAATTTATATCATTTAATCTTTTAATTGCAAGAAAAAATTATGCTGGGGAAATAGGCAAAACACACATAATCACAGCACACACACAAATACACAAACATACACCCTACACACAAACACACACAGATTCACAAACACAAAGACACACACATCACACACACACACACACACACACACACACAAACAAACACATACTCATGAACACACAAAGACACATGAACTCCAAAGTAAGAAACCTTTCTTGGATTCCTGGTTCTACCACTTGGTACCATTTATCTTCCTCAGTCCCTCTTTGTAAAAATCTGTATAATGGGCACAACTCCTGACCTGCCTATCTCTGTGGGATAACTGTGGGGCTCAGTGCCCACAAGGCAAGTAAAATGCTGTGTAGATAGAAGGGGTATGGTGGGTGCAGCCTCTGTGAATCGTCACCTTTACTTCCCACCACACCCTTGGACACAGTGACGTGGATGGTAAAGAGGATCATTTGGAACATATCCACTTTCCAAGAATAAAAGTGCAGTGATCAGCCCAACCAGCTCATAATTCACGGCCACTGGGGCAAGGCAGAGAGGGAGCTGGTGAGACCCAAGTGCTGGCCTGGGAGTCAAGGGAATTTGTGCTGTACTCAAGTCTCACGTCCCGGAGGAGGGTCCGCACCCCTCACCTGAGTCTTCTCATCTGAGACGTGGGCAGAGCAACACCCACCCCAGAAAGCCGAGGCGGGCATGACATGACTGAAGGCAGTTCACCACGGCCCCATCCTCACCCAAGAGCTGTTTGACAACGCATGTGAGGTGATGTAAATGACACACGTTTGGGAAGAGACAGGGACAGGAAGAAATGAACGAAAAGTTAGAGGAAGCCCCCACCCCGAGGCATCTGTATACAGCACCTGCTTTACTGCTGCCCCAGAGTTTAACACCGGCAGGAAGCATGAGGGTCATCGGCCCCACTTTACAGAGGAAGAAAACCAAGGCTTGAGGTTCAGAGTCAACTGTCTACACTCACAGAAGTTCGGGATGGATGCACAAGGGCTTTGAAAACCAGTCTCACCCCTGACTCAGGAAGCATCCAACTGGGGAGTCGGGGTGAGCAGGACGTAGGGCTGGGGTAGCCACCCCCTTACAGGAGGGGCTGAGCCTTGGCTGTGAGATCGGATGAAGGACAGAGCCAGCCTGGGAGTCGAGGTTCGGCTCCACCGCTTCTCCGCCGTGTGACCTCATCTGGGCTATGTAACCCTCTCTCCGAGCCTCGGTCTCCCCATCTGTAAAACGGGTGACATCATGTCTCCATCCAGGACAGTCGGGAGTCTAGGCAAGTGAAGTGCTCGGTGCAGACAGCCACCTGCACCCACCGCTGCCACTTTGTCACTTGTCCAGGACTCGCAGCTGCACATTTAGAGTTTATTAAATGACTAACCAGAGCACAGCACTTTCCTGGCAGAGCCTCCCCCAACAAGCTGACAGTTTAGAAACCCGAGACGAGACGGGTGGAGGCTCCGAGGATCCAAACAGCAGCATGTATTTTTCGTCCATGCTGCTCTGAGCTTCTGTGCCTCGAAGCGGCGCCCACGGGAATGAAGGGAAAGCATGAGGCTAGGGCCCCGGTTAGCCTGCCTACATCACGCAGTGGCAAATGGAGGGGGAAATCAGCCCAGGGGCTCAGCTGCTGAGGAACAGAAAGATGGGACACCCCCCCATCCCACCCCTTGGATATGGTGAGAGAGGCTGACTTTTACTCAGGGCAGTGACCCCACAGAGGAGGCACTGCTATTACCCCATCTCACAGATGGAGAAAGCGAGGCCTCAGGAAGTGAAATACCTTTCTCAAGAACTCACAGTTATCACTGGAGGACCTGAATGATTCAGGAACCTGCCCTTTTAAGCCTAAGGCGAAATTGTGCGTCTGCAGCCCTTCATAGTTCACAAACTATTTTTCTGTTTGATCTTGTCTGACTCACCATTTGCTATGGATTGAATTGTGTCCCATCCTCTCCCACCCCCTGCAAGTTTGCATGCGTGCTAAGTCGCTTCAGTCAGGTCCGACTCTTGGCAACCCCGTGGACTTGTAGCCCACCAGGCTCCTCTGTCCATGGGGTTCTCCAGGCAAGAACACTGGAGTGAAGACCTCCTCCATTGGATCTTCCTGGCCCAGGGATCAAACCCACATCTTTTACATCTCCTGCAATTAGCAAATGGGTTCTTTACCACTAATGCCAACTGGGAAGCCCTCAAAGTCCTAACCCCCTAGGACCTCACAATGTGACCGTGTCTGAAAACAGGGTCGCTGAAAATAAAATTAGTAGGGTTCACCCTAGAGCAGGGTGGGCCTTATCCAATATGACCTATGTCCTTAGAAGAAGAGGAAATGTGGACCACCCCCACACACACACACACAAGAGCACCCCATGTGAAAAGGAAGGCGGAGAGGGACGACGACGCTTCTACACGCCAAGAAATGCCAAAGACGGCTAGCAAACCACCAGACATGGGGTGAGAGGCCGGAACAGCCTCCCTAACAACCCTCAGAGGAAACTAATTCTGTTGACACATGGATTTCTGACTTCTGGCCCCCAGACCTGGGAGACAGTAAATGTCTGTTGTTATTCAGTTTGGGATACTTTGTTATGCCAGCTCTAGGAAACAAATATATAACTCTTCTGAGAAATAGGGTCAGTTGTTCCTATTTTATTTTATTAAAAAAATTTTTTATTTAAAAAATTTTGGCTATACCTCGCAGCATGAAGGATCTTAGTTCCTTGGCCAGGTATCCAAGCCTGTACTCCATGCAGTGAGAGCAGGGTGTCTTAACCATTGGACCACCAGGGAAGCCCCCAGTTGTTCATATTTTATAGGTAAGAAAAGGAGACTCAGAAAAGAAGTGTTAGAGGCCAAACAGCCAGAAGCGAGAGGGTCAGGAAACCCAATGCGTTTGTTTACTGTCCCAAAGCTTATCCCATCTGATTGGTGCTGCTCTCACATATTATAATATGAAATTAAAAGGCACTTGCTCCTTGGAAGCAAAGCTATGACCAACCTAGACAAACCTAGTATTAAAAAGCAGAGACATTACTTTGCCAGCAAAGGTCCATCTAGTCAAAGCTATGGTTTTTCCAGTGGTCATGTATGGATGTGAGAGTTGGACTATAAAGAAAGCTGAGCGTGGAAGAATTGATGTTTTTGAACTGTGGTGTTGGAGAAGACTCTTGAGAGTTCCTTGGACTGCAAGGAGATCCAACCAGTCCATCCTAAAGGAGATCAGTCCTGAATATTCTTTGGAAGGACTGATGTTGAAGCTGAAGCTCCAATACTTTGGGCACTTGATGCAAAGAACTGACTCATAAGAAAAGACATTGATGCTGGTAAAGATTGAAGGCAGGAGGAGAAGGGGATGACAGAGGATGAGATGGCTGGATGGCATCACTGACTCAATGAGGTTGAGCAAGCTCTGGGAGATGGTGAAGGCCAGGGAAGCCTGGTGTGCTGCAGTCAGTCCATGGGATCGCAAAGAGTAGGACATGACTGAGTGGCTGAGCAACATATTGGCAGAGTGCTTTACAGTTTGCAAGGATTCAACATCTATCCTTCGATGGCACAAGAACCACAAAATCCTTTGCAATTACAGGGAATGTGGTAGCAGCCCCATTTCCAGTGGAGGAAAGGGGTGCTTAGGGAGGAGGATGGATTTCAGAAGGTGAAACTGAAATCAACACCCACAGTGTGTTCACCTGCTGTGGTGTGACCTTTATTCCTGCATTCCCTGATTTAAATGTCTGTTCTCCTGCTCACATGATCCTGGTCTGAAGAACAGTTATTTATCCCTCTTCTCTGGTCTAGCGAATAGGCCAGAATCTGTGATGAACACATCAGGACAGATACCTCGAAAAATGTTTGAAAACAGTCCTTTGATGCCACCTTGCAGGTAAGACATGTACCCTGATTCCCCCACCTCCTAGGAAGGCAAGCGGAAGCAAACAGACGTGTCCCTGTCCAGCCTCTGGAAGCAGCAGAATCTTGTCCAGGTCTTGGAAGAACACAGCAAAGAGCAGCCTACACTGACTCCATCCCCGGCTCGCGAGGAAATCCAGTTCTGTGACTCGTTTTCAGCTAGATAACAGGCGTGAAGGCGAAAACAATCATTTCCTTCACAACAGACGTGTATTCAGAGCTGAGCTCCCAGACCTCTTAACAGGGAGTGCCAGACTGCAAAAAACCTAATCCTGCAACACACCGGGGCCTCTGGCGGTGATGAGTTTGTGTGGCTAGGGCCTGAGTGGCCGGCGACCTGCCCTGAGACCCCAGGCACCTTCTGCACTCCATCCTTGCTTGATACCTTGTCTGAGAATCCCTGACTGCAAAGACCACGACCCCACGGGGAACACACTTGCGACGGCGCTGTAATAACAGCTTGCCAGCTCTTACTCTCCATCCAGCTGTGGGCGCAGCGCCTTTTGGTTCCACCAGACTGACGGAAGGTACTGTTATCGTCACAGGTGACTGTGAGCGTGTCAGTGAGGGTGGCTAACCCCTGGGACCCGAAAGCAGGGTTCCTAAGTGGGGGCTGGTCAGGGCAAGGTTAGGGGACGTCGGGGGTGTTTTTGCAGAGGAGTCAACAGTGCCCCTGAGTCTTGACAGGTGAGCAGGAATTTTGCAGAAGGACAAAGAAGAGGGGAGGGCGTGGCAGGTGGAGATAAGAGGAGGGATAAAAGCAAGGAGGCAACAGAGACTTGGGTCTTGGAAGAAGCACCATGGTCCCGGAGGCTGGAGTGATGGGGAGCTGGGCGGTTGGTGGGGATTTCTCCCTACCCCACCTTCTCCCGAGGCCTGCCTTCCTGGCCTCCCATCTCTGCGTTCCGCCCAATGCATGCCTTTCAAGGCTTGGATGCTCCCACCTCGGTCTCTCTCTAGCTTCCAGGCCCGTCTGTGGGCCGAGGTGTGCACTGGTCACGCTCCCATCCAGCTCCACCCCTCGAGGGCTCACCTCCCGCTCGTGTAATTATCTGACTGCTCCTCTCAGCTTTCAGAGCCCGGGCCCTGTTAAGTATCTGTTGAATGGATGGCATGCTGATTTCCAACTGTTGCTCTGGTACATCAGCACAAACTCACAGTTAACACAAAGCAAATGTACTCTTCTACGGTTCTGCAGGTCAGAAGCTTGAAATCAGCCAAGGGCATAGAAACCAAGGCGTCCGCGGGCCTGGTTTCTTCTGGAGGCCGGGGCTTCCCTGTCCTTTCTGGTTTCTAGAGACCACCTGCCCTCCCTGGCTTGTGTCCCCACATCACATGGCCTCTCCCTGCTCCGCTTCCTTGCTCATGTCTCCTCCGACTCCCCTGACTCCCTCGTGAGGACTCGCGGGATAGGATCAGTCTCTCCCAAACAGTCCAGGGAAGTCTCCTCATTGCAAAACCCTTAATTTCATCACATGAGCAGGGTCCCTTTGCTACATAAGGGAGCATACTCAAAGACTTCGGGGATTAGGATGTGGACATCTTGAAGGGGCTGTTATTCATCTTGCCACGGAGGAGGATGCTAATGCAGGGGGCTCGATCTGCTGGACAACTAGAGTGGGGTGAGAGCAGGTGCACGGCAGCGCTGGGGAGCATGATGGTGCTGACACGTTTGAGGTGCAGAAAACCTGTGAGGTAGGACTCCCTGGTGGCTCAGATGGTAAAGCATCTGCCTACGATGTGGGAGACCCGGGTTCAAGCCCTGGGTCGGGAAGATCTCCTGGAGAAGGAAATGGCAACCCCCTCCAGTATCCTTGCCTGGAAAATCCCATGGATGGAAGTAGGCTCCTCCATCCATGGTGTTGCAAAGAGTCGGACACGACTGATCGACTTCACTTCCACTTTCACACCTGTGAGCAGGGCATGCCGGGAGAACTCGTGTGGAAATTGGAAAGCTGTGCATGGGGGACTGATTATGTTAAAGTGAACAGTCTAGGGTTTCACTTGAAAGAAAGGGGGACATGCTGCAAAAAAAAAAAAAAAAAAAAAGGAAGGGACACAAAGCAAGCCTACTGGTTACTTCTGTGGCCTTGGTTTCCTTGTCTGAAAACCGGGAGGATGGGCTAGGCTGAATGTCTGGTTCCATCAGGCCATGCAGCTAGGATGTGAGTAGGGCCCGAGGCCAGTGATCTGACTGCCCAAACTGTAGCCCCTTCCCTGCTCTCCTGTCCTCTTAGCCCATCCTTAAACAGCCCTGCTCTCTCTCCCTCCTCCTGTGTGTGTCTGCATTGAGAGACACTTCACACAGCACACGACTCCCCCAGAGGGCGCAGAGCGGTGGCTTTTAGTGTCTTCACAGGCTTGTGCAACTGTCATTGGCTTTAGAACAGGTTTATCTCGCTAAACAGAAATGCCCCCGAGCCCATGGAACCCATGACCTACTTGCTAAGCAGCCCTTCTGTGGGCCTGCTCCTCCCGGCTTCTGCCAGTCCTTTCCTCTGCTCGCTGCCAAATGGGAGGCTCACGCTGGCTGTCAGCCTGTCCTACCCACGCATTCACTTCCTGACCCTCTGCCTTCAGACTTTTGCCCACATCATTCTACTGAAAGGCTTTCTGAAAGGTCAACAGTGACCCCTGGGCCAGATTCAAAGGCTTTTCCTCGGTACCTCCCAACTGGTCAGCAGTCTGGACACTAAGGACCTGCCGATGGTCATGGTGGTCCCTTTACCGGCCCCCACGCCCTCCCCTGCCTGGGACGCCTCATCTTTTACGGGCAGTGTGAAGGGTGGGGATGGGGTTCTGGCCTTACCCTCCTCCTTCTTCAGTAGAAGCTAATGCCTGTGATCTGAATGCCAGCTTCACCGCACACCAGCCCTGTGAGCCTGGGCAGCTTACTTCATCTAAGCCCTCTTTCTTTATTGGTACTTCAGGAAGAGTAACAGTACCTACCCCTTGGGGTTGCAATGAGGATTAAGTGGGTTAATTCATGGAAAGTGCTTGCTTGGAGAACTCCTGGGGACATTTGTTCTCGTTTAGGCGCTCAGTTGTGTCTGACTCTCTGTGACCAACCCCCTGGACTGCAGCCCGCCGGGCTCCTGGCTGTCCATGGGATTTCCCAGGCCACTGGGCACATACAAGCATGCTATGATAAGTGTTTGCTAATATTAGTTTGCTCCTTTTATTCAATGAGTTTATTCATAGTCATTTTTTTTTTTCAATAACTTCTATGCATTGGACTTCCCTGGGGTTCAAATTTCCATTAAATTCAATTGTAAGCAAGGACTTTGGGCATGGATAACTCCCCCCAAAGCCTCACTTTTGCAACCTATAAGATGAAGATCATAGTAGCTGGGTCTTAGGCTTGTTGCATGCTCAGTCTCTGGCTTAGCTGTGTCTGACTCTTTTGCAACCCCATGGACTGTAGCTCACCAGGCTCCTCTGCCGTAGAGTTTTCCAGGCAAGAATAGTGGAGTGAGTTGCCATTTCTTTCTCCAGGGGATATTCCCTATCCAGGGATCCAGGGACATGTCTCCGGCATTGGTAGGGGGATTCTTTACCACTGTGCCCCCTGGGAAGCCTTAGGGATTTTGGAGAATTTAAATAAATTAATCCATGCAAAACCCCATGCAGTATACAGTCCATGGAATTCTCCAGGCCAGAATACTGGCATTAGCCTATCCCTTCTCCAGGGGATCTTCCCAACCCAGGGATTGAACCCAAGTCTCCTGCATTGCAGGCGGATTCTTTACCAGCTGAGCCGCCAGGGAAGCCCCAGAACAATGCCTGGAATGTAGTAAATCCTCTAGAAATGTCAGCAGTAGTGGCAGTTGTAATTATCCTGCCTTCTCTCAAGTTCAGGTGCGTTTGACTTGCCCATGGACATCACTTGCTGTTCTACCATCACTTTAAACCAAACCCACATCTGAGCACGTTAATTTTTTCACAGCAGCTTCCATCACTGCTAACCCGGATCACACTGCGAGCAAGCGCAGTCCCGGTTTCCCAGACTGACTGATCATTGGTCATCTCGCTTCCCCTTTGTCCTTTATATCGGCTTTCCATCCTTCCCAATGACTCGCATTCGCTCATTCTCTCCCATTCCACAGCTTCCACTTTTGCGTGGGGCTTGTCCACCCAGGCGTAAAAATGTGCAGTTACCTCCTGCCTGCCCCAGTCCATCCTCCAAACCAATGAGTACACGACATACCTGCATGCATTACGTGCTTCAACATGACGCTGCCAAGCACTCTCCCTACACCCAGCTGGGCCTCTGAAGGAGCTCCTAAATCTTCTCATTTATTTATTTTTGGCTGCGTGCAGTCTTTGTTGCTGCATGCGGGCTTTCTCTAGTTGCGGCGAGTGGGGCTACTCTGTAGTGGACCGAGGGCTTCTCATTGTGGTGGCGTCTCTTGTTTCGGGGCACAGGCTCTGGGGCACTCGGGCTTCAGTAGTTTCGGCGCACGGGCTCAGCTGCCTTACACACGTGGGACTTCCAAGACCAGGGATCGAGCCCATGTCCCCTGCATTGACAGGCGGATTCTTAACCACTGGACACCCAGGGAAATCCCAAGGGCTTGTAAATCTTTAAAAGAGGTCTCTACCAGCCAACTGCCGTCTGCCATAATTAAGTGGGACTTTCCGTGGTTTCTTCTTCAGTCTTTGCCTCTTGGTTTTGGCTTGGGTATCTGTTTCAGATAATTGGCTTCATCCTTTTTTACCTCCCCAGTCTGGTATTGGAGTTGAAGTCTGGGAGTTCTTTAAAAGCGACAACCACACCCTCACCCATCCTTGCCTCTTGAGCCATTCCACCCTCCCTGTCACTGGTTCAACAGTAATCTCCCTTTTATCATGTCAACCTCTTGCTCTGTGTCAGATAAGGGTCCCTAAACGAACTCAGCATCACATTATTTTTCCTTCATTTATTCTTTTAGGCAGACCTCTATCTTTGTAGGTTTCATGATGTCATAGAATGAAAGACACATGTATAATTAAGCCACAGCTAATAACATGAAGGGGAAAATTCAGGGGACCCATAATGAGAGATTGGAGCACTTAAATCAAATAAATGACTGCATTTGGGCAGTGAACTTCACTATAGCCAAGGCAAAGAGAGACACACAAGGAAGGGCATAATTAACATAATTTACTAAGGGTAATCATACCAGATTGCTAGGGAAACAAATTCCTTTCCTACCTTCAAACAGGAGGATGATATCATCTCACAGACCAGCTCCAGGAGAATTTCTGCAGTGATGGGAATGTCCTTCCATCTCTGCATGGTCCAAGATGGTAGCCACTAGCCACAGGCAATTACTGACCACTTGAAATATGGCCAAGGAACTGAATTTTTCATTTGACTTAATTAAATTTGGAGAGCTACCTGTGGCTAATGGTACCATAATTAGAGTGTAATCACAGACTTATATGTAAATAATATTATAAAATATCTTTAATGGAATATTATAAAATTGTCAAGACCTTCCTGCAACCCTGTATTTGTTTGCTAGGGCTTCCATAAGAAAATATTGCAGACTTGGAGGTGGTATTAAATAACAGAAATGTATTTTCTCAAATCCTGGAGGCTGGAAGTCCAAGATCACAGTGTAGGTGGGGTTGGATGCATTCTGGGCCTCTTTCCTGGGCTTGCAGATAGCCATCTTTTCATGAGACCATGTCCTCACTTAGTCTTTATGCAAACATCCCCCATGTCTCTCTTCAACCTAATCTTTCTTCTTATAAGGATACCAGCTGGGTTGTATTAGGGTTACTCAAAGGCCTTATTTTAATTATCTCTTTAAAGGCCTGTCTCTAAATACAGTCCCATTCTGTGGTACTGGGATTTGCAGCTTTAACATGTGAATATCAGGGAGTACACAATTCAGCTCATAACAGTTTCCTCTGTGTGCTATTAAATAGCAGTCAGGTAAAGGCATTTGTGATCGGAAGCCATAGCTGTATACTCCAGGCGTCTATCCTTCTAGTGCCATACTTGGGGCCAAGGTGTGCTTCTAAGGAATTGAGAGATGAAATGACGTCATATTCCTTAGGCCACAGTCTCTAAATAACAATCTTCTCACCCAGAATGTCAACTCATTCTCCTTTAAAGTGAAGTCTCTCAGTTGTGTCCAACTCTTTGCAACCCCCTGGACTGTAGCCTACCAGGCTCCTCCATCCGTGGGATTTTCCAGGCAAGAATACTGGAGTGGGTTGCCATTTCTTTCTCCAGATCTTCCCGACCCAAGGATTGAATCCGGATCTCCCCCATTGTAGGCGGACGCTTTACCATCTGAGCCTGGCAGCAAAGGCAAGGCCAGTTCAAACCCGAGATTTGAACTCCATTGAGCAGATCGGCCTTATTTCTTCTCGTCCTTTGTTCCCGTTCCTCGGCTTTGTTCAGACTTCTCTACCCCAGGTACCCCATACTCATTCCCACTTCTCTGATTTTCTTCACACTGTCCCTCCTGATGGAAATACTTTGCTTTTATTAACCCCAACATCATCTTAAGAATCTATATTCCGCTAATCTTAACCAAGACCTAACTCATTCTCAAAACCATCTCTGAGCATTCATTCTTCCTTAACACCACTCTCCTCTGTTTTCAAATTCCAGTCACACTTGAAACTGACATCCCAAAATTGAAAATGCAGTTCTTCTGTTTCATAGGTCTTAGGGATTGTCTCAGGAATGAAATCATAAATGTAAGGGTCAGGGAACAAGTGACCTATCCCTTCTGTAGATGTGACATCTTAATACAGTATGAGCACATAGTAGGTGCCCAATAATGTCTCTGCTGCTTGATTGACAGATGTATTTTTCTCTCCCTTTCCCATCTCTGAACTGTTTTTCCAGTTTTATGTACAGCTGCACATTTAGTATCTGGAGCCAAAGCTGTGTATAACATTTACAATAAAGTTGAAGATAGATGGCTAAAAAGGAACCCTAATCATCTCTGATATTATCAAATCCTCTAGTTTGAGTTCTCAGAGAGCCCAAGAAAATTTTCTTTTAATCTCTATGGGCTTCCTGTCCCATAGATGAAGTTATAGAGCTGGCCTGAGAAGTAATTTTGTGAACTCATTTACCAAAGGGGATGGGGGAGACTCACTGTAGTCATCCTTCAGAGGTTTGCAAGTAATAAGCATGCTCTGTTCTCTTCAAGCCCAGAAGAGCTGTGTGGGCTTGATAAATAGCCAAGCTTGGCCCAAGTGCAGCTTCTAAAATGCTGTCTGTAAATACTGCTGAAGAGAACCATCAAAAAGTTGGTGGGTGTTGCTGATGAGTGACTGTGGGTGCTTTTGTTAGCAAACAGGGCAGCAGCCGTCTCTCTCCACTCTGTGAATGACTAGCCTGCTACAGGGACTATAATTCCTCCAATATGACGTCTTTGATTTTCTTTAATCAAATCAAATTCACTAGTTATTTTTGGCTATGCTGGGTCTTCACTGTTGCACGGGCTTTTCTCTAATTGTGGTACTCAGGCTTCTCATTGCAGTGGCTTGTCTTGTTGTGGAGCAGACTCTAGGGCACACGGGCTTCAGTGCTTGCAGCTCCTGGACTCTAGAGCACAGGCTCAATAGTTGTGGTGCAAGGGCTTATTTGCACCAAGGCCTAGGATGAGATGGCTGGATGGCATCACTGACTCGATGGACGTGAGTCTGGGTGAACTCCGGGAGTTGGTGAGGGACAGGGAGGCCTGGCGTGCTGTGATTCATGGGGTCCCAAAGAGTCAGATACAACTGAGCGACTGATCTGATCTGATGTGATATGGAATCTTTGAGCAGGGTTCGAACCTGAATCTCCTGCATTGACAGGTGAATTCTTTACCACTGAGCCACCAGGGAAGCCTCAATACAGCTTCATATAAAGTGGTGGTTCTCAACTAGGGAAGGTTCTGCCTTCTCCCTGTCCCTCCTGGGGAACATTTGGCAATGGCTGGAAACAGTGTTTCTTGTCATAGCTGGCAGTGGGGCCGGGGAGCTATAGGTTTAGTGGGAGCAAAACCACCCCCAGAGGGGTGAGAATTGGCTCCTGGAGGATTTTTTTTTAAAAGTCTTACACTTTTAATATGTGTAAAGCAGAAATATACATACAGGACATAGATAGATGATAGGTGGGTAGGTAGGTAGATGGTGTATCTGTGGGACTAAAGTTTCACAGAGGAGGTTAATTAAGAAAAAAGTATTAAAAAAAAAAAACTCCATAGGGGACAATAACTTTAAAAGGTTGAAAAGACTGCTTTGTAGAAACTTCTCCCCACTCTCCTCCACTTATTTGCCAACATATACCCTAATTTATTCCTTCCAGAACTTACTGCAGTTGGAGAATACCCTACTTACTTTTGTTCACTTGGGTTTTTCTTTTTTTGGGGGGGGGCTGTTATTTTTTAAATTATGAAAGTGTGATAACACATTTACAGGAGACTTGGAAAATATGGAGCAAGGTTACATTTAGTTCCACTATACATTACAATTATTTTTTAAGTAGATAAATTAATATTTTTAGTTGGTGTTTCAATATCAAACTCTCAAAAATTAATAGAATGAATATATAGAAAAGTAGAAGGACGTAGTAGACCTGAAAAGCACTATGAACCAATTCAACATAATTCAGATTTATACAATTTTCACACAACGGTAGGATACAGATTCTATTCAAGTTCCCATAGACTATAAACTAGGAGACACTGGAACATATCCAGGGACATAAAACAAGGTGCAAACATGTCATGTCTAAAAGCGTTACTTGAGTTTTTCTGCCCCACCCCTCTGAAAGTAAGCTTGAAACAGGGACCTTGGCCAACTGCTTGCCACTGTGACCCCCAACAATGCATAGTGTTGGGCATGCAATTGTTATTCAGTTCACATTTGGTGATTCAAGAACATTGTAAGCAAGGAATGATTTCCAATACCAGACCAAGGACCCACTGGATCAACCAGACCCCTCTTCAATTGTAAGCCTCACTTCAAGGCTACCAGATTTGTTGGATCCCTTCTGGAAACTAAGCTGAAGTCCCCTTCTTTGCTCCACAGTCAAGTTAATCTCTTATACCTGGTCTCCACTAGCCCAAGTTTACCCTTCTCCCCGACCTCTGAGACCAGCCATTCTACAGTCTAGCCCTTTTCTCTTCCAATGAGAGACCACAGTGAATACCACACAGATGTCTGACCCATTAAATTAAAACATTTTCAAGAAAAATATAACCGTAGGCTAACCATCTTGGAAATTACACAGCAGAGGAAACGTATGATTATCTGATTTGACTTGGCAATCAATGGAATTACAGTGAACACGGGCAGAAGAAAAAAGACTGGAAGGAAGTAAACCAAAATATTAACAGTGTTACCCATCTCTGGAATGTGGATTTTCGGTTTATTTTTTCCTATGTTTTTGGATAATTTAGGAGTTTCTTTTAATAAGCACACATTTCTTTTACCATAAAAGAGAAGGGGTTTTGGTGGCTGGGTTTTTAAAGCACCATTTATGATACTGCTGTGTCAAGGAGGCATATATAGGCTTGATCCACGGATCCAGGACTGGCCCTATTTGATTACATGGTGATTCCCACAAAAATATTTTGGGTGGGAGGGATTTCTGTGCTCAGGAAAGCCATTGGATTTTGGCCAACCTAGTCCTTTAGGCAAACAGCACCAAGTTTCATGCCAGGATGATGGCTACTATTTGTCCCAAAGAATATTTTATATTTGTTAGATTTTTCATAAATGTCCCTGATTCCCCAAAATACAAGACATTCATTCATGCTATATGCAAAAACCAACCAAACAAACAAAAGAACACAAGCCCACATCTTTCACAGTATTTTCCAAGGGCTTCTTGGCTGCCTGAAGCCAAGCTCGTGACATCCGGACCAAGGAAGATTTCTTAATGAAATGTCTCTTGAAGCCCAGACCACATTTCTACATTTCTTCCTCACGGGTGGCTCCCATGACTGACTTCCCAAATATCCAAAACCACTCCTGTCCTGAAGAATTTTCTAGATACTCCCTCCTCCTAGCCCATCTCCCCGGAACCACTGCAGCCGTTCACACTTCAGTATTTGAGGAGTTCTTGTTTTGTGTGATCAAGGAATGCTTTCAAATACCAGAACTTCGGCAGATCGGTTAATGAAAAGACTCAAACACTAGATCTAGCAATTCGTGAATAATTACAGTGCCCAGGGTGAAGCTAACGACATCTGGAAGGGGATCCAAGCACCCGGCTTGGCACACAAATTATTTCAGCTCTGAGTCATTGTCTGCTCTGACCTCGGTCTCATATACCCGCAAGTGAGGATGTAATTGATGTTGCAACAATGTACACGCTCTCTTGGAGTCCAGGCGAATCGTACATACCCATCAAAGTTCAGTGACCTACTGGGAAAGGTCCATGGCACAAGAGGCATATTGACACACGTGGTTTAAGAACCACTATGAAACTTGAAGTATATCTTACATTCATAGCACTCCACACTCTAGGACAATGACATTTAGGATCCTCATTTAAAACAAACAAGCCTGGGGGCGGGGGTAAGAATCCCTTAATAAAAGATTGGATCTGGCTACCCAAATCTGCCAGAATTAAAAGGAAGAGACTATCTGCTGGGGGAAACATCATCCTTACCTCCTCCAGGGCCCATAGAGAGTCCACCACGGGCTTGATCTTCTTCTGGTTGTAGAGTGCAATGAGCTTGTCCACCACTCCCCGAATGAGGCCAGCACGGCCCTGTTTGAAGAGCAGGTTTAGAAGGGAAAACCCAGCGATGACTTTGTTCTCTTCATATAGCTTGATGGGGTTCACCTTCTCGACTTGCCACCACTGGAAAGAGAGAAGGTGTGGGTGACAAGGAGTCAGTGCTGGGCAGGCTGGGGGGATTCCAGTCGGCCAGGAGGTACCTCTGGCTGGTGGATTTTTGTAAGTGCCTCCTACGCAGGGCACTGCCATGAGTGCACAGCGATGCTTCGAAGATGCTCAGGATCTAGGTCGGGGAGAGCCCTTTACTAAGACAGCTCCTAGGCCACATGTGACCAGACTGCTGAGTCACACAGTTGGAATCGTGATCTGGAGCTAGATCCTGCATGACAATCTGCTCCCAGTTACTCTCCAGGCTTCATTTTTCTCAGTGACGGACCATGGCAGGATACGGCCTCTGAGGTTTCCTGGAAGAATTTAGCCTAAAGCACTTGGCTTAATGGATGGTGGTGGTGGTGGTGATGGGCTGGTGAAGGGAGCAGGATGGCAGAGAAGTCCAAGCGAGGTGGGGGTGCGGTGGGGTGCCTGTGAAAGCAGCTTTCCTTGCTGGGTACAGCAGCAAGGCTGGGGAGGGGGGAGGGGGCTTGGAAAACACCAGATCAAGAAGAAAAGAGAAGCATAGCAGAGGAAGAAGGAACAGCATGATGGAGTGATGAAGCCAGAGTGTTGGGACTAAATTGGTGGTCCTCAGCTAAGGGCAGTTTTACCCTCCCACCTCCCAAAGGACATTTGGTAAATGTTTGGGAATTTTTTTTGTTGTGATAACTCAAGGCGGGGAATGAACTAGCATCTACTGGGAAGAAGCCAGTGTGTGTGTGTGCTCACTCAGGTCCAACTCTTTACTACCCCTTGAACTATAGCCCGCCAGCCTCCTCTGTCCATGGAATTTTCTAGGCAAGAATGCTGGAGTGGGTTACTGGAGTATTTCCTACTCCTGGGATCTTCCCAACCCAGGGATAAAACCCATGTCTTGCATCTCCTGCATTGGCAGGTGGATTCTTTGCCACTGCACCACCTGGGAATTGGAAAAAGCCAGGGATGTTGCTAAAATCCTGCAATACACAGGGCAGGTCCTTGAGACAAAATTATCCATCCACAAATGTCACTAGCACTAAGGTCCTAAGTGGGAAAGCCGCACCTGACAAGTATGGCTGCCTTATTTCCTGTCTCCCGTCTTCCACTTTAGACATGAAAAATAAGTGAGTGAAAGTGAAAGTTACTCAGTCGTGTCTGACTCTTTGCAAACCCATGAACTATACAGTCCATGGAATTCTCCAGGCCAGAATACTGGAGTGGGTAGCCTTTCCCTTCTCCAGGGGGTCTTCCCAACCCAGGGGTTGAACCCAGGTCTCCCGCATTGCAGGCAGATTCTTTAGCAGCTGAGCCACCAGGAAAGCCCAAGAATACTGGAGTGGGTAGCCTATCCCTTCTCCAGCAGATCTTCCCGTCACAGGGATCTAACTAGGGTCTCTTGCATTGCACGTGGATTCTTTACCAGCTGAGCTATCAGGGAAGCCATAAGTAGGAAAAATAAATAGATAACCCATTAACAAACCACAGAAATATTTATCCAATTGCTTTTCTCTGTCTTGATTATGTCCCCTTTGGTTCTTGTTAGACTTTAGAAATTTGAAGTTCCAGCTTCCGGAGGACTCTTAAGAGATTAAAATGGTTACTAACTAGTTTAATACAGAAGGCAAAGAGCCATGTGATGGACACTTAGGAACATTTATGATATTAACATTTATGTTATGGTTTGTTTCCTTTACATCCTGCCTCCTTCCAGGATTGAGGAAGCTCAAAAAAGTAAAATACTTTTAAAAGCGGGGACATGAGATGGTTGGAAAATAAGTCTAAGAAAGACAGGTTGTCAACAGGGGTAAGGTTCATGCCCAACATTTTCACCAAAACCCAGTCCCCAGGGGCCGCAGGGCCGGCTCTAGAAGAGACATGTATTTGGCCTGGGCTGCTTGCCACAGACACGGAGGCAGAGAAATGATTAATAACTTGATTCATAGTGTATACATAGTGCTTCCAGCAGCGTTTGTGAAATGGAAGCTCACTGAGCCTATAGTTGCTGCCCAGTCGTGGTTAAGTGAGTTCCAGAGTCCAGCGCCTGGTTCTGAGTCCCAGTCTGTCACTCACGAGGCATGCAACTGTAAGCAAGTCGCTGAACCTGTGTTCAGTGTCCCCACCATACCTCACAGGGGGAATAAGTGTGTTAATACATACAAACGACTTAGCTCAGCATCTGGCACGTAGTATGTGGTCTATAATCTTTTTCTCATCAGAAGTTGGAGAGATATTCTGGCTTGAGTGAGTAAGAGTTTTGGATCTGGAGTCAGACTGCTCTTGAAATGTTGATTTCAATTGTTATTATCATTACCCTTATGATCTAAAAACAGATGGCATGTGAACACACACTCTGTAAGAGTTTTAAGTGGGAACATCAGTAGGATAGCTGTGTGAGAAATTCCTGTATGAGTCCAACTATGTCTTCGATTTCTAAGCTTTTCTCCAATGTACAGAAGAAAATGCCTTTCTAGAACCTTCCAGAACAAAGCCAACATTCCACTGCCTCAGCATGCCCTACCTTCAATTTGCTTCTAACCGACCAACTAATATTGAACCCGGCCTCTGAAAGGGAACGAACTTGATTCTTGACCTCCAGCTATAAAGCCTTCTGGTAATCAGAAGCCTTGTTCTGGGCAGGAGAATCTTACCCTCCATCCTGGCTGTCTTTATAAGCGCCTTCATCAAACCTGGGCACACTGCAATTATTTCATTAACACTGTGTGTTGTGATTGTGCATGTAGGGGAGAAAGGGAAAACACTTCTTACAACTGTATGTAATTTCAGAGCAATTTGGTTCCCCACAGCAGGCCGTCAGCATCACATTAATTACAGCCACAGCAATGAAACAGCTGCCAAGGACACAAAGCCTGTCTTCAGGGGACATGATCCAGACAGCATCCCTCATTAAGCTCCATTCTTGCTCCCCTGTTTATCCCACGGCTGCGTAATCCTTGACTTGAACTTTGAAGTTCAAACGCAAGCAGAGGCCCTTTCATTCCACTCTCAGGGCAGGAAGTATTGATCATTCCACAATCAGGGGGCGTTTGGGGATAAAGCCTTTGGCAATCAGAGTTGGCACTTTGAGGGCATCTGGATACCTCCACAGTGTCATGCTGAGAGTAAATTCTAAACCCCTTGCCCCGGCTTTGTCTGACTGCCCTATTCATAATGCCTCCACCCCATCCTGCTCTTTTCTGTTGCAACACCCTATCTTCATCCCTTTCAGAGATGTTATGCCAAGCATCTTATTAATATGTGTTACTTATTTCAGCTTGTCTCCTTCCCTCCCAAGGACATCAAGTGCACCAGCCTAATTCACTGCGGTGCCTGGTGCTTGGCACAGCACCACAAACAGTAGATGCTCAGAAGATGCTCACAAAGCGAGTGAGTCCATCAGCATCTCACTGGCTGCTGGGGAGAGTAGAGGAGAGAGGACGAAGGCAGGCTCTGATGAGACGCTGCCACTCCTTGTTGTGGGAGTGGAGGTAAAAATGCAGGTTCAATTCCAAATTAGTTTAATTCTAGCAACTGTAGCTCTAGGTGGGAATGCAGACCTGAGTAGGTTCGTGATGCAGTGAATGTACCAGGAACATGGCTTCTCAATTGCAGACACAGTAACCACTGTATTCAGAACATGAGCATCTACGCTAGTGGTTCACACACTTGCCCCTATCACAATACTGCCCCAGGAGCTTGCGAAAATTTGAGGCCCCATTGTATCTCCCAGCCAGTAGAATAAGGATACGGAGAAATGTCAGGCAGCCCTGGAGACCCGGTTAGAAAGTAGCCAAACTGAAAGGCTGGTCTCTCCATGGACCAAACAAACTTCACTAATGCTAGGTTTATTCTTGACCAATGATTAAGAACACCAACAATCTCTGTTGAAATTAAAAAAAAAAAAAAGCTTTCTGGAGTTTCTCTGACTCTCTCACCTCTTTGCTTCATTTGAACAAAAGCGCCCCAAGTCACAGTCCTGACCATGTGTAATGAGCAGGGTGGGAACACAGGCTGTCTTGCAAATGAATGATGCAGATGAAAGACAAACAAGAGTTAGCCTATCAGGTCCATGTCCTTAGAAGAGCTTACAGCATGCCAAGCACCACACCGCCCCCGTACATTAGACGTGCATGGATACTTACCGATTTTGCAAAGCTGAAGAAGCTCTTGGTCTCTCCAGTCACCATGTTGGATGAACCTGCAAAGGGAAGACTCCTAAGTCAAGCTCATGAAAATCAATCTCTTGGTTCACATGGAAGAATGGCAGTTGTTTGGCCCCAAACTGTCAAGAGCTTGAAAATAAATTTAATTCAGCCTTGGAAAAGTGAGGGAAAAGGAGGGGGTGGGTGGTGTCAAGCCGACAATTTTAACTAAGATCTAATTTAACTAACTGGATCAAAGAGGAAGTAACATTTCTCAAGGCGACCGTTTCATCACTTGGGAAAATTGGTCACGTGGCAAAAATGTGATTTAAGCCAACATTCTAATAAAGTGATGGGCTGCCAAAACGTCTTGTTGGTTCCATTCTTGGAGACTGAGAAATGAACTCATTTGTGAGCTTCCTTTATGGTTTTAATTTGACTCCTTGGTGAGTGAGAGGCTTGGGGAGATGACATTGACTGGGCATTTAAGTGGTGGGGAGAGGCAGGGCTGGGCTAGAATTTAGATGGATGGAAAAATAGGGTACAGAGCAACAGGTGAGGGTGAAAACAGGTTCAGAAGCCAAGGAAATGGTGTGACTCATGTTACCTCCAAAGAGGTCTGGGCAGAAAGGAGAAAACCATTTGAGACCAAAAGTGTAGGTAACCGAGCTTTGCTAGTGAGAACAAGTGATATTCAGAGGGAAGACAGGAAGCTGAGTCAGGGAAGCTTCCCTGAGATGCTCGTGCGGAAAGAAAAGACCTCCTCCTGGGTTCTGGGTTGGGTGGAAGGTGAGAGATACTATACAATATTGGTGCCTTTTCAACAACTCCTCTGTTTTGTCCCCACAGATTTGGGACTAAGATCTTCTCAGAGAACCGGTAAATGAAAAAAACAATGTCTGTCTTAAACTCACTTCTTTGGCATTGGTGAACTTGCTTCTCCTTTTATGGCGTGGCTTTTATGGGATACAAACATCACAGCACTAGGCTTTGATTACTTAGTAGCCAAGTGATTGATATAATGAATTAGATACTTGTGATATGATCGAGTTGTATTACACCAGAGTGACATCGGGAAACTAAGGCAAAAAAACAGAACTAGTACATGAGCAAGGATGGATAAAGTGTTCATCTGCATTTGACTCACATGTCGGTCATAGCCAATATCCATACATTGTACATTGACATTCATAGCTTCTGTTATCAATAGTAATAATTTTAAAATTATGCATCCGCCTCTGAAAACTTTCAACTACTAATACATGGCCACTACTGATAATGCCAGAATACTCCAGCAACGAAAACTTCTTCCTTCTCTTTCTGTCACAATGATCTGATGACGACAAAGTGATGCTTGGCCGCTTATACCTCTCCCGGATCCCTTTTATAAACTTCTCAGCAAATAGTACAGAACTGAGTATTTTTTTCCTGAGTTATACAGAACTAAGGCTCAATTTTCTATTCTATTCCCATGGGACAGAGTGCCAAAAATCTCACACACTGGAGAACCCCAAGATCATACGGCTTTGGAATGTGACATCTGGCTTCAGATATGTTTTTTTTTCCTTTGTGGAGACTAATGTTTAAATTGCTTTCTATGCCTATAACAAAGAGAAGAAGAAGGGGAAGGGGAAGGAGGAGAAAGAGGAGGTGGTGTTGGAGGAGGAAGACGAGGCGAGGAAGAAGAAGAGGGAGAAAAGAGAAAGAGGAGGCTCTGGGGTCTCATTCTTCTGGAGGAAACCTCTCCCAGATGTCCTTCATAAATCCCCCCAGACCCAAGAGCATATAAGTGAATGTAGAGGCAGATGTGGAATTCATCCCTTCAGAGCTTCTGTCTTGATTAGGACATACAGGAGTAGTTTAGAGGAAGGAAATCTTGTACTTTGCAACTTCATCTTCAGTAATGAAGCTCTTCCCATTTATCCCCACCCCCACCTGCATCCTATCCACTCCTCTCCATCCTCCTGCGGGTCCTTTATTGCTTCATTTTTGGAACTTCCTTTGAAGCTATTTGTATTTCCCTCCTGTGCCACCTACTGTGTTCAGGTTCCATCTCATCACTACCTTGGCTTGGCCTTGCTTTATTTCTTGTAGAATGAGACATGCTTATAGGATAATAGTGCAGTAGGCACTTTTAGAATAGAAAACAATGAACAGCCATAGCAATATCATAGAAAACATGAAAAAGTTGAGAGCACCCCCATCTTATTCTGCCAACATATCAGCACATCTCGTCTTTCAGAGCTTCTGCAAGCACACATGCTTCTGTTGAGCACTCACCATATAAAATGTAGGTCCCCAGTGGTTTGAGAAGGCTGAGGCCTTTCCCGGTGTTGTCCCCACAGAGGCAATCCAAAACAATATCCACTCCTTCAGCAGAGATTCTAAATGGCAAGACAATAAAGTAAAATATTGTAACCTGTCAGGGAACAAACTGTTAGTCCCTCTCCCCTCCCATGTCATACTGTTGACTCTCAGGAACACAGAGAGCTCTGAAAGCATCAAGACGTACAGCAGAAGCCTTGGAGGCAGAGGTATCCTCCTGAGTCCGTCTCGAAGAATTTCACAAAGCTGGAGGATGCTAAGCCCAGCGGGTGGTGCCAGCGTGGAAGGTCACAGTCTGTCTAGCCACCTTACTCAACATCTCTGAGCCTCCGCTTTCTCCTTTGGAAAGTGGACCTAGCATGTCTTTTTGTGCTAGGAATGAAGTGAGATGAAAAATATGGTGCTTGGCCGATTGCCAACCACAAAACAGTCACTCTGTTTTGTGACTGTCAATCAACAACTCATATTTATGGAGCTTGGGTCGTGTGCCCGACTCTGTCCAAGGTGCTGAAGACAAATGGTACAACCAGCAAGCTCCCTGTCTTCATGGGGCTTCCAGTCTAGCAGGGTTTGCCTTTTTCCTTCTCCACCTCCCTCCTCAGTGAATCTATAAAGGCATACTAATTTAACTTGCAAACTTCTGTTTGTCCAATCTCCAGGTTCAACCTATAAATACACTCTCAGAGGAAGAGGGTTAAATAGAGGGGATCTTCCTACAGTGATGGAAGGTTCCAGCATAGAGGGAATCCACATCCGTCCTCTATTAGGAAGATTCCTTCATCCGTTTATTTATTTAACATTTAGCAATTCACTTACTCATGCACTTAATAAACACGTACTGGGCTTCCTGGGTTAAAAGAGATTATGCAGGAGGGGCTGTAGGACTGGAACTCTTGGGAGATGTGTAGGGAAAATATTCCTGCCCACGGAGTTACCAGCTGTGGCTGGACCCTGCTCTGGTCAGACAAGAAAGGCATTTCCTCAGGTTTGTGAGTTTGCAGGGGCTATCTTGTCTTAGCACATCACTCAGTTTTTCTACCCCCTTCCCCATCCTTCAGCAAAGTTCAGCCACTACCACTAGCTGATGTCACCAGCTGTGTCCACAGTGGCGCCAACTAGGAAATTATACATGCACCTCCAGGGTTCAGACGCGAAGGTGACCTTCTCATGCCAGCAAGAGCTGAGTCTAACAAGAGTGTGCCCTTTAAAAGCCCTCAGGCCTTGTCCAAAACCCAGCCCACTACAGACGCCCTTCCAAAGTGATCAGCTTTGCTTTCTACCCAATAGAGGGCTTATCTCATGGGTGTGTCTGTTCAAGTTCCATCTGTAAATTAGCAACTGATGCTTTTGAACTGTGATGTTGGAGAAGACTCTTGAGAGTCCCTTGGACTGCAAGGAGATCCAACCAGTCCATCCTAAAGGAGATCGGTCCTGGGATTTCTTTGGAAGGAATGATGCTAAAGCTGAAACTCCAGTACTTTGGCCACCTCATGCGAAGAGTTAACTTATTGGAAAAGACTCTGATGCTGGGAGGGATTGGGGGCAGGAGGAGAAGGGGACGACAGAGGATGAGATGGCAGGATGGCATCACCGACTCGATGGACGTGAGTCTGGGTGAACTCCGGGAGTTGGTGATGGACAGGGAGGTCTGGTGTGCTGCGATTCATGGGGTTGCAAAGAGTTGGACACGACTGAGCGACTGAACTGAACTGAATGAACAAAATTGATTGCTTCATGTGAAAAAAATGCTCAATGTTGCTAATTATTAGAGAAATGCAAATCAAAACTACAATGAGGTATCACCTCAGAGCGGTCAGAATGTTCATCATCAAAAAGTCTACAAACAATAAACTCCGCAGAGGGTGTGGAAAAAAGGGAGCCCTCCTACACTTTCGGTGGCATTGTAAATTAGTGCAGCCGCTGTGGAAAAACAATATGGAGGTTTCTTAAAAAACTAAAAATAGAACTACCATATGATCCAGTAGTCCCACTCCTGAGCATGTATCTGGAAGAAAACACAATTCAAAAAGATACATGCATCCCCATGTTCATTGCAGCACTATTTACAACAACCAAGACATGGAGGCAGCCTAAATGTCCACTGACAGAGGAATGGATAAAGAGGATGTAGCATACACAGACAGACACACAATGCAACATTGTGTCATGAAAAAGAATGAAATAATACCATTTGCAGCAACATGGATGGACCTAGAAATTATCATACCAACTGAAGTAAGTCAGAAAGAGAAAGACAAATATCGTATGATATCACTTACATGTGGAATTTTAAAAAATGGTACAAATGAATTTATTTACAAAACAGAAGCAGACTCATGGACTTATAAAACAAACTATGGCTACCAAAGGGGAAAGGTTGGGGGAGGAATAAATGAGGAGATTGGGATTAAAAAAAATAAATTGTAGTAAGGGTATTTCATTTCATCAAACTTTTATTTCCATTTACATATTTTAAAAATATGTGAATGAGGGTGTGTGAGTTTATATGAACATGCAGAAGGATATGTGCATGAAACAAATGTGTGTGTAAATAAGTACTAAGTCTGAACCACTATAAGATGAATTTTTCATGGTGTGCAATAACAGAAGAAAGTGGTTACAAACTTTCCTTGGTAAATGTTCTTTTCTTCTGGTTTGTACACTAATTGAAATGAAGCTATTTAGAATGTTAAAAATTTTTTAAAAAGGGAGGGAGCCTGCTGCACAGCGGGGCTGGAGAGGCAGCAGGAGGCGGTGCACAGGGGAGCTGCGCGCCTTCCTTTCTCACGTCCACAGGTCAATTTTGCTCCCTCCCGTGGAAGTGAGAGCCTGCCCTGCCCCTCCTAGCCAGCCCTCCTGGACCAAGTCCTCCCCGTGAACTTCACTTCCCTAAGACCCTTCCCTCGGCCTGCAGGATGCCGCCCAGGTGCAGGAGTGGCCTCCCCGACACAAGGCTGTTCACACCTTCCGGGGCATCCGCGCTGGCCCTGCCTGTCCTCTGCTCCCCACTTCCTGTCCGGGGCTCCTCACATCCACATTCTGCTCATGGGCCTACAACCTCTCCTCTGCCCATCCCAGTTCCTTGCACTGGCTGCCTGGCCTCAGCCTGTGGCTCCAGCCTCTGGACTGTGGTTCTGCAGAAATGCAGGGCACGCCCACAGAAACACGTGACCATATGCTCCGCCCACTTCCCTATCCTCGCCACCCTAGACACCCTGACTTTCTAGCTATTCCTAAAACCCCACATTCAAGAGCACCTACTGTGTGCCAGGCGCAGCACTGTCTCATCTCATGAGGCCTGGTGTCAATCCTGAGACTCAGGGCCAGTTATACCCATTTGATGGATGAGGAAACTGAGGCTCAGTGGAGTCAGTTGACTGTGTGGGGAATAGGAGGGCCCTGGTTTGAACGGGACGCCAAGGGAGAGCCCCAGAGATGGAGTAGGTTTTGTAGGGTGGGTTGTGGCCAGCCCGGGGGTGACTACCACTGCCACTTATAGTGCCCGGTGGAGGCTGAGCAGAGTCGGGCAGTGCGCAGGGCTTGAAATCGGCCAGCAGTTCGCTTCCATTGCTGTCATCACACCTTTTGAAGTCAGTGGTGCAGTGCGGCGAAGGGAAGGCAGGAGATGGCTTCTGTGGATGAGAAGCTGGGTACAGGCTGGCGTCATTCCTGGGGGCCCTGAGGGTGAGAACGCCACCGACCCAATTTGGTTACAGAAGTCAAACCTGCGAGACAGACATTGCTCCTTTAAGGGCCAGCAATGTTCCTTCAGGTGAGAGCGGCAGAATGGAAAAGCGCTCCATCCCCTTGTTTACTCACTAGAAGCGCAGTCAGTGGATCGGACTGACTGCATCTAGTTAAAATGCTCAGGCCCCGCAAGTAGGGACTTCCCTGGTGGCTCAAACAGTAAAGAACCTGCCTGCAATGCAGGAGACCTGGGTTCAACTCCTGGGTGGGGAAGATCCCCTGGAGAAGGGAACGGCAACCCACTCCAGCATTCTTGCCTGGAGAATCCCATTGACAGAGGAGTCTGGCAGCCTGCAGTCCATGGGGTCACGCCGGATATGACTGAACAACTAACACTGAACAACTTTCTTTCCACAGGGAGGCTTGGGTCAGGTCCTCCCTTGCTCATCCTTCCATTGACAAGCACCTTAGCAGCATCTTTTAAAGGAAAAATCATGAATATCACAAGCAGAGCTACGCAGCTCGTCAGAGGCACAGAGACCATCCTCATTTCTGAGCTGCCCCCAGGGCTCCAGTTTCTGGGAATGTCCACCTTGCCTGCATAATTACACAAACACAGAGAGGGCAGAGTTAAAGGCAGCAGTTCCTACTCTGCTTTCTCCTGCTGTCATAAATCTCTGCAGACTTAAGAAGCAAACAGAAATAGCCCCAGCTCGGAGAGTCTCTATGCCAAATTCAGCAGCAAGATATTTTGGGATGGCTGATCCGAGATTTTCCTGTCTGTCTGTCCTTGGTCCCCAACCCCCTGCTCCTTTTCTGAAAGTGACGACTCTTTGCGTCTCACCCACTCGGATCAGTGGGGGATTTCTCCTGAGTGGTAGCCTTTGCCATTGAGACATTACTGGGTAAGCGGCCCTTCGACTTTGTCAATCAAGAGATCAATTCCCCTTTATCATCGTAACTTCCATTTCCAGCTGGGTCCTTGGGCTCTCCTGCAAGTCTTCTCGTTCAGAATCCCCTTTTCTCTGAGAACTCATCCATGTCATGGCTTTAACCATCACCTCTGAACTCATGACACAGGGATGAGGCGATTTCAGCGCGCCTGGCACACAGTAGGCTGCTTAGTAAAAGTTCACTGCGATGCCTCCCACCTGCACTTAGCAAAACCACCTCTAGGAGGGAACCCTTTCTCTATTGTTTTCTCTCCTCTCTCTCCTGCTGGCTAGGCTTTTGTTAATTTCCACTTGGCCTCAGTTTCTTTATTTGTAGGATGTGGAATTTCCATCTTGCTGGAAACACATCAAATGGTCTCACTAAGATGCTCAAAAGAGCGAAAGGACTGACGCAGACCTGGCGTGGGACTCACTCCCCGCCTCTCTACGGACTAGGATACTTCCCAGTCTTCGAGCTCCCACGCGGGGGCTGTCCCCCTCTGTGCTCCCTCTGGTATTTTTTCTCTCCTCTTTATTTTTAAAACCCTTACAGTCAGATGCACACAATTCAAAGCTTCGAACTCTTCCACTTTGTTTCATCTCCTGAAACAAAGAACATACTCATCTCTCTCCTGAAAAGAGAAGGGGGAGTGACATAAAGGCTAGGTCTGTATTATAAGTATTTCACCTTATTCCCTTTAGAATGTCTGGTTCTAGGCTGCAGACATGTTCAAAAGAAGCAGACTGACGGACTGGTTGATGAAAGAATTTCCGTCCCAAGAAATTTTACGCTATTATTTTTTTCTAGTTGATCACACACAACATTGTGTAACAAACAATATCCACGGATCAGAAAAGAAGGAAAAGTCACTCTGCATTCCACTCCTGTTGCATCTTAGTGGGTGGATTTTTTTTCCCTTTCATTTTATGTCCGTACACGCCAAGGATTTATACAAAGCTGTGATCACAGTGTAGCTGGAATTTGGCATACTGCTTTTTTCACTCAATATGCTACTATGGATATTTTTTTCATTTTCTGACAGAGTCTTCATAACTAGCATTTTTTTTAGGGGCTGCATAATACTCAAGTGTGTGGGTGTAGTGTAATCTACCGAGCTGTTTCCCTTCTGTTGTTGATGGGGGCTGGTTCTGAATTTTCACTATTATAGACGATGCTGTAATTCACGCTGTCGGTCCATCCTGGGCGCCTACAGCGAGGCAGAAGGAGTACTTGGCTCTGCAATAGGCAATATGGACCTGTGGCTTTTATCTTCTTCAGGATTATTTCCTGAGGGTAGGATTCATGGGACAGAGAGTTGAAATATACCTGTGACTTCTCAAGTCATTTTTAGGCTAATCCTAGGATCTCTACTTAAAAACTCAAGGAAGTGTTGGAGGTCATGTTGGCAGGATGGTGGTCGGAGGAGATACTCTCAGATGCTGTTATCTTCCACTTTTCTGACATCAGCAGAAATCATCGATTCTGGGCTAATGGGAGCAGGTCAAGTACAGTGAGGGGATGAGGGGATGGTTCAGCTCCTGGGGTGTGGGGGCCACAGAGGCTCCCTGGTATGGACGGCCACCTCTTCAGAAGAGCTGCCATACCCTGCTTCTCTTCTGCTGCTACCTCCCAAATCCTCTGACCACATCCTCCAGCCGCACTGGTCTCCTTGCAGATTCTGCAACTGACCAAGTCTTTCCTGACCCTGGGCCTTCGCACACGCCATTCCCCTTGGTCAGAAATGCTCTTCCTTTGGCCCGATTCTCATCCCTCAGTTCTCAGTCCAAATCTCACCCTTCGATGGATGACACATCTGATTTCCCCATGTGCCTGTGCTTATTTCACTAGCACCTTGCATTTCTCCACCAGAGTGCATACCAAAACTATAAAGCAATGAACCTTTCAATATCTTTTGTCCTGTCTTCCCCACTGAGACTGTAAGCTCCTTGAAGACAGTGATTCTCAAGGTGGTTTCTGCTGGATCTGCTGCCCTAGCAGAGTACCTGGCCCACCACAGATACTTGGTATTTACTAAGTTAAGTTGGTCAGGGCAGGAACAGAGAAAGGGATGCTTGCCAAAATATCACTTCAGAGGATGAAAGAAAAGAGGACGGAAGGGATCAGATCACAGCTTGAAAGATACAAGCTAAAGAAAGGAAGGAACTTCCCCGGGGGCTACTCAGTAAAGAATGCACCTGCCAAAGCAGGAGACTCGGGTTCAATTCCTGGTCCGAGAAGATCCTAGATGCCACGGAGCGACTAAGCCCGTGTGCCGCAAGCACTGTGCCTGAATGCTGCAACTCCTGAAGCCCGTGCACCCAAAGCCTGTGCTCCACAACAAGAGAAGCCACCACAACGAGATGCCCGAGAGCCACAACCACAGAAAGTCACTCCCTCTCGCTGCAACCAGACAAAGCCTGCGAGTAGCAGCATCCAAGACCCAGCGAGCCAAAAAAAAAAGGAATAAAGAACCACCTGAGGGGTATAAGAGTAGGCAAAAATATATTCTGAGAGTCTTTCAGACTACTATATATAAAATAAATAAGCAACAAGCATTTACTGTATAGCACAGGGAACTCTATTCAATATTCTGTAACTACCTACACTGGAAAACAGAATCATCTATACTTAAATTTTTTACAAAATGCCTGCGATCTCTGGACATCTGAGAAATGGATGGTGAAGTTCTAATATCTAGCTTTTAAGCTCTCTTTTCACACCCCATGGGAAATACTGGGGCAACCTTAAATAGCATGTAGATCTCCCCATTCAATATCTAAAAACAAATTGGGGAATTCAGACCATCAGAAGGCTTTCCTTTCCAAGAAACTTCCCAAGTTTCACCTAATCTGGTCCAAATCTATCACTTCAAGCAACCAGATCTCCTGTCTTGCAGCCCTTAATCAGGGGTGTGGAGAAAATGGTTTCTTTGTTATGATGTTAGCTAGACAACTTAATCGTTTGTAGCTTACAATTTTGTGCTGGAGACTGAAAATACATAAACAGTGGCTCTGGGACCTGGCTGAATCCTCCCAGGGACTGCGAGTGGAGCAGAGCCTGGGAATCTGCCTTGAATGCTCAGAATCAGCAGGGGGAGACCCACAGATCATCTGCAAGTGTGGCAGCAGCTGAGTGTGCCATCTGATCCCCTGTGTTGGCATGCACGTGGCCGTGATCAACGGCTTCAGGATCACAGGTAGAATATGGATCTGGTTATAAACCAAAGTCTCCCCTGTGGAGACTGCAACAGCCAGCAGACTGACGCCTCTGCCTTCAGACTCCCGTCTCCCATTCATTCTCCCTGCAGCACCAGGGACTGTTTCAAGCCCATGTCCCATTTGTCACCACCGTGGTCCTTTGGTGGCTCTCAGTCACACCCAGGTTGGAGTCCACATCCCCTGGGGCTGTTATGTGAATGCATGAGAAATAAACTTCTCTGTGTTAAGGTCATGTTGTAGCAGCTCTCACAATTCAGCTTGGTGAGTTACTTAACGTCTCAGTTCCTTGGGTTTATCATCTCCAAAATGGGGATAATAATAAGGTTGTTGAGAGGATTAGATGAGCGAATTACATGTGAAATAGCCCAGAGCTAGTAATATGCATGTTCAGCATTATGGCATTATGACACTGAGAAAGAGAGCGTGCGTGCATGCTCAGTTGCTAAGTCGTGTCTGACTGCAATCCCATAGACTGTAGCCCGCCAGGCTCCTCTGTCCATGGGATTTCCCAGGCAAGAATTCTGGAGTAGGTTGCTGTTCCCTTCTCCAGAGGATCTTCCCGACCTAGGGATCGAACCCGGGTCTCCTGTGTTGGCAGGCAGATTCTTTACCACTGAGCTGATGACTATTATTAGCCCTCCTCTAAATGAATGCCCCTGTTGTTTAAGAAGGGGCTTCCTTGATAGCTCAGTTGGTAAAGAATCCACCTGCAATGCTGGAGACCCCGGTCTGATTCCTGGGTTGGGAAGATCCCCTGGAGAAGGGATAGGCTACCCAACTCCAGTATTCTTGGGGTTCCCTGGTGGCTCAGCTGGTAAAGAATCCTCCTGCAATGCAGGAGACCTGGGCCTATACAGTCCATGAGGTCGCAAAGAGTCAGACACAACTGAGAGAAATTCTTTAAGAGAGAAGCGCAAGGACCATCCCGGTGCTCTTTACAACAAACATCTTACCTCTTCACTTCCTGCACATAGTCTGCGTTTCTGTCGAAGAGGTGGGTCACGGAGTCCTTGATAGCTTCGTGCTTGAAAGTAGAAGCTGTTCCAAAGACGGTCACGTTGGGAACAGTGGAGCACAGCTGAGCCACAGCTTGGCCCTAGAAGTGAAATATAACAGACAAGTCACACAGGAGAGCTACCACCCGACAGCTAGTCTTGCTGGGCGAAAAGCAGGATTTCTCGGCCTTGGCGCTATTGACCTTTATTTTTTGGCTGGACTGGTCTTCATTGCAGGGGGCTGAACTGTGCATTGTGAGATGTTTAGCAGGATCCCTGGCCTCCACCTACACGGTACCAGCAGCATGCCCCCAGCTGTGACAACCAAAAGTATCTCCAGTCAACATGGCTCGTTATTAGATGCAAATCAAAACTACAGCGAGATACCACCTCACACTGGTCAGAATGCCCATCATCAAAAAATCCACAAACAAATGCTGGAGAAGGTGTGGAGAAAAGGGAACCCTCTTGCACTGTTGGTGGGAGTGTAAATTGACACAGCCAGTATGGCGATTCCTTAAAAATACTAGGAATAAAACTAGAATAGGACCCAGCAATTCCCACTACTGGGCATATACCCTGAGGAAACCAAACTGAAAAAGATACAGGTACTGCGGTATTCATCATAGCACTATTTACAATAGCTAGGACATGGAAGCACCTAAATGTGTATCAACATATGAATGGATAAAGAAGCTGTGGTACATATACACAGTGAAACATTACTCAGCCATAAGAAGGAGCACATTTGAGTCAGTTCTAATGAGGTGGATGAACCTAGAGCCTATTATACAAAGCAAAGTAAGTCAGAAAGAGAAAAGCAAATATCGTATATTAACACACATATATGGAATCTAGAAAGAGGCACTGATGAACCTATTTGCAGGGCAGCATCGGATGGGCTGGAAGAAGCACAAGCTGGAATCAAGACTGCCGGGAGAAATATCAATAACCTCAGATATGCAGATGACACCACCCTTATGGCAGAAAGTGAAGAGGAACTAAAAAGCCTCTTGATGACAGTAAAAGAGGAGAGTGAAAAAGTCGGCTTAAAGCTCAACATTCAGAAAACGAGGATCATGGCATCTGGTCCCATCACTTCATGGGAAATAGATGGGGAAACAGTGGAAACAGTGTCAGACTTTATTTTTCTGGGCTCCAAAATCACTGCAGATGGTGACTGCAGCCATGAAATTAAAAGATGCTTACTCCTTGGAAGGAAAGTTATGACCAACCTAGATAGCATATTGAAAAGCAGAGACATTATTTTGCCAACAAAGGTCCATCTAGTCAAGGCTATGGTTTTTCCTGTGGTCATGTATGGATGTGAGAGTTGGACTGTGAAGAAGGCTGAGCGCCAAAGAATTGATGCTTTTGAACTGTGGTGTTGGAGAAGACTCTTGAGAGTCCCTTGGCCTGCAGGGAGATCCAACCAATCCATTCTGAAGGAGATCAGCCCTGGGTGTTCTTTGGAAGGAATGATGCTAAAGCTGAAACTCCAGTACTTTGGCCACCTCATGCGAAGAGTTGACTCATTGGAAAAGACTCTGATGCTGGGAGGGATTGGGGGCAGGAGGAGAAGGGGACGACAGAGGATGAGATGGCTGGATGGCATCACTGACTCGATAGACGTGAATCTGAGTGAACTCCAGGAGTTGGTGATGGACAGGGAGGCCTGGTGTGCTGCAATTCATGGGGTCGCAAAGAGTCAGACACGACTGAGTGACTGAACTGAACTGAACTGAACTGAATGGAGATGCAGACACAGAGAACAGACCTATGGACACAGGGATAGGGAGGAAGGAGAAGGTGGGACAAATGTGAAACAGATAGCCCACGGGAACTTGCTGCCTGACTCGGGGAGCTCAGACTGGGGCTTTGTAACAAGCTAGAAGGCTGGGATGTGGTGGGAGGTGGGCGGAGGTTCAGAGGGAGGGGACATACGTATATCTATGGCCGATTCAT
Source organism: Bubalus bubalis (assembly GCF_019923935.1). Classification (NCBI taxonomy): domain Eukaryota; kingdom Metazoa; phylum Chordata; class Mammalia; order Artiodactyla; family Bovidae; genus Bubalus; species Bubalus bubalis. Next base: position 4,788,125 of record NC_059174.1, on the reverse strand, counting down.
GTTGGTGGGTGTATGGATGGCAGAAACCAATACTGTGGAGCAATTACCTTTCAGTTAAAGAATAAATGAATTTAAAAAATATCTCCAGACGTTTCAAAATGTCCCCTGGGAAACACGATCCCCCCCAGTTGAGAACCACTGGTATAGAGGAAGGAGAGCCAGCAAAACCCTGGTACCAGACGTAACAATGATCATTTAACTATCTGGACTTCAGGTTCTCCATCTATAAATCAGCACTGATATTACCTACACCCCCAGGGATCTTGGAGGATGTCCTAGTTTGGATTCCCCAGAAGCAGATCCTGAGGCAAGGATTTTGAGAGCAAGTCCTTTATCTGGAATAGGATTACAGGAAATACCAGGGTATTAAGACAGAAGTAGAAGGCAGTCAATAAACAAATCAACCCTGAATATTCATTGGAAGGACTGTTACTGAAGCTCTAATACTTTGGCCACTTAATGCACAGAGTTGACTCACCGGAAAAGACCCCGATGCTGGGAAATATTGAGGGAAGGAGGAGAAGGGGGTGACAGAGGATGAGATGGTTGGACGGCATCACTGACTCAATGAACATGAGTTTGAGCAAACTCTGGAAGACAGTAAAGGAAAGAGGAGCCTGGTGTGCTGCAGTCCATGGAGTCGCAGAGAGTCCGACATGACTGAGTGACTGAACAACAACCTTTATCTGGAATAGGATTGCAGGAAACACCGGGATATCAGGACAGAAATGGAAGGCAGTCAATAAAGGCTGTGTTTATCAAGTCAGCATCCACCATGGGAACTGGAACTGGGTCCCTCTGAGGACCTCCAGGAGCAAATGCAGATTGCACCTTGCATTATCCCAACCAAGCGGTGAGGAAGCTGGAGTATTTATCCACCAAATTTCCATCTGATACGGGTTCAGGGTTGCTTCTGCAGCAGTAACCCTTAGGCATGTCTGGCTTGTCCTTAGAGACCAAGCGTGCTTCCACAGCCAGTTAGGAGCCCTAAGTGAGCAAATTGTACCACACTGAGTGCAGAGAAGGTGTGGTGTGGCTGACAGCCTCTGCTCCGGGGTGTGGAATGAGGTAACATGTGACACAGGTCAGTGCCTGGCACAAAACATGGGACTCAGTCACTGTTAATCATCCGTACCCCATAGTAGCTTATTACAGCCTGAGCTGAGATGTCCAACCGTATGAAGAAAAAGCCAGTACTTGAGGTTTAAATACCAAATGATTCAAGAGAGATCACAAAAGTAGTTAGGAATGGGTAATCTTCCCATGTCCTTTTTCAGTATGGTCAGAAGTTTGAGTCAGTAGACAAAATACTGTGATCGATCGCATGCATTCACAAACCTTCCAGTAAAACCCAATTTGCTAATTAGGATGCATCCTAAAACCAAATACTATCTTTTTCCAGTGTTCCATCAACCATCTTCATGAGGCAGAAATTATTAAGGAGGGAAATCATTCCACCAAAGGCATCTGTGATATGAATTACTGCCTCTCGCTTTATTTACATTTTCATGTTGGTGGACTCAATCAGGCTGGAAGGTCAATTTGTGGAAATACGATTCTTCCCAACATTTGCAATGAAAGGTAACATTGAGAGCATCAGAAAATGTCAGATTTATAAACTCATCTGGTTACCCCCTCCCCCTCATTGTTTATAGAGCAGGGACAGGGGACTTGGAAAGGTTAAGGTGACCCAGTTCTTCTGAGGCAGACCTGAGATGCAAAGCAAAGTCTCTTGACTTCCAGCTACTGCCATTTTCTATTATGCCACGCTGTCTACTTATTTTGACATTTTGCACTAAGTGGACTTTTATGTTGCTGTCTAAAATAGACACATTACTGACATGCTCGCTTGGAGGTCAACACATCAGAAAATGGCCATGAACCTGAGACTCTAGACAGGCTGTACTTCTCTGCTCTAAGAATAGCTTTGGTATTTTGGTTAATTTCTTCTTAAAAACATTTTATTTATTTATTTTTGGCTGCGTTCGGGCTTTCTCTAGTTGTGGCAAGTGGGGGCTCCTCTCCAGCTGCAGTGTGGGGGCTTCTCGTTGAGGCGGCCTCTCTGGGTGCAGAGCATGGGCTCCCGGGCGTGCAGCACTCAGTACTTGCACACGTGGGCTCTAGACTGTGGGCTCAGTAGCCGTGGCACACGGGCTCAGCAGCCCCGGGGCCACTTAGTTTCCCCTTAGTTGCCCCAACAAGGGACCGAAGCCGTGTCCCCAGCATTGGCAGGCAGATTCTCTTTTCTTGGCAGGAGGATTCTTAATTACTGAACTACCACGGAAGTCTGGTTCATTTCTTTATCTCCTGATTTTAGAGAACAAAAAAGGGATTATCCTTCCTATGCATGCGTCCTGAGTTGCTTCAGTGGCATCTGACTCTGTGACCCTGTGGGCTATAGCCCACCAGAGTGTAAATGTCAGCAACGAATGTGACGATCCTTGAAGATTCGACAGGTACTGTTAGTACTGCTGGGGTGAGAGCTTAGAGCTGGTGCTCATAGCTGTGTAGTCCCTCCTGCCTTCTGTCCTTAAGCAAGTGAGTCAAAGTGTCCGACTCTTGCGGCCCCATGGACTGTAGCCCGCCAGGCTCCTCTGTCCATGGAATTCTCCAGGCCAGAATACTGGGGTGGGTAGCCGTTCCCTTCTCCAGGGGATCTTCCCAACCCAGGGATCGAACCCAGGTCTCCTGCATTGCAGGAGGATTCTTTACCATCTGAGCCACCAGGGAAGCATTAAGCAAACCTGACATTTATCCACTCAACTCCTTTTCAGATTCCTACTATATGCTGCCTCGTCACACTGTGTAACAGAGGCTGGAGCAGCAGACTCCTGATACACCTTCATCTCTCTAGGCACACCGAGGTCCACGGTTGTGTACTGAACTACATCTTACCAGCTGTCTTCACCTGGCTCTCCGGAAACCACACGTCAGACTCAAGCAATCCAAAACATAACTAGTGGCTCTCTCCAAAAGAGTTACTCCTTGTATGAGCTTGCGAGGGCTGCCGTCACGAAATGCCACAGGCTGGGCGGCTTAACCAACAGGACTTTGCTGTTTCACGGTTCTGAGGCTAGAGGTCTGAACTCCAGTGTCAGCAGGGCTGGCTCCTTCTAATGACCATGAGGGAGGGAGCAGACCAAGGCCTCCCTCCCCGGTGGTCTTCTCCTTGGGTGTCCTCACACTGGTCTCTCCCTGTGCCCATCTGTGTCCACAAATCCCCTTCTTGTAAGGACAGCAGCCTTGTGGTTTAAGGCTTACCCTCATGACCTCATTGTAACTCAATGACCTCTGTGAAGATCCTGCCTCCAAACAAGGGCACATTTTGAGGGTGCTGGGGTTTAGGATTTTAATTTATGAACTGGACGAGGGCAGGGGGACACGATTCAACCCCACACACTCCTCCCGCTGCATTTTCTGCCTCAGTGGATGGAGCTGCACCATTCACACATTGCTAAAGAGAGAAATCTAGGAGTTGTGCTGAACTCCTCTTCCAAATGGCACAGATTGCTTCCCCTCACCATCTCTTGCGACTGCCACTTCCTCCCCTGGACTATGACAACACCCTTCTCACCGGCCTGGCTGTTTCCACGTGGACTTCGCACCGTGAAGGGCAATTTTCCTCAAACACACCACTGAGCATTTCTCACGTGCTGCAAGGCTTCCCAACGCCTGTCCCACCTCCGGATGAAATGCACACCCTGTAGGTGACCGCACAAGCCCAGCCCCCCGGGATCGACCCAGTCACCTTGCTAAGAGACAGCCTCCGCCTTGCCAATATCCACTCCCTAGCTACACATACTTGCGCCGTCAATGACAGTGGCCCTGACCCTCATCCCAAGGCGTTCGCAGAATAAGCCTTCAACCTTCTTTTACTGAGGAAGGAGCTGAGGTTCACGGAAGTCGGGGGCCTGGGCCAAGGCCACCAGGGTACGATGCGGCAGAACTTGATGTGCTGTGCTCGCCGGCTGAGCGACCCTGAGTAACCGTCCGCTCCTCTGCATTTTATAGTATATGCATCATATGGCACTATATAAATTCTAAGACTGCTGTGGGGCCGTATGACATAATGCATCCACAGGCTTAGCACCGGAACACTCAATAAGCATTTGCACCCATTACCACTAGGACTCCTATTGCCGGTTTTCTCCGTATTATTATGGTTATACGGGCAGTGGGAGCAGATCCACAATCTACTGCTACTCCATAGCCCCACATGCTGCTTGCAGCAGTGCCGCTTTCCCCGAATGCGTCCCCTCCCCTGTCACGCCCTGGCTGTCCACTCCCTTCTGCAGCTCACAGTGCTTGCTCTGAGGCCGCCCGTCTTCCAGCATCCCAGGCAGACCCTGTCCCCTCTTCCAGGGCCACCACTGAACGTCCTCCAGGACAGCAGCCACCGCCGCCTTCTGCGGCTGCTCGCGGACCCGTCCGTGTGCCAGAGACGGTGCCTCGTGGGCTCCACACCCCAGTGCCCAGGGCAGAGCCTGGCACGAAGCAGGTGTTTGGTAAAGTGTGTTGAACTGATGCACAAGAAATAACAGGGGTTTGATGTAATGGGGAAGCCCCTTGTCACTTTGCAGATTTCTTTGTTTTTCAGCTTTGCAGAGCAGGAATAAAGCATAGATTTAACATTCAGCATTACTAGTCTCTGGCCCAAGCAGAAATTTACCATTTTCATTTTAAAGAGAAAGATACATGTGGTAATAAAATGAAGTGACAGAAGTAACTGGGTTACCTACATATTTATATTATTATGTAATATATGTGAGCACTAAATGTAATATATAATACATAAACATATTATATAATATAATTACAGTCAGCCCTCATGGATACTGATTCTGCATCTGTGGAGGCAACAATTGGTGATTTGAAAATATTCTGGAAAAATTAATTCCAAAAGGTTCCAGAAAATAAAACTTGAATTTACCACATGCTGGCAACTATTTACATAGAATTTATCTTGTATTAGGGCTTATAAGTAATCTTGAGATGATTTAAAGTACATGGAGGATGTGCATAGGTTATATGCAAACACTATCCCATTTTATATAAAAGACTTGAGCATCCTTGGATTTGGGTTTCTGTTGGGGGAAGGGTGTGGTCCTGTGGATGCCAAGGGACAACTGTGTATATATAATTATGTTATACAATATATAGATATGCATATATGAATGGGCTTCCCAGATGCCGCTAGTGGTAAAGAACCTGCCTGACAATGCAGGAGACAGGAGAGATTTGAGTTCGATCCCTGGGTCGGGAAGATCCCCTGGAGGAGGGCATGGCAATCCGCTCCAGTATTCTTGCCTGGAGAATCCCATGGACAGAGGAGCCTTGTGGGCTACAGTCCCTGGGGTTGCAAAGAGTCAGACACAGCTGAGCACACATGCATGCATATATATAATATAAATGCACATATAATTACCATAGTATACAAGTAGCATATGTAATATTCGCTCAGTCATGTCCGACTCTTTGCGACCCCACGGACTGCAGCCTACCAGGCTCTTCCATCCATGGGATTTTCCAGGCAAGAGTGCTGGAGTGGGGTGCCATTTCCTTCTCCAGAGGATCTTCCTGACCCACGGATCGAAGCCAGGTCTCCCGCATTGTAGGCAGATGTTTTACCGTCTGAGATTATAATGTCTATTATTATATAAATAATGATGGGTAGTAAACACAAGTTCAGTGCACCTCTATTTGCAGCACTCCCACCCCCTCTTTTAACTCTTAATTAATTCACTCAGGCAATGAGAGGCCCTTGCAAGATCCTCAGTGATTTTCTAAAATAAATAATACCCACCATTCTGTACTTAAGCAGAAAAGTGCTCTCCCTCACATTTATAGAAAATCTGTACCCTCCCTTCTCCAACTCCCAAGGTGAATGCAAGATCAGCATCTAATTTATCCTCGGTTTCTCCCACGTGCCTGGCAAACAGCATGGACTCAATAAACATTTGCGGAAGACGGAGTGAATTTTCAATAAAAAGGATTTTGCAATTTACCTGCAGACCCAGAACATAAAATGAACAAGACAATCTAGTCTCCCAGCAACAGCAGTAAATGGAGATTTGCATGTACTTGTTTCTAATTGATTCCCCTTCCCTTGTAGGATGTAAGAGCTTGCAGCAAGCCTCTGCCTCCCTTCCCTGCAGTGGTAACAGCGGCGTGGTTCCTGCCTCCCACCTTGTGCCAGGTACCGGGCTAAAGAGCTGCCTTAAATCCTTAAATCACTTGTAGGACACTTCGTTTCTCTTTTATACGTGAAAATGGGGATTCAGAGAGGAAAAGAACCTGTCCAGGGTTATGGCGCCTGTACGTGATAAGGCTGGGGTCAGACTCAGCTGTCCCTGACTCCATGGCCACTCTGCTATTAGTCTTTTCCTCCATCCTGCTAAGCACTCAAGTTGCTGACATGGAAATCTTAGAGAAAGCCATGGGTCCTTGACATCAGTCTGGAAGGCTTCATTGATCTACTCTGGATAGCTCTGTCTCAGGTTGAGACAGGTGAACAGATTTCAACCAGCTCGGTCCTAATCCCAGGGCTATTGAGGTCTCCTCAAGCAAGCACAGACAGTGGGAAATCCAGGGCCAATAATTTCGAGGAAGTTGTTTGTGGGGGGCGGGGAGGGGCGGGTCCTGCAATTCGACTCTTATCAACGGACTGGCAGTTCAAAGCAAGATCTTATTCTAGAAAGTTTGGGCACAGTAGATGAACAATTTGAGGAGGAGGTCGCTGTTTTAGTTGCTCAGTTGTGTCCAACTCTTTGTAACCCCGTGGACTGTAGCCCTCCAGGCTCCTCTGTCCATGGGATTCTCCAGGCGAGAATGCTGGAGTGGGTTGCCATTGCCTTCTCCAGGGGATCGTCCCAACCCATGGTTCAAAGCTCCACCTCCTGCTTGGCAGGCGGGTTCCTTACCACTGTGCCACCTGGGAAGGTCAGAGGAGCAGGTACATCTGTGTAACAGGCTTAGTACATGCCTGAGACATATTCAGCTTGTTACACGACAGTTTTTAACACAGCTGTCCTGGAATTAGGACCGAGCCTGGCTGAAATTCTGGTTACCCCCCCAACCTGAATTTAGAATGGATGCTCTCCCTTATGTGTAGAATCTAAAAAGGCATGCTACAAATGAACTTGTTTACAAGACAGAAGCAGACTCACAGACTTAGAGAGGAACTTACGGTTGCTGGGGAGGAGGGGGAATGAGGGAAGAGATAGGGAGTTTGGGATGGACATGTACACACTGCTGTATTTAAAATGGATCACCAACAAGGACCTACTGTATACCACAGGGGACTCTGCTCAACGTTATGTGGCAGCCCAGATGGGAGGGTTTAGGGGGAGAATGGAAACATGGCTGAGTCCCTATGCTGTCCACCTGAGGCCATCACAACACTGCTAACTGGTCACACTCCAGTACAAAACTAAAAGTTCAATTTTAAAAAATCTAAAAAATCTTAACAGACTTTTGGACACAGTAGGGGAAGGAGAGGGTGGGATGATTTGAGAGAAAAGGATTGAAACATATGCATTACCATATGTGAAATAGATAGCCAGCGTGAGTTTGCTGTATGATGCAGGGAACCCAAAGCTGGTGCTCTGTGACAACCGAGAGGAGTGGGATGGGCGGGGGGTGTGGTTCAAGAGGGAGGGGACATATGTATCCCTAGGGCCGATTCATGTTGATGTACGCCAAAAACCATGACAATATTGTAAAGTAATTATCCTCGAATTAAAAAAAAAAAAGAAAAGAAAAAAATCTTTGATTATGGAATAGGCGCTCCTATCAGGGCACTGAGATGCAGGATGCAGCATCAGATTCTCAAGTAAGGAGGAGACAATGGAAAGATGGCTTCAAAGGGCCTCTCTGATGCAGAGGTTCTCTACCTCCTCATCATATGCCACAACTCTAGCTCTGGACAGACTGAGCATATGGGGAAAATGCCAAGTCTTTCCTGAGCACCACACCCTCTGACCACAGGACCTTTCACACGCAGGCCCCCTGCCAGTAGCCCTCTCCCCTGTCTTTCTCTTGGCTGATTCCCGGTCATCCTTTGAGCCTCAGCCTCTTTGTCACTTCTTTGTTGCTCATTCCATCATTAGAGGGCTATTTCATGACTGCCTCTAATAGGTTAGACCCTAACCCTAGCCCTATGGGAGTTCCTGGAAACATAAAGGTGAACAAGTTATAAATGGTCCCTATCACTTTGGGGCTTGCATTCCTCTAGAGGCAACAGATATTAATAAAATAAAGATACTATTAAAAGTACAGTCATACACTTAAACAGTGGAGTGAGAATGCCAGTTCCAACCACTGAACCACTGGGATAAGACCACGTGGGCACACTGCACTCTTGGAAAATAGGGGGCACACACTCCAGCGCATGTGGACATGTGGAGGGAAAGACTAGACAAAATGGGAACTTGAACTTGATCCCTGTGGTCTCTCAAGTGCCATGATTTCTAGGTCACACAGACTGGTTCTTAGCTGGTCTATAAAAAAATCTATTTGAAAAGCCTCCCAAAGAGAATGAGACTTTACACAGTATCCTACATTTAGTGAAAAATGGAATTTTCTACTGCTAACTTGACATTTCCAAGATCACTTATAGAAGAGAGTTAGGGTTATCTCTTCCACGAGTTGTGTTTGATTTTAAACAGCTCCTGGAAGCCACCAATCATTCTTGTGGTCAAAGAATGGAAAAGAATGAGCTTGGGGTATATAGAGGAGACGCCTGGAGGAAACAGTGAGGGTGGACTGTTGTGTTCCCAAGAACCACCAGTTTACTTTTTCATCTTTGTCAAGGCAGAAAGGCACTTGGACCAGGAGAGACAAATGACTGTTATCACAAAATTTAGTACACTGGAGACCTGAGCCCTCCTTATGCTTTTCATATGACAATACTGAGTCCCACACTGGGATTCAGACACGGGTTTAGAAACTCTTCTTTTTCCCCAGATCAGGGCTGTCATTTGCCTGCTCAGCAATTCGCTTGACGCAATTGTTGTAAGAAGAGCAAATTCACATCCCACTGCGTGGGCTGATCCATGTGACCCGCCATCAAAGGCAGCAAAGAACATTCTATGCTTTCCCCTAGTACGTTTTCAGAATCAGCTCCTCTTTATCTTGTCCGTCGCTGCAAAACTCTTGAACTACACATGACACTCCCTGTAACATGTATGTGCTGAGCATCCCTACAGCGAGAAGTTCCAGGGGGCAGTGGCTGAGGGAGAAGAGAGAGGAGGAAAAAAGTGAAGATCAATGGAGACAGGCCTTTTTCAATTGCTCAAGGTCTCGTGGCACTGGAGAGACAACAGAGGATGAGATGGTTGAATGGCATCACCGACTTGATGGACGTGAGTTTGATCCAGTTCCAGGAGTTGGTGATGGACAGGGAGGCCTGGCATGCTGCAGTCCGTGGGGTCACCAAGAGTCGGACATGACTGAGCGACTGAACTGAACTGAAGGTCTAAATATGGATTTTTTTTTTAATCCAAAAAAGCAGTAGACACATTTCTCTGGGAAGACCTGGTGGATGATCCCTTTGATCGATGATTGATTTTATCTGTTATACAGCTCAATGCTTCCCCTTGTGAGCTGCTAATGCCACCTCCCTTCATCTGCAGACTTGTTAGAAATGCAGGTCCTCAGGCCCCCGCCCCAGACCTGCAGAATCAGAATCCCCAGGGGGTGGAGCCTGGCATCAGAGGTTTAACAAGCCTCCCAGGAGCTCCTGATGCCACTCATCCTTCACGGCGCCATTCCACTTGCCATGATTCAGAGGCTAAGGCCCCTGGGATGCTCTGAATTCCCTAATGGCACATGTTTTATTTCAAGCCAGGATGGCGCCTAGTTATTTGTCCGTATTTTATAAGTTCCAGAGGGTGATTCTAATGTGCAGGGTCTGCTGAGATCCAGTGCTCTATAAAGTCTCCTTCTTCTAATTTGGTCAGTTACAGCCTTGACTATGCACCTCCCCGATGGCTCAGGGTGTAAAGAATCCACCTGCAGTGCAGGAGACACAGGAGACACAGGTTTGATTGCTGGGTTGGGAAGATCCCCCAGAGGAGGAAATGGCAACCCACTCCAGTATCCTTGCCTGGAGAATCCTGTGGACAGAGGAGCCTAGTGGGCTACAGTCCATGGGGACACAAAGAATCAAATACGACTGATGACTGAGCACAGCACAGCCTTGACTACAATCCACTTCCTCCCTTCTGAGTCGAGGTTGACGTCAGAGCCCATGGGTTTAGCGTGTGAGATCCTGTAGGTGAGGATATGACTAACAGTCTTCTATAAGTCAGAGAGGCAGAAGAGAAAACTGTCGCCCCTCTATCAGCATGGTCTGAGGCTCTGCAGGCCTGGAGACGTTCAGCCTCCCTGCTCCTGGGGCCTCGATGAGGCTGCTGAACACCCAGGTCAATTTCACTGATTGGAAGTAATAGACATTTCCCGGCCACCCACAGCTCTGCCCATCCATTGATGGCAAGGTGAATATTTAACGTTTTTCCTCTGCTCAGGCTGCACTGAGTTCACAGAACAGGCTCTCAGGTGAGAAGCAGTGGGGCAAGGTGGTGAAGAGTCTAGATTTATTTACCCAGTGTCATCTGCGCAGAGCTTCCTGTGTACAGGGCAGGGTTCTCTGCGCTCCGCAAACACCAGCTCATTCCATCCGCATCCCATCCTCGATGAGGAGGGTACCACTTCATCCTCATCTTCCAGAAGGAAGAACTGAGGCACAGAGAAGTGATGTAACCTCCCAAAGGCACACAGTAACAACCGAGACTAGATCTGAACCCACGTCGCCTGGCTCCAGCGTCCACAGCCTTAACCTCTGCCCTGAGCTGCAGGACAGTAGTGGGTCTGGGGGCTACGAGGAGAGAAGGAAGGGGAAGCATCTCTCACTGGCCGGGTGCTCTTTGCCAAGCACTGTGCCAGGACCTTCCACACACACCTCATTTCACCCTCCCAGCAAAATACTCCCGGCACGAAGACAGACTCAGAAGGATCAAGCTTATCCTGCTAGTTGCTGGAAACCGAGGCTCAGAGAGGCTAAAACTAGAGGCAGGAAGTGATGGGATCTAAACCCAAGCCTCCTGTCACTAAAGCCCAAGTTCTTTGTTCTGACACCAAAACAATTGCATAGAAACGAGACCCATCCATGGCTGCAGAGCAAGCTAGAGCTCTTGGACCCCAGACTCACTTCTGTCCTGGAGCTGCTGTGTAAGCTGGTTGACCCCTAGATTCTTCTTCTCTAATTCAGGGATAATAACATTTACTCAATGAGGTCAACTGTGGGTCAAAGGAGGCAACACGTGTGATGTGATTCACCACAGAAGACTCAGAACAGGTGCTCAATAACCAGGCTTCCAAAGCCACCTCTTCCAGGAAGCCATCCTGGAGATCCCTAGTGGAGTTAATATCTCCTCATTGCTCAGTTGTGTCTGCTCTTTGTGACCCCATGGACTGCAGCATGCCAGGCTTCCCTGTCCTTCACTATCTCCTGGAGTTTGCTCAAATTCATGTCCATTGAGTCAGTGATGCCATCCAACCATCTCATCCTCTGTTGCCCCCTTCTCTTTCTGCCTTCAATCTTTCCCAGCATCTGGGTCTTTTCCAATGAGTCAGCTCTTCGCATCAGGTGGCCAGAGTACTGAAGCTTCAGCTTTAGCATCAGTCCTTCTGATGAATATTCAGGGTTGATTTCCTTTAGGATTGACTGGTTTATCTCCTTGCTGTACAAGGGGCTCACAAGAGTCTTCAACACCACAGTTCGAAAGCATCAAATATCTCTTGCTTTGCCCTAAAACTCATACACGTCACTCTTCAACCATCTTCCACTCTGTGCTGTGATTCTCCTTCCCTCCTCCTCCCTCCTGTTCCTGTCTCTTTCTTTTGAAAAATCTCTTTCTCTTGTGTCTCCCACGAGCCTATCAGCTCCTATAGGGGAGGACCATGTCTTATTTACCTTTATCCACAGCAGTGAGTCGCATTGTACAGGTCTCAGTATCTTCATGTCGAATGGATAAAGTAGCAGAAGAGATGGAAGTTTGGTGGCAAAGGGCAAGGTGGTCACAGAGGACCCACGATGTCAGAGGGCGACTGAGGGCTGGGACTGCACACGTGTGCCCTTTCTAGAAGAGGAGGCTTGGAAGGATGGTCCTAGCTGCTGCCCAGAAGGCTTCCTTGCTTTCTCCCTTGCTTAGATGCTGATCTGCCCCACATGCCTTGGGCAGTTCTGACTTTCCATCAATGACGGGAAATGGGCTGGAAATGTATGTACTCACGCTACGGATGGGCTGTGTGACTGTGGAAGGATATTTCATTTCTCGGCGCCTCCATGGTCTCATCTATAAAACAGAGAACGGACTATCGACTCCAAATGTTGGTCTGAGGCTCACACACAGACAGATGAGTACTCAGCCCAGTGCCAGGCAGCGAGCGGAAGCCCAGCACATGATTAGTGCCCTTGTGCAGTCCTCACATGCATGCTGTTATCTTCCGCCTCCGGTTAAGCCCCACGTGGACTGCAAGGCAGGGAGCTGAATTGGAAGGGTTTAGTTTAGGGCCACCACTCTCCCCTTCTCTACCTCCAGGCAGGCACAGCTGTGAGCCTTGGCAACCGAAGTGTGGGCATCTGTATTGTAGATGTTTAAAGTTTTCTGTAAATTATGTGATGTTTTGACATGTTAAGAGCCTCACTGGCTGGGGAGAGGCAGGCCCCTCCTGGGCTTTCCAATTCAATAACAAAGGGCTCCCCAGGGAGCCAAGGGCACTCTTTGATATGCAAACTAACCAATCCAGAGTCCCTCTCTTCCTCAGTATGTGTAGCTGGTTCATACACCCCCAAGGCAACTCTCTTCTGCCTTATCCAACCCTCAGCCAGATAGGAGGCCTGTAATTGTTGTTGTTTGGTAGCTAGGTTGTGTCCCACTATTTGGGACCCCAGGGACTGCAGCACACCAGCCTTCCCTGTCCTTCACTATCTCCCGGAGTTTCTTCAAACTCATGTCCACTGAGTTGATGATGCCATCCAACCATCTCATCCTCTGTTGCCCCCTTCTCCTGCCCTCAATCTTTCCCAGCATCAGGGTCTTTTCCATTGAGTTCACTCTGCATCAGGTGGCCAAAGTACTGGGAGTTTCAGCTTCAGCATCAGTCCTTCTGAAGAATATTCACGGTTGATTAGTGACCGGCCCTATAGCCCAATCCCCGCTGAAATGCTTCAGAATAGCCAGTCCTTGACTGTCCACCCAGCCCAGCCTGGCCTTTCCCACAGAAACCCCAGTAAAAGTCATAGCCAGTGTCTGCCCCGCTCCTTCCTTCTGCCTCCTGAGCACCCCGAGGTCTTTCCTTTTCCTTGCGCGTGTGGTGTGCTCCTGTCTCTAGGACTAGAGAGTATCATAACCTTCATTTTCCTGAGCCTTCCTCTGTCTCCACCACCTGGGTTTGCATCGGACTGACCATCTCATAAAAGAATATAAAACAGCATTCCTCTCTGTTGCCCCAGGGGTTGAGTGTTTCTGTGCCATGTACAGCCTGCCCAACTGCACACGGTAACTCTGCTAACCAGCCCTCCTGCGGATCCGTATCTTTCATTGGGACAATTTTCCCATAGACACCCGGGTACCCATAGGACAATCCAGAGCCCACACTGCCTGAGGACTGGACTCTGGGAACCACATGGCTGGAATCCTGGCCAGGGAGCCAGTCCAGGCTGCCAGATGGCAAAGTCCCCTTCACAGGGCTCTAAATCGTGGTGGGTCAGAGCCACTTCCAGGCTGGCTGCCTTCCACGCAGTGCATCTGGATACATTTCCTGGATGATTACTGTTGCACAGTGGGATGCCAGATTCACGGTTCCCAGCCAAATTATAGTTTGTACTCACATTTCGGAGCTGTGGTTTTGATAAATGTGTCTATTTCAACCCAAAACTTGTTAGGTAGGGTGAGCATATAATGCATCATCCAAAACGGGATACTCTTTGAGAGCAGGGGCTGAGTGGGATGCTGTTACTAACTTGGCTCACTCAACATGCAGAAAGTGGAAGTGCCCTAGGTAAACTGGGTGGCCACACCAATTACTGGGCTTCCCTAGTGGCTCAGATGGGAAAGCATCTGCCTGCAATGCAGGAGACTGGGGTACTATCCCTGGGTCGGGAAGATACCATTCTAGTATTCTTGCCTGGAAAACGCCATGGACAGAGGAGCCTTCTGGGCTACAGTCCATGGGGTGACAAGAGTTGGACATGACTTAGCAACTAAAACACACACACACACACACACCCCTATTGTGTGAGTGCCCTAATATCAAGTCAAGGACCAGAAGGAACAGGGTGGCCAGGAGCAAAGGGCAAAGGTGTAGGCATCCATTAAGACTTGGACTTTGACCCTTGATTGACCACTTACCACCCGTGGGCTGTGGCCCAATGCTTCTCAACTGACAGCTTGATCTCTAGAGTTGGGATGATAATACCTACCTCTGTGTGCTAAATAGGGATTCCCAGTTGGTACTAGTGGTAAAAAACCCATGTGTCAATGCAGGAGATGCCGGAGACAAGGGTTTGATCCCTGGGTTGGGAAGATCCCCTGGAAGAGAGCATGGCAACCCACTCCAGTGTTCTTGCCTGGAGAATCCCATGGACAGAGGAGCCTGGAGGGCTACAGTCCACGGGGTCTCAGAGAGTCGAACACGACTGAAGCGACTTAGCACACACGCATGTGCTACATAGACAAACAGAAGTGCTGCCCGAGTTCAAGTACAAAGTGGGGGCTTAGGCAGTAAAAGTTCACTTCCCTGCCCGACGACTACACTGTCCACACCCTAACCCCGGGGGCTTGTGAAACCAACTCGTGGCTGTGCCTGGGAGGCAGTAAGAGCCCCTGCTCAGGATGACGGTTTTCACGACTCAGTGCTCTGGCTTTGTGCCTTTTTCTGAGTGTCCCTGTTTGTTGAAGGCACCTCATTAGTCAGGCCTCTGGGCAGGACCAAGAGCCGGACCTTGCTTTCAGCTCCCGTCAGATACGAGGACAAGTCCACAGGAAAGCCCCGACCCCGGGCATGAAATAATCAGACCCTCAAGCCCCTGCTCCCGCTGCCAGCTCTCCTGGATCAGACATCTGGGCTCTTTCTGCGGCTGCCAATCCCTTGACTGAAGTTCTGAAACTGGTGTGGGTGTGGAGCTCGTGACACCTGGAAGGTGGTGTCAGATGTTCCAGGTGAGAGTGTGTTTCAGACTCAGTCCCATAGGGAAGAGAAGCACCATCTCCAGAGAGGAATTCCCACTGGAGTGTTTAGCCCTGTCCGATCCACCTTTTCTTCCTCTCCAACCCCTCATGATCTGTTCTCTTTAAAGAGCAGCTCACTTCCCAAAGCTTCGTCCTGCTGTTTCATACGAACAGCAGACTTTCACAGTCCACTGACTTTCTTTGTAAATGCAATAAATGTACAGCTATTTAACTCTTAATATTGTTTATCAAGCCATCTCCCTTGGGTAAACATTAACACCACCAGTTTCTACATCATGTCTTGGATCACCTCTTTATCTGGAGCCCCCATCACAGCAATAGGCATGCAGAAGGCTTTCATAAAACGTGGGAGTGAATGAATGAATGAAAATCTCTGCATTTTTTCCTTCTCTGACACATCTTGAGATCAAATTGCCAATATCCATTGGATCATCGAAAAAGCAAGAGAGCTCCAGAAAAACATCTACTTCTGATTTATTGACTATGCCAAAGCCTTTGACTGTGTGGATCGCAACAAACTGTGGAAAATTCTTAAAGAGATGGCCACCTGACCTGCCTCCTGAGAAATCTGTAAGCAGGTCAAGAAGCAACAGCTAGAACTGGACATGGAAAAACAGACTGGTTCCAAATCAGAAAAGGACAATGTCAAGGCTATATTGTCACCCTGCTTATTTAACTTACATGCATAGTACATTATGTGAAATGCCGGGCTGGATGAAGCACAAGCTGGATTCAAGATTGCCGGGAGAAATATCAGTAACCTCAGATATGCAGATGACACCACCCTTATGGCAGAAAGTGAAGAACTAAAAGGCCTCTTGATGAAGGGGAAAGAGGAGAGTGAAAAAGTTGGCTTAAAACTCAACATTCAGAAAACTAAGATCATGGCATCTGGTCCCATCACTTCATGGCAAATAAATGGAAACAGTGGCAGACTATTTTCTTCGGCTCCCAAATCACTGCAGATGATGACTGCAGCCATGAAATTAAAAGATACTTGTTCCTTGGAAGAAAATCTATGATCAACCTAGATAGCATATTAAAAAGCAGAGACATTACTTTGCCAACAAAGCTCTGCCTAGTCAAGGCTATGGTTTTTCCAGTAGTCAAGTATGGATGTGAGAGTTGGACTATAAAGAAAGCTGAGTGCTGAAGAATTGATGCTTTTGAACTATGGTGTTGGAGAAGACTCTTGCGATGCTTCAAGGAGATCCAACCAGTCCATCCTAAAGGATATCAATCGTGGGTGTTCATTGGAAGGACTGATCCTGAAGCTGAACCCCAATACTTTGGCTACCTGATGTGAAGAACTGACTCATTGGAAAAGACCCTGATGCTGGGAAAGATTGAAGGCGGGAGGAGAAGGGGACGACAGAGGATGAGATGCTTGGACAGCATCATCGACTTGATGGACATGAGTTTGGGTAAACTCCGGGAGCTGGTGATGGACAGGGAGGCCTGGTGTGCTGCAGTTCATGGGGTTGCAAAGAGTCAGACATAACTGAGCGACTGAACTGAACTGAACTGAACTGACCTGACACATCTTAGTAAGGGAATACCATGTTTCTTTCATGGTATCCTTTTCACTGTTGTATAAATTTTGCTTGTTTATTTATTGTTCTATTCAGTGAAAATGCATGTGTTGTGGACATAAATCAATGTTGTGCATAGAAATCAAGTTGGTTTGTACACATTTCCTCTGTGCCACATGCTGCACTGGGTTCTAGGAAACCTTAGTGGGAGGTTCTGGCCTTTGGGGTACCCCTGGCCACACTCATCAGCCATCTGGAAATGGACCAGTCCTGTGAGTCCTCAGAACCCTAACCTCTCACGCATGCATGGTAGCAGTGCCCTGCTTAAGGTGGGTGTGAGGAAAGAAGAATGTGACCCCATGGAGGCCTGGGCATCCGGCCTAGCACCAGGCAGCAGGATAGTTAAGGATTTCAACACCTGTTTCCCCAGCAAGATCTACACCCAGGCCGCCATGCGGCACTCAGGGGCTGCAGGTTGACCTGTGAGAAGCCTGGGGGACCAAGAGAGCAGGGGACAGAGTGGTTTCTGTCCCCTTCCTCCTCCCCCACACCTACTACTTTTGGCCACCAAATATTTATAGGCTGCAGTCAATGAAGGCGCTTACAAAGGTACACAGCTCTCACGGGTCCAGAGTTTCCTAAATGTTTCCTCATTCTCTGAAAGCTCTAGGTAAGACTGAAGCTATTATTTCCCCAAGCACAGGACAAACTGATCACATTAGTAAATTCTCCAGGTAGGTGAGAGAACGCGATGGCACGTTTGGCAGGATCTATGCTGATCTCTTGGAGAAGGCAATGGCACCCCACTCCAGTACTTTTGCCTGGAAAATCCCATGGACGGTGGAGCCTGATGGGCTGCAGTCCATGGGGTCGCTAAGAGTCGGACAGAACTGAGCAACTTCACTTTCACTTTTCACTTTCATGCATTGGAGAAGGAAATGGCAACCTGCTCCAGTGTTCTTGCCTGGAGAATCCCAGGGACGGTGGAGCCTGATGGGCTGCCGTCTATGGGGTCGCACAGAGTCGGACACGACTGAAGCGACTTAGCAGCAGCATGCTGATCTCTACTAAGCTCTTTAAAAAATATATTATTTGAAAGCTGCACATGTTAGTGTTCCTCATAAAGAATGAAATTGGGAAAATACAGAAAACAATAAAAATGCCAACCATCATGCCAGTCTCAGAGATAAATATGCTACATAAATTGACTCTTTTTGTTCCAGTAGTTGTCTGACATGTATAGATTAGTATCTGGTTGTCTACAGAATTGAAATCACACTGAATATACCACTGTGTACCCTGATTATTTTTTTCTAAGCTTACACCATGAGCACATTCGTGGGTCATGAAACATTCTTTAACATCATTATGTTGAATGGTTGGGGAATATTCTATTGTGGGATACACTATAATTCCTTGTAACCAATCCATATCTTAGAGGAAATTATAATTCCATACTTCAGTGACCATCTTGGAATGTAGATCTTTGATGGTAAGTTTCAGATGGCAGGGTCTGTATCTGCTTTATTTGCCACTGCGTACTTTGGGCCCAGCCCAGTGTTGGATAGACTAAACAGTCAATGTTTGAATACAGACTTGCCACTCGTTTGACTAACTCCTTGATTATTTCCTTATTAGACACTGCCAGTAGATAGGGTTCTATCCTATAGTTGACATGGCAACCCTACCACTATAAATTATGAGGTCCACCAGCTTAGTATAGTTCTAAAGAGGAGATGTGGGAGGCAAAGCAGGAATTCCAAACTCGGGAGTCCACAGACTGATAAAGCAGAGAGAGTCGATGGACTGATAAAGTAGAGCAAGCCGACGGCCGTCTCTGCTTTGAATAATACATTTTGGGACTGGGAAATCCATCGTGGTTCCTGACTTAATAGCTGACAAGCTAGTTTAAGTAATGAAACAGTGTCTACGTGTGGTTCACATTTTGACAACATGGTCATTTGTTAATTCCACATACTTAATAAACGTATCCTTCTCTGTGTAATTAGGAATCTCATTATCATTGCACAGATGCTGTCTGCCTGGAACAGGTGAAGTTCATCAATTTAATTAGATCAAACAATTAAAAATGGCCAAGCACCCACTCACTCCAGCTGGACCCTGTACTACATGCTAGAAGCAGAGAGATGCCTAAGACTCACTGTGAACCTCAAGATTTAGATGAGAAGACTGGAGAACAATTGCAGTACCTGATATATGGAGGTAGGTGATGGGTGGATGGATGGATAAATGGATGGATGAGGTCTGATGAAGGCATTATCCGTAATACAATTGTGAAACATTCTTTAACATCATTATTTTGAATGGTTGGGAATATTCAAACTGTTGAAGCTGTAGAAATGGAAAAGCAGGGAAGGCTTCCATGGGGAAGTGATTTTTAAATGATGAACAGGAATTTGTCAGAGAAACAAGGGGAGCTGGGAAAGGCTGTCGGGAGTGAAAATGCATGGTTGCAAGGGGAAGATGAACAGACGAGTATGGCTGGAGATGAAAAAGTTGGTGGCAGATGATGGAGAGAGGTGCTTGAGTTCATCTTTGGCCGATCATGACTTGTTCAAAGGTTTTGGGTTTCCCCCTAAGGACACCCTAAAATGAAGATATGTGTGCACATGGTTTCTTTGGCAATTGATCCCAGGAAGTAAGATGAAGCAGTAAGGCAGTGAGGCAGGAGAGAGGAAAACCTATCAACCTATAAAGCAGCTTAGCCCAGTGACTAGCTGGAGTGTACTTCTAGTGGGGATCTTCTAAACCATGCAGGACACACCTGGTAATTCTCCCAGTTCAGGGATTTATCTGCCAACTCCCATCATGCACTTGAGGACACTCCTGGGAGTGTTAACTCCTAGACACTTCCACCTTGCATCAAGCCAGGGCCAAGTTGCAAACCAGAAAACGACCTCAGGCAGAGAACTGCAGGAATCTGATGGCATGAGCTGGGGCTATACACTGACCTCAGGGGGGTTGGCTGGGCAAGGGGGGCATCTAAAGCTTAGTGGGTAACAAGCTAGATCTCGGCATGACAACACTGTGATTCAGTTCAGTTCAGTTCAGTTCACTCGCTCAGTCATGTCTGACTCTTTGCGATCCCATGGACTGCAGCACTCTAGCCTCCCTGTCCATCACCAACTCTCAGAGCTTACTCACACTCATGTCCATCAAGTCAGTGATGCCAACCATCTCATCCTCTGTCATCCCCTTCTCCTCCCACCTTCAATCTTTCCCAGCATCAGTGTCGTTTCCAATGAGTCAGTTCTTCGCATCAGGTGGCCAAAGTATTGGTTTCTGCTTCAGCATCAGTCCTTCCAATGAACATTCAGGACTGATCTCCTTTAGGATGGACTGATTTATCTCCTTGCAGTCCAAGAGACTCTTAAGAGTCTTCTACACCACAGTTCAAAAGCATCAAATCTTTGGTGCTCAGCTTTCTTTATAGTCCAACTCTCACATCCATGCATGACTACTGGAAAAACCACAGCCTTGACTAGACGGACCTTTGTTGGCAAAGTAATGTCTCTGCTTTTTAATATGCTGTCTAGGTTGGTAATAGCTTTTCTTCCAAGGAGCAAGTGTCTTTTAATTTCATGGCTGCAGTCATCATCTGCAGTGATTTTGGAGCCCAAGAAAATAAAGTCTGTCACTGTTTCCATTGTTTCCCCATCTATTTGCCATGAAGTGATGGGACCAGATGCCATGATCTTAGTTTTCTGAAAGTTGAGTTTTAAGCCAAGTTTTCCACTCTTCTCTTTCACTTTCATCAAGAGGCTCTTTAGTTCTTCTTCATGTTCCGCCATAAGGGTGGTATCATCTGCATATCTGAGGTTATTGATGTTTCTCCAAACAATCATGATTATACAAGAATAATCTTCTTCCAGTGACTTAATACCATCAGTAATTCCTGCCTTGGGTGTTCACTGTTTCCTAAAGCCTGCAATGGACTTCTTTCTTGCTTTTCATGTAATTGCAACCTGTCTCTGCTTAAATGTCACCCACTCAGTGAGGTCATCTTTGATGATTCAGTCTGCAGTGTGTCTTCCTCTGTGATTATTCTATAATAGCATCTTGATCCTTTCAGGTGTATATCATGTAGTATGCATTCATGTATGCATACATGCATATGTATAGGCATATGTATCGGAGAAGGCAGTGGCACCCCACTCCAGTACTCTTGCCTGGAAAATCTCATGGATGGAGGAGCCTGGTGGGCTGCAGTCCATGGGGTCGCTAAGAGTCAGACACGACTGAGCGACTTCACTTTCACTTTTCACTTTCGTGCATTGGAGAAGGAAATGGCAACCCACTCCAGTGTTCTTGCCTGGAGAATCCCAGGGACGGGGGAGCCTGGTGGGCTGCCGTCTATGGGGTCGCACAGAGTCGGACACGACTGAAGCGACTTAGCAGCAGCAGCAGCAGGCATATGTATGCTTGTGTATATATAACGTATGTCCACATGTGCATACACTTGTTTGCTCTTTGGCTGTGTGCCTGTCCCCATTATTTGCCATTGCATTCTAGACACCTAACATGTTGCCTGGCACATAGCAAGTGCCCAGTGAGGTCTGCTGGGTAAAGGCATCGGGGCAACAACCTGCCTCCTGTACCTTCTGGCAGAGGAAGTCTTCCCCATTGTCCTGGGGCTGGGGGGATGGGGAAGAGCCCTGAGCAGTGGCGGGTTTTGGGGGGTGGAGGTGGGGGGTGGTAGGTAGGTGGGAAGACTAGCCTCTGCTTGGCCCTGGGAAGGGAAGTCCAGGTCTTGGCACTGCACGGAGCCACTTTCTCATCGTGGGGATGGGCTCTAGAGAACAGGGCTCCTTTCAGTTGCATCTCTTGGGGCTTAAAATATTTGCCCTCCTTAATGCATTCCTGCCTGGATGCATCCCTTAATCTCCTCAAATCCAGGATTTCAGCCTCACTGGTGTAATTAGCTCCTTGGAAGGTTTAAGAGTTTTTGTGTGAGAGCTTGGTGGCCCCTGGGAAGGAAGGACTGCCAAACCAAATCTGAATTTTGCTAAATCTGGCAACCCTACTGGGCTTGACCTTCTGCTGGGGCCCCGGAGAGTTGGGGGGGAAAGTGGCTGTCCCTCCAAGCTGGCTTGGTGCGTACCACGCCCCCTCCCCTCTACCCCTACAGACTTCACTCCTGCCCCGCACTGCCCACCTGGCTTCTCAGAGGCCAGTGTGACCCCATACACCATCAAAGGAAACAGCTTGTAGCAAGGTCCCTTCAGTGTGCCAAAAATAGGCAGTTGGCAGAAATCCTGAGCAGATGGGTAGACCTTACCTGCTGTCTCCTTCCTATTTCCGGACCTGCCTTAGAGGTTTAAACACAGGCTTTGAGAAAGACCCTTCTGAGTGTGAATCCTGTTTCCGTCTTTGCCAACCATGTGGCTTTGGCTAAGGAACTTCACTTCCACAAGCCTCAGTATCCTGAACCGCAAAACGGGTTGATGATAATGGTAAATACCACATAGGGTGGTTGTCAGCCACATAAAATGAGTGCAAGGTACTTGGCAGCACATGTTGTAAAAAATTAAGCAACACATACATTCCTGTGCTTAAATTTGTGTATGAAAATGAAGTTGCTCAGTTATGTCTGACTCTGCTTGCCAGGCTGCTCTGTCCATGGGATTTTCCAGGCAAGAATACCAGAGTGGGTTGCCATTATAATTCACAAAATTTGAAAAATTGAAATTTTATAACTAAATTTAAAAACTGCTACTAGGTATTATCTTGGATCTCATTTATTCATCAGTTTGTCTGTTCAAAGAGTTATGAATAAAACTCAAATCGTGGTGCTGAGAGTACGAGTGGGGGAGGGTCTTGGGAAGCCAGCGTGACAGGCAGCTCAGGGCCCCTGTGAGAGAGCCTTGTCTTCCTTCCTCACTCATCACTGCCCACACACTACTTGCAGCTCCACGCTTTCCGTGACCTTCTGTGCCGTGTTTCCCGGCAGCCTGGAAAACTCACCTTTATCTGTAAGAATTCTGCTGACATAGCATCCCTCCCGCATAAAGAATTAACCCTTCTTTCTCCCAAGTGCTTCGATTAGTGCAGACTCCACATTCTAGTTCATGTATGCAGTTGTTTATCCATCTCCTCCAGAGAGCTGGGAGTCCTCACAAGGCAGGAACTGTCTTATGCAACTTTGTCCCTGCAGAGGCCTCTCCCGGACCAAGCACAGGCCGGGCACCTGTATATATCACTCTATTTCAATGGACTCTCAGGTTTATTCAGCCCCAGGGAAGAGTTCTCCTTCCTTGGAAAAGTGTGACTAGCCTGATTTTGAAAGCCCTTGATAGCATCCCCTGATGGACAGTCTTGGGTATCACTTTTTATTGCTGTTGTTGTTATTTAGTTGCTAAGTTGTGTCCAACTCTTTGTGACCACATAGACTGCAGCATTCTCCACTGTCTCCTGGAGTTTGCTCAAGTTCACGTCCACTGAGTCAGTGATGCCATCCAACCATCTCATCCTCAGTCATCCCCTTCTCCTCCTGCTCTCAATCTTTCCCAGCATCAGGGTCTTTTCCAATGAGTCGGCTCTTCACATCAGGTGGCCAAAGTATTGGAGCTTCAGCTTCAGCATCAGTCCTTCCAATGGATATACAGGACTGATTTCCTTTAGGATGGACTGGTTTGACCTCCTTGCAGTGCCAAAGACTCAAGGTACCACTCCCTCTTTCCACAAAAGTCAAGTCCAGACCTGACCTTGCATTAGCTGGACTCTTACTTTGACACCACATCCCAGCCCCAGGCTGAGCCCTGCACTGTTACCTCCCAAGGAAGAAGCCTCCAGGCTCCTCCCATCACCAAGGTCCCCTGCCTCTGTCTTCTTGTCAGAACAATGAAGCCCCAGCTCGGAAAGGCAGGGTGTTCAGGAGACAGGCTGACAGCCCAATGGAACTTTCTGTCAGCTCGCTGACATGCCTGGCATCCCCATACACCTGACTCAGCCTGACCATGGCTCGACATTTATAACAGAGAACAGGGGGCCCTTAGGTGGCCCTCCACTGCCCCCAGGACCACCACTGTTGGTGGGGGTGATGGTCCTTGGTCAGCAAGGAGGGAGTAAAAGGGCCACCACCAACTGATGTCAGAGCTACATGTGAGCAATTAGAGATGCTTGGGGAAACGTGTCATCGTCATGCAAGAGGGCTTTGAGTTGATGGTTAACTTTAAAAAAAATTATGTTTAATTGAAGGATAATTGCTTCAGAGTATTGCGTTAGTTTCTGCCATTCATCAACGTGAATCCATATAGCTCACTCCTGGTTTGAAGTGAAGTTATCGTAACCCCGATTTAGCCTGAGAATAACAAGGCAGGAAAAAAAAGTACAAAAACAAGCACGTTTATGTAATTTGAATATCTGTCTCCTTAAATCCATGCTGGACAGTCTAACATCATTTCCAACAGTACAATTAAAAATAGCTAAGTGGGCGTCATGTGCTGTGTTGACTACTTGTATAAATACTGAATGAGTTTTCTCATTTTACAAATGGGAAAAAATGAGACTTGTAAAAGAGATGATACATAATCAGCAAGTAGCAGGGCTGGGGTTTGAACCCACATCCAGGTGCCAAGGCCAGAGCCCTAACCTCATGAGTAGACATATTCTTTCCTTAGTGGCTGAGTATTTGGTCTGCACCTCTTCTGCCAGCTCACAAAAATGAATGCCTGCTCCAGGCAGAGGAACAGGACACGAATGCCAGACAGATTTTATGGATACAAAGTAAGCAATGAAGCCGAGGAGGATAAAAAGCATCCTTAGCGTCCAAATATTCCTTGTGGGCTATTTTTCTTGCTGTTTTACACTAAAGTGCGTCCCTTGCTCTCAGACCACAGACTCCCTCCCCTATCAAGAGTCAGTCCTTCCACCAGGCGGGCACGCAGCCCAGCAACATGGGATTGAGAAAAGCTCAACAGTGGAAGAGCTCACAGCTTTGAGATTTTAAAAATAACCATTCACTCCAGTGTGATACAGATGGGTACCATTTCACGAGGACTTCCCTCCTGCACACACAACAAGCTGGGTCCTACATCTGCTTTTATGAGCAAACACGGAAACGTTACAGGATAATTATGCCGTTACGCCTTCTCTCTGACGTAGGGCATGACTTGGATAGAATCACAGTTACCATTTACCGTGCTCTCACTTGGGGTTGACGTATTAAGGATTCCATTCTCTTGTTAACTGCATAACAGTCTGAGGAGGGTTGTGCTATGATGTGAATTTTACACACAGGAAAACTGAGACTTAGATTAAGCACCTTGGTTAAGATCATCCAGTAAACTGTCGAAGTTGGGATGCAAATACAGGTTGGTTGAGTTTAAACCTCTGTGCCCTAAACCTAAACTAGCATACACTAATACAGAAGGCTGAAATGAATACTAATTCTGTCTTTAATGCATGACATTTCATGTGCATTACCCACTACAATGCACCACCACCCAAATGACAGTGATATCTAATTCCTAGTGAATTCTTCCGAGTGTCAGGCTTATTAGAAGTTCCGTATCACTGATTCTCAAACTTGACCTTGCATTGGAGTCCCCTGGTGGGCTTGTTAAAACTCAGGTTGTTGGCTTCCATGCCAGAGTTTCAGACTCCATAGTTGGTCTGGGGTGAGACCCGAGGACTTGCATTTCTAACAACTTCCAGGTGATGCTGATGGTCTAGGAGCCATGCTGTGGGAAACCACAGCTCTATATGAATTTACTCACTGACTACTCACATCTCCACTTTCATCCTCATTGAAAAGATGAAGAAACCAAGGTCCTGAGGGTTAAGTAGCTTCCCCAAATAAAGAGAAATAGGCCTTTAACCTGAGCTTCTCTTCTTTAAGCCGAGCCCAGAATAGCTTTATTTCTCTTTTCTTGATACTAAAAGCAAACCCCACCATAAGAGCTGAAAGCCCAGGGCCCAGTTTTCCCAGCTTGGGGCCATATTGCAAAGTTATTCTGATGTTTTGTCTGGTGTATATCCTGGGTTTAGTAATATCAAGTGGAGCCCAAATGGTTTAGGAGAAAGAAAGTATGCACCAGCCCCATTGTGTACACACTTATTCAGCCCGCCAGCACTTACGAGCTTCTTCTGGGCACTCAGCAGTGCTCCAGACAACAGGAAGGATTCTCAGAAAGGAGAGAAGATAAGCTTCCAGAACTAAGCACAGGGCGGAGAAGCAAGGTCTAAAGGATGATCATTGTTGGGAATTCAACCAAGGAACCAGGCAGGCAAGCGGGGTATGATGATATGATGATGATAACTCATAATGGTCATCACAATAACTGTCGAGAGCCAGGTTCTCTGAAAAAGGACTCTGAGTGCAGACCTGCGGGCAGAGTGCTTATTGGGAAGTACTCGTGGGAACAGCATCTGCAAAGGAGTGAGGGAAGCAGAACTGGGCAGAGAGAGAAGTTGAGCTGTGGCATACCTGCAAAAGATGATCATGCCAGTCCCATAACTGTTTCAAAGACGGGTGAGTCCTACAGAGCTGTCTCTAGTCCTTCAGAGCTGTCTCCATGGACGCAAGGGGGCCGGGTTTCTGTAGCCCTGAGTCCAACAGTGATTAGACAGGGGCTGCCCCAGCAAGGGGCAGAAACCTTGAGCAAGGCAGCTGCCTCCCTCGACAGCTATTACTGAGGGGGGACACAGCCATGAGTTATCAGTAGCCAAAGCTTCCGGCAGCTCGGGAAAATGTGTAGCTCAGTTCTGAAGGGTGTTCTAGATGGCACAGCACAGCATCCCCTACAGTTTCATTAGGTAACATTTGAGTAATTACTAGGTTTGGGCACTGTTTACATGTTTTACATATATTAATTTATTCAAGCCTCCCAACACTATGAGATAAGTACAATAACTCTACTATACACAAGGAAATTAATAAACAGCTAAGTGGTAAGTCATAGAAATCAGGAAGTCTGTTCCAAAGACTGAACATTTAACAACTGTTAACTGTTTCTCTGACTCTTACGAATTTAAAGAAGGGAATCATGGTCGGGGTGGATGAATAGGGAGGCGAGTTGGTGCTGGTGAAGAGTGATAGGTAAGGAAGTTTTCATCTAGGAGGTAAAGACTGGCCACATCACAAGAGAGCATGGCATCACCAATGAAGGTGGACAGGACCTTAGAAACCATTGGGTCTATCTCAGTTTACAGGAGAAACATCTGGTCTACCTGATTTTACAGAAGCAGCATTGCATTACCTCATTTTATAGGAAAACCTAAGGCACAAGATGGGAAAAGGCTTACCTAGGACTATACTGTGATGCTGTCGGACCAAAGGATAGAGTCCTGCATGCCTGAATCTCTGGCATTCAGGTATCCAGAGCTCTAATTGCTCTAAAGAGAAGCTGAAGGACACTCTGGCCATCCCTCAATCACCCAGATTCCACCCTGACCCACTCAAATCTATTCACCCTTCAGCAATACAGAATCTTATAAAACTGTCAACCACAGGTTAAATTTCTGCTCAAAACCCTCCCATGACCCCACATGGCTTTTAGGATAAGGATAAAATGGTCATCATGCTGCCGTGTGGGCATTCACCTGCCAATCACTCACTGTCCCTTCTTTCTTCTTCTCCTTTCTTGCCATACTCTGGTCAGTTTCAGGAACATATTCAGATTCCACATTGTTGATTATTCTTGTAACCTCCTAACCTCCTCCCTTCACTGTTTACACCTCCCCAGCTCCTTGTCATCCTTAAATAGCAGTCCTAAGTTTGGTTCCTAAGTACAGTCATCTCTGATCCCCTAGACCAGGTGCTTAGACCTCGTATTCTATAGTCACAGCATTTACTCCCCACTTAGTGCCTATCACCACCGCCATTGATGATTGATGTGTCCCCGGTAAAGATGTATTATATCCACGAGACTGCAGGCTTCAGGATGGAGGCATCGGGTTAATGTTGCTCACTCTATAACACCCAGAGACTGACACAGTTACCTATCCTCAAGGCTTGTACTAGATAGATGAAGAAAGAAAGAGAGAGGGAGGGAGGAAAATAGAAAGAGAGAGAAGGGAGGAAAGATGAAAGGAAGGACAGAAAGGGAGAAAGGAAGGGGAGAGAGAAAAAGACAAAGGAAAGAAGAAAAAAGGAAGGAATGAGAAAAAGATAAAAGCAAGGAAGGAAGGAGAGAGAGAAATGGAGAGGGAAGAACAGAGACAGAAAGATACGAAGAAAGAAAAAGCAAGAGATAGAGATGCAGAGAAAGATGCAGATAGAGACAGAGCCAGGCAAAGAGAGATGAGAGAGACAGGGGCTGGCAGTGGGGAGGGCAGGGAATTATGAGCAAGTGTGGGGTGGAGGGTGGGAAGAACAGGGAGCAGGGTGCGAGAAGGACTCAGGCTTGTGTGAGCAAAGGTGAGGCTGAGAGTTCATCTCTCTATCCAGTCAAACGGTTGAGGAGCCCAAGCGCGGTTTGAACAGGGGCTGCGTGGGGGATTCTCTGGAGTTTCTCATGAAGTGAGCCACAGGATGGACACCGTCAGAGGGACCAGTGGCCAGCCGGGGATGGGTAGAGGGCGGGGACCACGGTTGACAGCCTGGTGGGTGCCCATGAGAACAGGCGAGGCTGCTTCTTGCTGTACATTGCACACTTTCCCAGCTGAACAGGTTTGTTTTTTTTTTTCATCTTAATATGGGCAATAATATTCTGAAAAGCAAGTGTGGCCTTTCAAGTGGGTTGCTGGGAAGTGGATGGGTCCCTGGGGTTATATAAACTCAGCAAGACTAGTCTGTCTGTTTGGAGTTCTCAGCGCGCGTCCAAGGGCTGGAAGTACGGAGGTACATTTTTCTACAAGTCTAATTATGTCTTATGTGTTTGAGGAAAGTGATGCTTGAAAAGGGGCTTGTGTGACAGCCCCGCTAATTCATGAGATCATTGTGCAGACACCTGTCTGGGAGGATGAACAAAGGATGCTGAGATCGCTTTACCTGCCCCTTGCTCCAGGTTCCAGCAACCAGCCGCCCGCTGGCGGCCTGATTTGTTGCTCTCTTGCTTCAGGCTGTTCAAGTGCCACAGTGGCCCTGAGTAATATTTTCTAACCAGAGAGTGATAATAATAACATGATGATAATAGTAATAACCGCAGCTGACACTGGTCTCCTGTACCGGCTAGCCTGCAAAGCCCACTCCATAAACCCCTTTTAAAATGCTGTACCAAAACTGAGATCGATATTATATCCATTTTTACAGATGAAGAAATAAGATCCAAGGGAGTTAAAGCACTTATTCAAGGTCTCTCACCTGGAAAACAGAGAAGCTAGGATGAAAACCAGCTCAGACTTTGGAATCTGAGCACTTGAAGTTCTGTACTGTCTCTATAACTAACGTAAATGCTGCCTTTTCCCCCTTCATTCCTTCTGCCCCTTTCTCCCTTCTTTCCCTCTACAAATACTCAGCAAGTAACCCCAGTATACTGGGCACTGGGCTGTGTGCTCAGGATATAGTGTTGAGGAGTTCACACCATCCCTGCCTTGAGGGACACGGCAGCCTAGAGCTTATTTCCAGCTGGGAAATTAACAAGAGGAGATGCTTCAGCACTAAATCCGCCTGCCTCTTGGAAGGCTGGTTGTATCAGCGGATGGCCCCCTTCTCCTCCTGAAGATAGCTCAACTCTCCTGAGTAACCCCCAAGACTGTCCTCAGCTCCTGGGGTGGGGGGAAGCCCACCGACAAAACCCAGAGAGAGGAATCCATTCCACTTCATTCTAAGCAGAAGCTGGGTTTCTCTGCACATGGCCTTCCCAGTACTTAAAAAACACGAGCTCTATATTCAAAGAGACCCAAGTACACATGCAAGCCCATCCTCTCTATGGCTGGGTGACCTGAAAGAGGTAACTCAACCTCTCTGTGTCTTAATTTCCTCTGTTATAACGGGGATGAAACAGTATCTACCTCACAGCCACTGAATGGAAATTACTGAACTCTATTTCAGCTCTTATTCCCTCATGATCTGATATATATGTTCAACGAATATTGAATGAACAAAGCCTCTGTCTCAGAGGCCAAATTTAACCTTTATAATGTTTATAATAAAGATAGTTTCTTTGGCTCACTCATGACTTACTGTAAAGAAGTTAAAAGCAACTAAAAATAAAGATCAAGTGAGGCTGATCCAGACATAGACCTAGCTTGGAAGAAATGTTTTTAGATATGTTTTTCTTAACCTAAGGTATATTGCTGACTTGTGAAAGTCAGGCAATGGCAGCCAGCATCAGAGGTTTCCAGAAGCAGGGAGGTGGGGCCTGGTGCCATGACACATCTCTGCAGCATCTTTGACATTTAGGAGGGTGAGGGCCTGTTTCTCGGGGTCAGCGGTTACAGAATGAGGGTCTTATGCATCCCAGGGGGTCCCCAGGCCACAGCCCTTCCTGCTGATGGCTGAGATGCAGTTAATCCTCATCTCTTCTATTATTCATGGATATGACATGGATATTTAAGGATATGACAGAGGCACTTTATCCTCTTAAAATTTTCAGAGATTCCGTTTCCAAGAATTGCAGGCTCCTGGGGATTCGGAGGTCTTGCTATGGTGTAGACCCTCTTATCCAGGGCATAGGGTAGGGGGCAGACAGAAGACAGGGGCGGTGCAGACAGTTTTGAGGCCGGCTCTGTGGGGCAATCTCAAGAGCGATGGATGGGGGAGTTCCTGGCCCTGGAATTCCGAGTTCAAATTTGATCCTTCCATCTAATGAACGGTTGTGGGCTTGGAAACAACTCTGAAACTCTGGATCTGGGAAATTACAATAGCTCATTTTTACTGGGTGTTTATCATGTGTAAGTATACTGCTTCAAGTTCAGAGGTACTGCCTGAGGCTGGCCATAATGTTACCCCGCTTTACAAATGAGAAAGTCGACTCTCCAAGAGGTTGGAAGATGGAGCTGGGACTAAGCTCAGGGAGCCCAGCTCTAGAACTCATGGTCTGAAGTCTTCCCTGCTACGTACTCTCTCTCGGGGATGGTTGTTATGAGGGCTACATGAATTCTGTTTACAATGACCCTGGTACACAGCTGGCATGGGTCACAACTGGGTGTCTTCGTCTCCTTCTGGCTCTGAGATCTCACGCATGTGCCCTCTAGTTGGGTGCTGAAGAGTACAGACTAAGCATAGCTGGACCATGGGATGATGGAGGGGGATATGGGTGAAACGGCCACAGGGCCTTGAAGAGGGGGCATCATTCAACTAATAATGCACACCAGATGCAGAGAGGAAACTTGGAACAATATTCAGAATGTGCAATGGCATGAGCTAGACCGCCAAAGACGGCTTACTAGGCTGAAATTTACAAGATCCCTAGCAGTGATTTTTTTTTTTTCTGAGATTAAATCAAGGATGGGACTCTCCTTAGCTCAGCAAATACGTTTTCTAGGCCATAAAAAATGGCTTGCAACAGCGTTTTGGTTCACAAGTGTTTACTGCATTTATGATGTAGCGGTAACAAATCAGTGGTAAAGAATACACCTGCCGATGCAGGAGACACAGGTTTGATCCCTGAATTAGGAAGATCCCCTGGAGAAGGAGATGGCAACCCGCTCCAGTGTCTTGCCTGGGAAATCCCATGGACAGAGAAGCCTGGCGGGCTACAGTCCATGGGGTCGCAAAGAGTCAGACATGACTGAGCGACTGACAAAGACTTGATTGGTGGCGCTACTGGTAAAGAATCCAACACAGGAGATGCAAGAGACAGTGGTTAAGTCCCTGAGTTGGGAAGATCCCCTGGAGTAGGAAGTGGGCAACCCACTCCAATATTCTTGTCTGAAAAATTCCATGGACAGAGGAGCCTGGCGGGCTAGAGTCCAAGGGGCTGCAAAGAGTTGGACACGACTGAGCAACTGAGAACACACAGAGATTTGATTAGGTGTGTTATCTTCTCGGACCATCTGACTCTGCTACTATCAGAGGAAATCAACGGTATCTTCAGAGATCGGACAGAGCAGTGGAGACTCGGGCAATTTCGATGAGAAAGTGACTGGCTCTGGATTGAATTATTTCCCTATACAATATTAAAGTTTCTTTCCAAATCACGTTTAGGTTGGCATTTCTCACTTCCTGTCTGCAAATTCTGCTTCACAGCCTCTGATAAAGTCAGACAGACGAAGTCTTGGTACCATGGGGACTGCACACTTTATATGAACTCAGTTTAGCAAACTTTATCCTAATTAGGTTGAATCTGCTTTGTCATCTGATCATCATCAAGTTAACCATATACCCAGGCCACAGCCTTTTTGGCTCTTAGAAATGTCTATAGCTGGCACTAAAGTAGAAGGTGAACAAATATGTGTTGAATGAATGAATAAATGAAGGAATGAATGATGGAGTTGTTGAGTGGAAAGAGAAGTATGTTCGAATCAGCCAGAGGAGGGTGTGAATCCTAGTTTTGCAATTTATTACTGGCTTTTAACCATGAAAAGAGAAACAACCCAGAGAAAGTAGCTCTATGAATTCATTTCCTATTGTTGCTGCAAAAAATTACCATCTAGTTCCATGGCTAAAAACAAATAAAACCAATTTATTCTTCCAGAGTTTTATATTGTAATAGGATATATATTACATTATATACAGAGGTTTTATATTGCAGTTCTGGAGATCAGAAATCCAAAATGGGTTGCCTGAGGCTAAAATCAAGGTTTTTAGCAGGGTTGTGTTCCTTCTGGAAGCTCCAGGGGAGTCCCTTTCTCTGTCTCTTTCAGCATCGAGGGGCTGCCCACAGCCCTTGGCTTATGGTCCAGCGGTGTAACATCTGAATCTCCTTCTGACTCTTTTTATCAGACCCACCTGGATAATCCAGAAGGGTCTCTCCACCTCAAGGTCCTTTCCTTAATCCCATCTGCACAATCCCTTTTGCTATATAAGGGATTAGGACCTGGATGTCTGGGGTGGGGTGGGGGGAGTCAGGATGGAGAGAGAAAGAGAGAATCACCCTGCCTACCACAGCTGTGCTGTGCACCAAGTCGCTTCAGTCACGTCTGACCCTTTGTGACCCTATGGACCATAGCCCACCAGGCTCCTCTGTCCATGGGATTCTCCAGGGAAGAACACTGGAGTGGGTTGCCATTTCCTCTTCTAGAGGATCTTCCCAACCCAGGGGTTGAACCCATGTCTCATGTCTCCTGCTGCCCACAGCAGCTGGGCCAAACTTATCCAACAGTGATGGGCAACACCCTGTACCTCTCCAGAGCATCACAGCGCATGAAAAGTACTCCCCAGGGAGCCCACCCCCACATCATGAGGGCAGTGGCTGGCTGTCTTCTCGGGAGGAATCTAGGTCTGCCCCGGAGGCGGCCCGCTGGTCTTTCCACCGTGGGGTGGTGACATGGTCTGGGCTCCCTTCAGAACCTGTTGGTTTTTTATAAGACTGTGTCACGTCCACCCCATCTCACTTGAGTGTTCACATATGTGGATATGTGCTTGGCAAAAAGACTTTCCTCTCACGGTAACCTTGAACTCCATGCTGCATGCGTATTTGTGCGTGCTAAGTCATTTCAGTTGTGTTTGATTCTTTGTGACCCTATGGACCATAGCCCACCAAGCTCCTCTGTCCATGAGATTCTCCAGGCAAGAACACTGGAGTGAGTTCCCATGCCCTTCTCTAGGGCATCTTCCCAACCTAGGGATCGAACCCATGTCTTTTGTCTCCTGCATGGGCAGGCAGGTTCTTTATCACTAGTGCCACCTGGGAAGCCCCCATGCCACATACCACCCATAAAATCTTGATTGGGAAAAATGCTATTTAGAGACCGATGCTGGGAGCCGGCATATTGCATATTGAGTGAGGATCTGTAATAGCTCAACTGGAATTCTATCACTGCCGGGAGCCAGCGTGAGGCACTCCGCCCATGACAAAGGTCATGAGGAAGGAGGCTCGGCATACGCAAAGGCGGGATCGAGCCTCAGGAGTCCCCCTGGAAATTCTCGAGCATCTACCCCCAAAACCAGAGTCTGCCTACTTTCTGCTTTGTGCTTTCACCTACACCTCTGACTTTACGGGGGGCTGTCGCCCACTACCTCTCTCTGAAAAAAGAGTTAGCGTACAGCTCCAGTTAATAATTCTTGGATGTGACAGTGTTTCAACCTACAAACTCCTTTGGAAATCCTCTAGCCTGCCTGAATAGGTTTTTCCGGCCACATGTGATTGTTCAGAGCCTCCCAACTGTGAGAGGCAGGAGATGTTCTAAACTGCCTAAACACAGATTCCTTTGAGTAGTTAAAAGATTGATTAGAAAATGTATTGGTGAAGGGTTTTTCACTTGTTGGGCCAATGTTTGCTGCTAAGTCTCCATACTCCTTACCTACTGTGTCTTTGGCAGTGTATTGATTGATATAATGGGTGTATAGAAATGTAAAATGCAGCTTTGTCCAATGCTTTTTGGAAGGCTGGTGCCTGACTTTGGAATAATCACCTTTAGAGAAAAATAAGTTTCTTAAAATGTTAACAGGCCTCCGGGCCAGAAGATGATGTCAATCACCTGAACTTTTGCATATGATAAGTTTGAAAGCCTGGCTTAGATTAGAACCAGGAACTGCTGTCCTTGCATGACTCCACCCCTTCCCCCATTATCCTCTATGCATACCTTAAGGTATAAAAACTACTTTGGAAAATAAAGTGCGGGCCTTGTTCACTGAAACTTGGTATGCCCATGTCACTCTCTCTCCCAAATTCCAGCTGAGCGTCCATCTGGAGCGCGGATGTCCTCTGCGACCATTTATTTGCCTGGGCTTCTAAGACCCACTCGAGAAGGTGTCTAAGGTGGGGCACCTTCCGCTATTCGAGAGGGCGCCTGCGGCCTCCGTGGTCAGAGCTAACCTGGTGTCACGGGTTATATTGATTTTCCGCGTAAACCAAGCCACTCAGCTTCTTTTCTCCACTGAATTTTCCTACTGAGCTATCCTTATTTCAGCCGCTTTTCTCCACTGAATTTCCTCACTGAGCTATCCTTATTCTATTACTCTTTGTATCCTTAATTAAAGTGTAATTAAGCAGTTGTTCCCTGACCCTCGCCTAGCCGTCTCTCCTTCGAATACCCTGGATCAGCCGGGGCTGGTCCCCGGCAGAGACCCAAGCACCTGAGAGCTGGGAAGTCCAACCCCACCCTTCAAGTGTCCTTGGGTTTAGCCAGACCACATCCTTTTGGCCCCAGGCTATTCACTTTCACTAAATTTTGCTTTACTTTAGTGCTATGTAAGAAGCACATTAGACTATGTAAGAAGCACACATAAGAAACAGCATCACAGAAGAAGTTGCATTTATGGTAACTGTTTTGTGAGTGGATGTTCATTACATGTCAGCATACATTTCTTATGAGAAACGACAGATAATTATCCCTGGTCTTAAAATCCAGCACTGGGAGTTCCCTGGTGGCTCGGTGGTTAAGACTCTGGGCTTTCACTGCAGGAGCATGGGTTTGATACCTGGTGGAGGAACTGAGATCCCACAACCTGCATGGCCTGGCCAAAAACAAAGTAACTAACAAACAACACCCCAGTACTGGTTATGGTTTCCCTAGTGACTCGTTTATTTCCATCAAATGACCACAAGTCCACATGGCTGATCATTTTTCTCCCTTTGCACAACCCACTCTTAGGAAGCCAAGAAGCTTCAGCAAAGCTATAAGACATCAAAGCCTGCATTATATGCCCCATTAGTTATCTACCCTCGTTGTCCCTTTTCCCCAGTTCCTTCCTGTTTCACATTTTAGTTCTTACTGTCCTTTAGTTTAGTTCAGAGTTTAGTCCTTTCGTGTCTGTGAGCCCAGAATAAGGCATGGTAAGAACTTCTGTTATTTCCCAAGACGTTTTTTTCTCTTTTGTGAGACCCAGGTCCCTGATACATTTCTCTTGGTTCCAAGAAGAACAAACTCAAATGAAAAACAAAAAATCAAAACATATAACCAAACAACGTCAATGCCGATGTTTCGACACAGACTCTCAGCAGAACTGAATCCAGCCAGCTCCACTGTAAAGCCTGGCACTGAGGTCGATAAAAGGAAAACAGGTCTCTCACACTTCACGTGCCGAGCACACCGAGCTCATAAATGCCAGCGTTCTAAATGGCTTGCTTGCTGTTAACAGATTCACTGGCACTGAAATCCTTTTCTTTTCTGGGGGATATTTAACTTTTATTGTATCTTTACTCATGGTCAAAAGACATTGGCAAATTTGCTAAAGTGATTGAAGATACTCTTCTTAAAGGCATTCCTGAAGTTTTGCCTTCATATCTTTGTATGTGAGCTTGTCTTCTTGGAAAGGAAAACCAGAAATGAGTTTTACAGTATATAAGGTTTTGGTAGTTGTAGAAAGCCAAGATTAAAAAAAAAAAAACCTTAGTAGAACCACCAATGAAAAAATCTTTAAGATATACGCAACCTAAGAGTTCATCTCTGAGTTCATAAAACGACAGAATCCTCAACACCAAGAACCTCTCACACCCTACTGGACAGTGTATCCAGACCCTCTCTTTTTAATCTCTATCCCCATAGAGCCCAAGACGTAGTATGTATTCAATGCACAGTGGCTGAGTTAATGAGTAACATCTCTCACTCTCTGTCCATGGAATTTCCCAGTCAAGACATGACTTAGTGAATGACCACAAGTACCTCTCATTCTCAAAGGTTGGAGTTCTCCAACCCCAAGACACCTAGGGGAACACAGTGCTTGCCATGGGGCAGGCGGGCAGTACATATGATGTGACTAGTACTGAGATCCATCCAAACCATGAGAGAAATCTCTGCCATTCCTGAGCTCCAGGGCAGCAATTTTAATTTCCTTCATTTCCTCCCTTGTCAAAACACACCCTCCAGGTGACATTCCTACAAGCAACTGCTCGCAGGGGTAGACGTAGGTTGAAGTCCATTCCCACGTGCTGGTACAATCTCTATCTGCCTCCCTCCCACTCAAGAAAACATATCAGAACAGAAATGAACAAGGACACCATTACTCTGGGAAGTATCACGAACTTGTGGCAACTTATTGAAAAGAGTAAATCCTCCGCTATTTTGGTATTTCAGATAATGTTAGTTGTACATGACCTATGGAGCATCTCACAGTGATTGACATGAAGATTCACTGGGATGCCAAGGCTGAGAGTGACTGCTTCTCTACAGAATCCACCACTGAGACACACCATCTAGGAGATCTTTCCAAACTCCAAAGAAACCATCTCTGAGGCTCACATTAACCCCAACACATTTGTCCTTATGAACTCTGCCACGCACATGAGATTCAGGAGAACCACACTGATCATCTATCTCTACGAATGGACACAGCTCACAAAGAAACATCATCAACTGCATGTCACTCCACCCTCTCCACCCTGACCTCGGGGAGGAGGACGCACAGCAGCCCACTCACCACGCCGCCGCCAGCCGAGTGTATGAGCACAGACATCCCTTCTCGGAGGTTGGCGACTTCGAAGAGCATCATGTAGGCGGTGACGAAGTTCATGGGGAAGGCAGCGGCCTCAGAGAAGCTCATGTCCTCGGGGATCTTGTAGACAAATTCCACAGGTGTGCACACCACCTCTGCCCAGGCGCTGTAATTGACAAATGCCATGACGCGGTCCCCGATCTGGCGAGAGGGAAGCACGGTGTGAGTGGATGTTTCTTAATCTTTTTTGAGAGATTTCTCAAATACACTTTAACGATCTAGCAAAAACTATAGAGTCCTTCCCGGGGAGGAGGTGGGGGGGGGCGGGGGCGGGGAAGAAACCTCAAACCCTAAAATATGCACACCTTCACCTCACCTGCCTTTTGAGGCATTTGTGGATGCTCTGAACCAATCTCTGCAAGCTTCCCAGAGGCCATGGAAGCCAGGGTCTCTTTCCCTCTTCCGGACCATAAATATATATGACGTGCCCCACGTTGCACGCCTTGGAATGTTAGCGTCAGAAGGTCACATTACCGATCCGACCTCTCATCTAATCTCCCTGTTTCAGGACGTGGAGGGTCAGAGGGCCAG
This sequence comes from Bubalus bubalis, assembly GCF_019923935.1. Classification (NCBI taxonomy): domain Eukaryota; kingdom Metazoa; phylum Chordata; class Mammalia; order Artiodactyla; family Bovidae; genus Bubalus; species Bubalus bubalis. The sequence continues at coordinate 4,750,365 of NC_059174.1, read as the reverse complement.
GGCTGGGAGTCAGTCTGCTCTCTGTGGTTCTCTCGCAGCCCGTATTGATTCCCTGCCAAGCTAGTTCACTGCAGTATTTGCATCAAAGGTTAGCACCGGATTACCGATGGCATTAGATGTGAAACGTGGTGCGGCAGAAAAGTCATGTAAATCTGAGTGCAGGGAATTGAATAAAAGCAACCAGGCTCAGAGAGAAATAGGAGAATGCCCGCGGGTGTGAGGCACACACGTATCATAGGGCAGACTTATCCTAAGGCTGTCACGTGGTTTACCTCCTGATCAGATGAGGCAGGGCTGAAGACTGCGGTTTTTTTAATCAGTGGTTTACATAGCCAGACACCAGGCAGAAAAGAAAAGGGTGGTCTTCCCTTTAAAGTGATTATAATCGTGTGCTAAGTTTTTTTTTTTCCCCATAACATATCATTATTCAAGGGAAATACAAAGTAAACCATCACGAACAGCTTATAAGAGTTGCCAAGTGCTAGTTTAATGGAACCATTCTGCTATCTGATGTTAGGCTTGTACTGTGACTCTTCAGTGCAATATTCAAATTGTTACCCTCATAGTGATTTCTCAGTAAACTAATGGCTTTCATATATCTGTGTTTTAGTTTACTTTTTTTTTTAGTAATTGATTCTACTGTTTTCTTCTAGTTTAGCCTTTCTCTTTTACCTCTGTTCAACAAACAACCACAAAAGCCTCCCATGAAACTGGTTTTTTTTATAGCTCCATACTACAGATGAACAATGAGAGGTTTTTGCAGACACTTAAACTGAAGCAAAGAGAAGGTCACATCACTGATCTGACCCAAAAATCATGCAGCCAGAGAGCAGCTGGACCTGGATGGGAACATAGCAAGGCTGACTCCAGATACAAATAGTTAATTCATTACACCTAAGTGCTACAAAGAAGACACAGAGTTATATAAGTGTGTGCAACAGGGGAAACCTACCAAGTCTGGGAATATTAGTCTAAGGTCTTTAAGTTTCAGTTTCCTTGGCTCTTACATGGGTTTAATATTAGGAACAGCTCCTTATGAGATTAAATAATATAATAAGCAAGCAACCTACATGGCATGGTGCATGTAAACTGAGCAAAGAACAATCAGTTCTAACTCTTAAAAAGACTGGTTCCTGATCTCCCATGGAATTCACAGTTTAATGATCAAAAGCTAAATATTTGACCCACTGAGTTTCATGAAGCAGAGGAAGAGCTGTCTAATGAAGAAACTGATGGGTGGGAGAGGTTGTCTCATGGGCAGTGAGTGTCAATCCTTGGAAGCATTGAGAATCAAAGGATGATGTCAGGAATATCATGGCAGGTGCGAGGGCTTGGACCAGAGGATCGCTCAGGTCTAATACCGGCATCCTCCTTTTTCAGAGTCATGCAAACCTAAAGCTCTATCAGAGCACCACAGAGTAGCTGATGACATGCAGTGTAAACAGAGTGTGGGAAAAGAGTATCTCACCCACCGTGACAGTGATGGTCATGCCACCCCAGACCACCCTGACAGTAATGGTCGCGCCATCCCAGCAGAGTGGTCTGCTCCAGGCCTCCCTCTCATCTCATTATCAAAATGTCAAACAGAGGGGTCAGCCATCAGATAAACCCTAATCTCAGAGTCCAGAGGTGGGAAACTTTTTAAAAAATATCTAATTCACCTCATTATTTGATTCTGTTAGGGAAAAGAAATTAGTTTTTGGCAACGAAGCCCAAATGATTCCTTTTCTGCAGTGCTCCCAGCAATAATTTTTCAAGGCTTCCTTGTAATCGATCAAGCCAAGAGAGCTAGCTGTTCCGTGTGTTGCTGTGTGGAATTCTATCTCCAACATGATTGAAAATCTTAAGTCAGACTTACAGAGGGCATATTAGTATTGGTTTTTCTCCCCAATCACGCCCTGACTAGAAACCCGTAGGTGGCTTCTTTTATTTGTGCAGCTGAAAGGACTGGAGGAGGAGTGGAGGAGATGATGGATCAATCTGACAATAAGCAAGCCAGGGCTAACTAGCAAAAGAAAGTTCATACATAAGGGAAAATATATATAATCAGGCACAGTGATTCCTCTCTATAAACCAAGGTCAACCCATCCCTAAAATGATGGGTTGTTTATCCAGTGCTCAGGATTGATAGAGCAAACGATATGCTCTTTTCCTTTGGGACCACGTGGAGGAATGAAGAACAGATTGTATTTCTTATACGCAGCATTTTCAGGGAGAGACGGTGCTGCCTCTGGTTATATTGCCTACCTGGGGACAGAAAATGTAAAGTCATAGAGAAGAAAAGAAAAAGCACAATTACTTCTCTCTGAACGTTTTTCTGCCGTGTTATCTGGAAACCACTGACAAAAAGACAGATGAGCTGGTTGAGGGGTCCAGACATTCATCATAATGAATTTGGAGCATATTGATATTTTCAAAGTATACGGAGGCTTCAAGGCACTGAGACCAAGCAGCAGGCTCAAAATCGATTCCAAGGGGATTTTGGCATTGCCTTGTACAGGATTTTTCTTCCTGTATTAACCATACAATGCAGCATTTGCAGGTGGGGAGGAGGGGTAAAGACTGTGGGACTGTAGGAAGAGTCAAAATTCTCTAGTGGTTTGAATTCAGGTTCACCTTCTACTTGCTCTCATTCTGACCTCATGGAAAATTACCAAACCCTTCTGAACTTCATCTCTAAGGGGATAATAATCTTTACCTTGCAGGGTTGTGATGGGGCTGAAAAACAGTAACTTGCCCATGTTTCTGGTTATGGTGGATTCTCAAGTGTGAGGTCTCTTCGTCTCTCCGTGGGGAAGCACTAAAGTTGAGTGAGAGCTCTTATGCCTGGTTTCCAATGGCTTTTCTTGCTCTCAACTACCACAATTTTGTGTAGTTGATTTGCCCATAGGTTTTCAGTTTTTATAGACCAGATCCTATTTGATTTGCATGGTAATGGTAAAAAGGATCTTTTCAGTGATTAAAAATTTTGTTATTGGGAGTTATACACATGTACAAAAACAGAATTATATAATAACCCTGTGTAGATTTGTCTTACTCCCCAAGCCACCAACCCATAGCCAATTCTGTCTCATTGTCAGATACCTGTACCCTTTGTCTTTAAATTTTTCATCCAAAAATGCCCTTTCTCAATGTCTGAAATAATGACTTATAAGTGATCACTTAAATGCATTGGTTAAACAGATATTTAAAGGCACAAAATTATAAAACACAGAGGCTATTTCTCACCAACCTTTGCATTTTGTAATTAACTTCTGAGCCTGATGTGGTGGTGAAATGGGAGCCATGGGTAGAGAGAGGAGCCACGGCCAAATCCATAGTTGTATTCATTTTAATCTTTTTAAAAAAACATTTTTCTTTTTAAAAATCTTTTTAACAGCTATAAAGTGAATAAAGGGGGTGCTAAGGTTTCCCCTGGCCACTTCACCAGACTGTCGCCAGGAGTTGTAACAAGAGGGTCCCTGAGAAAGGCACGAGACACTGGGAAAGTCCTATCACTTATGAACATCGTGTGTGAAACAGATAGCTGATGGGAGCTGCTGACAGCACGGGGAGCTCCAGGCCATGCTGTGTGAGGGGCGGGGCGGGGCGGGGCGGGGGAGGTTCAGGAGTTAGGGGACATATGCGTGCCCATGGCTGACTCACTCGTATGGCAGAAATCAACACGCTACTATCAGGCAATTATCCTTCAATTGAAATAAATTTTAAAAAGCAAATAACAAGAAGACACGTTACAGATGATTTCAAATGCAGTTTGCATAATGTTTTGTTTAATCTTGTATTATTTCAATAGATTCCAGATAAATATCACCCTTTCAGTCAGAAGTCAAAACATTACCTCAAATCCTTTAACGCTGTCCCCTAGGGCTTCAACAATCCCAGAACACTCAAATCCTGGCACCAGCGGGGTCTTGGGAGGGTTGTCAATATTCCCCTGGCGCACCATCAAGTCAATGAAGTTTAAACCACTGTAAACAGCAAAACGAAAAGAGAGAAATTTACGATGAGATGGAAAGAAAGCACTGGCTTGACTCTTCTTTCCTTCCTATCCCCTCCCTCCCCTTCCTCCCCCAGTTCTTCTCTTCTTTCTTTTTTAACTTTCTGGGAAAATGTGTCTAATAGTAATGTTACTTAGCTAGATGTCACCAAGAAAGCAAAACAATGATCTCTCTAGACAACTCATGCTTTCTCAGCCCTTCAAATGGCATCTGCAGCATTCACGCTCTAATTCAAGAGAGAGCCTCGTTGTCCCCACTCACAGCCTCCTGACTCTAACTCTAAAAATGTATTGACTAGCCTGGTCATTAGCCATTCTAGCACTTAACTGAGAGTTAAAAAATACTAGGAAGAGCTTACAAGAAGAAACACAGAAAGCAGCCAGACATAATGGCCAGCCACCAATCTATGAAAAAGAAAGAGAAAAAAAGATCTAACTTAAAAGGTCTCAAAAAGACTGTCACAAGTAGCTCAGCTGGTAAAGAACCCGCCTGCAATGCAGGAGACCCCGGTTCCATTCCTGGGTCGGGAAGATCCTCTGGAGAAGGCCCAGGCTACCCACTCCAGTATTCTTAGGCTTCCTTTGTGGCTCAGCTGGTAAAGAATCCACCTGCAATGTGGGAGACCGGGGGTCTATCCCTGGATTGGGAAGACCCCTGGAGAAGGGAACGGCTACCCACTCCAGTACTCTGGCCTGAAGAATTCCAGGGTCGCAGAGTCAGACATGACTGGGCAACTTTCGCTTTCACTTTCAACCATCTCACAGACCTACACCGGCACCGTGACATAAAGGCCGGCCGTAACGGTGACTGGGAGCCATCAAGAGACCAGGCTGGGTTCACCTGCAGGACGGTGACTCGAAAGAGAGAGGTCAAAGGGACAGGCCAGTGGGTGTGGGAAGACTGGAAGGCTTGTTTCAAAAACCTGAGTTGTCTCTGGCTGAGAGAAATCGTTTGGTATTCTCTATAGACATATTGCTTTTGAAGTAAGAAAGTTATCATTAAACTATATCAAAGTCATTGCCTTGGAAATCCACATACTTGATTCTAATGATGCTACCAATGTTCCAAACTATTGGCTGTTTTTTTAAGAGCTACAATTGAGAATTGCATTTAACAGCTGTGAAGGAATGAAGTGAGAATGCATGCATGTGAAATACACGAACATTTATTTTTTTCACACCACATGTGGCTCTAACATACTTCCTGTTTTCACAAGCTGCCATCTAAGGAAGACATGGGTTGGAGAAACCAAAGTCCTCGGTCTGGCCCAAGGCCTTTGACCACAGCTTCTCTTGCAAGCAGAAGACTTGAACTCTTTCTTAAACACAGCTTGTCCGTTTCTTCCTCGGCCTCTTTGGAGCCAGGGACACAGGACGTCTACCTACCACCTCTGGTCTCCACCTGTCAGTCTCATCCATAGCAATGGATAGGGGCAAGGAGGGTGACTTCCTTGAAAGGTGGATTAGAGTCACCCCTTTCTCAAGGTTTTTCTAGCCACAAATAAGGCCAGATTCACATATTCCCCCCACCGAAGTATCTCTGACGTGTGCCCTTTCTGAAGACAGCTGCATGCCTCACACTTCTTGGCTCCCGGAATACCTGGCATGCCTCGTACCCACAGCAACATAGTAGGTACTAAAGCAACATACACTGAATGAAGGAATATTCATGAATATTCAAAAACACGTGCTGCCAGGTTGAGTACTAATGCCTTTTAGAAAACAGCCAAGGGATGCTCAGAGTCATGGACACCCTTCTGAAATGCGTGTGTAGACTTCCAACGATCCTGTTTCGATGTTTAATAGTTCTTAGGGCCACTTAGTAACCAAAATGTTCTCCAATAATGTGGCTGAATAAAGTCTCAATTCCACGACTTCTCCCTGGGTAACCTTGGGTTGGTTATGCAACCTCTCTAAGCCTCAGTTTCCTCATCTGTGAAATGGGGGTTATGAGAGCACCTGTATCACAGGGTTGTTGGGAAAACTGATGAGAGTCAGGCATTGTGCCAAGTAAAAAGTACGTATTCAATAATAATAATATCCGTGTCTTCTATTAAGAAGGCTGAAGTGTGAGATATATTTTGGGAAGATTCCCATTAAATAAGAGTGAAAAATCGTTTCAGAGCTGAAATGGGAAAACTTGAGCTATCTGTAAGCTTCGCTTCTGTGAAATAGCCCATTTTCCAACACAATCAAATAAATAAAGCATCACTGTATAACAATAAAAGGAATTTCTACGTCCCAAATCAAACACTCCATCTCATTTCACACATATTTCAGCTCACCATGTTATATCCTCCATGTGAAAACATGATTTCCCAAGACCCCTGATGGAGAAATGGCAGAAGAGATGACTTGACAGTGTTGTAAATGTGCCAGCCCCTTGGACAAGGTTTCAGCTGAGATGCCTGTCACACTGCTCCGTAGGGCAGCCTTCAGTTTCCATCCAGCATGAAGCGGGTGCAGTGATTATAAATGAGGAAGCAGCTACTCAATGCCAGAGAGAAGGGCCAAGACTTATAGAGCCTTATATAAGGGCTTAGCCTCTATAAGGGCCAAGACCTTACAGAGCCAGGAGCACCCCATTGCCTTAGTGAGGCATGCAGTCAGGATGGTGGAGGAAGCCAGTCACCTTCAGGATGGAAACATGAAGGAGGTGTGTCCCACGTGAGGGGGGATGGGTCAGTGTTGTTTATCTCAGCAGAGAGGAAGTGACGAGGTGGTGACGAAGCCCCTTTATGCTACATCAGACCTGTTTCATGGTGTCTGCCCATGCACCTCCTCCTCAAATGGGGCCAACCAGCATTTACTGAGGGCTTCATTTGGGGCAGAGACTGGGATAAACAGTTTCCTTTTGTTATTTAAGACTCAACAACACTCCTACAAAGTATGAACTATCATACCCACTTTTCAGATGAGGAAACTTAGGCTCAACAAGTTACTTGTGTAAAGTCTCATGTGTGGAAACTGTCAAAGTCAGGATCCAAATCCAAGCCAAGTCCAGAACCGGGGACCTCACAGATGACACCCTAGTCCCTCTTCACAGGGACTTCATCCACTGCCCTTGATGAAGGGGGCCACATCCGGGGACCACATTTATAACTTCCTATCTCTTTGCCAGCTGACTGTACCAGTGATTGGACCCAGTGTTGGAGGAGTGGCCGTTCCTAGTTTGAGCAGGAGCCCATTCAGCATAAAGCAAACGAGCTGGTCCAAGAACTGGATCTCAGAAACTATGAATTGGAAAACATGCATCAAGAAAACAACTTGGTACCAGAGAGGATGTCAAAAGATAGGACTGAGCCAGGTCGCAGAGCCAACCCAGCAGCTTCCACCAGGGTCAGCTATACACACCTCACTGCTGAATTATCAAGGATGGAAGAGTCCACTCTTCACCTGGGGTGCCACCTTGCCCCATGTGCCCCCTGCCGTCAGATATCTAAGGGGTCCTTGGATACTTCACATATGTGTTCATTGGGTTATGTGTGTGGTTTCTGCCTCATGAACCCAAAATACAAATGAAAACAAATACTAGAATCAATATCCGTAAATCACTCACTGGACAAGCATTAATGACCTCATTTTTTTTTTTTTCCCAAGCAAAACAAGTAACATTGTTTAGCAATAATAAGTTCCTTGCCCAAGACCACACAGACAGTGAATGGTGAAGGAATGGACTTAAACTTGGGTCTGTCAAACACGTTTTTATTCCCACCCCCTCAGGAAAAAACACAGGGGCATATCAAGCCATGCATCATCATTATAATAGTTTCTAATTTTCTCTACAATTCCCTGGTGGCTCAGATGGTAAAGCGCCTGTCTACAATGCAGGAGACCTGGGTTCAATCCCTAGGTCGGGAAGATTCCCTGGAGAAGGAAACGGCAACCCACTCCAGTACTACTCTTGCCTAGAAAATCCCATGGACGGAGGAGCTTGGTGCAGGCTACTGTCCATGGGGTCGCAAAGAGTCGGGCACGACTGAGCGACTTCACTTTCACCTTTGGGATTCTGAGGCGGGGGGCAATGACTATGCCTGATGATTCGGGCCCACACCAGGGGTGACTGTCAGATGTCTTTCTTGCTGACTTTTTATGTGACTCTCTTAAACATCTGAAGTGAAGTGAAGTGAAGTGAAGTCGCTCAGTCGTGTCCGACTCTTTGTGACCCCATGGACTGTAGCCTACTACGCTCCTCTGTCCATGGGATTTTCCAGGCAACAGTACTGGAGTGGGTTGCCATTTCCTTCTCCAGGGGATCTTCCTGACCCAGGGATCGAACCCAGGTCCCCTGCACTGTAGGCCGATGCTTTACTGTCTGAGCCACCAGGGAAATCCACCAGGGAAGTCCTTAAACATCTGAGAGCACTGCAAAAAGAAATAGTGCTGCAAGGCGCTTGATGCGGAAATGCAATCCTGCGTTTCTCCACGACTGATACAGCTATAAAAGTAAGGCTTTTTTTCCCTCCCATATTAAATTATTAGTCAAATAAGAGGCTTAAAGTGTTATTACTGAGATTTACAGTGTTTCAGACATATAGCAAAGTGATTTAGTTTTTTATATATGTATATATACATATATACCATGTGTGTATATATATATATATATATACACACACACACACAGTTTTTCAGATTCTTTCCCACCATAGATTATTAAAAGATATTAAACATAGCTATGGTTTTTCCAGTAGTCATGTATGGATGTGAGAGTTGGACTGTGAAGAAAACTGAGCGCCGAAGAATTGATGCTTTTGGACTGTGGTGTTGGAGAAGACTCTTGAGAGTCTCTTGGACTGCAAGGAGGTCCAACCAGTCCATTCTGAAGGAGATCAGCCCTGGATGTTCTTTGGAAGGACTGATGCTAAAGCTGAAACTCCAGTACTTTGGCCACACTGGGAGGGATTGGGGGCAGGAGGAGAAGGGGACAACAGAGGATGAGATGGCTGGATGGCATCACCAACTCGATGGACGTGGGTTTGGATGAACTCCGGGAGTTGGTGACAGGGACATCTGGCGTGCTGTGATTCATGGGGTCGCAAAGAGTCGGACACAACTGAGCAACTAAACTGAATTGAACTGCAACATAGCTCCTTTGCTGTAGTAGATCCCTTTTTTAATCTATTTGATAGACAGTAGTGTATATCCGCTAATCCTAAATTCCTAAATTTATCCTTCCACCGCCCCCCCTCCTCTTTGGTAACCATATGTTTGTTTTCTTTGTGAGTCTATTTTTGTTTTTTAAATAAGCTCAAATGTGTCAGTTTTCAGACTGCACATATAAATGACACTGTATAATACTTGTCTTTCTCTGTCTTGCTTGCCTCACTTAGTATGATGGTCTGTGAGCTCATCCATGCTGTTGCATATGGCGTCATTTCGTTCTTTTTTATGGCTGAGTGATCTTCCATCATATGTATGCATGTATCAGGCGTGTGTGCATGCTCAGTCGCTTCAGTGCCGTCCGACTCTCTGCAACCCTATGGACTGCAGCCCGCCAGGCTCCTCTGTCCATGGGATTCTCCAGGCAAGAATACTGGAGTGGGTTGCCATGCCCTCCTCCAGGGGATCTTCCCAACCCAGGGATTGATTCCATGTTTCTTATGTCTCCTGCACTGGCAAGCGGGTTCTTTACCGCTAGCACCACCCGGGAAGCCCAGGTATATACCACATCTTCTTTATCCATTCATCTGTCGATGGACATTTAGGTTGTTCCCACGTCTTGACTATTGTAAACAGCACTGCAATGAACATAGGGGTGTGTATCTTCTCAAAGTATAGTTCTATGCCCAGGAGGGGCATTGCAGGATCAAATGGCAACTCTATTTTTAGATTTTTAAGGAATCTCCCTGATGTTCTCCATAGGGGCTGTACCAATTTACATTCCCACCAACAATGTAGGTGGGCTCCCTTTTCTGTATACCCTCTTCAGCATTTATTATTTGTTGGTTTTTCAGTGATGCTATTCTGATACTTCATTGTGGGCTTGAGTTACATTTCGTTACTAATTAGCAATGTTAGGCATCTTTTCACGTGCCTGTTGCTTGTTTTGAATGTCTTCTCTGCAGAAATGTCTGTTTAGGTCTTCAGCCCACTTTTGGATTGGATTACTTGGTTTGTTGATATTGGGTTGTATGAGCTGTTTGTATAATTTGGAAATCTGTCACTTGTCAGTTGCACCATTTGGAAATATTTTTTCCAAGCCTGTAGGTTGTCTTTTCATTTTGTTTATGGTTTCCTTTGCCATGCAAAAGCTTCTGAGTTATTTCTTCAAGGACACCACTAAGTGGATGACTGAAAAATCAGCCCAGCTATCAGTTCAGTTAGTCAGTTCAGTGGCTCAGTCATGTCCAACTCTTTGCGACGCCATGAATCGCAGCATGCCAGGCCTCCCTGTCCATCACCAACTCCTGGAGTTCACTCAGACTCACATCCATTGAGTCAGTGATGCCATCTAGCCATCTCATCCTCTGTTGTCCCCTTCTCCTCCTGCCCCCAATCCCTCCCAGCATCAGAGTCTTTTCCAATGAGTCAACTCTTCACATTAGGTGGCTAAAGTACTGGAGTTTCAGCTTTAGCATCATTCCTTCCAAAGAAATCCCAGGGCTGATCTCCTTCAGAATGGACTGGTTGGATCTCCTTGCAGTCCAAGGGACTCTCAAGAGTCTTCTCCAACACCACAGCTCAAAAGCACCAATTCTTCGGCTCTCAGCTTTCTTCACTGTCCAACTCTCACATCCATACACGACCACTGGAAAAACCATAGCCTTGACTAGATGGATGTTTGTTGAGAAAGTAAAGTCTCTGCTTTTCAATATGCTATCTAGGTTGGTCATAACTTTCCTTTCAAGGAGTAAGTGTCTTTTAATTTCATGGCTGCAATCACCATCTGCAGTTATTTCAGAGCCCAAAAAAAAAAAGTCTGACACTGTTTCCACTGTTTCCCCATCTATTTCCCATGAAGTTATGGGACCAGATGCCCAGCTATAGTTTATTAATTTTCCAGTTTGAGAGAAAATTGGCCCAAAGAGGGATTTAGCAAAGAAGAGCAAGTAGATGTGGAGAAAGTCCCCTTCTATTTTCCAGGTGAAGGTAAGGTGAAGGTTGCTCATAAGAAAGGGTTTTGGATTTCTTGCCGTCTTGTTCTTCCCAGAGGCCATCAGTATCCTTGGCACAGATCACTAGACAAAGGACAATGTGATGAAAATCTTGAAAATCTTCCAGAATCCTACTTCTCTACTAATGCACCTCAATAGACCCCAGTCATATATTTTGACCTCACACTCAATAGGAATCCCTAATCTTGCCCCATCTTTGGTTCAGTTGAGAGATACATGGTCACAGAAACCACCTTCAGAAACCCCCTGTTTTACTTTCTGAGGGATTGTTGAACATATCATTTGTTACAATATACGTTCTCTTCTTTATGAAGACTGGGGATTTTCCCTCAAATTTCAACACAGAGGTTTAGTTTACATGGGTCTCACAGGCCCAGCACGGTGTAGAAACTGATCATATTTGTTTCTTTTCATTGGCTACTAGGAAGCTCCAGGCCAAAGTTGTAGCACCCCTCCCTGAAAACAGCAGAGCTTTCTGGAATTCATTCTCTATGTCATTCTAACACTCACCATCATCTTAACTTTCTGAATGCTTTGGGGTTTCCATTTTTAAAAGTCTTAGGCTCTATTATCTTAGATCTCAAACTTGATTGTACACCAGAATTCGGAGGAGTTCTTATTAAAACAGATGGCCGGGTCCCACTCCTGCACTGTTGACTAAGCTGGTCTAGGGCGAGGGTCAAGAATCTGCATTTCTAACAAGCTTCCTGCTGCTGCTGCTGCCGCCGCTGCTCTGGGAAGCACACTTAGCCCCTGCTGTACCACTTCTTTTAAAGCTATCTCAAGTTGTCTTTGGGATGAGACAAGGTAAAAATTAATAGATGATGATTAAGTAGATAAGAAAATGAAAAGCTCTCTCATAGTCCTCTAAAGCAGCTGAATGTTTTGATCCTAGTCCAAAGAATTATATTACTCTTGTTAAATGTGGTCTTATTAGATTAGGTTCATCGTTCTGATTTGTCTGCCTCTTTCCTGGATCCTGATTCTTTCATCCAAAAAATTGGCTCTTCCTTTTGGATATGTAGCCTCTGAGAATGCAGATATCAAGCCATTGACTTTTCTGTCCAAATTGCTGATAAAAATTTTGGACTGGCTGTCACATTCCTGGTTACTAAGGGTATTTGTGAAGACCACAACGAGATGTCATGGAGAAAATTCAAGATATAGAACCAGTTGACATGTTTTAAGTTTCTTCAATTCATGAACTCTATGATTCTCTGAAACATCTCCAAGATACTGGCATGGCCAAAAAGTCCTTCCAGGTTTTTCCAGAGTGAACTTCTTGGCCAACCCAATACTTTGAATTCACGTTTAACAAGATCTGTGTAAGTTAGTGAGCCCCACTCTTCGCGAGCAAAGGCAGTCAACCCCCCTCCCCACTCCCAGCAGAAGTTGCTGACCACGTGGGCGCAGTCTGAGCAAGTTTCAGGTACAGTAATTTTCTGGATGCATGTCATGACCATCATAGCTCCCCCCCTCCCATGCACACACACACACAAATCCCCCTTCCCCGGCCCACAAATCCCCAGATGTGCATACTCTGGTCCTAGCTCTGAGAGTGTTTTACCCAGGCACACATTCTCATGTGTGATCAGCACTGAGAAAAATTGGTCTAAGTAACCTCAAATCAGCTGTTCTCACAAAGAAGACTTTTTAAGAAGAGATAGGTCCTTTCTGTGATGGGTTCTCATGTAGGGCTTTGTGATGGTTGGAGGGGCCCGATAAACTAGCAGATCTCTAGAAACCCTCATTCTAATTCCTCAGATGATAAGGATGGGGAGAAAAGGAATTATTTGTGGCTAAGTCTTGTAATAGATAACATTTATGGGGTGCATACTATGTATCAGACATGGTGTTAAATGTCTGTAAGTGTGATACTTAATTTTTACAGCAACCATAACAAGGCTGAGAGATACACATTACCCACATTTTACAGAGAACAATACAGAGGCACATCAAGGTTTATAAAGCCAAGAGGTGAAGGCAAGTGATGTCTGCAGAGGCTACTGCCCTTTGCTTTCCTTTAGAGAGACCTTCACTCAGTGTTTCCAGTTACAGAGAGGGGACTTCTCAACTCACATGCACCCTGAGCACTTACTGTGTCCTGAGCAGATACTTAGTACTGGACGTCTAAGAACTGGGGGCTCAGTTTCTCATGGGGAAACAGAATCGTGGAAGCTGATTACAACACAGTGGGATGAGTGGTTCGACAGAAGTGTAGCCAGAGAGCTCACCTGGCCACCAGGAGATGGACTCACAGACGAGATAACCGTGGAGTCAGAACAAGGACTGTCAACAAGGTTTTCTCAAAGAACTCTTAGCTTTGGTGACACCCTCTGTGAAAGTGATGGCTTCCCTGATAGCTCAGTTGGTAAAGAATCTGCCTGCAATGCAGGAGACCCCAGATCGATTCCTGGGTCGGGAAGATCCTCTGGAGAAGGGATAGGCTACCCACTCCAGTATTCCAGCCTGGAGAATTCCATGGTCTGTATAGAGTCAGACATGGGATCACAAAGAGTCAGACACGAATGAGCAACTTCCATAAGAAAGTGAAAGTGAAAGCCGCTCAGTCATGACTCTTCGTGACCCCATGGACTATACAGTCCATGGAATTCTCCTGCATTGCAGGCGGATTCTTTACCAGCTGAGCTACCAGGGAAGTTCTATAGTCAGAGCTAAATGTAAACCCTTAGCTATTGCTTTCTGGCTTCTCCACAAGGGGGTTGCTTCATCTCCCTGAACCTTAGTTCTCTCATCTCAAACACGCGTGGGTAGCAGCCTCGCGCTGCCGGGGTTGGTGCGGATCCACGTGCCAGGACCTTGTGAAGCGGGGCCTCGCTCCCCGCGGTACTCAGTGAGCGTGAGCTCCTGCCGTTGTCATCAGCGCACAGAGAAGGCGTCATGCGTCAGGCTCCCTGGGAAGCAGACTCTGAGACTCAGCTTTGCATGCAGGAGGGTCGATAGGAGGCACCCCAGAGAACAACACCTACCCAGCGGCGAGGGAAGCTGGACTGAGTGGATGGAGAGGTTGAAACACTGACGTGGTAGTAAAAAAGGACATAGTTTATCCGCGGAAAGTTCTAGAGCTAAGATGGGACCTCAAGTCATGATGAATCCAGGCAAGGGGGCTGGACCTTTTTACGTCATGTCAACTGCTCATTGGATGAGAGCTGTCCCCGGGAGGAGCTCTGATCTCAGGCAAGGGTACTTCCTTCTGCTGAGGGCAACTCCTCAGCAGGGACCTAGCTGCGAGCCCCCAGCAGCCAGCACTCGCTGTAGCTGGGGGAAGGAGCTCTTCAGTCCTAAAAGGGGGTTCTGGGTGGTGTACCCCAGCATCCACCATGAGAGGGGTGTTGCGGTCTTCCTCTGCAGGGTTTTATTCCTCGGCTGGCCCAGAGCAGTGGTCACTGATGGTGAGAATTTACAGAGGTGTCCTTTGCGTGGTGGTTTCTGAGAAGGAAAGGTCTAGGGTTCTTATGACCAATGCTGGGAAGGAAGAAGAGGATGATATCTTTAAACTGGGATCTGAAGGATGAGAGGCAAAGAGGGAAGGGAAAGGGAGGACTTGAAGAGATCAAAGTGTCAAGGACATGACAAACTAAGAAAAAAAGAGAAGGGGAAAGGCGGACGAACTATCAAAACACACGCAGGAGTTGATCTTAAATGTTCTCACTATAGAAAAGAAATGGTGACTTTCTGATAGCATGAAAGCGGCTAATGGGGCGGTGGTAATCATTTTGCAATTTACAACTGTATCAAATCAACACTTTAAACTTACACAATGTTATACATCAGTCATATCTCAGTGATGCTGGGGCAAAGGAAAAAAAAAGTCTTTTACAGGGCTTAATAGATAATTTTCAGCTATGAAAAATGTACATGCAGGGTTAGTAAACTGCTTGGGGAAATCCATGAAAAATAGTAGCTCGGGGCTTTCTCTGTGTCTAGAAGGTGGGGATCACTGGATACTGGTGGAGACCCAGACACCAGAGGGAACATGGTCAGACACCACGTGGGGAGTCTAGAATTCCCTCTGCTTGGTGAGCTCACTGCCCAGCAGCCATCGCAGCCTGGCCCGGAGGCTCCCAACGTGTGGCTTTGCGCTGAGCCACAGCAGCCTGGAAGCTGTGCCGTTGCTTTTTTTTTTTTTAACATTATTTAATTTTTATTTATTTGGTGGTTACCTCAAACTGCTTTGCCCTTTGTTCAGCTCTCCTCTGGCTGCTGCGATATTCCTCAAAGCACTGAATTCTGAACCCAAGGGGGTGGGGCCAAAGAAACACAGGTTTGAGTCATTCCCTCATTTTCCCAGAACTGAAGATTTTGGTTTTGTTTCTTAATCACAGCTGATAGCTTAAAAACATCTAGGACCATAATCATTGATCTCAGAAAATCTTGCTCCCAATTCTTCTTCTTCGTCCTTTTTTCAGCCCTATTTTTTTGGCTTTGTTTAAGCAAAATGGGTGTCTGAGAAGGTCTTACAAATATCTGGGAAAAGAAGAGAAGTGAAAAGCAAAGGAGAAAAGGAAAGATATACCCATTTGAATGCAGAGTTCCAAAGAATAGCAAGGAGAGATAAGAAAGCCTTCCGCAGTGATCACTGCAAAGAAATAGAGGAAAACAATAGAATGGGAAAGACTTGAGAGATCTCTTCAAGAAAATTAGAGATACCAAGGGAACATTTCATGCAAAGATGGGCTCAATAAAGGACAGAAATGGTATGGACCTAACAGAAGCAGAAGATATTAAGAAGAGGTGGCAAGAATACAGAAGAACTGTACAAAAAAGATCTTCATGACCCAGATAATCATGATGTTGTGATCACTCACCTAGAGCCAGACATCCTGGGATGCAAAATCAAGCGGGCCTTAGGAAGCATCACTACAAATAAAGCTAGTGGTGGTGATGGAATTCCAGTTGAGCTATTTCAAATCCTAAAAGATGATGCTGTGAAAGTGCTGCACTCAGTATGCCAGCAAATTTGGCAAACTCAGCAGTGGCCACAGGACTGGAAAAGGTCAGTTTTCATTCCAATCCCAAAGAAAGGCAATGCCAAAGAATGCTCAAACTACTGCACAATTGCACTCATCTCACACACTAGTAAAGTAATGCTCAAAATTCTCCAAGCCAGACTTCAGCAATACATGAACTATGAACTTCCAGATGTTCAAGCTGGTTTTAGAAGAGGCAGAGGAACCAGAGATCAAATTGCCAACATCCGCTGGAGCATCAAAAAAGCAAGAGTTCCAGAAAAACATCTATTTCTGCTCTACTGACTATGCCAAGGCCTTTGACTGTGTGGATCACAATAAACTGTGGAAAATTCTGAAAGAGATGGGACTATCAGACCACCTGACCTGCCTCTTGAGAAACCTGTATGCAGGTCAGGAAGGAACAGTTAGAACTGGACATGGAACAACAGACTGGTTCCAAATAGGAAAAGGAGTACGTCAAGGCTGCATATTGTCACCCTGCTTATTTAACTTATATGCAGGGTACATCATGAGAAATGCTGGGCTGGAAGAAGCACAAGCTGGAATCAAGATTGCCGGGAGAAATATCAATCACCTCAGATATGCAGATGACACCATCCTTATGGCAGAGAGTGAAGAAGAACTAAAGAGCCTCTTGATAAAAGTGAAAGAGGAGAGTGAAAAAGTTGGCTTAAAGCTCAACATTCAGAAAACAAAGATCATAGCATCCAGTCCCATCACTTCATGGGAAATAGATGGGGAAACACTGGCTGACTTTATTTTTCTGGGCTCCAAAATCACTGCAGATGGTGATTACAGCCATGAAATTAAAAGATACTTACTCCTTGGAAGGAAAGTTATGACCAACTTATACAGCATATTTAAAAGCAGAGACATTACTTTGCCAACAAAGGTCCATCTAGTCAAGGCTATGGTTTTTCCAGTGGCCATGTATGGATGTGAGAGTTGGACTGTGAAGAAAGCTGAGCGCTGAAGAATTGATGCTTTTGAACTGTGGTGTTGGAGAAGACTCTTAAGAGTCTCTTGGACTGCAAGAGATCCAACCAGTCCATCCTAAAGGAGATCAGTCCTGGGTGTTCATTGGAAGGACTGATGTTGAAGCTGAAACTCCAATACTTTGACCACCCGATGCAAAGAGGTGACTCATTTGAAAAGACCCTGATGCTGGGGAAAGATTGAGGGCAGGAGGAGAAGGGGATGATAGAGGATGAGATGGCTGGATGGCATTACCAACTCTACGGACATGGGTTTGGGTGGACTCCGGGAGTTGTTGATGGACAGGGAGGCCTGGCATGCTGTGGTTCATGGGCTCGCAAGGAGTCGGACACGACTGAGTGACTGAACTGAACTAAAGCACCCATTTTATTATGTCAAGACTATGAAAAGAGATCGATACAAATCTGCTACGGAAGGAAAAACTCTTGTCTAAAGCAAAGAAAACTTTCATGCACATCTCAAATGGCACCTTTTACTGGAGAACAGACAGAATTGTCCTGGGTGGACCTCAGGAGAGAGAAACCACCTGAGCTCCATCTGAGGTTGGAAAGAGCGTGTTAGGACAGATGCAGATAACAATCTAGTGGTTACCAGTGGGGAGAGAAGGGAGAATGGCAAGGAAGGGGTAGAGAATGAAGAGGTAAAAACTACCATGTGTAAATAAATGGGCTCCCCAGTTGGTGCTAGTGGTGAAGAACCCGTCTTCCAATGAAGGAAACATGAGAGACACGAGTTCGATCCCTGGGTTAGGAAGGTTCCCTGGAGGAGGGCATGGCAGCCCACTCCAATACTCTTGCCTGGAGAATCGCTATGGATAGAGGAGCCTGTCAGGCTATGGTCCATAGGGTCGCAAAGAGTTGGGAACGACTGAAGTAACTTAGCACACACAGCACATAAAATAAATGAGCTACAAGTACATATTGTCCAACACAAGGAATGCAGCCAACAGTTCACAGTAACTATACATGAAGTATACTTTTAAAACTGTGAATCACTATGCTATGTACCTGAAACTTACATAATATTGTACATCAACTATACCTAAATAAAAAAGGAATGCAAAAATAAAAAATTATAGAAAAGAGGGAGTAACCTCCAAACAAACAGTTTTGCTTCTGCTAAGATGTTCGTCAGTTAGCATGCAGACTACTCTTCAAATCCTTCAACCAAGAATAAACAACTAAAATATGACATTTGAATTGACTAAATGATTTCAAGTGATATGTAAGCAAAAGAGACAGAAGGGAAATTTTCAACTAAAAAAATATTCAATTCCACCATATTTTCTAAACAGACTGTCATCTTTGATGCTAAAACATAGCATGGGATAGTGTTAAGAGTCCAAATTCTAAAATGAACTTCCTGGCTTAAAAATCTGACTCCTCTACTTAACAACGCAACAAAAGCCGCAGAACCAGAAAACTTTTCAGTTACGACTCCACCATTTTCCTTCTGTCTGCATAGAAAATAAATATAGAGATTTTTTTTTTTAAGTGTGTTATGGATGCTCAGGCTACCTTCTTGCCACCCCTGGCCATGGCTCCTGACAGCAGTCTCCTCCATGTCTGGGTCCATGTATTCCTGCCTACCTTGTTTAACCATTATTTTTAGATGTGAGGCCTGAAGTCCTCGGACACATCTGATGTGTTTTGTCATCAACCACTTCTTAAGTGAACGGTGCTGTTTTTGCCCAGCCCAGATGCCTGCATCTCTAACACAGGGACTGACGGTGCGCTGACCAAGCTTGAGCTGAGGTTGTTCCTCAGAGACAGGAAACACGTCCCCATCACAGGTCCACATTAGTATTCGAAACACATGTTGGTTTAATATTTCAAACACAGAACAAAATGGCCAAGGAGATACACGGAGAATCTAAATAAGAACAGCCATTCTCAGCAGAAACCGAAAAGCGTGGCATGAGTGTGTCCAGGAAAAATTCTCCCTGATGCCGACATGGACCCCTTGATTTCTGGACCTGGAGGAATTTATTTACTCTCAGCCTATCCTGGGAACACAGCAGGTGTTTATTGCCAAGGAGATTCCCAGAAAGGTTAAGATCTCTGCAGTCCGGGTTAGATGTTGATGGAGTCACTGACTTCAAACAGGTGCCTGGCCGTGACTGGTTGTGCAGAGCATTCAAACGCATTTAATTGAAATTCAACAGACCTTTCACGACTTGGGGCTTGGCTCGGGACTAATGCGACAACGGTGACAATGCACCTCTGCTTCCCAAGAGTTTGGAGACCAACAAAATAAGCGCCTTCACAGCATGACAGTTGCCCTGCAGGCCGTGGGGCACAGCTGGCACAGGCCGGGCAGTTATAATCCACCACGCAGCAGTCGTGCAGGTCCCACAGCGAAGCGCCACCCAGGCGTGGCGGCGCCCTCTGCTCCCATTCTCCCGAGCTCTCCAGCGTCATTCCACCACGGAAGGGAGACGGTATCACCAGACCGTGCAGACTGCTTCCTGCCTGACCTCTCACTGCAGCCCCGGAGGCGAGGAGGGCTCCCCCAGACAAACACTCCATTTTTGCCACAACGTGACGGTTATCTCCTGTCACTGATGCTGATAAAAGCTTTGCTCCATAAAACAGTTATGTCAGTAGGGAAATAAGTAGGCTAAGACTAGAACAACACAGTCCAATAGAACATTCTGCCACGGTGAAAATATTCTGTGTGTGTTCTGTTCAACGTGGCAGCCACTAGCCATGTGTGATTACCAAATGCTTGAGATGTGGACAGTGTGGGTGAAGCACTGGATTTTTAATTTTAATCAGTATTTAAATTTAATTAACCTTTATTAGAGACATGCAAATCAAAGCTATCATGCCTGTCAGAGTGGCCACCATTAAAAAGTAACAAGCACTGGAGAGGGTATTGAGAACGGGAACCCTCTTATGCTATTGCTTGGAATGTTAATTGGTGCAGCCCCTATGGAAAATAGTCTGGAAGTTCCTTAAAAATCTAAAAATAGAACTACCATATGACCCAGCAGTCCTACTCCTGGGCATATAAATGGAAAAGATGAAAACTCTAATTTAAGAAGATGCATGTACCATAGTGTTCACTGAGATTCACAATAGCAAAGCTTTGGAAGCAACATAAATGTCCACCAACAGATGAACGGACAAAGAGGATGCAGTGCACATATACAACGGAATGTCACTCAGCCACAGAAAGGAATGAAATAATGGCATCCGCAGCAACACATGGGCTTAGAGATTATCAACCAAGTGAAGTAAGTCAGAGAAAGACCAATACCATATGAGATCACTGATATGTGGACTCTCAAATATGACACAAATAATCTTACTAACGAAACAGAAGTAGACTCACAGACACAGAAAACAAGCTGGTGGGTACCAAAGGGGAAGGGGGTGAGGGAGGGACAGGTTGGGAGTTTGGAATTAGCACATACAAACTACTGTTTACGAAATAGATAAGAGACACGATCCTACTCTAGAGCAAAGGGGACTGTATTCAAATTTTGTGATAAACCAAAACGGAAGGATTTCTCTGGTAGTTCAGGAGCTAACAATCCACCTGCCAATGCAGGGAACGTGGGTTCAATCCCTGGTCCAGGAAGATTCCATGTGCTCCAGGGCAGCTAAGCCTGTGTGCACAACTCCTGAGCCTGTGCTCTGGAGCCAGGGAACTGCAGCTACTGAGCCCACGTGCAGCAACTCCCAAAGCCCGTGTACCTAGAGCCCGTGCTCCACAGCAAGAGACGCCTCTGCAGTGAGAAGCCCGAGCTCCACAAGCAGAGAGGAGCCCCCCTCGCTGCAACTAGAGAAAGTCTGCACGCAGCAACAAAGACCCAGAGCAGCCAAAAATAAAATAAAATCTAAAGCCATAATGGAAAAAATATGAAAAAGAACATATATATATATATATATATGCAAAACTGAATTGTGTTGCTGTATATCAGAAACTAATAACATTGTAAATCAACTAAACTTCAGTAAAAAATTTAATTAGCTTAAGAAGGAGACAGTAGCAATACCGCTACCCTGATGTCTTCCCGGTGGACAACTCGAAGGGGGAGTCTCCCTTAAAATCCATCTTTCAACGTTCACTGCTTAGCCCAGGGCACATTCTAGCCTTGCCAATAAGGATTCCTCCACTGAAGGTGTTAAGTAGGAAAATACTGAGGCACGATTCAAGCTCTTTCCTTCCTCCTGCTAAAGGGAGTTACTGGTTGGCAGCCTTGTCAGTAGTCAGGGTAAAACTGAGAAGATCAAAGACCTGCTTGATTGATGTGCTTTGGGAAGAGCAAATATTTATCCTGGAAGATAAAAGAAGAGATGTGAAAGGTGAGCAAAGATAGATGCAAGAGACAAGAGAGAGCGAGGGCAGGGTTTGAGCGTCTGAGAGAGTTTGAAGAGCACAGGGAGAGAGTTTGGAGGGAGAGGAGGCATTGAGGGGGCGGAATGTCTAAATGGGAAGAGAAATTTTCGAGATGTTTCCTCTGCAGCACGAATAGTTCCAGCTTTGGCTTTTCTAAAGGACTCAATAGAATTTGACAGGGCTTCTCAATTATATTGAAAAATTGGGTTTCTATTCAAGAGTGAATCATCCCAGCTAAATCTGGGCTACAAAAGGGAAAACAGAATAGGAACAGGAATGAAAAATGTTAAAAGAGCAAAAGTAAGAGTGTCCTGTAAGTGCCATAGGCTGAAGGCCGAGACGGTGACTCCAAGCCAGTGAGAGGGTGCAAATTTGCCTCTGCTATTTATTTCCTAGGAAGGAGCAGTCCCAGGGCATGGACCGTCTCCTCTGTGATCAGAGAGAACGGTTCTCCAGGATCTGAAAGCAGATAAACCTGAACAGAATGTTTTGGGAAGAGGGGGCATGTTTTTAGCTGTATTACACATCCCGGGTTCTGGCTGCAGAAACACTGAGTCACAGCTTATTACAAGGTCCCCAGTCGGAACAATTTCAGTCAGTTTAGCTGGAGGATAAAGAGAATCCAATTACGAAATCGTTGAGACCAGTCATAGGAACGGTGGATTTAATAGCTCCCCATTAGCTGATTGACCTAGGGATAGCATAGATAAATGAAAAGCAATTCTTTCTGATCTTAGGGATTTTTTTTTTTAAGTCTGTTAGTTGATGGATAGTCTGTTTTAAGAAGGAGATGTGTCTGCATCGGGAGGGCGGGGAGAAGGTTTTGCAGTTTGCAAGCTTCATCAGAGCTTACTGTAGAATTTAGACTGAGCCACTGGGGTTGTCCCACTACGTATCTATTTGCATGAAGAGCAGCCTGGGATAAGATAAGCCTGGGAAAGAAGAGAAACACTCACGCTAAGGGAAATGCGAGTTGGAGAATAGAAGCCTAGATGAAGAAGCCTATGGTAATGCAAGTGGGAAGCTTGACTCTGAATGTGGGCTTTGGTACAACTCAGCCCTTCAACTTCAAGGGCTCATGACGAGTGGGTATAAAGTAAGTGAAGAAAACCCTGGCTCAAATCCCAGCTCTTTGTCTCAAGAGTTTCATCATCTTTAGCAAGTTCTTTATTTCTCTGATCCTTTTCCTTCATCAGCAAATGTTGGGTATCATGCTAAGTGCACGTGTGCATGCGAAGTCGCTTGGGTTGTGTCAGACTCTGCGACTCCATGGACTGCAGCCCACCAGGCTCCTCCGTCCATGGGATTCTCCAGGCAAGAATACTGGAGTGGGTTGCCATGCCCTCCTCCAGGGGATCTTCCTGACCTGGGGATTGAACCGGCATCTCTTGCGTCCCCTGCATTGGCAGGCAGGTTCTTTACCACTAGCACCACCTGGGAAATTTCTATAAAACCCTTAACGTGGTGCTGTGAGAAATCACTCAGTAAGGGTCATTGTGATAATAACGATGATAAATAATGAATGACAAGAGTGTCATTATTATTAGCTCCAAACAGCAGAAACATTGATAAGGAGGCTGGCACATGCTGCTTTAGAACCTGTATTGGGTAGAAAGGGGGCCGCATTCTCAGCAGAAGGCCAGGCTCCACCTCAGCAGAAAGCCAGGCTCCACCTGGGATGGAGAAGAAACGGGAAATACACTGGGTGACTTCAGTGTACTGGGAGGAGCAGAGCAGAGCAACAGGAGATGGTTACAATCAAGGGGAACCAGAACTGTGTTCTGAGAGTCCAGGCCACAGCAGCTAAGATACCCTTGCAACGATGTGGGAGGCATTGAAGGTGGGGGTCCTGATACCTACTAAGGAAGGTCAGAACAGAGTCAAGGACATACCATTTGTTCTAAAAGGTTATTTTCCCCCCAGTAGTTTGAAATATTTATTCCTTTATTTTCCAGTTGTACTGAGCTATATTTGACACACTGTATTAATTTAAGGTGTACAGCATAATGATTCGATGTGTGCGTATCTTACACAGGATTGTCACATCACTGTTTACTTTAGGGAAACGTCTGAACAGCCAGGCTGGTGGAGACTCGGGTCCCCAGGTGTGCGAGCATGGCAGGAACACTTGAATTACTGCTCTTGGGGTAACCCTCGCCAGAAGCAGCACCCTGGGCTCTTGGAGAGAGCCCCGGCTGCAGCTCCCAGTGGAGCTGGGTGACAGTCAGGAGGAAACCACAGAGCGTCTTGAGAAGGTAGAGGCCCACATCTCCCCGCCTCGGCGGAGTGGTTATGAGAGGGCTCAAGAAGCGACCTTCTGGCTTCAAGAGAACAAACTGTGTCAGAGAGAAGTAAAACTCCCCCAAACACAGCTCCTTTGGTATTCTTTCAAATCCCCGTTCAAAGACCTGCACGCTGGAGGGAGGTAGACTCAGAGAAAGCTAAGATGCCAGAGGAGAGCGCAAAGGAACACGGGCTCGGACGGGCCACTGTTTGTATTAGGAAAGTGACATTTACAAGTGAGACAGCCACCGCTGCCGAAATGTACACCCGACGCTCTGGGTAACATATTCACTCACTCCCCCAAACGCTGATTGTGCGCCGACTGTTACGGAAGCGCCAGGCATGGTGTTCATCAGTTAGCGGAGAGTAGAGAACACTTCTGGAATGTCTAAGATGACCAGAGATTCAAAAGATGATGGGCCTTAAAGTTGAAAACAGTATATATGTTATTTAATATGATTCAATGACTTGGTGCTGAGGGACATCAAGTCCCAAGAGAGGGCATGGAGCTGCCTTCCCCAGTGCCCCCTCTGATTCTTCACTTTTTTCTGGACAAAGAAGCATCTCCCATCCACCATGATGGCTACCATTTTGATCAGTCCAGTGTGTTTCTTACCTATGTGCGTCATCTGATAACTGCCCTCCATCCCATTTACAGCATCTACCCCACATTCAACACACACACACACACACACACACACACACACACACACACACACATGCGTGCTTCATGAGTTCCTGGCTGGGCTGTTGAGCTCAGTGCTCCCTTCTTTTAGGTCAGAACAAGAGGGCGTGAGACACCAATGTGGCCAATCATTACGCCTTACTCCCTCAGGCCAGACAGAGAGAGACCCAAGGGCTGGTTTGTGATTTATGAGGGGTCAATTGGATCCCTTCCCTGACATATGAAAACTGGGAGAAGAAAGTTCTGTTTGCATCGGGGCTTGCTAAACTCTCAGGAGGCAGTGGGGGTGAAAGGTCTCCATCTTTCCAGGTCTCAGGAAGGCAGCTGATCGCAGTAACCCACGAGGAAAGAGAAGACAAGAGAGGGAAGGGGAAGGGAAAGGGAGCACCTAGGAGTCCAGGGACTAGTTCACCAAGGTGAACTTCCTTCAGCATGGCTGAAAGGAAGGACGGAGAGGTAGGAGCAGAAGCGACTGGTCTTCCTTCTGAAGGCCCCTGAGCTTGGCCCAGCCCCTGCAGCACAGTCGGAGCACCGTACATTTTGGTCCCACTCACTCTCGTTCCCTCGGGAACGCATCTGGATGTTCGTGTTTATGTCATGCCATGGTGGCACAGCCTGTCCAGGCTACTGTGTTTTTTTTTTAATCTGACAGCATTTGGTCTCAGTTGCGGTGGGATCTCCTAGTTACGGCATGTCATCTCAAGTTACCTTGCGATCTAGTTCCCTGACCAGGGATCAAACCCAGGCCGCCTGCATTGGAAGCTCAGAGTCCTGGCCACCTGGACCTCCAGGGAAGTCCCTCAGCTACTTTTGATTTTAGGGTCTTATACCCTTTAGGGGAGACAGGTGGAGTCTGAATACGGACTCCATTCAGAAAACTTTATGACTTAAGGAGGGACTTTCTAATGTCCTATTTTTTTTTTCATCTCCTTCCCACCATTAATATATATTAAACATATACTGTACGACAAGGACTCCATTCATTCAACAGATATGAAATGTGCCAACATCATTGCCAAATACTTTAGACACAATCTAAAATTACCCCATAAGGACTATAATTATACCCATATTACAGCTTAGCAAACTGAGGTTTCAAAAGAGGAAGTCATTTTCCCAAGGTGACAGAGGTTGCTAAATTCAAGGACTTGACCACGTCTGTTTCACCCCAAACATTAACCCTTTTATAACCCCAAAGCATCCTGCCTCCCAGCCAGTTTGGATGTCCAGTCAGTGCCAGCCCCCAAAATGAATCACTATCAGTCTTTTCGCAGAAGAGAATTATCCTACAAGGGACTCTGGAGGAGGGGAGCAGTCAGCATTAAGAGGACTCGGTGCTTTAATTTGCAGAGGAAGCAGTGGCTCACATGTTTCTCCCCCTGGACAGTGCTGGGGAAGGGGCTGAGGCTGAGGGGTCAAGGAGCTGGAGAACAGAATTCCCCCCGCAGACTCTCATCTAGAAAAACATCACGTTCAAAGATGAAACAGCTCCTTTCACTGGAGCATCTATTTTGTCTCTTGGGCCTTCAAACATTAAACATTAAATTTACTCATTTTAATACCGTGGCTGAAACTGATGTTCTGTGTGAGATCACATACAGAGGAATCAGACTAATTCGAGATTACATGCCTGCTGCCCTTTCCTAGGAAGAGCCTCTTCTTGTTTCTAATTAAACTTTTTCTTCTATGACAAATGCCAAGATGCCAAGAAAGACCTGTACGAAGAATAAGAAGTGGCAGGAACTTGGGGTCACGAGGGCGTTCTTCCCCATGCCTGGGTGAGCTTTGTTGTTGGCATGAATGTCAGTGATCTGCCCAAAGGTCATGGGATTTTGGTTCCGCTGGATGGGTGCAAACCAGACTCCAGAGGTTGGGCCGTTTTGCACGCCCAGCTATCAGAGAAATCTGTGCTGTCACCCACGGATGGGTGTGCAGAGAGTTGGTGTCAGGGTAGCATACATTCATCCTAGTCCATTCCCAACCCTGGGCACAAGACTCAAAAGCCAGCACCCTACTCCAGCTGTGCGTGTTGTTGGATGGGAGGTGATCAGGACAGGGCACTGGAGGATGGGGGTCGAGTCCAGTAACAGAGGAAGGAAAATAACTGACTCACTATGTGCAAGGAGCAGTGAGGACGGTCAGAGACCCTCAGCCGGTCTTCAAAGTAACACCAAAGAGAGGGTGTCATTCTTACCGAGGGGAGGCTACGGGCGAGGTGTCAGTGTTATCTGCTCACCATCACCCAGCTGCAGGGAGGCAGGATTAGAGTCTGAACTCAGATCTGTTGTAGGTCCTTACTCTTCCCATTTCATCTCTGAATCCCTTTTTCCTTACCTAGAAATTAAGGATGACAGCCTCATGGGTGAGCGTCTGATGGGAAATGACAAGGATGATAGTCTTTTTTGCTGCAAAGATGCTGCCGGTGGAGGGGAGGGTGAACTTGAGTCCTCACTCCCATTGCCCACCATGAGCCCCCTGCCTTTGGCTTCCATCTAATGAAGATCAGGCTGCTGTTTATGGGAACCTGCTCTATGTCAGACGTCCGATAAGATGTTCTGCGCCTCCTCTATCTATGAAGTAGAAGAAACCCCGATCCTGGGCTTCCTTTCTTCCTCAAAGTGCTGGGGAGACGGGAAGTCCATTCCACTATCGGATCAGAGCGGACATTGTCACCATCACCAGCTCCTCGGGGAGGACACAGTTAACGGAAAAAGGCAAACTCGGATGGACAAGAAAGACCCCTGATGCAGCGCTCCACCTTCTCATCCCCAAACGGGGCCCAGTGTGACTCTGGAGAGTCATCCTTTCCTGTCAAATCCTGATGACCCCGTCCAACACAGAGCACTTTATTCCAGTCTCTGTGCCAGAGTGGCTCCCAGCTCGGGTACTGGGACCCTCCAAACAATTTCTCAGTTTTACAAACATCTGCGTCGCTTAACCTCATACAGTCCATTTATTTATTTCAATAAACACAGAGAATAGCATTGTTGTTGTTCAGCCACTCAGTTGTGTCCCACTCTTTATGACCCCATTGACTACAGCACGCCAGGATTCTGTCCTCCACTATCTCCCAGAGCTTGCTCAAACTCATTCCATTCAGTGGGTGATGCCATCCAACCGTCTCATCCTCTGTCGCCACCCCCCCCCCGCTCCTGCCTTCAATCTTTCCCAGCACCAGGGTCTTTTGCAGTGAGTTGGCTCTTTGCAACTTGACCTCATACACCCCAGTTATTTATTCGAATAGACACAGGGAAGAGCATATTGGCCATGTTTCACTGGCTTAACCTTTCATGCTGTCTTCTTTGGGATACCCTGAGCTCAAGTTGCTGGTGTAGCCATAGACCAGTGGAGGAAATGCAGCAGAGGAAGGAACTTAAATGTCTTGAGTGGTGATCATATTTAATCAGCATGAGTATTCTGGGTCAACCATAGTAATGTAATTCTAAGTGGATCCCAAAAGCATTCCAGACCCCAGAAATGGCGAGGAAGTAGATGTGGCCCAGAAGCACGATGGCCGCTTTGGGAGGCAAGATGACAGCATGCAACTTAAAATATATATTTATTTTTAATTATTTTTGGCCCGCTGGGTCTTTGTGGCTGCGCACGGGCTTTCTCTTGTCGTGGCTCCTGGCTGCTCATTGCAGCGGCTTCTCTGGTTGCAGAGCACAGGCTCTGGAATACAGGTTCCCTGCTGCGGTGCATGGGCTTAGTTGCTCCGCCGCATGTAGGATCTTCCCGGAGCAGAGACTGCACTGGTGTTCCCTGCATTGCAACATGGAGTCTCAACCGCTGGACCACCAGGGAAGCCCCATCATGCAGTTCTGAGGGCGATCAGCTATGCTTCAAGTCAGTCCAGTGCATCCCATGGTTCTTTCTCTGTATTTCCAATTCCAGTCTTTGTGTCTGTCTGCCTTTCTGAGTCTGTGGGTCTTTCATTGCCTCTGTCTGTTCTCTCTTTCTACTCTGTGTTTGTCACTGTGTCCCTCAGATCATAGAGTCCAGAACAAGGCAGACTTAGATTTTTATGTTGCTTGTCCACCTAAAAATTTGCAATCTTAACATATCTCTGAATGCCAGTTCCCCCATCTTTAAAATGGAGACTGTAACACTGATGTTGTTGATGCTGTTGAGTGGCCGTAAGGATAAAATGAAGCAAAGTATATAGCAGGCAACTCAGTGGCTGCCTCATCACCAGCAGCCAATGGCTGGGCTCCCAGCCCATCTGCAGTGCACCTGACCTTCATGATGTATCAGGATCCCACCAATCTCTTGGCTTTCTTCTAGCATGGCCCGCCCTCGGCCCATTTTCAGATCAGCCAATGGAGCCATGACTGGCTGCAACTATTTTTCATCCAGTTGGTCTCATTCCAGCAGCTTCACGTGGCCTCTTGCTGTAAATCAGTCTGGGAAAATAAATGTCCCCAATCCATTAGAGCCTTTCCACCACAAGCCAAACAGACAGGCTTGTTAATGGCCACTTAAGTAGGTTCCTGCAGCCCAGTCTGGGGACCCTCAACCTCAAATCCTCCCAGCTCCTGTCCAAGAGAAGCGCCACTGTGGCAAGACCCCTGGCAGCAAAGGTGTAGACAGGACCCTGAGCAATTGCCGGGGACTGGGGGAGGAGAGGCCACAGACCCTGGTGTGTCTACAACAGTCCCAGTTTGTGCCTGCTGTCCCAGAGCAGTTATTAACAGTGTCCCTTTCATCCTTCAGAGTGGTGCTGATAACCTGTAAGGGGAACCTGTGGAAACCAAGAAAGCAGTTTGAACAATACCATCTAGCATTTGTTGGCCTCTTGCTCTGGCATCACCACAAAGGTCCTGATGCACCGTGTCGCATTGAAACCCCCTTACAACACTCTACACTTGTTGTTCGGTTGTTAAGTCGAGTCTGACTCTTTGCAACCCCGTGGACTGCGGCACGCCAGGCTCCCTTGTCCTTCACTATCTCCCAAGTTAGTTCAAATTCATGTTCATAGACTCAGTGATGCTATCTAACCGTCTCATCCTTTGCCACCCTCCTCTCCTTTTGCCTTCAGTCTTTCCCAGCATCAGGGTTTTTGCCAATGAGTCAGCTCTTCACATCAGGTGGCCAAAGTACTGGAGCTTCAGTACCAGTCCTTCCAATGAAGTCCTTCAGGGTTGATCTCCTTGCGGAATGACTGGCTTGGCTCTGAAGGGCGGTGCTATTATTATTTCCCTTCTATAGACCAGGAAGCCCATGGTTAGAGCAGTAAGCGACGGGGTCAAGGTCAGCCAGTGTAGAGGACACTGTTCGCGCCTCACCCAGATCTCTGTCACCAGCCAGCACACCCGTCCCCCAGCTGGCTGTCGGAGTTTAGAGCAGCCCTGTTCCTCCTTCCATGAGTTACAGAGGCTCCACACCCCCACTCAGGAAGCAGCCCAGAGCCCATCACTGACCGATGACAGGGCGGGGAGCCCAGAAGGCTCCCCCCACTGCTACAAGGTCAGATTGACTCTGTGGTGCAACTTGTGGTCTGGAACTCCTGGAGGGATCCAGATGAGACCAACCTTTGCTTCACTCCTTCCCCTGTCCTATCCTGCTCCCCTTCTCCTGAAAGGACACCCCCTCCCCCAACCATCAACCTCTTCAAACAGCATTCCTGTCTCAGGCTGTGCCTGCAGGGGACCAGTCCTAGGACAGCCGGGTAGCAGGGGGTGAGCTAGGCTCACATCTAGGAAGGTCTCACTCTTCATCTCTAAGTAGATGTGATGCAACATTGCCTGTATTATGACATACATGATTAAAATGATGGCCTCCAAGTCATTAGGTTGCCAGCAGGTCTATCACACAGGCATCAGTGTGACAACAATCACAACTACTGTTTGCTGTTGTTGTTCAGTTGCTGAGTTGTGTCAGACTCTTTGCAACCCCACGGACTGCAGCACGCCAGGCTTCCCTGTCCTTCACTATCTACCGGAATACACTCAAACTCATGTCCATTGAGTCAGTGATGCTATCTAACCATCTCATCCTCTGTCGCCCCCTTTCTCCCCTTGCCCTCAATACTTCCCAGCATCAGGATCTTTACCGATGACTTGGCTCAATGCATCAAGTGGCCAAAGGACTGGAGCTTCAGCTTTAGCATCAGTCCTTCCAATGAATATTCAGGGTTGATTTCCTTTAGGATTGACTGGTTTGATCTCCTCGGTGTCAAGGGACTCTCATGAGTCTTCTCCAACACCACAGTTCTTGCTGCTAACCTTGAGCCCATCTCTTTCTTGCATCCGAACCTCTGAACACTATAGTGTTCATCTTATTAATTCCATTTTGCAGTCGAGGCAGGAAAAGCTTAGAGAAGTTAAGAGAGATGCTCACCAAGGTTACACAGATCTATCTTTCTCCAAAGGCCACACGCTTTTTGCACTTGGCCAGTTAAATCACTTGCTGTGCAAATTGTTCACTGAATGGCTGATGAAATGGGTTCCCTAGAAACAATGATGTTCTGGTAACAATTCAGATGGAAGACTGGGCTACCCTTCCCACCCTGTACAGCCCACAGTGGTTCTTTCTGAGCCATGTTTAACCATCAAGCCTTCACTTTAGGGAGAAAGCTGGATTACTCTTGGGACAGCCAGAGAACATTTCCTTAAGCCAGACATAAACAGATTAAAAGGGTTTCCCAAGTGGCACATAAAGAACCTGCCTGCCAATGCAGGAGACATAAGAGATGCGGATTCCATCCCTGGGTCAGGAAGGTCCCCTGGAGGAGGGCATGGCAACCCACTCCAGTATTCTTGCCTGGAGAATCCCATGGAGAGAGAAGCCTGGCGGGCTACAGTCCACGGGGTTGCAAAGAGTCAGACACGACTGAAGTGACTGAGCACCCGTGCAAACAGATCAAAGCCACATTCACTGAAGAAAGGGAAGAAAACAAGGTTATGTGTCAAAGGTCCGGAGAAGTAAACTACATCTCTTCTGGCTTTTCAACAGAGGGAGACAAAATAAGAGGAAAAGAGCAGAGCTTTAAGGAGAAATAAACTAGGATTCAAATCCTAGCTTCATTACCTGTGTGATGTTTTTAGCAAATTACTCAACATCTCCAAGTCTCAGTTTGATTTACCATAATACCTACTGTGTTAGACCACAGATGAGAGTGGGGAAATGAGATGAAATATGTATGTCCCCCTGCCTTCTCTCTTCCATTTCCACAAAATTCATATGGTAATCAACTTGGACCCTCATTTCAGGTCTGAATGATACTAGTTCAGATGGACTATGCCTTATTTTCCAGCAAAAAGCAGATCCTATTTGATGATAAAAGGTTTCCATTAAAAATAGAGAACCGAGAGAGAACGGATAAGAGGGGAAACTTCATCCAAGAGGCCATCAGCTGATTCATAAAACTACAGAATGAGTCATCCTGGCTCCCAAGGCTAATCTTACAATCAATGGGCATCTCTGGCCAGCCAATCCTAGCCCAGTGGAGAAAGAAGGGCCCAGCGGGCAAGCCTCACAAACCTATTCCAATCCCTCCCTGCAAAACCGATAAACTCTGCTTCCAGCTTGAGTGAAATGAAAATCAACCTGGGCCCTTTGCAGTACTGTTTTCCCTCCCTCGTCCAGCATCATCTCCCACCCCTCATGGCTTGTGGGCTTTCTAAACAACTGGGGCGGGGGGATCTGCGGTGATTCTACTCAGTGTGTGTGTGTGTGTGTGTGTGTGTCTCTCTCTCTCTGTGTCTGTGTATGTGTGTGTGTCTGTGTGTGTGTGCAGCTCCAAAAAAGCAGGCTTCTGTGTCTGGCTTTGAAAATCAATCTCCCAGCCTTCATCCTGACATTTATTATTTCCAAACCCTTCAGGTCCTCTTGGCATTTATGCAGGAAGCAAAAGGCTGGAGAACCCAGGTCTATTTGTCCTGCAGATGATGATCTTTTAACAAAAAAGTAGCTTCAATATTTTTACTCTCTGTATATACACTCTGACAAAGAGTCCTAGAACCCAGTCCTCAATTTGAATGAGGGTCATAAATCACACACACACACACACACACACACACACACGTAATATTTTTGATTGGTGGTTGAGGAAGGAGAATTAATCAATACACAGGTTTAATTTTACTAGGTAGACATACTTCCACCAGACATGACTCAACAATCTCCCTCCAGGCACCTTTCCCCCATCCTTCCATCCAACAAAAACTGAGTCATTCAGCAAGATACACTGGGTGCCAAGCTTTGTGCTGGGCATTGGGAATTTATCAGTGAGCATGTATCAGAGGCACGCTCTGCCTTCTGGATCAGCCAGCTTGGTTCAGCAAGAGTTAACAAGATAGACCTGTATAGGATCCCCCAGTTGGCCAAAGCCGCCTCTGCCACCCTGAATTCCCCTGGGAGAGGCCCCTGTGTTTAGAGTCAAATGCGCCCAGCCCCCTGTGTGAGAAGTGAGCCAGAGACCAGTGCCTGCCTCTCTCCAGCCACCTTCCAGTCTGAAGAATGAAACCCGCACCTGCCCTCAAAGTGGCAAAGCGGAGGGGAAGCTCCTCTGCACTCTTCCTGCCTCTAGACTGTTCCTAGATGCTGAGTTTGGGGGGCTAACCAGTGAGCTGGCTGCTGCTTTTAGGGAGCTGGGTCTGTTGGGGGCTTTAAAGAACGGTGATGGGAAGGGATGGGCCCATCTCAGGGTGCTAACAGCAAGTTCCCCAGGAAAGCTTTCCACGCTGCAGCATACAACTCACAGCGCTGGTCCAGTGAGCCCTTCCGGGGTGAGCCCTCTCCCTGGAACTCCAGGGAAATGACTATACAGTGATAGCACAATCGATGTTTAAACACTCCAGGAGGAATCCCGGCCCGGTGAGGGTCTGACGTTCCCCGGGGCGGGGTGGGGACAGGAAGGGGGTACTAAGGAGATGGAAGCAGGAGTTAGAAGATTCAGCTGTTTTGTTTGTTTGTGCTTTTCCTCTTCAGAGAAACACAGAAGACGCTGGTGGGCAAGAGGGGGATTAAGTAGCAGTGCTGGCCTTCCCTCTCACCAGGCTTAAACGCTGGGTACCTAAAATGCTTCCTTCCCAGTTCCTTTCCCAGTATGAGACCACAAGGAGGGAGTGTACAGCGGTGAGGAAGAAGGACGCATTTCCCCAGCCCGGCTCTCCGACCCCAGCCCCAAAGGGAAAACTGCCTAGAGGTTGAAAAAGATGCCATATCAAATCCTGGCCATGCAGCTTAGTGGCAGCCAGCTGATCTTGGGCAAACCACTCTCTGAGCCCCGGCTGCCGCACCTGTGACAAGGGGACAACGATGATGCCTAACTCTCTGGGTCCCAGGAACTATTAAATAAGATCGCACACGTAAAACTCTTTTAAGAACCCATGGCAGGTACGCAGTGAGCCGACGGTTACGCTTTTCTAACCATGTTAGCATCAAACCTTCCTCTCTTGGCCCCTGAGCTGTCCTACTCCACGGAGAGCTCCCGTGGCGCGATTATCCAGACCCTGAGCGCTGGGCGCCACCGGCCACCCTTCCCCTCCCCGGAGCTCACCACCTCCTCCGGTCACCCCCAGATCTGGCTTGGGGAGAGCGAGGGCTTGCCTGCCAGCCTCCTTCCCAGCATCAGCGGGCCAAGGGGCGGCGGGGGAGGCTCGGAGAGCCGGTGAGGGCGCGCGGGGGGCCGCCCAAGGAGGCTTTTCCCCTCGGGCAGCGTGCCTGCCGAGGCTCTGCCAGCCGCTCCCCCGGAGCTCTGAGCGCGCAAAGAGAGAGAGAGAGAAAGAAAGCAAGAAAGGCGCGGATACTGGACCAGGCTTTGACGCGGATCTTGAGCTCGCCGTCCTGCGGCTCGGGCATGGCCTTCCTGGTGACCCGCAGCTTGTTGAGCCCCCCGAAGCCGGCCAGTACCACGGCGCGCATCTCCTGGGCGTCCCCGAGGCGGTGAGAGCCGCCGCCGCCGCCGCCCTCGGCCGGCTCCTTGCCTGCCTCCTTTTCGATCATCTGCTCCGTCTCCTCCGCCTTCTCCACGCCTTCCTTGGCCATGGCGCGCGGGGGCGCGGGGCGCACGGGCTGCGGCTGCTGCGGCGCTTGGGGGCTCGGGGACCCTCGCTCGCGGGTTCCTCCTGTTGAATGCGGGATGCTCGGCGGCGCAATGGCTGCAGCCTCTGCGAGCCGCGCCGCGGTCCACGGACTCCGCCGTAATCCTCCCAAGAGCCGCGCGCCCTGCCTCGCTGCCCTCCTCTCTGTTCTGCCCGAGCAAAGCCTCAGCTCCCGCCTCTCAGCCAGTTTCACACCAAGCTCTTGATCGTAGAACCCAGAGCCCAGATCCGCCAAAAAAAACTCGTGAATAAAACACACAGAGAGAGGACGCCTTGTCCTCCGCCGTGGACGCAATACTTCATTATATACGGCGCGGGCTGGGCGCCTTGAAATGGACAGAGATGAAATGTCTGGGCCGGGAGGACGCCTCCCCGCCCCAAGGTGGCCTCCTCTCCCACCGACGTGCGGGGGCCGGGGGACTGACGGGAAACGCGCTGTTTCCCAAACCACCGGTCCGGGTTAGAAGGACGGAGAGGTTCGGGAAACTGGAAACTGGAAATCCCACTGGCTGCCCTGAGGAGTCCAGATCCAGGTCTTTGCACTTGGGACCTCCAGCGATGCCCCTTACCTGGGATCGCGAGGAGCATCTCACGATGGCTAACTCTCACCACCCGACCCGTTTGGGGCCGTTGAAGAGGCTCCAAAATAGAGTTCAGTACCAGAAAGGGGTTCTGTTCTTGATCTGACTCAACAGAAGATCAGATCACTGTTTACACACACACACACACACACACACACCTGCAACGCAGATGTGTACACACACACAAACACACAGAGCAATACCTGGCTTCTTGTCTTCTGTTAGCGAGTCCTTTTGAAAAAAGCTCATAGAAGCACTTAGATTTTTTTTTTTTTTAAGGAAAAAAATGGGGTATTCCCTTGCAGCAGTTTAAAGAAAGATGCAGTTGAGGAGTGATAGGTGTATATTCTGGTTATGAGCCAAAAAACCTAGGTCTTTGAAGAAGACCTCAGGGAGCAGGGGCCTTGAGCCAGACCTTGAAGGTGAACCAGGTTCCTCAGATAGGTGATCTCAAGCACCTTCAAACACATAGCAAGGTGGCAGGTGAAAGGACTACTGGGAAGACACTGGTTTGTTCTGTGTGAGCTGATCATTGGCTGTGTTTGACAGTTGCTGGAGACTAGGCTTGAAAAGTTGGTTGGAACCAGCTTTTGAGGATTTTTACATATTGTGTTATAAAAGTTAAGACATAATCAGCCCTGACTCAACAGAAGGCAGTGGGCACCACTGGAGTCTTAAAAAAAGGGGGGTGCATGGCATCACCAGATTGCATTTCAGGATAACAAGTTTGGAGGTAAACGCGTGATGGTTTGGACAATAGAGTTACTGGAAGCATGGAGATAAGTTAGGGACTCGAGTGCAGACAAAAATCAATCAATCGACAAATCATTCAGTAAATAAGAGCCTCAGCTGAGGCAATGGCTGTAGGGTAGAAGAGAGGAGATTGGAAGGAGGCTGAATAGACAAGACTTGGCTAGTGGATCGAACATTTGATTGTAAACCAAATTGCCCAAATCATTAAGTCTGTTGACATTGTGCGGTATAGTGTTCAGGCCGGATTCTATCCTGACAAGCATTGGAGTGCCAGTGCTTTATTTGGGAGGTGTTCCCAGGAAGCTTCCATCAGGAAGTCAGGAAGTGATCAGGGAAGCAATTGAAGCCAACACAAGGAGCGTGACCACAGGAACATGGGGGCCCCATGCCCAGAGACAGTGTGGGACATGCTCAGCACCATCTCATCCAAGGAGTAAGAACATGGGTGCTTTAAACTAAGCTTTCTGCTGATCTGCTAAGGGCTATCCTGGAAGTGTTAGCTCCCTGGTGCTTTCAGCCTGCCCCTCGTACCTGTGCTGAGATGTTCCAGGCAGGGTGCTCTCCATAGAAAGCCGTTATCTTAGACAGGGAATGGTGAGTTCAGAGGGGCTTTGGGACTGGCATTGATAACATCTTCAAGGTGTGGTCTTGATTTGCGGGTATCTACTCTTCTAGACTCTTTATGTATCTTTTGTAATTTCATTCTCAGAATAAACCTTATTAGGTAAGCATCATTGTTCCCACTTTCCAGAAGAGAAAAGTGAGTCTTAACATGGTGAATTATCCTGCTCAAAGGAGCACAGTGACTGTGGTGGGGTACATAACCAGCTCCAAATGGATGTGCTTAGCTTCTCACCATGCATGCTTATTTGGATGGATAATACTCCATGGCATTTTATGTTATCTGGCCCTTTGTTGGCCTCCTAATATTTCTGTCCCATTAGGGCCCCTTGCCTTGATTCTGAGGGCTTTCCTTTAAGAATAGAAAGTTAATCTACTTTGCACTCAGTACACAGCATGTTTAAGAGAAGTGTTTGCCTTATAATATGTTAAAAGGAATATGATTACTCCCTCCAAGGGAATCTTCTGGCTGTTTATAAACACCAGATTATAATTGGTTTGCAGCTGATTGTCACAACAGCGAAGAGGAAACACACCACAGTCTACTGCTGTTGGAGGAATACCTTCTTCTGAGTCCTGTGCTTAACCTGGATGGTTAAGTACTCTCAAATCTTCTCCTCTTTGGTGGAATGTGCTAAAAGCTATGCGGCAAGGCATCTGTCCAAATAAACACAATAAATCTGCTTTCAATTTATAAAATTGATTCCTTGGGCACTGGCTTTAGAACTTCAGTTGCGAAATACCTTCCTTTGTAGGGCAATGTCACCACAGCGGCCACTGCTGGTAAAATGCAGTATTACAACTCAGCTCTATTAACTTGTATATGAGGTAGGAACAGGGGTGTGTACCTTGTGGGAGGGGTGTAGGGGGTCTAAATAGGAACCCCTCACAATATAAGCCATCTTAGGGGAGTGCCACACAAAAGAAGTGAGATCTTTGGGCAATAATATACGGGAAACAATCTTAGTACGATTTCTGAATGGTTTTCTAAGATACTTGAAAAGTATCTATCTTCCAGAGCGATGTTACCTGGGGCAAATAGTCAATGTCTTCAACTGTATCCTTTAATAAGATTTCTTCTATTGTATTGCCCTCAATACAATTAGAGTCATTTATTATAATACATTGTTTAATGTAAAAAATAATCCTGTGCCATAGGTACGGTGTGTATATGTGTATGTACTCAGTTGCTCAGTCATATCTGACTTTTTGTGGCCCCATAGGCTGTAGCCTGCCAGACTCCTCTGCCCACGGAATTTTCCAGGCAAGAATACTGGAGTGGGTTCCTATTCCCTATTTCAGGGATATTCTCGACCCACAGACAGGAACTATTATCCTCATTTTACCCAGGAAAAAATTTAATAGAAACTGAGTAACTTCTCCAAGGTCACCTACTTAGTCTGGCAGAGCTGGGATTTGAAGTGCAAGGCATTTGACTCTAAAGTGTGGATGCTTAACCACCCTGCATAATATTTATGATTTTATAAGCTGTTATGGGTTTCAAAAATGCCATAGAATAGATTGAGGAAGAAGACAAATTCATAAGGTCAGTAATGAAGAACAGTTAATGGTTGATGGCCATTGAAAGATCTTAGTAATATCCAAGAGCTCATATTAAAGGATGTATGCTGTAATTTCTTATAGTTTGTATTGATGTAATTTAAAAGTCAATGAAGCATGATTGCCACAAATATAGCATTATCTTCAGAGATGTACTGAATAAGTGTGCAGCCCATCCTGAAAGAGGTAGAATAAACTTCCTATTTATATCTCATAGAATTAGTCATAGAGGGTTAACTCTAGACATGTCAGAGGGAAAATGTGAACTGATATTCTTCATCACTTTTTGAGTGCTGACCTTGTACTACTACTAAGTACTGGAGATAGAATGGGGAATAAGACAAACATATTCTCAGTACTGGGATTCCCAGGTGGTGCAATGCAGAAGACTCAGGAGAGCCAGGTTTAATCCCTGGGTCGAGAAGATCCCCTGGAGGAGGAAATGGCAACCCACTCCAGTATTCTTGCCTGGAGAATTGCATGGACAGAGAAGCCTGGCAGGCTCCAGTCCATATGGTCGCAAAGAGTCAGACCTGACTGAAGCTACTTAGCATGCACGCGTTCTCATCACCAGTGGAACAAATAGAGGCGACATATATTGGTCTAGCTTGAGTTCCCCAGAAGCAAACCTTTTATAATTTAAAGATTTGAGTGTAAATGGCTTATTTGAGTGATGATGCTGGGAAGTAGGTGTCTGTGGAATTGATATAGGGAATGGAAAGAAGTCAGTGCAAGGTACACCATCTAGCAGGTTACCTCTGTCATTGACTCAGGTTAAATCGTGCTGGAGAACTCTGCATGACACTATAGAACACACCTCAAAGGCATCACAGTCGAGAGGTAAGGTAAATGGACTACCAACTCCTGTCAGTCCTTGGCCAAGGGCTGTTTCTCCGGGGTGCTAAGCATCTATCCTTTTCTGGTCTGCCCTGTACATGACGGTTTTGGAACTGGCAGCTAACCAAGCTATTCTGAAAGAGTTGCAGGTGTTTTGGTTTAAACCCATTGGACCACTGTTCATGGCAGCAGTGAGTTCTAAGAGGGTATACGTGGAACAAAGCAATCTCTCCTATTGCTATGACTCCCCCCAAAAAAATCACACAGATAATTAATCATTTACTAGTATAAGCACTGTAAAGAAGAAATAGAATGTTCTCTCTGAAAGGTCAGGGAAGGCTGTAATATTCAGCTACAAATAACAAAAGCCTCAAGATAAAAAGTGGCTTAAAGAAGACAGAATACACATAAGGATGGTATGGAGTCTCCCCAGTCATCGAGGATCAATGTTCCTTCCAGTTCTGTACTTCACCCAGATGAGGGACTGACCCTCATTCTCATGGTTTAAAATGCACCCCTCACATCCATGTTCCAGGTAGCGAGAGCAAGACTTGTGGGAGGAGGGAGAAAGATCCACATGCTTCTTTTTTTTTTCTTTTTTTAATTTTATTTTAAACTTTACATAACTGTATTAGTTTTGCCAAATATCAAAATGAATCCGCCACAGGTATACATGTGTTCCCCATCCTGAACCCCCCTCCCTCCTCCCTCCCCATTCCATCCCTCTGGGTCGTCCCAGTGCACCAGCCCCAAGCATCCAGTATCGTGCATCGAACCTGGACTGGCAACTCGTTTCATACATGATATTTTACATGTTTCAATGCCATTCTCCCAAATCTTCCCACCCTCTCCCTCTCTCACAGAGTCCATAAGACTGTTCTATACATCAGTGTCTCTTTTGCTGTCTCGTACACAGGGTTATTGTTACCATCTTTCTAAATTCCATATATATGCGTTAGTATACTGTATTGGTGTTTTTCTTTCTGGCTTACTTCACTCTGTATAATAGGTTCCAGTTTTTAAAGAAATGAGGAGACAGCCAAAATACATCTGAAAGTAAAAGTCTTTCAGTCATGTCCAACTCTTTGCGACCCCATGGGCTGTAGCCCGCCAGGTTCCTCTGTCCATGGAATTCTCCAGGCCAGAAAACTGGAGTGGGTAGCCATTCCCTTCTCCAAGGGATCTTCTCAACCCAGGGATCAAACCCAGATCTCCTACATTGCAGGCAGATTCTTTACCATCTGAGCCACCAAGGAAGACCAAGAATACTTGAGTGGGTAGCCTATCCCTTCTCTGGGGGATTTTCCAGACCCAGGAATTGAACCAGGGTCTCCTGCATTGCAGGCGGATTCTTTACCAGCTGAGCTACCAGGGAAGCCTCACCTCTTATTAACCAGAGCCTAGTCACATGGCCATATCCTGACACAAAGGAAACCGGGAGATGCAGGCTTTTTTCTTAATTAAGTGACAACACTGGAGGTAACAAAGTTCTATCATTGATAGGGAAGAGGAGAGATTCTATTGGGAGGTATAGGAGGGGTATATAGAGAGGCCACTGAGAGGCCTTCAAGAAATGAATGATAAGAATACAGGTTAATCCTCATAACTTCTGAAAGGGCAACATTGTCCAAGGATCTCAATTCTGTGACTCAATCTTGCTCTCCTAACAACTCCTTTTAGAGAGGTTTTCACCCTCTTGGATGTTTCTCTTCAAAGGGACTTGTCTGTAATTTTATAATGAAAGTTAATAGAACACTCAATTCTCTTCCTGTAACCAAAAGATGCTGCTCCTGAGAGCATTTTAGCTCTTTGTGAGCCCAATCACGTATGAATACAATTAGAAGTGTTTCACCTGCTCTTACTCATTTATCCCTAAGTTGCTGCTATCCACGGAGACATGATCTTATCGATCGTTTAGTATTATTTGGTAAACACCATCAGCTAAGTGAGGAGAACAATACGATGCACGGGACTGAGTATACTACCCATCATGAGTAAGGAATCTCGATCAAGTAGCTTATGTTTCTGAAGCCTTGTTCACCCTAAAACATTTGGGAGTGGTTTCTTTTACCCCTCCCCCTGAATTTTATCGAGGGCTTTCCCCCTAGTGTGAGACTTTATGATTTCTTGCATGTATCATCACCAAAATGATGCTGTCTGCTTCTTTCAAGTGCTGCAGAGAGCTGTGTTTTCCCTGAAGTACTTTGCTATAGATCATTGTGAATAATGGTAATGGGATGCGGATGTAAAATTTAGGTTCAGAAGTAAACAAAGCATTTACTCCTCAGATGGAGTCCAAGAGAAATGCAGAAGAGGGAGTATTCCCTCCCCTGCTCCAGCCTCACAATTTCTGTGCTTATAAGCTGAAAGCATCATGCTACAAATCAGGAATGAAATCACCCTGCAGCTAACTCAGTCTCTATTTCCCTAATGTCTCTGGTTTGGGCTAAGAGCTGATTTTCCTGAGAGTTTGTTTCCATTGTTGTTGGATTGGCCCATATCCAGTTGGTTGGAGCTTTCTCAGAGCGATGACTGCGTGAAACTACAGGATCTCCATGTAAACTGAAAATACTCAATGTGAGAAGGGCACAGTTTGCCTTTTCTCTTCTGAGATTAAAGGATCAAACCCCAGGAAATAGGGAAAGCTCTCTAGGAGCTCTACCCTGTTCCTTTTAGTATGCCTCTCCACAAAATTTAGTAGGGTGACTCACACAAAGTAAGTGGGCAAGAAATCATATCCATTCATCACCCAGCCAGCCTTCCATCGGCCATCCATCGTTCACATGTACATCCATCCATCTATCCATCAATTACACATCATCCATCCATCACCCATCCATTTATCCATCCACCCACTCATCATCTATCCAGCTCCTATATTCTTACTATACAATAAGCAAAGTGGAAGGAACACATACCTTGTTTCCAGAACTTGTTCATATCCCAGTTTTCCGTTCACTAACTATCTGGCTTCTAGGCTCCAAGAGGTTGAGAGAATCGCCCAAATCGGATGAGAGTCAGAAGACCTAATTTTCAGGCACGATGTGAAGAAGTGCATGTCATTCTATGTCAAATTCTTCCCAGCATT
Organism: Bubalus bubalis; assembly: GCF_019923935.1. Lineage (NCBI taxonomy): Eukaryota > Metazoa > Chordata > Mammalia > Artiodactyla > Bovidae > Bubalus > Bubalus bubalis. The sequence continues at coordinate 4,708,462 of NC_059174.1, read as the reverse complement.
ATTTGAAGCACTTGATCAATGGATAATAATTTCCTCTCTGCTTCCTTCATGGGTGAGGCCTGGTACTTATCCTGAGAGGGAAGCAGGCACACAAACAACATGGGAAGATGTCCCGGGAGGTGGGACAGGGTAGATGGAGAATAAGTGCTTAGGCTGTGCAGCTGGATGGGCTGTATCCCACTCCTGGCGTGAGCTCTCCCCAGCTGGGTAACCATGGGCTAACTCCTTTTCTGCTGCTTTATTGTCTATTCTGTAAGGTATGGATAGTCATCACACCTATTCTACATATTTGAGGGAAAATTTTAAATAAGTAATCCAAATAAATGTCTGTGCTTAGAAAAATTACTCTTTATATGTTAGTGCTTTGTGGCTGCCTTTGCCGTTTGCTGTTATTCACTCACTAAGTCATGTCTGACTCTTCGAGATCCCATGGACTGGGCTCATCTGCCCTTGTCACAGCACTTAGTATTTCAGTGACTGTGTTTAATTCATAAAGTTCCAATACAGGCTTTGTCAAAGTATATTCTACAGAACAGTAGTTTCTTGGAATACCGGTTGGTGCCAGGGTAAAAGAGAGTTCTGTGATGACCAAATTGTCTTGAGTCACTCTAGGTCAAGTTCAGTTCAGCAGCTTTCTTCAGTACAGGGTCTTTTAGGTTCTTTTTAAATGGAGATACAGAATGCAGCTTCACCCCATTTTCTTGACTTCCAGGCTTTTTACCTTGAAGACTAGCATTCTGCCAGATGTCTTTTGGGAAAAGATGCTCTAGACAAATCAATGGATAACTATTTTTGAATGTCTATTCAGGGATAGCAGAAAATAGCAGGATCTGCCCTCAATAAGCTGAGAGCCGTACTTGAGGGAAAAGACTTAAAACACTAAGCTGGGGTCCAGAAAGATTATGAAACCAGTACAGTGGGTCTGATGAGGGAAACAATAGGGAGTGGTGGGGACTGTGGCAAAGAGGGATACAGGTAGTCATTCTAAAGGCCATCAGCTCAACTTCGGTCTCGTATTGCCATGTGAGGGGGCGTGCTCCATGTTGGCAAGTATTCTAAATGTTCAAAAGAAGCCAGGAGTCTGGGTTTTTATGTGAAATTGCCCCAATTTTTAAAATCCTGACAAATATTACATAGAATGAACAGAGCATACCTGTGAACCAGATTTAACCCATGCAGCACCAATTTGTAATTTTCGCCCTAAGCTCTGAGTTCTTAGCCAGGGGTGATTTTGGCCCCCTTGGGAACAATTTGACAATGTCTAGAGACATTGTTGGTTGTCATGAACGGTGCTACAGATGTCTAAGGGGCAGAGGGTAAGTATGCTGCTAAACATCCTACAAGGCACAGAACTGCCCCCTAAATAAAGAATTATTCAGCCCCCACCCATGGTCAGTCATGCGAAAGTTGATAAAGCTTGCTCTAAATCATGACTCCTTAGACCCCGCGAGCAAGGCAGCCCATAGTTTTGACTTGCTGCCTGTGTGACTTTGGAAATGTCCTTGTTCCTGCTGGTAAAAGAAGATACTTGGACTAATTGATGCTCAAGGGACCTTCCAGCCCAGGGGACTGAGGTCGCATCAGTTATCAATGTTGGCAGTGGCCTGGCACACGGGCTCTCACTGCAGAGACGACATTGATCAGAAATGATAGGTCCCGAAATGACACACACTGGGAGACTGTTCCCAGCCTGGGATACTGTTTGTCCTTTTGATGAGTTCAGAAGCCCGTTTCCTGCAGGTCTCAGTCCAGACACTTGAGTAAATTAGAAGCTGATTTTAGAAGGCTGCTAAATCATCCTGGGCAATTTTGTTGCAGAGATCGCTCATATTTTATTGAAGGAAAAAAAATCAAAGGACACACTTTAATTTAATATACCACTGCCTTTCCAAATAAAGATAGTCCAGTGGATATTGATTTGGGGTTTTGGCATTGCATGAGCCTGCTTATCCAGTTGGTTATCAAGAGCAAAGTTTTTTGGTTCTTTGTTTTTATCTTGAGGGTTTAATTCAATCAAGTCTGCAGTGGAATTGAGGTAGGCTGCAGGACGAGGTTCTGGGCGCGGGGGTTGGATGCTTTGACCAGAATAAGCAGTGATGAATGAGGGATGGGACAGAGTCAATGAAGGTAATGAAGGCTGGAGTCTCCAACAATACTCTCAGCACATTAATGCTAAAGTCTGCTCTGACCCTATCTCCAGACTCTGAGTCAGCCACTGCACAGTCTGCCTGGTGTGACATCATCCCTCCTTCCCACAAGGCACTGCAGGGTTTCTCAAAGAGATAAATTACTAGGGAAAAAGGGTTTTCTGCGTCCCTGGAGAGGTAGAGGCTGGGATATTGTTTAGGGCCTCCTGGACCCTGACCCTGTTTCCCATGGTCCTGAGAAAGGAAGTTGTGACCTTTGATGGCGCTGAACTTCAGGAACCAGGGGAGCCAAGTGCTTGCAACATTTTCTTTAACAGCAATGCATGGAGATTGTTAGAGTAGGTTCTTCTGGAAGGATGATATGAGCTTGAGGATACAAGAGCAGTGGCCAAGCCAACCCCCGCCCCCCCACTCGCTGTGATGGATAGTGTCATCTGCAGCCCTGTCCTGTTAGGGGTTCTGGGGGACAGAGGAACTGCACCAAACATGCTCCCTCTGACCCTTCTCTGGGTGTCAATAACTCTTCCAATAACTCCCTGTCTCCTTAGCCTATTTCCTATAGGAAATCAATCTAATTGTATGGCAGGCATAAGAGTGAATACACAGAACCCCGGCCCATCGCTAACACACTTGACGTGCAGGTCAAGGCACGGTGCTCACTGCTGTGCAGGCGTCTTGGTTATGGTTTCCCCTAACACAGACTCTTGACCCTAGGATTTGATCCTGGCAGTTTGTTTGGGGGAAGAACCCAGGAAACCCTGGTAATGGAGTTGGGAGGGTTAGGGACTGAGGACAAACAGAAAAATGGGTGCATTTTCAATCAAGTGACACCTGGGACTCATCCCCACAGGGGAATTACAGAAAGCAGTGCACAACATGCTTTTGAGGTGTTCCAAACGGGCACTGAGGAAGCTGGGGCATCTATCCACCGAGAAGTTCTTGAGAGCCGCTTTCAGAAGCACTGACTTTTCAGAACGGCTGGCCTGCTCTGCTTTCAGACCAGTCAGGCTCTGAGAGCAAAAGCCCTCGGGCAGAGAGCAGCAGGTGTTCACTGGCAGCAGCTTTAGGAGTGCAGAGCTAAGTGTCCAGGGCAGAGGGTGGGCAGGGCGGGCAGCTGCTGTAACATATTGATTTAAATTATTATTATCATCCTACCACTTACATGAATGCAAGCCAACTGTAATATCCTTATGCCTACAGCTCTTATAAACAACTCCATAAAAGCCAAATATGCTTACATATTATATCTTTAAGCAGTAAAAAGCAATATAAATCAAAATGACGACAGTAACCCTGCGTGATGGGTGGTGGTGTTTGGTCAACTAAAGTCAAGCTTTGCAATACAAATGTGATCCTGACTTCCAAAGCAGCAGGTTGTTTTGAATCCAGAATTCCAATTCAGTACAGTTCAGTTGCTCAGTCCGACTCTTTGTGACCCCATGGACTGCAGCACACCAGGCTTCCCTGTCCATCACCAACTCCCGGAGCTTGCTCAGACTCATGTCCATCAAGTCAGTGATGCCATCCAACCATCTCATCCTCTGTCATCCCCTTCTCCTCCTGCCTTCAATCTTTCCCAGCATGAGGGTCTTTTCCAATAAGTCAGTTCTTCACATCAGGTGGCCAAAGTATTGGAACTTCAGCTTAAGCATCAATCTTTCCAGTGAATATTCAGGACTGATTTCCTTTAGGATTGACTGGTTTGATCTCCTTGCAGTCCAAGGGACTCTAAACTCCAGTTACATCTTAGAATAACTAGAGTTCCCCTCCAACTTTTCTAAATTCTAGTTGCTACAAAAAGTCAGTCCTGCAGCGATGAGGTCATCTGGCCTCCATGGGACATGACTGCATTATTTTATGCTGTCTTTGTATCAGTCAAGTATAAAACTTGAAACTGATTTAACATAGAAAGGAAAGGGATTATGTGGAGGGTGTTGGGAAGCTCACAGGGTCCCTGGGGAGGCTGTAGAACCATGCAAGATGGTAAGCAGCCAGGACCCCAGCTGACAACATGCCACAGAATCTGTCTGGTGAGGGCACTGCTCTGGCCATTTCTGATAAATGTGGGACTTCTTTGCTTGTGTAAGCATTACCACCAACAGATATTGGGTACCACTGCCACTCCATCACGCTGTTGCCACTAAAATCTTGACCTTGCTGCCACTGCTCCAGCCAGCCACCACCTGAATCAAATCTCTGCTACCTTGCTTCAGAGCCCAGGTTGGGCGTGAGTCTGATTGGTGGCTTGGACCATGAGCCTGCACCCTCACTGGGAAGGTACCTGGCAAAGCAAACATGTTGCATCATCAGGTTCTAGAGTGGGACTCAAGGTTTGCCTACTTCCAGGTTCAAGGTGGGGGTATACCCCAGACATAGGAAGAAAGTTCAGATGCTAGGTAGCCAAAAAAGTGTGACTAGTGTCCACCTGGGCTTCCCAGGTGGCTCAGTGGTAAAGAATCCGCCTGCCAATGCAGGAGACCCAGGAGATGCCGTTTTGATCCCTAGGTGGGGAAGGTCTCCTGGAACAGGAAATGGCAACCTACTGCAGTATTCTTGCTGGGAAAATGCCATGGACAGAGGAGCCTGGCGGGCTGCAGCCCATGGGGTTGCACAGAGTCGGACATGACTGAGCCCTTTCAGTGTCCACTACAGTCTTTTCTTTTCCTTTTCTAATTTGTTATTCAGTCGCCCAGTCGTGTCCAACTCTTTGCAACCCGTGGACTGCAGCACACCAGGCTTCCCTGTCCATCACCAACTCCCAGAGCTTGCTCAGACTCATGTCCATCAAGTCGGTGATGCCATCCAACCATCTCATCCTCTGATGCCCTCTTCTCCTTCTGCCCTCAACCTTTCCCAGCATCAGGGACTTTTCCAATGAGTCGTCTGTTTGCATCAGATGACCAAAATACTGGAGTTTCAGCTTCAACATCAGTCCTTCCAATGAGAACTCAGGGTTGATTTCTTTTAAGATAGACTGACTTGACAGCAAGGAGATCAAACCTGTCAGTCTTAAAATTAACATGTTGCAATTAGAGAGGCTGAAGAAAAGCTTGATGAGCTAGTCACAGTCCACTGAAAGTATTCCAAAAGATTTTCAAAGTGGTCAAACTGTTAAAAACTGTTTTAACATTCCCAAAATAGAGAAATGCAAAGTGCTCAGCACATCAAGGCAATATAGTCTCAACTCCATACGTGTTACTATGTATCATCCTAGAAGGAAAGGGTTATGTCTTATTTTTTCTCTGTGGATAAGGATAGACATTGGCTATATTCACTCAAAACTTAGATATAGTTCCATGTATTTTGGTATCTACTATTACTGCTAAAAGTTTAGGAAGTTTATTATCTTAGTGATTTTTTTTTAATGTTTTTTGAATTAGGCGTGAAACTTCTAATCCAATTCTGAGAATATAAAGTAATACTCTGTTGTTAAAAAAAAAAAACCCAGGAAATTAACATGTGATACAACATTACTAATTAAATTACATATTTTGTTTAAATTTCACAAAATTTTATGCTGGTGTCCATTATTTGTTTTCATACCTTACTCAAGACTCCACATTGTATTTAATTGGGTTAAGCAGCTTCAAATTCTGGTACGCAACAAATTTGCCACATGCAACAATTTCTGGTAAATTCTCTTTTCATTTTTATTCTATTACAAATATTTTCTAATTTTCCTTGTTATGCCTCCTTAGATACACTCATCATTTAAAAGCGGACATTCAATTTCCAAATACATGGGATTTTTAAAAAGTATCTTTGATATTAATTTCTCATTTAAACACTTTCTTCTCTGCAATCATATGCACACACACAAAAGAATAGGCATTGACTGAAAGAGGGAAAGGAGGTGGCGAGGGGAAGGGGAAGGAAACAGCTTGCATTAGGTGTTAAGCTCTTAAACATGAGTAGATTGGGGCACTGAGTTAGAAGGCACCATTTGGCTCTTCCTCTTTTGAGAAATGCAGTTTCTAGGACAGAACAGAAGAGAATCCCACTTGATGTGGGAAGAGGGACTAAGAAAAGGTATTTTGAAGCTCAGCTATGGTTTGAAGAAAGATCCATGAGTGTAAAACCAAAGTACTTATAAGAATCCCAAATATTCTAGAGAAAAAAGTGCTGAAGGGAACACTCTAGGGTAACTTGGCTCTCCACAGTCTTTGCCTTGGAAATGAAACTCAAAGGAAATCTCCTCATCAAGACCCCTTGAGAAGTAGCTTTGGGTGACTTCAGAAAACACCTTAGAGCTTCTTCAGGGTAGTGGGGATGAAGTTTTGTTATTTTTGATAAAACATCCTAGGGTCCCAGGTAAATTTACTTTACCAACTTTCTCTAATTATGTAAAAATAAAATTATTCCCATGACAAAGTACTGGAAACAGATGGGCTGCATAATCTATCCAAGATTTTTCCATCTGTGTTTTTAGGCATCTGGGCATTCACTTGGGATTTCACAGAAAGGCATATGCTCAGAAATGAAAGTCGTTTTCAGATAAACACAGCTCACAGGAGAAGACCATCCCTACTCATGGAAAAGGCCCAAGACAGACAATCTGGACAGGGCAGTGATTTATTTAAGGTTATTCCAATTGGTAAGCCAAAAGCATTTAATTTTAAATCAAATTTAAATGCTGACATCCTTTCTTTGGCCACACTTGAAAAGTGTGTTTGTGTGTGTGTGTGTGTGTCTTTGAATGCTACATAAGCCAGTGTGCCTTGGGAATAAGAGGACCCTCTAGATGTGATAAGGACCATGACTAACCCCCACGCCAAGTGCAGACACCACCGACAGGGTTAGGGTGGGACAAGCGGGGCTGAGCTTTGCAAAGCCAGGGATGGATCTGGTCTTTACCAAGATACTGACATTACAGTTATTGTGGATTTTTGTGTTCACTGTGATGTCTAGAGATAATGTATTAGAATATTCTTTCCCTTGATTACTTTGCCATCGCCTGAAATCTTGTATCTGAGGTGGGTGCCTCCCTCACTGCACCCTAGTGGTGGCTTACCTACAGCAAGGTTTTCCAAGGTTTACGTAGGTCACACACAATGTCATGTTAGGTGGTCCATTGCCATGACATTAAATAACACTAGCCTTTCATGAGAAAGGGATTTTTTTTTTTCCTTTTCTCATTTTTCCCCAAGCCTTTTGACCAAGTTAAGTGGAAAGTGAAGGTCAGGTGCCAGCAAGAATTTGATACTTTTCTAACACTTGCTAATCTTTTAGCAGTAAGTGATTAGACTTTGGGCTCAAATAACTGGAGGTGTGCTAGTAACTTCTATTTGCCCTGCGTGTCCACTCTCCTTTTCTTTCTACCAAAGCTCTGTGCCCTGGGAGGCTGATCTTCATGGAAACCACTGGAAGACATAACAGGCTTACTCGATTGTTAGTTTCTAATAACGGGAAATGCCAGCAGGTGATGGGAAGCCTGGAGGAGGAGAAACATTCCGGATCCTTGCTCCCCATCCCCTCCACTGCCCCATCTGTCATGCACAGAAGCCACAGCTCTCTCCAGGCAGCCTTCCTTCTGCAGACCTTGCTCTCTGTGTGTTTCAGCAACCGCTTCTCCTCCTCTTTCCCTCCTAATGGAAGGGTTGCCAGAAAAATACAGGATGTCCAGGTAATTTGAATTTCAGAGAGCAACAAACAATTTCAGTGCAAGTAGATACCAAATATTTCCTTAGGCGGAGTTATATTAAAAATTATTTGCTATTTTCTGAAAATTGCTGTTGTTCAGTTGCTAAGTTGTGTCAACTCTTTGTGACCCCATGGACTGCAGCACACCAGGCTTTCTTGTCCTTCACTGTCTTCCAGAGTTTGCTCAAATTCATGTCCATTGAGTCAGTGATGCCATCCAACCATCTCATCCTCTGTCATCCACTTCTCCTCCTGCCCTCAGTCTTTCCCAACATCAGGATCTTTTCCAATGAGTCGGCTCTTCGCATCAGGTGGGCAAAGTATTGGAGCTTCAGCTTCAGCAGTAGTCCTTTCAATGAGTATTCAAGGTTGATTTCCTTTAGATTGACTGGTTTGATCTCCTTGCAGTCCAAGGGACTCTCAAGAGTCTTCTCCAGCACCATAACTTCAAAGCATCAATTCTTTGGCGCTCAGCTTTCTTTATAGTCCAACTCTCACATCCATACGTGATTACTGGAAAAACCATAGCTTTGACCATACAGACCCTTGTCATCAAATTATTTGTTGTTTTAACTGGACAGTCCATACTTCTATTGGCTCAATATACTAAAGCTACCCTAGAGGGTCCTTGCTCTCAACTCTTGCAGCCCCTTGTTAGTTTCCCATAACCCTGCCCACATCTTTGTTAGTAGTCTCTCCAGTAACTCTCCTCAGTGTCCCCATTGCAGGGTGTCCTCTGTTTGTTGATGAGCCCTGGACGCGGCCTGGTAAACACTGCTCTCTGGCTGGAATTTATGCCACTGTTTTGTCTCTCACTTTGACTTTACCTTCTCTCGGTGGCAAGTGATATTGGTATTCCTTTCATGGCAGTGAAATATATTTTCCCTTTAAGATAAGCGTATTTCAGTTTGCAAATGGGACACCGCAAGGACAAAACCACACGGAGCTGGTACACAAGCTGGCTGGCTTTAGAGGAAACACTCAGGGCTGAAAAGCCTGGCATCTGGACTCAGACCAACTCTAGTTGGAATTCCAGCAACACGGGGTTGTTGAGAAGATGAGATGAGACCAGGAATGCCAAGGCCTGGGCTGGGTGTGGGGGCCCTGTTCACAGCAGTGCTGTATTTACATACCAGGAAGGTGCACACCGTCAGCCTCCCAGAGACGTCAAGCGACTCACCCGTGGGCACAGAGCAAGTGGGGGGACGTCTGAGAGCAGAGGGCAGGCACCTGGCCCTCTGCCCAGTGTGACCAGAGGACCAGCGGCCCGGCTGCGCTGTGTGCGGAGAAAACGCCGTGTCAGCTTTGACCCTGCAGTCTGTCTGGTGGCAGCAGTCTGACTTCATGACTGGGGTTTTGGATTGCTGGAGTGAAGGCCTTTAAGTCTGGGCAAGTTGCTATTTCAGAGGGAGATGCTGAAGACCCATTTTTTCCCCCTTGGGTTTAAAGAAGGAAAGCATGACCTCATTCACTAGTGAATGAATGAGTGAGTGGATGGATGGATGAATGAATTCAGAGAAATGAGAGGGGAGTGTCAACCTGCCAAACTGTTTGCAGTCCCTGTCCTCCCATCTCCTGAACATTCCCCAACAAGCTTTAGTTGAAACTCTGTGGCATCTTCTCCCCTCCTGCAACCTACCTTAGGAGGCTAGATCTGGCCTGATCTTGGTTTGCTTGGGCTTCCTTGGTGGCTCAGATGGTAAAGAATCCACCTGCAATGTAAGAGACCTGGGTTTGATCCCTGGGTTGGGGAGATCCCCTGGAGGAGGGCATGGCAACCCACTCCAGTGTTCTTGCCTGGAGAATCCCTCAGACAGAGCAGCCCAGCAGGCTACAGCCCATGGTGTTGCAAAGAGTCAGACACAACCGAGCGACTAAGAGCAGCACAGCACAAATAGCAGCCAGGAGCCTACTAGGCGCAAAGCGCATCATAAGGCAGAGAGACTGAGCCCCAAGAATGGACAGGAAATAATGAGGGTTTCCCTTTTCCCCAGCCCCGGACAGGGAGAGCAGCTATAAGCCACTGCTCATACCTGGCAGCGCTAGGGACTCCCACACCTCCTCTCCTTCCACCCTCACCATCTTCAGAGCCCTGAGATGCTGAAAAAGCCTCTGATGGCGCTGGCATCATCACGCGTGTACTGTGAAAGCCTCCACCCGCACGGTTGGCAGGGCTAGCGTTGCCTTCACATCCAGCTGTGGAGGCTGAGACTTAGTTGGTGTCTTGCCCACATGTGCCACATGCTATGTGCTGTGACTCGCTCAAATCAGGATTAAAACCCAGACTCCAGGTTGTATCCCATCAGCCCCCTGTGCAATGGTGGTAAAGGGATTTGCTCATAAAGCTGGAAAGAGGCAGAGTGAGATTTGAATCCACATTTTGGATCTTACACAATTATATTTCTTAAGGAATGTAGGGTGTTAAAATCTGGGCACTTATGTTTCTGTTGCACTGAGTTAAAGTACCCGAAAAGTGCCATGGAACAAAAGAGAGAGAAAGGGGGAGAATGAGAGAGAAAGAGAGCACAACAGAAAGATCACCGGAGGTAAGGCAGCCGTGAAGGCTGGCCAGGAGCAGGGCGGGGTGGCTGCGTGGAGCTGACGTTGCAGCGGAAGGACATCAGGGGCCAAGCCTGGCGGTTAGGGGACGGCACGGGGCACGGGGACGTCCTCTGCACGCCACTCTCACCCGGCCCTGCTGGCAGACTTTCTGGTCTGTGTCCATCTGGGGCACAAGAATCTTCAGGATTCTGCAGAAATCTCCCTTCTGGTACTGCACTGTGATGTTTCTCAATTCACAGCCACCTGCCACACGCGTCTTCTGCCCCTCTGTCCTCCAGTTTGCAAGACACAGAGCTCACTGGGGCAGCTAAGAGCAGGTAGAAGTCGCATGAATAGAGGGACAATCAACTCCCAGGCAGGAAACGCTTTGTATCTAATATTCATTCTATCTTTCCTGGTGAGCGGTGGTGGGAATGGATGTCCAGGGCCCAGCATGGACATCCCCTGTGACCCTGGAAGGGACAAGCCCCTCCTTGCAGGGCATGAGTCAGCCAGGTGACCAGACAGTTCTATTTCCTATTTTGGAAAGAAACAACATTCTTTTTATGGCAAAAATCTGTTGTATCAGACCCTCTTTTTTGAAGCTAGGAACATCCTGATTTTCCTATTTGCCTTTTTTGATGAAAGCACAAAGCTAAAAGCTTTGCATTTTTCCATCTTCTTTGCAGCATGGTCCTTTCTTTTTTTTTTTTTTTTCATTTTATCTTCACTGTGTTTCTTTTTTTTTCTTTTTTTTTTTAATTTTATTTTATTTTTAAACTTTACATAACTGTATTAGTGTTGCCAAATATCAAAATGAATCCGCCACAGGTATACATGTGTTCCCCATCCTGAACCCTCCTCCCTCCTCCCTCCCCATTCCATCCCTCTGGGTCGTCCCAGTGCACCAGCCCCAAGCATCCAGTATCGTGCATCGAACTGGACTGGCAACTCGTTTCATACATGATATTTTACATGTTTCAATGCCATTCTCCCAAATCTTCCCACCCTCTCCCTCTCCCACAGAGTCCATAAGACTGTTCTATACATCAGTGTCTCTTTTGCTGTCTCGTACACAGGGTTATTGTTACCATCTTTCTAAATTCCATATATATGCGTTAGTATACTGTATTGGTGTTTTTCTTTCTGGCTTACTTCACTCTGTATAATAGGCTCCAGTTTCATCCGCCTCATTAGAACTGATTCAAATGTATTCTTTTTAATGGCTGAATAATACTCCATTGTGTATATGTACCACAGCTTTCTTATCCATTCATCTGCTGATGGACATCTAGGTTGCGCAGCATGGTCCTTTCAAAAATGGGAAATAATAAGTAATGTTTGCACAGTTTACAAAGGGACTTAGCACTTTTGATCCTTCATGTAACTAATCGGAGGGACAGATGTTCACTGGCGTCAAGCGAGTCACTGAGCCCTGGGTACAGCTGAGTGATCTGAGGCTTGAGTTGGTTAGAAAGAGTCGGGGATGAGGGTTGAGCAAATGCAAAACTTCCTGTGTTTGAGTCAGCACATGTCGCATTATATCCTGTTGTCTCTGGTGATATTTCTCCCTCACTTAAATTGTTGTTCAGTCACTAAGTTGTGTCTGACTCTTTGCTCTTCACAGTCTCTGGGAGCTTGCTCAAACTCATGCCCATTGAGTCAGTGATGCCATACAACCATCTCATCCTCTGTCTCCCCTTCTCCTCTTGCCCTCAATCTTTCCCAGCATAAGGATCTTTTCCAGTGAGTTGGCTTTTTGGATCAGGGGGCCAAAGTATTAAATTAGAAAGCACATAACCCTTCCACTTAGTGCAATGGTGACCATGTCACTGGGGCTTAAAAGGTATTGGGTGGTGATGTTGGTTAGCGACTTCCCTGGTGGTCCAGTGGTTAAGACTGGTTTCCAGTGCAGGGGGTGTGGGTTTCATCCTGGTTGGGGGGCTTGAGGTCAAAAAACCAAAACATAAAACAGAAGCAACATTATAACAAATTCAATTAAGACTTCAAAAGTGATCCGCATTAAAAAGATCTTTAAAAAAGCAAAAAAGATGTTGGCTATCTAATTTCTTAAGTAATTGCTGCGGTTGTCTTCATCACTTCTCTGCCGCACTCGGGCATCCGTCCCAGTGGCAGAGGCTCTGTGACTTGGGAGGCAGGACGACATGATGGAAGGATGTGGAGTTTGCAGCTGACTGGTGTTCATGTTGCCTTGGGTGTGTTGCTTAAGTCACTTCACCCTTGATCGTTTTGCTAGAGTGATGGGACAACCAGACTCTCCATTTAGTCTTAAATTGCAGATCACTAAAGGAATTTAGAGCATGGTGACCAACATTTTAAAAATGAAATAAAGTAGAGCAGAATGGAACAGAAAATGCTTTGGCACCCTACACTCAGCGTGCACTGTGATGGGACGGCCCCCGCATATATGCATACCATGTGCTGCAACATCAGATGAATTTCTTACTGTGGGTGAAATTCAGTAGTCTCAAAAACTCTGTTGTAAAGATTAGACATAGTTAAGATAAGGCAAGCCTATCCACGTAGTGAGTGGTCAAATGATTGTTGTGACCAGCTGCCTCTTTGTCCCCTCCATGTCCAGGGAAGCCAGGAAAATCCATGGGCTGTCCATCTACATGGAACCAATAGTCCACTGATCTCAGAGTACCACAGGACAGCTCAGGTGGCTAAGGCTGTGTTCCTTAATCCTGCTGACTGTCAGAACTGCCTGGAGATGCCCATTCGAAAGGCAGATGACTAAGATCTGCATGCACCTTCTGAATCTGAGACACACCAGGCTTGTCTTGAAGGAGTCAAGCCTTCTAGGCATGCTGTGCCCAGAGCTCTCTTTGCCATTTCATACCTGGCATCCCCTCCCTGGTTAAAAAGGATTGAAACAGCAGCTGGTGTGTTGATGATCACTGAACAGCTGTGCCCCAGCTCAGACCAGAGTGGCATCTGATTGAAATAAAACACCTTGTTTTTCTGGGTCCCTTTTTCTCCAGCAGTTCGAGGGTGAAGCTGCACGAGAGGGATGATGAGTGGAAATATATTGAAACACCTGCAATGAACTGAGAAGTTAATTTAATTGTGCCGAGCTTTTGCAAAATAGTTTCAACACTGTTGCCAGAAAGGCATCTCTTCAATGATGCTCTGATCTTCTCAGTCCCGATTTTTAACCCTTTAACAATTGCTTGCACTCTCTAGGATGGACACCCATTTTCTTGGTGAGACACTCAAAACCCTTGCTGATGCGATCCTCATCGACTGGTTTCAGACTTAGACTCTAGTTCCCCTAACACTGAGAGCTCCTTGAATATGTTTTGTTGTTTTATGTCTCCAAGGCTGTTCAGATGCTGTTCCCTCTGCTTAGAATGTCTCTCCCCATCTCAATCACCGGCTGAATCTGAATTTCTATTCAGTTTTCTTACTGTGGACTCATTTACCTCTTCTGTGAAAATTTCAAGGTTAATTACCTGTTCTGCTGAAAACATATGAATCTGAGGGATATGTCCGTAAATACTCAGTTATAATAAATTATAGTCTGTTTCTTTGCCCCCCATCTACTAATGGGGGCATCTATTAATTATGATATTCACTAAAGGAATAAAAATGTTAACCAACTTTTATTACTAAAGACCTATTAAGTGCCAAATTAGAGACTCAGGCATAGTGGCTTGCACTCTGGGCCTCCCAAATCTCCACACCCTAACCCCCGCAACCTGCAAATATCACCTTAATGTGAGTACATGATGGATCTTCAGATGATAACCCAGATAATCCTGGACTGTCTGGCTGGGTCTCAAATGTAAACAAAGGTCCTCATAAAGAGGCAGCGGAGAGAGAGACACAAGGCCACATGGAGCTGAAGCAAGGTGCGGCTGATAGTCCTGGAGGTGGAGGAGGACGCCACCGGCCGAGGAATGCGGCTCTAGAAGCCGGGAAAGGTGACAGAACAGAGCCTCCCTTGTTGGCCTTGGCCCTGCCAGTGCTCTGGTTTCAGCCCTGAAGAAACTGCTTTCCGACTTCTCACTTGGAGAAGCTCTAGAGACTAAATCGGTGCTGCTTTAAGCCACTGAATTTGTGATAACTTGTTCCAGTAGCAGTAAGAGTCTCATCCATTATCTGCCATGTATTATGGGACAGAAATTACAGATGGTAATTAATTACAGGGGAAGAGTGAACCAGAGCAGGCCTGCTCAAACTTTGGTATGTACGAGAATCGCCAGGAATGGCTACAGTGCAGACTCTCATTCACTGAGTCTGGGGATGGGTCTGAAATTCCACATTTCTCACAAGCTCCAGAGTGAGGAGCATGGTGCTTATCCAGGGACCACATTTTGAGTAACAGTGGACTAGAGAGCAGGGGGTGAACACAAATCAGACCGATCAGAATGAAGAGTCTTAGAGAGCCAGGTGTGGGCACAGAGTTCTGGAGATAGGAAGCTGTTGGGCGAGTCTGTGCTAAGATGGCCCCAAATGGGCATGAGACCTGCCTTTATCACTTAGTGCCCTCTTGGTGGAGAGTTTGGAGGCCGCTCACTTTCAGTGCCTCTATTACTTCCAACAACCTTGAAGAACAGACACGGTAATGCTCCTCTGACAAATGAGTGCATGAAGGATTATAAGGTTAAAGGACTTTGGCCACATCCACCAGGGATGAGAGGCGATGGGTCCAGAAGTTTCTAACTCCCAAATGAGTAGGGGTTTTCCCTACTTTTCTCCCCCGCTTTTTCTCAATAGTGGATAATACACAGATGCGATGGAGAGCCTCAAATCCCCCAAGAAAATATGCTCATGTTACAGGGATTGATACTGGATTTGCCAAGATCCAGGCTGAGATGGAACCGGAGCTTTTGCCAAGGCATCTTTTAGGTAAAGAGGCAGTCCAAGTGCTGAGTGGGCTTGTCCTGCACAAGGCCGGGGGTAAGGGGTGAAAAAATACAAGTCATCCTCTTTCATTTGGTGGGTGGAGGAGAAATTGGAAGAGAAATTTGGTGGCTGGCTGGCCCACACCCAGCCCTTAAATAGGGCTGTCCCCAGAGGTCAGATCAGAGAAGCCAAGGGCATTCAGCAAACTCAAGAAACAGGAACAGGGATGAAACGTGAAGAGAAATTGCAGATCCAGAGCCAGAATGGAACAGAAATGGTATCAGGAGCCAAGCTGGGGTCACAGAGGGAAACCGTGTCCTTCACCCCTCATCAGGCCTGTGGCTGGCTTGGGTGGGTCTCCTCACCTGTACATAGGAAAACAGTTATACCAATGCCGTAGGTGTGGTGATAATCAGAACTGACTTACGTGAAGCTCCATCATTCTCATGCCATCACGAAAATGACTGATTCCTTCAAACAGTCAAGATGTCTGTGGTTGGTCTTGATGTGCTGTTGATTCTATAGTCCCAGATGAAAGAGAATGACCTAACATATGAGTTTCTCACAAGTTCTGAATAGCCAAGTCCTGTATTCGCAAGCTTTTCTTGCCATTGTTTTTGTATTGTTCTACGGCACAAAACATATGGAAGTTCTTGAATTTTCCCCAAATTACTCGAGATCATCAGAGGCTCAGAGTTGAAAGGAGAGAGTACATCAGAACAAAGAAGTTTTAATTTTGTGGTGACACCATTCACTTCTGGCTGGTATTTATGCAATGCATGATACAAAAGGGCCTTCCTAATTCCTCCTGCACCCACCTTCTTAGCCTACCGTCTAGGCCTTGTGTCTTAATCCCAAAGGCTACTTTTTCTTGCCTGGGCAGCAGATTTTATAGATTCTAGAGGGCACTAGTGGAGGATAATTGTATTGTTGGCATTAGGGAGTATTGTGGATGGCAACCATACAAGTATTTCTCGCCTGGAGAAGCCCATGGGCAGAGGAGCTGGTGGGCTACAGTCCATAGGGTCACAAAGAGTCAGACACAGCTGAAGCAACTTGGCACACATGCGTGCACACTGTGGATTTCTAAAAAAATATGTCTTACAAATAGAAGTGGATCGAGCTCCAGCTTTACTTGAAGAACTGGTTGATCTTCTCTGGGTTTGTTGTAAATCTGTAAAGTGGGGCTGGAAATAGCATCAATCTACCTCCTAGTCTTCGTGAGGGTTTTATAGGAAAATGCTGCTGCTGCTGCTGCTGCTGCTAAGTCGCTTCAGTCGTGTCCGACTCTGTGCGACCCCATAGACGGCAGCCCACCAGGCTCCCCCATCCCTGAGATCCTCCAGGCAAGAACACTGGAGTGGGTTGCCATTTCCTTCTCCAGTGGATGAAAGTGAAAAGTGAAAGTGAAGCCGTTCAGTCGTGTCTGACTCTTAGCGACCCCATGGACTGCAGCCCACCAGGCTCCTCCAACCATGGGATTCTCCAGGCAAGAGTACCGGAGTGGGGTGCCATTGCTAGAAGAGCATTCAGATCAGGTTCAGTAAACTTTTTTCTATATAGGGTCAGAGAGTAAATACTTGGGGGCTTTGTAGATCATAGGTGTCTGTGGCAATACTCAGCTCTATCAATGTAGAGCCAAAGTGGCCACAGGCCATTATTTATGTAAATAAATGGGCATGGCTGGTGTTCTAATAAACCTTTATTGACCAAAATAAGCCTTGGGCCTTAGTTTGTAATTCTCTGCTTTAGAACAATACCAGTAAGCCTTCAAAAGAGGTAATAGCAATTAGGATTCTTTGCTATCGCTGTTAGGAGCATCATTATATGGACCTAATCCTTACTCTTTCAGCTACCAGTTCTCCAAAATTGGGGCTGGTCTCATTCATTTTTATCCTCTTTGGAGCAGTTGTTTTAATAGGAGTGCTAGGAGGGAGAGGGGCATTCTTTCCTTTGGGCTTTAAATCTGACAACAGAACCCTATAATCCAACTGTTTTGTATATGGTATGTATATTAGTCACTCAGTCGTGTCTGACTATTTGCAAATCCATGGACCGTAGCCCGCCAGGCTTCTCTGTCCATGGAATTCTCCAGGCAAGAATACTGGAGTGGGTTGCCATTTCCTTCTCTAGGGGATCTTCCTGACCCAGGGATTGAACCCAGGTCTCCTGCGTTGCAGGCAGTAGCTTTACCCTCTGAGCTACTAGGGAAGCTAGTTTTGTGTATTGCTTTTAAAAAATATGTTGGCCCCTTCATGAGTTCATTTTTAGTGATTAAATCTTAAGAGAAACTGAGAATAAATTGAGAAATAAATAACAGACAGCATAGTTCATTTCTCGTAATAGCACAGCCAAGAATCAATGGAGAGCTGGAGAAGGGAAACTTTATACAGAACAATTTACTGCAAAGTATGAGCAAATCAAGATAATCTAATTGTTTACTTTTGATTGTCCCTGAGGGCCGAGTACTTACAGCCAAGAGAATTTATCTGAAGAGTTTAGTCCTAGAAACACAACTTTTTTGGCCCTACTAGCAGAACACAAGCATTAATTCCACAGTGTCGCATGCCCTCTGAACATCGATGGCCTTATGTTCCAAAGAAAAAGTTCATCAGGGAGATTATCTGCTGATATGTTATTAGCTGGAAGTCAAACTTAATGAATTTTGTCAGATTGCCTCGAGTAGAGATAGAAGAGTATAGAATTTTCTGGCAATTTCCACTCTGTCATCTGCTTAGCATTTTTTTCTTAATGTTACTCCTAGGGATCTTCTGAATTTAACACTGCCTGGAATTCTCAGGGCACACGATTGAACAGTAGGGTATTTCCCCCTACTTCCATAATATCCTTTAAAATATCTAAAAATTTGCTGCCCAAACAAGAAAATCAATACTGGGATCTGTGACAGGAACCTCAAAAGAAGTAATTGGGGCAAGGCAAAGATGTTGATCATTAATGCATTTGATGTTAGGGTTCCTTTGGTTATAAGACATGGGGCCCCAATTCAGACTAGCTTAAGCAAAAATAATTATATGGACAGATGTAACTGGGACACTCAGTAATGGCTGATGGCCAAGGGTGATAGGAACTCATGCTGGGCAGATCACAAGTCCAGCTACTGCAGAGCTCGACCATGATAAACACGATTTCTCTCCCCTTGGTCTTTCATGAGAAATTTGATGGAGAACCAGGAATCACTTCTGCCATGGAGATCCTCATTTAAATAGCCATGGATTCTTAGAAAAGCATTGAACATCACCAAATATCCTGACTCCTGGGGTACAACATGGATAACTGGTCCAGTGTTGCATACAGGATTGTTGTTGTGTGTTCAGTCCCTAAGTCATGTCTGACTCCTTGCAACCCCGTGGATTGCAACACACCAGCCTTCCCTGTCCCTCACTATGTCCCAGAGTTTGCTAAAACTCATGTCCATTGAGTTGATGATGCCATCCAACCATCTCATCCTCTGTTGCCCTTTTCTCCTTCTGCCTTCAATCTTTCCCAGCATCAGGGTCTTTTCAAATGAGTCAGTTCTTCGCATCAGGTGGCCAAAGTATTGGACCTTCACTGTCAGCATCAGTCCTTCCAATGAATATTCAGGGTTGACTTCCTTCAGCATTGACTGGTCTGATCTCCTTGCAGTCCAAGGGACTCTCAAGTGTCTTCTCCAGCAGCACAATTATAAGGCATCAGTTCGTTGGCGCTCAGCCTTCTTTATGGTCCAACTCTCACATCTGTACATGACTACTGGAAAAACCATAGCTTTGACTATACGGACCTTTGTCAGCAAAGTGATGTCTCTGCTTTTTAATATACTTTCTAGGTTTGTCATTCCTTTCTTTCCAAGGAGCAAGTATCTTTTAATTTCATGGCTGTAGTCACTGTCCGTAGTGATTTTGGAGCCCAAGAAAATAAAATCTGTCACTGCTTCCACTTTTTCCCCATCTGTTTGCCATGAAGTGATGGGACTGGATACCATGATCTTAGTCTTTTCAATGCTGAGTTTCAAGTCAGCTTGAAACAACATAGGATTGTAAGGACAACTAAACAAGAAGCAGCATGAAAGCACCGCAAAGACAAGCGCGACTCATGTGCTGTTTGATAAATGGCAACCCACTCCAGTGTTCTTGCCTGGAGAATCCCAGGGATGGCGGAGCCTGGTGGGCTGCTGTCTATGGGGTCACACAGAGTCGGACATGACTGAAGCGACTTAGCAGCAGCAGCAACAGACTCAACTCCTTCCAGGAGGAGTGTATAGAAGAGAAGGCTATGGGAAAACAGTTGCCTGATCATTGTGGGCAGAGGATTGAAGGTTTTCAAAATCTATGATCCCATGATAGAACTTGCTTAGTTTTATATTAAGAATCTGTGGAATGAGAAGCAAGTGTCTCCTGCACGCGAAGGCTCAGACTTCTTTAGTTACTATGCATATATTTTTTTCTCAAATAATTACACA
This sequence comes from Bubalus bubalis, assembly GCF_019923935.1. Lineage (NCBI taxonomy): Eukaryota > Metazoa > Chordata > Mammalia > Artiodactyla > Bovidae > Bubalus > Bubalus bubalis. The sequence continues at coordinate 4,688,803 of NC_059174.1, read as the reverse complement.
CATCTGGCCTTAATTTAAATCCATATCTTCAGTTCAGGAAGCTCGTGATTGTCACGTGGCTTTGAAATTTTGCCTGATTACAAACTTTATTTCCCTAATCTTGGTGGACAAGTTTAGGGTTTTTTTTTTTTTTTTAATTGGAGTGTGATTGCTTTACAATGTTGTGTTAGTTTCTGTTGTACAATGAAGTGACTCAACTATATGTGTACACATATCCCCTCCCTCTTGGACCTCCCTTCCATTCCCCACCCCACCCATCTTGGTCATCACAGAGCACCGAGCTGAGCTTCCCGTTCTTTATAGCAGGTTCCTTCCCAGTTCAGTTCGGTTCAGTCACTCAGTTGTGTCTGACTCTTTGTGACCCCATGGACTGCAGCACACGAAGCCTCCCTGTTCATCACCAGCTCCCAGAGTTTACTCAAACTTTTTCTGTCCATTGACTCAGCGATGCCATCCATCCAGCTCATCCTCTGGTTCCTACTAGCTACCTATATACAACGGAATATTACTCAGCCATAAAAAGGAACAGAATTGGGTCACTTGTAGAGATGAGGATGGACCTAGAAACTGTTGTACAGAGTGAAGAAAGTTAGAAAGAGCAAAACAAATATTGTATAATAGTGCCTATATGTGGAATCTAGAAAAACGGTACAGATGAGCCTATTTCCAGGGCAGGAATAGGGATGGAGATGTAGAGAACAGACAAAGGGAGTAGTTTTGTAAGAGGGATATAGCAAAATCGTTCAAGACAAGTAAGTGGCAAGAGCCTCAGAGCCCTTCTATGGAGGCATGCTCACGGGTACCACTGAAGTGGCAGAAGGATTAGCAGACATCACTGTTCATTTTGTGTGATGATCTGCCTTTTCAAAAATTCCAAAGAAACCTCTGGTTCTTTGTCCAACCTCAGTCTGTTATTCTAGACTCTTTCTCTCACAGGTTGGTTTTCTCCTAGGGGCCCTGAGGTTCTCCTGGCAACTTGGTCTATTCCATCAAGCTCTGACATGCGTGTGCACAGCTGTATCCAGTTGCTGGCACATTTCAATTTGCTTTCCCAGGACAGGGTTCAGACCCCTTGTGAATCAGTGGATGAGAACAGATGCCCAAGAGAGGGAGCAGTCACAGCCCCACATATAGAAAAACTTCTTCAACTTCTCTGAGTGTTTTGTCATTGTTTTGTTGGTAAGTCCTCTGTGACCCCCATGGACAGCAGCCTGCCAGGCTCTTTTGTGAGATTTTCCAGGCAAGAATTCTGGAGTGGGTTGCATTCCCTTCTCCACATGATCTGCCTGACCCAGGGGTTGAACCCATGTTTCCTGCTTGAAAGGCAGATTCTTTACCTCTGAGCCACCAGGGAAGCCTCTGAGTGTTTTACACACGACCAATTTGTAATGCAGGTATGTAATTACAGTACACTGCTGGGATGTGGCATTGCCCATCAGCTAAGCCAGTGCCTGCAAAGATGTACCAAGGATTACTGTTATCTGAGCACCCCAGCTGAATTCACCAGCAGAAAATCTTGGATTCAGAACTTGAATTTTTACTTCTTTTTTTTTTTCCACTTAGGGATTGGTATTTTTTTTAATTAAAAAACTCTCTCCTCCACACAAACATTCTAAGTCCTTATATTTGACAGCCTTTCAAAATTTTTTCTGTTAAAGGATAAGCCCAACCACCCTTTCTGAGAATACCATTTTAAACACTTGGACAAATGTCCTCCTAAACAGAGATATGAGTAAAATTATTTGACAAAAAATGAAGTCATATATTTTTCTGTAATTTATCATAGTTTATTTAAACAATTCACAAGTTGTTGCATGTCTAGATTGCCCTCATTTTTTCCCCCTAATACAAATGTAGAGCTGGACTACTTAGCTAGAGTAAAGTAGATATTTTTTAAAAAGAAAAAACCATTAGCAATTATAAAAGATCATTCAGTTCAGTCAGTTCAGTCACTCAGTCATGTCCAACTCTTTGTGACCCCATGAATTGCAGCACGCCAGGCCTCCCTGTCCATCACCAACTCCCGGAGTTCACTCAAACTCACGTCCATCGAGTCGGTGATGCCATCCAGCCATCTCATCCTCTGTCGTCCCCTACTCCTCCTGCCCCCAATCCCTCCCAGCATCAGGCTCTTTTCCAATGAGTCAACTCTTCGCATGAGGTGGCCAAAGTACTGGAGTTTCAGCTTTAGCATCATTCCTTCCAAAGAACACCCAGGGCTGATCTCCTTTAGAATGGACTGGTTGGATCTCCCTGCAGTCCAAGGGACTCTGAAGAGTCTTCTCCAACACCACAGTTCAAAAGCATCAATTCTTCAGCACTCAGCTTTCTTCACAGTCCAACTCTCACATCCATACATGACCACTGGATAAACCATAGCCTTGACTAGATGAACCTTTGTTGGCAAAGTAATGTGTCTGCTTTTTAATATGCTATCTAGGTTGGTCATAACTTTTTTTCCAGGGAGCAAGTCTTTTAATTTCATGGCTGCAATCACCATCTGCAGTGATTTTGGAGCCCCCAAAAATAAAGTCTGACACTGTTTCCACTGTTTCCCCATCTATTTCCCATGAAGTGATGGGACCAGATGCCATGATCTTCATTTTCTGAATGTTGAGCTTTAAGCCAACTTTTTCACTCTCCTCTTTCATTTTTATCAAGAGGCTTTTTAGTTCCTCTTCACTTTCTGCCATAAGGGTGGTGTCATCTGCATATTTGAGGTTATTGATATTTCTCCCGGCAATCTTGATTCCAACTTGTGCTTCTTCCAGCCCCGAGTTTCTCATGATGTACTCTGCATAGAAGTTAAATAAGCAAGGTGACAATATACACAGAAGAACTGTACAAAAAAGATCTTCACAACCCAGATAATCACGATGGTGTGATCACTGACCTAGAGCCAGACATCCTGGAATGTGAAGTCAAGTGGGCCTTAGAAAGCATCACTATGAACAAAGCTAGTGGAGGTGATGGAATTCCAGTTGAGTTATTTCAAATCCTGAAAGATGATGCTGTGAAAGTGCTGCACTCAATATGCCAGCAAATTTGGAAAACTCAGCAGTGGCCACAGGACTGGAAAAGGTCAGTTTTCATTCCAATCCCAAAGAAAGGCAATGCCAAAGAATGCTCAAACTACCGCACAATTGCACTCATCTCACACGCTAGTAAAGTAATGCTCAAAATTCTCCACGCCAGGCTTCAGCAATACGTGAACTGTGAACTTCCAGATGTTCAAGCTGGTTTTAGAAAACGCAGAGGAACCAGAGATTAAATTGCCAACATCTGCTGGATCATCGAAAAAGCAAGAGAGTTCCAGAAAAACATCTATTTCTGCTTTATTGACTATGCCAAAGCCTTTGACTGTGTGGATCACAAGAAACTGTGGAAAAATCTAAAAGAGATGGGAATACCAGACCACCTGACCTGCCTCTTGAGAATCCTGTATGAAGGTCAGAAAGCAACAGTTAGAACTGGACATGGAACAACAGACTGGTTCCAACTAGGAAAAGGAATACATCAAGGCTGTATATTGTCACCCTGCTTATTTAACTTATAAAAGATCATTAAGGACACAAAATGATTACAAAATTGTCCTATAGTGAAACAAATTATCAGTATTGAATAGTACCAAAAATAAAAACTGAAGTGCTTGGGCAAATGTTTTACCTAATCACTGATCTGATTTCATTATTGTGCTGACCTACTTCTTTGAGGCAACATGACTTGACCATTAGTTTTCAACAAAATTAATTCGCTCATCTATGCAGGATACATTTATTGAGTTCCTGGCAGGAAGTAAAATATAATAAAAAAAAAGGCCCACACATTGCCAGAGCTTATGCTCTGCAGAGGACAGAGGGGGGAAACAAATAAATAAATACATATACAAAAATATCAGATACAAAAATGGTGTGCAGAAAATTAAAACACGAGCGCGTCACAGGGAGGGGTTCAGGGTGAGACTTTCCCAGGAAAGGAAGAGTATACTGAGAATTGATGATAAACTTGTGCCAGTCATGCAGGGAGCCTGGGGAAGCCCACTCCAGGGACAAGGACCGCTGATGCAAAAACCCTGTGGTGGCAGTGAGCTTGGCATGTTTCAGGAAGACAAGGAAGGTCGGATACATTTTAGTTCACCAAGGGAGCTGGAGAGGTAGACCAGGATGAGAAGGTCAGAGGTAGGGAGGGTCCAGGTTGTGCCAGTTTTGTTAACCAGGAAAGAAGTTTGCAATTTATTATAGGCAACATTGGAAGGTACTAGAAGGTCTTAAGCCAAGAAGTGACAAAGATGTTACTCATGTTTTCACATGATCACTCTAGATGCTGCAAAAAGGATGGAGCACAGGGGGCAAAAACAGACTAATTAGGAGACTGTTGTAGGTCCAGGTGGGAGGTCATGATGGCTGGACCACCTGCCACGGAGGAGGTGGGAGAACTGGATGAACCTGGGATATGAATTGGACACAGAATGAACAAGACTTGCTGATGGAATGCAAATGAGGGATGCAGGAGATAAAAAGAGCCAATGAAACAATGGAGAATAGTGACTGTGTCTGCTAAGCGTTTTCTGTATAATCAAAGCTATGGTTTTTCCAGTAGTCATGTATGGATGTGAGAGCTGAACCATAAAGAAGGCTGAGCACTGAAGAATTGATGATTTTGAATGGTAGTGCTGGAGAAGACTCTTGAGAGTCCCTTGGATAGCAAGGAGATCAAACCAGTCCATCCTAAAGGAAATCAACCCTGAATACTCACTGAAAGGACTGATGCTAAAACTGAAGCTCCAATACTTTGGCCACCTGATGTGAAGAGCCAGCTCATTGGAAAAGACCCTGATGTTGGGAAAGATTGAGTGAAGGAGGCAAAGGGGGTGACAGAGCATGAGATGGTTGGATGGCATCACTGACTCAATGGACATGAGTTTGAGCAAGTTCCAGGAGACAGTGAAGGACAAAGGAGCCAGGTGTGCGGCAATGTGTGGGGTCACAGAATCGGACATGACTTAGCGACTGAACAACAATAACAATAAGCATTTTCCTGAAAAATAGCATGTTTGGACATCTATTATAATATGATGCACAGGGTGATTTTTTTTTCTCATAATAAAAAATGCATTCCATTTGTTAAGTACCTACCATGTCCTGGCCCCTCTTCCTTACTGTGTGTGTAGAGGGAATGCAAAGATAGCCATTGAATTAAATTCTCTTCCTTTCACCTCACTTAATAAATTACAACATAACCCCTATTTTCCATATGGCCTCTGCCCCTCTGAGGATTGCATTGCCAAGGAAACAGATTGCTAAGCAGAGGCACTGTAGCTAAATCCTATTAAACATGCAATATTTCAAACAAACTGCATAAAGCCAACAAGCACTTGGGTTTGGAATATTGGCTTCCAAATGTCCCCCTCCTAATGCTTGACCATATACATAATAAGGTGCAATATTTAGATGCCTAATTCTACCCAGAGCTCTAGACTTGTACATTCCTGCCCCAAATCCCTGCTCTGAATGTCAGAATTTTTTAATTAATCTCCCCAAATGGTATTTTCACATAATGAACTCTCTGCACGCTGCTAACTTCAAACAGTAGACAAAAAGCGATTCTTTTCTTTTCCTCAGTCACATTTTTCCTTTGTAAAACATTCAGCAAAACTGGTTAATTACCTGTATGGGTTCAAATAGAGTTGGAGAGGGTCCAGAGTTCAAGATTTCAGAAGTAGACATTGTTTACAGACCAGCTAGAGCAAATATGCTTTACACCTAAGAAACTGAGGTTCAGAAACATTGATTTATGTGTCCAAGGTCACACAGAATATGAATGGGCAGTGACAGGGTCAATGCCCACTTCCCCTGGCTGGTGACCCACTGGGATCTCTGTTTCAAGGCTGTTCTCACCACCTGTCTTCTAAAAGTCATCCTGACTACTCCTTTAATATAAATTCCTCATGTCCAACTCTCACCTACAGCCTTTGCAACCCAGCCTTGCTCACCCATCTTTATTTTCATTCCTACCTTCCCTCTGCCCAAGCCTCAAATGCAGCTTCTTACTCCAAGTCCTGATTTTATCGTTCACTCCCATCACCATTTCTTGGGCTCATCTATCTCCTTACATAATCAATGCATTTACACATCAAATGGGTTTTGCACAAATAGGTTCTTTAAACCCACAGTGCCCATGAACCTTGGCTGTCCTTACTTCACTCTGTCACTTCATTGAAAAAAGAAAGAAAGATCCAGTAGAGTGAGAAAAAGGTGTTACTGGAGTTAATGTACCATGTATAGATAAATTCTTTATTTGGGAAAATTCACTGCTCGGCCTATTGAATATGCAAGATGAGTCCCAGTGGGCATGAGATACAAAGAATCAAATAGGTAGCTTCAGCCTTCCTGCAAAAGAAATAAGTATCTTGCTGGTGGTGTGAGCAAACAGAGAAGACCAAGGCTACGCAAAAGTATTGAGAAATACATCAACCTGGAACCCAGTTTGACATAAATGGACAGGACCTTTTAAGAACAAGAAAACATAATACTCAAATATAAGTTCTGCAATTTACATTTACCTGGCTGATACCCCTATATCTCCAACTAAAGTCACTCAGAGATTTATGTAAAAGGCAATACTGGGGAAAACAAGGAGTGGTGGTCGTCCTGGACGTGGGTTGACACTACAGTAAAGGAGATTTGGAAGAACGTCAAGGCACAGGATGCAGAAAGAAGGTTCATAGAAGCTGGAAACTGAACCAGAGATGATTGGAGAAATGTGAGCCTCTAAGGGTTTGAACAAATCGTAGGAGACCACTAAGCTTTGCACTTAAATTACCACGGGGACTCCAGTCAAGTTTACCTAGATCTGAAGGAGATGAGCCCCACATATATCCAAGCATTGGGAATAGAAGGAAGAGGAGATTGAATTCTTATGTTCTGGTAGCTCTTAGGAAAGTACATCAAGACAGCTAGGTATGGAAATGACGACAAGGCAAAACCTGGTTAAAGATACGAGCTATTCACTCATGTTGACTTTTGGTAGGGCACTTAATATACTTTATCCAGTAAACAGGAGATGATTCACAATGATATTAGACCACCTTACATTAACTTTTATCAGATTGACTGTTGGGAAGAGACTGATTTTTTTCTTTGGCCTACTGAATTGGCTATTTGATTAGAAATAACTGCCTTTATATTTATACAGTTTTATTCTTTCATTGAATACATATCTATGGAGCATCTCTCTCTCTCTCTTTTTTTTTTTTTTTTTTTTTTGGCTAAGAATTGCAGGAAGTGCTTGGCGTACAATGATGGACCACAACTGAGACATGATTCGTCATTATGGAGCTCAGAGTCTAGAAGAGGAGAGAAGCATCAGTCATAGAATCAGACAAAGCATTATAATATTGTAACTGTGATAGGAGTTATAGGAGAGGTATATGGTACCAAGAGAACACAGAACCAGTGGAAGGGGACAGAGAGGAGCTTCCCTAAGAAGCTGAGATCTGAACAACCAGTAGGAGTTAATAATAGGCAAAGGCAAATGGGAAATCATGCCAGATAGAAGGGTCAGCATGTGCAAGAGTCCGGTGGGGTCCATGAGCTGAAGCAAGGCCAGTGTGTTAGGAGCAGGTGAGCAGGTGAGTAGGCAGGCGCCACATGAAACAGACAGCTGGAGAGGCAGACAGGAACCAGAACACAGAGCTTACAAGCTCCATTCCTCTTCCTCATAAAAGCAACGAAAAGCCATCAGGATATCTCAAGGAAAACATGATCATACTTCAAGGTTGAATAAACAACGGGCTGTAGAGGACAATGGGCAGAGTGATGGTAATTACCGCATGGATATTTTGCACAAGGCTGTGATGGCTGAAACTAAGCTAATGTCAGTAGAGATAGGAAGAACCAGATTCGACAAATATTCTGAAGGTAAATTCAATAGAGTTCAGCAGAAGTTTGGATATATGAGGATCTTAGTTTGGGTTTACTTAGAAATAAACTCTGAGACAAAGACTCAACTTAATGGAATATACAAGGCACACTGGTATGGGGGTGGGGAAGAGAGACAAGGGAAGGAAGGCAACCACTAAAAAGTGAGGTATTAAGCCAGTTACTGTGGGCTTCCCTAGAGGCTCAGCAGGTAGACTCTGCCTGTGATGCAGAAGATGCAGGAGATGGGGGTTTGATCCCTGGGTCGGGAAGATCCCTTGGAGGAGGGCGTGGCAACCCACTCCGGTATTTTTGCCTAGAAAATCTCATGGACAGAAGAGCCTGGCGGGCTACAGTCCATGGGGTCAAAAGAGTCGGACACGACTTAGCAACTGAGCACACGCAGAAGCCAGTCATTGTAGTCAGTGACTGGAGTAGGGCTTGGTTCATTCTGAGATCCAGGGAAGAATCATGCTTCAGGATTATCTGGCTCAAGAGGTGAAGAAACTGGTTTTTTGTTTTTTTTTAATAGCTCTTCTAGGTCTCTTTTTAAAAAAACTATGTATTTGTTTATTAGCTGCACGGAGTCTTCCTTGCTGCACATGGCCTTTTCTCTAGTTGTGCTGAGCCGGGCCTTCTCTCTAGTTGCGGTGTGAGGGCTTCTCACTGCGGTGGCTTCTATTGTTGCCAAGCACCGGCTCCAGAGCTCAGGCTTCATAGTAGTGGCTATTAGGCTTTGTTGTTCCGTGGCACGTGGGGTCTTCCTGGACCAGAGATCGAACCCACGTCCCCTGCATAGGCAGGCAAATTCTTAACCATTGGACTACCAGGGAAGTCCAAAGCTGGGCTATTGATACACCAAATTCTACCAGTCATTGGTTGAAGGCCTAACCCTAACCCATCACTTCATGGGAAATAGATGGGGAAACAATGGAAACAGTGTCAGACTTTATTTTTTGTGGCTCCAAAATCACTTCAGATGGTGATTGCAGCCATGAAATTAAAAGACTTGCTCCCTGGAAAAAAAGTTATGACCAACATAGACAGCATATTAAAAAGCAGAGACATTACTTTGCCAACAAAGGTCCGTCTAGTCAAGGCTATGGTTTTACCTGTGGTCATGTATGGATGTGAGAGTTGGACTGTGAAGAAAGCTGAGCGCCGAAGAATTGGTGCTTTTGAACTGTGGTGTTGGAGAAGACTCTTGAGAGTCCCTTGGACTGCAAGGAGATCCAACCACTGCATTCTAAAGGAGATCAGCCCTGGGATTTCTTTGGAAGGAATGATGCTAAACCTGAAACTCCAGTACTTTGGCCACCTCATGCGAAGAGTTGACTCATTGGAAAAGACCCTGATGCTGGGAGGGATTGGGGGCAGGAGGAGAAGGGGACGACAGAGGATGAGATGGCTGGATGGCATCACTGACTCGATGGACGTGTGTTTGAGTGAACTCCGGGAGTTGGTGATGGACAGGGAGGCCTGGAGTGCTGCGATTCATGGGGTTGCAAAGAGTTGGACACGACTGAGCAACTGAACTGAACTGAACTGAACTGATGACGGCCCTTATTTTCTGGCACTTCCTGGCCACCTGCTGTGAGCTTAGAAAAAGTTGTCAGGAACAGAGATGTAAGAGTTGGCTCTTAGAAGTGGTCTGGAGCTCGCGACAGTGGTAGGACCCGAGGGATATATGGGTGGGACCCAGACTGTGTCTGTTGGAGGGGGTAAGGGTGAGAGTCAAAGGCAACTTAGGGGACTTCCCTGGTGGTCCAGTGGCTGGAACTCTGCACTCACAATGCAAGGGCCCAGGTTCAATCCCTGGTCAGGGAGCTAGAGCCCACATGCTGCAACTAAGACCCCGAACAGCAAAAAAAAAAAAAAAAGAGGCAACTTAGATTTCTGGGTTGAGCTGCTGAGATAAATGTTGCATGCCAGGCCCTGGGAAGGCCGACAAGCTACATCCCCTGCCTTCATGGCATCTCCAGTCTAGCAACTGAGCTAGTTCATGAGAACACAGAATGGTGCTCTCCAGGGAACAGGCACACAGACTCTGACTGGTCCTAATCTCAAGGGAATTACTGAGGGGACAAATCTGATTAACTGAGTTTGGGTTGGGTGCCAATCCAGAGCAGTCAACAGGGGACTGTTTCCACCTTACTCCTGAGACAGAGTGGAGAGCTAGCCCTAAACTAGGAGGTGGTTATAGAAGCTGCAGGTTTTAGCTTTCTAGGGCTGGTATAATGAATGACCATGAACTTGGTGGCTTTAAACAACAGAAATACCTTCTGTCACAGCTCTGGAGGCCAGAAGTTCAAAATCAAGGTACAGTCAGGGCCATGCTTCCCCTGAAGTCTCTAGGAAAGGAGACCCTTTCTGGTCTCTCCAACTTCTCCTGGCTGCTGGTGTCCCTTGGCATGTGGTAGCATCACTCCATCTCAGGCTCCATCTTCAACCTTCCTCTCCTTTCATTTATAAGGACAGAAGTCATTGCACTTAGAGTCCATCCTAAGTTCAGGATGGTCTCCTTTTAAGATCCTTAACTTAATTACATCTGCCAAGACTCTATTTCCAGTTAAAGTCACTTCCCAGGTACTGGTGGGTAGGACTTGGGTGTCTTCTTGGGTCTTCCCAAGTGGCTCAGTGGTAAAAGAACATGCCTGACAATGCAATAGATATGGGTTTGATCCCTGGGTCATAAAGATCCCCTGGAGTAGGAAATGGCAGCCCACTCCAGTATTCTTGCCTGGAAAATCCAGGAGAGGATTTGGTGGGCTATAGTCCATGGGGCCACAAACAATCGGACATGACTTAGCAACTGAGCATGCATGCATTCAATTCAATACAGAGGGCTAAAATCAGTATTTGTTCACAACAGGTTAGGAGTTCTAGCAAATCTTCAGTTTAGCACCTGGTCTGATGTTAAGCCATATGGATTTATAGTCAGAAAAAAAAATGTAGGTGATTTCCCATAATGCTTTTATGAGCTCTATGGGATGTAGCAGATTTAGAAGAAAAACCTAGGCTGGTAGAAGGAGATGAAATGAGCCCAGAGCAGAATTTGTTAATAAACTAAAAAAGAAATGCAAATGAATTAAGAAGGTAGAACAGAACAATCAGAAGAGAAACTTCAAGTTTCCTGTGCAAAACAAGTCAAAAAGAGAAGAAGTGGAAACAGGGGTACCATTGACAGTCATGATGAAATAAGGGATAAAAGCTCAAAGATATAAAATGAAAAATGAGGAAAACCACAGTCAAGGGAATATCTATACAATGAAAATTTATGGACTTGAGTATGAGACCTTTAAAAGGATCTTTAAGTTGCTTCAGGAAATATTTCTTCTTCCAGTCGTTCCTAGTGGAATCTCTGACATGAAAACTACTGCCTACATCAAAGACATGTCCACCACGTACTGGTCATCTCTAACAAACACATGAAAAGATGCTCAACATCATTATTATCAGAGAAATGAAAATCAAAACCACAATGAGGTACCATCTCACACTGGTCAGAATGCTGCTAAGTCACTTCAGTTGTGTCCAACTCTGTGCGGCCCCATAGATGGCAGCCCACCAGGCTCCCCCGTCCCTGGGATTCTCCAGGCAAGAACACTGGAGTGGGTTGCCATTTCCTTCTCCAATGCATGAAAGTGAAAAGTGAAAGTGAAGTCGCTCAGTCGTGTCTGACTCTAGTGACCCCATGGACTGCAGCCTACCAGGCTCCTCCATCCATGGGATTTTCTAGGCAAAAGTACTGGAGTGGGGTGCCATTGCCTTCTCCCCGGTCAGAATGGCTGCTATCCAAAAGTCTACAAACAATAAATGCTGGAGAGGGTGCAGAGAAAAGGGAAACCTCTTACACTGTTGGTGGGAATGCAAACTAATACAGCCACTATGGAGAACTGGGAATAAAACTGCCATGCTATGCTAAGTCACTTCAGAAGTGAAAAGTGAAAGGGAAGTCGCTCAGTCGTGTCTGACTCTTAGTGACCCTATGGATTGCAGCCTAACAGGCTCCTCCGTCCATGGGATTTTCCAAGAAAGAGTACTGGAATGGGGTGCCATTGCCTTCTCCAAAAACTGCCATACAACCTAGCAATCCCACTGCTGGGCGTACACACCAAGGAAACCAGAATTGAAAGAGACACGTGTACCCCAATGTTCATCGTGGCACTGTTCACAATAGTTAGACATGGAAGCAACCTAGATGTCCATTGGCAGATGAATGAATAAGAAAGCTGTGGTACATGTGCACAATGGAGTATTACTCAGCCATTAAAAAGAACACATTTGAATCAGTTCTAATGAGGCGGATGAAATTGGAGCCTATTATACAGAGTGAAGTAAGTCAGAAAGGAAAACACCAATATAGTATATTAATGTATATATATGGAATTTAGAAAGATGGTAATGATGACCCTATATGCAAAACAGCAAAAGAGACACAGATATAAAGAACAGACTTTTGGACTCTGTGGGAGAATGCAAGGGTGGGATGATTTGAGAGAATAGCACTGAAACATGTATATTACCATATGGAAATAGATGACCAGTCCAAGTTAGATGCATGAAACAGGGCACTCAAAGCCAGTGCTCTGGGACAACCTGAGGGATGGGATGTGGAGGGAGGTGGGAGGGGGGTTCAGGATGGGGGACACGTGCACCTGTGGCTGATTCATGTCAATGTATGGCAAAAGCCATCAATATTGTGATTAGCCTCCAATTAAAATAAATTAATTCATTTTTAAAACTCAGAAACTATTTTAAAAAAAAGTTCTGGCCATCTAACCTTTAAACTCTAACTTCTTGGGCTTACTCCTCAGCATGCATGTGGGCCAAAATAGTTCCTGAACGTCTATCATCCTCTGTCATGGTTCAAATTCTTTGGAAAATGTAATGCACTTAGCTCAGCTACTTAAGTTGTTATTGTTCAGTTGTTAAGTCCTGTCCAACTCTTTGTGACCCCAAGGACTGCAGCACACCAGGCTCCTCTGTCCTCCACTATCTCCTGGAGTTTGCTCAAACTCATGTCCATTGAGTCAGTGATGCCATCCAACCATCTCATCCTCTGTCATCCCCTTCTCCTCCTGCCCTCAATCTTTCTCAGCATCAGGGTCTTTTCCAATTGGTTGGCTCTTTGCATCAGGTGGCCAAAGTATTGGAGCTTTCAGCTTCAGCATCGGTCCTTCCAGTGAATATTCAGGGTTGATTTCCTTCAGGATTGACTGGTTTGATCTCCTTGATATGCAAGGGACTCTCAAGAGTCTTCTCCAGTACCACGATTTAAAAGCATCAATTCTTTGTGCTCAGCCTTCTTTTTGGTCCAACTCTTACATCTGTACATGACTTTGTTGGCAAAGTGATGTCTCTGCTTTTTAATTCCTATCTAGGTCATCTGTTTAAATAGACCACATGAGTCACAGGTTTCATGCATTCTTAGTCATAGCCAATTCTTTGCAACGGCATGGACTGTAGTCCGCCAGGCTCCTCTGTCCATGGGATTTCCCAGGCAAGAATACTACAGTGAGTTGCCGTTTTCTTCTACAAAGTCATGGATTCTTGGCTATCAAATTAGATGCTACCTTTGGGTTGACCATGGATCCCTGGTCCATTCACCAGAGGCCAGGGGAAGTCAGACTGAGGGGTTGCATGGCCTGTGGATCTGTTATATATATGTGTGCTCAGTTGCTCAGTCGTGTCCAACTCTTTATGGCCCCTTGGACTGTAGCCCTCTAGGCTCCTCTGTCCATGGAATTTTCCAGGCAAGAATGCTAGAGTGGTTGCCATTTCCTTCTCCAGAGGATCCTCCTGATCTAGCGATAGAATCCACATCTCTTGTGTCTCCTGTATTGGCAGACAATTCTTTACCATTGTGTCACCTGGGAAGCCTATAGAGAGAGAGAGAGCGAGAGAGAGACAGAGAGAGAGAGAGAGGTATGCAAAGGGGTGTGATGAAGCAGTGTCTGTGCTACATAATAGGGCTGGTTGGAGGAGTGGGCATAGAGGACTTGAGCCTTAAGTCTGAGGGGTGTGCAACCATGGAACGGCAGACAGAGCTGTCCAAGTGGTGATGAGGGGGCAATCAAGATTTCTGAATGGAGGACTTCCATGGCGGTCCAGTGGTTAAGACTCCTCACTCCCACTGCAGGGGGCCTGGGTCCGACCCCAGGTCCCTGGTTGGGGAATTTCCACATCCTGCACGGTGCACCAGAAACAAAGATTTCTGAATGGAGTCTATACACAGACCCCAGGTGGGACCCTAGGGGCTGATCACTCCAGCAGTTGTATCAAAACTCCGTGCTAGTCTCAGATAGGAAACCAGCTGGAAACAAGAAAAAGACTTGAATTACATTTAATCATATCATCTGAAGGGTGGAGGAATGTTGAGCCATCTCAGTTCTTTACCCGGAAAGCTGGTACCGTGAAAGGAGTTGTCATACGAGCAAGGATGCCAGCACTCTCATTTATTAATTGGTATGCTCCACTTTAATTAAAATCATCATAGCTAATGACTCATTTCAATGTGTGCTGCAGCAGCTGAATAAACTGGAGGACATGACAAAGGGGAAAATAAACTCGGCTCTCTCTCAATGTTTTCAGCTTTGCTTTCCCTTTCCCATGTAGTGATTCAAGGGGAAGGTTAACATAACCCTTCTATTCTTGCCTCTGTCCCTAGGAAGTGAGCCTTATGTTGAGTGAGTGAGTATAGTAGAATATGAGCTGTGAAATTCATACATGTGTATTTGGATGTTGGCTCTGTGACCATGGGCTAATATTTAACTTCTCTGATTCTCAAATTTTCTGGGAATAATACTACTACTCACTGCAGAGATTCGGTAGAGGGTTAAATGAAATAATCAAAATGAAGGGCCAGGTTTATAATTGTTGTTCAGTCACTCCATGGTACTGACTCTTTGTGACCCCGTGGACTGCAGCACGCCAGGCTTCTCTGTCTTTCACTATCTCCCAGAGTTTGCTCAAACTCAAGGTTTATAACAGGTGCTCAATAAATGATAGTCCCCATCATCAGCACCATCATCTCATTCACCTGGGTAGCATCTCCTTATCCGTCAGCCCGGCTCAGCCACCGCGTCCTCAGGGACGGCTTCTCTGAGTCCCTCCTCCCTCTATGTGTTCATTCCCATCACGTGACTGTATTGGAGTCTGCCGTTTACTCGGGTGCCCAACTGGTGGACACAGTTAAGCAACTGTTCTTTAGGATTGAAATGAAAATAGTATTTTTCTAGTACTTAGTATATTTTCAAATGGCTACCAAGTTAGGAGGACATAAACACTTGTTAAATCGTTCACATATAGTAACATAACAAACCAAATTATTAGGTGTTTTCCTTTGGCCTAGATATACTGTGAAAAAAATGACTGAGATGCCAAGGGTACTCACTGTGAACCAAGAAAATTCATGAACTTCTGGTGTAGGAAAAATGATATTCAGAACTAGAGAAATAGCAATGCTTATTATTACCATTATAATGTCCTAGCTATAATAATACCATAATTACCAGCTAACAGTAACACTGTTACTATTTCCTAGGCATTATTCTAAGCATTTGGGTGTGCTTTAAATAAGAAGGTCACATGTACTAACTCTTAATCCCATCAACAGACCTAAAGTAAAGAGTTTCTCTCTCCCACATTAGAGAGGAGGAGACCTGTAGAGGATGAGTAACTTGCTAAAGGTCACTGAATGGATGGATGCCTTAGCTGGGATTCAAATCTAGGCATCCTGACTCCCCACTCAGACTTAACCACCTGCTTACCAAGGCCACAGGGATGCAAAGAAAAGAGTTGAGATGCCTGGATGGCAGAATGCACAGATTTTAGGGACTGGAGACAGTAAGTGTTTGGGGATGTCCGTCCAGCCCACTTTCTTCAGGAATGCTCCCACCCAGACCCACCTGACTCGGGGGCCTTTGGGAGACACGTGGAACTGTGGCCCCAGCTCTGAGCCTTGCCCTTGAACATGTCCCCAGGTTCCTGGAAACCTGCCAGGTGAGCCAAACAGGGCCAAGTGGAGTCCCCTCTAAAGAATTAGGGGCTGGAGCACTGAGTTTCTGTTGCTTTTCTCTGTCTGTATCAATAACTCAGGAAGATGGTTATCATCATAAGAATGGCAGGATGCAGAAGTCAAGATGCACCTCCTCTTGCTTTCGAGGTAGAGGTTTGCCCCCTGACGACTTTTTAATTGGGGGATAATTGCTTTACAGTATTGTGTTAATTCTGCCATACACGAAGTGAGTCAGCTCTATGGACATAGATATCCCCTCCCCGTTGGACTTTCCCCCCGCCACTACCCCATTGCACCCTTCTAGGTCATCACAGAGCACCAAACTGAACGCCCTAAGCTGTACAGCGCCCTAAGCTGTACAGCGGCATCCCGCTAGCTATCTATTTTACACATCAGCTTGGCTCTGTTCAGTCGCTCAGCTGTGTCCGACTCTGCGACCCCATGAACTGTGGCACGCCAGGCCTCCCTGTCCATCACCAACTCCCAGGGCATACTCAAACTCATGTCCATTGAGTCGGTGATGCCATCCAACCATCTCATCCTCTGTCGTCCCCTTCTCCTCCTGCCTTCAGTCTTTCCCAGCATCAGGGTCCTTTCCAATAAGTCAGTTCTTCGCACGAGGTGGCCCAAGTACCGGAGCTTCAGTTGTACACATGGTAGTGTATATATGTGAATCCTCCCCGTCCCACCCTCCCAATTCATCCCACCCTCCCCGTCCACCACCCATGTCCCTTCTCTAAGTCTGTGTCTCTAAACCTGGCCTGGAAATAGATTCATCTGTACCATTTTTCTAGATTCTACATATATACATTAATAAACAGTATTTGTTTTTCTGACATGCTTCACTCTGTATGACCGACTCTAGGTCCATCCACATCGCTCCTTGAGGTTGATTTGTTCAGTGGTTCTGCAGAGTTTGTGAGATCAGTGCTCTGCCAATAGTTTCTTTGAGTCAGACTTCCTAAATGTCTGGCCATTGTAACAGGATATTTAACTAGAACCCTGAACATGACTCTCATGAAATAAACCACTGAAAAGGGGGTGGGCGATACCTCCACACTGTGGTGTTGGTGTAGTGCAGTCAGTCAGTCATGTCCAGGTCTTTCTGACCCTGTGGACTGTAGCCTGCCAGGCTCCTGTCTGTGGGATTATCCCGGCAGGAATACTGGAGCGGGTCGCCATTTCCTCCTCCAGGGGATCTTCTTGACCCAGGGATTGAACCCGCGTGTCTCCTGCCTTGCAGGCAGATTCTTTTCTGACTGAGCCAGTTGGGTGGCCATGCATGTCACTCAGAGTGAGGACTTAGGTTGGGTCATCTCCACTTAGAAACTAGGCAGGTCTGTGGTGTTTGCATAAACAGTTCGGAAAGTTCTGCACTACCAGAGGTCAACCATTTACCCAGCAATTATGCTGCTGTCAGATTGTAAATACATATTTGCAAATTCCTCTATAATTGTTTGGAAAAAATGTAGGCCTGTTCCTGCAGGGCTGGTTATAGAATGTTAACGGGTTAACTCACTCAACATCTGCTTTCGAGGCTGCAGCCAGATTTGCACCGTTTCAACATTTACGGGCATAAAGCTGCAGATTGAATGTTTTCCTCCGCCAGCTCTCAGAAAATCAGAATTCAGCAGCAATGGACAGTGGCATGGCTGACTAAATGGATTCAGCGTGTGGGCACCGTATTTTCAGCTACAACACAGGACCCCCTCGGTCCCTGATCTGGTCCAGGATGGCTAACACCTTAATTAAGGAAAGAAATCTCTGCTAACTCTAAAGTTTGACATACGATGATGCCCCTGTAAGAAGTAATAGATTTCAAGGCGTGCGATTCAGAATATATGTCTCTCTGACCTCTGATTTGATGGTTGTCCTTGAAATGCGTGTTTTTCTGCTATCATATTAAGGCAGATAATCTGCCCTGATTGTCAGCCTCTCATATTCTTTCAGCTATTTTGGATCATGACTGTCAAACCCCACCAACACCCAAAGTCGTCTTGTGCATGTCCCAGGAACCATATGTTAAATGTCAGATCATCTTGAATTCTAATTACTGACAACACCTCAAGTTTGGGTGAATATCCATCCAACCATTTTCAAGAGTTATGGTGTATTATTCAGGCTATAGCTCTGCTGTAACAAAATGACCCCAATTACAGTGGCAGAAATGACAGAGCTTTCTTTTTCTCCCATGTAACAGTCCCAAAGGAATAGCCCAGGATGGCAGGTTGCTTTGCTCCACAGTCTTTCAGAGATCCAAGCTCTTACATCTTTTAGCTCTGACTTTCCTGCAGGAATTGTCTTATCTGTAAAGTCAAGGCTGGGCTGCAGATAAATCATGGAAAAGGCAATCGAGGGAGTTTGGTTTATCTCTTAAATTGAAATTGGAGATGACCAGCAAGAACGATTTCACATCCCATTGGCCTAAATTCAATTTCAGAGCTACATTTAACTGCACTGGAACTTAGTCAATGCTGGTTCTGCCTGGGGAGCTATGGGCTCAGCTTCAACTCTACAGCCAAGGAGGAGGGTGTGTTCTGATGGCTGGTCAGGAGTTTCTGTCACACCTAACAACAGAGAGAGAGAGGTTACCTCGTACAAATAAGATCAATGCCACATGGTCATACATTCAACAATATTTTTAAAATATTAGTTTTATTTATTTGTCTGTGCTGGGTCTTAGTTGCAGCATATGGGATCTAGTTCTCTGCCCAGGGATTGAACTCAGGCCCCCTGCTTTGGGAGCTCAGAGTCTTAGCCACTGGACCACTTTTCTTACACATGTAAGAAAAGTATTGTCACACATATTGGGGATTAAACTATGCAATAGTATAAACACATTTTTCTACTTTTGAAAGACTTTTGCTTTTTCAGACAGTAGAGGGCAACTGGGAAAAAGGCAAGGTTTTTTACCTTCAAGCTGCAGTAAAAATATTCACACCTGTCAAATTCCAACAGCTGGTCAAATCATTGTTCCGTGGCTAAGCCCACAAGAACACTGCTCAGAGAGTCATTTGGGTGTTGGTCTCATAAATCATAACTTGCTCAGAGCATGTTTCTGAGGCTTCAGGAAGGACTCTTCAAAGGGTGGAATCAAATCGCTGAGATTAAAGTCAACCTCAAAGGAAGGTTTCTCCCCCAAAATCACTAAGGCGATAAACACGGCACATCTTGCGGTCAGTCCCCGGATGCAGTACGTCACACCATCTTCAGGGTCCGTGTACTCAAAGCAGTGAACAATAACACGACGACCGCAGCGTGTCAGGTGACTCTGATGGTAAACACGGGGACGCAGGAAGTAGTCCAGAGGCACCAGGAACACGTTCTTAACTTCATCCGGGTTCGGTCTGGCCTCAAAGTTGGAGTCTATAAATCCTACAACTGGCGTTATCCACATATCCTTCTGAAAGCAGAACACGAAGACACTGAGACGTGAGAGATACAGTTTCAAAAAAAAAAAAAAAAGTATGTCTAAACGCATGCTAAGCTAAGCTAAGCCACTTTAGTCATGTCCGACTCTGTACGACCCCATAGACAGCAGCCCACCAGGCTCCCCCATCCCTGGGATTCTCCAGGCAAGAACACTGGAGTGGGTTGCCATTTCCCTCTCCAATGCATGAAAGTGAAAAGTGAAAGTGAAGTCGCTCAGTCGTGTCTGACTCTTAGCGACCCCATGGACTGCAGCCTACCAGGCTCCTCTGCCCATGGGATTTTCCAGGCAAGAGTACTGGAGTGGAGTGCCACTGCCTTCTCCCAAACGCATGCTACTTCAGCATAAACTAAGCTCACAGGCCAGAGCAGTCTGTGACATAAAACTTCTTCTATAAGTGAACTTTATGTCCCTTAAATGGAGGTGTGGGCTTCCCTGGCTCAGTGGTAAAGAATCCGCCTGCCAATGCAGATTGGAGACAGGAGACGTGGGTTCGATCCCTGGGTCGAGAAGGTCCCCTGGAGAAGGAAATGGCAACCTACTCCAGTATTCCTGCCTGGAGAATCTCATGGACAGAGGAGCCTAGGAGGCTAGCTGGCGGGGAGATTTCTATTTATAACCACCACTGTTCTGAAATGAACGCAGGGTGCTGTTCCCTGAAAGATTCTACCTGGAGTCTTGCAGGGGAGGCCTGCGGTTTAGTGTAGGAGCTGATGGGGGTGGCATGACCTTGAATGAGAAAGGGAGACGAATTAGGGAATTCCTGAGAGTGGGTGGGGAAATCCAGGGAGACACTGTGGGGCTGGGCTCCTACAGGAGGACCAATATGCCTGTGGGAGTTCTTGAGGGAGGGCAGCTAATGCATGTTGAAGAGCAGTGATGACTCAGATGGTTAACTGAATTAATGACGCAAGTCAACATCTGGACCGGGAGCGGAGGAGGGGTGCGCGGGCTCAAGACGTCGTAAGGTGGGACGTCTGGGGTCGTGAGCTGCCCCGAGGCCCGGACCCAGCAGCAGCCCTCACTGTGCTCGGCCTGCCTGACAGCCTCTTCTGTCACAAGGTCCCCTCAAGCAGCCACTGAGATGAAGGCTCAGATGCCAGGGGTTTCTTAAGGAAGAGCTTGAGGACAAAGGATTGAGGGCGGGAGCAAGGAAGCCAAGAAGGGATGCTGCGGGCAGCTCCAGCGTATAAAGTGTACTTCGGTCTGTCCCGGGAGATGATGAGGGAGCTGGGCTTTCATCCCCGGCCTCTGCCTGGCCAGGAGTAAATCAAGTCAGTGCTGACCCATGGGGGCGGGGTGCGGCTCCAGGAGCCTGAGGGCATGAGTACCGAGAGAGAACCAGAGTGTGTGTGTGTGTCTGTGTGTGTCAGAAACACAGCCTAAGAGGACTGTTACCGCTTATATACAGAATCGAGAAAAGTGGCACTGATGAACCTACGTGCAGGAAGGGAATGGAGCCCCAGACAGAGAGTGGACTCGTGGACACAGAGGGGCAAGGAGAGGGCGGGCGACGGCAGAAAGCAGCATCGCCGTCTGCACACTCCCCTGTGTCAGACAGACGGCTGGCGAGGAGCTGCTGTGTGATACGCGGAGGCCAG
The DNA here is from genome assembly GCF_019923935.1 of Bubalus bubalis. Classification (NCBI taxonomy): domain Eukaryota; kingdom Metazoa; phylum Chordata; class Mammalia; order Artiodactyla; family Bovidae; genus Bubalus; species Bubalus bubalis. The sequence continues at coordinate 4,667,833 of NC_059174.1, read as the reverse complement.
CCTGGCGCTCTGCGGTGACCTAGACGGGTGGCATGGGGGAAGGGAGGGAGGCTCCAGAGGGAGGTGATACATGTATAATTACTGCTGATTTGCATTGTTGTATGGCGGAAACCCACACTACACTGTAAAGCAAATTTCCTCCAGTTAAGAAATAAAAAAAAAAAAAAAAAAAGCATCTGGACAGGGCCTGGAGTGTCGCTCACCGTTTATCCGTGGCTGCTCTCTCCATTCAAACCCCACAGCCTGTGGGCCCCTCGTCTAGAATCCATCAACCTCCCCCAGGTTCTTCATAACAACCTGCTCCTGAAGAAGCTTTACCAATGGAAACTGGATCAGAAAAAAACTTGCCCATGGCCACACCCAGCTCCCACTTGGCAGAAGCCAGGATTCTACCCTAGGCCTGCTGCCCACATGCTGGAGTCGAGTGCTCAAGTTCTATCAAAATGCTGGTCACCAAATCTCCAAGCTGGCACACCAGTAAGCGGCCTGGAGACCACGGGGCAGCATCCCCAGCTGTGGCTCAGGCCCTTCAGAGGTCTCAGGGCCACGCCTATTAGGCAGGTGCCTGGGCAGGAACTTTCATGGCCAGTGCCAGCCCTTGAACTGGCATGTCAGAGTCTAAGGAAATTAGTGCAGGAAAGAAAAAGAATCAAAGCAAAGCCTCAAAGGGAGATCAGGGTTTAAGACTGAATGTTCTAGATAGGGAGTCAGGCACGCTCAACAGGGTTCAAGCTTAGCAAAGTAAGAGAGACTGTGGAAACTTATGGCTGAAGTAGCAACTCTGCACATCCCATGTCTAAAAACACAGGTGTCTGAAATGGCAGGAAAAAGGTGGTATGTGGCAGACACCCCAGGACCCATAAAAGCCTGGATTTTGCCCATTTGCTGAGTTGAAATCCCAGAGACTGGCTTCTGCTCTGGAAATAGGATGAGCCAGGCTTTAGAGCTCCTGGAAGAAACTGCAGACTATTAGAAACAGCCTTGGAAGTCAGGACACACCACTGAAATGTTACAGGAATCGGGCCTTCAGGAAGCGAACAAAAGGATGGAGACTGGGAGTTATGGGCCATGTGCAGAGAAAAAGGGGAACTGTCCCTCAAGGCCTTTGTAGAGAGAAGCTCATACATGTATGATACAGTGACATGTATGAAGGTTGGTTGAGGGCTGGAAGGCCTGGGAGGGTTAACACCAGGCATGGGGAAAAGCCAGTGACACCCCAAAACATCTCCAGGCATTGCCCTGTGTGTGTTCCCCAAGAGAGAAAATTACCCCCAGTCAAGAATTAGAATTCTGACTGAATTAGAATAGGCTTCTAGGCATTAAATAAATGGCACTTTTGAACCATATTTAAAAGATTTGCGAAGTCCAAAAAACAAAACGACCCTCGCTGGCACTTCTAAATACAGTACATCCTCCTTGAAAGCCTTTCTTCATTCTAATTTCTCGGTGGTGTGATTGGCATTATAGCAGGAGCAGGTCATTTGAACACACACACACACCTGTGAGAACTGTTGTATGTGATCCCCTTACGGGTGAACTCAGCAACCCTGGGGACCTTGGAAATGGACTTACTCTCATTTGGGGAACCCATAACCATTACGTGTTTTGTCAAGAGAGTTCTAAAATAAATCTCTAAGATGTCCCAGGAGATTTGCAGCTATCCCCTGAAAAGGGCTCCCATTAGAAAACACAGAGGAAGTAACTGGCATACGTCTTGTCTTAATCCAATGTTACTTTTCTGTCTCGTTTCTTTCTCACTGAGGGCACATTTATGGAATGGCCTTCTTCCAAGCTAAATCTCCTGGGAGTGGTGACCTCTCTATTCTTAAAATGGACCCAATTAGGACAGATGTCAGCATCATTGATCGTCACAAAGGGCAATCTGGCTTTCTAATTTTTAGGCATCAGTGGAATTCTTCCTTTGACATAAAAATTCACATGAAAGCCCAATACTATTTAAAAAAAAATTATACCGATTCTGATAGGTGATGAGTGAAGTTCACCTCTGGGGGATTATTCTTCCCCCAAGCCTGTAACCTTTGCTTAACCAGGAGAATAGTATCAGATAAACCCAAATTGAGGAGAGTGGAAGAACACACCTGACCTGTGCCAGTCACAAGTGTCAAGGCCATGAGAACAGGGTAGTCTAAGGAACTGGCCCAGACCAGAGAATGAGGAGACACGGCAACCAAGCACAACATGGTGTCCTGCGTGAGATCCCGGACAGAAAGGGGCACATCGGTAGAAAAACTAGTGAAAGGCAAGTAAAGCGTGGAGTTCAGTGATGGTAGAGTGCTGACACTGATTTCTTGGTTGTCACCAATGTGCCACAGTGATGTCCGATGTCAGCAACAGGGGGACCTGAGCATGGCTACGTGAGAACTCTCTGTGAAATCGGTAACCATTCGAAAATTACAAGTATACATGGAAAATTTTAGACCAGTCAAATAATTCTGTTATGCAACTTTAAATTTACCCTATTTACGTCTTCTGCCCTCCTCCAGGGGATCTTCCCGACGTGGGTTTGACCCCTGGGTTGGGAAGATCCCCGGAGGAGGGCATGGCAACCCACTCCAGTATTCTGGCCTGGAGAATCCCACGGACAGAGGAGCCTGGCAGGCTACAGTCCATGGGGTCACCAAGAATTGGACACGACTATAGTGCCACCTGCTACTTAGTATAACAGTGAGAGTGTTGTGATCAGCTCATATGAAATGAGGTCCAGCTCTATCAGTCCCAGGACCCCTTTCATTGTTATGTTTGTTTCATATATACTATCAAATCCTGCTTCAAACAGAAATGCAGTTACAAGTAGTGACTGTTTCTAGACAGCTTCCCTAGATCTCAGGATATTGCTCAATCTATGTGATATGGAGAAGCCTGGTTCCATGGTATATGCAAGAATGAGTACCTTCAGTGGCCTCCGAGGGGCTAAAATTTGGTATGTGGCATGCTCAAGTGTGTGTTACTTTTCTCAAGAGAATTCTCAAAAATAAACCCATCTGGAGAAAACTGTGAACTGAATGTCAACGAAAGAACACTGAGGCATCTACAGGGTTCCACAGCACCCAGTCTGAAAACTGCTGATGGCGTTCAGCCCTTTCATTTCTGGATGGGGAAGGAGGGGCCCAGATAGGAAGTGGGGGTTGCCCAAGGCCTCTTAGCCCAGCGGGGGCAAAGTCCACACATGAGCCAGAGTCTCTTGACTCTGTACCGCATGCTTGAGGGTCGTGGGATCCTGAAGATAGTCTACCTACTGCGAGCTCACACGAGTCTAAGCCAGACAGCTCCATCCCCAGCCTTACATCAAACGGCAGTGGCATCAGGCAGCAGACCACCTCCACTTGATGAGGACGCAGCCCCACTTCCTCCTGGGCCTCCCGGAGAGCCGTGGCCACGTCGTCCGCGTCCGTAGGTTCGCACTTACCTCCAGGAAAGCAGACCTCTCCGGGTGACCTTCTCAGCTGGATATGGAAGGAACAGAGCCGCCGTGTGGGATTCCAAGTTTGGTACCACTCACTTACTCAACAAGTATGTGCTGAATTTCTGTCTTGTGCCAGAGACCATTCCCATACTTGTGGCAACCAGTAGGGAATAAGACCAAAAAGAAAAGTTTTTCTTGTTTTTAAACTTGAGTCCTTTAAAAAAATTGAACTAGGAGAACTACCCTCACTTCTGATTTTTCTCTCCTTGCCCTCCAAAGATAGCACACACACACACACACACACACACACACAGATTTACACTGATGGAGAAAAAAGGCAAAAGGATAATGAAAAGGGCAGGGTTCTGAATGGATAACCTTTATCGAGCGCTTACTGGTCTGGGCACAATGCTTCAGATGGATTTCTTGTCAATGAGTCTGAACAGTTCTATAAGCAACTATTTTTTAAAATTGAGATGAAATGTTATTCCTTAACTTAAAAAATATATTTTTTAAAGTACAGTTGATCTACAATGTGGTGTTAGTTTCTGGTATACAGCAAAGTGATCTGGATACACATATACACACACTATACCTGGGGTGGGATTAATCTAAAACAGTGGCTCTTGGTGGGGGCAGTTTTACGCCCCCCATCCCTGCCAAGAGAGCAGGCGATATCTGGAGACATATGTGGTTGTCACAAAGTGTGTGTGTTGTCTGTGTGTGTGTTACTGGCTTCTAGTGGATAGAGGCCAGGGATGTTGTTAAACATCCCATAATGTACAGGGTAACTCTCACAACAAAGAATTATCCAGCCCGAATGGCAATGACTAGATAAGAAACTCTGGCATAAAAGTATTTTAAATTACTTGCTAGCTCAATTGCTTATTTTACTTTCCAAAACTTCTCCGTAAAAAGCCACATGATTCTGTGGCTTCATGTACCCCTTGAACATCACAACTTTGAAAGCCAACTGAGAATCTGGAACCTCAAACTATGTGCCAGTGACCACATTTCATGGGGTTTTCAAACATCCTGACACCTTAAGGTCAGGAAACTTTTCGTCACTTACCTTCTCTGACCGGAGGGTGAACAACAGGTAAAGTTTCCCATCTTTAGCCAACAATGGTAGAAGGATCGAACATTTGTTAGATGAACAGTGAGAATATTCAGTCCCAGAGTCATGCTTTTTTAAGCGGGCCTTAGCGTCATCTATCAAACTGTTTCTAAAATGGAAACAAACCACACAGTTTAGTAACCAGAGTTATGATAAAAAGCTCCTAAACTGCATGAGTTTCTGCTTTGTTATGTGTCCTGGTATTTAGCATTTCTAGTCTCAGTGTACTTTTTAATAATATGACAGCAATAATAATACCCAAATCATGTGACTTTTGGTAAGATAAAGTGAGGCAAAAATTACTAAGAACCCAATTTAGTACCTGAGTTCACTTTAAAATCTAAATTAATTTTGAATGATGGTAAAATATTCTTTCAATTGTGCAATAGTTCAGTGCTGAAACCCACAGTAATACTCAGGAAGACAGATTTGCAGAGCAAGTTCATTGTTACAAAGGTTAAACCATAGTAAGGTTAAGGGCTTTCTCTTAACCTGGCCCTTAGGTCACATTATCAAACCCTTGTCTTCAAATACCTTATAACACTGGTTCCCAAACTTATGCAGCAACAGAGTCACCCAGAGGGCATGTTACAACAAAGACCGCTGGGTACACTTGTGACTTAGTAAAATCCAAGTATTTAGGCTTTAACCACACATTGTTCTCTGAATTCATAACTATGGGTTAAGGCAGTTTTGTGTAAGGGGCAAAAGCTGGTGTTTAAGTGAGCCAGACTGGTTTCAAAGTGTTAGGACTGACCTCTCTAAGCCCCCCTTTCCTGATGTGTGACATGTTGAGGATGTTTGTAAGGATTAAATGATACAGTTCTGTGGCTGCCATTTAAATGTCTCAGTCCTTAGATGCTTGCCAGAGATGTGTGCTATTTCTTGCCTCTTTCTAGGAGGTAGGATGCTCAATAATGTATTTAGGAAACTGCAGTGGGTGTTGAAAGTGCCCCAATGGCCTGAAGAGTCACAGGAATGCTGGCACTGGAGGGGACTCCAGAGCACATCCTAGTGCACACAGGCCGGTGTCCAGACAAGGAAACTAGAATTTCCGACCAGCAATGTGAGGGACTGCTTAAAAGTGTGGTGCCCAGAACTGACCACAGGGACCAGCAGAAGCAACAGTCTGCAAAACCGTCCACATAAGGAGCTGGTGCTCGGAGTAATCGCCAGGTAAACACGACTGTCGGTACATTCTGTACTACATTCTGGGTGGGCTCAAGTGAAAACACGATCACGTTCCAGGCTCAGAGAGTTTGTGTAACTGAGGCTGGAAGTAGCCCGGGGACCTTGAACCGGGCGCTGCCTGGTGCGGGCTCGCTGTCCGACGGCTGAGGCTCGGCGAGCGGAAGAGGGAAGCCCTCGAGGGCTGTGCGCCCCCCAAGTGTGCAAACCCGGCTCTGTCTTTGGCGGGGGAAGGCGCGAAGGCCCGGGGACCCTGCGAGCTGCCAAAGGAGGTGAGCGTCCGGAGCGTGGGGCTCCGGAAGGAGGGCAGGCGGGACCCGCAACAAGTAGCCAGAAGGCCCCGGCCACCCACGGCCCGCAACCTGTCCGGCCGCGCAGTGATCAAGGCAGGGCCAGGCCCGGCTCGGGGTGCCAGAGGTCGGGGAGGCCTTACCTGACCGGTTCCTGGGGAGGGCCGGGTCGCGACATCGTCCCGGGAAAAGTTCGCTTCTTGCCAGCAACGCCTCCCAGGGAACTCTGCCGGACGAGCATGCGCAGAGCAGCTCCGGGCCTGGGGCGGGGAGAGAGGCGGGCCCGGGGCTGGGGGCGGGGCCTGGCTTAGGTCGCAGGGCGGGACCGAGAGCCGCAGGCTGAAGATCGGGGCGGGGCGGGGCTAGTGGGGCGGGCCGAGGCGTGGGGGGCAGGGCTAGTGGGGGCTTAAGGCCCCGCCTTCCTGGTCGCGCAGAGCTTCTTCCTGCTTTCCCTCAAAGGCACGAGCTAAAGGAAGAATTCTGAAATTGACAGTTGTTGAAAAGGGGGAAAGGGAGAGAATGCAGTGCTGGTGACTTGAGAGAATTCTAACATTCGTACTCACCGTTGCTAGGAGGTCAAGTTGGTTCAGTTTTTCTGAACAGCAGTCCACACATGTTTACCCAGCATCTACTTGCAGGCCGGACGGTGAGTGAACAGACACGGAGCTTACAGTCAAATAGGAGAGAGGGAGACAGAACTCAGACAATTACCTAGATGAAGCCCTTAGTCCCTGGGGAGCATGTGAGGGAGAAGCAAATCAGAGAAAGCTTCCCAGAGAGACTGGTATCCGAGCTGACCCGGAAAGCTGCTGTTCTTGAAGTGTGGTCCTGGGAGAAGCCGCGACCGTCCACATCAGCAGCGTGTGTGTGCTGTTAAAAATGGATAGACTCTCGGGTCCCACCCAGGAGATGCTGGATCAGAAACTGGGTGTATAGCACGGTGAGCTGTATTGTAAGGGAGTTCTGTTGCTCTGAGAGGGAGAAGGGCAGGGGGGAGAGTTTCAGGAAAAAGAATGAATTTGTGCAAAGATCCCAGAAGTGGCTGAAGAAGATCAGTGAGAGGGAGCCTGGTTTGAGCTGACATTCAAGAGATTAATTCCGAGATGGAAGGCTAAGGCTGACTTCTCCATCCTGTACAGGAGGTGCAATGCCCAGGGCCCCCCATAATTTCAGGACTCCATGAAAAATGTTTTAATTTTCATTTCTTTCTTTCTTTTTTTGCCACCTTGAATGGCCTATGCAGTGAAAGCACCAAGTCGTAACTACTGAATTGCCAGGGAATTCCTTAATTTTAATTTCTTTCAAAAGAAGAAAATGAATATAATAAGAAGCAGTATACAATAATGAATTCTGCTTGGGTTATATTCATCTTTAACCAATGCAGTCCTAAAATAACATTCATTTTATTATTTAATGGAGAAAGGTCCATAAAACCAAAATTACCTAGGGCCCATGAAAATTACAGTGTGGCCCTGGTCGTGGGAGGGTTGGGCCACAGTTTCCAAGACCTCCAAGACCACTGAGCTCAGCTGTTCACCTTGCCAGTTTGCCAAGGCTGGGAAAGCCCAAACCAAAAGCTTGATGGCATCCTAAGAATAGTGATGATAGTTGTTCTCTTAAATGTTAATGTACTTAGTCCTCTGAGCAACCCCATGAAGTAAGGTTATTCCCACAGAGGTATTGCCATCCTCACTCTCCAGATCAGGAAATTTAAAAATGTCTCTTGCTTGGGGAACTTCCCTAGTGATACAGTGGTTAAGACTGGATGCTTCCCATGCAGGGGGCGTGGGTTCCATTCCTGGTCGGGGAACTAAACCCATATGCTGTGGGCATGGCAAAAACAAAAACAATATCTTGCTTAAGGTCACACAGCTAGGGGTTAAGGTTAGATCATTCTGACCTCTTGAGTTCATTTATTTTGATGCAACCTCTCGCAAGCAACTGGCCTGTGAATTATGTGGATCTGATTGGCAGTGAGACAGAGATGAATCGACATATCCATTGCAGAGATACTTTGTGCCAGGCATGTCTAAAGTGCAGCCCCCTGACCCCCAAGACCTCTTAGTTTGTTGGGGATGATAATGAATGTGTAGTGTGCTCTAGCTCTGTATAAAAAGAGTGAAGATGGAGTTGGGGGCTGGAGATTATTGTTCAAGCATTCTATTTTCTCTTCTTTTGCCCATCCTTTGGTTGAATCCTCCTTTTGAAGATGAACAAACTGAGGCTCATAGTGGGTCAGTGCCTTGCCCATAGTCACACAGCAGGGAGCTGGCACTCGAGTAGGTTTTGAGGGCTAGGTGGGGTTTCAAGAGGCCAAAGTGGGGGCAGTGGCATTCCAGGCAGAGGGAACAGCAGAAACCAAAGCTTGAGTGAAGAGTTTCAGAGAGTCAAGGAGTGCAGCGTGGCTGGAACAAAAAGGGCATCTTGCAGAGTGGAGCCCTGGGAAGAGTGGAGAAAGCTTTGGAAACCACAGCAAGATGGAGGTTGAACTTCTTTCTGAAGGAAGAAGAATGAACAGGTCTGGGTTTTCAGGAAGATCTCTGTGGAATCATGGTGGGAGATGGATTAGAAGTGAAGAGAAATTGGGGGGCAATTGGAGGCGGGAGCTCTTCTAAAAGTCCAGACTGAAAAAACCAGAAAAAAAAAAATGCTTTAAACCTTCTGAAAAATACCTATCCATTCTCTGACATCAGAAAGGAGGAGGTCTGGATTGCCTTTGTGTAAAAAAGCAGCATCCTGAGATGCTTTGCTGTGTACCAAGGCTAAATGCAGGGCATCTGCTTTCAATCAGAAATACTGCTCGAAAAACACTTAGCTGTTACGGCTTTTGTAATGCTGGAAGCTATAGCATTACAAGGTAAAATGCATCTCTCTCCCTCTCTCTCTCTCTCTCTCTATATATATATGTATATATATATGTGTGTGTGTGTGTGTGTGTGTGTGTATATGCAAAACAATACAGGATTCAAGGTTAATGGGCAGTGTCTTCTAGGGGAAATAACTTGTCTCTGTAGCTTTTGCACACAGATATGTTGGTAGCGACATAAATTCTGGAAAATGTGTTGAAGAAAAACAAAGCTATAAAAAGGTTCAGGCCAGCCTGCAAAGCCAACACCTCCATGTGCATTTCAGTCAAAGAGGCACATCCCGAGGGCCAGGGTGGACCTTATCTGCAGTCCACCCACCTGGAAACTTAATTTGAGCAGCACCTTAAGGCCAGGTCTGGGTGGTGCAGAGATCAAGAAAATACCAACCAGCCTTTGGAGCAAAGGATGTCTGGGGAAAAAGACCTACACAAACAATTAGCTTTAATGCCAGAAAAGTGCTCTAATCCAGGAGGGTGGGGGCAGAGTACTCTGGAGAGTGAGGAGTGGTGGGGAAGGGATTAATTCTGCCTGGGAGTAGGCAGTGGGCTCCAGGTAGAATGTGGAGGGAAAGTAAGATAATAGGAAACACTAAGCACTTAGTGTTATTTTCCCAGGAAATAAAGCTCAAGTATAGTGGAAATTCCTAATAATGTACTTTCACAGCCTTGAGAAATTTCACAGAAATAGCACCTGGAAAAACGGCATATGTTAAGAAACTGTGTTTTTCTTAAGAATAATCTCCTTGTTACAAACCTCAAGGCCAACCCCAGAAGGGAGTATGACTGGGATCATGAAGGTGTAGACCTTGGAACACCGGGTCAGTGTCAGGCATGAACGCTGCCTACACACTTGCTAATTGTTCCCGAGACTAGCCCAGAAGGGACCCTCTGGGGTCAAAACAAGGAGATTTGGACTATGTCGGTGTAGTGCCTGAGAAAGATAAGATCAAAGACAGTCTTGCAGTCTGCACAAAGGAACAAAAGCTAGACTCCGAGTGGATGCTGCCCCGCAGTCCAGTAGAGGCTGCTGGCCCCCTGACCCACTGCACCAGATTTTGCGTTGTCTTCATTGTCGTCGCTTGCTTCTCGACCATTAGGGCAACAACATTCAAGAAATGGGAGTTTCCTCTGCTCCTTCCTCAGTTTGCAAAGGTCTCTAAATTCCTGCTGGGAAGTGTCAGAGGGGAGCTTTCAGGTTCGTTCTCACATATCAGTCAGGGGATGATGGTTACAAGTGCTGGGCTGGGCCCTGCAGACGAGTCTCCATCACCTCCCTCCACCTCCCACCCCTCTCCCCAGCAAATCAGAGAGAGTTAAGGAGGCACAGACTTGGCCCTTCTAACAGAGGAAGGTGTATTTATTTATTTTTGGCTGCACAGGGTCTTCGTTGCTGAGTCTGGGCTTTCTCTAGTTGTGGCGAGCTTTCTCTAGTTGGGGTGCGAGGCCTTCTTATCGTGCTGGCTTCCCTTGTTGTGGAACACGGGCTCAGGACACGTGGGCTTCAGCACCTGCAGCCCGTGGACTTAGTTGCCCTGCAGCATGTGAGATCTTCCCGGACCAGGGATCAAACCCATGTTCCCCACTTTGGCAGGAAGATTCTTAGCCACTGGACCACCAGGGAAGCCCTAGTAGAGGAAGTAGACAGAGTTCTTTGAAGATTAGGTTGAAACAGAAATTCCTTTTTGAACAGGTCAGGGGTCCTCAGTCTCAAAAATTATCCGGGGGCAAGGATGCTGCGTGGACATCTAAGTGCCCTGAATCCCACCCCACGGATATTTTATCTCAGGGTGGAAATTCATCTAGGAACATGCATTTCTGAGCAAGCTTCTAGGTGATTCTGATGTACCAGCAAAGGCACTAGTTTAAATGCTCCCAAGGGAGTGCTCCCAAGGGAGATGAGATGTTTGATGCTGAAAGGATAAAAGTCACCACCTTCTAACACTGGGTGATGTAGCAGCCCTAGAGGGAAGGCAGATGGGGGCCAGCCAGTGCCAGGAGCCATCATTCCTGGTAGCAATGCGACCATTTTCCTTTAAGGGCTTGGGAGCTGGCAACTCAGGCAGGTCCATCTCAGCAGAGACTCCAGGGCAGTTGAGCGGATTGTTCTGTACAAAGTTGGCTGGGGTGGACGGATCCCTACTTAATTGGAATATGGAAAAAATAAAAGAGTAAAAATCAGTCAGGCCCAGGAAGTCTGGATAGACACTGGAGCCAAGAAGTCAGTGACCTGAGACAGTCCTTGATTTTTCTGGCAGCAGGTGTGGACTGGGAACAAAAGATTAGATAGGGATTATTGGGAAAAATGCTTCTAGAACAGCCCCAGACTACAAAAGTGTAAATCACTGGGAATTTATTTCCCAGTACTGCCAATGTGATTTTTCAAAGTAATTCATGATGCTTTTTCATTCATGTTTAATTTTCATTGTGTAATAACAATAAAACAGATATATGATTGCATATTAAGATGCCTTAAATCTCTGAGTTTCTTTGATCCAGGCCTGCCAAAAACTGACAATAACTGATGAGCGCCCATCTTTCACAGATTTCTCTACTCTTGTCAGGTCTTATTTCTGTGCACCTTTAGAAATGACATAGAGATTAGTTATATTTGATTCCTTAACAGTCATGTAATCTTTGTGTAATGGAACAATCAAGTAGGTTTAATTGCCAGTAACAACTGTGCTGGGAAATTTGTAATCTAAATGAAGGCTCAGCCTAGAATGCACGGAATGGCATGACTGCACAACACGATGAGAAGCAGTCTGGTCTCAATTAGCATGTGAATTAGTTAGCAAATTGGCTTAAGGTTTTCCAGCGCATGTGGGAAGCTCAGCCTCAGTGGAAGAAACAGATTCTACTCTACAGGGAATTCTGCAGAATTCCTCTGTGCCTTCACCTTGGCCTTGAGTCTGCCCACCAGGAGCTCAGCATTCAACCCTGATTGAACCCCATTGCTTGTACAGGTTGGTGAGAGGAGATGGAAACTTACATCCCTCCCCAGTCCAGACTCCACCACTTACCTAGCGTGGTGCCTTCTCCAACCCACTCTTTCTGCCTCAGCAGAAAGCATGCTATCTGTGCTCTGCTCTCAGGGCTGCAGTGTCTCTTGGTGTATCTGGGATAATGAACACTGCGAGGTGGACAAACTCTTTAAGAAGCATGCAATCCATCTGCGGCTAGCCTCTGGTTCCTTGCTGATCCTTTGGCCGGGTTGCCTTTTTTTTAAAAAAAAATTTTTTTAATTAGTTAATTAATGTATTTTTGGCTGGGTCGGATCTTTGTTGCTGCCCTGGCTCCTTCTCCAATCGTGGGGCTGCTCTCTAGTTGTGGCGTGCAGGGTTCTCATTGCAGAGGCCTCTCCTGCTGCAAAGCATGGGCTCTACCATAGGAGGGCTTCAGCCGCTGCAGCACGTGGGCTCAGTAGCACGTGCCTCAGGCTCCAGAGCACAGGCTCAACAGTTGTGGTGCACAGGCTCAGTCGATCTGTGACCAGCGGGGTCCTCCAGGATCAGGGATCAAACTGTGTCTCCTGCATTGACAAGAGGACTCTGCACCACTGAGCCACCAAGGAAGCCCCAGGCTGTTCCAAAAAGACCACACAATAGTCTTGTCAGGGCTGGAGGGCACTGGCCATGGTATAAGGTCTTCAGAGGAAGCCAGAAAAGAACATGGGCTGTCACAGAGTAATTTCAAGGGTCTGATGGTGGAGGATTCTACTTCTAGCAGCCACTGTCCAGCAGGATGTTCTACAATGATGGAAATGCTCTCTGTTGGCACTTTCTAATGCAGTGACAGCTGACCACATGTGGGTATTGAACACTTGAAATGTGGCTAATGTGACAGAACTAAATTTAAAATTTTCATTTTTAAAATATTTATTTATTTGGTTGTGCTGGGTCTTAGTTGTGGCATGAAGGATCTCCTATCTTCCTTGCTGTGTGCACGATCTTTAGTTGCGGCATGTGGAATCTAGTTCCCTGACCGGGGATCAAACCCAGGCCCCCTGCTTGGGAGCGTGGAGTCTTAGCCACTGGACTACCAGGGAAACCCCTAAATTTTATTTACTTTTAGATAATTTAAAAGGGTCATTTGTGGCTTGTGGCTACCATATTAGTACAGTCAGAGGGATGTAATTTCTAAATTTCCTTCTGTCTTGCCATCTTCTTAGAAACATCAGCTCATGTCCTCTACACAGGGTATCATATCTTCCTGGTTAAAAACTTGCTTTGAGAAAAATTCCTGGAGGTCCCCCCCCCCCCCCCCGCACGGTATTTTGGGGAGATGGAGCTGAACACCAGCATCACTATTTCTTTTCTTTTACAAAGAACGTAAGCTGACATTCCCCTCCGTGGGCACCCATTCCTCTCCCACCACCTATCACATTGGTGAGGGCATTGAAACCAGCTTTTAGTTTTATTGGAGACAATAAGCTGTTAGCAACAAAGTGCCTATTTATACCTACTCCGTGGCGAGTTGTGTTGATTTATGTGTTGTTAACGACAACTAGACATCATACCACTCGTTAAAGAATTAATACTGTGGATGGGGGAATAAAGTATTTCCCAAAGTATGTTCCAAGCAACCTCAGATGGATGATGTGCGCTCTACGAAGGCACGGTGGCCACATTCATTTTGGGAAGTCTGTGTTTGGTCTTACTCTTGCAGGTATGCAATCTATTTTAATAGGTCTCATCTTTAATTGTGTAATAGCCAGTTCTTTTAGCTACAAAAGCAAGTTTACTTGGGAACAGCCAGAGGAATTGCCATTTCGGCTATATAAAAATGGCAGATTGTAGGCAAATCCAGAGAACAAAGAAGGGGAATTTGCTTTTATAAGGAAATAGGGTGAAGGATGTTGAGAAAGGGCTATAAAAACCACAGAGTCCATTGGAGGAGATTAGGAGCCCAGTGTATGGAGGCTTCTCATTGGTGGAGTTGCCCCAGTCTCTGATTGGCTGGGCTGTCAGGCCAAGAGCCGTCTTCCTCTTCCTGCTGGATCGCAGAACAGGTGACAGCTCCCTGTGGGAGATGCAGGTACTGTCTCGTCCTGCGTGGAGTCATTGGCTGTGCATGGCAGGGACACGGGACCTCCACCTTCGGGCCTGTCTTGACTCCAGTTTTACCGGAAGTTTCATTAATTCTACACACGGTGAAGTTTTCAAAATATTCAGCTGTAAAGAAATCGACTTCACTTTGTTCAACGCAACTTTTCTCTGATGTATTTGGCCACAGACTTCTTTTTGCCCCCGTGATACCCACTAACATTGATTTGAACTGGTGTCCCTGTTTTGTTGGTGAATGTAGCACTTTGAGTGGTGCTACATTAAGAGTGATGGGTAAGGATACAGGGGAAGGATGAATATTGCTCCCAAGGATAAAGGCCAACTTCACGGAGAAGCCTGCTGCTGCTCCCATTCCTTTAACTTACTTTGTTTTTCTTCAGGGCATTCATCACTGAATGATATAATACATGTTTAGTTTTCCTAAATTCTCTGGTCCTCCATCCCGCCCCCCACCCCCCCACCCCTCCACCCCTGCCAAATCTAAGCTCCAGGAGAGAGGGAACAGTGTACTAATATCTTTTCCTCACCGCTGTGGCTGCAGCACCTAGATCATCAATGCATGACTTCTGACTGAATTTGGTAAAGAAAACATTTCAACTGGGCTTTAAAGGGGAGGAAGGATTTTGAGGGGCTAGAAGTTCATTCTGGAAGGAAGGAGAAGCACAGAAGAATAAAAGCAATTAACGAGTTGTCAATAAGCTGCCTTTGTTTGAAGCCAGAGTGCTGTCTCCCAGGGGCAGGAGATAACACTGCAAGGATTCACTGAGGCCAGTACATAAATTGAGAGAGGGGTGGTGGTGGCTGGCTCGCTTTATAGGAGCCTTTTCTAAGAGGGGCAAGATATTGGAGGTACCTCACTATCTCCAGAGAGTACTCGAGTCTTTACTGGGGAAGAGGCACTGCTGAGGAAGTGAGCCACTCTATTTTCTGGCATTCTGGCCAATTTACTTGCCTACAAATAAATCCATTGATATATATGCGTGGTGATATGCATGCATGATATATACCTGGTATCTGCTTGTATACATTTTTATGAAATTGTGCATTTAAAGTGAACTTGCGCCAATGTGTCTACATGGAAGCCAGATTCATAACCTGAAACACGCACGACCAGCGGCTCTCGAAGGTTGCCATCCTTACAAACTCGTCTCAGACGTTGAGGAGATGAGTCATCCTTCTGGGAAAAGGGCATCAGCTGTCAGGCTGTGTTTCTCTTTGCTTTCTCATTTAGAATACAGATGTGCTTTAGAGACAGGGACAAAAAGCAGAATATGTTTCTTTTCATGTTGTTTGTCTTTTTTCATAATTAAAAGCAATGGTTTGTTCCTCAAATAGATGCTGGGCTGCTAACTAGGCTAATTTGTACAGCCTCATGGGAAATGAGATGTTCATGATTTTGACAATGTGAGTCTTCTTCTGACCTTGTGTAGGGATTAAAATGTACATCCTGTTCGCTTTAGGTAAGAACGTACTGCCCATAGCATCTTCCTCAACCTTGACAGCCGGGGCTAGTTTTTCCTCCCTGACCCTCAGCCAAAGTCACCTGAGTTTTATGCTCCTTAGTGCCCCGCCCCCTTCCCCTCGACCTCTCGCCCCACCCCCACCCCCGCAGCCAACTGAAGGATGAGGCCAGTAGCAACACATGGGCATCAACAGCAACCACTTATGTCTGAAGGCCTCTGTGTGAGGCGTTGTAGGAAAGTGCGTTCAGTGCTTTACATGGATGGGCTTGATTAATTCTGTAACCACCTTCTGATGTACAGATGCTTTTCTTTTTCTTTTTGCTATGAGTGTACGGAGACAGAGAGCTGATAAGCAATTGAGCATCTCAGGGCAGGTAGAGATGGGCTAGGATTTGAATATAAACCATTTCATCCTGATGTCCATATACACTCTATGGCATTTTGCTCCTTATTGAACACAGTTTTTAGACTTTTTAGGTCTATTTTTGTGTCCATTTGATTGCTACTTAATACATACATGTGCTTGGTCACTTAATCGTGTCCGACTCTTTTGCAGCCACAATGCACTGTAGCCTGCCGGGCTCCTCTGTCCATGGGATTCTCCAGGCAAGAATACTGGAGGGGGTTGCCATGCCCTTCTCCATAACATACACATACGTGTGCATATATATGAGTGTATACATTCCCTTAGATGTCCTTTATTGGTGATGTATACTCTGCCTATTAAAAAGTGGTCTAATGATTTGCTTGATATTAAAACTAAGGACAGTTGGAGAACACGAATTTTACAAATGGGATGGGGAGGAGATTGTACCAGAAGTCGAGGGCAAGGTGGCAAGATGTTCATGCCATGCAGGATCCTATTTCTCCGATCACGGATCCAACCCAGACCCCTTGTTTTGGGATCGTGGAGTCTTAACCACTGGACCACCAGGCAAGTCCCATATCATGATTTCTTATACAGATGTCTAAGCACAGCATCTGTGTGCTGAGGGCTGAACTTAGGAATCAGTGTCTCATTCAGTTCTGTATCTTGATATCCTTTGGCTCAAGACCTTTTAGACTTCAGCTGCTCAGCAAGTGCTGCCTGAACGAATGAACTTGCAGGTGTCCGTGTCATCTGTGTGCTCATGCTACGCTTCCGTCAAAGGAGGGATGTACGCACACGGGTCCTGGGGTGGAAGGAGCTCGGAGCATTGGAGGGCCCAAAGGAAGACCAGGGTGCTGCAGGCATGGAGGGGGAGGGCAGAGAGTTGATACACTCAGAGAGATGAGCCAGACCAGATCTTACAGGGCTTTTTCTACCCTATTAAGGAATGGGGAATTCAAGCCTCCATTTCAAATGAAGCATTTTGAGTGTACTAACAGTCCTCTGAAGATTCTCTCCTGAAACTGCCTCCGAGCTGCCATAATTTTGAAAACTGTGTTTATGTGGCAGCTGTTGCCACGAGCTTTGTGTTTTGTGATTACTCGTCTGGCTAACAGCTGTCAGTTCCTTCTCGAACTCTGTTTACCTAATTTGGTTAGGCTGGTATGCAGACGAATGGGCTTTGATATGATAAATGGTCCATGAAAGCGAGAGGAGAAGGCATACCACACTCATTTCCATTCTATCCAAGAATAAAGAAAAAGGTTACCAGCTGTGAAAAACCACCAGATTAGAAGCAGATTTCTGATTGTCAGCCTGCTGGGAGATAATCTTGTCAGCATGACCTGCAGAAGTGGTAATAATTTGCAATTATGTACCAGTCATTCTCTTAGGACACGCAAACACATTCTAAATATTTCCCTAATCTCAATGAGGCAGAGATGATGGGATATTATCATTTTGCAATTAAAAAGTCATCTTAAAAAGAACCACTTTAATAATCTTTGTCAGGCTGCACATTTGGAAAACTTCTCAAAGCAGCAGTTTGGATAGGGAAATGAGGGCGTGATCTTGTTCCCTGGACACCTAAAAGCTTGGTGCTTGCGTGTGTGCTTCTGTGCAGGTCTGTCTGTTAAATTCTGGAGCAGGGCCTTTTTAGTGCTGAATTATTAGGTGTGTTGGATGGAGCAAAAGCACTATAAGCCACGCATCCTTCAGGACTAGCCATACTTTACTGAGTCCTAAAGATCGAGAGAAATCATGGCCAACTCCTTGGTAATGTCATTCCAAGAACTTTCCACAACCTTACTCACGTGCTGCTGAGCAAAATGTTTCCTTTTTTTTTTTTCCCTTGTCGTTCTTTCAAAAACCCTTCTAGAATAGAGCCCGCAAGGTTTTTCAGTTACTAATGACAGCCAGACCTCTGTGCCAGGGATTATGGCAAGGGCTCCTGCGAGGAGCCCCCAGAAATGTAGATTCTAATCTTGGTTTTGAAAACCACTCACAGGGCATGTCTTTAGGACAGTCACTTAACTTCCTGAATTTTTTTTACCTGTATCTAAAATGTGTGTCTTCTAAGAGTGTTGAGAATACCAAACAAGGTAACATAAGTAGAAGCAGTTTGAAAATCACAAAGGGATACACATTTCCGGGGAAGGACTTTTACCATGTTATTTGGGACAGAAGCATAAATTCAGGCATTCTGACCTGTTTTCTATGCTGACCCATAAATAAGCACTGCCCCATTATCCATGTTTATTTCCCCTCAAACCGGAGGGCCACATCCATGGTCTGCATACTCCCTTCCCTTCCATTGTTCACCTGTCATGACTGCTACGGATCATCATCTCAGAATCCGTGCAAAGCTGAGTCTGTCTTGGTACAACACTCTTGACAGCCAGTTACGGTTACAACAGTTCCATTACAGTGGTCATCTGAA
This sequence comes from Bubalus bubalis, assembly GCF_019923935.1. Lineage (NCBI taxonomy): Eukaryota > Metazoa > Chordata > Mammalia > Artiodactyla > Bovidae > Bubalus > Bubalus bubalis. Next base: position 4,649,615 of record NC_059174.1, on the reverse strand, counting down.
AGGAAATGAAACCTTCCAAGGACCCCTAGTACTTCTCTGTAGCTCTTCCAATGCCCCTGAAACTTACAAAGGGGGAGACTAGAATGACTATGAGGTTACCACCCAACAAAACATTGTTTTGCTGAAATTTAGCGTCTAGGGAGGGTCCCTGGTGGAAGACGCGGGAGAGTGTTCAGCCAACATTGTGTCTGTCTCAGCCGTGCAGCCAGGACCTGTAGGACTAGTGCTGACCAGCAGCCTTTGAACAGAAGTGACCTGGGCCAAAGCATGGAAGGGCTTCCTGGGAGCTCTTCCCTCGGTCTTACTGCTGGGAAGGCCATGAGTCCCACAGGGCTCAGCTACCAAATGGTAAAGTCTTCAGTATCTCTGGATGCTGGGGGACAGTTTGCTTGAGTTGCAAACTTTGTAAACAAGGTATAACAGACCGAGTGGCTTAAATAACAGAATCATGTGGACAAACAGTTCTGGAAGCTAGAAGTACAAGATCGAGGTGTTCCCAGAGTTGGTTCCTTCCAAGGGCTGTAAGGAAGACTCTGACCCATGCCTGGTGGTTGGCTGGCCATCTTTGGCATTCCTTGGCATGTAGAAACATCACCCCATCTCTGCTTTCATCTTCACCTGGCTCTCTTCCTATGCCATCTCTGATGCCAAACTTCCCCTTTTAATAAGGACACCAGTCACATTGGGCTAAAGGCCCACGCTGCTCTAGGCAACTGCATGTAAACTACCTGCGTGATGACCTTACTTCCAGATAAGGTCATATTCTGAGGTTAGGACGGCGATACGGACATTAGGGAGGATAGAGTGCAAACCTGAGATAGTGTTGATCCACACTGATGCGTTATATGAGTTAAACATACCCTTTTGTTTTAAGCGACTGAGATTTGAAGGTGGTTTTATCAGCATTGTCTCATTTGTCCTACTTAATGACAGAAGCTTAAATTATATGCACACAGTAAGGAATCAACTTGCCCATGGGGGTGGAGGTGGGGCGTGAAGTTTAGAGTAGCTTGTCTCTGAGATGTGAGTGCTTTGTGGGTTGGTGATGACTCTCACCTCTGCACAGTCTCACAGAACCGGAGTTACCTGACTGGCCACCTGAACCAGGTCATGCCTCAGACCATGCCTTTGCTGCTGCTGCTGCTAAGTTGCTTCAGTCGTGTCCAACTCTGTGCAACCCCATAGACGGCCTCCTACCAGGTTCCTCTGTCCCTGGGATTCTCCAGGCAAGAACACTGGAGTGGGTTGCCATTTCCTTCTCCAATGCATGAAAGTGAAAAGTGAAAGTGAAGTCGCTCAGTCGTTTCTGACTCTTGGCGACCTCATGGACTATATCCGTCCATGGGATTTTCCAGGCAAGAGTACTGGAGTGGGGTGCCATTGCCTTCTCCGGACCATGCCTTTAGACCATGCCAAAACCTGGTCCATCATGATTCACTTTTAACTTTCTGAGAAGCATCATAAAACAAAGATAGGAAGAAAAAAAAAAACTCTTTTCTTGGGACCAAAGGGTGGATAATTCATTTATTAGCACTATGGAGGCAGAGAAGTGTCTCCAGAGATCTTCCAGTTCAGATGACTCAGGTACAGATGAGGAAACTGGCATCTTGACAGGTGAAGGGGCCACTTGTCCAAGGCTGCAGGGTTAATAAGAGGCAGAGCTGGAGAAGGGGTCTTTGAGCAAGTGAGTGAGCAAATATGTTTTTAGGCTTTGAGCATTGCTGTGTTTAAATGCTTAGACACCTCCAAAGTTCACATGTTGAAATCTTACCCAATGTGTTGGTGTCAGGAGGTATGGAAGTATGCTAAGCTATATACAGTTGTATATCCTGCTTAAAAAAAAAATCACTGAACTTTGTATAGCATGAACTTTTTCCAGATCTTTTTTTCCCCCCAAAATACAATTTTAATAGTTGAATACAACTTGCATTCTGATGGATTGAAATTTGAGTAGGTTCTTGTTTTATCAGTGGAGGCTGAGAATATGATGTCATTAAAGCCATTCTTTCTCAAAGGATGATGATGCTGGGGACGACACTGATGCTAATTACAACCTCTAAAAAGTGCCTTTTCATCTCTGTCTGCCAACGAGTAGGATTCTTTCTCTTCCGTTCAGTAGGGTAAATAGCTGCTGACTTTTCCTGTATTTAATATGGAATATGAGCTGCAGTTTACACTCTGATGTATTTTCCTTTTGAATCAAGTGCCGCCTCGTTACATGATCAGTGGGAGCAGCATAAAGCAGGATTTTCGAGCATGGAATATAGGGGTTTGAACCCCAGCTCCATTCTTTGTATGCTGTGTGACTTGGGGCTACTTTCTTACCCTCTCTGGTCCTTACTTTCCTCATCTGTAAAATGTGAATAATCCAGTGATTTTCCCATAGGGTTGTTTTGTGAATTAAATGTAATGATAGACATAAAATTTTAGTGAGATCTAAACAAATAGTAAGACTTTAATCAGTGATGGATATTCTCCTTCTTATCATCAGCTCCACAATTTATTTTGATATTTTCTCTCCTGAACATGAAAACCTGTCAAAAAACAAAAGATCTCCTATGACATATATATTGTTTAATCTTCACTGGGCATTGTGTCCCATACTTAGATGCAGTTGCTTAATACATGTTTATTGATTATTTCATAAGTTTTTTTTTTGCCATCTCTATAAATAGACGGTAAATATTTTTCCTCTGAAGGCTATGTCCCAGGCATTGCTACAAGAAACACAGCCACTGTTTACATGGTCGTGGTGCAGTCACACTCGATTATTTTACTAATTTATTTCTCAAACATAGCAGCTAGTGTACATTTCACATTGTCCTGTGCACCCATCCATCTGAACTGAATGCTGCCCAGTTGCCCCCCACACCCACCCCAATCAGGAAGCCCAGAGTCTAACGTCTCTTTTGTCCTATTGTATGCTCAGCATTTGGCTAACTCTTCTATTTTTAGCACAGAGCAATTTCAAATGACTTTACCTGCCTGATTGCTTTTGTTGATGTTGACTGGTGAATCTCCAGTTGGAGCAGCAGTGTTTTTCTGGTCTTTGCAATTTCAGTAATATCCGAATGAGAAGGAAATTTAATTTTGTAGGGGAACTCTGTACTGAAATATACAAATCATCCATTTCAGGTATGTCTGGTAAAGTAAGTCTGTTAGCCTGAGAGGACTTTCTCATCAGTTCTTCCTTCTTCTTGTTGAAATCAAGGGAAATGGGTGCTCCTGCATCTCTAAGAAGCATGCAGCCATCCAGCTATCAGTGATGAGACTGGCAAAGTCTGGTGCTGAGGCCTGGCCGTGCCCTTGTTGCTGAACCCAAGTTCATGTCCCCGAGGGACAATAGTTAAGTTAGTTAAGTGTTAGTTGCTCAGTCGTGTCTGACTGTTTGTGACCTCAGGAATTGTAACCCAGCAGGCTCCTCTGTTCATGGAATTCTCCAAGCAAGAATGCTGGAATGGGTAACCATTCCCTTCTCCAGGGGCTCTTCCCAACCCAGGGATCAAACCCAGATATCCTGCGTTGCAAGCAGATTCTTTACTGTCTGAGCCACCAGGGAAGCCCCAATGGACAATGAGGCCACACAAATAGAAATGTTGAATTCTGGAGCAGAGAAAGGTTTATTTATTTCAGGGCCATACAAGTTGAACAGGGTGGCACCTGCTCAAAAGACCAGATGTGCCCAGGGAAGAAGCTTTGATAGAAGCGACATTTGGGGAGAGGGCTGCAGGTGTGTGACCCTCCTCTGATTGGTTGGTGGTAAGATAACAGGATGGCCTTCCAGGAATCTCCACCGTCAGCCTTCTGATTCCAGCCATTCTGGGCTTGTGCTCAGCCTTCAGTTACCATCCTCTCCCTGTGTGTGTGTGGGGGTTGGGGGGTGGGGGGGGACTTTGTTCCTATAGAAGAACTCAGAAATCTGTAACAGACTTTTAAGCACAGCCCTCCCCCCACCAGCATGACCAGGCCCCACAGCCACACTCTTTTTTCTTTCTGTATTCCCTCACTCCCCTAATTAGTAGCTGTTTGGATCTGCCCTTTGGAATTCAGGGAAGGTCTAGGAGGCTGAAGCAAGCAATGGGGCACTCAGAAAGGTCTTCATTCTTGGGCGGGCTCTGCAGGGTCCTCCTCGGTTTCACCCTTCCCATTTCTTACCCTTCTCCTCACTTCCACCTTTTTACTTGTTCTCTTCTTTCTATTATTTCTTTCCTTCTATCAAAAATGGAGGCATTCTCCACGGTCCAATTCAAGATTCACACTTTTTGACAGAAAAAAGAGGTAGCTGCCTCAGGGCTCATGACAACTCCTGATTGCAGTTATTGCTAATTATCTTAACCATGAAATTAACATCTCTATTTTCTAATTAGCCTAACTAATGAAGTTGTGATTTCCTTGATTTAGCCAGGATTTCTGTCTGTGTGAAGTAGTAATCCCCTGCTTTTTTTTTTTTTTCATAGCCCTGTACTGTTCTGAAATTTCGTTATAGATTTTTACATTTATTTGTTGTCTGTCTAACCCACTTGAGTATCAGCACTATGGGAGAAGGGCTTATATTGAATTTACTGCTGTATCTCCAGCACCTGAAAAGCTTGTGGTATGTAGTTGATACTCAATAAACCCTTGTCGACTGAACGAATGAATATATTGGGTTGGCCAAAAAGTTCATTTGGATTCTTCAGTAAGATGTTGTGGAAAACCCAGAAGAACTTTTTGGCCAACCCAATATTTGCAAGAATGACTAGTGCACAGTAGGGGACAACAGAGGACGAGATGGTTGGGTGGCGTCACCCACTCAATGGACGTGCATCCGAGCAAGCTCTGGGAGTCGGTGATGGACAGGGAAGCCTGGTGCACTGCAGTCCATGGGATCACAAAGAGTTGGACACGACTGAGCGACTTTCACTTTAAAAATTTGCAACAACTGACTAGCGTACAAGATAAAAAAAAGGCACTCAGCCCCTGGTGTCTCTCTTGCTTAAGAAAACTGTGGCAGGGGCAATAAAAACAAATCCAGAGGTGCTATACCTTCCTCATCCTTTACTTCTCACAGCAAGTCAAGTCCTATGTTCAAAACACAACCTGTCCCTGACCATCTCCATCTCCACGGCTGCTGCCCAGACCTGATCCACTGTTATTTCCCCACGTGGGGGGATGGCCCAGTGCCCCTACCTTCTTCCATTTCAACCTGTCCTCTGTGTAGCAGCAAAACGGGTCTTCTTAACTTTGAATTGCATCTTGGCAGTCTACTTAAAATCCTGCAAACCCAGAACTCTCAGCAGATAATCCAAACTGGTGTCAAGGCCTTCGAGGCCCAGCATGACCGGCCCTTCCTTTGTTGGTCGGTGTCACCTCGTGCCTCTCTCTTTAAAGCCATCAACATTGCATCTCTGGGTGCCTTTCTCTTTTAGTCATATATTCCTCTGACACTCTTCTTCGGCTGCCCTCTTCCACTTTTAAGAACCTTGAGATTACACTGGGCACACTTGTATAATCCAGGCTAGTCTCGCTATTTTATTTTTTTGAGCTAAATACTTTTTGTAAGGAAAATTATAGTTGATTTACAATGCAGTGTTAATTTCAGACATACAGCAAAGTGATTCAGTAATACACACATGCACACACACACATATATATTTCTGTTCTTTTTAATATTCTTTTCCCTTACAGGTCATCACAACATATTAAATATAGTTCCCTCTGCTATACAGTAGGTTCTTGTTGCTTTTCTATTTTATGTATAGTAATGTGTGTATGTTGATGCCAATAATCTCACTATTTTAAAGTCAGCAGATTAGTACTTTTAATTCCATCTGTCACCTTAATTCCCCTTGCCAAGTAATTTAACACATTCATAGGTTCTGGGGATTAGGAGATGAATGGTTTGGGGGACCGTTATTCGGCCTTAAATAAATAAATGGCCAACTGGCTTAGAAATTCTTTCTGGGTAAATGACTGCATTTAAATTTCTCTTGTTGCTTCGCATGCCTACCCAAGCCAGGCCAACATTCAGGCTCAGTAATGACTGTGATGGGAACTTTCTGACTGCCAGAGAAATGCAGCAGGCTCAGACAGTCCTTTTAATTATCAGCCTTAGACAAGGACCCAGAGACCGTCCAGGTACTAGGTGAGTTTTCTCAAGATATAATTAAATATCTAATATTCTTTGGAAGGTATGAGATTTATAGTTGGTGCCCCTGGAACTGGCACGGTCTCTTGCAGAGTGACAAATGTGGGCATTATAAACGTCTGTACCTAAGGTGATTCCAGCCAAGGTGATTAATTTCTGGGAGATTAATACAGGGAAGCCGAAGGCCATGTTTTGCAATCAAGTAGATTTCTCTTGCCTCAGCCTGTATTGAATTCCAGCCTTGGAGTGGAAAAAAATTATGGAGATAGATATTTCATGAGTCCCATATACACAGCGGCACCTTCACCTCGGAGGTGAAGGAGTGAAATGTAGTGGTATGGTTTTGGGGGAAAGCTGCTGATGCCCAGCCTCCTATAACGTCACATACTTTTCTCAAGGACAACACAGCAAAGACGTTCGGTGGTGGGATGGATTTTTCTTGGAGGAGACCTGGAGCTGAGCTGTCATAGCTAGGCTATTTTTAGTGGTGATGCTTTAAAAACTTAAGGAGCCTGTCTCCCCTCGCCAGGCTCCAGCACAGGGTTGCTATGCAACAGGCCCATCGTCCTGGTGGCTCTCCCACTCTTTTCTCCCAGATATTCAGTGGACTGGACCTTGGCAGAAACTGAACAAGAGGGTGGAGCCTGAAAGGAAGAGCAGCAGCTTTGGAATCTCTCAGACCAGAATCCTGCCTTGGGCAGATATCTGTATCTCCCTGAGCCTCAGTTTCACCATGTGTAAAATGCAGATTCTGTTAGTATCTAACTCATAAGATTATTGCAAGGATCAAATGTGATTCTATATGTGAACCACTTAAAACAGGATGGTTCTATTACGAAGCCCAAGCTCATACTGATCACCATGCAGCAGGCCAATAAAAAATAGAGAGATGAGATGCTAGGGCGAGGAATAGCAACTTTATTCAGAAAGCTGGCAGACCGAGAAGATGATGGACTACTGTCCCAAAGAACCATCCTCTCCAGCTTAGGATTCAGGATTCTTTTATTCTAAAAGGGAAAGGGGTGTGGCTGGTTGTTGTAAACTTCTTAGCGCCAGAATCCTTTGGTCTTGCAGCTGTTCATGTGGTCTAGTCACAATGTTTCTGTAAACCTCCAACAAGACAAATGATATTCTGTTTTGCAACTTTTAATCTCTATATGAATGAAAATTGTGATACCTTTAAAGGTCAAGCCTGGCAGTCAGAGCCTTGAGAATGGGCTGCTATGTATATTTCAGATTTGTCCCTCTCTGTTACAGTTTCATAAAATAGCAGTCTGTTATAAGTTGCACAAAATGAGTTGATAAAGTCATGTGGGTAAAATCGAGGAAATCCTTTTGATTAAAACTTTAGTGCCCCTTCTGCCTCTTCTGTTTATTAGAATCTATCATAAGATGGTTTTCTATAAACCCAAAAATAAAACAACAGTGAGCATATGATGAGTACAAGTGTTCGTAATTACAGACACTGTTTCATTGATTTTTACAAAGAACCCTATGACTTCATAGCTTTGCTGCCTGGGCATCGTAGAGAAGCCTGAGTCATTCTGAAAGTAAGGTCCTGCTGCCTCTCTCTGTGGGCTTCCCCGATTGCTCAAGGGGTAAGAATCCACCTGCAATGCAGGAGACACAGGAGACGTGTGTCCTGTAGGAGGAAATAGCAACCCACTCCAATATTCTTGCCTGGAAAATCCCATAGAGGAGCCTGGCGGGCTGCTGTCCATGGGGTCACAAAGAATTGGACATGATTGAGCATGAACATGCCACCCCTTCACACACACGTCTCTATGTGTGTTTTAGGGCCACTGGGACAGAGTAAGCCATGGACCACTAATTTCTCATTAAGGCTCTCAGCTCTTTAATACTCATCTAGAGAATGAGAGACAATGAGCCTTGCATGTCTGTGCATAGTTGCTCAGTTGTGTCTGACTCTTTGTGACCCCATGGACTGTAGCCCACCAAGCTCCTCTGCCCATGGGGATTCTCCAGACAAGAATAATGGAGTGGATTGCCATGCATGTCTGCCCACCAATGAAAATAAGCTCCTTCATCTGTAAAGCTCTTCACAGTTTGTAGGGTACTTTCATGCAGATGATAACACCGATTGCTTGCTATGTGCCTGCAGAGTCCTGTTTGCCTTTTAAGTGTTGTAATAGTTAAATAACACTAACCGTGTGTGTATGAGGGGGCAGGGAAGAGGGACAGTTCTCAAATAAATGCAAGGGTTTGGGTTTATGGAAATGCTACTGCAAATGATGGTAAAAGATCCCAGTGCTAGTACTGATTTTGCCAAAAACACTGTGGTCTTCAGGGAAACTACTTATTCTACCTGGTTTGGCCTGACCCCTCTAAACCACATTTCCCCAGCCCCCATCCCATCCTGAGGACCCTATTTTTAAAGTGACCTTATGCCCTGAGTTTTCTGGAGCAATCCTCATTTTAGTATCCTATCTAGATTTCCAGCTATGTAGCCAAATCTGCACCCCAACTTTTGGTTTTGAAAATATGGTCCTTGTGATTCTGCCCCAGCAAGAACACATAAATGGTTGGTTTGCTTAATTGATACTCTGTGTGTCTCAGTGGTACTTCCCTGATAGCTCAGTTGGTAAAGAATCCACCTGCAATGCAGGAGACCCTGGTTCAATTCCTGGGTCAGGAAGATCCACTGGAGAAGGGATAAGCTACCCACTCCAGTATTCTTGGGCTTCCCTTGTGGCTCAGCTGGTGAAGAATCTGCCCGCAATGGGGGAGACCTGGGTTCTATCCCTGGGTTGGGAAGATCCCCTGGAGAAGGCAAAGGCTACCCACTCCAGTATTCTGGCCTAGGGAATTCCATGAACTGTGTGGTCCATGGGGTCATAAAGAGTTGGACACAACTGAGTGACTTTCACTGTGTATCAGTGGTTCTTAAGTTTTGGGAGTGGGGAGTCATGGAACTTTGGGAATTTGGTGAAAGCTATTTTCCTGTGGTCATATATGCATGTGAGAGTTGGACTATGAAGAAAGCTGAGTGCCAAAGAATTCATGCTTTTGAACTGTGGTGTTGGAGAAGACTCTTGAGAGTCCCTTGGACTGCAAGGAGATCCAACCAGTCCATTCTAAAGGAGATCAGCCCTGGGATTTCTTTGGAAGGAATGATGCTGAAGCTGAAACTCCAGTACTTTGGCCACCTCATGCAAAGCGTTGACTCATTGGAAAAGACTCTGATGCTGGGAGGGATTGGGGGCAGGAGGAGAAGGTGACGACAGAGGATGAGATGGCTGGATGGCATCACTGACTCGATGGACGTGAGTCTCAGTGAACTCCAGGAGTTGGTGATGGACAGGGAGGCCTGGCGTGCTGCGATTCATGGAGTCGCAAAGAGTCGGACATGACTGAGCAACTGAACTGAACTGAACTGAACTGATGGATCATCATCTTAGAAAAATGCACAAGGGCATAGATATGGAAAAATTTGCATTTTTCTTTAGAACATTTGAGACACCCTCTCAAGCCCATCCAGTGCAGGACTTAATTGGATCCTGGACTCCAGATTAAGAATTCTTGCTGTAGATGGCGGATGCTGATATAAAGCTAGAGAGATGAACCATCTTTCTCTATACAACTTATCAATATGCCACCCACCATCTTAGCAATTTTATTTCTGCCCCAGCTGCAGAGCATAGGTGATTTTTCACCCATGGAGGCAGAGTAGAGATGGATGGGCTTGTATGTGTTCTGAACATAAGCAGTGTTTCATTTTGTCTAGTCATACTTTCCCAATTAATATGGTCAGATCCTTTTCTCCACGGACATCAATTTGCTTGTATGTGAGTTACTCTTAAATAGAGAGAGAGAGAAAGATGAATAAATGGCTTTTCTAACAGCAGAACACATGTTTTCAAGTTTCTAAAACTAGGAAGAGACCTTGAGGTCTTTTTATCTGAGACGTGAAAATTCTGTCTACCTTATTCAATGAATGAAATAAGCCTGTTGCATCATTTCAGTAAGCTCACACCCAGTTTGCATATGACACACTTAGAAATAGCCTTGAGTTCGCAGAACATGTTCTTTTTGCCACTTTTATTTAATCAAGTGGCTTTCATAGTCTACCTGCCCTTGTACATAGATATATATTTTTTTATTTTTTTTCTATCACTAGTTAGAAAACGAAATGGTTCTCCACTATAAGAGAATGACGGAGTCATGTGAGTATAAATAACAGATCTCAAGGACCAGTATGGGGCGTGTGGTTGCTCGGGCCCCATCTTAACTGGGTAGAAGCTGCACAGCTGTAACAGCTGTGTCCACGAGGAATGCAGATGTATGTGACCGAACCTTCTGATAGTAGAAGCTGGGAGCTGGGAATTTGCTTGGACATCTGTTGACTTTAAAATTCTTGACCATGTTGGTTTCTGCATTTGTTTGTTTTTGTTTATTTTATACTGTGCAACCCAAAGAAAACACATCTGCAAACCAAGTCCTGCCAGTTCGCTGCTAGTCTGTGATTTTTAATCTAGTCCAGTACCTCATTTCACAGGTCACAGTGCTAAGGAGAAAATGACATCTGTGTTTACTCAATGAACAGAAATGTTAAGGGATTGAAACCAAGTCTCCTGACTTTCCATTTATATCAATTCCTGTTCCACCATGCTGTTCCATGAATTTCATTCTCTGTAGCCATTTTGACTTTGTTGAGCGTGTGAAAAAAAATGTTGCCTGCTGTATCGGTAAACAAGGGATGTTGCAGCCGTCAACCAATCACATTCCAGCCACGCTGACAGTGAGCCCTGAGGGAACTCACGGTAGAAACAGGATGCCCGCCATCAAGTCATCAACCACTGCAACCACCGCTGACCGTGCGCCCTGAGGACGCTGAGGATGGAAAGACACCGGATCCTGGCCCCAACAGGCGCACTGAAATCAATGAGCCCAGACTTTTGCATCTTCCCAAACACAGAGAAGCACGAAACTCATTAACTTGAGATACCTGACTTTCTGTAATTAACAGCAATCTTTTGAATTCTGACTACCAGGTTTTTTTGCAAAATCTCTGATATAGCCTGGCTACACCCTTACCTTTTTAGAGCAGTCCCTCAGAGTTATCTGAGAAGCTATGTCTAGGGCTCAAGTCCTTAGTTTTGTCTCCCAAATAAAACACAATTCTCAACTTTTAGGTTGTGCTATATATATTTTTTCAGTTGACAAGGGCAAAGAGCATCCATAAATTTAAGCTATATGAGTGGAACTCTGAATCCTGAAGACATTCTTCAACCAAGGGCCAAAGGTTCGAGAGTCTCTTAGATGATATTCAAGTACACAGCAAGCACATTATTTCTGGCAACAAGAACAGGCAGTAAGAATCCTTCACACAACTTTCTTCTGTGCTCCAACACAGCATGCTCTCCCTGCAGATAATTTGCCTTAAAACATACTGTATTTAGAGACTCATTAAGCCATAAATCAATTACTCTCCAGAGCACCCAATATTAAATTTATTCAAATCAAATCGTTTTGGTGGTCTGAAACCAGAGGCTCTTGCAAGGCTGCAGGATTGTATTATAGCAGAAAACGTATAAAATAGCTCTTTAGCCTGATAAAAATCATTGAAAATGGGTAAGGGTTTGTCAGTATTTCGATTTAGGGCTTTAACGTGGTCTGGGGAATCGATAGAGCGTGACCTTCTTTGATAACATTTGGAGCAACAATGCATTGATTTTTCATATCCTGCGTGATGACTGGCTAGACATTCAGTCCTGGAGGGAATAAACAATAAAGATGAAAATTATAAAGAATATTCGTTTCAAATGTCAGAATGGGCAAGAAGTCATGCAAGAATTAAGGTAAAGGGGAAAAGGCCATAAGCCACTGTTTTCAGGAGATGGTTATGACAGGACTACAGAAACGAGTGGAACAGTCTTCTCTGTTGAAACAGTTTAATTGTGAAGATGCTTGGTTCGTGATCAGAAAAAGCCTTGATTGTAAGATCTTTGGGCCCATGCCAGTCTTTTTCACCTGTGTCATCCAGTCATTCAACATAGGACCTGGTGCTTAGTAAGTGCTTGATACGTATTCAAAGCCTTTTATTTTTAATTTATTAAGTGCCTGCTCTCTTTCTTTGGGGGGGAGGGGTTTCTTCCAACTGCCAGAAAAAAATCAGAGTTGAAAGTACCTCAAGTACCACTGATGCAGGCAAGCACCGATCAAAAACATAATGTATTCTTAAAAGTGTGAAGATCAAGAAAAAATATACACACATTTATTCCTGTGACTCCTAGGCTTTTTGCTCTGCTGTTCTGCTGAAGCCTCTTTGTGGACTCCGTAGCTTTCCTGGAGCTATTTTCATTCATAAACAACAGTCTAACTGTGCCTTGTGGGGAGGTGGAGGCTGGGGTCTCCTATGCCACCATCTTGATCCGAACCACCCTGTGTTGAATGTGCCATCTGTTTTCTGTCGCGACGCTAACAGATAAACCATGATCACACTAGGAAATCTGCTCAGAGAAGGATGCTGTTAGAACTGGGGGAAATATCTATTTAATAACCTTAAAACTTAGGGAAAAAAAGAGAAATCAGGATAGCAGTTTTAAAGTGATGTCTCTGCGGACTCATCATGGATGGTGTGGAGTGGGGATCCAGAGTTCAGGGGATGACTGCCATCACCCAAGTGAGAAATCACGGGAGGGAAACTGGGACTAGGGGGCTGGTGCTGAGAGAGATGGAGAGACATGTGTGGGCTCAAAGATACTTAGCAGGTAGAATCTACAGTGTGTGTGTTGGAGAGAATTGTGGAGGGAGAAGAAGAAGAAATTGCCAATGAGGTTTACTGGCTTTCTGGGTTGTCCATTTGATTGGACAGTGTTATTGTTTACTAAGATAGAGGACCATGGAGGAGGGTATATGGAAGGGCAAGGGCCATATGTTCAATTTTGGATACACTGAGTGTTTAGTATCTGACAAACCTAGACAGCATATTAAAAAGCAGAGACATTACTTTACCAACAAAGGTCTGCATAGTCAAAGCTATGGTTTTTCCAGTAGTCATGTATGGATGTGAGAATTGGACCATAAAGAAAGCTGAGCACTGAAGAATTAATGCTTTTGAACTGTGGTGTTGGAGAAGACTCTTGAGAGTCCCTTGGACTGCAAGGAGATCCAACCAGTCCATCCTAAAGGAGATCAGTCCCGAGTGTTCATTGGAAGGACTTATGCTGAAACTGAAGCTCCAATATTTTGGCCACCTGATGCAAAGAACTGATTCATTGGAAAAGACCCTGATGCTTCAAAAGATTGAAGGCAGGAGGAGAAGGGATGACAGAGGATGAGATGGTTGGATGGCATTACTGACTCAATGGACATGAGTTTAAGTAAAGTCAGGGAGCTGGTGATGGACAGGGAGGCCTGGTGTGCTGCAGTCCATGGGATCTCAAAGAGTTGGACACAACTGAGTGACTGAACTGAACTGAACTGAATGGGGATGTCAAGTGGTATACCCCAATGCAGGAAAGTTATAAAAGTCAAAGAAGAGGTCAGGGCTAAGAATATCAATCCTGGTATACTCAGTCTGCAGATTGAACTCACACCTGTGCGCATGGGTCAGTTCTCCTACCAAAAGGTTACAAAGTGATACAAAGTGTTAGTTGCTCAGTCCTGTCTGGCTCTTTGCCACCCCATGGACTGGTAGCATGCCAGGCTTCTCTGTCCATGGGATTCTCCAGGCAAGAATACTTGAGTGGGTTGCCATTCCCTTCTCCAGGGGATCTTCCCGACCCAGGGATTGAACCCATGTCTCCTGCATTGCAGGCGAATTCTTTAGCATCTGAGCCACCAGTGAAGCACAAAGTGGTACAGAGCAGAGTTTCTCGTTCTCAGAACCATTGGCTGTCCTGTGCTGGGTAATCCTCTGCTGTGCGGCTGGCCTGTGCGCTGTGGGATGTTTAGGAGCATCCGTAACTTCTTGGCTGGCACACACTACATGCCAGTAGCACTCTCTCTGCCAGTTGTGACCGCCGGTATGTCTCCAGTTGTTCTCTCCTGTCCCCTGGGTGGGGGGCAAAATTGCTCCTGGTTGAGAACCACAGGTGTGGGGTAAGGGTGGTGAGCTGAGGTTGTGGTACCTGACTTGGCTCTGTCTAGGATGAGCCCAGGGTTGGAGAAATGTGTGGAATAGAGGCAAGTGCAGGAGGTGGTACATTTGCTTTATTATTATTATTATTTTTTTTGTACATTTGCTTTAATGCAAGAGCTCGAGAAAATCGTGTAGAGGAGAGTCTGGCTCATATTAAGTATTTGTTGTTATTTTTTTTTTTTTTTGGTGTTACTGAGAAGTGGATAGGATCTGGAAGTGAGCCTTGAAAAACTCCAGCAGGAGGAAGAGCCAACAGTGAAGACAGAGCTAATGAATGAGTAGCTGGAAGGTAGGTGGAGAGATGAGGTGACAGGATGTCACAGGAGTGAGGAGAGGATGGGGTGTCAGAGGAGGGGGGCTCGGTGGGCTTCTCACCCCATCTGCAAAGTCTGAGCTCCTGCATGCCCATCGTCACCTTTCCCCCACACTTAGGCCTGGGAGAAATCAACTCTGTATATTGTATTGCGACAAAGTACTCTGGAATGTCTTTGTTAAATTGATTGGAGTTTAGGGTCTAGGAGTCTAGATCTCATGCTCTTAAATGATGCTCAGAATGTACTTATGACATTTTGGTAAAGAGTTTTTTCTTGGTCTCAGGCTGATATTCATTAAAAAAAATTTTTTTTTCTAATTTATTTATTTTTGGCTGTGCTGGGTCTTCACTGCTGCACGGGCTTTACTCTAGTTGTGGAGCGCGGGCTTCTCGCTGCAGCAGCGTCTCCTGTTGTGGAGCGTGAACTCTGGGGCCTGTGGGCTTCAGTAGTTGCAGATCCTGGGCTTAAAGCACAGGCTTAGCAGTTGTGCATGGACTTAGCTGCTCCAAGGCACATGGGATCTTCCCAGATCAGAGATCCAACCCATGTCTCTTTCTTGGGCAGACTGATTCTTTGCCACTCAGCCACCAGGGAATTTAATATTGTAAAGAAACATACGTTTCAACTGAAATTTTGAGCTTGATGTTGATAGCCTACGGTGAACAATGTCGGATTTGTGATCTCCAAAGAAGATTTAGCTTTGGGACCAGGGACTAGGCTAGATCACTCAAGAGCTTTAGTGTAGCAGAGTTTTATTAAAGTGAAAAAGGGACAGAGAAAACTTCTGACACAGACATCAGAAGGGGGACAGGGTGCCCCCCTCACTGGTCTTAGCGATGGGGCTGTCTACTATTTCAGTTGGTTACTACAATAAATCAAAAGAATGTCTCAAGGTTGTAAAGGTCTTACCAGACCCACTCCCACAATATACATTTTAAGATAACAGGATTAGTCAGAAGGTTCTCAAGAGGGAGAAACATGTCCTCAAGCAGGATACATTGTTATATAATCCTTCAAAAAAAAAAAAGTGAAGTCACTCGGTCATGTCCGATTCTTTGTGACCCATGGACTGTAGCCCACCAGGCTTCTCCGTCTATGGGATTTTCCAGGCAAGAGTAGTGGAGTGGGTTGCCATTTCCTTCTCCAGGGAATCTTCCCGACCCAGGGATCGAACCCATTGCAGGCAGACACTTTACCTCTGAGCCACCAGTTCAGTTCAGTTCAGTCGCTCAGTCATGTCCG
This sequence comes from Bubalus bubalis, assembly GCF_019923935.1. Taxonomy (NCBI): domain Eukaryota; kingdom Metazoa; phylum Chordata; class Mammalia; order Artiodactyla; family Bovidae; genus Bubalus; species Bubalus bubalis. The sequence continues at coordinate 4,633,828 of NC_059174.1, read as the reverse complement.
ACTCTTTGTGACCCCATGAATCGCAGCACGCCAGGCCTCCCTGTCTACCACCAACTCCCAGAGTTCACCCAAACTCATGTACATCGAGTCGGTGATGTCATCCAGGCATCTCATCCTCTGTCATCCCCTTCTCCTCCTGCCCCCAATCTCTCCCAGCATCAGGCTCTTTTCCAATGAGTCAACTCTTCGCATGAGGTGGCCAAAGTATTGGAGTTTCAGTTTCAGCATCAGTCCTTCCAGAACACCCAGGACTGATCTTTAGAATGGACTGATTGGATCTCCTTGCAGTCCAAGGAACTCTCAAGAGTCTTCTCCAACACCACAGTTCAAAAGCATCAATTCTTCAGTGCTCAGCTTTCTTCACCGTCCAACTTTCACATCCATACATGACCACTGGAAAAACCATAGCCTTGACTAGATGGACCTTTGTTGGCAAAGTAATGTCTCTGCTTTTGAATATGCTATCTAGGTTAGTCATAACTTTTCTTCCAAGGATTAAGCGTCTTTTAATTTCATGGCTGCAATCACCATCTGCAGTGATTGTGGAGCCCCCAAAATAAAGTCTGACACTGTTTCCACTGTTTCCCCATCTATTTCCCGTGAAGTGATGGGACCAGATGCCATGATCTTCGTTTTCTGAATGTTGAGCTTTAAGCCAACTTTTTCACTCTCCTCTTCCACTTTCATCAAGAGGACTTTTAGTTCCTCTTCACTTTCTGCCATAAAGGTGGTGTCATCTGCATATCTGAGGTTATTGATATTTCTCCCAGCCCAAATATATAATCCTTAGTACAGAGTTTAATTCTTAATCCTTAGTACAGAGATTATATATATTATATAATAAAATACAATATAAATATATAATATAAAATATATAAATATTATATATTATATTATAATATATAATATATTATAATATAATATGTATTGTATGTATTATATATAATATATAATAATTATAATAATTTGGGGGGGAATGCAACAACTTTATTGAAAGAAAAGTGCAATGTAATTTATCAAAAGCTTAAAAGGGGGAACTTAAAACACCTCCCCTCAAGTGCAGGACCAAGTGCAGAGTGGACTCTCTGGATGTTGTATTCAGACAGGATGCACCCATCTTCCAGCTGTTTCCCTGCAAATATCAGCCTCTGCTGGTCTGAGGGGATGCCCTCTTTGTCTTGGGTCTTGGTCTTGACATTCCGGATGGGGTCACTGGGCTCCACCTCCAGGGGGATGGTCTTACAGTCTAGGTCTTCACGAAGATCTGTGTCCCACCTCTGAGGCAGAGGACCAGATATATGGATGTGAGAGTTGGACTGTGAAGAAGGCTGAGCACCAAAGAATTGATGCTTTTGAACTGTGGTGTTGGAGAAGACTCTTGAAAGTCCCTTGGACTGCAAGGAGATCCAACCAGTCCATTCTGAAGGAGATCAGCCCTGAGATTTCTTTGGAAGGAATGATGCTAAAGCTGAAACTCCAATACTTTGGCCACCTCATGCGAAGAGTTGACTCATTGGAAAAAACTCTGATGCTGGGAGGGATTGGGGGGCAGGAGGAGAAGGGGATGACAGAGGATGAGATGGCTGGATGGCATCACTGACTCGATGGACATGAGTCTGAGTGAACTCCGGGAGTTGGTGATAGACAGGGAGGCCTGGCATGCTGCGATTCATGGGGTCACAAAGAGCTGGACACGACTGAGCGACTGATCTGATCTGATAATTATTTATATATATTTATATATGATTATAAATATATATAAATAATTATATTATTTATTTATATGTAATATAATATAATGCATATTAAATTATATATAACATTAAATATATTATATATTTTATATTATATGATATAATAAATATAAATAAAATAATAAATATAATATAACATTATATTTTATTATATATTATATTATATATATCAGAGAAGGCAATGGCAACCCATTCCAGTACTCTTGCCTGGAAAATCCCATGGATGGAGGAGCCTGGTAGGCTGCAGTCCATGGGGTCGCTAAGAGTCGGACATGACTGGGCGACTTCACGTTCACTTTTCTCTTTCATGCATTGGAGAAGGAAATGGCAACCCACTCCAGTGTTCTTGCCTGGAGAGTCCCAGGGACGGTGGGGCCTGGTGGGCTGCCGTCTATGGAGTCACACAGAATCGGACACGACTGAAGCGACTTAGCAGCAGCAGCAGCATAATTATATATAATATAATTATATCATATATAATATATAATTTACATTATAAATATACATAATATATATATTATATACATTATATATATTTATAATTTATATATACATAATTTATATATTATATAAACATATATTTATAATTTATATAAATATACACATTTATATACATTATATATAATATATGTAATTTATATATATTATATTGATTTTATAATTATATAATAATAAACATATAAATATATAATATAATATAAAATTATAATATATATTATATATAATAGAAAAATAATATACTGTTATATAAACATTATATATTATATATAATCCTATTATACATATATAATCCTTAGTACAGAGTTTAAGCTGAGTTGTTTTGTTGTGTAATCATAAGCTCCAGGCTCAAAGAAAAAAAGTTTTATGTGATTACAACTAAGGAATGTAGAAAAAAAAATTTGTCCTTTCCTCCTCCTTGAGAATTCCAGACCCCTATCTCCTCTTCAAGAGCCCCAGACTCCTTTCTCCTCCTTGGGGACCCCGGACTTCTACCTAGAAATTGACTTTCTCAGTGTGCTGGTATGTTTTTACATAATACATGTTAAACTTCATACATGATTTTTAACATATAAAAGGCTCATCTATACACCTCCTACCTCACCTCAAGCATGCAATGTCTCTCTCTGTTAATAAGGCTGTAGGTAAAGAGAGGGTAGAGGGTTATAAGTGAGTGCATGATATTTCCACATCCATGTTTTAGAAGCACCACTCAAGTGGTAGTGTGGAGAGAAGAGTGGAAAGCGAGTCAGATTTTCAAAATGCTTGTCATTCATTATCTGCAAAGTTCAAATAATTGCACAAACACATTTCCCCTACTCTGCCAGCAGGAACACTGGAGGTAGGGCTGAGGAGAGTCGCTGTTATTGAAAACATCTGATTTCGTGATGGAGGCGTCACCAGCCCCTCCCCTCCAAACCCGAGAGCCTGTGATTCTGCCTCATCTCATGATAATTCTGTATAAATTCAAGATTTATGAGGCTTTATGATAGAAAGTGACATCTTTTAGTTGGAGGAGAATGTTACTGTGAAAATGCAGATTTTAAGAGACACTGTCTTTTCTGTCGGGGAGGAAAATTTCCCCTTTACCCTTGTGGGTTCTTCTGGCTGGCTTAGTCATTAAAGTGACATGAGACAGATGAACAGGAGAAAAAAAACAAATGTAATGACATACATATGGGGGCTCCATAAGAATGTGAGGCTGCAGAACAGGTTAGGAAGTTTAGGCTAATCTGGCATCTGAGAGAAGAAGGGGGCAGGGGCTTGGGATTTCAAACAGTTTACATGAAGATGGGGAAATGTAGATCCTTGGTAAACATGTGCGTCATTCTGTGCAGACACCACAGGACCCAGGGACTTTGATCAGACGGGCCTGGCTGGTTACCCCTCAGTCAATCCCACCTAGCTCATGTTCCTTGTAGCTGACTCTGGGGGAAACTCTTTTCCGTGGACACCCACCCCCACCTCCACCCCATGGAGACTTTTCTTTTTTTAAGTCTGTTTTTTTTTTCTTTTTTGGTGTGAACTTATTTTGGGGGTCTCCCAGATGGTGTTAATGGTAAAGAACCCGCCTGCCAATTCAGGATACATAAGAGACGTGGGTTTGATCATGGGGTGGGGAGGTCCCCTGGAGAATACTGGCATGGCAACCCACTCCAGTATTCTTGCCTGGAGAATCCCATGGACAGAGGAGCCTGGCGGGCTGCAGTCCATGGGGTTACAAAGAGTCAGACACGCCTGAGACCACTGAGCATGCACGCAGCACCCTGGGTCTTAGTTGGATCATGTGGGAGTTTTATTAATAGTTGCGGCATGTGAACTCTTAATCGTGGCATGCGGGATCTAGTTCCCCCACCAGGGGTGGAACCCAGACCCCCGGCATTTGGAGCTTGGAGTCTTAGCCACTGGACCTCCAGGGAAGTCCCCTGAGACTTTTATTTCTTAAAAACAGCCAACCTAAAAGAATCCTCACGCCAAAGACACACATTGTGCAGTGGCACCTTTTGCTCCCCTCCTTTCCTGAGAAAGGGACCCTGGTGACAAGTCAACTCAGATCTGTCCCTTCCTCAGGAAACACAGGGAGCCTGGGTGGCCCGTTTTGGCTCGAGACCACCATAGTCCCTTTCTAGCAAGATAAAGGAAGTCTGGAATGGTCAAGTATGGTTGCTCACCATCAAATATAGGAAAAAATCCTTTCATAGAATCAAGGCCCAGGGTCAGATGTGCAGATGCCTGCAAGGAGCCCACAGGTGCTTATAATTAATGATGTAGAGCTGGCAGACTAATGCACTTGACCCTAAGGGGTTAACAGTTACTCAGCAGAACCTGCTAGTTACCTAATGTGGCCAAATGGAATGGACCCATTGTCTTTAGAGTTCTGGCCTTTTAAAGAATATCTGGATTCTTTATCTCCTTTTCCCCTCCACTTACCCCTTAAAAAAAAGCAGACTCTATGGACCATACATTAATAACCTCAGAGTTAGCTACCTTCCCATCTGATTTTGCAGCATTTCTGATAGTACTAGCTTCTGCTTGGTCACCCCCAGAGCCAGGGGGTTCATTACCATTCAAGTCAGCCCTGTTAGACAGGAAATGTTTGTGTTCAACAGGAAGTCTTGAGAAATGGAATATTTCCTTCTGTATAAGCAAACAAGGGTGTCACAATCGCCAGCAATTGCAGCCACTGTGGATAGTGAGCTGGCGAGCCCTGAGGAAGCTCAGGGTGTGAAAACACAGGGTTTGTTGTTGTTGTTCAGTCGCTCAGTCGTGTCTGACTCTTTACAACCCCATGGACTGCAGCACACCAGGCTTCCCCCTCCTTCGCCGTCTCCCAGAGTTTGCTCAAACTCATATCCAGTCGGTGATGCCATCCAACCATCTCATCCTCTGTCACCCCCTTCTCCTCCTACACTCAATCTTTCCCAAGATCAGGGTCTTTTCTGATGAGTCATCTCTTTGCATCAGGTGGCCAAATTATGGGAGCTTCAGCATCAGTCCTTCCAATGAATTTTCAGTTGATTTCCTTCAGATGGACTGGTTTCTCTCCTTGCTGTCCAAGAAACTCTTAAGAGTCTGGCCCCAGATACCTGAGCTGCTTATCAAAGGAATGATTTCAGTGAGCCCAGACTCTTGCCATCTTTTCATACACAGAAAAGTGCTAAATTCCTAAACTTGGGATATCTAGTTTTCTTTAATTTCAGTAATCTTTTGACATTCAGACCATTTGCCCTTTGTTGCAAAACTTCCCTTGAACCTGGCTCCTCCCCTCACCTCCTCAGAGCAGCTCTCTCAGGGTCACTTGAGATGCTGTCTCCTGGGCTTGAAGTCCTAAAAATTCCCACCCAATAAAACAGAACTCTCAACTTTAGTCGTGAATATATTTTTTTAAGTCCACAGTCTTTATAAAAAAAAACAACAAACCCACAACCCACATGTCTTAGCTTGTCATTCAGGCTTCTTCCCTGCACCCGTCTGCACGGCACACACCTCAGGAGTCATCCTCTGCTCCCCATAATGCCGTTTCAGTGTCTCCCAATTCGCCAACTATCTTCACCAGGGTTTTCCTTACCCACCCCCACTGTCTAGACTCCCCGGTGCTCCGCTCTCCGATATTCTAAATTTAATAGCCCATTTTTAAAAGCTAGCAAATTCATGTCTGCAAAAGCAATGTGCTTCATAAAAAAAGGCAAACTGTGGATTCTGAATATGGTTTTGAATAGCTCCTCAAGCTGAGTCTGCCTGTTTGAACACTTCTAGTCAAAATCATGGTTGGTTTAAGGAAGGAACACAAAAATGAAATTTGCAGGTGGTTTCCATCCTAAATTATATATGTATGTATTTCTCAGTAAGTTGGCCAAACTTTAGATTTATTGGAGAGAGAGGAAAGGTGAGAATAATTTGGCTTGAGTATTAGAAAACATTTTCGTGAATTAGATATTGATTTTTCTAAAGAGTTTTCTCTGGTGGTGGTTAGTGAGCGGTGTGCAACAGCATGCTGAGTTGGCAGGAATGTAGCACAACCTTATCACCATCCCTTCCTGAGTCCATTAGAGACATCATCATCAGAGCATCACCGTTCCTTCCTGAGTCCATTGCAGACATCAGTGGAGTAGACCACACCCACCACGTTCTGAGCACAGGCCCTCAGAGTACAAGCTCCTCGAGGGCAGGAACCATGTCCCACCTGTCAAGTGGAATCTCATGTTTCAGGTGCACCCATCTCTCCAGGTCCTCAGAGGACAAAGAGATGCTTGGCAAAGGTGGAGTTCAGGCATTGCCAGCTCCCTTGTCCTAATTCTATCTTAATACCATCAAACCTCCAAGATCACCATGTTCTCAGTTGGTATTATGCTTGAGAAGACCATCCTATGAACAATTTAAAGGAAGGGTTGGCAAGGGGACCGGGTGGAAATGATGCAGCCTCATGAGAAATAGAACAGTCTAAGGAAGAAATGACAAGGCTTTGAATTCGGGAGACAGACAAGAAGGAATCATAGTTGAGAGTGTTGTTGGGGTGGGGCTGCCATGTTTGGCAACTTGAGAGAGGAAAGAGCATCAAGTCTTCTGGGGACTAGAGAACTGGGTTAAAACCTTTCCATTAAATGGTGAATAAACTTTATAGGGACTGTGGTTTAATTTCTCCAGGCATCAATTTTCTCTTGCGTGTATTTCTAGGTCAATGATTAGAGTATCTATCACAAAGGTTTGATTAACACTGGAGGCTAAACAGGCAAAATAAACTTCTGTTTTGATCTTAGGGAGCCGTGTACCATTAACTGGATTTGAAGACATCAGAAAGCAAAGATGAAGGATATTTTTGGCAGCCAGAATTGTGAGGCTTGCATATTGATTCAGTAAGGTGTACGATGCAGCCAGCAGAGATGGATACTCTATGCTTTGTTTTGTTTATTTTACAGACATATTATTAACTATTTTAAGGGTTAGTGGGAGTCATTGACCAATGTTGTTCAGGGAGGAAGAAATTTTCCTCTACCTTTTGAGGTGCTTCTGGCTGATCTAAGAATTAAATTGATACAAGACAGATTTATAAGAGAAAATCAGAAGTTTAGAAACATCCATCCATACACAACAACTCCTTGTTAGTACAATGGTTAGTGTCCCCACCTGTCACACGGCAGTCTAGGGTTCAATTCCCTAATGGAGATGGAGACGTTGGTGATCTTTTGGGCTTCCCTGGTATCCCAAATAATGAAGAATTCACCTGCAATGCAGGAGACCCAGGTTTGATACCTGGGTTGGGAAGATCCCCTGAAGGAGGGAATGACTACCCACTGCAGTATTCTAGCCTGGAAAATTCCATGGACAGAGGAACCTGATGGACTACAGTCCATGGGGTTGCAAAGAATTGGACACAACTGAGTGCCTAAACGACAACAATAACATACATGGCTGAGACCCAGGAAAACTGAGTAACTTGTCGAAGTGACTGAAGCCCTCACCTTAGATACAATACCTGAAAACAAAAGAGGATGCTGGGGAGATAGGTTTGGGACTTCAAAGAGGAGGAAGACAATTCACATGGATGTGGTAAAGCAAATATTTGGTAAATGAAGAACGTTTGGTGGGCCACACAGACAGTGGAGACCAGGGTGGACTCAGGATCTCCAGGTCCTGCCTAGAGTTTCCCCGCCACTTAGCCCAGAGTCTTTGCAGATATCGGTGGTGATACCTCCATTTGGGGAACAGGCCCTTGACCTGAATTCTTTTAGGCATTTATGGGAAAGATCAAAGTTGCTTGCCAAGTCTTTCAGGCCCTGATTGTTTTCATCAAAATTATCTTCATGCCAAAGGAACATTTGGGAGTGGCAAGTTTTGCTCCCCAACTCCAGTGCATTTGGTTTTGAGCAAAACAGTTGGATTCTTGAGAAATATATAAGGATCCACCCTTCTCTGGGTATTTCATTATTATCTTTATAACCTCCTGGGCCCCCTGATGCATAATTCTCTTTAACATCCAGTAGCTGCTATTGTATCTGCACCTGGACTTAACTGCTAAGCATAATGTCAGCCAAGTATTTTTGTTTTCCCCTGTCACTTTAGCACCGAGGGCTGTGTGACCCAGAGTTTCCTTCCACACATTTCTAAAAGGAAGCAAACTAGCACTGTGGATGGACAGGCCTTTTCACATTTGCAAATCATTCTTTTGGGTCATTCCAACTCCCACCGCTTTGCTTTTGGCAGGCACTGTAGCTCCCAAGCAAGTGGCAGACCATCTTTTATTCTCATAAAGCCATCAGGAAAGTCTCGTAGTGCCGCCATGATGAGCAATTTGCAGTTGGTAAATTCACGGCCCTTGGACGTGTCATGGGCAGACAGCCACTTCCTCCTAAGGGCAGACTGACCTCTGCAAGCTTCCACCACGGCTGGTGATGTGGGGAGACGGGGTGTGACAAGCCCTCTGAGAAGAAGGAAACGTGCATAGTTGGGGACAGAAGAGAAGGTAATGGAGGTGGGTGAGCCTCTCGGGGTTGAAGCAGACTTAATTTACCCATTAGAAGCGTTTCCTATAATTAGCTGAAAATGGATTTCGCCTCTATTAGATTAGAACTAGATGAAAAAATTGACAGAAATCTCAAAGCAAGTGAAAGAAATGCCCTTCAAATACTCTCATTAGAGAGCAAATTATCTTCCCTTAGACGAGTTTCCGCCCTCAACAAGACAGCAGGGAAGGAACACCGCTGACATCCCTGGTTTTGCCACACGGTGTTTTTAGCGGCTTGTGTGCACTGAAGGGGTCAGAACAGCCTCCCCACAATGTGCCACTCTGGCATGTGGATTGTTTTGAGCCGGAGTCAATCAAGGCCCTAAAGACACAGGAAGAGCTTTTCATCTCACTCTGTAACTGCCTCAATCTGAGTCACTTTGCTGTACATCGGAAAGTAATACAATGTTATAAATCAACTATACTCCAATATAAAAAAAATTAAATTAAAAACCATTATGTAGAGAGGGTTTCCCAGGTGGCTCAGACGATAAAAAATCCTCCTGCAATGCGGGAGACCTGGGTTTGATCCCTGTTTTGGGAAGATCTCCTGGAGAAGGGAACGACATCATGGTATCCAGTTCCATCACTTCATGACAAATAGATGGGGAAACAGTGGAAACAGTGACAGACTTTATTTTCTTGGGCTCCAAAATCACTGCAGATAGTGACTGTGGCTATGAAATTGAAAGATGCTTGCTCCTTGGAAGAAAAGCTGTGATAAATCTAGATAGCATATCAAAAAGCAGAGACATTACTTTGGCAACAAAGGTCTGTCTAATCAAAGCTATGGTTTTCCCAGTAGTCATGTATGGATGTGAGAGCTGGACCATAAAGAAGGCTGAGTGCCAAAGAATTGATGGTTTTGAGCTATGGTGTGGGAGAAGACTCTTGAGAGTCCCTTGGACTGCAAGAAGATCCAACCAGTCCATCCTAAAGGAAATCAGTCCTGAGTATTCACTGAAAGGACTGATGCTGAAGCTGAAGCTCCAAAACTTTGGGTACCTGATGTGAAGAACTGACTCATTTGAAAAGACTCTGATACTGGGAATGATTGAAGGCAGGAGGAGAAGGGGACGACAGAGGATGAGATGGCTGGATGGCATCACCGACTCACTGGACATGAGTTTGAGCAAGCTCAGGGAGATGGTAAAGGACAGGGAAGCCTGGTGTGCTGCAGTCCATGGGGTTGCAGAGAGTCAGACATGACTGAGCAACTAAAGAGCAACAACAGCAACATTATATTTGGAATGGACTAACAACAAGTTCCTATTGTATAGCACATATTCAATATCCCGAGATAAACTGTAATGGAAAAGAGTATGAAAAAGAATATGTACATGTGTAACTGAGTCACTTTGCTGTGCTTTGGCGACTAGCACGATATTGTAAAGCAATTATCCTCTGGTATAAAATTAAAAAAACTGTTATATATAGAATGGATAGGACTTACTGTACAGCACAGGGAACTATATTCAATATCCTGCGACAAACTATAATGGAAAAGACTCTGAGGAAGAGTATATATATGTGTAACTGAGTCACTTTGCTATAAAGCAGAAATTAGCACAACATTGTAAATCAACTGTACTTCAATAAAATTCTTAAAAATAAAGAATTTTGATAGAGGAGCTGTGTCAGGAAGACAGCTGTCGCCCAAGACAACTACAAACGAATGGGCTTGGTGTAGGAGGCCGGGAGACCTCAGCTAAGCCTGTTTGTTCAAATTCCTCTCTGGATCCCACTGTCTATTTGCGCCAAGACTCGGATTTGTTTACCAATCTTCTTTTAAATTATCTTCCTTCCCTTTGAAGTCCCAGACCCCTGCCTGCTTCTCTTTAGCTCAAGATGGCATGTAAGCTTCAGTGTCAATGTGAAGCTCTTGTATGTAGGAAATTCAATTTGTTTTTCCTCCTGCTAATCTCTCTTAGGTCAATTTAATTAATAGACCAGCCAAAGAACCTAGAAGGTTAGAGGAAAATCTCTTCCTCCCCTATGGGGGCCAAGAACTGAAGATAAGATGATGGAGCCAGGAGCAGGAAGCAGGAGCTTCTCCCCTTCTCTGAGCCCAGCTCTGTCTCCTCCAGTCTCTGTGTGATCCCAGCCGAGATGCTGGCCCTACGTACCTTCTGTTTCCCCTTCTCAGAACCCAAAGCTCTCCCAGTTTGTGATTCTGTGAACTCTTTAGGGAGACCCCTACGTACCAAAAAAAGATGGGTAATTCCACTGTATTTCATGTAAAATCCAAGCCGCAAGTATGTTAGGAGGAGGCCAGAAGAAATCAGTGGAGGCTGCAGTGTTTGTAACTTGAGGGAAAGACTGGAGGAACCAGGAGGGGTTGTAGTCAATGGTACAGAATCTGCAGACAGTCCTGGGTTGAATCCCTACTCTGCCTCAGTGTTCATATCTGTAATATGGGGCTGCAGGGTGGGTAGTAGAGGTAGTTGACATCATGTGTGTGTACAAAAGTTAGGACAGTGACTTAACACTGTTCCTGTAGATCTGCCCTGCCTTTTGAGCTGCTGAACATAGTCACACAGTCTCTGCTACTCTTTCCCTTGAGAGGTAGAGACAAAGCCCCCTTTCTTTCAGTCAGGGCTGGCCTGAGCATCTTCATGACTAACAGAATGATGTTCTGGGACTCATGAGGCCAGGTCCTAAGAAGCCTTGCACTTTCTGCCCTGGCTTTTGGAAAACTTGAACCTGAGCCATGAGCCATCATGCAAGAAGTCTGACTGCTGTGGAATTCTCATGCTAAGGTGAGCCTAGGTGGAGGCACACGGAGAGACCCTGAGTTTGCATCCAGAAGGGTGCTCGGCAGTCCCAGTGGTCCAGCCTTCAGCCATGGGGTCAAACCAGGGGAAGCCCTAGACATTGTGCAGAAGAGACAAGCTGTCCCCTGTTCCACCACCCCCCAGAACCCTGAGAGATCATAAAAGTCAGCTGTGGCTTTCAGGTGGTGTTGCACACACTGAGGGGCTGCACAAATACTCACATTAACATTGTTGACATTCAGGGAAGGTGAAGTGTGAATCCTTTCTTTCTGGCTCTTCCCAGCTTGTCTCTTTCATTCCCAAATTTGAATCGGCAGTTCTGTCTGAATTATGCTTGGCTCTGAACCCTTGTCTCCCTTTTCTAGTTTCAGTGCAAATAATACACTGAAATCACAAGGAGGACATAAAATAGAGTATGTATATACATATATATAGTGTATATATATATGTACATATATATATATATATCAGTAGCAGTGTGTGAAGGAAGTGCCTGACCTAGTAAAAAGCGAATTGAATAAAGATCTGATTCCTGTAAGAATCAGTCAAATAAATATCTCATTCATTGAATTAGATCATTTTCATAAAACTAAGGGGTCCACTGGGATACAGCTTTTGTTGTAACTCAGAATGCTGGGCATGGATCAGCTGACTTCTTTATTTGGAGCATCTAACCCAGTACTGTGTTTGTTCCTTCAAATGAGAGAGAATTCCAGGCATGTCTGTCTCAAAATCTAGAGTTGAATAAAGGACAGAATCGGGGTGGGATCCTTGCCACAGAAATGCTTCTTGCATTTTGGTAATTGCACAAGGTGGGAAAACACACTTTGTCTGGAGGAGATGGGGTATTTTTCACTGGAATACAGTCAATTGGTTCTTTGTCTTGCCTAGTCTGATGAGTTTCTGACTTTCTGATAAAAGTTATAGACTCTTTCAAGAGATGCATTTATACACACCGAAACAATATGCTGCTTACGCTTATGGAAAGAGGGGGAATGTCCCAGCCCTAAGAAGTGTATTTTTATGTCGAGAATGCTTGACCTAAAGAAAGATCTTGTATTTTGATAATACCTCTTCCTAGACAGAATAGCCTTCAAATATATAGTTATATTTGTTGTTGCTTGTTTGATTTGTCTGCTTAGGTTATATGGTATAGAATAACTCATCCTCCTCCCCAGCCTGTCAGAGGTTTCAGTATGGAGTTGAGGTTGCTAAGACTTTGACAATCTTTTATACAGTTAGATGCATGTGTGCGTGCTCAGTCATGTCCGACTCTTTGTGACTCCATGGACTGTAGCCCTCCAGGCTCCTCTGTCCATAGAATTCTCCAGGTAAGAGTACTGGAGTGGGTTTCCATGTCCTCCTCCAGGGGATCTTCCCGACCCAGGGATTGAACCTGCGTCTCATGCATTGGCACTGACACCACCTAAGAAGCCCATACAGGTAGGTAATCAGAAGTAATTAGACTGAATCCTTGCCTTCTTATTTGTTATCTTTCTCTCAGAGGCTTTTTGATTTTGCTCCATTTATTAGAACCACACTCAACACTTATGAAAGCATCTGCTTAGGAGCGGAACTCATCTTTATCCGAGATCAGCTAAGCGAACTTCCCTCCAACGACACTGATTGCAGAATGCGATGCATAATTAAGTGTTTACCGAAAAAGCCGGCAAACAGGGCCGCTGGGAATATGTCAGAGCAGCTCTTGTCTCCATAGCAACACCCGACGAGCCTTGCAGAAAAATGAACGCATTCGCAGGATCACTGATGCAAAATGATAAAGCCGCAACTAACAAGCACACAAAATCAACTCCATCGTTCTGTTTGGGGCGTTAAATATTTAATACCTTAGCTTTCCACATCGGCATTCAATAATCCTCATTCATTTTTGGTTGTTTCTAAGTTGCTTAAGTGGAGAGCAACTGACATCTGTTGATCACACACTTCATGACTGCAAGTCTCGGTGTTATTTGCACATTATGGTGGAATACATTTTATAAGCAATTAGGAAAATACATTGTCATAAATATACTAGCCACGATGCCAGACAACATTCTCCCCTTGACAAACAAATATTTATCCTTCTCTGAAATGGAAGAACATTCCAAACCACTTGGGGCAATGATCTTTCCTCTTTTGACAAGTGTGTTCTGGGATTTCAGTGGGCTTGGGAGAAGGTGAGTGGGGTTTGAGGAGCTTCCAGTTGTCTGAGGTGTGTGTTTGTTGTGCGTTCTTCTCCCCAGTGTCTGGAGGGCCATGCCCTTATCTCAGATGCTTGAGTGTATGTGGGGCCACTATCTGCCATCTTTCTCTCCATTGCTTGATGTCATGGGGTTAGCCAGGAAGCAACAGGTCTGGGGTGGCCCCATCCTCCACAAGTTCATTTATTTTGCTGTCTCAGTGACACTGAGATCCATCACAGGTAATCAGAATCTACATGTAAAAAAAATTAGCTTAGTGGCAATCGGTGAATGCAAACAGAGTACCAGTGTAAAAGAAACTCTGCAAATAAAGTGGAGACAAGACCCAGGAAAGCACTTACCTTGATCTTCTCACTTCTATGTTTGGGAGCTTTATGTCACTGGTTATGTATTAATAGGGCTTCCCTGGTAGCTCAGATGGTAAAGAATCCACCTGCAATGCAGGAGACCTAGGTTCAATCCCTGGATCAGAAAGATCCCCTGGAGGAGGGCATGGCAGCCCACTCCAGTACTCTTACCTGGAAAATCCCCATGCACAGAGGAGCCTGGTGGGCTACAGTCCTTGGGGTCACAAAGAATCAGACATGACTGAGCAACTAAGCACAGCCCAGCATAGCATGTTTGTATAGACATTGTAGAATAGTAACACATATTACCTTTGAGTGACTGTGATTTGTCATACACTTTACTGGGAAATTTTACATTTATTATATGCAGTTATCACAATGACTCAGCCAAGTAGTTAAAAAATTTTTTTTAATTGAGAAGTAGTTGATTTACAATGTTGTGTTAATTTCTGATATATAGCAAAGTGATTCAGCTACACAGATATATGTACATATATATTCTTTTTCATATTCTTCTCCATTATAGTTTATTACAATATATTGAATATAGTTCTCTGTGCTCTACAGTAGGAGCTTGTTTTTTATCGATTTTATGTGTAGTAATTTGTATCGGCCAATCTAATCTATACCTCCACTGTCCCCTCCATCCCCCTTCGGTTTGTCTTCTATGTCTGTGAGCCTGTTTCTGTTTTTTAAATTCCACATATGAGTGACATCATGTGATATTTCTCTTTCTCTGTCTGACTTCCTTCACTTAGTATGATAATCTCTAGATCCATCCATGATGTTGCAAATGGCATCATTTCATTCATTCTTATGTCAGCCAAGTATTTGATCTTCATTTCCAAACAAGGAAAACTGAGGTTCAGAAAAGCAAAAAGATTTGTCCAAGACTAGCAAGTAATGGGGCTTCCCCGATGGCTCAGCAGATAAAGAATCTGCCTGCACTGCAGGAGACACAGGTTTGATCCCTGGGTTGGGAAGATCCCCTGAAGGAGGAAATGGCAATCCACTCCAGTACTTTTACCTGGAAAATCCCATGGACAGGGTTGCAAGGAGTCAGATATGACTGAGCAACTAAACAGAGACAGCAGGTGATAGGTGAGGACTCCAATCAAATTTTGCCTCCAAAGATGGCACTTCCCCATAAATGTGCACACGTTCGTATAGGGTTCTGTAGCCTCACAGGCTGCTTGATGCACGTTTCTGGGCCCACAGCCCCAAGCAGCCTAGCAACCCTGATGTTTTCAAGTTGGGTGATGAGTGGTGAAAGCGTTGCCACAGCCATGGTTTGCTCTGTCTGAGATTCCAAAGAGCTTGCTGGTGGTGTTTGTTCTTTCCTCTGAGAGACTGAAGAGGTGGGTGGTGTTGGGTGAAACCACTGGAGACCAGCCGTAGGTCTTGATGGAGGCTGTTGTGCTGAAACCAGCCTCCCTTCGAGAAGAACCTCCACGTGTTACCCAATGCAAGTTCGTGTGCCGCACGCACAGTAATGCCAAACAAACTGACTCTGGAGCAGAGAAAGGTTTATTGCAGAGCCGAGCAAGGAAAAAGGGTGTCTTGTGTTCAAAAAACCCTGAACTCCCTGAAAGGTTTCAGCAAAGCATTTTTAAAGGCCAACTGAGGGAGGGGCATCTCAGGTCACATGATCAGCTGGTACAGTTTTCTGATTGGTTGATATGATCCATCCTTAGGTATCAGAAGGTCTGATCATTAGTTTATTTCCTCCATTTGTTCGTGGTGGTTTTTAGTATCTGAAAAACTCAGGAAATATGCATCAGATCTTATTATTGGGGGACATCAGAGAGGAGCTACAGCAAGAGGATATGGGGGTGGGGTCTGTCCCAGGACCTGCTCAGTTACACTTGGAAGCAAGTCCTGAAATTAAAGGGATCCACTGAGATATGACTAAAGTGGAGATGTGTGTATAGGTGTGTGTGCGTGCGTGCACACACACACAGTATAAATATTCATGGTCGTTCATTATCTTTGCCTTTAGATCTTGTATTTCAGTCTCTCAACTGATGACTATAATTGGAGGTTGGTTGATGAGATTTGTTATATGATGTAAAACAACCTCTCTGGGGGTGTGACCTGGTACCCTCACTTTCTAGGATGCCTATAACAGGGAATCACCCTGTTTACTCATATTCATAATGATTTTAATACTTATTCAATAAATGTTAAAATGGTGACATCACAAAGTAATAACTAAGGGATTTATGTGGATTATTTCCTTTAATCCTAACAGCAATGCTTTTAGATAAAGAAACTGAGGGTTAGTGAAACCAAGTAACTTGACTGAGGCCACAAAGCTGATGAGAGAGGGAACAGACAGGCTTTCTCTAGAGCTCACAGTTTTTCTTAGACCCTGGGACTAAATTGATAGGTTTAGTTCCTGTTTCTTTGGGAAGAAAATCAGAAATTACCTAGACAGACATTTAAGTCTTTCCTTACCTGCATTTGTAACATATTTCCGTTAAATGAGATTAAGACCATGATGATATACTTAAACAGGTAGGTTTGTTCTGTGTTCATTGATTCATGCACTGATCCATAGAGATTGTTGAGTATATACAACGAGATGATGTCTGTGCTGAGTACCGAGCAGACAAAGGTGAACAAAATGTAGTTCCTTGAGAGAGGCTGGAAAATTATACAGGAACAAAAGGCATGCATGGGATATTATAAGAACCATGAGAAAAAGCACTTCTAAATTTGGGGGTCCGAGTGGAGTTCACCGTTGTAGCCTGCAGCCAAGAAGAGGTGCCAGAAAGCAGTCGAAAACAATCAGGAAGGGTGCAAGGCTGGGGTGATCATTTAAATAGATAATTTCTGGATTCTTTACTAAGAAGCCTAATGTTCTTTCAACTCCTCTCTACCCATGGAGCAATAACAAAGTCTGAAGCATCTTAGAGCCTGAAAGCCTTCAATGGATAACAGAGAATTGATATTCTCGACATTGTGGAGTTAACTCCACTGCTCAGAAACCTCATGCTCCCATTACTGTGTCGGCTTAAAAGTGAACACCGTGGGAATGGAAAATGGTACCACTATTTTTTTAAAGATAGTTTTGATGTGGGCCATTTTTAAAGCCTTTATTGAATTTGTTACAATATTGCTTCTCCTTTATGTTTTGACTTTTTGGCTGCGAGGCATATGGAATCTTAGCTTCCCCACAGGGAACTGAAACTGTACCCTCTGGATTGGAAGGCGATGTCTTTAACCACCAAATCGCCAGGGAAATCCCGGAACAGCTATTGTGGAAAACAGTTTGGCACATACACTTTCAAAAATTACATATAAGAGGAAAGTGAACCAAAAAGGTGAAAAAAAGAAGTTAAATATACATTTACTGTATAATCCAGCCATTCCACTCCTAGCTTTCTTCCGAGAAAAAGGAAAATGTATGTTGCCACCAAGACTCACGCGAGAAGTAGGTAGCAGCCTTATTCATTCGTAAGGTCGGAAAGTGAAACAACCTTAAAGTCCATCAAATGGGAAATTAATAAACAACATATTATATATACAGTGGGACAATATCCAACAAGAAAAAGGAACAAAATTCTGTTACACGCTACAACATGGATGAACCTCAGAGACAGGCTACGTGAAAGAAGCCGGGTGCAAGCATATTTGTCTGGTTCCGTGTATATGAAATGTCCGAAAGGCAGACATTTGGAGACAAAAAGGAGATTAAGGTTTTCCTAGGGCTGGAAGTGAAAACGAAGAATGACTGCTAACTGGGGCAAGGGATCCCTTTAGGAGATGGAAATGTTCTAAAAACCAAACTGCGGTGATAGTTGCAAAATTTTGAAAATGTATTAAAAATCATTGAATTGTCTGCTCAAAAATGTATTTTATGGTGCCTAATTATACTTTTAGAAAACTTGTAAACAATGACCAAATGTCCTACTAAAATTTCTGTTTGAGTTAGTTGGAGTGTCTGAAATGTCAATGTTTATCATTAACAACTGTAGCAGCCGTCCTGGCTGTTTACTCTTTTAAACATAGCCTTCAAATCTGTTTTATTCTTTGTCTTTAGAAAAGAACACAAGACTTTAAAGATGGCTCAGGGCATTAGTAAATCATGGAAGCTAAACCTTTCACCATGTTAGTTAAAATGACAAGATTTATGATTTACAGATGTTTTCCAGCAGATCTGAACTTCTTGTCAGCATCTCAGATTCTGTAGGACTTTTTGGATTTGTGATGGAGTGATTAGCGCTGGCAGTCCTTTTCTGCAATTGTGTAGTATCTAAGGGAGGCCCTGGAAGTAAATGCGATTCCTCAACCAAGAGCCATGAATTAGCCAACACAAGACTATGTTACTTTGGGCAGAATCCTTGGACTGCAAGGAGGTCCAACCAGTCAATCCTAATGGAAATCAACCCTGAATATTCATTGGAAAGACTCATGCTGAAGCTGAAGCTCCAATACTTTGACCACCCAATGCAAAGAGCTGACTCATTGGAAAAGACCCTGATGCTGGGAAAGATTGAAGGCAAAATGAGAAGGGGGTGCAGAGACTGAGACAGTTAGATAGCATCACTGACTCACCGGACATGCATTTGAGCAAATTCTGGGAGGTGGTGAAGGACAGAGACGCCTTGCATGCTGCAGTTCATGGGATCACATTGAGTCACACGACTTAGCAACTGAACAACAACAACAACAAAATGTATAAAATTAACATTTCACATTTTTTTTCATATCTCTTTTGAAAAGCCCTGGAGCCAAAGTCATGGGAAACATTTTAAAAAATCTAGTTTTCTTGAATTCCAGTTGTGCTTATCCAGCCAACTTTTCTTGGATAAGGATTGAAAAGTCAGTAGAGCAATTTAACTCTAGGAGAGGAATCGATAGGATTAGCACAACTCGTTCTCAAGAATCAGGTGGGTGTCATCTGAAATTGACTTGAAATTTCATCTCCTGGGTCCCCTGTTCTGTGCTTCCCTAGGGCAAGGAGATCCAACCAGTCCATCCTAAAGAAAATCAACCCTGAATATTCACTGGAAGGACTGATGCTGAAGCTGAAGCTCCAATACTTTAGCCCCCTAATGCAAAGAACTGACTCCTTAGAAAAGACCCTGATGCTGGGAAAGGTTGAAGGCAGGAGGAGAAGGGGATGACAGAGGATGAGATGGTTGGATGGCATTACTGACCCAATGGACATGAGTGTGAATGAACTCCAGGAGTTGGTGATGGACAGGGAAGCCTGGCGTGCTGCAGTCCATGGGCTTGCAAAGAGTCAGACACGACTGAACTGAACTGAACTGAGGGCTTAGGAACAAATAGGCACTGGTCTCCAGCAGGCTTGGTTTTAGTTCTGGTTCTATTACTTCTTACTTTTGTTGACTGAAGAAAAATGCACAACCTAAAAGTTGAGAATTGTGTTTTCTTTGGAGGACTTTCTGAGGACCCTTGCCTGGAAGACAGCCTCTGTGATGGCTCTGAGGGGCTGCTCTGAAGATGTAAGGGAGGAGCCAGGATATGTGAGTTTTTGCAACAAGGACCAGGTAGTCAGATCATCAAAAGATCACTGTTAATTAAAGAAAGCAAGACATCTCAAGTTTATGAATTTAGTGCTTTTCTATGTATGTTATGCAGCAAGAGTCCAGACTCACTGAAATAATTCCATGGATATACACCCCAGCTATCCAAGACCAGGCTCCTGGTTTCTCTATCCTGAATCCCCACAGGTGCACAGTCCTGGGGTGGCTGCATTGGCTGATGGCCTGATGGCCTGATGGCCCCAGCATCCTTTGTTCCCTGATATGATGACAGATAACATTACCTACAGTAACATTACCATGTGACTTTAGGTAAGTAACTGAATCTTCTTAATTCTCAGTTTTTAGAAAATCAGTAAAATGGAAATAATAATTATATCTATTCCAGAGGGTTGGGGCAAAGGCTTGCAGAAATAATTTACATATAGTGATAAGTGAAAGTCGCTCAGTCGTGTCTGACTCTTTGTGACCCCACGGACTATACAGTCCATGGGATTCTCCAGGCCAGAATACTGGAGTGAGTAGCCTTTCCCTTCTCCAGGGGATCTTCCCAACCCAGGGTTCAAACCCAGGTCTCCCGCATTGCAGGCTAATTCTTGACCAACTGAGCTATCAGGGAAGCCCCTGGCCCAAATTAGATGCCTCAAAACATGGTTTATCTGTAATAGTAGTTGCAGTATCCTATAGACCCTTCCATCAGAGGTAGGGCCACTGTTCTATTATTCTCAGTTGAAAATGTATAGAAGGTGTTTGAATGTGAGCATTTTTGAATAGAGAAATTGTTGTTACTATTGGTGCTCTGTGTCCTTAGCACGAAGCACAGTGCCAGGAATATTCTACTTGGTTCAAAAATATTTCTCTAGTAATTGAGCTGAATGGTTCCTTATTTTATTTTTTATTTATTCTAAAATCTTTTTTGGAGCATAATTGGTTTATAATGTTGTGTTAGTTTAGGTGCACAGCAAAATAAATTTGTTATACATATACATATATCTACTCTTTTTTAGTTCTTTTCCCATATAAGTTATTACAGAATCCTGAGGATAGTTCCTTATGCTATACAGTAGGTCCTTATTAGTTATCTATTTTATATGTAGAAGTGTGTATACATCAATCCCATCTTCCAATTTATCTCTCCTTCCCTTCCACCCCTATTAACCACAGAATTGTTTTCTATATCGATTACTTGGTTTCTGTTTTGTAAATAAGTTCCTTTGTGCCACCTTTTTTAGATTCCACATTTAAGCAATATCATATGATATTTTTCCTTCTCTGTCTTACTTCCCTTAGTATGATAGCCTCTAGGTCCATTCATGTTGTGGCGAATGGCATTATTTCATTCTTCTTTATCACTGAGTGCTCTTCCGTTGTATATGTGTACCACATCTTTATCCATTCCTCTGTTAATGGGCTTCTAGGTTGTTTCATGTTCTGACTAGTGCAGATAGTGCTGCAGTGAACTCTGGGCTGCGTGTATCTTTTTGAAGCATGGTTTTCTCTGCATATTCGCTCTGTAGTGGAGTTGCTGGATCATACGGTAGCTCTATTTTTAGTTTCTAAGGGACGTCCATCCTGTTCTCCACAGTGGCTGCACCAGTCTACAGTCCACCAATAACACAGGAGGGCTCCGTTTTCCCCACACCCTCTCCTGTGTCTATTCTTTGTAGGTATTTTGATGTTGGCCATTCTGTTCAGTGTGAGTGATGCCTCATAGGTGAGGGAAGCAAACTCAGAGATAGTAAATGGTTTTTCCACATTGCATAGATGTTCAGGGCAGCACTACAGTGGAACTTAGTACCCTTGGCCATTCTTCTGGTGCAATCAGACCATTTATCAACAGAGAGTGAGGGTAGTGCTGGGAAAAAGTGAAGGCAGGACATTCACAGAACCTTGACCAGTTGAAGCCCTGGGGGCTTCATGTTGATTGTCTGGGCCTCGTGGTTGATTGTCTGACTCACAGTCTCTGTGGCACTTTTTACCTCCTCCCCAAAATCCTACTTTGCACTGTACCTAGCCACCAAAACCTCAACCGAAGGCCAAGGTTGAAATTGTCTTACCCTCAGGCTTCTGAGTCTGTGTGGAAAATCACATGACTGGACAAGATGCCATCATTGAAGAATTATGGATCCCAGCACTTAATAAAGTTCCAGGGACATAGTAGTCACTTCATTGAGAGAGGATGTAAGAGAATGAATGAACCAGTTTTGGTTCAAGTAACACTGAAGAAGCTGGAGCTGAACGGTTCTATGAAGACCTACAAGAACTTCTAGAACTAACACCCCAAAAAGATGTCCTTTTCATCATAGGGGACTGGAATGCAAAAGTAGGAAGTCAAGAAACACCTGGAGTAACAGGCAAATTTGGCCTTAGAGTACAGAATGAAGCACGGCAAAGGCTAACAGAGTTTTGCCAAGAGAATGCACTGGTCATAGCAAACACCCTCTTCCAACAACACAAGAGAAGACTCTACATATGGACATCCCCAGATGGTTGACACCAAAATCAGATTGATTATATTCTTTGCAGCCAAAGATGGAGAAGCTCTATAAGTCAGCAAAAACAAGACTGGGAGCTGACTGTGGCTTAGATCATGAACTCCTTATTGCCAAATTCAGACTTAAATTGAAGAAAGTAGAGAAACCCCTACACTATTCAGGTATGACCTAAATAAAATCCCTTACGATTATACAGTGGAAGTGAGAAATAGATTCAAGGGATTAGATATGATAGCCAGAGTTCCTGAAGAACTATGGATGAAGGCTTGTGACATTGTATGGGAGACAGTGATCAAGACCATCCCCAACAAAAGGAAATGCAAAAAGGGAAAATGGCTGTCTGAGGAGGCCTTACAAATAGCTGTGAAAAGAAGAGAATCAAAAAGCAAAGGAGAAAAGGAAAGATATACCCATTTGACTGCAGAGTTCCAAAGAATAGCAGGAGAGATAAGAAAGCCTTCCTCAGTGATCAATACAAAGAAATGGAGGAAAACAACAGAATGGGAAAGACGACCGATCTCTTCAAGAAAATTAAAGATAACAAGGGAACATTTCATGCAGAGATGGGCTCGATAAAGGACAGAAATGGTATGGACCTAACAGAAGCAGAAGATATTAAGAAGAGGTGGCAAGAATACACAGAAGAACTGTACAAAAAAGATCTTCACGACCCAGATAATCACGATGGTGTGATCACTCATCTAGAGCCAGACATCCTGGAATGTGAAGTCAAGTGGGCCTTAGGAAGCATCACTAGGAACAAAGCTAGTGGAGGTGATGGAATTCCAGTTGAGCTATTTCAAATCCTGAAAGATGATGCTATGAAAGTGCTGCACTCAATATATGCCAGCAAATTTGGAAAACTCAGCAGTGGCCACAGGACTGGAAAAGGTCAGTTTTCATTCCAATCCCAAAGAAAGGCAATGCCAAAGAATGCTCAAACTACTGCACAATTGCACTCATCTCACACATTAGCAAAGTAATGCTCAAAATTCTCCAAGCCAGGCTTTAATAATACATGAACCGTGAACCTCCAGATGTTCAGGCTGGATTTAGAAAAGGCAGAGGAACCAGAGGTCAAGTTGCCAACATCTGTTGGATCATCAGAAAAGCAAGAGAGTTCCAGAAAAACATCCACTTCTGCTTTATTGACTATGCCAAAGCCTTTGACTCTGTGGATCACAAGAAACTGTGGACAATTCTGAAAGAGATGAAAATACCAGACCACCTGACCTGCCTCTTGAGAAATCTGTATGCACGTCAAGAAGCAACAATTAGAACTGGACATGGAACAACAGACTGCTTCCAAACAGGAAAAGGAGTACGTCAAGGCTGTATATTGTCACCCTGCTTACTTAACTTATATGCAGAGTCCATCGTGAGAAACGCTGGGCTGGAAGAAGCATAAGCCGGAATCAAGACTGCCGGGAGAAATATCAATAACCTCAGATATGCAGATGACACCACCTTTATGGCAGAAAGTGAAGAGGAACTAAAAAGCCTCTTGATGAAAGTGAAAGAGGAGAGTGAAAAAGTTGGCTTAAAGCTCAACATTCAGAAAACGAAGATCATGGCATCTGGTCCCATCACTTCATGGGAAATAGATGGGGAAACAGTGGAAACAGTGTCAGACTTTATTTTTTGGGCTCCAAGATCACTGCAGATGGTGATTGCAGCCATGAAATTAAAAGACACTTACTCCTTGGAAGGAAAGTTATGACCAACCTAGATGGCATATTCAAAAGCAGAGACATTACTTTGCCAACAAAGGTCCATCTAGTCAAGGCTATGGTTTTTCCAGTAGTCATGTATGGATGTGAGAGTTAGACTGTGAAGAAAGCTGAGCGCCGAAGAATTGATGCTTTTGAACTGTGGTGTTGGAGAAGACTCTTGAGAGTCCCTTGGACTGCAAGGAGATCCAACCAGTCCATTCTAAAGGAGATCAGTCCTGGGTGTTCTTTGGAAGGAATGATGCTAAAGCTGAAACTCCAGTACTTTGGCCACCTCATGCAAAGAGTTGACTCATTGGAAAAGAGCCTGATGCTGGGAGGGATTGGGGACAGGAGGGGAAGGGGATGACAGAGGATGAGATGGTTGGATGGCATCACCGACTCAATGGACGTGAGTTTGAGTGAACATTGGGAGTTGGTGATGGACAGGGAGGCCTGGCATGCTGCAGTTCATGGGGTGGCAAAGAGTTGGACACAACTGAGTGACTGAACTGAACTGAACTGAATATTCATTGAAGTGAAAGTTGCTCAGTCGTGTCTGACTCTTTGCAACACCATGGACTATACAGTCCATGGATTTCTCTAGGCCAGAATAATGCACTGGGTAGCCTTACCCTTCTCCAGGGGCTCTTCCCAACCCAGGGACTGAACCCAGGTCTCCCACATTGCAGGCAGTCACCAACTCGATGAACTTGAGTTTTATCAAGCTCCAAGAGTTAGTGATGGACAGGGAAGCCTGGCATGCGGCAGTCCATGGAGTCACAAAGAGTCAGACACAACAGAGCAAAGGACTGAACTGAACTGAATATTCACTGAAGGGCTTCTCAGTGGCACAAAGAATGTGCCGTCCAATACAGGAGACACAGGAGATGCGGGTTCGATCCCTGGGAAAAAAATCCCCTGAAGAGGGAAATGGCAACTCACTCCAGTATTCTTGCCTAGGAAATGCCACGAACTATATAGCCTGGTGGGCTATAGTCCACAGAGTCACAAAATAGTCTGACAAGACTTAGCAACTAAACAACAACAAATATTCATGGATGTGCCAGGCAATGTTCAAAACGTTGTAATCTTCCACCCACTGCATTTTCCAGGTAAGATTCCAAAGCCAGAGAGATAAACTGTTGAAGAGCGTGCAAATGGGAGCTGATGAAGCTGGTATCTAAACTGCAGAGAATGGGCTCACAACTGTTCTTATTGCTTTTAGGGACTTTGGGGATGGGAGAGAAACTGACCAGAGACAACTATGAGTCTTTCAGTTCAGTTCAGTTCAGATCAGTCACTCAATCGTCTCCAACTCTTTGCAACCCCATGGACACCAGGCCTCCCTGTCCATCAGCAACTCCCGGAGGTTACTCAAACCAATGTCCATTGAGCCAGTGATGCCATCCAACAATCTCATCCTCTGTCATCCCCTTCTCCTCACGCCTTCAGTCCTTCCCAGCTTCAGGGTCTTTTCAAATGAGTTGGTTCCTCGCATGAGGTGGCCAAAGAATTGGAGCTTCAGCTTCAGTCCTTCCAATGAACACCAGGACTGATCTCCTTGAGAATGGGCTGGTTGGATCTCCTTGCAGTCCAAGGGACTCTCAAGAGTCTTCTCCAACACCACAGTTCAAAAGCATCAATTCTTCGGCGCTCAGCTTTCTTCACAGTCTAACTCTCACATCCATACATGACTACTGGAAAAACCATAGCCTTGACTAGATGGACCTTTGTTGGCAAAGTAATGTCTCTGCTTTTGAATATGCCATCTAGGTTGGTCATAACTTTCCTTCCAAGGAGTAAGTGTCTTTTAATTTCATGGCTGCAATCACCATCTGCAGTGATCTTGGAGCCCAAAAAATAAAGTCTGACACTGTTTCCACTGTTTCCCCATCTATTTCCCATGAAGTGATGGGACCAGATGCCATGATCTTCGTTTTCTGAATGTTGAGCTTTAAGCCAACTTTTTCACTCTCCTCTTTCACTTTCATCAAGAGGCTTTTTAGTTCCTCTTCACTTTCTGCCATAAAGGTGGTGTCATCTGCATATCTGAGGTTATTGATATTTCTCCCGGCAGTCTTGATTCCGGCTTATGCTTCTTCCAGCCCAGCGTTTCTCACGATGGACTCTGCATATAAGTTAAGTAAGCAGGGTGACAATATACAGCCTTGACGTACTCCTTTTCCTGTTTGGAAGCAGTCTGTTGTTCCATGTCCAGTTCTAATTGTTGCTTCTTGACGTGCATACAGATTTCTCAAGAGGCAGGTCAGGTGGTCTGGTATTTTCATCTCTTTCAGAATTGTCCACAGTTTCTTGTGATCCACAGAGTCAAAGGCTTTGGCATAGTCAATAAAGCAGAAGTGGATGTTTTTCTGGAACTCTCTTGCTTTTCTGATGATCCAACAGATGTTGGCAACTTGACCTCTGGTTCCTCTGCCTTTTCTAAATCCAGCCTGAACATCTGGAGGTTCACGGTTCACGTATTATTAAAGCCTGGCTTGGAGAATTTTGAGCATTACTTTGCTAGTGTGTGAGATGAGTGCAATTGTGCAGTAGTTTGAGCATTCTTTGGCATTGCCTTTCTTTGGGATTGGAATGAAAACTGACCTTTTCCAGTCCTGTGGCCACTGCTGAGTTTTCCAAATTTGCTGGCATATATTGAGTGCAGCACTTTCATAGCATCATCTTTCAGGATTTGAAATAGCTCAACTGGAATTCCATCACCTCCACTAGCTTTGTTCCTAGTGATGCTTCCTAAGGCCCACTTGACTTCACATTCCAGGATGTCTGGCTCTAGATGAGTGATCACACCATCGTGATTATCTGGGTCGTGAAGATCTTTTTTGTACAGTTCTTCTGTGTATTCTTGCCACCTCTTCTTAATATCTTCTGCTTCTGTTAGGTCCATACCATTTCTGTCCTTCATCGAGCCCATCTCTGCATGAAATGTTCCCTTGTTATCTCTAATTTTCTTGAAGAGATCGGTCGTCTTTCCCATTCTGTTGTTTTCCTCCATTTCTTTGTATTGATCATTGAGGAAGGCTTTCTTATCTCTCCTTGCTATTCTTTGGAACTCTGCAGTCAAATGGGTATATCTTTCTTTTTCTCCTTTGCTTTTTGATTCTCTTCTTTTCACAGCTATTTGTAAGGCCTCCCCAGACAGCCATTTTGCTTTTTTGCATTTCTTTTCCATGAGAATGGTCTTGATCCCTGTCTCCTGTACAATGTCACGAACCTCCATCCATAGTTCATCAGGCACTCTATCTATCAGATCTAGTCCCTTAAATCTACTTCTCACTTCCACTGTATAATCATAAGGGATTTGATTTAGGTCATACTTGAATGGTCAAGTGGTTTTCCCTACTTTCTTCAATTTAAGTCTGAATTTGGCAATAAGGAGTTCATTATCTGAGCCACAGTCAGCTCCCAGTCTTGTTTTTGCTGACTGTATAGAGCTTCTCCATCTTTGGCTGCAAGGAATATAATCAATCTGATTTCGGTGTTGACCATCTGGTGATGTCCATATGTAGAGTCTTCTTTTGTGTTGTTGGAAGAGGGTGTTTGCTATGACCAATTCGTTCTCTTGGCAAAGCTCTATTATCCTTTGCCCTGCTTCATTCCGTATTCCAAGGCCAAATTTGCCTGTTACTCCAGGTGTTTCTTGACTTCCTACTTTTGCATTCCAGTCCCCTATGATGAAAAGGACATCTTTTTTGGGTGTTAGTTCTAAAAGGTCTTGTAGGTCTTCATAGAACCGTTCAACTTCAGCTTCTTTAGCATTACTGGTTGGGGCATAGACTTGGATTACTGTGATATTGAATGGTTTGCCTTGGAAACGAACAGAGATCATTCTGTTGTTTTTGAGATTGCATCCAAGTACTGCATTTTGGACTCTTTTGTTGACCATGATGGCTACTCCATTTCTTCTAAGGGATTCCTGCCCACAGTAGTAGATATAATGGTCATCTGAGTTAAATTCACCCATTCCAGTCCATTTTATTTCACTGATTCCTAGAATGTCAACATTCACTCTTGCCATCTCCTGTTTGACCACTTCCAATTTGCCTTGATTCATGGACCTAACATTCCAGGTTCCTATGCAATCTTGCTCTTTACAGCATCAGACCTTTCTTCTATCACCAGTCACATCCACAGCTGGGTATTGTTTTTGCTTTGGCTCCATCCCTTCATTCTTTCTGGAGTTATTTCTCCACTGATCTCCAGTAGCATATTGGGCACCTACTGACCTGGGGAATTCCTCTTTCAGTATCCTATCATTTTGCTTTTTCATACTGTTCATGGGGTTCTCAAGGCAAGAATACTGAAGTGGTTTGCCATTCCCTTCTCCAGTGGACCACATTCTGTCAGACCTCTCCACCATGACCCGCCTGTCTTGGGTGGCCCCACATGGCATGGCTTAGTTTCACTGAGTTAGACAAGGGTGTGGCCCTAGTGTGATTAGATTGACTAGTTTTCTGTGATTATGGTTTCAGTGTGTCTGCCCTCTGATGCCCTCTTGCAACACCTACCATCTTACTTGGGTTTCTCTTACCTTGGACGTGGGGTATCTCTTCACTACTGCTCCAGCAAAGCACAGCTGCTGCTCCTTACCTTGGACGAGGGGTATCTCCTCACTGCCGCCCCTCCTGACCTTGAATGTGGAGTAGCCTCTCTCGGCCCTCCTGTGCCTGCGCAGCTACCGCTCCTTGGACGTGGGATTAGCCTATTATAATTTCTACTGGTTCAACCACCCCAACTGCTGAGTCAAACTTGGGAAGACAGTCTCGCCCTCTGCTGGAAAGAGAAACTTGGAGCCATCAAGGTAAAAGAGCTCATGTTCAACCCCTACTCTCATGTTAAAAACCGAGGACACACATACTTCAGTTTGCATTTAGCAAGATCACAACTTCAGAAGCGTTACTTCAGGTCAGATCAGAATGTAGTATTAGAAATTTACAGGAGAAATAAGAACTGGGGATCCTCTAAGAGAATGCCTTCACTACCCTGCTGGGGAAATTGAGACCTCGTAGTGTAAACGCGGACAGTGGGCTTTTCTTTTCATAAGGCAAGTGGTTGACTTAAGTGGCTGAGACATCCACTTCAAAGCTATCTCTTTGAAATAAACACCAGTCACTCACGGGGCTAGACTGGAAAACCAGTCCTCTACCCCAGGCTTCTTTGTTTCAGAAATCGTGATTGATTTCAGTAACTGACCATTTGGCCTCTTTCCATGCTTTAAATTCCCCAATTAGGAACGAGCCTGCAAAACCCCAGGCCCTACCCTGGACCTAGTACTAGCAGAACCCGGTTCTGGTTCACCCTCTCTGCCCCTCTTTCCTCTTCTCTCCCCTCCTCTCTCCCCACGTGACTTCGCTGTGTGGCCTCAGGTGTGCCATGTAATTTCCAGGCCCCGTAAGTTATAAATCGTTTGCACTTCAGAGTTTCCTGATGGTTATTGCTGTGGGGGTCTTGCAATTATAATAAGAACCACAAGGGCCGGTCCAGCCATGAGGACTTCACCTGAGGCCGGGTGAAGTGACTCCCAGATTGACTCTGGCGACCAGGTGTACGACTCCCAGTGTGGAATATTTCTCATGTTGTCGTCTCTAAGAACACAGGCTATGGTTTGCGCTGTGTTTTAATCTCCCTCGATGCTGGTAGGTTTGGACCATCTCTCCCTTTTTATTCCTAACTGGAGAGAATCCCCGGGTGCGTTGTGCAAGCCTGCCCTCTGCTGGACAGCTCGTGTATTGACGCAAAGGGAAGTCCACCTGGCAAGCCAGACGTCGCACTGAGAGCCGCTCTAATGAGAAGAGGCAACACTCGGATGCTTTGTGGGTGTGCGTAGGGGGAGTTCCAGGAATCTAGTCTCAGGCTGCAAAGTGTCGTGCTTTTATTACAGGATCTGGGTGAAAAAAGAAAAATGAATGAAGGAGCAGGGGCTGAGCATGGGAGCACTAGTGTTTCCTTAAAAAGGAATACTGCGAATGCCATTAGTTCGGTCACCTCACCACTGTTCTCCTGCTGCTGCTGCTGCTGCTGCTGCTAAGTCGCTTCAGTCGTGTCCGACTCTGTGCGACCCCATAGACGGCAGCCCACCAGGCTCCCCCGTCCCTGGGATTCTTCAGGCAAGAACACTGGAGTGGGTTGCCATTTCCTTCTCCAAGGCATAAAAGTGAGAAGTGAAACTGAAGTCACTCAGTCGTGTCCAACTCTTCGTGGCCCCATGGACTGCAGCCTACCAGGCTCCTCTGCCCATGAGATTTTCCAGGCAAGAGTACTGGAGTGGGGTGCCATCGTCTGTTCTCCTACTAGGTCTCAAACTCTCAGAATAATGCTAAGAAGTGTTTTGCAGGTCCTAACCTCTGGACCACCAAGGAATTCTCTCCTTTTTGTTTTAGAATAGGTACCTGCAACGTGGTTCATTGATTTGTAATTTCCTTCCTAGTCTTCTAGACGGAGAAGGCAACAGCACCCCACTCTGGTACTCTTGCCTGGAAAGTTCCATGGACGGAGGAGCCTGGTGGGCTGCAGTCCATGGGGTTGCTAAGAGTTGGGCCCAACTGGGCGACTTCCCTTACTTTTCACTTTTATGCATTGGAGAAGGAAATGGCAACCCACTCCAGTATTCTTGCCTGGAGAATCCCAGGGACGGGGGAGCCTGGTGGGCTGCCGTCTATGGGGTCGCACAGAGTCGGACACAACTGAAGCGACTTAGCAGTAGCAGCAGCAGTCTTCTAGAATGTGTTTGTCAGCTCAGCCCAAGCAATCCATGGAAACTGAAAATGTGAATCGACTTTAATACTGTCAGTGTGGAGCCTATCATCTCCTTAAAAGTGAGACTTTATGAGCTTAATTGGATTATTTGTTGTCAGTGCAAAATGCCCGCTTTTGTGAACTAGAGTTTGATGTTGGGTCTGGCACTGACTGGCTGTGAGGATTGGGCAGGTTATTTATAAGTCAAAGCATTTGCTTTTCCATCTGCAAAATGGAGATGTAAATATTATGAAATAGTAACTATTTCATAGGGTTTTTTTCTGAAGAATAAATAAATTATTTCACTTACTTGGCACCATGGCTGATATATGGAAAACGCTTAATAAATATTATTGTTAGAAGAAGAAGAGCAAGGTGGTTGACTAGGGAGGAGGAGAAAGAAATAGTTGTATCAGATACAATCATTGATTTCATAATCCTTGCTATGTTGCCAATTTGGCTTAGATGTTATTAAATTTTGTCAATTAGTGTTACTTTTATTAATATATAGATAAACCAAATTTTGGAGAAGGCAATGGCACCCACTCCAGTACTCTTGCCTGGAAAATCCCATGGATGGAGGAGCCTGGTAGGCTGCAGTCCATGGGGTCGCAAAGAGTCGGACACGACTGAGCGACTTCACTTTCACTGTTCACTATCATGCATTGGAGAAGGAAATGGTAACCCACTCCAGTGTTCTTGCCTGGAGAATCCCAGGGACGGGGGAGCCTGGTGGGCTGCAGTCTATGGGGTCGCACAGAGTTGGACATGACTGAAGCAACTTAGCAGTAAACCAAATTTTATGATTTAACTTCTTAGATTATCTAGTTGGAGAAATGAGTTTAAAAAATAGTATTTCTTTTTTTTCTTATTTCATAAAGTAATACATTCTCACTGCAGAAACATTGAAAAATGCAGAAAAGCACCAAAGGAAAAAAGGGTTCCATTCAAAATTTACTCTATAACCATCAATGTTTTTGCATTTTATAAAGTTCTAATCATTAAATAACTCTCTTTTGCAATTTACTCTTCTCTATTTTTATCATGAGTCTTCTCCCATAATAGAAAAATCAAGTTTTAGAAGAATATTTAAAGACTATCCATTTATATGAACACACCATGATAAAGTTAAGCAGAATTCCCTGTTGTCAGATGTTAGGTATTACCCAAACACACTGCATGATAGTGAATGTTGTGTGGAACCTTCTGGTGCCTAAATCTTTGCCCATTCTTAATACTTTTATTCAGAGGGACTGTTTCACTGGAAGTCAAGTTGCTAGGTTAAAAAAGTACAGCCAGTCTGTGAGAATAAACCATATTTATTTTCTCAATAAAATCCATGGTTTAATTCTCAGAACGAGGCCACAAATAATCCACTGAATCTCAAAAATGGTGAAAATTAAAACAAGGTCTGGCATCCAAGGGCTTCCCTAGTGGCTCAGATGGTAAAGAAATCTGGCTGCAATGCAGGAGATCCCAGTTCTATCCCTGGGTCAGGAACACCCTCTGGAGAAGGGCATGGCAACCCACTCCAGTGTTCTTGCCTGGACAGAGTCCCATGGACAGAGGAGCCTGGTAGGCTACAGTCCATGTGGTCGCAAAGAATTGGTCACGACTGAGTGACTAACACAACGCTGGCATCCAAACTCCAAAATCTGGGCCCCCTTAACTTCCTTGACGCTTTCTTGTGGCCTGTGGATCCCAGACCCCCGCTATCCATTCTTCACCTTACCGTAAAGCTTTCTGAAACCCTGGGAGGCAAGATCAAGCCTGGGCCATGGACGCAGTGGTGTGCTGGTAAATGTCTAACCGCCAGCTCCCTGGAGGGTGAGGGAAGCCCAACTGTACAGCATTGTGCAGTTTTGTGTGTGTGTGTGTTTTTTTTTCCCTTTTGTAGAAAGAACTCCCACCATGGCAAGTTTTGCCAACAAGATGGCACAACTGAATGTGGAATTGGGAAGAGGAATCCACAGCGGGCTCTCAGGAGCTAGAAGGAGCCTGCTTCAGCACACCACCAAGGGGGTCCATGCCTGGTCCACACGGCCACCTGTTCCTCCTTCCCTCCCTGGGGGCATGTGAAGTCCAAGGACACGCTTCATTCCTCCTTACCAATTATGGTTTCAGGTGCCCAAGAAAGCACCTCCCTGTCTGCTCCCCTCCTCCACCCTCTTCTTGTCGACAAGTCATGCTCCAGGGACGTAAGTACCCAGGCTTCTTTTTCATTCCTGGTAACTAATATGTGTGCTGTGCTCAGTCGTGTCTGACTCTTTGCGGCCCCATGAACTGTAGCCCTCCAGGCTCCTCTGTCCATGGGGACTCTCCAGGCCAGAATTCTGGAGTGGGTTGCCATGCCCTCCTCCAGGGGATCTTCCCAACCCAGGGATCAAACCCAGGTCTCCCACATGGCAGGCGGATTCTGAGCCACCAGGGAAGCCCGTAACTAACACGTAGACCTCTCATTGTGGCAATGACTGACTGAAATCTGCTTATATCCCAGTGAAAATGACTACCCTAAGATTCTTTCCTGTTTAGATTGTGAGAAACAGAATAGATGAGTGTCAAATATCAGACACATTCATTTGTTTCAACTACTTTGCTCTGCATATTAAAAAAAATTAAAATATGAGAGGTCCTTTGGCACGTCCAATCACATTCCAGTTGCGTTTTGCAACTATTTTCTGGCATATCCCTGTATGTGGCAGGGCTCACATTGGCTGCAGGAGGGACACAGAGCCGGCCAACAGGAAGTGTCGTGTGTGTCGAGCATTTCCAGGTGCAAAGAGCTGCGCTCAGCGATTTACATATATCACCCCTGTAGTTCAGTCTTTGTCACGAGGCTGCATGGAAGGCTGTTTCCACCTTTATCCCACAAAGAAGAAACAGATGTTAGGACCTGACCTGTTCACTGATTACCAACCCCAGGTTTTTCTTCTGAGTCACTCTGTTCAATTCTGCTGGGGCTTCCATACCAAAGGACCACAGATTGGGTAGCTTCAACAACAGAAATGTGTTTTCTCACAGTTAGGGAGGCTAAAAGTCCCAAATTAGGTCCAACAGGCTCAGCTCCTGGAGAGGACTCTCTTTCTGGCTTGCAGATGGCCATCTTCTCGTGGTGTCTTCATGTGAGAGCCTGGGTCTCCCTCTTTTTGTAAGACCTCCAGTCCTGTCAGATTAGGACCCTGCTCTTATGACAGCAGGTAATCTTAATTCCCTCCTAAGGACTCTATCTTGAAACGCAGTCATGTTGGCAGTTCGGGCTTCAACTCATGAATTTTAGTGGGGAGACACAGTTCATTCCATAGCCTGTTTTTTACTCTTCAACAGTTCCAAGTTCATATAAAGATTAGGGGCACACAGTAGAATGTTACCAGTCACAAAAAAAGAATGAAATAATGCCCTTTCAGCAACATGGATGGACCTAGAGATTACCACCTAAATGAAAGAGAAAGACAAATATATGATATCCCTTATATGTGGAATCTAAAAAAGTGATACAAATGAACTGATTAACAAAACAGAAATAGAGTCACAGACATAGAAAACAAACGAGATAGTGGTTGCTGGGGGCAATAAATTAGGAGTTGGGAATAGCAGATTGACTATGTGGATCACAATAAACTGTGGAAAATTCTTCAGGAGATGAGAATACCAGACCACCTGACCTGCCTCTTAAGAAACCTGTATGCAGGTCAGGAAGCAACAGTTAGAACTGGACATGGAACAACAGACTGCTTCCAAATAGGAAAAGGAGTACGTCAAGGCTGTATATTGTCACCCTGCTTATTTAACTTATATGCAGAGTACATCATGAGAAATGCTGGACTGGAAGAAGCACAAGCTGGAATCAAGATTGCCAGGAGAAATATCAATAACCTCAAATATGCAGATGACACCACCCTTATGGCAGAAAGTGAAGAGGAACTAAAGAGCCTCTTGATGAAAGTGAAAGAGGACAGTGAAAAAGTGGGCTTAAAGCTCAACATTCAGAAAACTAAGATCATGGTATCTGGTCCCATCGCTTCATGGCAAATAGATGGGGAAACAGTGGAAACAGTGTCAGACTTTATTTTTCTGGGCTCCAAAATCACTGCAGATGGTGACTGCAGCCATGAAATTAAAAGACGCTTACTCCTTGGAAGAAAAGTTATGACCAACCTAGACAGCATATTAAAAAGCAGAGACATTACTTTGCCAACAAAGGTCCATCTAGTCAAGGCTATGGTTTTTCCAGTAGTCGTGAATGGATGTGAGAGTTGGACCATAAAGAAAGCTGAGCGCCGAAGAATTGATGCTTTTAAACTGTGGTGTTGGAAAAGACTCTTGCAAGTCCCTTGGATGGCAAGGAGATCCAACCAGTCCATTCTAAAGGAGATCAGTCCTGGGTGTTCACTGGAAGGACTGATGCTGAAGCTGAAACTCCAATACTTTGGCCACCTCATGAGAAGAGTTGACTCATTAGAAAAGACCCTGATGCTGGGAAAGATTGAGGGCAGGAAGAGAAGGGGACAATAGAGGATGAGGTGGCTGGATGGCATCACCAACTCAATGGACATGGGTTTGGGTGGACTCCAGGAGTTGGTGATAGACGGGGAGGCTTGGCGTGTTGCGATTCATGGGGTCGCAGAGAGTCGGACGTGACTGAGCGACTGAACTGAACTGAACTGCTGTGTATAAAATGGAAAAACAACAAAGACCTGCTGTATGGCACAGAGAACTATTATCAGTATCTTGTAAGAACCTATAATGGAAAGGAATCTAGAAAAGAATACATATGTATGTATATAACAGAATCACTCTGCGCCTGAAACTAACACAACATTGTAAATGAACCATACTTCAATAGAAACAGTTAAAAAATTAGGGGTATGCAAATGGTCATTGGAAGTGAGCTCTCTGTCTGTCATCCTGTGTGGCATACATGGTTAAGAGGAAAGGTAGGCTTTACCTTGCAAAACCAAAATCTGAGCTGGGTGTTGAGTCCAGGTGTGGCATTCCTATTGGAAGCCATGCTCATATTTTCTTACAAAGTGCTTTTGAAAATAAAACATTAGCATGATTGTAATAGTTGATCTCACTATTACCATAATCCTTGACCCATAGAAGACAGTTGGTTACACAAATCTTATTTTTTTAAGAAACACAATTGAGGCTTTTAGAGTGAAGGGAATTTTTGGTTGTCCACCTAAGTGGATGATCTGATTTTAGGAGCAGAAACCAGTTCAAAATCCATGATATTCAGTGACCTACATTTTACAGTATTAGCCACTTGATACATTATAATCCAAAATTGCCAGTTAAAAAAAAAAAGCTTTTATCATTAGCATAAAACATTCCACGAAGCTTTAAAAATTGCTTGTTTTATATAATTTGAGGTGTTGCTGAAATTCACTGTATGATTCCAATGTGACAGTGCTGAATTGAATATGGAGGCATGTATAATCTTCCTCTCAGAAATCTAAAGGAGTTATAATTTCAAATTTTTGTGCAATTAGATTAAATCATAATGAATTAGATAAATTAATTAAATCAAATTAAATCAACAACTAAAAAAGAAGGTAGGCTTTAATCACATGTTTGTGCTAAGTCGCTTCAGTTGTGTCCGTCTCTGTGTGACCCTATGGAATGTAGCCCACCAGGCTCCTCTGTCCGTGGGATTCTCCAGGCAAGAATACCGGAGTGGATTGCCATTCCCTTCTCCAAGGAATCTTCCCGACCCAGGGATCGAACCAGTGTGTCTTACATCTAACCTGCATTGGCAGACAGATTCTTTACCACTGGGGGCTCCCCTGGTAGTTCAGCTGTTAAAGAATCCATCTATAATGTGGGAGATCCTGGTTCAATCCCTCGGTTGGGAAGATCCCCTGGAGAAGGGAAAGGCTATTCACTCCACCCCTTGTCTCTCGTAGTCATATGTTCAGTGTAGCAATAAAAGCAAAAGATTTAATCCCAACACAGATGAATCTCCAACACACTCTACTAAGCCAAAGAAGTCAGACTCACAAGATGACCTAACACATGATTCCTTTTATATGACATCCTGGAAAAGGTTAAATTGTAGGAGCAGAAAACAGATCCATGATTTGTTTTGATCTCTTGGGAGTTGGAGTTGGGGGTGCAGGAAGAAGTTGATATCAGAGGAGCATGAGGGAATTTGGGGGGGTGATGATGGAGCAGTTCCATGCCCTGACTATGATGTATGGTTATACAACTGCATGCATTTGTTAAAACTGACAGAACCAGGCCATAAAAGGGTTTTGTTTTCTTTTAACTATATGTAAACTTTACTTGAGAAATGTCTGGGCTCCCTGTCAACCATGTGATGTCTTACAAAGTTTAGGGTCCACCATTGTCCATCCAGGCTCTATCCACCTTCCTCTTTGAGTTTATGTTAGACTCTTCACACACAGCTTCCCTTTATCTGTGACTGTATTATGTCTTTATTGATTTCTCTGTTTAGGAAGCAGGCTTGGTCCAGGGCAAGCTCATTTAGATTGTATGTATTATACACACAACAGCCCCAAGAGAAGCCTGTGTGCTCAGTGGCTTCAGTCGCGTCCAGCTCTTTGCGACCCCATGGACTGTAGCCCTCCAGGCTCCTCTGTCCATGGGATTCTTCAGGCAAGAACACTGGAGTGGGTTGCCATTTCCTCCTCCAGGGGATCTTCCCGACCCAGGGATCGAACCCTCGTCTCTTGCCTCTCCAGCATTGGAGCTTTGCCACTAGCGCCACCTGGGAAGCCCTAGCAGCAATACAGTTATTCCCCATTTCCTGATTAAGAAGCAGTTTCATGTTTTCTGTTGAGGCTGTCCGAGCGTGGCTTGGAAAAGAATTTCTAGACACAGGGCACCTCGGAAGGCAGTGAGTTAGGAACAAAGAGCAGAGATAATGAGCCCACTGCCAGCACAGCGGGCCAGCCCGACAGACCAGGGAGAGCCAGCAGGACAGTTAGAACAGCTGGCCGTCTCAAGGGAGAGCCGACGCTTTTCATGGTTTAGTAGCCAATTTTTATAGCCTCAAGACAAAGAAAATTCCACTAAAAGGTTGGCATTAGGTGATTAGTTAGGGTGTGAAAGGGTGACTGCTGGGTTGGGTGTTTTTGCCTAGTTTGGGGTCAGGAAGCCTCCTAGTGATGATTGGGGGGCTTTTGGCAAGTTACAAAGGGGCTCAGTCAGCTTCGGAGGGCTGTGGGTTCCACTTCTGTGGCCTTGGTACAAGCCCTCCCTTCTAAAGCCCTGGGGCAGGACTCCACATTTTCTTCAAATAATTTGCCTGTGCTCACACGAGAGCTGAAATGGTAGACCAGCACTCCAATCTTGGTATAGTTGATGTGACGAATGTCTGGCTACAGCTTCCTGATTAATGTGCCTTGTGTTAAGTACTCCCAGGTTTTCATTTAACGACCCAGTGTCCATTAGACTCGGAGAAGGCAATGGCACCCCACTCCAGTACTCTTGCCTGGAAAGTCCCATGGATGGAGGAGCCTGGTGGGCTCCAGTCCATGGGGTCGCTAAGAGTCAGGCATGACTGAGCGACTTCATTTTCACTTTTCACTTTCCTGCACTGGAGAAGGAAATGGCAACCCACTCCAGTGTTCTTGCCTGGAGAATCCCAGGGACAGAGGAGCCTGGTGGGCTGCCGTCTATGGGGTCACACAGAGTCGGACACGACTGAAGTGACTTAGCAGCAGCAGCAGCAGTCCATTAGACTACTGCTTAACAGAGACCCCCACTCAGGAGGCCTAAACCATAAACAGAGTTTACCGGCTTGTGAATCTCAGAGTCTGTATGAAAGTGAGCTTTAGATAAGTTTCAAGCCACTGACTCAATAACCTCTTGACAGACCGACTTTCATCCTCCTGCTGTAGTTTCATATAGGCTGTTGGCCTGATGTCTTCATTCTAAGGCTGGATATTCTTTGTGAACCCAAGACAACGGCCAACGTCAACTGACGCTTCTTTCTCCAAGCCCTTCCACCTCTTCCTTCACGTCTCATTCAACCACATGCCCAAATCTGGAATGATTATTGTGGACACAGGGTTGCATACATTTGGTTGGCTTAAGCCAATCCCAAACCTAACCTCAAGGCTGGGAAATACATTTCTATTCAGAAGGAGCGTGTGGTTAATGGGGAAGCTTTCAAAGGATCTGCTACAGTATTCAAGCCCAACCAGAAAGCTAACTCACTGACCAAAAATATGTTTCCTATTATCTGTGTATGTGTTGTCAATGACTTATTTGTATAGGCTCAGACAGAATGGGAAGATGCCTTGTCTAATGTCAGCCTCTGTGGTCAGTTTCAGGAGGGGCACCCTGAACCTGTTGGGGTGTCATCACTTCCTTAGTTATGATGGAGGGCCCAGAGCTAAGAGAGTGGCTCAGGAGTGTGATGGCTGGTGGGTGCTGGAGGGATCTTCCTTCTCAACTGAAGCAATGTTACAAGTCACCAGATCTCTTCTTTCTGAATCCACAAGCATCTGAAGCCTTCCCTGGATATAATTCTGGTGAGAGTGGAAAAAAGAGAGTTGTGGTCACTTTTGTACAATAATTAGAATAAACATTTATTTAGTGTTTTATGCAGCTTATATTTATGGGATTTAGAAGCAAACAATGTGGAGATGGCCAAGTCCTGAGTTAAAATGCAGTTTTCTCAA
Organism: Bubalus bubalis; assembly: GCF_019923935.1. Lineage (NCBI taxonomy): Eukaryota > Metazoa > Chordata > Mammalia > Artiodactyla > Bovidae > Bubalus > Bubalus bubalis. The sequence continues at coordinate 4,594,625 of NC_059174.1, read as the reverse complement.
ACCACATTCCATTACCCCAAGATTTCCTCCATTTGGTATGCATTCTAGATCCAGTTGGGTTTAGCTGACTTATAATGCTGTGTTAGTTGCTGGTGAAGAGCAAAGTGATTCAGGTATACACACACACACTCCTTTTCATATTCTTTTCCACTGTGGTTTATTATAAAATGTTGAATATAGTTCCCTGTGCTGCACAGTGGGACCTTGTATTTTTACCCATTCTATATACAATAGTTTGCATCCTCTAGTCACAAGCTGCCAACCCCCTCCCCCTCCCCTTGATAACCACAAGTCTGTGCTCTATGTCTGTGAGTCTGTTTCATAGGTAAGTTCATTTGTGTCATCGTTTAGGTCTCCCTTACAATTGACATCATATGGTATTTGTCCTTCTGACTTACTTTGCTCAGCATGATCATCTCTAGATCCATCCATGTAGCTGCAAATGGCATGATCCCATTCTTTATGGCTGAGTAATATTCCACTGTATGTATGGACCACATCTTCTTTATCCACTCATCCGTCGATGGGCATCTAGGTTGTCTCCATGTCTTGGCCGTTGTGAACAGTGCTGCTGGGAACATTGGGGTGCCTGTGAGATGGCGTTTATGATCTTTCACTCTGAATTTGTCACAGAGACATCTAACCGTTCCCCAATATCTGTCCTTCATTTTTTCTGCAACAATAATAGATAAAGAATAACAGAATAAAGAGCTACACTTCCCAGTCTCCTTTAAAAGATACATGACCACAACTAAGTTTTGTTCAATGGGATGCAGGAAACGTAATGTGTACAACTTCTAGAAAGCATCCTTAAAGGAAGAGTGTGGTTTTTCTCCTCTTTCATCCTTCCTTCCGGCTGGACGGTGGGCAAATTGGCTGGAACTGGGCTCATTGTCTTGGATCAGAAGGTGAGAATTGTGTGCTGAGGTTGCTGGGCAACAAGATAGAAGGCATTGGGGTCTTGGTGAGAAGGGGTAATCCTCCCAGGCCTGAACCACCTGTGTTTATGTGAAGGAGAAGTAAGCTATCATTCACAGGCCCTTCCAATGTCGGCTTTCTGTCACTTGCTCCTAAACGTAATAGAAATAATCGCTAATGGTTATAACCATGCCTGGCACCCAGTGAGGCTTCTATAATTGAATCTAGGCAGTCTGGCTTCCAGAGTCCCTGCTCTTAATCTCTGTGCTGTCTTGAGTTAATACAAATACCACCCAACAGACTCTGCTGGAGGAACCGTGGAGGAGGAGTTTAGGTCTAGAGACAGCCCTGAGGAAGTTACTAGATTGAAGCCTCTTTCCAAAATTGCTTCTGATGAATCTAATGCAAATAACTGGGACCATCTGGATTGAATTGCCATTAAAATAGACGCATGGGTTTAAAAGTTGAGAGCGAAGCATGTGGCCAAATGTGTGTCTCCTTCAGCTTGGAAGGTCGGCTTGTCGGCCTGAAATGTTGTAGGACCCAAGAACATGGAGGTTCATCTATTTCTAATTAATTGGGTTTTGTGGTGCTTTTGGAGGATCTTTGGCCAAATGACAGATGAGGAGGGAGCCACGGCCAGGACCTTCTCTCTCTTAGGCTCCCGAAGGCAGCTGTGTCTTCAGTGTTTCCAAATCTAATTTATTGTTGTAACCTGAGCAAGTTACTTTCTTGTCAGTAGAGTATTTTTCTTGTTCCTGTTCCAGGGTTTCATACTTGACAATCTCTTACGAGTCTTTCTAAGCTGGGACAAGCAATCTCAAATCAGATAAAAACGAAAGGATTCATATTCACATTCAAAGCAACAGAGGCCTAGAAAAATTTTATGCTCATTCTTCTTAGGCATTCCAGTTTGTTTGTTCATTCATTCAGTGATTCATAAGCAAGCATTTGCTGAATTCTATGAGTAACATAACTTTGGACAGATTACTTCCCATACATTCTAAATTTTGCAACAAATTTCCAATAGATTAAAAGTGTACATAGCAGGTGAATGAAAATGATAGTTGTGGTTATTACCATGATTTTCAAAGCCCTATGCTAGTCAATGGAAAAAATTAGCACAGAGCTAGAAAATACAGAACAAATAGCCCTACTCTCACTCAGCCTTAGCACATATGGATAATCATTCACTTCGCTAAATATCAAAGAAATAATTCTTCAACACTTATTATTTACCATATACTATGTTGGGAAGTGAACATAAAATAATTAAATAATCGTTTTCTGTTTCCAGGACTTTGTTTATAGTCTAGAATAGCCCAGTCTAATAGATATATAATGCATATCACATATATATAAATTAGACTTTCTAGGAATCATACTAGAAAATAAAATGTGAAATTAGCCTATTAATTTCATAATCTTATTAATTTTAGAAACCAATTGTTACTGTATATTTGCTCTAAACTATCATCATTTCAACATATACTCACTTAAAATGATTCATAGATATTGTACATTATTTTTTTCATAGTGAGTCTTCCAACCTAGTGTGTATTTTTACACATACAAGTACATCTCAAATCAGATGCTAAATTTCTGGAAATCCTTGATCTGTATTTAGAGTTCATAAAATTTATAATTTAGAAAGTTGTCTCACACTTTAAAAATTTCCACTAAGTAAATCAGCTTTAAAAAAAAAATTATTGGAGTATAGTTGCTCTATAACGCTGTGTTAGTTTCTACTTACAGCAAGATAAATCAGCTATACATGTACACATATCCCCTCCTTTTTAGATTTCCCTCCATTTAGGTCGCCACAGAGCACTGAGTAGAGCTCCCTAAGCTATACAGTAGGGCCTCATCCCCACCAGAGTGGTCCACGTGTTACAGTCAGTGAGCCCACACCGACACATCGTTATCATGCAAAGTCCATAGTTCCCCTTAGGGCTCGCTCTTGGTGTTGTATATTCTGTGGGTTTGGATAAACATATAATGCCATGTCTCCATCATTATAGGATCACACAGAAGAGCTTCACAGCAGTAAAGATCTTCTCTGCCTATTCATCCCTCCCCACCCCCACAGCCCCTGGCAACCGCTGGTCCTTTTCCCGCCTCCCAAGTTTTGCCTTTTTTGATAATGTCATATAGTTGAGTCACTCGGTGTGTAACCTTTTCTGACTCACTCCTTTCACTTAGTAATGTGCACTGAAGTGTCCTCTGTGTCTTCTCGTGGCTTGATAGCTCATTTCTTTTTATGAGTTTGATGAAACAATGAAACACATGTGAGAGTTTCATTGATGAAACAATGAAACTTTTTATTTCATTGTTTGATGTCCTACAGTTTATTTATTCACCTACTGAAAGACATCTTGATTGCTTACAATTATGAACAAATTGGCAATAAACATCAATGAGCAGGGTTTCGTGTGGATATACGTTTTCAGCCCTTTGGGATAAATACCAAGGAGCATGATGGCTGTATCACATGGTAAGAGTGTGTGGCACCCCACTCCAGTACTCTTGCCTGGAAAATCCCACAGACAGAGGAGCCTGGTAGGCTGCAGTCCATGGGGTCGCAAAGTCGGACACAACTGAGCGACTTCACTTTCACTTTTCACTTTCATGCATTGGAGAAGGAAATAGCAACCCACTCCAGTGTTCTTTCCTGGAGAATCCCAAGGACGGGGGAGCCTGGTGGGCTGCCGTCTACGGGGTTGCACAGAGCTGGACATGACTGAAGTGACATAGCAGCAGCAGCAAACTGTCATCTAAAGCGCCCGGCCTGCTGTGCATTCCTGCCAGCAGTGAATGAGAGTTCCTGTCGCACCAGCGTGTGCTGTTATCGGTGTTCTGGATTTTGACATTCCAATAGGTGTGTTGCGGCATGTCCTTGTTTCTATTTGCAGTTCCTTAATAATGGTTTTTCCTGTGGTCATGTATGGATGTGAGAGTTGGACTGTGAAGAAGGCTGAGCACCAACCAATTGATGCTTTTGAACTGTGGTGTTGGAGAAGACTCTTGAGAGTCCCTTGGACTGCAAGGAGATCCAGCCAGTCCATTCTGAAGGAGATCAGTCCTGGGATTTCTTTGGAAGGAATGATGCTAAAGCTGAAACTCCAGTACTTTGGCCACCTCATGGGAAGAGTTGACTCATTGGAAAAGACTGTGATGCTGGGAGGGATTGGGGGCAGGAGGAGAAGGGGATGACAGAGGATGAGATGGCTGGATGGCATCACTGATTCAATGGACGTGAGTTTGAGTGAACTCCAGGAGTTGGTGATGGACAGGGAGGCCTAGTGTGCTGCGATTCATGGGGTCGCAAAGAGTCGGACATGACTGAGGGACTGAACTGAACTGAATAACAGTATACGGAGCATCTTGTTTTAATATTCCTTTCCATTATGCTTTGGTACAGGATATTGAATATAGTTCTCTATGCAATAGAGTAGGACCTCACTGTTGATCTATTCTGTAATGATAGTTTGCATCTGTTAACCCCAAACCCCCAGCCTCCTCCCCTTGGCAATCCCAAGTCTGTTCTCTGTGTCTGAGAGTCTGTTCCTGTTTTGTGGATAGGTTCATGTGTATCATATCTGAGATCTCACATATAAGTGATACCATGTATTTGTCCTGCTTTAACTTCCTTCACTTAGTAGGGTGATCTCTAGGCCCATCCATGTTGTTGCAAATGTTATTTCATTCTTTTTATGGCTGAGTAGTATTCCATTGCATATATGTACCACTTTTTCTTTATCCATTCATCTTTCCATGGATATTTATATTGTTTCCATGTCTTGACTGTTGTGAATAGCGGTGCTGTAAACACTGGGGTGCATGTATCTTTTTAAATTATAGTTTTGTCTGGATATATTCCCAGGAGTGGGATTGCTGGATCCCATGGTAGTTCTATTTTTAGTTTTTTGAGGCGCTGTGGAGCATCTTTTCATATAGTCATTTGCCATCTGTGTATCTTTGGTGAGGCATCTGCTCGGTTCTTCTGCCTTTTTTTAAGTCAGCTTCTTCATTCTCTTACTGTTGAGTTTTAAGAGTTCTTTGTATATTTGGATGACAGTCCTTCATCAGTTGTGTCTTTTGCAAATATCTTATTCAGTCTGTGGCTTGAGTCCTCATTCTCTCTAGTATCTTTCACAGAGCAGAGGTTTTTAATTTTAATCAAGACCAGATTATCGATTGTTTATTGCACAGATCATGCTTTTGGTGTTGTATCTGCCATCACCGTACCCAAAGTCATCTGGATTCTCTTCTGTGTTATCTTCCAGGAATCTTATAACTCTGTGCTTTACATTTAGCATTATGATCCATTTTGAATTGATTTTTGTGAAAGGTCTAGATTTTTTTCTTCTCTTTTTGCCTTAGACTATCCAGTTTTCCAATACCATTTGTTGTAAAGCCTGCTTTTCCTCCATGGTATTGCCTTTGTTCTTTTTGAAGATCAACTGACTATATTTATGTTGTTATTGTTCAGCAGCTAAGTCACATCCGATTCTTTGTGACCCCATGGACTGCAGCATGCCAGGCTCCTCTGTCCTCCACTGTCTCCTGGAGTCTGCTCAAATTCATGTCCATTGAGTCGGTGATGTATTTCATTTATTTTTAATGCACTGAAGAAGAAGAAAGACCACTTAACCCAGCATTGGAAGCCATCCACCTTGTCCATGGAGAAAACCTTGGTGCTGGCCTTTACTTCGAGATTCTGCCCTTCCACTTTTTGGTGTGAAAACATCAAACATCTATGCGTTTCAAGTGATGTCAGATGACATATATTTTCTATTCATCTTAGTTGGCAAAAAAAAAAAAAAAGGCACAAGGCACGAACTGAACAAGGTTGGCAACTTCTTTTCCTTTTTTTTTTTTGGTTTTTTAGTGCCGTTTTTGACTGTGAAATTAAAGTTTCTCGTTCCGTGGTCTTTGGACTTCCACCTCTGAATGATTTACGTCTTAACGAAAGGTCCGCTAGGGGGAGAAGTTTAGTAGCGTTAGAGCTCCTCCGCTCAGCCAGAAGTGTTTTTGTCGACTCCTCAGTAAACAAAAGATCGCTCTCGAAACCAAACAGCACCAGGCCAGAAGGTTTGGTGTGCGTGTCCGGAGTTCTCCCGCGGCACCTTTGAGCCGACGCTGCGCAGAAGCACGGCGGGGCGTCCGGGAAGGGCTGATGCACCCGGCCGAGGCGCGGGCCGCCGAGCGCAGCGCGTCTGGGACAAACCCCAGTGCTTCCACACTGAGAGTGCTTATTCACGAGTGAACCAAACTCCCGGACTGATTAGAATCAGAAGTTGCATAGGAGATCGCGCTGGCCTCCCAAGGGTTTGCAAGGGTGCTGCGCACAGAGCAGGGCTAGACTCGGCCCCGGTACCTGTCCAAAGAATAGACACACTTAAGACGCGCTTTTAGCAGCAAGTCACGCGCTCAGTGGTGCTCCGGGTATATACCTCCTAAGAAGACATCTGTCCGAGTGCCAGAAGTCCCACCGCTGATGAATGACGTTTCAGAATCCCTGGCCCTGGACAGTTATTATTATTATTTTTTTGTAGATGCTCTTCCAATTCTTGCCATGGCTGTGTGCCACATTTCTTTAGCTGCCTTTATAGGATCAACTTTTTAAAATAAATTTATCTTAAAAAGAGACGTATAGCTATTATAAGTGGAAAATAAGTTCCACTTGCCATTGATAGAAAGCATGTGTCAAGATAAATTCAGCAGACAACGATATTACTTAGATGGATACTCAGCCCTCCTCAAAATTTTAAGCTTGAGACCTGCTCCCTCTTAAGCAAGAGGATTAGCAAGTGCTAGAAAGAGGTGTTAAAGACGTTTTAGGCCCCCTATGAGATTTTTATTTTCCTTGACAAAATAATCAAGAGGCCTGAAAGGGAACAGCTTTCCCCCAACACGATTCAGAATTATTTCATGTCTTGTCTGTGCAGATAGTCATCCTATAATCCACCTAAAACAACCTGCCTACCACCAGCAGATCCTCTAATACCTTGGGAAACACAGCTTTAAATCACAGCTATTGCCTAGAAGCGAGAAGCCACTCAACTTCTTCACAAGGAAGAAGGAAGCTACGGATATAACTCCAAAGCTATCTGTGTTATTAAAGATAACTCATCTAGATAGACTAGAATTTAAGTGCAGCCCCCTCACCTGTCTAGCAGGCTGCAAGTCTGTTTTTATTTTAATGTTTCATACTAAAAATAATTGAACTAGTTTCCAGGAACTTTTACTTCTTTGTTTTTCTTGCATCCCACATTGAACTTGCCAATATGCTGCAGTTTTTGCAGTTTGTCCTCTGGTCTGCGTCTCTTGTGATCCTGCCTTAGTCTAAAGCCTCATCTGCTATTGATGCAACTGGCTAATGCTATCCTGCCTCTGTCTCTCCACCCTTCATTCCATCATCTACATAAAACTAACCCTCTAGTAACAATGCACATTGTTTTACTGTGGTCTTCCTCAGTTGAGAGATTCCTAAGTAAAATGCCCAAGGCCACACCCTTTGTTAAGTGGCAGAGCTGGGAATCCAAGTTCATTTGTCCAGTTCCAAAGGGCATTCTTTAATGACCATATCGGTGTTCATTGCCAAAGACGGAAGTTAAGCAGCTGACCTTCTGCAAAAAAGGTACTTAGTAGGCTTTAATAACCCAAATACATCCAACATTTCCGAAACTAAAAATGACTGTTAATTCAGTCAATATTTATAAAGCATTAAGCAAATCTGGGCTGTTTCTGTCTAAGTGACAGAAACACACTTAAACTGGTTCAAATACTGTGAGATACTATTTATTAGCTGTTCACTGTGTATAACTGAAAACTTTGGGAGGTAGGGCTAGCTTCTGGCTGGGCTGAACCGAGGAACCAGGTCCCTAGGATTCAGTCACTGGTTCTGCATTTCTCAGCCCCCGCTTGCAACTGCTTCTTCTTGAGCGGGTCTTCCCCTGGTGATGACAGGATGCCTGTCACTAGCTCAGGGAAGCCAGGGGCCTGAGCAATTCTCAGGTCACCTGACACGACGCCAGCTCACTAGCCCCGACAGCCTGCTCAAAAAGAGACCACTCACTTCCTTGGTAATTCTTGCCAGAGTTTCGGGACTGAATCTCATTGGCCCAGCTCGGATCATGTGACAATCAGAAACCAATCATTTGCGCCGGGAAAATGGCTTATGTTGATTGGTCCAACCTAGATCACGGGCCCACGTCTACAATCAAGGGATAGAATTAGGCTCTCTGAAACAAATGAACTTAGGCTGGAGGAGGGTAGTTTTCTCAAGGGAAACTGAGATAGGGTTACTAGGAAAGAATTCGGGAAAGAGGGGAATAGACGCTGACTGCTAAATCCCATGGACCGAGGAGCCTGGTAGGCTGCAGTCCATGGGGTCGCGAAGAGTCGGACACAACTGAGCGACTTCACTTTCACGCATTGGAGAAGGAAATGGCAACCCACTCCAGTGTTCTTGCCTGGAGAATCCCAGGGACGGGGCAGCCTGGTGGGCTGCCGTCTATGGGGTCGCACAGAGTCGGACACGACTGACGCGACTGAGCAGCAGCAGCAGCAGCAGCTCTGGGGGCAGGCCAGAGTAGCAGGTGCTGCTATGTGCTTATGATGGGTTGTGTATTGTGTGGGATGAAGAGGCATTTCACGCATACTCATATTCTCAAAGAACTAGTACTCAGGAGGCAGATAAGAAGAAACAGTATGAGAACAAGAAGGGGAATTATCTCTATATTAATAGTTCACCAGGTGAAATAGGAACCCCAAAAGGAGAGAGATCATTTGTGGGAATTAGGGCTAAAATCATCAAGGAGACATTCTAGAGAAGGACTTTGAAGGATGGGCAGAGAAGGTTAGGAAAGATACTGGCCCTCTGACCTTATCCCTGCACAGTCGTGACTGTTTCACACCATGGCAACAGGGACTATGCAGATGAAATAAGGTTACTGATCAATTGATAGTCATCGGGCAACTCTTAGGCACTGGGTCACCTGGGAACCTCTCATTCCATCTTTTCTCTGCAAGTTCCCCTGAGAAGGGGTATAGATGAGAAGGAAGGAGTGGTGCCTCTGGTACTTGGGCTTCCCTGATAGCTCAGCTGATAAAGAATCCGCCTGCAATGCAGGAGACCCCAGTTCGATTCCTGGGTCGGGAAGATCCGCTGAAGAAGGGATCGGCTACCCACTCCAGTATTCTTGGGCTTCCCTGTGGCTCTGCTGGTAAAGAATCCACCTGCAATGTGGGAGACCTGGATAGGATCCCTGGGTTGGGAACATCCCCTGGAGAAGGGAAAGGCTACCCACTCCAGTATTCTGGCCTGGAGAATTCCATGGACTGTATAGCCCATGGGGTCACAAACAGTTGGACATGACTGAGTGACTTTCAGTTTAATTGCCCTCTGGGCTTTCTTTTCCATCAAACTTTCCCTTGATATTGATCGCAGGTTTCAAGGTCTGCAGATGGGTTAGAGGTGGGACTGGAGTGTGGCAGTTATTTAAAGTTGATACACGATGGTGGTTGGTGACAAAAACATTTGAATTCTTGGCTTTCCCCATCTCAAGCCCTACTTCTGCATTTTGGAATAAGAGTTCTGCGTTTGTGGTTCATGGATAATTTTAGGGTGTACACAGAACTTCTGGAGGCAAGGCTTCAAACTTTGTGTCGATACATTTAGAAATTTTCCATGGAAAAGCACTATGGCCCAAGAAATATCAAAACCCACCACCTCAGAGACTTTTTTTTTTTTTTCAGGGACCATGGTCTGTTCACCAGGGTTCTTTGGGAAGAACTTGGACAAGGTTTGCTTCAAGTTTCATCTTTTAGTGAATTGGAACTCTAAAACCCCAGCTGCCAGCCCAACACCTTCCTGTGTCTTGGGATTATGGAACTATGAAAGGAATTTGTTTTGCTGGATAATTTTGAGTAACTTGAGCTGTGTATTGGGTGAAAAAGGGAAAAATCTATCAAGCAGTCCTGTGCCCTATGGTACAGACAACATTTGTCCAACCCAGATGCCCCCCAAATTGGAATCACTGTTACCCTAAGGACAATGGGTGGTCCAGGAAGGGGTATGCCTAATTTTAGAAAGCCAGACTCATCACCGGGGTGATCTTTAATAGAAGCCTTTGTTGAACAATGGTTTTTATCCCAGAATGTGATCACAGCTGTTTTATTTTAGCTAATGCAGCAATTCAAGCAATTAAATCCATATTCCACTGTGGCTATTTATTTTCACGAAGTAGTTCTCCATGCATTGTCATGAAAGAATTCTTTGAGACTTGCAAAGTCAAAACAGAATGTAGACTTTTTTTTTTCCTTCTAAAATAGCCACATCTGCTTCTTCAAGTTGTCTTTTCTTTGTTGATGTCTCATAAGGATGTCAACTTTTAATCTCCAAGAACTAGGTTCCATTGGGAGAAATAAGATTTATTCTTTAGAGGCAATAGAGTAAGTATCATGGTAAATCATAGTCCAGGAGAAAGAGGAGGACCGGTTTGTTTTAGTAGCAAAAGAACAAATCAGGGAGCTCATGTTGAAATCTGATATTGTTACAAAATTAAATGAGATGATTATTTCCTGGTTGTAACATTATTTATGAGTAAAAGATTTGATGTATTTATTTTGTGACTCCCTTCCTTTTCCTTATGATTATATATTGTGTAATTATTTTATTCAATCATTCAACAAATATTCATTGAACTGCCAGTATGTGTCAGGAATGGTGAACAAGATAGACACAATTGTATTCCTTTTTTGTTTTATTTTGACCATAATTTTTAAAAATTAATTTTTACTGGAGTATAGTTGCTTTACAATGTTGTGTTAGTTTCTGCTCTACAGCAAAGTGAATCAGCTATCTATACACATATATCCCTTCTTTTTTGGATTTCCTTCCCATTTAGGTCACCACAGATCGCTGAATGGGCTTCCCTGGTGGCTCAGATGATAAAAAATCCACCTGCAATGCAGGAGATCTGGGTTCCACCCCTGGGTCAGAAAGATCCCCTGGAGAAGGGAATGGCTTCCCACTCCAGTATTCTTTCCTGGAGAATTCCATGGACAGAGGAGCCTGGTGGGCTACATCCGTGTGGTCACAAAGAATCAGACACGACTGAAGGACTAACACACAAACATACACAGACCATTGAGTGGAGTTCCCTGAGCTCTACAGTAGGCTCTCATTAGCCATCTATTTTATACAGACTATCAATAGTGTATATGTGTCAATGCCAGCCTCTCAATTCATCCCAATCCACCCCTCCTTCCCCTGGACACAATTTTTGACCTTGTTCCATTTATATCATTTCTGGAAAGACCAACTAGAAGTCAGAAAATAAAGAAATGAATAGAAGAATCAGAGACTGTGGTACATGCCAGGAAGGAAGGAAGGAAGGAAGGGGGTAAAATAGGAATGAATTGGAAAAGGACGTTACTTTAATTAAAAAAAAAAAATACACCCATAGACACCTGCTCTGTAGACTGAGGATTTAAGCTGAGGCTTAAAGGAAAGATGATTTAAAGGAAAGTTTTATCTCTGTGTATAAATGGAGGGGGAGCATCACAGACTGATGGAATTGGCAAGGGCTTGAGGTGGGAAGCTTGGTGTATTTGAAGAACTGGAGGATGAGTGGCTGGAAAACAGTGAGTAAGATGAGTGTGCCGGGAAAGCAGTTACTCCTGTTCTTGCCTTAGTGAAATGGGAGTTCACTGTTGCATCTGGAATTACACTGGCATAGTCCCTGCCATCTTGCTTGCCACTGCTTCAGGAGAAGGAGTGCCCAAACTCAGGATGTGCTGTACTGAGATCATGGCGCTTGGGGTGGTAAGAACTAAATGCTTGTGTCCCCCTCCCATATTCACGTGTTGGAGCCCAAATCTGCAATGTGATGGTATTTGGAAGCATAGCTTTTGGAAGGTGACCAGATCATGAGAGTGGAGCCCCCACAAATGGGCTGATATTCTTCAACGAAGCGATAGGAGCGAGACGCCTTCTCCCTAGTGCCTCCCCTCTTCTCTCAGTCATGGAAGACACAGTGAGAGGCTGGGTGGTCTGTCAATTAGGAGGAGAGCCCTCACCAAGCCCCCAACCACGCTGGCACCCTGATCTCAGACTTCCAGCCTTCGGAGCTGTGGGAAATAAGTGTCAATTGTTTAAGCAACCCAGTCTGTATAACGTTCTGTTGTAGCAGCCCAAGCTGCCTAAAACATAGGAGTGAAAATTACTGGGATACTTTGACAGGGAGCACATTGAGTGAGTGAGTGCTTCTGCTCAGTTGTACTGAGAACAGCAACCAGCCTGCACTGTTCACAGAGTCAGAAACCAAACAAGATGCTGGGGAAATTTCTCCAGCCCTTTGGGCTAAACAGGAGACTGTGGCAGGGAAATCTGGTGGTTCAGTAGGTAATGGGGGTACTAGGGTCAATGTGATTAGAACTGAGATTCAGAATGATCGTTGACTACATGATGAAAGAGAAGAAATTGATGGTGAGGAGTGTGTTGAAATGGCACACACAGGGTTATATACAAAAGAGCTGCCCAGTGGAAGAGAGGGAGAGACATTGCAAGAATTCCCAGAACTTTCCAGGAGCAGAGTTGAGTAGACTCATCACCGTCTCTCATGATTTCAACATGTTGGCAGACACCTTACGTGGCCACTTCTGCAGACCCTGTCCCTCTGGGACTTGGAGTTTGAGTTCGTGGGTGTTGTCAGTACTGTTTGTGATGTCCTGACCCCTAAGTCCCTCTGGCACACGGAGGAGCAGTAAGTGATTAAGACGGAGGAGTGGAACTCAGATTTCATGGGTTCAAATTCTGACACTCCACTAATGGCCTGAATGACCCTGTGCTAGTTTATTTCATCTCTTTGTGCCTCATTTTTTTTCTCCTGTAAAACAGATAAGATTGTATGGGATTGAAGTGAAATAACATTTATAACAGGCTTAAATGCTTTTCTGGCAGACAATAAGCACTCGCTTAATGTTAGGATTCACTAATATTGCTACTATTTTTTTTTTTACACTTTTATTTTTGTGTTTTCAGCTTCTAACCCTCGTGACACCTGGACACGCTCTCACTAACTTCACAAGCCACAGGCTTGTTCATTCAGCATGGAGAAGGGTTTCTGTATCAAGACTCTCCCTTTGACTTCCAGTTCAAGATGATGGAATAGAAGAATGTGTGCTTACCTCTTTGAGAAAACCAAAATTGCAACTAGCTACTGAACAACCATCGACAGGAGGACACTGGAACCCACCAAAAGAGGTACCTCACGTCCAAAGACAAAGAAGAAGTCCTAACAAGACACAGGCAAGATCTTAGTTCCCCAACCAGGGATTGAACTCCCACCACCTGCACTGGAAGCTTGGAGTCTCAACCACTGGACAGCCGTGAAAGTCCCTCAGATTTCTTTTTGAATCGTAGTTTTCAGTGTTATAAAGCCTCTTGAGACAGTCTGTCCTCAAGGGACCAAAATGAAAAAAAAAAAAAAAAAAAAAAAGAGTCTGCTGCTGAGGAAAGGAACTGTGGATGGTGATCAAGAAGAAATTCCTCTTCTGGTTAGTTTTATTTCTCTTGTGACGTCTAAGTAGTATGAAGTAGGCTGGTAATTCAATCCTAGAAGGAAATTGGAATATTCAAGAAACAATTTGTTGTCGCAGTCCCATCAAACTTGGCTCTTCCAGTGGCAGTGAGAAGCTCCATCCTGGGTAAGCATTCCTTCTTACAAAGTGAGCAAGACGCTGCTCAAAAGAAGGGAGTGTTTCCTCTTTTTAATCCTCCTCTCTGGTGGTGGGGCTCCATGACTGCGATGTTGCTAACTTTTATATATGATTCACATTTGTCTAACGACTACAGGATTGATATATTCCCCCCCTCCCACAGTGGTCAGTGCAGCCAGTCATACTTGTTGACTCTCATTAGCCTCTTTATTTATGTAGAATTGGGGCCATCAATGACATAAATTATGACCATCCCAGGAAGGCTGATGTGAAGAAAATATGCTGAATTATTTAAAGAGCAGCTTTGCAGGTTGAGGAAGGGGTTTCTATTTTCTGGTTCCCTGAGAAAGCTAAATGCAAGGTAAGAGCAAAAATATGTGACTGAGACATATATTTAGAAGCTTGGGAAGAAGAGTCCAGATGGAAGGAAGAGGAAGTACAAAAATTACAGGCCTGTAGCCAGGACAGACTCCACACACTTGAGGAACTCGGAGGAGCCCTGTGTGTGCATGGTACACAAAGCAGGGCAGGTTGTGGGGAGCTGAGAAACTTAAGGAGCCAAGGTGTTTAGAGCTTCAGCAACCGTGGTTTCATTTGGAATATGGTTGAAGCCATGGAACATTCTTAAACAAGGCATAAGATATTATGATTTATATTGAAAAAAAAATCACTCTGGGGTCTAATACAGAATAGAATATAAAGGACAAAAGTGGAAACAGAGGTCAATTAGGAGGCTAGGCTGTCAGGCTGTGGGTTAGAGTAGATACTCAATGAATTTTGTAAAAATACTATATAATTCATTCTCCCTAGGTGCTTGAGTTGAAGAGAATTACAGATTATTCTGAAGGTAGTTGACAATAAATCATTGCCAAGCCTTGGAGAGTTATAGACTCTTCTTGAAAGTTCTAGAAATGGTTTCAGATTTCTGAAAATAGGCTTATAGCATCATCAGCCCTCATACCTGTGTGGAGGTGTGGAAGTTTCTACACAACTTGGTTTGTGCAGACTGGTGGCTCTAGCGGTAAAGAAGCTGCCTGAACCTGCCTGCCAATGTAGGAGACGTAAGAGACACAGGTTTGATCCCCAGGTCAGAAAGTTCCCCCAGAGCAGGTGATGACAACCCACTCCAGCATTCTTGCCTGGAGAAGTCTATGGACAGAGGAGCCTGGCGGGCTACTGTCCGTGGGGTCACAAAGAGTTGGACATGACTGAAGTGACCTGGCACGCACAAGCAGAACACAGCAGAACAACTGTCCAGCAAGGGAGAAACTGCTGTCTTAAAGAAGGGAACCTTCTGTCAGCTGAAGTCCACTTATTAAAAAAAATAATTAGCCCAGAGGTGGAAAGTCCAGCGGAAGAGGGAGTGGGAAGCCAGAGAAATGAAAACAAGTCCTGAAGGGTCATGGTTCCTGGCAGGAGTTGAACCAGGTGCTGGGGAAAGTGAGGACACAGGACGCAGGCCTCCGCAGAACAGCTGGGTCCATCTCACGCCCTAAGACTCAGGTCATGGACGTGACCCACCCCAAGGAGCCCACTCAGCATCAGACGGCCTAAGTTGATTTGGAAACTCCTGACATTCTTGAGTAATTGCAAACTAATTTGGCCAAGGGCAAATGACTGCCAAAGGTGAAGTCATTGTGCAGAATTTTCCTTTCTTGCCCAAATCCTACAGCTGAAGGAAATAAGTGAAATTTAAGCAGTATATTGGACTCCCAGAGCGCAAGTCCTAAGATAGAAATGAACACCAACTTACAGAACCTTAGCCCCTTTCAGAAACCCATGGAGTTAATAAAATCCAGCTTCTCTCCTCAGTTGACCCCGGTTTTCCTTTCTCAGCTCCAGGCCTGGGGCTGAGAATCAGGTTTTTAAAAGTGTATCTGAGCTTTCTTTGGAGTCACTTCATTCTTATTGCCCGCAGGCAAAGAAGCTCTGATCGGTGAAGACGAGTTATAGGGAGGTCTGTTTTAACTCAGAATTGGGGGAAAATGTTTTAGTAATCATAGCTGCCCAACAGTGGAACAGAGTGCCTTCTTAAATAATAAGAGGTTAATGCTTATTGAGCATATACTATGCATCAGATCCTGGGATTAGTGCTTTACATGCATTATTTTATTTGGTCCACAGCATAGCTTGTTTTGTGGATGAAGGAGCTATGGGTGTATGAAAGGTACGTGTCTGAGGTCACACAATTATTCTAAGTCATTATTCCTGGGGTGGAGCCAGGGATAGTAAACAAAGACTGCATGTTTGAAAGAATGAATGAAGGAATGAATTTGATTAAGTTCCAGAAATAGTTTTGAAAAGCTACTCTGTGCCAGACATAGTGTTAGGCGTTCAATGGTAAACAAAAACCAATGTGATCTAGATTATGACTGGAAGATCTTTCCAGACTAATAGGAACAATTTAAGAGATGCTTTAGAATTTATAAAATTGAACATTTACAAAGTTCTTAAAAATGTGGTGGCAGCGTTTGGTTGCTTTTTCATGTGGAGATCGATTTAGCAAAGACTTCCTGTGTGAAAACGGCATTTCAACTGGGCATAGACGGATCATCTGGAAGGCGGCTGGAGACAACCTGGGGACAGAAGAGTATTCTAAAGTAGGATATTTACATTTTATTCACTGCAGTGTGAGAAATGTATGAATGTTTTTTCTAGTAAGGAGTGATCTGAAAGTACTACGAGTTATCTGCTAGCTAGAAATGAAGAGATTTGGTTGAAAGAGAGAGTGAAGGTCAAGGCCAGTGGAAGGTCCAAGAGAGTGGAAACAAGGTCCTACACAGCAGTGATTTGAGGGGAAGGAGAGCGGTAGGGCTGAAAGAAAGCCTTTAGAGGCAGCATCAGTGAGTCGGAAGTAGGCAGATTGGCAAGGCAGACAGAATCAGTGATGTTGCTTAGGCTTTGAACTGATTAACTTGGAGGATGGCAGAGCCATAAATTAGGATCAGGAGACCATTTGAGGCCCTAAAGTCTGAGAGAAAGGAAGAAGGAATGAAAATTTGATCATGGATTCACCATCTGTATGGGCTCATGAAAAACACTTCTCTGGCCTCCCTTCTTTCTAACCATGGAGGGTGGAGGTTGCTGGATGGATGGGTTCTAGTAATCCGTGGAGCCAGCAAGCAAATATTAAGTACACCAAGTATTTCCCAGGTACTACTGATGTCATGAACATGACAGCCTCAATCCTTGTCTTCATGGAACTTATTTTTCCATAGTATGTAGGATTGCTCAAGTAATTATTAGCAAATAACAATCATAGTAAAGGCCTTGAAGGAAGGCCTTCTGCCAGGCTCCCATGAGATATGCAATTCAAGTTGATACTTAAATGGTAAGTAGGTTAATCCTACCATACATATTTTAATTCAAATGCTCTGTTATCTTTTAAATGGAATAAAAAGCACAAGATGTGGGCAGTTGAGGCTTCTTGGACCTGTGAACTCCAGCTTTTGATGAAGTTCTTGATGTAGGCATAAAAGATCTTCTTGGTGGGAGGTGTTGACCACATCCATATCGTCAATATCTGCCCTTCCTTCTAGCAGACTTGACCCAGTGCCTTGTCAGTTAGCCTTAGGTTGCCTGGGTTGTTCTTAAATTAAATTCTGAAAATGTGCTTCATTTTCTCCAGAGCGATGACTTGGGGGAGCCCAGGAATGATGCTGCGGTCAGAGAATGACATTGGAATGTAGGCCTGAGGGCTGAGAGGCTGGCTGAAGATCACTCAGCCTGCCCACAAATCTAAAAATGTAATGCTGGAAAATATCTCCTCATACTTTGGCTTCTGCCACCAGGAAAGAGAAAGCTCAAATCACGGATGGCAGCAATATTATTAATTCAGGGATCTTAGTGCTCCAGCGCCACTCATTTTGCCCTAATGATTAAAGGGAAAAAAATCATTCCATTGTGAGTTTGTCCCAGATAGTGTGTGTGCAGGTTAGTGAGAAAAGGGGAGGAAACGGGGAAGGAAGGAGGCAGAGAGGTAGACTGAGGACACGCGGGGGAGGCTTCTTCCCCAGGCGACAAGGATGAAGTGGCTTTGAGGACTTATCCGTCGAGGCCACTTCTGTCATCTTTCCTGGGATGTTGCCTTGTTGATTTGATTGTCAGATGCCTTTTCCTCATTTTGGAAGTGTGTGCCAAGGTTGATCCAAGGGGCTTGGAATTGGGCTGAGGTTTTCATCCCCGTGATCCAAACATATCAGCTGCCTTCAGTTTTCTTATTGTAAAAAAAAAAAACAAAAGCACATTTTTGCCTGTAGAGATAATTAGATTCCCAAGGGGGTATGCAGTCTAGTATCCATCTACTACAATGCCAGCCAGCAGGGAGAAAGGGTGACGTTCATCTTCAATTCTTCTTTATTGGCCTTTGTGCATGTGTGATCTAGACCTGTGAAGGTCTTCAAGGAGTCTTTCACTGCAGGTGCTTTTTGCAGAGGACATAAATCTTCATTCAGAAACATTACCTGAGCACCAGCTGGATGGCTGGTCACTGGCTGGGTCTGGTGGGTAATACAAAGATGAGTAGACGTCTGTTTCTCCCAAGACCAGGAGTTTCTTGAGGGCAGGAGGTAAGTGAACATAATCCTGCATTCAGAGGTTCAGATGCGGAGGTTATCATAACAACAGAAAACCTTTGTTGATGACCTATCGTTTGGCAAGCACTACACTGTGCTAGGCTTGGGGACCTCTGAGCTGTGATCAGAGAAATTGCTATGAAAGTTCTCTGGGGCTTGGGGCGCAAGAGTTCCCTTCTGACCAGAGAACTGGAAAGGGTTCCTTGGAGGCAGTGCTATGGAGCTGAGTCTGGAAGAATAAAAAATGATTTTTATAGTCAGAGAATGTGGGGTGGGTGATTTGTAGTTGGGGAGTTAACCTGAGCAAAAATGGGGAGGCTAAACCTCAATGTCTGGCTTGGCTGGGATGAACTTTGTATAGAGCTGTGGTCGTTGGTGTTAGAGGTCTGACCCCCTCTGTTTTAAAAGTCTTTTCTTAAAATAGAAACATAAAACCAACAAATCACACACACATCCCAAGGAATGTCCATTAACTGGATACACTCACACAACCAAATGATCAAGAAACAGGACATTCTCAGGCTCTGTCACTCAACTTCCACTCACCGGCCCCCAGTCACCTCATGGTAAACTTTCTCCTGACTTCTAACAGCATAGATTTATTTGCTTGTTTTTGAATACTCAGTTCAGTTCAGTTGCTCAGTTGTGTCTGACTCTTTGCGACCCCATGGACTGCAGCACGCCAGGTCTCCCTGTTCATCTCCAGCTCCCACAGCTTGTTCAAACTCATGTCCATCGAGTTGGTGATGCCATCCAACCATCTCATCCTCTGTCATCTCCTTCTCCTCCTGCCTTCAGGCTTTCCCAGCATTAGAGTCTTTTCCAATGAGTCAGTTCTTCGCATGAGGTGGCCAAAGTACTATGAGTTTCAGCTTCAGCATCAGTCCTTCCAATGAACACCCAGGACTGATCTCCTTTAGGATGGACTGGTTGGATCTCCTTGCAGTCCAAGGGACTCTCAAGAGTCTTCTCCAACACCACAGTTCAAAAGCATCAATTCTTTGGCAATATTCAAAATAATGTTTTGAATATTATCTAAGTTATTATATAAATACATAATTTATCATATAAATGACACAGAGCGTCCTGTTTATGTGTGTGGCTTCCTTGCTCTGTATTGCGTTGTGAGGTTTGTCCTGTTACTGTGTACACTTGTGGTCTGTCCATGTGTGCTGCGGTGTTGTATCTGCCATGTGATTGTTGAACAGTGTTTATCCATTGCTGGCATTTGAGTTGCTTCACTTTGGGGAATTTCTGAATATGCTTCTAAGACTATTCCTGTATAATGTCCGTGGATGGACACATTGCTGCATTTCTGTTGAGTATGTATCTAAGGATGGGATTTCTGGGTTGCAGGATTGAAAATCCCTTTTTAATAACAAAGACGGCCATCTCATATGATTCTAATTATGCTTTTAATATTCCTAGGTTGGGAAATATACAATGATAAATATCTCCTGTGAATTCAATAACACTTTCGAATCAACTGGTATATTATCAATCACAGAAATAGATGTCCATGATGTATGTTGTCTGCAGACAAGGTTCAACATACACATGGATACACAGATCCCTTACAATACCTCTGAGTCCCCGGTTGGGAGCCACAGACTTAAGTGAATGTGGGGCGTGAGGCTAAGGAACAATCATAGGTTGAGTTCTCTGACATTTCTGCTTCTCTGGGCCAAGCCTCTAGTCTGAAGTCTAGTGGAATTTTTTTCCTCTCTTTTTCTTTCCCTGAGAAAGCACATATGTACCCCTAACAATATTGCAACTGATGCATTATTAGGAAGATGGTGGAGCCAAATAGAATGATGATGATCTTTGGAGGGGAATCTGGGCTTGAACCCACAACCTGCCACTTAGTCATGTGAATGAGGTAAGCGGTGAAGTTCCTATGAGCCTCGATATACTCCTCTGTAAAATGGAAATAAGGATACTGACCTCATATAAAGATAGTGGTAATCAGATCAGGGACTGTTTCCTAAATGTGTAGACCGTGTCTTCTCCCTGAATGGCTACAGCCTTGTTTTCATGCTCATTTCATCATCTTTTCCTACCTGTGTGTCTTCTCCTTGGGGTTATCTTCTTTTATAGGCATGTAGTAGTCTTGTTTCCTAATGCCTGCCCAGCTCCAACTTATTCCCCTAACTAAGGAGGAATATTTTTTTGAAGTAAAGTTGATTTACAATGTTGTTAGTTTCAAGTATACAGCAAGGTGGTTCACATATATAATATAGACATATATGTGTTCTTTTCAGATTCTTTTCAATTATAGGTGTTTACAAGATATTGAATATAGTTCCCTGTGCTATACAGTAGAGCCCTGTTTATCTATTTTATATACAGTGGTGTGTATCTGTTAATCCCAAACTCCTGATTTATCCCTCTTCTTCATCCCCCTTTAGTAGCCATAAGTTTGCTTTCTGTGTCCATGAGTCTATTTCTGTTTCATAAAATAGTTCATTTGAATCATTTTGTTTTAGAGTCCACATAAGCTTCCCTAGTGGCTCAGTTGGTAAAGAATCTGCCTGCAATGCAGGAGACCCAGGTTTGATCCCTGGGTTGGGAAGATCCCCTGGAGAAGGAAATGGCAACCCACTCCAGTATTCTTGCCTGGAGAATCCCATGGACAGAGGAGCCAGGCAGGATACAGTCCATGGGATCACAAAGACTCAGACACGACTGTGCGACTTTTCACTTTTTTGTCACTTTATAAGTGCTACCATATACTTCTCTTTCTGACTTACTTCACTTAGTATGATAATTTCTAGGTCCATCCATATAAACTGCAAATGGCATTATTTCACTCTTTTTTATGGCTGAATAGTATTCCACTGTGTATATACATCACATCTTCTTTATCCATTCATTTGGTCAATGGACATTTAGATCGCTTCCATGTCTTGGCTGTTGTAAGGAGTGCTGCTGTGAACATGGAAGGTGCAAGTATCTTTTTGAATTAGAGTTTTTCCCTGATATATGGCCAGAGGTGGGATTGCTGGATCATATAGCAAATCTGTTTTTAATGCCTTAAGGGCCTCCACACTCTTCTTCATAGTGGCTGCCCCAGTTTGCATTCCCACTAGAATTGCAGGCAAGTTCCTTGTTCAAAGCAGAATGCATTTTGGTCGCTCAGCCCCGTGTGCCCCAGGCATGTTTCCTTGTCAGATCTAAACACATATTTTGAGTCCATGATCCATTTTCATTAGCCCTGCTGGTGACCACAGCAAATTTGCTAAGCTCCTTGTTAGCCTAGGGTTGATAACAGCTTTGCCTGTCCCCCATCTCCCTAGACAGTTGCCATCCATGTTTTCATCCAGAGATAGGAATGGTGGACTTTTTGGTCCCATGGCATGCTCCTAAGGGAGTCACCTTTGGTCAAAAGGGACCTTTTCCATCACTCTCACAAAGCATTCCTTGGAGGAGAACTCCTGTTTAATCTGCGGAGGGTGGTTGCACAGCAGGGTGACTAGATGTATGGAGTAGGGAGAATGTTTGTGGAGGGAGGCTTTGTGGGAGGAGTCATGGTCCAAAATGTGCAGATGGGCTGGTGTTATCCATTGGCAGGAGCTCCACAGTGTAAGGTCAAGGTGACACAGAGCAACCTTTTCAGATGGACTCTCCGTCCTTCAGAATGAAATCTGTCTTCAGAGCTAGGCTAGTGGAGAATCAGATGGTCTGGTCATTTGTCTGGGATTAAAGTCAGACCCCAGGAAGGTGGGAAGTTTCTGGCCGTGGGGGTGATGAGAGCTGTGGATGGAGAAAGCAATTAGGAAGGAGCGACACAGTCACACCCTCATGGGGCACGAAAGGGGGACCTCTGGGAATGGATTTCTGGGCAGCCGTGACTTTTCATGAAGAGCAGTCAGATGTAGTTGTGCTTCGAAACACACAACTGTTGATCCAGCCAGTTGTGAAAGGACTCGGAGCTGAGCAGATGGATTCTAACAACTTATTCATCCACTTGTCACGGCTGTGCTGACTGTTGTCCAGCTGGCCTCCGACAGCATGAGTCTCCTCCAAAGTGACAGGCAAGGGCTGCATTTTCTCTGCCTCAGTAGATGTTTCCCTCCTCCCAGGTCTAAAAGGGCAGGTCTTCTGAAGCCCCTGTAGACTCTCTCCCTCTCGCCCTCTCTTGGTCTTTCTCTGTCTCCCTCCTCCCCTCCCTGTGAAAGTGTAAGCTTCTCTCATGAAGAGTTCAACCATAAATGCCCACCCTCAACAGAGGGTGCAAAATTTAAATATGGAGAAAAGTAGCATTCACCAAAATCAAGTATTAATTTCTTGAAAATCCTTCCATTAAAGCAAAAACCAGAAAATGCTTATCTGCTGGCTTGATATCAACTACTGTTTAAAAAGCACACATCAAAGTTCCCTTGTAATTTCAGGGTTTGGAAACGAAAGGGGAAAAGAAGTTGCTGGGGGAAATGTGTTAGAGTTTACTGAGCCCCATATATCTGGAAAACAGTTTGAGATCCTTGGCCAAACTTAGAGTTCTGGCTGGGTGTTCATACCCCTGCTATTGACAGCTAATTTCTTGAGCAAATTTATTCACTGTTTTTGAAAAAAACAAAAAAAAAAACAAAAAAAACTTGGCTGCCTGGAGCCACCTCAGATGTGCAGCCTGTTCAGAAATTCCCGAGTCCAACTTTCTTAAGCGTTTCTGTTTTCTTCTTAGCTCTCAAAGAACATTCTAGCAACATGACTGATTATTTGTCTGTGACCTTTCACTAATGGGGCACACACATGGAGGAGCCCTGCTACTTTCTGAAGATAAGGCAAAATGCTTTATCTCTAATACAGCCTTATATTAAAAAAATTTTTTTTTTAGTGTAAGAAGGGGAAAAAAAAGCGTAACGTCTTGATTTTGACAGAATTTAACTGCTTGTCTCAGGAGAGAATGTCTATGTGTGCTGAAAACTTAGAATCTTGAGCTTGAATCTAATTTCATTTGTAGAAACCCAATCATTATCACAGAGGGGCTTTAAGGCAGTGAAAGCATTCTGTATGATACTCTAATGATATATACATGTCATGATACATTTGTCCAAACCCAGGTTGTTGTAGCATAGTTACCCAGTCATGTCTGACTTTTTGCAACCCTGTGGACTGTAGCTCTCCAGGCTCCTCTGTCCGTGGGATTCTCCAGGCAGGACTACTGGAGTGGGTTGCCATTCCCTTCTCCAGGGGATCTCCCAACCCAGGGATCAAACCCAGGTCTCCTGCATTGCAGGTGGATTCTTTACCAGCTGAGCCACCAGGGAAGCTCTGAATAACTCTTTGGGGTTCCCCAAAAGCAAACCTGGGAGGAACTCATTAGGAGGTTGATCTCGGGAACAGCAGGTGGAAAAGCAGGGGGAGGAGAAGGAGGGAAGCCAGTAAGAGGACGGCTCAGAAGCCAGTCTTCCAGGTGGACTGGGCCAGGGACGGCAAACGTAAACCCCTGGGGCTGGGAAGCTGTCAGGGAGCTGGAAATAGCCTGGGTCCTGGAAGCCCTGGTGAGTCAGGGGGAGACAGGGAGGCACTGGCAGACTGTGCTTCCTGTTCAGTTCAGTTCAGTCGCTCAGTCGTGTCTGACTCTGTGACCCCATGGACGGCAGGCTTCCCTCTCCATCACCAATTCCCAGAGTTTACTCAAACTCATGTCCATTGAGTCAGTGATGCCATCCAATCATCTCATACTCTGTTGTCCCCTTCTCCTCCTGCCCCCAATCCCTCCCAGCATCAGGGTCTTTTCAAATGAGTTGGTTCTTCACATCAGGTGGCCAAAGTATTGGAGCTTCAGCTTCAACATCAGCCCTTCCAATGAATATTCAGGACTGAATATTTGGTGCTTCCTGACCTTGAACCAATTCCATCATCCCCTAAGACCCCATTGTATCATCTTTCACCAGAAGGAATTGAAATTCCACACCGGGTCCCCTGGGTGACAGGTATTCCTTGCAAAACAGTTCCTTGGTCAAGTAAGTTTAGAAAGTATGAAGTTAAACAATAAATATATTTTCAATTGCAGGGCATCCCAGAGCCTTTAATATCCAACAGCGGGAGAGTGTGGGTGGTGTTTCTCAAAGGTATTTGATCACGGACCCCCCACCCCATTGTTATTGTCCGTTAGTGTCTTGAGAATCTAGTGGTCTGTAGTGTACAGCTGGGGGCATGCCACACCAGATGAGTGTTCAAGTCCAGCCCACCTCCATGGTCAACTGATGAGCAGTAATTCCAACTATGGAACTTTGGCTCCAGGGGACATGTAGAAGGCTGGAATTCAAAGGACTCTTGGCTCTCATATCCCATTTTCATCAACTAGACTTCTGAGTCAGTTTTATCTTGGCAAGAGCTTTCTGGTACTAAATACAAAACAGGAGAACCAGTTTACTGAGGAAAAGGTGCTGGAATGTCATATTGTGGGCATTGTGGGGACAGTTTTAGGGTCACAAGATCAAGAGGGCTGTGTTCACACTTTTGCTGTAAAAGCTCCTCGGCAGCTTTGGGTGGGTATTTTCAGCCTTCATCACACCTTAGAATTGCCTAGGGAGCTTTGACAAGAAGATCCAGGCTTGAGATCCAGGCTTCAGGTCACAGCACTATGGGACTATTTGCTGTGTGGCTACTTTGAAAAACATTCCTCAATTGATTTGCCAAAACACATCGTGTGAAACTCGGGGCAAGTCTCTCTGATATGATTTCAGTTCACTGTTTTGTCCATTTTGCTGGGATGACATCAGAGTATAATGCATATGGAAACCAACTTCATGCATCATAAACTACCAACCCCTCTAAGAGGCGGTCATCAACACAGACCACAGCAGTGGGGGAACCAGAATATTATTGTTGCTTCATTCACTCAGGGGTCCACTAGGCCATGCGCTTGCTGAAGGTGTGGGTGAATCTTATTAACGCTTCTTTTATAAAGCCTAACCAGTTGCTACACAAAGAAGAAATTCAATAGTTGCTGCAGAATTAAGGAACAGGTAAAAGGTTGGTTGGACCTCCCTGGCTCAGTAGTAGAGAATCCACCTTCCAAGCAGGAGATGTGGGTTCGATCCCTGGGTCGGGAAGATTCCCTGGAGGAGGAAATGGCAACCCATCCCAGTATCTTTGCCTAGGAAATCCCACCAACAGAGGAGCCTGACTGACTACAGTCCATGGAGTCGTGAAAGAGTTGCACAGGACTTAGTGACTGAACAACGACAACAAAAGGAGGGATAGAAGATTGCTAGGATGTGAAAGGAATGCAGTTGTAGATAAGATAAAGTTCCTTATGTTGGGGAATTCAAGAGCTGGAAGAGGTAAACAGAAACATGCAAATAACTTGGAGTGAGGATGGATTCTCCTGCTATCTTTTAAATAAAATAGAGCTGTAACACTGAAAAAAAAAATAACTTGGAGGGGAGTATAATAAGTATTACAAAAGAAGCAGATGGAAACAGTTTTGGGGTTTCTAAGGACAGAGAATTCAACAGAGTAGAGCTGATCAGGCAATGCTTAATTGACACTGTGACATCAGATGACAAGGTTTTAAACATTCGCGGAACTCATAGTACCACTTCCCATCCCAGGGTAGACATGACTAATCAATATTGTACTCTTTCCTTTTCTCCACACCCTCTCCAGCATTTATTGCTTGTAGACTTTTGGATCGCAGTCATTCTGACTGGCATGAAATGGTACCTCATAGTGGTTTTGATTTGTATTTCTCTGATAATGAGTGATGTTGAGCATCTTTTCATGTGTTTGTTAGCCATCTGTATGTCTTTGGAGAAATGTCTATTTAGTTCTTTGGCCCATTTTTTGATTGGGTCATTTATTTTTCTGGAATTGAGCTGTAGGAGTTGCTTGTATATTTTTGAGATTAGTTGTTTGTCAGTTGCTTCATTTGCTATTATTTTCTCCCATTCTGAAGGCTGTCTTTTCACCTTGCTTATAATTTCCTTTGTTGTGCAGAAGCTTTTAAGTTTAATTAGTTCCCATTTGTTTATTTTTACTTTTATTTCCAATATTCTGGGAGGTGGGTCATAGAGGATCCTGCTGTGA
Source organism: Bubalus bubalis (assembly GCF_019923935.1). Classification (NCBI taxonomy): domain Eukaryota; kingdom Metazoa; phylum Chordata; class Mammalia; order Artiodactyla; family Bovidae; genus Bubalus; species Bubalus bubalis. Next base: position 4,568,367 of record NC_059174.1, on the reverse strand, counting down.
TGTATGTCGGAGAGTGTTTTGCCTATGTTCTCCTCTAGGAGTTTTATAGTTTCTGGTCTTATGTTTAGATCTTTAATCCATTTTGAGTTTATTTTTGTGTATGGTGAGGGTGTGGAGAAAAGGGAACCCTCTTACACTGTTGGTGGGAATGCAAACTAGTACAGCCACTATGGAGAGCAGTGTGGAGATTCCTTAAAAAACTGGAAATAGAACTGCCTTATGACCCAGCAATCCCACTGCTGGGCATACACACTGAGGAAACCAGAAGGGAAAGAGACACATGTACCCCAATGTTCATCGCAGCACTGTTTATAATAGCCAGGACATGGAAGCAACCTAGATGTCCATCAGCAGATGAATGGATAAGAAAGCTGTGGTACATAAACACAATGGAGTATTACTCAGCCATTAAAAAGAATACATTTGAATCAGTTCTAATGAGGTGGATGAAACTTGAGCCTATTATACAGACTGAAGTAAGCCAGAAAGAAAAACACCAATACAGTATACTAACACATATTTATGGAATTTAGAAAGATGGTAACAATAACCGTGTATACGAGGCAGCAAAAGAGACACTGATGTATAGAACAGTCTTTTGGACTCTGTGGGAGAGGGAGAGGGTGGGATGATTTGGGAGAATGGCATTGAAACGTGTATAATATCATATATGAAACGAGTCACCAGTCCAGGTTTGATGCACGATACTGGATGCTTGGGGCTGGTGCACTGGGACGACCCAGAGGGATGGTATGGGGAGGGAGGAGGGAGGAGGGTTCAGGATGGGGAACACATGTATACCTGTGGAGGATTCATTTTGATACATGGCAAAACCAATACAATATTGTAAAGTTAAAAAATAAAATAAAATTTAAAAATAAATAAATAAAAGCTAAATGGCAATTAAAAAAAATATTGTACTCTTTCCTTCTAAGCCAGCGAGTCACCCACTGTTTGAGATTGACAAGCAGGTTGAGTCCAGTTTATCCTCTTGGATTCTAGGTAGGATTTCTCTACTGGCAGCTCAGCAGGTAAACTGTGCCTGAAACTCACCGATAGCAAAGTGTTATCCTCAGCTCCCGCTTGGGCATCTGTAGTATCACAGCTCACTGTTTGTAGGTTTCCCGGAATGAACATTCCCAGCAGCACAAAACTTTCTCTACGTCTCAGCACAAATTTTGTTCTGATTGAGAGCCAGGGTCGGAAGGTACTGTCTACACCCGCAACCATGTAATTTGAGGGTCTGTTGCTGACCCCGTTGGTGAGAAGCCTGCACTTTGCAAGCACAGTGACATATGAGTAACCACAGCCTCAAACAATGGGCTGCTTGTGAATCTGCTTGCACATCATCACTCACTGCTTTGTCCTCAAGTCTTGGTGACAACGTGATGAGCTCCATTCCCAGGTTTTCTCAGAGGACACCCCATGCCTCTCTGTCTGCGGCATAGAAGGGAGGGTTCCCCACACGGAAGCTTTTGGAAGGGGAATAGAGGGCATGAGCAGTGAACAACCCTGGAGGGTGACTGGGTCTTCTTTCCTGTTCTGGAAAGATCTTACTTCTCAGCCCTTGAGAGAGGACTTATGCCATTAAACATAATTCACCTGATCTTGCTGCTGCAGCTGCTTAGCCACTTCACTCATGCCTGACCCCGAGTCTGTGACAAAAATAAAGGATGGAATTATGCAGGTTCACTTGGCAATGTTTCTTTGTGCTTTGAAACCGTGACATGTTATTTGCTTTCCAGTAAAAGTGTGCAGAGACCTGTAGTCCAAAATGTTCATAGGGAAAAAAAAAATTCCCTTCAGCTGAGGATTTCTATCTTTTAACAGTGGAAAGCATTTAAAAAAAAAAACAAAAACATTTTCACCATCATAGTTCAGAAGAATTTTCTGTGTGTCTCTACAGATATACAGTATTGTCATCGGTCTGATGGGCAGTTAACTTGGGAAGAAAGTCTATGCTCCCACATAAAGGAGAACAGCATTCTGAACTGGATCCATAAACTCCAAAATCAGAGATTGGTCTTTTTTTTTTTTTTTTAGAAAATCCATTTTCCTGTTTATCTGCAGGAATTAGATTACTGATAGATGGGCAATTGCCTCCTATTTTCATTTACCAGCCACTTAGTGGGAGCTTGGAGTGGGTTCTCCAGGTAAGAAAAGTGTAGTGGGGACACTTAACTGGACATTCCAGGCACTGATTCTGGCTGATTTAAGCAGAAGTGATGTTTTGTTAAAAGGATGTTGTTAGGGCTAAACCAGTCTCAAATCTGCACAGCCAGAGACAAAGATCAAAATCATAGCTAGAACTGGTCTGGCAAAAAAGCTCAAGCCTTGAATACTTGGACTTACAGCCTGTAGATGTGCCCTGGGAACTCAAGTTTGTTGCAACCTCTATTGCTTCCTGAGATGTTTCCACTTCCTGGTACCGATAGATCCAGTTCCAAAGTCTGTTGAGAGTGTATCTGACTGGCAGTCCAGTTCGGTTCAGTCGCTCAGTCGTGTCCAACTCTTTGTGACCCCATGCACTGCAGCACGCCAGGCTTCCCTGTCCATCACCAACTCCTGGAGCTTGCTCAAACTCATGCCGATTGAGTCGGTGAAGCCATGCAACCATCTCATCCTCTGTCATCCCCTTCTCCTCCTGTCTTCAATCTTCCCCAGCATCGGGGTCTTTACAAATGAGTCAGTTCTTCGCATCAGATGGCCAAAGTATTGGAGCTTCAGTTTCAGCATCAGTCCTTCCAATGAATATTCAGGACTGATTTCCTTTAGGATTGACTGGTTGGATTTCCTTGCAGTCCAAGGGACTCTTAAGAGTCTTCAACACCACAGTTCAAAAGTATCAATTCTTCGGCGCTCAGCTTTCTTTATGGTCCAACTCTCACATCCATACATGACTACTGGAAAAACCATAGCTGTGACTAGATGGACCTTTATCAGCAAAGGAATGTCTGTGCTTTTTAATATGCTGTCTAGGTTAGTCCTAGCTTTCTTCCAAGGAGTAAGCATCTTTTAATTTCATGGTTGCAGTGACCATCTACAGTGATTTTGGAGCCCCCAAAAATAAAGTCTGACACTGTTTCCACTGTTTCCCCACCTATTTTCCATGAAGTGGTCAGACCATATGCCATGATCTCAGCTTTTTGAATGTTGATTGGCAGAGCCTGAGTCATGTGTTCATGCCGTAGCTGCAAGGGAGAATGGGAAACAAGTACCTGTGCCTGACATTTGCAGCGTTTGTAGTGAAGCACAGGGAGAACTCTCCAAACACAGAAGAAAGTTGAGATGCCAGGAAGCCAGTAAGTGTCTACTTGAAGCAATTCAAGACAGGATCACCAGTACGTGCAAAATCATAGCTGTATAAAAAGTGACTCACACAGCCTGGCCCTCTCAGAGCTTATAGCTCATTTGAGAAGAGGGGGTCACAGCCTGCTGTGCTTCATCTTTTAGTTATTTCTGTACAATTCAGTAAATAGAGGTATTTGGGGACTAGAGAAGAGAGATGTAACAGCCTGAAAATTATTACAAAATTATTAAATAGAATGTAGACATAATTCCATGAAAATTATGTACAAGCGGGAATCAAGATTGCTGGGAGAAATATCAATAACCTCAGATATGCAGATGACACCACCCTTATGGCAGAAGGTGAAGAAGAACTAAAAAACCTCTTGATGAAAGTGAAAGAGGAGAGTGAAAAAGTTGGCTTAAAACTCAACATTCAGAAAGCAAAGATCATGGCATCTGGTCCCATCACTTCATGGGAAATAGATGCGGAAACAGTGTCAGACTTTATTTTATTTTGGACTCCAAAATCACTGCAGATGGTGATTGCAGCCATGAAATTAAAAGACGCTTACTCCTTGGAAGGAAAGTTATGACCAACCTAGACAACATATTCAAAAGCAGAGACATTACTTTGCCAACAAAGGTCCGTCTAGTCAAGGCTATGGTTTTTCCAGTAGTCACGTATGGATGTGAGAGTTGGACTGTGAAGAAGGCTGAATGCCGAAGAATTGATGCTTTTGAACTGTGGTGTTGGAGAAGACTCTTGAGAGTCCCTTGGACTGCAAGGAGATCCAACCAGTCCATTCTGAAGGAGATCAGCCCTGGGTGTTCTTTGGAAGGAATGATGCTAAAGCTGAAACTCCAGTACTTTGGCCACCTCATGTGAAGAGTTGACTCATTGGAAAAGACTCTGATGCTGGGAGGGATTGGGGGCAGGAGGAGAAGGGGACGACAGAAGATGAGATGGCTGGATGGTATCACCAACTTGATGGACGTGAGTCTGAGTGAGCTCCGGGAGTTGGTGATGGACAGGGAGGCCTAGCGTGCTGTGATTCATGGGGTTGCAGAGTCGGACACGACTGAGTGACTGAACTGAACTGAACTGAGACATAATTACATGACAATAACATCTTCATTTTAAAAATTAATTAATTTATTTTAATTGGAGGCTAATTGCTTTACAATATTGTGGTTTTTGCCATATGTTGACATGAGTCAGCCATGGGTGTACATGTGTCCCCCATCCTGAACACCCCTCCCACCTCCGTCCCATCTCATCCCTCTGGGTTGTCCTCGTGCACCGGCTTTGAGTGCCCTGTTTCATGTGTGGAACTTGGACTGGTCATGTTTCACATATGGTAATATACATGTTTCAATGCTGTTCTCTCAAGGAACATCTGCATTTTAAAAAAGATATCCCAAGAGAGTGGTTAGTGCATATTAGATTTGTTCTTTTCTGTGGTGCAGTTTTTTCCCCCCATTTTTGAGAAAACTGGGCTTTGGAGAACAGAGTATTTGTGAGGAGATGACCCTCTGCTGATGGGCAGGCAGCTCTTGCATTTCTGGGTTTGTTTTGAGAGATGCCCATGAAAGCCTCAGTCTAAGGATGAATAGGAGGTGAGGTCGCAAGTGAATTTTATTCCTGTTGTCATCCACCAAGGAAGAGATGGGTTTAGGTAAACCACAAAGGAGATATGGGTCTTTCTCTTTGGGCTCAGTGTTTAGTTGGGAAATATAAGAGGTAAGACATGTATATATGAACTCCGAGATGCTGAGAGTTAAAGAAGTTTGAGGTTGTCTTCAGCTAATGGAACTACAAGCTGACAGTGAGTAGGTCACGCCTGGAAAGCACATGATCTGTGTTCATGGTAGTCTTGACTTTGGGGTTGGTTTCCCTTTTAGCAAAGTTGGATGTGACCATGTTGACAAAGTCTTAGTTAAGTTATAGCGTATAAAGAAAGGGTCTTTTGCCCACATTTAAGTTAAAATGGGAGTCATTTCATCTGGTTTAACACTACCCAAGGCCACTGGGGGTGGTGGCACTGGGCCTCCTATAGAAAATATCAATCTTAGGACGGAGTCGGAGCTGCAAGATCTAACTGTCCTTCTCAACCAAAGTCTCCTTGCAGCGGTGAGCTTCATAGTTCCAAATGTTGTACTTGATAAAGATAAGAGAGAAGGGGTACTTTACATTAGATTTGAGAAGTCAGGAAATGTAGAGCCCTAAAGAAAACCGTGAAGCACCCACTGAAAGTACTCGCCAGATCAGCCCTCAGCACTCAGCTGTACTGAAAAGTGGGGAAGAATACGTTCAACCTTGTTACCCTCTGTTCTCTGTATGAAAGGAGCGCTTTCGTGGTACTCTTTGGAAGAAAGACTTCTTGTTCTTTTTTAAAGATGTTGTCCCAAATCACCCCGGCTTCTAATTGGTAGTGGTAGCGTTTGGCAGATCCTCTGCTTTGGCCACTTTTGCAGGGTTTGCTTGATTTCACAGTTGTGGTTTTTCTGCAGGATGACATTATTTGATCTAGTAAGTTTCATGCAAATGGAAGGTTGAAAGGACAGGCTGCAGAGCGAGATACCAATGTCCTACTTTTTGTGTGGAAATCAATTTGAAGGAGGACTAAAACCCCAGTGGGCAAGACTGTTGACTAGACATTCCTTACAAGAAATACAGTGGAGAAAAGCTGAAGAAAAGACTGGTGGCTGAGGGCTGACCACGACCCAGACATTTGGCATAGTTTTTTTTTTTTTTTTTTTTTTTTCCAAAAGATCCTCACTACAGCCTTACAAGGAAGGAATTATTGTTGACAGGTTATGGATGGATTAAATCTGGTAAGACCCTTTTGGTAGAAGTCTGTAGGGAGGTGTAGCATCTTCTCTCCCATCCAGCCTCTCTAAAATCATCCACACTGCCTTCTTTCTCACTCTGTGCTCTAGCCACATGGATCTTCTTCCAGTTCTTTGGTTTTTGTCCAGTCTTCTTCCTCTACAGGATCTTGGGACATACTCTTCCTGTTTGGGATATTCTCTTTGTATCCCTTTTTTAAAAAAAATATTTAAATGGTTATTTATTTATTTGGCCATTTGGGGCCTTTGTTGCATCCTGCAGAATCTTTCACTGCGGTGTGCGAATCCCATAGTTGTGTGAGGGTTTGGTAGTTGCCACACATGTGGGTTTAGGTGCTCCTGGCATACGAGGTCTTGGTTTCCCGTCAAGGGATTGAACCCATGTTTCCTGCATTGCAAGGTGGATTCTCAATCACTGGACCACCAGCAAACTCCCTCTCTTTGTATTCTGGACTGTGAAAGAAAGTGACAGTGTTAGTAATCCAATCTGATTCCTTGCGACCCCATGGACAGGAGAACCTGGCAGGCTACACCCCCATGGACTGTAACCCACTAGACTCCTCTGTCCGTGGAATTCTCCAGGCAAAAATACGGGGTGGGTTACCATGCCCTTCTCCCTGGGATCTTCCTGACCTAGGGATCAAACCCTAGTCTCCCACATTACAGGCAGATTCTTTACAGTCTGAGTCCCTAAGGGAGCCCCTTGGGATGGAGACCCTCACATGAAACCCCAAAGTGCTGCCTCAGTGTGAAATGGACGGTAGAAACACTAGGTGGAGGAACAACTGGGAGCATGATGCTGTTTGGGGGTCTGTAGAGGGGAAAAAATTCCCCAAGAGGAGGCAAAGTCACAAGTTTGTGCCATGCTTTAGTGTATAATCTGACTGTTGCTATCAAGTTCTCATTGAAATTTGATTAACAAAATAATTGGTCTTAAAAATAATAGTGGTGGAATTAAATTTAAATATATCAATAATCATAATAGATGTACATTTCTTAGACCACGTATTAAAATATAGCAATTTTTAGACTGGGGAAAAATCTGCATTTTGTTTATAAGAGATATTTATTTTATTTTATTTAACTTTACAATATTGTATTGGTTTTGCCATGTATCAAAATGAATCTGCCACAGGTATACATGTGTTCCCCATCCTGAACCCTCCTCCCTCCTTCCTCCCCATACCATCCCTCTGGGTCGTCCCAGTGCACCAGCCCCAAGCATCCAGTATTGTGCATCGAACCTGGACTGGCGACTCATTTTGTATATGATATTATACATATTTCAATGCCATTCTCCCAAATCATCCCACCCTCTCCCTCTCCCACAGAGTCCTGAGATATTTTTAAATATGATAACACGAAAGAGTTGAGGGTTAAACTATATATATATATATATATATATATATATGTGTGTGTGTGTGTGTATATATATATATCAGGGAAAGATTGAGTGGTCCTATTAATGTCAGACAGAATAGACTATAAGGTAAAATATATTGTATTAGTGCATGCATGTGTGCTAAGTCACTTCAGTCATGTCTGACTCTTCACAACCCCATGGACTGTAGCCTGCCAGGTTCCTCTGTGGGATTTCCCAGTCAAGATTACTGGAGTGGGTTGCCATGCCCTCCTTCAGGGGAATCTTCTTGACCCAGGGGTCAAACCCACATCTCCTGCAGCTCCTGCATTGCAGGCAGATTCTTTACCGCTGAGCCGCTGGGGAAGCCCCTACATTGCACAATTAAGATTTATTAAATCCTAGATAAGAAAGCCTTCTTCAGTGATCAATGCAAAGAAATAGAGGAAAACAACAGAATGGGAAAGACTAGGGATCTCTTCAAGAAAATTAGAGATACCAAAGGAACATTTCATGCAAAGATGAGCTCGATAAAGGACAGAAATGGTATGGACCTAACAGAAGCAGAAGATATTAAGAAGAGGTGGCAAGAATACACAGAAGAACTGTACAAAAAAGATCTTCACAACCCAGATAATCATGATGGTGTGATCACTGACCTAGAGCCAGACATCCTGGAATGTGAAGTCAAGTGGGCCTTAGAAAGCATCACTACGAACAAAGCTAGTGGAGGTGATGGAATTCCAGTTGAGCTATTCCAAATCCTAAAAGATGATGCTGTGGAAGTGCTGCACTCAATATGCCAGCAAATTTGGAAAACTCAGCAGTGGCCACAGGACTGGAAAAGGTCAGTTTTCATTCCAATCCCAAAGAAAGGCAATGCCAAAGAATGCTCAAACTACTGCACAATTGCACTCATCTCACATGCTAGTAAAGTAATGCTCAAAATTCTCCAAGCCAGGCTTCAGCAATATGTGAACCGTGAACTTCCTGATGTTCAAGCTGGTTTTAGAAAAGGCAGAGGAACCAGAGATCAAATTGCCAACATCCGCTGGATCATCGAAAAAGCAAGAGAGTTCCAGAAAAGCATCTATTTCTGCTTTATTGACTATGCCAAAGCCTTTGACTGTGTGGATAACAATAATCTGTGGAAAATTCTGAAAGAGATGGGAATACCAGACCACCTGATCTGTCTCTTGAGAAATTTGTATGCAGGTCAGGAAGCAACAGTTAGTAGAACTGGACATGGAACAACAGACTGGTTCCAAATAGGAAAAGGAGTTTGTCAAGGCTATATATTGTCACCCTGTTTATTTAACTTATATGCAGAGTACATCAAGAGAAATGCTGGACTGGAAGAAACACAAGCTGGAATCAAGATTGCCAGGAGAAATACCAATAACCTCAGATATGCAGATGACACCACCCTTATGGCAGAAAGTGAAGAGGAACTCAAAAGCCTCTTGATGAAAGTGAAAGTGGAGAGTGAAAAAGTTGGCTTAAAGCTCAACATTCAGAAAACGAAGATCATGGCATCCGGTCCCACCACGTCATGGGAAATAGATGGGGAAACAGTGGAAACAGTGTCAGACTTTATTTTTCTGGGCTCCAAAATCACTGCGGATGGTGACTGCAGCCATGAAATTAAAAGACGCTTACTCCTTGGAAGGAAAGTTATGACCAACCTAGATAGCATATTCAAAAGCAGAGACATTACTTTGCCAACAAAGGTTCATCTAGTCAGGGCTATGATTTTTCCTGTGGTCATGTATGGATGTGAGAGTTGGACTGTGAAGAAGGCTGAGCACTGAAAAATTGATGCTTTTGAACTGTGTTGTTGGAGAAGACTCTTGAGAGTCCCTTGGACTGCAAGGAGATCCAACCAGTCCATTCTGAAGGAGATCAGCCCTGGGATTTCTTTGGAAGGAATGATGCTAAAGCTGAAACTCCAGTACTTTGGCCACCTCATGCGAAGAGTTGACTCATTGGAAAAGACTCTGATGCTGGGAGGGATTGGGGGCAGGAGGAGAAGGGGACGACAGAGGATGAGATGGCTGGATGGCATCACTGACTCAATGGACGTGAGTTTGAGTGAACTCCGGGAGTTGGTGATGGACAGGGAGGCCTGGCGTGCTGCGATTCATGGGGTCGCAAAGAGTCGGACACGACTGAGCGACTACTCTGATCTGAATAAAGGAAATCATTACCCAAGAAGGTACTAGAAAGTTGTTCCTGGATGTACATAAATAACAAGATAATCACAAAAATATATAAAGCAAAAATGGACAGAATTACAAGGAGAAATGGAAAAAACTGAAGTAGGAGATTGAAGCATACTTCTTATAGATACCAGTAGATTAAACAGGCAAACACCACACTTGAGCAACAGTTATGTCATGGATGCATATACCCCTGTTTCAGAAATTACAGAATACTGACTTTTTTTTTCAAGCAAACATTGAACATCTGCAAAAATTGATCCTATACCAGGTTGTAGAATAATTCTCAATCACAACCAAAGAATTGATTATACCACATTCTTTGCCTGCAAGGCAATAAACTTAGAAATCAATGATAATAGCCCCCTCACAGGCTATATGTTTGGTAATTTTAAAACTTCAAACTTAACATTGCTCAACTAAAAAAGTCTGTAGTGGAATTTAGAAAATATTTAGAACCAAATGACAGTACAAACACTACATATCAAACACTTGAGGAATGGTGAGATGTGGCCTTTAGAGTGAAAATTTGAGCTTTACATGAATGCATGCTGCTGCTGCTGCTGCTAAGTCGCTTCAGTTGTGTCTGACTCTGTGCGACCCCATAGACGGCAGCCCACCAGGCTTCCCCGTCCCTAGGATTCTCCAGGCAAGAACACTGGAGTGGGCTGCCGTTTCCTTCTCCAATGCAGGAAAGTGAAAAGTGAAAGTGAAGTCGCTCAGTCGTGTCCGATTCTTCGCAACCCCATGGACTGCAGCCCACCAGGCTCCTCGTCCATGGGATTTTCCAGGCAAGAGCACTGGAGTGGGGTGCCATCGCCTTCTCTGACATGAATGCATAAGAGAGATTAAATTCAAAATTAATTCACAAATGCTTAACCAAAGGATTTGGGACCTTCCACCTAAATGAATCAGCTGATGCTTTGGGTTCTCTGTCTTTGACCTTCTTGCCTCCAATGAGGCCTTTATTCACCTCATTTGACTATCTTTTCTCATCGTTCCATCTTGAGTTGAGTGCTTGAGTGCTCAGTCGTGTCTGACTCTTTGTGATCCTAAGGATTGTAGCCTGCCAGGCTCCTCTGTCCATGGAATTTTCTAAGCAAGAATATTGGAGTGGGTTTTCATTTCCTATTCCAGGGGATCTTCCCGATCCAGGGATCTGAACCTGCCTCTCTTGCATCTCCTGCATTGACAGTTGGATTCTTCACTGCTGTGCCACCTGGAAAGTCATCTCAAGGTCCACATCTTAAATCTTCTGAGTTTGTTTCTACCTCAGGGATTTTTCAGTTCTTCTCCCTTCTACTTGGACTGTTCTTCCTCACTTCATTGAGGTTCCTTCCCAGAGGTTTCTTCCTCAGAGATGCCTTCCTTGACTCTTTTATTTAAATAGTACCTCTGACCATCATCCTTTATCCCTTGACTATAACTTTTATATATAAAGTAACAAGTCATGTGTGATACATATCATCCCTATCTATCTATCCATCCTTCACCCACCCGTCCATCTATCTCTGTCATTTCTGTTTATTTGTTACCCCAGCGAGAGTGTAAGCTCTTTGAGCTCATGGCTATTGTCGGTCTTTTAAAATTTATCTATTTTTGGCTGCTCCGGGTCTTTGTTGATGCACACTGGCTCACTCTAGTTGTGGCCAGTGGGGACTACTCTCTAGCTGCGGTGCACGGGTTCTCATTGCGGCGGCTTCTCTTGTTGTAGCTCACGGGTTCTAGGGCGCGTGCGCTTCAGGAGTTGCGGTTCTCAGGCTCCAGAGCACAGGCTCAGCAGCTGTGGCAGAGAGGCTTAGCTGTGCATGGTGTGTGGGATCTTCCCAGGCCAGGGATTGAACCCATGTCCCCTGCATTGACAAGCAGATTCTTCACCACTGGACCACCAGGAAAGCCCTGGTTATTGTCTGTCTCCTTCACAGTGGTAGTTTCAGCGTCTAGAACTGAGCCTGGTGAGTGATAAGAGCTTAGAAATATATTCTTTTATAAAATAAATGGATGAATTAATCTATGCCATTCAGAAAAATACTGCCTATCTGATTTGAAGGGAAAAATTATTCATAATCTGTGTCCAATAATTGAATTTCTCCTTTGGGATGATTTATAAAAGTTTATCTTCTCAGTGTCACCCACAATTATGAAATGTATTCCCAGAGCCTTATACTTTAATAAAACCATAACTGAATGTGTAGTTTTGATGAAATTTGACAGGGAAAGCACTGTATTTGTATGCGAGTTGACATTATCGCTTTCGAATCTTCTTCTAAAACATATCCTTGCTAGGAAACTAACAGTTGGAGGGAGAACGAAAGTGAATTCAGTTTGTTTGTTTGAGAATTAATTATTATGGGATTATTTAAAATATCAGCAGCCTACTTTACTCAAGAAAACATGTTTTCTATTATATAAAAATTGTATTGTTTGACATTGTATGCACTTTTCGAATTTGGATTTGTCATTTATAATTTTTGGATGGTACCTCTTAAAATTTGTAATCATACTGTTGAAAAATGTTTTAAAGCCTGAAAGTACTATATATTGTGAAAGCTAGGCAGAAAAAAAATACCATCTTTTATAGCACCAAGCCCTCTTTAAATTAGTCATTTGAATTTTTTTTCGTATTGTGGAAGATATATAAACAACAAAAGAATCAAATGTTTGCCTAGAAAATAGTGGTGCTTGGTAACTTTTAACCATTCCCATCCCCATCTTGCTTTCAATGGTAGTTCTGGGTCCAGCACAGTCACTGTGGTTCAGAGTATCTTATTCCAACACAGACTGGCTTGGGTCCCTGCCCAGCTATCCTGGAGAAATGAAAAATCAGGGATCAGCACAAGTTTGCACGGGGCCTGCAGAATTGTTCCCATGTGTATTTCGCCCTCATTTCCTTCCCTCTTCTTCTCCCCATCGTGTTCAAACCCGCTCTCTGGTCCTCTTTCGAGATCTCATCTCCAAAGATTCCCCCAGCATCAAGAGAGCTTATTTTTATCTACTTGTATGTTTAAAGTTTTCCAGAATCGAATGGACCTTGATGAGGACAAATTTTTCCCATTGAAAGTTCCCAGAAAGATTTTGCAAGGATTGCAAAAATGTTATCCTTGCACGACGTCTCAGAATGAGCTGCATTATGCTGAAGAAACAACCAGCCCCTCCATCTCTATGGCCTGAAAGAACAAAGGCTTATTTCTCACTCATTCTGCATGCTTGTATTTGTCAGGGTTCTCAGGGGAAACAGAACCAATAATATGCACAAATATTTATTATGAGGAATTGATTCACACACTTATGAAGGATGAGAAGTCCAGTGGTCTACTCTTTGCAGCCTGGAGACCCAGGAAAGCTGATGATGTAATTGAGTGTGAATCTGAAGGCGTGAGAACCAAGGGAGCCTATGGTATAAATCCCAGTCTGAGGAAAGGAGAAGATGAAATGAGATGTCCCAGCTCACATAGTGAGGCAGGGAAGAAAAGGGACAAATTCCTCCTTTCTCTGCCTTTTGTTCTGTTTTGGTCTCAGCGGATTGAAAGATGCCTACCTACACTGGGGCAGGTCATCTGCTTTACTGGCTTCATCAATTCAAATGCTAACCTTATCAGGAGACACCCTTGCAGATACATTCTTTCTAGGTGTATCTGCAAGGGTGTCTCCTGATAAGGTTAGCATTTGAATTGATGAAGCCAGTAAAGCAGATGACCTGCCCCAGTCAAGCTGACACATGCAATTAACCATCCAAGTTTTTATCGTGGGTAGACTGGGGGACTTGAAGCACATCTGTGTAAGCCCAAAGCTGATATTGAACTTGCCATGTAGAATGATGCAGTTCAATCACTTTGATGCAGTGTAATCACGAACTGCCTCTTAGAAATCTGCATGTCTCTTCAGCTCCAATAGCGTTGGCCCTGGCCACACTTACCTTAAAGGGACTGGGCATATGTCATTCAATATTCTCCTGCCATGCTCAGAAGAAAAGTGTGTGAAAGATGTGGCACACCACATCTACTTGCTTGGGAGGAGGAGTCTAGAGCACCCTATTGTGAAGTCTTGAATATCTGGCCTCACTTATCTAGCAGGGCTGTGATTAATCACTATTATCTGTAATGCTAGCATTAGGACCTTTGAATCACATGGGCTGAGTCGTTTCCTGGATGGTCATCAGTACACAGTTTTGGTGCTCTTAAGCGCTGAATCTCCATGGGGATTTCGACAAATACAGAGGCTCAGGTCACATTGCTTAGAGTCCTTTTTCCTAAAGTTCAGTGTTACTTTCTCAGATTTTACCAGTCAGATATGCTCCACCAGAATAAAAGGAGAATTTGGTAATAATTTTTTAGTCCCACTAGTGAGAGAAGACTATGAAACCTGATAACTAATGAAGAGTGTTCTGTTTCATGGCAGAAAAAGGAGATCCATGGCTTGGACTAATGATCCCTCTAGGCCAATATGGCATATAAGATTTCATCTCATTTAGTAACTCTGATTGATTGGACAAGGCTGCCTAGAGTATTTTGTGGGACGGATAGAGGGCTGCATCAGAGCTTATCATGACAAGTGTGCAGTGGCTGATTAACAATGTCTTTCATTGGTACAGCCGTTCACTGGTACATTGACAGTGTACCAATGGTACCGTGTTCCAATGGTACAGACGTTGGCACAGTGTCTTTCATTGGTAATAGTGGGACACCTGCCTGTATCTGCTTTGCTATTCCAGATCATCATTTCCCACTCAGCTCCCCCTTTTGGGGGGATTGCATTCTGACCTAACAACCTGATTACTAATTTGTGTCCATGTATTCCTTGCTATTTGGGTAGAGATGATATGAATGACAGACATCCATTTTTTAGTCACAAGATAGGTGTCTTCTTCACAGTAGGGGAAAAATAAAGCGAAAACCAACAAATCCAAAAACCTAAAGCCAGAAGTTTGACACCATGATTTATATTAATCATTCAGGAGTTTGATTAAATTGAGTCAGTTTCAGAGATCATGATCAAGTGATAATGTAAATTCCTTCATGTGAAAATCTGACCTTGAGCGTGATCGTCCCAGAAGACATTCCCTGTTTAGAAAACTGGTCAGTTTCCTCTGACATCACTAAATTCTTTCTTTCTGAAATAATTTGGAATACTTCAATAATTGTCAACTAGATGGCATCAGAGGTGGAACCCATGTGAAATAACTCGTTATGACCGAAATGAGAATTTTAAGGGAAAAAATAGAAACCAATGTGAAGGATAAGTGATGCTCTGATAATTTATGAAGAATAGGCTGAATATCTCTATGGTCAATAAGGAATGAAAGGTTGGAGTATTCCAAAGAGCTGTTTGGGTCTTATTTAACCATCAGTGTGTGATTTAGGGGCTGAGAAAATACATGCTTTCCTGACTGCAGAAGAGACATTTAGCATTAGGCTTTTTTCTCCACTTTTAAAGATGAGATGAGGTTGGGCTGTCTTTGTAATGTGATCGTTGATCACTGGAAATAAGTATTTGACAGGTGCCGCAGTTACAGACACCCTTATAAGCTAATGAGAAATGGGCTGTAGGTCAAGAGAAATTAGAACATTGCAATTTGCCCAGTTACATGACTAGAAGAAAAATATTTCATTTTTTTCATATTCTTCATGACTAAAAATTTTTTATACTCTCATAAATCTTCAATCTCAGAGTGTATACCAGTAACTTAGACATAAATCTGTTTCCAGGATGTAATGATATTTATCTAATGGGACCGAGTCTCTGGCCAGCTGCCTGTCTGTACTATTCAGGGAGCCTTTCCCAAATCCTTTGATTTAACCCATTATACTCCCAAAGCCTGCCAAGCATAATTTAACAATAAATAAACAATTCTACTGGCAACTTGAGTTCGCATTTTATGTAACATAAATTTGTAATTTTGTGCTTGTGCATGTGTGTGTGTTCAGTCATGTCTGACTCTTTGGGACCCCATGGACTGTAGCCCACCAGGCTCCTCTGTCCTTGGGATTTCCCAGGCAAGAATACTGGAGTCAGTTGCCATTTCCTTCTCCAGGGGATCTTCCCAACCCAGGGATTGAACCATCTCCTGCATTGGCAGGTGAATTTTTTTTTTTTTTTTCACCACTGAGCCACCAGGGAAGACTATGTAATTTTAAAGGTCTTACAATACGATCTGTACTGATTTAGAATTATAGAATGTTAGAGATTAATTTCTTTAACATGTGCATTTTCAACAGTCATAATATTTCTCCCGAGGATATAAATTGGTTCTTAAATATTAAGGGTCATAATACATATACAGATATACAGTCTACCTGTGGTATTAAAATTTCAAGGAGAAGGGGAATGATTAAGGAGAAAAAAATCAAAAAGAAGCCTCTTAAGGAGGCGATAATAAAATAGTTGAGAAACACTGCTCTATCTCAGTAATTTTGGAATTAATCATAGTTTTTAATAATAACTAACATTTGTTGTCTGTTTACCGTGGATCAGATACTGCTTTAAGTGTACTGCTTGCTGAAGCTGAAGCTCCAGGACCTTGGCCACCTGATGCAAAGAGCCCATTTATTGGCAGAGACCCTGATGCTGGGAAAGATTGAGGGCAGGAGGAGAAGGGTGCAACAGAGGATGAGATGGTTGGATGGCATCACCGATTCGATGGACGTAAGTCTGAGCAAACTGAGCGATAGTGAAGTCTTGCATGCTTGGAGATGGGGAAGCCTGGCGTGCTGCAGTTAGTGAGGTCCCAAAGAGTTGGACATGACTGAGCCACTGAACAACAGCAGCTTAGACTGTTTCATTTTCCTTGCCCATCCCCCACCTTTTCCCTCCACCCAACCCTGGTGCAGAGTAGGTGCTTTTACCCAGGAATGTGGAGATGCTACACAGAGAAGCATAAAGAGACCTAGACAAGTAGTCAGGGCATTTGACCAAGCTCATCCAGCTAACAAGAGGCAGGGGTAGGATTTTAACCCAGAGCATCTGTTTTCAGCCTGTTCACTGCCCTGTTTCACCAGCTGCCTGCTCCACTGCTAAGAAGTTGAAAGCCCAGGAAAAGCTTGTTGCTTTTCATCACCAATCCCGCTAATCCTGGACTTAGGACGTGTGCTATCTGCCCCCTAGCAACTTGTCCGGCATTTTCGCTGCACACGGGTTCTTTTGATACAGTGTCCTTCCTGTCTTAGCAAAGGGGCCCTTGACAAAGGTCAATTAAATCAAGTTCGTTGAGGGTGTTGTTTAATTCTTCTGCATCCTTGCTGATTTGTTTGTTTAATCATGGTATCTGTGGTTGAAAGAGAAAGTTGAAGTTTTCAGCTATAATTGGGAATTTCTCTGTCTTTCCTTTTCATTCTGTTAATTTTCCCTTCAAGTATTTTAAAGTTCTGTTTTTAGGTGAATACACATTTGGTTGTTATGTCTCTTCATCAACTGACCTTTTTATCATTCTGTCACATTCCTCCTTATTTCTGGTGATTTTCCTCCTTCTAAAGTCTACCTTATCCGATATCCATAGAGTCATTCCAGCTTCTTTGATTAGTATTTTCGTGGTATGTCTTTTCCCATCCTTTTATTATTACCAACCTACAGCAATGTATTTAACAAGGTGTCTTATAGTGAACATATCCTTGGGCCTTATTTTTTAAATCAATTCTGACAGTACTTACCTTTCATGTATATGTGATGGTATGTTTGGGTTTAGAAGGACCATTTAAAATTTTTGTTTACTGTTTATTCCTTCGGTTTCTCATTTCTAGGTTTTCTTTTTTTCTGCTTTATTCTGGATTTTTCATTTTTTTTTTAGTATTCTACTTTTAACTTTTATGTTGAGATTTTTACTACATCACTTTAAAAGTTTTTGTGTGTTTTAGTTTTTTATAAGTTGTGCTAGTGAGTACAATACATAATGATAATATACTATAATACAATATACTTAGTTTTTCACTTTCCACTCAGAATTAATATTTTCAACTTCAAGTAGAGTATAGAAACCTAACTACAATATAGGTACTTTTATATTTCCCCTCTTTATTTATATATTGTATTTATCATATATTTTCTATATATTTATATATTGTATTATATGTAACTTATATACATGGTAACTTGCATCATGTGTATAATTACATCTATATATATTGAAAACTCCATTGATCAGTGCTATAATTTTTACCTTAACCATCATATATATTTTGGCCATCTAAAGAGGAACAGCCTGCTTTACTTTGTTTACTGAGATAATTACCATTTCTTATGCTCTTCCTGCATTTTTCAGGTTTCCTCCCAGTTCATTTCCCTTCTGAGAAACTTCCTAAAATCTAAAGAACTTCTTTTAGCATGTCTTTCAGAAAAA
Source organism: Bubalus bubalis (assembly GCF_019923935.1). Taxonomy (NCBI): domain Eukaryota; kingdom Metazoa; phylum Chordata; class Mammalia; order Artiodactyla; family Bovidae; genus Bubalus; species Bubalus bubalis. The sequence continues at coordinate 4,550,318 of NC_059174.1, read as the reverse complement.
GTTCTGGTGGCAATGAACCCTCTTAATTTTCCTTCATCCCAGAATGTCTTCATTCCACCTCCATTTGTGATACACAGTTTTACCGGGTATAGTTTTCTGGGTTGACAGTTCTTTCATTGTTGTTGTTTAGTCGCTAAGTCGTGTCTGACTCTTTTTTGTGACCCTGGGGACTGGAGCCTGCCAGGCTTCTTTGTCCATGGGATTTCCCAGGCAAGAATACTGGAGTGGGTTCCCACTTCCTTCTCCAAGTGATCCTCCCAAGCCAGGTATCGCACCCATATCCATTAACATCTCCTGCATTGGCATTGGCACCTGGATTCTTTACCACTAAGCCACCAGGGAAACCTTTTACTGGCAGAAATTTTTATAAGTTCTCATTCCTCTGGTGCCCATGATTTCTGATGAGAAACCTATAGAAATTTGTTGTTCCCTTATGTGTGCCTTTCCTCTGGCTGCTTTTAAGACTGTTTTCTTTGTCTTTCATTTTCAAGTCATGTTGTGATATGTCTGGGTATGATTATTTAAATATTTACTGTGTTCAGTGTTTGCTAAGGACAGAGAGGAAACAGCGTAATGGCTATTTGCCTAATGCTGTTGGTATCATGTTGTCTGGTCAGGGAAAAGGATTCCCTTTCCTCCGTTTTAGGCATTGCTCCCAAGGTACTGCAATGTGGCAGGATTGCCCAGCAGCTGGGACAGAAACTTAACAAAAAGGAAAAAGGGACTTCTTTTACTCTCTCTGATGCTTCCAGCCTCCTTTTCTAATCCACGGGTCAGAAAGCCAGTGTTCGCACCAGCATCTGCTTCTGGGGTTTGGGCTATGTGTGTGTCTGGGCTGGGTGATACTGGAGGAGAAAAAGTGAAAATATTACTGCCCGTTTGGTGATACTTCCAATTCTGCTTCCCTGATCTGCCTCCTACCATATCTTTCTTAGCTAACTTATCTACACATTCTGTCCAGGGTTGATATTTGCATTCAGTAGAAAGACAGACTGGATTGGGCTTACCCCATCTTGCCCAGAATTGATTCCCATCAGTTTTGTTTGTTTATATTGAGGTATGTGAGTGAAGTGAAAGTCGCTCAATCGTGTCTGACTCTTTGTGACCCTATGGACTGTACAGTTGATGGAGTTCTCCAGGCCAGAATATTGGAGTGGGTAGCCTATCCCTTCTCCAGGGGATCTTCCCGACCCAGGAATCGAACCAGGGTCTGCTGCATTGCAGGCGAATTCTTTACCAACTGAGCTATCAGGGAAGCCCATATTGAGGTATAGTGGATTTACGATACCGTGTTACAGTTTCAGGTGTACAACATAGTGATTTGGTATTTTTATGTTATGCCCTATTTAAAGGTATTACAAAGTAGTGGCTATATTTACCTGTGATGTACAATATAGACTTGTAGTTTTTTATTTTGCACATAGTAGTTTGTACCTTTTAATCCCCTACTGCTATCTTGCCACTGGGAACTGCCAGTTTGTTCTCTATATCTGTAAGTCCGTTTCTGTTTTCTTATGCTCATTTATTTTCTTTTTTAGATTCCACATATAAGTGAGAACATACAGTATTTATCTTTTTATGCCTGACTTACTTCACTAAGGACAGTATCCTTCAGGTCCATGCATATCGTTGCAAAAGGCAAAATTTAATTCTTTTTTATGGCTGAGTAATATTGCACCGTGTGTGTGTGTGTGTGTGTGTGTGTGTTTGTATCTCACATCTTTATCCATTCATTTGCTGATAGATACTTTGGTTGTTTCCAGATCTTAGTTATCGTAAATAGTGCTGGTGTGAACACTGGGGTACGTGTGTCTTTTCAAATTAGTGTTTTTGTTTTGGGTATATACCCAGCAGTGAATTGCTGGGTCATATGGTAAATCTATGTTAATTTTTTAAAGAAACCTTCATACTGTTTTCCATGGTGACTGCGCCAATTTACTTTCCCACCAACAGTGCACGAGGGTACCCTTTTTTCCACATCCTCACCAGCATTTGTTATTGGGTTTTTTTGATGACAGTCATTCTGCAAGCTGTGTTTTAAATATTCTTTGTTAACTTCTGACTGCTTGACATACATACAGAAATTTGCATTCTTAATTGCTTAAATTCCCTAAATTTTGAATACATTTCAAAATCTGATGTATCTTATGTTGTAGAACATCTATTAATACCTTCTTGCTGCCCTGGATATCTGCGAGTTCTGGAAAGAATTGTTGGGAAAAGAGAAGTAAGATTTAACAAAGTCCCTCACTGCAAAGTCCCTTATACACATTGTCACATTTTGCATCTTTATCATAGTCCTTTTTCGTGTGCATTATTTCCTCATTTTAGATAAGAGGATAAGCAGAGTCACACTGCTCAGTCAAGGGCATGTTAAACTCAGGTATATTTGTCTAATTCCAAAGCCTGAGTTCTTTTTCATCATGCCAGGCTAAGGAAGAACTTATTTTATATTTTTAAAATATGGGTATTTTTGGAAACTGTGGTGCTGGAGAAGACTCTGGAGAGTCCCTTGGATTGCAAGGTGATCCAACCAGTCGATCGTAAAGGAAATCACCCCTGAATATTGGAAGGAATATTGCTGAAGCTGAAGCTCCAGTACTTTGGCCACCTGATGCAAAGCATGAACTCATTGAAAAAGACCCTGATGATGAGAAAGTTTGAAGGCAAAAGGAAAAAGGAGTGGCAGAGGATGAGATAGCATCACTGACTCAACAGACATGAATCTGAGCAAACTCCAGGAGACAGAGGTGGATAGAGGAGCCTGGCGTGCTACAGTCCATGGGGTTGCAAAGAGTCAGACTTACTGACTTAGCAACTGAAAAACAACATTGTTGGAAATAGCCTTTTTTTATTTTAACCCATTGATATTTGAAAAGACAATTAACACGTTGGTCATATATTACATGAAGAAGGCTCACTCTCTTGCTCTGAGTAACCCAAGGACCAACTGTCCTCTGATTCTCTTTTAAGACCTTTCTTAGGTGTTGTGATTTGATTAATAACCACCTGATCCCCTAGTAGAATATTAGCCTGAGAAGTTCAGACTTTTCGGTTTATCAGGAAAGAAGCCAGCTACATTCCACGTAGAATGTTTAGCTTGGACAGGATATCAGACTCATAAATACTAATCTGTGGGAAGTCACTGGGGTCTGCACGGATAAGTGGATTGACCTTCGGCAAGTACATAACAGGGGAGCTGACTGGGCTGCCGCGCTGTCAGGAAGTCCCAGAAGTAATGGGCTTGACGCAGTGGGAGCCGTGGGCCCACTGTCCTCAGGGCCTGACGAGATTGTCCTGGTGGTGGTAACATGTGTCCTTTGGCAAACGGCCATTTCCGCAGCCCCAAGCCAACAATTCAGTGGTTGAAAGCCGTGTCTTGGGAGGAGTGGCTCTAATTCCTTGGCAGCCTCCTCGGGGTTAGTGATGTGGAGAAGCCCTATGAAGACTGAGGAAAAGACAGGGAGGGAGGTTAGCAGGTCAGACTGCAATTGTGAGCTTTCAAACAATGAAACAGACAAGGCTGAACTCAGAGAGGTACCCTGGGTCCACACACGGCCTGGATTACATAGGATTGCTTGTCTCTGCATTTTCTAGAGAGAAGGGACAGTTCTTTAAATTCATCAAGGACCCAACACAATGAAGAATGCTTGGTCTTTTTGTCAGTAATGCAGGTCTGTGGTCAGTGCCTATGCTATGCTCAGAGGAAATCGTTACTGATAGCAGATAAAGCCTGAAAGGGCCAGCATGAACCCCCGCCAAGGGGGAAAGCCATGCCACCCGTGCGAGGTTCTATTAGAACACTAGGTGGGTTTCGTTTCTGCATCCCCATCGTGCTGCAGTTCAGCTGACTTGAATTTGACAGTGATGACCTGAAGACCAAACAAACGTGACCTTTAGAGGAGCTGGATGAAGGATGGATGGAAACTGTACTATTTCTGAAACTCTTCTGTAATTCTAAAATTGTATATATCAAAGGGGATATATATATATATATAGAGAGAGAGAGAGATAGATATCTACTATATCAGTTCAGTTCAGTTCAGTCGCTCAGTCGTGTCTGACTCTTTGTGACCCCATGAATCGAAGCACAACAGGCCTCTCTGTCCATCACCAACTCCCGGAGTTCACTCAAACTCATGTCCATCGAGTCAGTGATGCCATCCAGCCATCTCATACTCTGTCGTCCTCTTCTCCTCCTGCCCCCAATCCCTCCCAGCATCAGAGTCTTTTCCAATGAGTCAACTCTTTGCATGAGGTGGCCAAAGTACTGGAGTTTCAGCTTTACCATCGTTCCTTCCAAAGAAATCCCAGGGCTGATCTCCTTCAGAATGGACTGGTTGGATCTCCTTGCAGTCTAAGGGACTCTCAAGAGTCTTCTCCAACACCATTGTTCAAAAGCATCAATTCATCGGCGCTCAGCTTTCTTCACAGTCCAACTCTCACATCCATACATGACCCCTGGAAAAACTATAGCCTTGACTAGACGGACCTTTGTTGGCAAAACAATGTCTCTGCTTTTCAATATGCTGTCTAGGTTGGTCATCACTTTCCTTCCAAGGAGTAAGCGTCTTTTAATTTCATGGCTGCAGTCACCATCTGCAGTGATTTGGGAGCCCCCCAAAATAAAGTCTGACACTGTTTCCACTGTTTCCCCATCTATTTCCCATGAAGTGATGGGACCAGATGCCATGATCTTAGTTTTCTGAATGTTGAGTTTTAAGCCAACTTTTTCACTCTCCTCTTTCACTTTCATCAAGAGGCTTTTTAGTTCCTTTTCACTTTCTGCATAGATATATAGATATCAAAGGAGATATATATGTATCTCCTTTAGAATAAGACAAAGTCTAGAAGAAGGCAGGCTCTATGATTTGAATGGATGAGGCTGACCTTGGAAATGCTGATAGCAAGGAGACTAGGCTAAGCACAGGGCAGTGTTTAAGAGCATGGAGTTTGGAACTGAGAATTCCTGGGTGTGATTCTCAGACCCAATATTCACGTAGTATGAACTTCATCATTTTACACACCCCTATTTTACAGATGGGAACATTGAGGCTCAGAGAGTTTAATGATGGATAGTAGCCTCATGTGGTAGTTATAGGAGTTCAGTGAGATAAGTAAAAAAATGCCTGGCACAGAGAAAGTGTCCAGTGAGTGTTTGCTGTTAGTGTGATTATGGTAACAATTATTATCAAAGTAGAGACAGATTTTAGAAAACATGAGCAGGCTGGTGAGATCAGGTAAGTTCTAAGCCCTGAGAGCCAATGACATTTCTTTGTCAGGATGTTTCAGGGACTGAAGCTACAGAAAGAGGTGGTAGTCAGTGGGATAAAATGGGCAGAAAGCCAATGGATGTAGAATACACCCAGGAATACAGCCCAGGAAACAAGCTGGGTTGAAAGGAGCCATACTGGGAATTTTCTGCATTTCAGGGACACATGGAGAAGGGCAGGCCAATCAATCATGGGACGCCTGGAAGCCCTATATTATTAATAATTAATATAATAAACCCTAAACATCTCATAAGCCATTTTTTGAGATCATCTTCTTGGAAATCAGGTAGGGATTACCTTTTTTTTTCTCAGATGGGTTTTTAATTCATAAGCACTTTTAAGTAAGACTGTTGTTTCTTTCCATCTGTGTTTGGGGGCTTCAAGATCTTCCCATAATAGGGATCTGATCTGCCATCTTAACAAATTGTTGAAGTTCTAAGAAAACTTGCCTCTCGCCCCCTCCCCTTTTACTGCTGTGGACACAGTGACCCCTGAATGCTTTAGACCAACTTTCAAAATGTAACTCCATTAACCCAAACGCGACAGTAAGAAACAAGTCCAAATATTATGAAAATGATGCAGTCATGATCTGCACTCACTTTCCTTCATTCTAACTGTAGACAGAGCATGTTATTTCCCCCTTGAACTTAACCATGATTTCAACATGATATGTTATCATTTTAATGTCTGTGGCCTTACTCAAGAACTGAGTGATGAAACGCTAAGACACATGAAAAATGGCCCATGGTAAAAGCCTATATTAAGAACACGTTCAGAAAGAGATTAAACTAATTGTATCCAGGGGAATGTGGGTTAAAGAGACTAGACTTGTGTTCTCCCTTAGGGTGACCGTCTCTGAATGCTTTTCTTTATTTGATATGAGATTTTATTAGAAAGGAGTTTGCTTGAATAATGAGTGTAGTGATAACAGAAAGGGAAAACATCATGAAGCCAGGGAAACTTGGTTAAGTGAGGCTGATGATGGTGACTGTGGGATGTGAACACGGCCACATGCTTTGATTTATTCTTTTCACTGAGGGGGGCACTTCAGTTTCGTATGGTCCATAGGCTTGCTTACTGAGGTAGTTAATATTAGAATGTTTTTTGGTGGCGGCGGTGGTGGTGGGGTATGTATTTGTGTGTGTGTGTGTGTGTGTGTGTGTGTGTGTAATGATGTGGCAAAAATCAGAGGTCCCTTAGAAATAGGGAAAAAGAATAGTTAGAAATATTTTTTTTTAAGTAAAGAAAATCTTTCTTTTGAACAGGTTCTAGAACTCTGGGGTCATGACCAAATAAAATCAATGACATGCCCCCACCCCCCCACCACAAAGTAATCTCTTTCTTTAGTTTTTTTTTTTTTTTTAAATAAGCATCTCTACTTTTCTTTACTGTTAAAATCATGCTCACTTAGAATATCTGGAAAACAAAGAAAAGATGGGGGGGAAAAAAACCCCTACCAAATACAACATTAAGATGAACAATGGCTTAAAGCTCAACATTCAGAAAACGAAGATCATGGCATCTGGTCCCATCACTTCATGGGAAATAGATGGGGAAACAGTGGAAACAGTGTCAGACTTTATTTTGGGGGGCTCCCAAATCACTGCAGATGGTGACTGCAGCCATGAAATTAAAAGACGCTTACTCCTTGGAAGGAAAGTTATGACCAACCTAGACAGCATATTGAAAAGCAGAGACATTGTTTTGCCAACAAAGGTCCGTCTAGTCAAGGCTATAGTTTTTCCAGGGGTCATGTATGGATGTGAGAGTTGGACTGTGAAGAAGGCTGAGCACCGAAGAATTGATGCTTTTGAACTGTGGTGTTGGAGAAGACTCTTGAGAGTGCCTTGGACTGCAAGGAGATCCAACCAGTCCATTCTGAAGGAGATCAGCCCTGGGATTTCTTTGGAAGGAATGATGCTAAAGCTGAAACTCCAGTACTTTGGCCACCTCATGCAAAGAGTTGACTAATTGGAAAAGACTGTGATGCTGGGAGGGTTTGGGGGCAGGAGGAGAAGGGTACAACAGAGTATGAGATGGCTGGATGGCATCACCGACTCGATGGACGTGAGTTTGAGTGAACTCCGGGAGTTGGTGATGGACAGGGAGGCCTGGTGTGCTTCGATTCATGGGGTCACAAAGAGTCGGACATGACTGAGCGACTGAACTGAACTGAATACATTTGGGGAGCAATAATTTCAAGTCAAATAACTGTTTATTTCTACATAACTGCTGCTATCATGAATATACAATTATGTATCCTGCTTTGTGGGCTTCCCAGGTGGCTCATTGGTAAAAGAATCCACCTGCAATGCAGGAGACTGGAGTTCAAGCCCTGAGTTGGGAAAATCCCTGGAGAAGGACATGGCAACCCATTCCAGTATTCTTGCCTGGAAAATCCCATGGACAGAGGAGCCTGGTGGGCTACAGTCCACAGGGTTGCAAAAGAGTCAGACATGTCTTAGTGACTAAACAACAACATCCTGCTTTGTATCCATGGTGGAAAATGTCCCCATATTAATGAAACTTTGCTGAAATATTATCTTAAAGTTTAAGGAGAGTGTGACTCCCACACATCAGAAAGGCCGGGTTCCCTACACAGCCAGTGCTGGAAGCAAGTGGTTGGGCAAACCCCCATCTTCTAGATACAGAACATCCTTGCTCATCATCACAGTCCTGATCCAGGGTTGGGTGGTGCTGAAGGGAGGGGTCTCATGGCTTCTAATCCGATGCTGATGACTCATCTTATTTTTGCCATAGTTGAAACATGACATTGTTTCTGCTCTCTGCCTTTCTTTCCCACTTGATGATTGCCAAGATACTTTCATCTCTAAAATGTTCTGTCTCCAGACTTAGTTCCTGAGTACCATGGAGCACAGGCTTCCTGGTGGCTCAGCGGTGAAGAATCCACCTGCAGAGCAGGAGACCCAAGTTCAATCCCTGGGCCGGAAGGTCCCCTGGAGAAGGGCATGGCTACCCACTCCACTATTCTTGCCTGGAGAATCCCATGGACAGAGGAGGCTGGTGGGCTACAGTCCAGAGGGTTGCAAAGAGTCGGACACGACTGATGCAACTGAGCACACACGCACGCACCAGGGAGCACAGGCTCTTCTCTCCCTGCCCCTCCTTACCTCTTCCTTCTTCCGTTTTTGTTCTTTCAATGCCTTTCTATTGCGTTGCTTGCTCTCTTTCAGACCCTGATTTATTTTTCTCACATCGCGTTTATAATCATCCTGTAAAATAGGCACTCCTATTATTATCCTCAAGTGATAGACAAGGCAAGCGAAGTCCAGAGGGGCTGAGGGGTAAGTCGGGAAAGCTGAGCACCGCGCTGTCCTCCAATGACTCTCCTGGAGACCGGCTGCTTGTGGGAGACCCAGCAGTCAGCCTGCCGGGCCAGTCTGCAGGTCACTCACTCACTCGTGGGCTCCCTGGTCACAGTAGGCCAAGGACATCCCTGTATTAAGCCTCAGAAGGAAACATGCTTCATGGTAGAGGGTAACTCAGGTCGCAGGTGAAAGTGCTTCCTAATCAGAGGTCCCTAGCGGAGGTGATTCCCTGCGAGTCAGGTGGACCCAGTAGAATCTTTAAGAGAGGAAGCGGGAGGCGAGGAGGAGTCAGTGTCCAGGGTCTACAACTAGCGTCAGCCTTGCAGGACAGCGGGGTGAAGAGTCCCGGGGTGCAGGCAGCCTCCAGAAGCTGGAAAATGTCCGGGGATGACGGATTCTCCTCTGGAGGGTCCAGGAAGAAGTCCAGCCCTCCGACCACCTGCCCTTAGGCCCGTGAGCCTCTCCTCGATTTCTGACCTCCAGAACGGTAAGATAATGTGCTTTTTTTTTTTTTTTTTTTTTAATGCTGTTTGGTTTATGGTGAGTTCTTCTGGCAGCCATAGGCCAGTAATACAGAAGGTGTGCCCTGAGAGAATTGTCAGGGGTCCGGAATGTTCCAGTATTGCCGCCCTGGGGTTCTCTGTGGTCGGGGAAGGTGTTCTAACAGGGGTTGATATTTGGAGCAGGTGAGTGGGTTCAAGGTTCGGTGGAGTTGCTTGATTTAGAATCAGACTTGGGCAGTTGTCAGGGGCCTGTCCCTCCAAAGTGACCCGGCAGGGTCTCCAAGTGTGAATCGGACAGATCTGAAGGGACGTGTGAGAACGCTGTGGTCTGGAATGGCTGGAGCGGTGCTGCCCGGGGACAGCATAATCTATGCGAGTAGGTTTTCAATCTGCAGAGAATATACTTTATACTTCTTCTCTATCTTCCAAAGTTCAGAGAAAGGAGGCAAGTGTTGCTCAAGAAACAGTAATTGATTATTCTTGTGGGTGTTCATCTCATTTTTTAATTGGACATTTATTGAACCGTATCTTTTTCAAGGACATGTTAGAGTATGTCACAGATAAAACCCCAAAATATAGCACATGCGTGGGAATTGTGAACCTGGTCAGTAGTTCTGATGTTTTGTTACTTGCTGGTTAGAGGAACTTTTTCAAATGGGAATTATATCTGTCTATTGTCTCAGAAGATATAAAAAGACAATGGAAATACACATTGTTTGTTTCAACACGATGGAACTAGAAAAGAATTCTCAACAAGAAAACATTGCCCAAAGGCAAGAAGCTGAAAGAACAATAGTGGCTAATACACTAATAAAATAAATCTAAGCCTAAATGCTTTCTCTTATGTTTAAACAAAAGGACAATAATAATTCTGTTCTCTAAGAATATCCCTGGGAGTTACACATGAAAATATTTTTTTCCTAGGCAGTATTTGGCTTTTCCTATTCTGTCATCTTATTTTTGAAACAGTTTAATATCTGGTAACATCTGCTCTGTCCGCATGGTCTGTATTTCATACTCAGAACTTGTGGCAGCATATAAGAACACATTGCCACTGTTGTGAAGGATTCTGTTATTTATTGACTGCATTTATAACTTTCTATTCTTCACAACATCAGGGTCTTCCCTGATGCTGGGAAAGAAGAGGGCGGCAGAGGATGAGATGGTTAGAGAGCATCACCAATTCAACGGACATGAACTTGAGCAAACTCCAGGAGATAGTGGAGGAAAGGGAAGACTGGAGTGCTACAGTCCATGGGGTTGCAGAGTCAGACATGACTTAGCAATTGAACAGCAACAAAATTCTTCCCAAAGAAACAAAATCCAATAAAATAAAAATAAGAAATTGGGGCAAGGAAAAGAAAGGAAACTGAGGAATGAATCCATATAACTCTGTGGATTAATATATTTATCATGGCTGATCTTCCAGTTTGACTGAGTTTCCTAGCAGCAAAAGCAAAACAAACCCAAGCAAAATTTTAAATATGCAAGGTTCACAGTAACAGAAAATTAGAATAAATACAATTTTATAAGGGATTTCTACCATCACTTCATATTTTTCTCTTATTCTCATATTTTTTCACTCCATATTTTTATAAAGGATTCTACTATCACTTCATATTTTTTCTCTTACTCCATAATAAATACTTTTTAATCTCAATGAAATCCAAGAGCAGAGAACTATTACTAAGGTTCCAAGGTAGTAGTTCTCAAACTCCAGCAAGCATTGGAAATTCCTAGAAGGTCTATGAAGACAGAGTTTTGGGTCCCATGCTCAGAGTTTCTGAGCCAAGGGGGCCTGAGAATCTGTGTTACTAACAAGTTACACAAATTTTACTAACCCTGAAGTCAAAGGTACAACTCTGAAGTTTACAATGTGCTCAGTTCATGCGGTCAGAAAATGTCCAAAAGTCTGATGTACTACTTCAATTCACAGATTAGAGTTTAGAGCTCCTAAGGGAATAAATACATAACATATTTCTCAATGTAGCTTGCGTGCATGCGTGCTAAGTCGCTTCGGTCATGTCTGAGTCTTTGTGACCCCATGGACTGTAGCCCTCCAGGCTCATCTGTCCATGGGATTCTCCAGGCAAGAATCCTGGAGTGGGTTGCTATGCCCTCCTCCAGGGATCTTTCCAACCCAGGGATAGAACTGGCAGGTGGGTTCTTTACCACCAAGTCACCAGGGAAGCCCGAGCATTATAGTTACTAATGTACATTGCAAAGCTGTGGAGGATAACTTCTATCTTGCAGAACAGAACCTCAACAGAAGATTCTGAAATGTCTTATACTTAACTAAAGTGATAATAATTAATTCATTCAACAGATATTTAATGATTACCCACTATGTTCCAGGTGCTATTGGAGGGAGTAGACCGTGAACAAGATAGATAAGCCCTTGCTTTCATGGAGTTTACATTTTGTAGAGTCACACAATAAATAATAGATATAATACCAGGCAGTTAGAGCTGCACAGAGAAACTTATATCAGGTGAAGGGTAATGAACTTGCTATTTTAGAAGGACAGGCAGGAGAGGCACTGTATCCAGTGGGCAATTTTCAGAAAGAAAAATCTATGGTTATCTTATCACCTTGGAACTCCTAAGCAACCAAGGTTCAGAAATATATAATCATTTTTCATTACTTTATCCCTTTTAGTACTCCCTTTGGGAAAGGTAATTGGACTCAGAATTCTAAGACGTTTCTCCAGGCCTGAAAGCCTGTGACATGAGACATATTGCAGGAGCAGCAGAGGTTCTTATCAAAAATCTGGTGAACCCCAGAGAGCACTCAGATTTTCAGATAGAAAGTTACGAGTCTCGTGAAAATGTCTCCATAAAGGGTTCCTTCGGGTCCCATTGTGGGATGGTATGTGTGTGCACGTGTGTGTGCGTTTAGATGTTAATTGTGTATTTAAGGTCATGCCTGGGTGTTGACTCAACATTCCTGTCGTTTATGGCTCATTTTTCACCCTGTAACCATGGCTGATGAGGTCATGGAAAGAGAAGTGGTGGAAAGGATGGAGGTACGGGCTCTGATGCAGGTATCTGATACCCTTCGGGTTGCCTGTTGTTTTGCTTCATGATTTAAAGTAATGAGATGCAGGTATTCATGTTTGCCCCTTCCTCTCCTCCCCTTCTCCTGTGAGGTCTTCCTCCTCATGGATGCTGTTGCTTACATGATGCTCTGACGCTTTAGCCAACCTTCCAGCTAAGCATCTAGATAACACCAACTGAGGCTGCCATCTAAAATGGCATGAAACACCGCAACAAAGATGAGCAGAACTGTCCAGCGAGCCGAGCTATAGAACCACAAGAAAGAACAACGTGGTTGTTTGAAGCCAGTTAAGTGTTAGAGTGACTTATCATGCAGTCACATGTAACCAGAATAGGCTCTCCACTTCATTTTCCCACCAAGTGAGCTGCTGAGATGGAACTGGAGGTATTTTGCAGCATTGTTCTGAAAACAGCAACACAGATCATGCCAGCGCTTTGTGCTGGATGCCAGCTGGCACCAGAAGGACGTGGAGCAGCCCATTGTGTGGAGGACTCAAAGGCTGCCCTTTGCTACAAGCGAAACACTTGGAGGCTGCTGAGATGAAAGTCAGCTCTGGGATGCGGTATCTAGAGAGCTGAGAATCCCCGTCTGGTTTGCAGAGCACCTGGAAAGAGCTGCCTGACTGTGCAGAATGTCTTGTTTCTGGTGGGGTATGGGTGGGAGGGCAGGATACAGTCCTAGACACCATAATGAGAGGATATTTTTCCGGAAATCAGTATACCCAAACAGAGGCTAAAAATAACTGAGCATTCTTTGCTGAGCTCAGCTGCTACCAGGGCTTTTGGCTCCTGGCCTGGGACTCCCCCTCAGCCCCACTTCCATGCTTTTCCTCTCCTCAGCATTAGATTCCTTTGGTGCAAAACTCCACATTCTTTATGATCCCTTTAAACCCAAGTAGAACCATTCCTTCTTTGATGAAGTCCTGAAGTTTCAAGGGTATTACAGGTCTGTTTAACTGGGAGATGCTAGAAATATGTTCTGTCAGGCAGAGAAAATAACCATCAAATCATGCATCACCACATCTTTCAAAAGCTGTCACAGATTTAGAATAAAAGTTTTGAAGCTGATGGCATCACTCACCTTTACAGAGGTGGAAGGCAAGAATAGAGAGATTTTGACTTTGCCAAAAGTCACATAGGTCTTAGACGGGGGGATGGAATGTTGTTGTTTAGTCAGTAAGTTGTGTCTGACTCTTTGTGACCCCGTCAACTGTAGCTCATCAGGCTCCTTTGTCTGTGGGATTTTCCAGGCAAGAATACTGGAGTGGGTTGCCATTTACTTTTCCAGGGGATCTTCCTGACCCAGGGGTTGAACCCTTATCTCCTGTATTGCAGGTGGCTTTTAATGACTGTAATTATAGGGTTAGGATTACAGAGAAATCGAGGTTTTGTTGTTGTTTCGCCACTAAGTCCTTTCCAACTGTTTGTGACCCCATGGACTGTAGCCCACCAGGCCCTCTTCAGTCCATAGCATTTTCCAGGCAATTTAACCCTGTAATCATGGACTCCTGAGACAGGTACCACGCAGAGCACACTATTCTTGGGTCCTTACTCACAATGTCTTGATTATGATTGAGGGCAACAAGTGGGCTGGTCAGAGGAGGGGGTAGACCAGGGGACCTTCCAAAGGAAAGGCATCTGATAGCCACGTTGGAGTCCCAGGAAGCTTGGTTGTTGGAAGGATGATCAAAGGCAGAGCAAAGAGCCAAAGGGCATCAGGGAACTTGTGATAGGTTTGAGAAGGCACTGAGGCATGAGTTTCTAGTGTTAAGTATTATCTTTTGTTTTCACAATGAGCTTGCAAGACAATAGAGATCAGTCTCCCCCTTACTTTCTCCTCATTACTAACCTCTCCCGCCGTGTTTGTGTGCACATGTGCCTTCATTATCTTCTTGCACGTGTGTGCACCACACTCATATTCGTACATATACAACCTAGATGTTGGTGTCTCCTCCAGATCTCCTTTATGGGGCTAGGGTGTCCACCCCGCAGCTGCTGTAAATGCTGGATCCTGAGGGCTCATGGCTGGCCTCCATTGCCAAAGAATTATCCTCCCCGAGAGGAGCCTCATCAACCAGGAGAAATTAATTATTATCTCTGTCCTGGGAGCATCTCAGTGTCTGATAATGAGGTTAAAAAGAGAAGCGCCCTTTTGCCTCACGATGGGGACTATTCTGCATTATGAATACATGTGTTATGTGCCTGGTCCAATAAGCTCTTGTGAGTCAGGCTAAGCCCAACCCCAACCTTGGTGCTAGTGGTAAAGAATCTGCCTGCAATGCAGGAGATCTAAGAGACGTGGGCTGGATCCCTGGGTTGGGAAGATCTCATGAAGGAAGGCATGGCAACCCACTCCAGTATACTTGCCTGGAGAATCCCAAGGACAGAGGAGCCTGGTGGGCTGCAGCCCAGGGGGTCACAAAGCTTCGGACACGACTGAAGCAACTGAGGGTACACACGTACATGCCAACCCTAACCGTATCCTTGTTCAGCACTTCGGTGTTCTCTCTTGCTTTATGTCCCTTACAGGTTGGTCTCCCTCAATTAATCACGTGGCTTTGAATCCTTGCCTCAGACTCTATTCCTAGAGAACCTGATCTCTACGTGCCAATGCACACACACACACATCAAGTATATAACAACTCCTTATTTTTCAGATAATAAATATGAAGCCACTGAAGGTAAAAAGAAAATAAAAAAGGCTCAACCAAGTTGAGATTAATTAATATAAAAACTATGACTAGGAACCTTTTATTCTGAATGCACGTCTTGCCTTTGTTTCAAACTAGACTGGCTTTAGTATATAATAGTCTTGGTTCATTAATTCGTGGGGTTTTTTTGGAGCTGATTATATGTGGAAGAACCTGTTGAAAAAAGTTTCCTTTTTTCAATCCTGCAAGGTCTGTTGAAAGTAGAAAAATCTCACTCTGGTTGATTTCAACAAGAAAAGCTAAAGACAGGTAACTTAACTGGAAGATGGGTATAGTTTTGTATAAGCTTTGGTCTGCCAAGTGAGAAATGTGCTGGCAAAGAGATCTTATCTGTCTCCAAGGTCAGACATCTCTCAACCTGCGATGCATGGAAATTGTGGAACGGGACTGTCGGAAATTTTACACATTCATAAATATTGATAGGCTGACAGAGAATTTTAATGTTGAGATGTCTGACTCTGATTATTTCTGAAACATAAACATCTTTCCCTTCTCCCCTAAGGGCCAAAGATCAAGCTTTGGCTGTCGTCTTTTAGATAAGGCATCTGACTGTTCAATGTAATTCAGATTTGTACACATTTCTGCCCAGGGAAGCTAACCATTCAGCTGTCAAAAGAATGAGAAAGCTGGCTTTTGCCTGGGACCTCCTTGTTTATTTTGCTGTGTTATTCTCAGCCAGACCCTCGGGGAGCACATGTGCCCAGGAATCTCCCAATTTGGGTGGGGTTAGAGAGAGTTCTCCAAAGTAACCCTTTCCTCTCCTTTTCCTTTTTCAGATGAATTCTGATCCTCGTTTAATTTTTTACAACTTTAGTTGTCGTAAAAGCATGCAAGATTTATACTCTTGACAGATTTTTTAACTGTACAGTATAGTATGATTTCCCATCACTTCATGGGAAATAGATGGGGAAACAGTGGAAACAGTGTCAGACTTTAATTTTTTGGGCTCCAAAATCACTGCAAAGGGTGACTGCAGCCATGAAATTAAAAGATGTTTACTCCTTGGAAGGAAAGTTATGACAAACCTAGATAGCATATTCAAAAGCAGAGACATTACTTTGCCAACAAAGGTCCATCTAGTCAAGGTTATGGTTTTTCCAGTAGTCATGTATGGTTTTGAGAGTTGGACTGTGAAGAAAGCCAAGTGCCAAAGAATTGATGCTTTTGAACTGTGGTGTTGAAGAAGACTCTTGAGAGTCCCTTGGACTGCAAGGAGATCCAACCAGTCCATTCTCAAGGAGATCAGTCCTGGGTGTTCTTTGGAAGGAATGATGCTAAAGCTGAAACTCCAGTACTTTGGCCACCTCATGTGAAGAGTTGACTCATTGGAAAAGACTCTGATGCTGGGAGGGATTGGGGGCAGGAGGAAAAGGGGATGAGAGAGGATGAGATGGCTGGATGGCATCACTGACTCGATGGACGTAAGTCTGAGTGAGGCGTGCTGAGATTCATGGGGTCACAAAGAGTCGGACACGACTGAGCAACTGAACTGAACTGAACTGATAGTATGGTTAACTATAGACACAATGTTGTACACTAGACCTCAATAAATTGTTAATCTTGCATCACTGAAGCTTTAAACCCATAGGTCACTGATCTCTGGAACGTAATCTTCTTGCATGACAAAGGCTGTGCTCTTCTAATCTTTGAGCCTGTGAATTTGACTGTGTTAGATACCTCACATACACAGACTCATACTGTTAACTGCAACAACAGACAAGCGTTGGTGAGGATGTGGAGAAACTGGAACCCTTTACACTGTTGGTGGGGTTGCGAAATGGTGCAACTGCTATAGGAAACAGTATGGAAGGTCCTCAAAACATTACCAGTAGAACCCTTTGCTCTTCAGATGCAGTACTTCAGTGGCTTCTCACTGTGTTTGGAATGAAATCCAAACTGGTAACTACAGCCTGAAAGATCTCCAACAGTCCGTCTCTCCCTTCCCTCTTCTATCTCACGTTCTCCTTGTTCACTCCTCCAACCACCATGATCTTTCAGTTCCCCCAACACCCAATCTGCTTCTTCCCCGAGAGTCTCTGCTCAAGCTGTTCTGTCTTCTTGAGATCCTCTGCCCCTGCTGTGTCTTAATTGAAAGCTCACCTTCTCATGGAGGCCATTCTTGACCATCATGTTAGTCTGTGTCAGGGTGCTCTGCCTTATATTTTCCTTCAGCAGTTTCATCATAAGAAGGAGATATTAATCTGCTCCTCTAATTGTTACCGTGAAAGTAAGGACCATTTCTTTCTTGTTTCCATCCTCCGTTTTTCCCCTTCCTGCTTCTTTTTGGGTTCAGATCAGATCAGATCAGTTGCTCGGTTATGTCCAACTCTTTGTGACCCCATGAATTGCAGCACACCAGGCCTCCCTGTCCATCACCAACTCCCGGAGTTCACTCACACTCACGTCCATTGAGTCAGTGATGCCATCCAGCCATCTCATCCTCTGTCCTCCCCTTCTCCTCCCGCCCCCAATCCCTCCCAGCACCAGAGTCTTTTCCAATGAGTCAACTCTTCGCATGAGGTGGCCAAAGTACTGGAGTTTCAGGTTTAGCATCATTCCTTCCAAAGAAATCCCAGGGCTGATCTCCTTTAGAATGGACTGGTTGGATCTCCTTGCAGTCCAAGGGACTCTCAAGAGTCTCCTCCAACACCACAGTTCAAAAGCATCAATTCTTCAGCACTCAGCCTTCTTCACAGTCCAACTCTCACATCCATACCTGACCACAGGAAAAACCATAGCCTTGACTAGACGAACCTTTGTTAGCAAAGTAATGTCTCTGCTTTTGAATATGCTATTTAGATTGGTCATAACTTTCCTTCCAAGGAGCAAGCGTCTTTTAATTTCATGGCTGCAGTCACCATCTGCAGTGATTTTGGAGCCCAGAAAAATAAAGTCTGACACTGTTTCCACTGTTTCCCCATCTATTTCCCATGAAGTGATGGGACTGGATGCCATGATCTTCGTTTTCTGAATGTTGAGCTTTTAAAAAAAGTATCTACCTTTTCTTATTCTTTTAATTCTTTTATCTATTTTCTCTGTGTGAAGTGTTTAAGTAGTTGCTTTAGGGTTTATTATATTTATATATAAAGGGTTTCCCTGGTGGCTCAGTGGTAAAGAATCCACCTGCCAAGCAGGAGCAGCACGTTTGATCCCTGGGTCAGGAAGATCCCTGGAGAAGAAAATGGATCCCTTCAGTATTCGTGCCTGGAGAATCCCATAGACAGAGGAGCCTGGCAGGCTACAGTCTGTGGGGCTGCAAAGAATTGTACACCACTTAGTAAACAACAATGGCATATATGTGTGTGTGTGTGTGTATAAATTAGCTTTCCACTCTTTACTGAAAATGAACATTTAACCATTTCCTCTGGAGTGTAAGCACATGACCACAATATGCATCATAAGTATTTCTTTCATTATGCCATATGCCCCTTTTTTACTTTCCACCATGTGCATATTTTATGCCCCCCTTATAATTGTCTTATATAGTAAATTTAATCTACACATATTAAAACTTCAGTCGTGTCTGACTGTTTGCAACACTATGGATTGCAGCCTGCCAGGCTCCTCTGTCCATGGGATTATACAGGCAAGAATACTGGAGTGGGTTGCCATTTCCTCCTCCAGGGGATCTTCCCAACCAAGGAATTGAACCCAGGTTTCTTATGTCTCCTGCACTGGCATGTAGATTCTTTTCCACTAGTGCCACCTGAGAAGCCCCCAAAATGCCATTAGATAATGTTTTAATTTTTCTTTCCACCTTCAAATATGCTTTAAGAGCCTCAAAAGAAGAATAGTCTATTCTATTTATTCTTTCCTCTGTTCTTTCTTCAGTACTGATACTCCACATTTTTTATCTGACATAATTGCTCTTTTTTTCTATAGAACTTCTTTTAGCAATTTGGTTAGAAGCAGGCCTGTTTTCTAGTTTTTATTCATCTGAGAAAGTCCTGATTTCACCTTTATTTCTGAAGGATATTTTGGCTGGATATAGAATTTGCATTGGCAGTTCTTTTATTTCAAAACTTTAAAAATATACTGTGCCATTTCCTTATGGCCCCATAGTTCCCAATGAGAAATCTACAGTAATTTCAACTGCCATTCCACTACAGATAATGAGTTTATTCTTTGTCTTTAGTTCTTAACTGTTTGATTATGCTGTGTATTTATCTTGGTTTATCCTTTTTGGAGTTCACTCAGCTTCTCTGATCTGTAAGTTTGCATCTTTCATCAAATTTGGGACATCTTCAATCACTATTCTTTAAATAGTTGTCAGTACTATACGGTCTGATTTCTGGGATTTTGGTCAGGTGAATGTTAAATTTCTAATCATTATTACATAGATCCCTGAGACTATGTTTCTTCCCCCCCACCCCCCAATCTAAAAAGAGAAAACTCCGTGTTCAGGCTGGATAATTTCTATTCATCTATCTACAAGTTTGGTGACTTTCTTCTGCTATCTTTATTCTGCTATTAAGTTCATCCAGCAAACTTTTCTTTCAGTAGTATTTTCATTTCTAAAATGATTTGATTCTTCTTTATATCTTCTATTTCTTTGTTGAGACTCCTTATATTTCCTTTGTTTCAAAGTGTTTGTAGTTGCCTGCTCACACATTTTAATCCTAATTTTAAAGAAGTCTTTGTCAGGTAATTTTAACAATTTTATTATCTCAGTGTTGGTGTCTGTCAATCATCTTTTCCCATATGAGTTCAGATTTTTTTTTTTTACATGCTGAATAATTTTGGATTGTATTCCAAACCCTTTCAGCATTGTGTTAAAAGACTTTGGGTCCTTCTGAAATCCTTAGAAATGTTGATGGTTTTTGTTCAGCATTTAGTTGATCTATTTATGGTCAGGCCCCAAGTTCTATCCCACATTTTGAGGGCTATGATTCTAATGTTCTGTGGCTTTTAAAGCATCTTTAATGCTGTTCGGATCCATCCTGTGTGCTTAACCTAGTGGCCAGTCTGAGTCCTAGGAGGCAGTTTGATGCTGATTGAGGTACTTGGTGTGCCTGAGTAGGATCTATGCATGCGTTGTTGGGGGTGGTGAACCTGAGTATTTGTAAACACTTTTATGGGTCTGTTCTCTCAAGCGCCTTTGTTCTTGTGAGCTCGTCAGTGCTTTCTAGTTTCTTGGGGCTGTTCTTTTTGGTCCTCTGACTAGAAAACCAAGGATTTGTTACTTCCGTTGACTATGTCAGGGCCCAATAGTGGCAGGACAGAGGCAGAAACATAAAGGTTCCCCACCCTCTTGGTATCGCAGTTCTGCCAAATTGACAGAAACATCCTTCTCCATCAGAGTTTTGGCTCCTGTGAGCGCCTGCTCCTAGTCACTTCTATCACATTTACAGAATTGATTGGAGGTGTGAGAAAATAGAGAAAAGAAAGAGAAAACAAAAAAGGAAATCTCCATACTCTCTTTTGGAGTGAGAAGTTTCCCTTTTCACAGTGTCAGGTCAACATGAAGTGGCTTCCCGAAAAACTGCCTGTGTTCTGTCCTGGTGTCCACTGCCAAGTCTAGAGTGTCAAGCTCAAGCCACAGTGTACTGGAGGGAGAAGAGGCGGAAAACCCACCACTGGCTCAGCGTTGCCTTAAGTGCTGATTTCATTGCCCAGTCTGTACGCCACAGTTTACCGTTCAGAGTCCTCACGTAACCGCTTCATGCAGCTGGCCCATGTTTTATAGCTATCTTCAGTGGGAGAGGCAGGGTGGAGTGTGTTTGCTCCATGTTTCATGGAATCAGAAATCCTTAATTATTCAGTTAGGCAGGATATGTAGCCTTCTGGTTTTACTGTTTATTCAGCAGCCCAGACAGCTGCTCAATTTTGTTCTCAGGGAGCAGGAGAAAATGGAGAAAACAGATGCCAAAGACTTCTGGACCTGGAGGCCATGAGATCTGAGTTCTAATCCGAGTGCTGGTGTGGGGTAGTCATGTAATCCTAGACAAGTTAATATCTCTGGATCATTGTGTAAATGTGAATGCTGTAACATTGTCTGCCCAGCTTACGCCCTCTATCTGCGCCCAGGATCCTTGTGATGATCAAATAAGATAGTGGATGTGACGATACTCTGCACAAAGTGATGTAAAAAGAGAATGACTTCTTCCCTGACCTGTGGAGAGTGGGGAGAGAGGTATTCTCGGGCTGGGGCAGCAGGTGGCAGCCCTGTAAGGACGGAGGAGCCTGCAGCTTGTCTGTGGCACTGGGCTACCCACCCCTCTGCCCCCTGCAACCAGGACTCTCATCCACTTGTGCACTCTCTGTAGCATCATTCCCAGACTGCCCTTCTTCCTTCTTGAACTTCTGTTTCTGGGCAGTATAAGTGGTGATTAAAAGCCAACAGGCTAGAACTCAGAGATATGGAAGGATATAATAAGGATACAATAATTTTATCTAAGTGGCTTACTTATGAATGGGTTAAGACAATGTTGGCTCTTTCTCACAGATTGGTTAGTCTTAGGTGACGTACCAGAAGCTAAGCGATTAGGATTATTTTTTTAAGTCCTTACTGAATTTGTGACAAATGGCTCCTGTTTAATATTTTGGTTTTTTGGCCCCAAGGCATGTGGGATCTTAGCTTCCCAGCCAGGAGCTGAACCTGCACCCCCTGCATTGGCAGGCAGTGGACCACCAGGGAAGTCCCCAGATTAGGGTTATTATCAGGAGAACAGCTAGCTTTCCCAGTTTCAGTGCAGATTATTGGAGCGTGTCTCAGAAATACCATTTCAATTGTTAATACTGAATGGAAAGGAAATATAAGAAGAAAAAGGGGGTAACTATGTAAAGTATGATATATACACGCAACAGACTAGGGTCTTATTAGATCTTAATATTATTCAATCACACTGAGTTTTGAATCACAGGGATTTATCAGTCAGCTTTTTGCTGGGTTATATAACTTCTCCATCATCACAGAAAGCTGTATTTGATGATGCTGATCCAGCAAAACTAGTTAAAATAAATATGGAAGAAAACAATTCTTTTTTCATAGAAAGTAGGAAAATAACAAATTCGCACCATGCCCAGGTTCTGAAACTTGGACTCTAGTGACAGGGACTATTTGGTTGCTGCTCTGCTATTTCTGTAATAGTTACTATTGATAAAAGTGTTATTTCTTTCAGAAGTTACTTCCTATTATTGACATACATTCTCTTTTCTTGAACACACAAGTTATGGAAATAAATATAATCAAATAAAATTAGTAATAATAATAATAACAGTCCCTGCTGTTTATTGAATGCTCACAATATACTAAACACTGTGCTAAATTCCTTAGGCAGGCCTGGCTGGTCTCAAGTGCATGCACAGTGTCACAAAAATAACAGTTTCAATTTCTACGCAGGATGGAAAGTGATACTTCTTTCCCCCACACACCCCATCACACCCAGACCTCCTCGAGAGGTGCGCAGCCCAGCAGAACTTGAGGCACACGGCAGAGGCAGCGTTTCCCTTTCATGGCCAGCTGAAGTTCCCAATGAAAATTAAAGATTAATGATGCAAGGAGCTAAAAGTCAATAAGAAGAAAAGGCCAGGACCCTCCCCCATTTGTAAACAGTGTAAAGCTTTGTACTGAGCCAATGGCTGCAGACAAGGAAAGCTAATACCAATGCAGTAAAAGCCCGAGGCTAACCTTTCATTGTGTCTGGTGCTGAGCCTTCAGCATTTGATGAATGACTACCTTGTACCAGGAGGTCACTGGGGAGCGCATGGGGCTTTCATGTGGTTGGGACAGCTGTGGGCAATCTGTGCGTGTGGATAACCCTGCTGAGAGAAACATCTGTGTGTGGAGGAGTCGGCAAAGAGACGACTGTCAAGAAGCAATTTACACCCTGGATGAAATCTCTCTGGGGTTTTCATCTCGACAGGATGGGCTCCTTGGCTTTTGATGTCTCCTTGAAATGAGATCACTTTGTGTCCAATTTGATATTTACAGGAGCATCATTACGTTTCACTGTAAGTTGTTCTTTTCCTCCTCACCCATCGTATGAGACAGGCACTGTTTCTGCTGCCTCCTCCCTTTTATGGAGACGCTCAGAGGAGCTCAGCAACTTGTCCAAGGTAGCGGAGCTGACAACTGGCCAGGATGAGCTCTGAACCTGGATCTGTCTGATTCCAAAGCTTTTACTGTCCTGCAGTGGAAAGTAAGCCATCACTTTTGATGGAAGTAAAATGTAGTGCTTTCTTAGATTAAGAGCTATTGCTTTTCTTATTAGGGGAGGCTGCAGGGGAAGGTAGGGTGTGTCTCTTGACGCTGACATCCAAAAAGGGCCACATATTAACCTCTATTTCCCATCCACTTTGGCTTAATATCCCCAGTTGGATCAGAAATCCACAGAATGAGTTTCCCTTCATTGTGTTTAAGGAGGAAAATGCCTGCTGAACTTTGACAACACCCTTAAGGATTGCCAGAGACCCTCGATTTATTATTCTTCTCTCAAGAGTCCTATATAAGTCTCCTTTGAAAACTGTCTCCTCATCAATATTAATAATCCCTTGATGTTGTGCACACTTGGTGTTGGTCAAAATGCCTTCACATATATGAGCTCATTTCCCCTTAAATTTTTGTTGGAATCTTTCTCCGTGTTCAGCACTATGTTAAGTGTTGGGGATGTCAAAAGACTTATGCCACAACCCCTTCCTCAGAGTTCAGACTCTCCCCTGCCCTCGTCTTCTGGAGTAGAGCAGATATGAACACCGTTTCATACAGGTCATTTGTCTCAGCATAACCTCCTGTTCTCAACTACCCACAGCTTCCTTGTCCTCTTTTCTCCTCCATCAACATTCTCATATTTATGTTCCCTTAAACCTACTTTTCCGGAGAAGGTGATGGCACCTGACTCCAGTACTCTTGCCTGGAAAATCCCATGGACGGAGGAGCCTGGTAGGCTGCAGTCCATGGGGTCACAAAGAGTCGGACACAACTGAACGACTTCACTTACTTTTCACTTTCCTGCATTGGAGAAGGAAATGGCAACCCACTCCAGCGTTCTTGCCTGGAGAATCCCAGGGACGAGGGAGCCTAGTGGGCTGCCGTCTATGGGGTCGCACAGAGTCGGACACAACTGAAGCGACGCAGCAGCAGCAGCAGCAGGGCTCCTTGATGGAGAAGGCAATGGCACCCCACTCCAGTACTCTTGCCTGGAAAATCCCATGGGCAGAGGAGCCTGGTAGGCTGCAGTCCATGGGGTCGCTAAGAGTCGGACATGACTGAGCGACTTCACTTTCACTTTTCACTTTCCTGCATTGGAGAAGGAAATGGCAACCCACTCCAGTGTTCTTGCCTGGAGAATCCCGGGGACGGGGGAGCCTGGTGGGCTGCCGTCCATGGGGTCGCACAAAGTCGGACATGACTGAAGCGACTCAGCAGCAGCAGCAAACCTACTTTTCACTTGCTTTTGCTCATGCTCTGTGTCTTTCTAGTCTAATTTCTGCCATTTTTCTCTAAGTCCAAATTAGACCTCTCCTTTTAAATCCAAGATGAAATCTCTCCTGTCCTCCATGACACTTAGTTAAGAGTTGAATAACCTCTTTCTCTTCCAAATTTTGATGGTGCTTGTTGCCAAAATATTATGTTTGGCACTTAGACTATAATGTAATTTGATATAAATGCATTTTACCCTTCTCTGCATAGGTGGTTTCTTGGCATATCGCTAAATGTGGAAAAGACAAGATCATTGATAGATAATCTAAATAATTATGAAAGTGAAAGTCTCTCAGTTGTGTCCGACTCTTTGTGACCCCATGGACTATACAGTCCATGGAATTCTCCAGGCCAGAATACTGGAGTGGGTAGCCTTTCCCTTCTCCAGGGGATCTCCCCAACCCAGGGAGGGAACCCAGGTCTCCTGCATTGCAGGCAGATTCTTTACCAGCTGAGCCACAAGGGAAGCCCAAGAATAATGGAGTGGGTAGCCTATCCCTTCTCCAGCAGATCTTCTCAACCCAGGAATCGAACCGGGTTCAATTATGTCTAATCTGCATTGCAGGCAGATTCTTTTCCAATTAAAATACTATTGAACATGCATGATATTTGCTGGACAGAACACTTGGAATAATGCAGAGGCCTGTGCCAGATTTAACACTGAAATATGTGCCTTTTAGCCAGCAAAATGTTGATACACATATTTTTTAAAATGTATTGCCAATATTGAAATTTGGGGAGATTTGACATAGCATGCAGATTTCTGGCTTCCTTCGAAAAGCTCAGGAGTTCTGGCCCCACTTGGCTTCCTTTTTGCAAGGTGACCATCCGCTCAAGTTGAGAAGAAGCTGTCCCTTAGACACGGGCCTCCTCCCCCACCATTTCCGCCTGGCCCCACCTTGCCTATCACCTCACCTCCTGAATATGAAGCTTGGCAAGGGTCCGTCTGCTGATCATCACTGTGGTTGTGCTGAAAACTCCTTACAACAATGTTGAACACACAGTGAAATATTTCTTGTTAACTCTGGCTCTGTCTGCGGGCCAAACATAAGGGCTGAAAGGGCTATGTGTTTGGAGAAAAATGAGAAAGCACTATTACGACTCGCTGCTGTTACCGTGGTTGTTATTTTACTACTGTTTTTGTTGTTATTTTGGCAGAAGTGAAATATACAACTGTGGATCTCGTAGTCAAAGTGCGTCTGTACAGAAGCAAAGATAAACACAAGCACAAGTTGCTGTGATTAGTAAACCTGACCGCCTGTGCTCTTCGCCTGGTGGTCCTCATGGGCATTTGTGGGGAAGGCAGTCTGAAGGTGGTCAGCGCTGGGGTCCTGGCTCTGGTGGGGTTCGTATGTGACCTTGAGTAGGTTATGTCTAATCTCACTTCGTCTCCATGAAACTGGAATAATATCCAAGGGTGGTGGTTTATGGATTTACACTGAGATGCAGGAAGTTGGGATTTTTGTCTTTTGAGTGTACTCCCAGAGCCTAGAAGAGAGCATGTATTGTACATACTTAATCAGCACTTATTGAGTGGATGAATGACATTTATTAACATGAAGCCTAGCCCCAGACTTGGGTCATGGAAGGCCACTGGCAAATTTCAACAAATTTCTGCCCTTGTCGTTAAGGGCAGAGACTGGTCTTCTTTTTCCTAGTACCTTAGGCCTGCCACCCAGCAGGTGATTAATTCTCATTTGTGGAATGAAGAGATAATGTCTGATGACCCATCCTTTAACAATCTTTATTTTGTCTAAGGATAGTTGATTTACATGTTGCGTTAGTCTTTGCTGTACAGCAAAGTGGTTCAGTTATACATATGTATATTTTTCATCGTGGTTTATGTTGAATGTAGTTCCTGGTGTTACACAGTAGGACCTGGTCGTAAATATATGTATAATAGTTTACATCTGCTGATCCCAAATACTCAATCCATCCTGCTCCACCCCTCCTCCTTGGCGACCACCAGCCTGTTCTCTATGTCTGTGACTCTGTTTTCTGCTTTGTAGACAAGTTCCTTTGTGTCATATTTATTCCACATGTAAGTGATATTGTATGGTATTTGTCTTTGGTGCAGTGCAGGAGACTCAGGTTCAATCCCTGGGTTGGGAAGATCCCCTGGAGGAGGGCATGGCAACCCACTCCAGTATTCTTGCCTGGAGAATCCCATGGACAGAGGAGCCTGGCGGGCTACAGTCCATAGGGTCACACAGAGTCGGACGTGACTGGGCGACTAACACTTTCTGACTGACTTAGCAGGGTGATCTCTGGGCCCATCCATGTTGCTGCAAGCGGCATTACTTCTCTTTTTATGGCTGGGCAGTATTCTGGGGTGGAGTGTGTGTGTGTGTGTGTATCACAGCTTCTTTATCCATTCAGCAGTCAGTGGACATTTAAGATGTTTCCATGTCTTGGCTGTTAAGAGTGGTGCTGTTACGAACATAGCTGCTGCTGCTGCTGCTAAGTCGCTTCAGTCGTGTCCGACTCTGTGTGACCCCATAGACGGCAGCCCACCAGGCTCCCCCGTCCCTGGGATTCTCCAGGCAAGAACACTGGAGTGGGTTGCCATTTCCTTCTCCAATGCAGGAAAGTGAAAAGTGAAAGTGAAGTGGCTCAGTCGTGTCCAACTCTTCACAGCCCCATGGACTGCAGCCCACCAGGCTCCTCCATCCATGGGATTTGCCAGGCAAGAGTACTGGAGTGGGGTGCCATCACCTTCTCCTATGAACATAGGGGTGCATGCATTTTTTCAAACCATAGTTTTCTTTGGGTATGTGTCCAGGACTGGGATTGCTGGGTCATATGGCAACTCTATTTGTGGGTTTTTGAGGAACCTCCATACTGTTCTCCATGGTGGCTGCACCAATTTACATTCCCATCAAGAGTTCTGTTTTCTCCGCCCCCTCTCCAGAACGTGTTATTTCAACAGTCTTTCTTAAAAACTGCAGCATCGTTACACTAAGCTGCTGTTTTGGTTTGCAGCTTTTTTTTTCTCCTTAGGATGAAAGGATTGCTCCCCTGCTCCATGTATTACAGATCTATACTTTTTCTTTCTTTTTCATAGTTCTGAAACATGGCTAGTGGAGGGTCGCATATGCTTAAGAATGTTTATTTCACTTTTTCAAGCTTTTTTTTCATCTTCTCAGTTGCCCTTCACTTTCCCCTACTGCATTGGAACCACTTAACAGCTGGCAGATGTGGTCTAGGTAACAATGAGTCTGACCCAAGGATGTTTAATAATAAAAGCTCAGTGTGACAGCTTGACCCGCAGAGTCATGAGGTTTGTTGTTATATCCAAACACCAGTCTTGTCTGACTGGAGAGCCAGACATAAGTAACATGGTCAGGCCAACCATTATTTTGCAATCTTGGCTATTCTCTGGGCATCTTTTCTTATTTGACATTAATGAGTGGCCTTTAAAATAAAGACTATGTTTGTGAAGGGGGAGAAAATGAGTCCAAATATGCCTCAGTGTCTCCTGCCTTAGACAAAGCATGTGTTCATGCAGGTAAACTCTCAGATGCTTTGTATTGGGTTGGCCAAAAAGTTCATCCATAAGCTGTTGCCTTTGCAACATCCCAAGTTCATTTTGTGCCTTGACTTTGGTCTTCAAAGTCTGGGGCTCGATGGAGGCAGCTGGAATGAAGCCTATCAGGTGCCAAACGTTGTCTTGCAGATTGCCGTTAATGCTGACTTGTTTATTTACAGAAGTTGCTGGCCTTGAAATGCCTATTGAGAACTTCTCCAAAACAGCGTTGGGTTCTTCTCTACGCTATGGTTGTGATTCAGCTTTATTATCTCCTAGGAAAATGCATTCCAGACTCTTGGAGGTGGTGGGCTCATTGGAACATTTGCTCTCTTAAAGATGAGTCATTGTTTCTACTTTTTTAATATATCATCCTCAAAGTAGGTGGTAACTGCCATGGTGCAATTTGTGTGGTCATGGATATTCATTGAAGATTTGTTCTGAAAGGCATACAGTGCTTGGCTTTCTAGGGGTGAGGGGAAATTGGTGATGTGAACTCACAGTAGGTAGTCAAGAAATATTTGCTAGATAAGATGTCAATTTCCATTCTTTGACTTGACTCATACTATTTTAAAATAGGGTGGTTATAAAAAATTCTGAGAGTAATGTATATTTCTTGTGGATTGTCTGCTAGACATGACAAGAGAACCATGTATTCAGTCAACAGTGGTTAATTGAACACATATTATGTTCCAGGCTGTGTGCTGGGCCCAGGGATTCACCAGTGAGCACCCAACAAGCACAGGCACTTGTGGAATTTCCATTCGTAGGGGGAGAAATGCAAGATAATTCTGTTGGGATTTTACCTTTTTTTCTTCTCCTTCTTCCTCTCTTTGCCTAAGTGCCATGAAAGGAAAACAAGGCAGAAACAAGTGGTTGAGACAGAGACTGGGAGGCGACCCCCGGCCCTCGGGTAACTGCTGCTCGTGGTTCGGGGCCTTTCCACCAAAGCGTGTCTCTCTGCACTGAGTGTGAGTGTGTACATGCCAACATCTGGACTCCATTTGGTTTGATTCTGTTTAAATTAACGAGCCACATTGGGTTATCAAACAAGGTGGACGTGTGGACTCCAGCTCGTGTCTTCAGGCTCTTCTCGCTGAGAGGCGGCCCCACTTCCCACAAGGCACCGTGGCCCTCCTCCTCCTGTTCTCATTCCTCAAGCCCACCGTCCCAGAAGAAAGCCTGGCCCGGGCCCCACACACCTGGGCCAGCCACCTGGGGCCAGCCGGTCAGCGGAGCCCGGCGGCACAGGCCCACTTGCCCCCACCGTTGTGATCTCCAGACCATGGCTGCTTTCAGCTGAAATAGCATGAAAAATGAGTTCTTGTGGTGTTTGCAATATAAATACTGGAGATGCCACAGGAATTCCATGGCTCCAGGGATGTCTTGCTCACTGGACTTTCTACGTCCTGAGAAGACCCTGGGGTTCAGCCTCCCCAGCAGAGTGGGGAGTGGCTGGAAGGGGCCCCCACATGGAGGGTTCCATCTGGTGATGCCGGCCCAGGGTGCCCTGGGCCACTCGAGCCAAGGGAGGGAGCTTTGGGTGGGCTTTTTCTGGAAAGGGCCACGTAGTAAACTACGTGAGGCTTTTCAGACCAGATGGTCTCTGTCCGACTACTTGGCTCTGCCGTCATAACCATAGACGGTGGGCAAGTGGACAGGCATGTCTGTGTTCCCATAAAGCTTTTTTATAAAGACAGGTGGCAAGCCAGATTTAGCCCACACTCTGTAGGTTGCGGTCACCTGCTTTGAACCAAAGGGCTGGATCCCAGCTGGGCTTCACCGCTTTTCTGCTGGGATTGTAGTTGGGTGTTCCATCATTCCCATCTGTTAAATGGGTTAATAAGAGTCCCTAGTTTGTATTCTGGTGAGCCTTAGTGGGACACTAGGAGAAGGCCTCCAAATACTGTCTCCCCTGTGATGGGCACCTGGCCATTCTTGCTGCATCCTTTTTTTTTTTTTCCCCCAGATGGCTCTAGCTTCTGGATAACATGATTTCTAGGCTGAGAAGGCATTTTTCCAGAGTTTTGACTTATTCCCCCTCTCTAGGATGTAAGCCGTCTCCTACCCACACGTCTGAATCTTGTTAACATGAAAAGCCATTTGGTCACGGAATTTTTCCTGATTTCTCTCCTGCACATCAGATTTCGCTTCTGTACCTTCTTTTCCCAGAACTTCAGCTGCACTTTGAATGACACTTGTTCCTTTTTTAATTAATTCATTCATCCACCTGGGACCTTGTCTGTCTCTTCTCTCCCTAGATCACTGTTGCTTTCAATCCATATCTTAATGGCACTTTTATTAATAAATTAGCACTCATTTATTAATATAATTCATAACAGGACCCCTGACCTCAAAGTACCTATGTGTATAGGTCGAGGGGGTCTTATTTTTTCTATCTTGATATCTTGAAGCCTCGCATTTGGCTTGGCATGGAATATTTGCCTGATAAACCGTTTTATAATGAATGAAAGGGGTTCATGTAATGTTTCTGACTCACCTTCCCAGTCCTCACTATTCTGAGCATGGAGCCTTGTATACAGTAGGCTTCAAATCAACATGTGTTGATCGAGTTTTGCCCCCATACCATCTACCCAGCCTGTAATATGCTTCTCTGCTTGAGGAACGTGGCTGCCAAATGGTATTTTCACCCCTTGCTGTGTTCCTTCTGGTTGAGAAGAAGGTTCAGCTCCCCGGAACAAGAAGAATCTGCAGGGAGGCGGGGATGGGGGCAGGGTGTGTTTAGGGCGCAGAATGGAGGGGAGGCAGCCTAACTGCTCTGTCTGGGTGGCCCGTGAAACCAGACAGGATGATTACCTCAGCCCTTGCACTCCGAATTATTTACATTTCCCAGGCAAGACACCAGACTTCTCCAAATGGAAACTTCATTGCCCCATTTCCCTTGCTGTCCTGGGAGCTTCTCTGGAATTCAGAAAAGGACACCATGCTGGGAGCCAGTCAGCTGTGGGTTTGAATCCCAACTCTGTGACTTTGAAGGTTTCCTTTACCCCAGAGGGATCTCAGTTTAGCCTTCTGTAGTAGTAATGAAAGTACCATCCTACATAGCCATGAAGTCGCTCTGTTGGGTCTGACTCTTGGCGACCCCATGGACAGTAGCCTGCCAGGCTCCTCTGTCCATGGCATTTTCCAGGCCAGAATATTGGAGTGCGTTGCCATTTCCTCCTCCAAGGGATCTTCCCGACCCAGGGATCCAACCCAGGTCTCTCACGTTGCAGGCAGACTCTTTACCATCTGAGCCACCAGGGAAGCCCACTATCTTACACAGATGTGCTTCTAATAAGCAATCAATAAATAAAAACACCCCCCACCCCCAGGAAATTAAACATGTAAATTGCAGTGGCCTGCATACGGTAGGTCAATCAATGCATGCCGTTTTTCTTTTCTCTGCCTTGTTTACAAAGATTGGAATTCTTGCTTATCCTTGGGGGAACTGCAGTGGGAGACCTTGGCTTTAGAGGAGAAGAAATAAAGTTTGGCTGAACCTCTAAGCCAGGGTTGTTGTTGTGGTTTTAATTTTTATTGGAGCACAGTTGATTTACAATGGTGTGTTAGTTTCTGTTGTACAGAGAGGTGAATCAGTTATACGAACTTATGTTTGTATATCTACTCTTTTAAAGATTCTTTTCCCATATAGGGCTTCCCTGGTGGCTCCAACAGTAAAGAATTCACCTGCAATGCAGGAGACCCGAGTTCAATCCCTGAGTTGGGAAGACCCCCTGGAGAAGGGCGTGGCAACCCACTGCAATATTCTGGCCTGGAGAATCCCATGGACAGAGGAGCCTGGTAGGCTACAGTCCATGAGGTTGCGAAGAGTTGGACAGGACTGAGTGACTAACACTTTTCCCATATAGGTCTTTATGGAGTATTGAGTGGAGTTCCCTAACACAGTAGGTTATACAGTAGAGTGTGTGTATCAATCTCAATCTCCCAGTTTATCCCTCCCCGCACTCTTCCCCCTTGGGGACCAGAAATGTGTTTTCTACATCTGTGACTCTATTTCTGTTTTGTAAAGAAGTTCATCTGTACCATTTATTTAGATTCCACATATCAGCCAGGGTTTTTTCAACGTCAGGGCTGTTGACCTTCAGGTCTGGGTGACTCTGTTGAGGGGACCGTCTTGCATATCGCAGGATGTACAACAGCATCCTGGGCCTGGCCCAGCAGGTGGCAGTAGCATCTGCTCCCCACTGGGGATGACCAAGAACATCTGCGGACGTTGCCAGAGGTTCCCTGGGGGCCTCGCCGCCTCCCTTAGGAACCAGTGGGTTAACTGAGGCATCCCCAGCCTGCTGCAGAAGACAGAGGCGCCTGCAGCGGGAGTGGCCCCTGGAGGTGACCTCATCGCTCCTTCTCAAGGACACGTGCTCCATGGGACCAAGCGCTGGAGGGGACAGAGGCTGTCCTGGAGGTGGTTGGCCTGGGGGAGGCAGAGAGAAACCAGATCCTCAGGCTCAAGGTCACAGGCAACGGGGACTTTTGTTCAGGTCCCCATGAGGACACTTGTGGCTTGTGTAACCAGGAATCCAGGGGCAGCAATGAGACAGAGCCTGCATAGCTCCTCGCGGGTGGCCTTCCCCCATGTGAAACACCTCATTATTCTTGGCTGCTTCTGCTCTGATCTCCTCCAGATCCATTCTCCAGTGGCCAAAGGGATTGTTTTGGGAGGCGTTTAACAGCTTCTCTCATTCAAAATTTTCCAGTGGCTGCCCAGCTCCACGTGGAGTCAAGTTGAAACTCCTGGCCAGGACCCCCAGGGCCTTGTGTGACCCCTGACTCTTCTCCAGTCCCCCTCACATCAACCTGCACTGGCCCCCACTGCCAGCTCCCAGGGCTGCTTTCTGCGCATGAACCCACCAAGCTCCTTCCTGCCTCAGGGCCTTTGCACTCGCTGTTCCAGCTGACTCTGCACACACCTGAGCTCTCCCTACCTTCTGTTTTCAGCTCAAATGTCTGCTCTTCAGAAAGAGCATTCTGTCCAACAGTTCTGTCACGGCCCACTGATACTTTTTTTTCATCAATAGCACTTACTGTATCCTAGAATTATTTGATCTACTTAAGTGTATCTCTTTTCCCAATAAGACAGACACTATCTGGGGCTTTATGAAACTTCCAGTCTTACTGATTTCTGAATCTCTCACACTTATTCCAGTGACTAACATTCATAAGAAACATGTTTTCTGGATGAACAAATGAATTTCACTTTCCTCAGCCTTTCACATTATCAAAATAATCTCCCTAAAACCTGGAGACTCTTTGAGAGACTTAACAGTTTTTATGATCACGAAACATGTCTTACATGAACAAATTTATTAAAATATGCATTTACTTGGTCCAGGGGATTTTAGTAAATTTATTCTGTATCACAGCTTGGAACGAGTAGAATCCACTGTGTACTTTTTACATATGTGTGTGTGTGTGTGCATGAATCTATGGGATGGTGTTTTTTCTCTGAATCTCTGAACTGAGAACTATGCTAAACTTTCACCCTAGTTGTAAAAGTAAAAACTAATAGTAATATGAATACTACTGCTATTTGTAATAATAATAATATCTAAATGTGAATGAGAGGAATTATGGGAATTTCTACATTAGATCTGAGGCCTGCCCATAATTAGAATCTGGTATGAGGCCCTGGAATGTTCACTTTTAACCAGGTTCCCAAGAAATTCTGATGCCCAACAGAGTTAGGCTCCCTACTGTAGAGGGGGAGGGCATAAGCTTTAGGTATTATTTCAGGCCCCATCCAACCCCAAGCCTTACTGGGCGTGTGATCTTCAAAGAACCACAGTGAGTTGTCTCCATAAAATGGGTTCAACATTATTTGCCTCCCTGATACTCATAAGGACAAAACCTCTTTTTTCTTTTGAGCGTTTGCTTTGTGTCAGGCACTACAAACGCTTTTTGTAGGTGATTTCAGTGTACATGTGTATGATCTTACAAAGGAAGGGAGAAGCTTCCCTGGTGGTTCAGTGATAAAGAACCCACTTGCCAATGCAGGGGACATGAGTCGGGAAGATTCCCTGGGAAAGGAAATGGCAACCCACTCCAGCATTCTTGCCTGGGAAATCCCAAGTACAGAGGAGCCTGGCGGGCTATAGTCCATGGGGTTGCAAATGAGTTGGACACAGTGACTTAACAACAACAACAAAAGGAAGGGAATAATTTCACTTTTCATGACGGGATTCTGCTGGGGAAGAATCTAATGCCTATTTTATGGATTAGGAAACTGAAGCTTTATTAACGGTGACACAGACCCATAAACTGCTGGTTCTAGGGCTCAGGTCAAGGTTTTCTGACTGTGCATGGAGGATTTTCCCCACTGATTATTTTCCCTCATGGACTGTGTGTAATTCCCGCTCCCAGCCCTAAGTCCTAAGTCATATCCAGGATTCTGTTCAAGGATAACACAGAGAAGAACCTAACCAGATTTCAGCACAAGGATCTCAACTGAGAAACCAGTGCCAGCTTTCCAACACGGCAGGCAGGAAATGAGTCTGCTGGAATCTTTTGCCATCTCTAGAAACAGGGAGGGACGCTAAGATTGTCAGTAAGGGATGTCGTTAAGTGTTCTGTTCTGGGGGTGGGGATACAGTTCCGTTATAGCAACTGTCTTTATCCCTGGCGCCGGACCCCATTTGCTTTTCCCTAATGCCAGTGCAGGGGCTTTTGCCCCCGTCCTACGTATCCTTCCAGCGTCCGCTTTCAATGCAGGAAATAACTGCTGGGGAAGATGAAGACAAAGGTCAGCCCACGTCATATGAACTCCACTCAAGTCCCTCTTCTCTTCCTTGGGCCAATTAGCTGAGAAAGTCTGCAGGTCTCCCCAAGTGGAGCTGATCACAATCGCTAATTGGGACCTTTCAGGAAGCAGAGACAGAGATGAATTGATGGAAGTGGGCAGCGCTTTCCTTACATTATGGGCTTGGCTTGAAAGCCCTGTTCAGGAAACTCACGGGCATTATTTAGTAAGTGCTTCTTTGACCTCAGACTTCCATGGACTCACTGGAAAAACACCCGATTGGTAAAACTGGGTTATTAGCTGAGCAATGCAGGGCCACGTGACATGTCATCATAAAGGAAGCCCAAACATTTGCACAGATGCGTGGTGTGGTTTACCTCTGGCCACTGGGGCTGCTGGAGACTCTTCCATCCATCATGCTGGTGCTGACTTGGGAACCATAGCTAGAAGCGGCAGAGTGGTGCTCGCAGATGAGGAAACTAAGCCTTAGAATGGTTGACTACTTCTCTGGAATTTTAACCCACACTCATCTGGCTTCTAAAGCCATGCTGTTTCCAGTTTATCACAGATTCATTGACTCGCAGCCTAGGAGTTTCATCCCCATTGAGAATTTCCTTTCTGCTCCGATTTATTGATATATCCATCATTTGGAGAATGAATTGTGTGTGGCAAGTGTGTTTTCATGAAAGACGACTTTATTTCTTAGATCTCCAAATGCTCAGAGCAGCAGAGACCAGGTACTTCTATAGGGTTTACTGAGAGCAACTCAATATGGCTTTTGTCTTGTTCTTGTCACATGGCCTAGCTTAGGATTACTTTTGGAGATGGTTAGGGCTGCTGTCTATGGGGTCGCACAGAGTCGGACACGACTGAAGCGACTTAGCAGCAGCAGCAGCGTGCTTTGAAGTTTGAGGATTTTGGGTGCTCACTTTGACTCATAATTCTTAGGGCCAGTAAATGGGGCAAGATGGATTCTCTAAGCAAACGATTTGTTGTTGTTTAGTTGCTAAGTCGTGTCCGACTCTTTTATGATCCCATGGACTGCATAGTCCACCAGACTCCTCTCTCTGTGGGATTAGAAGCAAGAAAATGCATTGATCTTTCTAGAACTCGAAGAACTTTCTATTTTCCTTCTAAATTCCCCTTTCTGCTTCTTTGCAAACTCAGTGTTACTTGAGCAGACTCCCAGGAGCCTTAAATGGTAGCAGGTAGAATTGTCAGCTTTCCCAGGTGGCTCAGTGGTAAAGAATCTGCCTACCAAAGCAGTAGATGCAGGAGACGCAGGTTCGATCCCTGGGTTGGGAAGATCTCTGGAGGAGAAAATGGCAGCCCACTCCAGCATTCTTACTTGGAAAATCCCACGGACAGAGGAGCCTGGTGGGTTACAGTCCATGGGGTCACAGTGTCAGACACCACTGAGTGACTGAGCACGAACGCTGAAGAAAGACACCGATTCTAAAGGTGTGCTGTTTTGATGTCTGTCCACCAGGTGGCGATCTCTCCAAGGAAACTGATACCAAAATCTAGTTCTTAGGCAACTCTTAAAATTTTAATGTTTATTGGGCAATTCTAGCAGGCTTGGCACTGTACTGAATACTTAAAAGAATTAGCCTCTGCCTTCAAGGAGCTTACCAAGCCCTATTTTCCAAAGTCCTTCAATTTAGACCACTTTTCAGCCTCTTGATTCAGTCTGTCTCTGTATTCCTTAGGTCCGATTCCTGGAAAGAGAAGAGTAAGGTGTAGAACAGACAGAAAATAAACTTTACTGAGTCCTATTGTATGTCGGGTACCAAGCTAGGCCCTTTACAAAGTGGAATCTATGATCTTATTTGAAAAGCAGAAATAGAGACTTAGACGTAGAGAACCAACACACGGATACCAAGCGGGGAAGGGGGTAGCTGGGATGAATTGGGAGATTGGGATCGACGTGTATCCACTACTATGAATAAAATAGGTGACAAATGAGAACCCACTGGATAGCACAAGGAACTCTGCTCGGTGCTCTGTGGTGACCTAAACAGGAAGGAAATCCAAAAAAGAGGGGATAGGTGTAGACATATGGCTGATTCACTTGGCTGTACGTCAGAAACTGACGCGGCTGTGTAAAGCAACTATACTCCAATAAAATAAATACGTAAGTAAAAATTTTATGAAGAAGTTAACTTTAAAAAAGAATCCTATGCTATGGACTAGTGAGGGGAGTCAGAGGAGGCAATGGCACCCCACTCTAGCACTCTTGCCTGGAAAATCCCATGGATGGAGAAGCCTGGTGGGCTGCAGTCCATGGGGTCGCGAAGAGTCGGACATGACTGAGCGACTTCCCTTTCACTTTTCACTTT
Source organism: Bubalus bubalis (assembly GCF_019923935.1). Taxonomy (NCBI): domain Eukaryota; kingdom Metazoa; phylum Chordata; class Mammalia; order Artiodactyla; family Bovidae; genus Bubalus; species Bubalus bubalis. The sequence continues at coordinate 4,513,400 of NC_059174.1, read as the reverse complement.
CCTGCATTGGAGAAGGAAATGGCAATCCACTCCAGTGTTCTTGCCTGGAGAATCCCAGGGACGGTGGAGCCTGGTGGGCTGCCATCTATGGGGTCACACAGAGTCGGACACGACTGAAGCGACTTAGCAGCAGCAGCAGCAGTGAGGGGAGTGGTGGCTGTCCCATTTCACAGGAAGGGAAACTGACGCTCATGTTAGTATTTGGAACTGCAGTGCCACAGGACTGGTCAGAGGCAGAGGCCACATCCAAGCCCACGTTATCTGCTGCTCCCGTCGTTCCACTCCTCACCCCGTCCCCCTGCAGGAAACATATGGAACACACTCTCCCAAGAAGTGGTCCTGAAATAGATGGAGCCATGGACGCCTTTAGATGTTTTCTTGGATGTTACATCCCTAGAAGCTGGTTTTAAAGAAAGACTGATTGTTTTGAGTCGTGCCTCACTCAGCCCTTTCAGGATGATGCCAAGGGAACCATACTGTTTTTCCCACAAACTTTTCTTTGAGAGAAGGAATCGTAAGATACCCATCTATGCTTCAGCCATAGGTTGGCTGCAAGTTTAGCATGTAGACATTTAATTCTTCCCGGTTAATGTTGTCTATATGCTAGATTATTACAGTAATAATGTATAATATATACATATATCGTATGCCATATATACTATAGCTTCCCAGGTGGCTCAGTGGTAAAGAATCTGCCTGCCAAAGCAGGAGACGTAGGAGATGCGGATTCAGTCCCTGGGTTGGGAAGATCCCTTGGAGGAGGAAATGGCAACCCACTCCACTATTCTTGCCTGGAAAAATCCCATGGACGAAGGAGCCTGGCAGGTTGCAGACCATGGGGTCACAAAGAGTTGGACACGACTAAGCATCTAAACACACACACATGCATATAAATACTATAATATATAGAATAGATGATGTAGTATATACTTGTGAATATATAAATATGTGTGTATGCACATATAATGTAGTACATAGATAGATGGACTGTATTATATAAATATGGATCTGGGCCTCATTCTCACTGGACTGTCAGCTTAACGGAGGGAAGGGTCTTGAATGTGCTTTATATACTACACAGCCACTTGCCACTTCAGGCCTTTCTATGTCAATGGTAACTCTTTTAATTGTTTCTCATGCAAATCTGTCTCTCCTTTTAATTTTATTGTGACAAGACCACAGTATGAGAGAGCTCCTCTCAACATGTCTTAAGTATGCATACATTATTGCTGACTGTAGATGAAGCTCCTACAAGAAAATACAGGAGGAAATATTCATGACATTCGTCTTGGGATGATTTCACAGCTCTGACACCAAAAACACAGGCAAAAAAAAAACAAAAACCCAAACTAAAAATAGACCAGTGGGAATGACAGCAAGTTAAACAGCTTCTGCACAAAAAGGAATCAATCAACAGAGTGAAAAGGCAACCCGCAGAACGGGAGAAAATATTTGCAAAGCATATATATGATCAGGGGTTCATCTCCAAAATATGTCTGCCCTTTCTCGTCCTCATATCTCAGAATGCTGCTGCTGGTTTATCAGAGCTGATGGAGCTGAGATGACCCCAGCACAGACCTTCAGATGTCTCAGGTACAAGGCAAGGCTCCCAGGGTGGAGGTCATGGGGGACAGGGGAGCAGGACAGGGCAGAGGAAGGTGTCAAGGAAGATGACAAGTTCAGGCTGAGTCCCACCGTGGAGAGCTTCAGGCTGATCTCATGTGCGGAACTTCGTTAGAAGCAAGCTATGCCTTAGCATCTGGGGCAAGGGAGGTGGGGAATCCCTATGACTGCACCTGTCAGTTACTGGTTAAGAGCCGCCCCCAGGACAAAGGGGATGGACATGAAATCCAAGGAACTGTAGCCTTCCAGGCCTGCTGAGCAAAGCCAGCTCCATCAGCCAAGGTCAGCCCCTCAAAGAACCCCACATCTGGCTGTTGTGAGTACACAGAAGCCAAGGTTCACACACGGAGCCCACGGACATCGATGGGGTCTAGGTGGGGTATCAGCATTATCTGCTCTACTAAGTAGACTCTTCGCATCTACCTTTTTATGTCGATGGTTTCAAATTGTCATGAGGGCCTGTGATTTGTAGTGTTTTGCAGCTATATTCTAGCTAATAGAGGAGCAAGGTATTGGCTCACTTCCAAAATGAATGGATTCCAACCTCTTTCTTTTCTGACCAGCAGCCAATCTGCTAAAGATTCAAAACCTTGGATGATGCTATTCAATTTGCTAAGGTTAGCACATTTCACTCCCTCTCTGGGTGTCTCCAAGACGAGTTACCATGACTGGAGTGGTCTGATTTGCCATGAGACCGTGCCTGCCACATCACGAGATGCCCAAAAGGAAGGGGGATGGCTGAGGAGCAACCAAGAATGGCAAACACTCACTCGAGCTCATAGGTGTGAAGCACATGAGAATCTTTGCCCCCCTTGGAGCTAAGGCGGGACCCCACTGTGAGGTAATGCATGAGTCAGGCAGTTGGGTCTGAGATGCTATAGATGGATGTTTGCTTTCCAAGTCACTAGTGGCCTCTAGAATTTGAAGCTTCAAATCTCCACCTCCTAGGAATTCCTTAGAGTGCTTGCATTTTAGGGTCATGGTTAAGACCAGACAGCAAGTGTCTGAGGGGGTCAGACCAGAATCGCCATGTTGAAAATGACACACCTTCAGTAAACCACCGGTAACGCTGTGGGGGAGGGTTGTTCAGTCGCTCAGTCGTGTCCAACTCTCTGCAACCCCATGGATTGCAGCCTGCCAGGTCTCCCTGTCCATCACCATCTCCCAGAGCTTGCTCAAACTCATGTCCATTGAGTCGGTGAGGCCATCCAACCATCTCATCCTTTGTCATCCCCTTCTTCTCCTGCCCTCCATCTTTCCCAGCATCAGGGTCTTTTCCAATGAGTCGGGTCTTCACATCAGGTGGCCAGAGTATTGGAGCTTCAGCTTTAGCGTCAGTCCTTCCAATGAACATTCTGGGTTGATTTCCTTTAGGATTGAGTGGTATAGGGGAGGGGGAGGGCTGTAAATGATTTTTGATGAATTTTCACAGTGAATCTTCTAAGGTGTTTGCCGTGGATCACGTTGGGATTCCAGAAGCATTCAGAAAGTGCAGACCTTCACCTTTTTACACACCACGCCAAAGCAGTTCTTCCAATTTTCCAATCAGCTCTACATTCTTCAGGTCCCCCCTGTTGGAAATTCTCACAGGTCCTGAGATACCACAAAGGCACTGAAATCCTCCAGATAATCGCTTCAGGGAGGGCAATTACAGCTCCCCGTTCTCATTTCCACATTTCCACCAGCTGCAGGCTTACATTCAGCTGAAATTGCTTAAGCTGGAGTAGCCTCTGGCCACACGACGACTGTGCAGTCCAGGTGTGGAGGCTCGGGCATCCTCAGCTCCACTTGTGTGCCTGTTTCCCTTGGCCAGCCCCGCGGCAGCTTCCTCTCAGCTTCTTAAATCGTGCCGATCGTCCACAGTGTATGAGCTGATGCTACAGCCATGGTGGAGGGGTGTTTGTGTGTGTGTGTGTGTGTGTGTGTGTGTGTGTGTAAGCTGATGCTACAGCCATGGTGGAGGGGTGTGTGTGTGTGTGTGTGTGTGTGCGCGTGCGCGCGTGATTAGTCACTCAATTGTGTCTGACTCTCTGCGACCCCATGAACTGTAGCCCACCCGGCTTCTCTGTCCATGGTGGAGGAGGCAGGCATAAACTTCGTATGGGGTGATGGGAGGGTCCATGTGCTCTGTAAGCTTGGGGTCTCTGACATTGTGTTTTCCTGATTTGGGAAGGAGATGACAGTCAAGATTCTCATGTAATTTGGGATTTTGAAGCGGTTTTAAAGGAGGACATACTGACAGATTAAGAAAATTAACCAGGGATTGGACGCCCTCAGGGACCAGTCACGGTGGAAGTCATTCGCCCCTAGAACGGCAGGACAATTGAGAGACGCAGCCATGATAGAGAGGCTTCTCGGAAGGAGTGAAAGGTGCTCGAGCATCTAGGGAGACGGATGTTGCAAAGGCTATGATCCTGGAAGGAGCGGGAGGTGTTTGAACAGGAAGAAGCTAGTGGGGCTGGAGGGAGGTGCTTAGAGGGACGTGGAGCTCTTGATGCTGTAGAGTTAGGAATGGGCTGCCCTACTGGCCGTGGAAAGTAGTTTTAATTTCCTCCTGCAGACATGGGAAGCCATTGAAAGAGTTTTGAAAAAGAAGGTACTACCTTGGGTAGTACCATCTTACCCTGCTAGCAGAAGCCCCAGAGTGACCCCTCCTTTGGAGATTCCTTTGAGAGCTAGTGCTTTTTAAGGGGCCACACCTAACAGGCTCTTCCGGCAAAGCTGATTTCTCTCCCTCTCGCTCCAGTGGAGGGAACGTTCCTTGTAGCCGTCACCTCCTCGAGCATCTCCATCGCCAGCAATCTTCAGAACCTTGCCACTGCCATCACATCCCAAGGTGGCACCTCTGGTCTACCTGGAAGACCCTTTCCTCTCCTCTAGAACTGCTGGCACCCCAAGATCCCAGAGATCTGTGTGTCCTGGGCCACCTTCTTAGTTCTCAAAGTCTTAACCTCGGGCCTGGTATCCTTCCAGCAGGAATGCGGAGCCATCGCCCAATGGCATATCTACAGTGACTATTCGTTTTTTATACATAATTTTACTTACTGGCTTATTGTTTGGCTGTGCTGGATCTTCACTGGCACACGGGCTTTTCTCTAGTCGTGGAGAATGGGGGCTACTCTCCAGCTGCCAGGCACAGGCTTCTCCTCGCAGCGCTTCTTTTGCTGTGAAGCAGGGGTTCGGGGGCCTGGGCTTCAGTAGCTGTGGCATGTGGCCTCAGAATTTGTGGTTCCCGGGCCCCAGAACTTGGGCTCAGTATTTGTAGCACACGGGCTCAGCTGCTCCATGACATGTGGGATCTTCCCGGACCAAGGATTGAACCCATGTCTCCTGAAGTGTCAGGCAGATTCTTCACCACTGAGCCACCCGGGAATCCCTATGATGACTATTCTTCTTATCTGTGTTATAGTTCACTCAGGGACTGTGTTAATACTTGCATAGATTATTTGGTGATTTCTCGCAATGACCCCATCCATGTCTACTATGATCCTCTTTTCCAAGTGAGCGGTGAAAAGGCTGGGAAGGTTTGAGTCAATCGCTTCAGGGCTACTGCATGGCAGAGAAGAATTCAAACCCAGGTCCAGATCTTGGGCTCTGGACCTCTCTGTTCTGTTGTCCCACCTAAAGATCCGTGTCAAGGCTCCAGCTTTCTTACATCATGCACAAACATTCGGCATCCCCCAGGGCCGTTAAAGGCTGGTCAACTCCTTTAGCCACCGTACTGCAGACCTTGGGGTTCTCAGCACCATGGGGAGAGCAAGTGAGCAATCACCTCTCGCCCTCTGGGGCCACACTATCACTCCTTTGCAAAGAAAAAGAAGTTCAAGTCCTGGAAACAAAATGGGACCCTCTGATTTGGAGTCATAGACTCACTTTCAGGGTGATAATCTGTCAGGGTCAAAAGCAAGAAGAAAAGGGAAAATCAGAGGAATTAGCAAATTAGTGTTTTAGGTCCAACTGGAGGTGAGCCATCATTTGTGAATTAAGTTGACATCACTTAGATGACTTTACAGGCATTCAGCTCGATAGTAGACGTTGCCAGTGTTTATTTGCACAGATGCAACGGAGAAAAACATTTCCATGGGGTCACGTTAGCCCAGCTGATGGACCGATAAGGGGAGCTGCACCATCTGCCAACCGCCAAGCCTCGGAGTCCTTTTGGGATCACCGTCAACCACACTTAGGATAATATGAGAGGAAATGGATCATTTTGGTTTCTCCCTCATTCAAGCTTTAATTTATATTTTAAACCAAATATGGGCCCTGTTCACCGCTGGAGCCTCCGTGTATGTCCCTGGACCTTGCAGTCTGTGCTTACTTCCAGGAACACTTGCTGGTTTGAGTTGTTTATGTCTCCTGAGAGGCTGGGCTTACATCAAGGTCTGTGATCTCTCATCTGATGAAGCAGGCTCCTTGAGGTTCTTTCTGCAATTGAGCAAAGAGGAAGTATTAGCAACTGTGTAACAGAGATGCTGAGAAGCAATTAGCCCAGATGCTAATTTCATCAGAAATAGACGTCAAAGCCCTCATTCCCACCTTCTTTGAAAATGAGGAAGGGAATTATGCAGTCGCTAAGGAATCCACGCAATTGTCCTTGTGCGTAAGCTTCGGTGCCTGTATCTGTGGGGTGGGCAAGGCAGAGAGGGGTCGGTTCTGGGTTATCATGGGATGCCTCCCCCTGAGCTGGCCAAGGAGGGATTATATTGCAGTGGGACCTGGATTCTCATCCTTCTTATTCCTGGATATGTGATGTTAGCCAGTCTCCTGTGCTCTCTGAGTCTCAGCTGGTGTTTGTAAAATTGGGTCGACATTACATGACTGCTACAAACGTGCCAGTTCCTGACTGCCTTTGAACATGGGCCTGACAAGGGAACACCGTCCTAGCACTCAAGGACCACAGTGTCACCTAGAGGGACTTATGGGCAAGAAAATCAAGTAGAGAGATGATTTCAGTGTACCTTAACAGTGTACATGGGAGGGAGAGAAAGTGGGCTTGTAAGTCTGAAGGATGAAGTAGAAGAAAGCGATAAAAAGTGCTTTATAAACCTTCTCTACATCTGAATAAACTTGAAACTTGGATTCTTTCTGGTTTTAAAGATGTATTGGTCAGCATAGGCTATTTGATGGTGCAGTAACAAAGACTGCACGATCCAGTCGGTTGACAAAGCAAACATTTGATTTTTTTTCTGACCACAACCAGCTGGTTGCTAAGGGTCGGGCTGGTCCCCGTCCGTTGGAGTCACTCGGAGACCCAGCTCAGTGAAGGCTGTGGGTCGTCATGGGAATCTGATCTCCATGGCAGGAGATGAAGCTGTCCTCTTAAAATTTTGGTCTATGGGATCATTCTGTCTTCCACTCCCATGTCATTGGCCCAAGTGTCACATGACCGTGTCTGATTTCAAAGAGGTCAGAGGAAGGCCACTTGCCACGTGCCTGGAAAGTGGAGAGAGAGAAGAAATTTGGGAAGACCTCTCCTGTCTGCTTCAGATACGTTCTATAGAAATACTGCTGGCTTGCTTGAGAGACAGAAAATGAGTATTTGTTGTTTTTTCTGAATCACATAGTATCATAACTACGAATATTGTGTAACATTCAGTAATACCATCCCTAGAGGGGTGTGTGTGTGTGTGTGTATCTATCTCCTAGAGAAATGTTCTCATAGACCTGGGAGGATGAACATAGAGGCATTATTTTAGTAAGGAACGGGAGTCTTTCACTCCCCTGGAGATAGAAACCTGGGTTAATTAAAATATGGTGGCCATACACCATGGGATACCATAAGAGGCAGAATAAAGCCCCCTCCATCCTCCCTGCCACTCCTGCCAAAAGTCCACGTCCTAACCCCTGGAAGCTGTGTTACCTTACGCAGCTTAGGGGAATGCGTAGGTTGTGGATGGAAGTAAGCTTGCCAACCAGCTGATCTTCAAGTGTTCAGTAGATTATTCTGAGCCCGGTGTCATCGCAGGGGCCCTTTAAAATGGGAGCAGGAGACAAGAGAACCAATGTCAGAGGGATAGAGATGAGAAAGACTTGACCGCCGTTCCTGGCTTTGAAGTTGGAGGAAGGGGCGGCGGACTCAGGAATGCGGTGACCTCTAGAAGCTGAAAAGGGCAGGGAGACGGCCTCTGCTCTTGAGCCAGAAAGCCTAGAGAACAGATTCATTCCTGGAAAGACTGCAGCTCTGCCCCTGGCCTGGTGAGATCCATTCCAGACTTCTGACCTCCAGGACTATCAGGTTATACATTTGTCTGGTTTAAGTTTGTGGCATTTTTCTTTTTTTTCTTTTTTTGCAGTAGCCATAGGAATCTAATGCAAAGACTCTGCAGCATTCTACATGAACTCATTAGACATCTAAGTTATAGCAACCTGTACAGATCTCATACAAATTCCAACTGAGAAAAGTAAGAAATGGGTTGTGATTTTGAACACCAAACCTTCAAAGTAAAGTAAACACACATCCACATACATGAAAAACATAATTTACAAGGTCACGGGCATATAAAAGGCTATACATTGAATACAGTAAGGTTTATGAGGGAGAGAATGGGAGTAGAAATCACACATAAAAGGAAGAAAAAAATTTTTTAAAGATATAGGCACTATGGACCACAGGGGAGAGCAGACTGATTTGGAGAGTGTGATTTAACATAAACCTGTTAAGTTTCCTATCTTTGGGGCAGAGAGTTGAGCTACAGGACTTTTTAAGACATTATACAGCCCAGTGACTTGCTGTTCTTACAGGGGCAGTTTGAATTAGTCAAGTCTGGATTTTGGAATATCAAAGAGAGGCAGTAGCTTTCCTTATAAATGTGTGCCCTTCTGACAGGCTTGGAAGCATGGATTTGAGAATATTGTCCGTTTCTTCCACCATCACAGCCCTAGCAGCTGGTGTAGTGTCTGGCACACAGCGGGTCTTCTGGAAATAACGCAGTGATTAAATGAGGGACAGGACGATGGGAGGAGAGGACCAGTGAGCCAGTGAATGTTCTGCTCAAGTCAGAGCTAAGAAACAGTCTTCCTGGTCAGTCAGATCTCTTTGACTAATTTAACAATTCATGCCAAGGCCCATCTCCACCCCCAACCCAAGCAAGGTATCAGATGCAGAGTTATGTGTTTTTGGGGATTTAAAAAAAAAAAGCCAGGCATACGGTCTCTTTTTTTGTTTTTTGTCTTATTTAAGATGTAAACAGATGGTGCCTTTCGCACAGGAAACCACACAGGTAAGAGCTTCAGATGGAAACAAAGCAGTCAGTGATGAATTCAGATGAGGAGGGCCATCCTAGAAGTGTGGGTCAGTACTTCACCATATCAGCGCACCCCTGTTTAAAGTGCGTCCCTGGAGTGTTTGAATGGATGCTGAACTCAGGGAAACCCTCTCGACTTTGCCCATCTGACTTTGAAGTCCACAATGCAGAAATGGGGGAACTGACCAAGGGCGCTCGAGCAATGAAGGGGGCGAGGGGCGAGGGGGGCAGGGGGCCTGGCTGCCGGGGGCCCGGCCGGGAGGGATGCGCGGAGTCAGGGAAGTGGCGGACAGGCTGGTCCGCCTCCCCGGCCCTTTCCCCAACTGGCCTCAGCCGGCGGCGCTGAGCCCGCTGCCTGAGCAGTCTTCCTCTTGGGAAGAATTGGGGGAAGTTGCCCAGCTCGTAGATAAGGAGGCAGATGGGTTACCTTGGCCGCCGCTCCTGGCAGGCCCTCCCAGGATTTCCCTGGGCCATCTGAGCTGGCGGGTGGAGGTAAGAGGTCAGGCGTGGGCTGGGCGGGAAACTGGGAATCTCCGTGGCAACGTGGCAACTAATGGGAGGAAAAAAATAAAAGGCCTCTGGTGATCAGCTGAGATCTGCACTTTGGGTTAGTGAGGGGGCACCCAGAGACTCTCCCTCTGGGGCGAAATGGATGATGTAGACACCATCCATGTAGACATCCAGGCACCTCTCCCCTACTCGCGCTGAGGGGACACCTGGGAAGGAGAGGGCTTTGTGCAGACACAGTGAAGATTTTGAAACAGGCAAACGCAGAACCCAGAACAAAACCGGCCCCTTTCCTTGGTTCCTCTTCAGTCAGCGTATGTTCAGGGTTTGAGAAAGAACCAAGGGGAACGGTGTAGCCAAAAGCCACAGGATTCTGCAGCAGTGCATATCCAGTCCGGAGCTTTTAGGAGTAAGTGTGAGCGGTGGCCTTCCGAGAAGGCCTTGGATCAGACTGTAACCACAGGCCCTGGGAAAACAGGTGCTTGAAGAGCTGCAGTGGTGATCCCGAGGTGCAGGCGCTGGCTTAACAGTCTATCAGCAGAAGGCGGAGCCGAGGTCTGGAGCGGGGAGGTGAGCAGGGCCAGCACCCAGGTTTCCTGATTGCCAAGGCTCGGTCTTAATACCCAGTAGAGGGCCAGTTTTTCTCACATCACTCCCCTAGCCCTGGCTTGAAGAGAAGCTAAATAAACATTTCCTCGCTGAGTGATACCAAAGGGAAAAAAAAAAGGTCTTCACACAAAAACATTTTTGTCATATTTGTCTTCTCTGGGCCCCAACCCCACCCTCAACCTCGCATGTTTTAGCGTTCTTTCAGGTCGTATTCCTTAGCTCATACCTGATCATTTTAAACGTCATTCTTCCCCGCTCATTCTGCATTTAAAGCATTGCGTGTCTCTCGCCTTTCTAGTAAAATGTGGATTTTCAGTCCTTTTGAAATCTTTCAGATTCCTGAGAATGAAAGAAAAGTGAGTAACGTTTCTGGGTTGCCTCCTGCATGTCAGGAGTTGGGCTTTGCTCTATAATACTCTCCACACAGAAGTTCTGGCTGGTGCGGTGACTGCAACGGAAGTCTTGTGTGTTGATGGGAATGAGATTCAGAGAGGCAAAAATAACTCACCGAAGCCACATAGCCAGCAAAGCAATGGAGGAGCTCTAGTTCTGACGACAAAGCCTTGTGATGGCTCCCCCACTGGTTTTCGGGGTAACACGAAATCCGGATGGTTTAAACCACGCTGATGGCCGTCAATCTCCCCTTTATTCTGCACTTTGATTCCAACCGTGGTTTTAATGTTGGTACATGCTCTGAATAATGCTTGTTTGTCTTCTGATAGAAGGTGCATGTCAGCCGGAGCTCAGGCAGGAGAATGGAAACCAGCCTTGGGTTTTTCAAACAGAGGTGATATAATACAGGGAACTGGTTACACGGGCGATGGAAGAGCTGAGAAACGAAACGGGAGGGGAAATGACCCAGGGGTTAGCAACACCTCTACCGCCTGATGGCTGGAGAGATAGCAGGGTCAGGTGTTGTCACCAGAGTTCAGAAGCCAGGGGGATCCACCAGGAGCTGGAGCTGCAGTGGAGATTCTGCTGAAAGCAGAGGTTGGGGGCGGTGTCTAAAACGAAGGGGGGTGAGGGTAAACATCCCAGCCTTCCCTCTTTATAGCTTGTGCCGTCTTTCTGTGGGTAGTTGCTATACGGTACAGTATTACATAAACTAAGCAGGTGTATAATATAGTGATTCACAACTTTTTTTTAATTTCTAACTTTTAAATTGAGGTATCGTTGATTTACAACGTTATATTAGTTTCAGGTATACAGCTAAGTTGTCAGTTATATCTAAATATATATATACACACTCAGCCACCAGGGAAGCCCATATGTACACACACATACATAAATTCTTTTTCATATTTTTTTCCCTTATAGGTTATTACGAAATACTGAGTATAGTTCCCTGGGCTATACAGTATGTCTTTGTTGGTGATCTATTTTGTATATAGTAGTGTTATGTTAATCCAAAACTTCTAATTTATCCCTCTCCACCCTTTCCCATTTGGTAACCATAAGTTTGTTGTCTGTCTGTGGGTCTGTTTCTGTTTTGTGCGTAAGTTCATTTGTATCTTTCTTTTTTCTTTTAGATTCTGCATATAAGCCATATCATATGTGTGTCTTTCTCTGTATCTCTTACTTAGTGTAATAATCTCTAGTTTCATGCATGTTGCTGCAAACAGCATGATTTCATCCTTTTTATGGCTGAGTAGTATTCCACTCAATATATGCACCGCATCTTCCTGGCTCATCAGTTGGCTGGGCATCTAGGTTGTTTCCACATCTTGGCTGTTGTAAATTGTGCTGCAAAGAGCACTGGGGTGCATTACTGATGCATAATTTTTGAAGGTTGTATTTCATTTATAGTTACTGTAAACTGTTGGCTGTATCCCTCATGCTGTACAATAGATCCTTGTAGCTCATTTTATGCCTAAGAGTTTCTGCCAGCGCCTCTGGTTGGTCGAACCCATCCAAGAGTCAGAAGGCAGTGGGACATGGGACATGTTGATTCCTCAAGTGTGGAGGCAGGAGGGGGCAGGAATGGATATAAGGAAAAGAGACAAACAAGTAGGCAGGAAGGGCTAAGCTTTCCTCTCATTCCTCAGTGGATTAGAGGCAAACGCTGCAGTCCCTGGAGTCCAAGAGGCTTCAACCTGAACCTTGACGGCACTTGAACTGTCTGAGCTTGGATGGCTTTTACTCATAAATATCATAGCATTGTTGTCAAGGTGAGAAAGGAATAAAGAGCTCAGATTCTAACATAAAATGAGTCCTCAACAAATAGAAACCATTTTCACTGCATTTTTTAAAATAAGTGGATATAAAATCATTATTATTTGCATGTACACACATACAAATTATTTTGTAGGGAAATCCAGAACATAGATAAGAAACTATGACAAATTCAAAAGAATTGGATAGGGTAGCTGTTTATAAAACTGTAGAATTATCATATATAGAAAATTCATTGCATTTTTAAAAAAAATCTGGAAAATCAGATTTGTTGGCAGTGTTTTTGGGAGGCTGGGAGTTACAGTGTATTACAAGCACTCAGCAAGGAATGATGTAGCCCATTCTCGTGCTCTATAGGCAAGCAGAGTGGTATATATATACAATGAAATATTACTCAGCCATTAAAAAGAACAAAGTGATGCCGTTTGCAGCAACATGAACGGACCTAGAGACTGTCGTACTGAGTGAAGTCAGTCAGACAGAGAAGGAGAAATATCATATGACGTCCCTTATATGTGGAATCTAAAAAGAAATGATACAAATGAACTTACTTACAAAGCAGACTCACGGACTTAGAAAAAAGAACTTATGGTTGCTGCTAGGGGAAGGGATAGCTAGGGAATTTAGGATGGGTATGGACACACTGCTATATTTAAAATGGATAACCAATAAAAACCTCCTGTATAGCACAAGGAACTCTGCTCAACATTGTGTGGCAGCCTAGGTGGGAGGGGAGTTTGGGGGAGAATGGATACATGAATATGTATGGCTGAGTCCCTTTGCTGTTCACCTGAAATGATAACAATATTGTTAATCTGCTATACCCCAACACAAAATTAAAAGTTTAAAGTTTGAAAAAAAAGACCTTGTGAGTTAGTGACTCAAGTCTTATTTAAGGAGGTTGCTGTCTCTTTTCTCATGGTTCCTGCTGCCTTCCCTCCCTACATACACGTACACACACACACACACACACACACACGCTTTTTAATTTAAACCCTGGTGGGTGTTAACTCCTGTTAACATTCTCTGGACCTGAGTTCTTTCACTGACACCTTACTTTGCCCACTTTTCCTTTGGGGACTTGGGGGAAGTCTGATTCTAAGCTCGCAGAGGAGGGAGCTTCCTGAGGCTGTAATTCAAACTCGCCTTCTGTCTGCCCCAGAGAGACACAGACAGTCTGACCTGAGGGTGAGGTCACCCCAAGTGCGAGTTTCTCGAGGACGCGTGTTCTTGTCCAAGAACAATACACTCACTTGTGACCCCAGCTGATGGTAAAGATGGAAATAATTCATTAGCGCTGGGGACAGCTGAGGCAGCTGGGGCATTGCACATTCCACTGGGCTCCCCCAGAAAGACTCAGCACGGCTGTTTTTGCAGGCTCCCTGATTGCAAATCATCTCTTTCTTCTCTTAAATGGAAGTACAGTTGATTTACAGTGTTGTGCTAATTTCTGCTGTACAGCAGTGTGACTCAGTTATACACTTATTTACATTCTTTTTCAATATTCTTTTGCACTATGGTTGATCCCAGGAAATTGGATGTAGTTCCCTGTGCTATGCAGTAGGACCTGGTTTATCTGCCCAAATGTAGTTGTTTGCACCTACTAACCTCAGACTCCCAGTCCTTCCCTCTCCCTCCCACTCTGCCACCACAAATCTGCTCTTGAAGTCATCTTTTGAGTAGATATACTTTCTTTCTAAGGAAGACAGGAGATGTTGCTACTGAAGAGGGACAAAGTAGGGGAAATAGAAAGGTAGCCCATTAACACCGGAGTCCCCGAGGCCCCAGAGGTCTGAAGACATGCCAGATTCTACCCAGAGAGCTCATGGTTCGAGACGCCGGCTGCTGGTAAGTAGCAGGACCTGTATTTGAACACAAGTGTGAAGCAACCCTTTGTTCATGTGTTATACCGAGGAAGCATATACTATGTGCCAACCTATTTCAAGGGCTAGGAATAGAACAGGAAACAAGAAAGACAAAATTCCCACCTCCACGGAGCTTTGTGGGGAAGATGAACAATACACAAGATGACTCATTCACTAGTTCATGCACCTGATGTTTCTAAGTGCTAAGGAGAAGGGAGCAGAGAAGGGAGCTGAGGAATGTTGTCGCAGTTTTGGACATGGTGGTCTCACTGTGGGGTGTGGGGGACGCAAAGCCTTAGAGCCGTTCTGAGGGTGGCGGTTTCTCAACATGCAGAGTATGAAGGATATCGGACTTCTCATTGTTAATCTGTAGGGTATCTCTGCACAGATTCACATCGCCTGTTCTTTCTACTCCTTTATTTTCTTCCTGGGACATAACCATATACTCATGCTTCTGAAACCCACAGGAATCTTAACCCATCCCTGGTTCCAAGTGGGTAAAAGAACCTGCTAAATAAGAATTCAGTTCAGTTCACTCACTCAGTCGTGTCTGACTCTTTGCGACCCCATGGACTGCAGCATTCCAGGCCTCCCTGTCCATGACAAACTCCTGGAGTCCACCCAAACTCATCTCCATTGAGTTGGTGATGCCATCCAACCATCTCATCCTTTGTCATCCCCTTCTCCTCCTGCCTTCAATCTTTCCCAGCATCAGGGTCTTTTCCAATGAGTCAGTTCTTCACATCAGGTGGCCAAAGTATTGGAGTTTCAGCTTTAGCATCAGTCCTTACAATGAACACACAGGACTGATCTCCTTTAGAATGGACTGGTTGGATCTCTTTACAGTCCAATAGACTCTCAAGAGTCTTCTCCAGCACCACAGTTCAAAAGCATCAATTCTTCAGTGCTCAGCTTTCTTTATGGTCCAACTCTCACATCCATACATGACTACTGGAAAAACCATAGCCTTGACTAGATGGACCTTTGTTGACAAAGTAATATCTCTGCTTTTTAATATGCTGTCTAGGTTGGTCATAGCTTTTCTACCAAGGAGCAAGTGTCTATAAGAATAATCACTATATAATAGGCTCTGGGTTCATCCACCTCATTAGAACTGATTCAAATGCGTTCCCTTTTATAGCTGATTAATATCCCATTGTGTTTATGTACCACGACTTCCTTGTCCATTCATGTGCAGATGGACGCCTAGGTTGCCTCCATGTCCTGGCTATTGTAAACAGCGCTGCAGTGAACACTGAGGTGCATGTGTCTTTTTAATTCTGATTTCCTCAGGGTGTATAAGTCAGAAAGAGAAAGACAAATACCATATATTAATACATATATATGGAATCTAGAAAGATGGTGCCAGTGATCCTACGTGCAGGGCAGCAAAGGAGACACAGATGTAAAGAACAGACTTTTGGACTCGGTGGGAGGAGGAGAAGGTGGGATGGTTTGAGAGAACAGCACTGAAACATATTCGTCACCATATGTAAAATAGACGACCAGGGCAAGTCTGATGGACATCGCTGGGTACGCAAAGCTGATGCTCTGGGACACCCCGGAAGGCTGGGGTGAGGAGGGAGGTGGGAGGGGGGTTCGGGATGGAGGGGACATGTGTATACTTGGGGCCGATTCATATTGATGTGTGGCAAAAACCATCAGAGTATTGTAAAGTAATTATCCTCCAATTAAATAGTTTTTTTTTTTCAAATAAAAGAAAAAAAAGAATAAGCACTGAATACATGGATGAGCCTAGAGAGTGTCATACAGAGTGAAGTAAGTCAGAGAAGGAGAAATATCGAATGACATCCCTTATATGAGGAATCCAAAAAGTATGTAATGGAAACAGACTCACAGACAGCAAAACTTACGGTTGACGGGGTTGGTGGGGGCAAGGGGCAGGGGAAAGGGGTGGTTAGGGAGTTTGGGATGGACATGTCCATGCTGCTGTATTTAGAATGGATGACCAACAAGGACCTACTGGAGAGTGCAGGGAACTCTGTTTAATGTTATGTGGCAGCCTGGATGGGAGGGGAGTTTGGGGGAGAATGGACATATGCATGTGATTGGCTGAGTCCCTTTGCTGTTCACCTGAAACTCTCACAACATTGTTAATTGTCTCTGCTCCAATACAAAATAAAAAAAATTTTTTTTTTTTTAAGAGTATGCATTGCAAAGGGACAGCTGCCTGGGAGATGAAGTCCTGCAGGGCCAGCCTGCTGGGAAGTAAAATGGGGAGACCCACAGGACGGTGAAGTCACCTGAGGGTTCCCACTGGCTACAGGGCTGTGGAGCCCCACCCAAAGCCCTCTTAACAAACAGGGAGACCCTTCTCCCTGCTTGGGGAGAGCTGGCTCTCATCTGCCCCCTTGCAGTGGATGGAGAATTTCCTCCTACTGGTAAGAGCTGCCTTACTCAGGAAGTCATCTCCAAGGGGAAAAACCCACCATCGGCTGTTGGAGGCATGGGTACCACTGCCCAATCCCCTCGTTTCAAGGAAGTCAAACCAGTGGTGCCTTTTTTGCCCCAGGGCCTTCCCAGACCAGAGCAGGGCTGAAACATACCCAAGTCTACCTCCTTATTCAGTCCTTTCTTATTCCTTTTCTGTCTTATCTGTTCTGTACAGGTTTCTTCCTCAATAAATTGTGTGCACTTGAATCCCAGCCTCAGAGTCTGGGCTTATGTAGCATCGCCATCTGTACTAGTTACATATTCTGGGTAACAAGTTACCCCCAAACTTAGCAGATTAAAAAATAGACCTGTGTCGTCTCCCACGGTTTTTGTGAGTCAGGAGTTTGGGAGCAACTTATTATAGAAGCCTCTTGTGAGGTTACATTCAGGACGCCCGCGGGAGTGCTATTATCTGAAGGTGCGGCTGGGGCCCGTCTGTTTCCAGATTGTTTACTCATCCCTAGCAAGCTGGTGCTCACCGTTGACCAGGGCTTTCCGTTCCTCGCCCTGTGTGGACCTCTCTGCTGGGCTGCTGTGTTTTCATGGGATGGTAGTTGCTTCCTCCAGAAGGAGTGGTCTAAGAGAGGCCAGAGGAGAAACAGCCGTGTTTTTTATAACCTCACTCTGAAGGCATATGCCATCATTTCTACAGTATCCTACTGGTTATACCAAAGTGGGGGCTTCCCCAGTGGCTCAGTGGTAAAGAATCTACCTGCAATGCAGGAGACACAGGAGACATGGGTTCAATTCCTGGGTTGGGAAGATCCCCTGGAAGGAAATGGCAACCCACTCCAGTGTTCGTGCCTAGGAAATCCCATAGACAGAGGAGCCTGGTGGGCGAGAGTCCATGGGGTCACAAAAGAGTTGGACATGATTGAAGCAACTAAGCATGTGTTGATTGCACAGAGCAGCCCTGTCCATGATAGGAAGGAGCTACACAGAGGCATGAACACCAGCCAGGGACTGAGGCTCTTGGTAGCCATCTCCTGGTCTGGCCTCCACCCCACCCAAGGTGGACTCTGCATTATGATGATGAATCCCCGTGATCTTAGGCTATTTGCCCTTTCTTCTGTTGTTGTTTTTTAAACTCTTATGTATTTATTTTTGACAGTGGGTCATCGTTGCTGTGCGCAGGCTTTCTCTCATTGGGGCGAGCGTGGGCTGCTCTTCACTGCGGTGTGTGGGCTTCTCGTTGCAGTTGCTTCTCTCGTTGTGGAGCACAGGCTCTAGGAGTTGCAGCACGTGGCTCGGTAGTTGTGGCGCACCAGCTTAGTTGCTCCGTGACATGTGGATCTTCCTGGACCAGGGATCACGCCTGTGCCCTCTGCACTGGCAGGCAGATTCCTGTCCCCCGCACACCAGGGAAGTCCCACCTCTCCTTCTGTCACCCTTATGGCACCTTCCAGCAGCAAGCTTTTCCCTCTGAAATGGAGATCTCAGATCCTAGTCTGGATGTCTCTGAAACCCTTGACATCAACAGGTAACTGATTAACTGATTTCTCCATCTTTTGTTGTTGGTGTTGTTCAGTCATCAAGTCGTGTCTGACTCTTTGCGATCCCATGAACTGCAGCACGCCAGGCTTCTCTGTCCCTCACCATCTCTTGGAGTTTGCTCAGTTCATGTCCATTGAATCAGTGATGCCATCCAACCATCTCATCCTCTGTCACCCTTTTCTCCTTCTGCCTTCAATCTTTCCCAGCATCATGAAAGATCCAGTGAGTCAGCTGTTTGCATCAGGTGGCCAAAGTATTGGAGCTTCAGCTTCAGCATCAGTCCTTCCAATGAGTACTCACGGTTGATTTCCTTTAGAATTGACTGGTTTGATCTCATTGCTGTCCATCTTCACTGGGAAAAAGAAGCAACGGTGTGAACAAGATATTGTGTTTTGATAGCTCTGCAAATACATCATCCCTCTGAACGTCATCTCATCACGGTGTGTGCTTGTTGAGAATGGTGGTGCAGTCCATATTAAATGTGAAACCTTATTCTCCCTTTGGGCTGCTGTGATCAGGGACGTTTGGTTTGGGCAATCTTAAGTGACTGGGGGAACAGTCATGCAGGATTGAGAAGTGGGAGATTTGGGCCAAGAGCTGTATTTCTGTTTTAGATACATGTCCAGTGTACAGAGTTTATTGTGAAATAGATATAACTCATTTTCCTATTGCTTTATCATTTTCTTCTCTTTCAGGAATCTAGGGCAAAGGTTAGAAGAAAATTGTATTAGAAATCTGGTGTGGGGGTGGGCTCTATAACATTGCTGTTTGGTGTGAATTATGGCTTTTCAGCCTGCGTGGTGTATATGGGTTAGGTTTATACTCATGGGTATCAGTCTTTAATTTCCTCCCCACTTCTCTCATTAAGGTCAGCCCCTTCCAGCACCGCTCCCCACTCACTCCAATTCTGTAGGCAGAGACATCGAGGAGAAGCAGAACTAGGGTTTTGGTCTTAGACACACGTATGTTTCAGTCTCTTCTCCTTTTATTACCTACTTGCGCTGTGATTTTGAACAAATAAATTAACCTCTCTATGCCTCTGTTTTCTCATCTGAAAAAGTAATAGCTACTCCCCTGAGTATCCCTGAGGATGAAATGAGATAGCCTGGATGTCACTTGAGAAGGGGAAGTTGCCGTTTACATCCATCCTGCACACTAGCGTCGTCAGTCACTTCCTGAGGACCTGTAGTGCTTGCTGAGCATCTGAGTAGAGAAGGGCTCCCAGGGGCCCGGGGCCGGTTCCCTTTGCTCTTGTCTTGGGCCCCACCTCGGGGTCTCGGGGCCAGCCATGTGCTGCCGCTGGCTCCTGCCCCGTCACAGGAGCAGCTGTGCTTGACTCCTCCTGACCCTGAGCTCACAGGTGTTACGCTGATGGCGTCAACTCAGCCACACCACATATGTACATCACGGCAAGTGGACACCGGGGGAGTGTTTACACCATTTCTCGATGAGCCAGAGCTCCTCCATCAGGAACCAGTTATTAAAGATTTAACAGCCTGTCTCTTCTCAGGGCTGTCGTTCAGAGAAAAACAACCTGAATTACTGATTAGCCTTGCTCTTCCTACGCCTCCCCAATGCAGGGGGTGCCGGTTCAATCCCTGATCAGGGAGCTAACATCCCACCTGCCTCGTGGCCAAACACCCAGAACATAAGCAATGTTATAACAAATTCAATAAAGGCTAAAAGTGGTCCATATAAAAAATGTGGTTTTTAAAAAAGGTCCACAATCGGGAGGGAAGAGGTAAAACTGCCACCATATGCAGATCATATGGTATTAATACTATACACAGAAAACCCTGAAGACTCCACACAAGAGCTACTCAAACTGATAGATAAATCAGCATGGTAGCAGGGTGCGTGTTATGCAGGACTCTCTTTGGAAAGAGCATGGGCTCTAACACAAAGTCCTGAGCTGCCTCCTGAGCTTGACCAAGCTCCTACCTGTTCCACGGAAATGCTATGCTCCAGAGACCAGATGCTGTTTCTCAAATTGGGGATGTCTTTTCCTCTCCCCTTCCTTCTGCAATTCCAGTCCACCATTTAAGATCAGACTCGAGCCTTACCTCAACCAAACAGTCCCCGTTAACTTTCCCAGGGCTTCTTTACATCCCCTTATCAGAGAAAGCACTAGACACTCGAAAAGTCATATCACTGGGACCCATTCATTGTGAGTCAGCCCTCATCTTCCTGAAGATTCTAAGCTTACGGTTGGGATATGGAGAAATAAAGTCTATCACAGTATTGCCCACATAGTGCTGTGTCAGGGAAGAGTAGCGTTGGAGAAAGGAGAGGCTTCTTGTCTGCACTTGTGGGTTTCAGGGAAGTCCTCCTCAAGGAAGAGGTGTAAACAGAGAGGAAGGGTGTGGAGATTCCCCACATGGAAATGGGAGGAGGTGTGGTAGGAATCGGAAAGTTCCAGAGAGGGAAAAGAGCGTGGATGGGGGAGTCCAGTGCTTACAGATCCGATGTGACACAGAGGGGCTGAGGAGAGTTCCCTGAGGCTGGCTGTAGAGACTGGAGGCTGTAGAGACTGGAGGCTGCAGGGGTGGAGAGGGGCCATGGAGGACTGAGGCGGGGCCATCAGAGCCTTGGCCGCACCCTCAGATGCTGGGATGGTGTCCCCAGGTGTGAAGCAGAAGACGACTGGATGCAATTTCCATGCTGACGGATCGCTGTTTCGCTCACTGTATTTCTGTGTTGCCCATAGTTATCTTCCCAAATAAAGCATCACAATTCCAAGCCTCCCTCTCCTCCTTTCTAAAATAGGGTGAAAAGGTCACAATTTTCCTGACAAGACTGTCGGAGACAATGTGTAGGAAAACATAAGCCCTTAAAGCAGTCTACACACGAGAGGGGTCATTATCAATATTGGATGGAGAGTATGGTCTCACAGATCCTGATGCACTGGGAAAAGCTGAGTTCACATCCTAGCTTTCCCACTCACTGCTTGGGAAAGCTGCTTAGCTTTTAGATATGGCTGTCATTATTTCCATTCCATAGAAATGGTTCCAAAGAGGAGCTCCATAGTGTTTAGAATGTGTGATTTTAGGACACTGACTGCCCCCCACCCCAAATATATGTTCCAACCTACTTTCCTTATGTAAGGACAAAACACATACCTACATTAAAAACAAGAATTACTTATTTATTTGGCTACACCAGGCAGGATCTTAGTTGCAGCATGCACGTGGGGTCTAGTTCCCTGACCTGGGCTCAAACCCAGGCCCGCTGTGTTGGGAGCGTGGAGTCTTAGCCTTTGGACCACCAGGGAAGTCCCCATATCTACATCTTAAAAAAACAAAACAAAACACCTCACTTGGGGGTGGGCAAGTCATAGCAAATTATGTCATAGCATTAAAGTAGATGGTGGACTCTTAATGGTCTCTCCTGCTGGGTTTGGCGTTAGACCAACTAACTCAGAGCTGCCGTCTTCAATCTGCCTCTCTCCCAGCACACACATGCGATCACTCACTCACTCACTCTATCAGACTTCTGGATCCATTGGTCTTTGGAATGACGGTTCAAGTTCCCTAATGGATATAAGTTTCAGATTCCTTACATCACTGTTCCTGAAGCAACAGTCTCCTCCTGGCCTTCACCCCTGGTCCTGTGATAATCGACAAACTGGATCTGTGGGATTGTTTCAGGCAGCCTTGAGATACACTGTGAGGTCTGAGAGTCAAGTAAGGTTTAAAGAAAGTTCGCATGTTTGCAAAATGTTAACTAGAGCATTCTGGGGACCCAGGGAACTGTGGGTCATTTTAGAACTTCTCTCTTTATTGCCAGGGATTTTCCACTGTATTACACATAGAATTTGGCACACGTGCTAAAATATATGGCTTTCATTTTCTGGGATGGGATAAGCCTAGAGGACAAGAGGTTAATTAAAAACAACAGGCTGGAATGATTTCTCTTCCCACATCTAGGTCTAGGAAGAGCTCAGTGTAGTTAACATAATCTGGAAGCATGATTACCCTCCGCTTATGGGTGAGATATGAAAAGAAGATGGAAAAGAAAACTTCTTATGTGACTGAAAATGACAAGGGTCCCTGAAAACCACTATCAGCTAGAAGAATTCATTCATGAGCTTTCAGTTTTGTTACAAGTGTGGCATTTTCTGCACTGTGGTTTACCATGGGATTGGCTTTTATGTTGCAAATCTGGCTTATTCAGCAGTTGGCTCATCCTAAGAGTACCTTGTAGGTTTCTTTCAATGACTTAGCCCTGGGTCTGCAAAACCTTCAAGGTGTTCAGAGGTTGGCCAGGTCACAGCTGTACTTCTCAAGGAGGCAGTGTCGATGCCTCGAGGGTAGCCTGTGAGTTTGGTGAAAGTGGAGTGCAGGTGCTTACTCAGATCACAGACCCGGATGTCTTGGTGTCTCTCCTTTGCTGTGGTCCCCAGCTTCCTGAAGGCGAGGCGATGACAGAAGGAGGTGAGCCTGCCTTGCCTTCTGCCCTTCTCCTTCTTTCCTTCACTGACCGCGTGTGCACTGTGTCCCCATGGACGAGCAGCAAAGCTGTGCTCATCCTCTCTCTGGAAAGATCATACTTCTACCCGAGTGCTTTCATTACAGCCACATGTAATTCCTGTGATTCGACTGTACTCTCAGCTCTCAGAACTGTAGTATAGGAGGAAAAATCCTTTGTGCTTAGGGGACAGTCAGAACCCTTAATGAGAGGCATAGGATGTCAGGAGGGGGCCTTGGAAGATGGAAGGACAGCAGAAGAGAAAAGTGTTCACCATAGAAAGATGATGCTGCTGGACCTACTCACAGGGCAGCAGCGGACACAGGGGGGCAAGCAGGGAGTGAGACGAGCTGAGAGAAGAGCTGGGAACCTACACAGGACCACAGGTGAAATAGAGAGCCAGGGAGAATTTGCTGTGTGACTCAGGGAGCTCAAACCAGGGCTCTGTGACCACCTAGAGGGGTGGGGTGGGAGGTGGGAGGGGGGTTTCAGGAGGGAGGGGGCGCGTGTACACCTGTAGCTGATTTGTGTTGATGTGTGCCCATGGCCAACACAATATTGTAGAGTAATTGTCCTCCAGTAATTGTATTTTGCTGTATACTTCTCAATATTGTACAGTTACAGTCTTTGATAATTAAACACACATGCACAGAGAAGTATTCACCAAAGAAGGAATGTAACTGGTTGGATAAAAGGTCAGCTCAGGGAGTAAACAGAAGACAGGTGAACTCTCAATAGATTAATCATCATTTTTTTTCTCCAATGAAATTCACCAAGGCTGGCAATGTGAATGGTGAAAGTGAAAGTCGCTCAGTCGTGTCTGACTCTTTGTGACCCCATGGACTATCCAGTCCATGGAATTCAAGGCTGGCAAGAAGAAGCTAAAATGGCCACATTCACACCTTACAGGGAAAATGGCACATCAGCTATTCCATTTTTATAATCTATTGGAAGGAGTAAGAAAAAAAATGCTCATATTTATTAATTAAATTATTAGCCAAAAAAACAAAAATGATCTAGAGTACCCACAACTGAAGTATGATTATGAAACTGTTAAAGGATAAAAATTATGCAGCTCTCTTAAATGACATCTGGGAAGAGTTCACAATAATGTAACTAATTTCATAGGAAAGAGTAAAAGGAAAATGTAGGAGGAAACATTTATATATAGATATAATCAGAATTATTTATGAGTGTGTTAGGCACTCAGGCCGACTGTTTGCAACCCCATGCAATTCCATGTAGTCCATGGAATTTTCCAGGCAAGAGTACTGGAGTGGGTTGCCATGCCCTTCTCCAGGGTATCTTCCTGACCCAGGGATCAACCCAAGTCACCCACATTGCAGGCAGATTCTTTACTGTCTGAGCCACGAGGAAAGCAGCCCAAGAATACTGGAGTGGGTAGCCTATCTCTTCTCTGGGGTATCTTCCCAACCCAGGAATCGAACTGGGGTCTCCTGCATTGCAGGTGGATTCTTTAAAAATTATTTAAGAGGGACATAATAAAGCATAAAGAAAACACACCCATATGCCTCAAGGGTTATCTTCAATATTAATAATGGAAAAAAAAAAAAAAGAATGGCAAAGATTTTAATTGACTGGTGACTCAAGTGGAAGGAAGCTGGTAAAAGATATGTTTGTAGGGTATTCATGGAGCTCTCATCCCAGGCCTCCAGGAGATACAGATCTTATTTAGAATTATATTTGATGATTCAGATTTCTTCTACCAAAGCCCATTCAAGAAATTTCAACTTTGCCCAGCAACCCAGCAGCCCTTGATAAAACAAACAAACAACAGTCATTTTAGTTTGCATCGTTAGACCACACTGTGTGCCCTGCGTCAGCCACGGGCAGAGACTTGGGGAATGATGAAAGCCACACAGCGCAGAAAAGCACGGCTTGCATTCCTTCTGTAATTCCTTCTCCAAATTACAGAACGAAAACCAAAGAGTGTATCTGCAAAAAATATTCATGTTTGGTTTAAAGCAAAAGCAAACAAAAGCCACCACAATATTTTCTTCTCCCCTGAATGCTTATCTCCCTAATTGGGCTAGAAGAATAGGAGATCTGGCTCTAATATTGGCCCTGATCCTTGCTTACTGTGACCCTAGACCAGGGTCTCCATCTGGGTCTCAGTTTTCCTATCTGTAATATGGGTTGGTGTCAACTCTGAACAGCTGCAGACAGAGCTAGAGCCAACTGAACTGAAGAGCAAAAATTCTTAAGGATAAGCAAGAGACCGCAAACATCTTTGGATGTTTGTGTGTATTCTCGTCTAACATAACAATCTCTGAGTCTCATTGCACAGCAGTAGAAGGCAATATAATCAGACTTTGGCGTGGGATAGACATGCATGTCCAAGAAACACGGGATATTTGACGGATCTACAAAGGCCCTTCCAGTCTTAGCACCCTTGCATCTCTGGGGTTCCCACTTCTCTCCCTCTGAGATCTGCGCTTCTGGGATGAGCATTCAAATCCAGGATTTTTTTCAGTGTCCATTGTGGCATGCAGGAAAGTTATTTAAGCTTTAGTCTTTCCTCTCAAGGTCAAGATCTTGATAAAGTGTCTTTTGCGTTTTAGGCAAAGCATTTGGTGTTTCCTCAGCTATCAATGATGGGAGATGGGACTGGGTGGGAGAAGTAAAATCTAGTATCTATTAATCTATGTAGAGACCCAACCTCTTTCCATCATCCCCAAATCTAGGGTCCAGTTAAGATTTTTATTGATACTTTGGATAAAAGAAAAAACAAGAAAGAGAAGTTGCCCAGTCATATCCGACTCTTTGTGATCCCATGGACTGTCGCCCACCAGGCTTCTCTATCCATAGAATTTTCTAGGCAAGAGTGCTGGAGTGGGTTGCCATTTCCTTCTCCAGGGGATCTTCCCAACCCAGGGATCGAACCCAGGTCTCCTGCATTGTGGGCAGATGCTTTACCGTCTGAGTCACCAGGGAATGGCCGAGTGGTCTAAGGCGTCAGACCCAAGTTTCTACTTTGGATAAAGATAACACTAATACTTAGTGTAATAATGATTTGTGGTAATTTTATTCCATACTGGGGGTACAAACACTCCTCATTATATTAGTAATATTAGCTGAATCAGTTAGGGTTTTTTAGAAGCGGCCTCTCTGGGTAATGAGCAAAATGAATTTACTGGAAGCCTGAGGACTAGCTCATTGGATTGAAGGACTAATGAGACAGTCAGATCTTAGCAACTGCAGAAACCAAGGCTTGTTACAGGATGAAATAGCAGGATGTAATACTCGGCTTCTTCTGAGTTACAGTGTTCACATGAAATCATCCCCATCCACTTAATTCAATTTAAATTGTCAAGAGAAAGAGTAGACAGTGCTGGCTGGGTTTTCAGACTCATTTCCAAGGAGAGGAAATGGAAGTTTCTACTTTTTTTTTTTTTACAACTTATGTGACTACCTACAAGAAGATCTTTACCAACACTTTATGTGTGTTTTTCCTAATCCTCAGCATAAACATTCAAAGCATCCGTATATCTACTCTATAGATAAAGCCCCTGATGTTCAGAAAGCTTAAGGAGCTTGCACAGAGTGACACAGCAGAGCGCTGAGATTCAACCCTGGGTCTCGGATTCGAGTTGACTTGATGGTTCTCACTCATCAGCAGATATTCCCTTCATGATCCAAACTCTACTTGGTTAACTCACAATGTATGATCTAAGTAATCTGATTATCTTTCTCTTAAATGTTACCATTGATATCCTGAATCAGAAGGGAGAAACTCAGTGTGATAGCACGTCTGTCTGCATGCCTGCCCATTTCCTTACTCTTCTGCCCAGAACTTACCACACTGTTTTTCTAGAAACAGCCTGGCATTATGTTATATATTCATTTATTTCATGTCTGGTTCCCTACTTGACTCTATGCCCTTCAAGAGCAGTTTTGTACCTTTGGTTCTTAATAGAGGCACTTGATAGATATTTCTTGACCCCACACCAGTGTCTCTTATGTGGACCTCAGTTTTCCTATCTGTAAAATGGATTGAAACTCCTGTTGGGAATATAGTCATGTATCACAGAGCTGTGGACTCACTCACCACTCATATCTCATTTCTCACCCTCTTTCCTCAGCTTGATTCTGACAACAGAGTGTGAGGGTCTTGACAGGAGACCTCACTGACCAGCCCTTGAATTCTGCATTTCCTTGAAACTCACCTTCATTGTCCCAGCAAGGACCTTGGCTCTTTAGGTTCTTCTGGACGGCTCTTCTGGTATCCCACCCTGCTGACATTGCCCAGAGCATGGAGGCCAAGCTCCGAGACCCCACACCTGCGGCATCTCCATAGCAAAGCACACCTGCTTACCGCTAATCCCCCAAGGGGAAGTCAGAAGTGTCCCCGCCCTCATTTCTCATGTCCACCCAATCTCCCACTCATGCCATCCTAATTCTGCCAGGTCTCCCACCTTCCTTAGTTCCCAGGGCGACTAATTGTAGCTCAGGCCCCATCACCTGTCCTGAGTCCTATCCTGCCACCCTCCTTCCTATCTCCTTGCTTCCAGTCTGATCCTCTTAGAGTCTCAGGAGGGGAGTTGGTAACCTCCCCAGGCACAAGTGGGAACCAGAAGGCCTGAACGTAGCAAGGCCCAAGTGAACTGCTCTGTGGAGGCCTTAGGAACAGGGCAGTACCTTCCAGGACATTTGTGGGGCCCTCCTCCTGCTGGGATGGGCTGTTCTTTACTCCCATTTCTAGCCACATGCCCCACCCACCCACCCCCAGCATCCAGCCACCCTGGACCACAACAGCTCCTCTTTTCCCCTGCTCTGATCTTTATTTTTAATTTTGGAAGAAAAATATGAATAAGGAACTCTTCACACTGTTCCTCCCCACCCTCTGAAATCTTAGCCATATTTCAAGACCCAGTTCATCACCACTTTTTCCATAGTGCCTATCCTCATCTCTGTGGTCAAGATCCATCTCTCTCTTTGGGTTCCTATTACATTTTCTGCTTTCCCTAGAAGACAAATAGCATCTGCTTTGTATCATGTCTGGGGTCTGTCTACCCCACTCAGCCAGCAGCTCTCGAGTGAGAGCCTTCAGTCCCTTGCCAGAGAATCACTCGGGGCAGGAGACGGTTCCTGTTAAAATGCATGATTCCTCAGCCTCCCTGCAGGAGAGGTCACCTGTTCTTTGGGCTGCCCAGTATTTATTCCTGGTCTCTCTAGAAACAGCATCCTCATTTCCCAGGGGACGTTTCTCCTCCCCTGTTTGCATTCTGCGTAATCATGGAAGAGGCTTGGCTCTGTCTCATCAAGGGCTAGAAAGTGACACGTCGCATTCTCTCGCTGGCATTCTGATCATTACGCAAGGAAACGATAGAAAAAAACTCCAAAGATTTTGCCCGTTCGTTCCACCAACCTAAAACACCCAGTGCTTTTCTGTCTAAATTAAATTTTAAAAGGAAAATAAATTGAAAGAACTTATGATATCTCATGTCAGGACAACCTACATTATCTCATCTAATGAGGACAACTGAACATCCCAGTCTCAGAAAGGACAGCTACTGGGGTCAGGTTTTATTGCTTCCAACCTAAGAAATAAAAGACCCACTGAATCACAGTTTTCAGAATGAGAACCGAGAAGTATGCCTTTGTATCAGAAGATCCCCTGTGATTTAAAAAAACATACATTTTATTTTGGTATAGTTTTAGATTTTCAGCATAGTTGTGAAGGTAATAAGAGGTTTCCCTTATACACCACATCATCCCCACCATTAACATTTCGCTTTTCCATTAGTTCCTGCAAGTTAAAACACCCACTACAGCACATTCATCACAACTAAGAAGCTGACATTGACCTTGCTGTTCACTAAGTTCCAGACTGAATTTCATCAGTTTTTCCGCAAATGTCCTGTGTTTGGATGCAGTCCAGCACACCATATTGCATGAAGTCCTCCTGTCTCTCTGATCTCCTTTGGTCTCTGACTGTTCCTCAGCCCTTCCTTGTTCATGACCTTGGCAGTGGCGAGTTGCACTGGCTGGGTATCTTGTTGAATGTCCCCTCCTAATGATTCTGACACTGATGCAGGCTCTGAGCATCTCGAGGACCAGGCTCACGTCTGCACCGTTGCTGTTACGTCCTGCTTGTTCTGTGAGTGCCTAGTCAGGGGCGAGAGCTCAGTGAATAGGTGTTGATGGAAATGAAGTTGGCCGCCTGTCCGGCTGCCCTGCCCTGCGCTGCCCCGGGTCAGGAACCAGACCTCGCCCATCCCTGCACCTCTGTGGCCCGCTTGACCCCCACACCATTTGTGATGGAACTCAGAGGAGCTCCCACTGTCCGATGGAGCTGAACGCCTTTGACTCAGGTGGAGGTTTCAGATAGATATAATCACGTCATTCCAGAGGAAAACGCTTAATCGCGATCATCTGGCCAGATTTTGACGTCTCTCAGTTCATTCATGAAAGTGTTGCTCTCAGTCCAATCAGATAAAAAGAAAGAAAGGGAAGGGGGCGGCTGGCGCTCTCTCATCAGAGCCGGGAAGACGGGTTCTTGCTCTAGGCATGTTTATAAATTTAAAAATATTTCAGATGCTTTGGCGATGCTGCTTATTCTGGTTCAGTGGCCAGGGGGAATGCGTGGTGGGGGATGCGTGGTGGGGGCACGGTGCTCCATCTCGTCAGGCAGCTGCTGCTGGAATACGGTCCTCTTTGCTCTGCCAGAGGGGAAGTTCGGTGTGCTCGGCATTGCAGAGCCTTCAGCTGAACAGACTCAATTCACGCACTTCCTGGAAACAATGAGAACCGAAAGCAGTTATCGAGTAGAGCTTAGTGGATCTTGGTACTGTGTTAAGTGCTTTCCATACATAAATGTCTAATGCTGATACCATTCTCAAAAGCAGATACTTAATTTTAGTTCTGTTTCCTTTTGTTGTTGTTGAGTCACTAAGTTGTGTCTAACTCTTTGCGACCCCATGGACTGCAGCACGCCAGGCTTCCCTTTCCTTCACTGTCTCCCAGAGTTTGCTCAAACACATGTCCATTGAGTTGGTGATGCCATCCAACCATCTCGTCCTCTGTCGCCCCTTCTCCTCCTGCCCTCAATCTTCCCCGGCATCAGGCTGTTTTCCAGTGAGTCGGCTCTTTGCATCAGGTGCCCAAAGGATTGGAGCTTCAGCATCAGTCGGCTTCATTGTTGTCGTTCAGTCACTATGTCGTGTCTGACTCTTTGAGACCCCATGGACTGCAGCACTCCAGGCCTCCCTGTGCCTCACTCTCTCACTCAATTTGCCCAAGTTCATGTCCATTGAATTGGTGATGCTGGCCAACCATCTCATCCATCTGCTTCATTAGCAAATAGTAAATGACGACAGAATAGAGGCTGAGGAGGCCAAGGAGAATCCGCAAGATCAGAAAGCTCTCAATGGCAAAACCGGGGTGGAAAACTCAAATCCTTATGGTGTTCAAGGAAACATTTATATCATTCCTCTTGAGACCCTAGAGGCTGCCTGTCTCCTCTCCAGGTATATATGCATACTTGTGTTCGTCTGCATCCCACTTGTCATTTTTACTATGAAATAAACAAAATTGGTATCTTAGCTCTTATTTTTGGAATTAAATGCACTTCACATCCAGCATTAAGAGAGTGTGGCGTTCCTGTAATTTTGGCCCCTGTGACAGTTACCTCAAGGCCTCACGGGGAGCTTGTCAGAAATGCCTGTTCCTGGACCCCAGTCAGACTTCCTGGACCAGAACACTGGGGGTGGGGCTGGAGCTTCAAAGGCCAGCCTTGCAATTAATACAAAACTTACCACAACCTGAGAGCTTCCACCGTAGGGAAGGATGCAGGCTGGGGAGTCGAGGCACTTGTGCAATTTCAGTTCTGGGACTTCCTAGCAGATTGACCTTGGGCAGCTCAGAGCCTTGGCTGTTAAATGGGTCATTTCTGACTTCGCATGGTTACTGTCAGGATCCTAAGAGACAACATGGATCTGAGACTGCTGTCCCTGAGACTGGAGGTGTCTCCCAGTTCAAAATATACGAGAGAGAAGACCACGCCAGTTACGTGATGCTGTGATGTTTCTCATCTGATGGCAGGAAGGCTCAGAGGTGGCTTCATGCAGCCACATGTGGTCCAGTGCGGTTGAAATAAATCCTAGAGGGATGCGAGCTGAGAGGAAAGGATTAATAGGAACACAGAAAAAACAGGTGGAAGGTAATGTTTCACAGCACAGCCTCTAGACCAGGGTTTCTCAGCCTCAGCATTGTTGACATGTAGGGCCAGATGATTCTTCATTGGGACCATCTCAAGCCTCTTGCTGATATTGAACAGCATTCTTGGCCTTAACCCACTAGACGAAAGTGGTATCTGCCCCTCAGGATATCTCCAGTCGTTGCCAAGAGTCCCCTGGGGAGGTGGGGCAGACTTGGCCCCGTTGGTTGAGAACCAGCACCCTAGAGGGAGACAGAACTGGTCCGAGTCCTGGCCCCACACCATCTGAGTGAACTTAGGGCAGTGTGTTCAATCTCCTGAAACCTCGGTTCTCTTAGTTATAACATGGAAGGCGGATAATACTCTTAAGTCCCTACCCCTTCTGGCTTGTTGTAAGGATTACATGAGAAAAAGCATATCAAGAGTGGAGCAGAATTCCTGGCTCGGCACTGCCTGTGTGCATGTATGCATGTGTGTATGTGTGTGTGTTTTAATAAGTCTTGGAATTTTGCCAGACTCTAAAAATTTGAAATACACACGCCTCCTCTTCCTCCTCTTTGCAGAAAGGGGTTTTCAAAAATCTGAGAACTCTTAATTTCAGGTCTGAAACCATGAGCCGGGGACGTTATCGCTGGGGTGGGGAAGCTGAGCGGTCTGAGCTGAACCATAGACGTTCCTTTCCCCTGGACTCAGATTAACTGCTGCACCAAATGTTTAATAGAATACTGCCATTTAGACCCAGCTCATGCCAAAACTTTATGTCCTTCTGCGAGTGAAAATCCTTCATGTCTCCTCAGTGGGAACGTGCTGGTGGGACCCAGGGGCAGAGGGGAGACCCAGGAGGTGACTGGTTTAACTCTCCCTGGCCTGGCTGTTTGAACTCTGATCTTTCAAGAGAAAGAGAGGGTTTTAACATTTGGGACAAATTAACCAGCTTGACAAAAGCAAAACAGTTCCCCCTCTTAAGATGAAGTGCTCCTTAAGTGCCTATACCATTTCCTGCCCAGACCGGACATTCATCTGGTCTGAAGGGGCACTGGGACCCAACGTGTGTCGATGGCCAGCCACCTTCTCCTGGGGGCCCTGCTCTGCAGAGCTGAGTGATTAGGATCTGATAACAATCTCGGTGGAGCCTGAACCTGGCCTGAACCCAGAGTTCTCCACCTTTCCTGCCATTGCTGTGACGACCTCAGAGTGTCCCCCTCCCTCCCCCTTGCATTCACTGGAAGGGTTTCTCCTCTATTGTGTCCCGCTCCATCACCGTCACTCACACGTGACCACTGCATGGCACCAACCCAGTTTTCATGAATAATAATCAACAGTGTAACTCCTTTCTTGTAGAATCCCTCCTCTAACCCTGTGGAGGGTCCCGTCTTGCCCCTGGTTGAAATGAGCATCACCAGGAATCGAGTCGATGTGTCTCTCTTTCCCCCAACCTTCAGTGGCTTCCCTCAGTGGCAGGATCATTTGTGGGTCCCCCAGCCTCTGATTAAATACTTCCAGAGGTGTGAAGCTTGTTACCTTATAAAGTGATGTGTTTCCTTGTGGGACAGTGTCAGCGGCTGGTCTCCACTGTGGCAGCCTGATTAGGTCCTTCCTAACACTTATTGGCACCCCACTCCAGTACTCTTGCTTGGAAAATCCATGGACAGAGGAGTCTGGTAGGCTGCAGTCCATGCGGTTGCTAAGAGTCGGGCACAACTGAGTGACTTCACTTTCACTTTTCACTTTCATGCATTGGAGAAGGAAGTGGCAACCCACTCCAGTGTTCTTGCCTGGAGAATCCCAGGGGCGGGGAAGTCTGGTGGGCTGCCGTCTATGGGGTCGCAGAGTCTGACACGACTGAAGCGACTTAGCAGCAGCAGCAGCAGCAGCAACACTTATTAGCATCTGCAGCTATTTAATGTATTTCCTTGTTGCTTCGTTGACTCCGTGGGCCCCTCCTCCCGGTCTATGTAAAGCTCCACATGCATACAGGCAGCTCCTTGATCCGATGCATGTTTGAATCCTCGGATGTTCTTCCTTGAATACTAGCTGACTCAAAAGATAAGTAAATAGTGTACTGTTTTGAGACAGACAGATATCCTGGTGGGCAGACTTTACGTCTATATTCATAGCTTGTCCCCAGCGTTTAGCCTGAGGGTAAAGACCGAGTAAACGTGATGACTGGGGTAGGGGGAGAATACAGATTTGGGAGTCAGATAAGCCTATGTTAAAAGCCCACCTTACGCCACCTGCCAGGGTCTCAGGCAATTAACATTTCTGAGCTGTGATTCCTTCCATCTGTGAAATTCGTTTTACTCTAGGATATCGCCCAGCTCAGAGGTTGTGAAGATTAAGAGATTTTTATAAAGTATTTAGCAGTGCCTGGCACACAGTGGGTGTAAGTGATCTGAAGCATGTTGAGAAGGCCAGGTGATTATTACCAGCATGGTCGGGAGAGGCCCAGGGCCCAGGGGGAGAGGATGTGGCCCAGCCGTCTGTCTCCCCTGAGGCAGACTCAGGGTCTTTCCAGAGATCAGCAGATTGAAACAATCCACTCACTTACTCTTGAAAGACATTTTAGTCCAGCAGGAGTCTCCAGACGTGAGCCCACAGCTGTGGGCGCATCAGGACCATGGGGCCCCCGTGCTGTGGCCAGCCACCCATAGAGTTCAAATGTGCGTTGATGTTCCTTCTCCTCCAACTTATGGCTCCCTGGATTTCTTTTTAATTAATGTATTTATTTTAATTGAAGGCTAATTACTTTATAATATTATAGTGGTTTTGCCATACATTGACATGAATCAGCTGCATGGCTCCCTGGATTTTTAAGCTGTTTACTCCCCCAAGTGTGCCTGGATCCTGGATGCTCTACAAACACACACACACACTTCAGGCATTTGTCTGTCACTGCTCTAAATTACGATGGGACCCCACTCCAGTACTCTTGACTGGAAAATCCCATGGACGGAGGCGCCTGGTAGGCTGCAGTCCATGGGGTCACGAAGAGTCGGACACGACTGAGTGACTTCACTTTCACTTTTCACTTTCATGCATTGGAGAAGAAAATGGCAACCCACTCCAGTGTTCTTGCCTGGAGAATCCCAGGGACGGGGGAGCCTGGTGGGCTGCTGTCTATGGGGTCGCACAGAGTTGGACACGACTGAAGCGACTTAGCAGCAGCAGCTCTAAATTAAGAACAAATCACAGTCAGTTTAAATCTCCCAATTTAATAAACACCAGATCCCCCAAATGTCAGAGATTCTAGTCTTTTGCAAAGTCTTTAACTTGTGGCTCGTATCTGAAACTAAGGGGAAAAAGCAGTAAATGACGTGAAATAAAGAGGGAGGAGGTGTGGAGGGAGCCCTTGGGTTGCTCACGAGGCCAAGAATGTGAGAGCAAGCGGTCTGGACCGTGTACCAGCCTTCTGGTCTCTGTGAATGCTGCCGGGGGTCTTCAGGCATTACTAGGACAGCACAGACTTCTGCATCATGATGTGCGGTTAGCTATTGAGCAACCAGGGTTTTCTTCACGAAGACATTTCCAGAGTGGAAGACTGCCAATTCATAACAGAATGTCAGCTCTCTGAGACCCAAGGCAACCTCATATACTCCTTCACTTTGCAAGAGTCCATGGCGGTCTTGACCGTGACTTGTACCATACTAAATACTAGGCTGCCTTTTATGGTTGTTGGTGTTGTCCTTGGGAAGACCTTTTAAAGTAGTGGGTTTAGGGAAAGGACATGGGAGCAGGAGTCAATGCAAATCCTAGATCTTAGCGACTGAGCAACGACATGTAATATTTACATTGGTTTACAATGTTTACAATGTTTTACGATGTTGTGTTAGTTTCTGGTGTACAGCGAAGTGATTGAGGTATAATATATATTCTTTTCAGATTCTTTTCCATTATAGTTTATGAAAAGATGAATCTGTAGGACCGTGTTTTTCTGTTTTATATATAATATTTTGTATCTGCTAATCACAAGTTCTTAATTTATCCCTCTTTCTCTTTTCTGTTTGGTAACCATCAATTTGGTTTCTATTTGTGAATCTGTTTCTGCTTTGTAAATAAGTTCATTTGTATCATTTTTTTTTAATTCCACATGTAAGTGGTATCATATAATATTTGTCTTTGTCTTCCTTAGTGTGATAATCTCTAGGTCCATCCTTGTTGCTAAAAATGGTGTTATTTCATTCTTTTTAGTGGCTGAGTAATATTCTGTTGTGTGTATGTGTGTGGCGTTGTGCCTTGTGAAAACCGTTACCCTTGGAGGGAATTCCCTTCTCTCATCCTCTCACCTCTTCTGAACAAGTCCCTCTTATTATCCAAGCTTCTTCTGAGTCTCCCTCCTGCCCACCAGCCAGCCTGCGTGCCCTCTCTTGGTCCCCCACGCCCAGTCAATCCTCTCTGAGCTAATCCCTGCATTGTCAACTTGCCAGTACTTACTCATGTGACATACTCACCTGCGAGTCCTTGAAGGGCTAAAAATGGCCCCCATTTCTGCTTCCATGGGTCCAACATGGTTCCCACACAGCAGGGCTCAGTAAATGTTTGCTGAATGAATAATGAAGGTCAAAAGATTTGAATGTGAAGATGCTTATCCTCTATTTAGGTAGCAGTTTAAATTCAGCTGACTGTCTTCTTGTTCAGAGATCTGTAAATAGACTCTTTAAAAGAAACTTGGGAGAAACATGGGGCAAGGGATAAATTAGGAGCTGGGATTAACATAACACACACTGCTATATATAACATAGATAACCAACAAGGACTGCTGTATAGCACAGGGAACTCTACTCAATCCTGTAATAACCTATGTGGGTAAGGGATCTGAAAAAGAATGAATGCATGTATATATGTGTAACTCAATCACTGGAAACTAGCACAACATTTCAAATCAACTGTACTCCAATTAAAAGAAACTTGGAAAATGAAGTCATAATATCTGAGAGTCAGTAGAATCAGTCATGTTAAGTGAATTCTGCCTTCCTTGTTTCAGAATATTAGAGAGAGCTATCTAAGGCTATACTACCTCCAACTTTCAGCAAGGCATATAATGATCATTGAGAAAAATCAGAAAAATAAGGCCAGATTATGATATATTGAGCGACAGAGTTGGTATCCAAAATAAGGTGGATGGACCACGAGTAACTAGGTGTCTGATCAACAGAGAGATCATAAATGCCCTCAATTGGGCCATTGTAGAAGGGACGAGAACATCAGATGGAATACTGGACCAATTAACTTTTTTAATTCTTCTCTTCATTCCTAAGAGTTTATGATTCTACAAAAATATATATTCAATTCAGGTACCAGAATTCAAGAAAGAAAAAAAAAAAACTTGATGCTCATAACCACAGCAGTTCTTCAGTCTTTTAGGACTTTATTAGCTTAATTCCAGCCAGTTATTTTTTTTATAGGTTTCATGAATCTAATTCAAAACACATTGTGAAGGCAAACATTTGCTGGGCTTGAGAATGTAACTAATAAAAAGGCAAAATACACCAAGGTTGCCAAACACTGCAAAAGAGAAGTCTATGACACCAGCTTTAATGTGAGAAATCGTAGAGCCTTATTTTTGTTCTCCCTTCTGATAGGAAACATAAGGGTTGTCTCATACTCTTGGAGAAAGGCCCTTGCAATACTTAGCGATGACTTAAAAAATTTCATTTATTATCAAATGAGAAGACCCTTCACAGCATGGTGAAGATCTGGGTGTAATCCAGGCACTGCCCCTTCTTCTGGGAGCTCCATGCAAAGTTTGCCTCTCAAATTTAGTGTCTTTTGGCAGCCAGAGAAACCTCAAACCCTTTTGAAAACCTGAAACCTCACATCACATCCCTAAGGTGACTCCGAGGTCATGCAGGTGGCCACAGAAGCACAGTCCTGAGGGCCAGCGGAGGCCGTGGAGTCAAGAACCTCCTCTTCCTTCTCCTTGTCTGGTGGCCACTTCCTCCCCATCTGCTGCCCCAGGGGGTGTGCATTCGTGTGTGCTCAGCTGCTCAGTCGTGTCCGACTCTCTGTGACCCTATGGACTGTAACCCTCCAGGCTCCTTTGTCCATGGAGTTCTCCAGGCAAGAATACTGGAGTGGGTTACCATTTCCTCCTCCAAGGGATCTTCCCAACCCAGGGATCAAACCTGCGTCTTCTGCAATGGCAGGCTGTTTCTTTACCACTGAGCCACCAGGGAAGTCCAGTCAGTGTGCATATGGGCAGCCAAACCAGCACCCTCTATTCAGGAGATCTTGGCAGATATCTGGAAGACAGAGAACCCACCTGCCCAATCCTTTTGCAAGCGATGAATGGTTTTGTGAAGTGAGTAATGACTCCACTGTTTACCTCTCCAAATAAGACCCATCAAACATATCCAAAGCATATTTTCTTTTTTTCTTAAAATTTCAGTTGTGCAGACTTCAGTGTCCTTTCCATAGCTGAGTTGTATACCTACTATTACACATTGGCTCACATTTCCTTTTTGAATTTCATGGCGTCTCCTCGAAGATGACTTCTTACTGTTCCCAGCAGGAAGACAGTCTCCTTAATGTGGCTTCTGAGTCGAGGTCTCTTCAATGCTTCTTTGAACCTCTCATGCCTGCCCTGTTCCTTCTCCCTGGAAATATGCTGCTTTCTCCCCTCACCTGGTCAACTCCAGTACATTCTTCAGATACCAGCTACTTTCAGTTCCTTGGGAGGGTCTCTCCCCCTACTCCCATTCATATCCACTCGCTGTGCCCTGGAATCACTGTGTATCTCTGCTTTTTAAGCACTTAGTGATGTTCTAATTCTCCATTCCCCTGGGTGGTGACTGTTCAGTGGTCCTCAACAAAAAGTAATTGACAGGAGAGTTTCTATCTCTTTGCATAGTTTATCTCTACCATGTTGCATAGTGTTTAGCCTGTATTGAAAGCTCAAGCAATCTTTGTTGAATGAATGAATGAATGAATTCACTCTAGTTGCTGCCATCAGCTGGTTAGTACACACCTCTCTGGGCTTCAGTTTTATTGTCGAGGTAAGAACACCTATACTTCCTCCCTTAGAGGGTTTGTACCAGCATTGTATGTACTACCACATAGCATTTGGTATATTGTAGGGACTAAAATACTTGCTGAAGTAAATGGCTACACTTAAAACACTTGGCAACATCTCACACTGGTGATGTGCCTTATGTCTTATATTTTCTCTTCACCCAGAAAGCATCTCCTCCTGGATCTTCTTTTTCCCTTGACAATTTTGCTGCTTGATGCTTTTCTCTCAAGGCCTCTGTGTCTGCTAGGTGTGGCTTTACAGTAATGATAATAGGATCTTACACTTGTATATTTCATATAAGTTAATGAAGTGCTTATCAGCACTAGTAATTCATTCCCATCAGTAGGAGTGAACTGAAAAAAATCCATATGTTCACATACAGTGACTCTCCACAACCGCAAGTTCTGCATCTGCAGATTCAATCAACTGCAGAAAAAAATATATATTTTTTAATTCCAGGAAGTTCTAAAAAAAGAAAAACTTTGATTTCTTGCATGCCAGCAACTATTGACATAGCATACACATTGTATTAGGTATTATAAGTAATCTGGAGATGATTTAAAGTATACAGGAGGATGTGGGTAGATTATATGCAAATGCTGTGCCACGTTATATAAGGGACTTGAGCCTCCGGGGATTTGGGAATCAGTGTTGGGAGTAGGGTCCTGGCACCAGTCCCCTCGGCATGGACACTGAGGCAGAACTGTAATGGGATATCATATGACAATGAGAACCAACAGTTAAAGCTGCTCAGGACCACGTGGTTGAATGTAACAAACACGAAGTTGAATGCAAGAGAGGGACACCAGGCAGTACATGTTGCATGCTCTCCTTTGGGTAAAGTGTAAAGCAAGGCTCAATTCATTTTAGCATTGGAATGGGGTAGTGATTTCCCTTGATGGGAAGGTATTGGATGGGGGTGGTGAGGATGCTTCTAACTCAGGCTCTGTTTCTTGATTTAGGTGTTGGTTACACAGGTGTCCTCATGGTGGGGGAATCATCAAGGGGTTCACTTTTGAAAGGCACACTCCTCTAGGTGTATATTTTATGTCAGTAAAACTTAGTGAATTGCTTTTCCATCCATGATCTAATTTCTCAATTTACCTCGACTCTGTGAAACTAACAAGTATGTTTCATAGCATTTTCAAGGAGAAAAGGACCCTTGGAGAGTACATGCTTTCAAGAAACTCACATCTGCCACACAGGTTGTGGCTGAGATAGAAACCCAGCTCTTCTTTGTCCAGAGCTCTAAGGCTTAGACCAAGTTATCCTCAGCAGGTAACAGAATACTGTTTCAATGTGCTTGTCTCAGAGGTTCCTTAGGGGTGATGTGTGTGGTGGTAGAAACCTTAGGTCATTGCTGAGGGTCTAATCTTGGATGGGGGAGGCTTTCTGACACACTCAGAGCCCACCAGGTTGGGCTCTTGGCTGCTCCCATTTCTATAGTTAAACTAGAGCGGAAGGATATTCAATCACAGAGAGGTCTCCCACGTCAGCAGCTGATGACTGCAGGGAGATCCTAATGAGTCCCAAACACAGAGGCAGGGACCTTGAGGATGGAGGATGACACAGTGGCGCAGATGCTAAGCAGCTGGAACTCTCTCTAGCACACCCAGTCAGGTCCCCAATGAACACCGCTCTCTGTTCTTCTGCTTAACAGCCCCTGTGCTAATCCTCGAAATGGGAAGGCAGAGTCCTGGCTCACACCTCATCACAGAGGGAAAGAGGGAGGAGAAGAGATTTTGCAGGGTTCTTTAAAGACACAAGGGGCTTGGTGGTT
The DNA here is from genome assembly GCF_019923935.1 of Bubalus bubalis. Taxonomy (NCBI): domain Eukaryota; kingdom Metazoa; phylum Chordata; class Mammalia; order Artiodactyla; family Bovidae; genus Bubalus; species Bubalus bubalis. Next base: position 4,473,997 of record NC_059174.1, on the reverse strand, counting down.
GATGGGAGGTAAAGGGCTTTCAGATGTCAGGATACTACAAGAGTGGTCCCAGTTCATGGGGAAACTGGCTCTGGGATTCCATGGGTGCGGAAGACTCATAAAGCAACAAGGGTCATATGAAACGTTTGCTTCTGAAGATAGAAATGTGTACAAACCTCATGAGATTTTTATCTTAAGGGGTAGCGCTTATCAGGTATCAGCTCCAGGGCTGGCATCCAAGGTTCTTGGCTTCTAGACCAGTGCTTCTGTTTCAGTCATTGGATGTGTGACATTGGGCAAGTCCACGGAACTCTCTGAGCAGGAATATGGTACTTGATTCTAAAATGTGTGGTTGTGACCCTGATGGAGTTCAGTGATGCATCCTAGCAACCACAGCCTGTTTGTGGAAGAGGAGCAGAAAAACAAGTTTGAGGGATCAGAAAAACATGTTCCATTGAAGGGAAAATGAACATTCCACACACTCCTTTGCAAAAACAACAGGCACATACCTCAGAAGATTTGACAGATCACGTCGAAAGAGAATCCTTATAAAGATGAATGCATAGCATTCTTTGATCTGAGAAAGTTTTAGGAATTGGGGTGATTTTTGTTTGCTTTTGTATCTTTTGATTTTCTTACTATTGGGTTGGCCAGAAAGTTCATCTGGGGTTTTCCGTATGATCGTATGGAAAAACCCGAATGAACTTTCTGGCCAACCCAATATTTTTCTCAGGTTGCATCGTATCATGGGACTCCACTTGGACCTCTTTTTGTGTTGGCTTCGCGAAAGAACAGTATTTTTTTTTTTTTTTTTGGAAAATTGAGGTTTCCTGAAATCTGGTTTTATTTTCCCAATAAAAGCACAAAAGTCCCTATTTTGATTTTTTTAAATCTATCTTTCGCTTCTTCATGGACGTTAATAAACAGTTCCTTATGTCATTAAGAAAAATGTGCTGATGCCCTCGCAGAAGTTCACGAATTAGAGTTTGTATTCCTTTCACACAAATATTCCAACTGGCCAGATTTTCAACCTATTTAGAGCAGTCCGGCACTGACTTGTGGACATTCATCTTATATTTTGAGGCAGATACCTCAGCCGGCGTCCTTAAATTTCAACGTATCTCAAAGCTTGTGTTTTTACCTCTGGATGGCTTCAATCAATATGATAGACGTGAAGTGCTGGCTGTTGAAAGTGGGTTCTCCTCTGGTGGACTACTGCTTACTTTGGCTTTGTCTCTCTCTTGCAATCTCATATTTTATTGAGTGCATAATTTCCTATCAGCTTCAGACACCAGAGTCACCAGCTAAGACCAAGTTGGGAGGCTAATCTTTGACAGTGGGAAATTTGATGGTGTTTTGAAAAAAACCCCAACCAACACATACCATATGCTGCCATCCGAAGGAAGACTTATGTCATGGTTTCAACTTTATGGCCTTCGATTTCAACATGACATGAGTGATGCGGAAGGGAAGTCCATTTGGATGATAAGAGGAGGATAATTTGTCCTGGGAAATTATTCACCACTGTGATAAATAATCCCTGGCATGTAATAACAGAAAATCTCAACCCTTGAACTGAATTATGTATAGATGGATGCTTCATAAACAAGGCAGAAAATACATTTTTTAAACTGCTGTGTTTGCAAAATCCTTTCACGCCCAGGCCATCCTCATTAATAATCATAAAGAAGCACATTTCCAAGCTCAGAATCACATTCATCTCCCCCCTCCACGTGACCCAATCATGCACTTTAGGGAGAACTGCTTTTGTGTGCAACTACGTGTTTTTTCTTGTTTTCCTGGTGGATAGCTTGGAAATGCAGAGTGGGGTGGGGGTGGGGGCACAGATGGAGAAACCAGTAAGATAAAAAATGAATTTTAGGAAAACTGAACTTTTTCTGATTAATCACCAAAGCAATAATGGAATGAAGAGATGAGTGGGTTTTTTCCTTCCTACACTCAGGGAAGGTGAAGAGGGAATAATGTTTCTGTTCTTACTCATGAACCATACGATCATATCTGGAAAAGTTGATGGGGAAACTGAACAGGATTTTTCTTTTGAAAGCCTGTGCTTATAAATGTTAAAGAGTTGGGTTTTCCAAGGAGGGAGGTTATCCAGGGGTTGGGAGACAGGAGAATGGTAATATACAAGGCAGCATGTGAGGGTTCCTCAAGAAGGGGTAGGAATGGGGGCACGGCGAGGAAGTGATGGGGTGAAGCAAGATAAGAGGAGCAAGTGAGGTTGGCTTGGATCTCTTTTCAAGGCTGCCTTCTGGGTGAGAATGAACCTGGCATAGTACGTGATGACTCAGTGATACCTACAGAGTAGGTATATACAGAGATACCTACTAGTTAGTAGGTTAGAGATACCTACTAACTTTGAGAGGAGTTAAGGTTCCCTGCGGTTGAACACATGGTCAATGGAGAAGTCCACTGAGAAGGACGTCTTTTTCTGTGGGATACTGCCATGTTAGGCTGCCTACAGATATCTGGCACCCAGTGACGGCATGGGTGACCTAGACAAAGGGGCAGCAGTAATAATGGAAACCATCACAATGGATCAAAATCAGGCCCCCAGTCCATCTTCCTAGAACCACGCTTACCCCGCTGCCCTTCCTCATTGCTGACCCTGATTCTGTTTATTATCTTAAGGTGCTGTATATGGTTTTGTGTGAAGGGATCCTCTTAAAAAAATCACAGTTGGTGAACCATTGATTAAGTTCAACCTCCGTATTCATCAGAGGCAGAGAATGTGACCGAGAAAGTTAATCCCCACCCATAGAGTAGGAGAAGGGAATACAAACCTGTTTAAGCAACCTTTCCAATCATTGCCACTAAGACACCATATATGTGAATGAGCCAGTTGGGTCTTGAGTTAGAAGAATGACCCAGCTGAGCCCGGTCAACCTGGAGTATCCTGAGAGAGATTAAAATTGCTACTTTAAGCCAAAAAATAATAATAACGCCAAGAGATGGGAGGAGGAGTTACATGGGAGGATCAGATAACATTGCCTTGACTCCTCACAGGTTATCACGGGATTGAACGAGATCAAGTGTATGAAGTCTTTTTGTACAAAGACAAGCTTTATTACCTCTGTCGCTTACCTGTTGAGTAAGTGCGTCCAATACATATTTATTAAGCATTTATGACTCTTGCATCATCTGTTTAGAGTCACCCTAAAAACTGACTCTAGAACTCCTATTTCAGAAAACTTATGGTGAAATTGCTGTTAGGTTGAATTCAACAAAAAAGGTTACCTGGAATTTGATACCAAAGAGGACTGTAGGGTTGCATGGGAAGAGTTCACCTATGGGTTAGAAGGCAAGGAAGGTATAGAATGGGAAGAGGATTTGATTCAAGCCCTGAAGAACTAGCTAGACTCTAGGGTCTTAGAAGAAAGTCTGGGCACTTTCAGTTCAACTTCTACTCAACTGGAGGAAATCCCTGGGTGTAATTGCCCCAGGGATTATCTGCTTGAGTTTTCAAGGATGCTTCCTCATTCTGTCTTCAACACATGCACTTTATAAAACCATGCTTATTTCCATTTCCAAGAAGGACAAAGCTCAGTATTCAGTGACCTGCATGTCTACCCAGGCAGTTAAGTTAAGCTTTGCAAGTAGAATGCTTTGAAATCACACTGGCCAGGGTTTGACTAACTGGCTCTGCCACTGTACCACTGTGCAATTTATGTAACCCCACTGAGCCTCAGTTTGCTGGTGTGTAAAATGGGGATCATAACCAGAGATCCCACATGAAGTTATCATGAGAATTAAAGCAGAGTTGCTAGACAGTGTTGTGAAATACCTCGAAAAGTGTTTTCAGTGTCAGGGGGAAGAAGCATAGGCTGGAGACTGAGAAGACGTGTGACTTTAAAGATGGGAAAGTGCCATCATAAGAAACAGAGGAGTCAGGATTAGATGGGGGGCCAGGGTCTGAGTGTCAAATCTTGTCTGTTGCTCACAGCAATGAACTTGCATTTCTGTGTGTTTTGCTCAGGGTTTCCTAGTCTCAACACTGTTGATCCTTGAGTGTGTTGAAGTGTTAGTTGCTCAGTCATGTCCAACTCTTGGGTGACTCTGTAGCCCATGAGGCTCCTTTGTCCATGAAATTCTCCAGGCAAGAATACTAGATTAGGTTGCCATTTCCTCCTCCAGGAGATCTTCCTGACCCAGGGACTGAACCTGGGTCTCCTGCATTGCAGGCACATTCTTTACCATCTGATCCACCAGGGAAGCCCCTGTTGACCCTTGGGGCTTGATAAGTTCTTTCTTGGGGAGAGGAGTACGGAACTGGGGGATGTTATGTGCATTTACAGGAAATTTAGCAGCATCACTGGCCTCTACCGGTTGGTCGCAACTGTGGCAATCAAAAATATCTCACTAGACACCGAGATGTCCTCTGGGGAACAAAGCCGACCCCGGTCGAGAGCCGCCAGTCTAGTCATAGCCTGGGCTCACTCTGCGGTGACGCACGGGGCTGTCCTGGGAGAATCTCGGTGCAGACTTTCCTGCAGCGGCTCACAGCTGGAAAGTCCTTGAACGACTTCACCGGAGATATGTAATAACTCAGTCCAAGACTGTCTCCCCCCTCCCCTTAATTCCCATGATTGTGCAGTGTTTCTTTTCAGTTTTCAGCTCTGGGAATTTGTCTTTTTCTCACTCGCCAAAGCCATAGCTCAGAGCAGCCATCAGAGAATGATTAACACTGTCTGTCTGTGCTATGGAACAATCGCAAGGTAGATATGTCCTGGGTACTATTTGAACTTACTCTGTGACCCCAGTGAAAGACAATGTGGTTTATGTTCTTTAACTGTAAGAATTTCGTGGGGATTATTTTTCTTCATTTTGTTTTCTTTTCCAGCTGTTAGGAAAACTTTCTTTGTCTCCCTCTCCTGTCGTTCTCCTCCTATGTCACTTTAAATAATCACTGGGAATTTCAGGGAGGGCTGAGGGAGGTCTTCAAGGGGTCACCTGGTTTAGATCTGTCTGTATGGATGTTCTGAGTTTGGTCTAGCTCCTGGGGAGTCAGATGTGTCCCTTACGGTCTAGGTTCCTGGATCTTAGTCTTGGTGGGGAGAAGAAAACTTGGGTATATATTTGGAATAGCTGCAGGGCAGGGTGTTAATTAAACACCAAGTAAGCATCTCACGCCATTGTCTTACTCAGCCCTCATGAAGGTATTGTGTGAAATGGGAATCATAGTAATTATACTACAGAAAAAGTGAATGGGGCTCAGGTAAGTGTCCTGTATCACTGACCCTGTATCATATAGCTTATAATCCCACCCAGGGATCCAACCCCAGGCTTTCTCATGCCATAAGCTCTATCCATTCCGGCACTCAACATGACCTCCAGGCAGACAGGAGCTAGTGTTCGCGTTATACCCACTGTGCTCATACCCTTCCTTTCCCTGACTATTAATGCCATCAGAGCCTTAAATCCTGAATAGACTCCTTTGCAGGATCTGGCAGGAAGGACCAGGCAGTGAGTTTGGCTGAGCTGCAGAAAGCCTCGTCTTGACACACATGCCATATACTCTGCCCCAGGATTCACCAATAATGGGCGGCTATGGAAAGTGCAGAGGTGGTTGGAAAATCAAGGAACTGGGATTCAAATTCAGGTCTGTTTGACCCTGGACAAGTTATCTCTTGATTTTCTCTTCTTTGAAATGGGAACGATGATCATAATTCATGGGCAAGGAGAGTACCTGGGAGAAAGGAAGTGCTCCATAAATGGGTCCTTGTCTCTTTCTGCTCCTCCTCGTTCTTGTTATCTATCAGGCATCACTATGGGTGTCTTCACCCACCTCTCCACATCTTTGGCCTGGAACCTCAGTGCTGAAGGCCAGTGATGCCGCATGTACCAGCAGCATAGTACCAGCTCGCTGTACAGTACCAGCCGAGACCCTGCCAATTTCTAGGGATGCTCCCAAGAAGCAGGGCTCTTCTCCCAGCACCCACTGGTCATCCCAAACTTTGTCCCTTCTAAGTTTAGGGGATGCTTTCTCTCCCCGAGCTCTCTCTTTCCATCTGCTTCCTGTCTGAAACACTCCCATCCCCTCTGTTGGGTGGGTTCCAAAAGTTACCATGTTGTTTTGTCTTTCTTGGGACTTGGGATGGGCAACAGGGATGCCGATCACCATTTTTTAAAATTTATTCGTATTTGAATAAACAAAGACTTTGTTTTGTAATAACTGCAGACAGCTGGCTCCTAATGCAAGCATAAGTAGGCGTGGTCTGACCAAGAAATGTTTCCAACTTATATTTGTCTAATCTAGAAAACATTTCCACAGGGCATATTCTTTTTCCAGGCACTGTTCTAAGCACCTGACACATTTTCAGTCATATACTTCTCATAAAGAAAGCCAAGGAGGCAGGTTCTTTTATTATCTCCATTTTGTAGATGAGGAGATGGGCACCAGAGAGTGAAATACCTTGTCTGAGAGGCCACACAGCTAGAAGTGGTCACCCTGACTAGTAAGGCTGTGATCTAAGCCTCCACGTTCAACCCTTGTGAAGACCCCTGTGTGAAAAGTCTTAAGCAGGATAGAAAATCCGTTAATTTATTACCAGATGTAAGATGGTGACTTAGCTGCCTATTACGAAGGATACAATTGCATGAAATTGAGACCTGACTGTTCTTATTCTATTTCTTAAAAAAAAGTGTACTTTTTAATGTGTGTGAGCCAGCCCCAAGAGCTTCTACCGGGGGAGCAATTAGAACCTGCAGACCACCGCTGAAGTTGCTTCAGCACCACGTGTCTGGGGGAGGGACTCAGGGAGCTCACTGAGTGCTTCCTCTCTTGATGCTTTTCTTTTCGTCAGGCTGGAAGTGGAAGCAGGGGACTGCAGGCTCAGTCCTCTGCACCTCCCCCGACCATACACATCAGAAATACCCCCCGCCACACACACACACACACACACCCCTCCTCTATTCCCCTAACGCTTCCTCCTCCACAGACCTGGCAAAACAGATCCAGGGGTTTTGTCTGTTGATTTTCATTTGTTGGTCATTTAACAAAATCTCAAAATAAAACTCCCGAATAAATTGCATAAGAATTAAGGAGTTAAATATAAATTATAAAGCAACAATTTGGGTTTTAATTTAAAAGTGATATAGGTTCATTGTATGTTGGGGGGAAAAAAATCAAAGGATCTAAAGAAGAGAACACAAATTAATCATGATTCAACCACCCAGGAATTTTCACTATTAATGTATGGGTGTCTTGTCTCCCTACCTTCCAGGATGCAGTATATCCATCCATCTATCTTTCTATCTCTCTATCTCCCTTTGCCACACACCATGTGTGTATCATATATTTATATAATTTTATTGCTATCCCATTGTATAAACTAGTTTGAAACCTGCTTTTTTTCATCCAGCTTATTAAAAACACCTTTTAAAATCTTCTGGTTATATTTTTACTTATTTTGTTGAAAACCCCATAAAATGAACAAACTTTTAAAATTTTACATAATGAAGTGCTTCAAGTATCAATAACACTTTTTCATTTGATTAAATAGTCTCTTAAAACATCCTCTTAGTTAACTACCTGAGTGGATGAGCCACAGTTTTTACATGATCGCTCTGCTTGTTCCATGTCTAGCTTATTTCCAATGTTTATGCCAAAATAATAAACATTTTTCTATATATGTCGCTGTCTGAGTTTTCCCGTTTTTTTTTTTTTTTTTTTTTTTTTGTCTGTGTGAATATTTTTGTTACAAAGTACAGAGAGAGATGTAAGTTTAATTTTCTTAGGATATATTTGGGGAAATCACTGGGGAAAACAAAAGACATCTTTTAAAGGATTTTATGCACATTATAAAATTATTTTCCAGATAATTTGTACCAATTTGCCCTCCATGAGAAGGAAATCAAGAGTATCTGTTCCAGTTCTCTTTTGCCAAAAAATGTTTGACTTTTAACTTTAGTTGATTTGATAAAGAAGAAAATCTCATTTCAATTTGCATTTTCTAAAAATTCCTGGTTAAGCTAAACACATTCCTGTCATTAGTCATTTTTTATTTATATTTTAGGTATTAGTTAAAGTTTTATTTCCTATGTAGGTCTTGTCTGAAGTGTCTGCATTTTAGATCAAATTTTCCCTATGGAATTTTGAGGCTTTTCTTGTACATTTTAATGAGCATATTTGCTAGTTTACTTGCCTTTTAAATTTATTGACTGATTTTTTTTTTTGCTTTTATTTTAAATTTTATTTTATTTTTAAACTTTACAGTATTGTGTTAGTTTTGCCAAATATCGAAATGAATCTGCCACAGGTATACATGTGTTCCCCATCCTGAACCCTCCTCCCTCCTCCCTCCCCATACCATCCCTCTGGGTCGTCCCAGTGCACTAGCCCCAAGCATCCAGTATCGTGCATCGAACCTGGACTGGCAACTCGTTTCATACATGATATTATACATGCTTCAATGCCATTCTCCCAAATCTTCCCACCCTCTCCCTCTCCCACAGAGTCCATAAGACTGTTCTATACATCAGTGTCTCTTTTGCTGTCTCGTACACAGGGTTATTGTTACCATCTTTCTAAATTCCATATATATGCGTTAGTATACTGTATTGGTGTTTTTCTTTCTGGCTTGCTTCACTCGGTATAATAGGCTCCAGTTTCATCCACCTCATTAGAACTGAGTCAAATGTATTCTTTTTAATGGCTGAGTAATACTCCATTGTGTATATGTACCACAGCTTTCTTATCCATTCATCTGCTGATGGACATCTAGGTTGCTTCCATGTCCTGGCTATTATAAACAGTGCTGCAATGAACATTGGGGTACATGTGTCTCTTTCCCTTCTGGTTTCCTCAGTGTGTATGCCCAGCAGTGGGATTGCTGGATTTTTTAACACATGTTTTTGGATGGAATGTTCTGTCACTAGTCTTCCATGAAAAGTGAAAGTGAAGTCGCTCAGTTGTGTCCGACTCTTTGCGATCCCATGGACTGTAGTCTACCAGGCTTCTCTGTCCATGGGATTTTCCAGGCAAGAGTACTGGAGTGGGTTGCCATTTCCTTCTCCAGGGGATCTTCCTGACCTAGGGATCGAACCCAGGTCTCCTGCATTGCAGGCAGATGCTTTACCCTCTGAGCCACCAGGGAAGCCATTACCTTAATCTTCCATAGTGACTTTAAAAAATGGTTATGCCTGGGCACATCTTAGAGAAATTTAGAAACAGATACTTTCTTTCTAATCTTCAAACACTATAAATTGGATATTGGGGCTTCTCTGCTGGTGTTCCCATATTTCTTAGAAATACATACATCTTGTATTGTCTGCCTCCCTTTCTTCTAAGTTTGTTTTCTTGGAGATTTCCTCAATCTTCAGGTTTTTCTGGGGTGTTCTTTCTTTGTACATGTTTTATGGATATTATAAGTTTTTAAAATTTCTTCAAAACCTTAATAAAACTTTGCTTTTTAGTTATCATCTGTTCTCTGCATTATCTCTGTTTCCTCTAGGTTCATTTTTCTTTTTCTCTTTATCTTGTCTTCTCTAATTTCTATATTAGATACTTCTGTCAGCTATCTCATGATTGGTATTTAATATTAAACTAGGGCTCTGTGTATCAAGGTGGGGTTTGTGCATAGGTGGGCTTCACATTTGGGCCACCAGAGGCATCAATAACAGGCTCTTCGGTTGCTTTTCCCTCTTTCTCTCCCTCTCCCTGGGCCCCTCACTGCTGATCCCTGGATTTCAATCTGTCTCAAGTTCTTATCTCAGGCTTTATTTTCAGGAGAACCCAGGAGTCCTCGGTAATTTCTCTTCCATCCCTTTCTTTCTTTGTTTTTCTATCTTTTCTGAAGACTGCTCTTCTGTTCTCTTTCATATTATGGAAATACCCTTAGAGACAGTGTTTGCTATCATGTTGGTGTGAGCTCAGGAAGGAGAGTTTTAAGTATGCTATTAAATTATTGATATTTTCTATCAATGCATTTTAAAAATTGCTTCTGAGTTTAGAGTGCCTGCTGCTGTACTCCTTTTGAGGGTTGGATTTATATCAGTTTCTGCCTGATTTATATCCAGTCTGACTGATTCAGAAAATGTTTGTTGAACAAACAAACATACTCTCAATGTCCTTTGGTCAAAAGTCACCAGAAATAAACCTAAAGTTTAACCAAATAGAGTTTATTAACTAGCTATTAATATGATGAGGTAGAATGCATTAGGAATCATGGATTTTCTCTGTAAGAAAGGGTTAGAAGGCTTGTGTTATTTGATGGTGGGAAAGTTCTAGGAAGCTAGAACTCTCTTTGTATCTAGGGCAAAGCCCTGGATGGATGCTATCAGGATGTAAAGATAACTCTCTGATTATATATCTTAATGATTTCTAACTACTGATAGCAGACAAGTGGAACAAAGAAAAGCTCAAACTAAAATTGTAAAGAAGTAGAAGTCACTTATATTTGTCAGAAGGAGTGATATTTGGTCTTCTTAACGCATGAATGAATATTACTATCATTACCACTTTTTTTTTGAAGAGTATGGTTGTTTTTGTCTTTGCTCAGCCCTGATTATGGAGTGATCCATAATGGAGTGATCCATATGGAGTGATCGTGTTCGTTTTGCTCCATCACGATCATTTCCCCAATGCTGGGGTTCTGTGAAATTGTTTTTTCTCAAGAAGAATATATCACAACCTTCTGCCAGTACCAGGAGGCTCTTAGCGACACCAAGACGTGGCTGACAGTACCAGCCCAGTCCCCAGGTGTCAGGACCTGCCTTTCTCTTTCTCAGTCTTAATGAAAGTTCTTTGCAAATTCTGATGTGATGTAATTTCCATGCAAGTTTGCGAGAGCAGTAGTATTACTATATTATTGATGTCAGCAGGTGTTAGAGTCTATTACACTCAAAGTTTGGACTCTGGTTTTTCCATTTGCTAACTGTGTCTTAATTCTATTAAACTATCAGACTGTTTCATCCCATATAAATGGTGATAATGGTCCTCATGGAAATCTTGTATAAGGCAGTCATCGATAGAATAGAATAGTAAAGCTTCTGGAAGATGGATCCCCAATAGACACATTCCCTATATATGTTCTCTTCCCATCCTTTCTTTTCCCAGCTTTGATAAGAACATTCTCTTGAAAAATTATTGTTCATAATAGACCCACCTGCCCTTGAATAGCTATGAAAACACCCCTCCCCACAAACTTCCATTCCACCTTTCCTCCATCATCACCACCATCTTCCTCTTAGTCCTGCTTGTTGGGTTGCTTTTCACTCTGACATATGGTTGGAAAGCTGAGAATTTTTTATCCCCAGCTCAGATTTGTATTACATGTGAAATGTTTTGAATCTTTATTTTTTGTTTTGCTTTAGAAGGCTGGTTATAATTAATCCTGCTGTATTTGCAACAATGGAAAAACTGATAGACTCTTTAGAAGCTGCAAAAACCCAAACACAATCTGAAGTATTTTCTCAAAATAATGTACTTGTGACAATAATGTGTTGTATTTAACTTTGAGCATCACCTTCAGGGGCATAAGTTTAGCTAATTAAAAAAAGTACAGAAGCGTTTAGAAAAATGAGTGTGATCCTACAATCATGTGACTGAATTTACGAACAGTGTGTGCACGTAACACCAGATTTGCTCTGGTGCTTTTGGGGTTGCACCAGAACCAGATTCTGAGAAAGGATTTGAGTGTAAGCATTCCATGTGGGACAGGATAGTTGAGATAGGAAATGTGAAAGTGAAAGTCACTCACTCATGTCCAGCTCTTTGGGACCCCATGGACTATCCAGTTCATGGAATTCTTCAGGCCAGCATACTGGAGTAGGTAGCCTTTCCCTTCTCCAGGGGCTCTTTCCAACCCAGGGATTGAACCCAGGTCTCCCACATTGCAGGCGATTCTTTACCAGCTGAGCCACCAGGGAAGCCAAAGAATACTGGAGTGGGTAACCTATTCTTTCTCCAGCAGATCCTCCTGACCCAGGAATCAAACCAGGGTCTCCTGCATTGCAGGCAGATTCTTTACCAGCTGAGCTATCAGGGAAGCTGAGACAGGAAATGGAAGACAGCTAATAACACACAATCGCCGTCAAGAAGTCTTGTGACCGCTGGGTCTTAATCTCAGTAGAAGCCAGTGTAGAACAAATACCTCCACGTAGCTCTCCTGAGATGGAAGCACCTGGAGCACCTATTCTCTGATTTCCTGAAGTCATTGGTTAATAGATGCTCCCGAGGGTAGCAGAAGCCAGTACTAATGTGGCAAGGGTCAGGGTGTAGAGTTGGAAACCAATTGCTCCAATGCCGAACATAAATTTGAGTCAGAAGTGACGTGATCAGATTGTCTTATTGCAAATGGCTGATAGCTTTGGAAGACAGACGTTCAGGGAGCAGCCATGGTTAGTGAGAAAGACCAGGATTGAAAGCCAAATGGACTTGTTTCCAGCTTTCTCGTGACGGCCACATTGCTTGACTTCGTGGGGCTCTGGCTCCCTTCTGTCTTCTGAGCTCATAGCCAATGTCATGCACAGGTACCATACCTGGTGTGGGGTGAGACACTTCGTAGGCACTCGAGAAGTTGTCATTTATTTTTTATTTTCTTCCCAGTAAAGAAAGGTTTTTTTTGCCATCAAGCACATGAAATGATGCCCCATATGGCTAATTATTAGAGAAATGCAAATCAAAACTGCAATGAGGTATCACCTCACACTGGCCATCATCAAAAAGTCTATAAATACTAAATGCTGAAAACTTGTTTCAAACTCCATGTTCTCCTTTAGTTTTCTCTCAACCAATTCTGAAAGCTGCTGCTGGTGCTGCCGCTAAGTCGCTTCAGTCATGTCCGACTCTGTGCGACCCCATAGACGGCAGCCCACCAGGCTCCTCCGTCCCTGGGATTCTCCAGGCAAGAACACTGGAGTGGGTTGCCATTTCCTTCTCCAATAATTCTGAAAGCAGATGGGGCCAAATAAACTTTCTTTTCTTCTTTTATTTATTAAACTATAGTTGATTTGCAATATTATGTTAGTTTCAGGTATACACGTTCAGATTCCTTTCCATTATAGGTTATTACAAGACAGCGAATATAGTTCCATGTGCTACACAGGAAACCCTTGTTGTTTATTTCACAGAAATGATGTATTATCTATTAATCCCATACTCCTAATTTCTTTCTTACCTCCTTCCTTCCCTTTTAGTAACCATAAGCTTGTTTTTTATGTCTGTGAGTCTGGTTCTGTCTGGTAAATAAGTTGATTGTATTGTTTTTCAGATTCCACATGTAAGTGATGTCATACTTAAATTTGTTTTTCTCTCTGTGACTTACTTCACTTAGTAGGATAATCTCTAGTTGCATCCATGCTGCTACCAGTGAATTATTTCATCCTTTTTATGGTTGAGTAGTATTCCATTGTATATACGCACTGCGTCTTTAGTCATTCATGTGTCAATGGACATTTAGGTTCTTTCTGTGTCTTGGCTCAGAGAAGGCAATGGCAACCCACTCCAGTGTTCTTGCCTGGAGAATCCCAGGGACGGGGGAGCCTGGTGGGCTGCCGTCTCTGGGGTCGCACAGAGTCAGACACGACTGAAGCGACTCCGCAGCAGCAGCAGCGTGTCTTGGCTGTTGTGAATAGTGCTGCTATGAACATAGGGGTGCATGTATCTTTTTGAATTCTAGTTTTGTCCCGTTATATGCCCAGCAGTGGGATTGCTGGTTCATATGGTATCTCTATTTTTAGTTTTTTGAGGAGCCTCCATACCGTTCTCTATAGTGGCCACACCAACATACCAACAGTGTAGGACAGTTCCCTTTTCTCCTCACCCTTTCCGGCATGTATTATTTGTACAGTTTTTAATGATGACCATTCTGACTGGTGTGAGGTGGTACCTCATTGCAGTTTTGGTTTGGGGCTTTCCTGGTGGCTCAGATGGTAAAGAATCTACTGCAATGAGGGAGACCTGTGTTCAATCTCTGGGTTGGGAAGATCCTCTGGAGAAGGGAATGGCAATCCACTCCAGTATTCTTGCCTGGAGAATCCCATGGAGAGAAGAACCTGGCAGGCTACAATTTGCATATAATTTAAAAATTAATTTCTAGTCTTTAACTATTTTATTTTAATCTGAAATGCAACACATCTCTGTGTAATGGGGAAAAAAATCAGGTAATATTAAAGAAAGCATTTTTTTTTGCTTCCATTATTTAGATAAACAATTTATAACTTGGTTAAAAAATATATCATCTTCTTAGTTAAGATGTAATTATGTCCCAAGATCTTCTAGTTTAAAAAAAAAAATTACATCTTTTTATAGAGAAAGCTGAGAAGATACATGAGCACCTTTAGAACAATAATGACCAAAAGGTTTAACAAAATGTTTCATTTTAAAAAATAATTTAATTGGAGGATAATTACTTTACAATATTGGGATGGTTTTTGCCTCAAAATTGCTACCATACTCCCACATTTTGAGATTTGGGACAGTCCAGTTTTGAAAAGAAGTATATAAGCTTGACAACAGAGCGGAAGCATATAAAAACTACAAACCTATTGAAGTTTTTTTCCCCCATCAGAATCACTTTTACAGATGAAGTTTCACAGACAAAATTTTGTATGAGGTCCAGACAGTGTCCAGCATGACTTTTAGGACTAACAAGCAAAACTGATTGTGCACTTTTGCAGTTTGTCCCAGTCTACTTATGTATGTTTCGTCATGTCTTCAGTGATCTCCTCTGTGGCATCTCCGTTGTTTTCTTAGCTTCCACTTCCAGCAAACAAAATAGCAAGCGTCTCAGCTGCTTTGTGGTGCTGCTGGTTTCATTCACAGCCTATGCTCACCCAGCTGCCTTCCTCCTGAGTTAGAACCCTACCCCTCTGTTGGGCTGTAAATCACAGATGGACTCGTTAAATGAGCACAAAATGTAACACACGACACTTCTCTCCCCCAGCTACCAATTTGTCTTGCTCTTTATTAGAAGGTACTGTGATGGGAAATCCTCTAAGATGTTGCCGAGGTCTGGGGGAGTGAGCTGCAGGAGGCTAAAAGGTCTGGCTGCCAAAAAGGGACGAGAAAAATAAGTGCAATTTTATGACTTTGCTCTGCTGAGATTTTAAAGTGGGAGGGCTTTCTGAAACTCCTGCACATTTCAGCAGGTAAGAATTCGGCTTCCAGTTATGACTAGGATCAAGAGATGCTTGGGGTCTTAGCAACCTTCTTGCCAAGGCATGGCTTTCTTTTTTTTTTTTTTTTTTATTGCAGTATATTTTATTTACAATGATGTGTTAGTTTCTGCTGTACAGTAAAGCGACTCTGTTACACATATACATGTATCCACTCTTTTTTAGATTCTGTTCCCATATAGGCTACACGTGTAGAGTTCCCTGTGCTATGAATGGGTCCTTATTAGTTATCTTTTTGTATATAGTAGTGTGTATATGTCAATCCCAGTCTCGCAATTTATCCCTCTCCCCCCTTACCCGCTGGTAACCATAAGTTTATTTTCTATAACTCTGTTTCTGCTTTGTAGACATATTCATTTGTACTCTTTGTTAAGATTTCACATACAATTGATGTGATACTTGTCTTTCTCTGTCAGACTGACTTCACCTGGTATGACAGTCTCTAGGTCCATCCACGTTACTGCAGATGGAATTATTCTGTTCTTTTTTTTAATGGCTGAGTAATTCCCTGATAGCTCAGCTGGTAAAGAATCTGCCTGCAATGCGGGAGACCTGGGTCTGATCCCTGGGTTGGAAAGATCCCCTGGAGAAGGGATAGGCTACACACTCCAGTATTCTTGGGTTTCCCTGGTGGCTCAGCTGGTAAAGAATCTGCCTGCAATGCGGGAGACCTGGATCTGATCCCTGGGTTGGAAAGATACCTTGGAGAAGGGAAAGGCTACCCACTCCAGTATTCTGGCCTGGAGAATTCCATGCACTGTATAGCCCATGGGGTCGCAAAGAGTTGGACATGACTGAGTGACTCTCACTTTCACTTCAATATTCCATTGTCTCTATATACCACATCTTCTTTATGGCTTTATTAAATTGTGGGTTTCCAGGTTCTGCTTAAATATGATCGATGGTGAGAGTTCATTCTTTCTCCCAACCTCTTGAATGAGGATCATGCTCTCTTGTCATAACTGTTATAATAAAAAGCATAATAGCTGACATTTATTGAGAGCATTTTTAATGTGTCAGACCCATCCTAAACTTTCTGTTTGTATTATTTATGCACCGGGAAAGGTACTAATGCTATTTCTAGTTTACAGACAAGGTAACTGAAGCTCAAAGATGTCAAGTTATTCACCCAATGTCACACAAGTTCAAATTTCTTAAACCTAGTCTCTAAACTGGTCACACATATGGCCCAAATTCCTACTCATTTTTCCAAATGAGCCAAATTTCTCCTTTTCATCCGCTCCCATCCCTTCTGTGTCTGTTTTCTGGGCCTATGCGGAACCAGCACATAAACCTCTTCTCTTACTTACCTTCACCCTAAACCTATTTACAGGACACATCTATGGACCAGTGGCTTTACATACATCATCTGCTGCTGGGCTGCTAAGTTGCTTCAGTCATGTCCGACTCTGTGCGACCCCATAGACGGCAGCCCACCAGGCTCCCCCGTCCCTGGGATTCTCCAAGCAAGAACACTGGAGTGGGTTGCCATTGCCTTCTCCAATGCAGGAAAGTGAGAAGTGAAAGTGAAGTCGCTCAGTCGTGTCCTACTCTTTGGACTACCTATGGACTGCAGCCCACCAGGCTCCTCCATCCATGGGATTTTCCAGGCAAGAGTACTGGAGTGGGGTGCCATCGCCTTCTCCGACATACGTCATCTAGTTTAACCAATATGGCTAACCTATGAGAAAGTTGCTAATACTTTCATATTTCAGAAAAATAACTTACAGTACTTTGTGTAAGTTACATCTTACATCTCTGAACAGAACTGTGGTCCCAGTTCTGTCCAGAGATGACCAACAAACCCTTGGACTCAAGCCTGAGTTAATCAAAGGGAAGGACTATCCTTGGTCCACGAGAAAAGATTCATTCCCATCTCTTCATTTGTTAAATATTGAATTTATTGTCTGGACAGCCTATGATAAAACCTTGGCTAATCGCCTGAGAGTTGATTAATTTTTCGTGTACTTTGGGTGTTATTCACTTGGCACTTAATATACAGAGATATGCTTTTGCCAAGAACATATGTGGAAGATTCAGGCAACACCTGATTCCTTTCTCAGCTATGGTTTGGCAGATCCTGATGTGTGAAATTGTTGTATTTCAAGGAATACACACTAGTTTTCTAGAGGTGTCTTCAATTCAGTTCAGTTCAGTTCAGTTCAGTTCATTCGCTCAGTTGGGAGATAAAAAATGAAACACCAAAATCTATTTTCCCCTGTCCCCTCTTCATGGGTCCTAGAAGTCCATTTTGGACTTTGCTGCTGAATTATATTCTGCCAGTCCCTCTCTCTAGCAATGAACTATCTGTGCAAGTCTCAGGTCAGCGTGCAGAGGTAATAAGTCATTTTTCCTACTGCTTTTCTTGGATTCCCCCAGCAGGCTAAGCGACAGGAATTTCCCCTGAATGCATAATTTACAGTCTTCTCACTGATGATGGATTTACAGTTTCGTGGTGAAAATGAAGCCCTCATCCCAGCTACCAACTGCTTGGCAATTACACTTTTGGAAAAAGACATGTATTTAAAATTACATTAAGCTTATTTTTCAACCTAGCTTTGAGTTTAACAAATTACAAACTGTTTATGCTTACAGTTAAAATATTGGATTAACAAATTGTTAATACTTTAAATATTTTGATAACTCCTTGATAATGGTAAAGAGAAATTGTTCAAACAGGAAGACTCTACTGCAGATTCTCTTTTCATAGAATTTCATGATTTAAAAAAATTCCCAAGAAATGCACTTTGGTCTTAAAGTTTAAAAATCCAGTATAGACATCATTTTAAATGATTTTTCCCCTTTAATGTTTCCTGTCATTAATTGACATGTTTATTTTTCTGTGTTCATCTTGAGATCAGCCCATATGTTCTTTAGTATATCATGGATATACACACCGTGGATACTTTATCATTCAGCACTCAAACAATATTGAGTAAATGCATTCTTGGGGGCAAAGTGAGCTGCAAAGTGGATTTCTGTATGTTGAAGTTCATTTTCTTATTTATTCTCAGCTTAGAGCAGGGACTCTCTCCTAGGAAAATACTAAGAGATCCTTCTCCCCCACCTACCACCCAATCCTTGAAGGCAGAGCAGCTCATAAGACTGGAAATAGCTCACCCTACACAGTGCAGAATTATCTTGTATCAATGGGGAAAATATTTTCCTTTCCTTTATTCCTTCCTTTCTCATATCATCCTAAGGACAGTTCATCTAAGCCAGAATTTCTCGGCCTCAACACTGTTGACATTTGGGACCAAACACTTCTTTGCTGCAGGGTACTGTTCTGTGTGTTGTAAGATATTCGGTAGCCTCCCTGACCTCTCCCCACTGAACGCCAGTACCAACATCCTCTCCAGCTATGACAACAAAATATCCCCCCGACATTGCCAAAATCACCTTTGGTCAGGGGCTTCTCTGGTGTCTCAGATGGTAAAGAATCTGCCTGCAGTTGGGGAGACCTGGGTTCAATCCCTGGGTTGGGAAGATTCCCCTGGAGAAGGGATTGGCAACCTACTCCGAGATTCTTGCCTGAAGAATTCCATGGACAGAGGAGCCTGGTGGGCTATAGCCCATGGGGTTGCAACAAGCTGGATGTGACTGAGCAACTAACAATGACTGACTAACCTTTGGTCAAGAACCACTGGTTTAAGCTCCTGTTTCCTTCAGCATTTGGAGTTAGCAAGGGCAGCATTAAGAACCCTGTGGGTTGCTGGTAAGCTGAACTTGTGTGGTAAGGGTCTGTGTGTCAATGATTTCTCTTGGGCAGTGGTTGATAGAGAAGACAGTATGGTATAGTGGAAATAATACTGTCCTTGGAATAGGTACCCCCTTCTTTTCTTTTAAGTTAATTTTTATTGGAGTATAGTTTCTTTACGATGTTATGTGTTTCTACTGCATAGCAAAATGAGCCAGCCATATGTATACATATATCCCTCCCCCCTTTCAGATTCCCTTCCCATTTAGATCACCACGGTGCGTTAAGTAGAGTTCTCTGTGCTATATGGGATGTTCTCAGTAGTTGTATATTTTACACCTCGTGTCCCTGTCTTTTAATTGCAAAGTCTCTAACAGTTTTCCTGACCTTTCTGAGACCAAGTTTCCTTTTCTGTAACCTGGAGATGAGCATCACTGCATTGATATGCCTGACTCAAAGTCCACTGTAAGTATGAGATAAAATGAGGCATACGAAAGGCCTTGGCAGACCCTGAGGGGTCGCATAAATGGGTCACTTGTCCAGCAATATACTGTCAGGTTGTTAAGGCAAAAAAGGTCATGACAATGCATTCATTAAGTCCAACACTGTCTCTTCTGTTCTGGCAAAGCTGTGTAGAAATTACTCACACGCCCAAATGACAGTTTTGCTGAGCTCCAGAACAAATGGGCACATATGAGTGCATATAATTTGCTGATCGTATAACTTGGACAACTATTTAGAAAACTGGGGAAGAATGGTAAAGCCTGAATTTGACCATTTCTAGCAATGCTTCAGAAATCCCACACAGGGTGTTTATATGTCCAGAAGTAAAGAAATCGGGCTTGTTCCACATCAGAATGAACCCCTAGCGCACTGTGCAAAACAGATTACGTCCCTCAGAGAACTAAGAGTTACCATATGCCCCAGCGATCCCACTCCTGGGCAAATATCCAGAGAAGAGTCTAATCTGAAAAGATATGTGCATCCCAATATTCACAGCAGCCAAGACACGGAAGCAACCTAAATGTCCATCAGCAGATGGATGAATAAAGAAAATGTGGTACGTATATATGGTGGAATATTACTCAGCCATAAAGAACGAAATAATGCCATTTACAGTAACACAGATGCACCCAGATATTACCATACTAAGTGAAGTAAGTCAGACAAAGACAAATATCATATGACATCACTTATACGTGGAATCTATTTTTTTAAAAAGGGTACAAATAAACTTATTTACAAGAGGCATAGAAAACAAATTTGTGGTTTCCAAAGGGAAAAGAGAAGAGGGAAGGATAAGTTAGGAATATGGGATTAATAGACATACACCACTATATATAAAATAAGCAGTAAGGATTTACTGTATAGCACATGGAACAATATTCAGTATCTTGTAATAACCTATAATGGTAAAGAATCTGACAAATTATATATATGTATACACACACACACACACACACACACACACACCTGAGTCGCTTTGCTATACACCTGAAACTAACACAGCATTGTATAATTTTTTAAAAAAAGATGTCTTTGGACTTCCCTGGTGGTCCAGTGGTTAAGACTCTGTGCTTCCACTGCAGGAGGCCTGGGTTCCATCCCTGGTTGGGGAACTAAACTCCCCCATGCCATGAGGGATTTTTTGTTTTAAAGACTTTTTACTCCAAATGTAGTCTCTACTGCTGTCTTCCAAATTAACTGAAGGGGAAATGGCCTGGATTTTGCCATCTCCCATCTGTTTAAAGCTGAGGGAGAGCTTCTCGAGAACGAATGGTTACCACTGTGCATTCACAGTTTAAAAAGACAAATCTGGGTTCAAATCCTGTTTCTCTGTTGCTACCAGGAGGATGTCAACACGAACAAGTCACAGAAACTGTATAGCCGTGAGTTTTCTCATTCATTACACGGAGATAAAATGCATATTTGGGGGAGCTGTTGGGAGGATGAGAGAAGAAAAGAGCATTAAAAAGCAGATGACAAATACAATGATAGGTACTCCTCAGGCCCTGGACTGTTTCTATGAGTGCATGGTTCTGAACTTGACACAATTGTAAAGCCAAATATGAGCGAGCATTTTATTCTTAACCCCAAACTTTTTTCATCTGACCAAGAGAGCAGAGAACAATCCATTTTGGTTATTTGTCACTATTAACTGCACTTGTGTGGAAAAATAATCACAACCCACCCGCCTCTTGACAATCCATGTCCCATGTTGTACCGAGGATGAGAAGGAGCCTCTGCGATGGGAGGGCTTTGGAAAATCTGGAGGAAGAGACTTCCGGGGGTGGTGGGCGGTGAGGGGAGGCAGGGCCCTGAGTCAAACACTACCCAGGCATCAGGTGTGTCAGGAAGCATTTCTGTGTGTTGTTTCTTGTTTTTAAGACAAAAATGAGTCATTGGGTGGTCAGCTACATTCAGCTCTTCATCTTCTGGGTGGTGGTTGCATTTTCTTTGTAGAGCTCTTTGATGCAGAAAACGTAGGAAGTGCAGGAAAAATTCAGTACCTATCCTCACCTATGGAGAAGGCAATGGCACCCCACTTCAGTACTCCTGCCTGGAAAATCCCAAGGACAGAGGAGCCTGGTAGGCTGCAGTCCATGGGGTCGCTAGGAGTCGGACTCAACTGAGTGACTTCACTTTTGCTTTTCACTTTCATGCATTGGAGAAGGAAATGGCAACCCACTCCAGTATTCTTGCCTGGAGAATCCCAGGGACAGGGGAGCCTGATGGGCTGCCGTCTATGGGGTCTCACAGAGTTGGACACGACTGAAGCGACTTAGCAGCAGCAGCAGCAGCATCCTCACCTATCCCAATAGAGTCCTTTGAGGACAAATATTTTCTGTGTGTGTGTGTATGTGTATGTGTGCGCACGAACTCACATCTGGTTGGTATAACACACAGACCTGGGAGTCAGATGGCCAGGGTTCGACTGCATCTTATTAACTCCATGTCTTGTTTTAGTCACTTCATCCTCCTCACCCTCTATTTCCTCTTCTTTCTAAAGCTCCACTAATAGAACCTACATTATAGCACTTTGGGTGAAGATTCAATGAATCAAATATGCACAATATATGGCACAGAGCCTTTAATAAGTGTTTGTTGTTGTGATTATTTCACATGGCTTTGTTGTTCATGTTCCTGAAATGTCCTCCTTCCTCCCAGAAACCTACCAAATTCCTATCATTCTTCCAAACTGCGCTTGACTCTCACCTCCTTAGAGAGGTCATTTCTGTCTGCACCCCCCTCTCCTTTGTCTCCCAGCGCACCCAGGGCTCATTGCTCTTTATGGAGCCTCTGTTGGACCATGGATTTGAGGGTATGAAGCTCTCTAAAAGGTGATTGGCACAGAGCAGGCAGTCCATCAATAAAAGCATGGAAGAGTAAGTATGGAGGACGGTCCCAGTGAGTTCTGTTCAGTTGATTTCATCAAATGGCAGGAAATGGGTTGAAGCTAAGGAACGGGCAGTTCCTCCAACTAACTGTGGAAGAGTTTAAGAAGTTGGCTCGGAAAAGGCACCTAATTTTTTACGTTCATATACCTTTAAGAGAGCTAGCCAGCTAAACCCAGAGCAACAAGGATGCTAATTAACTCTGATTAGAGAATTTATTCTCAGTACTTTGTAGAGGAATAGATAATTGTAATGTTTGTAGTGAACAAATCACTTATTATCTCTTTGAGGCATTCCCACTTGGCTAAGCGCTCTTTGATCATGGAGACACATACACACAGGCGATCATGTATTAGTTTTACATATGAAAGCCTTGGGTTCCTTTAATCCTTACGGGACAGAAAGATTTATCAGTGGAAAACAGATCTGAACCCTCCTGACCTCACCTCGACACAGAAATCCTTAATTCGGGTATAACGACAGGCTGGAAAGAGCAAATGCTTTTAACTAACGTCAACACACTCTGGCACTCTTTGTAATTAATCAGGGCAGAAAATTTGCAGACAAGAGAGTAACATAGGCCTCTGCAAGTCATATTCCTGTCTAATCAGCAATAGCACACACTTTTTCTTCACTCCACTTGGCGTTTCAAAAGGACCATCATTTGAAAATGCCAACTGCTATTGTTAGGAATCACTGGAAACTTGGTCAGCCTTTGAAGACCTAGTGTTTATTGTTGCAGGCAAGGAATGGTAATGCACTTTGGTTTCAATTAGTTATCCCAAATAATTCCCCCCTAGAAACCACTAAATCCAGGCCTCTTACTGTGACAAAGCCTGTCTCCATTAAATCTATGTATTATTTTATAACAAGAGAGTGTAAAAGCATGAAAAAATGATGGCTGGGAATACAAATAAAAAACACAAATGTAAGAGTAGGACTGTAAAAGTGAATGATTTTATTCACGTACTCAAAGAGGCTGGCTCCACATTCCCAGCACGTGAGACTACAGTCCCCGCCGTAGGGAGAAGCCATCAGGCCCTCGCCAGGATAGTGTTGGAATGCTTTCGCAGTCTTAAAATGAGTTGGTAAATCCATTAAAGATGACATCTTAAAGTTAGCATATTTTAGTGAATCAGAACGCTTGAGAAAGGTTCTCAAATTTTTAGTTAAGTCATTTTTATTTTATTTTGGCCACACCACATGGCATGCAGAATCTTAGTTCCCTGCCCAGGGATTGAACCCGTACCCTTTGTACTGGAGGCACAGAATTTTAACCACTAGACTGCCAGAGAAGTCCCAAGAGGTTATTTTTAAATAGCTTCCATTACCTTAGATCAGCAAAGACAGTGAGACTTGGTAGAAAGACTCACCATGAAGAAGCCCAGATGTTAGCTTTAAGGATGTTATTTATATTTATACTTTAAAAGGGTCTCAGGCGCTTAAAGAATCAGGGCAAAAAGCCCACTCTGTAGCTTTCTTTGGGGATCAAATGGTATTGTACTCATAAAGGGTCAGAACACAGTAGACACTTACTAAGTGATAGTGGCTGTTATGTTTTGTTATAACCATGAGCAGCTCACGTGTATTCTAGGTAAAAGGTAGTGTCTGCAAGAATAGATAAGAATGCATGGGCCAGAGATGTCAAGGAAGTGGGTTGTGTGAACTCAAGTGTCTTCTCTAGCTTTTCTGTAGAAAGAGCTGATGGTAAACTATTTAACAATGGGTAGAACATGGGCACCACTCAGAGCGGATGCCACTCACATCTCTGGGGGATGGGAAACAGGGGCCATCCATGCCAGGCTTTAACCCTTCGGTTTCTGGATCACCTGGAGATGTTGTTTGGGGCACCAGGGGCATCTAGGGGCTCTAGAGAGAGGGCAAAAGCCTTGGAGGAAATGACTCTTCATCAAACTACTTGGTTTCTATCACATATAGAAGCATTTCAATCCTTAAGTAACCAGTACAGACTTATCAGTGCCTATTGGCTGTGAAGAAGGCTGAGCGCCGAAGAATTGATGCTTCTGAACTGTGGTGTTGGAGAAGACTCTTGAGAGTCCCTTGGACTGCAAGGAGATCCAACTGGTCCATTCTGAAGGAGATCAGCCCTGGGGTTTCTTTGGAAGGAATGATGCTAAAGCTGAAACTCCAGTACTTTGGCCACCTCATGTGAAGAGTTGACTTTTTGGAAGACTCTGATGCTGGGAGGGATTGGGGGCAGGAGGAGAAGGGGATGACAGAGGATGAGATGGCTGGATGGCATCACTGACTCAATGGATGTGAGTTTGAGTGAACTCCGGGAGTTGGTGATGGACAGGGAGGCCTGGCGTGCTGTGATTCATGGGGTCACAAAGAGTCGGACACGACTGAGCGACTGAACTGAACTGAACTGAACAGATTGGCTATCAGCCTTGTCTGTACAGGAACTAATCATGAAAACACTGCCACCCAGGTGCCGTCAGAGTCCTGTCACATGTGCTGTGTTACACACTATGAGCTTAAGTCCACGCAAGGCTGGTGTGGGGGGAGGGGCGACTTGTGAAGGGCAGGGGCCAGACTCCCAACTTCTGCTTATAATGGGACAAGCCTGGGACTCAGACCTGACTCTGCTGTTTTGCTTAAGTCAGACGGCTACTAAGTTCTAATTCCCGTATCTTCGTGGGGCCCTTTGGAATCCAGAAGCTCCTGTGGTTCCATCCTGTGGCAGCACCACCTTCACGATCGCAGTTCATCGTGCCCAGGTGTGACCGGCATCAACCTGAGGACATTGTGTGCTCAGTTGCTAAGCTGTGTCCAACTCTTTGAGACCCCATGGGCTGTAGCCCACCAGACTCCTCTGTCCGTGAGATTTCCCAGGCAAGAATACTGGAACGGGTTTTCATTTTCTTCACCAGGGGATCTTCCCAACCCAGGGATCGAACCTGGGTCTCCTGCATTGCAGGCGGATTTTTACCACTGAGCCCCTTGGGAAGCCATGAAGGACGCTGCTACTGCTAAGTCGCTTCAGTCGTGTCCGACTCTGTGTGACCCCATAGACGGCAGCCCACCAGGTTCCCCCGTCCCTGGGATTCTCCAAGCAAGAACACTGGAGTGGGTTGCCATTTCCTTCTCCAATGCAGGAAAGGGAAAAGTGAAAGTGAAGTTGCTCAGTCGTGTCCAACTCTGTGCGATCCCGTGGACTGCAGCCCACCAGGCTTCTCCATCCATGGGATTTTCCAGGCAAGAGTACTGGAGTGGGGTTTCATTGCCTTCTCCGGAAGGACGCTGAACATAACCCAAATGCAGAGCTTACAATTACACTTACTGATCCTGCCTCCTCTTCCAGTCACGTTTCTTGTCCACCTTAGGATCCTTCTCTTAACTCCCCTGGTTGGAGGTCTATGTGTGTGTACATGAAGGAAGGCAAGTACTATAGGGAAAGTACACTTTTCTAGCCCCAAAATGTTAAGCAGTTTTTTTTTCTTTCTAGCTCTTTCAGCACTTTGTTGCTTACCTCAAATTTACCTCTGGTGAGCAAGAAAAAAGGGAAGAGGATACTGAGCTGATAATCAAAATATTTTCTTTGGCTAGTGGGTTGAAAAGGAAGACTATGAGTGTAAAATGGTGCAACCACTTTTGAGAGCTGTTTCGCAGTTAATTGAAAAGTTAAACAGTCACATACAGTACAACCCAACAATGCTACTCCTAGATACTCACCCAAGAGAAACACAAGCATACCTTCATGCAAAGACTGGTGCATAATGGTTCATAGAAACTTTACTAGTAAACACCCCCTCTCCAATGGAAATAATTCATCAAGAGATGAGTGGATCAACAAAATGTGGAATGTCTACGTAATGGAATACTACTCAGAAAGAAAAGAAGAGTGAAACAGAGACATGCTGCAACATGAATGAAGGTCAACAGCAGTATTTTAAGCGAAAGTTGGATGCAAATGGCTACCTGCAGTATAATTTCATTTATGTGAAGTGTCCAGAAAAGGTAAACTCCTATGGAGACCAGTGATTGCCAGAACCTGGGGTTAGGAAAGCTAACTGTGAATGGAGAAGGAGGGAAGAAGACTAATCAGACTCTGCTTTTTATGGCCTATAAGTGACAGCTCATAAAGCTGATCTAGAATATTGGCACAAACAGTATTCAATGCACAAAAATTTTAATAGTATATTTTGTTCAGGGAGGCTGTGTACACGTTACCCAGAAAGGACCTGGAAAATTGCAGGTTCTCAGCTTGTCTTCCCTCTCCTTCATGGTCCCACCAGCCTCCCACCCCCGTCCCCCTCGGTGTTCTTCCTCCCTCTTCCCTTCTGCATCCACCCATCCACCGCACGCTGTTTTCTGCTTGACAATTCACCAGTGCTAAGCTTCGCTAAGGTATGAATGGCCAACAGGGTGTCAGTGCGTGGCTGCTCTCAAGGGTCTTTTAAGGAGGAACTCTTGAGATGGTCTCTCTGTGGCCTTTGTGAGGGATTGGTCCCTGGGGATAGAATTTTTTTCTATGTCGTAGACTTTGAAAGAGGGCTGTTATTAATTAGCCCAATGTATTCTTGGCTGGGGAAATGTAACCATTTATTTAGTAGAAAAACAAACATAAATCTCCAGATAGGCACTCTGTATTAATCAGACAAGTGGAATTTCGGGCTTTATTTCCCATGCTGGCTCTTTGTTGCTATAGGAGGGAGGGTAGCGTTTGTGGAAAGAACATCACCTTTTAAGTCAAGCAGACCTCAGTTTGAGTCATAACACTGCTTGTTAGCTAAGTGACAGGGAGCTCTGAACTTTGCATTCTTACCACAACTTGACATTTGGAAACCAAGCCTGAGAGAGAGATGTGAGCTCGGCTCAAGAAGTTCACTGTGAAATAAAGAAAAGTTTCAGTCTCCTGGGTGAAACTAGAAACTCGTGATTATGGTGCTAACTAGTCCGGGGACATTCAACTATTCTAAAGGAATAGTATCTGAATCTGTTGGTATTTTTATTATATCTTTAAAAATTTTATGTATTTAATTTTGGCTGTGCTGGGTCTTCATTGCTGTGTGGGCTCTTCTCTCATTGCGGCAAGCAGGATCTGTTCTCTAGTTGTGATGCACAGGCTTCTAGGGCACGTGGGCTTCAGTGGTTGCAGCTCCTGGGTCCCAGAGGACAGGCTCAGTAGCTGTGGCTCACGGGCTTAGTTGCTCCGTGGTGTGTGGATCTTCCCAGATCAGGGATTGAACCCTTGTCTCCTGCCTTGGCAGGTGAATTTTTTTTTTTTTTTACCACTGGGCCACCAGGGACTCCCCTCCTATTATATTCTTCATTAAGGTAATACAGACACAACCAAAAGTGAATTATAGTTAGGTTAGGTAATTGTCTGATTAGTTGTGTTGGGCTGGAACTAAAGATCCAGAATGTATGTTAACACTTCTCAAAACTGACAGTCATGAAGCACTACTTTGTTCTTCCAAAAGTGTCTTGATGTATACTATTCTGATAATCACAAAGGCCCATCGAGGAAGGGGTCTAATGATACCACTCATCTCTATTTTAAAGGAAGTAACAGGAGCCTCGGTATGTTAAGCAGTTATTCAAGGTTCATAACTGGTTCATGGAGAAGGCTGGCCCAGTTTCCTCATCTTCACTGAGCACTTTGTCATTGAATAATGCTCTCTGTCCCGCCAACCATGGATTTCCAGTGTCATCCCTTGCTGTGGTCTTTGTGGTCATCAGCCAGGGCTCTTTGGGCCGTGTTGGACATTACAGGTCTGAGTCACATGTTACACACTAGGACATCTTTGCATTCAGATGCAGAAGCGTCTTTGTGGTGCTCACACACCAGATCTTCCTGGTTTAGTGAAAAGTACTTGGGGCTTGGCTATAGCAGACAGACTCAGGTCGACCTCCCTGTCCTCATGTTCTCTATTTGGATTGTTGCTGTTCGGTGGCTCAGTCGTGTCTGACTCTTTGCAACCCCATGGACTTCAGGCTTCCCTGTACATCACCAACTCTTAGAGCTTACTCAAAGTCATGTCCATTGAGTCAGTGATGCCACCCAACCATCTCAGCCTCTGTCATCCGCTTCTCCTCCTGCCTTCAATCTTTCCCAGCATCGGGGTCTTTTCAAATGAGTCAGCTTCTCTATTTGGATAATTTTATGCAAATTTCTTATCACCACCGAATCTCCATTTCCTCATCGTTCAAACAAATTCCATTGAGAAATGAAATAACATATGCACAACTCCTGGCCTGGAATAATCGCCGACAAATGATGAGTCACCTTTTCTTTCTCCCTTCCTACGCATTCCTGGCCAGGCTTCATCCTACAAGAAAAGTAATCGCCAAGAGAGAGAGGAACAGGGTCAAGAGGGAACCTGCTTCTGCCTCCTCCTCGGGCGCTTTGAGAGATCTTTGCAGTTTATTACGGTTGTTTTCTGCCAATGCTGATAATTTTGAGGAGTTTTCTAAGATTCAAGAATAGCTTTTAATTCTCAAAGGAGAGGCTGAGGGGAAAAATGAGACAGCTGGTTTGTTTTCAGTTCTCCGTTGAAACAGCACCTCTGCTCCTTCTTGCTTTGTCTGCAGAAGAATTTTGCTCTTCTGTTCACGTAAAGATCAAAATTTAACCACTGATTTCTCTCCAGGGAAGACTTATCAGAATTTCTGGAGGGTCTGGGTTGGAAGCGTTCCTTCTCTCGTGAGCTGGAAGTAGTTTGAGAGATTAGAAGGCACAGTCCTTTTATTTCACAGATAAAGAAACTACACTTGGAGAAGGGGAAATGTCTTGTCCGAGTTCACCCGGGGAGAAACTCATGCAACCTTTTGGTTCCCTTGAAACTTGAGGAAAAATAATGAAGAATAAAAATCCCGGAGGTGATTCTTTGACATCATCTAATAAGGCTTTTTAATCACTTTATCAAAATGGGAACATATCCAGAGGAAACAAAGCTATTTAGAAGAAATTTAGAGTCAGGACTTTTACTTACTTCTAAGAGTGATTGCTAAGCACAGTTAATTTACTTTGCAAACCTTTTCTTTCTAGAGGAAGGCCCATGGACGCACTTCTAGGGAACTGTAAACCTCTGTAGAACTTTCTGTGTTTTTCCTGATGAGAGGGTCAGGTAGATTCTAGAGCCCCCAGATTCAGCCAAACATAACCTTCCTTCAAAGTCTGTTCTACAGGATAACAGAGGGACAATTTCTTGAATATCTTTGGTTTTTAATTAGAGAAACTTCTGGACATTTTTTTGTTAGACAAGCTTAAAATGAATTCACTGTGTGTGGTCATCAGTGGGAACTGGGAAATGTGCAGTGGAACCTCCAGTAACTCATCTCCTCTCCTAAAATTTGACCAGGCAGAAAAGAAGAATCTAGTAGAACCTTGCCCCTCACGTTGGACCAAGGGTCCATCCCAGGACCCTTGTCCATGCTGCTGCTGCTAAGTCGCTTCAGTCGTGTCCGACTCTGTGCGACCCCATAGATGGAAGCCCACCAGGCTCCCCTGTCCCTGGGATTCTCCAGGCAAGAACACTGGAGTGGGTTGCCATTTCCTTCTCCAATGCATGAAAGTGAAAAGTGAAAGGGAAGTCACTCAGTCGTGTCCGACTCTTAGCGACCCCATGGACTACAGCCTACCAGGCTCCTCCATCCATGGGATTTTCCAGGCAAGAGTACTGGAGTGGGGTGCCATGGCCTTCTCCGCCCTTGTCCATAGTCGTCAGCAACACATCACTTCTGGCTGCATGACATTACTTCCACTTTTACTCAGCCTTTTCTTTTCTTCCTCCTTTAGGAAGTTTTCCAAGGGCATTTTTATATCACAAATGATTTATTTACATGGTGATTTAAAAATTCTACACTTAAACAATATGTGACTTCAGTGTGTGTGTTGTGTGTTTACCTTCCAGACGACTCTGATGTTCTGTCTTATTCCTGTCTTCTCCCCTAGGGCAGTCTTTATCCAACTTGCCCTGTTCTTTTCAACACAAGAACCAATGCCACCTGATATACTTTGGGAATGATTAATCCATGGATATTTTGGATACTGGGGGCTTCCCTGGTGGCTTAGCAGTAAAGAACCCACCTGCCAAAGCAGGAGACAGGGGTTCGATTCCTGGATCAGGAAGATTCTCTGGAGAAGAAAATGGCAACCTAGGCCAGTATTCTTGCTTAGAAAATCCCACAGACAGAGGAGCTACAGTCCATGGGGTCACAAAGAGTCAGACACAACTGAGTAACAGAACAACAACAATAATTTTGGATACCTCATATTTTTATTGGTAGTGACTGGAGCTGTGAAACTTAAAGATGGACCAGATATGTTTTTTGGCTGCCATAAGGATTACAAGTTCATTTCCTGTCCCCCACCATTCACCAAGCACCGGGTATGCTCTAGGTGCTGGGGATATGAGAAAAAAAAACAAACTCCACTAGCCTTGCCTTCAACCCAGCCACCATATTCTGCATATGTATGTTACAAAACAGGTGACTTGGATAGTTTAAGTTTCTCAAGTCTGAAATGTAATTAGCGTTTCTTATTTGAAAGGTTTAACGTGTGAGGAGCAGGGTGGCCTGTCGGCTGGTCATGATGAAAATCCCTTACAAGCTGGAGGTCCTGCTGAGGAGCCTTCCTCTTCAAGGAGCCTTGGCCTCTGAGTGTCTGCCAAGATTGGCAAGATCGGATCTCATAAATCTGTGCTGAGTCACCCTCCCAGCATCACCCTGGCCCCCCAAATTGGCAGGTCTGTGTTTCTTCCCTACCATCAGCTTGCCGGGAACACCGCCTCTGTCTGCTGAGCTAGGCGTCTGTTTTCATGTAGGCTTCTGGGAAAAGGCTGGTGGTGTGTGGCTTGTCGCAGGTCCTGGAGAAAGTCCAGCAGCCTTGTTCATTTTTCTCCATTAGGTCTTTTGGCCAAAGGACCTGGTAACTGAGATCAACTTTACCAGGAGAGCACTTCCACTTGCCAAAGTGTGGAAGGTCAACGTCACACCTGCCGCCTTCACAAAGGAATGGAGTCCTGTATAGCCCATTAAGCTCCTGAAGAGAGATTGGAGGCGTTTGATGGGAGAAATAGGATGTAGGAGAGAGTTGGCAAGAAGCTCCTTGCCTCAGAAGTAGAGCTCTAAACACGCCAGCCAGGCACACCCCTTGGTTGTCTAGCTGCTGCCTGCCTCCCATCTCACCCCTAACTTCTCCTCTCCTTGTTCTCCAAATTTCCATTCTGAACTAGCATTGAACCTTGGTATCCCTAGGGGATTTGTTCCAGGAGTCCTTCCCCCTCCACCCATGGATACCAAAATCCACAGACACTTAGGTCCCTTGTGTGAATGGTATAGTATTTTCATATAACTTATACACATCCTCTTGTATACTATAAATCATCTTTAGATTACCTATAATACCTAATACATTATATATAAGTACTTATATAAGTACTTGTAACTACAATGCAGATAGTTGCTGGCACATGGAAAATTCAAGTTTTGTTTTTTTGGATTGCCCTGGAATTTATCTTAATATATTTTTTGATCCGCAGTCGGTTGAACCCCTTGTGCAGAACGCAGGTTGGAGGGCCGAATGTACGCCCATCTTGTTTGTTCTCAGCGCTAGGACTTTGCACATGTATCAGCTTCATCTGCTCCGTTGTCCTCTTCCTATTTGGCTAACTCGTGATTCTCTTTGTATGTTTTCTGCAGACCTTCTTGAACCCTTCAGATGAGATAAATATGCTTCTTCTGTGCTCTTGTAACCCTTTGTTCTTCCCCTGATAGAAAATGTCTTCATCCCATTTAAGGCAATTGCTTATTTTTCCTTGTAAACTCAGCAGGTTTTAGTGCAGAGTTCAATAAGTGCCTCTTGGGTATGTATGGAAGTAAGATAAGATACTGGAAGATATGTTGTGATGTAGAGTCAGTATTTGAACCCTGTTTTCTTGCTGTGTGAGCTTGGGTATATTACCTCATGTCTCTAAAACTGCTTCCCTGTTTTTAAAATGGTGATGGCACCACCGTCCTTGTAGGACTATTGTCAAGATTAAAGGAAAACTTTAAGACGCAATGGATATGTTAATGGCATAGATTGCAGTGATTGTTTTCTTGGGTGTAAACTTATCTCCAAACTCATCCAATTGCACACATTCAACACGAACAGCTTTTTGTATGTCAATCATACCTCAATAAAGTGGTTTTAAAATAGCAAAAGGAGATAGCGGACATAATATAATGGATAGATATTATTCATAATTGTTTTCTTGGGTGTAAACTTATCTCCAAACTCATCCAATTGCACACATTCAACACGAACAGCTTTTTGTATGTCAATCATACCTCAATAAAGTGGTTTTAAAATAGCAAAAGGAGATAGCGGACATAATATAATGGATAGATATTATTCATAAATATTAAAGGTCCATTTGTATGGAATGGGCAGAAACAATTTTAAAGACTGTACCCCATCTTCTACAGGGATAAAGGAAACAAGATCCTCAAAGGCAGGCATTATAAAAGTTAATCAGAAGTCTTCAAAATAAGTAATTATTTTTATAAGTATTTACTGAGCATCTTCTGAGGACCCATATACAATGTGCTTCGAAATGCATTTGTTACTGTTGTTTAGCCCCTACGTTGTATATGACTCTTTGGGGACCCCACGGACTGTAGCCTGCCAGGCTCCCATGAAGACAAAGGGAGAAGACAGCCATCAACAAGCCAAGGACAGAGGCCTCAAGAAAAATCAACCCTGTTGACACCTCGCTCTCAGATTTCTGCCATCCAAACTGTATTAAGCCCCTCAGTCTGTGGTTGTTTGTTAGGGTAGCCCGTGTTTTTTAGTTGCGTCTGACCCTTTTGCAGCCCCATGGACTGTAGCCCACCAGGCTCCTCTGTCCATGGGATTCTCCAGGCAAGAACACTGGAGTGGGTTGCCATTTCCTCCTCCAGGGGATCCTCCTGACCCAGGGATCGAACCTGTGTCTCCTGCATTGGCAGGTGGGTTCTTTACCGCTGAGCCACCAGGGAAGCCCCTCATATGCATTATCTTGGCACAATCACTTTGCACGTTAGGAATTAATATCTCCATCCTATACATGAGAAAGTGTCTCAAGGAGAGTATGCAACTTTCCCAAAGCTACGAAAGTTGTAGACTTCAGCATCTGGACCCGTGTCTGTCTAGTTTACTGTTTTACAATCCAGTGGTTTTCAGCAGCCCCTCCGAAGGGAGCTGCGGCAACCCCGGCAGGCACTTTTCATTATCACAGACTGGGGGAGGGGGCGCCGCTGGGGATGCAGCTAGACATCCTGCAATGCGTGTGACAGCCCTTCCCCACCCACAGAATTGTCCAGCCCCAAGCTCCAGAAACCCCGGTCTGGTTTCACTGCATTAAAGCTTTCCTTCTTGGCCCCCAGAGATAAAATGACATTTCATTAGCGTGACTCGGACCGTGTGCAGTCATGTAAGAGGGCAGCACCATTTCAGAAAGTCCTCTGTACCAACAAACTCAAATGACTCTTGTGCCCTCTATGACGGGACGGAATAAAAACTGGCCATGTAGACATTTACACACTGAACAACCCGATGAGAACTTTGGCCTGTTTCTGGTTGTAAAGCTCCCCACCCAGGAATCTTGGATATAGGAGAGCTGTGGAGTGTTGGAAGAAGAAGGAATCCGGACAGAGGTTAGCTCCACCCCCTGCTCTACTTTAGTGGCTGATCATCCTTGGGAATTCTCGCTGATCTCACAGCATCCTTTTTCTGTATCTGCAAAGTGGGGGTGTTGATGCCCAACCCCAAGAGCGGACATGCGGATGGTGTGGCATAGGTGACAGAAGGGTTACCCCAGAACACGGCAGGCACATCGTAGGGGTTCCATGTCCCCCCCAGTGAACACCCCCCTGCTTCGTCCCAACACTTCTTCTTTGTCAGACACCTATCCTCTCGGCCACGTAAGCAGCAGGAAGGCTTGTCTTTGCAGCCTGGCCTCGGTCCTGACTCCAGCATGAGCTCGAGGAGGTGGTTATATCTCTTGGCCCAGCAAAAGGCCTTCTCACTGCCTAAGATTGTTGGCCTCACCACTTCTTTCCCTCCAAAAGGGTAAAAAAAAGGAGGGGTGGTTATGCAGACTGCATCCTCTCTGTGGGGAGGTTTGG
Organism: Bubalus bubalis; assembly: GCF_019923935.1. NCBI lineage: Eukaryota > Metazoa > Chordata > Mammalia > Artiodactyla > Bovidae > Bubalus > Bubalus bubalis. Next base: position 4,439,671 of record NC_059174.1, on the reverse strand, counting down.
ATTACCCTAACATGGACTTCAGATAATTAAGGAGAAAAAATAAAGTTTCATTTGCCCCTGTTTTCTTCTCTGCTTGAACAAGTGTTCCTCGTTAACTAAGTAATCTTTTTTCACCCTGAATGGCAACTGCCTCTTCATACTAGCCCAGAGTTCCTCATCTAAAGAAGGGTTTTAAAGAATTGAAAGGGAATATGTTTCAAGAATAATGGTGAATTCACTGTTAGCAGAAGAAGAGAGTCATCCTGGATGCAGGCATGGGCTCTGGCAGATGTGGGCACCAGCTATGTGATCCGGATGAGTTAGTGTCCTTGCTGAGAGCCATAACTCCTAATTCATAGAGGCCTTTTCAAGATTCAGTGAAGTGACGTTCCTAAGTCTCTTAGAAGTGTCTGCCATCCTTAAGCACTTGGTCGAGTACGTCACTGTATTATAGATATATGGCAGCCTAGGTTTCCCTTTTGGCTCAGGTGGTAAAGTATCTGCCTACAAGGCAGGAGACCTGGGTTCGATCCCTGGCTTGGGAAGATCCCCTGGAGAAGGGAAAGGCTACCCACTCCAGTATTCTGGCCTGGAGAATTCCATGGACTGTACAGTCCATGGGGTTGCAAAGAGTTGGACAGTCGGACACGACTGAGCGACTTTCACTCACTCAGGGAGTTGAAGGTGTTGCCTCGGTAACTGGGACCTGGTGGGAATGGCTTATTAGCATTCAAGATGTTTCCCAGGTTGCATTGCCTGAGGATGCACGAGTTACCAGAACGCTTTCTGATGTACCACATGGGAGCATCTAGACTTCGCTTTGGTGCCGGGAGACAAGAAGGAAGATGTTCATCTAGACTCCCCTATTCAGTGTTGTCAGGGCTGAGATGTGACCCTACTTGCCAGTTAGTCTGTCAAGGTTTCATGGATGTTGGCGGCAAACGTGGTGTTCCTGGACCCAGGACTTCACGACTCCCGGTGTAGCAAGCTGTCTGAGCTCTGTGTTTGTGTCCACTTCCCTCGCCCTGGCACTCACAGGGCAGTGCGAGAGGGCCAGGCGACACGTACACCAGTTGTAGGGCTTGTCACAGAAGCGGAAGCTGGTCTTTTCTGCTGGATAGTAAGCAAGCTGCCCCTTGCTAATACGGGAGGTATTATCTGTGTCTTCTGAATCTGTGTGCTGGACATCCTTTAGGAGATGCCGCATAACAAAGGCAGTCAGTGCCTTTGCTCACAAGATGTAAGACTCGTAGAAAACTGTCTCGTAACAGACTGCCTACTCCTGTTCTGTGTTCAAGTTATAAAGCACTATGAAAGTGAAAGTGAAGTTGCTCAGTCGTGTCTGACTCTCTGTGACCCCATGGAATGTAGCCTACCAGGCTCCTCCGTCCATGGGATTTTCCAGGCAAGAGTACTGGAGTGGGCTGCCATTTCCTTCTTAAGGGGACCTTCCAGACCCATGGATCAAACCCAGGTCTTCCGCATTGTAGGCAGACGCTTTACAGTCTGAGCCACCAGGGAAGCCATAAAGCACTATGGATGTAGTTTAGAGACCACTAAACTATTCTGCTCTCCTCCCTTTTGCCCAGCCCCTGTCCTGCTTTTAATTCAGAGACAAGAGTATGGTGGAAAGAACACAGTCCTTGGAACTTAGTGCAGCTGAGATTGCTGGTGTTCACACTTTGATCTGCCTCTGATTCATGATGCAAACTCAGGCGAGGGACTTATTTTTTCATATTTATTTATTTTATTTGTTTATTCAGCTGTGCTGGGTCTTAGTTGTGGCACACAGGATCTTTAGTGGTGGCATGAGGACTTTCATTTCCGGCATGTGGGATCTGGTTCCCTGTCCAAGATCAAACCTGGACCCCCTGCATTTGGAGCACAGACCGCCAGGCAAGTCCCAAGAGCAACTGGCTTATTATCCCTGAGACTCAATGTTTTCATCTGTGAAATGGGGTTAAGAGTGCCTACCTCACAAGGTATAGATGTCTGGCATCTAATAGGTGCTGAGAGAATCCTGCCTGTATTTATCACCTGCCTTGGCATGTGATTGCACTCTGGCCCTGGGTCAGTCAAAAGAGGACCAGACGTTTTCTCGTGTGGCCCATGTCTCTTCAGAGAGCATCAGGATAAAGGCTGGCCTGAGAATGAGTGACATGTAATATTTTGAGCAAAGTTGCACATACAGAAGCTGGCTTTCCCCAAGCTTCCCTCTGGGCTCCTTAAGGAAGAAAGCTTACATGTCATCTTGGTGAGAGGCTCGTAGCTGGCCAACCTCTCCTCTTCCTGAAGTCAAGTAATTTCTTTGATTTTTATCTGGAGCTCATATCCTCTGACCTGGGTACTCCTTTCTCTTTTGCACTGGGCCTCGGTTAATCTCATGCAGAGCGCACTCCACACTCCCAGCCTACTGCTCCTTGCTCACTTTGCCTTTCGTCTGCGCCTCCCCGGGGCCTGCCCCTCAGATGGCTCCCACTTGCTGCCACCTTTACTGTATCTGCAACTTATCAGTCACTGTCAGCGCCTCCCCCGCCTTCCTTCCCAGAGACGCCTTGTCTTTCTTCGCTCCCGATGGGCTGAGGCCAGCCTTTGGAGGGCTGGGCAGAGCAGGAGGCAGAGAAATCGGACATTCTGCTCCATGCTTGGCTCTCAGAATGGAGATTGCTGAACTCTCCTCCACTGGCCTGTTTCTGCTTTGCCGATCCCTATTGTCTTTGATTTCTCAGGCAGGGCAAGCAGATTGAACATTGGGCTCCTTTGAAGGGTCCAGAATCAAGAAGACTTAGAGGGCTGCTGTTGGCCAGGGCTCTGGCCCTACCCTCACCTTGATGAGAAGAGGACCTGCCCCATGAGTTTAGCATCTGTTTCCTCAGGTTCCATGTTACCATTCTGGCTGGTGACTGCACAATGACACAGCTTCTCAGCCTGAAATCTCCTTTTTGATGTTTAGCTGGTCAGTCATGTCAGATCCCTTTTTCTGATAACTTAAAAGTATTGGTAGTGATGGAAAAGGAAAGTGTTAGTTTATTCAACAAAACTAATAGCCAGTTTATCTATCTCTCCATCTTTCAATTTATATATCTCACTACCTATTTATCTACTTGCCTATCCATTCGTCCATCATCTCTATCTATCCATCCATCTATCATTTTATATATTTATCTACCTATTTGTCTATCAATCTATTTGTCTGTCTCTGTATTCAGTTCAGTTCAGTCGCTTAGTCATATCTGACTCTTTGTGACCCCGTGGACTGCAGCACACCAGGCCTCCCTGTCCATCACCAACTCCTGGAGCTTGCTCAAATTCATGTCCATCAAGTCAGTTATATCATCCAACCATCTCATCCTCTGTCATCACCTTCTCCTCCTGCCTTCAATCTTTACCAGCATCAGGGTCTTTTCCAATGAATCAGTTCTTCACATCAGATACCTAAGTACTGGTGCTTCAGCTTCAGCATCAGTCCTTCCAATGAATACTCAGGACTGATTTCCTTTAGGATGGACTGGTTGGATCTGCTTGCAGTCCAAGGGACTCTCAAGAGTCTTCTCCAACATTACACAGTTCAAAAGCATCAATTCTTCAGCACTCAACCTTCTTTATGGTCCAACTCTCACATCCATACATGACTACTGGAAAAACCATAGCTTTGACTAGATGGACCTTTGTTGGCAAAATAATTTCTCTGCTTTTTAATGTGCTGTCTAGGTTGGTCATAGCTTTTATTCCAAGGAGCAAGCATCTTTTAATTTCATGGCTGCAATCACCATCTGCAGTGATTTTGGAGCCCAAGAAAAGAAAGTCTGTCACTGTTTCCATTGTTTCCCCTTCTGTTTGCCTTGAAGTGATGGGACCAGATGCCTTGATCTTAGTTTTCTGAATGTTGAGTTTTAAGCCAACTTTTTCACTCTCCTCTTTCACTTTCATCAAGAGGCTCTATAGTTCTTCACTTTCTGCCATAAGGGTGGTGTCATCTGCATATCTGAAGTTATTGATCTTTCTCCCAGCAATCTTGATTCCAGCTTGTGCTTCATCCAGCCTAGCATTTCTCATGATGTACTCTGCATATAAATTAAATAAGCAGGGTGACAATATACAGCCTTGACGTACTCCTTTCCCAATTTGGAACCATTGTTACATGTCATTGTTACATGTCCAGTTCTAACTGTTGCTTCTTGACCTGCATACAGATTTCTCAGGAGGCAGGTCAACTGGTCTGATATTCCCATCTCTTTAAGAATTTTCCACAATTTGTTGTGATCCACATAGTCAAAGGTTTTGGTGTAGTCAATAAAGCAGAAGTAGATGTTTTTCTGGAACTCTTGCTCTTTCAATGATCCAATGGATATTGGCAATTTGACCTCTGGTTCCTCTGCCTTTCCTAAATCCAGCTTGAACATCTGGAAGTTCTCAGTTCATGTTCTCTTGAAGCCTGGCTTGCAGAATTTTGAGTATTACTTTGCTAGCATGTGAGATGAGTGCAACTGTGCAGTAGTTTGAACACTCTTTGGGGCTGAAATGAAAACTGACATTTTCCAGTCCTGTGGCCACTGCTGAGTTTTCCAAATTTGCTGGCATATTGAGTGCAGCACTTTCACAGCGTCATCTTTTAGGATTTGAAATAGCTCAGCTGGAATTCCATCACCTCCACTAACTTTGTTCATAGTGATGCTTCCTAAGGCCCACTTGACTTCAGACTCTGGGGTTTCTGGCTCTAGGTGAGCGATCACACCATCGTGTTTATCTGGGTCATGGAAATATTTTTTGTATAGTTCTTCTGTGTATTCTTGCCACCTTTTATTAATCTCTTCTGCTTCTGTTAGGTCCATACCATTTCTGCCCTTTTTGTGCCTTTATTGTATCTCTGTATTGGACATTCTATTTCAGATGACCTAAATATTACCGATTGAAACAATGGCATTGAGGATGAATGTCTGTATACTCTGTTCTTTTATTTCTGGTGAGATGTGTATGGTTCAAAGTTTTATAGACATTCATTAGTTTCCAGCTTCTAGAAATTCCTGGCATTCATGACATTTGCTATTTTGCCAAACATGGAATATCTATTCTGTGGGTTTCAGATCAACACTAACAAATAGTCATTGGCCATTCAGGGTTTTGGTATTAGAATCTTAGGAGAGTTTTGGTATTAGAATCTTAGGTGTCTCATTCAGAACCTTCTATTAACTGGAAGCTTTTCTTTTCCACTTCAAGAAGAAAGTTTTGTTTTTGCTTACGGAGAAAGGTACAAAGCAGTTCTTAGGTCAGGGTATTTTTCTCCATTCTTTTGTCAGTGAAAGCAAGAGGTGGGGTGAAGGATCTGGCATCAACGCAGTTCTTGTGAGAAGAGGCAGAATCAAGACATGCTAGGAGTGGGTAGCAACAAGTGGGAGAAGCCACTGCAGAGCAGAATAGGAAAAGCAAAGGGAATGACAGCCGTCTCGAAGGGGCCGTGCCTTTATCAGGACAGTCCTAGGGAGGAGTGCTGGGTCATGGGGCAGGACAGGGCAGAAGGCTCACTTTCTGAGCAGAGTCAGATCTCTAGTGCTGAACTAAAGCTGCCTGAAATCCTGGTTTCAGTGGTTCTTGAGCAGCACAAGAACCCAGGTAGCTCAAGCGACCCAGTCACACAAAGAGAAGGGGTACGAGGTTTAGAGGTGTAAGGCTGAGGATCTGCCCTTGGGCATTGTAAAATTAAGAATTGTTTACATGGGTTCATTGTTGTTTTTTGAATAATATCAAGACAGATTTTAAGCTGTGAGTGTAGAAACAGAATAGGTTGCTGGTGACTTATTGAAACACTTCATTTCTGGGAAACATCCATATGAGATGTCCAGGGGTGGATTTTTTTTTTTTTTTTATGTTAGGCGTTTTATCTAATGCTGTACAATGGACAGTCACAGCAGTACTTGCTGAAGGAATGCATAACAGGCCCAGACTATAGGAGAAGTTCCCAGTTATTGATTCGCTTTCATCTTCAGTCTAATAAAGCTTAGTTGTCTGGGTCATTTTCTAATAGTGGATGAGGTGAAATATACACTGAAATACATTGGAGATTCCAAGATGATTCATTGTACTGTAAGTTTGTACTTTAACGATTACAGAGAAACTTGACAAGAAAGCACACTGATAATGGATCGAAACACCACTGGCTTGAGTGTTTAGCTTAGGGAACTGTTAGCTTCCGGGAAGCCATCCTAACCAGACAGAGAAGTTCACACTCTGGGAACCCACCTTCCGATTGCAAGGATGCCGTTTTTCTCTTTGCTTCGCATGTTGGAATTGAAGTTCTTTTGAAGACAGATGTATCCAGTTCAGACTGGGATTCAAAGACTCTAACACATGGAACACTCTGAAGAGTCAAGGGTGTTCAGGTTTCTAATTTCTGGGTGAATATGTTGGAACTTCTCACCAACTACAGGATGGCTGGGTACTGCAAACATTCCTGCTAAGATTCAGGCAGCCGGAAGTTCAGTTGGCATTTACATGAGCTGAAAAGAAAGGTCAAGGTGAATCGGGAATAGCTTGAGCTCTGGGGAAGGGCTTCTTTGCCCTTTCCTGTGCTCTTCCCGAGTGTTCACTGAGTACTGCTGGAGGGCCCCGTTGCCCTGTGCCCACAGAAGAGGAAAACACAGCTAAGCACCAAGGGCTACAGAAGCACAGTGCACGTAGCTGCTTAAGTTTCTAAGGATTCAGAGAAGGCTCTTAAAAGGAAGGGTTGTTATGGACTGAATGCCTGTGTTCCCCCACCAAACATATGTTGAAGCCCCACCTCCACTCCCAGTGCGATGATATTCGATGATAGGGACTTTGGGAGGTAATTAGGCTTAGATGAGGTCATGAGGGTGGAGACCTCATGATGAGATTAGTGTCCTTCTAAGAAGAGAAAGTGGAAAAGGAAATGGCAACCCACTCCAGTATTCTTGCCTGGGAAATCCCATGGACACAGGAGCCTGGCAGGCTACAGTCCATGGGGTTGTAAAGAGTCGGTACAGGACTTAGCAGCAAAACAGCAGCAGCGAGAAGAGGAATAGACACCAGAATTCCCTCTCTCTGCCAGAGGAAGTACAGCAAGAATATTGCTGTCTGCAAGCCAGGAAAAGGAGCCCCACCAAGATCAAATCCACTGCACCTTGAGCTTGGACTTGCCAGCCTGCGGAACCATGAGGAATAAATGTCTTGATTAGGCCAGCCAGTCTACGGTACTGTGCTGTAGCCCCTCAGCAGACCAAAGCAGGCTTAGCCTTTGATTTCAGTCTTTTAAAGATGCAGACAAGTTTAACAAGCAAGAAGGAATATTTTTAACAGAGAGGAGAACACATGTAAGGGAGTGTGGACAAGCACAGCATGGACATCACATCTAACTCTTTATCCTCTTTGTGACTGGATGATGTGGTGAGAAAAAGAAAAGAGGGGTGAAATGGTACCAATTGTGGAGAGTTTCTGTGCCGACCCAAGGAATGTGACTTTGACTTACAGGCAGATTAGTGGGTTTCATCCAACCATGTCACACCCCTAGTTTACTCTTCTGCACCTGCGCCTACCTTTCGCATAGCAATTGCGACAGGGTGAGCTGAGGACAGCTTATTCATCTGTCTCTTCCACTAAACAGAGAACTCTTGAGATCATGGACTCTATTTTTCTTTTCCTTGTGGGGGGTGGGGTTCCAGGCAAAGCCTAACATCTAGTACTGTTGTTCTGCATGCATGTTCAGTTGTGTTCGACTCTTTGTGACCCCGTGGACTGTAGCCCACCAGGCTCCTCTGTCCATGGGATTTTTCTAGGCAAATATACTGGAATGGGTTGCCATGCCTCCTCCAGGGGATCGTCCTGACCCAGGGATCGATCTCGCATCTCTATGTCTCCTGCATTGGCAGGCAGATTCTTTGATACTAGTGCTGCCTGGTAGGAGTTCAATAAATAAGTATCCAATAGATATTCATGTCAGGACTTGGAGGAGAGGTGACATCTTGACAAGGTCCTGGATAGAGCTGAGAGGAGGGCTTTGGAGGCAGTGAGACAAGCAGGCATCATGGCCATCAAGCTTGTAGACATAATGTGTTTGAAGACAGAGAAGGCTTATAGAAGGCGAGTGGCCTATGGGAAGGCTGGAGAGATATGAGGCTTGAATGCCTTATATGGAAATGCATTGATCTCAAATTCTTCCTTTGCTTCGAATGCATTCCTACAGCAAATAGTGATTGTGGCAGGTGGCCTTGTAGATGGCCCCTTCGGGTCCCCAGTTCCTGGTACTCACATCCTTGGATGATATTCTTCCACTGACTGTGGGCAGGACTAGTGACTTTATTCCAACCAACAGAATATGGCAGAGGAGGTGGTAGGTCACTACCAAGGTGATGTTACAAGTAGATTGTGATTGCTTTCTCACATTCTCTGACCTGCTTCCTTGCTTTCGTGAAGCAGACTGCTCTATTGTGAGTTGCCCTCATGGTGAGGCCTTATGGCAAGGTCCTGAGGATGACCTCTTGCCAACAGCCAGATAGGAACTAATGGCCATCAATCCACCATCCTCCAGAACTAAATTCTGTCAACAACCACATGAGCTTGAAAGCCAGTCCTTCTCCAGTTGAGCGTTCAGATGAGATCCCAGCCCTGGCTGGTTCCTTAACTGCAGGCTTATAAGACAGAAGGCCCAGCTATGCTGTGCCTGGATTCTTGATCTATACAAACTGTTGTTTTAAGTCACTAAGTTTGTGGTCATTTGTTATGTAGCAATAGATGACTTTCACACAGTGATGTTTCAAGGTCCACTGAGACAGAAGGAAGTTTATGGGATGAGATACAAGCTTCAGGGTGGCCTAGCCATTCATCAGCTGCTTCCAGGAGCTCTGGGCCTGGCAAGTTTCTGGGTGTGACCCTGTTGTGATATTAGCATAGACCCACTGCAGACAGCTCTGGCTTTGTGGAACTTGGGAAAGAAGCTTCTCCTAGAATGAGTCAACCACTCCAAATCTTTGCTCCAACTCTCACGATCTCTAATAAGGATGTCTTGTGGGATCTCTTTGCATCACCCTGGGTTGGAAGCACCTGCTTCCATTTAGGCACCATGACAAAAGAGCAACTGCCGTCAACCCAGCCTAGAGGGTTGAAGCAAGAACTTGGCAAGACCGTACAGAAGAAGTTTAAGAAAAATATCATAGAGCTCACACAGAAACTCGGTTTTCCAGTGACTTTTTTCTTGGGTCTGAAAGAGTCTGAAGGTAAATGCAAATAGCAGAGGTCTTTTCCTCTGTCTCTTCTGTTCTGTCTCTAAAGTTCAGTGGAAGGATCACTCAGGACTCAGCTTACTGTATAGTATGACCTGAACTTGAAAGAAAATAAAAAACCTGGTGGATGCCAAGTATTTCTTCCTGATTTGCCCTTAATGCACTTCTGAACTTGCCTAAAAGGCTGAGTTTCTCTATCCAAATCATGTCTAGTTGATACCTTAACATTTTAGTTGGAGTTTATTTAGAGTCGTAGAGTTTGAATTTCGGTCCAAGTGAAGTATTTGGCTCTGAAGCTGTGTTTGGGAGCACGTGCTGGGGAGCTTTTCCCCAAATAGCATATACGTAATTGCTTTGATCGCTTTTATATATTAGGGTTCCAGGTAAGATAACATTTGAAAAACGCAAAAAGACTTATAGTGAGACAAGAATAATAATAAAATTTAAAGTGCTCCCCAAACCACTGATTTTGAGCATCTGCAAAAGGTGCGGGTCCTTTATACCATGCTGGAGTATACTTAACTTAATATTTAAAGTATACTTATTAATGTAATTTATTGAGTGCTTACTGTATACTGTTAGTAGCTCAGTTGCGTCTGACTCTTTGCAACCCCATGGACTGTAGCCCACCAGGCGCCTCTGTCCATGGAATTCTCCAGGCCAGAATACTGGAGTGAGTAGTCATTCCCTTCTCCAGGGGATCTTTGAGACCCAAGGATCAAACCTGGATCTCCTGCACTACAGGTGGATTCTTTGCCATCTGAGCAAGTGGCTTTTAGTAAAATCAGTCATGTTTTCTGCTTCCATTTAATGTAAACAAAAGTTGATCATCAGCATTTATATACTTTACATATTGATAGCTTACGTTAAAATTCTAGAGGGTTTTACCATGCCATCTATTGTTGACAATTTTCTAACTCTTGACCAATATGTAAAATTAGTCTTGGTTTACCTAGGTCAAGGAAAACTGTTATTTAGTTGGCTCACTTCTTCCAACTCGGACTCTTTCCCAGTTGCCGTGGACAGCATTCATCCTTTGAAAAGCATGAATATCTGCTTTCCTATATGGAGATCATGACTATCATGGATTTTTGGGGTGGGAATCTACCACCCACACTGTACTTTCTTTTACTTTCTATTCCTCCAAGGAATAATTGTGAATCAGAGAATAACTATATGGAAATCAGAGCTGAAACAGCCTATAAATCACACTTGTCATCATTTCCCCAAACTCTAGTTGATTTATGATACACCCTAATGCTTCATTGATATGGCCACACCATTCTCATGATATGAAATCACATACGAACACCATCGGGGACCACTTAAACACTATACAGAGGGAGAACTAAAAACAAAACCCAGTCAAAGTTGGAGAGCTCTGAGACAAGTATGGGATGCAAAAACACAGGAGTGGAAAATCTGGGGGAGGCTGGAAATAAATATGCACATTGCAGAGAGCAAGGAGGGCAATCCTTTGGTCAACACTGGGTTATCTAAGCTAATGGAGAATGAAGGGGTTCACACCAGTGCTGAGATAATCGAATGCTCATCTCTAGGTGCAAGATGTCCCCCATGACTTCGTCCTGGGGCACTCTGCGTTAGCCCTTTCTAAGCCAGGGAACAGTCAAGATTAGCTCCCAATCAACACTGGGTGAAGGCTTCCCTTTGGCGGCAAAGCTTGTTGGGAGAAAGCTAAGAGGAAGGAAGTGGGCTAGAGGAAGTGAAGCTGACCAATAGTCCTCCTCCACCCTTTTCTAAGCTAGGCCTGGAGAGCTGAGGATGAACTGGGAGAATTGCCCCATATCCATGTCCACCCAGATTAAAATTGCAGAGCTGGGATTCAGCTTCCAGCATCCATCAGCATTGCCCCAAGAACCCATTTCCTCTGATGAGTCAGTCTTGAGGCTTGCTCTCCAGTGGAATGTACTTCATTAAAATAAAATCTCCAAGTCTCATCTATTCCAGAAATCTGTCTTGGGTAATTTTCTAAAATACTGCAACAAAGAGAAACAGTCAATGATGAAGTCATGAAGGGAGCTAATGGGAAACCTAACTGTCCTCCTTTTGTGTTGCCATGAATTTTCCCTCCCTCCAGGGCACGTCCAGCACCCACCAAAACCCATCAAAGTAGCTCAGGAGATGGGCAGAGGCACCGAGAGGGAGGCATCTGGGTGCACTTGCCTTTGCCAGGGCAGCCCCGTCTCTTCCAGCAGCCTGTCGTTTCCAATTGTGAATGATTTCGCTGGTGATGGTTATTGGGAGATGACTCCACACTTGTGGGTCTTCTCCCTTCACATATTCTGCCTCTTAATTTGTTTCATTTTGCCTGGTTACTTGTCATCACTTCAGAAGCTGAGCAGAATGTCTTGGTCAGATGAGTTCAAGTCCTAGCTCTGTCTCATGGGAGCTATGATCACGTTAGCTAATATTTCCGAGTCTCAATTCTCTCACCTGTAAAATGGAGATCATAATAGCTAGTTTGTAATGTACTTATGAGAATTCAGCAGATATAAACAATCTGATGTGCGGCCCAACATTCAGTAGGTATGTAATATGACTCAGTGTGTGTGTGCATCAGTCAGGGTTCTCCAGAAAAACAGAACCAATGGACTGTGAGTATCTTCCTTCTGTCAACTGAAAAAAAAAAAATGCGCATTAAAGCTGAGAGTTAAGTTTTATTTGGGGCAAAATAAGGACTGCAGCCCGAGAGATAGCACCTCAGATATCTCTGAGAAACTGTCCCAAAGAGGCAGGGGGGAAAGGTCAGTGTACATGTGATTTTGGTGAAGGGGGAATACATACAATCAAGCATATATTTTTCTAGACAGTTTCTACTAGTCTTGTAAGGCTTTTGCTAGGCAAGAGGAACAGGTGTTACCACAGAGGATTTCAGTGCTTTTCTAGATACAGGGAGATATGAGAATTGGGCTCATAAAATCAGCTCCTGAAAATATCTATCTGAAGACCTGTCCTGCCAGCTTTTTCCACATCCACTGATTGTCTCGTTTCTGCTTTCCATCCTGAACTCCTTTCAGGGGTAGTTGAAGGTCAACAGCTGCAGTAGCACATGATTTAATTTTTAATCCTTGCAGAGGTGGATGGCAAGTGCCAATTTGTAGTTGACATTTCTTTCCTTCTTTCTTTTCCTTTCATCGTCTATCCAATCTGTCACCTAATTACCTAATCTATCCTCTGTCAGTCTAAACTATCATCTATCTATCAAGGTATTTTTTAAAGGAGATGGCTTATGAAATTGTGGAGGCTTGGTAAATAAAAAACCCGCAGGATAAGCTGGCAGGCTGAAAACCCAGGAAGAGCTGCACTTTGGGTCCAAACACAGACCTTGTGGCAGACAGTTCCTTCTTACTTGGGGGAAGACAGCCTTTGTTCTATGAAGGCCTTCAACTGATGGGCCTTCAGCACCCAATCACATCATGGAAAGTCATCTGCTTTAAAGTCCATCACTTTAAATTGTTAATTTCACCCAATAAATGCCTTTGCAAAAACATCCTGAGTAACGTTTGATCAAATATCTGGGCACCATAGCACAGCCACATTAACAAAGTTAACCATCACAATGCACATGTATTTAAAACTAGGACATGTAGGGCTCCTTAAATGCATCAAATCAGATACTTATAGGCAGCTATTAGACTTCCTAATAGCTTTAGAGTAGTCACTGACTTCGTGTGGGAAAAAAAAAATTGTTTTCAGTAACTCTGGCCGGTCATTTGACCCCACATTTTGGATCTTTCAAAATTTATTCCACTCTGGTTGTCTGGTTTGTCCATGCCAAATCTTGAGTTAAGCAAAATCTCCTCTCTGCTGCTGACCTGAAGCAAATTTTTTTGGAGAAAAAACAGAAAAATTAAGCATGTCTAGGCAGAGATAGATGCTGAAGAGAAAGTAAACCCAGCCACTCTTTCCTCAAAGAGACATGTGATTGTTCTGGAACTATAAACTCCTCATTTTGGCTTTGTTGGCATGGGGCCATGGCTTTGATGGAGAGACCAAGTGGCTTGCTGGTTCCTTGAGGTCTATGGGACTTCTCAGAGTGGATGGTGAGCTGTCCACTCTATTATCAACCACCCTGACCACGTGGAGTGTGTTTTCCTATGATGGTGGTCTTTAGACCCCCTTGAAATGAGCCTTTTACATATATAACAATAGGCTCAGTCAAGATTCTCACACCTTCTGATAGAGTCGCAAACATAGAAAAGCCATCGTGTATTGTGGGTCTTAACCTCTATAACGTGCCTCTTGGCTTTTGAGACATTCGTCTTGGCTTCCTCACTTGTCTGTCTCAGATTATGGTGTCTCTTGGTGTCACTAAATTATATGTCTTTGACCACACCCTTGAGCTGCTTCCATAAAGAGATATGTTGAAGGAAATGCTGTTCTTCCCCGGCCTTCCCCCTTCTTAGGGATTTTCAGGCTCTTCTTGATGCCAACAACCATCTTGGAAGATGCGACTGATATGGAATGAGACAGGACAAGTTGGATAGACAGGTCTTTCGATAGTTTTGGTTGCTGTAAGACAGTTATTCCAGATTGACCACATTTCCATATATTCCACTGTGTGGGAGGTTTCCCACAGATCCCACATCCCAAATGTTCTTCTGGTGTAGCCAGTGTTCCTACCTTTTCAGCTATTTCCATCTCTTTTCAGCACACATGTGAACAAGGGAAGATTTTCTCTCTCATCTGCACACGGCCTCTCACATGTCTGGGCCATTTTCCTAAATTGCCTCTGTCTTTCCTACAAGGCTGCCTAACAAACTCTTACTCATCCCACAAAGTGTAACTCCTGCCAGGATGCCTTCCCTAGAAATCCAGCCACTGTCTTCTCTGTGTTTCCATAGAATCTACATATGCCTCTATTATAGTTCTTTGCAGATGAGTGTAATTATCAGGTTTGTGTTTCTTTCCCTTCTACACTATACACGCTGCAAAGAGGCAATGGGGAGTCTTCATCTTTGAATCACCATCATCTAGCACAGACAACAGCAAGATCTTTCACAAAAGTTTGTTGAATGGACAGATGTCTGGAAGGAAGGAGCTGTGATGATCTCAGCCAGTCAAAGTTCTAAGGCTGACTTTATCACCAACTTGCTGTGTGACACTGAGCAATTTGCTTGCTTTCTCTGGTTTTTCTCATATGTCAAAATGAAGGTGACTTTTAGTTGATAGGCAAGTTCTTTCCAGTTCAAATAATCTGTATTTTCAGCATGCTACTAAATTTCTATGAGTCAGGTAGCTTCCAAACAAAGATTCCTCACTTTCGTATGGGCTTAGCATCCTTCAACAAGCACCCAAGAAAATACCTGGCTCTTTCAATGATGTATGTTTATTGCCTGATTCACTGGGATGAGAAAAAGAAGTATTAAACCCTCAGAAATCCTTCTCCTTAGAATTCACATATCTTGTGAGGGCGGCTCAGCAGTATGGTCAGCACCATATATACCTTGGTGATACCAACAGACACCAAAATCTGAGAAACACAAGTGGGAAAGCCAAAATGAGTGCATCAAAAGCCAAGAGGCAAGGCATGGAAAGCAAGTCTTGAGACTCATATACATCCAATATTGGAAAAGACCTAAGGTCGATGGCTTCACCCTGGAACGGACATCTTTCCCCCATGGACACTGTGTACCTACCTGGCTCCCCTCTGCGATGTTCAGCTCATTACACACTGAGGCAGTCCATGCAGTTGTTGAAACACTGGAAAGGAATGATGGTCAAATTTTACTCCAGTTCTCCCGAAGCTGGAGCCCACATTGTTGGAGAGAGAAAACAACTGTGATCTTAGATACTCATATGCTCCAGCAGTTACAAGTGTGTGTTCTGCAGCTAATTGCCATGAGCACTTATGCTGAGCGAGCCACATGCCAACTGTGTGGCTTTGTGCACGATGCTAAACTTCGCTTGACCTCAGTTTTCTCACCTGCAAGGTGGGGGTGATTTGTAGTACAGATATGAGGTTTAAATGAGATGATACATACAAAGGGCATAGGCAATGATTAGCATAAACCAGTGACGTTCAGTGAAGACATATACTTCTGTAGCACATCAACTGCCATCCAGAGGCTCTTCATGTTTCTTTTTTCAGCCGATTAGGACAAACACCAAAATATGTAGCCATCAAATGCATAAAGATTGTGAAATGGGGATTGCATTTGGAATCTGAGTAATTGGTTCCAAGTCTCAGCTCTCCCAGTGTCTGGTTGCCCTTCATCAGTCATTCTGGGTATCAGTCTACCTGTAAATGTAATTTTCTTAAAAATTTTTTAAACAGATGAACGCATGTCTATGATAATTTTTGAATAATAACTTCCATTGGTTGTTTTCCACGATCATAATGGGTGAAACTTTCTAGGCTGGAAAAGAAAACTCAGAGCTTCTAGTTATTGAACTGAACTTGTTCCTGGGTCAATGTTACCCATTTTGTAACAGACTTGAACAGCTTGAACCTTGAACTTTCCATATAGAATACGTTGTTTGAACAACATTAAATCTAAGCAGTAAGATGGTTTAAAAATCATTCCAAGTGTGTGTGTGCATTTCCCCTGAGAAAATCTGGTCTACACGTTCCCATTTTCCACCCTCCCCACAATACTCATGTACCACAAGCTAAAGTCACTGTCCTGAGAGTCAGTGCCAGCGAGGAAGATGAACCTAGAGCCTGTTATACAGAGTGAAGTACGTCAGGAAGAGAAGAACAAAGCTTATGTATTGATGCATACATGTGGAATCTAGAAAAATGGTACTGAGGAACCAATCTGCAGGGCACGAATAGAGGTATCAAAACAGAGGACAGACTTGTACACACAGCGAGAGAAGGAGAGACTGGGAGGAATTGGGAGAGCAGCACTGAAACGTATACCTTACTGTATGGGAAGCAGATAGCGAGGGAGAGGTTGCTGTATGATACAGGGAACCCAACCCAGTGCCCTGTGACAACCCATAGGGGTGGGAGGGAGGTTCAAAAGTATACGTACAGGGGCTGTACATATACTTCTGGCTGATTCATGTTGTTGTATGGCATGACTCAGCACACCATTGTAGAGCACTTATCAGTTCAGTCGCTCAGTCATGTCCGAATCTTTGTGACCCGTACAGCACACCAGGCTTCCGTGTCCTTGACCAACTCCCGGAGCTTTCTCAGACTCATGTGCATCAGGTCGGTGATGCCATCCAACCATCTCATCCTCTCTCGTCCCCGTCTCCTCCCACCTTCCATCTTTCCCAGCATCAGGGTCTTTTCCAATGAGTCAGCTGTTCACATGAGGTGGCCAAAGTACTGGAGTTTCAGCTTCAGCATCAGTCCTTCCAATGAACACCCAGGACTGGTCTCCTTTAGGATGGACTGGTTGGATCTCCTTGCAGTCCAAGGGACCTCAAGAGTCTTCTCCAACACCACAGTTCAAAAGCATCAGTTCTTTGGCCCTCAGTTTTCTTTATAGTCCAACTCTCACATCCATACATGACTACTGGAAAAACCATAGCCTTGACTAGACAGACCTTTGTTGGCAAAGTAATACCTCTTATCCTCCAGTTAAAATAAAAAATCACTGTCCTAGAAGCTCTGAATTTTCTTTTCCAGGCTAGAAAGGTTCACCCCATTATGCTCATGAAAAACAACCAATGGAAGTTGTTATTCAAAAATTATTGTGGACATGTGTTCCTCTGTTTAAAAAAATTACAAGACAATTACATTGGTGGGAACAGTGGTGCAAAATTTCATAAGCTGTTTTTGTAGTATATTTACAAATAAGTGAAAGTCAGCTAACAGTGGAATAAAAGCATGGTGGGTCACGATCAATACTCATTATCTTACAGAGCCTGTGCACACACCATATTATGGTGTATTCATATCATCCACCCCACACAGAATTGAAAAATCATTAGCCCACAAAAATTCCATTTGTCCATAATGTCTGCACTCATTTTTCCTTCTTCTCCACCCATTCATCAATGGCTGCATCTTTTCCTTCTTATCAGGATCTACTTTACACCACTGCCCATCTCAGACTGGATTAAAAAAAAAAAAAAGAAGGCTTGCAAATACCTAAACAACAGGCTTTGTGAGCTGGATGGCTTCTTACCTCCAGTCCCCTGAGACCGCATCTTTGCCCGGAATTTCCTTCACTTCCACCACCCCGCCCCCAAAGGCAGCAAAAGGAAACAATAGCTGTCAGCCCCACCAAGCTGTGTGTTTCTGAGATGCAGCTGAATAATCAATTACTGGGTGAGTGGATCTGAGTTTTCCCTGGCTGCCTTCCACGTGCCTTCCAAACTTCAAAGTCTCCAGGAGCAGGTCTGCAGGGCCCTCCTCCCAGACCTTCTCACCATCCTGTCTGTCACTCATCCCAAACCTCTGAGGCAGCTTCTGCCGTCACCAGCCACAGCTTCGCTTCACCCATCCTTTCCACAAGGTGTCTGGAAAGAAAGACCATTGTTCCCCCCGGAAAAGGGAGGAGCTGGAAAGGAGACGAGGTGCAGACATCAGCATTTGGCAATTCTGTGGCTCAGGGAGAGAACCAGAAGCTACGAAATAGATACTTGAAAACAAGTTTTCTTTTCATTTTGGTATGTTAAGTGGCTATAGTACAACAATGCAAATAGGTCCGAACTGTGAAGACCTGTGAGGAAGCAGAACCTTGAATGCCCTCCCGCTTGCATGTGCCCAGAGCCGGACACAGTTAGGAAGGGCAGGGCGTCTGTGCTTCTGGTTGTTTGCGGAGTTTACTGTAAGAAAAGTCGAAGAATATCAAGTGACTGAACAGAGGCAGCTTGCCAGCTGTGAGAGCAAGCTGGGAAACCGCTTAAGGAACAGAAAAATTCTTGTCTGTGACGATGTCCAGTTTTTCTGAGTGTTGGTGTGGATATTTATGTCACTTTGGGGAAAATGATGGCACAGATCGAAGCTCTGATAGGAGGGTGGTTGGCGGGTGGATCAGACAGCAGGTTGTAATGGTTCAATTGAAAAACAAACACTGTTTATGTAACAGGTCGTGCACCCAGGCCAAAAGAGCCTTGTTAGGACAACATTTGCTAAGATGTACATTTTAACAGTTTTTGCATTTTTCGCTAGTATTCTTGGGCTTCCCTTGGGGCTCAGCTGGTAAAGAATCCGCCTGCAATGCGGGAGACCTGGGTTCAATCCCTGGGTTGGGAAGATCCCCTGGAGAAGGGAAGGCTACCCACTCCAGTATTCTGGCCTGGAAAATTCCATGGACTGTATAGCCCATGGGGTCGCAAAGAGTCAGACATGACTGAGTGACTTTCACTTTCAGGCTGAGGATTCAGACAGACCTGTGTTGAGCGAGTTGGGTTAATGATTCTCAAAATCAGCCAGCTCTAGAGAAAAGCCAGACTCAAGTGTTTTCATCTGTCAAATGGGAGCTATCCTTTTTCCCTTCACAGAGGTGTGGGGTGGAGGCAAAATGAGATAATTACCAGCTGCCCAATCAGATCAGATCAGATCAGTCGCTCAGTCGTGTCCGACTCTTTGTGACCCCATGAATCACAGCACACCAGGCCTCCCTTGTCCATCACCAACTACCGGAGTTCACTCACACTCACGTCCATCGAGTCAGTGATGCGATCCAGCCATCTCATCCTCTGTCGTCCCCTTCTCCTCCTGCCCCCATCCCTCCCAGCATCAGAGTCTTTTCCAATGAGTCAACTCTTCGCATGAGGTGGCCAAAGTACTGGAGTTTCAGCTTTAGCATCATTCCTTCCAAAGAACACCCAGGGCTGATCTCCTTGAGAATGGACTGGTTGGATCTCCTTGCAGTCCAAGGGACTCTCAAGAGTCTTCTCCAACACCACAGTTCAAAAGCATCAATTCTTCGGTGCTCAGCCTTCTTCACAGTCCAACTCTCACATCCATACATGACCACAGGAAAAACCACTGGAATGCAAAAGTAGGAAGTCAAGAAACACCTGGAGTAACAGGCAAATTTGGCCTTGGAATATGGAATGAAGCACGTCAAAGACTAATATAATAGAGTTTTGCCAAGAAAATGCACTGGTCATAACAAACACCCTCTTCCAACAACACAAGAGAAGACTCTATACATGGACATCACCAGATGGTCAACACTGAAATCAGATTGATTATATTCTTTGCAGCCAAAGATAGAGACGCTCTATACAGTCTGCAAAAACAAGACCAGGAGCTGACTGTGGCTCAGACCATGAACTCCTTATTGCCAAATTCAGACTGAAATTGAAGAAAGTAGGGAAAACCACTAGACCATTCAGGTATGACCTAAATCAAATCCCTTATGATTATACAGTGGAAGTGAGAAATAGATTTAAGGGCCTAGATCTGATAGATAGAGTGCCTGATGAACTATGGAATGAGGTTTGTGACATTGTATAGGAGACAGGGATCAAGACCATCCCCATGGAAAAGAAATGCAAAAAAGCAAAATGGCTGTCTGGGGAGGCCTTACAAATAGCTGTGCCCAATAGTGGGATTTAAAAAAATGTATTGGAGCACAGTTGCTTTACAGTGTTGTATCAGTTTCTACTGTGCCATGAAATGAACCAGCCCTCTGTGCACATGTATCCCCTCCCTTTGGGGCTTCCTTCCCATCCAGGTCACCACGGAGCGCTAAACAGAGTGGCTGTGCAGTATCTTCTGTTTATACACAGTACCAATAGTGTATGCGTGTCAGTCCTGATCTCCCAATTCCTCTTACCCCTCCCCCCGCCCCCCTTGGTATCCATACGTTTTTTCTCTACATCTGTATCTCTATTTCTGCTTTGTTCATAAGATCATCTACACCATTTCTCTAGATTCCACATATATGTGCTAGCATACGCCATTTGTTTTTCTCTTTCTCTTTTTACTTCACTCCATCTGACAGTCTCTAGGCCCATCGATGTCTCTGCAAATGAACCAAGTTCGTTCCTTTCTGTGGCTGAGTAATATTCTATTGTATATTCACGTACCGCATCTTTATCCATGTCTCTGTTGATGGACATTCAGGCTGCTTCCACGCTCTGGCTATTGTAAACAGTGCTGCTATGAACATTAGGTGCATGCATCTTTTTGAATCATGGTTTTCTCTGAGTATATGCCTAGTAGTGGGGTTGCTGGGCCACATGGCAGTGGGATTTTGTTTATTCAGGGCTTCTAGAAAAAGTGATAAAGTCCACTAGGTAACATTATGTGTTTGAAAAAATCTTTGGAAGGAATCTTTTTTTTTATTATTTGGCCTTTTTTTTGCCTCCTTATTTTTTAATTGAAGAATAATTGCTTTACAGAATGCTGTGGTTTTCTGTCATACATCATCAAGAATAAGCCATGGGCACACCCATGTCCCCTCCCTGCTGAATCTCCCTCCCATCCCCTCCCCATCCCACCCTTCTCGATTGCCACAGAGCCCCTGTTTGAGTTCCCTGAGTCATACAGCAAATTCCCATTGGCTATCTATTTTACATATGGTATCCTTAGAAGGTATAATAACAGTAAAAAGATTATAAGTATAAACCAAGTACATAGTTAATGAGTTTCCACTAGATATAAGGTCCTGGGGACTAAGATTTCTTGCTATTTCATGCATCATAAAGCATAAGAAGCAAATTACTTGTTTCCTAGGTTGAAACAGTGGAGGGGGAAATAGAGGGTGACTACTAATGGGTGGGAGGTTTCTTTGAGGGTAGCAAAAAAAGTCTAAAATTAGGTGATGGTATGGGTTGCATAATCCTCCAAATATAATTAAATACACTGAAATGTACACCACTTTGAGTGGGTGCACAGGATGGTATGTGGAGCATATCTCAATAACAATGTTCAAAAGCAATGTAGAGAAACAGGATAAAGCTAAAAGAAACAAGAACAAAACAAACAACCAAAAACAAGCTTTGGGCAGGAATATACCGAATTGGCTTGGTTCCTATCCCTATGGAGCATCACGTCTTAAGGAACAGCCACACATTTCCTAACTGGCCACATAAAGAGGGGGCTGGATAGAGAATAAATGAGTGTAAATCAACTATGCTTCAATAGAATACATTTTTTTAAAAGAAAAAATGGGAATAGGGTCATGATTCTACTGTAGCTACTGGAAATCACCCCACAATAAACATGTACCTCTCCTTTGAGCAGTGGTCCTTCCTGAGGCTAGAGGCTTACAGGCTTCATCATCAGCCAATTTTGGCCCTGGGACTCAGTTCTGGCCAATGATGTGTGAACAGAGGTCATGTGGACACGTTTTCATGTCATGCCCCTTAGAGCAAGCTCTGCTTCCTTTTCTACTCTCCCCGTGGATGGGAAAACATCTCCAACCTTGTGAACTTTGTAGATGGCAGAACATCAGGATGGTAGCATGACTTACTTACCAGTCTGGGAAGCCTCATTGTCTTGTATTATTTCTGATGAGAAATCTGCTTACATCCTTATCTTAGTTTTTCTGTCCATACAGAGCTCATTTCCTCTGTGGCTGCTTTTAAGAGTTTCTGTTTATCTCTGATATAAGCACACTTTGTTTATGATTTTGATGAGTTTAAGCAAGTTTTGATTGAGATGTGCCCTTGTATAATTCTCATCCCTCTTGTGCCAGGGCAACACTGAGTTTCTCAGATCTGTGGAACATAGTTTTCATTAAGTTGGGATAAAAACACAAGTGGCCATGATCGCTTCAAATATCTTCTCCCGCCTATCCTGTTAATTTTACAGAATACAGTCACATATCAAATAGGCTGCTTGAAATTGTCCTTCAGTTCATTGATAATCTTTTCTTTTTCTCTTTTCTTTCCCTCTGAGTTTTATTTTGAAGAGTTTGTATTGCTAGAGTTCCATGATCACTAATCTTTTCTCCTGTTATGTCTAATTTCAGATTACTGAAATCAATCTCATCCAGGGTTTATTTCATCTTATATACTATAGATTGCATCTCTACAAGTTCACTGTGGGTCATTTATCTATGTATATAAAATGTCTTTGTCAGTCAGAGTCATCATCAATTAAAACCTAACTTCTGAACATCTGGAATATAGTTATAACTGCTTTAGTGTCCGTGTCTGCCAGTGTTAAACATCTATGTTGGTTCTTGATCCATTTCAGCATATTGATTAGTCTCAATTCTGGCCCTATTTTCTGGTTTCATTGTGGGCCTGGGAATGTTTGGAAGCTAGCCATTGTGAATTTCACCTTCTTCGGTGATGGATATTTTTGTCCTTCTCTAAGTGTTTTTGAGAGTTTTATAGGATGCTGTGAAGTTACTTGGGAACAACTCGATCACTTTGGAACTTGGCGTGGATGGTTTCCTAGGCAGGTCTGGAGCAGTGCTCAGTCTAGAGCTAATTATTTCCCACTATTAAAGCAAGATCTTCCTCTCCCCCACACCCCATGAAATGCAAGTTCTCACTGGGGAAAAGGTCATTATTCCTGGCTCTGTGTAAGTACCAGGCAATGTTCCCTTTAGTTCTTTCAGTGGTTCTTTGCCTTGTTCTTTGCCAGTTTCCTTACAGGCTTGTACTGAGTTCTACTCTACGGAACACACAGGAATGACTGTCTCTTTGGGGGTTCTCTCTAAGTGCAGCTCTTCCCTCTCCAAAACTCTGCCCTGCATATACTAGTCCTGGTGGTCTGCATGCTCCAGCTGCCTTGGTCTCCCTGGACTCTCAGCTCAGTGGTCAACTAAAGAGTTGAAGGTTTCTCCAGGGTTCCCCCTCATCAGAAGCAAACTGGGGCAATAATAGCATGAGCTTCATCTATCTCCCACTTCTCAGGGATCACTCTCTTTGGTCACTTGGTGTATAATGCCTTGAAAATAGTTTTTCTGTGTATTTTGTCTTTTTGTTTGTCAGGTTTTTTTTTTGTTTGTTTGTTTTTTCAGGTGGGTGGGTAAATCTTGTTCATCCGTCTTGTCTGGAAGTAAAAGATATGCTTCCCAAGATCTTATTTAATCTTATCAATGAGCGTTTGAAAGTGCTAACCCCACCCCCATTTACAGAAGAATACGAGGTTCAGACAGGTAGCATAACCTGTCTTACACCGTTTGTAAGCAATACGGCCCAGATTTCATCCCATTTGTCTCTCGGAAAGAGTTGTTTATACAAGTCCATGTGCTGTGCATTCCCATCACTTAAAATGCTCTGGGGTGAAAGGAGAGGAATTGGGCTTGAAAATAGGCTCCAGGGTACTCTTTGGAACCCCAGAGGCCAGTTCCCTGCTCCTTTAGGACCTGGACATTAAGTCAGGATGGAAATTTGAACACATGGTCCAGACACAGGCACCATACCACTGACTGTCATCCCTTCCTTTCTCAGAGAAGTCTTCTAGCTCAGTGGGTCTCAAAGTTGCAAACAAACAAATGAACTCTTGACTGGAGAAAATATGCAAAATCTTGAGTTACAAAGAAAAAATTGAGAAAATAAAGAAAAGACTGAAAATTAAAATACTTGATTCTGGCATGTGCCCTCAATAAGAACCACCAGCATTTAGAAATTAATTCTTCAACGTGGAGAATTTCATACTTTGAGTGAAATTATCCAATGAATGGCTCAGCAGGTAAAGAATCCGCCTGCAATGCAGGAGACACCAGAGACGCAGGTTTGATTTCTGAGTCAGAAAGATCTCCTGGGGGAACAAATGGCAACCCACTCCAGTATTTTTGCCTGGACAGTCCCATGGACAGAGAAGTCTGGTGGACTACAGCCCAAAGGGTCACAAAGAGTCAGACACGACTGAGCGACTAAACACACTTGAGTACGAGTAAAAGTGTACGATTAATTTTACTTTCAACACTCTCTTTTCTTCCTTGGATGTGCTCCCTTCCCTCACTGTGGGTCAGCTGAGACACGATCAGGCATATCCTTCAGACCCAGCTGAGCATGAGAACCGCCTTTCTCCAACTGTGGCAACTGGCTTTTAGTTCCATGCCCCAAGCTGAAACATTCCAAGTTCTTCCCTAGGACTTTGTTCATCTAGGGCTGGAAGAAAAGGGTTTTATCTTTGGGGATACAGAATTAGAAGACATGAATCTGAGTTATCTGGGAGCCATCTCTTAAACCATGCGAAGAAAACTTGTGTGCAGGAGAGAGGATCTGATGACACACGAGAGAAGCACTGCCAAGGATTGGAGTACAGCGGGGTTGGGGGCAAGACATCAGAAAATGTAGGTCCTCAGAGTGTAACCACTCATCAGCTCCAGGCCCCACAGTGCCTGCAGCCAGTACTTGGACCTCCCAGTTGCATGATCTGATAAATCCTATTCTTTTTAAATTGGTTTGTGCTGCTGCTGCTGCTGCTAAGTCACTTCAGTCGTGTCCGACTCTGTGCGACCCCACAGACGGCAGCCCACCAGGCTCCCCCATCCCTAGGATTCACTTATGACCAAGAGAGTCTTTGTGCATACAAAGGAGAATTTACTCCATTCAAAGACTGTGAATTAGTAGGGGAGCTGGGACGAGAATGCTGCTGTTTCAAATACACTAGGCAAGAGAGAGACTTTAGGACCTCTTTTTTTTAATGACAGGGTGAGCAAAGGCTGTCCCATGCAAACAAACTGATGGTTTTTATTGTTGTTGGCATGTGTATGTCAGAACCATAACAGCTTAGTACCAGCTCATACTAAGGGCATGGAAGATTCCTTGCACAACCTGTGGGGAAGATCTTGTTATAGTCTCCCTTTGAAGATGAAGAAGCAGAGGCTTGAGGAGGTGAAGGGCCTCAAGTCCAGAGCCGGTCGGTGTCAGAGCCAGGATTCTCAAGTGAGGGCAGCCTGACTTCCCAGCCCTGCTCTTGGGAGCTGCGCTCTTTTGTTCCTGAGCCTGTGTATCCGCAGCCTTCTGCTGGAGTACCAGGTGACATCAGGAAGTGATCTCTGGCCCATCGCCAACAGTCTAGTAGGAATTTTCTTTTCATATCAGGCACTTTCATCCAGATTGCCTCCTTGAAGAATGAAAGAGGAAGTCTCACATCAGAGCAGAAGAGGAGAGAGACACAGGATTGCTCCCCTCTTTTCATAGCTCTTCAGCCAAATGATTCCTCATTTGATGTTGGCTACATGTAAGAGAGTGCTGGTCAAGATGGCTGAGAGCGAGCTCTGGTACACAAGGGAATATTCATAACATACCCTTCCAGAAAGATGCATTATCCCATCTCAGGTGTCATTCTGGCAGACTTTACACGCGATTCCTGCTGATCTAACGAATTGGAAACAAATCAAGGTGCTTTTTCTTCAATGACACCAAAGCACTTATTTTTACAAAATCCTCAGTTGCCCTGATTACCGTCTGAGAAAAGAAAAGCCCAGAGGGAAAACACTGAGGTCAGGGCAATCTTTGCAGTGTTCCGTATCTGAATACATACGCAGTATCCATGAGTCAGTCATATACATGTCACTCTCAGTGGAACGATGCCTGTTTGGACAAGTGAGACTGGGAAGCAATTTTCCTTAGGGTCATTTCTCATCTGAAAAAAAAAAAAAATTGGAATTGGGGGGAGGTGAAAATGTAAGTGGACTTTTAACAGTCAGTAGGACCAAATCTAATAAACAAAAGGACACAGACCCCTCCAGCATTTTTTGTAATGGCTTTGGCTTTTATCAGCATTAGGGTTCCGAAGAGTCTTGCTGGGCCAGCTGAGAACTCAGTAGGGGCTGCGAGTTTAGACGGGGTGGGGCTGGGAACAGTCACAGAAGGCCCACCCTGGGTCTGGGCTGTGGGAACAGTAAACACAGCGGAGACTCCCGTGTCCTAGGGAGGAAGAGCCCATCACCAGGCACTTGGGAAGAACGGAACTGCAGGGTCTCCTGTGGCTTCGGGTGCCCCTCCTCCCTGAGTGCATCATCACGCGTCTTTCTCACACACCAGATGGTCTCTGCCTCGGAGCTGGCAAGCTGGGGCTCCTCCTCTCCCAGTTGGCCAGTACCTACAGGCTAGAGTTCGCAGGAAGAGAGTGCACTTGGAGCTGAGCAGAGTGGCAGAGTGCCCCAAACCTGCTTGGGCAGCTTTACTGGGCGGACGGTGAACAGGGAGCCATGAGCCCTTGTCTTGGCTCCACTGCTGACTATGTGAATCTGGACAAATTTGATGACCTCTCTGAGCCCCAGGAATCTCATCTGAAAAATGAGCAGGTACCTCCTGAAGAAAAACCTTTGAGATCCTCTAATTAAAACAAGCCATGATTCTAAAAAAGAAAGAAAGAAAGGAACTGCCAAGACACCATTGTTCTATTGTGTGTAGAATGTTCTGAAGATTCAAAATTCCCCACATTTGTTCTCTGCCCTCGGGTTGGAAGTACAGGAGCAAAAAGTAGATGTGAGGGAAACAAGAGAGTCCCTCACGATATGTCCAGAAGACCCTGTGTCCTAATATTTACTTACTATTTGTCTTTAAGCCAATTCACTTTTTTTTCCCCCACAATAGAAGTACTTACAAAGTAATACTTATATCATTTGCTATAATAAAATTTTAAACATTGGATTATTTTCATTGTATTTTTTTTCCACCCCCACCATTACCTTCTGATGAGATAGTGTTGCCTGCCAAGGGCTCTAGCCCCAGGCTTGTTCTTTCTTTAATGCTTGCTAATCTCTCTTTTTAATGGAGAGGTATTAAACTCTACTAGTTCTGAGCCAAAACACTTCCCGTTGATGTAACCAGCAAGAGAGAAAAGGAGTCCCTCTTCAGCTCTGTGCAGTCCTTGAGATTTCACTGTTGTTTTCTTCACCTACTTCTGAAAATCATCTGATTCTGAAAATCACTACCAGTGGTGGCTGGTAAGCATTCTCCACATTAGGGAATGGAGACTGCAGGTTCCCCCGTGCCTAACCAGAAGTCCAGTTCAACAGTTTAAGCCTTGCCGGGTGAAATCAGTCCTGGCCATTAGAAGGATTTCCTTGTAAAGGGCAGATGCCGTACTCATTACCATTTGCTTTGGTTTTTGTACAGGTCTTCCATAGAAATTAATTACTCTCAAACAATTCTGGTCTTGTCCAATACTTCCTGGAGGGTGACAGAACAGAAGCCTCAGTCGCTAAGACCAAGCTTTGGACGCGCCATCCCTCTGAGTCATTTTGGAAACTCAAGCTTCTTGGGAACTGGCAGAGCTTATATTCCTACATACCTTCTGAAGTCAGGCCCTTCCTAGTCACACAAAACATACGTGAGAAAGTCCACAAATTGTCAAAATACTATACACAGCTGTGAAACTTAGAGGCAGAGAGGTTTGATAGAAAAATCCCTGTTATTCTTTCTAAATAGTGCGCTTTAATATCAGAGTGTGTTGGTGGGCCCTTGAGGAGGATGATACTGTGAAATGTTTTGTTGATAACGGCAGGAAATACTGCTGATGGGTAATGAACTTCAAGTGAACAGGAATGCAAGGATGTGGGTCTTCAGGACTGTGGCTGCTATCTTTTCAATTCTTTTTGGAATCTCTGGATCTTTCTTTTTTTTCCTAGTCTAATCAACATTTTTAGAGTATTTTACCCAACAACAGAAAAATACACATTCTTTTCAAGTGTCTATGGAACATATATGAAAATAGACCAAACCACAGACCATGAAACAAACTTGTTTTCAATTCTTGTAGGTATGTTGCTTCTTTAAATTTAATTTTTATTTTATATTAGAGTTGAGTTGGGGCTTCCCAGGTGGCATATTGGTAAAGAATCTGCCTACCAATGAAGGAGATGCAAGAGACGCTGGTTGGATCCCTGGGTCAAGAAGATCCTCTAGAGTGGCAAGCCACTCCAGTGTTCTTGCTTGGAAAATTCCATGGACAGAGCAGCTTTGCGGGTTACGTCCATGGGGTCACAAAGGGTCGAACATGACTGAGCGACTGAGAATAGTCGATTCATAATGTTGTTAAGTTTCAAGTGTACAAGCAAAGTGATTCAGTTATTCTAAACATACATCCATCCTTTTTCATATTCTTTTCCCATATAGGCTATTACAGATTATTGAGTAGAGTTCCCTGTGCCGTGCAGTGGGTCTTTGTTGATTATTTTATATATATATATATAGTGTGCGTGTGTGTGTGTATGTGTGTGTGTGAGTCCCAAAGCCATAATATATCCCTGAATATATTCCCTGGAACCTCTGAATCTTAATTCTATGTTCAGCTTTTTGGGGAAGCACCACTGTTCTTCACATAGCCTCAGTATTTTATGATCCCATAAATGATGTATGCAGGTTCTAATTTCTCTATTCCCTCACCAACACTTACTATTTTCCATTTTTTGATTATAGCCATTCTAGTAGACATGAAGTCATATCTTTGTTTTTGATGTGCTTTTCCCTAGTGACTCTGTTGAACTTCTCTCCATGTGTTTATTAGCCATGTATATATCTTCTTTTGAGAAACCTCTACTCAGGTATTTCACCAACTGTTTAATTAGGCTGTTAGTCTTCTTGCCTTTCCCTGATGGCTCAGCAGGTAAAGAATCTGCCTGGAATGCAGGAGACACAGGAGACACGGGTTCAATCCCTGAGTCGGGAAGGGATCCCCTGAAGAAGGAAATGGCAACCCACCCCAGTATTCTTGCCTGGGAAATCCCACAGACAGAGGAGTGTGATGGGTTGTAGTCCATAGGATTGCAGAGTTGGACATGTGACTAAGCATGACCTGGCCAGTCTTCTTGTTGCTGAGTTTTGGAAATTCTTTATGGTGAGTGCTGAGTCGCTTCAGTCATGTCTGACTCTTTGCGACCCTATAGACTGTAGCCCTCTGGGCTCCTCCATCCATGGGATTCTCCAGGCAAGAATTCTGGAATGGGTTGCCATGCCCTCCTCCAGGAATTTTTATATATTTATTTTAATATATATTTAATATATTGTATGTATTATATATTTTGTATGTTAAATCTTTACCAGATATATGATTTGCAGTCCCCCAGTCCCCATTTTTTAGATTGTCTTCTCCCTTTCTTAACAATATCCTTGGCACCCAGAAGTTCTTAATTCTGAGGAAGTCCTATTTATCTATTTGTGGGTGTTGCCCATGCTTTTAGAGTCTGTATTAGTTTGCTAGGGCTGCCGCAACAAAGCACCTCTGGCTTTTTGTTTTGCCATAGCAAAAACACATTTGGTTTCCTCTGAGACCTCTCTCTTTGGCTTTCAGATGGCTGCCCACTTGCACCCTCTTTACCTGGCTTTTCTCTGCACACACACATCCTGATGTCTCTGTGTGCCCAAATTTCCTTCTCTTGGAGAGATGCCAGTCATATTGAATGAGGGCCCATCTGTACAACCTCATTTAGCCTCTGTTACCACTTTACAGATTCTGTCTCTAAACCGAGTCAGATTTTGAGGTATCGGAAGTTAGAGCATCAGTGTTTAATTTGAGGTAGATACAAGCCATCCCATGACAGAGCCGTCACTAAGAATCCATTGCCGAATCCCATTCGTTGAATTTTACTTTCAACAGACATTTATTGGCTGCTTAGCTTATGGGAAATAATGTGCCGGATACTAGATACACAGAAAGGCTCCTGCCCACATGAAGCTTACTTATCTGTTAAAGGAAACAGGAAATAAATAACAGTAGACAGCAACAAGTTGTATGATGAAAATAAAATAAACACACATTTTAAAAAATTAAATGCCAGAATATAAGAGGATGGAGAGTGACTGGAGAAGAGAGAAGCTAGTTAAACTGAATGATCAGGTGTCAACTCTGAGGAGTTGATATTGCCTCTGGCACCTGCATGGCAACCCACTCCAGTATTCTGGCCTGGAGAATCCCATGGATGGAGGAGCCTGGCGGGCTATGGTCCATGGGGTCGCAAAAGAGTTGGACGCGACTGAAGTGACTTAGTGCACATGCACACACACACACAAACACACACATACACACACACCTGAATGATTAGACAGGACCCTTGATTGCAAGCCCTAGGAGAAAATTCAGTCTTACTCCCTTGAAAACCACACTCATATCCATGCCACTTGCCCATAGTAGCAGAAGCAAGATTTGTACTCACATCTCCCAACTTCCTTGTATTATGCATTTCAAGATTAATCACTCAAGTTTGAACGATTGGGTAGTTTATCAATAGAAGGAGAAAAGGTAAAGGGTAAAAAGGGATGTGATTTCTATTTATTTATGGATCAAATTTAAGGAATCTTTGGCAGCCATGAGGGGGTAATCAAATGACATATTAACTTGAACAGTATTTTGACAAGCTGCCGTGGAATGTAGGTTCCCAGAATGACTTAAAATCAATAAACAACATTCCTTGCTGGGGAAGGTGGCAGGCATGCTGATCAGCTATCCTGGAAAGGAAAGCAATGCATACATTCCACGCTCCAGACCGAGGGCTGGCCACAGTGGGATTTCTGGGTGGCCGAGGAGAAACAAGAAGATGCAAACGCATGGTCCTTGGTGAACTCGCCTGATGAATACCAAAAGGACAAGTGGACTCTTCTAGTCCCCAGTGCCCGACAGCAAAACATGGCGGCAGCTCAGGGTAGAAATCACACTGCACTCTTGCAGGATTGCAAGAACCCCAGCCCAGTTCTCAGCATCCTTCTGAGACCAGACCACACTCTCCTCCTTGGGAAAGCACCACCCAAAGCAGATCTGTGCAACATGCTGCCTTCTCCCACAGCTCAACTCCCAAGTCACTGCACTTCCCAGCACAGTCTCAGCACACTGCTGTGTATAAAACAGACAAACAGCAAGGACCTACTGCAGAGCACAGGGAACTCTGCTCAGTACTCTCTGATAACCTACATGGGAAAAAAAAATCTGAAAATGAATACATTTATGTATGTGTATAACTGAGTCACATTTCTGTCCACCTGAAACTAACACAACACTAGATCAAGTACACTCCAACATCAAATTTAAAAAGATTTAAAAAATCAGCAAATAACAAAGAGTAGGGGTAGATCCTTCAAGAGAGAGAGGGAGGGAGGGAGAGAGAGTTTATTTTTGATTCCCTAGCAATCCGTCTTATTTGCACCATTTTCTAACTTGAGCAGGAGAGACAATGTCTCTTTGGGATTTTTGCTAAATCTTGATCACCATGAACTCCACCACCTTGCCTTCCTGCCCCATGCAGAGTGTTTTAATCCCAAATTCATTCCTCCAGCTTTTGCACATAGCATTTTGTACACTCAGGACATTTTTCCATATTCTGCCTCCTTTTTCTGTGGGTTTTTCCCCCCTTGTCCTCTGCAATTACATGTCTCCGAACATCAGGGCCATGTCTTACTCATCTTTGCCTCTACCACTGCATCTATCATGCTAGGAACAAATGCATTCTCCATAATTTGTCTTTGGGTTTTTTTTTTTTTTTTTTTTTTTAGTGGCAGACAAATTCAGTGAATTTTAAAGCTGTTTCACAGTTTGCATTTAAAAAATTGAGAGCTGCCTTTGTGGGTTTCTGCATAACTCTCATAAACCAACTGTCTGATAAATGTATAAAGTGGATACTATAGAAAAAATGATGTAAGGTTGCCATATCAGAAAATCTAATTGCCCTATATCAAAATGAGAGGAACAAAGCTAAGTGAAACAATTTTTTTTAATTTACCCACTGGGGGAATTGATGTAAGAAATGTCTACTGTCTAGCCATCTACAAGCCACAAATCTAAGGCTTGATGGGACAAATATTATACAAAGAGAAGGGTCTCTATTAGAATTAAGCATTTGAAAAATGAACAGTATGTATAATGCAAGAGTAGTTTTCAAAAATATATTTGTGCATGAGCACTATACGTTATTTTAAATATAAATAGTAATACATCAGGGCTTCCCAGGTAGTGCTAGTGGTGAGGAACCTGCCTGCCAGTGCAGGAGACACAGGAGACATAGGTTTGATTGGATTGGGAGGATTCCCTGGAGAAGGGCATGGCAACCCACTCCAGTATTCTTGCCTGGAGAATCCCATGGACAGAGGAGCCTGGAGTGCTATGGTCAATAGAGTCGCAGAATCAGACATAATTGAAGTGACTTAGCATGCATGCATGCAGTAATACATCAGTACATTAAGAGGAATGAAGATACTCATGAATTAGACCTAATTCTCTGTCTCAAGGGAATTAAAATCAAGGAAATAATTAATTCAAGTAGATATAAGGTAATTCTTCACTAGTACAGATAAGATTTTTTCATAGTTATACAAAAATTGAATTTAAACATTATAATTGCTGATGTAGCCAACTTTGCTTAATTCTACCACTAGGGCATGAAACAGCACAAACAGGGATATATTCTGATACTAGTTTAAAAATGCAAAATGTAAAAGTCTATCAGTGATTACAAAATATGCTAGTCTGAAATGAAGCTTCATGGATCTGTCTTCTCACAGCAAAGAAAAGATCAAACATATTTTTGAAAAGTGGAAACTTCCCTTGATAGGGAAGAAGATCATGATCACATAGAAAAAAGCAGGTATCTTCCTTCAGGGCTTGTGAAAACAATACTGAGATCTGAAAATTCATTAGTGTACTTTTCTACAACCTTTGAATTTTTGTAGAAACTAGGAAAGATGCCACTAGATTAGAAATATCCATATGTTCTATCTATTGAAGTCACGTCCTG
The DNA here is from genome assembly GCF_019923935.1 of Bubalus bubalis. Classification (NCBI taxonomy): domain Eukaryota; kingdom Metazoa; phylum Chordata; class Mammalia; order Artiodactyla; family Bovidae; genus Bubalus; species Bubalus bubalis. The sequence continues at coordinate 4,406,940 of NC_059174.1, read as the reverse complement.
AAAGTGAAGAAGTGGCTCAATCTTTTTAAAGGAAAGTAATCTCTAAAGAGCCAGGTGCCTGTCTTTAGACTGATGAGTATTTACAAATATATGTTGATTCTACAGCAGCCTGTTTTTGTACCAAAATAACTCTACATACATATCGGTGGTTTTCCTATGAGGCTGGTGGCTCAGGGGACAAATGCATCTTGGTGTCAGAGAAGGACTTGATAAAGTTGCCCTAATGGTTGTGTGTGCAGGATTATGACATGGGAACTAGATGGTGGGACCTCTGAATAGAATCACAGATGATTGAGGAGGTTGATTAACGACTTCTTGTCAACTTGGTAGGAGGTCTGCAGCAGGGCGACGCGGGATCACTCCCTTGGCTCCGTCTTGTTTGTCATTTTTTATCAGTTACTTGGGTCGAAAGTATGCTTATCACATTTTCAGCTGCCACAAAACAGGGAGGGATTGCTAATAGCACAGATGACAGAAGCAAGGCACGGTGAAATCAACAGGCGGGAACACTGTTCAAAAACGGAATGCAGATTGGGAGAAAAGGGCATCTTGCTTTGGGGGCCATTCGTCAAATCAGTAAGTTTACCATGGGAGACATGAGAGTTTAAATTGAAAACAGTCAGGGATGTTTATGTTGTGGGGTCCGATGGTTCTACCTCTGTGTCAGAATCATCCCTGGGCGCCTCTCATTTCAAGGGGTTCATTAAAGAAACTAGAGAGAAATCAGAGGAAGGTGAAAGGGAGCAGGAAGCCGACAGCACTAGCTTGCTATTCTGTAATATGCTGGAAACTTTATATATTTTATTCCCCCAAAGCCCTACAGTGTTCTGTGTTCTGTGTTCATCAATTTACAGATGAGGAGACTGAAGGTCAATTTAAGGAAGTTATTTAGAGATTAAAGAGTAGCAAAGGGCCAAACTGAGATTTGAATCTAGGGCTAATAAGTTGCCTAACCATAAACTATTTTCTGCTCCAGAGAAGCCATCCAAATTCATTGAGGACACAGCATTGTCTACTTATATTTTAAGCCTCAGCACATGGAAGAGGAAACAGACTGAATGATGTGGGTTTCCAGTTATAAGAACTAAGGTATTTGATGCAATTTTGTGGAGCCACTAATTCCTGCATAATTTTTTTAATATTTATTTATTTGGCTGTGCTGAGTCATAGTCACAGCACGTGGGATATTTTGCTTGTGACATGTGGGATCTAATTCCCTGATTAGGGACCGAACCGAGGACTCAGAGTCTTAGCCACTGGACCAGTAGGGAAGTCCCTAATTTCTGCTGTCTTTAAGGAAGTATGACCAAGAGTTATCCCACCATGCGAAGACCCATCCACATAAAACTTGAATTTCCTTTCACTGGAGCTCTTGAAGCAAAGAACAGAAGGTCATCTGTCATGGATATGTGGAAAAGATTCCTGACTCTCTTTCTGAGCTCAAAGTCTTGCACCATCCTTTCCAGCACGAAAAATTCAATGAGTGAATAAGCCAAGCCCACAAGAAATGCAGCTATACTCAGAAAGGACCAATTTGCCAACTTCTCTGCTTTAGTACTTTTGAGCTCCTGCTGTTTAATCCCATGTAACATTCCAGATTGCTGGCATTTTATTTCCAGCCCTACAACTCGCTAGCCCTGTGACTACAGATCAAGTTACCTAACCTTTTCAGGATCATTTTCCCCACATGCAACTGGGAAGGAGCATACTGCCTTCTTCAAACAGTTGTGCAACCATCAAGCGAGACATTTGTTTTTAAAAATTGCTAAGCCACCACCCCCAGATCCTAGCAAAATCTCAGTCAATGTTAATGATAGATAGTAACAGCTTGGTGACCGTAGCTGTGATCAACAGAGCTTACATTTTCTTGTTCTTTTCTTTCTCTTTTCCATCTTTTCTTTCATCCAGCAAGGATATCAAACTGCTCAGGGAGGCAGTTTGAGGCTCAGATGGGCCAGAATATCCGAGACCCTGCCTTTCCTTACTCCACTGCACAGTTTATCTTAGAATCGAGCCAGCCTCCAGCCGGCAGAGGGTCAACAGTTCTGGACATGAACCCAGACATTTAATTCCACTGTGTTTCAGAACAGAAGTCAAGAACCAGCATCTCCCTCCACAGGCACTTTGTATCTTCTTGCTATCTTTGCTCTTGTGTCTTTTTGATCACTGACATTTACGTGTGAAGCATGTTCATCCTAACATACTCAGCTGGTTTGGAAGTGTGTAACATACAGAGTGGGAGCCCCCCGTCCTCCGTGTACTGACCCACCCCATTCCCCAATGCCCACCTCCACACATGTGCACATCTCCAGCAGGAGAGTTTGGTGGAGAATGTGATGTGTTATCCATCCAAATTTTTTTCCCTGTTCAACCACAAGGTTCCCCATTTCCTATTTCATTTATATGTTCAATAGTCATAAAGCATTGCCCCTTTACATATGATGACTATAAAGACCAGAGCAGGCTATTCTCCCAAAGACAGTTAGTAGCCATTAGGGTTGGAACTCTGCTCTAAATTGGCTGATTCTTATCCCAACAAAGGCAGCCTTAAGGTTGTTGAAACAAGACTTCTGGCTTATAGCATAAAGAATCATCAAAAAGATTGTTAGCAAAATTGAATTCATTAGTATTTGCTTTGAAGCTTTTACATTGAAGAGACAACTAATTTATAGAGCTCCGTAAAGAAGTGTATAGCCAAAAGCTATATTATCCAAGAATGTGTCATAACTATTTTCTTTAAAGTGTAAGACAAAGAATAACACAAAGTTTTTAAAGGGGTGATTTAGATATTTGGATATGCTATGTTTGGAATAAAATGTGATGTGATAGATTCTCAATTTCTAGCTAGTTCAGTCTTTTCCTACCACCAACTCATGGGAGGGGTTCAAAACACTGCAATTCAGGGGAAGAAAATATTTGTCTTTCTCCATAACACCTCCTTTTTTGGGAGTTGTTTATTTAATAATCAGAATCAGACTTTATTTTGCGGGCTTGGCAAGTGGCTACCAAATTTAGATCCATTCTGATTTGATTAATTGGACCACAGAGAAGACACTGGAGCAGAACTGACTAGAAGTTTCCTTTTTTTTGAAACTAAACATTTGGCTTTGCTGCATTTTTTTGCCTGTGTACATGAGACCACAGTGTTACATGTTCCTAAATCCACTGTTGAATTGAGAGCACTGTGGGTTTTATTTATGATACCTTCTCTTCCTGATGGATAACTTGTTGAATTTTAAATTCCGAGCTCACAGCACATGAAATGTTCAGACTTAGGATGACATGTCTGTGATGACATGTCTGTGATGGGTCCTTGGTGTGGCTGGCGGGCCCTTCCATATGTCACGGGATGCCATGTGATCAGGTTATGCAGACAAGGGTTTCCCAGGCAACCAAGTCAAGCCCCATGGGGATTCCTTGGGAAGCTGAAAAAAGAAGTTGGAGATGAGGGGTCTGGAGCCACCCCGTCTCGAAGCCATTATTTGCTTCCTTTTGTCTTTCTCCCCGAACCCGCCGTCATTCTACCTGAGTGTATTGTGGGGAATGCACCCCATCACTCATGCCCCAGAAGGTTCTGAGGGACACACAGAATTATTTCTTAATTGTACAGCTTTGTGCTTTAAACTAGTAAGATATTCACACTAGATGAAATCACTTTAAAGTGGATCATTGTAATAGCTCATTTTTCTTAGTCCTTAACCATGATGATAACTAACACTTTATTTTCCTTCAAATTCACAAAAAGTTTCATATCTATCAGTATCTATCTGTGTAATCGCATGATCGTGCTTGACTTTTTTTTTTCAACAAGGATGAAGAATTATTATTTGTTGACTGGAGGGAGAGAGAGAGAGAGACCTACAAAACTGACTCCTGGTTCATGTCAAAAAAAGAGCTTAGTCTGGAGTCTGATAAGCCTTTTTCTGAACCCCAGCCTCATCATTCACTGGTCAAGTGGCCTTGAGTAGTTCTTTGACCTTTCTGTGCCTCAATTTCTTTCTCTGTACAGATTTTTCAAGTGATGAGCTTGTGCACAGAACTTGGCATAATCCCTTCTGACATACGAATTGCAGAGCAATACTTCCTTAAGAGAATAGTTTCATAGAAGATAGTCTAATCTCTCTTTAAAAAAATACTTGCTATGTTGAAATCAAGCCTTGGTGGTTGTTGTTTTTTTTTTTCCTCCCAATTTCTTCAAAGAGGATTAGAGGCTCAAAATGAATGCCCAAGGTTACTGGTCGGAATGAAAAACTCAAAACACATCCCCTGCCCCCACCCCTGATTCTATGACTATAAAGTGGATCTCAGCAAAATAATCCTTTGAGAAAAGGGATGGATTGACTCCTGTTAATAATTCCAAAAATAATATTAAGAGTCTTCTGTACATTGCTCAGGGCAAGGGTCACTGTGGTTGCTGCTCATTGCTATGTATGAAACTTTATATCAGTAATTCTCGCGATAGAGTGCCTGATTTTTAGACTGCTTTCCCCAACGTTTTACAGATAGAGGAACTAAGGCTTGAAAGGAAACAGTAGCTGGTTCAGACGGCAGAACCCGAGCTTTATTAGCGGTGCAATCTGCCCTACCTGCATCCTTCCCCCAAGTCCCCCTCCTCTTCTTTCTTCTTCATGTTGTCATACAAACAAACCTTTGGAGTTCCTGCATGATGGGTCCCAAGACCTACTGTCTTCTCACTGTAGACTCCGTGGCTTCCCCCCCAGGACACACACGTGTGAGTCACTTCACATTTTGATATCTCCAGCCCGGATCTTTCCTCTGAGACTCTACTCCAGGCACGTACCTGTCAGTCTCAAGGACAGCCCAGACTCAACATGCGAAAAACCCCCTTCTTTGTGTCTCACCTCTCAGCTCACCTTGTCTGAAACCCGATGCTCCTCAGGGTCGTCACCTCATTGAATGACATCCCCGTTCCTCTAGCTGTGAGGCCAGAAACAGAACTGTTCCCCCACCCCCACCCATATCACTGATGGATTTTTTTAAACTTTATTTTTTTAATCAATTTTTATTGAAGTAGAGTTGTTTACAATGTTGTGTTAGTTTCTGCTATACGGCAAAGGGAGCCAGCCCCCTCTGTGTTGGATTTCCTTCCCATTTAGGTCACCACAGAGCACGGAACAGTTCTCTGTGTTACACAGTGGGCGCTCATCAGTTATCTATTTTATACACAGTACTGTGTATGTGTCAGTTCCAGTCTCCCAATTCATCCTACCTCCCCTCTTTCCCCTGGTGTCCATAGTTTGTTCTCTTCGTCTATTTGCTTTGCAAATAATCATCTGTATCATTTTGCTAGGTTCCACATATGTGCATTAATATACGATACTTGGTTTTCTCTTTCAGACTTACTTCACTCTGTGTGACAGTCTTTAGGTCCATCCACATCTCTACAAAGGACCCAATTTCATTCCTTTCTATGACTGAGTAGTATTCTATTTTAAATCTCCACCACGTCTTCTTTATCCATTCGCCTGTTGATGGGCATTCAAGTTGCTTCCATGTCCTGGCTATTGTGAACAGTGCTGCGATCAACACCGGGCTGCATGTGTCTTTTGGAATTACAGTTTCCTCTGGCTATATGCCCGGTAGTGGGATTGCTGGGACTCTTTGTAAACACCTTTGTCTCCTGTGCCCCTGGGATCGGCTCTTCCCAATGCCTTCCAGCTCCTTCCCTGTCTCTAAATCTCCACCGTCACCCCCTGGCCTCCCAACCTCATCTGGGGCCTTGACAACTGCGCTGCCATCTTAAGTGGACCCCCGCCCCAGCCCCTCCCCACCCATCCTCCGCGTCTCGATCACTGCTGCTCTTCTCACGTTGCGCCGCCCGCCTTCAAACTTTTTGGTGGATGCCATGGATCTCCTAATAAAGACCAGCCTCTCAGCACAGCTTCAAGCCTCTTCTGTGCATCCTGTGTTCTCATCTTCTGCCCTTTGACCTCTGCATATCAGTTGCCCTGATATTCTGTCAGTGCCTTAAATGACCCTCCTTCATCCCAATGCCTTCATGCTGCTTCCTTTGCCTATAAAGTCACCTGCATTTCGAAGTTTACCAGCCTAATATCTGTGTTTCCTTTTTATTTCTAAGCAGAGCTCCCTCCTGAAGCTTTTCTTCATCTCCCATGCTCAATCAGGTGTGTCAGTTTTATTTATAAGAAATTAAGTAACTGGTTCTTATATACTCACTTGTGTATTTGATTGATATCCACTCTCTTGGCTAGAATATGAACATGTGAGAACAAGACTGTGTGTCTTGAATTACCATGACATCTTCCCATGGCAAGTCCAGAGCCTAGAACATAGTAGTAGCTCAATAAATATTTGAACCAGCACGCTGTGATGAAGCAATTCTTACAGACGAAACTGTCTGGTGTCTTAGTTATTGGTGAAAACACAGTCACCGTTTCCAGAGCAGGGATGCTCACGCTTGAGCAATGATCAGGATCACCTGCAAATCTTGATAAAACAGAGTGCCGGGTCCTATCCCCAGAGTTTCAGATTCAGTAGATGGGGGTGTGTCCAAACTTTGCATTTCTTTCTTTTTTGTTTTTAAGATTTGTTTTATTTATTTATTTTTGGCTGTGCTGGGCCTTCATTGCTGCACATGGGCTTTCTCTAGCTGCGGCAAGCAGGGCTACTCTTCATTGCAGAGTGCGGGCTTCTCATTGCAGTAACTTCTCTTGTGTGGAGCACGGGCTCCAAGGCTCCTGTCTCCAGTGCCTGTGGCACATGGCTCAGTAGCTGTGTCTCACGGGCTCTAGATCGGGGGCTTTGGTACTTACAGCATGTGGACTCAGTAGCTGTGTCTCACGGGCTCTAGCCTGTAGGCTTCGGTAGTTACAGCATGTGCACTCAGTAGCTGTGTCTCACAGGCTCTAGACCGTAGGCTTTGGTAGTTACAGCATGTGGACTCAGTAGCTGTGTCTCACGGGCTCTAGACAGTAGGCTTCAGTACTTAACAGCATGTGGACTCAGTAGTTGTGTCTCATGAGCTCTAGACCGTGGGCTTCAGTACTTACAGCATGTGGACTCGGTAGCTGTGTCTCACGGGCTCTAGACCGTGGGCTTCGGTACTTACAGCATGTGGATTTGGTAGCTGTGGTCCATGGGCTTAGTTGTCCCACAGCATGTAGGATCTTCCTGGACCAGTGATGGAAGCCGTGTCCCCTGGGAGGCAGATTCTTATCCACTGTACCACCAGGGAAGCCCCAGAACTTGCATTTCTAATGCATTTCCTGGTGATCCTGCTGCTGCTGCTGGTGGTCTGGGGACCATGCTTTGAGGGCTACTGTGCTACCCCATATACATTTTTGGAAGACAGTTTTCACATGCACGTAGTCCAAACATTTTTGAGCAAACCCCCTTTCTTCATTTACTGCTCTAGGCAGCACAGCCTGGGATGCTCTGGGGAATGCACAGGTTTGCTCTTTCCTAGACCTGGGAGAAGCTTCCCCAGTTTTCAGCAGCTGTGCCTGGTGTTGCTCAGGCCTTCAGCATCCAGCAGGGATTTGCTTGTTAGCAGGACTCCTCACTCTCAACAGGGACAAGTGTCTGCAACTGACAATAAAATGGAGAGGGAGGTTGGGAAGGCTTAGGTTTCAAACATCTTTCACTGAGGAATTAGTTTTAAAGAGACACACAACAATAAAGCATGCTCTGAGTCCAGACACCATCGTTCACAGCAAGCTTATACCCTCTGCCTCTGGCTCCCTGCCAGCCTGGAGCCAGGTGCCTCTCCTGGATCTGAGTCAAGCGCCCTGCGGCCACCTACAGAGCACTCAGGGAGGATCCTGAAAGCCCCTAACCTCCATCTGCCCCGCTTGATCCCTGTTTCAGGTCCCACCAAAGGACTCTCAGCTGGCTGGCTGGGGTCCAGCAGCTTAGACATACCCCTCCCATCATACCTGATGCCCCAGGAGGGTGGGCATGGCCCGCAGGAGAGGAGTGACGACGGGACCACCTCCTTTGCTCGGAGCTCATCTGAGAGAGGTGTTGTTTACACATGATTATGGTGTTTATAGCTTCTTATCCTGGGCCTAGTGGCTTCAGAAAGAAACAGAAGGGCCAGACAATCGAAGTGGAGATACAGATTTTAATAGGAAACAAAACCGCAGACGAGGCCATTCAAGGGCGAGGTGGGTGGAGTGAGAGGGTGTGTGCATGGAGAGGGGCAGGTGTCACGCGTCCTGCAAGCAGATGAGCTCACTGGTTCCAAGACGGGAAGGTAAACAGATGCTCCAATTCAGTTCCCGGGACAGGCAGGTGGCACATTGCTTGCCCGAAGGGCATGTGTTTGAGGACACGCATGTCTAGTTGAATTGAAAGAGCATTTGTGGGTGTTTTGTGGGGAGAGGGAGGCTGTGCTGGAGCGTCTCTTGTTGTGGAGCACGGCTTGAGAGCACGTGGGCTCAGTGGTTGTGGGACTCGAGCTTATCTAGCCGTAGCCTGGGGGCTCAGCTGCCCCACAGAGTGTGGGGTCTCCACTCCCCATCCAGGGCTTGAACCTGCATTCCCTGTATTTGAAAGCAGACTCTTAACCACAGGACCACTAGGGACATCCCATGGGTGTTTCATGAGACATTTATTAGACATCAGTGTGGTGGCCATGGGAATACCTCTCACAAACATTGCACAGCAGGGAAGAGAACCAGCTAACCGAGGGCCCAGCTGCCATGCCCTGAACCCCCTTGCTGCCTTCCTGCCAAGGCCACACTTCCGGTGGGCTGCCGTTAGCCAGCAGCCAATGCAGCATGACACTAAAGCAGGCTCATCCCTAGGAAGCACAAGACACAGCTCTGATGGCTGGCTTTGGCCCAAGGCCTCTTCCAGGGTCTTTTGGAGACTTCCTTAGAAGCTTTCTTAGACTGCACAGTGGGCTTCCCAGGTGGCTCAGATGGTAAAGAGTCTGCCTGCAGTGTGGGAGGCCCAGGTTTGATCCCTGGGTCGGCAAGATCTCCTAGAGAAGGAAATGGCAACCCACTCCAGTACTCTTGCCTGGAAAATTCCATGGATGGAGGAGCCTGATGGGCTACAGTCCATGGGGTTGCAGAGTCGGACACGACTGAGCGACTTCACTTTCCTTTCTTTAGACTGCACAGAGGTCTAAGCTGCTGCCCCCCGACCATCCTTCCCTCTGTCCTTCCCTGGGTGTCAGGCCCACATCAGGGGCTGAGGGGTTTTCCAGACTTCCTGGCTCCTCCCCGTTTCTTTTTACAAAATGACCGTTAATATATTTGCGCACTTCCTCCTTCTCAGAGGATCCCAGTGAAAGGAGAGGGTGCAGAGAACTCTTCACGCATGTGGAGAGGAATAAACATTTACTGGAAAGGGGTGGATTGAGATTCTGAGAAATAGAGATGCTTCTTTTGTCGGTTGGTCCACACTCTCCTCATCAATAGTGTCTGTCGGGATTCTTTGTCTTCTGCCATCCACTAAGTCTCCCCTCCTCAACACACACACACACACACACACACACACACACGCTCATTCTCCTAAAAAGGATCTTCAACAGAGGTTTATCATCCCTGGGGAATCATTTGATATTCAGGATTTCCTGTAATCACAGTCCCTTTTTAGACGCCCTGTCTTCTCTCTTCCCTCAAGTCTAGCACCTCTCAAACCACCCACCATAGCAAAAGTCATTCTAAAGATTCTAGCCTTGAAAACCTACGATATTTGTGGAGTCACTAAATAAAAAAGGTAACATAAATAATCTTTACAACAACCCTATGAGGTATATACTGTGATTCCTAATTGCTTTTTCTCTGGTAGCGATTGTATGTGATTGTTAGGAATCCTAAAACCTGAGCCAGATACTGTGCTGCCTTAGGAACATTATGTGGCCTAACCTCTATGGTCTTCTACTCTATCATTAGAAGATGATGACATTACAGAGCTATCGTGGAGATTGTAGGAGATAAGACTAGATATGTGAAGAGTTAACATGGGACCCTATATCCTTTAACATTCACTGGGTGTTGACTATTATTACAAAAATAATTATGGTAAGAAAACAGGCACAGGTTTTCTCACCCTCAGCACAAGGTGTGATATATAGACAGTGCTTAGTAAATATTTGCTGGATGAATAAACTTTGAAATCAAGGTTTCTCAACTTTGGCACAATTGACATTTGGACTGGATGAGTCTTTGTTGTGGAGGTTCTGTTCTGTGCACTGTGGGACGTTTAGCAACACCTTGGCCTCTGAACAATAAATGCCAGTAGCAACCCCTAGCCCAGTGATGACAACCCCCGATGTCTCTAGACATTGCCAAATGTCCCCTGGGTAGAGGGAATGTCCTCAGTTGAAAACCACCATTTAAGATAGAATTAGCATAGCCCCTAGATCTCAGAGGCTTGAACTCCAGTAGGTTAACAGTCCCATTTTCTTTTAGCTTTTGGTTTAATTTTCCGTGCCATGACAGAGTGAAATGCTGTAACCCAGCATGACCCCCTGGGGCCTTCCTTGGGGAGCCCCCTCTCCCAGGTCCTCCGCTTTAGCTCCTCTCTGAAGCACCAAGACAATAGTATCTGATGTTGCCTTCCTAAGTTGTTTTATAGATACTAAAACCACCACCAAGTGGAAGGTTTAGGTACTTGATAATCATGAACACCCAGATCACGATCTGAGACTGATCAGATCAGTAGCCCCCAAACCTACTGGCACCTAAAGATTAACCCCAGGGACACCACCCTGTTTTCTCACCATCAACCAATCAGAGAATTGTGCACAAGCTGATCAGATACCTTGGGATACCCCTCCCTCACCTGGCCTTTAAAGACACTTTTGCTGAAATCCATCAGAGAGTTCAGGGCTTTAGAGCACAGGCTACCCATTCTCCTTGTTTGTTGTTGTTCAGTCGCTAAGTCATGTCCAGCTCTTTGTGACCCCGTGGACTGCAGCACGCCAGGCCTCCCTGTCCATCACCACTCCTGGAGTTTATGCAAACTCATGTCCATCGAGTTGGTGATGCCATCCAACCATCTCATCCTCTGTCGTCCCCTTCTCCTGCTTTCAGTCTTTCCCAGCATTAGGGTCTTTTTCAATGAGTCAGTTCTTTGCATCAGGTGGCCAAAGTATTGGAGCTTCAGCATCAGCCCTTCCAATGAATATTCAGGATTGACTTCCTTTAGGATTGACTGGTTTGATCTTACTGTCCAAGGGACTGTCAAGAGTCTTCTCCAGCACCACAGTTTGAAAGCATCAATTCTTTGGTGCTCAGTTTTCTTTATGGTCCAACTCTCCTTGCAATAAACTCTGCACTTTCCTTCGCCACAATCCAATATCAGTAGGTTGGCTTCATTGTGTATGGGCAAGTGGACCCAAGTTTGGTTTGATAACAATCTTGAGTGTTTAAAGATCAATGAGCAGGGTCATCAGTCCATTGTGGAGGGTGGGGAATAGCGTGGAAGGCTTCCCATTGAGAAATGGGCTCAGGCTCATTGAGAAATGAGAGCTCGGGCTCCTGTCAATCATGGTCTCTTGGGTCAACCTTTATAAATGGACCCTTTCGGTCAGTCTGAACTAAAAATGAGAAGATCTGGCTTGGTTTCACTCCTAGCTCCATGGTTGAGAGAATGGATTCCAGCTTTTATATTTTAAAAGTTTACAACAACAATAATTTTTTAATCTTAAGCTCAAACCGATGATTGATCTTTCTTCCTTCTGAGCGAGATGACGCCCTTCAGAGCCCCAAGGAAATCCACCTCTTTCCAGCTTCTTTTTGAGCAGAGAAGGTGTCTGAATCATCAGCACTTTGGTTATTCTGTTCTACTGAAGAGTGAAGCAGGGAATGAAGGACCTTCTGTTTCTACAGGATCCATTCATGAATTATTTGATCTGCTGGGGTAGGTCAGGCCTGTGGTGGAGGCTGAATTATTTCAAACAAGAGACGGGAGAAAAGGAGAGGCCAAGAGAGAAGTCTTTGGACTTAGGGAGATCTCATACCATCGGGTGGGTGACCTGGCGACTTGTAAGAAAACAATATCTGCTTTAAATCAGCTTAGACCTCCATGATATAAACCCCTGTGATGCTGGCGACAGCTGAACCACATTGTAGATGCACTGCATGCCACTGAACTGCACAATTTCAAGTGGCTGAAATGCAAATTGTATGTTGTGTGGACTCATGATGCTTAATTTTATGTGTCAGCTTGACTGGGCTAAGGATGCCCTGATAAGCCATAAAGCATTATTTCTGGGTGTGTCTGTGATGCTGTTTCTGGAAGTGATTATCATTTGCCTGGGTAGCCTGGGTTCAGAGATCAGCTCCCACCAATACATGTAGGCATTGTCCAAGCCTGCTGCTGCTGCTGCTGCTAAGTCGCTTCAGTCGTGTCCGACTCTGTGCGACCCCATAGACGGCAGCCCACCAGGCTCTCCCGTCTCTGGGATTCTCCAGGCAAGAACACTGGAGTGGGTTGCCACTTCCTTCTCCAATGCATGAAAGTGAAAAGTAAAAGTCAAGTCGCTCAGTCGTGTCCAACTCTTAGCGACCCCATGGACTGCAGCCCACCAGGCTCCTCCGTCCATGGGATTTTCCAGGCAAGAGTACTGGAGTGGGGTGCCATCGCCTTCTCCATTGTCCAAGCCACCAAGGGCCTGAAAAGAAGAAAAAGTCCCCCAAGTGGGAGGAAGGGTAAATTCCTTCTCTGTGCTTGAGCTGGGACACGCACCTTGCCCTGCACTTGGACCTCAGCGCTCCTGGTTCTCAGGCCTTTGGGCCAGGCTTAGACCTGCCAGCCCACCCACCCCCGGCAGGTTCCCAGGCCTTCAGGCTTGAACTGTAACTGTGGCAACGGGTTTCCTGAGCCTCCAGCTTGCAGATGGCAGATGGTGGGGCTTCTCAGCCTCTATAACTGGGCGAGCCAATCCCTCAAACTAACTCTCCTTCTGTGTTTCTGTTTGTGTCCTATTGCTTCTGTTTCTCTGGAGAACCCTGACCAAGACAGCATTCTTCCACAATCAAAAACAAAAAGCATCTGGGTCTCCAAGCTTCCGGGGCAACTGCAGCAAACACAGATGCCTTCCCTGAGCGGTTTTGCGCAAACCAGAGGCGCTGGCTTCCACGTCTGGGTTGATGCAGGACAGGGGAGAGGACAGCGGGTGAGGGGAGAGTGTGTGGAGAGTTCAGGAGCAATCAGAAGACACGTGGAGGTGTGGGGGGTGTGGAGAGTTCAGGAGGAGTCAGAAGACACGTGCGGAGCACATGTCCAGACGTCTCTCCTGTTCTGGCAAGACCACTCGACTTCCAACAGCATTCGATACAGAGGGTTCACGGGTCACATCACTGCGGTCACGTTCTTGGGGACAGGGTAAGTCTAATCATCTGGCTTAACATAAAGATGCAGTTAAAAAATTCCCTGGTGGTCCGGTGGTTAAGACTCTGCATTCCAAATCCGGGGCCACAGGTTCAATCCCTGGTCGGGGAACTAAGATCCCACATGCTAAGCAGTGCAGCCAAAAAAACACAAAGATTCACAAAGACTATAATCTATGTGCTAGCTTAGAGTTTATCAATTGCTATTTATATTACCATCCTCACAGAACTGTTGTAAGGGTCAAAGTTAAAGAGCTGTAAAAATCTAATACCTACTAATTTTAATATCTGAGGTTACCTTTTCACAAACCGTTTCCTCTCTTTGCACCTGTTCAGGTTTCCTTGTCTTTACATTACACTGCATCCAACAGTGCATTCAACAGATATTGTCTTCAGTTTTGCTCTCTGTGTTTTTGTCCTTAGTTTCCTCCATCCTCTAGCAGGCCTCAAAGTTTTGCTTCTCTCAACGGCTATCCCCGTTCATTTGAGCATAGCTATGCTATCTTGCCTCGGGCCCATGACTTGCCTGGGTGAGTATTCTGGCACCCAGAGATAATCCGGGTGAATTATGAGTGTGTATTACAATGTGCTGCTGAAAGTTCAAGATGAATTTGAAATGCTGTCCATTCCCAGCTGCGATATTGTCTGGCTAAGCCTTCAGGGATGGGTCTATAGACATCTACTGCTAGACCCCAGGAATATGGTTCTTTCCTCCAATGAGGCCCCCTTGGAACCTGAAACTCTTACTGGCATGATGGGGATGGGGGGATATTGTACCGCTGGTCCAAGGCTTCCTTTCTAGTCACTTAGTCATGTCTGACTCTTTTCGACCCCATGGACTGTAGCCTGCCAGACTCCCCTGTTCACGGAATTCACCAGGCAAGAACACTGGGGTGGGTTGCCATTTCCTTCTCTAGGATCTTCCCAACCCAGGGATTAAACGCAGGTCTTCTGCATTGCAGGCAGATTCTTAACTGTTTGGGCCCCAGGGAAGCCCTTCATGTTTCATGCTACCCAGTAAAAAATGCTGAGATGGACCTTATATATGTTTCTGGAAAACAGACCCACTTTCAAATTCTGCCACTGCCATTTGCCCAGATTTTGTCAGTGCTGGGGGCAGTGGTTGTCTGACTCTCTTGAGACCCCATGGACTGTAGCCCGCCAGGCTCCTCTGGCCATGGGATTTCCCAGGCACGAATACTGGAGTGGGTTGCCGTTTTACCAGTAGGGAATTACTTATTTCTTTGTGCATTAGACATTCTCACTTTCATTTTCTGGATTAGGCAACTATGCTACAGAACACTCTGATGTTTCTGTTCTTGAAATGTTCATGGTGCTTGCCCTACTGTAAGCAACCAGTTAGTGAGAGTAACTTTGATTACCATTGTCAATTCTGCTGTTTGTTTATCAACCAAACTCGAGCCTCTGTATACTGCAGTGGAACTTTCTGAGACACACGTCTGCCTTTGTTCTTCTGTTTTCCTAGTTGTACATTATTAACAGCGTATGATACCTTTCATCTGTAAAATTACAGTTTTCATTGGGAAAAGAGATGGCCTCGTGAATGTCATGTTTTGTGGGTTGAATCACTAGGCTTGTGAACGAGATTCAAAGTAGGATGAAGGCTATCTATGGGACATGTGTTCAGCGGGTGCTTATCTTTTGCACGGTACTCACAAGCAAGGAGTAGACTCCAAACACATGCTCTTCTGAGGAGATACTGCTTTTCATCTGCCAGTGGACAAGGGGGGAGGACGAAGGGAGAACCCGATGCATTTACGTTGTCTTCCTAGCTGTCTCACTAGCTCGGGAACTTTGGCCAGTGACCTCACCTATCGATGAACACCAGTTTCCTTCTATGTTAGAGGAGATTGGAATAACCCCTTGGAGTGTTGTTGGAGGATTAAATGAGGAACCCTACAGAACATTCCCTGGCATAATGTTTGGCCCAGTGTAACTCAGGAATATGAGTCCCTGCCTCCCTTCCCCATTCTGGGCGTGATGGTGTCAGTATTCCCACCACTGCTACGATTATTACAGCTCAGCTGCCCCACAGCAAGAGAGCTTCCAAAGTGTGCTAAGTGTGCTGTGTCACACTCCTCTGATGGATTATGTCCCGGCTATTGACAGTGATGGTCCAGAGCATTTTAATACCTGCAGCGTATGCCGCATAGAACAGTAGTTACACAAAGCCGTTCACTATACCGGATGCAATCTCAGCTACGCAAAATGCGCTTTCAGAAGGAAGATACTGTGTTATCTGTAGTCAGCTTTGAGGGGCGGGTGATAAATTACTTTCATTCTCTCATCATACTTTCTTTTCCAAGGTTTTCAAAAAGAGTTCGTATTGGTTTTGTCACTATTCAAAAAAAAACACTTATTACTGTTCTTAAATTAAATCAAGATTTGCAAACATTCCATGCTAAGTCTGCTTGTCAGCTCTATGGTGTATGTGGCAATTTATCTCCTTTTTTTTTTTTTAAGAGGGGGTTTGTTTTTGTTTTGTTTTTGTCTGCATTCCCTTTCTGTGCTTTTTAGACCAGAGAACTGTTTGCTAATGAGAGCAGTGTGTTCAAAGCTGTATGTTTGTGAGAGATCTTTCATTTACTGTACAGCTAACTCATTGGGCAAAGCAATATTTAGGCAATTCTGAAGAAGGGTTTTTTTTTTTTTTTTTTTAAGGCATGAGGGAGCATGGGGGTGGGGTGGGGGAGGCTCAACTGTAATGATTTTCCTCTGTGTCATTTATCAGTTTTCCAGGGCTTTTCATTACGGCCGCGCTGGGCCATTTGAGGTGCCTGCTTTCTAATCAGCCCTGGCTGCCTTCCAGTCAGCCTCGGCGGAAACTCACTAGGCACAGGGTTTAATTGGGGCCACCCACCATGGAGGAGCTTCCCTGCTTTGTCCAGGGAGATGGAGGCTCTTAATGTGATGCACATAAAAACGTCCAGGACTGCAGGCCAGGCACCAGGGCTCTGATGTCCCGAGGCTGTTATTATGTCCCAGTTCAATGTCAGCTTTTCAAAGAGACTCCATCCAATCGTGGGGGAGGCCTGACCTCTCCCAAAGAGAGCACTAGAAAATACTGGGCTGCAGACTGGACACAACCCCGATGTTTGGAACCTCCCTAAATAGATCCCAGGCGGCTTTAAACATTCAAAATCTCCCCCTCCCCATCCTTTTTACGACGATCCCTCTGGCATCTTGGATTCGTTCAATTAATTCCTTGCAAAAGCCAGTGGAGTTCCAATTGCTGGTTTTAAATGATCTGCCTCTTGAAATGGTGCCTGGCAGCCTTGTGGACACGCCAGCCTCAGGCGTGGTGGGGCCCAGTCACCACACAGCTTCTGGAAACAGAACGCCTGTGTAACGGGGTGCAGGCGTCACGGAGCACCCTCGGCAGGTGGGTGAGTGTGTCATTGGGCAGCAGGGCCTCAGGAAGCCCAGGTCATGGTGGTTTTGGGTGATGCAGGTGAACCAAGGGAGCCGCGACCTCTTTGTGGGCTTCAGATGGGAAATGTTTAATTTGGATGTGATTACGTCATCTGTCAGCCTTCTGTTGGCTCTGCTTCCCGGCATAACAGAGAAGGATCCTAGAAATAGAGTGGACCTGCTTTGGCCTCCTGCAACCACGAAGCAGGGAAAGACATGGAGTGAGACAGGGAGAAATGAATGATAACGAGGCTGCCACTTATCAAGTGCTTCATCCAGCCCCTCCCCTGATGATCACGGTGACCCCTTTTACTCCCTCCTCCATCCTTGGGAGACAGCGCTGTTTTTAGTGCCATCATGTAAATGGGGAAACGGAGGCAGGGGACTACCTAAGTTCACCCAGTAGGTGTCAGTGTCGTATCCATTTGACTCTTGTGAAAAGTTCATGTGCGTACAGCCACCTGGGGACCTTGATCTCATGCAGGTTATCGACTGGTTCAGGATGAGATTCAGGTCCGAGGCTGGGTTGAGATGCCGCTGGTCTGGGGACTGCACTCTGAGTATGCAGGGAACAGACAACAGTCTTAACTGGCTGCATTTTAGATTCACCTGGAGCCAGGGACCTTTAAAAATACTCCCAATGTACATTCAGACCCAGAATCTCTGGCAGGGGTTGGGGGGCAGGGGGCAGCCAGGGTGCACCCAGGTTGAGCACAGTTAAAATGATTAGGGTGAGCCTCAAGGCCTTTAGACTTACTCAAACAGCAACAAAAACGTCAGGTCTGATTAGGAAGGGAGGGAGATAAAAGAAAGACCACTGTGTGTTGGAGGGTGAGGAAAGGAATAAAAATGAGGCCAAGTTGGGGAGTAAGGGAGGGGGTGAAATCAGTCAAAACAGCTGGCACTGGTTGGCAGGCAGGTATGGCACCTATTGGGTGGTGGATTTTGTTCCTCGCAGGAGGCAGGGTTGATAAGGTTCCCTGGTCCAGGCTGGCCCAGGAGGTGGGATAGAGAGCCTGCCTCAGCAGGCCAGGTCGTTTTCCTTCCAGGAGAGGAGATTTCAATTCAACAATGTTGTTGTGAGTTTTGGGCTTCCCTGGTGGCTCGGACAGTACAGATTCCACCTGCAGTGCAGGAGAACTGGGTTAGATCCCTGAGTTGGAAAGATCCCCTGGAGAAGCGATTGGTACCTCCAGTATTCTTGCCTGGAGATTTCCTTGGACAGAGGAGCCTGGTGGGCTATAGTCCACAGGGTCACAAAGAGTTGGACACAACTGGTTGACTAACACACACACACACACACACACACCCCATGAGTTTACCCTGTTCTTGGTACTGGAAACAAAGATTACAGGAGTATCATCTCTGCTCTAAGCAGCAGAAGAGGTGGTGGGGGTCGGGGTGGGGTCACAGCCTCCACACTTGTCTCACTGACCAATCAGAGGCTGAGGGAACACAGGGAGGTGGGTCTCGCCCAGCCCAGCCCAGCCCAGCCCAGCTGGGGTGATCAGGGGAGTGTGTCCTGGATGAGACACCTCCTTCTCCAAGTCTCGGGGTGACACGCTGAGGCCCTAGTTAAGGCAGTCGTGATGAGGAGGAAGGACTGACCGAGAGGCGTTTCTAAAGCAGGTTTGGTGACCAGTATGTCCCCATTCCCATCTGAAAAACCCGACAAATCTGTGGACATAACGAAACAGAAGCAGAATCACAGATACAGAGAACAAGCTAGTGGTCTCCAGTGGGGAGGAGGGCGGTATAGGGGTTGGAGAGAGGGAGGCACAAACTACTGGGTGTGAGGCAGGCTACGAGGGTGGATTGTACAACGTGGAGAACAGAGCCAATATTTTGTCATAACTATAAATGAAAAGCGGAGAAGGCAATGGCACCCCACTCCAGTACTCTTGCCTGGAAAATCCTTTGGATGGAGGAGCCTGGCGGGCTACAGTCCATGGGGGTCACTAAGAGTCAGACACGACTGAGCGACTTCCCTTTCACTTTTCACTTTCATGCATTGGAAAAGGAAATGGCAACCCACTCCAGTGTTCTTGCCTGGAGAATCCCAGGGATGGGGAGCCTGGTGGGCTGCCATCTATGGGGTCGCACAGAGTCAGACACGACTGAAGCAACTTAGCATAAATGAAAAGTGAGCTTCTAAAACTGTATTTAAAAAGTTTAAAAAGTTGATCAGTGGGAAAAAAAAATCTCCCCCTTCTCAGTTTGCCTCCCACATCTGAGGGAGGCACCCAAACTCCCCAACTTGGGATTCTGGGCAGATGGTCTCACACGGAGAGTGACTGATGGTTTATGCCTGGCACATTGCTGAGTTTAGATGCCTCTGATACATACACTTTAAAATATCCAGTAAGTGGCTGAGAGCATATATTTGGAGCTAGGAGTAGAGATTTGGGCTGGAAAATGAGATCTGGGAGCCACCAGCACATCAGGCGGGATTTGTACATCCAGGAATGGAGGTGGTTCTCTTGAGAGAAAAGACAAGGGGAGGAATGAAAGTCTGTGGACACCAACATTGAAGAGAAAGTGAAAAAGTGAAAGTCGCTCAGTCGTGTCAGACTCTTTGCGACCCCATGGACTGTAGCCCACCAGGCTCCTCTGTCCATGGGGATTCTCCAGGCAAGAATAGTATAGTGGGTTGCCATGCCCTCCTCCAGGGGATCTTCCCAACCCAGGGATTGAACCCAGTTCTCCCACATTGCAGGCGGATTCTTTACCAACTGAGCTACCAGGGAAACCCAAGAATACTGGAGTGGGTAGCCTATCCCTTCTCCAGGGGATCTTCCTGACCCAGGAATTGAACCAGGGTCTCCTGCATTGCAGGCGGATTCTTCACCAACTGAGCTGTCAACACTGAAGGGACATAAAAAGGGCAGGGGGATTATTTGATGGAAATTAAGTAAGAAAGGGAAAAACAGGACAAGGTAACAACCTCGAAGCTGAGCAGGTGAGAGATTTTTTTGAGAAGGAGACGGTGATCGTGAATTTCAGATGCTACAACAGTTTAAAGAAGACACACTGCCAAGGGTCTGGGTTCTCTTTCTCTTCGAGTGAAAGGAACGGGCCCACACGTTTCATGTCTCTGTATTCTTAAACAGCTTTTGTCATCTCATGATTTTGAGACGACCCCTTGGAGGCTGGCCTTGGTGGGGACAGTTTCAGGAGACTGGAGGCAGAAGCAGTGAAGGGTGAATGACCAAGGATGTCATACGAGTACCTTCACCTGCAGGCTCCAGCCTTTTGACAGAGCACCTTGAGAGATGGGAACACATGGGAAGGATGCTGAGGAAATGGATGGGGTGGGGGGGATGATGAAATCAGTCATTGGGAAATTGAAATGCAGTACACAGCAGTGGAATGAATGAATGAATCAATTTCTGTTCCCAGTCACTTTCCCAAGCTGAGAGAAGAAAAGACCTAGGAAAAGATTGCAACCCAGCCTGGCAGTGTGGATGGTCATGTCCTGTCTGGGCTTGAGTTGAAATGAAATCCAGTAGCTTATAGACTTCTTAATCCTGTCCCCAAAGGATTCAATAGCCCAGAGGGGTACTCTTGCCCTAATTTGCATAGCTTCCAATTTTTGGCTGCTTTGAACACTGGTGCAGAAGGGTACATATGCAGAGAAAGACAGATCATATAATATCGCTTACATGGTAGAATCTGAAAAGATGGTACAAATGAATTTACAAAACCGAGACAGACGCACAGACTTTGAAAACAAACCTATGGATGCACTCTTTTTGAATGCACACCCAGGCACTGTGTCTGGGAGCTGCAGTCCTGAAATTGAATGGAAGATATTGGGATCCAGCCTGGAGTTTGGATGAAAGAATATTCAGATGGCATCCTTCTCTGAGCCACAGTTCACAGTCTCAGAAAGTGGCATGTGAGTGAGTGAAAGTTACTCAGTTGTGTCCGACTCTTTGCAACCCCATGAACTATACAGCCCATGGATTTCTCTAGGCCATAATACTGGAGTGGGTAGCCTTTCCTTTCTCCAGGGGATCTTCCCAACCCAGGGATCGAACCCAGGTTTCCCGCATTGCAGGTGGATTCTTTACCAGCTGAGCCACAAGGGAAGCCCAGGAAGTGAAGTGGCTACAGCAATAAAGTTCAGAGAAGTTAAAAAAAAGGGGGTGGGGGAGAACAGCTATCGTTTATCAAGCACAGGAGGTTTGGGGTTCTGTCTCAGGCATTTTATACATTTTATTTTGACCATGATGAAGAAAAAAAGATGTAAAATAAGGATAGTTCAGCTTTTGTGAGAGAAGAGCATGTAAAGACTTTGCATTCAAGGTCACATAACAAAAATACAGGACTACTTTGAAACCCAATACAGACCAACGTAAAGGGGAAAGAAGTTGTAAAGTCTTTTCTTGGCTGAAATGGTGGTGGTTTAACTCAGATGACCATTATATCTACTACTGTGGGCAAGAATCCCTTAGAAGAAATGGAGTAGCCCTCATAGTCAACAAGAGTACAAAATGCAGTACTTGGATGCAATCTCAAAAATGACAGAATGATCTCTGTTCGTTTCCAAGGCAAACCATTCAATATCTCGGTAATCCAAGTCTATGCCCCAACCAGTAATACTGAAGAAGCTGAAGTTGAACAGTTCTATGAAGATATACAAGACCTTCTAGAACTAATACCCCAAAAAGATGTCCTTTTCATTATAGCGGCCTGGAATACAAAAGTAGGAAGACAAGAGATACTTGGAGTAACAAGCAAATTTGACCTTGGAGTACAAAATGAAGCAGGGCAAATTCTAACAGAGTTTTGCTAAGAGAATGCACAATTATAGCAAATACCCTCTTCCAACAGCACAAGAGAAGACTCTACACATGGACATCACCAGATGGTCAATACCAAAATCAGATTGATTATATTCTTTGTAGCCAAAGATGGAGAAGCTCTATACAGTCAGCAAAAACAAGACCAGGAGCTGACTGTGGCTCAGATCATGAACTCCTTATTGCCAAATTCAGACTGAAATTGAAGAAAGTAGGGAAAACCACTAGACCATTCAGGTATGACCTAAATCAAATCCCTTACAATTATAGAGCATGCATGACAAATAGATTCAAGGGATTAGAACTGAGAGAGTGCCTGATGAACTATGGATGGAGGTTTGTGACGTACAGGAGGCAGTGATCAAGATCATACCCAAAAACCTAGATGTCCATCGGTAGACGAACAGATAAGAAAGTTGTGCTATATATACACAGTGGAATATTACTCAGCTATTAAAAAGAAAGGATTTGAATCAGTTCTAATGAATGAGGTGGATGAAACTGGAGCCTAGAAAGAAAAACACCAATACAGTATATGAACACATATATATGGAATTTAGAAATGATAACAATGACTCTATATGCGAGACAGCACAAGAGACACAGATGTATAGAACAGACTTTTGGACTCTGTGGGAGAAGGTGAGGGTGAAATGATTTGAGAGAATAGTATTGAAACATGTATTTCACATATGGATGCGAAATAGATTCCCAGTCCAGGTTCGATGCATGAAACAGGCACTCAAAGCCGGTGCTCTGGGACAACCCAGGGGTATGGGATGTGGAGGGAGGTGGGAGGGGGGTTCAGGATGGGGGCACATGTACACCCATGGCTGATTCATGTCAATGTATGGCAAAACCACCACAATATTGTAAAGTAAATAGCCTCCGATTAAAATAATTAATTGAAAAAAAGACCATCCCCAAGAAAAAGAAATGCAAAAAGGCAAAATGAAAAGGCCTTAAAAATAGCTGAGAAAAGAAGAGAAGTGAAAAGCAAAGGAGAAAAGGAAAGATATACCCATTTGAATGCAGAGTTCCAAAGAATAGCGAGGAGAGATAAGAAAGCCTTCCTCAGTGATCAGTGCAAAGAAATAGAGAAAAACAATAGAATGGGAAAGGCTAGAGAGCTCTTCAAGAAAATTAGAGATACCAAGGGAACATTTCATGCAAAGATGGGCTCAATAAAGGACAGAAGTGGTACTGACCTAACAGAAGCAGAAGATATTAAGAAGAGGTGGTAAGAATACACAGAAAAACTGTACGAAAAGATCTTCATGTCCCAGATAATCATGATGGTGTGATTACTCACCTAGAGCCAGACATCCTGGAATGGAAAGTCAAGTGGGCCTTAGGAAGCATCACTACAAACAAAGCTAGTAGAGGTGATGGGAATTCCAGGTGAGATATTTCAAATCCTAAAAGATGATGCTGCAAAAGTGCTGCACTCAATATGCCAGCAAACTTGGAAAACTCAGCAGTGGCCACAGGACTGGAAAAGGTCAGTTTTCATTCCAATCCCAAAGAGAGGTAATACCAAAGAATGTTCAAACTACTGCACAATTGCATTCATCTCACACGCTAGCAAAGTAATGCTCAAAATTCTCCAAACCAGGCTTCAACAGTATGTGAATGGAGAACTCCAGATGTTCAAACTGGGTTTGGAAAAGGCAGAGGAACCAGAGATCAAATTGCCACATCCATTGGATCATCAAAAAAGCAAGAGAGTTCCAGAAAAACATCTATTTCTGCTTTCTTGACTACGCCAAAGACTTTGATTGTATGGATCACAACAAACTGTGGAAAACTCTTCAAGAGATGGGAATATCAGACCACCTGACCCTGCCTCCTAAGAAATCTGTATGCAGGTCAAGAAGCAACATTTAGAATTGGACATGGAACAACAGACTGTTTCCAAATTGGGAAAGGAATACATCAAAGCTGTATATTGTCACTCTGTTTATTTCACTTATATGCAGAGTATATCATGAGAAACGCTGGGCTGGATGAAGCACAAGCTGGAATCAAGATTGCCGGAGACATATCAATAACCTCAGATATGCAGATGACACCACCCTTATGGCAGAAAGTGAAGAAGAGCTAAAGAGCCTCTTGATGAAAGTGCAAGAGGAGAGTGAAAAAGTTGGCTTAAAACTCAACATTGAGAAAACTAAGATCGTGGCATCTGGTCCCATCACTTCATGGCAAATAGATGGAGAAACAAAAGAAAGAGTGACAGACTTTATTTTTTTGGGCTCCAAAATCACTGCAGTTGGTGACTGCAGCCATGAAATTAAAAGATGCTTGCTGCTTGGAAGGAAAGTTGACCAACCTAGACAGCATATTAAAAAGCAGAGACATCGCCTTGCCAACAAAGGTTGGTCTAGTGAAAGCTTTGGTTTTTCCAGTGGTCATGCGTGGATGTGAGAGTTGGACCATAAAGAAAGCTGAGTGCCGAAGAATTGATGCTTTTGAACTGTGGTGTTGGAGAAGACTCTTGAGAGTCCCTTGGGCTGCAAGGAGATCCAACCAGTCCATCCTAAAGGAAATCAGTCCTGAATATTCACTGGAAGGACTGATGCTGAAGCTGAAACTCCAATATTCTGATTACCTGATGAGAAGAACTGACTCATTAGAAAAGACCCTGATGATGGGAAAGATTGAAGGTGGGAGTAAAAGAGTATGACAGAGGACGAGATGGTTGGATGGCATCACCGACTCGATGGACATGAGTTTGAGCAAGCTCTGGGAGTTGGTGATGGACAGGGAGGCCTGGCGTGCTGCGGGCCATGGGGTTGCACAGAGTCAGACACAGCTGAGCGACTGAAGTGAACTGAACTCAGGGATGAAAGGAGCAGGTACAAGAATCCTGATCTTAAACTGGAGCATGTTTATTTTCCTCTTCTTACTTGATGGATTTCATTTTTACAGCTCAGGTCTTACTTGATGGATTTCATTTTTACAGCTCAGGAGGATGGCTGTTGACAAACCCAGGCTTAATCACATATTGTGACAACCCCAGCTGGAAGATGGGTTCATTCTCCCACACTGTGGGGATCAACAGCAGTGATAGCAGGTCACATGAGTCCAGACTCTACCTTTTTGGCCAATGATTTTTTGCCTAAAAGAAAGTGTTACAGTGTTCAGGCCTGTCTAAATCATGAATCAGGGGTTCCCTGGTCATTCGGTGGTAAAAAACCTGCCGGCCAGTGTGAGAGACACGAGTTCAATCCCAGGGTCAGGAAGATCTCCTGGAGAAGGAAATGGCAACCCACCCCAGTCTTCTTGCCTGGAAAATATCATGGACAGAGAAGCCTGACAGGCGATAGTCCCTGGAGTCGCAAAAGTGTCAGGCATGACTCAGCCACTGAACAACAAATCATGGATTAAACCAGAAGAAAAGAGATGGAGATGTTTAGAAGGCAAAGCACTGTCTCCAAAATTCAAAAATCAAATCAAACAGCAAATCCTTCCGGCTCATCACTCTGTCGAGGATCCAATCTCAAGCCCGTCCTTGATTCTTTCTGTTACTCTTTACTTCCTCCGTGAATAAGAAATGAGTCACAGGCATTCCAGAAGCTTTCAGTGCTGTCGGCTAGGCAGCGGCGCTGGCATCCACATGGAGGTGTAAGTACAGTGGGCCGCAGCTACGGGCTTGTAATCTATTTAGTTACATCAGAAACACCCAGGTGTTAGTTCAACAACAGACGTCTGGGCTGTGTCCCAGACCCGCGTAATTGGAATATGCATGGCAATGCCCGGGAATGTCAGTTCTAACAGCTGCCCAGATGATTCTGATTAGCAGGGGTCGTTCCCCGTCTTGGCCGTCCCAGGCTTCGGGCAGATGGGCTGGTGTTAAAGACATGAGTTTGGGAGTCACGGGGGCAGGTGTCTAAGCCTGCATGTGATGAGATCTGATGGCGGATGGGAGCGAATACTTCATGTTGACCAAAGTCATTTCCCTTTCTCATGTAGCCTGAGCTTTTCCAGAGCTTTTGCAAAGTACATGTTCCGCCCTTCACTGTGCAGAGAGTGCAGAACTTGGCCTCGAGTTCGCCTGTGGGAACAGGGAGTCTAGTTGTAATGCTACCTCTTCAGCCTGGGGCAGACAAGCTACTTTTAATTGTAGGGCTTGGGAAAAGGCTGAAAATAGAGCCGGGGAGCAACTCATGTAGGCAGAGCAAGGGAAGCTGAGGTGAATAAAGGAACCCTCATCAGAGGGACAGGCACACATGGCAAAGAGAAGAAATCAGTGCTGATGTCCCAGGAAAGCGCCATGAAAGACTGAACATAATTCGAGCTGAGGGAGCAGTTGGTAATTCCTAAATTGTGGTTGTGGATAATCTCCTGTCACCAACAAAAATCAGCTTATGCATGTCATTTGTTGGAATTTCACTTTTTATTTCGTGCAGTAAAGGAAACACATTACCTATCTGGATGTGTGTGTTACTTGCTCAGTCGTGTCCAACTCTTTGCAACCCGTAGCTCTCCAGGCTCTTTTGTCCATGGATTTCTCAGGCAAGAATACTGGAGTGGGTATTCCCTTCTCCAGGGGATCTTCCCAACCCAGGGATTGAACCCAGGCGGATTCTTTACCGTCTGAGCCCCCAGGGAAGCCCGTCTTTCTGGGCTTCTCCCCGTCTCCCCGCTTCTGAGGGCAGTGTGGTTAACTGCACCTTGTTTTCCGGGCCACTGGCCAGAAGGCGGCCCCCTTGCCTCACACGGTTCAAGGCTTGAAATCCACGTCCATCTCTTTATTTTTCTTTTTGGCTACTGTGTTGAAATAAGTAAAGTCCTGTCCTCTGTTTCTCGTTTCTCCTGCTCTAGGTTTGGACACATGGCTTTGGACAACTTACTTTCTACAGGAAACTGTCAGAAATCTGTTCAGTAAAACCTGACAGGCCATTCAGGGCAGCTGTAAAACTCCGGAGGAGAGACAGCGTTCCTCCTTGGAAGTCAGCTGATGGGGGCCGGAGTGCTGGAGACTACATGTTTCTTTCTTTCTGTGGGGGAGACCCTTGCCTCCTTCTACAGCAGAGATCAAGGGAAAAGTGAATCAACAACAGGGATCACTGTTTATTTCTTGCTCTGGCCAGAAGGAGGTACTTGATTGAAGCATATTTTGGGGAAAAAAGGTTAAACTGATGTCCGTGTAAAAAGATGAGAAATCAATGCCTAGAAGTGTGCTGTTGATTTTAAAGGATGGAAGGGGGGGGATGTTCTTAGGTGTGCCTCTTCACGTCCACTTCCCTGCCATGTCTTCCCCTCCTTCTTACAAATATTTACTGAATGCCCGCTATGTGCATGGCTCTGGGCTTAGTTTGACAGAATACACCAAGACAGCAATTACTTTCTCTTTTCCCCATTGGTTCCTGCAACATTTGTGCCCCTGCCCCACACTCACATAGTGAAATCTAACACCCAGCGTGAAGGCACTGGGAAGTGAGAACTTTGGGAGCTGACTGGGCCTTGAGGGCTGAGCCCCCATGAAAGGGATTAGTGCCCTTAGAAAAGAGACTGCAGAGAGCTCCCTGGCCCCTGCAACCACATGAGGACACAGCAAAACAATGGCAGTCTATGAAGCAGGATCTCACCAGACACCAAACAAACCTGCTGGAACCTTGATCTTGAACTCCCTAAACTCCAGAACTGTAAGAAATACATTTTGTTGTTCCTAAGCCACTGCGGCCGTGGTATTCTGTTACAACAGCTCAGATGGACTGAGATGGATTAGTATGAACTTTAGACACTCTTTATGGTCTCTTATAGTTTTAAAGTCAATTCAGATAAATCTGAATATTTCAGAAGCTGATTGTTGTTTTTCACTCGGTGGTGTCCGACTCCTTGTGACTCCATGGACTACAACACACCAGGCTTCCCTGTCCTTCACTATCTCCCAGACCTTGCTTAAACTCATGTCCAATGATGCCAATGATGCCATCCAACCATCTCATCCTCTGTCGACCCTCCTCCTCCTGCCCTCAATCTTTCCCAGCATCAGGGTCTTTTTCAATGAGTCGGCTCTTCGCATCAGGTGGCCAAAGTATTGGAGCTTCAGCATCAGTCCTTCCAAGGAATATTCAGGGTTGATTTCCTTTAGGGTGGACTGGTTAGATCTCCTTGCAGCCCAAGGGACTCTCAAGAGTCTTCTCCAGCACCAGAGTTCAAAAGCATCAATTCTTTGACACTCAGCCTTCTTTATGGTCCAACTCTCACATCCACACATCACTACTGGAAAAACCATAGCTTTGACTAGATGGACCTTTGTTGGCAAAGTGATGTCTTTCTTTTTTAATACGCTGTCTAGGTTGGTCATAGCTTTTCTTCTAAGAAGCAAGTGTCTTTTCATTTCGTGGCTGCAATCATTGTCTAAGTGATTTTGGAGCCCAAGGAAATAAAGTCACTCACTGTTTCCATTTTTTCCCATCTATTTGCCATGAAGTTATGGGACTGGATGCCAGGATCTTAGTTTTTAGAATATTGGGTTATAAGCCAGCTTTTTCACTCTTCTCTTTCACCTTCATCAAGAGGTTCTTTAGTTCCCCCTCACTTTCTGCCATAAGGGTGGAGTCATCTGCATATCTGAGGTTATTGATATTTCTCCCAGCAATCTTGATTGCAGCTTGAGCTTCATCCAGCCCAGCATTTCCCATGATGTACTCTGCATAGAAGTTAAATGCTCCTTTGCTATTCAGAACCTAAAGGACCATGCGCTTCTGACTCTCTGTCACCATCTAGAGGCAATTTATACATATTGCAGGGCTAGTTCCCAGAACATGGAAAATCATCCCAGAAGTGGTGGCTTTGCAGTCTGTGTATTGGCCCTGCAGAAGAAAGTGGGCCCAGTCTTCTGCAAACGCACAGACCCTTTGTCGTAAGTGTGGGAGTGCTACTGGCATCCAGTGAGTAGAGGCCACAGGTGCTGCTCAGTGTCCTACAGTGTGTGGGACAGCCCCCACCCCAGAAGATTATCCAGCCCCCAGGGTCAAAGGTGCTACGGGTGAGAAGCACAGGTAAAACGTGTTCTCTGAGACTCAAGCCCTGACCATGGAAAAGAACTTATATTCTTGGCTGCAAAGAAGCAAGACCAAAGGGGGTGTGTATGACTTCACACAAAGATGTCTCACTGGAGAAATGCTGATGAGAGACACGGTTTTATTGGGCCGAGTGTGGACAAGCCACATACCCCTCCAACTTTTAGAAGCACTGAAGTCACCTCTGTCAGAATCACGTGCACCTGCTGGCTGCAAATACATATGTGGGCCCAAGGCCAAGTCTACCCAATCAGAATGCCCAAGGCCAAGTCTACCCAATCAGAATGCCCAAGGCCAAGTCTACCCAATCAGAATGCCCATGGCCGGTTGCCCCGGGCATCTGTGTTTCCAGCCAACATCAGGGGTGATTTCATGCATGTTCCAGTTTGACACAGGATGGATGAAGTAACAGGGATACAGAGTATCATCTATTTTTTTTTAACTGTTATTTTTATTTTTTTAGTTGTGCTATGCAGGCTGTAGGATGTTCGTTTCCTGAGCAGGGATCGAAGCTGCACCCCCTGCAGTTAAAGCACGGAGTCTTTTTTAGAACTTTCTATTTTGTATGGGGGTAGAGTTGATTAACAAACAACGTTGTGATAGGTGAACAGCAAAGGGACTCAGCCGCACATGTATCCATTCTCCCCCAAATTCCCCTCCCATCCAGGCTGTCACATAACTCTGAGCACAGTTCCGTGTGCGATACAGGAGGACCTTGTTGGTTATCCATTTTAAATATAACATGGTGTACATGTCCATCCCAAGCTCCCTAACTATCCCTTCCTCCCATCCTTCGCCCAGCAACCGTAAGCTCATTCTTGAAGTCTGTTTCTGTTTGGTAGGTAAGTTCATTTATGTCACTTCTTTTTAGATTCCACACATAAGGGATGTCATACACTATTTCTCCTTCTCGGTCTGACTTAACTTCACTCAGTATAACACTCTCTGGGTCCACCCATTTTGCTGCAAATGGTATTATTTCCTTCTTTTAAATGGCTGAGTAATATTCCATAGTATATGTGCCACATCCTCTCTATCCATTCCTCTGTCCATGGACATTTAGATTGGGTAGCGTGGAGTCTTGATCACTGGAAACGAAAGAAAGTGAAAGTGTAGTCACTCAGTCATGTTCGACACTTTGCGAGTTCATGGACTGTAGCTTGCCAAGCTCCTCTGTCCATGGAATTCTCCAGGCAAGAATACTGGAGTGGGTTGCCATAACCAGTGAACAGCCAGGGAATTCCCTGATCATATTTTTAAAGCTCACTTAGAAAGGGCTCAGGAAAAAACATTCACTTAATCCTTGGCATTGGCCACCCAATGCGGCCACACTTTGGCCACCTGATGTGAAGAACTGACTCACTGGAAAAGACCCCTGATGCTGGGAAAGATTGAAGGCAGGAGGAGAAGGGGATGACAGAGGATGAAATGGTTGGATGGCATCACCGACTCGATGGACATGAGTCTGAGCAAGCTCCAGGAGTTGGTGATGGACAGGGAAGCCTGGCGTCTTGCAGTCCATGGGGTCGCAAAGAGTTGGATACGACTGAGCCACTGGACTGAACTGAACTGAATCCTTGGGAGAGCCTTTGGCTGTATTAATGTTTACTCCTGTTTTGCAGATTATAAAATGTAGGTCCCAAGATCTTTAACAGATTGTTGTGAAACACAAGTGATTTGTTTAACCTGGATTTGTCTCACTGTGCTCAGTCATGTTTGATTCTTTGCAACCCCATGGACTGTATGCCACCAGGCTCCTCTGTCCATGGGATTTCCCAGGCAAGAATACTGGAATGGGTTGCCATTTCCTCCTCCGGGAGATCTTTCCAACCCAGGAATCGAACCTGTGTCTCCTGCATTGGCAGGTGGATTTTTTTTTTTTTTAACCACTGAGCCAGTGGTGGGAAGGTAGGAAACCCTTTCCAAAGTGTCCCCACCCCACCCCCTGCAGAAGGTGTATCACTTTCTCTGCTTTTCTAGCCCCAAGTTTAGATTTTTACTGACGCATTTCAGGACTCTGAAAACACACACACGAAGATACACACACACTGCTCTTAAATCTAAGTTTCCTCTGTGCATCACCCTGCCACCCCCAGGCCAACAAGGTCCTATTGATCTGACAGTCTACTTTCCTGCATCTGGCCTGTAAGCCTTCCATCAAGGCAGGTGCTATGTGCTAAGCTGCTCCCGTGCTGAGTCTTTGCAACGCCATGGACTGTAGGACACCAGTCTCCTCTGTCCATGGGGCTTCTCCAGGCAAGAATACTGGAGTGGGTTGCCATTTCTGCCTCCAGGGGTTCTTCCAGACCCCGGGATGGAACCCTGGTCTCTTATGTCTCCAGCTTTGGCAGGCGAGTTCTTTACCACTAGCGCCACCTGGCAAGCCATGGCAGGTACATTTCCTACTTGGGGACCTTCTCTTAAGTTGACACGCAAGACAGCACTCGTCTCTTTCTTTATAAAACTGATCTTCGGTCTTACTTGAAATATCAGCTCCTCACAGACATCTTACAGTCACACACATAGTTTGAGCTCTCTTCCATCCCCTAACTACATTAGATTCTGCTAGTCTTCTTTCTAATTGAGGGGTCCATTCTTTTCCTGTAGGGTCTCTGTGATAATTTTTGTTCTCAGATGGGAGAGTTACCCCTTGAGGGTTTTTTCCATTAGCCTGTGAGGAGGATATACTTTGTTATCCCTGCCAACAGTAGGGATCAAAAGATCAGATAAGTGTGGTGAGTACGCGACAGGCACAGCGCAGACGGGCTTCACGTCCATGGTGAAGGCGGCGGCTCACTTTGTAGGCTGTGGGGTCCGGGGCCAGGTTGAGGAGCTGGAAACGCGGTCACTGGTATAGGCGAGGCCACCGCCGGCCAGCCTGGGTTTTCACACGCTCTTGCTTGCAGCCCCCCAGGCCGCCGGAGATGTGCGAGTTACCGGGACTACTCGTTGGGTGAGCGAGGCCATTGTGCCCCTAGCCGGGCAGTTCCTCGTCCCCATTAAGGGGTTAGTAAGTCTCACCTGTGCAAGGAGAGGGCCCGCGGGAAGCGAGTTGAAGCAGGGGAGAGTCCCTGGCCCTTTGGAGGCTCTGAGAACGCTCCGTACCTACGCTGTCTAGCCAGGAGACTTGCAAAAGTAACGTCTGCACAGGCAGCCGGAGGAGTGGCGCCCCTCACCTGAACGGCCCCCTCCCCGCGCTCGGCTCTTCAGTCCTCGCGCTCCGGTGACGCTTTCCCAGCTTGGCCCAGGGCGCTCCCCTCCCTCCCTGGGCGGCCGGTCCCTCCTTCCCCTCCCTCCCCCACAACCTCTCCTCCCCCTGCGCCCCCTCCCTCGGAGCGGGAGCGGGGAATCCCACGCCCTCGCACCAGCCCGGGGGCTCGGACGGGCCCGGGAGCCGCTGGTCGCCAATCACCGTGCGGTGGAGAGGCGGGCGCTCGGCTCCGGCGCGCCGGGGGAGCCAGCTGGCGCTGCTGGACCCGGGAGCCTCAGACGCTCACCCCGACACAGAGCGACGCGCGGACCGCAGGGCGGGCGCGGACACAGCGCCTCAACCGTCTGCGCTCCGAGGCGCGCGCCCGCCCCGGCCCCGGGGCGCCCCAGGGAGGAGCAGGCGGCTCGGCGCTAGCCGGCATCGGCGGGCGGGCGGGCGCCGGGAGCCTGAGCTGGGGAGTCCCGAGGCGCCCGGCCCGCGATGTGAGCGGCGACGGCGGCTCCCACCTGGCGCCGCACCTGGAGCGCAGCGCTCCGGGGCGGCGGGGAGAATGCGCGCCGCCCGCAGCCGCCGCGCCCGCCCCTGACCATGGAGTGCGCCCTCTTGCTCGCGTGCGCCCTCCCCGCCGCCCGCTCGGGCCCGCCGTGGGGGCCGGCGGCGCGCGGGCGCGTGGCTAAGGCAGGTGCCGGGCGAGGGGCGCGCCGCCGGCGGGGGGGCCCGGGACGCCGGCCCCGCCGCGCCCTCACGCGCCGGGTCACCTTTTCCTTTGCAGGCGCTCCAGCTGTGCTGCCTCTGCTGCGCGTCGGTCGCCGCAGCCTTAGCCAGTGACAGCCGCGGCGGGGACGGCAGCGGATTAAACCACGGTTCGTATTCGCCCCCTCCCCGCCCCGAGAAGAGCTTTTCCAGGCACTTTGTCCCTTCTTTCCTTCCAAAGAAAGACAAGGTAGAACAACTCCCTTTCTCTCCCCCACGTGGCAGGTGTGCGCGTGTCCTGGATACACGGGTCCTGTTTGGAGAGGGGGAATGTGGCCAGGACTTTGAATTTATCATGGGAATCAGGGCCTCAAGCTGCAAGTCGCGTAAAGGAGAAAACAGTCCTTTCCCCCTTTCCCTCGTTCACAGACGGGTGGTTTAAAAAAAAAAAATCTGTGCTGCGGTGAGAAATTAGAAAGTGAATGGACATTGACCAGGTGGCTGATATCAAAAGGCACTTTCTCCATTTCCTTCTTCTTTCGAGAAAGAACACGTCCCCTTCTTCCTCCATCTTCACCATCCCCCCCAACTCCCCTCTCCCCCACCTTCCCTCCCTCACCTCTCCACTCCTGTTCCTTTTATCCTTTTCCCATCTTCTTACTCCCTTTTCTCTTCTCTTGTATCATTGATTCCCAAAGATCACCAGAGGAAAGCAGGTAGCTTCTCTGGGGGGCGAGGGGTGGGGGAGGGGGGGTGCCTCTTCTGAGGTTTCCTGGCTGCAAACATCCAGAACACGCTTTACTTCTGTTATTTATTAACTTCTCCCTGGCACCTGGAAGGAAAATCCTTGTTTCCATTGTTCCCATCAGCTGCTGGGGAACAGCTAATTCCTGACCCAAGGTTTCTACAGCAAGACCTTGATGTCCAGCTGGGGTTCTATCACTTTTTCAGCCTTCCGCGGCCTTATCTCCTCCTCTCGGGGAATCAGGGATCCTTTTGGGGAGGAGAGGATGGCAGAGTCATGGAAAAGGCCGTGCCACCCAGGAGTGGGTGAGTGAGGGGACCCAGGAGAGCCAAGAATTTGCCCTTGAGAAATTCACCGTTTGTCCAACCAGAAAAGCTGGCTGCAGTTTCTAAAACAACCCCTCATTGTTTCATCAGGGCCAAATGGCTTGAGATCCCCTCCATTCCAGTCTCCACCTGTAAGCACCTCATGTTAGGTAGCCCCTGGGCTGATTAATCAGATCACTCACTGCAGGGGCTCTGAGTACCCCTCTTCCCACGAGGCACTGAATATTACCATCAGCCCACTGGTTCACCCTCCCTTTGCAAACAAACCAGCAGCAGGTGTCTCTGCTGGTAGGGGGCTTTGCAGGCTGATCCGAGGAAGGCTGGCTGGATAAGGCTCCTGTGTGTTCTCCCAGCTAAGAGCAGGCAGAGCTTCAGGTGGCTTTGCACAAGGAGGTAAGAATCAACGTAGCATAGAGACTGTCAGGAGCATGTGTGATTTTGACAATTAGGTTTTAGCCTGGGGGAGGGAGGAGGTGTTTTCTTGCTGTGTTTCATCAAAAAGCCTTGTACACGGAAAACACCATAGTAGAGGTTTTGAAGGGAAGTGGTATGTGTGCTGCTCAACTTTTTAAGGTTAAGAGAAAAACATTTTTTTCAATTGCTTTTTAATATGCATGTCAATTAGATAGTATTTCCAGTTAAAGAAGTGAAGAAAAAATGGGAAGGATGGCAAGAACATTGTAAGAATGAGTTTCTCAAGCAGTTTGCGTCTCAGATGATTCATATACAGAAGAACACCATTGAAAATTGCCGTATTGGGATTTTTTTTTTTAATTCAAATGTAGGACCAAATAGAATATCACTCATTGATTCCTGCTAGCTACAGGGCTTCTGTTCATTCTTTAGCTTTCTTTCTTTCTTTTTCAGTTGTTGACTATTTTGGGAAAAGGGAAATTCCTCTTGCTTTTCCTCCTCCAGTAACCAAGGACCCAAGTGACTCAAACATGCCTCTTAGTTATTTGGAATCTTTCTAAACACTATCCAAATTAGTTTCCCATTCTGTGCCTAGAAAGTGGAAACCCAGAGTGTTTTTTAATGCGCGGAGGGCATATTCCAAGTCATTTTGTGGACGATACTTTTCAGTTTCAATGTCCTGTGATAGAAACAGTGTGCTAGCCTCGTGTTTTTTCAAGCAGCAAATTGTTGTTTAACTTCTGCTCTCCAGGACAAGCAGCAATTAGTGCTGCTCTAGGGAGCAATGGGGAAGGTATTTTTAAACATGTCTTTCCAGGTGTCCCCTGATCTGACACGCCCCCACCAACATGTCTGAGCAGTTTTCAACATCAGACTGTAGAAGGAAGTCCTGACAATTCTGAGGCATTTTTATGTATCCACTTTATTTTATGCTTACAATTAAATGGAATAGTCCCAGGGAAAGCTTGCTGTAAAACATTCGGTGATACGAGTGCTGGAGTTTTTATTATCACGTATAATTAATATTGGAAGCATAAAACGGCAGTTACTTGTTAATTACCTGAGATTTCATCTCAAGTTACTCAGCGCCATGAGTTATATTTGAAATTTAAGCTCTGTCCATCTTCCTCCCCTCCCCCCCACCCCCCACAAATGCTCCCAATGTAGTTTAAACAGAGGTATCATCTTGGGGGAAAGTTCCTTTCTTTGACTTTATGGCTCCATGGTTATAATATTGTCTCCTCCAAGTCGACTTTGATGTGTGAATGACTCCATGATGGATATATAAAAAGTCCACCTCTCCGCAGACCGTGAACGTCGTGGTATTTTCCACGAACATTCTTTACATTCAGCAAGACGGTGCTTGACTTTTAGTTTCTGGAGGAATGACTGTGGTGGAGCTAATTGTCAAGATCACAAAATTCTCTCTGTCATGAGCTGCTCTGAGTGATATATCGTCTAGGTGCATGGCAGTGGAGACAAATATCTTTCAGCTGTGCATTGCTCACTGCCAGCCTGTGGGAAAGGGGCCCCTGGGGCATCCTGGGCTCGGGTGCTGACAGCCAAACCTTTCCCATTGCAGATTACGTCTTTGTCACGCCAGTAGAAGTGGACTCGGGCGGGTCATATATTTCCCACGACATTTTGCACAACGGCAGGAAAAAGCGGTCTGCGCAGAGTGCCAGCAGCTCCCTGCATTACCGATTTTCAGCATTTGGACAGGAACTACACTTAGAACTTAAGCCCTCGGCGATCTTGAGCAGTCACTTTATTGTCCAGGTACTTGGGAAAGATGGTGCCTCAGAGACTCGGGAACCCGCGGTGCCGAGATGTTTCTATCAGGGATTTATCAGAAACGACAGCTCGTCCTCCGTCGCTGTGTCTACGTGCGCCGGCTTGGTAAGCACCCCGACTCCCTCTCGCCTGCGTTTTGTGTAACCGGAATGAACAGATGTCTATAATACCGAGCGCTCTCGCAGCCAGCTCTACATATTCACACTGCCAGCTCTGATATGTAGAATCTTTTCAGCTGAATTAATCTAAGCTGCTCCCAGAAAAAGAAAATCTAATAGAACTTCAGTTACCATTTAAGAACGTTCTTTTGATGTTTATTGGTCTGGGCCTCTTCATTCTCCATGTTTGAGACAATCCCTGAGGAAATTAATTTGATGGATGCCATTCGCTTTGGAAAGTCTTGAGAGACCAGGCTTTATATAAATCTAGCAAGCTGCGTGCCTCTACAGTGCTCTGACACCGGGGAAACTGTTATTTAATGCAGGAGTACATTCACAGCCCTGAGAAGCCTGACCTTCCCTGTGGAAGGGAGGCCTCTTGTTTTCTTTCCACTAATCCGTTAGTGTTGTCCTGCAAGTGAGACATCCTTTTAGAATGTGATGTGGTGTGTTTGGGGGCTGGTGGGGTGAAGTGTGACATCCAGGAAGGTAGGGCATTTAAAAGCATCTGGGACAAGCTTTATTGCCTCCTGTGTGATCCTCACTGTTGAGCTCGAGACCCGTAATATAGTATAAATGATACTTGTCTCAGGATTCAGGCATCTGTGCATCAGTAAATGGCGATCTGGGTTGATGCCATCTTGTGTTACAGTTGGGAAGTGTCTGTAACTGACAGAACAGTGTGTGTGTATGTGTGTGTGTTGAGACACACAGTGGTCTCGCTCTGGTGTGGCTAAAAGAAGGAAAATGGGAGGAAAGCTCAATTGAGCATGTAGTTAATAATATACATGATACACTCTTACCGAACAAGAGGGCGGGGCTTAGGCGCTGGTTAATGACGACTTCCCTATTCTTGGCTAGCTGAAACTTTATTACCTTAACTTTTTTTTCCCCCCATGTTGTGGCTTGACACATAACTAAAATGGTTCATCAAATCAGAGTTACAGTGTTTTGGTATGGTCTTTATAGAGTGAAGCAAAGATTTAACAGTTCTCAACTAAGCTGCATCTGTTTAAATGAACTATATGGCTTACTGGTGACTACATATTCTAAGCTGGTTACACACATACAGGCAGCACCCACACCTGTGAATATATCTTGTGTTGGTTGGGTGGGTGGTGATGAGTCTCCTGACCTTTTGGGAGCATCCTCCTCTCTTCTATTTCAGTATCCTGACATCTTCAGAAGAAGGTTAGGCCCTCCATCACAGTGGCTTACACCACCCCATTCCACATAACCCAGTGGTTAGGAGCAGTCTGTCCAAGGTCATTTTCACACTAGCCCTTACTAGAAGGGCCTTGAGCAAGCTATGAACCTCCCTTAGCGTCTTCATCTCTGCAGTGGGAATAGCAAGAGGGTTTCCACTGCAGGCTGTGGGGGTGACGTGACTTCCTACATGCAAAGAGCCACAGCAGTTCTAGGAAGGCACTTAGGCGCCTCACGTGGGATGAGCTCAGGATTCCACTCTCTGTGAGTGATAGGAAGTCTGACCCTGATCATCTGATCCCATGTGCAAAGATGTTGGGTTGTTTCTCCTAAGAAGGAAATTCACTTTAGAACAGGGAACAAAGAGCTACTTCATATGTAAAATGAGGCAGGCTACACAGTTTCATCTTTGGGATGGAAGTGAAAGAAGTCGTCGGCAACCACATCTGCCTGTGCATAAGGCCAATATACATTTTTTTTCTTTTCATGCCAGTCTGATTTTGTTTTTATGTTTTCAATTTGATTTTTATTTTATATTGGACAATAGTTTGATTTACCAATGTTGTGTCAGTTTCAGGTATATAGCAAAGTGATTGAGTTTATACACACACACACACACACACACACACACATATATACATATACACACACATTCTTTTTCATATTTTTTCCCATATAGGTTATCACAGAATATTGAGTAGAGTTGCCTATGCTATACAGTAGGTCCTTTTTGATTATCTATTTTATGCATAGAAGTGCATTTATGTTAATCACAAACTCCTAATCTTTACCACTGCACTAGCTGGGAAGCACATACATTTTTTCCTTTGCATACCAATCTGATTTTTGTTTATTTTTATTTTGTAATTCAATTTTTATGTGTTCAGTTCAGTCACTAAGTCATCTCCAACTCTTTGTGACCCCAACCATGTTGCTGCAAGTGGTATTAGTTCGTTCTTTTTTTATAATGCCAATATAAGTTGAAACCATGGAATTCACATTGTTTCTTTCAACAAACCAGCCACATATACTTAATTAACTATTTCTCTAGGCCTCGGTTTCCTCTCCTGAACCATGTGAAATGATTTCTAAGACTACTGCCATCTCTAGGCATCTGAGTCTAATTATCAGTCAGTTTACGCCATCAGGGCCCACTAGGTATGGGGTGGGGAAGGTATCAAGCTCTTGCATCACACACTTCCCCATGTCCTGCCAAGAACTGCAAAATATAAACCCATACAGCCATCCTTAATCAAACAAAAAGAAAAACAGGGAAGAGGATCAAACCCCAAATGAAAAAGCTGAGATATTGCTCTGTATTAAGTTTTGTAACTTCTATTGAAGTATAGTGTATATACAGAAAGGGGCAAAAATCATGGTGTACAGCCTAATGAATTTTCACAACGTTCACATCCCTGTAACCAACAGCCAGATCAAGTAGGACATTACCAGTGCCTGGAAAGACCACTCCCCATCCCTCATTCCCTTCCAGTCACTGCCCACCAGAAGTAACCGCTAACCTAATTTATAACATAGCTTGATTTCATCTATTTAAAACAATTTTACTTGAGGGAGGGTCATACAATATTCCTCTGTATGAATGATATATGTTGTTTCTCACTGTTAATGGCTGTTGAAATTGTTTCCAGTTTGGTGCTGTTGTGGGAAGTACTACCAAACACTCTTGTCTCTGCCTTTTGGTAAACTTACAGACACATTCTGTTGGAAACATACCGAAGACTGAAGTTTCTGGGTCATAGGGTAAAATATATATGTTCTCCTTTGCTAGAGTCTGCCAAACAGCTTTTCAGAGGTTGAACTAGTTGACACTGCCTTCAGCAGTGTGTGAGAGTTCCAGTTGCTTCAGATTCCTATCAACACTTGCTATTATCTCTTTTCCATTTTAGACACTCCTATTGATGGATGTGAAGCAGTACCACATTATGGGTTTCGTTTGAATTGTTCTGGTGGTTAATGAAGTCGAATCCTTTCTTATGCCTCCTGGCCACTTCTATACCCTCTTTTATGCTCTGTTAATAGATCATATATGGACAGGCAATAGTATATACGTTTTCTCTGTTATCGGAAAGTAGAGTCTTCTTTGAAGCCTTCTGTGAGCCAAAATGACAACAGCAAAGAAGCAGTTCCCTCAGGACACGTCTTGGCAGTGAGTGCACAGAATAAACTGGCCTGGAGCACAGCGGCTCACAGGCGCAGGTCAGAGCTGCAGGAGCTTGATGCACAGGTGCTGAGTGCGGTTCCTGGAGGGGGCTTGGTGGTGCCACTTCCCCTGCTGGGGGTGAGTGCTGCCTCTGTAAGGGCTCACTGGAAAACCAATAGATGAACGCTCATCGCCATTTTTGCTTTGGGGTTTTTGTTTTTGTTTTTTTTAACATCTTTTGTAAAAGCAAAGTGGTGTAAAGCAAGCTTTTGAAAGTGGGGCATTTCTGCAAGTGTCTTCAGCCCAAATTGTGGTGCTTTTCCCTTTCTTTGTGAATAGAAGCAAGAATTCTGAGCAAAAACACCTTTGCCAACTTATCTTTGATAGCATGGCTATACACCTCTAACAGTGCTGATCTGCATATGAAACACTGTTGAGGGGCAACAGTGAGCACTGGGAGATGACTTGAGGCTCCAACTGAGGAATCACTTCACTAAGGAGACAGAGAGATGACTCTTCCCCCTGAAATGTCTACATCAGAGTTTCACCGAGAGTGGGGCTGGACAACTGGCAACAGGATGACTTTCAAGGTGCTGGCAACTTCTAGTCTGCAT
Source organism: Bubalus bubalis (assembly GCF_019923935.1). Classification (NCBI taxonomy): domain Eukaryota; kingdom Metazoa; phylum Chordata; class Mammalia; order Artiodactyla; family Bovidae; genus Bubalus; species Bubalus bubalis. Next base: position 4,367,016 of record NC_059174.1, on the reverse strand, counting down.
CAGTGTGTATTTAAAAAGTAAGAAGTCGCCTTTAGAGAACAGAATACCGACAGGAAAGCTAACCATTCTCTTGATGGCTAGGGAATCCCGGGAGAGGCTTAGAAAGGGTGGAAGGGTTAAAGTGTGTGTGCGTGTGCATGCATGCATGCGTGTACACACACTCGCTCAGTCCTGTCCAACTCTTGTGCAACCCCATGGACTGTAGCCCACGAGGCTCCTCTGTCCATGGAATTTTCCCAGCAAGAATACTGGAGTGGATTGCCATTTCCTCCAGGGGATCTTCCCAACCCAAGGATTGAGCCTGCATTGGTAGACGGATTCTTTACTACTGAGCCACCAGGGAAGCCCAAGGGTTTTAACAGTGAAATATATATGAATATATATGCATGTGCACCTATTCAAGTTAGGATTTCTCAAGCAGGGAATTTAATAATTTACAATTAAATTCTGTTCAAAATATTCTCTTAAAATGTACCTACCCCCCATGATAGTGAGTGAGGTCACTCAGTTGTGTCAGACTCTTTGAGACCCCATGGATTGCAGCCTACGAGGTTCCTCCATCCATGGAATTTTCCAGGCAAGGTTACTGGAATGGGTTGCCATTTCCCCCCATGATAGATCTCATTTTATTCATAAGTTAAATAGGTGGTTTGTTGTTGTTGCTCAGTTGCTGTCATGTCCAACTCTTTGTGACCTCATGAACTGTAGCACACCAGATCTCCCTGTCATTCACTATCTCCCAGAGTTTGCTCAAACTCATGTCCATTGAGTCCATGATGCCATCTAAACATCTCATCCTCTGTTGCCCCCTTCCCCTCCCACCTTCAATCTTTCCCAGCATCAGGGTCTTTTCCAATGAGTTGGCTCTTCGCATCAAGTGGCCAAAGTATTGGAGCTTCAGCATCAGTCCTTGCAATGAATATTCAGGGTTGATTTCCTTTAGGATTGACTGATTTAATCTCCTTGCAGTCCAAGGGACTCTCAAGAGTCTTTTCCAGCACCACAATTCAAGAAGTATCAATTCTTATTTACTTGGAATAACCCATCAAACAGGAGTTGCAAACTTCTATTTGTGAATCCTGCCTACCATTATTTCTGGAGGTGGTGGTTTTTTAAATTTTGAATTTCAGCAGGATCTAACTCTCTCCAGCCCACCACCACCCCCTACACCTGGTGGCCCTACAGCCTGTGAACATTATCTGAGCTTGCAAAACTGTGTCCCAGAATCTCAGGGTTGCAGATGAACTGGATCTCATCACTCTCTGCCATGAGCATACTTTACACTATACCTAGCTTCCCCTGAGTACCACTTAGATGAAATGCTTATCACATTCAGGAAGCCCATGCGTTGTCAGGAGACCCTTCATCTTAATGTTGAACTACATACAACCTATCTTCTTATGCCTTTCATCTGTATTTCTCAGTTTTGGTTTCTGGGATGGTAGGAGAAACCTATGTCTTTCTTCCTGCATATGAGGAGATCTAAGATATGCATCTGTCCCCAAGAGTGGAACTTTCATGCTCTTTTCTCAGGAAGACAATAATTTTCAGAGTGTGATCAGCCACATTGGCTTCACTTGCATGCCTGTGTGCTCAGTCGTGTCTGACTCTTTGCAACCCCGTGGACTGCAGCCCACCAGGCTCTTCTGTCCATGGAATTTCCCAGGCAAGAATACTGGAGTGAGTTGCTATTTCCTCCTCCAGGGGATCTTCCCAACCCAGGACTCAAACTCATGTCTTCTGCCTCTCTTGCATTGCAGGCAGATTCTTTACCATTAAGCCATCAGGGAAGCCCCAGCTTCACTTGAAGTATTGACATTTTCAATGTCTTTATGTACAACAGAAGGTCAACAAGACTGGGCCCAGGAATATGTGTTTTTTAATTTTCCAAATGATTCTAATACATACTAACATGAGAGAACCACTGGATTAGGACATTGAATATGTAGGCAAATTAATTTGCTGTTGGTCTTACAGAGTGAGCCTGTTTCTGAAACTTTGTAGAAATGTCATATTTGGAGAACTGACTGGAAAGATTATGTCATTCAATATTGATGAAGTTCTGTTATGTCAGGCACTGTTTGGAGCACAGGGTGGAGAAAGCTGCAAGCAAAAGGAATGCTGTAGGAACTTCCCTGATGGTCCAGTGGTTAAGACTCCATGCTTCCCCTGCAGGGGTCATGGGTTTGATCCCTGGTCAGGGAACTAAGATCCTGCATGCCATGGGGGGAGAAAAGGTGGATGCTGTATTCTGCTTCATAGCATTTCTTTCCAAGGGAGGAGTGGAGATGTGAGACCCAGAAATTACTATTTGATTTTGAATTAAGCTATTATTCAACAGAGCCCTGGAACAAACGGTTCATGGAGGGTGGTTTTAGATTAGCATGTTAACAAGTCAGAAACGCCCTATGTTATAGGTTTTGCCTAACTCTGTTTAAAAGTTTCCCTAACTAATTTGATCATGGAACCTGTTTTTCAGGGAACCTCTCTTCATAGTCTAGTAGACTTCTCTGGTAACTCAGATGGTAAAGAATGTGCCTGTAATGCAGGAGACATTGGGTCAGGTAGATCCCCTGGAGAAGGGAATGGCAACCCACTCCAGTATTCGTGCCTGGAGAAGTCCATGGATGGAGGAGCCTGGCTCGTTACAGTCCATGGGGTCACAAAAAGTCGGGCAGGACTAAACAACTAACACTCAGAGGCAAGACAATCACCAAAGCAATGATTCCTAAAAGAGATACTGTAATATTATGTATTGATGTCTGACTCTTAAGAGGTGTTGAGGCATCAAAGGGTGGTTTCATGGCCATATATTCCTATAAGGTTTGGGAAACTTTAAGCAAATGTCCTTGCTCTCATACATTTCTCACCTTTTAATGCTCACATGCATGGTGCTGCTCCAAGAGGTCGAATTTTGACGAACTTGATGACTTCCCCGCCTGCCTCCCTTTTAAGCTACACTTCCATCAACAAATTGCCAGGGTTCCAGGATTCATCATGGAAGAGTAATTGTTAGGTCTAAGATGATTTGCACTTTAATAGACCTGATGAATCCAGTTACTATGTCCACCAGTTGGGAAAATGTACCTCTTGATTGAGGAGTCTGGAGACTCAGCTCCATTCACAACATGAAGATCCAGGGAAGAGGCATGCAAAGATGCTCCCTGTGTTGCATTTCCACCCAGATCTATTCTTTACCTCTGATTAGTCACCTCCGCAGCAGATCTGGCTGGCAAGAATGGTAGAGAGCTGTGTTGTTCCTCTGGCGTCTTCTATCCAGTCTTGGATTAAGCTCTAGCCTCAGCATCACATCAGGGGCTCAGAGTGGAGTGGGTACCACAAGGTCCCTCCAGCCTTTGTTGCGATTTCATCACTTGGTTTTCGTTTCTTGTTGCTTTGTCCCCAGCCATTAAACCATAAGTGGCATTTCTCCTCCATGGCTGGCTGCCCTCTTGTCCCCATTGTCTCCTTCCTGGTGGTGGTCTTTTGGGACTATGACTGAAGGGACCATTCTTTGGAGAGCCTGGGTCCCTGCAAGGAGCTTTGGAAGCAGTTGGATTTCAGTAGGGACACTTTGATCTCGCTCTTTTTCAGAAGTGTTTTATGACTCAGAAAGTTCCGCCATTGAGTTGTTGTTGCTGGCTGCCCGGTAGTCTTTAGAAAGCTGATTTCCATTCATCAAAGGGCTGAAGTTAAATGACCTTAGTCCAGACAGGCAGAAAGAAAGCAGAGCCTCTTCTGCTTTGGGAGGCCTCATTAACCAGCAGAGGTTTGCTGCCTGACACGCACCCCCTTGCAACTTTTCAGTCACTTGAGAGCATCACGTGAAATTAAGGATTAGACTGGATTCTATTTACACGTTTTTGAACACAGGCTGACCCAAGTCAGAGATGTTTTCTTAGATTTTGACTTGTTTCATCAATGGCGAACAGATTTTTTTTTTTTGGCCTTTTTTCTATAGGCCCTCTTCAGACATGGTTTGTGAAGATGATAATTTGCTCAGAACAACACTTTTTGCAAAATGCCAGCCAGTCTCCTTTTTTTTAACTGCCAAGCTTCTTGCCAGAGAGCAGGATCCCCAGGCTGATCTGAAGGGTGCTCTCATGGGAAGGCAAAATGCTGATCCTTCCTCCCTGTGTGCTCAGCCTGTTAAAGCATGGCTGCTGAGATCAGTCTCCCAAGCACCAGAACTGTGAATCTTGGGTGCTGCACCTCAGTTTTCTCATCTGTAAAGTGGGCAGTGGTGTCTCTCTCTCTCTCTCTCAGGATTGTGGTGATCTATGATGAATTCCTTCCTCAGTTACTCTTCTGTTAGTTGTAGCTTGCTTTTTTAATTGAGTTGTAGTTGGTATACAGTGGGGCTTCCCTGTGGCTCAGATGGTGAAGAATATGCCTGCAATGTGAGAGATCTGGGTTCAATCCCTGGATCGGGAACATCCCCTGGAGAAGGGAGAGGCAACCCACTCCAGTATTCTGGGCTTAAGAATCCCATGGACAGAGGAGCCTGGTGGGCTACAGTCCATGGGGCTGCAAAAGAGTCAGACACGACTTAGAGACTAAACAACACAGGCTAGCATAACAAACAACCACAGGACTGAGGGGCTTAATAAAGTTTGGACGGCGGAAATCTGAGATCAAGGTGTCAACAAGGTTGATTTTTCTTGAGGCCTCTGTCCTTGACTTGTTGATGGCTGTCTTCTCCCTTTGTCTTCATGGGAGCCTGGCAAGCTACAGTCCGTGGGATCTCGAAGAGTCAGACACAACGGAGCGACTGACACACACACACTGGTGAACAGTATTATGAAGTTACAGGTGTATAAGACAGTGACTCACAATTTTAAAAGGCTCTAGGCTCCATGCCCTATGTTGTGCAGTATGTCCTTGCAGCTACTTTTATACATAAGCGCTTGTACCTCTCGCACCCCTTCCCTATTATTGCCCCCCACCACTGATAACCACTAGCTTGTTTCCTATGTCTGGGAGCCTGCTGCTTTTTTGATATTCACTAGTTTCTTGTATTTTTCAGATTCCCTGTGTGATATCACATAGCATTTGTCTGTCTTTGTCTTACTTCACTAAGCATAAAACCCTCTAAGTTCATCCATGTTGCTACAAGGAGCAGACTTCCGTTCTTTTTAGAAAGCATTCCATTGTGTGTTTATATGTATGTATATACACACACGTACATACACACACATCTTCTTTATCCAGTCATCTGCTGACGGACACCTAGGTTGCTTCCACGTCTTGGCAGCTGTAAATACTGCTGCTGTGAACACTGGGGTGCATGTATCTTTTTCCACTAGTGTTTTTGTTTCTCTCGGATATAGACCCAGGAGTAGAATTGCTGGGTCACATGGTAGTTCCTTGAAGATTCTTGACTTTGGTCTAGGAGAGGATCTAGGAAGGAAATGGTCATTGAAACTCCTGGCCTGAGGCCTTTTCAGGCTCCTGAGAACAGGAAATGAGCCCTTGGATATTGGCAGTCATACTGGTGAGAATCCTGGGGATTTTATGGGGGAAGGTAGCCACCACTTGATCAGTGATGAAGACATAAAATCAGAAAATGAGAGGAAGATAAAGAATCAAAGAGGAAGGAGCCAAGAAATCAATAAAGATTGGGATCAAGGCACATATGATAAATCAGGGCAGTGTGGAATGGCTTTGAGCTCCGACTTTGAAACCCCAGTGCTGGCCTTTTCTATGTGACCCAGGTCAAACTATTTACCCTCTCTGGGCTTGATTTTTCACTGGCAAATGAGGATAATGGTAGTTCCTTCCTCAGGGGGTTATGGATGCTTAATCAAAAGAAAAAATGCTCTGTGTGCAATGCTAGAAACAGTGGCGGGCACATAGTGGCGATAACATATCAAGCAGTAATTGGTATTATTAGCAGCAGAATTGGCTAGTGCCAATCCTCCTGACCACCCACAGGAAAGTAAGTTTTAGCCTAGATAATAAAAACAGTTTATATTGATTGAGCACATATCGAATTTTTAAAAACTGGAGCCGTGGAGTAGAAGATTCAGCTAAGACACAGACCGAGACATTTTATGATATTTAACTATCAGTTGGCATATTGCTATTCAAAGTCTGAAGTAGCAGTTTACTTCATGTACTTCAGAAAGACCTGGGCACTTCAGGAGGGGGAAAAAAAAAAAGCCCTACATATATTTATGCCCCACCTCTGAAAATTCAGTAGGTCCTGGGTGGAGCCTGGGTGTCAACTTAAATAAAGGCAAGAAAAGCTTCACAGATTGTTCGGGGGGGCACCGGAGGCTGTGAATCGTTGTCCTAAAGGAGTCTGCAAAGAAGCTTGCCTGCAGGAAATGGAAAACTAGTGGGACATCCTCTGGGAATTGTTTTTGCTCTTGGAACACATCACACCTTCCAAGTGTGTTCATAAGTGCTCTGTCTAGCGTGAGCCTGTGTGTGTGTTCTCGAGGGGGCAGGCGGGGGTCGCTGGGGTGAATCCAGATGTACAGAGGGTTCTTGTTTCTGTATCATAGAACTCTTCAGTGGCAAGTATAAAAACTCCATCTTGAACTCGGTTAGGCATAAGAAAATGTGTATTTTTGGCTCTGGAGCAGTCTTTCTCATTCCTCCTCCTGTCTGTCTCTCTGTTTCTCTGCCTCCCTGTTTCTCCCCCCTCACCCCTTCCGCCCACCGCCGACCCGCTTCCTCCGCCTGCCTCTTCCCCTCCCCACCTGTACTGGGATGACTAGCTTCCACCAAGGCTGGACCCAAGCTACCAAATCCCATCATCACCGTCCTCTTTCTGTCAGCCTTTCGGCTCTCTCTCCTCCTGCTGGTTGCACCTCCACGTGCAGGAGCCCCGAATTCCAGATGTGATTCAGATGCTGCCCTGGGTGTCTGGTGTCACACATGACTTGCAGTGACTCTGTGGTTGAACCGACGTCATACGTGGGAACAATCGCGTGGGGCTCTGGGCTTTATTTGCTCTCTCACCTGTCCGTAAGCCTCAGAGGGCCCCACTCAAACCCTCTGTGCCCAAGCAAGACTCAATCAGATTTTGGATTGTATATTGGCATGTGAATTAGTGGATAGAAGGCGGTCTGGGATGCACAGCAAGCCAAGGGCTTCACAGTTACGTGTCAGTTTGAAGCTCTTTGTGAAACCAGAGTTGATTCTTTCTGTTGTATGTGGCCTTAAAATACACATACATTGTGTTAGTCCATACTTTTTTGACATTGCTTTTTTTTTTTTTTTTGATGATGATGGAGGAGTGCCTAAAAATAATGTGTGTCTTGAAGTTCCTTGTTATTCTTTTAATTCCTGTATATTTAATCACACCCTTATAATTAATATGCTTGTTTCTAGTTTGTTTGCTGTTGCTGAAAAAGTATGCATGTGTATGGGTCTTCTTAGTTATATCCAATTCTATATTTTATGAGAGAGACAGAAAGACCCACCTTGTGAAAAGCTGGGATGCCAAACACAGGCGGGATATTAGCTATGGCCAGAGATGGACTTACTGATACTGACATTATCCACCCAGTACCACGCTCACCTTGGTTGTATAACATGCAGTGTTACTGAGAACTCATTTCATTTTGTCTTCCACGAGCCTAAGACAGTCACTTAGGAAACCAATTCTCTCCAGCAGAGCATGTGTGCTGGTAAAACTGCATGGTTTCCCACCGTCAACAGTAAACAATTTAAGAGAAAATGGTACTGATTAATTCCTGAAGTCCAAGTATAAACAGGACTAATGTTAACAGTGCACATGAAGGCTTTCAGGACCCAAAATATTTGCCTGGACTTCCTACACATCTTTGTCCACAAACCCGGGAGCTCCTCCTCGATTAGATCAAGTTGTTCCCGTGGACGTCAGTTCCCACGGTTTTCCTATCCAATTACAGGGCCGCGTTCACTCAAATACCATAATGCAAGTCTGGTGAGCATGTTCTGTCTGGACTATATGCTCACCTCTCCTGAAGGGATGCCTTTGATGTATGGGAGGATTTCAAGTTCAGCTGAATTCTTTTGATTGCTTATTCATGCCACTGAGCTTTGGAATATCTTATCTGCCCTTATTACCACTGCAAGTCAAGGGGGCATGCTTTCCAGTATAAATTATAAAGTGCACATCACTAATTTACTAGAAGTCAGCTATGCGCACACCCTTCTTTAGAACCAGCACTTGAAAGGGATTGAGATAAGCTCGTCAAAGGAGATTATCTCTGACGATTTACTGAGTTCTCCCACAGCCCGTGCTGCTGCAGCGTCTGTGGGTTCATTCTGCGACTTCACAGTTCAACCCCCTTTCGTATTTTACTCTGTCACTTGCAGGAGGAGAATGAAGAGTTACCCCAGATGAATTTCTCCGTGGATGAATAAGGCACACAGTTTTTATTTCCCCCTCGATTGTCGAGTTTAGGTCTATTTTAGGCAGCGCAGAGATGCAGCCAAAAGAAAATATTGCTGAAATGCATTCTCACTCTTTAAATACACTAATGTATTTCCCTAAGGCTTAGTCTTATCTCGGGGTTTTACAGTCATTGTTTTCCAGTAAAAGGCATTGAAGTAAGATGAATTCCAATCCCTTTAAAAGACCCTTTACTCCTGTGTGAAGCAAATGCTAATTTCTGTTTAATGGTATATATTTAACACCGTCATTTGTGTTAAAAATATCAAGATCAATGAGTCTTAGCATATAGAGCTTTAAAAAATACAAATGCCTAGATCCAACTGAAAGCAGAATGGCTGCGAATGGGGGCCAGATACCTATGTTTTTAAAATACTCCCCAGTTTTTCAAAGACTCTCCAGTGGATTCTAATGTGCAGTCAAGTTTGAGGACCCCTGCTCTAGATAAATGTCCCCAGAGGCTTTAGAGATGCTATCACCTTAGAAATGCTTTGTGCAGTAGTTTAAGAAGGCAGGATGGTATGTTAAAATGCATGGGATTTGAGAAGTTTCTCTCTTTCACTTAAGAGTTAATGTGATCTTGGTGAAATTATCCTTTGTAAATACACTTTATTTTGAAATAGTTTCAGATTCACAAGCAGTTGCAGAGATAATAGAGAGTTCCCATGTATCCTTCCCCCAGCTTTGGGACATCATCAAATTATCGGAGAATCTAGTTTCTTTGTCTGTAAAGCAGAGACGAAAAAAACAACAGCAGCTTCAAAGTGAAACTGTACACCTCAGGTTCAGACTTGAACCCAGGGGCTGGGACTTGAACCCGCTGTCTTTTCATTGAGGTCATGCACCTGGCCTTAGGACTTGATGAAGCTTGAGTTCTTTCTCTCATCGCAGAAGGAATTCAGTGAGAGACAAAGTGATAGGTAAGAAGTGGATTCATTTAGAGAGATACCTCATAGACAAAATGTAGACCATCTCAAAAGGCGCCAGCGGCCCTGGGAGACACACTCCACAGACAGCGTGTGGGCCATCGCAGAAGGCGAGAGGCCCCAGATACAGAGCGGTTAGTATTTATGAGTTGGGTAAGTTCATGGGCTAATGAGTGGGAGGACTGTTCCAACTGTCTGGAGAAAGGGGCAGAGATTTCCCTTAAGCAGCTGGACCAGTGCCCATTTTTTGGTCTTTTATGGTGGCCTGCGAGCCGTCATGGCGCTGGTAGGTGTGTTACTTAGCTCGTGCTAGTATATTACAATGAGCCCAGGATGAGGCTCAGGCTCCACTGGAAGTCGAATCTTCCGACGTCTTGGCCCTCACTGGTTCTAACCGGTTATGTTGTATCCTCAACGGCTGTGTCATTCTTGTAGAGATTGTTCCCTGCCCCCTTTACTCCCGTTTGAAAAGGGTTACTGTCAGAATTAAATGAGATAATGATAAAGTGTAAAACCTGTGGGAGAGAGAGTTCTAAGTGGGCTCCCGATCTAATCGTGGAGGAGCTCCCGGGTTTGTGGACAAAGATGTGTAGGAAGTCCAGGCAAATATTTTGGGTCCTGAAAGCCTTCATGTGCACTGTTAACATTAGTCCTGTTTATACTTGGACTTCAGGAATTAATCAGTACCATTTTCTCTTAAATTGTTTACTGTTGACGGTGCACACCCTCCAGTGATTTGCTCACTGGTGCTAATTTAGGTGCTGCTGGGAGGGGATTTTGCAGGTGTAATGAAGGCATCAAATCACTTGACCTTACAATGGGGATATTGTCCAGGTAGGTGTGAGCTATCCTATGATCACACAGAGTCAGGAAAGTCAGAAAGCATCATAGCTAGAGGGATTTGACATGTGAAAAATTCTTCATGGCTGGTTTTGGAGGCGGAGGGGACCACGTGGCGTCTAGCTGATGACCAGCCAGGAAATGAGGCCTCAGTTGTACAAATAGAAGGGACTGAATGCTGCCAACCACCTGAATGAACTTGAAAGTGGACTTTTTCCCAGAGAAAGGAACGCAGCCTGGCTCAGGCAGAAGCCCTAGCCTAGAACCCAGTCACACTGTGCCCAGACTTCTGACTTGCAGAACTGTGAGCTAATAAATTGGGATTATTTTTAACCTGCTAAATATGTGGTAATTTCTTCTAGAGCAGTAAAAAAAGAAAGAAAGAAAAACAAAGGCAGAAAACGTCTAGAGGGCTTCCTCTGCAGCTGGTGTGAAGAACTGATGTGTCCCTTCCCATTGCAGAATCTGGGTGTCTGAGATTATCCATCAGCTCCTCATGGAGCAGGTGGGATAGGGGGTTGAGGAGAAGAAGCAAGCGTCCTTGATATTCACTGTTCACAGTTGTGCAGTAATTGTGATATTTAGCCCAGGGCTTCTCGGCGCACCTTTGACGGTGTGGATGGACTCCTGGGGCTCCCTGCAGGGGTGGGGAGGGGGCCGTCCGGGGCATTGTAGGGTTCTCAGAAGCATCCCAGGCCTCTACCCATGAGATGTCGGTAGTACCCCCCTGGCTGTGTCCAAAACTGTTTCCAGACATGGCCAGGTATTCCCTGGGGACAACCAGGAAGAACCAGTGATACAAAACTATCACGAACTGGCCTCTTTAACAGAATGGATTTGTGTAAGTCTAACATTTTTCAGGATATACTTGTTGATCTCAATGCCATAAAGAATAACGATGTTAAGTACTTCACCTACTTTGGAGGAATTTAGCTAGGGAGACCAAGATGAATGATATATGGGGGCTGGAGAGTGAATTGACTGGAGGCAGAAAAACTGTCTGGAAATACATTTAAAAATGTGTATTTGTTTTGAATTTCACAGAATGCTAGCCTACCCTGCTGAAAATAGCTGGATCTCTGTTGGCACAAAGATATCTTTATAAGAAAATTGACTCTTGCATTCTTATGCAGGAGGGAAGCTAACCATGGAGGATGTAGGTTAGAAATATGAATTCTGTTTCTGAATTTGCAGCTGAGCTTGGATAGAAGTTAAATATCCTGCCTGTTCTCTTGATCTATAAGGTTGGGGGCAGTGGGCAATTCTGGGGATGAAGTGGGAATGTTCTCTGTGTTTGGTGATTGTGTGTTCAGCCGTTACGCTGAGAAAGATTGAGGGCAGAAGGAGAAGGGGGCGACAGAGGATGAGATGGTTGGATGGCATCACTGATTCAGTGGACCGGAGTTTGAGCAGGCTCCAGGAGATAGTGAAGGATAGGGAAGCCTGGCGTGCTGCAGTTCAAAGAGCCGAATGTGAGTTTGTGACTGAGCAATAACATTCAACCTAGGAACCTTGTAAAGATATATTAGATCTCTCTATCACTTGCATGGAATTGGGTGATTTATTATGCATTAATTTCTTAGTACTTGGAGAGGCAAGGTACTCAGGGAACTTTGGAGCTCTGTTTTTTTGTTTTTTTTTTTTTTTTAATTTACTTTAATTGGAGGATAAGAGCTTTACAATGTTGTGGTGATTTTTGCCATATTGCCATATATTGAAAGAGACACAGATGTAAAGAACAGACTTTTGGACTGTGTGGGAGAAGGTGAGGGTGGGATGATTTGAGAGAAGAGCATTGAAACATCTATATCACCATATGTAAAATAGGTGACCAGTGCAAGTTTGATGCATGAAGCAGGGCACTCAAAGCAGTGCTCTGGAACTCTTATTTTAATTGGAATGCTAGGTGAGGACCCTAAGTTTCTCATACACATAGATTTACCAGCTTACCTGATCGTTGAATCTATTTCTGTCATCCCTTCTTTGAATAGACCCTTCATCCAAGAGTGAATAGTACAATGGTCTTATATAATTTGCAACATTCTTTAAATTACTCAGTCTCTTTATAAATATACCAGGTAAGCAAAGCCAAGGTCACTTCAGGGCCTATATTCTTAGCTCTCAGTAATGAATTGCTAGTATTTCTTCTCTCTTTCTATTCTAGTATTTCTTCTTTCTCTCTCTTCCTTCCTCTTTTCCACCCATCAACCCATCCTTCTGACCCAAAACATTTATTCCAAATAAATGTTTTGTGTGCCTAAGTCCTATCCTAGATTTTAGAAATACAAAAATGATAATGTGGATCTTTAATCCTAGGATATTCTGTTGTCCTTGTGGGGAGGATTGGTGGCAGGGATATATAGACATATAAGGACAGGGTAACAAAGTTAATGTAATTGCTAAGGTGTGTTTAAAGAACCATGAGAGTGCAAATAAGGTAAGACATTTTTCTTTAAAATTTGGGAATAGTTGCTTTACAATGCTGTGTTTCAGCTGTACAGCAAAGTGAATGAGCCACACATATGCATATATTTCCTCTTCCTTGGATTTCCTTCCCATTTAGATCAGCACAGAACATTGAGTGGAGTTCCCTCTGCCATACACTAGGTTCTCATTGCTTATCTGTTTTATACACAGTAGCATAGTGTATCTCTTGACTTCCCCCTTTTGCATTCTAGAATTTCATTGCTGTAATGAAAAGGACATCTTTTTTGGATGTTTGCTCTAGAAGGTCTTGTAGGTCTTCTTAGGAAGTCAAGAAATACCTGGAGTAACAGGCAAATTTGGCTTTGGAGTACAAAATGAAGCAGGGCAAAGGCTAACAGAGTTTTGCCAAGAGAAAGCGCTGGTCATAGCAAACACCCTCTTCCAACACCACAAGAGAAGACTCCACACATGGACATCACCAGATGGTCAATACCGAAATCAGATTGATTATATTCTTTGCAGCCAAAGATGGAGAAGCTCTATAGAGTCAGCAAAAACAAGACAGGGAGCTGACTGTGGCTCAGATCATGAACTTCTTATTGCCAAATTCAGACTTAAATGAAGAAAGTAGGGAAAACCACTAGACCATTCAGGTATGACATAAATCAAATCCCTTATGATTGTACAGTGGAAGTGAGAAATAGATTCAAGGGATTAGATCTGATAGACACAATGCCTGATGAACTATCGATGGAGGTTCCTGACATTGTACAGGAGGCAGGGATCAAGACCATCCCCAAGAAAAAGAAATGCAAAAAGGCAAAATGGTTGTCTGAGGAGGCCTTACAAATAGCTGAGAAAAGAGAAGTGAAAAGCAAAGGAGAAAAGGAAAGATATACCCATTTGAATGCAGAGTTCCAAAGAATAGCAAGGAGAGATAAGAAAGCCTTCCTCAGTGATGAATGCAAAGAAATAGAGGAAAACAATAGAATGGGAAAGACTAGAGATCTCTTCAAGAAAATTAGAGATACCAAGGGAACATTTCATGCAAAAATGGGCACAATAAAGGACAGAAGTGGTATGGACCTAATAGAAGCAGAAGATATTAAGAAGAGGTGGCAAGAATACCCAGAACTGTACAAAAAAGATCTTCATGACCCAGACAATCACGATGGTATGATCACTCACCTAGAGCCAGACATCCTGGAATGTGAAGTCAAGTAGGCCTTAGGAAGCATCACTACGAACAAAGCTAGTGGAGGTGATGGAATTCCAGTTGAGCTATTTCAAATCCTAAAAGATGATGCTGTGAAAGTGCTGCACTCAATATGCCAGCAAATTTGGAAAACTCAGCAGTGGCCACAGAACTGGAAAAGGTCAATTTTTATTCCAATCCCAAAGAAAAGCAATGCCAAAGAATGCTCAAACTACTCCACAATTGCATTCATCTCACACGCTAGCAAAGTAATGCTCAAAATTCTCCAAGCCAGGCTTCAACAGTATGTGAACCATAAATTTCCAGATGTTCAAGCTAGATTTAGAAAAGGCAGAGGAACCAGAGATCAAATTGCCAACATCCACTGGATCTTTGAAAAAGCAAGAGAGTTCCAGAAGAATATCTGCTTTCTTGACTACACCAAGCCTTTGACTGTGTGGATCACTACAAACTGTGGAAAATTCTGAAAGAGATGGGAATACCAGACCACCTGACCTGCCTCCTGAGAAATCTGTATGCAGGTCAAGAAGCAACAGTTAGAACTGGACATGGAACAACAGACTGGTTCCAAATAGGGAAAGGAGTACATCAAGTTTGTATATTGTCACCCTGCTTATTTAACTTATATGCAGAGTACATCATGAGAAACGCTGGACTGGAAGAAGCACAAGCTGGAATCAAGATTGCCGGGAGAAATATCAATAACCTTGGATATGCAGATGATACCACCCTTATGGCAGAAAGCAAAGAAAATGTAAAGAGCCTCTTGATGAAAGTTAGAGAGGAGAGTGAAAAAGTTGGTTTAAAGCTGAACATTCAGAAAACGAAGATCATGGCATCCGGTCCCATCACTTCATGGCAAATACATGGGGAAACAGTGGCTGACTTTATTTTGGGGGGCTCCAAAATCACTGCAGATGGTGACTGCAGCCATGAAATTAAAAGACACTTGCTCCTTGGAAGAAAAGTTATGTCAACCTAGGCAGCATATTAAAAAGCAGAGACATTACTTTGCCAACGAAGGTCCGTCTAGTCAAAGCTATTTTTCCAGTAGTCACATTATGGATGTGAGAGTTGAAATATAAAGAAAGTGAAGTGAAGTGAAGTCGCTCAGTCATGTCTGACTCTTGGTGACCCCATGGACTTTAGCCTATCAGGCTCCTCAGTCCATGGGATTTTCCAGGCAAGAGTACTGGAGTGGGTTGCCATTTCCTTCTCCAGAGGATCTTCCTGACCCAGGGATTGAACCCAGGTCTCTCGCATTGTAGGCAGATGCTTTACCGTCTGAGCCACAAGGGAAGCCCTGTGGCTGAGTGCCAAAGAATTGATGCTTTTGAACTGTGGTATTGGAGAAGACTCTTGAGAGTCCCTTGGACCGCAAGGAGATCCAACTAGTCCATCCTAAAGGAAATCAATCCTGATATACTCATTGGAAGGACTGATGCTGAAGCTGAAATTCTAATAGTTTGGCCACCTGATGTGAAGAACTGACTCATTTGAAAAGACCCTGGTGCTGGGAAAGATTGATGGCAGGAGGAGAAGGGGGCAACAGAGGATGAGATGGTTGGATGGCATCACCGACTCAATGGGCATGAGTTTGAGTAAAGTCCAGGAGTTGGTGATGGGCAGGGAGGCCTGGTGTGCTGCAGTCCATGGGGTCACAAAGAGTCAGGTGTGACTGAGCAACTGAACTGAACAGAACTGATCATAGTGTATATATGTCAGTGCCAATCTCCCAATTCATCTCACCCCTTTCCCTCTCCCCGTTGGTAACCATACATTTGTTATTTTTATGCCTGTGTCTCTGTTTCCATTTTGCAAATAAGATCAGTTTAGTTCAGTCACTCAGTTGTGTCCGACTCTTTGTGACCCCATGGACTGCAGCACACCAGGCTTCCCCATCCATCACCAACTTCTGGAGCTTACTCATACTCATATCCCTCAAGTCAGTGATGCCATCCAGCCATGTCATCGTCCGTCGTCCCCTTCTCCTCCTGCCCTCAGTCTTTCCCAGCATCAGGGTCTTTCCCAAATAAGATAATCTATACCATTTTTCTAGTTTCCACATATATGTGTTAATATACCATATTTTTCTCTTCCTGACTTACTTCATTCTGTATGACAGTCCCTAGGTCCATTCTTGTCTACCAAATGTTGTTCTGTTGTATGGCTGGGTAATATTTCATTGTATATATGTACCACATCTTTTTTATCCATTCCTCTGTTGATGGCCATTTAGGTTGCTTCCGTTTCTGGCCATTGTAAATAGTGCTGCAGTGAACATTAAGTGGGGGGGGGTGTCTTTTTGAATTATGGTTTTCTCCGGGTGTATTCGCAGGAGTGGGATGAGACTCATTTTTAGTGTGATGGGCAGGCTATTTAACAGTCCATGGGGTCACAAAGAGTCGGACACGACTGAGAGACTACCACACACACTAGTTTGTGAGGACATGTAAACAACAGTGATCTTATACATATGTCCGTGTAAGCGTCACTGCCCACAGGTCAGTTCAGTGCCCAATTCCAGCCACTCATCACCGTCGTCGTCGTCTCCACTGTGACCTCAGCCGCTGTCACAAAAGAGCCGCTGATGCTCTTTTAACGCTATTCGTAGAAGCTGTTTTTCTCAAGTAGCCAGGTGATTTCGCCTTCCTTTTCCCCACCAGCGAGTGGCTTTCCATGACCCATGGGATGTAATCCAAATGTCTTACCATGATCTGCAAAGCCCTGTGTAGTCTGGCACCCTTGCCCTGAGGTCCAGTCTCTCCTCCCATCGTCTGTTCCCCAGCCCTTCTAATGTCCAGGCCCTTTCAGCATTCCCAGAGGCCCCCTCTCCTGTGCCTGCGCTTTGTATGTTCTTTGCCCAGACACTCACCCAGTTGCTTTTACCGCTTCCTGGCACATCGGTTCTCTGTGCAGAGGCCATTATTGCAGAAAGCTCCTCCCTGACACCCCATCACGCGCCATCCCCTGACCTTGCTTTATTTTCATTCCTCCTCGTTATCACTACCCGACTGACTTGTTTATTACCTTGCATTTCTGCCTTCCCCTCTTAAATTTGGGTTCCATAAGCCTGTAGCTTCATCTCTGCTGCTGCACAGCTGTGTCTCCAGTGGCTGGAATAGTCTCTGGCTAATAGTAGACCCTTGATGACCACTCATTACATGAATGTGTGTACTTTCTGGTATATTGGTATATCTGGTATAATATCCTGGTGATTTAGAAATACATACATCATTTCCATGTTTGACATACATCATGAATTCGATATTATGCATGTGTGCATTCATTGATAACACTCATATATCTTTTATCCTTTATATATCAGATTAGAGATATAGATAACAGCGCTGGCCACCTATACTTTTTTGTCTGCCCAGCATCCCTTTCCCCAGTCTTTTGGTAAGAACACTGGAGTTTTCCTTGGGGACGAACCTTCCTTACCTGTACCTTGGAACTGGATGGAGGTGACTTGGTTTTCCAATCAGAACATCAGCTGTCCTTGACTGCAATGATTGGCTCAGGGGCATCTAACAGCATCAGAGCCAATAAAATTAATTCTGGGACACCTGGGGAAAGCGAAAAGAAGATGCCCTCTAGCTCTGGAGTGGCAGCCGTCTTGACACCTAGAATAAGGTCATCACAGCCTTGACGTCCAATTTTGCCTGAAATGAAAGTATCTTGGCCTTTCCATGAGCCATAACTCCCCACCCCCTTTTTTTCCTTTTTTTCAGTTAATCTAATTTAACTCTTCTCACTTTGAACTGAAAGTCTTAACTACGATAGGGATGAACAAATTCTGGACACTTTCTATGAAGAGCTCAGAGACTCCCGGAGAAAACAAGAGTAAGGCAACCAGGCATTCAGCGTGCGGTAGCTGACAGGCCAGGGTACTGGGCAGCTTGCCCTACACCCTTCGTGGTCAGCGTTCATTGTGTGTAGCGCCCGCTGCACAGAGTCTGACTATCTCTGGAGCTGCCAATATGTGTTCCTTACAGTGCGTGTTGGGCGCATCATCTAGCTTGTTGACTCACTACTTTATCTGTCAGCTGTCTTGTTGCTACACACCTCTCTGTGTCTGCCAACCATGACTGCACATGGCTTTCAAGCAGCCAGTACAAATGAGCGCATCAAATGCCTGTCAGTGAGCAGTGGGAGGGAGGCAGAGCCTCCACAGCTGGCTTAGAGGATGACTTCACGCTGTGAAACCACTTCTCAGTGATTTGTTGGGACGATGACATGTGGGACGATGTTGTAAACCAGGCCTGCTTATTGATGGATTATATGGTTCCGCGTTCATATGCCGTTCATTTGTGTCTTTGAAGATATTTATTTTGATGAATCTAATTTTAGTCTGCAGTGGATTTTTTATTTTGAGTTGATGACAGCAGAAGTGGGTTTTTCTCCCCCATGAAATCTTCTGTTTCTTTCTTTTTTTGATGCATGGAATTCCATCTCTGCTCTGGCACAGTGCTGTTTGGTAGAATATAATGCAAGTCAACATGTGTCATTTCAAATTTTCTAGTACTCATGTTACAAAGAAAGCAAAAGAAATGGGTGAGATTTATGTTGGTATTCTATTTTATTTAATCCAGTATATCAAAAATGTTATTGCAAAATATAACCAATACCAAAATGATTAATGAGATACTTTATTTTTATTTTATGCACAAGCCTTCAAAATCAAGTTTGCATTTTACAGTTACTGCATGTTCAGTTCAGACCGGCTACTTTTACAAGCGCCGGTAACAGCTATTGTATTGAACAAGACAGGTCTATTCGTCTCCTATCTTGAAGCTTCCTAACAATGAGAGCAAACCAAAGGATTCCTTTTTTATTGACTGGTTGGCTAAAACTCCAAATTCCCCACTTTAGATCTACTGAATTAGAACCTCTGAGACTGGAATCCTTGACATCTACAGTTTCAGTATTCTCGTGCTCACCACATTTGCAGAATCAGTGAAATGGAAAAAAAGAAAAAAAGATAGCCTGGGATAGGATTGTACAGCATGGCTGACTGTAGTTAATGATATATATCATGTCTTTGAATGTTGCTAACAGAGTAAATCTTTTTTTAAAAAAACTCATTTATTTGGCTGTGCCAGGTCTTAGTTGCAGCATGTAGGATCATTTGGTTGCAGCTGCAGGATCTTCACTTGCAGCGTATGTATTCTTAGTTGCTGTACGTGGGATCCAGTTCCCTGACCAGGGATCAAACCCAGGC
Organism: Bubalus bubalis; assembly: GCF_019923935.1. Lineage (NCBI taxonomy): Eukaryota > Metazoa > Chordata > Mammalia > Artiodactyla > Bovidae > Bubalus > Bubalus bubalis. The sequence continues at coordinate 4,347,994 of NC_059174.1, read as the reverse complement.
CCCACGCATTGGGATCGCAGTGTCTTAGCCACTGGACCACCAGGGAAATCCCAGAGTAAATCTTAAAAGATCTCATCACAAGAGAGAAAACGTAGCTGTGTGTGGCGATGGACATTAACCAGATGTATTGTGCTGAGCATTTTGCAATATATACATATATATCACATCATTATGTTGTGTACCTGAAACTAACATCATGTTATATGTCAGTTATATATATTAGTTTAGAAAAACATTGCCTGGGTCACCAATTTGAGAAAAAAAATTCTGGTTTCCTAGAGAAAATACCTTTTTCAGACTTCCGAGTTGTGATCAATTAGTGGGTCATGAATCAATTTAATTATTATAACAAACACTAGTGAGAAAGGAAATATTAGAGTAGCATAAAACTAGCATAAAGAGACAATACCAGATTGCTGATATCTAGGAAGTGTGGTTCATAAAATTTTGCAGTGTGGATATGTATGTGTGCATACACTGAGGCAGGTTATAAAATGCATGGGGTGTGTATGCTAATTTTTTAGACATGGCTTTTAGTCAAAATGGTTTAAAAAACACTGTTACAGAACATTCATATTTAATGGCTATGATATAGTATGTCATTGTCCCTCAAGAAAGCAGTATTGTGGGTGCCACTTAGATCCAACCCAGACAGACACTGAATTGTGCTCTGGTAACATTCACAGAGGTGCTGCCCAGGTGGCACGGTGGTAAAAGTCTGCCTGGCAAGCAATAGACACAAGAGATGCCGGTTCGATCCCTGGGTCGGGGAGATCCCTGGAGAAGGAAATGGCAGCCCACTCTAGTATTCTTGCCTGGGAAATCCCATAAATAGAGGAACTTGGCGGGCTACAGTCCATGGGGTTCCAAGAGAGTCAGACATGACTAAGCACCACCACCACCACAGAAGCAGCAGCTATGGGGTCATTGGGTAAATGTCTTTTCTAGCACTGATATGATAGGTCTGAAAAATTAAGTACATCTCTATACATTTATGCCAATTTTTTTTTCTTTACTCCCATCATGCAAGCAAGATTTCCATTAAGCAGTTGAACAGAAATAGAGCACTCGTCTTCTCTTGTTAGCAAAAGCTTGCCTTTCATAGCCCAGCTTTTAGCTGAACTCAGATTCAAGACAAGGCTTGTTTGACCAAGCAAGACCCGTTGGAGTGCCTTGCCGTAAATGCCATAAACGTGTTGATTTAAGGGTTTCAGTGTATACTGTAGGTCATCAAGCCCCAAACAGAGCACACAGTTTTTGATCTGAGGATTCAGGTCTATTGTAAATCTGTCAGCCTCGGCTGTTGAGTCAGCTACTGAGGGCAGAGTGTCTGTGGGGCTGTTTATCCTGTCATATCAGCTTAGGTGAACAGTTTTGTGTTACTCTCGGCAGAGTTAAGCCAGCCCCCCTTAAATGCTCCTTTTGACTCTAATGTGGTTCTTATCTCTGCTTTCTGCTGTTGTCTGTGTCAGTAGCAACAGGGCTTCAGGCCATGTAGCTTTTTACTAAAATATTGCCATTCAGTTTACAAGGTGATTCTGAAATCCTGCATGCCTCTTCTCTCCTTGAGAGAATGTTTCCATTTTTTGCTTTATGGAAAACAAAAAAAGGAGGGGTGGGGGGAAACAGCATAAATTAGAAAGATGTAGGAATCATGAATTTGTATAGTTAAATTTTGCAAAGTGGACACTCATGTAGCTGTCAGCTATTAAATAAATGGAATTTAGAGGGTCACCAGCACCCCTGAAGCCCTTATCTGTCCCCTGGGTACCTAATTGCCTCACTCCTCAAACACTATCGTTATCATGATTTCTATCACAGAAGATTCCTTTTGCCTGATTTTGAACCTTGTTTAAACACACTCCATGGAATGTTCTTCGTTGACTAGCTGCCTTTTGTTCAGCAGTCTGTTGTGATTGCCACCCATCTGGTTGTACACAGCTGTCAATTATTCACTTGCTTTGCTCCAATATGTGATGCCATTATATTAATTGCCGCACTTTTTGTTGATGGACATTTGGGTTGTTTCTGGTTTGGGGCTATACAAGTAATGCTGCTGTCAGAATTCTTTTGTAGGTCTTATGGTTTAAACATGTAGTCATTTCTGCTGGACATCTAGAAAAATGGAATTTCTGGGTCATAATATAGAGCAGGTGCAAATTCAGCGTCGTTAGGAACTGTCCGTTTTTGCAGTGAGCCTACCGATTGACGTTATTCCCGCGAGCTGTGTATGTGTCCCTTGATCCTCATCTTTGCCAGCACTTGGCGTTTGTTTTTGTTTTCCTGTCTTTTTTCATTTGAACAAATCTGGTGTGTGTGGAGTATATCGTACTGCAATTCTGCATTTCCCTTAGACCTTTAGATATCCTTTTATCAAATATCTCCATTGGGGTTGGTTTTTTTCTTTTTGCCATTTTTCTATTGGTTTATCTGGAGATGGGATCTCTTGGATTAATGTATTTCCTCCACCTTTTCTGGGTCATCTTTTCATCCCATTAATGGTTTCTTTTGACAAATAACATTCTTAATGTCTCCCAATTGATCGTTCTTTGGCATGCTATATTAGACCCCTTTACTACACCCAAGATCATCAAGATGTTTTCCAATGTAAAATTCTAGAAGCTTTACTTACCTTCACACTTAGTCTCTACTCTACTTGGAATTTGTTTTTGTGAATGGTATGAGGGGTGGGACAAGATACCTTTTCTTCCCAGTTGGAGATATCAGCAAGCACTATTCCTTTCAAAGATGATTCTTCTAAGTGTACTGTGTGGAAGGGGGATCTTTCTTATGAATAATGTGATAGTGTACGTGTTGTTCTGTTCCTTCTCTATTTTATTCTATTTTTTAAAATTTTATTTTATTTTTAAACTTTACAATATTGTATTGGTTTTGCCAAATATCGAAATGAATCCGCCACAGGTATACATGTGTTCCCCATCCTGGACCCTCCTCCCTCCTCCCTCCCCATACCATCCCTCTGGGTTGTCCCAGTGCACCAGCCCCAAGCATCCAGTATCGTGCATCAAACCTGGACTGGCGACTCGTTTCGTATAAGATATTATACATATTTCAATGCCATTCTCCCAAATCATTCCACCCTCTCCCTCTCCCACAGAGTCCAAAAGACTGTTCTATACATCAGTGTCTCTTTTGCTGTCTCATATACAGAGTTATTGTTACCATCTTTCTAAAATCCGTATATATGCGTTAGTATACTATATTGGTCTTTTTCTTTCTGGCTTACTCCACTCTGTATAATAGGCTCCAGTTTCATCCACCTCATTAGAACTGATTCAAATGTATTCTTTTTAGTGGCTGAGTCATACTCCATTGTGTATATGTACCACAGCTTTCTTATCCATTCATCTGCTGATGGACATCTAGGTTGCTTCCATGTCCTGGCTATTATAAACAGTGCTGCGATGAACATTGGGGTACATGTGTCTTTTTCAGTTCTGGTTTCCTCAGTGTGTATGCCCAGCAATGGGATTGCTGGATCATAAGGCAGTTCTATTTCCAGTTTTTTAAGCAATCTCCACACTGTTCTCCATAGGGGCTGTACTAGTTTGCATTCTCACCAACAGTGTAAGAGGGTTCCCTTTTCTCCACACTTCGTTAGTTATTACAGCTCTCTAACTTGTCTTGATATCTATCGATAGCAGTGTAAGTCCTACATCTTGATCCTTCAAGACTGGCTTGGACTGTTTGCACCTTTATATGCATTTTAGGATCAGTTTGCCAATTCCCATTAGAATGCCACTGGGATATTTACTTGGATTATGTTGAGTTTATAGGTTAATCTTGACAATGCTGTTTTTCAATGCATAAATATGGTGTATCTCCTTTGTTTAACTCTTTAAGTTCTTTCAGTAATGGTTTGTAATTTTCATTATAGAGGTTGTTAGATTATTTTTCTTGTCTGATGTTTTCGATGCTGCCTAAAATGGAATATTTGCACTTATTTCATTTTCTAAACTTTTGCTGTTGATAAGTAGAAGTGAAATTGATTTTTGCCTACAGAGTTTTGTCTGGAAATCCTTCACGTCTCAATTTTAGAAATTTACTTATAATTTTTTTACTTCTTTATATGAAATCATGTCTTTGACAGTTTCTCCCTATCTTTTTGAATTTATTATTATTGTTATTATTTTATTATTATTTTGCCTCTTGCAAAGTCAAGGACCTTATGAATGATGTAGAATATAAGTGATTCAGTCCTGATCTTGAGGGGGTAATATTTCTACTTTTCCATTAGCATGATGTTAACTGTAGCTGTCTTTGTCCATATACTTCAGTAGATTGATAATGTCCCTTTTATTTGTAGTTTGCTAATTTTATTTTTTAAAAATGTTAGCATCTGTTGAGATCATATGAATCTTTTTTTAATTAAACATACTGATTTCTTCAAGTATTATTTCAACCTTGCTTTCCTGAAATAAACTTATATTTGGCCATGATGTACTATCACTTTCAATCATTGCTGAGTATGATCTCGAAGTATTTAATTTTCTTATGGATGTTTGTGAGCAAAATTAGTCTGTAACTTTTCTTATTACATCCTTGGGTAATGAAGTTAGGCTGTTTTCATAAAACAAATTGAAAAAAAACTTTGCTACTACCTTCCTTAGGTTTAATTTGCTATTTTTTTTGTAATGGGGAATCTTAGGTCATTGCTTTGTAACCTTTTCCTTTTCTAATATATGCTTTTACAACTAATCTAATATATGCTTTTAAAACTAAACATTTAACATAAATATTACTTTATCTATACATCACAAATTTTAATATATTAAATCTTTATTGTCATTTATTAAAAATATTTTATAATCCCCTTTGTATATCATTTTTAACTCAAAGATAATTTAGAAATGAATTGATTAATTGCAGACATTTCAAGGTATTCGAGTCCTTTTTGCTTTTGATTGCTAGTTTAGTTTCACAGTGATTTTTAGAACATCCATCCACTTGTCCGCTCTTTGAAATTTATTGAATCTTGCTTTATGGTCTAGGATGTGGTCACTTTTTGGGTTCAAGATAACTGATCCCTTTATATTTGGAATGAATGTGAATTCACTTTTTATGTGTACACTTATGTGTTCACTTATTATGTGTACACTTATGTGTTTACTTATTATGTGTACACCAATTCTGTCAAGTGTATTAACCATGGCTTCCCTCATAGCTCAGTTGGTAAAGAATTACCTGCAATGCAGGAGACCCTGGTTCGATTCTTGGGTCAGGAAGATCTGCTGGAGAAGGGATAGGCTACCCACTCTAGTATTCTTGGGCTTCCCTTGTAGCTCAACTGGTAAAGAATCTGCCTGCAGTATGGGAGACCTGGGCTCTATCCCTGGGTTGGGAAGATCCCCTGCAGGAGGGGAAGGGTATCCACTCCAGTATTCTGGCCTGAGGATTCCATGGGCTGTATAGACCGTGGGGCCGCAAAGAGTCGGACGCGACTGAGCGGCTATCACTTTCACTTTCATAGTAACCTGCTGGTCAGATCGTTTCTGTCATTACTGATTTTCCTGGTTACTTGACCTGTCAGCTTTTGAGAGATGTATATTAAAGTCTCTCATTGTGGCTGTGAAGTTATCTGTTTTTTGTTAGTTTCACAAAATTTGCTTTATTTTGAATTTCTGATATGGGCTAATACAGATGTAAATTTTTTATCTTTTCCTGATAAGCTGTTTTAAAATATAAAATGTCTCTTTTTATCTATAAGTAATGCTTCTTGCCTTAGTCTATTTTTGATTAGTACAGCAGCAGTTTTATTTTGTTTGATGTTTTTGTGGTATAACTTTGTCCCATCCTTTCACTTTCTACATATTTTTGTCCTTAGTTTTGAGGTGAGGTATTAATTTATTAATTAATTTTTAATTGAAGTATAGTTGGATTACAATATTATATTGCCTTCAGGTATATAACATAGTGACTTGATATTTTTATACTTTACAAAATGACCACTATGATAAATCTAGTTACCATGGGTCACCATACTGTTCTTTAATATATTCTCTATGCTGTACATTTCATTGCACATGACATTTATTTTATAACTAGAAATGTGTATCTTTTATTCTAAGATGAATCATTTATAAACATTTCATAGTAAAGTTTTTAAAATTCATTCTGATATTTTGTTACTAGTTATTTGTTTTCAGATTGTCCCACTCTCTCTGCTTTGGTTTTTCTTCTTTCTCACCTTATTTTGGATTAATCATTATTTTTATCTCTACTGTTCTATTTTCCCTTTTTCAGCTTATTAGTTGTGAATTATTTTTAATTCTTATAGTATTATCCTAGAGATTTCAACATATATCTTTGATTTGTTAGAGCCTAACATAAATGAACACCTTTAGCACTTCTGTTATATTATAGTAAACTTAGAGTGCTTGAAATCCATCTGCCCTCTGCTAGGTTATTATTAAGTATTTTAATTTTATATGTACTTTATACCCAATAAGGTATTATCATTATTGCTTGCAACATTAATATTCATTTAGATTTACCCACATGTACCTATTTCACTTCGTTATTCATTTTCTCTTATTTCCATTCTTCCATCTGGGAATAAATGTGTGTGTGTGTGTGTGCATTTGTGTTCTAAGTGTGTGTATTCATTCCTCTATAGTATGCTTGAAGAAATTGCATTAATATTTATTTTAGTATACATCTGATGGTGACAAATAATTCTCTCAGTGTTGATTTGTCTGGAAATGTGTTTGATTTTTGTTTGTTTCCAGTGGATTTAGAACTCTAGGGTGGCCAGTATTTTCCTTCAGCTCTTTAAAGATGTTAAACCGTTATCTCCTGACTTCTATTGTTCCTAACAACTACTGTCCTTCTTACTGTTACTTTTTTAAGGTAATATGTCTTACTGTCTTAATTTTAGCTGTTTAAAATATTTTTTACACCTTCAGTGTGCAGCAGTATTACTGTGATGTGCCTGGATACTTTTTTTTGTTTAAACTCTTGGGACTTATAATGCATCTTGATATGTGGTTTGAAGTCATGTTCAGCTTTGAAAAGTTTCTGATCATTATCTTTTCACATGTTTCATCTGACTTATTGTCTCACCTCCTCTTCTGAGGCTTCAGTTGCATATATATTACATATATATTTTCATTAAAATATACCAATAACATGTATATTAAACATTTTCTATTTGCCTGTTTTCCAAAATGTTAATCCTCCTTTCAGCTGTGTCTGAATCTTTTTAAAACACATCTGAGTTCTTAATTTGAATCATAACTTCTCAAATTTGATTTTTAAAATAAATTTTTGTTTTCCAGTGAAATTTTCTCACTTGATGCATATTTTTTTGAACATGTTATCCATAGTTCTTTAAAGTCTGTGGCTAAAAACAGCAATATTTACCTCACTTGTGGATCTCTTTCTAAGTTTCTGGGGTTTTCCCCCTCTTTAGTCCTGCTTCTTATGCCTTATGATTTTAAGTAAATAGTGAATGTTATACATGAGCAATGATGCTAGATGAACCTTTAACGTCATGAAACAGTTAGGTGAGGGTATACTAATTTAATCCAATGAACTGTTTTGAGGCTGAACTGCGGTCTTTTAGAGTCAGCTGTGCTTCCAGTTTTCCTCTATACCTAGGAGGCAAACCTCCAGGTGCTCCACTGAAGACTGGACATTTTCACTAGTTTTCATCTTCTTCGGTGATTAATCAGCTCAGCCTTCTTTTTATCTCCCCATGAAACTACCAAGACCTTGGTTTAGCTCCTTCAAACTTTGAGTTGTTAACTTTCTCTTTGGTTTCTCTAAATCATCACCATTTATGACGTAGCAAATCCCTCAAAGAGATAAGCATTTCAGACCATTGCACTCTGTTCTTTGTGCTCTTCTTCTGTATGGGATTTGGCTCTTCAGGTCCTAGATATGTTTATAAGCTCCAAACACAAGTTTTAGTCCTCCTACTTTCTTGAAGCAGCAGAAAACTGGGCTATGGTTTTTGTTTCTTACCAGTTGCTTTTGTGTTTTTAGCCTATTCATTGAATGTTTTGAGGGGAAAATAATGTAGTATGCTGAGATCATTTAACAGCCTTTTCCTTCCTCTGGAATCTTTGTCCTTATGATTCGGAGTATCTTTATAGTTATGTAATATCTTCAAATAGATTTTAAGGGGAGGTAGCCAGTTTCCCCCTCAGTCATTCTCTCCCATGAGGAAGCTTCTGTAAGCCTCTTATCCTTCTCCATCAGAGGGCAGACAGACTGAAAACCACAGTCACAGAAAACTAACCAATCTGATCACATGGACCACAGCCTTGTCTAACTCAGTGAAACTATTATCCATGCTGTGTAGGGCCACCCAAGACAGATGGGTCATGGTGGAGAGGTCTGACAAAACGTGGTCCACTGGAGAAGGGAATGGCAAACCGCTTCAGTATTCTTGCTTTGAGAACCCCATGAACAGTATGAAAAGGCCAAAAGATAGGACACAGAAAGTTGAACTCCCCAGGTCGGTAGGTGCCTGCTATGCTACTGGAGATCAGTGGGGAAATAACTCCAGGAAGAATGTAGAGACAGAGCCAACGCAAAAACAACAACCAGTTGTGGATATGACAGGTGATGGAAGTAAAGTCTGATGCTGTAAAGAGCAATATTGCATAGGAACCTGCAACGTTAGGCCCATGAATCAAGGCAAATTGGAAGTGGTCAAACAGGAGATGTCAAGAGTGAACACTGACATTTTAAGAATCAGTGAACTAAAATGGACTGGAACGGGTGAATTTAACTCAGATGACCATTACACCTACTACTGTGGGCAGGAATCCCTCAGAAGAAATGGAGTGGCCATCGTGGTCAACAAAAAAGTCTGAAATGCAGTACTTGGATGCAATCTCAAAAACGACAGAATGATCTCTGTTCATTTCCAAGGCAATATCAAGGTAATCCAAGTATATACCCTGACCAGTAATGCTGAAGAAGCTGAAGTTGAACAGTTCTATGAAGACCTAAAAGACCTTCTAGAACTAACACCCAAAAAAGATGTCCTTTTCATTATAGTGGACTGAAATGCAAAAGTAGAAAGTCAAGAAACACCTGGAGTAACAGGCAAATTTGGCCTTGAAGTACAGAATGAAGCAGGGCAAAGGCTAATAGATTTTTGTGAAGAGAATACTCTGGTCATAGCAAACTCCCTCTTCCAACAACACAATAAAAGACTACACATGGACATTACCAGATGGTCAACACCGAAATCAGATTGATTATATTCTTTGCAGCCAAAGATGGAGAAGCTCTATACAGTTGGCAAGAATAAGACTGGGAGCTGACTGTGGCTCAGATCGGGAACTTATTGCCAAATTCAGAGTTAAATTGAAGAAGGTAGGGAAAACCACTAGACTATTCAGGTATGACCTAAGTCAAATCCCTTATGATTGTACAGTGGAAGTGACAAATAGATTCAAGGAATTATATCTGATACACAAAGTGCCTGATGAACTATGGATGGAGGTTCATGACGTTGTTCAGGAGACAGGGATCAAGACCATCCCAAAGAAAAAGAAGTGCAAAAAGGCAAAATGATTGTCTGAGGAGGCCTTACAAATAGCTGAGAAAAAAAGAGAAGTGAAAGGCAAAGGAGAAAAGGAAAGATATACCCATTTGAATGCAGAGTTACAAAGAATAGCAAGGAGAGATAAGAAAGCCTTCCTCTGTGATCAGTGCAAAGAAATAGAGGAAAACAATAGAATGGGAAAGACAAGAGATCTCTTCAAGAAAATTAGAGATACCAAGGGAACATTTCATGCAAAGATGGGCACAATAAAGGACAGAAGTGGCATGGACCTAACAGAAGCAGAAGATATTAAGAAGAGGTGTCAAGAATACACAGAAAAACTGTACAAAAAAGGTCTTCATGACCCAGATAACCACAATGGTGTGATCACTCACCTAGAGCCATACATCCTGGAATGAGAAGTCAAGTGGGCCTTAGGAAGCATCACTACAAACAAAGCTGGTGGAGGTGATGGAATTCCAGTTGAGCTCTTTCAAATCCTAAAAGATGATGCTGTGAAAGTGCTTGCATTCAACATGCTAGCAAATTTGGAAAACACAGGACTGGAAAAGGTCAGTTTTCATTTCAATCCCAAGGAAAGGCAATGCCAAGGAATGCTCAAACTACCACACAATTTCATTCATCTCATACGCTAGCAGAGTAATGCTCAAAATTCTGCAAGCCAGACTTCATGTTCAACAGTACATGAACCGTGAACTTCCAAATGTTCAAGCTGGATTTAGAAAAGGCAGAGGAACCAGAGATCAAATTGCCAACATCCATTGGATCATCGAAAAAGTGAAAGTTCCAGATAAACATCTACTTCTGCTTTATTGACTATGCCAAAGCCTTTGACTGTGTGGATCACAACAAACTGGCAAGTTCTGAAAGAGATGGGAATACCAGACCACCTGACTTGCCTCCTGAGAAATCTGTATGCAGGTCAAGAAGCAACAGTTAGAACTGGAAATGGAACAACAGACTAGTTCTAAATCAGGAAATGAATACATCAAGGTTGTATATTGTCCCCCTGCTTATTTAACTTATATGCAGAGTACATCATGAGAAATTCTGGACTGGGTAAAGCACAAGCTGGAATCAAGATTGCCGGGAGAAATATCAACAACCTCAGATATGCAGATGCCACCACACTTATGGCAAAAAGCACAGAAGAACTAAAGAGCCTCTTGATGAAATTGAAAGAGGAGAGTGAAAAAGTTGGCTTAAAACTCAACATTCAGGAAACTAAGATCATGACATCTGGTCACATCACTTCATGGCAAATAGGTGGGAAAACAATGGAAACAATGGCAGACTTTATTTTCTTGGGCTCCAAAATTACTGCAGATGGTGACTGCAGCCATGAAATTAAGATGCTTGCTCCTTGGAAGAAAAGTTATGACCAACCTAGACAGCATATTAAAAAGCAGAGACATCACCTTGCCAACAAAGGTCGGTCTAGTTAAAGCTGTGGTTTTTTCAGTGGTCATGGATGGATGTGAGAGTTGGACTATAAAGAAAGCTGAGTGCTGAAGAATTGATACTTTTGAACTGTGGTGTTCAAAAGAAGACTCTTGAGAGTCCCTTGGACTGCAAGGAGATCCAACCAGTCCATCCCAAAGGAAATCAGTCCTGGGTGTTCATTGGAAGGACTGATACTGAAGCTGAAACCCCAGTACTTTGGCCAGCTGATGTGAGGAACTGACTCATTTGAAAAGACCCTGATGCTGGGGAAGATTGAAGGTGGGAGGAGAAGGGTCAACAGAGAATGAGATGGTTGGATGGCATCACTGACTCAATAGACATGGGTTTGAGTGAACTCCGGGAGTTGGTGATGGACAGGGAGGCCTGGCGTGCTGCAGTCATGGGGTTGCAAAGAGTTGGACACAACTGAGCGACTGAACTGAAGACATCTTAAAATGCTTTTCTAGTTGTTCTTAATGGAAAGGATGGTCTACTACAAGATTAACTCAATTTATGTCTTTATTACTTTTCTATTGAATTATTGAAGACACTGTAGAAAAGAAAGAGAAGTAGAATTTGGGTATGATGGGACTAGCCAACATAAATTTCTACCTAATACCTATTTTGTGGCTGGTTTTATGAGGAACTGAGAGACAAAGAAGCCACACAAGTACTGTAAAGAGGTATAATTATTTGGTATGTAATGCTGTTTTTTTTTTTTTTAATGAAGAGTTATACTTAAGACAGTGGGACATTTCATTTCCTTATCCAAATTACTTCTATATATAGCTAGTAATTTAAAGAGTGTTTTTCTTGGTCTAAGTTTCTTACAGAAGAAGAAATGAAGCATTAGACATTAGAAACTGAATGTTTGTGTCTCCCTGCATCCCAGGATCCATATGTTGGAGGTCTAACCCTATAAACGATTATGTTTGGAGAAAGGAAGTAATGAAAATTGAATGAAGTCATAAGAGTGGGACCCTAATCTGATAGAAATGTTGCCTTTATAAGAGGAAGAGACATCAGAGCTCTTTCTCTACCATATGAGGACCAAGCAGAAAGTGGTTGTCTTCAAGCCAGTGGGAGAGCTCTCACCAGGACCTGAACTGGCTGACATCTTGACTGGAAACTTCCAGCCTCCAAAATTGTGAAAAGATGAATTTCTGTTGTCGAAGCAACTCAGTTGGTTATTTTGTTATGGCAGCATTAGTTGCCTAATTTAAGGACTTAACCACTTAAAGCCTCTCAACTATTGAGGCAGAGGAATAGCCATACTAGGAATAATACTGGCTTCTTATTAATAACACACTGGAAGAGTTCATTTCCTAAGCAGTATATGTCAATGTTAGGGCTTCCCTAGTGGCTCAGACGGTAAAGCGTCTGCCTGCAATGCAGGAGACCCGAGTTTGATTCCTGGGTCGGGAAGATCCCCTGGAGAAGGAAATGGCAATCCACTCCAGCACTCTTGCCTGGAAAATCCCATGGACGGAGGAGCCTGATAGGCTACAGTCCATGGGGTCGCAAAGAGTCAGACACGACTGAGCGACTTCACTCACTCATACGTCAATGTTAAGTGAATTTGAAACCTGATTATAGCCTGTCTGCTCATTGAGAGCATTGAAATAAATGAATCTGTTCTATTGATGATTGGAACTGGGGCTGCGTTGGATGATGGATTGGGCATTGCAAGATGTTCTCCCAAGTGGGCTGGAGAGGTGCTCAAGATATTGAAAACAATTCCATTATTTCAGTTTGATTTTCATTCAGGACTGAAAATTTTTGGATACGTTTTTCCAAGAGCTGCTTGTCTGGACATGAATTTTGGTCCACTTAGCTGTCAACACACTGTTGGAATGCCCAGATTCTCTCTCCCAGTCTCAGCATGGGGGTGGCCAAATGCTGCTTCAAGACAAAGTCTTATATTAAGTCTCTCTTTTGCATTCCCCATGTCTGGATTTCAGCATCAGTTTTAGTCAGACCTGCCCAAAATCAGTTGGAATTTTGTCCTCACCCATGGCTCAGGCAATTAACAGCTGTGTTTAAAACTGTTTTTCTGGAGGCTCTGGTGTTGTCTTTCATTAAGGTTTTATTCAAACATCCTTTTCATCCCGAAATCTCTGATGTTCCTGTGCTGAGTTAAGGACTCAAGCTTTGTGCTTTTAGGGCTTACCTTGGTCACCATGCTGCATGGCAATTACCTGTTTACTCCCTGATAGGTAACCCTTTGAGGAAAAAGGCCAGATTATAATCTTTGCATAGAATCAGTCACATTAGCTGCAAAGGATCACAGAATGAACTGGGTAAGAAATATAGAGAAAAGTAGGTGGACAGAATGACCTGAATTGAACTTTGAGGGTTTATAGCTTTTCATTACACAAACAGAACCAACAGGAAACTTCAGCATTCTTAACTGCCCCATCTACATGTATTTGAGAGTCAAAGCATGATTACTATTGTTTCCCAAATTGATTTTTAAACAATCATTAGCCTTGGAGTTTACTGTACATTTTCTGTGGCTTTGTTTCTTATCTTCTTATAATTATGTTGCTGTTACTGGTTCTGTTATTAACTGGTTCTGTTATTAATGAAGCCCTGGATCCATTTGATAATATAGTCAGGTGAAATTGAGGTTTGCGCTCAAAATCTGTTTTCTCTCAAACGTGATATTTTGTGACCCTGATGTTAATGGAGGTAATGTTAACCTCCAAATTTCTCTTCTTGTCCCTCAGAAGCACCTCCTTCTCCCTGGTCACAGGTATCCGTTGTCTTACGGAGCTTTATGATGGCTTTTGCAGTGATGCAGAACTCAATTCAAGCTCTTGATTCATTCCTGCCTAGCTCTTTTGTCCACTACTTCCTCCTCTGTCCCACAAGAAGGCACAGTCTTCTTAGAGGCCAAGACTTTCAAGGCACAAGAACCAACATCTGAAGAACTGGCTGCAAATCTAACTCCAGTTCTCCTCCAGACCTCCTCTTTTCCAGGACATACTCTTAGGAAAGTCTTCTTTCCAAACTAGATTTGTTCAAGTCCCTTTGTTTTATACCTTCACACCTCCATGTCTCTTCCTTCCAAAATTCTGATCTCCATTTGTAATTAATAGATTCTTCTTTGTGTGATCCTTTGGTTATTGTTTCTCTGTTCTACTTGACCTCAAGAACTGTGAGGCAGGACTCTGTCTGGTTTGCTCATATTATCTGGCATATACAAGTACCCACACATATATTTTGAATGAAACAATGACTGTGTCCTGTAATAGAAAATAAACTGGCTGAGACATGAAGACCATTTAGACATTGTTCAGAGGACCTGCTTGGAACACAGGCAAAAGGCTGTGTTCCAGGCAGAGGTATCCAGATGCCCAGAAGCAAAAGAAATGTTGACTTCTAACACCTATGGGTCCCCAAGACCTCCAATCTATTTCCTCATATGTCATACATAGTGTTCTGTAGTGGGTTTAAAGCACAGACTCTGACTTTAGATAATCTTAAGTTCAAATCTTGTCTCTGCACATTAACAGAATTGTGACATTGGAAGAATGGCTTAAATCTTTAATTCCTCACAGCCCACCTTCAAATATGGATAACATATTCCTTCCATCTAGATATTATGTGGGTTAAATGAACTGAGTCAAAGAAAGCATACTCAATAAGTGCTTGCATTATTATCCCCAATAATGTCAAATTTTAGCCCAGGGATAAAATCTCTCTAGACTTGTATCTTGGAGAAGGAAATGGCAACCCACTCCAGTGTTCTTGCCTGGAGAATCCCATGGATGGAGAAGCCTGGTAGGCTACAGTCCATGGGGTCACACAGAGTCAGACACAACTGAAGCGACTTAGCAGCAGCAGCAGACTTGTATCTACCATTCTACCTCTTAATGGTATCAACACCTCTTAATGATAAATTCCTCTACTTTTCCTCTCTTTAGCACTGTGATTTTGTCCAAATCGCTTAGCTTCTTTGTGCATCATTTGTCTTAACTATAAAGCTGATGATTATTATTATCTATCTCAGAGTCATATTGAATGTGAGATGGAGTTAATGCTTGTAGAGAGTTTTAAACAGTGCTTGGCACATAAGAAGCAGTTAAGGTATTAGATTTCTTTGTTATAATTTATAGTAATTATGATAAAAAATAATTACTAATAATATATCACCATGTGACTCCTGCCCAATGATTGCTTCATGTGCTTTGATAGAGACTATGTTTTTATGATATCCTGGGACATTTCCGAGGAGGAAGCCAGCTGCAGAGGTAAAGAATTCGGGGCATTCATCCATGGCTGGAGCCCTTGGTCTTGAGCCAGGCATCTCTTAAAACTACAGAGAGTTGGGATGATTTTGTAAGAATATGAACTGGAAAGCTCAAACTCTGTTTTGGGGGAGCCAAGAGTGCTAATCCAGCCTTCATTTTTTTGTTTCATAAAAATTTATCTTCTATCCAGTCTTTAGTTTAATTATCCATGTTGCTCAAATGCAGGTTCGTATATCAAGAAGATAAGAAGGCATGTAAGCACTCTCCCACTTAAGGTTGCTTTTTAACATTGTTTACATTCTGCTTAAATCTGAAACTTAAAATTTACTCTCAGAATTTAAAGCCCCATTAGGAACCTCAGCCAGCACTCAAAAGTGGGCTCTGTTCTCTGCTCCCCATGCTTGAGTGCTTCAAGCTACACCCAGGGGTTTGCAGGACCTAGAAGGGCCTCCTTTCTGCTAGAATATGTCTTTAGAAAGGGTTTCTCTGGACTGTCGGAGTAATGAACCCTGCTGGTCCCTATGGCTGCCTCCAGGAAAAGGACCAGTGTGATCAGACGAGGAGGGGCAGGCTCCTTCCCATGCAATAGCCTTCTCTTTGGATGGGAAGCAAGTGTTGGGTCATACTTTGTGCTATAACAGGAAACTTAAGAAACTGAACATCTCATTAAATAACTAAAGTTCTTTTCTACCTGTTTTTTTCTGACTGTTCTGGAAGGAGACAGAGCTTGTGAATTCTAAAGTCTGAGGGGAACAGTGTAACACAGTTATTAAGGGTCTGGAGTCACACCAGGTACAAACTCCAGTTCCACTATGTGCTGGCAAATGACCTAAATGCCGTGGGCCTCAGTGTCCACGTCTCTAAAGCAGAGTTAATATTATCACCTGCTTTGAAGGACTGGTGGATTGATTTAAGTACAGCCCCTGCCATTGGCCCCTGAAACATAGTAAACACAGCAGCTCTGACTATCTTGCATCGTTGTGCCTTTGTTGTTGTTCATCCCCAAGTCGTGTCCAATTCCTCATGGCCCCATGCACTGCAGCATGCCAGGCTTCCCGTCCTTCACCAACTCCCAGAGTTTGCTCAAACTCATGTCCATCGAGTTGGTGATGCCATCCAACCATCTCAGCGTCTGTCACCCCTTCTCCTCCTGCCTCCTATCTTTCTCAGCTTTTGAGTCTTTTCTGGTGAGTAGGCTCTTGGCATCAGGTGGCCAAAGTATTGGTGCTTCAGCATCAGTCCTTCCAGTGAATATTCAGGGTTGAAGTGAAAGTGAAAGTTGTTCCGTTGTGTCCATCTCTTTGCAACCCCATGGACTATATAGTCCATGGAATTCTCCAGGTCAGAATACTGGATTGGGTAGCCTTTCCCTTCTCCAGGGGATCTTCCCAACCCAGGGATCAAATCCAGGCCTCCCACATTCAGGTGAATTCTTTACCAACTGAGCCACGAGGGAAGCCCAAGAATACTGGAGTGGGTAGCCTATCCCTTCTCCAGCAGATCTTCCCAACCCAGGAATCGAACCGGGGTCCTCTGCATTGCAGGCTGATTCTCTACCAACTGAGCAATCAGGGAAGCCCATCCAGGGTTAGTAGTAGTTAAGTCATGGTTGAATGCTGCATAGTACCTATCGGCATGTATTCCGTACTGAGCATTGGTATCACCTGGGCACTATGCGTGGTGTCTGGCAGCATTAACTTACTTACAGCCCAGGATAACTCTGTAAAAAAAAAAAGCTGCAGTGTCAGCTTTCCCATTTGATAATTGAAGCAACCGAAGGTCAGAGAAATTAACTAACTTTCCAGGGTCGTAACACCTTATTTAGAGTGAAAAGAAACAACAGATACCACTTAGTTTGTTTGTGTTTTTTTTTTAAGAGAAAACAAAAAGTTGAAAATTTAAAACTCTTAACTCTCCTGCAGCTTCCAAGAGTGAGAAGCTTGACTGCCCTGATTTGAGTGAACAAAGGAGCGTCTGGTTTGGGGTTCTGTTGGATTCATGTGCTAGAGAATGTCATCAGGACTTGGTCTCTCTCCATCTCTTGGGTCCACTTCCTTCCTTCCATGTTGCCTTCTTGCTTGGACCCCCCTCAGTCTGGCCAGAACAGTCCTGGTCTCACTTCCTACCAGTTTAATGATCTCCGACTAGAGACAGCCTCTTTCCCACAAGATCCAGCTCCATACCCCGGGCTGACCACAGCCAGGATCAAGATGGGTTCATCTCAGGACCCAGGTAAAGTGGCAGCTCCCATAGAGAGTGGTGGGGCCGCCTAGCACCTGAATCACATGGAATGGCAGGGTTTGGAAGGCATTTGCCCCCCAAGAGGTGTGGCTTCTGGCCCAGATGGAGGGACACCAGGCAGGTCAGAGCACTGATGGCTGGTGCTCAGGTTCTGTCGCTGCTGTCTTTGCATCTGTACATGAATAAGCAATCATTCTGTGCACCGCTTGTCTCCCTGTGGCTGTCACTCTATGCCTGCTTTTTCTTTATCAAATCCAAACTTCTAGATACATATTTTCAATCATCCCTCTCTTCAGGCTTGAATTTCTACTCCTTAACTCACTTCCATCTGTTTTCAACCATGGGCAAAATTGTCCCCCAGGAGACATTTGACAGTATCTAGAGACATTTGGGGCTTCCCTGGTGGCTCAGATGGTACAGAATCTGCCTGCAGATGCAGGAGACCCCAGTTTGATCCCTGAGTCAGGAACCTTCTCTGGAGAAGGAAATGGCCGCCCACTCCAATATTCTTGCCTGGAGGATTTCATGGACAGAGGAGCCTGGCAGGCTACACTCCGTGGGGCTGCAAAGTCAGACAAAACTGAGCAACTAACACACACACCCAGACATTCTGGGTTGTCCCATCTGGGGAAGGGGTTACCATTAGTATCTAGTGGGCTGAGGCTAGGTGGGGCTCAGCATCTTAGAGCACAGCACAGTCCCCAACAAGTTTCACCTGGTCCAAAATATCAATAAGGCAGAGGCGAGACCCTGAGATCTAGGCCAGTGCCTTAAAACTGTCATGACACTGCTATATATTAAATAGATAAACAACAAGGATCTACTGTATAGCACAGGGAACTCTGTGCAGTATCCTGTAATAAACACATGATGGGAAAGAATAGGAAAAGGAATATGTATATAATACATATATAATACATATAATACATATATAATACGTACACATATAAGTGATTCACTTGGCTGTACTCAGCATTGTAAATGAGCTAAAATTAAATTTTTATAAAAACACCCAGGCAAAACTGTAATTTGAAGATACATGCAGCACAATGTTCATTGCAGCACTGTTTACAGTAGCCAAGACACGGAAGCAACCTAAATGCACATCGACAGATGAACGGGTAAAGAAGGCGTGGTGTGTATAGACAATGGAATACTGCTCAGTCATAGCAGAGTGACGTAATGCCAGTTACGGCAACAGGGACGGAACTAGAGATGATCTTACTAAGTGAAGTAGATCAGAGAGAGAAAGACAAATACCAAATGATATCATTTCTATGTGGAATATAAAATATGATGCACATCACCATATCTATAAGACAAAGACAGACAGACTGACAGAGAACAGACCTGTGGTTGCCAAGGAGGTGAGGGGCAGGGAAGGGAAGGAGTGGGGGCTTGGGATTAGCAGAGGCAAACTATTACATATGAACGGAGAAACAGCAAAGTCCTGCTATAGGGAACTACGTTCAATATCCTGCCACAAACCATAATGGGAAAGATATGAAAAGGAATATATACGTGTGTGTATATATATATGATACTACTAAATACTTATCATTTATATATGTATATAAAACTGAGTCACCTTGCTGTACAGAGGAAATTGGCACAACATTGTAAATCAACTATATTAAAGTAAAATTTAAAAAAAAAACACAAAAAACTTATGACCAAAGCGATCACATCCTCCCTGTTGCTAAAGCCGGCCCATTCCCTCTCAGCCCTGAGATTATCCAGCCTTTCCAAAATGTTTGGCAGTTTTGACCATGACCATCTGGAAACCCTCCATTGCCTTGGAGTATGTGACTATCGACTCAACATGTGCCAATATACGTTGCTTTTTAAGGTACTTTATTCCAAATCTAATACTATTATTTCCACCAGTAAAGAAGGAAAAAAAGAGTTTTCAAATCCGCTTGAGACATGGGAAACGTGTTTTAGACATAGTGGTTTTTTCTGACATAGTTCTAAGGCACTGATTGGAGCTGGGGTTCTCAGCCTCTACGTGATCTTAGTCCAGGCGAGATGTTGTCGTGGGGGGTGGGGCCGCTGCTGTGGGACATTAAGCTGCATCCCTGGCCTCCTCCCACTGAATGCTAGTAACACCCCTCCCCTGGATTCCCTGCTCTTCTTTCGACCCTTTCTCCCCAGTTTCCCACCCTTATCATTCTGTAGATCAGGTGTCCCCCATGCAAATCCTGACCCAGGCAGGAGGCACAAATAAAGCAAGCTCGGTGCACCAGTGCACGGAGGAGTCACACAGGAGACTGAGGCACAGGGGGCTGGGGTCTCAGTTAAAGAGGCAGCTCCTTGTCATCTCTAGCTTCTCAGGAAGGTGGCCCAGTGTTGCTAGCTTCCTTGGGTTTCCCAAACAACCCATGCATCTGGATAGTGTGAAATCTTTCTGTGTTTAGTGTGGGCGACTTATTCTCTATTATCAGTATGTAACTTCCTCTGCCTTCAATATCAGAATTTCCTGGGGATTTTTTTTTTTTTTTTATAACTCTGTTGGGACTTCACTGGCAGTCTGCTGGTTAGGACTCTGGGCTTCCTCTGCAGGGGACATGGGTTCAATCCCTGTTCGAGGAACTGAGATCCTACCGTGTGGCCAAATAAATAAATGAGCTCTGTTTTCTTCTTGTATTCTGTGCAGTCACAAACTTACTGAGTTTCTTGGACTCAGTTAGCATCGATAAACTAATGACTCCAAATTCTTCAAGGCCTGTATGTCTCATAATGATGATTTCATTCAGCTTGTCAAACAAAAGGGTGCTCTTTGGAATAGAGATACTTGTGCATTTCTGTGAATGTAATCTGCTGGGTGATGGTGTTGATGAACATGATGACAAAGAAGAAGAGACCCTATGATACAGTAATATTTTAGCTACAGCATTTGGGAACTCGGACGTGTTTTTATTATTGTACTTAGGTAGGGTAAGTTGGAAAAATGTGGATCCTGTCATCCTTCATATATCTTTATATCTCTTTCTCTTTATCTATCTATATATTTATATTTCACTTATGCAGGAATAGGTCTTCCCTGGGGACTCGGCAGTAAAGGATCCTCCTGCCAATGCAGGAGAATTGTGTTCAATCCCTGGGTCGGGAAGATTCCCTGGGGAAGGAAATGGCAACCCGCTCCAGTATTCTTGCCTGGGAAATCCCATGGACGGAGGAGCCTGGTGGGCTACAGTCCAAGGGGTCACAAAGAGTCGGACTCGACTTGGCGACGAAGCAGCAACAGTGTATCAGAATAGATAAGCGCACCGAGTTCCTCCTTTCCACACAGATAACTTTTCTTCTTTCCCAAGCACCCAACAGATTTGAAATGGCTTTCTCTTCTTTTCTCTGCTGATGGAAATAGTAGTATTAGATTTGGCATAATGTGAGCATTTTAAAAGCAGTGCAGATCAGCACAGGCTTAGCGAGCAAACCGGGGTGTCCTTTAATATGAACTCTCTGAACACAATAATGGTTTTGGAATTCACCTGGTCTTTGACTTTGGTTTACAAAATAAACCAGTCCCCGCTTCTGACACGCTTTCTCGGAATCCAGCTTTCCCCTGTGCACTGGAATTTAGAACTTGCACTTTGCAGGCTTTCTCTCGACCTGCTGCCTTATCTTCAGCATTTGTTTTCCCATTAAGACTTTTCCCTTTGAAGAGTTCCTGCGGTTTTAGTTGAAAATGATTTTTCAACCCTGTGGTTCTGATAACAACTTCCTTCAAAAATTACACTAATAATGTGAAACTGGTCCATAATCCATATGGCGTCTGGAAATAGTTATTTTTAAATGACTTTATGCTGAAGTGCAGTCATATTTTTGTAGAAAGACGGTGATCTGCTTTTAATTTGCCGCAGTTTGAAGCCATATTGATACGGGGGTTTTTTTCTGCTGATATTTCAAATTTCTCTTTATGGCAAACACAGTATGTCGATTAACCTCTTGGCTTCTCTTGCTGTCAAGTGGCAGGAGCTTTATTTACCCGATGGGGATGTCTAGAGATTAAAAACTCATTGATTCCATGTAAAACTTGGACGGAGCGTGGTGGAAAGTTCTAGATTATTGTGGTTTAGTGCTCAAGCTTGGGCGTCCAATGGCTAGTGAAAGCCTGCCTTCCTCTACCAGCTGGGTGGCCCTGGGCAAGTGGCTAAACTTTTTCTGAGGCTCGGCTTTCTCATCTACAAAATATTAATGGTATTCTTCCCACCCAAGAGCGCTATTAGGAGAAGTAAATGAGATTAAACAGCTTGGCACCCTGCCTAGCGCATTGTGATAAGTGCTTCATCCATATAAAAAGAACTTCTGCTGGCCTTGGTATTTGTAGTAACAGTGGTAGGAATCATAATGCTGTCCATGACATTTCTCTAGAATGGTTCTAAATATGCCTAAGGGCTTTCCCAGTGCTGATTTCTCCCTGCTGGAGCCTAAACTCTAGTGGGAGGAAATGGACCCTAAGTAAATGCACTGATAATCGAGCAGCAGGTCAAGTGTTAGGAAGGAAAGTAAAGGTGAGGGATGAGGTGGGGCAGGAAGTTCATTCATGGGGTCAGGGAAGGTCTTGCTGACATTGAGGTGAGCAGGAAGGAAATGAGGGTGTACGCCAAGTTGGGAAGAGTGTTTTTGGCAGAATAAACGGGATTTACAAAGGCCCTAGACAGGAACATTATACTTTGTATATTTCAGGGTCAGCCATCAGGCCAGTATAGTGGCAGGTGGTCAGTTAGTGAAGGACAAGCATTAGGAAATGAAGTCAAAGAAGAATGGGTGAGTTCAGATCACGAAAATCATGAAATTAACATGACACCCCCACGTAGGCTGTGATGGGTACCCTGACCTTTGCCCTGAGCCGAACAGGAACCACCCAAGTGTTCCGAGTAGAAAATGTTTGAGTTTTGACCTGGATTGTCTCCTTTCCCATAACATTACCAGTTGTGCCTGGCATTTGTTATGTGATCAGCAATTCGACTAAATGCTTCTCATTAGTTTTGTTTGATTTGCTGTTCCACAATGGGCTTCCCAGGTGCCGCTAGTGGTAAAGAGCCTGCCTGCCAGTGCAGGAGATGCAAGAGATGTGGGTTCGATCCCTGGGTCAGGAAGATTCCCTGGAGGATGGCATGCAACCCACTCCAGTATTCTTGCCTGGAGAATCCCATGGCAGGCTATGGTCCGTAGGGTCACAAAACGTCAGACACGACTCAAGTGATTTAGCACGTGTGCATGCACTGTAGCATGATTGAGTATCCTTCATGTAGAAGGGACTGCTTTCCTGGTAGTAAAGTCTCCATGAACGTAGGCAGTCAATGGAACTATTTTCTTAGTTAACAGCAGTGTGAATTTACATTTTTCAAAGTGAAGCCCCCTTTGTCCAGTTCCCCAAGCCACTTTCTCCAGCGATGTGGACTGATCTCTTCATGAGGCTCTTTGGAAGCCCAAGAGGGTTGAGCTGTCAGCTGATCTGAAAAGAAGTCCTGAGTCCCTGTGGCTGTCCCTCTGCATGGGGAAAACAGTACCTTTACTTTCTGTTGAACTTGAAATCAGATAGAGTTGTCGTAGTTTTTATTACTGTTTTCAGATGCTGTAACTCATGTTATTTCTAACCCCAGCAGGTTGTAGGTTGTCCATAAGGCTCTTTGCAGGTGTAAAAAGGGATATTGACAGAATCTTCTTGCTGGATCCTGCTCTTCTCCCTTCCCTTGGCTGTTGGTACTTTATCAGGAAAACCCAAAGAATGACTTGCTATTTGATGTTACAGGTCCCAGCTTGTTTGGGGCAAGCCTGTGCTAGTCTTCTCTGTGGGTTGGTGTCTAATCCTGCCACCATTCTCTTCCAAATGCACTTATGTGGTGGCATTTAATTTATGCAGGTAGGTAGATAGAGATTCTTGTCTTTAGAAGTAGCTTGATATCTTTTAGATTAAAAAGGAAAACAAAATATCAATGTGTGGGATTAAGGAAAATTTACTGGATAATGTTAATGTGAGGATGGTGGCGTGGTGTGTCCAACATCTTCCTGTGCTGTCCAAGACGGTAGCCGCTTCTGCGTGTGATCAGTGAGCACTTAGAGTGTGGCTGGCAGGACTGAGGAGCTGCACTTCTATTTCATGTTAATGAATTCAGTTTAAGTAGCTCGGGCTTCCCTGGTGGGCCAGTGGCTAGGACTTCCCCTTCTAACACGGGGCATGCGGGTTCGATCCCTGGTTGGGGAGCTAGGATCCCACATGCCTTGAGGCCAAAAAACCAAAAACATAAAGCAGAAACAATACTGTAACAAATTCAGTAAAGACTTTAAGGGTGGCCACCTTGTAAATAGCCACATGTGGCCCGTGGTCCCCATATTGAACAGTATAGATTTGACAGGTTTTAGAGGTGGTCTGTAGGAAGTTAGCAGGGCTGAATGACTCTTAAAAACTCAAGACCAAAGTCTCCTTATACCTCTGATATACCCAGTTGCCTGCAAAAGAGATACCAGTACTTTCCTTAACTACCCATTCGCAATTATTAAACCCTGGCAAGTCCACGTTCTTTTTTGTTCTTGTTAACTTGTCTGCTCTATGCCGTCTTTACCACCATGACTTCATTTCTGTTGCCATTTTCTCTTGCAGAACCCCAGACAGTACTTTCCACTGGGTTTCTTTGTCTCCATTCCTATCTTCGTTCCATCCACCCTCCTCATCGCAGCCACATTAACTCCCCCCAGGATTAAGTCCCCGATTAATCTCCATTTTTTTCCTCAGGATAAAGCTCACAGACCTTAGCTTTAATGAGCCGAATGACATTTTTCCTTTTGAAAGTTGTAAAGTTCTGGCTTTTTCTGTGTCAGCTGAATGTAAGTTTTCTTGATCGTGTTATTTTTGTTTGGAATCACACGTGTGTATACGCCAGCTTTTTCCTATTTGGGGACTTGAAACAGTCTGCCCCTTTCCACTTCCAAAAGCATAGGCATGCCGAAGCACAGGACCATTTTATGCATGACCTGTCAAATAGCTGCAGGCAAACGAATGTCTCTCTCCCCTCTCTCTCTCTTCACCTTTGCTCCCTCACCTGGATATCCACCCCACCCCCACCTCCACCTTGTTCATCTGGTCTCCGACAAGATTAAAGGCTAAGCTTAAGAAATCCCTTCTTAGAAGCCTCTCTTAAGAATTTGTTGGTGCCCCTCCAGTGGTTTCCAAGCTCCTTGGGGACAAAGCGGGTGAAGAGAAGGAGACTGTCTTGGGATGTCTTTTTAGCTGTTGGTCTCCCTGGTGAAGAGCACCTGAGTCAGAGGCCAGAACTGTTTCATTCCTTATCCCCAGGGCCTCGGTCAGCATCGCACCCATTGTAAATACTCAGTATTTGTTGAATGACTTCATCTGACCGTCACATGCTGTCCTGTGGGGAGTTATCCAGACCCCACCCTGCGACCTCTCAACAAAAGTAGCACAGTAAAGCCCAGCTCCCCATACAGGCTATAATCTCATATATGTTTTGTGGAACTAGCTAATACAAAGTTTGGGATACGCTTGTTTTTATTTATCACCAAGTCACAGCCCTGGCTCCCCACCTAACGCCTGCTCAGCTGACTGCTGCCAGCTGCATTAGTGGACGCTGCAGAAGCATCGTTTGGACATTATTCATTCATTCCTGCCACTCTTGTACTTATAATCTGCCATGTGTCCAACGCTGCTCTTGGTTTATTGAAGTATGGTTGCTGTACAGTATTCTATGTTATAGATATACAGTATAAAGGTTATGTTTTGTTTATGGTTATTATAAAATGTTGGCTATATTCCCTGTATTATACAATATATCCTTGTAGCTTATTTTGTACCTCATAGTTTGTACCTCTAAATCCCTATATTTCCCCTCTCCTTTCTTCTCCTACCGAAAGTGAAAGTGCAAGTCGCTCAATTGTGTCCGACTCTTTGCAACCCCACGGACTATACAGTCCTTGGAATTCTCCAGGCCAGAATACTGGAGTGGGCAGCCATTCCCTTCAGGGGATCTTCCCAACCCAGGGATCGAACCCAGGTCTCCCACATTGCAGGCGGATTCTTTACTATCCGAGCCACTAGGGAAGCCCTCTCCCTACGGGTAAGCACTAATTTGTTCTTGATATCTGTGAGTCTGCTCTTTTGTTATAGTCACGGGTTTGTTGAGTATCCATGTGCACCAAATTGTCTCAATCCATTCATCTGTTGGTGGACACCTAGCTTGCCTTTATACATCAGATACTCTTGGTGCTGGGAAGCCTAGGGAATGAAAACCAGGACAAGAACATACAAGGCCCCTCAACTTTGCTACCCCCCATGCTAGTGGGAAAGACAACCAACCAGCCATTGGGAAGGCCAGGACTTTGAGGCAGTGAAGCGGCACCTGAAATGAGCCAGCCAGGCGCTCCCTGTGTCAGCCACTGTCCTAAATGGTTTCCCTATTTTGTCGTCTTTGATGCTCAGAGCGAGTCTGTGTCCTTCATTTGTCCTCGGGAAACTGAGACAAAGGAGCCTGGCAGGCTACAGTCCATAGGGTCACACAGAGTCAGACACGACTAAAGTGACTTAGCACGCACACGTGGTTGAATGACATTGTTGCGTTCATTTCTGCCATGCAGTGAAGAGATTCAGTTAGGCATACATGTACATTGTTTTTCATGTTCTTTTCCACTATGGTTTAATCACAGGATATTGAATATAGTTCCCTGTGCTATACAGTAGGACTGTATAGCATTGTTATCCATTCTATACATAATAGTTTGCATCGGCTAACCTAGTTACCTGTTTTGATCAGGTATCTGGAAGCCCGTACATACTTGGTTTATTGAAATACAGCTTATCTTAGTTCAAGGGTGGCCTGTGCCACCTGACAATTTGAATAACTTTGTAAACTGATCCTTGCCCCATGACAGACTAATCTGTGACTCCTGACAGTAGATGGAAGTGACCCACCTTTGGCAAGAAAACCACTTCCTGTCTTCCTGCCATTCTTGTGCTTGTAACAGGAAGAGAAGTTGCATAATGGTTGGATGAGCCAAGGGGATCTGCAAGAGTGTGAGGAAAGCTTGGGAGTCACGGCACACACTCAGTTAATCCCCGGGCTATATTAATGAGCTAACAGCGTATGTGTTTGCCTTCCATTCTGTCTTGTTTATGTCTCTCTGAAGCTCAATCTGGATGGAGGGTATTCGTTTAATTGAAGGCAAACAGTCCTTTGCTATTTTTGCCCCAGGGTCCATCCTCCATTCCCCAGCATGTGTTTAGAGTAGGAATTTGGATGCTACGGAAGGCAAGTTAGGTTCACAGAGCAGAAATGTTTACCCAGTTGCTGGCTTCTGTAGTTTGTTTCTGCATGAAGGCACCAAGTATTTGCAAACTCCCAGACCTCACAGGGTAAATAAACGAGGCTTCTATTCCAGTTTTCTAAGAAGGCTGTGTTTGCCTACCGGCCTTGAATGAACAGGGACTGTGCGTTGGTCTCTTCACGGATGTCTGTCACCACGCAGTGTGCTCTCCAGGCGTTTCCTAGCAGCACCCCTCGTAATGCTGAAAAATAGAATTCTGTGGTTCACATTTTACAGATGAGGAGACTAAGACTAAGGTAAGTCATGCAAGTGGTCCAAGGTCACAGATGAAATATCTGTAACCAGATAAGATTCAGAACTCTGTAACCAGACCAGACTCAGAATCCCAGGTCTTTTTCTTTTCTCCTCGATATAGACTCTGTCTCGGGTTTCCCTTGTGGCTCAGCTGGTAAAGAATCCGCCTGAAATGCAGGAGACCTGGGTTCGATCCCTGGGTTGGGAAGATCCCCTGGAGAAGGGAAAGGCTACCCACTCCAGTATTCTGGCCTGGAGAATTCCATGGACTGTATAGACCATGAGGTCTCAAAGAGTTGGACACGACTGACCGACTTTCACTCACAGACTCTTTATAAGCAGGTGTTTTCCTTAATAGGCTTGTATGGGGAGTTAGCATTGTCCTAGGGGATTGGGCAGATATGAAAGAAGGAAAAAGAAGCGCCTTGGAAAACAAGGCACAACTCTTTACATAAGCTGCACGTCGAGTGTAAATTGAATTAGAGCAGAGGTCACAAAGCCAGATGCCTGCAGGAGCCAGACTGTTGGTGTCATGAGAGACATGGGACAGTGGGGATGGTGGAGACTGTAATAAACTGGAAAAGTGTTCTAGAAGATTGCTTTTCAAACTCGAGAAATTTAGACTCTAGAAGGGCTAAGTTGGGTACAGGTGTCTGCATCTTTAAGCTGAGTGTTCAACCAGGTTGAAGATCAGATCTCAGGGCTGTGAATGGGCTCTGATATTAGGCAACACCATCAGTAAACGGGCTTCCCTCGTAGCTCAGCTGGTAAAGAATCTGCCTGTAGTGCAGGAGACCCGGGTTCACTTCCTGGGTCAGGAAGGTCCCCTGGAGAAGGAAATGGCAATCCACTCCAGTATTCTTGCCTGGAGAATCCCATGGACAGAGGAGCCTGGTGGGCTACAGTCCATGGGGGTCACAAGAGTTGGACATGACTTAGTGACTGAACTATTACTACCATCAGTAAACACGTTTATTGTCACGTGTGTGCCAGGCTCTCAAGCCAGCTTATGCGATCTTACGCAGAAATTGTTTTCAGCATGACCGTAAGCTACCTGCATGCCATTCATGTTGTTTAGTTGCTCAGTCACATCTGACACTTTTGTGACCCTGTGGACAGTATCCTGCCAGGCTTCTCTGTCCATGGGATTTCCCAGGGAAGAGTACTGGAGTGGGTTGCCATTTCCTTCTCCAGGGGATCTTCCCGACTCAGGTTTCAAACACACATCTCCTGCATTGGCAGGCTCATCCTTTACTGCTGAGCCACCAGGGAAGCCCCCTGCGTGTCATACCAACTGATCAAAAGAATAGACTTTCAGATGTGGAAGGGCCCTTAAGTCTCATCTCTTCGTGAAGGTGATGAGAAGCAGAACAAAATGCTTCTCCTAAGTGGTGAGATTTGGGGTACTCCCTTTGTTCTCCCTCGATCTCCTTTCCTGTCCCTGTAAATCCAGGGGGATGAAGTACATGATCGCTAACATCCTGTAATCCTGTGATTATTTTCCTTGGTTTTACCTTAAGCTACGGGGTGAGGAGGGAAAGGAGAAAATAAATAGTGGAGGAAAATTGGGACCAGGCGTTTCCAATATGGTGTCCATCCCTGGCTCTTACACCCCACCGCCAGGAGAACTTGGGAAGCCCTGTCAATCATCCGGTTCCTCCGTGCAGCTGTCCAATGGGATGCTGCAACGTGGCAGACTTCATCACTGTGGCTAACAGCTGGTTACTGGCATGGCTTCCAGCTCCAGCTGTCTTTGTAACAAATGGATGCTGTCAGTTCCAAGGGAGGCAAGGAAAGGTGGGGCAGAGAGCTTGACAGTAACGATCACCTCTATAGAAACAAGTAAAAACATGTGTCTTCCTGATGCTGTGCATCAACAGGCAGCAGCCTTGGGAATGGAGGAGCATCACTTATTCCAGAAATGATTGCTCTGCTGTCTTGCAATACAGTGGACATTATTTATACAGCTCCAGCTGAGTCATGAGACCCCTGTCAAGTGTTCCTTGTAGGAAAATCACTGTTTTACAGCAAACATGTATTAAGCACCAGCTACATAAATACACTGGGCTTCCCTCATAGCCCAGTTGGTAAAGAATCTGCCTGCCATGCAGGAGACCTGGGTTTGATTCCTGGGTCGGGATGATCCCCTGGGAAAGGAAATGGCAACCCACTCCAGTATTCTTGCCTGGAGAATCCCATGGACAGAGGAGCCTGGCAAGCTACAATCCATGGGGTCGCAAGAGCTGGCCACGACTTAGTGACTAAACCACCTCCACCACCACATAAATGCATTACTCTCCAAACTCAGAAACCAAATAAATTTGGATAGTAATAATTTAAATAGCAAAAGATACCAATAATATATTTGTTATTTTCAAATAGTGAGGAATTAGATTTTTGATAGCCTGGGATACTAACCTTATATGAAAATATTCATCTTAATTGATCCTGAGAGTTTAGGTTTCAATACCGGAATACCTCTAGCTATAATATTTAGGCTCTTTAAAAAATGAAAAAGAAATCCAAAGCTAAAGATGGTGTATAACAAGAATTGACGAACTAGATAGATGTCAGCTAATGTAGGCTCATTATGTCATTTTCTTTTCTTGTCTAAATTTTTGGGATATTTCACAATAATGCCATACAAAGGGTCAAGTCAGTTTATCCACTGTTACAGGAGGCCAAGAGTCCTGACAT
This sequence comes from Bubalus bubalis, assembly GCF_019923935.1. Taxonomy (NCBI): domain Eukaryota; kingdom Metazoa; phylum Chordata; class Mammalia; order Artiodactyla; family Bovidae; genus Bubalus; species Bubalus bubalis. Next base: position 4,318,237 of record NC_059174.1, on the reverse strand, counting down.
CTTGGGTCCAACCAGTTTTCTATTCCACAGATCAGTCCTTAGAGCTTTTTCCTTCTGAATCTTCAACCATCCCTCACTGTCCAATACAAGAGTTGGAATATTATCCTCAGAGGTGGTGTCCCCAGACTTTCTATTCCCACAGAATTTTTTATGTTATCTCATTCATTGCAGGATGGTGAGAAGCCTACTTGAGAGGCAAGCCAGAAGGTAAATAAGGAAAAGGATACATCTAGTTAATTGGTGACATGTTTGTCTCCTATTACAGAAGCATCCTGACGTGCAGGCATCAGTGCCGTGCTTGGTTTGTTGTTTTTTGTCTCTCATAGTACCAAGCATGTTGCCTTGTTTCTAGCTCATTACTTAATTCCACAATTCCATATTGTGTGTGTACTCAGTCTTGTCCCACTTTTTGCTGTCTCATGGACTGTAGCCCACCAGGCTCCTCTGTCAATGCAATTCTCCAGGCAATAATAGAGGAGCAGGTTGCCATTTCCTCCTCCAGAGGATTTTCCTGACCGAGGAGTAGAAGCTGTGTCTTCTACGTCTCCTGCATTGGCAGGTTGGAGAAGGAAATGGCAACCCACTCCAGTGTTCTTGCCTGGAGAATCCCACGGACAGAGGGGCCTGGTGGGCTACAGTTCATGGGGTCACAAAGAGTCAGACACGACTGAGTGACTAACACTTTCACTTTTACAATTGTGTGGTAAACACTGGTCACATGAAAATTAGCAAGAGAGACAAGACTTAGGCTTTAGGAAGCTGATAAGAATAACAGACAATAAACAGATACCCAAACAGCTACACGATAGACCATCAAGTAGGGATCAGGACTGTACAAAAAAATGAAACTAAATGAAGAATGACAAGGTCGGCTTTGTTTTTATAGAATAGTTTGAAGAGATCACCCTTAGGCAAAAAACACTAAATAACATGAAGTAACTGAGAAGAGATCATTTGAAACAAACCAGACAGTGCTCACTGCAGCCCTGGGAAGGCTTGGCTGTCTTGTTGATGGACGAGCATCGGAGCAATCATACCTGCAGTTCAGTAGAAGAGGGTGGCAGATGAAAAGACAGGCTACCAAGGGATGGCTTTAGAGTTCAGTTCAGTTTAGTTGCTCACTCATGGACTGAGCTTCACAACCCCGTAAACTGCAGCGCTCCAGGCTTCCCTGTCCATCACCAACTCCTGGAGCTTACTCAAACTCATGTCCATTGAGTAGGTGATGCCATCCAACCATCTCATCCTCTGTCATCCCCTTCTCCTCCCACCTTCAATCTTTCCCAGCATCAGGGTCTTTTCCAATGAGTCAGTTCTTTGCATCAGGTAGCCAAAGTATTGGAGTTTCAGCTTCAGCATCAGTCCTTCCAATGAATATTCAGGACTGATTTCCTTTAGGATTGACTGGTTGGATCTCCTTGCAGTTCAAGGGACTCTCAGACTCCACAGTTGAAAAGCATTAATTCTTCAGTGCTCAGTTTTCTTTATGGTCCAACTCTCACATCCATACGTGACTACTGGAAAAACCATAGCTTTGACTAGATGGACCTTTGTTGGCAAAGTAATGTCTCTGCTGTTTAATATTCTGTCTAGGTTGGTCATAATTTTTCTTCCAGGGAGCACACTCTTTTAATTTCATGTCTTCAGTCACCATCTGCAGTGATTTTGGAGCCCAAGAAAATAAAGTCTCTCACTGTTTCCACTGTTTCCCCATCTATTTGCCATGAAGTGATGGGACCAGATGCCATCATCTTAGTTTTCTGAATGTTGAGTTTTAAGCCAACTTTTTCACTCTCCTCTTTCACTTTTATCAAGAGGCTCTTTAGTTCTTCTTTGCTTTCTGCCATAAGTGTGGTGTCTGAGGTTATTGATATTTCTCCAGGCAATCTTGATTCCACCTTGTGCTTCATCCAGCCCAGCATTGCTCATGATGTACTGTGCATATAAGTTAAATAAGCAGGGTAACAATATACAGCCTTGACGTACTCCTTTCCTGATTTGGAACCAGTCTTTTGTTCCATGTCCAGTTCTAACTGTTGCTTCTTGACCTGCATACAGATTTCTTAGAAGGCAAGTCAGGTGGTCTGGTATTCCCATCTCTTCAAGAATTTTCCCCAGTTTTTTGTGATCCACACAGTCAAAGGCTTTGGCGTAGTCAGTTAAGCAGAAGTAGATGTTTTTCTGGAACTCTCGCTTTTTCGATGATCCAGTGGATGTTGGCAATTTCATCTCTGGTTCCTCTGCCTTTTCTAAATCCAGCTTGAACATCTGGAAGCTCTTGGTTCACATACTGTTGAAGCCCGGCTTGGAGAATTTTGAGCATTACCTTTCTAGTGTTTGAGATGAGTGCAATTGTTTGAACATTGTTTGGCATTGTCTTCCTTTGGGATTGGGATGAAAATGGACCTTTTCCAGTCCTGTGGCCACTGCTGAGTTTTCCAAATTTGTTGGCATCTTGAGTGCAGCACTTTCACAGCATCATCTTTTATTTGAAACAGCTTAACTGGAATTCCATCACCTCTACTAGCTTTGTTCATAAGGCCCACTTGACCTCACATTCCAGGATGTCTGGCTCTACATGAGTGATCACACCATTGTGGTTATCTGGGTCATGAAGATCTTTTTTGTACAGTTCTTCTGTGTATTCTTGCCACCTCTTCTTAATATCTTCTGCTTCTGTTAGTTCTGTACCACTTCTGTCCTTTATTGTGCACATCTTTGCATGAAATGTTCCCTTGGTATCTCTAATTTTCTTGAAGAGATCTCTTGTCTTTCCCATTCTATTGTTTTCCTCTATTTCTTTGCACTGATCACTGAGAAAGGCTTTCTTGTCTCTTCTTGCTATTCTTTGGAACTCTGCATTCAAATGGGTATATCTTTCCTTTCTTCTTTGCCTTTCACTCCTCCTCTTTTCTCAGCTATTTGTAAGGCCTCCTCAGACAGCCATTTTGCCTTTTTGCATTTCTTTTTCTTGGGGATGGTCTTAATCCCTGTCTCCTGTACAATGTCATGAACCTCCATCCATAGTTCTTCAGGCACTCTGTCTATCAGATCTAATCCCTTGAATCCGTTTCTCACTTCCATTGTATAATTGTAAGGTGTGTGTTTGATTTAGGTCATATCTGAATGGTCTAGTGCTTTTCCCTTTTTTCTTTAAGTCTGAATTTGGCAATAAGGAATTCATGATTTGAGCCACAGTCAGCTCCCAGTCTTGTTTTTGCTGACTGTATAGAGCTTTTCCATCTTTGGCTGCAAAGAATATAATCAATCTGATTTTGGTATTGACCATCTGGTAATGTCCATGTGTAGAGTCTTCTCTTGTGTTGTTTGAAGATGATGTTTGCTCTGACCAGTCCATTCTCTTTGCAAAACTGTATTAGCCTTTGCCCTGCTTCGTTCCGTATTCCAAGGCCAAATTTGCCTGTTACTCCAGGTATCTCTTGACTTCCCACTTTTGCATTCCAGGCCCCTATAGTGAAAAGGACATATATTTTGGGTGTTAGTTCTAGAAGGTCTTTAGGTCTTCATAGAACTGTTCAACTTCAGCTTCTTCAGAATTACTGGTCGGGGCATAGACTTGGATTACCATGATATTGAATGGTTTGCCTTAGAAATGAACAGAGATCATTCTGTCATTTTTGAGTTTGCATCCAAGTACTGCATTTTGAACTCTTTTGTTGACCATGATGGCTACTCCATTTCTTCTAAGGGATTCCTGCCCACAGTAGTAGATATAATGGTCATCTGAGTTAAATTCACCCGTTCCAGTCCATTTTAGTTTGCTGATTCCTAAAATGTCAATGTTCACTCTTGCCATCTCCTGTTTGACCACTTCCAATTTGCCTTGATTCATGGACCTAACATTCCAGGTTCTTATGCAATATTGCTCTTTACAGCATTGGACTTTACTTCCATCACCAGTCACATCCACAACTGGGTGTTGCTTTGCTTTAGCTCCATCCCTTCATTCTTTCTGGATTTATTTCTCCACTGATCTCCAGCAGCATATTGGGCACCTACCAACCTGGGGAGTTCATCTTTCAGTGTCCTATCTTTTGGCCTTTTCATCCTGTTCATGGGGTTCTCCAGGCAAGAATACTGAAGTGGTTTGCCTTTCCCTTCTCCAGTGGACCACGCTTTGTCAGACCTTTCCACCATGACCCGTCCATCTTTGGTCTTTAGAGTGGGCTGGACTAAAGTGGTGTGAATCCCACATTCCTTGTTCCAGCACTTATCTTGTGATAACACAGCTTGAATGTGAACCTCTTCAAAATGATGCTTGAGAAAAGTGTTTTCAGAGCAGCAGAGGATAGGGATTGCCAACAGAGCGGTGAAATAGGAGACCACTCCTTTAACTCTCCACCTGGGGTGAAACACGACTGAGCTGGAGCTCTGAGGTCAATGTTGTGAGAATTGTGAATGCCAGTAGGGTGCAGTTCGAAGAAGATGGAGTATTGAGCTTGGGAACACAGATTTGGATTCTGAAATTACCATTAAAAACACAACTTGGATGTTAGTTCTGAGCATCTCCTCCCAGACATTTAGCCTATGCTCCTCCCTCGTCTTCCAGAGGATGCGGACGTGATGTGTGAAGGAGGAGGACTGTTACTAACAGACACGGCACCAAAGCCCCTGGTGATGTGGGGGAAGGCTGGCCGCATGGTCCCATGTGAAGTTTGCTGCAAGTCTGGTTTCTATGAAACCGAGACGTGCCAGCTCTCTCCACTTGGACCCTCACAATTACCCAGCAGCCGTTACAGCAGTCACGTGCTTGCCGCATGGCATCCTTCCTTACGCTTCCTTTGAAATGATCTGATTCTTGAGGGCGGGCCAGAACAGAGGATCCCATGATGCGAGGCTATCAGATGGCTCCTGCCTTGATCTTCATGATCGCACTGCTTGTAAGGGCTTTGCGGCTTCGTCATCCGTCCTTCCTGTCGGTTGTCAACGTATAGGCTTGCCCGATGGCTCGGGGTAGAGAATCTGCCTGCAGTGCAGGAGGTGAAGGAGACGTGGGCTTGATTCCTGGGTCAGGAAGATCCTCTGGAGGAGGAAGTGGCAACCCAGTCCAGTATTCTTGCCTGAAAATCCCATCGATGGAGGAGCCTGGCAGGCTACAGTCCAAAGGGTCACAAAGAGTCAGACACGACTGAGCATAATTAGCTGTCTGAGGGCTGGGAAGATATGCTTTCTTTTCCTTATTAATCTGTGTCTACCTCTCCCAAAGAGTTGAGCACTACATACCCTGACATCCACAGCTGTGCCGTAGTTGTTCCTCCCATTAAGTTTATATGTCCGTCACTTTACCTGTTTACCTCTGTGTGTGTGTGTGTGTGAACATTTAAGTTGTACTCTCTTAGTACATTTCAATTCAGTGTTTCTGGAACTTTTCCTGACTCCTAATAGGATGTGTGTGCTTCCTTGGTGGCTCTGTGGTAAATAAAACCCCCTGCCAATGCAGGAGACATGGCTTCAATCCCTGGGTCCTAAAGATCCCCTGGAGGAGCACACGGCAACCCAGTCCAGTACCCTTGCCTGGAAAACCCCATGAACAGAGCAGCCTGGCAGCCTACAGTCCATAGAGTTGCAAAGAGTCAGACACGACGGAAGCGACTAAAGAACAACAAATAGGAAGAGTGTTTAAGACTGAGGAAAGGTTGAGTGCTCAGAGGGCCCTGGAATATGAGAGGTAAAGCACCCATCAGACAGAACTGTTGTGAGAGTCTGATGAGTTGTTGCAGGTAGAATGCTCTGCAGAGTGTCTGGTACGCAGGAAACGGTGAAACAGTCCTCCAGATGGGGCTGGAAAGGAAGACAGGGTGGTGGGGAGAGTATCTACTGATCGTGATTAAACCACTTGGATTAATTTATAAATGCTGAAACACAGATCGTGGCTACTTACTCAAACTGAGCGCATTTTTGAGCATGTGTACATTTAATCCTTTCGTTGTTTTTATCAATAACGGAACACTGATACCACTTCCCAGGATTGCAGGTCCCATTGAAGGGGACAGTTACAATACACACTTAGAAAAAGGCTCTCGTCCCTTATCTGATCAAATATAATCATTGTAACAGTAAACACACTTTGAGTGTTTTCTGTGCCAGGCACTGCTTTTAGCACTTTAAAAGTGTTAACTCACTTAATTCTCTAAAAACCTGCCCAGGGAGATGCTATTACTCTCCTTCTGTAAATCTGGGACTTGGGAAATGAAAGGTTTGTTCTTGAGAGGTATGTAAACTTCCTCAGGAGATAAAAGCTGGAAAGGGCGCTTCACCGGGTTGAAAATACTGTGTGTCATGGCTCTTGTTAGCTTCATGCCCCCTGTCACCAGGCTGTGAGCAGTGTGAGCGCATTGATGGCATCTGATTAAATGTTGGTGGACTGGGCTTTACAGATTTTGAGGAAAGATTGCTGTGTATATGAATCTGGAAAGCATAAATCCCCTTCCACATTGTATTTGTATTGGAGTCTGCTGATGTTTATATTAATATCAATGAATGGATGAGATAACTATTGTTGACATAACTATCTTGGGGGTTTTTTTGTCCCAAAGTATAGGAGATTTTTTTCCCCTTTGACAGTAATGTGGAATCCTGAACACACATTCTTTTTTCAAAATGTGTCCACATGTGAGGGCCTGTCCCAGTTGTCTGTTAAACCAGCTCTGCGTGTGTAGATGCAGATGGCAGAAAATTCTATTTCGGTTTCTTAGAATGACGCACTTTACAGAGAACTGAGGAAGTTATTAGGGCCCATATGCTCTCAGCATAGTGTCATCAGACTTCGACTCATCTCTGGCCACGGGACCAGAAATAGTTCCACGGCTTTTCACCTGGAGTCTGTCTCTCTATTCCTCATATACGCTCAAGTCTCTAATTTTCTTTTTTAAAAGCCATGACTCTATTATTTTATGTTTACATTTACTGTGGGTGCATGCTTTCACTTCAGTCCTGTCCGACTCTTTGCGACCCAAGGACTGTAGTCCGCCGGGCTCCTCTGTCCACAGGATTCTCCAGGCAAAAGTACTGGAGTGGGTTGCCATGCCTCCTCCAAGGACTGAACACCCACCCACTGCAGTATTCTTGCCTGGGGAATTCCATAGACAGAGGAGTCTGGCAGGCTACAGTCCATAGGGTCACAAAGTGTTGGACGTGACTGAGCAACTGAACACACACACATACATATGTGCATATATATGTGTGTGTGTACATGTGTATGCATATGTATATTACTGAATCACTTTGCTATGCACCCAAAGCATTGTAAATCAACTGTATTTCAATTTTAAAAAATTTTTTAAAACTTCCAAAATCAGTCTCTCCTCTCCTCTCACTCTTTGATCTTATCTCTCTCATAGAATCATGGGCTTCCCTTGTCACTCAGCTGGTAAAGAATCCACCTGCAATGCAGGAGACCCGAGCTCGATCCCTGGGTTGGGAAGATCCCCTGGAGAAGGGAAAGGCTCCCCACTCCAGTATTCTGGCCTGGAGAATCCCATGGACTGTAGAGTCCATGGGGTTGCAAAGAGTCGGACACGACTGAGTGACTTTCACTTTCACTCATAGAATCCGGCTTTTTTCCTTCCACAATTGACACAACGGAATGTTTGCTCGTGATCTTCCCTTGTTTTACCCCTGCGCTGCCCATTTAATTGGAAGCCTGTTGGGACCAGAGGTCTTGTCTTCCAGGCCACATTTTGTCTAAAACATCGCATGTGTTCAGTCACTCAAAATGCTTCACACATTCTGTAGTTAAATAGCTGGCTCCTCTTAGAGGTGCTAGGTTTATGTTTTAAACCATAAAAAGTATTTTGGGTTAGACTCCATTATTTTCCATCAGACTGAACTCCCAAAAAGGAACATTTTTCTTCCTTAACATGCAGCTCTGTAAAATCCTCGTTTTGTTAAAAAGAATCGTTCTGGAGTTTTGTCCTTGTTGCCCAAAACTGGATTAAATATGGAGGGCTGTTTGGGCCTCATGTGTTGGTCCCAATATAAGAGGCCATTTTTAAAAATTGCTTTCTTAGTGCAGAAGTCACTCTGCATTTGAGATGCCTACAGTTCTCAAGAAACAAGGAGTAAAGAGAAAGCTTCCAAACCGGTTCCTCCAGTTAAGGCAGTTGAGTGGCTTAAGCCTTTGATATGAGTTGAACCAAGTCAGGAAGTTAGTAAGGCTGGAGGGCCTTCATGGATAGTTCACTATATTTTTTTTCCGCTTTAACTGTTCACTCTGTAAATGGGGTCTTTTGTCTTCACGCAGCTTGGAGAGGTGAGGGCACTGGGCCCCAGGGCTTAGGTGTGAGGGCCCTGCTCGGGAAGGGGGGGGCCTGAATTCTACCTGGACTTCCAGCTGAGAGCCCCATAGGTGGCCTTGAGGTTTAAATAGGGGTTACAGGGGGGCTCCTGGCTTCACACTGCTCCCCCAATACTGGGTTTGCCTCTTGGTGGATATTGAGCCCATAGTCCCAGCCACGCTGGGAGAAGATGGGGAGAAGGAAGGATTTATTATTACTTGCAGCAAGTAAGGAGCACACTAGGGATCTTTCCCAAAGCATCAGGGATTTTTCTGCTGCTGCTGCTGCTAAGTCACTTCAGTTGTGTCTGACTCTGTGCGACCCCATGGACTGCAGCCTACCAGGCTCCTCTGTCCATGGGATTTTCCAGGCAAGAGTACTGGAGTGGGCTGCCATTGCCTTCTCTGCTGGGATCTTTCCCTGAACAGCAAAAACTGGAGAATTTGAAGCTAATAGTACATGCATATTCATGAGGGAGCTTGGGCAGAGAAGAATTCAGTATAGAACTGAGGCCAAGGTCCATGCTTTAGTTGATTGAAGTCAAGAGGGTCAACGTCATCATTCCATCCTGCACCTGGGTGGGGGCCTTCAATCCTGTAGACCTTAAAGATAAAAATTATACATACCCCTTGAGGAGGAACTAAGACCCTGCGTTGTTACTGCACTATGGTTTGACTGCCTGCATTTCTTTATTCCTGTAAGATCATTGACTCCCAAGACCTGTTCAAGGGCAAGCAGGGTGACTGGGCTTAGATCACAAAATGCCTTAGGTCAAAATGGCTTCTCTTATGTCAAGAAAGCCACGCCTGTTTCTCTTTCTCTGGGAAACCCATAATCAGTCTGCTTACAACATCTGTAATAGAGAAAGAGTTCATGGTGTTTATGAATTTGAGCATGTCACTTTCTAGCTCTGGTTTCCCTGACTGGAAAGGGAGGAGGATGTTGGCATGCTCAGCTTCAGCATCCGCTCCATTCTGAAATTTTTCAGGTCACTTGTTTGCTTATTCCACACATGTCTGTGGGCTGATAGCCATTTATTTATTGACTGATGATATGTGGCGTACACCAGGGATGCCCATATACAGTGTGGTTGTTAAAACTCTGTCAAAGGTGGTAGGAAGGTTGCATCTTCTTTGTTTCCTTCATTGAAGATGGATGCACAGCACATGAACCGTAGCTGGAAGTAGGGAAGGGTAGTTTTCAATAGGGTGCTGACTCCTGTCTCTCTGGGAAGATGTTGTTTAATCTGAGACAAAAGCAAAAAGCACCAGAAGGCCACACCAGTGAGTCTCTGGGGGAAGAAGGTGGCCGGGCATAGGAAAAGGATGTGCAAAATTGATTAAGAGTGTGTAGACAATGAAAAGAATTTTCCCTTTACCCCTCTAGGTTCTTGGCTGTGACCAACAACGCCCTCACCCTGCCCTCATTGTAATAAAGGACAGAGTAACAGGAAACAGGCAGATAGAAGTTTAATAACATGTATATAGGCTTCCCTGGTGGCTCAGACAGTAAAGAATCTGCGTGCAATGCAGGAGACGCAGGTTCAATCCCTGGGTTGGGAAGATCCCTTGGAGAAGGGCATGGCAACCCACTCCAGTATTTGCCTGGAGAATTCCTTGGACAGAGGAGTCTGATGGGCTACAGTCCATGGGGTCGTAAAGCATCAGACACGACTGAGCGACCAACACTTCACCTACCTCCTGTGTACATGAGAGAGACCCAGGAAAGCTGAATAATTCCCCCAGAAGACCGAAGCCACCCCCCTTAAACACCTAAAAACCAAAGAAAGAACTGAGTAGGTGGCAGTTACGTGAGCCTGTCAGGCAAAGCCCAGTAAGTAAGGGTATGGTTGTCACACACATTTAAAGTGGAACCTTCTCAGTAGATAAAAGTTTCTGGAGTCACACTCAAACTCTCCTTCCTGGTAGAACAGGGAGCCCCCACCCCTGGCCTGACACATGGAGATTTCCCTTTGAGGGGAAATGCTTTCAGAAAAGGCTCCCATCTGTTGGCTGCCCAGAGCTCCTCTGGTGTCTGCTGTTTAACCAGCTCAGGCTAATCCTTCTGCCCAGGAGGTGCATTTGGGGGTGGCAAATGCTGCTTTCACCCCTTCAGGTGAAATAATTTGTTGATTCAAGAAGTCACAGAAGTGTCCTGTTCAGAATGGTAGGAAGTAGAGGAGGGCAGACCCAGCTGCCAGGCTCCAGAGGGGGCAGATAATGGAGGGGTTTGTGACCCGGGGAAAGGGAATCAGGTCTGAGAGGGATGTCAGCACGTGTGAGCTGATGCTCTTGGCCAAGGATGCTGGCCGGTGTCGGGGGACTGTAGTGGAGAAGACGAGGGGGATTTGGAAGACGTGATAGCTTGCCCAAATGAGGGATGAGCGTGTCTGCAGCTTGGCACTGGGCTGGGCAGAGAGGGCGAACTGCGCTGAGATCCAGCCCGAGTGAAGGGTACAGCGGGTGGGCAGGATTTCTGGGGTCGTGAGATTTTACCTCCTCAAATTTTTGTTGCCAATTACTTGTCCCATCATCTCCATGAGAGCGTGAATGTGGACTGTCTCCTGACTTTCTGCCTCTTCTCTTTGTGCCAAGGCCTGAATCTGGGCTATGAGTTAGATAGTCAGTGTGTATCTGCTGAACAAAGGAAAGCGTCATGCTGGCACTACAGACCACAAGGCGGTCTTTGTTCTTTGTTCGTTGGTGGGGCTTTTTGTTTTGTTGTGTTTGGGGATTTGTTTTTTTCTTTCTGGCAGCACTGCATGGCAGGTGGGATCTTAGTCTCTGACCGGGGATCGAGCCTGTGCCCCTGCAGTGGAAGTACAGACTCTTAGCCACTGGACCACCAGGGAAGTCCCCATGAGACAGTCTTTTAGAAGGCAGCAGACTCCTAAACTGAAAGGAAAATCAGGATCACACATACATCCCAGGGCTCCTTTTAGGAGGGATAAGCTGAATCCTAACAGAGGGTTATAGTAAGGCCTGGGGACACCCCTGGTGATGCCCCCACACCTCTCTCTATTCCCTTGGTAACCTGCCCTCACCCCAGCACCCCCTTCCATTCTTCAGTATTTACGTCTGGCTCCCCAGTAGGCCGCATGCTCTGCGTGTGTGTGTGTGTGTGTGTTTCCTGCCCAGGTGTGTGTTAGCCCTTACCCAAGTGCGTAGCACCTCGCTGGCACTCAGTGAATGTGGGTTAATTCAATCACGCGTCATCGTCAGTCATCTAAACTGAGACTGAAAGTGTGTAAAGGGTTTCTGCAGTGGTTACTTTATCTACCCTTATTTGGTGGTCTGGGCAGGAAAATTTCTGTTTTGCACCTGAGGAAGATAGGATCTAGGTCATAAACTCATTTGTACGTTGGGATAACCATTGAGGCAGTTTAAAAAATTCTGATGCATGAATCACAAGAGAGTCCCTCTTGGATAGGATGGAATTCCGCCTGGGAGTGAGTGAGCCTGTGTGTGTGTGTGTGAGTGCACATATTTAAGATCTGCAGGCATTCCTATGTTCAACAGAGTTTAAGAGTTCCTGGCCTGTGTTATGCGTGTGTTCATATGTGCTAAGTCGCTTCAGGCGTGTCTGACTCTTTGCAATCCCATGAACTGCAGCCCGCCAGGCTCCTCTGTCCATGGGATTCTCCAGGCAAGAATACTGGAGTGGGTTGCCATGCCCTCCTCCAGGGGATCTTCCTGACCCAGGGATCAAACCCACGTCTCTTATGTCTCCTGCGTCGGCAGGTGGGTTCTTTACCGCTAGTGCCCCCTGGGAAGCCCTGCTGGCCTGTGTCAGTGCTTCTCAAGTGTTAATGGGCAGACAAATCACCCAGGGATCTACATACATTCTGAGTCAGCAGGTCTGGGGAGAGACCTGAGAGTCCACATTTCTAACCAGCGTGCTCGTGAGGCTGAGGCTGCTGGTCCATAGACCACACTTTTTGCAGCAGAGCCTGGGGATCAGGGAAATTCTGAACAAATGCAGAGAAGAGAAAGTACAATGCATGTGGGGGGAAAGGCAGGGGTGTATTGTGTCGGAAATTTCAGGTACAAAGACATATTGTGCTGTGAACTTGAACGTGACATTGTGATTGGATGGGCTTGTCCCGGTCTCCTCTTTCTTCCTGATTTAGCTCATCTGTCTGCTCATGTTGGTGTAACCCTTCGGATTCCCCAGACCTTCACTTGAAGATAACCAAGAGTCACTCACTCCTCTCTCTCCCATCCTTGCTAGTTCTTTTATTGAGCACTTATGAAGTCAAGATGGAATGTCTTTGTTTTTACTGTCTATACCATAAGCTCTTGGAGGGTGGGGCTGTTTTTAAATACACCACCATGTCCAGTGTTGACTATGGTATCTGCCCTGTCCTAAGTATGGAGAATCCCAGAATGTCACATGACTCAACCCTTCAGTCCCAAACATCGAGATTAGACGCCTAGAATAGAAGTTAACAGCACTGCCCCACTAAGTAGAGAATTCTAGGTACCAATACTAGCTTTCCTACTTGCTGCCTTAGCCTCAGTTTTCTCACCTGTGAAATGGGGGTAATAACAGTGGCAGCTGCTCATGGTGCAGATAAAATGATACTGCCCGTGCCCAGTACTTAGGGCGGTGCCTGCACACAGGAGTTGCTGAAAATCTCCACACGCAAAACAGGGGTGCAAGGAATCCCTAATGTTTCCTTTGTGTTTGGCTTTTTAGTCAGGCCTCATAAGGACACAAAAAAATGAATTCCTCATCTCGCCATTACCTCAACTCCTGGCCCAGGAACACAACTACAGCTCCCCCACAGGCCACCATCCTCACGTGCTGTACAAAAGGACGGCGGAGGAGAAGGTCCAGCGTTGCCACGGTTACCTGAGCTCCAGCCGGAACCCTTCGGGTCACCCCCCAAGTCACACTCCCCACACCTCTTGGAGTCCAGAGAGAGAACAGCATCATGGAAGGTTGCAAAAGCAGCATTTTTGTGGACGACGCAAGAAATGTATGTAAGGAAACCTTTTCTTGTTCTCTTCCTCTCTGGGCCCTCGACGGGTTTTCCCAAGCATCACTGGGTGTGCTGACTTTGCAGGTTAAAACTGGGCTATGCTCAGCCCCACTGAAGTTAATCTTGGAGATGAGCCAGAAATCACCCCCGTCAGACAAAAACTAGGTGATCCTTTTTTTTTTTTTTTTCAGTTAAACTGGAAAGGTTTTTTCCCCTCTTTTAATATCTTTTTAATTGTATGTCCCAATATTATTTTAGTTTCTGTATCTTTTCTGTATGAGAAAAGGACCTAGTCTTCCAAATGATGAGAGAGATCAGAGGTGAATTCCCAGGCATGGTTAGGTATTCCTTTTGAAGATTTGAATCTTCCCTGGTGGCTCAGATGGTGAAGAATCTGCCTGCAATGCAAGACACACAGGTTCAATCCCTGGGTCGGGAAGATGCCCTGGAGAAGGGATTGGCAACCCACTCCAGGATTCTTGCCTGGAGAATTCCATGGACAGAAGAGCCTGGCGGGCTACAGTCCATGGGGTTGCAGAGAGTGAGGCATGACTGAGGAACTAACTCAACAGACTTCCCAGTTAACGAGAATATTGGCACCTGATTGGAGGTGGCGATGGAACATAGAAAGCCTTGGACTTGGCTTGTGACCTGGGCATACTGCATTTTCCGTATCAGCAGTGTCTGACAGAAATATAACATCAGCCGCATATGTAATTTAAAATTTTCTAATAGCCACATTAAAAAATGCTTAAATAGGTAAATTAGCATGAATGATATATTTTATTTAACCCAATATATACAAAATATCATCTCAGTATGTCATCAATATAACCAATGAAGTACCAATTTAAATGATGTATTTTATATTCTTTTTTCATATTAAATTTTAGAAATCCATTTATTTTACACTTAGAGCAATTCCAAATCAGACAGTAAATTCGCACCAGAAATGCTTAATCTGTATCTAGATTTTATAAAACTTAAAGGTGAGAAGTAGACTTACACAGTCAAATTGTTCCCTATATGAAGTTTTTTAAATAGCTGAATCAAATACTGTCTTTTAAATATAAAATAAAATGAATAAAAATGAAACAAAATTAAAAATCCCATTCCTTCCGTGGCACCAGCCGCATTTCACAGTCTCCGGAGCCATGAGCAGCGTGTGACTACGTAGTTGGGCAGGGTGGCTGGGTGGTACCCAGGAGCAGAGGAAGTGGGTGATCGCTAGCGGTCGTGAAAGACAGTGTCTAGCACTTTAATTGGTTTCGGGGATTTGGCATTACTGAAATATCCTTTTTAAGGAACATCTATTTGGCGTGAATTTGTAATACTAGTGGTATTAAGGATAGTGATGATATTCGGAGTGGCCATGACACATACGTGATATGAAATATAAAAGCTAATCTTTAAAGCAGCTTTATGATTAGATACGATACTCATTTCATGGATAAGGAAACTGAAACTCAGAGTCATTTATCAAAATGGCCAATTGAGGTTTTAAATTGAGCTCTAAATGATTTGATCATTTCATTTTTCTCTGTGGAGTGCTGACTTCACTATAATGACTGTACCAGTTGTTATAGTATTAAATGGATCTATAGTACATACAGTCCTGAGCTTTCCAAATGCGTTTTTCCTTCCCTTGAATCTGTCACTGTCCATTAACTAAAGGGATGGTGCCTAATCTAACAGGTACTTTGAGGTCTCTGCTCAGATACTGGCCAATATCCATGCCAGCACCTTATCTATTACAAAGCATTTAATATAATTTTAAATATCATTTCTGACTATTCTGTTTCCACAGCAACTAAATTAATATTGGGTCAAAGAGTCCTATTGACCACTTATTTTGTACTATATTAAAGTTGGTGTTGATGTAACAAGAACGTGGGCGGCATTCTACAGGATACATATTTGTAAACTTTAGTTAGAAAATAATATACAACCTGTATACACAGAAATCCCTTGCATTCCTATACACTAATAATGAGAAAACAGAAAGAAATATTAAGGAAACAATTCCATTCACCATTGCAACGGAAAGAATAAAATACTTAGGAATATATCTACCTAAAGAATCTAAAGACCTATATATAGAAAACTATAAAACACTGGTGAAAGAAATCAAAGAGGACACTAACAGATGGAGAAATATACCATGTTCATGGATTGGAAGAATCAATATAGTGAAAATGAGTATACTACCCAAAGCAATCTATAGATTCAATGCAATCCCTATCAAGCTACCAACAGCATTCTTCACAGAGCTAGAACAAATAATTTCACAATTTGTATGGAAAAACAAAAAACCTCGAATAGCCAAAGCGATCTTGAGAAAGAAGAATGGAACTGGAGGAATCAACCTACCTAACTTCAGGCTCTACTACAAAGCCACAGTCATCAAGACAGTATGGTACTGGCACAAAGACAGAAATATAGATCAATGGAACAAAATAGAAAGCCCAGAGATAAATCCATGCACCTATGGACACCTTATCTTCGACAAAGGAGGCAAGAATATACAATGGATGAAAGACAATCTCTTTAACAAGTGGTGCTGGGAAATCTGGTCAACCACTTGTAAAAGAATGAAACTAGAACACTTTCTAACACCATACACAAAAATAAACTCAAAATGGATTAAAGATCTCAACGTAAGACCAGAAACTATAAAACTCCTAGAGGAGAACATAGGCAAAACACTCTCTGATATACATCACAGCAGGATCCTCTATGACCCACCTCCCAGAATATTGGAAATAAAAGCAAAAATAAACAAATGGGACCTAATTAACCTTAAAAGCTTCTGCACATCAAAGGAAACTATTAGCAAGGTGAAAAGACAGCCTTCAGAATGGGAGAAGATAATAGCAAATGAAGCAACTGACAAACAACTAATCTCGAGAATATACAAGCAACTCCTACAGCTCAACTCCAGAAAATAAACGACCCAATCAAAAATGGGCCAAAGAACTAAATAGACATTTCTCCAAAGAAGACATACAGATGGCTAACAAACACATGAAAAGATGCTCAACATCACTCATTATCAGAGAAATGCAAATCAAAACCACTATGAGGTACCATTTCACACCAGTCAGAATGGCTGCCATCCAAAAGTCTACAAGTAATAAATGCTGGAGAGGGTGTGGAGAAAAGGGAACCCTCTTACTCTGTTGGTGGGAATGCAAACTAGTACAGCCACTATGGAGAACAGTGTGGAGATTCCTTAAAAAACTGGAAATAGACATGCCTTATGATCCAGCAATCCCACTGCTGGGCATACACACTGAGAAAACCAGAAGGGAAAGAGACACGAGTACCCCAGTGTTCATCGCAGCACTGTTTATAATAGCCAGGACATGGAAGCAACCTAGATGTCCATCAGCAGATGAATGGATAAGAAGCTGTGGTACATATACACAATGGAGTATTATTCAGCCATTAAAAAGAATACATTTGAATCAGTTCTAATGAGGTGGATGAAACTGGAGCCTATTATACAGAGTGAAGTAAGCCAGAAAGAAAAACACCAATACAGTATACTAACGCATATATATGGAATTTAGAAAGATGGTAACAATAACCCTGTGTACGAGACAGCAAAAGAGACACTGATGTATAGAACAGTCTTATGGACTCTGTGGGAGAGGGAGAGGGTGGGAAGATTTGGGAGAATGGCATTGAAACATGTAAAATATCATGTATGAAATGAGTTGCCAGTCCAGGTTCGATGCACGATACTGGATGCTTGGGGCTGGTGCACTGGGACGACCCAGAGGGATGGAATGGGGAGGGAGGAGGGAAGAGGGTTCAGGATGGGGAACACATGTATACCTGTGGCGGATTCATTTTGATATTTGGCAAATCTAATACAGTTATGTAAAGTTTAAAAATAAAATAAAATTTAAAAAAACAAAAAAAAAAAAAAAGAAAAAAAGGAGAAGGAGGCAGCAGAGGATGAGATGGTTGGATAGCATCACCAACTCAATGGGCATGACATTGAGCAAATTCTGGGAGATAGTGAAGGACAGGGAAGCCTAGCCTGCTGTAACCTATGGAGTTGCCAAGAGTCAGACAAGACTTAGCGACTGAACAAGAACAACAGCAATACAAAGTGTGCTAATGAATTCAGAAGCAAAGGAAAATGTCTGTGTCTGCAGTTTCTAAACAATAAAATAAAATGAACATTTTATGTTTTTAAAGATTCTTCCCACAATACTGATTTTTCTTGACCCACTCTTCCAGCTAGAATTGTAGCTTCTTTTCTTTGACTCTTTGGAGAGCACTTTTGAGTTATTCAATCCATTTGTCTGTCCATCCATTGTACCTTCTACTGAAAGAGTCTCTATGGACCACAGATTAGGTCCAAAGTCCCAGAACAGGTACAGTGGCATCATCTGTCAGGAGATGAGTGAAGTGCTCGTTGCGTGGTCTCCCTCCTCCCCTTGTTGAGATGTGTGTCTGTCTCCCCGCTGAGCTCTGCTGACGGCCCTTCCAAATGCTCTTCTGTTCCCTGTAGACGCCCCTAAGCCTCCCACAGAGGACACCTATCTCAGGTTTGATGAATATGGGAGCTCGGGACGGCCCAGAAGGTCAGCTGGCAAGTCACAGAAAGGCCTCAACGTGGAAACCCTTGTGGTAGCAGACAAGAAGATGGTGGAGAAGCACGGCAAGGCCAATGTCACCACGTACATTCTCACGGTCATGAACATGGTACGGAGACAGTCAGGACCCCAGCCCTCTGCCTCCCTGAGACAGCTCAGAGTCATGGAGTTCCCGTGCGTGAGTTAAACAGCAGATGCAGCCACGTGACTGTATGGAAAAAAATTAAGTTGGAAGGAAATTGGCTTCCTACATAAATATATTTGGCCAAATCAATGCATACTTGCTCATAAATATGTCTTATTGATCTTCCCTTGCAGTTTTGGAAATTAAAAAAAATTTTTTTTTTTTTTTTTTTGCTTTTCTCTGATTTCAATTTGTTTCAACAGGTTTCCAGCCTCTTTAAAGATGGGACCATTGGAAGCGATATAAACATTGTCGTGGTTAGCCTCATTCTTCTGGAACAAGAACCTGTAGGTGCCACACTGCGTTTCTTTTTTCTTCATTCATTCTGCCATTCAGGAGACACTTAGCGAACACCTGCTGTGTGGCCACCCCATGGAACTGTCATTAAAAATTCAACTTTGAAAATTTCAAATTACCCTCAAGGAAAGTACAATCCAATAGGGTTGTCTATTTAAATACTAAAACCTCACAAAATGATAATTTATATCTAAACATACAATATATGTGTAGATACACAATGATATAAAATATGATTAAAAGTACGTATGTAACAGGACTACAAAAATGTAAAATGAATACAAAAAGTAGAATATAGATATTATAAAATATTATGCAGGCTTCGCAAGGAAAGTACATTTGGTAGGAGATTTAAATGTTAGCTGGATTTGGCAAGTCAGAGATTCTGGGTAATTACAAAAGGCTATTTTGAAAATATACTGAAAATAAGTCATCCAAAAATTCTGGTAAAAAGCTTACTGTCTCCCAGCACCACCTTAGGTACTACAGAAAATAAACAAGGGATATTTAACTGGCCTTGACTTAGTTACAGGGAGATGCAAGCAGAACATATCATCAAGGGTTAACTTGTACAGCACCTCCTGCTTTGTGGTGTTTTGATGTTACAACTGTATTTTCTGAGCTGGGAATTACCAATCTGACTATTTTTTAAGTCCCCTAAGGCTTTTCCTCTTCATCTGTAAACCCAGTAATGAATGGACAAAGCAGAGATTCAGAGATGAGGCAAAAATGAGTATAATTGCCAGGTCTCTAGTGCTCCAGAGGTTAACAATGTATCAAATTATTCTTAGAATTTTAGAAAAGAAGTAAAGGTGTATGTTGTTTGGGAGATACTTCTAATTTACCGCTTATACTGTTCCCAAGGACTCAAAGTCAGCAGCATCCTAATTCACTGATGATTAAGGGTTTTGTCTAAAAACTCTCAACTTGACCCAAGTTAATAGTTCTTAGGAAAAATTTGATTAAAAAATTATTTTAAGAGTAGGTCCTTGCTTTACCGTTTAGAATATTGTAATTATTTGTTTCTTCATCCATTCAGCGAGCTTTCAGTTTATTGATTGATGGACTGTAACTATGATGTGCTGAACCCTTTCCTGGAAATTTGGACATAGGAGTAGGCAAGCCATGATCAGTTCTGTCCTCATGCTCAACTGAAGGATCCACTGAACTTTACCCCACTAAGTAATAATTATATTGTAAAAGTAGTAACAGTTCTATAAAGATGGTACCAGTGTGAGACAGACAAAGGTGTTTCTAACTGACGCCAATTGATTTGTTATAGAAATACAACTGGTCACAAAGCACACTACCAGAACTCTGTGGTTACTTCCAGTATTGTGAACATTTCCCTGCAACAGCTTTAAACACCAATTATGTCCAACCTTAGCTCAAGTGTTTTCCCCTGTTAACCCTTCCTCCAGAAACGTGATGCTTCTGTGTTTGCCTGTACAAATGGAGTGATGCAACATTCTCACGTCTGTCACACATTCACACTTTGATTTGTACGGGTTTCCTGTAGGGAGGATTACTGATCAACCATCATGCGGACCAGTCTCTGAATAGTTTCTGTCAGTGGCAGTCTGCCCTCGTTGGAAAGAACGGCAAGAGGCATGACCATGCTATCTTACTCACGGGATTTGATATCTGTTCCTGGAAGAATGAACCATGTGACACTCTAGGTATGATATGAACACATGCTTCATGCACACCCACGTCAGCTAAAAACACAGGCTGGAAACTTTCTGTTGGGTGACTGGCTCTTGGGATTCTTATTAAGGAGACAATCTTTAAATTGTGGAGTAGCCTCATTGTATATTGTTCTGTTGAACTGAACAGTGTGGAATGGGGGCCCCTTTACTTTATTCCTATTGTGTTTTTCTTTATTAAACTTTGTAATGATCCTGCAGGCATGAGATCAATTATCGTTTAACTACACAAGTTGTAGGTTATTCCCTAAGCATCTTGAGTGCAGATCTGGATAGCTGAAAAGAGCCTGCCTAGTCTCTGTGGCACTCAACTGTGCCCCTAAGTAAGCATGATTTTTATTTTTTAAGTTACTTGAACTTTGAAGGACTCAGCTGAAAGTATCTTTAAAAAGAAACTGTTAAGTTCTACTCTTATCTATTTAGAGGGGACAGAGAGACATATACCTTTAGCGTTTTTCTGCAAAAAAAAAAAAAAAATACAATCATCTTTTAAACTAAAAGTGTGCACAGCATTTGGGCATCAGAAATGATCAGGAGTGTTTCCTTTGGATTTGAAATTGCTGTCTCAACAGGGTTCGCCCCCATCAGTGGGATGTGCAGCAAGTACCGAAGCTGTACCATCAATGAGGACACAGGGCTTGGCCTGGCCTTCACCATCGCTCACGAGTCAGGCCACAAGTAAGTGACCCCTCCATGCACCACTTTATAGGAAAGCCAGTTGGGTGGTTCATTGGCTTTGCTCTAATGATTATTATCGATCTGGGTGGAATAAATAGGACACATCTTATATAAGGTTTACAATAGTACTTGACTGTTTTTTTCATTTGTGGAAGTTGCTCAGTCGTGTCTGACTGTTTGAGACCCCTTGGACTGTAGCCCATCAGGCTCCTCTGTCCATGCAGTTCTCCAGGCCAGAATACTGGAGTGGCTAGCCATTCCCTTCTCCTTGGGATCTTCCAGACCCAGGTCTCCCACTTGGCAGGCGGATTCTTTACCGTCTGAGCCACAAGGGAAGCCCATGAATACTGGAGTGAGTAGCCTATCTCTTCTCCAGGGGATCTTCCCAACCCAGGAATCAAACCAGGGTCTCCTGCAATGCAGGCAGATTCTTTATCCGCTGAGCTACCAGGGAAGATCACACTTGACTGAAAGAAGGGCCCAAACAGAGGCCAGTCATTGTCAAGGCTCTTGTGAACAACATGTGGTAGCTCCTTTTTCTTCCATTGTGTGTGTAAATGGACTTTGCTGCTGTTGTTCAGACTGTAAGTAACATGGCCTAATAGTTAAATTATAAAGGAGACAAGTCATAAGATTTTAATAAAGCTTTAACATGTACCAAAGAAAATGCATATTATGTTCTGATAGGCTGTCAAATCAAAGTTAGAATATTAAAAAAATTTTAAGTTCAAAATTCAATTCAATTGGATTTTTTATATCCGGAAATCTACACTAAGGTGCTGGTTTAATGACCTTTTCCTCTTAGAGGAATGGCTTTGATCTCTCCCCACCTTATTCCCATTTCTGTGACTCTTACTCTTTCTTTATACATAAATTTATATAAATTGCTTTAAACGTAAATTTCCCTCTGCTTTGGACTTTCACAAATATATTTAGAAAGACTGTCTCCCAAACAAACCCCTTAGCTTCTTGGTTAGGTACAAAGAAGAACTGAACTGGGCAAAGTGGAGCTTGGGAAAATGCTTTCCCTGAGTGTATGTTGAGGTTAATAAATACCTATGTGTGGATCCATCACCTCTAATACCGTGTATTCACACGTGTATGTTGAATCTAGAAAAGTAGCATAGATCTTATTTTTTACAAAGCCGAAATAGAGACATAGATGATGTAGAGAACAAATGTATGGACACCAAGGGGGAAGAGGCAGTGGGATGAATTGGGAGACTGAATTGATGTTTACACACCACTGTGGATAAAATAGATAACTAGGGGACCTCTACTCAGTCCTCTATGGTGACCTAAAAGGGAAGGAAATCTAAAAAAGAAGGGACATGTGTATACATATAGCTGTTTCACTTTGCTATACAGTAAATACTAACACAGTATTGTGAAGCAACCAGTAAAAATTAATTAAAAATTTTTTTTAAATCCCTGGGGCCCTCACTGATCAGCTCACAGTATACAGCCATCCGGCCATTACTAACCTGATAAATTGAGAGGAATGATGGGAAAGTGGCTGGTTTGTAGACGAGAGTCACAACAGAATCGTTGTTGTTGTTGTTGTTCAGTCATATCCAACTCTTTGCAACCCCATGGACTGCAGCACATCAGGCTTCCCTGTCCCTCACTACTCTCTTGTAGTTTACTCAAACCCATGTCCATTGAGTCAGTAATGCCATCCAACCATCTCATCCTCTGTCACCTGCTTCTCCTCGTGCCTTCAATCTTTCCCAGCATCAGGGTCTTTTTCAATGAGTAGGCTCTTTGCTTCAGGTAGCCAAAAGTATTTGAGCTTCAGCTTCAGCATCAGTCCTTCCAATGAATATTCAGGGTTCATTTCCTTTAGGATGGACTGATTGGATCTCCTTGCAGTCCAAGGGACTCTCAAGAGTCTTCTCCAGCACCACAGTTTAAAAGCATCACTTCTTCAGCACTCAGTCTTTATGGTCCAGCTCTCTTTTCTTTGGAGAAGGAAATGGCAATCCACTCCAGTACTATTGCCTGGAAAATCCCATGGACAGAGGAGCCTGGTAGGCTACAGTCCATGGGGTTGCAAAGAGTCGGACACGACTGAGCAACTTCACTTCACTTCACTTCTCTTTTCTTACAATTCAGTAACTCTGTCCCTCCCTTGGGTTCCCTGATTCTCAGTACATCTTTTTCGTCCTCTGCTTATAGTTTGGAAAATGGGTTCACAGAAGCCTTTCTGTTTCCTTTCTGTTTTAGTTTTGGCATGGTTCATGATGGAGAAGGCAACCCCTGCAGGAAAACGGAAGGCAATATCATGTCACCCACGCTGACCGGAAACAATGGTGTGTTTTCATGGTCTTCATGCAGCCGGCAGTACCTCAAGAAATTCCTTAGGTAAGAAGACAGGCCGGGGCCAAGGGCATTCCCAGGTTTGGAGGAGTGACCGTGAATGGTGCTCAGTAGACTGAAAACAAATACTTGGTGGGTTGATGATGATGATGATACTGTCATGACTGTGGCTGAAAAAAATACACGGAAGGCCTAATACTGTGTTACATGTTCTCCACGTAATGCCTCAGTCGGTCCTCACGTCAATCCTGTTATTATCCTCATTTTAGAGTTGAGGAAATTGAGTCTTCGGGTGGTTAATAGTGTTACTGAAGGTTCTACAGCTGATCAGTTGAGGACAAAAGACACACTTAGATCTGTTATGACTCTGAAAGCTGTGCTTAGAACTGTCTCCTCTAAGACATCCAGAGGTTGCTGGGTATATTATCTTTCTATTGTGATTGATTATTTTACTTTTTTTTTTTTCTTTATATATATAGTGGGAAGATCCCCTGGAGAAGGAAATGGCAACCCGCTCCAGTATTCTTGCCTGTGATTATTTTAATCTAGTCAATCAACTCAGTCATAAGAGTATTAAAAGTACTAAAATAGAGTGTTTGTTTTACAATGAATGGAGCATTGTGGCGATTGGCTATTTTGTTTGAAATGGCCAGGAGCTAACTCGGTGCCCAAAAGACATCCAAAGGGCATGATAGCTATGTAAAATTCCTTCAGTAACTCAGAACTCCTAGATTTATTTCATTAGTAAAATGGGAGTTAGGAAGGTAGCACTGTTTGATTTGTATTAAATAATGAACACCAGTTTGACACTCTTTGAAGTTTCCTTTGATTTTATTAAATATAATACATATTTAACCATTTGGACATTATGCAGCACTAGAGGCATTAGACATGTATGCATGTATCTCATTTTTTATGTGTGTAGATATACCTTGTTAATCTATGTTGACACACAAGAACACTCAGGTTCTAAAGGCATCTCCTCTTGACCGGGTATTAGGGAAACTAACCAAGTTTCTTTGGGAATTAATACTCTTAATACTTTTTCTTTAACCTGTACCTTTGCATATTATTTGCAGACGTTTACAGAATTAGCCATACACACAGGCAAGGATGATTCAGTGGAAGGATGTCAAACCAAATGATGCCCCAAAGGACAGTGAAATATTAACAATGCTTTTGCTATGTGACTTTGTCACATAGGAGATTTTCTTACTAGTTTTCAATTTACGGTCTGGGGCCTAAAATTACCTTTCCTATCTCATGTGAGAATAAAATCAATAAATATGATAAATCAAGGTCAACTTAGAATAAATTGAATTTCTTACTATAAGTTGAATATGATATAGTTAAATTCTTTTGGCTGATGATGACAATAAGAAAAACAAAAGCTAACTTTGAATGCTTCCTGTGCTGTGTTGAGCATGTTGCTTTGTCTTGCTTGATCTGTGAACAACTCTTACAGAAGTCAGATTCTGTTAGTAATCAGATACGTAGGAGCTGGTTGTATTGGCTTGGTTGACTAGGACCCCCATCTGTCTGACTCCAAAGTCATGTGTAACGACCATGCTGTTTTATCTCTCACTGATACCCTAGTTTAATTAATTTAAGTAAGTGGAGATAAGGTGCATGAAAATCCACCCCATTTGGACTGTGCTTTTTTCCAACACATCCCAGTTCGGTATACTTCGGGGAGATTGTTCTGCTTTGTTTCCATTGTATCCTTTCTCCTGATTTCTTTCAAAAACCTTATTCATTTGTTGCTCATAGAGATTACTGGAGGTAAAATATATCTTTGACCATACCCCATTATCTGTTTAAAACAAACAAACAAACACAGCATGACTTTCAACTTTGTGGAGACAGGTAATTGTCTCTAGTTTATTTTATGACTTTAGTACTCACCACAAAGCAGCACGCAGTAAAAATTTGTTGAATATTGTTGAATGAGACTGTTGGAGAAAGCTGACGTTTCCCATCTCCTCACAGGTCAAGCTTAACCAATCAGATAACTGTAACTTCCAGTCCCACGTAAACACTTCGTGGTCCTGTAAATTTCATTTTCTTAGACAGGACAGGACTCACTCTTAATTTTAAGCACGTGCCTATTGCTTTGCCATGTTACATTTTCCTTTGCGTGAATGCGTTCAGAAGTACAGCGTTCTGTGTGGCGAGATCACAGAGAAACATGGTGACTAATAAGGATGTGTTCTTGCAGCACACCTCAGGCTGGGTGTCTGGTGGATGAGCCCAAGCAAACAGGACAGTATAAATATCCAGACAAACTCCCAGGACAGATTTACAATGCTGATACACAGTGCAAGTGGCAGTTTGGAGCCAAAGCCAAGTTATGCAGCCTTGGCTTTGTGAAGGTATGTTTGCTTGCGATTTCAAACTTACATTAAGAGTCTATCGTGTGTCCGTGTACCTAACAGAAGTATAAACATTTGGTTTGCTAAGGCCAAGGGTTAGAGTCTGGGTTGCCTCTGAAATGTCATTTGTTTGGCCTGATAATTAAGTGGCAATTTTACTGTCAATGAATTATCCAGACTTATCCCCTGTAGACCATGCCTGGTTTAAATACCAAATTCCTCCTCTGTAGACAACAATTTTATCACAAGTAGTAAATCTAGATACAATGGCTTTCACCTAATGCTCGTAACTGTTTTTGTTCATGTCATTGTGTTTCATACTCTTATTGTTTTAATTAATTAATTTAATTGGAGGATAATTACTTTACAATATTGTGATGGTTTTTACCATACATCATCATGAATCAGCCACAGGTATATATGTGTCCCCCCATCCTGAACCTCTCCTCCCATCTCCCTCCCTACCCTATCCCTCTGGGGTGTCCCAGAGCACCAGCTTTAGCTGCCTTGCTTCATGTACAGAACTTGCTCTGGTCATGTATTTTACATATGGTAAAGTACGTGTTTCAGTGTTATTCTCTTAAATCATCCTACCCTCGCCTTTAATGTAATTCATATAAGACCATCACCCCTTCAAAATGCATACATATACCTTTTACAGTAATATGAACACGATCTTTGGCAGCTAACTTCTTTTGGTATGTAAAACTTCAAGGTGTCTCTTGAGTAATTTTAACAAGATTTTTGTGTGAAGTCTTTCTTTCAAGGAACACTTACCTGTTTTGTAAATAAGCTTGTATCTTTTTTTTTAGATTCTGCATATAAGTGATATGATATGATATTTGTCTTTCTCTGCCTTACTTCACTTAGTATGATAAACTTCCCAGGTGGTACAGTGTTAAAGAATCTGCCTACCAAATGCAGGAGACCCAAGAGACATGCATTCGATCCCTGGGTCGGAAAGATCCCCTGGCATAGGAAATGGCAATCCACTCTAGTATTCTTGCCTGGAGAATCCCCACGGACAGAGGAGCCTGGTAGGCTACAGTCCATGGGATCACAAAGGGCCAGACACGACTTAGTGGCTAAGCACAGCACAGTACATGATAATCTCTAGGTCAGTCTGTGTTGTTGCAAATGGCACTGTTTCATTCTTTTTTATGGATAAGTAATATTCCATTATGTATCCATATACCACATCTTCTTTATCCATTCATCTTTGCTGCACACCTGAAACTAACACAACATTGTAAATCAACTGTGAAAGTGAAAGTCGCTCAGTCATGTCTGACTCTTTGCATCCCCATGGACTATACAGTCCATGGGATGCACCTCTGTCCATTCAGTTCTCCAGGCCAGAATACTGGAGTGGGTAGCTGTTCCCTCCTCCAGGGGATCTTCCCAACCCAGGGATCGAACCCAGGTCTCCCATGTTGCAGGCGGATTCTTTACCAGCTGAGCCACCAGGGAAGCCCAAGAATACTAAGTGGGTCACCTATCCCTTCTCCAGGGGCCCTTCCTGACCCAGGAATTGAATCAGGGTGTTAATCAACTATACACCAATATAAAATTTAAATTTAAAAAAAGGAAGACGTATATTTTTATGAAAAAGATACATGGGAAAAAGCAAAAGTCCAGGAGGTAGAAATGGGAGAAACATTCTTCTAATTGGTCAACAACCATGCCACTGATCATCTCAATGTCACTAAAAAGTAGAATCATTTTTAAGCTGGTTGCTTCCTGGTATCCAAAGAGAAATGTGGGAATCCTGGGTGTCTGGAGACCTGGAAATTATGGAGATTGGTAGCTGCTCTTCCCATCTCTGTGTCTGTTCCCTCCCCTCCTCTCTCCTCTCTCTTCCTTTTCTCTACCACCATTCCCACCATCGCAGCACCACCACCGCCCAATACCCTGTAGTAACTGCTAAGCAAGCCTCTGCTCCACAGACGGCGTTCCACTTAGAGACATATTTCACTGTTCCTCAACCTTCACAAAAGCCTTTTGAAGGGAGAATCATCACTTGCTTTTTAACTGGGGCTCAGAGAATTCCATTTGCCCAAAGCCACCCAACTTCTAAATAGTAGAGGTTAAACAAATCTCCTCACCCATACTGATGAGCATGGGTGCTTCCTCCTCGTTAGGTAATACCAGTGTTTCCTAAACTTCAGCATTCACACTCAGTCCTTAAAAACTACTTTTATTGCTGCTACTGCTGCTAAGTCGCTTCAGTTGTGTCCGACTCTGTGCGACCCCAGAGATGGCAGCCCACCAGGCTCCCCCATCCCTGGGATTCTCTAGGCAAGAACACTGGAGTGGGTTGCCATTTCCTTCTCCAATGCATGAAAGTGAAAAGTCAAAGTGAAGTCACTCAGTCATGTCCGACTCTTCACGACCCCATGGACTGCAGCCTACCAGGCTCCTCCATCCATGGAATTTTCCAGGCAAGAGTACTGGAGTGGGGTGCCATTGCCTTCTCCAGGGGATCTTCTCAACCCAGGGATCAAATACCACGTCTCTTGTGTCTCCTGCATTGGCAGGCAGATTCCTTATCACTAGCTCTACCTGGGAACCCCATATGTCTGTTGTTTTGTTGTTGTTGTTCAGTCACTCAGTCCTGTCCGACTCTTTGTGACCTCATGAACTGCAGCACGCCAGGCATCCCTGTCCTTCACCATCTCCTGGAGTTTGCTCAAACTCATGTCCATTGAGTTGGTGATGCCATCTAACCATCTCATCCTCTGTCGTCCCCTTTTCCTCCTGCTTTCAGTCTTTCCTACCATCAGGGTCTTTTCTGGTGAGTTCACTCTTCACATCAGGTGGCCAAAGTACTGGAGCTTCAGCTTCAGCATCAGTCCTTCTAATGAATATTCAGGATTTACTTCCCTTAGGATTGACTGGGTTGATCTCCTTGCAGTCCAAGGGACTCTCAAGAGTCTTCTCCAACACCACAGTTCAAAAGCATCAATTCTTCGGCGCTCAGCCTTCTTCACAGTCCAACTCTCACATCCATACATGACTACTGGAAAAGCCATAGATTTGACTAGGCAGACCTTTGTTGGCAAAGTAATGTCTCTGCTTTTTAATATGCTAGTCTGGGTTTATCATAGCTTTTCTTCCAAGAAGCAAGTGTCTTTTAATTTCATGGCTGCAGTCACCATCTGCAGTGATTTGGGGACCCAAGAAAATAAAATCTGTCACTGTTTACATTGTTTCCCCATCTATTTGCCATGAAGTGGTATGTCAGTTATACCCCCAGTAAAAATTATTTTAAAAAGAATTTGACATTGGGAGGAATAAGAGAAACTTTCTAGTATCTAAATCACAGCTACTTTGTAATCTGCTAAATTTACTACATCACATTTCAACTTCTAGCAACTCTTGCAGGGACTTAGAGTCCAGCTGTGTTGATGAGCTTGTAAGTTTTTCAGGCATTTCCTGGTTCCATGTCCACAGGTCTTTGTGTGCTTTCCATCCTGAAATGCTGCGTGGCCATGAGGACAAGTATTTCTCTTTTTTATTATTACTATTGTTAAAGATTCAGCTCAAATATTACCTCCATTTTTCCCCCAAGGAAACTTAAACTCCACTTTCCCTGAGCTCTATTTTCACCCTTTATGCCACCTTCACAGACTTGTAATACTAATATTTTAACTGTCTGTGTATGTCTCTTGCCTCAGTAGATAGAGTGTCTGCAATGCCTGGCGTGTACCTGATGTATTAACAGATACTCAGTAACTGCTTATTGGATTTACAATGATAATCAAAGGCCACACATTTCTTGTGGTTGTTCCACATAGCGTGTGGGATCTTCGTTCCCTGAACAGGCATCAAACTTGTGTCCTCTGTATTGGGAGCACTAAGTCTTAACCCCTGGACTACCAAGGACGTCTGATCAAAGCCCACGTATTGTTAGCAGTCCCATTTTCAGAACATGGACGATTCTGCCTCCATCTCTTTCTCATCACTCCTAAAGGAAGCAGGAGTAGCTTCTCTTGGAGAAAGAGAGGAGCCAAAGATGACTCTGGGGCTTGGGGCTTGTGCAGCTAATAGGATGGGGGTGTCATAAGTGAGCTGTGGAACATGGAACAGATCTGGGGGGACAGCTGGGGAATTGTGTTTTGGTTGTATTAAATTTGAGATGCTTGATAAAGTTGGATTGGCAGAGACCTTTAACCTTTGTGCATCTCATACTTCCCTTAAAGGGGCATCCAATCATTAGAAACAGTAGGAGAAGGTGGGCACCCAGGGACCAGATGGAACAACGGACAGCGCTGAGACTCCTTAAAAATCACATCCAGGCAACACGAGGCCTTTGGGGTCTCCGTGCTTATTTTCTTTTTCCCTTAAATTATGACTTAAGACTAAGGAATTATAGATAAGGAAAAGTTAGATGAATAGGCTGAAAAATAAAAAGAGGTAAGAACAAGAAAGAAAAAAGCGCAAACTCTGATTTCTGTTTCTTTGGAAAGAAAGCTTGCTCCGAAGGCTCTGGGGTCGTCAGAACACGTCGTTGGCTATAATTACACTTGACTTCTGTGCTCCACCACAAAAGAAATAACATGTTCGCACAGCCAGTCATATTTCACTCTGGAATCCCTGTGTTTCTGCGTTTTGCTTGATTTTCCTGGTCTCCTCCAGCTGCCCCTTTTCTTTGGCCCTGTGGCTTGGCGTTGGCCACGGAATGGGGCCTCCGTCGCTTTGGTCCGCTCTGGGGCCATTTTGGTGGCTGCCACATGGGCTCTGGGTGTGCGTTATGGCTTGACCTGGGCCGTAAGAGAGAAAGCAGTTTAATTCTGAAAGCCTTTCTCGCTGCAGCTTTGTTTCCATGGTGACCTCCCATCCCTCTGTTTCGTTTTGATAGAGATGGGTTTTTTCCACCTTAACTGGTCCCTCTTGGATCCAGGGTGACCCAGATGGGAACGCACAGAGATGGTAAACTTCATTCATCTAGTTGGAAGGCTGCCTCATGCTTTCTACTGATGTCAGTGACAGGTCCATTTCCATGGGAAATGTTTCCATGTAGTGTCCTATGAGCTGTGTTGAGATTTGGAAATACTTTGTGCAAGCGTGCTAAGTCACTTCAGTCGTGTCTGACTCTTTGTGACCCCACAGACTGTAGCCCGCCAGGCTCCTCTGTCCATGAGATTCTTCAGGCAAGAGTACTGGAATGGTTTGCCATGTCCTCCTCCAGGAGATCTTCTCAACCCAGGGATCAAGAGGTCCTTCCCTTCTCTTTTTAAGAGACACATTATACAACCCACAAGACAAGACTCACTGCCTGCACCTCCTGTTTCCCTATGTTTTCTGTCTAATGGAACACTTTTGTTGCGAAAGATTTCTAAGTATGTTCCTGCCATGTGTTTCTAACCATGGAATCTCTGTTAACTGGAATGCTTGGAGAATTGGGTGCCTGGTTCATTGAATTTTCAGGGCCCCAACAAGTGACCATAAAAATCATGTTGTTTCCTCCCTCGTTGTTAATGTTTTCCCCAAAATGGACCTTGGTCACTAGAATGTGGCAAATGAAACAGAATGACTGATGATTCGTGATTTTGACCTTCCATTTATGATGTCATTCTGAAAAGCAAGTTTACCTTTTGAACTGGAAGGAATCTGGTTCAGTCACTTTACTTTATAAATAGACATTCAAGGGTTAGAGAAGTTGAGAGCTTTTTGACAACCGTTGGTAATAAAAGCAGATCCAGTGCGGTGGTCAAGGACCCAGACTCTGGAATCCAGCCCCTTTGCCACTTACCAGCTTGGTGACTTGACAGCTTGAGAGTGCCAGCATCTTACTCAGTTCCCTCATCTAAAAGAGTTGATATAAGGCAATGGCCCCCAGGCTTTCAGGCACCAGGGACTGGTTTCTTGGAAGACAATCTTTCCATGGAGCAGAGCAGTGGCAAGGGAGTGGTTTCAGGATACTTCAAGCGCATTGCACTTATTGTGCTCCTATGAGAATCTAATGTCACCACTGACCTGACGGGAGGCAGAGATCAAGCTGTAATGAGCATGATGGGAGCAGCTGTAAACACAGATGAGGCTTCGCTCACTCACCCGCAGCTCACCTCCTGCTGTGCATCCCAGTTCCTAACAGGCCTGTACTGGTCCATGCCCTGGGGCTTGGGGATCCCAATGTAAAGGACTAGTGTCCACCACTAAATGATGTTAATGACAGTATTCATTACCTGTGGCTGCTGGAATCAGTTTCCATGAACTGATTGAGTTAAAACAGCTCAAATGTATTTTCTTGCAGTTCTGGAGGTAGACCTCTGAAATGCATCACACTGGTCTACAGTCAAGAGTTGGTGAGGTTGTGCTCCTTCTGGAAACTCTAGAAGAGCAGGCATTTTCTTGCCTTCTCCAGCCTCCCAAAGCTGCTTGTATCCCTTGATTCATGGCCTCCTCCTCCCTCTTCAAAAGCCAGCAACACCTCCCTGAGTCCTCCCCACAGTGCCATCTCTCTGGTTCTCTTCTGGCACCCTCATCTCTGTTTAAGGACCCTTGTGATTACCTGGGGTCCATCTGGAAAATCTAAGACCGTCTCCATCTCAAAGGCAATGGATTAACACCATCAATTTTATTTGCAACTTTAATTCTCCTTTGCTATATCACCTAGGACAGTCACAGGTTCCTAGAGCTAGAATGTGGTTTTTGCATGGGGGGAGGGCATCATTCTGCCTAGTACAATCCAGCTTGTTGTTATTTAGTCACTCAGTTGTGTCCAACTCTGCGACCCCATGAACTGTAGCCCGCCAGGCTCCTCGGTCCATGGGATTTCCCAGCCAAGAATACTGGAGTGGGTTGCCATGTCCTTCTCCCATCTTCTGCCATTTCCTTCTCAAGCAAATAAATTAGCTTGAGAGTTAATTTATGTCATTGGTCTGGTGTAAGAATGAAGTTGTCCAGATGCTTGAAAGTTATAAAGGTCAAGAAGGCAATGGTGATTACACTTTTATCCTTGGGAATAACCCTTCTGAGGCAAGCGCTGATTTTATCACTTATTCATAGATGAGGAAACTGCCATTTAAAGGGCTTCTATAGCTTGTCCATAGGTCATGCAACCTGGGAAATGCAGGACAAGGCTTTGAATCAGAGTTGCATTAATCCAGTCTTGATCTATGCTACTTTGACGACGATAGTGGTGATGATGGTGGTATGCTGAATCTCTTAGTTAAAAGTGTCTAAGTTAACTGTTGTTACCTCCTAGTCATTACTAAACACATACGAATATACAGATAATGTAGACATTTCCTGCTTCTACGTTTGCTAGGACGTTTTACCACTTACTTTGCCATGCTAACTTCACTTGCCTCTCCTTTCCAGATAACATCCCATTTCAGCCACCTCAAAGCAGAACATGGTGTACAACAGCTTTGGGTATTTTCATTTTTATTGTATCCTCACACTTACCAGCTCCTTCTTTCCTTTCAGGACATTTGCAAATCCCTTTGGTGCCACCGAGTGGGCCACAGGTGTGAGACCAAGTTCATGCCTGCCGCGGAAGGGACCGTTTGTGGCTTAAGTATGGTAAACTGCATACTTGCTAGTTTTTAGTTCTAGAGACTTAATAACACAGTGGACCCAAACTATGTGTACCGTGACCTCAGAATGGAATGCTATGGCTGCATCTATTTTCTGACTTCGCTTTAAATTAACCAGCTATTCTTTAGCAGCTCTTCTTAAACTCAATGCTAATATAACTGAGTTGGCTCCATTTTTTTTAAGAAGGGTTTTTTTCTTTCTGCCTTTGTTTTCCATTTTTAGATGGAGGCGTGGGCTCGAGTGTTTCTCTTTCAGTGAGCTGGAGGGTTTCATTGTCTGTCTGCTGTTTTGACGATTTATATTGATTTATTTGGCTACGTCAGCTCTTCGCTGTGGCCCACAGAACCACCTCTGGGCCGTGCGGGCTCTTCCTCGCAGCACGTGGACTCTCTAGTGGCGGTGCTCAGACTCCGCAGTTGAAACACATGGGCTTAGTTGCTCCACAGCGTGTAGGATCTTAGTTCCCCAGTCAAGGATTGAACCCATGCCCCCCTGCATTGCAAGGTGGATTCTTAACCACTGGACCACTGGGGGAGTCCCTCGACTGTTTGCTTTTTAAACTTGATTCAGTATACACAAGTCTCAGGAAGCAGGTATTTCCTTTAGTAACAAAGAAAGGACTGTCCCTCCATACAACACATCTGAGACTCCCCTCCCAGGGCCATCAATGAGCTTCTGACATGCCCGATAGCGGCATTCTGTCCCTTATAGTAAATTCTCTTAGATTAGAAATACCTAAATGTTCTAATAGTTGTTGTTCAGTCACTAAGTTGTGTCCAACTCTTTGTGACCACATGGACTGCAGCACATCAGGCCTTCCTGCCCTTCACCATCTCCCAGAGCTTGCTCAAACTCATGTCCATTGAGTCGTTGATGCCATCCAACCATCTCATCCTCTGTCATCCCCTTCTCTTCCTGTCTTCAATCTTTTCCTGTATCAGGGTCTTTTCCATTGAGCTGGCTCTTTCCATCAAGTGACCAAAGTATTGGAGCTTCAGCATCAGTCCTTCCGGTGAATATTCAGAGTTTATTTCCTTTAGGATTGGCTGGTTTGAGCTCCTTGCTGTCCAAGGGACTCTTCCAGCACCACAATTCAAAAGCATCAATTCTTTGGCACTCAGCCTCTTAATGGTCCAACTCTCACATCAGTACATGACTACTGGAAAAACCGTAGCTTTCACTATATGGGCCTTTGTCAGCAGGGTGATGTCTCAGCTTTTTAATATGCTGTCTAGGTTTGTCATAACTCCTTCCAAGGAGCAAGTGGTCTTTTAATTTCATGGCTGTAGTCACTGTCTACAGTGATTTTGGAGCCCAAGAAAATAAAATCTGTCACTGCTTCCACTTTTTCCCCATGTATTTATTTGCCATGAAGTGATGGGACTGGATGCCATGATCTTAGTTTTTTGAATGTTGAGTTTTAAACCAGCTTTTTCACTTACTTCCTTCACGCTCATCAAGAGGCTCTTTAGTTCCTCTTTACTTTCTGCTATTAGAGCTTAGGTGACTGAGTTTAATCCCAGTCTCTGCTAATTGTGTTGCTAGTTGGGTAGTTTGAGCAAGTTAGTATTTCTTTGCTAAATTTCTCTCACTCAGTTATTCACTGCTTCATGCTTTGTGCGAGTTGCATTAGTTACTGTATCACGTTTCCCCCACCCTTCTGTGGCATCCTTGTGGACCTATAAGCAACTTCATAAACTGTAGCTGCTTCTGTTATTGTTGCTGGCTGTTGTTACTTTGTCATAACCACTGAGCTTAGCCCAGGAAAATCATATTCCTGGTGGGGAAGGTTCAGATTCATGCTTATGGTTGACAAAATCCTCAAATGACCCATCGTCCCCCCTTCAAAGTTCTGAGGCATGCGGTATGATTTCGTGCAAACTCTGAAGTGGCAAGGAATCTGGGGAAAGAAAACTGGGGGAGCTCATCAGCACGTGGCAAGGAATTGAGAGGAAGTCCTCTTTTGACCTCGTCCCAATACACTCACAACCAAACCTTGCAAACAGCAAACAGCCACAAAGCCAAGGGTGTCACGGGGGAAAAGTGGAGATTTGAAAGTGAAAACCTCCTCCCCTTAATTCTGTAACTGAACCCCCACTCCTCGGTAGAACCTGGCACGATCCAAACCCCAGCTCTTTGGATCCCATTGCAGCGGCTTTTAGGCAAGTGTGCAGTCATGCTAAGTCATGCAGAACTTGCTCATAATAAAAGCACCGCAGGGGGAAGAAAACCACTCCTTGGGGGCTCCCAGGGACAGAGGGAACCCGCATAACTGGACTGAAGGACAAAGGAGAATGCAGATGGAAAGATTGGCACAGAAAACAGCTCTTGAACTTGAGCAGATCACCAGCCCAGGAGAGACCCAGAGCTAGTTTGGAAGGGACACTCTGCCCAAAGTCATCAGCTGGACGTTTCATACAGACGGGGGCAAAGGGTTACCTAGAGGCACAGTTTGTGTGGCCTGAAGGCTACTCGGTTTCATCAGAAATGCTCTTATGGGGATGGTTTGAAATAAAAATGTATGCATAATTATACCTGTCTATCTCATGTGATAATCATCATGATAAATTCTGTGTTCCTGTCTGAAAAACGGATTCCCTTGGAAGGCATGAGCCTGGGGTTCTCTGCACCCCATTGTTTGCAAATGTCAAGGTAGGCTCCGTGGTCACATCTGCGCTGCCTCCCTGGGCTCTTGGGTGGACCCTTATCTGCACATGTCACCCGGACGGCTCACAAAGCCTGCCATACTCAGCCCGCTGGTGACAGATGCCCTTTCCCGTAGATGTCAGCCATTCAGAATGCACGCGCTGAACACGGGGTACCGGCAGGTGTGGCTAGCAATGCCTTGAGAGCATCTGCAGCCTCCTGTTTGCCGCCAGACAGGTTTTTCCCATTGTCCCGCAGGTGTCTAACCTCTGCCCGCTTTCCCAGCTGGTCTCTGAATGTCACACATTGTTTTCACAGTGGTGTCGGCAAGGCCAGTGTGTCAAGCTGGGGGAGCTGGGGCCCCGGCCCGTCCACGGCCAGTGGTCCGCCTGGTCGAAGTGGTCAGAGTGTTCCCGAACGTGTGGCGGAGGCATCAGGTATCAGGAGAGACATTGCAACAACCCCAAGTAAGGCTCCGACAGAAAGTCCGTGTTTGTAAGACGAGAACTTTCAGCCTGCTCCATCTTGCCTATTTGTTTATCTTGCTTATGCCTGTTTTTAAGGGTGGTTTTCTTTTGTCTGGTTAATAGCAATCAACAAGGGTTTTACTGTTTGTATATAAACACTGTATGCACTTCCCTGGTGGCTCAGTGGTAAAGAACCCACCTGCCCATGCAGGAGACTCAAGTTCGATCCCTGGGTTGGGGAGATCCCCTAGAGGAGGAAATGGCAACCCTCTCCAGTATTCCTGCCTGGAGAATCCCATGGACAGAGGAGCCTGCTGGGCTACAGTCCCTGCTGCTTAGTCGCTCAGTCGTGTCCAACTCTTTGCAGCCCCATGGACTGCAGCCTGCCAGGCTTCCCTGTCCATGGGATTCTCCAGGCAAGAATACTGGAGTGGCTTGCCATTTCCTATTCCAGGGGATCGTCCCAACCCAGGGATCGAACCCATGTCTCTTGTGTCTCCTGCATTGTAGGCAGATTCTTTACCCACTGAGCCACCTGGGGGCTATAGTCCATGGGGCCACAAAAGAGTCGGACACAGCTTATCGACTAAACGGCAACAAATGTGCTGGGGGAGGTGTGCTGGGCAGAAACCTGAAAAGAGCAAAGGAGTTTATTCTTTGTGTGACTGCTGATCACAGATTCCAGTAATGGGGTGGATTACTTTCGGCATCTAAATTAGAGCTGCGTGCCTGGGATACTGTAGAACATAGAAGCTTGGCTGGTGGACGGTGTGTGAGTGCATGCGTGTGTGTGTGAGAAACTGATGACCTGGAGAAAGCATGTGGATTTTTGCCCTGCAGGAATGTACATCAGCACGTGTTGACAGATATGCCTGACTTTTAAAGAGAAACCAGAAATCTGAAAAAAATGTTGTGAAATTTCCCAATTTGTAAAATATCGACCACACATTCAATTTTCTTTAGAAAAGTAAAAGGCTGGGAGGACTCATCAAATACCTGTGGGGTGAAACTGGCTCATGGGCACCCTCTGATCTGGTGGCCTTGAGATTTTGAGCTGTCTCTGTGCAGTGAAGGTGGTTTCATGTTACTTTCATCAGCCCTAATTCCCCCATGCAGCGTGTGTGAGATGTATGTTTCCTGATGGGCGGCGTGATGTCAAAAGAGCTCAGGACTTGGAAACAGAAAGATGTGACTCCAAATTCTGGGTCCGCCACGTAATAATGATGTCTCTCTGGGAAGGTCACTTGAACTTGGAGGTTGGGTTGACATATAAGATGGAGATGAGAACACCCACTTCAGATGGTTTGAGGAGATTAGAAATTGTGTCTGTAGAGTTTCTGGCACACTGGGGAGCATCCAGGGGACATTCAGCAAAAGTTCTGAGGTCCATGTGGTTTTTAATTATCTTCATCCTAAACTTGTAGGCTTTCCAGGTGGCACTAGTGGAAAAGAATCTACATGCCCGTGCAGGAGACATGAGAAACCTGGGTTCGATCCCTTGGTTGGGAAGATCCCCTGGAGGAGGAAATGGCAACCCACTCCAGTATTCTTGCCTTGAGAATCCTATGGACAGAGGAACCTGGTGGGCTACAGTCCATGGGGTCGCAAAGAGTTGGACATGATTAGGCACAAACACTCACATGTTCTAAACTCACCAGGAATACGGGTAACAGAGGGTCAGCCCTCAGAAGCAATGGGGAGAGGGCTTCCTGATGAAATCAGACATGAGAGAAGGCGATGGAGTGAGAAGAAAGTGATGGGACCTTGGAAAACCGTGGATTTAATTTTCCAGCATGACTTGGTATGGATGTTGAGATCAGAGGCTCTTGGGCCCAGTACCTGAGTTTGCCTCCTAGTCCGCCCCCGCCTAGCTGGGTGGCCTTGGATAACTGACTCTCCCTGCCCTGCCCTACGTCCCTCGTTTGTAAAAAATGAGATAATGACAGGATCTACCTCATATGAGCTGGTGTTTATAAGTGCTGGTATTTATAAAATGCCTGGCACATTGTAAGCACTGATGTTTGGTAGGTTGAGAATGTAAATAAATAATGAAACTACAGCAAAGGGAAATTTTTGAAAAGACAAATAGTCACCTGAGTCAGCATCTGAGCTGGATCAAGAGGCCAGTTGTTCCCTA
This sequence comes from Bubalus bubalis, assembly GCF_019923935.1. Lineage (NCBI taxonomy): Eukaryota > Metazoa > Chordata > Mammalia > Artiodactyla > Bovidae > Bubalus > Bubalus bubalis. The sequence goes on along the minus strand of NC_059174.1, from coordinate 4,279,995 downwards.
ATATAAGGGAGGGTTTGGAGATTCTTTGACCAGGGTTTGTTAGGTGGCATTTGGAATATCTCAGCGGCTGATGTAGGATCTCTAAGCTTCAGCACTCTTAACATTTTAGGTTGAAAATTTTTCTGTTGTGAAGGTTTGTCCTGTACGTGGCAAGGTGTTTAGTAACAGTCCTGAGCTCTACCCACTCCATGCCAGTAAGATGACTCCCCCTCCCCATTCAACTTCCAAGTCATGGCAATGAAAATATCTCCAGACGTGGCCCAGCATCCTGAGGGGGCACAGTCATTCCCTTGTTAAGTCGTTCTGCTCTAATCAGACCCAGTAACTCACTATAATAAAAGGAAGACTTGTGATGCATTTACAGTTTAGACCAGATCATTAAAACCACCCTCCACATACACTGAGTATAGCCCGTGTCTTGGATAGAATTGTTAGAATCATTCTATTACTTTTCATTTTTGCAGCGTATTTCATGGATCTGGTTTTCATACATTGCAACATTTTACAATCTCGATATTTTCCCAAGAACGAAAGAGATTACCTAATTCAATAGCTCTGCTGGTGAAGTGCATGAATGACGCCCCTGAGATTTAAATTAAAGCCTCTCTCATATCTGTGGGATTGAGAGCTCTTATTATAACAAGACATTGTTCTTGGAAATAGCATACTGTAATTTTAGAAACACCTAATACAAGAATTAATCATTCGAGTGGTTCAGTTTGGTGCAATTTTATCATCTCAAACAAGATTGAGGCTAATCAGGATTTTGGTTAATTATGCACAAAGTCACCAATAAAGCAAGTAAATGATTGGCTGTTTCAAAACAATTGAATCAGTTCTTCATTCTTAGTTCATGTTGTCGTCGTAAGGCTGGTTTTTTCCTCTTTCAAGTGACTGATTTCTTTCTTGATTCAGTTGAAACATTTGGTCTGTTCAGCTCACTCAGCATGAGCACTTTCATTTCTTCATGTGAAAAGCAATGTGAGCTTTTTATTTCACATAATGATGGTTTTCCCAGAGCATATTTTGTTTCATTAAAAAAATGAATTATTTCTGGTTGATTCATGGATTTATCAAACTTTTCAGCTTCAAAAAGACTGAAAGGTTATCTGGTTCTGGAACGGCCAGACCCAGCACATGTGGCCCTTCGTCTTTGTCCCATGTCTGTGACAGACCCATTCACCAAAGCCCCTGTGTTTTGCTGATCTCTACTCTGCCAAGGGAACCTTCTTAAAAGACTTTTCCAGGCATTTGCTGTCAATCAGGGTAGAACAGATGCATGAGCTGAAACCTGTTGTTTCATCTGATGATTTTGCAAATGGGTAGCCAGAGGAGACGGAGGCTCCCATTCAGAATGGCAGCCCTTGCTCAGGTCACCAGGCTGGATGTGGGGGAGTCGAACTAAGATCCCACTGTCTTCATCCTTGCTGGGAACATTTTTTTCTGGTTCCCTGAAAGAGAGCCTAGTGAAATTCCTATACACTCTGTTCAAGAAAATGAATAATGAAAATTCAAATGGAACAATTCAAATCCTGATAAGTAAACTTGCTAAAGCATTCTGTGTGTGCTTAGTCGCTCAATTGTGTCTGACTGCACCCCATGGACTGTAGCCCCGCAGGCTCCTCTGTCCATGGGGTTCTCCAGGCCAGAATACTGGAGGGGGCTTGCCATGCCCTGTTCCAGGGGATCTCTCCAACCCAGGGATCCAATCCAGGTATCCTACATAGCAGGTGTATTCTTTACCATCTGAGCCACCAGGGAAGCCCATGAATACTGAAGTGAGTAGCCTATCTCTTCTCCAAGGGCTTTTCCTGACCCAGGAATCGAACCTGGGTCTCCTGCATTGCAGGCAGATTCTTTACCAGCTGAGCTACCAGGAAAGGCATTCTAGAACTCTCTAGAACATGCTTGAACTCTCCTAAAATATGAGTCCATTTGAGAAAGACTAACAGAAGAATCACTGAATCATATCTCTGGCCCATTTCCCAACCAGTAAATTCCAGACTCAGCTGATTATCGGAATCACCAACTGTGCTTTTAAAAAACACTGATTTCTTCATACTCCTCATCATGTATTTTTATTGAGAAAGCCTTTGAAGAAGTCCAGGAATATTTATATGTATGTGTGTGTGTATCTGTGTCTGTGTATATTTACACATGTGTGATTGATTGTATATAAATATACATATGCTGCTGCTGCTAAGTCGCTTCAGTCATGTCTGACTCTGTGCGACCCCATGGGCGGCAGCCCACCAGGCTCCCCCGTCCCTGGGATTCTCCAGGCAAGAACACTGGAGTGGGTTGCCATTTCCTTCTCCAATGCATGAAAGTAAAAAGTGAAAGTGAAGTTGCTCAGTTGTGTCTGACTCTTAGCGACCCCATGGACTGCAGCCTACCAGGCTCCTCCGTCCATGGATTTTCCAGGCAAAAGAGTACTGGAGTGGGGTGCCATTGCCTTCTCATACACATATATACATGTAATATATTGTATAGATACATATGTTTACATATATATGTACACACACACATTGTTGTTCAGTCACTAAGTATGTATTTTATATTTATATATACATATATAACCACATAATACATATGTAAACATGTATTTGTACATATATAGTGTATGCTGCTGCTGCTGCTAAATCGCTTCAGTCGTGTCCGACTCTGCGCGATCCCATAGACGACAGCCCACCAGGCTTCCCCGTCCCTGGGATTCTCCAGGCAAGAACACTGGAGTGGGTTGCCATTGCCTTCTCCAATGCATGAAAGTGAAAAGTGAGAGTGAAATCGCTCAGTTGTGCCAGACTCTTAGTGACCCCATGGACTGCAGCCTACAAGGCTCCTCCATCCATGGGATTTTCCAGGCAAAAGAGTACTGGAGTGGGGTGCCATTGCCTTCTCTGTATATGTGTATATATATACACATATGTAAATATATGTTATATAAATATATATGTGTGTATGTGTATATATGGAGGGAGAGTTACATATATAAATACTTCTTAAAAACAGCTTCCCAACTGCTTGTAATGCTCAGCCATTGCAAAATATAATGATCAACCAACAGTATAACCATTTGTAGTCAGGACTGACTAAATTATGCAGAAGCAAATATGGATATACTTCATAGTAGTCTCATATAAAGACAAAATCATGCACCTAGATATTTGGGGGGTTTTTGTTTTTAATCATACAGAACTCATTGTACCAAGGGACATCATGGTAGAATTTTCTGTTAATGTATCCTAATACTCATATTCCAAGTTGCAGGAAAAAAACATATTTGAAGATTTGATGGCAAAGTCCAAATTCTTGCCAGTCATTAAAAGTAGAAAGCACTTTAAAACAGTTACAATTGATTTGTCCTCTGCCCAAAACTCTACCGGCGGTCTCTCAGGTAATCATCACAGCCGTCCTCACTCGACACATCGGGAGGCTGACTGAAATTGCCTGCAGAAAAGCTGGCAAGGAGCAGAGTGTGCTTCCCTTCAGATCTGCTCCGCTGCCCACAGCCCGCCCCCGAAGCGCTGGGCGTCCCCGTCTTCCTCTTTGTCTTCCTGTGCCCGGCCCCGCCTGCTGACCTCAGTTCCATGCAGGCACAGCTGAGCAGGACCCGCATCCTGGGGAGCCCAAAGGCATGAGGTGGAGCTCTGCTCTGGCTCTTTCTAGCCATGTGACCTCCACTCAGCACATCTGAGAAGCGCTGTTGGCCATCTTTCACTTCATCTGTACACTGAGGGGATGGCTATGTGAGGTTTTTTTGCTGGTTTTTTATTTGACTGCCCTGGGCCTTAGTTGCGGCACGCGAGGTCGTAGTTGTGGTACATGGGCTTGGTTGCCCCATGCATGTGGGATCTTCGTTCCCTGACCAGGGATCCAACCCACACCCCTGCATTGGCAGGCAGATTCTTAACCACTGGACCACCAGGGAAGTCCCTGTATGAGTTATGAGGTCTTTTCCACTTTCTGAATTGAAGAATTCACAGGTGGTCCTCTTTCACTTTGTTAAATTTGAATAGTCTAAATGAAGCTTATTTGTAAAATCTCAGACTAGAAAGGCTTACACTGAGGCAATTTTAATTATGCACGACTTGTAAAGATGACCAGGAATAGAGGAAGGCTCTCATGTGGCACTTTAAGATTTTTCTAAATGCTTTTTTGGATAATGGTTTAAGAATTCTTGGGGGATTCGATCTAGCACAATAACTGCTAAATGCTTTAGTAGCTGTTCCAGAGTGTTTTGAAATAGCTTAAAAATCTCATTCTGGCGATGTGACACTTCCCCATTCTGTTGAATCCATTTTCGCATAGGAGGATTTGATCAAATGTGCTGAAGCAAATCCAGAGGTGTTTTATAGCATTCCTGTGCTTCCTAAAGAGACAAGGAATTTTAATCACATATATTTATTAACTTGGATCCTTCTTCTGTGTTACATGTTTGCATTGAGCTTTTGTAAGAGATGATCTATAGATGGTTTTTAGTCCATTTCATGGAAATGAAAAGAGGTAATTTCTTTGTGCCTGGAGTATGCCGGAGAAGACATTATTGGTAACTTTTTTCAGTGGGGTTGACACTCCTTTTTTATTTTGCTTTCTGGTTTTTGCAGTCTACCTAGCAAGATCTTAAAGAACTTGCCATTAGGTCATAATTATTTATGTTTTAATGGGATTCCCTACTCTGGAAACCCATTTCCCATTGTGCTTGGCAGGAAAGGAGCAGGCCACCTGCAATGTTAAAAAGTAATTATGCAGATACAAACAAGGGCATGTTCCCCCCACCCCCGAGTTTAGAATCCTGGGAATAAAGCACATATGAGTCTGACAAAGCTAGACTGGAAGATATGGCAAGTCATACGCTCAGTGTCCTAATGGACCTTCTACATCCCAGGAGGTGCTCTGCAAACTGTAGGGAGAGGAGAGGGGTCAGAGATGGGAGCCAAGCTGGGAGGAGGCTGGATCTGCACTGGACGAGCTTTGGTGACCTTCTACAAAGGAGCTCAGTGACCTTGTACATCCCAGGAGGTGCTCTGCAAACTGTAGGGAGAGGAGAGGGGTTGAAGATGGGAGCCAAGCTGGGGAGGAGGCCGGATCTGCACTGGAAGGGCTTTGGTGCCAACAAATGGGGCGTGTGTGTTTGCATGTGTCGCACACTGAACACAAACATATAGGTGTGCTTGCAGATTTCCCTAACACACGAGGTAATAGGATGAGCGTCAAGAATATGCCTCCGTCAGTCTTTATGGAAGTTGCCAGAATGTACAGATTGGATTCAGAGGTGGCAAATACATTTCATCTAACATGGCAATTGATGAACAGTGGTTGTATCTACCCTAGGGCCATGTAGAGAAAAGAAATCAGAGAAAAAGAAAAATCATTGGTTGATTAGTTATGTCTGCCATGGGTACAAGAAGGGTTGTGGGCCACATATTTCCACTGTTGTAATAGACTGTTCCCACTGCCATACACTGTGACCATGACCATAATGATGGCCCCTCCCTATAATATTGCCTGTGACTAATAGTGACCTCTTTGCTTGCTGGTATTTAAAGAGCTTTAATTTTCTTTTCAGGCCTCAGTATGGCGGCAAGTTCTGTCCTGGCTCTAGCCGTGTTTATCAGCTGTGCAATATTAACCCTTGTGATAAAAACAGCTTGGATTTCCGAGCCCAGCAGTGTGCAGAGTATAATAGCAAGCCTTTCCGTGGGTGGTTCTACCAGTGGAAACCCTATATGAAAGTGGAAGGTAATTTGGTCTCTATGAACCTCAAACAAATATATCTCCATGTGAACAGTAATGTCAATGAACAGCACAGAAAAAACTGCTGCCTGAATAAAAGAGTTTCAGCGTTTACCTTTCATTCCCCGGGCCCGTCCTGGCCCAGGTTTTCATTCAGTTCTGTGGGTTTGTTTATTTTTCCACATTTTTTTTTTCACAAGACATCCCTTGCCTCCCACATGTATAAGTTGAAGAGGTCATGTGTTTGGAATGTACTTATGTTTCTAAACTTACTTTTGACATTTCAGCGATTAAGTCTCCCAGGGATGTTAATTGCAATTGGTATGAACTGTCCAGACCAAAAACTCATGAAACCATATCTGCCCCATGGAGACACCATTCTCAGTAACTGACATGGTAGATGATAACAGACATGGGAAGACCTATTTTCAGAGTGTATGCACACACATGCACACATCATGAATAAGAAATATCTCTATATTAAATTCTTGGTACTATAGCGAAGTAATAACTTGTATTTGAACTTTTACATTGATTTGTTTTGATTTTGGCTCAACATCAAAATTTAGTTACCATGTGTATAAGTACCAGATTTAATGTACTTTCTGTTACAGAAACAGAATAATTCTGTGCAAAATAAGCTGAGACCATTCTGTTTCCTATCAATTTTTTTCCATTCACTCGCTTTATCAAAACTCATCTACCCTCCCTTGGAAAAGGATAAATGTGAATCCCAGTCAGACATATGCAGAATGGGAAGAGACCAGATTTAATGATAATTCATTGGAAATAAGACAGAGGGCTGCTTCTGTACAAAAGCTCAAAATGAACCTATATTATCAATAACCAAAAAGAACTGATGTAATCAGACCTCATTATAATAAGTATTAAATAGCTTCTACAAATCAGAGGTGATACTACAACTTTGCTCAACATCAGCAAATGTTACAAAATATTTTCTGGCTTCAAATTTCTGTCACTAATATTATTGCAGCTTTACTAGGTAGGGAACTTCCCATTTCATTCATTCATTCAACAGATACTGACTGAGGACCTCCTCCTGGGAGACTCTCTGCTCCATGCAGAGGCGAGTACATTGAATAAAACAGAGACCCCAGGTATAGGGTCTCACATCCTACCGCGGGAGACACAAAAGTTAAGGCTTTCGCATCCTTTCCTCTTCTCTCTTTAATACTTACTTAAAATCATAGAAGACAGACCATGGTTTGAAGGTCTGTGACATTCATGCTGCTTGGGAAGAATCAGGGAAAGACTTTTCATAAATCTGGACAGTCTTTGTCTTACACTGATTAGCTTTTTCTTCTGTATTCCTTTTTTTAAATTGAAGTATAGTTGATTTGCAATGTCTGTTAGTTTTAAGTGTATAGGAAAATGATTCAGTTATATATATGTATATATTCTTTTTCAGATTGTTTCCCCTTATAGGTTATTGCAAGATATTGAGTATAGCTGTCTATGCTATACAGTAGGACCTTGCTGTTTATTTTATATATAGCAGTGCATATCTGTTAATCCCAAATTTAATTTATTAAATTAATTTATCTTAATTTATCCCCCACCCCAATTTCTGTGTTTCTAATAGACTAGTTACTGAACTTTCTCAGGAACCTGTGTGGAAACACTGAACTTTCTAGAACTTGTTAATTCTTGGGAATGATGGAGAAAAGAGAGGGTATATATGTTTTCTAACTCCCTAATCTCACATGTACTGAGTAGGACTCATGAAATAAAAATGTTATTAGAAAAAATTCCTAGGTGAGGGAAAAAAATGGAATCCATCCATATGGCTGCACATTTGGGCCATAGTAACTTCCCTTCGCTCCTGTTTTTGACTCTGTCTTTTATGGAGTCGTTTGGGAAATGTGTCCAGTTGCGAACTGCTCACACGTTTGTTGTGAGACTGTTGTCAAGGATTTCATACAACGTCGCCCACATCAAGTCTCATGTGAGCAGTGTCATGTGGAATTCCTGGCTGGAAAGGACTCTTTCTATGGGAGAAATTGGCACGATAATGCCTTTCTGATAACAAGAGCTCTATAAAGATAATACTTTATTTTTGCGTGTGATACCAAAAACTTCTCAGAGACCTAACATTGCTTTAGTCTTAATGCTTAGTTTGTTTACTTCCTCTGCCTTTTCACGATTTGACTCTTTTCTATATGTTTTGTAAACGTTATTGGCCATATGCCTTTTTTCCAAAGTGCCTAAAATGTTCCCTCTTAAGAGACTGAATAAATATCTAAAATCATTGTGCCTGTCCTAAATCGCAATCAGAAAATTATGACCTATGGGCCAAATGTGACCCTTTTTTAAAGCATTTTTTTTTTCAAGTAGACCACTTTTAAAGTCTTTACTGAGTTTGTTACAATACTGCTTCTGCTTTATGACTTGATTGTTTTGGCTCCAAGGCACATGTGATCTTAGCTCCCTGACCAGGGAAGGAACCCATAGCCCCTGCGCTGGAAGGCAAAGTCTCAACCACTGGACCACCAGGGAAGTCCCTGACCCGTCTTTTTAAATGTTGTTTTATTGTGACACAGCAATGCTTTTTCATTTACATGCTATTAATAGCTGACCTCAGGGTCTGTGAAGTCTTAAATATTTACTATCCAAGGAGGGTAGGGACACAAGCCACCAATCACTTGTATTGTGGCTCTTAGGACTAGGAAAATAAAGTTCTCATGTATTAATGTTAAAGTATTATATGGATTACTAAAAGGAGTTCATGTTTTTAAAAGCCACACCCATCTGCTCTCAGGCATCCATGCGCGCACACACCCACACACATGGAAAACTGTAACATTTTCCACCTTGATCATAGTAGCTTTCTAAATAAATTTAACTCATCTTTTCAGTAATCCCGTCATTGTCCTAGGATTTCCTCTTGACCGTGACCTCGTTTGATCTCTTTGCTTCTAGAGGAAGACCGATGTAAACTGTACTGCAAGGCTGAGAACTTTGAATTCTTTTTCGCCATGTCCAGCAAGGTGAAAGACGGGACTCCTTGTTCCCCAAACAAGAACGACGTTTGCATCGATGGGATCTGTGAAGTAAGAGAACATTTCTGCTTTGGAACATGTGGTCATGCTTGTGCTGCCTCCTATTAAATGCATAGCAGGAGAAGTGTTGCGGGAGATTCTTATGTCTGGATAAGAGCAGCTGGTGAAGGGAAAAGGGTAACATTTTCAAGTTGGACGTGAGTTTTTATCTCCAAGTCCCTGCTCACTTTCTTGACCCCTTTCTTTCATGACCCCTGTCCTGTGTTTTGAGTTTCTCTTTCACTCCCTTTCCACATACGGAGGTGCTGGTGTATACTACTTTACATGAAAGTTGTAAAAATTAAATAAGAATGGAGATAACAGTAGCGGGAGACTTTCCTTGCGTGTTCACCAAGTACATGCAGTACATGCTTAGAACCTCGTAAATGTGATTGGAAATAGCATTTCTGTTTATTTTGGGTTAGTTTTTCTTTTTCTTCTGGTATCTACTTTCTCTTTTCAATTTGATTGTGAGCTCCGTGATCTTTTAAGGGAGTGTGAGTGACCTTGGGTTGGTGTCGGGGTTGGGGGGGGGTCCCAGCATTTTTATGTTTCACTGGTAGAACTGGCCTGAATAAATTCCCCTCCCATTAACAGCAGTAGTGGCTTTTCATTCCGGTTTTACAGATGAAGGCTGTAAGCCTTAGAGAAGTTTTGTGACTTCCCTAATCATATGTCCAGTAATGGCAGAGGAAGGATTTGAATCCCTAGTCAAACTTGAGACTCTGCTTTTAATCCTAAAGCTGCACCACCTTCCTAATATTCAGTAAATACAGAAAACCATGTATACCTTTTGGTTATTCTAAGCCAGTGGCTTCTTAAATGTTTGGTTTTCTCACTCTTTTTTTTTTTTTTTTTTTTTTTTTTTTTGGTCACAGCCAGTGGGATGTGATCATGAACTTGGCTCTAAAGCAGTTTCAGATGCCTGTGGTGTTTGCAAAGGTGATAACTCAACTTGCAAGTTTTATAAAGGCCTGTACCTCAACCAGCACAAAGCAAATGGTAAGAAATGCTGCAGATTCGGTGCTATGAGTGGTGGGACATGTCCTTTGCTGCCGAATGAATTTGAGACTTGCTAAATATGATCCAGCTTTTCACTAGCTCATATGAGGCGTGGAAGATGATGGCTTTTGATACTTTGTTATTGTTCAGTCACTCAGTCATGTCCGACTCTTGAAATCTTCCCTGCCCTTCACCATCTCCTGGAAATTGCTCAAACTCATATCCATTGAGTAAATGATGCCATCCAACCATCTCATCTTCTGTCGTCCCCTTCTCCTCCGGCCTTTGATCTTTCCCAGCATCAGGGTCTTTTCTAATGAGTCAGTTCTTCACATCAGGTGGCCAAAGTATTGGAGCTTCAGCTTCAGCATCAGTTCTTCCAATGAATATTCAGGACTGATTTCCTTTAGGATGGACTGGTTGGATCTCCTTGCAGTCCAAGGGACTCTCAAGAGTCTTCTTCAACACCACAGTTTAAAAGAATCAATTCTTTAGCTCCCAGCTTTCTTTATAGTCCAACTCTCACATCCATACATGACTACTGGAAAAACCATTGCTTTGACTAGATGGACCTTTGCTGGCAATGTCTCTGCTTTTTAATATGCTGTCTAGGTTGGTCATAACATTTCTTCCAAGGAGCAAGTGTCTTTTAATTTCATGTCTTCAGTCACCATCTGCAGTGATTTTGGAACCCAAGAAAATAAAGTCTGTCACTGTTCCCATTTTTTCCCATGTATTTGCCATGAAGTGATGGGACCGGATGCCATGATCTTTGTTTTTTGAATATTGAGTTTTAAGCCAGCTTTTTCACTCTCCTCTTTCACCTTCATTAAGAAGCTCTTTAGTACCTCTTCACTTTCTACCATAAGGGTGGTGTCATCTGCATACCTGAGGTTATTGATATTTCTCCCAGCAGTCTTGATTCCAGCTTGTGCTTCATCCAGCCCAGCATTTCACATTATGTACTCTGCATATAAATTAAATAAGCAGGGTGAAATATACAGCCTTGATGTACTCCTTTCCCAATTTTGAACCAGTCCATTGTTCCATGTCCAGTTCTAACTGTTGCTTCTTGACCTGCATATAGATTTCTCAGGAGGCAGGTCAGGTGGTCTGCTATTCCCATCTCTCTAAGAATTTTCCACAGTTTGTTGTGATCCACACAGTCAGAGGCTTTAGCATAGTCAATGAAGCAGATGTTTTTCTGGAATTCTCTTGCTTTTTCTATGATCCAGTAGATGTTGGCAATTTGATCTCTGGTTCCTCTGCCTTTTCTAAATCCATCTTGAACATATGGAAGTTGTTGGTTCACTTACTGTTACTTATGCAAGAGCAGAGGAGGATGAGTAGTTTTAGCAACACAAACATCCAGAGGTGTGTTCAACAAACGCCTTTCTGCTGAGCAATTTCAATATGCTATGCCACCTGTATTTGTTAAACAAAGTACGTATTATGGAACTTTTTAAAAATATATGTATTTATTTATTTGGTTGTACCAGTCTTAGTTGTGGCATATGAGATCTAGTTCCCTGACCAGGGATCAAACTTGGGCCCCCTGCATTGGGAGTGCAGAGTCTTAGCCGCTGGACCACCAGGGAAGTCCCTGTATTATGGAACTTAGATGGTCCACACTTAAAATGTAAGACGCATACTTGAAGCAGTTATCTCACTGTCTTGAGTAGAATTGAGCTTTGAGCCCTGTCTTCTGCACACCACAGTTGAGACTAGGTGGCTCCAAGTTTTTTTCCAGATTGATTAAAAATAAAAAGCATCTTTGAGTTTCATGGCCTTTGTCGTTCAGGAAAAGAGAAGCATGTTTTCTGTCCACATGCATGTACTTGGGGAAAGTACATCATTTTCTCTCTCGGCTGTTCCTACCACTTGAAAAATGGAATAACTGAGTGTTTTCACTGTGTAAGAGTAGAAATGAGCCCCACTCTGTAAGGAGGGCCACTGCGTCTCTCTGACGGGGTCTCCCATGTGTGACATGGGTGACAAAAATGTTCTGCTCTCTCCACTTAGAGTATTATCCGGTGGTCACCGTCCCGGCGGGCGCCCGCAGCATCGAGGTCCAGGAGCTGCAGATGTCCTCCAGCTACCTCGCGGTCCGAAGCCTCAGTCACCAGTATTACCTCACAGGGGGCTGGAGCGTCGACTGGCCGGGGGAGTTTGCCTTTGCGGGGACCGTGTTTGAGTACCAGCGTGCCTTCAACCACCCCGAATACCTGTCTGCCCCGGGCCCCATCAATGAGACGCTGGTCTTTGAAGTAAGCCCCTTCTCTTTATTCGGCTCTCACTGCCTCTTGCTGCGTGTCTAGTGACGACCCCCATTTAAGCTAGCTTAAAGAGCCACTAGTTCACAGCGGTGTCCTAACAGGCTAAAGGTTGAAGGGCAAAAACAGCCCCTTGATTTGGGGGAAGAGTGATCCAGTGGGTCCCCAGGAGAATGTGCCGACTTTCACATTTAGATGCCAGCCTTCCACCAGTCCACCTGGCTGTTCAATTTGCTGAGGAATATCCCAGGGATCATTTTTAACATGATTCCAGTTTGTCTGCGTCTGCTGTTTGGATAGTCTGTTCATAGTTATTCATTACATAGATCTGCCAGCCTTGGAGGCAGAGCAACATAGTGGAAAGAACACTTGCTTAATGGCTAGACAGTTTTGGAGAAGGAAATGGCAACCCACTCCAGTGTTCTTGCCTGGAGAACCCTGTGGACAGAGGAGCCTGGTGGGCTGCCATCTATGGGGTCACACACAGTTGGACACAACTGAAGCGACTTAGCTGCAGCAAGACAGTTTTAGAGCAAGCCAACTCACTTTTTTGGCTGCCGTTTTCTTTAGAGGCGAGAAGAGAAAAAAATAAATAAATGGATAATGGTGAGGAGAGTGAAAACAGCCACCATAGCTGCGAATGACTCTGTAACAGAATTGTCACGGAGACTTTGTCTTTGGTCCTCGTCACATCTTGGGGTTTGCTTCCTCCAGTTTATAAAACGGGGCCAATCATGTGCTTTCAGAGGCGTGTGGTATGTCTAAGGTGTTAGAAGTCCCTGTGGCCACCGCGTACCGAGGACTTAGGTAACCAAGCACTCCCGTTAGTCACATTCAGCTTCAGTCTCTCACTTGCAAAACTGGGACAGAAACCGTGCCTCACTGACTTGCCAGAAAAATAAGCAATGAAGTGTGATGAAGAAATGTTAAAAGATTTGCCTAGCTCACGAAGCTAGGAAAAAAACAGAGTTGAACTGGAGTCCAAATCTTTTCCATCTATGAGTATGATATCTGCTCTCAGGCTAGTCATATTGCTCTGCTCTTTTCAAATCAAAGAAACATGTCTAATTCAACTATTACTACTATTATTATTATTATTTAAGGTACTAATCAAACATTTACTAAGAAAGATGAATTAAAAAAGAATTTAAAAGTATGACTACATGTAACTCCCCCCCAGCCCCCGAAGGACCTATTTTATCTTATTTTTATTGCTTTTGCTATGTGATGCATTTTTAATTTCTTTACTTTATATTGGAGTATAGTTGATTATCAATGTGTTAATTTGAGGTGTACAGCAAAGTGATTCAGTTATACATATACATGTATCTATTATTGTTTTTCTTGGATTCTGTTCCCATTTAGGTTATTACAGAGTATTGAGTAGAGTTCCCTGTGCTATAATTTTCTTGACCAGCTGAGCCACAAGGGAAGCCCAAGAATACTGAAGTGGGTAGCCTATCCCTTCTCCAGGGGATCCTCCCGACCCAGGAATCAAACTGGGATCTCCTGCAGTGCAGGCAGATTCTTTACCAGCTGAGCTATCAGGGAAGCTCCTGTGCTACACAGTAGGTCCTTATTGGTTATCTATGAATATTTTAAATATAGCAGTATGTACATGTTAATCCCAAACATACAGACCAACCTTCCCCACCACATTCCCCCCTGATGACTGTAGGTTCATTCTGTAAATCTGTAAATCTGTTCCTGTTATGTAAATAAGTTCACTCACATCGTTTTTTAAAGGTTCCACATGTAAGTGATATCATACGATATTTGCCTTTCTCAGCCTGACCTACCTCACTTACATGATCATCTCTTGGTCAACCCATGTTGCTGTTGCTGCGAGTGGCTTTATTTCATTCTTTTTTTATGACTAGTGTTCCATTGTTTATATGTACCATTCCTCTGTCAGTGGACATTGAGATTGTTTCGTTCCTTGGCTATTGTAAATAGTGCTGCAGAGAAGGCTGGGGTGCGTGTGTTTTTTTGAAGTAATGGTTTTCTCCAGATAAATGCCCAGAGGTGGGACTGCTGCGTCAGATGGTAGCTCTGTTTTTAGTGTTTAAAGTGAACTCCGTGCTGTTCTCCATAGTGGTTGTACCAATTTACATGCCCACCAACAGTGTAGGGGCAGTCTCATTTCTCCACACACTCTCCAGCATTTATTTTTTGTAGATTTTTTTGGTGATGGCCTTTCTGACTGGCATAATGTGATACCTCATTGTACTTTTGGTTTGCATTTCTCTGATGATTAAATGTTGAGCATTTTTTCTTGTGCTTTTGACGATCTGTATGTTTTCTATGGAGAAACGTCGCTTTAGATCTCTCCATTTTTTGATAGAGTTTTTTGGTGTTTTTGACTTAGAGCTTTCAGGTCTTTTATTTCAGAAGATGAAATTAGGAACCCCAAATCAAACTGGTTTTATCTTAGGGTAGTTTGGAGCTCAACAATGAATCCAGCCCCTGAAATCAGCCTGTAATTACATGGAAGGCATAGGAATTGAACTTTCTGGTTAAAGAATTTGAGACTTGTTTTTCAGTCCTAATTTTTTAGATGGATATGTTTGTTTTCTTTTCTATCAAGCATCTGAGCAGCAAATGTCTTTTCTTTAGAAAAGGTATATTTTCTTTAAAGATATATTTAGCTTGCAAGGAATCAGTTTTGGAGCAACATGGCTTCCTAAGTTTTACCATGAGGCCTTTGATCCATCTCTAAACAAATGTATACAAACCAAGTTCTGTGGCTAGAAAGTTACTGAATCAGAAGGTGGGTACCTCTCACAGCTTCTGCCACCGGCGACCGGAACCGAGTCCAGATGATTCCTCATGAGAAACACGTGTTTTCCTGCTTAATGACAAGCAACCATTTTTTGTTGTTGTTTCTCTGTCCAATTTTCTTCATAATTACAAAGCCCTTCCGGTAGGTTTTCACAGTTCTGTCTGTAATTTAAGGTTTGCTGTTAAACATAAGTTACCTTCAGGAAAACCACAACAAAGAATGAGACAAGAAGTGATGGAAAGTGCAAAGCAGAATCACAGAGCTCCTTCTGACTTTCATCTTTAGAACCTGAATGTCCCCTGTCATTGTCTGTCTTGATCAAATTAAACAGATAATGGACACATTGTCACTGAACACTATGCCAGCCTCAAGCTGAGAATTTTTATTTGTGCTTTGCTTAATTTAATCATCCCTTCTTATCTCATTTATCTATGTTATTTAATTCTGATGAAAACTAAATCTTTGGACTGTTCACCGGGTCTAAACATTTTCCTAATGATTACTGGCTATTTTTGAGAAATGAAAAGAATGGTCTTCATTGGTGATAGAGTTCTACAAAATCAGTCAGGTAATCATCTATCTCCTTGCAAATACATAGAATTCCAGGTCATCCAGGGGTTAGAATTCCATGTTCTCACTGCTGA
Source organism: Bubalus bubalis (assembly GCF_019923935.1). Classification (NCBI taxonomy): domain Eukaryota; kingdom Metazoa; phylum Chordata; class Mammalia; order Artiodactyla; family Bovidae; genus Bubalus; species Bubalus bubalis. The sequence goes on along the minus strand of NC_059174.1, from coordinate 4,264,499 downwards.
GAGCCCATGTTCAATCCCTGGTTGGGGAACTGAGATCCTAGAAGCCTCAGGGCATGGCTAAAAAACAAACCAACAAAAACAGCTAGATTGTCCTCGCAAATACAGACAGATCCTTGGGTGTGGGCAGAAATCAAAATGTAAGGGGAAAAATTGGGTAGATCTAATACAATTATAAAAACATAAAGCTTTTCCCAGACTCAACTGGGTATGTATGGTTTTCTAAAATTTCATTACTATATAAATGTGATTAAAACTACAGATCTCTATTAATACAAAATTGTAGTTTCACCACAATGCAGTAAGGTCATATTTGCTTAGCTGTTGTTTTTACAACAGCTTTATGTACACATTCTGCTTATAGATTCAATGAAAGATCCAGTTGATGTCCTTGGAATGTGGCTTGTCTGAAAATAATCCACAGAGAAACTTGTATGATTAATTGGTCATGCTTTGCTTGTATTTTTTAAAGGGGGCATGGTTTCATTCAAAACTAGCAACTATTTTTAAAAATCCAACTCAGTAACCTAGTATTATATCTATTTTATCTTTTAAAAGAATTTGGGTTAATGACTTTAATATTTAAATTGTACATTATTGCTCTCAGAAGAATATGGTCAAATTTCAGGTCAGTTTTTATCACATGCTCATGCCTTTCCAAAATTGATAGAACATAGTGATTCTAAAAACTGAAAAATCACAATAAGCGATAAATTACATTTTCTAAAACTAGACTATATATCAGTATCCAAGTCATCCATCCACGGCCATCTCCTTTAAAGAAAGGAAGTTAAAGTTCATATGCCTTTCCATGCAACTACGAATTGAATAAAAATGAATACTTCTGGAGCCAAAAATATGTTCACTCCAATATGAAATGTTGAATGTGTTTTACAATCCCATGGGATGCTGAAATCGAAGTGTGGGAACCTAACAAAATGGAAAATGCTGTTCTACCCACAGAAAGTACATGTCTGTGAAAGAAAGCACTTTCTCTCTTGGCCTCTTAAAATGACTGCATGTTCACTAAGCTCTTACTATAGTGTAAAATTCAGCAGAAGGGTGTGTTTGCCAAAAAACAAGATGACAGTGTGAGGATAAGGTTCCTCTTTATAGCTCATTCATTTATGTTAGATCCTCCCAATATCTTAGCTAACTCCTGTCTTCAACTACCTTGACATGTATTGATTTAGGTAGCTACCTTCAAAGCAATATTCCTCTGTTTATTTCCTCTCAATGTCTGACTTAAAAACAAACAAACAAAAAAAAACACTAAACTTTCTGTTGAGTGCCCGTTCACTGCCCAGCCCTATATAGACATTGGAGATACATAAATGGTTAAGACATAAATCATGTCTAGTCAAAGCTGTGGTTTTTCCAGTAGTCATGTGTGGATGTGAGAGTTGGACCATAAAGAAAGCTGAGCGCTGAAGAATTGATGCTTTTGAACTGTGGTGTTGACAAAGACTCTTAGGAGTCCCTTGGACTGCAAGGAGATCCAACCAGTCCATCCTAAAGGAAATCAGTCCTGAATATTCATTGGAAGGACTGATGCTGAAGCTGAAACTCCAATACTTTGGCCACATGATGCAAAGAGCTGACTCATTGGAAAAGACCCTGATGCTGGGAAAGATTGAAGGCAGGAGGAGAAGGGGACAGCAGAGGATGAGATGGTTGGATGACATCACCGACTCAATGGACATGACTTTGAGTAAACTCTGGGAGTTGGTCATGGACAGGGAGGCCTGGCGTGCTGCAGTCCATGGGGTCGCAAAGAGTTGGACACGACCGAGCAACTGAACTGAACGGAACATGTCGCCAAATCATTATAGTTGCAGGTCTTTAAGGAATGTAGAGTGAGTTTTGGTATGTGGATCCCATTCTTTTTGAAGCAACATGAGTTTGAACAGGAAGCACCTCTTTAAACTGTTGGTGATACAGGTCCCTCTAAAACTACTGTGTCACTCTGCATGAGGCACTTAAACTGTCTGATGATAGTTTATGATAATTCGGGAAATAACTTCCCCAGGCTAAACTAATATCCTTTGCTGTGTCCTGTAGCATTATCCTGAAGCACTTCTAAGCACCTGAAACCCTCTATTGCTGAGAGATCGTTGTAGCTTCCATAGTCAGCATAGTATCTAGAACATCATAGGCACTCAAAAAAAAAAAAAAAAAGTGAATGAATGACATCTGATGAGAAAATTCATTCATTCATTTAAAGAGTAGAATCTTCTTTCCAAGTTGAAAAACCATCCATGGAGACAACAAATAAATCAAGTGACAAGTGACTTTCTCTGACCCAAGTCAAGAGTGACAGGGCCAGCCTCTCTTCCCTATTCCTGTCCCAAACCACCATCATAATCTGAAGTTCTCTGAAATGCTTCTGCAGTACACATTTTAAAACCACTGGATTTCCTTATCTTTTAGGACTAGTCTTAGAACTGTACTGTTAAAAGTTAAGTACAGTGAAAGGCATTCAAAGTATTGAAATGTGATCCCCTCAGTTGCATTTGAGGTATCAATCTGCTTTCTAAAAGGCTTGCCTTTCCCAAAGTGAATAATTTACGCATAAGAACTTGCTGACCAGTTAGCTCACAGTTGACTCACCTTGATCTGGGGGAACAGCAACTTGCCCGTTCAGGGTAGGGGATTAACCACATCTTTTTACTTATTTCTGGGTGTTACCTGGTACACAGCAGGAGTAATATAGTCCTGGGAAAGAGTGAACCCCAAGAAATAAGTGCATGGCCTGACATCAAATAGAAGTGTCCTCTGCTTCTGGTTATCTTTATATGTCAGAACTTTATGGAATGCTTTCATAGGGAAGCTCAGTTTAAATGGAAAACAGACTTTCACTTTTATCATTGAATCAAGTGCCTGCCCCGTTTTCAGATGGTCTCTTGGAAAGATCTTCATTCTCCTTGGAACCCGGATCCCACAGGGTCCACCATTTGCAACAGGTGGATGTCAGTTTAGACTGTGCTGGCCTTCTTGATTTCCTCAGTGGCCAAGAGGAAATTCCTAAGGGAACTTAAGGATTTATATGATTGAGTTCTTAAATATTTTAGGCATTATTTAAGTCCATCAATCAAATTTTTATTTCAAAGTGCAAATATACATGTATTACATGTAAATGACTTGGAGAAACGGAGTTCATTTTCATGATCCTGTATCCTATTTCTGCCTCAGCCAGGGGGAAACAGCTCATACACATGCACACCCCAGATCAGAAAGAAATCAATATTGATTTGGCAACTGCACACTTTCTGAGATCACTACAGACACAGCTATTATAAACGAGATAATTTCCACGTCTTTCTGTATGTCGGCTTATCCCCCACAGCATGAGTCTGGCAGAGAGTCTAAGGAATTTCTTATGGAACCAGTGCACTCATTAGTCATCTCAAAGATAGAAAAGTCAGCTTATATTTCAGTAGTTTTCAGTATATTATATATGGACCTACCATATTTTTTTGACTGGGTTTGAGAACACAAGGAAAACTGGATCTTTGTTGCTTGTGCACCCCACATAGCTAAATTCTGTGTGTGTGTGTGTCTTGTATAAGGAATGAAATTTTGAAGTGGTTCAGTTCAGTTCAGTCGCTCAGTCATGTCCCACTCTTTGCGACCCCATGGACTGCAGCACACCAGGCCTCCCTGTCCTTCATAAACTCCCAGAGTTTACTCAAACTCATGTCTATTGAGTCGGTGACACCATCCAACCATCTCATCCTCTGTCGTCCCCTTCTTCTCCCACCTTCAATCTTTTCCAGCATCAGGGTTTTTTCCAGTGAGTCAGTTCTTCACATCAGGTGGCCAAAGTATTGGAGTTTCAGTTTCAGCATGAGTCCTTCCAATGAATATTCAGGACTGATTTCCTTTAGCATGGACTGGTTGGATCTCCTTTCAGTCCAAGGGACTCTCAAGAGTCTTCTCCAACACCACAGTTCAAAAGCATCAATTCTTCAGCACTCAGCTTTCTTTATGGTCCAACTTTCACATCCACATGACTACTGGGAAAACCATGGCTTTGACTAGACGGACTTTTGTTGGCAAAGTAATGTTTCTGCTTTCTAATATGCTGTCTAGGTTGGTCATAACTTTTCTTCCAAGGAGCAAGCATCTTTTAATTTCATGGCTGCAGTCACCATCTACAGTGATTTTGGAGCCCCCAAAAATAAACTCTGTCACTGTTTCCCCATCTATTTACCATGAAGTGATAGGACCAGATGCCATGATCTTCGTTTTCTGAATGTTGAGTTTTAAGCCAACTTTTTCACTCTCCTATTTCACTTTCATGAAGAGGCTATTTTGCCTTCTGCCATAAGGGTGGTGTCATTTGCATATCTGAGGTTATTGATATTTCTCCCGGCAATCTTGATTCCAGCTTGTGCTTCATCCAGCCCAGCATTTCTCATCATGTACTGTACATATAAGTTAAATAAACAGGGTGACAATATACAGCCTTGATGTACTCCTTTCTCAATTTGAAACCAGTCTGTTGTTCATGTCCAGTTCTAACTGTTGCTTCCTGACCTGTATACAGATTTCTCAGGAGTAATCTGAGAAAGGAGTAATCTGAGCAGGCATGTCAGATGGTCTGCTATTCCCATCTCTTTAAGAATTTTCCACAATTTGTTGTGATCCACACAGTCTCTTGCTTTTTTGATGATCCAACAGATGTTGGCAAAGGCTCCTCTGCCTTTTCTAAATCCAGGTTAAACATCTGGAGTTCTCCGTTCACATACTGTTGAAGCCTGGCTTGGAGAATTTTGAGCATTACTTTGCTAGCATGTGAGATGAGTGCAATTGTGCGGTAGTTTGAGCATTCTTTGGCATTGCCTTTCTTTGGGATTAGAAGGAAAACTGACCTTTTCCAGTCCTGTGGCCACAGCTGAGTTTCCAAATTTGCTGGCATATTGAGTGCAGCACTTTCACAGCATCATCTTTTAGGATTTGAGCTAGCTCAACTGGAATTCCATCACCTCCACTAGCTTTGTTCGTAGTGATGCTTCCTAAGGCCCACTTGACTTCACATTCCAGGATGTCTGGCTCTAGATGAGTGATCACACCATTGTGATTATCTGGGTCATGAAGATCTTTTTTGTATAGTTCTTCTGTGTATTCTTGCCACCTCTTGTTAATATCTTCTGCTTCTATTAGGTCCTTACCATTTCTGACATGGTAGAAATGTGAAAACCGAAGTTCAGAGTTGAAATTTACTCCTCCCTTTGTTGAAAAATAATCATTTAATCTGAAGTGTGTGTGTGTGTGTGTATACATATATAGTGAATATATAGTGAATATATAGTATACATATATAGTGAAAAGTGAAAATGTTAGTTGCTCAGCCATGTCTGACTCTTTGCAACCCCTCAGACTGTAGCCCACCAGGGTCTTCTGTCCATGGGATTCTCTAGGCAAGAATAGTGGAGTGGATTGCCATTCCCTTCTCCAGGGGATCTTCTTGACTCAGGGATTGAACCCAGATCTCCTGCATTGCAGGCAGACTCTTTGCCATCTGAGCCACTAGGGAAGCCCATATATACATATGTACACAAATTATATATATTTTTATATGTTTGTATGTATGTGTGTGTATATGTATGTATGTATATATTATATATATATATTGGAGAAGGCAATGGCACCCCACTCCAGTACTCTTGCCCAGAAAATCCCATGGATGGAGGAGCCTGGTAGGCTGCAGTCCATGGGGTCACTAAGAGTCGGAGACAACTGAGCAACTTCACTTTCAGTTTTCACTTTCATGCATTGAAGAAGGCAATGGCAACCCACTCCAGTGTTCTTGCCTGGAGAATCCCAGGGACGGGGGAGCCTGGTGGGCTGCCGTCTCTGGGGTCACACAGAGTCAGACACGACTGAAGCGACTTAGCAGCAGCAGCAGCAGCATGTGTGTGTGTGTGTGTGTGTGTGTGTGTGTATATATATATATATATCTGTGTATATGTATGTATGTATATATTATATATATATGTGTGTATATGTATATATTTTATATATATATATATATATATATGTGTGTGTGCTGGGCATTTGGAGTATGGCTGAAAACTTAATGTTTTTCCACTTCGAGATTGAGATATAGGTAACATAAAGTCAGTAATTTTGTCCTTTGTTTAAGTACAATGCAAAAGGCCCATTTAGTACATAATTTTAAAGGGCCTTGGCAATGAGAATTAAAACAGAAATTCTCTTTGTTTTCATGATTAATGAAGGTGTCTACTTAGAGATAATAACGCTCTGTAGAAGTGACTGAAGATCAGCTGTTTCGTTAGCTGTTGCATGCTAGCTCTCTCCCCAAACCCTGCCCCTGCGTCTCCTCTGCCCCCTCTCTCCCCTCCCAGCTGCCTCTCCCTTCTCCTCTTCCTCTCCTTTATTCTGTTTCTCTGTCTCTGCTTCTCTCTCACACGCAGTCACACACAAGCACACACAACAACGAATGAGTCACATTCTCCATCAAACTGTCGTGAAGTTGGAGGGTAGGTGAGGAAATTCATCATGAGTGTTTCATTATAAAGTAACTTCATCCCTGTCTGATAAACAGTGATTTAGGCTGACATGATAACACAGGTTGCTAGTCTAAGACTGAAATATGATCATCTGTGTTTTTACAGCATTCCTTTTTTTTTGAGGAAAAAAAAGTCTTAAAAATAACAGCTCTCCTTCACGTTAAAGGTTTTTTATTCCCCTCTCTGTTAAGAGGCCAGAAGGGAGTGTTTAACTCTTTGAAAGCCCATTCCCAATTAATCATGTACCAAGGGAGAGTGCCGCTGACCCCTACAGCAGCGTTTGTAACGACAGCAAGTGAGAAATAGGTTAGCCACAGGCCAGATTTAAGGCAGAAAAAGACATCTCAAGAAAATTACTATCATAAGCAACTTCCTCCACTCTTTGGCCAGAGGCGATGATGGGTGGGTTGAGGGGGAGACCAGGTGGACGGACACATTGATCACCGAGTTGACGGTGTGGGAGTGTCATGGTCAGGGACGTCCCTTTTCATAAAGCTCCTTCCTCATGACCCTGCTGTCTGCACCCCTTCCCCCACGGGGCAGGGGCCGAGATGAGCAAAGATGTGCCTCGGGATAGAATCAGTGTCGGGGGGAGAGATTAGCCAAGGAGCGGGGACGGAGTGAAGACATGGCTCACGAAAGAGGCCGAGAAGCGGTGGAGGACTAATTGAGACCAGATGACGGGGAACCCCAGGCTCTGGAGGAAGAGTCAGACATGCTCCCGAGATGCTGCATCACTTCTCCCCAGGTTGCCATTCGCTGTTTGAAGTGTGGGCCTCCAGTTAATTCGCGGCAAATACTTCTGTGACAGGTTGGAGCGCGCTCTTTCTCTCCCCTAAACTCCTAGGAATGTGGATGAGTTGAATTAGAGTTGTAGTCTCCGTTCAATGTGTCAGCCCACACCTTTTAAGCCGCCTCGTAGATGGACTTCCAAGGCCCCAGTCGGGGTCTTTGTGGTGCTGCGTCCTGTCAAATCCGACTCACTCACACCTAATCCCAGAGATGATACCTGCTCATGTTCTTCGGGCTTTGAAGCAAACAAGAAGCTGGGGACAACTGGCTGATTTTTCACATCAGGAGGCTTCCCAGAAAATCACAGGATCATACAGAATCATGAACTCACACCACAAAAACGATTCCTCCTCTGACTTAGTCAACATGTAACGTACTGTAAAATCCATCCTTTATCAGAAGGGGTCCATCTGTAAAGTGGGTTGAATTTCAGCCGTTAAAATGGTATTTAAAACAAACATTTCTGTAAATGAAGGGGGAAATGGATTGAGGATATTAAAAATCACAAATCCTTAAATCAAGAGGAGCCTGGTAGGCTGCAGTCCATGGGGTCGCTAAGAGTCAGACACGACAGAGCGACTTCACTCTCACTTTTCACTTTCATGCGTTGGAGAAGGAAATGGCAACCCACTCCAGTGTTCTTGCCTGGAGAATCCCAGGGACGGGGGAGCCTGATGGGCTGCCGTCATGGGGTCACACAGAGTTGGACACGACTGAAGCAACTTAGCAGCAGCAGCATGTGCAAGAAGGGACATTTTCAGGTTGGAACCTGATAGCACAATGTATATGTTAGAGCATGTTATTGGATCCCAGTGACAATATCTTTTCAGTGTTCCTCCAGTCTTGAGAATTTTAAATTAGAATCCTAGACATGACATTTCAGCGCTGGAGGTGCAGTGTCTTGAGAGTTAAGAGGTCAAGTTTGCGAATCATGCAGTATCAGAAACTTGAGTTCCTCATGTTGCTACTTGCTGCTACGCTGCTAAGTCGCTTCAGTCGCGTCCAACCTCTAGTGACCCCATGGACTGCAGCCCACCAGGCTCCTCCATCCATGGGATTTTCCAGGCAAGAGTACTGGAGTGGGGTGCCATTGCCTTTTCCAGTTTCTACTTACCAGCTGTGTTCATCTACAAGACTAGGGTATAAATAGCACTGTGCCTTCCTCATGGTGTCATTATTAACTGTAAAAGAGATAATGCTGTACAATGCTTTGCCTGGCATAAACACCATAGTATGGCTATTATTATTTTTTAAAGCTATCAGGTGCATTATTACATTATTGAAGATGAGAAAGAAGCTTCCAAGCCTGCACTAAATAAAAAGCTGGTCTTTAGAACCTAATTATAACTCTTTAGTTTCCACGGGAGGGTTTGTTGTTCAGTCACTAAGTCATGTCCAATTCTTTGCGACCCCATGGACTGTAGCACACCAGGAGTTTCACTATCTCCTGGAGTTTTCTCAAACTCATGTCCATCAAGTTGGTGATGCCATCCAACCATCTCATCCTCTGTTGTCCCCTTCTCCTCCTGCCCTTGATCTTTCCCAGCGTCGGGGTCTTTTCCAGTGAGTCGGCTCTTTCCATCAGGTGGCCAAAGTAATGGAGCTTCAGCTTCAGCATCAGTCCTTCCAATGAATATTCAGCACTGATCTCCTTTAGAATTGACTGGTTGGATCTCCTTGCAGTCCAAGGGACTCTCAAGAGTCTTCTCCAGCACCATGGTTTGAAAGCATCAATTCTTTGGCACTCAGCCTTCTTTATGGTCCAACTCTCACATCCATACATGACTACTGGAAAAACCATAGCTTTGACTAGATGGACCTTTGTCAGCAAAGTGATGTCTCTGCTTTTTAATATGCTGTCTAGGTTTGTCACAACTTTTCTTCCAAGGAGCAAGCATCTTTTAATTTCATGGGATTAGGACAACTTCTTTAAAAGAAAAACATAGGCCTTCAATTATGAAACAAAGATGAAGCTGGTTGACGGCATTTTATAGTTTGCATGTTAAAAAATAAAAGTGGGAGTGAAAGCAAGCTATTTACCCGTGATTACTCAGTGTGTCCTTTAGTTTAACCCGTGTGCACCCCAAGCAGAACCTGCATGCCCTCCTTTGGAGGGGAACTGGTCGAGTCCAGCCCCATCTGTGGTTTTTCAGCTTAAGCTGTAAATTTTATCACTCCGCACCCCGTGGTCAGAGCTGCTGGAGTGTTGTGTCTGAAGTCAGGTGGTTTGTGTGTTCAAGGTAGACATTAAACAGTTCTACTGTGGACCTGGAAGCATTTAAGGAGGTTGCTTGCCAGCTATAAATTAAGAGACTCAATGCCAGTTGGCTGGAAAATTCTGTGGCCTGAGTCCAGTTAAGTAGACTGAATTGCTGGCGATCTTTCCGAATGTGTGCACTTCACAGCCGGGCCACACAGTTCTCTGGGCCACGTTGGGATGGTGTGCTGTGAGGCCGCCAGTGGGGGGCGGGCGGCGGTGCTGGGGAGTGGCGTCCGCAGGACCTGGGGGGCTCTCCGTGTTCTCCACTACTGCTGAAGAAAGTTACTGACGGCGCTTGACAGGACTGCTGAAAATATTTTAAAATAGATGTCAGTGACGCGGATGAGCAATTCCAGATGACGTGTTGTTTCAGAGGCGCCTAGAATCTGGGCTGTGTGGTTATTGCACGTCGTCCTGAGGTCCCCTTGCTGCAGAGCTTCGGGTGGGACAGGCTGTCTGCGGTCAAGGCAATGGTCGTGGTCACTCAGGTGTAGACAGACCTGCCAAATTCATTCTCTATCGGAGAAGAGTGGTCAAAGCCGGCATTAGACCACGGGGCCATTTAGAACTTGGAACCTTTTTAATAGTGTGTTAAACTGATGCAGGTGAGAAAACCTCGGCCTTAAGGTCAGGCTGAGGTGGCTTCATGGATGTGGACCCCGCAGAGTCACTGGGACCTTGGGCTCAGAAGTGCCCTGTGATTGGTTTAATGCTCTGTTGTCAACAACTTGAAATCCTTAATCACTTTTTTAAACAAGGGGCCTTTCATTTCCATTTTGCCCTGGGCACACACCCCCCACCATACACACACACAAATTATGTAGCCATTCCTGAGGGTAGAATTGACTTTTTAAAAACAAAGTCTAGTCTTTTTTTAGAGTGGGGTGAAGGACAGACTCACAGAGATTGTTTCAGCCAGACAGTCTGTTTCTAAAGGGTTGGCTAGCACAGGCATAAGACGGTAAAAGATAAGACGACTGCTGTGTATTTCGTTCTTGGTTACTTTGATCCTCATACAGGATAAAGAAAAGGGCGGAGAATGCTTTAACTATCGTTGAGAAGCAAATAATGTGATTGGCAAATACTCATCTTTTATGTATTTAATCTTGGCATTTATTTGTTTAAATAATTACTTTAAGAAGCCTTTATGAGCTGATGTTAAAATAAATTCTACAGTCAGCTTTCTGCTGGTTTATACAAATATTGTCTTTTAGCCTACGTGATTACACACACAATTCTCCTGTGACCTTCCAGATTATTGTTGTTTAGTCGCTCAGTCATGTCTGACTTTGCAACCCTATGGACTGTAGCCCGCCAGGCTCTTCTGTCCGTGGGATGGAGTGGATTGCCATTTCCTTTTCTAGGGGAGGATCTTCCCAAATAAGAGATGGAACCCGAGTCTCCTGCTTGGCAGGCAGATTCTTTACCACTACGCCTGGGAAGCCCGACCTTCCAGATGCACAGACATTATAATGATGCCGTGAGCCACTGGATTCGGGTTTTTTTGGCTGCCTCGGGTCTTGGCTGTGGCACCCGGCACCTTTCATGCGGCACATGGACTCTAGTTGTGATGTGCGGGCTTTAGTAGCTGTAGCGCCAGGACCAGTTGCTCCAAGGCATGCGGGATTTTAGTTCCCCAACCAGGAATCGAACCTGTGCTCCTGGTATTGCAAGGCAGATTCTTAACCACTGGACCACCAGGGAAGTCCCTGATTTTTTTTTAAAGTTGAGAGTCATATTCACTTGTGCATTCAATGAATGCATTAACACATCCCACCAACAAAATATAAAGTGTACGTCCTATAGGCCATTGGCTGTAAAACTGTAATAGTGATACATTTGTTATTTTTCATTTTCTTTGCATTTCTATTGGGGATCCTTTTCCCTATGGGAGTGGAAGCCAGGAACCAGTTTGAACGCAGCAGGGAATGGGTGGTCCTAGAAAGTGGACATAAGTGAGCGGATTTCTTGACCCAGAGCACCTGGACTTGAAATGTCTGTGTGAGATGCGTGTGTGACACAACTCCACTGTACTGGATTCTGGTGTTAGTAATAGGTGATTCTAAGTGGGGTATTTATTCTAAGGTTTTATGTGTGCTTCTTTTATGCCTAACACCTGCTGGCATCCTCTTAAGACCTTGATTCTGAGAAGGTTTTCCTTGGTGACTAATGGGAATTTGGCATTTGTCAATTTTCATGGTTCTACCTGTTGTGTTTTATTTGGTTTCTGCTTTGGATGGGGGTGAGGGAAACAAAGACCCATCTATTAACAGCTTGGTTTTTTTCTGGGAGGCACCAAGATTTTGTTTTGTTGGCTGACAAAGGATGACTACACCATGGAATCTTCAGAGTAAGCCATGATACTTCTGGAGACATTTAAGCTGATAGTAAAGTGGAAGCAATTTCGTAGCAGCCCAGGGAGTGGTCTGGCACAGTGGAGGTCCCTGAACCGCTGCCACCCACCCAGCTTTAATTGAGGTGGGATCCCACCAGACAGAGATAGAGCCAGGGGTTCCTATTTTTAACTGGAAATCTGCTTTGCTTTGGGGGCATGAATGCCCAGCTCTGGTGGTAACAGATTTTCCGCAAGACTCATGGGATGGGAGAGAACCAGCTATTTTTACCCATGCTTTGAATTTGAAGGAAAAAAGAGACATAGTTAGGAAAAGAGAGGATCAGCAAAGGAGGCCAATAATGTGTTTGCCCACACCAAAAAGAAAGTGATCTCCAGACACAGAGAACAAATTTATGGTTACCAAAGGGGAAAGGGGGGAGGGATAAGTTGGGAGTTTGGGATTAATACATACACACTACTATATATAAAATAAACAACAAGGACCTACTTATGGCACCAGAAACTGTATTATCTTATAATAACCTATAATGGAAAAGAATCTGAAAAAAAGAGAGAGAGAGTTATAGATATTTATATGTGTATGTGTATTGTGTGTGTATGGCTAAATCACTTTGCTGTACATCTGAAATGAATACAACATTGTAACTCAACTATACTTCAATGAAAAGTAAATACAAAACAAGATGATATCTTGCAGTCTTTAGGCACAGTTTGTTGGAGTGTCTAAGTTCTATTTTAAACTCATTTACCAGTCACCTGTGTGATCTTGCACAACTTCTTTCTTCTCAGGTTTTATTTTTTTCACTGTGAAAAATTAGCTACATTCTAGAGTTGGAGAAGGCAATGGCACCCCATTCTAGTACTCTTGCCTGGAAAATCCCATGGACAGAGGAGCCTGGTAGGGTGCAGTCTTATGGGGTCGCTAAGAGTCATGCACTGGAGAAGGAAATGGCAACCCTCTCCAGTGTTCTTGCCTGGAGAATCCCAGGGATGGGGGAGCCTGGTGGGCTGCCGTCTATGGGGTCACACAGAGTTGGACACGACTGAAGCGACTTAGCAGCAGCAGAGTTGTTAGAGGACTCTTTTAAAATAATGCAGCGCAAAAGCCCAACAGAGTATCTGACATCCACAAAGTGCCTATAAATGATGGCTCTTTTAGTGGCCACACCTGTTAGGGTCAGATTTATCCAGGGTCCTTGCCCCTTTGAGGTCAAATCCATTCCAGTACCAACCCCTACTTCTGATCATGTTTCTTTTTGTCTTATCTGCTCATCCCAGTACAGTTAACAGACATAGACTCTTGGGCAAATTCTCTTTGGAAGTTCTATTGGACATCTGCCTGGATTCTGGAGTTGGTGATAGGTGATTCTAAGTGGGTGTTTATTCTTAGGTTTTATATGTGCTTCTTTTGTGCCTAACACCTGCTGGCATCCTGGAGACGGGTTATAAGTTATGGGCCAGAATCAATCCTAAAAACTTATATATGTAGATTGAGTTTCAACCCCTGGTGGCTCAGATGATAATCTACCTGCAGTGCAGGAAACCCAGGTTTGATCCCTGGGCCGGGAAGATACCCTGGAGAAAGGGTTGGTTACCCACTCTAGTATTCTTGCCTGGAAAACCCCATGGACAAAGGAGCCTGGTGGGCTTACAGTCCATGGGGTTGCAAAGAGTCAGACGTGACTGAACGAAAAACACTTTCATTATCTGTGGGGCACCAGTGTGTGTGAGAACCACCCTAGGCTTTCAAGTTTAATGTGAAGGTTAACACTTTATAGTTTGGCCTCCCTTCAACATAATGTAAAGATCTATTTTCTTGCTTTCTTAATTGGTTTTACCCAGAGTTGAGAGTCATGGGCTTATAGCAAATGTCCTGGTCCCCTACTAGCTTTCCACATCACAGCTCTGACTGACTAGAGCTACACATTTAAAGTGTCATGGGCAGACTTCCAGTCAACATTAAATGTACTTGGGAACAATGACATGAACCAGCTCTGGAATCAAAATGTCATTCAGTTTAGTCTCTCAGTCATGTCCAACTCTGTGACCCCATGGACTGCAGCACTCCAGGCCTCCCTGTCCATCACCAACTCCCGGAGCTTACTCAAACTCATGTCCATCAAGGCGGTGATGCCATCCAACCATCTCATCCTCTGTCGTCCCTTCTCCTCCCACCTTCAATCATTCCCAGCATCAGGGTCTTTTCCAGTGCGTCAGTTCTTTGCATCAGGTGGTCAAAGCATCAGAGTTTCAGCTTCAGCATCAGTCCTTCCAATGACTATTCAGGACTGATTTCCCATAGGATGGACTGGTTGGATCTCCTTACAGTCCAAGAGACTCTCAAGAGTCTTCTCCAACACCACAGTTCAAAACCATCAATTATTCGGCATTCAGCTTTCTTTATTGTCCAACTCTCACATCCATACATGACTACTGGAAAAACCATGGCTTTGACTAGACAGACCTTTGTTGGCAAAGTAATGTCTCTGCTTTTTAATATGCTGTCTAGGTTGGTCATAACTTTTCTTCCAAGGAGCAAGCATCTTTTAATTTCATGGCTGCAGTCACCATCTGCAGTGATTTTGGAGCCCAAGAAAATAGTCTCTCACTGTTTCCATTGTTTCCCCATCTATTTGCCATGAAGTGATGGGACAAGATGTCATGATCTTGGTTTTCTGAATGTTGAGTTTTAAGCCAACTTTTTCACTCTCCTATTTCACTTTCATGAAGAGGCTCTTTAGTTCTTCGCTTTCTGCCCTATGGGTGGTGTCATCGGCATGTCTGACATTATTGATATTTCTCCCAGCAATCTTAATTCCAAAATGTTGTATAAATAGCTTTAAAATGTTCAGTGAGGTTTCTGGAATTCCAGGGTCTGACCTGCATCTTGATCTCTGATTTGTATCTTATACTGTCCAGATTCTCATGCAAGGCAAAAACCCAGGAATAGCTTGGAAGTATGCACTTCCCAAGGTCACGAATGGAACTCTGCCAGCCTCAAAAAGACACAGCTACGCCTGGAGCACAGTGCAGACAGATTGTTCCGTCTCCTGTGGGGGAGGTAGGTTTCCCAATTCTGTCTTCCACATCTTCTCTTAAAACAGGTTCTCCCACTCCAGACCTCTTTCAATTGTCTGGTTGAAATAAGCAACCAAAGAACTATCTTTATGACTGTCACTATTTAGAGGAAAAAAATTAAATATTATTTGTACTCTTTGGGGATTTTCCTATGTATTAATAGAAAGGAACCAACTCAAGCAAATCTCAAGTCAACTACAACCAGGACTTGAAAGTGATGCATCTGAAACTTCCAGGGGGGAAAAATATAAAACACGTGTCCCTTTATTATAAATATGAGGATTGATGGGTTGATATGTCTGCCGAGAGTTTTCTTTCTTTCTGTCCTGGCTTTTCTGTTGTTGTCAAGTTTCCAGGGGGAGTTAGAGAAGGTAGGCGATAGACAGTGAAAACACACACCAGACGGGCTTAAGGCCGCGAACTAACACATGGAGGAGGGGTAGTCTATCCCCCCAGGGGTGATGTCAGCAGAATCTCTGCAGGCAAGTGGATTCAATCTGAGAAATAACCCTCGTAAGGAAGGAAGAGTCACAGCCATCCCCTCAGTGAGTAGAAGGGAGGCATTTTATTTAGACCTAAGAATATCATGAAGAATTGATGCTTTTGAACTGTGGTGTTGGAGAAGACTCTTGAGAGTCCCTTGGACTGCAAGGAGATCAGCCCTGGGATTTCTTTGGAAAGAATGATGCTAAAGCTGAAACTCCAGTACTTTGGCCACCTCATGCGAAGAGTTGACTCATTGGGAAAGACTCTGATGTTGGGAGGGACTGGGGGCAAGAGGAGAAGGGGACGACAGAGGATGAGATGGCTGGATGGCATCACTGACTCGATGGACATGAGTCTGGGTGAACTCCGGGAGTTGGTGATGGACAGGGAGGCCTGGCGTGCTGCGATTCATGGGGTTGCAAAGAGTTGGACACGACTGAGCGACTGATCTGATCTGATCTGATCTGAAGAATATCACATATTTGTTGGTAAGTCAGTCTTTGTCACACTTGCCCCTTTGGGAAGAAGGCTGAAAGTCCGTAAATACGTCCATGACATGAAACCAAAGCGTGAAGATCGGTCTCTCACTTCCTCGTGCTCAGAGTGCCTGGCGACAGCAGGCTTCTGACTGTGTCCTTCCACTGGGCGAAACGGGGCATCTTGGGACCAGAGGCAGCAGAAATAGAGAAAATGAAGAAATCCTTATGTCTCTGAGGCCTGGGCTTTGGCTGCCCATGCTAGTTAACAAAGTAGGATTACTTCTTTTTTTAAAAAGATAGAATAATTTTAATATAAATATATATCTCACATGCATATTATATAAATATGTTTAATACAGATGATTAATATTTTGATAATTATTATATATTTTTATTAATACACATTTTAAAAGCAGTATGCTATAAAGAAGAGAATAATCTCCCATAATCCTTTAATCAGCAGTAGCCAACGTTAATACTTTGGTCTATATCATTCTATTCTTTTTCTCAAGCAAACATAAAAAATGCATGTGTTTTAACATACTCAGACACCGCCACACATAGCATTTGATCTTTTTATAAGGAACAGAAACCATGCTATAGCCATATCTTTATGCTGTTTTTCATGTAGTGTTTGAGTATAATCAGTTGTTCATACATTGAATGGTCTTTAAGATCATTTTCAGTAATTTTTTGGTATCCAGGGAATGCAGACTTTCTTGGAAAGGAGAGAGAGTCCATTTTCCACTTACAGGGAATAAAGACAATCAAAGGGATGACGTTGGACAGATGCACTGTGGGATTCTGCCTTGCCTTGAATTAGCATCCCCTTCATGTGACTCACAGAGCATGGTGGGTCTGAGGCATAAGAGGAATCCAAATGAATACATTCTCCAGAAGCAAACTCTTAACTGTAGAGAGTCCTGATGTTTTGATCAGTTCCTCCTGAACATAATGGAGAAGGAAATGGCAACCCACTTCAGTGCTCTTGCCTGGAAAATCCCTTGGACAGAGGAGCCTGGTAGGTTACAGTCCATAGCATTGCAAAGAGTTGGACATGAATGAGCGACTTCACTTTCCTTTTCCTGAATATAAACCCACTTCAACCTAATCATTCTAGCAGGGGTGACTTTTCATTGTTGCTCAGATTCCATTTTAAGGAAAAGTCCATGTGAATAAAAACGATTAAAAAAGGAGGCAGGCTTCCTATATGGGGAGCTATCAAATACAGTTATTCACAGAAAACCGTACGTCTCCGATGAGAGGTCCGAAAATGAAAGCCAGGCAGTAGGGTGAACAGACAGAAACAAAAAACAGAGTCATATGAACAGGTTTGAATACATGGTCGGTGAGTGCAAGTTTCCGTTTATATGTGCCCCACAGTCTTATGGAAGTAAAAGTTGCTTCATGAAAACGCAGAATCTTAGAGTTTCCACAATAAATTCACCCGTGACTGTTCTTTGAAGACCATTTTTCATTAGATATGTGCAATGTAAATTAAAGCTTGTGAGACATTTCCCTTTACGGTGGCCCTGTTTTCAAAAGGTCGTTTTTATCACTGTATGATTCTAGAATCCATGGTGGTCTCGAAAACCAAGAAGCTGCATGTTAAAAATATTAAACTATGGAAGCAGTAATCTCGGGGGAGGTGGAGATAGAAGTGGGATTCACATGTGTTGTAGATGTTTTTAAATAAAGTGTTTTCACGCACTATTTGGATTCTGTCTTCAGTAAAATATCAGAACCCTGGTACATGGGAAGCTAAACTTGGAAACTAAATGGCATTGGTTATCTGTAGTTTTCACTTGGTAACTTTTGATGTCTTATTAGGTTACATAAGTGTCAAGGCCGTTTGCTTACGAGATCAGAACACTCAAGTCAATTCCTCATTCTGCAACGCAAGAGCCAGGCCAGCAACTGAACCCAAAATGTGCAATGCCTTCTCCTGCCCTGCCTAGTAAGTCATCTGGGACTGTCTCTCCGGTTGCACTTGTACTTGTGTGCTTTATTGCTGATATGAGATGACTGAAGCCACTGTCAATGCCTCTGATCAAAAGTGATTCAAAGATAGAAAGAATAACCCTCACCCTCTAAAAAGTCAATAGAAAAAAGAGACAGTAGTTGGCATTAAAATATGTAACTTGAAAAACACAAATGTACTTTAGACGTTCAGACCCTGTCTATGCCAGTGTAATCCTGGGGTTAAAAAAAAAAAGGCATAAAGGCATCTTTTTTTAACCTTTAGAGACCCCTCTTCTCTGAACTAAATCAAACAGATATTTAAATAACACAGAAACCTATATTAGCTAAATTTCCCTGCGGTTGTGCACTCAACTTTTATAGAGTCATCCAAGAATTTAAAAATCGTATTACTGTGCAACCCGTGAAACCTCACATGCAAATTACACAGTAGCAAGACATACAGTCAAAAGGCAGGACTGCAGCCGAGTGGTAACCCCGTTTTTGATGAGGACACTCTGTGGGGATCTCAGTGGGTTTGCGACAGGATTGATTTTAGCCACGCTATTGTTTGAACACTAATTTTAAGTAATGTTCCCAAGGCAAATGGAGTCTCTTCTGGTTCGAGTTATCTTCTGCCAAATGTATTTATATAGAGTTGACAGAGTTTCTTCTGAAGCAGTGCTGCACTCCCTGATCTCCCTGATCATCTTAATAAGCAGTGTTTGCTTTGTGGTGATGAAATTATATTGTGTAATCTATTTTTCCTTGTAAAGAGTGTATGTCATAATTGTTTGGGGCTTCAGCTACCCACCGATCCCCTACGCCCAACTGTCAACTTGGGTTTTCTCTTAGAATTTGGAACTAACTCTATCCTGAACACAAAAAGAAGAAAGAAATTTGAGGGGCTTCTGTGGATTTATCTCTTTTGCCAAGAAACGTCTGGCTTTAAACATATCCAGTGGCCCTAATAACCAGTGTTATCGACCCTTGTGGAATAATCTGTCCTTTAGATGGGTTTGTATATGTTTATGTACATGTAGGGATTGTCAAAACACTTGAATGGCAAGCTGCTGTCTTCCTATTTAAAGCCTCCTTTCCACCATTGTTGACCAACCCCATGGACTATACAGTCCATGGAATTCTCCGGCCAGGATACTGGAGTGGGTAGCTGTTCCCTTCTCCAGGGGATCTTCCCAACCCAGGGATCGAACCCAGGTCTCCTGCATTTCAGGCAGATTCTTTATCAGTTGAGCCACAAGGGAAGCCCAAGCAAAGACAGGGACCCCGTTCGTATGTACATCCATGAAGAGGGAGAGAGTATTGATAATGTTTAACTCCTAGAACTTTCGTGATGACCCCATGTATTAACAGAAAACAGTATTCTGTGCAGTGACAAAGTTCTCTGGCTATTTGAAAGCAAAGCTTCCCCTGCAATGACTACAGAGCTGGAGTGGTGGAGTGGACAGGCTCTTTCGCTGTGTTTCCCTTTTTGCCACCTCTTACTTATTGCAGTATTTCCTGTCAAGTAATGGGATCTTTTAGGGACTGTTCTTCAGCAGGGATATATCAGGCCTTAGACCATTAGAATTCTAAGGACAGAGGCGTTCATCTGATCTAACCCCATTATTTTCCCTGTAACAACCATGTGCTATGCCCTGAGAGCGTGCCAGTCCTCAGCTCAGGACTGGAAGATGGACATGAGTAATTAGTAGTTGCTGCCATCAGTGAACCTGCCATCTAAGGGAAGAGGTAGATGTGCAAACAAATAACTGAGATGCCGTGAGACACATGCTGTAAGAACGACACATGAAAAAAGCAGTAAGGGGGCTCCCCTGGTGGTCCAGCAGTCAGGACTCCATGCTTCCATGGCAGGAGGCATCACAGTTTGATCCCTGGTTGGGGAAACTAAGATCCTGAAATGGAGAGTGAGCCTGGGGCCCGCGTGTGGAGAACCAAGCGTGTCACAAAAAAGTGTGTTATGCTCTTTCTAGTACTTTTACAAATTCATCATATTTGCCATGTAAGGAAAGAAACTTGAATTTGGCAGACAAAAATGCCACCCGTATAGGCAAATGTTAAAACCAATACTCTCATGATAATAGATATCTTTTCTTTGCCTCTTACTGGAAGATAAAGTGCTGTACAAATATAAGGAACCATTTGCTATCACCTTTCTTTCACTGAATTAGATAACATGGATTATGCAATGTTTTAGAATACTTGTAATCCTAGAACTTGTATGGCAAGTTCTCTGCTGCTGCTGCTGCTAAGTCGCTTCAGTTGTGTCCGACTCTGTGCGACCCCATAGATGGCAGCCCACCAGGCTCCCCCGTCCCTGGGATTCTCCAGGCAAGAACACTGGAGTGGGTTGCCCTTTCCTTCTCCAATGCATGAAAGTGAAAAGTGAAAGTGAAGTCGTTCAGTCATGTCTGACTCTTAGCGGCCCCATGGACCGCAGCCCACCAGGCTCCTCCATCCATGGGATTTTCCAGGCGAGAGTACTGGAGTGGGGTGCCATTGCCTTCTCCAGGCAAGTTCTCTAGACCAACAGAAAGGTGTTTAACCTCACAACTCGGGCTTGAGGGTGGGGGAGCCAGAGCAAAAATCGCAGGACTAGGCAAGTGCAGTAACGCAGAGGTATATCAAAAACATATTTGATCTTCGTGATGTTTTATGTTTTCAAATAAAACTTGAACATTTGTGAGCAGGGTTTGGACTCTGCTGCTTTGAAATGCGTCACCATCTTATCTGGTGGATCTTTTTAATGCTAGGCCTTCGAATCAGACAATTTCAATTAATCCGAGGTGGTTGTTGAAAAGGATTCACAGTTTCAGATGATCACTCTTTAGTGTACACCAAGTCTCAGATACAACAGCTGTGGAAAAAGTGAGCTCAAAATCTTGAAATAAGGAACTTGAGGTTATTTCTCCAACACAACCATAGAGTTTAAGGCTAACCAGAAAAAGAGGTTGGGGGAACGGCCTATTTAGAAACATTCTTCTTGAGACCCTCTCTCAATGTGTCTCTCTTTTGCATGTGTGAACGCACACACACCCCTCTCCCTTCTTCATTGATCTTGTGTCAATAGTCTCATTATTTTACTTTGTATTAACTTCTGGTGTAGAAATGATCAGAAAGTATTGCCTTGATGTGTTCACACAGCCACTACTTCCACAGGTACCTTCATGGGAAGAGCCTGGCTTCATTCATTTTTTCCAACCCTAATGCCTGGGAGAGTCTCTGGCACAGGGTTTAAGATCCCAGTAAATTAGACTGAATTGCTCAGAGTTCCAAACAGCATACATTTCTTCGCCTGATGGTGGGAATGTATTTTTCCCCAGAACTATGGGGTAATAGACCGTGTAGGCTTGCAAATCTATAGAAGAAGAATCAGTTATTGGTTGTTGGTTCTGTGGTGGAGCAAAGGCTTCCAGCAGGTGGCTAATCTTTCACAGTAACTGCTTTGGCATTGATGATGCAGAGTCTTAGCTTCCCCGGAAGTAATCCCGTCTCTCCCTGAAAGCTGGAAGCCGGGCGAGTGGAGCGCCTGCAGCAGGTCGTGTGCGGGAGGCCAGCAGAGCCGGAAGGTGCAGTGCGTCCAGAAGAAGCCCTTCCAGAAGGAGGAGGCGGTCCTGCACTCTCTCTGCCCGGTGAGCACACCCAGTCAGGTTCAAGCCTGCAACAGCCATGCCTGCCCTCCGGAATGGAGCCCTGGGCCCTGGTCTCAGGTAAGTGGGAATTACTGGAGTCATGAGTCCAGTCCCCGGGAAAAAGGAGGGAGACAAAAATACAGGTGGTGTCTCTGCTTCCCCCCAGAGGATCTCAGCTGTTTATACCTTCATGGGAATCACACAGTCATGTGAATGGGCATTTTAATTAGCATCTTTTGTGATTTTTAGCCTTTTTGGTGATGGTCATGCAGCCGGATAGGCGGCGCTAGTGGTAAATGACCCACCTGCCATTAGAGACCATGGCCCTGGAAACGCATTTCACAAGCAGATGAAAATTTTTACCATTCTGGAAAAAGAAAGTCACAAATATAAATAAGAATTCTATTGAATAAGAATTAACCACCTAGATGTTAGCACCATGAATGAATGATGTTCCGTGGTGCAGAGCCATGGTCTGACATCAGACATATTTGCTCCTCTCCGCAACTTGACAGGTGGCTGACTCATCACGTGACCCTCAGATGCTTCCCCTTTAAAAATGGGGTAATAGCAAGAGGACCACTGGGAAGTCTCATCCTTTGTATTTGTAAGGGAGATGGAGACAGGACACTGATATTATCAGACTTAGCCAACCACAACAGAGAACAGTCATTTAATGCCTTCTGTGTGATGCTACACATAAGTATATACCAGAGCCTGTATCACATGACCCTCTAACCACCCCATGAGATCATTTCTGTCCTGGCTTTCAGAGCTGTGGTTCAAAAGCTGTTGGGATCACTTAGAAGACTTTTGAACCACAAATCTGAAAACCAGGGAATAATTTGCTGCCTTCCTTATTTCACAGGTCTTATGAAGGTCAAGATGGTAGGAATAGAAGAGCGTTAGCTGGCCATGCAAAGTTATTCCCAAACATTTGATGAGTGTTGACTTAATTTTCCCTGAGAGTTAGCACAGTGCCCAGCCTAGAGATAGCAGAGGACAAGACAGATAGACAAGACAGACAGAAGGGCAAGAGTTGGACACCCCCAACCCATTTTGATGAGTGCCATAGTCTGTGGCAGTTGCTGTCAGACATATACTTCTATGATTCTCCTTCTCCAAATCACTGAAAATCCTCTTTAGCCAAATGCCCAAACTGACTCTGCTTTGTGCCAGAGAGAGACACAGTTACAGCAACCAACTGTGTTATAGACCTTGCACCATTTTCCAGGTTGTTATGTGTGCTATGCACAGAAACCCTCTCTTCTTCTCCATGAAGACTAAAACCTGTCTTCAGACCTGGGACAACACAGCAGCCCCTGAGTGTTCAGATTGTTGAAGGAGATCTAATCTGGACTCAGAGTCTCTGGATGGAGGAAAGATTTCTCCTGCTGACTACAAGGAATTTTACTGGGCATTTGCTCCTGGTGCTTAAAAATAGCTTTGTAAACCCTGCATCAGTGCTTTTCCAAGCATTTACCTGCAACACGGTCACTGGAGACTGGCATTTAATGGCTTTTTCCTTTTTAATCTCGAGTGTTCGAAGACCTGTGGGCGAGGAGTGCGGAAGCGTGAAGTCACGTGTAGACGCGCTGCCGTGGCAGAGGCCGTGCCCGAGAGCTCATGCACCGGCGCCCCGAGACCAGACTCGCAGGAGGGCTGTGTGCTCGGACGCTGTCCCAAGAACAGCCGGCTCCAGTGGCTCATCTCTTCGTGGAGTGAGGTAGGCGGTCAGATGCACTCCTGGGGGTTTCTGAAATGCTCAGCTCATCCACCAGCATCTGGAGGCTTGCACATATACACCAGGTAGCTACTTACTGTTCATCCTTCCCCACTGATTTCTCCATGAAATCCCGATTGTAAAACATCCATCTCAGTGATGAGGCAATGCATGGACGGTGGAGGTACCAAACTGCAGAAAGCGTGTGTATAAAAATACAGGTAAGGCGAGTGGAGTGCTGTGATGGGGTCTGTGATTGCCTCAGAGAGCTTAAGCTTGGCAGAAGAGATTTCCCAGGGAGACTGAGCCTGAGGGATGAGCAGGAATCCGGCAAAGATGGAGTCGGGGCTGTTCAGAGAGAGGGTGCGCCCTGTATGGGCAGAGCTGGGAGAGTATGACACAGGAGGAATGAATGGGGATGGGTAGAAGGTGGAAGCTTCATCAAGCACAGATCGTGATAGTGTGAGGTGGCAGACTAGAAATATATCCTGTTAACGTTGGGGGAGCTAATTAAAAGTTTAAATAAAGCAGTGGAACAATCAGGGTTTCATTTCAGAGAGAGAGGATCTCAAGCCCAGAGCCGGGAAAGGTGCCCACATGGATACTGCAGGGATGCAAACGAAAGATGAAATGTTTCAGGGATGGAGGAAAGCAGGGTCTGGAGAGTGCTTTCTTTCTTTCTTTCCTTCTTTGGAGGATAATTACTGTATTGTGATGGTTTTTGCCATACATCAATATGAATCTGCCATCGGTTACATGTGTCACTTCCATCCTGAAACCCCTTTCCACCTCCCTGCCCACCCGACCCCTCCAGGTTGTCACGGCACCGGCTTTGGGTGCCCTGCGTCATCCATCAAACTCTCACTGGTTATCTTTTACGTATGGTAATATTCATGTTTCAGTGCTGTTCTCTCAAATCATCCACCCTCTCCTCCTCCCACCGAGTCCAGAAGTCTGTTCTTTACGTCTGTGTCTCCTCTGCTGCCCTGCACGTAGGATGGTCAGTGCCACCTTTCTATTCTGTATATATGCGTTAATATACAGTGTTTGTCTTTTCTGAGAGTTCTTAAAGAGGCCTGCGGGCACCTTCAGGCAGCTGTTGGGCAGGGAGAAGGAAGTCTTGAAGATGCCTCCTAGACTCCCAGCTTGGGATACTCATTTGAGTTCTCAGGCAGAGGAAACCTGAGCAGAGATCAAACCAGAAGTACACATCAGTAACCCCTAAGGCGAGGTCTCTGCTCTGACGGAGTCCACAGCCTAGTGAGCAAGACAGTGGCCAAGGAAGGAAAAGGTCACTGGTGGGGCCTGGGGGCAGGGGTCCAGGGAGGAGGGGCCGCTGTCCCGGCAGGTTTGGGTTTCTCCCATCAGTGCCCTTCCCTTCTGTGTGGCTAAGTGCAGAGCAGGGCGCCTGTCTCTCCCCTCCTCTCTCAGTTTCTTTAAGAGACGTTATAACCAAATGGCTAAAGGCCTGGGCTTGAGTCAGAGGCAGCCTTCAGTGATGACTACAGATCCGACCTCGAGCTAAACCTCCCTTTCCTCGTCTGCACAGTGGAGCACACACGTGCAGCTCCCTCACAGAGCTGCTGCAAGTGCGAAGCTCAGTGTTATCCTCCTTTATTTATTCTTATTGAAGTATAGTTGATTTACAGTGTTGCGCTAAGTTCTGCTGTACAGCAAACTGACTCAGCTATAAACGCGTACACACACTCTTTTCTATGTTCTTTTCCATTATGTTTATCCCAGGAATTTGGTCTAGTTTTCTGTGCTGTATACAGTAGGCCCTTGTTTATCCATTCTAAATGTAATAGGTTGCATCTGTGAACCCCAAACTCTCAGTCCATCCCTCTTCCTCCCCCCCTTCCTTTTGCAACCACAGGTCTGTGTCTGTGAGTCTGTTTCTGGTTTGTAGATATTCTTTTGTGCCACATTTTAGATTTCACACATGAATGAAGTTATATGGTGGTTGCTTCTGTCTTTCTGACTGACTTCACTTAGTAGGGTGATCTCTGTGTTCATCCATGTTGCCACCAATGGCATGATTTCATTCTTTTTTATGGCTGGGTGGTATTCCATTATATAGATGGACCACACCTGCTTTATCCATTCTTTGTTCCTTTCCTTTCCTTCTGGTGGTTTAATGATTTCCTTTTAGTTTATGCTTGTGTTCTTTTTGGTTTCTGTGAATTATACTATGGTTTTGATTTGTGGTTGCCCTGTTTTTCAAGTATGTTAACCCCTCCCTATATCTGCTTGCTTTAGACAGGTAGTCATATAGGCTCCAACACATTCCAAAAAAAAAATCATCTTCTTCCTCTCCTTCCCCACATGTTATGATTTTGATGTTCCTTTGTTTCCATTTTCTTGTGTGTCCTTTGTTGCTCGTGCATGTGTTGCTGCTCTCACAGATAGTTTTTCCTTTTGATCTGCGTACTGGCTAATTTAGGCGGATTTACTTTTCGTTTGTGATTTCTTTCTTCCTGTATCTTCTTGCTGCTTTTCTGTTTAGAGATGACCTTTCAGAATTTCCTTTATGAGAGGGTTAGTATTGCAGTATCCTTTTAGCTTTTGCTTGTCTGAGAAATTCTTTATCTCCTTCCACTTGAAATGGTAGCCTTGAGGGGTAGAGGATCCTAGGACTTTGCGGCCTGAGAACACAGGGGCGGAGAAGGACTCTCCGACGGCAGCCCGCCCCTTCAGCGCTTGCCCGCGGTGGTGCCTCGCTCTCTGGTGTAAGGCGGCGGTGAGCCACACTTCTTCCATCCTCCCTTGGCCGCGGTCCCCTTACCGGCTGCCCGTCACCAGCCCCGGTCCTCCCCCGGGTCTGCCCTCGAGAGCCGAGCCTCAGCGCCTGCCCAGCCCCGCAGGGGAGCGTCTGAGGCCGGCAGCAACCGGAGGTCTCTCTACGCTCTGCCCTCTACACCCTGTTTGCTGGGCCCCCTTCAGAGCTCCCCTGGGTCCTGGTTGACCTCCCTGCCGGTGGGGGGCGTCCCGGGGTACAGAAAGCTTTCCCCTTTCACAGCGCCCTCCCCAGGCGCAGGTCCTGGCCCAATTCCTCTTTTTCCCCCCTTTTGTCCCACCTAGTTTTGTGCAGATTTTCTTACCCTTTCGGAGGTCTGAGGTCTTCTGCCAGCGTTTGCTAGATGCTCCGTGAGACTCGTTCTCCACGTAACTCTAGTTTTGATGTCTCGGGGGAGAAGGGGAGCATCACATTCTGCCTCTGTGCCGTCTTGATCTGATGCCTAGCCTTCATGATTGATGATGGTTACGCTGATGTCATTTCTTACTGCTTTATGCAGTTCATCAAGGCCCTGTACAGTATCCCATAATACTGTTTAAAATACTTAAAAACGGGTTTTCTGTAATGCCATTTGCAGCCACATGGATGAACCTAGAGACTGTAGTGCTGAGTAAGTCAGAGAAGAATATCCTGTGACATCCCTTCTATGTGGACTCTAAAGACGAATGAACTTACGAAACAGACTCACAGACTTAGAGAAGGAGCTTATGGGTGCCTAGGGAGAAGTGATAGGGGGTTGGGGACCGACCTGTACACACTGCTATATTGAGAACGGATGACCAACAAGAACCTACTGTAGAGCACAGGGAACTCTGCTTGGTGTTACGTGGCAGCCTGGGTGGGAGGGGAGTTTGGGATACATGTATACATATGGATACATGTATTTATATGGCTGAGTCCCTTTGCTATTCACCTGAAACTATCACAACGTTGCTTATCAGCTGTACCCCAATACAAAATTTAAAGTTTTTGAAAAAGAAAATTTGTATAGTGGAAGTAAGGAAATATTTAAATAAAATAGCAGTCAGTCACATTAAAAAAAAAAAACAAACAGGTTTTCTCAGACTTATTTCATCAGCCTCCATCCTCTTTTTGTTTTTTTCCTGCCATAACACAGCCTCAGTGTATATCCCCGCTGAAGAGAGAGGCAGGTAAAGATGAAGGACAGTTGCTTGTTATCTGTGGTTCTTCCCCTGAACTGCCTGTAAGCCCAGTCCCTGCGCCCTGCCTCCTGCCCTGGACATCCGGCCACTACACAGTGACCCTGACCTCATCCTCTGCTGGTCTCGTCTTTCTCTCAGGCTCTGTCTCACTCGCCTTGTGTGCCGTGTCATGGCAGCGCCTGCCTTTATTTTGTGGTGCTGAGCCATGCTGTGACCTTGGGAAAGTAACTCCAGTCCTCTGGCTTCTGTATCCTGCGGGACTTGAGGCCCTGCCTTCAGGAGCCTGGTGGGCTGTGGCTGACCTGCCCTAGTCCCATCCCTCTGATTACACGTGGATGGTGGAGCCCGCACCCTGACGCCTCCTTACTTGCCCCACAGTGTTCTGTGAGCTGTGGTCTGGGAGTGAGGAAGAGGGAGATGAAATGCAGCGAGAAGGCCTTCCAAGGCAAGCTGATAACTTTCCCCGAGCGAAGGTGCCGCAATATTAAGAAACCAAACCTGGACTTGGAGGAAACCTGCAACCGGGGGGCGTGTCCAGCCCATCCAGTGTACAGTCTGGCCGCTGGGTGGTATTCATCGCCATGGCAACAGGTGAGCACACAGAGATTGAGGGGGGTTAAAGTTAAGCAAGATTCCGTTTACAACTGTTGTTAGGGACCTGTCCGAATGACCTGAGTCCCTGGGCAGGTTCCAGCATCGGTGAGCCTCCATTTTCACATCTATAAAACTGAGATGATAATATTGTGCAGAGTTAGGTTTTTTCTTTTCTTTTTTGTTTCAGTGAATAAGTAATACAAAGCGGTTAGTCCCAAGGTACTGCTAATGTTCATAGTTGTTGCTGCTATTAAAACCACCACTAGAGTCTTCTGTGTTTTAGAAATGCTGCTCATGAGTCTTGACTCACTTGATTCTCGTGTTTCTGAGTAATATCAATGATGGCTAGCATTTGTCCAGCCATTTCTATGCACTGTGTTACATCCTGTACACATATCTATCTCCTCCCTTCATCCTGGAGGTGATGTTGTGAGCTTAGTTGCTCAGTTGTGCTTTGTGACCCCATGAACCCACCAGGCTCCTCTGTTCAAGAGATTTTTCAGGCAGGAATACTGGAGTGTGTTTGCCATTTCCTCCTCCAGGGGATCTTTTTGGCCCAGGGATGGAACACACATGTCTTGTATCTCATTCACTGCAGGTGGATTCTTTACCAGCTGAGACATTGGGAAAGTGGTCTTATTTGTGGGTATTATTGTCCCTGTTTTGTGGATGAGGCTGGTAAAGCTCAGAGTTAGGCAGTTGATCAGCCAAGGACACACAACTTCTAAATTCAGATGTTACAGGTGTCCTTTTCCTCAGAAGACTTGGAAGAAACTTGAGATGCGTTGGTTTGATGCTTATGAGCTGGGACTGGTTTGTGATGCTGAGTCTGAGAGAACAGCGTGTCCTCAGGAATCCAAAGCTATGGTTTGGTTGGCCCTTGCATTGTTATAGCTAACAGGTGTTACCTAGCTCTTCAGAAAAAACAACTCTGGCTTGAGAGGTGCTGCCAGCCTCACCATGAAATTGGATTTCTTTAAAAATTTTCTACCATTATTTTACTCATTTAACAGACTTGGAAATTGATTCGTGCAGAATTATTTAGATCAGATATAAGCAAATGATTACCAGTGGCAAGTCTACCCGCCCACCCCCCCCCAACCCCACCCGCTGCAGCCTGTTTTTGTGGATAAACTTTCATTAGACAACAGCCGTCCTCATTTGTGTGTGTGGTCCGTGGCTGCTTTGGTGCAGAGGTGAGTGACTACAACAAAGGTCGTACGGCCCATAAAGCATAAAAGACTTAGCGCTGTGAGACGAGAGTTGCCCACATGGCAGAGTAGGGGTTCGCGGGCACGCCGAAATAATGGCTATTTACAGAACAGCAATTGAGGACCAAGACCAGAACCTACCCTGGTGGCTCAGATGGTAAAGAATCTGCCTGCCATGCAGGAGACACAAGTCCCCTGGGGGAGGGCATGGCAACCTACTCCAGTACTCTTGCCTGGAGAATCCCATGGACAGAGAAGCCTGGTGGGCTACAGTCTGTGGGGTTGCAAAGAGTCAGACATGACTGAGTAGTGACTAACACATTCACCAGAAAAGAGCTTCTACAACTAAAGATGTAAGAAGGAACCACGATGAAATGGGTGGGAGAGACAAAGCCGCAGGGCACATTTCATAGAAAAATCACAGTTGCAGAGCTTGTCCCCCAGGAGCAGGGGGTCTGCACGAGGAAGACGAGCCCTCAGAAGGTTTGGGCTTGCAGGCCAGTGGAGCCCACGTTCAGGCGTCCCAGAGCGCTGTGGGAAACAGACACACCGCTCTTACAGGATGTACTTTGAGCTCTCGGGCAAAGCAACGCTGAGAAAGGCGCAGACCTACCGCCGATCCTGCAGAGTCTTCTGGAGAAGATGTCAGCTGGAACATACCCTGGGGCGAGACAGTGGCATCAGACCCTCTGGGGGCCCGTCCTGCCGCAAGCACCATTCTGTAATCCCTGCTCCAGCTCATTAGCCCAGAGTCCCCAGGCCAAGCCCAGCCTCCCAGTGAGCGGCTGTAGCTGCAGACCCAGCCTCTCCCACCAGCAGAGGGACCCCAGCCTTCCGCGGTGGGACCCAGCCTGCCCACCAGTAGACGGACCCCAGCCTCAGGACAACCGTGGCCCCACCAGCGGCCCAGGAGGCAGCTTGGCTTCCTGCCGCCCAGGGATCCAGCCCCACACAAGCTCCGAGACATGCTGGACCCCGCAGCAGCTGTGTCAGAAAACAGCCCCCTGGCCGCCACCTCCAGGGCCGGCCACCCTCTCTGGGCTCTGCCGCCAGACCCCAGGACCCGGCCTTGCCTATCCCGGGCTGGCACTCACTCCAGGACCTGGCTGAGTGCTTCAGGAGGCGGCATCTCCCTGACCCTGACCCTACCGCAATTAAACCCATGCACTTAGGGGTGATTAATCTACAACAGAGGAGGCTGTTGTATACAGTGGAGAAAATAGTATCGGCGGTTAGTGGCACTGGGGAAACTACCACAGCCCGTAAAGGAAAGAAATGAGTGCATTTTCTCATACCATATACGACATAAACTCGAAATGGATTAAAGACTGAACTGTCAGACCAGAAACCATAAAACTCCTAGAAGAAAACATAGAACATCCGTGGATATAAAGTGGAGCAATATTTTCTTTGGATCTGCCTCCTCTGGCAAGAGCAACTAGAGCAAAACTAAATAAAGGGTGTCTAACTAAACTTAAAGTCTTGTTCACAGCAAAGAAATCCATGGACAAAATGAAATGACAACCTACTGACTGGGAGAAAATATTTGCAAATGTTTGTGAAAAATAAAGGGATAATATCCAAAACATATAAACAACTCAGTGTCAAAAAACAAAACAACCCAATCAAAAAGGAGGCGGGCAGAAGAATTGAATAAACATTTTTCCCAATGAGATGCAGATGGCCAAAAAGTACACAAAAAGATGCTCAGCCTTGCTAATCATCAGAGAAATCACAACCACAGGGAAACATCACTGGACACTGCTCAGTATGGTTATCATCGCAAAGAACACAACACATGTTGGTGAGGATGTGGAGGAAAGCCAACCTCTGTGTACTGCTGGTGAGAGTGTGAACTGGTACACTGGGGAAAACTGTATGGACGTTCCTCAAAAAACTAGAACTGCCTTATGACCCAGCAGTTCAACTCCTATGTCATATGTATCCAGAGAAAATGGAAGCACTAATTAAAAAAGACACACGCACCCCAGCGTTCATAGCAGCATTGTTTACGATAACCAAGATACGAAAGCAGACTAAGTGCCCATCAGCAGGTGAGTGGATGAAGAACTCAGCCATAAGAAAGAATGAAATGTTGTCATTTGCAACAACATCAATGGACCAGGAGGGTTTTATGCCTAGTGAAATTAGTCAGATAGAGAAAATCAAATACTGTTTATCACTTATGTGGAATAGAAAAAATGTAGCGAACAAACCAGTGATTACTGGAGGGAGAGAGGCATTAAGAGGTACAAACTACTATATAAGATATATATATGTGTGTATCTGTATATGTGTGTATAATCTACAAAGGCAAGGGATTAGCCAATATTTTATAATAACCATAAATGGAATATTATCTATACAAATTTTGAATCACTCTGTTGTATACCTGAGACTAACATAATACTGTACATCAACTATACCTCAATTAACAAATTAAAATAGTTACTGTCTTGTTCTTCACAAAAATAGTTAGCCATCTTCTGACTGAGATGATTTGGTAACAGGGATACAGCTATCTTTGAATTTAGGGCTAATTCCAAAACTCATACTCTTTTTACCACAACATATTTTTCCCTCTCAAAAGCCATTCTGCATAGTGATGCTTGTCCCAAGTGGACGTCCTCACCTGTCCACAATAAAATAGGAAAAAATAATAAGGATAATGAACTGGTAGCGAACTTTTTTTAAAGCAAAATACATGTAAACATTAATTTAAAGGGCTATCTTTTCTCTGATAATATTTTCTTATTTGTTCTTTTGTTAGGAAATATATTTATGTGTGTACCTGGAAAAAAATTACTGGACAGTCCTTTTTAGTCTTTTTTTTTTTTTTTTAACCTTCAGTTGGACAGTGAGATAATTGAATTCAAAACACAATATCCACCACGCTATCTCAGAATTTGGCTGGGCAGGGAGGACATAATTTCTAAGCTGTCTCAGAGCGTTATATTTCTTTGGCTGTCCAAGTTCTGAACCATCCCCTCCACTATTGTATCTGCAGAGGTTGCCTGGAATTCTTTAAATACTGTGATGAACTGGCTGGATGTGTCTGTATTTGCTTCTGCATTCCTGTGGCAGCTTCTGTATGCCTGGAACCTCTCTTCTGCCTGAGTTACTTGACTGGGAGACACAGAGTCTCGGGGGAAGCAGATGGCATTTGCTTCAGAGCCTTCTAATCAGATCAAACGGCTCCCAAAACGTGTTAGGAGAGTGGATTCATGTGCCCAGCTCTGGACAGTCCCTGTTTCATCGACAGGCGCCTTGGCAATGTCACGAGCCACGGAGGTTTCTTTCCCTGCTGTGAGTGGCATCGGGAAGGGCCCGTTCCTGACCGCTTCCTCCCTCTCCTGCAGTGCACCGTTACCTGTGGCGGAGGGGTGCAGACGCGCTCGGTCCACTGCGTCCAGCAGGGCCGGCCTTCCTCGAGCTGTCTGCTGCGGCAGAAGCCTCCAGTCCTGCGGGCCTGTAACACCAACTTCTGTCCAGCTCCTGCCAAGAGAGGTAAAGGACCCCACCACGCACAAGTCGGTTTTCCTCCCGTCTGCAGTATTTGTCCAACACCTGCTGTATTCAGTTATGCAGCTCCTGCCCAAACCCTCGGGGGTGCCATTCACATCACAGTCGACATTAGAGGAGCCCTCCTGAGAGTTGTGCAAGGCACATACATCCAGGGCAGTCCCTGATGGTGGTGAGCTCTAGCTGGTGCCAGGGATGGTGCAAGGGAGACTCGGGAAGGCTTTCCAGGAGAGGGCCTTGTCTCAGGCCTCCTGCCTGAGGCAGGTCTCCTTGTATCAAGAGGAGTAAAATGAGAAGGCAGACACGCAGGACACAAGCCCAGGCGTTTCTTCCTGGCCAAACACGGGGCCTCTAGTTTTCCTCAGGTGGGGATTCCTCCCAGTTCTCCCATCCCCATCACACAGGAGGATCCCTGGAAGTTACACTGAGGAGGGGGCCTAGAACAGAACGAGGACTTGTCTCCTCTCTGCAGGAGGCAGGTCCCACGTCCAGTGAGGGAACGAGGTCCCACAAGGGTAGTAGCGGTGGGAGTCGCTGGATGTGTGTTGTGAGATCCAGCCAATGATACTTGTCAATTGTTTGCATGTAGGATGTGAAGCTCACTCTGGGGTTGTCCTTAATAGTGTAAACAAAATACCAGACTCATAACAAAGGCACAAATAATCAGCTATTCAGTTCAGTTCAGTCACTCAGTCGTGTCCGACTCTTTGCAACCCCACAGACTGCAGCACACCAGCCTCTCTGTCCATCACCAACTCCCGGAGTTTACTCAGACTCATGTCCATTGAGTCGGTGATGCCATCCAACCACCTCATCCTCTATTACACTCAGTAATCAGCTATTAGTAATCATTATTACAAATATAACCCAATGCAATACTTACTCTGACAGCATCGTGAGACACCTCACGTCTGATTCCTGACTTGCATCTAGCTTCCAGCAGAAGCTAGATGTTGAAATTCCATGCTTATCTCAGGAGGGGCAAGTGGTGATAGTGCTTTTTGTCCTCCAGTATGTCCACTGCATCAACAGGATCATCTCTACAGTCTAAATAGAAGCTGATCCAGACGTACATTCTGATTGATTAGGGTACATGCTAATGCACTGGGGTATAAGACACTGTATTAAAAAATAACTGAACTTGAAGATTATATACATATAGACACATAGGCAAAGTCTTCCTCTCATGTCACGCTTGTATCTCTGTTGATATATCCTAAACTAGTCTCCTGGGGCCTGCCTCCACCCCGCCCCCATCTCAGTAAACATGACCCCGTTCTTCTAGATGCCCAGGTCAAAATCCCATAGTCATTCTTGA
This sequence comes from Bubalus bubalis, assembly GCF_019923935.1. Lineage (NCBI taxonomy): Eukaryota > Metazoa > Chordata > Mammalia > Artiodactyla > Bovidae > Bubalus > Bubalus bubalis. Next base: position 4,230,575 of record NC_059174.1, on the reverse strand, counting down.
TTCTTCTTTTTCTCTCACACTCTTTACCCACCTGTCAGCTAATCCTCTAGACTCCACCTTCAGGATATAACCAGGACTTACTAGTAGGAAAGAAAAGAACAACTCCATCTCATCCTTCTACCCAAGCGGAGAGTCATTATGGCTTGAACTGGTTGTTTTGGCTGTCAGGTGGAGGGAATTTATTTTTTTCAACAAGTGCTTCTTGAGCAGCCGCGCTGTGGCAGGTGTTGGGAGCAGAGCAGTGAGAGAAAGTCAGATGTATGCTCGAGGCTGCCACGCTCTGGAGAGGAGGCAGCCGTAGGTAAACACGCGTGATGTGATAAATGCCAGTAAATCGGACGTAGGGAAACAAAGCTGGGAGAGGTGGTCCTTCCTGGGGGCCACGGGGTGTGCCGTTCTCATAGGGAGGTCAGAGAAGGCAGAACCAAGCGGGCACCTCTGAGCAGAGGCTTCAGGGAAACGAAAGGATGAGGTGGCTCTGCCGTCCTGGGGACCAGATCCTGTGAGTCACTGTAGAGACTATACCTCTGACTCCAGGTGAACGGGATCCAGGGGGAGGGTTAGGGGCAGGGATGTGCCAGGGATGTGCACCTGTTTCAAAAGGATTACGAGGCTAATCCTTTTGGGGGTGGGAGGAGTGAAGTGTCTGCGTGAAAGGGAGCTTTAGGCGGAAGAACCAAGGCTTAAGGAGGGAGCTGTCAGCAGTTCATAGGAAGACCAGATACAAATTGAGGGCAACAGGCAAAGCAACAGAAAAAAAGAGCCTTGTGAGCCGTGTCCCGGGGCTCAGAGGCGAGTGGTGAGGGTGGACTCAGGGGGGATGTGACTGGGTACCCGTGAGTGGTGTGCAGTTTGTGGGGACTTGAGGGTGACTTTAAGACTTGCATAGAGGAGGAAATTCCAGCTCTGAATGACAGCATTTACTCACGTATAGGGGTAGACCCTAAATAGCTCTAAAGTTAAAAAAAAAAATTCCTTGCAAATCCAGTCAAAGGACTGAGCCCTAACTCCTAAAACACACATTTATGCTTACAGAAGGAAAAATGGATGTACACCTCCACGTGTGTTCTGTAACTCCTGAGGGCCTCTGGGGTAAAAGCCTCTGATGCCCCTGTTCTGCTTCCAGTAGATAATCACACCTGTTATCCTACACAAGGAAGGAAGTTTAAAAAGACTGGTGCTGACTTCAATTCATGTCTTCACAAATTGGCCATGAGATTTGATTTAAACCTGCACAGAATGTCACAGTTGGGCCTTCAATCTAGGTTTTGAACCCCCAGTATATGAGGTTCGTTGCTCCCCAAAGTAATGAGCCTGGAGTAGTGGCAGCAACCCTGGGGTGTTTGTTAGAAATAAAAAAAACATCTGGGTCCTTACCCCAGGCTTTCTGAAACAGAACCAGTGTTTTAACAATATCCTCGGTTGTTTTTAGGGGACATGCCTTGGAGGCACAACGGTAGTCTCCAGCTTATTTAGGGAGATCAGACATTAAGCTCAGGCTGGAGATGACTTTTTTTTTTTTAAACATCCACTTGCAAGCCAGTAACCCTAACCTGTTTATATTTCGTTAGTGGTTACAGTGCCTTAGGAGCCCGGCAGGCCACAGTCCATGGGCTCGCAAAGAGTCAGATCCTGCTGAGTGAATAACACTTTGACTTTCACAGTGCCTCTGGGTGCCTTCATCCTGCTTTTCCCCCTACAAAGTCCTCATGTCTCATGTAAGAACCCCGGGGGGCCATAGGCAAGTCGACCCCAAGTCTTTGTCTGTAGGCCCTCACCTTAAGGAAAAGGCTAAGAACCTGTCCTAACGTGCCGAAATCTCTTCTCACCTTAGAGGATCCATCCTGTGTAGACTTTTTCGGCTGGTGTCATCTTGTTCCTCAGCACGGCGTCTGCAACCACAAATTCTACGGCAAGCAGTGCTGCAAGTCATGCAGCAGAAAGAGCTGATCTCAACGCCCTCCCCTCCTGGCAGGGCCAGGGTCTTACCTCGCAACCTCCGGAGAGACCTGCCCCCTTTCCATCGAAAGCTGAACACTGCAAACCCCGTGTGAGCTGACCACCGTGTTGGAGGGGTTGCTCTCAAGAACAGCCTTCTTGTTCATTTCCCTAACACACATGGTACTCAGAAGCACTTGAAAATGGGAAGCAATGACAAATCGGACTCACAGAAGCATAGAACAAAAACAGACCGGCTTTGCTTTGCACTGTTACAGGAAGGAGGTGATGGCTTGCCATGAGAGAGAACAGGTTTGAATTTTGACCAAGAGAGATGCTTGTGAACTTTGGGGACAGACCCCACCCCAGGGAACCTCAGAAGGTGGATTTTGGAAATGTCCTTTCGGACTTCAAGTCACAGACTGAGACTCGGAGTAATCCGATGTGGGTGGAACACGCTGCCTAACTGTTGCTCAGAGCTCAGAGTTTGACCGGAACTGTGGACGCCCTGGACCAGGAGTTGTACAGACGCCGAATGGTGCTCACAATGGTGCTTGCTGCTGGACTAGCAAGCTTCATGTCCTGTTTCTCTGGTGTGTGTGTGTGTGTGTGTGTGTGTGTGTGTGTGGTGTTGTTTCTTATTTCGTTTAAAGTATATTCTGCTTATATAGAGAGTCTCCAAGACTAAAATTCACAACTTGAAAAGTATTCTGAGGAATATTCTGAAAACAGAGCAACGTGAACAAGTTAAGATTTCCACTTAATTGGACTTCACACTCTGAAAAAAAAAAAAGAAAAAAAAAATAACCACAAAACCTTGTTTCCCTACACACTCTGTCAACCTTGTCATTTTTGGTGCTAGCCGAACAAGTCCTCGGGAGTCTCAGGTCTGCTCTTGGGGAATCAGCATGTGCATTTCTGGTAGAAACCTAAGAGGAGACAAAGAGCAAAACAGTCCTGTTTGGAAGGACAGGAAAACGTCACTCATGGTGCTCCCCGTGTATTATCAGAGATGCTTGGAAAATTAGAGGCTACTTGTGGGTTTTTCCTTAGCAACTGACATATTTAAATTTGCCCTAGGATTTGGTTAACAAGGGGAAAGTCACAGTGGCAATTGAGAAATCCATCCATCTTCTCGCTATGTGAATATTAATAAATTGTAATATGCCAGGACACTTCAACAAACAAGAGTGTTTCATAATCTTTCAGATGATATTTTCAGTCTTCAGAAGCCAGCTGTTGGTAGGCACTAATGAGCTTAAAACTGTTCTCCATGGGAAAAACACCACATCATTTTGCCAAAACCAAAGTAACTTACAAGCCGGTGTCCTTCTGCAGTTTTTTGAGATGTGGTTATAAAGGGCATATTTATATAATTCTACTCTGTTCCTCAATGTCTTTGATGAATGTAACCCAATTTTACTGCTTTTAAAAGTCCCAGTTCAAACAGGGATTTGCCCGCTCAGCATAACCAACCAGACAGTGGTTTGTTAAATTTAGAGCCTCCTTTATTCTATTCTAATTAAAATCATACATTCTCAAATCTCAGAGAAATAATGATTAGAATATTCTGTCTCCTGGACTTGGCCTAGAATAGTGGCCATTTTATCATAAAAATAAATATAGGCCTCCATATCACTACCCTCTTACCCTCTGAAAAAAATTTCAACTTGTTTCTTTATATAATTATCATTTTTATTATTTTACGGAAAATTAATTTATTAATAGCCTATTCTTATGTGTTCTCACTTGCTTCTTTGAGGAAGTGAATTAATTCTGAGGAAAAGTGTTGAATAAATAAACATGGGTTATAGAGAAAAGTCAAAATATATGTGTAATATTTAATTATTTTATAAGTTTTATAATAAAGTGTTCTGTTTCTTTGCCTTTGAAACTTGTTAAGTTCTTGAATAAGTTAGCAAGAAGCTGGTCATTACCAAGGTGATCTAAGTGTATAAATGTTGATTAAGAATCTCAGTAATTTCTTGAAAAGCTGAGAAAAGGTTGGAGGGAAGACATTAATCATTTTCTTGTTTGTGCTTGAGGAAATTAGAAACCGACATTTACCATCTCATGCAAATACTAAATTATTTTTTTTCTACTCTTACTAGTCATGTAATCATTTATTTATGGAAATCATCCAAGTTAGATAAACCATAAATGTAGTGGGTTTTCTATCTTTTTTTTTCCCCCTACTTGAAAATCCTTGCAGAAAGAAAAGGGGAGGGAAAGGAGCAAGGAAAGGGAAAAAAAAACCTAAGTAATAAATTAAAAAGCAAGTTATTCAAATTTTCTAAATTTCACATCTTCAGACCAGAGAGAAATAAAAAACTCTCTCAGCAAAGTAAGTCCAAATGACCTGAATAAACTATTTTTTCTGAATATCTGAGATTATATATATATGTATAATGCATGCATATTTTTAAAATATATTTAAGAGAATTTTAAAGTGAATGGTCACTATTTTGCAAACATAAAAATTATTGTTAATAATGAAAAGTAGAATAGATGGCAAAAAAGGTATACCTTCCTACTTTCTACCTTTTGGTCATATTATTAATAAAAGCAATCATGTTATCTCATTTAATGCCCACATCAGGAGTAGAAGGAGTCAGGAACAACCACAGGATGGTGTCCTTTTTAAAAAGACAGAGAAGGCCATTTGAGCCTTAGAATTCTATTATGGCCCCTGAGACACACGTGAAGAGGGTGTGACAAAAAATGATCCAGCAATTCTGAGCAGAAGAACTCTGGGCAGAGCGGGGATGACCCGAGGTGGGGAGTTGAAGATGGAGGCAACACGCTCCGTCTTAGCCTGCCTTCTCAATAAAGGACACACAAAGATGACCGCTGTTCTCTAATAACCATTTCTCTGTGGGACGGTAGTGTCTCCTGGGCAACAGGACCTGAGTATGGGAGCCTGCAATGCGAAGTCCGTTAGAATGGAGAGAGAGAGGAACAGTGGTCTCAGCGTGGATTCTGTATGTCAGCCATGGGAAGGCTGATCTTACAGCAGTGTGTATCATGCAGGAGACAGTTTATAGAATTAACAGCACAGAACCCATGAATGCTAAATGCAGTGTAGGGGAGGCCACTTACTCATGTCCCACATGGGTTTATTTTAGAACCTGTAAAAATCTGTATGCAGATTCCATGTTTCATCTGCTTCAACTGACCTTTCCTGAAGATCTTAAGTCCTCAGTTCCTGCGTGGTCACCACTGATGCTGAGGCTCGGAACATCTGAAGTGATGTCGTCAGTACAACCTGGGTGGCTGTACCTTACTCCTCCAGAAGGGACCAAGAATAAATTGCTTCATGAACTACTGTCATCCATGTACTATAATCCTGAATTTCCCTGGAAACCCAAAATACCTCTACTAAATTTTTTTATTTAACTGTATCTATTTAACTTAAAATGATGTGAACTAAAGAAAATACAGTTTAAAAAGTAACTTTTTATAATTCTTGTAAATGGAAAATCCATATTATTTCCCATAAATAGAAGGCAAACAAAAGCCCATTGAATATGAACTGAACTGATGGTGATAGAGTTAGACATTTAGAATTCTTCAACAAGTTTTTGTGCACAGAGAGACCATCAGGAGCAATATCCAGAATGCATTTTTCTAAATGTATCCAGTTATTTGTTAGTTTCTGCAAAGCAACAGTAAAGGCCTTCAGTTCAGTTCAGTTCAGTTCAGTCGCTCAGTCATGTCCGACTCTGCGACCCCATGAATCGCAGCACGCCAGGCCTCCTGTCCATCACCAACTCCCGGAGTTCACTCAGACTCACATCCATAGAGTCAGTGATGCCATCCAGCCATCTCATCCTCTGTCATCCCCTTCTCCTCCTGCCCCCAATCCCTCCTAGCATCAGAGTCTTTTCCAAAGAGTCAACTCTTTGCATGAGGTGGCCAAAGTACTGGAGTTTCAGCTTTAGCATCATTCCCTCCAAAGAAATCCCAGGGCTCATATCCTTCAGAATGGACTGGTTAGATTTCCTTGCAGTCCAAGGGACTCTCAAGAGTCTTCTCCAACACCACAGTTCAAAAGCATCAATTCTTTGGCACTCAGCTTTCTTCACAGTCCAACTCTCACATCCATACATAACCACTGGAACAACCATGTCCTTGACTAGACGGACCTTTGTTGGCAAAGTAATGTCTCTGATTTTCAATATGCTATCTAGGTTGGTCATAACTTTTCTTTCAAGGAGTAAGCGTCTTTTAATTTCATGGCTGCAGTCACCATCTGCAGTGGTGGAGAGGTCTGACAGAATGTGGTCCACTGGAGAAGGGAATGGCAAACCACTTCAGTATTATTGCCTTGAGAACCCCATGAACAGTATGAAAAGGCAAAATGATAGGATACTGAAAGAAGAACTCTCAAGGTCAGTAGGTGCCCAATATGCTACTGGAGATCAGTGGAGAAATAACTCCAGAAAGAATGAAGGGATGGAGCTAAAGCAAAAACAATACCCAGTTGTGGATGTGACTGGTGATAGAAGCAAGGTCCGATGCTGTAAAGAGCAATATTGCATAGGAACCTGGAATGTCAGGTCCATGAATCAAGGCAAATTGGAAGTGGTCAAACAGGAGATGGCAAGAGTGAACGTCGACATTCTAGGAATCAGCCAACTAAAATGGACTGGAATGGGTGAATTAAGTTGAACGGTTCTGTGAAGACCTACAAGACCTTTTATAACTAACACCCAAGAAAGATGTCCTTTTCATTATAGGGGACTGGAATGCAAAAGTAGGAAGCCAAGAAACACCTGGAGTAACAGGCAAATTTGGCCTCGGAATATGGAATGAAGCAGGGCAAAGACTAATAGAGTTTTGCCAAGAGAATGCACTGGTCATAGTAAAGGCCTTACCCATGCACAAAACCAGCATCCTCTTTGAACATTATGATGAGATACTTGCAAACTCTTTGTTTTCCTAATCTCTGTTTCATAAGGGACAGTTGAGTTCATAATTAGTAATTTATACAATTGTTGACTGGTGGAACAAATGAATGATGTTCAAGAATTGTTCCCAGCATGCTAACTGGGATGAGAAAGAGGCATCAAGGTCTAGGAAAAGGAAATCCTGTAGGTCATTTCTCCCCAGAAGCCCAGATTCTTTCTAGCTCTCTTTTCTTCTATCACCTTGGCCTCCCGATTTCGGCTCCCTCTGCCCTGAACAGGTTAGGACATCAGCTGACATTACCAAGTGTTAGCACCGCAGCACCCAAACCCCGGCTCGGAACGGTCTAAATAAACACCCGGTGCTCTGACTCCTCCGTCCTCTTGGCCAGCAGACTTGCTAAATGTGGTATCCAGCACAAAGAGTGGCCTTTCTCTGTTACTGATCAGAGCCCGGGGGGAGATGGCCTTTGAAGATAAACCAGGGCCAGGAGCTGCTCCGGTGGAGACAAGGCCCAGACACGTTTCTGTCTCTGACCCCTCCTCTCCTTTCATGTGGCTGGAGCAGAGGAAGGATGGAGCAGCCCCCACCGCCAGCCCTTGGCAGAAGGTCTAGGAAGTCTCCCATTCTTGCAGACTTCCATTTCATATACCACGGGGCCTAGTGTCTCCTATTTCTTGGAAAGAGGGTCCACTCTCCCCTGCCCCACTTCCTTTGAAAGTCAAGTTGTGTCTAGAAATAAGTCTCAGGACAAGGATTTCTAAATAATTAGCTATGTTACCATCACCTAAGGATGTGTTTTACACAGAAACTTCCCAGGCCTCATTCCAGAAATTTAAGTAAGCTGGGGGTAAGACCTGGGCATTTACATTTTTAAAGGCATTCATGTTTCTTCAAGGAAGAGCTAAAGTCTAGGGCAAATAAAGAGGTGCCTTGGGTCCATCTGCCCTGTGCAGGCAAAGGAGGCCCCTGGGCACCACGCCCTCCACCACAACTCTGCAGTGTGTGGCCCACAGTCAGCTGAGAATGAAGGGCTCTGGTGTATTCTCAGAGTGTATGTTTCAACTGGGAAACTCTTGTGTTGGTAAATGCTGGGTCAAGCAAAGATATCTTGGGGGACTTCCCTGATAGTGCAGTAGCTAAGACTCGGCACTCCCAATCCAGGGGCCACGGGTTCGATCCCTGGTCGGAGAACTAGATCTGACATGTGTTGTGTGTGTGTGAGTGTGAGTCACTCAGTCGTGTCCTACTCTGCGACCTCATGGATTGTAGCCCACAGGCTCCTCTGTCCATGGAATTCTCCAGGCCAGAATACTGGAGTGGGTAGCTGTTCCCTTCTGCAGGGGATCTTCCCAACCCAGGGATCGAACCCAGGTCTTCTGCATTCCAGGCAGAATCTTTACCATCGGAGCCACCAGGGAAGCCCACAACTCAGAGTTAGCACGCCACAAGTAAAAGTTCATATACCTCGACAAGACCCAGCACAGAGAAAGAGAAAAAGAAAGAAAGAAAAGGATTTATAGGAAGGGACAAGGTCCTTGCTCACCTCCTCTCATCTTCCCACTCCCGAGCATGTCAGTCGTCTACAGAGGGGTTCAGAGGGCAATAGAACCTCAGGATTGAGGGAAATCGGCCCTTTCTCTCAGCCAAGCACCCTTATGCAAGAGCTAGGGTACTGCCGTTTATTTTCTTAAAAATGGGTGGGAGGGTGCCTAAAAGACAGAAGCCATTGAATCCCCAACGGAAAGTGTCTTTTGGCAATCACTCCCTGGGCTTCTTGTGTGTGAGTGAAGAAACCCATAGTGCATGGAGACAGTGGTACCCCTGAGAGCCAGAGTCAAGGCAGAAGGAAGCCTTCCCTCCGGTTTCCTGCCCGGTCATTAGGTGCCGGAAGGTAAATCAATCATTTTTATGAATTAGGCCAACTGTCACTTCCTGACAGTTTGCCAGAAATCCACTGGCTGACTTGACTGAGTGAAAATAGGAGAAGCTTCAGCTTTGTCGAACAGAAGACAAAAGAAACATCTTTTGTAATATAGGGAAGACCCGCCAGAAGATGCTTTGGGGCTATGCTAGAGAATAAACAGGTTAATTCCATGGTTTGTGCTGTTCCGGGGTTCTGATTTCTCTGGTTTAATGTCTAATCTTATTAAATTAAGGGTTTTTAAGATTGGTTCCAGATATTTAAAATGAATGTCTATTTATATATCGGCATTTTTTAAAGCAGTAAAAGAATAATTGTATTCAGTAAATACCTTTGTTATGATGCCCACATGGTGCAGAGTTTTTATTACAAGCAGAGAAGTCTGGTGAGGAGGCAAACTTTTCACACTGTCGTGGGAGTTAGCATTTGTGGTCTCACTAAGTCTCTAACATACAATCATATGGACCCTCTTATGTAGTTCACTCTGCCTAAACTAACATTATTTCCTGCATTTTTGCTATCTAAAATATATTCATTCTTCAACAAGCATTTATTGAGCATTTACTGCATTTCAAGGGCTGAGAATGGAAACAGATCCTGTTCTTTACCCAAAGGGACTGATTCTTAAAAAATATGAGATGTTCATTCATGAAGCAATCTGGCAATAGTCCAAAGTCATAGAGTCCTAAGATTTTTTTTAAAATGTCTTCACTTTTACATTCACCCCACTCAACCTTTGAAAATGCTTGTTTTCCCTGTATTGTTGCCAATATCATGTAATGCGAATCAGGATCATGTGAATGTGAAGGGGGGTCCTAAAATAATAAAATCACCCAATTTTAATGAAGCAGAGTACTCTGCTTTCAAATAAATGTATAAAAGTTACAACCTGGAAGAGAAGGTAGTTATCATTTCATTCTCTCTCCCTCACAAATGTAGAAACTGAGACCCAAATAGTCCAGGGCCTTTCCTAAAATTACCCAGAGAGTTAATGGTAAGTCCAAGTGTAAAGTCAGATATGATCATTTTCAGGCAAGTATTCTCTTAACTGTATTATATTTGATTTTTCACTTGGTAAGCAAATGCTTTTATCAACAATTACTCCGGAGACATCAGAGAATTTTAATGAGTGCTGTGCTGTGCTAAGTTGCTCAGTCGTGTCTGACTCTTTGCAACCGTATGGACTGTAGCCCGCCAGGCTCCTCTGTCCAGGGGATTCTCCAGGCAAGAATACTGGAGTGGGTTGCCATGCCCTCCTCAGGGGATCTTCCCAACCCAGGGATGGAACCCGCGTTTATAATGTTGCCTGCATTGGCAGGTGGGTTCTTTACCACTAGCGCCACCTGGGAAGAAGCAATTCTAATGAGTAGTGTTTCAAATAGAAGCCTAATAAGAAACACTGCCAAGTTCATATGATATTAACTTAAGTTCCCCTTCCTCAAAAGAAATACTCTAGGACCATAAGCAGCATTAAAATGTTGTCATGCTTTCTCCACACAGGGCAAAGGTGACCTCATGAAAGAGCCAGTTCTTTAAAATATCTGACCGCTTTCCTTTCCAAAGGCTGCTATCTTCAGGGACTTTGCTTTGAGTCATAAATTAGGAAAGATGTTGAAGGTGACAAAACCTTGTATTATAAATACACTAAAATACATTATATAGGACACTTTAAATGGGTGGATTTTTATGGCATGTAGATTTACCTCTTTGTTGAGATATAAAAATCTCTTTGAATAATGATATGCTTGAATTGAGGACTGTCTTTGATCACACCTATGATCACCTAGGAACTTTGCTATGTAGCACTAATTGTTCCTGTACTGTTCACACCCCCATTTCCCTGGTTCAAGAGTGCCCCAAACAAATTTTGTGTACACAAGGGGCAACTTCATTCACACATCTGCTATTTCACTCAACCAGAGATCGGGAATCTTCAGCCACTGTCCTTGGTACTGAAGACACAATTAGAATGGAAGGTCCATGAGGGTAGGGGATTTTTCTGCCTTGTTTAGTGTGGTATTGTCTTTACCTACCATTTCTTGAGCGGATGATATATGGGAGAACAGGACAGACATAGTCTTTTGCATCTTCACCCTTGTAGTCTAGGTGTTTTTTTTTTTTTTTTTAGGGATTCAGAAAATTCAATAGGACTTTTACTACAGGATTGAAATAATCTATGACTGAGAACTCTGTGGAGCTAGAAAAAGAGAACTAAATCAGATTGTTTCTAAATTTTTTGTGATTGTTTACCTTGATGACTGAGATGAAAAGGATAAGCTCAATGTTAATGTTTATTTTAAACATTTTCTAAATGGATTCCCTATGCTCTTTCCAAAAGGAGAAACATTCACAGTATCAATATTTAGAACACAGATAGTAAGCATGTTTGCACCCAAGAAATATCATGAATCAATATGTTTAAAATGGACATATATGCTGAAAGAGTGTTTGACCTGTTGATAAACATAGAACTGAAGTAACCATAGTTAAACCCCCCTGTCCCTACTTGGATTGTGTGAGGAAATTAAGCAGACTGCAAGTCAGCCCTTCATTTCTGGGGGGATGTCACTCAAGGATAAGGGCCTATCAGGAGCTAGTCTGTTTCTGCTGGACAAGAGTAAGGTGGGAAGCATTGTTGAAGTTCTGAAATCTGGGACTTCCCTGGTGGTCCCCTGGCTGAGACTCCACACTCCCAATGCAGGGGCCTGGGTTCGACCCCTGGTCAGGGAACTAGATCCCACGTGCAGAAACTAAGACCTGGCACCACCAAATAAATAAATATATATTTTTTAAGTTCTGAAATCTAGTTGTAGAAACAGGGAGATGGAGGCTGCGTATGGCATTTTGCCTCACTCATTCAATCAACTCTTTTAAGAGTCTGGCAGGCATGGCTACATCTGGCACTTGCAGCCATTCCCCCCGAAATTATGATAAGGCTGGAGTTGGAGAGAGTGGAAGGAAGAAAAAAAATGAATTTAATGTTACTCCCTTCTGTCCTACACATTAAAAGAGAAAAAGAGGTATACCCCAGGGAAGATATTTTGGACACAGTATTCTTTCATATCATGTGCTTTCCATGAAACAGATCTTTTAAAATGTTTTAACATATTACTGACTGGAGGATTTTTGCAGAAGTTAATGCCTATAGCTGTAATACGTCTCTGGTCCATAATGTATTAAGAGTGATTGATGAAAAGTAAATGTTTTGCTTATTTTCATAAAATTTTCCTAGGACCTACTTGGAAAACCAAAAACAACAATGTAATAAGATGATCAAGTGGGAACAGCAGGGAGAGGCAGTGATGATGATGATAGTAACGAACATTAACACGCAGCTGCTACGTGCAAGGGGCGTGCTCGGTATTTTCCATATATTAATCTCAATTTCTGTAGTTATCTGGATCTTAAAACAACAATGTAAGATAATTATTATTAACTCTTCTAGTTTTTCTTAAGAGCCAAGGCTCACAGACATTGTGTACAGAGGCATTATATTCACAAGGACACCCTTATGTTGATTAAGAGCAAAGAATCTGCATTCACACACACCTCAAATTCACATCTTAAATTCCCTGAGTACCCATCTGCTTACTGGCAGCATCACTTGATTTCTTTTGTGCTTTCATTTCCATATCTAGGAATAAGCATTGAATCATGTATTCAATGAAAGTTGGCACCACTTGCGTTGGATCCTGCAAGGTTGAAGAGAAACAGTTCTGCTCTCTTTGGGTTTAAATTCATGGATGAGGACAGCTATTAACCAAGGCATCCCACAGACCAACCCAAAAAATTACAACCAGGATAAGTGCTCAGCAAAAGAGGCATAGAGCTGCAGCAGAGACTACATGCTGTTCTAGCCATGTGCTTGAAATCCTGAGTCATTTCTTCCACACGAGTCTGTGGTGGGATTTTATTCCCAAAGCGAGCACCTGCATTCTTGCTTTTAAGATCATGTTCTCACAACCTGCACCCACCTTGCCTGCAAGTACAGAAAACCACTGGAAATTTCCTCCCCAATTCAACCCTGCACAGACTCTCAACCCACATGTCATTCATTTATTGGTGACTGGCCTAATCAGGAGTAACTATAGCAACTAGAATTATTTGAATGCTCAGTTAAGCATTGTGCCTTCAATACTCCCACAATACAAATGGGAGTGCCTGGACCCTAATACTCAACAAATTGGTACCTAAACAAATGACAATCAAGAAAAAGAAGACATGGCAACCCACACAGTATCCTTGCCAGGAAGACCCCATGGACAGAGGAGCCAAGCTGACTACACAGTCTGTGGGGTCACAAAGAATCAGACATGACTTAGCAGCTGAACAGCAACTGCATAGCACAGGGAACTATACTCAGTATTCTGTGATAAACCATTATGGAAAGGAATATTTAAAAAAAGAATATATATGTATATATCTGAATCACTTTGCTGTACCGCAGAAATTAACACGTCATAAATCAACTATATTTCAGTAAAATTTAAAAAAAGAAAAAAGACAGAATCAATATAAAGAAGGCAACAGATGCTTCTTGCCAGAGTGAAGGAGATTTAAAGGGTAAAAGACAGGTTTATGGTTTTTGAAGCTCTCCAGGAAACAACCTGAGAACCACGTTTATTCAAGACTGAGATTTCGTGAGGCCCAGGGTCGTTTGACCCTCAGCTGCCCGCCTCCTGGCACAAGTGCACAGCTGAGGCCCTCAAATGCTGAGAGCTGGCAGCCTGCGCATGGCCGGCTGCCCAACTCCTCTTTCTCCCAGAGTGGGAGGAAGTCAGTTCCTGTGTGATTATTAATTAAATCCTGACCGGGTGGGCACTGCTAACGTCTTTTCCAGCAGCAGCCTTGCTAACGAGATCTCGTCACTGAACTGCCAGCCTTAGCCAAGGAGCAGGAAACCACTTTTGGCTGAGGCCAAAGCACTTGTTCCCCATCCAAATCCACTCACCCAGGTAGAGAGCTGAGTTGGAGGTGAGCCTGCGATCCTCAATGGATCAATTGTTTCCACCTATCTCCCCTGTGCAAGGTCCGGAAGACATGAAATAGGATTTGGGGGCAGATTAATGTGTTCCTTTACTGTACTGTCTGTCTGGAAGGCACACTCTGGGTATTGTTTCCCAGCACAAAGCGTCTCTCAGAGTTACCCTGTGAAAACCTGCTTTTTGGAAGATGGTGTTCAGGAGTTAGGTGTCTCAGTTTCCCTGGTACCAAGTGGCAGGGAGATTTAGCAGTGATCAAGTTAATCTTATCAACTCAGATGTTGGTTTTACAGCCTTCAAATGCAGTAGCCAGATAATCATCACCAACCAGCTCAGTTCCCTTCCAAAGCCTTTACTGCTGCACAGAGAAAAGTGGGTTGATAATTACCAAGCCCCAACCATGTGCCAGATATTGTCCCAGGCTCTGTATCTGCATTCTCTCCTTTAATTCTCACAGCAAATCCCTTATTATCACTTCCTCCCTTTTAAGGATGAGGAAATTGAGGTTTGATAAAGGTAAATAATTCTCTTAAGGTCACAGAGCAAAACATGATATTACTTGGGTTTAGAATACAAGTCTGTCTCAGGTAGTAAAAATCTTTCCACTTAGGAAAGAGAGGTGCGTGCGTGCTAAATCGCTTCAGTCGTGTCTGACTCCTTGCAACCCTATGGACTGTAGCCCACCAGGCTCCTCTGTCCATGGGATTCTGCAGTCAAGGACACTGGAGTGGGTTGCCATGCCCTCCACCAGGGGGTCTTCCCAACCCAGGGATCGAACCTGCCTCTCTTGTCTCGAGCACTGGCAGGTGGGTTCTTTACCACTAGTGCCGCCTGGGAAGGAAAGAGAGGAGTGCTGTTTAAAAAAAAAAAAACAACAAGCCAATAATATTTGTTTTAAAATTGCCCTACGGTTTCCACTTATAAGATGATGATCTGTCTCCTCAAGACTAACTCTCAATCAGACAAATTTTGGATGAAATAGGAAAATCAGTTGCCTGACAATCTAGAGTGTAAACACACACAGGCACATTGTCACGGAGAGATAAGCACGAAGAAGCCAATAGCCAAGGCGTAAGTTTCTTCTTTTCCTTCCTTTCCCTTCTGTGAAGAAACGCAGATATTCACTTTAGTAAGCAAAAGCTTTAAATTAGCTATTTCAAATGTTTTTAAAAATCAAAGAAGATTATGCCAAAAGAACTAAAGAAAACCGTAAGAGTGATGGTTAAAAGAACAATTTCCAAATACAGAACGTCAATAAAGATATAGAAATTACCAAAAAAAATCAAATTCTGGAATTTTAAAAGTCCATTAACCAAAATGAAAAGCAATTTACTAGAGGGGCTAAGAAGCAAATCTGAGAAGGCAAAAGGAAGAAGCAAAAAAAAAAAAAAGGAAGAAGCAACGAACTTGAACCAATTGAGAGGACTGTAGTTTGTGATACACTTTAAAGTCAGAAACTGATGACTCCAGCTTTGTGCTTTTTTCCTCAATTGGTTTGACTCTTTTGGGGTCTTTGGTTCCATATGAATATTAATTTTTTTTCTATTTCTGTAGGGGAAAACATGCCATTGGAGTTTGGATAGGGATTGCAATGAATCCATAGATTACTCTGTGTAGAATAAACATGTTTAACAATATTAATTCTTCTAATCCATGAATATGGGATATCTTTCTATTTGTATCTGCAATTTCTTTGATCAATGTCTTACAGTTTTCAATACACAGGTCTTTTACATCCTTGATTTAATTTATTCCTAAGTATTTTATTCACCTCCACTAGCTTTGTTCATAGTGATGCTTTCTAAGTAAGGCCCACTTGACAGGGAGGCCTGGCGTGCTGTAGTCCATGGGGTTGTAAAGAGTCAGACACGACTGAGTGATTGAACTGAACTGACTGAAGTATTTCATTGCTTTTGACAGTATTGTGGATAGAATTGTTTTTTTTTAATCTCTTTTTCAGATAGTTTGTTGACAGTAGAGAGACACAACAAATTTGACCTGTGAAAAGAGATCAAGGTGGGAAAGTTGGTGGACACAGAGTTCACCTCCCCACACAAAACATCAGAAGCACATCTGCTCATGGAGCAATTGTCACTGGAAAACCAGAGAATAGCACGAGCAACGCTAGAAGCTGGTTTACCTGACTTGCAGTCCAACACGCTTCCTAAGTGCTCTGCTGCCTCTGAAAAAATAATAAATTCAGCCCAATTCTCAACTATAAATAATGGAACCCAATATTCTAGTGACTGAGAATTCTGAAGCCCTGAGTTTCACTGCTTTGAGAAAGAGTTCTTAACATTTACTGTCTCAATGCCCTGAATTAAACAGACATTAATAAATGCATTCATTACTAAGTATATTACTATAGTGCATTGAAAGGAAGACCACATTGGAAGCCAGAGAATCTAGGGTTTAGGTTTTACTCTGCATTAATTCTCTCCATGAACTTATTTTCATACCCTCTGGAACCCAGGATATCATTAGCTCTTAGGATTCCCAACCCTGGATGTACATTGCAGTAAGGTGGAGAGAATGTAAAAAAGGTTATGCCCATGCCTCACTGCCAGAGATTCTTATTCCACTGATTTGGGATAGAGCTGCAAGTTACCCAGGTTATTTTTATATTTGGTGGGACTTGGAACCATTGATGCAATTCCACCAACACTGTAGATGGGTCATTTAAGGGCTCTTCCAAGCCCTTGAATCGTCCCTAATTTTACGATGGTTTCCATTCTCACTGAAAATCTAAGAATGACTTCAGCCTATTGTGTAAGTGGCCTGAAAGTGCAACTGGTGAAGAAATTTATTTATCTGCCCCGGGTGGGTTCAGCAAGCAAAGATTGGAAACATCTGAGCTGAGTATTAGTCGCTGTGGTGACACGGGACACAGTGAGGATGGGAGAAAGAGGTCCTCAGGGAGCTTGCTGGAAAGCAACGTCAAAGCCTCTTCAGAGGTATGTCACTGTTGCTAGGAAGCCAGCAGCAAACACCCTGCCTGCACACCATTTGTACATTTGATATCACAGGGCACTAGAGTTTGCTGCTGCTGCCAAGTCGCTTCAGTCATGTCCAACTCTGTGCAACCCCATAGACGGCAGCCCACCAGGCTTCCCCGTCCCTGGGATTCTCCAGGCAAGAACACTGGAGTGGGTTGCCATTTCCTTCTCCAATGCAGGAAAGTGAAAAGTGAAAGTGAAGTCGCTCAGTCGTGTCCGACTCCTAGCGACTCCATGGACTGCAGCCCACCAAGCTCCTCCATCCATGGAATTTGCCAGGCAAGAGTACTGGAGTTCGCTAGCTCCACAAATACCTACTTCCCTTCTCACTCAGGAACATCTGAAAACTCACATCAATACTGGCAAAACTCTTGACAATGAGAACTATTGAAACCACTCTTGGATAGTGAAAATCGCAGAGGAATGAGACAGGGACATAAATGAGGGGGGAAGTACAGCTTAAATTTAGGATTGAATTTGAAAAGTTAGTGTTCTCTCTCTGTCCTCTTTCCAATTCCCTTGATGCCCTACTTCAAAAAGTCAGTTTTACTGTTGAATATGGATCTTCAGTACTTAGTTAGCAAGCCTCTGCCATTGCATTTATTTTTCTTTCTCCAGAGAAAAACCACCCCACTCTGGAAGTTAGGATTTTGCATTGAGAACAGAGAACACTGGGGCTCAAAGAAGAGGCAAATGAGGGCAACTCCAAGCTTTTTTCCTCTCTTTTTTTCTAAGAGCTTTTCTCTACCTAAGGTGAGTACCAAACCCTTGAGTCTTCTCTTAATGCTTTGGAGTTCATATCTGTTTTACCTGTCCCTTTTGACTCATTCAGTTTAATTCACTCTATGTTTCTCTTCTTTAAGGATAACTTATGGAGATGAAATTAGAGATTTTTGGATATGAAAAGAATGAAGGAATAAAAACCAAATCTACTCAAGTGATCTAATTCTCTTTTTATCGAGGTTAGTTAACCCTCTTCTCTAGTTCCTGCCATGAAAAATCTGGCCTCAACTTTTCCCATACGCAAAAGGACAAATTGGACACTATAACTTAAAAGGCTTTTTCCTGCTATAACAGTTAATTTTCATTTTACCTCAACTTCTCCCTATTGAAAGTTGTTTCCTATTAAAACTACACTTAGGTTTGGGCTTCCTTTGTGGCTCAGCTGGTAAAGAATGTCCCTGCAATGTGGGAGACCTGGGTTCAATCCCTGGGTTGGGAAGATCCCCTGGAGAAGGGAAGAGCTACCCACTCCAGCATTCTGGCCTGGAGAATTCCAAGGACTGTGTAGTCCATGGGGTCGCAGAGTCGGACACGACGGAGCGACTCTCACTTTCACTTAGGTTTAGGGTTTACATTTTAAAAATAATACTTGGTGCCTTTTACTGTGTATTAGGTGCTATTTTGTACTTTCCTTCATTAGTATTAATTTTGTCCCCCAAAAGTAAGTTAGAGTGATAAGATGAAGGAAACACTACTAATTCATTGATATATTCCATAAATATCCATTACTTGCCAAAATGTAATTCAATATTAGAAACACTAGATAGGAAATGGTCCTTTCTTTTACATACCTTTTGGTTCTATCTTTTATATATCTCTTGGTGGAGAGATAAAACAATACTTTACAATAAAATGCATCTTTTTAAAAGAGGTAACACAGCAGTTAAGCGAAAACAGAAAAGAAAAATTGGGGGGTTTGTTTAATGGATTCAGAAGAGTCCACGAAGGTGATGAGAGCTGAGATCTTTCCAGAAGGATGGCTGGAAGAGAAATAGGTGGAGAAGAGGCAAAGGAAGCAAGCTGAGAGGACCAGCATGTCAGCGCTGTGGGCGCGGTGGCCGCCTCCAGCAAAGCCCCCAGTGCCTGCCTCCTGGTGTTCCTGCCCTTCTACGGTTCCCGCTCCACCGAGAACATGCAACCTGTGTAGCCTATAAGTTATTGCCAAAGTGATGCGTGTTTCCAAGGCTTGTTGTTATTGTTGTTTAATGGCTAAGTCACATCCAACTCTTTTGCAACCCCATGGACTGTAAATTGCCAGATTCCTCTGTTCTCCAGGCAAGAATACTGGAGTGGGTTGCCATTTCCTTCTCCAGGGGATCTTCCCAACCCCGGGTTCAAACCTCCATCTCCTGAAGCAGCAGGCAGGTTTTTTGCTGCTGAGCCACCAGGGAAGCCCTGTTTCCAAGACCATGTGAACTATGGTCTCGTCTGTCTTGGTCCCTCCTGGAGATCCCACTCTGAGGGAAGTCTGTACCCATGTTGTAAGGATGCTCAAGCAGCCCATAGAGAAGACCCCACGAAGATATGAAGAGCCTGAGGCTTCCTGTTAATAACCCAAACCATGTGAGTGAGCCGTCTGGGAGGCTGATTCCCCAGCCCAGCCTTCAGATTACTGAGACGGCCTGACCTCTTTCCCACAACCTCACGAGAGATCTCAAACCAGAACCGCACTGCTGACCACTTCTGAATTCCTATGAGATAATACGTGTTTATTGCTGAGAGTCACTTTATTTGGGTGTACTTTGCTTCACTGTAATAGATAGTTCATTTAGGTGGCATCCAAGTTTATGTCATGCTCTAAGATAAGACGGGGAATGGTGAGGGATGGAGTCCAAACGTGAAGGGATGATCTGATTGGAAAGATGTTATAGTCAGGGTGGAGCACAGAGAAATTTAAGAGGGAACTGTTGTTGATTTTAGCAATGAAGTGATGCAACTGGATTTGTGAGTTAGAAAGTAAATGCCTAGGGACTTCCCTGGTGGCCCAGTGGTTAAGAGTCACCCTTGCAAGGCAAGGGACACCAGTTCGACCCCTGCTCTGGGAAGATCTCACGTGCCTCAGGGCAACTAAGCCCGTGCTCCACAGCACGAGAGCCACCGCGATGAGAAGCGCGCGCACCGCAACTGGAGGGAAGTTTGTGTAGCAATGAAGACCCAGCACAGCCATAAGTAAATAAATAAGTGTCTACTGTATAGCAGAGAGAACTCTACTCAATACTCTGTACTGGGAAAAGAATCTTAAGAGTGGTTATATGTGTGTGCATAACTGAATCACTTTTCTGTACACCAGAACCATTCTGTTTACTTGCTCAGTCGTGTGCGACTCTTTACGACTCCATGGACTGCAGCCCGCCAGGCTCCTCTGTCCATGGGGTTCTCCAGGCAAGAATACTGGAGTGGGTTGCCATGCCTTCCTCCAGGGGATCTTCCCAACGCAGGGATTGAACCCAGGTCTCCCACATTGCAGACGGATTCTTCACCAACTGAGCCACCAGGAAAACTATTACAACACTGTAAATCAACTACACACCAATAAATTTTTTTAAAAAAAAGACTGCACTTCTAATGCAGGGCACATGGGTTCCATCCCTGGTTAAGGAACTAAGATCTCACACGCTGTGCAGTGTAGCCAAAAGATGATAAAAAGAAAAGAAAAAAAATAAATGCTTAGGCACCCAAGCATGAACTGAAGAAAGGTGATAGCAGATATGATATTAGTCTTGAATTATTGAATGATTTTTTCCTACTGGATTGTGTCTACCTTTATGAGAGTTCGACTTCCAGAGGAGTTTGCAAGCAAACTTACAGATTCCCACCTCCTTCCCTCTTCACAACTCTTATCTATAGCCTACTTTGTTGATAACCTCCTTGTATCTGTTTTATTACCTCCAGTGATGGGAAGCTCACCACCAGTTGAGTCAGCTGCCAACATGTTTTGAAGAGCTCTGACTCCCTATTTGAAGAGTCCAGTTCTAGTGGACTACTGGGCTGGGATTTAGGCTTGTCTCTCCCACTGAACAACTGGTGACCTGGGGACTAGAACTCTTAATATCAGTGTAGACTTGGATGGTGTTCAAGACTCTAGGACCTGCTGTTAGCCTGCTCCTTCTCTTGTGTGTGTGCGTGCTAAGTCACTTCAGCCATGTCTCACTCTTTGTGACCCTATGGACTGTAGCCTGCCAGGCTCCGCTGTCCCTGGGGATTCTCCAGGCAAGAATTCTGGAGTGGGTACCATGCTCTCTTCCAGGGGATCTTCCTGACCCAGGGATCGAACCCACATCTCTTATGTCTCCTGCATTGGCAGGCGGGTTCTTTACCACTAAGGCCACCTGGGAAACTTGAGATGAGCTGAAACAGATGAGTAATAAAAGTAATGGCTTCCGACCCCAGAGGGACTCAGTAACTCTAGGTTGGGGTCTGAGAAGCAGAGTGATGGAGACTTTGCCATGCCTACCCTTTCTAGACCTGACTTCCCCAGACTGAGCAATAGAACCCTCTGAGGGAAAGCAGAACCCATTTCACTCTAAGTCCACATCTAACTGCAGCTGTTTTGAAGCACTGGATTGAAAGATGAGACTTTGAATCGATGTGTGGTTTTCTGAGTGCTCCCGAGAGCTCACAATGTAACAGCTCGCGTGCCCCTCACTCTGATGGCCCTCGTGGGCCTGCAAAGAGGCAGCGGGAAGGCTGCAGTCCCGGGATGCCTGTGATGAAGATGAGGTCATGGTTAATTAGGACTTGGCTTGGACAAGCCCTGGTAGGGGAAGCACAAGAAGCATCCCAGCTTTCGTTCAGTCCCCTGCCTTTCTCACCCAGGGTTACAACACTTGGCCACCAAGAGAGGCCTGCTAAGTGCTTTGGATGTCCATACAGTTGCTTAATCAGTAGTTCAGTCATCTGGAGTTTTAATAACTTTTAACCATTCAGTGTATTATATGATCCCTGTAGGTCCTGCCAAGACACAGTTTCAAGACAGAAGAAACAAAGCAGTGGAAGCAAGATTGTGAGCAAGCAGGTCACCCTGCTCTTTTACATGGACGCTTAAACTCGAGTGTCGTGTTTATTGCTGGTATCTTGTGGATGTTGGTCAACCAATAGAGTTTTGAAACTTTGTTACAGAATATTTAAGAGGCCCCTTAAATTTCAGAAGTATAGTGTAGTAAAAAAAAAAATATGGACTTTAAAGTCAGAATGACCCAGTTACAAATTGTGGCTTTGTTTGGACATCTGGGTTCAACATGGCAGGAGCACAGATGGGAGAGAACGTTCAAGTGGGATGACCCTCATTCCTCACATCAGCCTCTGAGCACAGCGGGGAGGCTGGGGAAGAACCATTTCTGCTCAACGAGGGACATCCCTAACAGGCAATTGTTGCTCTGCGGCTCCCTGGTGAATTGTCCCATGCTTTGTCAAAGCCCCTGCGCCACTCCCCAGACCATACACATAAACAAACACACACACAAAACCACTTGCACTGCTAATTCCCTCTCAGTGTCTCCTTCCCAAAGGATCCAACTGACAGCATCAGTTAAGCTCTCTGCGACTCCATTTTTCCCTCTTTCAGATTACACGGTTGGGAGGTCAGGTCTGCCCTGTCTGCACCGCATGTGTGGAACGGATCGCTGGTGGAGCCTGCAGTGCAGCCCAGGGGGCCGAGCTCGGTGCTCGGCGGACAGCTCTCGGGAGGGCTGCTGGGGAAGGGATGTGTGTGCACATGCCGCTGGCTCACTTGCTGTACAGCAGAACCTAACACAAGACTGTAAAGCAACTACACTCCAATAATAATAAAACCAAAAGATCACATCGTTACCATAGACATCATCAGAATGAAGAGGTGAAATGAAGTAGAATATGTAAATTATCCTGGCTCATGAGAGACCAAGACTTTTTCCTTCACTCACTAGAAAGGACTTCTTCACCACTGGTGTATAAAAACAAGACGTATTCTTATTTTACAGCTGAGTCCCTTCACTGTTCCCCTGCAGCTCTCACAACGTTGTTAATCGGCTCTACCCCAATACAAAATGTTTTTGGTGTTAAATATAATAAAATTTAAAAAACAAGATGCATTCTTCACCACGTCCATTCACCAACTATAATATGCATGTGTGAGAGTTCAGTCGTGCCTAACTCTTTGTGACCCCATGGATTGTAGCCAGCCAGGATCCCCTGTCCATGGAATTTTCCAGGCAAGAATCCTGGAGTGGGTTGCCATGTCATAGACTAACATTAACCATCCTAAGGAGAATGAATCCTGGAAAGACTGTAGAAAAATCACAGGTCTATGGGCATCTTGGGGGTGGAAACTTGGGTTTTCCTAAGTGCTATGAGAGATGTAAATACGGGGTGTCCAAGGGGGACACAGAGGAGGGAAATCTAGCCTGGAACATCAAAAAAAACTACCTAGGGTGAAAATACCTGATTTGAGCCTGGAAGAAAGAGTACATTTCAGGAAGCAAGAGAGGAAGGATGTTGTCAGAAGAGAGGGAGGCTCTTGCCACGTCTCCAAGATGCCAGAGAGCAAGGCGGAGTGAGACAAAGTCACAAGGCTCTGCAGATATTATAGAGCAAGGGAGGGGAGGAGGAGGCCCCAGCAGAGCTGTCCCACCCATGGGGGGCTCATGGCAGGGGTTCTGTGCCCGCTGCCCAGGAAAGGATGGTGAGCAGGGCCAGGAGGGGTTAAGTGTCTGGTCCACGGTCCCTGGGTAGTGAAGTCACCAACCACCCAGAGGCAGCCCAGATCTTTGATGCTCCTCCACCGGCAAATGCATGAAGACCACACCACCACCGGAAGTCACTGCGGTGATCCAGACAAGCCCCAACCAGGGCTGAGTTAGCTGACTGCCAGTGGAGCAGGGAGAGGGACACGGTTGTTGCTGTCGTCCAGTGGCTCAGTCGTGTCCGACTCCTTGCGACCCCATGGACTGCAGCACGCCAGGCTCCCCCATCTGCCACCATCTCCCGAGGTTTGCTCAGATTCATGTCCATGGAGTCGGGGATGCCATCCAGCCATTTCACCCTCTGCTGCCCCCTTCTCCTCCTGCCTTCCGTCTTTCCCAGCATCGGGGTCTTTTCCAGTGCGTCGACCAATCAACCTCAGAATCAACACTTCAGGCCTTTTCTGGGGAGAGGAGCTCTGTGCTGTAGTGCAGGGAATTTGAGCCCACTGTTTGAAAGCACAGTTTAGGGGAAACAGAAGCCAGCATGCACATTCACAGGATTCAGTTCCCCCTGCGTCCGCTATGCCTAAGTGATGTCAAGAGCCTGCCCGAGCCACAAAAGAGAGAGCAATCTTTAACCTCAGAACTGAAGCTGATCCCCGTGCCTTAACCTAAGCCTTTGTGTCTGGCCCTCCTTGCAGGCCCCAGTCTGGTTCTCATTGCTTTTGTGGATTAAACAAAATCCTTCCCATAACTTAAAGTAGGGTTTGCATTAGGATTTCTTTTGTTACAATATAAAAAAGCAGAAGAACCACCCAAAGCCCTACTACCATCTGGGCCATTGATCTAGTGGACACAGGATGTCCTAATAGAAAGGACATTTTCCCCAAGAATGAAGATGACATCATGCTGGCATTGACACAAGGTGGGTGAAGTGAAGCCCCTTTTCAAAGAGCTGGAGGAATGACCTACATTGGGGAAAAAATCTTTTAAAAAATGGATATATATCTGTATGGGCATCCCTGGTGGCTCAGTGGTAAAGAATCTCCTGCAGTGCGGGAGACACAGGAGACGCGGGTTCCATCCCTGGGTTGGGAAGATCCCCTGGAGAAGGGCGTGACAACCCACTCCAGTATTCTTGCCAGAAGAATCCCATGGACAGAGGAGCCTGACGGGCTACAGTCCACAGGATCACAAAGAGTCAGACACGACTGAAGTGACGGAGCACTTTAACTGACTCACCGTGCTGTGCGCCTAAAGCTAACACAACATTGTGGATCAACTATTCTGCAATAAAAACTCCAAAATAAAAAATAAATAACAGGGCCAGAGGGACTTGCGCCGCTCCTATTCCCTGCTATTCCTTTTGGTGAGGGAGGTTATTGCAATCCACACAGGACCAGACAGGTCAAACTGGACCCAAAAGTTGCCTTCAGATGACATTTCTCTAGAAGAAACCCCGTCTCATGCAAGAACACATGGGCCAGTCAAGCTCAGCTCCCTCCGCCTTGTAAACAGAGAGCTGCCAGCTTTGACTGGACAGATGACTTGCTCCAAAGCAAGGTCCAGTTCATGGCCCAGTAGAATTGGAATCTGAGCCTTCCGGTTTCCAGACCATCACTGGTCTGGTCTCAGCTACTCAGAAAGCAGTGAAAGACTCCCAGGTCCAAGCTTTTCCTTCCATGTGGGTGAGAAAACTAGACACAATTCAAAAGAAAAGGCTGCCCCGGGAACAGTGCAAAGAATTTTTTAAAATAAAACCAAACAGTGCTGGCAGCAATAGAACTCTGTGGAACACATTTTTAGGTTTCTCGTATTTTCATCATCTTTGCACACGCACTGATGGGTGTGTGTTTTACCTGTGCAGCTCTGTGTGAATATAGACCTGTCCGTCATCCGTGCCACATGGTCTGGGATTGACAGATGAGACCTCTAGCAACAAGGAGAGCATCCCCTTGTCCCTGATGCTGAAACTCAAGAAACAAACACCAGCTGTAGGTGATGCTGGTAGAGGGAAAAGATGGTCAAAGTTGATAAGGCTCTTAGGAGACTACCCAGTTCAGTAGGTCCCAAAATAATCCACAGGAAAGTGACCTGCTTTTATATAGAGGGGTCCTGTGATCACGTGGCTCGAGGGAACCTTAGTTTGCTTCTAGTCCGACAGGATTCTTTATTACAGGACTCCTTCACTGCAGGGGCTTTACTCTGGCAGTGTGTACTGATGGTTTCACTTGGGGTACAGACGCCCCCAAATGCTGGAGAAGAGATACATGTACATGAATGGCTGAGTCCCTGCACCATTCACCTGGAACTATCGAAACAGTGTTAATCAGCTACATCCCAATACAAAACAAAAAGTTTTAAAATAAACCTCCTCAATCTTATATGTCCACCAAACCCCTTTTCATTCTAAGAACAATCTCATGAGACTAATGTTTCTTAGAAAATAACCTTTCAATGTTGACCTTTTCCAATATCGTAATTTTACAGATGAGAAAAAAAAAAAAACAGAAAAGAAAAGTGACTTGGAACAGGTCACACTAGTCAGAATCACAAGCTGGAATCAAGATTGCTGAGAGAAATATCAATCACCTCAGACAGACTGATGATACAGCTCTAATGGCAGAAAGCAAAGAGGAACTAAAGAGCCTCTTGAAAAAGGTAAAAGAAGAGAGTGAAAAAGCTGGCTTAAAACTCAACATTCAAAAAACTAAGATCATGGCATCTTGTCCCATCACTTCATAGCAAATAGATGGGGAAAGATGGAAATAGTGATAGACTTTATTTCTTGGGCTTCAAAATCAATGAGGACAGTGACTGCAGCCACGAAATTAAAAGATGCTTGCTCCTTGGAAGAAAAGCTATGATAAACCTAAACAGTGTATTAAAAAGCAGAGACATCACTTTGCTGACAAAGGTCCATCTAGTCAAAACTATGGTTTTTCCAGTAGTCATGTATGGATGTGAGTGTTGGACCATAAAGAAGGCTGAGCACTGATGCTTTCAAACTGTGGTGCCAGAGAAGACTCTTGAGAGTCTCTTGGACTGCAAGGAGATCCAAAAAGTCAATCCTGAAGGAAATCAGTCCTGAATATTCATTGGAAGG
This sequence comes from Bubalus bubalis, assembly GCF_019923935.1. Lineage (NCBI taxonomy): Eukaryota > Metazoa > Chordata > Mammalia > Artiodactyla > Bovidae > Bubalus > Bubalus bubalis. The sequence continues at coordinate 4,204,278 of NC_059174.1, read as the reverse complement.
ACTCATGCTGAAGCTGAAACTCCAATACTTTGGTCACCTGATGCCAAGAGCCAACTCATTGGAAAGGACCCTGATGCTGAGAAAGATTGAGGGCGGGAGGACAAGGGAACGACAGAGGATGAGATGGTTGGATGGCATCACCGACTCAGTGGATATGAATTTGAGTAAACTCTGGGAGATAATGAAGGACAGGGAGGCCTGGTGTGCCTCAGTCCTTGGCCACAAAGAGTCAGACACAGCTTAGAGACTGAACAGCAACAACAATAGTCAGGACTCAAACCTGAACCTTCAGACAATAACCAGAGAGACCAAGTCTGTTCTTGCTGCTGTATCCGTAATGCATTTTAACAGGGTTTTCACCGAGTAGTAAGCTGGAACTTCCCTGGTGGTCTAGTGGCTAAGACTTTACCTTCCAAAGCAGGAGGTGCAGGCCCCTGGTTGAGGAGCTAAGCTCCCACATGCCTTGTGGCCAAAAAACCAAAACACAAAACAGAAGCAATTTTGTAGCCAATTCAATGAAGACTCTTCAAATGATCCACACCAAAAAATATATATATATTTTTAAAAATTAGTAGAAAGTCAACGACTAATCAATAAGAGCTAAATGTTTTATCTACATTATCTTATATGGATGGTCTTGAACATGGTCTTAAAGGATAGGTACTCTTACTACCAATTTTACAGGTAACGACATTGAAACCTACTCTATTGGCCATTTGACTTCAGGCAGAGGGCTCCCTGGTGGCTCAAACAGCAAAGAATCTGCTTCCAATGCAAGCGACCGGAGTTCAGTCCCTGGGTTGGGAAGATCCCCTGGAGAAGGAAATGGCAACCCACTCCAGCATCTTTACCGGGAGAATTCCATGGACAGAGGAGCCTGGCGGGCTACAGTCCATGGGGTCACAAAGAGGCGAACACGACTGAGCGACTAACACATGGGCAGTAGCACACAGAGAGTGAGTGAGTGACTGAGTGATACAGGGTAAGACGCTTTCTCACTACAGCTATAAATGACCACCCCCAGATACTTTTCCGCAAGAGGAAGTCATAGGGACAAAAGGAGGAAAAATAAAGCAAAGACGGTTTCCCTCTGACCGTAGCAGAGACCCCTCTCCCAACTTTGAGCAGAAGATCACATCCCAGGTCCAAGAGCTCCACAACTCAGCCCATGACCAGCAACACAGTTTGTGCACAGACTACAGAGGTGACATAGGTCTTGCAGGATGACCTCATTTCTGAGCCTCCCTAATTAAAGCCCAAGAGGTCCCATCCTGCCCATAAGGAAGGCATTAGCCCAGCCCTCCCACACTTCCATTGTCTCTTGAAAGTTGCTCAAGTCTTTTCTACCACCACAGAAGCCTCATCCTGTGGGATTTCAAATTGTTTCCTTTCTTTGCCCTTAATTCTGTGCTCCTGTCTCTCATTAGCAAAACCTTACAGCTAAAGCTAGAATTCCTGCGACTGGACCCCGGCTCTGGACCTTACATGCTGTGTGACCCTGGACAGATCATCCGAACCATGATTGCTACTACCATCTGCATCAGCTAAGTGCTGATTCCAGGCTCTTGCTACCATTAAGGGCTTTAGGCGTCAACAGCAAACCACTGGGACAGCTGTTATAGTCGCCCACATTTTCCAGATAGAAAAACGTAGCACAGAAAAGTTAAACCAGTTCTTCAATTTATGACCTTTGGTAGACAGCAGATCTAGAGTTTGAACACAAAGAATCTGATCCCAGGATCCACTGCTTATCAACCATTTGGCAGAGGAAACACCTTTGAGTTGGACGTGTTGTGTCTGAGTGTGTAAGGTGAATGATGTTTTGCTGGCACAAGCCTGGGAGGTCGGTATTATTGTCTCCATTATATTATAAAGATGAGGAGACTGAGGATCAGAGAGATTTTAAACTCTGCTCAATGTCAAGCTTGCAACAAATGACTGGTGGAAACAGAACTGGGGCTTGGAGCTGTATGGCTGGCAAGACCCAAGCTCTTTTTATTTATTTATTTCTAACTGGAGGATAATTGCTTTACAATGTTGTATTGGTTTCTGCCACACATCAGCATGAATCAGTCATAAGGATGCACGTGTCCCCTCCCTCCTGAGCCTCCCCCCCACCCCCTCCCAGCCCTCTAGGTAGTCACAGAGCACCAGGCTGAGTGCTCTGCGTCATACAGTAATCCCTGCTGGCTGTCTGTTTCACGTATGGTAATGCATATGGGAGATGGTGATGGACAGGGAGGCCTGGCGTGCTGCGATTCATGGGGTTGCAGAGTCAGACACGACTGAGCAACTGAACTGAATGCGTATGTTCCCAGGCTTCTCTCAGTTTCCCGCCCTCTCCTCCCCCCGTGTGTCCACCGGTCTGTTATTTACGTCTGCGTCTCTACTGCTGCCAAGACCCAAGCCCTTTGCATCCGTGATTCTGATGCCACAGTTTCCTGGCTTACGCACGAGGTTAACATGCAAGCCCGCCTGCATGACCGCAGCACAGGTACGGGGGCGTGGAAGCTCACGTGAGCGGTGTGCCCAGCGATGACTGCCCCTGCTCACCCCCGTCTACACAGACCAGCACCGAGGAGTCGCGCTGGCAGGCTGCCACGCGCTGACTCGGGGTTCATGTGTTGGCTGGATGTTAGATTCACTCACCTAATTTTTTTAGGGCCTTTTAAAACATATGAGGCAATTTGTCTTTGTTGGTTAAAAAAGAAAGGAAAAAAAAAAAAAAAAAGATTTAGGATGAATTCACCCTGCAGCATAATTAACCCCAGGCCTGTCTGTCCCTGAGGGAATCCTTCCTATCTTAGCAAAACATAGGCAACCCGAGGCTCAGGGCACGTCACTTTATAGAGTCTAGCTAATCCAACACAAAATGCCTTGAATCATCAAGTTTTTATTCCTGCCACCTCTAAGAGCCTCTGTTTCTCCCCAAAGCAAAACAAAGGAAAAGTTTTTTGCCAGCCTGAAGGTTGACCGAACAACATAAATTCCAACTGATAACTGTTAAGAAAGTCTGGAGTCCTGGTTTAGGCTGGAGTCTTGGTTTCTGTTTCAAAAGATGCACCTTTCGGGTTGGAAAGAACAAAGGCAGATGTGTAGGAAGCGAAGGACATTTGTTGTGCCTGCCATTGCTTCTAGAACTTGTCTCTGCTTGATTTTCACAAGGCTTTCTGAGCATAAAGGCTAGCTGACTGCCAGCGCACCTCCAAATGACGGAAGGATTCGCTCAAAACAGAGAGCTTGCGCTTTAATTTTAAACCATGCTTTTGTTCCTGCTCACAGCGCAACCAAAAATGTGAGGAAATTGTTTGCAATCCACCCTGAGTGGTTTAGATCATTTGGCTATCATATGACCTTCGGTGATCTGAGTCACCTCTCCCTTGGCTTTGCTAAAAAAGTTAATGCTGTTCTGTTCTCCCTGTCTCACTGCCGGTTCAGCAATGCTTTCTCCCCACCGATTAAAGAAAAATGGTGAGGGGTGGGGCAGAGCCTGTGGAGAAACAACTGTAAGTAGGTATGTGTTGCTGTAGATGGCTTCTCTCTTTATGTGCTAAAGTCCATGTGCTCTCGCAATGGCCCTCGGAGTCAGTGTCCACGAGGAAGCCAAATGGAGCTTCTACAGCCAGCTAAGAAAACAGCATCTGTCCTCTACTTCAGGCGAGATAACGCGACCAAGACAAGGAAACAGAAGTCAAAGACACAGTTGAACTAGGAGACACAGCTAGTACCAGTAATTACAGTTCTGACCAAGTCGATAGGAATGAAACGATTCTGAGGCTGCTTCACACTTAGTCGCTCAGCTGTGTCCAACACTTTGCATCCGACCCCGTAGAGTGTAGCCCGCCAGGTTCCTCTGTCCATGGGGATTCTCCAGGCAAGAATACTGGAGTGGGTTGCCATGCCCTCCTCCAGGGGATCTTCCCAACCCAGGGATCGAACCCAGGTCTCCTACATGGCAGGCAGATCCTTTACCTTCTGAACCACCAGGGAAGCCCCGACCCAGAAAATTGAACTGGGGTCTCCTGCATGGCAGGCAGATTCTTTACCAGCTGAGTCACTAGGGAAGCCCAAACAAGACTTATGGTCTAAGTCTCATGGTGAAAATGTTACCTTGCTGAGCTCCTACCTGAATCATGCAAGGTCCTTCACGATCTGATGCTTCTCCAAATAGGATGGATATTGATGGACCACTCCACAGGCATCCCAGTGCATTGTGGGGCATTGCTGAGACCTGAGGATGCTCCCCTCCTGAGGTGCTTTCCCCACAGTGGCCCCCCTGACTCTGGCACCCCATCCTGTGAATTCCTCCAGACAGTCCAGGCATGTGCTCCAGCCTCTCCCTGCCATGCACTGCTCACCTCCGCTCTGCTTAATAAAATCTTATCCTTAAAGACTGAGCTCAAGCTTCACCTTTCTGGACTCACTTTTAACTGACTCTACTTTGGGTCTGCCCAGCATGTTAGCGGTCAGTGGGAAAGCATGGCCACAGTATCTTGCAATGCTTCGCATCAAAAGTAGGATTCTAGTTCCTCATGCTTTAGCCTCAAATTTGCTTTGTACAATAGGATGTGGTAGAAGTGACGCTATGTGAATTCTGCCACCCAGTTCTCAAGATGCCTTGAAATGTCCTCTCTTGGTCTCTGGAAATACTAGCCTGAGCTCACCATAGCAAAAAAAAAAAAAAAAAAAAAAAAAGCAGTCTTTCCTACTGGAGGTTGTAAATCGATGTTGAGGAGATCCAAAGTATGCCCAGAGAATGCTAACATCAACTGCCATCTGGCCCCCCCACCCCACCTGAACCAAGCGACAGAAGCCCCACGAGGGACCCCAGAGAAGACGAGAGAAGAACCACCCAGCTGAGCCCAGCCCAGGCTGCAGAAACACGAGCGAGTAAGCACTCAAGGCTTCCCACTCAAAAACTGGGCAGAAGACATACCAGTGACCAGCAGGCACACGAAAAGATGTCAGACATTGCTGATTATTAGGGAGGTGCAAATCAAAATGACAGTGAGATATCACCTCACACAAGGCTATCACCAAAAAACCCATAAACAACAAGTGCTGGAGAGGGTGTAGAGAGAAGGGAACCCTCCTGCACTGTTGGTGGAAATGCAGATTGGTACAGCCACTATGGAGAATGGTATGGAGGTTCCTTTAAAAACTAGAAATAGAACTACCATATGGCCCTGCAAGCCCACTCCTGGACATATAGCCAGAGAAAAACACAATCCAAACAGATGCATGCACCCCAATATTCGTTGCAGCACTGTTTACAATAGCCAGGACATGGAAGAAATCTACATGTCCCTCGACAGAGAAGTGGATGAAGAAGATGTGGTGCATACATACAATGGAATATTACTTAGACATTAGAAAGAATGAAATAATGTCATTTGCAGCAACACGAATGGACCTAGAGAGTGCCATACTGAATGAAGGAAGTCAGACAGAGAAGGAAAAACATCGTATGACATCCCTTATATGTGGAATCTGAAAAGAAATAATACCAATGAACTTACAAAACAGAAAGAGACTTTGAGAACCAGCTTATGGTTGCTGGTGGGAAGAATGGGGGAAGGGATAGTTAGGGAGTTTGGAATGGGCATGTACACAGTGCTATATTTAAAATGGGTAACCAACAAGGTCCTACTGTGCAGCCCAGGGGACTCTGCTCAGTTATGTGGCAGCCTGGATGGGAGGGGGCTTTGGGGGAGAATGAACACATGTATACGTATGGCTGAGTCCCTTTGCTGTTCACCCGAAACTATCACAACATTGTTTGCTAATCAACAAAAACCCAAAACAAAATTAAAAGGTTAAGGAAAAAAAAATAGTCATGGTTTCAAGACACATTTTACAGTAGTTTATTAGGCAGCAGTAGATAATAGATAAAATATTTTTTCTAGGTGTTTCGGAAAGGTTCACATACCTACAGGAAGTCATAGGCAACTTTGTTTTGGGGAAGGTGGGTTATTTCCATAGGAAGTTTCTCTCTCTCCCACTCTCTTTATCCAACTAACTTCTATTCACTATTCAGGTCTCAAATTAGACAACACTTCTGTGGGGATTCTTTCCAGCTCCCTTGAGATGGGGCCAGGTGCTTCTCTGCTGGGCTCCTTGGCATCCTGCTGAGTACCTTTCACACCCTAAGGTGGCAGTGCCTGTTTGCCCACCCAACTAACGGCTCAACGAGGCAAGCGCAGAGCCTGTCTCAGCCACTACTGCACCGCCAGCTTCGGTTTAGCGCGTGCCGAGCGTGGGAATTTCTGCTTGTGTGTCTCGTCAGCTCACCAGTGTTTACCGAGGCCCTCACCCAGCCACACATTCCACTCAGGACAGCGGTCCGTGTGATAAGGTTTTTCTTTAAATGGGACCTGCTCTGCCTCTATGTCTGTCTTCTATTTACAGGCTTACCTGTGATCACTGAGAGCTCGAGCCCCCAACATCCCCTGCTTCTGCTGCTGCTAAGTCGCTTCAGTCGTGTCCGACTCTGTGCAACCCCATGGACTGCAGCCCACTAGGGTCCTCCATCCATGGGATTTTCCAAGCAAGAGTACTGGAGTGGGGTACCATTGCCTTCTCCTGCATGTGTGCACATTTGAATATGAGTTCTCTGCTCTCTTTAACCATCTTTTCTCCAGCCCACAGACCAAGAAACAGCTGGGAGCCCTGCAAAGGTCTCGGCCAGGGTAGCACCTGACCACTCCATCTCTCCTCCCTTGACATTTTCCCTCTTGCCAAAATATTGCAACAAGAACTTAGCACCACCAGGAGTGGTCTGACCAAGGCAGAATAGAAGAGAATTACCACATCTATTATTTAGAACCTTATGCCACTCAAAGGCGTGCAGGATGTTAATTCCCCCACCAAGGATCAAACCTGTGCCCCCTGCAGTGGACGTGTGGTGTCTTAATCACTGGACCACCAGGGAAGTCCCTTAGACCCTTATTCTTTTGTTAATGCCAGGTTAGGCCCCTACTGATTTACTGGATGGATGCACTGTGGAGATTGCGGCAGCTCTGCCATGTTCAGCAGCCTGTGTGAAAAAGACGTTTGGATGAGGGTTCATTCACATCTCACCTTGACTTGAGAGCATCAGCTGATTCACTGATTAACATTTGACACAAGTAGAGCAATTTTCATTTAGCCCCGTTTTAACATTTGTTTGGTAATTGGGTTTTTCAGATGCTACTGTGATCACAGAAAATTGCATATTATGCAACGTTCCTGTGAATTCAAATGAAGCAGAATCCTATATTACATTCCACTGAACGAGAACACGCCTCTGGTAGAAAAGTTTCTACTTAGCACTTGGCAGAAGGCTTTGTTTAATTCACCTGCATTCTATTTGGAAAAGGGAAAACAAATGAAGTGATACTAAATTCCTTTCAGGGAACTGAATATTTCTTGCCATCCCTGTGTTGCAGGGGGAAACTGTAGAAAGAGGCTGCAGAAAGAACAGAGTGTTTGCAGATAAATGTGGGGTTTAATCTCTTTTCCACCACTAGGGAGCTTATGACAATGCAGAAGTAACTAAGAAACAACTGAGGACTAAGAAGTAACTGAGAACCAGCTGCCCAGGGTTTAAAGTGGGGATAGAGTTACTTCTCTCACTGAATTAAACTGTAGGTATTAAATGACGCTTTAGACGTGTATACCTTCACACCACGGAAGCACCGGTGAGTCTAGCTCCTTATTTGCTGTTATTTCCTACTGGGGTGCAAGTTCTGCCCATCTGGTGCCCTGGTTGACCTTGGACTCTAATAAATCCTACCACTGAAACAGGTATTTAATGTAGAACTTCCTGTGATTGCCAGAATGTCAAAGAAGATAAGCCAGCTTCCTCTGAACTATCAGATTCGGTGGCTTACTGGTCCTATTGGGACTTCCCTGGTGGCTCAGACGGTAAAGCTTACAATGCAGGAGACCCGGGTTTGATCCCTGGGTCAGGAAGATCCCCTGGAGAAGGCAATGGCACCCCACCCCAGTACTCGTGCCCGGAAAATCCCATGGACGGAGGAGCGTGCTAGGCTACAGTCCATGGAGTAGCAGAGTCGGACACGACTGAGTGACTTCACGTTCTTTCTTTCTTTTCTTTTCTGATCCTGTTGGAAATTCTGTGTGTGTGTGTGTAATAGTCACTCCTGAGCAGACAGCCACAGAGCCCTCTTTGTGAACAGGTGTAAGTGGGGGAAAGGAAAGGAGGATAGAGACTTAGGGGAGACTGTTCCCTACAGGAGATGCTCTGAACCAGCCCAGTCTCTGACCAGAGGTGGGGGCGCAGCGCCCTCTAGTGCTCCGTAAACGCTTTGCATGGTGTAGTGAGGCGGGCCCCGCGGGATGGTGCATCTCTAGGCAGATGCTGCCATCTGCTGGTTAAAATCACAATTTGCAACTCTCAAATGTTTCAAGTCAGGCTGGAGGCCATCAGGGCAAGGGCTGGGCCTGTTTCATCTCAAGCCCCTAAGTCGGCTTTTGGAAGGCGTGAAAACACAGAGGAAAAGCAAGCTGGCTGTTGAGAGGGCCCACGACTACCTCCAAATATACTCCGGGCCCATCTCAGTTCACTTCCGTCGCTCAGTAGTGTCCAACTCTTTGCGACCCCATGAATCGCAGCTCGCCAGGCCTTCCTGTCCATCACCAACTCCCAGAGTTCACCCAAACTCACGTCCATTGAGTTGGTGATGCCATCCAACCGTCTCATCCTCTGTCGTCCCCTTCTCCTCCTGCCCTCAATCTTTCCCTGCATCAGGGTCTTTTCAAATGAGTCAGTTCTTCACGTCAGGTGGCCAAAGTATTGGCATTTCAGCTTCAGCATTAGTCCTTCCAGTGAATATTCAGGACTGATCTCTTTTAGGATGGACTGGTTGGATCTTCTTGTAGTCCAAGGGACTCTCAAGAGTCTTCTCCAACACCACAGTTCAAAAGCATCAATTCTTTGACACTCAGCTTTCTTTATAGTCCAACTCTCACATCCTTACATGACAACTGGAAAAACCATAGCCTTGACTAGATGGATCTTTGTTGACCTACCCCTTCCCAAACCTCTGCCCTTTCACTTTGAAAACTGGCTGGTGCTCCTAGCTTTTCTACTGATCTTTGAAGACCCTGTATAAGAGGCATGATTCTGAAGCTTTGATGTTATGTGACTATTTTGTTGCTGTTGGGGGTGGGAATTAAGGGGTTCTACATGTGTAAAAGTAAATTTGAAACGTTCTTCATACACTAAAACAGATGATCCAAAATACTGGTTGGTAACTTGTAACATAGCTGTTCTTTTTCACTTAAAAACTCCCTTTCTAGACCCCACCCTCAACACAACATATCCCAAACAGGCATTTTACCTTAACATCCCCCAACTGCACACATCTGTGACTGCAAACTCATCAGCTACTGCCTAACCTGTTTCATTACCTCTGCGGATGGAGCTCTCACACCCAAGGTGTATGTTGATTCTTCTGCTGGACATCGGTGTGGTGGTGGTAAGTCACTTCAGTTGTGTCTGACTCTGTGCAACCCTATGGATCGTAGGCTGCCAGGCTCCTCTGTCCATGGGGATTCTCCAGGCAAGAATACTGGAGTGGTTTGTCATGCCCTCCTCCAGGGGATCTTCCCAACCCAGGGATCAAAGCCGTATCTCTCACAGCTCCTGCATTGACAAGTGCGTTCTTTATCACCGTTGGACATGATTTGTTATCAAGTTCTCATTTGCCTAGCTGGCTCCTTTTTCATGTATCACGTGTTGAGAAGTATAAAGAGGATTTCCATTTCTATGTTCCTCAGAGTAAATTTTCTTAAGATCTCCAGTCTCAACTCTCATGATATAGATTTCAAATCTTTATCATACTTCTTCTCCTTATTTGGATGTGCTTAATTTTGTTATTTGTTAATAACATCTCTGACTGAGTTTATCAGAATTTTAGAAAATGCCCAGAGCAGGGCTAAACCTGCATAAGCATGATCTCCTTTTTCTGTACACCAGAGTTGTATCAATGTTTCAAGAAGCAAAAGTGTGGCTTGAAAGGGTTAATAAACATTATTATGCAATCTAGATCTCTTTCATAGGAACTTCTACTAAATTTTCTATAATCTGACCCTGGTCTTTCAGTCAGAATATAAATTATTCACAGTTATGCCACAATGGGGTTGATTCTGGCTTCTGTTTTCAGAGTTCCCATCTACTCATCTTCCTCTGTGATTGTAAGTTAAAGGCTGTGGTTTCTGTTTCTCATCCCTGAAGTATGGAAAATATTGACTTTCAGGCATGGCTTCATTGGTCATAACTCATAAAAATGAGTGTAGAACCCACTCAAATTATTTTAAATATTTCTTTTAATTCATTTTTTTACTTAAATATACCTTGATGTATACATCTTAAATATACTTCAAAATATAATTTGAAGCCCAAATATTCTTTAAAAGAACATCTTTTTTATTACTATCATGAATGAAAACCTAGCACTATTTGTCCTTAGAAACAAAGTACAAAAATAAATAGGGGGAAACTAAACAAATACTAAGTTCTAGGAAAATGTAGTTGCTTTCAAAGGCTTGACTGAAGAAGAAGGGAGCATTAGACATTTTAGAGATGTATTTTAGGCATTTTAAACCAAAGTAAGAGGTTGTTTTTTTTTTTTTTTAATGTATTTAACTCTTCTGAACACTTCTAAGCAAGGAATAACATCCCCACCCTGTGACTCAATGTTATTAAATGGATCACCTGGGCCACACAGATCACAGGTAATGTAAGTCCCACATGTCGATGAAACACTGACCTCAGCCATGAGTAAAGAATATTATATTCTGACCTATTAGGGAAAACAACCTGAAATATATATAAATATAACTGAATATATATATATATATATATATATATATATATATTCAGGTGCTATACACCTGAAACTTATACAATATTGTATATCAACTATACTTCAATTAAAAATCAAAAATAAAAGCATAAAAAATAAATGTATTACATTCTAACCAATGTGTTTATCATTCACAGCTGCAATACAGAAATGCTTATCATTCCCATTAATACACAGACTGCATATCTACCTGCATGAAATAGTGATCCCCTTCATAAGGAAGGGAGGTCAACTGACACTACCTCATCCTTACAAGAACTTTATTCAAACCACTATCTCAATTTATAGGTGAGGCAATCAGAAATTAGGAAAATACTTTTTCCTGGGTCACATTTTTAGTTTTGAGGATTCCAGGTTGGGACTTGAAATGTTCTGCCTTCAAAGGCTGCCATCATTATTAATATCACTGTCATTATTATCATGATTAATTCTACCACAAAATATACACGAAGAACAAGGATTCAGAAGTTCTTCCTGTGGTAATACACTAGTTCTCAAACTTGGTGGGCAAGTGGTTTATAGATGCTGATATGTATCCCTCCCTTTTTCCTACACTGGAGGAAAAAGTGGGCAAAAATGAAGTGATTGATGAAAGGTTGTAAGGGAAAATATGCATTAAAAACCAGAGGCTGTAACAGAAGAGATGGGTATTTGCTCATCACCCAGATAGCTAAGCCCGTGGTGGCCCACAGTGCAGATAGAAAGAGACCTGGCAGCTCCACACCTGGGAGCCTGAAGCTGGGTGTGTCGCTCAAGCCAACAGCCAATCATGTGTCTGCCAATGGAGGGCTCGGTTAAAGGAAAGTCAGACCTACAGGGAAGTAACTGCAAATCTAGCTCGATGCCTAATTGTCCACTTTCATCCAGATGTTCCCTGTCAGGAGGCACTGTCAATAATGTATGAAGCTCGAAGGCGGAGACAGATGCGGTTATTATTCCCTCTAGGCCTTTCCTGCCTTGGAGAAGACATATGACTCAGGAAGGACGACAATTTTAAAAAATTTAAGTTGATACCGTCAGCATATGAGTAAATGCGTAGCTCCAACCATTTCAAAGCAAACATCTTTGCAGAATTCCAGTCATCGTCGTAGTTCAGTTTGGACTGTAAATTTTCACGGTAAATGCTTCAGACAATAACACACAAGGGCTTCTCGAAGAGAACATGGCCTTCCTGCAGTGTTGGAACAAGCCACTTTCTCTGGGCTGCATCAGCCTCCAGAAGCCTATTTTTAATATTTGCTTTTATTTCTTAATCCTTCTAGACAATAAACATGAAAGTCAGTATAAAAATATAAATAAGAGGCTCAGTTCTTCCTGTTGAAAATAAAAGAGACTTCACTTGCCTCTTCTTTCAGCATCTACTTTAGAAAACTTGTCCATTCTAACTCTGTTTCTTTGCAATGCATATATATCTAACTAAAAACTAAATTAGACTCTTACCACCTTTATGACCCAGGAATGTCTTGCTCAAGAACCTAGGAACCATCTCTTTGAAATGTCACCATTAAGGAAGAGAGCACCTCTAGCTCCTGTTTTCTGTGAGAAGGTTAAAGCCTGACTTCAGCAGGTGCCTTGTTCCAAAACAACCTACGGTCACTTGATTTCCCTTTGGATAAATCCAGTTAGCTAACACAGAGGGTCACTCCAACCACCAAATGAATTTAGGTCGACCTACATGTGACCTGCCTCTTGAGAAATCTGTACGCAGGTCAGGAAGCAACAGTTAGAACTGGACATGGAAAAACAGACTGGTTCCAAATAGGAAAAGGAGTACCTCAAGGCTGTATATTGTCACCCTGCTTATTTAACTTATATGCAGAGTACATCATGAGAAACGCTGGACTGGAAGAAGCACAAGCTGGAATCAAGATTGCCGGGAGAAATATCAATAACCTCAGATATGCAGATGACACCACCCTTATGGCAGAAAGTGAAGAGGAACTCAAAAGCCTCTTGATGAAAGTGAAAGTGGAGAGTGAAAAAGTTGGCTTAAAGCTCAACATTCAGAAAATGAAGATCATGGCATCTGGTCCCATCACTTCATGGGAAATAGATGGGGAAACAGTGGAAACAGTGTCAGACTTTATTTTTTGGGGCTCCAAAATCACTGGAGATAGTGACTGCAGCCATGAAATTAAAAGACGCTTACTCCTTGGAAGGAAAGTTATGTTCTACCTAGATAGCATATTCAAAAGCAGAGACATTACTTTGCCAACAAAGATTCGTCTAGTCAAGGCTATGGTTTTTCCAGTGGTCATGTATGGATGTGAGAGTTGGACTGTGAAGAAAGCTGAGTGCTGAAGAATTGATGCTTTTGAACTGTGGTGTTGGAGAAGACTCTTGAGAGTCCCTTGGACTGCAAGGAGATCCAACCAGTCCATTCTGAAGGAGATCAGCCCTGGGATTTCTTTGGAAGGAATGATGCTAAAGCTGAAACTCCAGTACTTTGGCCACCTCATGCAAAGAGTTGACTCATTGGAAAAGACTCTGATGCTGGGAGGGATTGGGGAAAGGAGGAGAAGGGGACGACAGAGGATGAGATGGCTGGATGGCATCACTGACTTGATGGACGTGAGTCTGAGTGAACTCCGGGAGTTGGTGATGGACAGGGAGGCCTGGCGTACTGTGATTCATGGGGTCGCAAAGAGTCGGACACGACTGAGCGACTGAACTGAACTGAACATGGGACAAATGGTGCTGCCAAGCCTGCCATTTGAGGATGCGTTACTGTTTATCTGCTTTCTGTCTGCTCCTCATTCCAGAGAAAGTCACAGTTTGATAACCTCAAGAACCACAGAAGCTCATCAGGAAACCACTTGAGGCCAGATTAAAGGAGTACAGGCCCTGCACACACCCTGGTGTTTATCAGCAACCCCACCCTTGAACCATTACTATAAAACTCCTCACCAAATCGCCCCTGGCAGGTTGGGACACATAGTTTTTGAGGGCACAAGCCCGCTGTGTTGCCCTTTGCTTGGCAAAGCAATAAAGCTATTATTTTCTACTTTCACCCAAAACTCTAAGATTTGATTTAGCACCCAGAGACCCAGCTTCATCATCAATAGGAGATGCTCTGAAAACTGAGTAGATCTTATCCTTTTTTAAGAGACAAAAATCTTTGTCTCCTTTCTTTGTCTTTAGTTGGAGATGCTATGGTGGTAATGGGCCATTTACAGGAGTTACTCAGTTTATCTCCCATGTATACAGGAGGCATACATGTTATTAAACTTCTTCTTTCTCTCCTGTTGATCTTTTATTTCAGGGGGTGTCTCAGCCAAGAACCTAGAAGGGAAGAGGAAAAATAATCCTTTCTGCACCACAGGGGTTTGCTACTGTTGACTGTATACGTCTTTGCTCCCTCCAGTGAGTCTGTAAGTTTCTTGAGAGCAAAACTTGTGACTAATACATGTTCTGTTGTTTTCCCAATGACTCACAATGTGCCAGGGATGTGGCAGAGACTCAACAAATGCAAGCTGAACCGCTGAACTTGGAAGAATTAAGTCAACTGGATTGTGATCTTTACTCACAAGATTGTGACAACAAGACAAGCGCAAACACAGTTGTTTGTGCTAAGCCCCACAGCACCAAACTGAGACTTAACCACAGTTTTGGCTCTCCCAGAATTGGACCCCTAAAGCAGTCTGTTAGGGGGCACCCTGATAGATAGGCAGTAGTTAGGTAACCAAAGGAAAGTGACCCTCCGATAACCAGCTTCTAGAAGCTTAGATATCTATAACAATGACAAAATCTTACTGAAACAACCTAGAACTACAGTGAGTTATCAGTAAACTGAGGACGTCAGAGTCATCAGAGACTGCAGCCACCACAGATGATGAGCTGGTGAGCCCTGGGGGAACTCAGGGAGGAAAGAGTTCCTGTCCTCTAGCAGCCACCAGACTGCAGCCACTCCCTACAGTGAGCCCTGAGGGAACTCAGGGAGGAAAGAGTTCCTGCTGTCTAGCAGCCACCAGATTGCAGCCACTCCCTATGGTGAGCCCTGAGGGAACTCAGGATGTGAAAACACAGGATGCTGGTGAGGTGCCTATCAAAGGGATGACTTCAGTGAGCCCAGACTCTTACATCTTTCCATATAGAGAAAAGTGCTAAATTCCATAACTTGAGATATCTGGTTTCCATTAATTAGCAATAATCTTTTGATGTTCAGACTACCTGCCCTTTGTTGTAAACTTCTATATAACCTGTCTCCCCTCCACTACACCTCCTCAGAGCAATTCTCTCAGGGTTACTCCTGCTACTTTCAGGCTAAAAATCCTAAAAAGTCCTAAAAATCCTAAAAAGTCCTAAAAATCCCCACCATATAAAACATAACTCTCAACCTTTCAGTTCAGTTCAGTTCAGTCACTCAGTCACATCTGACTCTTTGTGATTCCATGGACTGCAGCTTGCCAGGCCTCCCTGTCCATCACCAACTCCTGGAGTCCACCCAAATTCATGTCCATTGAATTAGTGATGCCATCCAACTATCTCATCCTCTGTAGTCCCCTTCTCCTCCTGCCTTCAATCTTTCCGTGTCAGGGTCTTTTCAAATGAGTCAGCTCTTCACATCAGGTGGCCAAAGTATTGGAGTTTCAGCTTCAACATCAGTCCTTCCAGTGAATTTTTAGGATGTACTGGTTGGATCTCCTTGCTATCCAAGGGACTCTCAAGAGTCTTCTCCAACACCAGAGTTCAAAAGCATCAATTATTCAGCTCTAAGCTTTCTTTATAGTCCAACTCTCACATCCATACATGACCACTGGAAAAACCATAGCCCTGACTAGACGGACCTTTGTTGACAAAGTAATATCTCTGCTTTTCAATATGCTGTCTAGGTTGGTTGTAACTTTCTTTTAGGTTGTGAATATTTTTAAGTTGACAATTTTAAAAGTGCTCTTGAAAGGTAATGGCTCCCAAATCAAACAAATAGCATGAGATACCTATTTTAATTGGCAGGCAAAAGCCTTCAATATTCCAAAGTAGCTTCATTGAAAGATTCATTGCAAATGCTAATAAAAAACTGAAGACAGAAGAGGTACTTAAAAGACTCAGATTTACAGGACTCCTATTATACTCCTCTAGTCTCCTTTACCTGAATATTCAGAGTCCATGAATCCTCTCCCTGAATTGCTTTTACACTTTGAAGAAACTACAAGACCATTAAAAAAGATCCACCAAGCTAGTGGCCTTACAGACAAGCCCCTATCTACCCTTATGGGAGAGCTCCAAACGGCTGCTCAGAGATGATGGAACACCAAGGGATCCTCCAGTAAACTGCTGGCAGAGGGGAAACTAAAATTAAAATTAATGGAAAACCTTGCCAAATTCTAGAAGACATCAGAGCTATCTTCTACTTTAAACTCTACTCACTCTGGAGCCTGCAGACATGATCCTGGGAAAATCCGCAGGAGAGCCTGATAGGAAATTTTTTAAAGTTTTCTCTCCTAAGCTAACTGTATGAAGGGGGAGGGAAAGCATTTCAAAGACAAAACTTTAAATCTAGAACATGGCAATCTTTTGATTTCCATTTCAGTTGAAGATCTTCTGCTTGATATAAAGAAGCAACCTGAAGTAGTTAGAGTGGGAAGGAGAGGGAGCTTTTGAAGTCCTCCATGTTCTTTGAGGAATTAAAAACAACTGTCCTTGTCTTAAAGACTGAGTCTTTAAAGTAAAAGAAATGCAGCCCTGAAAGCAATTCAATGCCCATCTATCCAGTTGTCTGTGCGTGCGTGCTAAGTTGCTTCAGCCATGAACAACTCTTAGTGACCCCATGGACTGTAGCCCTTCAGACTCCTCTGTCCATGGGATTCTCCAACCAAGAACACTGGAGTGGGTTGCCATGCCCTTCTCTGGGGGATCTTCCTGACTCAGGGACCAAACCAGCATCTCTTGTGTCTCCTGCCTTGGCAGGTGGCTTCTTTAACACCAGCGCCACAATCTGCCAATCTCCCCTATTCATCTCAAAGGCTTGTTGTTCAGTCCCTAAGTCATGCCCAACTCTTTGTGAACCCATGGACAGCAGCACCCCAGGCTCCTCTGTCCTCCCCAAAGTCTTGTAGATATTGTAAAAATTCTGGCCTTAGGGAGGAAAAGTCCTTCTTTGAAGAATTGTATTACTACTCCATGCCCCTTAGAGTTGGAAATGTTCTACCAATTTTCTCCAAGCACTCTGATCTGGGCCATCTCTGAAATGCAAACTTCAGGAAGGTAATTCTAAGTAGAAAGAGGAAAAAGTGGGAGGAGGCTATTTGGAAATTAAGAAAGTGAAAAATAAAGTTTCTGTCCCACACATACTAGTAAAAAGATTTAGCCACCTGAGCAGATAACCTTAACTCATTCTCTTTGCCAGAACCTATTTAGAATCAAAATTTTTAAAAATAAACAAGTGGATTTTGCATTACTGTACCTGTCTCATGGCTAAAATTTTAAGACAAAATCTATAAAATATCTGTTTTCATCTGTTAGTTTCTGTATGTAGGTTATAAAATGTGTTTTGTTTTTTTTTTAACCTCTGGATGGTATTACTAAAATTAATTTGTAAGTAGCTCAATTTAATTGCCTGAAAGACAAAAAAGTATTTGTGTCAGTCAAGTATATGCTCAGAAATATAAAACTAACCCAAATGTTTCAGAAGTTCACATGATCCAGGATGATATTCAGTAAATAAAAGCTAGTTTAAGTTTGTTGATTTAATTAAAACATGCATGTCTTTAGAATTATCAGCATTAAATACGATACTTTCATTCTACCAAGGTTTACTAAAAGTTAAATAAAGGGAACTGAAATGGAGCCAGGCCCTGTGGGGCCCTCCCTGGTACAAATCCTTTCTATGTCCCCTGGTTCTAATTTGCAGATAAAGGATTCAGCCTCCTTGACCTTCCCTAAGTTCCAAAGGTCAGATTCAAACTGTTGCTAATCAAGGAAGAGAGGGAATACAGAAACAAAGGAGGAGAGTCAAGAAACAAGAGTGCAGCCTTGGGCGGGGTACTGGCTACCCTTCAAGGGACATCACAGTATCTTTGAGCTGTTTTGCAGATATTAAAACCCGCACCAGGTGGGAGAAGTTAACCATATGCTGCCCACAACAGACCAGTTGGAACCAGAAGTTTGATGATGCTGACTTCCAGTGCCTCACCACCAACCACTCAGAAGAATGTCCATGAGCTGATCACATGCTCCTCCTTCAGGCATTACTATCAAACTCCTCACTAGCCTCTCTAGGGCAGGACACACCACTGTGAGGACGCTACCCCAATAAGAAAGTAGGGAAAAACACTAGACCATTCAGGTATGACCTAAATCAAACCCCTTACAGTGGAAGTGACAAATAGATTCAAGGGTTTAGATCTGATACTCAGAGTGCCTGAAGAACTATGGACGGAGGTTCGTGACATTGTACAGGAGGCAGTGATCAAGACCGTCCCCAAGAAAAAGAAATGCAAAAAGGCAAGATGGCTGTCTGAGGAGGCCTTACAAATACCTGTGAAAAAAGGAGAAGAAAAAGGCAAAGGAGAAATGGGAAGATATACCCATTTGAAAGCAAAGTTCCAAAGAATAGCAAGGAGAGATAAGAAAGCCTTCCTCAGTGATCAATGCAAAGAAATAGAGGAAAACAACAGAAGGGGAAAGACTAGAGATCTCTTCAAGAAAATTAGAGATACCAAGGGAACATTTCATGTGAAGATGGGCTCAATAAAGGACAGAAATGGTATGGACCTAACAGAAGCAAAAGATATTAAGAAGAGGTGGCAAGAATACACAGAAGAACTATAGAAAAAAGATCATGACCCAGATAACCACGATCATGTGATCACTCACCTAGAGCCAGACATCCTGGAATGTGAAATCAAGTGGGCCTTAAGAAGCATCACTACGGACAAAGCTAGTGGAGGTGATGGAATTCCAGTTGAGCTATTTCAAATCCTAAAAGATGATGCTGTGAAAGTGCTTCTCTCAATATGCCAGCAAATTTGGAAAACTCAGCAGTGGCCACAGGACTGGAAAAGGTCAGTTTTCATTCCAATCCCAAAGAAAGGCAATGCCAAAGAGTGTTCAAGCTACTGCACAATTGCACTCATCTCACATGCTAACAAAGCAATGCTCAAAATCCTCCAAGCCAGGCTTCAACAGTATGTGAATGGTGAACTTCCAGATGCTCAAGCTGGTTTTAGGAAAGGCAGAGGAACCAGAGATCAAATTGCCAACATCTGCTGGATGATCGAAAAAGCAAGAGAGTTCCACAAAAACATCTACTTCTGCTTTATTGACTACGCCAAAGCCTTTGACTGTGTGGGCCACAACAAACTGTGGAAAATTCTTAAAGAGATGGGAATACCAGACCATCTGGCCTGTTTCCTGAGAAATCTGTATGCAGGTCAAGAAGAAACAGTTAGAACTAGACATGGAACAACAGACTGGTTCCAAATCAGGAAAGGAGTACTTCAAGGCTGTATATTGTCACCCTGCTTATTTAATTTATATGCAGAGTACATCATGAGAAATGCCAGGCTGAATGAAGCACAAGCTGGAATCAAGATTGCTGGGGAAAATATCAATAACTTCAGATATGCAGATGACACCACCCTTATGGCAGAAAGTGAAGAAGAACTAAAGAGCCTCTTGATGAAAGTGAATGAGAAGAGTGAAAAAGTTGGCTTAAAGCTCAACATTTAGAAAACTAAGATCATGGCATCTGGTGCCATCACTTCATGGCAAATAGATGGGGAAACAATGGAAATAGTTACAAATTTTATTTTCTTGGGCTCCAAAATCACTGCAGATGGTGACTGCAGCCATGAAATTAAAAGACGCGTGCTCCTTGGAAGAAAAGCTATGACCAACCTAGACAGTATGTTAAAAAGCAGAGACATTACTTTACCAACAAAGGTCCATCTAGTCAAAGCTATGGTTTTTCCAGTAGTCATGTATGGATGTGAGAGTTGGACTATAAAGAAGGCTGAGAGCTGAAGAATTGATGCTTTTGAACTGTGGTGTTGGAGAAGACTCTTGAGAGTCCCTTGGACTGCAAGGAGATCCAACCAGTCAAAGGAAATCAGTCCTGTTTCCTAAAGGAAATTAGTCCTGAATATCATTGGAAGGACTGATGTTGAAGCTGAAACTCCAATACTTTGGCCACCTGATGTGAAGAGCTGACTCATTTGAAAAGACCCTGATGCTGGGAAAGATTCAGGGCAGGAGAAGAAGGGGATGATAGAGGATGAGCTGGTTGTATGGCATCACCAACTCGATGGACATGAGTTTGAGCAAGCTCCAGGAACTGGTGATGGACAGGCAGCCTGGCAAGCTGCAGTCTAATGGGATCAGACACAACTGAGCGGCTGAACTGACTGACTGACCCCAATATGGCCCCTTGTGTCAGGCAAAGAAGCAATGCTCTTCTTTTCTACTTCACCAAAAACTGTCTCCAGGATTCAATTTGGTACAGAGGCTGGATTTCAGTTATAGGAAGGGGCCCAAAATGATGTATGTTAATTGGATCTTTACCTGAATGACAACAGAGTACTAAACACACATGTAAGTATTTTTTAATGGTTGGTGAAATTTGTAATCCAGAAGTATTTCAGATGCTAAGTAGATCATGTTGTCACATAATGCTCGATATTTCCAATGAAAAAATAGCTGCCAGATAGGAAGAAAATACTCTCTTAAGTGTGTATACACATGCATACATAATAACATATACACACACATATAGTGTGTAACCCCAAAATTTTGAAAATGTACTGATTGCTTACAGTTAAGATGTAGTAATTTCACAATTTACATTTCTTTATAAAACCCTACATTTTAAAGAAATGTATCTAGATAAAGGATGCACGTGTCATAGGAAGCCAAAGATAGGAGCCTTCTCACTGAAAAAGGGAATTTCAGAGATCATTTTCATCTGTTTAGTGTCTGTAGGGTATTTTAAAACATTTTAAAATTCATGGGAATAATCAACATTCAGAAGAATTACATCTTTGGCAATGCGAACTATGTTGGGAGGATTTAGAGCCTTTGCAAACTGCCACTTGAGCACATTACTTATGAACTCTTTGCTCTTTAAAATTGAGAACAAAGCAATTAAATACAAATTTCACACATTCAGAAAGAGCAAGAACATGCCTGCCATCTATTGTAAATTCCAGAGTGTATTCTATCACTTAAATTTATAGTTCCTTTGTGTGGCAATTTTCCTTTTATTCAAAAGACAGTTCAAAAATGAATCTTCTATTTTGTTCACTGAAAAGGGGCAATGCATACCAATTTTGTTCTTAAGAAAATAAGTTTAAATAGGTGCCTTTGTAAAAATAACTGTGAGCTTAATATTTAAGAATGTGATATACATGGGCAGACCCTATCAAGCAGGACACACACCCCTTAGTTTGTTTACAAAATGTGATGATCCATTTAGGTAGGAATCATGTGCCTTGAGAAATTTGCACACTAGTGAGTGAGCATTAATACTTCCTGTGGGTCAGATACTGTGCATCATGGAAATCCCTTAACCCACACAGAGGCCACACTGCACTCAACAGTCCTGCTAACATCCAAATCAGTGGGGAGCAGGGAGGGTCAGCGATGAAATCGCAGGTACAGGTGGGAAGGCGAGGATCTGAGCCCAGGTGGTCCGAGCAGAACTTCAGCATCTCCCTCTGTGTGTGCCACCCTCTCCCTAAGATGGGCAGGGATCAGGTGATGGGAAAGCTCCACCAGACCAACGGCAGGACACCAACAGCCAACTCAACTTGGCTTCCATCCAGAGAGAGTAATAGGACATTACTTTGGGAAGTCAACAAGCAAAGGAACACAACAACCGAGATCTCCTTGTGGTCCAGTGGTTAAGAATCTGCTTTGCAATGCAGGGGACATGGGTATGACCCCTGGCCAGGGAACTAAGATCCCACATGCTTAGGAGCAACTCAGTACAACTAGTGAGCCTGTGCCACAACTAGAGAGTCTGTGCACAACGAAAGATCCCCCGTGCCACAACTAAGACCCGACACAGCCAAATAAATTAATCCATCAAAGGAACGGAAGGACTGGGTTTTCACACTTCAGAGCATCTTAAGGAATTAAAATTGAACTTCTGCCCCTTGTTCTTTAGATCTCAGTATCAGTGACAGAGACAGACTAAAGGGACAAAGCAGGTGATTAAATAGCTAATCCCACTAGGAAACTGTAAGTAGAAAAAATGTGGGAAACCCCTCTAAGTTAATGATTACTCAAGAGAGCAGGTTGGCTTAATCACAAAACCAAGCAAGCTTGCTTAGCAATAAACCCATGCCACAGAGGCACAAGACATGTCCCCAAACAATGGTGGCATGAGACCCACATCCTGACCAGTGAGCTCAGTAAGTTCGTTATCCCTAGGACATGCTCACTGCACACATAAAAAAACAATAATCTGTGGACCTCGCTGGACCATGTCGGGACAAGAAAACTCCCCTGCTCAACCTGGAGGAGGAGCTCATGATGGAAGCTTGACATCTACTCAAGAAAGACAAAGATGTTCTCCCCCTACTCTCTACTTTTCCTTTGATTATAAAAGTGTAGCTCCAGTAAGATCTCAGGGTGTAGCATTTCTTACCGGCTTGCTCGTAAGCCTCGCAAGTGTCCTATTCTAATGAATCACTTCTTATCTACCACTTTGCCTCTCACTGATTTCTTTCTGCACTGAGACATAAAGGACTATGGCCCAGAAGCTCTTCAGAGCCCCTGAAACAACATCCTAATGTTTCATTGACATCTCTTTCTTGCTATTCCTTGCTGCCTGGGTTAGGCCTCTGATTCCTCCTGAACTATTAGATTCCAATACATTTTCCCTCCTTCAATCTCCTATTGAGCTATTCAGCTGAATTTTTCAAAGAGTGGTTTCACTCATGACCACGGCACTGCTCAAGAGCACTTCCAGTGGCTGCTCGAGACAAAGCGATAAAATACACACAACCTGGACTCCTGTGCTGTGCTTCCCAATCGTGCTCAAAATGCCCATCCTGCTCCTACTAAGAACAAGCCACCAATTCAGCCATTTCCACCTAAATCCCCTCCCACAACCTCAGCCCCAGGACTCTTAACATGACTTACTAAGATTTTGCTGTGCTAAGTGGTCTGTGGTAAGCACTTTGATAAGTGCAAATATAAATCCTCCCTGGATATTTAGCAGCCAGATGAACCATATAGCTCACTAAAATAAAATGTCCTGGAAGGATGAGAAGAACTTTACAGATTTGGTCTCACTCAGTTAGGAAGTATGTACTTACCTCAGCTATTTAGTCGTCTCTACAATTAAAGCAAATGAACCTGCTTGGGGCGAAAGCGGTTTCAGGAGACTAGGGTCATGCTGTTGACTTTCAAGAGGAGAGACAGGCAGGCACAGGGAGTGCCTCCTCTGTTCTGCCTTCACCGCTGCATTTATTTTAATGTTTTACATTTTTGAAATATGCCCCAATATACGTTCTCATTTTCCCACTCTTGGTCATCCAGTTTTCCTGTCTAGAAGAATTTTTTTCTCACTCTCCTCCTAGTCAAAAATATATTATTATACTAACCTGGGCTTCTCTGGTGGCTCAGATGGTAAAGAATCTGCCTGCAATGCAGGAGATCCAGGTTCAATCCCTGGGTTGGGAAGATCCCCTGGAGAAGAAATGGCAACCCACTCCAGTATCCTTGCCTGGAAAATCCCATGAACAGAGGATCCTGGTGGGCTACAGTCCATGGGGTTGCAAAGAGACACAACAGAGTGGCTAACACATTATACTAACCTATCAAAGCTCAACATGTGACCTTGTCAGTGTCAAAGGCTGTTCTTTCTATGAGTCCAGCAGTTCGAACTGTTGCCCACAGTCCACACTTCTGTCATTACGGGGTATGTGGGGAAGCAATGTGCTTCCTTCATCAATACATCACGCTTTGTAATCTTGTCAGAGCATAAGTCAGGGACCTAAACATGTTTTGTTCACTGATTATTTTCACCTCAAAATTCTCCTATGTCATCGTATTTCTGTCTTTATTCTTCCTCTTAAAAAGCAATTTCTATTTCATTTTCTTTCTGTTTATCTGTTTTCAAAAATATTTTCCAGGACTTTCCTGCTGGTCTAGTGGCTAAGACTCCACACTCTGATATATGGAGCTTGGGTTCAACCCCTGGTCAGGGAACTAGATCCCACATGTTGCAACTAAAGATCCTGCATGCCACAACTGAGACTTGGTACAACCAAATAAGTAAATAAATAGATATCAATATAAAAAGGCATAGCAAATACTCATATCAGATGAAATAGGCTTAAAAAAACTGTTATTAAGAGATAAGGATGGACACTATATAATGATCAAGGCATCAGTCCAAGAAGAAGATGTAACAATTATAAATATTTATGCACCTGATACATAAGGTAATCACTATCCATAAAAGGGGAAATCAACAGTAACACAATAATAGGGAATTTAACGCCCCACTTCTACCAATGGACAGACCATCTGGAAAGAAAATAAAGAAGAAAACACAAGCTTTAAATGACACAATAGACCAGTTAGGTTTAATTGGTATTTAGAGGACATGCCACCTGAAAGCAGCACAATACACTTTCTTCAAGTGCACACAGAACATTCTCCAGGATAGATCACATCTTGGGTCACAAATCGAGCCTTGGAAAATTCAAGAAAATTCAAATCATATCAAGCATCTTTGCCAACCACAATGCTATGAGATTAGAAAATTGAAAAGGAAAAAACTGTAAACACACACACACACACAAAGACCCTGCACACCGCAACTAAAGCCCCTGCATGCTACAACTGAAGACCAAAGATACCGCATGCCACAACTAAGACCCAGTGCAGCCAAGTAAATAATTTAAAACAGATTTTAAAAAAATCTAACCTCACACCTAAAGCTACTAAATAAAGGAACAAACAAAGTTAGTTGAAGGGAAGAAATCATAAAAATCAGAGCAGAAATCATTGGAACTGAAATGAAGCAAACAGCAAAGATCAATAAAAATGGGTTCTTTGAGAAGATAAAATTGATAAATCTTTAGACAGAATAATCAAGAAAAAAGGGAGATGACTGAAATAAGTAAAATCTAGAAATGAAAAAGGAGAAATTACAGCTGACAATGCAGAAATACAAAGGATCACAAGAGACTACTACAAGCAAATATATGACAATAGACAGCCTGAAAGAAACAGCCAAATTCTCAGAAAGATACTTTTCAAGACTGAATCAGGAAGAATTAGAAAATATAAACAAGCCAATCACAATTAATCAAATTGAAGCTGTAATTAAAAGTCTTCCAACAAACAAAGGTCCAAGAACAGATGGCTTCACACGAGAATTCTATCAAACATTTAAAGAAGAGCTAACACCCATCCTTCTCAAACTCTTCCAAAAAAATTGCATAGGGAGAAACACCCCACACTCATTCTATGAGGCCACCATCATCCTGATACCAAAACCAGACAAAGATATATAAAAAAAAAAATTACAGGCCAATATCACTGATAAACATAGAAACAAAAAATCCTCAGCAAAATACTAGCAACTAGAATCCAACAACACATTAAAAGGATTATACACCATAATCAAGAGGGATTTATCCCAGGGATACCAGGATTCTTGAATATCTACAAAGTCAGTGTCACGTACCATTTTAGCTAAAGAATAAAAACCATAGCATCTCAATAATGCAAAAAAAGCTCTTGACAAAATTCAACATCCATTTACAATTTCAAAAAAGAACTCTCCAGAAAGTGGGCATAGAGGAACCTACTTGAATATAATAAAGCCCATATATGAAAACCCCAGAGCAAACATCACTCTCAATGGCAAAAAAACTGAAAGCATTTTCTCTAATATAAGGAACAAGATAAGGATATCCACTCTCATCACTATTAATCAACAAAGTTTTTGGAAGTCCTAGCCATGGCAATCAGGGAAGAAAAAGAAATAAAAGGAATACTAATTGGAAAAGAAGAGAAACTGTCACTATTTGCAGATGACATGATACTATACACAGAAAATCCTAAAGATGTCACCAGGAAACTATTAGAATCTTATTAGTTTCACCAGAAAGTAATCAGAATTTGGTAAATTTGCAGGATACAAAGTCAATACACAGAATCTTTTACATTCCTATACACGAAAAACAAAAGATCACAAAGAGAAATTAAGGAAAAAAGACCATTTACCATTGCAAAAAAAAAAAAAAAAATACTACAAATAAACCTATCTAAGGAGGCAAAAAACTGAACTCAGAAAACTATAAAATATTAACGAAAGAAATCAAAGACGATACAAACAGATGAAGATATACCATGTTCTTGGATGGGAGGAATCAGTATCCTAAAAATGACTTATACAACCCAAAGCAATCTACAGATTCAATGCTGCTTCCGCTGCTAAGTCGCTTCAGTCGTGTCCGACTCTGTGCGACCCCATAGACGGCAGCCCACCAGGCTCCCCCATCCCTGGGATTCTCCAGGCAAGAACACTGGAGTGGGTTGCCATTTCCTCCTCCAATGCATGAAAGTGAAAAGTGAAAGTGAAGTCGCTCAGTCGTGTCCAACTCTTAGCGACCCCATGGACTGCAGCCTACCAGGCTTCTCCGTCCATGGGATTTTCCAGGCAAGAGTACTGGAGTGGGGTGCCATTGCCTTCTCCCACAGATTCAATGCAATCCTTATCAATTTACCAATGGCATTTTTCACAGGATTAGAACAAAAAATTTTACAATTCATATAGAAATACAAAAGATCTCAAATAGCCAAAGCAATCTTGGGAAAGAAAAATGGAAATGGGGAATCAGGCTCACCAACTTCAGGCTATACTACAAACCTACATAAACAAGACAGTATAATATTGGCACAAAAGCAGAAATATAGATCAATGGAACAGGGTGAAAAACCCAGAGAGAAACCAATGCACCTATGAAATTACAACACACTCTCTAACACCATACATGAAAATAAACTCAAAATGGATTAAAGCCCTAAATGTAAGATGAAAGACACTATAAAATTCTTAAGAGGAAAACACAGGAAAAACATTCTTTGACATAAATCAAAAAAACATTCTTTGACAGCAAGATCATTTTTAACACACCTCCTAGAGTAATGAAAATAAATACAAAAATAAATGGGACCTAATTAAACTTGAAAGCTTTTGCATAGCAAAGGAAACCATAAACAAGATGAAAAGACAACCCTCAGAATGGAAGAAAATATTTGCAAACAAAGCAGTGGACAAAGAATTAATCTCCAAACTATACAAAGAGCTCAAGCGGCTCAATAAAAAAAAAAAAAAAAAAAAAAAAAAAACCACTAAAAAGACAGTCAAAAACTGGGAAGACCTAGGCGTTTCTCCAGAGAAGACATACAGATGGCCAAGAAGCATGTGAAAAGATGCTCAACATCACTAAATATTAGAGAAATGCAAATCAAAACTACAGTGAGATATCACTTCACACCAGTCAGAATGTCATCATCAAAAAGTCTACTAACAAAAAAAAAAAAAAAAAAAGGAAAAGATAACAAAAAAAAATTTATTAACAATAAATGAGGGAGAGGATGCGGAGAAAAGGGAACCCTCCTATACTGTTGGTGGGAAT
Organism: Bubalus bubalis; assembly: GCF_019923935.1. Classification (NCBI taxonomy): domain Eukaryota; kingdom Metazoa; phylum Chordata; class Mammalia; order Artiodactyla; family Bovidae; genus Bubalus; species Bubalus bubalis. Next base: position 4,176,803 of record NC_059174.1, on the reverse strand, counting down.
ATAAATTGGTACAACCACTATGGACAGTATGGAGCCTCCTTCAAAAAGCATAGAACTACCAAATGATCCATTAATCCCGCTCCTGGGCATTTATCTGGAGAAAACCATACTTCAAAAAGATAGAGGCACTCCAGTGTTCATTGCAGCACTATTTACAGTAGCCAAGACGTGGAAGCAACCTAAATATCCATCTACAGAGGGATGGATAAAGAAGATGTGGTAGATATATACAATAGAATATTACTCAGCCATATAAGAGTGAAAGAATGCCATTTGCAGCAACATGGACGAACCTCGAGACTGGCATACCGAGTGAAGTAAGTCATACAGAGAAAGACATATATGATACCACTTATATATGGAATCTAAAAAAACCTGATACAAATGAACTTATTTATAAAAACAGAAATAGACTCACAGACTTAGAAACCAAACTAGGTTACCAAAGGGGAAAGGAGGGACAAATTAGGAGCTTGGGATTTACATATATATATTACTATATATAAAGTAAATAACCAACAAGGACCTACTGTATAGCACAGAGAATTCTACTCAGTATTCAATAATAACCTATGTGGGAAAAAGAAATGGAAAGAATGGATATATGCATATGCATAACTAAATTACCTTGCTGTACACCTAAAATTAATACAGTATTGTAAACCAACTATATTCCAATATAAAATAAAAATTAAATAAAAAACTAAACATACGCTTAAAACATGATCCAGCAATCACACTTCTTGATATTTTCCTGAAGGAAGTAAAAACATATGTTCACGCAAAACTTTTCACATGGATGTTTACAACAACTTCATCCATAATCGCATCAACTTGGAAGTAACTAAGACATCCTTTAATAGTGGATAAATAAGCAATGAACTACTATTCAGCACTAAAAAGAAATGAGCTATCAAGCTATGCAAGTTCAGTTCAGTCACTCAGTCGTGTCCGACTCTTTGCTACCCCATGAATCGCACCACGCCAGGCCTCCCTGTCCATCACCAACTCCTAGAGTTTACCCAAAGTCATGTCCATTGAGTCGGTGATGCCATCCAGCCATCTCATCCTCTGTCGTCCCCTTCTCCTCCTGCCCCCAATCCCTCCCCCTCCTGCCCCCAATCCCTCCCAGCAGCAGGGTCTTTTCTAGTGAGTCAACTCTTCACATGAGGTAGCCAAAGTATTGGAGTTTCAGCTTCAGCATCAGTCCTTCCGATGAACACCCAGGACTGGTCTCCTTTAGGATGGACTGGTTGGATCTCCTTGCAGTCCAAGGGACTCTCAAGAGTCTTCTCCAACACCACGGTTCAAAAGCATCAATTCTTCAGCACTCAGCCTTCTTCACAGTCCAAATCACATCCATACATGACCGCTGGAAAAACCATAGCCTTGACTAGACAGACCTTTGTTGGCAAAGTAATGTCTCTGCTTTTGAATATGCCATCTAGGTTGGTCATAACTTTCCTTCCAAGGAGTAAGTGTCTTTTAATTTCATGGCTGCAGTCACCATCTGCAGTGATTTTGGAGCCCAAAAAAATAGTCTGACACGGTTTCCACTGTTTCCCCATCTATTTGCCATGAAGTGATGGGACCGGATGCCATGATCTTCGTTTTCTGAATGTTGAGCTTTAAGCCAGTTTTTTCACTCTCCTCTTTCACTTTCATCAAGAGGCTGTTTAGTTCCTCTTCACTTTCTGCCATAAGGGTGGTGTCATCTGCATATCTGAGGTTATTGATATTTCTCCTGGCAATCTTGATTCCAGCTTGTGGTTCTTCCGGCTCAGGGTTTCTCATGATGTACTCTGCATATAAGTTAAATAAACAGGGTGACAATATGCAGCCTTGATGTACTCTATTTCCTATTTGGAACCAGTCTGTTTTTCCATGTCCAGTTCTAACTGTTGCTTCCTGACCTGCATATAGGTTTCTCAAGAGGCAGGTCAGGTGGTCTGGTATTCCCATCTCTTGAAGAATTTTCCACAGTTTATTGTGATCCACACAGTCAAAGGCTTTGGCATAGTCAATAAAGCAAAAATAGATGTTTTTCTAGAACTCTCTTGCTTTTTCCATGATCCAGCGGATGTTGGCAATTTGATCTCTGGTTCCTCTGTCTTTTCTAAAACCAGCTTGAACATCTGGAAGTTCACGGTTCATGTATTGCTGAAGCCTGGCTTGGAGAATTTTGAGCATTACTTTGCTAGTGTGTGAGATGAGTGCAATTGTGCAGTAGTTTGAGCATTCTTTGGCATTGCCTTTCTTTGGGACTGGAATGAAAACTGATCTTTTCCACTCCTGTAGCCACTGCTGAGTCCTGTAGCACTGCCATGCTATATAGTAGATCCTTATTGTTTATTTTATGTATAGTAGTTTGTATCTGTTACTCCCACAGTCCTTATTTGTCCCTCCTCATCTCCCTCTACCCTTTGGTAACCTTAAATTTGTTTCCCATGTCTGTGAGTCTGTTTCTGTTTTGTATACAGATTCATTTGTATTATTTTTAGATCCCACATATATTCATCTTTATTTGATGTGTTCAATAAACATGATATTCTTTATATCTATCTGACATGGAGGAATCGTAAATGCATATTTCTAAGTGAAAGAAGCTGATATGAAAAGACTTAGCTACTATGTGATTCCCACTATATGGCATTCTGGAAAAGGCACAACTATGGAGATGGTATAAAAATCAGTGATGGGCAGGGGTTGAGCACTGGAGAGGAATGAACAGACAGAGCACAGAAGATTCTCAGGCAGTGAAAATACTCTACATGTTACCATAATGATGGACACATGTCTTCATACATTTGACCAAATCCATAGAACGTACAATACCAAGAATGAACCCTAACGTAAACTATATGCTTTAAACAATGATGATGTCAATGTATTTCATCATGAATATGATGAACCATCATCAAATGAACCATCCTAGTGGGGGATGTTGACTATAGGGGATGCTATGCAGGGGGAGGGTGGGAGTTACATGGAACATTTCTATATTTTCTCCTCAGCTTCGCTGTGAGCCTTGAACTGGTCTAAGAAAATAATACCTTTTTAAAAAATTAAAGGGTTCTTCAATACTTATCCACTGTAATCCTATATATCCTCATAACACGCAGCTTTTGCATATAAAGAAAACTTTAGAGACAGCTTTTTAAAAATTAAGTTTCCTGATTATTTTTACATGTTTATGTAGGAATTTTGCTTTAAAAATCAACATTCCTGTAAACTTTTTTCCTAATTTGTTTCTGGAGAATAAAACAAACAAAAACCATAGCCTTTATATAAAATGGAGCCAACTGCCAAAATTAAATCTTAAGCTGCAGCCAACATTGATATTTAAATGTCAGGGACTTACTTCTGAGTATGTGTACTGATAATGCCAAATTCGTGTTTTAAAATTCTTTAAACCTCCTTTGATATATAGAAAATCCTAAAGATGCCACCAGAAAATTACTGTAGCTAATCAATGGATTTAGTAAAGCTGCAGGATACAAAACTGATACACAAATATCCCATTTACCATAGCAACTAAAAGAATAAAATACCTACGAATAAATGTACCTAAGGAGGGAAAAAACTTGTGCACAGAAAACTATAAGCTATTGATGAAAGAAATCAAGCAGAGAGATATATCATATTCTTGGATGGGAAGAATCAATATTGTGAAAATGACTACATTACCCATGGCAATCTACAGAGTCAATGCAATCCCTATCAAATTACCAATGGCACTTTTCACAGAATTAGAACAAAACATTCTACCATTTGTATGGCAACACAAAAGACCCAGAATAGTCAAAGCAATCTTCAGAAAGAAAAATGGATCTGGATGGAGGAATCAGGCTCCTTGACTTTGGGCTAAACTACAAAACTACAGTAAACAAAACAGTATAGTATTGTCATAAAAACAGAAATACAGATCAATGAAACAGGATAGAAAACCTAGAGATAAACCAAAGCACCTATGGTCACCTCATCTATGACAAAGGAGGCAAGAATAAACAATGGAGAAAAGACAGTCTCTTCAATAATTGGTGCTGTGAAAACTGGACAAATACAAGTAAAAGAATAAAACTAAAACATACTCTCTAACACCATACACAAAAATAAACTCAAAATGGATTAAAGACCTAAATGTAAGATCAGACACTATAAAACTTAAGAGAAAAATATAGGAAAAGACACTGTGACATAAATCACAGCAAGATCTTTTTGTGTGTGCATGCATGTTCAGTCTTGTCTTACTCTTTGCAACCCCATGGACTGTAGCCTGCCAGGTTCCTCTGTCCATGGAATTTTCCAGGCAAGAATACTGGAGTGGGTTGCCAATATTTCATACTTCAGGGGATCTTCCTGACCCAGGTAATGAAAATAAAAACAAAAATAAACAAATGGGACCTGATTAAACTTGAAAGCTTCTGCACAGCAAAAGAAACCATACACAAGATGAAAAAACAACCCTTGGAAATGGAGAAAATATTTGCAAATGAAGCAACAGACAAAACTCCAAATAAACAAACAGCTCATGCAGTTCAATATATAAAAAAAAAATTCAATCAAAAAATGGGTGGAAGATTAATAGACATTTCTCAAAGAAGACATACAATGGCTAAACACATGAAAAGATGCTCAACATTACTATTAGACAAATTCAGATCAAAACTATAATAAGGCATCACCTCACACCAGCCAGAATGGCTGTCAACAAAAAATCTACAAACAACAAGTAGGGTTTGTGGAGAATGCCAGACAGGGTTTGGAGAAAAGGGAACCCTTCCACACTGTTGGTAGGAATGTAAATTGACACAGTCACTTTGACGAACAGTATAGAGGTGCCTTAAAAAACTAAAAATAGAACTACCATATAACCTAGCAACCCCACTAATGGACATAGACCCAGAGAAAACCATAATCAAAAAGACACATGCACCCCAATGTTCACTGCAGCATTACTTAACACTAGCCAGGACATAGACATGGAAGCAACCATTTCTCAACAGAGGAATGGCTAAACAAGATGTGGTACATGCATATAATGGATTATTATTCAGGCATAAAAAGAAATTGGGTCATCTGCAGAGCTGTGGATGGACCTAGAGACGGTCATACAGAGTAATGTGAGTCAGAAAAAACAAAGATCATATAAATGCGGACTCTAAAAAAATGGTATAAATGAACTTATCTGCAAAGACAGACACAGACATGGAAAATAAACATGGATATCAAGGCAGACAGGGGACAAGAATTGGGAGATCAGGATTGCCATGTATACACTATTGAAAATATGTATAAAATTGACGACAAAGGAGACCATACTTTATAGCACAGAGAACACTACTCAGGTCTCTGTAGTGACCAAAATGGGAAATAAATCCAAAAAAGAGCAGATATATGAATATGCATAGCTGATTCAATTTGCTGAACAGTGGAAACTAATACACATTGTAATGCAGCCATATACCAATAAAAATTAATTTTAAAAATTAGCTGAAACATAAAAAACCCTAATTTGAGTTATAAATAAAGGCTTATATATTTGTTTAAGTTTTAAAGTCCCTAGTATAAAAAGTAACACTCCATTTATTTATATATTAAATATATTAAGTCTCCTTTATTGAAAATCTTTCATATATATCAGTTATTATTCTATGTGGTGGGAATTGTATTAGCTGCCTAGTCATGCTTAGCCAAATTACCTTCAAACTCAGCAGTTTAAAGTGGAAAGTGGAACTGGCTCAGTAGTGTCCAACTCTTGCAACCCCAAGGACTGTAGCCCGTCAGGCTCCTCTGTCCATGGAATTCTCCAGCAAGAATGCTGGAATATGCAGCCATTCCCTTCTCCTGGGCATCTTCCCAATCCAAGGATCAAACCCAGGTCTCCTGCATTGCAGGAAGATTCTTTACCACTTGAGTCACCAGGGAAGCCCGATTACTTCTTGAGAGGCTCTTCCTGACCCAGGGATGGAACCCAGGTCTTCTGCATTGCAGGCACATTCTTGACGGACTGAGCCAGGAGGGAAGCCATTAAAACCATTCACTAATAGCTTAACACCATTCACTAACATTTCCTGAAGTTGAGAATCCAGAAGCACTTTAGCTGGCTCTGGCTCAGGGTCTCCCATGGAAAGAAACAAAGTAAAAGTGTGAGTCGCTCAGTCGTTTCCAACTCTTTGGGACCTCGTGGACTGTAGCCAGCCAGGCTCCTGTCCATGGAATTCTCCAGGCAAGAATACTGGTGTGGGTTCCCATTCCCTTCTCCAGGGGAATCTTCCCAACCCAGGGATGGAACCCAGGTCTCCTGCATTGCAGGCGGATTCTTTACCATCTGAGCCACCAGATGGATTAACTCCCTTGGGGTCACCATCAAGATGGCGACCAGGCCCTGCTCAGCTTCCCTGGGGATTCAACATCTCTTGCTGGCTGGAGGCCTCAGATCCTCACTAGGAGGCCCCTCCACAGGGCTACTCATCACACAGCAGCTGACTTTACCTTGAGTGAGCGACCCAAGAAGGAGCAAGAAAACAACCAGACCAGAAGCAGCAGTATCTCATAACCTCATCTCAGAAGCTGCTTTCCATCCTCTCTTCTGCATCATGTTTGTCCTGGAGACCAACGTTGGTGCAACGTGGAGTGAACTACACAAGGGTATCACAGGGAACCTGGCTCCCACAGTAAAACGAACACAAATGAGCCTTATCTGAATATATACTTCTATCTTACTAGGTGGGTTTATTTCCGATAATAACCAATGGTCATTTGGTACTAAGTTTTGGATTGGCCAGTAAGTTTCCATAAGATGTTATGGGATAACTCAAATGAACCTTTTGGCCAAGCCAATAGGATGAACCAAAGTAAGTGATCAAGCTGGGAAACACAGGCCTTTGACCAAAACATCAGTTGGCGGCATCACACGGGTTTCAGGAAGTGCGCATGCGCGCCTCTCCTGCACCAGGACCCGTTTCCGGACCTGCGCGGTAACGCCCACTCTTCAAAGTATCATTTCAGCTTCTGCCGCTTTCGTAGTTGTATTCATCCTCCCTCCCAACTAAATGTTGTCTCTTTCTCTTCTGAATTCCCTCCTCAGATGTTTTTAATTTCTCTAGCACCAACTACAGCTCTTTTCCTGCATTTGGTTACTAATGTAAATATTTCTTTCTACTGATCCAGTTTCATCATTTGGAGAAAAAGGGCAGTATCTTAGTATATGTCCTACATGGCAGGTATTCTAGCAATTATTTTTTAAATGGTGAATTACTGTGTGAAGGATTTATTAGACAGCACCCTATCGAAAGAACTCAAAAGCCAGAAGGGTCCAAGGGACTGGAAGACATGAAAAGGCAACTCAAAAAGAGAAAAAATACATTTTGAGTTAGTAGGGCAGACAAAATATTACAGAAAAAATGCTTTAGATGACAGCTCTGTGCACAAGACCGACCTGCCCTTCCTGCTTTTCCCAACTACGGTTGTAAGGAAGATGCTCCACATAATGGCAGAGAGTTTTGGTCCAGCTCTTAATTTTAACATTATTGACACATTAAGTGGGTTACAGCGTTTACGATATTTTAAGTTTCCACTCATTTCCATCTTCTTTAGGAAGTATAGACATCCAAACTAGAAAACTGTTCCATCTCCATTACATTATCCATTCCTGAATCCTCTTTGTCATACAGTACATTTTGTCACATTTTATCATGATACATCCGTACATCCAGGATTCATTTTTCAGTCCACTGATGCTTGACAGAATCGTGTTAAAGATAAAACATGAATTGGATTCGAAATCTGTTTCTACCAGCTAACCCTAGTCTATGTCATTTTAAAGTCATTATTATTTCTTTTAGCACATCAGCCTATCCCAATACCTATACTTTTCTATTGGATGATCTCAGATAATTTGTTTTCATGGTTAAAGTAGGTATAAAGTAGTTCATATATTTTTAAATAATTTATGTTTGTTCAAGAATTTATACTAATTAACAAGAAATGGATCTAAAATATTGAACTATTTTAATCTAAACTCTGAACACCTTAATATGATTTACAAGGTCCTAAGTAACCCGAGAAGTGTTGAAGAAGACTCTTGAGAGTCCCTTGGACTGCAAGGAGATCCAACCAGTCCATTCTGAAGGAGATCAGCCCTGGGATTTCTTTGGAGGGAATGATGCTGAAGCTGAAACTCCAGTACTTTGGCCACCTCATGTGAAGAGTTGACTCATTGGAAAACACTCTGATACTGGGAGGGATTGGGGGCAGGAGGAGAAGGGGACGACAGAGGATGAGATGGCTGGATGGCATCACTGACTCAATGGACGTGAGTCTGAGTGAACTCTGGGAGTTGGTGAGGGACAGGGAGGCCTGGCAAGCTGCGATTCATGGGGTCACGAAGAGTCGGACACGACTGAGCGACTGAACTGAACTGAAGTAACCTGAACTACTGGATTGGCCAAAAAGTTCATTTGGGTTTTTCCATAGATATTATGGAAAAGCCAATATTCAAATGAACTGTTTGGTCAACTCAGTACGTTTTCCCTGACTTAAGTTCTGCCTTCTCCCCAGCACATTGGCTCCCTTTGCCCTTTCTCAAATATGCTCAGTTTTATCCATCTGCAGACTTCTGCTCATGTTACTTCATTTCTCCAAAATGACGTCACCAAATTTTCACAGGGTGGACTGGTCATATCTATTATTGTTGTTTAGTCACTGAGTTGTGTCCGACTCTTTGAGACCCCATCGGCTGTAGCCTGCCAGGTTCCTCTATCCATGGGATTTTCCAGGCAAGAATACTGGAGTGGGCTGCCATTTCCTTCTCCAGGGGATCTTTCCAACCCAGACAGCAAAGCTGGACCTCCTGCATGGGCAGGTGGATTCTTTACCACTGAACCACCAGGGATATCCATCACTGAGTCTTGGTTTAAATACTAAGTCTTGAGGGGCTTCCGAATAGGAGCCAAACTATTCTCTGTCATAGCACATATCAAATATAATTGATTTTTAATATAATATAATTGAATTTTAATTTTTATTTGTCCATTTGTTTACTGATTCCCTCCCAGATTAAATTTTGAATTCCAAGGGCAGTGTCATTTTTTTTTTTTTTTTTCAATTTACCAAGCATAATACAGTGCCTGGGACTAGGAGGGCATTCAGAAATATTTCCAAATAAATACATGAACATCTCATTAATCAAACCCAATCTTTTTATACTAATCCTTTATAAAACTTCATCCTACAATCTTGATTCTCCTGAGTAAACCATTTAATTCAGCTTTGCAGAATTTTTGTGTTTTTATTCACCCCAGTGATCAGCCTGTCTCAAGCACATTTTAGGAAATGAAGTCAAGCTGTGTCCAGGATGGGACTCATCATGGTCACATGCAGTGGACGTGCAGGGCAATAACCTGCCATCACCAAGTCGAGGGTGGTAGACAGTAGGAAATAAAGTGATTTTCTGTAACTGAGATGAAAGGAGCACTAAGAACATGTCTCTTTTAAAGAAATGAGAGAGTGAAACTGCCAGCTAAACATCTCTTCCAATAGATGACTGCACTGCAGAATGCTGAGAAACTTGTTTTTATTAAACCATATGGGAAAGCCTGAAAAGAGCTGCATTTGGTCTGGAAGTGGCACAGCTGTACAAGAGTGACTGGAACAGGCTAAGTGCCTTTCGCTTTTCAGTCCTCGCATTGTCACTGTTCACCTCTCCACTCTCTGCTCTCACACCCCCAGCACAGAAACCCTTCTTTACGTTGTCCTCAGAGGTCTATGTTTGTGATGATCATCTGCCTGTGCACACACAGCTGTTGTTGGCTTGAGAAACCACTGGACCCTGGTTATTCCTCTTTCTTCCCCCCAGTACAGAGTGAACTTCTGCAGAAGCTGAATGGAGACTGTCAAATGCCTTACTAAGCCTAAGAATTCTTCTGGTTATGTAAATGTTAGTCTAAAAGTGTTAAGAAATATATAGACATATATATATAAGAAATATATAGATACATTCTTATATGAGTGAGATCCAGGCATTTTGGCATCACTGATATTCTTTAAAAAAACAAGTTCTGGAAAATGAATGAATGCATGTACACACACGCACACACACACCCCTACATAAATTCCTAGTCTGATGAACTTTGTTTCAGCCTAAGAATTCTACTCCTTATTTCTTCAACCAAAGAAAAAGCAGAAGTCAAACTAGTTATAACAACTGATTATACAAAAAGTAAGTATCTGCTATTTAGAGCTCATGAATAGTTAACAAAAAATAATGGTGTATAAATACCAAAAGAACAATTCATTTGAATCTTGTATAAGTATATAGCACTTGGAATAAAGCTGCCCATAAATCTAATTATACTAAGGAAAACATATCTGAGATAATTGTGGGAATCCAAATATTTATTTTGAATTTTAGTAAATATTGGTTCTTGTTTATGTCACACTTGTGTTTAAAAGTAACATTAACATATTCATATTATTGCTGTGCTGTGTTTAGTTGCTTAGCCATGACCGACTCTTTGTGACCATAGCCTGCCTGGCTCCTCTGTTCATGAGGATTCTCCCGGCAAGAATACTGGAGTGGGTTGCCATGCCCCCCTCCAGGGGATCTTCCCAACCCAGGGATCGAACCCAGGTTTCCCTCATTGTAGGTGGATCCTTAACCATCTGAGCCACAAGGGAAGCCTTATTTGTATTATTAATAGACTCTTTCTTTGCACCTTTGAAGCTCAATGGAACATAAAATCTGATCTTCCCAAATCAAATATATTAACAGATGAACTGTGTAATTCTAATGTTACAAACACAAGAAATTCAGTTTTTACATAACCAGGCCTAGAGAGAGGTACCTATCACAACGACGGTCTCAGATGTTCCTCAGTCCTGGCACAGAGAATAAGATGAGTAAATACAATTTCAGACAACCCTCCCAGTCACAGTCAGAACGTGATTTATGGGATGTGAATCACTCTCCCAGAGTGACTAATGTGAAGAGCCAAAGGGAACCAAATTCTGCTCCAGGGTCTCAACTAAAAGCTGGCTTGTTTTATCTCTAAGTATTTACCTAGTGGTTCTGTGTGACACCTATCCAAGTGGTCTGAAGGGAAATGTTAGGGCTTTTCTATTGGATGTTTAAAACATGTATTTTCCTAATAAAGAATAATTCCCAAATTTTCCACATTGGTACTTATGAGTATAATTTGTAACTGTGGTGATTTGGTATTCTCCAAAGAAAATGCACTAACACTCACCCTAGTGTTGCACCGAGTCTGAAGTCAGTAAACTAGAATTCCTATTTTAGCCCCTAACTGAGGTTTCTAGCCACGGTCAAGTCACATCACTTCTCCAGAATTTCAGCTTTATCTCTAAAATGGTAGAACTCCAGTATAACCATCTGTTATGCAAAGAAGTATAATATCACTTGGATAGAGATAACTTGAAAAGCTTTATTATTTACCCTAGTTCAGTTCAATCTCTCAGTCGTGTCTGACTCTTTGCGACCCCATGGACTGCAGCACACTAGGCCTCCCTGTCCATCAGCAACTCTCAGAGTTTACTCAAACTCATGTCCATTGAGTAGGTGATGCCATCCAACCATCTCATCCTGTTGTCCCTTCTCCTCTTGCCTTCAACCTTTCCCAGCATCAGGGTCTTTCCCAGTGAGTCAGTTCTTCACATCAGGTAGCCAAAGTATTGGAGTTTCAGCTTCAACATCAGTCCTTCCAATGAACAATGAATGGTTGGATCTCCTTGCAGTCCAAGGGACTCTTGAGAGTCTTCTCCAACACCACAGTTCAAAACCATCAATTCTTCAGCACTCAGCTTTCTTCACAGTCCAACTCTCACATCCATACATGATTACTGGAAAAACATAGCCTTAACTAGACAGACCTTTGTTGGCAAAGTAATGTCTCTGCTTTTTAACATGCTGTCTAGGTTGGTCATAACTTTTCTTCCAAGGAGCAAGCATCTTTTAATTTCATGGCTGCAGTCACCATATGCAGTGATTTTGGAGCCCATGAAGTGATGGGACTGGATGCCATGATCTTAGTTTTCTGAATGTTGGGCTTTAAGCCAACTTTTTCACTCTCCTCTTTCACCTTCATCAAGAGGCCCTTTAGTTCTTCACTTTCTGCCATAAGGGTGGTGTCATCTGCATATCTGAGGTTATTGATATTTCTCCTGGCAATCTTGATTCCAGCTTGTGCTTCATCCAGCCCAGCATTTCTCATGATGTACTCTGCGTATAAGTTAAATAAGCAGGGTGACAATATACAGCTTTGATGTACTCCTTTTCCTATTTGGAACCAGTCTGTTGTTCCATGTCCAGTTCTAACTGTTGCTTCCTGACCTGCATACAGGTTTCTCAAGAGGCAGGTCAGGTGGTCTAGTATTCCCATCTCTTTCAGAATTTTCCACAGTTTATTGTGATCCACACAGTCAAAGGCTTTGGCATAGTCAATAAAGCAGAAATAGATGTTTTTCTGGAACTCTTTTGCTTTTTCAATGATCCAGCAGATGTTGGCAATTTGATCTCTGGTTCCTCTGCCTTTTCCAAAACCAGCTTGAACATCAGGAAGTTCACGGTTCACATATTGCTGAAGCCTGGCTTGGAGAATTTTGAGCATTACTTTACTAGCGTGTGAGATGAGTGCAATTGTGCAGTAGTTTGAGCATTCTTTGGCATTGCCTTTCTTTGGGATTGGAATGAAAACTGACCTTTTCCAGTCCTGTGGCCACTGCTGAGTTTTCCAAATTTGCTAGCATATTGAGTACAGCACTTTCACAGCATCATCTTTTAGGATTTGTTTAGGATTATTTACCCTAAACAACCCTTAAAATAATAAAACAAACCATGTGACTAATAAAGATAACCAGGAATAAAGAAATATGCCAATTCACAACGAAATTACAAAAAGAGGGAAACATAAGCAAATGATACTGATTTTTAAAAAGAGCAATATGGTGAATTTAAACCCAACCATAAAAATAATCACAGTAAATGGAGACAGTCTGAACATGCTATTTAAGACAGGCTAGGGAACTGGACAAAGAATCAACATTCACCTGTAGGGTGCCTACAAGGAGCTCACAGTAAATATAAAGCCAGAGATAATTTGAAATTAAAAGTACAGAAGAAGATATCAGACAATGTAAGTCTTAGAGAAAAGAATGCACCAGGAACAAAGAGGGTCATTTTGTAATCAAAAAGCAGTCATAATGAAAAACTCACAGAGAGTATATAACCCTAAATCTCACTTGATAAAAGACCTTGAAAATGCACAAAGATAATAGAACCACAAAGGAAACAAACTCAAATTATAGTCAAATATTTAAACAATCCTTTCTCAGTAAAGAAAAAGTACACAGAAAATCAGAAAAATGTAAAAGACAAGCAATGTTATTAATCACCGTGACAATTATAGAACATTGCACCAAAAATAGTACAATACACATTATCTCAAATTCACTTCTACATACAGAATTCTACAAAATACACACACACACACAAATCTCTGAGAACTCTGTTTGGCAAAGTTGATACAAGATCAATATACTGAAATAAGTTATATTTCTTTGTCTCTAGTACCTAAGGCAATTTACAGATTCAAAGCAATCCCTATCAAAATACTAAGGGCATTTTTTCACAGATATAGATTGAATAATTTTAAAATGTGTAAAGAAACACAAAAGAGCCTGAATAGCCAAAACAATCTTGATAAAGCAACTACTGAACTGGGAGAATCAGGTGCCCTGACTTTAGACTATACTACAAAGTAACCAAAACAGTACAGTTCTGGTACAAAAACAAACACAATGGTTAAAAGAACAGAACAGAGAGCCCAGAAATAAACCCACATGCCTATGACATCAAAATTAAACATAAAAACAGTATTCTTTATAATAAAATCAAACATATGAAATACTTAAGGGTTAAAGCTGACACAGAGGTCATTAGTCATCAAGAAGTGGGAAGAGCAAGTGCAAAGGCACTGAGGCACAAGCATTGTCAGCCTTGAGGAGGAAACTGGAGCTGAGTGGACAGAGGGAGAGGGGTTGAAAAGTGAGTCCAGGAGGTAGCAAGGGGCCGTATGTGGCAGGGTCTCTGAGGCCTTGGTAAGAACCACTGAATTATTATTTCTGCTCTTCCATGTGGATTCCTAGAAAATCCCATGGACGGAGGAGCCTGTTAGGCTGCAGTCAATGGGGTCACTAAGAGTTGGACCTGACTGAGTGACTTCACTTTCACTTTTCACTTTCATGCATTGGAGAAGGAAATGGCACCCACTCCAGTGTTCTTGCCTGGAGAATCCCAGCGACAGGGGAGCCTGGTGGGCTGCCGTCTCTGGGGTCGCACAGAATCGGACACGACTGAAGCGACTTAACTTTAGCTTTAGCTTATGTGGATTCCTACTTAATGTCAACACGTTATAAATCGAACTGAAATCACACGAGGATGGACTTATTTTTCATTTGTGCCATGTTCACAAGGAAAACTGAGAGATTATTTGCCAATGACCCTCTGTTGTCTTTGCTCAGATGCCTTATAATACACAAACAAAGGCTCAAGAATTTAAAAAAAATGTAAGATAAAGCTAAGGTTTTAAGAGGAGATGTCATTCCCTGGGTGAAAAAGTGAGGGGAGGGAGGAGAGAGGCAGGCAATGTCTGGAAGCAGAGAGCAAGTCTTGCATTACTCAGGGCCACTGCTTCACAAAGAGACATAGCTGGTGGCCCAGCCAGCGGCCACCTCTGGACTGTGTCCAGCATCAGAGGACAAGAGGGGCCACAGACCCCCAGCTCCCCCTCATCTCCTGTCTCACTAGTCAAAGTCTGGCCCAGTAGGATCTGACTCCTCAGTGCCAGCTGGTGTCCCCTGAGCATTTCAGACGTTCCCAGGTGAAGCCACAGGGCACACTCTGGACCACAGCACTGCATTTGTGCCCAGAAGTGATGGGAGGAATCAGCCTCAGGGGCTCCATCATCGGGGCGGGGGGGCGCCGCCTGCTGGAACTTCCATGTCTCCATCCAGCGGTGACATGGGGGTCCTTCCAGATGCCAGCACTCACCCTGGGGGGCAGGAGGAGGACAAGAGCACCTGCGCTGTTAGATGATGGGCAGGGGCCGTGGTGTGGAGGGGGCGGAAAAGGCTGGGACGCTCTCATAAATAAGGAGCCAAGAGCCCAAGACGCAGTGAAGGCAAGAGAAACATGACTCACACACATTTAACCTGGGAAAACTCTGACAACAAGATAAAACATCCTGAAGACAATAAATTCTTCCAAAAAGAGAAATAGAAATCTGCAGTGCCCCTGAGTGTATGTTACTGCAATATACAGCCACCTGCCCTCCCAACAGAGTAAGCAGAATACAATCACAATATTTAATAAAGGGAATCCTCAAACCAATTGCCTATAGCTGATGTGAACTTAGAGAAGAAACAGTGAAAATTAAATTCATCTACCCCGAGGTTAGTATGGGTGCTCAGTTGTGTCTGACTCTTTGTGACCCCATGGACTATAGCCCACCAGGCTCCACTGTTCATGGAAATTCCCAGGCAAGAATACTGGAGTGGGTTGCCATTTCCTCCTCCAGGGGAGCTTCCTCACCCAGGAATTGAACCCACATCTCCTGTGTATCCTGCGTTGGCAGGTGGATTCCTTACTGTTGAACCACCTGGGAAGCCCTGAGATTAAGGATTAATTTAAGACGTCCAAGACAAAATATAAAGAGAACATAAGACATTTTGAATGGCTGAGAAAAGTTATTTTGAGGGGAAAGGTTACTATTACTTTTGATGAATAAACATAGTCCTACAATAGGGAAAGAACATTTATTCAAGGGAAAGCCATGCTAAATGAGACATCACAATGTTTTCAACTGTTTAACTGCATAAAAAATACTGACATTAATATTTTAAGATGTATGTGTTTTAAAAGGACTTAATGATTTCTCACAAAGCACGTCTATGTGTTCGTTTGAGCTGTGAATGAATTGGGTCCTGGGGCACCTGGGGTCTTGCCAGACTACCATGATCAGAAGCGGTCCTGAAGCACGCTGATAAGAGCACGTTAAAGCTGATCCATGTGGGACATGCGAGTATCGGATCCTAGACCCCCTCCCCTCTCTAGGTCTGCAATCCCTGTAGCTCACAGTGCGGGAACGAGTCCCGTGTTTGTGCTCAATAAAGTCTCAGATGCGGGAGGCACCCCGGCCACCTCTGTCCCCCTGATGGCCCAGGCGGGGCCCTGCTCTCACCCTTCATGGGCGGCTTCTCCAAACCACACCTCTCACTGGTGAAACACTTCCAGAGACAAGGCCGCAGTCAGTCCATCCAGAGCAGCTGTGGGACTGCTCAATCCCCAGCCGGGGGCCTGAACAAACTAGTGATTGACTTCAGCTGCAACAGGACATCATGGAAACCCCAAGTGGACTTGGCGTTCAAGATGCGGTTTTGATGCTGAGTCAGAGATGTTCAGCCCTGTGATGTCAGGGAAGTCGTTTTATCCAAGCATCAGTTACCTCACTCAGACAGGGAATTCTAACATTCAGTTAGCACACAGAGACGACTGTTGTAGCAGAACTCTAAACTGAAGGGTAAGCAAGGGAGAAGTGACTTCCCCTGTGCCTGTGGGAGACTCCGGAGACACCACGCCTGGCCCACCCGCGTCACAGAGCTCAGGCTCCGCCTTGTTCTCCCACCAGTGAGGACACAGCCACATCCTCAATGTAAAAAGTGAAGTGAAGTGAAACTCGCTCAGTCACATCCAACTCTTTGCAACCCAATGGACTGTACAGCCCATGGATTTCTCTAGGCCAGAATACTGGAGTGGGTAGCCGTTCCCTTCTCCAGGGGATCTTCCCAACCCAGGGATCGAACCCAGGTCTCCCGTATTACAGGCGGATTCTTTACCAGCTGAGCCACAAAGAAGCCAACATGAAAGGAGGCCCATGATCCCACTGCGGGGTGGGGGGTCACATCCCAGTAACAGGAGGGAACGCAGGCCTCTCACCCCACCAAGGGCATGAGCAGTGCTGTGCTGGGGTGGTCAGAACCAGCCTGGGAGAGCCAGTTGTCGACTTTTCTGGAATTACAGGAGCTGGTTATTAAACACAGCCTTAGTTAAAAATTAAATTAGATATTCCAAATCACATTAAAAACAAGGGCAACAGATGCTCAGAACCCCCTCTTCCTGTTTACAGTACCACATGCCACTGCCAGCCTGTTGTGTGGTTATTTACTCGTGGTGTCTCTGCATGGGACACATCACCCCCTGCTTCTGCAGGCCTTCCTGACAGGGAAGAGCCTTCACATCAAAGCTTGAAATCAACCACAGTGGATTGTTAACACTACAAAACATGAAAGTGAAAGCCACACAGTCGTGTCCGACTCTTTGTGACCCCATGGACTATACAGTCCATGGAATTCTCCAGGCCAGAATACTGGACTGGGTATCCTTTCCCCTTTCCAGGGGATCTTCCCAATCCAGGGATTGAACCCAGGTCTCTTGCGTTGTAGGCGGATTCTTTACCAGCTGAGCTATCAGGGAAGCCTGATACAAAACATGGCAAATACCAATTCAGGCCTAAACTTATTGTTCTACTGATTATTTAAGACCAAGAGCTAGCAAACCACCCAAAATCTGTTTTGGTTCAATCTTTTAGAGTGATTTTTTTTTTTTTTTTTTTTTTTTACATTTTAAAGTATGGAAGGAAGGAAATGAGGGAGGGAGAACAAAAGCATGAAAGCAAGAAAGAAAATGTGCCAGAGGCAGACTATGTGTGACTGCAAAGCCTTAAGTATTTACCAGTAAGACTTTTGCAAGAAATGTTTCTGAACCTGATGGAGAGCATTTAATAATGCAAATGAAGCTGAGAGGCCTGCTCACTGGCTGTCACCCCCAGGGGATGGAAGCAGCCTCCTTCCTTGTCGTTGTGGCCCCTTGAGCTTCTAAGCCAGGGATGAAGACGACCCACTGTGCTTATAAGGCGAGTGTGGAGAAAAAGAGCAAGCCAGGCAGTCAGGCAGAGAAAGATTTATTACAGGAAGAAAGAGAGAAACTGGCTTTAGAGAGAAACCAGCGCTCTCCTTTTACAGCCAACCCTTCTCATACCCTATCAATGGGGAATTGAGCCCTGGAGGGAGGGGGCCTCAGTTTATCTTTAGCCCGCAGCTGGGGTCTTGTGGTCACATAGTCGAAGGGGTCTCATGGTCGGGTGGTCACATAGTCTTGAGAAACTGGCACCAGCAGAGAAAAACAGGATATTGCCTTAAAGAAGAAACAGGATGCCCACCAGGGCCAGGTGGCCACTGTGACTTCATCCCTTGTTTGTCAGGTCGCCACAATGGGCCATATTTTAACTATAAGCCCCTCGTGAACCCTAACATTCCAGCCTTTTTGATATAGGCTAAGGGCCAAAGGTCAGTCGTCTGTATCTGCTTCACACTAGTTTGGGGTGACATCATGGGGTAAGATAAGAAAAGGCTGGAACATGGGTTAAAGGAAGTCTGAGTGGGGTCAAAGCTTTTGATAATTGGAGCAAGTTAGAAGTAGCTCATGAACAGTCTGGTTGGTGAAGTCTCGTAGGCAATCCTGGAGAAGCTTTGAAAACATGCATTAGACAGGGGCCGAAAGTCAGAATGAGGGTTAATATGAGAAGGGAGCCCAGTAAAGGTAGGACCCATGGCATCCAATCCCAATTGCTTAACCAGTTTTCCCATGAATTACTGAGATGTTGACCCTTTCTTGAGGCCCTATTTGTCAGATTCTTTGCTGCCTCCTTTACAACACTCAATTTATTGGTGTAGAAACAGCAGTCTTCGTCTAGAAAAAGACAGAGGCCTCCTTTTTCTGCTGTGAGAAGGTCTAACCCTCTTCTGTTTTGAAGGACCACAGCTGCCAGGGAATCTAGTTGGCCCTGAAGAGTGATAAGGCTGGCAGCTACTTCTAGGCTTTCAGTAAGAACCTTAGAGAGACTCAGTTCAGTTCAGTCACTCAGTTGTGTCCGACTCTTTGAGACCCCATGAACCGCAGCACACCAGGCCTCCCTGTCCATCACCAACTCCCATAGTTTACTCAAACTCATGTTCATTGAGTCGGTGATGCCATTCAACCATCTCATCCTCTATTGTCCCCTTCTCCTCCTGCCCTCAATCTTTCCCAGCATCAGGGTCTTTTCAAATGAGTCAGCTCTTCACATCAGGTAGCCAAAGTATTAGAGTTTCAGCTTTGACATCAGTCCTTCCAGTGAATATTCAGGACTGATCTCCTTTAGGATGGACTGGTTGGATCTCCTTGCAGTCCAAGGGACTCTCAAGAGTCTTCTCCAACACCACAGAGAGTAGTTTAAAACGGTCATGAGTCCTGCAGTCCCTGTTCCAATCTCTGCTAAGCTTATCAATAAGGGAATGAATTGAATTGCTCTTTTGGGTGGGTTGTGGATTAGTGGGATAGGGAGAGTATGGTTGTTAGGAGCAACAGAGATATCTGGGGCTAGATATACCAGGGTGCATGTCCCAGTCCAGTTAGTGGGAAGACTAATTGTGGTGTATGTGGTGGTTCCACATAAGAAAAATATTCCAGGAGTAAGGAGGCAGCCATGGGAATCAATAGCAAACAAGAGTCTTTCTTGGTATTTGTTAGCTGACCCCCAAACTGGGCTGGTGTCTTCAGAGGCTGAAGGAAACCTTCCTGAGAAAGCAATAGAGGGTCCTCTAGCTCCCAAGACACATTAAATAGCGCAACCCAAAGGAAAGATGTGAGGTGTGATTACAGAGGTACCACGGCATAGAGCCTAGATGTGGCTGTGAGTTATTTAGAGAGTCGTGTCTAGAAAAACAGAAGGGGGCCTTTTGCTGTAAGCAGACATCAGAGGTAGGAGGTCCTCCCATAGCCGGTTGATATGAATGGAAGTGAGGTCAGCAAGAATGGAGGACAACATTTTATCAGGATTGTTGATCTGATCTAGTGAATATAAATAGCACATATAGGACAAAAAGAGGGGTTCTCCCCTGTAGGTATGGTAGAGGGAAGTGTTTACATGGTTCCACTGATCTGTGGAGACAGGTAGGGCCGATCCATGCGTCGAGGAGATGGACGAACAGATCCAACAATCACTAGACAGGGTTGGATTTGAGGTATTAAGTAAATGGTAGGTTAAGTTTTAAAAAGGTAAGTTAAATCTGGGGTAGAGTGAGAATTAGGTAGGGTGTGATGGATGTATAGAAGAAAAGAAAATGAGATCAGTACCACGATGAGATGGCTCGTATTTAAAGGGAGTAAATGAGGAGGATAAGGACCCAGGTGTGAAAGTAAATTTGGACAGGTGTAAAGTCTATTAAGTCTCCCTGTAACCATAGGTCAGTAATAAAATCAAGAGGTGTGAAAAGATCAGTGATTATGAGATTTTGTGAAAAAGTGAGGTTTTGTGATATTACATGCAGAAAAGTGGGCAATGAGTTCATTCAAATTTACAGTAAAAGAAGACCCCAAAGGATGGAAACCATAAAGAAATAAATGAAACAAAAGAGGAATTTCTTAACAGGAGTCCACTCAAGGCGGATACAGAATAAAGTCCTATTCCAAACAAGGTAAGTAAAGGGAGTCCCTGTCCAACCAGTAACCAATACATCTAATCGTCCCTTTTACTTATCAATATTGGTTATTTTTGGCTGTTCCGCTTCTTCAGGGATTTGATCCAGTCGGAGCCTGTCAGGGCCCAGGATCGTGCTGGAGTAGCAAGGGATGTCTGAATGGGGAGTAATTTTTGGTGGAGATGGAGAGTCTCCTGGGCCCACTTTAACCTGGAGATATGAAACCAAGGATGACCTGCCAGTTTAGGGGCTGCCGGTACGGTTAAGATGACCTCAAAGGGGCCGGTCCACCGAGGCTGTAAATCTTAATGGTGTAAGGTCTGAAGTAAAACTCGATCCCCAGGAATGAGTGTCAAGTCAGTAGGATTTGTTTGAGGAGGCTTTGGGAGACAGCAATTTGCATG
This sequence comes from Bubalus bubalis, assembly GCF_019923935.1. Classification (NCBI taxonomy): domain Eukaryota; kingdom Metazoa; phylum Chordata; class Mammalia; order Artiodactyla; family Bovidae; genus Bubalus; species Bubalus bubalis. Next base: position 4,155,807 of record NC_059174.1, on the reverse strand, counting down.
TTGTCTCATGAGGTGCTAATAAGGATAAGGAAGGGGAGACAACCTCCCATTAAGGGACTTGTAGTAGGAAATTGACCTAAGAGAAAAGGGCATCCACACATGAGCTCAAAAGGACTAAGAAAGACAGAGCCTGTGGAGTGGCCCTAATGCCAGCCAAAGCCACAGGAAGGAGTTCAGTCCATGGCTTCTGTAGTTCAAGAGGAAGTTCAGTCAGTTGCATTGTGAGAATTGAATTTGCCTTTTCTACTTTCCCTGAGGATTGAGGTCTATGAGGAATATGTAGCCTCCAGGTTATGCCAAGAGATTGGGCTACTTGTTGAGTGATTTGTCCAAAAAAGTGATTTGTCCAAAAGCCGGTCCATTGTCAGACTGGAGAGAAAGCAGGAGGCCAAAGCGAGGGATGATTTCTCGAATAAGAACTTCTGTTATCTCTGAGGCAGTTTCTGACCTTGTAGGAAAAGCTTCAACCCACCCTGAGAAGGTATCCACTTTAGTAATACCTTTAGTATGAGTTTTATTTTATGTGTAGGAGGCATGTGCGTGAAGTCGATTTGCCAGTCTTTTCCCGGTATGTGACCTCGTGCCTGATGTGTGCGGAATGCAGGAATGGGCTTGGAGCTCCCTGGGGTGAGACGGAGGAACACACAGTAGTGAATGATTTGCTGTAGGAGTGAAAGGAGGTTAGGATAAGTGACAAGAGGTCTTAAAAGGTGGTAGAGAGGTTTAGTGCCTATACGTAAAGCTCAATGAATGTCTGTAAGAATTTCTATGGCAGCGGCCTTGTTTTTGCAACCTGTCTCCTTAAAGTTGGGCTCCCTCTGTAATAACTATGTCTTTTCCTCGGGGTGATAAAGGGGATTTATGTTAGGGATTACTATGAGCTGATGAGCAGGTGTTCGGAGTGAGGCTTGCTTTGCCTCCCTGTCAGCAGCATTGTTACCCCGTGAGATGAGGTCTGATGCCACTTGGTGACCTCTACAATGTATGATGCCAGCTTTGGTTGGCATATTGGCTACCTTTAGGAGTTGAAGTGTAAGTTGGGCTTTTAGTTATGGGGGGTCCTTTTGTAGAAAGGAGCCCTTGTTCTTTCTGGACGGCTGCATGTGAGTGTCTGGTGTGAAAGGTGTATTTAGAGTCAGTGTATATATTTATTCATTTGTTAGCTGCAAGTGTAAGTGCCCTGGTTAGTGAATAAGTTCTGCCTTTTGGGAGGCGGTTCCTGCAGGGAGAGGTTGAGATTCAATAACCTCAGTGTCAGAAACAATTGCATATCCAGCTACTCTTTTTCCTTTTGGGATTATATAGGAGCTACCATCAATATACCAAGTAAGATCAGGGTTATTTAAAGGGACTGAGGAGATATGGGAGAAATGAGGTATCAAGTCTTTCTAACGTCTCATTACAAGTGTGAGTTGGAGGCTCAGAAGAATTAGGGATAAGGGTGGCGGGGTTAAGAGTAGGGCAGCGTTCAGAAGAGAACTTGGGTGATTCTAGGAGGGTGATGTGGAGTAGTTGGATACAAGAAGGGGATAGAAGAGCCATGGTCTTGTGTGAGAGTAAGTGGGTAAATGACCCACTTACTAAGAGTAAGAGAGTAAATGACCATGGGTATCCCAAAAGTAAGTTTTTTGCTTTCTTGAGCAAGAAGCACAGCTGCAGGCAGAGCATGCAGGCAGGCTGGCCATCCTTGTGTGTGGTGGTATCCAGTCGTTTTGACAGATAAGCAATGGGGCCAAAGGAAAGGTCCTGCACCTGTCCTAAGACTCCTAGGGCAATTTTATGTCTCTCAGTAGTATAGAGTATAAAAGGGCGAGAGAGATCAGGCGGTGTTAAAGCTGGGGCCGAGAAGATAGCTTGTTTTAGAGCATTAAAGGCTGATCGGATGTTTGACTTAGGCTCAAGAAGTTCAAAAGATCCCCCGGGTAGCCTGGCATAGGAGTTGTGCTAGGAGGGCAAAATTGGGGATCCAGAGGTGTAGATACCCAGCCAAGCCCCAAATGGACAGATTTCTCTTTTTGATATAGCGAGTGGTAGGGCAGATATAAGGGACTTTCTATCAGTAGTTATATGTCTCTTTGTTGGTGTCAGGAGAACTCCAACACATAGGTGTTGGAGGTGACCTCAAAAAGGGAAAGTTGAACCTTAATAGAAGATAGGCAATAACCCTGATCAACTAGGAAGTTGAGGAGTTGTATGTCGCTCAGAGTGTAAGAGTGAGGGGCCACAATGGAGGAGATCATCTACATATTGGAGGATAGAGCTTGGGGCAAGATTGAGGGAGGTTAAGTCTGAGGCCAGGGCTTGGCCAAAGAAATGAGGACCATCACAAAATCCTTGGGGAAGGACAGAATGTGTTAATTGTTGGGAGAGATGAGGGTCTGGATCTGTTCAGGTAAAAGCAAAAAGATCTTGAGAGTCTGGGTGTAAAGGGAGGGCAAAAAATGCATCCTTGAGGTCCAGGACGGTGAAATAGGCAGTAGAAGGGCAAGAAGAGTACAGGGATTTGGGACTACCGGTGAGTGGGGACTACTGGGTCAGCGGGGACGACGGCAGCATTATTAAGTCTCAAGTCTTAACCCAGGCCATTTGGCTTTTCAACAGGTAGGATAGGCGTGTTATAAAGAAAGTGAGTGGGGCACAAGAGATCCTGACGCAGCAGCTTAGAGATGATGGGTTTAAACCCCTGTTGATGTATCTAGGAAACAGGGTATTAAAGTTGATTGGGAAACTTTGTTGAGTCTTTTAGATGAATATAAACAGAATATGGTGGGAGGGGTGATCAGTTTCCCAGACTATACAGCTTACAGAGGAGGAGGATAATGAGGGGGGTGAGGACATAGTAGGTTCGAGAAGCAGTAGCCAGGCCAGGTCAGGAAAAAGATTTGGAATAGAGAGGAAAGCCTTGAATTTGGAGAGTAGATCCCTTCCAAGGATTGGAGTGGGGCATTCTGGGAGTGTGAGGAAAGAATGAGAGAACGGGGTATTCTGAAGTGTGCAGAGGCTCAATAATCTGTGGTATAGACACCAAACCATCAACCCCCACAACAGAGATCTGAGACTAGTTTTTCCAGAATAAGCAGGCATGGCAGAATAGGTGGCCGTGTAGATAAAAAAAAGAGATCGGCTTACCTGCCACTGTGAGTTACCCTGGGCTCTGTAGAGGTGAGGAGAGTTGGGGCCTGGGACCCTGGGCACCTTCAGTCTTTGGTGGCAAGTCTCAGGAGTCTCGGCAGAGCTGGGTCTGAGGACTCCTGTTCAGGACCAGGAGGAGATGTCCGGATCCCTAGAGGGGGATTAGGGCAGTCTACCTTCCAGTGTCCCTTTATGCCACAGTAAGGACATGGACCCGAAGGGGCCCAGTGCCCTTCTTTACTGCACTTATAACAGGGCTTAGATGATTTCTTTTCTCTCCCAGAGGATTGAGGTTTGGAGCCGTGCAGGGCAGTGGTTATTTCTCTCTTCAAGCCTTTTTTAGTTTTGCCTGTTCTTCCCAGTTATTGAAAACTTTAAAAACCAAATTTAAAAGATCTCGTTGAGAGGTTTGAGGGCCTTCCTCTGCCTTTTTAAGCTTTTTTTTTTTGAATGTCTGGGGACTGGGAAATAAAATGGGTATTAAGGACAATAGTACCCCTCTGCTGAAGTTGGATCTAATTTTGTATATTTTTGTAGGGCTTCTGTTAATCTAGCTAGAAATTGTGCTGGATTTTCATCTGGTCTTTGAGTTATTTCTCTCTGAGTTTATCAAAGTTAATAGCTTTATGTCCTGCTTTTTGCTGCTGCTGCTAAGTCGCTTCAGTTGTGTCTGACTCTGTGTGACCCCGTAAACGGCAGCCCACCAGGCTCCCCCATCCCTGGGATTCTCCAGGCAAGAACACTGGAGTGGGTTGCCATTTCCTTCTCTATGCATGAAAGTGAAAAGTGAAAGTGAAGTCCTGCTTTTTGGAGGCCTGCAATAAGGTTATTAAGGTTGATTGGGAAACTTTGTTGCGTCTTTTAGATGAATATAAACGTGATTATGGGCTGTTCGCCCTGGACGCCCTGCCTGGTATTCCCAATTAGGGTCGTCCCTGGGAACGGCAGCTGAGCCTACAGGCTTAGTATCATCAGTTTATATATTTTATCGACTTGAGCCTGAGCGGCTTGCCAGACTCCTCCTCCTCCTTCTGGGAGGAGGGCAGAGGAGAGTATAATGTAAATATCATGCCAGGTCAAGTCATAAGACTGGGTGAGGTATTTAAATTCTTTTAAATAAGTGTCAGGGTCAGAGGAAAAAGGGCCAAGACATTTTTCGATTTGAGATAAATCAGAGAGGGAGAATGGGACGTGTACCTGAACAATGCCTTCTGTACCAGCCATCTCTCCTAAGGGAAGGAGGGGAGTGGGGAGGGATTGGGGTCCTGTTTCTTTAAGGCTGTTCTCAGCCGGGTATGAGGAGGGGGTTTAGGGAGGTCAGATGGGGACTTGAGACTCTGGTAGTACGGGGGTGGGGGAGGAAAGGGGGTGGAATGTAAGGTGGAGGTTGTGGGACCGGCTCTGCTATGATAGGATGAGAGGCGATTGGAGGTGCACTGTGGTCAGAAGGGTCAAAAGACGAGGAAAAATCCAAACAGGGATCAGAAGATATAGTAGTAGGGGGATGTGGTCCAGAATGGGCTGAACGTATCTGAGAAGTAGAACACTAAGTACAGAGAGAGGGCCAGAGAGCCGCGAGCAAAGAAAGCAAAGAAGGGACCTCTGACCACTCACCATCGTGGCGGCAGAAGTTATCGAGCTCCTGTAAAGTACTCTAATCGGGGGCTCCGTTTTCTGGCCACTGGGACCTCATATCCAGTCGATATTGTGGCCAGACCATGTTGGAGTAATAAGTGAGTCGCTTTGGGCTTGCTTCTCCTTGAAAACCCAAGGTTTTTTGGTTTTGGAGAAGGCAGCCTAAAGGGGTAGATTTTGCAGGTTAGACTGAGAACTTCCCGTTCTAGTTGAATAGGGAGGGAAGGCAAACAAGGGTGAGTGAAAAAACGAGAAAGGCCCGAGAGAAAAGGCGTCCCATTCTCACGGCCTTCTCGTCAGCGACAGGGTCCACTGTGAAATGGGCGCCCCCTATTCCAAAGTGAGACCAGGGCCCAAGGGCCGAGGGTGCCCTCCGCCTAGCGCTAGGGCTTCAAAAACCAGACGAGAAAGAGGATCCGAGAGAGCAGGAATTCACTCACCCCTGCAGCCCATGAAATGAGAGCCGGTGTGTGGACGTCAATCCAGCAAGGCAAGTGAAGAGTCCCATCCCGGGGGCTCTGCCCACTTTCTCGGGAGGTCCAAGGGAGGGAATTCCCCGAAGGTGGGCTCAGGAGAGGAGCCCCCCTAGCCGCGGTGGGTCTTCCCTCCCGGGTTTCAGCCCCAGAAACGGAAGACGAGCGCGGAGAAAAGAGAGCAAGCCAGGCAGTCAGGCAGAGAAAGATTTATTACAGGAAGAAAGAGAGAAACTGACTGGCTTTGGAGAGAAACCAGCGCTCTCCTTTTACAGACAACCCTTCTTATACCCTATCAATGGGGAATTGAGCCCTGGAGGGAGGGGGCCTCAGTTTATCTTTAGCCCGCAGCTGGGGTCTTGTGGTCACATAGTCGAAGGGGTCTCATGGTCGGGTGGTCACATAGTCTTGAGAAACTGGCACCAGCAGAGAAAAACAGGATATCGCCTTAAAGAAGAAACAGGATGCCCACCAGGGCCAGGTGGCCGCTGTGACTTCATCTCTTGTTTGTCGGGTCGCCACAATGGGCCGGGTTTTAACTATATTTTAACTATAAAACATATAACATATTTTAACTATAACTATGAGCCCCTCGTGAACCCTAACAGTACAGAACCCCTCTCAGGATCCGAACCTCTTTCACCAGGAAGCACCCAGTGTGTTCCAGGCGCTCAGCTGAGCAGCTCAGGGATACAACCTCCCTGAGACTGTCTGGGCCACCTTCCGAACCTCCCCACTCAAGAAGGCCCCGCCCCACGTGCGTCTCTATGGTTACAGGCCCCGCCCCCAATCAGAAGGATGGATTCCAGGCAGCCTTGGATCATTGACTGGGCTAGAATATTCCCTACTACAAGGGGAACCTCATTGTGGTTGCCACATGTACCCCTTTTATTTACACTATTATTTTGAGAGTTTAATGAGATCATGGATATATATAAAATCTATAGTGTTAAGAAGTACTCTGTAAAAAGTTACAAGTGGTATTAGTTCTGAAGTTATCCTTACTGACCTCTGGTCTTCCTCAAATTCGCGTATCTGAGTGTCTGATAACACACAGCTCCTTTCCTAGCTCAGAATCCAGGATGGAGGTCCCTCTCTGACCCTGCTTTGGTTTCGTAACTTCTTCCACGTCCCCCTGAAGACCTCATTACACCTAGACACAGGATGGGGTCTGAGACGTGAGAAATACACAACCCCCTCATGGTCTGTCTAGCAAGTTCACTGTTTACTGAATAATCCCTCCTTAGGAAATGAGAACTCAAGGTCTTCCATCCTTCCTTCCCTCTCCCTCTCCCTATTCCTTCTTCTCCCTCTCCCCTTTCCTCTTTTTTTCTTTCCTTCTATTTATTTCACTAACACATTAAGCAAGTGTATAAAAAACAAAGCCAGCCATCTAGGGTTCTGCAACAGGGAGTTAGCTCGCACCTAGAGTTGGCTCCCAGGCACTGCTGCCTTGGCCAGAACATGAGAATTAAAATTCATTTTTATGACATACATCTGCTGCCCACCGTATCTATTCAGAAGCTACTCCTAAATTTTCTAAGGAAATGAGAAGGCAAATGAAACAGATTCTCACTCCCAGTGGAGCCCAGCCTTCCAGCAAGATGCTTTTATGTGCACAGGAGCACAAGAATCTTTGCAGCTTCTTTCAACAGAAAGAGTTACAACAGTTGATTGGAGCTTCTTTTTAACTGAAAGCAGTATTTTCGGTATTGACGGTTAACAAGAATTGACTTCAGGTGCAGACATAAAGCAAAACCAACCAGCTGTATTTCTTGGAAAGTCTGCTGAAGCACTGGGAACCCACACGCACGTAGAGGACATGGAAACCAAACTTGCATCTGCCATTTCAAAGCCCGGGGTGTCACCTCCACCCCATGTTTTCAACAAAGATATAAACAATGCCCTGAGCCTTTGTTAAAAACAAGACATCAGGCCCAGAACAGAGTCGCTTATCCTAAGTCCCACGTCACCAAACCGAGACCGTTTCAACTTTCCCAGAGACGGCATCTTCAGTAAGTCCACCAGAAACCCCCTGACCAGCACCAGTCAGGGCATCTGCCTGACTGGCCCCTGCTAGCCTCTAAACCAGGGGTCCCCAGCCCCCAAGCCTGGGGCCAGTACCAGTCCACGGTCTGTTAGGAGCTGGGCCACCCAGTGGGAGGTGAGCAGCTCCCCATCGCTGGCGTTACCGCCTGAACCACCAACGCCCCTCCCCACCATCCATGGAAAAACCGCCTTCCACAAAACCAGTCCCCGGAGCCAAAAAGGCTGGGGACTGCTGCCCTAAAGGAAATAATTGGGCAATAACCAACCAGCTTTTTTTGACTAATAAAACTCCCCAGTTCCTGCTCCTTTCTGTCTATAAAAGTCTTTCATTTTGTACAGCTTCTCCGAGTTTCTTTCCACCTACTTGACTGGATACTGCCTGATTGAAATCAATTTTTGCTCAAACCCTAAAGGTTTTACAATGCCCCAAATGTCCCCTCCCCCGACAGCTGCCAGGAACCCAGAGCAACCAGGGCGGGTATCTGCTGTTCTCTTGCTGTCCCTGGAGGTGCTGGGTGAGTCCACTTGGTCCTGGATCCCCAGCTTTTGCTTCCTAAGCTTCCAGGCCATCTGAGCATTTCTTTTTCTGCTCTGGGTCAGGAAACCTGCTAAAGGCTGCCTACTCTGATGCAGGAAGGAGAGTGTCTGGCAACAGAGTGGATCTGACTTAGGGTGGGGCTGAGGTCTCAGGTGAATACAATTGTGTTTTACAGCTGAAATGGCAGGTTAAACCTATCAAACATAATCCATGGGGAACTTTTTAATTTAGGGAGGCCTGGCGTGCTGCGATTCATGGGGTCGCAAAGAGTCGGACACGACTGAGCGACTGATCTGATCTGATCTGAAGCTTATCCCTTTACAAGATGCCCTGAAGCAGCAGTCCCCAACCTTTTTGGCATGAGGCACTGGTTTCATGGAAGACAGTTTTTCCACTGATGAGGGAGGAGGGGGATGGTTTGGGGATGATTCAGTCGGATTACATTTATTGTGCACTTTATTTCTATCCACTCACAGGTGAATCCCAGAACCAAATTAATGACTGAATTTGCAAAGAAAAGGGCAATGTAAAATTTTACCTCCCTCTCTTGACTAGGCACCACAGATAGAGACCTGGGTAAGCTGACCCTGGTAACAATTTCCATCCTTTGGTGGCTTCTGCTCATTTTCCCAAGTTCCCTTCTGCAGATTCTGGAGAGAAGGAAGAGGAATTTTTCTTCTACCCTTTACAGTGAGTCCTTGGCTCACTCTTTCTCTAGGGTAGGGGTCCCCAACCTACAGGATCTCTTGCCCGATGATCTGGACACTTGGGTTGTTTCCACATCTTGGATATTGTGAATCACACTGCAGTGAACATACAGGTGCATAGATCCTTTCTAGTCAGGTAAATACCCTGAGGTGGAGTTGCTGGATCATAAGGTAGTTCTATTTTTAACTTTTTTTTAGGATGCTCCATACTGTTTCCACAGTGGCTGCACAGATGCACATTCTCACCAATACTTCTTTTCCTTTTATGACAGCCATCCTGACAGTTGTGAGATCATAGCTCATTGTGGTTTTGATTTATATGGTGCTAGTGATTCGTAATGTTGAGCATCATTTCATGTGCCTGTTGGCCATGTGAATGGCTTTGAAAAAAATGTCTGTTCAGATGTTCTGTCCATTTTTCAGTTGGATTGTTATTGAGTTCTATGAGCTCTTTATCTATTTTGGATATTAACCCCTTACTGGATATGTGATCTCCAAATGTCTTCTGCCATTCAGTAGGTTGCCTTTTTGCTTTGTTGGTGGTTTCCTTCACAGTGCAGAAGTTCTTTGGCTTCATGAAGTTGCATTCATTTATGTTTGTTGTGGTTGTCACTGCCTTTGGAGTCAGATCCAAAAAAACATCACAAAGAGCAATGTCAAACACCTTACCGCCTATGTTGTCTTCTAGGAGTTTCACAGTTTCTGGTACTGCATTCAAACCTTTAATCCATTTTGAGTTAGCTTTTGTGTATGGTATGAAATAGTGGTCCAGTTTTCCTAGCACAATTTACTAAAGAGACTGTCCCTTCCCCACTGTATATTCTTGGCATAAATTGACTATATACGCTTGGGTCTATCTCTGAGCTCTTTGTTCATTTCACTGATTTATGTGTCTGTTTTTATGCCAGAGCCATGATTACTATAGCTTTGTAGTACAGTTTGAAATCAGAAAGTATGATGCATCCAGCATCATTCCTCTTTCTCAATACTGCTTTGGCTCAATATCTCAATATTCAGGATATTTTGTGGTTCCATACAGATTTTAGTATTATGTGTTCTAAATATTTCTGTGAAAATGCCACTGAGATTTCAATGAGGATTGCATTGAATCTGTAGATCATTTTGGGTAACATGGACATTTTTACAATATTATTTTTTCCAATCCATTGTGTCTTCTTCAGTTTCTTTCATCAATGTCTCACAGTTCTCAGTGTATGGATCTTTTGCCACCTGCCTTGGTTAAATCTATTCCTATGCATTTTCTTCTTTCTGATGCAATTATAAACAAGATTATTTTCTTGATTTCTCTAATAGTTTGTTGATAGTATTTAAGAACATAACAGTTTTGTACATTGACTTTGCTTAACCCTGCAACTTTACTAAATATGTGTATTAGTTCTAACAGTTTTCTGGTAGAGTCTTTAGGGTTTTCCATATACAAAATCATGTTGTCCACAATAATAGTTTTACCTCTTCCTTTCCAATTTCATTGCTTTTTATCTCTTCTTCCTGATTGCTCTAGCCAAGATTTTCAATACTGTGTTGAATAAAACTGGCTAGAGTGGGCATCCTTGTCTTGTTCCTGATCTTAAAGGAAAAGCTTTCAGCTTTTTACCACTGAGTATAATTTTAGCTCTTGTCTTGTCATATATGGACTTTACTATATTGAGGTACATTCAATCTATACCCACTCTGTTGAGAATTTTTATCATAAATGGATGTTGAAATTTGTCAAATGCTTTTTCTGTGTCTATTGAAATGATCATGATTTTTATCCTTCATTTTGTTAGTACCTATTGGTTGTTGAACCTTTCTCTCCCAGAATAGCCTTTGCTTTTCTTGTTTGTCTGATTTTATGTACTGAGACCTTAGCTTTGGAACAGTCAAGTTGGGGGCCCCAAGATGTGATCAGAAGGAAATGCAGGGTAGAAATGCAGAAAGAAACGCCAGTGGCAACTAAAGTTCTACTGATTGTTGCCAGCTTTCAAGGCAACTGCCTACATCTATCTCTCGGCTGTGTTTTGGGAATGATTTGGGTCTTGGGAGGGTAGTATCTTTTGCACTCTCCTTAGGAATATCTCTTGCAGCTGAAGGCGAGTGGATTTTGCCACCCCAAAATATGCCAGTTACATATGAGGATTATTTTTTTTTAGCTAAAGGCAACCAAGAACTCAGTAGATTCAGGAGAAGCTCTTTACCTTCCCTTCCACTGCCTAATTTACACTGGAAAGAAGGCCTGTACCAGAAAGAAAAGTATTATCAAAGATAGCATTTTGAAACAGGAGGGAAGGGGCTGGGCACAACTTTCAAAAGAATGACAAAGCTGGTGAGGATACAACATAAACTGTTCAGAACCAGTGAGGTATAAGACGTCGGAAGATGTGACTTTCAGTGGACTTTGCACCTCATTATGTGTTCATTCAGAGAAGGCAAAGGCACTCCACTCCAGTACTCTTGCCTGGAAAATCCCATGGACAGAGGAGCCTGGTGGGCTGCAGTCCATGGGGTCACTAAGAGTCGGACACGACTCAGCAACTTCCCTTTCTTTTCACTTTCATGCACTGGAGAAGGAAATGGCAACCCACTCCAGTGTTCTTGCCTGGAGAATCCTAGGGACTGCAGAGCCTGGTGGGCTGCCGTCTATGGGATGGAACGGAGTCGGACATGACTGAAGCGACTTAGCAGCAGCAGCAGCATGTGTTCATTGTAAATATTAGCATATGCTGAATGATACAGCCACAGGTCCCATGACCATTCAGAGGCTGATCATAAAAAGCCAGAGTGGTGGCCCAATTGCTGGAAATCCCCATCCCTTCCCCCAAATTGTTGGAATAATCCTTCCACTTATTAGCCTATGAAATTACCCAGGCCACAGAAATTAACCACCCGTATTTCGGGGCCACTCTCAACCTTTGAGATAGACTACATTCTGTCTATGGAATGTGTATCTCTCTAAATAAATTCATTTCTTATCTATCACTTTGCCTCTCACTGAATTCTTTCTGCAATGAGACATGAAGAACTCGAGCTTGTCTTAAGACCGGTGTGGGATTTCAATAGAAAGATAGTGGGTTTGAGTCCTAGCCTGCGGGTTCAAGACCTAATCTGGGTTTTGGCTGGGTCTGCAGGGAGGCCTGGCGTGCTGTGATTCATGGGGTCGCAAAGAGTCGGACACGACTGAGCAACTGAACTGAACTGAGTTCCATCTGAGGTGTGTGGTTTCAGTTTTACCTAAGAAACGTATGTGCTAACCAGGCAATCTTTGTTTCTGCAACATCTCCTCTGCTTTCCTGTGAATTACCTTCCTCCCCTTTGTATCATCAGACCCCTACCCCTCTCCTTAGCTCTGGTGTTACACAGGATGTTGTTACCTGGCTGTCTTTTAAGCCTTCATATCTTTATGGGGCTCCATAAATTTGTTTCTCCTATTACTCTCTTACATCAATTTAATTATTAGGCCAGCCAAAGAACCTAGAAGGGAAGAAGGTGGAAAATTTTCCAGCCCTACACACCCAAGCAACTGTGCAATACTGCCAAGAATATTTGCTTTGTCTCGGCTGAAACCTGACAAGGTATTTGAGAGAATTCTTTTTAAAGAATGGTCAGAAGCTGACCAAGTTGGAAGCTGATATTCAGAGCCTGACATGAGTTTTTTCCCCCAAGGCTTTCTCCTTTAAGTTAAAATGAAACCATGTACCCAGAGCAGGGAAAAACCTTCTGAAGCCTTCGTGGAAGGATTACTAAAACATTCCCAAGACACATAGCTCTAAACCTAGGACAAGGGAATCTTCTGACTTCCATCTTAGTTGAAAATCTTCTCCCTGATATACAGAAGCAAACTGAGGATAATGTAGTTGGGAGAGTAGGGCAACTTCCATATCATTCAGGTGGGCCCAATCCTTTGAGGAATTAAAAACTGTACTTTTCTTACAAATCTTCACAACATCAGACATGTGCCTCCAGAAATAATTCAAAGCCCACCTATTCTTTTTTACCAAGTCCCAAACATTCCCTGGGAGAGGGAAATGGCAACCCACTCCAGTATCCTTGCCTAGAGAATCCCGTGGACAGAGGAGCCTGGTGGGCTGCCGTCTATGGTCGCAGAGTCGGACACGACTGAAGCGACTTAGCAGCAGCAAACATTCCCTATTCATCTCAAAAACCTTGCAGATATTTGTAAAACCTCTGAACTTAGCAAACAAAAGCCATTTGTGGTGGTACTTGCATTTTTCTCTGTGCCTTTTGAGATGTGAGTTTCCTCCAATTGGGTCGAGTGAGTCTCCACTTTCAGAGTTCAGTCTGAGAGAGGAAGTCCCATGTGCCCACCGTCTCCTTGTGTATTGCACTGTATTCACATGAGGGGCAATTTCACTTAGCTAAGGGTTCGGGAGATTTTGGAAGGAGGAGTTGACCAAGTTTATAAGTTCTGTGCACTTGGTGTCACCATTTTGCAACTATGGTAACTGAGTTTTGTAGACATTAAACATTTTGCCTGAGGTCACTCAGTGACCAGGGGAGCCAGGATTCAAATCTTAGGAGGAAAGGGATGTCAGTGGACTATCCGGGCTGTCCCCATTTGTGTGACATAGGTGGACTGGGATATAATGACTCATCATCGTCATAAGTGATCGCCAACATTTACTGACATTTGCTGTGCACCAGGTCTTGTGCTCAGAACAGACTAGAAAGACGAGAGCCATCTGAACTGGCCCCCCAGGGATTCTCTGACATTATCTCCCATCCCTCTTCACCTCCCTCTGTGTCACCACACCTCCAGATGCTCCCCAAACAGAGCAAACTCAGCTACCCTCCTCCACTCCCCCTACACACTCAGCCTGTGCCCACCCGACCCTGCTGCCCAGGGTACCCCCCCCTCATCTGGCCCACTTCCTCACTGAGATCTTCCCCCACCTGCTATTTAAACTCCAGGGCCTACAGCAGTGCCTGGGGCACAAGCAGATGTTCAGCAAATGCTTATTAAACCCATACGTGCTTGGTAAGTAGCAACTGGGTCCCCGAGGCCAGCCTCCTGAGCAGCTGATATACTTAACGGGCTCTGCGGTCTGGGAAGACTGGGGAAATGGCAACCCAGATGAGGACACAGCAGAGCAGAGGCCCTGAGATGACAAAGTGCTGGGAGAAGGGTGGAAAATCATCTTTGCGGCTAGAAGCGCACATGAGGATGTGAGAGGTGAGGCCTGGGGCGGGGAGGTGGGGGCGGGGGGGGGGGGTTGGGGAATGCAGGGGCTCTGCAGGCTGGGATTTTGCTCTGAACCCCAGCAGACTGACAGGACCTGCAGTGGGTTCTTGCCACGTCCCCTTTAGCCCTTGAGGCTTCCCCACGTGGCGTGGTGGTAAAGAATGCGACTGCCAAAGCGGGAGACGCAAAAGACTCCCTGGATCCCTGGTTGGAGAAGATCCCCTGGAGAAGGCAACGGCAACACACTTCAGTATTCTTGGGAGAATTTCTTGGACAGAGGAGCCTGGCGGGCTACAGCTCCTGGGTTGCAGAGTCGGACATAACTGAGCACACATCTTACTTAGCCCTTACTGATAAAATTCAGGAATCCGAGATGAGGCCAAGGAAATGGAGCGGCCTTGACACTCACACAGACAGAGACGTTTCGAGCCCGCCAAGGGGCTGGTGGGCGGAGGCCGGCTGAGGCCCCGCCCAGGCTGCCTGGCCGCCCCACCCCCTCGGGTGAAGCGAGGAGTGGGGCACGACCCCGACCCCGACCCTCAAAGACCCCAGAGCACAGACTCAGCCCGCAGAGGAGGAGCAGGGTCCGCAAACGTGGCCTTTATTTCCGGGCGAGCTTGAAGGAAGGTGGGGCCGGGTGGGTCCTACTGGCCTGGGGGTGCCGTCGGGACCAGCTCCATCGGTGGCGCCAGGTCGCCCTCACTGGGGAGCTGGGGGCCGGCCTGCTGGGGGGCGGGGGAGCGGGAGTCAGGCCTGCTGGGAGGGGGAGAGGGGGGTCGGCCTGCTAGGGTTGGGGGGCGGGCGTCAGGCCTGCTGGGGCGGGCCCGGGCCCCCCCCCCCCCCCCCCCCGAGGACGCCCTGCGCCCGCACGCGTGCCTCCCGCAGGGACCCCGGGCCCTCGCCGCCTGCTCTGTCTTGGCGCGCCTGCCGGCCCTCTACCTCTCCAGAGCCGGCACGGTCCTCTGGAGTGCTCCGGGTCTGGGCGGGGGCCTCCCCCCGGAGTTTCTCCGGCTCCGCCTTCAGCCTGCAGGGAAGGGGCGCTGAGGACCCCCGGGGGCGCGCCCTCCAGGGAGCCAGCGCTGGGGGCAGGCCTCGGCCCCTCCCCACCTCCCCGGCCCTCTCACCCGCCGATCGCCGTCCGGGCGGCGGGGGCCTCGGGCGGCGCAAGCAGCAGCCGCTCCACGTCCTCCAGCCGGGCCAGCGCCTGCCTCTCTGCGGGCGGGCGGGGCGTCGTGGGCGGCGCCGGGGCTCCCGCCGGCCGCCCCGGCCCCGCCCCCGCCCCGGGCCCAGGTCCCACCTTCGGTGAGCAGCTGCTCCTGGCTGCTCTGCAGGGCACGGATCTCCCAGGCCAGTCGCCGCTTCAGCATCTGCGAAGAGAGAGAGGAGCCCTGTCCCTGCAGCGCTCCTCCTGGTCCCCTCCTCTTCCGCGCCTCTCGGAAAGTCCTTATCTGAATTAGTGGGTTCATGCCTTCATTCAGCTACCCATTCATTCGGTGTGCAGCTTCTGCTGGGACCTGGGGGGCTCGGGGAGATACGCTTTCCCCCTCAGTCACTCGCCAGGTCCCCGTGTACCTCTTAAACCTCACCTCTTCCCACTCTTTCATCCTCCAGCCCCACGGTTTGCTCTTCCTCAAATACACCAGGCACGGTTCCCTCCCAGGGACATTTGCACTCTGACAACTGCATGGCTTCCTTGCTTATTAACCCGTGTCTATGTTCAGATGACACCTGCTCACAGAGGACTTTCCCACTGGCGTTACAGGATCTATCGACTTATTTTCTTGTTTTAGACTCTGGGCATGCCCACCCCGTGCCGCTAACCAGCTTGGGGACAGCAAAGACTTGGCCCCTCTGGAGTGCCGCTGGACACATCCAGAGACACTGGCTGAATGAAGGGATGGCCTGGCCATGTCTGGGTCAGAGTTCCCACTTGCTACTGCAGGATGGGTACTCTAGGCGAGCAGGAGGGGAGCGAGGTTAGCAAAGACCAGGGCAACAGTCTGGGCACCGGAGGCTGAGTGCGGCGGTGGGGGTTGGTGAGAGTTTGCTGGGTGGACTGGGCTGAGCGGGTGACAGGAAGAAAGGAGTCAAGGGCCACCCCTTGGCGTTGGGCCTGAGCAGTAGGAGGACCCTGGGCCCATCAGCAGACATGCTGGAGCCAGGGGAGGAGGGGCTTCAACAGAGGCAATGATAATGGCTCACGTGGAATTCCCAGAGGTCCTTGTGCGAGCCTCTCAAATCCTCCAGCTGTTCTTCCATGGGCAACCTAGGGGCCGACATCCAGGAATAAGCAAGCACAGGGTAGGACTGACACCCAGCCAGACCCAGTCTGGGGCTTCAGATCTGTACCTAGGGCTCCCTCTGCTAGGAGCCCCTTCATGGGTTTTGTCCTCCAAGCCTTGCATCCAACAGCTCACCTTGCAACAAACATGCCTTCCAACAAGCTCTCCCTCAGGCAAGCCCCACTCCCATCCCCCACACCAGCCCACTCCAAGCCCTAGACCCAGGGTCACCCCAGGGTTACCCCAGCTTCCTCTGTCCTCGAGTCTCTGTGATCTGAGAGTTTTGGATAGAAATTTGCTCTGTGTGCTCTGCCAACATGTAGTTCCTGGGAAAGGAAAGAAAACCCTCAGTTATAGTCTCTGAATGAGCCACCAAGCCTTCTAGCCGGAGTGGGGCTGGGAGTCTGTTCAGAATCTTTATCATTCTCCTTTTTTTAAATCAAATGTGACATTATAAGCCTTTCCTGACACTCTCATCCTGTCCATTCTGTCTCCCATCAAACCATGCCTTTCCAAGAAATCCCTGTGAAGGGTATACATTGGTTTAGTTTCATACATTCTAAAGTCCAGGGTTGAAGCCTGGATCTGCTATTCCACTATAATCTTATACAAGTTATTCAACCTCTGTGGATCTGTTTCCTCACATATAAAATGGTGGGACTGTCATTGTGAGGACTGGTTGATAACTGAACACTATCTGCTCCTCGGACAGTGGTAGATGTGGTGTGATTAAGCATATATACACTTTCACTATCTGTCATCAGGTTTTCCCATGTTATTAAAATCTTGATGCCCCAGAGTGTGAGACCTCTGGTCACAAAAATGTGTTAAGCAAAGGTTCAAAGGATGGAGAGATAGATGGAAAATAGGTGATAGGCTGGAGAGATGATGTCTGGTTAGAGGAATGATGAGTGGAAGGATAATGGATGGATGGAGAAATACAGGGAAGACTGATAGATAGCTGGCTGGCTGGATGGCTGGGTAAAGAAATGAATGGCTACATGGATGACTAGAAACATGGACAAAAGAAAGAATGGCTGGATGGATGAAAGATGATTAGATGGAAGGCTGGAGAGATTAATGGCTGTCTGGCTGGCTGGAGAGTTGGATAGTTGGTTGGATGTATGGGAGAGTGGATGGATGGGTCGGTAGATGGACGGGTGCATAAATGGGTGGCTGGGGGCATACATGAGCAGACAGATAAATGTTTTGGATGGCAGAAGAGCTGGATAGGGGAAGACCTAAAATAATACCAGTGGATGGAATTTAGTATCCACTTGATAAAGAAACTAGCAATGAATGATTAAATGAGTTCATCTGAACACTACCTCTTATCAAAGGTGAGCAGGAGAGGCTCTCATCTAGCCACTTGATTTTATACAAAGGGAAAATGAGTGTGTGTCCAAGATTTCTTTCCCCTAGCTCTGGCCCCCTCCTCCTTCAGGCCGGGAAATGAGGCGGGGAAGAACCAGGAGGGACCTCTTACCTCTGTGCCTCCTCCGCCTTCCTCTGGCAGTACAGCTGGAGGGTCCGCAGTGCCTCTGGGGGGAGAGGGACCAGGGGGCTCTGAGGAGTCAGATGGGGCAGAAGGGGCCTCACAGCACACTGGCCAGGACACTGAGGGGACTTCAGTGTTTACTCCAAGTCAGAGGGCAGCTGAGGGGCGGGTCTGAGCAGAGAGGGAAGCACCTGGCCTCTGATCTCAGGGGGATTCCTCTGGCTACCTGGGAACTTCAAGCTTTTGTAGGGGGACCAGGTAGAATAATGAGGACGAAGGGGCTGGTAAATACCTTGCTTCCTGCTCAAAACCTCCTCTAGGTGCACTTTCTCTCCATTCACTGGAAAACACAGGGACACTTTGAGTCTCCAGGGGCCTCATCCTATGCCCAGACTGCAACTTCATGCAAAGGGAAGGCCCCAGGTCACACAGAAGGTACAATAACCTCAGGGGAGGGCAGTGTCTTCTTGCTGGCCCTGCACCCATCTCCCGCTAGGGACCACCTTGATCCAGCTTTTTTCCCCTGGGAGCCCACACACCCTGTAAGAAGGGGTGAAGGACTACAGGGCTCCCTTGTGTAGCACGTGCACAGTAGAATGTGGAGAGGATGAGAAATGCAAAAAGTACACCATGACAAGCAGGAATAAAGGCTGTGAAGAAATAAATCAAACTGGTGGGGGTGGGGGGGGCGGTGTGCGAGATGAGGTGGTATTCGGTGTTTAGAAGGGGCCGCCAAGGTAGACCTGTTGGGGTGAAATTTCAGCTGAAAGGTGACTCAAAACAGCGCGAGGTGATGTGGGTTATGTAGGATGAAAGTATCAAAGGTGGAGGGAACAGCCTGTGCAAAGACCCTGAGGTCAGCACTGGCCACGAGCTCTCTGCGCCCTTCTGCTGGTCCCACTTACAGGAGTCCAGGTCCCGACGCAGGGCCTCCCAAAGAGCTTGGGCTTCTCCCAGTTCCTCACTGGATTTCTCCTTTGCTGGGCCAGAGAAAGGACGAAGACACAGTGTGAGGCGGCCTCCAGCCTTGCTGTGTTCTCCTGCAGCCCAGGATGCTACACACCCACCTTCAGACAGTCTAGAGGGGCCTGGATCTTACAGGTGATGCAGTGGGGCCTTCCCCAGCCCAGGCCCCTCTTGGCCAGTGGATCTTAAATCCTGGAGTTTACCTTGCTGAAGCTCATGAATCCGGTTAATCAGATCTTCAATCTGTGGCTCCAGGCTTCCCTCTGCAGAAGGAAATAGAAGACTGAGCCAGAGATGGCAGGTGCCTGGCTGTCCTGGGCAGAAGGAGCAGGATGGGTGTTGGCACTGTGTCTCTGCTGCTGTCGATCGGCATTTATGGAGCGTGCAAGAGAAGCCCTTGCAGGGCCTTCTAGGTGGGAAAGATGGACACTGAGCAAAGATTCGTGATGTCAATGCTGGTGGCAGTGGATGCTGTGAAAGGAAATAAAGTGGAACAAAGGGCTGAAGAATCAAAGAAGATGCCTCTTGAGATATGGAGAGGCCCCAAATGATGTGGAGGAAGGAACCCTGTGGTTCTGGAGTGTGGGGCTTAGGGAGCATGGAGGGGGGAACATGCCAGCCAGAAGGACCATGAATGCAAAGCCCCTGCAGTGACTGAGACATATGCCTAAAACATACGGCTAAGGGGCCTGGAAGGGCTGGCGTGAGTCTAGTGAGCTAGCAGACAGTAGCAGGAGGCAAGGTGGAGATGTGGGGGTGGCAGACAGCTCAGGGCCTTCTAGGCCATGGCAGAGGCTTGTGCATGTAATTCTGAATCAGGTGGGAGACAGTGGACACCTCCTGAAAACTCCCACCGCATGGAAAGCCTGGCAGGGTGGGCTGTTGCTTCTGCATATCTGGACTCTGGTGTTGAAATATGAGGAAGATGCAACTTGCATTTTGACAGCTATCAAATTCTCCAATGATAGGGAGATCACTGCCTCTTTAGGGAGTCATCTCTAACTTTGCACAGTCCAAATTTCAGTGCTCCAAATGCGGAAGCCCTTCTCATCCTCTCTGGCTTCAAGGTTGAAAGCGCAAAATTGAGGGGGAAATCTGTCCAACCTTTGCTGGGTGTCACTACCACCCTGAGACGTCCTGAAGTTCAGTTTCTGGATTTTTCGGAGGCCACCAACCCCAGCTCTTGTGACTTCTTGGAGACTGAGTGCTCTCCGAGTTGCTGATTAGGACATGACTCCCTGAGGTCTTTGTTTTACCGGGGATGGTCAGGGTCACTTAATTTTCAATCCCCCAATTCCTCTACCTAATTTTAGCCTAGGCAGCAGCTCCAATGCTGTAGCCACAGAGTCAGGGAAGGGAAGGTTTTATCTGGAACAGACCAGTGGATTGTAGTATTTTAAGCTGCTGATGGACTAGGGGAGAGGCAGATTCAACCTCAAACCCAGCCAGTACTTTGCCCCAGCCCTGATGTAGATACTGGATGCAGGCTGGTTCCCAGTCTCCCATCAACAAGCAAAGCCAGGTGCAAAGCTTCTTGTGTTGCCATCTGCCATTTGTATATAAAAACGGACAAAGAATATACACCCAAAATGGAATTTTTTTAAATCTCCAGAAAAATACCAGAAAATGTAAAAATAGTTGCTGCTGGGCTATGGGTCAAGGAAATAGATGGCTGGGGTGTGTGTGTGTGTGTGTGTGTGTGTGTGTGTGTATGCACACATGCATTTGTGTGTTGGGGAGGAGCTTATATGTCTTGAATTTCGAAGCTGTGCTTTTGGTTGAAAGAACTAAACGGTATAAGAGGAAGAAAGTGCAATGGGATCCTTCCCCAAGGTTGTGAGTTGAGGGGTTGGGGATTGAACCACATCTTCCTGTCTTAAAACCTCTTCGAGCTAAGCCTCAGACACAAGGAGACACATGACCTTTCTGCAACTTTTTCACCATTTCCAGCAAGTCTTCAGTCTTCTCTGATGACTTGGTCTGACCTGTGGAATGAAAACCAGAATTACAGCATGCAGTGAGAGTGACAGGGGACTGAGGAAAGGTCCACACTTGTCTAGGAAGGGAGGAAGAAAGTCTCAGCAGGTTCTGAGAACACCCTGGGCTGAACCAAGGATCGGTCGAGGGGCAGCCCCCCAGCCGGAGCAGGGTCCCTACAGGACCCCCGTCTTTTGTCCCAGAGGCCAAGGGAGTGCGGTGGGTGAATCAGAACCTCTACTGGTCAGTTCTCCCCAGGAGGTTGCAGGACACCACCCTTAGCAAAATTCAGGGGTGAGAGAAGATGAGGCACTTTAGTTGCTGCTGTTCTCAATCAGTATGAAGTTGCAGGCAATGCGACAGGCCAGAATGATTTCATAGGAATTTCCTTCCAATAATTGTAGGCCACTATTTGCAAATTCTGAAAGAAGTGATGGGTTTAGGGCATGGTTTAGCAATGGCTGCTAACATCCACAAAAGACACCTGGATATTGTGAGCCTCCTGATGGAAGAACACAACACCACCTGCGAAGGACTCTGTTCCCCGTCCCCCAACCCCAACCAAGAAAAAAAGAAAAAGGGATGGGATACTATCAGGTTTCCATTTCTAAATACCAATTCAGAGGAAATATGAGGAAAAGGAAAACACAGGACACAATGGGGATGAAGTCAGCATCATCCAGATGCTGGGAAATTCAACACATAGGACAACCTGGTTTCTTCAACAAATAAACTGCAAAGAAGGAAAAGAGGGGAAGAGGAAACTCTAGATTAAGAGATGAGACGTATAGCAATCAACTCTAATGGACGGACTTTATTAGGTCTTGATTCAAATGTAATTTTGCCACATATATTTCTAGGTACTTTTTAAAGTGAGCCTGTGTTACTTATAACAACAACAAAAACAGAAAAAATACCAACATCTTAAACTCTTGTAAAATCAGTGAGAAAAGGGCAACTCCTAGTGACCCACTGCTTGCTCTCTAAGAAAAATTAAGCAGAGAAGATGAAAAGAAGCTCACAAAACACATATGACAGCCAAAGAGTAAATGAAGAAATGCTTACCCACCTTGGTATACAATGCAAAGTCCCTCCCTCCAGACCTAAGTTCCTCACTTACCCTCTGCAAGGCCACCTGTGTGATAGGCTGTTTGTGTGTACTCAGTGATCATTCAAATCACATACAAGCATTTTCTGATAAAGATGGTGTCATGTCCTAAATGGCATTTCACAGTTTATATTTTTCCTTATTTAAAAAATATTTATTTGTTTGACTGCATCGGGTCTTGTGGCACGCAGGATCTTCAATCTTCGTTGCAGCATTTGCGATCTCTCGTTACGGCATGTGCCGTCTGCTTTTTAAGTTGTGGCATGCAGGATCTTTAGTTGCAGCTTGTCAACTCTTAGCGGCGGCACTGGGGCCTAGTTCCCTGACTAGGGATCGACTGAACCCGGGCCCCCTGCATTGGGAACGTGCAGACTTAGCCAGTAGACTGCCAGTGAAGTCCCTGCATTCTTCCATTTGCTAATATATATACTAATGATCTTTTAAAGTTGTCCTCTATTGATGGACATTTAGGTTGCTGCTTTTGCTGTTACAAATAATGCCACAGTGACTATCTGCATTAGTTTTCTTGAGAAGCCATAACAGTACCTCTACGTGGGTCTTTCTTTTGGGTCTTTTACCTTAAATTCTATCTTTGTATGTCCAAATTTCCCTCTTCTTATATGACACCAGTTATTAGATTAGGGTACACCTTATTCTGCATGAAACAGTCTCAAAAACTCTGTTTCCAAATAAGGTCACATATTGAGGTTCGAGTGAACATGAATTTTAAGGGGACACAATTCAATCTAATATAAGATCCTGGTACATTCTTCTTTATGCATGCATGGGAATGTTACTGAATGAATTCCTAGAAGACTACTGGATGGATCAAGGGGCATGTATGTTACTAAATTTGGTATTTTGAAGTTGCCCTCTCCCTAGAGGCCCATGGAAGACTCCTTCCTCACACTCTTATCATTCAAATATTTTTTCAACCTTTGTCACTTTTGCCAATCATATAGGCAAAAACAGTATTTCATTTCAAATTTTCTGGTAGTAAATACCAAAAACTTACTTAACTCCTCTGGATCAGAAATTCCACCTCAAGGCATCTATTTTAGGAAATAATTAAGGATGGTGGGCAAGACTGTTTCATTGTCCATAATCTTAAAATATGGAAGCAACTTAAAGATACCTTAGTTGATTATGGCACCTTCATAGGCTAAAATTCTTTGCAGCCATTAAAACTCATGCTATAAATCAGGGACTCTTAACTTGAGCTTATTAAATTTTGCTAAAATATTTGGTATTATGTTCACTTTCTTTACATCTTTTTTCCTTAAATTAGTATGTATTCATTTAATTTTGCATTTGAATTTTTAAATTACTTAATAAACAACTGTCGAAGAACAAGAAGTAAAAAGTAAAAGTCTCCTCTCACCAACAGTCCCTTAACTAAGTGACTCCAAGTTTGGGGAAGACACTTAGAACTTGGTAAGATGTATCGCATGTATTGCTTTAATTTTCACTTAACCAAGTAACATTCTAAAAACATTCAAGCACTACAGAAATATGTAAAGTAAAATGCAACTCCCTTCTCTTCTTAGCTCTAAATCTTATTGTCTTTCTCTGGTATCATTGGTTGGTATGTCTCCTCTGGATACTTTTAAGTTCTTCAAATACTCTTAGTATTTGGAATAAAAAAAAATAAATCTAATAATAAAGAGAGGTGTTTGTGATTACTTGTTTTGTTTTTAATATTATGAGGATTTCCAAATGCACATGAAATTAGATAGGATACCGTGATGAACTCTGGTTTACCAGATCTAACAATCATTAATATCCACTGATATTTGCTTCAGCTATTTTGTGTGTGTGTGCTGAAATATTTTCAAGTAGATCCCAGACTTCATGACATTTCATCCCTAGATGAAATTCATTAAGAATCTCAAAAAAACAGTCTCAACTACTAGAAGACATTTTCTTAGACGACTGCAGTTCTAGAGCCCCACCAAGATTAACAATCATCACTAATCATTGGATCATTTATATCACCAAATACCTACAACACATGCGGTTCCCCCCGATTGTCCCCATATGTCTCTTACAGCTGGCATGTTCAACCATTTCTGTGAAAGCTCAGTTTTTCCTCTCCACTGCATTTCGAGTCCTAGTCATGCAGTAAGATCATGCTGCTGCTGCTGCTAAGTCGCTGCAGTCCTGTCTGACTCTGTACGACCCCATAGACGGCAGCCCACCAGGCTCCCCCATCCCTGGGATTTTCTAGGCAAGAATACTGGAGTGGGTTGCCATTTCCTTCTCCAATGCATGAAAATGAAGTCGTTGAGTCGTGTCCAACTCTTAGCGACCCCATGAACTGCAGCCTACCAGGCTCCTCCATCCATGGGATTTTCCAGGCAAGAGCACTGCAGTGCAGTGCCATTGCCTTCTCCAAGTAAGATCATGAGTGATCGGTAAATCTTAAATAGTTCAAGTAACATTTTGACAAAAATTTTAAAAAATCAACATGACAAAACAAAACAGCCTATGGAGTATGAGCCCCTTTGAAACATTTTATTTTTAAATAATTTCAGACGTACATGAAAACTGTAGAAATAGGCCACAGTGCTATTTGCCCCTGCATCAGATTCCACATTTGGGAGCATTTCTGCACACAAATTGCAGGCATCATAACCCACTATTTCTTAATATTCCAGTACGTATTTATAAGGGAACTCTACCAGTATAACCATCAAAATAGAGATGTTAATAACTAGACCAATATTAATGTACAATCCCCAGATGCCATTCAACAGATATTTTAAAGTTATTCATTACTACTGGCATTTTCCTTTAAAATTCAAAAAAATGCTTTCACTTCTGCACAACCTCCAAAATTCAAGACCCTTGTTCAGAGTCACCAGTTAGGCCTTTAGCCTTCAGACATTTTTCTATGTAATACACATAGAGCTATAATTGTATAACTGAACTGCCTCTTTTTCTTAATTCCAACTTGCTTTCTCTCATGAGAACATGATCCCTGTGAAGCTTACTCTGTGTTAGCGAATCATGGTGTTCGCCCTTTTTTTCCGGCCGTGCTGCAAGGCCTGCAGTATCTTAGTTCCCCAATTAAGGATTGAACCGTGGCCACAACAGTTAAAGTGCTGAGTCCTAATTCACTGGACTGTCAGGGAATTCCTATAATCTTCTCCTTTTAAAATTAACTGTAATGAATTAAATTCGAATTTAATTATTTCTTCCTGCCTCTTTAAAAAAAACAATGTCCACCACATAGGCATTCCATAATGCGTGAATATACTTAAAGTTAGCCATTTCCATGATTGTTTCTGTGTTTTGCTCCCATCAACAACTTTCCAATGACCCTGCCTGGTCCACACATCTGTGTATTCTATGATTTTCAAGCATGGCGACGAAAGATAAGAAATAGCGTTTTAGATGCTATGCGTATTCTGACAAACTGCCTCCAGCAAAGCCTTTGCTGGCCACTTCTACTATCAGTGCAAAAGAAGTCCTGTTCTGCCAGAGTAATCAATAGCAGATATTCTTCCTGTTCTAAAGCCAATTTGGATGGTTTAGAAAGGGCAACTTGATACGCTTTTCAATTTTCTCCATTGCTGGTGAAGTTAATCATAACTTCCTTTTTTAAAAAAATGTAGTAATACTAGTTTTTCTCCCCATAGTAGCAGCTATATTAAGAGCTTAATAAGGGCAATTTATTGGCATCTTCTTGTTGAAAGCTTGCACTCAACATGAGGCCATAATCTAAGAGAACTCTCAGTGTTATTTCATTATTCATACAATAAAAAAGAAAATTACTGAGCACCTACTTTTGCCAAGTAAGCACTGTTTCAGGTGCTGGGGAAATGGTAATGAATGGTCTGTTCTCAAGCTCACAACGTAGGGCAGACAATATACAAGTACATAATCATAATCACTGTTGTCATCTGCATAGATGTGTTTGGAAAGATGTAATCCAATGTGTTTATTACCAATAAGGTGGTCTAAAGAGTGTGTAGGAAGGTCACAGATAGATGAAAGGAGGGCAAAGAGTTGACAACTGTATATACACAGTGACCAGTACATGGGCATTCATTTTATTTTCTGTGCTTAGGTACACTTTGAAAATTTTTATAGTTAAAAAAAGTGCTAGAGGCATAGCGGGGTATCATTGTCTTAGACAATTTTCTTCTTTTGCCTAGACTGCGATTTCCAACTCCCTCTAGAACAATTTTGTCTTTCCTCTCACTGGGGTAGGGGGCATCAGTATTAACAAAATGCCCGGGAGAAAAGCAGCTCTCTTGAGAGTGGCCATCCACGATTAAGATTTAAGAGTCCATGCAAAGTGTGGCATGTGCTCGGTGTGAAATGACAATATTGGAATTACTGTTAAGTTTTCTTAGATGTGGCAGCACTCGAGTGGGTTTTGTGAGATCCACCCCTTTATTGTTTGAAAAGATGAATACTGACGTATTCGATCTATTTAACTCAAGTATAATCAATAAAATCGACAAGTTAATCTAGATGCTGAGAATTATGTTTTTATCTCCGCTTCGTTAAACAGCAGTTTTTAATTTTTTTTTATTTTTAGAACTGGTACCAGTATTTCATTATTGTAGCAGACAAAGGGCTTCCCTGGTGGCCCAGACGGCAAAGCATTCGCCTGCAATGCAGATCCCAGTTTCTTCCCTGGGTTGGGAAGATGCCTTAGAGAAGACAACCCACTCCAGTATTCTTGCCAGGAAATCCCCTGAACGAAGGCGTCTGGAGGGCTAGTCCACGGGGTTGCAGACTCGGACACGACGGAGTGACTACACACTGCACTACGGCAAGGGGACGAAGGTTCCCTCCCTTCAGCCCTGGATGCCAGAGGCCCCTTGCCCTCACTACCTTCGCCATCCTCCACGACTTTTGGCGACTTCACTTCCCGAGGCTCCAGCTTCCCCGCCATCTTCCAGCACGCAGCTGATACGCGTGCGCTTTGGTGATTGGTTTAAACAAAAACAAAACAAAACCACGCGATGGCAGAAAGGCGGTACAGCGTGCACGCGTCCAGTGCGTCTCTGCGCATCAGTTGAGCAGGGTGAAGAGCAACGGGTGATCAGCTCACCAAAGTGGACCACCCAGAGATCTCTGAGCGACAGTTAGCACACACACGTGCAGCACGAGGCTCCAAGCTCCAGCTTAGCGAAACCCGAGGCAGGACTAGGGTCTTGGTTGTTGGGGTGTTGAGTGTTGCACACACACATAGAAATTACAGGCAGGCCTCTCTCTCTCTCTCATCTTTGCCTGGGTTGTGCGGTTTGTGAGTCTGGGACGACTGTGCAGGTGCTGTGCGGTTCAAGTGGTGCAGTCCTCTTTCACAAATCCTCATTTAACAGCCTATGAGCGGTTAGTTATCTCCAGCTCACAAATGAATAGAATGGGCCGTGGAAGCTAAGTGGATCTGTGTAAAAATTCTGGATCTCAGTCACTGTGTGAAGTCGAGTACTTTGCCCCGGGTTACACAGGCAGGTAGACGCTGGAGGTCACCTTCTTATTAATATTAGCAGCAGCCAGCGCTGATGGGGTCATTTTTTACTGGGTAAAGATGAAGCACATGAAGGGCAAAGGAAACGTCCTTGTGGATATCAGTTTTAGGCCTTTTATGTGCAGTTCTCTTTTCTTTAAAAATATCCTCAGGCTGTTTCAGGGCACAGACTTAGTCCTACATTTCCAATTCCAGAACTGCCGTGGGCCACCAAGGGAGACCTTGGCCAGCCCTAGACACTCTGGGCTGAGATCCCAGGGAGGAGGCAGGCCCCTGACGCAGGACTGAGCGTGTGGTGTCCAGGAATGGAGGAGACGGTCCCTGACAGAGGCTGGAACACCATCCCAGTGGAGGAGGTGAAGGCAGAGGGAGGGGAAGAGGGAGTCTCAAGGATTTTCCCAGAGACAGAGGGGCATGAGGGGGCTGGTCAGGCAGCCTGCTCACCTGTGTGCAATCACACTGCCACCCATGTGTCTTTGGTGGGCAGCCCCCCAAATCCTGCTGCACTGCCCAGGGAGATAGGGACCAGCCACAGGACACAGCAATCCACCCTGGTATTCTTGCCTGGGAAACTCCATGGACAGAGGAACCTTGCGGGCTACAGTCTGTGGGGTTGCAAAAGAATCGGACTTGACTGAGCGACTGAGCACACACAGACATACTACCACCATCAACCCCCCAACCCTGCCCCATTTCCAGGGTGAAGACAGAAGGTAAAAGCCCAAGATGGTGGTTCTCAACATTGCCCAGTCTGGAAGCTCTGCCTCTCAAGGGCCAGTAAACAAGCCATTGTGGGAAGCTTGGTCCGTAGAGGCCACTGGGACTGCTGGGGGTGTGGAGTACTTGGGTGGGTAACGAATGAAGAGCCGATCCTCCTCTTTCTTCACCCAACGCAGGAGTTTGGTCACTGCAAGGATGGCGCCCGCCTTGGTCACCAGGGGGCTGAGGCAGGTATACAGCTCAAATTTGGAGGTCACCTGCGGGTTTGAGAGGAGACACGGTCAGTTGGTCCTGAGCTAGCCAAGCTCAGTGCTGTCCATCCTACCCTAGCCCCACACAGGTCTCCTGTTTGGAAAATGCACCTGGCAGCAGCTCCAACCTGGTCACTGGGCTAAAGCAGGTAAGCTGATGCTTCTGTATCATGAGTGGGCCAGGGGGTCAGCCAGAACTAGTGATTTCAACTGGGTGCTATGTGTGTGTGTGCATACACTCTCTGGACCTCAGTTCACTCATCTGTGGACTGGAGATAATGACAAGAGTGCTTAACATTTAATGAGTAATTGTTGTATACAAAGTCCTGTTCTAAGTTCCACACACTTAAGTTTTTATCATCTGTAGCCTGGGTGTGATGTGAGGATTAATTCAACTTAATCTTCATACCAACCTGAGAGGCTTAATCCGATCCGGTCACCAGCACCTTTCCACACCACTGTTGTTCTCCCCCTCACTCCTCTGTGCCAGCCACTAGCCTCCGCCTGCTGTTCCTCAGACACAGCCAGGCTCAGCCTCACCTCGTGGCACTCGCACAGTCCTTTCCCTCTGCCAGGTGTACTGTTCCTCGAGACACCCCCATGCCCTGTGACCTCCCCTTCCACTCAGATGTCATTTCCTGATCGCCCGATCTAAAATCCTGGGACTACCAGATCCTGGTGTTGAAATACCATCCTCTACTAAAAGGTTCAAGGACTCACTGGACAGATGGTAGATTTCAGGACAGGCACAGAGAAATTACAAAATAAGCTTGGACTATCTTTTTCCAGAAAGTAAGAAGTACTTAAGCAGTGATACAGATGTGTCAAAAAGACATAGGGGGAGGACTTCCTGGTGGTCCCGTGGTTCATACTCCACCACAGGAGACACAGGTTTGATCCCTGGTCAGGGAACTAAGATCCCACATGCCTACACAGAGCAGTCAAAAAATTTATTTGAAGAAAAAAATAAAAAGATATAGGGGCCAGTCTGGCTAAATCCATGGCTTCTGCTGACTAAATAAGAGAGAGTTTGAGCACAAAAATAAAAGACAGCAAAAGATTTTAGCTCATTGAATTCAAGAAAAATCCATGATATGAAATTTAAAATTCAACAAATAAACAGGAGCAGGGAAAGCTCTTTCATACAGCAGAATCTCAACCAATAAACATAGAAGTTAGGATGAAATGAGAAAAATCACCATATGGTAAATGCCAGAGAAAACAGCTGTCACAGGCAAAAATCATTAATGGATATTAAAATTAGTGGATGAAAATATGGTGAAAAAGAGCACACTGACCTAATCACCACAAGATACTAATTACAAATGGCAAAAAGATTGACTATAAAGTGGAGAAACCTGGCAGATACCACCTTAATGAAGTGAACAGGAGTCATGTCAACAATGGGACACAGTGATGTCATGGTCCTCCTGATACAACACAGAGAAGGATATCTGACACTTCTGCAAGAGGCTTGCTCAAGAGGCATGACTTGACAAAATGTTATTAGAAAAAACCAAGTTGAGGGGCATTCTACAGACTAACTGGCTGGTACTTCCTAAAAATTCCCAGGTCGTGAAAGACAAAAAAGACCAAGGGAATGTTCCAGAATAAACGAGACTAGGATGACACAATCAATCTGAACATGGGCTCCTGGACTGGATCCTGGGCCAGTGAAAGGACATGAGTGGGACGACTGGTGAAGTCTGAACGAAGCCTGTGGATAAGATATGATTCCACTGATGTTAATTCCCTGATGTTGATGAGTTCCGCTGGTTATGTTAACATCTGGAGAAACAAAGTCAAAGACCTACTTCATATAATTTTTTGCAACTTCTTTGTGAGTTTAAAGTTGTTTGAAAATGAAAACAAAAAAAAATTTTTTTAATAAAATTCTCAGCCTAGAATAATGCCTGATACATAACAGACATGGCATAGATGAGTTAAAAAATGTGCACTAAATGTCAGAATTTAAGGGAAGTGCCATCTCCAATGGAGTCACATTGACCAAACCCCCTGAACAGCTGACCTTTAACAAAAGTGTGGACAGCAGTCCTGAAGAGACCACAGGGAAGGATACCCCAAGTGGAAGGCACAGCATGGAACCAAGCCTGCAGTGCTCAAGTGCTGGGGACAGACAGAATCAAAGTTCAACTGGTACCCAGGGCCACAGAGGGCGGGGCTGATGTGAAATTGACAGGCAAAGTGATCGTAGTTAATGGGACCTCTTGAGAGGGGAAGACATTAATGAGGGAATGGTCAACAGAAGGATGAGTCTACGAGGTTTCAGACACTGAGACTGATGGGTTTCAAAGACACATGGGAAACTTCCCTGGTGGTCCAGCCGCTAAGACCCTGTGCTCCCCATGCTGGAGACCCAGACTGGGTCCCAGGTCAGGGAACTAGATCCCACAGGCCACAACTAAAGAAAGATTCTGCATGCCACAACAAAGACCCAGCACAGCCAAATAAATATTTAAAAACAAAGACACGTGGAGCAATAGGGACAGTGATGGATACAAAACCGCTTGAAGGAGGCTGCTGTGGCTGGAGGGGATATAGCGGAGGGAAAGAAGGCTTGCAGTGTGGGAATCGACTCCTTCAGAGCCCTGTTCAACTCACCCAGGCCAGAAGGGTCTCCTTCTCAGCCACGTGGTAGATGAGGCGCAGCGGCCGGGAGGGGCTGTGCAGCCGGGCATGCAGGCGGTGGTACAGGTCGGACAGGCGCTGTCGCTCCTCCTCTCTGCTGTAGGGGGCCTCCAGCTCGGGGCTGCAGTGACGGAGCGGGATGAGGGATAGGGTCAGTCTAGAGCTCTCTTGGTTGGCCCATCTCCCCTCTGTCTAGGGAGTTCAATTAAAGTAAGGGAGCTGAGCCTCCTCCCCCGTTAGCCTGGAGGCTTCTTAGGGCCTAACCTCCCCATGAAACATGGGGATTCCTGGAGTTCTGGGGAGTTCCTCTCCATCAGGACAGGGGACTTCTTGAGGCTGGAGGCTGACTCCTGCATCAGGCAGAGACCCATTCTACTGCATGTCTTGAGAGCACGGCCGGCTCTCTCTCCAGTCTTGTCTGTTGAGCGGCTGAACCTTCCAGTTAGATAAGCCTCCCCACCCAGCCAAATGCCCATGGGGGCAGAGCCCACCTGGTAAACTGGGGCAGCTGGCGGTGATGGTCAGGGATGTCCAGTGGCTTATAGAGGAAGTGCCGGAGGCCAGGAGCGCCCACAGCCTGCACACTGTAGGCTGAGGCACTGGCTGATGCAGCATTTGAGAAGCTGGCAGCCTCCCTGAGGGCACGCATGGCTCCGAGCGAGTGCATGCCCTCTTCGACCAGGCGTCGGCAGGTGGCCATGTCATGGAAGGCCTCGGGGTCGGTGCCCAGCAGCAGCAGGCAGACGGGCATGGCGTCCAGGCGGGCCACGTAGGCGTAGAAGAAACCATCAGGATTGAAGCGGGGCAGACACACGGGTGCCCAGGCCTCGCCCGCCGCGAAGGCTGGTGCCCCCACCCAGTCCAGCAGCAACTGCAGGTCGGCGGGGTCCAGCCGGCACTCAGCCAGCACCGTCCGCTCCTGGGCAGCTGTCACCAAGCGACCGCCCACCGCCAGCACCGAGAGGGCCAGGCCGGGTGCCGTGCAGCGTCGGAGCAGCGCGCCCAGCGCATCCCGCAGCGGGCGAGCCAGAGGCACGCAGCGCACGGCGCCCAGCAGCAGGGCCCCGGGGTCCCGCTCCACGCTGTCTAGAAGTCGGTCCAGGGTGCGCTCCGAGCCGGCCAGCAGGCGGCGGAGATCGTAGTTCTGCTTGCGCGCAAAGATGCGGGCCACGCTGGCGCGCGTCAGAGTGCTCACGATCTGTGCGTGCACAGCCAGCAGCTCCCCACGTAGCTGGGCGGCTGACTGAGGAGTCCTTGACACGGCCACCAGCAGCAGCGGGCCCTGCTGTAGGAACACCAGCTTGTGGTCCTCTGGGGGAGGGGAGGGAAGGGACGGTCGGAGGGAGATGGGTCAGTGGTGACAGGAGGGGGTCACATGGGGCTCTTCCACATTCCCCCCCACCCCCACCCCCGACAAGGCACACACAATTGGTCCAAGCCCACTCTGTCACTCCGGGGACACCAGGACAAGGGTAAGGACAAACTGGGGGAGTTGGGACATTTGCAGAGATATGATGGGATGGTCAAGAATCAGGCATACAGCATGCAGCGGGGAAGATAGAGAAAGGAAAACTAACAGAGCTAGAAAAACACCCAACTCACACAGCCCCCACGCTCAGGCTCTCAGGCAACAAGGAAGTATCCAGCCAGTTACATCCCAGTGAGTTGATCAATCAGAACTCAGCAGGGTAAACGGACAGATAGACCCCCTGGACAGATGCCTGGCCAGCTTCCACACACACTGACTCACTCCTAACTAGCTCCATAGTGCCCTAGGCAGCCAGCCAGCCAGCCAGACCTCCTGCCAGACAGCCAAGGTCCCAGTCACTGTCGCCTACTCTGCTTCCTGCCCCTTTGCTCACCAGCATAGATGGCGCGAATGGCATCTCCTGCGCTCTGCACGAAGGACACCAGGGCTGTCATCACACCCATGGTGGTTGACAGGGCTTCCACACTGCCGTACCTCGAGTAGATGGGCTTGCCAGCCTCACTCAGCACAAACACGTGCTTCCGCTTGCTGCGCCAATCCTCGTCGCTCGGGTCCCCGCCCGGGCCCCCCGAGCCAATCTCAGGGCCGCCCAGAGGACTGCCCTCAGAGGCCGTGGGGCTCCAGAGCCCATAGGTGCATGATGGAGCCTCTGACTGGAGCAGCAGTCTAGGTGACTGGTCCTTGGTCTTAGATCCTGAAAGGGAGCCCCCAGTAAGTCATCTGCCTGTGGACCCCCACTAACCCCATGTGTCCACAGAACCATCAAATCCCTACCAGCCCTGCAGTGATCCCTGCCACTGACACACACCTCCAGGTGTCTCCTTTGCCCCTCAATGATGTCTACTAACACTTAGGTTTCAATGTCCTCCCCCACAAATACTCCAATAAGCCCATCTAACTTTCATTACCGAGCCCTCTATTTCCCTACTGAATAATTATTCCCCTTTTTCAATAACTGCCATTCCCAAGTTTGCAAAACACCCCAACACCTGTGAATGATCATTGATATCTTCATCTTCAGTGAACTCCCATTTAATCTGACCACTCATTTACTCTGATATCCGCTCATTACTTAATGGCCACCATTATATCTACTAACATCTGTGTCAGCCGTTATGCACCCCTCCTTACCCTAACCCCTTATTTATCCTCACTGATGTCCACTGATCCTAATGACACTATTGACTCTCCTGGTCACCCATTTATATTCTTGGGGAAGACCACTAATTCGCCCAAAGACTGCCATGATGATCTACTAACATCCAGATCTTTAGGACTCCCTCAACTTCCTATTTGTTCCCACTGCTGCTCGGTAACATTTCAGTGACCCCCACATTAACATAACTAATACCTAGATCTTCAATGATCTTCAGCGACTGCCCCAACCCACAATTTAATCTACTCCATGTCCACTGCATTCCCAATAATGACCACCATTGACCTCCATTAACATCCAAGGCTTCCAATGACCCCTACTGACTCCCCTGACCTTTATTCTCATTGGTATGACTCTCCTTTATCCTCACTGATATCCACCCCCTCCCTACAATAACCACCATAATATACACTAACACACAGGACTTTAATGACCTCTATGGCCCTTCCCCATGACCATTATTAACATTCAACAGTGAAATCCACAATTTCATTGCCCTCTACTGACTACCCTCCCATTTATTTTAGTCAATGTCTACTGATCCCCACTGACAACCAGTATTATCCACTGGCAACTATGTATCAATACTTTCCTCCATAAAATCCCAATGACCTCATATTTCATCACTCTCTCATTGACAGTCCCCAATTACCTCCTCCCAATACTTCCCAAGTGCTCAAAGACAATCCCTGTTACTCATTTTCAGTAATGTTCAATGATCCTTTCCAACGACCCCATCAACATCCACTAATTCCAAAGTGGTCAATGAGTACTCATTCCCCAATGATTTCTGCTAATCCTCCACTTTATACCACTACATATACACTGGGGTCTTCAAAGATCTTCCTACTGGTCCTCTGACTCTCTAATTGTCTCACTGATGTCCACTGTCTCTCCAATAATCACCATTAAATCCACTAAGATCTGGCTCCTTAAAGATTCCCTCCAACAACTGCCATCAACTCCTCAAAGATGTAAATACTCTGAGTGTCCAATGGCCTCCACAGATCCCCTTTCCCACTTCAGTGATGTAAAGCCCCCAAAGACACTAACTTCTAAATAGTCCCCCTTTGACCATATTAGGGCTTCCCTTGTGGCTCAGCTGGTAAAGAATCCGCCTGCAACACGGGAGATCTGGGTTCGATCCCTGGGTTGGGAAGATCCCCTGGAGAAGGGAAAGGATACCCACTCTAGTATTCTGGCCTGGAGAATTCCATGGACTGTATAGTCCATGGGGTCGCAAAGAGTCCGACAGGACTGAGTGACTTTCACTTTCACTGACCATATTAACTTTCTTTTGGTCATCATTGATCTAAACAGCCTAAACCCCCAGGGTCCCTCTCTAACCCCAACTGATCCCTTTCTGATTCTTCAAGGGCCTATATTCACACCACTCCCCAGTGAACATCCATTGACACTTGCTGATTTCCTTTTCACTCCTCAATGATTTAAACTACAACTTGAGTCCACAATGACTTCCCACTGACCCAAAGTATGGTTTAAACTACTTCCCTGAGTCCCAAAGACTCCTCTCTCTGGGTCCCCAAGAATCTTCCCCAAGAATAATATCCCCTAGGAATTCCAAGACCCTCGTGAAGTGAATGTATACCTGCTTTCTCCAAGCTTGCATCTCCAGGATCGGGTAAGTCCTTGTGGATCCCTTCACCATCTTCAGCCTCCTCACTGGGGAACCGCATCTCCTCCAAGTCCTCCGCATCCCCAGGGACTGGGGCAGCAGTGTCTCCTCCGGCCTCCATCTGCACATCCCTGTGGGGAGCGGGGATGGAGGGTGACCCGCAGCAAAAGAAACTTCTTAAAAGCTTTAACTCAGCCTGGCCTCCTTGCACACACTCCTGGGGCTCGTTCTCTCCTGGCGTTTCAACAGATGAAACATTCAAAAACACGACCACATACTTGCAACCTCCAACACTTCCCACAAAGGAAGGCTTTGCCAAGCCTCAGCAAATAAAGATATACAAACACCTGTTTTAACTCTGCATCTCAATTGGCCAGGTACCATTAGTTCCCGTAGCCCCGGAAGCACCACACTTCCGGGTGTGGCTGCCGTCCTGCCACACTTCCGGGTGCGACGCCGCTCTGAAGGTACTTCCGGTTGCGGAGCTTTAGTCGCCCTACGGGCGCCAGACCCCTCCTTCCCACCGCCCACTTGTGTTCCCTCACCGTTGAAATGGCCCGCGCTGCTCCCGGGTCTACGACGGATCTGGCCGTCCCGATCTGCACTCACTCCTTCAGCGAGGGCACGTGTGGCTACAACTGGGGCGAAATGGGCCCACTTCTCGTGCGAAAGCCGCCGGCGTGAGGGGGGCGCGGCTCGCGCTCAGCCAATCCGGAGTACGGAGGGCGGACTGCCTCGCCTCTGGCCCAATATAGCGAAGCCGGTCCCCTCGGGTCGTCCCGCCCCATTCCGTCTGAGTAGTGTCTCCACAGAAACCTTGCGTCAGGTCGCTATTGGACCCGCCCATCCCTTGACTGACATTATCCGGACCCAATGGAAGGCTGGGGCCTATTCCTCTCTGCCCTGGAGGAAGCTCGCAGCCTAAGTCTTGATAGTTGAGATGGGACTCGCCAGAACGGAGGAAACTTCATCCTCAGTTATCCTCCAGGAAAGGCAGGAGCAGGAAGGTGGAATGGACACTGGACAGAGAGAAAATGCTTGACCGACAGGGGCCGCCCGCAATCGGAGTACTGTGCGCAGTCTGGCCAACTTAAGGGATTCGGTTACTAAGGCGAGAGGCGGGCCTCTCAGAGGCAGGAAGTTTTTGTGGGTGTCTGGGGATTCAGGAAGCCTAAGGGCTTGGTGGCCTCTGGCAAAAGGGAACCTCATGGCGCAGAGGGGTGAGTTTGCGAAGGCAATGTGTAGGCTGACCAGTCCCTGCCCAAACCCGCGAAAGGCGGAGCTGACCTCATTTCTGAGGATGGGGCTCTGTGGGCGAGGCTATGCAGGTTAGGAGACCAGGCCTAACTGGGGCGCTTGTGGGCGTGCCCTTGGTAGGCTCCTGATTCCTCCTTGATCATCACCTTCTTTGCTGGCTTTTTTGCAGCTTGGGCAGCTAACCAGTCGCCCTCTGTTGTATGAGTTTCACCCTTTTGGTGGCCTTATGGCCACTTGGGAGGGCTTATGGACCGCTTCTAATAGTGACAGGATTTCAGAAGCATGCTTTCTGTCTTGACGGTTTGACTGAGGAGCCCCTATTCTTTCCAGAGTGCCCGTGAGTGTGCACCAGGGAAAATGTATAGTGAGAGTCTGTGTGTATATTTACTCCCTTGTCTTCAGTGCTTAGTATGGATCTTGTCAGAGCAATGATTTCTGGTCCATGAAGCTGCTTCCGTCGGTCATCAGTCCCACATGAGGCCCAGTGGAGGCCCTTAAGTCCCTTAAGTTCCATCTGCTACAGCGCACTAGCTCAACGACGTGTGGGCAGTTGTGTATTGAGGGGTGTGAAGCATCAGTCAAGAACAATGTGGCTGGATTTCAGGCTGCAGTGACCTGAAGTCTTAAGTTGGGATTGTCTAAGGGAATACTGAATTCTCTCAGAAATCAGCTAATAGCTCCCTCTTTGTTCCAGTAAAGAAAAGATGTGAGGAGGGACGTA
The DNA here is from genome assembly GCF_019923935.1 of Bubalus bubalis. Classification (NCBI taxonomy): domain Eukaryota; kingdom Metazoa; phylum Chordata; class Mammalia; order Artiodactyla; family Bovidae; genus Bubalus; species Bubalus bubalis. The sequence goes on along the minus strand of NC_059174.1, from coordinate 4,118,875 downwards.
CACAGTGGTGGATTGCCGCAGGGTAACCTCAGCTTCCTGAAGCCTGTCACATGTAGCTGTTACAGCTGGAAGGAAAGGGAGCCACCCCTTAACAGTCTATACTAGTTGTTTTGAGAAGTAGGCAGGGGGTCATTCCCCAGAGCTTGAATTAACACCGCACCCACCGCCTCCCCCCTCCCCCCCCCCCAGGCCTTGTCTCTCCCGGACATACAATTTGAAAGGTTAGGCTGAGGCTAACTTTGTTTTTATTGTTTCAAAGGCTGTCTGGTACTCTTTAGTCTAAGTAAGGGACTCAAGATCATGTCCCTTTAAAGCCTCCTAGAAGAGTTTTCCTCTGAGCCCATAGTTTGGGATCCAAATGTGACAGAACCTTGCCATTCCCAGGAAGACCCTCAGGTGCCCGTGGGTCTTGGGTGTTCTTAAGTCTGAACTGCCTGTTGTCTATTGGGCAAAAGATCCCACTGTCCTTAGGAAAGGAAAAAGCCTGGATAGATGACTTATTGCTGACATGTCTGGGCCTCTTTCTGGGAGACCTTATATCCAGAATTGGCCAAATAGTTCAGAGTTCTGATCGTGTTTTGTAGACTTTTCTCATATGTAGAGCTCGCTCTGAGCAAATTGTCCACATACTGGAGTAAGAGTCCTTTGTCTAATATTAAGTTTCTAAGGTCCCTAGCCAAGGTTTCCCCAAAGTAGTGTTACCCAGTGAATTGGGTCCTGCTGTTCACTCCTTACAAAATCAATGCCCGCAAATGTCAGTGGAGAGAAAAGATGCTTTTAATCAGAATGGCAGAAATCTGGGGAGAAGGTGGACTCAGCATCCCTGGGAAGCCACTTCCGAAGATTCCCTTCAACCCTGAAAGTTTTGAAAGGGAAACAGAAGTAATCTCAGTTCATCTCTGAGATAGGGAGTGAGAGTCGTGGCCATTCTCCACCGTGTGCAGGCTTGTGGACTCCTCATGATCTTCCTCTCGATGTTACTCTTGTTCACACAGTGTGTTCAGACTACTGAAGGGGAAGCTAGAGAAGAGATCTGGTCACCTGTTAACTACTTATTCTTCATGTCTACTGCTTTGATTTATGGAAAGAACCAACAAATTAGGCAAGGATTGTGAGATTACAAGATTTGAAAAGTATGCTTGGGTTGGAGTTGAGAATATGGGGGTACCTGTGAAAGTGAGTTACAATATAGCTTTGCTAAGGAGACAAGGACAGGGGCTTCCTCCTGAGGGCAGTTTCCTGCAAAGAGCTGCTTCCAGTAGGGGAATTCTTAAATCCTTGATGGAGGTCCGTCCAAGCACACTGTTGAATTACCTCTGTTTCTGGGCCCTGCCATGTAAAAGCAAATAGCTTAGGGGAGAAAGAGCTCCATCTACTTTTCTGGGGTTTCCATGAGCGCCATATGTAGGCTCAAAGCATGCTCTGGTGGGTGGGCCCCTGATGTCAAGCTGTTCTGGCAAAAATGTTACTTGAGCTTTTAACTTACAAAGGAGATTCTGTCCCCAAAGAGGGATTGGACACTCTGGCATATCCTAAGAAACTGTGTTCAGCGGGGTCCCCTAGTTGACATTCTGGAGATTGTAAGAACGAATGATTTTGTGCTTCTTCAGGGACTCCTGTAACTGGGGTGAATTGAGATGTTTTCTGTGTCAGTTTGGTGCTTACCACAGACTGTTGTGCCGTATCTATTAAAAAGTCAATCAACTTGTTCCCCACCGTCGAAGTAGCCCGGGGCTCCTGTGGGGAAATTGGAATTGCATGCATTCATCCATGCATGACTCTAGTTAAAGGGAGCCCCCTAGATCTCTGGGTTTACCTTGAGTGTTCCTCTCTTTCGACCATACAAGAGGCTCCTGGCTTCCTTGTATTGTTTTTATTCCTATGTTTTCAGTTCAGTTCAGTTCAGTCACTCAGTTGTGTTTGACTCTTTGGGATCCCATGAATCGCAGCACACCAGGCCTCCCTGTCCATCACCAACTCCCGGAGTTCACTCAAACTCATCTCCATCAAGTCGGTGATGCCATCCAGCCATCACATCCTCTGTCGTCCCCTTCTCCTGCCCCCAATCCCTCCCAGCATGAGAGTCTTTTCCAGTGAGTCAACTCTTCACATGAGGTGGCCAAAGTATTGGAGTTTCAGCTTTAGCATCAGTCCTTCCAATGAACACTCAGGACTGGTCTCCTTTAGAATGGACTGGTTGGATCTCCTTGCAGTCCAAGAGAGTCTCAAGAGTCTTCTCCAACACCACAGTTCAAAAGCATCAATTCTTTGGCGCTCAGCTTTCTTTACAGTCCAACTCTCAAATCCATACATGACCACAGGAAAAACCATAGCCTTGACTAGACGGACCTTTGTTGGCAAAGTAATGTCTCTGCTTTTGAATATGCTATCTCCATTGGTCATAACTTTCCTTCCAAGGAGTAAGCGTCTTTTAATTTCATGGCTGCATTCACCATCTGCAGTGATTTTGGAGCCCAAAAAAATAAAGTCTGACACTGTTTCCACTGTTTCCCCATCTATTTCCCATGAAGTGATGGGACCAGATACCATGATCTTAGTTTTCTGAATGTTAAGCTTTAGGCCAACTTTTTCACTCTCCTCTTTCACTTTCATCAAGAGGGTCTTTAGTTCCTCTTCACTTTCTGCCATAAGGGTGGTGTCATCTGCATATCTGAGATTATTGATGTTTCTCCCAGCAATCTTGATTCCAGCTTGTGCTTCTTCCAGCCCAGCGTTTCTCATGATGTACTGTGCATATAAGTTAAATAAGCACGGTGACAATATACAGCCTTGACGTACTCCTTTTCCTATTTGGAACCAGTCTGTTGTTCCATGTCCAGTTTTAACTGTTGCTTCCTGACCTGCATATAGGTTTTTCAAGAGGCAGGTCAGGTGGTCTGGTATTCCCATCTCTTTCAGAATTTTCCACAGTTTATTGTGATCCACACAGTCAAAGGCTTTGGCATAGTCAATAAAGCAGAAATAGATGTTTTTCTGGAACTCTCTTGCTTTTTCGATGATCCAGCGGATGTTGGCAATACTATGTTTTAGCCCAGGGCAATCTTTTTTCCAGTTTCTTTCCTCCTTACAGTAAGTGCATCACTCCTTCCCCAGTGGTGACTTTTCTCTCTTCGGGTTACGCACTTTCCAGAATCCAACACTGCTGCCAGGAAAGTGGTGTTCCACTTTGCGTCTTCTTTCTTCTGTCATTGTTCCCTGTTGTTGAGCATGTTAAAAGCAACATCTAGCAATTGAGAAGTGTTCATTCCAAACGCACCATCTGAATTTTGTAATTTTCTTCTTATATCTGGGATAGTTTGTTCAATGAAGGTCATATTTACTGTCCTGATATTCTCAGGGGCCTCAGGGTCTGTGTTCCTATAGCGCCTATGAGCTTGATAAATTCTTTGACTTTGTATGCATGTGTGCCTGTGTTTGCGTGTATGCTTAGTCGTGTCTGATTTTTGCTACCCTAGGGACTGTAGCCCGCCAGAATTCTCTGGTCATGAGATTTCCCAGGCAAGAATACTGGAGTGGGTTGCCTTCCCTCCTCCAGAGGATCTTCCCAACCCAGGGATCGAATCTGCATCTCCTGTGTCTCCTGCATTGCAGGTGGATTCTTTACCAATTGAGCCATAACTCTGATGGAGCCTCATTAAGTTTTTGTTGTATCTCCTGAATTTTGTTTAAGCTCTTTTGCCTAGGACCTGCTAAGATACACTTTCTATAATGCTGTAGGTGTGGTATGCCTCCATTATTAGGATCCCAGTTAGGCTCAGCAATTCTGTTGTGTTGTACTCAGTCATGTCTGATTCTTTGGGACCCCATGTCCACCACCAGGCTCCTTTATTCATAGAATTTTGCAGGCAAGGCCTGGAGTTGGTTTCCATTTCCTCCTTCATGGGGACTTCCAACCCAGAGGTCGAACCCGAGTCTCCAACAATGGCAGGTGGACTGAGCCACCTGGAAAGCCCCTAGGGTCAGCAATAGAAACTGCCAGATTTGCTTCTGAAGATCCATCTTCAGAAGCACACTAGATGGAGCTGGTGTGCTTCCTCTGTGAAAAGTGGAAGTGAAGTCACTCAGACGTGTCCGACTCTTTGTGACCCCAGGACTGTAGCCTGCCAGGCTTCTCAGTCCATGGAATTTTCCAGGTGTTTGAATCAGTTCTAATGAGGTGGATGTAACTGGAGCCTATTATACAGAGTGAAGTAAGTCAGAAAGAAAAACACCAATACAGTATATTAATGCATATATATGGAATTTAGAAAGATGGTAATGATGACCCTATATGCGAGACAGCAAAAGAGACACAGATTTAAAGAACAGTCTTTTGGACTCTGTGGGAGAAAGTGAGGGTGGGATGCTTTGAGAGAATAGCATTGAATCATGTATATTACCATATGTGAAACAGATCGTCAGTCCAGGTTCAATGCATGAGACAGGGTGCTCAGGGCTGGTGCACTGGGATGACCCTGAGGGATGGGATGGGGAGGAATGTGAGAGGGGGTTCAGGATGGAGAACACAGGTACACCCATGGCTGATTCATGTCAATGTATGACAAAAACCACCACAATATTGTAAAGTAATTAGCCTCCAATTAAAAAAAAAGAGTACTGGATTGAGTTGCCACGTCCTTCTTCAGGGTATTGTCCCAACCCAGGGATTGAACCCAGGTCTCCTACATTGCAGGCAGACGCTTCACTGTCTGAGCCACCAGGGAAGCCTTCCTCTGTAGCCTTGTCAAAAGCCATCCTCCATTTATCCACCCTCCATTTATCCTCCATTTATTGCTGAGGAATTGATGCTTTTGAACTGTGGTGTTGGAGAAGACTCTTGAGAGTCCCTTGACTGCAAGGAGATCCAACCAGTCCATCCTAAAGGAGATCAGTCCTGACTGTTCATTGGAAGGACTGGTGCTGAAGCTGAAACTCCAATACTTTGGCCACCTGCTGTGAAGAACTGACTCATTGGAAAAGACCCTGATGCTGGGAAAGATTGAAGGTAGGAGAGGGGGATGACAGAGCGTGAGATGATGGACTTGAGTTTCAGCAAGCTTCGGGAGTTGGTGATGTACAGGGAAGCCTGGTGTGCTGCAGTGCATGGGGTTGCAAAGAGTTGGACACCACTGAGCGACTGAACTATTTAAATATTTATTCCCGGTAAGCATCCTACCCCTGGAGAAGGGAATTACAACCCAGTCCAGTATTTTTGCCAGGAGAATTCCAAGGACAGAGTAGTCTGGCGGGTTACAATACATAGGGTTGTAGGATTGCAAAGAGTCAGATAAGCTTGAGAGACTAATACACACAAGCTTTCTATTCAAGAAAGTATGAATGTCCACCCAGTTGGGAGGTTGAGTGGGAAAGACAGAAATAAAAAGTTCAGCCATGCAGGGTCCGCTCAGTAAGCAAGGTTATGGTCTCTCCAGTTAAGCACATCTTAAGAGAATGGATTGTGCATCCATAGAAACCCAGCTGGTTGGCCATTTGCAGTAACACTTCCCATGGAATAGCAGCACAAGGGAAACTGCCCAGCTCCGAGCTCATTCTCTTTGCCACACGATAGGCCAATAAATCAGGAGCCAGGTGTTGGGGCATGGAATAAGGGCTTTGTTCATAATGTCGGGATTCCGAGAAGATGGTGAGCCAGTGTCCTAGAAAAGCATCTTACCAGGGCCTGGAAGCTAGTTTCTTTTAAAGAACAAAGAAAGGGGCTGCTGCTACTGCTAAGTCACTTCAGTCGTGTCCGACTCTGTGCAACCCCACAGTCGGCAGCCCACCAGGCTCCCCCGTCCTGGGATTCTCCAGGCAAGAACACTGGAGTGGGTTGCCATTTCCTTCTCCAATGCATGAAAGTGAAAAGTGAAAGGGAAGTCGCCCAGTCGTGCCTGACTCTTAGCGACCCCATGGACTGCAGCCTACCAGGCTCCTCCGTTCATGAGATTTTCCAGGCAAGAGTACTGGAGTGGGGTGCCATTGCCTTCTCCAAAAGAAAGGGGAGGTGAGGATAAAAAGAGCATGGGTTGTTGCAAAGATCTCGTTTCAGCCAGACTGTGGGAGGGGATGTGTTAACTTTTTCTTTCCTGTAGCTATTCACAGGTGGGCTGGTTCAGGATGTTTCCTGGGAGCTTAACAAAGGTATTTTAGTTTAACATTCAGGCATGGGGGGACAGGGCTGGAGATAGGCCATTATGCGTATTTTCGGCAATAGGTGACATTCCTTTAGTGACTACCTTGTAAAAACAGTAGAAAGCAAAGGTTAAAAGAAACAAGGTTTCCCCAGGGGTCCAGTGGTTAAGACCGCATCTACCAATGCAGGGGACAGTTCGATCCCTGGCCAGGGGAAGATGGCACATGCCTCAGGGCACTAATCCCTGCACCACAGCTCCTGAAACCCGTGTGCCTACAGAGCCTATGCTCTGCAACAAGGGAAGCCGCGGCAGTGAGATGCCTGTGCTCCGCAAGGAAGAGTAGCCCCTGCTCGCTGCAACTAGAGGAAGCCTATGTGCCTCAACAAAAAATGAGTGCAGCCAAAGTAAATAAATATTTTTTAAAAAAGAAAATAAAAATGTAATTTGAAGTCAGATTCATTCTTCCTTTCTTCCCTATAACAAGTCCTGATATAAAGTAGGGCACATGAGATAAAGCCAGGCTCCTGGCGGAAAGCAGGGTCAGAATATTTTAGTCAGGATGGGAGAGAGAAAGCCAGATCGCTGGCCGAAAAGTTCGAAAACCTGAGTTCAGGCCAGTTAGGGGAAGGTCCCTAAAGCAGGGTCAGGTGAGGTAAAGCAAGGTCTGCATATGTAAAGCTGGAAATTGGTATAGACCAAGGTAAAGCTGGGCCAAGTAATGTAAAGACAGGGAATGTAAATGAAGCCTCAACAGTGCCGTAAAGCACTGAAGAGTGGCGCGAACCCTGGGAAAGGTCAGGTGCCATAAGCGCAGCAAGATGACTTAAAGCAGGTCTACATGAGGTAAGTGCCAGGAAACTGAGGTAAAAAGCCTTGGGACCATCACAGTTCCAGGTGTGTTCCATAAAGCCCGGCACGTGGCTGTTCAGCCTGAGGGTGTGAACCAAAGATGGGAATGTGAAGTAAAGCTGGGGGCACCTGAAATAAAGCCGGAAACCTGAGGTAAGGGCTGGGTGCGTGATGCAAAGTCGGTCACCTGACCTAAAGCCCGGAGATAAACGTCCAGCCAGACTCTTCAGTCAGAAAGTAAACCTCATTGATTTCATTCTAGGATCTGGCTCCATTCTCTTGGATGCTGTGCCTTGTGCAAACTTGTTAAAAGCCTCTAGGATCTGTGCATCACCTGCGTAATAATGATACAGTGTTGGTGGCGATGCCAGCAACGTCACTGATAAAACACACTTCATGAGTTCTGCATTAGAAAGATATATCCTTCAGTGTTTCCTCCTACTTGCAGCCCCACAACCCTCTATCCCCCCATTCACCCCAGTCTCCTGGTTCTGTTGAAATAGCAAGACTCCTCTCTTCCCACAGAAGCCGCTCTGTCCCATTTAATGCCTTTTCTTCTCCTAGATGATCAAAAGCTTTGGGAGGACATTTGCTATCTTCTAATTAGCTGCGTCGTTGATTGTGACAACAGCCATGAGGCCAGAGCCCCAAGCAAATATTTCCTCACGTGGGCTTCGGGACCCATGCCGACCTCCTTGTCCTGCACAACTCTCTCTAGTTGGGGCCCGTACATGCGTCTGATCACACAGAACCACCCATGTAGGGTCTAATGCCCTCTGTGTTGTCCCCGGGACCCTGAGCTGAAAAACTAGGAGTTCTAGGGGATTCTTTACCTGCCTGAGCATCCTCTGAGCTTCTAGAATTGGCCTCTATGAATTACAGTATATCCTTTTACAGAGGCATCTGGACCCGTTCTGGCTCTAATAGTGTGCCGTGTGCTTCCCCAAAGTTATAGGTATAGCAAGTTATCTGAATCTTTGTACTTGGGCTCCGGTGGTGGCTCAGATGGTAAAGAATCTGCTTGCAGGAGACCCGGGTTCAATCCCTGGGTTGGGGAAGATCCCCTAGAGGCTACCCTCCAGGAAATGGCTGACCACTCCAGTTTTCTTGCCACGTGGATTCCTGGATGGTGCTGCTTTTTGAGCAAAACCAGGCTTCCTAGTAGACTGCAGGGAGGATAAAACCGCATCACAAGCAGCCCCAAAGCTGAGCCTGTGGCTCCAAGACTGTGGCTTGCTTTCCCTCCGTGTTCCCTGCTGCTTCTCCGTGGTCCTTGTTCTCCGTGTTCTCTCCTTCCTGCCTTCGCTCCCTGACCCTGTGCTCCTTCCTCCTCCTCAATGCCTGTTCCTGTTGCCACTCTGCTTTTTGATCCCACTGCTCTTCTCTGTGTGATCTGTTGTCTGTTTTTTCTTCCCTTTCCTTTCCACCTCACTCTCATCCGGTCTCCATCTCTCTGTTCTGTGACTTTACCAAGAACCAAGACTCCGTTTCTTCTTCTCAAATATTTGATTCACTTTGTTTCTCTGTTTGGGGTAGCCTCCTGTAATGGAGAGCAGACAGAGACTTTGTTGTCTTTTGAACTTCAGAGATAGATTTCCAAAACAGATACGGGTTGCTGCTTCCCTGAATTCCTGTCCCGTGAAGAAGCCCCATTTGTCTGAAAACATTAAGTTCAGTCACTTATCCATGACCAGCTCCTGCTGCCCTCTCTACCTGTTAGAGATGAAACTTGTAGTCAATGAAACTATAAAGCGAGAACCTCCTGCCTATCACTCCACATCACCTGACTAGTGAGTTGTCCTCATCTCTAGGCTCATGAGGGCTTCCGTGGTGGCTCAGATGATAAAGAATCTGCCTTCAGTGCAGCAGATCTGAATTCGATGCCTGGGTCAGGAAGATGCCCTGCGAAGGGAATGGCAACCCACTCCAGTATTCTTGCCTAGAGAATCCCATGGGCAGAGGAGCCTAGCAGACTACAGTCCATGGGGTCTCCAAGGCTTACTCTGCTGAGCAACTAAAACACACACACATCCCAGACAGATTCTTGCTAATCCCATCACTCCTCCTCGAAGCCCTCAAAGCTCAATAAGCACATGAATTTCCTATCTGCATTTGGGCATTTCTTTTGTTACAGTTCATGGAGTTGTATGCTTACAATGTTCACAAATCAGTATGATAGAGTAAATAAGTACCCCAATTGTCATCTCCCCTCCGCCTCTTCATTCCGCTTACTTTACTGTTTGAATTCTTCCTCACCCACAAGTCACACTCCTGGCCCTGTTTTTTCCTCAGTCTCAGTACAGTTTGTGTCTCTACCCATATAAAACCTCACCAGATGCAGAACGCACTGGGGTAAGAAGCCTTATTACGTCTTGTGAACCTCTCTTAAAGACTGTGGAACCCAGGAATCATCTACGAGAGGGAGATAGGGCCTGTTTGGAGTGTTGAGTGTTATGTTTGACTGTTAAATCCCACAGGGTCTTAGCCACGTACCAGAGATGGTCTTGGAATGTGAGTGTGTGAATAGTAGGGTTGTGCCTCATGGATACCTTTGGCAGCTTGACCCTTTTTCTCTGATGGGCCTGTAAGCTTGGCTCCCCATCCAAGTCAGGGGCAGGGCTATGGCTCATGGAGTAATGGACAAGTCTGTAGAGAAGGGCATGACACATGGGGAGAATGCCCTGTGTTGCCTGTTTCCTCCTCCTGTCTAGAATCTGGCTTTCCTCTGAATGGCCCAATTTCCCTCTTCCTGGTTTCCTGTTCTCAGAGCGCCTCTGTGGGGACCACATTGCTCAAAACAGGAAGCGCTCACATTGGGAGTTCAGGAGTAATACTGGCAGACTAGAGGAGCTAGACTGCCAAGCCCTATCTCCTCCAAAACACCCTGGGGACTTTGAGAGGCCCAGGGGTGTGCCTGATCAAATGGATTTAATTCTGAAGAGAGTGATCAACCTGCTGTGTACAGAGAAGGGCTTGGGGAATGGTAATGACCTGGGGTCACGGCCCAGGAGGAGAGCCCTGGAGGAGAACAGGGCCACCAGTGCCTGACCTGCTTGTGCTCTCCAGCCAAATGCTTGCTTGTTCCTGAGCCTTCCGAGGCCTGGAAGAAGCTAATGGTCTGGTTACGACCAGTATGTATCCAGAATTTATGAAGACATGGTAACTGCTTTCTGACCCCTAATTGCCCTCTCACTAAGTCCTTGATTCCACCTGCCTGTCTCCTTGCTTGACTTGTGCTCTCCTGTGACTCCTGGACATAGGGCCTTCAGGGTCAGGGGGACCTGAGACCTTTTAGGAAGCCAGCAAGCCATAGTGCAGACCAGACGAGCTAGTCAGGGCCTCAGAGGCTTAGATAAGAGGAAACCTGCTTCTTGAGGCATGGACTGGCCTTGCTAATGGCTCAGGTTTGGCCAACCCTGTAGTTTGGGGGTGGGAGTCATGAGCATCAAGCTTTGACTTGTGCTTGACCTTCCGATGAGGTCATCCAAGAATGCTCTTGGGCATTCTTAGGATGAAGATGAAGTCATTAATGTTGCAGATAATTGGCCCAGCGGAGGACCTGAGAGTTTCATAACTGACCTTAGATCTCTGTGTGCCCTTCCACAAGGTCTAGCCAGGGCCTTGCCAAGACCCAGTGCGTGGCTGCATCAGTAGTGGAGTCCCTTCCATGAAACTGGATGGTTCATGAAATCAACATTTAAACGAATGAACTTATCCCACCTCCATGCCCCCACCAAAATACAAGGGCTTTAAAAAACAGCTCTGAGTGAATGAGTTTGGGTGAATTCCTGGAGCAGAACAAATTCTCTTGAAATAGTAAGACTCTGGGCTCCCACAAATTTCCTGTATTAATCACCTGTTCCTTTTTTTAACAATTTACAACTTTCGTAGCTTAAAACAATACAGAGTTGTCTTATTACAGTTCTGTAGGTTAGAAATTCAACATGGATTTCATTCATCAGGCTACAAATCAAGATATCATTTGGTGTTCTTTTCTGGAGGTTTTAGAGGAGAACCTATTTTCTTGTTTTTTTTTCTAGCTTCTGTGATCTTCCTATAATCCTTGCATCATGATCCCCTGCCTCCAGCTCCACAGCTGGCACTGTTTCATCTCCCTTTGTAGCCACATTGATTTTCTGACTGAGAACCAGGAAAGGTTCTATACTCTTCAAGATCTACACAATTAAATTGGGCCTACCGAGATAATTCAGAAGAACCCCCCCCCCCCCACCGCAACTCAGTCCCATTAAATTTAATCACACCAACAAAGCCAGCCCCTTTTGCTATATAAGGTAACATATTCACAGATTCTGGGGGTTAGGACACAGACATCTTTGTGGGGAGCATTATTCTGCCCACCTGCTATCGATTGAATTATAACATACACCCAAATCTGTCTGTCGAAGCCTTAACCCCCAGCATGATGGTATTTGGAGATGGAGGCCTTTGGGAGGTAATTAGGTTTAGACGGCTATAAGGATGGGTCTTCCTGATGGAATTAGTGGCCTCATAAGAGGATACCAGAGAGCTTGCTGTCTCTCCACCATGTGAAAATACAGAAAGAAAGGCAGTGGTCTGCAAGCCAGGAAGTGAGTCCTCACCAGAAACCAGATCTGACATCACCTTGATTTTGGACTTCCCAGGCTGCATCTCTATGAGAAATAAATGTCTGCTGTTTAAGCCACCCAGTCTGTGCTGTTTCATTACAGCACCTCGAGCCATCGAAAACATTCCACACTCTTCAAGCCCATGCCTCAGTCCTGTTTTTTTATTTTAATTACAGATGATCAAGACAAGTGAAAGACTATTTGAGTTCATTTGTGTGACTTTTAAGGAGGCTAACTGTTTACATCAAAAGTGAACATTGCAGGAGAAATTGAACTTCTCAGGAGGCACTTGCCCTAGTTCTTCATAAAGGGTAAGCTGACTCTTGTCCAGACTCCTACCGCTAACCCTTAGAATTCCTCAAAATTGTTCCCCACCCATCTTCCCAGGACCAAAGGTCCCCCTCCCTGCACATTATTCTTAATGAGCCTCCCAGGACTGATCAGCCACGTCCCTTCTAAACCTGCCCCAAGGTGCCCTGAGCCTCTGGAACAGACTACCTGGAAACCACATTGTGTTCTTTTCTGTGGGTATCTGCACACACCAAGGTGGCTCCAGGCTATGACTTCCGTTCCCACAAACCTTTCTGAATCATAAGGAATTAAGACTGAATATATGCAGCAGGAATTTCTGGGAAAGAGTTCTAGCTGGGTGCACCAACAAGTCACACTATGGGTCATCGAGAGAGATTGTGACTATGCTAGTTCATTGATTTACTTACTTTTAATATATTTATTTTAAATGGCAGGATAATTGCTTTCCAACATTGTGTTGGTTTCTGCCATACATGAGCATAAATCAGCCACAGATATACATATGTCCACTCCTGCGCTATGCTATTTTAGACTGTGTCATGGACGTGTTGAATATTACATGACATGGTTTTATTTATTTTACTGTGCTGAATTTGCTTTATTTTTTCCTTCCAACTGTTTTGAGATATAATTGATGTATAGCACAGTATAAAGGCTTCCCAGGTGGTGCTAGTGGTAAAGAATCTGCCTGCCAGTGCAGGAGATGCCTGAGATGAGGGTTTAATCCCTGGGTCAGGAAGATCCCCTGGGGGAGGAAATGGCAATCGACTCCAGTATTCTTGCCTGGAGAACCCCAGGGACAGAGGAGCCTCATGGGATACAGTCCATAGGGTCGCATAGAGTCAGATATGACTGAAGTGACTTAGGACACATGCACAGTATAAGTTTAAGAGGTATAGCATAATGATTTGACCTACATGCATCATGAAGTGATTACCACAATAACTTTAGCAAACATCCATCATTCCATATAGACAAAACTAAAGAAATAGAAAAAGAAATTTCCCTTGTGTTGAGAATTCTGAAGGTTTACTTAACAACAACCTTAATATATCACGTATATAAACACTGTATTTAATAGTGGTAATCATACTTGCTCATATTGTACATCATATCTCAGGTGTTTGTCTTATAACTGGAAGTTTGTGCTTTTGATGGCCTTCTTCCAATTTCCCCGTCCCCCAATGCCTATCTCTAGTAACCATAAATCTGGTCTCTCTTTCTATGAGTTTGTTTTTCTGTTTGGACATGATTCCTTTGAAAATCTTCCATTGTAGTAAGTGACCAACCTGTTTTGGTTAGGAGCACACATTCTGGCCTACTTTTAGGCACTGTGGCTCAGCTATGAAGTTAGCTTTCAAAGGCTTTGCAGTGTGATTCTTGTCTGCCTCACTTGTGTGCTTGCAGAGAACAATTGGAAACCTGTTTGGTTTCTGTATTGTAATTCACTTCTCAAACCTTCTGTGTTGATTCTGGCCATTTTCGTACATATATTTCCTAAGGACATCAAATGTAGATTTACTGATTCCCTTTGTCCTGCACCATCATTTCCATAAAGCTCCCCATACTCTCTAGTTGAGATGGGAGAAATGCCATTTTGTTATTGTAGGGAAGCAGTGAGGATGTAGGAATGGAATTTCAAGCTCTGGGCAACAAGATGACAGCAATCCTACCTACAGACCTTCCAGAATTAGTCCAGTGAAGTCACTAAACAGACAAAAATCCATCCGCTGCAACCACCCACACAGCAGCAAAAGCATCTGAAGTCGGTACAGTAGACTATCTAAAATGCCGTGTTTTCAAGACTGCATGCAAAGAAACAGGAAAGTATGCCTTGTGTGTGTGTGCATGGTGTGTGTGCACACGCGCATGTTCTCAGTCATGTCAGACTCTCATACACAGGAAAAAAACCGGTCAAAAAAAGTGTTCTGTGAGGGGGCTAACATGTTGAACTTAGAAGAAAAGGGCATCAAAACAGATATTATAAATATGCTTTAAAACCTGAAGAATTAAAATACAATTATATGACTCAGGAGATTGATAAATATGAATAAATACACATAAATGAATAGGAATATTTGGAGTAAATAAGTACAATGCAGTAACTGGTATGGATAATTCAGTAGACAAGTTCCACAGCAAATGTGAGCTTGTAAAAGGAAGAGTCTATAGATCTATTGCTAGATCAATACAGATGGTCCAATTGATAGACATAAAAGAATGCAGAAAAATCAGTGAATCCTAAGAGACACTGGGGAAACCATTAAACAAAATTACATTAAAACACACAATGCTAATCCCAGAGAGAAGAGGAAGGGAAGGAGGGAGGGAAGGAGGAAGGAAGTAGAAATTTAATGGCTGAAAGCTCCTCAGATTTGAGGAAAATATGTGGATTTAAGAAGTTCAACAGATTCAGAACAGGTTAAGCACAGCAGCGTTACTCCTACACGCTATGGCCGAGATATACCTAGCCCAGGCCACCATTCTACAGTGCTTCCCCTTTGGCGTTCATGTCTGAGACATTCCACAGTTTCTGCAGGGCTCTCGAGATCCTTAGGAAATAAATAGTCAACTGTATTTTATTTTTGTCTTTTGGGCATATCTGTGAGAGAAACAAAGGCTGATGATGGTGCACGAATTAACTGCAGTCATTCTTCTTAGGTTACTTGATACACGTCACCAGTTCTACCTGCCCTGGACTCCTTTGCTTTATTTTGGTTATCCCTAAAAAGGGCCTTTTTTACAATTTTGGTTTTACACTTTAATTTTTTAAATGAACTTTAATTTTGGAAATTTAGTATGGAGTTTCTGTATACCTTTCATCCAGTTTCCCCAAGGAAAGTACATAGATACAAGGGAAGTACATGGCATTTAACCATGGTGCATTTGTCAAAACTGTGAAATTAATACTGGTACTTAGAGCTAAACTGTAAACTTTATTCATGTTTACTCAGTCTTGCCACGCACATCCTTTTTCACTTCCCTGCTCAAATCCTGGATAACGGATGACATTGTCTCCTTATGCGCCGGTAGTCTTCCATGGTATGTTGCAGTTTTCAGTCTTTCCTAGTTTTCCATAGCCTTGAAAGTGTTGAAGAGCACTAGTCAGGCATTTGGTAGCATGTCCCTCATTGTTGTCTGTCTGGTGTTTTCTCTTGTTTAGATTTGGGTAATGGGTTTTTAAGAGAATACCAGGGAGGTGTCTCCCCCTTCTCATTGTATCATATCAGGTGGTACATGACATCAACTTGAATCATCACTGGTGATATTCACCTTGATCATGTGGTTACAAAGGTTTCTGCATTGTAAGGTCACTACTTTTACCTTTCCATACTTTATTCTTTGAAAATGAGTGAGTCACTAAGTCCAGCCTGCACTCCAAGAAGAAAGCGAAATCCTCTAGCGGTATCTACATGTGTTATGTGGAATTTCTTTGTATGGAAGATTTGCCTCTTTTCCTCATCTATTTCTTTGTATTTAATCTTGAATTTATATCCATATAGTTATTGATAGTTGTTTTGTTCTTTGGGGGCATAATCCTGTACTATCACAATATATTTTGGGCAAATTATTCTATAACCTCATATGCATATGTCATATGCATATGACATTACCCTTATGGCAGAAAGTGAAGAAGAGCTAAAGAGCCTTTTGATGAATGTGAAAGAGGAGAGTGAAAAAGTTGGCCTAAAGCTCAACATTCAGAAAACTAAGATCATGGCAGCTGGTCCCATCACTTCATGGCAAATAGATGGGGAAACAGTGGAAACAGTGACAGACTTTATTTTGGGGGGCTCCAAAATCACTGCAGATGGTGACTGAAGCCATGAAATTAAAAGATGCTTACTCCTTGGAAGGAAAGTTATGACCAACCTAGACAGCATATTAAAAGCAGAGACATTACTTTGCCAACAATGGTCTGTCTAGTCAAGGCTATGGTTTTTCCAGTGGTCATGTATGGATGTGAGAGTTGGACTATAAAGAAAGCTGAGTGCAGAAGAATTGATGCTTTTGAAATGTGGTGTTGGAGAAGACTCTTGAGAGTCCCTTGGACTGCAAGGAGATCCAACCAGTCCATCCTAAAGGAAATCAGTCCTGAGCATTCATTGGAAGGACTGATGTTGAAGCTGAAACTCCAATATTTTGGCCACCTGATGCAAAGATCTGACTCACTTGAAAAGAACCTGATGCTGGGAAAGATTGAAGGTGGGAGGAGAAGGGGACGACAGAAGATGAGATGGTTGGATGGTATCACAGACTCAATGGACATGAGTTTGAATAAACTCCAGGAGTTGATGATGGACAAGGAGGCTTGGCGTGCTGCAGTCCATGGGGTCACAAAGAGTCGGACTCGACTGAGTGACTGAACTGAACTGAGCCACTGAGCGTTCTTTGAGATCAACTCCTATATCCTCTTAGTATGTCTGTAACTTTCATGTGTTCATTTAAAAATTGTACATTCTTTTCAGCCATGGTCATTAGGGATGGAGAAAATGGGGAAGAGTTGGATTAAAGAGAACAAACTTTAGTTATAAGTTCTAAGGATAGAGTGTGCAGCATGGTGACTGTATTGTATACTCAAAACTTGCTTGAGAGTATATATTAAGTGTTCTCACAGCACCAGAATCATTGTTTAAAGAAAATGCAGCTGTGTGAGATGATAGATGTATTAATTTAGTTTGACTTGGTTAGCATTTCACAGTGATCAAACCATCATGTCAGACACCTTAAATATATATCATTTTTATCAATTATACCTCAATAAAGCTGGAAGAAACTACATCCTTGATTTGTGGCACAAGACGATGCCCTGGGATCATTTTGCATGTTCCCTGCTTCAGTCCTGGAATCAGCCATTTTTCCCTGGTGCTATGCTTTTTGTCACATTCTACCAAATATTTATCCTAACCCAGAGTCTTCCAAGTGAAAGTGAAAGTGAAGTCACTCAGTTGTGTCCGACTCTTTGCGACCCTGTGGACTGTAGCCCACCAGGCTCCTCCATCCATGGGATTCTCCTGGCAAGAATACTGGAGTGGGTTGCCATTTCCTTCTCCAGGGGATCTTCCTGACCCAGGGATCGAACCCAGGTCTCCCGCATTGCAGGCAGACACTTTAACCTCTGAGCCACCAGTCAATACCAATGAAAAGGTCATAATGTGTCCCAGTGAGGGGCAGGTTGAGCCTGCTAGGAAAAGAGACAATATCTCAATACAATGGCAGGTGCCTAGATGTCATGTGCTATCAAGAGCCGGGGGATGGACGCAGAACTAGAATCTGAGGTTTCTGGCCAGGTGGTATTGAAGATTCCATTTGGATGGGAGCACCAAGGATCCAGGATTTAAGACCAGGGCAGGAGCTGTTTTAGGTGGTGTCAGCCTGTCTTTAGGATGGCTCCTAGAAATGCTGTCTGGCGTTAAGCAATCTACTGAATGTTTTGAAGGTAGTATTTTTGCCTCAGGCATCTGAGAGTTGTTAATAGGCCTTGCAGTGGTTTTGAGGGATGTCCATCACTTTTCTGCTCTGCTCTGCTGTGCTGGCTTCCAAGTTAGATGAAACAGAAATGAGGGACTTGCGTTAGTTTTACAGATAGCCCCCAGACACATCTGAAGAAATACTGAAGATGATTTTCAAAACCACCTGGACTGTCCTGCTGCCTGCAGGTTACCCAGCCCTCTTTCAGCTTGATGGAGTGGATAAGTCCCACATCCCAGCAGCCAAGGACCATCTTGAGTTCATCTTTTCCCGCCTGCTCAGGGAGAACATCACTCAGTTCTTTCAATCTGACATGTTTCTGTGGTGGTCTGGCTTGGTGCTCAAGGGTTTTGTGAAACTGCTCAGCCTCAGCACCCCTGGGACTGACTGGGTGTTGCAGAGATGTGTTATGTCATAGTCCTGTGCCTAGAAAACAGCCTCTCTGCTCACTGGCCTGTCTCCTCACACTTGCTGTGGTGGTTAGGATGCTGGTTGAAAGTAAGAGAACTCTGGTGAGCTCATTAAAAAGAGAGGGGAGAAATCAGAGTGTACCTCATGGCACATCAGATGGAGAGCAGCTGAACTTCAAGAGGGATGGAATCAGAAACCGGAAAGATCCCGAGATCTCCTTCTTTTCCCTCTGCCTACATCTCTCTCCAAACGTCTCTATACATCTCTCCACACCTCTCTCTGTATCTCTGTTACTTACTTCTGAGCCCCCAGCTTTTCTTGTTTCTGAATGAAAACCCGAGCCACAGCAAGCTCTCAAATTCCTATGTTTTGTGTTCAGCCACATAGGAACAGCTGCCTTGGTGGCCCCAGGTCTAGGTTCCTCATCTGATGTCTGACAAGTTCAGTTCTGAGACTTGTCTCTTACCAATCAACTGTAGGGCTGAATCACGTACACGCATCACTTCTGGAAGCCTGTTCCCACCAAGCGAGAGAGAGGAGCTCCAGGTTGAGGGGTCAGATCCACAAGGCTCCAACAGACAGAGAGGCATCTCTGCATAACTGTGCCTGGGGAGACCTTGCTCAGAATGTTACCATGGCCACGGATGGCGCAGGAGGCCCCTCTGGGGTCTTTTGTTAGGCTCTGGCAGATGGCCGTCCTGTGGTCACGGGTTTCTCTGCTCAGACAACACTGTCGCTTCAGAGAGCTTTCCAGGCTGTGATTTCCATCCCCTGTCTTCTGAAGGTGGTGCTCCCCTTCTCTTTTTGGGAACTTCTTCTCCCTCACCCATGTAGCCCCTCTAGTCCCTGAATCACCCAGTCCCACCCTCCCCTGGACAGAGGAGCCAAGGCTTGGGCCAAGCCAGTCCAATCAGAGCATCTCAGCCCAGACCTTAGTGATTGATCAGTGAAAGGCACGTGACCCTGGGGGGCAGTCTCCTTGGAACTTTCTATGCCAGCAGAGAGCAAAGACTGCCTTCTGTCAGTGGGGTGGCTGAGCTGACAGAGGGGAGGGAGCCCACCTAAGGAAAGATACCAGAAGACTCAAGAAGAGTGTGAGGTGAAGAGGTGGACCAGAGCCCTGGAGCTGCTGAGTCTCTGCATCAAGCCAGGTCTCAAGCCAGAGACAGTGTCAGATTTCCCAATTGGGAGATCCCATAAATTCTTCCTCTTTTGCTTAAGTTACATCGAGTTAGTTTTCTGTCACTTACAATCTAACGGACTGGTTTGTTTGCCCAAACCCAGACCCCAGGCTCTGAGGATCTTCACAGGCCCTATTTAATCATTTCATTAATAGTTGTTTATTTTATCTGTAAAGATCTTCAAAGAAGAGCATCTAACTCACCAGCCACAGAGCCCCAGAACGTCACCCTTCATCACCCTTCAAAGTAGCCGCACATCTGGTGCTGGGATTAGTAACATTTGGTGCAGCATCATGAATGAATTCACAGGTTTAGTGATGCTATCTTGCTGTCTGTTTTCTCTTAGGTGAATCATTTAGGGCTAAGATCATGAAATAATATTTAGAAAGGCAATTGCCTAGCTTGAGGGGAAAGCCCGCTAAATTTCTTTCACTCTTTTTTGTTGTTGTTGTGTTTTGTTTTTTCACTCTAACGTTAGGCATTCCTGAAGCATAAATACAGAACCATAGGTGGAAACAAGGGATAGTTACATGCACACAGAAGTGTTGTGCTGGCAGGAGCAGGAGTGAGCCGTAGCCCCAGATCGCTTAGGTTAGTAGATCTGATCCCTATCCTCTGTGTGCCTCGCTCGCCTCCCTGACAAGCAGTGGTGATATGCACCAAGTGCTACACAGATTCCTAAAACCTCCTTTGCCCAGAGGTCCCCAACCTTTTCGGCACCAGGGACCAGGTCCATGGAAGACAGTTTTTCCACAGACCAGGGGGCGGGTGGTTCAGGATGATTCGAGAGCATTACACTTATTGTGCACTTTGTTATTGTCGTTTAGTTGCTAAGTCAGGTCTGACTCTTTGTGACCTTATGGACGGTAGCCCGCCAGGCTCTTCTGTGCTTGGGATTTCAAGAATACTGGAATGGGTTGTCATTTCCTTCTCCAGGAGCTCTTCCCAACCCAGGGGGCGAAAACTCGCATTTCCTGCATTGACAGGCAGCTTCTTCATTGCTGAGCCACCAGGGAAGCCCACTGTGCACCTTATTTCTAAGCTCATGCTGCTGCTGATCTGACAGGAGGTACCAGTTGTGGCCCTAAGGTTAGGGACTCCTTCCTTAGCTTTCAAAAATGAAAACTGAGCTCAGAGCGTGTGAAGGAAATTTGGAACCTGCTTATAAGAAAGTCTGGAAATAACTGAGAATATTTTTCAACATGTATATGCATCATGAAGGTTTAGACCTCTTCATCTCCTGTCATTAACAGTGTGAATTGCAGTCTCATAGGGAAGAACCTCATTTGGTCACATTCTCATCAAACATCCTGAAACACCAGAAGGCAAGACCCCTACACTCCAGTAGTCAAATTTTGAGATTAATTTTTTTGCATTAACTTAGTGGATACTAGATGAGAAACTTCAGCAACAAAATGAGGGCAAATCTGTAACTGTCAGCATTTATTTATTTATTTATTGCATTAGTTTAAAGTTAGAGATTATAGATATAGTCATATAAATTTAGTATAACAGGGGCTTCCCTGGTGGCTCAATGGTAAAGAATCTGCCTGCCAATGCAGGAGATGTGAATTCGAGCCCTAGGTCAGGAAGATCCCCTGGAGAAGGAAATGGCCACCCACTCCAGAATTCTGGCCTGGAAAACCCATGAGCTGAGGAGCCTGGTGGGCTATGGTCCATGGGGTTGCAAAAGAGTCAGACACAACTTAGAGATTAAACAAGAACAACAACTACAGTGTTATAACAGGTTTACAAAGAATTGTAATTTAAATATAATGCATTCATTACATATTTAAGTAAATTTCACTTTGAAAAGAGAAAAAGTTTATTTCTAAAGTATACTCAGAGGTAGAGTTATTTTCTCATTGCATTATGTCAGGACATGTGTGATATCAGTAAAAACTATCACTGCTGACATTAGTCTTGATTGCTTGGTTAAGATGGTTTCTTCTCTATTTCTCTGTTATAAAATCACTGTTTTCTTCTTTCTATATCCTATATAGCAAGTTCACCTCATACTTAAGGGGAAGTAAATGAGTTTCCACTTCTTAGAAGGCAGGTGTCTGAACACGTTATTTGGAATCCTTCCAGATGGAATATTTTTTCCCTCTTCCCATTTATTTAGTTTATTAAATATTTTATTAATATTGGTATGGGCTGATGGATGTTTAATTTGCTCTTTGAGGTATAATTCAATATTATATATTTATTTTTCTAGAAAATTTGTCCCACATTTTAATTGTTCCAGTTGTTCTGTAGTTTTCTAGGAAAATTTTTCCAGCCTTGGATATTGGGAGTCCTTACATATTGATTTGTGTGTCCTTTTAACATAGATGAGTTCATCTTCTCTTTTACCTGCCCCAGACCTGTATTCAACCCTTTTTCTAAAGGACTCTGGTTTCTTTTTAATGGATTATGGTGTTTGGAAACCACAATCTGGGCACTAAATGTGCTCATTGTTTTCAGGGTGTCAGTGCTTCTAGGTCTGCTCAGGAAACAGAGCCAAGAAACAAACAAAGGAATAAATAAGTATTCAATAAATTTCTATTTAATAAGTAGATTATATGTGTAGCTACTTTTGTATATAAGCATAACTATAATTATTGCTGCGTCTGCGTATCTGAGTATATAGTGAAATAGACATGAATTGTCACTGCACTGATATCTCTGACTATTACGTCACCACAGAATACAGTGTACCATTTCTAACCCTTGCTTATGCAGGCGAGGTCAGACGAGTTCATTGGTGGCACTGAGAGGCCCTGGAAGACAGCATGGGGACAGGCAGCTGATCCTTAACCTAACCGTGACTTTCTCCTGAGGCCAAAGGCAGGGTGTGTGGTTATAGCCTAAAAAGATTGCATGTTGTTTGTTGGGGGTATGTTTTGGCTCTGTGCTTGCCTAGACTTGGGCATTCTCAGAGGAAGGGGAAAGACCAGGGCGTGTCCTCAGTATGCAGAGAGGCCAGCATGGGATAAGGGTGTAGGGACAAGTCCTATGTCCAAGAAAATGTATGGCCAACTTTGAAGGAAAATGGGGAATAATGACTGTGGGGATTAATCTCTGCAATTTGTGACATCCTACAGAGTTCTTTCTAATCCTGGGACCCTCATAACCAGGGCCAAGAAAGTAATCATAAGAATGCTGGCATTCTCTTTGGGAATATTGGTTTCCCTTTAGGAAATGGGGATGATTTATGCGTGTGTGTGTGTGTGTGTGTGTGTGCGTGCTAAGTTGCTTCAGGCATGTCCAACTTTCTGCAACCCTATGGACCATAGCCCGCCAGGCTCCTCCGTCCATGGGATTCTCCAGGCAAAAATACTGGAGTGGGTTGCCATTTCCTCTTCCAGGGGATCTTTCTGACCCAGGGATTGAACCCAAGTTTCTTACCTTTCCTGCATTGGCAGGTGGGTTCTTTACTGCTAGAGCCACCTGGGAAGCCCATGTGATGATTTTGGTACATTGTTAATTTGCATTAAATAACAGTATAACCATGATTAATACTGTATACGCTGGTGAATCCTGTTGTTGGCTTTTAATATGTACAAAATTGGGATAGTTATGAAATGGCAACCCACTCCAATATTCTTGGCTGGAAAATCCCATGGACAGAGGAGCCTGGTGGGCTACCAGCATGGGGTCACAAGAATTGGATATGACTTAGCGACTGAACCACCACCACCACGATGCACTGATATTATTTTTTACTTTTATACTAGCAGTATAATTGAAATTAATACTATAATTAGGAATGAAAAGATACTTGTAAATTTGGGGGATAAATATATATTTCTATGAGTATTGTGAGGTGTAAAAGAGATTGATCCTTATTTCTTAGACCAATATTAGTAACAAAAATTATTAACCATGGAGTATACAGTACAAATCCAAATTTATTGAGCTTTTGCTTGGTTTCAGATGTAACCTCAACTGAATTCCGTGCATTAAGTATGTAACCTTGTCAGTAATCCTGTAAAAGAAGTTCTGTGATTATCTGCATCTCATAGTTGAGGAGTCCAAAGCAATATAAGTCACTAGAATGATTTATCTGCATCCTGTCACTATTGCATCATTAAAGACAGGAAAACTGCAGGAAGGTCTTTTCCTAAACCCTTCCACGTCCCCCATGCTCCCGCCTGGCACCTTTCCTGGTGGTCTCTGCACCCTCCTGCGTCTGGTCACCGTGCTGGGCAGGCCTGCTCTTGTGCACTGTTACACCATGATTGTTACTTAGAAGTTGTGGGGAGGGGTCTGTTAAGAATGCAGGGTGCTTTGCTCTGGTGTTTCAACATTGGGTTCTCAGGGGTGAGAATTCACCCAGGTCAGGTGGTTGAGGGACGGATCCTGGGTATGGGCATATTGGGACTGCACATTTTGTTATTTTGAGACGTAGCTGGAGGTACACGAGTGGGATCTTGAGTTTCTAGACATGAGGGCTGCATGCATCTCTTTCCACTCAGCTATTACTGCTTTATTCTAGAATTCGACCCTGTGAGAAGAGAGCACATGGCCAGGGAAGTCCTACCAACTTTGCCCCATGCGTATCTCCCTTAGAAAATGGAAGG
The DNA here is from genome assembly GCF_019923935.1 of Bubalus bubalis. NCBI lineage: Eukaryota > Metazoa > Chordata > Mammalia > Artiodactyla > Bovidae > Bubalus > Bubalus bubalis. The sequence goes on along the minus strand of NC_059174.1, from coordinate 4,095,344 downwards.
TTCTCTACCCTCCTCTGTCTGAGAGAACATGCAGGGTGTCTGGAGTCTGACAGGTCCTCGTTCAATATGAAAACCCATTCCCCCACTGCACACATATTCCCAAGTGCCTTACCATCCTTCCTCTTTCCTCTGAAAATGGTCAGATCTCCTGAGGGGGAAATCCAAATTTGTCTCCGCAAGTGATAAGGAAAAATACCATGGTTACATTCCTGAGTGGACTTTCCAGCAAAAATACCTCCTTTAGGAGGAGCTCACGCACTCTGAGCCCTTTGCCTTCTCTGACTGCCCTGGCATGGAACCCTCGACTTTGGCCAACAGACCAGAAATACAGCCGTGGTGTCTCTATAGTAACTTGGAACACTGTGCTCCCTCCTGGGACTGCTTATCCATGGTGGTTTGCTTTCCCGCCCAGGGCTTCCAGGGGCCCTCAGGGCTAGATTCACTTAAACCCCAGGGTGGGCACACCATGCTCACCTTCCAAGTTTGGCTTCTGTCTTCATGAGCAGTTTTGAGTAACAATAGATCAGAATCAATGAAATGCAGAAAAGAGTGTAACTCAAATGCCTTCTCGATGTCTGCAGGACGGGTCATTCTACCATGAATGACCCACCTGCTGTTCCTTCAACCCAGGACCTGGCACTCACTCTCTGTGTGCCTTGCTGCCTCCCCCTCCTTCTTCCTTTTCTCCTCTCCTCTCTGTACTCTTGGCCTTTCCTCAATCCCTTGTTTTCATCTGTTTTTGTCCTTCCTTTTTATTCCACGAGCTCCTGATCTTCCCCTTTCTCTGTCACTGCCACCTGCTTTCACTTGCTACTGTTGCTCCACACGCTGTCTTGTTTATTCCTTCCCTCTGCTCCCAGGACTCTGCCAGTCCTTCATCTTCTGCTCCATCTTGTTTCTGTCGTCTTCCTGGAACAGGACACAGAATTAAGATGTGGTAGAGACTTCCCTGGTGGTCCAGTGGCTAAGACTCCACACTCCCAAGGCAGGGGGCCCGGGTTCAGTCCCTGGTCAGGGAACTAGATCCTACATGCCACAGCTAAGACCTGGTGCAGCCAAATAAATAAAACTAAATAGTTTTTAAAAGATGTGGTAAACTTTGCTCTGCTTTCTGCACCCTCCAGAGAGGTTTCCATAAGGATGGTGGTCACTGCTTACTCATACTCACACAGTCATACAGGCCGGGTTTCTCCTGCCCGGTGTTCAGGGAGTACAATGTATGAAACCCAGCACCCGTCTGAACTCTGTGAACAGTCAGTTCTGAAATAACTTGAATAAGACCCTCATAGATGCCATGCCAACCTCCTCAAATCTAGTAACAGTGAAGTGTGTATTTTCTTTCTTGATCTGGATTCTTGTAATAGGAATACTTGGAGTTGTCAAATTTGATAGAACTGTGGCCTTAGGAAATGCACACACACACACACGTTTCTCCATGGAGTTTGTTTTTAATTGAAGTAGAGTTGATTTACAATATTGTGTTAGTTTCAGGTGTACAGTAAAGTGATTCAGTTACATATATATGTATTTTCAGATTATTTTCCAGTGTAGGTTAGTACAAGATATTGAATATAGACCCTGGAATTATAAAGCAAATCCTTGATGCTTATATATTTTATACATAATCGTGTGTATCTGTTAGTCTCATACTCCTAATTTATCTCTCCCTCAATTCCTTTCCCTCTTTGGTACTATACATTCATTTTCTATGTCTGTGAGTCTGTTTGTATACAGATTTATTTAGATTATTTTTTAGATTCCACATATAACTGATATCATGATATTTGTCTTTGACTTACATGGGAGTGGCGAGTGGTGGCTGCATGGCGCTGGAGCAGTGAGTAGTGGAGAGGAGATACCCCTCGTTCAAGGTGAGGAGCAGCGGCTGCGCTTTGCTGGAACAGCCGTGAAGAGATACCCCATGTCCACGCTAAAAGAAACCACATAAGACGGTAGGCACTAAGAGAGGGCATCAGAGGGAAGACAGACTGAAACCACAGTCACAGAAAACTACCAATCTAAGCACACGGACCACAGCCTTGTCTAACGCAATGAAACTAAGCCATGCCCGTGGGGCCACCCAAGACAGATGGGTCATAGTGGAGAGTTCTGACAAAATGTGGTCCACTGGAAAAGGGAATGGCAAACCACTTCAGTATTCTTGCCTTGAGAACCCCATGAACAGTATGAAAAAGCAAAAAGATAGGACACAGAAAGATGAACGCCCCAGGTTGGTAAGTGCCCAATATGCTACTGGAGATCAATGTAGAAATAATTTCAGAAAGAATGAAGAGATGGAGCCAAAGCAAAAACAATACCCAGTTGTGGATGTGACTGGTGATGGAAGTAAAGTCTGATGCTGTAAAGAGCAATATTGCATAGGAACCTGGAACGTTAGGTCCATAAATCAAGGCAAATTGGAAGTGGTCAAACAAGAGATGGCAAGAGTGAATGTAGACATTTTAGGAATCAGCGAATTAAAATGGACTGAAATGGGTGAATTTAACTCAGATGACCATTGTATCCACTACTGTGGACAAGAATCCCTTAAAAGAAATGGAGTAGCCATCATAGTCAACAAAAGAGTCTGAAATGCAGTACTTGGATGTAGTCTCAAACATGACAGAATGATCTCTGTTCATTTCCAAGGCAAACCATTCAATATCACAGTAATCCAAGTCTATGCCCCAACCAGTAATGCTGAAGAAGCTGAAGTTGAATGGTTCTATGAAAACCTATAAGACCTTTTAGAACTAACACCCCAAAAAGATGTCCTTCTCATCATAGGGGACTGGAATGCAAAAGTAGAAAGTCAAGAAACACCTGGAGTAACAGGCAAATTTGGCCTTGGAGTACAGAATGAAGCAGGGTAAGGCTAATAGAGTTTTGCCAAGAGAATGCACTGGTCATAGCAAACACAACACAAGAGATTCAACAACACAAGAGAAGACTCTATACATGGACATCACCAGATGGCCAACACCAAAATCAGATTGATTATATTCTTTGCAGCCAAAGATGGAGACGCTCTATACAGTCAGCAAAAACAAGACCAGGAGCTGACTGTGGCTCAGATCATTAACTCCTTATTACCAAATTCAGACTTAAATTGAAGGAAATAGGGAAAACCACTAGGCCATTCAGGTATGACCTAAATCAAATCTCTAAGATTATACAGTGGAAGGAACAAATAGATTTAAGGGACTATATCTGATAGACAGAGTGCCTGATGAACTATGGATGGAGGTTCGTGACATTGTACAGGAGACAGGGATCAAGACCATCCCCATGGAAAAGAAATGCAAAAAAGCAAAATGGCTGTATGAGGAGGCCTTACAAGTAGCAATGAAAAGAAGATAAGCTAAAAGCAAAGGAGAAAAGGAAAGATATACCCATTTGAATGCAGAGTTCTAAGGAATAGCAAGGAGAGATAAGAAAGCCTTCCTCAGTGATGAATGCAAAGAAATAGAGGAAAGCAATAGAATGGGAAAAACTAGAAGATCTCTTCAAGAAAATTAGAGATACCAAGGGAACATTTCATGCAAAGATGGGCTCAATAAAGGACAGAAATGGTATGGACCTAACAGAAGCAGAAGATATTAAGAAGAGGTGGCAAGAATACACAGAAGAACTGTACAAAAAAGACCCAGATAATCACAATGGTGTGATCACTTACCTAGAGACAGACATCCTGGAATGTGAAGTTAAGTGGGCCTTAAGAAGCAATCACTACCCAAAGCTAGTGGAGGTAATGGAATTCCAGTTGAGCTATTTCAAATCCTAAAAGATGGTGCTGTGAAAGTGCTGCACTCAATATGCCAGCAAATTTGGAAAACTCAGCAGTGGCCACAGGACTGGAAAAGGTCAGTTTTTATTCCAATCCCAAAGAAAGGCAATGCCAAAGAATGCTCAAACTACCGCACAATTGCGCTCATCTCACACGCTAGTAAAGTAATGCTCAAAATTCTCCAAGCCAGGCTTCAGCAATACGTGAATGATGAAATTCCAGATGTTCAAGCTGGTTTTAGAAAAGGCAGAAGAATCAGAAATCAAATTGCCAACATCCACTGAATTATCAAAAAAGTGAGAGAGTTCCAATAGAATATCTATTTCTGCTTTACTGACTATGCCAAAGCCTTTGACTGTGTGGATCACAATAAACTGTGGGAAATTTGGAAAGAGATGGGAATACAAGAGCACCTGACTTTCCTCTTGAGAAACCTGTATGCAGGTCAGGAAGCAACAGTTAGAACTGGACATGGAACAACAGACTGGTTCCAAATAGAAAAAAAGTACATCAAGGTTGTATATGGTCAGCCTGCTTATTTAACTTATATGCAGTGTACATCATGAGAAACGCTGGGCTGGATGAAGCACAAGCTGGAATCAAGACTGCCAAGAGAAATATCAGTAACCTCAGATATGCAGATGACATCACCCTTATGGCAGAAATTGAAGAAGAACTAAAGAGCCTCTTGATGAAAGTGAAAGAGGAGAGTGAAAAAGTTGGCTTAAAGCTCAACATGCAGAAAACTAAGATTATGGCATCTGGCCCCATCATTTCATGGCAAATAGATGGAGAAACAGTGGTTGACTTTATTTTGGGGGGCTCTAAAATCACTGCAGATGGTGACTGCAGCCAGGAAATTAAAAGATGCTTACTCCTTGGAAGGAAAGTTATGACCAACCTAAACAGCCTATTAAAAAGCAGAGAATTTGCTTTGCCAACAAAGGTCCATCTAGTCAAGGCTATGGTTTTTCCAGTGGTCATGTATGGATGTGAGAGTTGTACTATAAAGAAAGCTGATTGCCAAAGAATGGATACTTTTGAATTGTGGTGTTGGAGAAAACTCTTGAGATTCCCTTGGACTGTAAGGAGTTCCAATCAACCCATCCTAAAGGAAATCAGTCCTGAGTGTTCACTGGAAGGACTGATAATGAAGCTGAAATTCTAATCCTTTGGCCACCTGATGTGAAGAAATGACTCATTGAGAAGACTCTGATGCTGGGAGGGATTGTGCGCAGGAGGAGAAGGGGACGACAGAGGATGAGATGGTTGGTTGGTGTCACCGACTCGATGCACATGAGTTTGGGTAAACTTTGGGAGTTGCTGATGGACAGGGAGGCCTGGCATGCTGAAGTTCATGGGGTCGCAAAGAGTCAAACACGACTGAGTGACTGAACTGAACTAAACTACTTCAGTTAGTATGATGATCTCTAGGTCTGTCCATATTGCTGCAAATGACAATATTTCACTCTTTTATGGCTGAGTAATATTCCATTGTCTATGTATGTACATGCCACATCTTCTTAAGCCAGTTTTCTGTTGATGAGCACTTTGATCATTTCCATGTCTTTTATAAATAGTTCTAATAGTTTCCATGGCTATTATAAATAGTGGTGCTATAAACCTTGGGGTGCACGCATCTTTTTGAATTAGAGCTTTAACCTTTTCCAGATATATGTTCAAGAGTAGGATTTCTGGATCATAAGGTAGCTCTATTTTTAGATTTTAAGGGACCTCCATGCTGTTCTCCATAGAGGCTGCACCCATTCACATTCCCACCAACAGGGTAGGAGGGTTCTTTTTTCTTCACACCCTCTCCAGCATTTATTATTTTTAGACTTTTTGATGATAAACCTTCTGTTTGTTATGAGGTGATATCTCATTTTGGTTTTGATTTGCATTTCTCTAATAATTAGCAATGTTGAGCATCTTTTCCTGCACCTGTTGCCCATCTGTACTTCTTCTTTGGAGAAATATCTATTTAGGTCTTCTGTCCATTTTTTTTGACTGGCTGTTTGTTTTTCTGATATTGAGTTATATGAGTTTTTTGTAAATTTTAGAAATTAAGCCCTTGTTGATCACATCATTTGTAAATATTTTCACCTTTAAAGGGTTGTCTTTTCCTTTTGTTGATTGTTTCCTTTGCTGTGCAAAAGATTGTAAGTTGGAATAGGTTCCTTTTATTTCTTTTGCCTTAGGAGTTGAATCTAAGAAAATATTGCCACAATTTATGTCTGAGGACTTCCCAGGTGGTGCTATTGGTAAAGAAGCTGCCTGTCAATGCAGGAGTTGCAGAGGTTGTGGATCTGGTCCCTAGTTGGGAATATCGCATGGAGGAGGGCATGGCACCCCACTCCAGTACTCTTGCCTGGAAAATCCCATGGATGGAGGAGCCTGGTGGGCTGCAGTCCATGGGGTCGCTAAGAGTCGGACATGACTGAGCGACTTCACTTTCACTTTTTACTTTCATGCATTGGAGAAGGAAATGGCAACCCACTCCAGTGTTCTTGCCTGGAGAATCCCAGGGACTGGGAAGCCTGGTGGGCTGCTGTCTATGGGGTTGCATAGTCAGACATGACTGAAGCAACTTAGCAACAGCAGCAGCAGCATTAAATCGGTAGATTACTTTGAGTAGTATGGCCATTTTAACCATATTAATTCTTTCAGTCCACGAGCATTAAGACTCCTTTCCATTTCTTTGAATCATGTTCAGTTTCCTTTATCACTGTTTTATGATTTTTAGTATATATGTCATTTACATCCTTGGTCAGGTTTATTCCTAGGTATTTTATTTTTGATGTGACTTTAAATGGGACTCTCTCTCTCTTTTTTTTAACTGTTTCTTTCTCATGCTTCACTGTTAGTATAAAGAAATTCAATAGATTTCTGTATATTAATCTTTTATCCTGCTATCTTGCTGAATTTATTTATTCTAATAGTTTTTGTGTGGAGTCTTTAAGGTTTTCCATATATAGTATCATGTCATCTGCATATAGTGGCAGTTTTCCCTCTTCCCTTTCAATTTGGATACCTCTTATTTCTTTTTCTTGTCTGGTTGCTGTAGCTAGGATTTCCAATACTATGTTCAATAGAAGTGATGAGATGGGGCACCAGTCTCTTCTTCCAGAATTTAGCCTAAAGGCTCTCAGCTTTTCACCATTGTGTATTATGTTGGCTGTGGGTTTGTCACAAGTGGCTTTTATTATGCTGATATATGTTCTCTGTATACTCACTTCAGTGAGAGTTTTTATCATGAATGGATGTTGAGTTTTACCAAATACTTTTTTATGCATCTATTGAAACGATCATTTTTTTTTTTCTGCATCTATCGAGATGATCGTGTGGCTTTTGTTGTTGTTAATGTGGTGTATCACATTGATTGATTTGCATACGTTGAAGCAGGCTTGTGACCCTGGGATGAATCCAACTTGTCATGGCGTGTGATCCTTCTTGTGTATTGTTGGGTTCAGTTTGCTAATATTTTGTTGAAGATTTTTGCATCTAATTTCATCAAAGATATTGACCTGTAATCTTTTTTTTTTTTTTTTTTTGTAGTGTCTTCATCTGGTTTTAGTATAGGGTGCTGGTGGCTTCATAGAATGACTTTGGGAGTGTTGCCTCCTCTTCCATCTTTTGGAATAATTTGAGAAGGACAGGTATATTCTTTGTGTATTTGGTAGAATTCCCCAGTGAAGCCATCTGGTCCTAGACTTTTGTTTGCAGGGAGTTTTTTGTTTATCTAGTACAGGTTCTATTTCCTTTCTAGCAATCAGACAAAGAGAAAAGACCCAAATAAACAAAAGAAATGAAAGAGAAGCAATAATAAGTGATACCCCAGAAATACAAACTTCAAAAACAAACTTATGGTTACCAACAGGAGAACGTAGGGGGGATCTGTTCAAATGATCTGTTTCTTCTTGACTTAGTTTTGGCAGACTGTGTTTCTAGACGTTTGTCCATTTCTTCTAAGTTTTCCAATTTGTTGGCATGTAACTATTCATAGTATTTTATTATGATTAAATTTTTAAATTTTATATTGGAGTTTAGTTGATTTACAATGTAGTATCAGTTTCAGGTATACAGCAAAGTGATTGATATACACACACATATATCTATTCATGTCCAGATTCTTTTCCCTATAGATTATTACAGAATATTGAGCAGAGTTCCCTGTGCTATACTGTAGGTCCTTGTTGATTGTATATTTTGTATATAGTAGTGTGTATATGTTAATTCCAAACTCCTGATTTATCTCTCCCTGCTACCTTTTCCTTTTGGTAACCATAAGTTTGTTTTTGAAGTTCGTATTTCTGGGGTATCACTTGTTATTGCTTCTCTTTCATTTCTTTTGTTTATTTGGGGCCTTTCCCTTTTCTTCTCAGTGAGCCTGGCTAGAGGTTTGTGGATTTTCTTTATCCTTTCAAAAAAAAGAAAACAGGTCTTGGTTTTATTTATCTTCCATGTTATTTTTCTGATCTCTATTTTATTTCCTGTCTGATCTTCATTATTCCCTCTTTTTGCTGACTTTGGATTTTGTTTTTCTAATTCTTTTAGGTGGTATATTAGGTTGTTGATTTCAGATTTTTCTTGTTTCATGGAATTTTTTTAAATTGATAAATGTAAGAGACTTCAAGGACCATACAAGCATCTTTATCTTCACTTTAAAGTGCAAAAGGAAACAACCAAGGTGTTTGACTAATGAGAGCAAGGCTGAACATCTTTGCCCCTGCCATCCTCTCTCACCCCCAAAATACAGCCTTTAGTACTGACCATGAGGTATATGGGAAAATCGTTTTAAAACTGGCAAGGTATCTATAGGAAAGAAGAAGCCCTCAGGTAATAAGCAGCAATTCTTAAGAACCTCATCACAACTGTAAACTTGAACCTCATAGACTCACCTCTTGTCCAAACTCATTTCCTTTGCATTTGGTATTTTTGTTAAAAGTAATTTTTCCCCTGCCTAATCTCAGAGTCTTCACTGTCCCTGACAGGGACCTGGAAATGGCAACTCATCATATAGAATTATTGTGTAAGTCTGCAACTGGACCCTGGTTTGAGGTTTACAGCAAAGGTGAAAAAGAGCAAAATCTGCTGAGGGAGAAAGCGTGGACTTGGAATAAGGTGAAAGGTGTTATTTAAGAGCTACTAGCGGTCAAACTAAAGTTAGCAAATGATAAGCACTAAAGGGAAAAGAGAAAGAGAAGAATATAGCCACCACTTTTGGGAATAAAGAGAAGGCCTAGAGTAACTGTGAAATGATCAAAGCTTCTCCACATGCTCCTGAAAGCCATTGTTCATGGCATTGTCACGTGAGGTGAGAGTACATCTCAACCTTGTTACCATCTCAAGAAATCTTCAGTTCAGTGATGTTAGGCCCATAGTAATAAATATTCTGGAGCAAACTGAAACCATTGGTAAATTGAGGCAATTAATTTATATTCAGGTAATTAATGTACACTCTGACCAGGACAGAACATTATTTATTTTTTTATACACCATTAGACCAGCGCATTTAGCACGGCGAGAGGACCTACCCCACGCCCGAGGCCAGGGGCCGTGGCCTGGAGGGGCAACCCCACCTCCAAGGAGCGGTGGCTGCGCGGACACAGGAGGGCCTAGAGGAGCTATTCCACGTTCGAGGTCAGAAGGGGAGGCGGTGAGGAGATACCCCTTGACCAAGGTAAGGAGCAGAGGCTGCACTATGCTGGAGCAGTCGGGAAGAGATACCTCACATCCAAGGTAAGAGAAACCTAAGTAAGACGGTAGGTGTTGCAACAGGGCATCAGACGGCAGACACACTGAAACCATACTCACAGAAAACTAGCCAATCTAATCACACTAGAACCACAGTTCAGTTCAGTTGCTCAGTCGTGTCTGACTCTTTGCGACCCCATGAATCACAAAACGCCAGGCCTGCCTGTCTATCACCAACTCCCGGAGTTCACTCAGACTCACTTCCATTGAGTCAGTGATGCCATCCAGCCATCTCATCCTCTGTCGTCCCCTTCTCCTCCTGCCCCCAATCCCTCCCAGCATCAGAGTCTCTTCCAAGGAGTCAACTCTTCGCATGAGGTGGCCAAAGTACTGGAGTTTCAGCTTTAGCATCATTCCTTCCAAAGAAATCCCAGGGCTGATCTCCTTCAGATGGACTGGTTGCATCTTCTTGCAGTCCAAGGGACTCTCAAGAGTCTTCTCCAACACCACAGTTCAAAAGCATCAATTCTTCAGCACTCAGCCTTCTTCACAGTCCAACTCTCACATCCATACATGACCATTGGAAAAACCATAGCCTTGACTAGACGAACCTTTGTTGGCAAAGTAATGTCTCTGCTTTTGAATATGCTATCTAGGTTGCTCATAACTTTTATTGCAAGGAGTAAGTGTCTTTTAATTTCATGGCTGCAGTCACCATCTGCAGTGATTTTGGAGCCCCCAAAAATAAAGTCTGACACTGTTTCCCTATATATTTCCCATGAAGTGATGGGACTGGATGTCATGATCTTCATTTTCTGAATGTCGAGCTTTAAGCCAACTTTTTCACTCTCCACTTTCACTGTCATCAAGAGGCTTTTTAGTTCCTCTTCACTTTCTGCAGTAAGGGTGGTGTCATCTGCATATCTGAGGTTATTGATATTTCTCCCGGCAATCTTGATTCCAGCTTGTGCTTCTTCCAGCTCAGGGTTTTTCATGATGTACTCTGCAGAGAAGTTAAATAAACAGGGTGATAATATACAGCCTTGACGTACTCCTTTTCCTATTTGGAACCAGTCTGTTGTTCCATGTCCAGTTCTAACTGTTGCTGCCTGACCTGCATACAGATGTCTCAAGAGGCGGGTCAGGTGGTCTGGTATTTCCATCTCTTTCAGAATTTTCCACAGTTTATTGTGATCCACACAGTCAAAGGCTTTGGCATAGTCAATAAAGCAGAAATAGATGTTTTTCTGGAACTCTCTTGCTTTTTCGATGATCCAGTGGATGTTGGCAATTTGATCTCTGGTTCCTCTGCCTTTTCTAAAACCAGCTTGAACATCTGGAAGTTCGCAGTTCACGTATTGCTGAAGCCTGGCTTGGAGAATTTTGAGCATTACTTTACTAACGTGTGAAATGAGTGCAATTGTGCGGTAGTTTGGGCATTCTTTGGCATTGCCTTTTTTTGAGATTGGAATGAAAACTGACCTTTTCCAGTCCTGTGGCCACTGCTGAGTTTTCCAAATTTGCTGGCATATTGAGTGCAGCACTTTCACAGCATCATCTTTCAGGATTTGGAATAGCTCCACTGGAATTCCATCACCTCCACTACCTTTGTTCGTAGTGATGCTTTCTAAGGCCCACTTGACTTCCCATTCCAGGGTGTCTGGCTCTAGGTGAGTGATCACACCATCATGATTATCTGGGTCATGAAGATCTTTTTTATACAATACTTCTGTGTATTCTTGCCACCTCTTCTTAATATCTTCTGCTTCTGTTAGGTCCATACCATTTCTGTCCTTTATTGAGCCCATCTTTGCATGAAATGTTCCCTTGGTATCTCTAATTTTCTTGAAGAGATCTCTAGTCTTTCCCCTTCTGTTGTTTTCCTCTATTTCTTTGCGTTGATCGCTGAGGAAGCCTTTCTTATCTCTTCTTGCTATTCTTTGGAACTCTGCATTCAGATGCTTATATCTTTCCTTTTTCCCTTTCCTTTTCTCTTCTCTTCTTTTCACAGCTATTTGTAAGGCCTCCCAAGACAGCCGTTTTGCCTTTTTGCATTTCTTTTCCATGGGGATGGTCTTGATCCCTGTCTCCTGTATGAAGTCACGAACCTCAGTCCATAGTTCATCAGGCACTCTATCTATCAGATCTAGTCCCTTAAATCTATTTATCATTCCCACTGTATAATCATAAGGGATTTGATTTAGGACCACAGCCTTGTCTAACTCAATGAAACTAAGCCATGCCCGTGGGGCCACCCAAGACGGGCGGGTCATGGTGGAGAGTTCTGACAGAATGTGGTCCACTGGAGAAGGGAATGGCAAATCACTTCAGTATTCTTGCCTTGAGAACCCCATGAACAGTATGAAAAGGCAAAATGATAGGATACTGAAAGAGGAACTCCCCAGGTCAGTAGGTGCCCAATATGCTACTGGAGATCAGTGGAGAAATAACTCCAGAAGAAATGAAGGGATGGAGTCAAAGCAAAAACAATACCCAGTTGTGGATGTGACTGGTGATAGAAGCAAGGTCCGATGCTGTAAAGAGCAATATTGCATAGGAACCTGGAATGTCAGGTCCATGAATCAAGGTAAATTGGAAGTGGTCAAACAAGAGATGGCAAGAGTGAATGTCAACATTCTAGGAATCAGCGAACTGAAATGGACTGGAATGGGTGAATTTAACTCAGATGACCATTATATCTACTACTGCGGGCCAGAATCCCTCAGAAGAAATGGAGTAGCCATCATGGTCAACAAAAGAGTTTGAAATGCAGTACTTGTATGCAATCTCAAAAACAACAGAATGATCTCTGTTTGTTTCCAAGGCAAACCATTCAGTATCACAGTAAGCCAAGTCTATGCCCCAACCAGTAACGCTGAAGAAGCTGAAGTTGAATGGTTCTATGAAGACCTAAAAGATCTTTTAGAACTAACACCCAAAAAAGATGACCTTTTCATTATAGGGGACTGGAATGCAAAAGTAGCAAGTCAAGAAACACCTGGAGTGACAGGCAAATTTGGCCTTGGAATACGGAATGAAGCAGGGCAAAGACTAATAGAGTTTTGCCAAGAAAATGCACTGGTAATAGCAAACACCCTCTTCCAACAACACAAGAGAAGACCCTACACATGGACATCACCAGATGGTCGACACCGAAATCAGATTGATTATATTCTTTGCAGCCAAAGATGGAGAAGCTCTATACAGTCAGCAAAAACAAGACCAGGAGCTGACTGTGGCTCAGATCATGAACTCCTTATTGCCAAATTCAGACTGAAATTGAAGAAAGTAGGGAAAACCACTAGACCATTCAGGTATGACCTAAATCAAATCCCTTATGATTATACAGTGGAAGTGAGAAATAGATTTAAGGGACTAGATCTGATGGATAGAGTGCCTGATGAACTATGGACTGAGGTTCGTGACTTTGTACAGGAGACAGGGATCAGGACCATCCCCATGGAAAAGAAAAGCAAAAAGCAAAATGGCTGTCTGGGGAGGCCTTACAAATAGCTGTGAACAGAAGAGAAGCAAAAAGGAAAGGAGAAAAGGAAAGATATAAGCATCTGAATGCAGAGTTCCAAAGAATAGCAAGAAGAGCTAAGAAAGCCTTCCTCAGCGATCAATGCAAAGAAATAGAGGAAAAAACAGAATGGGAAAGACTAGGGATCTCTTCAAGAAAATTAGAGATACCAAGGGAACATTTCATGCAAAGATGGGCTCAATAAAGGACAGAAATGGTATGGACCTAACAGAAGCAGAAGATATTAAGAAGAGGTGGCAAGAATACACAGAAGTATTGTATAAAAAAGATCTTCATGACCCAGATAATCATGATGGTGTGATCACTCACCTAGAGCCAGACATCCTGGAATGTGAAGTCAAGTGGGCCTTAGAAAGCATCACTACGAACAAAGGTAGTGGAGGTGATGGAATTCCAGTGGAGCTATTCCAAATCCTGAAAGATGATGCTGTGAAAGTGCTGCACTCAATATGCCAGCAAATTTGGAAAACTCAGCAGTGGCCACAGGACTGGAAAAGGTCAGTTTTCATTCCAATCTCAAAAAAAGGCAATGCCAAAGAATGCCCAAACTACCACACAATTGCACTCATTTCACACGTTAGTAAAGTAATGCTCAAAATTCTCCAAGCCAGGCTTCAGCAATATGTGAACTGTGAACTTCCAGATGTTCAAGCTGGTTTTAGAAAAGGCAGAGGAACCAGAGATCAAATTGCCAACATCCACTGGATCACCGAAAAAGCAAGGGAGTTCTAGAAAAACATCCATTTCTGCTTTATTGACTATGCCAAAGCCTTTGACTGTGTGGATCACAATAAACTGTGGAAAATTCTGAAAGAGATGGGAATACCAGACCACCTCACCTGCCTCTTGAGAAACCTATATGCAGGTCAGGAAGCAACAGTTAGAACTGGACATGGAGCAACAGACTGGTTCCAAATAGGAAAAGGAGTACGTCAAGGCTGTATATTATCACCCTGCTTATTTAACTTACATGCAGAGTACATCATGAAAAACCCTGAGCTGGAAGAAGCACAAGCTGGAATCAAGATTGCCGGGAGAAATATCAATAACCTCAGATATGCAGATGACACCACCCTTATGGCAGAAAGTGAAGAGGAACTAAAAAGCCTCTTGATGAAAGTGAAAGAGGAGAGTGAAAAAGTTGTCTTAAAGCTCAACATTCAGAAAACGAAGATCATGGCATCCGGTCCCATCACTTCATGGGAAATAGATGGAGAAACAGTGGAAACAGTGTCAGACTTTATTTTTTTGGGCTCCAAAATCACTGCAGATAGTGACTCCAGCCATGAAATTAAAAGACACTTACTCCTTGCAATAAAAGTTATGACCAACTAGATAGCACATTCAAAAGCAGAGATATCACTTTGCCAACAAAGGTTCGTCTAGTCAAGGCTATGGTTTTTCCAGTGGTCATGTATGGATGTGAGAGTTGGACTGTGAAGAAAGCTGAGTGCCGAAGAATTGATGCTTTTGAACTGTGGTGTTGGAGAAGACTCTTGAGAGTCCCTTAGACTGCAAGGAGATCCAACCAGTCCATTCTGAAGGAGATCAGCCCTGGGATTTCTTTGGAAGGAATGATGCTAAAGCTGAAACTCCAGTACTTTGGCCACCTCATGAGAAGAGTTGACTCCTTGGAAAAGACTCTGATGCTGGGAGGGATTGGGGGCAGGAGGAGAAGGGGACGACAGAGGATGAGATGGCTGGATGGCATCACTGACTCGATGGAAGTGAGTCTGAGTGAACTCCGGGAGTTGGTGATGGACAGGGAGGCCTGGCGTTTTGTGATTCATGGGGTTGCAAAGAGTCGGACACGACTGAGCAACTGAACTTAACTGAAAGCAACTCTTGTAGGTATATCATACATGACATACTGAGAATATTTCCACACTTGAAATCACAGGGAAAAAATGGCATAAAGTACATTATGTCATACAGACTTTAAAAATTAATTTAAAAATATATGCCCCCAAATACATACACATCCCGTTCCTGTGTTTTCCCAGGGACTCACCTCACCCTCTGATTGCTGTTCGTATAGGCATAGAGGTGAAAGTGAATGGGGATATGGGCCCAGGGATGAGTACAGTGGTGTCAACAGCAGTAACTCCAGCACATGAGTGAGCCTTTGAATATCCTGAAAGCAGGCCAGCATGAGGACTATAGAATCGCTGCCCTGGGCCAAGGACACTGGGGATGGGGTATCTGGGTTGAGGTGTTAGTCCATAGAATTGTGCTCAGATTAATTACTTAGTTTTGACCAATGTACCATTATTACAGAAGATGTTATCTTTAGGGCGAGCTAGGTAAAGGATATGTATGAATTTTCTGTCATCATTTTGGCACCGTTTTTTTTAAACCCAAAATTATTCCAAAATTAAAACAGTTAATTGAATAAAATGAATAAAGAAAGAAGACACTGTTTTCAGGTGGACCATGGAAAATTTTCAAGTTGAAAAATTTGAGTTTAAACTTCAGTTAATTTCTTAAAACTTTCATTGTTCAGACCTCATTTTTACCATAATGCTGTTAAGTCCTCTATAATTCCAATCTGTGTCTGCATCTTATATTTTTATTATTTTATTACCTATTTTTATATTTTTACAGTGTTTGTGGTGCTTTATTTTACTTTTGGAAGGATATTTTATTTTTAAAGTTGTCAAATTAATTAATATTTTCCTTCATATTGTGTACCTTTTGGGTTTTAAAGTTCTGAAAAATATTCCTCTTTGTGGCCTTATAGAAGTTTGAGTTTCATATTTTATTTTCAGGACTTTAATATGATAAAGAATGATGTTTATATTTGCAGAGGAGTCTTGATTCAGTAGGATTAAGGAATATTCTTCCTCCCTTGCCCAGTAATTCTTGCTTATGCTTGTCATGTGGGAAAGGATTAGGGCATGTCAGGGAGAGTCTGATTCGAGTATTTCTGGATTTATCGCTTTGTATGGGCATTGGGCTCTTGCTTTTGGTAAGATGAGGAAATGTCGGAAACTCTGGAGTAAGAGGGAATAGGGTCAGATATGCTGTTGCTGGACAAATAAGAAATAAAAGATTATTGAAGAATCTTGAGAAGATAAAAGGAATTTGTTACCAGGGTTGGTTTTGTCAACTTAGGATTTATTTTTATACTTTTATTGATGCATACACTACTTGCAGAAACTAAATGAAACTTAAGTGTACCTATCAGTTAATGTATTATATACAAAACTGACTCAGTTGTATTAAGAATAGCCAGGTCAAAAACCAGAATATTAAGAATAGCCAGGTCAAAAACCAGAATATTAAAACCTTATCATATAATATACAACATTTCAGGGGTTGTTTGTCTGGGTGGGGGAGGAGTGGTCTCGGGGCGATAATTTACGATGTCGATTCTGGTCCATCCACAGTGACCATCGGGCCTCGGGGCGCACATGGAGTACAGGGACTGGTCTCCCTTCCATATCCTGTAATCGCAGTCTTTCTGCCTCCACACACACTCTCGCTTATCAGGCTGGGGGCAATGGCGCCAGCAGAGAAGGCACGGCTGAATCTAGAGAGAGAGGGAGATCCAGGGCTTGTCACAATGCCCTGCCTTCTCCTGTTCACAACCCCATTCTTGTAAACACGAGGGCAACAGGGATCTGAATACAGGTAGAGTCTAAAGGTGTTGAGGGGGTGGGGGACAGGATGGAACCTGGGAGAGGAGGCCAGGGAAGAGGAGGAAGGTGAGAGAGTAGGGGTCATCCACAGAAGGAGGTAGGTGGGAGGGAACTCTGGGCACAAGGACGTGGGGCAAGTCATGCACCAGTGCCTGGGCAGTAGAGCAAAAAGGCTGGGGAGGCCACTCACCTGACATTTGCATCCGTTTTTGTACAGCTCCTGGAAACCTAACCTCTGCTCGTCGGTGAGACGGTACCAGAAATATACCATGTGGCATCTTGTGAAGTACAGCGCCCCCTTCCTCAGATAGCCTGAAGTGATCAGAAAGCACCCCCTGAGAGTCAGCACAGCATGTGTGGGTGTCCCCAGGGAGGGTCACGCTCTGGCTCCCAGGTAGTTGGCCCCAGAGGGTCTGGAAACCCTGAGGCTGTCAGGGTACAGAGTCAGCCATGAATGATGGTCTAGCATTCTTCCCTAGAAAAATCTGTCAGATCGTGGACAAGGGGCCCTTGGTCCTTGGCGATGCTAGAGTTGCAGAAGTAGAGTGGGTCACAAGGCGGAGGGGCTGAGCGTGGACAGGGTACTCACCTGCAATAAGTAATTGTGATTGTTGAGAAGTCCTCACCTCGTAACCACAGCTACCCCAGTCCTTGGGTGTGTATACAGAAGTGATGGGGGGGATCTTCTTGGGAATCTTGAGTATCTGTGATGGGAGGGATCGAAAGAGCAGGACCTCAGTTTCTCATAGAAGTTGCTGGTATCCAGAAAACAACCACCTCCCTCAGCAAGCACAGATTGGAGAGCTTATTGATTTTGAGGGAAGTGGCTAAGAAGGAAGGAGGTGTTGGGTCTCACATGAGTGATGTTGATTCTGTAGCTTCGTTTTAATGTGGTGTCACTTCCATGTGCCAGTATATTACCTATTATAACTGGGAGGAGAAAGAAATGGGTCATTGACTTAAGAGTCCCCATCCTAAATCTCCTGGAGACCTTTTTCCCATCGCCAGAGCTCCCCCACTTCTACACCCCACTGTGAGAGCCACCACCCTCCTTGACGGATGCTTCTCTGATGTCTCCCTTGACTCACCGATGTCTGACATGCAGTAAAATGTCTGAGGATGCTGAATTTTACACTCACAGGCTTCACAGGGTGTTGACAGAGTCAGCAGCAAAGGAAAGGCCAGCAGGAAGGCAGGACCCATGGTGGTCCCTGGGGAACAGAGGGCGCGAATGAAACCATGAGCTTTTTCTTTGGCCCAGCTCCCCCATCCACCATTAGACAGAAACCAGGCTGGCTTTGGAAGACTGTCTACCTCCCTTCACCTCCAGGGTCATGAGCAGATTGGTCCAGCTCCTGTGATCTTGGGGATCGAAGGCACAAGATCCATGCCCCGCATCTAGGACGCCTTACCTCGGTTGGGCTGAGCCGAGGTGTGTCACAGCTTCTGTAGGATGGCCAGGACCACAAGCATAAATAGTCGCCTGCACCTTTCACCCTGGGGTGTATCCATCAGGGAGGTACAATGTGATTACTGGGTGTACTAGTCCCTTGGAACCTTTTCTCTCTCATCTGCATTTCCTTTTCATCCTTCAGCCATATCAACCAGACTGGTAGGTACGGTCTGATTATTGAGTGCCCTTGTCATTTGGAATCCTTCTCTGTATGGCTGTTCAAAAAGCCACCAACTCCACATATACTCCTGGGCAGTATTATGGGCTGAGCTGTGTCCCCTAAGATTCACATGCTGAAGTCCTAACTCCCAGTCCTTAGAACATGACTGCGTTTAGAGATAGGGTCCTTAAAGTGAGAATTAAGGTGAAATGAGGTCATTTGGTTGGGTCCTAATCCTATATGGTGTCCTTGTAAGAAGAAGAGATGACACAAACTCACATAGAGAGACATGTGAAGATACAAGGAGAAGAGGGTCACCCACAAACCAAGGAGGTACTCTGAGAAGAAACCAGTCCTGCTGATGCTTTGATCTCCGACCCTTAGGCTCAGAACCATGAGGAGATAAACTGCTGCCCAGTTCAGGCTGCCCAGTATGCGTTGTTTTGTTATGGCAGCCCTAGAAAATGAAAAAGCTTGTATGTTTTATTTTTAGGACTTTTTTACAATTTAAATTTGTGTCATGATTTTGGAAAGACAAAATCAGCCCCAATACCAGATCTACCAAACAAGATGTATCCAGTCACCTAACTTCTGTTTTTACATACACCTCTATTCTCTGCCCTACTCCCTTAGGCTTTAAATCATTGTATTATGCTTTATCCTCCCATTGCTTTTCTAACTGAAACATTTATAAACATAGATGTAAGCACATTTATACCCTCTCTTAGGTAAAACTGTAGCATTGTGTGTATATATATATATATATATAAAACATATATTATATGTATGTATGTTTTGTCATCTTGTCATTTTTATTTTATGGCATATTCTAAGATGACACCATAGTGATATATATTCCTCATTCTTTATACAGTTGTATATTACTCCACGTTGACGTGCTCTGAACTATCCAACCAGTTCCTAATGATTGATCATTTCAACAGTTTCCGGTTATTTTCTCTTACAGATAGTACTTCAGTGAACAGGCATGCTAATGTATTTTATGTTTGACCATGTGTCTTTAGAAGTGATTTCTAAAAATAGAATTGAGATTAAGAGCCATTTGAATTTTTTCCTGTGACTTTTCCATATCTTGTCTATTTTTTTTTTTTCTATAGAGTTGACTGACTTTTCCTCTGTTTTTGGAAACTGTGTATTAAGCATGTTAACTCTTCACAGGATGATTGCAAATTTTCCTCATATAATGATTTACTCTCTTGAGTTTAAAAAATTTATTTAATATAATCAGTTTAACGATGTTTTGATTAACTGCTTTTGGAATTTGAGACATTGTTAGCAATGGTTTCCCCTGTTAAGAGAGATTAGAGGATTTTTATCCACGATTTCTTCTATCTTTTACATAATTTAACTTTTTATATTTAGATCTCTAACCCATTTGGAATTTCTCATAGTATGATACATGAACACAATTTTACCTTGGTCTTTATTGGAAATATATCCAATTAACCTAGTACATTTATTACAAAGATAAGATCCTCTGTACTTAATTGAGATGTCACCTTTATCACATACTAAATTTCCATAGGCATTTGAGACATAATTTTCTATTCTATTCAGTTTATCTATGTGTCCATTCCTTCATCAGTACCAGGTTACGGAGACCTTAAAACATAATTGTATATGTTTGAAATGCATTAATACTCTTCTAAAGAAGATTTTTTCTTTTCTCTCTTTTTTTTCCATCTGCGTGAGGTCACCCCCATTCTTTGGCTCATGATGTCTTCCCATCTTCAAAGCCATCAATGGCTAGTCAAGTCTTTCTCACATCACAATACATGTTACTGACTCTTCTGCCTTCTTCTTCCACATTTCAGAGACCTTGTGATTACTTAGGCTCTACTCAGATGAGCCAGGATAACCTCTTTATTTTTATTTTGTTTTTTGGTCATGCCACATGGCATGCAGGATCTTAGTTCCCCAACCAGAGGTCAAACCGTGACCCCTCCTGCAGTGGAAGTGTGTCGTGTTAACTGCACTTTGTGAATGAAATGTGTTATTTTTCCTTTAGTGTTTGTTAGAATTAGCCAGTGAAACAAAGCTTATTTGGATTCTAAGAAAAATTCAGTATACAAAGTTAAAACACAGTGCTATTGACGTTTACTATTTTGTTGTGTGTATGTTGGATATTTTTTTTTTTAATTTTATTTTATTTTTAAACTTTACATAACTGTATTAGATTTGCCAAATATCAAAATGAATCCGCCACAGGTACACATGTGTTCCCCATCCCGAACCCTCCTCCCTCCCCCCTCCCCATTCCATCCCTCTGGGTCGTCCCAGTGCACCAGCCCCAAGCATCCAGTATCGTGCATCGAACCTGGACTGGCAACTCATTTCATACATGATATTTTACATGTTTCAATGCCATTCTCCCAAATCTTCCCACCCTCTCCCTCTCCCACAGAGTCCATAAGACTGTTCTATACATCAGTGTCTCTTTTGCTGTCTCGTACACAGGGTTATTGTTACCATCTTTCTAAATTCCATATATATGCATTAGTATACTGTATTGGTGTTTTTCTTTCTGGCTTACTTCACTCTGTATAATAGGCTCCAGTTTCATCCACCTCATTAGAACTGATTCAAATGTATTCTTTTTAATGGCTGAATAATACTCCATTGTGTATATGTACCACAGCTTTCTTATCCATTCATCTGCTGATGGACATCTAGGTTGCTTCCATGTCCTGGCTATTATAAACAGTGCTGCGATGAACATTGGGGTACTCGTGTCTCTTTCCCTTCTGGTTTTCTCAGTGTGTATGCCCAGCAGTGGGATTGCTGGATCATAAGGCATGTCTATTTCCAGTTTTTTAAGGTATCTCCACACTGTTCTCCATAGTGGCTGTACTAGTTTGCATTCCCACCAACAGTGTAAGAGGGTTCCCTTTTCTCCACACCCTCTCCAGCATTTATTGCTTGTAGACTTTTGGATCGCAGCCATTCTGACTGGTGTGAAATGGTACCTCATAGTGGTTTTGATTTGCATTTCTCTGATAATGAGTGATGTTGAGCATCTTTTCATGTGTTTGTTAGCCATCTGTATGTCTTCTTTGGAGAAATGTCTATTTAGTTCTTTGGCCCATTTTTTGATATTTTTATCTTTCAAGAAATTTGTCTAGTTCAC
Organism: Bubalus bubalis; assembly: GCF_019923935.1. NCBI lineage: Eukaryota > Metazoa > Chordata > Mammalia > Artiodactyla > Bovidae > Bubalus > Bubalus bubalis. The sequence continues at coordinate 4,073,917 of NC_059174.1, read as the reverse complement.
CTAAGCTTTCAAATTTATTAGCATCAGGTTCTTTATAATATTTCCTTGTTCTACTTTTATTAAGGTAAGATCTGTAGTGGTATTCCTTTATTATTCCAAATAATGGTAATCAACACATTTTCTTATTTTCCTTGATTAATATACTTACTAGGTTATCAATTTGACTGCCTTTTTACAAAAACAACCCTTTGGTTTAATTGATAGTCTCTATTTTTCTATTTACTTTTTACATATGTATTTCCTTTTTTCTCTTGAGATTTAGTAAAATATATCCTTCTTTTTCCACCATCTTAAGGTGAAAGCTGTGTTGTTGATATAAGACTTTTCTCTTTTTTTTCTGATATAAGCATTTAAAGATGTAAGTTATACTTCAAACACCCTTCTAGCTCTGTCCTAAAAAATTTGAAATGTTTTGGTTCAGTTTTTATTCAATTCAAAAGATATCTCAATTCCCTCTGTGATTTCTCTTTTGACCCATGGGTTGTTTGAAAGTATCCTGTTTAATTCCTAAATATCTGGAGATTTTTTTATAACTTCTGTTGTAAATGCAAGCCTCTGCAGTCAGAAAGCATAGTCTGTCTTATCTGAGCCTTTTTAAATAATTAAGATTTATTTTATGTCACAGCGTATCATCAGTATTGAAAAACGTTTGATTTGCAATGGAAAAAAAATAGTATTCTGCTGTTGTTTGGCAGAATAATCTGTCCAGTAGGTCATGTTAGTTGATAGCATTGCTTATGTATGCTAAATACTCATTTTTATTTTTACTTATAGGAAGCTAAAGAGGGGAGCTGAAATATCTAATATATATAATTCATGTAATATCATAGAATATGATTAAGTGAAATCATGTTGGTGGCTTGAAATTGGTGATGGGATGATGAAAGTATTTATAACATGGAAACTGGCAAATATTAGAAATCCACAAGGGCTGGTTATTAATTATTTATGACTGCAACACTGGACAGTTCCTCCATTAGAGACTTCACTTCTGATCTCCTGAACTGACCTAGAAAAAAATGCTCCTTCTTGCTTGGTCAGTGTGTATGTAAGAACTGGCAGATGGGAATTGGGAACTGGGCCTTTCACAGGAGAAGAAAGAGCAACAGCATTAATAGGTATTTACTGAGTGCTCACTATGTTGCCTGCTAGTGATATTAGTAATGTGGTTAGGCTCACTTTCTGCTATTTCAGCTCTCTAGTATCTTTCAGTTCTCATTACGGCAATATGAGATTGCCCAGTGGTTTAAGTATTACTCCTGACTCACCAATGATCCTTGGTCCTTGAAAAGCTCATCAGTACAGCAAGTATCCTCTAACTGTGATCTGTCACTTCTTATATCCGTGCTTTGTTTTGGAGTGAAGATGGGCAGGGTTACACAGGGACACACTGGCTGGACAACACACCCCAACTTGTCACTGCTGCTGCTGCTGCTGCTGCTGCTAAGTCACTTCAGTCGTATCTGACTCTGTGTGATCCCATAGACAGCAGCCCACCAGGCTCCCCAGTCCCTGGGATTCTCCAGGCAAGAACACTGGAGTGGGTTGCCATTTCCTTCTCCAATGCATGAAAGTGAAAAGTGAAAGTGAAGTCGCTCAGTCATGTCCGACTCTTAGCGACCCCATGGACTGCAGCCCATCAGGCTCCTCCGTCCATGGGATTTTCCAGGCAAGAGTACTGGAGTGGGGTGCCATTGCCTTCTCCGCAACTTGTCACTGTGGCATCTAATATTTATGATAAGAAACTCATTTTGATGCAGTTCTTTAGTAAACATTAAAATACTGTGCTACATGGTTTTAGCTCTTACAAGGGAAAAATCCTTTTTATAACTGTTGACTATGGAGCAAAAATTAAATACGTGTTAACACTCAGGAAAGCGGGTTTTGAACAACTAAGCTCAATTTTGAGTTGAGAAACTCAGAATTTGACCATCTTGCTATCTCACCTTAAAAGTAAATAATCTGAGTAAAGGCAAAAGGACTAATTAAAACATTAAAAGATGGAGTTTTATGATGTTTAAGTTCAGTGACAAAGTTTGGTAGAATGACTAAAACAAAACTATGGTTGGGGGAGATGAGGAAGGAAGTTTTAAATTAATTTTTCATTTTTATTTTCACATTTGCTTCATTGACCATACAAATAGTGTCAATACCTCATTCCTTGATTCTATTGTTACTTATTGAGTGCCTAATATCAGCCAGGGCCCCAGGAGATGGTACAAAGACAGTCTTTGCCATTTAGGATTGCAAGTTAATAGGAAGGTGTATCGGTGGTGGCAGGTAGCCAGAAGTGTATTCCAGTAGTGTGAGAAGTGCATTAGGACACAGGAGAATCTTATGTGGTCTTGAGGGTGGGAGAGAGCCTGAGAGGAATTTATTCTAAGCTGGAATTTAGAGAAATATGCGAAAGTAACAATAGGACAGGAATCTTACTAGTTAATCACTATGTTTTGATGGAATCACTTCTAGAATGGGAGACGGAATTGACCAGTCTGGTGACAAGGAACTAGTCTTACTGTAGTCATTTATATATCTATAAGATTAAAAAGAGCAAGTAAAGGTAATTTAAGATCTTGTTTCTTTAAAAAAGTTATGTAATGAAATATATTACGAATATATATATATACATATAAATGAAAGACATGAAAAGGAAATTAGAGACATAGATGAAAAGATTTTGAGTCAAAAGATAATAGGGACATATGACTTTAAAGAAAAAACAAGAATGATTTTAAATCTAATACAGTTATGTAAAGTTTAAAAATAAAATAAAATTAAAAAAAAAAAAAAAAAAAAGAATAGTTAACATCCAAAATTTTGAAATAAAGCAAAAGACAACAGCATGTCCTTTCAAAGTAAAACTAGGTGTTGTTGAAAGGTCTCATCCAAGGATTGTTTAATGATCTAAGCAAATGCATCTGTGTTTAACTTTTTTCCTTTTTATTTGATGGGAGTATTAATACTATGAATTTATACCTTAAGTTTTATATTTCTGTCTGTTCAGAAATCTAACCTCCAAAGGTTTAAGTTTATGGCCCTGAAGAGCATTAACCACTTTTGCAACCATTAACAAATCCATTTCAGCTTTCCATTGAGTGACTATTTCAATTTCTGTTTCTTGAATTCTACTTTGAATCAGATGTACCATCTGAGTGATTTTTTAACTTATTAAGTATATATTGAATTAAATACTTGACATGTCCTTACTGTATGTTTACATGAGTCATATTTCTAACTTTTTGAAGCTATCTTTCAATAAAAACCATTACCTTTCTAAGGAAGTTCAATAGGAAATATTGATGTTTTTAGACAACTCACAGCCACTCTGTTAAAGTAATCCAAAAGCCTAATTTGCTGTAGGCAAATCAAAAATCTGAAGTTTCCAATGGGCTCCATCCCAAAGATAAGGCCCTAGAGATAAAATAGTTCATCATCCCATCCAGATCCAGTCCTACTCTTGAGTGAAGATCCATTATTTTGTTCTAACACTATTTTTATACATACCCGAAAACAAATTTGAAAGGATAATCACCGTATCTTAAAGCAGGAAGGTGTAAAACTGTAAGGAACTTCCATTTCCCACTTTTATAGAATTATATCATTTAAATATTTGAAAATTAGCATATATTGGCCTTAATAAAACAATAAACATATTCCACATGGAAAAATATCAATTTCCTATTACTTATTAATGATATTAATTACTCCTACAGTAATCATTTGCCATCATCATGGATAATTTGAGATGGACTCTCCTATTTAAATGTTTTCCTTCACTGGATGACTATTTAAAGCTCGATAATAATACTGTTACTGGCAGTGGTTTCCACCCCCTGCCCCACAAGCATCAAACCAGTTCCTTGAACCAATACTGTGTATCATGTATAGGAGATATTGGATGTATATTATCTCACTTAATCCTCAGTACTTTTTGGAGTGGATGTAACTATCATATTTTAGGGATAAAGTAAACAGAAGCTTTAAAAGGTTATTAGTCATGCCAAATTGGGATTTGCGTCTCAGATTTAATGGTACCCAATTCCATGCCTCTTCCACTGTCCCACGCCACCTTTGCTCAACCTTGTAGTGTTCATATTAAAATGGAAAAAAAATAACATGAGCAGATTTCCAGGATGCAATGCCACAATTATCTCATTATTCCTTTGGGATAAACCTAATCTGGGCACCAAAAACTTGGCAGGTGTAAATTGCATAAGGATGATGGGTGAGGGCCATGGTGTTCACAAGTCTCTCCATCCCACTCTGTCTTTGTCTCCCTGTGGAAGTCGTAAAGCCGGTCGGCATCATCACTCTTCAAAGAATCAGAAAACAAGAAGGAGCACAAAATCATTTTCAAGTCACCTGCTGCCAGAAAATAAGATTTGAATGGATTTTCCAATGTTTCAAAGTACTTCCTTTTGCAGACAGCTAAGGAATTCATAAAACCAGCCATGAGAGTTATATTGCCTGTAAGTGTAAACAGTTATGATAGAAGAGTGACTGCATACACTCAGAGAGCCTTTTAAGAGGAGCCTGATAAGTTTATATATCTCAAAGAGAGGGAAAAGGGCTCCTTTGATCATTCTCATGCAAATCCCCAATAGCTGACAGAAAGCTGCTTTAGGTTGTGCCATATTTTCTTTTTAAAATGCGTAGGAAACAACTTGCTTCGAAGTAATGCTATCCTTTTGAAGAGGTTTTTTTTTTTTTTCTTAAATTGGAAACAATTATGGGAGTGAGACTCTTTCAAAATAGAAAATTCTCTGTAACTCTTCCTCTGGAAAATTCCTTCAGAGGTAAAGGCAGCCCGACAATGCAGTTGGCTTCTGGATTTGCTGATCACAGTGGCTCAGGGTCCCCTCTCCCTTCTCTGCATCTTGTGCATAATCAGAAAAAAGAAGCCCAAAACATTAGCACCAGCTGCCTTATTTCCTATTCCTTAGATTTCAATAGCAGCGCACCAAATGGTCTCCAGACTTGGGTGAGGGAGGTAGAATGTTGCAATTAAGAACCTTTTTTGTTGTCTGTTTAATTTTCTGTGACCTGTTTCCCCAAATGCAATTCCTTCCTGGCTCCCTTGACTTCTCTAGCCACTGTGATGAGTCACCGGTTGTCAGGTCAGGTGGGGTCCCTGCCTGGTTGCTCCCCTCTGACCCTCTGTCCAGGTGTTTGGAGCAGTGATACAGTCCTGCACAGTGTAACCCCTCAGTCGGATGGGGAGGCAGGAGCATCTTTGCCCAAGTCCTCCTCCCAGTCCAGAACACCCTCCTGTCCCTTCTCCACCGGTATCTTCAAGGTACAGCTTCAGCGCCACCTCTTCCCCTGACAGACTCCTCCCCACCAGCAGGCATCACAGAACTTCTCAGAACTTTTGACACAATTATCAGACCCGCAGAAGAGCCCAAGACTTAATTATTCTCTAATTGTTTTTGACAGTTATTGTTTTTCATTAGTGTTTTTCATACACTGTCCTGGGGGGTCTTCTAGGGGACGGACTGAAGATGAAGAACACACAGTCCATGCCCTAAAGGACCTACGAGTGTAGGAGATGAAGGAGACACAGGCTCGATCCTTGGGTTGGGAAGATCCCCTGGGAGTAGGAAATGGCTACCCACTCCAGTTTTCTGGCCTGGAAAATTCCATGGACAGAGGAGCCTGGCGGGCTACAGTCCATGAGGTTGCAGTTGGATACAACTGAAGTGACCGAGCATAAGGAAAATTCTCATACTTGAATTATATCTCATTGAGCCTCTTCTCCTTCCTCCAAATTTGATGGAAACAGTAGTCAGTCCTGAAGTAACTCAAGTCCATCCCCTTGGAGTCACCCTTGCCTCTGCCTTCTCCCTCTACTCAGGTCCAGTTATTAATGACCAAGTCGGCACCCCAGAACCCAGTGAGCACTGGTGGGCTTTCACCAAAGGAGTCTGCAAGAACTAATGAAAAGTCTAGGAACAGTTTGTGTGGGACCTATTTGAATGATAACTATTACTATTATTATTTCAAAAGGCAGAACATCCCACACCAACTGCTTTCAGTAAACAGGGAACTTTATTGGCCGACAGGGAAGAGGAAGGACTAGCTTCAGGAGAGACTTTATCCAGGGCTTCAGTGATCTAACCAGGACTCAGTTTCTATCTCCATTTCTCGCTCTTCTTCTCTGGTGGGTTCTCCAATTTGTTAGTCTCTCCCCTCTGGTTCCAAGATGGTACCAGCGAATTTTTTGGCTACATATATTTGCTTATGTCCAGTAGGGATTGGAGAGAGTCTATTTCTTAGATATCTGCAGAAATTTCATCGATTATGCATCCACCCTGAATCAACCACTGTGACCAGGAGAAGGGTCACTTAGAGTGGCCTATGGCAATACAGACTAACTCCAGCCTTAGAAGTGAGGTTAAGTGAAAGTGAAAGTCATTCAGTTGTGTATGGAATTCTCCAGGCCAGAGTACTGGAGTGGGTAGCCTTTCCCTTTTCCAGGGGGTCTTTCCAACCCAGGGATCGAACCCAGGTCTCCCTCATTGCAGGTGGATTCTTTATCAGCTGAGCCACAAGGGAAGTCCAAGAATCCTGGAGTGAGTAGCCTATCCCTTCTCCAAGGGATTTTCCCAACCCAGGAATTGAACTGGGATCTCCTGCATTGTAGGCAGGTTCTTTACCAACTGAGCTACAAGGGAAGGCAATTAAGAAGGAAGAGCTCCCCTGAGTGGAAGCTGATGCAGAAACATTGCACTCACCTACTTGATCATGCTGTTGTCCTCAGTTCAGTCAGTTCAGTCACTCAGTCGTGTCTGACTCTTTGTGACCCCATGAATTCCAGCACACCAGGCCTCCCTGTCCATCACCAACTCCCGGAGTTCACTCAAACTCACATCCATCGAGTCGGTGATAGTTGACTATCTAAATGTTATAATTTCTCCTTGATTTTGTTTTAGTAAGTTGGAAGCTGGAGAAGATGCCTGGGAGCCAGCGAGTTCTTCTTCTTTTTTCAAAATTTATTTATTTTTAATTGAAGGATAATTGCTTTACAGTCTTGTGTTGGTTTCTGCCATACATCAACATGAATCAGCCATGGGTATACATATGTCCCCTTCCTCTTGAAACTCCCCCCCACCTCCCACCCCATCTCACCCCTTTAGGTTGTTACAGAGCTCTGGTTTGAGCTCCCTGAGTCATACGGCAAATTCCCACTGGCTTGTTTTTTTAAAACTGGCTTTATTAAAGTATAATTGACATGCAAGACGTGCACATATTTAATGCAAAATATTTGATGTGTTTGGACATATATGTACACCTGTGAAATTATAATTCCACTTATATGAGATACCTAAAGTTGTCAAATCAAGTTCTTATGTGCTATCCAGGGTGGAATACCTTCTATGTGGGCATAAATGCTGTTGTCCTCAAAAATGACCATTAGATGGCAGAAAAAATCCATGAACCTGGTAAAGAGGCACCTGTTTCTAAAATTGTGAAGCTCTCAGTATCTACAAGAACAGCTCATCTGTCTGGTGAGTATAGAGAGCACTGTGGTCTCAGCCCACCCCCATGCCTCCAAATCTGTGCCTCTTTTAAGAGGCTGAGGGTTACTCTCATTCTTCTTTTCATTAAAACATATTAGGAGGAAATAATCCACTTGGAAAACTATTTTTTAAAAGGCTTGAATGACCATTAGGTGGTATTTCATATTTCCTAGTGGGAATTTTCCTGTGCTACAGTAGAGATTATTTGACAATCCAAAGTGATAAATCTCTGATGGCCAGAATGGCATCTGAAATATTTCTGGACGGGGCAGAGTTCACCTGCCTCTGAAATCGAGTCAATAGAGGCAGCCAGGTACTTCTAATAATAATAATAACAGCTTATATTTATTCAGTGCTTATCATGGGCCAGGTGTTATACTAAGCACTTTCTACTGTAAATTTGTACACTATGATCATATGAAGAAGTGCATGTTAGATTTCTTACTGCGAAGTACACGGAAGCCCATAGAGTTTAAGCAGTTTTCTGAAGGTCACATAATTTGAAAAATGTAAGTGACTTTTAAAAATGTATTTCTGCTACACAGAATTCACAGCATTGGTGCTTGATGTTAACATGATTAGGACTTCAGGAATTCAGATGAAAAGTGATTATCTCTTTGGCCCCACGATGCATGTTTGATACAGATCTTAATGATCTTCTGCTCATCACTGGACCACTGGAAAGAGTGAATCTGGGAGACAGTTTTAGCTGGGGTATCCTGAGCAAGGATGAGCATAAATTCTTACAGGAGAATTGGGGCAATGTCAAGGCTGATGTCAGCAGAATATTTTAAAGCGGGACTTTCCTGGAAGCTCCAGGTTCCAGAGCCTTCTTTGGTGTGGTGGAATAGTTAAATCGCACATCTGATCGCAGACAGAACACATCCAGTAGGCTGTATCTCTCTGGTGTGTAACCTGAGATTCAAGAACTGTGTGTGGATGTCAGCATCCCTGGAACAGAGAGAGTTTCGTCAGTGAGGTGGTGTGCTGTATCACCACGCTGCGTATAGAAGACAGCCTCCCTACTCACCAGCCCGCCTCCTCACACTTGCTGCACTTGTTAGGATTCTGGATCGAAAGGAGAGAATCCCCCTTGAGGCAGCTTATTCAAAAAGCAGCTATCAAAGTTCAAGTGTACCTCATGCGACATCCCTGGGGGAGGAAATGGCAACACGCTTCAGTATTCTTGCTGGAAGAATCCCATGGACAGAGGAGCCAGACAGGCTGCAGTGCATGGAGTGGCAGAGAGTCAGACATAACCGAGCCCACACTGGCTAGTATGGCACACGGGATGGGAGGGTCCTGGACTCCAAGAATGATGAAATTTAAACCTGGAAAGTTTCAAATTCTCTGTCCATCTCCCACCCCTACTTACACTTCTCTCTGTACACATTCATTGTTCTTATTTCTTAGCCCTGAACTTTTCCTGCCTCATCGTAAATTCCCTGGCCACCCACAACTCTACAATTTCTGTTTTGTGTTCCGCCAGGCCAGAAAATTTGACTCGTTGGTCCCCAAACCAAGTTCCTCACAGGAATGTATGGTGCACCTATTTGGGGACATGATATGCAAACACTTTAACTTTTTTTCTTTGTCTCAGGCCATGGCATGTTTTAGAGATGTTTTTGTTTTTGTTTTCATCATAATGGGGCTTTTCTTGCTCACTTTTAGATAAGGCTGTGGCAATTCTTCCAATATAACCTGTTAATTTCAAGGGACTTTGTAAGTTGGCTGTAATTCACATTCTCAGAATTTGGAAAATCTGTGTCTTTTGAGATAGAACAGTTCCTTTTCTTTTTTCTATTTCCTTTTAACTTTTATTCTTTTTCCCCCTTAAATATGAGGATGCTATTTTTCCAGGTGCCATGCGGCTCTCTGACAACTCACAGGCTGCTTTAGTTGTTCTTAATGAACATTATCGCCAGCTGCTCAGCTGTGAGAATGTTATTATTATTATTATTTTTTTTATTTTCGGGGATGTTGGAGAGCCCCATGTAAACGGAGCGCCCCGAAGGTTGCCTTCTGAATCACCGACGCCCCTCCTGGTTACCGGGGGATCCGTCCTGCAGGGGGCGCCGGAGCTCCTCGTTTCTTTAAGCACGTGAGCACGTGAAGCCTCAGGTGAAATCGTCAAGCGGGCCCCATGCCCGTTTGGACCGCAGTTTTCTCTTTGTATTGCCTTTTTTCCCCTGCGTGCCCATCCCAATGAGATGGGAGGTCGGTCTGTGGAACTTGTCCAATTGCCAGATCCTCACAGAAGTCCCCAAGCAGTCTCTGCCGCTTCAGTCCACCTCCCAACCACCTTCCCCGCCAGGCTTATATAAACAGGTTAGAAAAGAGGGGTGCCGGCTCATCCCACTGCGATTCTCCACCTGCACTCCAGCGTTTCAGAGACTCGCCACGACCATCCTTCTGAAGGATGGTCTCTCTTTCCCTTCTCTTTCCCTTCAGAAGGATGGTCTCTTCCCCAGAAGACAGTCTCTTTCCCTAACTAGATGCGTCTGTTTATATAGGAAACTGGCTTGAAGAACAGGAAAAAGAGTTGACACAGGCAGCCAGAGGAAGGGGGATAAGGTGCAGTAGAACCCCAGTAGTTTTGGAGAATCAAGGTCACGAGAGTGCCCGATGGATCAAGAAGAGTCTGCTGAAGAATAAGCCTGTCTTGATTATCTTCTCCAGCTTTATCTGATAATCAATAGTTATTATACATTCCCTTTCTCATGCCATAAACAAAAATCCATTCCAGGTGGGCTGTAGATCTAAATATGAGACGTCAAATATGAATGGTTCTGGAGTATAACTTAGGTGAATATCCTCATGACTCTGGCTGGCAACAATCTCTCAAAGAGGACACACCCACACAGCCACGTGCCCATGTGCGACGCCAGATGTTTTACAAAGTTTATTTTCCACGCACGCAATCCCTTGAGGTAAAAACAACTCCCCACTTCGGAGTCTCGGGGAATTAAAATTCCACATCTGACTGCTGCCAGCTTTGCAAAGCTGATGAGTATGTGATGAGAAGTCTGATTGGAGTTCTCATCTGAGCTCTCACCCCACCCCACAAGTTGGATGCAGTGATATTTGTAGTTAAAATCAGAGCTCCTTTCAAACAGAAGTGTTAGTCTCAAATTATGAGAAAAAAAAAATAGAAAAACAACTAATGCTCATTAAGCACCTATCATGCAAGGACTAAGTGAGCTCATTCACGCACACGACCTTGCTCACTCCTTACAATGGTCCTACGAAGCAAATATAATTATGCCCATTTTTATAGTTGATGAAACTGATTGACAGAGAAGTGAAACATCCTCCCCGAGGTCACAAAGCTAGCAACCGGAGAGGACAGGATCCGATCCAGATAGTCATTCACATACTATTCATGCAGCAAAAGGGTAGAAGTTATTTGGATTAGAAATGTTCCAGAACATAAGCTCCCCACTGCTGGCCTCCATTGTAGGATGATCTGTTTCCCTTCCATGGAACCATAGGGTTTCCAAATACTTCCTTTTCAATAGTGAGATAAGTATTTGTTTTCCAGTTACACTGAAAGGTGTTTGGGGCTGGATTCATTGGACTTTTGGAGATCTTTGCTGAATGATTTCAAATGGCATGTCTAGCTACCGGGCTCTATGGTCAGTGCTTGATATTTCAGAGTAGTGATCGTGCTTCCTTTGTTGTGGTGAGGGGTGCCACGCAGAACGTGGGAACTTAGTTCCCCCACCAGGGACTGATCTCGAGTCCTCTGGAAATGCGGTATTTTAACCACTGGGCCACCAGGGGAGTCCTGATTAGTGCTTCCTTTGGAAAAATATTTAAATTATCAGTTTTATCAGATGCATAGACTTGGAACATGTATGCAGGTCAAGAAGCAAGAGTTAGAACCGGACATGGAACAATGGACTGGTTCCAAATTGGGAAAGGAGTACATCAAGGCTGCATATTGTCTCCCTGCTTATTTAACTTATATGCAGGGTATGTCATACAAAATGCCAGGCTGGATAAAGCACAAACTGGTGTCAAGATTGCCGGGAGAAATATCAATAATCTCAGATATGCAGATAACATCACCCTTATGGCAGAAAGCGAACAGGAATTAAAGAGCCTCTTGATGAAGGTGAAAGCAGAGAGTGAAAAGCTGGCTTAAAACTCAACATTCAAAAAATGAAGATCATGGCATCTGGTCCCATCACTTCATGACAAATAGATGGGGAAACAATGGAAACAGTGACAGAGTTTATTTTCTTGGGCTCCAAAATCACTGCAGATCGTGACCGCAGTCCTGATATTAAAAGATGCTTGCTCCTTGGAAGAAAAGCTATGACCAACCTAGAGAGCATATTAAAAAGCAGAGACATTACTTTGTCAACAAAGGTCTGTCTAGTCAAGGCCATGGTTTTTCCAGTAGTCATGTATGGGTGTGAGATTTGGACCATAAAGAAGGCTGAGCACTGAAGAATTGATACTTTTGAACTGTGGTGTTGGAGAAGACTCTTGAGAGTCCCTTGGACTGCAAGGAGATCCAACCAGTACATCCTAAAGGAAATCAGTCCTGAACATTCGTTGGGAGAACTGATGTTGAAGCTGAAACTCCAATACGTTGGCCACCTGATGCGAAGAACTGACTCCCTGGAAAAGACCCTGATGCTGGCAAAGATTGAAGGCAGGAGGAGAAGGGGACAACAGAGGATGAGATATGGTATCACCGACTTGATGGACAGGAGTTTGAGCAAGCTCCAGAAGTTGGTGAAGGACAGGAAAGTCTGGCATGTTACAGTCCATGGGGTTGCAAAGAGTCGGACAAGGCTCTAGGCACACGATAGACTTTGGAATACATATGGGAGGGTAAGTGGGGCAGAGTTCCATATTTGCGGACAGCAGAGCATAATAGTTTCAGGAAATACTTCTTTTTTGTCCACAAAGAAAATAGAATAAATAAATGTTCAGAAGCAAGAGAATATCATTGGTAAAGATCATTTATCCTGCTCTTTGATTCAATCCTTATATTTTTGTCTCCCTTTATCCCCCTCCAAGGTTGTACACCAACTTTTCTGTGGCCTGTCTTTCATTCAGTCTCTTTCCCTCTTCCTCCTTCTCTGTTATCTCTCACTGTAAGGATACTTAGTGTCTCTCACTCAAGACAAGAAGTAGATAGCAGAGGATGGAGGGGACCATGTGGAAGTCATGAGAAGGAAATGAATTCTGCCACCTCTTCCCCCCGCCATCATCAAAAAACTGTATAAAAGATGTTTCCCAAACATCTGGGAGTACACTTGGTGGGCAGCGATTAACATCTTTGTGGGACAAACACAATAATATAAACCAGCCTCAAAGAGAGATGCTGAAGCAGCAGGTGGAACCAGAAACCCACAGCCTTGGGTGTCTGATAAACCCACCCAGGACTTTATTAGGAAACAGCCACACATTATTGACACAACAGGATAAGCCCCATCCATGACTTTTAAAAAGGAAATAATTGTATCACCTTATCTCGTATTTTAAGTTATTTTAGGTGTTTGGCTGAAAGTCACGAGTGAGGACAGCTACTTCAAGAAGTGGTTTAACCTGGATGGAGAGTCAGAGAATGATAAAATTATGCAGTTGCTAAAATATTTATTTAGAAGGATGGGGTCTAGATTTGAGATGTTTAGGGACTTGGAATCGCAGGTTTGGGGCAGAGGGTGATAACCTGTAGAATTGGTAAGGTTCTTTCAACTTCAGCTTACCTCAGGGAGAAACCTACTGGTAAAGGATGTTCAGATCTCACCTGTGGGGAAGGACAGACAAGTCAGCATGCCCCAAGGGAATCAAGATACTGGATTCAGGAACTTCAAGCAGCAGAATCTGGGAGAAAATACAACGTCTGTGGAGTCTGTTGCAGATGGAAGACAATGAAGTCCTAACATTAGATATCTTCAGTCTGATGGGTGGGTACCAGAGTTAAGTTCAAAGAGTGGTGCCTAAAATACCACTTGCTGGTCCAGGGTCTTGATGAGGGGTCTGTTTCTCTAACTCTTAGTTGTTTAAGGGCTAACATAAAAAGCAAGTTATATTAGTTCAGTGATGAATTCTCTTTTTGTGTTTTTGTTTTTGACTAAAATGAATTTTCTTTTTTTTTTTTTTTTTTTTTAATTTTATTTTATTTTTAAACTTTACATAACATGTAAACCTGTGGCGGATTCATTTTGATATTTGGCAAATCTAATCTAAAATGAATTTTCTTAAATAGCAACAACAACAGCAATGAAACAGGAAGATTTGAGGGAATGAATCAGGTTTGAAATTAGGTATCACTGAAGCTTAAAACCTTGAATTTTTTTTTCTTACAGTTTTATTGCAATGTAATTGACATACAGCACTGTATGCATTTAAGGTATATAATGTAATTATTTGATTTACTTATATCATGAAATGATTACCACAGTAAGTTCAGTGACCATCCATCACCTCTGCTGCTGCTGCTAAGTCGCTTCAGTCGTGTCTGACTCTGTGCGACCCCATAGACGGCAGCCTACCAGGCTCCCCCGTCCATGGGCTTCTCCAGGCAAGAACACTGGAGTGGGTTGCCATTTCTTTCTCCAATGCATGAAAGTGAAAAGGGAAAGTGAAGTTGCTCAGTCGTGTCCGACTCTTAGCGACCTCATGGACTGCAGCCTACCAGGCTCCTCTGTCCATGGGATTCTCCAGGCAAGAGTACTGGAGTGGGGTGCCATCGCCTTCTCCTCCATCACCTCGTATAGATGTAAAATTGTTGTTCAGTTGCTCAGTCATGTTGTTGAGTCTTTGTGACCCCATGGATTGCAGCACGCCAGGCTTCCCTGTCCTTCACCATCTCCTGGAGCTTGCTCAAACTCACGTCCATCGAGTCGGTGATGCCATCCAACCATCTCATACTCTGTTGTCCCCTTCTCCTGCCTTCAATCTTTCCCAGCATCAGGGTCTTTTCAAATGAGTCAGTTCTTCGCATCAGTTGGCCAAAGTATTCTCCAATTTCAACTTCAGCATCAGTCCTTCTTATGAATGTTCAGGATTGATTTCCTTTAGGATGGACTGGTTGGATCTCCTTGCAGTCCTAGAGACTCTCAAGAGTCTTCTCCAACACCACAGTTCAAAAGCATCAATTCTTCAGCATTCAGCCTTCTTTATGGTCCAACTCTCACATCCATACATGACTACTGGAAAAACCATAGCTTTGACTAGAGGGACCTTTGTCGGCAAAGTAATGTCTCTGCTTTTTAATTTCATGTCTGCGATCACCATCTGCAGTGATTTTGGAGCCCAAGAAAACAAACTCTGTCACTGTTTTCATTGTTTCCCCATCTATTTGCCATGAAGTAATGGGACCGGATGCTATAATCTTCATTTTTTAAAATGTTGAGATATAAAATCGGGCAAAGAAAAAAATTTTTTCCTTGTGAGGAGAACTCTTCAGATTTCCTCTCTTAACTTTCATATGTAAGGTACGGTAGTGTTAATTATGTTTATCGTGGTGTACGTTACATCCCTGGTAATTATTGGTTTGGCTGTGTCAGCTTTTAGTTGCAGCACGTGGGCTCTTTCACTGCGGGGCACGGGCTTCTCTAGTTGAGGTGCGTGCACCTAGTTTCCCCCGTGGCACGTGGGACCACAGCTCCCGGATCCGGCATCAAACCCTGTCCCTTACATTGCATGGTGGATTCTGAACCACTGGACCACCGGGGAAGTCCCCCTGGCATTTATTTATCTTATGGTTATAAGTTTGCACCTTTGCAATGCCTTCATTTACTTCTCTCTTCCCCGACCCCTGCCTCTAGTAACCACAAATCTGATCTCTCCTATATGAATGTTAATCTCCAACAGTATCCTGGTGAACAATATGGTGATTCCATGTGACTATAAATTTCAAAATGTTCACCGTGATAAGCCTAGTTAGCATCTGTCACCATGCAAAGCTATCACGTGATTGTTAACTGTGTCCCCACACCATACATTACACACTGACATTTATTTTGTAACTGGCGGTTTATGCCTCTTGTTCTCCATCACCTGTTTCTTTCCGCCCACCCCCTCCCCCTCCTCCTCTGGCAGCCACCTGTTCTCTGTATTATGACTCTGCTTTTGTTATGTTGTGTTCATGTGTTTTGTTTTTCAGATTCCACATGTAAGTGAAATTACATAGTATTTGTCTTCTCTGTTTGACTTATTTCATTAAGCATAATAACCTTTAGGTTCATCCATGTTATCACAAGTGGCAATATTTCCTTTGTGTGTGTGTGTGTGTGTGTGTGTATATATATATATATATATATAACATTTTTATCCATTCATTTATCAGTGGGCCTTTGGGTTGCTTCCATATCTTGGCTGTTGTAAATATTGTCGCAGTGAGCAAAGGGGTGTGTATATCTTTTTGAATTAGTGTCTTGATTTTCTTCAGATAAATGGCCAGGAGTGGAATTGCTGGATCCCATGGTTGTTCTATTATTGATATTTTGAGGACTTTCCATCCTGTTTTTCATAGTGACTGCACTGATTTACCTTCCCACCAACGGTGCATGAGGCTTCCTCCTTTTCCACAGTCTCATTAGCACTCGCTATTTGCTGTCTTTTTGATGACAGCCATTTCACAGGTGTGGGGTGCTATCTCTTTACGGTTTTGATTGACAGTTCCCCGATGCTTAGTGATGTTGAGCATCTTTTCATGTGCCTGTTGGCCAATCTGTATGTCTTCTTTGGGAAAGTGTCTATTTCGGGGCCTTCCTATGTTTCAGTTGGAAGTGTTTTTTTGACGGTGAGTTGTGTGAGTTCTTTGTATATTTTGGATATTAGTATTCTTCCTGCTTGTGGGTTGTCTCCCTGGGGGTGGAGGTCTTGATAAACATCATATCACTCTCCTTCTATCCATCTTGTTGGGGCTCCTTTTTTATATCTTTAGTGGCAGAAGATCTTTTCTGCTAGTCTTCTCATCACTAGTCGTCCAGTAAATCGCTGGTCTTGGTGTGCCTGTGGGGGGAGGTGAGCCTGGGGTCTTCTGGCCCCACCTCTGGGCTGCCCCTCCTGGGGTCTGACACCTTGATTTGCCACTTCTTAGCTGGGTGACCCAAGTCAGGTTACTTTATTATTTTGGTTTTCAGCCTTCTCAGTTCTAAAATTAGGAAACTGACACGTAACTTTTAGAGTTGTTGTTAAAAAAAAAAAAAAGAAAAAAAAATCCCCTCTTCACTGCCTGGAAATTTGTATGCAGTCAATAAACAATTTTGTGTAAGTGAAAATTATTTCAGTCTCTTGGCTACACGTATTCCAGGGAGCTATATTTACCCTGACTCCTTTGTCCCTGGCTGGCACTAACCTTTCTAACAAATGCAGAACTTACAGGCATAGTGTTCATGAAGAAACAACAAATTTCTTGTTAACTTACCTTGCAGATGCAAAGCATTTTAGTAATAGCAAATTCACAGCTTACAGCTGCAAAACTTGCATTAAGTTTTATGTATCCTCCTCTCCTCTTCCCATCATAAAATAAAAATGTTAAAGAAGTGTATACTGAGTAACAGTTAGGATTTTGAGAAACCAAGACCAAGTCTTTAAAACCCTCGAATAAGAGGAAAGTTGGCCATCCTTGGGGAGGAAATGAAGCCCTCCTTTACCTCAATTAACAAATGAAAGCACCAGTATTCTGCCTGAATAACAAAAATAATTGAAGTTGCATATACATATGTCACAAGAGAATAGATGCATCTTTGAGGACAAAATTAAAGGTGTACTTTGAAAATAATTCAGAAATGTGTAGCTTTAGACGCAACATCAAAAGTCGATTTCCGGGACTTCCCTGGTGGTCCAGTAGCTAAGACTTTGTGCTCCCAATGCAGGGGGCCCATGTTCGATCCCTAGTCAGGGAGCTAGATCTCACATGCCACAACTGAAAAAGATCCTGCATGCTGTAATGAAGACTGAAGATCCCCCGTGCTGCAGCTAAGACCTGGTACAGCCAAATAAATAAATAAACCAAACTCAGTTTCCTACAGGACAGCTTGAGTGAGAACTCTCTGTAGTAGTGTTTAAAAAGTGAAAGGCTAGGGAAATTCAAGCCACTTGCTTCCTCCTAACTCCTTTTTCCCAGAGCTCAGCCCTCTGACCTGGAGGTAAGGTCTGCAGGGCAGTGGTAAGTTTCAGCTCTGTGTTCAACTGAGCTAGTTCAGGACCAGGTCACTTATAGTTGTGTGGGGTTTTTTTGTTTGTTTGTTTTTTGGTCACCTTTGAGGCTTTCAGGATCTTAGTTCCCTGACCAGGGATCGAACCTGGACCCTTGGCAGTGAAAGCATGGAATCCTAACCAATGGACCACCAGGGAATCCCCCATTGTAGTTTCTGACAAAGGCAAAGCTGATGGCACTATTTCAACCACTTTAAATCTGTATCCTATTACTGTCGATACTAATATTTGCAGCCAGATCCCTAAATATTTTTTATTTATGCTATGATGAATCTGAATAGTAACAAAGAGCTGTGGCCGTAACGAATGGAAAATGACTGCCCATAGCTTACGTGCAAAAGGAAGTTGCTTCAAGATGACTGGTTAGCTCCTCAGATTGAAGGGAAAATTGAAAATCAATCAGGCACAGTATCAAGGCAGCTCTAAGAATTCAGTAGCAGGTGTGATTGGTCCTCCTCCTTTTGAGACAAGTGTGAATATATATAGCAATGGCTTAGATCCACCTTCCTTCCCACGATGAGTCATTTCTCTTGAGACTCAAGTTCTGGGAAACGGAGTCGAGTTGTCCTGAGTGAACGTCCAGTGGCACTGTGATTGACACAACCAAAAGCTTTGATCAGTTTTGCAAAGAAAAATCAGAGCGCTGTTATTTAAAAAACACTGGAAGTATTCTGGGCAGGCAAAACCTGTCTAGTCTACAAGTCGCATCATGCTGGCAGGTAATGATTTTACCTGGAGTAGAGCTTTCCCAGTAAATCAGTTGCTAATGATGAGTGAAGTATAACAGCAGCTCATTATGTGACTGACACCTCAGTCCCATTAGAGCTTAGCCATGGCAGGCCAATGGCATCATAGATGAGGTGACAAAAAAGGAAGAAACGGGAAAGATCAAGGGAGAAGAGGAAGAAGGAGAGACGTGAGGAAGGAAGAAGAAAAAGTGACTCCAGTCGAGCCACTTCAATGCAGTGGGAAGAGGAGACAGGAGATGGTTGCTCACGGGACAGGAGGTGCAGAGAACATTCCTTAAATGTTTACCATCTGTGAGTGCCTCGCCACTGCCTTACAGGATAGGCGTCTTCTCCCCCATTTTACTGAGAAGGAAGCAGAGTGTTCAGGGCATCCACAGACCTGGTGGAGGCTGGTGGGGGATGTGGCTCTCAGCATCTGGAGTCCTCACTGACCCCCGACACCCAGAGCCTCCTGGGAACAGGAAGAGCTGGATCCTGGGGCCCCTTGATGCCCCAGAGGTGCTCATTGAGCGAACACTCTTCTGGTTTGAAAAAAGCAATCTGCTGATACGCTCAGGTGTTTTTGACTTTGCCGTTGAGCATCCCAGAGCAGAGTTCCTTGAAAACAGAGACTCTCCATGTTAACTAGATTTATCGAGGTGATCATTCTGCTCTGTATAAAAATATTGAATCATTCTTTTGTACACCTGAAGCTTATATAGTGTTGTATGTCAATTATACTTCAGTAACAAAAAAGAAAATGGGAGCTCTCTCTTTTAGTGGTTTTTTTTTTTTTTTTTTAATATTCTGAAGCTTCTAGTAGGTATGTGATACAAAATTTTTATACTTGGACTAAACGATCCCTCTCAGTGTCATTTCGATTATAAAAAATGATTCAGAAATGGCAACAGCTCCCTTTGGCAGTATTTCAGATGGAGAGAAAGTCTAGAAGAGTAATTAATGCTGTGCATCCTGGAGTCTAAGGGGGCACCCTTGAGTCTGGCTCCCTACTCCATAGACTTGTAATTCTTGCTGAGGCCAGAGCTCTTCTCTGGAAAGCACTTCTCCAAATTCTGCATCTGGCCTGACTCTAATTCTTGCTGAGCACAAGGCCCCAGTTCCTAGCCTGCTCACGGTACAGAGTGGTATTTCCTATTTGCTTTCTTCTCTGGTCGCTCAGATGGTAAAGAATCTGCCTGCAATGCAGGAGACACGGGTTCAATCCCTGGATTGGCAGATCCCTTGGTGAAGGGAATGGCTACCCACTCCAGTATTCTTGCCTGGAGAATTCCATAGACAGAGGAGCCTAGAGGGCTATAGTTCATGGGGTCGCAAAGAGTCGAACACAACTGAGTGACTAACACTTTCACTTTTCACTCCTCAGAAAAACAGTTCAGGGAGACTTCCCTGGTTGTTCACTGGTTAAGGCTTCCAAGGCAGGGGTTGAGCTTTTGATCCCTGGTTGGGGAGCTAAGGCCTCTGGTCCAGGAGCTAAGATCCTTATGTTGGCTAAAACATAACACAGAGGCAATATTGTAACAGATTCAATAAAGACTTTAATAATGGTCCACATCAAAAAAAAAAAAAATCTTAGAAGGAAAACAATTCAATGCAAAAAACATGTAGCAGACACATGCCATTTGTCATGGCAAAGTCTGGGGTATATGATGTCTATAACAATTAGGCTTTTTGCAATCTTCAATCTCCAGTAATATCTTACACCTTGACATGATGTTTGATGTGACATTTCCCTGTAGAGACATAAGTGAAGACATTGGAACTGAGTTCGCATTTGAGAAGTTGTTACCCCAGCACTTGCACTTTAGGATGATATAGGAAAATAAGTCATCTTTGCATGATGTATTCCCAAAGCCCATTATCACAAAATGCCCCTGATAATTCAAGTTCACATTAAATTTCTGCCATTTGGAGAAAGGACAATTTGGGCAAATAAGTGCTTATTAAAATTTATTTAGAGGGAATATTTTTCATTAGGGTGTTTCATTATTTAAGAATAGAAGCCCATGCAGTAATGCATAATGCTCTCACCAACATGGCATTTCAGATAAATTACATTTGGATAAGGACGAACGTGTTTGGGTTTGGAAGGCTGCTGATTGATTCTAGCAGGTACTGTAGTTGCATAATTATAAGCCAGGTTGAAAGGAGTGTCTGAAAAACAAGGATGAGCCCAAAGAAATCCACCAACAAGCCAATAAAAAATTATTCCACACTGGTCTAATTTTGTTCCTTTTGAAACTGAGGTTTGGGACCTCCATATTGGTGGAGCAGGCCCATCTGTGGGTGGTTAAAGGGCTAGATGGACAATACAGTGGTGAATAGGGAATAACAGGCACCCTGAGGAATACAGACCCTAACTCAAGCACCACATTTCATTATTTTTAAGGCAAAGGAAGGATGATTTGGGCCAGATTTGGGGTTTGGCTCACTGGTGAGCAGCCATGACCTCTAAATGACCGCACATCTCTTAAAGAGCTGCATTTTTCATTCAGAACTCTGGCTTTAAAATACTCTCTCACACAGCCAGGGGCAAATTCTCAAGATGCCTTCTTTCTGCATCAAGGAGGTAATTTGCCCGGAAGCCTTGGATGGTTTCGCTTTCTCTCTGAACAGGTTCTGGTTGGCAGTTTCAATGTGTATGTGTGGGTGTACCCTACACCAACCAGCAATTCTTGGGACACCAGCGGCGTGTTGTACAATTCAACTCAATTCAGCCTCCTGGAGGTAACATCAGATTGTACTAGTTAAGTGTTTAGTCCTGCAATGCTGAGTGATGAGGCCTCCGGAGAAGGCTGTTGTCTTGTTCTCTGTGCATCCCCAGGGCCCCAAAGCCTGCCTTACCTATGCGATACTCTGGCAGCGGAGCTTCCTACACACTTGCCCCCGCCCGAGCTCGTGACCGTTCTAACCTTTAGACCAGAACATCACTGGTTAGCTCATCACAGGGGCCGGGAGGGGCCTCGTGCCCCTTTGCTGGTTCCCCTGGTAACTGATGAGCCCCCGCCCTCCCCCCGAATTCCCGCTCTAACCAGGAGCCTCCCTCTCCTCCAGGAGTGTGGACCGCTGCCATGCTGTGCCCACCGTCTACAGCACACGATGGGGTGTGGCTCCAGGACCTTGCTTTAGACGTGTCTGATCCCCTGCCCATTGACCCACTATTTCGCTGACTCCGGGCTCTTTCTTTGATCTTGAAGCTGGCTAAGTACAGACTTTGCAGACCCGGGGGTGCAACCTGACAAAGGCTGACTCCTCTCCCTCCCTTTGCCCCCCTCCCCTCCGGCTTGTGATGCAGGCTGCAAGCCCAGGCAGTTAGCTGTGCTTCTGACCTACTGGTCAGAAATCAGAAGTTCCCACGAACCCCTCCTTCAGTTCAGTTCAGTTCAGTACAGTCGCTCAGTCGTGTCTGACTCTTTGCGACCCCATGAATCGCAGCATGCCAGGCCTCCCTGTCCATCACCAACTTCCAGAGTTCATTCAGACTCACGTCCATCGAGTTGGTGATGCCATCCAGCCATCTCATCCTCTGTCGTCCCCTTCTCCTCCTGCCCCCAATCCCTCCCAGCATCAGAGTCTTTTCCAATGAGTCAACTCTTCACATGAGATGGCCAAAGTATTGGAGTTTCAGCTTTAGCATCATTCCTTCCAAAGAAATCCCAGGGCTGATCTCCTTTAGAATGGACTGGTTGGATCTCCTTGCAGTCCAAGGGACCTTCAAGAGTCTTCTCCAACACCACAGTTCAAAAGCATCAATTCTTTGGCACTCAGCTTTCTTCACAGTCCAACTCTCGCATCCATACATGACCACTGGAAAAACCATAGCCTTGACTAGACGAACTGCTTATTTAACTTATATGCAGAGTACATCATGAGAAACGCTGGGCTGGAAGAAGCACAAGCTGGAATCAAGACTGTTGGGAGAAATATCAATAACCTCAGATATGCAGATGATACCACCCTTATAGCAGAAATTGAAGAGGAACTCAAAAGCCTCTTGATGAAAGTGAAAGAGGAGAGTGAAAAAGTTGGCTTAAAGCTCAACATTCAGAAAACTAAGATTATGACATCTGGTCCCATCACTTCATGGGAAATAGATGGGGAAACAGTGTCAGACTTTATTTTTTTGGGTTCCAAAATCACTGCAGATGGTGACTGCAGCCATGAAATTAAAAGACACTTACTCCTTGGAAGGAAAGTTATGACCAACCTAGATAGCATATCGAAAAGCAGAGACATTACTTTGCCAACAAAGGTCTGTCTAGTCAAGGCCCCTCCTTGGGTTCAGTCATTTTGTTAGAGTGGCTCATAGATTTCAAGAGAAACGTTTTACTTACTAGATGAGCAGTTTATTGTAAAAGGATGTATAAAACTCAGGAGCAGCCACATGGAAGAGATGCACAGGGCAAGGCGTGGGGAAGGGGTGTGGAGCTTCCAGGTCCCCTTCCTTCTCCCTGAATTTCCATGTATTTACCAATCTAGAAGCCCACCAAAACCTGTCCTTTTGGGTTTTTATGGGAACTGCCTTACGGTAGGCACAGTTGATTAAATCATTGGCCATTGGGTCACTGGTTCAGCCTCAACATGTTCCCTTCCCTGAGGTTGTTGGTGTGGGGGGATACTGAAAGTTCTGACCCCTCTAATCACGTGGTTGGTTCACCTGGCAACTAGCCCCCATCCCTTTGTTCCCTACAGGCTTTCAAAGTCATCTCATTGACACAGTGAAAGATACCTTTATGCCTTCCCCACCTTTTTTTAAATTTGAAACTAAAGGCAGCTTTATCCCTCTTATCACAGGAAATTCCAAGGCTGCAGGCCAAATACTCATCTCTTATTATAGATCCCACTCTCCATCTCCCCACCCTTCCTCAGTGAGCCCCTTTTGCCTCCTCCTGTTCCCCTTGTGGTGTCCTCTGTACCTGGCTGCCACAGTTACGGTTGTCGTTCTCTTGTGCTCTCTACTCCTGGAATGCGGCCTGTTTCAAAATCTCTCTGGTGGTTGGTTGGTAGGCCCGTCTACTATGCTTACTGATTTCAGTTCCAGCTCCTTTCTCACTCAGCTCCCAGGGCACAAAAGGGCATCCTGCTGAGCCAGGAGAACGAGTGAGCCCAGCACAGGCAGGGAGAACACTGCTCAATCACCCACTGTGGAACCTGCCCAGGGTTCACGAAATCCATTAAGTGCTTCAAGCCTCAATCTCTTCATCAATGAAATAGCATAAAAGGTACTCCATAGGGAACTTTTGGAGCTAATGCATAGGAAAAAGCCAGCAAACTTCTACTGATTCAACAAACATTAATTAAGCAACAGTTCATGTGCTGTATATCCTACACAGTATTTCCTGGTCCTTGTTTTCATCATACTGTCTGCTCTCTGGAATGTGGCTGGCACTCAGTTAATGTTAAGAGAGAGTGACACAACCGGAAAGCAAATATTTCCTTTATTCTGTTCATTAAATTAAACGCTTAACTTCTTTGCTCAACTGTGTATATATATGGTCAACATCCATTTAAAATTCTAAGTGGGTTGCCTGCCATAGATTAGAACTTTGTATGACAAGGGCCAAATCAGATTCTTATTTCACACACAAAAAAGCATTTGGTATTGGTAAAAGCTTCTGATGGGTTTAGCATATATTAAGAGCAAGTCTCAGATACCCCACTTATCAAGTTATGTCCAACATGATTAAGATATGAAATATGTGCTTACCAACCAAAATAGACAGTTGCTAATTTGCTAAAAATTGGTATCATTCTCCTTTGTGTCCTTTTCCAAGTTAACTAACTGCTGACAAACTTGAACTTCAAGAAGAATAATCACCCAAACTTGTAAGACCTACAAGGTAAAATGAACTTTAGTTCTAGACAGACCACCAGTACATTCCTCTTTCTTGTTCTACATGTTTAAACATCATTTACTTGAGTTTACTTGAGTAACTCTGGTTCTTCAGGGAAAGAAAACTACTAGCAAGCTTTAGATATGCACGTTTTTTTTTTTTTTTTTGTCGTCGTCGTTTTTTTTTTGGGGTGCACTGCCCAGCTTGTGGGATCTTAGTTCCCCGACCAGGGATGGAACCCATGCCCTTGGCAGTAAAAGCACCAAGTCCTAACCAGTCAGCCACTGGGGAATTCCCATAGATGTGCACTTTTTAGAAATGTCAAAATAAACAAAAAAAGAGGAAATCAAGGTATTAAGTTTTTCTCAAGACAATGCTGCAAAACCTGGAAGTCTAGGTCCCGTGCTTCCAGTTGACAACATGTCTTATTCACCTGTTGTCACTTACTAAGGGCTGGGTTTTACGTACTCATGTTCCTTCACTGGAGTCAGGCTTGGGGGAAATATTGGAGATATTCCAAGACCTGCCCTGCAGGGAAGGTCAGTGGCATGTTGTCAGCCATGGAGATGATAAATGATTGGGTCTTAGAGGATCTTCAGATACACCTGTATCTTCAAGTACCTAAACCCTCCCAACCAATATATTATTACATTTAGTTTTATTCTGAAAACCTCTACTTCAGTATTTAGGAAAAATACTGAGTTTTTTTCTTATGCTAGATGCTTATTAAACTCAAATTTTTTTTAATTTTATTCTTGTACGATTGTTATTTTTAATTCAACTGCAGAAATGGACATTCATCCTTGTTTATGTTCAACTCATTTCCTCTCATCTTATTGTGAACACAGACATGCAGGGAATTAATTAACAACATGTAAGTATATTTTTTGTTTGTAATAAACTTTTATTTCCCTTCAATCCTGAAATTTTCTAAGGATTTCCTTAGGAAGATTTTCCTTAAAAGATTATCTTCTTTTTTATTACTATGTGGTTGGAAAAGAAAATTCAGATTTGGGTATAGGTCCAAACAGAACTACAGAGAAAACATAACTGCTATAACTCACAGTGGTCAAGTTAAAGAGTGTTGTTCCTCCACCACCAATCTTGTTTGTTTCAAATTCACTTAAATAATAAGCAGAAAATTTAACTGTTCATAGAAGCCAGAAATAAAGAATATTATCAGTCCTCTGGAAAAAATATTATTTTTAAAATACCTGGACATTCAGCTGAGATTCCATAAACTCAGTGCCATATGGGTAAAAACATGAGAATTAGGACAAATCTGTTAGCAAACCTAGCAAAATCTAAAAGTGATCTATTGGTATTTTAACTGCCACCACGACAAAAGTCAATACTCTTTAGAAGCTGATAATGTAATATAAAGTCTCAGTCGCAATGTCCAGCATGAAATAAAGAAGTTACCATACGTGACAAGAAGCAAGAAAAGTGTCTAGTGATAGGTATAATAGTCAATACAAACAGACCTGGAGATGATACAGAGTAAGTAGTAGGCAAGGGTTTCAGAAAACTGGATAATATGAGAAATGAGACAAAAGGATAAAATGAATATAAAATTAAATACTTCAATAAATAATTGTGACCTATAAAAAGAATCAAATGAATGTCCTAGAAATAACAAAATATAGTATTTGAAATAAGGAGCTCATTGATGGGTTTAGCTGCAGAATTAACACAACAAAAGACAGAACTAGTAAATGTGAAGAAATACCAAAGCAAAGGTCAATGTATGTGAGGCATGAAGCAGAAAGAAAGACAACCACTAAAAAACAAAAACCAAAAGAAAAAAACCAGAAATGAGCAAAAAGAAATCTGGGGCATTGTTAACAAGTTTCATGTATGTGTCATGTATGTGTCATTGGCAAGGGCTTCCCAGGTGGCACTAGTGGTGAAGAACCCGCCTGCCAATGCAGGAGATAGAAGAGACGCGGGTTCCATCCCTGGGTCAGGAAGATCCCCGGGAGAAGGGAATGGCAACCCACTCTGGTATCCTTGCCTGGAGAATCCCATGGACAGAGGAGCCTGGCGGGCTACAGTCCACAGGGTCACAAAGAGTCAGACACAACTGAGTGTGCATGTGTATGCATGTACACACACACACACACACAGGCAAACCAGACAGACCAAAAGGAGATGGTTCCTTTTTGGGGAGCAGAGGGCTGTGGTTCCAAGCTGTAGATACGTTCCTAAAACCATATATTTATGTTTACATATTTAGCAAATTATGGAATCTCTAAGATTAAATGTGATAATCCATTAAATTCCCTCTAAACTTTCTTAACCAGTGGCTACATGCAGAGTGGAAGTAATCTTCTCAGACCCTAATTAGGCACATGTCTATTCCCTATAAATTGCCCCAAGCTGTGAATCCCAGGGACGGGGGAGCCTGGTGGGCTGCCGTCTCTGGGGTCGCACAGAGTTGGACACGACTGAAGCAGCAGCAGCATGTCTCATATGGGCTGGAGCATAGCAACCAATCTTTCTGGAGAAAGCGTACTGGTAAGATTTACTTTGCAGTCCAAACTTTAGAATAATTAAGTAAAAAAATCAAAAGAGGAAAGTACTTACCCTGGGAGAAAAGGGATGCCTTTCAGCACGTTCCCAGGACTTGTTGGCTGCTCATGTTGTAGCCATTACCCTCATTTTGCTTTTTAAAAATCTCAGGTTTTTTCTCAGGTACCCACCTTCTTTGTTATGGTGAGGTGTAACCACATTAATTCCTCCTGCTAGGCATGGGTTTAGGAAGAGACTTAGGAAAAATTATGACCCAGAAGGGGGTGTGTGTGTGTGTGTGTGGAAGAAGACTGCTAGGTGGATTACTAAGATTTGTTTTTCGGAGGGGACATTGTGACAAAATACCTTCTCTCACTGGATTTTCTCAGCTGACACCTGGGATGGTGGCAGCTAGTCTATGTTCTAGCAGGGCAGCAAGAGAGAAAGAACCTGGCTCCTCAATGATGAACCTAGCTCCTCCTCTCCTCCAGCAAGACACTAAAAGACAAATAAAGCAATCATATAAAAAAAAGCAGTTCAGTTCAGTTGCTCAGTTGTGTCTGACTCTTTGCGACCCCACGGACTGCAGCACGCCAGGCTTCTCTGTCCTTCACTATCTCCTGGAGTTTGCTCAAACTTATGTCCACTGAGTCAGTCTCATCCTCTGTTGTCCCCTTCTCCTCCTGCCTTCAATCTTTCCCAGCATCAGGGTCTTTTCAAATCAGTCAGCTCTTCACATCAGGTGGCCAAAGTGGCAAATAAGCATCAGGTGGCAAATAAGCAGTATAACTAGCGAAATGATAGTACAGGTAACTTTAACGTATGTACCAACATTTCAATTTAATTTTAATTAATAAGTATCTTATTTCCTCTAATAGTCAAATGAAAATATATCCATTGTGTAAAAGATACATAGAATACAAAAGTACATGGACTTAAATGTGGACCTTTCTCTTAACCACAATCTCCCTTTCCTGGCCCAACCTGACTTGCCTCCTGAGACATAACCACTCGCCATTGTTGGGGATGTATTGTTTTCATTCTTTTACTTTGTAGTTAAATACTAATGTGTATTTATATTTGCACATAGTTTTATTTTACAAAATGGAATTATAGCACATGTACATGTCTTCAAGGTGATTCCCGCACCCCTCCCCCCCGCCAGTTTTAACATCTTTAGATTTTATTTCCAAATCATGTAAGGAGTGTATTTGTGTACACATAAAATCAATTCAGTAAGACAGACTCCCAGAAGAGGGTTTCTCTACTTGTGCCAGAGGCTGTGCCTGTTTAACTTTTGACTGATACGACGGGATTGCCATCTAAACTCTCACCTAAAGTGTATGGGAAAAAGCATTTTATATTTTCTGAAAAACTTTTTGGAGGGTAAAAGACAATCAAACTAATAAGTTGTATTGTGCTGGGTAACAGATTTCACCTTTTTACATCCTTTGTCACAGCCATTCCACTTATAGAAATTAATCCTACAGATGTAATTGAGTGAAGTCGTTCAGTCGTGTCCGACTCTTTGCGACCCCATGGACAATAGCCTACCAGGCTTCTCCATCCATGGAATTTTCCAGGCAAGAATACTGGAGTGGGTTTGCCATTTCCTTCTCTAGGAAATCTTCCTGACCCAGGGACTGAACCCGGGTCTCCCACATTGTAGGCCGACACTTTACTGTCTGAGCCACCAGGGAAGTCGCAGGTGTAATTACACAGGCGAATAAAGACACATCTTCCCGACCCAGGAATAGAACCAGGGTCTGCATTTGATTCTGGTGGATTCTTTTTACCAGCTGCACTACTAGGTAAGCTGCCGTAAGCATGGCAGATACAGCAATCTTGTAATCTTGGAGAATTAGAGGCCACTCAATGTCTGGCAAAAGGCAGTTTGCTCAGTGAATTATGATATGAGACTGTGTCTTGAGAAAGATTCAATATGTCAAATAGGCACCCATCTCAGAATATACATTCAAAGCTCATAAACTCTAATGGTCTTAGTTCTAGCTGTCTTGGGACAGCTCCATAAACATTTACCCCACTGGCAGAAGGTTAAGATGTAGCAAATGAAGCAACAACAAAATACAGGATTTCAAACTTATATTCTCAATTGTTTTATTGTAATTTATTTGAAAGTTAAAAAAAAAAAAAACTTACCTCAGAGCTTAAAAAATGAGTATCAACATAAACCAACAGAAATTAGGAAGAAACATTAACTGAAATGGAATCTGTGAAAATTCAAAGTAGAAATGAAAGCAGAAATGTTGGACAGGATGCATGGAATTGTAGCAGGTGCCTCCAGCCCCAGCCTGTATCCATTCCTGTCCTCTTATCCAAGAATAGAACTTTGATTTCACTCTTTTTTTTTTTTTTTCAGGTGGAAATCTACTTAGGCTGCATTCCTAGAACTTCCTTGCCTCAGACTGTGGCTCTATGATTAACTTCTGGTAGATGATAAATAAACAAAAGTATGGTCAGAACTTCTGGGATGGCTAATAAAGGGGGTTGAATTATTGGTGAAGCAATTCTTTTATCTTTCCCTTCTGCCTGCTGCTGGCCAGAAACACAAATCTGATCACTGAAGCACCACAGTTGAGAGTGATAAGATCACAAGGTTGGAAGCTAGGCAGTGCAATCACAGCTTGAAGACTATGTCTGGGTCCCTGATGATGTCACGGTGCTCAGACACAGTTCCAGGCTGCACACCTCTGCACCTCTCTTACCTGAGAGAGAAATGAACTGTTGTCTTGTTTAAGACACTGTTCTTTAATTTTTTGGTGATACATGACATGTTCTATGTTACATGATACAAAATACACATTTTTGTTCTTTAAAAAGAATAATAATAAATTCCTGGTAAACCTAATTTAAAAAGAGACAGAAAGAGAAGAATAAATGTACAATGTTATTAATAAGATACATTAGAGAAAAGCTTAAAAATTTATATTAAAGCATCTTGTACAAACTCATAATAAATCTGGAAACTTAGAGAAATGGACAACGTACTGTCAAAACATATAATATCCCATTTGACCCAAAATGATAAAGAAAATTCGAACAGACTAATAAGCATAGCTGAATTCAATGGAGGCTCAGATGGCTTTACCACTGAGTTTAATCTAAATTCATAGATCATGTAATTCCTATGCTATTTAAATAATTCCAATCCACAGGAAAAAATGAAAGACTCCTAATTCATTGTATAAAGCATTGTAAAGATAATGAGAGAAAATAAGATGAATTTCAATTACAAATATAGAAGCAAATATTTCAAGTAAACTGTTGGAAGTCTGAACCCAGCTATCCATTTATAAAATTATGATATAAACAAATGGGATCAATTTCAGTACTGCAAGGACTTCAGAAACAAGAAGTTTTATCAACATATTTGATTATACCAACAAACTAAAGGATATCAATAGATGTTGAGAAGCTATTCAATAAAATACATAGCTATTGTGAATAACTACAAAGAGTAGGATTAGAGAAAGGTATTTAAACAAATGCTATTTGCTAAAGATAGACAACACTATTTTAAAGGTTGCCATTTACCACTAAAAACTGGTATCAGTATTAAGCATTTTGCATTAACGTAACTCTCACTTCGGTCCTTTAAGAAGGAGACTTAATATCCCCATTTTAAAGATGAGAGAAAGTGAAGCCCAAAGCGGCTATGGTAAGGTAATTTACTCTACCTAGTTAGCCAGGAGCCAGGCTTCATACGCAGGCAATCTGGCCCCAGGAGCTCTGTCTTTCCCCTGCATCCAAGTCGGTTTATTTGATCTCCCCCGACCCCAGCCAGCAGGTTCACTGTCGAGCCCCAGCCACCTGCAGAGACCCCAAGACCTCGCGGTCCACAGGGCTGTCGTGCACAGGGCTGTCGTGGTCACGGGGTCTGCCACGTGCTTCCGAATCAGCCGGTCACGCGGGTGAAGCGGCCACGCCCCCTACACGGGCGCCCAGCGCGGCCCTGGGACAGGTCACGCGGCACACGAGGTCGCACACGTGAGGCTCGCAGCCCTCCCGCCGTCCAGCGCCCTTGCGCCGGCTGGGTCCTGAGCGTTGCCGAGCCGCTGAGGGCACGCCGTGAGCTTGAAGCAGCTCAGCTGTACGGCTGCCCAGGCCCCAGCCTCACGGCGCCCTGCAGCCTCTCGAAGGCCGCCTTTTTCAGGTGTAGCGTGTCCCTCCGGCTCGCGCAGGAAGCCCTCTGCGGGGACGACGGGGTGTGGGCGGCAGGGACAGGCCGCAGCGCCCGGCCCTCGACGGCGCCCCGGCTCCGTGGAACGTTCTGGGTCCGCTGGCCTGAGGCCGCTGTGTCAAACTTCCTGTGGTAAGTGTGGCCGCTCCCGCCGTGCAGTTTGCTCTGTGACTGTTCGCCCTCCCAGTCGCCTCCTCATTCCTTTCCAGCTTTTCCAACACGGGAAAGGAACCAGGGAATGAGGTCAGGTGAGCCAGCTTTGGAATGGCGTTTTCATATTGTAATCTTATTCCATCCTTTTCCTGTGTGTCTATGAGTTGGTATTTTGTGGATGACAGACAGTTCTTTTATTTTAAAATTCAGTTTGACAGTCTCAAACTGTCAAGTGTTTGAGACTTTTTTTTTTACTTGTAATGTTTACACAATTTATATTTAATGTTGTTATTGACACGGTGGGATTTACATCTGTTACCATCTTGCTACTTGTTTTCTTTTTGTCCCATCTGTTCTTCAATTCTTCTCCCTCTTTTCTGCCTTCTTTGGGGTTAATAGAGTATTATTATTATTTTTTAATATTGTTGTTCTGATAAGCTCAATGTGTATCCAGATGAACAAATTCTTGTCCTTATTGTAAGGTAAGGGAGTTAGAGAAGGCGAGGTTCAGAAAAAGAGACCGGCACTTTACAGGAACAGATCACCTTTAATGAGGCGAGAAGGGGCAGCAGTCAGATTAACGAGCTGCTGCACTAACCTACGGAGAAGGCAATGGCATCCCACTCCAGTACTCTTGCCTGGAAAATCCCATGGGTGGAGGAGCCTGGTGGGCTGCAGTCCATGGGGTCGCGAAGAGTCGGACACGACAGCGATTTCACTTTCACTTTTCACTTTCATGCATTGGAGAAGGAAATGGCAACACACTCCAGTGTTCTTGCCTGGAGAATCCCAGGGCCGGGGGATCCTGGTGGGCTGCAGCCTCTGGGGTCGCACAGAGTCGGACACGACTGAAGGGACTTAGTAGCAGCAGCATATAGGAATGTATGTGGAAAGTTAAGGGGGCCTGTTCTTCTCCAAGGTTGTTCAGAGTAGTTATGTCTTAAACGGCTGGGGCAAGGAATTTTGGAGATCGGCCAGAGGCTGGACCAGCTGGGAGCTGGGTGTAATCAACCTTAATGTCCATTTTTTTCCTTCCGGTGAGAGAGTTCTTTGTTTTGCATAGAATGGTGGGGAGGACCTGGAGGGGAGTTTTAGCTCCAGGCTATTTTGAGCCATGTAACTTTCCTTCGCTTATAAAAAAAAGTGATTTTTCCAAGTGTGCAAACTATCTTCCTGGATCAACTGAATCGCTCCAGGCTATTTTGAGCCATGTAACTTTCCTTCGCTTATAAAAAAAAGTGATTTTTCCAAGTGTGCAAACTATCTTCCTGGATCAACTGAATCGCAAGAATTTCCTGAAGGTAATAGTGAAGTAAAATTTCTTGGGTTGCTGACTTATCTTTATGTACTAGGCTCTCCTGGAGCAAATGGTTAAGGTTATGTTTGACACAGGTCATCTCAGCTCTCCAGCCCAAATATTTAAGTTTAATTTATCCACAGAGCAAGAGAATGGATAAAGTATGCCATTATCACACGCTTGAATATTTTACAGCAGTGAGAATTAATGTACTAAAATGAATTAGCATGAAAATGCTGACTCTCAAAAACAGGGAAAAGAAAGCAAGTTGTTAATGAGTACATGCAGTGTGAAGTCATTAATGTCAGTTTCAGAGTACATGAGTGGTAAAATTACAAATAAAAACAGGAATGATGAAAACAAAATTCTTAAGTGTTCCTTGGCCCGTTTCCCACAAGATAAGAGAAGGCTGTGATCAGGGAGCACCACCGAGTTTCCATAGCATTGCCCATCTGTTAAGATAAATGGACTATTCATGGTTCTTCAACTTATACATGCAAATGTGGTATACATTGTATATTTTTTATTTTTAGAAGTACTAATTTTAAGAAGACAAAATACTAAACTTGTACTGAAAACATGGTGTCACATGCATCCCTTTTTTCCTCAAGTATTACTAGATGTTCACTTCAGTTCAGTCGCTCAGTCGTGTCTGACTCTTTGCGACCCCATGAACTGCAGCACGCCAGGCCTCCCTATCTATCACCAATTCCTGGAGTCCACCCAAACCCATGTCCATTGAGTCGGTGATGCCATCCAACCACCTCATCCTCTGTCGTCTCCTTCTCCTCCTGCCCTCCATCTTTCCCAGCATCAGGGTCTTTTCAAATGAGTCAGCTCTTCACATGAGGTGGCCAAAGTATTGGAGTTTCAGCTTCAACATCAGTCCTTTCAATGAACACCCAGGACTGATCTCCTTTAGGATGGACTGGTTGTATCTCCTTGCAGTCCAAGGGACTCTCAAGAGTCTTCTCCAACACCACAGTTCAAAAGCATCAATTCTTTGGTGCTCAGCTTTCTTTATAGTCCAATTCTCACATCCATACATGACCACTGGAAAAACCATAGCCTTAACTAGACAGACCTTTGTTGGCAAAGTAATGTCTCTGCTTTTCAATATGCTATCTAGGTTGGTCATAACTTTCCTTCCAAGGAGTAAGCGTCTTTTAATTTCATGGCTGCAATCACCTAAAGTCAGCCACTGTTTCCCCATCTATTTGCCATTCAGTCACTAGTAAATTGAAAATTTTTCAGGTTGCCTCCACACTCTAGCCTTTCCTTTTTTCTCTGCAAGATAAGGAGAAACTGTTTTTATGTCCATTAAAGTTCCTTGCAGATAAATAAAATGCTTTGATTTTATAACTATATTTTAACCTCTTCCCTCCCTCCTGGAAAAAGCCACCTGGAATCAGAGTGTATTAGTACTCTATTTTGATCTTTTTTTTCTTTTTTTTTGAGCAGCAGCTCAAAATGAACAGCAGCAATATGAACAAGAAATATTTGAAATAAATATTGGAGAAAAGAAACATGTTGGTGACATGATTTGTAGAGTTAAAAACCCTATAAAGCTCTATAAGCTGTGAAAATTAAAAGAATTTGATAAAGTAGTGAAGGAAAATGTGAGGTGCTAACTGTACTTTCCATGATAGTGCTAAGAAGAAGAAAAGAGGAGAGGAAGGTGTTGTGTAAGAGATTGTAAAGAGGCGACTTAGTTTAGAGGGATCAAAAAGGTGTCTGTGAAGAGGTGACATTTTAGCAAGATCTTGAATGATTAGACCTTTGTTGATCTGTAATGGAGGATAAGTATCAGATGTTACACCTTGAGGTACCTCCAGTTAGCGATACATGGGCTCAGAGGAGGAGGTGATAGCTTTAAAGGACCTGAAGGTCGCATAACTTTTTCCAGGGGAAGTTTGGAAAATCCTGGCTGGAGTCTGAGCACAGAGATTACACTGCCTACTCTTAGGCAGGGAGCATCTTGCCCAGTTTCCAACCATTCTGCTGATTTTGGTGGGCTGGGTGATGGTGAGCCAGGTCAGGAGCTGGGGAGGCTCTTTATAGATCTCAGATTTATCTGAATTTGGGGGGAAGAGCAAACCCCCTCTATCCAAGCCTGCTGGTTTTGGATATGTTGGAAACTTTTTTTTTCCTGCAGGGCAGAGGAAAAATCCCAGTAGCCTAAGACGACCAAGGCAAACTTCCTGTCCAACAAAGCACAGATTTATTAACTCACTGCAGTGGGAGGGGGTTTATGCTGGTGCAGAGGTCACCAGCCTCTGGGTTCTAATGTCTGATGATCTGAGGTGGAGCTGATGTCATAATAATAAAGTACACAGCAAGTGTAACGTGCTTGCATCATCCCACACCATCCCTCTACCCCCTCAGTCTGTGGAAAAATTAACTTCTATGAAACTAGTCCCGGATGACAAAAAGGTTGGGACCCCTGTGAACTGTGAAATATGGTTGACCAAAAAGTTCGTTCAGGAAAACCCAAATGAACTTTTCAGTCAACCCATTTCTCCTGATGAGAAAGAGCAGGGAGGGTCTTTTAAAAATGAGGCTTGTACTTGAGTTCAGTGATTCTTAGGAAGGGTTAGAGGCAGCAGGAACCATTTCTGAATTGTTTGTGATCACGGAGAGGTGGACGTTGCAGAGCTGGGCTGGGGACATCTTTTGTGAGCCACCAGTAGCCCTCAAAGAAGAGGGTCATTATGGTATTCTGCAGCCACAGTGTGACCTTTGTGGAAATATTCCTTAATGTTAACTTTGCAGTTGGCTTTATTGTGTCTGTTATCACAGTCTGGCTAATGGCAGGCCTGATATTTAATACCTCAGAGGAAAAGTGTAAAATGTCCCTGACATTTTTAGGAAATCAGGGGTGTGATCAATAGTGTTTTTAAGCCCCATTGTACTTGAAGTGCGGAATGAACCCACAGGATAGCTACAGGCTGCCTTAAGTTGGACCAGCTATCTTCTGTCCAAGGCAGAGTGGTCCTAGTTAGTAATAGAGTCTGAATTGAAATGGCTTATTTTGCTGAACTGAAAATTAAATCTAAATACTTATTTTTTTAATTGAACCAAAAAAGATTTCCCTAAAAACTATTATTCAAGGGAAAACAACTTAACAAACCAGTTCAAATGAAAACATGACCAAGCTAACTTCTTTGGCATTTTGAAGTGTACAGTTCAGTAATTTTGAGTATGCTGCTGCTAAGTCACTTCAGTCGTGTCCGACTGTGTATGACCCCATAGACGGCAGCCCACCAGGCTCCCCCGTCCCTGGGATTCTCCAGACAAGAACACTGGAGTGTGTTGCCATTTCCTTCTCCAATGCATGAAAGTGAAAAGTGAAAGGGAAGTCGCTCAGTCGTGTCCGACTCTTAGCGAGCCCATGGACTGCAACCCACCAGGCTCCTCTGTCCATGGGATTTTCCAGGCAAGAGTACTGGAGTGGGGTGCCAGTGTATATTCACATAATTATGTGACAGATCTCCAGAATCTTTATCATTTTGCAACATGGAAACTCTATATCCGTTAAACACTGCTTCCCTCTTAACCTCCCCTCAGCCCTTGGTAGCCACTTTTCTATTTTCTATTTTTATAATTTTGACTAGTTATGTACTTCATGTGAGTATCTAAAATAGATACATGATTATTTGACTTTTTTCAATTAGCGTAAATGTCCTCAACTTTTATGCATGTTGTAGCCTGATAGGATTTCCTTCCTTTTCAAGGCTGCATAAAATTCAGTCATATGTATATGCTACATGTTTTTATCCACTCATTTGTTGGTGGGAATCTGGGTTGCTTCCACTTCCTGGCTGTTGTTAATAATGCTGGAATGAACATGAATGTGCAAATGTCTCTTTAGGAGTGTGTGTATGCTAAGTCACTTTAGTCATGTCTGACTCTTTGTGACCCTATGGACTATAGCCTGCTAGGCTCCTCTGCCCATGGATTTTTCCAGGAATGAATACTCTAGTTGGGTTGCCATGCCCTCCTCCAGGGGATCTTCCCAACCTAGGGACTGAACCCACATTTAACATCTCCTGCCTTGGCAGGTGGGTTCTTTACCACTAGTGCCTCCTGGGAAGCCTGTCTTCTGCTGTGTCTCATGGTGTATATACCCAGAAGTGAGATTGCTGGATTATCTACTTTTTAATTTTCTGAGGCACTTCCCTATTTCCATAATGTTTACCCCATTTGCATCTACAACAACAGTGCACAAGGATTCTAACTTCACATCCTCAACAACATTTATTTTCTTTTGATACTGGCACTCCAGATGGATGTGAGGTGCTATCTCATTGTGGTTTAGAGTTCTATTTCCCTAATAATTAGGGATGTTGAACATCTTTTCATGTGCTAATTGGTCATTTGTATATGTTCTTTCAAGAAATATCTATTCAAGTTCTTTACTAATTTTTTGAATCAGGTTTTTAGTTTTTTGTCATTGTTGAGTTGTATGAGCTTCTTGAATATCGGAGATGTTAATCCTTTTTCAGGTATATGATTTGTAGTTGTTTTCTCCTATTCCATAGGTTTCCTTTTCACTCTGTTCATTTTTTTTTCACTCCATTCATTGTTTCTTTTGACATGAAGAAAAATATAAGTTTGGTATAGTCCTATTTGTCTATTTTTTATCTCGTTGCTTGTGCATTTGGTATCATATCCAAGAA
The DNA here is from genome assembly GCF_019923935.1 of Bubalus bubalis. Lineage (NCBI taxonomy): Eukaryota > Metazoa > Chordata > Mammalia > Artiodactyla > Bovidae > Bubalus > Bubalus bubalis. The sequence goes on along the minus strand of NC_059174.1, from coordinate 4,036,785 downwards.
GTCATACCAGATCCACTGTCCGGAAGCCTTTTGCCTATGTTTTTCTTTTAGAAGTTTAGTAGTTTTAGGTCTTATGTTTTAGATCTTTAATTTTAGATTTTGAGTTAATTTTGTGTATTATGTCATAGACAACACAGATTACTTCTTTTCATATTGCATATCTTAATAGACTTATAATTACTTTTTATGCTTAAAAATTTCTTTACACATTTTAGGGGGTTTACTAACCTTTGCAATACAGCAGGCTTCTATGTTTGTCTCTGTATTTACTCATTCAGGGACCCTGAGGAGAGGTAGTGGTATGTGTCAGGAATTCCCACCTGGATTTTCCTGTGGTTGTCTTTATGCTCGCTTGGGGCACAGGAACCTTTTAATTGATTTCCTGTTTCCGGATGTCTCACAGAGGTGTTTTGTTGGCTTTCTGTTGTGAAATCCGTGTCTCTGTAGGGGATGGAGGGTCTGGGGCTTCCTATTCTAACTTACTGATGTCACTCCTCCCAGCTGACTTCTCCAAATACTCCCTACCTAGTTTAGTTAAGGATCTTGAGCACAGTTTGCAGAGAATCTGTGTGGTTGGAAATGTCTGGAAGAGACTAGAGGAAAGCTTATCAACACACATTCTAGTTTATTAAGCAGGAACAGAGTGCCTGATTTCTCCCTGCCTCAGCCTTCTCTTTAAAAATGTTACAGACAAACATTTTCAGATTTGATGATGAGTGCTGGGATGACAAAGAAAAATGGCACCATCCATGTCCTAATTTTATAGAATTAGAAACCAAGGTTTAAAAAAATTAAGGTTCTTCAAGGTTTAAAGAAATTAACCAAGAAATACATTTCGTAATTGACTAAGCTGCGATTTCAGTTCATGCCTGTCTGAACCCAGTTCCTTCAAGAAAACTGTTGTTGGAAAGGTCTCAAGACTTGGGCAGCTTCAGGCCACTGATGGCCCATTTCGCCCTTTCTCACCCTGCTTCACTTAGAATCCCAGCATAGGTTTTTATGAAGCAATAAGATAAGATAGTCAACCTTAGCCTTCTCTGGGTTCAAGGGAAAATTAGGCTTCAGTGAAAGACCAGAAATTGACTGAGCTGAAATATGATTATCAGTAGGTATTCTTGGTTCTGGACTTCTTTTCATCTGTTTATGAAGTGAGGGTTAGTTAAACCCACCACCAAGTGAGAACTTCCACCCTCAAGATTGATAAAACTCGAGGTGGTACAGACAGTTCAAAGAGCGATCTGGTCGAGGTTCCCTGTGGTTTTCAATTAGCAGGTTGCAAGAAATGGAGCTGTCAGTGTAGGAAAAAAAAATCTTTGAATGTCCACTGAAGCCATTAGGTGGCTGGCCTGGGAGACTGGTGGGATACTAGGTAGTTATTATCGAAAGAAACACCACCTCTTACTCTCTTCTCCCAATAAGAGGTTTGAGCAGATAATTGAAATGGAAGCTAAATTCCAAGTGCTGCCTTTGAAGGCATCCAGCCAGGAAAAGGGTGACTTTGTATTTCCATACCAACTAAAGCAAAGAGTGAGACAGTAATATGGCTGGAAGGTTTTTTCCCCCTTTTTTCCAGTGTTTGTCCTGGTTCTGAGGTAAAATCTATGAGGGAATGAAATGCAGGCCAGTGCAAAATATTTAATATTTCTGTTTGGTGCTTTCCCTCTTTTGTTCTCTCCATCCTGGAGCTCTTACAGGGAGAGCACTTAATGAACTGTGGCAGCAGAGGCCTGCTCTGCTCTGCAGTTCTCCAGCACACATAAAGAAAACAGAGCTGAGGAGTAAATAATCCTTTTCTCTATCCAACCCAGAACTGGGAGCACTAATAACTGCTTTGAAGGAAAGATGATCCTCTGCAGACAGTGATGATATTCTGTGGGCAAAGAAGATTATTTTTTATTTTCTTAATTAGATGGACCAGATCAGATCTGGGGCATGTGAGTGTTAAGCAGAGAACCTCAACTGTGGGCATTCTTGTCTCATCAGGCTTCCAGTAGTCCCACTTCTAAATTAATGAGTATACACACCCAGCTGTTAAGGCACACTGTGCTAGAGAAAAATAACTCATCAAAATATCTCCAGGTTCCGTTAAAAAAATAAAAGAGGACTACTTATTTTCTCAGTATCTTGAGGAGATTTAAATTTGTAATAACGATTCATTCTCTTTGTGCTGTTGTGTTTGTGGAATCTAGAAACCTGAAATTTTGGCTTCTACGTAAAACCCCTTACTTAAAATGTGAAACATTGTGTATGTACCATATTTTCAAAATAAAAATAGCTCTTGTTCACCTTTACATAAAGATTGCACCCTCATAAACATAATGATTTCCTGTAATTTAATTTCCTAAGTACTGCTTTTGTCTGCCTCCTCCTTTAAAAATGCTTTTATCATTCTGGGGTAGAGGTATGAAAGTCCAGTGTTTTGAAGACACTAGTTTGCTACAAGCAGCATGTAACCTTGAGTTCATCAGGAATTTAGGATAAATTTGAGAAGTGCTTCACTTATTTGTTCTTATAATGGTTACTCTGAAATAAAAGGCCCACTTTTTTTTTTTAAAGGAGGCCTCTTTTCTTAAACTATTTATTGAATTTGTTACAATATTGCTTCTGTTGTTTATGTCTGGTTTTTTGGCCATGAGGCATGTGGGATCTTAGCTGGCCTGCCAAGGATGGAACCTTTACCCCCTGTATTGGAAGGTGAAGTCTTAACCATTAGACCCTCAGGGAAGTCCCAAAGGCCCTTCTTAAGACACACCAGCAACTTTTAGTATAGCTCTGCAACCAGAACACAGAACCCCCACAAGTTCATAGTGAATTCAAGATCCACCAACTTCCAATGTTATTATTTATGTTTATGAAACATATTTTATTTAAAAATAGACAAAATACCCCCTGCACATGTCTGGCTGTCTGGGGAGCGGAACACTGGGACATGCAGGAGTGACCTGAGAAAGTCCAGGGCAAAGAGAACACCAGGGATATTGGAGAACTCTCTGTGACCTTGGATATTTTTCCCACAGTCATCTCAGACACAAACTGATTGGTAGAGGGTGGACGTATTAGCAACTTGAGATGCTTGTGCACAAATCTTACCCCTATCCTTAGCTGACCACTAAATTGTCCAGATACAGGAGAAACCCCCAAGAAACTGGGATAAAAAAGAAAAATAAGAATAAAAAGAACATACTACTCAAGAGAGATTTTTTTTTTTTTGAAGTTTAAGTCCAGGCAAGTAAATAATAATGGTAGTGTTCAGTCATGCCTGACTCTTTGCAACCCCCATGGACTATAGCCCACCAGGTTTCTCTGTCCATGGAATTCTCCAGGCAAGAATACTAGAGTGGGTTGCCATTCCCTACTCCAGGGGGATCTTCCTGATATTAATAATAATAATAACTACTACTATCCAATAATAGTAGTAGTAATAGAATTATCATTGTTACTATTTATGGATAATAAAAAGAACCCACAGATCCTACAATGTATTATCTCAAAAGGAATCCACAGTTTCTACAGTGTATTATCTAAAATGTCTAGTTTTCAACTAGAAAATATGAAAAATAAAGAAATGAATGTATGAGTCATACATAGAGGGAAAAAGCAATAAAAACTGACTCTGTACGCCCAAGCTATTGGATTTAGCAGTCAGAGACTTAAAGCGATATTCATGAGTATGTGCAGAGATTTAGGAAAATTATATTCAGAAAACTAAAGGAAAATACAATGTCAGTCATGCACCAGTGAGGAATCTCAAGTGAAAATTTGAAATTATAAAAAAGAACTAAATGGTATTTCTGTACTTAAAAATGATAATACTGAAATTAAATATTACTAGACAGGATTACTGGCATATTTTAGATGTTAGAGGAAATTGTGAACGTTAAGAAAGATCAATAGAAATTATCCACCCCAAAAAGGAGAGAGAAGAAAAAAAGATTGAAGATAAATGAACAGAGAAGGTCAGACTGAAAAATGACAGAGTAAGGAGCTTGGCAGTTCTTACGCCCAAAAATCAGTGGTGAAAGTGGACAGAATTAAAAAAAAAAAAAAAACTATTTTGGAACTTTGGATATTAACTAAAGGCATACAACAATTTGACAAGCATTTATTAAGGATAAATAAGTGAACTTTGGATAAGAACAACCTGAGCTTATGACATTTTAGCCTTGGGGGTGCTCTCATCCTACCCCATCTCCCCAACTCTCAGCTCCATTGGCATAGTAGTTCTGCCAGGGCAGGATAAGGTGTGAAAACCAGAAGCTCTGCTGTCAGAGAGGGCTGACTGAAGTTGGAGTGTGGCACAGAAATAATGAATGTCCCTGGCAATTGTTGGAAACAGTAGCAGATGAAGAAGGAAGAATGGTATAACAGCTCTTCTGAAGTTGTAACCATGAGTGGAGGAAGCAGTGGAGAGGCAGACTGGCCAGAAATGTATCAAGGCAGTTGGGGAATGACAGGGCCACAGTGGACAACAGTAAGCTCCCACATATCCCTGGAAGTCCTTACAGTTGTGCACATGCATCGGGTGGCATGAGCTTAGGAGACACAGCAAGGTCCCTGGCATTTTACATGTCTCTGGTCAAACACGATGCCTTGCACACAATGACATTATATGAGACACACAAATCAATAGGAACATGTGACCCATAACATAGGGGAAAAAATGAGTCACTAGAAACTGTCTCTGAGGCATCCCAGATGTTGGACTTGGAAGACAGCGACTTTAAAGGATCTGTTAAAAATAAATTCCAAGAACCAATGGAAAGCATGCTTTAGTAATTAAAGAAAAGCCTAGAAGGATACTTACAAGCACATAAAGGCATCTGATAAATGGTTTAAATAAAAAGACAAATTAAAAAAATGGAAATTCTGGAGTTGTCAAATACAGTAAAATAAAAAATTCAGTAAAGGTGTTTAACAGTGACGTTAGATGGCAGAAAAAAGAAAAAGAAAGCTTGAAGCTAGATCAATCGAATTTATCCAGTCGGAATAAAGAAAAGAAAAAAAAGAATAAAGAAAAATGAACAACCCCTCAGAGACCTGTGAGGTGCCAAGAAAGAACCGATGTGTGCATAATAGGAATTCCCAAAAGAAAAGGGAGAGAGAGAAATGAGTAGAACACATATTTGAGTAAACAATGGCTGATGTCTTCCCAAATTTTGTAGCTACTTGGAAGCATTTGACAGCCTTTAAAATCTTAAACATAGACTTATGGTCCAGTCCAGTTATTCCACTCCTAGTAATCTACTCAAAGAAGCCATTATCCACACAAAGACTTACACATTATTCTTAAAAGCTAAAAACTATCCAGATATTCCCTTTGTTGTTGAGTGGATAAGCCAGATGTGGTATATTTAGGCAATCAAAGGAAACAAACTGCTGACAGAATGCAAAACAAGGATGGATTTCAAAAACATAATCCTAAGTGAAAATAGCCAGACATTTAGGACTGCGTATTGTCTAACTCCATTTACTTGAAATTTCCAGAAAAGGCAAAACTATGGAGATATGAAGCAGAACTGATTTTGCTTGAGGCTGGTTATATATGCAGGCGTTGACCAAAAATGGGCACAAGGGAGCTTCTTAAGAGTGGTAATGGAAATTTTATATCAAGAAAGTTAGCCACAGTCTCAAAAATGGTATTTCAGAGAGGAATACACAGGGGCATTCATAGCCACATGGTGGGTAGTTCTGATAGGTCTGCATTTAGAGAGGAACTGTCTTCTGTCGAGGTCATACTTCTTGACTGTATTATTGTTAGCAATATTGGTGTTGCTGTTACTAAACATTGTGAGGTTTTTGTTTTTTTTTTCCCCCATTGGAAGAAACCCCATCTCAAAAGATCTGATTATTTTGCCTATACTTTCTTGGTTGTGGAATTGAGGGTTCTGTCCAAATATGCCAGACTTTTGGAAGACACAAGGATACCTCTTGTCTGGATAAATCCTTCTCATACTGCTGATGAACCCTGGGCATCGTGGTACACGGCGGGAGAAAGCAGGAAGAGAAGAAAACACTGTTCATGCTGCAGTGTTTTTCTGTGAGACTGTAGCTCTATGCATTCTTCTTCCAGATCAAGAAAAGTCCTGATCCACAGAACAGGATAGAGATACCATTGAGTTTGTTACTTAAAAGGAAGCAAAGGCATTTCACCGGTCTCTGAAACCATAGCTGTCCTCCCTCTGCCTTGTCATACTTTTTCAGACTGGGGCTGGAGAATTTCTTCTCAGAGGAGAGAGCAGCAGATGGGACTTTGGGGGTCAGCATGTAGCTGCTGAGAGCCTTCACTGGCTTTGTCAGGACTAGTCTTACCAAGAACAAACGCAGTTCCCTAGGAAGAAGACTGCATAGTGCCAGTCCCAGGATAAATACATGTGATGATCTCTTTCAGGAAGATAAATGAGCTCCTTATTCAGTCTTGGAACAGATGAGAGGCAGAGCAGTGCCTCTGAGACCCGACCAAGTGTGGCATGTGCAGTTCCCATGGAGAGGCGGAGTCGAGAGCAGAGGCAGAGTCCCCTTCAGCAGGGCTGGGGTGGCGCTGGGAGGTCACACATTGAGAAGCATGAAGGAATGAAGGGTTTTGTCAATTTTAGTAGAATAAAAGTACAGTTTGTTTGAAGAGTAACTCAGGAAGAAATGATTTTCTTTTCCATTGATATTCCTTTCATTTCAACCTGAGATAATGAGATTTTTGTGTAAGTCAAGGAGCTGAAGAAGAATGTGTTTATTGTTTTTGAAAGCTTTAGAAAGAAGCAGCCTTTTTTCACTCAGCCAATGGGCTAATCAAGGTCTCAAGTGATGTTTCTGAGAGGCTTACACTGAGTCGTTCAGCTGCGGTGTCAGGGAGGGTATTTCTGATAAAGCTTGCATTCAGCAAGAAACTGTCTCTAACATCAAATTCCTTGCCTTCTTTATTACGTATAACTATTTGTATTGTTACTGTCAAGCAAGGGGAAGTCACCTGTCAGGTCATTTCCTAAGTGGCTGTTACAGGGTTGTGTGCATCCTGGAAATGCACAAAAGGACCTTCTGGGTTTGGGAAGAAAAGACTTAGAACTTCTAGACTTCTTGAAATGTAATAATGAAAAAGTAAATTTAAGCTTTACTCTTACTATAATTTTGTCATATTTTAAAGATGTACTATTACTGGGTATTCCAGAAGGAAAAAAATTGCTGACTGTTAAACCATGACACAATTTGTTGTTGTTCAGTTGCTTGTTTGTGTTTCTGATCTTTGCGACCCCATGGACTGCAGCACACCGGGCTTCTCTGTCCTCACTATCTCCCGGAGTTTGCTCAAACTCATGTCCATTGATTCGCTGATGCCATCCAAAAATCTCATTCTCTGTTGCCCCATTCTCCTCCTGCCCTCAATCTTTTCCAGCATCAGGATCTTTTCTACTAAGTCAACTCTTCACATTAAGTGACCAAAGTATGGAGCTTCAGCTTTAGCATCAGTCCTTCCAATGAATATTCAGGATAGATTTCCTTTAGGATTGGCTGGTTTGATCTCCTTGCAGTCCAGGGGAATCTTAAGAGTCTTCTCCAGCACCACAATCAAAAACATCACTTCTTTGGCACTCAGCCTTCTTTGTGGTCCAGCTCTCACATCCGTACATGACTACTGGAAAAACCGTAGCTTTAGCTAGATGTACCTTTGTGGCGTGGTGATGGCTCTGCTTTTTAATGTGCTGTGTAGGTTTGTCATAGTTTCCCTGCCAAGGAGCAAGCGTCTTTTAATTTCATGGCTACAGTCACCATCTGCAGTGATTTTGGAGCCCAAGAAAATAAAATCTGTTTCCACTGTTTCCACATTTTCCCCCCTCTGTTTGCCATGAAGTGATGCGACCAGATGCCAAGATCTTAGTTTTTTGAATGTTGGATTTTAAGCCAGGCTTTTCACTCTCTTCTTTCACCTTTATCAAGAGGCTCTTGACACAATGCCTTCTTTTAAATCTTATACTTACTGAAAGAGCTCCTTTCTATTTACTTATACAGACATAGATTTTTAAATCATATATTGGTCTTGTGCATACATGAAAAAGGGAATAGAGGTAAAGTTCACATATGCTCAGGTAATGAGTAGGCAGGCCATAGCTGCTGTGGCCAACATCAATCAATCATGAGATAATCTTGATTTCAGAACCACTGGAGTGTGAAAGCCTTTATCTTGAATCATTGAAATAGGGTGAAATGCAGAGTAATCTTACACAGGCATACCTTGGAGGTATTGTGGGTTTGGTCCCAGACCACCACAGTTAAGCAGATAACATGATCAAGTGAATGAATCCCATGAACTTTTTAGTTTCCCATTGCATGTGAAAGTTACATTTACACTATCAAGTGAAGTCGCTCAGTCCCCCATCCATGGAATTTTCCAGGCAAGGATACTGGAGTGGGTTGCCATTTCCTTCTCCAGGAGATCTTCCCGACCCAGGGATCGAACCCGGGTCTTCCATACTGCAGGCAGACTCTTTACTCTGTAATCTGTTAAGTGTGCAATAGCATTGTGGCTAAAAATGTTGATATTTTGGATATTTTGATTTCTTTCCATGAACCTTGGATGTCCTTCATGGCATCTCAAATGGTGAATCCTTTCCAGAGGGTTTTCAATTGACTTCGCCCAGAAATGTCAGAAGGATCACTGTCTATGCCAGCAGTAGTCTCTCAGAATATATTTCTTTTAAGTCTCATAAAGTTTTTTTAAATTTTAATTGGAGGATAATTACTTTACAATATTGTGATGGTTTTTGCCATACATCAACATGAATCAACCATAGGCATACCCATGTCCCCACCCCACCCCCCAAGCTCCTCCCCCTGACTTCTCTCCCCACCCCATCCCTCCAGGTCATCACAGAGCACCAGCTTTGGGTGCCATCATACATCAGACTCCCATTGGGTATCTGTTTTACATGTAGCAATGTATATGTTTCACTGCTGTTCTCTTAAGTCATCCCACTCTCTCCTTCTCCCACTGAGTCCAAAAGTCTGTTCTTTACATCTGTGTCTCCTTTGCAGCCCTGTGCATAGGATTGTTGTTACCATCTTTCTAGATTCTGTATGTATGTGTTAATATATGATATTTGTCTTTCTCTTTCTTAAAGAATAAGGCTTGAAAGTTGAAGTTATTCCTTGATCCAGGGATCTGTTTCCAAAGAAATCCTGAAAGAAAAAGGAGATGCTACACCACATTGATTTTGTCCTGGAGTGTCTGTGGCACCTGTTTTCACCTCTTTTCCTGGTGGTACTGGCAGTACTGGTGGATGAAGTGACCTCAGACCCTGGCCACCTTGCATCCTGACACCAGGACAGACTGGAGCTGGCCCTTAAGACACCACAGGATGCGGATACTCCCATTATCCAGCTCCCTCTTCACTTTTCTCCTCTGAGTAGTTTAGAGTTCCACAGGGGAGTCCACATTTATTATCCTGAGCCTTTATAAAATTAGTACCCTGGACAGGGAGTCTGCTCAATTAAACCCTGCTGATTTTCTCAGGGATTAAGAAGCAAGCTCCTTGGCATTGCTGACTAGTCACAAGCGAGCTCTAGTGAGGAAGATGGGAACAGTGCTAATCTAGCCTCTTTTTCTCCCTCTGTCTCCTCTCTCTCTCGTGTTATAAAATACGATTTTGAGTTTGTTATATAGCAAAAGGACCCGACCAGTAAAAGGGCCTTTTTTGTACTTTTAGTTTATAACTGATCAGAGCAGAGCTTCACCCTGGAGAGTGTGACAAGCAGAGCAGGCATCTGCTGTGATCTTTATTTGAGGTGCTTGTTTTAAGTATATGACAATCCCAGTATCAGCTAGATTTGCAGAAAAAAACACTTAAAAAAATGAAAAACAAATTATTGTTCAGATGAAATAGCAAAACTGTTGTTGAGAAAGCAAAAGAAGTCGGTAGGGTAAGATAAGCTTCACTGCAAAGTATTTTCTCATCTTTATGGCTTATGGGCTTCCGTGATACCTCAGTTGGTAAAGAATCTGTCTGCAGTGCAGGACACCCTGATTCAATTCCTGGGTCAGGATGATCCCCTGGAGAAGGGATAGGCTAGCCACTCCAGTATTCTTAGGCTTCCCTTATGGCTCAGCTGGTAAAGAGTCCACCTGCAATGCAGGAGGCCTGTGTTTGATGCCTGGTTTTGGAAGATACCCTAGCGAAGGGAAAGGCTATCATTCTAGTATTCTGGCCTGGAGAATTCCATGGACTGTATAGTCCATGCAGTCGCAAGGAGTCAGACACCACTGAGCGACTTTCACTTATGGCTTATGCCTCTTTAGATTCAATGAAAAAAATATGCATTGTTCAGTTTCCTATGGCAGGGAGAACCAAATAGTTTTAGAATATTCAATAAAAATGGAAAAGACATAAATATTTCTTACAGCTTCCTAAGTAGATGGTCAGTTATACCAAATTAATCATCAGTAGATGCCTAAGAAATGATAAATAATGAACCTTAAAATATGAAATAAATATGGAGTCATCAGTTCATTCATGCATAAAGCCTATCTTTAAAGCTAATAAACATATCTGCATATAATTATCATATTTTTACATTTTTGATTATTGTTGATTAACTGTCCTGAAATCCTTAATTTATCAATAACACACAAAAAAGTGTATACTTACCTTAATTATAAAGAACACTTACATGTGTAGGTCTAGCTGTTTTTAAAATATCCTATTGATCCCAAATCTACATGACCTCAGATCTGACTTAATGATGTTGTCCTGAAATAACTTCCCACTTACACTCATGGGCTCGTGGAACAGATATACATTCTTCTGTCCCTCCCTCCCTTTCCTTCTTTCATCAGTGAGTTGACGACTCTAGGGAGGCTGAGTCTGACTCTCCCTGCATTAGATGGTAACCCACTGGGACCCAGGGATGAATGCACGTGACGTAAAATGTAATCTTGTAAGAAACACTACAACTCTCCTCCCTCAGCCTGGATCAGGACCAGAGTGGTAGGATAACCTGAGCAATGCTGGTCAAAGTCTCTTACCTGAGATGCTACCTCTGGCAAGCTGTGACTGTGGCACGACCTCAGAGGTAACCCTTCCCCGCTCGTCCCTCAGGCCCAGCTACTAGGGATGTACCCTTGGGGTCACCTGTGTCAATTTTCAAACTCACGGTGATTACAGTGCTGACTTCCTCATATTTAAAATTACAGAACAGATATCTGTACACCAACATTCACAGCAACATTAAAAAAAGCCAGATGTCCATTGCAAGATGAATGGATAAACAAAACGTGGCACACACATAGACTGGAATGTTACTCTGTTTTGACGCATGCTGTAATAGAGATGAACCTTGAAAGCATGCTCTGTGAACTAAGATCCAAAAGGACGAATGTGTGATTCTACATACAGTAGTCAAGCTCACAGAGAGTAGAGTGGTGGCTGCCAGGGGCTGAGGGAAGGGGGATGGGGAGTTATTGTTTACTGATTAGAGCTTCAGTTTGGAAAGATGGACAGGTTCTGGAGATGGATACTGATGAAGTTTGTGCAACAGAGTGAAAGTACTTTATGCCACTGAAGTGTATACTTCAAAATTATTAAAATGGAAAATTTTATATGGATTTTATCACAATAAAAAATAAAAATATAAAACAAGAAGGCTGTTTTCATCCAAGTCTAAAAATTGCACCAAATACCAAAATCCCCCACAAAAACAAGAAAATAATTACAAGGAAATGCTTGATTTTATTAGTGCAGGTTCCCCGGCTATGCGAAAGTAGAGTGTTCTAGGAAATCTTTCATAAGCCTGGTTGGTGTAAGGTGAAGAAGCAACCACCTTAGGACGCGTCTTGCTAACGGACGCACAAAATAAATCGAGATAAATCACAGATACTGACACAGTTCAAAACTGGAGGCGCCGAGCTGAGATGTTGTGTGTAGTTCCCAGGAATGACGCTTGGTGGCGCCACTCTCACCCTGGGGCTGCACGCTGCTATATGGGCTCAAAAGTGAAAGTGAAAGTCGCTCAGTGGAGTCCAACTCTGTGACCCCATGGACTATTCAGTCCAAGCCAGAATCCTGGAGTGGGTAGCTTTTCCCTGGGTAGGCTTTCCCTTCTCCAGAGGATCTTCCTAACCCAGGGATCAAACCCAGGTCTTCTGCATTGATCAAACCCAGGTCTTCTGCATTGCGGCTGGATTCTTAACCAGCTGAGCCAGCAAGGAATCCCAGAAGTGCTAGAATGGGTAGCCTATCCCTTCTCCAGCAGATCTTCCTGATCCAGGAATTGAACCAGGGTCTCCTGCATTACAAGTGCATTCTTACCAACTGAGCTAACAGGGAAGCCCTGATATATGGGCTCAACTCATTTGCAAAACCAATGTTGAAGGCTTTTCACCTTTTTTCGCAAAAGTGGAAATCCTCTTCTGATTTCTTTTCATTGGCGGAAACAGGTGCTAATGTAGGTCCTTCCTAAAAGTGAAGTGGCATAGGACAAACTTTCAAAAAGCGGAGGATACATGTACTGTGGACAATTGCATGGAATTGTGGGCTAGTAAGTGGTCCCATGATTTTGAGGGATTCAAAGTGCTTTTTGGGTATGGCACTCAGCATTGCAGGGGTTAAGGAAAAATGCGCATATGCTGTAAATACCAAAATATGCAGCTGTGTATTTCCAGTGCTTTCTTTTCCTTGTGTATTTCCAGTGCTTTCTTTCCCTTCCTCACTGGCAGGCATGGGTTTGTCCAGGAGCCCCTGCAGGTCTCCATGAGGTTCACCATCTTCCAGGCGTGTGTGGTGTGGCAGTGCCAAGTTCTTTCCTTGATCCATCTACAATCTTGGAAAGGCCAGGAACTAACAGGAGTTGGTTAGTTGGTTAGGAGTTGGTTTAAAAAAATAAAAAAGTTAGATGTTCAAGTTCAAACATTTATCCCAGACACTCTACCTTTTCACTCTTACACTCTTAACATTTTTAAGGAATCGGATATGTGCAGTGTGAGTAAAAGTCACTCAGTCGTGTCTGACTCTTTGCAACCCCATGGACTGTACAGTCCATGGAATTCTCCAGGCCAGAGTACTGGAGTGGGTAGCCGTTTTCTTCTCCAGGGGATCTTCCCAACCCAGGGGTCGAACCTGGGTCTCCCGCACTGCAGGCGGATTCTTTACCAGCTGAGCCACAAGGCAAGCCCACGTGCACTGTAAAGAACATGAAATTTGGAGCCACACAATTGCCTCTGTTTCAGCACTGTACCCTTGAACTTCTCAGTTGTCACTTTCTTCCTTTGTAAATTGGGGAAAGTGACACTGGCCTTTCAGAACTTCCTTTTAGAAATAAAGGAGATGAGGAAGTTGCCAAATGCAGCAAAAGGTCTGCGGGTGCTAGTTTGCCTTCCTCCCTCTCGCCCTCCTCTTCACGGATGATGGAGGTGTCAGAGGCTCGGGGATTAGGTTGGAAGGCTTAGTGTTGCATTGGTGAAGGTGGTGGCATAGACACGTGAACAGAAACCAGTGCTGGCTGCCAGGAATGGAGTCCCAGCTCAGCAGTCTGCCAGCTGCAGAACCTCAGGCATGTTTCTCTAATCTCTCATTTTTTCACAAGAATATATGCAGCATATAAAATTATAAAAGCTCTCCACATTCTTTTGGTTAACAGTGTGAAATTGAATTTATCAAAATTTCTACGTTTGTGAGGCAACTCTCCTCTAGTAGTGCTGCTGAAAACAGAAGGTACATCTGTATGTGAAGTTGCATGTTTTATGAACAGCAACCATCAAAATAAGAAAAAATTAGATCAAATATACTAGAGGAAGGACTAAATTAGCATTCTATTCTTTCTAGAGAACATGAAATGACAAAATTGTTGCCATATGAGAAAGCAATCAAAGAGTATGCAGGTTACACAAAAAAAGCAGAAAGATATTTTCTGGATGTGTGTTAGGCACCTAATTAATGAAAATGTCATGTGTTTGGATTTTGTGGCATTTGGTGGTATTTTCCAGATTTTTACAGACAAATTTTATAATTTCTCTTGTCATTCTAAATAAGTACACACATTTGCATATAATTCTGAATTTGTCACTTTACATTTTTTTTTTCTTAAATTGGGCACCACAGCTGGTTCCTGAGATTGTCTCTTACCACATCCTCTTCTTGGCAGGTTGAAGTGGGGAGGCCCAGGAAAGAGGACGTGTGGTTCAGGGGTTTGGGGGTCAAGAATTCCACCTACAGAATCATATTGTCTTTCTTGAGCTAGACCCAGAACCTTAAGTGATGACAATAAATAGAAAAAATTAATTTTATAATTACTGAAGTTCTAGTTTTTTATATTCAATTTTGAATTTTTTTTTTTTTAATGCCAGGCACTGTGACCATTCCACATGCATTATCTTACTTAGTAAGCCCAACTGGATGAGGTCCATACTGTCATTATCTAAGTTTAGGAAGTGAAGAAATGAGGTCTGGGGAGATAAGCCCTTGTACAGAGTTTTTGGGCTGGAGGTCACATTATCAGGTGTTTGAAAAGCCTGACAGATTATGAAGATCAGTTGGGTGTAAGGCATCTCTCCTGTTTAAAGGCATGTGTGAGTGACTGCATGTTCTTTTCTGCTTATGCTTCTGCTGTCAGTAGATGAAGAAATGTATGGTGAAGGGGGTCTCTACTGAGACTCTGTGAGCCCAATTTTTTCTAGTTTCTCAGTAGGGACTCTGGCACTTTTATAAACTTGCATTTATCACAATTAATGAGGGCTTGTTGGGGGAAAGGGTCAGAGTTTTTTTAATTGTTTGTGATTTCAGTGTGAAAAAATGCTTTCCAAAAGTCCCATATTTTTGCCATGATTAAAATGATCTTTCCACCTCATTTCTTTTTTTTTTTTTTATGCTCTAAATGCCAGGGCTCAAGTCCCTTGACATTTCTGTTTAATTAAAATGATTTACAAACTAAATAAACAAATAAGTGAATTAATCATGCTAACTGCAATAATATTACCATTACGTGATGCAGATTAAGGTCAGTATATGTAAATGATGTGAAATAAAGAGAGGGGGTTCATTTTTTCTTTGAACATTGAAAAAATAATGCCACTATCAGGCAGTTTATTTTCCAAATTAATTTTTAGATTATTTAACCTTTGCATACTTTATATAAATGAAAAACATTTTATGAATTACTTCAGTAGGAACTTCTATATAAGCTAAATGGTTTCTATTAAAAGTAAAAGCATATATGTACAAAAGGAATGGGTTTGATTGAAGTTTGGAAAGGAATTTAGGACATGACTTAGAGTGATATTGAAACCAAATCTTTTTAATAATTTAAAGTTTCAGAAATGGCATATAATATTTCTTTTAAATGCTTCATAGTTCCTTTTTCGGAACTTAGTATTATTAAAAATTTTAAATCACACAAACTAGGGAAATTGTATTTTTAAAAATCCACATGTAATCAACATCCACATTCAGCAAAGATCAATATTGTGTCCATCCTTTTTAGATCTGTCTCCATATGTGGTTTTGCTAGAGTATTTTAAAGCAAGTTCCATTTATCATTTCATTTCACCCATCAAAGTAGAGCTGATAATAGAAGACAAGTGTAACACATGGTCCCTGAGATGACAGGGTTTAAAATCTGGTTGAGAAGATAGCATCGTGAACACACAGACATTGAAACCAAAATACGGTGCATGTAAGTTTACAGTCATTTCCTAAAATCTTGGTCTTTGCTCTTTTTTTTTTAATCTAAAATGACAATATAAACAATCACTGTGGATTGGAGCATTTGAAGATGAATGCAGGGATGTGTATGTGAGGAGGGAGAGTGCGGCAGCCCTGAATAGATGAGAGGGGTTTAAGAAGAAGACAGTGGATACAGCAGATGTTTTGAAGAAAATAATGCAGTAGCTTCATGAAATGGTGTGTAAGGAAGAATAGTATGTGGCACATATGTAGGATGAACTGGAGCATAGATTGACTGTGAGGAACCTTGTTTGGGTGCTCTTGCAGTAAGTAGTTAAGTCATGAGTTTATGGAAGATTAATTTAGAGTAGCCCAGTAGGAATTAAGAGAAGGGGTAAAAGTCCTCAGATATCAATCAGTACATACACAATTTTTTGAAATAGAGAATTACTACATTTAGTAAATTCTGGTACTGGTTAATTTTGAAAATGCAGAAAAGTATAAAAAGAAAAGGGAAAAAAAGTCACATTTTCACTGCTCAGAGATGATGACTGTCAACATTTTGCCTCTACTTTAAACAAAAAAAAAATACTAGGTTTTTAAAGAGCAGTATTAGGTTCACTAAAAGTTGAGCAGAAAATACTGGGTTCGTGTATCAACCCTGTTCCAACACACATACAACCACCACCCTCTCCCCCATCAGCATCCTCCATGGAGCGGTCAGTTTTTTGCAGTGGATTAATCTACATCGATCAATCTACATCATTATTGCTCAGATTCTGCAGTTTACCTTAGGGTTCATTCTTAGTGATGTACATATTCTGAGTTTGGACAAATGCCTAATAACATGTACCTACTATTGCCATATCATACAGAATAGGTTCACTGCCGTAATGATCCTTTGTGCTTCCCATTCTCATTCACCTTCCCCTGAGTTCAGTTCAGTCGTTCAGTCGTGTCTGACTCGTTGGGACCGTGTGGACTGCAGCCTGTCAGGCTTCCCTGTCCATCACCAACTCCCAGAGTTTGCTCAAACTCATGTCCATTGAGTTGGTGATACCATCCAACCATCTCATCCTCTGTCGTCCCCTTCTCCTGCCTTCAGTCTTTCCCAGCATCAGGGTCTTTTCCAGTGAGTCACTTCTTTGCATCAGGTGGCCAAAGGAGCTTCAGCATCAGTCCTTCTAATGAATATTCAGGACTGATTTCCCTTAGGATTGACTGGTTTGATCTTCTTGCAGTCCAAGGGACTCTGAGAGTTTTCTCCAACACTGTGGTTCAAAAAGTCAATTCTTTGGTGCTCAGCTTTCTTTATGGTACCCCTCCACTGAAATCCCCGACAAAGTCACATGGTTGGAATCACACAGTAAGTAACTTTTTCAGATTGCCTTGTTTCACTCAGTTACATGCACGTAAGTTTCCTTCATGTCTTTTCATGGCTTGGTAGCCTATTTCTTTTTGGTGCTGAATAATATTCAATTGTCTGGACATGCAAAAGTTTATTTACTCTTTCACCTACTGAAGGACATCTTGGTTCTTTCCAAGTTCTGACAGTTGTGAATAGAGCTGCCGTAAACATTGGCATGCAGATTTCTGTGTGCACAAATGTTTTCAACGTTTTTTGGTGGGGGTGTAAATAGCAAGGAGTGTGATTGCTGGATCATATGATAGAAGTATGTTTAGTTTTATAAGAAAGTGTCAAACTGTCTTCCAAAGTGGCTCTAGCATTTTGCACCCCACTTGCAGTGACTGAGAATTTCTGTTCCATACCCTCACCAGCATTTGGTGTTATGAGTGTTCTGGGTTTTGGCTGTTGTAATAGGTCTGTTTAATTTCCGTTTCCCAGATGACTTGTGATATGGAGACTCTATCACATGCTTATTTGCCATCTGTATATCTTCTTTTTTTAAAATTTATTTATTTATTTATTGGCTGCTCTGGGTCTAGTTGTGGTATGCAGGATCTTCGATCTTTTCTTTTTTTTTTTTTAGGTTTCTTAAAGCACAGATTTAGTTTTTTTTTTTTAATTTTATTTTATTTTTTAAACTTTACATAATTGTATTAGTTTTGCCAAATATCAAAATGAATCCACCATCGATCTTTGTTGTGGTATGTGGGATCTTTAGTTAGGCATGCAAACTCTTAGTTGCAGTATGTAGGATCTAGTTTCCCAACCATGGATCGAACCTGGGCCCCCTGTGCAGAGTCTTAGCCACTGGACCACAGGGAAGTCCCTCTGTAAATATTCTTTGATGAAGTTTCTGTGATATAAATAGTGTATTTCCTTCCAGCTTCATTGAGGTATGATTGAAAATACAAATTGTGTATAAGTAACAGGCAAATTTGGCCTTGGAATACAGAATGAAGCAGGGCAAAGGCTAATACAGTTTTACCAAGAGAATGCACTGGTCATAGCAAACACCCTCTTCCAACAACACAAGAGAAGACTCTACACATAGACATCACCAGATGGTCAACACCGAAATCAGATTGATTATATTCTTTGCAGCCAAAGATGGAGAAGCTCTATACAATCAGCAAAAACAAGACCGGGAGCTGACTGCAGCTCCGATCATGAACTCCTTATTGCTAAATTCAGACTTAAATTGAAGAAAGTGGGGAAAACCACTAGACCATCCAGGTATGACCTAAATCAAATCCCTTACGATTATATAGTGGAAATGAGAAATAGATTTAAGGGACTAGATCTGATAGAGTGCCTGATGAACTATGGACAGAGGTTCGTGACATTGTACAGGAGACAGGGATCAAGACCATCCCCAAGAAAAAGAAATGCAAAACAGCAAAATGGCTGTCTGGGGAGGCCTTACAAATAGCTGTGAAAAGAAGAGAAGTGAAAAACAAAGGAGAAAAGGAAAGATATAAGCATCTGAATGCAGAGTTCCAAAGAATAGCAAGAAGAGATAAGAAAGCCTTCCTCAGCGATCAATGCAAATAAATCGAGGAAAACAACAGAATGGGAAAGACTAGAGATCAATTCAGGAAAATGAGAGATACCAAGGGAACATTTCATGCAAAGCTGGGCTCGATAAAGGACAGAAATGGTATGGACCTAACAGAAGCAGAAGATATTAAGAAGAGGTGGCAAGAATACACAGAAGTATTGTATAAAAAAGATCTTCATGACCCAGATAATCATGATGGTGTGATCACTCACCTAGAGCCAGACATCCTGGAATGTGAAGTCAAGTGGGCCTTAGAAAGCATCACTACGAACAAAGCTAGTGGAGGTGATAGAATTCCAGTAGAGCTATTCCAAATCCTGAAAGATGATTCTGTGAAAGTGCTGCACTCAATATGCCAGCAAATTTGGAAGACTCAGCAGTGGCCACATGACTGGAAAAGGTCAGTTTTCATTCCAATCCCAAAGAAAGGCAATGCCAAATGATGCTCAAACTACCGCACAATTGCACTCATCTCACACGCTAGTAAAGTTATGCTCAAAATTCTCCAAGCCACGCTTCAGCAATACATGAAATTAAAAGATGCTTACTCCTTGGAAGGAAAGTCATGACCAACCTAGACAGCATATTGAAAAGCAGAGATATTACTTTGCTAACAAAGGTCCGTCTAGTCAAGGGCATGGTTTTTCCTGTGGTCATGTATGGATGTGAGAGTTGGACTTATAAAGAAAGGTGAACACTGAAGAATTGATGTCTTTGAACTGTGGTGTTAGAGTAGACTCTTGAGAGTCCCTTGGACTGCAAGGAGATCCAACCAGTCCATCCTAAAGGAGACCAGTCCTGGGTGTTCATTGGAAGGACTGATGCTGAGGCTGAAACTCCAAAACTTTGGCCACCTCATGTGAAAAGTTGACTGATTGGAAAAAACCTTGATAGGAGGGATTGGGGGCAGGAGGAGAGGGGACGACAGAGGATGAGATGGCTGGATGGCATCACCGACTCGATGCACATGAGTTTTGGTGAACTCTGGGAGTTGGTGATGGACAGGGAGGCCTGGCGTGTTGCGATTCATGGGGTCACAAAGAGTCGGACATGACTGAGCGACTGAACTGAACTGAAGGTATATAGTGTGAAAATTTGTATATTGAAATCACCATGCACTGAAGTTGAGGAACATATCCATCACCTTACATAGTTTACTATTTTGTGTGTGGTAGAACACATAAGGTCTACTGTCTTAGTAAATTTCAAGTACACCATTATTATTAATGATAATCAACATGCTGTACATCTCTAGAATTGATCTTATATCTGGAAGTTTGTATCCTTCAATCAACATCTCTTTATTTTTCCCACTCCTTAGCCCCTGCAAACACCTACATAGTCTTCTTTTTATGTGTGTTTGACTTTTAGACAGCAGAGGTTATAGCTGAGTTGGCAACAAACATAGCCATGGCTGACAGGAGAGCATCCTTTTGGACATTTAGTTAAGAGTAAGAGCCATTCGTTGTATATCATCGCACTTCATAGTTCTTTAGTAGAATGCCTGTCAGGTGGTAACTGCCCTTTAGCTGTAGGTTGAATACCCAAATGAATGAAGAATATGCTTGATCTTTGATAACTAATTTGTACTGAAAAATGACTTGATCTACTGATAGAAAATCAGGAAGCAGAGTGTGAACATCCTGAAATTCTGTGCTCAGAGAAAATTTTCAGTTATTACTGAAGAGAATCCAAAATCCCTTATTAACTAATTTTCTACCTTTTACATAGGCATGAAAGCTTTGGAAGTATCAAAGCTTTAGTATTGCTTAGCAGTGCTTGAGCCTCAAGCAGACACGAATGGCTCTTCCACTTAACCAGGAAAATGAAGAAGGACATGTTCCAGACTTCTGTCTGAGAAATGCTCCTTTGGCAAGACAAAAGCTTCAGGAGTAACAGGGTTTAATCAGGGAGTGATTTGTGTTTTTCTTTCCAATTCTATGTCCTCGAGCAGAGCTTCTCCGTGGTGGTTCCTGGTGCATGTGGAAGCAGGTGAGCAGACATGTAAACTTCCTCTGAGTGTGTAAATCTGAGCTTGGTATATTACAGTTGTTTTTTTTTATGACATCCAGATAATGTACACTATTTTTTTCCTCTTATGTAACATTTGAATCTTAGTGAGAATTCAAAATTAATTCTTTGAGAACTGTAGAGGAATATATTTTCACTATCAGTATATTCCCTGGAATAGGAAATGGCAAACCCACTCCAGTATTTTTGCCTGGAGAATCCCATGGACGGAGGAGCCTGGGGGGCTACAGTCCACGGGGTCGCAAGGTCGCAAAGAGTTGGATACGACTGAGGGACTTCACTTACTCACTCATCAGTATGCTACTTAGATATTAAATGCGAATATAAAACTCTCCTAGTCCTATAATTAAGACTCTTGCTGTTAACATTTTGGTGAATTTCCTTACTAGAGCTAATTTAGTGTATTATAAAATTAATCTATATTCTTGGTAAGAAACAAAAATGATATAACATGTAGAAATCAGTTGTTTCCTCAAACCCCAGGACTTACCCTCCACAATAAGCTACTGTTGATGGTTTTTAGCTTAATTTTCCGAATGTTTTAGCATGCTTATATTTAAAGTTCAGAAAGCGTTCCCCCCCACCCACCTTCTAGTTCCCCAGAAAAAGGAGGAGTTGGGTTCTATTTAATGCAAAGAGGCTGTGCTGAGGGTCCTAATAGAGACTACGTTCAGCTCAGTTGAAGACCTATTTCTGCAGTTTGCTTATGTTCTTGGTGCCATACCTTCTCAATGTATAGGTGTTCCCCTCAAGGTTCAGACAGTGAAGAATCTGCCTGTAATGCAGGAGACTAAGGTTCAATCTCTGAGTGGGGAATACTCAGCCATTCCTGGAGAAGGGAATGGCTACCCACTCCAGTATTCTTGCCTGGAGAATCTCATGGACAGAGGAACCTGGTGGGCTACACAGCATGCATGGCATTATGCTGGTACTTAGAGGGCTGTGAAGAAGGTGCTGAGCAAAGTTCGTGTGTTCTGTACAAAAAAAGGGTGAAAGTTTGGGGACTGGTTGTACTAATAACTGATTTTATATAACCCATGCCCCCAGTGCTTGGTGGTCTGAAAGAAGAAAAATAATGAGCTTACAAACGTGTAGCTTCCGCAGAGTGCAGCAGGAGACCTGGTCTGCTCCTTGCCGCGTCAGTGGTGCAGGCTGTCTGGGGACTGGAGGGAGGCTTACAGGACAGCTTGCCTGCAGGGCTGGCAGTTTGGTCCTGGCTGTTGGCTGCTGTTGAGAGCCTCAGATTTTGCTCCCTGTCAGCGTGGGCTTCCCCACAAACTTACTTGTAACACTGTGGTTGCTTCCCAGGAGTGGGCATTCCAAGTGATAGGGTGGCAGCCAGTGGCTGCTTTTTGGACCAGAAACTGGACAGCATCACTCTTAGCATATTCCATTGGTCAGGCAGGCGCAGAACCAGATCTGTATCTGGGGGACTTAGGTCCACTTCTTAACAGGAAGCATGCTAATGGAATTTGAAGGTGTGTGTGAGAGAGAGAGAGAGTCAGTCATGTATCTCTCTCAGCCTTCCAGAGGTAAGATTGCTAACCTTTCTATGGGGAGCTTCACCCCACCATTCATTGTGTAGAATGCTGGAGGGACTTCATTCAGTTTTAGTCATTGACCACAGGGTGGGTATATGATCTCAGTCTGACCAGCAGTCATACCGTATGCATGTGGCTGAAATGACTGATTGGACCTGGAGTGAGCACATGCCTCGTTAGGCCAATTGTATTCCTTCACCAAGACTATGACAACACAACCAAAAACAGTGTTCTCCCCACTTCTTCTGATGTTGCTATAACAGTAGTAAAGGCCTGTGACCTTTACTTCACTCCTTGCCACAGAAAAAGAGTTTGTCTGCCGTAGGTTTGGAGCCCATATGCCATACAAGTACTTGGGTGTAGCTTCCCTGGGTGTCAGTTTCCTGCCTTAGTAATGATATTGACCTTGCAGGGTTCTTTTAAGGACTAAATGGGACATGGTAGGTAATTTTTAAATGGAAAATATGATTATCATAGCATTATTCATACAATATCTGATACTATATGAAGCATAGTGACTTATATAATGGATGAAAATCTTGAAGTTTTATAAAACAAAAGTTTCCAAATATTTGAAGTTTTCTAGATCTTACATTTTGGAGGACATGCAGAGTTGATCAGAGCAATGTTAATTATCTAGTTAGCAAAAGTGAACACACACAAAATATATGTTAGATTGCATCTGGGGATTCATTTTATGCCCTAAATACCCATAGTTATTAGAATAACTAAACATTACAGATATAATTGTAATATTTAATTGTTTTTCCTTATCTAAAGTATGATGAATCAAGTTTTATGCATACACGTGACAACATTGGTGGTATTCACTTCCTGCAGGCAGCAAACAAGCAGATGTGTCCAGAAGATGTGCATTGTTGCAGGGATGGAGGATGTGTAGTGGCAAATTAAGGGAACAGTGCTGGGTTCAGAAATGGCATCATCACAAAAGTTTGAAATACAGACATTTCACAAAAATGGGAATGTACCTACAACTGCAGATATATCCACAATTAAATTATAATTAACTTATATAAAGAAAGCTGAGTGCTGAAGAATTGATGCTTTTGAATTGTGGTGTTGGAGAAGACTCTTGAGAGTCCCTTGGACTGCAAGGAGATCCAGCCAGTCCATCCTAAAGGAGATCAGTCCTGGATACTCATTGTAAGGACTGATGCCGAAGCTGAAACTCCAATGCTTTGGCCACCTGGTGTGAAGAACTGACTCATTTGAAAAGACGCTGATGGTAGGAAAGATTGAAGGCAGGATGAGAATGGGATGACAGAGGATGAGATGGTTGGATGGCATCATTGACTCAATGGACATAAGTTTGAGTAAACTCCAGGAGATGGCGAAGGACAGGGAAGCCTGGCATGCTGCAGTCTATGGGGTCACAAAGAAGTGGACATGACTGAGCAACTGAACTGAATCTGTTTTCTTATTTTCTACATTTTATAAATAAAATCCTATCATTTCACCAATGGTTGAATGCATATCGAATCTGTGATAAATTCTGTTTTCAGCTTTGAGCTTATGTAGCTCATTTTTGTATTCTTATCTTCCAAAAAATGGCCTGCGTATATTTTTTATCAAACAGAATCATGTGAAATTGTCCCTAGACTAAGTAGGTGGTAAAGAATCTGCCTGCCAGTGCAGGAGATGTAAGAGACATGGGTTAGATCCCTGGGTCAGGAAGATCCCCTGGAGGGGAGGGTATGGCACCCCACTCCAGAATTCTTGCCTGGAGAATCCCATGGATAGAGGAGCCTGGTGGGCTGCAGTCCATAGGGATGCAAAGCGACGGACACAACTGAAGCGACTTAGCATGCACATAACTCACTCAGTGGCCATGTTATATACAATTCAGCATAAAGCATTGGTTAAGTGATGGTTAATGCAATTTTGGGGGCTTTCCTTATGGCTCAGCTGGTAAAGAATCCACCTGCAGTGTGGAAGACCTGGGTTCGTTCACTGGGTTGGGAAGATTCCCCTGGAGAAGGGAAAGGCTTCCCATTCTAGTATTCTGGCTTACAGAATTCCATGGACTACAGTCCATGGAGTAACAAAGAGTTGGACTCAACTGAGCAACTTTCACTTTCAATGGACTTTTTAAATTGGGTTATTCATTTACTCAAAAGCATGAACACATATGCTAACAATATGCAATAGTAGTAGGAAATGAAATACGTCTGCAGGAGGAGCCAAGAGTAGAAGCCTAGAGAAGGGAAAACGTATGGTAGGTACTCTTGAAAGTTTATGTAGCAGTGAGAAGTAATCTGGGCCACACACTGTGTTCATTAAATTTTGTGTCAGTGATTCTCATGCAGGAGAGCTAGAGCTCCAGACACGTAGGAGAAGTCAGAGTGTTGGTGGGTGGACAGATGGAAGCCCCTGCAGAGACTCACTCGGTCACTGCTGTTCACACACACAGACATGGCCTGTGTGACACATAGGCACACGTTGCCATGGTGTGTCTTTGAACTTTAGTTTGAAAGTCCACTGATGAGAGATGAGAATCTGTGGTCCATGATACCCCTGCCTTGCAGTTTTTAAAAGCTTTTATCGCTATCTATATTTTGTTATTCTCAGTGTTCCCATTGAGTAAAGACTTATGGCTGGAGCATTTTGTATGTAAGAAACCGTACGTTATAAATGTCTTTTCTTTTTCTCTCTCTAAGCCTGGAGGAGTAGGGGAAAGATCAATAAAAATTACAATTCAGGGTAACTGAGGAAATGACTCTGCAGATGTTTGAGTTTCTTGGTGCTTCTGACTTATATCCCAAGGTGCTGGGGTGAAAAATTGTGGGCAGTGTAACAATATGGTTAAGTGGGTTCACAGCCCCTTGAGAGCTAATTAATATCTGCTGGGGTGGGGAGAGTTGGCAGTGGAGCGCTAAAGCTTGTTTTCTCCTTCAGTTTGTTCTTCAACATCTGGATGAAGACATAGGTGATACTTTTATGATATTTTTAGGTGAAGGTGATCTTGGAAAGCTTGAATAATTCCCCAGGGTGCATTCAAGAATATGATAATAGAGACAAATAATAATATCCTTCACATAAATCTTTATGCTCACTTACTGAGTACACAAAGTCACTGAAAGTAGATAGGTTCTCATTTTGTAAGAAAAAAAATGCCAAGGGCTCCATATTTACATAAACACAACCGAGACATCAGTTTGCTGACAGAGGTCCATATAGTTAAAGCTGTGGTTTTTTCAGTAGTCATGTATGGATGTAAGAGTTGGACATAACGAAGGCTGAATTGATGCTTTCACTTGTGGTGCTGCAGAAGACTCGTGAGAGTCCCTTGGACTGCAAGGAGATCAAACCAGTCAATCCTAAAAGAAATCAACCTTGAATATTCATTGGAAGGACTGATGCTGAAGCTGAAGCTCCAATATTCTGGCCACCTGATGCCAAAGGCCGGCTCACTGGAGAAGACCTTGATGCTGGGAAAGACAAGGCAAAGGAGAAGGGCGTGGCAGAGGATGAGACGGTTAGATAGCATCACCGACTCAGTGGACATGAATCTGAGCAAACTCCAGAAGACAGTGGAGGACAGGGGGTCCTGGCGTGCTGCAGTCCATGGGGTTCCAAAGAGTCAGATATGACTTAGCAACTGAACAACCACCACCTGTGTGCATGTGTATCTGGGGCTGTTTCTGGAAGGAGATGCCAGTGGTAACTGGTTGTTATAGAGAGGGCCTCAGGGAATGGAAATCTTGGACAGCAAGTGATAACTTACTTTGTAACAAGTATATTTTTTTCCATTCTTTGAATTTCCTTTTAAGCCATGTTTATTTTCTTTAATGTCCATGTGATTTTTTTTTTTTTTTCTAAAAATGTACTTAATCAGAAGGAACAAGTGAAGATGCACAGGGTTAAGGGGTTGTGGATTGAAAGGAACCAAATTGGAAAAACGTGAGGGATTGTGATCGTTGTAAATTCAAATATGAATCAACTTTCAGATGCAGTTAGTTGACAGAAAGTGAATCCCTTAGGTCTCAGTTGTTTACCTTCCATATTAGGCCATGATGGTCTCTGGTGGAATGCAGAGTATATCTTCTCAAAGATTAAGAGACACGTGAAGGACTGAGGTTCAAGTGCCATTGCTTAAGGGGTTTATGTTTGGAAAACTGGGTCTGGCCAGGAAGATCTAGCACCCTATTCTGTTTACCTGGGTCAGTGAGCAGGAGTAATCTCCAGGTGTTAGCCTAAGTTAGTTTTTTTTTTTTTTTTCAATAAGTCCTTAGATGGCTTTTCCATTTACTGGGTGGGCTGTCTGGAGTCACTCTATAGGCTTCTTGTTTTCCTCCAAAACCAAAAGATGATCATACCAGATCCTTAGACTTAGGCCAAGACAAAAATAAAACCAAACACACCCAAAATGATGAGCTAGTTTTACATTCAAAGAAAAAGTTCATTGTCATTAAAGATTTCTCAACAGTAGCCTAAATTGTGAAATGTGGTGAAATTAACTTTCTTGACATTTATCTTAGGATATTTAAAATATTATGAAAGTATATGATGACCAGAGATGCTTTCCATTTTGAGGCTATTTGCAGTGCTTATTTTTTGATGAAAAATATGTCGTTGCTCATTTTGGTACACAACACTGTCCTTAGCAAAATTCCCTTTTATATTTGACATTCTTACTGGCGCCTACGTTTGTTTTTGCCTGATATTCAGTAATAGCAGCATAACTTTGAAAAAAGGTAACAGAGCAGCAGTGTCTGCTGATGCAGAACAATTTAAACCTACTGACTTTATTTAAACCCAGGGATGTAATACAATTAGAATACTTGATGCTGTGTTGTAGGCGGACATGCAGCTTCCATTTCCTGTGTTGATTCATACTCCATGAATCGTTGGTTGCACCAGAGTATTTTGGAATCGTATTTGGCCTCCTTCAAGGTAGTGGTAGATACCCTTCTCTCATCAGAAACTATATGCATATTTTTAAAATTTATTTTTTATTGAGGTATAGTTGACTTACAATGTTTCTGGTGTACAGCAGAGTGATTCAGTTATATATATGTGTGTATATACATTTTTTTATTGTGGTTTATTACAGGATATTAATTATAAGCCCCTTTACTATATAGTAGAGCCTTGCTGTTTATCCGTCCTATATGCGATAGCTTGCATTCTGCTAATCCCAAAGTCTCAGTACACCCCCTCCCTCACCTCTCCCCGCTCTTGCCAACCACAAGTCTGCAGAAACTGTATTTTAAGCTATAGAATATGAGTGTGTAGAATATATAAATATATAGAATACACAATTGTGACTGGGAGATTTACAACCATATCAACCATATCAGCCTCTGTGTGCTGCATGTTTTTTCCTATAGGGAGAAAACCAGACACAAACTGGATGCTGGGGAAGCTCACGCCAGCCTGGTATTAAACGCACAGGCATGATAATCTTCCTTAGTCCCCCAGTGCTTAAGCAGAACTAGCAGTGTTCCCAAGCAGATCTGTCTTAACCACAATTTAGAGACTCTTAAAAACCAAACAGTCATTCTCGCAGGTGTGAATCACTTTTGCTTAATCTCTAGCTTCCACAGAGTGGGTTTTTAAAATAGTTGCTGTTGCTCGCAGTGCTGCCGGAGGAGATGGGAGGTACATGGTGTATTGAACACCTGCTGCAGAGCATCCACATCATGCCCACACCTGCCAGGACAGCTGGCACCCCGCGTGAGGACAGACACACAGCCTGCTGTGAGGAGCTACCTCTGTTCATTTGAGTCTGAGAGAAATTTGGTGTATTGGGGAAAAAACTCCACAAGATTTTATGCACAACTGCCATGCAGATAGATGGGACATAGCTGGGCAGATATTAAAAGTGGTCATCTTGGGACTGTGACATATATTATTTCTATTTTCTGGATTTTTCATATTTTCAATAATACAACAAATGACAGTATTTTTTATAAATCAGAAAAGGTTATTTGAGCTTTTTGTTGTTGTTGTTGCTTTATCCAATCATCTCATATATAAAAATATCATAGAATAACAATTCCATAGGAAATTTTAGGATTGTAGTATTCTGTGATCCTGGTTTATTTCCTCGATTCTTGTTTTGGAAATAGAGGAAACTAAGCAAGAGCGCCTCTCAAAGAGATTTTCTTTCCCAGCAGGGATGCTTACCTCAACTTAGGAGAAGACAGACTCTATTTAAACATCTTTCTCGCAGTCTTAGATTTTCCCAGTTATGTAGTGCTGTTGCTGGTTGGTTCTAAGGTAAGACATTTCTCAGAGCTCTGGGGGAAGACAGGTGGTTACTTGGCCTGATGGAGAAAGCTGGAACTTTGTAGGTGATAAAAGCAGGTAATAAACCACTCAACTTGTAAAAACTGACTCCACCTGGTCAAAGAGCCATTGGTTACTTTGATGTATTCCTTAGCTGCTTAATTTACTTATGGGGTGGTTCTGGCTCTGTGGGTCTTGCAGCTGGAAAATAGACTTCTTGATAGGTAAATCCTTTTGAAAGATTAGTTGTAAGGCCAGTTGCTGTGTTCACAGCAAAGCAGTTCAGATTTATGGGAAAATGCACAAGAGGCTGGCAGTATGCATCGCCTCTCAAGAGGAGGCTTGGGGCTCTGGACAGGGGGATGACCTACTTTTCCTTGTTTACCCATTAATACTGTGTTCACTTAGGTCTGGGTACTTGCGCTGCTTCTCAATTAAGCAGCAACTAGTAATTGTGCATGGCTCAAACTTTTATTTTCTGACTCTTCCTGACATGATTTTCTGTCCTCTACCAGGGATGACATCAATAAAAGTTTGTGAAAAAATTTTTTTGGGAAAGATGTGTGTGAGCTGGTTCCTACAATAAACGTTTAGCCAAATATGACTGGAGATACTTGGCTCTCATCATGGTTTTTTTTTTTTTTTTTTTTTTTTTTTGGCCTTATGAAAAGGCTGTTGAGTGTATCATTGTCCTGAGGAGTGATGTTTTTCTTTTGTGAAGTGTCAAGAGATAGACCTTTTGTACTTTTAAAAGGGGAAGAGCCTTGCCGTGCCTTCTCTGAGAGTGGTTTGGGGTCACCATCTCCAATCTTACTATCCCTCTTGCTTTTTGAATCTTGCTTGGAAGTCAAAAAGACAGCTCACACTCAACTTTCGTAAAACATGTTTTTCTGGTACTTCCCTGGTGGTCCAGTGGTAAAGAATCCACCTTCCAATGCAGGGGACTTGGGTTTGATCCCTTTTCGGGGAACGAACATCCCACGTGCCATTGTCAAAAAAGCAAAAAAAAAAGTTTTTTGCCTTCTCATCCCGGTGGGAAGGCTGGGGGAATGCTTGCAAGGGACTCTGCCCTGGGATCACTCTCAACCCCCCACCCTCCCACCGCACGTCCTGCTCCTGCGGTGGCTGCCTCTCACCTCTGCGCCCAGCCCCGCAGCTGACTGCTCTAGGTCATTTTCTCATCTCATTCTTGTGTCAGTGTACCCTCTTCTCTCATAAGTATTCTAGATTCTAGTCGGCTCTCCATCTCATCCATCCTTCAGTCTGCTGCAAGGTGATTCTTTTTTATAAATGCAGATATAATCTTCTTACTGGTTTTTTATTCAAAAGCCTCTAATTCCCTACCTTTCTTTCTAGGATATTGTTCTCAAGGGTGTTCCTGACCTGCTCTGGATAGAAACTTCAAGCCTCATTTCTCAGCACTCCTTTACACTGTAGCCCCATCTGAGCTCTTAAAAATCTCAGTGGGTCATGCTCTCTTTCTCCTACGTTCTTTCCTTGGCCCCAAAGGCGCTCCTGGCTTCCTGCTTTCCTCCGCTTCTTTACAGTGTGGTGCCAGGCAAGCCTTCCTGGCTCCCATCATAAGTTCCTTTGTCTCATCTGCTCCCACCAGTTAACTATGCATAGATTTATTCTTGCTCTCTGTAATTCTAATTGTTGCTTTACTTATTGCTTTCTATACTAGATTGTAAATTCTAATTTACAACTTGTAAGGGGAAAGCATCTTTAAAGGGAACAGTTTGGTAGGGGGGGAGCCGGAGTTTTTAATAGGAACAGTAAGAGAATATGTAGTTATTTTGAATTTTTTTTTAAATTTAATTTTATTAAAAACATTGGAGTATAGTTGATTTGTCATGTTGTGTTAGTTTCAGGTGTACAGTAAAGTGATTGCCTTATACATATACATATATGCACTCTATTTTAGATTATTTTCCTGTATAGATTCATTATAGCGTATTGAGTAGAGTTCCCTGTGCTATACAGTAGGTCCTTATTAGTTATCTCTTTATAGTAGTGTATATATGTAGTCTTGATCTCTCAATTTATCCCTACCTCCATTACTCTCCCTGCCGCCCTCCCCCCCCCTCCCGTAACCCTAAGTTTGTTTGTTTGGTTTTTTTACATCTGTGACTGCATTTCTGTTTTGTAAATAAGTTCATTTGTACCTGTCCCCCCTTTCTTTTTTAAAGATTCCACATATAAGCGATGAAAGTGAAAGTCGTTCAGTTGTGTCTGACTCTTTGCGACCCCAAGGATTATACAGTCCATGGAATTCTCCAGGCCAGAATACTGGAGTGGGTAGCTTTTCCCTTCTCCAGGGGATCTTCCCAACCCAGGGATTGAACCCAGGTCCCCTGCATTGCAGGCAGATTCTTTACTGTCTGAGCCACCAGGGAAGCCAGACACAAGTGATACTATGTGATATTTCTCTTTCTCTGTCTGATTTACTTCACTCAGTGTAACAGTCTAGGTCCATCTGTGTTACTGCAAATGGCATTATTTTTTACTTAGTGTTATTTCTTTATCCCTCTATAATGAAGAGTCTGGCTCCATTTTTGATGTTTGACTATTGATAGCTCTTCATCCCTATGTTCAGGCCAAGGCAGAACGAGGAAGACGACCTCAACAGAAGTAGGTTACCTTTATTCAGGCAAGGAGGGGCGACAGTTGGCCTAATGACCAGGCTGAGCGCGGAGAGGGATCAGGGAGGCTCCATATTTATAGGGAGGTTTGTGGAAGCGATAAGGGAAACATTAATCAGGCAGGATGTTTTGGGTATTCTTTAGTTGAGATGGCATTTGTAGTTGGGCAGGGGGTTATAAGTCTTCTGGGCAGGTGTAGGGGGTGAAAGGTTTCTTGGCAGGGGGTGATAAGTCCCAGATAGATGCAACTGGCCTGGAGCATCAGGGCGGGACCTAAAATTCTGTTTTGTTTTCTCTGAAGTTAGATGATTCAGCAAGCGCCTTTGAAACTGTTGTTTTCTTTCCTAGGCCCCAAAGACTCCTTCAGTCCCCATCAATCTTACCTCTCCTTTGTCCCACATTCGGGAATTGTGTTCAGAAAGTGCAGGGTCTTCCTTCCATGCAGCAGCATGAAGTTCAAACAGTGCCAGCGCTGGCTCACCTGTGCCATTCCCCTACCTCATAATCAACACAGACCCAATCCACGCTTTAGTCTCCTCTTTCGAGGCATGGTTAGCCATGCTTTGAACCCATGCATCTCTCCACACAGAACTTCATTTTGTGAGTAATAAATCTGTCTGTGCCTTGTTGGTGAGTTTGTGGTGTCATCAGTCTTGGCATCTGAACCAAATTTTGGTTGAGAACCTCCATTTCCTCGTGAGGTGGAGGCCACAGTACTTCTTCCTGGCCCTAAGCATGAGCCTCCAGACCCAATGAATCTGATATTTTATGTGTACAATACTCATATAATATTTATTGCATGGATAGAGGTAAAAGGACAGATTCCAAAGCACTCCAGCATGCAGGCTCCTGCTTTCAAACAGAAAGGCGATGAGGGGAGACGAGGAAACAACAGTGAGCACTGAGAAACCACCAAGGAAATGTATCAGTTCAGTTTAGTCGCTCAGTTGTGTCTGACTCTTAGCGACCCCATGAATCGCAGCACACCAGGCCTCCCTGCCCATCACCAACTCCCGGAGTGTACTCAAACTCATGTCCATCAAGTCGGTGATGTCATCTAACCATCTCATCTTCTGTCGTCCCCTTCTTCTCCTGCCTTCGATCTTTCCCAGCATCAGGGTCTTTTCAAATGAGTCAGTTCTTCACATCAGGTGGCGAAAGTATTGGAGTTTCAGCTTCAACATCAGTCCTTTCAAAGAATACCCAGGACTGATCTCCTTTAGGATGGACTGGTTGGATTTCCTCGCAGTCCAAGGGACTCTCAAGAGTCTTCTCCAACACCACCGTTCAAAAGCATCAATTCTTTGGGGCTCAGCTTTCTTTATAGTCCAACTCTCACATCCATACATGACCACTGGAAAAACCATAGCTTTGACCAGATGGACCTTTTTTGGCAAAGTAATGTCTCTGCTTTTTAATATGCTGTCTAGGTTGGTCATAACTTTTTTTCTAAGGAGCAAGTCTTTTAATTTCATGGCTGTAGTCACCATCTGCAGTGATTTTTGGAGCCCCTCCCAAAATAAAGTCTGTCACTATTTCCATTGTTTCCCCATCTATTTGGCTTGAAGTGATGGGACCAGATGCCATGATTTTAGTTTTCTGAATGTTGAGTTTTAAGCCAACTTTTTCTCTCTTCTCTTTTACTTTCATCAAGAGACTCTTTAGTTCTTCTTCGCTTTCTTCCATAAGAGTGGTGTCATCTGCATATTTGAGGTTATTGATATTTCTTCATACAGTCTTGATTCCAGTCTGTGCTTCATCCAACCCAGTGTTTCTCAAGGAAATATATAAATATGAGTTATTCTTTGGGTCTCCCTGACGGCTCAGACGGTAAAGAATCTGCCTGCAATGTGGGAGATCTGGGTTTGATCTCTGGGTAGGAAAGATTTCCTGGAGAAGGAAATGGCAACCCACTCCAGTATTCTTGCCTGGAGAATTCTTATTGCATCACATGTGCTTGCTTCTCACTGAGTGCATTGTGGATGTCTACAATAGGTGTTTATACACTTCACAGAATGCAGTAGATTGGTCCAAACAAAATTATGGTATCAGACAGTGAATTTTAAATCATTATAACTAGGCTCAAACACATCTTTATTAGTCAAAATAGGAACCATTGCAATCAATACATTTTTGCCAATGAGAAATAACTTGGTGTATTCTTGTAGCATAAAAATTCGTGTTTCAGGACTTGACGAACTCTTGGAAATCATTTTCTTCCTCTTGCTGGTTGTGAAAACATTTTCTCTGCAAAAAGTTGTCCAAGATGCTTGAAGAAGTGGTAGTCAGTTGGTAAGAGGTAATGTGGCTCAGCTGGTAAAGAATCCACCTGCAATGCGGGAGACCTGGGTTCAATCCCTGGGTTGGGAAGATCCCCTGGAGAAGGGATAGGCTACCTATGCCAGTATCCTGGCCTGGAGAATTCCATGGGATGTATAGTCCATGGAGTTGTAAAGAGTTGAACATGACTGAACGACTTTCACTCACTCAGGTGAATATGGCGGATGAAGCAAAACTTCATAGCTCAGTTCATTCAACTTTTAAAGCGTTGTTGTGTAACATGTGGTCAGGTATTGTCAATGGAGAAGAATTGAGCCCTTTATGTTGACCAAGGCCAGCTACAGGCGTTGCAGTTTTCGGTGCCAGCCACTAAGCTGGTCATTGCTGGTTGTTGTATAAAATCCACTTTTCATCACACATCATGATCCAATCAAGAAATGGTTCATTGTTGCTGCATAGAGTACGAGAAGGCTACAATTCAAAATGATGATTTTTTTGATTTTCAGTCAGTTCATGAGGCATCCACGTATTGAGCTTTTTTGCCTTTCCAATTTGCTTCAAATACTGAATGACCATAAAATGGTTGATGCTGAGTTTTTTGGCAACTTATCGTGTAGTTGTAAAAGGATCAGCTTTGATGGTGCTCTCAGTTGATCATTGCCAACTTCCAATGACCGGCCACTGTGCTCCTCATCTTCAAGGCTCTCATCTCCTTTGCAAAATTTCTTGAACCACCACTGCACTGGACGTCCGTTAGCAGTTCCAGGGCCAAATGTGTTGTTGATATTGTGAGTTGTCTCTGCTGCTTTATGGCCCATTTTGAACTCAAATAAGATCGCTTGAATTTGCTTTTTTCTAACATTTCTATAGTCTAAAATGAATATAAAATAAACAGTGAGTAATAAGTCATTAGGAAAAAAAATAAAGTGAGAAATGTGCATTAAAATTATGTATAACATAACCACATTTAAGAATGTATTCTGATATCAAACAACAAATTGCAACAAGGCAGAAAATGGCAGTTACTTTTGCATCTGGTAAATGTGTGTAAGGTTATTCTTTTTGCCACAAAATGTCATATGACCAGTGGGATATCGTCCATGAAGCTATGTTTGGTGAGAACACAGTGCTGCCCCAGAGCTTGTTTCCTGGCTCTGCTGACTTCCATGAATGATTCAAGTGGGCAAGGCTTCAATCTAATAGGGTCACTCCCCTGAAACAGGCATAGTCGGGATCACATCAGTCTATTCAGGTCTTGTGCTCTGTGGAAGGTGTAGGGTTGGAGAGTGGATGTTAAATCTAAGACCCCTTGTTTGAATGATGGTATCATTAAAAGTCCAAGTCTTCCTCTTTGGGAATTTTTAAGGTCAGGGTGGCCCAGCCCTTAAAGGACCCAACAAAGTGATGAATCCTGCATTTCAAGCCAAATTGTGTCAGTTAGTGACTAAAAGAACAAGAAGCCTCTTACTCAGTAGCTAATCCTGATTCAAGCACTTTGAAAATAGCTCCAATGAAAATCACACCAGGAGAAGGACAGCGGATGTCTGTTAGCAAAACAAAGCATAATGAAACCCTTTCCTTTACGCTTTTACAAGAACCCAAATCACAGGCTACCGAAGTGACTTTACAGAATACCATTTTTTCCCCCTTCGTTTCTTTTAAAAAAAGTGACTAACACATTGATGTAACAATACAAAGGAAATGTCAAAAATAGAAAATGTGTCTTACAATTCTTCTCAATATGCATTATTACCATTCAAGCCTTGTTCCTGTGATTGTATATTTTTAAGTAGGTATAAATCTTTTATGTTATATTTCATTTTAATGGATCATATATTTTTCCTTTTGGAAGCGCAGTTTTGATATGATCATTTTAAAATAACTGCACTACAATGCATGTTATTAATCAATTGCCTTTTCCAAAATTATATCCTCTGGTTGGGTGTTTAAAAGTTTTCCAGTGTTTTCTATCATAATTTCACGTAACAATGGTTTTGTTCAAGTCCATCTGTCTGTGTTGAACCTTTTATAGAAGCACAGTGTGCTTCTCTTAACTGTGTCTTTATATTATCTTCTTTATAAACAGGTGTATGAAACTAATAGATTTCAAAAACAGGGGTAGTGATGTGGCTTAAATGCTTCTTGATCAGATGGTAAAGCTGGATTTAGTTGTAAGTATAATGTTTCTAACTTGAAACAAGCATATCAGAGCTGTTCTGTGCTCTTTAGTGCTTGAGCAAATTGGTATTAAACAGTACAGCAAACTAGGTCATTATTCCTTAATGCCGAAGAGCGCCTTTTCCTTGATAAAGGCATATTTGGAAAAGAAATTTCATTGGCTTCTGCAGCTCACAAATATTCTATTCAAGGGAACAAGCATATTATGATGGCTTTACTTGAGATCAAATCTTATCAGAAAACCAAAGAAAATATTAATTTATTAAAACAATAATACTGAAAACAAAGACAGCTTTGTGTTTTTTTCCTCAGGACGTTGACATTTTAATGGAGGTGATGGACAAGTAGAGAGCAAATTAAAATGTAGTGAGCTGTTGCTGCTGCTGCTGCTGCTAAGTCGCTTCAGTCGTGTCTGACTCTGTGTGACCCCAGAGACGGCAGCCCACCAGCCTCCCCCGTCCCTGGGATTCTCCAGGCAAGAACACTGGAGTGGGTTGCCATTTCCTTCTCCAGTGCATGAAAGTGAAAAGTGAAAGTGAAGTTGCTCAGTCGTGTCCGACTCTTCGCGACCCCATGGACTGCCGCCTACCAGGCTCCTCCATCCATGGGATTTTCCAGGCAAGAGCACTGGAGTGGGGTGCCATTGTCTTCTCCAAGTGAGTTGTTAGGTCAGTCCTAACAAGATTTGCCTTTTTTGTGATCAAGAATAATCTCTGAACTTATTATGATCATGGGAGGAAAGCTGTTAGGAAGTGTGAAAGACTTTGAAATGAGCAAAAGTGATTAATGGGGTCCTTTCTAGTATACTTTCCCAAGTTATATGTTTCTTTCATTGGCTTTGAGCTAATTTACAGCTCTTTAAGTTGTGAAAAACTGATAGTAATGCAAATGATTATTGTCCATAAAATATAAATAATTTTTTTCTGGTGCCTTACTTGTCTTGGAGCTGTTCACTAGTTTTATAACTATTTGTAAACTCATTTCAGTATTCCTGACTGCCCCTATATGCATGCATGCATACTCAGTTATGTTCAACACTTTGTGAATCCAGGGACTGTAGCCCGCCAGGCTCCTCTGTCCATGGGATTTCCCAGGCAAGAGTACTAGAGTGGGTTGCCATTTTCCTTCTCCAGGGGATCTTCCTGACCCAGGGATCGAACCTGCATCTCCTATGGCTACTGCATTGGCAGGTGGATTCTTTACCACTGTGCCACCTGGGAACATAATTCTAACAAATTTTAACTTCTTACTGGTTCCCTCATTAATTAATGAATTAAGGAAATTCTTTTGCAAGTGTTCATTTTACATTTGTATGATGGTCATGATTTTAACTTTTTTTCCCCAAAGAAATAGCTTCTAACACTAGGGTACAGTAGCCGCTTAGTATTTCTCTTATACAACCTTTAGTAAAGGCCACATTTGGCATATCATAGGCTTTCTAACAAGACTGACTTTCAGTGACATAATTTTGCAATTATCCAGCCTAATTCCAGTCTACGAAGATTTATTGATCACTTGCTCCATACACATAGAGCAGTGATCAATAAGATACACCTGGGTGCCATAAAGTCCACATGGGTACAATTACAACTCCAGGCCTGACTGTGCTGTGTGTTATGTTATGTGTAATAATAGAATCCTGCACAAAAGGCCTTGAGAGGCTGAATAGGAAGCAGTGAATTCCAATGAGGTGGGATGTGCTGTGCTTAACTTAGATGGCAGTATTTGAGTCTTGTAGGGTAGTAAGTACGGTTTTTACTGATGGAAAGAAGAGGAAAGGGCACATATTCTGGAAGTCAGTGGGATATGGAAAGGCATTTTGTCTGGACAATCCCTTGTGTAGATGGGTGTGGGTGGGGCGGGGATAACTTAGGGGTAAATAGGAGATGTGAAATTCGGAACAGGACCAACTTAAGAAAGGTTTGAATGTCAAGCTTTGGAAATCAGGACTAAAATCTAGAGCAGGACTAAATTCTAGAGCAGGTAAGACGTATGACAGGTTTTTGTACAGTGAATGATCTTCATAGAGGGGAGATGATTGGCTTGTGGCATCTTGAAATATCCCAGCTGCTAAACTTGGAAAAGATTTGTAATACAACCTGTATGTGTGGGTTATTTTCACCCCCGATAGCCTGGGAGGGTACACTAGACAAAACTGTCCTGGATCATTTTTGCCCACTTCACTCTTTTGCCTATATTCCTGATGCTCTCCATTGTGAACCTTATATGCTTGAGAGTCTTCTTTTTTTTTTTTTAGTATTGAATTTGTTACAGTATTGCTTCTCTTTTATGTTCTGGTCTTTTGGCCAGGAGGCTTGCGGGATCTTAGTCCTTAACCAGGGGTCAGACCTGCACCCCCTGTGTTGGAAGGTGAAGTCAACCACTGGACCACCAGGGAAGTCTCACTTCATTGTAGTTTTGATTTGCATTTCTCTGGTATTCAGCGATGTTAAGCATTGTGTTATGTGTTTGTTGGACATCTGTGTGTCTTCTTTGGAGAAATGTCTCTTTAGGTCTTGTGCCCATTTTTTAATTGGGTTTATTTTTTGTGGTTGCATGAGCTGTTTGCATCATTTGCAGACATTTTCTCCCAGTCTGTAGCTTGATAATATCTTGAGAATATTTGCAGCTGTAGTCATCATAGATATTAACCTGTAATTTTCTTTCTTTTTGTTTTTGGTGATATCTTTGTCTGGTTTCAGTATCAGGATAATGGTGACTTCATAGAATGTTTTTGGGAATACTCCTTCCCTCCTGTTCAGTCTTTTGGAAGAGTTTGAGAAGGATCAGAGGATCGGTATGAATTCTATGTACATTTGGTGTGTGCATGCGTGCTCAGTCGTGCCTGACTTTTTGTGACCCCACTGACCAGGCTCCTTTTTCCATTTGATTTCCCAAACAAGATACTGGAGTGGGTTGCCATTTCCTCCTCCAAGTGATCTTTCCAACCCAGGAATTGAACCCACATCTCCTGCATCTCCTGCATTGGCAGGCAGATTCTTTACCATCGTTCCAACTGGGAAGCCCCATTTGATACATTTGATAGAATTTGCTTGTGATTCATCTGGTCCTGGACATTAGTTTCTAGGAAGTTTTTTTTATTATTACAAATTCTATTTCACTTCTAGTGATTTATCTCTTCAAAATATTTGCTTTCTTTTTTAAAAAAATCAGAAATTTTCCATGTAAGCACAAATAGATACACCTCCATATTTCTAGTGTTATTAATTACTTCTAGGATAGGATGCTAGAATAACAATTATAATAATAAAAAAAGTATTATTACATACTTCTAGGACCCTGATGCTGGGAAAGACTGTAGGCAGGAGGAGAAGGGGATGACAGAGGATGAGATGATTGGAAGGTATCACTGACTCAATGGATGAGTTTGAGCAAGTTCCAGGAATTGGTGATAGACAGGGAGGCAGGCATGCTGCAGTCCATGGGGTTGCAAAGAGTCAGACATGACTGAGCAACTGAACTGAGCTGAACTGAGGATGAGGATACCATGGATTTATTAACCATTGCCTTACTGAGAGGCACTTTGTTGTTGTTGTTCAGTCGCTCAGTCGTGTCTGACTCTTCATGATACCACGGACTATAGCACGCCAGGCTTCCTTGTCCATCATCATCTACTGGAGCTTGCTCAAATTCATGTCCATTGAGTCAGTCATGCCATCCAACCATCTCATCCTCTGTCGTCCCCTTCTCCTCCCGCCTTCAATCTTTCCCAACATCAGGGTCTTTTCTAACGAGTCAGCTCTTCTCATCAGATGGCCACAGTATTGGAGCTTGAGTTTCAGCATCAGTCCTTCTAATGAATATTCAGGATTGATTTCCTTTAGGATTGACTGGTTTGATCTCTTGCAGTCCAAGGGACTCACAAGAGTCTTCTCCAACACCACAGTTCAGAAGCATCAGTTCTTCAGCATTCAGCCTCTTTATTGTCCAACTCTCACATCCTAACATGAGTACTGGAAAAGCCATACTTTGACTAGGTGGTTTGCTGGCAAAGTAATGTCTCTGCATTTTAATACGCCATCTAGGTTTGTCATAGCTTTTCTTCCAAGAAACAAGTGTGTTTTAATTTCATGGCTGTAGTCGCCATCTGCAGTGATTTTGGAGCCCAAGAAAATAAAGTCTGTCACTGTTTTAGTTGTTTCCTCATCTATTTGCCATGAAGTGGTGGGGTTGGATGCTATGATCTTCATTTTTTGAATGTTGAGTTTAAGCCAGTTTTTTTTCACTCTCTTTCACTTCATCAAGAGGCTCTTTAATTCTATCTTTTTGGTGTAAGAATGGTATTATCTGCATATCTGTGGTTATTGGTATTTCTCTTGGCAATCTTGATTCCAGCTTGTGCTTCATCCAACCTGGCATTTCCCGTGATGAACTCTGCATATAAGTTAAATAAGCAGCGTGACAATATACAGTCTTGACATACTACTTCCCCTATTTGGAACCAATCTGTTGTTCATGTCCAGTTCTAACTGTTTCTTCTTGACGTGCATATAGGTTTCTCAGGAGGCAGGTAAGGTGGTCTGGTATTCTCCATCTCTTTAAGAATTTTTTGCAGTTTGTTGTGATCTACACAGTTAAAGGCTTTATTAAGCATAGTCAATGAAGTAGAAGTAGATGTTTTTCTGGAATTCTCTTGCTTTTTCTGTGATCCAGTGGATGTTGGCCATTTGATCTCTGATTCCTCTGCCTTTTCTAAATTCAGCTTGAACATCTGGAAGTTCTTGGTTCATGTACTGTTGAAGCCTGGCTTGGAGAATTTTGAGTATTACTTTGCTAGCATGTGAAATGAGTGCAGTTGTGTGGTAGTCTGAACATTCTTTGGCATTAAAGTGTTTGCTAATTATTTGCTAGTGCTAATAACATTGCATGTGAGTATCCTTGAATATACAACATTATGCAAAAAATCCTATATGCATTTTTATAGGATAAACTCATAGAAGTAGAATTGCTCTTGAGAATGGAAAATAAGGGGTATATGTGCCCATAAAATAGATGGGAAGAATGAAGAGAAATGAGGAATTGAGAAGACAAGAATTAACTGGGGATTAATCAAAATAGGAAATTTACAGTGAAATATAGGCTGTGATTTAAACTAGGTTTGGAGACTAATGAAGGGGGATTTGGGAATGGCATGGGATTTGTCCTGACTATTTGAATAGCAGCTTGTTTTATGGACACAAAGGCTGTTTTCAGAAACAAATTCTCTGTGAGATATTGTATGCCAGGGCCTGGAGATGATGCTGGCAGTTTACAGGAGGTTTTGCACGGTGATGGGGGTGCTGAGGACAGTGGCAGCTGGCAGAGTGTGCCTTTCCTGGGTGGGAGGACTCATAGCAGGAGCCCTCCCTGGGAGTGTAGAACACTGGCTCAAGGGTGACATTGCCGGAGCCACAGAGGGCAAAATGGCAGCTCCTGCTTTGCAGCAGCTGGGAGGTACCCCTTGTAGCCTTGTGGAAATACTTGGAAAGGAGTGACTTAGAGAAAGAGATGTATCAGCACAGGTTAACTGAGCTGGTGAGATTTAAGGGAAAAGATGAGCAGCTACATCTTAAATGCCCATGAATGATGGTCCTCAAACCTTGGTTCTACAATGAAATGACCTAGACCCTGCTTTTAAAAATCCTGATTCCGGGACTTCCCTGGTGGTCCAGGGGTCAAGACGTTGTGCTCCCAACTCAGGGAGCAAGTTTGATCCTTGTCAGAGAACAAGATCCCAAGTGCTGCAACTAAGAGCCCAGTGCAGCCAAATAAATAAATAAAAATAAATATTAAAAAATTCTGATTACTTGGCTGCTACCCAGACCAATTAAGTCAATCTTTGATAGTGGAACTTGGCATCAGTATTTTTAAAGGTCTACAGGTGACTCTCGGAGAAGGCAATGGCACCCCACTCCAGTACTCTTGCCTGGAAAATCCCATGGATGGAGGAGCCTTGTAGGCTGCAGACCATGGGGTCGCTAAGAGTTGGAAACGACTGAGCGACTTCACTTTCACTTTTCACTTTCATGCATTGGAGAAGGAAATGGCAACCCACTCCAGTGTTCTTGCCTGGAGAATCCCAGGGACGGCGGTGCCTGGTGGGCTGCCATCTATGGGGTCGCACAGAGTCGGACACAACTGAAGCAACTTAGCAGCAGCACAGGTGACTCTAGTGGAATTAGAAATTTCTGACAGTGAGTGCCCATCAGTCACAAGGAGTTGTAGAAGGTGAACTTTACCAATAAGGCTCAGATCTGAAATCTGCCCTCAGGTTATGTAGGATTTAGGAAAGATGCTTTCCCTATGCTCTTCCACTACAATTTATTCATTCTGATCTTAGAGATCTTTGCTGACTATTAGCAGATAAGTGTATCTGTTGGTTTTAAATCTACAGTATGTTTACTGTTTTAATGAGTAAAACTCCAATGCAAATTGAATAGCTAGCTCCTATTAGCAGGTCTTTGTCAAATGTGCTTTTCCTTGGGTTGACTTTCTTGAACTTGGCTCGTCCCTGCAACATCGTGGAGATTAAAACATTGGTGTTTTGCATAGAGTGGCTTTGTCTGTAAAATTCATTGTCAGGTGGGG
This sequence comes from Bubalus bubalis, assembly GCF_019923935.1. Lineage (NCBI taxonomy): Eukaryota > Metazoa > Chordata > Mammalia > Artiodactyla > Bovidae > Bubalus > Bubalus bubalis. The sequence goes on along the minus strand of NC_059174.1, from coordinate 3,994,669 downwards.
GAGCTACCTTGTATTCACCTGCAGCTATTTCTTGTAATTAGAGCTGCCTCCACATGTAATAATACTGTCTCTCCCATGAGACCCTAGAGAATACATTTAAGGGTAAGGATCATTTAATTCTTCCCCAGTGAACTGATCCCTTGCCCATGTGTTCCAGTCTGTACTGAAAAAGTGCTGTGTGGGTTAGTCCCTAGACGAGTCATGTTCTGTCACTTTCCCATTACATATTTCTATAAAGATTTTTCCTTTAAGAAAAATATATCCAGTGGCAGGTAAGGAAGGAGAAGATGAGGGATTGACTTAGGTTGGACTCTTTAGGAAGCACACTGAGTTTATTAAACAGGGTGCTTAATAAGGAGCGACCTTGGGACCAATACTTATTGAAGGGAGGGGAAAAATAAGGAGGTAGAGAATTTGAGCAGCCCTCCAGACCCAGCAATACTGAACCTCGGGGAGCTTTAGGGCTAGAGTGGCCAGAATGGTCAACTTCAGAATGGTCTGGAGTTGTGCATAGAGGGCCAGGCCTTTACACTTCTGCGTCTGTCAGCCGTTGGATATAGGCCACCCCAGGACAGAGCATGACCTTGGATATGTCAGCTCTGCCACTGGTCAGTTGCTAAAGGTGATGGCACTCTCTGCCCGGGGCAGCAAGCCCTCTCTTGCAGGAATCTGGGCAGCGTATCTCTGGATCCAGCAAAAGGGAAAGAAATCTGTGCCTGGGTAGCCAGAGCGGAAATTTTTATATCTTCAGATATCCTCCATGGGTCAGCGCTCTGACCTTGGAGGAGGTGGACTGATAAGGGAGTGTGATGTGTGAGCATGTGCACAGGCAGGAAGCAGGGGAGGCTGTGTCCAGCCGCGCATACTCCTCAGCAGGCACAACACCCTTACAAAGCCAGAAGTCAGCTGCTGATGAGGGGTGGGAAGCGGTTCTAACGGGGCAGAGAGCAGAAACTTAGTACTTTCTGATACCTATTTGGTGTTCCTCAAAAATGGAGTGATTGAGGGACCTCTCTTATGCCCCTCAGAGGTTAACAGTCAACCTTCCAGTGCAGGGGATGTAGGTTTGATCCCTGGTGGAGGAACTAAGATCCCACATGCTGCAGGGCAACTATTGAGCCCATGAGCGACAACTGGAGAGCCTGAGTGCTGCAATGAATACTTCACACAACCAAATAAATAAATATTTTAAAAAATACAGTGATTGGGCAACTTTAAATAGAACAGGATACAAGCCAGATACTCCCTTTAAGTGATTGAACTTCTTGCTCGATGGGCTGGGGCACACTTGGCAGGATTTTCTTTTGTTGTTCCCTAACAAACAATAGCATCTTTTGCAATATGCAAACCATGATTAGGTGAAAAGTGATACACGCCCAGGCCCCACAAACCTCCGCTTCTTCACCTTCAGCAACATTGATCCGATCCCAGCTGCCACGGAGGATTTGCAGCCCAGTGGCTGTGTCTGTCGATATAAAAGCCCAAGTCATTTTGCCACTGACACATGATCCTCGTTCTCCCTTGGGCCAGGAGGACAGGTGGGTGAGAAAACTGACCACAGAGCAGCCACTGATTTATACTTCCTTTCTGGATCAGGGAATTCATATTGATTAGTTGGATGAATGAGACTGTCCCTTTGTTTCAAATGATTAGAGTGAGTGAGTGCCCTTGGAATATATCACAGCTCCACTGTGACAGAAGGAATAAGATCCACTGTATTTTTTGTAAATCTCAGTCCCATACTTGTGAAATAACACCTGTTGATGATACTTAACCTGGTTATGGAGAAATAGGTCTTCCTGGAGTTCTGAAGAATGTGTGTGCCAGTGGGGACATTGAAGTGTCAGATTCTTTCCTCGGGCTCTTTCAGTATTTATACTGAATTTGTCATCAAAGTGGTTGATGATGTTTTTTAATTCATCTGAATTTGGTTTTCTTCTTGCTATTTTGTTGTGGGATTTCATAATTGATCAGTGCTTATCCAAATAACTTATGCCTGGTTTTCTAATCTGCAAGACTTCATTACCTACTGAGAAAACAACCACCATGGAATGAGCTTCTGTGTTTTAATGGAATATTTGTCTTTTGACATTTGTAATTAACATGTTTACAAAAATGTGTTTAACACTTTCTGTTTTCCAGGAATTGTCTAGGTGAGGTGACTGTTTATGTGGAAAATATGATTTGCTATTGGTCTCTTCGCTCCATGTAGACTTTTGAAGGAAAAGATAGTCGTCTTTTACAAAATTGTCTTCAGTCCTAAATTGGTAGAAATGAATTGATTTGTGGAGCTCAGGTTTGCCTTCCTGCATTCTTCCCTTGGTACATCCTGGGTTTTCTCTCTGGAGGACCCCAAAACAAGCATTTATCCTTAACGAGGCAGGCCTTCAGATACTGACGTTAATTTTAATGTTTCCCTCTGATTTTCTCTTACTGTGATAGATAGTCTGTGTTTCCTTCAACCATTCTTTCCTCTCTTTTTAAAAGACATGTTTGGGAGATTGCTTTTTATTTAATTTAAAAATTTTATTTATTTGTTTACTTTTGGCCATGCTGGGTCTTCGTTGCTGTGCAGGCTTTTCTCTAGTTGTGGCGAGTGGGGGGTGCTCTCTGGTGGCAGTGTGCGGGCTTCTCATTGGGGAGCATGAGCTCTTGGTGCATGGACTTCAGTAGTGGCGGCTCCCCGGCTCTGGAGCACAGGCTTAGTAATTGTGGGGCATGGGCTTGCTTGCTCCTTGGCATGTGAGATCTTCCTGGATAAGGGATTGAACCTGTGTCTCCTGCATTGGCAAGCAGATTGTTTACCACTGAGCCACCAGGGAAGCCCCAGACATTCATGGTTCAGAAGAAGTGCCTGGAACCCTCCCTACTCCATCAGCAGGAGTTTATCACTTCCTTTCTGTGTTCCAGTGAAATTAGGCACCTCAGTGGTAGTATTGATCATGTGATTTGTAATTATCTTAGCTCCCCTTCCAGCAGTGCTCCGAGCCCTTTGTTGCCCAGTGACCTGGAGACATTTCTAACCAATTGGACCTCCCTAGCTCAGGAAATTCACACATGGACAGGATGAGGGAACAAGGGATGTGGTGAAGGAAGAGCAAAGAGTAGTTAATGAAAAAACTTTGGGGAAGGACCATCATCATTTTTTGCAGTGCTACCTGGAGTCAGCTTCCCTCATACAAAGTTATCTCTGAGGGAAAAAAATACGTACTGCAAACATGATAGTGTCTTATCACAGTTCAAATAATATTTTTTCTCAATACTTAAGACTGGGCTTTAAGTTATATTCTTAGCAAGTCTTCTAGATGTGCATGGGATGTCCCTAAATCCCCACAGATGCTCCCAATGCAGACATAAATAATTGTGTTGATTCTTCATAATCATAACTACATAATATATCTTTATGAATTTTATAAACTCAATTCATAGAGCACCCTGTGCTATAACCTGCCTTTCCCCCACGGGATCATTCCGTTGCCACTGAGTCCAGAGGACCACTTAAGAAGATTTTGCTGCTCTTACTCTTATTATTCACATGTAACTCTGTCCTAGTCTTGAATTTAACTTTTGATGTAGTGAAAGATTTGTGCTACACAGCATAATTTTGACTTTTGAATATGTGGCATGTTCTTTTAAAATAACCACAAGGCTGTAAATACATAGATCCCTGCAGTTGCCATCTGATGAATTTCTCGAAAAGTGTGATTGCCAGGCTCCCTGTCTTGTGCTGTTCTTGACATCTTCACCCTATAACGTCCTGCTGGATCATTCTCCTTTCCTTCATCTGCAATGTTATCTTCAGTCATAGCTGGTGATTGTGATCAGTGTGAAGTAAAAACTAGTGCTGAATCTTTAGTGGGTAAAATAAAGCATAAACGGGGTTGAGAAGAAGGTGAAGCAATGAGCAAAATACAGATGAGGGCCACTTGCTGAGCCCTGACAATTAAAGATATGAGGACTGATGAAGAAAGAATTTACAGGGCTACCTGTTCCCTCAGAGTCCCTGCAGAACTTCTGCAACAGGGAGTTCTGCCCCGAGCAAGTCTCTCTGATGATGCCTGAAGCCTCCAGTGGGCTTCCCCACATGTCCACATTCTCTAAGACTCTTCCTGCCGCACTTGCAGCAACTGACTTCTCAGACCCTCTTTGCATAGTTGGTACTCTCCCCGAAACCTGTCCAGTTTGAAACCCAAGATACCCCCATAGTCTGCCCTAGAAGCTGCTAGTGGGACTTCCTTTGTGGTCCAGTGGTTAAGACTTAGTGCTTTCAATGTGGGGGACCTGGGTTCGATCCCTGGTCAGGGAACTAGGTCCCAAATGCTGCAACTGTGTGCCAAAAGGCAAGGCCAAATAAATTAAAAATAACATTCCCTGGTGGATCAGATGGTAAAGAATCTGCCTGCCATGCAAGAGACCTGGGTTCAATCCCTGGGTCAGGATGATCCCCTGGAGAAGGAAATGGCAATCCACTCCAGTATTCTTGCTTGGAGAATCCCATGGACAGAGGAGCCTGCAGGCTACAGTCCATAGGGTCACAGAGAGTCGGACCAAATGAGTGACTATCACTAACTAACATAAAAAAACTAAAAGATACTTTTAAAATGATGATGGTAGTAATTCTTCTCTGCCTGTCTCTTCAGACATCTCCTAGATTGCACCAGCTAATTGCCAGAGTCTTTGAAGTTGCTATTACTATCTCCTATGGTACACTTGGCTTTACTGTTTTTTTCTGGGTCATGAAGAGGCTCTGAGCTAGTCTGTGCAGTGTGGTTAAAGTGTGACCCCAGGCGTCCTGCATTTTGGCAGGGTCAAGTCCTGGCATTTGGGGCAGCCCAAGTTTCTTTATCTTTCTGAGACTGCAGTGCATGTTGGTCCACTCAGAAGTGAGCTGTCTTAGGCATGGGGTATATGTGCCTGAATACTTAGAGGGAAAAACCACAAGGAACTCTGGTTTTGTACCAGCCAATAATACGAATGGGTGTAATGAATCCAAACTCTTAAGAAATTAAACTGGTAAGTGTAGGGACAGCTTGTGAGGTGCCAGACTTGGCTTTAAAGTGCTGGGAGGAGTGTTAGCTATAGTCCTTGGCCATCACTGTGCTTTTGACCTATACAGTGAGATCAGCCATGAACAGGAAAAGCAGCAGAACACATCAGAACAGTGGTGGCCAGAAGGCACTAAGCAGGGAGAGAGATTCTGAAGAGCCACGAGCCGTCTGCACCGGTCCGATTTAACCCTGATTTATGAAATACTGCTTATCTGTAGTAGGGAATTTCTACAATTTGGGTGATGAATGACTGGACTTTGTGATATTACAAATGTGAGTTTTCAAAGCACCGGATCATTAATACATTGCTTTCATGAGAAACACATTTTCCTATGGAAACATATTCTAAAAATGGTGGCTGGGCCTCCGAAAGTCAATTTAACTCAGAACTGAAATATAGAGATGTTATTGCAGATTTCCATTCTATAAATGAGGACTTAGCATTCCACACTCCAAGTCACCTGGCTGCAGTCTTATTTTCTGGGTGATAATCTCTGCTCCATTATGTACCAGCCTTGGCAACTTCTCTTTTTTACTTCACAACCCTGAAATGGTATATTGTTTTCTTCTTAGACCACGAGAGGGTGTCTTCCTTCTCCTCCCCTTTACCAATATCTGAGCAATGTGAGTGGAATCCCTCCCTTCCCCAGCCCCAACCTGTCAAACACATGCTCTGTTTCTGGAGGTAGCGGTTTAAAATGGTGCCAGTGGAAACAGTGAAAGAGGTTCTGTGGGTTAGAAAAGAGCTGGAAAATGTAATTCAGAGGGAAGGTTGGAGTTGAGAGGATGGGCTTAGCTTCAATAGTAAGACAACTGTTTGCATTGAGGGTGAGCTGAAAAATAAAGCTGCATGTCATGGTCACATGTTTCAATGACAGATAAAAGCTTTGACTGCCTATGGTTTACCATCCAGATGCCTCCAAAAAGTTGGAAAATTCCTCCAGACTTACACATCTCTTCTATATTTCTAAATGATTTACGAAAGTAAGCATTCTATCTCCTACACTTGCGTGGCTTAATTGGATTCAGCTAGGCAGTCGTTCGGTGGTTCTGGTTTGGATTTCCCATGCAGTTGTGGCCACATGGTAGCTGAGGCTGGATTCCTCTAGAGAGCACTGAACGATATCCTAGGACAACAAGGCATATTGACAGACTTTATATGGTTTGTCTGCCCTTCCTCTCTGTAGCATCTCTGCATGGATTTTCCATGTTATCTCTCCAGCAGAACATCTTGACTTCTTATACGATGGCTTGCATGCATGCTCATTTACTTAGTTGTATCTGACTCTTTGTGACCCCATGGACTGTAGCCCACCAGGCTCCTCTGTCCATGGGATTTACTGGAGTGGGTTGCCATTTCCCCACCCAGTGATCGAACCCACATCTTTTATGTCTCCTGTATTGGCAGGCGGGTTCTTTACTGCTAGCACCACCTGGGAAGCCCCCATATATGATGGCTTGGGTTTCCCAAAAGCACCAGAGGAAGTTGCAAGAGTTTTTTAAGGGTCTGAGTAGCTTCTGTTGCTATGACCAGTTCATTGATCTTTTCTTTGTGAAGTATCGAATCTGCTGTAAAGTCCATTGAGTGAAATAGCCATTTCACATCTTATATTTTTCATCTCTGAAATTCGTGCTTGATTCTTATTTGTATCTTACATTTCTCTCTTCATGATTTTTTGTTTCATTTTCTTTAAATTCTCAGTCCTATTGAATGTACTTCTAAAGGGTGTTCTGATGTCCTCATCAAGTGATTCTGTCATTTTGGTCATTTCTGATCTTATTCTGTTGACTCATTCCCCCCTCTTCACCTTCCACCCAGTATGGACTAGATTTTCCTGCTATTTTTATGTCTAGTATTTCTCATTGGCTATTGAAGGACATTGTGAGATTTTACATTTTATTGCTTTTTTTTTTTCTTTTAAAAACTGTGGACTTTGGAGATAGGGCAGTTAGGTTACTAAAGGATAAGTTTGATCTTTTTGAGAATTGCTTTTAATGTCTTTCATTGTGAATTTAGAGTAGGTTGACCAACTGTCCTGATTTGTCGGGGATTGACGGGTTTTCAGAGATGCAGGACTTTCAGTGGAAAAACCAGGAAAATTGTGGGCAAACCAGGGCAAGTTGATTATCCTCGGATTCTAGAGTAGCTTAGCAGATTTCCAAAAGAGGTGTGTGGAAAGGAAAATTCTTGAGATCATGTAGACTAAAAGTATCTTTATTCTACTTTTAAAGTTAACTGATTGATCATAAGCTGGTCATAAAAATATGCTAGAATTTATTTTCCTTGATAATTTTGAAGACATTGTTTTATTGCTTTTAACCTCCAGTCTTGTCATTGAAAAGTTAGAATCATATTTAAATTCTTAAAACTTTGTATATGACCAACCAGTGATTTTTCTTTGTGGGCAGTACATCTTTGGTTTTGTTTGTTTTCCCTTTCTGCAAACCTGTTGATTCTTCCATTTTTCTCCCCTCAGTGTTGCAAAGGTTTGCAGTAATATGCCTTGACCTGAGTCTCTACTCTTGGATTATACACTTTTAATCTGGCAACACCTGTCCTCCAGATATAGGAAGTGTTCTTGTTTTTTGCATGTAAACAAGTACTTTACCTCTGGTGTTTCCCTCAATTTTTTCCTTTTCTGGCACTCCTGTGCATGTTAGACCTCCTGAACACCTTCTCTTTCTAATTACTCTTCCTATTATTTCCCTACTGAGTAGTTCTAATTGCTGAAAGGTTGCCTCAACCAAATTTCCAAATTTTCTGTTGAGTTTTTCATTTCTACTATTACATATGTTTTCTTTATTAAAAATATATTTTTAATGTGGGCCATTTTTAATTTTTTTTATTTATTAAAAAATTTTTTTAAAAAAATTTTATTTTTAAACTTTACAATATTATATTGGTTTTGCCAAATATCGAAATGAATCCACCACAGGTATACATGTGTTCCCCATCCTGGACCCTCCTCCCTCCTCCCTCCCCATACCATCCCTCGGGGTCGTCCCAGTGCACCAGCCCCAAGCATCCAGTATCGTGCATCAAACCTGGACTGGTGACTCATTCCATATATGATATTATACATGTTTCAATGCCATTCTCCCAAATCATCCCACACTCTCCCTCTCCCACAGAGTCCAAAAGACTGTTCTATACTTCAGTGTCTCTTTTGCTGTCTTGTATACATGGTTATTGTTACCATCTTTCTAAATTCCATATATATGCATTAGTATGCTGTATTGGTGTTTTTCTTTCTGGCTTACTTCACTCTGTATAATAGGCTCCAGTTTCATCCACCTCATTAGAACTGATTCAAATGTATTCTTTTTAATGGCTGAGTAATAGTCCATTGTGTATATGTACCACAGCTTTCTTATCCATTCATCTGCTGATGGACATCTAGGTTGCTTCCATGTCCTGGCTATTATAAACAGTGCTGTGATGAACATTGGGGTACACGTGTCTCTTTCAATTCTGGTTTCCTCAGTGTGTATGCCCAGCAGTGGGATTGCTGGGTCATAAGGCAGTTCTATTTCCAGTTTTTTAAGGAATCTCCACACTGTTCTCCATAGTGGCTGTACTAGTTTGCGTTCCCACCAACAGTGGAAGAGAGTTCCCTTTTCTCCACACCCTCTCCAGCATTTATTGCTTGTAGACTTTTGGATCGCAGCCATTCTGACTGGTGTGAAATGGTACCTCATAGTGGTTTTGATTTGCATTTCTTTGATAATGAGTGATGTTGAGCATCTTTTCATGTGTTTGTTAGCCTTCTGTATGTCTTCTTTGGAGAAATGTCTGTTTAGTTCTTTGGCCCATTTTTTGATTGGGTCATTTATTATTCTGGAATTGAGCTGTAGGAGTTGCTTGTATATTTTTGAGATTAGTTGTTTGTCAGTTGCTTCATTTGCTATTATTTTCTCCCATTCTGAAGGCTGTCTTTTCACCTTGCTTATAGTTTCCTTTGTTGTGCAGAAGCTTTTAAGTTTAATTAGGTCCCATTTGTTTATTTTTGCTTTTATTTCCAATATTCTGGGAGGTGGGTCATAGAGGATCCTGCTGTGATGTATGTCGGAGAGTGTTTTGCCTATGTTCTCCTCTAGGAGTTTTATAGTTTCTGGTCTTACATTTAGATCTTTAATCCATTTTGAGTTTCTTTTTGTGTATGGTGTTAGAAAGTGTTCTAGTTTCATTCTTTTACAAGTGGTTGACCAGTTTTCCCAGCACCACTTGTTAAAGAGATTGTTTTTAATCCATTGTATAGTCTTGCCTCCTTTGTCAAAGATAAGGTGTCCATATGTGCATGGATTTATCTCTGGGCTTTCTATTTTGTTCCATTGATCTATATTTCTGTCTTTGTGCCAGTACCATACTGTCTTGATGACTGTGGCTTTGTAGTAGAGCCTGAAGTCAGGTAGGTTGATTCCTCCAGTTCCATTCTTCTTTCTCAAGATAGCTTTGGCTATTCGAGGTTTTTTGTATTTCCATACAAATTGTGAAGTTATTTGTTCTAGCTCTGTGAAGAATACCATTGGTAGCTTGATAGGGATTGCATTGAATCTATAAATTGCTTTGGGTAGTATACTCATTTTTTAAAGTCTTTATTGAATTTGCTAAATACCACTTCTGTTTTATGTTTTGGTTTTTTGGCCATGAATCATGTGGGATCTTAGCTTCTCAACCAGGAATCAAACTGTGCTTTAGAAAGTGAGGTCTTCACCGCTGGACCACCAGGAAAGTCTGTATCATATATTTTAAGATTAATTTTATTGGAGTATAATTGATTTACAATATTGTGTTCATTTCAGGTGTATAGACAGTGATTCAATTATACATATACATATATTCATTCTTTTTAAAATTCTTTCCCCATATAGGTTATCACAGAATACTGAGTAGAGTTCCCTGTGCTAAACAGTAGGTCCTTGCTGGTTATCTATCTTATATAGCTATACAGTAGTGTGTGTGTGTGTGTGTGTGTGTGTGTTCATACCAAGCTCCACCACATTTCCCCTTTGGTAACTGTACATTTGGTTTTAAGGTCTGTGAGTCTGTTTCTGTTTTGTAAATAAGTTCATTTGTGTTGTTTTAAAAATTAGATTCCATGTGTAAGTGCTATCATATGATATTTTCTTTCTCTGAATTACTTCACTTGTTGCTGCAAGTGACATTGTTTCATTCTTTTATGCCTGAGTAATAGTCCATTGTACTTATGTACTACATCTTCTTTATCCATTCCTCTGTCCATGGACACTTAGATTGCTTCCATGTCTTGGCTATTGTGAATAGTGCTGCAGTGAACATTGGGGTGCATGTATCTTTTCAAATTACGGTGTTTTCCAGATATATGCCTAGGAGTGGGATTGCTGGATCTTACGGTTCTACTGTCATATTTTTAATTTGCTCCAGTGTTCTTTGGGATGGCTTCCCTATGTGAATGTTTTCTTTTACATACTGTCCTTGTTTCCTGGCTGTATTGTCTCCTTTTGACTGTCACAGGAGGATGATAGTTTTGAATTTAAGATTTACTCTTCCAGTGTGTAGTCTTTCCTTCTCGGAGAACATGAAGGGTGGGTCTTACTGTGAATGTGTGGTACAGGTCTGGCACCCATCTTTTTTCTTCAGCGACATTTTAGACTGTTTTCCTGCTTTCATCCTCATCCTTTAATGCTGTGTCCTGGTAATTCGAGGATTCTGGATGTAAATTCTATATGTCTCCATTTTCCCTAATGATGACTTAAGATTCAGCTTTCTCAACTGAGCCAAGTTAACAAACACTTGTTCTTCTGTTTCTCAGCTTCCAAAACATAATTGTCCTTTTTCCTTTGTTCTTATGTTTCAATGTCTAACAGTACCTTTGCTCTCATTTTAATAGAATTTGGGAAAGGATTCAAATCTTTCTCTGTATTCATTTTATTAAAATTATCCTCCTTGTCTTTGTTAACATTATAATCTGTAATTTTTTCTGTGAACCAGAATATTTACAACATGATATTTAATGTATGCATCTTAGATATTTTATTTAGGCTTACTCTAGATGAAAAAATTATATCCAAGTGTCTTTAAAATTTTTCAATATATCTATAGAAATCTGAAAATATTATTTTTAAGTTTGCAGAATTTACAACTGTATAGCAAACAATTAAAAATTATGAATCAATGTTTAATTGGAAATGGAGGGTATTATGACTGAGAAACAGTGTTTGTAGTCATAAAATGAAATTAATACCAAATTAAATATCAAATTAAATTTTTAATGCTAACAGTTATACTTGGATTACAAGTATTAGTACATTTTGTAATTTTACGCCTTACTAACAGCAGAAACTTACTGCATATTTTCTTGCACTAAGGTCTTGGATACAGGTAAATGGTTTTTCAAGTGTGCAAGTTAAACTAACCAGCCACCAGGAAGTCTACAAAGAAGCTTATATGCATTTTCCAATTTGTTCTTTCCCACTATGGACACTTCCAGTAACATATTCATTTGGAGAAAAGCATCACAATGTTATTTCTTAGAGATGAAGATCAAAGATGCAGGAGACAAAATTGAGAGCTGGAGCTGAATGCATTTTTAGATGGCCAGACTGCTGAGTAAAATGGCTTATTGCTTTTTAAATTGCCTTATATTTTTTCCAAATTCTTAAACAGGCCCTAGAGAACAATTCATCCTATGTCTTTCAAAACTAGCTACTTTAAGAAATGCTGATTTAGTTTTTTATAGTAGGAGTTGGCAACGGTTAGAGAAGATGATCTAAGATTTTGTCTCTCTATTGGTGTGAGCTTAGATTCCAGGCCTCTGGCTTGTTAAATGTGATGCCAAGAAGCTCGGAACACGAATAGGAAAAACAGTTCACAGTTGATCATTCTTTCCTTCAATCTTTACAGGTTCAGTTCTTTTCAGTTCTCTTCTGCTGCTTCTCCATGTTTTTAGTGTTCTCATTTATTCTTTTTATTTTATTTGGGTTGGTTTCCCAGTGCAGTCTAATTCAGTCACGTTAAATAAGCATTCATGGTATCCACCTTACCTCCGCTTCCCTTTTCAAAGTAAATCAGGTGGGCGCTTATACACACAGTGCTCAAATTTACTTTAGTTTATGCTTCTATCCTCTTTCTTTCCTGTTGAGCCTGAAAGCTCTGCATTGTCTGGTCCCCTTCCACACCAGGTACCCACTCTGCTTTTTACTAAAATCGCACAGGCTCTTTCAGTTCCTCAGTTCCAATTCTCCTTACCAGTTCACAGAGTATTTGCACAAGATGTTCCTCTCCTTGTAAGCCTCATCACTCTTCTTGCCTTTTTAAACTCATCTCTTCCGTTAGATATAAGATCTTTCAGCATTTCTCAAGGAACACTTACCCTTCATCTCTTTTGATTTGGTAAAATTTCCCATTTTATGGCCCCACCTGCAGGTGACACTGTACTGTTCCACCAGGGTTACTCCTTCACCAACAGAAGGCTCTTTCTTTCCACACTCTGGGATTTTTGGCAGCTGATGGCTCCCAGCTGTGTTCCTCTCCAAGCTCTGCCCTCACCTAAAAGACACTGCCCCACTCCAGAGAGTATACCCCATTCCTGGAGACAGCCTACATCCAGTCAGGGGTCAGCAGAGGGCGGGGGGCTGTCACCCTCGCTACTTTCCCTCAGTTTGGGCCGTCTTCAGAAGGTCGTCTTAGCACCAGTGCTGTTCATCACATAGGCTGGGACCTCTGATGGGACTGTCCTGTTCAGTCTCTCCCTCTTCCTACTTCTGCTTCTCACACTCAGTTACACCTGTTGTTCCAGATTTGTTGTGTAGTTGCTAAGCCGTATATGACCCATGGATTTTTGTGACCCGTAGATTGTACCCTATCATGCTCCTCTGTCCATGAGATTTCCCAGGCAAGAACACTGGATTGGGTTCCATTTTCTTCTTCAAGGGATATTCCTGACCCAGGGATCAAACCCATGTCTCCTGCATTGGCAGAAAGATTCTTGATCACTGAACCACCAGGGAAGCCTGTTGTTCCAAGAGCATTCTCCATAAAACTGCATGTACAGCTCCGTCTCAGTGGCTGTGACATCCAACCTAGAGTCCCTTTTAGTGCTCCTTCCCAACACTTACTTGCTTTAAAATCATGCATGTTCTCTGAATCTTGGCTCTGATACCTAACAGCCCTTTGACTTTGCATGTGTAAATTATGTTACTTGTGCCTCAGTTTCCTTGCTTCTTTCATTGTGAGAATTAAACTGCTTTAGAATGGTGTCTTAGTGATTTCAGGCTGTGGTAACAGATTATTATAGATTGGTTGGGTTAAACCGAGACAGAAAGAGAGAGATCGCCTTTTATAAGGGCATGAATCCCATCATGAGAGCCTGCCACCCTCATGACGTCATCTAACCCCATTTATGTTCCAAAGGCTTCACGTTCAGGTACCATAACATTTGGGGCTAGAGTTCCAGCATGTGAATTTGGGGGAACACAAACATTCAGTCCATAGTAAATAATGTCTGGTGTATAATTGATTCTCAGTGATGGCTTTAATAGTGTATTATTCTTATCCCAAAGGTGTATAATTGCTTTTATCTAGAGGCAACCTAAAATACAAATACCTTTAAGAGCATATTGCTGTTATTCTGACCCTATGAATCAATACACAAATGAAGTATTGTTTGTTTTAGGAAGTGTGAGGAGAGCCCATGAAACCCACTTTTGAAGCATCCCTCAGGGCATAACACTGAAAGTTCAGAACAATAATCTGCTTCACCTTTGCCCACTATGCAGACTTTTTCTCTCTCAACACCTATGAGTCCTTTGGGATCCACTAGGAACTCCTTAGCCAGGGTGATTTTGTGAAGAGTGAGACAGGTTTCATGTGCTTGCAGGGCATGGAGGGGCAGAGGGGCCAGTTACCCCCATGTAATGACTGCATCGCTACCACCAGAAAGGCCTGAATCCAGGAGGAGACGGCAGCCTCAAGCATGGTAAATCACTGTTGGATGTGTGGTCTTTTAAAGTCCTAAACTGCCTAGAAGCTCCGTTTTTTGCTAAAAGAAGACGTATGTAACAGAGGGGGTTGTCGTGTCCCACTGCCGTGGGCAGTGTGTGGCCCACTCCTGGCTTGTAATCACTGTTTCCACATAGCAGTGACTGATGTTCTCGAGGGAACCCGGCACCCATCCGCCACAGCTTCTCATTAAAAAACACAAACATATACATGCACAGAGTTTTCCTTTGGATAGGCACATTTCCTTTTTACTGAACAGGACAAAATACATGAATAGTAATTTTTGTGTATGTGTGGCTAATATCAGTGAAAGAAAGTGGAGGAAAAAGAGAGAAGGCCAAGAAGTACTGACTTATGAGCAGATACAAGAATCACTAAGCAGCCTCAGTTTTCACAAAATGTTTGAGAGCGGAGAGTTAAAGCACATTGTATCACATGGCATTATGTTGTATTATGGTGTATTATATTGTATTGCATTGGCGAAAAGTTTCATTTGGGTTTTTATATAACATGGAAAAACCAAATGAACTTTCTGGTCAACTCAGATTTGTATTATAATTATATGTAACTGTGTCCCTTAAAATTCCTGTGTTGAAACTTTAATTCCAGTGTGATGGTATTTGGAGATAGGACCTTTGGCAGGCGATTAGGTGAAGAAGGTGGAGCCCTTATGAGTGGCATTAATGCTTTGTAAGAAGAGGCCAGAGAGCTGGCCAGTTCTCTTCCCACCATGTGAGGACATAACGAGAAGATGGCCATCTGCAAACCAGAACTCAAGCTCTTAGCAGACACTGGGTCTGCCGCCGTCTTGATCTTGGACCTCTGTCCTCCAGAACTGTAAGAAATAAGTGGTTTTTGTTTAAGCCACCCAGTCTATGATCATTTGTCCCATCAGACTGGACTAAGAAATATTATACGTATTTATGTATGTGTATGTGTATATATACAGCTTCCCAGAAGAATAGTCAAACCTGTTTTATCTATATGTCCAACTGTCCATCTCCCTGTTTTTCAAATCTGTTCATCTCTCTACTGTTCATTCACTCCTTCAAGCAAACATGAATTGAGGTCAGATAAAGGTAAATTTTGCTTACTCACCATTCTTACTTATGAAAGGCTGATTATGCAGACATCCTTGTAAAGTTGTGAGTAATCAAGAAGCAACAGATAACAAAGCATGCAAATTTAGCTAATTCTCACGAAAGGGAAGATCTAGGACTATACTTCAGAAAATGTTTGTCTTGAAATAACTTATTACCTGCTTCCTGACTCCAGTAGGTTTAAGCTTTTTCATGGTAGAATGGCAGAAAATAATGTTTTGGAAATGCCAGGCACTGGTAAATGGTAATCCAAGGATAGAATTACCCCCTGGTGGCTCAGATGGTAAAGAACCTGCCTGCAAAGCAGTAGTGGCAGGAGACCTGGGTTTGATCCCTGGGTCAGGAAGATCCCTGGAGAACGGAATGGAAACCCACTCTAGTATTCATGCTTGGGGAAATCCCATGGACAGAGGAGCCTGATGGGCTACAGTCCATAGGGTTGCAAAGAGTCGGACATGACTGAGTTACTAACCCAAACATGGAATTAGCAAGGCAAGCAACAACTTGACATTTTAGATAGGCAGGAATTTGAGGTGGGGGAAAAAAAAAAAAAAAGAGTATAAGACATGGCATCCTAGAAAATTTTCAAGTTCCAGTGACCATCACCAGTATATTTCTAACAAAACCAGAAACAGTTGACCTTTCTGAGACTCATTGGCACTTCCAGGTGCTAATATAATTGAACTGAGGAAATTGTAAGTTTCTTTCCATATTAAAGTTAGCTAGCAGTTTCTTCAGAACTCTGCTAAGTGTCCGCCCTCATCCCTAGCTGCTGTATTGATTTCTCCATTTCAAAGAACAGTTCTTAAACTGTGGACTATCTTGTCGAAGATTATTTATATATATACACACACACATACATATGTAGACCTATCTATTTATTGATACATAGAGAGAGGGAAAGAGGAAGGGAGGGGGGTGAAGGGAGGGAGAGAATATATATTGAAAACTCTGGATACTTTGCTTTATGTTGGATTAAAGCTTAGCTGAAACGAGGCCTTTGGAAAACATTCTCTTTTGAGGATATATTCTTATCTCTTACATCTTGTTAATTATGAACAAGACCACAGTAGAATAAACATAGTAAAGCGAAAGGAAATAGACCATAAAGGATTAAAGGAAGAAAAAGAGAGGCGAGATAAAGGACAGTTTGGAAAGCAATGTTATTTTTTATTATTTGGTGCAGAAAACTGTGAAGCACATAAAACAATCTAGAGGAAGTGGGAAAGATTTCTTCTCATTACTGGCCTTGAGGCGATTTTTTAAGCTGCCATAAACTGACAAACAGACATGATGGATATCATTATAAAATACACTGAGTTGGAAAAAGGCTCACAAAATGAAATGGTCCACATCAAAAGGGAAAAAAAAAAGTCCCACAGAGTTCTCCACAGAATAAATAGCTCTAAGACTGTTAAAAGACTGATCCTGCACAATTAGCCCTAACCTGGCTTTTTTTTTTTCCTGGAAGACCATTTGAGTTTTTCTCTATTACTTGTATCATGTGATTCCAAAATTCATGTCAAGACCTGCCAAGTAGAATTAAAAGTTTGGTGCCCTAGTCATGTATCTTAACAAATAATAGTGATAATCCTCTTATTCAGTTGCTAAGTCATGCCGGACTCTTTGCAGCCCCATGGACTGCAGCGTGCCAGGTTTCCCTGTCCTTCACCATCTCCCAGAGTTAGCTCAAACTCATGTCCTTTGAGTTGGTGATGCCATCTCATCCTCTGCTGCCCCCTTCTCCTTTTACCTTTAGTTTCGCCCAGCATCAGGGTCTTTTCCAGAGAGTCGGCTCTACGCATCAGGTGGTCAGAGTATTGGAGTTTCAGCTTCAGCATCAGTCCTTCCAATGAATAATCCCCTTAAAAGTTACACAATGGATTTCAAGGGCAGAAGACTTTGGTGCAGATTTCACCACTGTTCAGACTTTTGTGTGCATGTGTCTTTGTTTGTGTGCATGTGTCTTTGTGTGTGTGCATTAACTCTTTTAGGCCCACAAGGACACATTTGCAGAAACACCACATTGTTCCAAAAGAATAATTAGCCATTCCTCCAACACTTCTTTGTTCCCCTTCTGTTCTGAGGCCTCACAGTGGTCAGTTAAAGGCTAACCCTGTAGGAAGCCCTCCTCAGTTCCTGCTGCAGAGCCTGTGGAATCACTGCCAGATGACAGAAACCACACAGTCACAGCAGAACTGCTGTGTGATACAGACACAGGTCTGCCAGCCTTGGGATCCCTCGCCTGGTCCTGGGCTGAACGATGTGGCATGTCACTTAAGTTACTGACTCTAGAGTTTTCTTGTCTTTTTTTTTTTAATTTTATTTTATTTTTAAACTTTACATAATTGTGTTAGTTCTGCCAAACATCAAAATGAATCTGCCACAGGCATACATGTGTTCCCCATCAAGGCACACCTTGAATGGTTACTGCAAGAGTGAAATAAAGTAGATTATCAGTGACATAATCAATCATTACCCTATCTATATCTGTCGACTGTTTTTAACAGGATGTCCCTGGCTAAGGGTTGCATATAGTAAATAATCGCACAGTCTATGGTTCGATGAGGCCTGGCTTCCTACACATGGTCAGATAAGCTGGAGGATCAGGTGGAATTGCTCCATCACTGAATGTCCCCCCGTAGGAGGTGATGTCCTGTTTCTCTCAGAGACTTCATCTTCCCTAGGCCAGAGAAGGAATGTTTTAAAGGAGAAGCAGGGGCTTGGGAGGGCCAGAGGCTATCCTCCCTTGATGACTGGCTGCTCCTTCCTTTGTTGGAACCTCAGTGTCTGTATCTTTGAAACTGTTACTAAAGTTTGGTAATAGCTTTACTTGGTAAAGTTTAGTAATAGGATACTGTTTCTAGGTCTCCATTCCACTCATTTAAATGGGACTAATGATGGACATGAGTTTGAGTGAACTCCGGGAGTTGGTGATGGACAGGGAGGCCTGGCATGCTGCGATTCATGGGGTCGCAAAGAGTCGAACACGACTGAGCGACTGAACTGAACTGAATGATACTCACCTCATCTCTGTCAGTTCTCTTGTGTAGAAATAGTATTAGAGGTGAATTTAGCTTGGTGACTTTTAAGTTTTACATATGAATAGATTTCTTAAAAATAAAATTCTTGAAATATAGTACAAACAGTGAGTTTCAAGAAAACTAGTCATCATAGACTTTACTGATCTCAATACTCCACCCTGCACATTGGTTTAATTATTTCCATCCTGTTTTGGATTCTGGTGGCTCAGACGGTTAAGTGTCTGCCTACAGTGTGGGAGACCCGGGTTCAATCCCTGGGTTGGGAAGATCTCCTGGAGAAGGAAGTGGCAACCCACTTCAGTATTCCTGCCTGGAGAATCCCATGGATGGAGGAGCCTGATAGGCTACAGTCCATGGGGTCGCAAAGAGTCAGACACGACTGAGTGACTTCACTTTCTTTCTTTCTTTAAACTTCTGCTTCAGGTTTTAATTTCTGGTCTCACATTATAGTGAAAACCTGTGAGAGCAGGAAACGTGACTTTTTCATTTCCGTTTCATCCTTCCTGTGCCTGGGAAAATGCCTCACACACAGGGGGTTCTGTATGTGTTCTGCACATTGAATGTTTCAACTGGAAAGCTTTCTCTGAAAACTTTATAAACACCTCCTCATGCTTCACAAGAATCCTGGTGTTGGAAATATTCTTTAAAGGAATTTTTGTAGATCCTAACTAAGATAGTAATAGCTATAGAACTGTGACTTTTTTTTAAAGCTTTGGCTTTATTTTGTTCCTTTTCCCCCTAATTTCTTGGATTATTGATCTGGTACCTTTTTTCTAATATGAGCATTTAATGTTAAACATTTTCTTACAAGGACTGCTTTAGCTGCATCCCACAGATGTTGCTGGGCTATATTTATATTTTCCTTCAGCTTGAAATATTTTCTCATCTCTCTGGAGATTCATCCTTTCACATATGGATTATTCATATGTGTTTTGTTTAATTTCCAATATTTGTGTATTCTTTATATGTTTCTGTTAATTCCTAGATTAATTACTTTGTGGTCAGAGCACATTCTTTTTATGATTTCAGTTCCTTTGTGTTTGTCATGGTGTGCTTTATGACCCAGGATGTGTTCTGTCTTGGTGAATGCTTGAAAAGAAGGCTTCTTCTGCTGTTATTATGGGTGTTCTAAAAATGTAAATTTGATCCAGTTGGCTGATGATAGTGTTCAGTTCTTCTAAATCCTTGCTGATCTTTTTTGAATATTTTTTTAAATGAAAAAAAAAAGAAAAAAAAAAGAAAAAAAAAAGAGTGGTTTCAAGGTTATCCCAATAACAGTGTGCTTTTGAAGTGAGCACAGTGCGGTGCTCTGGGTCTGCCCGCACGGTGTGTCTCATGCTGCCCACTGGTGTGGGGGTGCTGTCAGGGAGGAGAACAGATCGCGCGTAGCTGATGCACACTGGTGACAGCACAGGCAGAGCGAGGTGCAAAAGACCCGCCATGAAACCACAGGGATTGGAGTGATTAATTCTGGCATGAGCCGCATTCACCAAGGGAAAGCAACAGAAATAAGGCATAAATGGAATCGACAACTTACCTTCGGCAATAAATAATGCATATTGATGAATACTCTCTGTGCTGGTCTCAGCAGTGTCCCAACCAAGGGACATGTGTGATATCACCATAGAGAGTCAGCATCTGGAGCTTAGAGGATAAACTGGAGCTTGTTTTTCTGTGAATTCATTTCTCTGGGTGCCCAGTGACCTAATTTCCTTCTTTCTTGGCGTTTATCCAGGTTCTCTATTCTCTGAAGCTTAAGAGTTAAAGTATTTATCTTCTGGTAGGCATGAGCATATGTGGCAACAGTGGCTCACTGCCTGCTGTTTATAAAGCTGCAGCGAGTAAGCAGCGCCCCCACAGCCCTCAGAGAGATGGATGAGGACGCGGGGAGCTGGCCATGGTGGGGGAGCTGGGAGTCCTTCATCTTCCAGCACAGCCACAATCTCCTCAGGTTCTCTGCATCTAGCACAGTGAATGTTCAAGCAGCAGCCGCCCTGTTAGCCTCTCAGGAGAGGCATTTGAGTAAATGCTTTGAACTCATGTAGTATATTTTATCTGTAAGGACGGAAGTACATAGTTCACCCTGACATCCTGTGTATTTCAAATTACTATCGATAACCGCTAGGCTGACACTTTTTTTCAAGAGGATAATTTTCCAGTAGCTTAAAATAACATTCTAGATGCTCTTCGTAATAACTATTTGAAATTGGTCCAGGTATTATCCTTCTTTTCGTAAAATATGCAAGCAATGGCCCCAAAGGAAAATGTCTTGAAAGGAGATGTGCTCACAGTCACTTCATACAGTTTAAACACTTTCATACCAGAATGGTATGTTTGCATTTCTAAACGCCCTTAATAACTGTTAATGTATTTTATATGAGCAGGGTGGTCATTATTGTGCCGCTTTCACAAAGACAGAAATTGAGGACACGGAGGGTGCCTATGATAGGAGAGCCTGATAGACCATGTAGCTTACAATTCCTCTTTCAGCCAGAAAGAGAAAGGGGTGGAATGGGTAATTGAGTTACACACACACACGCGCACGCACACACGCACTCTTCCACAAGGTTGAAGCAGCTCCTGTTAAGGCAAAGATCCTGCTGGAAAACATTTCCAGGAAGCGTTATGGCCAGAGGAAATCTATCCATGAGACTCTGAAGGCTCTTACGAAAGGGGCTGCAATCATGTGAGCACGCTGAAGTAACAGGAGGACTTGCCCAGGGCCTGTGGAAGGAAGTTTGGGGCTTAAGCTCTCGGAGGAGAAATAGCCATTCCAAGTGTAATGGAAACAGTCTTAGGGCAACCTGCTCTCATCCCGGATGGGACCAGTGCCTTGTAATTATTTTTTTGATGTTTCTTTTCTCTACATATGCCTTTAGAAAGAACAACTTTTATGTTCTTTTGTAAGTTGCATTGTCCTTAAAAATATCCTCCAATAAAAAAAAAAATTAGGGTTTCCCTGGTGGTTCATAGGTAAAGAATCTGCCTGTCAATGCAGGAGACACAGGTTTGATCCCTGGTCTGGGAAGATCCCACATGCCTAGGGGCAGCTAAGCCTGTGGGCCACAATTATTGAGCCTGTGTTCTAGAGCCCAGGAGCTACAACTGCTGAGCCCACGTGCCACAACTGCTGAAGCCTGTGTGCCCTAGAGCCTGGGCTCTGCAACAAGAGAAGCCACTGCAGTGAGAAGTCCGTACACCGCAACTAGAGAGTAGTGCCTACTTGAAAAACTAGAGAGAGCCTGCACACAGCAACAAAGACCCAACATAGCCAAAAATAAATTATTTTTAAAATAAATTTTAAAAATTAAAATTTAAATAAAATTAAAAAGATTTATATTTCAAAAGTAATTTAAACTCATGACAGAAAACTTGGAAAATACCCAAAATAGTAAAAGCAATTATGTTTACCATCTTTTCTCCTTTACTTAGTATTTTGTGCCTGGATCATTGAAGGTACTTCAATAAATATTTACTTGACTGAGTGAAATGAATTCACAAGAGATTCACATATGGTATTCAGTATAAAATGAAAATGATTGCTGTTGTTCAGTCACCGAGTCATGCCCAACTCTCTGCGACCCAATGAACTGCAGCTTGCCAGCCTTCCCTGTCCTTCACTATCTCCTGAAGTTTGCTCAAACTTGTGTCCATTGAGTCGGTGATTCCATCCAACCATCTTATCCTGCGTCACCCCTTTCTCTTCTTGCCCTCAATCTTTCCCAGCATCAGGGTCTTTTCCAGTGAATCGGCTCTTCACATCAAGTGGCCCAAGTTTTGGAACTTCAGCTTCAGCATCAGTCATTCCAATGAATATTCAGGGTTGATATTCTTTTTTTTTTTTTAATTTATTTTATTTTTTAACTTTACAATATTGTATTGGTTTTGCTATATATCAAAATGAATCCACCACAGGTATACATGTGTTCCCCATCCTGAACCCACCGCCCTCTTCCCTCCCCATACCATCCCTCTGGGTCGTCCCAGTGCACCAGCCCCAAGCATCCAGTATTGTGCATCGAACCTGGACTGGCAACTCATTTCATATATGATATTATGCATGCTTCAATGCCATTCTCCCAAATCATCCCACCCTCTCCCTCTCCCACAGAGTCCAAAAGACTGTTCTATACATCAGCATAGTTTTGGAAGTTTTGGCCACAGAAATCAGAGCAGAAAAAGAAATAAATCCAAATTGGAAGAGAAGAAGTAAAACTCTCACTGTTTGCAGATGACATGATCCTTTACATAGAAAACCCTAAAGACTCCACCAGAAAATTACTAGAACTAATCAATGAATATAGTAAAGTTGCAGGATATAAAATCAACACACAAAAATTCCTTGCATTCCTATACACCAATAATGAGACAATAGAGAAATTAAGGAAACAATTCCATTCACCATTGCAACGAAAAGAATAAAATACTTAGGAATATATCTACTGAAAGAAACTAAAGACCTATATATAGAAAACTATAAAACACTGGTGAAAGAAATCAAAGAGGACACTAATAGATGGAGAAATATACCATGTTCATGGATTGGAAGAATCAATATAGTGAAAATGAGTATACTCCCCAAGGCAATTAATAGATTCAATGCAATCCCTATCAAGCTACCAACGGTTTTCTTCACAGAGCTAGAACAAATAATTTCACAATTTGTATGGAAATACAAAAAACCTCGAATAGCCAAAGCAATCTTGAGAAAGAAAAAATAGAACTGGAGGAATCAACCTGCCTGACTTCAGGCTCTATTACAAAGCCACAGTCATCAAGACAGTATGGTACTGGCACAAAGACAGAAATACAGATCAATGGAACAAAATAGAAAGCCCAGAGATAAATCCACGCACATATGGACACCTTATCTTTGACAAAGGAGGCAAGAATATACAATGGATTAAAAACAATTTCTTTAACAAGTGGTACTGGGAAAACTGGTCAACCACTTGTAAAAGAATGAAACTAGAGCACTTTCTAACACCATACACAAAAATAAACTCAAAATGGATTAAAGATCTAAATGTAAGACCAGAAACTATAAAACTCCTAGAGGAGAATATAGGCAAAACACTTTCCGACATACATCACAGCAGTATCGTCTATGACCCACGTCCCAGGGTTCATATTCTTTAGGATTGACTGGTTTGATCTCCTTGCTGCCCAAGGGAATCTCAAGAAAATAGTTTTATGTGTTTAATTAGTACATGTATACCTCACTCTGTGTGTATATATACATTATATATAGCTATATTTTATGTAGTACTTTCATATCTATGTGTGTATAGATACAAAGTGCACAAAGATGTACATTCACAAAGGATAGCTAGATTTAGTTGACACTGATTGTTCACTGTTCAGCACTTTCCACCCTTTCATTCACTATATTGACCTGGACTGGTGAGAAGGGAGGCTCGGGGGGTTTACATACATGGACCAAGGATGTACTCGTTACATGTGATTGAACCAGGGTCTATTTACATAAAAACTTGAGCTCTGAAAGTACTTCCCTGGTGGCTCAGACATTAAAGCATCTGCCTACAATGCAGGAAACCTGGGTTGAATCCCTGGGTTGGGAAGATCCCCTGGAAAAGGAAATGGCAACCCACTCCAGTACTCTTGCCTGGAGAATCCTATGGATGGAGGAGCCTAGTAGGCTACAGTCCATGGGGTTGCAAAGAGTCGGACATGACTGAGTGACTTCACTTTGAGCTCTGAACTACTGTCTCAAATATTCTGAATCAGCCTTAAAAATATTGTAGTTGGTTTATCTTATTTGATTTTTTCTATCATATTATTTTATAATGGCTTGATAAGTTTCCATTGCATAGATAGACTAATTCTGATTGGGAAATTCTACCATTTGGGATATTTTTGTTCATTTTCTGTGATATCTGTTGAGTCTCTCTGCAAAGGGTCTCTATCCAGATGGCAGGGATCTGAATGCTATTTCTGTAAATGGACTCCTTCATATGAGTTCATAAATTTAGTTATTTGGAACAGCTCATCCAAATATGCAATAGGATAGCTGGCTATGCTTTTGTTGCTGATACTAATATTTTGCCCAAAGACATGAGAGTATGTGGAGACAATGCCAAAGAAGGTTAAAAAAAAAAGTGATTATTTTGTTGTTTTCTGGCAGCCCTGATGGGAGAAGAATTAAAGTGGAAAATTGTTGATGAAGAGAGTACATCTCTTTCTCTCATCTCTCTCTCTCTTTTTCTGTCATACATGTATCCAATGTTTAATGACACCACTGGCATATATTCTGAATGTGACTAATATCTACTGCTTTACCACATAATAGGAAAGAGGTATTGGGAGATTTATTGCAAGAAATTGGTTTATGTGATTCTGGAGACAAAATAGGCAAGTTGGAGATCTGCAGGGGAGCCCTGGCAAGAATTGAAGCTGCTGTCCATGAGGGGATTTTTTTCTTCTTTAGGGAGGCCTCAGGTCTACTCTCAAGGTCCTTCAACTGATTAAATTTGGGTTCAACTCAGGTCTACTCTCAAGGCCCTTCAACTGATTAAATTAGGAGATCATCCTAGCTGATCGCCTTTATTTTAAATTAATAGATCATGGACTTCAGTCACATCTAAAGAAATAGCTTCACATGGACTCATTTTTGATTGAATAACTGGAGACTACAGGCTAGCCAAGTTGACACATCAAAAAGATCATCACACCTGTGAGCACCTCAGTCCAAATGGGCATCGCCTGTCACCTGGATGATCTTCCTGACTGATCTTTCTGATTCTATGCTTAGACCTCTACCGTCCATTCTCCTTGTAGCAGGCCACAGTATCTTAATGATCTGACACCACTCTTTTCTCAGTTTCCTTCTTGTGATTTTGCTGTGTCTTGAGTGTGTCAAGCATCTCCATAGTAAGGGCTTTTATACTTGCTGTTCCCTCCGGCATAGTCTGTGTTCAGGAGATCGTGTGGCTCACTCCCTTGCTTAATTGAGGTCTCAGCTCAGAGTCACCTTCTGGAAGTCACGGAGCAGTACTAACATGATGATTAGGAACATAAACTCGAGCCGCACAGTCTGAGTGTGAGATAACTGTGCTGCTTTCTAGTTGTGCCCTTGAACAGACAGGTTGTTAAGCCACCTGGTGTGGACTTAGCCCACCAGGCTCCTCTGTCCATGGGGTCGCAAAGAGTCAGACACTACTGAGTGACTATAAACAGCAACAATAACAAGTGTAAACATGAGCTTTCTTCCCAGGCCGCCTTATCTCAATCTGTACTGCATTGCTCCAGTCCCTGTGCCTGGCTTTGTTTCTCTTCATTGCACTTCTTAATCATACTGTGATCTAAGAATCATATAAAGTGTTATTTGTCTTCTCTATTAGTTCTCCATGAGGACAAGGATTTTGTTTTGTTTACTGTTTTCTCCTTGCTGCATAGAGCAGATCCTGGTACACTGTACACATTCAGAGAATGTTTGTTAAATGCCTGCCAAGTGGATGCTCTTAATTATAGGCAAACTTTATTACATCATTTTTTCTTCTTAAGCAGCTGTAATACTTCCATTTTACCCAGCCTTGCTATAAGGCTTTAAAATCTTGCCTTCCACTTAGTGATCACAACTCCTGATCTTCTGGCCATTAGGGACCCTCAGGTTCCCATGGATGTTGTGCTGGTTTTGCTTTTGGGGGTCAGTGCCCAGTTAACCCACCGAACCACAGGCTCCAGCCCCACTCCCTGCAATGAACATCTGTCTTCCTCTTTACTAAAATGTGATTCAGAATTCTTCCAGACAGTAACCTTTCTCAAAGTCTTTTCCAGCCAGCACTATGCTATTCTCTATATTATTGTTCTGGGTTCTTTAGATTTTGATATTTTGGACCTTTTTAAGGACTTTTGTGTTATTTAATTGCCTTTTTCCTTGTCTTTTTGTATTCTACATGGGTGAAGCATATTGAGCACAGTGTCAGTGTTTCTTGCACATGGTATGTTGCTGCTCCTTAGATCATAAATTCTCAGTAAATGCTTCTCCATAGACTTGGCTTAAGGCCCTGACCTTCCATGTCCTGATGTGTGACTTTGAGTTGTGTGTCTTGGGATACTTTATTAATAAAATACAGTTATAGAAGGAAAAACTAAATCTTATATGCCATTTTAGGTCTCATCTGTCAGTAAGTTTGGGTCTTCCCTTTATTTTGTGAGTGTAAGCAAGCATATAGTCACAAAAGTAATCTTGTAGGGCTGTTATTCTTCTTATAATCGATCATCTAAACTTTTTGGATGACACTTTTGAGAGTAAAATAAAAAATTGAAATAGTAAATTCTAAATTATTTCCTTAGTTTCTCTTGCTGGTAGTTCATTATTAATGTATAGAAGTGCAGCAGGTTCTGCATGTTGATTTTGTATCCAAATTTAATAAGTAAATACTTAAACTTATCTAATGCATAAACTGATAAATGTGGGTCATTTTATTTGTGAACCTGTAGTATACTTTTATTCTAAAACTATTTCCTTAGAACAGTTTCTGTAACTCAAAAAATAATATGTTTATATACATTGAACAAAAAACTCTTTAAATTGAGTATTTGAACATTAACAGAAGTAAGTAGGATAAAGCTTCTTGATTTATAGTCATGTAGTCTGTTACTTAGCTCTGTCTTTAACTTATAATGTGCATCTGATTTCTTGGTTTTAAAAGGTATTTTAATTTTTTCTAAAAACGTGCATTCTTCAAAACCACATTTGATGTTTAATAAATGTGAAAGTGTTTGCACATTCAAATGACTTTTCCATAAACCATAATATTTTTAAATCTGAGAGAAAACTGTAAATGTCTAGTCGTCAGGTAATATCAAGGCACATTCTGCTAAAGGGAGAATATTCTCAAGCCTGTCTGTTTCACATTGAGATATTTAAATATTTGCCCATACATAAAGTACTGTTTTTAGAGTACTTTTTTAAAAAAAAGTACTTTCCTTTATCAAATATGTTTACAGGAAAAAATTAACCAGTTTATATTAATAATTATTTTGACTGTTTCATCAAATGTAAATGTTTCCCCAAATTGTAGCCTAAGATATTGATAGCATATAGTATTGGGGGATTCCCTGCTGGCTCAGATGGTAAAGAATCTGCCTCCAATGCAGGAAAGCAGTTTGGTCCCTACGTCAGCTCTAAGCTATTGATAGCATATAATATTTATTCAGTAACAAATAGGAATTTGGGATATTTTAAAACACTTTTATATAAGTAAGAAACTTAAATTTATATGTCAGTTTAGCTCTCATCTGTAGCTTTGTGTCTTCCCTTCATTTTTAAATTGTTTAAAGTTAATCATTTAGGCTGCATTGGGTCTTAGTTATGGCATGTGGGCTCAGTAGTTGCAGTGTGCAGACTTAGTTGTTCTGTGGCAAGTGGGATCTTAGTGCCTCTACTAAGGATCAAACCTGTGTCCCCTGCATTGGAAGGTGATTCTTAACCACTGGACCGCCAGGTAAGTCCCAGGGTTTTCCCTTTATTTTGTAAGAGTAAATACCATTATCATTCTCTTTGCAGACTTTAGTTCAATAATATCAGTTTCCAAGGTTCCAAAGCTTTCACTTACTGGGTTGCCAATTTGATTATGCCATACTTGCCAAATTTAAGTACATTAGGTTCCAAATAGGAAAAGGAGTACATCAAGGCTGTATATTGTCACCCTGCTTATTTAACTTCTATGCGGAGTACATCATGAGAAACCCAGGGCCAGAGGAAGCACAAGCTGGAATCAAAATTGCTGTAAGAAATATCAATAACCTCAGATATGCCGATGACACCAACCTTATGGCAGAAAGTGAAGAACTAAAGAACCTCTTGATTAAAGTGAAAGAGGAGAGTGAAAAAGTTGGTTTAAAGCTCAACAAGCAGAAAACTAAGATCATGGCATCCAGTCCCATCACTTCATGGCAAATAGATGGGGAAACAGTGGCTGACTTTATTTTTCTGGGCTCCAAAATCACTGCAGATGGTGATTGCAGCAATGAAATTAAAAGATGCATACTCCTTGGAAGGAATGCTATGACCAACCTAGACAGCGTATTAAAAAGCAGAGACATTACTCTGTCAACAGAGGTCCATCTAGTCAAGGCTATGGTTTTTCCAGTAGTCATGTATGGATGTGAGAGCTGGACTATAAAGAAAGGTGAGCGCTGAAGAATTGATGCTTTTGAACTGTGGTGTTGGAGAAGACTCTTGAGAGTCCCCTGGACTGCAAGGAGATCCAACCAGTACATCCTAAAGGAGATCAGTCCTGGGTGTTCATTAGAAGGACTGATGCTGAAGCTGAAACTCCAGTACTTTGGCCACCTGATGCGAAGAGTGGACTCATTAGAAAAGACCCTGATGTTGGGAAAGATTGAGGGCAGGAGGAGAAAGGGACGACAGAGGATGAGATGGTTGGATGGCGTCACGGACTCAATGGACATGAGATTGGGTAAACTCCGGGAATTGGTGATGGACAGGGAGCCCTGGCGTGCTGTGGTTCATGGGGTCACAAAGAGTTGGACACAACTGAGCAACTGAACTGAGTGAAATGATTGATATGAAATGTGATAAATGCCAATTTTAAATACATTTCTAATCTGTATATTTCTTAATTTATTAAGAAGAGAGGCTTAGGGCTTCCCTGGTGGTCCCGTGATTAAGAATCCACTTTGTCATGCAAGGGATACTGGTTCAGTCCTTGACTAGGGAAGATCCTACATGCCGCAGAGCAACTAAGCCCGTGCACCACAACTGCTGATCCAGCGCTCTAGAGCCGCTGAGCTGCAACTGCTGAGCCCTCTTGTTGGAACTAATGAAGCTCGTGTGCCCTAGAGCCTGTGCTCAGCAATAAGAGAAGCCACCACAGTGAAAATCATGGGCACCACAACAAAGAGTAGCCTCCACTCACTGCAGCTGGAGAAAGCCCATGTGCAGCAACAAAGACCCACCACAACCAAAAAATAAATAAGTCTTTTTTAAAAAGTGAAGAACATGGCATTTACCAGGGTACTGCGGCCCACCTTTCTGAGTTATTCTTACAAGATCAAGTAATATTCTCTTCAAAATAGAATTTGACTGAATTTATAATAGCACCTACACTGACAACGTAGTGTATTTGAGCAAAGAATGCTCAAACTACCATGCAATTGTACTCATCTCACATGCTAGTAAAGTAATGCTCAAAATTCTCCAAGCCAGGCTTCAGCAATACATGAACCGTGAACTTCCAGATGTCCAAGCTGGTTTTAGAAAAGGCAGAGGAACCAGAGATCAAATTGCCAACATCTGCTGGATCATCAAAAAAGCAAGAGAGCTCCAGGAAAACATCTATTTCTGCTTTATTGACTATGCCAAAGCCTTTGACTGTGTGGGTCACAATAAACTGTGGAAAATTCTGAAAGAGATGGGAATACCAGACCACCTGACCTGCCTCTTAAGAAACCTGTATTCAGGTCAGGAAGCAACAGTTAGAATTGGATATGGAACGACAGACTGGTTCCAAATAGGAAAAGGAATATGTCAAGGGTGTGTATTGTCACCCTGCTTATTTAACTTATATGCAGAGTACATCATAAGAGACGCTAGACTGGATGAAGCACAAGCTGGAACCAAGATTGCTGGGAGACATATCAGTAAACTCAGATATGCAGATGATACCACCCTTATGGCAGAAAGTGAAGAAGACCTAAAGAGCCTCTTGATGAAAGTGAAAGAGGAGAGTGAAAAAGTTGGCTTAAAGCTCAACATTCAGAAAACTACAATCATGGCATCTGGTCCCACCACTTCATGGCAAATAGATGGGGAAACAGTGGCTGACTTTATTTTTCTGGGCTCCAAAATCACTGCAGATGGTGATTGCAGCGATGAAATTAAAAGATGCATACTCCTTGGAAGGAACGCTATGACCAACCTAGATAGCATATTAAAAAGCAAAGATATTACTTTGCCAACAAAGGTCCGTGTAGTCCAAGCTGTGGTTTTTCCAGTGGTCATGTATGGATGTGAGAGTTGGAGTGTAAGAAAGCTGAGTGCTGAAGAATTGATGCTTTTGAATTGTGGTGTTGGAGAAGACTCTTGAGAGTCCCTTGGACTGCAAGGAGATCCAACCAGTCCATCCTAAAGGAAATCAGTCCTGAGTGTTCATTGGAAGGACTGATGTTGAAGCTGAAACTCCAGTACTTTTGCCACCTGATGCGAAGAGCTGACTCATTTGAAGAGACCCTGATGCTGGGAAAGATTGAGGGCAGGAGAAGAAGGAGACTGTAACAGAGGATGAGATGGCTGGATGGCATCACCGACTCAATGGACATGGGTTTGGGTAGACTTCGGGAGTTGGTGATAGACAGGGAGGCCTGGCGTGCTGCGGTTCCTGGGGTAGCAAAGAGTCAGACACGAGTGAGCGACTGAACTGAACTGAAACACTGACAATGAATGTTTTACCTTTACCAAATAAACTTTGCAAAGCTTAAATTTGATTCCAATAACTGGATGGAAAAATACAACATTTATTGAAATGTATTAACAAGTAATTTTGCATGTAAAATATGTGATGGTCCTGACATAAAAATGGTGTCATTTAACTTTTGAGGAATTGTTGTTGATATTGTTATTATTTTACAAGTGGAACTAACATATTAAAAGCAACCATTTTACATTTTATATGTACAGAAATAGTTGGACTCAAATTAAGTAAAATTCATATAGGAGGACAGTCTCTTGATCTCAGTGAGAAGTTGAGTACTTTGTAGTTGAATGAGGATTGGTGTCTTTGGAGCTATCTTCTTAAAATAGCAACTGACCTTGAAATAGATGCTGGTGTTTCTTTAGTAAATCTGTCTTCTGGTTTTCCTGTGGTTGGTGAGTTATAGACACTATATACATCAACATCAAATCTCATGATTAAAAAAAAAATCTTAACATGTTTTGGAGCTCAGTGGTGTTAAAGATTTATTTCAAAACAAAACAAAAAGGTATTCGCATATGTAAATGAAATAAAACAGACTTATACAGTGGGCTTCCCAGTGTCTGTGCCTCTTATAAAGAACCAGCCTGCCAATGCAGGAGATGTAGGAGACCTGCGTTTGATCCTGGGTCAGGAAGATCCCCTCAAGGAGGGCACGGCAACCCACTCCAGTATTCTTGCCTGGAGAATCCCATGGAGAGAGGATCCTGGCAGGCTACACTCCATAGGGTTGCAAAGAGTTGGACACGACTGAATTGACTTAGCATGCATGCGCATACAACAAATGACAAAACCTCCGTACCAAGAGTATCAGACTGTTATGTCTTTGCATACTTATTTCACATAACCTAAATTGTAGCCTCCTAACCTGTAATTCCCTGTGCTCCCCCTCCGATGCCCTCCATCCTTGTCTCCCTAGCCCTTGTGCTCCCACAAGCAGCAGTACAAGCCAGCACAGCAAGGGACCAGCAGGATGCATGTTCCCTTCTCCTGCTTCCACTGCTGAAGACCCGATGGGATCACTGTCCCTAGCTGCCCCTGTCACCGAGCACTTCATTTTGTCAGCAGGTGCCATGCATGCTGTCCTTGACAGGGAGGTATTAATTACCTTGTGTCTGAAAAGTGCTTGGAAAAGAGAGGGAGGTTGCAGCCAGTTGCCTTGCAGATTTGACCACAGGTTTCAGTAAGCCCTCTATTTTTCTGCTCCTGTGAAGCAGACATTTCATTTGCAGGCTCTGGCAGAAGCTTAAAGGACACAGTGCAGCTCTACCAAATCAGGCCAGCTCATGTGGGTGCAGGTATTAAAGTAATACCTTATTAAAATATGAAAAATCCAGGACGAGTGTCAAACCAGACAGGATGAAACAATATGCTAGGACAGCAGGGATAAACTGGGCCACAGACCTACTCTGTTTATGAGGATAAACTATGCATAAGAAAATTCTGTATTGATCTGTAGATGAATTGATTATACATGGTAGTAGCTACTATTATTTTGGCTTAACTAGACACTCAAATTTGGAGAATCATTTGTGTCTCAAATCCAGATAGAATCGTTATTTTCAGCATAGGGCCAAGTAAATTTAAATACTTTATGTTTTTCAAATACTCATTTATTCCACTTAAACATCAAGTATTTTCTTTGCAGAAACACTAGATTTTCTTAAGAGGTAAGTAAAGAAAAAATGGCTATCCTCAATACTACTGTTTGTTTGTTTGTTTTTTAAACATTTTGAGGGTATCTGATGCCTGAATTGAGAAGGAATAAAATTTCTTTTCGGAAAAAAATATGGCGTATACATATATATTTCTAATTGCAAGATGTCTCTGATTCCACAGACTCAGGCTGTCAGCCTCTTTGTCTGGGATCTAAATTTATGCACATGTATGGAAATGAAAGGGCTTCCCAGGTGGCATTAGTGGTAAAGAACCCACCTGCCAATGCAGGATATGGAAGAGATGCAGGTTCAATACCTGGATTGGGAAGATCCCCTTGGGGAGGGCATGGCAACCCACTCCAGTATTCTTGACTGGCAAGTTCTGTGGACACAGGAACCTGGCAGGCTACAGTCTGTGGAGTCCCAAAGAATCAGACACGACTGAAATGACTTAGCATGGACACACATGAACAGGAAGACCATGCAAAGTAGTATGTGAAAATTCTATTAGGGTTCCTCAGAGACTCAGGGGTGTGTGTGTGTGTGTGTGAGAGAGAGAGAGAGAATAGTATGTGTGTGTGTGTATGTGTATTAGAGAGATTGATTGGTTATAAGAATTGGCTCACTTGGTTCACATGTTTCTAGAGACCGAGAAGGCCCCCCCCATCTGCTGCTCTCTGTGGGCTGGCAACCCAGGGAAACCAGCGGTGTAACTCAGTCTGAGACTGACGGCCTGAGAACCAGGGGAGCTGATGCTGTGAGACTAGAGTTCAAAGGCCATAGCTCCACCAGGAGCTCTGAGGTCTGAGGGCAGAAGGATGTCCCAGATAAAGGAGAGGGAGAATTTGCCCTTCTCCTTTTTGTTCCATTCGGCCCTCAGTGGATTAGATGGTGTCCACCCACGTTGATGAGGCTGTATCTCTTTATGCAGTCTTCTAACCTAAATGCTAACCTTGCTCAGAAACGCCCTGTTAGGCACAGCCCGAAGTGATGTTTTGCCAGAATCTGGATATCCCTGAGCCCAGTCAAGGTGACACATCAGAATATTCTTCCTTATTTTGTTTTTGTTCAAGGATAGGTCACTGTGGAAAGTAAAACCAGGGTCTTTGAGGTCAGTTTTAGTGAAATGGAGATGGTTATCTTGATCACCTGGTTAGAGTGGTACCTGCCAGTTTTCTCCACTGTTTTCTCCATTTTCATAATCTGTATATAAGAAGCAATTCACTAAGTCTAGCCCACAGCCACAGGGAACATGATCAAGGTGTACTTCCTGGGCAGAGAAGCATCAAAGATTTTGTGGATTTAGGTTAAAAGCGCCTCAGTAATTAATCAGTATTTTGCTGGAGATGCTTGGAGGCCATGTATGCACTCTATTTCTCCTAAAAGTCCTGCTCCTAATTTTAGCATTCCGCCATGGATTTTTGCCTACAGCAGTAATGAGTATCGTGTTCTAAAGGTGATTTTTGCATATCTTTCATTCCTTCTACATTCATTATTCAAAATTCTTCTGTGAGGAAGGTTGTCTCCTTCCCCATGTTTATTTATGTATTCAATCATTTATTAATCAGTACAGACTCATGGGTATTAATTTTATTATAATTTGGTTTATGGTCCAATAATATCAATATTTACAACAACCCAGTTCAAATGAGCCATCTCTCCAAAGTCCTGGCTCTTTTTATTAGAAAATGATATTCAGAGAATTCCCTGGTGGTCAGTGGTTGAGACTTCGCCTCCAGTGCAGGGGGTGCAGGTTGGATCCCTAGTTGGGCAGCTAAGAGCCCACATTAGGGCCAAAAAATCCCCAAACACAAAACAGAAGCACTGTTGTAAAATGGTCCACATCAAAAAAAGTCTTTTTAAAAAAGAAAATGATATTTACAAATTAAGATTTGGGCACCAGATATGTTCACTGTTGCTGTTGGGGCGTCACTAATTTTAGGCTCATTTGAAGAACAGAGCTAGGAAATCAACGTGTACTAACTCATATCTGCATACACACCTATTTTTATTTGTATCTTATCTATAAACGTGAGTTATATCTATAACCTACATTCTAGCCTTTCCCCTTGCATTTTTGTAGCTTCTTCCTGGAATTGAGAAACTTGACTCCAACACTGTACACATTATTTACTTGTTTCATCCTAGTATGCATATGAAGTAGTTTCAGAATTGCTCGCCTGTATTCCTGGGAGAAACAAAACTTACCCGGTAGAATACAGTGTTTGCGTGTAGTTCTTTTTAGCTTTAATCTTCAGTAGCCAGTCAGAGCACTGTTTTCCGAAGTTATGTAGGTCAGCTCATTTTATCCCCCACCGTCCCCAGTGAGTATACGTGGTGCATTTGTAATGCAGTGCATTAGTTTTCTGTTGCTCTGTTCGCTGTGTAGCTGTGTTTGCAGCCTAGTGGCGGCAAAAGAATATGCATCTGTTAGCTCACGGTTGGATAGGTCAGCATTGCAGGTGGCCTGCATCCACTCTTTGCTTAAAGTCTCCCAAGGCAGGCATCAAGATCCTGGGCTCCTGTCTGGAAGGTCTGTCAAGAACCCACATCCAGGCCCATTCTGGTTCTTGGTAAACACCAGTTTATTGCATCTGTTGAAACTGAAGTCTTCATTTCCTTGTGGGCTTGCAGCTGGGGTCACTCTCAGCTCCCAGTAGTTACTTTCTGGTCCTTGAATGCAGCTCCCTCAGACTTCAAAGCCAGCAATGATCTTTTGCTTCAGAGTCGGCCTGGAACCTCTCATCTGCCTAGAATCTAACTTGCATTACCAGCTGGAGAAAATTCTTTGCTTTTAAATTGCTCATGTGATTAGATCTATCTGAAAAAAGAAAAATCTGTCTTCTGATTAACTGAAAGTCAATTGCTTAGTAATTTTAATTACATCTGAAAAATGCCATTTGATACATAACAGCACAGTCATGCGTGTGAGATGGCCCCATATCACACTCCCAGGGTTTAGGGTAGGAAGTCCAGGTACTGTTTTAGAATTCTGCTTACTACCTGCTTGTTACCACCTGCTTCCATTTGTGGATCTCCTGCTATCCAGGTTGACTTTTTTAAAGTTTGGGAGATGTTGGATACAACCACTTCCTTGTGGTGATGGTACCCTGAGTGTTTGCATATGTTCAGACTCATCAAACTGTATTGCAGATGGTGTTGCAGCCATGAAATTAAAAGGCGCTTACTCCTTGGAAGGAAAGTTGTGATCAACCTAGATAGCATATCAAAAAGCAGAGACATTACTTTGCCAACAAAAGTCCGTCTAGCCAAGGCTTTTCCAGTACTCATATGGATGTGAGAGTTGGACTATAAAGAAAGCTGAGCACTGAAGAATTGATGCTTTTGAACTGTGGTGTTGGAGAAGACTCTTGAGAATCCCTTGGACTGCAAGGAGATCCAATCAGTCTATTCTAAAGGATAGGTCAGCACAGTTGGATAGGTCAGTCCTGGGTGTTCATTGGAAGGACTGATGTTGAAGCTGAAGCTCCAATACTTTGGCCACCTCATATGAAGAGTTGACTCATTGGAAAAGACTCTGATGCTGGGAGGGATTGGGGGCAGGAGGAGAATGGGACGACAGAGGATGAGATGGCTGGATGGCAGCACCGACTCGATGGACGTGAGTTTGAGTGAATTCTGGGAGTTGGTGATGGACAGGGAGGCCTGGCATGCTGCGATTCATGGGGTCGCAAAGAGTCAAACATGACTGAGTGACTGAACTGAACTGATGTTACTTATATGCAGTTCTTGGGATATCAATTATATATCAATAAAGCTATAAAAAATAAATATTTGCATATGGTTAAGTTCATTCTTAGTGGTGTGGAATACCTGGGGCTGTGTGTCTGTCGACAAAGTAGCCTACAGAATGGTTTCTTCACCCTAAAATCCCTTTGATTAAGCACTTTGTAGACATCCCATCTCCACCCCCTGCCCCCCCGAACCAACTGTTGGCAACCACAAATCCAAATCTGTTTACCTTCCAGATAGTTTGTGTTTTCTAGAATGTAACATAAATGGTGTCATACAGTTTGTGGCCGTTTGTGTTTGATTTCTTTCATTTAGCAAAATGCATTTTAGGTTTATCCATGTTGTGGCTTAAATCAGAGTTTCTTCCTTTTTGGGGGACTTCCCTGGTGGTCCTGTGGTTCAGACTCTGTGCTTCCACTGCAGAGGGTACAGGTTTGGTTCTTGGTTGGGGAAACAAGATTCCACATGGCCAGCAATGCAGCCAAAATAATAAAAATAAAAATACAGATTCCAAACTCCACTGTAGACTTTAAAAAAGAGAGAGAAGAATTAAAAAAAGAGTTCCTTCCTTTTTTATAGTTCAGTAGTATCCATTGTGAAGAAGGCAATGGCACCCCACTCCAGTACTCTTGCCTGGAGAATCCCATGGATGGAGGAGCCTGGTAAGCTGCAGTCCATGGGGTTGCTAAGAGTCGGACATGATTGGGCGACTTCACTTTCACTTTTCACTTTCATGCATTGGAGAAGGAAATGGCAACCCACTCCAGTGTTCTTGCCTGGAGAATCCCATGGACGGGGGAGCCTGGTGGGCTGCCGTCTGTGGGGTTGCACAGAGTTGGACACGACTGAAGTGACGCCGCCGCAGCAGCATCCATTGTATGGATGTATCAAGCCTATACCTTTAACTGATGTCTTAAAGTCACATTGTAGTGTTTGCTGAAGTGACAGAATTCATTTTACATTATTGTCTATAGCAACAGAGGAACTCAGCTTCATCTTGTTATGGAAATAAACTTTGGTAAATAGCCTTTGTAAATATACTTTGTAAGTATAATGAGGGATACCTATTCATGCACTTTGTGTGTGTGTGTGT
Organism: Bubalus bubalis; assembly: GCF_019923935.1. Taxonomy (NCBI): domain Eukaryota; kingdom Metazoa; phylum Chordata; class Mammalia; order Artiodactyla; family Bovidae; genus Bubalus; species Bubalus bubalis. Next base: position 3,957,532 of record NC_059174.1, on the reverse strand, counting down.
GTGTGTGTGTCTGTGATTGACTTCTATGTCAACGGCTTCCTATCAAATTGACTTCTGTAAAATATACATGAGTCATACTGACCCCTCCAGCTGGACTTAATAGGGAGTATCTCTAGCTTGGAAAATGAGGAAGTTGTTTTTTAATCCTATTTGCATAAACCCTTCTACAACGTTTTCATACTGTTAATGGGGTTCTCAAGGCAAGAATACTGAAGTGGTTTGCCATTCCCTTCTCCAGTGGACTACATTCTGTCAGACCTCTCCACCATGGCCTGCCTGTCTTGGGTGGCCCCACGGGCATGGCTTAGTTTCATTGAGTTAGACAAGGCTGTGGTCCTAGTGTGATTAGACTGGCTAGTTTTCTGTGAGTATGGTTTCAGTGTGTCTGCCCTCTGATGCCCTGTTGCAACACCTGCTGTCTTACTTGGGTTTTATTTACCTTGGATGTGGGGTATCTCATCACGGCTGCTCCAGCAAAGTGCAGCTGCTGCTCCTTACCTTGGATGAAGGGTATTTCCTCACCGCTGCCCCTTCTGACCTTGAACGTGGAATAGCTACTCTAGGCCCTCCTGCGCCCGCCTGTGCAGCCACCATTACTTGGAGGTGGGGTTGCTCCTCCCGGCCGCCTCCCCTGGCCTCGAGTGTGGGGTAGGTCCTCCCGGCCAACATGAACAGTAAGAAAAGGCAAAATGATAGGATACTGAAAGACAAACTCCCCAGGTCAGTAGGTTCCCAATATGCTACTGGAGATCAGTGGAGAAATAACTCCAGAAAGAATGAAGGGATGGAGCCAAAGCAAAAACAATACCCAGTTGTGGATGTGATTGGTGATAGAAGCAGGGTCCGATGCTGTAAAGAGCAATATTGCATAGGAACCTGGAATGTCAGGTCCACGAATCAAGGCAAATTGGAAGTGGTCAAACAAGAGATGGCAAGAGTGAACGTCAACATTCTAGGAATCAGCGAACTGAAATGGACTGGAATGGGTGAATTTAACTCAGATGACCATTATATCTACTACTGCAGGCAGGAATCCCTCAGAAGAAATGGAGTGGCCATCATGGTCAACAAAAGAGTCCAAAATGCAGTACTTGGATGCAATCTCAAAAATGACAGAATGATCTCTGTTCATTTCAAAGGCAAACCATTCAGTATCACAGTAATCCAAGTCTATGCCCCAACCAATAACGCTGAAGAAGCTGAAGTTGAACGGTTCTATGAAGACCTACAAGACCTTTTAGAACTAACACCCCAAACAGACGTCCTTTTCATTATAGGGGACTGGAATGCAAAAGTAGGAAGTCAAGAAACACCTGGAGTAACAGGCAAATTTGGCCTTGGAATACGGAATGAAGCAGGGCAAAGACTAATAGAGTTTTGCCAAGAAAATGCACTGGTCATATAAACACCCTCTTCCAACACACAAGAGAAGACTCTGCACATGGACATCACCAGATGGTCGACACCGAAATCAGATTGATTATATTCTTTGCAGCCAAAGATGGAGAAGCTCTATACAGTCAGCAAAAACAAGACCGGGAGCTGTCTGTGGCTCAGACCATGAACTCCTTATTGCCAAATTCAGACTGAAATTGAAGAAAGTAGGGAAAACCACTAGAGCATTCAAGTATGACCTAAATCAAATCCCTTATGATTATACAGTGGAAGTGAGAAATAGATTTAAGGGACTAGATCTGATAGATAGAGTGCCTGATGAACTATGGACTGAGGTTCGTGACTTTGTACAGGAGACAGGGATCAAGATCATCCCCATGGAAACGAAATGCAAAAAAGCAAAATGGCTGTCTGGGGAGGCCTTACAAATAGCTGTGAAAAGAAGAGAAGCGAAAAGCAAGGGAGAAAAGGAAAGATATAAGCATCTGAATGCAGAGTTCCAAAGAATAGCAAGGAGAGATAAGAAAGCCTTCTTCAGCGATCAATGCAAAGAAATAGGAAAACAACAGAATGGGAAAGACTAGAGACCTCTTCAAGAAAATTAGAGATACCAAGGGAACATTTCATGCAAAGATGGGCTCGATAAAGGACAGAAATGGTATGGACCTAAAAGAAGCAGAAAATATTAAGAAGAGGTGGCAAGACTACACAGAAGAACTGTACAAAAAAGATCTTCATGACGCAGATAATCACGATGGTGTGATCACTGACCTAGAGCCAGATCCTGGAATGTGAAGTCAAGTGGGCCTTGGAGAGCATCACTACGAACAAAGGTAGTGGAGGTGATGGAATTCCAGTTGAGCTATTTCGAATCCTGAAAGATGATTCTGTGAAAGTGCTGCACTCAATATGCCAGCAAATTTGGAAAACTTAGCAGTGGCCACAGGACTGGAAAAGGTCAGTTTTCATTGCAATCCCAAAGAAAGGCAATGCCAAGGAATGCTCAAACTACCGCACAATTGCACTCATCTCACACGCTAGTAAAGCAATGCTCAAAATTCTCCAAGCCAGGCTTCAGCAATATGTGAACTGTGAACTTCCTGATATTCAAGCTGGTTTTAGAAAAGGCAGAGGAACCAGAGACCAAATTGCCAACATCCGCTGGATCATTGAAAAAGCAAGAGAGTTCCAAAAAAACCATCTACTTCTGCTTTATTGACTATGCCAAAGCCTTTGACTGTGTGGATCACAATAAACTGTGGAAAATTCTGAAAGAGATGGGAATACCAGACCACCTGGTCTGCCTCTTGAGAAATCTATATGCAGGTCAGGAAGCAACAGTTAGAACTGGACATGGAACAACAGACTGCTTCCAAATAGGAAAAGGAGTACGTCAAGGCTGTATATTGTCACCCTGCTTATTTAACTTATATACAGAGTACATAATGAGAAAGGCTGGGCTGGAAGAAGCACAAGCTGGAATCAAGATTGCCGGGGGAAATATCAATAACCTCAGATATGCAGGTGACACCACCCTTATGGCAGAAAGTGAAGAGGAACTAAAAAGCCTCTTGATGAAAGTGAAAGAGGAGAGTGAAAAAGTTGGCTTAAAGCTCAACATTCAGAAAACGAAGATCATGGCATCCAGTCCCATCACTTCATGGGAAATAGATGGGGAAACAGTGGAAACAATGTCAGACTTAATTTTTGGGGGCTCCAAAATCACTGCAGATGGTGACTGCAGCCATGAAATTAAAAGATGCTTACTCCTTGGAAGAAAAGTTATGACCAACCTAGAAAGCATATTGAAAAGCAGAGACATTACTTTGCCAACAAAGGTCCATCTAGTCAAGGCTATGGTTTTTCCAGTAGCCATTTATGGATGTGAGAGTTGGACTGGGAAGAAAGCTGAGCGCCGAAGAATTGATGCTTTTGAACTGTGGTGTTGGAGAAGGCTCTTGAGAGTCCCTTGGACTGCAGGGAGATCCAGCCAGTCCATTCTGAAGGTGATTAGCCCTGAGTGTTCTTTGGAAGGAATGATGCTAAAGCTGAAACTCTAGTACTTTGGCCACCTCATGAGAAGAGTTGACTCATTGGAAAAGACTGATGCTGGGAGGGATTGGGGGCAGGAGGAGAAGGGGATGACAGAGGATGAGATGGCTGGATGGCATCACCGACTCGATGGACGTGAGTCTGAGTGAACTCTGGGAGTTGGTGATGGACAGGGAGCCCTGGCACACTGTGATTCATGGCATCGCAAAGAGTCAGACATGACTGAGCGACTGAACTGAACTGAACTTCTACAACCAACCTCATTTATTTCCTAAATGTGTTTTGTGATAGCCAACATTTTTGATGGTAAAGCCTCATTCAGTCAGTTCAGTTCAGTCGCTCAGTCGTGTCCGACTCTTTGTGACCCCATGAATTGCAGCACGCCAGGCCTCCCTGTCTATCACCAACTCCCGGAGTTCACTCAGACTCACGTCCATCGAGTCAGTGATGCCATCCAGCCATCTCATCCTCTGTTGTCCCCTTCTCCTCCTGCCCCCAATCCCTCCCAGCATCAGAGTCTTTTCCAATGAGTCAACTCTTCGCATGAGGTGGCCAAAGTACTGGAGTTTCAGCTTTAGCATCATTCCTTCCAAAGAAATCCCAGGGCTGATCTCCTTCAGAATGGACTGGTTGGATCTCCTTGCAGTCCAAGGGACTCTCAAGAGTCTTCTCCAACACCGCAGTTCAAAAGCATCAATTCTTCAGTGCTCAACTTTCTTCACAGTCATTAAAATTTCCTAATATCTACTTAGTGGCTATATAACAGAGAAAGGATGCTTTATAATCTTTATGCAATGCCTCCAAAGAAATCACTTAAATTAAAAATTTACTAGGAAGTCCTCTAAGAAATAATTTTAAAAACAAGAAATTAATTAAACCTTTAAATGATCATATTTTCCTGCAGCTTTACAATTTCACATCCTTTTAATTCTGCTAATTTAAGAAATATAAAAGGTAGAAGATTTCCTGTGAAAAAGATGGAAAAGAGAAAACTTGAACTTATTTGGACTTACTATAAATTCATAATTTATGTGCAATTTATTTAAATGAGAATATTCTTTGTTCCAAACCTATTCATGTAAATGAATGACTAAAATAATGCATCTTACACAACTGTTTCACTCAAATATATTGCCAAGCTAAATATGTCATTTAAAACTGTTTCTTCTAGATACTGTATATATTTTTTAAATGTATGTTTATAAATATTAAAAAGAAAAAATAAAGCAGCATAAGAGAACATTACCTTAGTGGAACTATCTTATGGGATTCAAATGTGGTGCTTTTCATTGTGATGATTTTAAAACATTTTCTTTCTGTGTCGGTTGAAAAGTATTTAGAAAAATAACATAGAACAGAATGTAAGTATGAATTTTAAAGCAGTATTCATGATTGAGGGCAAAATTATTTTCCTCAAAGAGAACTGTTTCCTTCTCTAAGAAATGCATTATGATGATCATACTGTGGATGTTAGACAATGGACACAAAACACACTTAGGTGCAGTCATCTTGTGATCTGTTAAGTTAATAGCAAGGTTGGCATCAGATTCTTCTGATCCTAGTTAAGGTCAAGTTTTACAAGAATTTACTGTCTTTATTTTTTGGGCAGAAAAGACTAGATAGTCCCCACACACATACACAAAAACGTGTATGGAAGTCAATGCTTCGTGGAACCAGTGAGTCAAAAATTATACTGAGGGAGTAGCTCAGACTAACTACTCCCAGTTGAAATGTGGAAATATTCCCCTCTTTTTATAAATATTCCAATAATAACTACAGACCAGACATATTTGGAATTATACACCTTCTCTATTTGCTTTATTTAAGAATGCAAATCTCACTTTAAACCTCACTCTTTTTTGATGGAGATGGGGAGAGAAGGGAAGAACAGCTAAAATACCACCAACTCAAATCCCTGCAATGGTAAATGGGAACCACAGACTCCCTTCTCTTTTCCAGAGGGCTTTTCTGACTCTTTTTTCTTGGTGCCCCTAAAGAGGAACACCAATGATATTTTGGCTCAGTGGTAAAGAACGCCCCTACCAGTGCAGGAGACGCTGAAGACACGGGTTCAATCCCTAGGTTGGGAAGATCCCCTGGAGAAGGAACTGACAGCCCACTCCAGTGTTCTTGTCTGGAAAATCCCATGGACACATGAGCCTGGAGGGCTACAGTCCATGGGGTCGCAAAGAGCTGGACACGACTGAACACACAAAGCAGTTATCCTCCAGTTAAGATAAGAGTTTGCTTCTTAGAAGGCTAGATTTCCTCCACCCTTTTTATATGCAGGCACTTTATTTGGAAAGTCATCTCAGAGAAGAATGGGAAAAGTAAGGGGAGTTAAAGCAAGACAGGAGGGCAGACCAGTAAAAAGCCTTTCTTTGAGTTGGCCATCACTTCACGGAGAGCTGTTTAGAACATGCCTTGGACTTTCTGTCCAAGACCTGGATTCGGAAACATTCATCTGTCAGTTCTCATCCCACTGGTCAAAAACTTCCCAGTGCAGCATTAACCAGCCCTATCTACGCATGTGAGGTTGTGGGAATGTGAAGGACAACCTGATCTTTAGATGGTTGGAGACCGGGTGGAAGGGGAGAAGCTAGTAGGCCAGGTGTGGCCACTGTCTGGCCAGCAGTGGCTGTTGGTGTGAGATGAGCAGAGACGGCGTGAGACAGTGTTTGGGCGCGAATTTTGGGAAGGCTCAAACTGGAGCAGACATCAGAATCTCCTGAAATACTGACTGCAATAGATGGGTGAATCTCATCTCCCACCCCGACAGTTTCTGGTGCATTAGGTCTCGCGGGGACAGGGACTGGGTGATGCTAATGAGGCTGGTTGGAGGATCACACTTTGAGAATCACTAGGTTGGGGATCTCCAAGGCCTCCTTGTTTTTTAGGTTATGATTTTAATAACTAAAGGAGAAAATGACGCAGGAGAGAAATGTGAAAAAGAACAGGTACCAGCTAAGGCAAAATTCACTGATAGCAATAAGGAGATAAAAGTTTCACAAAATGTTCTTTAGATGTGCTCTATGAGCTCCACAGGGCAACTTAGGATAATTAAAACTAGCATCTCTAGCATTTAGGTTCTTTTTATCCATTTTATTCTTTTTCTATTCATCCCTCTTTCTTTTTTAAATTCTCAGCTTATTCAATACTTCATTGTTGCAGATACAAAAGTGATAGCCAGTGCTCATTATTTTAGATTTTACATTTTGAGGTCATGTCCTGTACCGGACATGTTTATGTCTTGGTTTGTATATATGGGTTATAATGAAAACACATGGAAATAACAATTTTGAAGCAAAATTAATAGTAGTCAACTGCAACATTATCAGGTGGTTTCAAAATCTCCTATTTTAGTATCAAGCTATCTTCTGAATAAAAAATTTAGGAGTTTAAGTCATTTATGGTGGTATAATGTAAATCACAAGAGGAGAAATTATAGTCCACATCCTTTGCTGGGTGTTGGACCTTAACAGCATGCATAATTCATTGAAAAGCACTGTGTAAAGGAATATGGAGTAACCTTCAAAAATAAATCAAGGAAAACCGGTTACTAATCTACACAGTAGTTTACCTGGAGGAAGGTAATGTGAAGGAAAACAGTCCATCATTTCACATGGCTTAATGCCATCCCTGGTGAAAGTTACCTAGAGCTACGTATTTACATGCGGAATAGAAAATATTTACGCCCAGATATCTGCCACTTGGAAAGAAATCAGCCAAACAATGATAAATGAATTGAGCAAAGTGAGTATTAAATTAAGCAGATAAATTTCACTTCGATTGTGTGAAGTTCAGCCAGAGGAGAAAGACTTGGAAGAAAAAGCCATAGCTGGGAGCATCCATGTCCATTGTAAAGGGACAACCATGTAATCAGGCATAAGGAATAAAATTGCCCACTGCCCAGTCTATCCACAAGCAGCTACAAAGCAGTCTGATTTTCTTGATAGATGGTAAATCTCCAGATGGATGGAAAACAGTGCTAAAAAACCCCTCATCTGTCTAGGGAAGACTTTCCTTTAGATGTGTTTCTAGTTTCATGTTAATCTCTGATGAAGTTTATAGATTTTGAACATTTTCTTTGATACTTGTAAAGACTATTAGCCTACACTTGACATAAATTTTGCTTGACTTATGCAAATATAAAATGGTAACTAATGTTAAGTTACCCATGGACTGAGAAGCCTGGTAGGCTACAGTCCATGGGGTCGCAAAGAGTCGGACACCACTGAGTGACTTAACTTACTTAATGTAAAGTTTTCAAAGCTTGAATTCTCTTACATACAAATGAGTTTCTGTGAAAGTTGGTAATTTGGGGCAGTTCTGGGAAGATACCAGGTTTGAGGGTCAAACCTAAAGTTCACACTGTGTGCCAAGGAAAATAGCTCCTTTAAGGTAAAATTATGCATAACACCTTTGGCTTTGATTTATATGAGAACATCCTCGTGACCTGCTTTTGATTACTTGTGACACTTAGGCAAAAGGAAGGAATGGGTGGAGGAAATCCGTAGCCTCACCCGTCAGAATACTTCTTGGTGATAAGGCAGAAAGTAAATTGGCAGGCACATGTACTCACTCACTGTTACACTCTGGGTTGCTTCTTACCTGCTTAGAATCCACTTTCAGGGAAGTTAGTAGGGTTGAGGCATGCTCTGCATTCCCTGATCCGTTCCTCACGTAAGCATCTATAGACATACGTTATAAAATCTATTTTAGTTCACCACAAAGCAAGCTCTAAATGCAGGTGTTCATTTAAGTGGTATCCAGGGAGCATTGATAGGGGTGTGAGAAGTGAGGCAGGGAAAAGGAAGGAAGTCAATAAGGTTTGTGTTTATGGAGTGGTTTGCCACCGGGCTGCAGAGGTTGAATCACATCAGTAAACATCAGGGATCTGTCAGATTCCAGAATTATCCAAGCAAGGACAATGAAGATGGACATTTAGCTGCCAACTCTGTTCCACCTTAGTCTCCCAGCATTTTCAGTTAGTCTTCCATGGAGGGGCTGAGAGAAATAGGACATGTACATGTACTGCAGTGCCAAGTGCCATGGGGTAGTGAGCCAGGCACAGACCATATTTACTAGTTACAAATATTTCTTTGTTCACTTGTTCCTTTCTTTCCTTTGTGGGTTGTCTTGAGCAACAACGTTGAGGGAAAGTACAAACCAGGAAATGATGTCCAGTAATAGAATCATTGAAGTTGGCAGTGTTTGTCCCCAAAGGTAGGATTTGGGGACAAAGGTTGGACTTTAAGAGTTGTTTCACTGTGTGGATTGATCCCAAAGCCTGGTTTATCTCCAAATTATCTAAGTTTCCACAAATCTGCAGCGATTTGATTTCCATGGAGAAAAGTAGAGTGCAATAAAAGCCTTCATGGATTTTTAAGAGGAGGCTTGTTGTAGAAATTAGAGGTGGTGATTTGCAAAGTGATTTGTTCATTTTAATTGCATTGATTCCATTCTTGTCAATGGGGTAGACTTCCGGAAAATAAACCTCTTGAAAAGAACTTAAGGGAGACCAAACGACAATGGTTCCCTGAACTTTATGAGTCAGGCTCTCTCTGGATACCCATCAATTAGAGGTGAAGACAATAAAAGGAAAAATTTGCCCCATCTGGTTCTACATAAAACTCCCCGAGAGCTTTGACAAAAAGTCTTTTCTGCAAAGAGGGGCCAGATCTCTGGAGAGGCATTTGTTTTTCAGACTTGTTGAAATGCTTTTCCTTTGCAGGGGTGTTATTTCAGTAGAGCCAGATGAGATGTGCTTACTATTTTTATAGTTTTTAAAGGCTTAAGCAGGGCAAATATGTCTTTCCAAGCTGCCTTCTGTAATAAGCCTGATGTTAAGGGAGCTTTATGTCCCATAAAGGGTAACATTAGCCTCATGGAGCTATAGGCGATTTCTGATAATCTTGAGGATGGCTCTGTAGTATCTGATGAAAGGAGGGCTTGTATTGTTTTCCAATTTTTAAAAGCTACTGGCATAAAATAAATGATATTTTGACCAAAATAACTTTTTCTGTATTTGACCAAGTTTTCAAAATCTGTATTTTTTACAGAGTATATAAATTCAAGTATTTGGAGCATTCAGAAAAATTTAATATATATATATATAATATATATATTTCACATTTTCTATGTGGCCCTGAACATTAATGTTATAATTGAATTTTTGTTTCTCCTTATTGGAAGGACTGATGTTGAAGGTGAAACTCCAATACTTTGGCCACCTGATGCGAAGAGCTGACTCATTTGAAAAGACCCTGATGCTGGGAAAGATTGAGGGCAGAAGGAGAAGGGGACGACAGAGGATGAGATGGTTGGATGGCATCACCGACGTGATGGACATGGGTTTGGGTGGACTCTGGGAGTTGGTTTTTAATAAGCTGTCTAGGTTGGTCATAACTTTTCTTCCAAGGAGCAAGCATCTTTTAATTTCATGGCTTCAGTCACCATCTGCAGTGATTTTGGAGCCCCCCAAAATAAAGTCTGTCACTGTTCCCCATCTATTTGGCATGAAGTGATGGGACCGGATGCCATGATTGTAGTTTTCTGAATGTTGAGTTTAAGCCAACTTTTTCACTCTCCTCTTTCACTTTCAGCAAGAGGCTGTTTAGTTCCTCTTTGCTTTCTGCCATAAGGGTGGTGTCATCTGCATATCTGAGATTATTGATATTTCTTCCGGCAATCTTGATTCCAGCTTGTGCTTCTTCCAGCCCATCGTTTCTCATGATGTACTCTGCATGTAAGTTAAATAAGCAGGGTGACAATATATAGCCTTGACCTACTCCTTTTCCTATTTGGAACCAGTCTGTTGTTCCATGTCCAGTTCTAACTGTTGCTTCCTGACCTGTATACAGGTTTCTCCAGAGGCAGGTCAGGTGGTTTGGTATGCCCATCTCTTTCAGAATTTTCCACAGTCTATTGTGATCCACACAGTCAAAGGCTTTGGTATAGTCAATAAAGCAGAAGTAGATGTTTTTCTGGAAGTCTCTTGCTTTTTCGATGATCCAGCGGATGTTGGCAATTTGAACTCTGATTCCTCTGCCTTTTCTAAATCCAGCTTGAACATCTGGAAGTTCACTGTTCATGTACTGTTGAAGCCTGGCTTGGAGAATTTTGAGCATTACTTTGCTAGCGTGTGAGATGAGTGCAATTGTGCGGTAGTTTGAGCATTCTTTGGCATTGCCTTTCTTTGGGATTGGAATGAAAACTGACCTTTGCCAGTCCTATGGTCACTGCTAAGTTTTCCAGATTTGCTCTCATATTGAATGTGGCACTTTCACAGCATTGTCTTTTAGGATTTGAAATAGCTTAACTGGAATTCCATCACCTCCACTAGTTCCATCACCGTCACTTGTTCGTATTGATACTTCCTAAGGCCCATGTGACTTCACATTCCAGGATCTCTGGCTATAGGTGAGTGATTACACCATTGTGTTATCTGGGTTGTGAAGATCTTTTTTGTATAGTTATTCTGTGTATTCTTGCCACCTCTTCATAACATCCTCTGCTTGTGTTAGTTCCATACTGTTTCTGTCCTTTAGACCTTTGCCACCTAAAATGAGGTATATTAAAAATGAAGTTTATGTTGTTTGTCCAAAATCCAAATTTTTACCAGCTTTATTTTATTTGACTTTAGGACCTTGTATTCTTAGACATGAAATTTTCTTTTTGTCCTTGAATATTGAGTAAAATCTCCAGATAATGCCGAAAGCTCAGCTTCTCTGTACATGCATGTGTGTGTGTTCTTAATCATTCAGTCATGTCTGACCCTTTGTGACCCTGTGGACTGTAGCCTGCCAGGCTCCTCTGTCCATGGAATTACCCAGGCAAGAATACTCGAGTGGGTTTCCATTTCCTCTTCCAGGGGATCTTCCCAACCCTGCCTCTCCTCCGTCTCCTGCATTGTCAGGTGGGTTTTTTACCACTTCACCACCAGGAAAGCCCCTGTCTGTACAGTTGTGCCAAATCACATCTTGGATAAAGAGTTTTAGGTGCAGTAGAAAAAGATAGCTTTATTGCTTTACCAGGCAAAGGGAGACAGAGCAGATTAATGCCCTCAAAACCAAGTGTCCCCACTTGGGGAAGATAGTGACAAGTTTTATAGTAAAAGAGGGCGTGATCAACTTGTGGACATTCTTCTCATGGGTTGGTGGTCAAAATGGAGTCAGTGTTGCCAGCCTTGAAGTTTAACTGGTCTGGGGTCTACATGCTTGTGGCCAGCATACCAGAACTTCTCCCACCTGGAGGGGATTTCAGCATCTGTAAAATAGCTAAAAATTATCATTGTGTGTATCCGCTGATGGGGAAATAGGACCTTGCCCCAAGGCTGCCCTTGACTGTTTCTCCTTCATCCATCTATTCCTTCCTTCCCTAATAAGCAACTGCTTGAATCTGCCTATTGGAACTTAGAGAAGGTCCTGGAGCTGAATGAAGCCCATTTCCTATAATCAGAAATGAGGGACAAAGGCCTTGTTCCCAGAAGCCCCCGAGGGTCCTGTACGGTATCATCAGCTTTACTCATTGATCCCTTCATCCAGTTCTTCTGTGACGACTGTTTCCCTCCTGTGTCCCAGTCATACATCTAGCTGATTCCCAGCTAACAGCGATGGCCCTGTTTCTGCCTTTGTTGCTACTCTGGCTTCTCCCGTCTTTAATCTGCACTACATGCAGAAGCAAGATTTCTCAACAAAATAAGTTTTGATTTTATAAAGCACGTCTTATGGTAATTTTGAAATGGCGTCCAGTAATTTCTTGAAATTAAGGTCCCAGAGTGTAGTTCTCTGTTAGTTGTTCACAGCCCACTTCACTCATTATCCTAACAGTTTTCTCCCATCCCCTGTGTCACTGTCATCTGTTTATACAACAAATCATGATACGTACTATTGCCTCAGTCTTTGAGCATGATGGAGATGATATTTGCAAATGGATAGTCCTATTTGTCAGCTCTGTCACACACAAAACACGCATGTACACTAACTTTCTCGCCATTGTTTTCCTTCTGAAGGCTGCTCAGGATTCGACCCTGGGAGGCGCTCAAAGCCCCTGGATTATAATGACAGCTCTGTCACTGATTTACTGTGTGATTTGGGAAAGCCCTGATCTCCATGAGCCTCACTCTCTCTGCCAAAGAAGGAAGGAGATGAGATTTTCCAAGGTGGATTCCATATTGAACCTTGGACGATTTGCATTGCAACAGGAAACCTTGCTTTTGATTGATGACACCTAGCTATTACTCCGAGTCACTTGCACTTTTTCAGACTGTTGAGCGCCCAGCTGTTTATGTGCAGTTAATGTACGTCTTTGTCACTCGCTGCCACTGTGAAATTACAGGCTCCTGGGGTTTGCCTAGTGCTGTCATACTGTGGGCTTTCAGGAAATGTGCAAATCATCAGCTCATGTAAGAAGTTTCCCACACAGTTTGGTTGTGTCTCTAATAGAGTTCTCTGTTCTGAGAAATAATGTATCAACAATTATGATTTCCAGTAATGCCTGACTGGAAAAGCGTTCAATATAAACTTACATTTTGAAAATGTGCCATTTCTTTCTAACCTTTGGAACAACAAATGCCAGATTTAAATTTCAATATTACCTTTGCGTTGGAACTTTTGCCATCTTCTCTTAAGCTTACTCCCTGCAATGAGCTGAATAATAATCTGTTGGGAGCTGAATTCTCTGTCTCCACTTCTCTGCTGTATTTTGGTTTAAAAAAGTTCCACCATGCAGCAGTGCCCAATGTGACCATTAAATAAAACTGTAATTAAGGTGACATTGGCAGTTTTGATAATTAGGAGTCTTGCCGAAACTGTAAGAGTAAAAATAACACTCCCTGGCACTGAGATGGGGCAGCTGTGGACTCACACTTACAATGTGCCTTGGCAACTTAACATGACTAATTGTCAGAGAACTTCTTCACAGGGGATTGTGTTCATCTTCAAAAGTGTCTATCTCTGTAGTTTCTAGAAGTCATGTATTTTCTCTTTGTTCAAGTGCTGCTGTTTTCCCTTGTTTTGTAACAGCCCCCCACATCCAGTTTCATAGTTCTTCTCAGTTGAGTTTGATGAGATTCCTTGTAGCTGTCTTGATGAGCTGCCAGTTCTTTCTGATTGAGCCAGGACCTAGGACCAGGCAGCCCACAGAGTGAGTTCTAGCTGGGGCCTGAGGGGGCATCTTGTCAACTCTTCCTTTCTCAGCAGAGTATTCTGAGTATCACAGTTTTTAAGTGTATTGTCCAGAGTAACTGAATTACAAGGTTTATGATGACTTCAGAATCTAGCTACATGTCAAAGTCTTCTGAAAAGAGCTTTTCTCCCATTACATGGAACCTGTTGAGGGACTGTTCTCTTCAGTTCTGGCTGTCCTTCTCATTTCCATATGCATCGTCCTTACTCAGTCTTCAAGACCTGGGTGTAATGTCAGTAGCTTGTGAAAGACCCAGGAGGCCAAGCAGAAAGTGGTGGCCCTCTTGATTTTCCTCCATTGACTTCTTTCTTACCCTCTCAATCCTTAACCCTTGATTGCTCTCTTTTTTTTTAATTTTTTAAATTATGAAAATATGGTAACACATTTACAGGAGACTTGGAAAATACAGAACAAGGTTATATGTAGTTCCACTATATAGTACAATTATTTTTTAAGTAGATAAACTAAGATTTTTAGTTGAAGTTTCAGTATCAAACTCTCAAAAATTAATATAACAAATATACAGAGAAGTAGAAGGATATAGTAGACTTGAAAAGCCCTATGAACCAATTCAATATAATTAAGATTTATACAATTTTTTTTACACATTATGATACAAACTCTATTCAAGTTCCCATAGACTATAAACTAGGAGACTCTGTAACATATCCAGGGATATAAGAACAGGTGCAAAAATTTCATTTTTACAGGTATTGAAATCATACAGAATCTGTTCTCTTATTACTGTGGAATTATGTTAGACAGCGGTATCAAAAGGTATTTGAAAATAACCCACATATTTTCAAGTGCAATGTGACATTTACCAGAGAGATCTTTGACTTAGCCATTGAAAGCTTCATTAAATTTAGAAGACTGAAAAAACAGAGAGGGTGTTTTCAGGGAAGACATCCTTGATCTCTTGTGAGTAATCATCTTTTTGGTTCTTATTACTAATGCCATGGATGGACTGGTCTAAACACGTCCCTCTCTTGACCCGGCCTCTTGACCTCAGTCTTTCTAGCCCATTCTTCAGGCTGATGTGAAGTCAGTCATTCTGACACAGCCATTTGAAATCGCATTCCTCCCCTGGCCCACAGTACATTTAGGCTTCACTTTACTTGGAGGACAGTGTCTGATTCCACATCAGGACGTCCCAGCTCTTCATGATCAAGCCACCCCACCTGCCTTTCCAGTCTGACCTCTCACTGTTCCACATCCTTTACCTTGGGTTTGCAGTAATACTATTTGCAGTTCAGAGTTGGTGTTTGAACAATTCTGACCATGGGGGCCTTAAAGTATGTATCCTAAGACACCTCACTTTTCCTTACCTGGGTCGCCCACTCAGCATGATTATAGCCAGACCTCTCTTTACAATGATTGGCCACCGGTCCAGATACACAGCAAAGCCTAGATACAAGTTATTGGTTGGACTTGCTGAAAGTATGGAGGAAAGGTCTTAAAGTAGGAATCTGGAGAAATAAACATACAACTAATATCATTGTTTGGGGCTTCCCTGGTGGCTTAGATAGTGAAAAAAAGAAATCCACCTGCAATGTGGGAGACCTGGGATGGGAAGATCCCCTAGAGAAGGGCATGGCTACCCACTCCAGTATTCTGGCCTGGAGAATTCCATAGACAGAGGAGCCTGGAAGGCTACAGTTCATGGGGTCACTGAGAGTGGGACACAACTGAGCAGCTTTCACTTTCACATTCAATATCATTGTATAAAAGAGAATAGACTAAGTGCTTGGTGGCAGAAAATTAATGCTACAATTTCCATATAAGGCAACTCTTCAGGAATTTAGGGGAAGAGAGGAACAACAAGGGTTGGAATAACCATGCACTGGAGAAGGCAATGGCACCCCACTCCAGTACTCTTGCCTGGAAAATCCCATGGATGGAGGAGCCTGGTAGGCTGCAGTCCATGGGGTCGCGAAGAGTCGGACACAACTGAGTGACTTCACTTTCACTTTTCACTTTCATGCATTGGAGGAAGAAAGGGCAACCCACTCCAGTGTTCTTGCCTGGAGAATCCCAGAGATGGGGAAGCCTGGCGGGCTGCCGTCTATGGGGTCGCACAGAGTTGGACACGACTGAAGCGACTTAGCAGCAGCAGTAGCGCTCTTAGGAAATGATGGGTCAGAATAAAGATGAAAAATGGCCTTTCAGGTAAGGGAAACAGCATTAACCAAGGTTTAGAGGAAGAAGAGCATGACATGTGGCAGGGACAGCAAGGTTATACAAACATACAGACATACAACACACACACATGCATGTATAGGTTTGTATTAGTCATGATAGAGTAGATAGTGCAGTGACAGGAAACATACATACATCTTGGAGGTATTATAACCAAAGCTTACTTACCATGTCATTCAGGAAGCTGGATCCGATCCCCCATGGAGTAGCATTACCTCTGGGCCAGGCAGTTGGAGGGACATCTCAGCACAAATAGGGTGTGGATAGTATATACATTCAGGACCTCTAGCCACGTCAGGGGGCTGGCCAAGAAAGTAACAGCCTGGTCCAGGAAGTCAGAAGCATCATTAGAAGATGCTGCACCATTTTGTAGTCTTACATAATAACTCAAATTTAAATATTTCTGTTGATGATCTTGTATGTTAATAACACAATCACTTTCTTAGGATTTGCACCTTGGAGTCAATTTATATTTCTTGTTCTTCCTCCCCCACTGTGTTCAGTCAACTGTTGGTGTTAAATAGAATCATTCTTCACAAATCTCACCCGTCTGTACTCCTCAGTGCATTCTTAGCTATTTATTCCAAGCAACTTTGTTCCTGTTAGTGAGAAATGGTATTTAGATTTAAAAATCCAGTGTCAAGGACTCACTGCTTTGTATAACTGTTTCCAGGCCTTGTCAGTAGACATACGTAGGAATATATTTTTGTTTTTGTTTGTTTTTCAGAAGAAAAAAATGCATTTTTATGCTCATACTGATTGTTTCTAATTCAAATTTAGAATTATAGAGTTTTAATGCTTAGATTTAATATTCATATATCTTTTACAGTGAGATCTTGATTAAAATAATTCTTCATCTCTTTTATTCTACTGTGTGTGCATACACATAATAGTTTCAGATTAACAGTAGTAATATTATTGCAAGCAATATTACTCAACACAATTTATGATTTCTTAACTTTGCTTTTTATCCTGAGAACATCTCCCACTAGTCAAATTGCTGTGTTTCAAATTCACTTGAAGTAAATACTTTCTGGGTTGTTAAGCAGTCACTGCGATAAGTTAGCTTATGTGTTTCACTTTGCTTTTGACTTTTAGGGATTAAGTTACTTGGGAAGAGTTTGATCCTCTCAGGTTTGCTTTTCATCTTTATAGGTGGGACCAAGCAGCATTTAGTATAGTACTGATTTTGACCTACTACTAAGGTCAAACCCTCAAATTAAACTTTGACAGAATTGAATTATTGATACCTATGGGTAGGTTGTTCTCTACAGTGTTGCACCATTTTTTCTTCCTATCAACAGTGTATGAGAGAGTCTGTTTATTCAGATATTGTCAACTGAGTAAGTGGTCAGCCTCTTTTGCAGTGTAATAAGGGATGAAAGTGTTGGTTTGCAAACTAGCCATCATTCACAGAGGCCAAGGGAAGACCAAAGGAAGAGGCAGACCACTCCAGATTGGTAGGTGGAAGGTTTTAATACGCAAAGGGACTTACTTACAAGGCTTGTCTTGGGTGGCCACAAGGCAAATAGATCACCACATGCACCCGTCAGAATATGAAAAGTTTATACGGAGGCCTTAACTGAGTTGTCACCTATATCATCCTTGAGACAGTTCCTGAAGCCTGAGGAGGGCCCCCTGGGGCCTCTTACTATGTCACCTGCCTCTTGTTTATTGAAAAGCTCAGGAGAGGTCAGGATGAGTTGAGGAAGTAGCATTGCCATATATACAGTACCATGTGTAAACTAGACAGCTAGTGGGAAGCTGCTGTACAGCACAGGGAACTCAGCTCAGTGCTCTGAGAAGACCTAGAGGCTCAAGAAGGAGGGGATATATGTATACATATAGCTGATTTGAGGATTCCCAGGTGGCGCTAGTGATAAAGAACCTGCCTGCCAATAGAAGAGACATTTGGCAAAACTAATACAATTATGTAAAATTTAAAAATAAAATAAAATTAAAAAAAAAAGAAGAGACATAAGAGATGTGGTTTCAATCCCTAGGTCGGGAAGATCCCCTGGAGGAGGGCACGGCAACCCACTCCAGTGTTCTGCCTGGAGAATCCCATGGACAGAGGAGCCTGGTGGGCTACAGTCCATAGGGTCACAAAGAGTCGGACACAACTGAGCGACTTAGCCTGCGGCATAGCTGATTCACATTGTTGTACAGCAGAAACTAACACAGTGTTGTAAATGTACCCCAGTTTACAAAAAAAAAAGCTTTAGCCTCCTAAGCCTTCCCCAAGTTCCAAAGGACAAATTTAATCAGTTAATATTTAGAGAAGTGAGCAAAGACAGAAACAAAGGAAAATAATCAAGCAAGACAAAATAATAATAGCTTAGCCATACTACAAAGAAAAGAACTCCTTAGTTCCTCCTCAGGGCTATAGACAATGTCCTTGAATCATTCTACAGAAACTTAACATGTCCTCCACTCTCTGTATCAGATGGAGAATGTTGACTGTGTGCTGACCACCACCACGTAAACCCCAGAATGATTAGAACCAGAAACTTGATGATTGTGATTCCTGAAATATCACCCTGTCACCACACTACCTCCCAACTGGAAGAATGTCCATGAGCTAATCAGGCAGCCTGCAACTCTGACCCCTAATGTTGCCTTTAAAAATCCGTCCCTGAAGGCCATGGGGGTGTTCTGGGCTTTTGAGCACTAGCTGCCAGTTCTCCTAGCTTGATTCCCGCTAATAAACAATGTATTTTCCTTCACCACAACCTGGTTATCAGTAGACTGGCTTTGCTGTGCATCAAGCAGACAGGCCTCAGGTCAGTTTGGTAACATTGCCACTGTGGGAACAGCAGTGAGCAGAGTGTATGTTCCAGGTCAGGGGGGAGTGTGAAGAGCCTGCTTTTGTCCAGGTCCAGTTTGTAGGTTCACTGGTGATCTGATGCTCTCAAGGTCCTCTTCCAACAAAATGATATTTCTGAATTTAAAATTTTTCTCTTGTTATGGCTGAGGTTGAGCATCTTTATATTTAAGACGAGAGCTGTTTGCATGTACATGAATTTGCTGTGAGATCCTGGGCATGGCTCTGGCCATGCTTCTCCTAGTATCTTCTCTGTTTTTAAGAGAACTCTTTAAATGGTGGGAAACTCTTGGCCTGATACTATATTTGCAAATATTGTACTCGTTTTTCATTTGCCTTTTTATATGCCCTGGTATTTTAAAATCACATATGTATTTTTTATGTGGTCCAATTTATCTTTTCTCAAGTTGTTTCTAGATTTTGAGTCATATTTAAGAAAAGCTTTTCCTAGTCCTAGGTTATAGAAGAATTTGTCCATGCGTTCTCCTAATATTTGCTCAACTGCTAAGAAGTTATCCCAACACTGTTTTTTAAAAATAATCCATCCTTTCTTCACTGCTTTGACATAAAGCCTTTATCATATATTAAACTTCTATATTGGTTGTCGACTTTTCCAGTATCCTTTTTTTATAGCATGTTCAAAAGCAGAGACATTACTTTGCCAACAAAGGTTCGTTTAGTCAAGGCTATGGTTTTTCCTGTGGTTATGTATGGATGTGAAAATTGGACTGTGAAGAAGACTGAGCACTGAAGAATTGATGCTTTTGAACTGTGGTGTTGGAGAAGACTCTTGAGAGTCCCTTGGACTGCAAGGAGAGCCAACCAGTCCATTCTGAAGGAGATCAGCCCTGGGATTTCTTTGGAAGGAATGATGCTAAAGCTGAAACACCAGTACTTTGGCCACCTCATGCGAAGAGTTGACTCCTTGGAAAAGACTCTGATGCTGGGAGGGATTGGGGGCAGCAGGAGAAGGGGACGACAGAGGATGAGATGGCTGGATGGCATCACCGACTCGATGGACGTGAGTCTGAGTGAACTCCGGGAGTTGGTGATGGACAGGGAGGCCTGGCGTGCTGCGATTCATGGGGTCGCAAAGAGTCGGACACGACTAAGCGACTGATCTGATCTGATCAAAATGGAACTAAAAACTTTTAAAGGCAGAGTTAAAAATGTTTTAATAAACAGTAAGCCTTAATCTAGTGATAATTAACCTAGTTAAATCTAGAATTGATCATATCGGTAAATTCTGATTATTTGCTTCAGGTAATATGAAGAATTCAGGAAAATTAAAGTGATAATCCAGTAAGTAAATAATAGTCAAATACTCTTATCGTGAAATGATATTTATCACTGCCATGATTATGAGACAGTATGATATAATATTACTGAATATGGCTTTATGGAAATCTAATATTTTAAGTAGCACAGAGAAGTTAGCATATTATATATATGTATCTTCAGCCTGAAATAAACTTGATAAAGGTTCTGATGTATAAAAATGTGCTTTTCAGAAATTTCCCTTGCTACTGAGAATCTTTCATTTTTTAGGGGAAGCTCATTATTAGATCCACTCTGCTAATCTTTGCTGGAGAACTTTAAGCCACAGACTTGTGTAAGATGTTGGATTTGGCAGGAACACTCTCAGATCTCCTGCTCCTCTGCCACCAGCCCCCCTAGGGTTATAAATTTGCTTCCTTGTGATTGCAGCTTTAGTTTTCCTCTGACTCTCCTTAGGTAATAAAATCATTAGTTAGTTCTGTATTTGCGTATTAAAACCCAAAATGAGATAACATTTTGCATGTCAACTTGCATTTTTTTAAAAGGGCTCTTTTGGGATTGAATTGTATGTGTTTAAATCTGAGGAAATAGACATTCTTAATATGATACTGGGAGCAAAAATGTTTCGAATCTTCCTCAAGGAAAATTTGCTCATTTGTGGACTGACTTCCACTTCCACAATGTGTCTGAGCTCAGTCATCCTTCTGGTTTCAGCTCACGTGTCATCTCCCTCAGGAAGCTTTCTCTGATGACTATTGCTCACTCTATATCCAGTGCATCCTTATTTGTCTCCATCAGCGCAATGGCGTTGCCTTCCTAACACGTTCTCTTTCTGTGTGTTTGACCCAGGTTTGGCTGTGCGTTCCTTGAAGACAGGGATGATGTTTTATAAGCTTGAATGGCTTTGTATGTTGTGCTCCATTCACAGTGTCTGGCAGAGAGGAGACAGAATACTTGTTTTTTAATTGCTTTTTTTGGGGGGGTTTGTGATGGTGTTCAAAAAGTGTTGTTGATACGTAGTCATGGCATCATCATGGTGAGTCATTTGGCACCTGCTGCATTGTTGTTGTTAAGTCACTCAGTTGTGTCCAACTCGTTGTGACCCCGTGGACTGCAGCACGCCAGGCTTCCCTGGCCTCCACCATCTCCTGGAGCTTTCTCAACTCATGTCCATTGAGTCGGTGATGCCATCCAGCCATCTCATCCTCTGCTGTCCCCTTCTCCTGTGACCTTCAATCTCTCTCAGCATCAGGGTCTTTTCTATGTTTTTGTTGGGCTCATTTCTCTGGAGTCAGAGCATTTATGACATTTTACACCCATGCTAAGAAGAAAATGCTAGCTGGTGCTGGCGATATATTTGATGTGTAATAAACTTGAGTGATACCCTAGTCAGAATATGCAGTGGGTGAGATCTGTTATCCAGGTAGAACAATTAATGTACTATGAATATTTCAGAATAGTCACAGACAACACCAATTGCACAGTGAATAATTACACAGTGAGGACATAATGAATCTTTACATGATTGAAAGCCTGACAGAACATTGAAGGGCAAAGCTGGAAATGCCCAGGAACAAAGGCCTAAGTTTTAAAAGGTAGTAAACTAATTAAAAACGTTCCTAGAAGGCAATGGCACCCCACTCCAGTACTCTTGCCTGGAAAATCCCATGCACGGAGGAGCCTGGTAGGCGGCAGTCCATGGGGTCGCACAGAGTCGGACATGACTGAGTGACTTCACTTTCACTTTTCACTTTCCTGCACTGGAGAAGGAAATGGCAACCCACTCCAGTGTTCTTGCCTGGAGAATCCCCGGGACGGGGAAGCCTGGTGGGCTGCTGTCTATGGGGTAGCATAGAGTCGGACACGACTGAAGTGACTTAGCCGCAGCAGCCTGAAATAAGGAAAGAAACAAATTATCATTGTACTAATAATGTAAGATACTGAGGCTTAGGAAAGAACTCTTTGGCAGCTGTGACTGCCTTTTTCAAAATATACCAAAGTTGTAAAACTTGCTTGTCACTGTTAGACTGTAGAGATAATGATCCAGGTTTATCTAAAAGGAAATTGAGAAGATCCGTCCTGAGAATGGTGGAGAGCTGTCACAGGAAGCTCGAGAGATGATACGGGAGAAAGCCTTTGGTGTTGCCCCTGAAATTTTCGGCCCAGGGACACTGTCAGGATTGTTTGTTACCCACAGGCCTTTCATTGTATGCCTGTCAGTAACAAAGCCAGTTATCTTCCTTTTGTTTTCTTTGTTCGTTGTTTAAGTGTAGAAATTATTGAAAAATTCAAAGGAACAAAATTGATTTCTTCCCTGCTTCTAGTTCCAACCCCCAGAAGAAATGACTATTACCAATCTGCTGTGTGTACTTCCTGACAGTTTCCAGGTTATATAATCTGTGTGTTTGTGTGTCTGTGTGTGCATTTGTGTTTATGAAAGTGAAATCACCAGGTTACTGCTTCCTATTGGACACCTATTTAAGGTGTTACTTATCACACTTGGACCACGTGTCATGGGGTTCTTTTCCTTTGTTGTTTGGCCTGTCTCCACACTTCATGTTCTGTTCTTGGGATTGTTGACTCCAAGAAGGAATATAAAGAGAACAGGTTAGGATCTTTAGTGTCAGGGAGCAGGGGATTCAGCGAAAGTTCAGAGCAGAAGAGTTTACAGTTCTCCAAAATGAATTTTTTGACAGTACATATTAAGTACTGCAGATTTAACTCATTTGCTACATATAGTTTTAGATCTGAGGGTGAGATTTTTTTAAAGAAGTCAACCATAGCGTTCATACTGAATTAAAACACAAACAATAAAACTGAGTATAGCATTCCTATTAAAGAGTCAGACTTTTATAAAAGATTTCCTACATATGTGAAATCAGTACCTTATGATTTGATATGTTTTAAAAAGATGGAGCAGCAAAGTTAACCATTCATGACCCCCTTCCTTCTTGGGCAAATGGTGCAACCTTTTCCCCTGTGGAAGCCATTTATTTCCAAGTGTTTTCCTATCAAATATTTAAGTAACAACAACAGCTGGTCACAACTCCAGAGAGACATTAGGAAGAAAGCAGTAACCTCTGAAAATGAATTGAGTTTATAAGTAGAACTAGTTAGAATGGTAAGTTTCATTTTATATTAGGGAGAACATTTGTGTTTGGTAGGCACTTTAATTTTTAGATTTCTCTGTTATATCACAGTTTAAAAATACAGATGTAAGGGCAACCCCAGATCTTATTTTGCAAAATATATGGACATTCTTATTCAGAATGTGAGGAAGGGCAGTGGCATCTAAAACAAAATTCTTCATTTTTCCAAAATGCCAAAGCAGTTCATACTAAGTTTAAAATTTCCAAACATGTAAAATATCATGTATGAAATGAGTTGCCACTCCAGGTTCGATGCATGATACTGGATGCTTGGGGCTGGTGCACTGGGACGACCCAGAGGGATGGAATGGGGAGGGAGGAGGGAGGAGGGTTCAGGATGGGGAACACATGTATGCCTGTGGCGGATTCATTTTGATATTTGGCAAAACTAATACAGTTATGTAAAGTTTAAAAATAAAATAAAATTAAAAAAAAAAATTTCCAATTCTGTTCCATGAATATTGCTGCCACATTTTGCACATAGACAACTGAAATGTTGGTATTCATCTTATTATTAATTTTTATAATATGTGTTTATTTGTTTGGCTGTGCTGGGTCTTAGTAACAGAATCGTCCTTGCCACATGTGGGATCTAGTTCCCAGACCAGGGATTGAAACTGGGCCCCTTGCATTGCGAGAGTGGAGTCCTAGCTACTGCACCACCAGGGAAGTCCCGGTTATCCATCTTAAGATGAGTAAAATACAAAGTATTCCTGGGCCAGTGTGAAGTATATTTGTGTGTGTGTGTATATATATCCTGGAGAAAGGCATGGTAACCCACTCCAGTATTCTTGCCTGGGAAATCCCATGGACAGAGGATCCTAACAGGCTACAGTCCATGGGGTTGCAAAGAGTCAGACATGACCGAACATGTGTGTGTGTGTGTATAAACTCAAATTTCGTGTATGCAAAGATTAAACATTAGGATACTGTCATTATTCTAAGTAAAACTTATTAATGTGTTTAAATAAAGTATATAGAAATATAGAATCACAATACTGAATGTTTAACATTAAAAATTGCAGCTGTATGTTTTCACTCAATTGTGTTAGAGTGGTACTATCACTCATTTTTTGGTTAAGTTTTATATTCTGACTTACTTTGCTTCAGGTAGTGAGATCACAGGAAAGGTGATCTAGACCCATTAGTTGTAATTAAATAGCAGCACTGTCTTAGAATTGGAGTCCACTCTAGTGTAAGAGGAGAAGGAAATGGCAACCCACTCCAGCACTCTTGCCTGGAAAATTCCCTGAACGGAGGAACCTGATAGGCTACAGTCCATGGGGTCACAAAGAGTCGGACACGACTGAGTGACTTCACTTCCACTTTCACTAGTGTAATATGTCCATTAGACATGCCAAGAGGGGTCGTGCAGGCTGCCCTCTCAGAGTGATACTCATCGCATGAGGATGACCAGGTGTGAGGTCTCACAGGTAAGCCTTATGAGAACTCTTTGGAAAAGAGAGGAGCTGGGGACTGGGAGGGAGACGGATGTCTTCACATAGTAGAAGAGCAGTCAGCTGGAAAAGAATAGTTTTAACTCAGGTGGACATAAAAGACCAAAGAACAGTGATTAAAAATCACAGAGATGCAAGTTCATACCTATACAGGGAAGCATTTCCTAAGAAATCATAATTGTCCAAAAATGAAAGTGATCTCTTGGCAGAAGGGCTGAAGCTTTTCTGCCATATCTCATGCTTCTGCCATAAAGAGAGCCGATGGTGATTGAAGGGGCCCCAGGTTTAGTTTTCTGACCACTGGTGAATCGTTACAAGCAAGGGAGATTGCTTCCCATGAACAGAAGAATGGGGAAACTCAAAGACTGATTTTTTCTTTTTGGAAATATTTTGTTGTATCATAGTGTTCCTACATGTCAGAAGGTATGGGAATTCACATGAGATTAGGAAAAAAGGGAAAGAGAGAAAAGAAAAGGCATGCTGAAGTCCCACGGTACATAACAGGTGGCATCAAACCAAAATTGATGTTGATAATCAATGTCAAAATATCTTAGGGTATTATGGACAGAAGTACAGGGATGAAAGTTAATTCAAGAAGCTTAATGAAAAATGCAGAACTGAGAAAATTGACAAAAGAAGTAACAGAAAATGGACCTTTAGGATATTTTAAAACATAACTCGAGCAACATTTGACTGACTTCTAGAGCCTCTGAAAAGTATTTCTAAGTAAGTGTGGAGCAGAGAGATCAATAACAAATAGACTCTGCTTATCCATGTTTGTTTTACTTTATTTGGAAGGACCATGGAAAGCCACTGAGGGATGGAATAGGTATTGATATTATTGTGGCTATATTAATTTTTTGAAGCTTTGCAGTGTAAATTTAATGAGCTGGTGTCTGAAAGTTTCCTTTGTGGTTCTGGGAAAAAAATCTCTCTTCATCATACAAACGTGTTTTTAGACATTGTCAAGTGAATCATCACGCACTTTTTGAAATACTCATATTCAGCCTTAGTACAGTACTGTACTATGGAACAACAGACTGGTTCCAAATAGGAAAAGGAGTATATCAAGGCTGTATATTGTCATCCTGCTTATTTAACATTTATGCAGAGTACATCATGAGAAACGCTGGGCTGGAAGAAGCACAAGCTGGAATCAAGATTGCCGGGGGAAATATCAATAACCTCAGATATGCAGATGACACCACCCTTATGGCAGAAAGTGAAGAGGAACTAAAAAGCCTCTTGATGAAGGTGAAAGAGGAGAGCGAAAGAGTTGGCTTAAAGCTCAACATTCAAAAAATGAAGATCATGGCATCCGGTCCCATCACTTCATGGGAAATAGATGGGGAAACAGTGGAAACAGTGTCAGACTTTATTTTTTTGGGTTCCAAAATCACTGCAGATGGTGACTGCAGCCATGAAATTGAAAGACGCTTACTCCTTGGAAGAAAAGTTATGACCAACCTAGGTAGCATATTCAAAAGCGGAGATATTACTTTGCCAACAAAGTCCGTCTAGTTAAGGCTATGGTTTTTCCTGTGGTCATGTATAGATGTGAGAGTTGGACTGTGAAGAAAGCTGAGCTCCGAAGAATTGATGCTTTTGAACTGTGGTGTTGGAGAAGACTCTTGAGAGTCCCTTGGACTGCAAGGAGATCCAACCAGTCCATTCTAAAGGAGATCAGTCCTGGGTGTTCTTTGGAAGGAATGATGCTAAAGCTGAAACTCCAATACTTTGGCCACCTCATGCGAAGAGTTGACTCACTGGAAAAGACTCTGATGCTGGGAGGGATTGGGGGCAGGAGGAGAAGGGGACAACAGAGGATGAGATGGCTGGATGGCATCACCGACTTGATGGACGTGAGTTTGAGTGAACTCCGGGAGTTGGTGATGGACAGGGAGGCCTGGTGTGTTGCGATTCATGGGGTCGCAAAGAGTCGACACGACTGAGCGACTGAACTGCACTGAATCCCAAACTCCTAATTTATCCATCCCCCTCTGCTTTCCCTTTGGTAACTTTAAGTTCTTTCTCTTTGTAGTCTATTTCTGTTTTGTGAATAAGTTCATTTGTATCTTTTTTTTTATTTTTAGTTTTCACACATAAGTGATATCATAGGGTATTTGTCATTCTCTGAGTTATGTCACTTAGTGTGACAACCTGTAGGTCCATCTATGTAGCTGCAAATGGCATTATTTGGTTCTTTTTTATGGCTGAGTAATAAGAGTTTTGTTGACTAGGGGAAGGGATGAAGAAAACAGTACTCTACCTTCAAAAGCAATAAGTACCTCTTAGTACCTGGAGTAGGTGGCTCTTTGCTGCATGTTGGAGGGTCTGCAGTGAGGGTTGTGTCTGGAGAGGGCGTGTGAGGGTTTAGTGGGGACCAGTACAGCTACTGTAATCTCAGCAGTTCATCACAATAACCCCTTGAAGTCAGTATCAGTCTAATTCTAAAACAGAGAAGACCCAAACATAGAACTGTTACAAGAATTATCCAGCATCCCATGGTGCTGCTGCTGCTGCCAAGTCGCTTCAGTCATGTCCGACTCTGTGTGACCCCATGGTGAGTAGGTAGCAAACCCAGATATCACCAGGCCGTGACGAGGTGTGGGCTCCCTCTGCCAGGATACCGCCCTACCTGGAGCCTGAGCTGTCTTGTGTTGGTAATTCCATGTTCCAGACTTTTCCTCACCCTCTCTCCTGGAAATTATATCAGCTTGCTTGTCTACTACCAGATTTATTTGGACTCTCTTCTGTCCTAATGACATGTTTGCTGAACAGAAAAATATCCCATGAAGTGAATGTCTTCCGGTCAGTCCTCCAAGTCCCTCATGCAGACAACACCTGGCTCCTGCCGTACAGTTTCTGTCCTGGAGCAAGCTAGGGCCTCGACAAGTCCACATTCCTGGTGCAGAAACTGCCTCATCCAACTAGCATGTGTTTGCATAGTACTGAATGGGTTTAGTGGATTCAAATATAACTGCTTCTTTGAACAGAAGAACTGGCAAGCTAAGAGCTGGCTTAGCTTCCTCTATTTTTAATGCTGGGTTACCAGAAGTTTCTGCCTGCTCCTTTTCAAATATTCAGTGTAGACCCTGTGGTAATTTCTATTTAGGGGAAATGGGTGCACATTAGACTCCAGATGTCCATCGTAGGTCAAGAGAAAAATACTACATTCCACCAGGAATAGCTGCTAATTGGTTTCTCGTGCAAGGAGGGACCTTTTCTAGGGGAAACTAACACATTTATTCATAGAAAGGGCAGGAAGGAGCTGGTTTTCTCCAGGGCACTTGCCCATTTCCAGCAGCAGTGCTGGTAACAGTGCCGTGGTGGTGATGAAGTGAATCATTGGTGCGACACTTGCTGAATCCTTAGGGCATCTTCCTGAATGTGAGTGTTGTGGGGAAGAATGCTGGGAGTATCTTGAGAACATGAGCAAATCTAGCTCCTTTAGTTAAATTCTCTTGTATGGCATTTTAAAAAAGACTGTATTTCGTGGGTGGCAGCACCCAATTTTGTTATTTACTTGATTGTTTGTGAGAAATAATACTATAAGAACAATTCAATTCATATATATCCAGGTGATTAGGATAAAGTTATATGTGAATTATGTATATGTATTCTTATGCATGTGTATATAAAATTGTGTGTGTGTACACGTGTGTGTATAAATTATATATGTAGTATTTTTGCCAAAATTTTTCACGTAAGAATGGCTTTCAAGTACATATACTGAAATCTGTTTAGAAAACCATCATTCAAGCCAGGGGACCACGGTCTTAAGAGAACCCCCAAATTTACGATGTTCACGGTATTGAGTTACAACCAACACTTTGCCCCAGTTTTAAAAACAAAATAGGATGTCCTAGTGACATCCCCTTATATTTACCTTCCTCTGAAAGTATTCTGAAGATTTAACATTTTCATCCATGTGGTCAAGATGGCCTGTGGACGTCTAATGTAACTGAATGCTTTGTTTGGGTAAAAGCTGCTCTATTTGATTATCTCTTTGGCTTAACTTGGTTTGATTATGTACATCTGAACATTGTTTAACCTGTGCTCCTGTTTTCCCTTTGGGGCTTAATAAAGTTATTAAAAAAAATCTTGCAACATTGAAGGCCAGCAGAGCTACCTGTGAAGGAAACATTTTGGTGCTGCAGAGTGAGTGTGGGTTTGTGTGGAGTCATGGGCAAGGACACAGGCTCTTAAGACAGACCAATCAGATTCAAACCCTCTTCACTTTCTACAGACTGCAGGACTTTGGACAAGTGGCATTCTTCACTTTCCTCCAGTATATAATGGAGGCAGTAGTAACACCGGTCACCTCTCTGGAGTTAGGTAGAATTCAGTGAAGAAGCCCCTTAAGGTATGGAGCTGCTGCTGCTGCTAAGTCGCTTCAGCTGTGTGCGACTCTGTGTGACCCCCATAGACGGCAGCCCACCAGGCTCCCCCGTCCCTGGGATTCTCCAGGCAAGAACACTGGAGTGGGTTGCCACTTCCTTCTCCAATGCATGAAAGTGAAGAGTGAAAGTGAAGTCGCTCAGTCATGTCTGACTCTTAGGGACCCCATGGACTGCAGCGTACCAGGCTCCTCTGTCCAGGGGATTTTCTAGGCAAGAACACTGGAGTGGGGTGCCATTGCCTTCTCTGAAGGTATGGAGCAGTGCCCCTAATATTTTGTTTTTGGCTTTTAATAACAGCCACCACCAAAACCAAGCTCTAACAAGTTGGAGGAGTTTGGGGCCCATATTGAAGTTCGATCTTGGTTTGGTCAGGGCTCTGTCGCGGTTCTCCTGTGGTGCACTTGCTTAGTCGTCCTCTGTGTGCCACTGGTGGTGCTTTAGTCACTCAGTCGTGTCCAACTCACGACCCCGTGGACTGCAGTCCACCAGGCTTCTCTGCCCATGGGGTTTTCCAGGCTAGAATACTGGAGTGGTTTGCCATGTCCTTCTCCAGGGGATCTTCCTGACCCAGGGATTGAACCTGGGCCTCCTGCACAGCAGGCAGATTCTTTACCAATTGAGCCACCAGGGAAACTCAGTACCAGAGGTCAGACTTTGTTTTCATGCTGAGCTTTCTTGTGGTCACCAGATAGATTCAAAAAGGAGTTGAGGTGTCATACTTACTCATTCTCCTCTAAGAGGAGGGGGATAGGGTTTCACTGTCACGATTATTGAATGGAGTTATGAACGGACCATCCTGCACAAGTTCTGTAGCCCAGGGAATGTCGTACCAATTTACTTTTGCCTGTGTTGAAGGCTATCTCTGAACCACTGTCGTGAGAGTCATGAGATCCCCCTGAATGGCTTAAACATGTCAGGACTCAACGTCCAGAAGGGTCTGGGGTCTCACACACACCCAAATGAGAAGACTGCGAAACAGTGAAGGAGGGTGGAGTGGTTTTGGAGGTAAATCATAATATTTTCTACTGAATTTCATAAGTATCACTTATTATTATATAATAACTGTGGACAGTAATTTAATGACAATGACAATAAGGCGTATTCTGTTTGCTCAGAGAGCGAATGACCAGCCCTAGCTTTGTTCCTGTATGCCAGAGAGCACTAATGTAGAACCTTTGCTGATTTTTCTACTTGACTTCTGGATCATTTAGCATATTCTAGGCTTCAGTATTTGTATAACATAGCACGATCATTGGGGATAGTACATGGGTTTCAGCTGGAAACCGCTCTGCCCCAGAAGCAGTTGCCTCTGTCACTCCATGTATTATAAATGTGTTTTTTTTAAAGCGTAAAGATCGGCTCAATTGTTGTGATGGTTATTTGCCTGTTTATACACAGAACCTCTTCCAGCTCTTCTGTGATCTGCTCAGGTTGCAGGGGTTCCTCTCCTGTCATTTGCCTTGAGAGTCGGCTGCCAGCTAAGACCAGTCAGTGGAAAAAGCCAGGCGTTCCACCTGTTTCTCTCCACTCTGTGTAGGGTCTTCAGCGGCAGTTGTGTCTCGCCCGGGTTACTCTGGCTCCCTCCTGTCAGTCCTGGCCTTCTGCCTTGCTCCCCTAGCCCTGTGGTGTGTAGCAGCTTAGCTGCTGTTGCTGATCTCCTGCTGGCTCCATTCCCTGTTTGCCTTTTCAAATCTTCCAACACCATTGTAACTGGTGCCTCATATTCAATTCTCTCTATTGAATTACCTGGGTTGGACTCTGTATTAATGCCCTGACCCCGACTAATAAAAATCATTGAACTTCAAAATACTGAAATTCTAACTGACTAATGACATTTTTCTAGGAATAAATCCTATTGTCTGTAATGCTAATGTCATCTATTTATTTTTCCTAAAAATATAGATTTCTTGGTGAAAAAAAGTTTTCTTTGAAACCTGTAATTCCTATGATGATTTAACTCCTTAACTTGAAAAAGGTATGAGATTTATTAAAACCAATTATAAGCACATTGTTTGAAAAATACTGTGTTTCAACTCGTTTTGATCAAACCCCATTATTGAGTCCTATTTGAAATACAGTTGCAGACATCTGTGATATTGAAGCCTAGTTATTGAGGTGGGATGCTGTATTCTTCTAATGAAGGTTTGGATGGTCTATTGAAACACACTGGTATTGAACAAAAAGCACTTTGGTAAACTGCACAAAATACAGAACTTGACAGCCACCTGGAGCCCTTGGAGAATCGATCCTTTTTGATAGCTGGATTGTTTTTCAGATGACTGAGATTTTGCCCATTTGTCTTCGTGATGAATTGTTTGGTCACAAGGAAGAGAAATTCACTGGGGCTGGGTTAGGCCAAAATAAGTAAATAAGTGAAACGATTGGAAAGACAGTAGGGGACTCAATGAGAAGGCAGAAACCGCAGCTCAGTTGGTTGCAGAGGGAGTGGAGTTGGAACCTGCGGGCTGTCAGGGTCCTTCCTGTGTCTCACAGTTGGCTTCTCCGGAGGCTCTGCTGCATCCCTTTCTCCGTGCTCCCAGCCCAGCTGGAGCCATGTGTCCTTCAGGGCAAACGCACAAGTCCAGGGGTGTGCGCTCCTGGTCCTTTTCCTCCTCAGCAGGAATGATGGGAACAGCCGCCTTGGCCAGCATGTCCACAGCACTGCCTGTGCGCCCAGGTCTTGTTTAAGAAAACACGAGCCCTTTCCTGTGATGTGAAGTGTGTCTATAAGGTTTGGAAT
Source organism: Bubalus bubalis (assembly GCF_019923935.1). Classification (NCBI taxonomy): domain Eukaryota; kingdom Metazoa; phylum Chordata; class Mammalia; order Artiodactyla; family Bovidae; genus Bubalus; species Bubalus bubalis. Next base: position 3,925,847 of record NC_059174.1, on the reverse strand, counting down.
GTAACTTAGTCATTTCTCAGTGTGACGTGGTGGTACTCACTGGCAGCAGTGTCTGCTCTGATAGCAGATGACTTTAGACGGCTGTATGTATATGTTTGGTAGATGTTTTATGTAAGTGTTAATTTATTTTGGATTTCCTCTTGGCAGATGTCACTTGTCATTGTTGATTGGTATTTGCAGTTTCTATTTTGTTACTGCTGGGTTTGTTTGGTCTTAGAAACCAAGTAGCCTTTATTATAATTGCATGTAAAATAGAGTTAATTAAATTTTAGCGAGAAGGTCTTTCTCCCAGCTGCGAAAACTCATGGACCTCAGGGCATGCACGTTTCTACATCTGACCAGGTGTAAGAAGGGAAATCATTTGATTAAGTAAATGTGCTTAATGCATGTGGAATCGCTTCCTGGAGGCCCCAGAATCATTGCATTTTGATGTTAATTTCCTTAATTCCATTGTCATGGTCTCTGTTTAATCAAACACATTATGTTTGTGGTAGGCAGGGTTGTGGTGCTCAAAGATGCCCAGTTCTAGTCCCCAGAATATGTTACCTTACATGGCCAAGGAACGCTTCAAATGGGATTCAGGCGCTAGAACTTGTGATGGGGGCAGGTTTTCAAGGTGGGTGCCATCTGATCACATGAGCCTTAAAGCAGAGGATTTTCTCTGTCAAGGGTCAGTCAGGGAGATGTGGTGGAAGAGAGGAAGTGTGAACGTGAGCCTGAAGAGCTGTTGGTGGCTCTGAAGCTGGAGGAGGGGATCATGACTCAAGGAATGTGGGTGGCCTCTGGCCCGGTGGAATGGGCCCCGCTGGAAGCCAGTGATGGTACAGGGACCTCAGCCCTCCAGCTGCAAGGGAATGAATTCTGACCACAAGCTGCTAGAGCAAGAGGACTGACTGTCCCCTGGAGCTTCTGGAAGGGAACACAGCTCTGATGCTACCTTCAGTTTAATCTGGAGGGACCCCAAAACATTTCTGAACTGCTAAATAATACATTTATGTTTTAAGTCACTCCATTTGTGACATCTCCTTATAGCAACAAAAGAAAACTAATTATGATGCCCAAGTCTTTCTTTCTTCACAATAAATTGGAAATTATTTCTTAAAATCAGTGGGGTCTTCTTATTCCAAGTAGCTTTTGGCAGCTCGTATTTTCCAAGAATGGCTGCAACAGGCTTTCCTACCTCAAATGCTTTTTGAGAACTTTGCTGTACATCCCCACAGGAGGGGGATGGCTATGGCCTCTGTGACTGGCTCCATGCACAGGATCTGGCCAAAGTGATTCCGCATTACCTTCAAGACTAGGTGCACAGGCAGTACTGCTTCTAATGCTTTCTTTTTTTCTTGTGGTGCTCACTCTGAAAGCTTTTGGCCATCACATGAGAAGACTTGGTATCCAGCAGCTGCAAATGAAGAGGCTACTTGGAGCAACTGCCCAGAGAGGGATGTCCACAGAGCCCCAGACAGGCCAGTCTCCAGCTATTCAAGTGTTCTCAGCCTGGGCACCAGACATGTGGGTGGAGAAGCTGTTACAACGATCAGCATCTGCCTGTGGCCATGGAAGGAACCCAAGCAAAAGCTTTCCAAGTGGTTCCAGTCAATTATTGTTGTTGCTAAGTCGTGTCTGAGTCTTTGCGACCCCATGGACTGCAACACGCCAGACCTCCCTGTCCCTCACTATCTCCCAGAGTTTGTTCAAGTTCATGTCCGTTGAATTGGTGATAATGATGTCTATTGAATCCAGTCAATACCAGATCCATTAATTACATAATTACAGTTTTACTTTAAGCCACTCTTTTGGAATGATTTGTGATATAATAATAGTAACTGGAAAATATTTTTGGCTATGCATGTAATGTTAATAAATTTGTGCAGAGCTGTGTGCAATTCTAGATGCAAGAAAATCCATTTACCCGTCATTTCGTCAGTTATTACACCAATACTAACCACTTTTGTTCTCAGTTATCTCATACCCTTTGCTCCTCATTTTCTTGGTACTATGGAGAGCTTTTCTTGATTTTTCTCCTGGGCTGCTCTGTGCCCAGCCACCTGTGGTCTCGAATTCCACATAACCTGAGAGCATGCTTTGAGTTTTCATAGTGAGTTGCAGTTTTATTTTCCTGCCTGGACTCATTGGCAGAAGACCATTCATGCTTTATTATTCACTCAATGCCTGGGAGACCTGGAATTGACCTTCCAAATCCATTACTAGATTCTTGAGGTGAATTAGATAAATCTGTTTTCAGTTTCTATTGATTAAGGAGAAGCAATGGAACGATATTTAAAACTTAGCCCAAAGTAAAACTTGCCTTCCTATTTCTTACCTTACAATATATGTCTGCAGTTTTTGAGAATTTCTTGAAGGTGTGTAGTACTGTCTCATTAATAACAGTTGAAGACTTAACACTTCTCCTGCTTTAGCTGAGAACTTACTGTATGGCTTCCCTGGTGTCTCAGTGGTAAAGAACCTGCCTGCAGTGCAGGAGACTTGGATTCAATCCCTGGGTCGGGAAGATCCCCTGGAGAGGGAATGGCAGTTCAGCCCAATATTTTTGCCTGGGAAATCCCATGGACAGAGGACCGTGGTGGGCCATGGGGTCACAAAGAGTCGGACATGACAGAGCAACTGACACGCTTTACTGTGTGATGTGGAGAGGACATGAATGATGCCATATTTTATTAGCAGTTTATTTTGAGCATTCTGCTATGCCTTTCTTCTTCAATCCACAATTTTTGATAAATCATACATAGAAAGACTGGGGGCTTAGGATATTTTAATATCATCATGAAACAAAATAATAAAAATTATAGAACTAAAAGAGATATAAAGGAATGTCTAGTCTGATCCTAACATTTTTTAAGATGTGGCATCATAAATCCAGAGAAACCAAATTAGCTGGTTGCAGAGCCAGAATTAGAAAATTCATTTATCTGAGTGTGTCCAAGCAGCTCTCCTGTGAGGTGGGCGAGAACTCTGGGTGTGTTCATGGCTCTGATTAGGCTGCAGAACTCAACAAGAGAAATTCACCCTTATAAAGGTTGTTTATAGGGTTCTCAAGAGAAGCCATGACATAATTGGCTGTCTAGAAAAAAGTGAATCTTTGATTTTTTTCCCCAAAATTTTAATTTATTTTAACTGTGCTGGTTCTTCACTGCAGCCCACAGCCTTCTCTAGCTGTGGTTCATGGGGTTGGTTGCCCCTCAGCCATAGGTATACATATATTTCCTCCCTTTTGAAACTCCCTCCTATCTCCCTCCCCACCCCACTCCTCTAGGTTGATACAGAGCCCCTGTTTGAGTTTCCAGAGCCATACAGCAAATTCCTGTTGGCTATCTATTTTACATATGGTAATGTAAGTTTCCATGTTACTCTTTCGATATAGCTCACCCCCTCTTCCCCTCTCCCCATATCCATAAGTCTATTATCTATATCTGTTTCTCTACTGTTGCCCTGTAAATAAATTCTTCAGTATCATTTTTTGGAATCTGAATATATGTGTTAGAATACAGCAATTACCTTTCTCTTTTTGACTCACTTCACCAATATCTCATTTTGAGTAAACAGTATGTTCTATATGGAAGATGTTTGTTATCAGAAAAAAAAAATGATCAATCTTGGGCCCTATTTGCTCTTGCAAAATTAAAAGTATAGCATACACATGTAACATATATATGAATACATACATATTTGTCTTAGGGGTTGCTTTATCTTATGAGATTGTCTCTGTGCTACACTGCTATTTGCAACAGATTCCATTTTGAGAGCTCCTTTTCAGGTCTGACCATACTTGAGTTTATCTTATGTATTTCATGTTTCATATTAATGACTTATTTTATTCTTGATAGGTTGTGTCTCTGTATTCTTGGTTTGGGCAGCTATTACAAATTACCATAGATTGGATGGATAAGCAGCAAACATGTCTCTCGGTTCTAGATGTGGGAAGTTCAAGATCAAGGTGCCGGCAGATCCAGTGTCTAGCAGGGGCTCACTTGCTGGCTTCTTTTCTCATATCCTCACTTGGTGATGGGGAAGCAAGCTTTTTTCTCTCTTCTTAACTAATCCCATCAAGAGAGCTCCACCCTCATGACCTAATCACCCCCCAAAACCCTCCATCTTCAAAAACCATCCCTCAGAGAGAAGAGTTTCAGTATATAAATTTGTGGAGGATAAAGACATTCAGTCCATAGCAAGTATCTTTTTTTTTTTTTCTTAAAAAAAAAAATAATAAAAGCTTTTAGCACTTTGGACTACAGTAATCCCCTACATATAAACCTTCAGGTCTTGAACTTTCAAAGAATTGAACCTGCATGTCTTAGTCTTGCGTGTCCAGTCACATAAATAAGTTCTCATGTCTGGCGTACATTGTCCCTGTGTGCATCCTCTACAAGTGGTTGTGCTTTTCCTCCCTTCCTCCTTTTTTCCGCCTTCCATTTCCTTCCTTCTTCCTGCTCGTAGAGTCTTCCTTTCATCTTGTCTTGTGACCTTGTCCACAATCAAAGCCATCAATGGCCAACCAAGTCCTTCTCATGTTATGTGACTGACACTTTCTGCCTTTCTGTTCTACATTTTGGGGAAGGAAATGGCAACCCACTCCAGTATTCTTGCCTGGGAAATTCCATGGACAGAGGAGCCTGGTGGGCTATAGTCCCTAGGGTGGCAAACAGTGGGACATGACTGAGTACACTATGCACATTCTACATTTTAGGACTCTTGTGATTACATTGGATCCACTGAGTTAGTTCAGGACAAACTACATGTTTTAAGGTCTGGTGGTTAGCAACTTTAACTTCCTCTTCACTTTTGATTCCCATTTGCCATGTAATGTAATATATTTATAGGTTTCAGGAATTATTAGGCTGTGGACCTCTTTGGAAGGCCATTCTGCCTATTACACTAGGCTGCGCTGATGGCACTGAGGATTCTTTTACCTGCCCTGGTTTCCAACAGTGTGCTTGGATCTCATGATCCTTCTCTTAGGGAGTAAGGCTGGGCCTGTTGCTTTCAGCCTGGAGACCAGAAAGCTGAGATCTTAACACCCCTAGCTATTTTGGACATTTGTTCTATTTCTGATTCAGAGAGCTACTTTTTTTTTGAACTTTTTATTTTGTATTGCAATGTAGCTGATTAACAATGTTGTGATAGTTTCAAGTGAACAGCAAAGGGACTTAGCCATTGATGTACATATACATGTATCCATTCTCCCCACAACCCTTCTCCCATCCAGGCTGCCACATAACACTGAGCAGAGAGTTCCATGTCCTCTACAGTAGGTCCTTGTTGTTTATCTGTTTTAAATATAGCATTATGCACATGGCCATGCAAAACTCCCTAACTATCCTTTCCCTCCAAGAACCATAACTTCATTTTTTAAGTCTGTGAGTCAGCTGTTTATTTTGTATTATTTTTCTTATGTATCTTGGTGATTTTCTGTTTTTCTTTTTGACCTTTCTTAAGAGTCTGGAGCAGTGAGGATTATGAAATACGAATCTGTCTTATCATCTTGATATGGAGGTTCTCTAAATTCTAATAGTAGCTCAGTATGGAGCACTCAGATGTATCCTTAGAAAAACTTAAAATACTTGGCCAGTTGTCATACAGGACAAATTAGTGTTTTACTGGTTTGTGAAAGTGTTAGTTGCTGAGTCATGTCCGACTATTTGTGACCCCATGGACCCACCAGGCTCCTCTGTCCATGGGATTCTCCAAGCAAGAATACTGGAGTGGGTTGCCAGTCCCTTCTTCAGGGGTCTTCCCAACCCAGGCATCAAACCTGGTCTCCCACATTGCAGGCAGATTCTTTACTGTCTGAGCCACCACAGTGTAACACGAACCATGGGTCTTAAAACAAGAGAACTTGTTACGTCACAGTTCTGGAGGCCAGAGTCTTAAATAAAGGTGTCAGCAAGGCCGCACTCCCTTGGAGGCTCTAGGAGAGGAGCCTGCCTGCCTCTTCCAGCTGGGTGACTCCTGGCTTTCCTTGTCTTGAGGCAGCATTGCTCAGATGTCTGCTTCTGTCTTTATGTAGCTTTCCTCCCTCGGTGTGTCTTTTCTCTAAGTATCACTGGGTCCACATCTCCCTCTCCTTTCTCTTCTAAGGACACCAGTCACTGAATTTAGGACCCATCCTATTCCAGCATGTGCGTGCATGCTCAGTTGCTAAGTCGTGTCTGACTCTTTGCAACTCTGTGGACTGTAGCCCATGATGCTCCTGTGTCTACAGAATTCTCCAGGCAAGAGTGCTGGAGTAGGTTGCCATTTCCTTCTCCAGGGGATCTTCCTGACCAAGAGGTCTAACCCAGGTCTCCTGCATAGGAAGGCGTATTCTTTACCGCTGAGCCACCAGGGAAGCCCTCATCCAGTATCTGCCTTAATTTGGTTATATCTGTAAGACCCTGTTTCCAAACAAGGTCACATTCACAGGTACCAGGGATTAGGAATTGAAAGCATCTTTTTGGGGGAGAGGACATAATTCAACCCACAACAGGTGTATTCTTAAATGTATTTCCCGTGTATTTGTTTTACTTTCCCACTTAAAGTTGCCATTCACCCTATAGGGATTGAGTCAATTATGCCTTCCCTGTGTCCCTCTCCCCAAATCCGTGTTTCCTAGAGAGTAACTGCTCAATAAACGCCTGCTGACTGACCCAGGTGACTTTTGGCCATAACACTCCAACCCTTACAGGATCTGCTGAAGCCAGAGGGAAAGTGGACGTACCAGTGTTTTCCAAAGCAGCTGTGCTTATAAATTCATATTGCAATGAGGTATTGTCTCAGAGGGAGCCTTTGTGGCATGCAGCGTGAAATAAAGGAAAAACACAGAACTAGAAGACCTTTGGAAATTAAACAGAGTTGGCCATACATTTGAAGAGTGGGAAAGGCATTTTCAAGCATGTCATTAAAGGTGAACACCAAAAAGAAACATCTCAATAGATTTGATTGCCTTTTTATGCTCAGTGTGTCAAAGAGGATTATTCCCGGAGTTAAAAGGAAAGGACAAGGCGGGGAGGCAAAAGCAGCCAGAAGAACTGATGTCTCCTCAGCTCCGAGAGATGCAGTGGAAATTTTCTCAATAGAGGACCATCGATCAGTACTGCTATAGCGTGAAGGATGGTCATTTTTAGTTAAATAAGACATGATTCTTCTATCTGATCTGGTAAAAGTAAACTAACAATGCTTTTTTAGCTATTGCAAATTTTATCTTATCTTTTAAAACCATGACTATTTGAAAATCAAGATTGTATTTCTAAAAATGTTATACATGATGTGTATAAAACCACATTGCATTGAATTTTAATTAATGTAAGGTAAAACAATAAATATTCTTTTGGGAGTAGAGAGATTAAATTAGGTTTAAAAAGCAAGTTAAGCTATTTGATACAAGTCCACTTCTCCATGTTTGTAGAGCTTCTTTTCTTTCAGACAAAGTTGGCAAGTAATTTTTAATTTTAACTCAATTTATGAGGTGTTTCATTTTGGCTTCAGGTGCAGAGAAACTCATGATCCCAATGGAAAATGTCTCAGCCACCTGCCTGCCTTCTCTCCCCATCCGTCCTGCTTTTCTTTTGCCCCAAAGCCTCATCCAGCCACTTCTTACATTGCCACTGCCACACTTTTAAAGAAGAGGTGCTCAGTGCCAGCTCTGAGGTCTCCTGCAGCCAGAGCAGGCACTGGGATGCTCTGATGATGATCCCATCCCATTCTTTTTATGAGGGTTCAGCTTCAGTATCTGTAGGGGGAAAGATGTCTCATTGAGCCAGGCATCCCTCGTGGTGCTGAGATGCTTGTCCTGCTTCCCCCCTCACCCCCGTTCTGGGAGCTTCTCCATTCATCATCAGGTGGCTCTCAGTCCCTGATGATGGTCTCATAGGGCAGGTACCAGATCTGAGCGCAAGACCATGGTCAAGGCCTCCCCACTACGCAGAGCCTCTGACCACAAGGCCAGGCCTCCCCACTACCCAGAGCCACTGAGGACACTCTGGCTAGGACCAGCCTCCGCTTTTCTCAGGAGCAGTTCCCAGAATACCAGAGAGGGTGGAGAGCAATCTCGAAGCATGTAGTTGTAAGCATGTTGTATGCATCCTAAAACTCAGTGATGAACAAAAATGTTACCATTCACCTTAATGTCCACTCATCAGTGGCTACTTTGTGTTTGCCCCTGGGTTATCCTTTTTTTTTAAGGGAAAAATCCAGAACCTTGAGTTTCAAACAGAAATCGGAACAGACTGTAGGAATCCCCCTGGTCCAGGAAGCAGGAGCGGTCATTTGTATTTCAAAGGAGGGTCAGAGGAAACTCCCGGAGATAGTCTGATTTTCAGCTACACCCCCCAAGTCCTGTTATGGGGTGTATGTGCAGTGTATTTCAGTTGTTTCTGTGTATGGGAATCAAGTGTGGGTTTAGTGAACATACAGGCAGCCTGGTTTCAACACCAGTGATTTTGACTCTGTCTGGAACATGCTCAGGAATCTGCATTTATCTCATAAGGCAGGTGTGATTGCTATATTTCACTGAGGCTTAGGGAGATTCATTTATTTGTGTGTGTGTGTGTGCTAAGTAGCTTCAGTCATGTCCAGTTCTTTGCAACCCCATGGACTGTAGCTCTCCAGGCAAGAATACTGGAATGGGTTGCCATGCCCATCTCCAGGAGATCTTCCCGACCCAGGGATCAAACTCACGTCTCTTGCATCTGCTGCACTGGCAGGCATTTCTTTACCACTAGTGCCACCTGGGAAGCTCTCATTATTTGCCTAAAATTCCCTACATGTTGAGGGATGACTATTCATTGGAAGGACTGATGCTGAAGCTGAAGCTGAAGCTTCAATACCTTGGCCACCTGATGTGAAAAGCCAGCTCATGAAGAAGATGACCCTGAAGCTGGGAAAGACTGAGCACAGGAGGAGAAAGGGATGACAGAGAATGAGATGGTTAGATGGCATCACTGGCTCAATGAACTTGAGTTTGCGCAAACTCCAGGAGATGGTGAAAGATGGGAAAGCCTGGCATGCAGCAGTCCATGGGGTTGCAGAGTCGGACGTGACTGAATGAACAATAACAAGAACCAAGGTTTCCCTCCAGTTCTGATGGCAAAGCTTATTAACCTCTCCATGAAACTCCCTTAGTGCACACAGCCCGCCTTCGTTAATCCAGAAAGCAGATGTGGTGTAATAAAGGGCTGATTTTGCTGAGCCTGGAGCCTGTGCACACAGACGTGACCCTCACATGACCCTGAGCTTGAGGGGTGTGAGAGGCTCTGAGGTGACAAGCAGCTGGGCCCCAGAAGGAGGAAACAGAGCTACTGCCTCTTTGGAAAGCTGAACAGAATCCACGGAAAGAAGTTGTTGGTGACCATCACTGGTCTAGATGCAGTAATACTACTTGGATGCAGTTTAACAAACATGATGGGTCATTGCAGTTTCTGAAAATAAAAAATAGACTTGGAGGTCAGTGATTGGTCCCTGTTGTTGCACGGTAACCTCCCGTTCAGAACTGCCAAGCCCTGGGCTCACTTAATCTGACCGTCCTTGTGAAGTATGTGGGCCTCAATTAGGGAGCCCGCCATTGCCTGGCCTGTAGTCCAGGAGACAGGGCCTGGTTTGCCTCTCAGGGGTGTGGAGGAAGATACACCTTGTGTTTTCAAGTAATGGATGCTGGAGCACCCCTTTAAAAATATTTATTTATGTGTTTGGCTGCACCAGGTCTTTAGTTGTGGCACTTGGAATCTTTAGTTGTGCCATGTGGGATCTAGTTCCCTGATCAGGGATGGAATCTAGGCCCCCTGCATTGGAAGCTCAGAGTCTTAGCCACTGGACTGCCTGGGAAGCCCCTAGAGCACACTTTAAAACTCGAATGTGCTCATTTTAATTTGCCTGGTGAGTCTCCGAATCTCTGACAGGTAGATGGAGGCTGAAGGTTTGAAGCTGGAAGTGCCCTGTGCTCTGATGACCCCTCAGTCGCGTGGTTCATGACCTGGCTGACAATATGTCGGCCCAGGTTAATGTCTGAAGCTTCAACACGTTGTGCTTATTCAAGAATTATTTCTAACAGGTATCAGGTGCTGCTCTAGCTGAGTCACTTAAGTAAATGTAGAATGTTATTTCACCTCTTCTCAGTCACAAGGTTTGGAAGTGGCAAGGAACCTTCTGTAGGGCATAGAAAAATGGTGAAAGACAAAGGCTGTGGTAGGGAGAGACACAGCAGAACATGGGTGAGCAGGCACATGAAAAAGAGTCTACACAAAGAGGCTGTTGGATGTGTGGAGAGAGAGCTTGCAGTGATGGATGCCCGGCCAGGGAGCTGGCACGGGGCCGGCCTGGGACGAGGGCCCAGGTGCAAAAGCCTGTTGCGCATGTTGATTAATGGCTCGAGTCTTACGAATGAGGACGTCATGTTGTTCTAGTCCAGGAAACCCACCGAAAGGATTGTTTTAAATGTGCAGCAACAACAGAAAGTGCAGTATTAATCCTTCTCCAGTCATTCTGCTGCGGGCCTGTGGGGTGAGCAGGCAGTCCCACTCCATCTGGCGCCATGCAGGCCGTCTTGGGGTAACGGCTGAGACTGAGAACCCAGCTTCCTTCTGAACTGCCCTGCTTTCTCGAGCTTGTCTGCTTTCTTTACAAAGGCAGCATTCTGTTCACTTGTGATCACACAGACTGAGGGCACAGAAGCAAATTAGGGTATCTGTTTAGAGTTTTAAATGTTTATCTTTTTATTTGGGATTGAAGCTGATGAAAAGTAAACCAATTAGTTAAAAAACCCCAAATGTCTAAATATCAGTAACTGTGTTCAGCAGCTTCTCTACAAGAATAGTATTAGAAAACACTTTAATTGAAATACGAACTTTAATTACAATATGTGATAGTTACAGAGAAATGCTGTTTTTGCTACTTGGAAAAAATTGAGTTGGTGTATGTCTATGAATGGTAGGATTTGATATGCACCTTTAATTAATTGATGAAGATGATCGATAGGCATAATTAATAGTGAGGGATAAGAGTAGGTGTGTTTTTGAAAGTGTTAGCTGCCAGATCACATATAAAAATGGGGAAGCAGTAAAGCCTCAGAGAGTGAGCTTTCATTTGGAATCAAAAATGCCTATGTTCAGGTCCAAGTTTTGCCATGGTCAGCGACTTGAAGTTAACCAATTAGAGTCTAGGTTTGTTTGTTTGTTTGTTTTTAATCCTGAATTGCTAGTATCACATCAGGTCCTGGGGGTCTAATTCTGAAGAGAAGCACACACAATCCTTGCCTATCATGGAGTTTACAGTGTGGCGGGGCGGAAGGAAAAATATAACCATGTAATGTAATGTATGACTGTAAAATTACAGCTGTTTTGTAATCACAATCTGTGTTTTGAATTCTGAAAATAGGAAATTAAAGGCCATTTTAAATCTGTCTTTGGACATTGGCATTATTTCCTTAGAGGCATGCTTTAATAAAGAGGACTTCTAAAGAACATACTTAAAATTGATATGAGAATAATGACTTAAAAATCATAGCGACAGTCTTGCCTTTACTTCTGTCTTTTTCCTCTTTGCTTCAAATAAATACCACAAATTAGTAGCTAGGTGAGCATTTTTATTACAGATACTCAAGACCAGGCAGCCTGTCTTGTACTCAGATAATAACAGAATAGGTCCCACCATCCCTTATCCTGTGAATTGTAAAGTAAAAAGGCCCAGTGGTGGACAGAGAAGGCAGGTGGGGCTGGCCCCATGGTCCTGGCATTGAGGAGTGCCCTCTGCAGTGGCTGTTTTCAGATAGTCCACTGGGCTGGCCAGGCTGCTGTGGGGTTGGGGCCCAAGGTTCTCGAGACACCACCTCTGGACATGAATCAAGACCAAGGCAGATCTCACTGCTCAGTTCTTTTTCCAGATGAGCCAAGTGTTTCAACAGAGAAGTTGGGACCATGCAGAACAAAGGACCATAAAATGAAGATCTGTTTATGTTTGGGTGATTTACAAAGTCTCTTTTTTCCTCCTGTTACTGCTGCTGTTTTTAGAGATCTTATGTTGGGTGGTTTGCCAGGCAGTGTTTCACCTTTATTATATAACTGATTACTTTCCCCCCATTCAGAGCACTCTTTTCCCCTTTCATCATCATCACCAAGACAGTAAAGTACATTTGATTTAGTATCTTTATTAGGATGGTCTGACAACCATTATTTCCCCTCAGCTCTGTGATGAGCCAGCGTCGCCACCACACATGTCCAGCTCCAGCCATGTGCGTTTCCGTGACTCTTCCTCTATAGGCAGGACCCTGTCACCAATCAAGTAGGAACTGATTTTATTCATGTTGTTACCTGGCAAATAATCTCCCTTCCACGCTTCATAATAGTCTCACGTCATTTCTTACAAATACAAACAGATGACTAATTCGGCCACATTACTGGCTCATTACTGGAACATGGAAATAAACATTTTTTGAAATGTGACGGCAAGAAAGAAAGTTCTAAGGACCGCCCTTATCTGAAAGGAACCAACTGCAAAATCATGGCCAGCCACATGTAGGAAAAAAATCCCGTATTTGACCGAACCAGTTGGATGAATAATAAGGCATGCCCAAGGACTCTTCTGTTATTTTTTTTTGTTTATTTGTTTTCTGGTCTCATTTAAAAACATTCTTCATAGTTTATTTTGAGGACTGTATTTTAATATTTCAAGTAATCTCCAGTGTCATGCATTTTTACCTGAATTCGTTTAAACTATCTGCTGCGAAAAAGCAGGCAGGGCAGTGGGATGTTTCTGGTTATAATGTAACTGGTTTACCTTTAAAAGTCTTTATCCTCTTTCTTTAAAGAAGTAGGAGAGTGTCTCAGTAGTTTGTAGGAAATTGCATTGCTCAGTTAGACAGTGATTTTTTTTTTTTTTTCCTCTCCAGCAAAGCTTTAAATGTAACAGTCATTCAGGTCACTCGGTCTTATCTTTTCTCACCTTTGGCTCCTGATAGAAGCTTCCCATACACATGGATGAGCATCCTAGGGAAGAAGCAGAGTGAGCCTCCAGGGAGTCAGTGCATGGACATCTCTAGAAGTTTCTATGGGGAAGAAACCTTGGCAAGGACTTTGGAATCACACCACTTGAATATATTCAAGGTGAAGCCTCTCTTTCTTTTTTTTCCTTAGGCTACTTTTCTTATTTTTGCATAAAGAAGAGCAAGGGAAAGAATATTTTTCTTTGTCTCTGCTTCATGACTTTTCCTACAATGACTAAAGTTTTAGCATTTATTAGTGCTTATTATTATTATAATGTCTGTTCCACAACTAAGCCTACAGATAAAATCAGGTCCTTTTGAAAACTACAACAATATAACTTACAGAAGAAAGCACAGGAGAATATTTTCATGACCTTGGGGTAGGTAAAAATCTTCTTCAACAGGACACAAAAAGCAGTAGCTTTAAAGAAAAAAGTTGATCAGTTGAAGTACATTAAGAACTTTTGTTCATCAGAAAACATCTGTGAGAAAGTGAAAAGGCAAACTACAACAAAGAAGTCTTTTGCAATACCTTTATCTGCTAAAGGGCCTCTTTTCAAACTATAAAAAAGATTCCTACAAAACAGTAAGGAAAAGAAAGAGCCCTTAAAAGTGTGCAAGACACTTAAGTGTGCAGTTTATAAAATAGTCTATTTAAACATGAGAATGGGTTCAATATTTTTCATTCAGTGAGGAAATAAAATAGTCAATCAGTAAAAGCATAACATGATAGAATTACGTGCTCACAAGGATGACTAAAATGAAAAAGACTGAACATTTTCAGGTGTTGGTAAGGAAATGGAGCAGAGAAAATTCTCTTAACACTTTTTGGGGAAGGGTACAGTCTCTCTGGAAAATCATTTGATGATATCTATTAAAGATAAGGAGAAGATGAGCACGTGTCCTTCTACTCTACCATCTTTAAGTGGTTTTGGATAGGAACCTATGGAGATATCTGAATTTGCTGGGGGTGATAGATTTGCTGGGGGCGTTGGATCATTGAAAAGGCAAGAGAATTCCAGAAAACATCTATTTCTGCTTTATTGAGTACGCCAAAGCCTTTGACTGTGTGGATCACAACAAACTGTGGAAAATTATTCAAGAGATGGGAATACCAGATCTTACTTGCCTCCTGAGAACTCTGTATGCAGATCAAGAAGCAACAGTTAGAACTGGACATGAAACAACAGACTGGTTCCAGATTGGGAAAGGAGTAGGTCAAGGCTATATATTGTCACCCTGCTTATTTAACTTCTATGCAGAGTACATCATGAGAAATTCTGGGCTGGATGAAGCACAAGCTGGAATCAAGATTGCCAGGAGAAATAACAATAACCTCAGATATGCAGATGATACCACCCTTATGGCAGAAAGCAAAGAAGAACTAAAGAGCCTCTTGATGAAAGTGAAAGTGGAGAGTGAAAAAGCAGCCTTAAAACTCAACATTCAGAAAACTATGATCATGGCATCCTGTCCCATCACTTCATGGCAAATGGATGGTGAAACAGTAGAAATAGTGACAGACTTTATTTTTTGGGGCTCCGAAATCACTGCAGGTGGTGACTGCAGCCATGAAATTAAAAGACACTTGCTCCTTGGCAGGAAAGCTATGACCAACCTAGACAGCTTATTAGAAAGCAGAGACATTACTTTGCCACCAAAGGTCTGTCTAGTCAAGGCTATGGTTATTCCAGGAGTCATGTATGGATGTGAGAGTTGGACTATAAAGAAAGCTGTGTGCCAAAGAATTGATGCTTTTGAACTGTAGTGTTGGAGAAGACTCTTGAGAGTCCCTTGGACTGCAAGGAGATCCAACCAGTCAACCCTAAAGATCAGTCCTGAACATTCATTGGGAGGACTTATGCTGAAGCTGAAACTCCAGTACTTTGGCCACGTGATGGGAAGAAGTGATTCACTGGAAAAGACCCTAATTCTTAGAAAGATTGAAGGCAGGAGGAGAAGGGGACAACAGAGGATGAGATGGTTAGATGGCATCACTGACTCAATGGACATGAGTTGAGTAAGCTCCGGGAGTTGGTAATGGAGAGGGAAGCCTGGTGGGCTGCAGTCCATGGGGTCGCAAAGAGTTGGACACAACTGAGCCACTGAACTGAACTGAATTGATTCGAGATAAGTGGGCTGTACTGGTGGCTCAGTGTTAGTGACTGCATGCCAGTGCAGGGCCCAGCTCAGTGTTAGTGACTGCATGCCAGTGCGGGGCCCAGCTCAGTGTTAGTGACTGCATGCCAGTGCGGGGCCCAGCTCAGTGTTAGTGACTGCATGCCAGTGCGGGGCCCAGCTCAGTGTTAGTGACTGCATGCCAGTGCAGGGCCCAGCTCAGTGTTAGTGACTGTGCATGCCAGTGCAGGGCCCAGCTCAGTGTTAGTGACTGCATGCCAGTGCGGGGCCCAGGTGTGATCCCTGGGTCAGGAATATCCCCTGGAGAAGGAAATAGCAACACACTCCAGTATTGCTGCTTGAGAAATCCCATGGGTAGAGGAGCATGGCAGGCTACAGTCTGTGGGGTCACAAAAGAGTCGGACGTGAGTTAGCAGCGAAACAACAAAAACAATTAGAGATTAATATTTACATAATGCCCAATATTTCTACTCCAGAAACGTATACACATCTTCAGTCAAAGACATGTAAGAATGTTTGTTGAAGTACTGTTTAGGATAGCTCCAAACTGAAAATGACCTAAACGTCTCTCAGTACTATAGTGGGTAATTGCAATATATTGTTATTCAGTGGGGTATCATGCAGCAATGAAAAAGACCAAACTTCTGTGTTACAACATGGTTTACTTTCATATACATTGCAACGAGTGAGAGAAATCAGACATAAAGGAATACATAATTGTACAATTCCATTTATATGAAGTCCAAAATTAGGCAGACCTGATCCATTATGTGAGAAGTCAAGATAGTGAATACTCTTGGTTGAGTAGTGACTAGAAGAGTCCAAGGGGGTATGAAATTGTGGATTCTAAAAAGTTATATGGGGGGAAAGATATCTCAAAAACAAAAATTCTAACATTTTGAAAGCTACATTGACATAAGAGGAAGAATATGTCAGCTGGCATGTTTTTATTTTTGAAAAGCTAATTACGACTTTTTTTTTTTAATGAGAAAGAGGAAACAGAAAGAGGTGTTTAATGATATATTTGCTTACAGTTTTCCCCAAAATTATTGAACTGGTGACCCAAGAAAAACATCTGGATTTGAAGCAAGATACCCTCAGTCTCTCAAATTCTGTACTTTCTTGTTCCTGACTGTGAGCCCAGCAGATTTATTGCTTTCCAAAATTTAGATTTGTCAAGAGATTCTTCTAAGGCTTCAGAACATTGTTTGTTTTCTGCACAGAGTGCCATTTTGCCAGCATGACACTGGACAGATCTCAAGATGTTTCTAGCAAAGTTGTGGGGCTGTAGTGATGGATTGCTTGCTGTGGGGCAGGAGGAAGAGGCTAGTCATTCAGGTGGGTGGAGTCGTCACATACCATGACAGAATACAGGAAGGGACGGGAGGGCTTTGGAGTTGCACGAGTGTGGTGTTAGATATACTGGGTGCCTGTTTATTCAAGTGGCTTGAAAAGTGTGTTTGGAACCTCTAAAGAGTGATCTGGGTTTGTGTTGCAGGTAGAGAGTAATCAGTAAGTAGATAAGTATGACTAGATATGAGAAGATAATTTATAGTTTACATCTCCAAATTTTAGTTTTCAAAACACTTTTTTGTGGCTGAGGGTAAACCATATATTAGTAGATTTGGTCTCCTGGCCTCCAAGCTTCACAGACTGTAGATGAAAAGCTTTGAATTTTCATTTACCATGATGATAGGTGATTTGTCTTAGAAATGCCTTAAATAATGTCTTTTTGTTATACAAAATATAAAGGAACCAATAATTTGCTGGATTTATAGTTAACTTCGTTAGGCAGAATGAAACAACTGACCTTAATTATATATGCTATTTTTTTAGTAAAAATTGTTGCCTTTTAATGAAGATAAAGAATATATGAGGAATTGGAAAGATAAGTTAAATATATGTTCATTTTAATATACAAAAATTAAAGGAGACTATATTATATTTTAGGTGTTTGGGTATATTTAAAGAACATTTTAAATTTGCTGATAGGAAAATGAAGTTTAAAATTAGAATTTGTGAACTCAGAGTGAAAGCCAAAATACATGAACTTCTTGAATGCATACCTGACCATTTACATTTGATAATTCAGTGATTCCAATATGTTCACCACAAATCGAATTTCTGATAGTGGTCTCCTGCTGGAAGCAGTGTCCGTTGACCCTGTTCCTCTTTGTCTCCTCCTATCCTCATGGGGTCTCTTGGCTGGTTTATTTGGTGACAGGTCATTTTTCATGCTTTAGTGGTTTAGACAAATGCTTAATGATACACTTTCTTTTGCTTTTGATAACAAGTTTATTACTCTCCTCACAATCCTCCTCATGTGCTTGTGCTTAGTCATGTCCTACTCTTTTGCAGCTACCCCAAGGACTGTAGCCCCCCAGGCTCCTCTGTCCATGGGATTCTCCAGGCAAGAATATAGGAGTGGGTTGCCATTTCCCCCTCCAGGGGCTCTTCCTGACTCAAAGACTGAATTTCCCTCTCCTGTATTGGCAGGCAGATTCTTTACCACTGGCACCACCTGGGAAGCCCTATTATTATTCTGGGAAGGTGAAAATCTATAGTTTGTGTGTCATAGGTACACAAAGGGTCTGCTGAAGTTTTGTTTTGTTTTTCCTTTTTTTATTAATTAGTTTATTTTTAATTGGAGGATAATTGCTTTGAAATATTGTGTTGGTTTCAACATGAATCAGTATATCTATGTCCCTTCCCTTTTGAACCTCCCTCCTGCCTCCCACCCCATCCCACCCCTCTAGGTTGTCACAGAGCACTGAGTTTGAGCTCCCTGCATCTTACAGCAAATTCCCCCTCTTTGCCATAAATCACAGCAAGATCCTCTATGACCCATCTCCTAGAGTAATGGAAATAAAAACAAAAATAAACAAGTAGGACCTAATTAAACTTAACAACTTTTGCACTACAAAGGAAACTATAACCAAGGTGAAAAGAAAAGCCTCAGAATGGGAGAAAATATAGCAAATGAAACAACTGACAAAGGATTAATCTCCAAAATATACAAGCAGCTCATGCAGCTCAGTAACAGAAAAATAACCCAATCAAAAAGTGGGCAGATAACACTTTTAACAAATTAACTTGAAGTCAAGGTGATAAGCCATAGAAGTGCAACTGCAAACACCAAAAATTCCCAGAATTAAAATTTTAGAAGCTATTTCACAGGAACCCCAGCTGAGTATCATGAGTAATTTTTTATTGATTTCTATTGCTCTTGCTTGCAGTAGTTTAGTCTCTAAGTCATGTCCAACTCTTGCAACCCCATGGACTGTAGCCCACCAGGCTCCTCTGTTCATGGGATTCTCCAGGCAAAAATACTGGAGTGGACTGCCATTTCCTTCTCCAGGGGATCTTCCCAACCCAGGAATTGAACCCGGGTCTCCTGCACTGCAGGCAGATTCTTCACCAGCTGAGCTACAACTGCTCTTGCTAGATCTTCTTTTATATCTGCATTGAGATGCAGAGTATTTTTTGAGGTATCAGTTCAGTTCAGTTGCTCAGTCGTGTCTGACTCTTTGCTACCCCAAGAACTGCAGCACGCCAGGCCTCCCTGTCCATCACCAACTCCCAGAGTCCACCCAAACCCATGTCCATTGAGTTGGTGATGCCTAATGTCATATTTTGCTTAAACTATTGCACAAGCATAATGTATTTCTGGTCATGATTGTGTTTTATGGTAGGGTCCATTCAACATTTGCTTTTTCAGAAAAGCTGTTTTTTCAGATGTCCCTTCTTTATGCTATATATTAGCAATTCATACTAAAACCATTACTGAACTGTTTTTGTTTTATAATTCTATAGCCCTAGAATGCTTTTGTGTATTCAGAATAGAATAATAGCAATTATAATGAAAAAAAGAAAATCTTGATCTGCAATCAAAAAGATTGTTAATTTCCTTCCTAAGTGACCAATTGATTTGAACCAGCCATTCAAATCTTAAGTCTTAGGAAAAAATGTGCAAAATGGCTGTGAGTCTTTAAAAAGAAAACTCTTTTAAAAAGAGCAGACTGTGATTGATTGCACATTGATATAAACATGCACATGGGGCTAGTTCTGCAGCCTAGAGATGGAAAAATTCCTGTTGGAATCACAGAAAAATAGATGCATTTAAAGAGAGCCTGAAGCAGTGGAAGCAAGAGGATTGAGGATTGGGGAAACAGCCTGAATTGCATTATTTGAATGTTATTAGAAGCCTGTGTCTGGGATGCCCTTTTGAGCAGTTCGTTTTAAGGCAGTGTGGCCTGTGGGGTATGAGATAAAATCAGCAGGAGCTGGTGATGTGGTCCCAGCTGCGACCTCACAGAGCACGGTGTGGACTCAGATGTCTGCATGTGGTCCCCAGAGTCAAGACAGAGGGAGACTGTTGAACGCAGGCGAGCACAGACCCGAGGGGAGGCTCTGAGATCTGACACCACTCTGTCACTCCTGAGCTGGCTGGATGCGGGCAGGTCATTTCTCCTTAGAAGGGTCATTAGAACGTGGTCTGTAAGACGGCTTCCAGTTCTGACCTTCTGGAGCTGGTTATGAGTGGACACTTACCTGTGAGAAAGGGCTCTGTCAAACAAGATGTTCAAACAGATTCACAGGAGGATAGGATGTTAAATGACCACCCCCCCCAAAAGAAACACCCCTTTAGTTCTTGACCAAGGGCTGGGTAATAGACGGTGTGCAGCCCAGAGCAGCGCTAGGTGCCAGAGCTGGCTGGATGTCAGTGGCACAGAGCTCCTCGCAGGTGAGGTCATGTGGCTGCAGTGAGGCTTGTTATGAGAAGGTGGATGCAAGGTGCTGTTGGAGTCAGGGAGAGAGATCTGAGTGAGAGTGAGGGTAGGTGTTGCCCAGGTGAGGTCAGAGACAGAGGGAATTGTGTGTGAAGGTCCAGAGAGGAGAGACACTAGGTTTGAGGGCCAGACATTGAAACATGGTTTAGCTGGAAATAGTGAAATGGTGGCAAGTTAGCGCAGAGGGTGAACACAGGCCAATCTTGGAAGACGTGAGTGTTTGTCCTTCAGCCACAGGAATGGTAGGCAGGGGTGGGAGGGGCAGGTGTGTGGAGTTGGGGGCTGCAAGCCTGTGCCTGCGTCTGGCTCCTGTGCCTCTGTAGCCTCATTCTTGCTCCCCTATGTGGGAGAAGGGGGTTTCCTTTCTCCCTGAAGAGGTTTGGAGCGAACGTGAGCAGCTAGTGCCAGGCAGGTTTGACAGGGTGGAGTCCAGTCACCTGGTACTGCCTATGGACTTCACCAGAAGCCTCCAGGCTGGCAGCCCCCTAAAGTTCCCAGTGTGGGTTCTACCCAGTTATGACCACCAGACATGGGCCCAGGGCTGGGGGCAAGGGGGCAAGCAATTTCCCAGAAGCATGGAGCCTGATATCTTGTTCAGTTTTTAGAAAGAGTGCTGGAAAGATACCTGAGTTTTGTGTAGAAGAGGATATCCTAAGGGGTAGCCAGAGAGATAATCTGGGGCCATTTTGGGTTGACTTGTGTCCCCCACCCTAATGCATATATTGCAGTTCTAACTTTCAGAACCTCAGAATGGGTCACTGTGAGTGTGATTGCTGAAGGTGATGTGGTGATGCTGGAATAAGGTGAGCACTTACTGTTTTTTTAGCATTTATTCTATTGTGATTGTTGTCCTTATAACGGGAAATTGGGGCACAGACAAACAGGAAAAGTGCCATGTGAGGTGAGTGATGCCTCCTCACAAACATGGCAGCCCCAGAAGACTAAAACAAGGACAGTTCAAGTAATTTGATGTTAGTGTTCTGTAAGGGTTTTTTCTTTCAAATTGCCTAAATATATGATTGGAAAAGGAAAACATATATATTGGAGGAGGAAATACACACATAAATATATATATTGGAGAAGGAAATGGCAACCCACTCCAGTATTCTTGCCTGGGAAATCCCACGATCAGAGGAGCCTGGTGGGCTACAGACTGTTGGAACGCTAAGAGTCGGACATGACTTAGCGACTAAACCACCACCACACACATACTGTTGTTCAGTCACTGAATCGTGTCTGACTCTTTGCGACCCCATGAACTGCAGCACGCCAGGCTTCCCTGTTCTTCACTATGTCCTGGAGTTTGGTCAAATTCATGTCCATTGAGTCGGTGATGCGATCTAACCATCTCATCCTCTGTTGTCCCCTTCTCCTCTTGCCTTCAGTCTTTCCAAGAATTAGGGTCTTTTCCAGTGAATCAGTTCTTCCCATCACGTGGCCAAAGTACTGGAGTTTCAGCTTCAGCATCAGTCCTTCCAATGAATATTCAGGATTGATTTCCTTTAGGATTGATTGGTTTGAGCTCCTTGCTGTCCAAGGAACTCTCAAGATGCCTCTAATGAGGACACGGAAGCTTCATGGTTGTCTAGATATTAATATAAGGTATTCATATAAAATATTAAATTAAGTCCTGGTTTGGGACCAATACTTAATAGGATCGACCTGCACACAAATGTTAAATGTGAAGTAAATGTCAGTATGATTTTGAGCTTAGAAATAGTGATATAAAGGCTATTTCTTTTGCACAATTTAAAATTATTATTAAATAGGTATAGACATGCCTGTTTATCCCTAGAGAAAACTACTTAGAAGTATTGAAGAAATGTTATTACCTACAAGTGACTTTGTTGATATTTTATTAAGTCTTTGGGAATTAGACATAATGGAATGAAAATCAGCAGAATGGAAATTAAGTTTCTGACTTTATTTGACTCATTAGTGACCTAAGGGCACCTACTAAATTAATATGTTATATTCAGTTTCTCCAGATGCAAGCTAGAGCTTAAAAATTACCAGCTAGTTTATTCTCTTTTGATTTTGTTGAGAAGATTAAGGATGCCATTTTTTTCTTAAATGCAAAGTGGTATTATTTTGTGTACTGGTATTATTTTGCTTCAATAGTGTCTGACTCTTTGCAATCCTATGGACCATAGCCTGCCAGGCTCCTTAGTCCGTGGGATTCTCCAGAGAAGAATGCTGGAGTAGGTTGCCATGCCCTCCTCCAGGGGATCTCACCAACCCGGGGATTGAACCCACAGCTCTGCATTGGCAGGTGGGTTCTTTATCACTAGTGCCACCACAATTCAGAAACAGCTTGTAGATGTGTCTTGGTAGGAGCAAAGTGTACCTGTGTGATGAATATTATGATTGCTAATATACCTAGGAAAGTGAACATAATTATGGACTGGATTTCATTATATTTCAAAATAAGCCCCAGTGTATATGCTGTGTGTTGAAGAAGACATGTCTTGATGCTAACACATTTCAAACATGTGGGAGTTGTCACTCTAAAGTAGATTTTTAAAATCAAATTCATTAGGACTTACTTTATATATACTAAAAATTATTCAATCAACTTGGACAAATGATATACTAATGTAGCCACCACAATCAAGATGTAGAACATTTCTGTTGCCCCAAAAGTGTTCCTTTTTGTCCCTTGCAAACTCCAGCTGCAGATAACCACTGATCTGCTTTCAGGTGGTGGTGGTGGTTCAGTTGCTCAGTCCTCCTGGTCGCTGCAAGCCCTCCAGGCTCCTCTGTGTATGGGATTTCCCAGGCAAAAATACTGGATTGGGTTGCCATTTCCTTCTCCAGGGGATATTCCCAACCTAGGGATTGAACCAGTGTCTCCTGCATTGGCAGGCGGATTCTTTGTTGCCGAGCCACCAGAGAAAGAATGAAAACCCCATTCTTTCAGTTACTGTATGTTAATTTTACTTGTTCTGGAGCTTCACATAAATGGAATCCTATTTCATGTACTGTTTGTGTCTCACTCTCTCACTCAGCTGGTGTCTTTGAGATTCTCCCTTTCTGATGTGGGTTCTGTCAGTAGTCTCCACTTCACTGCTGAGCAGTGTTTTCTACTGGATGGACACAGCATGTTAGTTTATCAGTTAACCTTTTGATAGACATTTGAGATTGGGTTGTTTCCAGTTTGACATCTGTGTATAAAGATGACATGAACATTATAGTACACTCATTTTAATGGACACAGTATTTTAGTACACTGTTTTAAAACTCCTGGACCTAGTTAAATTCAAATCTGTGAAAATTCTTGATGGTATTCCCAGGTGGTTTGGTAGTAAAGAACTTGCCTGCCAATGTGGAGGACACAGGAGATGCGAGTTCCATCTCTGAGTGGGGAAGATCCCCTGGACAAGGAAATGGCAACCTGCTCCAATATTCTTGCCTGGAAAATCCCATGGACAGAGGACCCTGGTGGACTATAGTCCTTGGGGTCTCAAAGAATTGGACAGGACTGAGCAACTGATCATGATGCTTCCTGGCAGTATATTGAAATACACTTATATATTTACTTGAGCCTACTTCATTCTGAAAAACATTCTCTTTTTGCAGACTATGAACATTTTGTAAAAATTCAGAATGTAAATAAGTGATATAATTTGAGCCAAAGGAAAGAAGGGTAGAACATTCTATGTGTTTGTATACTTTTTAGAGAAAAAAATATGTACCTTTATTGGGTTTAAAAGGAAAAAAAAGTGTTTGGATAAGAATGCTGTGTTAAGGTTCTCCAGTTTTTATTCCTGACTCAAGAATGATCATCTGATTTGTAATATTTTGGGCATGTTGTCTACATTTCTCTCCCTAAATGTTAGATTAATTTTTTTTTCTTATGGACTTAATTACTGGTCTAACCCCACACTTGACCTTTCCCCCCACATTCTCACTGATACTTGTATTGTCAGGCTTTTAATTTAAACTGTTTTTAAAAGCTGATAGTGGTGTCTCATTGTGGTTTTATGTTTCCCTGAAGACTGATGAAGTTGACCATTGGCCATTGTCCAGTGCTTATTGGCCATTCTTATTTCTTCTTTGGTAAAGCATCTATTCAGTTTTGTGACCATTTAAGTTTACTTTTTGTCTTATTCAGTTATGAGTTCTTTCTGTGATCTCTACCCAGAAACTTGCTAGGTAGGTGTACTGCCAGTAATTTCTTCCATTCCATGTCTTATCTTTATTTTCTGAACAGTGTCTTATGAACAGTGAAGGTTTTTAATTTTTTTTTTAAACTTTACATAATTGTATTAGTTTTGCCAAATATCAAAATGAATCCGCCACAGGTATACATGTGTTCCCCATCCTGAACCCTCCTCCCTCCTCCCTCCCCATTCCATCCCTCTGGGTCGTCCCAGTGCACCAGCCCCAAGCATCCAGTATCGTGCATCGAACCTGGACTGGCAACTCATTTCATACATGATATTTTACATGTTTCAATGCCATTCTCCCAAATCTTCCCACCCTCTCCCTCTCCCACAGAGTCCATAAGACTGTTCTATACATCAGTGTCTCTTTTGCTGTCTCGTACACAAGGTTATTGTTACCATCTTTCTAAATTCCATATATATGCATTAGTATACTGTATTGGAAGGTTTTTAATTTTGTTGAAATCTGATTTGTCATTTTTTTTCTCTTTTGATCTTTTTATTTATTTTTTTGTTATGTCCTATTGCCCATTTCAAGAAATCTTTGCCTGTTTCAAAGTCACAATAATCTCTATATTTTCTTCTTTAAATGTTGTAATGTTTGCTTTTACATTTGGGTCTGTGATTCATTTCAAATATGATTCACAATCATATTTGTTTGTCAGCTTGATTTGAAATCACTTTCTTAGATTAGACTTTGCTTTCCCCACTGCATAGCATTTACAGTTATTGTTGTGGTTGATAAAATTGTCTTATAGAGAGAAATGGGCCTCCCTGGTGGCTCAGCAGTAAAGAATCTGCCTGCAGTGCTGGAGCTGCAGGAGGCGTGGGTTGCATCTCTGAGTCAGGAAGATCCCCTGGAGAAGGGCATGGCCGCCCACTCCAGTATACTTGCCTGGAGAATCCCATGGACCGGCGGGCTACAGTCCATGGGATTGCAAAGAGTTGGACATGGCTGAAGTGACTTAGCGTGCACAAGTGCATAGAGAGCAATTTTCATTAAAATGAAATTGTATAGAAAAGTCTTTTCTTACATAAAAAACTTTGTAAGAATGTCCAGAAAAATGATGTTTCAGTTTTGTCTTAATATACCCTCCCATGAGAGCCCATTCTGAATTTGTGAGTCTCACAGTCAGAAGAACAAAGACGCCTGTGGGATTCTTTAGGAGTCCCCTTGAGGCTTTTGCATTCTCATATTTGCCAGGCAGAAGGAAAAGAAAGTAGCACATTTTGTGAAAATAACTTCATTTGTACTTCTGCATTAGATAATGAAAGTCACCTCGTTTTGATAATCAGAACCCTTGGCTCTGATTGTCTGTCCCTAGCCAGGACCCTGCCATCCACCAGGACTAGGAGGGGCTGGGTGTACAGCTTGCCTTACAGTTGTCCTCAGATGGTGCTGCAGAGATAGCAGTGTGCAGGGGAGACATGCCCAGCTTTGGAGTGGGTACCAAAGCTGCTTCTCTTTTCATCATCACTGCCCTGAGTGTTATTTTCCTGTGGCTCAGTTACAACTGACTTGCCCTGAATTGAGTGAATCTGGAAGATGCCGAGGCCTGGAAATGACTGCATTCAAATGATTGGCCTGTCACGGCACAGCCCCCTCACATCACAGCTCTGTCCAGGGTAGGCATGACTGGCCATAAATGTCTTGGAATGTAGTTTGCCATAATTAACCAACTTGATTAAAAACATGCAACAAATGTTAAATACATCTTCAGCTGCAATGGAAAATATTGACATTTTTTTAGAGTCAAATTTTGTTCAAAAAACAGGAAAAATTTCAGGTGGCTGAAAACAAATGTGTGTGGGAGGGGGTGGGGGTGATGTGTGTGTTTGATGCATGTGTTTGCTTTTTAATTTTTTCTATCATTTTCTTTCTTGGCTAGTTTAGCACAAGAATGAAGTATTTCTTTATGCCTATGGAAGATTAATTCTTTCAGTGGTTACTGAAAGTCAAAGATGGGCTTCTCAGGTAGCGCTAGTGGTAAAGAAACTGCCTGCCAATGCAGGAGATGCAAAAGACAAGGTTCGATCCCTGGGTAAGAAAGATCCCCTGGAGGACGGTGTGGCAACCTACTCCAATATTCTTGCCCGGAGAATCCCATGGACAGAGGAGCCTGGTGGGCTACAGTCCATAGGGTCGAAAAATCAGACATGCACGCAAAGACAAGAGGTACTGCAGGGGAGGTCAACAGGAATGAGACTTCATGAAATGATTGTCCTTATATAGATGACTAGTTATTTTAATAATCAGATGGTTTGGCTTTTTCCTAATAGACAGCTGATTTTCAGAGTCATAGTACTTTTCTTTGATGAAAGCCTCAGATGATTTAGTGTAACAGAGAGAATGATCATTTACTACAGACCACTCTTTTGCCATTCAGCAACTACTGTGGTATATGTGTTGATGGCACAGACAGAATTTATGAAGAAGCAATTAATTTACTTCAGTTGGCTGAGTGGTAGGCATAACAATGGCCACTCAAAGAAGACTGTGTACTAGTCCTTGGAGAGTTGTATGTGTTACCTTACAAGGCAAAATAAATATTTAGAAATACCATTTTTTTCCAGGATTTGCTATGATGAGGGAAGGATCCCACTTTTACTCCTTTCACATGTCGTTTAATATACAAATTCCCTCTACCGAGACAGCAACTCAGCAGAAATTTTAGCTATTAGAGATTACATAATACATAAACATATACACATGTATGTATGCCTGTGTATTTAGGAGATATGAATTTAGGAGGTACGAATAAGTTAGAGTTCTTGAGAGAGACAGGGAGATTATCCTGGTTTCCTCCGTGTGATCACAAGGGATCTGTGTAGCTTCCCTAGCTGAGATCAGAAGGCTGCCTGGCCACAGGAGACAGACATGGAGACGTTCAGTAACATGGTTGGCTCTGAAAATGAAGAAGGAGATCTTAAGGAGTTGGAAAAAGCCAGGAAATAGATTCTCCACTAGAGTCTGTCCTAAAAGGAAATGCAGCCCTATCAAGGCGTGGATTTTAGTCAATGAGATCTCTTGGCCTTGCGACCTACAGAACTTGAGGATAGTATGTCTCTATTGTTTTAATTTGTTACAGCAGCACTAGGAAACTGATGCAGACTGTGTACCTCAGGTGTGGGAAATGGAGCCACAAAACCATCATTAATTATTGTTAGAGGCCAGGGATACACATATATAAACACACACACATGTGCAAACACACATCTCTACATACAGGCATACATACATGTGTATATATTTGGGTATTATGTAATTTCTAATTGCTAAAATTTCTGCCGAGTTGCTGTCTCTGTAGAGGACATTTGTATATTAAATGATACATAAAAGGAGTAAAATTGAGTTAGCTCCCTCATAATAGCAAATCCTGGAAAAAATTATGTTTTTGAATATTTATCAGTATCTTATTAGTTATTGATTACACCCACCTGGTTATTATTAGCACCTTATAGGGGCTTCCCTGGTGACTCAGATGGTAAAGAATCTGCCTGCCATGCGGGAAACCCAGGTTCCATCCCTGGATCAGGAAGATCCCCTGGAGAAAGGAATGGCTACCCACTCTAGTGTTCTTGCCTGGAGAATTCTATAGACAGAGGAGCCTGGTGGGCTACAGTCCATGGGGTCACAAAGAGTCAGACATGACTGAGGAACTAATACTTTTTTGAAAGATTGAAATATTTGCATGCTGTTGATCCTGATTCATAAAATAGGGATTTTTCTTCTTTTAGAAATGACAGTAAAATAAGCTATTGTTACAATGTGTATTTCATTAAGATAGATGAGATTATTAATAATATGCTAAAGCAACAAATCTCAAACTTTTGGCTTTGGACAGCTTTATAATCTTAAAAATTATTGAGGCCTCCTAAAGAGTCTTTGTTAATGGTTACATACAGAGTTGTTTGTTATGCTAGAAATTTATTTATTTTATTTTAATTAATTTAGATTTTTCTTAAAAAATTTTTTTTGGATGCACTTCACAGCGTATGGGAACTTAGTTCCCCGACCTGGGATCAAATCCACTCTCTGCGCTGAAAGTGGGATGGGGAAGAGTGGGAGGGAGGCTCAAAAGAACGGGATGTATCTATATATGTAACTGATTTTCACTTCATTGTGCAGCAGAAATCAAAACAAACTTTGTAAAGCAATTATACTTTAATTAAAAAAACACCTTGCAAAAAAACCACAAAAAATTATATTGAAGTTCAAAATTCAATTACAAATGTGTGAGGGCTTCATGTACTCAATGAGACAGTATTTATATCTAAAACAAAGCAAAACATTTACTTAAACCTGTGCCCCTCTAACCACTGGACCACCAGCAAAGTCCCCCTGTATTAGAAATTTAAACTGATGAATCTTTAAAATATAGTTCACTGATTTATTAAAAATAATAAAATGAACCTAGAATGTGATAACATAAATATATATTTTGTAAAAATAATTATATTTCAAAAATGTTTAAAAAATGGAAGAATGGCATTGTTTTAATTTTTGAAGATTTCTTTAAAGACTGGGCTAATAGAAAATAGTTTGATTTCTGTATATCTATTTCTACTTTCATTCAGTTGCAACCTGTTTTGGTTGAAGTATGTGAAGAAAAACTGGTCTTGGACAGGTACATAGTTGGAATGGAGAATTTTAACAGCCTTTTCAGATAATTGTGCTCATTCTTCTTCAACACTGTACCCAGACTTGACAGCTGGTAATTTCCTGAGGGCTGGTTGTAGTGTGGAATCTGAAAACATATTTGCTAATGTTTTGTACCTGGTTCTGTTACAGGAAGGGGGACCCCTTCCAGGGCCCGAAACTGCGCTCTTGTCTAACACTAGGAAATGAATTATCCAAGGAGACACATGTGCTGACAAAGCAAGAGATTTTATTTGGGAAAGGGCACCGGGGTGGAGAGCAGTAGGGTAAGGGAACCCAGGAGAACTGCTCTGCCGCGTGGCTCACAGTCTCGGGTTTTATGGTGATGGGATTAGTTTCCGGGTTGTCCTTAGCCGATCATTCTGACTCAGAGTCCTTCCTGGTGGTGCACGCCTTGTTCAGCCAAGATGGATGTCAGTGAGAAGGATTCTGGGAGGTGGTGGGACATGTGGTGTCTCCTTTTGACCTTTCTGGAACTCTTCTGGTTGGCGGTGGCTTATTAGTTCTGTGTTCCTTAGCAGGACCTCCTGTTGTAAAACAACTCATGCAAATGGTTACTATGGTGCCTGGCCAGGGTGGGCCATTCCAGTCAGTGTGTTTCCCCTAACAGTTCTGTTAGAACTCACTGCTCTGTCCTGTGAAGCATCTTTTACTCATGGATAATTTTGTACCACAACATATTAGACATTTGGGAAATATTGACTTACTCCCAAGTTTTGGCCCAATACATGCAATAGCAAAAAAATCACATTTATTAATGTTATGGGCATTCTCTTCAGAAAGTCTTTACTTTTTCAGAAAGATATCAAGCTTCTGGTAGCAGATACAAGTTTTCTAAGTTTTTGTTTTTTTTGCTAGAGAGCTCAAATTGGTAGTAGCTACTGTTAGTGTTCATTTTCAAGAGAATTTCTGCTAAATATTTAGTCTGTTGGGTGTTCTTTAAAAAGGCAGGGAAGTGGGATGTGCTTCATGAAAAATGAAGCTACTTCAGCTTGCAATGCAATCACACAAGTGCTATTCTCAAAACAACCATTGTACTTGAGCAGGTAACACAAGTGCTTTGGTATGCAATTCCCCTTTGTCATAGCATTATTAAAATTAGTAATAGAAGTAGTCAAGGATCAAGATTGAAAACAGCCTGACTTTACTAAATAAAGTTTATTTCATCACTAATGACATTCTTAAGTGAAGCATAATTTCTTTTATTTTACCTGAAGTGTGTGGCCTTGAAAAATACAGTGATTGTTACTATTCCTGGCTGTCACTGGCTTGACTGGTGCTAAAACTCCTGCAGTTTTACCACCATTGTTTCTGCACAATAGATGCAAATAGCAACATAGTGAAAAGTCAGTGAACATTGTTATTATGAAAAAGACTTTGACCTCTAAACGCAAGGACCCCACATCATGGGGACCCCACAGACAACAGCTGAGAATGTAAGGGTGGCTCTGTGTGATCACAGACACCTCTCCTCACTGTGGATTGCGGTACTTTCACAGTGTTGGGGACATAGTAAGAGGGGTACTGCAAACACGTATGTTCCCATGGTTACATAAATTACCTGTGTATCTGGTATCAGACACAAGCAGGGCTTCCGGACTGCAGAGAGTTACAGAGGAATTGACAGAGGAGAAACAGCCACCTCTTCATTCCAGCCAGTGCTGCCCTACAGAAACGCCAGCCAGTGTGGTCACATCTGCTTCTGAAGCGACATCAGAAATTTGTCTTCTATGTACAACATTTTGATTTTTCAGACTGTGCCAGCTGATGAAGCATTTGAACCAAAATCACTAGCAAAGGGAAAACAAAACGTTTCATCCTGGATTTGGTCTGCAGCCAGTCTCTACAGTACATGGGCAGCAACTACTTGGAGAGTAAAGGAATCAAGTTAAGAGTGACCAGATAGGAGGGTCAGCCGTTCACAGCCCCCTGTGTAGGTTGTGATGGTGCTTGCTGGGATTAGGTCCTCTCAATCCTCAACTGTTACAGATAGAGGAGAGAGTTGTCATGCAAAATGCATCACTTTGTCTTCAGCTCAGGTCTTAGTCATTTTAGGTATCGGATCCAGTTGTGGTAGTGCTGCGTTACAGGGGTTTTCCTTGCGAGTCAGGGCAGAAAAATCCAACTGAAAGAGTGAGAGATGCTGAAGAGCAACTGTGGGTATACTGTGATAATTTCAGATGTAGTCAGACATCTAGAATGTAAAGAATGCTGGGGATGACCATCATAGAGAAGCTAAAAAAGTTAGCACCAACTTGTGTCTTATATTTATTAGATTTATCTACCTACAACCACTAACCTCATAAATGATCTGTGATTCTTTAAAAAATATTGTTCTAACATTTCATAGGCCATTTGGGTCTCAGGCAATTGAACTGATAGGATAGTCATGAAAACTAGTCATTAAGAAAAGTATTTGGATACAAATAAACTGATCATATTATAGAATTTTTTTTTGTTTGTTAAATTCACATTTGGTAGTAAACATTCTTGATGTTCAGATCACCATGTGTGGTGCCCTGAGGCTAAAATGTTGATCAAGATACAGA
The DNA here is from genome assembly GCF_019923935.1 of Bubalus bubalis. Taxonomy (NCBI): domain Eukaryota; kingdom Metazoa; phylum Chordata; class Mammalia; order Artiodactyla; family Bovidae; genus Bubalus; species Bubalus bubalis. Next base: position 3,894,579 of record NC_059174.1, on the reverse strand, counting down.
TTTTTTCCTGCTCAGAATTTACTCTGATGAGTGATAGAAATGCAGAGCAGCCTGTGGCAAGTGCTTCATGGTAGCCTATACGAAAGTGGGGCATCAGGCCTGTGCTGTTCTAGACTTCAGGGAAAGAGAAATGAACAAGATGGCAAATGTCCCTGACCTCAAGGAGCTTATATTCTAGTATCTTCTGGAGTAAAAAGATAAGTAGCATGAAAACAGAGGAGGTGGTGAACGTGACACCACTGGAAGGATCAGAGATTTTAAGCAAAACGTGGCGTTGGAGCCCAAAGCTGTGACACAGGTAACTTTCACAGGTAGAAAAAAGGAGTTGCAGGAGAGGAGAGACCTTCTTTTTTTATCGAGTTGCACTTGATGTACAGTATTACATTAGTTTCAGGTGTGCAACATAGTGATGAGATAATTTTGTACACCATAAAATGATCACCACGATAAGTCTGGTTACCATCTGTCACCATACAGAGTTATTATAGTAGTATTGACTGTATTCTGAATGTCAGAACAACACTGGCAAAGTGTGAAAGTCTGAGGTACCTCCAGAAAATTGTAAGGGGGACATGGTGGCTGGAGAATTAACCATGTTAGCTTTCCAGACTGCAGCACAATGTTATTTTTTATGTAAAAAACTGAGACTGTAGATTGCATGTTACTGAGTTTGCAAGCTCAGATTTCTGAATTCTAAATTATATAAGCCATGACAATAAAATTACATTTGTGAAAGCATTCAGCTCAATGTGAGAATATACTAGCAACTCAATAACTATCAATTGATACTGCAAGTTTTAAAGCAGTATTAGTCAGCCTTTGCCAAGGTTTTGGTTTGATAATAAAATGTCAGTAATTTAGAACCAACATAGATTTATATTTTTTGTTCTTGCTGCATTCTAGCTGCAGTGTCTGCAGCTTAGTTGTGCCTTTGCTGTATTTATCTTGTTCTAGTCAGGATCCAGGGTAAAAGGGGCATGGTGTGCACAGAGCATAGCAGCAAAGTATCAGTGGACAAAAGATCTAAGCCTTCTTATTGGATGTGGTATACATGATTTCATTATGTTCTGTTGGCTAATATGGGTCACATGACCAAGCCTGTCCATTATGGAACAAAGGAGGCACTGTAAGTCCCCTGGCACGGCTTAGGCATGTGGGCAAGTAACTAACTGAGAACAGTAATACTATCTGTTGCAATTATTCTCTTGTTTTTCCCCAGTGTAGGTTGAGTTTTGGGGTATATGGAATATCGGGTGGGCAGAGTTACTTTACTGAAGTCTAATTTAGAAGCAAACTCCTAGAATTTTGTATCAGTTCAGTTCAGTTGCTCAGATCAGATCAGATCAGATCAGTCGCTCAGTCTTGTCCGACTCTTTGCGACCCATGAATCGCAGCACACCAGGCCTCCCTGTCCATCACCAACTCCCGGAGTTCACTGAGACTCACATCCATCGAGTCAGTGATGCCATCCAGCCATCTCATCCTCTGTCGTCCCCTTCTCCTCCTGCCCCCAGTACCTCCCAGCATCAGAGTCTTTTCCAATGAGTCAACTCTTCGCATGAGGAGGCCAAAGTACTGAAGTTTCAGCTTTAGCATCATTCCTTCCAAAGAAATCCCAGGGCTGATCTCCTTCAGAATGGACTGGTTGGATCTCCTTGCAGCCCAAGGGACTCTCAAGAGTCTTCTCCAACACCACAGTTCAAAAGCATCAATTCTTCGGCACTCAGCTTTCTTCACAGTCCAACTCTCACATCCATACATGACCACAGGAAAAACCATAGCCTTGACTAGACAGATCTTTGTTGGCAAAGTAATGTCTCTGCTTTTGAATATGCTATCTAGGTTGGTCATAACTTTCCTTCCAAGGAGTAAGCGTCTTAATTTCATGGCTGCAGTCACCATCTGCAGTGATTTTGGAGCCCAGAAAAATAAAGTCTGACACTGTTTCCACTGTTTCCCCATCTATTTCCCATGAAGTGATGGGACCAGATGCCATGATCTTCGTTTTCTGAATGTTGAGCTTTAAGCCAACTTTTTCACTCTCCACTTTCACTTTCATCAAGAGGCTTTTTAGTTCCTCTTCACTTTCTGCCATAAGGGTGGTGTCATCTGTATATCTGAGGTTATTGCTATTTCTCCTGGCAATCTTGATTCCAGCTTGTGTTTCTTCCAGTCCAGTGTTTCTCATGATGTACTCTGCATATAAGTTAAATAAACAGGGTGACAATATACAGCCTTGACGAACTCCTTTTCCTATTTGGAAGCAGTCTGTTGTTCCATGTCCAGTTCTAACTGTTGCTTCCTGACCGGCATACAGATTTCTCAAGAGGCAGGTCAGGTGGTCTGGTATTCCCATCTCTTTCGGAATTTTCCACAGTTTATTGTGATCCACACAGTCAAAGGCTTCGGCATAGTCAATAAAGCAGAAGTTGATGTTTTTTTGGAACTCTCTTGCTTTTTTGATGATCCAGCGGATGTTGGCAATTTGGTCTCTGGTTCCTCTGCCTTTTCTAAAACCAGCTTGAACATCAGGAAGTTCACGGTTCACGTATTGCTGAAGCCTGGCTTGGAGAATTTTGAGCATTGCTTTACTAGCGTGTGAGATGAGTGCAATTGTGCAGTAGTTTGAGTATTCTTTGGCATTGCCTTTCTTTGGGATTGGGATGAAACCTGACCTTTTCCAGTCCTGTGGCCACTGCTGAGTTTTCCAAATTTGCTGGCATATTGAGTGCAGGCTTTCACAGCATCATCTTTCAGGATTTGAAATAGCTCAACTGGAATTCCATCACCTCCACTAGCTTTGTTCATAGTGATACTTTCTAAGGCCCACTTGACTTCACATTCCAGGATGTCTGGCTCTAGGTCAGTGATCACACCATCGTGATTATCTGGGTCGTGAAGATCTTTTTTGTACAGTTCTTCTGTGTATTCTTGCCATCTCTTCTTAATATCTTCTGCTTCTGTTAGGTCCATACCATTTCTGTCCTTTATCGAGCCCATCTTTGCATGAAATGTTCCTTTGGTATCTCTAATTTTCTTGAAGAGATCTCTAGTCTTTCCCATTCCTTTGTTTTCCTCTATTTCTTTGCATTGATCGCTGAAGGCTTTCTTATCTCTTCTTGCTATTCTTTGGAACTCTGAATTCAGATGCTTATATCTTTCCTTTTCTCCTTTGCTTTTCACTTCTCTTCTTTTCACAGCTATTTGTAAGGCCTCCCCAGACAGCCATTTTGCTTTTTTTCATTTCTTTTCTATGGGGATGGTCTTGATCCCTGACTCCTGTACAATGTCACGAACCTCATTCCTTAGTTCATCAGGCACTCTGTCAGATCTAGGCCCTTAAATCTATTTCTCACTTCCACTGTGTAATCATAAGGGATTTGATTTAGGTCATACCTGAATGGTCTAGTGGTTTTCCCTACTTTCTTCAATTTCAGTCTGAATTTGGCAATAAGGAGTTCATGGTCTGAGCCACAGTCAGCTCCTGGTCTTGTTTTTGCTGACTGTATAGAGCTTCTCCATCTTTGGCTGCAAAGAATATAATCAATCTGATTTCGGTGTTGACCATCTGGTGATGTCCATGTATAGAGTCTTCTCTTGTGTTGTTGGAAGAGGGTATGTGTTATGGCCAGTGCATTTTCTTGGCAAAACTCTATTAGTCTTTGCCCTGCTTCATTCCATATTCCAAGGCTAAATTTGCCTGTCACTCCAGGTGTTTCTTGACTTCCTACTTTTGCATTCCAGTCCCCTATAATGAAAAGGACATCTTTTTTGGGTGTTAGTTCTAAAAGGTCTTGTAGGTCTCCATAGAACCGTTCAACTTCAGCTTCTTCAGCATTACTGGCTGGGGCATAGACTTGGATTACTGTGATGTTGAATGGTTTGCCTTGGAAATGAACAGAGATCATTTTGTTGTTTTTGAGATTGCATCCAGGTACTGCATTTCGGACTCTTTTGTTGACCATGATGGCTACTCCATTTCTTCTGAGGGATTCCTGCCCGCAGTAGTAGATATAATGGTCATCTGAGTTAAATTCACCCATTCCAGTCCATTTCAGGTCATTGATTCCTAGAATGTCAACATTCAGTCTTGCCATCTCTTGTTTGAACACTTCCAATTTGCCTTGATTCACGGACCTGACATTCCATGTTCCTATGCAATATTGCTCTTTGCAGCATCGGACCTTGCTTCTATCACCAGTCACATCCACAGCTGGGTATTCTTTTTGCTCTGGCTCCATCCCTTCATTCTTTCAGTCATATCCAACTCTTTGCAACCCCATGGACTGTAGTACGCCAGGCCTCCCTGTCCATCACCAACTCCCGGAGTTTACTCAAACTGATGTCCATTGAGTCAGTGATGCCATCCAAGCATCTCATCCTCTGTCATCCCCTTCTCCTCCCGCCTTCAATCTTTCCCAGCATCAGGGTCCTTTCAAATGAGTCAGTTCTTTGCATCAGGTAAAACCTAAGGAAATTAGTTGTCATAGTTCTTGGCCCAGTTCCAGAGACAATTGTCTTGAAGTTTTATACAGTCTGGCTGGTTATACAGGCTGTAATTTGTTCATGAATTCAGAAAAGTATGAAGCCTATGAAAGATCCAGTTTGGGAATGTTTCTATCACTTGGTAAAATTCTTCTAATAGAGATGTGAGCATCTTTAATACATTTTTATAGACTTAACCAAGAAGCATTTCTCATACTTGTCCAAGAGCACAAAATACATACCTTCTCTGAGCTAGAAGCCCACAAGGTCATTCTCCATTCTAAGCCTGAATAAAAACTGCTCTGGAGCATTTAAAACTCCAATAGTGAAATTTATCTAGCAGTACTAAGCATTGTTCTCGCTTTTTAAAAGTTTTCAGATTTCTGTGGTCCAGGCATTAAGGACAAATTCTCAATCTCTGTTTCTTTCCCAAGGATGTAGGAGGGTCTGGGCAGAGCTCCATTTGTTACCCACAACTCTTCTCTTTAGTTCAGTTCAGTTCAGTTCAGTTCAGTCACTCAGTCGTGTCTGACTCTGCGACCCCATGAACTGCAGCATGCCAGTCCTCCCTTTCCATCACCAACTCCTGGAGTTCACCCAAACCTTAGTACAAGGAAGCATTTACTGACATAAGGGCAGCATTTCAAAATCTTGGGATTAGCCTCTCATCCTACCCCATCCCTTGTTTGATACTGGACAGTGAAACTCAACCATCGACTTAGAACAATGAGTATCTTTCTGGTCTTAAATTAGGTGTTGCTCTTCCAGAGTTGCCATTCCTAAAATGCCATTTACAGCATGTGGTAAGACGAAATTTAGGGGGGAACCTAGTCACTCAAGAAGCAGATCTCTGTGTTTATTTTTAAAACTCTTCTGCAGAAATGAAGACTGCTTGCATCTGCTTTATAGCACCACAACATCCTTTTGGAATGCTTAGCGCCCATAAACTCTGCGTGAAACTGTTCTGGTTCCTCTGGTAATGTTAAGATTCTTTTGATGAAGTATAATATGAATAATTAAATAGCAGTGTCTGCTGCACCCCCTCCCTAACTTAAGGATTTGCAAGTTGATGTAATATTTCTATATCATACAGTAGATTTTAATTAAAATCAGAATGCTGTGTAAGATTGAGCAAATTGTGTTCCATTTGAAGAATTAAAGAATTACTCAGGCTTGCCAGCATGATCTAAAATTGTAATTCTAAACTGTGCTACAGATGCCAGATGCACAGGATTCTTACTGTCCATCAAATACCACCTGGAAGTATTTATCACAGCAGAAGGAGCAAACCTGTAATATCCTTTCTGGAGGGAGACTTTTATTAAAATTGGCTTCCTTTGATAATGTCCACATTTATAATAAATGGGCTCCATGAAAGGTCCTTAACTCGAATCAGGAATGCAGAACTGATTACAGTGTTTTCACGACCATATGAAAGATAAAACCCTCAAAAGATTTTGCTTCAGTGGTAAATCAACTCTTTATACACCAAAGAGAAACATAGAAGCAAGTAGAAATTTGCTGAAATAGCCTATTTGTCATCAAACAACTCGAAAGAAAGAGTTCAAAAATATTTCCTCCTCCTGGAAGAATACCAGTTGATTTGGGCCATGAAGTCCTTTTAAGAAGTTTGGGAAGAGAAGAGCGCCTAAGAGTTTGTTAGTGGAAACTCTTGTCTTTTCATGGTTTTCATCTTCTATATTTCAGTAGCAGTTTGAAATGATATCAGTGTTTGTATGGATTTATAAAAAAAAAAAAAAAAAAAAAAAAAGATCATGCCCAAAATGATGTCTTGAACACGGAAGGAAGTTTGATACTTCGTCTCCTTTACTGAGAGTGGAGCCTACCTAATTCATAGCCTAAAACTGAGATTCTGACCTTATTAAAAAAAAAAGTTTTTTTTTTTTTAAAGTAAGAGAGAGACAGAAGAGGTGAGTAAGAGGGCAATGTGACTGCAGAAACATGGTCAGAAAGGTGCAAGGTTGTTGTCTTTGAAGATGGCACACAGGGGAGTCAGGAACCACACAGGGGCTGTGCTCAGCCTCTGGAAGCTGTGAAAGGCAAATGGATTCTCCTCTGCAACCTCCAAAAAGAAACCCAGCTCTCCCTGCATGTTGATTCTAGCCCAGTGAAGCTCATGTTGAAATTCTAACCTACAAAGCTTGTAAGATAATAAATTTGTGTTGTTTTCATTCAGTAAGTTTTTTGTGATCTGTTACAGCAGCAATAGAAAACTCGAGAAGCTAATGATTTAGCTCAACAATTGATATGTACCTTTCTGCTTTCCACTCAGTGAAACAAGACTCCAGCTATACTACTATTTTTAGTTCCTTCTTGAGTGCAGGGACTTGGTTTCTTTATGTCCACTTGCCATATGTATTCTGCTTTCCACTTAATCTGTACAGTAGATTTCTCCTCTGCCATCTCCTGTCCTTAACATTTTCTATTCAAGCATTACCTTTGGTTTGGTCCAGAATTACTTTATTTTCTTTGTGCAGGATATCACACAATCGGGTTGATTGAATTCACTGAGCTCCTCAGATGAACAGTATCATTATTGGCCTTTTTTTCCCCATTCCTTTTTTTTGGCATTGTTACTCTTTATTTATTTATTTGGCTTCACTGGGTCTTAGTTCTTGGCATGTGAACTCTTAGCTGTGGCACTTAATTCCCTCACCAGGGATTGAACCCAGACCCCGTGAAACTGGGAGTTTGGCGTGTTAGCCTTGAACCACCAGTTCCATTCTTCTTCCTCTGCCTCATGCCCACAGTTCATCATCTGTGGTCCTTCTAAAATGTATATATTGTGTTGTGTTGCTTTAAAAATATATGTAAATTGTATCATAGTTTAGGTCTCATCCTGTATCTTGCTTGCTTGACTCAAATTGTGTATCTGCGATCTGTCTTAACAAATGTAGGTTTATTTTATTGCTTTTACTGCTCTATGGTATTTTGCTTTATGATTTTGGCACATTTCATTTTCCATCCTACTTTGATGGACATTTAGTTTGTCTCCAACTTCTAGTTATTAGAAACAAGGGTGGAAAGCATGGAGTTGTATGCTATGCTATGCTAAGCCACTTCAGTTGTGTCCAACTCTGTGTGACCCCATAGACGGTAGCCTACCAGGCTCCCCCGTCCCTGGGATTCTCCAGGCAAGAACACTGGAGTGGGTTGCCATTTCCTTCTCCAATGCATGAAAGTGAAAAGTGAAAGTGAAGTCGCTCAGTCGTGTCCAACTCCTCACGACCCCATGGACTGCAGCCCACCAGGCTCCTCCATCCATGGGATTTTCCAGGCAAGAGTACTGGAGTGGGGTGCCATTGCCTTCTCCGATGGAGTTGTATACATACAGGCATTTTCAGTTTTGTCAGATGCTGCCACTGTCTTTTACAGAATCTTACCCACTTACTTCCCAGCAAACAGTGTGCAAGGATGTTTATTTCCAAAGCCTCCCGTAGTATTAAGTGTTGCTTAAACTATGTTGCAGGAAGTGAGATTTCAGTATTTTCATTTCATTGATTATCACTGAGGTTTTGACCACGTCTTGCTATACCTGTCACTTGTGTGTGTATGTGTGTGTGTTTTTTCCTGTGAAATGTGTGTTCACGTTCTCAGCCCATCCTCCAGTATTGCGTTTTGTTGTTGTTGTTGTTGATTTTTAGGATGTTTTTATGTAGTTTAATCCTTCTTAGTTGGACACATTATAATGTCTTCTCAAGGCCTGGTAATTTTAGTTTGGTTGTGTCTGTGACGTTCTTCATTATAAAATACTGCTGACTTGAACTTAGTTAAATCTATGAGTTTTTCTATTGTACTTCATTTTTTCCTTTATATTTGTATAAGAAATCTGCTCTTACCCTATTAACATCATAAAATTTTTACTCTGTAGTTTCTTCTAATCTTTCCAAGTTTCACTTTTCACACTAATAGGTTTCATCTATCTGAAATATTTTTTACATATTGTATGAGCAGGGATTTAATTTTCTCCCCAAATGATGAAATCCTTCTATACTATTTTTCATAGAGTAAGTTGTAGTGAACTAAGCCCTTTATTTGTTTCTATCAATCTTTTGTTTTCTGTTCTCTTTTAATTACTATGACATTTCAAGTTTCCTTTGTTTGATTTTGATATTTTTGAGCTATTTTCAGACCTTCACTGGTATAATCATTTCTCAGTGTAATGTACACTAGCAGTATGTCAAGTGTCCCACAAAATGCAATTGGATTTTGTTTGCAATTGCATTCAATTTTAGATTAACTAGATTCTCTAAATTAACCCACACATTATCTTTATAGTGTGGAGTCTTTGCCACATAAACATGGAATATCCTTACATTTATTAACATGTCTTTTATGTCTTTTAATAAAGTTTCAGAATGTACTTCATAAATATTTTACACAATGCTAGTTATTTTCTCAGTGTTTTAAAATAAATTCTATTGTTATTTTTTTCATTACATTTCCTCATTTACTTTTGGTGGTGGTGTTCAGGATGAACTATTCTGTTACAATGTCTTGATTCCCTAGTAGGAAAAGACCCAGACCTCAGTGGGATGATGTTGTCTCCAAAGAAATAGAATATTTCCTTTTGAAAAGACTTACATGTTGATTGGCCATCCTGGATAACTATATTCAAATTGGTGTGTGTCACTCCTAAAAATATATAAACTGAGTGTTCTCTTTCTATTGAAATAGAATCTTATCTCCATCTCTTCTCACTCTAGGCTGTAAGTAAATTGCTGACTCTGCAGGAGTCACTACCACTAAAAAATGATTGGGAGAGATATCCTGTTCTTATGTGGATTTGGGGAAAGTTTGATAAAACTCTTCCATAGGACTCCTTAGTTCAGTAAGGTGACTTTTGTGAAAGAATGCTTATCACTGTTTTGATTTTTCATGATCCTCGTTAAATTTTCCACTTCTTGGGTCAATTTTGAATGTTCATTTTTTTAATCCATTTAACCTGTATTTTCAAATTTACTGTCAGTTGAAAAAGAAGTGCTCTTTTATTTTCTGAAACACATGGGTTTTTTAAGCTATGTATTCTCATTGATTTCAAATTTTATCGTGGTCTGATCCAATAATACAGTTTTTATAATTCAGTTCTTTAAAATAGTTGAGAATTCTTTTATGATCTCTACATAGTCATGTTTTTAATGTATGTTTGATGCAAGTGCATTTTCTCTCTTTTTTTAACTTTTGTATTGGGAAATAGCTGATTAACAATGTTGTAATAGGATGGTGCAAAAGTAATTGCAGTTTTGCATTGTTGAACTTTGCCAGTTGATATTAGAATACATTCTTAAATGTGGTTGTGTTATACATCATTTTAATGCACATTTCTCACTTTGTACTTTTGCTATTGACTTCTTGCTATTTATTTTACATTTATTTTAGACAGAAATGATGTTAGCAGATTTGAGTGTTTTTTTAATTTGAGTTCAAAATGAGTCATAAAGCAGCAGAGATAACTCGCAACATCAACAACACATTTGGCCCAGGAACTGCTAATGAACATATGGTGCAGTGATGGGTCAAGAAGTTTCGCAAGGGACATGAGCCTTGAAGATGGAGAGTATAGTGGTCAGCCATCAGAAGTTGACAACGACCAACTGAAAGCCATTATCAAGGCTGATCATCTTACAACTAACCACATGAGAAGTTGTTGAAGAACTCAATGTCGGCCATTCTATGGTCATGTGGCATTTCAGCCAAATTGGAAAGGTGAGAAAGCTTGATAAGTGGGTGCCATATGAGCTGGCGAGAATGGAAAAAAAAAATCATTGCTTTGAAGTGTTGTCTTTACTTATTCTGTGCAACAATGAAGAACTATTTCTCGATCAGATCGTGATGTGTGAAGATAAGTGGACTTTATATGACAACTGGCGGCAACCAGCTCAGTGGTTGGACTGAGAAGAAGCTCCAAAGCACTTCCCAAAGCCAAACTTATACCAAAAAAGATCATGGTCACTGTTTGATGATCTGCTGCCCATCTGATCCATTACAGCTTTCTGAATTCCAACGAAACCATTGCATCTGAAAAGTGTGCTCAGCAAATCAATGAGAACAGAAAACTGCAGCACCTGCAGCCGGCCTTGGTCAACAGAAAGGGCCTGTCTGCATCCTCACCTGACTTCTCACCAGCCGATTACCCCTCCTTCACGCATCTGGACAACATTTTGCAGGCGAAAATGCTTCCACAGCCAGCAGGAGGCAGAAAATGCTTTCTAAGAGTTCATTGAATCTGAAGCATGGATTTTTATGCTACAGAAATAAATTCCCACATTTTTTCTCATGGGCAAAAATGTGTTGATTTTAATGGTGAATGGTTCCTATTTTGATTCATAAAGATGTGTTTGAGCCTAGTTATAATGATTTAAACGTCATGGTCTGAAACCACAATTACTTTTTCACTAACCTAATAGTTTCAGGTGAACAGTGAAGGAACTCAGCCATACCTGTATATGTATCCATTCTCCCCCAAACTCCCCTCCCATCCAGGCTGCCACAAAATACTGAGCAGAGTTCAAGTGCATTTTCTATTGTAGTACAAAATCCCACTTTTAAAATCATATTATTGAAATGTTATTGTTGCATATTTTTATCTGCATATCTCAAAAGTTTCTGAAAGGAGTGTATTAATATCTCAAAATTATAGGTTTTTTTCTGTATCCTTTTAATTTTTGCTCTATTTCAAAGCTATAACATGACTTTTATGTACATGACACTTAAAATGATGTCTCATTGCATAACATGGGAGAGGGAAAAGGCTAATGTGTGGTCATAAAAAGGGTTGGGTGATGGGGAAAATATGACAGCGTCATCATTGGTTTAGTATATGAGTGTATATCAGGCAATATTGTTTGTAAAAGATGTAATAGAATTAGCCTACCTTCAGAAACAGTTAACATTCTGTACAGCATTAATCCTGAAATCCATTTCAAAATTGTATTCATATGAATCATATTCATATTCAAAAGCATATTAAAAAGCAGAAACTTCAGTTTGTCAACAAAAGTCTGTCTAGTCAAAGCTATGGTTTTTCTAGTAGCTATGTACAGATGTGAGAGTTAGAGCACCGAAGAATTGAACTGTGGTGTTGAAGAAGACTCTTGAGAGTCCCATGGACTGCAAGGAGATCAAACCAGTCCATCCTAAAGGAAATCAGTCCTGAATATTAATTGGAAGGACTGATGCTGAAGCTCCAATACTTTGGCCACCTGATGCGAAGAACGAGCTCCTTGGAAAAGACCCTGATGCTGGGAAAGATTGAAGGCAGAAGAAGGGGACAACAAAGGATGAGATGGTTGGATGGCATCACTGACTCAATGGACATGAGTTTGAGCAAGCTCCGGGAGTTGGTGATGGACAGGGAGGCCTGGCGTGCTGCAATCCACAGGGTCACAAAGAGTCGTTCATGACTGAGCTACTGAACGACAACAACAGTGTTGAAGAGAAGAAGGAGAGTGAAAGAAGTCCTAAGGTCTCAGAGCAGGGTTAAAAAAGTACGATTGGAAGGTTAAGAATGTTGAGTATGGCTCTGAATCATCACAGACCCTCTAAAGAGGAGACGAGAGTCTTTTCCAAGTACTATTTTAATTGATAGTGAATTAAAAAATAGCCCTAGTGGTATAAGAAGATGCTTTCCATTTCTAGGCTGCAAAGCCACTCTTGGAAAAAAATCTCTTGCGTCATTTGGTTATTGAATAAAAATAGTTAATAAGCTGTTGCAATAGTGAGCTTATCACTGAAGTGATTCCAATAGATGAAGTCTACACGTGGGGCTGATAAGCTCCACAAATGCTAATCACTTTTCTTGTTTGACTGTTTAATCTTAACCTGTTTTTAATGCTAGGATTAATAGTAGTATAGAAAAGAGGGGAAAAAAACCTTCCCAGGTACTTATAGTCCAAATAGAAAAAAAAGCTTTCCCAAATACTTGTAGTCCCAAGTACTTATAGTCGTTTGTGAAATTAATTTTACAAAGGAAAAGTTGCCAAATGACACAGAAAGGCTGCTTTGACTCTGTCTTAACGCTAACATCAGCTTGTGTGCTATATCCTGGGAGAGCAGGATTGAATAAAGTGGAGGCGGAAGAGCTGCTGTTTGTAAAATCCAGATGGTACAGAGTTCTTTTTAAAAGGGTGGGAACATAACCACCTTCCAAAGGATGAAAGTAAGCAAGTGCCACACGTATTTCTTCAAAAGCTAAATGTTCTCCCTTTTTCCGGTTTGATTTTTCTCAACTTGAAGCTTTTTGTCTTCTTCCAGGAGCCAGAAATCTTGGAAGGCGAAAAAAAAAGTTGCAGTCATCACTGCCAACAATCTGGTTAGCCGGACAGGTGCGTCTGAGGCTCTAAATTCCTGCCTGGGTAGCTGTATAACTGGGGTGCTCCTCTGCCATGGTACTGCTTCTAAGATTGTTTACTTCATTGTAATTCACTTCTGTAAAGTTTTTTAAATTGAGATTCCTCATATAGAAATCTTTTATGTTTTATTGCCTTGATGATGAGCGGAGATTAGCTTTGCATTTGCAAAATTAAATTACTTTCCCAAAGTATTTCTTAATTTTCATGCAGATGCCACTGAAAATTCCAAGAGAGTGAAAAGTTGTTAGCTGCACTTTAAATACCAGAAAATCTCTGTGTGGGAAGGGGAAAGGAAAAGGGTGAAATTACTTTTATTTTAAAATTGAACATAGGGGCGTTCGTTCTTCAGAATACACATCTGGAGAATAAGTACCTAAGGGGAAAACACTCTCGTAGTTCAAATTTTGAACGTTTTAGTGTCAAACTTTTGCATCACTATCATCTACTAAGGAAAAATAAAAGGAAATTTAACATGAGGGGTGAACAGCTGTACTAATGTGAGAACAGCATCCTGGGCTCATTTCAAACTTGTTTCTGAGAATTCAGCTTCCCTCCAAATTTTATTGATGAGGTGGGATCTGTTGTGATAGTACCCCTCTGATGTCCTTCCAATTCTGTGTCCCTTTCTCATCTCCAGATCAGCATATCAGCAATTCCATGCTTTACCCCAATACACATTTTTAGGGGGAAGATAAATGTTTTCCTCTTTCCTCTTAGGTTCAGTTATTGAAACCTGTGAGTTAAACTGACACCTGATGAACTGATAAAAAGTTTGTATGCACACATGAGCCAACAAGAGAAATAGCTTGCTGGTTAAATGGTTAAAGGGCAAACTTTGTAGGGGAAGGGAAGGGGGAGAAATGGCTTCCATGAAAGGACAGATAGGGTTGTTTAGTAAAGATAAATGGGTTTTTAGGAGAAAAAATGGGAAATAAGTTGATGGTAATATTTGACTGTTACATAGTATATATTATATACTCTAATATTATTATATAATAGAAAAAACTACAGTTTTTTCTGTTTTTCTTTTTTGTCTTCTTCAGGACCTTCCTGTTTTCTGCAGGGTCATAAAATTCTCCTTAGGGGATTTATGGTAGGTTTACTCTTGGTTTCTCCCCTTCGAGTAGAAGCTGCCCTGAAGAGGGAATTTAAGGAAGGCAGTCCTCATTTCTAAAAAGTTTCTGTTTTTAGTCAGATAAGAGAACTCTGAAAAGGCTTCACTCTCCATATGTTGAATTTCAAATGTCTTCAGCTTAAAATAATCCTTATACCAACTCTGGAGTTCCAAGTGAGTGCCCACACTTTGAGGAATTCAGGTTTCTAAAGTTGACATTTCAAATGTGCTAAAGTTACTCTATGATCAGTTACAGCATAAAATATAAAGAGAAAGAAGAGAAGTTATTCTTAATCTGCTGAAGCCTGAAAAATTCTCCTAGGGTATCTTCCTAAATGAGTTAGATACATTAAATGGCAAAAAGAAACTTTCATAATTAATAATCTTTAATAACTGATAATCTTTGATGATCTTTTTGATAATTTTTCTCAGTAAATTATCCACACAAATGGTTATTTAATGAGGTACCAAGTTCTGAATAACCCATTTCTCGTTAAACATTTGATCAGTCAGCAAACACTTAAAACACGGTGGGTGACTGACACATTTTAACTTCTGAGTTTGATTTGAACCTCCTGTCACTTGACATTTTCTTAAAAACATCTGGATCAATATCATATGTGGGCAACATGAAGCTTTAAGTAGATTATTTGTGTTATGGTGAGGATTTAATTATTGTGTGCATTTGAATTTTAGCCTTGTTTTTGTCTCTTTTATGGGAAAATGAATAGATTCACTATTCATGCGATAATAAATGAATCTCAGAGTTTTGAAGGGTGAACTTTGTTCATTTATTCAGATTGGACTTATTATAGAGACCGTATTTCTAAATCAGAGTGAAGATCAGTGGCAGAATGAATCAGTGTATGAAATTATCTTTGCATCTATTGAAGAAACAAATCTAATAGGTAAAATGAAGTTCTGCTGGCATTTTGTACATTCATAAGGCAAAATTAATGGCTTTAGGTTTTGTAGTTTTGGTGGGGATTTTTTGATACATATTTATCACAGAAAAACTAGCAATGACATCAAAATAAGTCAGCTTTGTTTTCTTTTCCTTCATCGTTAAAGCTCATGTTATTCTGCACTGGTAGAACTAACAGCCTGAGGATCTCTAATAAGTTAACAAATGTCTCACGCTATTGCAACCTTTGTGTTCTCAAATGCTTTTCTGGGTGGAAGATTAAAGACCCTCTTAACCGTCTTGATATTTAGTTATTAGGGAGTGGTTTGTATAATTATGAGGCTTCCCTGGTGGCTCACATGGTAAAGAATCTGCCTGAAATGTAGGAGACCCTGGTTTGATCCCTGGATCGGAAAGATCCTCTGGAAAAGGGAGTAGCTACCCACTCTAGGATTCATGCCTGGAGAATTCCATGGACAGAGGAGCCTGGCAGGCAACAGTCCATGACTGAACTTCATAGTAAGAATACCATGGTTTAAGTGTCCATTGTTCTGGAGTCCAATGGGCAAAGCATCTAATTGATGTCTCAGCTTTTGAGGTTATATCCTGATTTATCGGTGTGTGCACAAGTCATCTATCTGATGTGTTTGCTGGTCTGTGGCCACAGAAACCAAACCACCTGCTCCCTATACTAGATTGTAAGCTCCATGAAGACATGGAGTCCTCCTGGGCCCATATTCCAACACCCAGCAAGTCACACTACCTGAGCGTGCAGTACCTCCTCTCTCTCATTTGAGATTAATTAGCTACTCCAGTTGGAGAAGGTAATCGCACCCCACTCCAGTACTCTTGCCTGGAAAATCCCATGGACGGAGGAGCCTGGTAGGCTGCAGTCCATGAGGTCACTAAGAGTCGGGCACGACTGAGTGACTTCACTTTCATTTTTTACTTTCATGCATTGGAGAAGAAAATGGCAACCCACTCCAGTGTTCTTGCCTGGAGAATCCCAGGGACAGCAGAGCTTGATGGGCTGCCGTCTATGGGGTCGCACAGAGTTGGACATGACTGAAGAGACTTAGCAGTAGCAGCAGCAGCAGCAGCAGAAGCAGCCACTCCAGTATTCTTGGGCTTCCCTTCTGGCTCAGCTGGTAAAGAATCCACCTGCAATGAGGAAGACCTGGGTTTGATTCCTAGGTTGAGAAGATCCCCTGGAGAAGGGACAGGCTACACACTCCAGTATTCTGGCCTGGAGAATTCCATGGACTATATGGTCCATGAGGTTGCAAAGAGTCAGACATGACTGAGTGACTTTCACTTTTTATAAGAATTATTAGGAGAAAAAAACCCCAAGAATGTGACCTGTGGCCATGATAGTTACGAGGTAGTCATTGTGTTGATAGCATAAACACAGCTTATTCTTATTTGCTGCTAGGAAAAGAAAGAGTAGAAATAATGTAACATGCAGAAGCCAATATTTATAAAGATGATGTTTGTAAATTTTAAGTGAAGCTATGATTTATTGTCCTTTGAGGTTTTGAATTGAGACTTAAAATATCTTCCTGTCTTTGCTCCATTCACTAGGCTATATTTTTGCTTAAACTGGATGAGGCAAGAATAACTGAAGAACAGAGTGTGCTGACTGTATGTTTCTGATTCTTGGACATCTGGGGCTTTGTTGACCCTGGAGAGATGTCACCCCACAGGGTCAACCAGTTGCTAGAGATGGAAGGTGCCTCTCGTGTGTGAACAACCCACCCAGATCCTCCCCAGCCCCCACCTCTGTTGAGTTCTTAGGGAGTTCTTACACTGCAGACCACCAGCCACCTGCCCTAAGGACCCCAGGGCTGAGTACCAGACACCTAGGGGCAGCCTGTGTGTTTGGAACCCACTGATGAGTCAATTAGCCAGTCCCAAACCTGGTTCCTCTGCCTGCCCTTTCCTTCCCACAGAAACCTACATAGAGGTTCTTACCCACATCTTCCCCTTACCTCTCTTTCCTCTGGGGGTCCCTCCCCTTCCCCCCTACCCTCCCATTTGCTCTCCTGTGGTCTGGCACGCCCCCACCCCTCAGGAACTGTGAACAACAAAGTACTTTTCTAAGGCAGTCACCCCCTGATCTGATGGCTTCACCATATACAAATAGTAATATTTCCAAATAATAATATTTAGAACAATTAATTAGGGGCTTCCCCAGTAGCTCAGTGGTAAAGAATCTGCCTGCAGTGCAGGAGCTATAGGAGACACAGGTTTGACCCCTGGGTCAGGAAGATCCCCTGGAAAAGGGCATAGCCACCCACTCCAGTATTCTGGCCTGGAAAATCCCATAGACAGAGGAGCCTAGTAGGCTACAGTCCATGGGATCACAAAGAGTCGGACACGACTGAGCAACTTCAATTTCTTTCACTTTCACTTATCTTTTGGCTGTGCTGGGTCTTCCTTGCTGCACGCAGGCTGTCTCTTGTGGTGAGCGGGGGCTACTCTCCGGTTGGTGGCGCATGGGCTTCTCATTGCGGTGGCCCCTCCTGTGGTGGAGCGCGGGCTCTGGGGTGTCCTGGCTTCAGTAGTTGCTGCATGTGGGCTCAGTAGCCGTGGTGCATGCACTCAGCTGCTCCATGGCACTGAGCAGTGGGCTCCTCCTGGACTAGGGTTCTAACTGGTATCCCCTGAACTGCAAGGCGGACTCTTAACCACTGGATCAAGGCTGTGTAGTTCTGAGAGCAGACGGCTTTGACTTTGGAGAAGACAGTTAGATGTTCCAGAATCTCATTTAAACTAAGGGGTCTCTCACCCAGCTACCTCCTGACACCTGGTAGAATTCTGAAATGTTAAATTGCACCTCTTCACATCTGAGTTTGGAAATAGTTGAAGGATAGAAACAGGAGTCAGATGAGACAGAGACCAAAATATATCTTTTCCTACAGATAAAACTTCCCACTTCAGATTGCTTGGACTCTGTCGTAGATGGGCTTCCTTGCGCTTCCCTCAGTTTGGCCGAGTGACCCAGCCTGGCACAAGCCGCAGGATGAGTTTGGATCTCCTAACATACAGCCCTGAAAAGGTGAGGGTGTTGTCTTGTCACTAACTGGGAGGGGTGTCTAGCTCCCTGGATTTGAAGGAAGAGCGTGAGGAATAGGGATGAATGCCCACCACTGTGTTTGTTTCAGCAAAACTGTCTTCTGAGTGGCACCAGGAAACCAACTGAATTCTGACTTTTCCAAACAAGAAATCATATGACTTCGGGAAAACATTTAGCTCATGAATTCCTCTGGTTCCCTTCATGTACAGAGCACATTTACAATGAGTACTCAGGGGACTCTTGATTATTAAGTAATAGACTATTTGCTCAATAAACACTAAATGATAGTTATAGTTACAATTAAGTTCTTTTCCAGTTTTTTTTCAGAATTAAGTTCCTTTCTGTGACATGGTAGTTGTGAAGTAAGAAAAAGAACAGCACTTCCCTTGTGAAGTTGTTTTTGCAGTATTTGTTTACGTTCATAGAAGGATGGCATAAGCTTACTAAAACTGTCATCTTTGGACAAAAATAAAGGCCAGTCCATTACCTGTCATGTGAGACACTCTGGAGAAGGGAACACAATTCATGCACATAGTAAACTTAATTTATATTTATTTATTTATACAGATAGGCAGTTTTTATAGAGGGTTATTCCTTATTTCCTCATCATTTTTTTTTTTGCAGTATATACTTACTAGAGGATTTGTATGAATAAATTAATAGTTTTCCATTGGCTTTTATTGAACTCTCATGCTAAGAGCTGGGTTTCTCAGGTGGTGCTAGTGGTAAAGAACTCGCCTGCCAATGCAGGAGACAGAAGAGATGAAGGTTAGACCCCAGGGTTGGGAAGATCCCCTGGAGGAGGGCATGGCAACCCAGTCCAGTATTCTTGCCTGAAGGATCCCATGGACAGAGGAGCCTGGTGGGCTACAGTCTAAGCGACTTAACATGCACGCATACTGAAAATTAGCATTTTTGAGGCAGTGCTCTGGGCCAGGCCTCTGCTAAGGGGTCTCAGCTTTCCCATGATCTCAGGGAGCAGGCAGATGTCTCTGTTGTCCATAAAGTCCCTGGCAGCTGAGGGACTTGTCCCTGGTCATATGGCTTAGGTGGCAGTTAATGGCTCAGATGGTAAAGAATCTGCCCATAGCGCAGGAGACCATGGTTTGATCCCTGGGTCAGGAAGATCCCCTGGAGGAGGAAATGGCAACCCACTCCAGTATTCTTGCCTGGAGAATTTCATGAAGAGAGGAGCCTGGTGGGCTACAGTCGATGGAGTCACAAAGATGTGTACATGACCGAGTGAGTGACACTCACACACAGCTTCTGGAAGTCAGCCCTGACATTGTGCTGAAGGTAAGAGCCAACCCTTGACTGAAATTCACAGTCGGGTCCCAGTCTTATGTTTCTAACTCTTCTTACAAGCTTCTGTCATGCAGTACTTCTTCTTTACACAAGTTAGGTCTGTCTTATGACCTGCTATTTAGATTTTTATTTCATTTCTTTTCAATGGATAGTTCAAAAGTTAAGCCTTTTCTTTCAGGACTAGATCTCAGAGATCTTTTAGAAATCAGAGTTTCTAAAAGGTGCCACATCATCAAGCCCACCTTCAGGACACTTGCTTTTCACACTGAGAATCCTCCTGAAATTGGCAGAAAATAAACCCGCAGCTTCTGTTTGGTGTAAAACTCCCATGATGGCTTAAATCAGTTGTAAGATGACTTCTTAGGGGGACTTCTCCAAGCTAAGCAGATGGCAACTTTAACTGGTCAGAGAAGCATCACTACTTACTGATTAATTTATTCCTCCATGAATCATCTTTTCAGACATCCAAGGGGAGAGAGAGGCCCGATATTCTAACTCAGAGGACTCCAGAATGTTCTACCTGAGAACTGGTGCCTCTTCTCAGGCTCCACTTGGGTTAACAAGCACCACACAGGAAGCCTGCCCACTGAAAACACTTGTTAACGTACATTGGCTGCGGTACTACTGACAAGATTTCTGATGTTATTTAAAATTCTAGTTAATTCCAGGCTGTTATTTCCACACTGAGTGGAATGGGATATCATAATACATGCTCCTCAAACGCTTAATAGCCAACTTGTCGGGAGCTCCATTTGTCTCACATTCTCCCTGGTAAACGAGAAGTAAGCCATGTCGTCGGCATCATCCTGTCTGCCGCCTGCCGCCATCATGGACGCAGGAACCTGGTGGATCGTGCTCTCCCTGAACGCACTGCGGTCAGCACCTGAGCATCTGTGCAGTTCCCACCATCTGCCCAGCGCCTGACTGCGGTGTGCTGGGTGTTCACTCATGGTCTGCGTGCTGTGCGTACAGGTGCACTGTTAGTGCAGCTAGGCATACAAAGAGGAATCCCTAGTCTGTTTAAGGCTTGCTCCAATTTTTAGAGAAAATTCTTTGAAGAGAAAGAAATACATACTTATATAGTTAAGGTGTTATTCTCTTTCTGAGCTCACAAAAAAATTGTGATTACAAAAATATAAAATGTCACAACAGAGCATAAAGTGGCTTCCTGTGACTTGTTGGAGAAATTCTAGCTATCTAAATATTCTTTGCACGACCCTGGTGGTCCACTTGCTAAGATATCTGAACCACCAGGGAAGCCCGGGTTTGAGTCTTGTATCTTTCATAATTTATTGATTGATATTGTCATTTTTTGATTATTAACTCTGTTACTTCCATATCTCTGTGGCATGTATTAGTAATGAAATATATAAAATAATAATAGCGAAAATAATGACAATGGACCATATTTCCTCAGCACTTAGTGTCTGTTGGATCCTTCTTTAGCAATTTGCATATCTTACCTCACTTAATCCCTAAACCACTTTATAAACAGGGACTTCTTCTAGTCTTGCTTTCCAGATTTGGAAGCTAAATTTAAAGAGGCAGCAGGCTTAGTATCATTTAAACATGGAGTGACCAGGGGCAGGGATTGAGCCTGGATGTGTTTGATATCCTAATCCATACTCTCAACCACTCACTCTGTGTTTCCTAAGTCTCAGTTTGGTGGTTTAGTTGCTATGTCATGTCCAATTCTTGCAACCCCTTGGACTGGAGCTCGCCAGGCTCCTCTGTCATGGGATTCTCCAGGCAAGAACACTGGAATGGGTTGCCATGCCCTCCTCCAAGGGATCCTCTCGACCCAGGAATTGAACCCAGGTCTCCTGCTTTGCAGGCAGATTCTGTTCTGACTGAGCTACAAGGGAAACCCCAAGTCTCAGTTTACCCAACCAAAAAACAGAGGTGTGTTGCATTAACATAAGGAATAACTGAAAAGTTATCAAAAAACTAAAGAGCTGACCACAGCGTTTGAGACATATGATAGCTTATGGACTACTAGGTCACGTTTCATTTGGAAATTGGGATTTTTTTAAAAAATTACATTAAGTTCAACTTTTTAGTGCACAGTTCTGTGAGGTGTTTTCATAGTTTCATTGAAAAATAATTGACATTCATCACTGTAAAAGGGGTACAGCATGATGGTTAGATTTACAATACATATATTGTGAAATGAGTTTCTTTCTTTTTTAAAAAAAATCTGGTCACACTGCGTGTTTTGTGGGATCCTGGTTCCTCACCAGAGACTGACCCCACACCCTTGGCAGTGAAAGCACAGATCCCAACCACAGGAACAACAGAGAATTTACAAATATGAATTTCTTTTTCACATTAGTTTTTTCATGTATGATGTCTAGTGTTAGTATTAATAATACATATACTACAGTGTTTTGTATCATAAGAAAATACTGATGTAGGTACTGACAAATAATTTATTTTATAAACATGATATAAACTCATAGTGGTAAATAATAGTGCATGACTGTAAATGTCTTTTTTTTCTGATTTTCTTAATAATATTTTCTCTAGCTTACTTGAATGTAAAACTGTAGTAAGTAACACATATAACAAGAAAAGTATGTGTCAGTAGACTGTTTATCGGTAAAGGCCTCTAGTCAATAGTAGTCTATTGGCCACTCAGTTTAGGGGGAGTTAAAACAAATGCAGATAAGCAACTGCATGCAGGTTGGCACCCCTAACCCCACATTGATCAAGGCTCAATTGTATTCCCAGAAACGGAATGGTAGTTCTATTCTTAATTTTTTGAGCATCCTTTACACAGTTTTCGATATTGGCTGGACCAGTTTATAGTCACACTCCTAGTGCACAAGTGTTTTCTTTTCTCCACATCCACACCAGCATCTGTATCTCTTGTCTTTTTGATGATGGCCATAAAAATGGATATTGCTCTAAGTGACAGGAAGCATGAATGTGATTCATTTAGCAAATGGAAGTTTTGTTGTTGTTGTTTATAGTCACTAAGTCATGTCTGACTCTTTTGTAACCCCATGGACTGCAGCCTGCCAGGCTCCTTTGACCATGGGATTTCCTAGGCAAGAATAGTGGAGTGGGTTGTCATTTCCTTCTCCAGGGAATCTGCCCGACCCGGGGATCAAACCCTCATCTCCTCCATTGAAAGTCAGTTCTTGACTGCTGAGCCACTGGGGAAGCCCCCCTAAGTAGAGCTTTACTTGTCTTATTAAACAAAAGGTTCAGAGAAAAGCAATCATGGTTCAGTCATGTAGAAGCTGACTTTTGTGTGATTTGTTTGCTATTACATTTTTGAAGTAGGTGCTGCTACTGCAGCTGTTAGATCTGCCTTCAGAGATGAAAGAATAGGGGAGAAGGCCACCAACTTCATCTTTCCCTCTTATCAGGAAAATGGGCCATTGGTCTTTATCCCATGTGAAAGAACTATGTCCCTGTCTGCTGCTTGCTGCTAGGGAGAAAATGCATTCTGATGCTTTATATTTTTCCACTTTCTATTGTTGAGGCAGAAGGATGAAAGGGATTGGTGATGTCTTTTTTTTTTTCAGCATAGCATAAGTTTCTTCCACAGTCACACCTTTTCTTCTTTTAAAATTCCTTCTGGGCCTTCCCTGGTGGTCCAGTGATTGAGACTCCATGGTCAAGGAACTAAGATCCCACATGCCACACAGCAAGGCCAAATTTTGAGTTAAACAAAATTTATTCTAATGTGAAGTGATTTTCAGCTGAGAAAATATGAGAAATTATGTGTATAGGTAGGACAAGATCCAGACAGGAAACATAGCCCCTCCTCTAACCAGGCTGATGTTTGGCAAGAAAGTGAGACAACCCAGCAGTGACACTTGGCTGTTTGATCTTTCATATTTCAAACCATGAATTTGATAACTAGGATATGGGAAAGAGCACAGTGATAATTCATAGGATATCTATTAGGTATGTAGGACCGAGGATATGACAGATGAGGGACATGGAGAAAGGTTATCATGTCCTTTCAGCTTTATTAAAGTAGAACCTAAATAGGTTAAACCTACAATTTCATTGTATCTTGCAGGCATTTGCTGAGTATATAGTGTGAAAAGCCAGATGAGTTCTCACCCTAGAATGGAAAGGGGAATTTATATTTTGTCCTATAGATGATACTACCTACAGATGGAGTCCTGTAGATGTTCTGTAGATAGAGTCCAGCTGTGGGCATGGTGTTGCTTTGAAGTTGCATCAGAGAATGATCAGTATCCCACATTTGGCTCTGTATTTGACACAAGTTAATAAACTGTACTTTCTTCCTACAAAATACTTACAAACGTGGGAGGATAATTTTGCTGAACTACAAGACAGAAGACGAATATGATAAAGGAGCATTATAATGGCTCAATAGTGCTTATTTAGTCCCTAGTGTGATTAATTCGGAGACTTTACAGGGGAAATGTTATTTTTAACTGGAGAAGATTAGCATATTTGGCAAGTAGAAAATATGAGGGAAGGTGTGGCTGGGGAGGACACAAGATCTATTAAATGAAGTACAATGCTGTGGCTTGAATTCAGGGGGAATAAAAAGAAAAGATATTTTGGAATCAGAATTTGGGAGATAACAAATGACTTGCTAACTTTAAAAGTCAGGTTTTTCTTCTGGCATTGATAGTTATCAAAAATTTTATTATTTGAGATGAAGTTAGAAATCATGATCAGTGTGGATTTCAGAAACCTAAATTAGTCATAGTGAAAAAAACACAGTGGAAGAGCTGAGAGTTTAGAGGAAGAATGACAGGTGGAGATTGTTAAAAATAATACAGGCAAGAGAAACAGGACAGACGAGGGTGAGGAATATAACTGGAGTTTCAGGTAGAAACCTCATATTATAAATCATAAAATTGAAAATAAAAAGACATAGTGAACAAAAGAGTCCAAAATGCACTACATGGAAGGAGTCTCAAAAACAACAGAATGATCTCTGTTCGTTTCTAAGCCATTCAGTACCACAGTAATCCAAGTCTATGCCCCGACCAGTAATGCTGAAGAAGTTGAAGTTGAACGCTTCTATGAAGACCGACAAGACCTTCTAGAATTAGTACCCAGAAAAGATGTCCTTTTCATTATAGCAGACTAGAATGCAAAAGTAAGAAGTCAAAAAACACCTTGGAGTAACAGGAAAATTTGGCCTTGGAGTACAGAGTGAAGCAGGGCAAAGGCTAATAGAGTTCTGCCAAGAGAACACACTGTCATAGCAAACGCCCTCTGCCAACAACGCCAGAGAAGACTCTACACATGGACATCACCAGATGGTCAACACCAAAGTCAGATTGATTATAGTCTTTGCAGCCGAAGATGGAGACCTCTATACATCAGCATAAACAAGACTGGGAACTGACCGTGGCTCAGATCATGAACTCCTTATTGCCAAACTCAGACTTAAATTGAAGAAAGTAAGGAAAACCACTACACCATTCAGATATTACCTAAATCAAATCCCTTATGATTATATAGTGGAAGTGACAAATAGATTTAAGGGATTAGATTTGATACAGTGCCTGAAGAACTATGGACAGAGGTTCGTGACATTGTACAGGAGGCAGGGTTCAGGACCATCCCCAAGGGGAAAAAAATGCAAAAAAGGCAAAATGGCTGTCTGAGGAGGCCTTACAAATAGCTAAGAAAAGAAGAGAAGTGAAAAGCAAAGGAGAAAAGGAAAGATATACCCATTTGAATGCAGAGTTCCAAAGAATAGCAAGGAGGATAAGAAAGACTTCCTCAGTGACCAATGCAAAGAAATAGAGGAAAACAACAGAATGGGAAAGTCTCGAGATCTCTTCCAGAAAATTTGAGATACCAAGGGAACATTTCATGCAAAGATGAGCACAATAAAGGGCAGAAATGGTATGGACCTAAAAGAAGCAGAAGATACTAAGAAGAGGTGGCAAGAATACACAGAAGAACTATACAAAAAACATCTTCATGACCCAGATAACTATGATGCTATAATCACTCACCCAGAGCCTGACATCCTGGAGTGAGAAGTAAGTGGCACTTAGGGAGCATCACTATGAACAAAGCTAGTGGAGGTCATGGAATTCCAGTTGAGCTATTTCAAATCCTAAAAGGTGTTGCTGTGAAAGTGCTGCTCTCAATATGCGAGCAAATTTGGAAAACTCAGCAGTGGCCACAGGACTGGAAAAGGTCAGTTTTCATTCCAATCCCAAAGAAAGGCAATGCCAAACGATGCTCAGACTACTGCACCGTTGCAGTCATCTCACACACTAGTAAAGCAATGCTCAAAATTCTCCAAGTCAGGCTTCAAAAGTATGTGAACCGTGAACTTCAGATGTTCAAGCTGGTTTTAGAAAATGCATAGGAACCAGAGATCAAATTGCCAACATTTGTTGGATCATCGAAAAAGCAAGAAAGTTCCAGAAAAATATCTACTTCTGCTTTATTGACTATGCCAAAGCCTTTAACTGTGTGAACCACAAGAAACTATGGAAAATTCTGAAAGAGATTGGAATACCAGACCACCTGACCTGCCTCTTGAGAAATCTGTATGCAGGTCAGGAAGCAACAGTTAAAACTGGACATGGAACAACAGACTGGTTCCAAATAGGGAAAGGAGTATGTCAAGACTGTATATGGTCACCCTGCTTATTTAACTTCTCTGCAGAGTACATCATGAGAAATGCTGGGCTGGATGAAGCACAAACTGAAATCAAGATCACTGGAGGAAATATCAATGACATGCAAATGACACCACCTTTATGGCAGAAAGTGAAGAAGACTAAAGAGCCTCTTGATGAAAGTGAAAGAGGATAGTGAAAAAGTTGGCTGAAAACTCAACGTTCAGAAAACTTAAGATCATGGCATCCAGTTCCATCACTTCATGGCAAATAGATGGGGAAACAGTGGCAGGCTTTATTTTTTGGGTCTCCAAAATCACTACAGATGGTGACTGCAGCCATGAAATTAAAAGATGCTTGCACCATGGAAGAAAAGCTATGACAAACCTAGACAGCATATTAAAAAGCAGACACATTACTTTGCAAACAAATGTCCAACTAGGCAAAGCATGGTTTTTCTAGTGGTCATGTAAGGATGTGATAGTTGGACTAGAAAGAAAGCTGAGCGCTGAAGTATTGATGCTTTTGAACTGTGGTGTTGGAGAAGACTCTTGAGAGTCTCCTGAAATGGAAGGAGATCTAACCAGTCCATTCTAAAGGAAATCAGTCCTGAATATTCATTGGAGGGACTGATGCTGAAACTGAAACTCCAATACTTTGGCCACCTGATGTGAAGAACTGACTCATTTGAAAAGACCCTGATATTGGGAAAGATTGAAGGCAAGAGGAGAAGGGAATGACAGAGGTTGAGATGGTTGGATAGCATCACCGACTCAATGGACATGAGTTTGAGTAAACTTTGGGAGTTGGTGACGGACAGCGAGGCCTGGTGTGCTGCAGTCCATGGGGTCACAGAGTCGTACACGAATGAGAGACTGAGCTGAACTGAACAGAGTCTTAGGTCCACTCAATAGAATATTGTCCAGATTCTTACTATGTGCAAGGCTTAATGTTATTAGCCTTAAAAATGAGACTTATGTGTTTAACTTTTCCACATGGGGATTAAAAAGTATATGAATGAATTCCAATAATGATGGAGCAGCCTCCATTAAGCTAACACTCTGTCAAATTGCAGTTACAACTCTGGACAACATGAGGAAGTCATATATGCGTGCACTGGAAAAGGACCAAAGATAGTCAGAAGTTGGAGGGTGTATGGCCAAGATATTGGAGCTTCAGCTTCAGCATCAGTCCTTCCAGTGAATATTGAGGATTGATTTTCTTTAGGATGGACTGGTTGGATCTCCTTGCAGTCCAGGAGACTCTCAAGAGTCTTCAATACCACAGTTCAAAAGCATTAATTCTTTGGTGCTCCGCTTTATTTATGGTCCAACTTTCACATGCATACATGA
Organism: Bubalus bubalis; assembly: GCF_019923935.1. Lineage (NCBI taxonomy): Eukaryota > Metazoa > Chordata > Mammalia > Artiodactyla > Bovidae > Bubalus > Bubalus bubalis. Next base: position 3,867,384 of record NC_059174.1, on the reverse strand, counting down.
CTACTAGAAAAACTATAGCTTTGACTAGATGGACCTTTGTTGGCAAAGTAATGTGTCTGCTTTTTAATATCCTGTCTAGGTTGGTCATAGCTTTTCCTCCAAGGAGCAAGTGTCTTTTAATTTCATAGCTGCATGAAGTCTGCAGTAATTTTGAAGCTCAAAAACTTAAGCTCTGTCACTGTTTCTATTGTTTCCCCATCTGTTTGCCATTAAGTGATGGGATCAGATGCCATGATCTTCGTTTTTTGAATGTTGAGTTTTAAGCCAATTTTTTCACTCACCTCTTTCACCCTCATCAAGAGACTTTTTATTTCTTCTTTGCTTTCTGCCGTAAGGTTGGTGTCATCTGCATATCTGAGGTTATTGATATTTCTCCTAGCAGTCTTGATTCCAGCTTGTGCTTCATCCAGCCCAGCATTTTTCATGATGTACTTTGCAAATGGGTTAAATAAGTAGGGTGAAAACATACAGCCTTGATGTACTCCTTTCTCAATTTGGAACCAGTTCGTTGTTCCATGTCCAGTTTTAACTGTTGCTTGTTGACCTGCATACAGATTTCTCAGCAGATAGTAGGTAAAGTGGTCTGGTATTCACATCTCTAAGAATTTTCCGCAGTCTGTTGTGATGGATGCAGTAAAAGGCTTTAGCATAGTGAATGAAGTAGATGTTTTTCTGGAAGTCTTTTGCTTTTTCCATGATGCAACGAATGTTGGCAATTTGATCTCTGGTTCCTATGCATTTTCTAAAACCAGCTTGAACATCTGGAAGTTCACGGTTCATGTATTGTTGAAGCCTGACTTGGAGAATTTTGAGCATTACTTTACTAGTGTGTGAGATGACTGCAACGATGCAGTAGTCTGAGCATCATTTGGCACTGCCTTTCTCTGGGATTGGAATGAAAACTGACCTTTTCCAGTCCTGTGGCCACTGCTGAGTTTTCCAAATTTGCTCGCATATTGAGAGCAGCACTTTCACAGCAGCACCTTTTAGGATTTGAAATAGCTCAACTGGAATTCCATGACCTCCACTAGCTTTGTTCATAGTGATGCTCCCTAAGTGCCACTTACTTCTCACTCCAGGATGTCAGGCTCTGGGTGAGTGATTATAGCATTGTAGTTATCTGGGTCATGAAGATGTTTTTTGTATAGTTCTTCTGTGTATTCTTGCCATCTGTTCTTAATATCTTCTGCTTCTGTTAGGTCCATACTATTTCTGCCCTTTATTGTGCCCATCTTTGCATGAAATGTTCCCTTGGTATCTCAGATTTTCTTGAAGAGATCTCTAGTTTTTCCCATTCTGTTGTTTTCCTCTATTTCTTTGCATTGATCTCTGAGGAAGGCTTTCTTATTTCTCCTTACTATTCTTTGGAACTCTGTAGTCAGATGGATATATCTTTCCTTTTCTCCTTTGATAATGTGACCCAAAATCAAAAGGAAAAACACAGCATCCCTCGCTTTTTGAAAGTTCCCTTTACACCACTTGACTTTTATCAAAGACCTATGTTAACACCCGTATTCACTCACAGGAGGAAATCCGGGAAGGATTTCTATTTTTAAGAAAAAAGAACAAAAGCGAAACTAGGAAGATAGCGTTCAGCGTTGATTTGTTGGTTTTGCAGTGAGCTGTTTTAGAGGCAGCCCTCCCTAAGCAGGAAAAGTGGCGCCACCGAATTCTTCCCCCAGGAACTTCACACAATGGGATTTAGGGTTTTTTTCTTTCCGTTTTATTCAGATTCATTCGACATATAGCACAGTGTAAGTTTAAGGTGTCCAGTATTATGATTTGACCTACATAGGTCATGAAATGATTACTGAAATAAATTTTGTGAACCTGTCATCTTATATAAATATAAAATTAAAGAAATATAATATTTTTTCTTGAGAGCTCTTAGAATTTACTGTCTTAATAACTTCCGTACGTAGCATGCAGCAGTGTTAATTATACTTATCATGTTGCACATTACATCCTTAGTACTTTGTTATCTTACAACTGGAAGTTTGCACCCTTCGACCACCTTCATCCAGCCACCCCTCCCTCCGCCCTCTGTCCTTAGTAGCCTCCAATCTGGTCTCCTTTTCTATGAGGTTGTTTGCTACTGAAGTGTATTGACCTACAACATCGTTTAAGTTCCCGTAGTAGAACATAGTGACTCAGTATTTCTGTACATTTCAGAGTGAGCACTGGGATAAGTTCAGTCACATGCGTCATCTTACAAAGGTGTTACATAGTTACTGACTGTGTTCCCCACACTGTACCTTTTATGCCCAAGACTCATTTATTTTGTACCTTTTGATCTGCCTCACCTATTTCCTCCTCCGAAGCCCCTCCTCTCTGGCAGTCGCCTGTTTGTTCTCTGTATCTGTTTCTGTGTTGTTATGTTTATTCATGTGTTTTAGATTTCACGTATAAGTGAAATCATATGGTGTTTATCTTTCTGTGTGACTTATTTCACTTGATATAATACCTTTTAAGTCTATCCATGTTGTCAAAATGGCAAGATTTCATTCTTTTTATTGGATGAGTAGTATTCCAGTATGTGGGTAAACCACATTTTATCCATCCATTCATATACTTATGGACACTTATTTTGCTTCCGTATCTTGGCTATTATATAAATGATGCTGCAGTAAACATAGAGCATATATTGTTTTCTGATTAGTGTTTTCATTTTCTTTGGAAAAATACTAAGAAGTAGAATTGCCAGATCATATGGTAGTTCCATTTTTAAGTTTTTGAGGAATCTCCATAGTGTTTTCAATGGTGGTTGCACCTGTTTGCATTCCCAACAACAGTGCAAGAAGGTTCCTTTTCCCCATGTTCTTGTCAATAATTTTTTCTGTTGTCTTTTTGATAATAGCCATTCTGACATGTGTGAGGTGATTTCTCATAGTGGCTGTGATTTGCGTTTCCCTGGCAACTAGTCAGGTTGAGTGAGCATCTTTCCATGTACCAGTTGGCCATCTGTATGTCATCTTTGGAATAATGTCTGTTTCATGTTCTCTGCCCATTTTTTATTGGTGTTGTATTATTTGTGTATTTGTATATTAACCCTTTATAGGATGTATCATTTGCAAATATTTTCTTCCATTCAGTCGTCTGCCTTTTCATTTTGTTGGTAGTGTCCTTCCCTGTGCAAAAACTTTTTAGTTTGATGTAGTCCCATTTGTTAATTTTTGCTTTTATTTCCCTTGTCTGAAGAGATTTATCCAAAAAAAAAAAAAAAAGTTAAGACTGATGACAAAGCACATAACTGCTATAGCTTTGAACTGTGTCTGTATCTGTGCTTTATCTTAATTTATTATGTGCACCCATTAGTAAGATGTATTCTAAGGTAATTGCTTTTTTGCTTTGTGCCTTTTAAGTTTGTGAAATGTTTCATAGGAATGGTCTCCTTTTGGGTAGTGGGAGGAACCTATTGTGCATAAAGACTCAACTGAGGATAACTCAGATATTGTGATCAACATACAAGAACCTTATGTTTTAAATTTAAATTTTCATTTACTTTTAATTTTTTAAAGAATGCTTGTTTCTTTTTTACATTTCTATTTATTTCTGTATTACTTATCTGTGTTTGACTGCGGTGGGTCTTCGTGGCTGCACTTGGGCTTTGTCTGGTTGCAGCAAGCAGGGCTACTTTCTAGTTGCGATGCGCAGACTTACTGCAGTGTCCTCTCTTGTTATGGAGTGTGGGCTTACTGCGGTGTCCTCTCTTGTTGCGGAGCGCGGGCTCTAGGGTGCACGGGGTTCAGCAGGTGTGGCTCGTGCTCTCAGCAGTTGCAGCTCAAGTGCTCTTTGGTGCACAGTCTTAGCTTCCCCATGGCATGTGGGATCTACCTGGACCAGGGGTCAAACCCATTGGCAGATGGATTCTTAACCTCTGAACTACCAGGGAAGTTCCAACATAGAAGAACTTTAAAATATGTGTCATAAATATGTTTTCAAGAATGGAAAGGGAATAATGGCCGTAACGAGGGACTAGAAAAACTTAAGCAGAGAATTACAAACTATAAAATAGAATCAAATAATTTTAGAACTTAGAAGTAACTATGTGAAATGGGAAGCTAACTGGAGAGATTTGACAGCATCCTGAAGATAGCTGAAGAATGGGTTAGTGAATTTGTAGATCTTACAAGGAAATTCTCTTTTCTAAGGAACTCAGAGAAGTAACATCAAAGAAATGGACAGCACCTAAGTGACTCATAGGACATATAATCTGTCATTTGAGCCTTAGAGAAGGCAACAAAAAATTGAGGAAATAATGACTTAATTTCCAAAATTTGGCAAAAAAGACAAACGGGTAGATCTATCAACCTTAGCAAATACCAAATAGGATGAATGCAAAGAAGAGCAAATGTACTCAAATTGCTAAAAACCAGAGATGTAGAGAAAATGTTAAAAGAGGCAAAAGAAAGTTACACATTAGATGAAGGGAACAAGACTACAAGTGATAACTGATTTCTCACCCAAACAAGGCAGAAGGCAATGTGAAAATTTTCAAGTGCTTTGAGAAAGTAATAGTTTAAATTTTACATGTATCAACAATCTACTTAAAAAATCAAGGTGAAATAAAGACATTTTTCAGGTAAATAAAACTGAGAGAATTTGTTGCAGTTAAATTAGCACACCAAGCAGTGTTCAGTTTCTTCTGGGTAAGGGAAAACAACAGACAATGAAAGCTAAAAGCTCAGGAAAGAATAGAAAGTACCAGAAATTGTAAACACATGGGAAAATATAGAAATACAGAAAACGAATGTACGGGCTATTTTCCCAATTGTTCCCCAAATGGTTCATAGTTGCTGACATTGTAGCACAATAGATAAGATAGTTTATTACATTCAGTGGATATTTTGGGCATTAATTGTCTCATGGAAACTCATTTGAGAAAGATTGCACACAAAAGGAAGACCATAAACTATCAGTATTAGGGATAAAAGAAGAACTATTTCTATAGAGTCTATAGATATTAAAAAGATAAGTGAATATTACATTTTAATGTCAATAAATCTGAAAACCTAGTTTAAATAGACACATTCATCATAAAAGCCAGAATTTATACAGTTGGCACAAAATGAAATAGAAAACTGAACACACACACACAATTGAATTTGATCCTAAAATACCTTGAAATACATATATGCATACTCCAAATAGAGATAGTTTCACTGGTTAAATTCTGTTGGAACACTGAAGCAGGAAATAACACCAATTGTATAAATTCTCCTCCATAAATTAGTGGAGGAGGGAAGAGTTCCCAACTTGATTCACAGGGCCAGCGGTACTCTGATAGCAAAGATATTACAAGAAAAGAAAATTACAGACTATTATCTCTTATAAACATAGCTGAAAACATTCTTGATGAAATATTAACAGTTTGGTTCTAGGAATATAACAAAAGGATAATGCATGATGAAAAGTAGAGTTTATCTCCAGAATGCAAATTTGACTTACTGTTAAAAAAATCAACCAGTGTATTCACGTTTTAATAGACTAAAAAGGAGAGTTTTCCCCTCAAATCACCATACCTGCCCTAAAAGAGAAGAAGGATCTTTTCAGAATGATTAATAACCTGTTTCTGGTTTCCCAACCTGGTTCAGGTTGGGAATCCTGTTGTGAAAATGGTTATATCTAATTGATTTTGCATTGTTTTCAGCAATGCTGTCTTCGTCCCTGCCAAGACCTAAACATCAAGACAGTGCTGAGCTTAAAATGAAGGTAACTTAAATCAGAGCTTATGATATGTGGAACAATTATTTTAACCAGATGGTTTAAAAAACCCACTCTGATTTTATGTTGAAAGTGAAAGTTGCTCAGGCATGTCCAACTCTTTGCGACTCCGTGGACTATACATCCATGGAATTCTCCAGGCCAGGATACTGGAATGGGTAGCTGTTCCCTTCTCCAGGGGATCTTCCCAACCCAGGGATCGAACCTGTTCCTCCTGCTTGGCAGGCAGATTCTTTACCACTGAGATTCTTTACCTTTACCCAGGTACCACTGAGGCACCTGGGAAGTGTCTAATGATAATATTTCTTGTTAAAGATTCAATTTCTCATAATATATGGTAGCCCTTCCCAGGTGGTGCTGAAAAGTAAAAGTGAAAGTTACTTAGTTGTGTACAACTCTTTGCGACCCCATCGACTTTACCATGGAGTTCTCCAGGCCAGAATACCAGAGTGGGTAGCCTGTCCTTTCTCCAGGGGATCTTCCCAACCCAGGGATCAAACTGAGGTCTCCTGCATTGCAGGCAGATTCTTTACCGTGTGACCCACCAGGTGACGCTGTGGTAAAGAAGCCACCTGCCAACGCAGGAGACACAAGAGAGACAGATTTGATCCCTGGGTCAGGAAGATCCCCTGAGGAGGGCATGGCAACCCACTCCAGTATTCTTGCCTGGAGAATCCCATGGACAGAGGAGCCTGGCGGGCTACAGTCCATAGGGTCACACAGAGTTGGACACAAACGAAGCACCTTAGCGTGCACACAGCAGCAGCATGCACACAACCATTAACCAGGGACCAAAGTATATAAAATCTGCAGTGCATGCTTTTGTTTTTATTACGTGTCATTTGTAACATGTGGTAGGGTTTTAATCATTACTTGAAGGACTCCAGGCTCATTTCCTCTCCCACATAGTGGATGAGTTAGCTTAGTAAAAGTTCCCTTATATTTGGGTTGGCCAAAAGGTTCATTCGGGTTTTTGGATAACAGCTTATGGAAAAACCCAAATGAAATTTTGGGCCAACCCAATACTTCTGTGACCTTCAGATCCCTCGAGGCCACACGAGGTCCTCAGTGCTGTAATGAGCTTCCTGAGGTTGGTATGGAGCAAGCAGAGAGAAAAGTGACCTCAACTCGGGCAAGAAGAGAGCTGACTCAACCACAGCATCCAGAGTCGCCCTTACAGCAAACGAGTCAGCCCCCAGGCAGTAGGCTTTTCTTCTTTATGAGATTAAGGATTTATGGTCTGAGCAGGGCCAGAGGGCCATCTGGCTAACCGGACAAAAATAAATTACCCTCAAAATCTCTGAGATATGTTTAGATGAGTCATTCTGATGAGACTGTAAATCTAGAGTCAGCTTTGATTAGCTGTTGCTCTACATGGTAGTTCTGTATTTAAAATGTATTTTCTCAACCAATTTATAAATTATGCAGAGAATTTTTTAAAAAATATCAAGTATAAAATTTGAACATCAGAATGACATCGTATTTGTATTATGTCTCTAGAAAAGTTTCTTTTTCAGTTTCCAGTAATGAAGGAAGATACAAACCATGTCAGCTTTGAGACCTTTCAAAGAATGGATAAAATACAGCAGAGGTTCCACGAACAACAACAACAAAATTCTCCCAAGCCTCTAAAAAGTTGTATTGTCAGTCAGTTGCCTGATATTTAACTTTCATATTTAAATATCAGTAACCTGATATTTAACTCAAACCAGCCCTCGACTCCTTTCTCTTGGTAACCAAGAGAACGGTGTGTGTTGAACGTGACAGGGAGCCCTGAAGACATATTTCTCAGAGGTTATTTCACAGATAAAGACTATCAATGTCTATCGTGAGGGCCAACAAGGATGAGTAACTTAATAGAGACCCGTAAACATGAGAGAAGAGTTGACCAAAGAGGAACACTGGAGAATATTTTAGAGCTGATTTGTTGATGAGATTGAGAATATCTGGGTAAAATATCTTTTCTGCTCACTTCTAATGTTGATCATTACCACAAAATAACCTGTTCGCTTTTGCTACCCAGTGGTAAGCAGACCCATATTAATTTTCATAATGCCATAAAGTTTAGTTTTGAAAAGAAGAGATTACACTTCATACATAAAATACCTTTATATCTCTTGAGATTTGTTTTGTTACATGATACACAGTGAAAGCCATATCTGCAGAGATCTCTGACCTTAATTTTTTGTGACTGCATTATTTTTTGTGGCCCTTAGCAGTGCCTTTTAGAAAGAGAACATCACAGGCATTTCTCAGGTTTACAAGAATTTCCTGAGTCCTTTAATTAAAGAGTAATGAATGGGTTGGATGACTTGAGAAGCATGTAGAACTTTATAAATTAGAAACGGACAAACACCACTGCCTCATTTTGGACTGTGCCGTTGGCAGATAATAATTACATGTTTTGTCTGTTCTTTTTTTAAGGGCTGTGAATTTCAAACGATAACACTCCTCTCACCTCAATGTGAGAAATTGAGTCTGTATAATCAGCTCAAGTTATTCCTGCTTTACTTGTATTCCATTATTTAAAGCATACTCTTTTTCAGTAGTTAATTATTATATATTATCTTCCCTATAATTATTTTTTTCTTTTTCTGCCTCACTTATTTTTAGATGTCACAATTGCACTTAGTTGAATACTAGATAAAAATACATTTAGTCATTGCAATCTTGCCTCATTACTCTGCCCTTCCACTGCTCTGAATCATTTTTTAGTGTGTGTGTGAACTTCTTGGAACTCCTTTCAATTTGTCTTCTCCTCTGTGTCATTTCAGAGAGCTAAACTAAAAACCAGGGTCAGCCTGTGCAGATAAAGGCAAAACTTCCTTGCCTTGAAAATAAGGGCTGGTTCACAGCAGCACTTCTTGATGGCGCGTATTTGTTAGAAAAATTCTTCACTTATACTGTATTTCTTTAAATCTCCTGGCTATACCACCATGCTTTATTTTCAGTAGGCTTGACTATAAGTGTTCTAACTGGAGTTGTTTTTTTTTCTTAAAAGATTTTTTGGATGTAGTCCCAAAGTGTCTATTGTATTTGCCACAGTATCACTTCTATTTTATGTTTTGTTTTTTTTTGGTCACAAGGCATGTGGGATCCCAGTCTCTTGACCAAGGATTGAACCCACACTCCCCTGCATTGTAAGGCAAAGTCCCAACCACTGGAATGCTTAACTGGAGTTAGAACCAGAAGTTTCTCTAAGTTTCTGGGCTCTCTGTGGTGTGCAACACTGTTAAAACTATGGTTTTTCCAGTAGTCATGCATGGATGTGAGATTTGGAACATAAAGAAAGCTGAACGCCAAAGAATTGATGCTTTTGAACTTTGGTGTTGGAGAAGACTCTTGAGAGTCCCTTGGACTGCAAGGAGATTCAATCAGGCAATCCTAAAGGAAATCAGTCCTGAGTATTCATTGGAAGGACTGATGCTGAAGCTGAAGCTCCAATCCTTTGGCTACCTGATATGAAGAATGGACTCATTAGAAGGGACTCTGATGCTGGGAAAGACTGAAGGCAGGAGGAGAAGGAGATGACAAAGGATGAGATGGCTGGATGGCCTCACCAACTCAATGGACATAAGTCTGAGCAAGGTCCGGGAATTCATGATGGACAGGGAAGCCTGGTGTGGTGCAGTCCGTGGGGTCGTAAAGAGTCGGACATGACTGAGTGACTGAACTGAACTGAATGTTGTATGTGTTGATCAACATTCTGCATCCACTTCCTAGGGCAGTACCAGACAGGTTTCTGTTCTAAAGGTGCTAAATAATGCCAAAGAGTGAAGGAGTGAATGTGATCTTCATGACAGGGAGGTGGTACAGAGAGAGCTGTTAAGTCAGGCCTGGTCTAGTATGGAGCCAGGAGTCACATCAGTTATTTTAATGGAGAAAGAAAGTTGGTTTAAAGACTTGTTAATTTGGTCTAACAAGTTGTTTGTTAGGCAACTGAAAAAGCCAACAGAGAAAAACTGAGCTCTCATAGGTAGCAATTTCAGAAAGCAGTCAGCACTCAGACTGAGCTTGGAATAATGACAGCTAGGAGCTTGGAGGGCAGCCTCATGAGGCTGATCCTCAGCCCCTTGATGAGGAGGCAGTGCTTGGCTGATGCCGGTATGTCTGAGGTCAGAGGAGGAGCTGCAGGAGACTGGGATTCTGGGCTTTGAGGTCAGTGTTACTTCTGTGCAGGTACCCTCGATGGGGAGAGATATGACGATGCCTGTCCTGTGGCCCTGGAACAAGTTCAAGCTGTGCTTAGATGCTTTAAAGGAATAAACTGCTACTGCAGGGTGGTGGGGGAGGAAGCAGGCAGGACACAGGCCAGCCAGAGGGAGTGACGGGAGGCAAGCAGGAAGAGTATGTCTCCCTTTTCTCCTCCACCTCCTGGTCTTGATCCGCAGCCTCCTGTTGGTAAAGCCCAGCAGAGAGGAGTGGGCTGAAGGAAAAGGTTCACAGAGCCCAGTCCCAGCCCAGTGAAGTGTCATGGCTTGTTTGACAGGTAAGATTTAAGCTAGGGCAGTGAGAAATGAAGCGGCTTTCCCATGTTCCTTGTTTTTCAGGCTCACACAGGTGTGAGGGCAGGAGGGTAAGAGGCCAAATCACTGCCATTTCCCAGTAAGTCATATTACGGGGGTGAGCGTGAAGATGTTATTAGTATTACATTTGTTTTATCATAATATTGTGTATTATAGATATACACATTAACTATAGGAAGCTTTTTCAGGCATTTTTGTAAAGCTAAGAAAAATATTTTTCCTTAAATGTTTTGAAAGATTTTTTTTTACCTCTTGCCCACACTGAGTCAGAAACATAATTTTCTTGGAAGAAATAACAAATCAAATAATTCTGCTTATAAAATAATTTTACATGCTTTTTATTTTATATTTCATTTTGTATTTTCAGAATTATGCTTATTCATAGGAATCTGTATTTTATTTTAGAACCACATTTTAAGACAGTTATAATTACTTTGCTTAAGAAAAGTATTGAACTCAAAAGAGGACAGTAATTTAGGAGCCAGAGATGTGTTGTCACTGACAGAGCCATGAATCTGTCACCAGGTGCTTATCATTGTAAAATATCTCCTTTAAGTTGAAATAGAGTGTACGAGATAATTGCACAGAAGCAATTTTCTGCTACTAGATAAATTTTGTTTATATCTCTTTGGCCATTTTTAGGACTCTTTTTAGACCATGCCGTTGACTAACATCTTCTGTTGAAAAATATTTGCTAGTTTGGAAATGAGGGATATTAAAAGAGAATAATGTTCAGTGGCAGTTTGTCCAAGAACTTGAGAAGATGGTTCTTCAGGTACATTGGTAATGCAAGCTAGGGTTTGTGTATTTTATCTTTAAAAAATATTTATTTATTTATTTGGCTGCACGGTGTTTCAGTTTCAGCGTACAGGGTCTTCAATCTTTGTTGCAGAATTCAATCTCTTTAGTGCGGCGTGCAGACTCTTAGATGCCATGTGTTGGATCTGGTTCCCTGACCAGGGATCACATCTGGGCCCCTGCATTGGGAGGCCAGAGTCCTAGTCACTGGACCACCAGGGAAGTCTTGTGTGCGCGTTATCATTTTAACATTAATCATGATGATTCCTCATTAATAGTAGCTGTGTGGAAAATCCGGTTCTCTGAAAATCTCCATCATGAAAAAGAATATTTCTGGTAGGTTAAGGTCATAATGTAGAATTATGTGTCTGATATTATATCAATAATTCAAATACTTTTAAAGAAAAGATAAAAGTGATAAATGGACCTAAAAAGCAGTATACAAGTTAAACTCATTTCAAGAGATCCCCTCATCTCAAGATGACAGGGTACACTAGTTGACATTTATAAAATACTGGCCAACATGATTTTTTAAAATATGTGAACCAGTCATTCATGTAACAAGAGTTTATTAATTAAATTCACTGTTTTCGGCATTGGTAAACACAGGACTGCAAACAATGTCCAGGACAGTGATTGCCCTCAAGGAGATAGCAATTAATCATGGAGACAGTGTTTTTACCCAGAAAAAAGGTTGAGAACAGTTTAGGGCACTAATTAATTATAGTCAACTTTTCATAGTAACCAGGGAAGTAAGTCAAGTCAAGTGATGAGATTTGGCTAGAAGTGAAAATGTATTTTTTTTTTCCAACATCATTTCTTGAAAAGACTATCTTTTCCCCATTGAATATTTTTTTTTTCTGATCTGAAAGTGTTCTCTTTTTTAATTTTTATTTTTAATTAGAGAATAATTACTTTACAGTGTTGTGATGGTTTCTGCCAAACGTCAACATGAATTGGCCATAGGTACACAAGTGTCCCTCCCTCTTAAATCTCCTGCTCCATCTCACCCCTCTAGATTGTCACAAAGCACTGACTTTGGGTTCCCCACATCATATAGCAAATTCCCACTGGCTATCTGTTTTACATGTGGTAATGTATATGTTTCAATGCTCTTCTCTCAAATCATTCCACCCTCAAAAATGTATTTCTAATTATTTTTGGTGGGGAGGCTTCAAAGCAGATGACGGTCCTAGTCTTCACCTCAGTACCTGTCTGTCTCTAGACTGACTTCCTGGTTTCACCTACAAGCATTCCTTTCCCTCCCACCTGCCCACCTCCATGAGTTTCCATTAGGTGTCCTTGATTTGATCTTCCATAGCATTTTGCAACGCCCTAGTGCAGACTTCACTGTGCAGTGTTGATGTCTCTGTCTTCGAGGGCAGTGACAGAACCTGTCTTTGCTCTCATGGTCTCTCCAAGCCTCATGCAGTCCCCTTAGGCTCCTCTTAAAGAAGAACTAAATGACTCAGTGGGACTGCTCCTCTGTCTCTTGGTTCATTCTATGTCCACTCCATCACTATTCTGGTTTGCTCAAGAAGTTTGGCAGCAGCATCTAGACTTTTGGCAAGAGATTCAGAGGCTCAGGCAATTCTATGAGGACCAAATATGACCTACCTCTTAAAGGTCGACACATTTCTCAAGAATGGAAACTGTCCTGCCCATGCCTTGTCAGGAGGGTCTTCTTCCAGTCTTTTGTGCTGGCGCTGGTCATTCTGTGAAGGAATTAAAGTCATGCATGGGTGGGAGTGGGTGAGGGCAGGGCAAGTCCAGTTCTTGGTTGAGACAAAGCGTTGATATTTGGTTTGGCAGGAGCAAACACCATCTTGCTCACTTGGGAGGAGGAAGAGTTTGCAACTCTTGATCTTGGGCTAGCTTAGTGTACGAAGTGAGTCTCTGGTCAGACACGGGAAGAGAGTGAGCATTTATGGTCCATACCCTAGGGGTCTCAAGGGTCATCAGGTTTTTCCTGAATGCCCAGAACATTTCTCCCTGGACTGAATGCCATCTGGTGCTGCCCCTCGGTCTCTACCAGGGCTCCTGCACTGACCGCACTGTCCTTTCTGGCTCTGGTCCAAAGAGACATTCTAGAGGGTTCTTGAGTAATCTGGAAGCCTCTCACCTGCTTGGTATGTCTTATAGTGACTTTCTTACTGCTCTTCTACAGTTTTTAAATGTTAGAATATTATACATTTTAAATATATAATAATGCAAACACTAAGAGAATAATTGATTAAAATCCATGAGAGAGGAGAAATGCCATTATCAACAAACCGAAGGACACCAATTGTTACAGGACATCAACTACTGGAAGCCTAGCGTGGTCTGACGTGGCTGCTCACAGATAATAGGGGACTGGCCAGTGTAACCTCTCTATAGGGGCCTCAGGCAAAGTCTTTCCATTCACCACCATTACCACTTAGTGAGTCAGAGAAAAATGTTATGGATTATATGCACAAATTAACAATCTAAGCATGCACATGCTCTTACCCAGTAGGCTTTTAAGAGCTTTGCCATTTGGCAGCAGAACATGAATGATCAGAGATATTTATTATTTGCCTAGGAAAATGAAAAGTAGGAGCATACATTTATTGTGTGAATTACCCATTATCTGTTTACTTAAATGGATGTGCTGTAAATATTTTGAACTGCTGGAGATGATACTGTTGGGAGCCACGCATACTTTAATCTATTTGTTTGTTTATTGGCTGTTCTGGGTCTTCGTTGCTGACATGGGCTTTCTCTAGTTGGTGACGAGCAGGGGCTACTCTTGTTGCCGAGCATGGGCTCAAGGGCACGAGGGCAACCGTAGTTGTGGCACATGGGCTTAGTTGCACTGGGAAGCAAGTTCTTTAACCACTGGACCCCAGGGAAGTCCCGAAAAGTAGTGTCTACTTTTAATTAGCAACAAATCAATTCACAGCTAGTTATTTGGACTAAGAAATAATAGCAGTTGAAGAAGTCACTTTTTTTATAATTTAGAATCTTGTCAGTTTGCATCAACAAAACATGTTTTTTGTATTTTCACAAATAAAAGGACAAAATCAAAGTGAATATAATTTGTAGGTTGTTGGTTTATATTAACTGAATGACAATTTAAAAAAACCCCAAAGCTTTTAAGAAGCCAAAGTATCTTGTTCTTTCACTGAGCCATTATATCCTTAATCTTGGTTCAGATGGAATATTTATACGGGTGCTAAACAGCACTGAAAATAGGATTTTTAATGACAAGACCCACAGGCTCTTAACTGCAAAATATGTTGAGCAGTGCTATAACTTAGCATTTATAGGGCTTTCATATATTTTGGAATAGTTTGTTTAAAACTGTTCTAATGTGTTTATAGCTCTTTTTCTACCAAACCTGATTTAAACTGTGCCTTATCCAATTTTTACTGTACTATACAGGCGAAAATACTTATTTTGTATATTTCTTTAGCTGAAATCCATAAATCAGAACCCACAATGCAATTGCACAACCATATTGGATTTATAATAAAATTGAGAAGGCTTGAGTCACTGCAGACTAATGACAAAGCACCCTTCCTGGAGTTAGTCAGGTACAAAAATAAGGAGAAAAGTAAAGAAAGGAGAAACAGAGAGAACCACAAAATAATTGAAGTCACGCTCTTAAGACTATGGGTGTTGCTTCAGAATCAATTATGGTGAAACTTCCTATTGCAGATTATACTTTTTTTCTGATATTTTTGAAAAGTGATCTTGAACCAAATCAGGGAGGTTTTTCAAGCTCCCAAGACTAGAGTTCAAAGAACTTTCTGCTTGTTTCTTTTTTTTTACTATTAAAAACCCTAAATGTTTGACTGTCACCAACCACAAAAAGGCAGCCACAAGTTTTGAAGCTTAATAGTTATTAGGGAGATTATGTCCGCAGTTAAGGAAGGGATTATGTTAAAGAACATTTAATGACTGTCTGGAAGGCTTTCTTCATAGACTCTGCCAACCCCATGGACTCTGTAAAAATAAATAATAGAAAAATTACAGAGGAGCACATTCAAGATGGTCAAAACAGAAAGCACAGCTGATGCCTCTGAATTCATTTATCTTTTGCAGTGGTCTAAATTAAATTATCAGAATAAACTATGGCTGATAACCATTGGACTCAGTGAGTCAGATCAGACTCAAACATTGGGATTGGTGTCCAGCATGAATAATGATAACAGTGGTTCTTTTCCCCTTCAGAATTGGGATTCCAGTTCTGTAAAACCTGGTGGAAAAAAGTAGACACATTATTTGAACCTGGGATAGTTTTGGAGTTTAGGGATTTCTTTCTGTACTTGTTTATACTCTCGCAATATTATTTAAGACAGCTTACAAAAATACATACATAGGATAAAGATTAGACCTTATGTAATGTGAAGATACTAAAAAGCTGGGGACACCACTGACTGACAGTGTGTGCACACTGTTAGCCTGGGGCTGTTTAGCAGCTGGTGGCCCTGTCCTAAAGACCAGGTAGCAGGTCTTTATCTTTGTTTTTCCCTCGCCCAGCCACAAGGGGAATGATGCCGTATCAGGCCTTGATGTTGGCTTCTGCTGCTGGCAGATTGGACACTAGCTCTGGCAGCAGGCAGGTCAAACGTGGAGAGTTCCTGCTGTAGAGCGCACACAGAGCCTCCTTTCTTGCTCCCGTGGCTGCTTTGTAGGTGGAGCCATGGAACAAGCACCAGAGTAGCTGGTAAAATGGGGTGCCTTGGATCCACAGGAGTGGGTCCTCTGGACAGCTATTGAGGGCGTCCTCTGAAAAGCTCTTGAGAGTGGCATCAACCCCACAACGACACATCGAATGTTTTGTGAATGTAGTATCCTGTGCCCCCACCCCCACCCCAGGGTCTGGGTAGGGGTAGCTGAGCAGTTTGCACAGATTAGGTTCATTCTCTAAGTCAGTGACCTCACTCACTCATGATTTACCTTAAGGAGTTATCATTTTAAACTTTTTTCCCCTTTGACTATAAATGCCTATTGATGAAAGAATTGAAGAATTGATCCATCATGCAGACTGCTAATACCATTTCTAGGTACTTAAATGTATTAAACCTCAATTCCCAAAAGAATGGATGCATGTAAATGAATTTAGCCCAAATTTAATATTATTTTTTTCTTCATTTGTATTCTCCCAGTGGTGACAGAGGACTTTGGAGAGTCTGATTCTTCAGTCTGACATATGTGTACATCAGCCAGGGCTTCCTGGCTAGTGGTAAAGAACCGCCTGCCAATGTAGGAGACATAAGAGACGCGTGTTCCATCCCTGGGTCGGGAAGATCCCCTGGAGGAGGGCACGGCAACCCACTCTAGTATTCTTGCTTGGAGAATCCCATGGACAGTTGAGCCTGGCAGGCTACAGTCCATAGGGTCGCAAAGAATCTGGCACTTCTGAAGCAACTTACCACACCACACGCACATGCGTCAGCCAATGCCGTGCAGAATCCCACTGCTTCTCAACCAGGGTTGTACTTTAGTCTGGGAGACCTGCAAGTTGCATATGTGATTAACTCTGTAGAGCAGACACGGTTGCAATCCCCAGTCCTTTGAATTAAATCAACACTTTAAATATTACATTCTCCTTGGTTACATTTCCCCAAGGCAGTCAAGAATAGCTGTCCCTCCTCACATCTTGATAAACAGTATTGTTGCTTTGGTAACTAAGTGCCAGTCTGATCCTCCCCCTGACCTTTGCCCTGTGCTGCCAGGAGTGTTTGAGTGACAGTGATGCCACTGCAGACTGCAGAGCTCCAAGGTCTGTTTCCCTGTCAGGGAGGCGTTCTCTGCCTTCAAGGAATACACGAGCAATCCTATCCCGTTCTCCTCTTTCGAGGGTATGCTCGGATAGTATGTCTGGTGGTCATGACTCTCACAGTCAGGGGCTCCTGCAGAAGATCGTTGTCATGACCAGAGTCAACAGAAGAGAGTTTAATGATGTGCTGTTGAATCAACAAGGGAGTGCTCACAGCTCAAAGCTGTCGCTTCTGTCCAGCCTGAAGAGCCTTGGAGAGAAAGCTGGGATGAAATGAGATGGGAGCTGTTCACAGACAGAGAACCACCACATGACTGGCTGAGGCTGCAGAGAAAGCACGGCTGCTGGGGGTGAGGGTGGGCAGGGAGCAGGAGGAGAGAAGCATCTTGACGTCCGCCGCCTCCTGCAGTTCATAGTCTGTGCCTCTCTCTGGCTTAATCCAATGGGGGACTGAAGGTAGGGAGCCCATCTATAGATTTCAGTCTTTCAGGGCATACAGCAGAGCAGAAAGGAGGAGGAGGGAAAATGAAATGTAATCCAGAACATTCCATCTTTATTGTTACATGAAAGCAGGAGAAGATGGATGGCAGTGAATACTGTCATTATTTTGCGTGGTTCCAAGAGCCCTGCATTTATAAACTAATAAATATCACCTGGTTATGACTTTGTAATTATTTATCTAAAAGCCCTCTAGGGAAATGAAATCAGCAAATTCAAAATAATCACGTTTTGATTTTTCCCTAAGGTGTTACAAAATTTTCTTTCTGATCACAGTTAGATATATTGAGTTTCTGAGACACAGAGCTTGGAGATGGTTGTTCAAAACTGTGCATCAAATGGACTTCAGTTCATCTTCAGTAACAGTAATAATAAATGGCAAACTGGACAAGGACATTGGCACCCTTCACTGATGCCCCTGGGGGACAACAGGGAAGAGGCAGACTGAGGAGAGTGAGACCCACAGGGCGGCGGGCAAGGCTGACACCTGGGAGCCAGTGGTCTAGGATGTCCATCCTGGCTTTGCCATTTGCTAGCTCTGTGAACTGCAGAAATTACTTAAATTCAGAGTCACAATCGACTCAGCTATAAAGTGGCAATAAAATAATAATCCTCTTAATACTAGAGAACATGAGCTAAAGAAAACACATCATAGGGTGTTCTAGCTTAGCACCCACATTATGACAGGAGCTGAGTCATATTGTCTCTTTTCCACTGGCTTTTCCTCTCCCTTTTCTTGTTTTCTGAGCTGCCTCAAAAACTTTTGGGAGCTAGTAGAGGAGCCTGGACACTAGAGGAGGTATAATGCAAGCAATAGATATTTTCTGTTTTATGATGTGGCATCCTCCAGAGTGGGGCGGGGTGGAAAAGAGTGCAGGGAGGAATACAGTGAGCCACTTACAAGACATTCAGGGCAAGAGGACACACGGGCTTATTATCCCATTCTCACTGCCTCACCTGTACCCAGAGACTCAGGATTAATAATAAGGAGATAATGCTTAGATGGGCACGCTCTGGAATGCATTATACAGAGACATGGCCAGTTTTTCACACAGAAAGACATGGGGTTATGTTCCCTGGCTAACAGTTACATTGAAACTTGGTACAGGATGAATGAGAACATAAAATTTTTATGTCAAATTACAGAAGATTAGACTGAGCGACTTCACTTTTCACTTTCATGCATTGAAAAGGGAAATGGCAACCCACTCCAGTGTTCTTGCCTGCAGAATCCCAGGGACGGAGGAGCCTGGTGGGCTGCCGTCTATGGGGTCGCACAGAGTCGGACACAACTGACCGACTGACTCGACTTAGCAGCAGCAGCAGCATAGTGGCACCCTGTAATTCTTTTTTTTTTTTTTTTTTTTGAGGCAGCATTTTCTAGATGCTGAGAGAGAACAAGATTGCTGAATATGATGTCATTTAGTTCATGGTAGAATCCCCAGATTTTGGTATATAGGTAAATTTTGTTTCTTGCCAGGCTTTTCTCCATATCTTGCAAGACCTTATGAATTACAAACATCATGTAGATATTTCTCTAATACTAAAACTTGATTGTATAGAATTCTACCAGTGTAGAAAAATGTTTTAAAAACTGTTTACTACATAGAAAGTGAAGTAAAATTCATCCTATTTAGACTTTTGGTCTAGTACCTATTATCAGATTTTGCAACTATGTTATATTGAAAATATTTAAAAAAATTTATTCTCCTTTATGTTAGAGAATATCTACAGAGTCCCTTTATCACATAAAGTAACAGATTCAGTTTCTGAGATTAGGGCATAAATATCTTTGTGGTGGGGGAAGGGGATGTGTTATTCAGCCTCCCACAATACTTCTGGCCTATTTGATAAGCTCTTTTTATAAATAATGTTTGCCTTTGTCCATTTAAATAAATTAAAATATGAAAATATTTAGCTGCACAGGCCATATTTTTAATCATGTACTTTGAGTCCACTGCTGAAACTAGATATTTAATGTAAATTTAAGGTACATCATTTGGTAAAAGGAAAAGTTCAATGACAAAATGAATAATCATCCTAACTTTTAAAGAGTTTGTTGGATCCAGCTTAAACTAACTTGCCAGCATTTTATCTATGGCCTCCTACTTAAAATAGCCTGAGAGGGTAGTCAGTGGAATTGTGCCTTCATTTCATTCATCAGTTCATGAGTTTATTTCTCCCAGCAGAAATAATGTAAGTGGTTACAGAGCTGGGGTGGGTTGACCTGGTTCTGTCTTGGTCTTTGTTCCAGGAGAAGGGGATTAATGATCATTACTGACTGAAGTAATGAATGACTAAAAACACTGGTCTTATTTTCTGCTTCACCACCTTGGTTTCTTTTGTGTGGCTTGCTTTAAATATTCATCTTGCTTCTTTTCACTGCAAAGCAAATATTCTTCCTTAATCTTTAACTATGTCTTGACAATTCATACCTGTGTGAATCCTTATCTCCAATTCTTGCCACATATTTTCTACTGTATATAAACTTATTTTTTAATGGAGCTTAAATGTTTATTCTTAAAACAAATTTTAATTTAATTTTCCTTGAAAATAGCATTGCTGCTTTTTCTGGGTTTTCTGTTGGGCCTAGCACTGTTAATGCCTCTTGACTCTCTTTTAGGATCTCAGTGTTTATTGCATCTATTTA
Organism: Bubalus bubalis; assembly: GCF_019923935.1. NCBI lineage: Eukaryota > Metazoa > Chordata > Mammalia > Artiodactyla > Bovidae > Bubalus > Bubalus bubalis. The sequence continues at coordinate 3,847,439 of NC_059174.1, read as the reverse complement.
TACATTATCCATCTATCAATCATTTATTCCTGTCTCTTTCTCTCATATTAGCAGGTGATACATTTTTGCTGTAATTTAACTTTATAATTGACAAAAGTAATCAAAATTAAAGGATCTTGCATTTTTGGGATACTTTTATTGGAAATGTTTTATAATAATTTTAGTGGTGAGCTAATTCAAAGAAATGTGGCTTTGTTTCACACTCTCTTGATACAGTCTTCTGTATCAGGGAAGACATCAGCTAGTCTCCTCTGGGCCGAATATCCTAAGTGTTGCAGAGCATATTTTACATTAATGTACAAAAACCCTCTGATGATCACATTTGTATCAAGCTGCTTGGAATTTGTGGAAAACCAGGAGGCTGACAGAGAAGGAAGCAGTGATAGATGGGTGGAGAGTCTCAGCATTGGAAAGGACCATCTTTTCTCATGCATGTCAGTTTCCATTTAATTTCATGTAGTCATTCAAGACCCTAATGCATCAGCTGAAAGAAAGCCTCTGAGGAAATGACATTTGGGAGAGATCCAACGTGGGATACAACCCGAGGCTGCAAATGCCAGTCTGCTTGGCAGCTGCAAGGGGAGCAACTGTTTGGCAACAAATTACTTGGTAGAAAGCCTCTGGAATCAGCAGAGGATTAAAAACGGAGAAATAGGATGGGTTTCTATGAGAGAGAGAGAGAGAGAGAATTCAGTTCCCCTGCCTGCAGGGATAAGTCTGCAATGCCAGGATCTTTCTTTGAGTTTATAGGCTGCAGTGCCAGATGACAAACAGAAGTGGCCACAATGAAAGGAGTGGTTAACTCTGTTCTCAATCACTCTGCCAGTCATGCTCCATGACCTTGCATGTTACTTAATTAAACTATATCTGAATTGGCTCATAGCATAATCTGTTCCTCCCTCACAGGACACATTTCAAGGCTATTAAACTATAAGATGTCGGGCTGATAATCTTGACGTGACTCTTCCATACAGCAGGATCCTCAGTCCAGCATTGATTTTTATTAAAAATATATCAGTCGGCTTCCCACACCCTTGGCATATATCTGTATTTATTTTTCAGAGGATTCTCTCCAGCGACTAGAAATACATTTCTCCATTACAAAGCCAAGAGTATTATTCTCTTTACTTTGTTCTTCCAAGAGTACAACTGGTAATTGCCAATGAATCATAGATCCATGTTTCTCAAAATTTAATTTGCAGATGAATCACCTGGGATCTTGTTAAAAGACTGACTCTGATTTAGTAACTCTGGCGTGAGAGACTCTTTCATTGCTTTAATTTTTCTTTTTAAAACACAAACTAGTAGCACCAGCTGCCCCATCTCCTGGCCTTCCCCTTAGGGTGGTGGTCCCTCCTGGGCCACTTATCCTTACTAAGGGTGCCCAAGGCTCTGATGGGGATTCTTCTTGGATTATCTTTGGCTGCGTCTTGGTGTCCAACCTGATTAGATTATTTGGTTGACAGGGAGAATGTGGTAGAGTTGAATAAAACTCCAAGTATCTCATCCTTAAAGACATTGTGATTCACAGCATCCCTGGCATGGGCTGGGCTTCTGTCATGTTACTGTGTCACTCTCTTCCTGTTGTTGGAAGCAGGACCTGCTGCTTCTGTTTCTGTCTCCCAGGTTTGCTGTACTAGAAACCAGGATTTGTACACTTATTTCCAAATGGATCATTAGAAACAGGGATCCATTTCCTAGTGAGTGAACTGCTTTATCTTGTTTAATGAGGCTAAATTATGAAATAAGTTATTTTTCCAGTCCACAATTTTTTGTAAATTTATTTTTAATTGGAAGATAATTGCTCTACAGTATTGTGTTTCTGCCATGCAGAGTCGTGAATCACCCATAAATATGCACATATCCCCTCCCTTTTGAACCCCCCTCTCACCCCCTCTAGGTCGTCACAGAGGACCAGGCTGAGCTCCCTGTGTTACAGAAGCTTCCCACTGGAGGGCTATCATACACATGGTAATGTATACCTTTCAGTGCTACCCTTTTGATTTGTCCCATTCTTTCCTTCCCCTACTGTGGCAGTCCACAGTTTTTAAAAATTGAAGTATAATTGATTTACAACAATTTGGGTGTACAGCAAAGTGATTTAGTTATACATGTGTATATATATTCTTTTTCAGATTGTTTTCCTTTTTAGGTTATTATGTTGAATGTAGTCTCTCTTGCTATACAGTAGGTCCTTGTTGTTTATCTATTTTATATATACAAGTGTGTGAAGTGAAGTCGTGAAGTCGCTTAGTCATGTCCAACTCTTTGCCATCCCAGGGACTGTAGTCTACCAGGCTTCTCTGTCCATGGGATTTTCCGGGCAAGAGTACTGGAGTGGGTTGCCATTTCCTTCTCCAGGGGATCTTCCTGACCCAGGGATTGAATGAACCCAGGTCTCCTGCATTGCAGGCAGACACTTTACCCTCTGAGCCACCAGGGAAGCCCATTCAAGTGTATATCTGTTAATAACAAATTCTTAATTTATCCCTCCCTCCTGTTCTCTTTTGGTAACCATATGTTTGTTTTCTCTGTCTATGAGTCTGTTTCTGTTTTGTAAATAAGTTCATTTGAATAATTATTTTGGATTCCACAAGTGATATCATATGATGTCTTTCTCTTGCTGACTTACTTAGTATGATAATCTCTGTGTCCATCCATGTTGCAAATGGCATTGTTTCATTCTTTATTATGACTGAGTAGTATTCCATTGCATATATGTGCCATATCTTCTTTATCTGTTCCTCTCTCAGTGGACACTCAAGTTGCGTCCAGGTCTTGGCTTCCACGTCTTGGCTATGAATAGTGCTGCAGTGAACAATTGGAGTTTTCTCTGGATGTATGCCCAGGAGTGGGATTGCTGGATCATATGGAAACTCTATTTTTAGTTTTTAAAAGAACCTTCATACTGTTTTCCGTAGTGGCTGTATCAATTTACATTCCCACTAACAGTGTGGGAGGGTTCCCTTTTCTCCACACCCTCTCCAGTATTCATTGTTCTTAGACTTTGATGATGGCTATTCTGACCAGTGTGAAGTGATACCTCATTGTAGTTCTGATTTGCATTTCTCTCATAATTAATGATGTTGACCCTCTTTTTATGTGCCTGTTTGCCATCTGTATGTCTTCTTTGAACAAATGTCTACTTAGGTCTTCTGCCCATTTTTTGGTTGTATTGTTTGTTTTTTTGATATTGAGCTGTAGAAACTGGTTGTATATTTTTGAAATTCTTTGTCGGTTTTGCAGTCTACAGTTAAGGATTAGCACAAAGTGATTAATACTACTTTTTGTGATAGTATTATAAAATTATAGGTCAATAACTCATTCTCCTTTATTTCCCAAGGTTTGATGACCACGTGCAGAATTTGAAGAAATTTATGACATAGCTATAATTAAGACTAGTTTACATGAGATATGATTGCTTCTACACATTGTTATAGAGGTATACTCATTCAGTGTTCAGTATACTGCAGTACAATAATAAGAATTCAAATATGGAGTGAAGTAGGTTTCTGTAGATGAAAGTTCTGTAGTTCTGTAGATGAAACTCTTAAATGTTCCTTTAAGAATGTATCAAAGACTGGTAACAAGTGCTGCTCATCTTGACCCAAACAGCCTAGCTTATTTGAACAGTTGCATTTTTCCCATTAAAAATGTAGTTTGGAGGATGAAACACAGATATGCCTTTGTTCATTATCTGACTCATGAGGTTGAGAGCATGTTATTTAGTAGTACAAAAACCACTTTGGACACTTGAAGCAGAAAGTGGTTTATATAGGGAACTTGGTGTTAAAAAATGCCAGAAAGGCTGCAGAAGGTGTCAGAGGCTGAAGCTGGTTTTCAGGCTTATCACTAGAGTTCTAGTCCAGAGTCAGAAAGACCCTGCTGGCTTGATAAGGAAACTGTGGGAAACCGGTGCTAATGGCTTCTGAAGTGAATAAACCAGGGCGTGCAACCTCGTATCTGCCACTATGAGCCTTTGCTCACCAGATCTACAGAAGAAGAATATGGCATCTGTTGTCTATGCATTTTTAAAACTTCATGGAAATGAATCTCAGTGGTGGAATGTAAAGTGAATGCACAGCCTTGTGCATCAAAGGAATGAGGTGTTGGTGGTGTTTAGTCACTAAGTCGTGTCATTAAGACTCCTTGCAGCCCCACGGACTGCAGCACACCAGACTTCTCTGTCCTTCACTATCTCCCAGAGTTTGCTCATACTCATGTCCATTGAGTCAGTGATGCCATCCAACCATCTCATCCTCTGTTGTCCCCTTCTCCTCCTGCCCTCAATCTTTCCCAGAGCAGAGTCTTTTCCAATGTAAAAAATGTAGATCTCAAGTGATGCTGGAAAGAGCAAAATAAAATAATTAAATAAACAGTGGTTGTCAACACAGTATTCATTATACAGAGGATATGGAGTTTACTTGTTGAAAGATTTAAATTGTAGTTTATTTACCTGATTAGTTTAACATCTCTCTTTTATAAGGTGAGAGGCAAATCCTTTGAGACCTTCCACGGGTACCCTGGGAAATATTGAAGTTAATTTGAGATTCAAAGGACTCCATTTGGAATTTGATTTTGGGAAAAGGTCAAGTAAGCACTTGATTAAATAGGAGCACAGATTATTATGAAATAATATTTAATTATCTATGTAACCATTAGAAGATTTTAAAGGCAAATACAGAAGGTAACATAGTGTGAACAAAACTTAGCTCTTTTAGTGTTGAGAAGCCTGGGTTTTCTTAAGTAATTAAAGATAGATAGAGACAGTGTGAAGTAGAGTAAATTGTTTGGTAAGTCACAAAAATCTTTGCTTCCCAAGAAGATTACTCAAAGTTAAAAACAAAGCAAAATAATAATAATAATAATAATACCCACCAACCTTTAATGATCACAAACAGACCAATAGTCCAATAAAACTTTTGTTTTTTTACATAATAGAAAATGATAAATTCCAGCTTTGCTCTGGTGTACATTTGATATTAAAACTCACTCCTTTAAAAATTCAAATAAATTCATTCCAATCTTAGCTAGTGTGGCCACACATGAAACTCTTTTCCCAGAATTCTTTTTCCATGAGCCTTCTCCAGGTTTTTTATATCCATTTAGATATCGTCCTCCTCAGTCCATAGGGTCACACAGAGTCAGACACGACTAGGGCGACTGTGCATGCGTGCACATAGACGTTGTTCTAGGTTTTTTTCCTCTTTCTCATCCTGGACCAATCAGGCATTTTATTTTTCTTATTTTTTTCGTACATAGTTGTTTCCTTTCACCTTTATTATTTCTATTAGTAAGTAGTTGTAAGTACATATATTAATTAGAATTCTTAACCCTTAAAATCCTCTGTTTCTAGGGAAACCTAGGGATTCAGCAGTTGGGGACTTACACTAGCATTCTGTGGACTGGAAAATTTATAAATTTCACAGGAGTTAGAAGTGTATTCTCCATCACAGTAGAAACTTCAGTGTGGCCCAAGACATGTTTACTAGTTGACCCAAATAACTTTTGTTCCTCTGTAAAAGGAACAAAAATGGATAAACCTGTGTTCACTAATTAATGTTTCAGTGCTTTATCTTATTTGGAAATGATCTAAACACTCAATGAATATCTATCATTTAACTTACCTCAATATAACTTTAAGGTTTAAAGTTCCTAAAAAAATTATGGAAACTGTTTTTAAGTAGACATATCATAAAGTGTAATTATTGTTGAAAAGTTTATTTATAAACTTTTGTCTTATTTACATTTATTTAATTTACTTATTCTCAACAATTATGCTTAGATTGGTCCTGAAATTTTCATGAGATATTAAACAGCTAACCACCATCTTAAATTATCTTTTTTTTTTGCTAACAGATTCTGTGACAGAGATAACATGAGCTTATTTAACTTTCAGTAAACCTAGGTAGAGTGAAAATATTATATTTAATGCTGACAACTCTAAAGACATTCCTATTTTAATTAAACCAAAAACTTAAGCTAGCTTTTATTTAGCAAAGATTATACTAGATCACATAAACTTGTAAAAATCAGGGTTAGTTTCTATATTTTTTTAATTAACTTATTTTTTTATTGAAGGTTAATTGCTTTACAGAATTTTGTTGTTTTCTGTCAAACCTCAACATGAATCAGCCATAGGTATACATATATCCCCTCCCTTTTGAACCTATCTATTTTAAAACTGAAGTATAGTTTATTTACAATGGTATGTTAGTTTCTGGTATACAGCAAAGTGATTCAGTTGATGAGTATGTATATATATATTTTGTTTTTCACACTTCTCTATTATGGTTTATTATAGGTTATTGAATATAGTTAGTTTTTATATATCTGAAAGTATACTTGACTTATATAAGCTAACTCATTTGTCTTTAAGTCAGTTTAATAGAATTCTTCACAAATTAATTTTGGCAGTATTAATCAAAGCTAGAAAAAAATCACAGATTTATAACATACATACCTAGACATACATAACCATTCTGACAGATGCAAATGGAGATCTTACAACTTCCCTTTTTGTCTTTTTATGCAGTCCATGAGGTTCTCACCACAAGTAGTCTTGGGTGATTGGCCATTGCCGCCTCCAGTGGATCATGTTTTGTCAGAACTCTCTGCTGTGCCCCATCCGTCCTGGGTGGCTCTACATGGCGTGGCTCATGGCTTCACTGAGTTACACAAGCCCCTTCTTCATGACAGGGCAGTGGTCCGTGAAGGGGAAATGCGAATGATGCCTCTCCAATGGACGAAAGTCCCTAATGCTGGGAACAGTTGAGGGCAGAAGGAGAAGAGAGCATCAGAGGATGAGATGGCTAGATGGCATCACCGATGCAATGGACATGAATTTGAACACACTTTGGGAGATGGTGAGGGACAGGGAGGCCTGGCCTGCTGCAATTCATGGGGTCACAGAGAGTCCAACATGGCTGGGTTGACTAAACAACAACAACAACTTCTCTTTAACAGTTTTAGCCACAAAACAGGTGCACTAGTGAAAAACTCACTAGTTCATAAAAAGAGCAATTGGATTCAGATTGTCTCAAGCAGATAGAATACGTTAAGCTTTAACCTGTTCAGATGGCTAAAGCTTTTTACAAATATTAGTGGAAGAGACTTTTAAGATTTTCTTGTAGATCTAGTTTTCAAAGTAACCTTTATGTTGTTTTTTCTTTCTGATTAAGAATTACCTTGGCTACTGGAGAAAACCATGTAGAATAGTTGCATCTCAAAATGCACAGAAAACCAATATAAGGTCCACCAGAAAAGGTTTTGTTTACTAAATCCAAACTTGTACAATATCTGCAAGCCTTTTGAGATGAGTAAGGGAGGTTTTGGGCTTGGTAGGAAGGATTGTTACTGTTCAGTTGCTAGTTCATATCTTACTCTTTGCGACCCCATGGACTGCAGCATGCCAGGCTCCCCTGTCCTCCAGTATCTCCTGGAGTTTGCTCAAATTCATGTGCATTGAGTGGGTGATGCTGTCTAACCATCTCATCTTCTGTCACCTTGTTCTCCTTTTGCCTTCAATCTTTCCCAGCATCAGGGTCTTTTCCAATGAGTTGGCTCATCAGGTGGCCGAAGTATTGGAGCTTCAGCTTCAGCATCAGTCCTTCCAATGAATATTCAGGACTGATTTCCTTTAGGACTGACTGGTTTGATCTCCAGGAGTCAAAGCGATGCCCAGGAGTCTTCCAGCACCAAAGTTAGAAACCATCAATTCTTTGGTGCTCAGCCTTCTTTATGGTCCAACTCTCACAGGTGTACATGACTATTGGAAAAACCATAGCTTTGACTCTATGGGCCTTTGTTGGCCAAGTGATGTCTCTGTTTTTTAATATGCTGTATAGGTTTGTTATAGCTTTCATTACAAGAAGAAAGCATCTTTTAATTCCATGGCTGCAGTTACCATCTGCAGTGATTTTGGAGCCCAAGAAAATAAAATCAGTCACTCCTTCTGCTTTCTCCCCTTCTATTTGCCATGAAGTGGGCATGACCAGTGATTAACTATTTTTAGCCCCTCTCTGAAGGATCAGGGTAGGACTGAACATTTCCAGGTTATTATCCATCATGGTTTTGTCTTTCTGGTGACCAGCTCCTAGCCAGGATCTCACCAGGACATCCCCCAATGTCTCTGTGCTAGAGGAAACGATGCTTCTGGTGCTCTTATCATTTAAGAAGTTACAAGGTTTCCAGAGTCCTGTGTCAGGAACAGGCTCAAAGACAAATATTAGAACTAGAATTGCTCCCAGAGTTCTAATTGTGTGAGAACTTGTAAGGGTTTTATGATCTCTGTGCAGGGAATCAGTATTATTTATTTCACACTTACCTAGGTTAGTAGTTCTCCACTAAGGTTACGCTAATTCAGGATTATCTTTGATAGGTTTTACCTGCTATTTCAGCCTTAAAACACAATTGTATTCACCTGAGACCTCTGCCACTGTTTCCACTGTTTCCCAATCTATTTGCCACGAAGTGATGGGACCAGATGCCATGATCTTTATTTTCTGAATGTCAAGCTTTAAGCCAACTTTTTCACTCTCTTCTTTCACTTTCATCAAGAAGCCCTTTAGTTCTTCTTCACTTTCTGCCATAAAGGTGGTGTCATCTGCATCTTTGAGGTTATTAATATTTCTCCCAGCAATCTTGATTCCAGCTTATGCTTCTTCCAGCCCAGTGTTTCTCATGATGTACTCTGCATGTAAGTTAAATAAGCAGGGTGACAATATACAGCCTTGACGGACTCCTTTTCCTATTTGGAACCAGTCTGTTGTTCCATGTCCAGTTCTAACTGTTGCTTCCTGACCTGCATACAGATTTCTCAAGAGGCAGGTCAGGTGGTCTGGTATTCCCATCTCTTTCAGAATTTTCCACAGTTTATTGTGATCCACACAGCCAAAGGCTTTGGCATAGTCAATAAAGCAGAAATAGACGTTTTTCTGGAACTCTCTTGCTTTTTCGATGGTCCAGCGGATGTTGGCAGTTTGATCTCTGGTTCCTCTGCCTTTTCTAAAACCAGCTTGAACATCTGGAAGTTCATGGTTCATGTATTGCTGAAGCCTGGCTTGGAGAATTTTGAGCATGACTTTGCTAGCGTGTGAGATGAATGCAATTGTGTGGTAGTTTGAGCATTCTTTGGCATTGCCTTTCTTAGGGATTGGAATGAAAACTGACCTTTTCCAATCCTGTAGCAGACTTGATATTTTTGGGCTCCAAAATCACTGCAGATTCTGACTGCAGCCATGAAATTAAAAGATGCTTGCTCCTTAGAAGAAAAGCTATGACCAACCTATACAGCATATGACCGAGACATTACTTTGCTAACAAAGGTACACCTAGTCAAAGCTATGGTTTTTCCAGTAGTCATGTATGGATGTGAGAGTTGGACTATAAAGAAAACTGAGGGCTGAAAAATTGATGCTTTTGAACTGTGGTGTTGGAGAAGACTCTTGAGAGTTCCTTGGACTGCAAGGAGATGCAACCAGTCCATCCTAAAGGAAATCAGTCCTGAATATTCATTGGAAGGACTGATACTATGAAGCTGAAACTCCAATACTTTTGGCCACCTGATGTGAAGAACTGACTCACGGGAAAAAGACCCTGATGCTGGGAAAGATTTAAGGCAGGAGGAGAAGGGGATGACAGAGGATGAGATGGTTGGATGGCATCGCTGACTCGATGGACATGAGTTTGAGCAAGCTCTGGGAGTTGGTGATGGACAGGGAGGCTTGGTGTGCTGCAGTCCATGGGTCACAGAGAGTCGGACACAACTGAGCGACTGAACTGAAATGAGACCTCACACTGACTCAGCCCCACCCTAAGTCAGATCCACTCTGACGCCAGAGACTTTCCTTCCTGCGTCAGAGCAGGCAGCATTCAGCAGGTTTCCTGACCCAGAGCAGCAAAAGAAATGCTCAGGTGGCCTGAAAGCTCATGAGGCAAAAGCTGCAGATCCAGAACCGAGTCGGCTCCTCCAGCACCTCCAGGGACTGCGAGAGAACAGCAGGTACCCGCCCTGGTTGCTCTGGGCTCCTGGCAGCTGTCCGGGGAGGGAGGTCTCCTTCAACTCCCTCTCTGACAGCAGAACTGTTAAAGGATAAACTGAGGTAGATTAAAAATTTTAAGAACAAAAGTTGATTTGAATCAGCCAGCTTCCAGTGTAGCAGGTGGAAAGAAACTGAGAAGCTGTACAAAATGAAGTACTTTAATACAGAAGGGAGTGGGAACAATGATGTTTTTTGAGTCAGAAAAGCTGGTTGGTTTTGCACAGCTACTTTCCTTTAGGCGAATGGCAGGGGTCCTTCAGGCACGTGACCTGACTGGTGCCAGTCAGGGGGTTTCTTTGTGGATTTACTGAGATGCGGTCTCTGGGAAAGCTGAAACTGTAATTAAACTTTGGTTTGGTGACATGGGGCTTAGCCTAAGTGACTTTATTTTGGGCCTGATGTCTTGTTTCTAACAAAGGCTTGGGGCATGGTTTATACCTTTGTTTGTTGAAAACATGGGGTGGACGTGATACCCGGGGCTTTGAAGTGGCAGATGCAAGTTTGGTTTCCATGTCCTCTTTGTGCGCGTGGGTTCCCAGTGCTTCTGCAGACCTTGCGAGAAATACAGCTGGTTGGTTTGTGCTTTATGTCTGCACCTGAAGTCAGTTCTTGTTAACCGTCAATACCGAAAATACTGCTTTCAGTTAAAAAGAAGCTCAAATCAACTGCTGTAACTCTTTCTGTTGAAAGAAGCCGCAAAGATTCTCATCTTCCTGGGCGCATAAAAGGCTGAGCTCCACTGGGAGTGGGCATCTGTTACATTTGACTTCTTGTTTCTTTACAAAATTTTGGAGTAGCTTCTGAATAGATAGAGTGGGCAGCAGATGATAAAGATGAATTTTAAAAAACAGTCATAATTATCTTCTGGCCTTTGGCCAAGGCAGCAGTGTTTGGAAGCTGACTAGAAGTGCTAGCTATCTTCCTGTTGGTAAACTTTAGGTGGCTTTGTTTCTTATACAGTTTTTTTTTAAGTGCGTTAATAAAAGAAATAAAAGGAGAGAGAGAGAAGGAGGAGGGATTAGAGAAGAGAAAGGGGAAGGACAGGGAGGGAAGGATGAAGATTTTAAATTCTAGTTTCCTAAGGAAGGATTATTTAGTTAACAGTGAACTTGCAAGACAGACCATGAAGGGGTCGTGTATTCCTCACAGTCTCAGGCCATCCTATGTCTGGGCATAGTAAGCTCTTCAGGAGGACTTCGAAGAAATTACAAAACCAGAGCGGGGTCAGAGAGGGACCTCCAGCACTGGGTTCTGAGCTAGGAAAGGAGCTGTGTGTTATCAGACAGCCAGATATGCGAATTTGAGGAAGAGCAGAGGTCAGTAAGGATAACTTCAGAACTTCTACCACTTGGAATTTTTAACAGAACACTTCTTAACACTATAGACTTTATATATATATATATATATATATATATATATATATATATATATATATCTCCATGATCTCATTAAACTCTCAGAGTAATAGTGTAAATAAAAGAGGTTCATTTGGCACCCACAGTGAGGTTCCCCTTGTAATAGGGAGAATTCTAGCCCAAGCCAATGATCCAAGGCTGCCTGGAACCCAACCTGATTGGGGGCGGGGCCTTCTCGCAGTGGGGAGGTGTGGAAGGGGGCCCAGATGATCCCAGGGAGAGTGAGTATCCTTGAACTTCTCAGCTGAGTGCCTGGAACGCACTGGGTGCTTCCTGGTGAAAGTGGTTCAGATCCTGAGAGGGGTTCAGCACAAGGGGTCGTCCTCTTCCCTGGCTTATAGCTGAAGGGGCCACATGACAAGGAAAGAGGCTGCTTCCATCCCCTGGGGCTGACAGCCAGCGAGGAGGCCTCTCGGTTTCATTTGCATTATTAATATGTTTTCCATCAGGTTTGGAAACGTTTCTTGCTGCTGTATAATAGTCTGAGTCACATGTTTTTCTTTCTCTCTTTCTTTTATGCTTTTGCTTGCTCTCCCTCCCTCCTTTCCTTCCTTCCTCAGTTTCAGTTTCAGTTTAGTCGCTCAGTCGTGTCTGACTCTTTGTGACCCCATGAATTGCAGCACGCAAGGCCTCCCTGTCCATCACCAACTCCTGGAGTTCACTCAAACTCACGTCTATCGAGTTGGTGATGCCATCCAGCCATCTCATCCTCTGTCATCCCCTTCTCCTCCTGTTCCCAATCGCTCCAGCATCAGAGTCTTTTCCAATGAGTCAACTCTTCGCATGAGGTGGCCAAAGTACTAGAGTTTCAGCTTCAGCATCATGGCTTCCAAAGAACACCCAGGACTGATCTCCTTTAGAATGGACTGGTTGGATCTCCTTGCAGTCCAAGGGACTCTCAAGAGTCTTCTCCAACACCACAGTTCAAAAGCATCAATTCTTCGGTGCTCAGCCTTCTTCACAGTCCAACTCTCACATCCATACATGACCACTGGAAAAACCATAGCCTTGACTAGATGGACCTTTGTGGGCAAAGTAATGTCTCTGCTTTTGAATATGCTAGTAGGTTGGTCATAACCCTCCTTCTAAGGATTAAGCGTCTTTTAATTTCATGGCTACAATCACCATCTGCCGTGATTTTGGAGCCCCCAAAAATAAAGTCTGACACTGTTTCCACTGTTTCCCCATCTATTTCCCATGAAGTGATTGGACCAGATACCGTGATCTTAGATTTCTGAATGTTGAGCTTTAAGCCAACTTTTTCATTTTCCTCTTTCACTTTCATCAAGAGGCTTTTTAGTTCCTCTTCACTTTCTGCCATAAGGGTGGTGTCACCTGCATATCTGAGGTTATTGATATTTCTCCCGGCAATCTTGATTCCAGCTTGTGCTTCTTCCAGCCCAGCATTTCTCATGATGTACTCTGCATATAAGTTAAATAAGCAGGGTGACAATATACAGCCTTGACGGACTCCTTTTCCTATTTGGAACCAGTCTGTTGTTCCATGTCCAGTTCTAACTGTTGCTTCCTGACCTGCATACAGGTTTCTCAGGAGGCAAGTCAGGTGGTATGGTATTCCCATCTCTTTCAGAATTTTCCACAGTTGATTGTGAACCACACAGTCAAAGGCTTTGGCATAGTCAATAAAGCAGAAATAGACGTTTTTCTGGAACTCTCTTGCTTTTTCGATGATCCAGCGGATGTTGGCAATTTGAGCTCAGGTTCCTCTGCCTTTTCTAAAACCAGCTTGAACATCTGGAAGTTCATGGTTCATGTGTTGCTGAAGCCTGGCTTGGAGAATTTTGAGCATGACTTTACTAGTGTGTGAGATGAGTGCAATTGTGTGGTAGTTTGAGCATCTTTAGCATAGCCTTTCTTTGGGATTGGAATGAAAACTGACTTTTTCCAGTCCTGTGGCCACTGCTGAGTTTTCCAAATTTGTTGGCATATTGAGTGCAGCACTTTCACAGCATCATCTTTCAGGATTTGAAATAGCTCAACTGGAATTCCATCACCTCCACTAGCTTTGTTCGTAGTGATGCTTTCTAAGGCCCACTTGACTTCACATTCCAGGATGTCTGGCTCTAGGTCAGTGATCACACCATCGTGATTATCTGGATTGTGAAGATCTTTTTTGTATAGTTCTTCTGCAATTCTTGCCACCTCTTCTTAATATCTTCTGCTTCTGTTAGGTCCATACCATTTCTGTCCTTTATTGAGCCCTTCCTACTATAAAAATGTGAAAGAAAAAAAGTCCTTAGTGTAAGGACTGAATGAAAACAGGTTCTGGGTGGTTTGCTAGCTCCTGGTCTTAAACAATCAACAGAACAATAAATTTAGGCCTGAATTGGTGTTTGCCGTGTTTCATAGTGTAAATACACTGAGTGTGATTGATTTCAAGCTTCGATGTGAAGGCTCTTCCCTGTCAGGAAGGCCTGCAGAAGCAGGGGGTGATGTGTCCCACGCAGAGACACCACGAGTAAATAACCACACAACAGGCTGGCAGTGGCATGTGGTACTGTAAACAGGAAGAGGGGGTTCTGAGCATCTGTTGCCCTTGTTTTTAATGTGATTTGGAATATCTAATTTAATTTTTAACAAAGGCTGTGTTTAACAACCGGCTCCTGTAATTCCCGAAAAGTTGACAACTGGCTCTCCTGGGCTGGTTCTGACCACCCCAGTACAGCACTGCTCACCACCCCAGTACAGCCCTTGGGGGTGAGAGGTCTGTGTTCCCTCCTGTCTCTGGGAGGTGACCCCCACAGTGGGATCATGGGCCTCCTTTCATGTTGAGGATGTGGCTGTGTCCTCACTGGTGGGAGAACGAGGCGGAGCCTGAGCTCTGTGACGCGGGTGGGTCAGGCGTGATGCCTCTGGAGTCTCCCACGGGCATAGAGGAATTCACTTCTCCCTTGCTTACCCTTCTGTTTAGAGTTCTGTTACCACAGTCGTCTCTGTGTTCTAACTGAATGTTAGAATTCCCTGAATGAGGTAACTGATGCTTGGATAAAACAACTTCCCTGACATCACAGGGCTGAACATCGCTGACTCAGCATTGAAACCACATCTTGAGGACAAGAGGGGCCACTAGGGTTTCCATCACATCCTGTTGCAGCTGAAGTCAGTCAGTCAGTAGTCTGTTCAGGCCCCCAGCTGGGGATTGAGCAGACCTATGGCTGCTCTGGACGGACTGACTGCAGCCTTGTCTCTGGAAGTGCTTCACCAGTGAGAGGTGTGGTTTGGAGAAGACGCCCATGAGGGGTGAGAACAGGGACCCCGCCCCCCCCACCCCCGGGCCGTCAGGGGGATGGAGGTGGCCGGGGCACCTCCCGCATCTGAGACAGTTGAGCACAAAAACGGGACTCGTTCCTGCACTGTGAGCTACAGGGATTGCAGACCTAGAGAGGGGAAGGGGTCTAGGATCCTATACTCGCATGTCCCAGATGGATCAGCTTTAACGTCCTCTTAGCAGCATGCTTCAGGACCACTTCTGATGATGGTAGTCTTGCAAGACCCCAGGTGCCCCAGGACCCAATTCATTCACAGCTCAGACGAACACATAGACGTGCTTTGTGAGAAATCATTAAGTCCTTTTAAAACAAATACATCATAAAATATTAATGTCAGTATTTTTTATGCAGTTAAACAGTTGAAAACATTGACATCTCATTTAGCATGGTTTTCCCTTGAATGAATTCTCCTTCCTTGTTAAGGGTTTTAGGATTGTTTTTACATCAGAAGTGATAGTGATCTTTTCCTTCAAAAATAACTTTATTCAGATATTAAAAATGTCCTCTTTATATTTTGTCTTGGTCATCCTAAATTAATCCTTAATCTCAGGATAGATGAATTTAATTTTCACTGTTACTTCTCTAAGATCACACCAGCTAAAGGCAATTGGTTTGAGGATTCCCTTTATTAAATATTGTGATTATATTCTGCTTATTCTGTTGGGAGGGCAGGTGGCTGTACACTGCAGTAACATACACTCTGGGGCACCTGCAGCTTTCTGCTTTCCCTTTTGGAAGAATTTATTGTCTTCAGGATGTTTTATCTTGTTGTCAGAGTTTTCCCAGGTTAAATGTGTGTGGGTCACGTTTCTCTTGCCTTCACTGCGTCTTGGGCTCTTGGCTCCTTATTTATGAGAGCGTCCCAGCCTTTTCCGCCCCCTCCACACCACGGCCCCTGCCCATCATCTAACAGCGCAGGTGCTCTTGTCCTCCTCCTGCCCCCCAGGGTGAGTGCTGGCATCTGGAAGGACCCCAATGTCACCGCTGGATGGAGACATGGAAGTTCCAGCAGGCATTCCCCCCATGATGGATCCTCTGAGGCTGATTCCTCCCATCACTTCTGGGCACGAATGCAGTGCTGTGGTCCAGAGTGTGCCCTGTAGCTTCACCTGGGAACGTCTGAAATGCTCGGAGGACACCAGCTGGCACTGAGGAGTCAGGTCCTTCTGGGCCAGACTTTGACCAGTGAGACAGGAGATGAGCGGGAGCTGGGGGTCCATGGCCCCTCTTGTCCTCTGATGCTGGACACAGTCCAGAGGTGGCCGCTGGCTGGGCCACCAGCTGTGTCTTTTTGTGAAGCAGTGGCCCTGAGTAATGCAAGACTTGCTCTCTGCTTCCAGACATTGCCTGCCTCTCTCCTCCTCATTCTTTTTCCCTTGAGAATTACATTTCCTCCTAAAACATGAGCACTTTCCTATTTAGTCAGTTAGTTATTGTCATTTACTGCCTTGATTTGTATATTGTAAGGCAAAAATAACCGAGGGTCATTTGAAAAAATTCCTTAGTTTTCCTTGTTAGTCTGACACAAGCTAAAAGAGTCAGTCAATCCTTGTGTGATTACAGTTCAGTTCATTGCATATTGTCATTGCTGATAGGTTGGAATCCACATGGAAGAGCAGAAATAAAAATACAAGAAAGTATTATGAGATATAACCTAATAAAATGAATCCCGTGTCAAATAACACATCAGAGGCATCAAGCTGCCTTTGTACAGATATTTTTAAAGTTGGATCATGAGTAGAGTGTATGTTGGAAAACAGGACAAAGTATTGCATAGGCTTAAGTTACTGAGAAAAATCAGCCACTGAAAACAATAGCCAAATCTGTGCTTGGGCTTAGGAAATGGTCACACTGAAATCTCCTATCAAGTGCCCACCAAGCACAAACATTGCTTCTTAACTCTCCTGTGGAAATCAGTGAGGACCACTCAGAGGAGAGCAGGGAGAAGCTGTGTATTCAAAGCTTGTAACAAGGATGTCAGCCACCATCACCTGCATTTGGCATTAGAGGAGAGCTTTATGATGCAAGAGAGAAAAAATCAGTCTTCAGTGTGTGCCCTACTTGGAGCTAATTCTAAATATTAAAGCTATGATTGTAATCTAATCTTTATTAATTCTCTGGAGACATAAGTCCTTGATTTTTGCTAAAAATGGATTTTAAAGAGCAGTAATCTTGATATGATTTTGAATAAAAAAGGGATGAGTGAAATTGGAGGGACAAGGTGAGAGGATGAAAAGATTAATATCCCAGCCCATACAGAGTAATAGCTGTGTGATTGATGAGATGAAGGACAAGCTTTTTCTGAAAAAAAAAAATTTAGGAGGTGGGGTGATGTGGTCTGACAGCAAGCTGCATGGTATTCACAGTATTTAAACACTTCAGATACAGCATTGTTTTTCTCTTTCTTAGTCCCAGAGAAGTTTCTCCTACTGGTTTTGTTATGTAAGATTCAGAAAGTTAGAGATAAGTGGGACAATATCCATCACTTCTGGGGTTTGATTTGGTAAAAAGTCAGTGAGTGGTATTTCAATTGTTCCGTCCACCAGGTAATCAACTAAATGCACACAGACATGACTTTCACCCTTAATGAGATTGTGATTCAATTATGTTTGAAAGTGGAAGAACATTTGAATAAAAATATAAGAAGATAAATTGAGGTCTGGAGAGAAATTTAGAAGGAATGTCTATACTTCAAATATAATCAGCCATAACATAAGCAAATTTCATTTGCAACTGCAAATGGAAAGAAATAAATTAAACACTGTCAATGGTTCTGCTTTCTCACAGTTCCAGATTCACCATAGAAAAATGTACATTACGTATTTTGAGAGACACTGGAATCAGAGGGCATTTAGCTTCGTGATGAAAATAGTTTTTATTAGTAAACAAAAATTGTTTTCTCTAAGTGATGGTGGACTGGCTTCCTAAGGCTGCTGTAGCATGATACCCCAAACTGGGTGGTTTAAAGCAGTAGAAATGTCTTCATTCACAGTTCTGGAGGCTGGGGGTCTGAAATTAAGGTATTGGCAGGGTTAGTGTTGTAAGGAGGCTATGAGGGAAACAGTCTCTTGCCTCTCTCCTTACTTCTAGAAGGTGATTGCAGCTAATTCTTGGAGTGTCTTGGATTGTGGACACATCACTTCAGTCTCCACCTCCATCTCCACAGTCCTTCTTCCCTGGGCTTGTGTGCATCCTTTTCTTCTAAGGACACTCTCACTGGATTTATGCTGCTGCTAAGTCACTTCAGTCATGTCTGACTCTGTGCGACCCCATAGACGGCAGCCCACCAGGCTCCCCCATCCCTGGGATTCTCCAGGCAAGAACACTGGAGTGGGTTGCCATTTCCTTCTCCCATGCATGAAAGTGAAAAGTGAAAGTGAAGTCGCTCAGTCGTGCCCGGCCCTCAGCGACCCCATGGACTGCAGCCTTCCAGGCTCTTCTGTTCATGGGATTTTCCAGGCAAGAGTACTAGAGTGGGGTGCCATTGCCTTCTCTGGATTTATAACTCACCCTAATTGAGTATGATCCAGTTTCAATCCTTAACTAATTAAATTTGCAAAGACTCTATTTCCAAGTAAGGCCACATTCAGATGTTCTGAGTAGAAGGGAATTTTGGGGAGACACTGATGAACCCATGACAGATAGACTGTCTGAATTATCTTTGAAAAAAGAGCCAAATAAAGCACAAGCTAGACTTTTACTACAAATTCTGGCCTGTTGCTTAATTGGAAATATGACCTTATTTAATAAACCAATCTTGGAGAATCCTGTCTCTGAATTTCTTCATCTGTAAAATATAAATAACTTTGTTTTATCTATCAAAAACATAGCTGTGACCTTTGAATGAAATACTAATTTTAAAATTTTGTTGACAAGCATAAAATTCTCTCTCAATGCAGAGTGAGCTTAATTTTATTGCTGTTTACTTTTTTACCTTCTGTGTTCTATATTGGTCAATTTCAGAAACTATTGGACATGCTTTGTATCAGGTAAAGATTTTAGGAAAATAGTTTTGCATATTTATCTGAAACTTAAGTTTTTAGCAGCTGTTTTCTACTTTGCTGATTTTCAAAATCATTGAAAGCATCAGGGAAGGATCACATATGAAATCCAATTGGTCAGTCATAGTCCTTTCTAGAAACTTGGAGAAGAAGGTTGCATGGAAAAGAAAAGATTATTGAATTGAATAATATTTCTGATATTTGCAAATTCACCCACTTGTTTCCCCCACCCCACTGACCTGGATAATTTACCTGAAGAATGCTTCTGAATCTTTCCCTGGCTCCTCCCTCCATTAGTGTGGCTCTGAGACCACAGATAAACACATGACTGCCAGACTCTTATGTCCCTTCCAGACTTTTTCTCTGAGTTCCAGACATACACATCCAACTACTCATTCAGCATCTTCTCTTTGAGGTCTCAAAGGCATCTCAAATTGACAACTTTTCTAGACATAGAATGGTGCTCTTGGGCCCCATGCTTTTTCTTAAATCCATCGAAAAACCTGGTCTTTTAACGTGGTTTCCCATCGTAGTGAATTGCACTGCTGTCCTTTCAGGTATGGAGCATGAAAGCCTACATGCAGCCTCTGCCTCCATCTCCCAGTAGGCTCCATGTGCCCTGAGTCATCAGTTACTGCCACTCTTAATACCACATCCCCTCTCGCTTAGGTTAATTTCCATCAGCAGCCTCATCTAGCTATAATGATTATTAATTCATGGTCAGTCGATGTATCTGTATGTATCCCACACACCACAGTGCCTCCTTGATGATTTTGAAAACATTCTAGTCACCATACCATTTCATCTCTATATATATTTTAGATACCTATACAAGATAAAGAATCTTTTAAAAAAATGTTACCTGCAGTTTCATTGTCACAACTGAAATAATAGTAATTTCTTACTGTATTGAGTATCAGTAAATCTTTAAACTTCTCCAGTCATCTCGTTTTTCCTCATACAGTTTTTTGTTTGAATCAGGGATTTTGCCATCAACCACCCAACTGGTGACATCAGCCACCCAGTTGAAGCCCTGCTGTGATTCCCCTTGGTCTCAGAAGAAGTATAACATTGCCACAGTCTCTAGGACAGTTGGTGTTTGGACTCTACATATCCTTGCATTCTTATCTTGCTTTCCACTTCCTCTCTGCTCTCTCTTCTTAAAGATTGAAATTAGTTCAATATGTCATTCACTGAGTGCTTGTTTTGGCAAATGGCTTTGAAGACACTGTTCCTTATTCCAGGAAAACCTTTTCCTCCTCATCTGCACCTCACTGGGAGGTACCGGATCAAATTCTCATACTCTGGATCATATCTCTGACCAGGTTTGGTTGTTCAGCACACATGCTCATAGTACTACATCTTCCTCCTTTGTCTCACTTAGTCACAAATTATGCAAGCAGTTGTACACTTTTTTTTTTTTTACTTGTTTTATGTTTTCTTTCATTGGCTTAATTCCTTCTTTCAAATTGTTTCACTGTTTGATAACACTAACTTTTTAAAAATTTAGGCATGTCTTCAAATCTGTAAGGCTAGTTCAGGCACTGTTGGGGACCACTGAAGCAGACAGTAAATTATTTCTGTTAGAAATACTGTAAAAAGAAATATCCACAAGTTTCTCAACTCTTCAGAACTCTTGATGATTTTAAGTTAATATTCCAAACCTTACTTAGGGATAGTGAAGTACTCTCATCTCTCCTTCTCAGAAGTTGTAATACATAAACATGCATTGTAGATTTCCAAGCTCATCAGTTAAAATATGATGTTACAATTGTAATATTACACTATTATAATACTATCCAGAGTTCATTACATCTCGTATCTCAGAAATGAGGAATTAAATCATGTAATTTTTACCTTAGAAGACTGCAAGGAGATCCAACCAGTCCATTCTAAAGGAGATCAGCCCTGGGTGTTCTTTGGAAGGAATGATGCTAAAGTTGAAACTCCAGTACTTTGGCCACCTCATGCAAAGAGTTGACTCATTGGAAAAGACTCTGATGCTGGGAGGGATTGGGGGCAGGAGGAGAAGGGGACCACAGAGATGAGATCACTGACTCAATGGACATTAGTCTGAGTGAACTCCGGAAGTTGGTGATGGACAGGGAGGCCTGGCGTGCTGTGGTTCATGGGGTCGCAAAGAGTCGGACGTGACTGAGCGACTGAACTGAACTGAATAGTAAAGAAAGAGCAGCAAAAACATGGACAGATATTTTGAAGGAAAAAAAATCAATAGCCTCTATGATGATAGCAACCGTACAAAACACCAGCAAGACATCAGAATGGCTGTGATAGAAACAAACAAAACTGGGAAAAAGTTTTATCTCAAGTCAGGAAAGCAGAAG
Organism: Bubalus bubalis; assembly: GCF_019923935.1. Classification (NCBI taxonomy): domain Eukaryota; kingdom Metazoa; phylum Chordata; class Mammalia; order Artiodactyla; family Bovidae; genus Bubalus; species Bubalus bubalis. The sequence goes on along the minus strand of NC_059174.1, from coordinate 3,826,345 downwards.
AAATGTTATTACCAAGACAGTAGCCTTTCCCGTTTTTTTATGTTTATGGCGTTTGTAAATATCAAAAGGAAATATAAGGGAGGTCATGTCAAAGTGTTATCTTCTGTATATAGGAATGGTATTATATATATGGGAAGACATTTTTTTAATATTGAATTATTTAATACTGTAACCTAAAACTTGGTATATGGTAAGCCCCCAATTCATTGTTTTGTAATAATGTCTTCAAGTTCATTGTTTTAAAATTAAAAACTATAGGTCTGATCAAATTATTTTTTGATAATCAGTAATGTTCAATCCAATAAAATTTCATCTTAGAAAACTTCTAAGACAGTGTGGTCTATAATACCCAGTCATAATGTATGTCACAATGGTATGTGGTTTGCCAGAAAATAACACATTTTTAAAAATATTTTACTGTTACTGGATTGTACTTGATTTACAGTGTTGTGTTTCAAGTATACAGCATGGTGACTCAATCATACATGTACATATATTCATCCTGTCCTAAATGCTTATCTAGGTTTTCACAGAATACTGAGTATGGTTCCCTGTGCTGTAGGTAGGTCCTTCCTGGTTATCTGTCTTATATACAGTAGTGTGTGTGTGTGTGTGTGTGTGTGTGTTTATCCCAAGCTCCTGATTTATCCTTCCCTGGCCCTGTTTCCCCTTTGGTAACCATAAGTTTGTTTTTGATATCTGTAAGTCTTGTTTCTGTTCTGTAGATAAGTTCATTTGTATGTTTTTAAATTAGATTCCACATACGAGTGATATCATATAGTATTTGTCTTTCTCTGTCTGACTTACTTCACTCAATATGATAATCTCTAGGTCCATCCTTTTGCTGCAGATGGCATTATATATTATTATTCGTTATGCTGCTGCTGCTAAGTTGCTTCAGTTCTGTCTGACTCTATGAGACCCCATAGACAGCAGCCCACCAGACTCCCCCGTCCCTGGGATTCTCCAGGCAAGAACACTGGAGTGGGTTGCCATTTCCTTCTCCAATGCATGAAAGTGAAAAGTGAAAGTGCAGTCGCTCAATCATGTCCAACTCTTCTCGACCCCATGGACTGCAGCCTACCAGGCTCCTCCGTCCATGGGATTTTCCAGGCAAGAGCACCGGAGTGGGGTGCCATTGCCTTCTCTGATTGTTTGTTATGGTTGAGTAATATTCCATTGTATAATTGGAAGTGGTCAAACAAGAGATGGCAAGAGTGAATGTCGACATTCTAGGAATCAGCGAACTAAAATGGACTGGAATGGGTGAATTTAACTCAGATGACCATTATATCTACTACTGTGGGCAGAAATCCCTCAGAAGAAATGGAGTGGCCATCATTGTCAACAAAAGACTCTGAAATGCAGTACTTGGATGCAATCTCAAAAATGACAAAATGATCTCTGTTCATTTCCAAGGCAAACCATTCAGTATCACAGTAATCCAAGTCTATGTCCCAACCAGTAACGCTGAAGAAGCTGAAGTTGAACAGCTCTATGAAGACCTACAAGACCTTTTAGAACTAACACCCAAAAAAAGATGTCCTTTTCATTATAGGGGACTGGAATGCAAAAGTAGCAAGTCAAGAAACACCTGGAGTAACAGGCAAATTTGGCCTTGGAATATGGAATGAATCAGGGCAAAGACTAATAGAGTTTTGCCAAGAAAATGCACTGGTCATATAAACACCCTCTTCCAACAACACAAGAGAAGACTCTATACATGGACATCACCAGATGGTCAATACCGAAATCAGATTGATTATATTCTTTGCAGCCAAAGATGGAGAAGCTCTATACAGTCAACAAAAACAAGACCAGGAGCTGACTGTGGCTCAGACCATGAACTCCTTATTGCCAATTCAGACTGAAATTGAAGAAAGTAGGGAAAACCACTAGACCATTCAGGTATGACCTAAATCAAATCCCTTATGATTATACAGTGGAAGTGAGAAATAGATTTAAGGGCCTAGATCTGATAGAGTGCCTGATGAACTGTGGAATGAGATTCATGACATTGTACAGGAGACAGGGATCAGGACCATTCCCATGGAAAAGAAATGCAAAAAGCAAAATGGCTGTCTGGGGAGGCCTTACAAATAGCTGTTGAAAGAAGAGAAGCAAAAAGCAAAGGAGAAAAGGAAAGATATAAGCATCTGAATGCAGAGTTCCAAAGAATAGCAAGAAGAGATAAGAAAGCCTTCTTCAGCAATCAGTACAAAGAAATAGAGGAAAACAACAGAATGGGAAAGACTAGGGATCTCTTCAAGAAAATCAGAGATACCAAAGGAACATTTCATGCAAAGATGAGCTTGATAAAGGACAGAAATGGCATGGACCTAACAGAAGCAGAAGATATTAAGAAGAGATGGCAAGAATACACAGAAGAACTGTACAAAAAAGATCTTCACGACCCAGATAATCACGATGGTGTGATCACTGACCTAGAGCCAGACATCCTGGAATGTGAAGTCAAGTGGGCCTTAGAAAGCATCACTATGAACAAAGCTAGTGGAGGTGATGGAATTCCAGTTGAGCTGTTCCAAATCCTGAAAGATGATGCTGTGAAAGTGCTGCACTCAATATGCCAGCAAATTTGGAAAACTCAGCAGTGGCCACAGGACTGGAAAAGGTCAGTTTTCATTCCAATCCCAAAGAAAGGCAATGCCAAAGAATGCTCAAACTACTGCACAATTGCACTCATCTCACACGCTAGTAAAGCAATGCTCAAAATTCTCCAAGCCAGGCTTCAGCAATACATGAACCGTGAACTTCCTGATGTTCAAGCTGGTTTTAGGAAAGACAGAGGAACCAGAGATCAAATTGCCAACATCTGCTGGATCATAGAAAAAGCAAGAGAGTTCTAGAAAAACATCTATTTCTGCTTTATTGACTATGCCAAAGCCTTTGACTGTGTGGATCACAATAAACTGTGGAAAATTCTTAAAGAGATGGGAATACCAGACCACCTGATCACCTCTTGAGAAATTTGTATGCAGGTCAGGAAGCAACAGTTAGAACTGGACATGGAACAACAGACTGGTTCCAAATAGGAAAAGGAGTTCGTCAAGGCTGTATATTGTCACCCTGTTTATTTAACTTATAAGCAGGGTACATCATGAGAAACCCTGGGCTGGAAGAACCACAAGCTGGAATCAAGATTGCTGGGAGAAATATCAATAACCTCAGATATGCAGATGACACCACCCTTATGGCAGAAAGTAAAGAGGAACTCAAAAGCCTCTTGATGAAAGTGGAGAGTGAAAAAGTTGGCTTAAAGCTCAACATTCAGAAAACGAAAATCATGGCATCTGGTCCCACCACTTCATGGGAAATAGATGGGGAAACAGTGCAAACAGTGTCAGACTTTATTTTTCTAGGCTCCAAAATCACTACAGATGGTGACTGCAGCCATGAAATTAAAAGATGCTTACTCCTTGGAAGGAAAGTTATGACCAACCTAGATAGCATATTCAAATCAGAGACATTACTTTGCCAACAAAGGTTCATCTAGTCAAGGCTGTGGTTTTTCCTGTGGTCATGTATTGATGTGAGAGTTGGACTGTGAAGAAGACTGAGCGCCAAAGAATTGATGCTTTTGAACTGTGGTGTTGGAGAAGACAGAGTCCCTTGGACTGCAAGGAGATCCAACCAGTCCATTCTGAAGGAGATCAGCCCTGGGATTTCTTTGGAAGGAATGATGCTAAAGCTGAAACTCCAGTACTTTGGCCACCTCATGCGAAGAGTTGACTCATTGGAAAAGACTCGGATGCTGGGAGGGATTGTGAGCAGGAGGAGAAGAGGATGACAGAGGGTGAGATGGCTGGATGGCATCACTGACTCGATGGACATGAGTCTGAGTGAACTCCGGGAGTTGGTGATGGACAGGGAGGCCTGGCGTGCTGTGATTCATGGGGTCACAAAGAGTTGGACATGACTGAGTGACTGATCTGATCTGATCTGATATGTGTACCACATCTTCTTTATTCATTCCTCTGTTGGTGGACATCTGGGTTGCTTTCGTGTCTTAGCTATCATAAATAATGCTGTTGTGAACATTTGCGTGCATGTATCGTTTCGGATTATGGTTCTCTTCGGGTATATGCCCAGGAGATGGATTACTGGATCATAAGGTAGCTCTCTATTTTAGATTTTTAAGGAACCTACATACTCTTCCATAGGAGCTGTACCAATTGATGTTCCCACCAACAGTGTAGGAGGACAATCTTCTCTCCATACCCTCTCCAGCATTTATTGTTTGTAGACTTTTTGATGGCTGTTCTGACTAGTGTGAGGTGATACCTCACTGTAATTTTGATTTGCATTTCTCTGATAGTGATATTGAGCATCTTATCAAGTGCTTTTGAGCCATCTGTACGTCTTCTTTGGAGAAGTGTTTATTTATTCTGCCCAGTTTTGATTGGGTTGCTGATTTTTTTTTGATGTAGAGCTCCATGAGCTGTTTGTATACCGAACAATTCATTAAAGTGGGTTATCACAGTTACCACTATTGCAGTTTTAATTTTTTAGGGTAAGTCTCCATATCTTTTTGATAATTCCTTCAGTTCTGTTTTCAAAGTTAACTAATTAATTTACTTACATTGGACTGCACTGGGTCTTCATTGCTGCATGTGTGGGCTTTCTCTAGTTCCCATGAGAGGAGGCTACTCTTTAGTCTCAGTGCACAAGCTTCTCATTGTGGTGACTTCTGTCATTGCAGAGCATGGGCGCTAGGCACATGGGCCTCAGTAGTTGCAGTGCATGGGCGTAGTTGCCTCATGGGGTATGGGATCTTAGGTCCTGGATCAGGGATTGAACCTGGGTCCTCTGCAATGACAGGTAGATTTTTAACCACTGGACCACCAGCAAAGTCCCCCCTTCAGCTCATTAAAAACCTACATTTGAATGTCTTATTTGATCTGGGAGCAAAACATAGAAACTGGTGAGGGATGGCAGTAGCTAAATAGCACTGCTTTGTGACCACGGAGTCTTTTATGGTAATGGAAATATATGTGAGAGGGAAAAAGAATAAGTTGAAAGGGTGGGACAGAGTAAAGGGAGCCTGGAGAAGACTATACTCTCCACTGTATCTCTAGTTCCTGAAACAGTGCCTGTCCCAGTTCAGCATGCCTGAACAAGTTCAGCATGTGTTAAATAAATGTATGATTAGATGGTGAAGTTCAAGGGAAACTCATTGATCCTGAGGGACTCTGAGTGAGGGCTGGATATTCCTCATCAGCCAGAGGGCTGGCCCTGTGAGTCCCAGGCCCTCCATGTGCTCCAAAGATGACACACAATCACAAACTTTGTTGAAGTTTTAAAATTTATTTTGGGGTCTGTAATCCTTGGTTTTGAATGGTTCTAATGATGACATGATCTTTTAAAAAATCCTTCCTAGAATGGAAAATTAAGCAAAATGCTAAAAGTTCAAAGCTACAAGTCATCTGGTGGTTAAAATGAAAAAAAGTAGACTATATTAATTGTAACATGGAATTATATGACAATGAATCGTTCTACTTCTAAATTACATTAGGAAGAAGAGTCCAAAATGCATTGGTTTCCACTAAGAAGAACCTGACCTCCGAAGTTGAGTACTTAGGAGGTCCTGATAATCTTTCAGTAGAGTATTTCTAAAGTGCTTTATAATTTCTTAAAATAGTGGTTTGAAATGTTCTGTGTAGAGCTCTTGAGTGGCTTTGTAATGGATCAGTGTCTACTTTTGATGTATTTCTATATTTTGTTTTTTATTTTTGGGTATATCTATAAATAAAATTGACTTTTTGCTATATTTCCCTTCTATCCAGTGACTGCTAAACTCCCGTTAATTGTGATGGCTTATCTCTATATTCATTTGGATTTTCTATGTGTACCAGTCATCTGTGAAGGATGGCAGTTTTATTTCTTCATTTTCTAAGCTTGCCTTAATGCATTACATAGGCCTTCCAGTAAAATGTCAGAGAGAATTGGTGATAGCAGCCATCCTTGTTTTATTTCTGATCTCAAGGGAAAGTTTTCAATATTTCACAATGAAATGTGAGGTTTGCTGGAAGATTCTTACAGATATGCTCTATCAGATTCCAAGTTTGCTAAGAAAGTTTTCATTAATGAGGATTGAATTTTATGATTTGCTTTTTCTGCATCAATGTGAATAATATTTTCTCCCTTGTTTTTCTGCATCCAAGTGAAGATTGTTTTTTCAGTGCGGTGGATTAAATTGATGATTTCTTTCTCTTTTGGGGAATTGTTATTAAAGTGTGACATGCATACAGAAAAGTGCCGAAATCATAAATGTGTAGTATAGTGAATTTTGACAAATGAAATTAGAGTTTCAACCGCCACATGGAGGTATAAGCCATTACTAGGGCACCAGTATTCTTGCCTGGAAAATCCTAGGGACAGAGGAGCCTGGTGGGCTACATAGTCCAAAACCACCAGGGTGCCAGAAATATTCTTGAACCCTTGTTAGTGTAGGACTCTGTAACTAGTATCTGGATTTCTAATGCCCTGTATTGGTTTTGCCATATCTTGGGGATGGGTGAGCATCTGGCTTCCTCCATTTCAGAACTGTGTTTGTGCTATTAATCTTAGTTGCAAGTAGTTTTACTTTGCTTGTTCTCATTGCTGGAGAGTGTTCTGCTGTATGAACAGATGACAGTATGGTTCCCGTGCTATTGGACATGGATATGTTGCATCTTTTTGAGGGGCTGTTATGATTAATGCACATAACAGTAGTATTTAACAGGTCTCTTGTGACTGTATCCATGCATTTCTTTTTTTTTTTATTTTATTTTATTTTTAAACTTTACATAATTGTATTAGTTTTGCCAAATATCAAAATGAATCCGCCACAGGTATACATGTGTTCCCCACACACACAATCACCTAAGAGTTTCTGGGTCAGAGATTATGCCTATCTTCTGCTTTATAATCAGTGAAAGTATTAGTCGTGTCTGACTCTTTGTGACCCCATGGACTGTAGCCCTCAAGGATCCTCTTTCTGTGGAATTTTTCAGGCAAGAATACTGGAGTTGGTTTCCATTTCCTTCTCCAGGGTATCTTCCCAACTTGGGGATCGAACCTGGGTCTCTGCATTGCCGGCAGATTGTTTACCATCTGAGCCACCAGGGAAGTCCCTTTAGTATCAGTAGATACTGTCTAACAGCTTCTTTAGTGATTGTACCACTTTGAACTTTCACCACCAACATATGAAAGTTCATAGTACATTCTTGGTGGATAATAGGTGTTTATATTGAGAGAATATCTTTCACCTCCTAGGGAGGTGATCAAGGGCAGTAGGAAGTAGTGGGATTGGCCTCTGGTTCAAAGAAGTAATTATATGGTATTTGGCTTTATATTTTTCTTCCCTGGTGTTAAACATATTACCTTAAAACAAGTAGCTATCTAGTAGGCTTCAACTGAATTGAAAGGTATCACTACAGTCTCCTCCACAAGACCTGGCTTGTAGAGTCAGTAAGGGTATAGGGGATTTACTGGTGGATGTGGGCATCTAAGCTCATGTAGATAGGAGTGGTGGGAGAACAAGAGAAGAATATGGACATCAATGTGAAAAGACTTTGAAGATGAGTTTCCCACCTTGTATTTTTTCTCAAGGTTTTTGTGGTGAATAGTCAATGTTAGGGAATTGAATTCCCTGGTGGTCCAGTGGTTAGGACTCAAGCTTTCATTTCTGGGGCCCTGGGTTCAATCCCTGATCAGGTAACTAAGATCCTGCAAGCCAAAAAAAAAAAAAAAAAATGGCTTCCATTGTGGCTCAGTCAGTAAAGAATTCACCTGCAATGTGGGAGACCTGAGTTCAGTCCCTAGGATGAGAAGATCCCCTGGAGAAGGGAATGGTTATCCTCTCTAGTATTCTTTCCTGGAAAATCCCATGGACAGAAGACTCTGGCAGGCTGCAGTCCATGGGGTGTCAAGAGTTGGACACAACTTAGCAATGAAACCATCACCACCGCGGTCAATGTCAGTTATTCCATTTATTATTCTTATCATTTAATACTGTTTAAAAGCTGAGATTGTTTTGGGGGCAACCTTAGAAGGATGTGGGGGAAATCTGGTATGGAGAAATCCAATTCCACCACCACTACCCTGCCTCACAGTCAGTCAGGGCATTTCTGTTACTTTCAGCTGACTACCATCAAGGATATCATTTGAAGATACTGTTTTGCTTAAAAAATAAAGAAATCATTGATACAGTGATATTTTTCTTGATAAATCCTGAGTTCTTCATTTCCTTTCTCAATCACCTGTGAACCATTTTTAGCATTTCTTTTCAGCTGTCACTTGATGATCATGAAGGTGTATGTTTTTCTGTTTTCAAGGGTCATCCTGACATATCATTGGTTCCTTTTGTTTTTGTCAGTTTTGTCTTTAATCACAGCACTCTTTTGATTATATTTTTTGTCAAAGAATACCTATTCTCCCAGTCTTTCAGTCACACTTGACTTGGTGATATTTTTGCCATTGCTAATGTGGATTAGCAATGGCAAAATGAAACTAACTCAATGAAACTAAGCCATGTCCGTGGGGCCACCCAAAACGGGCGGGTCATGGTGGAGAGGGCTGACAGAATGTGGTCCACTGGAAAAGGGAATGGCAAACCACTTCAGTATTCTTGCCTTGAGAAGCCCATGAACAGTATGAAAAGGCAAAATGATAGGATACTGAAGAGGAACTCCACAGGTCAGTAGGTGCCCAATATGCTACTGGAGATCAGTGGAGAAATAACTCCAGAAAGAATGAAGGGTTGGAGCCAAAGCAAAAACAATACCCAGTTGTGGATGTGACTGGTGATAGAAGCAAGGTCCGATGCTGCAAAGAGCAACACTGCATAGGAACCTGGAATGTCAGGTCCATGAATCAAGGCAAATTGGAAGTGGTCAAACAAGAGATGGCAAGAGTGAATGTCGACATTCTAGGAATCAGCGAACTGAAATGGACTGGAATGGGTGAATTTAACTCAGATGACCATTATATCTACTACTGCGGGCAGAAATCCCTCAGAAGAAACAGAGTAGCCATCATGGTCAACAAAAGAGTCCAAAATGCAGTACTTGGATGTAGTCTCAAAAACGACAGAATGATCTCTGTTCATTTCAAAGGCAAACCATTCAGTATCACAGTAATCCAAGTCTATGCCCCAACCAGTAATGCTGAAGAAGCTGAAGTTGAATGGTTCTATGAAGACCTACAAGACCTTTTAGAACTAACACCCAAAAAAGATGTCCTTTTCATTATAGGGGACTGGAATGCAAAAGTAGGAAGTCAAGAAACACCTGGAGTAACAGGCAAATTTGGCCTTGGAATACGGAATGAAGCAGGGCAAAGACTAATAGAGTTTTACCAAGAGAATGCACTGGTCATAGCAAACACCTTCTTCCAACAACACAAGAGAAGACTCTATACATGGACATCACCAGATGGTCAATACCGAAATCAGATTGATTATATTCTTTGCAGCCAAAGATGGAGAAGCTCTATACAGTCAGCAAAAGCAAGACCAGGAGCTGACTGTGGCTCAGATCATGAACTCCTTATTGCCAAATTCAGACTGAAATTGAAGAAAGTAGGGAAAACCACTAGACCATTCAGGTATGACCTAAATCAAATCTCTAAGATTATACAGTGGAAGGAACAAATAGATTTAAGGGACTAGATCTGATAGACAGAGTGCCTGATGAACTATGGTTGGAGGTTCGTGACATTGTACAGGAGACAGGGATCAGGACCATCTCCATGGAAAAGAAATGCAAAAAAGCAAAATGGCTGTCTGGGGAGGCCTTACAAATAGCTGTGAAAAGAAGAGAAGAGAAAAGCAAAGGAGAAAAGGAAAGATATAAGCATCTGAATTCAGAGTTCCAAAGAATAGCAAGAAGAGATAAGAAAGACTTCCTCAGCAATCAATGCAAAGAAACAGAGGAAAACAACAGAATGGGAAAGACTAGAGATCTTTTCAAGAAAATTAGAGATACCAAGGGAACATTTCATGCAAAGATGGGCTCGATAAAGGACAGAAATGGTATGGGCCTAACAGAAGCAGAAGATATTAAGAAGAGGTGCCAGCAATACACAGAAGAACTGTGCAAAAAAAATCTTCACAACCAAGATAATCACGATGGTGTGCTCAGTCACCTAGAGCCAGACATCCTGGAATATGAAGTCAAGTGGGCCTTAGAAAGCATCACTACAAACAAAGATGGTGGAGGTGATGGAATTCCAGTTGAGCTATTTCAAATCCTGAAAGATGATGCTGTGAAAGTGCTACACTCAATATGCCAACAAATTTGGAAAACTCCACAGTGGCCACAGAACTGGAAAAGGTCAGTTTTCATTCCAATCCCAAAGAAAGGCAATGCCAAAGAATGCTCAGACTACCTCACAATTGCACTCATCTCACACGCTAGTAAAGCAATGCTCAAAATTCTCCAAGCCAGGCTTCAGTAATACGTGAACTGAGAACTTCCACATGTTCAAGCTGGTTTTAGAAAAGGCAGAGGAACCAGAGATCAAATTGCCAACATCCGTTGGATCATAGAAAAAGCAAGAGAGTTCCAGAAAAACATCTATTTCTGCTTTATTGACTATGCCAAAGTCTTTGACTGTGTGGATCACAATAAACTGGGAAATTCTGAAAGAGATGGGAATACCAGACCACCTGACCTACCTCTTGAGAAATTTGTATGCAGGTCAGGAAGCAACAGTTAGAACTGGTTCCAAATAGGAAAAGGAGTACATCAGGGCTGTATATTGTCACCCTGCTTATTTAACTTCTGTGCATAGTACATCATGAGAAATGCTGGGCTGGAAGAAGCACAAGCTGGAATCAAGATTGCCGGGAGAAATATCAATAACCTCAGATATGCAGATGACACCACCCTTATGGCAGAAAGTGAAGAGGAACTCAAAAGCCTCTTGATGAAAGTGAAATTGGAAAGTGAAGAAGTTGGCTTAAAGTTCAACATTCAGAAAACGAAGATCATGGCATCTGGTCCCATCACTTAATGGGAAATAGATGGCGAAAGAGTGGAAACAGTGTCAGACTTTATTGTTCTGGGCTCCAAAATCACTGCAGATGGTGACTGCAGCCATGAAATTAAAAGATGCTTACTCCTTGGAAGAAAAGTTATGACCAACCTAGATAGCATATTGAAAAGCAGAGACATTACTTTGCCAACAAAGGTCCATCTAGTCAAGGCTATGGTTTTTCCAGTGGTCATGTATGGATGTGAGAGTTGGACTGTGAAGAAAGCTGAGCACTGAAGAATTGATGCTTTTGAACTGTGGTGTTGAAGACTCTTGGGAGTCCCTTGGACTGCAAGGGGATCCAACCAGTCCATTCTGAAGGAGATCAGCCCTGGGATTTCTTTGGAAGGAACGATGTTAAAGCTGAAAGTCCAGTACTTTGGCCACCTCATGCGAAGAGTTGATTCATTGGAAAAGACTCTGATGCTGGGAGGGATTGGGGGCATGAGGAGAAGGGGACGACAGAGGATGAGATGGCTGGATGGCATCACTGACTCAATGGACATGAGTCTCAGTGAACTCCGGGAGTTGGTGATGGACAGGGAGGCCTGGTGTGCTGCCATTCATGGGATCACAAAGACTCGGACATGACTAAGCAACTGAACTGAACTGAATGTGGACTATTTCTTACAATCAGAAATTCTAGAAGCAGATTTTTACATCAGTTGAATTTTAGCAAAGCAATCACATCTTGATATATGACATGACATGAATTAGCCAGTTTGAACATTTTGCATCACCTCTAAAGGAAGTGGACTCTGCTAAATAATTCTTAATGATGCTATAAATATTGGTAACTTGGAAAAGCATGATTGAATTAATCATTTGATTAGAAGAAAAGGAATGTTCCTCAGGGAGGTATCAAAGTTAGATAATAATAGACATTTTATGAACAGTATTTAGTCTCTTAGTAATGTTCACATTAGATTTTCCATAGTTGTTTAATTACTTTGGAGCATTTAGTCCTCCTTTAAGTTTCTGTTGTGGTGATGATGGCTTATTCTGTTTAAAATCTGTGCCCCTCTAAAAGATGGCCAACAGAGCTTTTTTTGGGAGAAGTCAGCAGTCTGTAACCCAGAAGGGAGTCTTTACTAGAACCTGACCATGCTGGCACCCTGCCAGCCTGCAAAACTGTGAGAAGGACATTCTTGTTGTGTACAATCCAGCTAAGAGGTGCTAGTGGTAAAGAACTGCCTGCCGATGCAGGAGGCGTAAGAGATCAGGGTTTGATCCCTGGGTTGGGAAGATCCCCTGGAGGAGGGCATGGAATCCCACTCCAGTATTCTTGCCTGGAGAATCCCATGGACAGAGGAGCCTGGTGGGCTACAGTCCAAAGGGTCAGCAAAGAGTTGGATGAACTGAAGCGACTTAGCATGCACGCATAATCCAGCCAGTCTGTGGTATTTTGTTACAGCAGCCTGAACAGACCATGCACCTATGTACATGACTGGTACTTCACACTTCTTGTTATAGCGTTTCCCACCACCCAGGCATAAGACACACCTTCTCACTATCATGGAAATCCTGCTCCCCTGTGGGGGAGGGGCAGGAGGTGATCTGCTACTGGGAATTCTGAGGGTCTTAGAATCACCCAGGCAGCCATTGGATTCAAAAGTTAGAGCTTTTCTTTATTTTAAAGCGGCAGCTTCAACTAAGAAATGGATTAAAATATATGAATTTGTATGAAAAATAATTATTTTGTGTTTCATAGCAGAATAAATGTCTAATACAGGTCATGGGTATTTTTCTCAAAAGTGTATTTTTCAAATTTATAAAAAAAGGTTAAGCATTTTTTTTTCAAGTTGTCAGGTGTCTTTGTCCTCATGGGACAGTATGGCATTTGCACAGCTGAGTTGTCCGTGTCTGGGAAGCTTTCTCCTCAATTGTAACCAAGTGGAAGTGTGATGAGCAGAGTGGGCGGGTGGGCATCACTGATTGTGCAGTTGATTGGCTGGACTATGAGGATAGCTGGAAACCATTCCCCACAGAGCCGAGGTCACAGACAGATTGCTTCTCTTCTTTTTTCTCCCCACATTTCTTGCCACGTTGTATTCGGCAAACCAATACTTGGAATCATTTTTCTTTTCAACCTTTAATTTGGTTTCCTAGTTTTGTTAAGAAAAGGTAATGAGGTTTGCTTTTTTTATCTCAGAAAGGATATCTATCTTCCTCCTTTTATTTAACACATTCACTTTGGTAGGGCACACACCTGCTCAAGGGCTGTCTGATATCTGGGAAAGGATTTTTCTTTTGAGTTTACGAAATCATATTCTTTCTTTGATGGAACTCTTCAGATCTCCACCCTGCCAGCTCTTTTAAAATACTCACCGCTGACCTGCAACATACTATGTTTGTTTACAGTTTCCTGACTCCCTTAATTTATTGAGCATTTTAGCACTTGGCTCAATGATTTCTCTCCCCACCACAGAATGTGACATGTTTTTCATGGTGACTTTACCATCTTTGTAGATGCTTCATCCTGTATTCCCATCTTCCTGTCTTAGAAATACCTCGTTTTCATCTTATCTCAACCCCAAGTAACACCCTAGATTTTGCTGTTATCAAGGGCTGTGCTGACTCCCGTCTCCCTGACCACCTCTCTGGGTCTCAGCTGCTCCTTCTGGTCCTCCCTTCGCTCCATCACGACTCCCTGCTCAGGTGTCTCCTCTCCCTGTCCAAGTTCCCCTCCTATTCTCATTGCTCTTCCCTCATTCATTTCCATGGTCCATCGTCACAGTTCCGTTCTTATCCATCAGCTCCCTTGCCCTGGGTAGCTCTGTTGTAGGCACCAGGCAGCACCTCTTCTTGGGTTAATCAAATCTTTCACCTACTCTCTGTCTATAACAGAGCACCTCATTATGGTTGGAGAAAAGCCCTGGGCCATCCTGACAGGTCTCATTTTAGTTAATGACCACTGACCTCAAGTAGAATTTCAGACTCTGGTGATACATTTTCCTTTTATTTGACTTTTTCAAATTTTCTCTGTCCATTACTTGCCCAGAAAACTCAAGTGAAGCTGTAACTTTAGTCATCTATGCAAAGACTAATTTAACAGAACAGCTTAACCAGAGGCCAGTTTAACAGAATTTTTGTCAAATTACAGATTCCGCAAATAACATGACCAATTCAAATTCATATAGCCATTTCTGTGGCCTGTACTTTCAGCTTCCATTATTATTTCAGTAGAGTTTCAAAATAAAAACAAATAGACATTAATTTTAAATGACTCAATGATTTAAAAATATATGACTTGCCATTTCAGCTATCTAAAATTTAACATCTAGGCTATTACACTGGGGGAGAAATTATGAATGTTTGAGTGTGAAATGTACACAAGAGGCTGCATGGATATACTTTTATATCAACTTAATTGTTACCAGTAAAACACAGTGAGGAGAAGAGGGTGTTTACCTTCCACACACACAGTAATTCTAGTGTTTTTTATCACTTCTTGATGGAAGAAACAGTCATTGCCTATCATCAGTCCAGGAGAAACCACCCATTCCTGACAGAGTCCCTGTAGGCACACAAAATATAGAAAGCTGAAAGCTTTTCCTGGCTGAGAGCATCTTCTCATCAGCACACTTCATGGTTGGAAACTGAGAGAGAGAAACTCCAGTTATTCAGGGGAAGTGCGAGAACATGGACACAGTTAAAAGCATTGAGGCTGTTTGCAGGCTTGTCTTTGTCTTCAGATGCTGTTCTCTCTCTGACTGTTCCACTGGGTGGTGTTGTGGGAACCTGGCAACACAGACACTAGTAATTGCATTTGATTCATATAGTGCAGTTCCCGACAGAATTTAGTGAGGGGACTTTAAATTTGGTGTTCTTGTAATATGAAAAAGTGAAAATAGAAACTGGTAGGGGAAGCAAAGAAACAAAACAAAGACGCCAGAAAGCATCAAGATTGAAAAACAGGAAAGGAGAAAGGAAAATGAAGAGAGAATTCACAAAAGAAGATTTTTAAAAAGTTAGTGTATATGTGTGTGCCACATCACTTCAGTCAGGTCCCACTTTTTGCAGCCCTATGGACTGTAGCCCCTCAGGCTCCTCTGTCAGTGGGATTCTCAAGGCAAGAATATTGGAGTAGGTTGCTATGCCTTTCTCCAGGGGATGTTCCTGACCTAGGAATTGAACCAGCACCTCTTATGTCTCCTGCATTGGCAGGCAGGTTCTTTACCATTACTGCCCCCTGAGAAGCACATTCAAATTACTATAATAGAAGTAATAGTTTCACTACCATTTATTTAATGGTCACCTAACATTTTCCTGTGACTTCATGTGGATTAACTATTTGAATCTTGATCATGGCCCTAGAGGTCGATACAGTTATTCTTATTGCCAATACTTAGTAAAACAGGCGGAGAAGGCAATGGCACCCCACTCCAGTACTCTTGCCTGGAAAATTCCATGGATGGAAGAGCCTGGAAGGCTGCAGTCCATGGGGTCGCTAAGAGTTGGACACAACTGAGTGACTTCACTTTCACTTTTCACTTTCATGCATTGGAGAAGGAAATGGCAACCCACTCTATTGTTCTTGCCTGGAGAATCCCAGGGCCGGGGAGCCTGGTGGGCTGCCGTCTATGGGGTCACACAGAGTTGGACACCACTGAGGTGACTTAGCAGCGGTAAAACAGGAAAAGACTCACGGTTGCAGAAGGCACAGCTCATTCATGGTTGGTCATGGAAGGAGGACAGACATGTTTGAAAGCATTTTGGTAATAAGCATTGAGAAACTTAAGAATTATCAGCCCATTTTCAGTTAAATCAACTCTTCTCAATTAGATTAACTCTTCTCAAAGAACAATATTGTACATAATAAAGTTTTGTAATTTGAAATGTTTAAAGTAATAGAGCATAACAGCAAGTTATGTAGGATATATAACAAGGATGTTATGTAGGCTTAATCATGAAACTTAAGAAGAGTACAAGCTTATGAAAATGTACACGATATAATTGGGAAAAGAAGGATACAAACCACATGATTCCTTTTCTGTAAATGGAATTGCATATGATCGTAGAAAAAAAGATGGAAGAAATAGAGCAGGAGGGGCTTTTTTTTTTCCCCTCTTAATAGTGAAGCATGGTGATTTTCAAACCTTTTAAGACTTCCAAGTTTTCTACATTAAAAAAAAAAACCAGCAACAGAAAAACTCAGGTGTGGTAGGTGAGTGTGTCTCTGGTCCTGGGTCCAGACTTCCCCTCGTGCCCTCCCACCCTTCTCCGGCCTCAGATGACTTGCTCCGGCTGGTGGGCAGGAGCATCTCTGAGGCTTGCATTTCTGAGCTCCTCTCATCAGGGACATCACTGGAGAGGTCCCTGGTGGTGCTGTGGAGGGGACCTGCAGCAGGGCCCACCCATCCCAGTCCAGGCCAGCCTCCGTCCCCAGGCTTCCGGCCAACAAGCTGGCGGCTTCCACAGAGCCTGACTGCGCAGCTCCTCCGGCCAGACTCGGCCAGACCAGCAGAGTCACCGCTGCTGCCCAAGCACGCGCGGTTCACGGCCCGGCCGCTATAGTTACCCTCTTCCCACCTGAGATCTGGGATGATGTGTGGTAGAGGGACTTAACTTATGCGGGAGGTCGTAGATTCCAGAGCTTTACTGAGCGGCAGGTCCAGATTTAAAAACCTTCCTCCATAAAGATTTGGGCAGGGTCTTCCGTTATTCGTCTTCTGAGTAACCCTGTGTTTGAGCCCGGCTTTATACTCTCCATGTATTGAACTGGCCGCCTCCAACACTCTTTCCCTAATTACCACCCCTGTGATCAGACTCTCTCTCAAGGCCGCCCTGGCTTCCCCTGACAGCCTGGGCTGCACTGTGTGCTGGTTGAACAGGGTTATCTGCAGAGTAGGAGGCAGGGTCAGGCCCGCCACATGCGGCCTCTGGGCAATGGTGATAACTGGTCTGTGTCCAGTGGTAAGCATGGCGTCAGCAGATGTGTCTGGTGTGCTAGAGGAAGCACACAGGTGTGTCACTGGGCGGAGAGGAGCTGTAACCCCGCAGCCCAGCTCTGCCCTCGGGCTCCTCACCTGCTGCAGCCTTGCGTTTCACAGCCTTTTCTGAGAGAGGCTGATGCGCATCTGCTTAGAGGGAAAAAATGCCCCAGTCAGAGTCTCCCCAAGGCCCTCTCTAGAGCAAGCCCATGAGGTTCCCTGAGCCTGGGGGTGAATAAAACTTACTGTGACCTTTCCAGATGTCCCCTTCTCCACAGAACACCTGTGCCCCTCATCACTGCATCAAGAAGCAGTGACCCCCAGGAGGGCCAGACAGCTCCCCTAGATGGATCAGCTCAGTGGAAGGCGCGTGTGCACACAGAATGACCCGGTCAGACTGACTAGTGAGAGTGGGGTTCAGCCTTGTTCCTCCAGAATATTGTTCAGCTGTGGATGAAAGACAGCTTTCATGTGGACTTTGTTCTCAGTGCTTCAGAGACAAGTTGGAAAACAGGTCCACAACTGTTGCTTCTAATGTTAACCAGCTTACAGCAGGTTCTCAAAAATTAGTTCTTAAATAAGGAATTTAAATATTTGACCAGGTACATAAATTAAGATAGCTAAAAATACACATAAGGGTTGTGAAAACATGATCCAGTGCAGAGGTTCTGGGGACTTGTTAGAAATAAGTGCTTCCTGTCCCCCGCCTCCCCATAGAACTAGAAGGGAGGGGCCTGGCCACCTGTGTATGTAGTCTTTTCTGTGACACACACACTCACGTAAGACCCATGGATTGACAGTTAGTCTAATTTCTGACAAATAGTTGTGAAGTTGTTTATCCTGAGGTTAACTCATTCACTTTTCCAAACAAATGGAGAATGGGTGATTGGCCAAGATTACATTGCAAATGAAAACAAAATCACTCTAAGTACCAAATTCCACATCCGTAACTTAATGTTTTAATATTTGAAGAGTTTTTTCCATAGCTAAACACAATTCACTGTCAGTTTTAGTAGACCCCTGAATCAGTTGTAAACTCTCGATTTAGACTGGTATTAGGTACTGTTCAGTTCAGTCACTCAGTTGTGTCTGACTCTTGTGACCCCATGGACTGCAGCACGCCAGGCCTCCCTATCCATCACCAACTCCCAGACCTTGCTCAAACTCATGTCCATTGAGTCGGTGATGCATTCAACCATCTCATCCTCTGTCGTCCATTTCTCCTCCTGCCTTCAATCTTTCCCAGCATCAGGGTCTTTTCCAAGGAGTCAGTTCTTCTCATCAGGTAGCCAAAGGATTGGAGCTTCAGCTTCAGTATCAGTTCTTCCAATGAATATTCAGGACTGATTTCCTTTAGGATTCACTGGTTTGATCTCCTTGCAGTCCAGGGGACTCTCAAGAGCCTTCTCCAACACCACAGTTCAAAAGCATCAATTCTTCGGCACTCAGCTTTCTTTATAGTCCAACTCTCACATCCATACATAACTACTGGGAAAACCATAGCTTTGGCTAGATAGACCTTTGATGGCAAAGTAATGTCTCTGCTTTTCAATATGCTATCTAGATTGTTCATAGCTTTTCTTCCAGGGAGCAAGCATCTTTTAGTTTCATGGCTGCAGTCACCATTTTTGGAGCCCCCCAAAATTAAGTCTGTCACTGTTTACATTGTTTCCCCATCTATTTGCCATGAATGATGGGACCAGATGCCACGACCTTCATTTTCTGAATGTTGAGTTTTAAGCTAGCTTTTTTACTCTCTTCTTTCACTTTCATCAAGAGGCTCTTCAGTAGTTCTTCACTTTCTGCTATAAGGGTAGTGTCATCTGTGTATCTGAGGTTACTGATATGTCTCCTGGCAATCTTTGATTCCAGCTTGTGCTTCATCCAGCCCAGCGTTTCTCATGATGTACTCTGCATAGAAGTTAAATAAGCAGGGTAACAATATATATATAGCGTTGACATACTTCTTTCCCGATGTGGAACCAGTCTGTTGTTCCATGTCCAGTTCTAACTGTTGCTTCTTGACCTCCGTACAGATTTCTCAGGAGGCAGGTCAGGTGGTCTGGTATTCCCATGTCTTGAAGAATTTTCCACAGTTTGTTGTGATCGTCATAGTCAAAGGCTTTGGTTTAGTCAGTAGTAGAAGTTAGAAGTAGATGTTTTTCTGGAACTCTCTTGCTTTTTTGATGATCCAGCGAATGTTGGCAATTTGATCTCTGGTTCCTCTGCCTTTTCTGAATCTATCTTGAACATCTGGAAGTTCACAATTCACTGATGAAGCCTGGCTTGGAGAATTTTGAGTGTTACTTTGCTAGCATGTGAGTGCTTGGTACTGTTAGGGAAGTATTGTCTTACTTGTGATGATGGCATTGCAAATTCAGGGATGTGCTGGATCATGTATATTTGAAAGATTTATTGTTACAAATATTGCCTGAGTGAGACAAAATGCAAAATTTGTCCATATTAAACATATACATGTGCTTTTAATGGATTTAATTAAAGTAGGACATAACAAATGAAAAAAAGTGATTATTCCATACAAATAATACAAATCGTAACTGAATTTTTTAGAATTCTAGAGGAAAGTTAAAGAATGTCAAGGTAAGATTTAAAAACAGAATAGGTCAATATGTTACTAATATTCTTATTGTAAGTATATTCCCAACAGCCACAGCGATTAATGCTGATCTGTTTTTTGTTATTCTGAAGCTCCTGTCAGAATCTGTGCCTCACCCTCCTTTTATCTCCATGACAACAAGGGGAGGTATTTGTTGTGCTCTCTGGTTTGAATATGGTGAATGTGGGATGTCGGGAAATTAAGTAACTCGTTCAAAGTCTCTTAACCACTAACAGTGCAGTGAGGATTTATGAAATGTCCTCAAATCAGAATTGTAGGGTACAGATTCCTTCCGCACAGCCAGAAGCTTAGGGGAGGCGCTTATCAGAGCCAGCAGCTCTTGGGTCTGAAGCCGCACAGCTGTCAGAAGCCAGCGGGGCCCATAGGAGCATGTGACAGAGAGAGCTGAAGGACTAGGGGTGGGGGTGGGCCTGGAGACGGGGGAAGGAGCAGAAGTCCTGAATGTGCAGCCTGAGAGATCCCTAGAGAGCAGGGGGATGTTAACATGTAGGATCTGGGTGTAAAGTTATTATTAGTAAAATGCTGTGTAATTTTTACAAAGGGATGCTGGGTTATTTAGAAATACGATGGCTAAGAATGAAATTTAAGTCCTTACCAAGGCCTCAGAGACCCTGCAACTTATGGCCCCTTCCTGCCCCTTGAGCTCACTTTTCAACCTCTCTTCCTCTCTCTGCCTACCTCCTATTACCTCCTGGAGGCTGACAGTGCTTCCGCCTCAGGGCCTTTGCACTTGCTCTTTGTGTTTCTTCCCTGATGACTAATGACTTCTCTGTCAATTTTACCCCTAAGTATTACATACGTTTGATGTTACTATAAATAACATTGTTTTTAATGTTTGATTTCTATGTCATCAGTGTTTGGGTTTATTTCTGGGCTGTCTATTCTGTTCATTTAACTATGTCTCTGTTTTTGTACCAGTGCCATAGTATTTTGATTACTGTAGTTTTCTAGTATAGTCTGAAAGCAGGGTGCCTGATTCCTCCAGCGCTGTAGTTCTCAAGATTGTTTTGGCTACTTGGGGTCTTTTGTGTCTCTATACAATTTTTTAATTTACTCTATTTCTGTAAAAAAATGCCCTTGGTATTTTGATAGGGATGGCATTGAATCTATAGATTACCTTGGGCAGTACTGTAAGTTTCTAGGTACAGAAATATAATTTATTTCTGTATGTAAAGAAATAGAGGAAAACAATAGAATGGGAAAGGCTAGAGATCTCTTCAAGAAAATTAGAGATCAAAGGAACCATTTAGTGCAAAGATGGGCACAATTAAGGACAGAAATGGTATGGACCTAACAGAAGCAGAAGATATTAAGAAGAGGTGGCAAGAATACACAGAAGAATTATACAAAAAAGATCTTCATGACCCAGATAACTACAATGGTGTGAAAACTCACCTAGAACCAGACATCCTGGAATGTGAAGTCAAGTGGACCTTAGGAAGCATCACTACGAACAAAGCTAGTGGAGGTAATGGAATTCCAGCTGAGCAATTTCAAATCCTACAAGATGATGCTGTGAAAGTGCTGCACTCAATATGCCAGCAAATTTGGAAAACTCAGCAGTGGCCAGCAGGATTGAAAAAGGTCAGTTTTCATTCTGATATAAAGAAAGGCAATGCCAAAGAATGTTCAAACTACTGCACAATTGCACTCATCTCACACGCTAGCAAAGTAATGCTCAAAATTCTCCAAGTCAGTCTTCAACAGTACGTGAACTATGAACTTCCAGATGTTCAAGCTGGCTTTAGAAAAGGCCAGAGGAGCCAGAGATCAAACTGCTAACATCTGCTGGATCATCAAAAAAGCAAGAGAATTCCAGAAAGACATCTACTTTTGCTTTATTGATTATGCCAAAGCCTTTGACCATGTGGATCACAGCAAACTGTGGAAAATTCTTAAGAAGATGGGACTACCAGACCACCTGACATGCCTCCTGAGAAATCTGTATGCAGGTCAAGAAGCAACAGTTTGAACTGGACATGGAACAACAGACTGGTTCCAGATTGGGAAAGGAGTACATCAAGGCTGTATATTGTCATTCTGCTTATTTAACTTATATGCAGAGTTCAGTTCAGTTCAGTCGCTCAGTCATGTCTGACTATTTGCGACCCCAGGAACTGAAGCACACAAGTCCTCCCTCTCCATCACCAACTCCTGGAGTTTACCCAAACTCATGTTTGTTGAGTCGGTGATGCCATCCAACCATCTTATCCTCTGTCGCCCCCTTCTCCTCTCGCCCTCAATCTTTCCCAGCGTCAGGGTCTTTTCAAATGAGTCAGCTCTTTGCATCAGGTGGCCAAAGGATTGGAGCTTCACCTTCAGCATTAGTCCTTCCAATGAATATTCAGGGTTGATTTTCTTTAGGATTCACTGGTTTGATCTCCTTGTAGTCTAAGGGACTCTCAACAGCCTTCTGCAACACCACAGTTCAAAAGCATCAATTCTTCGGTGCTCAGCTTTCATTATAGTCCAACTCTCACATCCATACATGAGTACTGGAAAACCATAGCCTTGACAAGATGGACTTTTGTTGACAAAGTAATGTCTCTGCTTTTTAATATGCTAGGTCTAGGTTGGTCATAACTTTCCTTCCAAAGAGTAAGTGTCTTTTAATTTCATGGCTGCAATCACCATCTGCAGTGATTTTATAGCCCCCCAAAATAAAGTCAGCCACTGTTTCCACTGTTTCCCCATCTGTTTGCCATGAAGTGATGGGACTGGATGCCATGGTCTTAGTTTTCTGAATGTTGAGCTTTAAGCCAGCTTTTTCACTCTCCTCTTTCACTTTCATCAAGAGGCTCTTTAGTTCTTCACTTTCTGCCATAAGGGTGGTGTCATCTGCATATCTGAGGTTATTGATATTTCTCCCGGCAATCTTGATTCCAGCTTGTGCTTCATCCAGCCCAGTGTTTCTCATATGCAGAGTACATCATGGGAAATTCTGGGCTGGATGCAGCACAAGCTGGAATCAAGACTGCCAGGAGAAATATCAATAACCTCAGATATGCAGATGACACCACCCTTATGGCAGAAAGTGAAGAAGAACTAAAGAGCCTCTTGATGAAGGTGAAAGAGGAGAGTGAAAAAATTGGCTTAAGAAATCAGCATTCAAAAAACTAAGATCATCACATCCGGTCCAGTCACTTCATGACAGATAGATGGGAAAACAGTGGACACAGTGACAGACTTTATTTTGGTGGGCTCCAGAATCACTGCTTATGGTGACTGCAGCCATGAAATTAAGACACTTGCTCCTTGGAAGAAAAGTTATGAGCAACTTAGGCAGCATAGTAGAACATGGAGACATTACTTTGCCAACAAAGATCTATCTAGACAAAGCTATGGTTTTCCCAGTAGTCATATATGGGTGTGAGAGTTGGACTATAAAGAAAGCTGAGTGCCGAAGAATTGATACTTTTGAACTATGGTGTTGGAGGAGACTCTTGAGAGTCTCTTGGACAGCAAGGCAATCCAACTAGTCCATCCTAAACGAAATCAATCCTGAATATTCATTAGAAGGACTGACACTGAAGCTGAAACTCCAGTACTTTGGCTACCTGATGTGAAGAACTGACTCCTTGGAAAAGACCCTGATGCTGGGATAGATCTAAGGCAGGAGGAGAAGGGGAAGACAGAGGATGAGATGGTTGGATGGCATCACCAACTCAATGGACATGAGTTTGAGTAAACTCCAAGAGTTGGTGATGGACAGGGAAGCCTGTCGTGCTGGAGTCCATGGAGTCGCAAAGAGTTGGACAGGACTGAGCAACTGAACTGAAATGAACTGATTGATATTGTATCAATTTTGCTACACTTAAGTGTTTTGAGAGATTTTGTAGATTTTATAGAATCCTCTATATAGACATATGTGCATTTGCAATAATGTGTATTGTGCTATTTTTGGTGCAAAGTTCTATAAATATCAATTAGGTCAAATTGGTTAATAATGTTCAAGTCTTTTATATCTTCCTGATTTTCTGTGTCCTTTTTCTATTATTGAGAGGATTGTTTAAATATTTACCTATAATTTGGGTTTATTTTTCTTTTGTGGTTCTATTAGTTTTACCTGTACGCATTTTCAAACTCTTTTATCAATTAAATAAAGGTTTAGGGTTATGTACATTTGGTGAATTTTTCATTATGACTGCTTTATCATTATAAATGACCCTCGTTGTTCCTGGTGTATTCTTTTCTCTAAGATTTACTTTGATATCTTTCCCATACTTTTAATTTTGAATTATTTCTGTCTTTATATTTAGTGTGAGCTTCTTGTAGGCACCAAAGTTAAGTGTTGTTCTTTTGTTCAGTTGCAGAGTCTCTGTCTTAAATAATATGTTTCAGCTTTCCATTTAGTATGATAATTTTTATGACTGGGTTTAAATTCATGGTCTTGCTTTTTTCAAAATCAGTCTCATCTGGTATTTGCTTATTTTCTCCTCATTTTTTAACTTCTTTTGGATGCTGTATTTCTTTATTCTGTGTTATCTTTATTACCTATATGATTTGTTATTTCAGGGGTTGTTTAGTAGGGTAAATAATACAGCTATTCAGATTATCTCAATATGTTCAAAGTGATATTATACTTCTTTACATAACATATGGTTATTCTTGAGTTCTACCACGGTAGAGATAAAACTGAAATTCAGAGAAGTGATGTGACTTATCTGTGGCCAGAAGCCTTGATTGGGGGCTAAAATAAGAATTCTAGTTTGACTTCAGGCTTGGTGCAACACTAGGGTGGGTTTTCATGCATTTTCTTTGTTGATTACCAAGTCACCATGGTTACAAATTATACTTACAAGCACCAATGTGGAAAATTTGGAATTATTCTTTTCTTGTTTTGGAAAATGTAAGTTTTAAATATCCAAAGGGAAAGCCCTAAAATTTCCCTGCAGATCACTTGGATAGGTTTCACACAAGGCGTCAGATAAATAATTAGTGATAAATCTGTGAGCCAGCTTTTAGTTGAGACCCTGGAGCAGAATTTGGCTTCCTTTGGCTCTTCACATTAGTCACTCTGGGAGAGTGATTCACATCCCATAAATCACATTCTGACTGTGACCAGGAGGGTTGTCTGAAATTGTATTTACTCATCTTATTCCCTGTGCCAGGACTGAGAAATACCTGAGACTGTCATCCCGATAGGTACCTCTCTCTAGGCCTGGTTATGAAAAAATGAATGCAGGATGCATATTCACTTCTTGCATTTGTAGCATCCGAATTGCACAATTCATCTGTTAAAATACTCGATTTGGGAAGATCAGATTTTATGTTCCGTGGATCATCATGGGAACAAAGAAAAGAGTGTATTAATAATGTAAACAAGTATGTTAATATTCCTTTTAAACATAAGTATAACATAAGTAGGAGCCAATATTTATTAAATTTAAAATAAGTTTTTGAATTCTCATAGTTTTCTCAGATGTATTTTCCTTATTATAATTGCATTTGTGTCCAGATTTATCCCAAGTGTTATATATTTATACAAGATCAAAATCAAATACTCTTCTGGGTATTTACACACCATCATTTTTTACCATTCATATTCATAAGCTCTAAATAGCAGATACTTTGAACCTAGGAGATAGGTTGGAAAAGTAATCAGTTTGTATGACTAATCTGATTTCTGCTTTTTTCTCTAGTTGAAGAAAGTAAAGAGTAAAATACTTAGGCTGAAACAGAGTTTCAGGCCAGAAATGTATATATATATATTTATATATGTATTTTCCAGAGCTTGTTTTAAGGAAAATCAATAATATCAGAATGCTGGGATTTTTTTATATTCATAAGAAGATTATATAGAAATATCCTCAAATTATAACCTTTTGACAAATGCTCATACAATCAAAAGAATTCTCTGACTTCCTTACTATGGCATTTGATGACCTCTGTTCAGCTTCTGCAGAAGTTTATGTTGTATTGAGGGGAAGAAAGAGGAATAACCATGGTCCTTTGGTTTCCC
Source organism: Bubalus bubalis (assembly GCF_019923935.1). Classification (NCBI taxonomy): domain Eukaryota; kingdom Metazoa; phylum Chordata; class Mammalia; order Artiodactyla; family Bovidae; genus Bubalus; species Bubalus bubalis. The sequence goes on along the minus strand of NC_059174.1, from coordinate 3,800,775 downwards.
GAACGCACAACAACAACTGTGTGTGTACACAGGCAGATGATCATCACAATGTGGGCCTCTGAGTACAACATAAAGAAGGGTTTCTGTGCTGGCAGTGTGAGAACAGAGTGGAGAGGTAAACAGTGGAAACAAGAGAGCTGAAAAAATAAGGCCACTCAGCCCCCTGTAATCACTCTTGCTGTACAGCTGTGCCACTTCCAGACCAAATGCACCTCTTTTCAGGCTTTGCCATATGGTTTAATAAAAACAGGAAATTTCTCCAGCATTCTGCAGTGTAGTCATCTACTGGAATAGATATTTAGCTGGCAGTTTCACTCTCCCATTTCTTTACAAGAGACATATTCTCAGTGCTTCTTTCATTTCAGTTTCAGGAAATTTCTTTATTTCTGTGTGATGGCTCTTTACCACCCTCGACTCAGTGATGGCAGGTTATTGTCCTGCACGTCCACTGCAGGTGAACATGATGAGTCCCATCCTGGACATGGCTTGACTTCATTTCCTAAAATGTACTTTACACGGGCTGATCCCTTGGGTGAAGGATAACACAAAAATTCTATAAAACTGAATTAAAAGTTTTGCTCAGGAAAAGCAAGAACAGAATGTAGATTAATTGTAAAAGACTGGGTTTGATTGATGAGATGTTGATTCATTTATTCAAAGATATTTCTGAATGCCCTCCATGTCCCAAGCACTGTATTATGCTTGGTTATGAGTTGGCAAATTAAAAAATAAAACATGACTACTGCCCTGGGAGCTCAAAATTTAATGTGGCAGGAGGTCAATAGACAAATGAACAAATAAAAATTTAAATTTCATATTATAATACAATTACATGATAAGTGCTATGATAGAGAATAATTTGGTTGAGCTCCTCTTAAGCAATTGAAGTTTTAGAGGGTCTCTCAGAATTTATTTAAATTGAGACTCGGCAATATGACCAGTCGACCCTATGAACATTTTGTGATAGCATTCTATGGAAAGGAAGTACCATGAGCATTCTATGGAAAGGAAGTAACAGGAGCAGAAGTCCAGAGCTGGACAAAGCTGAACATAATGGAGAAGTAGAAAGGGAGCTGATGTGCTGGCAGGGAGGCAGAACTGAAGTCAGAAAATAATCAGTTTGGATTATTTAGGGCCTTTTAAATCACAGTAAGGTGTTGTGAATATATATAATTAATGGAATATGTATAATAATGGACATGAGTTTGAACATACTCCAGGACATAGTGAAGGACAGGGAAGTCTGACATGCTGCAGTCCATGGGGTCATAAAGAGTTGGACACAACTTAGCAACTGAACAACAACATAATTAATGGGTCAATATTTCAGTTCTATATCTTTACTAATTGGTATTCTATTTATTATTAATTATTGAATAGATACAATTTGAATAAAATATTAATTTATTTTGTATACATTAGTATATATCTACTTTCATTCTGAAAACAAGTGATCTCCCATCACTCAGTGGAAAAGTACAGGTATTGTGTGATAGGCTGATGCGCTGAAGGAGATGATAATGACTTTGAAATGACATGGACTAAGGTCAAGTGACAGAAGCACATTTAGAACTCAGTTCATATTGAATCTTTAACATGATTCTGTTAAACATCAATGAATTGAAAAATAAATCCTGGCTATATTGATGTATCATGATAAAATGTGACAAAACATATTCTATGACAAGCAGGATTCCGAAATGGATAAGTAATGGAGGTGGAACAGTTTCCCAGTTTGAATGTCTGTATTTCCTAAAGAAGATGGAAATGGGTAGAAACTTAAAATTTCATGAAATGTTGTAACGCATATATGTGTTGAGAATGTTAAAATTCAAGAGCTGGGCCAAAACTGTCCCCATTTATGTGAAGCATCTTCTTTACTACAGTAGTTGGGAAAGGCATGAAGGACGGGTCAATATTGTGGATAGAGCTGTCATCTAAAGTGTTTTTCTATGATGATCTGTCTGCCCTACTTTCAGCCTCAAAATGTATTTCTCTCTTTACTGGTTATCCCTTTATGGATCCAGGTCTTTAAGGCTCTTTCCTGTTTTTTAGTTCTTTTTTTGGCAGTGCTGTCTAATAAATCCCCTTCACTGAGTAATTCACTCTTTTTAAAATCATTGCTAGAATACCTGCCATGCACGGTATATAATAAATAAGATACTGCGCTTCTTCTCCAAATGGTGAAACTGGATCAGTAGAAAGAAATATTTAACGTTAGTAACTAATATGTAGGAAAAAACTTGCAGTTGGTGATAGAGAAATTTAAAACATTTGAGGAGGGAACTAAGAGAAAGTGACAACATTTAGTTGGGAGAGAGGATGAACACAATTGTGGAGGTGACAGAATTGGAAGTGCTAAATTGAAGAGTGGGCGTTACTGTGCAGGTCCGGAAACGGGTCCGCGTGACGGGATACGGTGAGCAGAGGAGAGGCACGCCTGTGCGCAACCTGAGAGCAGTGTGATGCCTCCAGCTGACGGTTTGTTTGGACACAGGCCAGTATTCCTCAGCTTGCTCGCTCACTTGTTCATCTTAACTTGGCACCAAGTGACTATTGGTTATTATCAGAAATAAACCTACCTAGTAAGATAAAAGTATGTATTCAGATAAGGCTCATTTGTGTTAGTTTTACTGTGGGAGCCAGGTTCCCTGCGATACCCTTGTGTAGTTCACTCCACGTTGCACCAAGGTTGGTCTCTGGGACAAATATGATGCATAAGAGAAGATGGAAAGCAGCTTATGAGATGAGGTTATGAGATACTGCTGCTTCTGGTCCGGTTGTTTTCTTGCTCTCTCTTGGGTTGCTCACTCAAGGAAAAAGGAAAAGCCAGCTGCCCATGTGATGAGTAGCCCTGTGGAGGGACCTGCTAGTGGGGACCTGAGGCCTCCAGCCAGCAGGAGATGCTGAAACCCCAAGGAAGCGTTCAGACGACGGGGCCTGGTTGCCATCTTGATGGTGACCCCTGGGAGAGCTTGAGCCTGAACTACCTGCTGAAGCTCTTCTGGATTCTCAGAGACTGTTAGTGAGTGGCATTGTTTTAAGCTGCTGAGTTTAGGTGTCATTTTGTTAAGCATCATCAATAGATAACTAATAAATTTCCCAGTACCTTGAATAGTGTCTGACATGTATGTATATATGAAAGATTCTCAATAAAGGTGTAATATGTATAATATAGAAATAGAATATTCGCTAGCTTTCTGTACTAGAGACTATTTTTTTAAATTCTAGTTCTAAATATGTAATTTTTATATAGAGCTCAAATTATATTTAAAGAATTTTTTAAAGTATATAATTTGCAACTGTTCAGTGTACTGTTGACTTTTTCCATCCTGAAATTAGTCTCTGACATTCAAATATCAATGTTGGCTGCAGGTTAAGATTTAATTTTCAGCAGTTGGCTCCATTCCATATAAAAAGCTATGATTCTATTTTTGTTTATTACATATGATTTTTATTTTACTCTCCCAAAGCAAATTAGAAAAAAAAGTTCACAAAAGTCTTGATTCTTCAATGCAAAATTTGTAGATAAACATGTAAACATAATCAGGAGACTTAATTTTTAAAAATTTACCTTTGTGTTTTGTTACCTTTAAAAGCTGTTTTTCATGAGAATACATGATTTAAGAACTTAACATTTGTACGGGATCACAGTGAAATGAGACATGAGGTATTATTCTGCATACATCTTGATCAATCCTTTAATTTTTAAAAAGACATTACTTTCTTAAAGAAGTTTAAGATTCACAGGAAAATTGAGGGGAAGGTATAGAGATTTCCCATATACCTCTGCTCTCACACATGCATGAAGTGAAGTGAAGTCATTCAGTTGTGTCCAACTCTTTGTGACCCCATAGACTGTAACCTACCAGGCTCCTCAGTCTGTGGAATTTTCCAGGCAAGAGTACTGGAGTGGGTTGCCACATAGCCTTCACCATTATCAACATCCCCCCATTAGGTGCTGTATTTATTTTAATTGATGAGTCTGTACTGACACATCATAATTATCAAAATATGTAATTGACATGGTTTGTACTTGGTGTTGTACAGTCTATGGATTTGGATAAGTGTATTATAAAGACATGTTTCTATCATTACGGTATCATACAGAGTATTGTCACTGCCCTGATAATTCTCTGTGCTCTGCCTATTTATTTCCAGCACCACACCCCAACCCCTAACGAATCCACTTGCCATTGCAGGAAACTTGGGTTCGATCCCTGGGTTGAGAAGATCACCTGGAGAAGGAAATGGCAATCTAGTGTTCTTGCTTGGGAAGTTCCATGAACAGAGGAGCCTGGTGGGCTGCATGTAGTCCATGGGCTCATGAGAGTCAGATGTGACTTAGTGACTAAACGACAACCACCACCTCCAATCCCTACAACCAGTGATGTCTCTAATGTTTCCAGAGTTTTGTCTTGGCAAGATGCCTTGTAGTCGGAATCATACAGCATGTAGCATCTTCAGATTGGCTTCTTTCACTTGGAAGTATGCATTTAAGACTCTTGATAGCTCATATTTTGTTTAGTGCTGAACAACATTCCATTGTCTGGATATGCCAGTTTGTATGTCCACACCCGCTGAAGGATGTCCACCACAGACCATTCAGCACAGCAGTCCTGGGGCTGAGATTGTGGGCGGGGAATTAGGTGGAAATGGCTGAATCGGTGGCTCCTTGGTGGGAGCGGGAAGTATGTGTTGAGAGCACAGCTGGGAAGCAGAGCACAGGAGTCCAGGTTGTGTGTGTTTTATGGTCTTGACACAAGCAGCCACCAGAAGATCTCTTGAGCAGTGGTGTGGTCATGAGCAGAACCACTCTTTGAAAATTCAACTGAGCAGGAGATTGAAGGAGAAAAGATGTTACTGAAATGTTAACCTAATAGAGGAGGCAACAGGGGCCTAACCCATGCAGCAGGAATAAGAAGGAGATGACAATACTGAGATCTAAAGAACAGGGGGCAGAAGTTCTATTCTAATTCCCTCCTTGAGATGCTCTGAAGTGTGAAAATAATCATCTGTGTTCCTTTGTTTGTTGGCCTCCAAAAGGAACATCCTGTCACTCTCCAAGTGGAAGGTGTGTTAGGTTGGCTATTGGTGTCCTGCCACTGGTCTGGGGGACCCTTCCCAGCACCTGATCCCTGCTCGTCTTAGGGAGAGTATAGCATACATAGAAGGACTCCCCTGGCGGCTCAGACGGTAAAGCGTCTGTCTACAATGTGGGAGACCTAGGTTTGATACCTGAGTCAGGAAGATCCTCTGAAGAAGGAAATGGCAACCCACTCTAGTACTCTAGCCTGGAAAAATCCCATGGACTGAGGAGCCTGGTCAGCTGCAGTCCATGGGGTCGCAAAGAGTTGGACATGACCAAGTGACTAAACTTTCTTTCTTTCTAGCATACACAGAGAGGGGCACTCAAGTTCTGCTCAGATCATGTGGGCTCAGATCCTTGCCTTCTCCCCTGTACCTGGGACTTCACTACTGATCCTCCCTGAGCCCCAGATTCAAGTGCACACGAGGTTGTCAGGGCTCTGAGTGCAGTGTGGCCTCCATGGAGATGAAAGGATTTTCTTTTAAGCCCTGAGTGGTGTCTGACCCACAGAAAGTACTTGTGCTCACTCACCAGTGTGCAGACACTTCTCAAGGTGCATGGTTCCTCCACTCTGATCACTTCACATTCAGTGAACAGACCCCGGAGCGTGTGTCCTGCTTCATAGGGTCTGCCTTTGTGTATCATGTGCTTAAATATTGGGCTCAGAATCATTTTCATAATGGGACGTATTAAGCTTATTTTCTTAAGAACAAAATTGGTATGCACTGCCCCTTTTCTGTGAACAAAATAAAAGATTCACTGTAGAACTTTCTTTTGAATAAAAGGAAAATTTCCACACAATGGAACTATAAATTTAAGTGAAATACACTCTGGAATTTACAATAGATGGCAGACCATGTTCTTAGTCTTTCTGAAGGTGTAAAATTGTAGTTAATTGCTTTGTTCTCAATTTTAAAGAGCAAAGAGTTCATAAATAATGTGCTCGAGTGGCAGTTTGCAAAGGCTCTAAAACCTCTCAACGTAGTTCTCATTGCCAAAGATGTAATTCTTCTGAATGTTGATTATTCCCATGAATTTTAAAATATTTAAAAATACCCTACAGAGACTAAACAGATGAAAATTATCTCTGAATTTCCTTTGAATAGAGTTGTGTGTGTCAATGAGAAGCCTACTATCTTTGGTTTCCTATGACACATGCATCTTTTATCTAGATAGAATATTTCTTAAAAATATAATATAGGGTTTTACAGTGAGATGTAAGTAATGAAATTACTGCTTCCTAAGTACATAATAATAAGTTAGTTTTCAGAAATTTTAGGTTACACATTATAGGCGTGTGTGTGTGTGTATGTGTGCATATGTATATACATATATATGTGTGTGTGTGTGTGTGTGTGGGCTTCCCAGGTGGCTCAATGGTAAAGAATCCGCCTGCCAATGCAGGAGATGCAAGAGATGAAGGTTCAATCCCTGTTGGGATCAAACAGGAGGTCGGGAAGATCTCCTGGAGGACAAAGTAGCCCACTTCAGTGTTCTTGCCTGGAAAATTCCATGGACATAGGAGCCTGGCGGGCTACAGTCCGTAGGGTCACAAAGAGTCAGACATGACTGAAGTGATTTAGCACACACAAGCGACTAAGCATACACGCTCGGGTCTGTGTGTATGCATTTATATATATGTATACATACATGTATGAATATACGTGGAGAGAACAGAAGGGAAGGAAACTGCTTTCTTCACATCTGGGAGCTGTTTGTTGATTGAAAATACCAACCATTAAGTGAAAGTATAATCCATTCAATATCCTAAGTTTTTCTGGATTAAAAATTTTACCAAATATGTAAAAAATGCTTACCTGTATCTGTAAAACTATACCACTCTTAAACAGGCAATAAATATGTATCATTTTTTATGCCTTCTCACCAAAACCCACCAGAAGTATTCTCATGAAAACTGCAGCTACCTGGGGTAATATAGTTCTTCAGGACACCCCAGAACCATACAATTAATGGAGATTTTCAAGGCTGTGACTCCTCCTGGCTGTGTGGTGTGTCAGTCATGTCTGACTCTTTGTGACCCCGTGGACCGTAGCCCACCAAGCTCTTCTGTCCATGGAATTCTTCAGGCAAGAATACTGGAGTGGGTTGCCATTTCCTTTTCCAGAACTGGCTGTGTGGTATCATCATCTTTTTTGTTGTTGTTCAGGCAGGTTTTATATGTGAAGAGTTTGCACATTTAATAGGGTGATCAGAATCCTTGTTTTAGTGATCACATGTTCAGCAGATAATAGTAACAGTAAATAAATATATAAACAAAACAGTCAAATGAGGTATGAATAGAACAGTTGTTTTACTCTCTTATCACCCTTGCCCTTTAAGTACATAGACAGGGCAGTAACTAAGGTTTGTTTCACCTAAGTCACTGAGAGTCCCATTTTCCTCTGGATTCTTCAAATCCCATAATCTCCCACCCAAGCAATTGGAAATCAGCCTTTGAAAACACAATTCAGAGAAAAGAAACAATAAATTGCTTAATTTGTCTCTGAAGTTTAATGTAACTTAACACTTTGTCTTTGGGAAATTACACAGGGAAAAATTTATTTTAAGTAACACTCAAATGTTAAGTTATTAAATTGCATGTCATGGGAACCACTGGGATTTTGCCCTGGGAAGTAGGCAGTATTCAGGTTCTGGATACAGTGCTTGAGTTCCAGCTTGGCCACTAAGAAATTTACCTGGTTTGCACTTTCTTCATTTAATTAGTGAATGAAATGCATAAGAAAATGGTTTGTGAATTTAAAATGCTCTGCAAAGATTAATCACTGTTATTCTTCCATTTTTTTCAATTTTAAACTCTTTGAGGAACTGTCCTTTAAGCTTAAAGTGTGATCCATTATCTTTTGAGATTTAAGGATCATGTCAGTACTAGAATTATTAATAATGCCATTGGTGTAGATGTAAAGATTAACATTTCCATCAGAGCAGGCACGTCTGCAAGTCCAGCATGAGTCACCATTGTTTGATGAGACTCTTTTCAGAAACCAGGCTTAGATTCTGCTGGGTTTCTTTTTCACTCCTATAATTCGTTTTTTGTTTTGGTTTAAGATAAATAACCACTTAGAGGATATACTGTACACAGGAAAATCAAAAGGTGGCTGTACTAAGTGATCCTTAAAATCTTCAGGAAAGGAAGCTCTTTGTAGCAGAGTATCTTCCCCTTCCTCCAGAGCCACTGTTGAAGTGGTTGCCTGACAATTAATTTTATAGAAGAAAACCGTGTTGTATTCTCTTTCCTTGGCCTTGTATCATTTCACTGACATTGTTACCTCCAAAATAATTGGGCATTCTGCTCTTTGTACTTTCAGGGAATGAATGGCTGAGATGAGAGCTGTACTCTTTTCTGATATTTCATTAGATTCTCAGGAAAAAACCTTTATCTTATTCCATTCTCATATTTTTACTGCTCCTGTCATCCCAAACCAAAACAGTTACTTAAATGAAAACTCTGTCCTTTAAAGTTTAGAATCTTTCTCAATATATATATCCTATCTAAAACTAGCTCATTTCCTTAAATCATAATATATATATATATATATGTGTGTGTGTGTGTGTGTGTATAATATAAACATTTAGGATCTAGCAGGAGGAAAGAAGGATTGTGAAATAAGACACTTCTCAGATTTCCCTAAAACCAGAGAAGCTGTTTTACTGGCTAATTTACACAGATAGCCCTGGTCTGGCTTTATCTGCCTCCCTGTGCCCCAGAGAAGGGATGCAGCTACCGTAGCCTAGAGATTACGGTGCAATCTTTCTAAAGAGGGAGAACTGGGACGCACAGTGGTGGGCAGCGTAAAGGGATGGGATTCCCCCACACTCGAATAAGGTGTGAACAGTTTGACTTTTCCTCCTAGTCCATGAAACCTCATGTTGAAACACTTGAGGACATGGAAAAGTTGTATCCTTTCAAATAAAGTAGAATTTAATACACATTTCACACATACCTTCTCATTTATAACCATTTAAAAAAAATAAACAATTCATCTTTCATTTTACCAGCAGGGTTCACCTACTCTGACCACAAATTTATTCTGACTCAAAACATCATGGTAGCTCAGTGTGTGTGTGTATATGTATGTATGTGTGTCTGTCTGTCTCTCTGTCTCTCTATCCTCATGGCCATCTCTGACTTTCAGAAGTTGGAAGCACATGTGACACATGTAGTCAGATAATTTCTAAGAGGCCTGGACAGGTATTGGCACATGGCACAGCTGGCCCCCTGAGCTGCTTCTCTGCAGCTCCATTCTCTAAGGTTGTTATGGGTTTTCTTTGTCAGTTGGGATGATTTGGGTAAGACTGTATCCTCACCGCAATGCCCAGTGCCGTGAGAAGGTTGTTTTCTGCCATAACGATTGCTCGTCTTCAGGCTGGATCTTCAAGGACTTAGGAGCGTCCGCGTCTCTCCTCTGTCTTCTGCTTTTCCACACAGCCTCTCTTCATATGTTGCATGATGGCTACAGGGGCTCTAGGTATCATGTAGAAAAGATGACATTGATTAAAGAAGAAAGGAATATCCTCCCCTGAATCTTTTCAATTTAGGTTGAAATGACTTTTGCCAAAGCCAGCCCTCCCTGTGCAGCCTTTGCCCGTGGCATCTTTCACTGCCTCCCAGGATGCCTGAGAGACAGCCTTTTGCCTGTATCATCTCTGCATCTGCCATCCCGCCTAAGCAGAGGGTTTTTCCAGCATTTCCAGTAATTATTGCCTTTCACTGTGGCAGGATCTACCTGCCTGGACATTAAAAATTGCCTCCACAGAAACAAATATACTTTCTTAGTATGCTAGCAACAGGGTTGGTGTAGATATGGTAGAATTTATTTTCCCATAAACTCTGTTATAATACTTTCTAACTTGAGAGAGAAATTGCAAATACATGGTTATAATAATTACAAGCAATGATCTTTGTGTTGCAGGCATGGTTGACTGACGGATGCTAAAACTAGGAAGACCCTTTGATCTTGAGATGGAGTTCTTTCAGGTGGTTTGCATGTTTTACCTGGTTTGAGTGGCTTATGAGGACCTTTGCCCAAGTCTCCAGACTCATCCCTCCCCATTTCCTCTTCCTCTCAATATTACAGACCCTGCAGCATGGCTCTTATGTTGTTAGCTGCTCAGCACTCTCCTGTGTGTATGATTTTGGCTCCAAATGGACCATGTTCTCCCCATCTCATTAGCTTCTGTGTCTCCTCGAATCTCAGCTGAGATGTCTCTGCCTCTGGGATGCTTTCCCCGGTTCCTGTAAGTGAGCTCCCTCTGCATGACCTAACCCAGTACTCGTCATTCTGTGGCAGAACTTCTTGCTTTAAAACCTCTGTTCTCCAACCTTTTAAGGTGCCTGAAGGTGAGGATCTAATGTGTGTCGGGCACGTAGTAGACAGAGAAGGGATAAAGAAGGAAATGATCCTATCCTTTGTCTTCTGTTTTTTAGGATACTTTTCACCCCACACCATTTTCACTTTTAGCCCCTCTTTTAGCATTCTATGATAAGTGTCTTTTAGTCTGTTATACCAAGATATTTGTATTTTTGCCAGTTACTCTTGAGGACCAAAAGTCTTTAAGTAACATCTAAGGGGCTTCCCAGGTGGCTCAGTGGTTAAGAATCCTCCTGCCAATGCAGGAGACGCGAGTTTGATCCCTGGGTTGGGAAGATCCCCTGGAGAAGGAAATGGCAACCCACTCCAGTATTATTGCTTGGGAAATTCCACGGACAGAGGAGCCTGGCGGGCTTCAGTCCATGGGGTTGTAAAAAGAGTCAGACATAGCTTAGCGACTAAACAACAACATCTAGATTAATATGTTGAGAAGTTCTAGGGCTTGAAAAATTGCATACTAAGGTGGAAATCATGACAGGTCCACTCCGAATATGTCCCCCAGATGGTTCCCTACTGGTAAGGTCACACCTGACACTTCATTTTTTCTAAAGTAAAAATTAAGAACTAGAAGTAAATATATTTTAATGGCTTCATGCTATCAATTAATATATTAATTCCTTCAGTTCATTTAATAATTGTATGCTTAGAATCTCTTTGTGCTAAGCTGTATATGGAATTTGGAATATGAGATTAAAAAAAAAAAAAAACCTTCAGACTTGGACCTTGGCCTTAAGATGCTAACAAGCCACTGGGATGATAAATACACAAAACGAAATTCCAATACAGCCACATAATTGCTACAGTGGATCACCGCAAGACGCACAGGCAAAGCAGATGGCAGGAACGTCTGTTAGGAGTCCAGGAGGAGGGAAGTTTTAATTCCATGCATATTAAATTACAAAACCATCAATTGGTTAAACTGGTATTGGAGGTCATCTGGTTTATCCTTCCTACATCAAATTCACACATTTCTTAATTAATGAAAAAAATGTATCTGGAGAGATTTTTTCTCTTGCCTAAGATTGTCAAACAGTGTCAGAATCATAATTGCAACCAAGATCACGTCCCAAGAAATCCAGCTTTAAGAAAAATTAAAAAAGCTTTCAGTATCTTTAATTTGCCTTGGGAATCATTTCTTTGCCAACTGCCAAACTTTAAAAATCTTCCATTTGCATTCATGGGGAAAAAAAAAAATCCAGGGGTGTTTGTGCAGTCAAGGACAATTTACTCTTCCTTTCTACAAGTCAGTTAATAGACCAGAGAAACTGGCCTTAAGCACTGTGCAGAAAGAAAATGTTAGGATGCAATCAGTGTGCCAGGGATGCCTGGAAGTCTTGGAAGAGGAGTGTGGGTAGTTCTCTTATGCTTGTCAGCATAATTGATATCCATATACTCAGGAGGCTGGCTACAAATTTTTTCTTGATTATTCATAATATATATATGTATTTATAATATATCTGATATGTTGCATATTATATTTTATATGTATTTGCATAGTAAATATATTTATCCTCTGTAATATATAAGATGTTTTTCTTTTTTTTCTTAATTAAAACGTGGCTTTTAATCCAAATCCTTTTTTAGTTTATGAAAGTATAACATCTGGAGGAAACACACTGAACACCAAGGAAAAGGCGCCTAGCAGAAGTGGCGACTGGATCATGAGGTGAAGCAGGCACGGCCGGTCTTGCCCAACGGCTGCGTTCTGGATGTGGCGCAGAGGGCTTACAGGGGAGACCTTCCCTCCCTCATCTCTGCTCTCTAGCAGGCGCTGTTAGAGCTGCAGGTCTTGGGTGGGCAGGTTTCTCCCTTTCTCTCTAACATGGTGCTTGGGGATAGAGACCCTGCCACCTGGCTTAGTTTGGGTGCATCTGAGAGTTGTCTATTATGTCGACTTAGTGAAAGAGGCTGATAATAGTATGGGTCCCAGTGAAGGCTGTTTTAATGCCTGCTCGATTCCAGCTCCGTTGTTTGTTGATCACCTTAATAACTTGGCTGAATGAATTTGGGGAGGTCTCTTCCCCACCCCACCCCTCACAGTCTGCATAGTCTCATTTCTCTGCTCAGATTCTGTTCCTCTTGTTCCTGAACCTGGCTACATAGGGTGGTCCTGGGTAGAGGAAGCCAGTGATTGCTCAGGGTTGTGCGGAAGTCCTGTTTGCCAGATGGATGTTTTCCCTCGTGTTACTGGATGTGTCTGTGCCATAGAGGATGCTGTCATAGTTCCGGGTGTTTACATTTTTCAGTGTATCTTCAGCTAGAGTCTGTTCATTTGGAAGGTCCCTCGCTGATTGCTCCTGAGAGAATGCAGGTTTGGCTGTATCCAGACTTACAGACACAAGCGTCATTTAATTCAGAAACCTGCTTTATAGAGTTTTTCTGTGGGTCAGGGACTCATTTGCTCACTGTTGAGTCAACATTTGTCCTGCATTTGTGTTTAAGCTCATTGTACTGATAAGGTCTTGCCCTGTGTTAACAGAGTATTTCTCCTTTTACTGTGTGTTCTCAGGACAATTTCCAAAAAGTCACAATGGTGTTTAAAATTAATTCTCAAGAGAGAAATGATTGTTTTGCTAGGGGGGAAAGTTTCCTAAGTTCCGATTCTACCTTTGCTTGTAGGAATTTTTGAGGATTGAATGAAATGACTTGTGAGAAAATCTTAGCAATGCTGTACACATAGCCAAGTTCAGAAAAGTGTTGTTTTCTTTCTACTAAAGAATTGGCTATTGTGGTTTTTATTTTTTTTTAATTTTATTTTATTCTTAAACTTTACATAATTGTATTAGTTTTGCCAAATATCAAAATGAATCCGCCACAGGTATACATGTGTTCCCCATCCTGAACCCTCCTCCCTCCTCCCTCCCCATTCCATCCCTCTGGATCGTCCCAGTGCACCAGCCCCAAGCATCCAGTATCGTGCATCGAACCTGGACTGGCAACTCGTTTCATACATGATATTTTACATGTGTCAATGCCATTCTCCCAAATCTTCCCACACTCTCCCTCTCTCACAGAGTCCATAAGACTGTTCTATACATCTGTGTCTCTTTTGCTGTCTCGTACACAGGGTTATTGTTACCATCTTTCTAAATTCCATATATATGTGTTAGTATACTGTATTGGTGTTTTTCTTTCTGGCTTACTTCACTCTGTAAAATAGGCTCCAGTTTCATGCACCTCATTAGAACTGATTCAAATGTATTCTTTTTAATGGCTGAGTAATACTCCATTCTGTATATGTACCACAGCTCTCTTATGCATTCATCTGCTGATGGACATCTAGGTTGCTTCCATGTCCTGGCTATTATAAACAGTGCTGCGATGAACATTGGGGTACACGTATCTCTTTCCCTTCTGGTTTCCTCAGTGTGTATGCCCAGCAGTGGGATTGCTGGATCATAAGGCAGTTCTATTTCCAGTTTTTTAAGGAATCTCCACACTGTTCTCCATAGTGGCTGTACTAGTTTGCATTCCCACCAACAGTGCAAGAGGTTCCCTTTTCTCCACACCCTCTCCAGCATTTATTGCTTGTAGACTTTTGGATGGCAGCCATTCTGACTGGTGTGAAATGGTACCTCATAGTGGTTTTGATTTGCATTTCTCTGATAATGAGTGATGTTGAGCATCTTTTCATGTGTTTGTTAGCCATCTGTATGTCTTCTTTGGAGAAATGTCTATTTAGTTCTTTGGCCCATTTTTTGATTGGGTCATTTGTTTTTCTGGAGTTGAGCTGTAGGAGTTGCTTGTATATTTTTGAGATTAGTTGTTTGTCAGTTGCTTCATTTGCTATTCTCTTCTCCCATTCTGAAGGCTGTCTTTTCACCTTGCTAATAGTTTCCTTTGATGTGCAGAAGCTTTTAAGGTTAATTAGGTCCCATTTGTTTATTTTTGCTTTTATTTCCAATATTCTGGGAGGTGGGTCATAGAGGATCCTGCTATGATGTATGTCAGAGAGTGTTTTGCCTATGTTCTCCTCTAGGAGTTTTATAGTTTCTGGTCTTACATTGAGATCTTTAATCCATTTTGAGTTTATTTTTGTGTATGGTGTTAGAAAGTGTTCTAGTTTCATTCTTTTACAAGTGGTTGACCAGATTTCCCAGCACCACTTGTTAAAGAGATTGTCTTTAATCCATTGTATATTCTTGCCTCCTTTGTCAAAGATAAGGTGTCCATATGTGCGTGGATTTATCTCTGGGCTTTCTATTTTGTTCCATTGATCTACATTTCTGTCTTTGTGCCAGTACCATACTGTCTTGATGACTGTGGCTTTGTAGTAGAGCCTGAAGTCAGGTAGGTTGATTCCTCCAGTTCCCTTCTTCTTTCTCAAGATCGCTTTGGCTATTCGAGGTTTTTTGTATTTCCATACAAATTGTGAAATTATTTGTTCTAGCTCTGTGAAGAATGCTGTTGGTAGCTTGATAGGGATTGCATTGAATCTATAGATTGCTTTGGGTAGTATACTCATTTTCACTATATTGATTCTTCCAATCCATGAACATGGTATATTTCTCCATCTGTTAGTGTCCTCTTTGATTTCTTTCACCAGTGTTTTATAGTTTTCTATATATAGGTCTTTAGTTTCTTTAGGTAGATATATTCCTAAGTATTTTATTCTTTCTGTTGCAATGGTGAATGGAATTGTTTCCTTAATTTCTCTTTCTGTTTTCTCATTATTAGTGTATAGGAATGCAAGTGTTTTCTGGGTGTTGATTTTATATCCTGCAACTTTACTATAGTCATTGATTAGTTCTAGTAATTTTCTGGTGGAGTCTTTAGGGTTTTCTATGTAGAGGATCATGTCATCTGCAAACAGTGAGAGCTTTACTTCTTCTTTTCCAATTTGGATTCCTTTTATTTCTTTTTCTGCTCTGATTGCTGTGGCCAAAACTTCCAAAACTATGTTGAAGAGTAATGGTGAAAGTGGGCAGCCTTGTCTTGTTCCTGACTTTAGAGGGAATGCTTTCAATTTTTCACCATTGAGCATAATGTTTGCCATGGGTTTGTCATATATAGCTTTTATTATGTTGAGGTATGTTCCTTCTATTCCTGCTTTCTGGAGAGTTTTTATCATAAATGGATGTTGAATTTTGTCAAAGGCTTTCTCTGCATCTATTGAGATAATCATATGGTTTTTATTTTTCAATTTGTTAATGTGGTGTATTACATTGATTGATTTGTGGGTATTGAAGAATCCTTGCATCCATGGGATAAAGCCCACTTGGTCATGGTGTATGATCTTTTTAATGTGTTGTTGGATTCTGATTGCTAGAATTTTGTTAAGGATTTTTGCATCTATGTTCATTAGTGATATTGGCCTGTAGTTTTCTTTTTTTGTGGGATCTTTGTCAGGTTTTGGTATTAGGGTGATGGTGGCCTCATAGAATGAGTTTGGAAGTTTACCATCCTCTGCAATTTTCTGGAAGAGCTTGAGCAGGATAGGTGTTAGCTCTTCTCTAAATTTTTGGTAGAATTCAGCTGTGAAGCCGTCTGGACCTGGGCTTTTGTTTGCTGGAAGAGTTTTGATTATAGTTTCAATTTCCGTGCTTGTGATGGGTCTGTTAAGATTTTCTATTTCTTCCTGATCGAGTTTTCGAAAGTTGTACTTTTCTAAGAATTTTTCCATTTCTTCTACATTGTCCATTTTATTGGCATATAATTGTTGATAGTACTCTCTTATGATCCTTTGTATTTCTGTGTTGTCTGT
Organism: Bubalus bubalis; assembly: GCF_019923935.1. Lineage (NCBI taxonomy): Eukaryota > Metazoa > Chordata > Mammalia > Artiodactyla > Bovidae > Bubalus > Bubalus bubalis. Next base: position 3,784,592 of record NC_059174.1, on the reverse strand, counting down.
TGTGATCTCTCCATTTTCATTTCTAATTTTATTGATTTGATTTTTCTCCCTTTGTTTCTTGATGAGTCTGGCTAATGGTTTGTCAATTTTATTTATCCTTTCAAAAAACCAGCTTTTGGTTTTGTTGATTTTGGCTATGATCTCTTTTGTTTCTTTTGCATTTATTTCTGCTCTAAGTTTTAAGATTTCTTTCCTTCTACTAACCCTGGGGTTCTTCATTTCTTCCTTTTCTAGTTGCTTTAAGCGTAGGGTTAGGTTATTTATTTGACTTTTTTCTTGTTTCTTGAGGTGTGCCTGTATTGCTATGAACTTTCCCCTTAGGACTGCTTTTACCGTGTCCCACAGGTTTTGGGTGGTTGTGTTTTCATTTTCATTCGTTTCTATGCAAATTTTGATTTCTTTTTTGATTTCTTCTGTGATTTGTTGGTTATTCAGCAGCATGTTGTTCAGCCTCCATATGTTGGAATTTTTAATAGTTTTTCTCCTGTAATTGAGATCTAATCTTACTGCATTGTGGTCAGAAAAGATGCTTGGAATGATTTCTATTTTTTTGAATTTACCAAGGCTAGCTTTATGGCCCAGGATGTGATCTATCCTGGAGAAGGTTCCATGTGCGCTTGAGAAAAAGGTGAAATTCATTGTTTTAGGATGAAATGTCCTATAGATATCAATTAGGTCTAACTGGTCTATTGTATCATTTAAAGTTTGTGTTTCCTTGTTAATTTTCTGTTTAGTTGATCTATCCATAGGTGTGAGTGGGGTATTAAAGTCTCCCACTATTATTGTGTTATTGTTAATTTCTCCTTTCATACTTGTTAGCATTTGTCTTACATACTGCGGTGCTCCCGTGTTGGGTGCATATATATTTATAATTGTTATATCTTCTTCTTGGATTGATCCTTTGGTCATTATGTAGTGACCATCTTTGTCTCTTTTCACAGTGTTTGTTTTAAAGTCTATTTTATCTGATATGAGTATTGCTACTCCTGCTTTCTTTTGGTCCCTATTTGCATGGAAAATCTTTTTCCAGCCCTTCACTTTCAGTCTGTATGTGTCCCCTGTTTTGAGGTGGGTCTCTTGTAGACAACATATGTCGGGGTCTTGTTTTTGTATCCATTCAGCCAGTCTTTGTCTTTTGGTTGGGGCATTCAACCCATTTACGTTTAAGGTAATTACTGATAAGTATGATCCCGTTGCCATTTACTTTATTGTTTTGGGTTCGAATTTATACACCGTTTTTGTGTTTCCTGTCTAGAGAATATCCTTTAGTATTTGTTGGAGAGCTGGTTTGGTGGTGCAGAATTCTCTCAGGTTTTGCTTGTCTGAAAAGCTTTTGATTTCTCCTTCATACTTGAATGAGATCCTTGCTGGGTACAATAATCTGGGCTGTAGGTTATTTTCTTTCATCATTTTAAGTATGTCTTGCCATTCCCTCCTGGCTTGAAGAGTTTCTATTGAAAGATCAGCTGTTATCCTTATGGGTATTCCCTTGTGTGTTATTTGTTGTTTTTCCCTTGCTGCTTTTAATATTTGTTCTTTGTGTTTGATCTTTGTTAATTTGATTAATATGTCTTGGGGTGTTTCGCCTTGGGTTTATCCTGTTTGGGACTCTCTGGGTTTCTTGGACTTGGGTGATTATTTCCTTCCCCATTTTAGGGAAGTTTTCAACTATTATCTCCTCAAGTATTTTCTCATGGTCTTTCTTTTTGTCTTCTTCTTCTGGGACCCCTATGATTTGAATGTTGTAGTGTTTAATATTGTCCTGGAGGTCTCTGAGATTGTCCTCATTTCTTTTAATTCGTTTTTCTTTTATCCTATCTGATTCATTTATTTCTACCATTCTATCTTCTAATTCACTAATCCTATCTTCTGCCTCTGTTATTCTACTATTTGTTGCCTCCAGAGTGTTTTTAATTTCACTTATTGCATTACTCATTATATATTGACTCTTTTTTATTTCTTCTAAGTCCTTGTTAAACCTTTCTTGCATCTTCTCAATCCTTGCCTCCAGGCTATTTATCTGTGATTCCATTTTAATTTCAAGATTTTGGATCAATTTCACTATCATTATCCGGAATTCTTTATCAGGTAGATTCCCTATCTCTTCCTCTTTTGTTTGGTTTGGTGGGCATTTATCCTGTTCCTTTATCTGCTGGCTATTCCTCTGTCTCTTCATCTTGTTTAAATTGCTGCGTTTGGGGTGTCCTTTCTGTATTCTGGCAGTTTGTGGAGGTCTCTTTATTGTGGCGTTTCCTCACTGTGTGTGGGTTTGTACAGGTGGCCTGTAAAGGTTTCTGGTTAGGGAAGCTTGTGTTGATGTTCTGGTGGATGGAGCTGTATTTCTTCTCTCTGGAGTGTAATGAAATGTCCAGTAATGAGTTATGAGATGTCTATGGATTTGGGGTGACTTTGGGCAGCCTGTATCTTGAAGCTCAGGGCTGTGTTCCTTTGTTGCTGGAGAATTTGCTTGGTATGTCTTGCCCTGGAACTTGTTGGCCCTTGTGTGGTGCTTGGTTTCAGTGTTGGTATGGAGGCATTTGATGAGCTCCTGTCAATTAATGTTCCTTGGAGTCAGGAGTTCCCTGGAGTCAGGGTTTGGACTTAAGCCTCCTACTTCCAGTTATCGGTCTTATTTTTACAGTAGTTTCAAAACTTCTCCTTCTCTACAGCACCATTGATAAAACATCTACGTTAAAGATGAAAAGTTTCTCTACTGTGAGGGTCACTCAGAGAGGTTCACAGCGTTACATGGAGAAGAGAAGAGGGAGGAGGGAGTTAGAGGTGACCCAAATGAGATGAGGTGGAATCAATAGTGGAGAGAGTGGGCTAGCCAGCAGTCACTTCCTTATGTGCACTCCACAACTGGACTGCTCAGAGATGTTCACGGAGTTATACAGAGAAGAGAAGAAGGAGGCAGGAGACAGAGGTGGCCAGAAGGATAAAAGGGGGAAATGAAAAGGAGGGAGACAGATCCAGGCAATAATCAGTTCCCTAAGTGTTCTCTACCATCTGAAACACACAGAAATTCACAGAGTTGGGTAGAGTAGAGAGGGGTCAGGGAGGAGATACAGGCGACCTGTTGGAGAAAACAGAGAGTCCAAAGGGAGAGAGAGCAGTCAAGCCAGTAATCTCACTCCCTAGTGAAAAATGGGTCCTGAAGATTGGGTTCTTAAAGGTACAAAATTGGTAACAAATACATAAAAGCAAAAATTAAAAATCTAGAGTAGAGTTTGGAATTTCAAAAATGCGATGTTAATGAAAAGAAGAAGGAAAAGAAAGAGAGAAAAAATGAACAAAGAAAAACAAACAAGGTTGCAAAAATTATAAAGAAACTACAGGTACAAAATTGATAACTAATACCAAAAAGCAAAAATTAAAAATCTAGAGTAGAGTTTGGAATTTCAAAAATACAATGTTAAAAAAAAGAAGAATAAAAATAAAGAGAGAAAACAAACAAACCAACAAAAACAATGTCACAAAAATTATAAAGAAAATGCAGGTACAAAATTGATATCAAATACCAAAAAGCATAAATTAAAAATCTTGAGTAGAGTTTGGAATTGCAGATATATGATGTTATATAAAAGAAGAAGAGAAAGGAACAGAGGAAAAAAAAAAAAGTCGCAGAAATTATAAAAAAAACTATAGGTACAAAATTGATAACATATACCAAAAGGCTAAAATTAAAAATCTAGAGTAGAGTTTGGAATTTCAAATATAGAATGTTAAAGAAAAGAAGAAAAAGAAAAAAAAACAAAACACGGTCAAAAAATTATAAAATACATATATGAAGTTTGCTGAAGAAGGAAAAAAATAGGGTCTTTTTTTTTTTTTTTGCAAAGTAATAGGTTATAAAAGTGAAAATTAAAGGACAATAGAGGACTTAAAATTTTTTAAAAAAGATAAAAAAAAAAAGAGATTGATCGTAAAAATAGTAAAAATATATCTAGGTCTTTCTCTGGTTTTGTTGTGAGTATTGTGGGTTCAGTTCATTTTTGGCGGTTCCTTGGTCCGACTTATATTTCTCAAGATCTATAGGCCCCTTCCTATGTAGTCCGTAGTAACCACAGGGTTTTAATCTATGGCCTGTAGCTTCCAAGGCGTTTCCCTCTGTTATAGCTTCTTCTGTTTGCTGGTCTCTTCAGTGTCTGGTTTCCGCCCTGACACAAAGGGGACAGTTGAGGACACTTTTTTTTCTTTTTTTTTTATTTATTTAGGTTCACTTGTTCAGCCGCGCTGTGGGGAGGGAGGGAGGGATGGTGCAAACAAATAACACTGGCGTGCGCTCGCAGTGCCTCAGCCACACTGGGTCTGCCCCCACTCACAGCGCGTGTAGCCTCCCTGCCCACACTGCTCGGGCTCTAGGTTGTTCTGCCGGGAACAATCAGAGGCCGGCCCTGGGCCGACCTCCCAGGTCCAAGGCGCCCAGGTTCAGGCACTTGGGTAGTCCTCAGAGGCGCAGACTCGGTTGGGCCTGCGTTTTGTGCTCTTCCCAGGTCCGAGCAGCTCAGGTGATGAGGTGTTTGGCGGGCGCCAATGCTGGGACTTATCGCCTCCCTGTCACTCAGTTATCTGGGTGTAAAACCGGCGCACCTTCTCAGGCAGATGTTGACCGTCCAGACCCCCAAGAAGTTTTAGTTAGCAAAGAAGCCTGCTTACAGTTTTATAGAGAGTGTCTCTCTGGGGCTGAGATTGCCCCCTTCTGGCTCTGGCTGCCTGTCACCGGAGGGGGAAGGTCTGCAGCCGGCTATCTCTGTTCAGTCCTTTGTTCTGTGCGTGGGCCTGGAGGTGTCTTAGGTTAGGGCTGGCTTTTCACGTGGTAGATATCCCACAGTCTGGTTTGCTAGCCCAAATTATTTCACTCAGATAGCGCTCAGGACATTCCGGCCGGATTCTTACTCTAAGCGATGCAGCCCGCGCCGCGCTTCCCTGCCCAGCCCCCGCTTGCTAATGCCGTGTGCAGGCGTCTGCGCTGCTTCTCCGCTGGGGGAGTTACCGTAGGGCTCGCAATCTGCGATTTTTAAGTGTTTATTTATTTTTTTCTCCCTTTTATGTTGCCCTCTGTGCTTCCAAAACTCAGCACAGATTCGGCAGTGAGAAGGTTTCTGGTGTTTGGAAACTTCTCTCTTTTTAAGACTCCCTTCCCGGGACGGAACTCCGTCCCTCCCTCTTTTGTCTCTTTTTTTGTCTTTTATATTTTTTTCCTACCTCCTTTCGAAGAGTTGGGTTGCTTTTCTGGGTGCCTGATGTCCTCTGCTGGGATTCAGAAGTTGTTTTGTGGAATTTACTCGACGTTTAAATGCTCTTTTGATGAATTTGTGGGGGAGAAAGTGTTCTCCCCGTCCTACTCCTCTGCCATCTTGGCTCCTCCCTCATAGCTTTTCTTCTAAAGAGCAAACATCTTTTAATTTCATGGCTGCAGTCACCATCTGCAGTGAATTTGGAGCCCCCAAAATTAAAGTCTGGCACTGTTTCCATTGTTTCCCCATCTATTTGCCATGAAGTAATGGGACCAGATGCCATGATCTTAGTTTTCTGAATGTTGAGCTTTAATCCAACTTTTTTATCTGCATATGGTGTCATCTGCCTATCTGAGGTTATTGATATTTCTCCCAGTAATCTTGATTCCAGCTTGTGCTTCATCCAGCCCAGCGTCTTGTATGATGTACTCTGCAAATAGGTTAAATAAGTAGGGTGACAATATACAGCCTTGACATACTCCTTTCCCAATTTGGAACCAGTCCATTGTTCTGTGTCCAGTTCTAAATGTTTCTTCTTGACCTGCATACTGATTTCTCAAGAGGCAGCTCAGGAGGTCTGGTATTCCCATCTCTTTCAGAATTTTCCTCAGTTTGTTGTGGTCCACACAGTCAAAGGCTTTGGCATAGTCAATAAAGCAGAAATAGATGTTCTTCTGTAACTTTCTTGATTTTTCAATGATCCAGTAGATGTTGGAAATTTGGTCTCTGGTTCCTCTGCCTTTTCTAAATCCAACATGAACATCTGGAAGTTCACAGTTCACGTACTGTTGAAACCTAGCTTGGAGAATTTTGAGCATGACTTTGCTAGCATTTGAGATGAGTGCAATTGTGCAGTAGCTTGAACACTCTTTGGTATTGCCTTTCTTTGGGATTGGAATGAAAACTGACCTTTTCCAGTCCTGTGGCCACTGCTGAGTTTTCCAGATTTGCTGGCATATTGAGTGCAGCACTTCATAACATCATCTTGTAGGATTTGAAATAACTCAACTGGAATTCCATCCTCTCCACTAGCTTTGTTCACAGTAATGCTTCCTAAGGCCTACATGACTTTACATTCCAGGATGTCTAGCTCTAGGTGAGTGATCACACCATCATAATTATCTAGATCATGAAGATCTTTTTATAGTTCTTCTGTGTGTTCTTGCCATCTCTTCTTAATATCTTCTGCTTCTGTCAAGTCCATACCTTTTCTGTCCTTTATTGTGCTCATCTTTGCATGAAATGTTCCCTTGGTATCTCTAATTTTCTTGAAGGGATATCTAGTCTTTCCCAGTCTATTTTTTTCTTCTATTTCTGTGCATTGGTTAGTGAGGAAGGCTTTCTTATCTCTCCTTGCTATTCTTTGGCACTCTGCATTCAAATGGGTATATCTTTCCTTTTCTCCTTTGCCTTTAGCTTCTCTTCTTTTTTCAGCTATTTGTAAGGCATCCTCAGACAACCATTTTGCCTTTTTGCATTTCTTTTTCTTAGGGATGATCTTGATCACTGCCTCCTGTACAATGTCTCAAACCTCCATCCATAGTTCTTCAGGCACTCTCTCTATCAGATCTAATCCCTGGAATCTATTTCTCACTTCCACTGTAAGGGATTTGATTTGGGTCATACCTGAATGGTCTAGTGGTTTTCCCTACTTTCTTCAATTTCAGTCTGAATTTGGCAATAAGGAATTCATGATCTGGGCCACAGTCAGCTCCCGGTCCTATTTTAGCTGACTGTTTAGAGCTTCTCTATCTTTGGCTACAAAGAATATAATCAGTCTGATTTTGGTGTTGACCATCTGGTGATGTCCATGTATAGAGTCTTCTCTTGTGTTGTTGGAAGAGGGTGTTTGCTATGACCAGTGCATTCTCTTGGAAAAACTCTATTAGCCTTTGACCTGCTTCATTTTGTACTCCAAGGCCAAATTTGCCTGTTACTCGAGGTATCTCTTGACTTCCTGCTTTTGCATTCCAGTTCCCTAAAATGAAAAGGACATATTTTTTGGGTGTTAGTTCTAGAAGGTCTTGTAGTTCTTCATAGAACTGTTCAGCTTCTTCAGCGTTACTGGTCGGGGCATAGACTTGGATTACTGTGATATTGAATGTTTTGCCTTGGAAATGAACAGAGATCATCCTGTCATTTTTGAGACTGTATCCAAGTACTGCATTTTGGACTCTTTTGTTAACTGCACAGGCTCCTCCATTTCTTCTAAGAAATTCTTGCCCACAGTAGTATATGGAATGGTCATCTAAGTTAAATTCACCCATTCCAGTCCATTTTAGTTCGCTGATTTCTAAAATGTTGTTGATGTTTACTCTTGTCATCTCCTGTTTGACCAGTTCCAATTTAACTTCCAGTAGGACAACCTGATTGAATTTTGCTTTGTATTTCCTCTGTCTTAAATGGTTGTTTTTTTTTTTGTTTTTTGTTTTCCCAGTCACTAAGTCATGTCCAACTCTTTGAGACCCCATGGTCTATAGTCTCCTCTGCCCATGGAATTCTCCAGGCAAGAATACTGGAGTGGGTTGCCATTTCCTTCTCCAGGGGATCTTCCCAACCCAGGGATCGAACCCGTGTCTCCTGCGTTGGCAAGAGATTCTTTACCACTGAGCCACCAGGGAAGTTATTTTATTTGAATAAAAGTGAGACAACACTGATTTCTTAAAAGTCTCTGAAAACCTCTCACAAATACATCCCTGCATATGATGTGGGGATTTTACCATACTAGTGTTACCACTTCAGTATCAACATGCGTGAATGTAAAATATCAATTTGGCAAAGGACTTGGGTCAAAAAAGAAATTCCTGGACAGGCTTCATTCAGCCAAATTCGGACAGACTGTCATCCCAACAAAGTCCACCTCCTTGTATCCATTACTCATTACACACATGCATTCCTGTCTCACTTCAGAGAATTTCACCGAGATACAGAAGAAGCGACACAGGAAGAAGTAGGAAAATACGCACTGATGGGTTTTGTGGAGAGGAGGCAGAATATCAGTTAACAAGACGGAGTCATCCTTGTAGGCTCAGTCGTTTTCACGTCCTTCCCTCAGAACGAGACGAGCACGTGCTTCAGCGGGGTCTTTTGAGGAAGCAAAGGGAAACACTGATGAAAGTAACAAACCACAACGTGCAGAATACTCCAGAAGGGATGCGGCTCATGTTTCAGTGCCAGTGTATAAAAGCGTCGTGTCGTCCACACAGTGCTCTGAGATTGTTTGTGTTGTACATTTTGGGGAGCCTTGTCATATTCTCAAATAAGGTAGCTTCTTTCAGGAAGATCAGAGAGTTCTTGCATAGCAACAAGAGCTAATGCTGCTAAAGTGACTTGAAAGAAAGGGTTTTGATGTGTAAGAACAGACTTTCCTCCTTTACTCCCAAAATATATATATATATGTAAAGAAAGAAGAGTGCCTCGGGCTTGTCAGCATTCAAAGTTGACTTAAGGAATCGTTTTTAGCCTTTGATCTGGTATATATATATGTAGTTATATGTGATAGTGCTTTGTGGGTGTGTGTATATACGTGCATGCTGTACTCAGTCATGTCTCACTCTCTGTGACCCCATAGACCGTGGCCCACCAGGTTCCTCTGCCGGCGGGATTTACCAGGCAAGAATACTGGAGTGGGTTGCCGTTTCCTTCTCCAGGGGATCTTCCTGACCAGGGATTGAACCCACACTTCCTCTGTCTCCTGCATTGCAGATATATTCTTTACCTGCTGAGCTATCAGGGAAGACCCTGTGTATATATATGATGTCATATATATCATATAGATGATGAGAAGGTTGTTGTTGTTCAGCCGCCCAGTTGTGTCTGAGTCTTTGCGACCCCATGGACTGCAGCACGCCAGGCTTCCCTATCCTTCACCATCTCCTGGAACTTGCTCAGACTCATGTCTGTTGAGTCAGAGATGCCATCCTACCAACATATCCTCTGCCGTCCCCTTCTCCTCCTGCCCTCAATCTTTCCCAGCATCAGGGTCTTTTCTAATGAGTTGGTTCTTCGCATCAGGTTGTCAAAATATTGGAACTTCAGCCTTAGCTTCAGTCCTTCTAATGAATATTCAGGACTGATTTCCTTTAGGATTGACTGGTTTGATCTCCTTGGAGTCTAAGGGATCCTAAAAGTCTTCTCCAACACCATAGCTCAAAAGCATTAATTCTTTGGCATTCAGCCATCTTTATGGTGCAACTCTCTCATCCATACATGACTATTGAAAAACCATAGCTTTGACTATACAGACCTTTGTTGGCAAAGTAATGTCTCTGCTTTTTAATAGACTGTCTAGGTTTGTCATAGCTTTTCTTCAAAGGAGCAAGCGTCTTTTAATTTGAATTACATTAAATGAACACTGAATCATATGCTATGATTTTTCTTGAAGAATGAAAATTTTGCTTCCTCCCAACCATTGTGCTTAAAAAATAGAACAAGTAGGATAGCAGGACAGTAAAACTAAGAATCTATGAAAATTATAACCAGAAATAAAAAGAAGTATAAGTAAGTGCTTCCCAGGTAGCCTAGTGGTAAAGAACCTGCCTGCTAATGCAGGAGACTCAAGAGACTTGGGTTTGATCTCCTGTGTCAGGAAGATCCCCTGGAGAAGGGCACAGCAACCCTCCAGTATTCTTACCTGGAGAATCCCGTGGACAGAGGAGCCTGGAGGGCTGTAGTACATAGGTTCGCAAGGAGTTGGACACTACTGAAGCGACTTAGCAAACACACACACACACCGAAATAAGCAGCACCAACAAAAATCCTACAAGGTTTTATAAGAAATTGTTTTACATATTGAACAAACTCTCATCTTAAATTTACAAATAGAAGCAACTCAGTAAAACAACAGTGCAGCTTTAATATGTAACATCCCTGAATACTTGTATATACCTGCAAGTGTGGGTCTCAGTGCATTTGTCTGTGTGAGCTTTGTGTGCTAGGGCTGTGTGTGTGTTGAAGTGTGCATTTATGTAGGATGTTGTGGTCACCCACCATCCCGCCATGTGAGTCAGATGAGCTTCCGTGGGAAAGTGGGGGAACCCATGAGGATTGAAATTCTCTATTTTCATGTGGTTTTCAGGATAAAGACAGGGCTTTGACCTGGCAACCTAGAGAATCCGGTCAGGAGGCTCCTTGTAGATGAAATGAGAAGCCAGTCTCCACTTTGCTTTTCCCCTTAAGAGCTTTGCACTGCTCTTAGGGAGGAAGGCATTTTTTGGGAAGAAGGAGAACAGAACCGCAGGACCGCGCTGCTCTGGGCCCCTGCTTCCTAGTTGTATGGCTCTTTTTGCTGGGGGCTCAATTCACAAAGAGTGAAAACAAAGGAAGGTCATATTTTCTCTTGTTGAACATTCAGTGCAGAACATCAAGGAGCTTTTCCTGTCGACTGAGATTAACCGGGTCTCCACACTCGTCATCCAGGTGTGTCAGAGCTGCGGGCAGGATCCGTCCACCCCTGGTACATTTGCTGTCTCAGGCTGGGACCCGCAGTTTTTCACACCCCGCCCCCTAGTGGTGCTTTTGCTAATAGCACTTCATTTGCCTCCTATCTCCTTGAGATCATGAAAGGCTGTTTATGAAGCCTAGGCATTGGAGTTTATTTCCTTCTTCAAAATTTATCAGTGTTAATGAGCATTGTGCATTTTTATTGGGTCAGCGCTTACTTAAATTGAAAGGGATTAAAAGTGATACTGTTCCTTGGCATCAAGGTGGTTTAGACCCTAAATAGAAAGTGATCTGCTTGGATTGATGTAAGGAGATAATGAGAAAGTGATCAACTTCAGACATATTCTTATCAATATAAAGAAATAAGGTAGTTAGAAAATAAAGCTGTTTTATTGGGATACAGCTGTTTTAAATACATATTTTTATTAATATTTATTTATAAAAACATGTACTTTCTACATTTTAAACAACATGAAACTGCATTATCCAAGCTGGCACATATTAAACAGACACAGATGCTTTTGAGTACTTGAAATGTGGCTTCTCCAAACTGAGATGCTAAGTGTAAAATATACAATGGATTTCAAAAATTTTGCATAAAAAATCATGTAAAATGTTTCTAACACTTTTTATAGATTGCATGTTGAGATAATAGTTTCGGCATATTAGGTTAAATAATATAAAAATATATTTATATATATAAATATATATATTTATTTAAATATTTAAAATTATATATTTATATAATAATATAAAGATAAAATGGTCAAGTTAAAAGTAAAAGATGCCACTTTCTCTCTCTCCCACCAACCCCAGGCCTTCTCCTGAGAGTGAAGACATTTCTTTTGTGTTAAAAATATATACATGCATACAAATGTTTTCTAACACAAAATGAAAGCAAAATACACATGGTGTTTTGCAACTTGCCTTTTTCATTTCAGAATATATAATGAAATCTTTTCATAAATATGAAAAAGAGAAAGTGAAAGTGTTTGTCGCTCAATTGTCTCTGACTCTTTGCAACCCCATGGACTGTAGTCAGCCAAGCTCCTCTATCCATGGGGATTCTCCAGGCAGAAATACTGGAGTGGGTTGCCATTCCTTTCTCCAAGGGATCTTCCCATGCCAGGGACTGAACCCAGATCTCTTGCATTGCAGGTGGATTCTTTACTGTCTGAGCCAACAGGGAAGCCCACCTTTTTAAACTTTTTTTTTTTTTGCTTAAATATATGATAAAACCAGCAGGCCTGGCAGAGAGCACCATTCACGGCCTTCATGGCATCCCCCTGCGTGGCTGTAGGTGGTGAACTCCACTCCAGGTTTCTGCTGCTTGACTCCTAGGGCCTCTCAGAGGCCTGGCCTGGCTCCACGGTCATCTTCCTCTCTTGTGGTCCCAAAGGATCCAGTCATCTTCCCGTCATCTTCGCCCTCAGAGCCGTCCTGTCTGTGGTGCCTTTGATTAGCCCAGGCTGTATGTGGAGAAGGTTCCCTGTGAATTTTCCTCTTCTGCTCTGAGTACAGCTCAAAGAGCTTTTGTGTTTAGAGACTCTGCTTCTCAAGGCTCCTAGAGTAATGAAACTTAACACATCTTCACGTAGAAACCATTGGGGAAGTAGTTCCAAATGTCAAGTGTCTAGCCAGTGGTTATACCAGTCAATCACATAACTGCTGATTTAAGCAGATTTGCACTTAAATATCTACCAGGATCCTTAAATAGAGTCTTTGGATTCAGAAAAATCAAGTAGAAATGAGAGTGAGGTGGAGGGGTTTTACTGAAAATAGCAAGGTTATGGAAAAGTTTGCTAACCAAACACTGAGATATACCATATCTCTTCTCATGCTTGGCTCCCAGTATTTTGGATCCAGATGTGTAGCCTCAAAGCAGAGAGATTAGAAGGTGCTTCTCGGAAATTGTGTATAATTTTTTAAAAATAGGGTTCTTACTTGAAGTAAAAAGTGACTTCCACCGTGAGCTCTAATTATGAGTAAGTCTACCACATCCTAATTCAGGACTGAGCATGATTAAATTGAGATCATTCCACTGTGGTGTTTAACTTCCATAGCTTAAAAAAAAAAAAAAAAGTCCTTTACCCTAAAGAGGTAAACTATATCATTTTATGAAAATGTTACAATTTTATCAGCTCATCTCCCCATGGAGATTTCTATAAGCAGGCTCTTCTTCTTTGTCTATGACGCAGGTTGGAGATTTGAGTAGGTGACTTATTTGACTCATATTGTTCTAATTGAATGCAAGTTTTCTCTTGGATTAAGTATGTTAGAATGCTTGCTTTGGTCCCCAAGGCAAATATTCAAGGACATTAAGTAATAAAACTTAATATAGGAGCAATTAAAATATGGAATATAATTTATGAAATATTAGAAACCAAGTTGAATGTTTATTATTGCAAACGTTAATAAAAAGTTAATTGTGCCCTTTAGCAATTAATTTATGCACAATTATCTCAAAGTGTTACCAGGCCTTCTGAACTAATTACAATTATAGCGAGGTATTAAAAAGAAAACTCCAAAGTATCTACAAAATAGCCCCATAAGTCTGTATGCTTAGCTGATGTGGAAGCCCTCAGCTATGTAAGTAATATTAAATGAGTTAAGACTATTCTCCAATTACTCTGTAGGAGTTGATCATTTAAAATTAGCGTGCTGTGGTTGGGTACATTTAAAGAGCTTTAAAAGCATCAAGAGGCATTCAAAACAATTACTGTCTATTGTACCTTTTATTTAATCACAAGCTCATTCTTGTATGTTAGAACTCCTGCATTTAGTTCAATAGGTATTAAATTCATGCACTGGAAGAATGTAAATCTATGTAATATTACCTTCCTTGCTGCAGTTCTTTTTCTTCAGGCTTCCACACCTGAAAAATTAGGCAGCTGCTGTCATTTGAATTTATTATATTACAAGTACCATTCATTGAGAACCTACTGGGTGTCATATATTTTACATATAGCATTAGATTACTCTCATGAGGTCCTTGGATAGTGCTAGGCTTTACTCCAAACATCACACACAGGCATTCCCTCTCTCTCTCTCTAATATGTATGCTGTGTGTGTGTGTATATATATATGTATATATACATACATATGTGTGTATATATATGTGTGTGTATATATATGTTTATGTATGTGTGTGTGTATATATATATATATATCCCCCCACTGGGCTCCAAAATCACTGCAGATGGTGATTGCAGCCATGAAATTAAAAGACGCTTACTCCTTGGAGGAAAAGCTATGACCAACCTAGACAGCATATTAAAAAGCAAAAACATTACTTTGCCAACAAAGGTCCATCTAGTCAAAGCTAAGGTTTTTCCAGTGGTCATGTATGGATGTGAGAGTTGGACTATAAAGAAAGCTGAGGGCCGAAGAATTGATGCTTTTGAACTGTGGTGTTGAAGAAGACTCTTGAGAGTCCCTTGGACTGCAAGGAGATCCAACCAGTCCATCCTAAAGGAGATCAGTCCTGGGTGTTCATTGGAAGGACTGATGTTGAAGCTGAAACTCCAATGCTTAGGCCATCTGATGCAAAGAGATGATTTATTTGAAAAGACTCTGATGCTGGGAAAGATTGAGGGTGGGAGGAGAAGGGGATGACAAAGGATAAGATGCCTGGATGGCATCACTGACTCAATGGACATGGGTTTGGGTGGATTCCAGGAGTTGGTGATGGACAGGGAGGCCTGGCGGGCTGCAGTTCATGGGGTCACAAGGAGTTGGACATGACTGAGCGACTGAACTGACTGATATATATATATCTAACATATTTATACTTTTATGCAAGGAGATCAAACCAGTCAATCCTAAAGGAAATCAACCTTGAATATTCATTGGTAGGATGGATGCTGAAGCTCCAATACTTTGGCCACCTGATGCAAAGAGCCAACATATTGGAAAAGACCCTGATGCTGGGAAAGACTGAGGGCAGGAGGAAGAGGGGGCAACAGAGGATGAGATGATCTGATGGCGTCACCAACTCAATGGATGTGATTTTGAGCAAACTCTGGGAGATAGTGAAGGACAGGGCAGCCTGCTGTGCTGCAGTCCACAGAGTCACAAAAAGTTGGATATGGCTTAGACTGAACAACAACAACATTATGTATTTTTATATTATATACTTTATATTGTATTATATATATTATATATTTCATTATATATTATATAGTATACATTATATATTAATTTAATATATTTGGTACTCTAAGTTTGATACTCTCTCTATATATATACAAATATGTATTCACTTACTTTTCATAAAAATCATAGATACTATTATTATTTTGACAAACCTGTGGCCCAGGGGACTTAAATGCCTTGCTTAATGTTGTAACATTACAACGTGTTAGAGCAAGAATTTGGAGCCAGAGAGCACTGCTCCGTCAATGGTGTTCCCTAACCACCAGACCATATTGACTGTTGGGAGTTATGTATTTTTAGATTTGACACTAGCTCTGTTTCTTCCCAGAGTTGTGACCTTGGACAGATTATTTAACTCCATTGTGAAATGGAGGCTAATGGCTGGACCATCTGATAGGGATGTCAGCAATATCCGCTGAGAGACTCTGTGCATATGAGGGAGCACAGCTGCTGGCATGTCCTCCTTTTGTCCAGGAAATGCAGGCTTTTGTTATCATCATCTTCTGTTGCAGTTTTCTGGGTCAGATGTTACTATCCAAATTTACTAACAGATGAGCAAGCTGAGGCCCACAAAGTTAAGTGTATTGCCAAAGACTCATTGAAGAGCAAACATTCTAAGTAAAATATTTCTAATTCCCAAATTTTACAGTCTATCCATTGTAATAGAGCCATGGTAGCAGGCCTAAAATTGACCAGTAACTTTTCAAGATGGCTACATTTGATGATACTTGTTGAGGATGAATGTGTATGGTGTTTACTGACTTGAAAACAAATTACTTCTCTTGCTGCTACTTCTCTGACCAACTGATGTTTAGCCCCCTGGCTTTACCATTTAAGAAGCCAGTGAAGGTGGTCAAGAAATTCCAGTTAAGTGAACACTGGTTTTTATCCCCTGGACAGCTGTGCTGGAATTGGGATGGGGCCGCAGAAGATGGGCATGAGGGCTGAAGGAGGATAAAGCCCTTCTCCTCACCACACCCCCCCCCCCAGGATTCAAATCTTTTTCGTGACTCACTATGGAGACATTTTTATTTTCTGATAAAATAGCCTGCTGCTGCTGCTGCTAAGTCGCTTCAGTCGTGTCCGACTCTGTGCGACCCCAGAGACGGCGGCCCACCAGGCTCCCCCGTCCCTGGAATTCTCCAGGCAAGAACACTGGAGTGGGTTGCCATTTCCTTCTCCAATGCATGAAAGGGAAAAGTGAAAGTGAAGTCGCTCAGTTGTGTCCGACTCTTCATGACCCCATAGTCTGCAGCCTACCAGGCTCCTCCATCCATGAGATTCTCCAGGCAAGAGTACTGGAGTGGGGTGCCATTGCCTTCTAGCCTAAATGTTTACCTAATGCCTGGAATGCTTATTTTTCCCCTACTTAAGTTGCTTTTCTGAGGTAGCTTTGAACTGATTTTGTTCCACTTCAGTGTCGTATCCCTTTCCAGATTATTGAGTAGAAGTGTACCTTTTCCTTTAGTGTTACTTTTTTCTTAGTTCCTTCAAAGGTATCTTGGTGACTGACATAGTTGCCTTTCTCTAGAAAAATGTTTCAGTGGTAGATGTTTTAGTAAATTTTAATATCTGATCTTATTTCAGGCTTGCAAAAAATTATAAAAATGATTCAAGAAACTGCTGCAGCCAAACTCACTAAATTGTTAACCTTTTGTTCCATGTGCCTTATCTCCCCCGCTCCATCTTCATGAAACACACGTGTGTTTCATGTGTGTGTTTTGTCACTGCATGCAGAGGGAAAGCAACATACAATTTTCCCCTCATGTGACTATTTAGGAGTTTATTTATAAATACTTTGATAAATTAGCACAATATGTAGGCACATTGGGTCAGTTATCGGAAATAAACCATATGCAATAGTGAACTAATGAAGAATATAGATTTACCCAACACTAACACACTAGTCAAGGTCACGACATACAAATAAACATGCAATCTGTTTAATGCCAGTATGAAGTGGTATTAAATGCAATTGAAAGACATTGTCCAGTTGGTTTAGAAATTTTGGCAGGTCAGGATTTTGGTGTATTCGTATATTTTTAGTCCACAGATGGACTGAAGAAAGTAAGACAGGGAAGAGTGGACAGACAAGAGATAAAATCTCCAGGACTGGCCAGAGTCTAAAGCTGACAGATTGGAGGAAAAGAACTGAATTCCTTTGGTTTAAAATACTTACTTACATTTTCTGTTAGATTGTTTTTAGTTGCTCATTTGTATGTATGTTTAAAGTTCTAGAACACAGTGTCTGTGTTTTTATTAGGTGGTCCTGCAGTGCCTGTACAGATTATAGAATCAGGCCACTCTCAGAACATAGATATCAATTCATTTTATCAGCATCCTTGGTTTACAGATGAAAAAAAATTGAGACTTAGGTGTAATTAGTTGTAGAGTGCTAGGCACTAGAATTCTGAGTGTTGACTCCCTATGTGGTGGTGTAACCATGTGGTTGTCTAGTCACTAAGTCATTTACAGCTCTTTTGTGACCCCATGGACTGTAGGCCCCCAGGCTCCTCTGTCCACGGGATTTCCCAGGCAAGAATAGTGGAGTGGGTTGCCATTCTCTTCTCCAGGGGATCTTCCTGACATAGGGATGGAACCTGTGTCTTCTGCATTGGCAGGCAGATTCTTTACCACTGAGCCTCCAAGGAAACCCATTGTAATCACGAGATGACCTTGTTTCTTGAAGCCATCCTGCTTGATTACAACTGAGGATTTGAAAACAAACAAACAAAACCAAAAACCACTAGGCTGAATTTATGGTGGTGGAGTGTTCTTTCAAGCACCTGTTTTAAATTGTGTGTGTCCTTGCCTGTCTGCTGTAATAGGTTCTCTGCTGGAATAAAGGGGTGCAAGTGAGACCATTGTGACGGATCCTTAATATCATTATTAATTACATTGTTCCCACTTTCTATAGTGTATTGTCAGATGCTGAGGGAAAATAGACTCTGGACTGCCTGTTCTTTTAATGAAAAGCTGTATCCACTGCACCCGTTGTATAAAATCCTAATGAACTTCTCTGAAGAGACATAGTTCATCTCAGTGTCTAATGTTACCTTTGCTTTAGGAAAGTCTCCAATGCAATCTTGATTGTTCTTTGAAATATCATTTGGCTTATGGTCAGAGAGCGCAGGAATCCTTTTAGAGCCCAAGGCATTGGAGTCTCTCTGAGTCTCACTGGTACACACTTTTGTCTTTGGGACTATATGAGAAAATCCATTTAAAAATAATCTTTCATTAGAAATAGCATTAGCTCCATCGTTTGCCTTACAATTGATTTGTTTGGAAAATTGAGAGCCCATAAAAGAGGATCTGGTTTTAGTATATATCTCTACTACTCTTCCAGTTGGTTGAGACTTTTATAAATGCCTGAGTACCACTACCAATAAGGATTTGTCATCTCTTGTCAGAATAGTCATATATAATTTTTACTTTGAACTTGAGCCATAGATTTACTTCTGTGTTTGTTTTGTCCTTTTTTGGGGGGCCCCATTGGCTTAATGTTTTAAGCTCTATCGCTATGGTAATATATCTTCAACTCCCATTTCTAAATCCATCAATAACATTGCAATCCAATTCTGCAAAATAAATTATTAGTCAATGCCTGTGTATTAATCATTCAAAAACAATAAAAGTAAAATTGAGGGCAGAACACTAGTTGCCTTGAAGTATTGAGTAAGCAAATTCCTCTGGGAGATTTATCATGAGGATTTACAATTATTATTCCTAATGAAATTGAGCTTTGTCTGTTAGGAAAGGTGAGCTTCACTTTAATTCTGAGTACTGTAACCATGAAAGTATATTCTTGAAGAGAATACAAGGAACAGAAACCTCACATACTTAGGGTTTGTGCACCTTTTTGAATATTCATGAAATATAGTTTACATTCTTTGTAAATATAATGATTGTACAGATACTGCTAATTAATGTGAATTGATTTTCACCTTGGAATTTCTGGTAAATAAGTACCTTAAATCAGTCTATAAATTGACTTGAATAAAAACACTGGTAAACAAATGCCAGGGACTCAAGATGTGTAGCATCAATATAAATCATTCTAGATAGAATTTCACTAAGATAATAAGCATCTTAATGTTCTAGAATATACCCTTCCTTTAATGTGCAATATCATCATGTTTATAGACCTACGTGCATGGTCAAAATTCTTGGATTGCAAGCAACAGAAACCAATCTAAATATAGAGCAGGCAAAAAAATTCACTTTGTCATTTGTTAAGTTGGTAAGTCCAGGATGGTAAGATGGGTAGATTGTATTTCAGAACAATGAGGTCTAGGAGTTCAGACCCTGACGCCTCTTTCTTTGTGCATCACTGAGCTATGCTGTACTGTTCTTGTCTGCATTCTTGGGGCTTTCTCCACGCTGGTTCCAGGCTCCTGCTCACTGACTTCAGGAGAGATACAGAGAAGCATCCTTCTGTGAAAATCTCACGCATGTTCTAGTTGGCTATATTTGGTCACATGTGTGCCCATGAGGCTAATGACTGGACCTGAAGATGAGAAAACATGCATTAAGTCCAAATCAAAGGTCATGCTCTTCCCAGAGAGCAGAAAAGGTATTGGGGCTGACATTCCCACCTGAGTCACAGCTGATATAGAATCTCATTGTCCAATTAAAAGAGGGGTGCTGGATAGAAAATTAAAATACATGTTGATTATATCCTGTCATGGCCTTTATAAAAAGCTCTGTAATACTTGCTATCTTGTTTGCTATTGACATTACCATTCTTAGCAGCATGCCTTTAGAATACTTCACCCCTTGCTGAGCCACTTGAGTGAGGCTTGGGTGGCGTTCTTCCTTATAACTATGGAAGACCTCCTCCATAATTACTCAACTGGGGCTCTCCCTTGTAACTGTCTGGAGCACTCAGAACATCAGGGTTTCTCTTCTGCACAACAGTGTCACTCAGCTACAAAACCCCTTCCTTCCATTTCTTTAAAATTGATCTTTTTAGGGCAATATGAATGTGGTGCGTAGATTTTACCCTTCACCTCTTATACTCACCCTCCTGTAAGAATTTTAAATGACTCTTCATAAGGGTTAAAAAAATTTTTTTTCAGAGAAACTTGTTAGAAGTTCAGAGATGTTTGATAGGCTTAAGACTGCATCTTTCCATTTTCTTCTTGTCTTTCTGGACAGTTTCTATAGCTCTTCAATTTTCCAACAAATATGAATGTTCATATGAGTCAAGTGGTGAAAATGGCAGACTGGTTGGCTATACCCTGGAGCACTGGAATTGAATCAGAGGTTCTGGATTTCCATCCTATGCCTGTTTATTAGGAGCAGGACTTTAGTCAGTTTTAAAAGCCCCATGAGTTTGATTTCTCATGTGTCAAATTAAGGTCACGATTATTTCATCAGTATTCCTTGAGCACCTTGTATATGCCATGCATGTTGTAGAGCTGGAGGACAGCCATGAAAGGAAAACAGAAGAACCTCTGCTCTCACAGAGGGTTCATTCTACAGTGAGGAAGACCAGAAATGAGTAGCTAGATAAGTAAGCAAACAAGTAAGAGCTAAGTACTCTAAAGAAAGTGAAACAGAGCAGTTTAGTTCAACCGCTCAGTCATGTCTGACTGTTCGCGACCCCATGGACTGCAGCACTCCAGGCCTCCCTGTCCATCACCAACTCCCAGAGTTTACCCAAACTCATGTCCATTGAGTTGGTTATGCCATTCAACAATCTCATCCTCTGTCAACCGCTTCTCCTCCTGCCTTCAATTTTTCCCAGCATCAGGGTCTTTTCAAATGAGTCAGTTCTTCCAATCAAGTGGCCAAAGTATTAAGAGTTTCAGCATCAGACCTTCCAATGAATATTTAGGACTGATTTCCTTTAGGATGGACTATTTGGATATGCTTGAAGTCCAAAGGACTCCCAAGAGTCTTCTCCAATACCACAGTTGAAAAGCATCAATTCTTTGGCACTCAGCTTTCTTTATACTCCAACTCTCACATCCATACATGACTACTGGAAAAACCTTAGCCTTGACTAGATGGACCTTTGTTGGCAAAGTAATGTCTCTGCTTTTTAAAATGCTGTCTAGGCTGGTCATAGGTTTTCTTCCAAGGAGCAAGTGTCTTTTAATTTCATGGCTGCAGTCACCATCTGTAGTGATTTTGGAGCCCCCAAAATAAAATCTCTCACAGTTTCCATTGTTTCCCCATCTGTTTGCTGTGAAGTGATGAGACCAGATGCCATGATCTTCATTTTTTGAATGTTGAGTTTTAAGGCAGCTTTTTCACTCTCCTCTTTCACTTTCATTACGAGGCTCTTTAATTCTGTTTCACTTTGTGCCATAAGGATGGTGTCATCTGCATATCTGAGGTTATTGATATTTCTCCTGGCAATCTTGATTCCAGCTTGTGCTTCTTCCAGCCCAGCATTTTACATGATGTACTCTGCATATAAGTTAAATAAGTAAGGTGATAGTATACAGCCTTGACATGCTCCTTTCCTGATTTGGAACCAGTCTGCTGTTCCATGTCCAGTTCTAACTGTTGCTTCCTGACTTGCATACAGATTTCTCAGGAGGCAGGTCAGGTGGTCTGGTATTCCCATCTCTTTCAGAATTTTCCACAATTTCTTGTGATCCACACAGTCAAAGGACTTGGCATAGTCAATAAAGCAGAAATAGATGTTTTTTTCATTGAACTGTCTTGCTTTTTTGATGATCCAGTGGATGTTGGCAATTTGATCTCTGATTCCTCTGCCTTTTCTGAATCTAGCTTGAAGACCTGAAAGTTCACAGTTCACATGCTGTTGAAGCCTGGCTTGGAGAATTTTGAGCATTACTTTACTAGTGTGTGAGATGAGTGCAATTGTGTGGTAATTTGAGCATTCTTTGGCATTGCCTTTCTTTGGGATTGGAATGAAAATTGACCTTTTCCAGTCCTGTGGCCACTGCTGAGTTTTCCAAATTTGCTGGCATATTGAGTGCGGCACTTTCACAGCATCATCTTTCAGGATTTGAAATAGCTCAACTGGAATTCCATCAGCTCACTAGCTTTGTTCATAGTGATGTTTCTTAAGGCTCACTTGACTTCACATTCCAGGATGTCTGACTCTAGGTGAATGATCACCCCATCATGATTATCTGGGTCGTGAAGATCTTTTTTGTATAGTTCTTCTCTGTATTCTTGCCACCTCTTCTTAATATCTTCTGCTTCTGTTCAGTTCAGTTCAGTCGCTCAGTCGTGTCCGACTCTGCGACCCCATGAATCGCAGCATGCCAGGCCTCCCTGTCCATCACCAACTCCCAGAGTTCACTCAGACTCATGTTCATCGAGTCAGTGATGCCATTGAGCCATCTCATCCTCTGTCGTCCCCTTCTCCTCCTGCCCCCAATCCCTCCCAGCATCAGAGTCTTTTCCAATGAGTCAACTCTTTGCATGAGGTGGCCAAAGTACTGGAGTTTCAGCTTTAACATCATTCCTTCCAAAGAAATCCCAGGGCTGATCTCTTTCAGAATGGACTGGTTGGATCTCCTTGCAGTCCAAGGGACTCTCAAGAGTCTTCTCCAACACCACAGTTCAAAAGCATCAATTCTTCGGCACTCATCCTTCTTCACAGTCCAACTCTCACATCCATACATGACCACAGGAAAAACCATAGCCTTGATTAGACAGACCTTTGTTGGCAAACTAATGTCTCTGCTTTTGAATATACTATCTAGGCTGGTCATAACTTTCCTTCCTAGGAGTAAGCGTCTTTTAATTTCATGGCTGAAGTCACCATCTGCAGTGATTTTGGAGCCCAGAAAAATAAAGTCTGACACTGTTTCCACTGTTTCCCCATCTATTTCCCATGAAGTGATGAGACCAGATGCCATGATCTTAGTTTTCTGAATGTTGAGCTTTAAGCCAACAGGTCCATACAATTTCTGTCCTTTATTGTGCCCATCTTTGCATGAAATGTTCCCTTAGTATCTCCAGTTTCTTGAAGAGATTTCTAGTCTTTCCCATTCTGTTGGTTTCCTCTATTTCTTTGCACTGATCACTGAGGAAAGCTTTCTTATGTCTCCTTGCTATTCTTTGGAACTCTGCATTCAAATGGGTATATCTTTTCTTTTCTCCTTTGCTTTTTGCTTCTGTTCTTTTCACAGCTATTTTTAAGGCCTCCTCAGGCAGCTGTTTTGCTTTTTTGCATTTCTTTTTCTTGGGGAGGGTCTTGATCCCTGTCTCCTGTACAATGTCATGAACCTCCGTCATAGTTCTTTAACCACTCTGTCTATCAGATCTAATCCCTTGAATCTATTTCTCACTTCCACTGTATAATGGTAAGGGATTTGATTTAGGTCATACCTGAATGGTCTAGTGGTTTTCCCCACTTTCTTCAGTTTCAGTCTGAATTTTGCAATAAGGAGTTCATGATCCGAGCCACAGTCAGCTCCTGGTCTTGTTTTTGCTGACTGTATACAGCTTTTCCACCTGTGGCTGCAAAGAATATAATCAATCTGATTTCGGTGTTGACCATCTGGTGATGTCCATGTGTAGAGTCTTCTCTTGTGTTGTAGGAAGAGGGTGTTTGCTATGACAGTGCATTCTCTTGGCAGAACTCTATTAGCCTTTGCCCTGCTTCATTCTATACTCCAAGGCCAAATTTGCCTCTTAGTCCAGGTTTTTCTTGACTTCCTGCTTTTGCATTCCAGTCCCCAATGATGACAAGGACATGCTTTTCGGGTGTTAGTTCTAGACAGTCTTGTAGGTCCCCATAGAACCATTCAACTTCAGCTTCTTCAGCATTACTGGTCAGGGTATAGACTTGGATTACTGTGATATTGAATAGTTTGCCTTGGAAATGAACAGAGATCATTCTGTCATTTTTGAGATTGCACCCAAGTACTGCATTTTGGGCTCTTTGTTGACCATGATGGCTACTCCATTTCTTCTAAGGGATTCTTGCCACAGTAGTAGATATAATGGTCATCTGAGTTAAATTCACCCATTCCAGTCCATTTTAGTTTGCTGATTCTTGAAATGTTGACTTTCACCCTTGCCCTCTCCTCTTTGACCACTTCCAATTTGCCTTGATTCATGGACCTAACATTCCAGGTTCAGAGCAAGGAGAGAGCAAATGATTGGTGAGGACCACGTACCAAGATAATGAAAGGTCTCTTTCAATTCAGTCGCTCACTCAAGTCTGACTTTTTGTGACCCCATGGACTGCAGCATGCCAGGCTTCCCTGTCCATCGCCAACTCCCAGAGCTTACTCAAACTCATGTCCATCGAATCAGTGATGCCATCTAATGATCTCATCCTCTGTTGTCCCCTTCTCCTCCTGCCTTCAATCTTTCCCAGAATTAGGGTCTTTTCCAATGAGTCAGTTCTTTCCATCAGGAGACCAAAGTATTGGAATTTCAGCCTCAACATCAGTCCTTCCAGTGAATATTCAGGACTGATTTCCTTTAGGATTACTGGTTTGATCTCCTTGCAGTCCAAGGGACCCTCAAGAGTCTTCTCCAACACCACAGTTCAAAAGCATCAGTTCTTTGGCGCTCAGCTTTCTTTATAGTCCAACTCTCACATACATACATGACTACTGGAAAAGCCATAGCTTTGACTAGATGGACCTTTGTTGGCAAAGTAATGTTTCTCTTTTTAATATGCTGTCTAGGTTGGTCATAGGTTTTCTTCCAAGGAGCAAGCATCTTTTAATTTCATGGCTGTAGTCACCATCTGTAGTGATTTTGGAGCCCCCCAAAATAAAGTCTCTCTCTGTTTCCATTGTTTCCCCATCTGTTTGCCATGAAGTGATGGGACCAGATGCCATGATCTTCGTTTTTTGAATACTGAGTTTTAAGCATATTTTTCACTCTCCTCTTTTTCTTTCATCATGAGGCTCTGTAGTTTTTTTTTCACTTTGTGCCATAAGGGTGGTGTCATCTACATATCTGAGGTTATTGATATTTCTCCTGGCAGTCTTGATTCCAGCTTGTGCTTCATCCAGCCCAGCATTTCACATGATGTACTCTGCATATAAGGTAAATAAGTAGAGTGACAATATACAGCTTTGACATACTCCTTTCCCAATTTGGAACCAGTCTATTGTTCCATGTCCGGTTCTTTAAAGGGACATTAATACAACCTCAGACTTCAGTGATAAAAATAAGTTTGTCTCATGCCTATTTAGGAAGAGTGCATTCAAGGCAGAGGAAAAGAAAAGGCAAAAGTGCTAAATTGGGGCAAGCTGGGATTATTTAATGACTAATAAGCAGGTCCACATGTCTAGTTCATTAGGAGGAAAGAGGAGAGGGAAGTGAGTTCAGGAATAGTGATGGGGGTTGCCGTGAAGTGAGTGAAGCCCCAGGTGGTTTTTGGAATGGGGATTATGTTATCCAGTTTTTTGTTTTTAAAACATCTTTTGAGATGGCTTATCTGGGGAAAAACTGCAAGTGATGAGTCTGGTTGATAACTATGGTAGTAATTGAGGCCAAGTGTGTTGGTGGCTTGAAATAGGCTATTTGCCATGAAGGTAGTGGTAAATTGTATTCAGTGGTAGGTTTTATTTAGGCGACATCACAGACAGGACCTGCAGACAGACCGGATATGAGAAGTGATGAGAGGTGACTGATTTCCAGAGACTGCCCAAGTATGTGATAGTTAAATGATATGACTAGGTTATGAATGATTAAATATTGGCCGTCCAGATAGAAAGTGTTGTGATCCTGTGATGACTCTGAGCTTGTGATGAGCTCTGGGCAAGTGAAGGCAGGACCATCATGCTCCATCTCCCCAGGTCGCTCAGGAAACTGAAGTGTAGCAGAGACTCAGGAGGCCAGTGCTCTTGAACACGTGGTCGAAGAGTTTCAGCACCTTACAACAGATGTGCAAATGTCAGATACTGTTTTTGACTTACTGCAAGATTTTTCTATCCCCTTTCTATGATTTCTTTTCCCAAAGTTGTAGGCAGATGTGAGTTTGGCAGTTGCTATAGAAATGGAAATATCATAAGACATGCTGAACTACTCAATGACTAGATTTATCTTTGAAATGTATTGTTTTCTACATTCTCTCCTCCTAATTAATTACAGCTTTGAACATTTGGGTAACAGATAAATTGACAGGAGGTTTTGCCCCCCTCTGACTGAAATGATCATAATATAGTGAGTAATTCTGCAAATTGGGTGACCCCAGACTGTGATAAATAGTTCTTTGTGAAACAGATAGAAGTATTTCAAGATACCTTGACAGCGTTTGAGGCCATGTCAGTGGCATGATGCCAGTGAAGAGAGCTAATAACAAAGGTTTTTGTTGGACAGAAAACATAAGAAAGTAACTTTCAAAAGTGAGATAGCCATGTTCAAGGTAATATTAAATGCTGTCAATTTGCCTGGTGATGTTTACAGTTAAGTCTTTGTGACCAGAAAATTCAGGTATGGGTGAGACATACTTTTATGGTGTCTTTTTTATTTATGTATTTTTAGTTTGTACAAAGTCAAAGTGTTCAATCTTTTTCTTTCATGATTTCAAGCTTTGGTATCATATTTTGGCAGTCTGCTCCTGACCCAAGATTCTGAAGTTGTTCACCTGATTTCTGTCTAAGCTAGTTTTTTCTTTCTTTCTTTCTTTTTTTTAAGACTTTATTATTGTTGCTGTTTTATCATTCCACAGTTGATTATAATATAAGGTGAGAGATACAAATTCAAGTTTATGTATTTTTCTACATGATTAACCTTCTGGGAGCAGTGACTCCATCACCCCCTATCCTGACACGGTGTGCAGCACACAGCAGGCCAGAATAATCATTGAATAAGTGAACAAAAAAAATATCTAGAACCTCATAACTCCCTATGGTAAATGTGAATTGCAAACTCAGAAATTAAGAATAATCTGACAACTGCCTATTAAAGACCTGAGTTACAAGGGCTCTGTAGTACTCGGTAAGAAAAGAGGAATCTCTTTAATGTAGGCTCTAGAAACTTTTTGGACATTATGAAGACATTTTTAAAAACACCTTACACTGGCTTATTCTAACCACATGAAAGACAGCATGGGAAGGTGAAAGCTTTTAGTGAAAATAAATTCAGGTTTGAATTCTAATCTTCCAAGTCCTTGTTTTCTTAATCTGAGTTTTGTTACTGATCTAGACTCACTTTTCCCATCTTTTCCCCCTGCTTTGTCCTCACACATCCTTTCCTCTGAGCACACACGGAGCAGGGGAGCGAGCTCTGGTGTCTCTTCTACTAAGGATAGTAATCCCAGTGGATCAGGGCCTGCCAGTATGACCTCACTTAACCTTAACTGTTTCCTTGCTGAGAGAGGCAATGCCTAGGTAAGCTGATAAGAAGTCCAGGGTCCCCGAGGGAGAGAAAGGGGTCTGGGGCTCTTGAGAAGGAGATAGGGGTCTGGAATTCTCAAGGAGGAGAAAAGGACAAACTTTTTCTTTTCCCCTCTAAATTTCTTAGTCACATAAAATGCTTTTTTCTTTAAGTCCAGAGCTGATGATTACACAACAAAACAACTAGGCTTAAACTCTGTACTAAGGATTATAGAACAACAACATATCCTGCTTGAGGACAGTTCCTTCTTGAAAACCTTCTGACTAATCCTGTTATCTTTAAATGTGTATTAGGTGAGTGGGTCTGGTAAGATCTTTCTATTGTTAGTTCTAATCCTGTCATTTTAAAATATAAATTATGGGAGTGGGTCTAGTAAGACCTCTACAACCTTGAGTCATTCTTTTGATTTATTGTAATTACCAATTTAAAAAGTGTATAGCTCCATTCCTAAGACTAGTGAGGGGGGCATTCTCCGTCCCCCTTCTGATGTCTGTGTCAGAAGCTTCCTCTGTCCATTTTCATACTGTAATAAAACTCTGCTGCACAATAGCCCTTGAGTGATCAAGCCTGGTCCCTGGTCCCAAAGTTAAGTCTTCTTCTTCAGAGATCACGAATCCAACACCGTTCACCATTAAGCTATTATTCCTTCAGATACAGCCACCCTGTGTGTTAGAGCTTCATATATAAATTGGGGAGGACACCTTTATTCAGTATATACCATTCCATTTTGGTCTCTCCCCACCCCTACAAATTCATACCCTTCTCACACACGGAATACATTCATTCCATCCCAACAGTTCCAAACATGTTCATTTATTTCAGCATCAAGTGTAAAATCTAAACTTCCAGGTATCATCTCAATACCATATACATCAGATACAGTATGAGACTTAAAGTATGATTCATCACCAGGTAGAATTTCCCTCCAGCTATGAACCTCTGAAACCAGACAAGTATTTAGTTTCCAGAATTCAAGGGTGGTACATTCTCCTTCCAAACAGGAGAAATTGGGAAGGAGAAACAAACCGTCACATGGCAGATTTCTACCAGATCCTAAGGCTTAAGAGCAGTCCTCTTGGACTTGGTGCTCTGCCCTTCAGAGCCCTCCATCTTTAACGTGGCCTGTAACCTGCTTGCTTTCCAGGCACAGTGTGGGAACTGCAGTGTTAGCATGCACAGAGCATCTAGCATGCCGCCCATGAGAGCAGGTGCTGGATTAATTCTGATTGTCCTTTTCAACCCCCCTCTAAGCATCCTTCTAGAGTGCTCAGAATCTGAGAGATCTGTCAGTATATGTTAGCATGACTGAGAAACTGTGTTTCTTGTGTGAACTTTGATTGGTGGGTTATTTCCTAGTATGTGGTCTTCTGTAACCTGTCGTTGTGGACTGAGTGTAAAGAGTCACATTAAATGGTTTTGTGTGTGTTCAGTTTAAAGTATTTTAAATTAAAAAAAGAGGTAGGTTGAATGAAATGTAGACTGCAGAGTTTCAGGTGACTTGCAATTAAATAGGTTGTTGTTCAAAAGACCACACAGCTAATGTAGTTACAACAAATCCTGTACCACATCACACAGCTATGGACGCATGTATCTGATGCTCCAATTAAATAAAGGCCGGTCTTCATCCAATAGAACATTCAGCAGTGTTTAAATCTGGCTTTTGAATTGCCCTTTCAATGGATTGTATGTTCATGTGCTCACATAAACTAAACTAGATGCTCATATGATACTCAGTTGCAGGGAAAATGCTGACTGAAATTGCTTAATGATCCGAAGTATAACAAAAAACCCAAAGAAACTAATCGTGTGTCTACTGGATAGCTGTGATAGAGTCAGTGTTGAGAGCTTGTGCCAAAGAAATAAATTATGCACTAAAGCTATTTCTCTTGTTCCACTCCATGGACAGAAGGACCCGTTTATATTATCCTATAAAAAGCATACTGTGGCTGGGAACAAACAATATTCTTACATACGTTCCCTAAAAGTCTCAGCATGGTTCTTTTTTCATAAAATCAAATTCTCTCCAGCAAACTAATGAAATACGACAAAAAGAAAAGAATATCATCAGGAATAAAAATTATGCTGACTAAATCTGTCACTCTGATTGCTGTAGATGGCAAATGTTAAACGTTCCAAAGGAAACTTGACAAGATTAAATGTTACCAGAAATAACTTAGGCAAACTAAGCTGGGTTTCTGCATGTCTTACAAAAGCATCCACTCCCAAATGAAATGTCGAGCCAGTCTGGTTCCCATATTCTGGAACATTTTTCTCCCTTTTCAACAATGTGTGCTCAGAATCCTCTTCTCTCAGCCACTTTGCCTAAGTGTTAATTCATCCTATTGCCTTAATATGAACTTTTCCACTGAGAGCTGCATGGCTTTGCCTTACTTAAATTTTTTTTTTTACTTTTTAAATTATTTTGGTCGCATCTCACGGTATATGTGGGATTTTAATTCCCTGACCAGGGGTCGAAATCATGCCCCTTACAATGAAAGTGCAGATTCTTAACCACTGGAACACCAGGAAAGTCCCCCTTTATTCATTTTAAATGAAAAATCTCTTTTGCCATAAAGACTGCATTCTCAGATGACTGGAATGCTGATAATGAAAAAATAAACATTTTTGCTATACTTCTCTTTGGAATAAAAATAATAGTTGACAATTCTAAAACTATTAATTTGATTAGAAACATATTTATTCATTCAGTTCAGTTCAGTTCAGTTCAGTTGCTCAGTCATGTCCGACTCTTTGCGACCCCATGAATCGCAGCACTCCAGGCCTCCCTGTCCATCACCAACTCCCAGAGTTCACTGAGACTCACGTCCGTCGAGTCAGTGATGCCATCCAGCCGTCTCATCCTCTGTCGTCCCCTTCTCCTCTTGCCCCCAATCCCTCCCAGCATCAGAGTCTTTTCCAATGAGTCAACTCTTCGCATGAGGTGGCCAAAGTACTAGAGTTTCAGCTTTAGCATCATTCCTTCCAAAGAAATCCCAGGACTGATCTTCAGAATGGACTGGTTGGATCTGCAGTCCAAGGGACTCTCAAGAGTCTTCTCCAACACCACAGTTCAAAAGCATCAATTCTTTGGTACTCAGCTTTCTTCAGAGTCCAACTGTCACATCGATACATGACCACAGGAAAAACGATAGCCTTGACTAGATGGACCTTTGTTGCCAAAGTAATGTCTCTGCTTTTCAATATGCTATCTAGGTTGGTCATAAATTTCCTTCCAAGGAGTAAGCGTGTTTTAATTTCATGGCTGAAGTCACCATCTGCAGTGATTTTGGAGCCCAAAAGAATAAAGTCTGACACTGTTTCCACTGTTTCCCCATCTATTTCCCATGAAGTGGTGGGACCGGATGCCATGATCTTCGTTTTCTGAATGTTGAGCTTTAAGCCGCCTTTTTCACTCTCCACTTTCACTTTCATCAAGAGGCTTTTTAGTTCCTCTTCACTTTATGCCATAAGGGTGGTGTCATCTGCGTATCTGAGGTTATTGATATTTCTCCCAGCAATCTTGATTCCAGCTTGTGCTTCTTCCAGCCCAGCATTTCTCATGTTGTACTCTGCATAGAAGTTAAATAAGCAGGGTGACAATATACAGCCTTGATGTACTCCTTTTCCTATTTGGAACCAGTCTGTTGTTCCATGTCCAGTTCTAACTGTTGCTTCCTGACCTGCATATGGGTTTCTCAAGAGCAGGTCAGGTGGTCTGGTATTCCCATCTCTTGAAGAATTTTCCGCAGTTTATTGTGATCCACACAGTCAAAGGCTTTGGCATAGTCAATAAAGCAGAAATAGATGTTTTTCTGGAACTCTCTTGCGTTTTTGATGATCTAGAGGATGTTGGCAATTTGATCTCTGGTTCCTCTGCCTTTTCTAAAACCAGCTTGAACATCTGGAAGTTCACAGTTCATGTATTGCTGGAGCCTGGCTTGGAGAATTTTGAGCATTACTTTACTAGCGTGTGAGATGAGTGCAATTGTGCGGTCGTTTGAGCATTCTTTGGCATTGCCTTTCTTTGGGATTGGAATGAAATTTATTCATTAGTAATGAGTATTATTTTGTTTTTTTGACCACCCTAAGCAAGTTTATATCATATGTTAAATAAGTACATGGGAAAAAACAGATTATTAGATGTATTTATTTTTTAAGATTATATATTAATTCAGGGTTATCATAAAAAGGAAATAATGTAGAGTTTGTTTTTTTACATTCAAATTATCTGTTTCATTGGGGTTGACATTTAGGTCTCAAGTTAAAGCATTGTTTTTTCAACTGAAATATCTACAGGTAATAATTGCACATAACTGAGAAAACAAATAGGGGTTAGTAGTGTTTATAGGATAAGATCATATTCTCTAGTATCTCAGCAGTAGGACTAATGCTCCTGTTATAGATTTTCTAAAAAGTGAACGTGCCCTATCTTTATGTCTGTGTCTCTTCCCATACATAGCAAATTCTTACACACAGTAGGGCAGCCAGCTGCTGGATGAATGAATGGTTGAATGAACACAATAGACTTAAGTGCCCTTGACAGTCCTTGGTCCGAACTAAATATTAGGGCCCAGTCTGTTACTCTGGAGAAGGCGATGGCACCCCACTCCAGTACTCTTGCCTGGAAAATCCCATGGACGGAGAAGCCTGGTAGGCTGCAGTCCATGGGGTCGTGAAGAGTCGGACACAACTGAGCGACTTCACTTTCACTTTTCACTTTCATGCATTGGAGAAGGAAATGGCAACCCACTCCAGTGTTCTTACCAGGAGAATCCCAGAGACAGCGGAGCCTGGTGGGCTATGGGGTCGCACAGAGTCGGACATGACTGAAGCAACTTAGCAGCAGCAGTCTGTTACTCTGTCCTCTGTCATTTGATGAGTACCTCATTTGCCAGTGTAGACAATCAAGGTTGAGTGGCAATGATTTAGCCTCTAAGTTGTGTCCAACTCTTACAACCCCATTGACTGTAACCCACCAGGCTCCTGTCCATAGGATTTTTCAGGCAAGATTACTAGAGTGGGTTGCTATTTGATTCTCCGGGGGATCTTCCCAATACAGGGATCGAACCCAGATCTCCTGCACTGAAGGCAGATACTTTACCGACTGAGCTACCAGGGAAGCATATCCTTTCATTCAGAGAAATAATATAGAAACTTTCTTTAAAATTTATTATAATTTTACCTAGAAGGACTATAGATAACATTTTTTAAAATGTTCATTCCACTGTTTCTTGAGCCTAAGCATCCATACCTAAAACAAATTTGAAAAAGGTATAATATCCTTTGCTGCAACAATATGGTGGAAGATCAGATCAGATCAGTTGCTCAGTCATGTCCGACTCATTGCGACCCCATGAATTGCCGCACGCCAGGCCTCCCTGTCCATCACCAACTCCTGGAGTTCACTCAGACTCACGTCCATCGAGTCAGTGATGCCATCCAGCCATCTCATCCTCTGTCGTCCCCTTCTCCTGCTGCCCCCAATCCCTCCCAGCATCAGAGTCTTTTCCAATGAGTCAACTCTTCGCATGAGGTGGCCAAAGTACTGGAGTTTCAGCTTTAGCATCATTCCTTCCAAAGAAATCCCAGGGCTGATCTCCTTCAGAATGGACTGGTTGGATCTCCTTGCAGTCCAAGGGACTCTCAAGAGTCTTCTCCAACACCACAGTTCAAAAGCATCAATTCTTCGGCACTCAGCCTTCTTCACAGTCCAACTCTCACATCCATACATGACCAGAGGAAAAACCATAGCCTTGACTAGACGAACCTTTGTTGGCAAAGTAATGTCTCTGCTTCTAAATATGCTATCTAGATTGGTCATAACTTTCCTTCCAAGGAGCAAGTGTCTTTTAATTTCATGGCTGAAGTCACCATCTGCAGT
Source organism: Bubalus bubalis (assembly GCF_019923935.1). Taxonomy (NCBI): domain Eukaryota; kingdom Metazoa; phylum Chordata; class Mammalia; order Artiodactyla; family Bovidae; genus Bubalus; species Bubalus bubalis. The sequence goes on along the minus strand of NC_059174.1, from coordinate 3,751,577 downwards.
GATTTTGGAGCCCCGAAAAATAAAGTCTGACACTGTTTCCACTGTTTCCCCGTCTATTTCCCATGAAGTGGTGGGACTGGATGCCATGATCTTCATTTTCTGAATGTTGAGCTTTAAGCCAACTTTTTCACTCTCCACTTTCACTTTCATCAAGAGGCTTTTTAGTTCCTCTTCACTTTCTGCCATAAGGGTTGTGTCATCTGCCTATCTGAGGTTATTGATATTTCTTTTGGCAATCTTGATTCCAGCTTGTGTTTCTTCCAGTCCAGCGTTTCTCATGATGTACTCTGCATATAAGTTAAATAAATAGGGTGACAATATACAGCCTTGACGGACTCCTTTTCCTATTTGGAACCAGTCTGTTGTTCCATGTCCAGTTCTAACTGTTGCTTCCTGACCTGCATACAGATTTCTCAAGAGGCAGATCAGGTGGTCTGGGATTCCCGTCTCTTTCAGAATGTTCCACAGTTTATTGTGATCCACACAGTCAAAGGCTTTGGCATAGTCAATAAAGCAGAAATAGATGTTTTTCTGGAACTCTCTTGCTTTTTCCATGATCTAGCGGATGTTGGCAATTTGATCTCTGGTTCCTGTGCCTTTTCTAAAACCAGCTTGAACATCAGGAAGTTCATGGTTCACGTATTGCTGAAGCCTGGCTTGGAGAATTTTGAGCATTACTTTACTAGCATGTGAGATGAGTGCAATTGTGCGGTAGTTTGAGCATTCTTTGGCATTGACTTTCTTTGGGATTGGAATGAAACCTGACCTTTTCCAGTCCTGTGGCCACTGCTGAGTTTTCCAAATTTGCTGGCATATTGAGTGCAGGCTTTCACAGCATCGTCTTTCAGGATTTGGAATAGCTCAACTGGAATTCCATCACCTCCACTAGCTTTGTTCGTAGTGATGCTCTCCAAGGCCCACTTGACTTCACATTCCAGGATGTCTGGCTCTAGGTCAGTGATCACCCCATCATGATTATCTGGGTTGTGAAGATCTTTTTGTACAGTTCTTCTGTGTATTCTTGACATCTCTTCTTAATATCTTCTGCTTCTGTTAGGTCCATACCATTTCTGTCCTTTATCGAGCCCATCTTTGCATGAAATGTTCCCTTGGTATATCTGATTTTCTTGAAGAGATCCCTGGTCTTTCCCATTCTGTTATTTTCCTCTATTTCTTTGCACTGATTGCTGAAGAAGGCTTTCTTATCTCTTCTTGCTATTCTTTGGAACTCTGAATTCAGATGCTTATATCTTTCCTTTTCTCCTTTGCTTTTCTCTTCTCTTCTTTTCACAGCTGTTTGTAAGGCCTCCCCAGACAGCCATTTTGCTTTTTTGCATTTCTTTTCTATGGGGATGGTCTTGATCCCTGTCTCCTGTACAATGTCATGAACCTCCGACCATAGTTCATCAGGCACTCTATCTATCAGATCTAGGCCCTTAAATCTATTTCTCACTTCCCCTGTATAATCATAAGGGATTTGATTTAGGTCATACCTGAATGGTCTAGTGGTTTTCCCTACTTTCTTCAATTTAAGTCTGAATTCGGCAATAAGGAGTTCATGGTCTGAGCCACAGTCAGCTCCTGGTCTTGTTTTTGCTGACTGTATAGAGCTTCTCCATCTTTGGCTGCAAAGCATATAATCAATCTGATTTCAGTGCTGACCATCTGGTGATGTCCATGTGTAGAGTTTTCTCTTGTGTTGTTGGAAGAGGGTGTTTGTTATGACTAGTGCATTTTCTTGGCAAGACTCTATTAGTCTTTGCCCTGCTTCATTCCGTATTCCAAGGCCAAATTTGCCTGTTACTCCAGGTGTTTCTTGACTTCCTACTTTTACATTCCAGTCCCCTATAATGAAAAGGACATCTTTTTTGGGTGTTAGTTCTAAAAGGTCTTGTAGGTCTTCATAGAACCGTTCAACTTCAGCTTCTTCAGCGTTACTGGTTGGGGCATAGACTTGGATTACTGTGATGTTGAATGGTTTGCCTTGAAAACGAACAGAGATATTCTGTCGTTTTTGAGATTGCATCCAAGTACTGCATTTCAGACTCTTTTGTTGACCATGATGGCCACTCCATTTCTTCTGAGGGATTCCTGCCCGCAGTAGTAGATATAATGGTCATCTGAGTTAAATTCACCCATTCCAGTCCATTTCAGTTCACTGATTCCTAGAATGTCGACATTCACTCTTGCCATCTCTTGTTTGACCACTTCCAATTTGCCTTGATTCATGGACCTGACATTACAGGTTCCTATGCAATATTGCTCTTTGCAGCATCGGACCTTACTTCTATCACCAGTCACATCCACAGCTGGGTACTGTTTTTGCTTTGGCTCCATCCCTTCATTCTTTCTGGAGTTATTTCTCCACTGATCTCCAGTAGCATATTGGGCATCTACTGACCTGGGGAGTTTCTCTTTCAGTATCCTATCATTTTGCCTTTTCATACTGTTCATGGGGTTTTCAAGGCAAGAATACTGAAGTGGTTTGCCATTCCCTTCTCCAGTGGACCACATTCTGTCAAATCTCTCCACCATGACCTTCCCGTCTTGGGTTGCCCCACGGGCATGGCTTAGTTTCATTGAGTTAGACAAGGCTGTGGTCCTAGTGTGATTAGATTGACTAGTTTTCTGTAAGTATGGTTTCAGTGTGTCTGCCCTCTGATTCCCTCTTGCAACACCTACCGTCTTACTTGGGTTTCTCTTACCTTGGGCGTGGGGTATCTCTTCACGGCTGCTCCAGCAAAGCGCAGCCATTGCTCCTTACCTTGGATGAGGGGTATCTCCTCACCGCCACCCTTCCTGACCTTCAACGTGGGATAGCTCCTCTAGGCCCTCCTGTGCCCGTGCAGCCACGGCTCCTTGGATGTGGGGTTGGTCCTCCCGGCCACTGCCCCTGGCCTCAGGCGTGGGGTTGCTCCTCCCCTCCGCCACCCTTGGCCTCAGGCTTAGGGGCGTGCGGTATCTCCTCCCGGCTGCTGCCCCTGACCTTGGACGCAGGGTAACTCCTCTCGTCACCACCCCTGACCTCGGACACAGGGCAACACCTCTCGTCGCCGCCCCTGACCTCGGACAATGGGTATCTCCTCTCGGCCGCGCCCCCTGATATCAGACGCGGGGTAGCTTCTCTCAGCCGCTCCTGCGCTGTCGCAGTGGAAATTGAGTTATAATTACATGAATTCTCTTTTCCATTTGGAGTATGTCAGTAAAATGAACAGAGAAGGATTGCTCATAATTGAGATTAAAAATGTACTTTTCTATGTGAGAATGTGGATTGGGCAGATATTGCCATAAAAATTACCTTAGGGGCAAGGATTTTCAACAAATCAGTCAAAGTACCTTTAAACTGAGTAATTGCGTCCTTTGTGGTTTCCTTGACTGTGGACTAAGAATTACGAGCTGTCCTGGGGTTCCCAGGGGTTGTATCAGAAGTACTGGGTGGAGGACTGGTGCTGATACTACCCCGTGGTCCTGGTACAAGGTCAGTGAAATTCCCTGGCATCCAAACCCAGATGGTGCCTTGGGGCCTCTATCATGTGAGTAACATGGCAGTCTGGCAGCCCCAAGCAAGGTGGTCTTTGTCAGTCTCTCTGGTCTCAGCTGCCTTCTGCACTGTCCTCTCTCCCTGCTGTGATGAGCACAGCCTGGCTTCAGTTTTGAAGAGAAGCAGCAGCCTCCAGGCTGACGTGAGCTCCCCTGCAGGTCACTAGATTCTCAAGAGCCGCTTAACATCCTGCATCTCCTTCACCATTCTAGCTGTTGAGGATCTGACATGCAACTGTTCACTCTCCTAAAATGGGTACCTTTCCTCATCTTTGACATACCCACTGAGATGCCAACTGAGTATGTTGGAAAAAAAAGGTTGTACACTTCCAAACGGCAGTTTTCCTCTCAAATAAATGCATCATTTACAAATGAAGGAACAAATGAAATGTCATCAGGTATTTTGCCACCTCTCCACGCCTCACCAGCAGGCTGGTCCAAGCCTGGATACTCCACACGTACAGGGAAGCCTTGTGGTCTGAACCCTTGTGCCCACCAGGCCCCTCTCTGACCTGCCTCTATGGAAGTTTCTCTCATCCTCACTCCCCAGGCAGGTAAGATGATTTGGAACAGGCAGTAAACACAGATGGACTTCTCGGTGTTAGGGGTAAGGGGTTAAATATAGGAATTAAAGGTAGTGTCCAAATGTGATATTATTGTTAATAAGAAATACATGTTGGGTCTTTACTCCAGGCCCTGGCACCTGAACTCTTAAAACCTTTGTAATTTCCAGAGTGATAGGGGTGGAAGGAGCATTTCTTGTTACTCATAATAAGCCCCTTTCACACAGACCTGAATGTGTCCATGAGATGACTGGTGGCAAGATGCTCCTGAGAGCATCAGGGTGAGGACTGGCTCCCAGAGGAACCAACTGTGTGATTAGAGGGTGTGGACTTTCAGCTCCACTCCCAAATCCTGGGGAGGGGAGAGGGACAGAGGATTGGATTGATCACTAAGGGTCAGTGACTTAATCAGTCAAGCCTACCAGAAAACAAAGCAGGGGTCTGGAAAGTGCTCGGTCGCTGAGTGCGTCCTTGGGCCAGGAGGGTGGCACGTGTGTGTGTTTGCTCTGTCGCTAAGTTGGGTCCAGCTCTTCGTGACCCCACCAGGCTCCTCTGTGCAGGGAATTTTCAAGGCAAGAACACTGGGGTGGGTCGCTATTTCTTCCTCCAGGGGATCTTCTGACCCAGGGATCACACCTGCACCTCCTGCACTGGCGGGTGGATTCTTTACCTCCAGCACCACCTGAGGGTAGCACACCCAACTGCAAGGGCACAGGAGTCCTGCTCTGGGAATCCTTCTGGACCCGTTCATCTCGTTGTTCTTCTGTATCGTTTATAAAATCCCGTATAATAAACTGGGAAGAGTAAGAGCAGATTCCACCTGAGGAGGAGGTCATGGCCATGCCCGATTTGTAGGCACTTCAGACAGAAGTGGTGTCCGAAGGTGGGGGTCATTCTTGTGGGACTGAGCCCTTAGCCTGTGGGATTGTCACTCACTCCAGGTAGTGTAAGAATTGAATTAAATTGCAGGAGACCCAGTTGGTGTCCTCAGAGAATTAGAGAATTGTGTGGGAAACCCACGCACTTGATGTCATATGCGTTGTGAGTGGAGAAATCGTTTTCTCACCAGGCTGTCTGAATTAATGTACATTTTTAAAGCATAGTCATTAAGAACACAGACCCTTTTGCCAGACCACTTAACCTCTATGAGCCTCCATTTCCGCAACAGCAAAATATTAGTACTACCAGGCTCATTGAGTTATGAGAAGGATTGTGTGATTTAATATTTATAGGTAATTTAGAAATTTCCTGGTCCATAGTTAAGAAATAATGCTTAATTAAATGAATGAATAAAGTGGAATCCGTTTTTTCCTGTCCTACTTTGTCCTCTGTTTTCTCTTTTTTGGCCTCATGGGTAATTCATTTTCTATTCCAATTTATACTTTTTATCATGAGCCATTGGACATGGAACAACAGACTGGTTCCAAATAGGAAAAGGAGTACGTCAAGGCTGTATATTGTCACCCTGCTTATTTAACTTATATGCAGAGTCCATTATGAGAAACGCTGAGCTGGAAGAAGCACAAGCTGGAATCAAGATTGCCAGGAGAAATAGCAATAACCTCAGATATGCAGATGACACCACTCATGGCAGAAAGTGAAGAGAAACTGAAAAGCCTCTTGATGAAAGTGAAAGTGGAGAGTGAAAAAGTCGGCTTAAAGCTCAACATTCAGAAAATGAAGATCATGGCATCCAGTCCCATCACTTCATGTGAAATAGATGGGGAAACAGTGAAAACAGTGTCAGACTTTATTTTTCTGGGCTCCAAAATCACTGCAGATGGTGACTGCAGCCATGAAATTAAAAGATGCTTACTCCTTGGAAGGAAATTTATGACCAACCTAGATAACATATTCAAAAGCAGAGACATTACTTTGCCAGCAAAGGTCCATCTAGTCAGGGCTATGGTTTTTCCAGTGGTCATGTGTGGCTGTGAGAGTTGGACTGTGAAGAAAGCCGAGTGCCGAAGAATTGATGTTTTTGAACTGTGGTGTTGAAGAAGACTCTTGAGAGCCCCTTGGACTGCAAGGAGATCCAACCAGTCCATTCTGAAGGAGATCAGCCCTGGGATTTCTTTGGAAGGACTGATGCTAAAGCTGAAACTCCAGTACTTTGGCCACCTCATGCGAAGAGTTGACTCCTTGGAAAAGACTCTGATATTGGGAGGGATTGGGGGCAGGAGGAGAAGGGGACAACAGAGGACGAGATGGCTTGCTGGCATCACCGACTCGGTGGACATGAGTTTGGGTGAACTCCGGGAGTTTGTGATGGACAGGGAGGCCTGGTGTGCTGCGATTCATGGGGTCGCAAAGAGTCGGACATGACTAAGTGACTGAACTGAACTGAACTGATGTTCAGCTAATACCTTTATTATACTTCACTTTGGTTTCCATGAAGGGCTAAATAATAGCAAAAAAGAGAAAACCAAAAACCAAACAAAATTTGCTATTGAAATATTCCTACTCAAGGGTACAACAGAAAATGTTTATTCATGAGTTGAGAATACCACTGTTTATATATTACTTCTTCATAATTTTTATTTTCCATTATGAACATAAAGAGGAACGTCATGCTATGAGAAAGGAATTAGCATGCATTTTTCTTTGCTACTGAAAAATAGCTCGTAATATGTCACTTACCTGAAACAATCATGTATTCTATCTGCATCAGTGATTTTAAACCAGGTCAATTTTGTGCATCCTCCTTCCCACAAAAGGGATGTTTGGCAGTGTCTGGAGACACTTTTTGGTTGGTGTAATTAGGGGAAATGTACAACTGGCATCTAGTGGGTAGAGGCTTGGGATGCTGCTAAATATCCTAAAATTCTCAGGACAGTTCCCATGAAAAAGCATTATCCACCCTCAACTGTCAGTAGTACCAAGGTTGAGGGTCTCTGATTTGTATAAGGTCTACATAATTTGTGTTTACTCCTTATCTGTTCTGAATAGATATATCCAATTTTGATGGCTGCCTTTTTAAAAATTTTTGATGGCTGTCTTTACAAAATGTGTTCTGATTGAACACAGCTTGAACTAAAAACACTTGAATTATGGTTATGATAATTTGGACCCTCAGAATGCTAATGGCCTAGTTTTAATGTCAGTCTAGTTCTCATCTAGTTCTGTCTTCATCTTTTCATTAAGTGGGAGTTGATACCTTGAGTTGTAGATTTTCAATTGCTGTGTGCCCTCTAAGCAGCGATCCCGTTTGGCTCACGTCACATGGACACACATGTTTGCGTGGCTGGAGGGCCTTGCAAGACTTGATTTGCTGAATGTACTGTCTGAAATGTCGAGACGATAAATACTTTAAAAAGGCAAACGTTTAAAACGCTTTTTATAAACACTGGTCGTTTATAACAGTAATCATTCTATAACACTATCTATTGAGACATTTGAGCTGTTATGGTGATGTAAGATGAAGAGAGAGGACACTGGAAATGTACTCGCATGGTCAGGGTCATCTGTAAAATCTTCATGAGTGTCTCCTCCTGGAGGCAGCCCTGAGACAGGGCGGCGTGTTTCCATGTGTCCCAGAGCCTACTTAGTTTCACTAAAGCATCCCAAGACTCGGGCACCCTTTGTTCTCTGTCTCCTCCTAAGCTAAATGTCTAAGAAATGAAGCAGTATGTAGCAGTGGGAAGACAGAGAAGGCATTGGAATTTTATCGATGACAGTAGAATTGGGGAGACTGATAGGCCTTAAAAGCTAATCGAATGACTCTTAGCATTTCGTAAATGAGGAAAATGAGATCAATCTACCCTTTCTTTCAGTCAAAATTTAGTAGTGCCTTCCTTGTCTCATCTTGAAATAATTTTCCAAATTGTAAGAGAAGCCAGTTAAGGATTTTAAACAAGGGGTGAAGAGGGGTGGAGACCAGATTTTCATTTTCAAAGATTACCGGGACAACAGTATAAAGAAAAATGGGAGGTGACCAGGATTATTGAAAGCAAGGAGACCTGTTGTAAGCTCATTAGCACAACCCAAATATGAAATGATGGCATCCCAGACTGAAGCAGCTTGAATGGAAAAGAAAAATGGACTGGAGAGTTAATACAGGATTAGATTTTATAGGGCTTGACTATAAATCAAGTGTAAAAGGTGGAGAATGGGATATGAGGAGAGGTCTAAGGCACTACCAAAAGGCTGAGATTAGTTGAGGAGGTGAGGCACGGTGCTGCTCATCAAACACTAGAAATCCAGGCTTCCCGGACGGCTCAGTGGTAAAGCATCTGTGTGCTGGTGCAGGAGACACAGGTTTGTATCCTGACCTGGGAGGATCCCACATGCCACAGAGCAACTAAGCCCATGCTCCCCAGCAAGAGAAGCCACCACAGTAAGAAGCCCCCACTCTCTACAACTAGAGAGCAGCTCAAGCAGCACAGCCGAAAAAATAAATAAAACTATTTTTAAAAAGCCACTAGAAATCAGAGTCAGCCTAAGGACTCGGAGAAAAGTGACAGGTTGAATGGAGATGTGATGTAGAAGTGACAGTGGACCCCCAGCAGAGGTAATAAATAGTTCGGTGAACAGCTTTGCTGCTTAGCTGAGATGTCAGGGATACAAACAGAGGCCAGTATGCTCTGCTCAGCTCAGAAATAGTCCACGTCTGAGTCTTTTCCCTGGTCACAGCCACCCAGATCCCATGCCGCATTGTGGCGTTGTCTGAGCGGAGCCAGAACGTTTGCTCAGCTTGGGCTGAAGTGCCTGGCGAGGCTGGCACAGGAGACTTGGCAGCTGCTGGGGTCGGGTGTTCTCTGTCTCCATGTAAACCAGCGTGGGTGCCCTCCTCACAGGCAGAGCCCAGCTTCTCCAGCCTTTCTCTCTGTCTCCGTGATCCTCTCAACAGTCAAGTCGGCTTGTCTTTTCTGTGTAGGGCCCCAGGACTAGGGTGCCCGGTCTGTGGTTGGACCTGCTCACTCCCCAGGTCTAATGTCCACTGATGAAATCTCCCTTGCCCTCCCCATCTACTCCGGGGGCAAAGGTCCTGCTGTTGTTCAGTCGCTAATTTGTGTCCGACTCTTTGGGACCCCATGGATTGCAGCACGCCAGGCTTCCCTGTCCTCCACTGTCTCCTGGAGTTTGCTCAGATTCGTGTCTGTTGAATTGATGATACTGTCTAACTATCTCATCCTCCTTTTGCCGTCAGTCTTTCCCAGCATCGGGGTCTTTTCCAGTGAGTTGGCTCCTCGCGTCAAGTGGCCCGAAGTATTGGAGCTTCAGCATCAGTCCTTCCAATGAGTATTTGGGATTGATTTCCTTTACTATTGACTGGTTTGATCTCCATAAGAACCCCATCAGAGATCCTGACCCAGTTACTTTTCTTCTCTTCCTGCTCAATGACGTGTGGGTCTTTCTTACAGCCTTAATTTTGCAGATCTGCCAGTTTCTGGTTAGTTTTCAGTGAGAATTGTTCCCCATGTGGATGTGTGTTTGACGCGTTCGTAGGGGAGGGGAGCCCCACATCCTCTTACTCCCATATCTTAATCTCTGCCCTGAAGTAACTATTTTATTGTCAACAACCATGTCACATTTTATCTAGTTTCATAAATGTTTCATTCATTGTATGTTCTTGTAATTATTTGTATTTGTAGTTTATCATTAATATAATCCATTTTATTACAGCAGTGCTCAAGTTTTTAAAGGAGAAAACAAATCACTTGGCAGAATAGATATTGTCATGTTGTTTATTCACGGTTGTTCTGAGGCAGACTTGGAGGGCAGGAAGGGAAGTAGGGTTGGGCAGAAGGTGGAAGGTTGGTCTTCAGTCTGACTCTAATCTACTTGGAAAGAAGAACCTCATGTAAAACTTAATGCATCTGCATGAACGGAAATCAATCGAATTGATTTTTGAGGGACTTGTTCCTTTGCTGCCATTTAAAAATTCAATACCATGTAATGCTCTAGGATAAGGTCACTACAAAGATCAACTGAAAAAAAATAAAGTTTTACTTAATGCATGAAGATCACACATTGGCAGGAGGCTTTACTTGTACGACTTTTCCGTGAAATTTGAAGTTTTCATTTAATTACAAATCTATAATATGCAAGTAGGCATTGTGCTTTCCAGCTCTAAGAAATCCATTCTTCCACCGATGTGTGAAGGATTTAAATAGCCTTCAGCTCTCCACACTAATAGATTTTCTCTTCTTCCCTCTTGAATCTGTAGCATATATTGCTGTTGCCCAAAGGACTCTGAGTAGTGTCTTTGAGCACATTTAAGAATTAAATATTAAAATTCTACTAAATCATAATGCCAAAGTGATAAAATATCTGCAATAATTATACCCACTGGATTATGACAATAGAACTTTGTTTATTCCATTAAAAATAAGAAGCATCAGTAACTAAAATTTGCATGCAGAAGTTTTTATTCTTTAAAAACTGTTTGCTTGCAAGTGGTAGTATTCTTCTAAAAGTCAACTGTAGTGTTCAAATTGTGCTGATCATAATCTCAGATTTATTACTAAGTCACCATTAAGCACCAGTGTTTTATGGTTTTTAAATTGGGTTTTTTAAACATAAACACAGATGTATGTATAATGTATGTGTATGTATGTAGTCAGTTGATAAAAATAAAAAAGCATCACGACCATTATTGTGTAATTAGCAACATCAAGTGATTATAAAGATGAATTCAAGTGGAAGATTGATTCTTACATAAGGCTATGCATCATTTAGATCCTAGCTAGGGATTCTTCTTTGTTTTCCAAATCTCCTTAGTATGACAGCTTTAGTCATTCCTAGAGAATTAAGAGTTCATCACCCTTAGGCTTCTGCTGGGAGGATTGGAGGATGTGGAGGTGGCCACATGTGCAAGAAAAGGGCACGCCCTGCAAGTGCACCCCTTGCCCAAGGCTGACACTGTGGCCTCCTTGTTTGGTGTCACCCATCCATCTCTCCAGGCTGACACCGTGGGCCTCTGTCCTTGGAGTCACCCTCCATCTCTCCAGGCTGACACCATGGGCCTCTGTCCTTGGAGTCACCCTCCATCTCTCCAGGCTGACACCATGGGCCCCTTGTCTTTGGTGTTAGCTAGGTGGACTGATTCAGTACCCAACCTCTTCCTGGGCAAGATGCGATTCTCCTCTTCATGAAAGAAACCCACTGCCCAGAACTGTGTTAACCGAACATCTCACACCCTTCCACCCCAACCTCAACACTGTGGGGCCTGATTTTTTTTTCATTTCTAGAATTGAATCTGTCCATCCAACATTTGTTACCTTTAACCCTAGGATAACAGAATGATTTCCTGGAGGAGGACATGCCAACCCACTCCAGTATTCTTTCCTGAAAAATCTCATGGACAGAGGAGCCTGGAAATCTACAGTCCATGGGGTTGCAAAAGAGTTGTACACACTGAGAGACTGAGTATGTACAACACACACAAGAGTGATAGCAGGGAGGAAGAGAGGAGATGTGCTCTAATATGTTGACCTTTGATGGGAAGCCAGCACCATGCAAGGCATGCACCATACTTTAAATCTATGATCAGATTCAGTCTTCATAAAAACTTGAAAACTAAAGCTGCAAAAAAAGAATTAGCTTATCTTGTTTCTGTAGCTGATATGGGGGCAAAGGAAATACAAACCCTGGAGCATCTGGCACAAAATCCCATGTTTTGAAAATTACATTGTTTTACCAAACCTCATTGATGCTTTTGAACTGTGGTGTTAGAGAAGACTCTTGAGAGTCCCTTGGACTGCAAGGAGATCAAACCAGTCAATCCTAAAGGAAATCATTCCTGAGTAACTATTGGAAGGACTGATGCTGAAGCTCCAATACTTTGGCCACCTGATGCAAAGAACTTACTCATTGGAAAAGACCCTAATGCTGGGAAAGATTGAAGGCAGGAAGAGAAGGGGATGACAGAGGATGAGATGGTTGGATGGCATCACCAGCTGAATGGACATGAGTTTGAGTGAGCTCTGGGAGCTGGTGATGGACAGGGAGGCCTGGCGTGCTGCAGTCCATGGGGTCACAGAGTCGAACACAGACTGAGTGACTGAACTGAACCAAAACCTCAACTACTTTTTTATGTACACTAAATTTGAGGAAAACAGCCCTCATCTCTTTGTCCCAAAGATTTTTACATGAACGTAATCAAGATTTGAATAGTTAGAGCTAAGCCCCAGCTTTCTCCAAGCGTGGAGTCATGAGCACTGCTAGTAAGTGTTTAACGTGGCAGACAGCCCCTTCTGTCAACTGTGAGCTGCTTCAGCTAAACCGCTCCTTCCCCCATGAGGCCATCCTCATCTCTGCATGAAGTTATCTTTATCCCTCAGGGGGGCTTCTGACTTTGGACCTTCAAGCCATTGGCATTGATGCTGCCTCTTCTGCCAGTTTGCAAAGGACTTTGGCCCTAGTTTCCGTCTTGATTAGCTCAGGAATGACAGCACCACGTGACAGGATGCTGTCTTTGTGTTTGTCTGGGAAGCTTTTTCTCTCACTGTCTCTAAAACTCATTATGAGGATTATGCTCACCCAGGCTTTTGGCAGAGGTTCCATGATACCCGTTGGATTACAGAACTTGCTTTCTGCAATTATTCCCTGAAATTAAGGCAAATATATATATATATATATATATATATATATATTTTTTTTTTTTTTTTTTTTTTTTTTTTTTCTTATAGCCCTTTCCTAAAATTCCAGGTGAAATGCTTTGTTTGCTTTTTGCCAACTTACTTGAATTTATGAACTCAACCCAAGCTCAGTATACACTTTTAACTTGGTTAGTCCTCATTTTCCAGAATTTTATCAGTTATTTGTCTTAGATGATTTTATAGCTAATTTGTTGTTGCTGTCTCATGTAGATATCAACAGGTGCCTGGAAACACCTGGAATCACTAGTTTTTAATTTTAAATAAAATTAAAAACTAGTGATTGGTACCATCAGTGTTCTTGGTAAAATAAAAGTAGATATGCAGAATAATATAAAGTTGATCATGGAATACTATGGTAGCAGTGATTTTATTTCTGAGATCTCAAATGTAAGCTAAATATTTCCTTAAAAAGTAGGTATCAATAATTCCAGATATGAAAAAAAAACTTAATTGGGGTGGTTTTATCAGAATATTGTAGGCAAGTGTTCTAGCCTGGTTTTAGGATGTTAATGTCCATATCCTTTGAGAATTTCTAAATATATTGGTAGAAAGGTGTGTGTGTGTGTGTGTGTGTATATATATATATATATATATATATATATATATATAAATCTTAAGAGATTCCAAAAACATGTATATGTATTTATGTATGTATGTATATATGTATGTATGTATGTGTATGATATTACTAGAAATGTAACATCTGAGGGTATTTTAGTTTAGAGTGATTGAAAATTTTCTTATCTTGATTGGTGTGATTGGTGGTTAATCATGTGTCTGCTGCTGCTGCTAAGTCACGTCAGTCGTGTCCGACTCTGTGCTACCCCATAGACAGCGGCCCACCAGGCTCCTGTCCCTGGGATTCTCCGGGCAAGCAAACTGGAGTAGGTTGCCATTTCCTTCTCCAGTGCAGGAAAGTGAAAAGTGAAAGTGAAGTCGCTCAGTCGTGTCAGACTCTTCATGACCCCATGGACTGCAGCCCACCAGGCTCCTCCATCCATGGGATTTCCCAGGCAAGAGTACTGTCTATGCATACCAAATTCATCAAATTATACATTTTGTAAGATCCATGCATTTCGCTAATGGAAATTTTGCCTGAGAGAAAAATATTGGTAAAATATGTCTATTAATGTACATTTAAAGAAGTCTAAAAAATATTTTATGGTCTACAAGGAGGAACTGAGGTGGCTATTTTCGTCGTCTTCCTTCCTTTTCCTTGCACTAATAAACCATTTGAATGAGAACCTGCATCTTTTGTTTCATTTCCCCTCTGCACCTGCACCCTCTAGCAGCAAGGCAGCAGCTGCTAGATTCAGGAGAAGGCGAGGAACGTGTCCTCCCCTGGGGGAGTCTTCACGGCTCCAGAAGGACCGCCACTCTGCAAGTACCTTGATTTTAGCCAGCGAGACCCATTTTAGATCTCTGCTCTTCAGAATTATTAGGCAGTTCATATGAGGGGAGTGACCGCGTTCGCGGTGAGGCTACAGCAGCACTTGGAAACTGATGGCTGTCTTAAGCTTAGAAACTCCCCCTCCTCCTTGAAACGACAGTGCGAGCTTCACCTTTACCTCTTCGTACCCTCGGTCTCCCTATAAACGTTTTCTCTAAGAGAAGGATTTTTTTTAAGCCTCTAGAAATCTAATTGTGGATGATTTAATGTCTCTTTAAACACAGCATTCCAAGTCTTAACTTGTTATATTATTTCTCAAATTAGGACTTCTCCAGGTCTTCATCTTTCTGTAAATGGTGTGACTATTTCCCAGACATTATGGTCAAGACAGACAGCGGAGCACATGTGGCCTTCTTTCCTGATAACAGTTCCCTTGAGGATCATCATGTGGGGTCACTTGCAGGGAGAAGAGTAATCTGTAGAAAAGGATATTTGCCGGTATTATATGGGGTAAACAGAGAGGCATAGTCATCACTTAATACCTCTTAGCATTATTATTTTTTTGCACACATTCTAGTCCTTCTGCAAAATAGATTTCTAGAAGTAGCCTGTTCTAAATATGCAAATAATATGGAGATCTGGAAATTGCCTAGTGATTTGCATTACTCAGTTCCCAGGCATTATTTTATAAAATGTTTGTATGATTATGTCATAATTTTATTGCCAGATTATGTGTGCAAAATAAATTTGTATCTCCCCAAAGGATTTCAGAGATAGATTCTGTGTACTAAAGAATTTCTTTCTTTTCTTCAGTAACATTTTAAAATAAATCATTCAAATGAGTATCTGCTGCATAATGTAGGGATTTTTCCCTTTTTTTTTTTTTTAGCTTTTTATGTCTTTTCCACAAATCATGCTTGGATAGATACTTTTAAAAGATTTTAACAGTTGAAAAGTACACAGAGCAAAATGGGAAAGAAGCATTTGCCATCCTCCTCTGTGATAATGCCAGTTTAATGCTGGGGTGTCTGAGGAGTATTGTTAAAGAAATTGTTAAAGAAATAAAAGCTTCTGAAGCTGTTAATTAGACTTATTCTCTCATTTCTTCACTGATTTATTTATTTATTTTTATTCAAGGTCATGCTCAAAGTCCTAGCCTACTTGGCTGCTAATTTTAGTCTTCTATTTTATTGTAGCAAGAATACTTAACAAGAATGCTACCCTCATAAATTTTTCAATGTAAAATACAGTATGGTTGGCTATAGAAACAGTGTTGTGCAGTGGCTCCCTCTAAGGATGCGTGTTGCAAACTTGAGATTTTATTCCCATTGATTAGCAAGTCCCCATTTCCCGCTTCCCCCAGCCCCAGATAACCACCATTCTCTGTTTCTGTGAGTTCGGCTGTTTTAGTCTCCTCATAGGAGTGGAATCATGCAGTGTTTGTCCTTCTGACACTGGCTCGTTTCACTGAGCATAATGCACCCCCCCCAAGTTCATCCATGTTACTGCAGATGGCAGGATTTCGCTGGTATTTAAGGCTAAATAACTTTCTGTTATATGTATATACCGCATTTTATCTCTTCATTTGTCAAAGGATATTTAGGTTGTTTCCACATCTTGGCTACTGTGAATAGTGTTTCCATTGAACATTAGAGTGTGTGAATGTCTTTTCAAAATGCTGATGTCAGTTCATATTGATAAGTAGCACAGGAGTGTGATTGCTGGATCATAAAATAATTCTGTTTATAACTTTCAAAGAAATATCTGTACTGTTTTCTATAGTGGCATTGGTCTTGACAATGATTTTCATGGATATGACAACAAAAACATGGGCAACGAAACCAAAAATAGACAAGTGGGACTTCATCAAACTAAAAGGACATAGTTAATGAAAAGAAAAGCTACAGGATGGGAGAAAATATTTGCCAACTATGTATCAGAAAAGGGATTAATTTCCAAAATGTAGGGAACCTTTACAACTCAATAGCAAAAAGAAAGCCCTCAGAAGTTAATTTTAAAATGAGCTGATTAATAACCTGATTAAAACATGAACCTCATTAAAAAGTGAGAGACATGAATAGACACTCTCCAGAGTGTCACAAATGGCCAATAGGTATATGAAAAGATGCTCAGTATCGCCAGCCCTCAGGGAAATGCAAGTCAGGACCACACTGAGCTGTCACCGCACACCTGTTAGGGTGGTTATTATAAAACAAAGGCAGCAGGTACTGACCAGGGTTTGGAGAAATTGGGACCCTTACAAGTTTAGTCTGCAGTGTACGCTACCAAGATTGTGGCTTGTTGACTGATAGCTGATATTCGTGACAATGGGTGGTCCATCAGGAAGTTAGTTTTTTCCTGTTATCCCAGTAGTGGCAGACTTTGTTCAATTTTAATGTCCTGAGTGCATCCAGCTTTGGGTTGGTTTGTTGGTTGGTCTTTTTTTCCTGTAATTTATAATTAACAAGATATTTTTTAGTAATTTTGTTTTCTGAATAAAGCAAAACTAGCACAGTATTTTAGGTTAATAATTTGCTTAAATCATCCTACTTTCAAGAGTGTTCTCAGTATCATTTTTAGCTGGTTATATGTTATGCGATTAGAACTGAACTGTCTAATAAGTGCTGGAATGTCTCTAATGAAACTTATCAGAAAGGTTGTGAGAAATATTAGCGTATATCTTTTATAATATGTGATAAATAATAGCATAATCAAATCTGGTTCTCTATTTCAGAGTTTTAATCAGGTTTTATCATTTTCTTGCTACTAATATTGAGCATACTTTGTGAAACGTCAATTCTTTTAAGAAGCTGATGTCCATAATAACATGGTAAAAGCATTGGAGAAAAACATTAGAAGTGGGAGGATTTTAGGAAACCTCTGATCTGAGAACCCGAGTTTGAGAATGAATGGTCCTGGCTGGCTCTTCCTTCATGCTGACCTGTTATGTGAAAGGAGTGAGTGGCTGCAATGATGGGGTATCCAGAGTCAGGGCAGGGATCTTGACATCCATCTATCTCCCATTATCTGTGGGCTGCTGGGAGTCCACACTCATGTACTGCTTTATACAGTTTTCACAAAAGTTCTGGGGAAAAGACTTTGTATCTCTGTTCTAAAGTCCTCATTAAAAAAAGGAATTTTTAATATTGGAATGTAGTTGACTTCCAAGGTTGTGTTGAAGTCTCCACCTTTAATGTGAAGACTGAAACTGAAAATCTGTTGCTATGGGCTGAACATGATGAAAACATACATGATTTCCAGCCTTTCCTAACCAAAGTTCACGTGTTGAAACCCTAACCCCCAATGTAATGGTATTCCGAGGTGCAGCCTTTGGGAGATAATTAGGGTTACAGTGGTTCACTGAGGGTGAGACCACCATGAAGGGATCAGTGGCCTTATAAGAAGAGAGAGAAACTGAGCTCCTTTTCTTCATGCATTTATCTGGGAAGGGCCATGTGAGGACCTAGTGAGATGGGGTCCATCTACAGGACAGGACAGGAAGAGAGCTCTCAGCAGAACATGACCTTGATGGCACCCTGATCTCTGACTTGGAGTCTTCCAGTCTAGAGTATTCGGTCACAGCAGCCTGAGAGCCCAGGTATCTGTCAAATAACTTTCCCAAAGTTGCCAAGATACTGAATTGAGCTCTCAAAGCAGATAGATCTCTGTGCCAGTCTATCCCTTGGGGCTTAGATGTCAGGCTCTATGAGGCTATTGTAATACTTTCATTGGCTGTCCATCACTACTTAAACTATTACCAAGCCATTGTAAACACACACACACACACACGCATAATTAAGGCTCATATTTATGGAGTGTTTACTATAACCAGCCACTATGCCTAATATTTTATAAAAGTTGTCTCATTTCAGCTAGTTTTCTGCCCCTTTTTTTTTTTTTTTAACTTTTGGTCTCTTTTTCTTCTCCTGAAAGATGACACTTTACTCTTACCTTCTTCAATAAATTCTCATGTCTGATTCTGGAGAGAAATTACAATAGAGTCCATGGGGAAGAAAAATGAGTTTATTCAAAGGCTACAGATACACATCTTTATGATTTTCTTATTAATGTATTCTAGGTGGATGTTATAAATTTGTGCAGTGTAATTTCTTAAAAAAATTTTTTAAAGAAATTCTACTCTTTAGCACATTTTGGTGATTACCATGAGCCCTAAACTAGGAGAAATTGGGAAATTTATGCTTTTAGAGCTTTGTCATTGTTTCAGTGTACGGCCTTGAGTATATCATTTCATTTCTTGATGTTCCCCAATTCTGACATCCATCCATGATTGCATCTTAGGAGAGGTTACATGAAACAGTAAAATAATGCATGTGAGTGCTTGGCTAGCATCAGCTGTATTATAGAATAGCCTCTGGGGAATACCCTAGTGAATGAAGAGTTTCCATACAGAGGGCAAAGGGTCTGTGGTTGGATGCTCTTCCTGCCTGTCTTCTGCCTGCATCCATGCTTAGCAGAGAGACCTTAGGTCAACCTGGAAAACACAAGTCACTGGCGAAACAATCTTTCAACAAGTTTCTAATGAGAGCCTACAGGGAATATGAGACTCATTAAAATGAAGATGAGGCGATCAGAGAGATCTGAACAGGGTCACTAAGTGAAGGAACTGTAATCCATTGAGGAGATTAGAGATTCATCTGTCTGCTCCATAAACACACACTGGTAATGTGTCAGGACCTGTGTCAGCCGCTGAGGACGGAGCAGGAGAAAAGACACGGCCCCTACAGGTGTACAGGACCCAATGCAGGATTCTCCAGCAGTGTTCTGCGAAGCCCTGGGGAATGTTCTCTCAGTGTCTCTCTGTTGAAGAGAATTTCATAACATGATTCCTGTTGACTCAACAGTGCTCTAGCTTATACCCTGAAACAAAGAGTCCTGAAGGAGGTGAAGTACCGTTTTTTAGACGCATAGGTTATAGAATCATGTAGATACGGTGTGAATCCCTTTTTTGTATTCCATGTAAAACCCTGAGCTTTCACGTAGCAACCCTAAACTTCAGCTTTCTAACCCACTCAGTGGTGGATAATCCAGTTCCAACCTCATGATTTGGTTAAGAAAATTAAATAAGATGTAATGTGTTTGCTATAGCAAAGATATATAATAAATTCTTGGAAATGTTTAGCCATTGTTAGTATTCTCATAATCATCACCTGATTAAAATTTTGTAAAAGAGATGAGATAGGAAGAATAGTGCTGCCTTAGTTTGCTGCTGCTAATTCGCTTCAGTCGTGTCCGACTCTGTGCGACCCCATGGACTGCAGCCTACCAGGCTCCCCCGTCTCTGGGATTCTCCAGGCAAGAACACTGGAGTGGGTTGCCATTTCCTTCTCCAATTCATGAAAGTGGAAAGTGAAAGTGAAGTCGCTCAGTAGTGTCTGACTCTTAGCGACCCCGTGGACTGCAGCCTACCAGGCTCCTCCATCCATGGGATTTTCCAGGCAAGAGTACTGGAGTGGGGTGCCATTGCCTTCTCCTGCCTTAGTTTAGGTTACCCCAAAAGTAATAATGAGAATTAGTCTCTTTTTTGAAGGCTTTCATCTTTTTCTGTGGACTGGCATAATTTAAATAGCATAGGAATTACATGATCTATTAATGTAGATTAAACTCAGTAGCAAAACTATCTGAGCCTCTGTTGAATTCAGCTATGGTTATTGGTCTGTTCAAATTTTCTGTATCATTTTGGGTCAAACAGAATATTGTGTTTTGACAATAAGTTGTCCATTTCTCTCAGTTTCCAAATTTATTATCATGAGTTTGTACAAGATGCTTTAATATAAAGCATAGATTGTGAGACATGGACTTAAGTTGTTTATTTGGAAAGATTCTGAGAAACATCACAAGAGACCAGGGAAGTAATATGCAAAAGGGATAGAACTTTTAAAAAAGAAGAAGAAAGGCATTATCAAGCGTGTTACTCCTGCGAGCCACTGGAGCTTAGCCCTGTTGGAAAACTCTGGCATCAGTGCTGAGCACACACAGCTCACTTACCGCACGGACAGCGAGAGGGAGCTGGGTATGTGTGCCTCCAGCTCTGACTCTCCATCTGTGATCGGTTCCCTGGCACTCACGTCCTGCATCCTGCTGGGGCTCAGTCGGCTCTAGAGGCCAGAGAGAGCCTTGAGAGAATGAGACGTGCCTTGGAAATTGGAGGCTGGTCTGTGGACTAGCGTTCTATGATAAATTACTGCAGAATTACCAACTTAAAACAGTACCCACTTACTGTCTCACAGTTAGGAAAGTCAGAGGTCCAGGCACAGTTTGACTCTACTGAATTCTTGGTATAGAGTCTCATAGAGCTTAAAGTGTCCACCATGATGTGTTCCTTTCTGGAGGTTCTAGAGGTACGCCAGTTTCCCAGTTCGTTCAGGTTGTTGGACAAATTTGGTTTCTTGAAGTTGTAGCACTGAGGTTTCCTTTACACCTGGAGGCTGCTCACATTCTTTCTTATGCAGATTCCCACCAGCATTGTGGGGCCAGGCCCTCCTTAACTTGCCTTTCTGTTCCATCTCTTGAACTTCAGCTGGAGAAATTTCTCAGCTTCTATTTGATCATGTGATTACATTGGATGCACCCAGATATTCTAGAATAATCTCCCTTTATCAAGGTCCATAACCTTAATTGCATTTGCAAACCCCTCCTTCTTCCTCTCATAGAACATAACATTTGCACAGCTCCCAGGGGTCAGGGGTTTGGGCCCCTTTGGCATCACTTGGTTGGAAGTGAAGAGAATTGATTCCATGATGTTTTACTTATGGAATCTGGGATATGATACCTTGAGAGCCACCTCTGTGCCTTTTTTTATGATAAGTATATCCAAATAGATTTGTACCAAGTGCTCTTTCAAGCAGAAGAGAGAACTGACACATTCCAGTTGATGCTGTGTCCATGAATGCTTGTCCTGTGTTAGTAGTGATCACTTGAAGAAATCTGCCACAAAGCCCTCAGTGACTGAGACAATGCACCACCAAGCTCCTTGGGGAAGCGCTAAGTAGAAATTTTGTGCTTTTTAAAATTGAGGTATAGTATTTGCAATATTGTGACAGTTTTAGGTGTACAGCAAAGTGATTCATCACTGGTTCAATGGACATGAACTTGGGCAAACTCCAGGAGATGGTGTGGGACAGGAAGGCCTGGCATGCCCATGGGGTCGCAAAGAGTTGGACATGACTTGGTGACTGAACAGCAACAAAGGTGATTCATATGTGTGTGTGTGTGTGTGTGTGTGTATGTTCTTTTTCAGATTCTTCTCCATTATAGGTTATTATAAGATATTGAGTACAGTTCCCCGAGCTATACAGCAGATCTTTGTTGTTTTTTCACATATACAATAGTTGTGTCTTAACTCCTCATTTATCCCCTTTGGTAACAAGTTTGTCTCCTGGTGTCTGTGAGTCTCTTTCTGTTTTGTAAATTCATTTGCATCATTTTTTTGATTCTACATATAAGTGATATCACATGATATTTGTCTTTCTCTGTCTGACTTCACTTAGTATGATCATCTCTAGGTCCATCCATGTTGCCCCAAATGGCATTATTTCATTATTTTTATGGGAGAGTAATATCCCATTGTTTATATTACCACCCCTTTATCCATTCCTCTGTCAATGCACATTAAGGTTGCTTTCATGTCTTGGCTATTGTTAACAGTGCTGCTGTGAACAGCGGGGGCATGTATCTTTTCAAATTACAGTTTTGGCTGGATATATGCCTGGGAGTGGGATTGCTTGATTGTACAGTAGCTCTATTGATGTTTTTAGTTTTTTTAAGGAACCATACTGTTTTCTATAGTGGCTGCACAAGTTTACCTTCCCACCAACAGTGTATGAGGATTCCCTTTTCTGCATACCCTCTCCAGAATTTATTATTTGTAGAATTTTTGATGATGGCCCTTCTAAACTGTGAAGTGAGAACTTTTTGATAATGTGAATAGGTGGACGTTTTGCATTCAAAGGTAAAGAGTTGGGTTAAAGCTTTCTTATCTCTTCCCAGTGCTAGTAGTGATATATTCAGAATATCCCTGAGACTCCATAAAAAATGTCCCTGTGACTTCCGAGTTCCAAAAAATAAAGGCATAGTGTAATAAATAGCATGTCACTGTAGATTACCCAGATGTATAAGAAAGGTTTTGGAGAGCGAGAGGACAGCAGTGTCTACCGTGGTCCTTGGTGATGGAGATTCCCTTTGTTCCTCCATTTCATCTGACTGCACCAAAGCATAGCCCTTGCAAAGCTTTTACAGTGCTTCAAAAGCACACTTTTTGCTCTGTAAAAAATGAAATGCCGGTTAACATTTTCATACTCACGTGTGAACTCTTAGAAAGAAGAAACTATGTGTTTCCTTTTCTATCTGAAGGTTTTATAGCGTGTCATCAATTCTGTTGACCTTATATTTGCTCCCAGGAATACGCTAAGGAAGACATCAGTGGTTTTGGTCCAAGGGCTCCTATGGCTTAACACTTGGCTGGAGACTTGTTTCTTAATAAAGAATTCACTGGGTATGGTCATTTATTCTTACCAGAATCTCTGATACATACTTATTTCCCAGATTGTTTTGTTGGCTTGTTTTTAATTTCCTCCTGATGGAAAAAAAAAATAAAATGGAAAGACCACTGCAGTAATATGTAAAAAAAAAAAAAAAAAAATTACCACCACAAGGATAAGATTTCAAACCACAAAAACTGTGCCAAGTTCCCAGCTAATCTTATCCCAGGAGGGAAAACAAAAGAAAAACAACCCTTAAAGCCAAATTAAATACAATGCTAGAATACTGAACTAGAGTTTGCTTAAAAATGTGCTTACTTGTCCACTAGTTTTGCTTTTACATATATGGATGGATATTAGTCAGAAGCAAATGCTACAGAAAAGCCTTCATTCTCTAATATAATCTATATTCAATTTCTTTGTTGCTTTCAATTTTATTTCCAAACAATGCAAGCCCTGATTCAAGTTGCATATTAAATAACCCTGTGCTGTTTTTTCTACCTTTCATTTTTGCAATGCCATAATTAGATGTGCCTGAGAGACAAAGAAGAATGTTTATCTATGATCATATTTTGTTTATATTATAAGAAACCTTTTGAGAAGTTAAACATAATGCGCATTGTAATTAACTCGGTTCTCTTCAGAAATTGAACTTAATTGAAACAACAAGCAAACTGATTAGCAGGTGGCAAAGCTTAAATGCATCTGGACCAAAACATCATGAATATGTCTTGCTGGGATGTGGTGGTTTTTTTTTTTTTATTAGACTTTCTCTGCAGCCCTATTTTGTTTATTAGGAGTTAACATGCAGCCTGAAAGGACCTATACTTACACGTATGTTGAACACAATGTATGACCCACTCAAACAAGTGTCCCTACATGTGACATGATAAGAGTAAACTTAAGAACTGGCTGTATTTTATGTCACTGATACAAACAAATGATTGACTAACATTTCTCATTTTTTGTTTTGTAATTGATTTTTTTATTAGCTTTTAATCATTTACTAGTGTTTAATCATTCATGATCCCTTAAGGGGAAGAAGGACAATCTAAAGCATGGTTCCTTGCTGAGAGGTGAAAGTATAGTCACAAAACCCTCTGGCTTTTTAATTTTTTTGTGTTCTTGTATAATTTTTTTTAGTCACTCAGAACTAAACTTACTTGTTGGCAGGCTATTATGTATTCCACATTGCATATTTTTGGGTGGAAATGTGGATGTCAGTGATGAAGAAAGAACCTTAGTGTGATAATATGACAAATCCTCTGTCAACCCTAACACAGAGAACTCAGGTGTTCCTCGTTCCCAGGTTCCCTTCGTGGGTTATCCTACCATGTTCATTAATGGCATGTACAATAAAATGCAGTAATTACAGGACTTCTATCAGTGATTTATCTTAAAATTCAGCAGCAGGAAGTATCTGTGTCCGTTGAAGAGCAGGCACGCTTTCCTTAATCAGATAATAGACATTGATGCATGTATATGGAGTCTAGATAAATGGTACAGATGAACGTGTGTGCAGAGCGGAACAGAGATGCGGACGTAGGGAACAGCCGGGTGGACACATGGGCAGGGCGGGGCGCACTGAGAGAGCAGCACTGACGCATGCGCACTACCGTGTGCGAAACAGCGCTCACGCGGGTAGCCCAGGGAGCTTAGCTGAGTGCTCTGCCATGACCAGCGGGTGGCAGGGAGGGGGTATACACATATGCATAGCTGATTCACTTCTTTTGTACAGCAGAAACTAACACAACATTGAAAGCAGTTGTACTCTAATAATAAAATTAAAAAATAGAATAAAAAGGAAAGACCACCTGAAAACAATTTAATTATCAATCAGAATAATTATATTAGACTAGGGCTTTCTATTGAAGAAGGCAATGGCACCCCACTCCAGTCCTCTTGCCTGGAAAATCCCATGGACGGAGGAGCCTGGTGGGCTGCAGTCCATGGGATCGCGAAGAGTCGGACAGGACTGAGCAACTTTACTTTTACTTTTCACTTTCATGTATTGGAGAAGGAAATGGCAACCCACTCCAGTGTTCTTGCCTGGAGAATCCCAGGGATGGGGGAGCCTGGTGGGCTGCCTTCCATGGGGTCGCACAGAGTCAGGCACAACTGAAGCAATTTAGCAGCAGCAGGGCTTTCTATATTTAATCCATCTAAACCTACAGAATTTTAATCTTCTTCTGTTTTTATGCTTTCACAGTGTGGATAGGATTGTGTTTTATATATGTATCCTTATAGGGAAAAATAGAGCTCTTTAGTTGTAAACTTCTTAAAGTAAACTTGAGATCCTGTGAAATACCAGACATCAATTGAGATTCTCCACAATTCAGTTGCACGAGCAAATAATTGAAGAGCAAACATAAGAACCACACGAGGGAATCCACTTTGGAGTAATAGCAGTCTTGTCCAGCAACCTGCTGCTTCAGAAATTAAATTTTTAAGAAGAGCATCTATGATATTTGACTG
The DNA here is from genome assembly GCF_019923935.1 of Bubalus bubalis. Classification (NCBI taxonomy): domain Eukaryota; kingdom Metazoa; phylum Chordata; class Mammalia; order Artiodactyla; family Bovidae; genus Bubalus; species Bubalus bubalis. The sequence goes on along the minus strand of NC_059174.1, from coordinate 3,726,508 downwards.
GGACCTAAAGTTGAGTCAATTCAGCATGAACTCAGCTTGCCCCCCCTTTTTTTTCTGGGAGTAGGCTTATTTCAGCTTGCAATGGATGTTACCCTGTCCTTTGAGGAATGGAACTAGCCCAACTAACGACGAGATAAAAGGAGAACTCTTTAACGCCCATGCCTTCCACAAAATAATCTGAGCTGATTTGAAGCCAAAGTCTATGAACTATCTGGCAATTTTCTTCCCTCTCTGCTTTTATCTTTAATTAAGGGATAGATGAGATGGTTGGATGGCGTCATTGACTCAATAGGCATGAGTCTGAGCAAACTCCAGGGGATAGTGAAGGACAGGGAAGGCTGGCAGACTGCAGTCCATCAGGTCGCAAACAGTCAGACACGACTGAGTGACTGAACGACAACGACAAGGGGCAGACGTGACCTCTGTTTACGGACGCGTGCAGTGTCACGTGGATGATGGTGGGTTGCGCTGATGGGCTCGCTTCTCTGGAGGTGATGTGGACCACGGTGTCACTGACAGCTGTGGGACAGGGAGAAGCTCAGAGAGCGGCGTGTTCTCATTTGTGCATGTGCCAGCGACCACTGTTTAGGTCAGGGGACAAAAGATAATGTTACAACTGTCGTATTTTCCCTCGTCCTTCTCTAAATCTGCCATTCTTATGGGAGCAGGGTTCTGAGACCAGCCATCACCACCTCTTTATCAAATTCCCTCTTCATCTCAAGGCTCAGAGCTTTTTCTCCCCATGTCATAGCCCTTTGCAGAGAGCTGGGGATCTCTAAATCTTAGCTCATGGAGCTCCTGAACCTAGTGGGAAAAATCCAGAGGGAAATTGTGTGCTACAGAGTACACCCCTAGTGGACCAATGAGCGATTTGGGATACAAATGCCATAACTTTGGGTGGTGGTGGTGTTTTTAAATTGAAGTATAGTGTTTTTTGATTTTTTAAAAAATTTACAATATTGTGTTAGTTTCAGGTATACAGCACAGTGATTCAGATACATATTTTTTTCAGATTCTTTTCCATTTTGGTTATTTCAATATATTGAATATAGTTCCCTGTGCTGTACAGTAAATCCTTGTTGTTTATCTGAAAGTAGAAGTGGAAGTCAGTCATGTCCAACTCTTTCTGATCTCATAGACTGTAGCCTGCCAGGCTTCTCTGTCCATGAAATTCCCCAGGCAAGAATACTGGAGTGGGTTGCCATTCCCTTCTCGAGGGTATCTTCCTGACCCAGGGATCAAACCCAGGTCTCCTGCATTGTAGGCAGGTTCTTTACCATCTGAGACACGAGGGAAGCCTGATATATAATAGTGTGTGTCTGTTAATCCCATTTTCCTAATTTGTCCCTCTCCTCTCCCCTTCCCCTTTGGTAACCATACCCTGGTATAGATTTGAATGGTGTCAGTTTTCCTTGTTACTAGACTCAGATGGTCCCCTTGCTATTCAAAACTCAGAGGGATACCGTATCTGTTTGTAGCCCTTTCTTTCCCTCTACAGATACCAAGTGATGAAACAAAATCGAAACTGTGTCTCAAACCTTTCCTTTTATTCCAGATCCCACCAGATTAGTCCCTTATCTTTGGACAGTGGGAGGACCACACTGGATCCCCAGTTGTACAAAACCTTCAGAGAGTTCCATTAACTTTGAATACTTGGAAATCACGTAATTCATTTGCTCAGTGTTCTATTTACTGAGCAGTCATGTCCCATCCTATACTACGTAGTGCGGCTAGACCAAATAGATGAATTAAGAACCTGCTCCTGAGGGAATATTAGCAAAATGACACCTTTGAATACACTTAAGGGAAGAATTATGAAATATGGATTTTTCAAATTTAATACAGTATTTATGATAGAGGAATTGGCTTAAATTTGGGGAGTCAGGGCTGGAGTGTTAGTAAGAGAGAAAGGGACAGAATGGGGATAGGATACTGGGCAGAGAAGGCAAGCGTGAGAGTGCCCATGCGTTGGGAGGGGAGTTCAGGGCAGTGGGTGCTCGGGAAGGATCCTGCAGTTGTGATCGGGTGCGTGCTGCTTTACACTGTTGCCAGCTCCTCTCTCAGCGCCTCCATTCCTGCTGAGCCCGCTGGTTGTGTCAGCTGGGCAATCCCGGGCAATGCTGCACTCTACCTGGAGCTCTGCCCTGCTCAGAGCAGCAGCACCGTGGAGGTTCTCAGGTCATCCCCCGTCTTCTGAGGTGAGCCAGCTCTGGCTGACAGTCGCCACTGACAAGAATTCTGGGATAGTCATCAGGGTAATGACGCCTCAGAAGCTGCTAGTGAGATCTACCCTGGCGTTCTTTCACTAAGGGAGTATACCTAAAATGTTAAACATGAATTTTTAGATGAAGCAGTTTATCTGTGGTCATCCATCAGCGTGACAGGGAGCTCTCAGAGTCTAGTAGGTCCATTCGTGTGGTTTCCTCTAGATTGTTCCGAATAAAATTAGATTGAGTCCAGCCATCACAGAGCTTTACCAGAGGCAATTCTACTTTCCACGCTTTGCAAGGCTCTAAACATTTTGCTGGGGCTCAAGGGAGTTTATCTGTGCATATGGCTTCTCTTTATCACTCCCAGACCTGCCACTCGGATTTCCATTTTAAATTATCTGGGGTGTAGCGATCCCGTTATTTCTGCACCACCACTTCTTGAAGATGTGAAATAGCTCTCATCACAGTCCCCAAAATAGAACACCCAAAACAGAACTAATGAAATCATGGGCATTTTTAAATTAAGAAGAAAAGATGAAATGTCTTGCTTTGTTCTTAAAATAATAAGGACTATTTAAAATGTTTCCTATGTGATTGAGGTCTGTTAGGAAGAAGCTTTACCCCTCTGTTTATCTTTGTTTTTTTTCTGTGTAGTTTATAAATGAACACAAAGCTGTTGCTCTTACTTCCTCCATTTTCTTAGGTACTCATTATCTTTTATTTATTCAGGTTTTGCTTGAGGAAATCATATTATTTTTTCAACAATAAATGTTTGTCATATACTTTTCACAAGAGCAATCACCTCAGTGGTTATGATTCATAATGTGATGGGTAACAGAGAGAATAAACAGACATTAGACTTTTAAAATAAATTTTGATGACTTCTATCTGTATTCCAAACATCACTTGGAAAGTAGAAGTTTGTTAAAATGTATAACATTTAACATATAACATAAAGCGCTTATGTGTGTCTGTGTGTGCGTATTTTGCCATATTAAAAAGGAAGCTCCAGGTCTAGGGAGCTAGTGTTGAGAGTCACTAAGTATCCCTCATCTCCCTCACAGCTCTGCCATCAGCCAACAGAGACCCAATGGGGACAGGAGGGAAAGAGTGATAATTAGGAGAAAGCAGAGATACTAATATATCAAAGTAGAGATGTGTGTTTGTGCATGGGTGTTGTGATGTTGGCGTGATGGGAATGAAGTAAATACAAGCCATCCACTAAAATGAAAGGAGCTGTTTCCCCTTATCCAGCTCTCTTCAGACTGGGTTTAAAAGTCCAAGTGAAAGGAAATGCATTATTTACTTTATGAACCCTCACACTATAAATTATTTGGGAACATAATGTTGAAATAATTGAATAAATACATTCAGAGCTCTCAAAGCCCTGCTAATTTTCATACAAATGCTGTCCATCGACAGATGAGTGGATAAAGAAGCTGTGGTACATATATACAATGAAACATTCAATTCAGTTGCTCAGTGGCTCAGTCGTGTCCAACTCTTTGCGACCCCATGGACTGTAGCATGCCAGGCCTCCCTGTCCCAACTCCCGGACTTTACTCAAACTGATGCCCATTGAGTCGGTGAGGCCATCCAACCATCTCATCCTCTGTCATCCCTTTCTCCTCCCACCTTCAATCTTTCCCAGTATCAGGGTCTTTTCCAAGGAGTCAGTTCTTTGCATCAGGTGGCTGAAATATTGGAGTTTCAGCTTTAGCATCATTCCTTCCAATGAATATTCAGGACTCATTTCCTTTAGGATGGACTGGTTGGATCTCCTTGTACTCCAAGGGACTCTCAAGAGTCTTCTCCAACACCACATTTCAAAAGCATCGATTCTTTGGTGCTCAGCTTTCTTTATAGTCCAACTCCTACATCCATACATGACTACTGGAAAAACCATAGCTTTGACTAGACGTCCTTTGTTGCCAGAGTAAAGTCTGCTTTTTAATAGCTATCTTGGTTGGTCATAACTTTCCTTCCAAGGAGCAAGTGTCTTTTAATTTCATGGCTCCAGTCACCATCTGCAGTGATTTTAGAGTCCAAAACAATAAAGTCTGTCACTGTTTCCACTGTTTCCCCATCTATTTGCCATGAAGCTATGGGACCAGATGCCATGATCTTAGATTTCTGAATATTGAGTTTTAAGCCAACTTTTTCAGTCTCCTCTTTCACTTTCATCAAGAGGCTCTTTAGTTCTTCTTCGCTTTCTGCCATAGGATGGTGTCATCTGCATATCTGAGGTTATTGATATTTCTCCCAGCAATCTTGATTCCAGCTTGTGCTTCCTCCAGTCCAGAATTTCTCATGATGTACTCTGCATGGAAGTTAAATAAGCAGGGTGACAATATACAGCCTTGATGTACTCCTTTCCCTATTTGGAACCAGTCTGTTGTTCCATGTCCAGTTCTAACTGTTGCTTCCTGACTTGCATACAGATTTCTCAGGAGGCAGGTCAGGTGGTCAGGTATTCCCATCACTTGAAGAATTTTCCACAGTTTGTTGTGATGTGCACAGTCAGAGGCTTTGGCATAGTCAATAAAGCAGAAGTAGATGTTTTTGGAACTCTCTTGCTTTTTTGATGATCCAGTGGATGTTGGCAATTTGATCTCTGGTTCCTCTGCCTTTTCTAAATCTAGCTTGAACATCTGGAGGTTCACAGTTCATGTACTGTTGAAGCCTGGCTGGGAGAATTTTGAGCATTACTTTACTAGCATGTGAGACGAGTACAGTTGTGCAGTTTTTTGAGCATTATTTGGCCTTGCCTTTAGATTTTTAAGTAAATCTAAAGCCTTTCTTTGAGATTGGAATGAAAAATGACCTTTTCCAGTCCTGTGGCCACTGCTGAGTTTTCCAAATTTGCTGACATATGAGTATAGCACTTTCACAGCATCATCTTTCAGGATTTGAAATAGCTCAACTGGAATTCCATCATCTCCACTAGCTTTGTTCGTAGTCATGGTTCCTAAGGCTCACTTGACCTCACACTCCAGGATGTCCGGCTCTAGGTGAGTGATCACACCATCATGATTATCTGGGTTGTGAAGATCTTTTTTGTACAGTTCTTCTGTGTATTCTTGCTATCCCTTCTTAATATCTTCTGCTTCTGTTAGGCCTATACCATTTCTGTCCTTTATTGTGCCCTCCTTTGCATGAAATGTTCCCTTGGTATCTCTAATTTTCTTGAGGAGATCTATAGTCTTTCCCATTTTGTTGTTTTTCTTTATTTCTTTGTATTGATCACTGAGGAAGGCTTTTTTTTAATCTCTCCATGCTATTCTTTGGAACTCTGCATTCAAATGAAATATTACTCAGCCATATAAAGGAACACATGTAAGTTCTAATGACGTCGATGAACCTAGAGCCTATTATATAGACTGTAGTAAGTCAGAAAGAGAAAAACAAATATTGTATATTAATATGTGTATATGGAATTTAGAAAGATGGTCCTATTTATTGGGCAGCAGTGGAGACTCAGACATAGAGAATAGACTTATGGACGTGGGAGGTGGGAAAGGAGGAGAGGGTGGGATGAATGAAGGGAGTAGTATAGAAACATATACACTACCATGTGTCAAATAGACAGCCAATGGGAATTCAAACCAGGCTCTTTAACAACCTAGAGGGAAAGGAGGTGGGAGGGAGTTTCAAGAGGGAGGGGATGTATGTGTACCTATGACTGATTCATGTTGACATATGGCAGAAACCAATGCAATATTGTCAAGCAATTATCCTTCAATTAAATAAATCTAAAAAATAGGGTTTAGAGTGGGGAAAGGCTTGGACTCCTACATAGAAATTTCTTTTCAAATTGTATAGTGGAAAAAAATGTTGTGAAAGGCAATTTACATATTAATAGAACATAGTTTGGCAAAAAGTAAGTCAAGGGCAAGAATCTGGTACCTCTTTTTGGATGTATCTTTTCCATGTTGTTCTTATGAGTAGCCCTTGCCTTCAACTGCTTATTTGATTCAAGGTAAAATCCACAAAGCTATTGAATTGCACTGACAAAAGCAAATCTTATTTTAAGACTTATACATCTTTCCTGACAGCAGTTGGCTAGCACCAGTGTTTACTGAATTTAAATACCATGTGACTTCTTGACAAGCATCCCTTCTTTCTCTCCCCTCTTTCTCTATTGAATCCTTAGGTAAAGACTTAAGTATGGGTATGTGTACACACATGCATGTGTATGCGTAAGAGAGCACATTTTTCTTGTAAGAAGAGTATTAGATGTCTGAAGGTGCAGTAAAGGTGCAAGGGACGGGGGACATTTCCTAGAGAGGGATGATCGCATTCTGGAAACCGCCATCCTATTTTCATACAGGTGATAATATACTGTTAAATAAGCTATTGGCTGCTGAATCGTATGAATAAGAGGGTTATAGTTCTGTTTGAATGGGAAATTATAGACCAGAAAAGGAAATCTACCAATCACACCTGGGAGGAGGGCCCCCATTTAAAGGATCTGCCAGTAACACGTAGGCGACTGGACCATTGTCTTTCAACTGTACACACCTAGGAAGGCCACATGGAAGCATTTGTATCTATTGCTGTCACTAGGTAAAGGGCTTGCATTAAACATACATCCTACAGTGAACCCCTCCTCCTGGCACATGTCAAACCTAAGATCAGGAGAACATTCTGACTCCTGTTCTTCATTATATCTAAAAACTGATGAGGGGAGGAGCCAAGATCGTGGAGGAGTAGGACGGGGAGAACACTTTCTCCCGCACAAATTCATCAAAAGAGCATTTAAATGTCGAGTAAATTCCACAAAACAACTTCTGAATGCCGGCAGAGGATATCAGGCACCCAGAAAAGCAACCCAACTCTTCGAAAGGAGGTAGGAAAAAATATAAAAGACAAAAAAAGAGACAGAAGAGGGAGGGACAGAGTTCGGTCCCAGGAAGGGAGTCTTAAAAAGAGAGAAGTTTCCAAACACCAGGAAACCTTCTCACTGCCGAATCTGTGCCGAGCTTTGGAAGCACAGAGGGCAACATAAAAGGGAGAAAAAAAAATAAATAAACAATTAAAAATCGCAGATTGTGAGCCCTACGGTAACTCCCCCAGCGGAGAAGCAGCGCAGACGCCTGCACATGGCATTAGCAAGCGGGGGCTGGGCAGGGAAGTGCGGCGCCGGCTGTGTCCCTTAGAGTAAGAATCGGGCCAGAATGTCCTGAGCGCTATCTGAGCGAAATAATTTGGGCTAGCAAACCAGACTGTGGGATATCTACCATGTGAAAAGCCAGCCCTAACCTAAGACACCGCCAGGCCCGCACACAGAACAAAGGACTGAACAGAGATAGCTGGCTGCAGACCTTCCCCCTCCGGTGACAGGCAGCCAGAGCCGGAAGGGGGCAATCGCAGCCCAAGAGAGACACTATCTATAAAACTGTAAGCAGGCTTCTTTGCTAACTAAAACTTCTTGGGGGTCTGGACGGTCAACATCTGCCTGAGAAGGTGCGCCAGTTTTACACCCAGATAACCGAGTGGCGGGGAGGCGATAAGTCGCAGCATTGGCGCCCGCCAAACACCTCATCACCTGAGCTGCTCAGATCTGGGAAGAGCACAAAATGCAGGCCCAACCAAGTCTGCGCCTCTGAGGACTACCCGAGTGCCTGAACCTGAGCGGCTTGGACCTGGGAGGTCAGCCCAGGGCCGGCCTCTGATTGTTCCCGGCAGAACAACCTAGAGCCTGAGCAGTGTGGGCAGGGAGGCTACACGCGCCGTGAGCGGGGGCAGACCCAGTGTGGCTGAGGCACTGCGAGCGCACGCCAGTGTTATCTGTTTGCAGCATCCCTCCCTCCCTCCCCACAGCGCGGCTGAACAAGTGAACCTAAATAAAATAAAAAAAATAGTGTCCTCCACCGTCCCCTTTGTGTCAGGGTGGGAACCAGACACTGAAGAGACCAGCAAACAGAAGAAGCTATAACAGAGGGAAACGCCTTGGAAGCTACAGGCAATAGATTAAAACCCTGTGGTTACTATGGACTACATAGGAAGGGGCCTATAGATCTTGAGAAATATAAGTCGGACTAAGGAACTAGCCAAAAATGAACTGAACCCACAATACTCACAACAAAACCAGAGAAAGACCTAGATATATTATTACTATTTTTACGATCAATATTTCTTTCTTTTTTTTTTCTTTTCTTTTTTAATTAAAAAAAAAATTAAGTCCTCTATTATCCTTTAATTTTCACTTTTATAACTATTACTTTGCAAAAAAAAAAAAAGACCCTATATTTTTTTCTTCTTCAGCAAACTTCATATATATACTTTATAATTTTTTGACCGTGTTATTTTTTTTCTTTTTCTTCTTTTCTTTAACATTGTATTTTTGAAATTCCAAACTCTACTCTAGATTTTTAATTTTAGCCTTTTGGTATATGTTATCAATTTTGTACCTATAGTTTTTTTCATAATTTCAGTGACTTTTTTTTATTCCTCTGTTTCTTTCTCTTCCTCTTTTGTATAACATCGTATATCTGCAATTCCAAACTCTACTCAAGATTTTTAATTTATGCTTTTTGGTATTTGATATCAATTTTGTACCTGTATTTTCTTTATAATTTTTGTGACATTGTTTTTGTTGGTTTGTTTGTTTTCTCTCTTTATTTTTCTTCTTCTTTTTTTTAACATTGTATTTGTGAAATTCCAAACTCTACTCTAGATTTTTAACTTTTGCTTTTTGGTATTAGTTATCAATTTTGTACCTGTAGTTTCTTTATAATTTTCGTGACCTTGTTTGTTTTTCTTTCTTCGTTTTTTCTCTCTTTCTTTTCCTTCTTCTTTTCTTTAACATTGTATTTTTGAAATCCCAAACTCTACTGTAGATATTTAATTTTAGCCTTTTGGTATATGTTATCAATTTTGTACATATAGTTTTTTTTTTTTATAATTTCTGTGACTTTTTTTTCTTTTTTTTTCCCTCTGTTTCTTTCTCTTCTTCTTTTATATAACATCATATATCTGCAATTCCAAACTCTACTCAAGATTTTTAATTTATGCTTTTTGGTATTTGATATCAATTTTGTACCTGTATTTTCTTTATAATTTTTGCGACATTGTTTTTGTTGGTTTGTTTGTTTTCTCTCTTTATTTTTCTTCTTTTTTTTTTTTAACATTGAATTTTTGAAATTCCAAACTCTACTCTAGATTTTTAATTTTTGCTTTTTGGTATTAGTTATCAATTTTGAACCTGTAGTTTCTTTATAATTTTCACGACCTTGTTTCTTTTTCTTTGTTCGTTTTTTCTCTCTTTCTTTTCCTTCTTCTTTTCATTAACATTGCATTTTTGAAATTCCAAACTCTACTCTAGATTTTTAATTTTTGCTTTTATGTATTTGTTACCAATTTTGTACCTTTAAGAACCCAATCTTCAGGACCCATTTTTCACTAGGGAACGAGATTACTGGCTTGACTGCTCTCTCTCCCTTTGGACTCTCCATTTTCTCCACCAGGTCGCCTGTATCTCCTCCCTAACCCCTCTCTACTCAACCCAACTCTGTGAATTTCTGTGTGTTCCAGACGGTGGAGAACACTTAGGGAACTGATTGCTGGCTGGATCTGTCTCCCTCCTTTTAATTTCCCCCTTTTATCCTTCTGGCCACCTCTGTCTCTTGCCTCCTTCTTCTCTTCTCTGTATAGCTCCGTGAACATCTCTGAGTGGTCCAGTTGTGGAGTGCACATAAGGAAGTGAATACTGGCTAGCCCACTCTCTCCACTACTGATTCCACCTCATCTCATTTGGGTCACATCTAACTCCCTCCTCCCACTTCTCTTCTCCATGTAACGCTGTGAACCTCTCTGAGTGACCCTCACAGTAGAGAAACTTTTCATCTTTAACATAGATGCTTTATCAATGGTGCTATATAGAAGGAGAAGTTTTGAAACTACTGTAAAAATAAGACCGATAACTGGAAGTAGGAGGCTTAAGTCCAAACCCTGACTCCAAGGAACTCCTGAGTCCAAGGAACATTAATTGACAGGAGCTCATCAAACGCCTCCATACCGACACTGAAACCAAGCACCACACAAGGGCCAACAAGTTCCAGGGCAAGACATAACAAGCAAATTCTCCAGCAACAAAGGAACACAGCCCTGAGCTTCAAGATACAGGCTGCCCAAAGTCACCCCAAATCCATAGACATCTCATAACTCATTACTGGACATTTCATTACACTCCAGAGAGAAGAAATACAGCTCCATCCACCAGAACATCGACACAAGCTTCCCTAACCAGGAAACCTTGACAAGCCACCTGTACAAACCCACACACAGTGAGGAAACGCCACAATAAAGAGAACTCCACAAACTGCCAGAATACAGAAAGGACACCCCAAACGCAGCAATTTAAACAAGATGAAGAGACAGAGGAATAGCCAGCAGATAAAGGAACAGGATAAATGCCCACCAAACCAAACAAAAGAGGAAGAGATAGGGAATCTACCTGATAAAGAATTCCGAATAATGATAGTGAAATTGATCCAAAATCTTGAAATTAAAATGGAATCACAGATAAATAGCCTGGAGGCAAGGATTGAGAAGATGCAAGAAAGGTTTAACAAGGACTTAGAAGAAATAAAAAAGAGTCAATATATAATGAGTAATGCAATGTGAAATTAAAAACACTCTGGAGGCAACAAATAGTAGAATAACAGAGGCAGAAGATAGGATTACTGAATTAGAAGATAGAATGGTAGAAATAAATGAATCAGAGAGGATAAAAGAAAAACGAATTAAAAGAAATGAGGACAATCTCAGAGACCTCCAGGACAGTATTAAACGCTGCAACATTCGAATCATAGGGGTCCCAGAAGAAGAAGACAAAAAGAAAGACCATGAGAAAATACTTGAGGAGATAATAGTTGAAAACTTCCCTAAAATGGGGAAGGAAATAATCACCCAAGTCCAAGAAACCCAGAGAGTCCCAAACAGGATAAACCCAAGGTGAAACACCCCAAGACACACATTAATCAAATTAACAAAGATCAAACACAAAGAACAAATATTAAAAGCAGCAAGGGAAAAACAACAAATAACACACAAGGGAATACCCATAAGGATAACAGCTGATCTTTCAATAGAAACTCTTCAAGCCAGGAGGGAATGGCAAGACATACTTAAAATGATGAAAGAAAATAACCTACAGCCCAGATTATTGTACCCAGCAAGGATCTCATTCAAGTATGAAGGAGAAATCAAAAGCTTTACAGACAAGCAAAAGCTGAGAGAATTCTGCACCACCAAACCAGCTCTCCAACAAATACTAAAGGATATTCTCCAGACAGGAAACACAAAAACGGTGTATAAATTTGAACCCAAAACAATAAAGTAAATGGCAACGGGATCATACTTATCAGTAATTACCTTAAACGTAAATGGGTTGAATGCCCCAACCAAAAGACAAAGACTGGCTGAATGGATACAAAAACAAGACCCCTACATATGTTGTCTACAAGAGACCCACCTCAAAACAGGGGACACATACAGACTGAAAGTGAAAGGCTGGAAAAAGATTTTCCATGCAAATAGGGACCAAAACAAAGCAGGAGTAGCAATACTCATATCAGATAAAATAGACTTTAAAACAAAGACTGTGAAAAGAGACAAAGATGGTCACTACATAATGATCAAAGGATCAATCCAAGAAGATATAACAATTATAAATATATATGCACCCAACACGGGAGCACCGCAGTATGTAAGACAAATGCTAACAAGTATGAAAGGAGAAATTAACAATACCACAATAATAGTGGGAGACTTTAATACCCCACTCACACCTATGGATAGATCAACTAAACAGAAAATTAACAAGGAAACACAAACTTTAAATGATACAATAGACCAGTTAGACCTAATTGATATCTATAGGACATTTCATCCCAAAACAATGAATTTCACCTTTTTCTAAAGTGCACATGGAACCTTCTCCAGGATAGATCACATCCTGGGCCATAAAGCTAGCCTTGGTAAATTCAAAAAAATAGAAATCATTCCAAGCATCTTTTCTGACCACAATGCAGTAAGATTAGATCTCAATTACAGGAGAAAAACTATTAAAAATTCCAACATATGGAGGCTGAACAACACGCTGCTGAATAACCAACAAATCGCAGAAGAAATCAAAAAAGAAATCAAAATTTGCATAGAAACGAATGAAAATGAAAACACAACAACCCAAAACCTGTGGGACACGGTAAAAGCAGTCCTAAGGGGAAAGTTCATAGCAATACAGGCACACCTCAAGAAACAAGAAAAAAGTCAAATAAATAACCTAACCCTACACCTAAAGCAACTAGAAAAGGAAGAAATGAAGAACCCCAGGGTTAGTAGAAGGAAAGAAATCTTAAAACATAGAGCAGAAATAAATGCAAAAGAAACAAAAGAGATCATAGCCAAAACCAACAAAACCAAAAGCTGGTTTTTTGAAAGGATAAATAAAATTGACAAACCATTAGCCAGACTCATCAAGAAACAAAGGGAGAAAAATCAAATCAATAAAGTTAGAAATGAAAATGGAGAGATCACAACAGACAACACAGAAATACAAGGGATCATAAGAGAGTACTATCAACAACTATATGCCAATAAAATGGAAAACGTGGAAGAAATGGACAAATTCTTAGAAAAGTACAACTTTCCAAAGCTCGACCAGGAAGAAATAGAAAATCTTAACAGACCCATCACAAGCACGGAAATTGAAACTATAATCAAAACTCTTCCAGCAAACAAAAGCCCAGGTCCAGACGGCTTCACAGCTGAATTCTACCAAAAATTTAGAGAAGAGCTAACACCTATCCTGCTCAAAGTCTTCCAGAAAATTGCAGAGGAAGGTCAACTTCCAAACTCATTCTATGAGGCCTCCATCACCCTAATACCAAAACCTGACAAAGATCCCACAAAAAAAGAAAACTACAGGCCAATATCACTGATGAACATAGATGCAAAAATCCTTAACAAATTTCTAGCAATCAGAATCCAACAACACATTAAAAAGATCATACACCATGACCAAGTGGGCTTTATCCCAGGGATGCAAGGATTCTTCAATATCCGCAAATCAATCAATGTAATACACCACATTAACAAATTGAAAAATAAAAACCATATGATTATCTCAATAGATGCAGAGAAAGCCTTTGACAAAATTCAACATCCATTTATGATCAAAACTCTACAGAAAGCAGGAATAGAAGGAACATACCTCAACATAATAAAAGCTATATATGACAAACCCACAGCAAACATTATCCTCAATGGTGAAAAATTGAAAGCATTCCCTCTAAAGTCAGGAACAAGACAAGGGTGCCCACTTTCACCATTACTCTTCAACATAGTTTTGGAAGTTTTGGCCACAGCAATCAGAACAGAAAAAGAAATAAAAGGAATCCAAATTGGAAAAGAAGAAGTAAAGCTCTCACTGTTTGCAGATGACATGATCCTCTACATAGAAAACCCTAAAGACTCCACCAGAAAATTACTAGAACTAATCAATGACTATAGTAAAGTTGCAGGATATAAAATCAACACCCAGAAATCCCTTGCATTCCTATACACTAATAATGAGAAAACAGAAAGAGAAATTAAGGAAACAATTCCATTCACCATTGCAACGGAAAGAATAAAATACTTAGGAATATATCTACCTAAAGAAACTAAAGACCTATATATAGAAAACTATAAAACACTGGTGAAAGAAATCAAAGAGGACACTAACAGATGGAGAAATATACCATGTTCATGGATTGGAAGAATCAATATAGTGAAAATGAGTATACTACCCAAAGCAATCTATAGATTCAATGCAATCCCTATCAAGCTACCAACAGCATTCTTCACAGAGCTAGAACAAATAATTTCACAATTTGTATGGAAATACAAAAAACCTCGAATAGCCAAAGCGATCTTGAGAAAGAAGAATGGAACTGGAGGAATCAACCTACCTGACTTCAGGCTCTACTACAAAGCCACAGTTATCAAGACAGTATGGTACTGGCACAAAGACAGAAATATAGATCAATGGAACAAAATAGAAAGCCCAGAGATAAATCCATGCACATATGGACACCTTATCTTTGATAAAGGAGGCAAGAATATACAATGGATTAAAGACAATCTCTTTAACAAGTGGTGCTGGGAACTCTGGTCAACCGCTTGTAGAAGAATGAAACTAGAACACTTTGTAACACCATACACAAAAACAAACTCAAAATGGATTAAAGATCTCAACGTAAGACCAGAAACTATAAAACTCCTAGAGGAGAACATAGGCAAAACACTCTCTGACATACATCACAGCAGGATCCTCTATGACCCACCTCCCAGAATATTGGAAATAAAAGCAAAAATAAACAAATGGGACCTAATTAACCTTAAAAGCTTCTGCACATCAAAGGAAACTATTAGCAAGGTGAAAAGACAGCCTTCAGAATGGGAGAAGAGAATAGCAAATGAAGCAACTGACAAACAACTAATCTCGAGAATATACAAGCAACTCCTACAGCTCAACTCCAGAAAAATAAACGACCCAATCAAAAAATGGGCCAAAGAACTAAATAGACATTTCTCCAAAGAAGACATACAGATGGCTAACAAACACATGAAAAGATGCTCAACATCACTCATTATCAGAGAAATGCAAATCAAAACCACTATGAGGTGCCATTTCACACCAGTCAAAATGGCTGCGATCCAAAAGTCTACAAGTAATAAATGCTGGAGAGGGTGTGGAGAAAAGGGAACCCTCTTCCACTGTTGGTGGGAATGCAAACTAGTACAGCCACTATGGAGAACAGTGTGGAGATTCCTTAAAAAGCTGGAAATAGAACTGCCTTATGACCCAGTAATCCCACTGCTGGGCATACACACTGAGGAAACCAGAAGGGAAAGAGATACGTGTACCCCAATGTTCATCGCAGCACTGTTTATAATAGCCAGGACATGGGAGCAACCTAGATGTCCATCAGCAGATGAATGGATAAGAAAGCAGTGGTACATATACACAATGGAGTATTACTCAGCCATGAAAAAGAATACATTTGAATCAGTTCTAATGAGGTGGATGAAACTGGAGCCTATTATACAGAGTGAAGTAAGCCAGAAAGAAAAACACCAATACAGTATACTAACGCGTATATATGGAATTTAGAAAGATGGTAACAATAACCCTGTGTACGAGACAGCAAAAGAGACACTGATGTATAGAACAGTCTTATGGACTCTGTGAGAGAGGGAGAGGGTGGGAAGATTTGGGAGAATGGCATTGACACATGTAAAATATCATGTATGAAACGAGTCACCAGTCCAGGTTCGATGCACGATACTGGATGCTTGGGGCTGGTGCACTGGGACGACCCAGAGGGATGGAATGGGGAGGGAGGAGGGAGGAGAGTTCAGGATGGGGAACACATGTATACCTGTGGCGGATTCATTTTGATATTTGGCAAAACTAATACAATTATGTAAAATTTAAAAATAAAATTAAAAAATATGAAAAAAAATAAAAAATAAAAACTGATGAGAATTTTATCTAAACATCCGTACACCTGTAAACCAGTTTCCCCTGTGTTCTCCCACCTTTCCCCCTTCCCCTCCTCACTCACTCTTTCCGTCATCTATCTGTCCATCCATCCATCCTCTCTTTAAGGAATAGTCTTCCAAAGTCATGTTACAGTTCTATGAGTGACATTCAGATGCAAATTAGAGGCTTCCCATTGTGTCATACTCTGCAAGCAGCTCAAGTATTTTTTTTAACCTAATTGACTTTGTGAATACTGTAACAATAACTGAAGAACTTTGAGTAACTGCTTCCACTGCTGAGTTTTCCTGCTTTTCTTGAAAGCTACATATTTTAATGCTTGTGCTGGGACTTAACACTTTATCTTGGAAAAACTTTTATAATAAAGATAATCTGTAGACATTTGTTATGCAAGACTGTGGAGCAAATGATACGATAGTTCCCTAATCACTGTAGAACTGGCTCTGTGATTTTTATCAAATGTTTTATCAAATATTTTAGTTAAAAAAAAAAGAGCTCTCTAGAAGTAAAATCTCAGACATATTTTGAGGTTCTTTCCACATGATCCCACAAATTTTCTGGGGGGTCTCCTGAGAGAAGATGTGTAATGGCCTTGTCTTTAACTTATGGTTGTCACTGTTGCACTACTTTGGGTTTGGAATGAAACTGACCTTTTCCAGTCCTGTGGCCATTGCTGAGTTTTCCAAATTTGCTCACATATTGAGTGCAGCACTTTCACAGTGTCATCTTTCAGGATTTGAAACAGCCCAACTGATATTCCATCATCTCCACTAGCTTTGTTCGTAGTGATGCTTCCTAAGGCCCACTTGACTTCACATTCCAGGATGTCTGGCTCTAGGTGAGTGATCACACCATTGTGATTATCTGGGTCATGAAGATCTTTTTTGTATAGTTCTTCTATGTATGCTTGCCACCTCTTCTTAATATCTTCTGCTTCTGTTAGGTCCATACCATTTCTGTCCTTTATTGTGCCCGTCTTTTGCATGAAATGTTCCTTTGGTATCTCTAATTTTCTTGAAGAGAATCTCTAGTCTTTCCCATTCTGTTGTTTTCCTCTATTTCTTTGCATTGATCGCTGAGGAAGGCTTTCTTATCTCTCCTTGCTATTCTTTGGAACTCTGCGTTCAAATGGGTATATCTTTCCCATTTTCCTTTGCTTTTCGCTTCCCTTCTTTTCACAGCTATTTGTAAGGCCTCCTCAGACAGCCATTTTGCTTTTATGCATTTCTTTTTCTTGGGGATGGTCTTGATTCCTCTCTCCTGTACAATGCCATGAACCTCCATCCATAGTTCATCAGGCACTGTCTATCATATCTAGTCCCTTAAATCTATTTCTCACTTCCCCTGTATAGTCATAAGGGATTTGATTTATATCATACCTGAATGGTCTCCTTTAGAATGTACTGGTTGGATCTCCTTGCACTCCAAGGACTCTCAATGGTTTTCTCCAACACCACAGTTCAAAAGCATCAGTTCTTCGGTGCTCAGCTTTCTTCATAGTCCAACTCTTCACATCCATACATGACCACT
Source organism: Bubalus bubalis (assembly GCF_019923935.1). Classification (NCBI taxonomy): domain Eukaryota; kingdom Metazoa; phylum Chordata; class Mammalia; order Artiodactyla; family Bovidae; genus Bubalus; species Bubalus bubalis. The sequence continues at coordinate 3,709,216 of NC_059174.1, read as the reverse complement.
GGAAAAACCATACCCTTGACTCGATGGACCTTTGTTGGCAAAGTAATGTCTCTGCTTTTTAATATGCTGTCTAGGTTGGTCATAACTTGCCTTCCCAGGAGTAAGCATCTTTTAATTTCATGTCTGCAATCACCATCTGCAGTGATTTTGGAGCCCAGAAAAATAAATTCAGCCACTGTTTCCACTGTGTGCCCATCTATTTGCCATGAAGTGATGGGACCGGATGCCATGATCTTCGTTTTCTGAATGTTGAGCTCTAAGCCAACTTTTCCACTCTGCTCTTTCACTTTCATCAAGAGGCTTTTTAGTTCCTCTTCACTTTCTGCCATAAGGGTGGTGCCATCTGCGTATCTGAGGTTATTGATATTTCTCCCAACAGTCTTGATTCCAGCTTGTGCTTCTTCCAGCCCAGCATTTCTCATGATGTACTCTGCATAGAAGTTAAATAAACAGGGTGACAATATACAGCCTTGACGAACTCCTTTTCCTATTATGAACCAGTCCAAGGAGATCCAACCAGTCCATTCTAAAGGAGATCAGTCCTGGGTATTCATTGGAAGGTCTGATGCTAAAGCTGAAACTCCAGTACTTTAGCCACCTCATGCAAAGAGTTGACTCATTGGAAAAGACTCTTATGTGGGAGGGATTGGGGGCAGGAGGAGAAGGGGATGACAGAGGATGAGATGGCTGGATGGCATCACTGACTCGATAGACATGAATTTGAGTAAACTCTGGGTGTTGGTGATGGACAGGGAGGCCTAGCATGCTGTGATTCATGGGGTCATAAAGAGTCGGACATGACTGAATGAGTGAACTGAACTGAACTGAATGGTCTAGTGGTTTTCTCCACTTTCTTCAATTTCAGTCTGAATTTGGCAATAAGGAGTTCATGGTCTGAGCCACAGTCAGCTCCCAGTCTTGTTTTTGCTGACTGTATAGAGCTTCTCCATCTTTGGCTGCAAAGAATATAATCATTCTGATTTCGGTGTTGACCATCTAGTGATGTCCATGTGTAGAGTCTTCTCTTGTGCTGTTGGAAGAGGGTGTTTGCTATGACCAGTCTGTTCTTTTGGAAGAACTATTAGCCTTTGCCCTGCTTCATTCTGTGCTCTAAGGCCAAATTTGCCTGTTACTCCAGGTGTTTCTTGACTTCCTACTTTTGCATTCCAGTCCCCTATAATGAATAGGACGTCTTTTGGCAGTGAAGTTCTTGTAGGTCTTCCTAGAACTTTTCGACTTCAGCTTCTTCAGCTTTACTGCTCAGGGCATAGACTTGGATGACTGTGATATTGAATGGTTTGTCTTGGAAACAAACAGAGATCATTCTGTCGTTTTTGAGATTGCATCCAACTACTGCATTTTGGACTCTTTTGTTGACTATGATGGCTACTCTATTTCTTCTAAGGGATTCCTGCCCAAGTAGTAGGTATAATGGTCATCTGAGTTAAATTCACCCATTCCAGTCCATCTTACTTCACTGATTCCTAGAATGTCAATGTTCACTCTTGTCATCTCCTGTTTGACCACTTCCAATTTGCCTTGATTCATGGACCTAACATTCCAGGTTCCTATACAATATTGCTCTTTACAGCATTAAACCCTGCTTCCATCACCAGTCCCATTCACAACTGGGTGTTGTGTTTGCTTTGGCTCCATCCCTTCATTCTTTTGGAGTTATTTCTCCACTGATCTCCAGTAGCATATTGGGCACCAACCAACCTGGGGAGTTCATCTTTCAGTGTCTTATCTTTTTGCCTTTTCATACTGTTCATGGGGTTCTCAAGGCAAGAATACTGAGGTGGTTTGCCATTTCCTTCTCCAGTGGCCCACATTCAGTTTTCATTCCAATCCCAGAGAAAGGCAATGCCAAGAATGCTCAAACTACTGCACAATTGCATTCATCTCGCACGCTAGTAAAGTAATGCTCAAAATTCTCCAAGCCAGGCTTCAGCAATATGTGTACCGTGAACTTCCTGATGTTCAAGCTGGTTTTAGAAAAGGCAGAGGAACCAGAGATCAAATTGCCAACATGTGCTGGATCACTGAAAAAGCAAGAAAGTTCCAGAAAAACATCGATTTCTGCTTTATTGACTGTGCCAAAGCCTTTGACTGTGTGGATCACAATAAACTGTGGAAAATTCTTCAAGAGATGGGAATACCAGATCACCTGGCCTGCCTTCTGAGAAATCTGTAAGCAGATCAGGAAGCAACAGTTAGAACTGGACATGGAACAACAGACTGGTTCCAAATAGGAAAAGGAGTACGTCAAGACTATATTGTCACCCTGCTTATTTAACTTCTATGCAGAGTACATCATGAGAAATGCTGGGCTGGACGAAGCACAGGCTGGAATCAATATTGCCAGGAGAAATATCAGTAACCTCAGGTATGCAGATGACACCACCCTTATGGCAGAAAGTAAAGAAGAACTAAAGAGCCTCTTGATGAAAGTGAAAGGGGAGAGTAAAAAAGTTGGCTTAAAGCTCAATATTCAGAAAACGAAGATCATGGCATCCAGTCCCATCACTTTATGGCAAATAGATGGGCAAACAGTGGAAACAGTGGCCGACTTTATTTTTCTGGGCTCCAGAATCACTGCAGATGGTGATTGCAGCCATGAAATTAAAAGACGCTTACTCCTGGGAAGGAAAGTTATGACCAACCTAGACAGCATATTAAAAAGCAGAGACATTACTTTGCCAACAAAGGTCCATCTAGTCAAGGGTATGGTTTTTCCAGTGGTCATGTATGGATGTGAGAGTTGGACTATAAAGAAACTGAGCACCGAAGAACTGATGCTTTTGAACTGTGGTGTTGGAGAAGACTCTTGAGCATACCTTGGACTGCAAGGAGATCCAACCAGTCCATCCTAAAGGAGATCAGTCCTGGGTGTTCATTGGAAGGACTGATGTTGAAGCTGAAACTCCAATACTTTGGCCACCTGATACGAAGAGCTTACTCATTTGAAAACACCCCGATGCTGGGAAAGATTGAGGGCAGGAGAAGAAGGGGACGACAGAGGATGAGATGATTGGATGGCATCACTAACTTAATGGACATAGGTTTGGGTACATTCCAGGAGTTGGTGATGGACAGGGAGGCCTGGCGTGCTGTGGTTCATGGAGGGTCGCCAAGAGTCAGACATGACTGAGTGACTGAACTGAACTGTTGCACTACTGACTTTTGTGCCAAAGGTTGGAGGCTGCCTTCCAGTCTCAATCTGGTATTTTTTTCTACCATGGATACCCCATAAAATCAGGCAAATGAATTCAAAATGAAAATAACAGATAGAATCATCCCAGTTAGTTCGTAGCTAAAATACTACTAGATAAAGAATACAATACTATTAGATAAAGATACTAAGAGCCTGGTTTTTCCGCTGCTATATGTGTTCATTGTAACCCTCATAAAGATGCTTGTGATCTGGAGAGACTGTTGGAGAATTGAGACTCTCTGAAGGCCCCCTTCTGCTACACTTTACATGCATGTTTCCCTGGGTGAAGTTTGGAAGAGCCATTATCAGTCCCCACACCTGTAGCATGATTTCTAGAGAGGCAGGCTTGCTCTCGGCACTTTGGCACTGATCTCTATTGTCTTATCTCTGGGAATGAGTTTAGGAACTGGCATGCCATTCTGATGCTCTACCAATTACCCTGTGCTCACTTTCCTTTATATGTGCATTGGATATTATTCAAAATGTTTGTGCATGACTTTCTCAGAGGCAGGTTAGATGAAATGTTTCTACATGAATTATATTCCACCAAATGTTAAAGGTTCCATCGAGGGATTCGAATAGATGAATTCCTTATTTAACTATAGGTTATACATTCCTGGAGGATCACAGCAGTGCTTGAGTCATTTTTCACATTTCACAACACCTGACAATTTTTATTTCTGGTGGAAATGCACAGACATTAGTGGAATCTGAGACAGGCACGATCTGGATTTTGGTAGCATGCTGGTAGCTCCATCTGAGACACCCCCTGGTATATATAGGGCATCCAAGATGAGTAGGAGAGAGGAAATATGAGCCAGAAATGCACAGAAAGATGCAAGTACTTTTCAGAGTATATACTTCTCAGACTCCAGATGTGCTAGTTGGCTTGTACCTGCTTGTTTCCAGACTCTATTTTCATTTCCACCTTAAATCATCCTCCTTCCACTTCTGGATCCTGTCCCAAGAGTGGATCCCAACATTGGATCCTCTCGAGGAGCACAGGTCCAGGTGACCTTGACTTGCCTGAGGACACTGGATACTGAAGTGATTCCAGTGTTGATATGTGTAGTCTCTTTCAATACTGAGTTAGGAAATAGATGGAATACATATGGGGTTCTCTGATGGCTTGGTGGTAAAGAATCCTGCAGTGCAGGGGATGCAGGATACATGGGTTTGATCCCTGGGTTGGGAGAATCCCCTGGAGGAGGAAAATGGCAACCTACTCCAGTATTCTTATGAGAAGAATCCCATGGACAGAGGAGCCTTGTGGGCTGTAGGCCTGTGGGCTTTGACCAAAGGGTCACAAAGAGTTGGACACTACTGAGCAACGATGCATGCATGCAAAGAATGCACAGTAGTTATACCATCTAGTTGCCTAGTCAGACATGCCAAGGTTCAGATGCAAGATCACTCTGAGGCCAAGTGATCTTGGACAGATAAAGTTAATAAGTCCTTGTCTTGTCTGTAAAAAGCGAGTAAACGTATTTTTTCATAGAATGGGAGGAGGATTAAATTAGGCAATGCCAAGCATTCAGCACAGTGCCCGGGAACACACTAGGTGCTCATTAGAGAGTAGCAGTAAAGAGTTACTTAATGGACTATTTGAGCTGGTGGAAATGTCATGTGGGTATCTAGCTGAATTAAGAACTATCTGCATATTGTAGCGTTTTGTTGAGTCATTAAAATTATAGAATTTCATAGTGCTCTAGAGACTTAGGATAAATAATTCTTATCAACTGATTTTAGTAAAAAAAATTACAAATATAATATCAATGCAATTATTTGCTCTTTAGAATATGGTAATCTAGAGGAAAAGTGTTGCATTTTTTATCCTAGAATATATATTTATTGTATATAAGAAGGGTGATCAATGTAATTGGGAGAGAAATATGTAAGAAATGGGTATAAAGAAGATGTGAAACTCGTTTTTAATATCAAGGCAAAAGGGGGTGTTATTAATCTCTTTAATTACCCTCTGACAAAGTGATTTATTACCCTGTATTCAGGTATCATATTCCTGAATTTTAAGTGTAATATTCCAAAACGTAAAGTAAATGGCCTTTCAGCTTCTTTTACACTGTTTCCCTATAATGGGAAACTTAATGTCTCTGTTAACAAAGTTTGTGTGTATTATGGCTATTGAAACATCTTGAAAAAATCCTGGTTTTTCATTGTTGTTCTAAGAAAAGAATGACTCCTAAATAAGCAGAGTTTGGCATCTGATGCCTTTACTCTTCACTCAGACATTTTAAATACAAATATTATCAGAGAAATTAAGATCTTAATAATTCTTACAGGATGTAAACTGACCTGAATTCCAATTCAAGTTAATAATCAGTATAACACATCAATTTTTACCAGTTACCTTGTTCTGCAGTTGATGATTTACCAGATAATCATTTCACACCAATATTTCTTTTTGTTTTGAAAAAGTGTTCAACTCCCCAGAAGCAAATGAAAGCTCTTTAGAGACTGTACCTATTTTTTTTTTTTTAACGGTCATTGATGTTAGTTTTGAGTATTACTTTGTATTATTGGCTTCTTGCATTTACACTTACATTTTCTCTCTACAGTGGTTAATCTCACCACTACCTGTGATTTATGTCCAATGAGGGTGTGTTTGAGCACTGGAGAACCTAGCTGTCATGTAGCTGCAACAGTGAAGCAGGTTCATTTTAGTCTGATGAGCAAGGCTCTCTGGATCAGAAAGATTTAGCTGGTCTGCTGTCCTGGGAGATGATCCTCCTTTCAGCCTAACCATTCATAATTTCCTCTCATCCTTGCACTCATCGTGCTTTTTTCATTAACTCAGTAGAAATGCATTATCTCAGGGCATTCACATTTACTTGGTATGTGAATTAATGGTTTCCATTACAATTAACTGGCTAGCAATTTGCAAAGCAAAAATGATTGGAATCAGACAGAAATAACAAGGGTTGGCAATCATATAGGGAAATGGGAAATGTCATACTTTGCTGGTAGGGATGTGAAATAGTACAGTTACTTTGGAGAAGAGTTTGGTAGTTTCTTAGAAAGTTAAATGTGTATCCTCTATACAGCTCAGGAATTCTCCTTCTAGGCATCTACCTGAGAGAAGGGAAAAAGTATTTTCATACAAAAACTTTTCTGCCAATGTTTATAGCAGCATTATTCTTAACAGTCAAAAAGTAGAAGCAGTCCAAATGTCTTCAACTTAATGGATCAATGAATTTGGTATATTTATACTATGAAAACTATTCATACAAAAGGAACAAACAACTGGTAGCTATTACAATATGAATGCGCCTCAAAAATATCCTCTTAAGTTAAAGAAATGAAGCACAAAAGATTACATGTTTAGCAAGTGGGTAATTCTAGGAATATTCAGAGCTACATCAATTGGACATATATAGAAAACCCTACAGACTCCACACAAAAACTATTAGAACTAATAAATGAATTCAGCAAGGCAGCAGGATACAAGAACAATATACAGAAGTCTGTTGTATTTTTCTATACTGGTAATAGAGAAAGTTAAAAAGTCTCATTTAAAATTGTGTCAGAAAAAAAAAAATAACCTGGGAATAAACCTAACCAAGGAGGTAAAAGAACTATACACTGGAAACTATAAAATGTTGATAAAGGAAATTGAAGATGATTCAAAGAAATGGAAAGGTGTCCTATGCTCTTGTATTGGAAGAGTTACTGTTGTTAAAATGGGCGTATTACCCAAAGCAATCTACAGATTTATGAGATCCCAATCAAAATACCAATGATATTTTTCACAGAACTACAACAAATAAAATTTTTATGGAACCACAAAGGACTCAGAATTGTTAAATCTGTCCTGAAGAAAAAGAACAAAGCTGGAGGGATAGCCCTCCCAGACCTCAGACAAGACAGCACAGCTGCAGTAATCCAAACAGCGTGGTGTTGGCACAAGAATAGGCATGTGGACCGACAGAACAGAGCAGAGCCCAGAAATAAACCCACACGCCTGTGGTCAACCAATCTACAACAAAGCAGGCAAGAATATTCAGTGAAAAAGACAGTCTCTTCATCAGATGAAACTGGAAACACTGAAAGCCTCATGGAAATCAGTGAAATCAGAACTCCTCATACCTTGCACAAAAGAGAACTCATAAAGTGATTTAAAGGCCTAAATATAAGCCATGACACCATAAAAGTCCTAGAAGAGAACGTAAGCAAAACATTCTCTGAGATAGATCATGATAATATTTTCTTAGATCAACCTCCCAATGCAAAAGAAATAAAACCAAAATTATATTGGACCTATTCAAACTTTTTTTTTTTTTTTTAGGTTTGAATCCTAGCTTTTTTTTTTTAATTTTTTTTAAATTTTATTTTATTTTTAAACTTTACATAATTGTATTAGTTTTGCCAAATATCAAAATGAATCCACCACAGGTATACATGTGTTCCCCATCCTGAACCCTCCTCCCTCCTCCCTCCCCATTCCATCCCTCTGGGTCGTCCCAGTGCACCAGCCCCAAGCATCCAGTATCGTGCATCGAACCTGGACTGGCAACTCGTTTCATACATGATATTTTACATGTGTCAATGCCATTCTCCCAAATCTTCCCACCCTCTCCCTCTCCCACAGAGTCCATAAGACTGTTCTATACATCAGTGTCTCTTTTGCTGTCTCGTACACAGGGTTATTGTTACCATCTTTCTAAATTCCATATATATGCGTTAGTATACTGTATTGGTGTTTTTCTTTCTGGCTTACTTCACTCTGTATAATAGGCTCCAGTTTCATCCACCTCATTGGAACTAATTCAAATGTATTCTTTTTAATGGATGAGTAATACTCCATTGTGTATATGTACCACTGCTTTCTTATCCATTCATCTGCTGATGGACATCTAGGTTGCTCCCATGTCCTGGCTATTATAAACAGTGCTGCGATGAACATTGGGGTACACGTATCTCTTTCCCTTCTGGTTTCCTCAGTGTGTATGCCCAGCAGTGGATTGCTGGGTCATAAGGCAGTTCTATTTCCAGCTTTTTAAGGAATCTCCACACTGTTCTCCATAGTGGCTGTACTAGTTTGCATTCCCACCAACAGTGTAAGAGGGTTCCCTTTTCTCCACACCCTCTCCAGCATTTATTACTTGTAGACTTTTGGATCGCAGCCATTCTGACTGGTGTGAAATGGTACCTCATAGTGGTTTTGATTTGCATTTCTCTGATAATGAGTGATGTTGAGCATCTTTTCATGTGTTTGTTAGCCATCTGTATGTCTTCTTTGGAGAAATGTCTATTTAGTTCTTTGGCCCATTTTTTGATTGGGTCGTTTATTTTTCTGGAGTTGAGCTGTAGGAGTTGCTTGTATATTCTCGAGATTAGTTGTTTGTCAGTTGCTTCATTTGCTATTCTCTTCTCCCATTCTGAAGGCTGTCTTTTCACCTTGCTAATAGTTTCCTTTGATGTGCAGAAGCTTTTAAGGTTAATTAGGTCCCATTTGTTTATTTTTGCTTTTATTTCCAATATTCTGGGAGGTGGGTCATAGAGGATCCTGCTGTGATGTATGTCAGAGAGTGTTTTGCCTATGTTCTCCTCTAGGAGTTTTATAGTTTCTGGTCTTACGTTGAGATCTTTAATCCATTTTGAGTTTGTTTTTGTGTATGGTGTTACAAAGTGTTCTAGTTTCATTCTTCTACAAGCGGTTGACCAGAGTTCCCAGCACCACTTGTTAAAGAGATTGTCTTTAATCCATTGTATATTCTTGCCTCCTTTATCAAAGATAAGGTGTCCATATGTGCGAGGATTTATCTCTGGGCTTTCTATTTTGTTCCATTGATCTATATTTTCTGTCTTTGTGCCAGTACCATACTGTCTTGATAACTGTGGCTTTGTAGTAGAGCCTGAAGTCAGGTAGGTTGATTCCTCCATTTCCCTTCTTTCTCAAGATCGCTTTGGCTATTCGAGATTTTTTGTATTTCCATACAAATTGTGAAATTATTTGTTCTAGCTCTGTGAAGAATGCTGTTGGTAACTTGATGGGGATTGCATTAAATCTATAGATTGCTTTGGGTAGTATACTCATTTTCACTATATTGATTCTTCCAATCCATGAACATGGTATATTTCTCCATCTGTTAGTGTCCTCTTTGATTTCTTTCACCAGTGTTTTATAGTTTTCTATATATAGGTCTTTAGTTTCTTTAGGTAGATATATTCCTAAGTATTTTATTCTTTCCGTTGCAATGGTGAATGGAATTGTTTCCTTAATTTCTCTTTCTGTTTTCTCATTATTAGTGTATAGGAATGCAAGGGATTTCTGGGTGTTGATTTTATATCCTGCAACTTTACTATAGTCATTGATTAGTTCTAGTAATTTTCTGGTGGAGTCTTTAGGGTTTTCTATGTAGAGGATCATGTCATCTGCAAACAGTGAGAGCTTTACTTCTTCTTTTCCAATTTGGATTCCTTTTATTTCTTTTTCTGTTCTGATTGCTGTGGCCAAAACTTCCAAAACTATGTTGAAGAGTAATGGTGAAAGTGGGCACCCTTGTCTTGTTCCTGACTTTAGAGGGAATGCTTTCAATTTTTCACCATTGAGGATAATGTTTGCTGTGGGTTTGTCATATATAGCTTTTATTATGTTGAGGTATGTTCCTTCTATTCCTGCTTTCTGTAGAGTTTTGATCATAAATGGATGTTGAATTTTGTCAAAGGCTTTCTCTGCATCTATTGAGATAATCATATGGTTTTTATTTTTCAATTTGTTAATGTGGTGTATTACATTGATTGATTTGCGGATATTGAAGAATCCTTGCATCCCTGGGATAAAGCCCACTTGGTCATGGTGTATGATCTTTTTAATGTGTTGTTGGATTCTGATTGCTGGAATTTTGTTAAGGATTTTTGCATCTATGTTCATCAGTGATATTGGCCTGTAGTTTTCTTTTTTTGTGGGATCTTTGTCAGGTTTTGGTATTAGGGTGATGGAGGCCTCATAGAATGAGTTTGGAAGTTTACCATCCTCTGCAATTTTCTGGAAGAGTTTGAGCAGGATAGATGTTAGCTCCTCTCTAAATTTTTGGTAGAATTCAGCTGTGAAGCCGTCTGGACCTGGGCTTTTGTTTGTTGGAAGATTTTTGATTACAGTTTCAATTTCCGTGCTTGTGATGTGTCTGTTAAGATTTTCTATTTCTTCCCGATCGAGTTTTCGAAAGTTGTACTTTTCTAAGAATTTGTCCATTTCTTCCACGTTGTCCGTTTTATTGGCATATAATTGTTGATAGTACTCTCTTATGATCCTTTGTATTTCTGTGTTGTCTGTTGTGATCTCTCCATTTTCATTTCTAATTTTTTTTAATCTTTTTTTTTATTTTATTTCATTTTTAAACTTTACATAACTGTATTAGTTTTGCCAAATATCAAAATGAATCCGCCACAGGTATACATGTGTTCCCCATCCCGAACCCCTCTCCCTCCTCCCTCCCCATTCCATCCCTCTGGGTCGTCCCAGTGCACCAGCCCCCAGCATCCAGTATCGTGCATCGAACCTGGACTGGCAACTCGTTTCATACATGATATTTTACATGTTTCAATGCCATTCTCCCAAATCTTCCCACCCTCTCCCTCTCCCACAGAGTCCATAAGACTGTTCTATACATCAGTGTCTCTTTTGCTGTCTCATACACAGGGTTATTGTTACCATCTTTCTAAATTCCATATATACGCGTTAGTATACTGTATTGGTGTTTTTCTTTCTGGCTTATCTAATTTTATGGATTTGATTTTTCTCCCTTTGTTTCTTGATGAGTCTGGCTAATGGTTTGTCAATTTTATTTATCCTTTCAAAAAACCAGCTTTTGGTTTTGTTGGTTTTGGCTATGATCTCTTTTGTTTCTTTTGCATTTATTTCTGCTCTAAGTTTTAAGATTTCTTTCCTTCTACTAACCCTGGGGTTCTTCATTTCTTCCTTTTCTAGTTGCTTTAGGTGTAGGGTTAGGTTATTTATTTGACTTTTTTCTTGTTTCTTGAGGTGTGCCTGTATTGCTATGAACTTTCCCCTTAGGACTGCTTTTACCGTGTCCCACAGGTTTTGGGTTGTTGTGTTTTCATTTTCATTCGTTTCTATGCAAATTTTGATTTCTTTTTTGATTTCTTCTGTGATTTGTTGGTTATTCAGCAGCATGTTGTTCAGCCTCCATATGTTGGAATTTTTAATAGTTTTTCTCCTGTAATTGAGATCTAATCTTACTGCATTGTGGTCAGAAAAGATGCTTGGAATGATTTCTATTTTTTTGAATTTACCAAGGCTAGCTTTATGGCCCAGGATGTGATCTATCCTGGAGAAGGTTCCATGTGCGCTTGAGAAAAAGGTGAAATTCATTGTTTTGGGATGAAATGTCCTATAGATATCAATTAGGTCTAACTGGTCTATTGTATCGTTTAAAGTTTGTGTTTCCTTGTTAATTTTCTGTTTAGTTGATCTATCCATAGGTGTGAGTGGGGTATTAAAGTCTCCCACTATTATTGTGTTATTGTTAATTTCTCCTTTCATACTTGTTAGCATTTGTCTTATGTACTGCGGTGCTCCCGTGTTGGGTGCATATATATTTATAATTGTTATATCTTCTTCTTGGATTGATCCTTTGATCATTATGTAGTGCCCATCTTTGTCTCTTTTCACAGCCTTTGTTTTAAAGTCTATTTTATCTGATATGAGTATTGCTACTCCTGCTGTGTTTTGGTCCCTATTTGCATGGAAAATCTTTTTCCAGCCCTTCACTTTCAGTCTGTATGTGTCCCCTGTTTTGAGGTGGGTCTCTTGTAGACAACATATGTCGGGGTCTTGTTTTTGTATCCATTCAGCCAGTCTTTGTCTTTTGGTTGGGGCATTCAACCCATTTACGTTTAAGGTAATTACTGATAAGTATGATCCCGTTGCCATTTACTTTATTGTTTTGGGTTCGAATTTATACACCATTTTTGTGTTTCCTGTCTAGAGAATATCCTTTAGTATTTGTTGGAGAGCTGGTTTGGTGGTGCAGAATTCTCTCAGCTTTTGCTTGTCTGAAAAGCTTTTGATTTCTCCTTCATACTTGAATGAGATCCTTGCTGGGTACAATAATCTGGGCTGTAAGTTATTTTCTTTCATCATTTTAAGTATGTCTTGCCATTCCCTCCTGGCTTGAAGAGTTTCTATTGAAAGATCAGCTGTTATCCTTATGGGTATTCCCTTGTGTGTTATTTGTTGTTTTTCCCTTGCTGCTTTTAATATTTGTTCTTTGTGTTTGATCTTTGTTAATTTGATTAATATGTGTCTTGGGGTGTTTCACCTTGGGTTTATCCTGTTTGGGACTCTCTGGGTTTCTTGGACTTGAGTGATTATTTCCTTCCCCATTTTAGGGAAGTTTTCAACTATTATCTCCTCAAGTATTTTCTCATGGTCTTTCTTTTCGTCTTCTTCTTCTGGGCCCTATGATTCGAATGTTGCAGCGTTTAATACTGTCCTGGAGATCTCTGAGATGGTCCTCATTTCTTTTAATTCGTTTTTCTTTTATCCTCTCTGATTCATTTATTTCTACCATTCTATCTTCTACTTCACTAATCCTATCTTCTGCCTCTGTTATTTTACTATTTGTTGCCTCCAGAGTGTTTTTAATTTCACTTATTGCATTATTCATTATATATTGACTCTTTTTTATTTCTTCTAAGTCCTTGTTAAACCTTTCTTGCATCTTCTCAATCCTTGCCTCCAGGCTATTTATCTGTGATTCCATTTTAATTTCAAGATTTTGGATCAATTTCACTATCATTATTCGGAATTCTTTATCAGGTAGATTCCCTATCTCTTCCTCTTTTGTTTGGTTTGGTGGGCATTTATCCTGTTCCTTTATCTGCTGGCTATTCCTCTGTCTCTTCATCTTGTTTAAATTGCTGCGTTTGGGGTGTCCTTTCTGTATTCTGGCAGTTTGTGGAGTTCTCTTTATTGTGGCGTTTCCTCACTGTGTGTGGGTTTGTACAGGTGGCTTGTCAAGGTTTCCTGGTTAGGGAAGCTTGTGTCGATGTTCTGGTGGATGGAGCTGTATTTCTTCTCTCTGGAGTGTAATGAAATGTCCAGTAATGAGTTATGAGATGTCTATGGATTTGGGGTGACTTTGGGCAGCCTGTATCTTGAAGCTCAGGGCTGTGTTCCTTTGTTGCTGGAGAATTTGCTTGTTATGTCTTGCCCTGGAACTTGTTGGCCCTTGTGTGGTGCTTGGTTTCAGTGTCGGTATGGAGGCGTTTGATGAGCTCCTGTCAATTAATGTTCCTTGGAGTCAGGAGTTCCCTGGAGTCAGGGTTTGGACCTAAGCCTCCTACTTCCAGTTATCGGTCTTATTTTTACAGTAGTTTCAAAACTTCTCCTTCTATACAGCACCATTGATAAAACATCTATGTTAAAGATGAAAAGTTTCTCTACTGTGAGGGTCACTCAGAGAGGTTCACAGCGTTACATGGAGAAGAGAAGTGGGAGGAGGGAGTTAGAGGTGACCCAAATGAGATGAGATGGAATCAATAGTGGAGAGAGTGGGCTAGCCAGCAGTCACTTCCTTATGTGCACTCCACAACTGGACCGCTCAGAGATGTTCATGGAGTTATACAGAGAAGAGAAGAAGGAGGCAGGAGACAGAGGTGGCCAGAAGGATAAAAGGGGGAAATGAAAAAGAGGGAGACAGATCCAGCCAATAATCAGTTCCCTAAGTGTTCTCTACCGTCTGGAACACACAGAGATTCACAGAGTTGGGTAGAGTAGAAAGGGGTTAGGGAGGAGATACAGGCGACCTGTTGGAGAAAACGGAGAGTCCAAAGGGAGAGAGAGCAGTCAAGCCAGTAATCTCGTTCCCTAGTGAAAAATGGGTCCTGAAGATTGGGTTCTTAAAGGTAGAAAATTGGTAAGAAATACATAAAAGCAAAAATTAAAAATCTAGAGTAGAGTTTGGAATTTCAAAAATGCGATGTTAATGAAAAGAAGAAGGAAAAGAAAGAGAGAAAAAACGAACAAAGAAAAAGAAACAAGGTTGCAAAAATTATAAAGAAACTACAGGTACAAAATTGATAACTAATACCAAAAAGCCAAAATTAAAAATCTAGAGTACAGTTTGGAATTTCAAAAATACAAAGTTTAAAAAAAAAAGAAGAAGAAGAAGAAGAATAAAAATAAAGCGAGAAAACAAACAAACCAACAAAAACAATGTCACAAAAACTATAAAGAAAATACAGGTACAAAATTGATATCAAATACCAAAAAGCATAAATTAAAAATCTTGAGTAGAGTTTGGAATTGCAGATATACGATGTTATACAAAAGAAGAAGAGAAAGAAACCGAGGGGAAAAAAAGTCACTGAAATTATGAAAAAAACTATATGTACAAAATTGATAACATATACCTAAAGGCTAAAATTAAAAATCTAGAGTAGAGTTTGGAATTTCAAAAATACAATGTTAATGAAAAGAAGAAAAAGAAAAAAACAAAACAAAACAAAACACAGTTAAAAAATTATAAAATATATATATGAAGTTTGCTGAAGAAGAAGAAAAAAATAGGGTCTTTTTTTTTTTTTTGCAAAGTAATAGTTATAAAAGTGGTAATTAAAGGATAATAGAGGACTTAAAATTTTTTTTAATTAAAATAAAAGAAAAGAAAAAAAAGAAAGATTGATTGTAAAAATAGTAAAAATATATCTAGGTCTTTCTCTGGTTTTGTTGTGAGTATTGTGGGTTCAGTTCATTTTTGGCTAGTTCCTTAGTCCGACTTATATTTCTCAAGATCTATAGGCCCCTTCCTATGTAGTCCGTAGTAACCACAGGGTTTTAATCTATGGCCTGTAGCTTCCAAGGCGTTTCCCTCTGTTATAGCTTCTTCTGTTTGCTGGTCTCTTCAGTGTCTGGTTCCCGCCCTGACACAAAGGGGACGGTGGAGGACACTATTTTTTTTATTTTATTTAGGCTCACTTGTTCAGTCGCGCTGTGGAGGGAGGGATGCTGCAAACAGATAACACTGGCGTGCGCTCGCAGTGCCTCAGCCACACTGGGTCTGCCCCCGCTCACGACGCGTGTAGCCTCCCTGCCCACACTGCTCGGGCTCTAGGTTGTTCCGGCGGGAACAATCAGAGGCCGGCCCTGGGCTGAGCTCCCAGGTCCAAGCCACTCAGGTTCAGGCACTCGGGTAGTCCTCAGAGGCGCAGACTCGGTTGGGCCTGCGTTTTGTGCTCTTCCCAGGTCCGAGCAGCTCAGGTGATGAGGTGTTTGGTGAGCACCAATGCTGCGACTTATCGCCTCCCCGCCACTCGGTTATCTGGGTGTAAAACTGGCGCACCTTCTCAGGCAGATGTTGACCGTCCAGACCCCCAAGAAGTTTTAGTTAGCAAAGAAGCCTGCTTACAGTTTTATAGATAGTGTCTCTCTTGGGCTGCGATTGCCCCCTTCCGGCTCTGGCTGCCTGTCACCGGAGGGGGAAGGTCTGCAGCCAGCTATCTCTGTTCAGTCCTTTGTTCTGTGTGCGGGCCTGGCAGTGTCTTAGGTTAGGGCTGACTTTTTGCGTGGTAGATATCCAACAGTCTGGTTTGCTAGCCCAAATTATTTCACTCAGATAGCGCTCAGGACATTCGGGCCGATTCTTACTCTAAGGGACACAGCCTGCGCCGCGCTTCCCTGCCCAGCCCCCGCTTGCTAATGCCGTGTGCAGGCGTCTGCGCTGCTTCTCCGCTGGGGGAGATACCGTAGGGCTCACAATCTGCGATTTTTAATTGTTTATTTATTTTTTTTCTCCCTTTTATGTTGCCCTCTGTGCTTCCAAACCTCGGCACAGATTTGGCAGTGAGAAGGTTTCCTGGTGTTTGGAAACTTCTCTCTTTTTAAGACTCCCTTCCCGGGATGGAACTCCGTCCCTCCCTCTTTTGTCTCTTTTTTTGTCTTTTATATTTTTTCCTACCTCCTTTCGAAGAGTTGGGTTGCTTTTCTGGGTGCCTGATGTCCTCTGCCGGCATTCAGAAGTTGTTTTGTGGAATTTACTCGACGTTTAAATGCTCTTTTTATGAATTTGTGGGGGAGAAAGTGTTCTCCCTGTCCTACTCCTCCGCCATCTTGGCTCCTCCCCTCTGGACCTAATCAAACTTTAACGCTGTTGCACAGCAAAGGAAGTCACCAACAAAATGAAATGACAGCCTATGGGATGGGAGAAAATACTTGTGAATGGTGCAGCCAACAAGGGGTTAATGTCCAAAAGGTATAAACACCTCGTACAACTCAATATCAGAAAAGCACCCCAATCAAAAAGTGGGCAGAAGATACAAATAGACATTTCTCCAAAGAAACATACAGATGGCCAACAGTCACATGAAAAGACGCTCAGCATCACTTCATTATTAGAGACATGCAAATCAGAACCTCAGTGAGGTATCACCTCACACTGGTCAGAATGGCTATCATCAAAAAGTCTACAAATAATGCATGCTGGAGAGGATGTGGAGAAAACGGAACCCTCCTGCATACTGTTGGTGTCCCAGTCACTATGGAAAAGAGTATGGAGGTTCCTTAAGAATCTCAAAATAAATAGAGTTTCCATATGATCCAGCAATCCCATTTCTGGGCATATATCCAGGAAAAATGAAAACTAATTTGAAAAGATTACTGTATTCCAGTGTTCATAGCATCGATATTTAAAATAGCCAAGATATGAAATAACCTAACTTCCCATCAGCAGACAAGTGGATTAAGAAGATGTGTGGGCCTTGTGGTGGCACTGGTGGTGATTTACTGTCATGAACAGGAGAGGAGCATCGCCATCTGCAGCAGCACGGTGGGCCTGCAGAGTGCACTGCAAAGTGCAGCCAGTCAGAAGGACAAACACAGACGTTACATGTGTCACTTACATGCAGGCTCTAAGAAAAAACAGGACAAATGTATATACAAATCAGACTCATGGACATAGAAAGCAAACTTATAGATACCAAAGGGGAAAGGGAGGGGGGGAATGGTAAATTAGGATTATGAGATTAACAGGTACAAACTGTCATGCATCAAATAGATAAGCAACAAGGATTTACTGTATAATACAAGGAACAATATTCAGTGTCTTATAATAACCTATAATGGAAAATAATCTGAAAAAATATGAATAACTGAATCACTTTTCTTTATACCTGAAATGAGCATAACATTGTAAATCAACTATACTTCAGTAAAAAAAAATCAAAATAAAATTTGGCTAAAGGAAAAAGGTAAATTTTTAAGTCTATTTAATGACATGGAGAGGAAGTTAGAGATCCCCAAGAGAGGGCCAAGTGAGGGCCACATGCAGACAGAGGTGAGGGTCTCAAGCACTGAGCAGTGCTCAGGGCTGTGAGCACATAGGTGCTATTTAAAGCCATGACCTGATAATTCTTAAGGGAGAGGAAAACTAAACCCAGATCCTTAGAACACATCAGAGGTCTTACGGAGAAGCCAAAAAGAAGACTGAGAGGGAATGGATAGTGAGGCAAACCCAACAGCATGGTGAATAGAGAGCAGACATTCTGATAGAACAGAACAGAATGAATATAACTATAAAAAGAGTATAATCCTGCTACATTTATTTTAACTGATTAATGTGTATTTAATTATTTCTTACTGGTAAATATATTCTCCTAATTAAACTTTGCATTTTGACTTCTTTTAATTTAGCAAAAGCATTTGCTCTGCATCCATAATGATGATTCTGTAAAGCTTCATCTTCTGAAAATTAATTAAATAGTGAGACATGCTGAAGATGAGTCCATTTCCAGATAAATAACCCCTGTTTTAGAAATAAATTACCATATTCAACAATTGTTGCTGGAAGTATTTGAAAATTCTAAGTGGCCCTATTCAAAAATTCTCACCAGTCTAAAGCTTTTCAACAAATTATCAGCTCCCTTATTTACATAATATATTCAAGAAGATGTGCAAGTTTGACAATGAAGCCATTTCTGTGAAGAGGGCAAAGGACAGGTGAGAGTTGTAAATGAGTTGTGAAGTCTTTTATTGAAACAGATTTTAGTTTAAATGTGCATTAATTTAAAATTTTATATGAAGTTTTGTCTAAAAAATAAGAGCCTGTAGAATTTTTATCTTTCCAGTGCATGGGTTTTCAATTAGCTACTGTCTAAACAGGCACCCCACTCCAGTACTCTTGCCTGGAAAATCCCATGGACGGAGGAGCCTGGTAGGCTGCAGCCCATGGGGTTGCTAAGAGTCGGACACGACTGAGCGACTTCACTTTCACTTTTCACTTTCATGCATTGGAGAAGGAAATGGCAACCCACTCCAGTGTTCTTGCCTGGAGAATCCCAGGGATGGTGGAGCATTATGGGCTGCCGTCTCTGGGGTCGCACAGAGTCGGACACGACTGAAGCGACTTAGCAGTAGCAGAAAACAGGTAATCACACGGAGAAGGCAATGGCACCCCACTCCAGTACTTTTTCCTGGAATATCCCATGGACGGAGGAGCCTGGTAGGCTGCAGTCCATGGCGTCGCTAAGAGTCGGACACGACTGAGCGACTGCACTTTCACTTTGCACTTTCATGAATTGGAGAAGGAAATGGCAACCCACTCCAGTGTTCTTGCCTGGAGAATCCCAGGGACGGGGGAGCCTGGTGGGCTGCCGTCTATGGGGTCACACAGAGTCGGACACGACTGAAGCGACTTAGCAGCAAACAGGTAATCAAACTGATACTCTGGGTAAGAAGCCAGGAAAGAACCATACTCAGAAGAAAAAGTTGTGGCTTTTCCCTTTGTTCTCTGTGCTTGGAATGGAAACGGCTGGGCCCTTCTCAAACACCTCAGAATCAAGTAATGGTCAGCACAGACCAGGAGGACCAGTCTGACATCCTGTTCATCACGACCCGCTCTGGTCAGTCCCTCATGACCTAGTTATTCAGTTTCCCGTTGAATGAATGATGATACTACACTATGAAGATGTTATATTCTTCTCCGTTTTAGCCATTTGAGCTCCCAGAACAACTGAAGAAGGAGTAACCATTAATTCACTCCGATGAAGCAGGATTAATTCTGATGCAAATCTACAAAGTCTACCACATGTTTTCAGTTGTCATTGAGCAGTGTAAGCACTTAGGATAGCGTGTATGTTGAGCAGTCAGAAAGGTTCTCCAATGAAAATGAGGAAAAACAAAAGACACCAAAGAAGGTGTATTATAGGCCAGAATGTGGTGTTTTCCTGCATCATATTATTTTCCCAGAAACCCACTTCACAATAAACTTACTCTGAGAAACAAACTCTTGTTTGGCATATTCCATTTCCTAGAACACACTTAAAACTGGCCTGATGGCTCCCTGGAGAAATCTCCCTGGTTCTTGATCTGGGGCAGAAAATACAAGATGAGCCTGGAGGATCCTAAAGTGCCACAAAGTAAGGAATTGCTAAAGAGAAAAAAAAAAAAATGAGGCGTGCAAAAAGAATATAGGAATCAACCTAGAAGAGCTCCCAATGGCCAAAGCTGGAAAATTATGAGCAACAAAACACGTTGACAGTATTTTACTGTAACTCCAAAAGTAAAATGATATCTGAGTCAATATTGATATAAATAAATGATTGTAAAAATAAATAAGTGTGGGAAAAGGGACAAGTCTGCCTTAGAGAAGAATTCTAAGTAATTCTTCTCCTCCCAGGGAAGATACATCCTCTCCAGGTGGTATAACAATGTCCCTCCTGCCGAGTGTGGGCTGGATTTAATCACTGGCTTCCAAAGAATAACATATGGAAAGGAAAAAAATAGAAACTTTCCAGTGAACAAAGCTGGCAGTGTTCAAGATTAGCATCACCATTGAAGTCATGTTGAAGTCAGCAGTGTCTTGCCTGTGATTAGGGTCAATTACTTCTGTAAGTATAGTACTCATTTCTGTGTCTTTCTAGATATACTCGAGAATGTCTTTTTCTACTACAGAAGGTACCTCTAGTATCATGAGGTCTGTCAAATCATTTGCCTGAAGAGGTGGGGCTACATGTGCCTCAGCCAGGATCAGTTGCAGCAAACTTCTTCCTCAGAACCATACTCAGAGTTAAAAACCTTCTACATAACCTAATAAATTGGTCAGAGCATTATTTATCCTCAAATGTGGAGTGTGCAAAACCTGAAGAAGTCTACCTTGCATGATGCTTGCTTTGTAAAAGATGCAGTGTGCGGTAATTAATCTTCCTTTATTTTCAGGGGATGTGCTGGCAATCTTCTGAATTTTGTAGTTTTTTTCCTACTATTGGAACACCTGGAGTATTTGCTTGTTGTTGCTCAACAACAACAATTAATATAATGTCATAAATATAGTGGACCAAAGTGATGTTCTGTAGAATATCCACAGTGGCAAGGCACCTTAAGACTATCCTGTGATGGTGGGCAGGAGAATTAACTCCTTAAGAGAAGCACCTCCTGTGGGCTGAGGGCAATTCCCAGAGAGGGAATGGCACACATGTTACATGAGTGGCTAAAATGCCGAGTGCTTGGAAGGGGGATGAATTGGGACCTGGAAGAGCACTGAGTATATTGTAATGAATGCCATGAACAGAAAGAAGCTATGAAAAAAAGACACAAGAGGAAAAAACTGAATCACCCATAAATTAAAATAGAGAAGATATTTTAGGCAAATGACTGACAATTAATTTGTTATAATACCAAAAAGAGAAAAGCCATTTACTTGTGGTTCAATGAGCCATGATAAATTTCATGAGGTTTCATTTATATTTACACTTGTAGAACGTGGATTGCATATGACATCATTTGAAAGCCAATAATAGGAATGAAAAATCAGAGACAGAATATAAATTAAAGCTTTAAAAATAGTTCTGTGTTCTGACTCAAACATTTTGTATTTTGAAAATCCTTCTGCAATTCTGGCATGTCATACTGCCAAGCCACATTGTAAAGTGACCCATAATCAGATCAAAACCCTTTCTCAAGATTTTATCAAGGACAACTCTTGAGAGCATTGTCTTTATAACTTGTATGGTTGTCTGATGGGTACATCCACATATCTGAGCACAGAGACTCATTGATGAAGATAATGAAATAGTAGTGTGACCATTGGGACGTGCAAAACTCAGCCACAGGATGAGAATTTAGGTCCTGAGTAATCTGAGAGCTAAAGATGATTTTTGCAGTGGTTTGCTGGCCCTTTTACTGAGACTTGGCTAGTATGTGTGAGCTGCTTCTGCATGGCCGGGCCCTGCCAGGGGTTGCAGAGGGCGTGGCAGTGCTTAGTTTCACGGCTGGTCCACAGGTAAATGCCTTGGCCTATGACATGTTGGCAGAAGGGAGATTGTGCCAGTTCCAGCCTAGACCTTAAGAAGCTTTGTGTATTTCCACCTGTCCTTTTGTGTGTCAGCTTTGCCGTGAAAGGAACAAGACCTGGCTACCATCACCCAGGAAGGATGCAAGGCACTGGAGTGGGGCCACCCTGGCTGCTGCGGCCGGAAGCAGGGCTCGCTTCTCTGTGCCTCTGAGCATGGGCAGGCATTTTTCATGAAACAGACAACTAATCAAGCTGGTTGATCTTGTACAAGTCTACTCTTCACCCTACTCTCTTGCTGTGGATCTAAAGTCTCTTCAGTCCTACCTCTGGGTTGCAGCCCAACCACTGGAAGAGTAGCCAAGTCAGGCTATATGACCTCTACCATCTTTCTTGACTGCACAAGTCATGGGCCTGAATCACATATAAAGTACCTCAGTAAGCTTCCACAGCAATCAGTCACAGAGGGAGGAATTAAGCCAAGGATCAAAAATGTGATGCTTAAGATTAAGTTTCTCCCATGTGTGGGAACTGGGAAGTAGATAACATTTAGTGAGCACCTATTCTGTATGTAGGACATTTTGCGGTGGGTTCTAATGCCGTGCATCTCATTTAATCCTTATAATGAATGTTCACATGTGTATCATCACCCTAGGAAGAGGCTCAAAACTCAGAGGTTATGTCACTTGCTAAAGGTCACCAAAGGAATTGGTGGACTGAGCCACTGGACCCAGGATTTCCTGGTGCTGAAGCCAGCTCTTTCTCCACTACTTCAGTGTGTCTGAGCCCACAGTGATGTTGGACTCAATTTTTCTGAAATATCTAATCTCTAATCTTATATGTCCCATCACAAAATGAGGTAGTTCAGGAAATACTAATCTACACTTTTTTCCTCTAAAATGATATAGATAAATAAGTTACCCCAATATCTGGTTCCTAATCGTTAGCTACCATTAAGGGTTAGGTCTCCTCACTATTGAGTCACAGATATTGCTAATACAAATTAAATGAAGATATACATGTAAAGACAATGGGTTCCCAAGCCATTTACTTTGGCTCTTACTATAGAAGACACAGATTCTTTTTTTAAATTTTATTTTACTGGAGCTTAGTTGATTTACAATGTTGTGTTAGTTTTGGGGGTACAGCAAAGTGATTCGGTCATGTATCTGCATATATTCATTCTTTTTTAGATTCTTTACTCCTATAGGATATCATATAATATTGAGTAGACTTCCTTGTGCTATACAGTAGGTCATTATTGGTTATCTATCTTATATATAGTAGCATATGTGTTTATCCACTTTTTTGCCCATATTTCCTCTTTGGTAACCATAAGTTTGTTTTTTGTATCTGTAAGTCTGTTTCTATTTTGTAAATAAGTTCATTTGTATCTGTTTTAAATTAGATTACACATATGAGTGATACCATATATTTGTCTGACTTAACTCAGTATGATGATCTCTGTCCGTCCATGTTGTTGCAAATGGCATTATTTCATTTTTTAAATTTTGTTGTTCAGTCTCTCAGTCATGTCTGATTCTTTGCAACCCAATGGGCTGCAGCATTCCAGGCTTCCCTGTCCCTCACCGTCTCCCAGAGCTTGCTCAAACCCATATCCATTGAGTTGGTGATGCCATCCAACCTCTGTCATCCCCTTCTCTTCCTGCCTTCTATCTTTCCCAGCATCAGGGTCTTTTCCAGTGAGTTGGCTTTCTGCATCAGGTGGCCAGAGTATTGGAGCTTCAGCTTCAGCATCAGTCCTTCCAATAAATATTCAGGGTTGATTTCCT
Organism: Bubalus bubalis; assembly: GCF_019923935.1. NCBI lineage: Eukaryota > Metazoa > Chordata > Mammalia > Artiodactyla > Bovidae > Bubalus > Bubalus bubalis. The sequence continues at coordinate 3,685,943 of NC_059174.1, read as the reverse complement.
TTAGGATGGGCTGGTTGGATCTCCTTGCAGTCCAAGAGACTCTCAAGAGTCTTTTCCAGCACCACAGTTCGAAAGCATCAATTCTTCAGTGCTCACCTTTCTTTATGGTCCAACTCTCACATCCATACATGACTACTGGAAAAACCATGGCTTTGGCTAGACAGACCTTTGTTGGCAGTGTAGTATCTCTGCTTTTTAATATATTATCTAGGTTTGTCATAGCTTTTCTTTCAGGGACCAAGTGTCTTTTAATTTCATGGCTCCAGTCACCATCTGCAGTGATTTTGGAGCCCAGGAAAGTCTGTCACTGTTTCCATTGTTTCCCCATCTGTTTGCCATGAAGTGATGGGACCAGATGCCAAGATCTTAATTTTTGGAATGTTGAGCTTTAAGCCAACTTTTTCATTCTCCTCTTTCACTTTCATCAGGAGGCTCTTTAGTTCCTCTTTGCTTTCTGCCGTAAGGGTTTTGTCATCTGCATATCTGAGGTTATTGATATTTCTCCTGGGAATCTTGATTCCAGCTTCTGTTCCATCCAACCTGGCATTTCGCATGATGTACTCTGCATATAAGTTAAATAAGCTGAACAGCATTGACGTACTCCTTTCTCAATTTGGAACCAGTCTGTTGTTCCATATCCGGTTCTAACTGGTGCTTCTTGTCTTGCATATAGGAGTTCATACAGATTTTTTTCATGGCTGAGTAGTATTCCATTTCATATATTTACCACATCTTCGTTATCAATTCCTCTGTTGATGGGCATTTAATTACTTCCATGTCTTGACTGTTGTAAATAGTTGTGCTATGAACATTGGAGTGTGTGTACCTTTGCAGATGATGGTTCTCTCTGGATATATGCCCAGGAGTGAGATTGTTGGATCTTTATGGTAATTCTATTTTTAGTTTTTTAAGGAACCTCCATCCTGTTCTCCAAAGTGTTTGTACCAGTTTATATTCCCACTAACAGTGTAGAAGGATTCCCTTTTATCCACACCCATTCCAGCATTTGTTATTTGTAGATTTTTTTTAATGATGCCCATTCTGATCAGTGTGAGGTGATACCTCACCATCATTTTGATTTGCATTTCTATGATAACTAGTGATATTCAGCATCTTTTCATGTCCTTTTTTGCCATCTGTGTATCTTCTCTGGAGAAATGTCTGTTTAGCCTTTGGTCCATTTTCTGATTGGGTTGTTTGGTTTTTTTTGACATAGAGCTGCATGAGCAGTTTGTATATTTTTAAGAGCCATCCTTGTTGGTTGCTTCATTTGCAAATATTTCCTCCCATTCTGTGGGTTTTCTTTGCATTTTGTTTATGGTTTCCTTTGCTGTCACAGATTCTTTATAATGTGATAAATGCATTCTCTGGTGACCTAACATCAGAACTACTGTTTGGAAGGAACTATTCTTTTGTTTATAAAATATTTAACATTCCCTCTGGGATAGAAGAAAACCTAGGGGCCTGATGCCAACAGAACTCTACCAATGCAAAGAGAAAGGGCTGAATTCTACGTGATCCGTGGCGTAAACCAGTGGCTGATGACTGTGTGCCGGGAAAACAGCTGTGTGCTTCGTGTATTAACTCATGTAATCCTCAGATATCACGAGCTAGGTGTGCTTATACTAACCCACTTCTCCAAATTGGAAAACCAGCCGCAGTGGTTCAATAATTTTCCCAGTTGTACAAATAGCTAGAAGTCACAGACTTAGGACTAAGAACCAGGTATCCTCAGCTTCATAAATAGTTGTCTTCATAACTGTTCTTCAACTTTTTCCCTCTAGAATGGTTTGTTCCTGCAAAAAAAAAAAAAAAAAAAAAGGATTAAGGATAGAAATGGAATCTCTAGAAGGAAAAATATTCAAGTCCAGAATCTGATGAAAAGTCATGGCATAAAACCTACTGGTTGAATGGATTAAAGTATGAAAAGTGAAATAGGAATTAATGCCTAATGTAAAATTGGATATTTCTGTCTCTTTGGTATATGACATAAATTCAAAACCATAGTAAAAATCAACTATATGCACAGTGACTCCTTTAAAGAGTATTAGATTGCCTGGGGAAGAAGATGTTGAGTTTTTTCATAGTTTATCTGCATATATGAATAGCTATTTCCTCAATACCATAAACACCTGTAAAATAACCTAAAATTAATCAAATGTCTGGCAGTATTTAAAACAAACAAACCAAGTTTGAGGCATTTTGAGTGAAAAGAAAAGTACATGAAACAAATGGAAACATTCTTCAGGATCTTGTTTCATCTCACCGGTAATAGATCATTAGTTGAAATAATTTTATCATCGGAAACGTAAGTGTGTTTTAGGAAGATGGTTATAGTCTATTCTTACTTAGATAGAACAGGAGCAAGAAAAAAATCTGGAGGAAAAAGAGAGGAATAAAAAGATTTAATAGCTTGAAGCTCCTAGAAATCTAAGTACAAACATCAGTGGCAGCAGGGTGAAACAAGACACAACAGAAACTCACTGCTCAAGAATCTGTTTGATATTCTCCACCGCGTGTCCTCCTCATCTCAAGGAGGAATTTCTATCAGCAAGGAAACTCAAATAGTTCCTGTTTACATGAAGATCTGCAGTGGCAAAGGCCATCAATTATTCTTTCCTGAAAATGCAGGAGGGACAGAGTAATTAAGCTTTGTGGGTGAAACAGGGCTCCCCCCCGGAGGGAAAGTTGATCTTACCTGCCACCAGGATGTTCACAGTGCTTGATAAAGAGCGAGCCTTCCGTTGGTTAGTTGTCATGCTCGAAACACTGAAGACCACAGCTCTGTATGTGCAATTTAACTAGTTTACCCTTTCTGACTATAAAAACGCCACAGTAGGAAGAATCTCCATCAAGCTTCATATTCATTCCTTATTCTAAGGACAATATAATTAAATCAGACCCAAGGTAAAATTTCTAAATTCTTGAAATGTAAGTTTCCCAAATTCTTCTGGTATTGATTCTAATTAAAGATGAGTTGTGTTCTCATTAAATCAGCAAGTTAAATGAAATCAGGACAAACAGTCCATATGATGGCTTTTCTAATTTTCTGCATTTTATTGATTAGGTAATAACTTGTGATCCATTACCATGTAGAAAATAAACACTACATGCAAATACATTTACACAATCCTATAAATACGTGGTTCTATATATTTATTTAATTTATTCCATCCACAGTCAAAAAGGCTTACATTTGAATTCAAATTTTTTCTTTTTAATCCACTATATTATAAAAATCTACTTTAAAAAAAACTGACTGTGCCAAACACTGGCAAAGATAAGCAACAGCTGAAGCTCTCACATATTGTTGGTTGGAAGCAAAATCATACAAGCCCTTTGTAAAAGAGGTTGGCATATGACCTAACAAGAAAAAAAAAAGACATACATCCACACAAAAACCTTACATTAGTGTTTATTGTAGCGTTATTTGTAATTGTCTAAAAGCTGGAAACAACCCAAAAGTCCTTCAATGGGTGAATGGAAAAATTATAGTACATCTACTCTGTAGAATACCACTCAGCAATATATGAGGATGCACTTTTGTTACAGAATAACTGCCTTTGATGAATCTCAGAGGCATTATGCCAAGTGAGAGAAGCCAGCTTCACAGACTACATACTCTCTGATTCCATTTACAAGACGTTCTGGAAAAGGGAAAACCATAGGGGCAGAGATCAGATTGGTGTCCACCAGGGACTGAGGAGTAGGGTGAGGGATTGCTTATGCATAATAAGTCTTTAAGAGTGATGTCAGACATGTTTCTTGACCATGGTGGTGGTATATGACTACGTAAATTTGTCAAAAAGACACAGTGACTGTGTATTTACTACCTTAAATATTTTTCAAGAAATAAAACATTTTAAGCTTCAGTTTCTTCTGCAGATTACCCAATGGTAAACTCGCAGGACCATCATGAGGATCAAGCAAAATGTAACACCAGAATGCTTCCTAAACAGTCAGTTTTGTGCAGTTTCTGTTCCTTGGGGAGACAAAGTCACGTGTTATTGCTCCTTTCCCAGTAAATGACAAGTAAGTTATTGTCAGTAAGTTATTGCTCCTTCCCAAGTAAGTGACTTCTTGTCACTTACTTGTCCTTGGCACTAACTGGTAAAATGCATGGTGGGGATGAAACTTGAGATTTCCTCTCTGGGAGTCAAGGGAGTCTTTTTCCCATATCTTTTTTCTCCATCCTACACAGTAAAAAATAACTCTGAGATCTTTAATCTTAGTTCCTTTCCATAAAAGGATAACCTTCCCATAAAATCGTACATGTACACGTACCATTTTATAGTCCAGGATGGGTGAGCCCCAGCCTTCCCCTGGGCATGCATCTGCTTGTGCCAGGCTCCCATGCATCCTCCCCTCCGGTGGGATCGCTGTCTCCTCTACTCTAGGGACGGTCTGGTCTTCTCCCTTTCACGGCACCTTAATGATGTGGTTTTCATGGTGATTGGCCAGAGAAGGGAGCAGATGATGTGGCCCCAAGGATTTCCTAGTTAGAAATGTAAAGAGGCGTCTCTTTCCAAAGAGTAGGAATTGTGTTCCAGGAGCTGTGGACACAGAGCCTCCTGTGTCGTGAGAAAATCCAAGGAGAGAGAAGTAAGGAAACCTGTGGAGAGTGGAGACAGGACTCACAGCGTCCTGGGCGCTGAACTCTGCCCATGTCCTTCTGCAGTTGACAAAGAGGAAGCATCCAGTGGATGCTAGCCCCACGCCCTCTCTCCAGTGTAGTTAGTTGTATTTTATCCTAAGCTAGTTTTGAAATGAGTTTTTGTTTTGTTTTGCAACCAAATGAGCTCTGACTAATAGCCCAGGGATCCATGTTAACAAACCTTGATGTAAGCCATGGAGCTGTGAACTTTTATATTGAAAGTTAAGGTAATTCATGCAATCTCCTATCATTAATTTTAATGAAGAAACTGAAGCCTACAGAGTTAAGTAATTATTGCATTATCACATGATGTAAATGAACATATCCAGGAATCCAGTTGATGGCTTTTATTTTTCTGTGGTTCTTCCAAGTGTATACAAGGAAGAAGCTATATATATATGTTGCATCTGAGCCTCTTATGATTCAGGCAGCTAGGGATGATACCAGTCTATGTGTATATCTCGACCCTTGTTGTTACTGAATGTAAGTTTGTGTTCCTCATGCAAGTGAGGCCAAACACACGAAAACATTGCAGTTTGGAGCTGAGAAAAGTTTATTGCAGGACCGAGCAAGGAGATGGGTGTCTGTGCCCCCCGAACCCTGAACTCCTTGAAGGGTTTCAGAAAAGCACTTATGAAGGCAGGGTAAAGGAAGGGCGAGGTTAGTTGTTGCAGACTTCTTGGTGTCAGAATCCTTTGTTCTTGCCCCTGTCCTCATAGGTCAGGTCACAATGTAACCCTACAGCAAGACAGATGTTATTCACTGTTCTGCAACTTTTTAAAAGAAATTTGTATGTCACTATTTGTTATTAATTAGTAGTTATCAAAGATAAAATCCATTCTTTTTTTTTAAAAAATTATTGAAGTATAGTTGATTTACAATATTGTGTTAGTTTCAGGTGTACAGCACAGCAATTCAGATTCTTTTACCTTATAGGTTATTCCAAAGTGTTCATACTGAATATAGTTCCCTGGGCTATACAGTCGGTCTTTGTTGGTTATCTAATTTTTATATATTGTGGAGTGTATATGTTAATCCCTTTTCAGCAACTTTTTATCTCTATATGAATGGAAGAGTGCTGTACTTTTAAAGGTTAAAGCCCTGAGAAAAGGCTGGCCTGTGGGCTTCCCAGGTGGCGCTAGTGGTAAAGAACCTGCCTGCCAATTCAGGAGACTAAGAGTTGAGGGTTTGATCCCTGGGTGGAGAAGATCCCCTGGAGGAGGGAATGGCAATCCACTCCAGTATTCTTGTCTGGAGAATCACATGGACAGAGGAGCCTGGTGGGCTACAGTCCATGGGGTCGCGCAGAGTTGGACACGACTGAAGCGACTTAGCATGCATGCATGCATGTGTATTTCAGGCTGTAGGCAGCATTCTGTATAGGTGCCGGACCAGCATGACTAAGCACAAAGGTTAAAGTAAAAGGAACAGATCTAATATCAAGTCAGATTTGTTTTTCCCTGTTACACTGCTACCAATAAAATGTTTTTTTTTTTTTTTCTTTTTTTTTAATTAAGTGAACTGAAAACAAAGTTCTACATAATCTGACTACCTGTTACCTCTGGGACCTCTATTCTCCACTATCCTCAAGCACACCTCACTCTAGCTACACCCTATCACCTCCCTGTGTTAGTGTATTTTTCTCCATCTATTTACTTTAAACCTATGTATATCTATATATGCGTGTGTGTTAGGTGCTCAGTCGTGTCCAACTCTTTGTGACCCATGGACTGTAGCCCACCAGGCTCCTCTGTCCATGGGATTCCCCAGGCAACAATACTGGAGTGGGTTGCCCTTCCCTTCTCCAGGGCAGCTTTCCGACCCAGGGATCAAACCCAGGTCTCCTGCATTGCAGGCAGATTCTTTACCGTCTGAGCCACCAGGGCAGCCCATATCTTTCTGTCGGTGATTTATTCATTTATGGTTGTGCTGGGTCTTCACTGCAGCACATGGGCTCTTTGTTGCTGTGCGCAGATTTTCTCTAGTTGCAGTGAGCAGCCTTCTCATGGTGGAACACAGGCTCCAGGGCATGCAGGCTTCAGGAGTTGCAGCTTGAGTGCTCTGCGTGGGGGTTCAGTAGTTGTGACACATGGGCTTAGTTGCCCTGCAGCATGTGGAATCCCTGTTCCCAGACTGGGGATTGAACCTATGTCCCCTGCATTGGCAGGCAGATTCTTAACCACTGGACCTCCAGGGAAGTCTCTCTTTATATATGTCTTTTAAACTAGGTTTCTTATAGACAAGATATAGTTGTGGCATGTTTTTTGACCCTCCTAGGAAACTCCTGTCTTTTAATTGGTGTGTTTAGACCATTAACATTCAAAGAGGTTATTGAAACTGACACAGTGTTGTGTCAGTATAGCTGGATTCAGCTCAGCCGTTCAGTCGTGTCCGACTCTTGGCGACCACATGAACCGCAGCGCGCCAGGCCTCCCTGTCCATCATCAGCTCCCAGAGTTTACCCAAACTCATGTCCATTGAGTCCCTGATGCCATCCAACCATCTCATCCTCTGTCGTCCCTTCTCCTCCTGCCTTAAATCTTTCCCAGCATCAGGGTCTTTTCAAATCACTCAGCTCTTTGCATCAGGTGGCCAAAGTATTGGCATTTCAGCTTCAATATCAGTCCTTCCAATGAATATTCAGGACTGATTTCCTTTAGGATGGACTGGTTGGGTCTCCTTGCAGTCCAAGGGACTCTCAAGAGTCTTGTCCAACACCACAGTTCAAAAGCATCAATTCTTCAGTGTTCAGCTTTCTTTATAGTCCAACTCTCACATACATACATGACCACTTAAAAACCATACCCTTGACTAGACGGACCTTTGTTGGCAAAGGAATGTCTCTGCTTTTTAATATGCTATCTAGGTTAGTCATAACTTTTCTTTTAAGGAATAAGCGTCTTTTAATTTCATGGCTGCAATCACCGTCTGCAGTGATTTTGGAGCCCAAAAAAACAAAGTCAGCCACTGTTTCCGCTGTTTCTCCATCTATTTCCCATGAAGTGATGGGACCAGATGTCATGATCTTAGTTTTCTGAATGTTGAGCTTTAAGCCAACTTTTTCACTCTCTCCTTTCACTTTCATCAAGAGGCTCCTTAGTTCTTCTTCACTTTCTGCCATAAGGGTGGTGTCATCTGCATATCTGAGGTTATTGATTTCTCCCAGCAATCTTGATTCCAGCTTGTGCTTCATCCAGCCCAGCGTTTCTCATGATGTACTCTGCATAGAAGTTAAATAAGCAGGATGAGAATATACAGCCTTGATGTACTTCTTTTCCTATTTGGAACTAGTTTTTTGTTCCACATCCAGTTCTAACTGTTGCTTCCTGACCTGCATATAGGTTTCTCAAGAGGCAAGTCAGGTGGTCTGGTATTCCCATTTCTTTCAGAATTTTCCACAGTTTATTTTGATCCACACAGTCAAAGGCTTTGGCATAGTCAATAAAGCAGAAATATATATTTTTCCGGAACTCGCTTGCTTTTTCGATGGTCCAGCGGATGTTGGGAATTTGACCTCTGGTTCCTCTGCCTTTTCTAAAACCAGCTTGAACATCTGGAAGGTCACGGTTCTCGTATTGCTGAAGCCTGGCTTGGATAATTTTAAGCATTACTTTACTAGCGTGTGAGATGAGTGCAATTGTGCAGTAGCTTGAGTGTTCTTTGGCTGGATTAACACTTACTATATTCCATACTGTTCTATTTATTTGTTGCCTTTGTACCTTGTCCCTGGTTTTGTCTTCCATTCTTTTTCTGCCTTTTGTGGTTTTGATTAATTTGTATGGGATTCCATTTTCTGTCCTCTGTGCCTCAGTTACACGTCTTTTCCCACTCTTTTAGTGGTTGCACTAGAGTTTGAGATACACATTTATTTAACATTCTTGACGTTCACTTTCAAATAACACTATACCCCTTCATGGTAATATGAGTACCTTTTATAGATACCTTGGACGTTCTGGGGACTTTTCTTTTCTTTCTGTCTGTTCCTTTTACTTTTCTGTTTGGAAGAGTCTATTGAGATTCCTCAGCTCAGAGGTTCTTTGCTCAGCTGTGTTCAGTCTACCGTTAAACCCATCAAAAACATTATTCATCTCGGTTACAGGGAATTTTATATCTGGCCTTTCTTTTTGTTCGCACTTTAGGAGTTTTGTCACTCTGCTCCCACTGCCGTCTAGTCTTGCATGTTGTGTATTTGATTTGTTAGAACCTTTAGAATCCCAATCTTACTTATTTTGTATTCCCAATTGGATAATCCAACATCTCTGCCACATCTGGTTTTGATGCTTGCTCTGTCTCTTCATATTGTGTTTTTTGCCTTTTAATATGATTTTTAATTTTTTCTTGATAGCCTGACATGATAAAGAACCTGCTGTAAATAGGCCTTTAGTAGTATGGTGGAGAGGAACTGGGGAAGGGAAGTGTCCCTGGTCCTTTGTGTGAGCCCATGCCTCTGGACTGTGACCCTCTCGAGGGCTCCTCAGTACTTTTTCCCTCTCCCCTTAAGTGGGACGGGATGACTGGAGTGGGCTGGAGGTGGGAGTTTCCCTTCCCCAGATCAGTGATGCTCTGGTCATACCTCCGCATGTCAGGCCCTGGTTAAGTTGTTTCTTGAGAGAGTGGGCCTTGTTAAGAACAGAGTGCTTAGCATGTTTGAATGTAGTTCCTTTTCCCTCCCTGTGCTGGAAGCAAAGGGGATTTTTTTCCCTCTGATTTCTTCTGTGGGAACCTGGTTGAGCTCTGGAGGTAAATCTCACCATTTTGTGGGGGTGCCCTAATGACTGGATCTCCTGGGAGTTTTTAACTCAGGTTGGTCCATACTGAGCCTCCAGCAACTGAATAATCACAGTTCAGGCTTCCCAGCCCTGACCCAGGATCCCACACTGGCTTAGACAGCTCTGCTCTGGAAAGCCAGGCACAGTTCCCAGTGACTTCCATCTTTCTCCAGTCTCGGGTGTGGGGGACGGTGGCTTTCCCAGTGTCCTCACCTCTTACGGTTCCAGGGCATCCAAGACCAGTTGATTTTTATAGTCTGTTCAGCTTTTTACTTATTGTTAGGATGGAGTGGTGACGTCAGTGTCCTTACATGTAGAACTGGAAACCAAAGTCTCCCCTCATGGTTCTTCGTACCCGCTGGTCATGCTTCCACCTAAAACCCCTTGACTTATTTCCTCCTGAATTCTCCACCATCAGCTGGCCTCCTGACCCACTCACTTGTCTTCTTCAGGTATCATTTTGTCACCTAAAGGCTCCTCTGGACACTTCACAGAATATTGTACCCGCTCCCAACCAGAATTTTTCTGTCTTCTCCCTTATGTTAATTTTCCTCCTTAAAAGACATCATTGGCTGAGTCTTCACTGTTCATCTGAAACCATCACAACATTGTTAATTGGCTATACCTCAAAACAAAATAGAAAGTTTAAAGTTTGGGGGAAAAGAGAGATCATTAACATCTATTACTTCTTCTGCGTTCTTCTTACTTACTACCTGTCTTCCCTACTGAAGTGCAAGCTTCATGAGGACAAAAATGTGTCCATTTTGTTGGTTGCTGTGTCCACAGACCCTGGAAAAATGTCCAGAATATGAGGTACTCATATATTTTTATCAAAATGTGTGCAATGAGTGGATAAGGAAGTGATTCTGAGATTTTATTTACCACTGAGTTTTGTTCACTGAATACAGAATTCACCCCTAAAATATACTGGTGGCTTCCATTTGGGTTCTGGTGAAAGAAAGACCCTCAATTCTACCCAAATTCTATACAGGGAAGAAAATCATTATAGTAAGGAGCATCTGTAGAATTTAAGGAAAGAATAAAATGTTTTCCCCAGCTTTGGATGGTCTGGTCCCTAGAGACAGGGATGGCAGTGAGGTCAGGGGCAACTCTACTGTCTGACCTGTCCATCCAGAGCCTTCTGGCCTCTTTCTTCTCTCTGTTTCTCTTCACATGGGTTTGCTATGGTTAAGCCCAGGCAAGTTTATAGAAGAAAGAAAGGGAAGAGGGCTGATGATCAGATGGCCATCCCTGTGTGATCATTCATAGCCAAGATCGTGGAGAGGAGGGTTGACTCATGGGAAAAATAGGAGTTCCTCTTCTAGGGACTGTGGGCAAATGATACTCTCGACAGAGGACTAAGGACAGGTCTGACAATGAAACATATTCAAAAGTTTTCTGTCCTGTATAAAGTCGTTGATGTAATGTGAAAATAAGTCAGTTATCCTCAGCTATTTGATAGATCTGATATATGACCGACATTTCCCTTCATTTTACAAGGAGAAAATTCAAACCCAGAGAAATTTTGAGCATCATTAGTGTTACACAGTACTGAGCTTTGATGTTATGAAATTGACATCCTAGGGTTTCAGTTTCCTAATTAATGAAATAAAATGAATTTACGTATTTAAAAAATAGTATTGGCCTTGACATTAAATTTCACCAGTAATCTCACCTAGCATTCTTCCACTATTTCTGTCCTTGGAACACAATAGTCTCTCTGTTTGCCCTTTTCTCTTTTCCTCCATAACTTAAATGAAAGAGTCCTTAATTGGTGAAAAAAAAAAATCTCAAAAAAAAAGCAAAATACCCCAAAGGATGTTCTTGATTAAGAAAAGACAAATATAGCAGCTTTATACAAATGAAACAAGAACTTGTGAACACTCACACATAAAAACACATATGTTTACAGGTGAATTCGCAAATATATTCACACCCTAAACATTATTTTTGTGTGAAAAAATAAACATAGTATCTTCGAAACTTCATTTTGAGTTGTGCAACAGAGGAAAAAAAAAATAAATGTTTTATAGCATTCCTTGAGAAGTTCCTGTTTAGTTTCCATTTTACATTTGCTATACATATCTTTTTTGAGTGTGTGTATGTATTTATTCTTATATACATCTTAGCAAAATCATCAGGGACACTTTAACAAAATGAAAGGAAAGCTACTAAAATAATGTGTACTTCATAGTTCTTAACAAATCAAGTTTAAAGAATAATGTATTGAAGAAGACAAAAATCCCTTGAAATGAATGCCTCAGTGCAGTGTGGAGCATGATTTGTCTAAAAAGCCATGGAAGCTAAAAATGAGCTCCATAGGTACTTCTGTAATTTAATAGACCTTAATACAAGTGCTAGAATGTTTCTTTGTCAACAGAAGTGCCTTTTTTGTTCAGTGTCACATATTACTGAACTCTGACGGTGTAAACAAATGTTTGTTTTTATTTTCCAGACTGCAACTAAAAAATAACTAGATGTTGACATCTGAAATACATAGATTAATTTTAAGAAAAACAAAGAAACGGATGCTTATTAATTTAACATATTTTAGCAGTTACCTTGGCAGTTACATATATGAAAACTTAATTTTCCTGAATGACCTTGGATACATAACCTAGCCTTCTTCAACCTCATGTTTTTCACTTGCGAAATAGATCCTAACTCAAAGAGTTACTGGGAGAAATTCATAAATTTCTGTCTTAGCACAGAGAAAGCTTAGCACAGAGCCTGATATATAGTAAAATGGTCTAATATTTGCTGTTGTTATTACTATAATTCTGTAGCATCAGAATATTACCCTGAAATCCAATGTTCTCTAGCAATGAATATTTCGGAAGGCTATTATATTTGGAACACTCACAAAACAAATCTGCTTTCTTTTCATTTGGCAATGAGCAGTTTTAAATTACAAATGAACTTGTATCTTGAGGTTACATAGAGGATGTCTCTGTCAGTAGATGATAAACACATACGCCTTGACCAGACCTGCATTTACAGGCAATAGGATGAAGGGCTGAGTCTCTGCAGAGTGGCTGATGTAGTCATGGAGAATGATCTGCCCACTTTTGGCGTCATTGCTGTAATGGACTTGCTGTGATGAAGTGGCAGTTCATATCACTTAAGAAACTTAACCATGCCAGGTAATCATGCTGTATATCCTTTCATTCCCGTAATAGACAAAACACGCTGATTGCACACCTCTAAAATGTGACCTTTTCCTCTCCTTTGCATTGTTCTCTCTTCTGTGAGGGATTTAGTAGATGTGAGCAGCTTGAGAAGAAAAATATTGTCAAAACAGATTGCTACATTATTTCATCCCCTTTTTTATTTTCTAATGGCCGTCTTTGACTTGGATAATGATTCACTTCAAGCATTTCATCAACAGAGTGGACATTCAAGGGCTGGTGGGGGAATCTATGTTCATAACACAAGCCATCAGCATCTCCTCTGTATCTCGACACTGGATTTGGTTCCTTTCTTGCTCTTCTGTTCAGTTGGCTAAGTTGCTATCTTTTAACTACAGGCATATATTATGTCTCTATTTAAGTTTCAAGGCTAAATAAATGAGGATGACTCTGATGCAGCATATTTCTAGACCACAGAGCTATCATCCTTAGGAAAAAACAAACAACTATTTTAAAATCCCCCCCCCCTGCTGATTTCAGACAATATCTACCTTAGTTGATTTAAAAAATAATAGTTCAGCCTGGATATGTTTGTTTTAAAACCTTAAAAAAAATAGCCTTTTGTGTTTATAGTGAGGTTACTCTTTAGGTAAGATGCACTCTTCTTAAATAGTCTTATAAAGCTAGAAAGTTTTGCAGAGCACTAAGTCCTTGGAAGGAAAGCCATGACAAACCTAGACAGCATATTAAAAAGCAGAGACATCACTTTGCTGACAAAGGACCTAGTCAAAGCTATGTTTTTTTTCCAGCAGTCATGTGTGCATGTGAGAGTCATGTGTGCATGAGAGAGAAGGAAGGCTGAGTGCCAAAGAATTGATGCTTTTTAATTGTGGTGCTGGAGAAGACTCTTGAGAGTCCCTTGGATAGCAAAGAGATAAAACCAGTCAATCCTAAAGGAAATCAACCTTGAATATTCATTGGAAGGACTGATGCTGAAGCTCTAATACTTTGGTCACCTGATTAGAAGAACCAACTCATTGGGAAAGATCCTGATGCTGGGAAAGATTGAAGGCAAAAGGAGAAGGGGGCAGCAGAGGATGAGATGGTTGGATGGCATCACCGACTCAATGGACATGAATCTGAGCAAACTCTGGGAGATAGTGAAGGACAGGGGAGCCTGGCATGCTGCAGTCCATGGGGCCACTAAGAGTCAGATGCAACTTAGTGACTGAATAAGAAGTCAAAGCATCTAAAATTGTAAAGAGCTTTTAAAAATAGATTTCATTAACATAGATATTTATATTTGCAAATTCATATTAAAAATATAGAGGCAACTAGTCAAAACTGGAAAGAGAAATATGTTGGTTCACTGACTGGGAAAAGCAAGGCATCATTTCCCAACAGATCAGTAGGCACATTGGACCCAGACACAGAAAAACACAATTCTGAATGCAGGGTTTCAGACTAGGAATCCTCTGCCTCTCCACATTTCTGGCATATTCTTTCCAGGTCATGCAAATGTTTCTAGAGCTGGCACTCGCTGAAAATGCCTTCCCGTGTGCCAGCCAAATATGCACCAAGACACAAAGAGGATTTTTGTGCCAAAAATATTCAAGTACGCTCTGCTTGGAACAGATTCTTGCACCAAATTTCCTGAGAAACTGGCACCAAACCTAATGGATGTTTGTGGATCATGTTTGTAAAATTTGTCAGAATAATTATATTAGCCCCTGTCTACAAAAGAGGTCTTTCGTTATTAAGCAACAGCAGCAAACAGGAGGGGAGGGAAAGCTTCTTGAGTTGAATGACAATTCTGTAAATGTAGGGCTGCTGGAAAGCTACCATTTTGAAACTAGCATAGAACTCAGGTATCAGTGGTTGTTGAAACCATGAGGTGCAAGTTTCAACAGGACAATTATGCAATATTAAAATTTCTCATCACAGTCCACTCGTTAGTAACAACAGGACCAGAATACACTTGCAGTGGAGAATTCTGGTGGACACCACCTTAACCAATTGATCAAAGTTAGCATGACCAATAATAAGAGGAAGCAACAGGTGTCTTCCAATAACGATCCACTAAGAAGGACAAAGATGGGCTCAATTAAGGACAGGAATGGTATGGACCTAACAGAAGCAGAAGATATTAAGAAGAGGTGACAAGAATACACAGAAGAACTGTACAAAAAAGATCTTCACAACCAAGTAAATCACGATGGTGTGATCTCACCTAGAGCCAGACATCCTGAAGGTTAAGTCACATGGACCTTAGGAAGCATCACTACGAACAAAGCTAGTGGAGGTGATGGAATTCCAGTTGAGCTATTTCAAATCCTAAAAGATGATGCTGTGGAAGTGCTGCACTCAATAGGCCAGCAAATTTGGAAAACTCAGCAGTGGCCACAGGACTGGAAAAAGTCAGTTTTTCATTACAGTCCCAAAGAAAGGCAATGCCAAAGGATGCTCAAACTATTCCATGATTGTTCTCATCTCACACGCTAGTAAAGTAATGCTCAAAATTCTCCAAGCCAGGCTTCAGCAATACGTGAACCGTGAACTTCCAGATGTTCAAGCTGGTTTTAGAAAAGGCAGAGGAACCAGAGGTCAAATTCCCAACATCCGCTGGACCATCAAAAAAGCAAGAGAGTTCCAGAAAAACAGCTATTTCTGCTTTATTGACTATGCCAAAGCCTTTAGTTGAAGGCTTTATTGTGGATCACAATAAAGGCTTATTGTGGATCACAATAAACTGTGGAAAATTCTTCAAGTAATGGGAATACCAGACCATCTGACCTGCCTCTTGAGAAATCTGTATGCAGGTCAGGAAGCAACAGTTAGAACTGGACATGGAACAACAGACTGGTTCCAAATAGGAAAAGGAGTACGTCAAGGCTGTATATTGTCACCCTGCTTATTTAACTTCTATGCAGAGTACATCATGAGAAATGCTGGGCTGGATGAAGCACAAGCTGGAATCAAGATTGCCAGAAGGAATATCAATAACCTCGGATATGCAGATGACACCACCCTTATGGCAGATAGTGAAGAAGAACTAAAGAGCCTCTTGATGAAAGTGAAAGGGGAGAATGAGAAAGCTCAACATTCAGAAAGCTAACATCATGGCATCTGATCCCATCACTTCATAGCAAATAGATGGAGAAACAGTGGCTGACTTTTTTTGTGGGGGGGCTCCAAAATCACTGCAGATGGTGACTGCAGCCATGAAATTAAAAGATGCTTGCTTCTTGGAAGGAAGGTTATGACCAACCTAGACAGCATATTAAAAAGCAGAGACATTACTTTGCCAACAAAGGTCTGTCTAGTTAAGGCTTTTCCAGTACTCATGTATGGATATGAGAATTGGACTATAAAGAAAGCTGAACACTGAAGAATTGATGCTTTTGAACTGTGGTGTTGGACAAGACTCTTGAAAGTTCCTTGGACTGCAAGGAGATCCAACCAGTCCATCCTAAAGGAGATCAGTCCTGAGTGTTCACTGGAAAGACTGATGTTGAAGCTGAAATGCCAGTACTTTGGCCACCTGATGCAAAGAACTGAATCATTGGAAAAGACCCTGATTCGGGGAAAGATTGAGGGCAGGAGGAGAAGGGGACAACAGAGGATGAGACAGTTGGATGACATCACTGACTTGATGGACATGAGTTTGAGCAAGCTCTGGGTATTGGTGATGGACATGGAGACCTGGCATGCTGCAGTCCGTAGGGTGGCAAAGAGTCAGACATGACTGAGCGACTGAACTGAACTGAAAAAGGACAGGATACCACAGATGCAGTATTCTGCCAAAACATGCTTTTTTTTCCCCCCAGGAGTCATGTAGAATCTCAGTTCCCAAATTGGGAATCAAACCCGTGACCACTGCAGTGGAAGTGTAGAATCTTAACCACTGGACTGGCAGGGAAGTCTCAAAACATGCATTTAAATTGAAGCATGAGGAAAGATTCAGTTCAACTCTGAATGGTGGACTACAACACAACAAAGATGATCAATTATAAGGCAAAACTAATACAATTATGTAAAGTTTAAAAATAAAATAAAATTAAAAAAAAATAAGAAACAAACTCCAAAAAGGTATAAAAAAATAAATAAATAAAAATAAAAAATAAAAAAAGAATTATTTGTAATTGCTTTCAGTGAATCATTTCTCAGTCACTTTTCATATTTGTTGCTAAAATAAAGAAAATTGCATCTTAATATATGAATTGAAAAAAATACTATTTTAAGACCCAGCAAAGAACAATGGAACAAGAAGCCATCACTTTGAGACAAAAAGAGACAAATTGAACAAAATGCAGCATTCATTTTATACCAGAGACTATGTTTTCTAGAGATGGAATTTTATATATTAATTCCATATATTATCTCCAGTCTCCTTACCTGTTTGGAAGTGCTTAACCCCTGTTCTGTACAGAATTTCTGGGGAATTCCCTGGTGGTCCATTTGTTAGGACTGTGTGCCCCACTGCTCAGGGCACAGGTTAGATTGCTGGTCGGGGAACTAAGATCCTGCATGCCGGTGGTATGGCCAAAAAAAACGAATTTCTGTTGGCTGCTAGACACCTGATGAGTTGGGAGATGCATTAAGTACTCTGTTAACACATTAAAAGAGCGGAGGTGAAGAGATTACTAAATAGATGACAGTGTTGTGATGTTTTCAGGTCATTAAGGTACTGGGTGCTGGTTGTATTTATATCTCAGTGGTGTCCAGGGAGCAGTCCCGCAGGCCTGCATTTAACTTGGAGGCAAAAGAGAACTCTTTACATTCACGCATGAAGATTTTCCAGCTTTGCCCATGTTCAGTGAAAATGACAGAGAAGAATAAAATGAACCAGAACACACTCATCCTGACCTTGAATCCAATGATTGTCAGGCTCAATGGCAGGCTACTGCTCAGCTCCTAATATCTACATCTGTGCCTCCCCACATGTTAGCCTGTTTTTAATCCTCACATTGATTAGGTATGATCACAGTGTGATTTCCCCTCCTGCAGACAACTCATTTGTATTGCAAATTGTTAATAACATCCTGAAGTCCAACAATATTATGATCACCGGGGGCCCCCTTTAGCCTTCAGATTCACTTCCGCATTATTGAACTAACAAGTATGGATACCCAGGCAGCTGTAGCTCCTGGTGAAGCTTATGTAATCAGAGCTGGCTTTCCCAGTGAGGGCCTCAAACTATTAAAGGTTTGTAACAGATTAACTGAATCTGATGAGCAGAGGTGAAAGTGTTTGCTTCATATGTCCTTTTTGTTTGAACACACATTTAGGAGTGTTAGTGTTTCTAATAGCAGGGGGCTTCCTATAAGCATCGCATTTATATTCATGCTCCAAATATAGCTCTGGCCAAATTTATTGACCAGTATTTGGAATGAATATGTCATCTAACTCTGGTTTGGCTGCTCACAGTTGAAAAGCCAATAATTCCAGAGGCATGTGTCAGTGGGAAGGAAAGTTGCTTTCATCAGAAAAGCTGGCCATCTGCAGAGAAGATGGACTCCTGTCCTGAGTGAGACCAACTGCCCAGCTCAGCCATGAAAGTTTTTAAAGGGAAAAATCAAAGGAGGAGTAGGTGGAGAATCTCAGGCAATGATCAGGAGAGGAAGTGGGATTCTGCATTCTCGTGCATTGTGTGCAAACTGGCTGAGTCTCTCCTCAGGTGTTATCTTGCCCTAGTGATCTGCCTGCAGGATTGCTAAGGGGTCTGAAGCTAGTCATTTTTTAATTACGTGATTCTTCAGTTTTACTGCTTTTTGTCTTGGGAAAGGAGCCACAGGTTAAGCAAAGCATGGTGTACATTCAGGACAGCATCAAGTCAGAAGTCAGTTTCAATTGCT
Organism: Bubalus bubalis; assembly: GCF_019923935.1. NCBI lineage: Eukaryota > Metazoa > Chordata > Mammalia > Artiodactyla > Bovidae > Bubalus > Bubalus bubalis. The sequence goes on along the minus strand of NC_059174.1, from coordinate 3,667,537 downwards.
TAGTCACTTAGGAAGTGAATCTGAAGGCCCCCGGTGATGATAATATTGTTGGACTTTAGGATGTTATTAACAATTTGCAATACAAATGAGTTGTCTGCAGGAGGGGAAATCACACTGTGATCATACCTAATCAATTTATTCCTATAAATGGGTTTTTTAAGGTTAGAGGGTGACAGAAATGGGCAACAGGAAAGGGGCAAAAGAGCTGCTTTCAAATAAACCTTTGGGCTTTGAAATCAGAGACACTTGATTAGGAGTTTGGCTTCCGTGGTTACCCCAGTGTGGGCTTTGAACAAATTTCTTTTCTCTTTCTTTCTGCCTGGTGCCTCGTCTCAAATATATAAATAGCAGGAATCCTTTTGTGTATTTAATAAGTTATACTTAAAGAACATGTGGATTAAAGTGCTTGTGTTCAATAAATACCAGCTATAGCTAGAACTACTCATTAAAGAGCTTTCTGTGGCAAGAATATGCTATTTTCAGATTTTAAGTGAAATAAATCTTTATATATGCAACTGGATTAAAATATACTAATATTTTCCAAATTACATCTTACGTGTTGGAAGCTTTAGGGGCCCAGTGAATATAACTCCATGAGACATCTGAATTAGCAAATCAGCAAATAGTCTCGTTTGAGGTAGGGTCATACATTAACTTAAATATTTTAGATTGATGGTAATTTGGTCCCATCAATCATCTTTCATTTTTACGGTTTTATTTTTGGACTCAATAATGTGGTATTTGAAGCTTTCTGCTTCTGGCTATGATAAATTAGTTTGCAGCTGACCAGACTGAATGCCAGGAACAGTAGAGAAGGTAAATGAGATTAAAAAAAAAAAATCATACATTTTGGAAGGTACCAGAGAGCAATCAAGGCAGTTAGAACTTGTACAGCCAAGAACCTGGAGAGAAGAAAAAGACATTGGAGGTGAGACGAACATTCTTCACCTTTGCTGGCATTTGTAGACTGTTAAACGTTAGGGGGCAGGATGTGGAAAAGCTGAGAAGAAAGTCTGCCAAGGAGTTTTTCTGACTGTCTCACTGGTGAGAGAGCCAGAGGTTGGAGATCAGCTCTTCCCAGTCAGCCAGGACTCGAAGGACCAAATCCTACAGTGGACGAGAGAGGAGCAAAACAAACCTAATTCTGCTCTAACTTTCATCTGAAAGTGATTTTTTTCAGGGCAAAAGTGGTTTGTCGTAGGGTAAAAGGCAGAGACTGGCTTCTAAGTGTCTGAGAAGATACTGAGAGATGTTCGCAGATTCGCAGCACAAGAAAGTGAAAATTTGCAAACTAGGCCCCAAAGAAGGAAGGGATCCTTATAAACCATCTGCTGGAAAAGTAACCAGAAAATAGACCAGGTCGTGATGGACAGGGAGGCCTGGCGTGCTGCAATTCATGGGGTCACAAAGAGTCGGACACGACTGAGCGACTGAACTGAACTGAACTGTGCGTGCTCAGTCATATCCAACTCTCAGTGACCCCATGGACTGTAGCCTGCCAGGCTCCTCTGTCCAGGGAATTCTCCAGGCAGGGATACTGGAGTGGGTTGCTGTTTCCTTCTCCAGGGGATCTTCCTGACCCAGGGGTCGAACTCAGGTGTCCTGCATTGGCAGGCAGGTTCTTTACCACTGAGCCACCTGGGAAGCCCAGAGCAGGTCTTACAAAATCTCAATCCACTCTGGAATCTGTGCAAGTCCTGCCTAAGGACATTGTAAAGTGATACTGAAATAAACTATGTGCAAGAATTTAAGACCTAGTTCCCTGGAGGAATAGTGCATCACCTACAGCCTGTAAAAAACGTTCATGCAAATTGGACTGCACTTAATTTTAAAAACTTAAGAGGTGAACAAAGAAATAGGTCCAGGAAAATAGCAACATTAGAAGCAGAGCCAGTGATCATCCTTAAGGGAAGCAGAGGAAAAGTTTAAAACTGCGATCTATATCAAGAGGAAAGATTTGATTAAGTTAGAGAATTTCCACAGACAACTGGAATTCATAAAAATTCCTTCATGATTTTAGAGTAGGCATTATTTTCTTAAATTGGGTGCAAAAACCAGTAATTGTGTTTGAGTTTCATTCATAATGTTACAAATGGCAGGATCTCCCTGTTTGGATTTTTTTTAGATGTAATGTATTGGAGTATAACTGATGTACAATGTTGTATTACGTTTCCAGTATACAGCATAGGGATTCAGTTATGCATATACATATATTCATTATTTTTCAGATTCTTCTTTCATGTAGGATATCAGAAAATACTGAGAAGAGTTCGAGTTCCCTGTGCTGTAGACTAGGTCATTGTTGGCTATCTGTCTTGTATATAGCAGTGTGTATATGTTAATTGCAAGTTCCTAATTTATCCCTCCCCCTCCACACAGTTCCCCTTTGGTTTTTTTTTTTTTTTAAATCTATGAGTCTGTTCCTGTTTTGTAAATAAGTTCATTGTATCATTTAAAATATTAGATTCCACGTATGAGTGATACCGTATGATATTTGTCTTTCTCTGTCCAACGTAGTATGATTTCTCGGTCCATCCTTGTTGCTGTAAATGGCATCATTTCATTATTTTTTATGGCTGAGTAATAGTCCATTGTATATATGTACCACATCTTCTTTATCCATTTTTCTGTTAAAGGACATTTAGGTTGTTTACATGTCTTGGCTATTGTAAATAGTGCTACAGTGAACATTAGGGAACATGTATCTTTTGGAATTACGGCTTTCTCTGCGTTTTTGCTGAGGAATGGGAATGCTGGGCCTTTGGTGGCTCTACTTTTAGTTTCTTAAGGAGCTTCCATACTGTTCTCCATGGCGGTTGTACCAGTTTACATTCCCACCAACAGGAGGGTTCCCTTTTTTCCACACCCTCTCCCGCATTTATTGTTTGCAGACTTTTGATGATGGCCATTTTGGCCAGTGTGGAGTGATTCCTCACTGTAGTTTCAATTTGTGTTTCTCTGATAATTAGGTATGCCGGACATCATTCCATGTGCTTTTTGGCCATCTGTATGTCTGCTTTGGAGAAATGTCAATTTAGAGGGTCTCCCTGCTTTTTAAGGCTGAATAATACTCCACTGTGTGTGTACACATGTACAGATCACAATTTTTTTATTCATTCATCTGTCAAGAGACCCTTAGATTGTTCCTGTATCCTGGCTGTCATGAACATTACACACACAGAAGCAGAGAGTAGAGGGATTGTTGCCAGGGGTGGGAGAGAAGGAGATTGAAGAGCGGGGGAGATGTCGGTGAGAGGGCACAAAGCTGCGGTTGTGTGGGAGGAGCGGCATAGAGACCAAGCGCAGGCTGGCGATACTTGGTGATATTGCATTGGGTGCTGGGAATTTTCTGAGGGAGCACATCTCAGATGCTGTCATCACAGAAGAAATGGTAACTGTATGAGGGGATGATATGTTAATTAGCTTGAATATATTAAGATAAATATTTCCACTATCAATATGTGTACTAAAGCATCATGTTGTTTACCTTAAATATATATTATTATAAAAGGAATAAAATATCATTTTGAGAAAAAAAGGAGTAATTATATAGGAAAATTTTGACAGATAGAATTCTGTGAGCACCAAGAAACTTTTGGTCATTAAACATCAAGAAACCATTCAAAAGGCAAGCCAGAGAATGGGCAAAGTTATTTGTAATATATGACAAAGGACTTGTGTATAGAACAGATTAGCAACTTTAACAAATGACACTTCGCAAATGAAAACAACCAATATGCCAATTAGTGTATAAGAAGATGCTCTACATCAGCAGTCATCCAAAAATACAAGCCTTATGACTACCGCAGTGGACAGAACTGAAAGCGGATGGAGAATGAAGTAACATGAGTTTTGCTGGTAGAAAGAAAAATGGTTACTAGCACCTTGGACAGTTCTTTATTTCTGTATACTAATTACTATGTGGCTATTCTAAGACACAGTCCTCATTCAGCTACCAGGTTGAAATGCACAGAAGAGCTCCATTAAAGGTATATAATCGTGTTCATGGCAGCATTATTGACACAAACCCATATACTCACCAACTATAGAATGGATACATAATTTATAGTATATCCATACAGTGGAGTAATATTCAATATATAAAAAAAGAAAGAATTTGAATTATGCTGTAAGAAACAACTGTGGACAAATTTAACTAACCTAATGTTGAACAACAGAAGGAAGACACAAATGTGAATGTGTTGTGTTAGTACACGTCTGTAGATTTCATAAACAGTCACAACTAAACATGGCATTAGAAGTCTAGATCGCAGTTATATTTGGCTGGAGGTTATGATCCATAGTAGCTAAACGCTTTGTGCTGGTATTTGATTTCTTAACAAAAACAATAGTTACACGAATATATTCATTTTAAATGTATTATCTGGTTCCCTTGTAATGTGTAGTCTAATAGTGTACTCAGTCCCCTGATAGCTCAGTAGGTAAAGAATCCGCCTGCAATGCGAGAGACCTGGGTTCAATCCCTGGGTTGGGAAGATCCCCTGGAGAAGTAAATGGCAACCCACTCCAGTATTCTGGCCCAGAGGGGTTGCAAAGAGTTGGACATGACTGAGCGACTTTCACTTTCACTCAGTCCTTGAGAATCCTGCAAGTTTTCCTTCATAAAATTGTTATAAATTTATACTCCAAGCAGAACATGAACTTTTGTAGCTTGTGTTTATGTATAAATAGCATTTGCCTTCTCTCTAGCCAGAATTTACTGCCTTCTCAGCTTCCCCAAAGTGAATACCACTTATCATTTTAACTTTTAGAACACAAGCACATTAGGCATAGCTATTTCACCATTTCTCATTTATTAGAATCATCCTCTTTATTATCATAGAAAAGAATTAGTACATGACTTGGGCTTCCGTCTGGACAAAATGGGTTGTGCCATGAGTTCTTCAGATGGCTCAAACGATGCAGTTCTACTCTGATGTGCCTCCCCTCCCTCCCTTAATCTATCTGCCTGCAAACGTCTGGAAGTGGTCATGTTCAGATGGAGCAGTATATGAGTGTGGGGACACCATGTTTTCCCATAAGCACAGTGTCTGTCATTCAGTCGCTCAGTCGTGTCCAACTCTCTGTGACCCCATGGACTGCAGCACACCAGGCTTCTCTGTCCTTCACCAGCTCCCAGAGCTTGCTCAAACTCATGTCCATTGAGTCAGTGATGCCATCCAGCCATTTCATCCTCTGTCATCCCCTTCTCCTCCTGCCTTCAGTCTTTCCCAGCATCAGGGTCCCAGCATCAGCATCAGTGAGTCAGCTCTTCACATCAAGTGGCCAAAGTATTGGAGCTGCAGCTTCAGCATCAGTCCTTCCAGTGAATATTCAGGGTTGATTTCCTTTAGGATTTACTGGTTAGATCTCCTTGCAGTCCAAGACACTCCCAAGAGTTTTCTCCTATGCCAGTTCAAAAGCATCAATTCTTTGGCACTCAGACTTCTTTATGGTCCAACTCTCACCTCCATACATGACTACTGGAAAAACCATAGCTTTGACTCTACATACCTTTGTCGGCAAAGTAATTTTGCATGACGTACTCTGCATTTAAGTTAAATAAGCAGGGTGACAATATACAGCCTTGATGTACTCCTTTCACGACAAGTTAATTTCCTTAAATTTCAATTAGTACTCTTTATAAGATCCAGGAATCAGCAAAGTCAGCCTAAATCAGAACTTAACATTTGTATTGCATCAGTGTGATTTTACTTTTGCTGTGCTTTGCTTTTATATTTATATCTGTTCATTTGTCAGGGTTAAGATGCCCTTGGTTCTATACAATAACACTATTTCTCCCGAAAGAGAAGTTAATATACTCTATGAAAATATTACTATATCTGGTCATTTTTTTTTAGATTTAACAATCTCATAATGCTTTATCTATTGTCTTGCTTTGTAGATTTACTGATTCATATCGTAAATTTTTACTATCTTCACCATCCACACTTCCTGTACCATTTGGAAGAAAAAATATTTTACTTTAAACAAATCATGCTTTAATTGTCAGCAAACAATACTTGCAGAAACAGAAGCTATCATCACCTTGTTGATCTGTGAATCACTATCCAAGGAGACATTTTAGCCAGAACACTCAGATCAGATTAACTCTGCAGGCTCGTGTTCTGTCTGAGGAAAGGGAATGAGATTTAGGGGGACACTGGCAAGAACAGCCAGTGAGCTCTTCCCCTAATAAAGCCTCGTTTATTCCCTTAATAAAACACTCTATCAAATCTCGTTTAGCTTTTACAATCTGAGTAGGGGAGTTCAGCTCAAGACGATAGCAGCCTAGTTTGTGACAGGCCAACTTTACCCTGAGAACTACTGGAAGAATCTGGACAAAAACAAATAAAACTGAGGCTATCAAGAGATCTACCTTTAAGGCAGCGGGTATTTGGGGAACTACTGCTTTAGGAAGCACTGCAGAGGAAAAGAAAAAAGCCAAGCTATGTGAGTCTGGCATTTGGCCCCATTGTTCATTCAAGGCAATGACAAGTCTAAAATCAGTTGCTTAGAGAATGAGAAGAATTAAAAATATGTATACACGGTCCTATGGAAATGGGAGAAGGAAGCAAAATGGAGTTTATATTCACCCAAGAGGAGGAGTCCTTGGAAATCAGTAGGTGGTTCTATAGGGTCACAAGGCTATAGGTGAACCAGAAACCAGCCTTCACTAATACGAAAACTTCTACTTTGAAATCTGCTCAATTCTCAACTAGATTAAGGAGATCGTCTCTAATCCAGCTGTCTTCCTGAAGCAGAAGTAAATCCTTATCCTATATTTTATATAAATATATAGGATTCAATAAATATAATTTGGCATAAAAGAAGAAAAGACTAAGAACCAAGGGAAAACTGTGTAATAAAAGCAGATGTCAAAGAATAGCAACTAAAATATCAGATATATACTTTGAAATAATGATAGTTAACCCCAATTCTCTTTGTTCAACCTCTGTAGAGCCTGTGAGCTACTCAATTTTCTTTCCACAAAGCTCTACTTTGCTTAAGTGATCCACGGTGTGTGCCTTTTGTATGGAACAAAAAATCCTGACTGACAGGAAGGAAAACACTGAATATTCAGGCATCTCCTTGACTTCAAAGAACCAAATATTTAAAGGAATATCAAGAAATAATTAAGACTTCTTGGTGGAGACATTGCAACAGAAGGTAGCTTTGTGAGTTGCATTTGGACCTCATGTTAAACATCTGGAGAATCATAAATACTCTGAGAGAGTTTCCAGTGAAACCACTTTCTGAACAGAGACCCATGTAAGCTGAGATATTAAAAGAGAATGTTCTAGGCGTGGAAAGGAAGCTGTTAGTCAAATGTTGATATAAGGAAGCTACCTCAAGCTGTAGGAACAGGATCTGAATTCCTGTCCAGAATATATTCAAGCTTAAGTGTTGAATCTAAATGCAAGAGAATACTTTAAAAGTCCTTTTGTACAGAAAACAAAACAAAACATGAAAAGTAAAAATTTAACTTGGAGTAGGGGTAGAAAAGAATGCATAGAATTCTGTATCTTTAATTTGCTATTCTCCCTTGGCTTTAATTATCACTAATCTTTAAAATGGAAAGAAAAAGAAAAATTTGGCCTGTAATTTTCTTTTTTTGGTGGTGTCTTTGTCCAGTTTTGGTATCAGGTTGATGGTGACTTCATAGAATGTTTTTGGAAGTGTTCCCGCCTCTTCAGTTTTTTCAAAGAGTTCAAGAAAGATCGGTGTAAATTCCTCTTTGTATGTTTAGTAGAATTCACCCTGTGAAGCCATCTGGTCCTGGACTTTTGTTTGTAGGGAATTGTTAAATTACAGATTCCGTTTCACTTCTAGTGACTGGTATGTTCAAATTATCTATTTCTTCTTGAGTCAAAACTTGTCCGTTTCTTCTAGGTTTCACACTTGTTGACGGGAAAGAGAAAAATATTTAAGTGAAAGTGGTAGTAAAAGGAGTGAGATAAGAGTTTCTTGTGATTTAATGATCATTTAAAATTGTAAAATAGCAACCCGAGTTATTATCCTGAAAGAATGAATAAAGCCATGTTTCTGGTGATGGAGTGGGCAAGGGAGGCTATTTTCTGGAAGATGGGAGTTACACAGAATCTCCCACAAATGACTGTTCTTCTATCCACAAATGGATAGTTGTGTAATTTAAGGAGCACCTCGAAGAGCTGGAATTAATTAGGTTATAGTGTAGAAGAGTAGAGATGAGGGAATATTTGCAAGATTGTCATATGCAGGACAAAGTGCCCATCTTTTAATTGTTTATGTAACAGAAATCCTCATATTTACTAGATATTGATGAGAATTACTCAGTATCTCACTGTCTGAGCATCTAGACCAAGGAGTGGAGAAGTGCCTTTCTCGCATACTTTTATCCTCTCTTATGTCTGTTTTACCTAAAGGTTGGCTTTCAATTACAAACGCAGCAGTGCTCGAACAACCTTTCCATATTCTCAAAGCATTGACGTTGGCAAGGAAAAGAATGTACATGTACGGTCTGAGATGATGCTTGAAGAATAGACGTGCTTATTTGCCTGCACATAATAGCTTTAAAACCCACCACATCCTGATTGCAAATCCAGGAGAGTTAATGTGCGCTTTAAAATATATTTGAAATATCCATAATTGATGATCTCCTCTTCTCATTGGACCATTTTAATCCACCATCTTCATCAGCCCTCATACTTGACATGCACTGTCACATACCCCAACCCTTTTAAGTCCTAGATATGGAAGCATGCTGTCCACATAGGAGGAAGGTGCATTCCAGAAATAATTGAGAGTCTAGCGGATTAAAATTGGCCCCCTGTGATTTTCTCAGCCATTTTCTGTTTTTCTATGTTGTATATACTGTGCCAGGTTTTGCCTGTGCCACTCAGATCATGGTTTCCAACTTGTGTAGCATACTCGTTGAATTTAACTGCATGTGAAGCCCACTGGAGGACTTTAAATGACTAGTTTGGTTTAATTATGCAGAGAGCCGAATATATGATAGTGGGGCAATCCCACTTTTCCGATCATTCCAAGAATAATTCTGCTCCACTGCTGGATTGCCATTTTTACTGCTCGGAGTTGAACTGTTGGGGCAACTGGAAATAGCTCTGGTCTCTAAATAGCAGATTTTAAAAACAGTTTTGCCTGCTTTGTTCCAGAAAAAAACTTAAAGGAGGAATACATAAATCAGCAAACTGGAAAGAATAATTTGCTTTATCTTCCAACAGAATTCTTACATACATTTGATTATTTAATCCCATGCTTTAGCATATTATTTCTGAAAGGTAATTACTTACATTTTATTGTAAAAAAAAAAAAAAGTCTGTGTCAGTAATGGTTTTCCATGAAAAATATAATTTTCCTTCAGGTAGAGAAGACAGTTGAGTTTCCTGGGTACCTGAACCCCGGAGCCAGCCAACCTGAGCTGGAAACCAGGCTCCACTTACCACCTGTGTGACCTGAGGAAAATCTGAATTCTGAGGGTCTCAGTTTCCTCATCTGTAAAATGAGGATAATAATGTATATTTTTCTGAAGTTGAAGGATAATTATGAAAGTAAAACAGTTAGAATAAGCAATTCCACTTCCAAGGATATACCTCAAAAAATCCAAAGTAGTTATATGAATAAATTTTTATACACTCTTGTTCACAGCAGCATTATTCACCATAGCTGCAAGGCAGAAACCACCCAAATCCATCCATGGATGATTGGATTAAAGAAATGTGGTCTAGCCATACAATGGGATATTTATTATTCAGTCTTACAGAGGAAGGACATTCAGATACAAAAGGATAAGTGTTGTATGAGTTCACTTTACACGGTGAATAGAGAGAGACAGAAAGTACAATGGGGGGTGCCAGGGGTGGGGGTTGGGGAGAATGGGGAGTCGTTGCTTGGCGGGTGCAGGGTTTCGGTTTGGGGTGAAGAAAGGGTTCTGGAGGTGGACAGTGCACAACAGTGTGCATGTCATTAGTGCCTCTGAATCGTGCAATTGAAAATGGTCAAAATGGTAAATTTTATGTAGGGTGTATTTTTACTACAGTTCTTTAAAATGCTTCAAACAGTGCTTAGAGTGGTGGTAGTCAGGTGTCTGGACCGGCGGTATCAGCCTCCCTTGGGACCTGGAAGGAAAGCGGATTCCCAGACCCCACCTCCAGTCTCCTGACTCCAACCTGGGCTCCACTTCCAGGGAGGAGCCCAGCCTTGCATTTCAGCAAGTCTTCTTGGTGACTCTGATGTCCACGCAAGTTCAAGTTTGGATTTTACAGGAGAACAGAGCTGTAAGCAGCTGCCAAATATAGCTCCAGTGATATCACTTATCTTCCTTTTCTGTATTCTTTAGGCCTCCTTGATTTATTACCCAGAAAACACGTGTGCTTTTATTTAATTCTGTATTTGCCTTCCTGATAGTAGCTATCCTGATGTCTCAGCTAAAACGGATAGCAGAAGAAGGAAATATTTAGGGATTAAACCATTCAGTAAATTGTTGGCTGGTGGAGTCATATCCCCAAGGCTTATCTTTCAAGTATCTGAGTAACAGAGAGACTAGAGGTCGTTGCCGTAGTAACGTGTACTCTGTAATTTATAAATTGCAGAAAGTAAAAGAAAATTATTGGAAATGCCTGTGGAAACTGGAAAGTTTTTCAGAAGAATGTTTGTAATGCCGTAAATTGGCATGTTCCCTCTCATGATAAACATAGAGGTTATGGGTTATTTAAATGGATTGTAAGCATCTGGGGGGCTGTTGTGATCCTCATTAAACTTTCACTAACCGTAAAGACCTCTTTATTCTTAAAATGAACATGCTGTGAAGGAACTCATTGTGAAATACCCAGACTGTGACAGACATTAACCTCCTACATCAACAGCTTCTCCTTTTGCCGAACTCCAGTAAAACCTAGAAATTTTCAGCTCAAAGTACTTTGCTTCTGCAATAAAGTTTGCTTTTAGCGAAGCCATAAATCATGTCACTTTCCCTGTTCAGAAGAACACCTAAACCAGATTCCTTTCCCTCGTTTTCATCAGGCCTCCAAATGGGTCGATTCTTCACTCGATTCTTGGTGACTAAGGGTTGTTTCCTCAGGAAATTAGGCTCTCAGAAAATGTAGCTGACCCTGATCTAAATTCCTTTTATAGAAGCTGGATGCTTTGGGAAATGGCTCTCCAATGGATGTCTGTCAGTGGATCTCTGGACCCATCTGTGGACCCGAAGCTTGTCTCAGTCTCACTTCAGGCCGCCTGTGATGTGTCTCAAAGGGCGTGTCCCGGTGCTCCAGGACGGGGCCGGCAAGATTCATTTTGAGCTCAGGTGTGCTGTTTATTATGTAGCCTCCCACAGGTCACCTGGGCCTCAGTTTATGTATAAATTAGACTAGATTCTCCCTAAAGTTCTTTCTAATTCTACAAGCTTTATGACACTCCTTCCAATCTACCGAAGGGTAAGTTTCTAAAAGCAAGCTAAATGTTCATAATTAGTGACTAGAGTGACTCAGAGGGAAAATAAAAATTAGAAAAAAAAGGTTTCTGATTCATGGTCAGCTGGAGGAATTCACTGGAGGAATCAGAATGAGACAAAATGCTGAGAGCCCATTAAAGGATAATTTGGCTTGGGAAAGGACATTGGCCTGTACACAGAAAACTGTCTTTACAAATGCCCCACAGAGATGACCCTCTGCGCCCTGAGCACGAGGCCTCACCAAGCTGAAAGGGACCTTCTGGGGACAGAGAATGTGTTGGCTCCATTTGCAGTGGCTAAATAATGCAAAACCTGATGGTCGTTTATGTTCTATAGAAGGGTCAGGTTTTATCCTGCTGCAACTGAAATGTTCAACAGAAGTAGCTGGTTGTTACTGTTTCTGCTGGGGTGTTTTTTTTTTTTTTTTTTTTTTGAGTGTTCTGTAACTTGTTCTGGATTCTGACTCCAAAAAGTAGCAATCTATGCCAAGGAGATACCCACTCCAGTGTTCTTGCCTGGAGAATCCTAGGGACAGGGGAGCCTGGTGGGCTGCCGTCTATGGGGTCGCACAGAGTCAGACACGACTGAAGCGACTTAGCAGCAGCAGCAGCATGCCAAGGAGATAGGGGGAACCAAACGGTGATTAAAAACAAATTCAAGGCAATAGTTTCTTCCTGTTGAAACCCATCTCTTTCTGTTGAATTCTAGTTCATTAGGAGAAAGTACCAGCAAAGTTGAAATCCCTTTTTGTGGCTATTTCTCCATAATCCATTTTTTCTTTTTCTTCTTCCACATTCCTAAGAGAGCTGCTGGGTGAAGAGGAAGACTTAAAAATCTTCCTCTTGTTGACGTCACCGTCGGCACTCCTTCCACATGTGGGCAGTCTGCTGAAGCTCCTATTAGCTCTGCCTCTGAGGGCCTCACCTTTCCTGCTGCTGACTGTGGGCCTGTGGATGCTGTCTGGGGCCCACCGCTATTGCTAGCCTTGGCTTCTGGTTAAAAGGCCCGCACTCCCTGCAGTCTCCTCATCTCATCCCGAGGCCGCCACAGGTCACTGGCTGAGGGCACCCGTGGTGGGAAGCCCCATGGACTGCTGGGCAGTGCCATTTGCAGGGCTTGGACTAGGATACTACCGCGAGATTTTCATCCTGGCTCACCTTTCACCCAGTGCTCCGTGTAGCTCTCCTGCCATCTGAGGGATAATGTGCAGGCGGCTCCCTCGGTGGAAGGTCCTGGTGTAGTTTCTGTCACTCATGTTCCCCTGACCTAGTCTCAGGGGCTGGGAGTGTGGGGGTCCTCTCTCCAGGTCAGGACTCTGAACGTAGGGATGACGCCTCTGCTCCCTGACCTGCCTCCCGTCAACAGGGGGCGCCCTGCTTTCTCATCCTGATCACAAGGCTTGCACTTTCAACCAGTCTGCCATTCGACCTGCTACCCTACATCATTATTCGTGGTGAAACTACCCACTCCGAATTATCCGGGCTTAGTTCTTAAAATGCAGGAAAAAGATTTTGAATTTAGTGTACCCACTTCTCATGAACAAAGCCTATTCATCTGTCCAAAGCTACTACATCACTTGGGCTCAAAAGCCTTTGTGAAAAATCAAAAGCAGAATAACTGATGCTGGATTTTTCCTCTCTTTTATTAATCCAGTCTTCCCTGATGCAGCACATGCCTTTGGCAACTTAGAAAAATATCTGACACTGATGGGGAGCCTACTCTGTGCGAGGTTGTAGTCAAGCCCTTGTTATCAATTGATTGAGTTAATTCTCTCAGCCATACTAGGAGACAGGTACCATTAATACCTCCACTTTGCAGAGGAAACTGAGGTTTAAATGAATTACAGAACTTGGCCAAGAGCATGTATCTAGCAGATAATGGAGCCGATATCTTGGGAAGGAGACACCCCAAGAGCCATGGTGACTTCTTTTTTATGAGATATGCATATATATATATATAATATGTTTATACTTATATCTAATAAATATCTATTGTATATGTTTGTATATATTATGTACATATATTTCATTTATTATATATTTCTTATATATTTCCATATATATATATAAATGTACTGATTTTTAAAGGATTTTAGTACTTAATTAGCTAATTATTCTCTTCTGTTTTCGTATGTTAAAAGCAGAAAAACCGCCTTCGTTAATATCTTGGATAAAAAGCCAAAAGAGGAGCTGCTCAGGTTTAAGTGGAGAAAGAGAGCAGAGATGTCTGTGGTCAGGCCGTAGTGGCCAGTCCATTGTACCTCCTGTAGGGCAACCCTACTGGACCCTAATTCCTCGAATTCAGTTTGAAACCCCTCTCCCTGCAGGTGGCCTGCACATCATCGTGGTGTCTCCTGAAGCATAAGTCAAAATCCAGTTGCCAAGACTAGACTGTGTTGTAGACCACTGGGGTTAGTTTTTGGCTTGATGGATGCTTACAGCTGAGCCTTTCCACTTCTGTCTGTATCTGGAGGCCCTGGAGGCCCCCAAAGTGGGGGGTGCCGAGCATGAGTGAGCACTCGCACTGATTTCCTTCCCCAGCATGTTGCGTTTGGTCGCTGTGCTGTGGCAGCATGTGCCCTCCCGTTCCCCACGGCCTAAACCCGCGCTCTCCACCTTCTCTTAGTACCTGAACTTCATGGCTCCTGACAGCATCTCTGTGTCCAGCCTTGACCCCAGGCACTTCCTGATAAACCTGACATTTGGATCAGAGCTGTCAGCTCGTACACACCACCAGGCCACATGTTCTGTGCGTCAGTGACTGTATCGTGTTCATATATGAAGAGGAAAAGTTAAAATTTTACATAACCTCCTTCTCCTTCTGCCTCTGTAACTCAGCTTGCCCCTTGCAAAATCTGGATCAGGTAGGTCACATAGTCTGAGAAAGTGGGGACTTGGAATAGTAGGAACTGGAGTTTATCTCACTCACCCTTGTCCTGCTCTTTGCAATCGTTCAACCCCTGCCAACCTGCTTAATCATGCTTGTCCAGGTCAGGCATCCCCCTCCCCATCTTCACTGCTGTTCCCACGCGTGCAAAACCGCTTTGTTTAAACCAGCCTACTAACAGCTACTGTTGCCCACTACAGTCTGTTTATAAAAACTCTGTAATCCCTTTGTTCGGGGCTCAGAGCTTGGAGTATTAACTCCTCTGGGCCCGCCGGCATAATTAACCTGAGTTCTCCAACTCTCAGAGTATGGTGCTTGGTTTCTGCAACAGTATATGTCCCTGGAGCGTGGTACACTCCTTGCAACGTGGCCAGCCCTCAACGCGTGTTTTCTTCAATTATTAATTAACTAATGTCACTCACTTGTGCTCTTATCAATTGATTTGAATGTCAATGCATTAATTATCCTGAAGAAGCAGATGTGCTTTTACATGCTTAAATTATAAGGCAGAAGCCTTTTGATGATCATGGGTTTTGTTTTAAAATCTTGAAAAATAGTAGGGGATTTAGTGATTGATTTAGTAACCATGGAATTAGCTGCTTACTTGGCCATCACCCTCTTCCTAGTCCAGTCTGTTAAAGATGCTTTTAGCAGCTCTGACACTTTGTTTTCCATCTTAACTAGCAGGTCAGCTCACCTTCTGTGTGAACAAGGAACTCTAATCATTCAGTTAGGTGTGTACATGCGTGTGTGCTAAGTTGCTGCAATTGTGTCCGATTCCTTGAGATACTATGGACCATAGCCCTCCAGGCTCCTCTGTCTGTGGGATTCTCCAGATAAGAATACTGGAGTGGGTTGCCATGCCCTCCTCCAGGGGGTCTTCCTGACCCAGAGATTGAACCCGCATCTCTTAAATCTTGTACATTAGGGGAAGCTTATCAAACTTGGTATCCCAAGTTTACAAACAAGTTTGAAACAAATTTATAACTTAGAAAATATTCTTATTTCTCATATTTGTTTCCTTTTTTTTATTTTTAAATAGTCTTTTTTGTTTGTTTGTTTTCCTTGTTGCAGTGTAATTCTCTGGAAACAAAGACATCAGCTGTCATTGTTTTTTCTATCATTAGAATATCAAGTGACATTTTAACAAGCTTTTTCAGCCCTCTGGGAAAGTTGGAAGTATTCACTAACCTCATATCATGCAGTTCAGCTTCCTTAGAACTAAAAATGCACATACTTCGTTATTTTTCTCATGGTTAGTTATCATTAATAATGGAAGCTTTGTGACTCAAGTGGCATTTTTACAAAAGAAGAAAACGTGTGTGTGCTCTTATCCGCATCAAAGCAATTTAAATAACAGGAAGAGGAACTAAAGAGCTTCTTGATGAAAGTGAAAGAGGAAAGTGAAAAAGCTGGCATAAAACTCAACTTTCAAAAAACTAAGATCATGGCATCTAGTCCCATCACTTCATGACAAATAGATGGGAAAACACTGGAAACAGTGACAGACTTTTTTTCTTGAGCTCCAAAATCACTGCAGATGGTGACTTCAGCCATGAAATTAAAAGACGCTTGATCCTTGGAAGAAAAGCTATGACCAACCTAGACAGCATATTAAAAAGCAGACATTACTTGGCTGACAAAGGTCCGTCTATTCAAAGCTATGATTTTTCCAGTAGTCCTGTATGGATGTGAGAGTTGGACCATAAGGAAAGCTGAGCACTGAAGAATTGATGCTTTTGAACTGTGGTGTTGGAGAAGACTCTTGAGAGTCCCTTGGACTGCAAGGGGATCCCATGAGTCAATCCTAAAGGAAATCAATCCTGAATATTCATTGGAAGGACTGATGCTGAAGCTCCAGTACTCATCCACCTGATGAGAAGAACTGACTCCTTAGAACAGACCCTGATGCTAGGAAAGATTGAAGGCAGGAGGAGGAGAAAGTGACGACAGAGCATGAGATGGTTGGATGGACATGAGTTTGAGCAAGCTCCAGGAGTTGGTGATGGACAGAGAGGCCTGGCGTGCTGCAGTCCATGGGGTCGCAAAGAGTTGGACACGAACGACTGAGCAACTGAACTGAACTGATGTCAACTTAACGTCCAAAATAACTTCAAATTATCAGAATGTTAAAGACAAGAAATAATCCATCAGTTGGAAGTCATGTTTTTCTACATTCTAATATTGGCTTTTCTTTAGTACTGGATTTGGGCAGATAATCTCAAAGATAATTCAAGTTTGGTGAGATACCTTGTCCTTACTATGAACCTGATACCAGCTGCTGCTGCTAAGTTGCTTCAGTCGTGTCTGACTCTGTGCAACCCCATAGATGGCAGCCCACCAGGCTCCTCTGTCCCTGGGATTCTCCAGGCAAGAATACTGAAGTGGGTTGCCATTTCCTTCTCCAGTGCATGAAAGTGAAAAGTGAAAGTGAAGTCACTCAGTCGTGTCCGACTCTGTGCGACCCTATGGACAACAGCCCACCAGGCTCCTCTGTCCCTGGGATTCTCTAGGCAAGAGTACTGGAGTGGGGTGCCATCAGAGTTACCCCAAATAGGAGAAGGCATTGTGCTGCTACTTGTGGTATTTATTTGACACAGTTATCATACAATGCCTTGCTTTCTATTTTTTATATATAATTTTTCCACCAATAATTCACTTTTTGAGCACCGGATCCTAGACACTTTAACAGTTAAAAATCCAACTTTCCCATGAAACTACACGACCACAGTGCAAGTTAGACGACAGAGCCAAGATTCCAAATCAGGTTGGTTAGATTTTGTCTGGGCTTGTTCCTCTTTGTCATTTTGGTTTTTGTAAACAAATTGTTAATTCACTGTTTAGTTTAACCATGTCACAGGTAAATTGTGCATTAAATACTTAAAGCACTTACACAGGTTTGCCATTTACCACGTAGTGGCTGTACTAAACCTCACAAATGTATTTTAGAGGGAGAGAAATAGCTACATTCTTTGTACACCACTAATCCCTATCATCTTAATTTTTTCCAGTTATTTAATTACTACCCCTGGGATAGGCACAATCTTTCAAATAATAAATACTATGAAGTAAGAGGAATGGCATTCTTTCCCAAACCAGTTTTCATTAAGTAGAAAATACAAGACTGACCCAGTTGTAATCTCTTTTAGGGAAAAAAAAAAAAAAAAAAAAAAAAAAAAACAACTTCAAAGTCTCATTTGCAATTTAAAATGTCTTTCTGAAAGGCCAGCATTCACTGAAATGCCACGTTCAGAGATGCTTGCTTTCATTCTGATGGCTCTTAATAAACAGCCACTGCAACAGTTTCTCTACGAATGTGTTGAGACTTAAATAAATATTGGGATTGGCCATAAAGTTCGTTCAGATTTTTCCAGAATTTCTTATAGGAAAACATGAACAAGCTTTCTGGCGCAATAATATACCTCTGTGTGTGTGTGTGTGTGTGTGTGTGTGTGTGTCTGTGTGTGTTGGTTGGGGAAGGAGGCATGTCGGGGCTGGTGGTGAAGTTACTGAACTCCCATTCAAAAGTTCACAAGACCATTCTAAAAATCACCTTCCCAGATACCTGATAGGAGGTAAGTTCAGTTCAGTTCAGTTCAGTTCAGTCGCTCAGTTGTGTCCGACTCTTTGCGACCCCATGAATCGCAGCACGCCAGGCCTCCCTGTCCATCACCAACTCCCGGAGTTCACTCAGACTCACGTCCATGGAGTCGGTGATGCCATCCAGCCATCTCATCCTCTGTTGTCCCCTTCTCCTCCTGCCCTAAATCCCTCCAAGCATCAGAGTCTTTTCCAATGAGTCAACTCTTCCCATGAGGTGGCCAAAGTACTGGAGTTTCAGCTTCAGCATCATTCCTTCCAAAGAAATCCCAGGCCTGATTTCCTTCAGAATGGACTGGTTGGATCTCCTTGCAGTCCAAGGGACTCTCAAGAGTCTTCTCCAACACCACAGTTCAAAAGCATCAATTCTTCAGTGCTCAGCTTGCTTCACAGTCAAACTCTCACATCCCTACATGACCACTGGAAAAACCATAGCCTTGACTAGACGGACCTTTGTTGGCAAAATAATGTCTCTGCTTTTGAATATGCTATCTAGGTTAGTCATAACTTTCCTTCCAAGGAGTAAGCATCTTTTAATTTCATGGCTGCAATCACCATCTGCAGTGATTTTGGAGCCCAGAAAAATAAAGTCTGACACTGTTTCCACTGTTTACCCATCTATTTCCCATGAAGTGATGGGACCAGATGCCATAATCTTCATTTTCTGAATGTTGAGCTTTAAGCCAACTTTTTCACTCTCCACTTTCACTTTCATCAACAGACTTTTTAGTTCCTCTTCACTTTCTGCCATAAGGGTGGTGTCATCTGCATATCTGAGGTTATTGATATTTCTCCCAGCAATCTTGATTCCAGCTTGTGCTTCTTCCAGCCCCAGTGTTTCTCATGATGTACTCTGCATAGAAGTTAAATAAGCAGGGTGACAATATACAGCCTTGACGTACTCCTTTTCCTATTTGGAACCAGTCTGTTGTTCCATGTCCAGTTCTAACTGTTGCTTCCTGACCTGCATATAGGTTTCTCAAGAGGCAGGTTAGGTCGTCTAGTATTCCCATCTCTTTCAGAATGTTCCACAGTTTATTGTGATCCACACAGTCAAAGGCTTTGGCATAGTCAATAAAGCAGAAATAGATGTTTTTCTGGAACTCTCTTGCTTTTTTGAAGATCCAGTGGATGTTGGCAATTTGATCTCTGGTTCCTCTGCCTATTGGAGAACCATTTTGAACATCTGGAAGTTCGCGGTTCACGTATTGCTGAATCCTGGCTTGGAGAATTTTGAGCATTACTTTACTAGCGTGTGAGATGAGTGTAATTGTGTGGTAGTTTGAGCATTCTTTGGCATTGCCTTTCTTTGGGATTGGAATGAAAACTGACCTTTTCCAGTCCTGTGGCCACTGCTGAGTTTTCCAAATTTGCTGGCATACTGAGTGCAGCACTTTCACAGAATCATCTTTCAGGATTCGAAATAGCTCAACTGGAATTCCATCACCTCCACTAGCTTTGTTTGTAGTGATGCTTTCTAAGGCCCACTTGACTTCACGTTCCAGGGTGTCTGGCTCTAGGAGAGTGATCACACCATCATGATTATCTTGGTCGTGAAGATCTTTTTTGTATAGTTCTTCTGTGTATTCCTGACACCTCTTCTTAATATCTTCTGCTTCTGTTAGGTCCATACCATTTCTGTCCTTTATTGAGCCCATCTTTGCATGAAATGTTCCCTTGGTATCTCAAATTTTCTTGAAGAGATCTCTAGTCTTTCCCATTCTGTTGTTTTCCTCTATTTCTTTGCATTTGTCACTGAGTAAGGCTTTCTTATCTCTTCTTGCTATTCTTTGGAACTCTGCATTCAGATGCTTATATCTTTCCTTTTCTCCTTTGCTTTTCCTTCTCTTCTTTTCATAGCTATTTGTAAGGCCTACTCAGATAGCCATTTTGCTTTTTTGCATTTCTTTTCCACGGGGATGGTCTTGATCCCTGTCTCCTGTACAATGTCACGAACCTCATTCCATAGTTCATCAGGCTGAGTTTTCCAAATTTTCTCTTTCTATCAGATCTAGTCCCTTAAATCTATTTCTCACTTCCACTGTATAATCATAAGGGATTTGATTTAGGTCATACCTCAATGGTCAAGTGGTTTTCCCTACTTTCTTCAATTTAAGTCTGAATTTGGCAATAAGGAGTTCATGATCTGAGCCACAGTCATTTCCTGGTCTTGTTTTTGCTGACTGTATAGAGCTTCTCCATCTTTGGCTGCAAAGAATATAATCAATCTGATTGTGGTGCTGACCATCTGGTGATGTCCATGTGTAGAGTCTTCTCTTGTGTTGTTGGAAGAGGGTGTTTGCTATTACCAGTGCATTTTCTTTGCAAAACTCTATTAGTCTTTGCCCTGCTTCATTCTGTATTCCAAGGCCAAATTTGCCTGTTACTCCAGGTGTTTCTTGACTTCCTACTTTTACATTCCAGTCCTCTATAATGAAAAGGACATGTGTTTTAGGTGTTAGTTCTAAAAGGTCTTGTAGGTCTTCATAGAACTGTTCAACTTCAGCTTCTTCAGCGTTACTGGTTGGGGCATTGACTTGGATTACTGTGATATTGAATGGTTTGCCTTGAAAACGAACAGAGATCATTCTGTCGTTTTTGAGATTGCATCCACGTACTGCATTTCAGACTCTTTTGTTGATCATGATGGCCACTCCATTTCTTCTGAGGGATTCCTGCCAGCAGTAGTAGATATAATGGTCATCTGAGTTAAATTCACCCATTCCAGTCCATTTTAGTTCACTGATTCCTAGAATGTCGACATTCACTCTTGCCATCTCCTTTTTGACCACTTCCAATTTGCCTTGATTCGTGGACCTGACATTCCAGGTTCCTATGCAATATTGCTCTTTACAGTATCAGACCTTACTTCTATCACCAGTCACATCCACAGCTGGGTATTGTTTTTGCTTTGGCTCTATCCCTTCATTCTTTTGGAGTTATTTCTCCACTGATCTCCAGTAGCATATTGGGCCCCTACTGACCTAGGGAGTTCCTCTTTCAGTATCCTATCATTTTGCCTTTTCATACTGTTCATGGGGTTCTCAAGGAAAGAATACTGAAGTGGTTTGCCATTCCATTCTCCAGTGGGCCACATTCTGTCAGACCTCTCCACCATGACCCACCCGTCTTGGGTGGCCCCACTGGCATGGCTTAGTTTCATTGAGTTAGACAAGGCTGTGGTCCTAGTGTGATTAGATTGACTAGTTTTCTGTGATTATGTTTTCAGTGTGTCTGTCCTCTGATGCCCTCTTGCAACACCTACCATCTTACTTGGGTTTCTCTTACCTTGGTCGAGGGGTATCTCCTCACCACCACCCCTCCTGACCTTGAAGGTAAACCAAAACTCTAATCCACCCCATAACATTCAGAACACTTAACCACGTTTAGTGTTGCTTTCTTCATTTTTGTATAGTCAAGAGTTTCTACTAGGATCGTTGAATATTATTCTGTTTTGGAACAGCACTTCGGAGCAACTTGTTTCCGTTGCTGGATGAACACCACGACTGGCCTGCATGACCCTGCCGCTGTGGCCCCACCAGCTCCCTCTTTCCCCCAAAGTGTTTTCTGTGGTCTGCTCACTACTGTTTCCTTTCCTCCTACTTCTCACTCAATGTTTTTGCACATGGGGTTCTGTCAACTTGGAGAACACTTCTCCTCTTGTTTTTGTACTTTTTGTACCTTTTTGTACTTTCTCAGTGGAGTATTACGGACACCAAGAAGTTAGGTGTCACCCAGTTAACTGCTCCTGTAGCACCATGTAGAATCTTTCATTACACATAGATCAGTTATAAGGAATGAAAAGTGTAATGTCTTCCTCCTCCTCCATGGACGCCCATCACTGCCTGCGTTTCCACCACTACTGCTTAACTTTGGATTTTAGTGGCTCAGTACTCATCAATATCCCCCACTGTGCAGTGAGCCATGTGAAGACAGGGCTGCCCTTAACTAACCATATCTTCATCTTTTTATTGGGAAAATATCATAGCCATTGGCACAGGAAGTATTAATAGATCCACAAATGAGCATTTCGTGAATGTATGAAGCTTGAACCTAGCTCCACTGCAGCTGCCTAGTTCAGATGCTCTTGATGTTGACTGGACCACTGAAAGATTCCCCAGACTCAGCACAATTAACGTTTGGGGCAGATAATTATTTGGGGGGCTATGCGGGGAGCTGTACGGAGAAGGCAATGGCAACCCACTCCCGTACTCTTGCCTGGAAAATCCCATGGGCAAAGGAGCCTGGTAGGCTGCAGTCCATGGGGTCGCTAAGAGTCGGACATGACTGAGCTACTTCACTTTCACTTTTCACTTTGATGCATTGGAGAAGGAAATGGCAACCCACTCCAGTGTTCTTGCCTGGAGAATCCCAGGGATGGAGGAGCCTGGTGGGCTGCCGTCTATGGGGTCGCACAAGAGTCAGACACGACTGAAGCAACTTAGCAGCAGCAGCAGCAGGGGAGCTGTTAGGGGAGGAGGCTGTCCTAGTCACGTTTAAGAAGTTCAGCAGCATGCTTGGCTTCTACCCACTGGATACCAATAGCACTTCCCTGAGTCTTTTCAATTAAAAATGTCTCTGCTCTTGCTGCTGCAACCCCATGGACTGCAGCCCACCAGGCTCCTCCATCCATGGATTTTCCAGGCAAGAGTACTGGAGTTGGGGTGCCATTGCCTTTTCTGAAAAATGTCTCTGCTGCTGCTGCTAAGTCGCTTCAGTCGTGTCTGACTCTGTGTGACCCCAGAGACAGCAGCCCACCAGGCTCCCCCATCCCTGGGATTCTCCAGGCAAGAACGCTGGAGTGGGTTGCCATTTCCTTCTCCAGTTCATGAAAGTGAAAAGTGAAAGTGAAGTCGCTCAGTCGTGTCCAACTCCTAGCGACCCCATGGTTGCAGGTTCCTCTGTCCATGGGATTTGCCAGGCAAGAGTACTGGAGTGGGTTGCCATTGCCTTCTCCGGAAAAATGTCTCTAGATATTACCAAATGTGGTCTCAGGTATCAAAATTGCTCCCTTGAGACTTATTTCATAATCCATTATGTGTCTACCTCTGACCAAAACCAATCACACTGACAAAATAATAAAATCTTATTATTAATAATAATAAGACAAATTCCAGTTGTGTCTCTAACTTGCCTGGAGATGCATGTGTGCTCAGTTTTGTCCAACTCTTGTGACCCCATGGACTGTAACCCACCAGGCTCCTCTCTCTATGGGATTTTCCAGGCAAGAATACTGGAGTGGATTGCCATTTTCCCCTCTAGGGGATCTTCCTGACCCAAGGATCGAACCTGTGTCTCCTGAGTCTCTTGCGTTGCAGGCAGATTTTTTTACCACTTGAGACATTGGGCATCTAAATACCTTTCAGTGGTTCACCATGTCTGCAGAATTTATAACGTGCACTGTATATAATGGCATGGCTGAATGTGGGATCTGAAATATTAGCATTGTATTTACTGTCTCTGCCATGACTTGCTACTTTGACCTTCAGCAGGTGCTTAGACCTCCTAGGATTACAAGTTCCTCATTCTGAAAGCTGGGCTAAATGATTTATAATCTTCTAACTCTAAAATTCTCAGATTCTTTATACAATATAGTTACCCATGTGAATTAGCAAACACTGTCTTTACATGTTTAGCACTGTGTTCAGGAAACACATATTGATTAAAGTATTTTAAAAAATCACATCTGTCTTCTGGATGCTATCTAAGAAGTCAAGAGATTTCCTGGAATATTTTTCATGATGTACCAAGAAACCCTATGTAACAGGTGGCACAAGTTGTAACGAACCTACTTGCTAGTGCAGGAAATATAAGAGACATGGGTTTGATCTCTGAGTCAGGAAGATCCCCTGGAGGAAGGCATGGCAACTCACTCCAGTATTCTTGCCTGGAGAACCCCAAGGACAGAAGAGCCTAGGGGTCATTAGTCCATAGGTCGCAGAGCGTCAGGCATGACAAGCAACTCTGCATACATGCATAGTATATTACTTGGAAAGTAAAGTTTGTTCGTTCTCTAATAGACTTTAAATAGTAGAGTGCTGTGCTGTTAAAAGAGGGACCCTTAATCTTAGTAACTTATTATGTGGCCTTGGGACGTGATTTAATTCCTTTGAATCTGCTCCCTCCCATCTGTAGGTTAGAAGTTATAATGGTACCTCATGTGCTTGTTGTGAGGTTTAGAGTTTGGCACAGTGCCTAGTGGCATAGTAAGTGTTCAATAAATTTTACTGTTTCTTTCTTAACTAATTCTAAGACATTTTTTAGCATGGCAGCTGCTTTAATCACCAACTTTTTCTCTTAGTGCCACATGTAAGAAATATTCACCTTATAATCAATGGCATCAAAAATAGTATTACAAGCTTTTTGGTTCACACAATATATGAGCTCACAGTGTCCAGCAATATAGGAGGTCAGTATAAATTTATTGAATTGACTATCATGCATTGGTATGCATGCATAATTCAGCAATGTGTGGACATGGGTTGTTCTACTTTATGAAAAGAAATGTAGTTTTGTTGTCCTAAATGGAAACCCCAAAAATTCACTTCCTGTTTATGACCTAGATGGTCAGATTAAAGAAATCTCATTAGAAAGTTATCCTCATTTGCATAGAATGCCCTTTACTTGTAACATTTAATTAATATCATAACTCATCAAAGGTGCTGAATAATAATGTATGCCACTATCCCATTTGGCTAATCCCAAAGGAGTATACATTTATTTAGATTTCCCATACCAGAGAGATTACGGCCTGAAGATGCAGCATCAGAACCTACAGCTATCTCTGTTTATTTTTCCCAAGGCTGCCAATTATGTTCTCAAAATGTGATTAGTTGAAGCAATTTGTAGGCCACGCACATGCCATCGTACAGTGCCTTGATATCTTTGTCGTGTGGCCACTCAGCTCATATAACCTAACAATGACCCATTATCAAGAAAGATGATCTGTACACACATGAGAACAAATGAACGGCATGTTGATTCAAAATGTGTCAGCAAATTCTGAGACAAAACTTATGTTTTAAAAGAATTACATACAAGTTAAAGTAATATTCATTGAGTGGCTAGTA
This sequence comes from Bubalus bubalis, assembly GCF_019923935.1. NCBI lineage: Eukaryota > Metazoa > Chordata > Mammalia > Artiodactyla > Bovidae > Bubalus > Bubalus bubalis. The sequence continues at coordinate 3,642,529 of NC_059174.1, read as the reverse complement.
ATAGTTCTCAAGTTGGGCTGAGCAATAGAATCACCCAGTGATTGTCTTAAAACATAATTGTTTTGTCTTATAACCATCAAATCAGAATACCTGAGGGGGTGTGTCTGTATGGTGATGTCTTCTAAAACCCACCCAAGTAATTCCAATATGTCGCCAGCATTGAAAACCAATGAAAGAAGTAGGGAGAGTGCTTGCAGAGATAAAGCAAAGAAGTATTAAATACATATAAAATGGTCTGCTGCTGCTGCTGCTAAGTCACTTCAGTCGTGTCCGACTCTGTGCGACCCCATAGACGGCAGCCCCCCAGGCTCCCCGGTCCCTGGGATTCTCCAGGCAAGAACACTGGAGTGGGTTGCCATTTCCTTCTCCAATGCATGAAAGGGAAAAAATAAAGTGAAGTCGCTCAGTCGTGTCCGACTCCTAGCGACCCCATGGACTGCAGCCCACCAGGCCCCTCTGTCCATGGGATTTTCCAGGCAAGAGCACTGGAGTGGGGTGCCATTGCCTTCTCCGTAAAATGATCTGGCCTCTATCTAAAGATGATTGCTTTCATGGACTTAGCTGGTAAGGGAGATAAACTAGACCCTTGTTTGCAGAGATGATGGTTTGTCTTATATGGTCAAATACAAGGAGGCAACTTTGGTTTTTAATGTTCTGCCAACCATTTAAAGGAATGAACTCTTAAAGTTTCCCAAGAAAATAATATAAGCAGAGCATTTTATGATACATTCTCAGTAGTCTTTACATTCTCAGTAGTTTTTAACACAAGCAAACAAAAGCTAAGAATGTACACCTCATGTTTATAGATATTTAAAATACAGTTAGCCTCCAGCTCATAATGGTGTGATAATAGGGTTCTTCATGGGAAATCTTCCATTTTTTTTTCATGAAAAAAAGGGAAGCATTATCTCCCTATCATTGGTGTGATTTCAGCTCAGAAAGCAGTGTGTGAGAGGTTAACGAGGGTACCTGAAGAAGTAAAAGTGAATATGATGTCACAGGACCACAGATTTATTAAAGGGAACCACATGAAACCCACCAAGCTGAAGAAATACAGCTGCTGGCTTGCAAAAACTCTTGTTTTAAAATCATCAGGAAGTTTGCTTTTTCTTCACATTTTTCATTATAATAAAGTATAGGTACAAGGATTTCCATGGGAAACCAATTTGATGGTTTTAGGACAAGAGAGAATTCGAGTAAGAGGCATGCCTAGCATATTTTATGATGCCAAAACTATGAGGAAGAGAAAAAGCTGATCACATTGCTTGTGCAGACGGCATTCAGATTCCAGTTGTGGTATCAGTTTCATTCACACTATTTGGAAGAAAGTATGAAAAGGAAAATAGGAATCATTACATACATTTTATGCAGCGGGACTATTATAAACGAGGTGTACTCTGTATGTGTGTGCGTGCTAAGTCGCTTCAGTCGTGTCCAACTCTGTGTGACCCCATGGACTGTAGGCAGCCCGGCTCCTTTGTCCATGGGATTCTCCAAGCAAGACTCTTCTCCAGGGAATTGTCCCGATCCAGGGATCAAACCCACGTCGCTAATTTCTTTGCACTGGCAGGCGGATTCTTTACCACTAGTGCCACCTGGTAAGCCCCTTAATGTATGAATGCTGCTGCTGCTGCTGCTAAGTCGCTTCAGTCGAGTCCGACTCTGTGCGACCCCATAGACGGCAGCCCACCAGGCTTCCCCGTCCCTGGGATTCTCCAGGCAAGAGCACGGGAGTGGGTTGCCATTTCCTTCTCCAATGCATGAAAGTGAAAAGTGAAAGTGAAGTAGCTCAGTCGTGTCGACTCCTAACGACCCCATGGACTGCAGCCTACCAGGTTCCTCTATCCATGGGATTTTCAAGGCAAGAGTACTGGAGTGGGGTGCCATTGCCTTCTCCATAATATATATATGAATAATAGCAATTAATTACAAACATATACTGATTTTGATCACTCAGGTGGAGGGATCTTTCTCTTTTATAATACAGAGTCAGTACTGGCTCTTTGTGGCATGTGTGCTCCTGTGCTTAATTAATTAGTCAATTAATTCATTAATTAAGTCAGCACAGGAAATCTAGGGGGAATGCTGATTTGACCCGACCTCATTTTCCCCGGCTGTTGTTCCCTAGAGTCCAGGTCCAGCGTCCTACTCTTGAAGGATAGAATCATTTCCCCATTTCTTGAATCTAGGCTGGCTTATGATTTGTGCTGGCCAATAGAAGTCAAAGGAAGTGTCTCTGTGTCAGTTCTAAGCCTGGGACTCGAGAGGATTGTTGTCTTGTATCTCTTTCAGCATGCTTCCACCCCCTTGAGAAGGATCCTGAGGGAGGCTGCTGGGGGCCGAGAGGCTGCACGGAGGAGGGGAGCCTACAGCCTGGAGCCAAGACAGCCCCAGAAGGAGGGATGTGACCCACACCAAAGCACCCGGGCCGGAGAGTCCCACGGAGACCACGGGGCTGCCTGACTGCCCGCAGACCAAGTAAGCAACAGCACTTCTTATTTTAAATCACAAAGCTCTGAGGTGGTTTGCTATGCAGGAGCAGAAACGTGGTATAGGAAGTAGTACCTTGAGGTGGGATGTTGCCATAGCAAACATCTAAAATAAGAGGCATTGGGAAGAAGGAAGCTATTAGCCAGAGCTGACCCCCCCGCCAAAAAAAAATGGCAAGAAACGTGGTTGGCAAAGATATGGGCCCTGGTGAGAAACATTTTTATTGGATGCTGAAAAAAAATGATGACTTGCAGTTCATCAACAGAATTGTCACTTCTGATTAGTAAAAAAGAGAATCAATGTACCTAATGGATTTTATATCTCGGAGAGGTATTTTCCAGGTGGAAATGACAATGTCACGTCATTTCTTTTTGCCAATTGAGATGAGGAATGACAAAGATGAGAGGAGTTGGAGATAATATTCAGCACATCTTAGTGAAAACCAATCATGATTATAGATTCTGATACTGATCCATCACAGCTGACTTGCCTTGTGTGTGTGTGTGTGTGTGTGTGAGTGTGAGTGTGTGTGTTCGTTGCTCAGTTGTGTCTGACTCTGTGTGACCCATGGAACTCTCCAAGCAAGAAGACTGAAATGGGTTGCCATTCCCTTTTCCGGGGAATCTTCGCGACCCAGGGATGAAACCTGGGTCTCCCGCACTGCAGGCGGATTCTTCTGTGAGGGATTGGATACATAGGTTTAATTCCAGCATGTTATCATTTATTACTGCCCACTGAGAGTTTAAGAAGTCTTTCATTTTTTCACTCTAATGTTTTGAAAATTATCTGTAAAAACAGCCAAATTTGTTTGACATGCTTTTAAAAGTTTCATGCACATCTGTTACTCTGTATGCTTTAGCCTGGAAACTTATTTTAACAATTAAACCAATTACTTAATATGTTGCTTTGCTTATTTGTTTTGCAAAGTTCATCACATAGTGCTTCTCTTGTGGTTTGCTTGCTTATTTGTGTTTTGACTACATACTACCTGATTTAAATTATTTGGACATCTAAATGCATCTTCTAAAGAAATCCTTCATTTCCTTCTGTGTAAAATTATCCTAAGTCACACCAGAATTGCCCACAATATTGTTTGGTGCTAGAGGAATTTTAAAGAAAATGCAGACTCAAATTTTCTTCATGTTTAGTCAGCACTTTTGCATAAGCCAAGTTAACATCTCCCAGAGATGGGTAAAAATAACAACAGAGGCTGAGAAGGAGGAAGAATAAATGATGTAAATCTTCAAAACCATCCCTTTTAAAGGGATTTTTATTATTTTTGTTTATCTATTACCCATAGGTATTCTATCTTATACAACAGTCTATTAGAGAACTGAATTCTGTGGCATTGTGATCTCTGTAATTAATAACCTGTCAAAATTGAAAAGAAATACATATAATAAAATATTTAAATAGATAAGCTAAGTATTTCAAAACATTACAAAAAATACATTTGTTTTTTATTTCTCTGAGAGCAAGTTAGTGCTTCTGAGGATGAAGGACTCATGTTTAAATGGATGAATTTCATTGTGTGTGCTCATTATATAGATTTAAGATCACGAACATTTCTGAATATTCTTAATGAAAAAAAAGATTTGCCTTGATGGTTGCCATTTCAAACTTTTATTTGAAGGGATATATTTGCTGCTGCTAAGTCACTTCAGTCATGTCCCACTCTGTGCAATCCCATAGACGGCAGCCCACCAGGCTCCCTCATCCCTGGGATTCTCCAGGCAAGAACACTGGAGTGGGTTGCCATTTCCTTCTCCAATGCATGAAAGGGAAAAGTGAAAGTGAAGTCGCTCAGTCATGTCCGACTCCTAGCGACCCCATGGACTGCAGCCCACCAGGCTCCTCCATCCATGGGGTTTTCCAGTCAAGAGTACTGGAGTGGGGTGCCATTGCCTTCTCCAAGGGATATATCTAAATTATGTCAAAATTCATGTTTTCCATATACAGTTGTTGTTTGCTTATTATATAAAGTCGATAATCTTTGAACTGATATTTTACTCATATCATAGAAGTGATAGAGAAGCCTGAAATTTTATCTGTAGGTACACATATTTTAATTGAAGCATAGTTGATTTGCAGTGTTTTGGGTGTAGAGCATAATGGTCCTGTTGCATATATGTATATATAATTGTTGTTGTTCAGTCACTCGGGCGTGTCCCGACTCTTTGACCCCATAGATGGCAGCCCACCAGGCTCCCCGTCCCTGGGATTCTCCAGGCAAGAACACTGGAGTGGGTTGCCATTTCCTTCTCCAGTGCAGGAAAGTGAAAAGTGAAAGTGAAGTTGCTCAGTCGTATCCGACTCAGCGACCCCGTGAACTGCAGCCCACCAGGCTTCACTGTCCTTTGCCATCTCCTGGAATTTGCTCAAATTCATGTCCGTTGAGTCAGTGATGCCATCCAACCATCTTATCCTCTGTCATGCCTTCTCCTCCTGCCTTCAATCTTTCCCAGCATCAGCGTCTTTTCTAATGAATCAGCTCTTTGTATCAGGTGGCCAAAGTATTGGAGCTTCAGCATCAGTCTTTCCAGTGAATATTCAGGATTGATTTCCTTTATGGTTGACTGGTTTGAGCTCCTTGCAGTCCAAGGGACTCTCAACAGTCTTCTCCAACACCACAACTCTTTGGTGCTCAGCCTTCTTCATGGTCCAACTCTCACGTCCATACATGACTTCTGGAAAAACCATAGCTTTGACTAGACAGACCTTTGTCAGCAAAATAATGTCTCTGATTTTTAATATGCTGTCCAAGTTGGTCATATCTTTCTTCCAAGGAGCAACCATCTTTTAATTTCATGGCTATAGTCACCATCTGCAGTGATTTTGGAGCCCAAGAAAATAAAGTCTATCACTGTTTCCATTGTTTCCCGATCTATTTGCCATGAAGTGATGGGACTAGATGCCGTGATCTTAGTTTTCTGAATGTTGAGTTTAAAGCCAGATTTTTCACTTTCATCTTTCACTTTCATCAAGGGGCTCCTTAGTTCCTCTTTGCTTTCTGCCATAAGGGTGGTGTCATCTGCATATCTGAGGTTATTGATATTTCTCCCAGCAATCTTGATTCTAGCTTGTGCTTCATCCAGTCTGGCATTTCACATGATGTACTCTGCTTAAATTAAATAAGCAGGGTGACAATATACAGCCTTGACATACTCCTTTCCCAATTTGGAACCAGTCTGTTTTTCCATGTCCAGTTCTAACTGTTGCTTCTTGACCTGCATACAGTTTTTGCAGGAAGCAGATAAGGTGGTCTGGTATTCATATCTCTTTAAGAATTTTTCAGTTTGTTGTGATCCACACAGTCAGAAGTAGATATTTTTCTGAATATATTTTACATATTATATATACATATTTACATATATTATATAATATGATTATATTATATACATTATACATTTATTATATATGTAATATATAATAAATTCAGATTTTTTTCCACTATGAATATTACAATATACTGAGTATGGTTCCCTGTGCTATACAACAAGTCCTTGTTGGTGGTAAATATTTTTGTACAACATTTGTTTTGGGTGCTTCTAATGATCAAAAAATGCCCTATCCTCTATAATAGTAGCCTTTGCTTAGAATAGTCCCTGACACATAGGGTGTGTTCAATAAATGAATGATTAGAGAGGAACATCTGAGCTCCCATAGCAGTGAAAGAAAGAAAGAGGCCAAATGTGTAATAACATTAAAATCATGATGAAGCAACAAGCAGGGTGCTTGGATGTCCTCCTTCGGGGGTTTAGGATCCTGGATTTGAGTCATGCATTCTTTACACTCCCTAATCTGAGCCTTGGTTTCCTCATTGTGTGATCAGATCAGGCTTTAAAGGATCCAGCTTCAACATGCAAATATTCTATCATGTTTGGTATAACACACCTCCTGACATGCGCAGATGGTGGCTGCAGCAAGTAAAAGACGCTTACTCCTTAGAAGGAAAGTTGTGACCAACCTGGACAGCATATTAGAAAGCAGAGACATTACTTTGTCAACAAAGGTCCGTTTAGTCAAGGCTATGATTTTTCCAATGGTCATGTATGGATATGAGAGTTGGACTATAAAGAAAGCTGAGCACCGAAGAATTGATGCTTTTGAAGTGTGGTGTTGGAGAAGACTCTTGAGAGTCCCTTGGACTGCAAGGAGGTCCAACCAGTCCATCAGGAGACCAGTCCTGGGTGTTCATTGGAAGGACTGATGTTGAAGCTGAAACTCCAACACTTTGGCCATCTCATGCGAAGAGCTGACTCATTTGAAAAGACCCTAATGCTGGGAAAGATTGAAGGCAGGAGGAGAAGGGGATGACACAGGATGAGATGGTTGGATGGTATCACCAACTCAATGGACATGGGTTTGGGTGGACTCCGGGAGTTGCTGATGGACAGGGAGGCCTGGCGTGCTGCAGTTCATGGGGTCGCAAAGAGTCGGACATGACTGAACGTCTGAACTGAACTGACCTCCTGACAAATGCGATCCTTGTCAGGATTTTGTGTGTAAGACTATCAGTCTTCTTAGTTTTACTTCCTTTTTCTATTGGTTTTCTTTATTTGTGTGCAGTCTTCTTTTATCAGAACAGTGTGTCCAAGCAGTAGTATTCCTGCTAAAATAAACATCAGTTATTTGGTTCTGGAAGAAATCTTACAGATGATTCTTTCCTATTCACTCATTTTTACACAGGAACTGAGATCCTGACACACAACACGAATTGTTTTAAGTTTCTACATGGAATTGGTGGTAAAGCCAAGATTCTTATTTGCTGATTTTTTTCTGATTTGCTGCAAAGAGATTTCTTTCTACTCTGTTTTAGTGGCTTAAGAGAGCCGGGTTTATCATTTAGGATTTAATTTTCATCTTATTGTCTTTCCTATCATTTGTTTTCATTTTTTCACTACATGAGCAGACTTAGTATCCTTCAAATAACAATCACGAACCCAGCAGAAAGAGTAAAACACATGGGAGTCTGTAAGATGGTTATAACTGGTGAAAGTTTATTTTCAATAATGCAACAATCAGAGCAGATTCTCATTGATTAAAAAATAAGTTTTTAGCATCTGAACTTTAAATACCATTCATGTAATTTTGGAATTTTCTTTTCATATATGTAATTTCATTTATTTTTACATTTATTTTTGGCCATTTTGATGCTGTGTGGGCTTTTCTCTAGTTGTGATGAGCAAGGGCTACTTATTGCAGTACACGGGCTTCTCACTGCAGTGGCTTCTCTTATTATGGAGCATGGGCTCTAGGGTGCGCGCGCTTCAGTAGTTGCTGTGGGTAAGGTCTTTAGTTGCAGCTCATGGGCTCTGGTGGAGAAAGGAATGGCAGTCCACTCCAGTATTCTTGCCTGGAGAATCCCATGGACCGAGAAGCCTGGCGGGCTATAGTCCATGGGGTCGCAAAGAGTCGGACACGACTGAGCGACTAACGTGCAGGCACGCACGCGCGGGCTCTGGAACGTAGGTTTGGTAGTTGTGGAGCATGGGCTTAGTTGCTCTGTGGCATTTGGGAGCTTCCCAACCCAGGGATTGAACCTTGTGTCTCCTACATTTGGTAAGTGGACTTTTTTTTACCACTGAGCCACCAGGGAAGCCCTGGAATGTTCTTAACATAGCCAAAACAGACTTCTCAATTTTTAATTTGGGGCATTTTACTTTTAGGGAATGAAAGAGACAAAAAATAAAATTTTCCTCTCTCTCCAACCACATGAATCCCCCTGCATTATAGCTCTAAGTCCAGAAAACACATCTATCCCTTTCATTAATATCATTATCCTTAGCAGTTTTTCCCCTGGAACTGGAAGTTGATGACTGTTTCAAACACTTAAAATGTTTACCAGCGGCAGCTATTTTCTGTGAATTTGCATCTCAACACCATGGGGAACATTTCCTTAGTCTCTTACCCTGAGCTGAAAGTGTCAAAGAAAGTGATGAGCAGCAGTTGGCAGTTGGTAGCAAACACCATTTGCCACACTTGGTAGATCCTTGTGCAGTCTTCTCTCTGATGGCAAGCGGGAATGTGCACAGATCTTGGGGCTGGAAACAGTAACTCAAGTAGAATACCTACCCAGAACCCTTCAACATCTGGGAATCATTTAAAAATCCCTCTCACCAGCTAGAAGGAATACTTTTGGCACTAGAAACAGTTCATTCTAAGAGACAACTAAAGTATTAGGAATTTTACTCTTGACGATAAGTTAGGCTTAAAATAACCTCTGTGCTTTCTTCTTCTTCTTCTTCTTCTTCAGTGTTTATTTGGCTGCACCAGGTCTTAGTTGAGGCATGCGAACTCTTAGTTGCAGTATGTGGGATCTGGTTCCCTGAACAGGGATCGAACCCAGGTCCCCTGCACTGGGAGTCTTAGCCACTGGACCACCACAAAAACCCCTGTGTTTTATTCTTAGACGAAGCATACGTCCTACGATTCTGTTAAATAATAAGCCGTAAGTCATTTAATAAAGCAGCTGATTAATTTGATTAAAAGTGGATTAGCCTCACTGTTGTCACATGAAATAAAACACAGGAGTGATGACCAGGTGGTAAATGTTTCACTTTGGTTATAAATGCAAAGGCTCTATATTTCATGGGCACCTGAAATCTTTGTCACACATTTTTCATCATTTCCTCCCCTGTTGTTTCAGCTCACACCATTCTTGTTGTTCTCTGAACTCGCATAGCAGTTACACTCAGTACTTCAACTCTTAATTATGAGCTGTGTTGCTTTTGCAGAACAGAATGTACTTGAAAGTATCCTGCTAATCCACTCATCTAACCTCCTTATCTAACAGAAAAAGGCCAAATCATGATTTTTACAATGTCTGTATTATGTATCTAATGTAGAGCAGACTTGAAACTGGGCTTGAAACTTCATGCCTAATCCAGGAATTTGCCATCTTTAAAATGTATTATTTGTGCATCTTCCCAACCAGATTGGGAGGTCCCTGGAAGAAACCTGCACATAAAGCGATTGGGAGGTCCCTGGAAGAAACCTGCACATAAAGCAGTACATAATGAATGCCTTAGTCTGATTCTCTTATGCCCTCGGGTACATTAGAACTGGAAACAACATCTGGAAAAGGCCACTTCAGTAAATTTTATACTTGTCATAAAATCCTGTTGCAACAGACTGCTTTTTAAAAAATATTTAAAACATCTAGAAAGTGTGATTGCTTCTTGGAAGTTTTAACATGAGTCATTGCATAGACTCTAAAATTTATATCCAAATATAAAGTAGTAATTTGATAAAGAGAGATTATTTGGATTATCCTGCTCTCCTAGATTATCATGAGAAACCTCTTCTCTGTTCACTTAAAATTTTATAGGGAAAATTATTTCTCCTGCTGCTAAGTTGCTTCAGTCGTGTCTGACTCTGTGTGACCCCATAGACGGCAGCCCACCAGGCTCCCCCGTCCCTGGGGTTCTCCAGGCAAGAACACTGGAGTGGGTTGCCATGTCTTCGGTGCATGAAAGTGAAAAGTGAAAGTGAAGTCGTTCAGTCATGTCTGACTCTTAGCGACCCCATAGACTGCAGCCACCAGGCTCCTCTGCCCATGGGATTTTCCAGGCAAGAGTACTAGACATCCACATTTCTGAAGGAATCAGGGATCTTTGAATAAATGCTAATTACAGGATCAGGGTAGAAAAAGAACTCAATCTTTATTGAGTTATCTTTAGTGCCCCAGAGTTATTGGCTATCTTTAGTGCCCTGGAGTAAGGAAGTGCCAAAAACAAATAAACCAACAAACAAAGACTATGTTGAGAGAGTGTGTCAGAGGAACACAGGATCCAAGTGAAAGAGTCCCCACTGGCTAAAGATGGAGTGATTTGAATAACAAAATAAAGTAGGATTGGATTATAACACAAAGCATAAAATAAATACCCATGAGTCCACGTTTATATTAGCGAATAATTGAGTACATAAATGAATGAAGAAAGAATGCATCTGCCCAGCAGAAGAATTCCAAATATTTTATGTAATAGATACCCTGCCCCCAAGGAAGTGAAGCATACACCTCCCTCCCTGAGTGTGAGTTACACACAGTAACTTCCTTCCAAAGGGCACAGAGTGGGGAAATAGTAGAGTAAGTAACTTTATGGTGGAGAACCCAACAAGACTTCAGCCCAGTGATCAGAGTAACACCAACAGTGATGAGTCACAGTCATTTATGTGCTAAAATGATACCTTACCCCTTTGGTCTTCCTGCCAAAATGTGTAACCCTACGCTAATTATGAGAAAATTTCAGAAACTTCCCAACAGAGGAACATTTTATGAAATCCCTGACCACTACTCAAAACTGTCAGAGAGAGAGAGAAGTCGCTCAGTCATGTCTGACTCTTTGAGACCCATGGACTGTATAGCCCACCAGGCTCCTCCATCCATGTGATTTTTCAGGCAAGAGTACTGGAGTGGGTTGCCATTTCCTTCTCCAGGGGATCTTCCCAACCTAAGGATCAAACCCAGGTCTCCCATATTGCAGGCAGACGCTTTACAGTCTGAGATACCAGGGAAGCCTCTCAAGATCATCAAAAACAAGGAAAGTCAGAAACGCTCATAGGTAAGAGGAGTGTAAAGACACATGGCAACACAGTGTACTGTGTTCATGAACAGGCTCCAGGGGCAGAGAAAGCACATAAGGTAAACAGTAGGAAAAGCCAAATAAAGTATGGTGCTTTAGTCACTAAGTTGTGTCCGCGTCTTGCAACCCCATGGATTGTAGCCCACCATGTTCCTCTGTCTATGGGATTTTCCAGGCAGGAATACTGGAGTGGGTTGCCCTTTCCTTCTCCAGGGGATCTTCCCAGCCTAGGGATTGAACCCAGGTATCCAGCATTGCAGGCAGATTCTGGTATGTACTTTCATATTAAGTAATGTATCAATATCAGTTCAACAAAGTTAACAAAGGTGCCATGCAAATGTAGTATGTTAATCATCGGGGAACTGGGTGTAGGTTTATGGGAACATTCTATAGTGTGTTCATGATTTTTCTGTAAATCCAAAACATTTTCTAAAATAAAAAGTTGACTTAAATAAACTGGCAAAATATTGGAACATGCATGTTAGAAAATTAAATATATGAATTGCTGCTAAGCCACATGAAGAGATGCTCAGCCTCATTGGTCATCAGGGATATGCCCGGTAATCCCACAACAGAACACCATTGCACCTGACAACACCAAGGCGCGCCGAGTGATTGTTTTGACTGGAAGGCCTTCAGATTGTTGGTCAGGATACAAACTTATAAAACCATTTAGGAAAACACTTCAAGGGTTTCTTAAAAATTTAAACATACACTTTCCCTTTGTCCCAGAAATTAAACTCCTAGATATTTACCCAAAAGAAATAAAAACATGTCAACATAAAGATATGCACTAAGTATTCATAGCAGCTTTATTTATGAGATCCCAATCCTGTAAATTAGTAAGAAGTTTCTTACAGCAAACTGTGTTCAATGAAGAAGTGATGACTACACGTTATTCTAGTAATTTTGCTATATATATTATCTCCAGAATATCGAGGTGTTATATGAGGACAAAGATGGTAACCCCATGTTTCATGTTAGCCTCATTATCACTTATTCATATCTGTTCAAGGGTAACCAATCTGTCTTTAAACAATTTCCCCTTATAGAGTTCTACTCCAATTCTAATTAGCTAGCCAGGCTCAAAACCAGTGAGATGACTTTCTCCCCATCACCAAAAGATTCTTTTTCAGTGTGCTTTTAAGCTCTAGGTAGTTCAAGTCAGACCTACTTCAAAGGAGGTTACCTGTGATTTTTCTTTTCTGTGGGACATTTGGCTGACTCTCTAAATCAGGGAAGTCTTTGTACTAATGAAAAATGGTTAGATGCATGGTTGTGTGTTATTTATTCGCCCCTGAATTAGATCAAGTGTTGTTTTTTGTTTCTTAAGTATTATACTCTGAAAAGTGAAGGTGAAAGGTGTTCAGTCGTGTCCGACTTTTTGCGACCCCAAGGACTACATAGTCCATGGAATTCTCCAGGCCAGAATACTGGCGTGGATAGCCTCTCCCTTCTCCAGGGGATCTTCCCAAACCAGGGATCAAACCCAGGTCTCCCGCATTGAAGGCAAATTCTTTACCAGCTGAGCCACAAGGCCATTATACTCTTAACCAAAATGCAAAATTAATGTATTGCATTTAGTTTTCTAATAATGATGTAATATTTACAACTCTGATTGTGCATATAAAGTAGCAGCCATTTCTATATAAAGTGAAATATATATATAACTATGCCGATATTTCTCCCGGCAATCTTGATTCCAGCTTGTGCTTCTTCCAGCCCAGCATTTCTCATGATGTACTCTGCATAGAAGTTAAATAAGCAGGATGACAATATACAGCCTTGATGTACTCCTTTTCCTATTTGGAAAAGTTGTTGTTCCATGTCCAGTTCTAACTGTTGCTTTCTGACCTGCATACAGGTTTCTCAAGAGGCAGGTCAGGTGGTCTGGGATTCCCATCTCTTTCCGAATTTTCCAGTTTCTTGTGATCCACACAGTCAACAGAGGATGAGATGGATGGATGGCATCACCGACTCGATGGACATGAGTTTGAGTGAACTCCAGGAGTTGGTGATGGACAGGGAGGCCTGGCGTGCTGCAGTTCATGGGGTCACAAAGAGTCAGACACAAATGAGTGACTGAACTGGACTGATGCTGATATTTTGGTTTTTATTAAATCAGAGCATCTAAAGTAATGGTTAAATATTTAATAATTGAAGCCCAAATTGTTGCCTTCAAGACATATTTCATAATGTTTGAGTAATACAGAATTATTTCAAATCCACTAACTACTACTTTTTAATCACATGTTCTGTTGAGTTTGTCTTATATATTCTAAAAACATTCAGGTAACATATACTAAAATTAAATGGGGGAGGGCATCTCTATATATTTCTGCCAATACTAATATTTTGCCTCTGATTTAAAAATCTGGTTATTGGCAATGAAAATAATACATAAGACTTTGCTTCTTATAGAGAATTGTTCTAAAAGATGTATTACTTTATTATTTAGGTATTATTTATTGCATATTTCCAAACTTTAAATTGTGTAGAGCCAAAAATTACTTTAAAAATATTCTTGAAGTTCAAATTCCCCACATTGTCCTGCAAACAGCATGAGTAAATCACTTCCTCAGCAGCAAAGAAAAAATAAAAGTCATAGGGACACAGTAAGGTGGTTTGCTAGGACGGTTCTGGACTATGCCTGAGTTAAGACACGGTCACACATATGCATGCGTGTGCTCGGTTGTGTCTAACTCTTTGCGACCCCATAGGGTCACACAGAACTGGACACAACTGAAGCGACTTTGCAAGCACACACAGACTGTAACCCTCCAGGCTCCTCTGTCCATGGGGTCATCCTGGCAGGAATACTAGAGCGGGTCGCCATCTCCTCCTCCAGGGGGTCTGCCCGACACAGTGATGGCACCAAAGTCGAGTGCGCCTCCTCATCGGCAGCGGGTTCTTCACCACTGCGCCGCCTGGGGAGCCAGGCACACCAATGAGGATAATCTTAAAAGGAGCTGTGTTCTTACCAAGGTATTTTTCATAATTTGCAGGGAATATTTTTGCTTAGGAACAAATAATACAGTGTTTAAATATCAGTGTCAAAGCAAGAGAAAAATATGAGTCCGGATTCATTAATTTTCACCTTCCTTTCCCTCCCAAATCAGGGACTAACGTCCATTTCCCTGCTTCTGAGCAGACATTCATCTGGGATGTATTTTTTAGATACTTATTATTTGTTTGGCTGCACTGGATCTTAGTGGCAGTATGCAGGGTCCTTAGTTGCGCCATGCAGACTTGTGGCTGCGGCGTGAGGGATCTAGTTCCCTGACCGGGGCCCCAGGCCGCCTGCGTTGGTCGTGGAGTCTTAGCCGCTGGGCCACCAGGGAAGTCCTGGTGGTATTTTTGATGTCTCCCTGTGTTGTCGGTTTAATGAGTCACTCAGCCGTGCTAGTTTCAACCTCCAAGTATCTATAGAAAACTAAGCACAGATGACTAGATTGGAATCAGTCTCCTGGATCATATTGTCACCTTCTTGTTCCTGGATTACCACCAGAGTCCCTGGAATCCCTGCACTGGAGGCATGATCGTCTTCCTACCTCGAAAACCTGACCACCTGCTTAAAACTGCACTTACTGCTCAACTGCCCAAAGATAAGACTTTCTATCAAGGTCTCTACACACTTGCATGATTTGCCCACGATTTCATTTTTACTCTGTCTCTTCGTTTTCTGTGATCAGCTGATACACTGGGCTCCTCTTGTTTACATGCTCGTAAATCCTGCTGCATGGCCCCTGCACAAAGCTAATCCTCAGCCTGAAATGTTCCTGTCACTCAAAGCACCTTTCACATGCCTACGTCTGTACAGATGTCAGTTCTTCTGAGAAGCGGCTCATGTTCCCTAGAGTGGACAAGAAACCCTGTTCACACACCCTTTCTTTACAGTATCAGTGTATTTTTTTTTTTTTTTTTTTTTTTACCGTTTGTGTTTAATAATGTGCCAAACACATGGACATTTGGCTCAGCATCTTATTCTGAACCCTAAATAGAGTTAAGCAAATATTTTCTGACGAATGAACAAATACTGATAACTCCCCTTCTTTGTTCCTGGCAGTGATCTGGCTCCTGCAGAAATAACAGCAAATTCCTTGGGGACGAATTGTTAATAGATAATAAACACATGTCAGGAAGTGTGTAGAAGTACTATGTCGTTAGTTCTACGGATAAGGACAAAACCTATTAAACCCTAGAAGGAGATGGAGTGACAGGAGGGTGAGCTGTCATTTTATACCCACTGGCCAGAGACCATCTCTTGGAGAAGCTGGCTCTGGAGAAGGAGTTAGATGACCTGAGACGTTCTGCTTTCCGGTCACATTGCATAGGGTCTTGCAGGCATCTTGCTTTTGAACTTAGAATTTTATTCTAAGTGAGATGAGAAGTCTTCAGAGAGTTATGAGTGGGGTGTGATGTGGTCTGAGTCAGTAAATAAAGTGTTCTGAATAAACGATAATAGCTCCCCTGGTTGTTCCGTGGAGTACAGACTCTACCCCGGAAAAGGCAGCAGCGGGTAGATTAGTGATCAGATTACTACAACCTTGCCAAAGAGAAGGATTTGGATTCTGGATGTTTGGAAGGTAGCGCTTTCAGGATCTGATGGAGGAAAGAATGGGATTGGGTGAAAGAGAAGGGTATCCAGATGACCTCAAGATTTTAGTCTCAGCAACTGTAGGAGAACTGCCATCCCTGAGAAAGGGGAACCAAGTGGGGGTGGTGCAGCTTTAGGGTAGATAGGTTTGGAGGGAGAATCAAGAACTAGTAATTATTTTAAATGCCATTTATTGATTTATTTGGCTGTGCTGAGTCTTAGTTGTGGCATGTGGGATATAGTTCCCTTGTTGCAGAAGCCAGTAATGGAGAAACCAAGCACTGCACTCGGAGAGCTGGAGAACTCAGGTTTATTATTCCAGTGGGCCCAGAGGAGTTAACACTCTAAGCTCTGAGCCCAGAACAAAGGGATTGCAGAGTTTTTATAGACAGACTACAGTGGGTAACACTAGCTGCTAATAGTCTGATTTAAACTAAGGGGTTTCATCCGCAGGAACAGCAGTGAAGATGGGGAGGGGGATGCCTGACCTGGACAAGCATGATTAAGCAGGTTTGCAGGGGCTGGGCACCCCTCTCCAGTACTCTTGCCTGGAAAATCCATGGACGGAGGAGCTTGGTAGCTGCAGGCACGGGGTCACTAGGAGTCGGACACAACTGAGCGACTTCACGTTCACTTTTCACTTGCCTGCATTGGAGAAGGAAATGGCAACCCACTCCAGTGTTCTTGCCTGGAGAATCCCAGGGACAGGGGAGCCTGGTGGGCTGCCGTCTCTGGGGTCGCACAGAGTCGGAAATGACTGAAGCGATGCAGCAGCAGCAGCAGGGGCTGGATGACTGCAAAGAGCAGGACAAGGTGAGTGAGATAAGCTCCAGTTCCTAGTATTGCAAGTCCCCATTTTCCAAGACTACGTGACCTACGTGATCCAGACTTTGCAAGGAGCAAGCTGAGTTACAGAGGCAGAACGAGCAGCAGGTGATGTAACAGTTTAACTTTTCCTCTTCACTCTGACCAGAGATTGAACTTGGGGCCCCTGCATTGGCAACACGGAGTCTTAGCCACTGGACCACCAGGGAGGTCCCCAAAACTAATTTTTAGAAAACTCAGTTTCTTCATGGGTGAGATTCAACATAACTAATCACTTATAGCCCTAGAAACTCATGAACCAAAAATCATGCTCAGGGGACTCTACATTGAAATATTGACATTGTGCTATGCTGCTGCTGCTGCTGCTGCTAAGTCGCTTCAGTCATGTCCAACTCTGTGCGACCCCATAGACGGCAGCCCAGCAGGCTCCCTCGTCCCTGGGATTCTCCAGGCAAGAACACTGGAGTGGGTTGCCATTTCCTTCTCCAATGCATGAAAGTGAGAAGTGAAAGTGAAGTCGCTCAGTCGTGTCCAACTATTAGCGACCCCATGGACTGCAGCCTACCAGGCTCCTCTGTCCATGGGATTTTCCAGGCAAGAGTACTGGAGTGGGGTGCCATTGCCTTCTCGCATTGTGCTATGAATAAATTATAAAATATTTATATGGTGGTAATTAATTTTTAAGTCTTTTTTTTCTTAAGAGTTGGCTTTTAAGACCAACACGGGGCCTGATATGAATTCCTCTAGATGGTTTAAACTCTGTGGTTTTAAGTGACTGTAGCAAACATAGTGTGTATTCACTTACTCTTGACTGTGTTGATATATTATAACCAGGTGACGTTTGCTGAGGGTATCATCACATTGCACCTTGTTAATTATTGCAGTAATTCCATCACAGTGCTGATAAACTATGAGGGACAAGTTAAAGAGTTCACATTGAAACACGGTTGAATTTGAAATGCTTAAAGACATGCTAACAGATATTTCTAGTTATTATTCTGTTAATATAGGAATCGGAGAAGGCAATGGCACCCCACTCCAGTACTCCTGCCTGGAAAATCCCATGGATGGAGGAGCCTGGAAGGCTGCAGTCCATGGGGTCGCTGAGGGTCAGACACGACTGAGCAACTTCCCTTTCACTTTTCACTTTCATGCATTGGAGAAGGAAATGGCAACCCACTCCAGTGTTCTTGCCTGGAGAATCCCAGGGACGGGGGAGCCTGGTGGGCTGCCGTCAATGGGGTCGCACAGAGTCGGACACGACTGAAGTGACTTAGCAATATAGGAATAATCAAGGGACTTCACCCGTTTCAGCCTGGGCTGTAAATATTTTTTAAGTTGCCTAAAGATTTATAAGTATACATATGCCCTCATGTGTCTTTGGGGTTTGAATTCACAATACTGTTGTAACTGGGAAAAACTCAGGCTGAGAAATACATTTAAAATTTTCCACAGTTGATATCGCAACCTGCTTCCTTGCAGAAGTGTATAACATTTAGAAGAGAAGGCACTCCATCAACCCAAGAGTTTGATTTTCCCAGATAGATCCACCAAGGATGGGATCATAACTCAAAATTATAAGATATACAAGGGAAAAAATCAGATTAGCAAGAGTTGTCAGGAGAAGAAAAATATAATCAGAACCCATGAACTGGAGATTGTGGAATTTTTGGAAACAAAATATTTATAAAGGTTTAAATAATAGTGGATCAAAACATGAGAAAAGGAACAAAAGTTTGATAAATACCTTTATCATAGAGATAAAGCAGAGTAGATTTGGATTCATGAGTATAGCTTTAACATATAAAGAGCTTAAAAGTTGTCACTTCTGTGCTTTCAATAAAAAAAAAAAAAATCTGAAAAACCAACGACTTGGATACATGAGAGAGCTGAGCTGACAGGGTAAATGTCCATCCCAGAGTCTTGAGTCAGTGAGGTCAGGTCACTGGAGCAGAAGGCTCTGGAGCTATCAACTGGGCTCTGCTGGAAAAAGTAGGCAAAGTGCAAGAATGGACAGTGAGTAATGGAAACAGACTGAAGGTTAGAAAGAATCAACGTGAAATGCCAGAAAATGAACATTCTGTAAGAGAAATGAAGGATGCCTTTGATGGGCTCATCAGTTGACTGGATGTGACCGAAGAAAGAATCTATTGGCTTGAAGATAGGTCAGTGGAAACTTCTAAACTGAAAATCAAAGGAAGAAAAAGAATGAAAAAAAAATGCACAGATTATCTAAGAAATGCAGGAAAAATTTAAAAAGGATATGTGATTAATCAAAATACCACAAAAAGAAAAAAGAGAGAATGAGACAAATATTTAACGCAGTAACAGCTAAGACATTTCCAAAACTAGACACCAAACCACAGTTCCAGGAAGTTCAGAGAATACTAAAATCTACACCTATGCAAATCACATTCAAACTGTGGAAAAACTAAGACAAAGATAAAATCTTAAAAGAATCTGGGGGCAGAAAGATATCACCTTACCTTTGGAGGAAAGAGGATCAGAAATACAGTGGACTTTTCCCCAAAAAACATGCAAGCAAGAGGAAAGTAGAGTGAAATATTTGAAGAGTTGAAAGAAAGGAAAAAACAAAAACACCAACCTAGAATCCTTTATCCAGTAAAATTATTCCTCAGGAATGCAAGAGAAATAAAGATTTTTTTTTTCAAAACTAAAACAAAGAATGCATTGCTAACAAACCTGCCCTGCAAGAAATGTGAAAAGAAACTTTTAATGAAGAAAAAACTTGGACCTACATAAAGAAAGACAAAGCATTGGAGAAAGGAGAAATGAAGGTAAAATCATATTATTAATTGTTTTACTGATATGGATAAGTAAAATAAATGACGGCAGTGTTATGGGGGAACTATGAGACAGTATAGTGTTATTTGAAAATGTACTTAAATTAATTGTAAATGTATATTGTAAACTCTAGGGTAACCACTAATTTTTTTTTTTTTTTTTTTTTTACAGGATAAAGCACATTTGGGGAGAAAATGAACTTCTTAGAAATGAAAAAGCATATAGAAAAAAGCATCAGTAAAATTAAAACTGAAATGGATAAATTGAAAAAAAAAAAAGATTTAAACAGATGAAAACCAAAGTATGGTTCAGTTCAGTCGCTCAGTCGTGTCTGACTCTGCAGCCCCATGGACTATAGCAGGCCAGGCTTCCCTGTCCATAGACAACTCGCAGAGCCTACTCAATACTCAAACTCATGGCCTTTGAGTCGGTGATACCATCCGACCATCTCATCCTCTGTTGTCCCCTTCTCCTCCTGCCTTCAATCTTTCCCAGCATCAGGGTCTTTTTCCAATGAGTCAGTTTTTGCATCAGGTGGCCAAAGTCTTGGAGTTTCAGCTTCAGTCCTTCCAATGAATATTCAGGACTGATTTCCTTTAGGGTTGACTGGTTGGATCTCCTTGCAGTCCAAGGGACTCTCAAGAGTCTTCTCCAACACCACAGTTCAAAAGCATCAAGTCTTCGGCACTCAGCTTTCTTTATAGTCCAACTCTGATATCCATACATGACTACTGGCAAAACCATAGCTTTGACTAGATGGACCTTTGTTGGCAAAGTAATGTCTCTACCTTTTAATATGCTATCTATGTTGGACATAGCTTTTCTTCCAAGCAGCACGTGTGTTTTAGTTTCATGGCTGCAGTCACCATCCGCAGTGATTTTGCAGCCCCAAGATTTAAGTCTCTCACTATTTCCATTGTTTCCCCATCAATTTGCCATGAAGTGATGGGACCAGATGCCATGATCTTAGTTTTCTGAATGTTGGGTTTTAAAGTTTTTCACTCTCCTCTTTCACTTTCATCAAGGTTTTAAGCTTTTTCACTCTCCTCTTTCACTTTCATCAAGAGGTTCCTTAGTTCTTCTTCACTTTCTGCCATAAGGATGGTACCATCTGCGTATCTGAGGTTATTGATAATTCTCCCGGCAATCTTGATTCCAGCTTGTGCTTCATCCAGCCCAGCATTTCACGTGATGTACTCTGCATATAAGTTAATATACAGCCTTGATGTACTCCTTTCCCTATTTGGAACCAGTCAGTTGTTCCATGTCCAGTTCTAACTGTTGCTTCTTGACCTGCATACAGATTTCTCAGGAGGCAGGTAAAGTGACTTGGTATTCCCATCTCTTTCAGAATTTTCCACAGTTTATTGTGATCCACACAGTCAAAGGCTTTGGCATAGTCAATAAAGTTCCAGATGTTTTTCTGGAACTCTCTTGCTTTTTTGATCATCCAACAGATGTTGGCAATTTGATCTCTGGTTCCTCTGCCTTTTCTAAATCCAGCTTGAACATCTGGAAGTTCACAGTTCATGTACTGTTGAAGCCTGGCTTGGAGAATTTTGAGCATTACTTTGCTAGCGTGTGAGATGAATGCAATTGTGTCGTAGTTTGAACATTCTTTGGCATTGCCTTTCTTTGGAATGAAAACTGACCTTTTCCAGTCCTGTGGCCACTGCTGAGTTTTCCAAATTTGCTGGCATATTGAGTGCGGCACTTTCACAGCATCATCTTTTAGGATTTGAAATAGCTAGCTCAACTGGAATTTAAAAATCTGAAGATATGCACCTGGAGACTGTGCTCCGTAACAAGAGAAGTCACCACAGTGAGCAGCCTGCACCCTGCAACTGGATAGTAGCCCCTGCTCTCCACAATTAGAGAAAGCCCCTGTGCAGCAACGAAGACCCAGCTCAGCCACAAATAAATAAATACAGAGTGTGTACATGTCAAAATATAAATAAATGGAAGAATTTTCACAGCTCTGAATCTCACAAACACTTCTATAAAGTGAGCAAGGAGGACCATCCCTTTTTTAAAAATTTTTTTAAGAGATTATGCAGGTGTGATATAGAGATTCAGAGAGCTGGAAAGCATGAAAGCTGTCAGGATGCAGGCAGTGGCACAGTCCAGGCTTTATGTCTGAGGAGCATTATGCAACCTGTGGTTTCGGTTGTGATGATGTTTAAGAACAAGGATGGGATGGTACAAGCCATTCTTGGGGCCCTTTGGGAATTAAAGCAATGCAAACAAGCGAGGCCAGGTGAGCTGAGCAGATCTGAGGAGGCTCTAACAGAGCCCGGCACACTTGATGGTGTTTCAGTTTGGACAGACCTGGGATAAAACCACTCAATTGAAAATTACATTGTTAAACTTCTCATAGTAACTGTCAATCATATATTTGGTAAGTGAAATGTAAATTCATTTACATAATGAAATGTAAATTCATATATTTGGTAGTGAAATGTAAATTATTTGCAAAAAGTATATAAGCACATGTTATCATAAAACTTGGAAAAAGAATTAACATCTGCTTTATGACTCCAGTATGTACTCAGCTGTATTATGCCTGAAGTATTTCAGTCCTCCCATTTCATGACCAGAGACACAGGATTTTTTAAATGAAGCATTCCTCACATAGGTGAATGCATAACACAGGATTTTGTAACTGAATATAACTACATAAGTGATCAGAAAGAGCAGACCAGAGAAACATGGACATATCAGTAGGGATGTTGATTTTTTTTAATACTAGATTAAAACTTTACCACCAGAATTAGATGTTTGAAAGTACTTTACAAGAACTTGACTTAGTGGACGGTGTTACTGCATCTAATACAATGAAACAGAGAAATGAAATACTATGTGAACATTTAAACTATTTTTTTAGCCAGCCAGTCTGTTCTGTTCTGTTCTCCTGTGAGAGAAAAGACATAAGGCTGAATTCTCTGGACCTTTTGCCATGACATGCTTCTGGAGAAATTTGTTCGCTGGTTCATCTGTTCTTATCATTGTTTACTTATAATTAGATCTGAATAATTGTTCACTTCTAATCCTATCTGAATACTTTGAAAAAAATGTATATTCCCCTAAGTGATACTAGAAACTTAAAATTATAACCTGGGGCAAACTTTTAATTTAGCTGGTAAAATATTTCTATCTTTGGTGTATTATATGACAGGAGAAAAGTTGGCATTACCTTTGTGTTTGATTATTAAAATGCATGTTCAATTATAAATGAAACATTAGGTAAGAATGCTAATTTTAAAAAATCACATGTATTTGCAGAGATATTCCTTTTTAAAGAATTGGAATGATTATTTTAATGTAGCTTTTGTCATGGAGAAGGCAATGGCACCCCACTCCAGTACTCTTGCCTGGAAAATCCCATGGAAGGAGGAGCCTGGTAGGCTGCAGTCCATGGGGTCGCTGAGGGTCGGACATGACTGAGCGACTTCACTTTCACTTTTCACTTTGATGCATTGGAGAAGGAAATGGCACCCCACTCCAGTGTTCTTGCCTGGAGAATCCCAGGGACGGGGGAGCCTGGTGGGCTGCCGTCAATGGGGTCACACATAGGCGGACACGACTGAAGCGACTCAGCAGCAGCAGCAGCAGCTTTTGTCATCTGACAATCTCCTGGGAGATATTAATAGAGGAAGATAGATTCAGGCCCATGGTTGACTGTAAAGTTAAGTAGACATTGACTTTCTTATTTTTAAATCTTGTTGTGTATGATTTTTTTTTCAGTGGCTTGGGAAAAGCTAGTACAAGAAATGAACCAATAAATGAAAACAGGTATTGTCTACAGATTAAGGTAAATACTTTAGATAAATCAGTGGATAAAATTATAATAAGGGTCATGTGCTATATATTCCTAAAAACACAGATAATCATTATTGATCACAAATTCATGGTGCATAAATAAATATGAAACATAATTAAAACCTAAAGATTTTGTATGTGGAACCAAACTAGTCAAGCCAACTTAATAACTTTATTTTGAAATTGTGTAACACTCATGAGCAGTTGCACAAGCAGTTACACAGAGTTCTGAAAAAGAGGCCTGAGTCTGGAGAAACTGTGCTCTGACCCAAACATTTTTAGAGAAAGGGAGTGTCTCCTGTTTTACTCTGTCCCCTGTCGTCCTACCCACAAATTTAAACAGACACTAGTAATTGTGAGAAGGAGTGGTTAAAATGTGGCGGTTGGTGAAACCCTGATTGGGTCACAAACTTGGTGTTTTTTTTTTTTTACCCATTCTGTCAGCTTTCAACCCTAAAGAACAATTTGTAAATCCTCCAAATGGCATGGTAAGATAGAACTAATAGCCCTGTGGTGAATTGGAAATCAATAAAACATTAAAAATGCAAATACATTCTTGTTAATATGATATAATTGTGAGGAACTTTTAGGCATTCAATTACCATTTAACACAAAAGCCTGTAAGGATTTAATTAGGAATCCTTCACCTAATTGAGGTCAAGATTGTTAGCAGTGGATATCTAATTAGCTTGCTTGGCAGCTGTCTTTTTGAAAACTCCCTGGGAAAAATCATTCCTTAAAAGATAAGCACCCCCACCCCCAAACCCCACACACAAAATGTGTGTAAAAGCTATTGAAATCCTAAACCTGAGTAAATAGTATCATAGTACCTTCAGCTTCCTGTGTTATATGGTCACTGCGGGGATCTGGATGAAGGGTACCCGGGAACTCTGTGTGACTACTTCTGCAGCTTCTTCTTGTTACACAACTTCAAAATAAAAAGTTACTTAAAATGCATCCTTCTCTCTCAGAATTACAAGAGTATTTGAATCATCTGCTTTCTCATTTTGTGGTTATGTGATGATTTTAGACAATCATTGATTTCATGAAATAAGGCCAAATTAATATAGCACTTGATATAGTTCAAGTAAATACCAGTTTGGCTGATCCATAATTAATTAAGAGGACCTCACATCAGAGTAACCCACCTACAAATTGTTGGAGAAAATTTTCCTGGCAGTTCACATTCCTAATTTGCTCTCAGCCAGATTATACAATTTTTCAACACCCAGGTATAAAACCTCAGCTAGCAATAAAATCCAAAATAAAGTCATCAAATTAATCTCCTTTGCCTAACGGAATAAATAGTCCATTTTATGTTCTTTAAGATTAAGGTTTTCATAATTATTTTAATGGAGAATACATAAAAAGACACAGTATTTTATAATGGGCTAATAAGAACCAAGGGAGATTTATGGTTGTAGAATCTAGGGCCTCCAAGAGCAGCAATGACCAAATTTTGTTCGCTGGTCATCAGTGCTTCAATGTAGTTCAGGAAAAAGAGAAGGCAATGGCCATGCAATTGTGCAGTTATTCATATATAATGTGTATTCCCATGTTGAAAGATCTGAGAATTTATTTTGTTTATACTCAGTGTATACTGAGCAAAATTTGGCCTTGGAATCCTCTCCCCAACTTCCAGTTAACTTTTAAAATCAGCATTCTACAGAACTCACGTTGGGAATGCCTACTTATAGAGTTAAAGTTTGCTTCCTAATGAAGTCTAGAGTCAGCAACCCCAATTAGAAACGTGTATCACACGGAGCCTGGGCTGGTCATTTAAAAACTAGGAATTAGTTACTCACTTCAGTGACTCTCAAGGTTTTACAAGTTTTGTTAGAGCTACCTGACTCCCCATATTTATTTATTTGTTTATTTTAATTTTATTTTATTTTTAAACTTTACATAATTCTATTAGTTTTGCCAAATATCAAAATGAATCCGCCACAGGTATATATGTGTTCCCCATCCTGAACCCTCCTCCCTCCTTCCTCCCCATACCCTCCCTCTGGGTCGTCCCAGTGCACCAGCCCCAAGCATCCAGTATCGTGCATCAAACCTGGACTGGCAACTCGTTTCATACATGATATTTTACATGTGTCAATGCCATTCTCCCAAATCTTCCCACCCTCTCCCTCTCCCACAGAGTCCATAAGACTGTTCTATACATCAGTGTCTCTTTTGCTGTCTCGTACACAGGGTTATTGTTACCATCTTTCTAAATTCCATATATATGCGTTAGTATACTGTATTGGTATTTTTCTTTCTGGCTTACTTCACTCTATATAATAGGCTCCAGTTTCATCCACCTCATTAGAACTGATTCAAATGTATTCTTCTTAATGGCTGAGTAATACTCCATTGTGTATATGTACCACAGCTTTCTTATCTATTCATCTGCTGATGGACATCTAGGTTGCTCCCATGTCCTGGCTATTATAAACAGTACTGTGATGAACATTGGGGTACACATGTCTCTTTCCCTTCTGGTTTCCTCAGTGTGTATGCCCAGCAGTGGGATTGCTGGGTCATAAGGCAGTTCTATTTCCACTTTTTTAAGGAATCTCCACACTGTTCTCCATAGTGGCTGTACTAGTTTGCATTCCCACCAACAGTGGAAGAGGGTTCCCTTTTCTCCACACCCTCTCCAGCATTTATTACTTGTAGACTTTTGGATCGCAGCCATTCTGACTGGTGTGAAATGGTACCTCATAGTGGTTTTGATTTGCATTTCTCTGATAATGAGTGATGTTGAGCATCTTTTCATGTGTTTGTTAGCCATCTGTATGTCTTCTTTGGAGAAATGTCTATTTAGTTCTTTGGCCCATTTTTTGATTGGGTCATTTATTTTTCTGAAGTTGAGCTGTAGGAGTTGCTTGTATATTCTCGAGATTAGTTGTTTGTCAGTTGCTTCGTTTGCTATTATCTTCTCCCATTCTGAAGGTTATCTTTTCACCTTGCTAATAGTTTCCTTTGATGTGCAGAAGCTTTTAAGGTTAATTAGGTCCCATTTGTTTATGTTTGCTTTTATTTCCAATATTCTGGGAGGTGGGTCATAGAGGATCCTGCTGTGATGTATGTCAGAGAGTGTTTTGCCTATGTTCTCCTCTAGGAGTTTTATAGTTTCTGGTCTTACATTTAGATCTTTAATCCATTTTGAGTTTATTTTTGTGTATGGTGTTAGAAAGTGTTCTAGTTTCATTCTTTTACAAGTGGTTGACCAGATTTCCCAGCACCCCATATTTATTTTTAATTTGCAGTTTTAAAATTGCATCTTAAAAAAAAAAACAGATGAAACATTTATTTTCATCCTGTTTATGTCATGAAAGTCAAGGTCTGTATGACTGGAAGCCTTCTTCAGTGTCCAGCAGGACTTGGTCCACGTCCTTAGTGCTCAGTAGTCCCCAGCTCTGCTGGGTGTCACTGAAAGCACCAAGTTCTTCCCTACCCTCTGGGCCTCGTCACAGCCCACAGTGTTTCCTCCACCCAGCGTCACTCCCCCCAAATCAGCAGTACTGCCTTTTTTATATTCTCATCTGTTGACCTGAAACAAATAGGCTGTCAGCTATTTCTCCAGCAAAGTTGGATTGTGGATTGGGAGAGAATTGCAGTGTGGAGGGGAGGTGGGTGGTGGTCTGCCCCTGCAGTGAGGCACGTGGGAGCCCCTTCTGGAAAGAGAGACTTTTATAACGGGGAGTAGGAAGCTGGGAACAGGAAGTCCATGGCTTCTCACTGGCTGTGTCCCTGCCAGCAGAGGAGTCTTGTCTTCTCCCTGTTGGGCTCTGCTATCTTCTCAGGGCGTGAGAGCTCCCCCATTCTGGCCCCCCAAGTCTGTTTAGTTGAGGCTTCTGTTAATTTTTTGCACACCCATTCATTTATCCTTTCAGTGTCCCTTCAGATGACGTTTGAGGATGTAAAGCACTGCGATCATAAGACTCTTAAGTAGGGAAGTTCTCTGACCGTCAGTGTCATTCACGTAGGAGAGGAAGCTCTGTCTGAAATCGTTCGAGTCTGGACATTGTGATTAGTGCCCAAAGAAAATCTGTGCATTTCACTGTTATGGTGAGGATCGTTTGTTTGAGTCACCCCCAGAGGATGAGTCATTGTGAAGTGAGTCGTTTGAAGGTGGGTTTTGTCAGTGGGTTCTTGGGGGCCCCTCCACGGTCCCGTAATGGAGATGTAGGGCTCAGACTGGGAGAGCGTCAGCAGAATAGTGTCCAAAGCTGTGGCATTGGGTTATTCACACCTAAATTGTTAGTTGTGCAAAGTGTTGTTAGACTTGTAAGACCTTCAGTTTGCATATTTAACTCACTTCACATTCTAGCTACCAGCTGATGCCTGAACGCGTTGCAAGCTCTTTTCATGGGTATTTGACTTATCCTGTGCCTATAGCTCTTCCGTTTGCCTTTTCTCATTAAGAGTCCGGTCAACTCCACCCCTCTCATTCATGTCAGGCCACAGAGTTGGAAAGGATGGTGTAAGAAGAGGAGAATGTTAAGATTCTGCTTAAGAAATGAAGTACCCTTGTGAGTGAATGACGTTCATTCTTCACTTCACTCATTTCTGGCTATCACCATTCTGTAGCTAGCGAGGAACTTTCTGTTGCAAATCTGAATTAGCTTTGCAGTCCTTTGGTGGAGAAGTGTATTCCCTTGATAAATCAGGGGGTTTATCAACCAGTCCTAGCGCTTGGCCTCTTCACCTGTTTTTCCAAACTCTCAATCAGCAGCTACTACATGGCTCATATATTTTTAGATATAAAGATAAAAAAAAGTAGTGATCAGCATTACATGATAGTTTAAAATAACATTTACCCATTGACCTTGACATTTTTGTGAATGTGTTCAAAATTAGGTCCTCCTTCTTTTCAGCTTCATTTTAAACTTGATTCTGCACAGATGTTGATAGGAAACTAAGGTGTAAGTGAAAATATAGAATATATAGAAAAATACAGAATTAGCATACAGAAATATACCTATTAAAATGTAAATATATATACACATATATATGTATATGGCTTGAAAATTCATACAAACACAGCCCTTAAAACTGCCTGAATGAGTTACTGAAAGGCTTATACACAGTAATAAAAATAGCAGTTTTATAAAATGCCAAAGTTACAGTAATAAAAGAGGCAAATGCTTCCCACACATTAGAGACTGTCCCTCACAAGTCAGCAAATATGCTCAAGAATTATGTGGTAAACACTTGCATTAGGGATTTTTCTGACTGAGTTCCTTCCAGTAAAGATGGTAGGTCTCTTATGTAGAATATGACAGTGAACTAGAATCAGAAAAAGGGAAGCAAACAACATTCTTGTGCCACAGAATAAAATCATTTAGTTTCCAATTAAAGTCATTCTGATGAATTTTGACCTAAAACCTTCAACATAACTGATGTTGCAAATCTAGGTGCAGCTCTTTAGTTTTCTGAAGATGCAGCATGTGTTCTAAAGTGCTTTTTACAGAATTCCAGTAAGAGGTAAAATAAATCATCTGTCTCAAATTGGTATTTTAGCAAACATTTATTTCTCTGTTAGAAAATATGCCAGATACCTTTTGAACCAGATGAATTGATAGTTTTTCCACTGAATTTGTATACCTTGTTGAAATTGTTCCTAATATGTGTTTGTAAATGGTCTCCTTCATGAGAAAAGCTAAAGGGAAGCATAAAGAATTTTGTCATTAACATACCTCAAAAGTCAAAATATAACCAAATATAAAATAATTTTCAGAGACAGTAGATTAACAGTTGCATTTGAATGCAGTAATTGTTGGTTTTCAGTTTGCCCTAACAGTCAATTATGAGTGAAAGCGTGGTCTATGTGTTTATTCTTTTATCAAATTGTTTTTCCTCTTTTTTAATGAGTGAAAATATTATGATTTAGCCATGTAACAGTTTCAACAAATAATTTCACAATTTGTATGGAAATACAAAATCCTCAAATAGCCAAAGCAATCTTGAGAAAGAGGAATGGAACTGGAGGAATCAACCTGCCTGACTTCAGACTATACTACAAAGCCACAGTCATCAAGACAGTATGGTACTGGCACAAAGACAGAAATATAGATCAATGGAACAAAATAGAAAGCCCAGAGATAAACCCAAGCACCAATGGACACCTTATCTTTGACAAAGGAGGCAAGAATATACAATGGATTAAAGACAATCTCTTTAACAAGTGGTGCTGGGAAATCTGGTCAACCACTTGTAAAAGAATGAAACTAGAACACTTTCTAACACCATACACAAAAATAAACTCAAAATGGATTAAAGATCTAAACGTAAGACCAGAAACTATAAAACTCCTAGAGGAGAACATAGGCAAAACACTCTCCGACATAAATCACAGCAGGATCCTCTATGACCCACCTCCCAGAATATTGGAAATAAAAGCAAAAATAAACAAATGGGATATAATTAAAATTAAAAGCTTCTGCACAATATGTAACAGTTTCAAACTCTACCCCCATTTTTTAAAAGAAATTCTCATCACTATATGCCACTATCCCAATTGCATTTTAGAAAGATGCTGGAGAGAGGGTGTTTAGCAAATCTTAACGTCTCTGTGTCTCTTAATTAAAGATGTAGATAAGTGGGCTGTTGAGTTGCCGGCTCAGTTGTGTCTGACTCTTTGCAACCCCATGGACTGTAGCCTGCCAGTCTCCTCTATCTGGGATTTCCTAGGCAAGAAGACTGGAGTGGGTGGCCATTTCCTCCTCCAGGGGATCTTCCTCCTCTAGGGATTAATCCTTTGTCTCCTGCCCTGGCAGATGGTCTCTTTAGTAGATTGAAAGGACAGCAGTTCTCCAGGGCAAGCAGGAAGGGGAACGGCCCATCTCTGGACAGCTGGGGAAGGCAGGTTTGTTGCCAGACCTTTCAAATGTCTCTGTATTGTCATCCCTGAGATGTGTCTCCTGAAAGTGGTAATGAGTGTAAAGGATGGAGAGACACTGTTCTCAAATTTGGGCAGAGGGTCCTGCTCTCCTGCACAGGGAGGCTGTGGTGGGGGCGCTGCTCTGGGCATATCCACACCCCTTTGCATCACAGTTTGGCTGCCATCTTTGGGAAGCACAGCATGGCAGCCTTTCAGCTACTGCAAATAGTTTAAAATCATCAGGGCCGTTAGGAAGTGAGGAGAAGCACAGAAGGATAAAGGAATTGAGAGAAGCCACCCAGCTGGCTGAAGTCTGAGGAACTCGATGGGGGTGAAACAGGGGCGATCCCTAGTAGAAGTCATCATTGACCTAAAACAGACTGTCGGGTGTCTCTCGAACACAGATGGGCTCATCCTGTGGCGAGGGAAGGAAATGCCTTCATAGAAGGGAGTAGGAAGTCGGGGTCTAGGAAGGGTAACCCGTCTGTGGCTTTTCCTTGACTGAGTCCTTCCCCAGGGAAGGAAGAGCCGGAATTCTTCCTGTCGGGTTCTGCTGTCTTCACAGGGCATGAGAACTTCCTCTCTGGTCTCCTAACTCTGAGATTTCCATTTCTTAGTTGTTTACATCACTCAAGAATAAGCTTGTGGGTGAGTGGTATTCGACTTGAAGCTGTGTTTTTGTTCCCATGTGTGTTGCACACAAGAAGCCAATTCTGGCTCTGTGTTAGAACTGTTCCTTTGACTTGCCTTTCGTTGCTTTTGTTGTTATGATCATGCAGAATGGCTGCCTCAGAGAACCCTGCCCCTCTGCCTGTTAAACTGAAGTGCCTTTGTTCAGAACCCTGTCCCTCTGTAGATGGCAGGTAGGAAGGAATTAACACACCCCTGCCTGAAGCTTGCCATTCCAGATGTTTGCAAGACCAATGGCCTTTTTACTTTGCTTCCTCACCTTCCTGTCTCTGACCTAGCAAAGAACCTGGCATCCAGACCCCAATAAAATGGGTATTTTGAGGTGCTAGCCTGCCATCTTCCCAGTCAGTGATCTGCTCCCCACTCCCCCAATAAAGTCTCTTCTTTGCCTCAGCTCCTCATCCCTCAGATTCATTGGCCTGTCCTGCAGTGAGCAGAGCAAACGTGGACTTGGTAACATAGGTATCCCGTACTCTGTTCCTCCCAAATCCTAATTCTTCAATTACGGCTGCCAAATAACTAATTGTCATATGTGGAGTTCTGTGTTTTTTTAGTGATTGTGTAGACACAGAGAAAATTATTTTCCAGTTGATGCCGTGTGGAATAGAAACCATTATTCCCAGGACAGAGAGATGACTTAAATCTGTAAAGCTGTTCGGAGAGCCAGAGGGTGAGGAAGACAGTGAGGAGGAGCACACATGTTTGGGGAGGCGTTTTAGAGATCCCTGAAGGTTGGGTTTCGTGATAAAAGCAGGGCTATCAAAATGGAAATGAGGGTCTCTGTGGTTGCTGGCAGCCCGGGTCAATAGACAGGAATTGACTGCAAGCCTTTTCTAGGGGCCTGGCCACCCAGAAGGTGTGGCTGCCTCAGGCGTCTGGCGAGGAAGTCAGCAGAGTCTGTTGACCGCCGTGGAGTATGCAGTGAGTGGCGGGCCAGGCCCCTGGCACGGGGTCACCAGTGCCCCTTCCTTTGTCAGGGCAGCCCACGCTGTCTCGGGTGTAAAGCCTGTGGCTCTACAGCAAGTGTCAGGCAGGTGGGGGTCAGAGAACGTTCCAAGGGCTCCTGGACCCGAGGAGCAGTGAAGCCCCTGGTCCTTCATCCTGCTCCTAGGGTTGTGCCTCGGCTGCTGGACCTGCTCCCAGCAATATGTGCCACTTCTGGTGTTTGCTCCTCTGCCCCAGGCATGGAAGGGCTGGCACAGGGAATTAGGGCACTCATGCCTGGGAGCCTCAGATGTTCTGCAGGCCGCGGGCAGCGTGGGCATCCCGTGTGGAGGAGCCGGCTGGGAAGGCGGTCTTCCGAGCCATACCCCCCGCACACACGCCTCCATTCTGGGCAGGGCCTCCACGTCAGGCTCCAGGCTGCAGCCGCAAAACGGCAGTGACCCCCTTTCAAGTGTATAGACAGTTAAAATGTGGGGCACTTTGAGTGACACTGTTGCGGTTTTCAGCAGAATTCAACTTACCAACGTAAATATAATGCTCTTCAGAGTATCTGGGCTCTAGCCAACCTGGCTTAGTGGAAATAGCTGTCTTGTTCCTATTTAATGTGCAGCATAAAGTCTCCTGGCCACAGTTGGTTGAAACACTTAATAAGAATAATGGTATTGTAATTATTCCTACTGGGAATCGTGGCCTCCACCTAAAAATACAGTTTTACTTTGCAGTATCTTCTTAATTGCAAGATCTCATTGCTGCTCCTAGATGTCTCTAGGCTATGGACAGCCTCCTGTGTCCTCTACTCACCTGACCCCTGGGCACTTTCTTTCCCTTCTCTTTAGGAAGTTTTTCTTGCGGAAAGGGAACACAAACTTTGCGTTTCACTCTTATTCAGTAATGCGTGTCCCTGTGTGAAAGTCTTTAAGTACCACTCTTTCTAAAAGTTGAAAAATAAATGGAGAAGTGAATCGAGTGGATTCTAATGTGAATAAGAGAACTGGAAATGTTATTTGGATAGACTTTCAAATAAATTCAAACTTGGAGAGAAGCCTATTCATGGTAAGTCATGGTAAGTCATCCCATGACGCTCAGCTCCGTTTATCTGCAGATTAATACGTGCAGAGTTGAATGGACAGAGTGTCAGAGAGTTCTTCACTTTTGTTCTCAAGTCAGTCATATTCACTGTATACTTTTTAAAAATAAACTTTATATTTTAGATACAATTTTAGATCTACAGGAACATTATGAAGTTAATACAGAGGAGCCTCCGTATAGCTTGTATTTCCCCCTGTTGTTAACATCTTATGCTTGCAGGGCACATTTGTTACAGTTAAAGAACTGATAGTGACGTGTCTTTGTTAACTAAAGTCCACACTTTACTCAGATGCCCTTAGGATTATCTTACTGTATTTTTTATGTTCTAGGATCCCATCCTGGATACTGTAATCAGTTAATAGTCGTGCCCCCTTAGACTGCTCTCGGCTGTGACAGTTTCTTAGACTTCCCTTGGTTTTGGTGATATTTTTAGTGTTTAGGGATACCATCAAGTATTTTATAAAATGTCCCTCAATTGGGATTTGTCTGATGTTATGATTAGATGGGGTTATGTGTTTTGGATAAAATCAGAGAGGTGTGCATTTATACCACATCATATCAAGATATGACTTAATTTGTTGGTAGTGATGTTGATCACCCAGCTAAGAATGTGTTTGACAAGCTCTATAACTCACTCAAAGTTACTCTTCTTTGGATAGAAGTCAGTATGCTCAGACCATTCTCTTACAAATAAGCAGGGGTCCTTGGGGAAATAACAGAGTCTAGCAAAGGGGCAGAGAAAATACAAGATGAGCCTGGAGGATATTGTATTATGAAAAAGCAGGGAAGTGTTCAGAAAACAGAAGGATGGGGTTATGTCAAGGCGATGCAGAAGTCAACCAGAAAGACTTCTCCATGTCCAAAACTGAAGTAATTCCAGCAACAAAATAAATAGCATCGTGCTGGATTATAACCCAGGATATAAAATAAATATGTATTTGTGATACTAATGTACATAAATAATTGAATAAATGAATATAAGGAAGTTTCTTGTTACTGAGGGCTTCCCAGAGCGCTAGTGGTGAAGAGCCTGCCTACCAATGCAGCAGACAAAAGAGACGTGGGTTCAATCCCTGGGTCAGGAAGATCCCCTAGAGGAAGTCGTGGTGACCAACTCCAGTATTCTTAGCTGGAGAATCCCATGGACAGAAGAGCCTGGTGGGCTACAGTCCATGGGGTTGCAAAGAGTCAGACATGACTGAAGTGACTGAGCACACACTCTTATTACTGAAATACTCAAGTAATATATGTAGATAATCCCATTTTGAGAACGTGGACCTGTCCTCTTCACTTCCGACTCCACTGAATGTAGGTTGAACTTAGTGATTTGCTTCCAAAGAACAGAATCAGTTCAGTTCAGTCGCTCAGTCGTGTCCGACTCTTTTCGACCCATGAATCGCAGCACGCCAGGCCTCCCTGTCCATCACCAACTCCCGAAGTTCACCCAAACTCCTGTCCATCGAGTCGGTGATGCCATCCAGCCATCTCATCCTCTGTCGTCCCCTTCTCCTCCTTCCCCCAATCCCTCCCAGCATCAGCATCTTTTCCAATGAGTCAACTCTTCGCATGAGGTGGCCAAAGTATTGGAGTTTCAGCTTCAGCATCAGTCCTTCCAATGAACAGCCAGGACTGATCTCCTTTAGAATGGACTGGTTGGATCTCCTTGCAGTCCAAGGGACTCTCAAGAGTCTTCTCCAACACCACAGTTCAAAAGCATCAATTCTTCGGTGCTCAGCTTTCTTCAGAGTCCAACTCTCACATCCGTACATGACCACTGGAAAAACCATAGCCTTGACTAGAGGGACCTTTATTGGCAAAGTAATGTCTCTGCTTTTGAATATGCTATCTAGGTTAGTCATAACTTTCCTTCCAAGGAGTAAGCGTCTTTTAATTTCATGGCTGCAGTCACCATCCGCAGTGATTTTGAAGCCCCAAAAAATAAAGTCTGACACTGTTTCCACTGTTTCCCCATCTATTTCCCATGAAGTGATGGGACCAGATGCCATGATCTTCATTTTCTGAATGTTGAGCTTTAAGCCAACTTTTTCACTCTCCTCTTTCACTTTCATCAAGAGGCTTTTTAGTTCCTCTTCACTTTCTGCCATAAGGGTGGTGTCATGCATATCTGAGGTTATTGCTATTTCTCCCGGCAATCTAGATTCCAGCTTGTGCTTCTTCCAGCCCAGTGTTTCTTATGATGTACTGTGCATATAAGTTAAATAAACAGGGTGACAATATACAGCCTTGACGTACTCCTTTTCCTATTTGGAACCAGTCTGTTGTTCCATGTCCAGTTCTAACTGTTGCTTCCTGACCTGCATATCAGTTTCTCAAGAGGCAGATCAGGTGGTCTAGTATTCCCATCTCTTTCAGAATTTTCCACAGTTTATGGTGATCCACACAGTCAAAGGCTTTGGCATAGTCAATAAAGGAGAAATAGATGTTTTTCTGGAACTCTCTTTTTCCATGATCCAACAGATGTTGGCAATTTGATCTAAAGAACAGAATAGGGCAAAAAAAAAAATAATAATAATTTTAGAGTTGGAGAAACCTGGCAAACTCCCTTAACCAAGGGATGAAGACCAACGTCATTAATAGCCATACTGACATCATATACCCCTGCTAGGAAGAAATAAGAGCACTTCACCAGTGTAGTGGTTTTGCCAAGACCCTAGATCCCAGTGTAATCATGACCAAGCATCGTACTGGCCTGGGGATATTCTGCAGGACAGCCTGGAAGGTCATAAAAAGACAGCGGAAGACAGAGAAACAGTCACGGATCAGAGGAAACTGGGAAGGCATGACAGCCAAATCTAATGTGATATCCTACACTGAATCCTGAAACAGAAAATGCACATTAAAGGAAAGACTGGTAGAATCTGAATGAAGTCAGAACTTGAGTTAATGTTCCAATGTCAGTTTCTTAGTTTGGACAAATGTACTGCAGTCATGTAAGATATTAATAATAATGAGAATGCTGAGTGGTGTGTGAGAACTGTCTCCACTCTCTTTGCAACTTCCTGGTGATCTAATAGTATTTCAATACAAGTTTGTTTGTTTGTTTTTAAGAAACTAGTGTTTCTAAGTTTAAATCATCTCTGAAGGAGGATGTGCATTTAGTATACAAGAAACAAATGTGGACTAAGTGGAATGACTCCTTGTATTTCTGCTAACATGCAGTGTAATTTGCAGGTAGCAGAAATATTTCTGACCTTCAAATCTAAAGAATCCATAAAAGGATTCAAGATTCCATTATCTTTACATGAACCAGGTTATCAAGCAGAATTTCTTGTATTTAGAACAGATGGTACTTCGTATTTCTTTCCTGAAAATTCTGAATTTTGCAAGCAGAGCCATTCTTCAATTTAATTGGAGGAAAAAAGGTTTAAAATGTATTAAGCTCATGAAATGTTGGTGGTTTCCCCCCACATGCACTGCATGGAATATGAAAAGAGATGTTTTTACCATGGTAGGTGGCTTACTCTGAAGACATTAGGACAGGAAATAACTATAAGAAGCTACAGAATGTTTTGCCATTTTAGAATCACTCAGAATATAGCCATTGTAAGATTCACTTAATGCCCAACCTCCTACTTTATCCTGAGACACATAACACAACATGTTAACACCAGCCAGATACTGTTTAGACGCATATTTATGTCAGTGTAGATGCAGAGAAACCACAA
This sequence comes from Bubalus bubalis, assembly GCF_019923935.1. NCBI lineage: Eukaryota > Metazoa > Chordata > Mammalia > Artiodactyla > Bovidae > Bubalus > Bubalus bubalis. The sequence continues at coordinate 3,606,121 of NC_059174.1, read as the reverse complement.
GACAGTATAATGAACAATACAAAAATATGACTTATATTAAATGACCATTTCTTTATATTTTTAGATTCTTATGAGTAGCATGCAGTTCTTATAAACTAGAAAGCACTATATATAATTTTGAGCTTACTAATATTATCAGTATTTAGTAGAATCTGGGATGAAATTAGATGATCACATGAGTTTCTTAAATATGAAACTATCTATTTAGAATAACAAAGTCATTTATATCATAATTGTAATGTTCTATTAAAATAACAATAAAGTTATTATATTCTATTTATAAAATAAAAATTTATACTTTAATTATAGTTTCTTTTTTTCTTATACCTGTGTTATAATATTTGGCATAAATTTCATCTCATTAACGGAAGCCTAAAATTGAAAGTAGAACAGCTGGAGTGTTGAATCAAGAGCCCTCCATAGCAAAAATCAAAGTTTTATATTTAATTAGTTAATCTCATCTACTAATTATTATGGGAACTAGTACTTGATTTAGAATATATGAATTATATTTTATTTTACCTTATATGCCACTCATGGCAAGGAACATACAGAGGAAAATGTAATATATGTATTCACTTTTTCCTTCTTAAAAAATTAAACTCCTTTAGTTCAAATAAGAATGGAGAAGAAAACAGTTCAGGATGAGTTTGGAAATCAAGAAAACAGCACTACTCTGCCCTCTTGCATATAATTCATTCTTCTACTAAAGGATACATTTGACATTCTTCCAACTACCACTAAAACTGTCAGAAAACCCTTGAAAATAGTATTTTAAAAAAATCAATAGTGCCCCTTCACATCTTTTAAATTGGTCAATTTTGATTGCCTAGTTCCCTGAAATGCTTTGAAATTCACTTGTGAATAGATGACCTAAGCCAGTCATTATAAAAGGTATTAAAGAGAGGCACCAAATTTACAGAGCAAGATATTGTAGAAACGTATAAAAATGTGTCCTGAGGTACTATTTATAAGGAATACCATGGTTCTTTAAGTGTATCCATCTCCTGGGTCCATACCCATCATTATAATTGATTTTTTGTATGTGGTTTAAAACATACTGTCTTCCTAATTTGCAAGCATAGGTTTCCTTTATAGGATGGTATGAAACAAATTGAGAGAACCAGAAGCGATTTCCAGCCAAAGGTAGTATGTGAAGATTGGCCTGTCTCACGGTCAGGAGCTCTGAGCTGCTGTGATTTTGCTTTGCTTCCCCTGTCAAGACTTAGGACTCCGAAGGTCCTGACAGGCACCACCTGCCTTGCCCATCCCTCCACGCTCCCTGCTCCCCCCTCCCTCCCTCAAGACAGTAGACACAAGCCAAGCTACAAGAGGTGATCACGTGATCTCAACTGTATCCGCCCTACTGTCATGGTAGCCCGACTTAGGAATGAGAACCATTGTGTCTGCAATCCAAGCAAGAGGTGAGAGGGATGATAAAATTCACTGGGTGGGGACTCCCCAGGTGGTTCAGTGTTCAAGTCTTCTCTGTCTAGTAGAGGGGTATGGGATCAGTCCCTGGTCAGGGAGCTCAGTTCCCACATGCATCATGGCCAAAACAAACACCCCACCCCCTAGAAAAGCAAAACAAAACATGAAACAGAAGCAATATTTTAGCAAATTCAATAAAGACTTTAGGGCTTCCCTGATAGCTCACTTGGCAAAGAATCCGCCTGCAATGCAGGAGACCCTGGTTTGATCCCTGGGACAGGAAGATCCACTAGAGAAGGGACAGGCCACCCACTCCAGTATTCTGGGGCTTCCCTTGTGGCTTAACTGGTAAAGAATCTGCCTGCAATGCGGGAGGCCTGGGTTCAATCCCTGGGTTGGGAAGATCCCCAGGAGAAGGGAAAGGCTTCCCACTCTAGTATTCTGGCCTAGAGAATTCCATGGACTATATAGTCCATGGAGTTGCAAAGAGTTGGACACGACTGAGTGACTTTCACTTCACTTCACTTCATCAAAAAAAAAAAAAAAAAAAGCCTTAAAAAGATTAACTGGGCGAAGCCATAGTGTAAGAAGTGATGGCCAGATGAAATAGATTTTAAGAAAAACAGTTGTTTAATTTTAGAATAGTTTTAATTTATGTGTTGCTTGATTTTTTTTTAAAGAAATAGATTACTTTTAAACTAACAGTCTGCCTGCAGTGCAGGAGACCTGGGTTCCATCCCTGGTTGGTTCCTTGGAGAAGGAAATGGCAACCCACTCCAGCATTCTTGCCTGGGAAGTGCCATGGACAGAGGAGCCTGGTGGGCTACAGTGCATGGGGTCGCAAGAGTCGGACATGCCTTAGTGACTAAACCAGCAGCAGAAGCCTATTCTAAGATACGATACACTGAGTAGAGGGCCTCCGGGGCTGCTCCCAAGGCTCTCCCTGGAGTCTTGAATCTGGCTGTGCCTCCTGCTCAGGTCAGCCTCGTATTTGCAGTTAATGGAGCAGATGTATGTTATGGGCTGAACTGTGTCCCTGCAAAATTTATAAATTGAAGTCATAGCCTCCAGCACCTCTGAATGTCACTGTATTTGGAGACAGGGTTTTTAAAGAGGTTGTTGTTGTTCAGTCACTCAGTCATGTCTGACTCTTTGAGACCCCGTGGACTGCAGCACATCAAGCCTCCCTGTCCTTTACTATCTCTTGGGGTTTGCTCAAACTCATGTCCATTGAGTCAGTGATGCCATGCAACCATCTCATCTTCTGTTGTCCCCTTCTCCACCTGCCCTCAATCTTTCCCAGCATAGGGTCTTTTCTAATGAGTTGGCTCTTTGAGTCAGGTGGCCAAAGCATTAGAGCTTCAGCTTCAGCTCCTTCATTGGAAGGACTGATGCTCGGAAGGAGCATCAGTCCTTCCAATGAAGGAGCATCAGTCCTACCAATGAATATTCAGGGTTGATTTCCTTTAGGATTGACTGGTTTGATCCCCTGGCTGTCCAAGGGACTCTCAAGAGTCTTCTCCAACACCACAGTTAAAAAGCATAAATTCTTCTGCGCTCAGCCTTCTTGATGGTCTGATTTTTACATCTGCACACAACTAGTGGAAAAACCTTCAAAAAAAGCTTTGACTATACAGACCTTTGTTGGCAAAGTGATGTCTCTGCTTTTAATAAAAAGAGGGGATTAAATTAAAATGGGGTCATGAGGATGGACCCTAGTCCAGTATGACTGGTGTCCATATGCAAAGAGGAAGTTAGCACGCACACACACACAGTGAGAAGACCAAGTTAATATAGAGGGACAAGTTAACACAGAGGGAGAAGTCAGCCATCTAGCTGTCTTACAGCTGAGAAGGGAGACCTCAGAAAGAACCAGCCCTGTTGACACCTTGATCTCAGACTTCTGGCATCCAGAACTGTGAGAAAATAAATTTCTACTAAGTTGCTCCATCCATGGTACTTTGTTACAGCAGCCTTAGCAAATTAATACAGATATTTGTTTGTAGACTTGTTCATTTGTTGCATCAGCCAGTTTGAGATGGTTTGTGGATCACTTCTAACTCACCAAATGCTCAAATATTAATGAATGTTATTTATTTAATTCTTCCTCATTGACTTAGCCTGTTGGTTTTCTTCCAAAGCGTGGTGGTCCCTTGATGGCCTTTTGTGCTAGAAAAGTTAGAAAATCTCACGGAAAGCTCTGTTTTCTAGGGCTCCCTTTTAGGCTGAGCCCATGGAGAGCCATTCATCACACTGAGGCGCCCCCTTGCCGGGGTGGGAGGCTTACTCTACGAGTATCACCCACTCGGTACCGCAGCTGTCTTCCAGCGTGTGTTCAGGCCTTCGGTAGAGACTTCTTCAGTGGTTGGTCCAGTTGTCTAACTTTTCAGTTGAGGTTGGAGAGGCGATGGTGAGGATTGAAGGATGGAATTTTTAATCATCTTTCAGTTATTCTGTTTTTTGCTGGTTTTTTAGCTCTCCCTCTTGTTCTGGTCCTCACCTTGCCTGCAGCTCCATTTCTGGGTATTTCTGACACTGCAGCTGGCAGGGCAAGGTGCTACAATACTCCAGTCCTCCCCATGGTTGTGACATCCTCCACTCTGTTTCTTCTATTAAACTTTTGTATCCACTTTGGATTTCAGGAAAAAATACTTTATATTTCTTATCTTGGGGGGGGAGGGGGGAGACTCCCCCTCCTGTCTGTTACAAGTGTGCCAGAGGAGGCAGGAGTCCAGCGCATCTCCTGTGCTGAGAGCCAGAGAGGAGGTGCTCATGTAGGAGCATCCTCCCAGGAGGAGCCCTGGCCCCATCAGAGTCGGCATCAGTCAGCCCCCAGTGAGACTGCCTGACAGTCTCAGCCAGGTGGGACCCCTGTGTCAGTCCCCTCCTGTGTCTGAAGCAGAAGAGCCGGTGGTGGGCTAGTGAGGGAGCCAAGGAGGAGGGCAGGCCCATGGTGGGGAAATTAACAGGAGAGCGGCCACGTTCCTGCATTCTCCGTAGTAAGTATCCAGTCTGTAACAGGCTAGAGCCCAGGGGGGAAGGAAGCTGTGACCTTGAACAGTCTCAAGGTTGACTCTCACCTAGGACTAGACATTTCCATTGCTAAAACTAGACTGACTGAAATTAGACTTAGGATTTTTATTATCTAAGAGTAGCTGGGGGGAAAAAAACATGAGACCTGCCTGACTGTTCACAAGGTCCAAAGCAAAAGTTATGACCACAGAATGGATTGAAAAGGACGATGACCAATTCTTCACTAATTCTTCAATTTTAAAAATACGTCAAAAATGCTTTCCTTTTAGCACATGTAGTATGGTGGCACCTGACTTGTGATTTGTTCTTAATTTTGTTTCTAAAAAAATATTCTCCTATTTTGGGTGGTCTGTAAAGTAACAATTCTTTATGATAAGTGCATCTTTTTTCTTTGAATGATTTAGTCGTGATAATCTGATGGTACTTAGATACATGTGCAAACTATCAGAGGAAAACTACTGATTCATGGCTTAAAGAACAAAAATAAACATAATTTCAAATATTACTGTTAGGTTGAAACTTCTGGGATGATAAAATATTATGAAGTTGGAGCAAGTTTTAACAATTAAGTTCATTTTCAATTTGCTATTTAATTGGAAAAGATCCTAAAAGCAATATGACTCAATGGTACATTTTTTTTTCATACTGGTGCCACTATTACAAGTTAAACTGATTCTAACTAATTTTCTCTTAGAATGTGGACAAGAGAGCATCCATGCAAGTATTAATCTTGCTCATTTGCTTTCTTTCCCCCTCAAGACTTTATTATTCTGATACAAATTATGAAAGACAATACATTGCTTTGAACCCACCTCAAAAGTGTGTTTTAAAATCAATTTTTGAGGTATATTTACATACTAAGGAGAAGGCAATGGCACCCTACTCCAGTACTTTTGCCTGGAAAATCCATGGACGGAGGAGCCTGGTAGGCTGCAGTCCATGGGGTCGCGAAGAGTCGGGCACGACTGAGCGACTTCACTTTCACTTTCAGTTTCATGCATTGGAGGAGGAGATGGCAACCCACTCCAGTGTTCTTGCCTGGAGAATCCCAGGGACAGGGGAGCCTGGTGGGCTGCTGTCTATGGGGTCGCACAGAGTCAGACACGACGGAAGTGACTTAGCATACATACTAATACTTACATACTCATTACAAGTACTCATTTTAAGTGTCCAGTTCAATGAGTTTTGACAAATGTATACACCCATATGACCATGGTTTAGGCAAATGCACACACCATGTGACTTCTGAGACACTGAATATTTTTTACCATCCCACAAAGTTCCGTTGACGCATTGGCAGTCAGGTCCCCCGGCCCCCGTAGTGGGCAAAAACTGATAAACTTCCTGTCCCTGTAGTCTCACCTTTCCTAGAATGTCAGACAAACTGAATTGTACTCTTTGTGTGTCAGGCATCTTCTGTTCAGCATGGCGTTCAGAATCATCCAAATTGTGATATACATCGGTGGTTCGTTGCTTTTCATTGATGAGGGGTAATTCCATTTTCCTCCTTCGCTTTCTGTTGCGAGCAATGATCTTATACCTACAATGCTTGGAAGAATGAGACAGGGGGATTTTATCCCCAGACATGCTATTTATGTATTGTATAACCCTCAGCAAATTCCACTAAGCCAGCCTTTTCCATTTGTTAGATGTGGGTGATGATGGAATGTTACTTTGTGAGCCCCAGAAAAGTTTACATAAGAAATGTGGGGAGTCAAGTTCTGGTGATGGCCTCGGCGGCACCGAAATGCTAAAAGCAGTGTGAGGAATAGCCGCTCTCCTTGTGAACTCAACTAACAATGCTTTGAGCCTGATCCAGGCAGCCAGTTATCGTCTTTTACACCCTCATTTGTGGAGGGTCATATTTCCAACATTCACGGCCGTGAAAATTGATTATTTACAGAGGGTTGCATTTTCAAATAGGAAATGGGCATTAGGGCTAGAAAGCAATAACTGTCAGAGAACTTTGGGGGGGGAAAGGGGCATTACTTATAGGTCCTGGAAATTCCATGGTACACCTAGGGCCCACAGGACAAGGTCACAGTGGGGTGGGGAGGTGGGGAGACCAGGGCCTGGAGTTTGCCTCTATTGTGGTTGGTGAGGGGGTGTCACACCACTGATTCCAGCAGAGGTTCATCTGGGCCCCTAGTGGGCAAGGTCTGAGGTAGGGTTAGCTGTCTACTCACATGCCTTGAGAAGTCCCCCTCTGGTGCTCCAATGCTCCTGCAGGCTTTGTGACTCAGGGGCTGAGGATCCCCCCGCCCTTCCCCTCCTGCAGTTCACTCACTGCTGGGGCCTTCCAGGGCACTGTCTGTGTGGTAACCTCAACAACAGTCACTCCAGTCACACCTGGGGGCTTAGATGGGGGAGTCTGGGGTCCTGCCACAAGGGCTTCTTCCTGTCTGCCTCTTCAGGACCGATCCACCCTCCTTTCAGGAAGGAAATCTTTTCATCTGTGATTGTTATGAACAGCAACAGTATCTCAACAAGGTGCTTATTTCCTATGTGAAAAAAACAATCCTTGGTATGTGAAAGATTAATCATTTTCACAGCAGACATTGTGATGGTTAATTTGATGCATCAACTTGATTGGGCTAAGGGTTGCCCAGGTAGCTGGTGAAACATTATTTCTGGAGGCTTCTGTGAGGTTTCTGGAAGGAATGAGCTTTTCAATCCAGAGTAAGACTGCCCTCACCCATGCAGATCGGCCTCACCTAACCCACTGAGGGCCCAATGGAGCAAAAAGCCGGAGGGCGGGTAGACCTGCTCTCCTCTTGAGCTGGGTCGTCCTCCTTCTCTGCCCTTGGGCGTCAGTGCTCCGGCTCCTTTCAGACTGAGATCACTGGATTCCCTGGTCCTCAGGGCCTTTGGGTTTGGACCAGAACTCCACTCCTGGCTGTCCTGGGCCTCCAGCTGGCAGATAGCAGGTCATGGGGCTTCTCAGTCTTCAAAGTCATGTGGGAAAATACCTCATAATAAATATATATTTATTGATCTGTATCTGATCAGATCTATAGCTGATTGGTTTCTCTGGAAAACCATGTATAATACAGATTTTGGTATCAGTAGTTCTCGAAGAACAGAAACTTAAGGACAGATTTTCTGAATGGGTTCTGGGGTTTCTGGAATTGGCTCTCTAATCTGATTAAAGATGCTAATGGCTCTTACTTCCCCAGTAAAGGGAGCCCTGATAGTCCACAATATGAACTCTCCATGGCAACACGCAAAATATCTCAGCATTGGACACTCCTGAGCAACCAGTTCAGTAACTCCATATAATGATGCTTTCGAACATTATTAGAAAACTAGGGACTATAAACGACATTGGTTGGTTGCCCCTGATGTTGCTGGACGAAGTGGTGAAAGAAAAGGATGAGGTCAGGGCTTTGAATTCCCAGCTCAGACACCATATAAATGACCTAAAAGCTTTTGTGCGTGGTATGCAGGGCTGAAATTGCCCCATCCTGAGGGTGGCTGAATTACCATGCAAATTGAGCTCCCAGCCTTGGAGGGTATACCCCATCTGAGAATACTGCCCAGGAAAGAGTCAGGCCCTGTAAGGCGATGGCGATGTGAGGGAAGACCCTGATGAAGCTGGGGGCCTTGAGCCTCTAGATTCTAATGAGTCTCCTGTGCAGGGGAGGAGGTCTCCCCCACGCCTAGCTCTTCCCACCGCCACCTGAGGGATGGGACTTGGGGAAACTAAAATGGGACAAAGTTGACTGGACTTACTGAGATTCAGATGTTTTTCTTGAATAAATGCCCCCTGTATTTACCACTTCGGTTTATTTCCAGAGTTTTTAAAAACTCGGTTTTGTCCACTACTGCCAGCATTCGCATTCTTTTATGGAAAAGGAGAATTTTTGAATGAATTTATCCCATTATTCCTGCGGCTGTCACCTAGGGTCATGTAATGACATTATTAAAAGCATGACTAGCCCTTTCTCATCATGTTTCCAACAGTTATTTGCTATTCATCCAGGGATTATGACAGTCCATACTCTTTCACTTTTTTGAATGAAGTGACAGATGGTATTGTTTGTTGGGGGAAAAAAAAACTTTAAAAAACTTTAAAATATATTCCTAGTGTTTCCCTTTTAGCGGTAGCTTGCAATAATTGCCAGCTGTTCAGTACTTGCCACATTTCATGAGGAATTTACAATACAGTAGGGTTTGTTGTCCGTGTTTTTTAAACGGACATACTACCTCAGTTTGTCCAGATTTTCTCTCTAATAATTATTTATATAATGCTTTTGATAAATATGTCTCATTGATCTTTTCTCACTTTAATTTTTTTCCCTCAAGTGCTAGTGCAGAAATGAATCAAATTCTGCAACTAGTGCCAGGAGTTTTGTGACATTTCTGTTATCTCAAGAATTCCCCTTGTCACCATGACCTCTGAAGGGAAAACTGCTTTCTCTGAGAATTGAATGACCGCAAAGAACCTCTTAGTATCTCACACTGTTGCTCAGTGTTTCTTCTTCCGAACACTGGTCCAGTCTATGCATGTTTATTTACTTATGTATAAACCAAGTAACGGAGAAGGCAATGGCACCCCACTCCAGTGCTTTTGCCTGGAGAATCCCATGGATGGAGGAGCCTGGTGGGCTGCCGTCTATGGGGCCTCACAGAGTCGGACACGACTGAAGCGACTTAGCAGCAGCAGCAGCAAACCAAGTAAACCGAGCCTTTCTAGTTTGTGGACTATTGATGACTTTGGAGTATTCTCATCATATGCACCTGGTCTCAAGACCCGACTTATGGAAATTATTTCTATCTTTTTGAAAACAGTTTACAAGCAAAATGTTATCTGAAACTGTTAGGTGATAGGCCATCCCCCATCACCTAACTGTGACTTTTCAAAAACATTTTTTCACAAAATACTTGAGAATATCTGTTTTGGCCATAGTATATTCTCTTTGATATTCTATAAATATTACTGGGAATGTTATTTCTTATCCCTGGGAATACGATTTGGAGAGGGGACCATTTTTCATGTAGCAGTGTTGTGTCAGTCTTATCTTTCTCTATGGTTTACCCTTATGGTCCTTTTTGAACTTTGGTGTGATTGATAATGCTGAGAAAATATCAATATTCACTGAAAGTTAAGAATACTTCAAAATGCCTATAGCCTCTTCAAAGTCCCCTGTCAGGAGAGGAGAGAGAGAGGCTGAACCAGAGAGAGAAGCCAGTCTTACATTGTAATTAAAATGCCTTACTTTTACAACATTTATAGAAACATATGATTATCTTAGATCATTTGCAGGGCCTTAAAAACTGCCTGTGTACCCGAAGCATCCAGAAGCTTAGGTACATTTGAATCTCGACCCCAGACTTTTCTCGTCCCTCTGAGATAACAGAAATTCCTGGGGCTCCTTTAAGATATCAAGAGTAGCCTCCAATTAGCAATTTAAAGCGTCCAGTGAAAGGCGTCCAGTAATCAGTGTCTGCACTGTGGTTGACTGCTTCTCCCAGTGGGCTGATGCAAGTGGGAGTCTGTGACTTGAGGAAGGAGATGCGGCCTCTCTGTCTGTTGCTCACCTGCCCTTCCCCCCGTGTACCTCCCCCGCCGCTGCTTCCCGTGTCAGCGTATCTGAGGAAAGAGGCAGCTGATGGCAAGTCCCAGCTTAACTGGCACTGTTGTAGGTTGGCTCCATCCCCTCTAGACCTGGGAGATATGGAAGCAGGCTCCCTCTCTGGCCTGGGTGTTCTCATAACTTCTGCAGAGCTCCCCACCTGTGCGCCATCTGGCTGCACCTCACAGTCATCTGGGGATGCTTGCTTTGACACCCTTTGCCCTCGTCCCGGCACCCCTGGGTTTCAGGAACAGAAAGTCACATGACTCTCCATTAGAGTTCCATCTTCTTCCCTGATGGTTTACTGGTCAGGTATCCAAATAGATCCAGGCTGACTCTCCCACTCTCTCTACTTCCAGGACCATGTCTTGTTCATGAAAAACAGTCCCCTGTCCTGTGTTCCTGCTCAGCCAAAGTACAGGGTAATTCCTATGTAGCCCCCGCCCTTTTTTTTGCAGACCTCTGGGTTTCATGACAGAGGTCAGCAAAAAGGTCTCATGTTTCCCCCTCCAGGAAGCATAAGTCAAGCGTTCCTTGAAGCTTCCCCTTATGCCCCCCAGAGAAAGCAGGATGCCCATCTCCCCACACAGAAACTCAAGTCACACTCCCCTTCCGCTGGTGTGTAGGTGGGCAGGACAAAGGCACAGATCTGGCTGAGGAACTTATCTTCATAAAACTCTTTTCTGTAGAGCTAAAATCCTCACCATTCTTTGCCCTGACACTTAAGAGTTTAGTCTTTAGCATTTGCTTTGATATCTACATCTTGATCTACACACTTCATTATACAGTCTTTTATATCTGGGTGCTTCAATTAAAACTTTCAGTATAACAGCACTTACTCTTGGGGGACTTGAAAGTAACAGATTCAGAAAATCTCCTTGATTATATTCTTTGGGTTGGAAAAGATCTCAGAAAATACAAGCTTTGGCAGTTCAAAACTGGGCTTGTATGAAGTTACAGATGCTGAAAACATAGTTATGATGTTAAGATCATTCAATCAATTAATCAAAGACTGTCTTCCTGGACTAGCTCTCTCTATATATAAGTAGAGAGTTAAAATTTCTTCTTTTACATTGCTGTTTCATGGTTTAAGTCATATAAATTCAGGAGCTAAATCAGGTTTGAATTTTTACTTATGTCCAAATGGGATTTTCTCCTTGCCATCCCTCTCACTCCCTTCTTGTTTTTCCATAAACACACCACCAGAGACTGTTCTTTTTCCTGGTGCTCTGTTCCAGCTATGGCAACTGCTAATTATTTGGGTAAGATTCAGAGCAAGACGGAAACTAAACGATCTGCAATCTCTGTTTACCCTTGACAATCAGCCTTTTTCACGCTACCTGCCTGCTTAGTGGGAAAGGCAGACTTAATTAGTAAAAGTCACCAGTAACACTGAACAAAACATTCATTTTCAGCCTTTTATGAATCTTTAAAAGATTAAATTTTAAAAACTTTTTTTTCTTTTTTTGGGTCTGTGATAACTTAAGCCCAGGAAGGCTTTGTTATTAATTGGTATTTTCCTATTTTCTCCTCAATCTAAGCTAATTTATCTTAAAGTACTTCTGCATAAGGCTTCCCAGGCGGGTCAGCTGGTAAACAATCTGCCTGCAATGCAGGAAACCTGGGTTCGATCCCTGGGTTGGGAGGATCCCCTGGAGAAATTAACAGCCACTCCAGTATTCTGGCCTGGAGAATTCCATCGACTGTACAGCCCATGGGGTTGTAGACAGTTGGACATGACTGAGCGACTTTCACTTTGACAAATGGTCCTCACTTCTGCCTAAGGGTAAATATAATACTTCAAATGTATAAGTTATGTTTGACAAAATTAATAAAATACCTCTGTAACCTAAAAAAACCTAGACAAAGGAAAAATGTCTCCTAAATAAGACTCTTCCAGGAATCTCTCTCATTTTCTATCCCTCTAACTCTTCTCATCCACAAAACCTTCCTTAACAGTTTGTTTATTTTTTAAATAAGTTACTTCATAATTTTACATTTGGGTTGTTCATAAACTGATTATTTCCTCCCAGCATTAGTTCTCTTATTCCTTAATAATAGATCCCAGTATTTCACTGTTCCCCTTGTCCCTAATGCTTTTCCCTGCTATCTTGTTACCTGGGTACAAATTACAATAAGCTGTTCTTTTTGAGATATAAGGAGAAATTCTGTGTGGTAATTGTCTGGGTACAAATTACAATAAGCTGTTCTTTTTGAGATATAAGGAGAAATTCTGTGTGGTAATTGTGTGTGTGTGTGTGTGTGTGAGCATACTCACTCAGTCATGTCTGACTCTTTGCAACTTCATGGACTGGAGCCCACCAGCCTCCTCTGTCTGTGGGATTCTCCAGGCAGAATACTGGAGTGGGTTGTCATTTCCTCTTCCAGGGGATCTTCCCGACCCAGGGGTCAAACCCACATCTCATGTCTCCTGCATTGGCAGGCAAATTCTTTACCAACTGTGCCATCATTACAAAAAAAACAAATATTTTAAATGGAAAAATCTTTAAGAGGTAGCAAATACCTAAACAAAAGATTCAAGAGGCTCTTGGATACTATGGTATTCATTGCAGCACTATTTATAATAACAAAATGGTGACAGCAACTTAAAGGTCTAGCAGGAGATTAAATTATTATATGGTCATAGTACAAAATCTGCTGCTATCATTCAGATCAAGTTTTCCAAGGATACTTAATAATAGTAGGAATATATCTCATTATTTATATGCTGCGAAAGAATTAAGTAAACTGTGTTTTTGGATATTATGGAAAATTATACAGACTTCAAATATCGTTTCTTAGGATTCGTATAACATGGAGGAATGTTTATGATACTGTGTTAAAAAGCATAGCGTTCACTTGTACAAAGTGCCTATCTATGTATGCATTGAAACTAATCCTGATAGGAAATGTATGGGGATGTTAAACACTGCTTTAAAATGAGTAGTGAGGATATGCATATACTGTTTTCTTCTTTTGTCCCTTCTTTTTGTGTAGTCAGAGTTTCTATAATGGAAAAGTATAATCTTTATGGTAGAAATAGACATATTTCCAAGAATAAATACAAGTGCTGTAGAGACTTCAGGTAAAATGAGGGTTGGGGAGCTTTCTTCAGCTTTGGCATTTAGAAAGTGATTGGAGAACTTAGAACATTTTCTGTGAAGTTGATGGGGGTAGAAGTCAGTTTTCTGTAGATTAAAATTTAAAACTGGCCACTAAGAGTGTTAGTGAAGTTGAACCCTATTTTGAAACAGCTCGCCTGTGAAAGGAGAGGAGCATGGTGAAACAGCTGAAGAGGGGTATTAGGTTAGAGAAGGGCCACATCTGTGTCCTTAACAGGAGACATGAGAGGGTGCATAGGTGCTATGTGGGAGCTGGTAGAAAAGCAAACATTTTGAACATAGGTTAAAAGCCTCAATTTTGTCTGTGAAGAAGGAGGGGAGACGATCAGCAGACAGAAGTGGCTCTGGCAGGGTCGGCTTGTGAGGAGAATAATGAAGAATTAAAGTCGTCGCAGTGCTGAGCAGTCCCAGGTACTGAACAGTGAGCAGAACGATATTACCGAGCAGGTCCAGCTGCCGGCTGGGTTTCCAGGAAGCGTGATGACACCAATCTGCCCAAGCATGTGATTTAATCTAACGGCCAGCAAGAGTCTGGGTACGGAGCAGAAAAGGTGGATAACCACGCTGATTCAGAGTTGAGAAATTAGAAGGATATTTGGATAGGAAGATGGGACAAAAATGGAAATTCCTGTGGAAGTTTAGTGACATGGGAGCCGCGGAACTTGCAGTGGTAAGTAACTGCTACTTTATAAAGAAGTCACCGTAACGTGCCCAGATTAGTGACTGACAGCATCCCCTGGAGCAGGCCGAGGAGCTTGGGTCACTGTGCAGTCTGGGGTCTTTCAACTGCTAGGCGGTCTAGGTCATCCTCCTGGCTTAGTGGGCAGGGTTTGGTTGTGAACCAGGTCTGCCGGGAATGTTCTCCAGGCTCGCTTCCACGTGTTTATTTCTCTCACTGAGTAGTCAGAGAAGCAGCAGTGTTTAGTGCCACACATACAAAAGTTTGTCTATTGACTGCTGAGAGGGAACCTGCTCAGATGGAGCTGCTCAGTTCGCCCTATGATCTGTGCACATAATGGGGGTTCCAGAAAGAGAGAAGACCCCAAGGCCCTGCCTGTTCCTGGTTTCCAGGAAGCCAAACTTCCTCTGATGGAGAATCTTCAGTATGATCAGGCTGTGGGTCCATCCCAAGTAGAAATACGGGTGAAGACTGAAAGGCAACGTTTGTCTCTCTGATGAGAGGAAATAAGGTAGAAGGATAGTGTGTTTTAAAAATACTTGTAAATATATACTTTCTTATTAGTATGATATAATAGTTCATAATAATTGTCATCTCATACTTTCATATGATTTTTATTCTACATCATTGTGATCCCAGCATCTCCAGGCTAATCACATAGTCCAAGGGATGTATAGATTCATCATAAGCGTCTACATTGTAGGTTATGATGAGTTAGAAGGTCATCAGCTATATAAAAAAAAGTCCAGATAAGACTTTGAGATAGATTATGACCCCAGACTATAAGAGGGGTTATTATATCATCTACAATGATTAGTATTATGGATCAGTTCTTCTACATCTACCTGTGGGCATCTCTGTACCTGAAAGTGTTAGCTGCTCAGTCATGAGCATGTCCAACTCTCTGCGACCCTATGGACTGTAGCCCACCAGGCTTCACTGTCCTTGGGATTCTCCAGGCAAGAACACTGGAGTGGGTAGTCATTCCCTTCTTGAGGGGATCTTCCCTACCCAGGGATCAAGCCCTGGTCTCCTGTATTGCAAGCAGACTCTTCACTGTCTGATCCACCTATTCATGGTCTAACTAATAATAGACCCAATGGGTTTTAAAAATTAGCCATGTCCTGTAAATAGATTAACCAATGCTTCAGAAGCAAGTGGGGAGAAAAGGAAAATACTATATATACTATAACATATTAAAATCAGTGTTAGTACTCTGTTTCCACAAATAACTAGAATGTGTCTTGGAAAATGTTTCTAAAAGCAAGCACTTCTTAAGGAGATTTTAATTATGATGATGGTCTTTGTTGAGTGTACACACTGCTTGGCACGCTGTAGGTGCTTTACAAGTACTGGGTCATTTAGTCTTTTCCTTAACCTGATCAAGTACGTATTGCCACTCTTTAAAGGAAAATAAAATAAAGAGGGAAATTCTCATGGTAGATGTTATATATCCTCTACCACTATGCAGGAGTTCATGTATCATTATTTGTTACACTTTCAATAAGGTAAAGTTGTTAAATTTTACGGTTTCCAAGAATGATCAGGTTTTGTATCCACTTATCCAGTGGGATTCATTATTTTTGCTTTCAGACATCATGTTATGACACTGAACTTCTTTTATTACTAGAGGCATACTGTTTCAAAAGCTGAATTGATACAGGCAGCAAGATCTCATGATTCTGAGTCAGTGTCATTCATCGACTGCTGAGGTAACCTGCACCATGCTGCGTGTGCTCGGCCGTGCCCGACTCTCTGCAACCCCACGGTCTGTAGCTGCCAGCTTCCCCTTTCTATGGAATTGTCCAGGCAAGGATACTGGAGAGAGCTGCCATTTGTTCCTCCAGGGGGTCTTCCTGACCCCGGGATTGAACCCATGTCTCTCGCATCTCCTGCACTGGCAGGCGGATTCTTCACCACTGTGCCACCTGGGAAGCCCAGAGTCAACCTGCTATACCTCTTAACACAGAAAAACAGTCTCTTCCAAAATTCATTAATGCTAAATATTTAAAGTACAACAATATTTAAATTCCAACATTGGCCATAAAATGGGATTGTATTTTGTTTGGTTTGGATTTTTCCTATTTGGATTCATCTTATCTTTGAAGTTTCATTAAGGTGTAAGGTTCAGCATGTACACAGTATTTTCTGTGTGCCATCGAGCATAGCTGTTGGATTAAAAAACACACACATCCCTGGGGAGAAACATGAAGTATGTGTCTTGGTATACTTTTATTATCTGAATACATATCTAGATTACTCTCCTGAGAAGCATGGGGGAAATATATAACAATTTAGGCTTTAAGGAAATTTTGCGAGTGCAAAGTAGATATAATCTAATGTAGACTAATGTAGTTTTTATCACTATTCTCCATGAGGGGCAATAAAGTTTGTCTAAACAGGTGTTGACCTTAAAAATAATAGTTAATTTACCAATAAAAATGGTTTTGTGGGGGGAAAAGCAGAGAATTGCAAGTGGGGACAAGCACACTATAGCAAAAACTGTAGGCAAGTGCAACAAACAAAGGAAAGAAATGTTACTTTATAGAGAAAAAAACAGGCTGCTGGAAAGTGTTGTTATGAATGAAATTCACTGGAGAAAAGGGACGTCAGGGTGATGATGGTTTCGCATTGGCTGAGTTGGTGGGGTAGTGGATTTTTCTTTTGGAGTATAATTGCTTTACTATTTTATGTTAATTTCTGCTGTACAATGAAGTGTATTAACGACACATATAGGAAATGGCAACCCACTCCAGTGTTCTTGCCTGGAGAATCCCAGGGACAGGGGAGCCTGGTGGGCTGCAGTCCATGGGGTCGCACAGAGTCAGACACGACTGAAGCAACTTAGCAGTAGCAGCATACATATATCCACTCCCTCTTGGGTGTCCCGCCCGCCCCACTGGATCATCACAGAGCACTGAGCTAGCTCCCAGCACTATGCTGCGGGTCCCACTCGCTATCTCTTGTACAATGGCAGTGTATCTACATCAAACCTGATCTCCTGACTCATCCCACCCTCTCTTTCCCCCCGTGTCCACACATCCCTTCTCTGCATCTCTATTTCTGCCCTGGGACTAGGTTTATCTGTACCACTTTTCTAGATTCCGCATAAATGTTACAGATAGTATTTTCTCTTTCTGACTTACTTCACTGTGACAGACTCTAGGTCCATCCTCATCTCCACAAATGACCCAGTTTTGTTTCTTTGTATGGCTGAGTAATATTCCATTGTATATATGTACCACATCACCTTTATTCATCTGCTGATGGACACTTAGGTTGGTTCCGTGTCCCGGATGTTGTAACTAGTGCTTCTGTGAACACTGGGGTACATGTGTCTTTTTGAATTACAGTTTGCTCAAGGTGTATGCCCCGTAGTGGGATTACTGGGTCATAAGGTAGTTTGTTTTTTTAGTTTTTTAAGGAACCTCCATACTGTTCTCCACAGTGGGTGTATCAGTTTACATTCCCACCAACAGTATAGACAGATTCCCTTTTCTCCACACCCTCTCCAGCATTTATTGTTTATGGGCTTTTTGATTATGGTAGTAGATTTCTTTTTAAATGTCCCTGTTTTATTTGGTTGTTTCACTTTTGGCTGCACTGGGTCCTGTTGCTGGGCACAGGCTTTCTCGGGTTGCAGCGAGCAGGGCCCACTCTTCATCACAGTGTGCAGGCTTCTCATTGCCGTGGCCTTCGCTTGTTGCAGAGCACAGGCTCTAGGTTGCTCAGGCTTCAGCAGTTGGTGCATGCAGGCTCAGTTGCTCTGCAACATGTAGGATCTTCCCCAACCTAGGGATCAAGCCTGTGACCCCTGCACTGGCAGGTAGATTCTTAACCACTGGCCAACCAGGGCTACCAGAAGTCCTGGGGTAGGAGATTGCTTGTAAGAGACACAGTGTACACCTTTCCTTGTTGGGGCCTGAAATCGATGCCTCTTCCTGTAATGGATGTCACGTGGCACCACACAGGAGCTCTCCTTTCTGAACCCCCAGCCCCATTTTAGGGAGGTATCCCTTTACTAAGTTTCACATGGGATGAAAGTAATTGATCAGGTCTCAAAAACTAGAACTGGCCCATTATTGGGAAACACTGAGTTGATTTTCTGTCAGATTCCCCAACACAACTATTCTCTGCATTTAGCTCAAGAGGGAAAGAAATGCTTTAAAAAGAAAATGTTTCTCCAGAGACCATTTCAAGAGGGCCATGCCTTTCTAATACAGTCTCATCTGCCCTAAAAGTTTGCTTTGACAAGAAATAAAGCTCTCACCTCCCTAGGACCACTCATGTTCACCAGTCCAAAGACTTAGAGTGGCAGTTTACCTTGAAACGGATGAGCTCAGCTGATCCTTCACTGGGCAGTAATGCCAAAATCTCTCCTGCTGAAGTTGCGTTTCCTGTGCTAATGATTCCTTATGAAGGTCCTCTCATCTCCCACTCAGTTCTAATAATTCTCCCTCCTGACTCTTACCATTGACTGGGTGCTCATCTCACCTGAGTTCAGACTCTGACATCTGTCACTATCACCTGTATGATTTGGGGTAGATAATTTCTGTGAACTTCAATATTCTGTCAAAATATAGTGCTTAATTAAAAAGGACGAGTTGAAGATTAAAATAGATACTGCGAGTGAAGATTACTTGTTGACACACGATACTATCACTACATAAAATTTTGTGAGGCTGCAAAATAAATCCAACTTTGAAACGATAGAAATGTGAAGTTGTGGTATTACAGAGAGATAGTACACTGTGTAAAATTAACAGGGCAAAACCACTGAGACAAAGCACAGTTTATATTAATTTTTTTATTAAGAATGTATAATTTATAAATATATAAGTAATAGATTCATGTTCTATCCCATTAAAATTAATCTTTACATCTCAGGAAAAGGACAGAAAAGCTGCAGCAAAGCCTGCAACATACAGATGGTAAGAGTAGTGGAATCAATTTTCAGTGATTGACCTCAGTTCAGTTGAGTTCAGTCACTCAGTCATGTCCGACTCTTTGCGACCCCATGAATCGCACCACGCCAGGCCTCCCTGTCCTACACCAACTCCCGGAGTTCACTCAGACTCACGTCCATCGAGTCAGTGATGCCATCCAGCCATCTCATCCTCCGTTGTCCCCTTCTCCTCCTGCCCCCAATCCCTCCCAGCATCAGAGTCTTTTCCAATGAGTCAACTCTTCGCATGAAGTGGCCAAAGTACTGGAGTTTCAGCTTCAGCATCATTCCCTCCAAAGAAATCCCAGGGCTGATCTCCTTCAGAATGGACTGGTTGGATCTCCTTGCAGTCCAAGGGACTCTCAAGAGTCTTCTCCAACACCACAGTTCAAAAGCATCAATTCTTCGGGCACTCAGCTTTCTTCACAGTCCAACTCTCACATCCATACATGACCACTGGAAAAACCATAGCCTTGACCAGATGGACCTTTGTTGGCAAAGTAATATCTCTGCTTTTGAATATGCTATCTAGGTTGGTCATAACTTTCCTTCCAAGGAGTAAGCGTCTTTTGATTTCATGTCTGCAGTCACCATCTGCAGTGATTTTGGAGCCCAAAAAAATAAAGTCTGACACTGTTTGCACTGTTTCCCCGTCTATTTCCCATGAAGTGATGGGACCAGATGCCATGGTCTTCGTTTTCTGAATGTTGAGCTTTAAGCCAACTTTTTCACTCTCCTCTTGCACTTTCATCAAGAGACTTTTGATCCTCTTCACTTTCTGCCATAAGGGTGGTGTCATCTGCATATCTGAGGTTATTGCTATTTCTCCTGGCAATCTTGATTCCAGCTTGTGCTTCTTTCAGCCCAGCATTTCTCATGATGTACCCTGAATATAAGTTAAATAAGCAGGGTGACAATATACAGCCTTGATGTACTCCTTTTCCTATTTGGAACCAGCCTGTTGTTCCATGTCCAGTTCTAACTGTTGCTTCCTGACCTGCATATAGGTTTCTCAAGAGGCAGGTCAGGTGGTCTGGGATTCCCATCTCTTTCAGAATTTTCCACAGTTTATTGTGATCCACACAGTCAAAGGCTTTGGCATAGTCAATAAAGGAGAAATAGATGTTTTTCTGGAACTCTCTTACTTTGTTGATGATCCAGCAGATGTTGGTAATTTGATCTCTGGTTCCTCTGCCTTTCTGAAAACCAGCTTGAACATCTGGAAGTTCACGGTTCACATATTGCTGAAGCCTGGCTTGGAGAATTTTGAGCATTACTTTACTAGCCTGTGAGATGAGTGCAATTGTGCGGTAGTTTGAGCTTTCTTTGGCATTGCCTTTCTTTGGGATTGGATTGACCTACCTTCCTCTTGTTCCTCATACACCCTCCCTGAGAGGAACTGATTTGGGGGGAATCAGGTACATTTGAAACTCTTCCTTAACTACAGAAGAATGAATCATTATAGTAAATTTTCATATGGCTTTTAGTCATAAGTATAGGAGCAACATTGAATAAGAGGTTTGTGGGAAGAGAAAAGGGTTTTTGTTTGTTTATTTAACAAAGGGTTTTTGTTTATTTACTCTCCTAAAACTTCTTTGAAAAACAAAGAATTTGCTTGAATACTATTCAACCCCAAGGCTGAAATTAGTTTATTTTAGCAATTGTATTACTATTGAATAAGTTTCAGAAATCCAAGCCAAATCTTATTTACAGAAAGCAGCCCTGACCATTACTTTGCAACAGTGTTGCTGCTGCTGCTGCTAAGTCGCTTCAGTCGTGACCGACTCTGTGCAACCCCATAGACGGCAGCCCACCAGGCTTCCCCGTCCCTGGGATTTTCCAGGCAAGAGCACTGGAGTGGGTTGCCATTGTCTTCTCCCAACAGTGTTGCTACCAGAACTTAACCTAAAAAGACTCAATACCTTATATTCATTTTAGAAAAAATGCCTGGAATGCTGTTTGAGCCTTGTCCCCCACAACCCCATTGCAAATATGTTGAGTTTATTCCTGGAAGCCTATATATATATATATATATATATATATATATGAACTTTACTCTTCACCAGTAGTTTGAATATTGCTGTCTCAATGTCCTTCTGGATTCTGTTGTGGCCAATCGCTCAGTTGTGTCTGACACTCTGCAACCCCATGAACTGCAGCATGCCAGGCTTCCCTGTCTTTCACTATCTCCCAGAGTTTGCTCAGACTCCTGTCCATTGATGCGGTGATGCCAGTTAACCATCTCATCCTCTGTAGCCCCCTTCTCCTCCTGCCTTTAACCTTTCCCAACGTCAGGGTCTTTTCCAATGAGTCAACTCTTCTCTTCAGGTGGCCAAAGTACTGAAGCTTCAGCCTCAGTCTTTCCAATGAATATTCAGGACTGATATCCTTTAGGATTGACTGGTTTGACCTCCTTGCAGTCCAAGAGATTCTCAAGAGTCGTCTCCAGCACCACTGTTCAAAAGCATCAACTCTTCAGCACTCAGCCTTCTTTATGGCCCAACTCTCACATCTATACATGACTACTGGAAAAACCATAGCTTTGACTATACAGACCTTTGTTGGCAAAGTGATGTCTCTGCTTTTTATTATGCTATCTAGGTTTGTCATAGCTTTCCTTCCAGGAAGCAAGTGTCTTGTAATTTCATGGCCACAGTCGGTCGCAGTGATTGTGGAGCCCAGGAAAATAAAATCTGTCACTAAATTCTATCAGTGGCTTACTTATTTTAAATGCCTTTTAAATTCCCTCAAAAGCAAAAGAAAGAGCTAACCAAAATGAACCACAAAATAAAAAAGACCACCCAAGGACTGTAGTCAGATCCTCATTAGGCAGTTTGTCTACTTTGTGTTACCTCATCTTTTTATTAATTTCTTTTTTTAAGTTGAAGTGTAGTTAATTTACAATGTTGTGTTTCAAGTGTACAGCAGAGTGATTCAGTTATATATCGATTGAGTTCAGGCTCTCAGTTGTGCCTGACTCTTTGCAACCCCATGGACTGCAGAACGCCAGGCTTCCCTGTCCATCACCAACTCCAGATCTTGCTCAAACTTATGTCAATCGAGTCAGTGATGCCATCCAACCATCTCATTCTCTGTCATCACCTTCTCCCACCTTCAATCTTTCCCAGCACGAGGGCCTTTTCCAATGAGTCAGTTCTTCACATCAGGTGGCCAAACTATTGGAGCTTCAGCTTCAGTATCAGTCCTTCCAATGAATATTCAGACTGATTTCCTTTAGAATGGACTGGTTGAATCTCCTTGCAGCCCAAGGGACTCTCAAGAGTCTTCTCCAATACCACAGTGCAAAAGCATCAATTCTTTGGCACTCAGCTTTCCTTATAGTCCAACTCTCACATCCATACATGACTCCTGGAAAAACCATAGCTTTGACTAGATGGACCTTTGTTGGCCAAGTAATGTTTCTGCTTAATATATTATCTTGGTTGGTCATAGCTTTTCTTCCAAGAAGCAAGTGTCTTTTAATTTCATGGCTGCAGTCACCATCTGCAGTGATTCTGGAGCCCCAAAGAATAAAGTCTCTCACTGTTTCCTTGTTTCACCATCTATTTGCCATGAAGTGATGGGGCCAGATGCCATGATCTTCGTTTTTTGAAAGTTGAGTTTTAAGCCAACTTTTTCACTCTCCTCTTTCACTTTCAACAAGAGGCTCTTTAGTTCTTCTTTGCTTTCTGCCATAAGGGTGGTGTCATCTGCATATCTGAGGTTATTGATATTTCTTCCAGCAGTCTTGATTCCACCTTGTGCTTCATCCAGCATTTCACATGAACTCTGCATATAAGTTAAATAAGCAAGGTAACTAATACAGCTTTGACATACTCCTTTCCTAATTTGGAACCAATCTGTTGTTCCATGTCCATTTCTAACTGTTGTTCTTCTTGACCTGCATGCAGATTTCTCAGGAGGCAGTTCAGGTGGTCTGGTATTCCCATCTCTTGAAGAATTTTCCACAGTTTGTTGTGATCCACACAGTCAAAGGCTTTGGCATAGTCAATAAAGCAACAGTAGATGTTTTTCTGAAACACTCGTGCTTTTTTGATGATCCATCAGATGTTGGCAATTTGATCTCTGGTTCCTCTGCCTATCCTAAATCCACCTTGAACATCTGGAAGTTCATGGTTCATGTACTACTGAAGCCTGGCTTGGAGAATTTTGAGCATTACTTTGCTAGCATGTGAGATGAGTGCAATTGTGTGGTAGTTTGAACATTCTTTGGTATTGTGTTTCTTTGGGATTGGAATGAAAACTGACCTTTTCCAGTCCTGTGGCCACTGCTGAGTTTTCCAAATTTGCTGGCATATTGAGTGTGGCACTTTCACAGCATCGTCTTTCAGGATTTGAATTAACTCAACTGGAATTCCATCACCTCCACTAGGTTTGTTCGTAGTGATGCTTCCTAAGGCCCACTTGACTTCATATTCCAGGATGCCTGGCTTTAGGTGAGTGATCACACCATCATGGTTATCAGGGGCGTGAAGATCTTGACCACTTCTTCTTAAAATCTTCTGCTTCTGTTAGGTCCATACTGTTTCTGTCCTTTGTTGTGCCCATCTTTGCATGAAATGTCCCCTTGGTGTCTCTAATTTTTTTGAAGAGATCGCTAGTCTTTCCCATTGTACATATTTTTTATTTTTCAGATTCTTTTCCTTTCGAGGTTTTTACAAGATATTGAGCATAGTTCCCTGTGCTAAACAGTAGGTCCTTGTTGTTTACTAGTCTGTAGTAACATGTATCTGCTAATCCCAAACTTGTAATTTATCCTTCCTACCCTTCCTGTTTGCTAACCATAAGTGTGTTGTCTGTCTGTAAGTCTATTTCTGTCATGTAAATGATTTCATATGTACCTTTTTTCTTCTTTTATACTTTTACTTTAAAGTATTTATCTGTGTATATACTTCAATTTATTTATTCTTTGACTGCACCGTGTGGCATGTTAGTTCCCCAATCAGGAATCGAACCTGCGTCCCCTTCATTGCAAATGTGGAGACTTAACCACTGGACTGCCAGAGAAGTCCCTCCCCACTTTTTTTCCTTTTGGCCACACCCTTGCAGGAACTGTGTTTCCTGACTAGGGACTGATCCTAATAGGGGCAGTGAAGGCACGAAGCCCTAACTACTGGACTGCCAGCAGGTTCCCTGGACCATTTTTCTTAGATTCCACAAATAAGTGATATGATATTTGTCTTTCGCTGTCTGACTTATTTCACTCAGTATGGTAATCTCTAGATCCGTTCATGTTGCTGCAGATGGTATTATTTCATTCTTTCCTTATGGCTGAGTAGTAACACTCTGTTGTATATTATACCACATTTTCTTTATTCATTCATCTGACAATGGATATTTAGGTTGCTTCCATGTCTTGGTTGCTGTAAACATCGGGGTGCCCATACCTTTTTGAATCAGTCTTTTGTCTGCATATATGCCCAAGAGCAGGATTGCAGGATCACATGGTAACTATTTTTGGTTTAAGGAACCTCCATATTGTTCACCATAATGTTTTGATACCTAGAAATATGCCTGTTTTTAATACTGAAAGTTTTAGTAGAGGGTTTTATCTTTGGAAATTTTGTTCTCAAAGAACCGATGACTTCTCCTGAATGGAGCTATTACTATTTTGTGTAGAGAAGGAGATGTAGTGCTTCACTTTTCTAATACTCTGAAGAAAAAGACTTTATCATAAAGGCTACTGTCATGCCATGCATGCCATATGAATAATAAGTACTTTGATTAACTTTTCTCTCTCATGAGCAGTGAATATCTAGTCCCAGGTAAATGCCCACTAGCCCAAAACCAATTCAAAATGACATCTGTTTTACTCCAAGTTTAACCAATATTTAGAATTGCAAGTAAAATAGTGATTTCTCTTTCATTTAAAATTCTTTCATTTAGGGATTAGACTTGTCTCTAAGATAAGATGACATACAACTGATTTAAATAAATCTCAAATACTTGTTTATTAACCACTGTCCATAATTTTAGTATTTTAACTCAGATGTATCTAAATAGTCTATTGAATTCTACTTTTGATATTTTTACTTCTGAATATCAATTTGGTTCAGAAATATTTGCCAAAAATTGTAATTATACCTAAGAATTAGTATATTTTCATTTACCTTCCTTAGTAACTGTGTTTTGACATTGCAGTGTTTATGGTTTTCAAACACATCAGGGAAAATCTGCTGATCATGGCAGAAATAATATAGAAAAAACTAATGAAACTGAAAGATGGAAGTGAAAGGGGAGAGTGAAAAAGTTGGCTTGAAACTCAACAGTCAGAAAACTAAGATCATGGCATCCAGTCCCATCACTTCATGGCAAATAGATGGGGAAACAATGGAAACAGTGAGAGACATTATTTTCTTGGGCTCCAAAATCACTGCAGATGGTGACTGCAGCCATGAAATTAAAAGATGCCTGCTCCTTGAAAGAAAAGCTATGACTAACCTAGACAGCATATTAAAAAGCAGAGACATTACCTGGCCGACAAAGGTCCGTCTAGTCAAGGCTATGGTTTTTCCAGTAGTCATGTATGGATGTGAGAGTTGGGCTATAAAGGAAGCTGAGTGCTGAAGAATTGATGCATTTGAACTGTGGTGTTAGAGAAGACTCTTGAGAGTCCCTTGTACAGCAAGGAGATCCAACCAGTCCATCCTAAAGGAAATCAGTCCTGAATATTCATTGAAGGACTAATGCTGAAGCTCAAGCTCCAATACTTTGGCCACTTGATGTGAAGATCTGACTCATTGGAAAAGACCCTGATGCTGGGAAAAATTGAGGGTGGGAGGAGAAGGGGACGACAGAGGATGAGATGGCTGGATGGCATCACCAACTCGATGGACATGAGTTTGAGTAAGGTCCAGGATTGGGTGATGGACAGGGAAGCCTGGCATGCTGCAGTCATGGGGTTGCAGAATTGGACATGACTGAGCGACTGAACTGAACTGAACCATTTCTTTTCTAAGTACTCTTAGTTTATTCTTCACCAGTTTATGAAGATTCCTAGCATTATCATTGTTTACCTTTCTGTAACATCTAACTCCTGCCTGAAAGAATCACCATTGTTGTTTTATAAACTAGCAGTTATTTTGGAAATGTTAAATAAACAGATTTCAACATCAAACTTAAAGGTTGATCCAGATCTCTTAAGAAGTCTCCTGTGGCCATGTGCGTGTCTTTGTGAGAAACTCTTAATACTATTTATAATCCAATTTCATGAGCCCTTCCATCTTTTATTGGAATATAAGTCCCTCCAGAGTATGAAAAGGACTGATCATTGTGTCAGAGATCTATAAAATGTCCTTAATATTGTAGTTGCTATTTAATAATTACTCTATCAAAGTTTAACTAAAAAAGATTAAGATTTTTCTACTTAAAAATCAAAGTCACTTGGCTTTACTGAGTCTTATCATGATGAAATCTAGCATGTTGTTACTAGAAGTGAGTGAGTGATAGTCGCTCAGTCATGTCTGACTCTTTGCGACCCCATGGACTGTAACCCTGCCAGGCTCCTCTGTCCATGGAATTCTCCAGGCAAGACTACTGGAGTGGGTTGCCATTTCCTTCTCCAGTGTTACTAGTAGAATTTCCTATAAATAATTAAGATGAAGTAATTTAGATTCATTTATTCAAGTATCTGTTGAGTACCATATGTGTGTCACTGTTTAAGTGCTTAGGATATATTGGCAATTCCTTACACCATGACAATATATATTATTAAACAGCAAGATAGGAGATAAAATAGTAGCAAATAAATATACCTTATGGGATACTAGACATTGATAAATATGTGAATAATGAGAATAGTAAATCAGAATCAGGTGTTTGGAAATACAGAACAGGAAATGAGTTTGTATTAAAATTCTAAATATTCTGGATGTAGTAGAACTTACTGCAAAGCTGATACATTCTGGTAGAGAGCAGTCCAACACACTAGCTCATAAAAGTACTCTATTTTTAGAATTACTAAAGTTATTTCTCTAAATACATGTGATCTTTAGACATCTCAGTTTTCCTTCTTAATGGCTTAAACCTTTTAGAGCAGTTTCTAGGAAAAGCCCTTGCATATCTTTACACATCTATAAAAAGCCATGTTATGTGAAGTCTTTGTATATCATACATCTTATATTTCCATACCTACTAGTAGCTATCTCTCAGTTGAATCTTGTAGGTCATTTCCAACCTTGATTTCCTAGGCAATTGATGTACATTTTTATATTCATTATATAGCATAGATATATGGACACTTTGATACCAAATTACTGTTTCATCTTTAATGTAGACCCTCTCAAATTAGAGTCTGTGGTAGCACATCTTTTCATTATAGTATTGCCATTCATATTTATTTTCCTGCATACATATGTTATTTTTCTTGTTGTTTTATTTAAGCTCTCTGAAAATCAAGGAAATGTTTTGTCATTATGTGTTTCAAAATTTCCCCCAGTTTATTATTAACTTAGTTTGTCATTTGACATTTAACGTATCTGTGTGTAGAAAACAAAATGTATAAATGAATTTGGGTTTTTTAAATATTTTGTGTAAGTTTATTGATTTTTTTCTGAGTGGTTTTTGATCCATTTTCTACGATTTTATACTTTTGAACAAGTCTAAATTTATATACTAAATATGTAATAGTAAAGTTTATTTATTTATTTTTACAGATTGAAATATCCCACTCTGAAATGATTTAGATAGATATTAAAGAGGAGACAAAGCAAGCCCCGGCTCCATGAAGGTACTAATTTTTTAAATTTACAATTTCTCATTTCTTGATTTACATTAGTCTACTGCAATTCAAGTCCATTGGAATTAAATGCAAATCTTAAACACATAAATATCCTAAAAAATGGATAAACAGAAGTAGTGAAATGCTGCAAGAATAAAGGTCAATCAGAAATGTTGTTTTAGTGGCAAAGTGGAAGAACTGTGCCATTGGACATCAGAAGCTCACTACTAGTTACTTAGTATTAAGCCTTAGCTTTCCCACAAAGAGTCTGCCTGCAGTGCAGGGGACCTGGGTCCATTCCCTGGTCAGGAAGATTCCCTGGAGAAGGGAGTGGCAACCTACTCCAGTATTCTTGCCTGGAAAATCCCATGGATGGAAGAGCCTGCAGGCTATGGGGTCCATGGGGTTGCAAAGAGTCGGACATGACTGAGTGACTAACACTTTCCCACTAATGAAACAGGAAGGTAGGACTATCTTACTGGTTTCCAAGCAATGTTTGAAAGACTCCCTAGAGCTAAGAAAAACACTGAAAGGGTCTGTGAAGCTAAAATGAAGCTTTGTGTTCAACCTCATCTATCACTGGAACCTCAGATTAACTCTGACAGCTGAAAAATAAAAATGAACTTCTGAGTGCTAGATTTCCTCTTTCCACCCAATATAAGCCAACTGCAGGTAAATATACCGTGAAATGGGCTTATGCCTCTGCGTGTGTAAAGTGAGTGTTTCCATAAACATCTAATGACTGGTAAAATGCTCTAAATCGCACACCTGTGTGATAGTCAGAAAAGTCCTTTGATCCTGATGTAATTATTTATATAAAGGAACAGATTGGCTTTGCTGGATTCACTGACTTAAAAACTGCATCTCTACATTTCTGCCATTTCAAGGCTGTCTTGATTAAGATGTAGAAAGGAATTAAGTTTATTCAAGCTGGATTAATGAAATGTTTTGTGTCCTTGCTTCTCTCTCACTTTTTAAAAAATTCTTTTTCCTTCCTCCTCGAGTTTAATATATGATTCTTTTACAGAAAGTACTCATATAAAAGGTTTCAGAACCACATATGTGGCCATTTTATATCGGTTGCAGTGTTTTGAAATTATGGTTTCATTATCTCTTGGCCCGCTTTTTAGAGAGAAAAATACGTGTATCACCATCATTATAAGCTTTGGAACACTATTGAGATTGAAGTGCTATGCTTGCAAAAAAAAAAATTGATTCTAACAAATGGTGTGCTTGGAATTTTCCTTTCTACTGAGTTTTTATTCATATTTTAAATTCTCACATGGTGTTCTGAAACAGTTACAATGAATCAGAGGGCTGGCTTCAGCTTTGCAAATATATTAATAGAAATTATTGGGCATTTCAGTTCATCGAGAAATAGCATCCGAGGGGGGAAAAATAAACCTTTGTCAGCTAGTGTTAACACAAGGAGCAAAAAGAATTGAATCAGTATTATTGCTTTCCATTTGACAAGCACAAAATTGTACTATCTCTGAGAGGAACTATTTGTAAACTTCTTGGAACATAGCTACCTTTGTATTCATTTCTTACTAAGATCTATAAGGTACCTTAGTAATGCTGCCTTAATACTGCTGTGCTTGAGCTTACACGATGCACCCTGTTTAGACTTGAAGACACTGCTGGTGTTTAAATACTGACTGTGGGAAACAGTGGCCTGGGAGTACATTCACTGAGATCCAAAGACAGGAGAAGCTGTTACACACCATCAGGACCCGCCGTCGCCTTTGGATGCAAAGAAACGTGTGGGTTTCTAAAGTGTCTCTAGTGCAGTTTCACGGATCACCATGAACAGCAAATGATGATTTACAATGTCTCCATCCATGGGTGACAGTTTACAAATCACTGCTTACGTGTTGCTTCAAATTCTAAATGTTATTAATCAACTTGTAACTAAGAAAAACTTTGAATGGGTCGTGTCTTCCTGACAACATGTCTTACAATAACTGTGTAAAATACCACACTGCCTTTGGGTTACCCAGAGACTGATGTTTCTGTATTGTGATTACGCAGGATATTTGGTTAGCCACACTTTTCCTCTAAACCATCACACTGAACTTTGGGTTTCAAATCAAAGAATGAGGAGGAATAAGGCAGGGAGAAGTTACCTAAGACCATGTGGTGTGTGGGCGTCACCTCTATGAAAGTTTGAGATGGTAAGTAAGCCACTGGCTATGTGGATGTCAGGAATTACTTGTCCACTAGTCTGTATTTTCAATTACCAGGGACAGTAAGAAACCAGGTTTTATGCACTTCTGAAAGAGAGGAAGACCTTTTAAATCTGAGTTACCATGGACTCTGACAACATCCCATGTATTTACTCAGGTCACTGCTGTTTAGACTTGTGTTTTCTTTTTATATAAGTTATTAATGAAGTCTGCATATCAGAGACAATATCAGTGTAAGTAAATACAAAGGAGCTTTCTATACCTCTCGCTTAGTATATTTACTATTTTAATAAATGTTTTATTTCCATTAAGCAGCCCAAATTTAAAATTAAATATAAATGATCATGTAGGAATTAGTTTCCCTTTATAGGGCAAAAATAATTTCTGAAATAAATATAGACAAATAACTGCAGACATGGATAGGCATTCATTCATATCCACCTTCAGGATAGTTCAGTGGAGTGTTTTGTTTTGTTTTGTTTTAGCTGAAACTGTTCCCCTTTCTATAGCTATTAGGTTTGAAAGTAGCCTTCTGTGTGATCGTTATTCTTCTAATTCCTCTCTGTAGAGGCTGAAAATGCCAAGACTCTAAAAGGAATCAGAACATCCCCCTCCATTCCTTTCAGGATGTTTTAATGATTGTGATCCTATTACAGATAGAGCATTTTCTTTTCCCTCTTTAAAGAAGTGGGATGAATAAAGGAAACAGACAACTAGCATTAAATTGCCAAAGTCAAGGTAAAAATTGGAACTTCTTACCTGCATAAATGGACTTTTTTATAACATTGCATTGGAAATCACTAAGAAAACCCTGTTTTTTAAGAATGTGTCCTTAAATTGTATGCTTTCCTGCCATTAAACATTTATTTTCTTCAAACAAATCAAGAATGTCATTCATACAAAGCCTTATTTTATCATAAACTACAACTAGGCTTATTGAATATGAATACATTCTGTAGTTAGATGCATTATAAAATGCTGTACTCTGCTTTGGGGGGGAAAAAAAGCCCCTTTTCTGTGTCACATTGGCTTATGAATAGTATAACAGTTCTTTTCTGTTCACATTCAGTGAACTGAGACAAACTTCACTCCCGTATTTGGAATCTCCTTCTGTAAATTTATCTTATGAGAATGCATATTCAATGTTTGAATGTCTCTGAAGGAAAACCAATATGGGAAGTTTATAACCTTTATGGTTACTTTGGGTTTTGTTTCCTTTTTCAGTATATATCAGACAAATTTTTTCATATGTTCCCTTTTCAAAGAGCAGTTAAATAGATTTCACAGAGTAGATGATGCTACTATTTTTCTCACCAGGAAAGTTTTGTTTTGGCATATGGCATGCATAGCAATTATCTTCCCTGATTAACAGCCTATGTGAGTATCATGGCTACTTAGGTTATGTAACCCTTTGCCTTCTGAATAGTTCAGATATTTTTATTTAGAAAATATTAGAAGGTTCTCTTTCCAATCACTGAATAAAAATGTTATTTTTATTAAACATCTGAATTTAGAAACTATATGCAGAATATGCCAATGGTAGACAGCATTGTGAAGTCCAGGGCCAAGAAAGGTAAGAATTTTTTTATGCTGGGAGGAATCTTTCCCTACCTCTTTCTTGTCACTTGTAAAAATGTGTATAACTGTTAAGTGTAAAGTGATCCCAAAGCAGAGCTAATAGTCAATTAACATGCTTTTATTGGGGCAAAATAGTTCTAGTTCAGTAAATCCATTAAAAAGTAAATGGGATCTGGGTTGAAGCCTGGCGAGCCGGTCTCCAGGGAAGCGTGTCCTGTGAGCCCCCCGCAGCCGATGTTCCCGGCAGCTCAGGTCTGGGCACCTGGGCTCTGGAGCCAGTATCTGGGGAAGCCAGTACCTACCATGACCTCCAGGGAAGTCCTCACATTTCTGTGGCTCTGGAGCATTATCATCAAGAGCAAGGCCACATCTCTCAGAAGCTTCTAAGTGTCCTTCTAAGACCGTGCACCATGAATCTGGATTCCTACTAAATGAGAACAAGAGAATATACAAGATGATCTGTCTTCAATCCCGTGCATCTCTTACAGGAGGAAACACCTCGTCATGTCCCAGGCTGAAGGCCCTCCTGAAAGATCTGTTCCTTGTGATGTGATTTCAGCTTTCACACAGGCATCACAGGTGATTTATGGGGGCAGACTTTTTTTTTTTTTTACATGGACATATTGAAGAGCTGTCAGATCGTGTTGATGAAGTACTCAGGCTCAGGAGGCACACTGCCAAGGCTGAAAACAAGATGATGGTAAAGCATCCTACCTTGGCACCTGCCAGCAAGTTCTCTATGCTTTAGCTTGATTTCCCAATAAATAAGCCAGGGATGATGATGGTGATGTTACTAACAGTAGGACTTACCTCACAGGATTGTTTCAAATATATGAAATTAATTTATGTAACATAACATGGCAAAATCTAGAACATGGTAGACACGTGTTTGGCTCCTAAATTACTCTAAATAGATATCCTATAGGGAAATTATGATCCAGTAAAATTACATTATTCAAAAGGATTATTTGCACACAGCAAGCAGTAGTCATACTCTGCATTTTTGCAGCATCCCTGAACTAGGGGTTCAGTCATCTCAGAGATTCAGGGGATTAAGGGATGGAGCCTCGGAAAAGTGAGCATTTATCCTCAGGCTTCTCTATAACCACTGCAGTAGGAGACATCAACCCAGGGTGGGATGGAGGGGTGGTGTCTGAGAGCTCAAAAGAGGCCCCCAATCCAGCCTGATTGGCTGGGAGGTTCAAGGAAGAGTAAGGCTGTGTTTTCTAGGTGGGTGTATTAGTTTTCTATCACTACGAAAACAAAGGAGCACAAAATTAGTGGCTTAAAACAGTGTAAATGTATTGTCTTTGTGGCAGTCAGAAATCTGAAATGGGTCTCAGTAGAGACAGAATCACCATGGTGACAGGGTTGTGCTGCATCCTTCCTTCCAGAGGCTCTTGCGGAGAATCCACTTCCTTGCCATCTCCAGGTTAGAACCCACCCCCATTCCCTGGATCAGGGCCCCTTCCCTCATTTCCAAAGCCAGCAACTGAGGCAGAATCCTCCTCACATCACACTGCCTTCCTCTCACCTGCCTTGAGCCTCCACCTTCAATTTAGGGACACCTCTTGCTATTATATTGTCATATAATAATACTGTTCCCTGATAGCTCAGTTGGTAAAGAATCTGCCTGCAATGCGGGAGACCTGAGTTCAATCCCTGGGTTGGGAAGATCCCCTGGAGAAGGGAAAGGCTACCCACTCCAGCATTCTGGCCTGCAGAATTCCATGCACTGTATAGTCCATGGGGTCACAAAGAGTTAGACACGACTGAGCGACTTTCACTTCATTTGGGGCAGGGTGGGGCCAGGGCAGTTCATTCTGCTTAGTACTGAATGCTAAGGAACAAACTGGGAAGGAAGGAAGAAACACAACACCACAACACTAAGGATTGAATTTTTTTTTTCTTTCTTTTTTTTTTTTTTTTTTTTGCTGCAGTGAGGGGCAGTTCCCTGTCCAAGAATCAAACCTGTGACCCCTGCAGTGGAAGCAGTCTCAACCACTAGACCACTAGGTAAGTCCCTGAAAATGTTTTTTAATACACAAATATACGAAAGGAAAAAAATACCTCCCCTTCCCACACAGTTGAACACAAACAGAGGAAATTCGACTTAGCAAGGCTTTCCAAGATCGCGTGCTTAAAAATTCTCAAATAGGTTAATATTACCAAAATGACTTCCTGTTAGTTTTTGAGAGAAATACACAGAGTGTAATGAAAGCATCCAGTCATCTGATTGCACAATAAATGGGGGAAACTGAGGGATGGTTTCATCTTCGCTCTGCACAGATTCTGTTCACATTCTAGCAGCATTAATTTGCAAACCTCATGTCCTTTATTATTATTTTTTTTGTACTGTCCATCACTCTTATCAGAAAAACAAAATCAGCTTCTAGGTCATCAATGATGTCAATCCAAACAGGAAGAAAAATAAAAACAAAGAGAGTAAAAAGGTGATACTGATTGTATTTAAGCATATCCTGCTCTGGTTTTGCTTTCATATAAAATTGTAAGGTAAAAACAGTATATAATTATCGTTTAAAAAAATCAACACTTGAAGTATGTTAAATAATAGTCCACAAACCTTCCATAATACCCCTGATTCCAGTTTTCATTCTTAAGTATAGTTCCCATTAATATTTGGTATATGCATCTTTCTTGGTGTTTTTTATGCATGCCCATGTACCCATTAAATAATCAGGATGAAAATATGCATTGCTCTGCAGTGTGGTCTGGTTTGAGATGACAGAGTTGAATTAGGAAACATTTACATATTTGATATTTAATATACCTCTCCAGGAAGAAGAGATGTCTTTCCACTATATCAGAATCTCTTATCTGTGTACTCTAGTTATCTTCAGTTCAGTTCAGTCCAGCCCAGTTCAGTCGCTCAGTCGTGTCCGACTCTTTGCAACCCCATGAATTGCAGCATGCCAGGCCTCCCTGTCCATCACCAACTCCCAGATTTCACCCAGACTCATGTCCATCGAGTCGGTGATGCCATCCAGCCATCTCATCCTCTGTCGTCCCCTTTCTCCTCCTGCCCCCAATCCCTCCCAGCATCAGAGTCTTTTCAGTGAGTCAATTCTTCACATCAGGTGGCCAAAATATTGGAGTTTCATCTTTAGCATCAGTCCTTCCAAAGAACACCCAGGGCTGATCTCCTTCAGAATGGACTGGTTGGATCTCCTTGCAGTCCAAGGGACTCTCAAGAGTCTTCTCCCACACCACAGTTCAATACCATCAATTCTTCAGCGCTCAGCCTTCTTCACAGTCCAACTCTCACATCCATACATGACCAGAGGAAAAACCATAGCCTTGACTAAATGGACCTTTGTTGGCAAAGTAATGTCTCCGCTTTTGAATATGCTATCTCCGTTGGTCATAACTTTCCTTCTAAGGAGTAAGCATCTTTTAATTTCATGGCTGCAATCACTCTCTGAAGTGATTTTGGAGCCTGTTTTCCCATCTATTTCCCTTGAAGTGATGGGACCAGATGCCATGATATTCATTTTCTGAATGTTGAGCTTTAAGCCAACTTTTTCACTCTCCTCTTTCACTTTCATCGAGGCTTTTTAGTTCCCCTTCACTTTCTGCCATAAGGGTGGTATCATCTGCATATCTGAGGTTATTGATATTTCTCCCAGCAATCTTGATTCCAGCTTGTGTTTCTTCGAGTCCAGCGTTTCTCATGATGTACTCTGCATAGAAGTTAAATAAGCAGGGTGACAATATACAGCCTTGATGTACTCCTTTTCCTATTTGGAACCAGTCTGTCGTTCCATGTCCAGTTCTAACTGTTGCTTCCTGACCTGCATATAGGTTTTTCAAGAGGCACAGTCAAAGACTTTGGCATAGTCAATAAAGCAGAAATAGATGTTTTTATGGAACTTTCTTCCTTTTTTGATGATCCAGCAGGTGTTGGCAATTTAATCTTTGGTTCTTCTGCCTTTTCTAAAACCAGCTTGAACATCTGGAAGTTCATGGTTCACGTATTGCTGAAGCCTGGCTTGGAGAATTTTAAGCATTACTTTACTAGCGTGTGAGATGAGTGCAGTTGTGCGGTAGTTTGAGCATTCCTTGGCATTGCCTTTCTTTGGTATTGGAATGAAACTGACCTTTTCCAGTCCTGTGGCCACTGCTGAGTTTTCCAAATTTGCTGGCATATTGAGTGCAGCACTTTCGCAGCATCATCTTTGAGGATTTGAAATAGCTCAACTGGAATTCCATCACCTCCACTAGCTTTGTTCGTAGTGATGCTTTCTTTATTATTTTTTAATTAATTTTTTTTTTTTACTTTACAATATTGTATTGGTTCTGCCACACATCAACATGAATCCGCCCCAGGCGTACATGTGTTCCCCATCCTGAACCCCACTCCCACCTCCCTCCCTGTACCATCCCTTCGAGTCATCCCAGTGCACCAGCCCCAAGCATTTGTATTGAACCTGGACTGGCGATTCATTTCTTATATGATAGTATACATGTTTTAGTGCCGTTCCCCCAGATCCTCCCACCCTCTCCCTCTCCCATAGAGTCCAAAAGACTGTTCTATACATCTGTGTCTCTTTTGCTGTCTCGCATACAGGGTTATCGTTACCATCTTTCTAAATTCCATATATATGCATTAGTATACTGTATTGGTATTTTTCTTTCTGACTTTCTTCAATCTGTATAATAGGCTCCAGTTTCATCCACCTCATTAGAACTGTTTCAAATGTATCCTTTTTAATGGCTGAGTAATACTCCATTCTGTATGTACCACAGCTTTCTTATCCATTCATCTGCTGATGGACATCTAGGTTGCTTCCATGTCCTGGCTATTATAAACAGTGCTGCGATGAACATTGGGGTACACGTGTCTCTTTCCCTTCTGGTTTCCTCGGTGTGTATGCCCGGCAGTGGGATTGCTGGATCATAAGGCAGTTCTATTTCCAGTTTTTTAAGGAATCTCCACACTGTTCTCCATAGTGGCTGTACTAGTTTGCATTCCCACCAACAGTGTAAGAGGGTTCCCTTTTCTCCACACCCTCTCCAGCATTTATTACTTGTAGACTTTTGGATCACAGCCATTCTGACTGGCGTGAAATGGTACCTCATAGTGGTTTTGATTTGCATTTCTCTGATAATGAGTGATGTTGAGCATCTTTTCATGTGTTTGTTAGCCATCTGTATGTCTTCTTTGGAGAAATGTCTGTTTAGTTCTTTGGCCCATTTTTTGATTGGGTTGTTTATTTTTCTGGAATTGAGCTGTAGGAGTTGCTTGTATATTTTTGAGATTAGTTGTTTGTCAGTTGCTTCATTTGCTATTATTTTCTCCCATTCTGAAGGCTGTCTTTTCACCTTGCTTATAGTTTCCTTTGTTGTGCAGAAGCTTTTAATTTTAATTAGGTCCCATTTATTTATTTTTGCTTTTATTTCCAATATTCTGGGATGTGGGTCATAGAGGATCCTGCTGTGATGTATGTCAGAGAGTGTTTTGCCTATGTTCTCCTCTAAGAGTTTTATAGTTTCTGGTCTTACATTTAGATCTTTAATCCATTTTGAGTTTATTTTTGTGTATGGTGTTAGTGTTCTAGTTTCATTCTTTTACAAGTGGTTGACCAGTTTTCCCAGCACCACTTGTTAAAGAGATTGTCTTTAATCCATTGTATATTCTTGCCTCCTTTGTCAAAGATAAGGTGTCCATAGGTGCGTGGATTTATCTCTGGGCTTTCTATTTTGTGCCATTGATCTATATTTCTGTCTTTGTGCCAGTACCAAACTGTCTTGATGACTGTGGCTTTGTAGTAGAGCCTGAAGTCAGGCAGGTTGATTCCTCCAGTTCCATTCTTCTTTCTCAAGATTGCTTTGCCTATTCGAGGTTTTTTGTATTTCCATACAAATTGTGAAATTATTTGTCCTAGCTCTGTGAAAAATACCATTGGTAGCTTGATAGGGATTGCATTGAATCTATAGATTGCTTTGGGTAGTATACTCATTTTCACTATATTGATTTTTCTGATCCATGAACACGGTATATTTCTCCATCTATTAGTGTCCTCTTTGATTTCTTCCACCAGTGTTTTATAGTTTTCTATATATAGGTCTTTAGTTTCTTTAGGTAGATATATTCCTAAGTATTTTATTCTTTGTGTTGCAATGGTGAATGGAATTGTTTCCTTAATTTCTCTTTCTGTTTTCTCATTATTAGTGTATAGGTATGCAAGGGATTTCTGTATGGTGATTTTATATCCTGCAACTTTACTATATTCATTGATTAGTTCTAGTAATTATCTGGTGGAGTCTTTAGGGTTTTCTATGTAGAGGATCATGTCATCTGCAAACAGTGAGAGTTTTACTTCTTCTTTTCCAATTTGGATTCCTTTTATTTCTTTTTCTGCTCTGATTGCTGTGGCCAAAACTTCCAAAACTATGTTGAATAGTAGTGGTGAAAGTGGGACCCTTGTCTTGTTCCTGACTTTAGGGGAAATGCTTTCAATTTTTCACCATTGAGGATAATGTTTGCTGTGGGTTTGTCATATATAGCTTTTATTATGTTGAGGTTTGTTCCTTCTATTACTGCTTTCTGGAGAGTTTTTATCATAAATGGATGTTGAATTTTATCAAAGGCTTTCTCTGCATATATTGAGATAATCCTATGGCTTTTATTTTTCAATTTGTTGCTGCTGCTGCTAAGTCACTTCAGTCGTGTCCGACAGTGTGACCCCATAGACATCAACCCACCAGGCTCTCCTGCCCCTGGGATTCTCCAGGCAAGAACATTGGAGTGGGTTGCCATTTCCTTCTCCAATGCATGAAAGTGAAAAAGTGAAAGTGAAGTTGCTCAGTCGTGTCCAACTCTTAGCAACCCCATGGACTGCAGCCTACCAGGCTCCTCCATCCATGGGATTTTCCAGGCAAGAGTACTGGGGTGTGGTGCCATTAATGTGGTGTATTAAATTGATTGATTTGTGAATATTGAAGAATCCTTGCATCCCTGGGATAAAGCCCACTTGGTCATGGTATATG
The DNA here is from genome assembly GCF_019923935.1 of Bubalus bubalis. Taxonomy (NCBI): domain Eukaryota; kingdom Metazoa; phylum Chordata; class Mammalia; order Artiodactyla; family Bovidae; genus Bubalus; species Bubalus bubalis. The sequence goes on along the minus strand of NC_059174.1, from coordinate 3,567,820 downwards.
ATTTTTTTAATGTGTTGTTGGATTCTGATTGCTAGAATTTTGTTATGGATTTTTGCATCTATGTTCATCAGTGATACTGGCCTGTAGTTTTCTTTTTTTGTGGCATCTTTGTCAGGTTTTGGTATTAGGGTGATGGCCTCATAGAATGAGTTTGGAAATTTACCTTCCTCTGCAATTTTCTGAAAGAGTTTGAGTAGGATAGGTGTTAGCTCTTCTCTAAATTTTTGGTAGAATTCAGCTGTGAAGCCGTCTGGACCTGGGCTTTTGTTTGCTGGAAGATTTCTGATTACAGTTTCAATTTCTGTGCTTGTGATGCATCTGTTAAGATTTTCTATTTCTTCCTCATTCAGTTTTGGAAAGTTGTACTTTTCTAAGAATTTTCCATTTCTTCCAAGTTGTCCATTTTATGGGCATATAATTGCTGATAGTAGTCTCTTATGATCCTTTGTACTTCTGTGTTGTCTGTTGTGATCTCTCCATTTTCATTTCTAATTTTATTGATTTGATTTTTCTCCCTTTGTTTCTTGATGAGTCTGGCTAATGGTTTGTCAATTTTATTTATCCTTTCAAAGAACCAGCTTTTGGCTTTGTTGATTTTTGCTATGGTCTCTTTTGTTTCTTTTGCATTTATTTCTGCCCTAATTTTTAAGTTTTCCTTCCTTCTACTAACCCTGGGGTTCTTCATTTCTTCCTTTTCTATTTGCTTTAGGTGTAGAGTTATTTATTTGACTTTTTTTGTTTGTTTCTTGAGGTATGCCTGTATTGCTATGAACTTTCCTCTTAGCACTGCTTTTACAGTATCCCATAGGTTTTGGGTTGTTATGCTTTCATTTTCATTTGTTTCTATGCATATTTTGATTTCCTGTTTGATTTCTTCTCTGATTTGTTGGTTATTCAGCAGCGTGTGTTAGGCCTCCATTTGTTGCAATTTTTAATAGTTTTTCTCTTATAATTGAGAATTAATCTTACTGCATTGTGGTCAGAAAAGATGCTTGGAATGATTTCAATTTTTTTGAATTTACCAAGGCTAGATTTATGGCCCAGGATGTGATCTATCCTGGAGAAGGTTCCGTGTATGCTTGAGAAAAAGGTGAAATTCATTGTTTTGGGGTGAAATGACCTATAGATATTAATTAGGTCTTACTGGTCTATTGTATCATTTAAAGTTTGTGTTTCCTTGTTAGTTTTCTGTTTAGTTGATCTATCCATAGGTGTGAGTGGGGTATTAAAGTCTCCCACTATTATTGTGTTGTTAATTTCTCCTTTCATACTTGTTAGCGTTTGTCTTACATATTGCGGTGCTCCCGTGTTGGGTGTATATATATTTATAATTGTTATATCTTCTTCTGGGATTGATCCTTTGGTCATTATGTAGTGTCCTTCTTTGTCTCTTTTCACAGCCTTTGTTTTAAAGCCTATTTTATCTGAGTATTGCTACTCCTGCTTTCTTTTGGTCTCTATTTGCGTGGAATATCTTTTTCCAGCCCTTCACTTTCAGTCTGTATGTGTCCCCTGTTTTGAGGTGGGTCTCTTGTAGACAACATATGTAGGGGTCTTGTTTTTGTATCCATTCAGCCAGTCTTTGTCTTTTGGTTGGGGCATTCAACCCATTTATGTTTAAGGTAATTATTAATAAGTATGATTCCATTGCCATTTACTTTTTTGTTTTGGGTTTGGGTTTATACACCCTTTTTGTGTTTCCTGTCTATAGAAGATCCTTTAGCATTTGTTGGAGAGCTGGTTTGGTGGTGCTGAATTCTCTCAGCTTTTGCTTGTCTGTAAAGCTTTTGATTTCTCTTTCATATTTGAATGAGATCCTTGCTGGGTACAGTAATCTGGGCTGTAGGTTATTTTCTTTCATCACTTTAAGTATGTCCTGCCATTGCCTCCTGGCCCTGAAGAGTTTCTATTGAAAGACCAGCTGTTATCCTTATTGGAATCCCCTTGTGTGTTATTTGTTGTGTTTCCCTTGCTGCTTTTAATATTTGTTCTTCGTGTTTGATCTTTGTTAATTTGATTAATATGTGTCTTGGGGTATTTTGCCTTGGGTTTATCCTGTTTGGGACTCTCTGGGTTTCTTGGGTTTGGGTGATTATTTCCTTCCCCATTTTAGGGAAGTTTTCAACTATTATCTCCTCAAGTATTTTCTCGTGGTCTTTCTTTTTGTCTTCTTCTGGGACTCCTATGATTCGAATGTTGGGGCATTTAATATTTCCTGGAGGTCTCTGAGATTGTCCTCATTTCTTTTAATTCATTTTTCTTTTTTCCTCTCTGATTCATTTATTTCTACCATTCTATCTTCTACTTCACTAATCCTATCTTCTGCCTCCGTTATTCTACTATTTGTTGCCTCCAGAGTGTTTTTGATGTCATTTATTGCATTATTCATTATATATTGACTCTTTTTTAATTTCTTCTAGGTCCTTGTTAAACCTTTCTTGCATTTTCTCAATCCTTGCCTCCAGGCTATTTATCTGTGATTCCATTTTTATTTCAAGATTTTGGATCATTTTCACTATCATTATTTGGAATTCTTTATCAGGTAGATTCCCTATCTCTCCCTCTTTTGTTTGGTTTGGTGGGCATTTATCCTGTTCCTTTACCTGCTGGGTATTCCTCTGTTTCTTCATCTTGTTTATATTGCTGTGTTTGGGATGGCCTTTCTGTATTCTGGCAGTTTGTGGAGTTCTCTTTATTATGGAGTTTCCTCTCTGTGAGTGGGGTTGTACGGTTGGCTTGTCAAGGTTTCCTAGTTAGGGAAGCTTGTGTCGGTGTTCTGGTTGGTGGAGCTGGATTTATTCTCTCTTGAGTGTAATGAAGTGTCCAGTAATGAGTTATGAGATGTCAGTGGGTTTGGAGTAACTTTGGGCAGCCTGTATATTGAAGCTCAGGGCTGTGTTCCTGTGTTACTGGAGAATTTTCGTGGTATGTCTTGCTCTGGAACTTGTTGGCCCTTGTGTGGTGCTTAGTTTCAGTGTAGGTATGGAGGCGTTTGATGAGCTCCTGTCAATTAATGTTCCCTCGAGTCAGGAGTTCTCTGGTGTTCTCAGAATTTGGACTTAAGTCTCCTGCTTCTGGTTTTCAGTCTTATTTTTACAGTAGTCTCAAGACTTCTCCATCTATACAGCACCGTTGATAAAACATCTAGGTTAAAGATGAAAAGTTTCTCCACAGTGAGGGACACCCAGAGAGGTTCACAGAGTTACATGGAGAAGAGAAGAGGGAGGAGGGAGTTAGAAGTGACCCGAATGAGATGAAGTGGAATCAAAAGAGGAGAGAGCAAGCTAGCCAGTAATCACTTCCTTGTGTGTGCCCCACAGTCCGGACTGCTCAGAGATATTCACAGAGTCATACAGAGAAGAGAAGAGGGAGGAAGGAGACAGAGGTGGCCAGGAGCATAAAGGGGAGAATCAAAAGGAGAGAGACAGATCCCGCCAGTAATCAGTTCCCTAAGTGTTCTCCACTGTCTGGAACACACAAAGAGATTCACAGAGTTGGGTAGAGAAGAGAAGGGGGAGGGAGGAAACAGAGGCGACCTGGTGGAGAAAAAGGAGAGTCCAAAGAGGGAGAGAGCAGTCAAGCCAGTAATCTCGCTCCCAAGTAAAAATGGGTACTGAAAATTGGGTTCTTAAAGGTACAGAATTGACAACAAATACTAAAAAGCAAAGATTAAAAATCTAGAGTAGAGGTTGAATTTTCAAAAATATATTAAAGAAAAGAAGGAAAAAAATGTCACAAAAATTATAACAAAAATATATATATATGAAGTTTGTTTTAAAAAATAGGGTCTCTTTTTTTTGCAAAGTAATAGTAGGTTATAAAAATGAAAATTAAAGGAATAATAGAGGACTTAAAAATTAAAAAAAAAGAATGATAGTAAAAATAGTAAAAATATATCTAGGACTTTCTTTGGTGGTGTTGTGGGCAGTGTGGGGTCAGTTCATTTTCGGATAGTTCCGTGGTCCGGCTTATATTTCTCAAGATCTATAGGCCCCTTCCTATGTAGTCGGTACTAAATACAGGGTTTTAATCTGTTGCACCTGTCACTTCCAAGGCAGTTCCCTCGGTTTTAGCTTCTTCTGTTTGCTGGTCTCTTCAGTGTCTGATTTCCGCCCTAACACAAGGGGGTGGTGGTGGACACTTTTTTAGGCTCACTTGTTCAGTCGCACTGTGGGGAGGAAGGGACGCTGCAAACAAATAACACTGGCGTGTGCTCGCAGTGTCTCAGCCACACTGGGCCTGCCCCCGCTCACGGCGCGTGTACCCTCCCTGCCCACACTGCTGAGGCTCTAGGTTGCTCTGCCAGGAACCGTCCAAGGCCAGCCCTGGGCTGCATGCACCTCCCAGGTCTAAGCCGCTCAGGTTCAGGCACTCGGGTAGTCCCCAGAGGCACAGACTCAGTTGAGCCTTCGTTTTGTGCCCTTCCCAGGTCCGAGCAGCTCAGGTGATGAGGTGTTTGGCAAGCACGGTCATTGAGACTTATCTCCTCCCCCGTCCCTGCCGCTTGGGTTTCTGGATGTACAACTGGCACCCCTTCTCAGGCGGATGTTGACCGTTCAGAACCCCAAGAAATCTTAGTTAGCAAAGAAGCCTGCTTGCAAAGATGCCTGCTTGCAATTTGGTAGATAATGTCTCTCTGGGGCTGCCATTGCCCCCTTCTGGCTTTGGCTGCCTGTCACCGGAGAGGGATGGTCTGCAGCGAGCTAGCTCTGTTCAGCCCTTTGTTCTGTGAGCGGGCCTGGCGGTGTCTTAGTTAGGGCTTTTCGCGTGGTAGTTATCCCGCAGTCTGGTTTGCTACCCCAAGTTAGTTCCTTAGATTGCCCTGGGGGCATTCAGGCCCAGTCCTTACTCTAAGCAATGCAGCCCAAGCCTCCCTGCCCAGCCCCCGCTTGCTAGTGGCGGATGCAGGCATCTGTGCTGCTTCTCCCCCTGGGGAGTTACAGTTGGGCACGTAATCTGTGGGTTTTAATTATTTATTTATTTTTCCTTCCGATTTTGTTGCCCTCTGGTTCCAGGGCTTGCCACAGACTCGGCAGTGAGAATGTTTCCTGGTGTTTGGAAACTTCTCTCTTTTTAAGACTCCCTTCCCGGGACGGAGCTCTGTCCCTCCCTCTTTTGTCTCTTTTTTTGTTTTTTATATTTTTTCCTACCTCCTTTCAAAGACACTAGGCTGCTTTTCTGGGTGCCTGATGTCCTCTGCCGGCATTCAGAAGTTGTTTTGTGGAATTTACTCAGCTAGTTTAAATGTTCTTTAGATGAATTTGTGGAGGAGAAAGTGGTCTCCCCGTCCTATTCCTCTGCCATCTTGAGACCGCCCCCCCCCCCCCCCCGTAGTGATGCTTTCTAAGGCCAACTTGACTTCACATTCCAGGATGTCAGGCTCTAGATGACTGATCACACCATCGTGATTATCTTGGTGATGAAGATCTTTTTTGTACAGTTCTTCTGTGTATTCTTGCCACCTCTTCTTAATATCTTCTGCTTCTGTTAGGTCCATATCATTTCTGTCTTTTATCAAGCCCATCTTTGCATGAAATGTTCCCTTGGTATCTCTAATTTTCTTGAAGAGATCTCTAGTCTTTCCCATTCTGTTGTTTTCCTCTATTTCTTTGCATTGATTGCTGAGGAAGGCTTTCTTATCTCTCCTTGCTATTCTTTGGAACTCTGCATTCAACTGCTTATATCTTTCCTTTTCTCCTTTGCTTTTCACTCCTCTTCTTTTCACAGCTATTTCAAGGCCTCCCCAGACAGCCATTTTGCTTTTTTTGCATTTCTTTTCATGGGCATGGTCTTGATCCCTGTCTCCTGTATAATGTCATGAACCTCCATCCATATTTCATCAGGCACTCTATCTATCAGATCTAGTCCCTTAAATCTATTTCTCACTTCCATTGTATAATCATAAGGAATTTGATTTAGACCATACCTGAATGGTCTAGTGGTTTTCCCTACTTTCTTCAATTTAAGTCTGAATTTGGCAATAAGGAGTTCACGATCTGAACCACAGTCAGCTCTCGGTCGTTTTTGCTGACTGTATAGAGCTTCTCCATCTTTGGCTGCAAAGAATATAATCAATCTGATTTCGGTGTTGACCATCTGGTGATGTCCATGTGTAGAGTTTTCTCTTGTGTTGCTGGAAGAGGGTGTTTGCTATGACCAGTGCATTTTCTTGGCAAAACTCTATTAGCCTTTGCCCTGCTTCATTCCGTATTCCAAGGTCAAATTTGCCTGTTACCCCTGGCCAGTCCCCTATAATGAAAAGGACATCTTTTTTGGGTGTTAGTTCTAAAAGGTCTTGTAGGTCTTCATAGAACCATTCAACTTCAGCTTCTTCAGCATGACTGGTTGGGGCATAGACTTGGATTACTGTGATATTGAATGGTTTGCCTTGGAAATGAACAGAGATCATTCTGTCGTTTTTGAGATTGCATCCAAGTACTGCATTTTGGACTCTTTTGTTAATCATGATGGCTACTCCATTTCTTCTAAGCGATTCCTGCCCACAGTAGTAGATATAATGGTCATCTGAGTTAAATTCACCCATTCCAGTCCATTTTAGTTCGCTGATTCCTAGAATGTCAACGTTCACTCTTGCCATCTCCTGTTTGACTACTTCCAATTTGCCTCGATGCATGGACCTAACATTCCAGGTTCCTATGCAATATTGCTCTTTACAGCATCGGACACTACTTCTATCACCAGTCACATCCACAACTGGGTATTGTTTTTGCTTTGGCTCCATCCCTTCATTCTTTCTGGAGTTATTTCTCCACTGATCTCCAGTAGCATATTGGGCATCTACCGACCTGGGGAGTTCCTCCTTCAGTATCCTATCATTTTGCCTTTTCATACTGTTCATGGGGTTCTCATGGAAAGAATACTGAAGTGGTTTGCCATTCCATTCTCCAGTGGACCACATTCTGTCAGACCTCTCCACCATGACCCACCTGTCTTGGGTGGCCCCACATGGCATGGCTTAGTTTCACTGAGTTAGACAAGGCTGTGGTCCATGTGATTAGATTGACTGGTTTTCTGTGATTATGGTTTGTGTGTCTACCCTCTGATGCCTCTCGCAACACCTACCATGTTACTTGGGTTTCTCTTATCTTGGACGTGGGGTATCTCTTCACGGCTGCTCCAGCAAAGCGCAGCCGCTGCTCCTTACCTTGGACGAGGGGGAGCTCCTCACAGCCGCCCCTCCTGACCTTGAACGTGGAGTAGCTCCTCTCGGCCCTCCTGCACCTGACCTAGTTATCTTAGTAGAGTTCTAAAGCTTTCTATGTAACAACCAGACATTTTTTTGAGACTTACTCATAATGTGTGTTAATTCTTCTTCCTATCTTTGTTTCTGTTAATGGTCAATTTACCTACCCGACTCTTTCCTTTTGGAAACATTCTTCTGCCACATCCTGCAGTAAGGAAACCACTGTTTCCTTGTTCTATCTGGCCTCCTTAGTGTCCACCTTCTCCATAGCTTTTCCAAGTACTGTGGGTGAAGCTCTCCTGTTATTCCTATGATGGAACAGATTTTCAGGAAGAGTCAGTTTTTTTGTTTTTTTTTTCTTTAGTAGTTTGTGGAATTTCCCCATTTTCCATCCATGTACCCAAGGGCCATCTCCAGTGAGGACACAGCATGAATTCCAGCCCTGGCCCAGCAGCCACAACCTAGTTTTACAAACTCTGATACACAGTAACCTCTGTGGTAACTACTTTCTCATCAGTAAAGAAGGCTGGGGTGGGTGGGGTTCAAAGCACCTTATGAGCCCTGATGCTAGCTCAGTTGGTAAAGAATCACCTGCAATGCAGGAGACTGCAGTTTGATTCCTGGGTCAGGAAGATGCCCTGGAGAAGGGATAGGCTACCCACTCTAGTATTCTTGGGCTTCCCTTTTGGCTCAACTGGTAAAGAATCCACCTGCAATGCAGGAGACCTGGGTTCGATCCCTGGGTTGGGAAGATCCCCTGGAGAAGGGATAGGCTACACACTCCAGTATTCTTGGGTTTCCCTGGTGGCTCAGCTGGTAAAGAATCCGTCTGCAATGCAGGAGACCTGGGTCTGATCCCTGGGTAGGGAAGATCCCCTGGAGAAAGGAAAGGCTACCCACTCCAGTATTTTGGCCTGGAGAATCCCATGGACTGTATAGTCCAAGGGGTCACAAAGAGTCGGACACAACTGAGAGACGTTCACTTTCACTTAATGAGCCCTGGGGTTCTGTGGGGCAACCCTGGGATGGAGGGTAGGCTGGAGATAAAGTTTGTCCTACTTCAGTGAGCTCATATTTTACAGTTGAAAGTCATATTTTGTTTTGTCTTTTACCTAATAGAAGGCCTGATCCTTAAGCAAAATACAGAAACTCACTAAATATACTCTCTATGTCAACATCTCTGAGAGGATCATATAGAAGCTCCTGTTTTAGGAACAAAACATAAAATATTTGTAGAACTTATCTAAAATTACCTAAACCAAGTCCTAATTTACTCTTAACTTAATAAAAAAAAATGTGTAGGTTCTCTGCATTTTAGTAGACTCGGCTCCTTTTAATCTGATATTTGTATTATCAAAAGCAAATATATTTGATATTTTATAATTGGAGCACCTTTTCATCACTGTAAAAATTCAGACCTCTTCTGGAAACTTTGGTTTCTTTTTCTAACAGCTACTTTCCAACCTACCCTACTTTCCCAAACAAGATTGATTTCTCCCAGTTGTAGGAATCTACTGGTTCAAAACTCCCACGGCTAAATTTATTTTATAATTACTTTTAGTTGTGCTCCACTAGAAATGGTAAGGGAAAGTCATAATATAATTACTAAGAGTACACGTAGCTGGATATTTTGGCCATGTGTTTGTGGCACATGTTCCTTGCTGCAACTATGGTTTGAGCAAAGTGATTAATCTCTGTGTATCTCTTTTTTTCAGAATCTCTAAAATGCTTTTATGAAAGTTAAATGTTATAGGTTTTATATGTTAATCACTTGGTACAGTGCCTAGCATATAGGAGACTGCAGTTGGCTGATAACATTGAATTGTATGCTTTTTCTGTGTCAGCCCAAGAAACTAAAACCTTACCATCTAGTGCCAAATTAAATACACACACACACATATGCTATAAATTTTATTATCATTATTGAAAGAGGTTAACTTGGAACAGTTTAGGTATTTCTACTTCCTATATTTTTTAATGAAAAAATTTAGGAATTCATGAAAGTATATGATGGATCCTCATTGTTTAATCATGGAAAATATAATCTAGACAAAATAATAGTACACAGAACACGATGGAGCAGATAATGCTGTGTATCACTGGACCACTAACACAGAGGGAGGAAATACAGAGTAAATATAAAGGCTAAAACTTCACCTACCCAGCTTCCAGAGCAGACATTGCAAAACTGATAATGTCTGTCTTTGCAGATATGTGGAATGATCTTACTATTCTCAGCACACAGTTCAGGCAGCCACTATCATAACAACCAGAAATGCATAAGGGATGAGTCCTATTTTTATCACCCCCATTCTCAGGTAAAGAAGGGCTCAAAAATACACAGAGAATGTCAATGAGTTAATTTCCTCCAGATAAAAATAAGCATGAAACCAATAAGTAGCAAACAAAACCATGTTCCTATAACTAAAACATACTTAGAAAAATGTACCTAAAATGAATAGTCAATATAACAAAGAAGACTGGAAAGTAAGTGCAATATTGAGCTTAGTTTTAAAACCTGATTTAAAAGAATATTTTTTTTTACCACAACTGACAATAATTGTGAAGCAATGGAGACTCAGTAAAATCATATCAATCAAATACAGAACTGAAATGTGTATATAAATTTGTAACTAGTACAGGATGAACTTAATTTTCAAATGTACAAAGTAAATTCCTCAATATTGCACTTTAATTGTCATCAAGTTCTTAAAACAGTTTTTGTAAAATACATTCTGATTTAAATACTTTCAGAATATAATTTCTTCTAAAAATATGTTTTTAGAGCATTATTTGTCTAGTTGTTGACATTATACTGGAAAGCATGGAAAGAGAGAGCATGTAAGACTCAAGTAAAATAAACTGTGTACTTGTTTTCAAATATAGAATCCTAAAATACTAGAACTAAAAGCCTTTTGAAGGATTAACTGCCCCAATCTTCCTCAGCCTTCCCTTTAACCGTTTATATCTTTATCTTATATGCAAGAGAGCTATATCCTCTTAACAGTGTGTATGTGTGTGTTATATATATATATATATATATATATATGTATATATGAATATGTATCTCTATAAATCACCTGGGGTTTTTTAATGAGATGACATAAACAATTTAATGTCTTTTCCCTCTTTTTTGCGTATTAAAATGAGACTCAGAAGGGTCAAGTGACTTGGCCAAGCATATAGTCAATCAGTCAGAAATTAGGAGAAGCCCCTGAGGCCCAGGGATCTTTGTTCAGTTTCTTTTTCCTTTGTTTGTACATTTAAATCAATAGGAAACTTCAACCAATTAACTATGCATAGAATCCTTTCATCTATAAAGTCACAAATACTCCATAAGTTCATATGCACACAAAGAATAAGATAATAATTTTCAATGACAAAATACAAGATTATTTTATTGGAGCACACTTTGAGTAAATATATGAAATAACATCTTATGTAAGACTGCTAGAAACTTCGAGTCAGCCCCTTAAATTATAGCAGTCATATTTTAATGAGTTCTAACATGCATGTTGAAATCCACATTGAAATTGTGGACCATATTAACATACATAGCTAAGTATAGTTTCCTGAGGGAACCTTTGTTTCCCTCTATAGTAACAGCTCCTTTGGGCCCGTACGTAGGTTAGTGATGAAAATCTAATTGCCCCTTGCCCTCTGTGTACATGGCAGACGTGTCTCAGGATGAATCAGATCATAAATGATAGTAAAACCCTGTAGGTTATTCCAGAGACTCCTTCATCATCACTGTTTTCTCTGCAGAGTGAAGATGTATAGGTGTACTAAAGGTATTTCGGTTAATTATTTATATTTTGAGGTCTTGATTTCACAGTTCAAGCAAAAGCAGAATACTATTTTCCAATATTGTTTCTGAGGAGAATAGCTATTTGAAAATTAGCAATTACTTTAAAAATTTGAAGTATAGTTGATTTACAATTTCGTGTTACTTTCAGGTGTATAGCAAAGTGATTCAGTTATATATATTTTCCACTGCAGGTTGTTATAAGATATTCAGTATTGTTCTCTGTTATACAGTAAATCCTTATCTACTTGATATATAGTAGTTCAGTTCAGTTCAATCGCTCAGTCATGTCTGACTTTTTGCAACCCCATGAATCGCAGCATGCCAGGCCTCCCTGTCCATCACCATCTCCCGGAGTTCACTCAAACTCACGTCCATCGAGTCGGTGATGCCATCCAGCCATCTCATCCTCTGTTGTCCCCTTCTCCTCCTGCCCCCAATCCCTCCCAGCATCAGAGTCTTTTCCAATGAGTCAACTCTTCGCACCAGGTGGCCAAAGTACTGGAGTTTCAGCTTCAGCATCATTCCTTCCAAAGAACACCCAGGGCTGATCTCCTTTAGGATGGACTGGTTGGATCTCCTTGCAGTCCAAGGGACTCTGAAGAGTCTTCTCCACCACCACAGTTCAAAATCATCAATTCTTTGGTGCTCAGCTTTCTTCACAGTCCAACTCTCACATCCATACATGACCACAGGAAAAACCATAGCCTTGACTAAACGGACCTTTGTTGGCAAAGTAATGTCTCTGCTTTTGAATATGCTATCTAGGTTGGTCATAACTTTTCCTCCAAGGAGTATATATATGTTAATCCCAAGCCCTTAATTTGTCCCTCCTCCCACCTCCCTTTGCCCTTTGGCCACCACAAGTATGTCTGTGAGTCTGTTTTCCATTTTGTAAATAGATTCATTTGTATTATTTTTTAAATTTCACATAAAAGAAATAAAAGCAAAAATAAGCAAATGGGACCTAATCAAAAGCTTCTGCACAGCCAAGGAAACCATAAGCAGGATGAAAATGCAACCCTCAGAATGAGAGAAAATATTTGCAAATGGTCCAACCAAAAAGGGGTTAATTTCCAAAATACACAGTAACATAAAAAACAACCCAGTCAAAAAATGGGCAGAAGACCTAAATAGACGTTTCTCTAAAGAAGATATACAGATGGCCAACAGGCATGTGAAAAGATGCTCAACACTGTTGATTATTAGAGAAATGCAAATAAAAAACCACAATGAGGTATCATTTCACACAGGTAGGATTGGGTACCATCAAAAAGTCTACGAACAATAAATACTGGAGAGAGTGTGGTGAGAAGGGAACCCTCCTGCACTGTTAGTTGGAATGTAAATTGGTGCAGCCGCTATGGAGAACTGTGGACGTTCCTTAAAAAACTAACAATAGAACTACCATACGATCCAGCAGTCCCACTCCTGAGTGTATATCTAGAAAGCACAAGAAGTCTGATTTGAAAAGATATATGTACCCCAGTGTTCACAGCAGCACTGTTTACAACAGCCAAGACAAGGAAGCAATCTAAGTGTCCATCAGTGATCAAAGATGTGGAACATGTATACAGTGGAATATTAGCTATAAAAGATGAAATAATGTTAGCCATAAAAAATGAAATAATGTCATTTCCAGCAACATGAGTTGGACCTAGAGATTATCACACTAAGTAAATCAGACGGAGAAAGCAATTACTTTTAAGAAGACTATGCATATCTTAAAACATTTGTAAAATGAGAAAATTTATTGGAGGGGGAATATCTTTTTTTTTTAACACCAAAAACATTTTGTACTGGGGTATAGCCGATTAACAACATTGTGATAGTTTCAGGTGAACCAGAAAGGGACTCAGCCATACGTATACATGTATCCATGGGGGGAGGGTGGCGGTAATATCTTGATGAGCCAACATCTAGGAATGAAATCTGTCACTAAGCTCACTCAAATGCGTGATGTCCTCCAAATTCAAGTCACTGTATATTTTGTTTCTTGGACAATAATTTCATACCATTCTTGTTGTTTACTTGCAGTGAGCACCATTTCAAATGCATCCAATTAGTTTTTCTTCTTTCACAGGTTACCCTTGGTGAAATTGATCCAACCAGCAGGTTGTGTACCAATTAAAAAGCTTATTTATATTGGGTTGGCCAAAAAGTTCATTTGGTTGGCCAACCCAGGAGTAACTATCTTTTCAATCTCTCTCTGCAGTTGCATTGTGTCTTCTGTGATTTACAACATATCACAGACTTTTAACTCAAGCTTCCTATAATAAAACTTTGGGGTTACTTATAGAAGAGATGATCTTTTTTTTTTTTTTTTTTTTTAACTACTGACAATAGCTGTAGACTCACAGAATAGCAGATTCAGGTGAAAAGACCTTTATTTTAGGCTGTCAAATATAGTAGCCCCTAGCAACATATATCTATTTAAATATACAGTCCTTAAAATTAAATACTAAACATTCAGTTTTTAGTTCAGTAGCCATCTGTAGTTTGTGGCTGTTACATTGGACAGGGTAGAGAACATTCATGTCATTACAGAAAGTCCTAGTCCACAGGTCTATAGGTTCTATATCATTCCTAGATGAGATCTTAAGATCTGTGAAGATCAAAGAGTTAAAATTCTCCTTTTTCAAATGTAGCTCTTTGTCCAAAGACAAATGACTTAAGTGCATTTCACTTAAATCACTAAATTTAAAAGGAATCTCATCTGTGTAAGTGTAAGTAGATATTCTTGAATGTGGTTATAAAGTGGTTGGGGATTACCCAAAGTCTTTAAATTGGATTTAGGTATATGCTGATGATTTGTAAAATTTTCTGAAATGCATTGGGATATAATTTATGTAAGTAAATTTTGTTGTTGTTTTTCAGTCACTAAGTCATGTCTGACTCTTTGTGACCCCATGGACTGTAAGTAAATACATCCATTTTAAGTATAGATTTTCATGAGTTAAAAAATATATATACTAATAAATCTCAAGATATAGAACATCTCATCACCTCAAAAAGTTCCCTTGAGACCCATTCCAGTCAAACCCTTGCCAATGTCCAGCTTTAGGCAACCACTAATTTGCTGTCAGGATGTATTAGATCTCTGTTCTCTACAGTTCAAGAGAGTCATGTATATTTAAAATACTCTTTCCTGTTGGATTACATTCTGTATACTTGCTAAACTCACCTTTTTTTCAGTAGCTTTTTATGCAGATTCTTTAGGAATTTCATGGATGATCATTTGTAAAGACAATTTTATGTCCTTATTTCTAACAGTCTGCCTTTTGTTCCTTTGTCTAGCCATTATTTCTTTGGCTAGAAGTTCTAGAATAACACTGAAAATAAACTGTTAAGAATGAACATCTTGTATTGTTCCTGAAGCTAGAAGGAAACAGCCAATCTCTCATCATTAAGAATGAAGTCAATATCTAGATTATCCATCCATCAGTCAGAGGAATCTGACCTCACACAATTGTGGGAGCTGGTTCAGCAGTGTCTTTAAAAGGCTGTGGTCATTGTATCTGATGTTAGATGTTAAGTCAACAAGGAGTAAAAGAGGGGAGATTAATGTAAGGCCAGGTGATGATGGACAGGATGGAACCCACAAACCTGAGCTGGAACCTGTGAGGCTAGATTGGAGCCTGTGTGTGTTTGCGGTCTTCACCCTTGCAGGAGAAGCTGATACCTAAATGGCATCCAGCTCCCAAATCAAAGACACCGAAAGAAGATTCAGTAGAAGAGCAGATACTTCCGGTCAGACCGGCTGCTGCCACATGAATGGAAAAACCCAGAGTCCCTCTTAGCACTGCTTTTGCTACATCCCACACACTGTGATAAGTTGTGTTTTCCTTTTGCTTCAGTTCAATTTTACTTTCCCCTGTGATTTCTTCTTTGAGGCATGTGTCATTGAGAAGTATCTTTTTTTCATCCTCTAGTGTTTCCAGATGTTTCAGCTATTACTGATTCCTAGTTTAATTCCATCCTGGTCAGAGCAGACATTGTATGGTTTCTGTTCTTTCAAGGTCGTTAAGCAGTGTTACAGCCCAGAACATGGTCTGTCTTGGTGAATGTTGCTGTGAGCTTGAGAGGAATGTGACGTCTACTGTTGGATGAATTTGTCCGTAGACTACATTACATCCATTTGATTGGTAGTGTGTTGAGTTTAGTGGTGGCTCAGATGGTAAAGCGTCTGCCTGCAGTGCAGGAGACCCGGGTTCGATCCCTGGGTTGGGAAGATCCCCTGGAGAAGGAAATGGCAACCCACTCCAGTACTCTTGCCTGGAAAATTCCATGGACTGAGGAACCTAGTGGGCTACAGTCCATGGGATCGCAAAGAGTCGGACACAACTGAGCGACTTCAGTTTCAGTTTAGTATGAAAAGATACATGTACCCCAGTGTTTATAGAAGTGTTAATTACAATTACCAAGATGTGGATGGAAGCTAAATGTCCATTACTAGATGAATGGATAAAGAAGATGTGGCTGGGGGGTGGGGGGGCGGTGTGTAATATTACTCCGCCTAGAAAAAGAAGGTGATGGCACCCCACTCCAGTACTCTTGCCTGGAAAATCCCATGGACGGAGGAGCCTGGTAGGCTGCAGTCCATGGGGTCGCGAAGAGTCGGACACGACTGAGCGACTTCCCCTAGAAAGAGAATAAAATTCTACCATTTGTGCTAACACAGATGGACCTGGAGGATATTATGCTTAGTGAAATAAGTCAGAGGAAGACCAATACTTATGTTATCACGTATATGTAGAATCTGAAAAATAAATAAATATAACAAAATATTGATAGCCTTAACAGATATAGAGAACAAACAAGTGGTTTCCAGTGGGGAGAGGGAAATGGAGAAGGGCCAAGATAGGATTAGGGGTTTAAGAGGTACAATCTACTATGTATTAAAAAAGCTATAAGGAAATATTGTACAGCACAGGGAATATAACTACCTTATAATAACTTTAAGTGGAGTATAATCCATAAAAATTTTGAATCACTGTGCTGTACACCTGAAACTAATATAAATCAACTATGGTTCAATTAGAAGAAATTATCATATAAAGAAATATATCATAGATATTATGTAAGATATATGCCATATAAAGATATCATAAAGATGTAAAGATTCCATTATAGGAATAAACTGTAACATATATAGTAATGCTATGGATAAAACTTTGACAAAGTTGAGGTACCATATTTCACTTACTATAAATGTACTTTATCTGTGAAATAAAAATGCATCTTATTGTTTGATAATATTTTCTTTTTTAGTGGTAGATAATAGTACAATATTGTTTCCTTTAGTTTGATGAAATATGGCAAAAGATGCCTTGAATTAAATAGCCAAACATTCTGTATTAAAAAAAAAAAGGCAATTGAGAAAGAAGGAGACTGTTTCTTTACAAAAGAAATGTCTAAATGTGTCTAAATAAGATAGCTAAATTATGTATAAGGCTGGCTGTCTAAAGGCTAGTAAATCATATTATCAATATTTTGTGGCTTACCTCTAACTTTATTGGGCTGTAAACTGCTTGCACATTTATCGGTTGTGGATTGTTAATCAAATATCCTGTGACCGCAAAGTTACACCTCCAAGAGTTTCAGGTAAGAGGCCAGCAGAATTCTTACAAAATGCTCTGACATGGTGAAACAGTAATCATTGCTTTCTCGCTTTCTAGATGCAGCCCCGAGATGCATCCTGGGTTCAGAGGGACGCGGTGGTAACTCTCATCTGCTGCACAGCCTCACCGGAGGTTTATTTACAATGTACAACCCAGACACGCCAGCCGCCGCATACTAAAAGGATGTCCTAGGTAAGAAATCAGTGTACGGCAGTCCCAGAAGACCCTCATTTATCTTCCAGCCAGTAAATTCCATCTCGATGTTTAAAGGACAAAACTGCCTGAGTCGTCCCCCAAAGCAGGAGGAAACGGTTACAGACCCACTGCTAACCCTTTCTTACCCAAAGTGAAAAGTGAAAGTGCTAGTCTCTCAGTTGTGCCTGACTTTTTGTCTACCCCCATGGAGGCAGTAGCCCACCAGGCTCCTCTGTGATGGAATTCTCCAGGCAAGAATATTGGAGTAGATGGCCATTCTCTTCTCCAGGGCATCTTCCTGACCCAGGCATCCGACAAATAATGCTTCTAGGAATTATTTAGCACTGGTTTTGGGTGGTGGTAAGTGATAACTTTTTTTTTAAGGCAAAAATCACAATTTTTATACATATATGTAAAAATCTGTGACCTGTATTCTTTCCATAATTCAAGCCAGCAAAATGTTCCATTGGTTCAAAGGAGAATTCAAATACCCATCTACAGGCAATCAGGAATGCCTAAATGAATTTATAAGTGAATGCTAGTCAACATTTACAGGACAGTAATCAATTGCATTCCACAAGATTAAATTCATTAGCATTTCTATAGAAAAATAATTTATAGTACTATACATTTCCTTCTACCTCCAGAGTTATAAATAGCTCAGAAATACTTAATTAGAAGACATGGAAAGATAAGCTAGACAGTAATCATCTGTGTGGGCGGGTGAACATTTCAAAGGGTTGCACAGTTTTTCCTGACAGTGGCCCCTTTTATCAAGTATTTACCTAGAAGTGGATTTTTTGAATCAGGGGGATTCCTATGTTCAGGTTTAGTGGATATGGACAGATACTTGTTTCTCAAGTGATTATGACAGTTTGCCTACTCACACCCATGTAAAGTTCTTTCTGTGCTCTTGAAAATTAGGAAGCTCCGAATCTCAGTTCAGATCTACAGAGGCTGCATGTTGACATGGCCTCATTGGGAGTTCTTGGGCATTCCAAACTGCTGCAGGTGGTGACCAGGGTCTGAGCTCAGCTCCGCCGAGAGAAAGGGCCAGAGGTGGGGATGAGGGTGGAGTGAGAGGGGGAACACGGGCGATGTGTGTGTGTGTCGGATGGCTTTACCCGGAGGAAAAGTCAGCTCTCTTATCTTTGGGACAGGAGGTTGATTTCTAACTAGGAGCAAAGCACGTATCAAAATTAGGCCCCCTCTCATCGCTCAGAAATCCTGCAGTGACGGACGCTGTCTCCCTCCACATTCTAAGAGCTAGGTAGTAAAATTGCTGAGAGGCTTTTAAAGGGATTTAAATCTCAAAGAGGCAGGAAAAGAAATGTACAAGTTTTCTAACATACACATTCTAGAAAAGGGAGGTCTGGTGTCTAGAGTCCGGAAAATCCTGTGTAGAGTCTGGACAAGCTGAAGGTAACATAAGGCCATCTTGGCCCATGTTACAGTCAAGTTCCTTAAAAAGCACTGGAGCAGTCATATAAAAGGGCTGAATATTACAATTGTATAGGAAAATAGAATCGATAGGGTGTGTGTGATTTAGGAGAGACTGGTTGATTTAAAATAATCGGCTTGCAAGGCAGAAAGAGACACCAACGTAGAGAACACGTGCATGGATGCCAAGGAGGGGGAGGTGGGATGAATCGGGTGGTTGGGACTGACACATGGTCACGACTGTGCGTAACAGGTGACTAAGGAGAACCCCGGAGCTCAGTGCTCTGTGGCGGCCTAAATGGGAAGGAAGTCTAAAGAAGGAGGGGACGCGTGTATACCTGTAACTGACTTGCTGTACAGCAAAAACTAACAACATTGTAAAGCAACTATACTCCAATAAAAAAATATAGTGATTCGTGTAGTGACTGAGCGCTGGGCAGTCTGAAACTTTCAGGGTAAGCTGCAGACCCAGGGAAGAGTGGCTGTTGACCTTGGGCCTGAAGGCCATCTCCTGGCAGAACCCCCTCTTCTTCAGGGGACCCCAGTCTTTTCCTCTTAAGGCTTTCTAACTGAGTGAAGGAGGCCTACTCATATCATGGAGGATAATCTGCTTTGCTCAAATTCTACCAGTTTAAATGTTAATCTCACCTGAAAACTATCTTCATGGCAGCATCTAGACTGACTGTATAACCAAAATTATCTGGGTACCATGACCTCACCAAGCTGACACATGAAATTAACGGTCACAGGCGGTGGGCCTCGTACACAGAGAAGCCCTCTAACGAGCTCTGTGGCGTCCTGACGCCTTTCTGGAGAGTAAGTGTCTCTGAGAAGCGTTCTCCTGCCACTTTTATTGAGTACATCAGTTACGTAATGGGGGAAATTCAGATAACTGGACACCAACTAGGTTCTGGTGCGTTTGTAAAGTTTCAAAGAAGCAGAAACAATCATCATTTTCCTTTTCTGGATAATGAAGCTGGC
Organism: Bubalus bubalis; assembly: GCF_019923935.1. Classification (NCBI taxonomy): domain Eukaryota; kingdom Metazoa; phylum Chordata; class Mammalia; order Artiodactyla; family Bovidae; genus Bubalus; species Bubalus bubalis. The sequence goes on along the minus strand of NC_059174.1, from coordinate 3,548,574 downwards.
TTTGAAATATATGAATATCAGAAGAGTGCCCTGAGGCAAAGAAGATATACCACTGTTTAAGGAAAGGATCCAATTTGGGAACAAGAACTGTGCTTTCCTTGGCGTACAGGTAAGAAGATTCTGACCTTCTGATGATAAGAGTGTATTATTTCCGTAGCAGCAGGGGACCCAGCACACAGTCTGAGAAGTAAAGAGATTTGCAATTTACATTTTCACTGTGATATGGGGGAAAAAAAAAAAAAAGATGTGGAAATAGAGCTTTCTTTAGAGTTAGCCTGCACACCTACAACCCATGATAAGAATTAGATGTAGTTAGCCTTAGAAATGATAAGTTTAGATATTGTGCAGTGCTCAGTACTTTGGGAGAGAAGGAGATAGGAGAATAAAATAGAAAGATGCATTCAAGCACTAAATAGAGATGTTAAGAAAAGCTTGCAGCAGATGAAGTTATTATTCACCTGATGTGTTGCTATCTCTCAGATCATTGGATACACCTTAAAATGCAAATTGCTCCTTTCTAGATACTGGCAATTTTTTTTTTCCCTCTCTCTTCAGAAGTTAATTTTGGTTTTCTACCCAGGGCCCTGTTTTCAACTGCCAAAGTCCTATGTAAAGGTAGAGTTGTTTTAATCCATTCCCACAGGTTCCTCCTGCTCTTGGAGCCTCTATTGTCCTTTACTGTTTAGTTCTGAAGAGTCTACTGGTAACACTGGCTTCTAATACAGAGGAAGTTAAATCAATATACACACAGATTCATGGAAACATACTTGCTAGCTGTTTAATCATGTGCGTGATAACAATGAATTCTGACTCTAATTTTCAGAGTCCTTACTCCTTTTTTTCCTATTCTGCATCATTCCTGGTTTTAATTCTTATGTAATAATGAACAGTAGCAGAAGATGCCAGTTGAAAATGGCACTTTGGCATAAGGATTCATTTGAGCTGATGGCAACAGAGAGCAGGCAGATACAAGAAGAGCTCTCTGTCTTCCCCCATGTGCCTAAAAGCAGGACATAAATTTGTAAAAGTGTCCTGTCTCCTCTCTACCAGGAAGGACAGAAGTTAATCACCTACTAGAACTCTAAACTCCAGACCAGAGATAGCACCAGAGGAGTCTACACAATAAAGGTGACTGATCACCCTTATCTTCCATTATTTCCCCATATATTTATCTTGCCACAATTTGCTGCCACGGACACTCAAAGTCCTTTTCTTTTGTCTTATCACTTCTCTAAAAATTTATCGATCTTTTGTTAAGATGCCAAGTAAGCTCAAGTTCTAACCAGCCCTTTGAGTTACTTATCTCTGAGTGCTGCCTTGGGTACGAGAGACGCACGTGTTAATAAAGTTCTGTTTTTCTTTTGTGGATATGTTAGGGGAAACACTGACTGAAACCACCCGCCTTGGCCAGGAAAGACAGTAGCCACTTGCACAAGGATTCTTAACAACAGGAAGACCTGGGAAGGAATGTGGAACTAACAAGCTACTACCGACTGGAAGAATTCAGGAACAGTCCAAAGGAGACACCACGTGTCCTACCTACCAACCTCCCAGAATCCTCCTTGCTGGAATCCATCTTGGCTGAGTGACGGATGCACCACCAGGCAGGACCCTGAATCAGTGATCGGCCAGAGACAACCCGGAAGGTAACCCCAACACCGTAAAACCCAAGACCACGAGCCAGGGGGCAGAGCCATTCTCCTGGGCTCTCCTTCCCAATGGAGTCTCTTGCTTTGTCAGCCCATGTGTCTCCTAGGACAGTTCATTTCCAAGTGTTAGACAAGAGCCCCTTCTTGTCCTGGAAGGGGTCCTAAGTGAAAGTGAAGTTGCTCAGTCGTGTCCAACTCTTTGCATCCCCATGGACTGTAGCCCACCAGGCTTCTCCATCCATGGTATTTTCCAGGCAACAGTACTGGAGTGGGTTGCCATTTCCTTCTCCAGGAGATCTTCCCAACCCAGGGATTGAACCTGGGTCTCCTGCATTGCAGGCAGACACTTTACCCTCACCTTCCTGCAAAAGATCTGTCTTTGCCGGGCCCTAGAGGACTAAGGAGGGTGGGGGGAAAGGTTTTGATCCTTTCTCTACAATAGTAAAGCATGCTGTTACAAATATTAATACTTTTCCTCCTCTATTCTATTTTCTAAGAAATACACTCTTCCCCCTACCCAATTATAATGCTAAATATTTAATTCTTTGAGTTCATAACCTTATCAACAGTATACCTTATTTTTTTCTGAAATGTTATAAAATATATAAACTAAATATAAGTTATGGGATCAAATGTGATATTAGGCCATAAAACTAAAAGTAATATAATTTATACATCTATGCATGTGCATAAAACTATGAAGTAAAGCAAATTAATGAGAAAAAGGGAGGTGTCAATGGAAAGAGTGGATTTGATTTCTTGAAATGAGAAAGAGGTTTCTCTTTTATTATTACACTTATATATACATATACTTTATAAACATATAAAGTTTATAAATGCATATATTTTGTAAATTCATACATATATGTATGTATACACATATCGTATCTCGGTATCATTTGTGAAGACATCAGTTTGTGCTGGCTGATTTCTGATTTAGACTGAGCATGGGCTATTACTCTCTTTTGAGATGATCTTCTTTAGTCATTGTTTATGTAACTCATGGATTGAATGGCTTTTGAAATAGACTTTCTTTAACTTAGTTGGGAATAAACACTTTTGACAAGATTATATCCTATTACTTCCCCAAGATCAATCTACTGGAAAGCTTGCTTTAAATTATAATTGTGTAAAAGAAAAAATGTTCCCTTACAGCAGCACTTGCCTGGGAGACATCAAAATGAAGACTATTTCACTAAAATTCTAACCAGCTAGCATTGTTAAAGTATTGTCAACTTTGAGTGACCCCACCATGAGCGCTAGCCTGGCCTGGAAGGAGATTCAGTCCTTAATCAGAATGCCCACTGGAGAATCCTCTTCCAAACCTTTCAAACCCAGGGCTTTCCCCCGTCTAAGTACTCAGGGAAAGTTCTTCACTACTATTTGTCTTTGAAGCTGACAAATAAAACAAACCCAACTTTTAAACTTGTCTTGTTTTGTTCTTTACTGGCTCCAGAGGGTATTGCAGTTATCTTGAAACCTAGGTTCAGGATACTTATTTAATTTTTTGTTTATTTAAATCTGAAAATATGCTTGTGAGAATGAAGCTCAAGTAATATTCAGTCAATATTTTATCTGATATTAACTCTTCTGATGAATTACCTTTTTTAATAATTTCTTAGAACAATAGTCCTACGTCTGATGTTTTTATGTCAATACAAAAAAGGCAAACTGAATTTTTTTCTCTTTTCTTTTGCCTCCTTTTATTTTCTGTTCTCATTGGTTTGCAAATGAGGTTTGCCTGTTTGTTTGTTGTAGTTTCAGCTTCTTTTAAAAATCCGTTGCCAAACCTTGGCTTGCTCCTCTGCTGCCTAGAGTGCACATCATGAATGTATCCAACTGAGCTCAATTATGTCAAACAAAGCAAAGAGAACTTGGGAGGTGCTTTTTTTATCCACACCTGCTTCTCCAAAAAAGGAAATAAATTGGAGTAGTCTTTTCAAGGACTCACTGTGGGCTGTCTGTGAGAATGTGGGTATGTTTTCTTAACAAACTGGTAATCCATCCTCCATCTAAATTGGTTGAACACTACAACCATCATTGTTTCCATTTCATTTAATGCCCATAAAAATGAATTCACTTGAATTCAATGGCTGTAGGCTGAGAACATTTGCAGTATATTTGTGCTGGACCATAAGACAGATCTCTTCACTATTTTTATTCTCATTTTATGAAAGAACATTTACACAGGAATAAAGAAGGTAAAGAAAAATGCTCAGAATTCCATCATGAATTAAATTATTTTCAAATTTCTTCCAACTCCAAACTCACATACTAATTTTATACAGCTATCATCAATGCTTTTATATGATTATGTTAACATAAGCATTTTTGCCATTACTGTACATTTTGTAATGATATTGAGTGGATTCATAATATTATACCAAGCAAGAGTTTCCTAACCACACTTTCATTCTGGGTAGTGGAAATTTAAGCTATTCCTGTTTAAAACAAATTACTGTAGTTCAAATAACAAATGCTAGAGAGGGTATCAGAGAAGGCAATGGCACCCCACTCCAGTACTATTGCCTGGAAAATCCCATGGACGGAGGAGCCTGGTGGGCTACAGTCCATGGGGTCGCTAAGAGTCAGACACGACTGAGTGACTTCACTTTCACTTTTCACTTTCATCCATTGGAGAAGGAAATGGCAACCCACTCCAGTGTTCTTGCCTGGAGAATCCCAGGGATGGGGGAGCCTGGTGGGCTGCCGTCTATGGGGTTGCACAGAGTCAGACACGACTGAAGTGACTTAGCAGCAGCAGCAGAGAGGGTATGGAGAAAAGGGAACTCTCCTGCACTACTTGTGGGAATCCACGTTAGTGTAGCCACTATGGAGAACAGTATGGAGGGTCTTTCAAAAACTACAGAGTTGCCATACGATCGAGAAGTTCCACTCCTGGGCATACATCCAGACAAAAGTATAATTAGAAAGATGCATGCAGCCCTATCCACAAAAGCCAAGACATGAAAGCATCCTAAATGTCCATCAACAGATGAATGGATAAGCAAGAGACATATGTACAATGGAGCACTCAGACATAAAGAAGAAAATAATGCCATTTGCAGCAACATGAATGCAACCAGAGACTGTCATACTAAGTATGTCAGAAAGACAAAGAGAAACACCATATGATGTCACTTATACATGGAATCTAAAATACGGTGCAGACGAACCTATCTGCAAAACAGAAACACGTTCACAGAGAACAGACTTGTGGTTGCCAGGGGAGAAGTAGGGATGGGAAGGGATGGACTGAGAGTTTGGGATTGGCAGATGGGGATTAGTACACAGAGAACGGACAGACAGCAAGTCCTGCTGCACAGCGCAGGGGCCTGTAGCCAATCTCCTGGAATAGACCACAGTAAGAATATTTTAAAATGTATATATATGTGCATGCCTGCCAAGTTGCTTCAGTCATGTCCAACTGTGACCCTATGGACCAGTCCACCAGTCTCCCCTATCCCTGGGATTCTCCAGGCAAGAATACCGGAGTGGGTTTCCATGCCCTCCTCAAGGGGATCTTCCCAACCCAGGGATCAAACCTGCTTCTCTTATGTCTCCTGCAGTGGCAGGTGGGTTCTTTACCACTGGCGCCACCTGGGAAGTCCCATATATGTGCAGAGATGAGTTATTTTGCTGTACAGCAGAAATTAGCACACTATTTTAAGTCAACTATACTTCAATAAAAAATAAAGTGTAGTTGAACAGTGATGTGAATGGATTTTTGTCATTTTATCACAAATAAATTTTATATGTTGACATTTTTGGATCTAATGCTATAATACTTCTGCTATAATGACTCCTGCTATAAGCATATTCTAGTTACATAAACATTTCTGAATGATTTGGGTATAATTTATAGGCATCGCCTCTCCTTTTTAAATAAATTCAGTGACTATTTCCTAAGATATGGATTTTTCTCTTATGTAATCACAGTATATTTATCAAAATCAGGGTACTTAACCCTACTCAACACTGTTATGTATTCCACAGTTCGAGTTGCATAGTACTAATTGTCCTAATCATATCCCTCATAATAATTTCCTTGGTCCAAGTCCAATCCAGAATCAATTTTCAGCTTTTTTTTTTTTCCCAAACATGCAGTTCACTGGATCTTAGTTCCCAGACCAGGGATTGAACCCAGGCCCCCTGCAGTGGAAGTGTGGACTCTTAACCACTGGACCACCAGGGACTTCCTAGAAGCCTTTCTTTTCTTCAGTTTTAGTATCTTTGAAGAACATAAGCCAATTATCTAAAGTCCTTCAAGTTATATTCGCCTGATGTTTCCTCAGGACTAGATCCAGGAGTGGTGCGTTCTTGGCAGGAGCATCACAGATGTGATGCTGTGTTCTTCCTACGGTGTTATTCTGAAAGGCACAAGGGTCAGTCTGTCCATTAATGGGCAATGCTAAACTGACCACTTCAGTAGGTGGCGTCTATCAGGTTTTTTCCCTATAAGGTTACTCCTTTTTTTCTTTGTGATTAATTAGTAATTCAAAGGAGATACGGTGAGATTATGTAAATACTCTGTTCATTAAAATTTCACCCACTATTTTTAGCATCTATTAATGATCTTGCCTGAATCAATCACTTGCATGATGGTGGCAGAAAGGTGATTTTATAATAAAGTGTTATTTCTATGTTTGTTAGTCTTCTATACACAGGCGTTTTCTCTTTCCCCCATTCATTCATTTATATCAGTATAGACTCATATTTACATATTTTATTCTCTGGATTGTGTTACTATCATTATTCTGGTGCTCAGATTTTGTCACAGAGAGCCCCTTCAAACTGACTCGTGACATGTCCCCATGACACTGTAAACATTGATTTATTTATTTGCACAATAAGATGTCCCAGGCTTATTCTGCACTTCCCCTTCCCCAACCCTAAAATGAGCAGTTTCTATGAGACTCCTTGTACAACCTAGGCTATAGAAACCAAGGCTGGTACTTGGGAAGGAACGTGAAACATCTGTGCCATGACCCACTCCCTCTCAGCCCCCAGGAGACACACGCACTGTTCTGTGTGGTGCAGCTGAAAATACAGGATTCCCTCTCAGCTGACAGGCTAAAACACAGCGCATTGCAAAAGGGGTAAGTCACGAGCATTTCTAACTGCCTTTAGCGCTTGGTTCCAGAGGCTCTTTTCCTGGAAGGCATGGCGGAAAGGACCAGGAGCCCCTTCTCCCACGTAGGGATGGAACCTCCACACTCAACACAGCAGCTTTAGAATGCTCGCCCCATCCCTCTCTTCAGGTGGAATTCCCATGCCAAGCTCATGAAGTTAACCCCAGGACCTGCTTTGAGAGGTGTCATAAGGAAGAAGGGGGCTCCTGTCCTTACCCCCCGCTCCTGTACTGTGGTCCAGGGGTTCTGTCAGGGACAAAGGCAGGTGCTATAGACGGTCTCCGCTGTTCTGCCTGAGGGGACTGGTGTGTTTAGAAAAGAACGTGGAGAGGTCCACACCTAAAGAGAGGGATGAAGCAATGGAGATCCTGGTGAAGGGTGTTTAAGAGGAAGCCTGGGGCTCCTTGATCAGGGTGGCCACAGCCAAAGTGTCAGAGCCCTTAGAAGTTTCACAGGGAGAGCAAGGAAAAGGCAGCTATAATGGAGCCATCTGGGCATCCCAGTCAGCCCTGGGGGGTGAGAAGGCCGTGGGCACACATGGGCTAGGCAGCACCACTGGGGATCAGTGAGAACACTGTGTCATTCCCCACCTCACACAGACCCACCACCGGGACAGAAGCCTCGCTGCGACGGGATCAACCACAGCTCTGAGCAAACACGGGCTGAGCAATTAGCAACTCTGACCCAGGGGCAACCCTTAGGAAGCCAGGCTTCAAAGAATATCGTGACCATCCCAGGCAACGTGGAATACTGCATGAATGGCCAAGACGGCCGCCCTTCTAGGAGTGACTGGAGAGGACTTCCAAGCTACTGGTCTGAATAGAAAGAAAAAAAACAAACTATAGCATTAGCCTCTAAGGCATACCCACAGGAGATGGTAGAGGCTAAAAGCCAGCTAGCCTAGAGGGCATAGGACAACCTCTAAGAAAAATGTGACTCACGCCAGCTCAGGGGTAATGCTTAAGCAGTGTTTGACAAAATCCAACCTTGGACGGCAAGGATATCAAACCAGTCAATCCTAAAGGAAACCAATCCTGAATATTCAATGGGAGGACTGATACTGAAGCTCCAATACTTTGGCCACCTGATATGAAGAACTGACTCAATGGAAAAGACCCTGATGCTGGGAAAGATTGAAGGTGGGAGGAGACGGGGACGACAGAGGATGAGATGGTTGGATGGCATCACTGACTTGATAGTTGTGAGTTTGAGCAAGTTCCAGGAGTTAGTGATGGACAGGGAAGCCTGGTGTGCTGTGGTCCATGGGGTCACAAAGAGTCAGACATGACTGAGCAACTGAACTGAACTGAACTGAATACCTTTCAGAAGATTATAAGGTGTTTTTTTTTTCCTAAATCTGACCACAGACATTAGACATTATGGATATTAGACATTATAACTGTTAAAAAAGAACCAAAATCATCTTAAAAAATTAAAAGAAGATATGATGATAATAGGGGCTTCCCAGGTGGCGCTAGTGGTAACGGATGCTCCTGCCAATGCAGGAGACTTAACAGATGCAGGTTTGATCCCCAGGTCAGGTAGATGCCCTGGAGAAGGAAATGGCCACCCACTCCAGTATTCTTGCCTGGAGAATCCCATGGACAGAGGAGCCTGGCAGGCTATAGTCCATGGGGTCACACAGAGTCAGACGTGACTGAGTGACTTTGCACACACACATGCTGACAATAACTCATCAAATAGAAAATAAGAGAATAGAACTTATTTTTTAAAAAGGATTGGAAACTCTGGAGTTGAAAAGTATAAGAACTGAAGTTAAAAACTCATAAAAGACTGTCAAAAGAATAAGAGAAAAGCCCCATACTGAGGGAAAATATTTGCAAAAGACACATCTGATAAAGGACTGTTACCCCAAATATACACAGAACTCTTAAAACTCAACAGTAAAACAACAACAAAAAAACCTGATTAAAAAAATAGGCCAAAGTAATTAACAGACATCTCACCAAAGAAGATGTACAGATGGTAAATAAGCATATCAAAAGATGCTCCACATCGTGTCGTCTGGGAAATGCAGACAAGCCTACTAGAATGGCCCAGATTCAGAACACTGACAACACCAAATCCTGGTGCGAACCCGGAGCTGCAGCGCCTCTCATTCCCACGGGCGGGAACGCAGAAGGGCACAGCCCCCGTGGGGGCGGCTGGGCAGGCCCTTACAAAGCTGAACCTCCTCCACTACCAGCGACTGTATGCCAACAGAATGGACAACCTAGAAGAAACTGACACATTCTTAGAAAGGCACAGCCTTCCAAGACTGAACCACGAAGAAAGAAAATATGAATAGGCCAATCACAAGTGCAGAAATTGAAACTGCGATTTAAAAACTTCCAACAAACAGAAGTTCAAGACCAGATGGCTTCTCCGGCGAATTCTATCAATTATGTAGAGAAGAGGTAACACCTATCCTTCTGAAACTATTCCAAAAAATTGCAGAGGAAGGAACATTCCCAAGCTCATTCTATGAGGCCACCATCACCCTGATACCAAAACCAAACAAAGATATCACAAAAAAAGGAAATTTCAGAGCAACATCACTGATGAACATAGACGTAAAAATCCTCAACAAAATATCAATACTAGCAAACTGAATCCAACAATGTATTAGAATGATCATACACCATGATCAAGCAGGAGTTATCCCAGGGATGCAAAGAATTTTTGAACATCTGCTAATCAATCAGTGTGATAAACAACATCAACTGAGTGTAACAACCATATGATCATCTCAATAAATGCCAAAAAGGCTTTTAACAAAATTTAACACTCATTTATGACAAAACCCCCCAAAAAGTGGACATAGAGGGAAACTTCCTCAACATAATAAAGGCCATATGTGACAAACCCACAGGTAACATCACTCTCAATGGTAAAAGCTGAAAGCATTTCCCCTAAGATCAGGAACAAGATAAGGATGTCCACTCTCACAACTATTATTCAACATAGAGTTGAAAGTTCCAACCACGGCAATGATAGAAGAAAAATAAAATGGATCTGAGTTGGAAAAGCAGTCAGACTGTCACTGTTTGCAGATGACATGATACCATACAAAGAAAATCCTAAAGATGTCACCAGAAAACTGTGAGAGCTGATCAATGAATTTAGTAAAGTCGCAGGATACAAAATTAAATATGCAGAAATCTCTTGCATTCCTGTACACTAATAATGAAAGATAAGAAAGACAAATCAAGGAAACGATCCCATTTACCTTTGCAACAAAAAGAATAAAATACCTAGGAATAAATGTGCCTAAGAAAACAAAAGACTTATATGCAGAAAGCTGGAAGAAACTGATGAAAGAAATCAAAGACAACACAAACGGAGCGATATACCATGTTCTTGGATTGAGATAATCGATATTGTGAAAATTAGTATACTACCCAAAGCAATCTACAGATTCAATCTAATCACTATCAAATTACCAAAGGCATTTTTCACAGAACTGGAACACAAATTTTACGATTTGTTTGCAGCCACAAAAGACCCTGAATAGTCAAAGCAATCTTGAGAAAGAAAAATGGAGCTGAAGGAGTCGGCCTCCCTGACTTCAGACGCTCCTACAAAGCTACAGTCATCAAGACAGGATAGTGCTGGCACAAAGGCAGAAACACAGAGCCATGGGTCAGGACAGGAGGCCGGAGACAAACCCTCGCCCCTGTGCTCACCTCGTCTGTGACAAGGAGGCAAGAATATATAATGGAGAAGAGACAGCCTCAGAAAAGACAGCCTCTTCAATAAGTGATGCTCAGAAGACTGGACAGCTACACGTAAAAGAATGAAATTAGAACACTCCCTAACACCATACACACACACAAAAACACCTGAAATGGATTAAAGACCTAAACATAATGACGGACATTATAAAATGCTTAGAGATAAAGACAGGCAGAACCCTCTGATATAAATTGCAGCAAGATTTTTTTTTGATCCAATTCCTAGAGTAATGGAAATAAAAACAAAAATAAGCAAATGGGATCTAATTAAACTTAAAAGCTTTCACACAGCAGAGGGAACCATAAACAAAAGACAATGCTCAGAATGGAAGAAAATATTTGCAAACAAAGCAACTGACAAGGGATTAATCTCCAAAATACACTAACAGCTAAAGCAGCTCAATATTTAAAAAAAAAAAAACAAACCCAATCAAAAAATGGGCAGAAGATCTAAATAGACATTTCTCCGATGAAGACATACAAATGGCTAAGAGGCACATGAAAAGATGCTCAACATCACTAATTAACAGAGAAATGCAAATCAGAGCTACAATAAGGTATTACCCCACACTGGGCAGAATGCCCATCATCAGGAAGCCTACAAACAGTTAATGCTGGAGAAAGTGTGGAGAAGAGGATCCTTCATCGCCTGTTGGGGAATGTAAATTGGTAAAACCACTATGGAGGACAGTGTGGAGATTCCTTAAAAAGTAAAAAATAGAGAACCACTATGTGATCCAGCAATCTCACGCCTTGACATATATGCAGAGAAAATCATAATGTGAAAAGATGCGTGCATCAGTGTTCAACGCAGCTCGGTGTACAACAGCCAAGGCATGAAGCCATCTAAATTTCTTCCAAAAGCAGAGGAATGGACAAAGAAGATGTGGTACATATATTCAATGGACTGTTACTCAGCCATTAAAAAAAGAACAAAATAACACCATTTGCAGCAACATGGATGGACCTAGAGATTATTACACTAAGTGATATAAGTCAGACAGAGAAAGACAAGTATCATATGATATCACTTACATGTGGAATATAATAAAAACGATACAAGTGAACTTACTCACAAAACAAACTGATCTCAAAATCAAACTTGACTGTTTGATTCTGAAACATGGAGAAGACATGGCCGGAAGTGCTGAATTAGGAGATTGGGATTAACATATACACACTGCTGTTTATAAAATAGATAAAAAAATAAGGAATAACACAGGAAACTCTACTCAATATTCTGTAATAACCTATATGGGGAAAAAATAGAATATGTGTAATTGCTTCACTTTGCTGTACACCTGAATACAACATTGTACTTCAATTATACTCCAATAAAAATTTTCTAAATAAAATACCCTCTTACAGTAAGATCCAGCAATTGCACTCCTTGGTATTTACCCAAAGGAGTTGAAAACTTACGTCCACACAAATACCAGTATGTGGGTGTTTATAGCAGCTTCATCCATAATCACCAAAACTTGTAAGCAACCAAGATGCTCTTTAGTAGGTAATGGATAAATACACTGTGTACATCCAGGCAATGGAATAATATTCAGTGCTAAAAACAAATGAGCCATCAAGCCATGAAAAGACATACGAGGAATTTAAAAAGAAAAGCTGCATACTGTATGATTCTAACTATATGGCATTCTGGAAAAGGCAAGACCAAGGAGACAGTAAAAAGATTACTGATTGCCAGGGATTTGGAGAGGGCCGGATGAACAAGCAGAGCACTGAGGACTTTTAGGCTTGTGAAAATACTCCATCTGATATAATAATGATGGATACATATCATTATACATTTGTCCAAATCCATAGAGTGAACACCGAGAGTGAATCTGAATGAAAACTATGGACTTTGGGTGATAATGATGTGTTGTTATAGGTTCATCAATTGTAACTAATACACCTCTTTGCTGGGGAACATTGCTAGTGGGGGAAGTTATACAAGTATAGGTGCAGGCCATATGGGGAATCTCTGTACTTAGCTCTCATTTTGATGTGAAACTCAAACTGCTCCAGGAAAAAAAAAATACACATGTATTTAACATTTTACTAGAAAATCTTGTCAGGGCAAATAGGCAAGAAAAAGAAATAAAATTCATACAGACTAAAACTAACAAGTAAAGATATCTCTATTCAAAGATGAGATGGCTGGATGGTATCACCGACTTGATGGACATGGGTTTGGGTAGACTCCAGGAGTTGGTGATGGACAGGGAGGCCTGACGTGCTGCAATTCACAGGGTCGCAAAGAGTCGGACACGACTGAGCGACACCTGAACTGAACTGAACTGACTCAAAGATGGCATGATTTTTTTATACATAAAACTTTAAGGCCTAAAAACACTATTAAATTAGTTCAACAAGATAGCAGGATACTAGAATAATATTTTAAAATCAAATGCATTTATCTACACCAGCAATTAATAATCCCAAATTGAAATTACTCAAAACAAAACTTCATTCACCCAGGTACTATAGGGAGTTGCCACAGCCAATTTGAGAAGCCCCTTGGCTTCAGATGAACCAAAATGTTTGTTTCAATATGGAATTTTGTTACTAAGATGGTGCAAATAGGCAGATTCCCCGGTGGCTCAGATGATAAAGAGTCTGCCTGCAATGTGGGAACCCAGGTTCAATCCCTGGGTCAGGAAGATCCCCTGGAGAAGGAAATGGCAACCCACTCTGGTATTCTTGCCTGGAGAATGCCATGGTCGGAGGAGCCTGGCGGGCTACAGTCCATGGGGTCACAAAGAATCGGACATGACTGAGTCACTTCACTTTCACTTTATGGTGGAAATATCTGAAGAATCACTGTCTCCCATGTGAGAGATTCTGGGTAACTACTGAGTGAAATCAATTTGTTGCCAGAAGGAATCGTACACGTTTGGAAGGAAAATTAACAGAAACACTTTCAACAAACAAAAAAAAAATCCCTGTTTAGGAATAAGAAAACCAACAGCTTTAAGCATATGAGAAATTGAGGTTTCTTTTGAAGCCATTTAATCAGAGAAATATTGTTAAAGGAATACGCTGTAGATATACCTAATCAGTTTGCAATCTACTAGAAATAACTCATCTAAAGAGCAGAGTCGGACACTACTAAAGCAACTTAGCATGCATGCACATACATTTCTAGCATCAAAATCAAAAGAACTTGTCAAAAGACATACTCGACTGTACTAATCACACACACACATTCACTCAACCTAAGAAATTCACAAGGTGTCTTTTTAATCTGCTTAGAAGTTTTCACAATGGGTAAGAGTCACCCTTTTGATTTGATCCTTGCTGCCTAAGCTCTGTCATCCTTTACTGAACAAAGACTTTCTGAAATTTACCTTTAACCATTTGATGATAAAAAAAGCAGTGGTCTCTTCCAAATCTACGTGTTCTGGAATGGTCTCTATACTCTTTTGTCCAACAATTTATTCAGACCACAGTTTTATAAAATGTTCATCATTGAATAAGATGAATAGTTATAATTAGATATCAGTTAACTTCTAGTCTACCTAATAGCTATTACACTAATGCCACATATATTTAGTTTTCATTAAGTCAGACCCCTTTTCTAGATGCCATTATTTATAATAGTTAGAATGGGCCAGGTGTGCGAATAAATAACCCCACGTCTCAGTGGCTTAGTTACACTTTTCGCCAACACAGGCAGCAAGCAACTGCCCATGCTAGTTGCTCAGATATACAGGTCAGTGGGGCAGCCGTCTTTTCAAAAATTACCAAAAGAGGGGAAAAACCTCTGGAGGGTGACAAGCAAACAAATTCTCGGACTCAGAGACAGACGTTAGTACTGCTAGTGCGTGCGTGCTAAGTCGCTTTAGTGTCTGACTCTTTGCGGTCCTATGGACCGCAGCCCCCCAGGCTCCTCTGTCCATGGAATTCTCCAGGCAAGAATACTGGAGTGGGCTGCAGTGCCCTCTTCCTGGGGATCTCCCCAACCCAGGGATCGAACCCACGTCTCTTACGTTTCCTGCATTGGCAGGCAGGTTCACTAGCACCACGGGGGAAGCCCTCTACTGCTAGTAACTCACCCCAAGTCACATGACTTCAGTCAACCACAGGTATTTTCAGAAATGCAATTGTCTCCTCTTTTCTCTTCTCAGCCATCCTATGCGCGGTTAAGTTCTCTCCTCACCATGTCTTCTCACAAGACTTTCAGGATCAAGCGATTCCTGGCCAAGAAACAAAAGCAGAATTGTCCCATTCCTCAATGGATTCGAATGAAAACTGGCAATAAAATCAGGTACAACTCCAAGAGAAGACATTGGAGAAGAACCAAGCTGGGTCTATAAGAAGCAAGCTGGGTCTATAAGAAGTGGTCTTAATATGTGTGGCACACATGTTAACACCACTTTTTTATGCAGCCAAATCACAATGAGAACATCACTACTGTAATGCTTGGCTCCTGATGTTATTTCCTCACTATCAGTCTGAGACCCAGTAATAAATATGAAACGTTGGAATTGTTATTGTATTATATGGTCTGTGATGACGTACTGAATAAATACTGTCAGTTAGAAAAAAAAAAAAAAGAAATGCAATCGTTACATGTGCCCTGAAGACAAAGACACAGTGTTAGAGGGGAATTTATTGACTTATGGGTGGGGGGTATTTATCCCCATAAAAAGTCAAAAGGATTTCAGAAATAATGGTTAAACTGGAAAACCTTTTTTGATATTAAAGCAGACTATCAGGCAAAAATATGTGTGGACATATGCAGAATGAGAAAAATGTTACATTAAAAGTGCTAAAACTGAAGAGACACACTACAGTGGAAAATATATTTCACTTCCAATTTAAATATACCATTTTTCCTAGTCCCTCTGCTGGAGCAATCACAATGTAATAATACCTTACGTCATTTAGGAAAACTCCAGTTCACCTATCAAGGTTAATCATAACATTTGCCTTTCATTTAACTGCAATACTTGCTGTCTCAAATTGGCAATCTCTGCCCCACAGAGAATTAGCAAATGATATAGTTCAAAGGGATTTTAAAGGCATTTAGGAGTATAACCCTAAACACGATTGCTTCTCTTAACTTAGCTGTGGACTCCACATGCGTGCGCTCATGTCTGATGATTTGCAACCCCATGACCGTAGCCCACCAGGCTCCTCTGTCCATGGGATTTCCCAGGCAAGAATACTGGAGTGGGTTGCCATTTCCTTCTCCAAGGAATCTTCCTGACCCAGGGATCCAACCCATGGCTCCTGCCTTGGCAGGTGGATTCTTTACCACTGAGCCACCTGGAAGTCCCTAGCCTCAAATTGGATAAGGTAAAAAGTGGCAGAATTCTAAGTCACTCAAAAGCAGGTGGTAATGCTGGGGTTAAAAATCAGACCAGCCAGCATTAGCATCACTGCTTTGGGTTATAATATATGCCATTTCATTTGATCCACTGAAGTCAACAGCATAGATTAATTACTCATTAATCAAAATGTATTAAAAATATTTCCATTCACAATGGCAGAGAAAACATGCTGTGAGATACCTAGAAACGCAATTTCAAAATTTTATCTTTTTAAGGAGCATGGTATTAATAGATCGTCAAAGAGACAGAATAAGAGAATGCTGAGCTCAAACACGTATTCAGGTGCATGTGTGGAGACCTGGCTTATGAAAGAGGGTTTTACAAATCACTGGTAAATGATGGCTTTTTATTAAATGCTAATGGGAAAATTGAACATCCTGGGGGGGAGAGAAATACATATATATATATATATATATACATATACATATACATACAGACATATATATATATCACTTGTTCACATCACAGACTAGAGTCAAGCCCAAATATTCTAAACATCTCAATGAGGAAAGCTAATCTAAAACGTCTAGAAAATATATAGATAATTATCCTTAGGATATCAGGGTAAGGACGGTTTTCGTAAAGCAGCATAATGATAATGGAAATTCTGTTACATATGTGCCATAAAATAAATTATGAAGCAATTCAAGACATGAGACACAGACAAGGAGCTTATTCGAGCAGCCTGTATAAAGAAAGCCCAAAATCAATAATGTACAAAATATGTATGCACATTTCACCTGAAAAGCAATAAACACATTGAAAGAAAATGTTCAACCTCACTGGTAATCAGGAAGAATGCAAATTGAAGCCAATATTTCAGTCTTACAGGGGAGAAAATGTTGTATATTTCGAGGAAATTGATCTTAGGAGAGAAACACCAGATTGTGTTATTAATGACTCATATGACAACGAGAGCAATAAGTACATATTCTTCTTTGATATTATTTGTAGGTTCTTCTTTTTTTTTTTTGGCTTCCTCCCCTACATCAATTTTTACTATAAATAGTTCAGGGACAGACAGCAAAGAGGATATAATCAAAGTATGCCGGAAAATAACGTGTGCAGCCGTCTTAAAGGAATTGAGAAGCTTGCAGCATCATTGAACTGACAGCCCTGCAGAAAACACACACCTACACAAGAAATGTAGCCTGAAGACAAGACACTCCTGGCATATAATTTAGCAGGGTGCTAATTAGATGAACAACAACAAGAAACAGGCCAAGAAGATACTTTTGGAGATTGTTTAAATGCTGAATGGGTAAAATAAAATGCTATATATTATCATCTGAAGTCAAGATAGTTGGTTATGTATGGCTGCATAACCTACCACCTCCAAACACAGGAGCTTAATGCCATAATTTATAATTATTTGTTATAGTCATGTGGGTTGACATGGCTCAGTTAGCAAAGTCTTACTTGGGGTCTCATACATAATTGCCATCAGATGATGGCTAGAACTAGAGAGTCACACATCAAGCATATCAGTAAGCATGTGGGAACATCTGAAGGATGGTGGGGGGGGATCCTTACATGTCCTGGCTTTTCCCAGAATACTAAGATGGTACCTGCCAGAACCTTGTAACTGGCCTCCAAAATCCCAGATCATCCATTCCATTCAAGCGAGTCACCAAGGACAGTCCAAATTAAAGAGGGCTGGAGATAGGGGTGGGCTGGACCCATCTCTTGCCGTGAGAAGTAGCATGTGAGCAAAGAAAGGAAGAGATGGAGACAAGGCAGTCCACAGGATAGCTTTGACATTCCTTCACTCCCCGAGTGTGTTACTAAAATGATTCTGAAGAGCAAGTTAGCGCTATGTGTGAAAGGACCAGTTCAAGCTCTTATCCCAAGCCATGCCAAATCACTGCAGGTGGGGACTACAGTCACAGATTAGAAGATTCTTGCTCCTTGGAAGAAAAGCTATGACAAATCTAAACAGTGAGACATCACTTTTCCGACAAAGGTCTGTATAGTCAAAGCTATGGTTTTTCCAGTAATCATGTATGGGTGTGAGAGTCGGTTCATAAAGATGGCTGAGAAATGAACAATTGATGCTTTCAAGTTACGGTACTGACGAAGATTCTTGAGAGTCCCTTGGACTGCAAGGAGATCAAACCAGTCAATCTTAAAGGAAATCAACCCTGAATATTCGTTGGAAGGACTGATGCTGAAGCTTCAATACTTTGGCCATCTGATGCGAAGAGCTGGCTCATTGGAAAAGACCCTGATTCTGGGAAGGACTGGGGGCAAGAGGAGAAGGGGGCGGCAGGATGAGATGGTTGGATGGCTTTACTGACTCAACTGACATGAGTCTGAGTAAGCTCCAGGAGATAGAGAAGGACAGGGAAGCCTGGCGTGCTGCAGTCCATGGGGTTGCAAAGAGTCGGACAAGA
This sequence comes from Bubalus bubalis, assembly GCF_019923935.1. Classification (NCBI taxonomy): domain Eukaryota; kingdom Metazoa; phylum Chordata; class Mammalia; order Artiodactyla; family Bovidae; genus Bubalus; species Bubalus bubalis. Next base: position 3,530,330 of record NC_059174.1, on the reverse strand, counting down.
CTGAGCGACTGAACACCAGCAAATGCCCAGGCCCAGGTCAGTGCCAACACAATCATGGGTCATGAGTCCCACCATGAGAAAGGGGTGGTTGTACCTCTATATCCTGAAAATAACTCCTTCTATGGCAGATCGAGTCACTTGGCTTTTTTCAAGGCATTGGTTGCATCACTGAATGTCAATCAAATCAACTCTAAGCAATCAAATTGATTTTGTGAAATGAAATTGATTAAATGTTCTTCTGGAAATAGTGCAGATCTAAAGAAATTTCATCCTTGGTATTATTCCATTCATGTAGCCTTAGCTTTCCTTAAAGTCAGATACAGTATCAGTTTATTTCACCAAAAAGCAATGAATACGTCAGAGTATTTCCTCCTGATACTTATATCTTTTTCTTCTCTGCACTGTGTTCCAAGTAAATAGCTAATTATAATGTCCAGCTTAGAGTATGTGTGTTAACTCTCATCATCAATAATTAATTTTTAATTGACTTCCTGAGTTTTTGTATTGTTAATTTCTTGACTTAAAAAAACATAAATTCTTCCTCAAAATCTGTCTCAGAATTTTTCTGTGTGAATAAAAACTATTTTATAATTTATCAGCCACTAGACAGATTTCTCTTTTTAACTGAGGTAAGAATGCATTACATGAGATCTACCATAACATATTTTTTAATTCATGACACAGTATTGTCAGCTACAGAGGTAATGATGCACCTGAGTGGATTTGGAACTTACTCATCTTGTGCCTGAAACCTTACGCATATTGAACAACAGCTTCCCATTTCCCCTCCTCCCAGGCCCTGGCAACCACCATCCCACCCTCTGGTTCTTTTTTTTTTTTTTTTTCCACCCTCTGGTTCTATGTGTTTGACTATTTTAGATATTTCATTGAAGTGGAACCATGCAATATTTCTCCCTTTGTAACTGGCTTATTTTTCTTAGCATAATGCCCTCTAGGTCTATCCATAGACCTAGAGGGCAGGGTTTCCTGCCTTTTAAAGGCTGAATATTATTTCATGGTACATATGTGTATATGTATGTATGAGTGTGTGTGTGTATATATATATATAAAATGTGTGTGTGTGTATATATATATATATATAAAATGTGTGTGTGTGTATATATATATATAAAATGTGTGTGTGTGTATATATATATATAAAATGTGTGTGTGTATATATAAAATGTGTGTGTGTATATATATATATAATGTGTGTGTATATATATATAAAATGTGTGTGTGTGTGTGTGTGTATATATATATATATATATATATATATAATTTCCTTTAACCGTATATCTACTGATGGATGTTCAGGTTATTTCCGTATCTTGGCTATTGTGAATAATGCTACAGTTAACATGGTAATATAACTATCTCTTCAAGACCTTAATTTTAATTATTTTGGATATACATCCAAAAGTAGGATTTTGAATCATATGAGAGTTATATTTTAAAATTTTGAGGGCCCTCTATAATATTTTCCTTACCACTGCACCAATTTTACATTCCCACCAACAGCACACAGATCCCTTTTACACACATCTTTGCCAGCATTTATCTTTGGGGTTTTTTCTTTTTATAATAGCCATTCTAACAGGTGTGAGGTAATATCATGTTGTGGTTTTGATTTGCATTTACCTGATGATTAGATATGTTGAGCATTTTTGTATATTCCTATTGGCCATTTGTACTTCTTTGAAGACATATCTATTCAAGTCCTCTTGCACATTTTTTTAAACTGCATTATTTGGGGTTTTAAATTTTTTTGCTGTTGAGTTGTAGAAGTTTCTAATATGTTTTGGAAATCAATCACTTGTCAGACATGTGACTTGCAAGTATTTTCTCCTATCTCACGGATTGCTTTCTCTCAGCTGGTATTAGCTTTTTGTTTGTTTTTAGTTCAGTATAATCCTACTTGTATCTTTTTTTTTGTTTTTACTTGGAGTTTTGGTGTAATACCCAAGAAAATCAGTGCCAAGAGCAGTGTCATAAAGTTTTCCTTTACCTTTTCTTCTAGGAGTTTTATAGGTTCACGTCTTATGTTTAAATTCTTAGTCTATTTTAAGTTGATTTTCCTGCTGCTGCTGCTGCTGCTGCCAAGTCACTTCAGTCGTGTCCGACTCTGTGCGACCCCATAGATGGCAGCCCACCAGGCTCCTCTGTCCCTGGGATTCTCCAGGCAAGAACACTGGAGTGGGTTGCCATTTCCTTCTCCAGTGTTGATTTTCCTATATGGTATGAAATAAGGGTCAAATTTTTCTCTTTTGCAAATGAGCATTCAGTTTTCCCAGCACTATTTGTTAAAGAGACTTCAGGAAAACAATTGTTCTTATTAAAAATAACAATTTCAAACCATTAAAATATTTTTTGCTCTCAGGAATTTTTGTGAAATTCAGGTATTATATGAAAAGTTTAGCTATACAATTTAGCTTTCCTATATTCCGTTATTACCTGACCACAGGCACTGGGAGATTCTGAGGTCAAAATACTTCTTTTATTGCTCAATTTCTTTTTTTGCTGTCAGTCAAGGATCTCCTCTACATTACAAAAAAGACTATGCTGTAACTTTTACTGAGAATAGTTGATACCAAGATCTATTCTCTAATCCTTCCCTCTTTTATCTGACCACTGTAGCTCAAAGAATAAAATAATAGCCAAACTGTCTAAATGCCATGGTATACTTTGCTATAATCCTGGCACATAGGGCAATCCCAATGATCGCATCAACATCTTCATATCTTCATGTGTCTGTATGAAAGGTATTTTACAAAAGAAACTAATGAACTAAAATCAGTAATAAAATGAGTAAAGAATCAAGAATTTTTCACTGTTGATTTTACAGATATCTTTAAAATTTCATACCACTTTTAAAAATGCCTATATATAAAATATATAAATTATAACATTATATATATATATATAATGTTACAATGGTATTACTTGATTCCCCAAGTCCTCCTTTTCAGAAAAGGCAAACCACAGTTCCATAAATTCATATATGAACTATCTTGCAAATTGCAAAGTTAATTCTGCAACATCATGGTGAAAAAATAACTTACCTTTGCATTACAGTATTTACAAGCATTTGATTTTTCTCTTCCATCAGAAAATGCAGCAGTTTCACTTTTAAAAACTTGCATTTAGGGAGTATCTTGTTCTGAAGGCGATGGAAGTTGTCATAGAAACAACCATAATTACAGGAGAGACATTTATCAGGGAAGGAAAGATTTATCTTAAAGTCCGATCTACTTCTTTTTGTTGTTGAGGAAATGAGTCATTTTTGTTTGATTGAGAAGCAAGTTTTCTATTTCACAAGGATGCAGAGGATTATTGAGCTTCTAGATTTCCACTCCCCAGATTCCTTTCTTCCAGGTATCCTGAGGATCAATTTAAAGTCAATGTCCTGCATCCTACACCTGCTGCTGAAGATGTGATGCCTTCTCACAAGATTGATTTTAGGAATCATGTGATGAATACAACAGGCTATTGTTTGCATTTGAGAGGGAAAATAACACCCATGATGTTTCCCAAGGTAAATAATTGTCTTCCATAATATTTATCCTTGGTGTATTCAGAATTAGTGGGAAAGCACAGGGGTAGAAGCAGAGAGACATGTGTAAATACCTCATTTATAACTATAACTTTATCTCCATGACCATAAATATCTTAACTGTTGTGTCCAGTGCATAAAAAATACATGTCTTAAATATATGTATATATCTTATGTTAAATATATTTATATATTGATTTATAAAACTAAATCTGTATTTATACATACTATAAATGTGCATTTTAAAGCATTGTATTCAATTTATATGTACATATATTTCTTTCCTGATATTTTAAAAGTTGAGAATTTCTCTGAGTTTCTTCCCAGAACAGATTTATGGTACCTTTCAAAACACAGAGTATAAGAAATTAAAATAATATTATAAACAGGATGGGGAACACATGTATACCTGTGGCAGATTCATTTTGATATTTGGCAAAACTAATACAATTATGTAAAGTTTAAAAATAAAATAAAATTTAAAAAAATAATAATAATAATAGAATTTTAGAGACAAGATGGCTAAGTAGAAGGATGTAAGCTTACTCCTTCTTATGGAAACACAAAAATCACAACTAACTGCTGAAAAACCAGCAACAAAAAAATGTTGGAACTTACCAAAAAAATATACTCTACACCCAAAGACAAAGAGGAAGCTACAACAAGATGGGAGGAGGGCACTATCATAATAAATACAAATTCCATACAGGCTGGGTGGGCAACCCAGAAACTGGAAAACAATTACACCACAAAAGTTCTCCCACAGGAGTGAAAATTCTGAGTCAGGTTCCCCAGCCTGGGGTTCTGGCAGCTGCAGGAGCCCCAGAGAATCTGGCTTTGAAGGCAGAGGGGTTTGACCCCATGACTTTCATAGGACCGGAGGGAACAGACACTCCACTGCTGGAAGGCACACACACAGTCTCGTTCGCACAGGGACCCAGGGGAAAAAAGTGACCCCAGAAGAGACTGGGCCAGACTTACCTGCTAGCAATGGAGGGTCTCCTACAAGGACAATCCAAAAACTACTAACTAAATGGCATTAAGAGCATACATATAGGTAATTATCTTAAAAATGTAAATGGATTAAATGCTCCAACCAAAAGACACAGACTGGCTGAATGGATATTAAAACAAGACCCACAGATATGCTGTCTATAAGAAACCCACTTCAAACCTAGGGACACATGCAGACTGAAAGTGAGGGGATGGAAAATGTATTCCTTGCAAATGGAAATCAAAAGAAAGCAGGAGTAGCAATACTCATATCAGACAAAATGGACTTTAAAATAAAGACTGCTACAAGAGACAAAGAAAGATACTACATAATGATGAAGGGAACAATCCAAGAAGATATAACAATTGTAAACATATATGCACCCAACATACGAGCACCTCAATATATACAGCAAATACAAAGAGCCATAAAGGGAGAAATCAACAGTAACTCAATAACAGTGGGGAATTTTAATGCCCCACTTTCACTGATGGACAGATCACCCAGACAGAAAATCAATAAGGAAACATGAGCCTTAAATGACATGTCAGACCTGACAAACTTAATTGATATTTATAGAGCATGCCATCTGAAAGCAGCAGAATACACATGCTTCTGAAGTGCACATTCTCCAGGATTGATCACATTCTGGGCCACAAAGTGAGCCTTGGTAAATTTAAGAAAACTGAAATCAATCAAGCATCGTTTCCAACCACAATGCTATGAAATTAGAAATATACAACCACAATGCTATGTAGTATTAAAAAAAAAAAACTAAAAAACACAAACATGTGGAGGCTAAACAATATATTACTAAACAACCAATGGATCACTGAAGAAACCACAGAGGAAATTAAAAAAAAGAAAACCTAGAGACAAATGAAAATGAAAGCATGGTGATCCGAAACTCATGGGACACAGCAAAAGCCCTTCTAAGAGGGAAGTTTATAGCAATATAATCTTACCTCAGGAAACAAGAGAAATCTCAAATAAACAACCTAACCTTACTCCTAAAGCAAAGAAGAACAAAGAAAACCCAAAGCTGGTAGAAGGAAAGAAATCATAAAGATGAGAGGAAAAATAAGTGAAATAGAGCTGAAGAAAACAATAGAAAAGATCAATGAAACTAAAAGCTGCTTCTCTGAAAAGATAAAATTGATAAAACTTTAGCCAGACTCATCAAGAAAAAGAGAAACAGGGTTCAAATCAATAAAATTAGGAAGAAAAGAGAAGTTACAGTGGATATCCCAGAAATACAAAGGATAATAAGAGACCACTCTAGCAACTATATGCCAATAGAATGGATAACCTAGAAGAAATGGGCAAATTCTTAGAAAAGTACAGTCTCTCAGGATGGAACCAGGAAGAAATATGAAATACAAACAGACCAATCACAAGTACTAAAATTGAAACCATGATTTTAAAAATTCCCAACAAAGGAAAGTCCAGGATCAGATGGCTTCATAGGTGAATTCTATCAGACATTTAGAGAAGAGTTAACACCTATCCTTCTGAAACTATTCCAAAAAATCACAGGAAGGAACACTCCCAAACTCATTCTATAAGGGCACCACCATTCTGATAGCAAAATGAAAGAAACCTCAAAAAATGAAAATTACAGGCCAGTATCACTGATGAACATAGACAAAAAAACTTCAACAAAATATTAGCAAACCAAATCCAACAATGCATTAAAAGGATCATACACCATGATCAAGTGGGATTTATCCCAGGGATGCAAGGATTTTTCAGTATCTGCAAATCAATCAGCAGGATAAATCACATCAACAAACTGAAGAAAAACAACCATATGATCATATCAATAGATTCAAAAAAGCCTTTGACAAAATTCAGCACCCATTTTTGATAAAAACTCTCTAGAAAGTTGACACAGAGGAAACCTATCTCAACATAATACAGGCCACAAACTCATAGCTCAGTGCTAAATGCGACAAACACCACATTCAGTGGTGAATAACTGAAAGCACTGCCTCTAAGATCAGGAACGAGACAGTGACGCCCACTCTCGCCACTTTTATTCAGCGTAGTTTTGGAAATCCTAGCCATGGCAATCAGGGAACACAAATTGGAAAAGAAGTAAAACTGCCGTTGCTACAGATGACATGATACTATACATAGAATATCTTGAAGATGCCATCAGAAAACTCCTAGAGCTAACTGACGAATTCGATAAAGTTGCAGGATACAAAATTAATGCACAGATATTCGCTGCATATCTTTTATACTAACAATGAAAGATTAGGAAGAGAAATTAAGGAAACAATCATATTTACCATCACACCAAGAAGAATAAAATACATTGGAATAAATCTACTTAAGGAAGCAAAAGACCTGTACTTTGAAAACTATAGGACACGGGTGAAAGAAATCAAATACAACACAGACAGGAAGACAGGAAGATCTGCTCCAGGAGGAAATGGCAACCCACTCCAGTATTCTTGCCTGGAGAATTCCATGGATAGAGGAGCCTAGTGGGCTATTGTCCATGGGGTTGCAAAGAGTCGGACATGACTGCGAGACTAACATTTTTACCATGTTCTTGGAATGGAAGAAATCAGTATTGTCAAAATGACTATGAAAGGTAATCTACAGATTCAATGCAATCCCTAATAAATTATCAATGGCACTTTTCACAGAACTAGAACCAAAAAAAAAAAAAACTTAAAATTTTTATGAAGACACAAAAGATCCTGAAAAGCCCACACAATCTTGAGAAAGAAGTGAGCTTGAGAAACCAGGCTTTCTGACTTCAGACTATATTACAAAGCCACAGTCATCAAAATGATATGGTATTGGCACAAAAACCCACATAGGCCAATGGAACAGGGTAGAAAGCCTAGAAATAAACCCACACACTTATGGCCAATTAATCTCCAACAAAGGTGGTAAGACCATATACAATGGAGAAAAGACAATCTCTGCAATAAATGGCACTGGGAACACTGAAGAGCTATGTGTAAAAAATAAAATAAAATTAGAACATTAACACCATTCACAAAAATAAACTCCAAATGAATTAAAGACCAAAATGCATAGCCACATTCTATATGGCTCTTAGAGGAAAACATGGGCAGAACAGTCTGACATAAATTGCAGCAGTTTCTTTTTTCAATCCATCTCTTAGAGTAATGAAAATAAAAACAAAAATAAACAAATGAGACCTAATCAACCTCAAAACTTTTTGCACAGCAAAGGAAACCATAAATGAGATGAAAAGACAACCCATAGAAGGGGAGAAAATATTTGCAAGATGTGACTGACAAGGGATTAATCTGCAAAATTTAAAAATAGCTCATGTGGCTCAATATATTAAACACACACACACACACAGCAATCAAATACTGGGTGGAAGATATCAATACACATTTCTCCAAAGAAGGCATGCAGATGGTCAAGAGGTGCATGAAAAGAGGTTCAACACTGCTAATTATTAGAGAAAAGCACATCAAAACTACAATGAGATATCACTTCACACCAGTCAGAATCAGTTCATTTCAGTTTAGTTGCTCAGTCGTGTCCAACTCTTTGCGACCCCATGAATCGCAGCATGCCAGGCCTCCCTGTCCATCACCAACTCCTGGAGTTCACCCAAACTCATGTCCATCGAGTCCGTGATGCCATCCAGCCATCTCATCGTCTGTCGTCCCCTTCTCCTCCTGCCCCCAATCCCTCCCAGGATCAGAGTCTTTTCCAATGAGTCATCTCTTCCCATGAGGTGGCCAAAGTACTGGAGTTTCAGCTTTAGCATCAGTCCTTCCAATGAACACCCAGGGCTGATTTCCTTCAGAATGGACTGGTTGGATCTCCTTGCAGTCCAGGGGACTCTCAAGAGTCTTCTCCAACATCACAGTTCAAAAGCATCAATTCTTTGGCGCTCAGCTTTCTTCACAGTCCAACTCTCACATCCATACATGACCACCGGAAAAACCATAGCCTTGACTTACATGGACCTTTGCTGGCAAAGTAATGTCTCTGCTTTTGAATATGCTATCTCCGTTGGTCATAAGTTTCCTTCCAAGGAGTAAGCGTCTTTTAATTTCATGGCTGCAATCACCATCTGCACTGATTTTGGAGTCCCCAAAAATAAAGTCTGACACTGTTTCCCCATCTATTTCCCATGAAGTGATGGGACCAGATGCCATGATCTTAGTTTTCTGAATGTTGAGCTTTAAGCCAACTTTTTCACTCTCCTCTTTCACTTTCATCAAGTTCCTCTTCATTTTCTGCCATAAGGGTAGTGTCATCTGCATATCTGAGGTTATTGATATTTCTCCCGGCAATCTTGATTCCAGCTTGTGCATCTTCCAGCCCAGCATTTCTCATGATGTACCCTGCATATAAGTTAAATAAGCAAGGTGACAATATACAGCCTTGATGTACTCCTTTTCCTATTTGGAACCAGCCAGAATGGCCATAATTAAAAAGTCTACAAACAATAAGTGTGGGATATCATATGATATCTCTTATATGGGGAAATCTAAAAAAAAATGATACAAACTTATTTACAAGACAGAAACAGACCTACAGACTTAAAGAACGAACTAATGTTTACCTGGCACGCAGGGGTGGCAGTTAGGAGAGAGATAGATTGAAAGTTTGTGACTGACATATACACACTGCTGTATTTAAAATAAACAACAAGGACCTACTGTATAGCACAGGTAACTCTGCTCAATACTCTGTAACACCTAAATGGGACAAGAATTCAAAATAGAATAGATAATGTATATGTACAACTGAATCACTCTGCTGTACACCTGAAACTAACAATGTTAATCGACTGTACGTCAATAACCATACACACAAAACGATAATAATGAACATAAGTAGGGAAAACCGGAAATGATGAAACAAGCAGTACATGATGGCATTTAGTGTGCGTGAAGATGGTGCAGTTGACTCCCCTCACTGTCTCAACAGCCCGTGCGGTGAGCAGCGTCCTCACCCTCCTGCCTGGCACTGTTCTAACGATGCCATCAATGTCTGCGCTTAGAGAACACACAATTCTCTCCACTTCTGAGAAAAACTTTCCCCAGAAGCACCAAAGACCCTTTGTAAAGCACTTAACTTTTTCAATAACATTTTATACTACAGCACATAGATTTCATCTTGTATGCGAAAACATCTCAAAAAATGACAAGGGTGGAAAATTATGTTTTAGGAAAAGCATTCTGTGATCGTGTCAGAAGGTTGGGTTCCTGGTTCATTTCTCCTCTGGATGAAATAAGGATAGAATTTGAGCATCCAGGTTGATGGACAGATTAAAACACTTCAGATCTAAATGTACCATTTCATTCAATTAGAATTCTTTGGTAAATTTCCATGAACCAAGTTATACTCACTGATAATTATTGGCGTGCAGGTGTTCTATTTTATCCTTTGTAAGTAGATTCGACCAGCCAGCCAGAAGTAGAACTTCATTCTTTGTAAGGAGAAGACTTTAACAAAGCCACAGGCTATGTATAAATTAGCCTTCTACCTGCTCTTATAGGTCTAATATAGGCAGAGACTGCTAGTGCTGGAAACCACACAGACACACACACACACACACACACACACACACACACACACACACTCCTAGAAGACTGAAACCTGTTATAAAGCACAGCCTTGGAAAAGTTTAGAGTGGCTGTACAGAGACCAAGAATCTCTGGATAAAGACCCAAACAAAATAAATATCCTCATGTATCAAAGATTAACTGTATGGATATCCCAGGCCTGTAGTTCTCTTGGGCTTCTAGATTTCACAAATCATTAAAGGTGTGCATACACAGTGTATGCTCACACGCATACAAACATGATAGCCCACACACTCTTATCTTTCCCTGAAAATTAAAGCTAGAGAGGGTGATTAAGCCTCCAAACATACATGTGCATGATACACACACACCCCTTACACTGGCTCCCACTATTATTTAAAAATATGAAGGTTATTTTAGCGAATCCAAAGGGCCAAATTAATTTAATACCAGGGGATGTCCGTCTCAAGAAAAATTCTACAAAGCAAAGTTTTCTTTTCTATTTTTTTTTTTTTTTTTGAGACACACTGCAGACTAGCACAAGCATTTGGTCCAACATTAAGGAAGGTCTGTCTTAGTAGGTGAATGCATGAATGTGCTGGATGGGATTCGATGAACCATTTGCAAGCTCTGGCCATGAAGGAGGTCCCGTGTTAGGGACAAAGCACTGTCTAAGAAATAACAAGTAAGCCTAATTTCTATGGAGAGGTGTAGACGTGAAACAGATGATACCACAAATGATACTGAAACTTCACTTGCATCAAGTTGTCTGAATGCAGAGTTCCAGGAGTAATGATTCATGAAATGAATTTTCTACCTGCCCAGTGCCCTCCTACAGCAGCTGCACAGCAGCAGGAAGACGTTCTGCTTTGTTTCTGCCATAGCAATTTGATCATGATCATTCATTCATTGAGTCAACACAGTTCTTAAGGACCCAGTATGTTCTGGGGACTTTTCCTGGGTATTCCAAATGATGTTGATATTCAATGACAACCAGATTAGCAAATAGCACATGCATTATTTGGCTTGGTCTTCTCTATAAATCTCCTTTATTTCCCCTTTCTCATTAAATGTCTTAAGAGAATACTCTCCAGTTTTAACTAGCAGAAATGACATGACATGGCTTCATCAAAAAAGAGGAGTTGCTAGGTTACCCTTACATCCTTTATTCAAAATGATCCTGTCTCTATTATATGCAGCAGAAAAGCCTCAAAATTGTTACTTTACTTCCTATTAGCTTTGATGGAAGTTTACTTGTATTCTTACTGTATTCTCAATCAGTTTTGGTAATATCATAGGGATACGGGAGGTAATAAAAACAAGGGGAGGGAGTTAGAGTCCCATGTAGCTTGACATTCTCCAAAATAATTCCATAAATAATGCAGTTGATGAAACCAAAATATTCAGATTTAAGAATTATAGTTAATGCCTATTTTTAATATCTTTAAAAGCTCAGGGAACTTCATGGAAGTTTAAATACTCCCAGTCCAGTCTTGGGAGGTGAATTTAATGGCCTACTTCTCTTTCTCTCTCCACACACACATACAGTAAAGATGATGGCAAATTAAAAATTTTTTAAAAAGATGTTTTGTTTTTGAGGAATTTGTTTTATGGGGGATTGCTGTCATTGTGTTTTCTTTATAAAAGTGGTAAAAGATAAAAATGTTTCTAGTATCCCAAAATATGGTTTGTTTATCCCAGATATCTCTTGGAGACAGAGAGAGATATATAGTTAATATATATAATCTAATGTATATTACATTAATATATATATATTTTATAATATAATATATATTATATAATATTATAATATATAAATTAATGTAGTATATATATTTTAATATATATACAATAAATTAATTATATATGTAAATATATAATAAATTAAATTATTATATATAAATATATTATATATAATATATACATATTTTAATATATATACAATATATTGAATATATATAATATATATTTTTAAAATGTATAAAAATACATATATAAATATATATTATATATAAAATATATATTAAAATATAAATATATATAAAATGTATATATGTGATAGAAATATGTTTATATTTATAATATATTATAAATAAAAATATAATAAATATACATTATTTATTATATATTTATATATGATATATAATATATTAATGTTAATTATTAATTAATATAATAATTATATAGTGATTAATAATGTAGGTTATATAATTAATATAATATAATTATTATACAATTAATATTAATATATGAATATATAATATATTTTATATATAAATATAAATATATATTTATAATATAATTTAAAATAATTATGTTATAATTTAATAATTTAATAAGTATTAAATTATAATATTTATATTGTTTACATAATTTATATTACTTATAATTATTAATTTAATAATTTTAAAATAATTATATATACTTATGTATATAAATATATATATAAATTCATTAAGGAAGTCTCTTTGCTCCCTTGTGCTCACAGTGTCATGTCTGGTATTTTTCAGTTACCACACCTATGGAATCTAGGCTTTTAATGATAAACTTCACATCCTTCCAAGGAGCGAAAGCTCCCCCTAACTTTCAACTTAAACTGTACTTTTACCCAAGGTTACTCTTTCCTCTCCAATGGCCTTCTCCACTTTGTTGCAATATGCCCTCTCTCCACAGACTTCCAGCCTAAAGCCATCCTTGGGCAGAGCCTGCTATACTTTGGTCACTACAGCTCTGGAAGGTTTCATCTCATGGGTAGATGGGTAGACGCAGGTCATAATTCAACAGCCTGTTCATCTGGGATCACCTTTGGCGACAATCTTGACCCTGTTTTCTTACATGATCTCCCTTCTTGCTCTGACTCCTCCCTTCTTGCCCTAGAAAGCAGTTCTACTTTTCATACTATTATGATCTGCTCAGTGAATGAACTTATATCCAAAGTTGAATGGAAAGAATAGGACTTCCCTGGTGGTCCAGCAGTTAAGACTTCACCTTCCAATGCAGAGAATGTGGGTTTGAATCCTGGTCAGGAAGCTAAGACCTCACATGCCTTGCAGCCAAAATATCAAAACATAAAACAGAAGCAATAATGTAGCAAATTCGATAAAGACTTTAAAAATGATTCACATAAAAAACAATCTTTAAAAAAAATTTGAATGGAAAACAACCCTAAAATGAGCAGAGGGGAAAAGTCAGATTGCATATACTTTGGCCTTTCTACTTTTACTTGACTGTATCTGTATTAGATATTCACTGCTGCATAATTACTTGCCACAGATATAATGGCTAAAACATACACACTATTTTCCAGTTTCTCTGGGTCAGGAAATCTGGGCACAGCTCAACTGGATCCTCTGCTTTTGTGTTTCTCAAAAGCCTGGCAATCAAGTTGTCAGCCTGGGTTGTGGTCTCATCTGAAGGTTTGGGGAAGAACTGGCTCACATGCTCACTTAGGGTCACTGGCCAAATGCAGTTCCCACTGGGGTGTTGGGTTGAGGGCCTCAGTTTCTAGCTGGCTGCCAGCTAGAAGTTGCCCTTGCCCTGTGGGCCTCTCCTACATGCCCATGTGCTTTATCAAAGCCAGCAAGAGAAAGTATCTGCTACTAAGACATAGATTACATTACGAGCAATGTAACCAATCACAGAATGTACTTGGGAAGTCATAAGCCATCACCTTTGGCCATATCCTATGGGCTGAAAAATTTCCAGTCCACACTCACAAGGATGGGGCCACAGAAAGGCTTGTACTGGGAGGCAGGGACACCTTAGAAGCCACCTATTTCAGCATCAGCATAGGAAAAAAGTGTCCTAGACGTCCATGACCACTAACAGCTATGGAAGCTTCATCTGTGGGCAAGTGACTGTTTTCACATGAATAAGATCTGTTTTTAAGGAGGCTACAAGCACAAGCTGGATCTTACTCAAAATGAGAATGTTTTATGTGTTTGCACAGCATCAGAGAGCTGGCTGCTGGTAGCCAGGTCCTCCTAAATTGACCTGGCTGAGGCAAGGATTAGATTTCAGGGAGAATCTTTCCACATAATGGCTTCTTAGCTATTATGTGAAAGGGTAGGCATGGGCCTGTAATTTATTCTTCCCTCCTCGGGGATCCCTGAAGAGGTATGATTCTGACCAGAATTCTTTTCAAATATTGACTGATAGAACATACTGGCAAAGAGGTAAATGAGCATCTTGAAAAGGTCTGCTATGCACTGATTACTGATTAAGAAATGATTTTATTAGCGTTGAATCCTGGTCCATCTGGATTGTTTTTATTAAATTCTCCTGCATATCATGTGTGGAAGCTATGCTGAAGCAAGGAAGTTACACCAAGAACCAGAAAAAGGGCATGTGTCTGGTGAGAGTCAGGAACTCAACAGTTCCCCTGGTTAACCCGTCACATGGGAGGTCAGTTTCTGACAGACTGCAGAGTATGTTCTAATGCAGGAAGGATGCTGAGGAGGCTGTACGGCAGCGTTGCAGTCTCCCACACGTTGTGTACTTTCCTGCTTCTGTCTTATACCCACTGGTAAGCAGACATAAGCCTAGCACTGGGTGAGTCAGTAGCATCTTTCTGAGCGGTGGGCATTATAAGGGTGAAGGCATTGGAGTGATGTATCTACTTAACAGCTTCATTGAGATATAAGTGGAATACAAAAAACTGCATGTTTTGGCAGACGTTATACGCCCTAGAAAACATCACAATCAAGATAATGGAAACACTGAATGTGGTAACTGTTGACCCAAACTGTGATAGATGTTATGATGTGGAGTGCTCCTCAAATTTGAGGTCCTCAATGTTATGTTGCCGTCTAGGGATTAAGGAAATAACTCAAAAGATGGTAAGCTCAGTTATTAGGCAGGGAATTAAATGGCAGCAAAAATGTTCATTACCCAAGGAAAAGGCAAGACTAAGGGAGAACACTAGAAAGATGGAAGAATGAGGTAGTAATGGACTTAGTCTCCTGGGATTGTTTCATTGCTGTTGGAAAGCAGAATGGGAGGGGAAGAACTAGACACGATCATTAGGGTGCTGGTGGCATAATCTTGTGGCTTAGGAGGTGGAAAACCATCTTCGGCTCAGGTTGTAACAACCACGAACCTTTGGAAGCACCTTTAAAGTCACTGAGTTCACCTGATGTGGATGAGCGCAAGTAATCCAATTATAAAGATCATGATTTGGAATAGAAAATACTTACAGAGGGACTGAATTCATTCCCTCAGTTAAAACCGTACTATTTTTTTTTTTAATATATTTACTAAAGATTTGGGATCTGCTCACCCAACCCACAGAATGGGAATCCTAGGAATGAGGAAATGCAGCGGGTGGAGTAGCCTCAGGATAATACTGAAAATACTTGGAAGATCACTCTTGCCACCCAGGGTACCATAAATACCGTGGAGAGTAGAGAGGGCACCTATAGGTAGCCCCCAGGTGAAACTCGGAGGCTATCAATATGCTGTGACAGGTAACACCGATACAAAGGCTCAACCCTGATCTGGAAAACACAGGAAGAGAAAAGCGCTCTCTGGCTGCACTGCCTTTACTGAAATGACGGCCCAACCGTCTTCATTACGTGTCTTCCATGTCCACCCTCCACCTGGTTTCCCCTGAAATGCTAAACGGGGATCTTTGCAATCCCCAAGCCCTCCTCTGTGGAAAATATTAAACGGTATAGAATTGTAGGAGTGTGAGAAGAGATTAATGCTTTAGTTAGCATTAGTGGTTGCAGTAGGGGTATTGATCTCCATTAATTCTCTTTCTAACAACCCTTTCAAGCCAAAAGGCAAAGCAGATGACTTACCCATACTGACAGTGGACCACTGGGAATTTATCTGGGTGGATCTACCAGTTACCTTAGATGTGCTGCAGACATGATTAAAACAACAACAACAAAAAACTGCACCAAAAAGCAACAGGCAAAGTGGACAGTGAACTGCAGACTTAGCTCATGCTTTTTTTTTTTTTTTCCCCCATTCCTATTTCAGAAGTCAGTCAAGAAGGTTATGCTGATGGAGAACTACCTCTGGGTGATGCTAACTGTTTACACGAGGACATTTAAATTCACCAGTATACTGTCACCATGCAGTGTGACTTCATTGGTTCTTAACAGCCATTGAGCGTGAGCCGATAGACAACAGCAACGATACATACTTTCGTCCTCACAGGAAAGAGGACAAGGGGATTCTGAGACTATTGGCAGATGGTGATTGTCCATCTGCCAATAGAACATTGAGGATAAACCCCATTAAGGTTCAAGACTTGCCAGAAAATTTGGGAAACAGCATGAGCCGTGAGAGGCTGTCCTCGGAGCATGAGAGAGAATTCCTGTTCTAATCTCGACCTCACCGCCAAACAGCCCTGAGATGGGAAAAACCATTTGAGTTATGTATGGCAAAATCCCATCTCTCATTTGAGGATACTGTTAAGCCTAGTCACAAAGTCACCAGAAAGAAATCTGAGATTGAATGGTGCCCCAAAAGAAACAAGGGAATAAAAGATTTATAAAAGGCTGTCAATCAGGCGGCGCCTCTGGAGCCTGATGACCCCAGAGCACAAACGATTGCAGGAGCGTCCGCAGCCAGACCACACACAGACTACAGCCTGTGGCAGAAATCAATACAGCTCCTCCGTGGATTCAGCAGGGGTTCTGGACTTGAAAGTTGTCTGATGCAGCTGCTCGATAGAGCCCTTTAGAAACATAATTGTCAGCTCGTTGCTGGACGCTGGGAGAAATCGCTTCTACCATATGAAACTTGCAGACAATCCTGAAACCAGAAACACCCATCATGACTCGGATGATGGCTGTCAGAGAAGCACTCGAGCTGAGGCAGGATCGCAATGAAGCTCAGTGACGAATGGAAAAGAGGTATACTCCTGAGGACATGTTAGCTGAGGGTTCAAGAGAAGTTCACGTCACTTATGTATATAGATTTCTTTGCGGCCTTTGGAGCTAACGGGAGAGCCTCTTGAAGACTTCTCTGCTTTGACATCTAGAGTGTCTGAACCCTAAAATTCTCCCCTAGTCGTGCAAGATGCCTGCTGTTTACTGATTGGGTTTGCTAAACTGAAAGTCATGAAGCTGTTTGGAAACGAATTCTTACGTGGTCTCCATGGTGGGAGAAGGGAGAAGGCTGAAATGGCATGTACAAAGACGTGCTAAGCCAAGACGAGACGCTAGAGGGCGCTCTCTCTCAGGAGACTGGCCGAGGCCGGCAATCCATTTAGAGACAGGGCAAAGCAATCTGAGAACAGACAGTCTGTATTACTAGACTCACACATCAATCTTGCCAGCAATTCTAGGAAAGAGCATCTGCCCTTACTCAGGGGACATTTTAATAACAATGAAATCAGATCTATTTAAGAGACAATGGTGCTAGTGGAAAAATGTCATCAAGTCTGGGCAGTTCAAGAAGGTAGCTGTGCGCTCAACGGGCTATTGAAATGCGGCTAGTCCAAACAAGGGACGTCATAGGGGCAAGATACAGACGGGATTCTAAAGGTGGCACAAAAAGGAATGTGAAAGTCCTCTTTCATGATTTGATTTTGATTACATGCCGAATCATTCTTTTGGATATATTTAGAGAACTGTATTATTAAATAATTAATTTCAACATTTTTTTTCTTCTTTTTTTTTTTTTTAGTGTGCCTTTGGGAAATGTAAAATTACGTATATGGTGTACATTGTATTTCTCAACAGTACTGTTCTACTTTGCTTAATTGTAACCAAACCTTGTAATCTATCAACTTCAGTTGGGCTGAATAATTAAAGGCACACAAAGAATCTGCCTGCAAGGCAGGAGACCCAGGTTTCCATCCTTGGGTCAGGAAGATCTCCTGGAGAAAGGCATGGCTACCCACTCCAGTATTGTTGTCTGGAGAATTTCACGGATGGAGGAGCCTGGTCGGCTACAGTCCAGAGGGTTGCAAAGAGTCAGACACAACTGAGCATACGTCCAATGTGGAATAGAAAGTTCATGAAATTGTTATTAAAAACTAAATGATTTCTACACACTATGTTGTGTGCCAGGAACTAACATAGTTCAGAATTATATTTCAGAAACAATTATACTTCAGAAACAAACTCACAAGAAAAGGTCAGATTTGTGGTTACCAGAGGCAGGGGGTGAGTGAGGGGAGAATTGGATGAAGTCAATCGAAAAGTACAAATTTCCAGATACAAGATAAATAAGTACCAGGGATATAATGTACAATGTGACAAATGCAAGTAACACTGCTGTACATTATATATGAAAGTTGTCCAGAGTAAATTCTAAGAGCTCTCATCACAAGGAAATTTTGCTTCTATTTCTTTAATTTTGTGTCTATATGAGATGATGGATGTTCACTAAACTTATTGTGATAATTATCCCATGATGTAAAATCATTATGCTGCACACCTTAAACTTCTGCTGTGCTGTATGTCAATCATATCTTAATGAAACTGGAAGAAAAAATAAACAGAAATGGGGATATTTCTTTTTAAAAGAAAACTGAAGGATTTCTAGATAGGTTTCCTCAGAAAGGCAAGGAGAGAAAGACCCAACCTGCTTTAAAAAAAAAAAATACAGGCTTAATCTCACTATCCTAATAGGAAAAGCAAACTTTAAAAATTAGTAAAGTGAAGTCACTCAGTTGTGTCCGACTCTCTGTGACCCCATGGACTGTAGCCTACCAGGTTTCTCCGTC
The DNA here is from genome assembly GCF_019923935.1 of Bubalus bubalis. Lineage (NCBI taxonomy): Eukaryota > Metazoa > Chordata > Mammalia > Artiodactyla > Bovidae > Bubalus > Bubalus bubalis. The sequence continues at coordinate 3,511,557 of NC_059174.1, read as the reverse complement.
CATGGGATTTTCCAGGCAAGAATACTGGAGTGGGTTGCCATTTCCTTCTCTGATTAAAACACAATTTAAGAAGAATGAACTAGATGAAGAATGATAAAACAGGTGAAACTTTTGATCTTAAAAACCAATATAGACAGAAAAGGGGGGGAAAAAGATGTACTGGGTCCATAAGCTCATAAAAATATCATAGAAGTAGAGCATGTCCTAGAGTTTCTTTAAAAAATTTATGTGGACACAGAAAGATCTAACAGAGAAAGGGAGGCTGTCTCAAAACTCAGAGTAGATCAACACCTTCTCAGTTAAGGACCAGAACCTGGGAAGCCATTGAAAGGAGGTCTCAGGTTTGTAAACAGACCATCTCAAAACATTTGAAAGATTTTAACAAGTGGTTACAGGAACTTTACACAGGTATGAGAGTAAGATCCATACTCATATTATTATGTAACATTAGAGCAACGTATTATAATTAGAGATCTGTATATTACTTGTTCCTAAATACACTCAAGAATTTTTAAATTAGGATTTTAAAAGAAAAACAGAAAAGATGAGACATTTATAGGGTGTCAGCCAATGCAATCATAGACCCAGTCAAGATGTGTGTGACGCTGGTGTTACAGGATATCACCTGGATGGAATTATTTATATTGATGGGATGAAAATGTTCAAGATTTATGGGACTTGATGTCAATTTTGTCGAGCTACAATTTTAAAATTTCACACCACTATTAAGACTGTATCTAAAGGAAAAAGTCAAAGAAAACACTTGTCCAGAAAGCAAAGAAAAGGAAGGGAAAAAAGGGACTCAGTTACAGCAAATATTATTATACTTGTATGTAATATTTACAATAAAGAGCAAAATTGGAACACAGGTTGAATTATTTAGATCACAGAAGCATTCCTAGAACATTTTCTTGAAGCGGGAAAAGAAAGGAAGGAAATATAGAGAGAAAGGAAGGTAGGGGAGGGAGAGAGAGAGGGAAAGCAATCCAGTCGGGGTGATATTCAAACTATTTAGCAACCATTTATAAAGAAACTGGGGCTTCCCTGGTGGCTTAGACAGTTAAGAATCTGCCTGCAGTGCAGGAGACCCCGGTTTGATCCCTGGGTTGGGACGATCTCCCAGAGAAGGCAATGTACTCCAGTACTCTTGCCTGGAGAATTCTATGGACAGCTGAAGCCTCGTGGGATACCATTCATAGGGTCGCAAAGAGTCAGCCACGACTGAGCGACTCACAGTAGAAGGAAACTAGTTTTGATTTCACACCAAGAGGAAGCAGTTCCAAGAAAACAGACAGTACACCTTTACCATGAGCAATAATAAGCAAGGCCGTGTCCCTGTAATCAGCTGAGAATAGCCAATCCCTTCAGGTAAGAAATGAACCCACTGAAAGTCAGAACAAACTAACAATATTGCTTGAATCAAGACTCCTGCATACGCTTACACTAAGACTGATAATTTGGAAAATTTGTAAAAACTAGCTTCAAAAAAAATGAGGAGATGAAACACCAAGAAAAACACTCAAGCTACAAGGGAAAAATAAGTGCCCAATCATGAAAGCTAGGTTGTCAATTGAATGCAAATCAGAATAGCTTTATTAATCTTTTTCAGTTTTATTTATTTATTTTACTTTACAATATTGTCTTGGTTTTGCCATATATTGACATGAATCTGCCATGGGTGTACATGTGTCCCCATCCTGAACCCCCTCCCACCTCCCTCCCCGTCCCCTCCCTCTGGGTTGTCCCAGTGCACCAGCCCCGAGCACGCTGTCTCATGCATCGAACCTGGACTGGCGATTCGTTTCACATATGATAATTTACATGTTTCAATGCCATTCTCCCATATCATCCCACCCTCACCCTCTCCCACAGAGTCCAAAAGACTCTTCGATACATCTGTGTCTCTTTTGCTGTCTTGCATACAGGGTTATCGTTTAGTTCAGTTCAGTCATTCAGTCGTGTCCGACTCTTTGCGACCCCATGAATCGCAGCACGCCAGGCCTCCCTGTCCATCACCAACTCCTGGAGTTCACTCAGACTCATGTCCATCGAGTCAGTGATGCCATCTAGCCATCTCATCCTCTCTTGTCCCCTTCTCCTCCTGCCCTCAATCCCTCCCAGCATCAGGGTCTTTTCCAGTGAGTCAACTCTTCGCATGAGGTGGCCAAAGTACTGGAGTTTCAGCTTTAGCATCATTCCTTCCAAAGAAATCCCAGGGCTGATCTCCTTCAGAATGGACTGGTTGGATCTCCTTGCAGTCCAAGAGACTCTCAAGAGTCTTCTCCAACACCACAGTTCAAAAGCATCAATTCTTTGGCACTCAGCCTTCTTCACAGTCCAACTCTCACATCCATACATGACCACAGGAAAAACCATAGCCTTGACTAGACCTTCTTTCTAAATTCCATATATATGTGTTAGTATACTATATTGGTGTTTTTCTTTCTGGCTTACTTCACTCTGTATAATAGGCTCCAGTTTCATTCACCTCATTAGAACTGATTCAAGTGTATTCTTTTTAATAGCTGAGTATTACTCCATTGTGTATATGTACCACAGCTTTCTTATCCATTCGTCTGTTGATGGACATCTAGGTTGCTTGCATGTCCTGGCTATTATAAACAGTGCTGCGATGAACATTGGGGTGCACGTGTCTCTTTCAATTCTGGTTTCCTCAGTGTGTATGCCCAGCAGTGGGATTGCTGGGTCCTATGGCAGTTCTATTTCCAGTTTTTTAAGGAATCTCCACACTGTTCTCCATAGTGGCTGTACTAGTTTGCATTCCCACCAACAGTGTAAGAGGGTTCCCTTTTCTCCATGCCCTCTCCAGAATTTATTGCTTGTAGACTTTTGGATCGCAGCCATTCTGACTGGCGTGAAATGGTACCTCATTGTGGCTTTGATTTGCATTTCTCTGATAATGAGTGATGTTGAGCATCTTTTCACATGATTGTTAGCCATCTGTATCTTTGGAGAAATGTCTGTTTAGTTCTTTGGCCCACTTTTTGATTGGGTCGTTTATTTTTCTGGAATTGAGCTGTAGGAGTTGCTTGTATATTTGTGAGATTAATTCTTTGTCCATTGCTTAATTTAATCACTAAAACAGAAGACTTTGGAATAACTAACAGAGGAGAAGACATGGTAAAGTTATAAATGGATATAATTTCAATGGTATATCATAACAGAGAGCTAAAATAAACAATTAATTGTGTAGCTGATTTTAATGCTACTTAATATTACTTGTTACCTGTGACTAGAGGAATTAGGGGGAATGTAAAAGATGACTTTCAGTTTTTATATTTTCCTTTTTTAAAAATGATCATGGTAGTTGAGTATATAACAATATAACATGATAAAGCTTTTTTAAGAGACTCAAAGAATCAGAACAATACACATCCATTTGTCTTGAAAGACATTCATTTCAATACACATGGTAGAATTTAAGGTTTCTGAATTAAATCAGTGAATCCATTTGTGGTAAGAGAATCAATAGTTTCCTAGTCAAAGGAAGAAATTCACTGAAGAAAAGGAAAAACCTAAGATATGGTGTTATCAACTGAGAGGGTATTGTAAGGAAAAATTTGTCAAATATTATCAGTTTAAAAAATGCTGTCAGTCTTTACAGATGTGACCGGATTTCTGTCTGACACACAAGCAAATTGAGAAAGAAAGCACAAGAAACTCTTAAAGAACTGACTTATGGAAACTTCTCAACGTGAAGTAAAGTTGTAAGATAACTGATGTAGAGATAAAACTGTCATTTCTTGAATTAACATAATAATATCCACAGTAGTCCTGCATTTGACCATAAGGTAATATGTAAGACATTTCTGAAACATTTTCCCAGATGGTAACAACAAAACCCAAGGAATTATCGAACAGATAAGCAACTGGATTTTTTTTGGTGGCCTGTTCAAGAGATTTTTGATTCAAAGTAAGATCTTCATGGGAAAAAAGTCTAGGATTTCATCGCTAGAAAGACAAACAGTAGTAGACGTGACTGCCCACATAATAAATCCCTGGAGGAGGAAACGGCAACCCGTTCCAGTACTCTTGCCTGGAAACTCTGATGGACAGAGGAGCCTGGTGGGTTAGAGTCCATGGGTCGCCAGGAGTTGGGCACAACTTGGTGACTGAGCATGAGCATGACGCATAGAGTACTATTCGGCAGCACAAAGGGATGGACAGTTGATAGACACAGCACACGGGGCAATCTCGAAAGCATTATGCTGGAAAAAAGAAGGCGCATAGCAAAAAAAGTCCCTATTATTCTATTTATGGAAAATACAGACCAAGATAAACCAATCTCTGATTGTGGCTTGCCTATAGCCAGGCGTTAAGGGGGATGACTTTTAACTGGCATAAAAAACATTCTAAAATGATAGAAATGTTCTGTATTTTGATTGTGATGATGATTACATGAGTGTATACTTGGTCGAAATTCATCTAACTGTATTTCAAATTAGTGCATTTCATTTTATGTAGACTATGCATCAATCAACTTAGTTTAAAAATGTGGCTGGAAAAGGTCGTAGGTGCTGTATCAAAGGGCCTGGATGGAGAAAATACTCCTTCTTCCATCCTGGAAACCCCAAGAGGAAAAGAGACCCTGGCTATATTGTAGTGCATAAATTGTTTCACACCTATCAGTTACTGGAAATATTTCAGAATGAGACCCTGAGGAAATCTTTGACTTTCTGATAATAAAGAAGTTATATCTTGATGCTTGGAGATTTGGAAACTTGCTATAAATCTAATATCAGATGGAACAGCTTCACCAACCAAATCTTATTAAAAATGAAAATTTTTAATATCATAGATTTTTTTCATTTCTCTCAATGTTTGTGCATAGAAAGCATGCTTTGAAAATGGGGAAGAAGTAAAGTTACTGTATTAATTTGTACCTGGTGCTTCCTAGGTCAGGTGCATTGGCATTTCCTAAGTGAAGCTTCCTGTCTTTTCTCCAACTGTGCCAAGTATTTCATGCCTCAGTTCTTCGCATTTGTGTTGTTTTCCGGGCCTGGAATTTTGTTCCCTCCTCTCTGCTTGATTGGCTCCTACTCGTTCTTCCAGATCCAGCGTAAAAACGACTGCTGAGCATCACCATTCTATCTTGGTGAGGTGTTTTTAAAATTTACTCATCAGACCATTCTACTCCTTCAAAACATTTGGATCCGATGTAGTGACAGATAAGACTTTTCGTTTCCTATCTGTCCTCCTTGTGTATTACATTCTATGGCCCCATTCCTTTCAGTACATAGAAACCTGTTGATTACTGAAATTGTTCAGTACTCTTGGCTCCCAGATAAGATTAAAGCACAGTCAAGGTTTTCATACAAAGAGAATATACCATTTTTTAGTACGTCTTTATGTAATCACTTGAGAATGAGGCTCAGTCTGGAAGTAAACTGGAAGGATTTTAAAGTAGCACTGATTTTGTGAACTTTATATTTCTTGTTCCTCAAAGAGTTTTGGAGAAAAAAAAGTCCAATATAAGCAGCAACAAATCATTAAACAAACAAAAATAAAAACAAAAACTAATGGCCATCTTTGAAGAATGATAAGAAAACAAGTCATTTTTTAAAATAATTACAGAGGCCAATATATGTGAAGAAAAAACATATTTGAAAAGAGGTACTTCAACAATAACAGCTGAAGATATCAACATCCCCAAGTGAATACAAAAACTAGTTAAATTAAAACTACAATGACATAAAAGAACTAATGTTGGCAAGAATAGGGACAAATTAGAATCTTGATACATTGCTGGTGAGAATGTAAAATGATGCCTTCCTGCTTTGGAAAATATTTTGGTATTCTTTAGAAAATTGCAGGTAAGAACTGCCATATGACTCAGCGATTCTATTTGGAGGTATGTGCCCAAGAGAATTGAAAGTATATGATAACAAATGGTCATAGCAGCACTGTTTGTAATAGACAAAAAAGCAGAACCTCTTCTATGTCCTTATTGATAAATGGATAAACAAAAGTTAGTATATTCATAAAACAGTAGTCACAAAAAGGAGTGAGGTGCGGATTCATGAGAAAACGTGGATGAACCTTGAAAACATGCTCAGTGAAAGAATCCAGTCACACAAGGCCACACAAGGCCACTCCCTTTACATGAGAGTCCCAGAATATACAAATCCATTAGGGTTGCCAGTATCTGGGGGAGGGGAAAAGGAGTGACTACTAATAGGTGTGGATTTCTTTAGGGGGTGATGAAAACATTCTAGAATTAGCAGTGATGGCTGACAGATTTATAAATACACTTAAAACCACTGAATCGTATACCTTAAGGGTGACTTATGTGGTAATGTGAATTATATATATAATATAAGAAAATGAAAGGAACTAAAAACCAAAATTAGAATCAAGACACTAATAACTTGATATTTTTAACTTAAAATTCAAAATAAATATATATATACTGCTACTGCTGGAGTCATATAAAAACATATAAAAAGAGTCACTTCAGTCGTGTCTGACTCTGTGTGACCCCATAGACAGCAGCCCACCAGGCTCCCCCGTCCCTGGGATTCTCCAGGCAAGAACACTGGAGTGGGTTGCCATTTCCTTCTCCAATGCATGAAAGTGAAAAGTGAAAGTGAAGTCGCTCAGTTGTGTCCGACTCTTAGCAACCCCATGGACTGCAGCCTACCAGGCTCCTCTGTCCATGGGATTTTCCTTCCAGGCAAGAGTACTGGAGCAGGGTGCCATTGCCTTCTCCAAAATATATATATATATAGGTTTGAGACAAGAGATGAGTGAATATAGTCCAATAATTGTCCTCCTGTGCAATTTTCTCACAATCCACATCCATGATGCTTTTTAGAATCTTAGTTTTAGGTTATTTCAAATTGAGTGAGAAATTAAAGATATTTTTTGGATCATTCAGAGGGCAGAATCTGTCTAAATATTTCCCCAGACTTCTATAGTTACCTCATCAACACCAAATTTGACAGCTATTTTAAAGCTATTCTTCTCTATTGCATCTTTCTAAAGCCTCTAATTTAGCTTAAATTGAACCACTAACTTTCTCTTTCAACTTCTATCTCAGCAGACTTGTTTCTTCTAGTATTCCATTAAAACATATAAAAAGTAACAACTGCAAGTGATAAAAGCAGTTTTGAAAAGAACATCACTGACCATCCACAAGCTTGTAATTCAGCTGGTTTCAACAGGAAAGTGAGGGCAGGCAAAAAGCAGCCATGCCATGGGCACAAGTCGACAGGCAGTGCAAGAACAGACAATGAGATTTCAGTTTGTGCTATAGGACAGCGGTAAGTGGAAGCTACCTACAATACTTTCTATAAACCTGATAGTCCCGATATATGTGAAGGTCATTGTATGCACACACAGAATATCAAGGGCAACAGGACAGACATTTGGAAACATAAATGAAAAAAATCTAGCTAGTGTTTATATACTCATACCTGAATCTGTGCCCTTAACTGAAGATATTCTTCAGTCTAGTTTTAGTACATTTACCGCAAAGAGATGGTGATAACCAAAATTCGATGAATATCAGCATCTTCTTCCATTAGAGTTCCACCTCTGTGTCTTCACTCTACTCCATATGGATTTCTAGTTATTGACTAGGAAAAGGTTACATGGACTGGGTTCAAATCCTTTTTACTTTCTAGCTGGGGAAATAGCCTTCCTCACGTGTAAAGTGGCTGTGATGACGGGCGGATTAGGCAGAGCAGTGGGTGGCAATGGTGCCAACACCCTAATTTCCTATAAACATGGTATCTTACTCTGCCAAAGGGACTTTGCAGATGCGAGTAGGTTAAGAACTCTGAGATGCAAGACCATCCTGGCTTATTAAAATGGACCCAATCTAATCACATGGGTTCCTCAAAGGAGAAGAATAAGCAGAAGTGTGTCAAAGAGACACAAGATTAGAAGAACTTGACGACCTCTAACTGGCTTTAAAGATGGAGGGAGAGGCCGTGAACCAAACAATGTGGCAGCCTCTAGAGACAGAATGACATCCAGCCAACAGCCAGCAAGGCAACAGGGACCTCAGCTTCACTACCGCACACAACTGAATCTGCCCATAATACAGGTGTGGGGAAAAATGTATTCTCCTCTATCCAGAGAGGGACCCAGCACTGCCAGAACCTTGGTTTTACCTCAGTAAAACCTTCACTGGACCCCTGAACTATAGAACTATAAAATTAATTTGTATTGTTTAAAGGTGATGAATCTGTGTTAGTTTTCTATGGCAGCAACAGAAAACTAATAGATTCATCCTTACAAATTTGCAATCAATTTAAAACTAGGTAATCCATCTAAAAAGGCAGGCTTGTATAGAGCCCGTCACATAGCTGTTAATAGTTTGAGGATCACTGTTTTTGTCATCATCATGGTTACAGTCCTTATAACACTTGGGGTCTCTGGGTCCTGGTGTGCACAAGGTTTTGTTTGAGCCCTCTGAGCATCTTGATTTCACCCCTCCTACCGTCTTGCTGGGGCTTCTCCTTTGCCCTTGGACATGGGGTATCTTTCTTTGGTGGGATTCAACATTCTCCCGTCTGTGGTTGTTCAGCAGCGAGTTGCAGTTTTGGAACCCTTGCAGGAGAAGATGATCGCACGGCCTTCGACTCTGCCATCTTGATTCACAGTGTTAGAAGATGATGGCGATGCCAGGACCGCTCAAGGTGGGCCCCCAGACCCCTCCCACCTGCAGTGCGAAAGAATGGGAAAGACTAGAGAGCTCCTCGAGAAAATTAGAGATAACAAGGGAACATTTCATGCAAAGAAGGGCACAATAAAGGACAGAAATGGTATAGGCCTAACAGAAGCAGAAGATATTAACAAGAGGTGGCAAGAATACACAGAAGAACTGTACAAAAAAGATCTTCATGACCCAGATAACCACAAGGGTGTGATCACTCACCTAGAGCCAGACATCCTGGAAGGTGAAGTCAAGTGGGCCTTAGGAAGCATCACTATGAACAAAGCTAGTAGAGATGATGGAATTCCAGTTGAGCTATTTCAAGTCCTAAAAGATGATGCTGTGGAAGTGCTGCACTCAATAGGCCAGCAAATTTGGAAAACTCAGAAATGGCCACAGGACTGGAAAAGGTCAGTTTTCATTCCAATCCCAAAGAAAGGCAATGCCAAAGAAAGTTAAAACTACCACACAATTGCACTCATCTCACACGCTAGCAAAGTAATGCTCAAAATGCTGGAAGAAATATCAGTAACCTCAGATACACAGAAGACACCACCCTTATGGCAGAAAGTGAAGAAGAACTAGAGAGCCTCTTTATGAAAGTGAAAGAGCAGAGTGAAAGAGCTGCCTTAAAACTCAACATTCAAAAAACGAGGATCATGGCATCCAGTCCCATCCAGTCCTGGCAAATAGATGGTGAAACAATGAAAACAGTGACAGACTTTATTTTCTTGGGCTCCAAAATCACCGCAGATGATGACTGCAGCCATGAAATTAAAAGAGCTTGCTCCTTGGAAGAAAAGTTATGGCCAACCTAGACAGCATATTAAGAAGCAGAGACATTACTTTGCTGACAAAGGTCCATCTAGTCAAAGCTATGTTTTTTCCAGTAGTCACATATGGATGTGAGAGCGAGCGCCAAAGAATTGATGTTTTTGAACTGTGGTGTTGGAAAAGACTCTTGAGAGTCCCTTGGACTGCATGGAGATCCAATCAGTCAATCCTAAAGGAAATCAACCCTGAATATTAATGGGAAGAACTGATGCTGAAGCTGAAACTCCAATACTTTGGCCACCTGATGCGAAGAACTGACTCCTTACAAAAGACCCTAATGCTGGGAAAGACTGAAGGCAGGAGGAGAAGGGGATGAAAGAGGAAGAGATGGTTGGATATCACTGACTTGATGGACATGAGTTTGAGTAAGCTCTGGGAGTTGGTGATGGACAGGGAGGCCTGGTGTGCTGCAGTCCATGGGGTCGCAAAGAGTCAGGGACAACTGAGTGACTGAACTGAACTGTAACACTTGATGAATTCTTTTATGGCTATCTTTTTAAAATAGATTGTATCCCTCTTGGTGGCAATAATCACTTTAATTTATCATAGAATAACCAGTTCTAGCAAGATGTCCCATCATGGTGGGTATTTAAATTTTTTTGTGTGTGTGAAATTTAAATAATTATTTTAAATAATTCAAAGTGCTAGATTTTGCATCTCAAATACTTTGGAATTAAAATGAAAGTAAAATTATCTGTTGTAACTGTCTTCAGAAGGCTAGGACATGACCAGTAATGACTGAAGAATGGAAAATGTATGTAAGTTAAGACTAAATGTTCTGCCCCAGTGATGACTGGGTTTTGACCTGGTTGTTGTTAGAGATGATTTGTATAAATGACAAAATGTGTGTGGAACCAAAACATAGGTCTACATTCAATGCTGATGCGACTGTGGTATCAGAAATATTAGGAGTGATTATTTCCCTCAGATTCTACTCAGTAAGCCTTAGCAGAAAAGATGAACAACCAACAGGAAGAACAGCTCTGTGATAGCCTCTATAAATTTCTGGCCAGTCAGTATTCAAATTGTGCCAATTGATGTCTGTTTGTGTTACTGCAAGCACAGAATACTCATCAGGGATTATACCCAAAGATATTGGATTAGAAAGAGGCTTCAAGACGTTGAATTTAATTACTAGAAATTCTGTTGCTAAGACAGATTGTTTTTTTCTCCTAGGCTTCTATTTTCCTTGCTCACAATGACATCCCCAGAGTTTCTGGGGCACACTTTTTACTGCTTTGGAAAACACTGTTGTATTTTCTGTGAATCAACTAGTTTTGGATAATTACTTAGTTGGAGTTTACAAACAAAGCTTTTAATGTATCAAAAAGAAACATATAAAGCAGGCAAAGATACCAAAGATAAAATGTGATTGTTTCATGTTAAAGTATCACTTTATTCTTAAATGCTTGAGAGTAAATAGGAAACTAGAGAGGAAAAACACAATCACATGTGTTTTCATGATCCGCACCTTCTGGTACTGGTGTATCATCTCCTCTCCTGAGTGTGGACCAGGCTTGTGACTTGCTTCCAAACTTTAGAACCAGCAATGTCGTACGACTGCAGAAACCATCTTACTAGAAGTTGCTCCCTCCTTTCCAGCCTCTGAAGAAGCCAGCTGCCAGGCTGTGAGCCGGCCTCTGGGGGTATCAGCTGACAAGCCCCTGAAAGTGGCCTCTGTCCACTAACCAGCAAAAATTGCAACCCTCAGTGTGGTAACTTGCAAAGGGACTAAATTCTATCAACGACCACATGAGCATGAAATGGGATCCTTCGCCACTTGAGCCTCAGATGAGATGGACACCTTGGTTCATAGACTGATGGCAGTTAACTGGAGGATCCAACTAAGCCATTTCTGGACTTGTGACACAGAAAATGTGAGATGATAAATGTATGTTGTTTTAAGCAATAGCTAACAAACAGATTAGGTTTCAAAACCAACACTTTACCTGTGAAAGCTGAGAAAAGTACCCTGCAATAATGTGTTATCTCCTATCTCATTAAAAGCTATAAACCAGGACACAGTATCTGTTGATTTATCATGGTACTGCGTACATCAAACTGGCTGACAAGTGGAAGCCAGCTATGTATTAATATTCGACTTCAGTACCCACATTATTTAATTTGTTGTAAAGAGTTCTCTCTTTCTTATCTGACCTATATCTAAGCCCCAAGTCATGCCAGTTTGCATCCCCAGTGTTCCTAAAACCCTTCCGATTCTTTTCATTCATAGTTTCAGGTCCTGCCTCAGGGACCAACATCTCCCACGTCTTCAAAGTACCAATTTCCTGCTGGCCCCCCCACCACCTCATTCTTGCTGTTTTCCTCTCTTCATTTTACCTGTAGCCTAAGTAGTATTTCCTACATAAACATGGGATTATGTCTGCTAGATTCTTTAAATCTTTTCCAAAGCCTCTGAACAAAGGGTAAAGCCATATAATTTATATTAAGCTCCAGATTTTATTTATTTTATAAACATTTTGCTTTCCTAAGGGTAAAATTGTGTGTGCCTTATCATTTTGTTCTCAGCATCCTGCAAGTTTGAGTCAAGCCTAAAACAAATTTGGCAGTTAATATTTGTTGAAGGAAAACATGAAGCAATAAATAATATATTTGTAAAAGTTTATATCTTGTCTCAGATATTCTAACCCCCACCACCTGCCCCAACATATACACACACACAGGAAAGCTAAGCGATACAAAATATCTTTTGGAAGTGATGGTTATGTTTACTATCTTGATTGTAGGGGTGGTATAATGAATATAAGTATATACCCAAACTTGTCAAAATGTATGTGCTAACTACATGTAACTTTTGGTATACTTCATAAGGCTGAAAAATTTTTAAAGGATTAAAAAGTTTAAAAAAAAGATACCTGTTTAAAAACTAGAGCTCACATACATTTTATACATTTCCTGAAACTGGTATTTATTCATCATTAAACATTTTTGCAACATCCAAAAGGCATCTGTGTTGACACTGCTGACAGGTGCTTACGTATGTGCACCTGCGTCTCCTTACACGCGTGCCCCGGTGGGAAGGCGAGGTGACGGGAGGCAGAGCACAGACGCAGCCGGGGTAGAAACTACCGCTGAGAGACGGGAGTGTCTGTGCTCCGGAGGACTCCGAACTGCATGGTCTGAACTAACACTTAGCTTTTTGGTCATCACAGACAAATCAAAAAGGACCTTTTATACAAGTAAACGCAAAGCTCCAAGAGTTATCTACATAGCTCTCGTTTTAACAGAAAACCTTCGACCAACACACCAGAAACAGGTTGAAGAGCAATCCAACGGCAGCTGCCTAGCCTTCATGAATTTGCCAGTCCCCGGGGTCTGCACAGTCTGTAACTTTGGCCACATAGTACATTTACAGATGCTGCACACGGATGTGAGCACACAAGTCAGACTCTGGCCATTCCCATGTAGTGAGTGATGAAATTATGCCAAAGAAATTACCAAACCACTTTTGCTCAGATTTTGTCCCATCTTTCCACCACTGTGAATAAAATACAAAGAAAATGAAATTAACAAGCCACTGATCTGCATGAGAATAAAAAGAATTTCCAGCAAATATTAAAAAAAAAAAAAAAGGGGGAGGGCTGTTTTCGCAGGCTGTGGATGGAACCGAGGCAGAGAGAATGTGGGCAGAGTAGTGAATCCACATTCCTCATAGCTGGTGTTCATTTAAAGAAACAGACTCTGCGTGGCTTTTTCTGTGCTGGCAGTTTGAGAAGCCTGCAAAAGCCACCAAGTGATTCTGTCCTGAAACCAACTACTCAGTCTCTCAAAGTCTGAAAATTAAAGAGTATCTGGAAAAAAATGGTGTTATTTCCTGTCTCCATTTGTGCTATCCACAGCATGGTGGCCTCTCCATGTGTCTAACAGGGACATGAAATGTGGCTAATTCAAATTAAGACATGCTATAAATGGAAAATACACACTGAATCTTGAATACTTGATGCGTTTAAAAGAATGTAAAGTATCTCATTAAAAAATTGTATTATGCTTACTACATAATGAAGTAACATTGTGGACATCTTGGTTTAAATAAAATAACGGTTCTGAATCTGTAGATATGGAACATGCAAATACAGAAGGCTGACTGCACTATGCCATTTATGTAAGAGGTCTGAGCATCCCTGGGTTCTGGCATTGGGAAGGAGTTGTGGCGGGGGGGTTGTCTTAGGACAAATACCCCAAGGATATCAGGGTAACTATACATTATTAAAGCAGATCTCACCTGTTTATTTTTAGTTTAAGTGTAGTTACCAGAAAATTTTAACTTATATAAGTGGTTCACACATGTACTGTGTTCCTTTTGCTCAGGGCTGCTCTATGTGGTCATATCTTTCGTAGTGGAAAGGGAGACATGAACAGTGCTTCTCTCGACTCTTCTCTCACACTTCTCATGGGCAGAGAAACCACCTCCTCTGGACTCGTAAACCCTACTTCGTCGGGCCTAAGGCTATGGAGTGGGTGGCCAGTCTTTTAAGTGCTTCCCGGTTGCTTTAAAAAGTAGGAGTACATCCCTTTGTCACTTTCTAGTTCTTCTTTTTGCTCTAACACCACTAATACTTATCTGGCAAGACACACAGTGCAGCTACTAATTGTTGGGCCCATTTTCAGATCATTAACTCGTATGTGCATAAGCCCACTGTGCTTATGTGGTATCCCATCATTACATTATTTTCCCAGTAAAATTTCTCAGCCGCAAGTGGCAGAAATTAACTCTGGATAACTTCAGTAGAAAACGACTACACTGATTAAAGAAATGCAAATCAAAACTGCAGTGAGGTACACCTCACACTGGTCAGAATGGCTGTCAACAAAATTCTACAAATAATAAGTGCTGGAGAGGGCGTGGAGAGAAAGGAACCCTCCCACAGTGTTGGTAGGACTGTAAATTGGTACAGCCACTATGGAGAAGATTATGAAGGTTCTTTAAAAAACTAAAAATAGAGCTACTGTACGATCCTACAACCCCACTCCTGGGCACACAGCCAGAGAACACCAGAATCTGAAAGAATACATGCACGCTGGTGTTCACTGCAGCACTATTAATATTTACAACAGCCAAGACATAGAAGCAGCCTAAACGTCCAGCCACAGAGGACCGGATAAAGAAGATGTGGTGCATATACACGATGGAATACTACTCAGCAATAAAAAAGAACAAAACAACGCCATTTTGAGCAACATAGATGGACCTAGTCATATTCAGTGAAGTAAGTCAGACAGACAAAGACACACATCATAATACTGCTTATATTTGGAATCTAAAATCATGATACAAATGAACTTATTTACAAAACAAAAATCGAGTAATAGAAGTAGAAAACAAACTTATGGTTACCATGGTGGGGGATAAGTTGGGAGACTGGGATTGACCTATATATACCACTATACATAAAATAGATAAGTAACAAGGACCTACGCAGCACAGGGAACTCTTCTCAATACACTGTAATAACCTATATGGGACTAGAATCTAAAAAAGAGTACCTACATGTATATGTATAACTGATTCACTTTGCTATAGAGCAGAAACCAACACAACATCATAAGTCAACTGTACACCAATACAAAGTCTTAAAAATTGCTCTCTTGCACAAGATTAAAAAAAGAGAGAGAAAGAGAGAAAGAAAAAACTGAACTGGAAAAACACCTGCAAAGCATGCCTAGGAGGTAAGAGAAGAAGGCTTAGTAAGCTAGCAGGAACTGAGGCGGGGCAGGCAGTGGGAAGCGCGACCAAGGCCACGTCCTGTGTTCTGACTTAGTAACCCTGTCCACTAAGTACATAATTATTGATGTCAGTGTGTCCATAGTCCCTGTACTTAGGTCTTTCCCTCAAATCCTAGGTGGGAGCTTCTGATGGATGGAGCCCTGTAACCCATGCCTACGCCCTTCCCACCACAAGAGGCTTAAACTGGTCTCCTGCAGGTTGGGAGGCAAGTCCCCGACCCCCACAGTAACTCACACAAAGGGGAAAAGTTGAAAGAGGTGCTCAGACTCTGGGTAACTTCAAAAAAATTAATTATTTAAAAGAATAATTATTTTGGCTGCACCACATCTTATTATGGCATGCGAGATCTTTGGTTGAGGTTATGTGGGATCCAGTTCCCTGACCAGGGGTCGAACCTGGGCCGCCAGCACTGGGAGTGTGGAGTCTCAATCACTGGACCACCAGGGGAGTCCTGGGGTAACTTTTTAAAATGCCAACTATCCCTACAAACCCTTCCAGAAAGATCACTTTTGTGGCCATCATGGTGGATAGGAAGTTTGGCAACACGGTTGACACAAAAATTTGAAATTTATATTCTGAGTGAAAAAGATGCTAGTGTTATTACACACAGCATAGTCTGAAATGCATTTCTGCATAAAGATACACTCTGTGATAGAACAAAAGTTTCCTGGGCTTCCCAAAATTAAACAGGCCCTCTCAATGTGTCTCTAATGAGGATTGAATCTTAGCTTAAGAACCTTTCAGGTTTTTTGTTTTTTTGTTTCAATCTACAGACATTTATTGACCTATTAGTCTTAGTTCAGCCTCTCAGAATGAAGGAGCAAGGAGCTGCAGATAATTGCATATAGACATTTCCATTAAGGGGACGATGTAGGTCTTTTTGCAGTTGTTAATGGTCTGTTGACACTCACTATGAGAGTAACTCTTTTTATTTCTGATTTTAGATAGAGCTATGCCTATAATTAGCTATTTAGAGCTTAGGGTATTCATTTAGTTGAAATTATCAAATTTAAAAATCCCCTTTTATTTTACTTAAAAATATATACCTATTGAAGCAATCTGGTCTCACCACTTCATGGGAAATAGATGGGGAAACAGTGGAAACAGTGTCAGACTTTATTTTTTGGGGCTCCAAAATCACTGCAGATAGTGACTGCGGCCATGAAATTAAAAGACACTTACTCCTTGGAAGGAAAGTTATGACCAACCTAGATAGCATATTCAAAAGCAGAGACATTACTTTGCCAACAAAGGTCCGTCTAGTCAAGGCTATGGTTTTTCCTGTGGTCATGTATGGATGTGAGAGTTGGACTGTGAAGAAGGCTGAGCGCTGAAGAATTGATGCTTTTGAACTGTGGTGTTGGAGAAGACTCTTGAGAGTCCCTTGGACTGCAAGGAGATCCAACCAGTCCATTCTGAAGGAGATCAGCCCTGGGATTTCTTTGGAAGGAATGATGCTAAAGCTGAAACTCCAGTACTTTGGCCACCTCATGCGAAGAGTTGACTCATTGGAAAAGACTCTGATGTTGGGAGGGATTGGGGACAGGAGGAGAAGGGGACGACAGAGGCTGAGATGGCTGGATGGCATCACCTACTTGATGGACGTTGAGTCTGAGTGAACTCCGGGACTTGGTGATGGACAGGGAGGCCTGGCATGCTGGGAAACATGGGGTCATAAAGAATCGGACTTGACTTAGCGACTGGACTGAACTGAACTGAAAGCAATCCACACGAATCTTAAAAAAAATAGGACTTACCATGTAAAGCAAAACTCGTCTAACCTGTAATTTCTCGTGCTTAGTATCATTGATTTCAACTATTTTTTTTTTTTTTTGGTTTCAGTTATGCTGGAGGTTACACATACAACTTTAAGTATTCATACTACAGCTTTTAAAATCTATTGTTTGTACCCAAGGCACTGAATGACCACATTCACACTTGTCCACTGATCCCATAGCATCACAAATAATCATAATTGGTGAAGACAGGAAAAGGAGTTAGAGGAACCACAGTGGGGGAACAAAATGGACTGAATCAGAGTTTTCCAGGGACCTTATTCAAGACTGCTTTGGCCTTACTCTGTCTCCTTATGCAAGGGAAAAATTGGGGGTAAATTGTCAGATACCTGGGTGTTCGCCATGTGACCCCTCACATGAGAAGGCAGAGAGTCACACCCTTCCTCCCTGACTCGGGACACGGGGGCCTGAGCTTGGGTGTGGCCGGGGGTGTTGGGCTCTCCCTGCAAAACCATCAGAGCAAGAACTCTTTTCTCAAGGTGGGGATGGCTTCTTTTAGGTCTGTTGACAGCTCAGCAGTCAGACCGCAGCTGCTATTTGCAGCTCTGTTGTTTTCTCTTGGAAAACTCAAGCCAAGAGAAAAATGTTAAGGAAGCAGCATATTTATTTTTGGCACTTGTTTATCTATTCAGGGCGCTAATGTCATAAGTCAGAAGAAGCTGAATGTCAGGACATACTAAGCACCATGGTGGGAGTGTCAAAAATCAAAGCAGGGGACTTGTCATCAGTTATTTGAAGTGAAAACTAGAATGTCTCTAATTCTAATTTTTTCTTGTTGTGTGCACGCACATGTGTATGTTTTGCTGGCGCACATACACAATTATTGGTGGAGAATGTCTAATTACATACGTTTTGTAATATGTTGAAAGAACTCATAAATAGACATGACTTCTACATGTTAAACTACCTGTTTAGTTACGTAGATCATAAGACTTGAATAATGGTAAAAATTTATACCAACACAAAACCTGCTTCCTTGCAGTATTTCCCATCTTAGTTAATGGTAATTCCATCTTTTCTGTGGCTCGGTCAAAACCTATGGTTAATTACCCTGTGATTCTGTTTTGTTACAAGTCACAATGAATCCATCAATAGAACTGCTTAACGGTGCATTCGAAATGTGTTCAGATTCCAATCACTTTGTCAGCACTTCCATGATTACCTTCTTGGCCCAACAGCATCTTTCACTGGACTTATGCAGTAGTCTATAAGCTCTTCACTCTCCTTTCACTGAGAGCTGTTTAAAATTCCTGGTCTGGTAATTCCAACAACCAATCACGTCTGATTCTGAAGCAGGACTCATTACTTTACCATTCAAAACTACTGCTCATGTATTGACTCTGGAACAACTTCATGAATTTCTCCATTCATTCCTTTAAAAAAATAGTGTGCTTCTCCTAAAGGCCAAATGCTAGTCTAAATTCTGGGCAGAAAAAATGAATTAAACATGGTTTCTGTTCTCAAACCACACACAATCAGAGGCAAAGTTCAGAGAAACCATTTCTCAGTGTAACTAACACTGCCATCACCTGGACCCTCTTCTGAGGCGGGGAAAGGGGGCTGTGCGTGCACGGGGGGGACGAGGGCTGGGGGGGTTCTTACTGTTTAGGAAGGAAGAAGGATGACAGTGGGCACTACAGGGCAGCTCCAATAGATTTGCACCTGTTGTCTATAATACAGTAAATGTACAATTTCAGACATCTACTTTGGATTTTTTGGTCACATAACATTATATCCTAAATGCCAGAAAACAGAAAATATACTTTCCAGGTGCTTAATTGGATTATTTTATGAATATGATGAATGCTTTCTATACACCCAACAACAAAGGGTGTTGAAGACACCTTCAGCCATTCTAGTTGAAGGTCTTCAGCCATTCTAGTTGGATGTTTGGTTAATGTCTAAGATAGCGCCTCCACCCTAGCACATGTCTGATGGAAGCGCAATTGGTCAGTGAATTTTCTTTTTTAAATGTATATTTTAAAAATTGTAATTTCTTAGAATTATTCTTACATAATGTTTATATTGGCATATCATGTCAATGTGTGCTTAAAAAATTAGCTTTTTACAAAAAACGATGCAAATGTCTGAAGAGATTTTATCTTAAGAGATAAATAAGATGTTTAAAATATTCATATAATACCAATACATACTCACAGTTTTGTAAAGGGAGTGACTTTAAGTAAGTGAATACATGATAAAACATTTTGACAGCACATCTGTATCACTTCAAGGTAAAAAATATACACTCAGTTCAGTTCAGTTCAGTTCAGTCGCTCAGTCGTGTCTGACTCTTTGCGACCCCATGAATTGCAGCACACCAGGCCCTGCTGTCCATCACCAACTCCCGGAGTTCACCCAAACTCATGTCCATTGAGTCAGTGATGCCATCCAGCCATCTCATCCTCTGTCATCCCCTTCTCCTCCTGCCCCCAATCCCTCCCAGAATCAGAGTCTTTTCCAATGAGTTAACTCTTTGCATGAGGTGGCCAAAGTACTGGAGTTTCAGCTTTAGCATCATTCCTTCCAAAGAACACCCAGGGCTGATCTCCTTTAGAATGGACTGGTTAGATCTTCTTGTAGTCCAAGGGACTCTCAAGAGTCTTCTCCAACATCACAGTTCAAAAGCATCAATTTTTTGGTGCTCAGCTTTCTTCACAGTCCAACTCTCACATCCTTACATGACTACTGGAAAAACCATAGCCTTGACTAGACGGACCTTTGCTGGCAAAGTAATGTCTCTGCTTTTCAATATGCTATCTAGGTTGGTCATAACTTTCCTTCCAAGGAGTAAGCGTCTTTTAATTTCATGGCTGCAGTCACCATCTGCAGTGATTTTGGAGCCCAAAAAAATAAAGTCTGACACTGTTTCCACTGTTTCCCCATCTATTTCCCATGAAGTGATGGGACCAGATGCCATGATCTTAGTTTTCTGAATGTTGAGCTTTAAGCCAACTTTTTCACTCTCCTCTTTCACCTTCATCAAGAGGCTTTTGAGTTCCTTTTCACTTTCTGCCATCAGGGTGGTGTCATCTGCATATCTGAGGTTATTGATACTTCTCCCAGCTATCTTGATTCCAGCTTGTGCTTCTTCCAGCCCAGTGTTTCTCATGATCTACTCTGCATAGAAGTTAAATAAGCAGGGTGACAACATACAGCCTTGACGTACTCCTTTTCCTATTTGGAACAGTCTGTTGTTCCATGTCCAGTTCTAACTGTTGCTTTCTGACCTGCATACAGATTTCTCTAGAGGCAGGTCAGGTGGTCTGGTATTCCCATCTATTTCAGAATTGTCCACAGTTTATTGTGATCCACATAGTCAAAGGCTTTGGCATAGTCAATAAAGCAGAAATAGATGTTTTTCTGGAACTCTCTTGCTTTTTTGATGATCCAACGGATGTTGGCAATTTGATCTCTGGTTCCTCTGCTTTTCTAAAATCAGCTTGAACATCTGGAAGTTCACGGTTCACGTAGAGGAATAATTACCACCAAACACAACTCAGAGTACTCCTACTAGATATCACTCATTCATGCATCCATTCTTTCAACAAATTTTCTAGTAGGACCCTCTATGAGTCAGTCATTACAAAATGCCCTCAGAACTTAAAAGACATATATAAAAAATGCTTGTTAAATTAATATTGGGCAATTGGAAGAACAAGACATGGTATTTTATCTCTGGGTTCTTCTAGTCCATAGAAGAATACAAGTAAGAACCAGTCTTAACAAATACTGCATTGAGGATCACAAGACGCTGTGAGAGGCTGAAAGAAGAATCCACTTTAGGGAGTCAAAGAAAAGTTGCTAAGAGAAATTTTTTCTCACGTGAGATCTGAAGGATAAATATTGAAACAAACAGTCTGATGTGTGATGGATGCTTAGGGCATTTGGGGCACTTGCTCCTCCCTAGGCTAAGGGGAGACGTGAAGTACTGTGATGGCTGTTCAGTTGCTAAGTCGTGTCCAACTCTTTGTGACCCCATGAAATGCAGCACACCAGGCTTCTCTGTCCATCACTGCCCTCCCTGAGTTTGCTCACATTCCTGTCCATTAAGTCAGTGATGCCTTACCATTTCATCCTGTCAGCCCCTTCTCTTGCCCTCAGTTATTCCCAGTTTGGTAAGTCATGTGAAGGAGGTCATTAATTATTCTCTTAGCACTGTGATTGCAAACGGTCTGCTTGCGGGTGGACTGGTCTCCATGTCACTGCTCTGTCAGATGACAATAAGGAGTGCAGCTGATGAAGCAGTCACTCTGGGAGACTTTAAGCCACACCTTGGGAAAGTGCAGCTTCATAGCTCTGTGGGCCACTCGGGAGCTCGTTCTGGAAGCTGCAGAGTACATTCTCTTGGGTTTTTAGGTCCTCTGTCTGTTTAAAATTGAGCGACTCAGGTTGTTACTTGAACCCATGGACTTTTAACAGAGATTATACCTGGTCTCAGGACTTAATAAAGTTCAAGTTGTTGGTGTCCCATTGCAGAAAGAATTCAGTGTCAGCTACAAATTGGCACTTACCAAGAGCATTGCCAATGACTGAACAGCAAAGGCATTTGCCATCTGCCTCAGTGGAGATTGAATCCCAAGCTGCTATAGCTGCTGACCTTCAGCACCCCTGAGGGAGTTCAGGGTGGAGTGAGGTGCTCTGTGCTCCAGGGAATCTGGTGGGAAAGGTTTTAGATAGTTGGGTGTTTTTAGGAACAGATTTTATGATCTCAATCCTTGCATCTCCTCATATCTAGAGAAGCACTAAATCCCTTCATGGTGACATCAGACCCTCATGACTAACAAAAAACCTTTTGTAAAATGAGTGCTTCAGGGCATTGAACTCCCCCGTCACCAAAACCTTACATATTGACTTTCCCCCACTGCCGCTTTGGAGCGGTCTCTCAAAGCCATCTGAGATGCTGCCTCTCGGGCTGCAGTTCTCATTGTGCCCCAAATAAAACTTAACTCCAAACTCTCAAGCTGCACATCTTTTTTTTTTTTTTTCATTGACATCAGTGAGAGACAAATAGGTAAGAAACTGATTTATTTAGAGAGAAACCACTTCACAGATAGAATGTGGGCCATTTTAGAAGGCAAGAGCAGCCTCAGGGTATGGGGTTGTAAGTTTTTATAGGAGCAGGCTCATAAGTGGAAGGAGTATTCCAGCTATTTTGGAGGAGGAGTGGAGGCTTCCAGAAATTGGGCCTCAGCCCACTTTTTGACCTTTATGGTCAGCCTTGGAACTGTCATGGCGCTCATGTGTCATTTTGCATGCTGAAGTGTTATTATGAACATATACTGAAGTTCAGGGTCTATTGGAAATTGACTCAATGGCCATGTTGAACCCATTTGGTTTTAATCACTTTATGTCATGTCCTGGGGCTATGCCATTCTTTCAAAGGTTGTGCCCTGCTCTCTTCCTTCCAAACACCCTCTTCCAACAACACAAGAGAAAACTCTACACATGGACATCACCAGATGGTCAACACCAAAATCAGATTGATTATATTCTTTGCAGCCAAAGATGGAGAAGCTCTATACAGTCAGCAAAAACAAGACCAGGGAGCTGACTGTGGCTCAGATCATGAACTCCTTATTGCCAAACTCAGACTTAAATTGAAGAAAGTAGGGAAAACCACTAGATCATTCATGTATGACCTAAATCAAATCCCTTATGATTATACAGTAGAAGTGAGAAATAGATTTAAGGGACTAGATCTGATAGATAGAGTGCCTGATGAACTATGGACGGAGGTTCGTGACATTGTACAGGAGACAGGGATCAAGACCATCCCCATGGAAAAGAAATGCAAAAAAGCAAAATGGCTGTCTGAGGAGGCCTGACAAATAGCTGTGAAAAGAAGAGAAGCGAAAAGCAAAGGAGAAAAGGAAAGATATAAGCATCTGAATGCAGAGTTCCAAAGAATAGCAAGGAGAGATAAGAAAGCCTTCCTCAGTGATCAATGCAAGGAAATAGAGGAAAACAACAAAAGGGGAAAGACTAGAGATCTCTTGAAGAAAATTAGAGATACCAAGGGAACATTTCATGCGAAGATGGGCTCGATAAAGGACAGAAATGGTATGGACCTAACAGAAGCAGAAGATATTAAGAAGAGGTGTCAAGAATACACAGAAGAACTGTACAAAAAAGATCTTCATGACCCAGATAATCACGATGGTGTGATCAGTCACCTAGAGTCAGACATCCTAGAATGTGAAGTCAAGCAGGCCTTAGAAAGCATCACTATGAACAAAGTTAGTGGAGGTGATGGAATTCCAGTTGAGCTATTTCAAATCCTGAAAGATGATGCTGTGAAAGTGCTGCACTCAATATGCCAGCAAATTTGGAAAACTCAGCAGTGGCCACAGGACTGGAAGAGGTAAGTTTTCATTCCAATCCCAAAGAAAGGCAATGGCAAAGAATGCGCAAACTACCACACAATTGCACTCATCTCACACACTAGTAAAGTAATGCTCAAAATTCTCCAAGCCAGGCTTCAGCAATATGTGAACCGTGAACTTCCAGATATGCAAGCTGGTTTTAGAAAAGGCAGAGGAACCAGAGATCAAATTGCCAACATCTGCTGGATCATGGATAAAGGAAGAGAGTTCCAGAAAAACATCCACTTTTCCTTTATTGACTATGCCAAAGCCTTTGACTGTGTGGATTACAATAAACTGTGGAAAATTCTGAAAAAGATGGGAATACCAGACCACCTGACCTTCCTCTTGAGAAACCTATATGCAGGTCAGGAAGCAACAGTTAGAACTGGACATGGAACAACAGACTGGTTCCAAATAGGAAAAGGAGTACATCAAGGCTGCATATTGTCACTCTGCTTATTTAACTTATATACAGAGTAGATCATGAGAAACACTGGGCTGGAAGAAGCACAAGCTGGAATCAAGATTGCTGGAAGAAATATCAATAACTTCAGATATGCAGATGACACCACCCTTATGGCAGAAAGTGAAGAGGAACTAAAGAGCCTCTTGATGAAAGTGAAAGAGGAGAGTGAAAAAGTTGGCTTAAAGCTCAACATTCAGAAAATTAAGATCATGGCATCTGGTCCCATCACTTCATGGGAAATAGATGGGGAAACAGTGGAAACAGTGTCAGACTTTATTTTGGGGGGCTCCAAAACCACTGCAAATGCTGATTACAGCCATGAAATGAAAAGACGCTTACTCCTTGGAAGGAAAGTTATGACCAACCTAGACAGCATATTCAAAAGCAGAGATATTACTTTGCCAACAAAGGTCCATCTAGTCAAGGCTATGGTTTTTCCAGTGGTCATGTATATATGTGAGTGTTGGACTGTGAAGAAAGCTGAGCGCCAAAGAATTGATGCTTTTGAACTGTGGTGTTGGAGAAGACTCTTGAGAGTCCCTTGGACTGCAAGGAGATCTAACCAGTCCATCCTAAAGGAGATCAGTCCTGGGTGTCCATTGGAAGGACTGATGCTGAAACTGAAACTCCAATACTTTGGCCACCTCATGTGAAGAGTTGACTCATTGGAAAAGACCCTGATGCTGGGAGGGATTGGGAGCAAGAGGAGAAGAGGATGATGAAGGATGAGATGGCTGGATGGCATCACCGACTCGATGGATATGAGTTTGGGTAAACTTCAGGAGTTGGTGATGGACAGGGAGGCCTGGCATGCTGCGATTCATGGGGTCGCAAAGAGTCGGACACGACTGAGTGAACTGAACTGAACTCTTCCTTCCAGTTTTATGTTCAGTATCTTATCTTTTTTCAACTTAATAATTCCCATCAGCATCCCAAGGCCCTTAACTCTAACTTTAAGAGAAATCCTTTAGGCTCACACCCTACCAATTACCATTCTATCCTCTATATCCCTTTATTCATAGTTTCTCAAAAGAGTCATCTACACACACTGGTCTCCATTTCCTCAATGCTCAGATACTGCTCCAATCTAGCTGCCAGATTCAGACACCCATCTTGAAAAATAGAAAGGGCATTTTTTTTTTAGTCTTTATCCTACCAGACATCTCACCAGTATTTGATCCCAACCTTCTCCTCTAAGCTTGAATATTCATTGGAAGGACGGATGTTGAAGCTGAAGCTCCAATACTTTGGCCACCTGATCTGAAGAGCAGACTCATTGGAAAAGACCCTGATGCTGGGAAAGATTGAAGGCAGAAGGAGAAGGGGACACAGAGGATGAAATGGTTGGGTGGCATCACCAGCTCAATGAACATGAGTTTGAGCAAACTTTAGGAGATAGGGAAGGACAGGGGAGCCTGGCAAGCTGCAGTTCATGGGGTCGCAAAAAGTCAGACACGACTTTTGTGACTGAACAAGCACCACCACCTCATCCTCCAGTTTTTCTTTTCTCTTTGCTTTTATATCAACACCTTAAATTGTTTCTGAAACCAAGTCCCCCTAAAACCAAGCTCCTCTGCCAAGTTTATGATAGACCTCTCTATCCAAAACAATATGCCCTCTCTCGTTTCATAACTGTTGCCTCTCAAAATTGACTAGTACCAAAGAAAGTTGTGGGGGGCGGGGGCGTGGGCTAAAAATAAGAAAGACCCATTAGGTCCCTCTTGTGTACAAAAGGCTTCCCGTATCCCATGTTTCTTGTTTGTAGGGCTTCCTTAACTTCCAAGTGAAAGCTAAAGTCGCTCAGACATGTACAACTCTTTGCGACCCCATGGACTATGCAGTCCGTGGAATTCTCCAGGCCAGAATACTGGAGTGGGTAGCCTTTGCCTTCTCCAGGGGATCTTCCCAACCCAGGGATCGAACCCAGGTCTTCCACATTGCAGGCGGATTCTTTACCAGGTGAGCCACAAGGGAAGCCTCTTAAGTTCCAAAGGGCAGATTGAAACAGTTACTAATAAGGGAAGTGAGGCAATGCAGAAACAGTGGAGAAGCGTCAGAAAAAATAGTGCAGTGATAGAGCGGAGTTCCAGCTCCTCTTCAAGGGACACTCGTAACAATCTGATAGTACCTTTACGTTCTTCAACAAGAACTGAGGCCCTACTCAGGTGGGAGACAGTGATTTCAAGCTAAACACAAGGACTGGACCCCAGACCAGTTGGAACCAGGAGGCAGATGATCGAGATTCTTGAAACCCATACTGTTACCCCATCACCAGCCAATCAGAAGAAAGGCATTCATCCAGAAGTCCTCCCCACGAAATTTTGCCTTAAAAACTCTTCCCTGAAAACCTCTGGAGAGTTCGGGTCTTTTGAGTATGAACACCCGTACTCCTTGTCTGGCCTTTCTTTGCTCCAAACTCCAGAGTTTCAGTTTGTTTGGCTTCACTGTGCATCAGGCACATGAACTTGGGTTCAACATTTCTCCTAAAACTGTTCCAAGTTTCCCTTTTCATGTGATCTTTTAAATACTGAGTTTTCTTTTAAGACAGTCTAAAATCTTCTCTGTTGTTGTGCTAAGTCGCTCAGTTGTGTCTGACTCTTTGCGACACCATGGACTCTAGTCCACCAGGCTCCTCTGTCCATGGGGATTCTCCAGACAAGAATATTGGAGTGGGTTTCCATGCCCTTCTCCAGGGGACCTTCCCAACCCAGGGATTGAACCTGGGTCTCCCATATTGCAGGTGGATTCTTTACTGTCTAAGCTACCAGGAAAGCCCAAACTCTTCTCTTGTTACTCTTTATTCAATTCCTAGACGATCATGACCTTGCACTGTTTTAAATACTACTCATATATCAACAATTCCCAATTTCCTTTCGAGCCTTGATGAGATCCATACCCTTTTAGCTAAAGGCCTACTCAACAATCAGATATGAATGAGCTTCTGAGGAAGCTCAGAACTAATATGCCCGGGACCCCCATCTTCTGATACTGATCTCTGTACAAAAGAATTTCCATCCACCCAGTTGTTCAAATTTTTTAAAAAGACTTCAAATTGTACTTTTTGGGGGGAGCACTGTGGTGCTGGTTTCATGAATGAATGACCCTCTCCAAATTCATCAAGCTGTATACATTAAGTATGTACAGCTGCTTGTGTGTCAATCATATTTCAATAAAGTCGTTTAAAAACAAGAGAGGGACTTCCCTGGTGGTCCAGTGGTTGGGGCTTTCCTGGTGGCTGGGTGGTAATCTGCCTGCCGATGCGGGGCACGTGAGTTCAGTCCCTGATCTGGGAAGATTCCACATGCCATGGAGCACTCAGCTACATGCCATAGCTACCGCACTGGTCCTCCAGCCCTGCAGGCTGCGGCCACTGAAGCCAGAGTGCCTTAGAGTCCCTGCTCCGTAACAACAGGAGCCACCGCCATGCGAAGCCCGCACACCGCGACTAGAGGTAGCCCCCACTCGCCACGTCCGGAGAAATCTGTGCACAGCAACAAAGAGCCAGCACAGTTAAAAATAAGTAAATAAATAAAATAATATCACAGTCTGCACAGTGCCCTTACTCTCAAGCCCTACACCCACAATTCTCTCCTCCTCACTTCAGTGTTCAGTCAAGTCGTTCTCATCTCTGACAACTGCTCTGGCCGGCCATGCTTTGTCTCATTTCCAGTCCGTTTCCCACACATCACATAGACCCAAATTTAATATGTGAGCCAGGTATATCATTCACCTGCTTACACTGCATTATAAACATCCTAGCCCAGCGATGATTGAGCAGCTGTACCGTTCATGTATATTCACAAGAAGCAGTACCACGGAACAATGAGACAAAATCAAGTCATGTTACTTGTAACACGACTATGTCTCAGAAATATGTTGAGTGAAAAAAGCCAAAAACAAAAGAGCCCTTACTTTATACTTTCATTCGTATAATGTTAATAAAAGAACTTGATCAATGCTGGAAGTCAGAATAGAGGTTACAAGTGGATGAGCAATCACCGTAAAGAATTAGACTGGTAATGTTCTATGGCAGCTACCTGCATGCCTTCACTTTTTGAAAATTCACTGAATCGTATAGTTCTAACTTGGGTGCATTTTTCTTTGTGAACATTATACCTCAATATAAAGTTTACTTCAAAAACCAAATGAAGAGTTCCCTGGTGGCTAAAGAATTCACCTGCCAATGCAGGACACATGGGTCTGATCACTAGTCCAGGAAGATCCTGCATT
Organism: Bubalus bubalis; assembly: GCF_019923935.1. Lineage (NCBI taxonomy): Eukaryota > Metazoa > Chordata > Mammalia > Artiodactyla > Bovidae > Bubalus > Bubalus bubalis. The sequence continues at coordinate 3,483,434 of NC_059174.1, read as the reverse complement.
TCACAGAGCAACTAAGCCCACATGCCACAACTACTGAGCCTTGTACTGCAACAGGAGAAGCTGGTGCAACGAGAAGCCTGCGCACTGCAACTAGAAAGCGGCCTCTGCTCTCTGCAAGTGGAGAGAAGCCCGAGCAGCAGTCCAGAGGCAGCACAGCCGAAAAAGAAAGCAACACGTGGAGAGTGCGTAGGTCTTTCATATATCGAGTTTTTTTGAATTACAAACCACTCTGGGTATCTTAAAACTTTAGAAATAGAAACAGTAGATTTTTGTGCTGGGTAATTATTGTGTATTTAGAAAAATGCCTAATTATACATTCAACTGACACACTAGAATGATTTCAGAAAGCCTTGGCTAATACAAAAAATATGTGTTCTGAATAAATAATATCCTGTTGTTAGAAAAGTAAACATCAAGGCCTGTGATTAAATAATGTTAATATAACCATGGTAAAGAGAGAAATTGAAAACCATAAACAAAGTCTAGAAGCACAACAGTACAAGTTCTATTCTGGTTGTTGGGTTGACAGGAATAGAAACACAATTCTGTTTGAGTGGAGAAAATAACAGAGGCGCCATAAGAATCCATACATTAGAAGTCATATTTAAAACATGAAAGCTCCCTTTGTAAATGTGGGATTACAAATACTTGGCATTGGTATTTTTATCCCAGGTGTCTAGAGAAGAGAGCTAGAACACTGGTAACATTTTTAGAATTTTGGAGTTATTTGTACACTTTTTCTGAGAAATGTAACATAATGCATTTATGGGTAAAAACTATCAGAGCCAGTATATAGGACATAGTCTATAAAAACTGTAATAAATTGGTATTACCTTCTTGACTTGTAAATTAAAAATCACTTTTAGGAATAAAAGCTGTCATTTGGAACCCTGCCATCACAAAATACAAGGGAAGTACCGAAACTGAGCAGGACCCTGTGGAGCCCTCCCGGGTACAAATCTTTCTGTCTCCATCCCCCTTTTTTGTTTGCAGGAAATAGGCTTCATTCAATGTATATGCAGAGTACATCACGCTAAATGATGGGCTGGATGAAGCACCAGCTGGAATCAAGATTGCCAGAAGTATCAATAACCTTAGACATGCAGATGACACCACTCTAATGGCAAAAAGCAAAGAGGAACTAAAGAGCCTCTTGATGAAGATGAAAGAGGAGAGTGACAAAGCTTCCTTAAAACTCAACATTCAAAACACAAAGATCATGGCATCCAGACCCATCACTTCAGGCCAAATAGATGAGGAAACAATAGAAACAGTGACAGACTATTTTCTTGGGCTCCAAAATCACTGCAGATGGTGACTGCAGCCATGAAATTAAAAGACGCTTGCTCCTTAGAAGGAAAGCTATGACAAACCTAGGCAGTGTATTAAAAAAGTATAGACATCACTTTGCCAATAAAGGTACACATAATCAAACCCATGGTTTTTTCAGTAGTCATGTACAGATGTGAGAGTTGGATGACAAAGAAGATTGAGTGCCAAAGAATTGATGCTTTCAAACTTTGGTTCTGGAGAAGACTCTTGAGAGTCCCTTGGAAGGGATCTTCCAAGAGTCCCTTGCAAGGAGATCAAACCAGTCAATCCTAACGGAAATCAACCCTGAATATTCACTGGAAGGCCTGATGCTGAAGCTCCAATACTTTGGTCATGTGATGTGATGAGCCAACTTCATTGCAAAAGACCCTAATGCTGGGAAAGACTGAGGGCAAGAGGAAAAGGGGATGACAGAGGATGAGATGGTTGGATGGCATCACTGACCCGATGGACATGAGTTTGAGTAAACCTCGGGAGCTGGTGATGGACAGGGAGGCCTGGCGTGCTGCAGTCCATGAGCAGTCCATGGAGTTGCGAAGAGTCAGACAGGCAGGATTTAGTGACTGAACAACCACCACCTTTGAGTTCTTCCACTGGAAATAAGGCCCCCAACCAGGTAGAGGATGGTAACTCTAGGCTGAGCAAGAGTCCTGGAACTTTGTCCAGCTACCTCACCACTAACCAATCAGAAGAAAGTCTGCACACAGTGGAAGGAAGAGTCTTATCCTCTTCCCAAATGGTTAATTGTGATTAACTTCCCCTTTCTCTCTTTAAAACACTTTCACAGTTGAGCAGACTCTTCCAGATTGGTTCTTGGACACAAATTCACCTTCTTCCCAGGTTGGCCACCTCCTGAATTAAGTACCCTTTCCTTTCCTATCAACACATCTCTCTCTAAAGAACTGGCTTCTGAGGCAGCCAAAGCTGAGTTCAGTAACAATATAAATCAGAAATAACAACTTAACAAGTAATGTAACTTATAGCATTAATTATATTCTTTCAAGTTGAGAGTTATGTTTACCGAGATGAGAAGAAAACGCTGAAGACTAATCCTTCGGATATATGATGTGAAAATTATTAATATTAAGCGGTTCATTTAAAATTTATAAATCATTCACTCCCCCTGAAAACTCAGTTTTCCTAGGTTGTTAAAAGTTCCATATATTAAAGCTATGGGTAATATTACAACTATTTATACCATGGATGTTTTTTGCTTGGTCATCTTTTTTACTAGAAAAAAAGATGTTACATTTCTATATTAATGGAGCTCCCCTCACATCCCTGCTTAATTATTTTTTCCTAAACTTTTATGATCCTTTTAGCAGAAAGTCAGAATTTTTACTGATCCTCTCTATGGACTTCTCTACACAGATTCAAACATTACACACAGTTTTTAATAGGTAAGATTTTGTCATGTTTTAATGTTCCCAGGCAGAGAAAAAACAGTCTCTAAAACAAACAGGAGTGTCATTACCAGTCTAAGAACAACTTCATTTTTCTATTCTCAAATGATTAACTCCATTTATAGCATCTGATAAACATCAGCCCGAATGATCTCTTTTGTGCGAGGATGGGGGGCTGGAGAGGGATTTGGGCAGATGGATGCTGAAGTCAGTCATGAACGGGAGCGCGACCCCTTCAAATTCCATTTCACGACTCACTTCATGTTCAGAGCCGAATTTGCATGAAAATCAAATTCATAAATTCAGCCACGGCTTTGATCAGGAATTTTGTGGTTGTTATTGTTCTCTTTGAATTGTTGTAAAAGTCATGGCAGATGGTAACGTTTCCTGAAATGTCTGTTGACACTCGTTTCCTTTCCTCTCCCAGCTCAGTACTAGGAGATCTTTAGGACCTTCAGAGGATCAGCCCGGCTTAGAACTTGAATCGTGCTGAGATCGAAGTCCCTCATTTCATATATGATGCAAGTAAAGCTACAGCCTCAAACACGCCGATGTCCTCTAGCTCTCAGCCCAGGGACCTTTCCAACATTTCAGTATGGTTCCCAAAAGAGTGAGCACCATAGTCTGGGGCATTATAATTAGAAGCTCTCCTCACAGAAACAATTAAGGGAAAATAAAGCAATCTACATATATTAATATATATGTACACATAGAGACATATGTATACACATGCAGTTGCTATTATGCCTTTTTATGGGATATTTATTTATCTATAATTATGGTGACTGCAGTCATGAAATTAAAAGATGCTTACTCCTTGGAAGGAAAGTTATGACCAACCTAGATAGCATATTCAAAAGCAGAGACATTACTTTGCCAACAAAGTTCCGTCTAGTCAAGGCTATGGTTTTTCCTGTGGTCATGTATGGATGTGAGAGTTGGACTGTGAAGAAGGCTGAGAGCCGAAGAATTGATGCTTTTGAACTGTGGTGTTGGAGAAGATTCTTGAGAGTCCCTTGGACTACAAGGAGATCCAACCAGTCCATTCTGAAGGAGATCAGCCCTGGGATTTCTTTGGAAGGAATGATGCTAAAGCTGAAACTTTGGCCACCTCATGCAAAGAGTTGACTCATTGGAAAAGACCCTGATGCTGGAAGGGATTGGAGGCAGGAGGAGAAGGGGACGACAGAGGATGAGATGGCTGGATGGCATTACCGACTCGATGGACGTGAGTCTGAGTGAACTCTGGGAGTTGGTGATGAGTTGGACATGACTGAGAGACTGAAATGAACTGAACTGATGGCCATATATAGTATAATAAAATAGGAAATCAATTTACACACATGCAGTAACTTTGTTTCTTCCACATATGATACATATTTATACATTTACATTTGTCCTCATAAATGGTATTTGTAATGATTAGCTCAAAGAACACATCGAGAGAGTGGAGTTTGGAAATCAATGAACATTTGAATCCCAAATCTGCTGCCTAAGTAGCTATTGGACTTTGGACATGCTATGATAACATTATGTAGATTAATATATATATATGTGTGGTATACATATACACATATATATGTAAATATATGATTGTTGTGTGGATTAGATAAATGAATATATATAAATGCTTACCACATTGCCTGATGCATGCCAATTAAGATGCTTCTCCCAAGTGTCAAAGACATCATCTATATGTACCTGGAAGTGTAACATCCCATACCATGTGCCAGGAATAGACCAGCTGCTTCTCATGCATAAGTGTAAGCATGGAGCTTTCCAGTCTACTGTGGGAGGTTGGTATGATGAATACCCGGGTTACAGGTGAAGGCACCAACCCTGGAGGGGACAGTGGTACCATCAACATCGAATGAGGCATCTCCCATCTATGACACCGCCACACACAGAGGAAAGGTCATTTCAACTCAAGCCATGTGAAGTTCTGCCTCAAGGACTGAGAGTATATCGATTTCATAGCCTAACCTCTAAACTTAACCTCATTCTTACAATTTCCTAAAGCACAGAAGACATTTAAAACAAAGCATTTAAAAATCTCTAAAATATATTTTGCCAAAACCTGTATGGTATGATCAGAAAATTATGTAAAAATTCTTCCTTTCTCATCTGCTTTTGCCTGATCTAAAAATATAACCTATAGGTGGTTATAAAAACAATACTCACTACCACAAGAAAGAAAAATAATACACCTGTTCTTTGGAACTTTAACCGCACACCATGTTGTGGTCTGATATCTCAATAACCATTAATAAATTTCTGGGCTAGGACCCAAGATTCTATTTAGTAATATAATTCAAAAAGCATCTTTTTTGCATTCAACATGTAGGCAACAGGCCAAGAAGAGAAACAAATTATCTTGACTTGTTTGTCAGCTGGTGCTTTAGACCAAATGGCCAAGTACCAAGCAACCAGAGAAATACCATTCTTCAATCACACGGGAAAATAAAATGAATTTCTTGCTAAGCATCATACTTCTGACTAGTGAAAAATTATCCTAAGAACAAAACTAATTGCCACAGTAAAACTCAATTTCCTCTGCCCTGACATCCATCTGGGAACTCGGAGACAAATATAAAACTTCTGGCAGTAGGGATTTTGGATTAATACAGCTACTGATTAATGGCTGTTAATCACCTTTTGTTGAAATTGTTTCAGTAGAGTTAGTATACCATCCTCAGTGTAAATATTTTGCTTTTGTTTGCTAACACTATTCTTTAGGTGGGGAAATTATTATATATAATATTTGTGTTGTATATATACATGTAACATATGTGTGTGTATATGCACATACATGCGTGCTCAATCATGTCCGACTCTTTGTGACCCCATGGACTCTAGCCCGCGAGGCTCCTCTGTTCCTGGAATTTTCCAGGCAAGAATACTGGAAAGGGTTGCCATTTCCTCCTCCAGAGGATCTTCTGGATGCAAGGATAAAACCCAGGTCTCCTGCACTGGCAGGTGGCTTCTTTACCACTGGGCCACCTGGGAAGCCCATGCATATGTATACACAGATATATTATACATACACATACTTTTTAATATATAAATATTCTAGGCATCTAAAATATTGTAAAAATAACCTGACAACCCATAATGAATAGTCTCCTTTGAGAAACAATGCAATCATAATTAGTAATTTCTGGTCAGTTTTTTTATATCATTTATTCATGTCAAAGATAATATTTAGAAACACATGAGTCTTGCTATTGACAATGGAATCTGAGACTGGGTGGATGAAGATGAAATGCTAAAGTTTAGTCATATTCACATGTAGAAAATGTGAACTGGTTAGCATTTTCTGGCTATCACTAGTTACCCAATTACCATTTCAAGTATTTAGCACAAATCTTTCTCCAGAAGGTGTGCCATTTGGAATTTCTTGCCCCTTCCTTCTCTCCACATCATTTAACCTGACGTTTGTTAAGGAGCACACACAAACACAGTAAAGTTCATACCAGCAGATATCTTGAGAGGAGGAGAGTCTTGTGAGAACACGTCATAATTTTCAGTGCACTCTAACTGCACAGCATATGGTACAGCAACATCCCTCCCGTGGAAACCTCATGTCCTACACTCCACTGACTTCTCTGGCATGTCCACTTAACTCTTAATTACTCGAGCTGTAAAAAGATCCCAAAATTCCACTGCATGATAACACTGTTGGTAAATTCTGCAAAATTACCAAGAAGAAGAAGAGCAATTTGGGAAAATCTTGATAAGAAAGAAATGATCAGGATTTTGAAATTTCTAATAGAAAAAATGCAGACAACAGGTTATATAAGTGTAATTTCCCATTTAGGCTTCTTTCCAGGTTACTATTTCATCATCCATATACTGCAGCAACATGGCTGAAATCAGGTACCTGTCAGTTGTTCATTAAACTTCCATTTTTTTCATGTGAAACTGTGTGGTTTGGAAGAATATGACGGAAGGAGCTGTGTTAACACTGATTATAACTAAGTCTGACAAGTTATGCTGACCTATGGAAATAAAATCATAAAACTCCCATTTCCTATGAAAGGAACTGAAACCCTAATTTGAAGAAATGCTCCATTTGCATCTGCATGAAGCTTGATGATTTATGATAGAGTTTTCATCTGAAATAGAAAGTTGCCTCTCTAGGAGTTATGGTATACAGTGGAAATGAAATTTCCCAACCCATTTAGATGAACCAGGTTGTGCATTATCTTTTACACTGATATCTCACTGCCTTCATTTCAATAGCTACTCCTGCTATTCTCTGCTTACCGTGGGGAGAAGGAGATAAAAAAATACGTTATCCCATGAAAATGGCAAATAGCTCATATTTATTATATTCAGATGAAAAATCTGATTGAAGAATAAGTTAAAATACATATAACGATTCTACTCCTGAATGATTATGTATTTTGTTGCAATATAGAGTTGGAGTTAATACTTTGTTGATGATCTCTTTATATTAGTGATATATCTATATATAACAATTTAGGAAAAAGAGAGGATTTTGAAAGTTATATAATGGGTATCAAATGCTATCAAGGTTTACTAAGTTTCAAAACAACCCCCTCCTGTATTGATGAGATTCTCTCAATTAGCAAGTGGTCTATTTGTATTTACAGGTATTCTCACAATGGCCAGCTAACATATACAAATACACCATTTGGTGGGTTTTCTTTAATTTTTTGTGCATTGTCATTTTAGAGATTTCCTTTATCTCTTACAATGTGATTACAATAAAAGATGATTAGTATGTCCAATGAGAAAACTTTGGAGATGTTATCTTTAATCACTCTAATATAAATCAAAATACATACGAACTAATTTTTAAAATTTTGATTTTCAAGCTCCCGTTGAAATGGGAAAATGAAGAATCACTCACACTGGAAAACTTTCTATTTGAGCTCAAAAGTCACCCTGTTATAAATCATAAGGCTGCATGTAGATGCAAATGGAGCATTTCTTCAAATTAGGATTTCAATTCTTTTCACATTATAGCACTTGCCCATGCATGACCTTCAGAGAGAGGATTTTTAGTTTTTCCTCAGAATTTCCAAATGTGACAGGCAGTGTAACATCAAGGAGATGCTGTGCATGTGTATTTTATAAGAATATGTCAGCCAGCTGAGTGCATATGATCATCAAGTTTCAAGGTTAGAAGGGAAGGTAAAAGTTACTTAGTTCAACCATATGCTCTGATGCTTGAAGCGTCTCCAGACGGAGCCTGACTCTCGGTTTGACTGCATGGGGTTTGATCCTAGCTCCTCCCTGTCCTCACTTTTGGCATGATGTCAGTTATTTAACCTGTTACTACCTCATTTTCTTCGTGTATAAAATAAGAGTAATAGAAATAAAATGTCTCTATAGCATCACCATAAGGACTAGATGAATCACTGTCTTTGGTACCCACCCTGCCCTCCTCACTTCCCATGGTGAGTATCTGCCCTTAGCGGGGTAGCCTCCAGAGAGCTTCTTATTTGGGTGCCAGCCTAGATGGTTGTTGGTATCTTTCTTGTATTTAGCTTAAATGCATCTCCATGGAATTTCTTTTTGCTGTTCTAATCCCACCTCTTGGAATCATGCAGCAAAAAGGCTTTATCTTAACTTCTTTGGAAGTACCTTCCAATATGTGAATTTAGCATGGGCTCTGAATTCAAACAGATTGGGTAGGGACTCGGGAATTTGCTGCAGCTAGTAACCTAAATCCTGTAACACCATGTTTTCTTGTGCCTTGAGTGAGTGTGTGTGTGTGCGTTCATGCCCAAGCAAGCCGTAGTGTAAGGTCAAATGAATATAAGTGCTTAGAATTTAATTCATGGTGACGATGGTGAATTTGTTGAGTCTCAAACTAGGTCAAACAGTAGGTGCACTGGGAAAACGTTCTGAGCTTCTTTGTATCCACTGAATACCACAGTTGACACATGACTGCAAAGTCACCCTCAGCCTACAGCCTAAATGATCACCCCTGTGGATGAAGTCTGTCCTGCAGTTCTGACAATGAAATCACCTTGGTAATACGCTTCACCTATTTCATTGACCAAAACTGCCCTAGAGCAGTTGCATATCTTACCAAGATCTAAAATTTTCCCTAACAGAAACACAACAGCCAATTACCTAGAAATTCAGAGCCAAGACTTCTTCTCTTAACCTGCGGTGCCTTTTAGCTCCCACGCTATATTCCTCAATTTTATTTACTTTCCATATTGAAAAGAGGCATCCTTTCTGTACAGACTTGCTCCAATGGAACCACATTTTTCTCCCTTTTAGGCAATTATTTTCATGTTACAGTTAACTATTTTTCCCTGAATTGTTTACATTGTGTGTTTTCTAAGAACTGTTAAGGGTGTTGATAAAACAAAGCATCATTTCCTCTCTCACTAAGAGAATGATGATGGCCCTATAAAACTACATCTGTGCTTTGACCATTTTCTTCTCTTATCATCTCAACACAGCCAGTCATCTTTCTACAACATCAATGTTTCCTTCATTGGTTAAAATCTTCTATTGCACAACATCACCCACAGAATGAGATGTCTTTTTAAGGCATCCAAAACCCGCTATTATAGGAACACTTATTTTCTCATCAAATTCATTGTGTTAAATTGGTTGCCTCTCACACATCACCTGTAGCACTAGTTGGTATTTACCCAATTATTTCCTGCTGCTTCGCAGTTTGCTCACAATCAAACCTGATCTTCTGGCTGGAGACGCTGCCACCCACATTCCCACATTTACACACACAAACACACACACACACACACACACACACACACACACACACGGTTCTTTACCTTAAACTCCTGTTTTTTTTGCTTCCCAGCTCAAATGTTTTCTATTCTTTGAAGTGTTTCCCATTTTCCTTCTTACTGCTCCTGCTCCTTATTTGCATGCGTTACCCTGGATACAACTGTCTGGATCACCTCCCTGTCTCCTCTGTTTGTGAGACCTTTAACTGCAGAATCTATCTTTTGTTCTGTACCTCCGGTCTCATGTAGACTGAAACTTAAGAGTGAACAGCCCACAGCAGCTAAGCATGAGGAATCTGTAGCCAAGTTGTGTGAATTACAATTCAATTCCCCTACAGTGTGACTTGGAGCAATTTTCTAAATCCAGTTCATCAGTATCTGACTCATAGATTTATTCTGAGGAATAAATTTAAATGCTTAGTAAAGTTTTTGCCTTTTCTAAGCCAAAATTTGTGGCTTAGAAAATTCAATATTTATTTAACAGTAAATATTCAATTCTTTCCTTTTCTCCTTTGTTTTTTGCTTCTCTTCTTTTCACAGCTATTTGTAAGGCCTTCTCAGACAGCCATTTTGCTTTTTTGCATTTCTTTTTCTTGGGGATGGTCTTGATCCCTGTCTACTGTACAATGTCACAAACCTCTGTCCACAGTTCACCAGGCACTCTGTCTACCAAATCTAGTCCCTTAAATCTATTTCCCACTTCCACTGTATAATTGTAAGGGATTTGATTTAGGTCATACCATGGTCTAGTGGTTTTCCCTATTTTCTTTAATTTAAGTCTGAGTTTGGCAATAAGGAAGTCATGATCTGAGACACAGTCAGCTCCTGGTCTTGTTTTTGCTGACTGTATAGAGCGTCTCCATCTTTGGCTGCAAAGAATATAATCAATCTGATTTCAGTGTTTGCCATCTGGTGATATCCATGTGTAGAGTCTTCTCTTGTGTTGTTGGACGAGGGTGTTTGCTATGACCAGTGCATTCTCTTGACAGAACGCTATTAGTCTTTGCCCTGCTTCATTCTGTATTCCAAGGCCAAATTTGGCTGTTACTCCAGGTGTTTCTTGACTTCCTACTTTTGCATTCCAGTCCCCTATAATGAAAAGGACATCTTTTTCGGTGTTAGTTCTAAAAGGTCTTGTAAGTCTTCATAGAACCATTCAACTTCAGCTTCTTCAGCATTACTGGTCAGGGCACAGACTTGGATTACCATGATATTGAATGATTTGCCTTGGAAACGAACAGAGATATTCTGTCGTTATTGAGATTGCATCCAAGTACTGCATTTCAGACTCTTTTGTTGACTAAGATGGCTACTCTATTTCTTCTAAGGGATTCTTGCCCACAGTAGTAGATATGATGGTCATCTGAATTAAATTCACCCATTCCAGTCCATTTTAGTTCACTGATTCCTAAAATGTTGATGTTCACTCTTGCCATCTCCTGTTTGACCACTTCCAATTTGCCTTGATTCATGGACCTAACATTCCAGGTTCCTATGCAATATTGGTCTTTACAGTATCAGATCTTGCTTCCATCACCAGTCACATCCACAACTGGGTGTTGTTTTTGCTTTGGTTCCATTTCTTCATTATTTCTGCACTGATCTCCAGTAGCATATTGGGCACCTACCGACCTGGGGCGTTCATCTTTCTGTGTCCTATCTTTTTGCCTTTTCATACTGTTCATGGGGTTCTCAAGGCAAGAATACTGAAGTGGTTTGCCATTTGGAGAAGGTTTGCCCTTCTCCAGTGGACCACATTTTGTCAGAACCCTCCACCATGACACATCTGTCTAAGGTGGCCCTACATGGCATGGCTCATAGTTTCATTGAGTTAGACAAGGCTGTGGTCCATGTGATTAGATTGGTTAGTTTTCTATGATTATGATTTCTGTCTCTCTGTCCTCTGATGCCCTCTCTCAGCACCTACCATCTTACTGGGGTTTCTCTGACCTTGGACATGGGGTATCTCCTCACTGAGAGCAATAGCAAGGAGACATAAGAAAGCCTTCCTCAGTGATCATTGCAAAGAAATAGAGGAAAACAATAGAATAGGAAAGACTAGAGATCTCTTCAAGAAAATTAGAGATACCAAGGGAACATTTCATGCAAAGATGGGCTCAATAAAGGACAGAAATGGTATGGACCTAACAGAAGCAGAAGATATTAAGAAGAGGTGGCAAGAATACCCAAAAGAACTGTACAAAAAAGATCTTCATGACCCAGATAACCACAAGGGTGTGATCACTCACCTAGAGCCAGACATCCTAGAGTGTGAAGTCAGGTGGGCCTTAGGAAGCATCACTACGAACAAAGCTAGTGGAGGTGATAATTGCAGTTATTATCAGTTGAGCGATTCCAAATCCTGAAAGACGATGCTGTGCAAGTGCTGCACTCAATATGCCAGCAAATTTGGAAAACTCAGCAGTGGCCACAGGACTGGAAAAGGTCAGTTTTCATTCCAATCCCAAAGAAAGGCAATACCAAAGAATGTTCAAACTATCACACAATTGCACTCCTCTCACATGCTAGTAAAGTAATGCTCAAAATTCTCCAAGCCAGGCTTCAGCAATATGTGAACCGTGAACTTCCTGATGTTCAAGCTGGTTTTAGAAAAGGCAGAGGAACCAGAGATCAAATTGCCAACATCTGCTAGATCATGGAAAAAGCAAGAGAGTTCCAGAAAAACATCTACTTCTCCTTTATTGACTATGCCAAAGCCTTTGACTGTGTTGATCACAACACTGTGAAACTGAAAAATTCTGAAAGATATGGGAATATCAGACCACCTGACCTGCCTCTTGAGAAATCTGTATGCAGGAAGCAACAGTAGAACTGGATATGGAACAATGGACTGGTTCCAAATAGGAAAAGGAGTGTGTCAAGGCTGTATATTGTCACCCTGCTTATTTAGCTTATATGCAGAATACATCATGAGAAATGCTGGGCTGGAGGAAGCACAAGCTGGAATCAAGATTGCCAGAAGAAATATCAATAACCTCAGATATGCAGATGACACCACCCTTATGGCAGAGAGTGAAGAAGAACTAAAGAGCCTCTTGATGAAAGTGAAAGTGGAGAGTGAAAAAGTTTACTTAAAGTTCAACATTCAGAAAACTAAGGTCACAGCATCTGGTCTCATCTCTTCATGTCAAATAGATGGGGAGACTGTGGGAACAGTGGCTGACTTTATTTATTTTTGGCTCCAAAATCACTGCAGATGGTGATTGCAGCCATGAAATTAAAAGATACTTACTCCTTGGAAAGAAAGGTATGACCAACCTAGTCAGCATATTAAAAAGCAGAGACATTACTTTGCCAACAAAAGTCCATCTAGTCAAGGCTATGGTTTTTCCAGCAGTCATGTATGGATGTGAGGGTTGGACAAAGAAAGCTGAGCACCAAAGAATTGATGCTCTTGAACTGTGGTGTTACAGAACACTCTTGAGAGTCCCTTGGACTGCAAGGAGATCCAACCAGTCCATCCTAAAGGAGATCTGTCCTGAGTGTTCATTGGAAGGACTGATGTTGAAGCTGAAACTCCAATACTTTGGCCACCTGTTGTGAAGAACTGACTCATTTGAAAAGACCCTGAATCTGGGAAAGATTGAAGGCAGGAGGAGAAGGGGACAACAGTGGAAGAGATGGTTGGATGGCATCACCAATTCAATAGACATGAGTTTGGGTAAACCCCAAGAATTGGTAATTGGCATGGAGGCCTGGCATGCTGCAGTCCATGGGGTTGCAAAGAATCAGAGACAACTGAGCAACTGAACTGAACTGAAATATTCAATTAGTGTCAGGTATGAAGGATTTTTCAATTATGGGGTAGTACATATAGACAGGAATATAACACAAATTAAAACTAAAAAGTGAGCCAACTAAATTGCTGGGCATTTAAATTTTTATGTTAAAAATTTTAAAATAGGGAGTAATACCATTTTATTCCAACCTCATTCCTATTTTCAATGATAAGAAAAAGGATAGTTGTTCATTATGTCAATGATATTTAATGACTAGTAATCAATTAGTAATAATTACTAATTGACTATTTATATATAAAATGATGATGAATGTTCCTGATATTCAAAAATGAAAAAAAGTCAATTCAATAAATTTCCAGAGAGAGAAAGGAGCACACATACAAGTTATGATACCTGAATTCTGTTCTTTCTATCATAATCTTCAGAGTTCTTTACATTTGCATCTTCATTTATTAAGTTGTGTGGTTTTTTTAAGGACTGAAATGATGTTTTTTTTTTCTTAATTTTAGACTATTATTTATTTTTGTATTCTCTATGTCTGTTTCCCCATTGTTGCCCTATAAGTAAATTCTTCAGTACCATTTTTGTAGATTCTGTATATGTGAATTATAATATGATATTTATCTTTCTCTTTCTGACTTACTTCACTCTATATTATAGGTCCTAGGTTCATCCACCTCATTAGAACTGAATCAAAGGTGTTCCTTTGTATGGCTGAGTAATATTCCATCGTGTATATGCACCACTACTTCTTTATCCATTCATCTGTCGATGGACATCTAGGTTGCGTCCATATTCTAGCTTTTGTAAATAGTGCTGCAACGAACAATGGGCTACATGTGTCTTTTCCAATTTTGGTTTCCCCAGGGTGTATGCCTAGGAGTAGGACTGCCACCTATGCTGGTTTTATTTCTCATTTTTTAAGGAATCTCCATACCATCTTGCATAGTGGCTGTATCAATTTACACTCCCACCAACAGCACAAGAGCGTTCCCTTTTCTCCACACCCTCTGCAGCATTTATTTTTTGTTGACTTTTTTGATGGTGGCCATTCTGAATGGTGTGAGGTGATATCTCATCATAGTTTTGATTTGCATTTCTCTAATAATGAGCAATGTTCAGCATCTTTTCATGTGTTTGTTGGTCATCTGTATGTCTTTTTTGGAGAAATGTCTGTTTAGATCTTTTTCCCACTTTTTGATTGGGCTGTTAGTTTTTCTGGTATTGAGTTGTATGAGCTGCTTTTATATTTTTGAAATTAATCCTTTGTCAGTTGTTTCATTTGCTATTATTTTCTCCCAGTCACAGGGTTGTATTTTCACCTTGCTTATCATTTCCTTTGTTGTGTAAAAGGTTTTAAGTCTAATCAGGTCCTACTTATTTACTTTAGTTTTTATTTCCATTACTTTAGGAGGTGGGTCATAGGGATCTTGCTTTGATTTGTGTCATCGAATGTTTTACCTATGTTTTCCTCTAAGACTTTTATAGTTTCTGGTCTTACATTTAGGTCTTTAATCCATTTTATCTGTGTATGGTGTTAGGAAGTGTTTTAATTTCATTCTTTTACGTGTAGCTGTCCAGTGTTCCCAGCACCTTTTATAGAAGAGGCTGTCTTTGCCCCATTGTATATTCTTGCCTCCTTTGTCAAAAATAAGGTACCCAAAGGTGCATGGGTTTATTTCTGGGCTTTCTATCTTGTTCCATTGGTCTATATTTCTGTTTTTATGCCAGTACTATACTGTCTTGATGACTAGCTTTGGAGTATAATCTGAAGTCAGGAAGGTTGATTCCTCCAGCTCCATTCTTCTTTCTCAAGGCTGCTTTGGCTATTCTTGGTATTTTGTGTTTCCATGTAAATTGTGAAATGTTTTGTTCTAGTTCTGTGAAAAATGTCATTGGTAATTTGATAGGGATTGCGTTGAATCTGCAGATTGCATTTGGTAGTATAGTCATTTTCACAATATTGATTCTTTCTACCCAGGAAAATGGAGTCTCTCTCCATCTGTTTATGTTGCCTTGATTTCTTTCATTCAGTTCAGTTCAGTCGCTCAGTTGTGTCTGACTCTTTGTGACCCCATGAATCGCAGCACGCCAGGCCTCCCTGTCCATCACCAACTCCCAGAGTTCACTCAAACTTACATCCAATGAGTCGGTGATGCCATCCAGCCATCTCATCCTCTGTCGTCCCCTTCTCATCCCACCCCCAATCCCTCCCAATATCAGAGTCTTTTCCAATGAGTCAACTCTTCGCATGAGGTGGCCAAAGTACTGGAGTTTCAGCTTCAGCATCATTCCTTCCAAAGAACACCCAGGGCTGATCTCCTTTATTTTTTTTTAATTTTATTTTATTTTTAAACTTTACAATATTGTATTGGTTTTGCCAAATATCGAAATGAATCCGCCACAGGTATGGACTGGTTGGATCTCCTTACAGTCCAAGGGACTCTCAAGAGTCTTCTCCAACACCACAGTTCAAAAGCATCAATTCTTCAGCGCTCAGCTTTCTTCACAGTCCAACTCTCACATCCATACATGACTACTGGAAAAACCATAGCCTTGACTAGACGGACCTTTGTTGGCAAAGTAATGTCTCTGCTTTTGAATATGCTGTCTAGGTTGGTCATAACTTTCCTTCCAAGGAGTAAGCGTCTTTTAATTTCATGGCTGCAATCACCATCTGCAGTGATTTTGGAGTCAAAAAAATAAAGTCTGACACTGTTTCCACTGTTTCCCCATCTATTTCCCATGAAGTGATGGGACCGGATGCCATGATCTTAGTTTTCTGAATGTTGAGCTTTAAGTAAACTTTTTCACTCTCCTCTTTCACTTTCATCAGGAGGCTTTTTAGTTCCTCTTCACTTTCTGCCATAAGGGTGGTTTCATCTGCATATCTGAGGTTACTGATATTTCTCCCAGCAATCTTGATTCCAGCTTGTGCTTCTTCAGCCCTGCGTTTCTCATGATGTACTCTGCATGTAAGTTAAATAAGCAGGGTGACAGCCTTGACGTACTCCTTTTCCTATTTGGAACTAGTCTGTTGTTCCATGTCCAGTTCTAACTGTTGCTTCCTGTCCTGCATATAGCTTCTCAAGAGGCAGGTGAGGTGGTCTGGTATTCCCATCTCTTGAAGAATTTTCCACAGTTTATTGTGATCCACACAGTCAAAGGCTTTGGCATAGTCAATAAAGCAGAGATAGAGGTTTTTCTGGAACTCTCTTGCTTTTTCGATGATCCAGTGAATGTTGGCAATTTGATCTCTGGTTCCTCTGCCTTTTCTAAATCCAGCTTGAACATCTGGAAGTTCACGGTTTGCATATTGCTGAAGCCTGTCTAGGAGAATTTTGAGCATGACTTTACTAGCGTGTGAGATGAGTGCAATTGTGTGGTAGTTTGAGCAGTCTTTGTCATTGCCTTTTTTGGGGATTGGAATGAAAACTGACCTTTTCCAGTCCACTGTGGCCACTGCTGAATTTTCCAAATTTGCTGGTATAATGAGTGCAGCACTTTCACAGCATCATCTTTCAGGATTTGAAATAGCTCAAGTGGAATCTCATCACCTCCCCTAGCTTTGCTGTCTTATAATTTTCTGTATACAGTTCCTTTATCTCCTTAGGTAAGTTTATTCCTAGATATTTAATTGTTTTTGTTGCAATGGTGAATGGATTGATTCTTTAATTGCTCTTTCTGATTTTTCATTGTTAGTATATAGACTTGCAAGTCATTTCTGTGTATTGATTTTGTATCCTGCAACTTTGCTAAATTTACTGATTAGCTCTAGTAATTTTCTAATACTATCTTTAGGATTTTCTATGTACAGTATCATGTCATCTGCAAACAGTGAGAGCTTTACTTCTTCTTTAATGATCTGAACTCCTTTTATTTCTTTTTCTTTTCTGATTGCTATAGCTAGGACTTCCAGAACTATGTTGAGTAATAGTGGTGAAAGTGGACACCCTTGTCTTGTTCCTGATCTTAGGGGGAATGCTTTCAGTTTTTCACCATTGAGAATAATTATTGCTGTAGGCTTATCATATATGGCCTTTGGCATGTTGAAGTAAGTTCCGTCTATGTCCATTTTTTGAAGAATTTTAATCATAAATGGGTGCTGAATTTTGTCAAAGGCTTTTTCAGCATGTGTTGAGATTATTATATGGTTTTTAGCTTTCAATTTGTTAATATGGTGTATCACACTGATTGATTTGCATATACTGAAGAATCATTGCATCCCTGGAATAAACCCAACTTGATCATTGTGTATGAGCTTTTTGATGTATTGCTGAATTCTGTCTGCTAAAATTCTCTTGAGGATTTTTGCATATATGTTTGCCAGAGATACTGGCCTGCAGTTTTCTTTTTTTGTGTTTTTTTTTTGTCTGGTTTTGGTATCAGGGTGGTGGTGGCCTCATAGAATGAGTTTGGAAGTGTTCCTTCCTCTGCAACTTTTTGAAAGAGTTTTAGAAAGATAGGCATTAGCCCTTCTCTCAATGTATGATTGTGTGGCAAACTACCACACAATTGCACTCATCTCACACACTAGTAAAGTAATGCTCAAAATTCTCCAAGCCAGGCTTCAGCAATACATGAACCGTGAACTTCCAGATGTTCAAGCTGGATTTAGAAAAGGCAGAGGAACCAGAGATCAAATTGCCAACATCCAATGGATCATGGAAAAAGCAAAAGAGTTCCAGAAAAACCTCTATTTCTGCTTTATTGACTATGCCAAAGCCTTTGACTGTGTAGATCACAATAAACTGTGGAATTCTGAAAGAGATGGGAATACCAGACCACCTAACTTGCCTCTTGAGAAACCTATATGCAGGTCAGGAAGCAACAGTTAGAACTAGACATGGAACAACAGACTGGTTCCAAATAGGAAAAGGAGTATGTCAAGGCTGTATATTGTCATCCTGCTTATTTAACTTACATGCAGAGTATATCATGAGAAATGCTGGGCTGGAGGAAGCACAAGCTGGAATTAAGATTGTGGGGAGAAATATCAATAACCTCAGATATGCAGATGAAACCACCCTTATGGCAGAAAGTGAAGAAGAACTAAAGAGTCTCTTGATGAAAGTGAAAGAGGAGAGTGAAAAAGTTTACTTAAAGCTCAACATTCAGAAAACTAAGATCATGGCATCTGGTCCCATCACTATATGGCTAAAAGATGGGGAAACAGTGGAAACAGTGGCTGACTAT
This sequence comes from Bubalus bubalis, assembly GCF_019923935.1. Taxonomy (NCBI): domain Eukaryota; kingdom Metazoa; phylum Chordata; class Mammalia; order Artiodactyla; family Bovidae; genus Bubalus; species Bubalus bubalis. Next base: position 3,465,002 of record NC_059174.1, on the reverse strand, counting down.
TTTTTTGGCTCCAAAATCACTGCAGATGGTGATTGCAGCCATGTAATTAAAAGATGCTTACTCCTTGGAAGGAAAGTTATGACCAACCTATATAGCATATTAAAAAGCAGAGACATTACTTTTCAATAAAGGTCTGTCTAGTCAAGCCTATGGTTTTTCCAGTAGTCATGTATGGATGTGAGACTTGGACTATAAAGAAAGCTGAACACCGAAGAATTGATGCTTTTGAACTGTGGTGTTGGAGAAGACTCTTGAGAGTCCCTTGGTCACCAAAGAGATCAAACCAGTCCATCCTAAAGGAGATCAGTCCTGGGTGTTCATTAGAAGGACTGATGTTGAAGCTGAAACTCCAGTACTTTGGCCACATGATGCAAACAGCTGACTCATTTGAAAAGACCCTGATGCTGGGAAAGATTGAGGGCAGGAGCAGAAGGGGATGACAGAGGATGAGATGGTTGGATGGCATCACCGACTCCGGGAGTTTGTGATGGACAGGGAGGACTGCGTGCTGCATTTCATGGGATTACAAAGAGTCGGACAAGAATGAGTGACTGAACTGAACTGAAATGTTTCATAGAATTCTCCTGGAAAGCCATCTGGTCCTGGGCTTTTGTTTTTTGGGAGATTTTTGATCACAGCTTCAATTTCAGTGCTTGTAATTGGGCTGTTCATAATTTCTATTTCTTCCTTGTTCAATTTTAGAAGATTAAACTTTTCTAAGAATCTGTCCATTTGTGCAGGAGTTGCCATAGAGTTGTTCACAATAGTCTCATATAATCCTTTGTATTTCTGCATTGTCTGTTGTAACCTCTCCTTTGTTGATTTAATTTTTCTCTTTTCTTTTCTTGATGAGTCTGGCCAAAAGTTTGAAAATTTTATTTATCTTCTCAAAAACCAGCTTTTAGTTTTATTAATCTTTACTATTGGGATTTCTTTGGAAGGAATGATACTAAAGCTGAAACTCCAGTACTTTGGCCACCTGATGCAAAGAGTTGACTCATTGGAAAAGACTCTGATACTGGGAGGGATTGGGGGCAGGAGGAGAAGGGGATGACAGAGGATGAGATGGCTGGATGGCATCACTGACTTGATGGACCTGAGTCTGAGTGAACTCTGGAAGTTGGTGATGGACAGGGAGGCCTGGCGTGCTGCGATTCACGGGGTCGCAAAGAGTCGGACATGACTGAGCGACTGAACTGAACCGATTGTTTCTTTCATTTCTTTTTCATTTATTTCTGCTTGGATCTTTATGATTTCTTTCCTTCTACTAATTTTGGGGACTTTTTGTTCTTCTTTTTCCAGTTGTTTTAGGTGTAAAGTTAGCTTGTCTATTCGATGTTTTTCTTGCTTCTTGAGGTAGGATTGTATTGCTATAGACTACCCTCCTAGAACTGCTTTTGCTGCATCTGATAGGTTTTGAGTTGTGTTTTCATTGTCATTTGTTTCTAGAAATTTTTTTTATTTCCCTTTTGATTTCTTCAATAACCTGTTGGCTATTTAGAAATGTATTGTTTATAATCTCCAGGTGTTTGTGTTCCTTATGGTTTTTTTTTTTTTCTTGTAATTGATATCTAGTCTCATAGCTTTGTGGTCAGAGAAGATGCTTGATACAATTTCAATTTTCTTAAATTTACTGAGGTTTTATTTGTGACCCAAGGTGTGGTCTATCCTAGAGAATGTTCCATGTGCACTTTAGAAGGAGGTGTATTCTGCATTTGGATGGAATGTCCTGGACATATCAATGAGATCCATCTCATCTAATGAATCATTTAAGACTTGTGTTTCCTTATTAATTTTCTGCTTTGATGATCTGTGTAAGTGGGTGTTAAAGTCTCCTACTATTATTGTGTTACTGTTAATATCTCCTTTTATGTCTGTTAGTGTTTGTCTTATGTATTGAGGTGCTCCTATGATGGGTGCATAGATATTTACAATTGTTATGTCTTCCTCTTGGATTCATCCCTTGATCATTATGTACTGTTCTTCCTTATCTCTTGTAATCTTCTTTACTTTAAGGTCTATTTTGTCTGATATGAGGATTGCTTCTCCAGCTTTCTTTTGCTTCCCATTTTCATGGAATATATTTTTCCCTCCTCTCAGTCTATATGTGTCTTGAGGTCTGAAGTGGGTTTCTTGTAGACAGAATATATATGGGTCTGGGTCTTGTTCTTGTATCCATTCAGCCAGTCTGTGTCTTTTGGTTGGAGCATTTATCCATTTACATTTAAAATAATTATTGATATATATGTTCCCATTGCCTATTTCTTAATTGTTTGTGGTTGATTTTGTAGATCTTTTTTCTTCTCTTGTATTGCTTGACTATATAAGTCCCTTTAACATTTGTTGTAAAGCTCATTTGGTGGTGCTGAATTCTCTTAACTTTTGCTTGTCCAAAAAGCTTTTTATTTTTCCATCAATTTTGAATGACATCCTGGCTGGATACAGTAATCTTGGTTGTAGATTTTTCCCTTTCAGTACTTTAAATATATCCTGCCATTCCCTACTGGCCTGCAGAGTTTCTGCTGAAAGATCAGCTGTAAAATATATGAGCTTTCCCTTGTATACTTGTTACTTGTTGCTTCTATACCCTTGTTACTTGTTGCTTCTCCCTTGTTGCTTTTAATATTTTTTCTTTGTGTTTAGTCTTTGTTAGTTTCATTATGTATGTGTCTTGGCATGTTTCTCCTTGGGTTTATTCTGTATGGGACTCTTTGCATCTTTTAGACTTGATTGACTATTTCCTTTTCCATGTAGGGGAAATTTTCAACTACAATCTCTTCAAAACTTTTTTTCATACCATTTCTTTTTCTCTTCTTATTCTGGTACCCCTATAATTTGAATGTTGGTGTGCTTGATATTGTCCCAGAGGTCTCTGAGACTATCCTCAGTTCTTTTCATTCGTTTTAGTTTATTCTGCTCTTCAAGTGTTATTTCCACCACTTTATCTTCCAGGTCACTGATTCGTTCTTCTGCTTCAGATATTCTGCTATTGATTCCTTCTAGAGTATTTTTAATTTCAGTAATTGTGTTGTTTGTCTCTGTATGTTTATTCTTTAATTCTTCTAGGCCCTTGTTAATTGATTCTTTCATTTTCTCCATTTTGTTTTCAAGATTTTTGATCATCTTTACTATAATTATTCTGAATTCTTTTTCAGGTAGTTTGCCTATTACTTCTTCATTTATTCGGACTTGTGTTTCTAATTTGTTCCTTCTTTTGTCTAGCAGTTCTCTGCCTTTTCATTATTTTTTTTAACTTATTGTGTTTGAGGTCTCCTTTTCCCAGGCTTCAAGGTTGAATTCTTTCTTGCTTTTGGTTTCTGCCCTCCTAAGGTTGGTCCAGCAGTTTATGTAAGCTTTATATAGGGTGAGATTTGTGCTCACATGTTTGTTTTTCCTCTATGGGTAAGCCTGAGTGAGTTGGTAATCCTGTCTGCTGATGATTGGGTTTGTATTTTTGTTTGTTTAGATGTTGTGGCCTGCACAGGCTGCTATTTGTTGGTCTTGTATTCAAGTGGTTTCCTTTGTGTGAGTTCTCACTATTTGATACTCCCTGAAAAGTTATGACCAACCTAGATAGCATATTGAAAAGCAGAGACATTACTTTGCCAACAAAGGTCCGTCTAGTCAAGGTTATGGTTGTTCCAGTGACCATGTATGGATGTGAGAGTTGGACTGTGAAGAAAGCTGAGCGCTGAAGAATTGATGCTTTTGAACTGTGGTGTCGGAGAAGACTCTTGAGAGTCCCTTGGACTGCAAGGAGATCCAACCAGTCCATTCTGAAGGAGATCAGCCCTGGGATTTCTTTGGAAGGAATGATGCTAAAGCTGAAACTCCAGTACTTTGGCCACCTCATGCGAAGAGTTGACTCATTGGAAAAGACTCTGATGCTGGGAGGGATTGGGGGCAGGAGGAGAAGGGGATGACAGGATGAGATGGCTGGATGGCATCACCAACTTGATGGATGTGAGTCTGAGTGAACTCCGTGAGTTGGTGATGGACAGGGAGTCCTGGCGTGCTGCAATTCATGGGGTCGCAAAGAGTCAGACACGACTGAGCAACTGAACTGAACTGAACTGAACTGAGGATTAGTTCTCTGGCAGTCTAGGGTCTTGGAGAGGTTCAGGGCTTGATCTCGTTTTGGAAGTCAGAAGTCCAAAATGGGTATCTCTGGGCTACAATCAATGTGTTGGCAGAGCTATGAACCTTCTGGAGGCTTCAGGAAGAATTGTTTCATTGCCTTTTCCAATTTCTAGAGAGAGGTACCTATACTCCTTGAGGCCCCTTCTGCTATCTTCAAACCTCTCTTTGCCTCCCACTCTCCTAGACTTTATTTTTAAAGTAATATTTCTTATATTTAAGGATTTGTAAAAAACTAAAATTTTATTTTCTCCTGCTAAGTTTCCACTTAAAAGTTAAACTTTGTATTAAATGCATTTTATATATAAACCTGTAATTTAGAAAGTCACAGAACATAAGTAACATTATTTGCTTTCTTATTCTTCAGACTTGAGAATAAAGTCTTGCGTTGGGAGAAAAACCTTTTTAGTCGCAGGATACACCAGTTTGTACAGTTTATATTCTCTATCACTTGTATATATTAATTTTTAATAATTTTATTTAAAATTATAGAATTTTAAACATACTTTCATAAACCTATCATCTTTCTACTCTTCTACTTGTATATGTGCTTATAAAAGCAATCAGAATGTGTTTCACAAAATATGAACAATTATTATTTTCAGATGGTCAGATTTAGGAAAACACTTTATTTTTTATTTGTGTGTTTTGCTGCTTGAATATATTTATCACTAAAAATAATGGTAGACAATATTCCCTAAATGGAAAATATTCTGATTTTTAGGTTTCTTTTCACATTTTGGGGGGAAGGAATGGATATCTAAAAACCAACAATATGGTAAAACAGAATGGATCTGCTGATTACACATTAAATCCTTCTGAAGATCATGAAACTGAAGTTAAGTAAGCAACTTTCCATAATTTTCAGAATTCATACATCCATTTGGCATATATTAGAAAACCCAGATGGCATTAAAAGCAGAGGAATTTTCCACATTTTTAATGCCATTATGGTCTCCCTACCATAAAATTGAATCAAGAAATAAAAATATTCATTATGTAGTGAAAGCATTTATGTAATATATAATTGTGAAGATATTATGGAAATTGCTGGGTAGTCAAATGTAAAAGGAACTGCTGTGTTTGCATGTCTAAAAAAAAAATAATAACTGTACCACATAAGCCGGGGTGTTCTTCATACTTTGCCATAGGCAAAAACAATTATGGTAATCCTTTTTATAGGTGCTTACAGTAGAAAATACGTTTTGAGGAATAAAGTAAATTAGCTAAACACTCCAGAGGCAGAGAACATTGGGGTGATGCTGAGTGGCCCTGCTCTGGCTGTCATGTCCAAAACAGGGAAGAGATAACATTATTTTACTTTTTAATAGCTGGTTAACATTTGGCTCCTCTAAGTTTGCAGACAAAATATATCAGCTTCATCTCATCTAACTACATCTGACTTCGGGCAAGGACAGAGGATCGATCCTCTGGATGATGGCAGAATGCTAAATTGGCTCCTCAGAACTGGTTTGCCAAGATATTAAACCCTAAATATCTCCTTGCTGGCAGATGATCGTCATTTCAAGGCTCTTACTAATGCATCCCTGCCTTCTCTCCCTCTCTTCCCTGGAGGACTAAGAAGACTTCATAAGCATCTGTTCACCCCACACATCACAGAATACACAAACTGGGGTTTTCCCTTCTCACTCAGTAAATAATCAACCAAGCAAAGAGACCTACACAAGGCTGAAAACAATGAAAAGACAAAAATTTTAAAAATTTAATATTCAACTCTTTATAGGAAAACTATAAATGATTTTTCTAGATAATGCCTTATTTTTACTTTATCATAAATGTGTAAATTCTAATCCAGAATTTTTAAATAACTGCAATTGAGAGATGAAGGCACAAGTACAATAGAGTCACCTTATAAATTTTAAATACTCTAAGTAATTCACTTGGTGTGTTTGTGTGCCAAGTCGCTCAGTCGTGTCCAGCTCTTTGTGACCCCATGGACTGTAGCCTGCCAAGCTCCTCTGTCCATGGGATTCTCCAGGCAAGAATACTGCAGTGGGTTGCCATTCTCTTCTCCAGAATCTTTCCAACCCAAGGATCAAATCTGGATCTCCTGCATTGCAGGCATATTTTTTATTGTCTAAGCCATCAGGGAAGCCCAATCCACTTGGTAAATAATCCACTTGGTAATCCACTTGTTAATTTCCTTAAACGTTTCCCTAAAACACACATATGTGTATTCAGTACCAGAGGTAGTAAAACAAGCCTCTTTAAGTGTCTCAAATAACTGAATTCATGCCATTTCCTAACTAAATCCTTGGATGCAATACACATTCCCTCTAAAACTGGGTTTTCCCACCAGCAATTTGAACCTAAAAATAATAGATAATTATAACAAATAACAATGGTACCAATCTCATTGTGATTTTGAGACGTGCATAGTATAATGCACGCTGATTACTAAATGAAGCACCTGGAAGTAAGCAAGTGGTATACATGCTAATTATTCATTCAAAATATGTTATATGTAAGCATTCTTTTTAAAAGGACCCTTCAGAGTTTAAACTTGACCCCCAGAGAAGGCTGAAAGCTGATTAGCGGGTTTAAGCACCAATTCCTACCACACAGGGTCCAAGCACCTTAGTCATTCCCTTTGATGGAGTGACTGACATGGGCCTCTGCAATAAGCTTTTAGGTACCAGGACTCCCAGGGTTCCTGAGTTAAAACAGTTTTTGTCTAAGCTTAAGAAAGAACTGATGAAAAGAAAGAAAGTCAGTCAATATTTCCTGTGTTCCCATTGGATGCTAAAGATCAAACGAAAGCTGGTGTTGCAAGGAAGACAGTAACACTAAGATGGTCCCTTGAGACGTCCAGGCACCAGCTCACACTCCAGGGCCATCTGCGCCACCTGAGTGCAGCTTACGGTGGCTGCACCCTCGGGACCAGTCTCCGCAGTGGCTTCTAAGTGGCACCTGCTGTGACAGGTCCCAGAGCCTCGCAGGGCACACGTTCTCTGGGGGGCCTCTCACGGTCCATGCTTACTCAAAAGTATCTGGCTTTTCGCAAAATCAGCAACTCTCTATTGGCCTGTCAATAGCACCTCCCAAGGGCAAGTTAACTAGTATTTCCATGAGTGAAGACACACACTTGTAGGCTAGGCTGTCTTCAAAATATGCTTCTCAGAGAAGCTGATGGATGCCCCTTTAGGACACCAAAGTGGCGCACCAGTGAAATCACACACTTGGAAGACCCTGCTCCCATCCTCCTGTGTCTCAGGGATCAAGTGAAGGCGGGCCTACTCCTTCACCACCGCCTCGATGCCAGAGAAAGGGACAATCTTATTGGCCTGATTGCAGCTATGTACGTAGACATTTCAGCTTCTGCTTGCAGGACCACCACTTTGCCCTTAGGCTGGCTCCCACATATTCTCAGGTCCTCCAAAGATGGGTTGAGAAAAGGCACTGTGGAAACTGACCACAATGAAAAACGGAACCATGAGTAGCTAACTCAGGGAAATACATATAAATGTCAACACCTTGGTTTTCCGTCAGCCAAAGCACCATCGAAGCGGGAACAGAAATCTCTTTAAAGTGATTAAAGGAAAAAAATGTTAGATTTTGGAGAAATAACAGTTAACATTTATAGGTAAATCAGATGGCTGAATAGCAGAAGCTGAATTGGACCTCTGTGCCTGCATTCTTTTAAAAGTTGCTTAATGTTAGTATAAATAATAAGAATTGATAGTTACATGCTATGTTTTGCTACTTCTAATAAAATTTTTATAATGGAAAAGCCATTACTGCCTGCCTAGTGTGTTAATCTACCCTCTTGATTTCCCCACACACAGAAGTAGCCTTTGCCAAATGATTAATAGTATTTATGGTCACAATTAACTGTTATCAAAGCCATGGAACTCAGGAGGAAATGAGAAATCCCTAAAAGGCAGCCTTAAAGCCCATAAAGAGACAGTAACACAATACATATTGAGCCCACTTAGACTCTGAGCATGCAGATTAAGGCTCATTTTGTGGTCAACTACAAAAAAAAATAACAACAACAATGCTATAGGCATTCACTTTTAAACAAGGTTAAAAGCAAGGTGTGCTGGAGACAGTCATCTTGCACCAGCTCGCAAGAAAGCCAATTCTGTGAATTTCTTGTCAACTCTTCACTCAGCAATGTCAAGTTGGTAATCTGAACTGCACCATGGTGAGTATTTATACTATGGAAATAGGCAAAAGTACAAATCAGAATCAGATTCTAATCTCTCTCTGTGTTTATCAACACATCCCGATTAAAAGAGCAAATTTTAAAAAATCTTAAAGCAGAATTACTCTTAAAAGACATTTTGACATTTAAAAAAATTGACTAAGTAAATGCAGTTCCCTAAATACTGCTTCTCATATCTTAATTTCATTCTCACTTTATTATTTTATCACTTATAATCACTGCTTCCTAAAAATTCAATTTTCTCTCAATTCCCATTCTTAAATTCCTTGTTGTCTACTGCATTTTAAACATTTACTGTTCTTTTCTGAAATATTTCACTTACCTTTATACTTTCCTCTTGTTTTTATTAACAATTACCCATAATCAACTACATTAGATGTAAGTAAGGTTCTCCTAGAACAATGTTTCCCATTTAGGGCCTAATGTATAACAGTTTACACACTGTAAATAAGAAAATTAGTAAAGCTGGTAGAAGAAGGAATACGAGGATTGAAGGATAGCAACAACAGTAATAATAGGTACCATATGTTGCATTATCTATCCTATGCCAGATAATGATCTTTAAAAAGTAAAATCAGTCCTGCTAAGCACCTGGTATGGATGTAACTAATCCTCAGATCAAAGCATTCACTCTACGATCCGGATAAAGACAAGGGTGCCCAATCTTGCCACTTTTATTCAACATAGTTTTAGAAGTCCTGCCACAGCAATTGGTGAAGAAAAATAAAAGGAATCCCAAATTGGAAAGGAAGAAGTAAAACTGTACTGTTTGCAGATGACATGATACTACATAGAAAATCCAAAAGATGCCACCATCAAATACTAGGGATCATTAATGAATTCTATAAAGTTGTAGAATACCAAATTAATATACAGAAATTTGTTGCACTTCTATGTACCAACAGGAAAATATAAGAAATTAAGGGAACAATCCCATCAAAAAAAAATTAAATATCTAGGAATAAACCTACCTAAGGAGGTAAAAGATGTGTACTCTGAAAACTTAAGACACTGATGAAAGAAACTGACGAAGACACAAACAGATGGAAAGATACACTGTGTTCTTAGATTGGAAGAATCGACATTGTTTAATGGGGTTACAGCTTTTGATGATGTCATGCAGCAAACCGACGGCTGAACAAAGATTTGATCGCAGCTTTTGTTTATGCCTTCTCCAGTGTTCATGATCTCTAGTGATGTGACTGAGGTGATGTGATTGAGGCTGCTGAAGCTGCGTAGGGCTGAAGGGCCTCTCAGTGCACTGAAACGTGTGAGAAGAAAAGAATAAAGACAGAGAATGGGTGCTTGACTGCTTTTAAGTAAAGGTAAATAAATACATCCTGAACTAATCAGAGGAGAGGGAAAAAATTAGAGGTTTACACATTTATTTGAAAAGATGCACTCTCTAATCTGAGTCCTGAATGCTATTTTAAGCTTTGTTGTGCTCTCCAACAAGAATGATTCAATTACCAGTTTAAAATTGGATTTAGCACTGACTCAGTGTCAGGAAAAAGATGGCTCTGAAAACGGACAGCCAAGGGTCTGCTTATTATTTAGATCCTCATAATAAATCATCGCTCAGTCGGTAAAGAATCTTACACTTCATACACCTATGAAGTGTTGGTGAATTTGTGAAACCTGAAGCAGTTTTATATTCAACAGAAGGTTGTTTAAATTTTTAAAATTCAGGAAAAGCATAATCTAAGTTTACATAAAAAGATGGCTATAATTCTTGATTCCAGTGTGGAAAAGGAGTGGTAACTCTGTTGAAAAGAATGAATAATCTGTAAATAATTATATGAAATTCTTAATAATAACTGATCATAAGTCTAATTCAGAAAGAATATATAAACTTTAAGAGAAACTTCAAAAGTAATCTAAGCAATAACTAATAATATTAATATTTATAAATGTGTTTTTACATTTTTAAAAAGTCATTTTAAAATCTTAATGATAAACTGATCTAAATCTTTCAAAACCCACATACCTTTTTCTATAATTAGTTATAGAACTTTGAGAACTTATCAGTAATCTGATGTACATGAAGAGTGAAATGAACAACTAAACAGCATATTCAGACAAAAAAAAAAAAAAAAGAATCTGCCTGCAATGCAGGAGACCCAGGTTTGATTCCTGGGTCAGGAAGATCCCCTGGAGAAGGAAATGGCAACCCACTCCAGTATTCATGCCTGGAGAATGCCATGGACAGAGGAGCCTGGCGGGCTATATAGTTCATGGGGTTGCAAGAGTCGGACATGACTTAGTGACTACACCACCACCACCAGTAAATCATTCATTTGGATTTTTTCTCCCACTAATTGGGTGTCTGTGGTTCAGTGACTAGACCATGATGACCCCATAGAGCTCTGTTAGAACTGTCTGGAATGAGAACGCTCTAAGCCATGATCTAGATTAGTCTAAGTCTCCCTTCTGTCTGAATCTGGGATTACATCTGCCATGGGGCAACACCCCAAGCCTGACTTAAATGTTCCAAGGTATTTGGACTTTCTGAGTCCCTATTGCTGGTCTCCCTTAAATTATAAGACCATAAAGACAAGGGAGATATCTGTGTTGCAGATTACTGTATCCATGGTAACCGGTTCAGTGTGTTGATGAATTTTGAATAGATGGATGAATGAATAAATGAGGTTCCTGGTGGCCACAAAATTACTATCCATTATTCTATTGCAAAACCCCGGTTGCCTGGTCCCACATGAATCTCTTTATACTTCTAATTTCAGTACCATCTACTACTAATCACAAAATTTTGCTAGAGTAAAGGTTACATAACAAATTAATTGTTTCTAAAGTAAGTTAATTTCATCCTATTATAGCCATACTATATTTTTGTGGAAATAATGGTATCAGTTGTATATAGATCCTCAGTACAATTTCAGCCAGATTAAAAACAGATCAAATATTAGAAGAGAATGAGTGGTTTTAGAAGAATAACTTTTCCTAATTCCACTCTGTTCTTTCTGACCTCAAAATTGACCTCATCAGAGCTGTCTAATCTCCAACAAGAGACCCTCCAGGCAGCTCTGTGGATTCACATAAATGCTGCAACATTATTTCCACAGAAAGACAGCACAATTATTAGGGTATAAAAGTAATCAGCGACACTAGTCTTTTGGGGTTACACAAAAGAAGTAAAATAATGTTAAAAATCCCACTAATTTAACAAGGTCTCATTGCAAACGTGTATCTGTCTTCAATCAGCAGACTTGAACCCTTTAAGCAGAGGAGCAGATACTTGGCTTGGTGGTGTATAGGGGTAAGAAAAAAAAATAGCTCCAACAAAGCTGAAAATTAGGACGAATGATGTAACTGCAAAAGCTTGCCCTGGATAATCTGAGTTGCATTATGTGGCCAGCACAAAGAAACTCAGAAGGCCCAGAAAGCCAGTAATGATAAACAGTAAAACCAAAATAGATTAAAAAAAAAAAAAAAAACCTTCTCTATTATGTATCAACTGTGTTATGTGACTACACAGAAAATATCTTAATGCAAATATTTTCAGGAAGATATAATTAAAAGGAGAAAACAATGAAGTCACTTCACATCTCTCCATGGAAAACCAATCAGGGAAATAAACTAATGAAGGGAGCTCTAGAAAATATTTTTCTTGCCAATTTCTGTCAACACTGTTATAAATTCAGTTATTATGATTATATTTATAAGTATATATGCAAGACTCAGGAACTCAGTGATCACTTCATGCAGAGAGATGTGGAACAACTGTACTTCTATTCTTAGGAACACCAGGAACTTTATTTATCATTTCAGCTGATAACAGCAACGTTCTTAACTCTTCTGCTCTGTAGCTTGTAAAGTACACGTGCATACTTTATCAATCTATACTGGGCTATCTGAAAGTACTACTGAGTATTGGTATCCCAGTGTATTATAATTGGGGGGGGTCTATAAATTCAGTGTCAATTACTTTGTTGAAAGATAATTTAATAAACATATGGACTTTTCCATTTTATAAGAAATGGTAGATTTTGATAGCATCCATCTTTGGGAGATTAATGATGGTGTGAAAGTAACAAGTTGTCTTTGAGGAATCACTCAGATTTGTGGACAAAAGCACTTAGTGACTAAACCCAGAGATCTAATATTTCAGAACACATCTTAAAGTTGAGTTTGTAAATTCACTTACAGAACCACATGATCTACACTTTCCTTGGGGAATCTTAGAAGCCGTTTTATTCTGTGATGTGCTCCTTACAACCCGATTGACTAGCGACCGCCAGTGACACTTTCAACCCCACAATGTCCATCTGAATCACAGGTTATCGATGCAATGCTAGATAACACCTATCAAAAAAGTTTTAAAATAGTTTAATCTTAACTCATTTTATGAGTAAGTGAAGCAATCTGCCTCAAATCACTTTTTTAATGACAGAACTAACAGTGACTCAGTCATAAACTCACCCCAAGAAGGTGAATTACTTACACATCCTAATTTTTTGATTTTTTAATACATGTGCCAGTAAGTTAATTAACTCATAGGTCTTTCATAGCTCACCTCCAGATGATGTCACTGCAGAATTCAGAATTGAATAGGAAATTTGCAAGGGCAAAATACATTTTTTTAAAGAGATAAACCATTGAGAAAGCAATATATCTACTATACTATTTGTATTTTGGATGAAATGGGTCGGCCCTTCTTTTGTTCGCTTCCTTTTTTCAAGCAAGTCAAAGCGAGGTTCTCAGACTGAGACGGGTCAGTTCTATCTGGTTGGCAGACTCAGACCACGCATCATCAATCATCCTAACACACCCACCGCCCTGAGTCTTTCAATTTCTCTTTCATGATGGAAGGGTATTTTCACTTCACTTGTTTGATAGACTATTGTTTGATCTAGGCTCCATGGCACCATCAGAAGTAAGCTCCAGGTACTTTTACATTTTGTTGACTTCAATTACAGAAGAATTCATATCAATGAATTCTCTCATTTTCTATCTTCTGTTGCACACACACAATCAGTCTAAAACTGCTAAAAATCCACTCAATCCATGCACCCCTGATGCTGGCTGACGTATATCAGCTATGTCCCAAATCTGCATTGCTGTGTTGGCTCTTTTTCTCCCCTCCCCGCCCCCGCCCCCAGGAAAAGTCTTTGCACTTTGTCATTCACGACGCACTCAGAACTGACGCTGGTTATTGACTTGGAATAAGGGGAGGAAAAGCCCTGCACGGCCCCCACTTCAGCAAAGCCTTCACTCAGCCTCCTGGCCAGAGGAAGCCAACCTACTGGGACAAAGAGGAACTTGGGGAACTCCGAAGGAAAAAAGATCAGTACCAACATTTAAGCACCCATTCCTCCCCAGGCAAGTCTCATGTACTATTTTTCCCCCTATCAGGGCCTCGATTTTGACACCAGAAATCTACGGGGATTGTATATTTGGTTTTGTTTGTGACTTTTAGCACGCTGTTCTTTGAGGCTGCAGGAGGTACCCCTCAACACTGCATTTCAGGCCACCTGGTTTCAGAACACGCCTTCAACTGGCAGTTGAGCGCCTGGAGATTGCCACATCTTTCTGTAAGTTCCAGCAGAAGCCATTCTGCTCCGTTATCCTGATGTCGAGCAAGAATTCCTTCATCTTCCAAGGCAGTGCCATGAGCCAGGACCTCCTTCCTGGTAACCCTGCCACTGCGTGCTAGGACTCACTGCCACCCTACTTACTGGCTAGTGATATGCTTACCAGTCTTTTCATTCAGACGAGCAATCCAAAACCTAAAACCAATTTTGAACATCTGTATTTTTCCAATACAGATGTTTTCTAGTACAGATTGTCTTTGTCTGTCAGATTTAGCAGAAAAGAAAGCCCAAGGAAAGGATTCAAATGCTAAAGCATTATTCGAATGGTTACAGCCCAGAGACTAGAAGGGAAGGGAAAAGAAAGGGAAGTAAGGGAAGCTGTTCTGCACAGAGATGCCTGTTGCTTTGCAGGGATGCACAGAAAGACAAGGCAGATCACAGGAATGTTCATCAGCGCTGGGAAATTCTCCAAGTGTTGCAAGGAGGAATCTCATCTTGGGGAAGAGAAACAAGGAGGAATTCATCTTCTCAATTCCTGTTAATTGTTTCCTGTTCGAGGGAGCTAATGCCCCCCAAGACCCTTCAACAGGCACAAAGAAAGCCAAGTCTCACCCCCTGAAGTTGATGATTCACCCAATTTCAGGAGTCTGGCATAGGCGAGATGACATCCCACAAAGACATAGAGAAGAAGGCATCTCTGGGAACCTGAGAAGGTAGGTGAAGGTTTTGCCCCAGGGGCACAGCTAGTACTCATCCACAAATCCATCCATGCCCTCCCATCATCAACAGACCCCACCACCCATATGGGACCTCCACTTTGTCCGTGAGAAAAACAGATACAGAAAAGACAGAATTCATGCAATGGGGCTTTAGATTTTGGTTGAAGGCAATAAAAGAATTAAGAAGAGCAGGAGTTTTAGGTGGTACATATAACAGAGTATGGCTTCCCTGGTGGCTCAGTGGTAAAGGATCGGACTGCAATGCAGCAGATGCGGGTTTGATCCCCAGGTTGGGAAGATCCCCTGGAGAAGGAAATGACAACCCACTCCAGTGCTCTTGCCTGGGAAACCGCATGGACAGAGGAGCCCACCTTGCTACAGTCCATGGGGTCACAGAGAGTCGGACATAACTTAGAGAATGAACAACCACAAGACAAAGTACAGGGATAGAGCAAAGGGATAGCGAGAAATGGGCAGTTTATTAGGGAAAGCTTTCTGAATGAAGATTTTTTAGCCTATTTTTTTAATGCAAAACTTACAAATATGGCTCCTGCCTCTTGTGTGTCTTGGTCCCTTTTCATCTCACCATGTGTCTGACCCAATTCTCATTCTGAATCAACACAACCAACCACAATCCAGCTAGTTAGTTCAGCAGAGCCTAGACACCCCAGCATCACTACACACCTTCATGTGACTTAAGAGTTGATATGGCTGGAGAAATCTAATTTTTTGATAGCTATGCTATTTAGGTTAGCAATGCTTGTTCTGACAGTCTTAAAGATAGTCAAATGTATCAGTGAACATAGAGATTTACAGAGAAAATTTTAAGAAGAATAAAACTTGAAGAAAAAAAGGAAATGGCCTGAAATGATCATGCCAGGGAAAACATTATCTTCACAATCTACATAACTGTGAAATACTTCATTCCCATTCATATCACACTTTTAATTCATAGCACTAACACTGAACACAATTTATATAAACTGAATTGATAATAAAATATCATAATGTTATTAACAGATAAATTGGTTGCCAAATGTATTAAATGCATAAACACGATTACTTTCCTAAAGCAGATGCATAACGTATGATGGAAAGATACACTATTACATTGCTTCTTGCAAGTTTTTCTCAACAAAATGGGCTTTATTAATGTTTGGAATGTATAATATTTGAAACCTACAGCATGTCATATCCAGATAAAGAGTACACCTAATGGAAGATATTTATTTATTTTGAATAAAAGTGTAACAGTTTAAAAATGTTTTGAACAAGAAATATTTTGTGCTTCAAATTTATATGACTACATACACACATACATCACCCCCTGATACATCTGTACAGCATAAGTCATGAATTGTGGCTGTGTTTAATAATGCTAACCCGATTGTGGGATACATTTTTTTTGGATTAGTTAATTCTTTTTGCAAAGTCAATTAATATCATTAGAAACAATCCAGTGTCAATTTAACATGATATAAATTAAATAATGTGTCCCCCAAGATTACATTTCTATGTTGCTGATATAGACTGCATGCCAATTAGATTAAAACAGGTGGTATACATGATACCTTGTATTGGGGTTTTTTTGGTTGTTGTTTATTTTTGGTTTGGTTTTTTTGGCCCTGTGGCTTATGTGATCTTAGCTCCCAGATCAGAGACGGAACTCAGGCCCTTGGCCGTGGATGTGCGGGGTCCTAATCACGGGACTGCCAGACTCTGCGTTGTTTGAGAACCCACTCTGACAGTTAAGTTCTCTTTTTTCCCCCAACTGGTTTTCAAACAGTTGTTGGTCTGACTTCTGCCACTCTGTGCCAAAAAGATTTAGGGACTATTTTGAGATAATCTGGCAAATGGAAACACTTAGGTCCTCTCTAACACGGATGCTCTTAAGCCTTACTTACAGCTAAGTGGAAATGTTTATTGGTTTGTGTGTACAGGATATTCAGTTCTAGCTCTATCCATTTTCTGTTCTCTGCAATGAAATTTTTGCATCTTTATAAGTAACCCTCCTGGGCTTCCTAGAGGTGAACTGGTAAAGAATCTACCTGCCAATTCAAGAGACACAAGAGATGCGGGTTTGATCCCTGGGTCAGGAAGATCCCCTGAAGGAAGAAATGGCAACCCAAAATCTCATGGACAGAGGAGCTGTTGGTGGGCTGCAGTCCACGGGGTTGCAAAGATTCAGACATGACTGAGCAAGCCGGCAAGTAACCCTCCCACATTGTGTTGGTAAATTTAATTTCTACCTTTTAACCAAGCACTTTGTTGTTGAAAACTGAATCCCTGATAAAGCCTTCCAGCAAACTCATCTAGAATGTGGGTCAGCAGCCCCCTTAGGCAGTATGAATAATACTGATATACAGATAATCAAAATATTATGTGAAAGGGCAGCTTATTACATTAAATAACATGCTTTCATGGCAGGCTAATAATTATTATAATTTTTCACATGAATATACACTATTTTGGAGATATCTCTAACAATTATAACATCACATGTAAATAATCTGACTTCCATTGGTACTCATCACTGGGACTCATTAATATGACTTTGGTTAATGGCCAAAAATCAGAACTAAAGAAAGAGCTGCATGATTTCAATTAACTCAGCTGTAAGCCAGTTTGTCTTCATCAGACACACTGATGTATTGTGAGAATTTAGTAAAATGTCTCCTGAGATTATGTCTTTCAGTAGAGATCTAATTTCTCATACTCCACAGGGAATTCTAGAGAATAGAAGACATTCCTGTTTGTTTGTTTGTTTTTCATGCCTGTGTTCTATCTATGGAAGAGTTGTTACCTTCCAAAACACTCCAATTTGCAAGTTGTAAAGTCTTTAGTCAATCTTAAGGGAGATCGACCCTGAATATTCACTGGAAGGACTGATGCTGAAGCTGAAACTCCAGTATTTTGGTTACCTGATGTGAACAGACACTCACTGGAAAAGTCCCTGATGCTGGGGAAGATTGAGGGCAGAAGGAGAAGAGGGCGTCAGAGGAGGAGATGGCTGGACGGCATCACTGATGCAACAGACATGAACTTGGGCAGACTCCAGGAGATGGTGAGGGTCAGGGAGGCCTGGCATGCTACAGCCCACGGGGTCGCAAAGAGTCGGTCACAACTGGGAACTGAAAAACAACAACAGCATAGTCTTTAGAAAGAATGTGTATGGTAAGATCACTTCCACTTTATGCAAATCATAGCAACAAGGTACTCAGAGAACAGCATAAACACTGCTCATGAAACACATAAATACAGGCTTCTACACGAAATCAATGCATTCTTCCACGAGAACCTAACACAGGTGTAACCACAGAATTGTAGCTGTATCTAGTATTATTGTGTAAACTTTAATAAATACAAGTCAAACTGGCAGTGCTATTTGTCTTTTAAAATAAACATTATCTTCACAGTCTCAATTTCCAAGTCTTTCCAGTGCTGGTCCCTAAGTACTTCCATCATAAAAATAATTTGATTTATACAAAAAAATTTCCATCCAACCAGCTAGTCTCTCAGTGTTACCCAGCCTGTGAATCATTGAGACATATTTCATTTGAACATACATCCATCAAATTAGTTCCGTATGTCAATCCAAGGAGCATTAACTTTCACGTGGACAGAGCATTCTATAAAACCATCGCTGACAAGGTAGTTTCATAGCCCTTATTTTTATGTGCAGCTGAAAAGCTAATTTAACTGCATACTGGAGAAGCTTAGTTTTATTGAATATGTGTGACATTCAGTACATATGGCTTTAGCCTAACTTCTAAAATGGGTAAAAGCAAAGAAAAAAGATGACCTACTTGTATAATCTGTGTTACTCATGATTCTTTTTAATTTCATGAAATACGTAGTTTTGAATTTACTGAATTTTCCTAAAAAGCCTGTTAAATCTTACTGTCGTGCATCAGAACGTATGCATGCGTGTTCACAGGTGTGCATGTTGGGAGTACATGGAAGTGCGAGAGGGGTATGTCAGATAGTGAAGGCACGTATGAAGTGAGTGTGTGTGGGTGTCTCTGGGTGGGGATGTGTAGGGGAGACACTTGCAGGGAATACACGCATGGAGAAAGGTGTGAATTAGGGGTGTTCATGAGGGAGGCTTGTGTGAGGGATGAGTGGGGGGATTTGGACATTTGAGGGCAGCATGTGAAATAGGATTTGGGAAGTTGTGAGGGCCACAAGTATGTGTGTGTCCACACACACATGCACACGCACAGACATATATGGGGACTCGGGGGTGGGGGTGGAGAGCAGGCATGTTTGGGGGAAGGCGTGGCGGGGGAGAAGGTAAAGGGAGGTGTGAGGCACGCGGTGTGCTGTTTCTGTGGGTGTGTGCTGTACACAGAGTGCCTGCCTTAGCCTCAGCTGTGACTGTTTAATTCTAGTGGAGAGGAATCCCCAGCTTAAATGCCGCGGAGACTGAAGGCAGGCTGGGATGCAGGGTGCATACCAAAGAGAATTTTAATAGCCTGAAAACTTCACCTGGCCTGGTGCTGACCGTCACTCCTCATCTTGAATTTACGTGCTTTATTCTAGCACCTGCCCTAATAACCTTTCATCTGTTTAAGATCATGAAATATTAAAGGTTCAGGTCGTTTACCTTCAATCCTCAATTTGGCACCAGCATCAATGATGTTCAGACAAGTTTTAGTCTATGACTCAATTTTCTTCTTTTTCCTTTCAGACACAGTCAATACATTCTGTGTGGTCTTGGTCAGGTAACGCGGACCACTGACGACTCGGCATTTGTGGAAATAAAAATACCTGTATCCCAGAGAAAAATCTCTGGAAGATAACCTGCCATAGGAGCTGAATAAACTTCAGATCTGAGAGGGTCATAACAGACAGAAGACATAGCCATGGGCTGCAGATAAATAGGGCCCTGTGGGTTTTTCAAGGTAGAGAATTAAATCAAACGTATCAGCTCTTTTGACTCTAATCCCTAGCTTTTTAAAAACTGACTCCCCTATATTTTGAACTCTTGAATCTTTACTTTTCCCCTAAATTGTCAGACTGGGTAATATTTTACTTGTGGACTCTGGGTCGTAAACCAAACCTTAATTAATCTCAATACAATTGCCCTAAATGCAATTTTAGAAGTGTTTTACCACTCTTTGTTTTTGGGCTTCCCTGGTGGCTCAGATGGTAGAGTCTGCCTGCAGTGCGGGAGACCCAGTTTCGATCCCTGGATCAGGAAGATACCCTGGAGAAGGAAATGGCAACCCACTCCAGTACTCTTGCCTGGAGAATCCCATGGACAGGAACGTGGAGGGCTATAATTCATGGGGTCACAAGAGTTGGACATGACTTAGTGACTAAACCAACACCACCAAGGAGAGAAAAGCCACGTGGCTCCTAGCGGAGGGCAGTCTGCAGCCAACGGCCCGTGAGGAACTGAGACCCACTCGCCCAACAACCCTTCAGTTGAATCCTAACAACAGCATATAAATGAGCTTGGAAGGACACCCCTCCCCACTCAAGCCTTCAGGTTGAGACCTCAGTCTCTGGCATCTTGACTGAGGCTTGGGAGAGACCCTGAAGCAGAGAATCTGTACCCGTGTTCCTGACTCACAGAAATAAAACAGCAGCTTAAGACAACAAGCCAATGTGAACTTTTAGGGTGATTTACTACATAGCAACAGAAAAAAAGGACACATGTATGTGAGTTACCATCCACTTGAGTGTATTTTATGTACTGTACTGCACCTTACTTTCATTTATGAAACATATCAATTTATTAAGGATAAAGTGAAAAAAGTTACATGCATTCAAAATAGGTACTCAGTCCATCGCAGCTGCTGTCTTATGAGCAGCGTGCCTCGGTTCTGTTGCGATTGCAGTCTCCACCACCACTGCCTATCAACAGTTCCCACCACTGCTCCATGGCTGTGCCTGCAACCAGAGTGTTTACACTCCTTCCTGCCCCAGGCCCTTTGCATCTGCTCCTCCACTGCCTGGAATTATCCTATGATCCCTGGAATTAGCCACACGGCACGTTGTCAGTTCAAGTATCGCCTCTCCAGGGAAGCCCTCTGTCCGCCCGATCTACAGCAGTACTGTCACTCTGGTATCTCTGCCCTGTTTTCCATTCCACACTTCATGTCATCCATCAGTGAGAACAGCTTTTCTGGAGCTGGTTTGACTTTACAGCTGAGCCTTGATGTTCCCTTGGCCAATATCAGCTGTTTCACAGGACACCAGCCTCAGACAAGGCCCCTTGTGACTGTGAGAAAATGTGACCCCCAAATACTACTTTGCTGTGGTGCCTAAGCACAGACAGAAAACACTGCAAACCAGAAAGATCCCAACTCCCCTCCCTCCCTGCTGAAATGGATGATTCCTGCTTCTTTGCTTATCCCAGCCCTGGCCTCACTCCTTTTTTTTTTAACTTGTTTTGGCCACCCCATGACATGGGATCTTCGTTCCCTGTGTGTGTGTGTATGTGTGTGCACTCAGTGGCTCAGGCGTGTCTGACTCTTTGCGACCCCATGGACTGGAGCCCACCAGGCTCCTCCGTCCATGGGATTCTCCAGGCAAGAATACGGGAGCGGGTTGCCTTTCCTTCTCCAGGGGATCTTCTCAAACCAAGGATCAAACCCAGGTCTCCTGCATTGCGGGCAGAGTCTTTATCACTGAGTCACCTGGGAAGCCTGTTAGTTCCCTGACCAGGGATCAAACCCACTCACCTGTCCTGGAAGTGTGAACTCTTAACTGCTGGACTGCCAGCAAAGTCCTTATTCTTCACTCCTAGGTAAGATTAAGATTCACAAACACAGAATTCCCTGCATTTCTTGACAGCATCCAAGCCAGAGCAAAGCCCTGCTTTCTTGAAACTTCCCTGAAGCATTCCCCCAAAATGATCTAGTATCTCCACTATCTAAAACAGAGCCTCTATCTGCATCTTCATTCCTCTCCTGCAAATAGGTTCATCACTATCATTTTTCTAGGTTCCGTATGTGTATGTGTTACTATATGACGTTTTTCTCTTTCTGACTTACCTCACTCTGTATAACGGGCTCTAGGAATGGAGATGCAGATTTGGGCAGGGACTTGTGGACACAGTGAGGGAAGGAGAGAGTGGGGTGAATGGAGAGAGCAGTGCTGACCCATACTCACTACCATGTGTAAGATGGCTAGCTGGTGAGAGGTTGCTGTGCAGTACAAAGAGCTCAGCCTGACACTCGGGGCGAGGGGAGGGGAGAAGGCGAGGGAGGGAGGTGAGATATGTATAATTATGGCTGGTTTTGCTGCTGTATGGAAAAAATCAACAAAATATTGTAAAGCAATTTTCCTCCAGTTAAATAATAATAATAAAAAAACAAACAGAGCCTGGCCTGGGTTCAGTGATCAGTACCTTTTTGTTCAGCAATAAGAAGCACCCTTTTACATAGATTGTGAAAGAACCAGGAAGAAGCAGAGCTTGGAGGACCCCTTATCTCTTTGGGATAAGGTCCCTTTATAAATGACTTTGTATTATTTAACTCAGAAATTGAGAATCCTAGGATGGATTTTCTTCTTAGGTATAAATCTATTGTGGGGACACAGAGAAATTTATCCCTTCTTTAATTTCTCTTTAATAGACAGTGGAAACAAAAATATCAATATAAAGCAACATTTTTTTTTGGAAACAAATAATTAGACCTATGGACAAAAAGAGGTACAATCTGCTTCTTAGCTAAAACTGAAATAAAGTTATGGATTCTACCATCGATCACGACCTCCTTTCAAACAGGAGGAAGACTGTAATTATTCTATGGCTACAGGTCTCAAACAGTTTCTACTGACGATATTGGCAACCGTGGTAATAGATGGCTTCATGACTCTCAAGGGTTTGGAAGCATCGATAATTCTTTTCCTTAGTCTACTCTATTTCTGATGAAGTCCCATACTTTCCTCCTTAAAATCTTAATTTAGGCATCAACCCTACCGTCTTCATTAACATCTTCACTATTGCAAGGCATTTATTCACATTCTTCGATATAATTACAGCTGATAGTCTCCTCTTCAGATTATCTCTTTTATTTTTTAAGTTGCTAAGACATTCTGTAGGGAACTGGAATAAGTAATTTTGGTAAATCACAATAGCTTCTTCAAAATCAGATTAGCAATGGAGGGGTTTCATTAAGAGAAATGGCAACTGACGTTGAGTAGTAGTGCCATGAGCAACGACCCAGTTTAAGTGACTTTCTAGCTTCAGCCACTAATTCCCCAGGACACATTGCCATTACTGCGCCACACTGTCCTTTATCCTTGTACAGGGCATGGCGAGCGTCAGAAAATAGTTATGTAAAGTTTAAAAATAAAATAAAATTAAAAAAAAGAAAAAGAAAATAGTGATACAAACAGTTATAGCCATCCTCTGGAAAGCCCCTTGTGCTGGGAAAGATTGAGGGCAGGAGAAGGGGGTGACAGAGGATGAGATGCTTGGATGTCATCACTGACTCCATGGACATGAGGTTGAGCAAACTCCAGGAGATAGTGAAGGACAGAGAAGTCTGGCGTGCTGCAGTCCATGGGGTCATAAAGAGTCGAACATGACTGAGTGACTGAACAAACTACAAGATATCTGACTTTTTCTTGGCACTGAAACCCAATCTGCTGACCAAAAGACTTGAAAAGCTACCGAAGGACATTTCTTAGAAGCTCATGAATTTTCCACTTCATCTGGGGGTCACAAATGTACCGTCAGCATTCATTTGGATGAAAAAATAACCAACAATAACAACTATGCCCACTTTCTTCTATTTTTGCACTTTAAGTCTGAAAAGTAGCTTTATATGCACCCCCATCAGAAACATTCACCCCCTTGGATGGGGATGCAACTTCTTGGTTATTATATGCAGTTTCATCTCCCTTGTTTCCACCACGGTAACTGCTAGCACATTGAAATCCTAGTTATATATTGCACGCGGTAACTAGGAGATGCTAGGCTGGAGAGTTTTTAGCGCGACCATTGTTGCCTCCGATTACACCGTGAATGCCAGACCATCTGTCAGGGAAGTGCTGCCAAGAGTGGATATTTATCTGGCTTCTCTGTCAATTTAAGAGGACTTAGCAAGCTGGCCACCTGCCAGTAGCTACAGAACCAACCTTCGGAGAGATGACTGCTGAGGAAATGACTGAAATTGTACAATTTTCATCTCCCTTTTCATTTATCCAATTTCTCCACATCTGCACATAATGAAAGGGGAACTGACTCAACACCCCACGCCCTCCCCCACCTCCCCAGCACCGCCACATTCATTCCTGATTCTCTCTCTTCCACTACTTTCCTGCTGTGCAAATCCCATCCACCCATCAGGGGCCAGCTGGAAGTGAAGCCTCAGGTGGAATCACGGTATCTCCTCCATCTTCTGTGTTCTTCCTGGCCTTTGGCCTAACATGCTTATCAAGCATCTATCACACGCCATGTTTGTTACTGCCAGAAACCTAATCAATTCTGCACAGCAACATATCAGGAAAGCAAAAGCAATGTAATTCACACATCTTCAAGCAAGCGTCTCGCTCACCATATCCACTGATTATACCAAAAAAAAAAAAAAAATCAGAATGAATTGCAAATTCCTAACCAAATTTAGGATCAGTAGAAATTCTTGTGAGAAGCATTTACTGAGATTTTCCAATGGGGCAACACTTGTAGATATAAAGACAAGCCAGACTCAGATTAAAGTCCAACAGCAGAGTTAGGCAATCTTCTCGGTGTGGCAGGTTTATTTCCAATGAGTGATGGGAGAATACATGGTAAAACTTCCAAATAAATGATCTGAACTAAGGGGCATAGATAAATTGCCTATTTTTTTTCTCATGAAACACAAATAGAAAAAAGTACCTTTAAATAGAAGCCTCACTAAATGGTCTTATTTTAATTTACTCTAGTGGGTGGAAAAATGACTTAGTTTGTTTCTCTGTGGGAGGTTCCTGCTACCTTTGGTTGAAAAATACGGCTGTAAGTTTGGCACAATGTTTTTGGCAAAAGGAAAAAGTTTCAAGAGAAAATGGAAGACCAGAGACATAAGATTTGTTCTATTATCTTAGAAGAACAGCTTTCCATATGCCCCCTAAGTGCAATTATTTCAACTGAAAACTTGGAGCCTCTCTCTAGGTCAGGAAATGACTGCAGAGCAATACAAGGGGAGGCAGATCCATCCAGAGAGGTCTAGGGTTGTCAGGAATTATAGTGGCCTCTGTGGGCTCCAACTGGCTTGCAGGCTGGGTGCGCAGAGAAAACCACTGCCTGTCGCTCAAGAGGTTCCACAGAGGACAGCCAATGTGACCCCTGACAATAGCGATGGGGTGTGTGTGTGTGTGGTCCCTCAGAACAGGGGCTGTACTTGGCTACATGTTGGAATCTCTCAAAGAGTTTTTTAAAAAATACCAATGCATCAAAATACCAGAATCCCACCCCAAGGATTCTGATTTAATTGTTCCAGAGTACAGGCTAAGCTTTTGGACTTTTAAAAAATTCCCCAAAACTTCAGAAACTGCCAAAAAGTGAAAATGGCTCAACATAGAGAGTTAGCCAAGATGATTGTGGGAACAAATAGAGAATACAGCACAAATTGGGAATCCCAGGAAAACTGAGGTGCAAGGATATACAGCCGGCCTATGGAATTCATAGAGGACTTTTAAAAGAAGGGGATATGATATTTGTCTTTCTCTGTCTGACTACTTCACTTAATATGATAATCTTCAGGTCCACCCATGTTGCTTCAGATGGAGCGACTGTCCTTTTTTATAGTTGAGTAATATTCTACTATATAAATATTATATGTACATACACACAAAGAGAAATATTATATATCACTTATGTGTGGAATCTAAAATATGATACAAATGAACTTATTTACAAAACAAATACAGATATAGAAAACAAATTTATGGTTATCAAAGGAGAAACAGGGAGAAGATAAATTGGGAACTGGGAATTAACAGATACACACTACTATATATAAAATAGACACACAAGGACCTACTGTATAGCATAGGGAACTATAGTATCTTGTAATAACCTAAATTGAAAAGAATCCAAAAAATAATATATATATAACTGAAATGTTTTGCTGTACACTTGAATTATTGTGAATAACCTATACTGTAATTTTTTTAAAGAGGCAAAATAAATAATACAAAATTTTAAAATCTTTTATTTTGGGGGGATAAATGATCGAACAGAGTGATGGTCAAGCACAGAGAAAATACAGAAGTTGTGCAAGAACCTGTGGCCAGGAGTTAAGTACCAGAATGGGACTTACTTGAGAATGGGCCAAGATTTAAGAAAGGACAACCATGAAGGGCCCTGGGGGAGCTGCACTAGCTCCTCGCTGGGAGCAGCATGTGGTCATCACTTTACGAGACTTCAGGAGTATAAATGTATCGCAGAGGTCTCTCAGCAAATATACCCATCCATCACCTATCACCGATGACACAAAGTATTTCTTAGCTAATTACCTGTTAGTTTGTAAAGTCCTAAGTTAAAGAATTCTTTGAGAAATGGTAAACCAGATGTGTGTGTGTGTGTGTGTGTGCACGCACTCCTGAATCTTACACATGGCTAACCTTTGAAAGGTCAGAGGAAACAACATCCATTCAAGGACTGTCACACCCAGAAGGAAAATACTACACAAATGTCAGGAAATCAGGGACAAAGGTCTCTTCATGTTAAGACACTATTACCTTGCTCATTCTGATACATTTTAAAAATCTGTACTTCTATCCATGAATTTTTGATGTTTCACAAGAGAACCAAGATTCATAAATATGTGCAGTAATGACCAACATGAACTAAGTCTCCAGCTGAGAGAGGCGGAAACTCTGTGCCTTGGGTTTAGTTTTGGCAGAAAAAAATAAACATTTTTTTCAAAACAAATGTTTATATGTCATAAAATGTCAAGACTTTCACATCTGTTCAAACTGTAACACGATTTGCTGAGAAAACTCTCTGTGCTTGGTCTCCCAGGCAGACAGAATGTAAGGCAGGAGCAAATCAAGCTACAGCAGCAACTTCCCATTGAGTGAAATGACACCCATCACTCCCAAATTCATTCTGCCTGGGAATTTCCAAGACCTAAAATCCCAAGGCGTGTTAGTCTAAATATTTAATAACATGTCTAGTTTAAATCTTCTTCCCCCCCAGATTCTACCTGACCATCTATTAGTATTTACACTTACCTGTTTTTCCACTGAGCAGCATTGACAGGATTTGGAGACTTAAATGTCGATCTGAACTCTGCTCTTCCTGATGCAAAGCCTCATGAGAGAAAGGATATAGCATCTCAAAAAGCATTTATTTCAACAAAATTTCCTAAGGAGTGTTGACAGGATTCTGATACTTCTTTGTGTTCCCTCCCAACTGTTTGTTCAAAAACCACTCATGGGTGTACACACTCTGTTTAAAACCTCAATATTCAAAATGTGGTCCATGAACCAGCAACCATGGCACCGGTGGAAGCAGAAAAGAAATGCAGACTCTCAGGGTAAAGCCAGGAGTGTCTGAATCAAAAAGGGATTTAACAAGATTCATGGTGCTCTATGCGCAAGTTCAGATTGACAACTCCCCCTTCAGATTTCCCTGAGCACCCACTATTTGCATTTCATACATTTAAAATGTGTGTTCATTTCTTTTAAGTCTTAACTTCACAGTGATTTTTGGGAGCCACACCAGGCAAAGTAAACAAACTAATCAATAATTTCCAGCTGTTCTACTTCTGTTTTATCTGCTGGTTCTCTCCTCTTCCCCTACATACCTTCATACTCCCATACAGTTTACTATTCTCATGAAATTTCTTCTCAAGTCACCACTCTCACATCTCTCAAGATCCAGTTTTACATTTAAAACACTTACCGATACACTCATCACGATAGATGTATAGCAATTAAAAAGCAATTGATCTAAAATATAATTATCTTCTGCCTTTAAGATGCTTTGGTTTTACTATTACAAGGAATAAGAACAATAATTATCACAAAAGAGATTCCCATGATTCTAATGATGAGACCACTTTGACAAAACTGAGTGTATTAAATATTGCTTCCTACCTTTTGAAATAGGCATCCGAGTTTCCATTAGCTTCAATGTGTTTTTATTTTACATCACAACAGATTTGTTTGCAACACATTTTAAAATTCTCAGTTTGGGTGAGATATTTTTTTTTCTTGGTGGGGAGGCGGAGAATCTTGTTTTGAGAACATAGCAAGTACATAGATTCACCACTGGCTTAACAGTCAGAAGCCCTATAAATTCTAATTTATGTTACTGAGAATTCCCATTTTCCAAATACCTTTGGAAAACATAATTTGGTATTGGACTTTAGCTTCTTTTTAAAAATGAGGTTTTTTTTTTTAACTTTTTTATTGAAGGATAATAGCTTTACAGAATTTTGTTGTTTTCTGTCAAACCTCAACATGAATAAGCCATAGGTAGAGACATCATTTTGCCAACAAAAGTCTGTCTAGTCAAAGCAATGGTTTTTCCAGTAGTCATGTATGGATGTGAGAGTTGGACTATAAAGAAAGCTGAGCACGGAACAATTGATGCTTTTGAACTGTGATGTTGGAGAAGACTCTTGAGAGTCCCTTGGTCAGCAAGGAGATCCAACCAGTCCATCCTAAAGGAAATCAGTCCTGAATATTCATTGGAAGGACTGATGCTGAAGCTGGAACTCCAATACTTTGGCCATCTGATGCAAAAACTGACTCATTGGAAAAAAACCCTGATGCTGGGAAGATTGAAGGCAGGAGGAGAAAGGGACGACAGGATGAGATGGTTGGATGGCATCACTGACTCAGTGGACGTGAGTTTGAATAAACTTTGGGAGGTGGTGATGGACAGGGAGTCCTGGCGTGCTGCAGTCCATGGGGTCGCAAAGAGTTGGACACAACTGAGTGACTGAACTGAAATGATACATATATCCCCTCCCTTTGGAGCCTCCCTCTGATCTCCCTCCCCATCCCACCCCTCTAGGTTGATAGAGAGACCCTGTTTGAGTTTCCCGAGTCATACAACAAATTCCCGTTGGCTATCTATTTTACATACGGTAATGTAAGTTTCCATGTTACTCTTTCCATACATGTCACCCTCTCCTCCCCTCTTCCCATGTCCATAAGTCTATTCTCTATGTCTATTTCTCCACTGCTGCCCTGTAAATAAATTCTTCAGTACCATTTTTCTAGATTCCATATATATATGTTAGAATACGATATTTATCTTTCTCTTTCTGACTTCTGGATTCATCCACCTCATTAGAACTGGCTCAAAGGTGTTCCTTTTTATGGCTGAGTAATATTCCATCGTGTATATGCACCACTACTTCTTTATCCATTCATCTGATGATGGACATCTAGGTCACTTCCATGTTCTAGCTATTGTAAACAGTGCTGCAATGAACAATGGGATACATGTGTCTTTTTCAATTATGGTTTCCTCAGCGTATATGCCTAGGGGTGGGATTGCTGGGTCATATGGTGCTTTTATTCCTAGCTTTTGAAGGAATCATACCATCTTCCATAGTGGCTGTATCAATTTATGTTCTCACCAACAATGCAAGAGCATTCCCTTTTCTCCACACCCTCTCCAGCAATTATTGCTTGTAGACTTTTTGATGATGGCCATTCTGACTGGTGTGAGGTGGTATCTCATTGTAGTTTTCATTTGCATTTCTCTAATAATGAGCGATGTTGAGCATCTTTTCAGGTGTTTGTTAGCCATCTCTACGTCTTCTTTGGAGAAATGTCTCTTTAGGTCTTTTTTCCACTTTTTCATTTTGTTTTTCTGGTATTGAGTTGTATGAGCTGCTTGTTTATTTTCAAAATTAATCCTTTGTCAGTTGTTTCATTTGCTATTATTTTCTCCCAGTCTCAGGGTTGTCTTTTCACCTGGCTTATAGTTTCCATTTCTGTGCAAAACTTTTTAAGTTTAATCAGGTCCCACTTGTTTACTTTTGTTTTTATTTCCATTACTCTAGGAGGTGGGTCATAGAGGATCTTACTTTGATATGTGTCATCAAACGTTTTGCCTATGTTTTCCTCTAAGAGTTTTATAGTTTCTGGTCTTACAATTAGGTCTTTAATCCATTTTGAGTGTATCTTTGTGTATGGTGTTAGGAAGTGTTCTAATTTCATTCTTTTATGTGTAGCTGTCCAGTGTTCCCAGCACCATTTATTGAAGAGGCTGTCTTTGTCCTGTTGTATATTCTTGCTTCCTTTATCAAATATAAGGCAACCATAGGTGCATGGGTTTATTTATGGGCTTTCTATCTGTTCCATTGGGCTATATTTCTGTTTTTGTGCCAGTACCATACTGTCTTGATGACTGAAGCTTTGTAGTATAATCTGAAGTCAGGAAGGTTGATTCCTCCAGCTCCATTCTTCTTTCTCAAGACTGTTTTGGCTATTTGGGGTCTTTTGTGTTTCCTTTGAATTGTGAAATGTTTTGTTCTAGTTCTGTGGAAAATGTCATTGGTAATTTGATAGGGATTGCATTGAATCTGTAGATTGCATTTGGTAGTACAGTCCTTTTCACAATATTGATTCTTCCTACCCAGGAGCATGGAATATCTCTCTATCTGTTTGTGTTGCCTTTGATTTCTCTCATTAGCATCTCATAATTTTCTGGGTACAGTTCTTTTGACTCCTTAGGTAAGCTTATTTCTAGATATTCTTTTTGTTGCAATGGTGAATGGGATTGATTCCTTAATTTCTATTTCTGATTTTTCATTGTTAGTATATAGAAACGTAAGTGATTTCTGTGTATTGATTCTGTATCCTGTAACATTGCGAAATTCATGGATTAGCTCTAGTAGTTTTCTGATACTATCTTTAGGGTTTTCTATGTATAGTACCTTGTCAACTGCAAACACTGGGAACTTGACTTCTTTTCCAATCTGGATTCCCTTTATTTCTTTTTCTTCTCTGGTTGCTATAGCTAGGACTTCCAGAATTACGTTGAATAACAGTGGTGAAAGTGGACACCCTTGTCTTGTTCCTGATCTTAGGAGGAATGCTTTCAGTTTTTCACCATTGAGAATAATTATTGCTGTAGGCTTATCATATATGCCCTTTATTATGTTGAGGTAGGTTCCATCTATGCCCATTTTTTAAAGAGTTTTAATCATAAATGGGTGCTGAATTTTGCCAAAGGCTTTTTCTGCATCTATTGAGATTATCATATGATTTTTATCTTGCAATTTGTTAATATGGTGTATCACATTGATTGATTTGCATATATTGAAGAATTGTTGCATCCCTGGAATAAACCCAACTTGATCATGGTGTATGAGGTATTTGATGTGCTGCTGAATTCTGCTTGCTAAAATTTTGTTGAGGATTTTGCATCTATGTTCACCAGTGATATTGTCCTATAGTTTTCTTTTTTGGTGTTTTCTTTGTCTGGTTTTGACATCAGGGTGATGATGGCCTCATAGAATGAATTTGGAAGTGTTCCTTCCTCTGCAATTTTTTGAGTTTTAGAAAGATAAGCATTAACTCTTCTCTAAATGTTTGATAGAATTCTGTGAAGCCATCTGGTACCAGCCTTTTGTTTTTTGGTAGATTTTTGATCACAGCTTCAATTTCAGTGCTTGTGCCTGGGCTGTTCATAATTTCTATTTCTTCCTGGTTCAGTCTTGGAAGATTGAACTTATCTAAGAATCTGTCCATTTCTTCCAGCTTATCCATTTTATTGCCATTATGCTGTTCATAATAGTCTCTTATAATCCTTTGTATTTCTGCACTGTCTGTTGTAACCTCTCCTTTCTCATTTCTAATTTTGTTGATTTGATTCTTCTCTCTTTTTTCTTCATGAGTCTGGTAAAGGTTTGTCAATTTTGTTTATCTTCTCAAAGAACCAGCTTTTAGTTTTATTAATCTTCACTATTGTTTCATTTCTTTTTCAATTATTTCTGCTCTGATCTTTATGATTTCTTTCGTTTTACTAATTTGGGGGTTTTTTGTTCTTCTTTTGTCAGTTGTTTTAGGCATAAAATTAGGTAATCTGTTCAATGTTTTTCTTGTTTCTTGAGGTAGGATTGCTATAAACTTCCCTCTTAGTACTTCGCTTGCTGCATCCCATAAGGTTTTGAGTTTTCATGGTTTCATTGTCATTTGTTTCTAGAAAAAATTTTATGTCCCTTTTGATCTTTAGTAAACTGTTGGCTATTTAGGAATGTATTGTTTAATCTCTATGTTTTTGTGTTTCTTACAGTTTTTTTCTTGTCATTGATATTTAGTCTCATAGCGTTGTGGTCAGAGATGTTTGATACAATTTCAATCTTCTTAAATTTACTGTGGTTTGACTTGTGACCCAAGATGTGGCCAATCCTGGAAGATGTTCCATGTGCACTTTAGAAGAAAGTGTATTCTGCATTTGGATGGAATGTCTTGAAGTTATCAATGAGATCCATCTCATCTAATGTATCATCTAAGGCTTCTGTTTCCTTAATAATTTTCTGTTTTGATGCTCTGTCCATTGGTGTGAGTGGGGTGTTAAAGTCTCCTACATTACTGTGCTACTGTTAATTTCTCCTTTTATGTCTGTTAGTGTTTGTCTTACATACTGAGGTGCTTCTATGTTGGGTGCATAGATATTTACAATTGTTATGTCTTCCTCTTGGGTTGATCTCTTGATCATTATGTAGTGTCCTTCCTTATCTCTTGCAATCTTCTTTATTTTAAGGTCTATTTTGTCTGATATGAGGATTGCTCCTCCAGTTTTCTTTTGCTTCCCATTTGCATGGAATACATTTTTCCATCCTCTCACTTTCAGTCTTTAACTGTCTTTAGGTCTGAAGTCGGTTTCTCATAGACAGCATATATATGGGTCTTGGTTTTGTATCCATTCAGCCAGTCTGTGTCTTTGGGTGGGAGCATTTAATCCATTTACATTTAAAATAATTATTGATATACATATGTTCCCACAGCCATTTTCTTAATTGTTTGGGGTTGATTTTGTAGATATTTTTTCTTCTCTTGTATTGCTTGACTATATAAGTCCCTTTAACATTTGTTGTAAAGCTGGTTTGGTGGTACTGAATTCTCTTAACTTTTGCTTGTCTGAAAAGCTTTTTATTTTTCCATCAATTTTGAATGAGATCCTGGCTGAGTACAGTAATCTTGGTTGTAGATTTTTCCCTTTCAGTACTTTAAATATATCCTGCCATTCCCTACTGGCCTGCAGAGTTTCTGCTGAAAGATCAGCTGTTAAACATATGGGGTTTCCCTTGTATGTTACTCATTGCTTCTCCCTTGTCACTTTTAATATTCTTTCTTTGTGTTTAGTCTTTGTTAATTTGATTAGTACGTGTCTTAGCATGTTTCTCTTTGGGTTTATCCTGTATAGGACTCTTTGCAGCTCTTGGACTTGACTATTTCCTTTTCCATGTAAGGGAAATTTTCAACTATAATCTCTTCAAAAATTTCCTCATACACTTTGTTTTACTCTGCTCTGGGACCCCTGTAATTTGAATGTCAGTGTGTTTGATATTGTTCCAGAAGTCTCTGAGACTATCCTCAGTTCTTTTCATTCATTTTAATTTATTCTGCTCTTCAGAAGTTATTTCCACCAAGTTATCTTCCAGCTCACTGATTTGTTCTTCTGCTTCAGATATTCTACTATTGATTTCTTCTAGAGTATTTTTCATTTCAGTAATCGTGTTGTCTCTATATGTTTATTCTTTAATTCTTCTAGATCTTGTTAATTGATTCAAGCATTTTCTCCATTATGTTTTCAAGGTTTTTGATCATCTTTACTATCATTATTCTGAATTCTTTTTCAGGTAGTTTGCCTATTTCCTCTTCATTTATTTGGACTTCTGTGTTTCTAATTTGTTCCTTCATTTGTGTAGTATTTCTCGGCCTTTTCATTATTTTTTTTTTAACTTATTGTGTTTGAGGTCTCCATTTCCCACGCTTCAAGGTTGAATTCTTTCTTTTGGTTTCTGCCCTCCTCAGGTTGGTCCAGTGGTTTGTGTAAGCTTCAAATAGGGTGAGATTTGTGCTCACTTGTTTGTTTGTTTCTCCTGATGGGCAAGGCTGAGTGAGTTGTAATCCTGTATGCTGATGATTCGGTTTGTATTTTTGTTTTGTTTGTTGTTTAGATGAGGTGTTCTGCACAGGGTGCTACTGGTGGTTGGGTGATGCTGGGTCTTGTATTCAAGTGGTTTCCTCTGTGTGAGTTCTCACTATTTGATACCCCCTAGGGTTAGTTCTCTGGAAGTCTAGGGTCTTGGAGTCCATGCTCCCTCTCTGATGATTCCACAAGTGGTTTGTTATGGCATTAAGTGAGATTAAAACAAATACCCAAAAGTGAGATACCAAAGATGAACCCAAGACAAATGGAAGTTAAAAATCAGGCAAATAACAGTTAAAGTAATGGAATATACACATATACATATACACCCATAAGCAAAGTCAAAACAGTCTGACTGAATTAAAGTACAGTAGATTGACCTGGTGAACAAAGGAAATCAAAAATTATATTTACCAGTTAAGAACAAAACTAACTAAAGCACAAACTGGAAAACAAAACTAAAGCAATGTGCCAAGTGGGGAATAAAGCAATGAAAACAAATAAAAATGAGTTTTTTAAAAACTGTATTCATTGTGCAAATAAATCACAGTAAATAATTTAACTTGTTAGATCTTTTTTAAAAAATGAATATTTTGTTATTACACCACTTTGAGAGCATGTTCGCCTCCCCAGGTGAAAATCTTTGTTTATATTCACATTAGCACTACTTGTATTTAATTCCCAGGGTCTTGATACATTTTAAATCTCAGAGAATATTCAACTGGATTGAAGTCAGCCTACTAGCACACTAGGCTTTTGCTCAAACTTCAAAGGAGTCACATTATAGAATTGAAAGAACACCACATTATGCCTTTTATTCAACTTCAAGAACAAAGAGATGGAAGAGTGAAAATGGTGTGCAAAAAATAATTATTTAAGTCATAGACAAATATGAACCCATGGTTTCTGTGTACATCATAAACCAGGAATGAATAAATCCAGTCACTTACATTTAGAAGAATTAACTTGAAAATTGCCATTGGTTAAAAAAACTTAGATATTCATGTTTTAGCTTTTGCTTAGGTGATACGGTGTGCAGCGAGTACTTGTTTTGCAAACATAAGTTTAAACGTTTATTTCTTTTCAGGAAATCAACACTGAGATGACTTCCTTGTCAATAACTTCAACACGGCATCAGATGAGGTCAAGATCTGAAGGCTGGGTGGTTTCTGGCTTACTGAGGCTGAGAACTCACCTTGCTATCCCACGGTGACTCACCTTCACCACCTTCTGGACGCCTCCATCTCCCTGTGTCTGCTTGCGCCTCTGGCTGCCACTCTTTACGCTTTCACACCTTTTTTTTTTTTTTTTTTAACACTTTTTACGCACAAATCCACCTCCTTTCCCAGCAGCCCTCCCCAACTGCATCCTCTGGACAACAAGCAAAGAGCCTAACAGTCCTCAAACTATCAACTCTAACGACATCTTCTACCAGCTCGGAGGAGACGTTGATTAAAAGTTGAAATTCCTCCTGTTCGCATTTAACCAGAATCACGTGACCTGGGGGCTGGGCAACCACAGCTGACTTATTTTCTTCCGATGTTGAGAACTACTCCATCTAATACATAGAGAATGTTGATCAAAGTCATGGACACCTTCAGAGTCCCAATCCTGTTTTGCCAATTGATTGGTAATTGCTTTGGAAAAGATTCTTGGAATGTATGCTTTGTTTGTAGTAAAGTAATTAATGTTTCTCTATTTACATGAAATGTGTGAAAATTATTGCCTACATATTACTGATGAGCCAATCAGTTTGGATTTAGGTGAAATGCATAATAATTAACACCTATGTAGGACTTAATAAATGCCAAACTTAACGTATCCTGTGTACCTTTATACAGGTACTGTTGAAAGTTACTTGCAGCATTAGGATTTGTAAGACATCTAGGAGGCTGTGATAAGGTGGCTTTGGAATACATGTTATTTATACATAAAGTGAATTTGGAACAGAGAGGAACTTAGAGAATTTAGCAGTCCAAATGACTCCACAAAGTTTTTACAATGTATCTTGCTTGGAAAATAATCTGCCTTGCTTGGAAAATAATCTGCCTTTTAAAATTTACAACAAAGTATAAAGTGTCTTTTATAATTCAGGCAAGTGACTGTACAAGAAAACATACACAGAGTACATAAAACCCAGAAGCAGATAAACACACACAAGCAACATCAACTACACAGGCATATATACACATGTTACAAACATATATACACTAGATATATTTACAAATATTGATAGATTTTTAATTATCTATAGAACACCATATTTACATAGTGCTTTACAAAGATGTTTCCTAGAGGAAAATTTTTGGTCTCTTCAATCACTTTGACAAATGCACTGTACCCACTGAAATGCTCTGAAGATACAAGTCATCCATGGGGATGTGCAATTGCAACCAGGAAAGCAGATGGGAGTCACGGCTGCAGAGGTCCCTGTGGTGGACACACACTCACAGGTCATAACCTGCCCGCCTGAGGATGAGGTAAAAACCTTTGTGTCAAAACAGATGTTCTTAAAAACAGATTGAGAAACTTCAGAGATGTAGTGTCTGCAGAATAAAATCATATTTTTTTGTCAATTAGACCAAAACAGAACAAGACAAACAAACAAACAAACAAAAACACCAACAAAGGGACAAAGAGCCAGAGGGTATGGAGCAGAGAGCCTCTCTTCATCCAAAGGCTAGGCAGGCTCCTGCTCTGCGTCTTCTCCACTAGGCCTCATTCTTTTTAGAAAGACCTGAACCAACACTTAAACAGTTTCTAACATCCCTACCATGGCGCTAGCTCCCCTTAAAGTGCCTACCTTGGGAAAACTCAAGGTTGCCAAAATACACTTATTTTCAGATTATTTTCCCTTATAGGTAATTACAAAATATTGAGCACACTTCCCTGTGCTACACAGTTAGTCCTTGTTGATTATCTATTTCATATATAACAGTGATTTGATCATATGATCCTCTGTGACCATCTATAAGCTTCACCTGGAGACCATCACCAAGGAGGCCAAATACGGAACAATCTGAGTAACAAAGAAGATAGTCATGGGACTGGATCATGACCCACTGAATAAAACAAACTAGCGTGTGTCCATACTAATGTCAATGAATAATTAAATACTTAAATGGTGGAGAATGGCAGCTCTTCCTTAGGGAAAGATCTAAGTTAATAAATGTGGAAGGAATGAAGGAAATACAAAGCACCATGAGGCAGACTTCACAGTAATAACAGTAGGAGGCAAGATGCGGAAATGGATGCTGCATCAGTGGGTGAAAGTTTAAGGAAAAATCAGCCTTGGCTAAAAGTAACTTTGCAAAGGAGAGACTCAAAGGACACCACATGTACCAAGAATCCAGGGTCCATATCACAAGTAATGAGACATACTGATATCATGTACTCCATGATACTATGAACTGAGCCAGACACAACATTGCTTCTGTGATTTTCATGCCAAAAAATGCATCTGTTCTATTTCATCAGAAGAAAAACCAGGAAAACCAAAATTGAGTGGTATCTATAAAATGATCAGGTGTTGTAAGAAATCAGAAGCATCACAGTCTTGAAAGATTAAGAGCAGACTAAGGAGCCATCCCAGGAGAAGGCAATGGCACCCCACTCCAGTACTCTTGCCTGGAAAATCCCCATGGACGAAGGAGCCTGGTTGGCTGCAGTCCATGGGGTCGCTAAGAGTCGACACAACTGAGCGACTTCACTTTCATGCATTGGAGAAGGAAATGGCAACCCACTCCAGTGTTCTTGCCTGGAGAATCCCAGGGACAGGGGAGCCTGGTGGGCTGCCGTCTATGGGGTCGCACAGAGTCGGACACGACTGAAGCAACTTAGCAGCAGCAGCAGCAAGGAGCCATCCCAGGTGGAAGGGCATTAAAGAGACACAGCAGCTACATGCAATCAGGGATCCTGGACTAGAAACTGGAGCAAAAATAGAATAGGGGGAAAATTAGAGGAAGTTGCATAAGAATCTGTAGGCTAATATTCAATGTTAATTTCCTGTTTTTATCACTGAAGTCTGACTGTGTAAGTTGCTCATATTAGGGAAGCTGAAGGAAGGGTAAATACTTTCCTTTCTGTCCCAGTTTTACAGCTTTCCTGGAATTCTCAAATTATTGCAAATAAAATTTTATAAAGGACAGAGACCTAGCATTCTCATGTAGACCCATCCTTTCTTGCACTGTTTCCAAATTAAACCTAAAATGCTACCAAGACATTTAATTTCCTCTCCTGGTACACATTTCAGCTTATTCTTCTGAAAGTTGCTACTGGTACATGAATGGGCATATCACCCCCATACAAAGTGCCAGGTCTGTTGTTGAGCAAAAGTCCAGCTTGATTAGTAATAAAAGGCATTTACTATAAATGTAGTTACATTCTTTCAACATTACAATAAGTAAAAGCACATTACTGATGAATGCAGCATGCAAAATGAAATGTTAATTGCCCATAAGTGTTACTGTGGGTAAATTGGTATTGAACGAGGGTGCCATTTTTAGCACTAATGTATATAATGTGACTCATTTAAAACACATTTCAGTACCTCAAATATAAAATTGAGCAAATTTAGGGCATTGAGTAATTGGCTTTCATTAAGGTCTTTCTTAATTGGATATTTTGGAAATAGGTTTATTAGTGATCACAAAATGAATCTATAAAGCAACTTGTAAAAATGTAGACTTTACCATGTAATGGACACTGCATTCATGGTTATTACTATCAGGAGGAGTTGGGCATGTGATAGATAAGCTACATTTTGCTTAATGTTTGCTTTGAGGTATTTTATTGCTCTAAATAGGTAGTAAATGTCCATTTAAAAAGAAAAACAATAGTTAGCAAGCTGCATAAAAAATAACTGGAGGACTGTCTATGTTTCTACCAATCTTAATCACGTAAGAGAAAGCCATCACCGCCAATCACCCTACATGCCAAAGCCACTGGAAACGGAGCCATGCTGATGCCTGTGGAAGCACAGCAGAGCTGCTGCCAGCCAGCCAGTGCAGCGAGGCCACTGGAAGCATCCGGTCCAATCAAGGAGTAGGTGCTTGCTCGTCCTCTGCCCCCCACCCCTTCCACCTGGACTTAAGTGAAACAATTTTCAAGCCAAACAGAAGATTATATTAGAAAATACAATTCACCTCACAAATTACAATATTGAAAATCCTCATTTTCTTTCAATTTAAACACACTGTGTAATCTATGATGCTCAAATCACAGCCATTAAAAAAAAAATCCAAATGCTTATAACAGCAAGCCTATATTGCGTAATTGTGAGCACATATTGTATACATCTTCCATAAACTCAACAAAGAAAGTCATATTAATATTAGTAGTTCAGATAACTGTTGAGAAACTAGCTTTCAGTTCTACATGACAGCATGAATAACACTGAACAGACAGAAGTAATGCAGATTGTGGCAACACTCTTTACAACATGTGAAAAGTAGGCTGGAGGCTAGTGCGCTTCGTTAAGAGCAAATCAGAGATAACAAGGACTAGACAATGTAAGAATTCCAGCTAGTAGAGAACGAAATTTTCAGCACACATATTTGTCTTTTTGTTTTGTTTGTGGGTTTGTTTGCAAGATAGGGAAAGATTGATTTTAGTAAAGTAATATTAACTAAGATGCTGATTAAAGATATTTTATTGAAAAGTACAGTGGCATGAGGGATGGATTAATCTGTTTTGCTAATAGTCAAGGCTGCATTTAAACATTACTAGTGGTGTTCAGGGTTTTCAGGTAAAGATAATTATTAATCTTTGCAGCAGCCTTGCTTTCATATGGGGTAAGAAATTGACCCTTCAATTATGTCAATTATACATATACAGAAAGCAGCCAGTGCTCAGTCATTATTTACTTAATCTTAGTCATTACTTACTTAGTCATTCAATTAACTCTACTGGGTGGCTGTTAATCAAGCCCTGTGTTGGTGGTGGGACTGACTAAATGTGAAAGCCAGGAAGACACATATCTTGATCTCATGGTGCTGTGAGTCAATTTCATGACCGAAGCCAACAGAAAAGTAGAAACTGCTGAACAAAAATTTTAGAGGCATTTTATCACCATGTCAATTCCACACATCATGAAATTTCAAATATGGTAAGGTGTACTAAATTCCACTATGAAAGTCATCAGGAAAGATGAGGGATTTTCTTTTTCTTATATAAATTACAGGTAGAAGAAGGATGTGTGGACATGTGAAACCATTCAGAAACCATCATCAGAATTATCACCACTACAGTTCTGAATGAAAGTCATCTATGTTTAAATTAGTTTGGTCAGGTTTAATTTTTGATTGTTTTTGGTATGATAAAATGTGCTGCTTTGTTATGTTTGGTTTATTCTTCATAGAATTACAGCCCTATTCCAGAAGATGTCATTCTCCAAAAATTTATTTGTTGCTACAGATTTTCTACTAAGAAAAGTTTGTCAGATATCTTAAGCAAATGAAAAAAATTTGTGCAAAGAGTCTCTTGATCATCATAGTTATTTGTAACCATATTCTTTTCACATGTACTTTGGAAGAATAGGTCGTTTGCTCAATTAAAAATTAATTTGCTCCTTTAGAAAATATAGAGAAACATGAACTTTCACAGAAATATAATTTATCAGAAAGTTTCTCACACAAACAGTTTGAAAGCAGATGTGTTAGTTCAATGAGCACGAAACCATGTCTGATATCAGCACACGGAGAAGGAAAGTTATTTTATTACGAGCAAACACAAATCAGTCTGGTGTGACACAAGGAATTATAACAGGAACTGGTCTTGCTAGTTTATGGCTTGATAAAATAGATATTACTAATTTAATGACTTTAGAAAAAATTCATTAGAGCTCCTAATTTTCCATATGAAAACACTGAGCAAACCAAGTTTTGAGAATTTCCAATCTTTTCTCAAGAGGAGGGACAGGAAGTCACAGCCAAAGAAGGAACCTAGGGTCCACTCTGGCTAGATTCACTACTTGCATTGCCTCCATAGAAGGAAAGCAAGACAAATTTATGCAAAGAAATGTGCCAGACATCTATACCTAACTCAGGAAATATGGGGACAGACAGTGACCTGGCCTCAGGTCATTTTACACAGAGAAACATAAAGGATAACCAAATACAGGTTCCTCTCTAGGAAAGTTCAACCAAAAAGGATCTGGAGTAAAGGATATCTGGCTAGTTGGATGAAGAAAAATACAGTAAATGAATGTGTGGTAGCAAAACAGAAACAGATTCATCAGAGGTCTATCCTTCTTCTTCAGGAACTACCTAAGCTGAAGAGAGCTGTTTGTCCAAGTTGATGCCCTGGTCACCAAGCAGTCAATACCCAGTGCCTGGCTGATGGTGGTGGCAAGAGTTTAGTCACTAAATCATGTCTGACTCGTGCAATTGCATGGGTGTAGCCCATCAGGCTCCTCTGTCCATGGGATTTTCCAGGCAAGAATACTGGAGTGGGTAGCCATTTCCTTCCCCAGGGGACCTTCCTGACCCAGGGACCGAACCCGCATCTCCTGCCTTGCAGGCAAATATACTTATTTACCACTGCCCAATGAAAGCAGGAATCAGCAAACTACAGCAAACCAAATGCAACTCACTGCCTACGTTTGTAAGGTCTGTCAGCCAAGAATCGTTTATACATCTTTAAATGATTGTTGGGGTGCGGGGGAAGAAATCAGAACAGAAACATTTGATGACACTGGAGTGGAAATCATGTGAAATTCAAATTTCACTGTTGATAAGTATGGGAGTTATAATGCCCCAGCCTCTCCCCAGTTCAGGACTTCTTTAAAGGACCACATTCACAGGGTGGGCTGAGTCTGTTGTCATGGCACCAACCTCTCCATCCACCCCACTCTGCGTCTTCTTTTCTCAGATGTTGACCTCTACATTCAGTTCAGTTCAGTTGCTCAGTTGTGTCCGACTCTTTGCGACCCCAAGAATCACAGCATGCCAGGCCTCCCTGTCCATCACCAACTCCCAGAGTTCACTCAAACTCATGTCCATTGAGTCGCTGATGCCATCCAGCCACCTCATCCTCTGTTGTCCCCTTCTCCTCCTGCTCCCAATCCCTCCCAGCATCAGGGTCTTTTCCAATGAGTCAACTCTTCGCATGAGGTGGCCAAAGTATTGAAGTTTCAGCTTCAGCATCAGTCCTTCCAATGAACACCCAGGACTAATCTCCTTTAGGATGGACTGGTTGGATCTCCTTGCAGTCCAAGGGACTCTCAAGAGTCTTCTCCAACACCACAATTCAAAAGCACCAATTCTTCAACGCTCAGCTTTCTTCATTACTCCCTAGTAAATTTTCTTCATGACAATCTCTGCCTCAAGAGTTTGCTTTCCCAGAGAACTTAGCCTGTTAGGAATGTAATTAAGAAACATGGAGAGAGCTAAAAAGTGACAGCTAAAGGAGCTGAACATGATATGGCAGGGGATAGGGCAGTGCAGGGCTATTTTCCCTTGTAAGATGTCTTGTACTACTTGAGATTTAAAACATATGCATGTATCTTAAAATAATTTGTAAATATAATACCATAAATAGGGAAAATAATAAAAAATGGTTTCCCCAGAAAAGCCATTACAATGGTGGGTCAGATGTTTTTCCCCTCCCACTTTATTTGCATTTTCCAATTATCAAAACCACGCTCCGGGGAAGTTACTGACACACCAGAAGTCCAACTCTCTTACCACATTATGTGCAAACTGTTCATATTTTCTTGCTCCTCACAGTCTTCCTTGTAAACACGCATGTGCTCATTCACATACATTCCAAACACACAGTCATCTGCTGAGTTTTTCCTTCCCTGTTACCACTCTCCATTATCTGAACTTTGGAAAAGTAGAAGTTGAGCAGGACTATGAAATGCATCTGCAGAATTGTGTTATTTCGTTAGGTTAACCACTTAGTTGATGTGTGGATTGGGAAATCAACCAACAACACATAGTTTAATGAGCTGTGCCACCTTCTACCATACGGAAAACATTTGAAGTGACTCAGTCAGATCCAACTCATATTGAGTATTTCATAAAGACTACCTATGTTTCAGTTAAAATATCTCTCCTAGGATCAAGAACCATAAGCTTAACAAATATTTTTTTAAAGAAAACCAAGTCTATCAATGGCAATGACCTACAAACAAAGGTTTATGTTCATTCTAAATATGGAAAATAACTAGAACTTGGACAAAAAGGAAACCAAGATCCTTCAAATTTTCTATACCACTAAATAACT
This sequence comes from Bubalus bubalis, assembly GCF_019923935.1. Taxonomy (NCBI): domain Eukaryota; kingdom Metazoa; phylum Chordata; class Mammalia; order Artiodactyla; family Bovidae; genus Bubalus; species Bubalus bubalis. The sequence continues at coordinate 3,422,114 of NC_059174.1, read as the reverse complement.
ATCAAAACTTCATGTCTTGAAGGCACTAATTATCAGCAAAGTGTACAGCAAAAATGAAATTCTTGTCACAGCCTCACCACTTACACAGTACTATTAATATATGTCCCCTTGGGGATATAACCATATACCCTCATATACATGCATCTCAGACTTTTCATCTGTAAAACTGAGATTTTTCACACTAAATAATATACCAGTGATCACCAGTTGCATGATGGACTCTGTTGCAAGGATTATTTTTTTATAAACGAAGGATAATACCAGCTGGGGAGAGAGAATCTGGGATGCTTAACTTCTGTCTGGTTGTTGTCTGGGTTCTTCTTCTTCTGGTTTTTGTCTTTAACTTACTGTCTAAATAATTTATTAAATTTGCTTTAAAGAGAAACACTGGGGAAAAGATTTTTTAAAATGGAACTATTTCCTAGAGCGGATAGAGTTTCTACAAAATTAAGATGTCATTTCCCAGGCGTGACCCTCATTTCATGTGCCATGCTAAGTCCATTTTATTTCTTATTTGAATTTAATGAGGTTTGAGAAATTTGGTCTTCTCAAAAGAGAATGTTAATTACATATTGTTTTCATTTGTGTCACCTGAAATAATCAATAAAGAATTTTTAAACGTTTATATTTCAGCAGTGTGTGCTATATTCTTACATATGATCCTATGCATATATATAGGGTTCATTGGCCAAGTTCTCTGCAGAAGTAAAAGGATATCACCCAATGTAAACATAAGTAGCCTTTAAGCAAACAAATGCTAACAGGCAAATTGTTGTTCTCTGGAAAAATGTAAAATCTAGTTCAACTTCCTTGTTACAATCAGGAAACATTTTGGTATATTTTCTTTCATTTCTGAGTCTAGTTAAAAGGAAAAGTACATTATAAATGCAACTTTTGTTAACAATTCATAATAATCATGGGGTGTACCAAAAAGTTTTAAAAAGTCACAAACACCAGTAAAGAAGGCATACTTCTACACATCTTTTTACTGTTTTGAGAAAAAAAAAATCCAGTATAATTCCCTCATTTGAAACTTTTATACAACATCTCAAAATATATTCTGCATTTTACTTCAAAAATGCATTTTATTAAGAAAAAAGAAGGAACAGATTACAAACCAGGGAATGAAAGTCATGGCGTATGATATATCAGTGCGTTTTAATGCCATAATGTTAAACCTAGCAGAGCAGACCACAGAGTACTGTGGGGCTTCACTGTCTATAAGCCTGTCTACCTTCCAGCTCCCAACCAAGTTAACACTGCTACTAAATAACCAGAACACATGTAAAAGATTCAGGGCTGTTACCATTGTATTCAGCTTTGCATGAAATGAAAACTACCATTTTGGTGTTCAACCCCTTGGCAGCTACCACAGGACTTTAAAGAAAAAGAACGCCATGTATCCATATAGGTCTTTCATAAACCATGGTTAAGATTTCGTCAAGCATTTACAGAAACATCAAAATTAATACAGTGCTATGAGAAAGGACAGGCAGGTTTTATAAGGAGAGTTAAGAGGGAAAATAAAGGGAAAAGCGTTCACTTTACATATTTCCAAATTGTTCTGGTGTGGACAAACTAAAGCATCTAATTTTTCCTTGGCAGACACCTGGAAAGTATGAGTATAAATGCCAAAGTGCCTTTGCTATATAATTGGCTTGTGGAATTCAAAGATAGCTACATGAAAGCATCTTGTTCACATGGCCTCAAAGGTAATTACTGCAACAGTTTCATAAAGTGATTGATAATTATTTTAATTTCAGGCATGTATATATCTCCTAATCAGAATGTACTAGTTAGTAAGTTATATTGATTTTTGGTTCTTTTTGAGAAATTTACTCCATCATCATAAATGAGAAGTAACTCAAACGATAGAATATGACATATAATATGCCATCACCCCTTAGAAGGAACACACTTTAACAACTCTACTGGTTTTGCAAAAAAGGGGGCGTGACTGAAGCTTATATTCCAAAAAGTATGCCCTGGAGATTAGTATATAGCTAAATATATACCTGAAGTGGGGGATATAATTTAGAATGAAGAATGGAGCTTACATGTCAAATTGTCTCTTTTTTCTAATACATAAGAAGATGCTCCATGGTATATAGTGAATAGAGATCAAAGAAAACTGGGTGATATACTTTAGAAAAACAGAATTATAAACCTATAAAGAAAGCTTACATAGGATTTGGGGAAAATATTCTCAGAAGTATATTTCATTTGAGACATTACAGTTGTAAATAAAAAATAATTCTTTGCAGTGTTAAGAATTGTGTGTGTGTGTGTTTTATCAACAAGTTTACTTGCAAATATTTCACATTCTTTGGGAAATGGGCATTAACCAGGTTCTTAACTACTACCAATACCAAACCATAACAAATTAAACAGAAAAGTTTTAAAGGCAAGACATCACACACTGATGACCAATGCACTTTCTGAGTCTTGTTACAAATTTTATGTTCAGAGCTGGAGCCTGACGCGCAAAACCTCATGTTTCCAAAATCATTAAAAACAGTCAAATCGAAATAGAGCAATGCAAACAAACCAATGAAAACAAAAACATTTTTCCAGACTATTGATAAATTGTATTGAATGCAATACAGAGAAAGGCAAGGGGGTTTATATACTTTTGGCCACTGAAGATGCAAACACCAGCCAAACAGGATCTTAGAAGCATTTCCAGGTCTATGAATAACACCATGGGGACACCAAAGCAAACACAGCATATGTTCTCAAATAAAGCAAGGCCATTATAGTCCAGCTTTGATTTTCCTCTAACAACTTAGGTAGCAGCTACAGTTTTCACACTGAAAACCTGTAGCTCAAGTGAGTTAAACTTCCGCTTTAGATTGTATCAGAATGGCTGGAAATTAACAGCAATATCTAATTCTTATTATACAGAATGACCGCTATGGGAAATAAGTCAATGGATGAGGCCTCCTGGAGCCATCTCGAGTCTGGCAACATGGCAGTGCTGCAAATCCATTGCCTGTACATTCAGTGGAAGAGCTTGTTTTTTGTTCTTTGAGAGCCCCTGGCTATTAAATCAGGCTATTGTAATTATACAGTAAATCATCTCTGCCAATCAGAAGAAGTACTCTCTCTGATTTTCATTGACTGGATTTTGTATATTAAGCTCACTTTTCAAAACAGCCTCAGCATTGTCTACATTCTCTGACCTTTTTGCCTCATTTCTTTTGTATAACCTTTTCTGCTGATAAATGCGGACAGCTATGGCGGTGATGCACAGCAAGATAAAGATCACAACAGCTATCAAACCTAGTGAGAGAAGAGAAAAGAAGCACAAAATCAGAACCGTTGTCCAAACAGAAACTGTATAGGCTTCATTGTTTAAGAAGCCATAATAAAATTATTTTCTACCAAAATCAAGCATCTAGTATATGTAAGTTGGAAATATCAAAAACCTCAGGCATTTCTGGATCTAGTATTATCAAAATATGTTGAGTTTACTTCTGAGTTCTGTCAGTCTTATGGGCTCACCTTCATTTATTCTGAATGCATATTATAATGGATTATTTAGTGCATTTGTATATACAATTTTTTTAATAATATATTACCTACACATCTCTAAGTCCATGGGGTCACCTCATATTAATACCTAGACAAGTTTAGTTATTTTGAAATTATATAGTAGTAGTAACATCATAAAATAATCAAATGTGTTTTTAATACTTAAATATGTGAACATTTTAAAACTGAACTTTAGTTGATTTACAATGTTCTGTTAGTTTAAGGTGTACAGCATGATTCCATTATACATATATATATATATATATATATATACACACACATACATGTATCTCTATTATTTTTCAAATTCTTTTCCTTTATAGGTTGTGACAAAATATTGAGTAAAGTCCCTGTGCCATACAATAGGTCCTTGTTGGTTATCTATTTTACATATAGTAGTGTGTATATGTTGATCCCAATCTCCTAATTTATCCCCTTAAATGTTAACATTTTAATGAAGTTGATTATCAATAATCTGTTATATCCCTAAATAGCAAGAACAAGTTTTATATGAATAATCCTTACTATGAAATGTATCGATTCTGATACACAGATGAGATTATATCTATATTAAGAATATTGACTTTTTGAGACATCTGACTGTAAATAAAAAATTTAAACACCACAGCGGTTAGCTATGCTAATTGGTTACCAATTCTGGCATTATGTTAAGTCAGTTATCTTCAAAGTGAGATCTCTGAATCCTTGATGGTTCCTGGAACATTTTGAGGAGGCCCGTAGGGTCAAAACTATCCATAATAACTCTAAGATGCCTTTTTCACATGTTGACGTGTCCACTGAGAGAACAAAGCAAGGTTAGGTAAAGTTCCTGGTACCTTAACATGAACTAAGGCAAGGTCACCAAGCTTGCAAAGTGGTCACTGAATTCATAAATTAAGCAGGCACTGCTCTGCCAGCTTCATTTAAGAATGTCCTTGATGAAGCACTAAAAATTATACATTTTGTCAAATTGTGACGTTTGCCCATAAGACTTTCTCACATTTTGTGTGATGAAATGGAAAGTATCTGTAAAGTACTGATACTTCTCCTGCAGACTGAAGTACAGTGGCTGTCTCCGGAAGAAGGCCAGTGTGAGCATTTCATTTGAGTTGTGAGCTGAACTAGTTGCTTTTTCCTGTAAAGAACACTGTTTTTCTTGGAAAGAACGACTGACAGATAAACTGTGGTTGTTTTAACTTGGATATCTGGCAGAAATTTTCTCTAAAATGAAGTGAATCTGTCACTTCAAGATAAACAACTGAAAGTGCAGGGTGCCAGTGATCAAAGCCAAGTTTTCAGATGAAACGTAGAACTTGGAAAACTGTTGTCTGTCACAAGTTTGAGAGTTCCTCATGCTTAGACTCTTCTGGTGAAATCAGTGGCGGTGTGAACATAGTATTTTCAGTCGAAAATAAGTAGAACGGAAACAGCAAGGTGGATGGAGTCTCATATCATAAAACAAGGACTCTTTGCTCTAGTTTAAGGTAGGTGTAAACAACTCTGATAACTCCAACTGAAACCAAAACGTCGAAGGTCCTCATCAGTCACAATGGATTCTTGAGTACATGATCTGATGGGCAGATTGACTACAGCTAATAATATTGCCAGGGGCTAAGCCGATTTTTGGCTATGACACACTTATCTGAGAGGGATAGCAGAAACTTCAAAGGTCCTCATCAGTCACAATGGATTCTAGAGTACATGATCTGATGGGCAGATTGACTACAGCCAATAATATTGCTAGGGGCTAAGCTGATTTTTGGCTATGTCAGCTTTATCTGAAAGGGATAGCAATTCCTTGCTGACAGATCTAACATAAATCTGATAAGTGAATTCTGTATTGAAATCTGAAGAATTTTCTAATGGATATAATTGTTTTATTTTTGTTATATTAATAAAGAATAATTGAAATCAGAATATCCATTTGTTGTCATATATTTTGCCTCTCATCTTAGGAAAGTAATGAGTTATCAGTATTCTATTGCTTGGTTATAGGCCTCTGGTTTAAAGAAAGAGATCCTAAACAATTTCAGTGGAGAAAGCTGATGAAGTAGGTAGACAGTAGGCTGTGCTGCTGTGCTGTGCTGTGCTTAATTGTGTCCGACTCTTTGCAGGTCCATGGACTGTAGTCTGCCAGGCTCCTCTGCCCACATAATTCTCCAGGCAAGAATGCTGGAGTGGGGTGCTCTTTCCTACTCTAGTGGATCTTTCTGACCCAGGGATCAAACCCATATCTCCTGCATCTTCTGTGTCTCCTGCATTGGCAGGTGGATTCTCTACCACCAGCACCAAGTGGGAAGCCCACACAGACAGCAGGCTACTGCACACAAAATCAGGGATGGGCTCTGGAATGGGTTTGCTCCATGCATGTGATTTATCTCTTGTAATTGGAGACGGTTTATATTCTTTGGCCACCTGATGCAAAGAACTGACTCATTGGAAAAGACCCTGATCCTGGGAAAGATTGAAGGCAGGAGGACAAGGGGACAACAGAGGATGAGGTGGTTGGATGGCATCACCAACTCAATGGACATGAGTTTGAACACACTCCAGGAGTTGGTGATGGACAAGGAGGCCGGGCATGCTGCAGTCTATGGGGTCGCAAAGAGTTGGACACAACTGAGTGACTGAACTGAACTGAATTAGAGACAGTGTTATGTCAGGGTTTGTTATGTCCAAAAAAAACCTTGATTTAACATGATATACCAGAAAAAAAAAGGAAAGAAAAAAAGATATTATAAATGAAATAAGACTACCTGCTGCATTCTGTGACATTACTATCTGAAGTTCTGTGTGAATGTGTTTTTATGATGAAATTACATAGCTTGCTGTCTCAATCTGACCATTCATATATGTGAAGTCTGACCAGAAACTCTCTCTAGTGTCTGAGTCACCAGTTTTAAATGTCTTATTAAATCAATTTCCCCACCTCACCCAATTTATTTATTTGTTGTTTATGATTCAAGAAAAAGATTGCCTAAAATGTAAAACGTAGGAGAATTAGCCAATTAGAATATACTTAAATGGACTAACTCATGTTACACAGTGGATGCAAGTTAAGAGTAAGAAGACAACAGTTGAAGGAATCTACCACAATGCTGGCAGATGGAGAAACACACTAGAGAATGGTATTCTGTGATTTAGCAGATGAATTGCATGTGATCCCAGACAAGGCCTTTGGAGCTTAGATGGCCACAACCCGCTGCTCTGCTTCTGAAGCTCAGTCCCTGCCGTGATCAAAAGCAGGCACCACTAGATCCGGAGGCCCTGGGGAGACCCTGAGCAGCAAACCTTCCATAGAGTCTTGCTCTGCTCTATGCATCCGAGTCAAATGAGAATTTCACACATGACCTACAACTTGCTTCCATTCTAGAATAACACAGAATAACTTATAAACACACTTCTTCCTTTACTCTGCAAATCTTGCCAGTAATCTTTGCCCAAAGGTATGATAAAAAGATTAAATACTTGCTCTAACATTGGCATGACTACACAATGACTCTGTATCTGCATCTCCCTATATTCATACTACATTTATCTGTGTATAGAAAATATACAGTAAAAGCACCATTATTGTTGCAGAAACCAGTAATCGAGAAACCAAGCACCACACTCGGAGAGTTGGAGAACTCAGGTTTATTATGCCAGCAGGCACAGAGGAGTTAACACTCCAAGCTCTGAGCCCAGAACAAAGGGGTTATGGAGTTTTTATAGGCAGACTATAGTGGGCAACACTAGCTGCTAATAGGCTGGTTTAAACTAGGGGGTTTTGCACGCATGGGAATAGCGGTCAAGATGGGGAGGGGAATGCCTGACCTTTACAGGGACAGGCATGATTAAGCAGGTGTGCAGGGGCTGGGCAATGGCAAAGAGCAGGACAAGGTGAGTGAGATAAGCTCCGGTTCCTAGTATTGTAAGTCCCCACTTTCCAAGACTACATGACCTATGTGATCCACACTTTGCAAGGAGCAAGCTGAGTTACAGAGAGAGAACGAGCAGGAGGTTATGTAAAATTTTAACTTTTCCTCTTCATTATGAGACTGAGACAATTTATTTGACTAGGAGTCCCAATTTGAAATGTTGAGTGCATTGCACTGATAAATGGTATAACTTTAAATTTAGAGTTTTTACCATTTAATGTTTTAATGCTATATTAATATATTTATTTTACACATGCAGATTTTAACTACTCTTCTAACAGGGTGAGGAGCCTATTTTATGCATCTTTAATTTATACACCATTAATTTGACAAAAAATAAAACAACTAAAAAAGCAATGGGGATTTTAATATTCTCACAAATTTTGATCAGTACTATTCTGTCTAAATAAAATTCTAAGTACTTAAAGGAAGCTGATGTCTACACAAGTAAGGGTGTAAAAAGTAGAGAACCAAATGGATCAATTATAAGCCCACATAAGCTGCTCAAGTATATATCTAATCACATTACTTGGCAATATGATAAAATAATAGCTTACTTTCTATATCATTTGCAGAATATGGAGAAAAGGTGAACCATTTAACATTTCAATAATCTGATTAATAATATTCTGAAAACCATTAATCAGGAAGAAAAAGGTTTATGTGGGGGCTTGGTTTGGAATAAATTATGTCTCAGAGAATATGCTGCTCTACTGCCAGGAAGATATATTTAAAATTTTTGGTGCTAATTTTGCAATTTAAAATAAGTAATAAACCACTTTTATTCCATTAGCTTAGTATTTGATAAAATGCAAATACAACTGTAATATTCATTGAGAGGAGCATCTAAACCATGAAAATAATCCACTTTATTAAGCATTAAAGCAACAATAAACACATGTTTTTAATGTTCATCTCAAAATTTTCCAACTTGCTACATAAATTCTTGCAGAAGCAGTGATGTGTCCAAGAAACCAAAAAATGACACTTCCTTAAATACAATCAGAACACCCTAGGGAGTGCAGATGGCCATTATAAAGCTAAATGATATTCATTATTAGTACTATGTCCTGCTGCTGCTGCTGCTGCTAAGTCGCGTCAGTTGTGTCCGACTCTGTGCAACCCCATAGACGGCAGCCCACCAGGTTCCCCCGTCCCTGGGATTCTCCAGGCAAGAACACTGGAGTGGGTTGCCATTTCCTTCTCCAAAGGAGTTGTGTCCAACTCTTTGCGACCCCATGGACTGCAGCCTACCAGGTTCCTCTGTCCATGGGATTTTCCAGGCAAGAGTACTGGAGTGGGGTGCCATCGCCTTCTCTGATGTCCTAATGAATATCTAATACTAATACTTGAGTGTGGTATTTCAGTGAAATTATCAATTATTTATACTGGAAATCTCCAAGGAAGCTGCATTTAGGAAAACTATATGACAATCCAATACAAATAATAAACCACCTTCCTGACCTCAGGATTCACTGATAACTCTTGGGACATGTACAGATTCTTCATGTACTGTCTATTCAGTGTCCAACTCTTTAGGGACCCTGTGGACTGTAGCCTGCCAGGCTCCTCTGTCCATGGAATTTCCCAGGCAAGAATACTGGAGTGGGTTGCCATTTCCTTCTCCAGGGGATCTTCTCTACCCAGGGGTACAACCTGCATCTCCTATATTGGCAGGCGGATTCTTTCCAGCAGCCCTATAGTGTCTATAATGCTAAATATTCACCATTATTAGCAATGATATTAAGTACTGAAGAAGAGCTCATTCATGCCTTCTGTTACCTCCAATGACTGCAGAGTCACTTTTGATTGTATTAGTCAGGGGTTCTCTGTCATCTCTTGTTCCAGAATGATCTACATTAAAGGACAAAAAAGAGGGAGATGGGGTGATATAGGAGAGTAAAAAGAAGACTTTTTAAAAACTCATAAACAGTTTAAATCAGAACAGAATTATAGAGGTCAATGTGGGATGTTTGTAAATGTAAACTTAGGCAATACCCACATGCAAAGGCCTATATAAATAAGGAATTGAGAATTGAGAATCTAAAAAAGAAATAGGAAAGAATCAAAGGTTAAAACCAGTTTTAAGAATTCACTTCAAATACTTATGGCTGTTTCATGTTGACGTATGGCAAAAACCAACACAAGGAAAAGTGAAAATGTTAGTCACTCAGTCTTGTCTGGCTCTGCAACCCCATGGACTGTAGCCTGTTAAGAGTCTGTTCATGGAATTCTCCAGGCAAGAAAACTGGAGTGGGTCATCATTCCCTTCTCCAGGGGATCTTCCCGACCCAGAGATCAAACCTGGGTCCCCTGCACTGCAGGCGGATTCTTTACCATCTAAGCCACCAGGGAAGCCCAACCAACACAATATTGTAATCATCTCCAATTAAAAATAAATTAAGGAAAAAGAAATCATTTTCGGAATACAGCATCACAGAAACATCAGAAGATTTTAACATGCAGTGGATATGCCATTTGTGACTGGGTAAAGGAAAAGCCATACACCACCTGCAAAGGAGTGTGTCCTCTCCCTAGATGTGGCATCAGTGCCAGCCTGGGCCACACAGCTGGACTCCGTCACGTGTCCTGAGATGGTGATGGGGGCGGGGCGGCTGGGCTGCAGAGCGGCCTTCAGCGGGGCCACGTGGCTGACCTGCACAGCAGACAGACAGCCCAGGAAGCCCTGTGCGCCCGCCAGTGCTGTCTCCTGGTCCACATCGCTGTGTTCTGTGAAGCCAAAGAGATGTGGCAGTACTGATAACAGAGAAGGTGCAAACAGCCAATTGCACAGTGCAACAGTCCAAGTCTTGATGATGCAGCAGCAATACGTACTCAGCTACTAAATTCCTTTTGCTTTTGTCTTTATTACAAGACATTCACGAAGTCTTTCCACAACTACTGGTGACATATCCCAGGTTAATGAAGACAAGTGTTTAAGCATGGCTAATTAAATACGTTGAGAGCTCTCTGGAAATCATTAAAGCTTCTACAAGAATGGGTCTGATAATGAACTGATCTGGGTTCCTGTAGATATTACGTAAGAGGCTGTATCTCAAAGCCATTAGGGACTCGACTTCTTCATGTCCAGCAGTGAAAACTCTCACCCCCCAGGCTGCCTTTACTCCCAGTTTCACTGTCCACCTATCACTCAGACCGAGACAGTGTGCATTCCCTATAGCTAGATAACCCTTCCCCATTTTAATGAGCATTTGGTAAATATGGGACTACTGCGGGGCAGAGATTGGTTTGAATGTCAAAATATTAATTCATAATTTTACAGTGGAGAAGATATTTCATGCTTGGCAAGCATGAAATCTAAACAAGGGGCATTAATTGTAGGTTTTTAACATTCAAATGGTATCAGCCTATGATGCATCCACCCACTCAACAAGATCATAAAACAGCAGGATCCCTCTTTCCTCTGCTGCACATATGTGGACACCAACATTTGCATTTTTTTCTTTCTTTTTAAAGTGAAAGTGTTAGTTGCTCAGTCATGTCTGGCTCTTTGAGACCCATGGACTGCAGCCCGCTGGGCTCCTCTGTCCATGGGATTCTCCAGGTAAGAATAATGGAGAGAGTAACCATTTCCTTCTCCAGGGGATCTTCCCAACTCAGGGATCAAACCCATTTGTCCTGAATTACAGGTAGATTCTTTACAGCCAGAGCCATCAGGGAAGCCCTTTTAAAAAACTAATAAAGTAAATATTGTATTTATGAATGCTTATTATATGGTAGGCACTATTCTAAGGAATTTGATTTGCATGTTTGTGTTTAACTCATACAGGGCTCCAAAATCACTGCAGATGGTGATTGCAGCCATGAAATTAAAAGACACTTACTCCTTGGAAGGAAAGTTATGACCATCCTAGTTAGCATATTGAAAAGCAGAGACATTACGTTGCCAACAAAGGTCCATCTAGTCAAGGCTATGGTTTTTCCAGTGGTCATGTATGGATGTAAGAGTTGGACTATAAAGAAAGGTGAGCACAGAAGAATTGCTACTTTTGAACTGTGGTGTTGGAGAAGACTCTTGAGAGTCCCTTGCACTGCAAGGAGATCCAACCAGTCCATCCTGAAGGAGATCAGTCTTGGGTGTTCATTGGAAGGACTGATGCTGAAGCTGAAACTCCAATAATTTGGCCACCTGATGCGAAGAGCTGACTCATTTGAAAAGACCCTGATGCTGGGAAAGATAGAGGGCAGGAGGAGAAGGGGACGACAGAGGATGAGATGGTTGGATGGCATCATCGACTCAATGGACATGGGTTTGGGTGGACTCTGGAAGTTGGTGATGGACAGAAAGGCCTGGCGTGCTGCGGTTCATGGGGTTGCAAAGAGTCAGACATGACTGAGCGACTGAACTGAACTGAGCCATGAATAACCTATTTAAGTCACATAGACAAGACCCTTTAGGTTGAGAATTTTAGTGATTTGCCTGAGGTTACTCGGCTGTTGGCCTCATGCACTGGACTCTAGGCCTGTTGGGTTCTTTTGTTTATTATTGACACATTCTTTTACTCTGCTTATATCGTCTGTGGTGTGTTTTTTTTGTTGTTGTTTTTTTTTTTTTTTTTTACTTGAGAGCTATTCTTGAAATGACTCTGAGCAACTTAATTCTGATTGAACCTGTCTTTGCTATATCAAGGTTTTTGAAGAACACTTCCTTATGTTCTATTTTCATTCACGTTTTATGCCTTTTAAAAAAATACTGATTAGATATTTAGCATCATGTGTATCATACTATATTAAAACAATCTGAAAATTAGAGAGATTATATTACCTTCCTGTTGTGCTGGGGGATACAGTATTCAGACCAAGGCATTCCAGCTCTGGAGGCTGTGTTTTTACCACCACGCTATCCTGCCTCTCTGCACAAGGAGCCCTGAGAGGCATTCTGCTGCTCTGTGAGCACACAGGGGACCCTCAACACCAGCATCTGTTACACGGGAGGTGCTTCATCACCTTTGTGTGTAAACCAAAGAACTAACTCAGTCCCACCACACAGCAGCCACCCATTTGAACAGATGGAAATACATTCAAACATATATATTTTTAGAAAAAGAGAAGATTCTTTCTTTGGAGTTTTGGGTTTTGTTTTTAAACTCTAACAAGAAATAAAGAGAAATATACTTTAATAGCAACATAATCAGAACAGTGCTTCTCATATTTCTTCTCCAGGGTTAAAATCTTGAATAACATGTCTATAGATCTTAAAAAAAAATCTTACCTTTTGAATAACAACAACAACAACAAAAAGTAAATAAATAAGATTCATTTCTCTGGTAAAAACTTGATATGAGGCAACTTTTAAAAATCCTATACCTTTAGATTGAAAATATCTACCTCTTATAAAATATTGTTAAAAAACAAAAAGCATTAAGCTCTAAAACTTCAAGTGGTCAATCAATATTTGTTTTAAGAGCTAAATGTACAGGAAACACATTCCCTGCTGTTCGAGCATCTTACATTCTAGCAGGGGAGACAATAAACATGAAACAGGAATGGATGAGAATTTTGAAGACTGATAATGCTATGAAGAAGTAAATTAGAAAGTGTGATGGAGTGGATATGGAACAGAAATTTATCTTGATGGATTAGGTGATTTTTCTGTGTGTCTGTTTTAAGAATGACTCTGCACAGCCCTATTTTCTTAGTCATCTATACATATTACTCTAGTGTCGTCTGGCTCTTCTTTCTTACATTTTGCAAGATTCCCTGTGATTTAGGGATTTTTTAAATCTGATTGTTCCTGTTGTGTATCTTCGCTCATCAATTATGCACAGAACATGGTGGGCCCTTTTAATCTGCAGCTTGGAAAATTCCATATGTTGAGTGTGCAACCACTGGTTCAGTTTCACCCCTTTTATACTTCTGGACTGCCGAGCAGTCATGCTGAACCTCCTCTGCATGAACATTTAACTGCCTTTAGTTTCCCTTCTGATTTCTTTTAGAACTTGTTTTTTGTGGGTCCATGGCTTCACTCACACAAGGAGCAACAGTTAGAACTGGACAAGGAACAACAGACTGGTTTAAAATTGGGAAAGGAATACAAGAAAGGTGCATACTGTCACCCTGTTTATTTAACTTCTTTGCAGAGAATGTCAGGTGAAATGCTGGGCTGGATGAATCCCAAGCTGGAATCAAGATTGTGGGGAGAAATATCAATAACCTCAGATATGCAGATGATACCACTCTAATGGCAAAAAGTGAAGAGGAACTAAACAGCCTCTTGATGAAGGTGAAAGAGGAGAGTGAAAAATCTGGCTAAAAACTCAACGTTCAAAACACTAAGATTGTGGCATCCAGTTCCATCACTTCGTGGCAAAAAAAAAAAAAAGGAGGCAAAGTGGAAGCAGTGACATATCTTATTTTCTTGGGCTCCAAAATCACTACAGATGATGACTGTAGCCATAAAATTAAAAGACGCTTGCTCCTTGGAGGGAAAGCTATGACAAACCTATACAGCATATTAAAAAGCAGAGACATCACTTTGTTGACAGAGGTTCACAGAATCAAAGCTGTGGTTTTCCAGTAGTCACATGCAGATGCCAAAGCTGGACCATAAAGAGTCTGAGCACCAAAGAACTGATGCTTTTGAATTATGGTGCTGGAGAATACTCTTGAGAGTCCCCTGGATTGAAAAGAGATCAAATCAGTCAATCCTAAAGGAAATCAACCCTTTATTTATTGGAAGGACTGACACTGAAGCTGAAGCTCCAATACTTTGACCACCTGATGGGAAGACCCTGTTGCTAGGAAAGATTGAAGGCCAAAAGAGAAGCAGGTGGCAGAGGATGAGACAGTTAGATAACACTGCTGACTCAATGGAGGTGAATTTGCACAAATTCTGGGAGATAGTGGAGGACAGATGAGCCTGGCATGCCACAGTCCATGGGGTCTCAAAGAACTGGACATGACTGAGCCACTGAACAACAGTGCTTCATTCACTTGCTCTCCAGGGGATGATTTCAAATATCCATAAAGACAACTTTTTTTTTTTTTTTTAGTCTGGGAAAATCATACTTTTAGTTCCTCAAGGTCTTTTTTGGCTTGGCTAGAATCTCCTTGCATTGCTCTTGCTAGCTTTCCCTCAGGATGGGGACTGTCTCCTTGGATAGCTTACTTCTGTTTGTTCTGGTTTCTCTCCCATCTGACTGCTGGTGAATCAAGGGTTGTGTACAGGGCTGTTTTTCTCATCTGCTGGTTGGTTCTCCATCACTGTCTCTTCAGGTGGTTGGCGCCCAGAGAAGGTAGACAGTGTATCAGCCATCCCTGTCAGTGAAGCTACCGGCCAAACACCTGCTCAACTTTGGGATACAGAAAACTTGGCCCAAACTTCAGGACTGAGGAAGTTCTCACATTTCAGTCAAAGCAGGAAGATGGAAGCCCTGAGTTTCCAATGCTGCCCTTTCCCCACAGGGTCCAGGGATCTCTGCAAGCCAAGCATTTTTCAGGATCCACACAATTCAGGGTCTACCCTAAGACTCCTGTAGGCTGGTCCCCAGGCTCCCTTCCAACCAGAAGCAGGGAGTCTCAGAACACAGTCTCACTGGCAGCCTCTAGGCAACCCCACCAGCTGGGCTGGACCATCAACCCCCTTGTTCCAGGAGACTCAATGGGTTGAAATTAGAAGTTGGAGAGAAAGAAACTATGGGATTTTGCAGCCATTTTCCCAGAATTGAGTCCGAATGAAATCAGCAGTTACATTAAGTTGCTTAAAAGCAATGCCTAGCATCAGATATCTGCACTGAGAACAGGGCTAGTACAGCCAATGAGCAAAAATATCTATCTTTCCTCTTATCTGACTTCAAAAATATCAACAACATCTAAGTGTTAGAGCAGGACAGGTGGAGGAATTGAAGACAAATATCGCTTTACTTCATTGAAATCCTGATAAGACAATTACATTTAGATTGTTTCTGGTTATAAAAATCCCTAACCAACCCAGATTTTGAGGGTGATCCTGCCTGTTAAAAAATTAGCCTCAACTGTATCTTCCAACCAAGGGAATGACTTCTGCTTTTGTAAAGAAATCTTCTCCCAAAAGTTCTTTAAAAAAAAAAAAAAAAAAGAGTACCAAGGAGTTAAAATTTGTTTGAAGCACTTTTCTATTTATTACCAGAGAGAGGAAACTGTTTCTGGAAAGGATACGAAATAAATGAAGAACAATTAAAACCAGAAGTGCTTCATGAAACTTCTTGTGGCTCTCAGAACAACAGTAACAACAAAGCAAAACAAAAAACCTCAAAACAAACCTAAGTAGCTTGACCATACCTATGCAAATGGGGCCACCTTAAGAAAGGATCGCAAGGCCTTTAATCCATAAAGATAAAGAAAGCTTGCCAGAAAATGGTACAGTGACTCGGTGCTAAAACCCAGCAGGATATTTTTACCATCAACTAGGATGTAGCAATGACAAAAGTTAGCGGCAAAGGAAAATGGCAAAGCAGACAGCAAATACGGTACGGATAATGTCAGCTTTTCATGAAAGGTGTTTATATGCCAACAAGCCTACTGCTCTGAGATACAACCTTGAGGACTGATTAATGTAAAAGCTATTTATAGTGAGGCATCTCGGGGTAACCCGAGCTTCTCTTTTGCTTTCAGCACGACCTGTCTCATTGGAAGTGTCATTTGACTGGACTTTTACAAAATCACAGTGTCCTTAAGCAACTGAATTCAACTTTCTTATGTACCCCTGGGCTTTGAAGCAGGTTTGACATAAAATATCCCCGTGACTGAGGTCTGTTCCTGAGCTCTTCTGAGGAGATGCAGTAGACATCCTCCTCCCTCTGACCGCACACTTTATTTACCTCTGGCCCAGGTCTCCACTGCAGAAACCTGAGTTACTTCCTGGCTCTGCATCTCACAAGAGATAAATGATCCCCACTATCACTGTCTTTAAATATACCAAAGCTACTGCTCGCCATGAGGGAAAGCATCTTCAGACTAAGAAAACTTTCCTAACATAAAAAATAAATCTGTAAACAAACAAACAAAAAAAGAACTCAGAACCAAAGTTAATGAGTTTGGATAACCAAAGCCAATGTAACACAGCCTGTTACTTTTTCGAGGGAGATTGACCCTCGAGGAGTTTATCTGACGCAACCTGATTCTTCCCACCAGGATGTACCAACCGGTTTCTGCTGTCAGCGCTCTTGCACCATGACATTTCTCACATACAAAAGTCATAAGTAGTCGCTGTAAACATCACTCAGCCTCTGAGAACAGTAATTTTCAATCATTTTGCAACAGGTTAAATTATGTTATTATTCAAAATGTGGGCACATTATGCTATGAGAGGTTTTTATGCAATTTCAAGAGTATGTAACGATCTTAATGGAGATATTTTTTTTTCCATGCAGTGGAATTGTGACCCAATAAAAGCTTAATGAATTAGCCAAACAACTCTATACCTGCATATTTCCCTTGATTAATTACATCGTGGAGAGATGTCTTTTTCTGTAATCTTTGCTTAAGTAGGTCTCTTAAAGGAGCTGATTGAGGAATCATTCACTTTGGCCTCAGTAGTTAATACATTTTGAACACACTTAACAAAGAAATGACGTCAGACTGTCTGCCTCTTCAGAAGGAAGAATAGAAATGAAGGAAGTGTTTCCTCTCTGTCCTCATCTCTACAAATGGGAGTGGACTGTAGGAACGATTTTTAGCTCCAATCATCGTTAACAAGCATCACTAGCAGCTCTCAAGCAACAAAGATGATTTAGAGGAAGCAATATCTTACTCTGATGACATGGAAACCACCTCCAGCCCTCAGTTATACTTAACAGACAACATGAGCAGAATTCACATTTCACTGGCCTTGCTCTGACAGAGCTGTAGACCTTGGGCTGGCTGGACCCATGTCCCTGCTGTGTCTGTGCCCTCTCTCCACCCTGAAGGTCCTGTATCTGGACTCCTGTCAATTGCATCCTCTCCCGCTCTCATCCGTCAATGCCTGGTCTTTAATAAATTTACTCACACAGTACTGTAAGGCCCTGATCGTGGTTTTATTTTTCACTTATTCCTGATGCAGGTACATTTTCAAGCACATCAGTAAACTAAAGAAATAAAACAATTGCTTTCTCCTTTTTATTTTAGAAATTATTTGAGTTTTATCACTGTCTGAGGGTTTCTAGGTTTTGGCAGCTGATATATAATTTGGGATTTGGGGTTTTGGCTTCTATCACTTGCTCTCTATTGAAGTGTAAGTAGAGCTCTGCTTTATGATGTTTAACAGCCAAATCCTCATCAACGGCACACACTTGCCCATCTCACCTGGAGCATGTACTTGTGATTATATGTGCTTCTGACAAAATCCCAGTGTCTACCTTATCATCTGCTCTATAATTAAAATCAGATAAAACATTTCAACATCATGAGTGTTCTCTGATTTTAGAATATGACACTTCTGATCGATGCTCGTGTATCATGAGGAGAAAGGCTGTTTTTAACTTTCTAGGTATGCCAATTCAAAATGATATAGCTGTATCTGGAAATGACTGGAGCCATGATAAGGATGAAGTCATGCCAAGTACTGAAGATGGTCTATATTTTAATTATCAAATGCTAAAAAATCAACCTGATGAATACAAAAAAGTGATTTTAAAGTAGACTTTTTATTTTTTTTCTCCAAATGGTACTTCTCTTTTAAAATAAATGATACTGGATGCTTGGGGCTGGTGCACTGGGACGACCCAGAGGGATAGTGTGGGGAGGGAGAAGTGAGGAGGATTCAGGATGGGGAGCACATGTATACCTGTGGTGGATTCGTTTTGATGTTTGGCAAAACTAATACAGTGTTTGAGGTTTAAAAATAAAATAAAATTTAAAAAAAATAAATAAAATAAACCCTCCATTATCTTAAGAGACATTTCATGATATATTTACACAATGCCCTTAGCTTATTTGGCTCACATATCTTCCTCACCTCTGGGCTCTGAAGTGTGTTTTACATAAAGGATTCCCGACACATTGAGATTGTTCTCAAGCTCTTCATCAGGGTAAGTGGATGTCCGTTCCTGGCTGACTACAGACTTTATTTACATCTGGCCCAAATCCCACCACAGTGATCCAAGAGCACTTCCTGGCTCTGTGGCCTCAGTAGAGAGAAATGATCTTTAATGGTCATCAGTCACCTCCAATATACAAAAGCTACTGCTCAGGATGAGTGCAAATAATCATCCAGTTTTTACTCAAATAAATCATAAATCTATCCTAACATATTAAAGTATCCAGACATAGAATCCAGAGCTTCACTTTATAGTGAATTCCGAATACGAAAAGCAAATGTAATGTACTTTATTGAAGATAGGAGTGTCTGAATTGAGCTGCTTTGGCAAAGAGCTTGATCTTCTCACTCCAGCTCCCAACTACTAATGACTATTATTGCCAAAGTTACTGCGTCCTCAAATATTTCAAGCATAGTAGGGAGTTAGAGATGGTTTTCATGTCATCACAGTACAGATTGATATGATTTCTTAAATTTACCCTCCTTTCAACACCTGCTAGTAAGACTGATTAATAGTGACAATGATCCAAAATTATTCCCATGATTCTTCCTAAGTGTAAGGAATGAGTATGGAAAACAGGGGAAGAATGCCCTTTGTTTCTGGGGTCCATCTGAAATGGCAGTGGATGGTCATATCCTTGAGTGTTTGTTTGAAAATGTAAGCAAATGACAACTCTAAAATATTTATTTTCTGCTCCCTTAAAATAAATATTCAGATAGTATAAATGATATAAGTATTTTACTATTTTTCTTGGCTGCACCATGCAGCTTTCAAGATCTCAGTTCCCTGGCAGAGACTGAACCCAGGGCCGCAGCGGTGAAAGCACCGAGTCCTAGCCACTGGGCCGCCAGGGGGGTCCCACGGCATGCTAACTTACTTTACTTTGGAGGGTAATTTGGAGCTATTTTATCCCAAGCAACTTAGGGTATACTACACTTAATTAGATACACAGGAACATCGTGTATTAGGATTATCTGCCCACTAACCATAAATTCTGTGAGGGCAGATGCAACGTCTGCCATGCTGACTGGCACGCCTTGTGTTCACAACAGGTGATCACAGCGTAGGTGCTAAATGAATAAGGGAACCAAATGGGCTTATAAAAATGAGAACCACTGTTGGTTAGCATGAGGCCAGGAGAATGTGCCTTGCAGACCTCCAACTGGGTGAGAGGAATCGACTGAGGGCCCCAGGTACTGGGCTCTGAAACTCATCCTCAGGCTTGGGCCAGGGCCTTGCTACCCACGGCTGTTCCCAGGCAAGAGCTGACCACAGCAGGGACTCTAAGGCACACCCACCCTCTGGAGACACGAGACTCCTCTGGGGGCCAACAGACTCGGCTCCCCCACAAAGCTGAAGTCCAGGATGCTTCTAACTGTCCCTCTCTCTCTCCTTCACTGGAAGGCAGGCTTGCATGCAGTCCTGACAAGATCTCTCCTCATGTTCTCTTTCATAAGTGTCCCCTTGATAAAACCCTCACGTGGTTAATTTTGTCTTGACAATGGATTCTTGGAGGACTGCAACTAACATAGAAACCTCAAGATTGACCAACTCTATAGAAAATGAATAGCTCCATTTTAGCATCTATTTTTACCATAAATTAATGTAGCATATTAAAATATAATAATATACTACATAACATTTTGTTGTAAATGCATACATATACCACACCATATGACCATAAATTATTAGTCTCCTTTGAATTACACATGATTTGAATGCAATGTTAGTCTTTGGTCAAGATTCACACCTTAGGATATCAATAAATTCATACTTCCATTTTTAGGAGAATGAATTGATTCAGACTCTAAAGTTTACTGCTGAACTTGGACTTTAATCTTATTTTTCAGCATGAGTGATATGAGTCTTAATAACATGCTATTCTTGAGTAAAAACATTAACATCTTTAATTCCTTATTAATCTGCAATATTCATTATAAAAAGAGAAACAAGTATCTATATAATGAATGTTATTATTCTACTGTTTGATTACAATCTTCCTCATAGAATGCAGGTCAGTTTCCCAATTGTTTTATAATATATTTAACATACTTCTATTCACACAAAGTATTTTCATCAGCAAATCTGGCATTAAGTTTGAAGATGCTATTTCTTCAAAAATATGATTTTATCAACATTATGCATAGTTGTTAGAATTTTTAATCTTTTAATTTTACATTTTTTTGTAAAATGCCTCAACTCAGGCCCTGCTAGACTGAGAAACTCTTGAAATTGAAATTTATTATAATTATTTGATCTTTTTTATTACTATAGTTGAATTTATGTGGTTTATGCTATGAAACCACTTGGGATTTTCCAGTTAAGCTTCCAGATATCTAAGTAGTCCTTTACACATATATTTCATGTCCATCCTAGCATACTAGAAGAACAATTCAATTCAATTTCCTTTATTTGTTTGGAGAATAAGAGCATACAACATTGGCGCTTGTCACAATGCTAGAAAGACTATAAATATTTGTAAACTTATGTATTAACCTTCTCAGAACCAATATCTTGATCATTCACCCACAGGTTTAATCAAGCATTCTCAAGATTCTAACATTATGTAAAGGGAATGTAAGAAGTGATATATCAAGGTACAAGTACCTGAAAAGGTCAAAAATAAAATATTTCATTTACTATCTTGGACAAAATATTCCAGGTTAATGTCAAATATCAAACTAGGAATGAAAACCAGACTACAGGAAGTCCTCCAACTTCACATTTATATCTAAAAAGAAAATCTCTTTTAAAATTTATTGCCCCTCTTTCCGTTTAGTCTTTGTTGGCAAATATTTAAAAAGCACACATGTTTTGATGCTAAAATGGCAAGAGTATGTTTCTATTTCCATGCTACTATCAGAGGTAACTGGTGGATAGAAATAAGAATCATAAGGCATTTAGACAGACACTGGGTTATATTATAAGTCAGCAGGAGTGGCTGGCCGCTGCCTTCAACAAAATAGACAGGATCCAGGCCACAACTTGAAGCATATTCACTAACCAGCAGAATGACAAGTGCTTTCTCCTCCATATTCTTCTGACCTAATCCTAGTGCTCTCACTAGATTATGGTTTATATGTCTGGCAGCTGATTGATATACGGTGTGTTATTTATACCTTAATTATTTGATATTTTTGAAGTGTGAGAGGGAGACCATGTTTTATTATGCTGGACTGACATAGGGCAGACCACCAGCATGGCGTTACTATTCAAGGAGGATGCTTGCTCATCTTACAAAATGTCCCAGCTCACAATTACACACACCCCTGAGAAAGTACAGTTTCTGCCTTGATTATCATTCACTTCACAACTGAAATAAGGCAAGCGGTTTCTTTTGGCATGATGAATTTGTGTGTGTTGTGTGTGTGTGTGTGTGTGTGTGCATCTGGAACATGACTCTTCTGGTCCATGTTTATGCATCATGATTAGGCAAAAGGCCATTCCTTTTACTTACCTATAATCCTGCCTAGTACAAGGGATCTGACAGCACTGAGCTCTGTACCTGATGCCAGGTGGACTTGCCTCCTCATGCTCTCATCAATCTACAAAATTGTTACGTGAGATGCAAATATTCACATGGATGTTGTCATTGAGGACAGGAAGCAAAGGAAGACAAAAGAAAATTATAAAATAGGCAATTGTTAATATGGCCCCAAAGATTAGAAAAACAGAGTTTAAAGTCAGTCATTTATACAGGTGAATATTATTTTCTAAACTAATTCTATGCTACCCTCAGATACCAGTGCACTCTACCTTCTATCCCCTTATATCAATTTATTTTTCTCCACTGTGTAAGAAATTCAAATGGAGAAAACCCACAAAAAGATACAAGTTATCTTCATCTTGATATTTTTACTTAGCTGGGTATTTTTACTTGAGTCATTCAGCTAAGAAAGTTTCCTCTATCTAGAGGGCTGAAACATATGTGCTTTTCTTCAAAAGCTGGTAGAATGAATAATTCAACTTTCTCTGCTGTAATTCACATCATTTTAGAATTCATTCTGAAATTGTGATCATTAATTTCTGTGCAAGAAATATGGCTGCACGTACAGCCATCTGAAGTAAACTGGCTTCATTAGAGTAGCAACAGTTCTGCCAATAGCAGATTACGCTAAACTAAAAAGCACTTCCCACCTGAGTAAAGTAAAAGTAAAACAAATAGGAAAGTTTGGCAATTTTAAGTATCAAATACTATTAATCTCTTAAATAGAATCCTACTGCTAAAAAAACTGAACACATTTGATGGTCTATGATCTGTGTAAGGGTGGCCCTGGAAGAATGGCTTTATTTAATCTATCCATTATCCAGTTTCTGCTGCAGGTCCGTCATGCTGGGGAGTTTACTTGTAACCACTGCTTCTGTTGTATTTTCTCTATTACCTCCACAAAGACCACTGCTTCTTCTCTGTTGATCTTTACGTGGTGAAGTTGCCCATCGGCCATGTTTTTGAAATCAAAGTTAACAACATCGGGTTCTTGATATCTATTTAGCTTGTACCTGATCTGCAAACTTCCTAAAGTAGAGGGGAAAAGTTATAGTTTAGTTAAAATTGTATTTTTAAAAACGCCTTTAAAAAAAACCTTTTTTGTTACTTACTAATTCCTGGGGAAGAATTCACAACAGTTTATTTGGCTGTACACTTTCATCATAATTCCTAGAAGTCAGTTTCCATGTGAAATTGTACTATTTTCCCAAAATTAAGAGCAAATATGCTGCAAATAAGCAGGCTTTTTCTTGCAAATATTTAATTTGTCAAATATTTAATTAAGCATATGCAAATCTTTGTACTAGCCTCTGACTTAAAATAATAAGGTTTAATATATTATGAAATGTCAAACTACTGTGGAATATTGCAGTAACTTTCTATTTCTGTAATTCATCTTTCAAAAAATATGCCTACCATTCCTGAAATGCAACTGATGAGTGGAATTATTATTATCAAATACAGTTTTACTAAAGATAAGGAATATTTTTCAAGTGGTCATGGTTATGGAGTTTGGAATGAAATTAGGGTGAGATGAATAGTTTTAAGCCAAACTTACTATTAGAGTTAATACTACTCATTTAATTGCCTGCAAAGATGTCAGTAAATCTACTTCACAGGATATCTTTCAGTTTAACAAATATATGTAGAAAAACTTCAAGCTCAAAACATATATTGTAAGGAGAAATATACTTATTGAACGATATTTTTTAAAATTTGGTGTTCAGTGCCCTTGGGCCATATTTGATTTAGTTGAAATGATATATCTGCATGTTTGTATGTTCCTTCGTTTTCCTCACCCAGACAGTTTATTCATAAAGTTTTTTATCTGTAACCCAGATAAAGGGACGAGAACAACAACAGTAAGTGGGTCTCCGTAGCACACACGTGCTAAACCACACACCACCATCCTGCACTGGTGTGCTAGCATTTCCCATCACTACTTTATTGCCGAAAATCAGAACCAAGAGACTATTTTATGGACATCTTCTTATACATAATGCTAATTGGTTAACATTCTCTCAAAACTTCTCTACTTCGATTTGAAGGAAAAATTTTATACAAAATTTATGTATTTATATAAAATATTTATAATAAATATTTTATCTACATAAATTAAAAATTCACACAAAATATGTTAAATTACCAAAGCTATATGGCTATAAAGACATTTTAAGTATTTTAAATAATCCTTTTAGATTAAATTTACAGGACAGCACTGAAAAAACAAAACTGAATACATCAAACAGGCACGTTTATTTTTTTCCTGTTTGTAGTCTGAGAAGCAAGAACATGAGAAGTATCCATATTATTACGGATCTAATGCTCTGATAGTATTTTCTCTCATCTGAACAGCACTCACCGTTTTTGGCGAGGATAACTGAAAGGTACTCTTTATAAAAGGAACTCAGATAGAGCAGCAGGCTTGGCGTCCGTGTTGTGCGGAAGCTAAACTTGATCGTTTCCCTGCTCAGCCTGGTGTCACCATGAAACGAAGCCGCGTGGGAGCTGGAATTCTTACTTAAGGAGTAATTTTCTTGAAAATTGTAAATCACAGATGAGCCAGATCCAAAATAGGCAGAAATCTCTGAAATGATAAGTATGCTTTATGTTTAAAAAAATTGAAGACCAAGGATTATTCCATGGTCTCAGTTATGATACTTTTTAAATTTAAAAAATAACTATCCAAATTTTAAAAAATCATTTTACTTACATAAATGACTTTAATACTTAGGATTTATTCATTTAGGATTAGTATTTATTAATTTAGGATTAATATCCGAAATTCATACACACACACACACAAATATATTTGTATAAAAATGAAGAGGATGGTGGAAGGGGCAACTAGTTTGGGATTCCGGAGCTCTTCCCTTCCTCACCATACAGGGCGGTTGTTGAATGCAAGCTGCAGGTGATCCGCATGGATAATGTGGCAACATCTCCACTCAGGGCTTTAGGGGTTTTGTCTGTTTATTTTTACTATCTATAATATTCGTTTTAAATCCTATATACTATGTGGATGCAGAATAACATTCCCAATTACACTTTGCAAGATGACCTGGAAATCATTTAGATTCAGAAAATAAAGACATGCTCTTGTAAAGACACGGTCTTAGTTCTAACTTTAAACAGGAGAATTATAGAAAGACAGAAGCAGTGGTTGATTACCCAAGGTTGATTTTAAACGATAAGTTATTCCTGATAGAAAGTAGATGATTTGAAGAGTTCGTTTTGGCCAACTTTCCTTTAAACAACCCCAAATGTTTTCATTGCAAAGCAGGGATCGCTTCAGTTTGAGGCCAATTTTCGTTAGTCTCCTTCAGGTAAAGGTCCAGTAGTCCAGAAACACTTAAGTAAAGCAATTGAATTAAACTGGATGACAATTTTCTATGAGGAACTATGAAGGTGTAGCAAATGTTTGTCTATTCACAGAAATCTGTTCAGAACACTAAGTGCTACACTCAGCTTTTCCCTTCTTCCATGACGTGGATCAGTGAACAAGACCAGCTGAAAAATGGTCCACTGTTTCACTTCACCAACAGAAAGTCAGCATTTCACAGAACAAGGTGTCTGAGTATCTCTATTTTGTCACACATCGATACTCAATGGAAAAGTTATTTCTAGTCCTGTTTGCTAAATAATATTTGTTGGCTCAAACAACAAGGCTTCCCAAATGTCTTTGCATGGCTGGCCATCTTCAAAAATAACAACAATGCTTGTAATGATTTTAAAAATGAGAACTGCCCCCATGGGACTGGCTGTTGACACCTGTATTATTTGAGCATTAACAGTAGATAGAAAAGAGCAGATGGAGCAGCTGATACTTTATACCACTAGAGGTGACTATTAGAAGGTTTATCATTAAAAGACACAGTTTTTAAAGAACTGAGGCAAATATTTAAGTAATGAAATGTCATGGGCATAAAATAGGCAATTCCCCACTCCCCCCCAAAAAATGTTCAGGAATGGAAATATTTTTGTTTTAAAGAGCTACAAAGAAAAGAACTGCTGGAGGTTTTATTCACATTGGGTCGGTCTTGCTGTTGGGGGGACCCTTGTCACACTCACCGTCTGAGCAGAAGGGCCCCGCGTACGCGGAGGAGGTGCAGTCACAGGAGAACCCGCTGGGCTTCTCCATGCACATGCCCCCGTGGTGGCACAACCTCCCATAGCTGCTGCAGTGTCCTCCGCACCCCGGCTCCACTCCCGGGGTCACCCTGGCTCTTTCTTCCAGGTCCAGGGCCTCTCCGTTCAACTGCAGAGACCGAATGCAACCCAGGAAGCCCCTCTGTCGGGTGGCCGTTCCACCTACAAGGGAAATACTGCACATGTGAACATGTTCTGAGGTGTTTTGTTCAGGATTTTAAGACCAAGCAAGACTGAGGCCTCACAGAGGCCAAAATTGTGGCCTTAACAAAGAAAGGCCGGAGTCAGAGGGTCTATATGCTTCTCTAAGCACGATTTGTGACAAAATACTATTAAGAGAATTCATAAAGATAAAATTCATTCATTCATTTTTTCCCCAAAGGTTGAATTTGTTACAGATTTGTTTTCTAAAAGAGTTTTATAAAACTTTAAATTGGAGACTTTTAAAATCAGTCTGTTTTATTTTAAAGAACAAATTAAAGGCTCTATTTCACTTTCATTCAAAATAACAGTGATATGTATTGATATTCTTATGTAGAAACTAATTTTTTCTTGCAATTTTTAATAAGCATATATTTGTGGGTGGAGGAGGGCATGGCAACCCACTCCAGTATTCTTGCCTGGAGAATCCCATGGACAGAGGAGCCTAGTGGGCTCCCCTGGGGTCACATGGGGTCACAAAGACTTGGATAGGACTGAAGCTTCTTAGCACGCATGCAGGCACCACACATGTGGTTGTCCTTCATATTGAAACCTGATCCTGATGCAGGACAGCTTTCATTAGTGAGAATTATGAAGGAATCCTTGAGTTCTTCTAACTTGATTGTGCATTAATGCAATCTTTTGGTCATTATCCTTTCATCAAAACACGCAGCATCAGATTGAGCACCAGAGTATCTGCTTTTGTTGGGTGTATTTCCCAGTGAATTTTTTTCAAGTGTTGGACCAGTGCTTATTGTTTTGGAAAGATTCTCAACAACATTGGGGAAGTGGATTAATGGAGACACAGAGTGGTGTAACATTTACTGAATGATAGATAACAACATGCACTTAGCAAGCCGCCTTTGAAGAGGTTTTAAGAGTTTGGGAAGAATCAGACCCTGCTGTCCTAAGGCACTGGAGGAGGAAACGGCAGTCCACTCCAGTATTCTTGCCTGGAGAATTCCATGGACAGAGGAGCCTGGTGGGGCTATAGCACATGGGATCACAAAGAGTTGGACACAACTGAGTGGCTAACACACACACATCCTAAGGCAGAGGTTCTCAAACGTCAGGAATATGAGTATCTCATGGAAAGGCTTCTTGAAAATACAGGCTTAGGCTCCCCCCAAAATACTGATTGTGGTGGGCCAGACACAAGGCTGTGAATCAGACTGAGACAGTCACCTGACTCCCATATATAAAGCATCGTCTTAATAGGAATGAAACCTCTGAGTGCACTTGGACATACATCAGTGCCCAGGAATATCAATAAATGAAAGCTCAGAATTTGAAATAGGAAAATAGTGTCCTAATCTAAATAATCTGGGTGACTTACCCAGAAACACTTAGATGTTCTTGGAACCTCTGAAAAGGAGCTTCATCTTTTGTACAGCTGATGCTGTCTCACCACCAGGACTGCATACCCGCTCCGTACCTGTTCTCTCTTCCTAAAATGGGTTCACTCCCTCCTCCCTCACTTCATCTAGTGAGCTCCTAATCTAGTCCCATTTACGTGAGGTCTCCTTATTCTCAGAGATTAAAGAGGTGTTCTTTTTTTTAATTTTAAAACTAGAAAATTTCCAGAAAGAACCTACAAAAATATGCCTTTATCATCCAGCAAGCTTTACATTTGAACAATTTACTTTGTATATTACCAGTGTCTCTCCATCAAAATACACATTCAGTTAGGGCTATTTCAATCACACTGAAACCCCAGCATACAGACCAGCACCTGACACAGAATTTGTTGTTGTTCAGTCAACTCTTCGTGACCTCATGGACTGCAGCATGCCAGCTCCCTTGTCCTTCACTAGCTCACACATAACAGCGTTGCAATAACTATTTACAACTACAGCTAAATGAACATTAGTCATAACTAAGTATTAATACTCAATTAATTTACTGTTAATAATCAACACACTCATTCATTAAACTGATTGTAGTAGCAGCTGGGAGCATGGTGCTTCAAAAGTTGAAGAGAGGTACATTTCCTCACAGGGATGTTTGGGTCCCTGGGACTGAGAACATTGATAAACCTCAATGAATATTTCTGAATAAATTAATTCTATGCTTTTGCATAATGACATACCATGAAGACAAAACTAAAAGAATCTCTTGAGACTGAATCTCCTGGGACTCATGGTGTTACATAATTCAGATTCATAGATGTAATGGTCCCTATTCAAATGATTGTATTTATTTATTTTTGCCATTCTCACCAGTTTTTTTAAACATAACAAAGTTACATATAGTTCCCATATATATTGCAATTATTTTTTAAGTAGATAAATTAAGATGTTTATTTGGAGTTTCAATACCAAACTCTCAAAAATTCATAGAATGAATAGAAAAGTAGAAGGACATAGTAGAGCTGAAAAGCACTATGAACCAATTCAACATAATTAAGATTTATACAATTTTCACACAACAGGAGGATACAAATTCTATACAAATTCCCATAGACTATAAACCAGGAGAAACCAGAACATATCCAGGGACATAAAACTAGGTGCAAAATTTTCATCATCTACAGATATTGAGTCAAATGACGGTATTAAATGCCTATATTCAAATGGCTTCAGCTGACATAATTTGCACCTCTTCAATGAAGAATATGAAAACCTTAAGGGGGTGGGTGTCATATGCTCTATTTATAGATCCAGATTTAGTGTGGTATGGAGCCAGACATCGTACAATTCCAGGCTCTTGGGCAAGGCAGGGACGAGTTGATGTTATCCCAGAGTTTCAGAATCGCTGTCACCCTTGCTGCGCTCCTCCTACGCTTCCTCAGTCTTCTGCCATCCCTGGCGTCTCTCTGCATCCCTCATCCTCAGGACATCTTTTCCTTCCACATCCAGGCTGCTGCTACCTTGACTCAGTAAGAATGTCTAGGGCTCAGTCAAGTCTGTGACAGAGATTCTTGGGGCATCCTTGCTGGAGTTCTCTTTCCTGGGTAAGGAGGGTGGCCCGCAGCCTTGGTTTTAGCTCTGGCCCAGGCACTCTTTGGAGGAGGGCCAGATGCTATGAAGTCTTCATTAGAGGTGCGTATTCCTGGTGTATTTCACTGGCTTCATGTTACAGTATTTTAAATCACGGTGTAGAGTTTATAGTACACAGCACCACTAAATCACAGTCTGTTATGCATTTGTCACTCTGAAATATCCACAGGCTCTCTGATTTAGGGGTTTATCTCAGTCTGCCAGTGACATAATAACAACTAAATAACCTGGAGTCCAACAACTTAAGACATCCATTTTCATCAGCTCCAACTCATTCATTCTTGTTTGTTTTCTGCTGTTTTTGTTGCAGATGAGAGACTAGAGGCACAGACAAGTTCAGGGACTAGCCCGTGGGCATAGCTGAGAAATTTTAGAATAAACACGTTTAGTCAGAGGCAGAGTTAAGACAAAAACCTACAGTTGGGGACGCCTCCTTCCTCTCCCCACCAAAACCCAGTCAAAAAAGAAGAGTTCCATTTTCTTCTCCTCAGATCACTTTCAATTTCAATGGCATTTCAGTCCTGCTAGCATTATTTAGCAGCTCTTTTCTGGACACTGTCTGACACTGGAGGTAAAGAGTACAGAGTTACATACAGTGGGTCTTGGTCTCACAGATCTCACAGTCTAGTAATGGATTTAGGAAGGGAAACATGAGCATAGAAAGAGGTAGGAAGAGATACCAAGTGGAGAGGAAGGTCAGAGGATGGGGATAGTCACAGGTAGAAATATATGCATATACATGTGAAATGCATGCTTAAACGGCATTTGTAATAGTGAGAAGAAAATCAACACAGTTTGTAAATAAGATTTCTTGATTCTGTACTTTTAAAGAGTTTCGTGTGTATGTGCTCAGACACTCAGTCGTGTCTGACTCTTTGCGATCCCATGGACGGAAGCCCACCAGGCTCCTCGTCCTTGGGATTTCTCAGGCACGTAGTGGGCTGCCATTTCCTTCTCCAGGAGATCTTCCTGACCCAGGGATCAAACCTGTGTCTCCTGTATTGGCAGGCCATTCTTTACCACTAAGCCGCCTGGGAAGCCCTCTTAAAGAGCTAATGTTTGCCTAATTAAATGGCTTTAAACTACATTTTAAAATTACCAAGAAAATGTGATGTCCAATTAAATAAACATTTGCAGCACATGGGTATTGAAGATTTTTACTTTACCATGAGGCTTGAAGTTACTAACCTTTCATTTTAAGATGTAGCTGTTCAGGAAAACATGGTTCATGTAAATAGGGTTGGGCTTGAAAGCTTAATTACACATTCCAACGACTTCTCCAGGTTAGAGGATGTCCAATTAAAATGAGCTGCAGTTTGATTAATTGATTCTGGATGCTTCTGCTGAGTTATTATGTTTGGAACCGTCTTCCAATTAATTTGCTATCAATTTACCTGCCATACTGTATCAGATATAATGGATTCTGGAACTTCATATACACTGGGCATTTTGTGAAACAAACACCCAACCTTCCTGTGTGGATGAATACAACTGAATCTGTCCACTTACACCCGGTGTTGGGATACTGCACCTAAACAAGCGTGCTAGGTGCCTAGTGGAGACTGAGCCCAATCCTTTCATCATGTTCCATGAGCTCAGGAAGTAAGACTAAGTGACAGATGCTATTGTCACGGAGTCCAAGCTGGCTCTTTCCTATGCCAATTTCCCACTACTTCTGTGGCAGGAAGACCTTTAATTTTTTAATGGCAAATTATTTATGTTCTGTGCTCGAATATAATTGAGGATTAACTGGGAACTGTGCAATCCATCCAGGGGCCTTAGAAGAACAAAGAAAACAAGATCCCCCAAAATCCAAAGTTGCAGAGGCTCGTCGGGCAGAGGACAGGGGCTCTCTCTGAGCAGGGCACTCTGCAGAGAATGGCAGGGAGGCCCTGGCCACAGGCCTTCAACGGGGGCAGGGAAGTGACTGGGCATGCGGGCGGGGCTGGGACCAGGTCGGGGGACTGTGCTCTGCACACCACGCAACGGATCTTCCCAGCCATCCCCGAGGTCCGGGGGAAGATGCGGCCTTGCAGCAACAATAGCATCAGTTCGTGTAAGTGCTGAGGCCGGACGCCCAGATATAGTTTTGCCGTGGAACATTTCTTACTGAACAAAGCCCTGCAAGGCTGGGAAGAGCAGGACTGTCCTCCCTCAAGTTCAAAGAGCTGTGATGGCTGAAAGAGGCAGGTGGTGTAAGAAAGCATGGCACAGGCAGAAAAGTCAGTCACTTTTCCCTGAACCAGAGCCAGTGATGAGCACGGGTCCTGGTGGTAGCAGCAACAGGGAAAAATGGGTCTACTCAGAGTAAGGCCATAGTGCTGAGTGGTTTGACCATACTAAGGCCTGTTTTTCAAAGAAATGAACCTTGGTGCTATTCATCATATTCTCTGATCTCAAGAGATCCCATCTGAATTCTGATTTTAGTCAATGGTCACTCAAGATTTGCCACTGGACAAGGAAAAGTCCACTGGGAGCTTCTCTGGTTAATCATGAAAACGACATCTCAAAGAGAGAAGAAAATAATTGAAATAAATGATACGATTACATTACAGAGCAACACGACTTTTATCGCACTGAACTTTGGTAATGAGGGAATGTATTTATGACTACAAAGGAAAATTAGCCTCTAATAAAAATTATTCAAACTTCAAGTTGTTTGGCATTCTCTTCCTGTAGCTATATTTTAGCCTATCAAAAACAAACAGAAAGCAAAGAGAAAGAAATCTAGATTATATTATAATTAAGAACTTCTGCTCATCAAAAGACATCAGCAATGTGAAAATGCAAACCGAAAAGGAAAATATCTATAATAAATGAATCTGTAAAGGACTCATCCACTATATATATAAAGAACTTCTGAATTTTTCTTAAAAGAAGACAACCCTGTAGAAAATGGGCAACAGATCTGAACAGCCACTTCAAAAAGGATGATATCCAAATGGCCAACAGAGATTTGGCAGTGTCTCCTAATGCTCGACATATGCTTATTCCTATGACCCAGTATGGAGAAGGCAATGGCCCAGTAATTCCACCCCTAGGTACACAACAAACAGGTATACAAGCATATGTTCACCAGAAGACCAGCGCACGGCTGTACTTGTAATGTGCAACTTTGAAAGTATGCAAACATCCATCCGCAGTAAATAAATATATCTTTGTTCTGGTACTGTCCTGGTACTTCCCTGTGGCTCAGTTGGTAAAGAATCCACCTGCAATGCGAGAGACCTGGGTTCAATCCCTGGGTTGGGAAGATCCCCTGGAGAAGGGAGCAGCTTCCCACTCCAGTATTCTTGGGCTTCCCTGTGGCTCAGCTGGTAAAGAATCCACCTGCAATGCGAGAGACCTGGGTTCAATCCCTGGGTTGGGAAGATCCCCTGGGGAAGGGAAAGGCTACCCACTCCAGTATTCTGGCCAGGAGAGTTCCATGGATTGTAAAGTCCACGGGGTTGCAAAGAGTCGGACACGACGGAGCGACTTTCACTTTCACTTTTCTGGTACTGTCAGTGTCCCCAGAGCTCCCCAGGCAATATGAATGTGTGACCAGGTTGAAAACCAGCCTTCAGAGCTACAATATGTTAGAGTCCAGCATTAACCTTTGGGTATGGTATTTAGAAACTGTTTGCTCAAGATAATAAATATTTGTAGATTTGCTGCAATTCAAATGCAATGCAAATGACTTCTGAGTCTATGTCTGGAGTCCTTACTTCTCCTTCGGGTCCTAGTCCCAACGTATTGAAATGAAGTTTGCCCCATTTAGAAACATTCCAGTGAAAGAATTCAGGCTGCAAACAAAAATTGCAGAGCTGGTTGAATGAAAATCAATTCAAGGCTAATTTAAGACGCTTCTAAGAAAAATGCTGAGTTTACAAACCAAAATAGAAAATGACCACTGTCACATTTCAGCTTAAAAAAAAAGATTGATTCTTTTCTCTGCATCATTTCCGTGGCTGGAGAATGGCTGTGGGTGTGTAATCACAGCAGCGACTCTCAACATTGAGTCCCCCATGTCTACAAGGTCAAGGGCATATGTTTACTACACCTATCAGCATTGAGTTGCTAAACTTATTTTTAAAGATAGGGAATAGCATCTCTGAATAGGACTATTTAAGACATGTCATGAATCACACAAAAACAATAAAGGACAGAGTGAAAGAATGTGAAAAGGTTGGTAAAGACCCAGTGCCATAATTTAGAACAAGATTGGAGAAAGATGGGCGACAGATAGGAGGGGAATCGTCATTTTTACACTAAATAGCAATGTGATGGCTGAGATTTCCTGCGGGGAGGGAAGATGTTCTACTGTTTCTCATCTGACTGTCACATCAGTGTTAACTTTTTCATACAAAGATTTCCGTTCATGATTTCATTACTCCTTCACTTTGCGTGCCATCCTACAGTTTAGATTAGTTGAAGATAGTTATGCTAATATCAGGAGCTACACGGATTGTTCAAGTTCTTGTTTTTTATAATTCTGTGGTATAGTTGAATCTCTGAAACTATATACCATTTCCTTATGCCTATTTCAACTGCCATGTATAATTGCTGCTCAGCTGAATCACATTTTCAGTCATGCTTTCTATTTAGTTTTACTGATTTTGCTCAGAAATAAAAAGATTTTGCTCAGAAGCATTAGTCTTGCCTCAGAGTCTCACTCTGAGATGTGAACAGACTTTATTATCGGTCCTTAGAGGACAGAGTGAAGCAAGAGATGGAGAAAATACACTGGTTTCCTTCATGTTATCCTATTGCAGTGCTCGCTTCTGCTGCTGCTGCTGCTAAGTCGCTTCAGTCATGTCTGACTCTGTGAAACCCCATAGACGGCAGCCCACCAGGCTCCCCCGTCCCTGGGATTTCCAGGCAAGAACACTGGAGTGGGTTGCCATTTCCTTCTCCAATGCATGAAAGTGAAAACTGAAAGTGAAGTCCCTCAGTCGTGTCTGACTCTTAGCGACCCCATGGACTGCAGCCTTCCAGGCTCCTCCGTCCCTGGGATTTTCCAGGCAAGAGTACTGGAGTGGGGTGCCATTGTCTTCTCCAACTCACTTCTGAAAGGCTGCCAAAACCTCTCATCTCAAAAAAAGGTAACGTAAATCAACATAGACCTGGCAATGGTAGCACAGGCAGCTGGAGAAGATAATTTAAATCAAGATTAACATATATTCAAATATCTGCAATGTTTTACTTGTAGGGAAAAGTGTTAAAGAGAGTATCTTAAACAAGCAAATTTCTACATTGTTGAAAGTTCTACTGTTTCATATTTGTAGTACTACAAAATAACTTTATTTGGTATTTGAAATATTCCACAATGGGTTTACTGTTTTGTGTTCTGCTGCTGCTGCTAAGTCACTTCAGTTGGGTCCAACTCTGTGTGACCTCATAGACAGCAGCCCACCAGGTTCCCTCATCCCTGGGATTCTCCAGGCAAGTATACTGGAGTGGGATGCCATTTCCTTCTCCAATGCATGAAAGTGAAAAGTGAAAGTGAAGTCGCTCAGTCTTACCCGACTCTTAGCGACCCCATGGACTGCAGCCCACCAGGCTCTTCCGTCCATGGATTCTCCAGGCAAGAGTACTGGAGTGGGGTGCCATTGCCTTCTCTGGTTTTGTGCTCTATTTGGTTATAAAAAAGAAGGTGAATTTTTTTATAAAAACTACTGAATGCTGCAGTAATAACATAATCTAACTTTGACCAACTGATACACTAACCTTGGCCTTTCAGCTTTGCCCTATTTATAAAAATTGTGCTTCCACGTAATTTAAAATGTCATCATCATCACCATCATCAGTGTCTCAATTTAAACATTTTTATTAGGAGATAAAGTGATGCTGAAAACTACAGGCTTACTCTTTTCGATTACACTTACCTCATTTATTTGTCCTGATCTCCAAATACAAATGATAGTCGTTATACACCCTTGAAAATACTGATTAGTCATAATTATTTTTAATATGGATGGGTGAACTACAAATTAAACTCTTGAACCTGTAAGTAAGGGAAATGAAATTGCCCTTTAAGATTTTAGCCAGAAAATCAATTATATTGGAGTAAAGCAGAGATTTCCAGTCACCCAAGGAGTCAAGGCTCTGAGAGTTGACTTAACTCCAACAATGTGAAGGCATTAATATGTGGGGAAGCAGTTTCTAAGAGAAGATCCCTTTACATCTGTCATGTGCTGGCAAAGAACACTTGAACAAAGCAGCCCGACTTCC
Organism: Bubalus bubalis; assembly: GCF_019923935.1. NCBI lineage: Eukaryota > Metazoa > Chordata > Mammalia > Artiodactyla > Bovidae > Bubalus > Bubalus bubalis. The sequence goes on along the minus strand of NC_059174.1, from coordinate 3,386,593 downwards.
TGGTGACAGTGATGGTGGGCGGGTGGAACCTCACTGGGGAGCTGGGCTATTTTCTCTGGACTATGAAGAATACCCAGGGGTCTTTTCCAGGCCGGCAAGACTGTGGTTTGGACTGCATATGCGGGGCCAGGGAACAGCTTTAATCCTGCTGCAAGTTAGGATAAAGGAAGAAAACAAGAAAAGCTAACTTCAGATGAAATTAAAGACTGAGAAATGATGTGAGTAATTCAGAGAACTTGCAGAAGGATATTAGCAGGAGTAAATGGAAAACACTAGCAGTGATAAGCAACTCATTAGTAAGTGGTGTACACCTCCATTTAAGACATATCCCAACTTTCTATATCACCATCTCCCCTCTGGCCCAGGCTGCCACAATCTCTCTCAGGGACTAAAGCCATGGCCTGCTTCTACCTTTTCCCTACTAAGAGAGAAGGTAGAAAACAGAAATTAGACCATTCCACTAATCTGAGCCTTTAGAATAAAATCCAAAGTCCAGACCATGGCCTTACAATATATAACTCGACCTTGCTTTGCACCATCCTCTCCTCCCACACAAATTCCATCCGCAGACACCATGAGTTACTCCTTAATTCCCAAAGTTCATCCCCACTGCCTGGAATTCTCTTCCTTTGGATGTTCACAGGGATTCCACTCCTACTTCCGCTGGCCTCTGTTCCAATGTAAGGTCCTCAGAGAGGGCTTCTGTGAATACCCCACTTGAAATAGAAGTCTGCAAACCAAACTGCCTGATGTCTTATTCTACTTTTACTTTCTGTATTTATTGTTATATGAAATTTTACATATATGTGTGTATGCAAGCTTGTGTGTGTATATATACATTGCTTTATATACATACATATATATATATATGGAATGCGAGGTCAAGTGGGCCTTAGGAAGCATCACTATGAACAAAGCTAGTGGAGGTGATGGAATTCCAGTTGAGCTATTTCAAATCCTAAAAGACGATGCTGTGAAAGTGCTGCACTCAATATGCCAGCAAATTTGGAAAACTCAGCAGTGGCCACAGGACTGGAAAAGGTCAGTTTTCATTCCAATCCCTAAGAAAGGCAATGCCAAAGAATGCTCAAACTATCGCTCAATTGCACTTGTCTCAAACACTAGCAAAGTCATTCTAGTTACTTGGAGAATTCAAAATTCTCCAAGCCAGGCTTCAACAGTATGAGAACTGTGAACTTTCAGATGTTCAAGCTGGATTAAAAAAAAAGGCAGAGGAACCAGAGATCAAATTGCCAACATACATTGGATCATCAAAAGAGTTCCAGAAAAACATCTACTTCTGCTTTGTTGACTATGCCAAAGCCTTTGACTGTGTGGATCACAACAAACTGTGGAAAATTCTTAAAGAGATGAGAATACCAGACAATCTCACCTGCTTCTTGAGAAATCTATATGCAAGTCAGGAAGCAACAGTTAGAACTGGACATGGAACAACAGACTGGTTCCAAATAGGAAAAGGAGTACGTCAAGACTGTATATTGTCACCCGGCTTATTTAACTTATACGCAGAGTACATCATGAGAAATGTTGGACTGGATGAAGCACAGGCTGGAATCAAGATTGCCAAGAGGAATATCAATAACCTCAGATACACAGATGATACCACCCTTATAGCAGAAAGTGAAGAAGAACTGAAGAGGCTCTTGATCAAAGTGAAAGAGGAGAGTGAAAAAGTTGGCTTAAAGCTCAACATTCAGAAAACTAAGGTCATGGCATCTGGTCCCATCGCTTCATGGCAAACAGATGGGGAAACAGTGGAAACTGTGATAGACTTTATCTTTTGGGGCTCCAAAATCACTGCAGATGGTGATTGCAGCCATGAAATTAAAAGATGTTTGCTCCTTGGAGGGAAAGCTATTACCAACTTAGATGCATATTAAAAAGCAGAGACATTACTTTGCCAACAAAGGTCTGTCTAGTCAAGGCTATGGTTTTTTCAGTAATCATACATGGATGTGGGATTTGGACTATAAAGAGAGCTGAGCGAGGAAGAATTGATGCTTTTGAACTGTGGTGTTGAAGAAGATTCTTAAGAGTCCCTTGGACTGCAAGGAGATCCAACCAGTCCATCCTAAAGGAAATCAGTCCTGAATATTCATTGGAAGGATTGATGTTGAAGCTGAAACTCCAATATCTTGGCCACCTGATACAAAGTACTGACTCACTGGAAAAACCCTGATGCTGGAAAAGATTGAAGGTGGGCAGAGAAGGGATGACAGAGGATGAGATGGTTGGATGGCCTCACCAACTCAATGGACATGAGTTTGAGTAAGCTCCAGGAGTTGGTGATGGACAGGGAGGCCTGGTGTGCTGCAGTCCATAGGATCGCAAAGAGTCAGACATGACTGAGCAACTGAACTGAACCGAACTGATATTTATATATGTATTTTTTTGTTTTGTCTTATTTGTCTTTATTTTTTTTTGGCTGCCTCTTGCCTTTTTCCCTGAAATATACTCTCAGGAAGGCAGAAAACTACCTTTTGTCTTAATAAGTGCTACATCAAACTAGCTGTGATTATTACTAGTTTTTTTGATACTAGTTTTCACCCACTTTATGCTAATTCAGTATAACTTTTTAACTATAATTTAAATTCCATTGAATCTTCCCAAAGGGGAAAGGTATTTTCATCTAGAAATAAAAAAACATGCTGATTTAACAGTAATATTGTAAATTGACAAATTTTGATGTTATCTTGCATGTATTATTCTATTAACTTGGTTGGGGTCCTTTCCTAAGAGTAGTTCAGTCTTATAGTAGAGGTAAAGATAAAAATAGATACTTATATGGCCTCTTGACAATCAATGATGTGTCTCTACCTAAGGCTGCAAGACTGTCTTTCAACATGAGTCCATTTTTTAATATAATCACATTAACCACTTCTATTTACTCAGTTAGCTGTGAGTAGGAAGGAGGAGACTATATAAAGAGATTTTTCTCAATAGATGTACTTTTTCCAAAGATCTTTCTTTCTGCTTTTCCTTTTAATTTTCAATGATTTTGAAAATACATTAAAGATTTCAATTTCTAAAACTTTATAATAACACGATCATGCTTGAATTTAACATATGGGAATGTAAAAATCCTAACCAGTATTCCCCATAAAGATAAAATCTCTTTGATCCTTATTAAAATTATAACACATGACTGATGGCAAGATTCAAGTCTGCCCTAATATATCATTCTATATCATAATAGTATTTCTATCCATTACAACTACCTGAAAACAAATTAAGGCCAGGGTTCCTATTAGACACAATACACAGTGACTCCATTTCTAGGAAGTTAAAATTCATACCAAGAATAAAAGGCCATGCCCAGGCAAACTGCAGTAGATTTCACTGAAAAATTCGAGGACTGTTTCAGCTTTCTCAAATTCTAAGAACAGGAAGGCTATTTCCTAGATCCTGACAGATTTTAAATTGCCATACCTTTTGCTGTGACCATCTCTTATTGTTTGTAACTCAAGAAATATCTGTGTCGATTTCCTGACTGAGCTTCTAGCATGTTATTAAAAGAAAAGTTATGTATTTCCTCTCATGTTTTCTTTATTATTTCCATACCTTTTAATCAGCTTCATCCTTCCCAGTGAGAAAGCTTAAAACAAGGCCATTAAACAAGAGAAGATGTAATGGGGATCTGATGAGAATTTTGCTCTAAAACATAACTCTTACAAAGGCTTGAAACAGTTTCTGATAATTTACAATTTATCCTGAGTGACAGTGTTGCTGTGTCCTCATTTACACTAAAATATGTGAAAAGTGATCAAGTAAGAGATAATTCCTTGAACTTCATGGTCAATAAGTCCTGTAATTAGCAAAGATGTAAAACAAACACACCCAGAAGGATTCTTCTATCAAATCTATAAATACCAAGTGAATGTAATTAGAAAATAAAGGAACAACATTTGGATATAAACGTAAAGGAGGTGATCAGAAGGCATCAGAAAAATGGGAAAATAATGGACACCAGTAGAACTGGTGTAACTGGTCAAACCATGGATGCTAAACAGTTTGCTCATGCTGGTTGTTTTTTTTTTTTTCCCTATCATTAGCTTGTTTTTGGCAGGGATCACTGGTTGGCGTCAGCTGGATTTACAAGGAGGGTTCTTTGACTAAAGACAACAACATTTAAAAAAAAAATTGGAACAAGTCACATAATCTGGAAAATTAAGAATATTTATGTTAAATTTATATGGTGTCCTATGTTAATTACATCTCAACAAAACTGGAAATGAAAAGACTGCGGGTTAGGAATTAGTCAAACACAAATGTGAATTTCATTACTAGGTGGGTTTCTGAAGGCAAGAGATTTCAGCCTCCTGCACCTCAGTTACCTTGTCGGTAAAACTGGGATAATATCCATTTCATGGATTGGTTATGAGGAAGTAGTCAAAACACCCAGTGCAGCCTGGAACACAGGTTCTCAATAAATGGTGGTTTGGGGGTGGTGTTATCATTATCTTATCAGTTCAGTTCAGTCCCTGCATCGTGTCCAACTCCTTGTGACCCCATGGACTGCATCGTTACCTACAGTTGGCATTATTTTCTTTTGGCCCATCTCTGCACTTACATCATACAATTAAAGACAAATTGTCCAAAGCAGGGCTTACCCACGAAGAGCTGACTGTTGAGCTGCAGGAGGACATGCCCGTCCGCTGGGGCCGGCTGCGTCCTTGGTGAGAGCTGATCCACTCGAACCGAGGCCTCCTTCATGTTCCTCTCAACCCTAACGTGGTGCCACTGGTTGTCGTTGAAGTGAGTGGGTGACTGCACCGAGATTTCAAAAGGCCCATTTCCCACGTCAAATGAAAATGTCACAACTGCAGGAGCTGAAGGGTCAGACATGAAGATTGCTCATGTTAGTGCCCATGGTGGGGGCTCAGTCTTCAATACCCTCGGAAAGAGCCCCATTGCATCAACACTCACTAAACATGAAGATAATGGTTTGTGTTCTATGGAAGAAACCAAGGATGTCGGTGCAGAATAGACATGGAACGAGACAGTAAAATACGTTTGCATTTTGGGGGGGAAATGGATTCTAAGAAATTCATCACTGGAGTTAACTGTTCATATTGACAAAAACTAAAGCTATTTGTTTGTTTAGTCTCTCAGTCATTTCAGACTCTTTTGCGACCCCATGAACTAGCCCACCTGGTTCCTCAGTCCATGGGATTTTCCGGGCAAGAATACTGGAGTGATTTGCCATTTACTCCTTTAGGGGATCTTTCCAACCTTGGGATCGAACCCACGTCTCCACATCAAAGCTATTTAGCCAGGGGAAGAGAATTAAATAGCATCTGGAATTTTATATAAAAATAATTTTGACAATGATTCAGGGTTTATTTAATTTCAAAAGCATGCAATATACATTTGATATCAAAATATTAGCAGTCTAAGAGGATAGCAGAAAATATGGCTGGTTAATTTAATTAATTTTTAAACTGAGCATTTGGATTTTTAAAAATGTTTAATTTTTCTGAATTTAAAAGACTTTTTAAGTTGGTTCTAGAGAATACTAATAATTTCCCCAAATTATCACGTTAAATATTAAATAATTTTCTTACAAAAAATGCTATCTTAATATCATATTTTTCTTCCCAAAGGACACAATGAAAAGATTTGGTTGATAATGTAGAAACACAGTACTTTAAAAATTAGTTTCAGAATTTACTCATAAACCCCTGGAATAGGAAATGGCTACCCACTCATGGACAGAGGAGCCTGGGGGCGCTACAGTCCATGAGTTAACAAAGAGTTGGACATGACTGTACACACTCATTACTCCTAAACAGAATTCCACAGACGTCTAAGGAAAACACGACTTACAGTGTAGCTCTATCCGTATGAAATCGGTAATCCCCAGGTTCTCTAAAAACACCCCAGATGAAGCTGTGGTCTTGAAGAAGAAAGACACATCCGCACTCAGCTCTCCATGGAAAGTAGGAAAATGGAGGTAGGATGCCTCGGTATTGAAGGAAGCTGAATTCCAAAACAACTCTGTTTTAATTTTAAGGGAAAATAAAAAAGGAAACAAATTCATAAAATAAATGACATAACTACATTTTCTATTTTTTGCAGTTTTACTATTAAAATATTGCTCATTTGTACAAAGCTGCTTTTCTTTTGTCTGTTAATTATGCAGTATGCAAAACATGAAAACATGATGAGAGATTTTACAAGGATTGGAATTCTGGGTTCCTTCCAACACAGGACAGGAATGGTGACCACTCTGAAGGTCTGAAAGTTCCATTTCATATGGAGGAAAAACCCACAGCCTAAATGCCAAGCATTGCCTAATGGTAAGATCTGCCAAGCATTAATAGACAATGTTTTTATAATTTGAAAATTGAAACACCTACATTACTTTAAATAACAAAAAGTCTTCAGAAGCTCAAAATGTTTTTCATTCTAACACTTCTAATTCATGTTTTACAAAGCTACACCCTCAACAAACTGTTTTCATTAATGGACTTTGTGATTTTTTCAACTGAGATTGGCAGTAAAAATATTCTCATCTAATTAAAGATCAAGACAGTACTTACTCTGTGCTATGCTGATAGTCTCACAGAGAAAATGCTCTTTTCATCCTAAATTATCTTTTACTCTGCTTGTTAGAGTGAGGGAAAAGGCTCTCAAAAATTTTTAAATGCTCAAAATAAGAAGGTGAAAGTGTTTCAAAATTGAAGTATATTAAGACATTTGCAAAAAATTATGTGGACTATATAGTTAACTATAATTTCTGTCATACAGAAATACAACTTCTTCACTTTCCCACTTTTTTTTTTGGCTATCTACAAATTTTCTTTTGAAAAAAATATTCTGGGCCTTACATAGCAGAAAATATGGGGAAAAAATACACATGCAGTGGCATGAAGTGACAGGCGTGAAAGCCAACTGGATACATGTGGTTGATGAGAAGCATTATTGGAGCAATGAACTATGCAAGTTGTCGACACATCAAAAAGAGATATACATCTTGAGTTTTAAGCAACTGCCTTCATATGTACTCACAACACTGAATAAAATTCGACTAAATCACCTTCCTGGAAGAAAGACTTATTGATCCTCTGAAGTTAAAACACAGGAATTTCAAAACAACGATTCATTATGCTAGTAGAGAACAGACACGGGTTAGAGTTAAAGTCAAAGACTTGACTTGGCTTCTATTTATTCCTTAAGATTGTCATTTCTTTTCCATAAATTCTGGATCCAGACAGTGTTTACATCTGTTGTATTTTTTCTGTATTTCCTATGGACCTGATTCAAAAGTCAATCCCCAGCTCATATGTGGACAGTTTTAGAGCTGAGTTTATTCAGTTGAGAATGCACTTGAAGGGACTTTTCTCTCCCTACAGCCAAGGGAAACTGTATATTTTCTGAGTATGTCAAACTTTGCCCTTATTTCCATTTTATAGCTATTTATACACCTACACATTTTGCTTTCTAAAAAAGAAAGCAAGAAAATGCAAAATATCAAGCCAGGGGTAATAACACACTGGTGTTCTTAACAGTTCTTACCTGATCTATTTTTAGAAGGAATTAAATGTCTGCCTGCTGAAATGTATAAACATTAAAATAAAGCTGTAACTTTAAATTATGGAATATTATTAAATCTTGCTCATTTGGACTGATTACTAAGAGGAACACTCAGAATTACTTGAAGGTCTAAATTAGATAATATTACTATGAGAATATAATATTCCATTGGCTTCATTTTTAAATCACAACTAACCCAATAGAACATCATATAGAGGGCTTCAGGGAACTGGTTCAAACAGAGGAACAAATTCTTTGAATTGCTGCTATCTTTACAATGAATGCTTCTACAGTAGTGAAAACAATTTATTATCTTAGGTAGTTTAAGCACTCTCCACACACCTCGTTTGTCTAGTTAAGTACCTTGTTTGTCTAGTTACCAAACCTTATTTTACAGACTCACAGTAGGTAAAAACTGAAGAACAGTTAACTGAATTAAGAAATTGCTCCTAATCCACAACAATTATAAAGAAAGCCAAGACCAATATTTCTGTGATCAAATAATGTTATTGGCATTTGATAGCTCAGCTCTTTACAGGCTGTGCCAAGAAACACCCGGGAGGATGTGGGTGGCCTTGGAGAAAGAAGGGGCAGGAAAGAGGAGGCGGAGCAGAGCCCATCAGGCACGCTGCAGCAGAAGCAGCAGGTCTTTCGAAGAGAGGATTTCATGGCTGGGGTGGTTTAAAAATCCCTGAGCTATGCCTGCAGCAGACCTGAATGCAAATGCCTACTATGTGAATGCTCTTTGTCATCCCAACAGAACATCATTTGCAGCAACACACATGGACCTAGAGATTGTCATACCAAGTGAATTAATTCAGACAAAGACAATTATCATGATACTTATACACACGGAATATGAAAATATGATACAAATGAACTTATTTGCAAAATATAAATGGACTCACAGACACAGAAAACAAACTTATGGTTACCAAAGGGGAAAAGTGGAGGGCAGGGAGGATAAATTAGGAGTTTGGGATTGACGTGTGTGTGTTAGTCACTCAGTCATGTCCAACTCTACAGTCCATGTCCCATGGAGCCTGCCAGGCTCCACTGTCCATGGAATTCCCTAGGCAAGAGTATTGAAGTGGGTTGCCATTCCCTTCTCCAGGGGATCTTCCTGACCCAGGGATCAAAGCCGGGTTTCCTGCATTGCAGGCGGATTCTTTACCACCTGAGCTACTAGGGAAGAACTCACATATGCATATTGCCTGCCTGCCTGCCTGCCTGCCAAGTCGCTTCAGTTGTGTCCGACTCTGTGCGACCCCACGGACTGCAGCCTACCAGGCTTCTCCGTCCCTGGGATTCTCCAGGCAAGAACACTGGAGTGGGTTGCCATTTCCTTCTCCAATGCATGAAAGTGGAAAGTGAAAGTGAAGTCGCTCAGTCGTGTCCTACTCTTAGCGACCCCATGGACTGCAGCCTACCAGGCTCCTCCATCCATGGGATTTTCCGGGCAACAGTACTGGAGTGGGGTGCCATTGCCTTCTCCCCATATGCATATTACCATAGATAAAATAGATAATCAACAAAGAGACCTGCTATACAGCACAGGGACCTCTACGCAGAATTCTGTAATCACCTATATGGGAAAGGAATCTGAAAAAAACAGATATAAGTATATGTAAAAATGCAGTATTCTAAGTAAATAATAATTAAGTAATAATTACTATAGTCTCAATTATATTCACTATAGGGTACTAGAGATATGGAAAGATTCCTTCAGGTATACCAGTTATTAACTTTCTAGAATTCAAAACAAATTGTATGAATAATAGGATTCATATATTTTTTTACATAGAAAAGAAAGATGTACCCATTATTTAATTCTATACATAAGGTAAAAAAAGCCCATGGGGGAAAATTATCTTAGTAGAATATTAAGATTACAATTAATTTTTTAAACATCTGTTTTACTAAGCTTTTATTTATATCATTCATTAATGATACTGATTCTCTTTTAAAAAGCAAACATATTTATAGAGACAGAAAGTAGATTAGTTGGTTGGGAAGATGGAAAACTGAAGATGACTTGGCCTCTTAGCCTTTTTCAGAGGCTAAGAGGCCTAGAGTTCTTTCTAGGGTAATGAAAATGCTCTAAAATTCATTGTGGCAATGGTTACACAATGCTATGAACACACTCTCACTGAATAGTTCACTTTATATGGTGAAGTGCACAGTATATGAATTACACTTCAATAAAAATATTTTTAAAAAGGACAATATTTGACAAATCAGTTGTTTTTTAAGACACTATGTTTTACTTTAAAAATCAAACTGCATAACATGCTAACACCTCCTTTCCTTCTTTCTCTCTTCTTTTTTCAAAAACCACTTATATGAGATATGCTGCTGCTGCTGCTGCTAAGTCGCTTCAGTCGTGTCCGACTTTGTGCGACCCCATAGACGGCAGCCCACCAGGCTCCCCCATCCCTGGGATTCTCCAGGCAAGAACACTGGAGTGGGTTGCCATTTCCTTCTCCAATGCATGAAAGTGAAAAGTAAGTGAAGTCTCTCAGTCGTGTCCGACTCTTAGCGACTCCATGGACTGCAGCCTACCAGGCTCCTCCATCCCTGGGATTTTCCAGGCAAGAGTACTGGAGTGGGGTGCCATTGCCTTATCCAATAAGAGATATGACTGACATGTAAAAAGCTGTACATATTTAGTGTATACAATTTGATGAGTTTGGTAGCACTACCTTTCTTAAAAGTGAATAAATTAAAATGAAAATACAGAAATGCTAAGGTAAGGGATAATTTACTAGTCAAAGGAATCTTTCTGAACACTTAAATCGTTTTTAAAAGCTGTACATATGGGTTTCTGTAATGAAAATTTTTACTTTGAGATAACCATAGATTTCCATGAAGTTGTAGGAAATAATAAAGATTCTGTGTACCCTTTACCTAATTTCCCCCAATGATAATATCTTGCAAGACTGCAGTCCAATACCATGACCAGGGCATTGGCATGGATATACTTAAGGCGTGGAACATTTTCATCACTATGCTTCACTCTTACAGGAACACCCTCTTCCATCCTGCCCTCAGCCCCTCTCTAACCCCAGGCAACCACTAATCTGTTCTCCACCGTCATTTGAGGAACCCTCTACAAATAAAGGTGTACAGCATGCAGTCTTTTGAGACTGATAATTTTTTCACTCATAATTATCTCTTAAGATTCACTCAGCTTGTTGTATATGTCCATAGTTCATTCCTTTTTATTGCTGAGTAGTGTGGCATGGCCTGGATGCTCCACAATTTATTTAACTATGTGCCTGCTGAAAGATATGTGGGTTGTCTCCAGTTTTCAGTTATTACAAGTCAAGCTGCTAGGAGCATCCTCGTGCAGGTTTTTGTACAAATAAGTCTTCAGTTCTCTGGGATAAATGCCAAGGGGTATAATCAGTGATTCTAATGAGAGTTGCATGCCTTTTTTTTTTTTTTTTTGAAACTGCCAAAAATGTCCAGAGTCGCCGTATCAATTTACATTCCCAGCAGCATGTATGAGTGATCAGTTTCTCCACATTCTGACCAGAATTTTGTGTTGTCACCATTTTTTTTTTTTAATTTTAGCCATCCTGAAAGGTGTGTGATGCACAAGCAGATAGAGGAAGGTAAAGAGGGGAGACAGAACAGAGACAGAAGAACGAGAAAAAGCAAGAATAGAGGAGGGGGTAACAAGGTGGAGAAACTTTAAGAAAATGAGATAAAGGAAGCTCAAGGAAATAAAATATGATAAAACCCAAGACTTAAAAAATAAAAAGAATTTATTAATGGTGAAGGGTTACCAGATATAGTGGAGCTTGCAAAATTATATTATATGATTATCAGTTAAAATGGAATTGATCCTCCTTCTTTCTAATGGTTTATATGTAGTCTGCCAAATGGAACAGGACTCTGTCAAACGGAAGAGAAATTAACCAAATCACTAGTCAATATCTTTTTCCAGTCTAAGAATACAACTTCTGCAAAGTTATTTATTGCCTACATGCACCTTTGATTATTTAATGCATTCTGGGCAGCTGTGATTTCTCAGACAGCTGAACAAGTCAATGCAGGCAAAATGAAGAAACTAATTTCAATGACAAGGGTTTCTTAGAACAAGAAACTTAGAACAATTTTTTCAAACCATGGAAGTTCTGAGGGTGTCTTGATTAGACATGAAATTTCAACTCAATGAATTAACTGAGAAGAACTACATTTCACAAAATTAGTAGAAAAATTCAAATGTCAAAGAGCTTAAAAAAAATACTACCTTGTCACATAATTACTGAGAGCAGAAATTTAGATCACGCTTACAACTCTTGAAACAGATTATAAAATGCAGGCATACATTTTACCACATCATATCCTATTTTAGGAGAAAGTTGCGGCACACAACACTGAGTTGTTAAGTTACTGACCTGTAAGGATAACTATTCCTTCAATAATTCAGTCAGAAAAAGCAAATCATCTCAAGCTGGAAAAGTCAATTAGGCCTCAGAATTTCCCACAGCAACATTAAACATTAGAAGATAAAGGAGCACTGTCTACAAATTTCTGAAAGAAAATGTAGCGAACCTAACTTTTTTTTTTAAGTATTAAGGTAACAGGTAAGTCTTACCAAATTTGAAAGAATTCTGAAAGTAAAGCACATACAAGCTCTTTAGGTGAAAAATAAAAAATTAATTCATAATGAAATATGAATCAAAAGGTGTCCATCAAAAGACACCTTAAAAAGCTAGAAAAGACAAGGCTGACTGAATCTCTTAGTGCAAGTCCAGTAGGATATTATGTACAAACTGCTGAAGAGTCGCAAAATGTGACTCAAAAACATTACATCACTTTCTTATAAGGTTAAATACAGGGTTACCTTATACTCCAGAAGTTCCACTCCTAAATGTATACTCCTAAGAAGTGGAAATATACATGTCCCAAAAAACACACTTAGATACAGATGTTCACAGCGACATTATTCATAAGAGACAAAAAGCGAAACCAGCACAAATGGCCAACCACTGATTAGTGGATGATCAAAACGCGGTGGATCCACACAAAGGGATGACTAGGCCGTAAAAAATAAAGAATATTTGATATAACCTACAGTATGGATAAACTTTGCCAATGTGATGCTAGGTGAAAGAAGCCAGTCGCAAAGATCTCACATTCTGTGTTTTCACCTATATATGAAATGCCCAGAATCGGTAAGTCAGCAGAGATAAAGAGTAGATGCATGGTTGACTAGGGTTGGGGTGGGAGTTTGGGGAAAATGGAAAGTTTGCTAACAGGTACAAGTTTCTTTATGGGGTATGAAAATGTTCTAAAATTGCTTGTGGTAACAGTTATACAACTCCATTTAATATACTGAAACACCATTAGATTATACACTTCAAATAGGTGAATTACAGGGCACATGGACTGTATCTCAATAAAGCTGTTACCAACAAACAGCATAAAATTAAACCAGCCAACTTCATTTTAGAGTTCAGAGGCAACCAATATTCTCAAGCGTGTGCCAACTCAGGAAATGCAACAACACTTGAGTCTTTCTAGAAGAGAAAAAAAAAACAAACAAAGAAAATATCATTACCTGAAAATGCAATTCATCCAAGAATAAACAGAAAAACATTCATTCATGAATAGAGGGCCTCTGACGACAGGACCAGTGGTTAGTATTCAAAAAACAGACAACCATACAAATAATAGCAAAACTAGCAAAAATTGGGAGGTGGGGGGAGAAAAAGAAGAGGCGATGACAGATGCACGCTAATTTTCACATTTTTCAGAATAGATCAATGCTGTCTAGAATACAAAAGACTTTAATAGAGAACCTAGTGACTCTATAACCTTTAAAACTTTTATAAAGTTTAAGTTAGCTCATTGAATACATGTTTATTATGTATATAAATAATATAAATCAATCCCCGTGGCTTCAGTTTGTTTCTTCTTTCTCTGTCAGTTTCAGTTCATAAAGTTAATAAATAAATTTATTTCTGAATCTCTTTTTCTATTCCTCTATCTAGAATAGTGCCTCTTAACCTGGGGCTATTCTGGACCCCAGGAAACATTTGGCTTTTTCTGGAGACATACTTTGTTGTCACAACTGGGGAGCATGCTTCTAGCATCTAGAGGGTAGGGTCCAAGGATACTGCTAAATGTCCCACAAAGGACAGGACAGCCCCCAACCATCGCAAGGAATCACTCAGCCCAGTGGCAAGAGTGCCAACGTTGGGAAACCCTGCACCAGCGATATTTAGAAATGTCTGGAATAATGCTATCTCGTATTAGTCACTATTTCTGAGTTGTGTGACTCTTGGTGATTACTATAGTCTTTTCTTTGACATATCTGTATATCTTAAGATTTTATAATGACTTCATATCAACTATCATTAATGTTTAAAAGTAAAACAACAAATAAAGGTATGTATGTGAATAAACTTGTCACAAGAGAATATTATTTTAGTCCTGAGAATTATCAAGATTCCCAGTCTCTAAAACATGGAAACCTTTTAAAAAGTGTTAGAAAGAATGTTTGTTCTCCCACATTTGGGACGTTTCTTGAATGTCAATGACTAGATTATAATGTAGATCTTTTCAAAAGAACAGAAAACAAAAAGCAAAATAAGTCACAAAATATTTTTTCTCCAAGAAGTAGACAATGTTTCAGTTTTATAAAGGCACTATACCATCAAAAGAGTGAAAATCAAATAATTAAGTAAAATTATGTGCTTATTTGAAGGCACTTTCACTGTCTCAAGCCCATGTACATGAATGACAAATGGTTCAAGATGGAACTAGATATCCTTTGTAGTATGTGACTTTTTTAAGATCAGAATGTCTTTCAAAATGTAATCAAAACCTTTAATTAAAATATATTTGCATATCATTTAATAAGTACAATCAAAAACTTACTCCTGTCTCTCACGAATAATTCACAAGCTGTAAGTTTCTCGAGCTATATATGATGGATCATTTGTATTCCTTCATAAACTGCTATTTATTGATTATCTTTCATGTAACAGGTAATGTACTAGGTGTCAAGATACAATAATAAATGAGGAATGGACCTGCTCTTGAGAGGCTCAGAAATAATTAAAAGCCAGAACAAGAAGTATATCTTCGTAATTTACTCAACATTCTTTGAAAGTGTAGGAAAACGTCCTCTAGAGACTTGTGGAAGGCTTTGTGGAGAAAGGGTGTGAATGGTTTCATTAAAAGGATTGGGGGTGTTTCACAGATGAAGGAAAGAAGGCAAGTGAAGAGAAAATGATGCTAGATGCCATCAGTGGTTGATGAATTGTCTTTATGCTAAAGGACCTGCAGAAGTAGGGGAAGGTCCATGCAGGTATCTTCTTCTTTTTTTTTTTTTTTAACCATTAGTGTTAACTTTATTGTGAAAACAGATGAACAGTTTCATTTTCAAAAACTAAACAGAAACTATGATATTCTTAAAAGTAAAAGTAATAATAGCTATGCTTTGAATTCAACACTAAAATTTCTTTTGTGATCAAAGTAGAACCAATATTTTTTATTTTTTTTTCCTTAAAGAAAAAAAACAAAAAAATTTATTTTTATGTGAGGAAAAGGTTCCAGACTGGTGATCTCTCTTCTGTTTGAAGAACACAGTGTAGGCACCAAGATCTTCCCACCCCATCTTGCTACCATCTTGTCTTCTAATTTCTCTATCTGTTTCTTCTAGGTTTTATTTTTTTTTATTTTTTAATATATATTTATTTATTTTAATTGGAGGCTAATTAAAAAAACAATATTGTACTGGTTTTGCCATACACTGACATGAATCTGCCACAGGTGTACATGTATTCCCCATCCTGAACGCCCCACCCCTCCCCGCCCACATCCCTCCCCATTCCATCCCTCTGGGTCATCCCAGTGCACTGGCCCGGAGCATCCCGTATCATGAATCGAAACTGGACTGGCGATTCATTTCACACATGATAATATACATGTTTCAATGCCATTCTCCCAAATCATCCAACCCTCGCCCTCTCCCACAGAGTCCAAAAGACTGTTCTATACATCTGTGTCTGTTTTGCTGTCTCGCATACGGGGTTATCGTTACCACCTTTTTAAATTCCATATATATGCGTTAGTATACTGTATTGGTGTTTTTCTTTCTGGCTTACTTCACTCTGTATAATAGGCTCCAGTTTCATCCACCTCATTAGAACTGATTCAAATGTATTCTTTTTAATGGATGAGTAATACTCCATTGTGTATACATACCACAGCTTTCTTGTTCATTCATCTGCCGATGGACATCTAGGTTGCTTCCATATCCTGGCTATCATAAACAGTGCTGCAATGAACATTGGGGTACATGTGTCTCTTTCAATTCTGGTTTCCTTGGTGTGTATACCCAGCAGTGGGATTGCTGGGTCGTATGGCAGTCCTGGGTGTTCATTGGAAGGACCCATGCTGAGGCTGAAACTCCAATACTTTGGCCACCTCATGCGAAGAGTTGACTAATTGGAAAAGACCCTGATGCTGGCAGGGATTGGGAGCAGGAGGAGAAGGGGACGACAGAGGATGAGATGGCTGGATGGCATCACCGACTCAATGCATATGAGTTTGGGTGAACTCCGGGAATTGGTGATGGACAGGGAGGCCTGGCGTGCTGCAATTCATGGGGTCACAAAGAGTCGGACATGACTGAGCGACTGAACTGAACTGAACTGATGGCAGTTCTACTTCCAGTTTTTTAAGGAATCGCCACACTGTTCTCCATAGTGGCTGTACTAGTTTGCATTCCCACCAACAGTGTAAGAGGGTTCCCTTTTCTCCACACCCTCTCCAGCATTTATTACTTGTAGACTTTTGGATAGCAGCCATTCTGACTGGCATGAAATGGTACCTCATGTGGTTTTGATTTGCTCTGATAATGAGTGATCACTCTGATAATGAGTGATGTTGAGCATCTTTTCATGTGTTTGTTAGCCATCAGTATCTCTTCTTTGGAGAAATGTCTGTTTAGGTCTTTGGCCCATTTTTTGATTGGGTCGTTTATTTTTCTGGACTTGAGCTGCAGGAGTTGCTTGTATATTTTTGAGATTAATTCTTTGCCAGTTGCTTCATTTGCTATTATTTTCTCCCATTCCGAAGTCTGTCTTTCCACCTTGCTTATATTTTCCTTTTTTGTGCAGAAGCTTTTAATTTTAATTAGGTCCCATTTGTTTATTTTTGCTTTTATTTCCAATATTCTGGGAGGTGGGTCATAGAGGATCCTGCTGTGATGTATGTCGGAGAGTGTTTTGCCTATGTTCTCCTCTAGGAGTTTTATAGTTTCTGGTCATATGTTTAGATCTTTAATCCATTTTGAGTTTATTTTTGTGTATGGTGTTAGAAAGTGTTCTAGTTTCATTCTTTTATAAGTGGTTGACCAGTTTTCCCAGCACCACTTGCTAAAGAGATTGTCTTTTCTCTATTGTATATTCTTGCCTCCTTTGTTAAAGATAAGGTGTCCATATGTGCGTGGATTTATCTCTGGGCTTCCTATTTTGTTCCATTGATCTACATTTGTTCCATTGATCTACATTTCTCTCTTTGTGCCAGCACCATACTGTCTTGATGACTGTGGCTTTGTAGTAGAGCCTGAAGTCAGGTAGGTTGATTCCTCCAGTTCTATTCTTTTTTCTCAAGATTGCTTTGGCTATTCGAGGTTTTTTGTATTTCCATACAAATTGTGAAATTATTTGTTCTAGCTCTGTGAAAAATACCATTGGTAGGTTGATAGGTTTTGCCTTGAATCTGTAGATTGCTTTGGGTAGTATACTCATTTTCACTATATTGATTCTTCCAATCCATGAACACGGTATATTTCTCCATCTATTAGTGTCCTCTTTGATTTCTTCCACCTACGTTTTATAGTTTCTTTATATAGGTCTTTGTTTCTTTTGGTAGATATATTCCTAAGTATTTTATTCTTTGCATTGCAATGGTGAATGGAATTGTTTCCTTCATTTCTCTTTCTATTTTCTCATTGTTAGTGTATAGGAATGCAAGGGATTTCTGGGTGTTGATTTTATATCCTGCAACTTTACTATATTCATTGATTAGCTCTAGTAATTTTCTGGTGGAGTCTTTAGGGTTTTCTATGTAGAGGATCATGTCATCTGCAAAGAGTGAGAGTTTTATTTCTTCCTTTCCAATCTGCATTCCTTTTATTTCTTTTTCTGCTCTGATTGCTGTGGCCAAAACTTCCAAAACTATGTTGAATAGTACTGGTGAGAGTGGGCACCCTTGTCTTGTTCCTGACTTTAGGGGAAATGCTTTCAATTTTTCACCATTAAAGATAATGTTTGCTGTGGGTTTGTCATAGATAGCTTTTATTATGTTGAGGTATATTCCTTCTATTCCTGCTTTCTGGAGGGTTTTTATCATAAATGGGTGTTGAATTTTGTCAAAGGCTTTCTCTGCATCTATTGAGATAATCATATGGTTTTTATTTTTCAATTTGTTAATGTGGTATATTACATTGATTGATTTGTGGATATTGAAGAATCCTTGCATCCCTGGGATAAAGCCCACTTGGTCATGATGTATGATCTTTTTAATGTGTTGTTGGATTCTGATTGCTAGAATTTTGTTAAGGATTTTTGCATCTATGTTCATCAGTGATATTGGCCTGTAGTTTTCTTTTTTTGTGGCATCTTTGCCAGGTTTTGGTATTAAGTTGATGGTGGCCTCATAGAATGAGTTTGGAAGTTGACCTTCCTCTGCAATTTTCTGGAAGAGTTTGAGTAGGATAGGTGTTAGCTCTTCTCTAAATTTTTGGTAGAATTTAGTTGAGAAGCCGTCTGGACCTGGGCTTTTGTTTGCTGGAAGATTTTTGATTACAGTTTCAATTTCTGTGCATGTGATGGGTCTCTTAAGATTTTCTATTTCTTCCTGCTTCAGTTTTTGAAAGTTGTACTTTTCTAAGAATTTGTCCATTTCTTCCATGTTGTCCATTTTATTTGCATGTAGTTCTGATAGTAGTTTCTTATGATCCTTTGTATTTCTGTGTTGTCTGTTGTGATCTCTCCATTTTCATTTCTAATTTTATTGATTTGATTTTTCTCCCTTTGTTTCTTGATGAGTCTGGCTAATGGTTTGTCAATTTTATTTACCTTCTCAAAGAACCAGCTTTTGGCTCTGTTGATTTTTGCTATGGTTTCTATTGCATTTATTTCTGCCCTAATTTTTAAGATTTCTTTCCTTCTACTAACCCTGGGGTTCTTCATTTCTTCCTTTTCTAGTTGCTTTAGGTGTAGAGTTAGGTTATTTATTTGACTTTCTTCTTTTCTTGAGGTATGCCTCTATTGCTATGAACCTTCCTTTTAGCACTTCCTGATTGATGTCAAAAAATCATCTAACTCTGTGGGTCAATATTAGATTTCTACTCTTTCTCCTTAGTGTGAGGCGAGGTTGCTGAAGATAACACAGCTACAATTGGCATGCTCTCCAGGTAATTTTTAACACAGTGCTGAAGTTGAAGAAGTATTGGTCTAGAAGACTTGTGATGGCACCCCACAAATGAAGATGGTCCCACTTCTCCTGAGAGAGCAGAAAGGAAAATACCTACATAAAACCTCCTAGTTATCACCTTTCTCTTAACTGCAGACCCAGATGTTTTTCCATGATTTGCTCCTTTGATCCTCTGTCTCCACGGTTAGTAAAAGTAAGAAACATATTCAGTAGGATCCTAGGAGTATCCTGGAGAATACCCATGTTACTAAAATCTTTACTAGTTTTTATGTCTTACAAGTTTAACTATTGATATTTTTTTAATGACCCAACTTTAAAATTAAGCAACCTTCATTTCTGCTTAAAAAAAAAGTACCATTCTGGTGAGTGATGTTGCTAGTGGGACAGGTTATACATGTGTGAGGACAGGAAATACATGAAAAACCTCAGTAATTTCCTCTTCATTTCATTGTAAATTTATTTTAAAAATAAAGTCTTTAAAAATTAAGCAACAATAACTATCTGTACTATTATTAATGTTTAGTTGTGGGTTGTGATTTTTAGGGTGTTTTTTTTTTCTGAGTCAGATGTACTGAAGATAATTTACACAGAATAAAACTGAGTAATTCTGTGTATTGCTCTAGGAATTTTGACAAATGCTTCAAGTCACATAAGTTACCATAACACTCAAGACATAGAACATATCCTTTACCTGTTTTCTTTTGTAAAATTCCTCTTGCCTTGAAGCGATTGGCAAAGAGATCTTTTTTCTGTTCCTATGATTTTGCTTTTTCCAGAATATCTTAGAAATCGAATGATCCAGCACAGAGCCTTTTAAGTCAGGCTTCTATTAGTCAGTCCCATGCACTGAAGATTCATCCATGCTGTTGGTGTGTATCAGAAGAGCACTTCTTTTTACTGTTTAGTAATATTCCATTGTACAGTGTAGATACACCACAGTAAAATGGAATGTTTATCCACTGGATTATTCATTAAACCACTGGTTTATTCATTAAACCACTGACATTTGGGTGGTTTCCAGTTTTAGAAGACTATGCATAAAACCAATATAAACCTGTTCATACAGATATTTCATTTCTCTTCTGCAAATACCTAGGAGTGGGATTGCTGGATCTTATAGTAAATGTGTGTTTAGATTTATAAAAAATTGCCGAAGAGACAGTACCATTTTGCACTTGGCACCAGCAATGCAAATTCCAGCTTCTCTATATTCTCAGCAGTTGATATTGTCAGTTTTTTTTGTTTCTTTTTGTTTTATTATATTTTTACAATGTCAGCCATTCTGATAGCTATATACCTGTATCCTATTGTGGTGTTAAATGTAGTACATCTCCCTAATGACTAATGATATTGAAAATCTTTTTATATGCTTCTTTGAAATCTGTGCATTTTATCTTACAAAATGTATGTGCAAATCATTTGCCCATTTGTTAATCTGAATTTTTTTAAACTGCACTGTTAGAAGGTTCTTCATATATTTAGCCTCTATCAGATATGGACTTTGCAAATGTATTTTCCCCATGTGTGACTCTTTCCCATTTTTTAAACAATGTCATGTTAAAAGCAGTTTTTAATTATGATGAACCTCAATTTATCATTTAAAAATTTATGGGTTATGCTTTTGATGCTCTATCTAAAAAATCTTTGCTTAACCCAAGGTCACTAAGATTTTCTTCCATATTTTCTTAGAGAAGTTTTATAGTTTGTGGGTTTACATTTAAGTTTATGATTAATTTGAATTATTTTTGGTATGCAGTTTGAAGTATGGTTGAAATTCTTCTGTTTTTGCAAATGGATTCTAATTCTGCTATAAAAAGGTACTTTTAAAATTTCAATTTTTCATTACTAACATATAGAGATATAATTTGTTTTTGCATATTGAACTTGCATCCTATTACCTTGCTAAACTCACTTTTAAAAAAAATTCTTAGGAATTTTCTACCTAGAAAACCATGTCATCTATAAATGGAGACATTTTATTTCTTCCTTTCTAATCTATAGGCCTTGAATTCCTTTTCTTTACTTACTACTTGTGCTAGAACTCACAGTAGGATACTGAATAGGATTGGTGAGAACAGACATCTTTGTTTAGATCCTGATCTTAGAGAGGAAGTATTAAGTCTGTGACAATTCAGGATAAAGCATTACATTTTTAGATTTTCACAAATGTCTTTTAAAATATTGAGGAAGTTTAAGTTCCTAGTTTCCTTAATTTTTATAAATAGGATGTTAAATTCTTCCATTTACTTTTCACATATTTTTTCAAAAAACTTGTTTTCATATTCATAAATTCTTTAGGTCAACAATATTTATGAAGTTTTATATCTGCAGAACAACTTTAAAAAGGGGACTTTATCATTCATATCTTTTGTGCTTTTGGTAAAATGTTTAACCATGTTATCTGTGACTTCTGACATTAATAATACTAGTAGTAACAAAATTCCACACCCATCCACATTTTAAAAAATGAAAATAAAGACTTGGAAATAGGAGCCAGCTAGCATCTGGTGCATCTGGTACCTGTGGGTCTCACTTATTTTTGTTTATTCATCCTGCTTTCTCAAGGCTTCTGGGTTGTTTTTTCTTTCCTAGAAAAACATGGCTAGATATAAAATTTTCAACATATCTGGTTTGTGTGATAGGACCAAGATACTTTTCTTTTTATTTTCATCTTTCCATTTTTCTGTTCAAAGAAAATCTAAGAATTCTGTGCCTCAACGAATCATTCTTACTGTCTCAACAAATGGTGCCACCAGCTTTACTCAAGTCAGAAGCCTGGAGGTCATCCTCATACCCTGTCACCCTCACCCCAAATCGTACTGCATTCACCTCCCTGACTGAGCCCCTTATCTAAGCCCCACGCCAACCATTGCCTAGTTCAAGCCTTCGTCACTGTCCTTGTCTTACACTCAAAGGTCACTTTCCTGGATCATGAGAACTAAGCCAGTTCTCAGCCTTCAAGTATCCCAGTCCTAATTAGTGTTCCAGCCCCAGTGCCTTCAGGATAACTTTCACATAACTCACCTCTGCTTTTAAGGCCCACTTTGCATGATCCCGTATCTAGAAGCCCCACATCTGCCCCGTTTATCTTATTTGGAAAGGAAAAAAATAAATAAATAAACGTGTCTAGGGCTTTGCACCTTCAGGGGTGCAGGCTGCCCACACAGAGAAAATAGGGGGCATCCATTACTCTGACACTGCTGCTCTTCAGACAGGGCCATTTATGCATGAAATGCTCTGTGAACTCACAAGAGGATAAGCCCCGACCCTAAAGTAGATGTGGTGGACAGGAGGGCCAGGGAAAACTCGGGGACTGTTTCACTAATGTCTGAGGTGAACCCGCAGGTCTCCAAACACTTACACTGTTTTTAATCCTTGTCCTAATATTGTGAGCCTCCCTGTGCACCCCCATTCTCATAGCAGCTAAATGCTTGGTTTCTTAGCCTCTCGCCACAGACCTCAGGGACCAGATACGCCCTGTGGTGGAGGGCTGTCATGTGCATTGCAGGGTATTCACAGCATTTCTGGCCGCTCCCTCTGGATCCAGTAGCTCTCAACCCCCCACAGCTGCAACAGCCAAACACGTCTCAGATATTGCCAAATGTCCCCTAAGGGAGTGAGTCGCCTGGGATGGAGAAGCCCTGCTCTGAGTGAAAAGATGCTGTGTGCTCAAGTTCAAGACGGGAAGTCTGCAAGAAAGAACCCCTAAGGAATCGAGTTGGCAGCAACCTCAGTCAAAGCAGAACAATTCCCCAGGGTCAGTGGTAAATGGGGGAAGCCGGCCTAAGCCCCTGCAGCACTCAGATCAGAGCCAGCTGTGAGGAGTGCATGTGATGAATAGAACAATTTCTCCATTGTCACGCAAAATCATTGCACTTCTCTGGATGCAGCCTGCGTTTACAACCTCATCTCTTTGTACATAACTTTTCCCTCTGTGAAATATCCTATGTCATCTTCAAGTGACTGTGTAAGGCCTACTGGCAGACCAGGAGGTTGAGATGATAAAGATTAGGGATGGTAGGTATAATGGCAGGCCATTTTTTTTTAACAATGTACATACACCTTTTTATAGGCCAGTATCATCTTTGCTTTTTAGCTAAGCAACTTCTGCTATGCATCTCCATAAACTCAATGCATTGTCAGATCAACTCTTTCTCTGCTGAGCCTCTAGAATAAACCTTCATTTCAGGATATACTTTTAAGGTAAATAAATATTTCTTCTATTTGCATTTTAAGTTCTAGAGGTAACTAAAAGCATAAAAAAGTAATGAATCAGTCTCGAACCTAACTGACTTCAGAGAGGTTATAAATGGCCACATATGCTTATTTCATTCTCTGCTTAAAATATGTATTTTCTGTGACACTATATTTTAACTAAAAAATTTCGGTTCAGAGTATTCATATATTGAATATACAAAACAGCAGGTCCCACTGATTTAGAGTAAGAACGCACACACACAAACTGGCGGGGGGAAAAAAGAGAATGAAAGTTGAAATATGTTTGATTAAACTGACTTTGATTCTACTGATGCTCTAATTTCACCCCAGGCCCAACAGTAGAAAACTCACCATACATCCTTAATAATGTTATGCAGCACTGAGGTGCTCCTATATGGATAATGGCATGTAGACACTGAGGAAGGATGGAACGAATTTATGAACCAAACAGAGATGCTTTGTGGTTTCTTTCTCTTGGAATCTTAACAAGGCCCGCTGTCACGGCATTTATTCTAGGGCTTTCCATTCTATAGGGGCACTTTGTTGACTGACTAGGGGGATGATTTCAGACACTGCTTATGGGTTTTCAAAAGAGAAGTCTGACTAATTATTATGTAGCAACATGGCTCTTAGGTGACATCTCTTTGCTTAGACACGCTGAGGGCGCGTCGCCGTCACTTACTGTCTCCGCGGCACAGCAGAGGCCCCAGTTTATACGCTGCTTCTGAGTGCGGCCGGCCAGTGTCTGTGATCACAATCCTAGTCACCGGCAGATGTTCCTTATAAGAGAGGAACCCAGTGTCATTGGTCCTGAAAGACAGTAACGACAACAACAAGGCTCTTAAACTATCCCGATTAACAGAGTCAGAAAGGAAACAACAGTCCTTATTGCATTTCAAAGCCAAGATGTCCTGAGCTGAATGGATACCCATAAAAGGGTCGGGAGCAAAGCGCTCATCTGAGGATGGAAAAACAGGGCAGTGTTTTAGCGTTCCTTGCAGTCCGAATATAGCTGGTGCTTTTAAGTTCTGTTGGCCACTTTTTGCCTTTTAAATGAGATGGTTACTCCATTGCCATTTAATGTAATGATTGATAGTGGGTTTTTAGATCTATCGTTTTGGTATTTATTTCTTATTTTTCCTCCCACAGGACATCTTGCATTTCTGCTCCCCCTTTCATGCCTCCTCTTGGTTTACTCCATATTTCTTTTGGTATTCAATTTTATTTTTTCACTCACTCTTTAGCTATATATCTGCTTATTTTATTTTAATATTTGCTTCATGGATTATAAGACGCATCCTTAATTCATCACAGTCTACTTAGATTTTATGTTGTATTACTTAAAATGTCATAAGCTTCCTATGGGATAATTTTTAACACCCTTCCTACACAAACACCTGTTCTTTATGCCATGGTTGCAATATATTTTAAATCCAGATGCTACAAGCTTTATAATACAATTAAATAGTGAATTTTAATTTATTTAATCAAGAGAAAAATTTAAACACTGCTTTTTCCATTTACTGACATATTCATGATTCCCAGTGCCCTTCATTCCCGCCTGAAGATCTATTTTAAATGGTCTGTTTAGCCTGAAGAATTTCCATCACTATTTCTTATGGTACAGTTCTGCTGACAACAAATTCTCTCTGCATTTGTTTAATCTGAACAGGACTTTATTTTACTTTCATTTGTGAAATGTATTTTTGTCCTCTGTCAAAGTCTAGGTCGACACTGCCTTCTCTTTCCCCACAAAAGGTGTCATTTCATTGTCTTCTGATGGGAGGTCACCTTCATTTGCATCCTGATTACCCTGTGTGGAAGGTGTTCCACCAGATTCACCCAAACTGACTACTTTCAAAACATCATTGAAGTTGTATTAGTTATCTGTTGATACTAATGCATAACAAATTATCCCCCAAAACAAAGTGGTAGCTTAAGACCTTTTATATAATCTGTGATTCTTCTGCTTTACGACCCTCTGGTTCAGCATCTCAAGGCTACACTCAAAGCGTTGGCAAGGATTGAAGTCAACTCAGTGCTCGGGTGGGGAAGGCTCACTCCTGTGGCTACTGGCAGTATTCTACTACTTGCTGGGCACTGAACTGAAAGCCTTGGGTATTCACCAGCTGCTGGTTGAGGGTGACCCTCGAATCTTTGTCCACAACAGCTCACAACATGGCAGGCTGCTGTATCAAACAAGAAGGCTAGAAGATGCAGAGTGAATTTCAAGCATGTTAGAAGTCATAGTCTTTTGTAACTCAGTCTCTGAAGTGACATCTCATCATTTTACCATATACTATTCTTTAAGAGCAAGTCACAAGGTCCATGCAACACATAAGAGAAGGAAATCACACAGTGGTGTGAATAACAGGCAGTGTGGATAATTGGGGGCCATCTTGGGGGCTTGCTTCCAGAGATGTTTATTAAGCAAATTTGAGAGATTTTCAGCCATGGTTTCATCAAACGATATATACTTTTGCCTCATTTTATTTCCTGCCGCTCTGGGACTCCAATTTCTTGCCTGTTAAATCATAGATATTTTCCCACAAGCCACAAAGGGTCTGTCAATTTTTCTTTCAAAATTTTTTTTTTCCTGCATTCTTCAGATTGAATGATTTATACTGATCTGTCTTCAGGTTTACTGAAGATTTCTTTTGCTAACCCCCATAAGAGTTGAAATCTATGCAGTGAATATTTAACTTCAGATGTTGTACTTTTCTGTTCTAAAATGTACATTTGCCTCTTTAATAAAGTTCTAATTTATCTGCTTAGAATACCCTTGGTTCCTTTGTGATTACTTTTACCTTTAATTTTTTATACATTTTTTTTAAGAGTTGATTTAATATGTTTGCCTGCTAATAAGACACCAGTGACCCAGCACCTGTTTCTTTTTTTTTTTTTTTTTGGATGGCAGTAGATTTATTTTCAAAAACAATGCAAGCAAGAAGATAGCGGAGGTACATCTTTAAAATACTGAAAGACAAAAAAACAAACAAACAAACAAACCTGTCATCCTAAAAATTTTCAGAGAGAAAAAAGGATTACTCACATAAGATAAATAACTTATATTAAGAAAGCTATTATATTTCTAACTGTACCTGTTTCTGCTGGAACTTTTATTTTCTTGACTTTGGATCAAAGTTTGCTTTTTTTTTTTTTTTTTTTTTTGGAATAAGCAACCATTGCTACAATATTCTGGATTTTATGGGTGATACACTGTAGAGACTCTAGAATCTGCTTTCCTTCTCAGAAGGCTTGGTTTTTGTTTTCACAAACAGTTAAATCACAACCTTATCACAATAAACGCTGGAGGCTTGTTTTTACTTCATCGGGGTGGTCCTGGGTCAGTTTCACTGGTAGTTTTCAATCATACTCAGTTTGGGGACATAGTCTTTGCTGTAAAGGCCTGGACCTTCTGTCATTTCTATATCTAGGGCTTTACAAAGCCCAAGTCAACCAAGGAGACTTACACTCCCAATCTGGTCTCTCTGGTGGTTGCTGCTGAAATCCCTGTATCGCGGGATCAGTGGTCCAGCTGCATCTCTCTGCTTGGTTCCTAGAAATCGCCCCTGTGCATGTACAGCTCAGAGGTCAGGGTTCTAGAGGAGCTGATACAGTGGTCTCCTCTCAAGTGGTTTTCTCCATTCCAAAATGTCCAGAAATCCATTTCCAGTCATTCTGGTTGCTCTGAATCTTCTTCTGATACCTGCAGCTGCCCCCACCTCCACAACCCCGCACCCAGACTCTAGTAACCTCTTTGAGTTCTAGCCACCCCATGGCAGGTGATCTGGTGAGTAGTTTCAAAGAAAAGGCATCTAAACATAAATCTCATCCACTGATACTCCCTTCTTTGAAGGGTTGAAGGCTCACAACCCTGGGAGTTTCTGCCTACATTTGGTTATTTTCCACTTGCTTCAAGTTCAGTTCAGTTCAGTTCAGTCACTCAGTCCTATCTGACTCTTTGTGACCCCATGAACTGTAGCACATGATTCATGGGGTCGCAAAGAGTCAGACACAACTGAGCGACTGAACTGAACTGAACTGTAGCATGCTAGGCCTACCATCACCAACTCCTGGAGATTACCCAAAATCATGTTCATTGAGTCAGTGATGCCATCCAACCATCTCATCCTCTGTCGTCCCCTTCTTCTCCTGCCCTCAATCTTTCCCAGCATCAGGGTCTTTTCCAATGAGTCAACTCTTCGCATGAGGTGGCCAAAGTACTGGAGTTTCAGCTTTAGCATCATTCCTTCCAAAGAAATCCCAGGGCTGATCTCCTTCAGAATGGACTGGTTGGATCTCCTTGCAGTCCAAGGGACTCTCAAGAGTCTTCTCCAACACCACAGTTCAAAAGCATCAATTCTTCAGCGCTCAGCTTTCTTCACAGTCCAACTCTCATATCCATACATGACCACTGGAAAAACCATAGTCTTGACTAGACGGACCTTTGTTGGCAAAGTAATATCTCTGCTTTTGAATATGCTATCTAGGTTGGTCATAACTTTCCTTCCAAGGGGTAAGCGTCTTTTAATTTCATGCCTGCAATCACCATCTGCAGTGATTTTTCAGCCCAAAAGAATAAAGTCAGCCACTGTTTCCACTGTTTCCCCATCTATTTGCCATGAAGTGATGGGACTGGATGCCATGATCTTAGTTTTCTGAATGTTGAGTTTTAAACCAACTTTTTTACTCTCCTCTTTCACTTTCATCAAGAGGCTTTTTAGTTCCTCTTCACTTTCTGCCATAAAGATGGTGTCATCTGCATATCTGAGGTTATTGATATATCTCCCAGCAATCTTGATTCTAGCTTACGCTTCTTCCAGCCCAGTGTTTCTCATGATGTACTCTGCATAGAAGTTAAATAAGTAGGGTGATAATATACAGCCTTGACGGACTCCTTTTCCTATTTGGAACCAGTCTGTTCTTCCATGTCCAGTTCTAACTATTGCCTCCTGACCTGCATACTGGTTTCTCAAGAGGCAGGTCAGGTGGTCTGGTATTCCCATCTCTTTCAGAACTTTCCAGTTTATTGTGATCCACACAGTCAAAGGCTTTGGCATAGTCAATAAAGCAGATGCAGATGTTTTTCTAGAACTCTCTTGCTTTTTCGATGATCCAGAGGATGTTGGCAATTTGATATCTGGTTCCTCTGTGTTTTCTAAAACCAGATTGAACATTTGGAAGTTCACAGTTCATGTATTGCTGAAGCTTGGCTTGGAGAATTTTGAGCATTACTTTACTAGCATGTGAGATGAGTGCAATTGTGCGGTAGTTTGAGCATTCTTTGGCATTGCCTTTCCTTTGGGATTGGAATGAAAACTGACCTTTTCCAGTCCCATGGCCACTGCTTAGTTTTCCAAATTTACTGACATATTGCGTACAGCACTTTCACAGCATCATCTTTCAGGATTTGAAATAGCTCTACTGGAATTCCATCACCTCCACTAGCTTTGTTTGTAGTGATGCTTCCTAAGGCCCACTTGACTTCATGTTCCAGGATGTCCAGCTCTAGGTGAGTGATCACACCATCATGATTATCTGAGTCATGAAAATCTTTTTTGTACAGTTCTTCTGTGTATTCTTGCCACCTCTTTTTAATATCTCTGCTTCCTTTAGGTCCATACCATTTCTGTCCTTTATTGAGCCCATCTTTGCATCAAATAGTCCTTGGTATCTCTAATTTTCTTGAAGAGATCACTAGCCTTTCCTATTCTATTGTTTCCTCTATTTCTCTGCATTGATGGCTAAGGAAGGCTTTCTTATCTATCCTTGCTTCAAGTAGGTGTTTTTAATAAATAGTTTTCCTGGGATTATAAATGTTATCTGGGGTTAGGTTAGTTCTACACAAGCTACTTAAGCATAAGCAGAATTTAATATGAAAAGTTTCAAAATCTTATTTTTAAATATTATTTTTAATGAATAAAATGTCATGCAGGGATAGGAGAGTTATTGGTGACTGACGTTGTTGTTTAGTTGCCACGTCATGTCTGATTCTTTAGTGACCCCATGGACTGTAGCTGGCAGGCTCCTCCGTCCATGGGCTTTCCCAGGCAAGAATACTGGAGTGGGCTGCCATTTCCTTCTCCAGGCACTCTTCCTGACTCTAGGACTGACCCCGCATCTCCTGCATTGGCAGGTAGATTCTTTACCACTGAGCCACCTGGGAAGCCTATTGGTGATTAGATTAGTTTTTTAAAAAAAATTTTTATTCACATTTTAAAATACACTGTGGGCATTTGTGTGTGTGTGTGTGTGAAGGCAGCAAGAATAAAAAAGTATCTTCCAAAAATAGTAGAAAATTTGAAAAACTGGGCTTTAAGTAAGAGAGACAATGTTCTTCATGATGAACACATAACAATAAAAGTACAATGATGACTGCATACAGATGCCTCCTTTAGAGGCATAAAATAATCTGCTTTTTGATCTAACACAGTCTTTGATATTTTTCAAATGAATAAATGTAATGTCAAATGAATAAATAAAACATTTCAAGCTCAATATAAAATCTAAATATTGTCGATTTCCTTTTTCAAAATATGATAAACAGAATATCAGTTTTTCATAGTATAATGCATCCTTTAAGAAAATAAAAGAGCTACATGTTTAAGTAATTGTGGGAAAGTCTAAGCTTACATATTTAAAGGTTTATAGGCAAGACTACTGAAGAGATATGTTAGTTTTAAATATATTTATTTAAATATAATTTATGTAAATTTTAATATATTTATGTAACTATGTTTTGAGAATATAATTCTTAATTATTCTTAATTTCAAAGATAATGATAATTGACTCAAAATGAAAAGCAAGCATGAACCAGATGCCTCTGTTTCATCATATCACAAAAATAAAAGGTGCATGACTCATGCTCTATTACCACAACATTCAAATAAAAAGATCACAATCTTCCCATCTAGAAATCAGATTAGTTGCAATACATTTCATCAAACATACCTTTATCTCATTTCTTCACTGTACTAAGTTGTTCAGTATCTACCTAGCTACATAGTGGCAGTGAGTCATTTAAAGCTAATAATGAACTTGATTTGCATAAGGGCCATGACAATCACCATTCATCCCGGCCAGCGTCACAGTTGCAGCGATACTGAGAGTCAGCGCAGCTCCCCTCCAGTCCACAGCTACATTGGTGAGGAGCAGGCAAAGAGCCTCCCCAGTAAGTTTGTGTTTCATTGGTTCTTCCAACCCACCAGCTTAGAGGGGTTCCATCTGAAAAATAAAGGTGAGAAAAACGACACCTGCTTTATAACCTGTGACCTTCCATCCCAGTATAATTCCCTTCTTTCCCAAATCATTAAAAAAAATGAAAGGAGGAAAGACTGGTTTGATGTAGTGATATTCCAAACTTCATAACTGATGGTATTTCCTTAAGAAAACTTTAAAAAATATATTTTATTATTTAAGCTTAAATGATTGATATATTTTTCTTTGAATAGGAAAGAAACCAGCAGTTTCTATTTAATTCAGGCATAATATAAAAAAAAAATGTACTGAGAGTTCACACATGACATTTCTTTAAAAATAATTTTTTGAAACAACAAGGCATCAAATTATAATCCACAGGAATTAACATATGAGAAACAAAATTGATTTGAGAACATAATATGCCTACTGGAACATTATGAAATGCTGTGTAAAGTCAGTGATTTATCTCAATATACTTATCGACTAAAGATAAACTAGCTGTTTAGGCATGGTATGGCATTCCCTCACTATGATTCAAGATATATTCGAAAGTACATATTTTTTCTTCTGTTTACTGGCTTGGCTACTTCTTCAGAGACTACAGAAATAACACTGAAAGATCTTTATGCCCAAAGCAAATACGACACTCAAAAACAAAGTTTCCCTCAACCAAATGCATTTCTTTCTATGATGAATGTTCAGTTACCAACTCCTTCACGGAGCTAAGACTAAAATGATGCCAAGAAGCTAGAGCAAGGAATAGACGGAACATTTAGATATGGTTTGCAGGAAATCTGTCTTAGGGGAAAAACAAGTTAGAGGGGAAAAATCACAGTCACTGGAGAGTCAGGGCGTGAGAAGAAGGCAACATCAAATCAGTCAGCTCTTTAAAGGTGTGCGATCATCTTTCCACTGACTTTCAAACCTTTCAAGTTGTGGCCACTAGCCTTCCTTTTTCTAATTTCTCCCTTACTTACAAATGCCAATGCTCATAAATCTTACTATTACATTGGATCTGTGCTCATGCAGGTAAGTTCTCACTCAGCATTACTATACATTCCTGTGCACTGTGCCAAGAAATCAAGGAGCTGTTGGAGGCTTATGTTAACGTACTACTCAATATCAACAATCTTCATTCTCTTTAACTGCATGATTAACTCATCAACTGAAGGCAAAACCTACTTGAAACATTTAATAGATCTATTTCGACATTCTGCTTAAAACATTATGTGGTTATAGATTTTTAAAAAATAAATCATTATTCTTAAATACTGAATAGTATTTTCACATCTAAATTTGCTATCTTCCCTAGGAAGTAGAAACCACTGAATATTTTAAGGATACCAAATACCTCTGATTTCCTTAGTCTTATTGAAGTGTCCTAAAGAATTTATATAAGAAAGAATTAAGAAAAGCATGAGAAAATTTTAAAGTTGAAATTAAAACAATAAAATATCAGGAATGACGGTGGATCACTTCTACTCCCATAGTTATGAATAAAATTTCAAATGGCTTAAGTATTCCCACTGACCACCCTTCCAGTGTGCCGAGCTGGAGGACCCACATCTCGCTGGAAACATTTTCATAAACATTTCCACTTTATTCATCCATAATCACAGCACCATTATTGCTTGATGCTGTTATAGTTTCAAGATTTGAAACTGTAAATTTAACTTGTCTCACACCTCCTTCCTGATCTTTCCCGTACATTCCTTATTGCAACCTCAAAATCCAAACTGTTCCTTCTTTTCCACCTCAAATCCATTCTATATGGATTCTAGGGTCATGGACCTGAAAAAAATCTGTGTATTCAATGGCTACCCCCAGCCCCGGTTCTAGAGCCTTCTAGAGTTTACTATTCTCTTCGCCAGTGGCTCCCAAGCCTGGCTGAAACACCTGGGGAGCCTCAAGAGCAAGATGTGTGGCGCCACCAGCCCTGACGGCAGGAAACACTTTCACACTCACTGCCATCCCCTCGCCGTCGTGTGGGGCTCGGCTCACTCACTGGCATCCTTGGGGATTTTGTTTTCTTGTTCTTTTAGAGTTTGACTCATTTGTGACTCTGACCATTGTCTTTCCTTTTCTTTCTTCTCTAGTCAAGCAACTTAGTTTCATTTTGTTTCATCACATTCATTTACCCTTCTGTATTTATGGTTCTCTTTTCTCTTAGAAGGGTTTCCCTTGTGGCTCAGCTGGTAAAGAATCTGCCTGCAATGTGGGAGACCTGGGTTCAATTCCTGGGTTGGAAAGATCCCCTGGAGAAGGAAAATGCTACCCTCTTCAGTATCCTTTGTTCAGGGGGTCACAAAGAGTCAGACATGACTGAGTGACTTTCAATTTTCCTCTTAGACTACACTTCCATACTTGCTTATCTATTTATATAGATTCCAAGATAGATATTCACTAACAATGAACCATCAGTCGCATACTAAACTGGTAGGATCACTGTAAGCATGATGCACTGGAGAGCTGGAAAGAGAGGTGAGTGAAGTGAAGTTGCTTAGTCATGTCTGACACTTTGCAACCACATGGACTGTAGCCCACCAGGCTCCTCAGTCCATGGAATTTTCCAGGCAAGAGCACTGGAGTGGGTTGCCATTTCCTTCTCCAGGGGATCTTCCCAACCCAGGGATCGAACCCGGGTCTCCCACATTGCAGGCAGACGCTTTACCGTCTGAGCCACCAGGGAAGCTCACTTCAATTTCACTTTATATGTGTTGCCCCACCCTCCACCTGGTGGCATGGAGGTGTCTAGACAGAAGAATCTGTATTGGACAGAGGAGCGAGGAGGACATCAGAGCTTCTTAAACAGTACAGGGTCCTGATGGAAGCAGTGTTTCTTAAAGGTTAATTTTCTTTACACAGATTAATCGTGTGGATGCTACATTGGGTGGGTAGGAGATAAGGACTGATGGCCAGTTGAGAGGCCAGTAGGAAAGGTCTTGCAATAGCTTCATGTATCCAGTCATTAAAGCCTACATCAAGGCAGACCTGGTGGGACTCGAGATAGTCTCACATAATGAGATGTTCTAAAGGGAGAAAACACAAACTAGAATCAGAATTTAGGAGCAGAAACTGATTATTAAAGGTAGAATAAGAGAAAGAGTTAAACATGGTTTTCTGATTCCTATTTGAGCTACTGGGGAAAAAAAAAAAAAAAAAAAAAAAAAGCCATGTTTCCAGCAGCCTGCTCTAATTTTCAGTTATACCCAGAGGGTAACTTGTCAACAATCCGTGAAAGAGTCACACGGAAGAGTCACTTTCAGAAAACGGAGTCATATTTTTATTAGCTCTTTCCCATGATAAAAACAAACTGAATGTGTCACTTGCCCTTTACAAGGGACTGACACTGAGCATTCACCGAGTATGAGGAGGAAGCCCTTTCTGTGCAGCCCTCCAATTGAGGCCAGAAAGAGACGCCAGAGACAGTCAAGGCTTTGAACAAAGCTCAGTGTCAGCTGACCTTGTTCTTTTCTTCAGGCAACAGCATCTCCGTGACTTCCCGACTGTGACAGGCTTGCTAAACACTTGGGAAGCACACGCCCTGGGCAGCCCTATGCCAGCACCTTGGCAGGATTAAACTCTGCAGGAGCTGGTGCAGTAAGGCACCCCATGGGTAGGGGGACGGATGCCCCAGTTCACTTACCTTCCTTGCTTACTAGCGGCGACTTCTTGCAGTAGTAGGTTAGCTCCTGCTCACAGTGCTCTGCGCGGTTCATGGTGGCCAGGAGCTGCTCCATGCTGGCCACATACTCGAAAAACCCAGTGTAGGGGTTCTCTGGGTTGGTATTTCGGACTCTTGTGACATCAGAGCCATTGTGCTGTATGATGGTCCATGCAGTTTCTTGTATGCAGAAATGGGGGAAGAAAGAGAGGAGACCATCACTAGTCTGCAAAAGTTAAAATAAATAAAGAAAATCAAAATCACCTTTTATCTGAGTCAAATTTTTCTAGTCATCAAACCTCTCTGAGAGGTAGAATCAACAAAAATGGATTCTTAAAATTTTAAAATTATAGTAAAATGATTATTTTCTGTGAAGTTTATATGATTGTCATGCATTTGCAGTGTTTTTATTCTACTTTTTCATAAAATTCAGCCAGAAAGCATTCATGGTAAAAATATTAAGAAAACTGATTATTAAATTTTGTACATTTCATCAAATCTGACATTCTACTTTTAAAAGATGCATCATTAATTTTGTTTAAGAAAGAAAAGAATAATGCTGCCTATTATAACTGTAAAACACTGCTGATTGTTGATACATCCTGAATTCAGAGATGTTACAGTATGAAAAAAATGCATCTTTGAATCTTTAAAATATTTTAAATTACATAACATAAGCAATGATTTATCCATCCTTGGAAATCATCCATGCTGCCAGCAAAAAGAAAGTCAACTTTTTATGGCCCATATATCTCCCTTCAGACAACTTTTAATTATGAGTGTACATCTATTTCCCTTTTAAATCAAGCTTCAGAGCACTTTTTTTAATAATATGGGAAAATGTACAAAATATTTAAGTGGGGAATGCAGGATACAAAACTATATGTAATATGATTAATCTACATACACAAACACATGCACATCAATACATATTCATAGGACACAGATGTTAGGAAATTACACCAGAATTACCCCTATTTCTTTTAAAGTCAAATTTGAAATATTCATTTAGGTACCATGCGACCTGCACAGTTATGCGGTGCAATAGCAAGTTATGCTTCTGAATGCGTGGTGCAGCATCAGCATCTTGACTCACAAGAAAAATAAAACATCTCTGCGTGTGTGCGAGAGCTACCACTATTGGTCCTGAATGTCTGCAAACATTTCCATCACACTGATTACCAAAATTATTTAGATGAAACAAAAACCCTACAAGGGTTGTAACAGAAGATAGACATATTGTATCTGTCTTTCAACTTTCCCAGCAATCAACTTCATATTATATTTACCATGATATACGCAGGCCTAAGAACACATTAATCAAAAGGCCTCTGATTTAATAGGTGAGAAACAGATGGGAAGTTGTCAAAACTCTGCTATAAATGTGCCGTTAAGTCACATAACTCTTCGGTATTACAGGGGAAGAGTCTAAATTGGAGGAAAACAGTCGGTAGAGATACCCAGCCCCCCTGTTTTCAGCGAATACATTCACATGGATCAACACAATCAGAACAAGGAATTCCACTCCCACCCCTCTCCTGGTCATCAGAATTTTGAATAGAGAAGCCTATTAAATAAATGAGACATGAGGCAAATTTGACAGCCATATTCTCTTCCATGAGTGGAACATAATTTTTCTCTGAAACCATAGCCTTTTATAGCAATAAAAACCATTGCTTTCATTTCCACCTTGAATTTCAGCTGACTGAAAAGCCTGATCAGTAAATTGTTTTCCTCAAAGAGGACATGATATACAAGCTAGTGAAATTAATTATGGATGGCCAGACAGCAGGACAGCGAGATCACCAGGAGAGCCGAGTTTGCGGATCTGGCACGGGTCAGCACCCTTAAGAAAGTCAAGTGAAATCTGAGCCTCCATTTCCAAATTCTAAAAAAAAAAAAGGTGAGGGGGAGAATATAGGAGGCAATATATTAATTCTGAAATTCTATCATTTTAGCCACACAGTCTTGGCTATTAGAAATTTAAGACTATTAACTGGGCAAATGTGTTAACCTAGCCTCTGCTGGACTCTGCTTTTATTATTCAGCAGAACCATTCATCCTTTATTGTAGGGAATCAATGGCGTGGGTGAAGCAGCTCACCTCTGGCTGAGTAGCTGTCAAAAGAGCTGGACAATAAACCTACTTGAAGCCTTTGTCTCTTTGCCTTTCAGGTCACCCTTAGAGGGACTTCCCTATCGTTTAGCATCCTCTGGGTCATGATGAACACATCATGTTCTTTCAAGGTCTCTTAAGGTGTTGTAAGCAATCCAAGGCCACAGTGCATGTCAGCTGCTAAAGGGCAGCTCAGAGAAATGTCTCCTTTTGAAATTCTAAAATTTCCATATTATGATAGTTTCTGCAAGCGAGTTCACTTTCAATAAAGAGTGCTACAAAGATGAAGCTATGCGGACACTGCACTTATCAGCAATTAAGATGTCCAGGGCAAAGGAGAGGGAATGAAAGCATCACAGTGGATTCTGGGCAATGGACATGAGGGCCCAACATCCAGGCTCCATTTCTCATGTGTTTTACTAACAGAGGAATCTCTGCAAACTGTTATACTGTTCTTTTGGACATGATCATGGTATCCAATGTTTCTACAAATACCTGCTTAGAAATTACAACTATAAAAGACAAAGACTTCACTATGCGTAATTCAGTGTTCTGTGATTTATTAAATTGGGTTTTCCCACTGGTCTGTAAGCTCTACTAGAAGAATGATGGATTCTAATTCGCTAATCATAGCACCTCTAGTGCGTGGCTGGGCACAACATGCAGAGAAAGACACTAGTTACTGAAGGGATAAATAAATGAGTGACTAGAACCAAAGCACTGCCCACACTAGAGCACAGTCTTCCAGGCGATCTGTGTGATCTCCTTTTAGCTGCTTTCGAACTTTGGAAATAGTAGACATCTGATGCGACTGCAAAATAATGCTAAGGCTGCAACTGTGAAGGGTATGAGACCTCCCACTTGCAAGCTAACAAGTTATCTTGCCTTCTATGTGCACACTAGAGTTGCACCATGAGACAGGGACCCCTAAAATACGAGACTTGGAGCTTACAGAGGATGGCTGGCACACCTCCACCCCTCCTAAGAGTGAGAGGACTCTGGAACGCAACAAATCTTCTTCAAGGAGGAGGCGGGCAAGTCCTCAGGTGTTTATCACTCTTAGAAGGTAGGCAAATAAATCTGCAGGAGATAAGCTTTGAATTTCTCCAGAGAAGTCCACTATCTCTAACTTGTAAGACATATTTAAATCATCCTTTAACACAGACTTACTTTGTTGTTGTTGTTGTTTGTTTTGCTTAGAAAGAAAGTCGTTGTTTCCTTATAACAAGTAATTCCTGTCTACAGGCCGGCAAATTCTACCTGCTAGAGGCTGTCTGGGTTCCTCTGCTGTGGAAGAAGCTGGTTTTGCCTCGACCGGCACAGTCATTTCAGTATTACCGACGTAGAGATATGTCTGTTCTTTGAAACATCTTACAGCTGGCTATTACATCTTACCAGTTTCCTCATTAGTAAAGTGAAAGTGAAAGTCGCTCAGTCGTGTCCGCCTCTTTGCAACCTCATGGACTATACAGTCCATGGAATTCTCCAGGCCAGAATACTGGAGTGGGCAGCTGTTCCCGTCTCCAAGGGATCTTCCAAACCCAGGGATTGAACCTAGGTCTCCTGCATTGCAGGCAGATTCTTTACCAGCCAAGCCACCAGGGAAGCCCCCTCATTAGTAAAGTGAAAGGGAAAGTGAAATCGCTCAGTTGTGTCCGACTCTTTGCGACCCCATGGACTGTAGCCTACCTGGCTCCTCCGTCCATGGGATTTTCCAGGCAAAGTTACTGGAGTGGGGTGCCATTTCCTTCTCCAGAGGATCTTCCATTATTAGTAAGGTAAACATTACATAAAATCTTCAAAACGTGTTTAGCTTTTATTTTTTATATCTGTATAAGAGTCATGATTTAATTTTTTTGAAAATGATCCTTTACCAAATGCAAAGAGAGTTGTCAAGGTAGGGAAACACAGGGAAATGAGTAAAGAGAGAGAGCAGAAAAATCTATGAAATTAATATACATGCTAAAACACTGAAAGGCATTTTAGCTCTACTGGTGTAGACCTGAAGTGATTTCTCTCCCTGAAGTGATTTCTAATATATAGACTGTATGTTAAGCAACTGAGTAATTAAGAACTTGATTTATCTTGGGCTGACTGCTATTTTTTAATGTGATAACAGTGTAAAGAAAAAAAAAAATGCTGTTTAAGCAACACAGTTGCAGAGTGCGTATTCCTTCAGGATTAATAGCTGCGGGTGATAGAGGTGATAAAGACTTGAAGAACAGGCCGGAAGTGCTGTGTTAAGGAAAGCTGAGAGATAAAAAAGCAGCTAGCATCCTGGGGCAAAACTGCATGTAAACAAGGCGCATTTAAATAATGGTAGTTAGTTACTGACTCTCATAGCTATTAGGAAGGCCTCTATTGTTGAAATCCCTGTAGTAAAGATAGTTTTGCTGTTTTAAGTCTCACACTCTCCAGCCTTCTCATGAAAGGGTCTCAGGAGCCCTTATCTCGGAATCACATGGGGAGCTTGCATTTAATAGAGCAGAGACCCAGGTCTTGGTCTCTAAACTTACTGAGTCAGTGAAACTAAATCCAGGAGCCTTGGAAGTGGGTGCCCAGGAAAAGGTGAGCTTAAGCTATAGAATTATCATTTCCACAAAACTTCAAAAGCCACAGCTGTACCGCTTCATCACTTTCTCCACACTGAAAAGATGTCCTCACAGTGTAATGTTTGATGAGACATTTCTTACATAAAACTATTTCAATATAGAAAAGGCTTTCATGAAGAAGAAGAAGAAAAAAAAAAGCCCTGTACATTACAACAGAGACAACCACTGGGATTCACATTATCCTAAAATTTTTTAAATTTTATTTAGAAGACTGTTTTTAGAAAAAATTTTCAGACTTTTAAGTTTCGGAAATTATCCATTCAAATGAGATTTTCTTTGTATCTTTTAGCTTGTAATGGTTAAAGGAATTTAAATCCATGTGGATTCATCTGTTGGATAGTAATTCTTAACTAAGAATTTTTTCTTTAGTTACACATTTGAAAACTACCAATCCAGCCTTTTGTCTTGCCTTCAAAATTGGTATGCCTGATTGCTGTACCTTGAGGATAGGTTATTGGTTACAGGCAATGAGATGCTGATAGAATGTAGCCTTTTCTAGAGGAAACATTTTCAGGCTGGGAGACAGATCCAGGTTTCAGCTCTTGATCTATCCCTAATGATATTCCTCAGCCTGCCTCCCTGAACTTCCCTGAGTCTTGCTTTTCTCATTTGCAAAACCAGATCAGTAAGGAAAGTCTCAAGTTGTAACATGTATTTTTCACTGGCTTGTTACATTCTGGGACTGTCACTTTTGTTTGAATATATTTCAACATTCTGGAGCTTCTGAAAACACTTTGCTGTCTCCTAACTGGATTATCTGTGTCTCTGTCTTCCACTGCTTGCTCTTTAAAGGGTTTTAAGCTTTGTGAATGTCCTCTTTTTCATTAATACTTTTTGATAACCTTGGTAAAGCACCTCAAGGAACTAAAATAGGCATTAGTAATGTAATATAATAAGGTAAA
Source organism: Bubalus bubalis (assembly GCF_019923935.1). Lineage (NCBI taxonomy): Eukaryota > Metazoa > Chordata > Mammalia > Artiodactyla > Bovidae > Bubalus > Bubalus bubalis. Next base: position 3,346,855 of record NC_059174.1, on the reverse strand, counting down.
TGTTGATTTATTAGAAAATAAAATAATTCCTCTCAATAAAGTGAAATTAATAATTTCTTTACCATTGAGATGGTCATGAAAAATGCACACGGCCTATAAATTACTAAAGTATTATGCATAAAAACATAACATAGCCAATGTATGTATGTGTATCAGATTCTCCTCATTTATGAATTTGGCTACTCACTAAAACTTATTTGAATCCCCAAATCAGTTCTTGAGGCGTTCCTGCATGTCTGCAGGTACAAAGCCAAAAAAATTAAAAGTTGCCCAATATGAATTTCAGTTGCCCAGCTGAAGTTGAACAGAGCCAGGCTGTGACTCCTTGCTTCAGCTCTCATCCTGTAAACATGTATTCTATTTGTCCCATGTTCTTTGTTGATTTCACTCTGGTTCCTAAGCACAAGAAGGCTATGTTGTTGTGCCTCCTTGCAACACATGGGATAAATACACTTCCTTCAGGTATGAGTTCTGGTGCTGTTGGTTGTGAGTTCAATGTTAATGAATTAACAGAATACATTAAATAAGGTGTCTTTAATCTGAAACACAAGTGAAACAAGGTTATACATTGATCAGTTGAGAATACTGTGACTAGAAGCGTGCAGGAATTTAAGTGAAAGTTAAAGTCGCTCAGTTGTGTCCAACTCTTTGCTTCCCCATGGTCTATACAGTCCATGGAATTCTCCAGGCCAGAATACTGGAGTGGGTAGCCTTTGCCTTCTCCAGGGGATCTTCCCAACCCTGGATCGAACCCAGGTCTCCCACATTGCAGGTGGATTCTTCACCAGCTGAGCCACAAGGGAAGCCCAAGAATACTGGTTACCTAATCTTACTGTAATTCCCTGGAAGCAATGGTCCAGTATTCATAAATTCAAGTGACTGTGGTTATTTTATAGAACATAACTATCACGGATAATGAGAATTCTGTGTGCGTGTGTGTGTGTGTGGTGTTTCTTAGAGCTCTAAGAATACAGACACTTAGCAACTTTGAGGTGTCTGAACCGCAGAATCAAAACTTCATAAAGCAAGTACATGGGCATAGTTCAGGGTGCTTGGTGGCAACACAGGATTCACAGGGATGCAGTGACAGATTGTTGAATCTCACTCAAAACCCTCATTAAACAGGAAAAAAATCAAAAAGTTATTTGACACCTGAATTCATATTGTTCAATTGCAAAATTTTCCTTTTCTGTCTGTGAAGTCTTCTCACACTTACTATGTTTAATTCTCACAAATACAACAGCTGCTACTGCTGCTAAGTCACTTCAGTAGTGTCCGACTCTGTGCGACCCCATAGACGGCAGCCCATCAGGCTCCCCCGTCCCTGGGATTCTCCAGGCAAGAACACTGGAGTGGGTTGCCATTTCCTTCTCCAATGCATGAAAGTGAAAAGTGAAAGTGAAGTCACTCAGTCGTGTCCGACTCTCAGTGACCCATCAGGCTCCCCCGTCCATGGGATTTTCCAGGCAAGAGTACTGGAGTGGGGTGCCATTGCCTTCTCCACAAATAGAGCAGGCTGTTCTCTAAAGTTTGAAAACTGTAAGTCTAAAATAGCTATGCTCAAAACTGGCTCCACAATAAGTATCAAATGGGAAGGTTTTTAAAAATATTGATTTTGATGTCTCACCCTAACCCTCCTGCCTCAGGGTGCTGCCTGGGAATCCGTACTGTGGAGAGCAGGGAATTTCGTTGATGGGATAAACATGTAAGAATCGTTAGCTGTCTTAGGTTACTTTGGCATGTGGAGCAGTGCTATGGTCTGAATGTTTGTGCACCCCACCAAAACTCATATGTTGAATCACTCACCCCCAAAGGTAATGTGAAAAGCACGTGGCACCTTCTGTGAGGTCATGAGGTCAAGAAGGAGGTGTTCTCATGAGTGGGATTAGTGCTCTTACAAAAGAGACCCTGCAGAACCCCTTCTATCACTATCACATGAGGGTATAAGAAGTCTTAAGTCTGGAAGAGAGCTCTCATCTGACAGGGCTGGCGCCATGATCTTGGGCTTCCCATGCTCTAAAACGGTAAGAAATAAATTTCTGTTGTTTGTAAGCTATCCGATCTGTAGTATTCTGCTATAGCTGCCCAAAGAGACTAAGACAGGCAGTATTCCCAACGATGGTAGAGCAAACTGAAGCCACCTGGCTATGTTATATGAAACATCTCTAAAAACACATTCTATAGTAATTTTCCAAAACATTTGTCAGCAAGATTTGCCACTACCCTGCAGCTTTTAGAATTACACTTTAATACAAAGGAACCGTTGCTCCCATATTCAACTGCCTTCTCAATATTTCATGAATGTGCAACAGATATCTCAAATTCAAAGTGTGTAAAACTGAGCTCATCTTTCCCCTCAAAACTCTCTGACCACATCTCAGACCACGGCAACTTAATCACTCCAGTTGCCGAAGCCAAAAATGTGGTGTTATTTTTTGGTTGCCTTTGTTTTCTCATTCCTCACACATATTCAATGAGAAAATTGAATCTCCGTCCACCATCTACATTGTATGATCCAGTGCAGATCACCTTCCTGGCTCTTGCCTGGATTCTTAATTACTTAAACTCAGTCTCCAAACAGGCTTCCTAACTCCTATACTCCTATTACACATATACATATTATTCATATGCATGTACATATTTGGTATATACCTATATATATATGTGTGTGTGTATGAATATATCTTCTAACTCTTTTCTACCTCTGCTCCTAGATAGGCATTTCCCAACACAGGAGCAAACGTGATCCTATTAAAGAAAGCCAGGTGGCATCTACCATTGCTTAAAACTCTCCAAGGTCTTCTGAACTCACTCAGGGTAAAAACCAGAGACTTGACACACTGTAAGGACCCCTGACTCTTCCTCTCCTGCCCGCACCCACTTGATTATTTCTTGCTTTCCTGTACTTCAAGTTTGCTCACCACACTCCAGCCACACTGTATCTGTTGCTCTTTTCTGAACACACACACACAACACTCTCTCAGGACTTAGCATTTATTTCCTCTGCCCAGAAGGCTCTTTCCCTAGATATTCACTGCCAGATTTTAAGTAGTAAATCCTCCTCTACCATGCCTCCTGCTTCAATTCAATATTTCCTTTTTCTGTTTATTTTGCTCCATGAAATGCTGACCTCCCGACAAAGCACTATCCAGTGTAAACTTTTTGCAATGACGGATTGGTGGCTATGCAGCAGTTAAACTGTGGCTAGTGAGACTGAGGAAATGGCTTTTAATTTTATTGTAATGAATCAATTCAGATTTGTACAACTTGTTTCAAGTCGTTTAGTTATATTAATTTCAATTAAATATAAATCTAAATAGTGGCTACTACACTGAACAGCACAGTTCATCTAGAATCCATCTGTGTTTGACGATGAAGGGATCAAGTCTTTTTACAGTATTTACACACAATTTCACCCAGCAGGTGGCTCAGTGGGTAAAGAATCTGCCTGCAATACAGGAGACACAGGAGATGCCGGTTTAATCCCTGCATTGGGAAGATCAGGGTAACTCACCCCAGTATTCTTGCCTGGAGAATCCCATGGACAGAGGAGCTTGGCAGGCTCCATAGCGTCCATGGGGTTGCAAAGAGTCAGACATGATTGAATTGACTGAGCACACACTGAAAAAACCATCTTTCCTTCACTGTACATGAATGCTACCTTTGCAATGAATTAACTATCCATATATGAGTGAGTCTATTTACAGATTCTCTATCTTGTTTCATTGGTCTATTTGGTTTTCCTTGTGTCAATCGCATGCTGTTTTACTCAATTTATCAGCATAATGTCTATATTATAGCTGGTAGACTTGAGTCCTCCAACTTTATTCTTTAAGATTGATTTAGTTCTTCTGGCCCCTTCAAATTTGCTGGTAAAGTTTAGAGTCTGCTTGTCAAGTTTCACCAAAACAATTATGAAAGTATTAGTCATTTAGTTGTGTCCAACTATTTGATCCCATGGACTGTAGCCTGCCAGGCTCCTCTGTCCATGGAATTCTCCAGGCAAGAATGGAGTGGGTTGCCATTTCCTACTCCAGGGGATCTTTCCAACCCAGGGATCAAACCCAGGTCTCCTGCATTGCATGTGGATTCTTTACCATCTGAGGTACCAGGGAAGCCCAATTATACCAACCAACAAACACCCTGTTGAAAGTTTAACTAAGGTTTGCACTCAATCAGTACCAAGTTGGGAAGAATTGACATTTATATCACCATATTGAGTTTTCTAGTCAATGAAAATTGTATATTTCTCCATTTTTTAGGACTTAATTTATCTCAGGAGTATTTTACAATTTTCTGTGTAAAAGCTATGCACAACTTTCTTTAGATTTACTACCATGTATTTGAGATTTTTGATGCTACTAAAAATAGAATCTTCTAAAATTTCATTTTAATTACTTATTGCTGATATACAGAAATAAAATTAACTTTTACCTTAACTAGGTATCTAGCAATCATTCTGAATTTTAATACTCTGTATATTGTTCAGAAAATTCTCAATACATAACCTGGCCATCTACAAATAATGAGAGTCATAGTTTTTCTTTTCTAGTGTGTATGTCTTTCATTTCTTTCTCTTGCTTTATTACACTGCCTAGGACTTCCAAAAACAATGGTGAACAGAGGGATAATAGCAGGCATCGTTGCATTAATGTTGGTAACAGGGATAAAATTTTCAATACTCCACAAAAAAATGTGATATGTACTGTAGGTTTTTTTAATGGGTCCTCTTTAACAAATTAAGGACATTTCCTTCTACTGGTAATTTACTGAGTTTTCATTTTCTTTTTATCATGAATGGATGCTGCATTGTAGCAAACACATTTTCCAACACTATTAATTCCTATATAAGTTTATGTAGGTAAGGAATAAAATTCATTCTTACCCAAATTTAAGAAAATATTTTCAAAGCTTTCACATGCATCAATCTTTTTTCTTTCATTATTATTATTTAAAATATTTTTCAGCTTTATTTAGGTTGGCAAAATTGTGTGTATTTAAGGTATATAATGTGATGGTTTCATATAAATACACATTGTGAAATGCTCACCATAAACAAGATAATTAGCATTCATTACCACACTTGGTCACAATTTTCTCTCTTTTCTTCCCCCTACTCCTCTCCCACTGGACAGTCACCTGCTTATTCTCTGTATCTAGGAGCCTGTTACTCTTTTGTTATGTTTGTTCATTTGTTTTCTAGATTCTACACACAAGGGAAATCCTAGGTATGTATCAATCTTCTCAGAGGAATAAAGTCTATCCTTTTTTGATTGGGACTTAATAAGATACATTTATTATTAGATATTCTACACAGATAGCACATGCATAGAAAATAATGAATTTTAAATCACTACCATTAAACTATTTTTTTAAAGTTTGACTTTAAGTTCTTTTACTGAACAATATACATTTTAATCAAGTTGCAAATTACGTCAACTTCTTATTGTTTCATTCTAACTTTGTGTTTAAAGTGTTCATGCAAATTTAACTGTTAAATGAAAGTTGATTAACTCACCAGTCATATTGCAATATAGAAGAAATGGTTCAAGGGGACCACTTCCATCTGCATCTATGTAGTAAAACCCTGAAGTATTTCCTTTATGCTTATAGGCTTCACATGACTGCTCGTATATGGCTGTTAAAAAAAAAAAAAGTGAAAGTGTCATCGTAAGTGAAACAGTATAAAATTAATTCCTTAAATTTTAGTTTGGACACAAAATATTCCAAGTCTTGAAATTTAATATGTACATTACTGACCAGGAGAAAAGGTAATACACACTTTAAGACAAAACTCATTTTTTAAACAAATATGGATGAAAGAAGATTAGATAGAGAAAAGAAAGAATGGGATTGTGTTTTATGGCATTTCATTTTATTACTAAAGGAATACAAGATTCTTCATTTAAAATGAAATTTTAGTTTATTTTTACATTAGGTAAAACAACAAAATAGAAGGTAGGTGTTTTAAATGATAAGATTCTTTTAAGTATAATTTGACCTCCATTTTGGACATCCATCCAAATGGATCTTTCAACAACCACTTTGGAATTTCTAATTCTAGTATCACCTTGTAAAAACCTAACATCTGAAGCACAATAATGTAATCTCCTTAAATAAGCTGCTGTTATCCAAAAATTAAGCAACAGAAAAGTTTTAAATAATGCTGCAACTAGTCACATTTCTCACATAAATCTATAGATAAAATCCTTTTTTCCCCATAAAACAAGATGATTTACAAAGCTTCTTGTGAATAATTTAAAAAGTAATTTACAAAAGAAACTTTTTCTAATGTTCTGTAATGAGAATTTATGATAATTAAAATTCAAAGCAAAAGAAATGCTTATATAAGATATGCCCTCAATTGGTCTAAATGTGTTTTGATCCATCATTGGATATTTTTAATTTTACAATTATATATTTGCCATGTACAACGTTTGATATTAGCAACTCTATATGATGCACTCATTTCACTGAAGACTTGGCCAATTATAATGGTGATTTCCATCAAGCTTTTAATTTTGTGGAATGAGAAATAAACCATCCCCTGAATGTCCTTCCTTGATCTAGTCTAAATTTTTCAAAACTATGTTAATGAGTTTTTAGACAGTATGAAATACTGTACCTAATTTTTTTTAGCGTTACAGAGATTTCAGATAAACATACAAATTTACTTCTCTACTCCTCCACAATTCCTTGTTTCTATTTTGCTCCTATTGAATATTACATAGGGAGAGATATAAGATGGATTGTTTTCTAGGCACATTTGTATTTTATGCAGTGAAACGGGTGTGTGAAAAGGCTAATTTATATATTTCTGTATGCTCATACATGTGTTGACAAATTGCTTGAAGGAGGCTGGGACACACACATAACTTTGCCATGAGGGCTGGTATTAGAAAGGACATACAACTGTGTGAGTGCTTTTGCTTTATGTGTATTACTTCACTTTTTAACAGGACTGTTTAAAATATTATTTTCTAGTAAAATCTTTTAAAAGACTCCATTGCTAACCTGCCCTTTACTCAAGCTAATGCTGGTGATGACTTCATTATAGCCAGGTTTGTTATCTTGGCCCCATTTCTCAGAATAGTTTTTGGCAAAAAATTTTGATTCCTACCTGCTCAAGAACCTAATAAATGAATTCAACGATTGGATCAAGTTGTGGGCTACTGATGAAAATAGTTATTTATCATCTAATTTTTTTTTGGCTCAGAGATGTTTGTGCTTATATTTAGATTCAGTCACAGCTAACAGTTGAAAATAAACAATTAGTTAAAACACATTCAATTAGCTTTGTGTTTTGAATTAGTTGCTGTAATTGGGATGATGGCGGGTATGAAAAATTAAAATACACTGTCATTCTGCTACTGGTGATCCAGGGTAGGAAAGTTGGCCTGGGTTTAGCGACAGCAGGTGTCCTTTCTGATCTTACAAGGCATTCCAGTCCTCACAGTTGATTGTGGAGGCGTGAGGGTGAGCCCAGGAGCTCCCCACCTACTCATGCCCTCTCCAGCTCTGAGTCAGGACTTCTGAGGGTCCCTCGTGGGGCCTCCGGGGCTGGGAGCCCAGAGTTCCAGTCTCAGCTCCGGCAGGAGTACAAAGCCGTTCACAGTGACGAGACAGGAGACAGGAGACTGAGGACTCCACCTAAGGCCCTTGCCTGAAGTCACGGCTGCATGTCAGAGGACTAGGAGTTAAGCTGCTCACAGTCAGCAATAATATGAAAAAAATGAGAAGGAAAAAAATGTGCATTTGTGCTGAACAAGTGGACAAGAAAATGACATGAGTCTTAACAACAGACACAAATTTTCACCAGAAAAGAACACACAGCTTCTAAAACAGGAAAAGAAGATGGTTGTGGTTCCAGGCTCTGGAGTATAATTACAAACGCCCACATTCTCACTGTGCCTCAACTATTTCAGGCACTTTGGGCAAGCTGATTAATCTCTCTCTGCTACCTACCGGGTGGTAGGTACCCGGTAGCAATAACAATACCCACCTACTAGGGTGGTCATCACAAGTAACTGAGCTGGGACATACAAAATACTAGAGCAGTACCTGGCATTTAGAAAATACTCAATGAAATTAACTATTATGATTAATATCATTTCTACCATCCTTATCCTCACCATCTTTATTAATGGAGTTGCAAGAGAATTTAAGGGCTTCCCAGGTGGGTCAGTGGTAAAAAATCCACCTGCCAATACAGGAAGAGCGGGTTTGATCCCTGGGTTGGGAAGATCCCCTGGAGAAGGGAATGGCAACCCACTCCAGTGCTCTTGCCTGGGAAATCCCATGGGCAGAGGAGCCTGGACGACTACAGTCCATGGGGTTGCAAAGTGTTGGACATGACTGTGCAACAAAGAGAATTTAGGGATTACCTATTTGGCACTGTAGTTTATGTTTATCCTTAGCTACCTTTTATTTCTACATGTATTTTCTCCTTGCTGGCTCTCCTACTCTTTTCTGTCTTATGTGTTTCTATAAGCTACCTTGCCTACTTTATGGAAAGAAGTGCAGATGAAAAATAAACTGGCTTTCTTATGTACCACAGCTTTCTTATGGTACATATACACAATGGAGTATTACTCAGCCATTTAAAAGGATACATTTGAATCAATTCTAATGAGGTGGATGAAACTGGAGCCTATTATACAGAGTGAAGTAAGCCAGAAAGAAAAACACCAATACAGTATACTAACGCATATATATGGAATTTAGAAAGATGGTAACAATAACCCTGTATACAAGACAGCAAAAGAGACACTGATGTATAGAACAGTCTTTTGGACTCTGTGGGAGAGGGAGAGGGCGGGATGATTTGGGAGAATGGCATTGAAATACGTATAATATCATGTATGAAACGAGTCGCCAGTCCCGGTTCGATGCACTATATTGGATGCTTGGGGCTGGTGCACTGGGATGACCCAGAGGGATGGTATGGGGAGGGAGGAGGGAGGGGGGTTCAGGATGGGGAACACATGTATATCTGTGGCAGATTCATTTTGATATATGGCAAAACCAATATAATATTGTAAAGTTAAATAAAATAAAATTAAAAAAAAAAGAAAAAGAAACTGGAAATCAACTGAACGCTAAGGTTCAGGGTTGTACGCACATGGACATATAAACACATACACGACAAAGAAAAGGAAATGAACAAGGGAGCCGGGACAGAGGCAAGAACAGGGAGGCGTGTTTGGCTTACAGTCGTGGCACGTTGCTCCCCTGTACCCAGTGTTTGCACAGTTGCAATGAAAGGCGTCCCACGACTGGGAGCACTCACCGCCGTGTTCACAATAGTTAGGCAAACACCTAAAAGGAGGCGCAGATACAGTTACTACTACTCACCGTGAAATGTCGCAAAATACTGATAAACTATACATGATCATGTGAAAGAAGAATGTAAACAGTAATCTAAAGAGTAAATAGAGTGTTACTCATGGTCATCCCACCCTCAGGTGGTACAGGGGTAAAGAATCCACCTGCCAATGCAGGAGCCGCAGGAGGCATGGGTTTGATTCCTGGGTCAGGAAGATCCCCTGGAGAAGGAAATGGCAACCTGCTCCAGTATTCTTGCCTGGAGAACCCCTCGGACAGGGAAGCCTGGCAGGCAATAGTGCCTGGCGTCGCAGAGTCGGGCACAACTGAGCACACACAATGGTCATTCCATCTGTTGTTGCTGCTGCTGCTGCTGCTAAGTTGCTTCAGTCGTGTCCGACTCTGTGCGACCCCAAAGACGGCAGCCCACCAGGCTCCCCCGTCCCTGGGATTCTCCAGGCAAGAACACTGGAGTGGATTGCCATTTCCTTCTCCAATGCGTGAAAGTGAAAAGTGAAAGTGAAGTCGCTCAGTCATGTCTGACTCTTCATGACCCCATGGACTGCAGCCCACCAGGCTCCTCCGTCCATGGGATTTTCCAGGCAAGAGTACTGGAGTGGGGTGCCATTGCCTTCTCCACCATCTGCCATTATGGGATCTTAATCACAGAACTCTAAGTTCATCAGATTTCAACCAGTTCTCAGGTAGCTCTGACTGTTAATTTTCAACATGTCGTATTATATCATAGCTCTCTCTTTTCCCTAAGCGACCCAACAGTGATTTAGTATGTTGCCAGAAACATCAAAAGTTTACACAAAACAACATTTAATCATACTGATTTACCACACTGAACATTTAAGGGAAGCGACTACAAAGAAGGGGGAAGGAAACAAGGAAGCGGGGTGGAGGGGCAGCCCTATTCCCTGGTGTGCACACCAAGGAACACCGAGGATGTACAGTGGGTCCCAACAGCGGGTCAGGGTGCGTCGGGGTGCTGAATCAACACCACAGGCACTCCCAGGATATTTTACATTTTGAAGAGAAATAAGGCAGACTCAATAGCTGTCAAGCACTGTGCCACTGACTAGCTTGAGGTAGTTAAATTCCCACATTAGATGGTAATAGGTTCCTTTTAATCACGTCTTATCTTTGAGAAGCTGGCTGTTCAGTAGTTGACACAAAGTAATGCCATGTGAAATCACGTTGAAAAAAGGTAAGGGCAGCAGTGTTTGATGTGACTCCAAGTTTTGAAAAGTTGTACACTACATTAAAAATAAAATTAAATTTTTTCTAGTTATATATATATATATATATATAAATGTATAAATAACTTTTTCAAAAGGTTTCTAAATTGTTAGGACATAAACACTTGTAAAGTTGCCTGGAACCAAGTGACTGTTTAAATGAAAGCATGAGTTGTCCCTTTTGACTCAGAGCACTGAAAAAAACCACTGAAATGCATAAGGCGCCACAGACAAAAAAAGTTAAAGAGCTTCTGGTATCAGCTCAAATCACCCTGATCAAATAACTGATGCTTTTTAGAATTTAAATGGAAAGTTATAATGAGACCAAGGTTTGAAATGCTCTCACTCACCCCAGAATAAAAAATAAATTACAAAACCTGTTAAGAACATATTCTTGATGAAGTTTCTGCCATCTCCTTTTGTAAAAACTAAGATTGGGTACTTCATGTTTTGCTTACAGGATTTTCCCAATTTTAACATGACCATCACTCCTAGTGTGGATGACTGAACCTTCCCGCTGGTCCCTGGTGGCTATTACCCACTGAGGGTGAGCTCCCTGCTTCTGTGAGAGACGACCCAGGGTGCCTTGCTATAGGCCTTCCTCCAAATCAGGATTAATGACCCCAAGCTGGTGTGGCTGTAACTATGGAGATGGTCACTGTTATTCCCCACATCAAGCCAATTGAGGTTTATCATCTCAATTCTCCCTTACATATTATCTTTCATTATAGAAAGAACCATTTTATCTATAAATTGAGTTAAATAAGCACATATTCATAGAGAGGAAATGATGTCCTAATACATTACTAAGTTAGATCATAATGATTTTTTTCTACATATGACATAGTATCTGCTGCTGCTAAGTCACTTCAGTCGTGTCCGACTCTATGCGACCCCACAGACGGCAGCCCACCAGGCTCCCCCATCCCTGGGATTCTCCAGGCAAGAACACTGGAGTGGGTTGCCATTTCCTTCTCCAATGCATGAAAGTGAAAAGTGAAAGTGAGTCGCTCAGTCGTGTCCGACTCTCAGTGACCCCATGGACTGCAGCCTATGAGGCTCCTCCGTCCATGGGATTTTCCAGGCAAGAGTACCGGAGTGGGTTGCCATTGCCCTCTCCGGACATAGTATCTACCAGTGTTCAAAACAGGATCAACAGACAGTGATACAGTAAATGGTCTTCAGATGTAACAGATGTGTGTTTATGTTGACAAAATGTTTCATACAAATAAAAAATTATTTTTAGAACTCAGAATTAATGTATTTGCTCAAAATATATACTGAAGATGACTACATGCTGGGTTAAGTTTGTCACATTGCTTTTTTTTTTTTAATCTGGAATTGCCATGATATTTCATTGAACTCAATAATTAAAAATAAATGCCTTCATGAGTGGCAAGATTATTTTGCTACAGTTGCCCATGCCTAAAAACACTTTTAAACTATTAACTATCAACTACTATATTAAAAGGAACGTCGTCTACAATGAACCCCCAAGTCTTGCCCTGTCATGCCCTTCATGCCCTACACTGGAATGCCTATTGACACTAGTGGACCATCCTTATACCCTCATCAGTACGATGGCTCCAAAACTTTTCCACACAGGAGTTTCCACTCATTTTCCCTGCAGAGAAGATGTAATGTGTTCTTACAGGTACACATTAGGACCACAGCAACCAATTAAGTTCCTGTGTCTCTGTAATCGGAGAAGGCCATGGCACCCCACTCCAGTACTCTTGCCTGGAAAATCCCATGGATGGAGGAGCCTGGTGGGCTGCAGTCCATGGGGTCGCTAAGAGTCGACACAACTGAGCGACTTCACTTTCACTTTTCACTTTCATGCATTGGAGAAGGAAATGGCAACCCACTCCAGTGTTCTTGCCTGGAGAATCCCAGGGATGGGGGAGCCTGGTGGGCTGCCGTCTGTGGGGTCGCACAGAGTCGGACACGACTGAAGTGACTTAGCAGCAGCAGTAGTCTCTGTAATATTATTCAGCTGTCAGGGAAGCAAAAGCCAGTCTGACAACTAACCACATAGGTCTCTGGTTTACTGGCCCCTGATGGTCTCTATTACTGTTAGGGTAGCCTAAGTGATTGGGTTTAATCATATTTTTTATACATTTATATGTCCTTAAAATTACAGCAGCATCACCATCATCTTTTGGGGACTGGCAGCTATTTGTACATATAAATAATATGGTCATATCTTCTACCCAAATTTTATCACTGGAAATAAGCATAAAACCAAAAGCATATTTTATTTCTAATGTAAATATTATCTATTTCTTGTGAAACAGATGATGGTGAGAAAAAGAGAAAATGTTTATCTACTAATTTCAACATGCTGCCAGAAGTCTGAAAACAGACAAGTTAACATAAAGAAGGGAGACTGCCCCTACCTGTCTGTGATTCCACAGGAGTCTATCTGAAGGTCGCTGAAGTTCCCAAGGGCCCCCGGCTGAAGTGAAATCAGATCTACCACCTCGTGACGGATGGAGATGAGTCTCATGCATCCCTGGAACCCACCGAGTGGACTTTTACATTTGGATCCAAAGCTGCTGTCAGGACAACCTGATAAAAACAAAACCAAAGTTGGTCAGGATACATCATGGTGAATCAGGACTCAGTATCTTCACTAATATAAGTTTTTAAAAAAAAAAAAATAGGATTCATTTTGATATTTGGCAAAACTAATACAATTATGTAAAGTTTAAAAATAAAATAAAATTAAAAAAATAAATAAATAAAAAATAGGCATTTGATTATTAAATTAAAACAGAGAGGAAAGCCCATTGCAGTCATTATTCATTTGATCTAAATTACAAAGTACAATTCATACAATGCATTTCTCTTTATTATGATACCACAGGATTCATAGGAAACGACTACTGTTTCAATAATTATGTGCAAGTATACTGACTTGATCCCAATTTTAGAAATACACAAATCAGCTCCAGGATCCTCACATGTCAGCCAGCAGTGTTAAATTATGTATAACTTAAACCCAGGGACTTAAGTCTTTGGGGATGCAAAAAAAAAAAAAAAAAAAAAAAAAGGAGCTTAAAGGATGAAAATGTGCACTGTAGATAAGAAAAGATAAATTAGTAATGGTGAAATACCTTTCTCTTGAAGGCTATTTGGAAAAGGAGCTACAATGACTTGGAGTAAAATTACAATTATTTATTTAATTAAATACTTTTCATTTGCATGTAAGAGCCACATATACTTGCATTTTAATAAATCATAATGGCTTAATGTCAAAAACATTTCACTGTTTGACTTTATTTATTCTCTGCCGCATAAAAAAATGCTCCACTTACACTGAGTTCTTCCTAACATTTATCTAAGACCTGTTTCTAATTATTTAAATAATAAAGAACTATAATATTAACTATTATTGTCTGGAGTTTAATGATGTTCTAACTATTTCTCTATCCAAGTGAAATAAACAATTTTATGGAGTATGAACACATATATTATACTTATGTATTTTTCATTAATCTTTCTTTGCCGTTATGGTTGTCAACCACTGTTACAATTTCAAAGAATAAGAAATGAATCAGCAACTTGCTAATTCCTGTACAATCCATGCTCGTTTTCTACCTGGGAGTTTCCATTATAATTAAATATTTTGACTGCAGATATTTCTCCTTAATGCTTTGTTTTCCTAACAAAATACATTTAACCTAGCAAAGGAAAGGCCGGGATTCATATTTAAACTGTTATCAGGCACAGTGAAATATTATACTTTAAGTAATGGAGATGCTGAAATTTAAAATTTAGTATAGCAAGAAAAGGTGATGAAAACTTCGTGAGCATTTATATTGTACATGATTCTATACTCAGTTTCAGTGCTTAAAATCCTCCTATGGTACAGGATATGGTTACCATAATCTGGATGTGCTTTCTAGATGAGTTATTAACCAATTAAGAATGTTAACATAAAAACCAAGAGGATAATAGTTCAATAATATTTGGGGGCAACTACAATATGCCAGGAATATAAACAGCTCTGCTAATCTCCTTTTCTCCAGGTGGTGTTTCCTGACACATTTCAAACTATTTCAGAATAAAATAAATGGTGCAATATGCCTCTAGGGGACAAAAGTAAGCAAACTCACCATCACAAGGAGAGGTCATGGAATGTTACAGAGTGCACAGCGGTCATATTGCAAGGCCCTTCACATTCCTGGCTACACTGTTTAATAAGCAAGAGATTCTCAAGAACAAAGAAGGGTTCACCCCAGGTTAGCCTCATTAGCCTGTGATAACAGACATCTACAGGTTAATACAATGCAACGGCAGAGACAGGCTCAGGACTGAACTGGTTTGAGATGTAAGTTCTAAAATATGAAGATTTCTGGGGAATTCTTTATACTGAATTAATGGATGGCTCCATTACCAGAAGTGGGCAGCATGTTAAGCCCCTCTGAGGATGGCAGATACATCATCACTGCATGTACCAGAAGATGCCGGTATGACTTCATGGTGGTGTAGCCCCTTCACTAGATGGAGAGTGTCTGATTTACACAAGTGGGAGTGCGAGGATTCTGCACAGTCTAGTGTTTCTAGCTTGTGCTTCACAGTGTTATTCCATCTCACAAAGACCGGCGTAGGGGAATTCCCAGAAGTTAGACTTTCCTCCATTTAAATCTGGAGGACCTGGATTTAAAATTTATGGTTTATAAATAAAAGATAAAAGCTGACCTCAGTAATTTTTTGGAAAGCATACATTTGAGGAAGGAGAGAAAGTAAACAGTGGCGGCAGGGCGTGGTATTCGGCATGGTGTATGCAGAGCTCTGTGAGCCCCGAGCAGCCCGCTCTCCCAACTGTCACCTCCAAGCCTGACACGGAAAACAGATCCAACCAAGGCTGGTGGGACAGACTGCCCTTTGCACAGCGGCAATGAAGCCAGGTGACAGGCTAGACTGACTGCTGATAACGAGGAATTTACAGTTGAATTTGAAGAGAAACAAAGAAGAATGGATTGGAAGTGTCTCAGAACATGGGATATTTATTTACTTGAAGACAAACTGGTTACCTAAGAAAAGCCTTCCATCTAGATAAAACAGACCCCAGGAATAAAGGGGACTCTCGTCTGCACAGGAGAGGTTTCCTAAGGTAGCCAACTGTCAAGTTAGCTCTAGGGAGGGAAGTGGAGAGGCTGTTCCCAGGACTGCAGGTGTTCAGTGTTAAAGGGAGAGCTGGTCACCCCACCGCCAGTACCACTCAGGCAATGAGGGTCCCTGAACCAGTTTGCCCTTTAGGGGCCCCTGTTCTAACCTTCCTCCAGCCATGATTCTGCCCACAGCACTGGGAGGCCTCACAAGGTCAGGTGATGGGCCCACGTGGAACTTCTCCCCTCCAGGCCACCCCCAGAATCCAGAATTCTCACCCCAAAGACCTACTTGGGTTTCCAGGAGGAGGCACCCCTCCTCCACCAGGTCCTGGAAGAACGAGGCCCGGAGGAGGAGGCAGAACCATGGTAGCAGGAAGCCCCCTGCTTTTCTCTGGACCCATGCTCCCAGTCCTGGAAATGTTAGGGTGCCCTGGGGTTCACAGGGTGTATATTTACTGACGAGTAGAATCTCACTCAGTCGTCTCTGACTGTTTGTGACCCCATGGACAGAGGACCCCTGGTGCAGGCTCCTCTGTCCATCTAGGCAAGAATACTGGAGTGCGTTGCCATTTCCTTCTCCAGGGAATCTTCCTGACCCAGGAATCGAACCCAGGTCTCCCGCATTGTAGACAGACGCTTTACCGTCTGAGCCACCAGGGAAGTCAGAATCTCATGCCTGGATTGAACATACTCTAGTACTTAAGGACGCCAATTGAGAAGATGATTGAACAAACAGAGATATTGCCTCAGTAAACTTAAGACTGGTCATCTAAATAAAAGACCTAAAGTTGAAATTTTATTATGGAAGTTTCCACAGTATATTGTTTAGAGACTTAGGAACACCTTAATACCTGAAGGGAGGGATAAAAGCCCCATTCAACGGGGAAGATGAAGAGATGTGATGATGGAAGGACAAATGGATGCTGGTAATGTTATCTTTCTTCGCTTGGAAATGCATGTTCAGATGTGTATTTTTTTTAAATAATAATTCATATTCTTTAAATTGTGTATATGATGTAAGATGTGAACAAGACAAGGTAACAGGGTAAGAGGTATATGGCAGCTCCCTGTGTAACTTTGCAACTCTCTGGTAAATCTAAAACATACAAAAATCATAAGTCCAGGCAATTAAAATGGTGTGCATCATATGTATCATAATAAAAGCAAGTAAAATTAGAGTGTACATGTGATATATTTTGTTATAAAGCATGATACTGTGAATAACAGTCAAAATTTTCTACAAAAAAAAAGGTAGGCATCATTAAATCTGAACATGAAGGGTGTAAAATAATTTAAGAATGATGATTCTATTTTCATGACTTAAACTTCTTTGCACTCTATTATTTTTTATCATCTTTTTTGCATCATTTAACAAAATGCTTGGGTTTTTTTCTTATCTCTTTTGGTGTTTCTCAATCTTCTCTTGATTAAAGTTGTTCTATACAGATCTTCCTTGCCTTACAGTGTGGCTGCATCTTGATAAACCCATTGTAAATTGAAAATATCCTAAGTCAAAACTATGTTTAATATGCCCGACCTACCAAACATCATAGCTTAGCTTAGACACCCTTAAACGTGCTCAGGACACTTACGTTAGTCAACAGTTGGGCAAAATCTACTTTATAATAAAGTGTTAAATATTCCCCACAATTTATTGAATACTGTACTGAAAGCGAAAACAGATTGGTTGAGTGGGAACTGAACGGTTTAAGAGTATCTGCTGTTTACCCTCGTGATTGTGTGCAAGACTGGGAGCTGTGTCTCACTGCCACTGCCCAGCATCGTGAGAGAATATTAACGTTACCCTACATGTCACGAGTCTGAGAAAATAAAAAAATTCAAAGTACAGTTTCTACTGAATGTGTATTTCTTCACACCATTGTAAAGCTTAAAAATCCTAACTCAGGAACTGTTTGTATATCTTACCATCTATTAAAGGACCATGTTGCTATAGGTTGCCATAAACTCAATCATATATTCCATGATGCTTTATAAACAACTTAATTTATAAAATGAACTAATAAATGAACAAATCTTCATAAAGGAAGCAATTCTATCTTTCAATATTTTTGGCATTATGCTGCCTTTTATAGCAAAGGATTATGAAGGGTTTTTTTTTGGTTTGTTTGTTCGCTCTTAATATAAGATGCATGATTCACGGTCTGTGTACTTACTGTCAATTCTTGGAAAGGAATTTGTATATTATTGATGAATAATGAAGCCTGGGCTTTCAACCAAATTCAAAGGTGATTCCAGACAGAAGTCTTGATTACAATTCAAAATGGCAAAAAGAAGAAACACTGTAAGTTATATGATTTCTACAACTGTGCGGTTCTGTGTGTGCTGCTCTGTGCGCGGCTGTGTCCGACTCCTTGGGACCCTTTGGACTGTAGCCCACAAGTCCATGGGATTGGATCCTCTGTCCATGGGATTTTTTAGGCAAGAATACTGGAGTAGGTTGCCATTTCCTCCCCCCAGGGGATCTTCCTGGCCCAGGAATGGAATCTGCTCTCCTGAGAACCTGCCTTGCAGACAGATTCTTTACCAGCTGAGCCATCGGGGAAGCTCTGCCTTTCTAATTAATGTCAAATATTGTCTTATTTTAATTTTCCAGTGATAGACATTCATTTCCACTTCCAAAGGTTGCTTTTTGAAGCTTTTAGTTTAATGAAACATCCACTAGGCAAGTAAACACTTTTTGTTCTTTTTGAGAGACTTCCTGGGGTTGAAGGCTGGTGCCCTAATTCTATCAAATGTATCAGTGAATTATTATTTAGCAATGAGAAGAGGCTTCTGTGGCTAATTAAGTTAGATTATTTGTCCATTGGCATAATATTGACCTGCATTGAGCAGTAGAAAAGCAATAAGGATGCTCTGGAAAAGCTAAGAGGCATGAACAGGAAAACACCGCAATGAAATGAGCCCATAAAATCTGAGAAAGGTACACATGTAAGGCCCATTCAACATTAGGAAAACATAACAAAATTTTAAAGTAAGAAGAGCATGGTCTACTTGCAAGCAATCTCATTACAGAAATCATAAGCATAAGTCAGTCCACCTCAAAGAAATACATTTTATGTCATGATTTATCATTATGATCCACTCAACATTTCCATCTTCAAAGAAAGTGAAAAATGATTCCATAATATTGACATTGGTTAAAACATGCTGACTTCAAGATACAGGGGTAGAAACTGTGAACATGACTCAACTGCCCCTGTGGAGTGACTGCTTCTCTTACCTCCAAAATAAAAGGTGCCCCCTGAATAAATCTGCTCAGGGCCCTGGGAGGGGGATGCAGAAGCCACTTGGCCATCAACCACCACACTCAGGTAATTCCTTTTGGCAGATAAGGAGACGGAATGCCACTGCCCATCATTTAATCCAACACCTGGGGGAGACAGAATCGGTTAAAAGAGATATCTCTTAACAGTCAACACTGTAAGCAGTTGGTTAGAAATGGCAATGTACACACCACTCAATCGAGTACAGCACTCTAACAACTCTTAACAAAAGAAAACAAGAAGCAAGAGAGGGAAGGGAGATTGGTGGCCAATCAGCACCCTCTACATTGCTCTTGTTAGTCGCTCAGTTGTATCCGACTCTTTGCGACTACAGCACGCCAGGCTTCCCTGGCCTTCACCATCTCCCGGAGCTTGCTCAAACTCATGTCCATTGAGTCAGTGATGCCAGCCAACCATCTCATCCTCTGTCATCCCTTCTCCTGCCTTCAATCTTTCCCAGCATCAGAGTCTTTTTTAATGAGTCGGCTCTTTGCATGAGGTGGTCAAATTGTTGGAGCTTCAGCTTCAGCATCAGTCCTTCCAACGAATATTCTGGATTTATTTCCTTAAGGATAGACTGGTTGGATCTCCTTGCAGTCCAAGGGACTCTCAAGAGTCTTCTCCAAAACCACAGTTCAAAAGCATCAATTCTTCAGTGCTCAGCTTTCTTTATGGTCCACATCCATATATGACTACTGGAAAAACCATAACTGACTAGATGGACCTTGGTTGGCAAAATAACGTCTCTGCTTTTTAATATGTTGTCTAGGTTTACCATAGCTTTTCTTCCAAGGAGCAAGCATCTTTTAATTTCAAGGCTGCAGTCACCATCTGCAGTGATTTTGGAGCTCAAGGAAATAAGGTCTGTCACTGTTTCCATTGTTTCCCCATCTATTTGCCATGAAGTGACTGGGACCAGATTCCATGATCTTGGTTTTTTGAATGCTGAGTTTTAAGCCAGCTTTTTCACTCTCCTCTTTCACTTTCACCAAGAGGCTCTTTAGTTTCTCTTCACTTTCTCCCATAAAGGGGTGTCATCTGCATATTTGAGATTATTGAAATAATTGGAATATTGAAATACATGGAAATAGTGCATGATTATCTTCATGTCTTGGGGCATCAGTAGAGAGAACAAAATTCTAATTCAAGTTTGGACAATCCTGAATGGTGAAAATCTTTCAATTATTTGGCATGGGCTAATTTTAAGCTTTCATCATGTAATTTACTTTTAAAAGGAGTGGCTTGGGAAGAGCACAGATATTTTCCAAAATTCTAGGTTATACCTAATAAAATGATTTATCTGCTGTTTTACATTTTGGTGTAGTCATCTTTAATGAGTCTAGAATATTTAGCAAAGTATATTGTCAATCATTATAGAAATATTTGAAGAGATTATAATGAATGCTGAAAGTGTAGTGGTATAATGGAAAGTTAAAAAATAAAGCAGTGTGTAAAACCATATTCATAAAGCTGATCATAATTTACAGATTTTGTATTTGCAAATTCAACTACTTGCCATAATATATCAGTAGCCTCCAAATCATTACTCAGGGCATTTTTGGGGTCAGTCACAGAAATACACAGAGCAGAGAAAAATTCAAGTCAACTGACATGCAAGCTTCCAGCTGAGGTCAAGCAAGGCAAAGCTTCTTGCTTCAGCTTTCTATGTAAGTCCGTCTTCACATTTTTGTGCTTTCTGTTAGTGAGTTTGCTCTTTAAAGGGCCCCCTCACACAGTGAGATGAAGTGTTGTCTAGTGTTCCAAAGTGCAAGAAGGCAATGATTTGCCTTACAGAGAAAAATACATGTGATAGGTAAGCTCCTTTCAGGCATGAGTTAATGTTGGCCATGAGTTCAATGCTGGTGATTAACAATAAATATTAAAGAAGGTGTCTTCAAACACAATCATACATAGGAGGTTGTGTTGATTGGTGGACAAAAATGTTGTCACTAGAGACACGCAAGAACCTAACCCTGTATTTCCCCTGGAAACAATGGTTTAGTATTTATTAATTCCATGTCCACAACAACTTCATAGGATGTAACTACTGCAAGTAATGAGAATTAACTCCATATATACAATTCTAATTATATTCCTGATTGTCTATAAATATGGGAAAGGGCTGAAAGGAAATGCACACAAACAGTAATTTTCACATACAAGAAAATAGTAGTTTTTTTATTCCTAGCTATAATTTTTCTGTATTTTCCAAGTTTATATACATAATAAAAATTGCTACAGTAAAAAATCAAGGTTTCCTTATCACCTATAAAAACAGTCTCTAGACCCTCCTAAGGTGGTCCCTGTGTCATGAATCAAGGAGGCTGTGGAGCCTTTTCCTCTTAAAGGGAATTAAGTCTATAGAGTACTGTTTTGAATACGCAGCAAACTGGTGAAATCTAAGTCTCTCTGTTGTAGGTAAATCAGTAAGGTTTATATCCACCAAATCCACCAAATATTCAACTCTGCATGATTTTGCAGATCAAATTACTAAATAAAAATATAAGTACTCTATTAAACCTAAAATTCATGGGCCTCTTTCCTGATATTTTGTGCAATTTCTTTATTTCCCCAGCTATTTCCGACCACAAGCTTTCAGACAGAAAATGCATGGAAGCTGCTTTAGATGATGAGGCTCTTTGCCCTGGACCCATTTAGCATAACACAAACTCCACCCTGGGCACCAAAGCTTACTTTCACATTATACCCATGAACCAAAAAAAGATTTCCAAAGACCCAACTTTGATTTGGTTTGCGAAAGATAATGAGAAAGACCTAAAAACTGAAAAATGAAGGATATAGGCTAGATAATTTTGGACATATTTTCTAAGAGTGGACTCTGAAATAGAAGGCTGAATAGAGTTATATAATCTCTGACGGTATGAGATTGGACTAAAATAAATCAAATGTCCCAAATTTGTCATCCTGTGCTTCCTTTCAGAGGATACATTTAGAGTGAAAATCCTTGTACTGAGCTTTACGTCACACGGATAAAAACTTCCCACCCTCCTCACCCTGCCATGGGTTTCCCACCCTCTCTTTCTCAAAGCTCGGATGTGCCTGCGTACACGGCTTCTGTTTTCTCATCTTAGCTTTCCACTGGCCTGGGATGGTGCTTATCAAGCTACCTCTGGTGGGGGACATTTTCTCTCCTGACCTACTGCAGGCTGATAACTTTCATAAAATTCAGTAAAAATAAATGACAAAAACATTAAAGAAAGAAGGCATCTAAAACACAAGCCCACTGACCATATGCTTAAATGTTGCAGTGATGCCTTCTTGCTGTAACAGCTTCTAGGAGCTTTTACTCCCAATTTCTGTACTTATCTCAGGAACAAGTATTTCGCTGAACCAGTATGTTCCAGGGGGCACACTCCAAGCAACTTTGCTCTGAGGGGCTTCTGGGTAGGGCTAGCAGAGTAAAGTCAAAGGCTCGGGACGTCTTCTTTGAACACAGAAGCTAACTTAGATTAAGAACACAAGTCTGCCAGGACGGCCGCTCTCAATTTGACACACTTACATGCACCCATCTGCTCGGCGTGTGGGTTCTGGAGTTGTGCTGTATTTGTGAGGGAACCTTCAGAAAACTATTCTTGAACCTCATTTGTAACAGACATCACTTGCTTACGATGAGGAAACTTTTATGACCAATCGATGGGATGTATTACTCAAGTTAAATAATGAATGACCTGTGCAATCTGTTTCATTTAACTCCACATGATAAAAAGGATAATTTGTAAGTTGGATACTATTTTTCTTTTAAGTCTACAACTTTAATATCTGAAGAGAAGTGAGCCCTTTTCCAAGGCCACAACACAGTGAAAGAGAGGAAGGAAAAGGTGGAATTGCAGAATATGTATTTTTTCCAATTCACTGAATCAGGTAACTAAATGCTAATTCTAGCGCACTGCTCCCAACACTCACAACTTTTGACTTTAGGGGAAGGAATACATGTTGGTGTAATAATAATAAAAATAATAACAACAGTTCTAGTGCCTATTATTCACACCAGGTGCTGTGTGCTTTATATCTTCAACATTACTACTGTTATTCTTGTTTCAAACATGGAGACCATGAAGCACAAGAGGATAAACAAATCACCCAAGGAAGCATCCAACTGGTGAGCTGATGCCAAAACCCACATTCTTCTCGGCCTGCAGGATGGGTGGTGACCTTGCTGTTTGGCTCATGTTAAACAATTAACTTTGAGAAAGAGAAAAGCAGCCCCCAAGAGCCTGGGGCTAGTGGCTGGTACTCTCAGGGGGGCCCTGATGGTGGGAGACGCTGGAGAGCACTCACAGCTCGGCAGTAGGGTTCTCCCGCTGAGCATAAACAAGCTCACAGAACATCAAGACCAGACAAGGTCACTCTGTTACTACAATGAAATGGGACCCAACATTCCTTAAAAACTCCTCTACAATCTGGTTTAAGCACAGACAAAAGCAAGGCTACTGTGCAAACTACAAAAAATATCAAATCCTCTCCCGGACAACATGAATGACAACTGACTTTTGAAATCAATTACAGATTTAGCTTTATTTCATGCCTCCATTCTTCAAAATAAAATTTACAAAGATATTTAACCACACAAATTCCCTCACCTCCTGGCAGCATTTAATCCCCACCAAATTTCCTTGAAACCTCCCTCCAAATCAGCTAACATAATCCAAAATTCTATGACAAGTTGTCCCTAACACCTTTGTGATGAGACTCCCCATGGTTCCCTGGATGAGGGTCCTCCCTGTTGCAATACGCAACAAACCCAACCTGTTGGACAGTAAGGGTGGTCACTGCGGTCTCTGGGTGGAAACCACTGACAACTCCAGCTGGGAGAATAGAAGAATAAATGGAAAGGTTTGCAACTGCAGGTGGCAGGAGAAGGTGGAATCCCACCTTTATAAGAACCTTCTCCCCCCTCCCCTTCTTCCCTTCTTCCTCCTCTTCCTTCTCTCTCCTTCTGTCTCTCTCTCAGACCCAAAACACACAGACATACAAAATACAGGAGGAAGAAAAAGGTATCTCTCGGTTCCTCGTATATAATCTTCAGGGACCAGTCTTAAAACCACTACAGAAATATTATGACACTTTAGCTGCCGTCACTCTCCCATAAGATTATAACAAGCATCCATGGAATAGGATGTGTAAAGCAGAAAAAGCTGTATAGGTAGGTTCTTTGCAAAAGAGCAAAAGGCAGTTATACAAAGGCCATTACTCAAGGAGAGACTAAAGGGTTTTGCCTGTTCCAAATAACTTTCAGTGCTCCAAAACTGCCAGACATTCCTATCCTCACTAACTATATCCACTAACCAGAATTAAAGGTCCGTGACACCAGATAGCTCTTGCCAAGAAGAAAACATGGAGGTCATGGCTGTCAATCATGTTAGGTGGAAGCAGGACTTTCAGGGAGCAATGAGGTTCTAATGTGAAAGACAGGAGTATTCCATTAAAGAAAGAAAGAACTTTAAAAATGGCTTCTCCTGGGTGAGGGGAATCAAGAGGGCAGCCTCTCTGCCAGGGTCACAAGAACCAGAAAGCTCAGTAACGGAAACACGCAAAACCATCATCTGCCAGGCCCTGCCCACGGGAGCAAGAAGCTTGTTTTCAAGCCTGATTTTCACCTTTACGCAAAAACAATAGCAGAAATATAAAACTCATAGCAAAAATCTCAAATTTGATAGTCAAGAATTTGTAGTACTCTTGCCTGGAAACTCCCATGGACGGAGGAGCCTGGTAGGCTGCAGTTCATGGGGTCGTGAAGAGTCAGACACAACTGAGCGACTTCACTTTCACTTTTCACTTTCATGCATTGGAGAAGGAAATGGCAACCCACTCCAGTGTTCTTGCCTGGAGAATCCCAGGGACGGGGGAGCCTGGTGGGCTGCCGTCTATAGGGTCGCACAGAGTCGGATACCACTGAAGCGACTTAGCAGCAGCAGCAGGAAAATACAACCAAATTGTTTGTTAGATTCTTGATCGAATAATTTTTGCTCTGTCATGTATAAAGATGACAAAGACTGGCAACACTGCGTGTCACAAGCGATTTTGTAGGGCTGCTAATATGTTTTATGATTTAGACTAACATAATATCTTTAATATTTCAAAAATGACATAAACTGACATACTATTTTTGAACCATTCCAAATAATGATTTGCAAAACTCTACATCACATTAAAAATTTAGCCTGATAATTCAAACATCTGCACAATTCCATTCTTCCTCAATACAATGGACACTGTATTTTTATTCCATTGTAAAAGACATTGAAAACTTTGAGTTTTGAAAATATGTAAGATTAATAATTTATATCTCCAGTAGTAAAGAAAAACTGAGCCATCCTCATATAATAGAATGATTTAGTATAATGTGATACTAACCCACCAGTAGGTCATCGATTCTCTGCAGTCATTATGATACATCCTGACAACTGATTTAATTATCAAACACTGTACCTGTGAAAGTCTTCTCTATGAGAGAAACAAATGGACCACACACCCAGACCATTTAAAGAGTCCACTTTCAAATGCAAAATGCACTTTTCTTGCTGAAACTAGCAAAAATTAATATTTTAAAAGAAACTAGAAAGATGGGAATGGGGGATTTGGTGTAAAGTCCTACTTTATTATCTGAAGTGTAACAATTTTACTATATTAACATTCATATTTTGTCAAGGATCCTTATTATTAGCTATGGGCACTAAGTCATATGATGTCATAATAGATAGTAAGATTGTATGCAGATTTAAACATTAATTTTTAAACTCATTTGAGGTGGTCTAGATAGATTTACACCTAGTAGTTTATTAAATTTGCAAGCCTGTAAAGTGTTTAGAAATGAACTAGCTTCATGGGGCTCTGTACAATAACACTGCACTGAAGCAGCTTCTCTAAGATGCTGAAAATTAGGCCATGAATACAACCACCCCAGAGGATGTCAGATACATCAGAATAAACTACACATTAATGGCAAGCTTATATTTTTAGGCCTTCATTTTAGGGAGCCTATTAATTATTAATATGACACTGATTAATTTATTTCCTTTTGTCAAGCCTGCAAATCTACCACAATTTGAGTATTACATTAAAAAGTCACAGCACAGTACTTCTTAAAAATTATAATTGATATTGAAGTTTCAGTTCCCACATTCAAACTACTGTGGTATACGAACAACAAAAAAGAAACACGAAGACCCAGCATATTCATTTGTATACTACTTGCTTCTTATATTTGGTTTCCAACTGTATTTTAACTTTTTTTTCCTCTCCCACTCATATTCTATCAATTTTGGTCGTAGTTAATATAGATGAGTAGTACAATGGCATCTTTAAATTGTTTTTAAAGATCATTTATTAAACTGATATAGCAATTTACCCCAGCGTGACCTCTAGTTGCTTGGCTTGGGTATTATTCCATATATATGAAAATTTGATGGAGATCCTTTGTCAAGAACTATATAATTTTAATGAAGAGACAAAAATATCCCTCACCCAAAGCACTGACCTAAATTAGACATTAATTTTCCAGACTCTCATAGAGTCTCCTTAATTATATTACTTCTAACCATTAAAATGGTACCGTATTGCCTAGAAGCACAGAGAATTCTATTTGGTTCCTGAATGAGAAACTTCACGTAAATCTTTCCCCCAAATATATGCAACTCCACACAGATTACAGCAGCAAGCAAAGTTAATCTGACTAAATAATATAGAGATAATGATCCCCAAAAGACCCCTCCCCATCTCTCAAAGACCAGATAAGACTTATAACTGTGTTATACAAAGACTCATCTTCCATTGAAGACACCCAGAAAACTTGGGATCCATTTCAAGTCTTTCATATTTTTCTCAAAATGCATTTCCTCAGGATACATTGATTTATCTGGAGTGGACAAGAGGGTCATGGAAGGAAATTTCCATTCCCCTACAACTATCATTTTGGTTAATAAGAACTGCTAGTGCTGAAGCCATATTTAAAAGAAAATTGGAATCCAGTTCCTTTAAGGAAGAGATAATCTTATTAACTCAAGTATTCATTTGTTAAACAAATATTAATTTGGGGGTTAAGCATAAAATTTTACAGAGAAGGGACAGAGAGATAATGAAATCTTTCAAACCCATATGCTTTGCCTGCAGGAATACACTTATTACCTGCTGTGATGTCACTGGGTAATTTTCCTAGATGGTAGAGATGCAGCTTAAGTTTTCCATCATTGAGAAAGAGGAGGAGACCCCCTGAAACCAGTTGAAGCTCCGTGAATAACAGAAGCCCAGCCTTATTCCAAGTTCGAAATTGAAAAGTGGCAGAAATCTCGTCTTCCCCGAAAGAGCCCGGCAGTGCCAAGTAACTCCTGGGGCTCAGAAAAGTCACAGGCACAGACTGCGGTTGTGAACAAGAAAACGACACATTTCCCTGAGAAGAGAGGAAAAGGGAAAGCTTTAAGAATGACACACCACATTAGTAATAGAATCTGAACTATCTAATTACCCATGGTTTAAAACAACAGGGAAAACTGCTACCAACATGGATACGGAATCCTTGCCATATGTCTTAAAGGTTCTTCGAATCCAGTGATACACAGGCAAATCTCTCCCTGGGCTTTCTGGATGAAATTGTTTTCTTCCGATTTCTCAAATTTCACAAAGGCATCTAACTCAATGCAATTGAATTCAATCAAAATTTATTTAAAACAATTCTTTATTTATGTTTTACTTGGTTTTCCCTTCCTACTTTTGCTGCCTTTGGCTTCAAAGCCACTCCATAACATAACCAACATCAATGAGCTACTGGTTCCCCTTCTGTATTCTTTCATCATTTTCTGTTACCATTGACATATACAAATGTACATTAATATATAAACACACGTATGTGCATATACATATTTAAGGCATGTGTTCAGTTATATGTATATTCACATATATCTAAATATATATTGGAATATATATACCAACACACTAGACATTGTTTTATAAAAATGGGAGCCATGTTTTATGTTGTTTGCTGTACCATGATTTTATCATTAACAAATACCTTATGGAAATCCCTTTGAGTTATCTGGTGAAAGCCTAATTCCTACTTTTATTGATTAGGCAATATTCTACTATGTGAATGGTCAAATTTTCAGTCAATTGTTTTCTTATGAAGGGGTTTTCCCAGTGGCTCAGAGGTAAAGAATATGCCTGCAAAGCAGGAAACGGAGGTTTGATCCTGGGTTGGGAAGATCCCCGGGAGGAGGGAACAGCTACCCACTCCAGTATTCTTGCCTGGAGAATCCCAGGGCAGAGGAGCCTGGTGAACTACAGTCCATCACATCGCAGAGTTGGGACATGACCGAGCCACTGACTCTCCCACTTCCACTAGTATGCTGTCACTTGGTTTCACAGTTTTGCCTCTCTCAACCAAGCACGAATAAGCTTCTCTATGTGATGGTATTTTCAGTTCTTCAGAAGACGGTTCTAAATACAGAGCTACTATATCTACATATTTTAGTAAATATTTCCAGTTTCTTTCTTGAATTCCAAAAAAAGTTAAATTTTCCACATTTCCAACAGCAGTACACAAAGACACACTTTTCCCCACATCCTTGCCAGCAATAGGTATTACATTTCTTTTAAATTTGCATAAGTTCAAGGACAAAACGCCCACGTGATGTATCATTGTTATTTATCTTGCATTTACCTAATAAAGAATCTAAGTCTTTTTCATGGGTTTGTTGCTCTTTGGCCTCACTTTCATCAGAAGGGTCTGTTCATAACCTCTGCCTATTTTTCTTTCTTTTTTTTTTTTAGGTTTAAGATTGCACAATACAATGTACAATGTACTACTTATATTCTTATTTTGAACCATTGTGTTTTTTTTCTTATTTTTATGCTATTGTCATCAGATTTACATGTATTATTTCTTATCTAATGGTTTTTAAATAGATCTTCAAGATACATTAGAATTGCATGAATTTTCATTAAAATATTGTACATGAAAGATTATTTTGCTGTTAGCACTAAATACATATTTAAGGATTAAGAAAAAAATGTTAACGTCTGAACTATTTAGAAATAATTAGCATGTTCCTTAACAGGCTTCATAAATCAAGATAAATGTTTTTATTTTTCCTGAAAATAACCTTCAACAAACCTTCTAAATATAGATTTGAAAAGTCAATGAAATCACTTTATTTAGAACAAGACAAGCTGGAATTAAAATACTGGTCTAGGTTAAACAAAACCATTTGGCTATATTGTGATTCTGTTAAAAGTGAACTAGCTTTCACTGCAGACAAATATCTTGTCCCAGTGAATGAAACATCAAAAGCTGAAGAGTGAAATATACTGACCCATAATGTAAAGGCAATTATAAGACTAGCAAACCTGGTAAAAAGGGAAACATTTACCAGCTGCATTTGGACAGCTGTCTGGTAGCTACTCTGCAAACTGCAAATCCTCTTGGCAATGAAGAGCCGGTGTTAGCTACATGGGCAGTTTCTGGAAACTCATTTTGCAATGAAACACTCACATCTATCTCTCTACAATAGTTTTATTTTCCATCTAAATCCTTTTCCCTTTTATATTAAAAAAAAAACTATTTAAAAAATCTTGCTGGATGGTGTGCTCATATAAGCACTATCAATTCACACAGAGAATTAAAAATAAAATATTTTATAAGCAATAAATAATCCTGTGATGTGCTCTGGGTTTTGCTGACACAACACGAGCTTTATTATATATTTTGAATTTTGAACAATTAAAGAAATGTATTCAAATGGTTGGATGTGTCTGCTTTTCTATCAGCAAGTGAATTAAGCTGGAAAGCACGTTTCCCAGAATCTCATTTCTTGTCTGGATCCAGTTAAAAGTTAGCCAAAGAGGGAGCTGACGAGACACCTGAGTCAGAAGTGAAAGGCTGGCCACTTTCCCCAAAAGGTTGGCTCTGTGTGATGAAGTCCAGGGAAGGATGATGACAGAGGGGCTGGTGACTACCCCAGCGTGTCCTGCCTCTTCCACTCTGCTCCATCTCTTCTTCCAGACAGCTGACCTCCACTTTCCAGTGCCTCCAACTGTTAAGATCCAAGTCCTAAAACAGACCCCTTGTCCCTAAACCCAGAGTGCTTCTCTGACTGCACCCTGACCAATACAGCTGTATTTAAATTCCACCACTTTTCCATAGAATTAGAACATCATGCAGCCTGACCAGCACTGCTCTTGGCAGATGCAATCTTGTAAGAGCCTATTAGCTTCTTTTATTAGTTATGAATGACCGTGGCAAAATACAATTTTTCCAACCACTTCTCTAATATACGTGCATGTTATCTGATTCCAGGAAACCAGTATTCTGCTTCGGAGAGTAAGTCAGGGAGTATCTTATTAAGGAAATTACAGAGGAAAAGAAATTAGTCTCCTGAGACCAATAATATCACAACAAAATAAAATGATCAGTTGAACCAAGAAAAGAACCTGCTTTACTTCATATAAAAATAAAATAATCATGACCTGCGAATTTTAAATATTTTGCATAGAATTAATCCCGTACATGCATATTGCCAAGCTGAGAACTGAGAACTTTTTTTCTAAAGAACAAGAGTAAGGTCTAAAATATCATGTCAAGTGGGACTTCAAAAAGAAGCATTTTTTGTGTGTGAGGGAAAGCCACACAGTTTTCCCTTTTTTGTTCACATGAAGACTCTCTTACCATAACGATCATCTGTGGGTCCTGTCGCTTGGCCAAATCAATGACATCCACTCCATTGTAAAAGAGATTTTCTAAACACCCATGAAAGTGTTTATGGGGGAATGACACTGGTTTTCCAGGTGCTGGAATCCCTCCGAAGCTGATCTTAGAAAGAAAAATGGCATCAATAATATTGTTTAGTGATTTTCTGATAATCTGCTTGAATGCTTACGATCAGCAACTATAGCTGCAGCCATCACAGACAGACCAGTGCCTCAGTGCTCTGCACTGCCATACTGTTAATTCCAAACGGAGATTTAAAAGAATCATGATGCAGCTTTTAAAGTAAGTTTATACGCATTCCGTTTTCACTGACAATAGAGCTTGATTATTCTTACAAGTTGCTAATCAAACCTGATTTTAATATTTATTGGTTGCTGAAGAAAAATACATCTTTATTTCCATAGTGACTGGTTTTAACAATGTAACCAATTATAATGACATTTTATTTTATATACATTTCTGGCATATATTGATCTTTGTGCATTTGAATTGGTTATTGATGAATCAGTTAAGCTATTCGTTGCTACATTCTTTCTCTAAATCTGCACTGTTCAGGAGTGCTTTTTGCCCCCCCACTTCCAAAATAATGCAACACAGTCTATATTTACTTGTGGTAAGGAGATCTCTTCAGGGAGATTTCCTGCATACACACTGCAGGCAAAAAAGATAATGTTTCTTTATAAAGATAAATTAACATGCGGGGAGAAAAATGAAGCCTCAGTACTATAGGCACAAAATTGACTACCCGAGTGAGGTTACCTAGAGGAACACTTCCTCAGGACCTTGACTGACTCTGGAGGTGGGTCTTCTAGAGTGTACTGCCTTCCTAGACCACACCACCTAGACTTCACGAAGTCTGCATTAATTGAAACATAACCATCACACCTCATAATTGAGATGCAGGGAACTGAACTCGCCCTGGGCGCGGAAACGCCGCCTGTGCTCGTCCACTGTGAAGTTGACCTGTGTGCCCAAGCGCTGGACGAGCACGGAGTGCCAGTGCTGGTCGTCCAGCAGGCTGCCCAGGGTGAGCCTGACCGGGGCACGAGCCGAGGGCGGCTTTGCGTCACCTTAGAGGAGAGAGAAAAGAACAGAGCCATGATTCCCAGCTGAAAAAAAGAGAAAAGCATTCTTTTGTGGGGACCAGAGTCTCTCATAACAACTGCAATCTCCTTCCATGCACCCCAGCCAAAACACTAGTCTGAATTTACCTCAACTTTGAATACAATATCCTCTCAACCTTGCTGTCATTTCTTCCACTGTTAATTCTCTTTATTAGTATTACCCATCATCACATGTTCATTTTCAATGAAAATTTTATCTTTGCTACAACCTTATTATTTTTACTACCTCAGTATTTTTCAGTGACCCATCCCTTCCATCAAGATGTTTGAAAATAACCAAGTGGTTCTATCAGCACTGTGTAAGAAACATCAAATGAGGGTCCTGAATAGTTTGCAATTTACATGAAAGTGCAATATTGGCATATATATATATACACATATAAACCCTTGAATGTGGAAACAAGGTACCTTAATCATTAAAAAAGATGAGCTATAAAAGCATAAAGTTACTATGGTGATAGCTAAATGACCAGATTTTCAAGCACTTTATCCAAAGAGTTTTACCTGAATTAATAAGCAAAAAGAGTTTTCCTCTTCTTAATTCCAGCGTGATGTGATCTCCATTTTGTCCTTCCCGGTGGAGTAGAATCCCATCACTCTGCATGGTTTTAAATTTCAAAGAAATTACATCCTTTATCGGGCTCAAAGATTTTTTATCAAATCTGTAGAGAAGGCAACTTTTTCCATCAAGATCAACCACCTCTGATCCTAGACAAAGATATCAAAAGTTGTTCTAAGGATAAATATGCTTTTCATTAAAGTATTTAAAAACTACATCTATGACAGGATTATACATATACCCATACATGTATAGTTCAGCTCCAAGTCAATCATAATAATGGAAAATAAAACCACCAAATGTCTAATTCCTTCTTGATACCTGGGATTGATTCCATTTCAGGTTTTACCCACCTATTTACAAAATTCATGATCTAGAAATATATTTTGAAATGTATGCCTAATTTCTCTTATGTTATTAAAGACTGTTTCTTAACCCATAAAAACATCAGGGAAAAGGTTGTAATTAATACTGCTAAAACCACTTTGCATATTTCATAATCAACATTTTCAATGACTTTCTTAAAAGCTGGAGTTAAATGGTTTTTTAGCTTCTGAAAAAGTAGAAATCTTTTTCTACTTTTGAAATCTCAAAATTCTTTCATACATGCCATATATAAAAAAGATCCATATATAAATACATACATATACATCAGACTCATCAAATGCCACCTCAAATGTATATTAAACTGACCTTTGTGTTATATTTGTGTGTGTGTGTGGCTAAGTAATAGTATTTAAGAGCAATGCTATTTTCTATCTTCTCAAGGGTGTTGTTGGAAAGATACTCACTTAATGACATTATAAGAGCTGTTCTGCCGTGTTTGTGTCATAACTGTGACATTGACAGGTTTTTTCAGCTTTCTGACAGTGTCTTATCTACTCATTGTCAAGATCACTTTTATTCAGTTCATCTGAAAAAAGATGTCATGTTATACCAGTAACATAACAGTACATCTGTCAAAATCAGCTGCACCCTGAACAGGTGACAGAAAAAAGAGCTGATAATACTCAGAAAGCCTGCAGCATTTCCTACATTTCACAAATCAAAGATTTTTTTTTAAAAAAGCAATTACCCTTGAGAGTGCATTTATGTAATAAATGAAGAGGTTAGGGAGGCCCAATAAAATAGGAAGCTATTTTTCAACTGGTTAGGTGACTTCTCCCAGTCAACAAAACGACGTTACAGTTTACTCATCTTGTTTCATTTGACAAAATTATTACATCAACTTGTATGCTCAAATATGCATCTCATTCAGATTATCCATCATATTTAATGTGAACCATTTATATTCACCACCACCCAAAATTTTTTTCAACTATTTTATGCAGCTATCTTTTGGAAATTCAGAGGTTTGATTTTTCCACATCTTGTTAATGTGCTTATAAAGAATTCATTCACCAAGTGCACATGAATAAACATTGCATTCTGTAGAAAGAATGTTAACCGAACAATTATTCCTTGTTATATAGCTGAATGAATGTGCATGACACAAACATAACTCTGTGTCAAATACAAATAATGTGTTCTATGATTATTAGATTACAATAAATTAAGAAAAATTCCAATAAGACAGGCCTTAAATGCTGACACATTTGGAGCAATGCAGTTATCTCTGAGTTAATGCATTGCTTAAAGGCAACCATCATTATAATGATTTTATTTCAGATAAAGTCTATCTTTGGAATTAGCTACCAAGAGATTTTTTTTTTCCCCAATAAGGGACTAGCCTGGGATACTTCAGCCTTCTATTTCTTTTTTCCTCTCTTCTTCACTATAGCTATTACATTATAATGGTCATATTAGCCTTTTATTGCACCAAAAGCTTTGTGCCAGGAATATGTCCATCAGCAATATGGGATAGTGAGAAACGTGTTAGACTACTGATGCCTAAGGCAGTGGTATACTGTTTCATCTCTTAAATGGAAGCCACTTGCCATTTTCTCTTGCTCTGACCTATTACGTTCTTAATTCACAGGTATCACACTATGTAATTGGACCCATTCACTAAATAAACATGTATTTAGGCCATCTAGTTTGAGGCCCTGTGATGGATGCTGTGATAAAAAGATGGACCAACACCAATATGGCCTTTGTCCTCAAGGAACTTATATTCAGTGAAGACAGAAGTGGCATGTAAAAAAGTAAATTCATAAACCATTACAGACTGTCAGAGGCATTCTGATCAAGATTAAAAGAAGCCTGGGGTCACTTTAGTTAAGATAGTTGGGGAAGCTCAGTTCTGAGGTCTAGAAACCTGAGGCTAAAGCAGAGGGTAATCAATAATCTTCTTACTCTTGCCAGACTTCAACTCCTAAACTTGTCCCCATAAAATAGAATTAGTTCTATTATGTTTAATTTTAAGATGGCTAGACATTCTCCCAACACAGTCTTTCCTCCACTGTCCTGAAAGGAAGCTCTGAGGTTTCTGAGAAACCCCAGGGGCAGTCAGTAACTCAGCTCTCAGAAGGAGAACTTGGAGGGAGGAGGCTACCCTTAAAAAGGGGGCCTGAAAAGCAGGAGTTAGCGAAGTAGAGGGTTCAACAAACTCATTACAATCACATCACAGATCTCACATCCGTGTGAACAATACCCTTCAGGAAAAAAAATCTAAAAACAATTCAGAGTGTGAGTACAACGTCAGTAGAGGGCAACTTCACATCACATCCGTCAATATATGTATGAGGATTCTCATAAAACAAGAAATTCAGGATGGTTCCGAACAGTATTACTTTAGATAGAAAGCTCATTTATAAAAGCTATTTATAGAATTTATCTGACATATTAAAAGTATATGATTTTAAGTAATAATCATAAAATGCTGTGCTATGATTAAAGACAGTTAATGATATAAAAATCTGGGACTATCTGAAAAAAATAATCTTTTGAGAGACAGAGCGAGAGACAGGGAGAATCTAAATTTTCTCCAAGGATGCTGATGGAAGAGGGATGTCTCTTTGGAAAGCGATGTTACCACTACCAAGAAAACTGGAAAAACTGGAAAATAAATCAAAGGAATAACTTGATGTCCTCTCAATGTCATGCTGGAGCTTTTTAAAAGAGTCCTGTCTAAGGATTACTTAATTTTAGGTGAATTCACAAATGTCTAGTTTTACTATTTATTACTGATTAGGGCCAGACTCTAAGTTACATATTAATTTATAGTTTTTTTTTCTCCCCAGTAGAGATGTAAATAACTTCGATTCTGGCAGAAAATATATCCCCAAATATTTTGGTTTTATTGCCCTGTTGGGCATTTTAACCATTCGTGTAGTTAACCTAGTGACAGTAATCCAACATTCTTAGGTTCCTATATACACTCAGTCTCTCGAATTTTCTTTGGATGCCTTCTCTAATAAATCAAATGCACCTTTGATATACCTTTATGCTCTACTTGGATCAATACAGAACTACCATCTGACCCAGCAATCCCATCCCTGGGTATATATCCAGAGAAAGCTATAATTCAAAACAATACACGCACCCCAATTGCAGCATTGTTCACAACAGCCAGGACATGGAAGCAACCTAAATGACCGTCACCAGAGGAGAAGATAGAGAAGACTCGGTACATATGTGATGGAGTATCACTCAGCCATAAAAAGAGAATTCAATAATGCCATTTGTAGCAACGTGGATAGACCTAGAGATTATCATACTAAGTGAAGTCAGAAATAGAAAGACAAATATCATATGATATCCCTTATATGTGAAATCTAATAAAAATGATACAAATCAATTTATTTACAAAATAGAAATAGATCTCAAAATAAAATTTATCGTTACCACAGGAAAACATGAGAGGACGTGATAAATTAGGTTGGGATTAACATATACACACTACTGTATATAAAAGATAACTCATAAGGACCTACTGTATAGCACAGGAAGTTTACTTAATATTCCATAATAATCTAAACGGGAAAGAATATGAAATACATATGCATATACATGTATAACTGATTCCCTTTTCTGTACACCCGAAACTAACACAGCATGGTAAATCAGCTATACTACAATAAATTTTCTTTTAAAAAAGAGCACTGGCAATGCAAACACATTCTCACAAAAGAAAAAGTCCAGATGATTTATAACAGCATTTCTTCATGTTGAAACTGACAGGTGTATGGAGCATTAATAAAATTAATCCAACTCAATGCTTATTTGTTTTGATACAGGCACTAAATTAATATCTAAAACAATATTAACATTTAAATTTACATTTAATAACACATTCCAATCTTTTGTCAAACATTTTTTTGGGGAAAAGAAGCTTTTGTACACAATGGAATATATAAATGGGAAAAGTAGAGGTATTAGAAAATGGATTACAGGAACAACTGAAAGTCGGCGGTTAATAACACTTGTAACAGTAAATGGTCTACTGTCCAAAGATGTAGGAAGAGACATGCTACTTGACTGTAAGAGAGAACTGCTTCTCTAATTGCAAATTTGTCCATTGGTATGCTTATTAACTAAAGTTATATCTTTAAATGGGTTTTTACTTCATTGCTTTATTGCACTGACCTCTAACAGAATAATGAATAGAAATGATAATAGTAAGCATCTTGTCTCACTCCTGATCTCAGGGGACAATCTGAAATAATCCACCATTAAGTAGGATACTTGCTATAAGTTCTTTGTAGATAGCTTCTAACAGATTAAAGTAGCTACTTTTGTTTCCTTGTTGGTAAAGAGTTCTCATCATGAATTAGGTACTGGATTTCATCAAATATTTACTCTATATCAATTCAGATGACATGATTTTTATTCTTTATTCTGTTGACATGGTGAATTATATTACTCAATTGTGTATGACTGTGTGTGTGTGTGTGTGTGCTGAGTCATGTCCAACTCTTTGTGAACTCATGCACGGCAGCCTGCCAGACTCCTGTCCATGGAATTTTCCAGGCAAGAAAACTGGAGCGGGTTGCCATTTCTTACTCCAGGGAGTCTTCTCCACCCAAGGATCCAACCCATGTCTCTTGCATCTCCTGCACTGGTAGAATTCTTTACCAACTGTACCACCTGGGAATACCAAATGTTAAATCTGTATTCCTGAATTAAACGTGCATGATATGTTAGCCTTATGCATCACTGGATTTGATTTTCTAATATTTCACATAAATGTTTTTACTTCTGTTTCCAAAAGAGACTGACCTATAACTGAGGTTATATTTTTAATGATTATATTATCATCAATATTAATAATGTGACTCTATTATATGCTGGCTCACCATGGGGAGGGCATGAACTCTAATTTTCTATAAATAAATTTCAAATTGTTCTGATATGTTCACCTCCTGTGCCCTTTCAGCCATTTTTCATAAGTACATTATACTTAGCCTAGTAGTTAAGACAGCTAGTCAGTGTGGGTTTCAGTCTGCACTCTACCTTAGGCAAGTGTATGAGTTTTCTATCATTGCTGGAACACACTTTGTTCCATAAAAAGAAAACACAAATTTGTTATCTAACAGCTTTGGAATTCAGAAGTCATTACTTTGCCAACAAAAGTCCGTCTAGTCAAGGCTATGGTTTTTCCACTGGTCATGTATGGATGTGAGAGTTGGACTCTGAAGAAAGCTTAGTGCTTAAGAATTGATGCTTTTGAACTGTGGTGTTGGAGAAGACTCTTGAGAGTCCCTTGGACTGCAAGGAGATCCAACCAGTCCATCCTAAAGGAGATCAGCCCTGGGATTTCTTGGAAGGAATGATGCTAAAGCTGAAACTCCAGTACTTTGGCCACCTCATGCGAAGAGTTGACTCATTGGAAAAGACCCTGATGCTGGGAGGGATTGGGGGCAGGAGGAGAAGGGGACGACAGAGGATGAGATGGCTGGATGGCATCACCGACTCGATGGACATGAGTCTGAGTGAACTCCAGGAGTTGGTGATGCACAGAGAGGCCTGGCGCGCTGCAATTGATGGGGTCGTGACTGAACTGAACTGAATTGAACTGAAAATCAGGGTTGGCAGGGACTGCTTTCCCTCTGATGTCTCTAGAAGACAGTCACTCTGCTTGCCTTTTCCAGCTTTTAGGAACCCCTTCAGTCCTTGACTTATGGCCCCTTCCTTCATGTACAGAACCAGCATCATAGCAACTTCAAATTTCTCTTTCTCATCATCGCTCATGTTTGCATTCATAGTCACATCTCCTTTTCTAACTGATCCTGTCACCTCTGTTTTACAAGGACTCCTGTGATTACATTGGGTCCACCTGGATAATTCAGGATCATCTCCCCAACTCAAGATCCTTAACTTAATCACAACTATAAAGTACCTTTGTCATGTATAGTAACATGTTTACGATTATAGGGCATTATTCGATCACAGCAAGTTACTGTCTCTCTTTGGCCCTATTCCTTCAACTGTAATGTTGGAATAATAAGAGTATATTCTTTTTTGAAGCTGAAATATAGGTGACTCACATATTGTGTTAATAATAGAATATTCTTCATAGGACTGTTGTAAGAATGCATATCTACATAATTTTGGAAGTTGTTGGCATATAATTAGGCTTCAATAAATGTGAACAATTACTAAAGCTAATGCTATTATTTATTATTAGAATACTGGGCAGGGAAAGAGATATACCAACAATAGTTTAATAAATACATTTCGTGTGTTTATTTTTTTTAAGTGGACTCTTTAAAAAATAATGAATTTCTGAAGTGCACAAGAAATGCTCAATTTCCAATGTCATTGCCAGGTTATGCAGCAAGAATGAGCTTGAGCCATCTGCGGGTTCTGTGGCTTTTTTCTCTGTCTGTCAGCAAATGCCTGAGCTGACTCACCACGGCAATTGTCAGTGACCTGAACCCTCCTCAGTGAATACCTCCATCTCAATTCTTCTCAGAGCAGGAATCAAGGAAAGAAGAGACTCACAAAGATTGCAAGCCCTGCTCTCGTATCAATTCTCCCTGTGACCCTGGGAAACAGGTATGGCCTGCTTGATTTGCGTGATTCAGAAATACAACCTCCCACTGAATACAAAGTTTCCTCAGAGAAAATATTTAAATTTCTTTCAGGGAGTTGTGTCAGAAGTGGAATTGCTGAAACGTATTCTGTGCTCCTTCTGCAGCTCATGTTTACGGAGACCTTTCTACGAACACAGTGGAAGACACAGTGATGCATAAAACCAAGCGCAGTTTCCCCCCAGAGCTTACAGTCTAACGGGGAGGACACCCGGCCCTGAGAGGTGATTATTCATGCTTCACTTCTGCATTAGAGCTGGGTCCTAAATGATTTCTCACATGTGAAGGGGGAGCCGAACCTCAGCCTCAGAGAAGGATGCTAACTAAATGGCAGAAATGCTTCACCTCCATAAGCAGCAAACTGGTTTCCTCCCTCTGCATATTTTACATGCAGGCACACTCCTCACGGTGATATCTCCCACTTGACCCAGTCCCGTTTCCTCACCCTTGCACCCTACCCCTGCTCTAGAAGTTGGAGGCTTCTCCAATTGTGAGGGGTT
Organism: Bubalus bubalis; assembly: GCF_019923935.1. Taxonomy (NCBI): domain Eukaryota; kingdom Metazoa; phylum Chordata; class Mammalia; order Artiodactyla; family Bovidae; genus Bubalus; species Bubalus bubalis. The sequence continues at coordinate 3,307,007 of NC_059174.1, read as the reverse complement.
GCCACTTGCAAAAGCAATGTTTTCCCTACCTTATCAGTGAAAAACACATCCAAGGGCTTGATTTCTCAAAGGCGTGCCATGGTCCTACCATGTTAGAGTCAACTAAGGAGAACCTCTTGTGGCCTCCACAAATACTCAACAAACATTCTGAGCGCTGCCTGATGTCTACTAATTCATTAATAGAATCTCTGAAAGACAACCCTGACAGACAGGTTCCTGAGTGAGCCTGAGGCCGAAAGCATGATGGTTATCTGACAAGAAGAACAAGTAGTTTATAGAAACCTGTTCTCTGAAAGTGAACAACCTCATTGCATATGGAATTGTACTGTGGAAATCAAAATTTTTGTTTTGTTTATTAATATCATAGGTGGTACTTGCAGAAAGTTGTGGAGGTGGTAGTGACTTGTCCCTGAAAGACGTTTCAGGGAGCAACAGATTCTGTGAGTTAAACCATATTATTATTGAATCATATCATTATTGGTGAGATCAGCTGACTAAGAAACTTAAATCAGAAAAAATGAAATAGGAAATGCATGAACTGGAAAACAAGTCATTAAAAATAGGAAATTGACTTTATTGATGGTCCTGAAAGAATTCTTGAAAAAGACAGGACAGTCTTCTAATAATTGTTAGGGAATCACCCAAAAAACACAAATAGAAAAAGAGTGCTACCACTGGTGGAAACAGCGATGGACCAAACTCTTCTTGGCTAAATTGAATTCAGTCTTAAACACTGAATACTGCCTCTCTATTTAAAAATTACTACCTATGAATCACTAAACAGAGGTCCAGTTTCTCCTTATAAATAAAACACATTAATCAGACTGAGTCACTGTTAAACTATATTAAAGCTACAGCATGACGTAGAAGCACTTGAGTCTGTGCTACAGAACTAGGCTTTAAAGAGATGTAGAGGAGAGATGAAGCACTCTAGAAATCAACAGGAAATGAGCTGTTCTATTTTTGCATGGTAGCATAAAAGAACACAGAATGATTTAAGGGACTCGGGTTTAAAACAACTAAAAGTAATACAACAAAAAGGAAGAAGGCAGACAGGGAAAAGCTGACTTGACTATCATGGTTTTAAATGATTGAGTTAAGGTCAGTGATAACACTCCAGGGGGTTATGGGAGCAAACGTCATCATGGCCATTTATATGTCAATCTAAATTAACATTTTGAATAGACTTGAAATAGGTAACATCTACTTCATCAAGGACACTGGAGTGTGTCATGGGAGGATGTAAGCTGGATTTATGTTTCTAATATTTTAATTTTTGTGATCTCACAGATTCTTAGTTTCCCCATTTGGAACATGTGAAGAATAATTCCAACCTTTCATGCTACACCAAAGAAGATCTTGGCATCCAGTGGAAACATCAAAATGCCTTGACATTTATTACTGAGTATGCTATTTAGTGGCTTAGTGGTAAAGAATGCACCTGCCAATGCAGGAGATGCAGGAGACATGGGTTCAATCCCTGGGTCAGGAAGATCCTCTGGAGGAGGAAATGGTAACCCACTCCAGTATTCTTGCCTGGAAAATTCCATGGACAGAGGAACCCGGCAGACTACTGTCCACAGGGTCACAAAGAGTCAGACATGACTGAGCACACAGGCATGCTATTATTTTCATTTTAATAACAACTTTGGAAATGTCATATGTTCATCTCAGAGATTTTTCCCTTTTCATCAACTGCCACTGCTTGAATATAATAAACTTGGATATTTACATATTCATTCACTTTTTTGGTTTATATCATAGCAAATCAGATATATTTCTTAATGCATCTACTTAACAAATAATTGCTGAACATTTACTGTGCTAAGTTCTATAGCAGAAGCCTGTGTAACAGTGAACATATAGGCTTCTGGCCTCACGGATACTCAAATCATAAGGAAAAGAAAGACATTATGAGACTCATCCCCATGTGAACAGATGCTTTTACAAATGGTAAGTGGAACTTGAAGGAAAAGGACACGGTTATATCAGAGTTTTGAGTAGAAAGATTCAAATTAGGTTGCTGATTAGGGATGACATCTCTGAGGAAGTGATATTTAAGATGAATAGATGACCGCTATGAGAAGGTCCAGGGTCAGGAGGATGTGGGGAGGGCATGAGCGGGTAGGAAGAGCTGGGAAGGCGGGGAGTCTGGCGAGAGATGGATGGCGTGGAAGGAACTACAGGGAAAATTCAGCTCCACAGGGAGCTGAATTACTGGCAGATCACCTTGACTCTGTGAAAGCTTGCTTCCAGATTTTTCTGGGGCAGGTCTATTTTGGATTTGTCTTTAGTCCCAGGACGTAACAGTTGGCCATTGGTTACGGTGTTTATTCCTAAAGCAATGCCTTTCTGGGTTTTCAGTTAGAAGCCCAAAGTGCTTAGCAAGTCTAAGATGGCAGGACTTGAATCCAAAGGTGCCCTTCCCAGAACTAGGCAGGTGCTGAATGAAGTCCCCAGGATTTTCATCTCCCGGCTCCTGCTTTTGCCAGGTGCATCGTGAGCACTTGTAAGTCAGGGATCAGGCAAGGCTTTAAGGAGACTGTGGATGCAGAAGTCAGGGCTCCCCTTCTGACACCCTGCTTTTCGGTATTCCACCCGAAAGTTCTAACCACTCTGGCAACTTTGAACTTTGTCCTCTGTCTCCTAGCAAAATTTGGCTCCCTTCTTCTTGAGTATAATGATGTTCTTAGGAGGAAGTCAGCTACACGTGGATCTCCTGGAATTTGTTTTCCATCTTTCAAAAATCAAGTCCTTTTCAAGTTTCTGCCTGTTTTGAGTTGAACTTCAAAGCCCTGAAGCAGCTTTTAAAATATATATTTTACCCAGCAACAATAATTGTTGTGGGCAGCAAGATAGTCCAATAAAAGCTCTCTCTTATGGCTGGTACCTAAAAGGAAATCTCTCTCTTTTTGTGAACACATGCATGCTATTATTATCATTTTAATAACAACACTTTGGAAATGTTATATGTTCATCTCAGAGATATTTCCCTTTTCATCAACTGCTACTGCTTGAGTATAATAAATTTGGATATTATATTATATGGTGGATTATATTATATTATGGATATATTATAATGTGAATGTTATATAATTATTAACTTGGTCCATTAATTTATTTAGGATTACAAAATGGGCATATACTGATTCTATTTCTTCTTTATTTACATAAATATAACTTAAAACAGAAAGCCCTTCTAATCTTCTATGTGATCGCGTTGAGGTACAGATTACATAGGAAAACCAGGATAAATGCTTGATGTTTTCTCCACATTTATTAGTTTTCAAAATAATGAGTCAATTCCTTAATAGCTCTCCTAGGTGACCAACGAGAGTTTTCTCTTTTTATAATTATCATGAATCCATTCCTTTAAATATAGTTAATATGTTTCAGAACTGCAGTTACCAACTTTATTGATGCTAAAATATTTCCATCTTTGATCAGAGAGAGCCTCTTCAGTTGGCTCTGTGTTCTTTTGACATAATCCTGATGGGTTTTCACAGTGTCCTTATTTCCTTGAATTTTAACTTCACCTATCATCAAATTAAAATCTTAAGACTATAAACTCTGCAAAGAATTAGAATTTATCTACTTTGATTTTAGGCCAATAAGAATCTATCCTCTTTTTAAACTCTGACATAAAATAGGATCCCTTAGCTGCAGTATTAGCTGATAAACAATCTGAGAGCAGGGATTGTATTTAATGCATCTTGTCAAGATTTCAGCAGTTAACACATTGTTAGCGTTAGGTGCTCAGTCATATCTAACACTTTGCGACCCCATGGGCTGTAACCCACCAGGCTCTTCTGTCTGTGGAATTCCCCAGGCAAGGATACTAGAGTGGGTGGCCATTCCCTTTTCCAGGGCATCTGTTGGAGTTGCTTAATAATTAGATATTGGATTCAATCACAATTATACTTTAGGTAAATATAACACATTTCCTGCTTTTCCTTTCCCCGCTAACCCAACAAGTGGTGTGAGAGAGCTGCACCCGGAGTAGACAGAGTCTATTACCTAGTTTTCTCTCAGAGTTTTTCACCCACATAAACACTTGCATCTCTCATGCCACTTTATTATGTTTCCTGTTAATATATTTTCTAAGCAGAAATCTACAGATGTGAGTAGTTCTGACTTTCAGTATTTTTTACATTACAAAATGCACACTCTTATTTTTTTAAGTTAATGTGTTTTGCGCTATCTAACTTATTTCCATCTACTAAATAGAATCCATACTTTTCTCTTAAGTGGCCTGCCATTAAGCACATAAGCATACAAGAGTGACACTTCTGTACATTTCTTCTCTGCCAGTCCTCTCACTCACTCCTTGCCCTGGGCCCTGGGCCTGATCTCTATCTGCCAGTCCTCTCACTCACTCTTTGCCCTGGGCCCTGGGCCTGATCTCTAACAGGCTGGGTGTGCCACCTGGATGATGGGGATGGCCTTCCTGAGGTTCCCCAGACCTGCTGCAATTCATTCACTCATCTATCCAGAAGACTATCTAGTTTCAACATCATAGAATGTGCGTGAAGTGACTGGAGGCAGAACATACCTTCTGACCTAAACAGGAAGTACTAGAGAAACTAGAAAGTGTGATTTCCACACTGAGAAAAGACCATGAGTTAAAGAATTATCTAGGTAGGGGAATAAAGGCTGGATGTGTGTGATGGCCCTATGTATCATTTAAAGATCTTAAGACTAGAAAAATCATGAAACCACAGCAGTTCAAAGACACTAATTATTTTCGCTATGGCTGGGCAGTTGGATGTTCTTCTGCTGAGGACAGGTAAGGAGAGACCAAGGATTACAAAATGAGAGTGTTCACATAAGAACTAGAGAAAAGAAACCAAGAATTTACTCTCAGGGCAACTGCTTAAGCAGTTTACCCACAATTAAGCATTATCTCCTGTGGCTTAATTGCCATTCCGAAGGACTCCTCAGACACACTCACTTGAACCCAGTTATTTTCTTTCCTTGCCTTTTGTTTACCATTGTTTATTCTTTGGACACACTGCATAGAGCAGTATTTCTTCACCATCAAACACTGTCTTTTTCTTTCTTCCACAAGTTATTTCCTTCCCTACACCTCTTGTCCAGGTCTATAAACATGTTTGCAGTGGCTACGGCCAAGGCATCTGAAATTTATACTTTCCCTTTGAACCCATAAAATCTAGCTTCTGCTTCTCTCATTACTCAGGAAACAACTTCAGGTTTACCGACATAAAAGGAGAACATGCTCTTTGATATGGATTTTCCATTCACTTGATGCTCCTTCATAACAAGTTACTGCTCTAACTCACTGGGAGAGAGGGTAATAAAACCATGTGTGGGTCTCACAACAGCCACTTTCCCAGCAATATTCACAGGGACAGCTTGCATGTATAACTCTAGCCAACACACATTAGGCACAATGGGGAGGGGGCGAGGTTAAATTTTGGCAGAAAATGCACACTACCTGAAAAACAGTATGAAGGACCTGTTTTAATTATGAGAGAAATGCATTTTTGTCTTTCAAAGACATGAATAGTTGTACAAACATAGCTTTAAACTTTATACTTTTATTATCAACAGTAAGTAGAAAGATTATAACTTAATAACTAATGATATTGTATAGGTTTCAATTCTGTATCTTCAACCCAGAAGCTATGGAGTTCCAATCTTCCATATTTTTGTCGCTCAAACTCACTGAGTCAATCAGATCAGATGAGTCGCTCAGTTGTGTCTGACTCTTTGCGACCCCATGAATCGCAGCACGCCAGGCCTCCCTGTCCATCACCAACTCCTGGAGTTCACTCAGACTCACGTCCATCGAGTCAGTGATGCCATCCAGCCATCTCATCATCTGTCGTCCCCTTCTCCTCCTGCCCCCAATCCCTCCCAGCATCAGAGTCTTTTCCAGTGAGTCAACTCTTTGCATGAGGTGGCCAAAGTACTGGAGTTTCAGCTTTAGCATCATTCCTTCCAAAGAAATCCCAGGGCTGATCTCCTTCAGAATGGACTGGTTGGATCTCCTTGCAGTCCAAGAGACTCTCAAGAGTCTTCTCCAACACCACAGTTCAAAAGCATCAATTCTTCGGCACTCCGCTTTCTTCACAGCCCAACTTTCACATCCATACATGACCACAGGAAAAACCATAGCCTTGACTAGATGAACCTTTGTTGGCAAAGTAATGTCTCTGCTTTTGAATATGCTATCTAGGTTGGTCATAACTTTCCTTTCAAGGAGTAAGCATCTTTTAATTTCATGGCTGCAGTCACCATGTGCAGTGATTTTGGAGCCCAGAAAAATAAAGTCTGACACTGTTACCCCATCTATTTCCCATGAAGTGATGGGACCGGATGCCATGATCTTAGTTTTCTGAATGTTGAGCTTTAAGCCAACTTTTTCACTCTCCACTTTCACTTTCATCAAGAGGCTTTAGAGTTCCTCTTCACTTTCTGCCATAAGGGTGGTGTCATCTGCATATCTGAGGTTATTGATATTTCCCCTGGCAATCTTGATTCCAGCTTGTGTTTCTTCCAGTCCAGCGTTTCTCATGATGTACTCTGAATATAAGTTAAATAAACAGGGTGACAATATACAGCCTTGACGTACTCCTTTTCCTATTTGGAACCAGTCTGTTGTTCCATGTCCAGTTCTAACTGTTGCTTCAATAGTGGAATTAATTCTTTCTCCTGCTCCCTTCCAGAACTTATTTGTTCTCCAGTGCCTCCTCCCAGTAAATGGTATCACCTTCCAGACAGTCGCTCAAATTTGATGATAACTCAGTGGCTACTCACATAAAATCACCAAATTCTCTTGATGCAATAGTGAAAGAGAAAGTGTTGTCACTCGGTCCTATCCAACTCTTTGTGACACCATAGGCTATAGTCGACCAGGCTCCTCTGTCCATGGAATTCTCCAGGCAAGAATTTGGAGTGGGGTTGCCATTCCCTTCTCCAGGGGATCTTCCCAACTCAGGGACTGAACCTGGGTCTCCTGCATTGCAGGCAGATTCACCGGGGCCTCCCTGGTGGCTTAGATGGTAAAGATTCAACAGTAGCCTCATCATATTGTGAATTTGATTCAATTCAGGAGAACTCTCTTTCCATATTGCTGGTCCTCTAGTCTGAGACTCCAGCTGTCACTTGCACAAAGGAATTCAAGAAACCTTCCAACTGAGCTGCTGCCTTTAATCTGTACCCCTCATATAGCCCTCCACCCTGCACCCATATTTCAGTCTGAATCACAATTCTCAAATGCAAACTGATCCTCCAAGCATATAGACTGATCCTCATTCCCAGGCTTGACTGAACACACCCTTTCTCCTTTTAGACCATTTTCACAGCCTCCCATGCAAAAATATCTGCACCTTAGTTTCAAAACCTACTGCCATAAACTCTCATACTAACCTTAGTCTATCGATCACTTCATTCCTAACACCTTATACTAATGGTACCATATTTTGCTTTGGGTTTGTGTAATTTTCATGACATCACACTTTCTCATCTTTAAGGAAGTGTATATTAATTTAAATTCCTCCCTACACCCTACCCCACTAAAAAAAGTAGATTTCTTTTTTTGCCAGTGTTAATAGAGAATTAAAGGATGAACACAAGTTTGATTCATCAGGAGTACTAGTTTTGGAAGGTGATGGATCTGATTTCAGATCCTAGATCTAACACAGGATGTGCAATTCCAGAGTCCTTAATTTCTGTCAGTCCACTTTCCGCATGTCAGGAGACTTTTGAATCACTGTAGTACACAATATTCTTGAGTGAGTTGCTCAGGTAACCACACTCCCCCTCAAAGTCATGGTAACATGGTGCAGCAATGGGAACGCACGATCCGGCAGGCAGATGCAATTCTCCAGGCCTTCTGCAAGCCCACAGGAGGCCCACCTCACTGCCAACATGGACAGGTGTCCAGAGTCTGTGGTCTGGGAGAGACCCTGCTCATGCTGCTGCTACTGCTAAGTCGCTTCAGTCCTGTCCAACTCTGTGTGACCCCATAGACGGCAGCCCACCAGGCTCCCCCGTCCCTGGGATTCTCCAGGCAAGAACACTGGAGTGGGTTGCCATTGCCTTCTCCAATGTATGAAAGTGAAAAGTGAAAGCAAAGTCGCTCAGTCGTGTCCGACTCCTAGTGACCCCATGGACTGCAGCCTACAAGGCTCCTCCATCCATGCGATTTTCCAGGCAAGAGTACTGGAGGGGGGTGCCATTGCCTTCTCCACTCATACTGCACCCTTAACACTTTTCCTTTTTTTTTTTTTTCTTTTTGTTGTAAGGATTTCAGAAAAATGGCCTTGCATATCTGGGGAAAATCCAGTCTGATCTGGGCTACTCAGGAGACCTGCAGACAAAATACTAAGCTGGATTCTTCTGCTGACCTTTAGTTTGTCCTATTGAGGGCAGGGAACACTAGTGATCACAGATATTTCTGCACCAGGCAACCCAGAGCAAGTCACAGGGGTCATTTAGCAGACCATACAATGGTAATATCCAAGTACTGACTTCACTGTGTCATTAAGATTATAAAAAATAGCATCTGACATGGATTAACCCTCCAGTGGTCGACACCAAAATCAAATTGATTATATTCTTTGCAGCCAAAGATGGAGAAGCTCTATATAGTCAGCAAAAACAAGACCAGGAGCTGAGTATGGCTCAGATCATGAACTCCTTATTGCCAAATTCAGACTTAAATTGAAGAAAGTGGAGAAAACCACTAGACCATTCAGGTATGACCTAAATCAAATCCCTTAGTGAAAAATAGATTTAAGGGACTAGACCTGATGGACAAGAGTGCCTGATGAACTATGGATGGAGCTTTGTGACATTGTAAAGGAGACAGGGATCAAGACCATCCCCAAGAAAAAGAAATGCAAAAAAGCAAAACGGCTGTCTGAGGAGGCCTTACAAATAGCTGTGAAAAGAAGGGAAGCGAAAAGCGAAGGAGAAAAGGAAAGATATAAACATCTGAATGCAGAATTCCAAACAATAGCAAGGAGAGATGAGAAAGCCTTCCTCAGTGATCAATGCAAAGAAATAGAGGAAAACAATAGAATGGAAAAGACTAGAGATCTCTTCAAGAAAATTAGAGATACCAAAGGAATATTTCATGCAAAGATGGGCTCAATAAAGGACAGAAATGGTATGGACCTAACAGAAGCTGAAGATATTAAGAATTCGTGGCAAGAATACAAATTCTGTATTTGTGGCAAGAAATTCTGTATTTGTGGCAGAATACACAAAAGAACTGTTCAAAAAAGATCTTCATGACCCAGATAATCATAATGGTGTGATCACTCACCTAGAGCCAGGCATCCTGGAATGTGTAGTCAAGTGGGCCTTAGAAAGCATCACTATGAACAAAGCTAGTGGAGGTGATGGAATTCCAGTTGAGCTATTTCAAATCCTGAAAGATGATGCTATGAAAGTGCTGCACTCAATATGCCAGCAAATTTGGAAAACTCAGCAGTGGCCACAGGACTGGAAGAGGTAAATTTTCATTCCAATCCCAAAGAAAGGCAATGCCAAAGAATGCTCAAACTACTGCACAATTGCACTCATCTTACATGCTAGTAAAGTGATGCTTAAAATTCTCCAAGCCAGGCTTCAGCAATATGTGAGCCATGAACTTGCAGATGTTCAAGCTGGTTTTAGAAAAGGCAGAGGACCCAAAGATCAAATTCCCAACATCCACTGGATCATCAAAAAAGGAAGAGAGTTCCAGAAAAACATCTATTTCTGCTTTATTGACTATGCCAAAGCCTTTGATTGTGTGGTTCACAATCAACTGTGGAAAATTCTGAAAGAGATGGGAATACCAGACCACCTGATCTGCCTCTTGAGAAACCTGTACGCAGGTCAGGAAGCAACAGTTAGAACTGGACATGGAACAACAGACTGGTTCCAAATAGGAAAAGGAGTATGTCACAGCTTTATATTGTCATCCTTCTTATTTAACTTGTATGCAGAGTATATCATGAGAAACTCTGGGCTAGAGGAAGCACAAGCTGGAATCAAGATTGCCAGGAGAAATATCAATAACCTCAGATATGCAGATGATACCACCCTTATGGCAGTGAAGAAGAACTAAAGAGCCTCTTTATGAAAGTGAAAGAGGAGAGTGAAAGAGTTGGCTTAAAGCTCAACATTCAGAAAACTAAGATCATGGCATCTGGTCCCATCACTTCATGGCAATCGATGGGGAAACTGTGGAAACAGTGGCTGACTTCATGTTTTGGGGCTGAAAGTCACTGCAGATGGTGACTGCAACCATGAAATTAAAAGATGCTTACTCCTTGGAAGGAAAGTTATGGCCAATCTAGACAGCATATTAAAAAGCAGAGACATTACTTAGCCAACAAAGGTCCGTCTAGTCAAGGCTATGGTTTTTCCAGTGGTCATGTATGGATGTGAGTTGGACTATAAAGAAAGCTGAGCACCAAAGAATTGATGCTTTTGAACTGTGGTGTTGGAGAAGACTCTTGAGAGTGCCTTGGACTGCAAGGAGGTCCAACCAGTTCATCCTAAAGGAGATCAGTCCTGGGTGTTCATTGGAAGGACTGATATTGAAGCTGAAACTCCAATACTTTGGCCACCTGATGCAAAGAGCTGACTCATTTGAAAAGACCCTGATGCTGGGAAAGATTGAGGGCAGAAGGAGAAGGGGACAACAGAGGATGAGATGGTTGGATGGCATCACCGACTCAATGGACATAGGTCTGGGTGGACTCTGGGTGTTGGTGATGGACAGGGAGGCCTGGCGTGCTGCGGTTCATGGGGTTGCAAAGAGTCAGACACAACTGAGCAACTGAACTGAACTGAACTGAATAATAATTAAATAGTATAATGTTTTAGTAAACTAATATTCTGCAAGGCTAATGCTATGCATACATGAGAATAAGTGTTGACTATGGTGTAATTGAGGAATTAAAGTCAACTTGATCAAATACATTCCCATAATGCATTCACACCCAACTTTGTTGAGGTTATTTTTTTGTCATCTATGAGAGTATTTTTCCATTAAGTTTATTTTTTTGTCTTTCATCCAAAATTATCCAACAGAAGGGAACAACAGAGGATGAGATGGTTGGATGGCATCACCGACTCAATGGACATGAGTTTGAGCAAACTCTGGAAGACAGTGAAGGACAGTGGCGTGCTGCAGGCCACGGGGTCTCAAAAGTAGGACATGACTTGGCAACTGAACAGCAACAACAGTATCATTTTACCATGTGTTTTTATGTTTGAGTTTAAAATACTTCCTCTCAGTATTGATCCTTCAACCTTGGGTCCATGAAAAAAGGAGGCTGACTAAATGCACAGCTGATGTACTTTACTCCAAGAGACAGCAAATGAAGTCACAGTGAAAACACTGTTCCATGGGGCTGAAGATCAATATGAGGGTGGGAAGTGGGAGGAAGGTGAGTTATCATCCAGCACAAAGCAGCGGAGAACTCAAAGGAACTTGCCGCCACTTCTCAGAGACTCAAAGACCCTCCTTTCCCAGCAGCCACTTCATAGGGACATTACTAAAGGAGACTAGCATCAATAGCCTTGTTAAACTAATGTTGAATTTACATAGGAGATTCAAAATATGAAGTGTGTACTGCTGGGAAAACTGCTTAATATTTCTAAGACTTCCTTGGATGGGTGATTTTTAGGATTAAATTAGAATATCTATAAAAACTGTTATCTGACGCAGAGTAAGTGCTCAATAACTGTTTGCTATTATTATACAGTGATAAATATTTTGCAAACTGGATGCTCTGAACCAGTAGAAAATGTAACTATAAATACGAAGCGTTTTGGAGTTTGCTTTGCTGATTGTCCATTGTGTGGCATGTAAAACTCCAGTCCTAAGACAAATAAGACTGTCCAGATTCTGTGTTCCAGAATCACAATCTGGGGTGGGATTTTTTTTTTTTTCTTTAAGGATAATTTTATCCAAGTGAGATCATTGTAAAGGGAGGCGCTAACACATACCAGGAGCAGCTGAGCTGAACTGCAGAAGCCAAGAAAGCTACCAGGAAGTCAGGCAGATGGTGAGAAGTTAAGCTGCCCATGGCTCGTCTCGGATTTAACAGCTGGAGGAGGCAGAACATGAGCTTGGGTTCTGGAGTCTGGCAGATGAGGCTGCAAATCCTGTCATTTCCTATCTGGGGGACTGGAGCAAGTCACAGCCTCAAGAGTCGAATCTCTAAGCTTTAGCTTCCTCATTTGCAAAGCAGGGGAATGGAAGAGTTACCTAATAATATTTATCTGGACTTGGTTTTGAATTATAAACTAACTGCTTAATGTGGTGTCAAACATATAATAAGCACCGAAGAAAAGTGTTACTTTTATAATTATAAAAATTAATCCTATTAACATGAGTGCTCTATTACTATTAATACAATCATGACATTTCTGTCAACGTCGTTTCTCTGTCGGACACAGTGCAGACAAATTCAACAAGCTGCCTGTCCTCTGTATGACACGCCCACCTTTTACGTAAATAAAGTGAGCCTGAAAAAGCGATGAGACATGTGAGAAGAAAGCTTTAGTGGCTAAAGAAATAAAGGTTTACTAGAGGAATCAGGATGTAGTGGAACTGAACAGTTCTGCTGTGGACTAAGTTGTAAGACACTGGGCAAATTACTGACTGTCTCCAAACCTCAGACTGCTGGTCTGATAATTGTAGATCATATTAACTAACTCATTGTTCTCTAATAGAAGGGCATCTGACAGGATGGTGTGGCTTGAGGTAGAATATCAATAACTCTTAGGTCCCTGTCCCACAGAAAGACATAAGAAAAAGCTTCATTAAGAGGAGACTAAGTGAAATCTGTGGTTTCTACCTTTTCTTATGTGAAAGTATTTCAAACACACTTTACACTTTGGCAGGGGTCTTTACCTTCTCTATGAATTTATGTTCAGGGCATAACATATTTATAAGTGAGTTTCATGGCATATTATTTTTAGGCTGCAGAGGAAAAGCATTCTTTGTTCTCATAACAGATGATTGGTTTTACTAAATGGGTCGCTGTCTTTTATTAAATTTAGGCTACCCAAATGAAACATCATAAAATATAGCCTACAGAGATAAGTTCTAATATTTACAAGTTAAGATCTAGTCAGTAATATCAGATTTGGGCAAATGGACTCACATGTGTCTACAAACATCTATCTATCTATCTCTGTATCAATTTGTCAATAAAATGCTTCCATTTCTGATTTAAAATATAAAAGCAGAAAACATAAGCCAATATTGGCATGTATGGGCACATATAAAGCTTTCCACAAAAATTGCCCCTGTTTTTCCATCTCTTTACATAGCTCTAAAGTCAATTTCAGCATATAGTTGGCTTTTAAAACATCTCCTTTGATATCTATTCCACTGCGTTGGATAAACAAATACTTACTATATGCACATCCAAACACCTCGATTCGCATTCCGATTCTGCCCTTGGGGTTCCACTCTAGAGGGATGAAGCGCAGAAATCTGGCTTTGATGGAAGGCTGGAGTCTATAGTACACAACACTGTCTGCATTTGCATTTCCTACAAATCCCTGGAAGAAAAGAGCAACAAGGAAATCAGTGCATCTGGAGAGTATCTATTTCACTTTGTCCCCTAAAACGCCAATAAGCAGTGTCTGATTTGCTTTTTAACTTATAAAATGGCAACCATTTAAAGAAGATCATATCATTAACAGTTATATCATAAAGTTTCATTTGCAGAAGTTACTGTAGTCTAAACTGCTTTCTATATAGCAGTTTAAATCCCACCATCTGCATGAAGTCAGCTTTCACCGTGAAACCCCCAGTAAAGTTTGTTTCTATGAAGTGCAGATGAAAATAAAAGTTACTGACATGAACAGTGAGAACATCCTCTTGTATTCAAAAACTAGAATCGGATTCCGCACGGAAGTTGCTCATGTAGTTGATGAATGAGTAAGGTTCAGACTTGTTTCTGCTGTTTCACTTTCTCATCTTACTCAGCAACATAAAGGAAAGTATCACCAGACATTCAAGTCAGAGTTACACTCTGAGAATAGGCTCTTAAACTTCACTCACCACACAGCCAGATACACACATTAAAAACTGTTGTTACATGTCATTTTTATTCAATAAAAAAATAATAAAGTAAAAGCATCTCTATTAAAAAATTGTTAAGGGAAACTGGAATCAATAATAATTTGGAAAGACGTGAAATTAGACTGACAGACTCTAGAATCTGAAGCTATAAAGACCATAGGAATGCTGCTGAGCTAGTACCATCAAATTGCAAATGAGGAAATTAAATGTCAAAATGGCAAGAAAAAAAAAACCCTCTGGTGTTTGCAAAACTATTATATGGTATGACCAAGAGCAGTGTTCCTTTCACAATATCAGGATGCATCTACCTAACACCTGCAAAACCCACACTTAAACAGCTTTTATTTTCTCCTACATGACATATGGTAAAGCTGCCTATGTGAAAAAGTTAGGATGAGACAGAAACTGTTCTCAATAATTGATATTTAACTTTTAAATTTTTTATTTCTTCTTTTCTGTGTCCTCTTCCACCTCTTCTTCCCCTTCCACCTTCCTGTTCTCCTTCTCTTCCCCTCCTCCTCCTCCTTTTTTTGTTTAACTGTAACAATCAAGACATGCAACAAAATAAGGGATCTTATTATGATCTACTCAGCCACGTGGTAGGTCCCCTTACCATGACTCGATCCACAAATGAGGTCACCCGCATGTAGACCATACCAGACTAAGCAAATATTTCAGTAACACCAATACCCAGGGAATCTATCCATTTGCTTCCTTTTCTTTCTACTTCACAAATAAGCATTTACCAAAATATTTTCTAACACAGTAAAAATAATAATAATAATAAAGTTAGGTTTTTCATAAAGAAAGAAAGTGAAGTGAAGCAGCTCAGTCGTGTCCAACTCTTTGCGACCCCGTGGACTGTAGCCTACCAGGCTCTTCCCTCCATGGGATTCTCCAGGCAAGAGTACTAGAGTGGGTTGCCATTTCCTTCTCCAGGGGCTCTTCCCAACCCAGGGATTGAACCCAGGTCTCCCACATTGCAGGCAGACACTTTAAGGGTTTTTCATAGTCAAATTAATTTGATTTGATTCCCCTTATCCCTCAATGCCCCAATACCTCATACACCCAATTTTCAGGCTCACACAAAATAAGCAGTTCTGTGACAGTGTCTTCAAATTATATCCCAAATTGGGGCATCTCCCTTCATCTCAGCTATGACGACCCAGTTCAACAAAGCAGTATTTCACCAGAACTACTTCAATGGCCTCCTCCTTATCTTTTCAGCCTTCTCTTTCCCATGCCCATGCCCAACCATAACCCTAATCTCGTTCCCTCTGAGCAGTCAGTATGATTTTTAAACATAAAATAAATTATGTTACCCCCACTGCTTCCTTTACCACTTAGAACAAAATCTGAATTCCTTATCAGACATTAGCACCATCTTTGGCAACCTCGTCCACAACACTTGAAGCACAGGGAGCCTCCATGTGGAAACCAAGTTCAGCTCCCCTGAGCGCCTTTACCACCGGCTGTTCATTCCCCTTGGAAAGTCCTTCCCTTATGATCTTGGCACAACCAGCTCCTCTTGGCATCTCAGGCTTTGTTCTAAAGAGAGCCACCTAAGACAGGCCCTTTCTGATCCCCCAGGTTCTGAAGGAGTGTACCTGGCATGCTGGCATCTTATTACCTTTCTGTTTTATTTTCTTCATATTACTCATTATTTGGGGATCTTTTTTGATTATTTGTTTATCTTCCACCCCCACCCCTCCATCACCCAGAAGATAAGCTCTATAAAGCATGGACTTTTACTGACCTTCCTTCTGCAGTACCTAGAACATGGCTGGGCTCAAAGTGGTTCTCAACAAAATATCTGTTGGATATGCATGTTTGGGTAACACTGGGCTTAAAAACAAACCAAGTTCAACAAGTTTCTTGACTATAGTATCTCTCTGAACACGTCAAATGAGAAGGTACAAATGAGCACTGTATCTCCTGAGGGAGCAACAGTTATGCAGCATGCTTGAAAACTGTTAGTCCCATATTCTTGGCTAGTATTTCCCAGAACATAAACAGGAGAACATCATTTAATCCCATAGATATTTGGACTCTAATAACCAGACACTGCTAGAATGTTCCATCCCATTCCACCAGTCAAGGACCTAGTATAAAAGGTTAACTGTGTCACACTACCTAATATCCATCCTCACTTCATATTTAGCACACCAGGGTCTCCTTTTCTGTCAAAACCACGCACATTTGCCTGAAAATGTCCATTTATTCTGACCTTTTCCTTAGAATGGCTGATGAAGGGCAGTTTTATTTTAGACAGTATTTTCCAAACCTGAATGACATGTTAAACATCCCAGTGCTCAGACTGGGCATTGTTGTACACGTGTGCGTGCGTGTCTGATTCTTTACAGGCTCTCCAAGTCAGGGTAATGTGTCTCCAAGGTTGAGGACCGCATTTATAGATATTCAATCCTAATCAGATTTTCTTATACTCCTGATTCTGTTTTCCTGGGTATGGCTGGCAGGTTAATACAATACCTAATTATGATTTCTTGCAGGGAACAGCTGGATGATGAATTAGATAGCCCTCCAAAATATCTCGCATTTTTTCCAAAATTAATCTAAGTTCACAGATTGAGATATATGGCACTATGATGATCTCAGCATTTAATGGGATTGGGAGAAAAGATGCAGGTGACAGTGGCTACGGATAGGTAAATGGAAAGAGGACATCTGTAAGTGGAAGATTTTCACAGTTTATGTGATCAATTTATGAGCTACTTGAATTTTGAGAACATAAAGAAGAAATGTAAATTACTTAGTTTGTCTAAGTTATAAAAACATCTGGGCACATTCAAAATTTTAAGTGATTATTTCTTACAAGGGATAAGGGAAATTTTGAGGTGGGGAATATGAGATTTTAACTTAGTACAGTTTATTCATTTATAAATTTTTTAACTAGCATGTACTAATTTTACAACAATTAGCAAAATAAAGTAACACATACATGTAAGTGTGTACAATGACAGAACAGGCAAAAATATCACTTAGTAATGCTTTGGGTACCTTAAATAATATTCTAATATCAATAACATTGGGAAAACATGCACCATTACTACTAATTAAATATATGTAACTGAACAATAATATTTGCATTTTTTGCTCCCCGTGTTGATAACTTAAAACATAAGATAACAAAGATTCTGTTATGGAATTCAATAATCTAACAGGAATTTTTGTATAATGTCTATGACTGAGACAGGGAATTGATGCCATGTTGCTTTATAAATGAAAAGTCCAATGCATACTAATATTCCTAATGTAATTCCATTGCCTAAGAGACTTTTCTCAATTTGCTATAAGATTTTTTCATATCATTATAATTCATAAAGGAATGCATGAATTTAAACGTCTCATTCTCTTTTGAAAAAATAATTTTATTATGAGAATGTGTATGTCTTCCCTCATACTACAGATTCTGAACTTGAGCATGGGTCCGCATGACCTGAGGTACTGTCATGCATCACATCTGCGGGAGGGGCTTTAGAGTCTGCATTTCAATGCAGGTCAGACTGACTTGTGCTTTTGGTCTTTGGCCTGCTCCTTGAACATTCTTCAGGCTTGTGGATAAATCGTGCTCTTTTCCCCTTGCTATTTTATCTCAAAATTTTTCAGAGAGAGAAAAGGTTTTAGCAGAAGAGTTCACTAGGGTTAACTTCCAAAAGCAGGAATAAGTAAGTAACAAATGTCTGTTGTGCTATCAATCGGACTGTCTTCAACATGAAAGGTTGTGTCTCAACATCAGACACAGCAGAAATATATATTATGTAGTTTTAATACTTGCCTCAAGGCTGTGAAGTATTTTCCTGCCCACCATAAAACTGAGGATGACAGAAATTATAGAGGTTATGTGCCTAGAACCACACAGCTAGAAAGTGACAGGGTAAGGATTTAATTCCATACTTCTCTGAATCAAAAGCCCATAATTTAGCTAAGCATCAAAAGGCCTCATTCTTACAGGACATGAAAACAACCAACCAACCCTAGAGGAAACCTGATATTTTATCTGAGGGTTTTTTTCCCTTTTTCTCATAATTTATATTTAACATCTCTGACACATTTGAAATTAACGCAAGTTAGATTATTACTGGCTGGAACATACCTCTTCCAGTTGATTTTACAGACAATAGGATTGTTCCATTAACTACGTTTTCTCAAAATTAAAAGACAAATGTTCAATCATCAATAGGATACTTTCATATAAATGGTAACCTCCTAGTAGATGCATAATGTAAAAGAATATGCCATCAGATCATCAAATATATGAAATATCTAAAAGTAAAATTAAGGTGATGTGTCTTATGTGATAAAAATCAAAAGCCTTAATTGTATTTTTCTTTAAGACTTGATGATTTTCAAACTCAATGAGGTGTTCATAGATAGGTTTAGAAATGTATTCTAACCAAGATAATTTATTGAGTTAATGAATTAAAGTTTCTCACAGGATTTTAAGTATTTTCATAGCGATTCTAAAGTTTATGAAGAAGTGTAACAGCATTAATTTCTTTTGCAAATAGTAATTGAGCAATTCATCTAGGAAAGCCAAGATGCATAAAGGAAGATAGTCATATGGCAGTTCATAAGGGGCTCCAAAACATGGCTGTAATAAATCAGAAACACGGGAGCAGTTACCTGCTGTTATACAGCAGATTTGTAACTACACATAGAATCGTCCAGCTCCCACCAAAATAAATAGTAACGTGAGTAGAAATTCAATACGACAAACAGGCAAACAGTAAAATCCTCTGACCTCCCTTATTCATGTGACTTACATATGACCTTTTTTCCAAGTACAATTCATTTTGACACAGTCAGCTAATAGACACTAAATATATCACAGCAACATGCTGTCTAATGGAAATCAGCTCTTTATTTTATGATGTTGGTTATAAATCTTTACTAAGTATGCCTCCCATGAGATCAGGTCTAGAAAAATGTAAAAGAAAAAGCAAAGAAAAATAAGAACTATCAAAAAATGGGCAATATGCTAACATAAACCCAGATAAGATTAACATTTAAACATATTAATATGCTGCATAAGACACTGCAACTGTATCTAACAAAAGTTGATTCTATCTTGAGTGTGAATGGAATTTGTTTAACATAATAGAAGATCAGCAAGGAAGTATAGCAGTCAAATCAGAAAGTTAAGTTTTGTTCTGAATATACAATAACACTCAATTTTCAAAATAAAAGGGTATCGAATTTTATTAATATTAAATCAGTTTCTATTATCTCTCTCAGAAAATATTCAATAGCTTTAAAATATTTATTTTGAGGGATACCAAATTATTAACAATAGTTCACGCAAACCAGCCATTATATTAGAATCGGTGGATGCACAAAGCTGTAATATACACTGGTTAGGCCCTTTCAGCACAGAAGGGTTCAAATTCTCAAGACAGAAATATCAAAGGGAAAGAGAGAAAAAGTACATGAAAGATGCATTCTTCACTGTAGTCCATAACTATTGTTGCTGTTCACTCGCTCAGTCATGTCCGACTCTTTGCAACCCCATGCACTGCAGCACGCCAGGCCTCCCTGTCCATCACCAACTCCCAGAGCTTGCTCAAACCCATGTCCATCAAATTGGTGATGCCATCAAACCATCTTATCCTCTGTTATCCCCTTCTCCTCCTGCCCTCAACTTTTCTCAGCATCAGGGTCTTTTCCAATGAGTTAGCTCTCCACATCAGGTGGCTAAAGTATCAGAGCTTCAGCTTCAGCATCAGTCCTTCCAATGAATATTCAGGGTTGATTTTCTTTAGGATTGACTGGTTTGATCTCCTTGCTGTCCAAGGGACCCGTAAGAATCTTCTCCAACAACACAGTTCTAAAGCATTCTTTATGGTCCAACTCTTACATCCATACATGACTACTGGAAAAATCATAACTTTGACTACACAGACCTTTGTCGGCAAAGTAATGTCTCTGTTTTTTAATATGCTGTCTAGGTCTGTCAGAGCTTTTCTTCCAAGGAGCAAGTGTATTTTAATTTCATGGCTTCAGTCACCATCTGCTGTGGTTTTTGAGCCTAAGTAAATAGTCTGTCACTGTTTCCATTGTTTGCCCATCTATTTGCCATGCAGTGTTGGGACTAGATACCATGGTCTCAACTACTGTTGAGATATAGTAATAAATTTTTATGTGGCTGATACATGGACATAAATTTATATTAGGGTAATACATGGATAATTTTGTGGAAGATTAAAATTTGATTGAGATGCAAAATAACTTTTAACTAAAACCTAATTATATTAAGGTAATGGTAGATTAGGAGATTCTGAACAACTCCCCTGCTAAAAGTTGTACAAAATGAGAAACAGGGACTGAAGATCTAAAAGACAATAAAATATTAAATGTCCAAGATTTGGGAGAAGAGCAGCCAAAGAGACCAGCCCTACCTTTGGGACCCTTGTTTTCCTCTTTAGCTGACCTAAAGATTTCTAAAGAGAAGAAACTGAGTAGACCTTTGGACAACTTCACAGAGTTAAAGATAAAAATTTAGTTCTAGAGCCCTCAAGGGCATGAATATCCCATAAGCTTCCATGGGGTTCGTGTCAAAACTTTGAGAGTCTACAGCTAAGAATAAATGGTAAGACGGAGAGAGACAACTCCCCACAGGGATGAAAATTCAGCTTCCCATTTTCTCCACCTGTGAGATTACATGACAGTCAGAGAGGCCTCATGCTCCTTGCTGCCTGCAGAAGCAATTGTAATTATACTCTGTAGGAAGATATCCTTCTAGATCTCAAATTATCTGTTCAATTCTTCATATATAATGTCCTACACACAATAGAAAGCAATAAAACATCAGCAAAAATTGTTCTTAAAGGAAATTTATAGTCTTGAACATGCACACAGGTTAGTGAATAGGAAAGGCATCAGCTATGTTATTTAAAGAACTGGGAAACCATCACTCTACAGAACAAGAAAGTGGGGCAAGCTGAAAATCAATAAGTTTTCTGAGAGCCATCAGAAACTTGAGATTACATGGAGCTGTGCACTGAGTTGTGTCCTTCCTAAAGCATGTAGGTTGAAGCCCCAACCACTTCCATGGTGACAGTATTGGGAGGTGGGGACTTTGGGAAGTAATTAGATTTAGAGGAAGTCATGAGGGTGGGGACCCCATGATGGAGTTAGCATCCTTACAAGATGAGGAAGACAGACCAGAGCTTCCTTTCACTTTGCCAGGTGAGGACACACTAAGAAGGCTGATGTCTGCAAACCATGAAGGCTCCTCACAAGGAACTAAGTCAGCCAGCACCTTAATCCTGGACTTCCTAACCTCCAGAACTGTGAGAAATAAATGCCTGTTTTTTGAGCCATCCAGCCTATGGCATTTTGTTATAGCAGCTTGAGCTGACTAATACACACAGCAAACCACACCTGCGAGATCCAGAGAGAGAAGGCCACCCAAAGACAGCAGACATCTGTCCATCCGCCCATGCCATAAACTGATAGGAGCTCCCATGGTAATCTTGATGAATTGATAGAGGCCGAGCATGGACTAGCATGAGAGTGAGAAACTCTTGAGGCCTTGTCACAGAGCATAGATAGTTTCCTGGAGGGAAAGCCCACAGTAATGCTCTGTGACAATCAGGAAAAAAAAAAATTCTTCTTGGCTCTAGCAAGGAGGGGTAGGGGTAATCATTACTACACTCAGAGTGATCTACCATCCAGGGGAAAAAACTGCCAGAGCCTATTCCCTGATGGCTCAGTGAATAAAGGATCCACCTGCAGTGCAGCAGACATGGGTTTGATCCCTGGGTCAGGAAGATCCCCTAAAGAAGGAAATGGCAACCCACTCTGGTATTCTTACCTGGAAAATCCCTTGGACAGAGGAGCCCGGCAGGCTATACAGTCTATGGGGTCGCAAACAGTCAGACGCAACTAAGCACACAACCTCCCGAGGACCTCTAGAAATACTAGTGAAGGTCACAGTTTTAAGACAAAGGCTAAAGCACTGACATTTAATCACAGTATTGGAGAACATTCTCATTCTCTCTCATCATACCACCAATGCCAACAGGACTCCAGTATAATACTGGATAACAACTGAGAAAAATGCAAAACCCAGACCACCTCTAAAGAGGATGCTGAAGTCAAAGGAGAGACAAAAACAAGGGTACTAGATGAATTTGAAGTCTATGACACCTATAGCATGTCTGCTGCTGCTGCTGCTGAGTCGCTCAGTCGTGTCCAACTCTGCGCAACCCCAGAGACGGCAGCCCACCACGCTCCCCGTCCCTGGGATTCTCCAGGCAAGAACACTGGAGTGGGTTGCCATTTCCTTCTCCAATGCAGGAAAGTGAAAAGTGAAAGTCAAGTCGCTCAGTCATGTCCGACTCTTAGCGACCCCATGGACTGCAGCCCACCAGGCTCCTCCATCCATGGGATTTGCCAGGCAAGAGTACTGGAGTGGGGTGCCATCGCCTTCTCCATATAGCATGTATAGAAAACATTAAATACAGCCCAATTTCTAGCCAGATTAATATAAACTCTCAAAGACCTATTTACCTCAGTTCCCATGACTAGACACAAAATGTCCAAATTTCAACAAAAAGTTGCAAGGCAGGCAACGAGCAAGACAGTCATCAAAACTTAATGACAATCACCATCAGGTTCACATATCTTACAGATGTTTGAATTATCAGACTAGAAATTTTTTAAAAATTATAATGAATATGGGAAGGACTCTAATGGAAAAAGTGGACAACATGCAAGAACACATGGGTAATATCAGCAGAGACATGAAAATCTAAGAAAGAACCAAAGATTCCAAAATATTTAGAAATCAAAAACACTGTAACAGAAATGAAGAGTATCTTTAATGGGTACATTGATACATTCAACATAGCCAAAGAAAGAATCAGTGAGCTTGAAGATAAGAAAATACAAACTTGCCAAATTGTATTGCAAAGAGGAAAAAAAAAGTGGAAGGGAATATCCAATAACCATAGGATAACTGTAAAAGTTGTAATGTATCCAAAAATGGAATAAAGAAGGTGAGTAGAGAGAATGGAGCTGAAAAAATATTTGAAATGTTATTGGCCAATGAATTTCTAAAATTAATGACAGACACAAGGTCCAAGAAGTTCAAAGAATAATAAGCAGGTTAGAAATCCAAATAAAAACTATATTTAGTCATACACATTCCAACTGCAGAAAAGCAAAACTAAAGAGAACATTTTGAAAGAAGCCAGAGGAATACCTTACCTTTGGAAGAACAAGAATAAGGACTACATTGGGCATCAGAAATTATATCAGAAATCATACAAGCAAGTAGAGAGTCGAGTGAAACATTTAAAGTGGTGAAAGAAGTGAAAATAATCTTAGAATTCTATAGCCAGAGAAACTATCCTTCAACACCAAATGAGAAATAAAGATTTTCTCAGACAAAAGCTGATGATATTCACCACTAGTAGACCCGCTCTGAAAGAAATATTTAAAAGAAGTTCTTCAGACAAAGGAAATGATATATGTCAGAAACCTCGATCTATGTAAAGAGAGGAAGAGTATTTGAGAAAGAATAAAAAAAGGTAAGATAAATTTATTTTTCTTATTCTTGTTTAAAGAAACAACGCATGCTAAGTTGCTTCAGCTGTGTTCCCATGGACTAGCCTGCCAGGCTCCTCTGTCCGTGGAATTCTCTAGGCAAGAATACTGGAGTGGGTTGCTGTGCCCGTCTCCAGAGGATCTTCCTGACCCAGGGATGAAACCCACGTCTCTTACGTCTCCTGCATTGGCAGGCGGGTTCTTTACCACTAGCACAACCTAGGAAGCCCCAAAGAAACAATAGGAAGAGATAAAACAGAATCCTACAAAATGCTCAGTTAAATTCAAATAAGGCATTTAAAAGAAGGACAACAAGAAAAAGAAAAGAGGGGAACAAAAAACATAAGACAGGGCTTCCCTGGTGGCTGTGGAAAAGAATCTACCTGCCAATGCAGGAGACACGGGTTTGATCCCTGATGCGGGAAGATTGCACACGTCACAGAGCAATAGGCCTGTGTGCCCCAGCGACTGGACCTGCAGCTATTGAATGTATTACGTGTCCCAACTACTGAGGTCCATGCGCCTGGAGCCCATGCTCCGCAGCAAGGGGGCCACCGCCATGAGGAGCCTGTGCCCTGCAGCCAGGGAGCGGTCCTAGCTCGCAGCAAAGACCCCGCACAGCCAAAAATAAAACAAAAGCACAGTACAAATACAACAAAGAGAAAACAGCTGCAAATGTGATAGACAATATTAATCCAAATATATCAATAAGCACTTTAAAAGTGGATCTAAATAGGCTGCTTAAAACACAGAGATCTTCAGAGTATAAAGCCATATAAAGGATGACCAGATCCAACTATTTGTTATCTATAAGAAACACATGTATACCTGTGGCAGATTCATTTTGATATTTGGCAAAACTAATACAGTTATGTAAACTTTAAAAATAAAATAAAAAAAAAAAAAAAGAAATGTGTTTTAAATGAAAGATTAAAACTGATTAAAAGTAAAGAGATGGAGAAAGATAAGCCATGTTAATCTCAAAAATTCATAAATAGCAAAATTAAAACCACCAGATCAATAAAATAGTAATCAGGAAGAGTTTATTGTACATGTTAAGAACAGTTTAGAACTGGACGCTTGCAACCTCAAAACTAATATGAAGCTCAGAGGCAAAATGTTACAGAATGGCTTATGAAGTGAAAAAATGAGGAAGCGGTTTAACCTTTACGGTGATTGGTTATTACAATGAGGGTTTCTAGAGGGCAGGGGATTGATCAAAAGTGATTATTTAATACCATGTTAAGGAAGATGACTTAAGTTTCTTTGATGATTATCAGAGGCATTTACAAGAAGTAAACTAAGTTAAGTTTTGCTTATGCACATGAAGTAGGCTAGATTTAGTTTTGCTTATATGGCTTAAATGGTTTTGTCTCCTCAGGGAATTTTCAAGTTTGGTGTTCATTTTATATTTTACTTTTTACAGTGATGCTAAATCTAAATAAACCTAGGATAGCTATATTAATTTCAGACAAAGCAGACTTCAGAAAAAGGAAGATTATCATAGATAAGTCAGCACACAGCACAATGACAAAATGATCAATTTTCCAAGGTGGCTTAACATTCCTCTCTGCATATGGACCTAACAGCAGAGCCCCAACACATGAGGCACACACTGACGGGACAATCAGGAGAGACAGGCAAATCCATTATAACAGCTGGACTAATTGATACGTCAAGGAGGGAGAAAAACAGCAAGAATGTAAAAGGCCCGCGTCACTGTTAATCAACTGGATCTAACTGACGTTTTAGGCTCTTCCAGCCAACAACAGCAGAAACAGTCCTCTCCAGTTCATGAAGCATGGGCCCTCACAAATTTAAAAGAATACAAATCATACAAAGTATGCTCTCAAATCACAATAGAATTCAACTATTAATAAGTAACAGAAAGATAGCTAGAAAGTCACAAAATGTTTGAAAATAACCTGAGTTGAAGCAGAAATCCCAAATTTTTTTTTTTAATTTTATTTTATTTTTAAACTTTACATAACCGTATTAGATTTGCCAAATATCAAAATGAATCCGCCACAGGTATACATGTGTTCCCCATCCTGAACCCTCTTCCCTCCTCCCTCCCCATTCCATCCCTCTGGGTCGTCGAAAAGTTTGCTAAAATTGATATATCTCTAGTCATGCTGTCCAAGAAAAAAAGATCAAGAAGACCCAATAATACAAGTGGAATAGAAGTCACTGCTATTGAGCACATGGACATCAAAAGAAGGAAGGAGAAGATTAATGAGCTGAGGATGAATGCAGACACCAGGAAGAATACAGTAAGTTAAAACCAAGGATGAAACAGGAAGTAGATACTAAAAATAAGGCTTCAAAGGACATTTATTTAATTTTTGAAGTATAAGATCATGGCATCTGGTCCCATCACTTCATGGGAAATAGATGGGGAACCAGTGGAAACAGTGTCAGACTTTATTTTTGGGGGCTCCAAAATCACTGCAGATGGTGACTTGCAGCCATGAAATTAAAAGACGCTTACTTCTTGGAAGGAAAGTTATGACCAACCTAGATAGCATATTCAATAGCAGAGACATTACTTTGTCAACAAAGGTCCGTCTAAGTCAAGACTATGGTTTTTCCAGTGGTCATGTATGGATGTGAGAGTTGGACTGTGAAGAAAGCTGAGCGCCTAAGAATTGATGATTTTGAACTGTGGTGTTGGAGAAGACTCTTGAGAGTCCCTTGGACTGCAAAGGAGATCCAACCCATCCATTCTGAAGGAGATCAGCCCTGGGATTTCTTTGGAAGGAATGATGCTAAAGCTGAAACTCCAGTACTTTGGCCACCTCATGCGAAGAGTTGACTCATTGGAAAAGACTCTGATGCCGGGAGGGATTGGGGGCAGGAGGAGAAGGGGACGACAGAGGATGAGATGGCTGGATGGCATCACTGACTCGATGGACGTGAGTCTGAGTGAACTCCAGGAGATGGTGATGGACAGGGAGGTCTGGCGTGCTGCGATTCATGGGGTCGCAAAGAGTCGGACACGACTGAGCGACTGAACTGATAGTTGATTTACAACATTGTGCCCATCTTTGCTATGCAGCAAAGTGACTGACTTATACGCATACATATACTTTTATTATATTCTTTTCCAGTATGGTTTATCACGGGATATTGAGGACAGTTCCCTGTGCTATTCAGCAGAACCTGTTGCTATCCATTCTAAATGGAACAGTTTGCATTTACCAACTCAAACTCCCAGTTCACCCATCACCCTTCCCCCTCCCCCTTGGAAACCACAAGTCTGTTCTGTATCAGTCTGTCTCTGTTTTATAGATAGGTTCATTTGTGCCACAGTTTAGATTCTACATATAAATGATATTATATGGTATTTGTCTTAAGGTTTTGAAGGAGATTTAAATGAAAAAAAAAAAAAAAAAAAAAACACTAGCTAGACCGATCAAGGAAAAGAGACACAACCAATATCCGGAATGCAAAAGAGCTTTTTACAATCCTACACACATGAGAATGATAATAAGAGGATATCTGGAATAATTTTATGCCAATAATTTTAAAGATTAAATAGACACATTCCAAACTGTAATTTACCAAAGCAGGTGAGAAACAGGGAAATCCGAGTTGCCTATACGTAGGCAAAACTAAATCTACAATTTAAAAATGTTCCCACACAGAAAACTTCAGTCCCTTTTGTTTTCCCTAATGAATTCTTCTAAATATTTGAGGATAGAACAACACAAGCATCATACAAGCACTCCAAAAAAGTAGAAAAACAGAATGTTTCCCAGTTTGTTTTGTGAGGCTAGAGTAACTGTGATATCAAAATCTGACAAAAAACTTATAAGGAGGAAAACAAAAGCCAATCTTATTAAAACACAGATCCCACAATCCTTAAAACATACTTGCAATATTATATTAGGATATAAAAATAAAGAAAAGACATAATAGGTCAAAATGCAATCAAGTTTATTCCAGGAATATAAGGAGTGCTTAACATTTAAAAACTCTTCAATGTAATTAATCAAGTTGAAGAAAATATACTCTTCTAGATTAATGCAGAAAGAGTCTTTGATTAAATTCAACAATTAAACAAGATTAAAACCTTTAGCCAAGTAGGGAATATCTACAAAAGTTTTGCAGTCAGCATCACAAATAGGACAAGATTCTGAGAGCTGTTTAGGAGTTTGGGTCCCAGGCAAGCATGTTGTCTACAGACCCATCAATTCAACCTGTAGTGAATATTCTAATTAGTACAGTGAAAGTGAAAGTCGCTCAGCTGTCTCTGACTCTTTCTGATCCTCTGGACTGTAGCCTGCCAGGCTCCTCTGTCCATAGAATTCTCCATACTGGAGTGGGTATTCGTTCCCTTTTCCAGGGGATCTTCCCCACTCAGGGATCAAACCCAGGTCTCCCGCATTGCAGGTGGATTCTTTACCATCTGAGCCACCAGGGAAGCTCAAGAATACTGGAGTGGGTAGCCTACCCCTTCTCCAGAAGATCTTCTGACCCAGGAATCGAACCAGGGTCTCCTGCATTAGAGGCAGATTCTTTACCAGCTGAGCTAGCAGGGAAGCCTAATTAGTACAACAAGGTAACAAAAATGTTTAACAGGTAATAAGGATTGGAAAAGAAAAAATAACACTGCTGTTATTCATAGGCTGCATGATTGTGTATGTGTGTGTGTGTGTGTGTGTGTGTCTGTATATATATATATTATTTTTTTTTTTACTGCACATAGAGAGTTTAGCACATCCACTGGGTAAAAGTCTATATATAAATATGAACTGAAGTTACATGTCTGTTAAAAGAGCTAAAATCCAGGACACTGACAACACTAGATGTGGAAAGGATGTGGAGCAACAAGAACGCTCACACGTTCTTAGTAGAAATACAGACAGACAGGAATCACCAAGATAGTCACGAAGAAAAACAACACCAAAGGAGTTTCTTTACTGAATGTGAAGTCTTAACAATGTGATCCCAAAAAAAAAAAAAACAGAGAGAGAGAGAGACAATGTCATATTGGCAGAGAGATACTCAGACAGAACAATGGAACAGAATACAGACTGAACATATATGCACAGTAAATTTGAAAATGTTTGCAATGCAGAGCATTAAAAAAAAGAAACAAACAACTTCTTTTAAGTGCATAGTGCCAGGCCAATCGAATATCAACTCTGGGGGAAAAAAGAAGAAAAAATGTAATGGAAGACGGGTTGATTACTACTTGAAATCATAGGCAGAATTCCAGTAAGAATGTAGGCCTATAGGGGAAAAACAAAACAATAAAGCTACCAGAAGACAGCACAGCTGACTTCACAACTTCACGTCTTCACAACTCTGAGGAACACAAATACTTCTCAAACGCGATGCCAAAGGCACAAACCATAGAGGAAAGACGACAAACCCACATCTATTGAGTTTAAGAATCTCTGTTCATTTAAAGATGTTAAAACAGTGAAAGGAGAAGCCATAGAATAAGAGAAGCGATTTTCCAGTATATTAGTAACTAGAATATACAGAGGACTACAAAGCACTAAGGAAAAGAGGAATAAAAGAAATATCTAAACGACTAACAAATCCATTCAACAGTGTCCAACCTCATTAGTCATGAAGTATTGCAAATTAAAACCAGTGTGAGAATTCTACTCATCAAGTAGGTTGGCCAAAATCGAGGGAAACATTAAAAAGTGAAAATAAAATAAAACTGACTATATCAAGTGTTGTCAAGAATGTAGAGCAAATGGAATTTTCATACACTACTGCTGAGAGTGTAAATTAGCACAATCTCCATAAAAAAGCCTTTCATATATTATACTAAGTTCTAACTAAAGTTCAACCTATCCTTATTTGAGGCACCAGCAATACCACTCTGAAGAAAGCACCCTACTGCAAAGCAGACATTGTGTACCAAAAGACAGGCACATTCCTCAAGTATTCCTCAGAAGAGTCCCAAAACACAACTCACATATCTATTTGTAGAATGGATAAACAAACTTAGACATAGCCAGATAATGAAATATTGTAACGCAATGAAAATTAATCAGTTACACCTATACACCACAACATGGTGTTTAACAAGCATAATGTTAACCCAAGAAGCCAAGAGAGAAAAATATACACATTTCACGATCCCTTTTGTATACAGTTCAAAACTGGCATTAGTAGTCATGATAGTGAATAGCTTGGGAGAAGAGGGAGGGGGTAGCGATCAGGAAAGGATGAACGAGGTGTCTGAGATCCAGTACCATTCTTGCTGCTGAAGTGTGTCCTCAGTCAGGTCGCATCTGACTCTGCAACCCCATGGACTCTAGCCCACCAGGCTCCTCTGTCCATAGGATTTTCCAGGCAAGCATACTGGAGTGGGTTGCTATTATCTCCTCCAGGGAGGGATCTTTCTGACCCAGGGATCAAATCTGCATCTCCTGCATTGGCAGGTGGATTCTTTACCACTGAGCTACCTGGGAAGTCCTGTAATGTTCTTGGCCTAGGTAATATTTAGATAACTGCATTCACTTTTTGATCATTCATGAGCTGCATACATAATGCCTTTCACCTTTTTCTGGATGTGTGTTGTACTTCAACATAAAAATAAATGAAAATAATCTTGGAAACTATGGAAAAGAAATATGCCCTTAATGCTTTAAGAGACAGTTCAGTGAACACAATCAAGATTTAAATTTGCATATATTTATCTAAAAGCAAAAAAAAAAAAAAAGACTTTAAAGAATACCTCATTAAAATTGTATTTTTCACTCTTGTGCTTTTCTATATAGATCATTAAGAACCCCATGAGAAGTACCTTTCAACTTCGAATTTTAGATATCATATGATTTATCATGCATTATACCATAATGAGTCCCATTAGCATCTTTTCTTTACTATTAATATTACAAAGAATAATGGCATTCCTATGACCATTATCATTAAAAAAACTATTATTCAGTGATAAAACTATTGAGTTATCTATTAGAGATATTATAAAATTTAAAGTAAAATATTCCTCACTTACCTCTATATTCTATTAATGTTTTCATACAGACTTTCTAATATGTTGATTAATCTTCAGAGTACTTTAAAATGGCATTTATTTATTAAATGAATCACTAATAGTTCTCTCAGTTAGAAACTTATATATGTGTTTTAGAAAGATACAAAATAATCAACCAGTCTTTTCGGCAGAATACAATAAAATATCTACCTATTATATTTAATTTGAGAAGCTGAAATGTTTAATCAGCTCTTACTGTTCAATCAGTTCTTATTGCTTTTTATAGTTTTAGAGTCAATGGATTTCATTTCAGCCTCTGAAGCCATTCCTTATTTAATACATATTAAGTACATTATATTATTATTATATATGTGCATTAATGTACATTGTGATGTAAATTAAATACTATATACTTTAACTGGTGAACACTGTATCTTCACTTAGATCATAACCTAAACCTTCATAGAAGCTTGTCACTCAGAAGCTGTGTAGTTTTCTGAGGTCTTAGCCGGGTACAAAGATATTATAATGGACTCTAAAATCTTTTTAAAGTCAGTGCCAATTTGATATTTAACCAAGTATTTTTAGAACACAGAGATGAAACTACAATGCAGTATTATTTGGGGTAGTTTGACCTTCAGGTTCTGTATAATTTGGTCACACAATTAAAGTTTCATTACACAGAAAGTCAAGGGAGAGACTACTTTATTTAGCAATAATGTAATCAGGGAGCAAAAACCTGCAAACTTTCCTATCCCATTCTTCACCAAAGAGACAAACTCACCAGTCCTCTGGGAACAGAGGGTGAATAAATGCATACAGTAGACATTGGGTTAGAGGGACTAGCGCAAAAGTGTTTTATTGCAATCAATAATAACACCTGCCTACTTGTATTGCCTTCTGAAACTCTGCCAGATGTGACAAAATAACAAAACCAACCAGTAAATGGCTCTTACACCCATGGGTACCTTGATATAGATAAATTTAACAAAGAATGCAGAAAGCTTGAACACCTTAATGCATGTGCTCCGTTTTTATTGCTAGGGTATCTGAGATTTGGAAATAAATCTTTACTTAACATAAAGATGACAAAAATTCATTTATTTCATGTTCAAATATCTCTTTAATCTTTGTAGGCAACTTTTTAAAGCCTCAATAATCATCATTCCAACAACAACTGAAACATTACTAATGTCTTTACCCCCTCTTCATAGAGCAAAACTAAAGATGTCCATCTAACACCTTTGATCTGGAGACTAGACTTAGTTTGCCCTGGTGAAACAAGACTATTGTGGCTCGTAATACATAGGGACCTATCCCTTAATAGCTGGAGAAACTTCCATGAACTATATTCCTAAACTTCAGTTTCTTCATCTACAAATTGGGAAGGGAAATTATTACTCTCATAGTTTGAAGTATGAATCATTAATAAGTAAACTATAGAAATTAGTATCTGCCTGGCTCATTACAAGTTCTGTGGAAGTGCAGCTGTGGTTGGTGAGTGGTGGAACCGCCCAGTCCTCGCAGATGGCACACTGGCCCTGACTGAACAGCATTATTTGGGCTTAGTATCTGAGTCTCCCAGCCAAACAGCCCAAAGAGAAACAGCGACTCTTCTAAATGTCCTTTGATCAAAGTGACAGTTCCATTTAGGAAACAAAGTATTCAAATAAACACTTGTTTGAATGTAGTTGACAATATTTTTAACTTCAAGGCAAAAATTATCAAGAAAATGCTTCTCAGAAAAGTATTTATTTACTCAAATAAAAATAGTTTTCATTTCTTGAATGCAGAGTTTTATTTCTTTTAAAACTCAACTACCTTTGAATATAAATTTTGGGAATTATATTTCTGTCAGTGTAATTATAGCATCACACGGCAATAAGAGGTTCTTAAATGCCCATATTACTTTTGTTTCAAAGCAACTGAGATTAGTTGATGAACATTTGAAAAATATTTCAACAGTATGCAATAAATTTAAACCAGAAACTTTTATAGATACCTATATGCATGCTTGAAATCTATTTATAAAGTAGACTGCATGTGATTTTAATGATATTCCTTTTTTTTTTTTTGAAAGTCACTCAGTCATGTCCGACTCTTTGCGAGTCCATGGAACTCTCTAGGCCAGAATACTGGAGTGGGTAGCCTTTCTCTTCTGCAGGAGATCTTCCCAACCCGAGAATCAAACCCAGGTCTCCCACATTGCAGGCTGATTCTTTACCAGTTGAGCCACAAGGGAAGCACAAGAATACTGGAGAGGGTAACCTATCCCTTCTCCAGCAGATCTTCCCGACCCAGGAATCAAACCAGGGTCTCCTGCAGTGCAGGCGGATTCTTCACCACATGAGCTCTCAGGGAAACCCAAGGATATTCTATAGACTCTAAAATTCTACTTATTTGAATTTTAAGATGATACATTGTTTCTAATATATGAAACAACCATAGTATTCCTTAAGGAACCAGGTAAAATGCCTCCTTGCTCTCTGTAGATAAAGAAATTTAAATGAATGAATCTGAGGGCAACCTCTCCTAGAATTCTGATGACACAGTATC
The DNA here is from genome assembly GCF_019923935.1 of Bubalus bubalis. NCBI lineage: Eukaryota > Metazoa > Chordata > Mammalia > Artiodactyla > Bovidae > Bubalus > Bubalus bubalis. The sequence continues at coordinate 3,273,849 of NC_059174.1, read as the reverse complement.
AGGGTTTATTACTTTACAGTTAAATAATATTTATCTCAACATGATATATAGTGTAGAGACTACTGTTCTATACATTCAAATTTTCCCTGAATTCTCCCAGAACAGTCATGAATTCTTAGGCCACAATTAGGAATAAAGGAATGACAGACACAGTGACCTATCCGGGCCGTGTCCTCAGCTCAGGTATTAAAATCACGGTTCTATCAGGAGAGGAATAAACCTTTGCTCTGAACACGGCTCCTCCAGCAGCGCCTCAGGGCCTCCGATCCCTGCTGAGTGCCGGCACCGCACAGGGTACACACGCAGAGAACAGGCTCCGGCAACAACGGTCTTTATACGAACTTTATTTCTTACTAGAATCAGGTCTTAGAAGAGTTACAGTCTTTATTTGTATGCTGGGAATGATAAAATGCATTTTTCCAGTTAACTGCTTGAAATTTGAAGACCAGCTAGATATTTGAGAATGTAAATGAATTACTGTTATGTTTTTAGGTTCTGTTTTAAGAAAGGCTTTTGCCTGTTAGAGATTCACACTGAAATAGTTAAGGATGAAAGGCTAAGATGTTGGTGTTTGCTTTGAAATACCACAACAGGGGCAATATATGGGGGAGATGGATGGGATAGGATTAGCCATAATTTGATGGTTTGGGAATGTGTACAAAGGTGTTCATTTTGCTTTTCTTTTTATTTGTGTATATGGAATATATGTGGGCAGTGATTGTCGTGCAGATTAAACAAATTAATGTGTATAAGAAGCTGAGTATATTTACAAGCTTATATTTTCTTTTATAATATTCTTCTTACTGTAAGTATACATTTTGAAAGTTACCTATTGACAGGCAAGAAACATTTATTTTAATTTATCTAGTCAACTTAAAAGCTCTCATCGCACCACACACACCAAAAAACGGATTTATTTAGTAATCAAGATTGACTATATCTGATAAAATGATCCTTTTCTGTATTATACTCTTTAGTTATGGAAAAAGGTGTAACCCGGGGACCATTTACATGTTATGCATAATGTTTCCAAAATAAGTTATTTAGGCATTGATGATATTGAAAGGTGCAATTCTCCATTTTATTTTGCTCAGCAAATGACCACAGGGAACGAGTGATCACTACCATAGTGTGGTTTATGGAGGTCTCTAGAATGTGACATAATGTTACCTTTTATAACACCATGGGTAAGTGCTCATAGAGAATGACCCTGAAGAAAATGCAGTTCTTCCGAGAAGAAGCTCATTAGCACGTGCGTTCAGGCAATCTACTAATTCTGTATCATTTTCTATTCAGAATTCAAGAAATGAAATCATCTCCTTATTTGAAACACATGCTTTAACATACATTCATCATAAAGTCTTCACCGCAGTATCATCACCATATGTTCTGAAGTATCAAAACACAAGTGTTTATATACAGTACTCGGCAAGTCGGGGGCTTCCCAGGTGGTTCAGCGGTAAAGAATCCACCGGCCAATGCAGGAGACTCAGGTTTCATCCCTGGGTCGGGAAGATCCCCTGGAGAAGAAAATGGCAACCCACTCCAGTACTCTTGCCTGGGAAATGCCATGGACAGAGGAGCCTGATGGGCTACAGTCCACGGGGTGGCAAAACAGACGGGTACAACTGAGCGACTAAACAACAGCAACAGCTGTGCAAGTCTTAGATTCAGCCTTAAATTTCTAACATGTCTATTTACTGTGCTAAGCGATTTCACACATTCATTTAATGCTTATAAAAATATTGACAGAGCCTTATACATAGATACCATGTATTGAGCAATTTAAAATGATTAATCAATCATGCCAAACATCCACGTATACTGGGAGATTCTAACTCAGCCCCTTGGTTAACCTCTCTCTGAGCTGTTTTGCTTCAGAAGTAGGATGATGTTGTTTAAAGAAAGTGCACTGGAGAAGGGAATCTTGTTTGGGTTCTTCCAAAGGTTAGATCTAAAGCATATTCTTAAACATACAGCTTTGACTGACTCCTTCATCTCCAACACAGTATTAATGCCCAGAAGGTCCAAAATCACAGCACTGCTTGAAAACAGTATTACTAAAGATGTTTGTTCTCTATGGGGCTGTGTAAATATGACGCATTGTTAAGCACATTGACTTACACTGTCTTAGTGTGAGCATGTCTAAATCCACTGGATTAAAATAATTCGTAATTTATACTACACGCTTTTGAAGATACTGAATTACTTTCAAGTCCAGAGCACTAAAATACAATTACCCTGGCACATGCACTTGAGGGAATATTATGAAGCAATTAAAATGGTGATTTTGCAGACTATTGAAAAATTAGCATGCTCTCTTTTTTACTTAAGTATGATACATGACTGTGTGAGCAGCATAATTATAAGTTAATTCAAAGTTAAGCATAATAAGAAAAGAATAAAGATGGTACATTAAAGTTTTAATAGTGGTTTCTTAAGGGACAAACCTACAGATTTCTTTTTTTAACCTCTTCCATTTGGCAATTTTTAGTGATGTGATTATAATACTTACAATAGAAATGTAAACAAAAAGAAAGAAGAAAAATATATTATTCTTTTTTTTTTTAATCCACTGTTAGTCTCTTGCCTTTTTCCAAATCCCCTTGTCCTGGACATTATCAATTTCCTGAACATTCACCACTACAGTTTCTCTTGCTCTCTTACCATGGGTTCCAATGACCTCAAAAGAATATCCCTTAACTTAATTTCAGTTATTGGCAATTTTATAATAACCCAATTCCCTAAACTCTTTTTAAATTTGCCTTTTGATAAATCATCTGGAAAATAAATCTAATAATAACAAATACAGAAAACTTCTTGAGGGAGCTTACTACTCTGCAGACCAAGTTCAGATCACTTTCCACGTGTTTCCTCATTCCACCACCTTTTGGTGAGACAGACGTACTTTTCCCTCATTTTACAGAGAGAACTGAAACTCTATAAAGGTGAAGGGACATCCAAGATCACACAGTTAGCAAGTTAAGAGAGAAAAATACACTGCATGAGCAGATGCTGAACAGTATTATTTAATAAGACAATAAGAAATAAGATAAAACTTTGTGCTTAAAAGGCTGACACAATTCAGAAAGCTAGACAATCACGTGTTGGCAGGAATGTGGACACATGGGGCCCTTCTTGTATCGCTGGTGAGAATGTAGACGGATACGGCTCCTCTCAAGCGCACCCTTGCATTACGTAGTTCGGTCATGGATCAGTCACTGAGATGAGTATATCCTATTACCTAGTGGCTCAGTTTCTAGCTGAAAGCAATCTCACCCGAGAGCATAAAGAGGCATGCAGAAGATGCTCTCAGCAGCATGGCAGCTGAGAGCTGGGAGCAACCTGAGCGTCCATGGCCAGAGAGTGGGTGTTAAGGAGAAGCAGATGCCAGCATGTATTACAGGCCAGTTAGTGAGGCCTCCAGATGACTGATGCAGGCAAACACAGCTCGAGAAACTTCGTATTACACGAGGCGAAGGTTTCCAGTAGCATAAGATCTCTTGCTCTCTCCCCCCTCCCTGTGTGTGTATGCATTCATATATTCTTTTGTTTATTCATTCATTCATTCATTCATTTATTTATAGTGCTGTGATTATACTCATGAAATTTTATTCATGAAATGACAGAATGTATGAAGTGACGATAACTCTAGTATTTTATGGCTCAGATCTTATTATTTTTGGCTCTTTCTGCTACTCTTTGGTATGTGTGTGCATGCTCAGTCCTGTCCAGCTGTTTGCGACTCCATGGACTGCAGCCCACCAGGCTCCTCTGTCCCTTGGATTATCCATGCAAGAAGACTGGAGCAGGTTGCCATTTCCTACTCCAGGCAATCTTCCTGACTGAGAGATGGAACCCAAGTCTCCTGCAGCTCCTGAATTGGCAGGCAGATTCTTTACCACTGAGCCATCAGGAAAGCCCCTTAGGTATCTAACAGTTGCTATAAGTTCCATTCCTGTTGCTGCTAAGTCGCTTCAGTCATGTCCAACTCTGTGCGACCCCATAGACGGCAGCCCACCAGGCTCCCCCATCCCTGAGATTCTCCAGGAAAGAACACTGGAGTGTGTTGCCATTTCCTTCTCCAATGCATGAAAGTGAAAAGTGAAAGTAAAGTTGCTCAGTCGTGTCCAGCTCTTCGCGACCCCCTGGACTGCAGCCTACCAGGCTCCTCCGCCCATGGGATTTTCCAGGCAAGAGTACTGGAGTGGGGTGCCATTGCCTTCTCCGTATAAGTTCCATTCCTAGGAATGCATTGTTCTGAAAACAAAACTACCCACCCCCTATCTGATGCTGCTGTAGGCATGTTCTAAACCTTTTATCCTTCTATCCCATGAATAGCCAGACTCTCCTTGGAAACGGAGGGGGCGAAGAGCCACTGACCACACTGACCCCAATTCTGTTAACATTTAACCCTTACAATTTAATCTCCTTCCCCACAGTTATCCTGACATTAACAGCTCAGAGCTCACTCACATTCTTCTGACCGTCAAGTTCAACAATTTCTCTCTGTTCTCATCCTTCATTTCTCATCATCCCCACCAGCCTCATCCATGTGGATTCTCTGCCTGGGAACTGCTTCCCGTCTTTTGGCCTCTGGGCTCAAATATCACCTCCTGCGTAAATCCTCCCCTCATGCCATGGAGGGTGCGTTGTCCCTTCCCCTGTAGGCTCCCGGTCCTCCTCGTTCACTCGGTGACTACGACAGAAACTCGAGTATGACTGTGATGTCCCCTACAGAAAGGAAAGGGCCTCATCCATGATGGATTCCCCTGCAAATATCTCACCGCCAAAGGCACAGCACTAAATAAGTATCCACGGAATAAATGAATGAATATTTGATGTTCAAAGCTTGGGAAATGTTCACTCTTATTACCCACATGCCTCCCTGCCTGGAATATGCCCTAGTGCCAGGACAAAAACGTCCAGTGACCAAACGGAGCACAGCCTTCTCAAGCCTCCGTTTCAAATCAAGCCCAGGCTGGTGCACTCGGTCCTCCGCTCCTGACCCTCCCAGTCCTCTCCCACATGCTGTCCCTCCAGCCAGGCTGGTCTCTGGACCCTGCCACCTCTTCTCCTCTCTGCCTTTGCTCCCACTGGACCTGAAATGACCCCCAGGTACCACCTACCCAGGAAGCCTCTCTTCGAATTTCTATCACTACTTGAATTACATGCCAAACGCCCCAGTTCCACACGTTTCTGGCTCCCCTCAACCCCTTTTGTCTCTGCTTTCTTTGAAACCTCTCATTGTTTCCTGTGCGTTTACTTATTGCCCTAATTAGGCTTTTATGATAAATAGCTTCAGTTCTTGTCCGCGGTCCATGGGGACGTGAGGGACTTCTGAGCGATGTGATGTTTTATGTGTGAACTGGGAAGAATGACACATGCCGCCTGCACTGGGCAGTTCTGAAGGGTGAGTGATTGGTGTGCAGGCCCAGCAGGGCTCAGGGCCGCACGGCCGCGGGAGGGGAAGGACGGTGAGAAGGGGAAGGCCGCCCTGCCTGCGGCAGTTGGGGTCTAGGCTGGTGTTTTACAGTTGATCATAAACAGCGTCACAAGACACCAACATCACACAGGGTTACTCTGTGGCCGTGACGAAGTCAGACAAAAATGAGACGCTCTGTCATTCTGCCTGCTGCTGCTGCTAAGTCACTTCAGTCGTGTCCGACTCTGTGCGACCCCATAGACGGCAGCCCAGCAGGCTCCCCCGTCCCTGGGATTCTCCAGGCAAGAACACTGGAGTGGGTTGCCATTTCCTTCTCCAATGCATGAAAGTGAAAAGGGAAAGTGAAGTCACTCAGTCGTGTCCTACTCTTAGGGACCCCATGGACTGCAGCCTACCAGGCTCCTCCGTCCATGGGATTTTCCAGGCAAGTGGAGTGGGGTGCCATTGTCTTCTCCACATTCTGCCTGAATGCATCCCAAAACCAAAATAGCGATGACACCACAAAAGTACGGTGTCCACCTCTTGGGCTGGCTATTTCCACCAATTACAGCTTTAGCCCTGTGTCATTCTCCAACTCGTAGATAAAATTTAGGAGACTCAAGTACGAAGCACCCTCTCCTTTGTTGTAATAGGAAGGAAGCCCAGAGTTGTTTGACCAGAGGTCTGGCTGGAGAGCCACCATGGCAGCTATTACTGAGATCAGTACGTCTGCTATTCTTTGTTAAATTAAATGGCTGGCTATGGTGCGGGTTTGAAGGAATGTGAAGTCATTCCTTTCGCTCTTTAGATATACAGATGCCTAAGAAGTTAGTTAGAGAATGCAATGGCACCCCACTCCAGTACTCTTGCCTGGAAAATCCCATGGACAGAGGAGCCTGGTAGGCTGCAGTCCATGGGGTCACGAAGAGTCGGACACAACTGAGCGACTTCACTTTCCCTTTTCACTTTCATGCATTGGAGAAGGAAATGGCAACCCACTCCAGTGTTCTTGCCTGGAGAATCCCAGGGACAGTGGAGCCTGGTGGGCTGCCATCTGTGGGGTCGCACAGAGTCAGACACGACTGAAGCAACTTAGCAGCAGCAGCAGCAAGAAATTAGTTTAGTGAAAGTTGCTCAGTCGTGTCTGACTCTTTGCAACCCCATGGACTATACAGTCCATGGAATTCTCCAGGCAGAGTACTGGAGTGGGTACCCTTTCCCTTCTCCAGGGGCTCTTCCCAACCCAGGGATCGAACCCAGGTCTCCTACGTTGCAGGCAGATTTTTCACCAGCTGAGCCACAAGGAAGCTCAAGAAATTAGTTTAAGGAAGTAAAATTTGTCAGAGTTCCATATCATGGAGTCACTTAACATATGTCTTACTTTTAGTTGATGCTGAGATCTTTCCTTATTTATTTATTGTTCAGGTTAATAAAAATGAGAGGTATTTTCAGGGCACCACCATGCTGCCGGTGCCAGTCACTCATCTGTGACCAAGATAGAACTGCCAAAAGGTCCTCCTTGCACATTTATTTTTTACTGAGGATACTTTCAAAATATCATTTCTCTTCAAATGAAATAATTTATCTCACTCTATTTTAATAACCTCCAGCCTGAAAAAGGAAGAGTGGAAATGGGGAAAACATGGATGCTGTCTAGTCCTCTGGTGCCCTCTAAGGATCCGGATCTGAGCAGGTTCAGAAGGCCATGACCTCCCTGCAGCCCAATCTCAGCGCCTTCCCCCTGGCTTCCGTTTGCTGTCATTACGGACATTCCTCCAGGAGCATCATGTCTCGTCATCAGAAGGAAACCATTTCAAACGCACAGCTGTCTTTGAAGCAAGGTTGGTGGCTCTGGTCCCACTGATTTGTCTAGTTGTTGTGTCAAATCAGCAGAAAATCATTCATCATGTCATCACTTTGGGAAAGGGGAGTACCTGTGACCCTATATAAAAAGGGCCTATGAAATGTCATATTGACTGGGGCAGAAGACACGGAAGGGTGGTTTCAATCTCGGGCACTTTCCATGGTGGGAAGGTGCGGGTGATCCATCACTCATCACACGGGCTGTATTCTCTCTGTACTCCTCGGTTTTCCACATTCATTCACTGAAAACGCCTAGGGCCTCTCTGATAATCAGAACACTGTAACAGAACTAAATCAATATTTAAGTAGATACCAAGAGTGTTGAAATTTAATTTCAATAAAACCCTTTTATCTCAAAGTATAATTTTTATTTTAAATAGTGAAAACTTTCATTATAAAAGGAAGTTAAATATGTTGTTATAGAATCATCTCAGCATTTCTAAAAATCAGTGGAAAATTGGGTCGTTTCCTCTAGTCATTTGTTGAAAATTAAAGTCCTGTCCATTAAATCATTTTATAGTTGCAATCTGATACCAATAAATATAATCTTTCATTTTTATTCTAGCTAATTAGCATTTGGAGGACACATTCATTCTTGTCACACTTTCCAAAACTATAAGGCACTTACACGTGTGTGCACTTGCAAATCCAACCTTCCCAATTTCAATGACAGCAAAGGACATGGCACCTGTGATTTACAGAATAAACTCCATTTAAATAGACACTATTTAAATAGCTTGCTCGAGGTCAACTTGCAAAACCAACTCTATTCTACCACTAAGATCAACCCTCTCATGAGGAATGTCAAACGATAAGATGAATTTTTAAAGGTATATATTTTCTCATGAATTTTCAGATGTCATAGAAGTCAGAGCTTGCCATTAAAGAAAACAGGCATAACTCTTCTCCCTGCTCTATCTGATCTCTTTCTTCAGCTTCTCTGTTCATCCCCTTAAAGAGGATCATATATACACCTGCACATCCAGAGGAAAAGCCACCAGAGGGGAAGCATTTGACACACGAAAGTGCTCACAGTCTCACAGAGCTTGTTTCTCTGAAATAAGTCATTTGCACTGACTCTCTTTTTCCTCTGACCTCATTTAAGCCCCTAATGTTTAAATTATTTTACAGCTACTTGATAGGCCTAACAGTTCTCTAAAGAGGCAGCAGGGACTTCTACATTTTAGCCAGATCTCACAGCGCAGAGAGCCGAAGACTCTTTTTAGGGAGACTCTGCTTAGGGAGGGAGGCTGGGGGCACAGCTCGCCGTGAAAGTGACCTTTGTGCAGCAGCCTCCAGGCTCTCCCAGCGTGGCCCCCACCCTGGGGAGCCTGAATGTCCCACTCCCCACCCCACCCCCACTCCCACCACCATCCGGCTGCATATGCTTCTCCTCTGCCAGAAATGTGCTCCTCCTCACACCTAAAGCCATGAGACCCTCACTAAGCCTTGTCCAACCCATCTCGGTGCTGTCTTGGCCATGATCCCTTGGGGACCCAGAACTCTGTCTCCAACTCTGCTCAGAGTTCTGGGCAGAATTGTGCCCAAGAATGTTCATCTCCATTAATCCAGCAGCACAGGGCAGAACAGGTGCCCGGGGCTTAGCGCACTCTGGCTGAATGGACCTTCGGATTCCTGCCTGATCATCCAAAGCCATGGGGCTTACTGCCACTGCCACTGGGATAAATACCAGAGTGAACACGGAAAATGGTGTAAAATAGGGTTGACCTGGGGACCCATCCCCGCCTCAGTGTGACATGACTAACTTGACCTCTGCGCTTTCTTGATCAGTTCATCACATGTCAAAAGCAGGGCATATTTGGGAGCTCCTCACTGGATACTCAAGTTGCTCTCAATTGTTGAGACTAGCCATAGTAATAGTAAAGTGGTGGTTTACAGGGACTTTTCCCTAATGGAGGAAAAAAAGTCCGCGAGGTGGAGAGTGAATTTGACAGAGCCTCTCTGAGCAGGATGTGTGGGAAACAAAAGGATGCCGGAGATCTCCGTGTCAGAGTGGGATGGAGACAATCACGGTTCTTAAAGCCATTTCCCAGGCTGAGAGCGATTAAAATCTTTGTGATGAAATTGATAAGCCTCTGCTGCTGAGACTCCATTTCTCAGACTTGGCAAGAAGCAAATGACAGGGCACAAGCAGAGACCCGGGGCGAAGCGCCCTGGCTCCCTGCCTCCCAGCTCCGCACCTGCGCCCACCTGCCCGCTGCCCTGACCGGTGCCAGCCAGTCTCCAGGCGGAGGGACATCCGTGCGAAACCAAAGAATCTGTGCCCAGGTATCCGTGTCTGTGTGCACGCTCTGAAAATTCAAATTCCATGTCCATTTGTTATTTCAAATAAGGGTTATTCCCTAAGGACTCAACACTAGAAAACATTTGTTTTTTCTTTTTTCTTTGTGTTTGACGGAGGCACGTTTCCCGAATGACGGGATATGCCAGGGCCAAGGGGGCAGTGTGTGCCAGGAAATAAATCTCTGCACCTCTCCCTGAGAGGAGACCTTTCCCCACTGCCTCAAGGATGTGTTCCAACCATTCTGAGTAGCCTGGCAATGTCTTGTTTTGTTTTTTAAGTAAAGGAGTTGAAAGCAGATCTGCAGGGTGCCTTTCTCTACCCTTCTTTCCTGAGCTGCCTCCTTTGTGTAGGACTCATAGATACAGCATCCTGCCTCATAGCTTTCCAATGAGAACTTTGATGTCAGAGTTAACGGTGGTTCTCCTTTTGGGTCAGTGACATTGAGGAATATTTCCTTCCTTCCATAACTCTCCATACTAAGATCCATTTTAATGCTAATTTCATTGAGTAATTTGATATAGCTTACTATTTACTGACACTGACGACACAAGCTAAACCCTGTGACCAGGGCTCTTCAGATTGTGATGTGCACGTGCATTTCCTGGGGCTCTTGCTGAAATCCTGACTCAGGCGGCCTGGAGAGAGGCGCCTGAAATGCCGTCTTTCTAGCCGGTGCTCCTTTTGCATGAGAAGGAAATGGCAACCCACTCCAGTATTCTTGCCTGGAGAATCCCACGGACGGAGGAGCCTGGTGAGCTACGGTCCACGGGGTCTCAAAGAGTCGGACACAAGTGAGCGACTTCACTTTTTCTTTTCTTTCTTTCTTCCTCTCTCTCTCTCTCTCTCTTTCTTTCTGATATCACACCAAAGAACTGTGAAACCATGATTCCTGGGCTCTATTCCCAGAGGTTGTGACTGCATAGGCTGGCATGGGGGGGTCCCATTCTGCAATTATAACATGCTCCTAAGAGATGCTGATACTGCTGATCAGTAAAACAGACTGTGACTATATGAGGTAATCTAGTTGAGCTATAAAATGCCAGCCTGACTCTTACTAGGCCGAGCATACTTTCGGCATAGCAGGACATTTTAGATAAAAATAATGTTAGCATGCTTCAGAACACTCCCCCATAAAAATGCAATTTCTACAAGTCAGATACAAATTGGCAGGAAAGACTGCCAATGGCAGGGAAAAAAAAATGGGTTGATTTTTTTCAACCAAAAACAGTAAAGTAACATTGAGGTCATTTATGTTGGAAACATTTACCATGTCTGATTCTTTCTCATGTACAAGATGGCAATATTAATCTTTACAGTTCAGCCAAAAGTCAGTATGAGTTACTGTCCACATCCATAAACAAAAGCAGTTAATGCGAACTAGAAGGAATACCAGACTCTATACTCCCTAAACTTCAGGAAGGGAAACCTATAGTTCAACTCAGAAGTGATCGAAGAGTTCAATTTAGCTAAGAGAGCTGAGGAGGAGCAAGGATGGAACAAAATCTGACAAAGCGTGGCCTTACAATGGTTCATGTTATGTGTCAACGTGACTGGGCCACCAGATACTCAGATATCTGATAAAGCATCGGATGCCCAGGTATCTGATTCCTGGGTGTGTCTGTGAGGGCGTTTCTGTATGTGAACTGGTGACCTGGTAAAGTGGATGGCCCTCCCCAGGGTGGCTGGGCATCATCCAGCCTGCTGACAGCCAAGGCTGGTTTCATGATCCCTCTGCTTGGCTGAGAAATGGGACCCAGATCTTCTCCTGCCCTCAGAGTTCCCGGTCCTTCAGACTTGGACTTGAATCTGTACCGTCTGCCCTCCAGCTCTCAGGCCTTCGGCCCACATCCCGGGCTTCCCTGGATCTCCAGCTTGCCGGCTGCAGATTAGGGGATTCTCAGCCTCCACCATCATATGCTCCAATACCTTAAATAAGTGTCTTTATGTGTTTATATAATTGATTCCCTTTCTCTGTGTGTGCACTAAGTCACTTCAGTCATGTCCATGGGATTCTCCAGGCAAGAATAGTGGAGTGGGCTGCCATGCCCCTCCTCCAGGGAAATCTTCCTGACCCAGGGATCGAACCCACGTCTCTTATGTCTCCTGTACTGGCAGGCAGGTAGACACTGGTGCCACCTGGGAACCACCCCCCTTTCTCTGGAGAACACCAACTAATCCAGATTTTGGTGCCAGGAGTGGGATCACAGGGACAACTTTGGTTTCAGGCCACGTCCTTTCTCTTGGTACTGTGCTTGATAATGCACTGATGGGGAGGCACGATGGCTACTTACAACAAGCAGAGCTTTTGGTACCTAATATTGGTGGGGCCAGAAGACAGAGAGCTGATCTCCAGTTTGTGAACACAGCCCCTACTGTGAAAGCTTACTGAGCAAAGGAGCACTGGACTTCTCTTAGAGGAAGCAGTCACACACGGAGGTTTCAAGGGGGAGGTGAAGCCTGGGAAGGGGATACGGTCCAGACCCCGGTCTTCAGAGAGTGGTCCAGTCCAGGAGGCCTCAAGTGCACTGATGAAAAAGAACTTGATGGCTTCAAAAGACTAGCTCCAACAGATAAGGTTGGGGCACTGTAGCCACGGATGTCAGGACCTCACCAGATATCTGAGGCTTCTGCCATTTCCAGACCTGTGTTGCTTAATCCCAGCTTCCACCATCACGTACGTTTATCTGAGGCTTTATCTGTCTCCCAGGGAGAAGGATGAGCCCTCCACCCATGACTGGCTGGAGAAGGTGGATGACTGACTCGCCCCACGGGCGACAACGCTGATACAAGCGACACCAGCTCCTGGAATTCCCTGCCGGGGCTGAGCTCCGGTTGCCCACACTGCACTTTTATTAGCTCCTTTCTCTCTCAGCCTCATTTCTCCCCCTCCTACTGTTGTTTCGTGGGATCACCTTCCAAATAAATAACTTGCACTCAAATTCTTGCCTCAGGAACTGCTTGTGGGGGAGCCCAGACTAAAACACATTAGTTTGGCAAGGCATATTAGATAGAAGAATCAGAATATCTGAGCACAGACTGGGTCACCATTCTCAGGTAATGAGATGCCCATAAATAGAACCGTTGACACACTGGATGGAATTGCTGTAAGCAATGCTGCGGAAACAACTCCCATGACACTGATTCTAGATACGTTTCAGGGGCAAATACAAACGCAAGATAGGCTCAGCTGATACGTGTGATGTGTGTACGTATGTGGGTCAGGACACATACTTCCGTAAGTCTATATGGCACCATGGCATGGTCTGATCCCACGCACACAGAAAGCTTTATCCTGTTCATTAATTCCCTCCTGTTTGAGTTTTCCCTCATGTCTAGCAATATCCATTTTCTCTCTTTCATCAGTGCAAACACTTTTGTACTTGCTTTTATTGTGTTATATGCTATACAGTGTGCTGTTCATTATGCGAATATATCATTGCTGTCATCTAGTCGATAAGTCGTGTCTGACTCTGTGACTCCATGGACTGTTAGCCCACCAGACTCCTGTGTCCATGGGATTTTTTTCAGCCAAGAATACTGGAGTGGGTTGCCATTCCCTTCTCCAGGGGAATCTTAATGACCCAGGGATCGAACTTGCATCTCCTGCATTGCAGGCAGATTCTTTACCACTGAGCCACTGGAAAAGCTGATGCCAATATATAATATTTTGGCTTATATACACATTTATTCAATAGATACATGCAAACTTTTTAAATTTATTTAGAATTACTTTCCATTTTTTCTAGAGTTGCTATAAGGGTACAGAAGTTCTTACTAAATATTACTGTTTGAATCACAAAATGAATGATTTTATGGTAGAAACAGAATATGTTGGGACAGATTTTAGTCTGGAGTCATATATACCTCAAGTTGAATGACTTGGAAAACATTATTTCATTTCTGTGATTTTAGTTTCCTTGCATGTACAATGCCAATAGATATTTATTAATATAAGCTTATCTGAGGGGAAAAAAATATAGTCTAAAATATCTCCTGGCATGGACAGGTAAAAAGTCTATATGTATTTGTATGTGTGTATATATATATATATATATATAAAAATATATATATTTTTTTGTATCTCACACAAAATGACATTATTACATAAATGATATTATTACAAGTTGTAGTATTATATAAGAGATAACTATAATTTTAGGATCTTGCGTTTTTCTTTTTATTTTATGTTCATATTACTTTGTGTGAATGGATATATTTATGAAAATACTAGAACCATATTAATGCCTCCTTTATTTGTTTCAAATCCATTTAATCAATAGTCTGACTAAATGTACAATTCTAAATGTTTCAGATCCACTTAATCACTACCCCAATAAGAAAGAAAGGTATTTTGCTGTGTAGAGGAAAGTATTCTTCCTGTTTTAATTATTATACCAATGTTTGAAAAACGCTGACTTTCCAGGAAGAGTGAGTTCCTGGCAGTACACAATGCTGCTCTCTTTCTGAGGACGGATGAAATAAGCAGCACACTATAATAAACTCTCGGGTAAATGTCTCAGAAATGTTCCTGACACCGCAAAATGCTGACTTAGCTAAACCCATGAGGCAAGAATTTGTCAAGTAATTGCTACCCACCTACACATGAGGGTGATTTGTATGCACTTCAAGTCAGTGGCCGACAGTAGAATAGAAAACCTTTTCGTTTGGGGCAAAATAGACTGGCAAGCATCGCTAATGACTAATATTCACACAGTGTTGGATTTCAGAAAAATGAATGTTTTTTAATAAAATACTTTCACTAGCTTAGAAAGGAGGGAAAGAGAAAGATATATCTCTACTATGTTCATGTAATAATAGCAATGACATTCTTAACAATAACAGTAACAGCTTTATATTTACTGAGCATGGACTGCATTTGGCAGCAGAAATAAATGCTTTATATCATCCTAGCTCATCCTCATGACAACATAATCATCCTAGCTAAACCTTTACTAAATCACATTGGCTGACAGCATGCAATCAAGGTTTTGTCCATGTTCCATGGTTTTTAAAACAACATTAATTTTCATTACTTCTCTGCTAGATTATTTCAGGAACATTTTGATTCCAAAATCAGCCAATTAGCAACTTTAAATCCATTTGCAACCCGAAATTCCCATTGTCATGTAAGATAGCATATTCATGGGTTCTAAGATTTAGGATATGAGCATGTTTGGAGGGCCATTCTGCTTACCATAACAGGATGCACATTATTCAGGACTCATATTCATTTGTTTTGTCTACATATCTCCTGAGCACCTAGTATGTTTTCCAGCACCAAGTGATACGCTGAAAAATTAGCATAAATAATACAGATATATCTTTGGGAGCTTCCATTTTAGTCTTGCTAAGTCCTGCAAGCAAACACAGATTGAATTTTTTTTAAAGTGTACCCCTGAAAAGGTGGGCTTCCTTGGTGGCTCAGTGGTAAAGAACTCCTCTGCCAATACAGGAGATGTGGGTTCTACCCCTAGGTTAGGAAGAGCCCTTGGAGAAGGAAATGGCAACCCACTCCAGTATTCTTGCCTGGGAAATCCCATGGACAGAGGAGCCTGCTGCGCTACAATCCATGAGGTTGTAAAGAGTCAGCCATGACTTAGCAACTAAAGAACAAAAACAACCCCTGAGAAGGCAAAAGACAGTTTCTAAGAGAAAAGAACGTGACGATTCTGCCTGAGTGAGCCTGGTTCCGTAATCTTATCATAAACGTTGTAGAAAACATTCCTGATCTAGTGACCCATACTGCACTTTTTGGGCAAATGGTAAATGACAGCCAGTTCTCAATATTCATAGATTCTGTACTGGTAAGCACACCTTCTTGCTACAATATATTTCTAACGTCGACTCTAAGCTGATTCAAGTTGTTGTACGGCAGAAACCAACACAATGTGTTAAAACAATTATCCTCCAATTAAAAATAAAATTTAAAAAAATCAATACCTGTGGTGTCTTCATGGTCACTGGTGGACACATGTAGTGTTGAAAAGTTTGAGGTGCCCGTGATGTGTGTTTCCAACTGAGTTAAAACAAGGCGATACTCTGTTTTCCTGTTTCAGTTCCCATCCCCTAAACCAATGTCCTTTTCATGTTGTATTTAGTGTCACAGATTCACGTTCCTGCGCCTTGGTGATTCTGCTGTTTAAGGAGACCCCTATGCATTAATACTCAAGTGCTGCCTAGTCTTAAGGGCGAGAAGGCTGTGATGTGCCTCGTGGAGAAAATATGTGTGATCAATAAGCTGTGCTCAGGCCTGAGTTATAGTGCTGTTGGCCCTGAGTTCATGTTAATGAATCAACAATCCAGGCATCCCTCGTTTTACTGCCCTTCACAGATACCGTGTCTCGCAAATCGAAGGCCTGTGGCAGCCCTGCGTCCACCCAGCGCCGTTTTCTTACAGCATTTGCACACTTTCTGTCTCTGTGACAGGAACCTCACTCTACATTTCCTTCAGGGGCAACAGTTTAGTAATGGCCAAGTCAATGTTCATAGAGAATTTATAAAACATAACTGTCACGAATAATGAGAATTAACTCTACTTACTGTATATTTCTTACTGCTTTAACTAACTGCTGGAGAAATCCATAGTTAAGTGTCAAGGCACATCAACAAAATGCATTATAATGTCATAAAAATGATCTTTAAAGATTTATACTCCTGCTCCTAACGTATACGCTATTTCATACTTTACAAGTTTTGCCTGTCAGGTGTCAGAATAATTCACATGTATATGTTCACTATATGTATGTCTTGGATTATTTTTCTTAGAAAAATATTGATTGTGACTTTAAAAGAAATCACTGATTCTTAAAATTTTAAATGCACACTTCAAATGTAGCTCGGGTACTGAAATATATGTTTCCCTGTTGTTCCTATTTTATTTTATATTAGGTATTTTAAGAGGAAAAGAAGCAGCAGAACTATAAATGCAGGTGCTAATGAATCATCATAAAAGAAAAGCTCTTTAATATGTGTTATCATGTATGCTTCATACTTTAGAAATTATTCCTAAAAGCCTAGACAAAGGTGGGATTCCCAAGTGTTGCTAGTGATACAGAACCCTGCACCAATACAGGAGATGTAAGAGATGGAGTTCAGTCCTGGGTGAGGAAGATCCCTTGGAGAAGGAAATGGCAACCCACTCCAGTATTCTTGCCTGGAAAACTCCATGGACAGAGGAGCCTGGCGGGCTACCATCCATAGGTTGCAAAAGGTCAGACAGGACTGAAATGACAGCGTGTACACAGACAAAGGTAGATTAGATGATTTTGAGGATATTATAAAACTTGGCCCACAGGACCACTTCCAGTCACCTTCCATGAGTGCTTCTGTGAAAGGAGTAAAGGAATCTACCCCCTTGTGAAGGCAGATCCGGGTGAGGCTAATCCACTGTCAGCTCCTCTCTGCCCAGCACCCTGCAGGTATGGGGAAGTAAAAGGCAAGTCAGCTAGAGCCAGAGGTATCCCCTCTGCTCACGCATCACTGAGCCTGAGGCACGGGGGTGGAGAAATAAGAGAGGACGATGGCCGCTCTTACTCTTCCCTCAATTCCTCTCCTTCTCCTTCCCTGTAAGATCCGCCTTTGCTTCCTCTTCTCTATTCTGAGGTAGCAGCAAGCCTCATCTCCTTCCTTCCCACTCCCAACCAAAGTGCCCCTTTATCAGAACAGCGTCCTCTGGGTCTGGACCACCTCCCTTCATCCCCAGTGGAGACAAGCAAACCTTCATGAGTCTTCATTTCTCCATTTGACTCTCCTAGTGGTGTTCGTGATTGCCAGCCTTATTGTCAGCAAAATTATCATGTGTGAGAATGGAAACTTAAAACTACCAAAAAGTTAAAGAGGAGAAAGCATATATCTGGCATGAAAAATTTTATTATAGACATTTTCAAACATATACTCTAGAAGTGAGACAGAACAAAAAAGTCATCCATATCCAGTTTCAAAGACTGCTAACTCATGGCTAATCTTAGTTCACCTCTACCCACATCTCCTCCCACATCATGACCTTTCCTATTAGATTATTTTAAATCCACTCTCAGACATCATATTTTTCATGCATCAGTTCAGTTCAGTTCAATCACTCAGTCGTGTCCGACTCTTTTTGACCCCATGAATCGCAGCACGCCAGGCCTCCCTGTCCATCACCAGCTCCTGGAGTTCACTCAAACTCACGTCCATCGAGTCGGTGATGCCATCCAGCCATCTCATCCTCTGTCATCCCCTTCTCCTCCTGCCCCCAATCCCTCCCAGCATCAGAGTCTTTTCCAATGAGTCAACTCTTCGCGTGAGGTGGCCAAAGTACTGGAGTTTCAGCTTTAGCATCATTCCTTCCAAGGAACACCCAGGGCCGACCTCCTTTAGAATGGACTGGTTGGATCTCCTTGCAGTCCAAGGCACTCTCAAGAGTCTTCTCCAACACCACAGTTCAAAAGCATCAATTCTTTGGTGCTCAGCCTTCTTCACAGTCCAACTCTCACATCCATACATGACCACAAGAAAAACCATAGCCTTGACTAGACGGACCTTTGTTGGCAAAGTAATGTCTCTGCTTTTCAATATGCTATCTAGGTTGGTCATAACTTTTCTTCCAAAGAGTAAGCGTCTTTCAATTTCATGGCTGCAGTCACATCTACAGTGATTTTGCATAAATATCTCAAAATAATTCTTTAATGGATAAGAATTTAATGTCAAAACCCAGAATGTTGACAATAGTTCTGTAATAACATCAACATCCTATGATGATTGCTTATCTCTTGAAAATGTATGGGCCTGTGTGTGCATGTATATGCAATATTGCTCAAAAAAGGTTACCCCAAATTTCCACGCAGTTGTTCCCCTTAAATATCCTTTAACCTACGGATCATCCCCTTGTCATTTTCTCTCAGTTTGCTATTGGAAACCGCTGGCCAGTTGTCTTCGTTTCCCACGGTTCGCCGATTGTCTCTCTACAGTGTCACATGATGTGTCCTATCCAGTTAGACTGTGGGGCTTGATCTGACTTACATGTGAACTTCAGGCCAGAGGCCCTCAAAAAACACACTGTATGTGTCCAGCAGGAGATGCGTTAGGCCTGACTGTCTCTGTTTTTATGATTCCAGAGATCACTGATGTGCCCCGAGTACATTATTTAACTAGGGCTTATAAAATGGTGATATTCTGATTCTGTCATCCCTTCCTTAATGTCTTTTTAATTCTAGAATACATCTCTAAAGACAAACTTCCTCTTCATCAAACACTTGGTTACCCTGAGATGTAGTTTAAGCAGAAAAAGCAGAAAAATACTCGTTATTGCTTTTTGAGCCACTGTTCAGGGAATTGATCCTCTCGCATCTTCCGAAGATGATGAATAAGGAAACTTTTGTATTATAATGAATTAATGAATGTTTAACTAAGTTGGTGTTTCAATACATTTCTGGTATGATTCTTATTGATATTCTAGTTGATTCATTTTGGCCAGTGAAATCCTTTTCCAGTCAGCTCCTAAGTCTTTTTGACGTGACCCCAGTAGTCTTTGGTAAAAATTCTAGTTTTCAGGTATTAATGCTATAATATTCTAGATTTATTTTGTATACTTCATGCCTCATAGCTGGATTCAACTATTTTTCACAATGAATCCTGAGTCTGGATCCACAATCCAGGTGGTAAGGAGGATCACTGCTTAAGGCTGATCACATAATCTTGATCAAAAGAATTAGGAAATAGTTTTATTTTCTTTTTTTTAATTGAAGGATAATTACAACGCTGTGCTGGTTTCCACTGTACAACAACGCAAATCAGCCATAAGTACACACACACACACACACACACACACACGCTGCTGCTAAGTCGCTTCAGTCGTGTCCGACTCTGCGTGACGCCATAGATGGCAGCCCACCAGGCTCCCCCGTCCCTGGGATTCTCCAGGCAAGAACGCTGGAGTGGGTTGCCATTTCCTTCTCCAGTGCATGAAAGTGAAAAGTGAAAGTAAAGGCACTCAGTCGTGTCCAACTCAGCGACCCCATGGACTGCAGCCTACCAGGCTCCTCCGTCCATGGGATTTTCCAGGCAAGAGTACTGGAGTGGGTCGCCATTGCATATATATATATATGTAAATAAATATATACACCCTCCCTCTCAAGTCTCCCTTCCTCCCCTTGCTCCATCCCACCCTTCTAGGTTGTCACAGGGAGCTGGGCTGGGCTCCCTGTGTTATAAAGCAGCTTCTCCTTAGCTATCTGTTTTACACATGTTGGTGTATATATGTCAGTGCGACTCTGGATTTGGCCCACCCTCTCTTCCCCCCCGCAACTGTGTCCACAAGAACAGACTATCCTCTACAAGTACATCTCTATACCTGCCCTGCAAATAGGTTCATCAGTATCATTTTTCTAGATACCATATATATGCATGCTGCTGCTGCTGCTGCTGCTGCTAAGTTGCTTCAGTTGTGTCCGACTCTTAGCGACCCCAGGAACTGCAGACTACCAGGTTCCTCCATCCATGGGATTCTCCAGGCAAGAGTACTGGAGTGGGGTGCCATTTTGCCTTCTCTGATATATATGCATAATATATGATATTTGTTTTTCTCTTTCTGACTTACTTCACTCTGAATAACACACTCTAGGGTCATCCATTTCAACTGACTCAAATGCATTCCTTTTGCAGCTGAGTAATATTCCATTGAGTATATGCACCACATATTCTTTATCCTTCATCTGTTGATGGGCGTCTAGGTTGTTTCCCTGACCTGGCTGTTGTAAACAGAGCTGCAGAGAACACTGGGGTACATGTGTCTTTTTGAATACGGTTTTCTCAGGGTATATGCCCAGTAGTGGAACTGTTATGTCATATGGTAGCTTTATACCTAATTTTTTTAAAGAATCTCCATACTTTTGAATTGTGGTGTTGGAGAAGACTCTTGAGAGTCCCTTGGACTGCAAGGACATCCAACCAGTCCATTAAGAAGGAGATCAGCCCTGGGATTTCTTTGGAAGGAATGATGCTAAAGATGAAACTCCAGTACTTTGGCCACCTCAATGCAAAGAGTTGACTCATTGGAAAAGACTCTGATGCTGGGAGGGATTGGGGGCAGGAGGAGAAGGGGATGAAAGAGGATGAGATGGCTGGGTGGCATCACTGACTCGATGGACGTGAGTCTCAGTGAACTCCGGGAGTTGGTGTTGGACAGGGAGGCCTGGCGTGCTGTGATTCATGGGGTCGCAAAGAGTCAGACACGACTGAGCGACTCATCTGATCTGATCTGATCTGATACTATTTTCCATAGTGGTTGTATCAATTTACATTCCCACCAACAGTACAAGAGGGTTCCCTTTTCTCCACATTCTCTCTAGCAATTAAATTCATATTGACACATCCAATTCAAACTCAGTGCAGGATATGTACCTAATCTCTTCAATTTTATGTTTGTTTCTCGTTTCTCTTTCAATAAAATTATGATTTCTGATATTAAATGATCACTTAACTGTTTTAGCAAAACAAGTTTTACAGTCATAATATAATATTTTAAATAAGATATTATGGATATCACTAACAAAATGTGATTACTGAAAGTAGTTCAAGACTTTTTGTCAATGGGTTCTAAAACAATAAAAATACGCAACTGCTGTGTTTTAAGTCACATAAAACAATTCCTCTGTGTGTATGTGTGCCTTTAACTCAACCCACAGGTTTGTTTCATGCTATTGTTGATCTTTAGAAATAGCTTCCAAGGTTTTATTTAATATCATTGTACAATCTTTAAATTGTATTTATTACTTTTTAGATAAACATAAAAAAAACACAAAAGTCTATATCCTATCCCTATTCCATCCCTCCTCCTATAGGTTATTACAGAAGTAACATTTCTAAATTGCTCTTGCTTATCCTCCCATTTATTTAAAAAATATGAGAAAATATGTATTTCCATTCCCTTTATTTAAATAAAAGGTAATATACCCTACCCATTTGCTTCACTTTGTCAAGGTCACTGAAGAAATGAGAGCGGTAGAGGTAAGACATGCATTTTAATGCATCTTTTTAAATGGTCTTCACCCCTGAATGGTTATCCAGATGAAAAGTGATCCCATGAAGGAAGGGTAAGAAGAGCCCAGGCCATCATACAGTAAATTTTGGAGCCTTTTCCGGCCTAATACCTCAAGTATCACTGTCCACCTGCAACCTCCTTCTACTCGGACATGACATCGGAATTACTACTATTATTTCCCATGGAGAAGGCTGTACATCTCTCAGAGTCTCTTCCGGAAGAAGACTCGGTGGGGGACAGACAAGAAAGCTACTGTGTCTTGTCTCATGTCCACTTAGGGGACTCACTCCAAACACACATGAAAGGCCTCTATCTTAGTGCCTTCATGGAGCACAGAGATTTAGAGAACGTCAACTTAAAAAAAAGAAATACCTTTATTAAAATTGTTAGACTTTAAAATTTAGCCCATCCAATGCAATGCATTTTGGGGAAGAAATTGTGATAGTATTTATAAGTTCCTGAGAAAGTTTTAGGAAAAAGTAATTGTGGGTAAATGATAATAGGCAATAGGGAAAAGTTGTTGTAAAGCATGGAGAAAAACTTGGGAAAGTTGCAGAGAACAGTCGCAGAAGAGAAAAGCAGGAGAGAAGGTCCAGGGATGTTCAATAATAATATGATAATCATTACAATGGTAGACGTTTAACTGAAAAGAAAGTAACTGTGAGTTCACGATGCATCATAATTTTTTCTTGGCATTCTAAGGTGCACATATTGATGCTTTGTGGTGTGGAAGAAGCATCCTATATATATATGACTTCCTGAGCACACACTGACTCTATCCTTGCTAACTGCTGTATCATCAGAACTTTTAAATATTTATGGATGTTTGAGTACACATTGTTCTGTTCCAAGCATTGTCTAGTGGTAAGAACACAGCTCTTCAGTTATATAGAGGCAGTATTTCTAATAACAAAAAGCAATTGATGAAAGTGTTTAGGAAAAAAAAAGTTCCCCTAATCACATTCAATTTCAAAGTTATCTCTTAGTTCTCTTATTGTTACACTATTCACATAATTGCTTGCACTTTTTAAAAATGGGGAAAAGCATAAAAAATGCAGACTATAAAATGTACCCATCATTTTCCTTTAAAGTCTAGCAACACAAATTTCAAAGTAATCTTGCAATCTAAAGGAACTTAGTTTCTAATGTACTTTTAGTAAGTGAGACCAAGACCAATTATATGATGCAGAGAGGCGTGAAGTTTATCAGAATATATAAATCCTAGTTCTTTATGCCCATGCCAGCTGTCACCACCCTCCACTCTACTGATTTCATTTTAGATGCCCCAAATCCTTTAGATATCACACCTTATTCAAATTAAAATAAATAATAGTGTACATCATCTAGTCCTAAAAATATAGGGTCATTTTGAACATATTTTTCAGCATAAAATAATGGACCTAGAATGTCTTGAGAAACTGTAGTAAACCTGAGTTGTAGTTGATAGAGTATTTTCCTCAAAAAATATGTGGCACTTTCACTCTGAAATTCTGACTTCAGACACTGAGCATTTGAGCAAATGTCATTAAACTAGACAGACAAATACCCTTGGAGTCAAGGACTTCACACCACGAAGTCCTCTAGATGTACTCCATTTTATAGATGTTAAGCATATCTTTTTAAATCTGAACTTAAGCATAGAGAAATCCTTCACATATCATTAACCCAAGAATGGTACAGGAAGCAAGAATATTCCACATCCATGAATCAATTTAGAAAAAAGATGAGGACCATTGTCCTGGTCAGAACCAGCTAAGATCAGTCAGTAGTGATTGAAACTGATATGCAGGCCCTTAACCACTAAATCAGTAGTAGAATACCAGAAGTCACTCAAAGGGTGATGTCGCAGCTTGGTTAATCTCCAGTTCCATTGGGAGGAAAGACATAATTAATAGATGCATCTCACACGAATGATAATCTGAGAAATTAGGGTGTAACCTCTGGCTGCCACACACAAGGTAGGAAGGCAACAATGAGACAAAATTGGTAAAAGGAAGAGTGTCATGTTTTGGAATCGACTCCGCTAAGATCAGAAACGGAGAAGGACAGAAAGAAAAACCAGTGCCACCTGCAAACTCCAAAGAAAGTTCAAAGGATAAAATAAATTTTATAAATGAAAATTTTAATGGAAAAAAGCTTATACACAGAGTGAGAAATAGCAGAGGAAAACTATCTCACCCCTAGACTGTTGGAAGAGTTTCTGTTCATTTCGTTCCTTTTCAGGATACGTGACCTTCCCTAGGATGCCTTCCATGCAGGTGTGTGTGCTACATCACTTCAGTCACATCTGACTCTTTGCAACTGCATGGGCTGTAGCCTGTCAGGCTCCTCTGTCAGTGGGATTATCCCAGGCAAGAGCACTGGAGTGGGTTACCATGCCCTCCTCCAGGGATCTTCCCGACCCAGGGATCCAACCCGCTTCTCTTAGGTCTCCTGCCAGGTTCTTCACCACAAGCACCAGCTGGGAAGCCCAGGATAGCTTCCATAGTCACTTCCAAAACCCACGAGCCTCTGCATTCTTTTCTCCTATTTCCCATGTCTTTCTGTGAACTGGAGTGATTTGTTAAGGAGCAGAAAGTAGGGCTCTGATTTAATTAGATCCTATAATAGCTGAGGAACGGTGCAGAGTGAAACGCATCTGTGATGACTAATTTTACGTGTTAACTTGACTGGGCTAAGAGATGCCCAGATAACTAGTAAAACATTATCTCTGGCTGTGTCTGTCAGGGCATGTCCAAAAGAGATTAGCATATCCCATGAAATTCTAATTAGCATTTTGGAACCGAAAGTGAATTTTGCTCACTTTTCCCAAATGCTACATGTCTATGGAGTCAGTAAGCATATTATAAAGCTTCTATCAATTCCACTTAATTTTTCTTTCTTCCTCATGAAAATAAGCAAGCAAAAGGAAAGAGAAGAGAGGACACTTATTTCTGCTTCTTTGTGAATATCCGCTGATTATAGCAAATTCTGGCCCTCTCAGCTTTCGTCCTCCCCCAAACTAAAGGTCATTTCCTCTTCTTTGTTGCAATCTTCTTGGGCAACTTTCTGCTTCAGTACCTTTGGATGATCCATAAAGCATCCTGGAATTAAATGACCTTCACATGCTCCTTTTTAATACTTATCTGCCCACATCTAGGTCCTTAATCATTCCCTGTGATTGCACCATCTTTGAAATTGTAAATGCTTATATTCTATTTTTTGATCCCAGACCACTAGATCTCTCTAGCTCTCTCAATCTCATTCTCCCACGCTTATTTACTTTTCACCCTCAAAAGCTCCACTGCTCCTTTGACATCTTCCATCTCTGTGATAGTTAATTTTATATGTCAACTTGACTAGGTCACATTTCCCACACATTTAGTCAAATATTTTCCTGGATGTTTCTGTGAAGATACTTTTAAGATGAGATTAACATTTAAAGCAGTAGAGTTTCTAATAAAACAGATGACACTCCCTAATGTGTGTGCACCACATCCAGTCAGTTGAAGGCCTTCAGTTCAGTTCAGTCGCTCAGTCGTATCCGACTCTTTGCAACACATGAATTGCAGCACACCAGGCCTCCCAGTCCATCACCAACTCCCGGAGTTCACTCAGACTCACGTCCATCGAGTCAGTGATGCCATCCAGCCACCTCATCCTCTGTCGTCCCCTTCTCCTCCTGCCCCCAATCCCTCCCAGTATCAGAGTCTTTTCCAATGAGTCAAGTCTTCACATGAGGTGGCCAAAGTACTGGAGTTTCAGCTTTAGCATCATTCTTTTCAAAGAAATCCCAGGGCTGATCTCCTTCAGAATGGACTGGCTGGATCTCCTTGCAGTCCAAGGGACTCTCAGGAGTCTTCTCCAACACCACAGTTCAAAAGCATGAATTCTTTGGCGCTCTGTTTCTTCACAGTCCAACTCTCACATCCATACATGACCACTGGAAAAGCCATAGCCTTGACTAGACGGAACTTTGTTGGCAAAGTAATGTCTCTGCTTTTGAATATGCTATCTAGATTGCTCATAACTTTCCTTCAAAGGAGTAAGTGTCTTTTAATTTCATGGCTGCAGTCACCATCTGCAGTGATTTTGGAGCCCCTAAAAATAAAGTCTGACACCGTTTCCACTGTTTCCCCATCTATTTCCCATGAAGTGATGGGACCAGATGCCATGATCTTCGTTTTCTGAATGTTGAGCTTTAAGCCAACTTTTTCACTCTCCTCTTTCACCTTCATCAAGAGACTTTTTAGTTCCTCTTCACTTTCTGCCATATGGGTGGTGTCATCTGCATATCTGAGGTTATTGATATTTCTCCTGGCAATCTTGATTCCAGCTTGTGTTTCTTCCAGCCCAGCGTTTCTCATGATGTACTCTGCATAGAAGTTAAATAAGCAGGGTGACAATATACATCCTTGACAATATACAGTACTCCTTTTCCTATTTGGAACCAGTCTGTTGTTCCATGTCCAGTTCTAACTGGTGCTTCTGTACAGTTCTTCTGTGTATTCTTGCCACCTCTTCTTAATATCTTCTGCTTCTGTTAGGTCCATACCATTTCTGTCCTTTATCGAGCCCATCTTTGCATGAAATGTTCCCTTGGTATCTCTAATTTTCTTGAAGAGGTCTCTAGTCTTTCCCTTAGGAGAAAAAGGCCTTAGGAGAAAAAAAGACTGACCTTCCTAGAAGAGGGAATTTTGCCAAAGGATTTCTTAAGACTCAACTGCAATTCTCCTAAGCATCTCCAATCTGCCGTGCATATTCTGGACTTGCCAAACCTCCACAATCACTTGAGCCAATTCCTTAAAACAAGTCTATGTATATCGAATTGGTTCCTTTCTATCAGCACCTGCCCCCTTGACTTCACTCCCTTCCCTGTAGAACACTGACTCTATGAAACTTTACTTCCTCGATGCTCCTGCCAGCTCATAGGCATTCTTATCCTAGACAAGTCCTCCCACCACAGTTTCTCCCGGATTCCAATCCTGGGTCAGACTAAGAAACTACACCCTCTGCTCCTGCACACGCATAAGCAGCTCACAGCTGGTGAAAACCAAACAACAGCACACACGGGCACCGTGTGTGTGGTCTCCAGCCTTCGCTGAGCTTCAGTGCTGGGTGGAGATTCTTTTCCTGGTCCACACCATTCTCACTTCTCTTCGTTATCCGTAAACACAGGACCTTTCTGCCCACAAAGAGCCCTTCCACAGGCTGAAGTTCAAACACATTTTTACTTTTTATCTTCTTTTGTAAGATATGTAACGCTTCAAAACCAACTACGATCTGGATCCCCTCGCACTGGAATCACCTCCATGTTCAATCCCTGGACCTCCAAGGGCTCCCTCTCAAGTGCCAACCAAGTGTGAGTCTCTCCACTAACAAGCCCTCTGTCTGCACATCACTCATCCCATCTCTTTACCATCATCCCACTTCTTCTCTACACCACCAAACTACTGGGAATAGTATTTGCCATTTCCTCTTCCCTCGTGGGCTGCCGTCCATGGGGTTGCACAGAGTTGGACACGACTAAAGCGACTTAGCAGCAGCAGCAACAGCTTCCCTCCTTCTTGTCATGGTTCCTCTCCTAAAAATGACTGCATTCAATCTCCTCCTAGCTGAATTGCTGATAACCTCAGATCTATTGTTAATTTTGTGTGAGGCTTTTTTTTTTTTTAATCACGTAGTATTTTATTTGGAGAAGGCAATGGCAACCCACTCCAGTACTCTTGCCTGGAAAACCCCATGGACGGAGGAAGCCTGGTAGGCTGTAGTCCATGAGGTCGCCAAGAGTTGGACACGACTGAGTGACTTCACTTTCACTTTTCTGCATTGGAGAAGGAAATGGCAACACACTCCAGTGTTCTTGTCTGGAGAATCCCAGGGACGGGGGAGCCTGGTGGGCTGCGGTCTATGGGGTCACACAGAGTCAGATAGGAGTGAAGCGACTTAGCAGCAGTAGCAGTACTTTTATTTATTTATTTTATTTTTTAAAGTATTGGATATTTAATCCTTTACAATTAGGCAGGTATTTCATTTTTGCCTCTAGGTAAAAACACAAAGTTCCAAAGCTGCTGCTGAAGATCTCAGCCCTTCTAGCCCTTATATGGGATTCCCAGGTGCTGCTGCTGCTGCTGCTGTTAAGTCGCGTCAGTCGTGTCTGACTCTGTGCGACCCCAGAGACGGCAGCCCACCAGGCTCCCCCATCCCTGGGATTCTCCAGGCAAGAACACTGGAGTGGGTTGCCATTTCCTTCTCCAATGCATGAAAGTGAAAAGTGAAAGTGAAGTCGCTTAGTCGTGTCCAACTCTCAGCGACCCCATGGACTGCAGCCTACCAGGCTCCTCCACCCATGGGATTTTTCCAGGCAAGAGGACTGGACTGGGGTGCCATTGCCTTCTCCAATTCCCAGGTGGCTCAGTGGTAATGAATCTGCCTACAATGCGAGAGACCTGGCTTCAATCCCTGGGTTGGGAAGGTCCTCCTGGAGGAGGGCATGGCAACCCACTCCAGTGTTCTTGCCTAGAAAATCACTGGATAGAAGAACCTGGTGGGCTACAATCCACAGGGTCACAAAGAATCAGACATGAGTTAGAAACTAAACAAGAACAAAGAACAAAGCCCTTAAGTAGTTGTGAGCTAAGTACTTAAGTGCTGACTATTGAATTCTTTAAAATGGCACCCTTGTTGGCAGATTGAAAATCCACACTAGTCTTCACCTGATTCTTTGCTAAGTTCATAAAGGTGTTTATATAAAAAAAAAAAAAAAAAAACTTTTGCATGAGTATTTATAGGTTTTCTCTTTTTTTGCATTTAATTCTGCAAAAGTCCCTTCCTCCTTCCCCTCACCCCACTTCCTTCCTCCCGCATACAAATTCTTTAAGGCATTTATTATTGCAATTTGCAGGGGTAAAAGCAACTTGTCCAGAGTCACACAGCTGTTAGAGATGGTGCCTGCATCTGAAGGCCTGTGGCCTGGTAACAGAGATGACTTCCTACTGCCATCCACAGCCTGCCCCCTCTTCTTCCTTTTGCGTGCTACAGCTCTGGTATTTTGGTATAGTATTTTCAAGGTACTTTGGTACTTTGAACTGGACCAGATTTGACACTCCAACTATTCAACTCACTCTTGGACCAGACTAGAGAAATAGTACCATGGTTTCCAGAAAGCCATCCTGGGCATGTGTACAGAAACTGAGACCACTGTGTGCTGATGGCATTTGCCTCAGCTGTCCCAGATTATCAGAGCCAATCATGTTTATTCTGTTTTCAATCCAGAGCCTGGGGATGGTGAGTTTCAACGGAGGAGAGGCGGGGAGAGGATGATTCACAGGGACTTTGCCTGGAGTGGAGGCAGGATACAGCCATGTTCTATGGTGTGGTCCAATGTGAAAAGCTGTATAGATTTCCTCGGGGCAAAAGACTCCAGTGCAGAAAAGCCCTATACGATGTTCTAAGCAGAGAGTAAACAGAAATAAATAGAAGGAATATATTTCATGAAAATACATACATACCTGTTCTAATCATACAAATTACAGTTCCTTATTTGTGAAAACGTCTTTTTAAAAACTTGTGCTATAGTTAAGGGTATACGTTATGCAGTTCAGAAAAATTAAACACTCGAAGGCTAAGAATTTAAAAGTACAAACCAAAAAATTTAGAGGAATCATATGGAAATTCAATGTGTGCTCATGTATCCAAAGTGTTTGATTTTATGGAAAAAAAACAGAGGGAGCCATAGAAGAGACCAATTTCTTTCCAATTTAGTTTTTGTATTTATCCGTCATCTCTGACATGCAAATTTTTAAAGAAAGCATAAATAGCACTGTAAGCTTAATTAATTTATGTATTTATTCTAATCTAAGGATCAAAAATCTATATGCCAAAGCGACATATTGGGAACATTTTTTTTTTACCTTTGAATTCCAGAGTATAAAAATGGAACTGCCATTACCATAATAGCTTTGTGGCTCTTAGGACTATTTTCTGCAACTTTTCCACAAACTTGCTAAAATAAATATAAGCTTTTTTTCTCTGAAACTTATATTCCCCACCCACCCCAGCTCATGATGACTCTGACATATTGTAATAAAGCCATTGCTCCCCGAGGATCTCTTTTCACTGCTCCAGCAATTTCTCTCTTCTCTCTCTCTTATTGAAAAAGAACCCTGTTATTAAGTACTTAAAATGTTCAAGGCTCCAAAAGGAAGACAACCTTTCAGTATGAGAGATTAATAATAACAATAAGAAGCACGGAAGGGAAGATAGGAGTTCAAAGCCAAATAAAATTTTCATTTGCAGAATACAAATCAAATATGATTTCTTTTGAACTGCATCTCTCTGATTTATAGACACAGCTCTGCAGAATACTTCCTAGCATTTTTGCTTCGTGTTTTCTTCCTTTCATCCTCATGGCTACTTCTGGACAAATGCCCTAACACTTTCCGAAAGCATGGCTCTTCTAAATCAACCAAAGGATTATTCTTTATGGACATTTCTGAAAGGAGTAAGATGCAGATAATAATATAAAGAGAAAATCTGAGACAATACCAGCTCAGAAGCAGGACTCCTAACAGAAATTGGGAATATGGATGGATAAAGCTGTACGGCTCAAGTCCTGGTTATGACTAGGAGTTCTTCTTTTACATACTTATACAAAATATCAGGTGGATACCCTCATCTCAGTGGGCTTCCCCCATGGCTCAGTGGGTAAAGAATCCGCCTGCTAATGCAGGAGACAAAGGAGATATGAGTTCCATCCCTGGGTGGGGAAGATCCCCTGGAGGAGGAAATGGCAACCCATTCCGGTATACTTGCCTAGAAAATTCCACGGACAGAGGAGTCTGGTGAGCTACAGTCCATAGGGTCGCACAGAGTCGGACATGACTGAGCACTCACACGCACACGCGCACGCTCACCCAGTAAACACACAGGACCCCTGCATTGTAAACCAACAGAAGCATCACCGGATCACTGTATTTTGGGTCTGAGGTAAATAATCACCAAAGTGCTTCCTTTTACCATTATGCTTTTGTTAATATCTATTCTAAACCACATTAGCAAAACAGTACGGTGGTCCTCTCTCCAATCACATTTCCTCTTTCCTTGGAATATCTCCTATATCCTAGGAATTCAGTAGGTACAGTATGCATTTTAGCCAGCAGTGTTTGGGAATTTCTGTCACATGTAAAATCTGGAAGAAAGGAAAATATAGAAGTAGAGTGAAAGAAAATGAAAAATATGTGAATGAGTTTGAAATTCAGCTGATTAAGGTTATACAAACTATGCAAAATTCTCCAGAAAGTCTTCCTGGAAATAACACAATGGCAGATGCCATTGGGAAAAAGACTCTAGAGATGAGTTGGTGACGACTAGAAAAGTCATGGGGCAGGCTGGACTAGAGTAAGTGCCTGAAAGGCCCTACGTTGGGAGGGATGACACAGGCCTCGCAGAACTGAAGAGCATGGCCCAGAAGAGAAGTCTGAAAACACAAGAAACCTTGGGAATGTCCTGAGAGCAGCAACTAAGTGTCTGAGACAGAAGCTGCGGTACATGAAGAAGCTGCCAATGAAACGTGCCAGATCCAGGACGGGATGTGGCCACCCAGTCTGCCAGGCAAGCAGAAACATTTCAATAAAGGAGCAGTGGGCTGTGTTTGCACAACAAATGTGTGCAACAGCCCCATCCTAGAGGCAACAACAGCGTGCATTAATCCACAGATACACCCTTCTACTTGATCCTCTGCAGGGGAGTCCTGGACTCAGCTATAGCATGTCTGATGAGAAACACAGCAATGCTCTCTCTCCCACATAGAAGGCAAAACTATACTCTGTCTTCAGTACGTACTGATAAACAACAAGAGGCTGAGTTCATAATTTATGTTTTTCTCCTGCCTTACAGTAGATTATGTGTAAAAAATGACACTAAACCAATGATTTCATCTACACCATGAATTCCGGTTGAAATACTGTTCTTCCCTAGCTTTCATATTCATCAGTATTGACAGGAGGAAAGAGAGCTAAATTAACATGAACTTAGGCGGTAACTTGGGAGAAGGACATGGCAACCCACTCCAGTATGCTTGCCTGGGAAATCTCAAGGACAGAGGAGTCTGGCGGGCTACAGTCCATGGGGTGGCAAAAGAGTCAGACATGACTCAGGCACTAAGCCACCCTAACAAGGTGGGAACTTACTGTAGACATCTCAATTCCTTCCGTATCAAAGTATTACTGATCAACTTTCTTGATGGAGAAGCCTGCAATTTTACTACTGAAAGGAATGAGGGATTAAATTACTCAGCAAGTACCTGAATTCTCCCTCATTCTGTAGGAAAAAGTTTATAGAGGTGAGACTTCCTTAGGAACAACATAGCTTCTTAGGCCTGTGCTTGTTTCCCTTAGAGCCATGTATCACTGTTCCCTGCTCTATTCTGAGCCACAGGAAGGCTGAGTGATGGAGACTGACAGTCCCAGGTCCTGTGCGAGCAAGCTTCCTGCCAGGCAGAGAGAGTTTGACAGATGAGAGGAAGGGGGAGCCTGGATATTTCTCCCCACTCTTTCAATGCCTCAGGCAGCTTCTCGGTAGTGGCTGAGCCTCTTTCGAGGCTCCTCCTCCCCATGGACAAGCCTTGCTTCCAGAATCTTCCATTGGACAGTCCCTGCCACGGTTCTAGCACTAACTGAACAGTGTCAGCTACAAGCTCTAGAAACACCACCTTCTCATTATCCCTCCACTCCTGAGGAGTTACAGTGTCTGCTTGCTGCTGCTGGGCTCTGAA
This sequence comes from Bubalus bubalis, assembly GCF_019923935.1. Taxonomy (NCBI): domain Eukaryota; kingdom Metazoa; phylum Chordata; class Mammalia; order Artiodactyla; family Bovidae; genus Bubalus; species Bubalus bubalis. Next base: position 3,241,484 of record NC_059174.1, on the reverse strand, counting down.
GGGTGTACCACCTCACACCTGATTTGCTTTGATCAGCTTTTCCACTACCTGTAACCAATTTTCTAGAATGACTTTGCAGTTTCAGATGCCCAGAGTAATTTCTGATTTTCTGACTGAGTACTGACTCACAAACCAATTTAGTATCAGAAATGTGGTGTTTTTCTATTTTATGATCAAAGATTAGATGACATGTTGCACATATAAATGCCATCCAACCATTGTAAAATATAAATATATAAACTACTAAAATAATATTAAAAATAATATATGATGCTACATATTGATAACTCCCATAGGCTTGGTACTATCAATAACTGTTACAAGATAATTTCATATAACAAGTGGGAGATAGCCATTATGTTTGTTTTTTTAAAAAAATCAATAATTGGATTGTTTCCTATCCACTCCTCTCTGTTGCCCTTCATTTCTATCAGTCTCAGATTATCCCCTTTGAAACTTCATATAAATCCAATCTTTACCTGTGCTTTAATAAATTGACATATATTCCATCCATTGTCCCCATCTCTTTCTCCTCAGTCCTTAAGATTTATTCTTCAGTATCAAATGACACTTCAGTTGAAAAATTTCCATTGGTTTTGGAATTCACTGCAGCAATGGCCAGTGTATTTTTACGTCATCTGTTTCTGATGGCCATCCAGTACTCGGCTGCACAGAAGTACTATTAATAAAATCTGCCTAAGTAAGTGACCTGCTGCTGGTGTATTGCTTTCTATTTCAAATAGATATGTCTTCACATTTAATCATCTTCTTTTATGCTCTTTAGTAATATTCTAAATATTATCTTCATAAATCTCATAATTTCTTTTTACTTTTTCCCTTGATATTTATCATTTGGGAGTTCTATTTTAAGTGGAGCATATGTATTCCTTTTATGTTGTCTACCTAGTTGTTTATATGTAGAAAGATAAATTACAGGTTTTAAAAATTAATTTTATTGTTAGGCACAGGGTTTATTGAATTATCTTTTTTAAAAAAAATAAGATGTTCTCTTAGATTTTTAAGGAATATATTGTATCAATGCCAAATCTTTCCTCCTTTCTACCTTTATATATTTTTCTAGCCTCTTCTCTGATTATGTGTGGTAAGTTTGAAAATTAAAAATGTAAAATAGGAAAGACAGGCTCATGCATTAGTTTTTAGAAGACCTAACTGACTGCGTCTTAAGCAGCAATAAAGAAACATTTCAGAAGGACAGAATCGCTTCCCAGAGAGATTTCCAAATGTACCTCCTGGGACTGGGGAATGAGAAGAGTCAGAAGCAGACATCTGCAGCACTGCATCACAGCAAGGATAAGAGGGGAGAAAAGAGGGCGGTGTCTCGTCACTGAACTGTCACGTGGGAGAATGTGAGACACGAGCTGTAAAGTGTTTTTAAAACATGCCATCCTCTGGTTGATGCTTTGAGAATAAACTGGATGTGAGTGTGTGCTCCGAAGGGGGCATTAAATCAAATCTGCTGACCCTAATCACTCTCTTCAAATTACTTTTATTTTGCTTGCTTAGGGACAGGTCAATTGGAAGAATGTGAAGCAACGTTGCCATTTATCTTATTCAATGCATATGTGTTCCCACAGTTTTACAGGGGTTCATATATATTTTTGTATATTACATATTCATGTGAAGTTCCAATTTACGTGAGCCCAGGAAGTTTATGAGAAGGGACTGACATAACGTGTTACAGAATGGGCACGGATGGGACGAGGTGAAATAAACCATGCTGCTTGATTGAGAAGGCGCCCAGCAGACTAATTGTTCTGATTTATGACCAACGTCACATTAAAAACCCCAATGCAGCCACCTCCAACCAGGCACTCCTAGGTTAATCATTTCCAAAAGGGTAGAGAACCCAGTTAAATAGAAATACAAACAGGAGAGTCCCTGGGAATACAGACTAATCATATAGACTTTCAATAAAAAACATCTTTCTGGCACTCAAGCAGAGGCTGTGTTGAAAAGCAGAAGCAGCTTAAAGCACTCTCCAGGCATTTGCCCAAGTTCTGAGCCAAGGATTGCAAGGCATTAAGCTTGATGATTTGACATGTTGACACACAGGGCATCAGTGCTGTTACACTTGATATCACCACACATGTGGTGGGCTTAGAATACTAGAATAACACAGGAGAAAGGTCAACATAGGGAAAGGTCTAGGAAAGCTACACCTCACAAAGCGGGGAGTCCACCAGACTTACCACACACCTCTCACTTGAATTTCTGCCTCATTGGGTTTTCTATTAAATGACCCCAGCCACTTATTTATTTGACTGGAGATAAATACATGTTAAAATCTTTGCAGGTGGTATAGAGTTGACAACTCAATCATTCACAGTGATAATAATGCTGTGACTATATGGTGACAGGAGATACTTTTGTCTAATTGACTATACATGTCATGGGGGGCTCCGTGTCTTTCACTAGCCAAAGCCAAGCCACGACACTCAACACTTTCAATTTAAAAAGTTATATTAACTTCAGAAATATGTTAATATGAAATTATGGTTTTTTGTTTGAAAAATGAGATACAATTGAAATATTGTGCATAATACACTCCAACCCCATGGACTGTAGCCTACCATGCTCCTCTGTCCATGGAACTCTCTGGGCAAGAATACTGGAGTGGGTAGCCATTCTTTTTCTCCAGGGCATCTTCCTGACCCAGGTATCTAATCCAAGTCTCCTGCATTGCAGGCAAATTCTTTACTGTCTGGGCCACCAGGGAAGCCGCATTGTGCATAATAATCATATTTCCTTAAATAATTCATAAAATTAGTACCATCCTGTCCCTTGCCCTTATCGTTTTCAGTATAAAAGAGAGAATTTGGTAACCAAGGTTGTATGAGAGTTAAAGGAAAATGCCTAAGAAACTGTTTAAGCCTTTAGATTGCTTCTTACTTGGGACAATACATTTTTCTAGTTCTTACCAAGAATAACAGTTTCCACTTTTTTTTAAACTGCACTTTTGACCTTATTTTTCTTATGGTATATAAACAATAATTTATAAACATGATATACAAAAATCATTGTGTTTTTTTAGACTTTTGATATTATTTGATACTGTACAAACTTTATTAAATCAAGGTTAAAGACCTCCACGACAGATTTCTTTTCAGTGTTCACAGTAGCGGCTTTGTATACAAATATGCTGTGATGGAACTGCACACTATAATTTATTGTAAAAATCTTGGTAATGTGTACATAAGCTTTTGTTTCCTCTTGTTATTGCACTTAGTTTATGATAAATTTTTCACTGGTATCTGTGGATCTAAATCACTACATAAATCTGATAATTAAAATATACATTGTTAAAAAAAAAAGAGAGAGAGAATTTGTATAATTCAGCTGTAAAGTTCCTGCACATGTTAATTGCTTAAAATAATTTCTAAGATGCTAGTTTTATGAAATTCCAGAAACTGTTCTTAGATGAGCGAAAATTATACTTCACACTTCCTTTTCCAATCGTTTACAATAAACTGGCTGAAAAGTCTTTTGACCGTGGATGTTGAGAAATTTTGTTTTGTCTTCGAGAGGAACAATTACAGCAGTTTGCATTCTCTATTTTTTTCAAAATATTTATATGCCATCTAGAAAGATTACTTTGTATAAACTATATTTGTGGGCACTGGACTATAAATTTTATCCAAAAATTAATTTTTTAAAAATATGTCTCTCTCAAATTTACAGTTCTATCAAGTATATTCTTTAGAAAACAAATGAAGTATTTTGCCTTTCTTTTTTAAAGATTATTTGTAAGAAGCAGCAGGGCATTTGATGAATTCTTTCAGGTGTACAGAAGTCAATACATTGAAGGAAAATGAGGAATCCCCACGGCAGCATTTCTATCCATGTTGATGGGTTTTATTTTATGTGTTTCTAAACTTGTAACAACTGCCTTTTCTTCCTCTTTCCATCACATTCTCCTATAATGCTTTATGGGTTCCCTAACTCTCTTTCACAGATTTATTTGTATCATCTGGAGCAGACTGTGAAGCGCTTAAAAAAATTGTCATGTTTTGTATAATCTGGATACATTACCCATAATGGGCAAAAAAAAAAAAAAAAAAATTACAAAATACAGATGTGCTAAATGTGACAAAGAGTCAAATTCCTTACTACGAACATCAATTAAAAATTGGTCTTTAGCTAAACAAAAAACCCCACATTAAAGTGATCTGTGCCAGATCATTTTAAACAACCTGGAACCAGGTTACAATTCACCGTGTTTCATTTTGCCTGCGTTGCTATTGTCGAGTCACAGAGAGGGGCTTCCCTCAGGGAGGGACCTGAGTAATTACGGGGTAAAGAGAGAACTATGAGCCTACCTGGGATGGACAGACAGCATGAGTGTGTGTGTGTGTGTGCGCGCGCGCACGTGTGTTTATACATATATTGACGATGTTTGAAGATTTGAAGCTGTTTTACCTACACCATAACCTTATCTATTTTATGTGTGGTCATGGCATCAGCGGCAAGTCTCAGTTTTGATCTTGACGTTCAGTTATCCATCTGCTTTCTTTACTATATCCAAAATTATAGTCCAGTCCTTCCCAAATCTGTTAGTCCATTCTGACCGTAGTCAGAGTCTAAAAACGATATTACCAAGCCAAGTAACTGTGATAGATACCATCTGTCTTTACATTGATTGGTTTGGATTAGTTAAGGATATCATTCATGTCACTAATGCACCCTGACCATCTCACTTTTTACAAGGTAAGTGAAAAAGACGAACAGTACTGTCCAGGTTTAGCTTTCCTCAAGCTTGATTCATGAAAACAATTAATTTTCATGGTTAATCTTTCTCTCTAAAAAATGTCAAAATACACATCTTACTTAATACAGCTAAATATTAGCCACTACTTATCTAGTTTAAAATCCAAAGCTTATTTAGAAGAAAAGAGTAAAAGATAATCCAAACACCTAGTTAAAAAAATACCTCATTAGGCTTTCACAGCTATTGGTTCATAATTACTGTTTAATTTATCCCCAGTTTGAATGGTTTTCATGGGATTAATTCAACTGTAATATCCAATTTTTCTTGCTCTTATACATAACTCCAACTTGCTTTGGATATTAAGGCAGCTTTTCTGAAAATGCTTACAGAAAACTTCCAGCCTAACAGTTGTTCTCTCTAGAGAAAGAGCAGGGCTACATTTTCTCAATTCAACTTACGTCAATAAACATGCATTGAATGGCCACCAAGGGCTTCAGAGATACAAAGGTGAATAATCACAGTCCCTGTCTTCAGCGAGTTTACAATGTATCACGGAGTTCTAGGAAGTTTCAAAAGAGAGGCCGTTGACTGATCAAAGAAAATTATCATTATGTGCCCAAACAGGCCTCCAAATTATCTGTGTGCTAAGAACAACGCTTCATTAAGTTACTCATTTTCTCTGGTTCCAGCAGCTCAGTCAGAGGAAAATTAAAAAAAAAAAAAAAAGTTCTTTGCAGTATGTTGTCCCTGGCCCACATAAAATCCAAACCAATACTTTTCTACACTAAAAGAGAAGTCCTTTCTTCACCAGCAAGCAAACTTTCTTCAGCTTCCTTCTCCCACTGGGTTTCATGTATACTCGGTCAACTACAAATACCACTCACTCTGTTACAAACTGCCTCCTGGCCAGTCTCCCTTGTAACAGCTGTGCCCTGTCCACAAAACACAGCATTTTAACACGTGAAAAGACTACAGAAAGGTTTATATATAAATCATATATGTGTGTATAAGACATATATAAATATTCTAAATATTATATATAAAAACCTCTATAGACTAGAGAGACATTAATTCATATTTCTCAGAGTCATCAGAACAACAAAAAAAATTCTTTTTGCCACCCTTAAATAAAGGCAATGCAAAACTGCTATGTTACTAAACAAAAAATGTTTTATACAGGCTTGGTTTCTTCCTTTAATCTTCACACTATTTAGAGCACTAATGAGATTTTTTTTTCTTCAATTTCTGAGGACTCTGTGAAATAAGTTTACTTTTAGTATTTTCTTAAATTAAATCATAAAATGTATTGGAGAATGAGTATTAATACATTGGAAAATGTTTTCTAAGTAAGTCCAAAGATTCTGATTCTAAACAAAGTTTAAGAGATTCTTAAACTGTCTGTAGGAATGACCTCTCCTCTGAGAGGCCATGTATTCTGTTAAAGAAACATACCCAGATACTGTCCTCCTGGCGATACTGCTTCCAGTTCCTGCCGCTGTCGCTGAACATCAGGAGGTAGCTGGTCACCCAATTGGAGCTCCCATACCCGCCTTGGGTGGCCACGGCAGTGATCTCCATCCTCTCTCCAAGGTCAATCTGCAACCACTGGTATTTATTTGACACAAGTGGAGACCAGCCACCAGCTCCTTTTGTGAAAAGAGAAAAAAGAGAAATGAGCAAAGAATTCATTAGACATCTGTTAATGAACTAGCAATGCCAGTAAGACTATTCCTCTATGAAACTTCAGAAAGTCAAATTTCCAAAATACAAAACTTTCCATAATGGTAAAAAAAAATACAGAGAAACAAGAATGTAATGTAAATGGATGGCACCTATATTAATTATGTTGATTTCTAGGTGTTACACCATCTAACACTGGGAGAGCAAATTCAGTGAGGTTAAACTCACTGTATGTTTAAAGTCCTTAATTTGAGAGGCAGACAGCCATGTCAGCACATGGAACTAGTATGTTCAGTGCCCACACACGGCTGAGTAATGATCTGCCTTCAGACTGTGATTTACCTTCAAACTACATGGAACTTGGAAATGCGGTACTTGGATGCAATCTCAAAAATGAAAGAATGATCTCTGTTCATTTCCAAGGCAAACCATTTAATATTACGGTAATCCAAGTCTATGCCCTGACCAGGAACGCTAAAGACGCTGCAGTTGAACAGTTCTATGAAGACCTACAAGACCTTCTAGAACTAACACCCAAAAAAGATGTCCTTTTCATTATAGAGGCCTGGAATGCAAAAGTAGGAAGTCAAGAAACACCTAGAGTAACCGGTAAATTTGGCCTTGGAGTACCGAATGAAGCAGGACAAAAGCTAATACAGTTCTGCCAAGAGAACGCACTGGTCACAGCAAACACCCTCTTCCAACAACACAAGAGAAAACTCTACACATGGACATCACCAGATGGTCAACACCAAAATCAGATTGATTATATTCTTTGCAACCAAAGATGAGAAGCTCTATACAGTCAGCAAAAACAAGACCAGGAGCTTACTATGGCTTAGATCATGAACTTCTTATTGCCAAATTCAGACTGAAATTGAAGAAGTGGGGAAAACCACTAGACCATTCAGGTGTGACCTAAATCAAATCCCTTATGACTATACAGTGAAAGTGAGAAATAGATTTAAGGAACTAGATCTGATAGACAGAGTGCCTGATGAACTATGGACGGAGGTTCGTGACACGGTACAGGAGACAGGGATCAAGACCATCCCCATGGAAAAGAAATGCAAAAAAGCAAAATGGCTGTCTGAGGAGGCCTTACAAATAGCTGTGAAAAGAAGAGAAGAGAAAAGCAATGGAGAAAAGGAAAGATATACCCATTTGAATGCAGAGTTCCAAAGAATAGCAAGGAGAGATAAGAAAGCCTTCCTCAGCAATCAATGCAAAGAAATAGAGGAAAACAACAGAATGGGAAAGACTAGAGATCTCTTCAAGAAAATTAGAGGAGGCGGTCCTAAGATGGCGGAGGAATAGGACGGGGAGACCACTTTCTCCCCCACAAATTCATCAAAAGAACATTTAAACGCTGAGTAAAATCCACAAAACAACTTCTGAATGCCGGCAGAGGACATCAGGCACCCAGAAAAGCAGCCCATTCTCTTTGAAAGGAGGTAGGAAAAATATAAAAGACAAAAAAAGAGACAAAAGAGGTAGGGACAGAGCTCCATCCCGGGAAGGGAGTCTTAAAAAGAGAGAAGTTTCCAAACACCAGGAAACACTCTCACTGCCGAGTCTGTGCCGAGCCTTGGAAGCACAGAGGGCAACATAATAAGGAGGAAAAATAAGTAAATAATTAAAACCCACAGATTAGGAGCCCAATGATAACTCCCCCAGCGGAGAAGCAGCGCAGACGCCTGCGCCTGCCACTAGCAAGTGGGGGCTGGGCAGGGAGGCGCAGGCTGCATTGCTTAGAGTAAGGATCGGGCGGAATTCCCCCGAGGGAAATCAGAGCGAATTAATTTGGGCTAGCAAACCAGACTGTGAGATAGCTACCACGAGAAAAGCCCTAAGACACCGCCAGGCCCGCGCACAGAACAAAGGGCGGAACAGAACTACCCGGCTGCAGACCATCCTCCTCTGGTGACAGGCAGCCAAAGCCGGAAGAGGGCAATCGCAGCCCCAGAGAGACATTATCTACCAGACTGCAAGCAGGCTTCCTTGCTTAATAGACTTCTTGGGGTTCTGGACAGTCATCCACCTGAGAAGGTGCGCCGGTTGTACACCCAGAAAACCGAGGAGCAGGGTTGGGAGAGGCGGTAAGTCACAGTGACCGCGCTCACCAAACACCTCATCACCTGAGCTGCTCGGAGCTGGGAAGGGCACTAAACGCAAGCCCAACGGAGTCTGCGCCTCTGAGGACTACCCGACTGCCTGAACCTAAGTGGCTTGGACCTAGGAGGTGCATGCAGCCCAGGGCCGGCCTCGGACCGTTCTGGTGGAGCAACCTAGAGCCTGAGCTGTGTGGGCAGGGAGGATGCACGCGCCGTGAGGGGGGCAGGCCCAGTGTGGCTGAGACACTGCGAGCACACGCCAGTGTTATTTGTCTGCAGCGTCCCTTCCTCCCCACAGCACCACTGAACAAGTGAGCCTAAAAAAGTGACCACCACCGCCCTCTTGTGTCAGGGCGGAAATCAGACACTGAAGAGACCAGCAAACAGAAGCTAAAACCGAGGGAACCGCCTTGGAAGTGACAGGTGCAATAGATTAAAACCCTGTAGTTAGTACTGACTACATAGGAAGAGGCCTATAAATCTTGAGAAATATAAGCCAGACCAAGAAACTATCCGAAAATGAACTGACCCCACACTGCCCACAACATCAGAGAAAGTCCTAGATAAATTTTTACTATTTTTATGATCATTCTTTCCTTTTTCTTTTCTTTGCTTCTTATTTTTTCTTTTCTTTTTTCTTTTTTAACTTTTTTTAATTTTTAAGTCCTCTATAAAACATCTATTTCTGCTTTATTGACTATGCCAAAGCCTTTGACTGTGTGGATCACAATAAACTGTGGAAATTTCTGAAAGAGATGGGAATACCAGAACACCTCATCTGCCTCTTGAGAAATTTCTATGAAGGTCAGGAAGCAACAGTTAGAACTGGACATGGAACAACAGACTGGTTCCAAATAGGAAAAGGAGTCCGTCAAGGCTGTATATTGTCACCCTGCTTATTTAACTTCTATGCAGAGTACATCATGAGAAATGCTGGGCTGGATGAAGCACAAGCTGGAATCAAGATTGCCAGGAGAAATATCAATAACCTCAAAGATGCAGATGACACCACCCTTATGGCAGAAAGTGAAGAATAATTAAAGGGCCTCTTGATGAAAGTGAAAGTGGAGAGTGAAAAAGTTGGCTTACAGCTCAACATTCAGAAAATGAATATCATGGCATCCGGTCCCACCACTTCATGGGAAATAGATGGGGAAACAGTGGAAACGGTGTCAGACTTTATTTTTCTGGGCTCCAAAATCACTACAGATGGTGACTGCAGCCATGAAATTAAAAGACGCTTACTCCTTGGAAGGAAAGTTATGACCAACCTAGGCAGCAGATTCAAAAGCAGAGACATTACTTTGCCAACAAAGGTCCGTCTAGTCAAGGCTATGGTTTTTCCTGTGGTCATGTATGGATGTGAGAGTTGGACTGTGAAGAAGGCTGAGCGCCAAAGAATTGATGCTTTTGAACTGTGGTGTTGGAGAAGACTCTTGAGAGTCCCTTGGACTGCAAGGAGATCCAACCAGTCCATTCTGAAGGAGATCAGCCCTGGGATTTCTTTGGAAGGAATGATGATAAAGCTGAAACTCCAGTACTTTGGCCACCTCATGCGAAGAGTTGACTCATTGGAAAAGACTCTGATGCTGGGAGGGATTGGGGGCAGGAGGAGAAGGGGACGACAGAGGATGAGGTGGCTGGATGGCATCACTGACTCGATGGACATGAGTCTCAGTGAACTCCGGGAGTTGGTGATGGACAGGGAGGCCTGGCGTGCTGCGATTCATGGGGTCGCAAAGAGGCGGACACGACTGAGCGACTGATCTGATCTGATCTGATTACTCCCTTAATTTTCATTTCTATAACCTACTATTACTTTGCAAAAAAAAAAAGACTTTTTTAAAGCAAACTTCATTTATATATATTTTAATAACTTTTGTGACTTTGTGTTTTTTTTCTTCTTTTCTTTAATATCGTATTTTTGAAAATCCAACCTCTAGAATTTTAATCTTTGCTTTTTGGTATTTGTTATCAATTTTGTACCTTTAAGAACCCACTCTTCAGTACCTATTTTTATCTGGGAGCGAGATTACTGGCTTGACTGCTCTCTCCCCCTTTGGACTCTCCTTTCTCTCCACTAGGTCACCTCTGTCTTCTCCCTCCCCCTTCTCTTCTCTACCCAACTCTCTGAATCTCTTTGTATTCCAGATGGTAGAGCTCACTTAGGGAACTGATTACTGACTGGATCTGTCTCTCTCCTTTTCATTCCCCCCTTTTATCCTCCTGGCCAACCTCTGTCTCCTTCCTCCCTCTTCTCTTCTCTATATAACTCCATGAACATCTCTGAGCAGTCCAGACCTTGGAGCGCACATAAGGAAGTGACTACTGGCTAGCTTGCTCTCTCCTCTTTTGATTCCACCTCATATCATGCGGGTCACCTCTAACTCCCTCCTCCCTCTTCTCTTCTCCATGTAACTCTGTGAACCTCTCTGGGTGTCCCTCACTGTGGAGAAACTTTTCATCTTTAACCTAGATGTTTTATCAACAGTGCTGTATAGAAGGAGAAGTCTTGAGACTACTGTAAAAATAAGACTGAAAACCAGAAGCAGGAGGCTTAAGTGCAAATCCTGAGAACATCATAGAACACCTGACACCAGGGAACATAAAGCGATAGGAGTTCATCAAACGCCTCCATACCTACACTGAAACCAAGCACCACCCAAGGCCAACAAGTTCCAGAGCAAAACATACCATGCAGATTCTCCAGCACACAGGAACACAGCCCTGAGCTTCAATATACAGACTGCTCAAAGTTACTCCAAATCCATTGACATCTCATAACTCGTTACTAGACACTTCACTGCACACTCCAGAGAGAAGAAATCCAGCTCCACCCACCAGAACACCGACACAAGCTTCCCTAACCAAGAAACCTTCACAAGCCACCGATACAACCCCACCCACAGCGAGGAAACGCCATAATAAAGAGAACTCCACAAACTGCCAGAATACAGAAAGGACACCCCAAACTCAGCAATATAAACAAGATGAAGAGACAGACAGAGGAATACCCAGCAGGTAAAGGAACAGGATAAATGCCCACCAAACCAAACAAAAGAGGAAGAGATAGGGAATCTACCTGATAAAGAATTCCAAATAATGATAGTGAAAATGATCCAAAATCTTGAAATAAAAATGAAATCACAGATAAATAGCCTGGAGGCAAGGATTGAGAAAATGCAAGAAAGGTTTAACAAGGACCTAGAAGAAATAAAAAAGAATCAATATATAATTAATAATGCAATAAATGAGATAAAAAACACTCTGGAGGCAACAAATAGTAGAATAATGGAGGCAGAAGATAGGATTAGTGAAATAGAAGATAGAATGGTAGAAATAAATGAATCAGAGAGGATAAAAGAAAAACGAATTAAAAGAAATGAGGACAATCTCAGAGACCTCCAGGACAGTATTAAATGCCACAACATTCGAATCTTAGGAGTCCCAGAAGAAGACAAAAAGAAAGACCATGAGAAAATACTTGAGGAGCTAATAGTTGAAAACTTTCCTAAAATGGGGAAGGAAATAATCACCCAAGTCCAAGAAACCCAGAGAGCCCCAAACAGGATAAACCCAGGGTGAAACACCCCAAAACACATATTAATCAAATTAACAAAGATCAAACACAAAGAACAAATATTAAAAGCAGCAAGTGAAAAACAACAAATAACACACAAGGGGATTCCCATAAGGCTAACAGCTGATCTTTCGATAGAAACTCTTCAGGGCCAGGAGGGAATGGCAGGACATACTTAAAGTGATGAAAGAAAATAACCTACAGCCAAGATTACTGGACCCAGCAAGGATCTCATTCAAATATGAAGGAGAAATCAAAAGCTTTACAGACAAGCAAAAGCTGAGAGAATTCAGCACCACCAAACCAGCTCTCCAACAAATGCTAAAGGATATTCTCTAGACAGGAGACACAAAAATGGTGTATAAATTCGAACCCAAAACAATAAAGTAAATGGCAACGGGATCATACTTATCAATAATTACCTTAAACATAAATGGGTTGAATGCCCCAACCAAAAGACAAAGACTGGCTGAATGGATACAAAAACAAGACCCCTATATATGTTGTCTACAAGAGACCCACCTCAAAACAGGGGACACATACAGACTGAAAGTGAAGGGCAGGAAAAAGATATTCCATAAAAATAGAGATCAAAAGAAAGCAGGAGTAGCAATACTCATATCAGATAAAGTAGACTTTAAAACAGGGCTGTAAAAGAGACAAAGAAGGACACTACATAATGATCAAAGGATCAATCCAAGAAGAAGAGATAACAATTTTAAATATATATATACACCCAACATAGGAGCATCGCAATATGTAAGACAAATGCTAACAAGTATGAAAGGGGAAATTAACAATAACACAATAATAGTGGCAGACTTTAATACCCCACTCACACCTATGGATAGATCAACTAAACAGAAAATTAACAAGGAAACACAAACTTTAAATGATACAATAGACCAGTTAGACCCAATTGATATCTATAGGACATTTCACCCCAAAACAATGAATTTCACCTTTTTCTCAAGCACACATGGAACCTTCTCCAGGATAGATCACATCCTCGGCCATAAATCTAGCCTTGGTAAATTAAAAAAAAAATTGAAATCATTCCAAGCATCTTTTCTGACCACAATGCAGTAAGATTAGATCTCAATTACAGGAGAAAAAATGTTAAAAATTCCAACATATGGAGGCTGAACAACACACTGCTTAATAAACAACAAATCACAGAAGAAATCAAAAAAGAAATCAAAGTATGCATAGAAACGAATGAAAATGAAAACACAACAACCCAAAACCTATGGGACACTGTAAAAGCAGTGCTAAGGGGAAAGTTCATAGCAATACAGGCATACCTCAAGAAAAAAGTCAAATAAATAACCTAACTCTACACCTAAAGCAACTAGAAAAGGAAGAAATGAAGAACCCCAGGGTTAGTAGAAGGAAAGAAATCTTAAAAATTAGGACAGAAATAAATGCAAAAGAAACAAAAGAGATCATAGCAAAAATCAACAAAGCCAAAAGCTGGTTCTTTGAAAGGATAAATAAAATTGACAAACCATTAGCCAGACTCATCAAGAAACAAAGGGAGAAAAATCAAATCAATAAAATTAGAAACGAAAATGAGGAGATCACAACAGACAACACAGAAAATCATAAGAGACTACTATCAGCAATTATATGCCAATAAAATGGACAACGTGGAAGAAATGGACAAATTCTTAGAAAAGTACAACTTTCCAAAACTGAATCAGGAAGAAATAGAAAATCTTAACAGATCCATCACAAGCATGGAAATTGAAACTGTAATCAGAAATCTTCCAGCAAATAAAAGCCCAGGTCCAGACAGCTTCACAGCTGAATTCTACCAAAAGTTTAGAGAAGAGCTGACACCTATCCTACTCAAACTCTTCCAGAAAATTGCAGAGGATGGTAAACTTCCAAACTCATTCTATGAGGTCACCATCACCCTAATACCAAAACCTGACAAAGATGCCACAAAAAAAGAAAACTACAGGCCAATATCATTGATGAACATAGATGCAAAAATCCTTAATAAAATTCTAGCAATCAGAATCCAACAATACATTAAAAAGATCATACACCATGACCAAGTGGGCTTTATCCCAGGGGTGCAAGGATTCTTCAATATCTACAAATCAATCAATGTAATACACCATATTAACAAAATGAAAAATAAAAACCATATGATTATCTCAATAGATGCAGAGAAAGCCTTTGACAAAATTCAACATCCATATATGATAAAAACTCTCCAGAAAGCAGGAATAGAAGGAACATACCTCAACATATTAAAAGCTATATATGACAAACCCACAGCAAACATTATCCTCAATGGTGAAAAATTGAAAGCATTTCCTCTAAAGTCAGGAACAAGACAAGGGTGCCCACTCTCACCACTACTATTCAACATAGTTTTGGAAGTTTTGGCAACAGCAATCAGAGCAGAAAAAGAAATAAAAGAAATCCAAATTGGAAAAGAAGAAGTAAAACTCTCACTGTTTGCAGATGACATGATCCTCTACATAGAAAACCCTAAAGACTCCACCAGAAAATTACTAGAGCTAATCAATGACTATAGTAAAGTTGCAGGACATAAAATCAACACACAGAAATCCCTTGCATTCCTATACACTAATAATGAGAAAATAGAAAGAGAAATTAAGGAAACAATTCCATTCACCATTGCAACACAAAGAATAAAATACTTAGGAATATATCTACCTAAAGAATCTAAAGACCTATATATAGAAAACTATAAAACACTGATGAAAGAAATCAAAGAGGACACTAATAGATGGAGAAATATACCATGTTCATGGATCAGAAGAATCAATATAGTGAAAATAAGTATACTACCCAAAGCAATCTATAGATTCAGTGCAATCCCTATCAGGCTACCAAGGGTATTTTTCACAGAGCTAGAACAAATAATTTCACAATTTGTATGGAAATACAAAAAACCTCAAATAGCCAAAGCAATCTTGAGACAAAAGAATGGAACTGGAAGAATCAACCTGCCTGACTTCAGGCTCTACTACAAAGCCACAGTCATCTAGAAAGTATGGTACTGGCACAAAGGGAGAAATATAGATCAATGGAACAAAATAGGAAGCCCAGAGATAAATCCACGCACCGATGGACACCTTATCTTTGACAAAGGAGGCAAGAATATACAATGGAGAAAAGACAATCTCTTTAACAAGTGGTGCTGGGAAAACTGGTCAACCACTTGTAAAAGAATGAAACTAGAACACTTTCTAACACCATACACAAAAATAAACTCAAAATGGATTAAAGATCTCAACATAAGACCAGAAACTATAAAACTCTTAGAGGAGAACATAGGCAAAACACTCTCTGACATACGTCACAGCAGGATCCTCTATGACCCACCTCCCAGAATATTGGAAATAAAATCAAAAATAAACAAATGGGACCTAATTAAAATTAAAAGCTTCTGCACAACAAAAAAAAAAACTATAAGCAAGGTGAAAATACAGCCTTCAGAATGGGAGAAAATAATAGCAAATGAAGCAACTGACAAACAACTAATCTCAAAAATATGCAAGCAACCCCTACAGCTCAATTCCAGAAAAATAAATGACCCAATCAAAAAATGGGCCAAAGAACTAAACAGACATTTCTCCAAAAAAGACATACAGATGGCTAACAAACACATGAAAAGATGCTCAACATCACTCATTATCAGAGAAATGCAAGTCAAAACCACAATGAAAACCATTTCATGCCAGTCAGAATAGCTTCGATCCAAAAGTCAATAAGCAATAAATGCTGGAGAGGGTGTGGAGAAAAGGGAACCCTCTTACACTGTTGGTGGGAATGCAAACTAGTACAGCCACTATGGAGAACAGTGTGGAGATTCCTTAAAAAACTGGAAATAGAATTGCCATACGACCCAGCAATCCCACTGCTGGGCATACACACTGAGGAAACCAGAATGGAAAGAGACACATGTACCCCAATGTTCATCACAGCACTGTTTATAATAGCCAGGACATGGAAGCAACCTAGATGTCCATCAGCAGATGAATGGATAAGAAAGCTGTGGTACATATACACAATGGAGTATTACTCAGCCATTAAACAGAATACATTTGAATCAGTTCTAATGAGGTGGATGAAACTGGAACCTATTATACAGAGTGAAGTAAGCCAGAAAGAAAAACACCTATACAGTATACTAACACATATATATGGAATTTAGAAAGATGGTAATGACCACTCTGTATGCAAGACAGCAAAAGAGACACAGATTTATAGAACAATCTTTTGGACTCTGTGGGGGTGGGGGATGATTTGGGAGAATGGCATTAAAACATGTATAATATCATATGTGAAATGAATCATCAGTCCAGGTTCGATGCAGGATACAGGAAGCTTGGGTCTGGTGCACTGGGATGACCCAGAGGGATGGTATGGGGAGGGAGGTGGGAGGGGGGTTCAGGTGGGGAACACATGTACACCCGTGGCAGATGCATGTTGATGTATGGCAAAACCAATACAATATTGTAAAGTAAAAAATAATAATAATAATATTAAAATAAATAAATAAAATAAAATAGAGAAGCTGGGGGAAAAAAAAGAAAATTAGAGATACCAAAGGAACATTTCATGCAATGATGGGCTCAATAAAGGACAGAAATGGTATGGACCTAACAGGAGCCGAAGATATTTAGAAGAGGTGGAAAATATACACAGAAGAACTATACAAAAAAATCTTCCTGACCGATAATCATGATGGTGTGAACACTCACCTAGAGCCAGACATCCTGGAATGTGAAGTCAAGTGGGCCTTAGGAAGCATCACTACGAACAAAGCTAGTGGAAGGTGATGGAATTCCAGTTGAGCTATTTCAAATCCTGAAAGATGATGCTGTGAAACTGCTGCACTCAATATGCCAGCAAATTTTGAAAACTTAGCAGTGGCCACAGGACTGGAAAAGGTCAGTTTTCATTCCAATCCCAAAGGAAGGCAATGTCAAAGAATTCTCAAACTACTGCACAATTGCACTCATCTCACAAGATAGTAAAGTCATGCTCAAAATTCTCCAAGCCAGGTTTCAGCAATCTGTGAACGATGAACTTCCAGATGTTCAAGCTGGTTTAGAAAAGGCAGAGGAACCAGAGATCAAATTGCCAACATCTGCCGGATCATGGAAAAAGCAAGAGAGTTCCAGAAAAACATCTATTTCTGCTTTATTGACTATGCCAAAGCCTTTGACTGTGTGGATCACAATAAACTGTGGAAATTTCTGAAAGAGATGGGAATACCAGACCACCTGACCTGCCTCTCGAGAAACCTGTTTGCAGGTCAGGAAGCAACAGTTAGAACTGGACATGGAACAACAGACTGGTTCCAAATAGGAAAAGGAGTCCGTCAAGGCTGTATATTGTCACCCTGCTTATTTAACTTCTATGCAGAGTACATCATGAGAAGTGCTGGGCTGGATGAAGCACAAGCTGGAATCAAGATTGCCAGGAGAAATATCAATAACCTCAAAGATGCAGATGACACCACCCTTATGGCAGAAAGTGAAGAATAATTAAAGGGCCTCTTGATGAAAGTAAAAGAGGAGAGTGAAAAAGTTGGCTTAAAGCTCAACATTCAGAAAACTAAGATCATGGCATCCCATCCCATCACTTCATGGCAAATAGATGAGGAAACAGTGGAAACAGTGGCTGACTTTATTTGGGGGGGCTCCAAAATCACTGCAGATAGTGGTTGCAGCCATGAAATTAAAAGACGCTCACTCCTTGGAAGGCAAGTTATGAGCAATCTAGACAGCATATTAAGAAGCAGAGACCTTTGTCAACAAAGGTCCATCTAGTCAAGTCTATGGTTTTTCCAGTGGTCATGTGTGGATGTGAGAGTTGGACTATAAAGAAAGCTGAGTGCTGAAGAATTGATGCTTTTGAACTGTGGTGTTGGAAAAGACTCTTGAGAGTCCCTTGGACTGCAAGGAAATCCAACCAGTCCATCCTAAAGGAGATCAGTCCTGGGTGTTCATTGGAAGGACTGATGTTGAAGCTGAAACTCCAATCCTTTGGCCACCTGATGCAAAGAGCTGACTCATTTGAAAAGACCCTGATGCTGGGAAAGATTGAGGCAGGAGGAGAAGGGGACGACAGAAGATGAGATGGTTGGTTGGCCTCACCGACTCAATGGACATGGGTTTGGATGGACTCTGGGAGTTGGTGAGGGACAGGGAGGCCTGGCGTGCTGAGGTTCATGAGGTCTCAAAGCATCGGACATGACTGAGTGACTGAACTGAACTGAACATGGAACTTGGAAATGACCTCTAATGTCTGATGATGTTTAGACTCCTTAGAAAAAGAGGGACAGCATTAAGCCCCAGAATACCAGAATGGTCTAGGGATCATTCCTGCCTTCACTGTGTTTACAGTCTTATTCCCTGGTGGCTCAGATGGTAAAGAATCTGCCTGTCAATGCAGGAGACAAAGGAGATGCAGGTTCGATCCCTTGGTTGGGAAGATCCCCTGGAGGAGGGCATGGCAACCCACTGCAGTGTTCTTGCCTGGAGAATCTCAGGGACAGAGGAGCCTGGCGGGCTACACAGTCCATGGGGTCGCAGAGAGTCAGACACAACTGAGCACAGCACAGCACACAGGAGGAACAGACGTGAAAAGCATGCTGGAAACACAACCTGGGAAATGTTACTGGTGAGGCAGGTACAGGGAACAATAATACAGTAAGTGATGGAGAGTTCCATCCAGTGATAACTGGGTTGCAGCAACGGGCAAGAGATGATTACACTTTCAGGAATTCTACAAGATGATTATTAAACATAGCCATCTTTGCAATTGGCCATAGTGAGAGTATTTAAACCATGAACATTGGCAAACTCTACACATCAGTACTCACTCCGACCCCAGCCAGTTCTCCAACACATCACTAGTTGTATCCTATCTAGGAACCGGGGTGTGGTGACACCCCATTTACTATTTACATAATATTTACTATTAGGGTGCAGCGCATAGCATTGTGAGGCCTAAAGGGAGACATCTGTGTGAACAACCTGCTTTAATAAGATTTAAAAATCTTTCGGGTGGCAGACAACACAGTGACAGTCTGAGTAAGGAAAAGCAGAACTCTGTGTTACTCCCAGCTTCAAAGAGAAGATTTCCAGGCAGACCATGGAGGGAAGTGTGTCCTAGAAAGGATGAGCAGCTGAAGCTGAAGGGGGCAGCTGATGTATCGCAAGCAGGGAGGAGTTAGCTAGCTGTTGTGCGCTCCCTGTGGACTGGCTAATTTGAAGGGGCTCCAGGCAGCAGGGGCTATGTCCAGGCATCTGCACCTGGCTGCAGCGTGACCAGTTTAGATGTGTAGTGGCCACAGAGGGTGTGAGGGGAGGGGTTGGGTTTGGACATAACCAGCTGCTCAAGAAGGGGAACTAACCTGGTTCTAGTCAGGACCACAAAATGAGTCAAGATAGCATCTTTTAAAAGAATTATATTCCTATAACGTCCTCTCTTGACAGCATCACACTAACTCCTGCTTGTATTCAGGTGTGCATCCTGAGATTACTTACTACATAGTCTTTAGAAATAGATGCGTTTTTTCAAATTTCCTTCTGTCTTGGAGGGAATCATTGTTCAAAAGTGTCTTTCACTCTATACATCGAAAGTACAATGCTCTCCTTAGGGACCCAAAATATTTAGAGATTGTGCAGTTTTTACTGGTGTGTTTTTACTTTTCTCTGTATTTGCCCTTGGAGAATGTGTGGTTTGGGCTGGTAACCTGAATGAGTAGAGTTCTTTGGGGCACCATCCACCATGTTTAGGTGACAGGGAAAAACTCTTACATTTTAAGTAAGAAGGCACGCTGGGTAGACAAGGGACTTGGCTGTAACCTGAGCGCCTTGGTGTCATTGATCTAGCATGTCTTTGCTGTCCACAAAGGGCATCTCTCATGCAGTCTGTTATCCATGTGGAAGAGAACTTACTTTTGAATGCTCTGAAGAATACCTTAAATAGCACCTGACCAAAAATAGCTCAGGGAGCTCTTGAACCCTGACTGCAAACTGCTCTCATAGCATTATTTTAAAATCTAAGCCACCTCCTTCACCATATTTCATTTCTCAGGATGTAATGAAACTCCATCCAACTTTCCCACTTATTTTACCGTGGTATTACTTAGTATTTACGCGGTGAGTACTTCGTGTCGGGCATGCTGTGAAGGCACTGTTGCTTAATTCTCCAAGCGCCGTGCTGAGACACAGAGGGTCTGAACGCCTTGCACCAGTCTGCAGAGCAGCAAGACGCACGGAGCTCTGAACCCAGACACGGCAGTGCGCCCGCCTACTGTCACGACACGTAAGTGGATATGTCATAATGGATGTAGAAAAGACAGCAGCAGCCAGGGTTGGGGAATTTCAGGATTTGGCCACCTGGCAGTAGGGTCATCTTCCCTCTCTAGAGTTAACAACAGACCACGTCTTTGAAGTATGGATACACGATGGGAGGGGTGAATGGATAGAAACTTCCCTCCAGTGTTCAATCTAATTTTTACTGTTCTGCCACAGGTCTATCAAAAGTCTTCAAGTTGAAAGTTTCTGGGGTCTGATGTTCACCAAGGGTGCTTGGTTAATATCAGTAGCATAGTTGGCAGATACGTCGCAACTCTCTCTGCATTTTTTATCTTCTTTCTTTACATAGAAAAGTTGGGAAAAGAACGGACGAAGTGCCTCCAGCCAGCCATCATCTTTCCCTGGAGTTTCTATGTTTGGAATTTTATCTCCATTACCTTACACCTTTGAGAAAAATACTGAGTCATTTTGTTTCTTGCTCTTTCTAGTTAATTTTAAAGGTCTAAAGTCGGTCATGAAGGCACATTTTTAATACAGAGTAGCATAATATTTCTGTGGCACTTTTGACATTCCTTTATAGACCACTGTTTAAAACACAAACATGTGAGAGAAGCACAGTGAGAGGGAAAAAAAAAAAGAATCAGCATGATTCCAGTGAGTGAAAATTGGATCATCAATTCTCATCAGGAGCAAGAGGCGTCTCTCACTGACCGCTCCCTCTTCCCAGCATCACTCACCGTTATAGCTGAACCAACCGACTTGAAACATTTGCAGTTAATTGACCTTGAACATTTCAATTTCTTACCTGTGGCGAAAAGGTACTACTGATATGCTAATCAAGCGATGTCATTAACGAGGTACACCAATAAGGTAATGGGAATTCAGATGCTCCCAGGCTTTACCAAGTAATGTCAGCAGGATAATCCAGCCACAGGGAATCCTGAGATTGCAACAGGGTTTTAAACCATGCAGTGCTGAAGATACACATGGTGTAAGTGTGTGATGGAGTTTTGAAGGTTCTAATTTTAAAACAAATGCTGAATAGTAGTGTGGAAAATGTAAGGACACAGACACAGGTATATAGACATGGGTATAGAACTCAGCATCCTTCGGTTGTGCCGGCCTATGATGACATGTAGGGACATGAAACGAAAGTGCAGCTGTAGCTGAGGCTGAGCTACCCCAGGCAGAGGGCTCCCGCATCGCCAGGTGGATTCTTTGCCCCTGAACACCAAGCATTCCACGGTTACTGACGCTTAATCGACAAGACCGAGTCTTGTCCCTCCATTCTTTCCTTCCCCACATCGCAGTCCTCCTCCCCCTATTCCACCCTCCTTTTTCTCCTGTCTTGGCCTCATTACTGAGACTTGGCATAATAAAATGCCATAAATTTATTCAAACAGAAACATTTCTTGCATCTTCATATCACAGCCTGAAACTTCACACTTAAAACCCTTCTACTCATTGATGAGACTTTTACATTAAAGCACTGTAGTACTGCTATGAGATTTAAATTTAAAAAGCACAAGTGCCTATTGATTTCTCTCACACACAGCAAGCATGTGAGTATATCATAGCTGTTACTTTTTGAGCCATAAAACAATTATTACTGCTATCAACTCCAAAGAGTTACCATCACAGTAAAGTTGAGCTTTGAAAAAATTTAGTTACTGAATGACCACAAAATACAGCATCTCTTGTGTCTGCTGCCTCCTGCTTTTAAACATCAGGTTCCTAAAGAACTGGCTTTATAATATATGTTGCTAAGAAAAGCAAACTAAAAATTATCTGGTGCCTACTGTATGCTAAGTCACTAGAAATTTTATGCACAATATTAAACTTAATTATTAAAATTATCTAGTGAGATGAAATGTTTTAATATCTCTTCTTTTCAAGTGAAACTTTATTTAAAAAAGAGATTTACAGAAGCTAAGTAAAATAACCCAAATTTTTAGTATAGATGAAAAATTATTTTTAAAATGATTTTAATCTATTAGAATCTCATTTTAAAAAATCTCCTCCTTTTTCATTCTTTAACCTTGAAATAATTATACAACTATCATTGCCCCAGGGTGGTATATTCTACCCCAATAATATATTCAAATAGTATATTCAATGTTATTTAAATATAAATAACTAGCTGGCTGAATTATGTTTAAGATCCTCACATTCCATCTACTAGGTAGCATCAATATTTAGTTCAGGACATGGAGGAACATTTTACAATTTCATAGAAGTGAAAGAAAAACTGAAGATAAAGTACTCTTGGTTGGAACCTTAAAATATAGAAAAGAATCTCATCTATCCCCTACTAATATTAAAAATGGCATGACTGCCACTGCTGATGGTCATCAGTGAAGGTGACGTGTCACAGAGCTTGTCGACTTTGTAAAGGTTGGAACACAGGAAAGGGCAAGCCATTTTTCTCAAGATTTAAAGCACAGAAGAACACAGGTGCTCAAGGACAGAAGACAGAAGGGAACACAGTTCAGTAACTACCCTAGCCACCGTTAGGGCATATACACTTCCACAAAGTAACTGGCTTAATTAAAACTCTCATAGGGGAAATTTCCCTCTAAGGTTCTTTTTTTCACATGTGATTTCATCTAGATTTCCCCACAAGTGTAAACTGGCCTGGATCATTTTGATCTTGACAGTGAATTACAATAAGGTAAAAGGGTCAGAAAAAAATTGTGTCAATATTTGTCCGGCTCCCTTAAATGGTCTGCAGTGTCCTGGGGCCACCATTGAGAACCTTATCAAGCTTTGTATTCTACCAGTGCTGTTCTTTTCGCTGGAAGAAACACAACTCTATTGATGCTCCGTGCCTGGCTTGTCTTGCCGCATGTTTACTCCTGAATGTTGGCCCAGCTGCCCCTGCCTGCAGAGACTGTCACGGCATGGGCAGGCCAGCTAGCCTAGCCAGCAGGGCAATTCCTGGATTTTACAGAGACTGTTAGAGAACAACCCTCTTTTCTGCTGCGAAAGCTGAAAGGATGGGAATTAGGCATCGAGTTGTAGGAGCAATGGTCGAGGAAAACCTCGGTGAAGCAGCAAAGACCCGAGCAGACTGGAGAGATGAAGCGAGAGGCAGTTCTGATGGCACCGTCAGCATCCCTGAGTCCCGCTGGGCCCGCAGGGCAGCCGCGCGCTTTCCCGGTGCTGCTGTTGTTCAGTCGCTCGGTCGTGTCTGACTCTTTGCGACCCCATGGACTGCAGCATGCCAGGCTTCCCTGTCCTTCTCCAACTCCTGGAGTTTGCTCAAACTCATGTCCATTGAGTCAGTGATGTGATCTAACCATCTCATCCTCTGCCACCCCCTTCTTTTGCATTAAATCTTTCTCAGCATCAGGGTCTTTTCCAATGAGTCCGCTCTTCGCATCAGGTAGCCAAAGTACTGGAGGAGCTTCAGCTTCAGCATCAGTCCTTCCAGTGACTGTTCAGGTGGATTTCCTTTCGGATGGACTGGTTTATTTCCTTGCACATGAGCCATTGGGCAGCCCCCTCCACTGTGCTGAATCCACTCAGGCCACTGCACCAGCAATTCTTCACTCTTGTCTTCATTATTTTTTTCTCCTTAATGGATCCCACTCATATATATGCATGCTGTTATTTTCCACATTTTAAAAGGAAAAAAAAAAAAACTTCTCTTGACTCCATTCTATTTTTTCTATTAAGGTAATATGTTAATTCAAGTACAATGTCCATATGCATTCTTTACAATGTTTCTGATCTCATTCTCTCTTAGGCCAGTGTCAGTTAGACTTTCAGTCCACGTCACTTACCTCAAGCTGCTCTTGTCAAGATTACCGAAGAATTCTGTATTGCTAAATCAAATGGTCTGACTACCACTTGGCCTGTCAGTGACATCTGAGACATTCGACTACTCCTAATGCCCTGATATTCTTTGTTTACTTAATTTCCTCAAAAGCTCATTCTCTTAACCTTCTTCTTAGTTTATTTATTTTTCAAATGTTTTAGCCACATCATGTGCCATGTGGGATCTTACTTCCCCCACCAGGGATTGAACCCATGGCCCCTGCAGTGGAAGCGCAGAATTTTAACCACTGGACCCTCAGGGAAGTCCCTCTTCTTAGTTTATTTGTTGCTCCGTTTCCATCTCCAGTGACGGTTTTTCCTTTTATCTCTTCTCTCTTAAGGCTGAGATGCTCCAGGGCTCAGTCCTCCGCCCTGTGTCTTTTCCATCTTCATCCACCCCTGGATGGCCCCTCTCGGCCTCAAGGACTTAAAAATATCATGTGCCAGTAATTCCCTAGTTTGTATCTCCATCGGCAAACTCTTCCCTGATATTAGACTCACTGCTTGATATCTTTAACATTTCCCAAACCAAACGCCTTTTCTTCCACCAAACCCCACTCTATGCACTCTATTCACATGCTTCCCCAAACTAGTTTATGACAATTCCATTCTTAACGATTTTTAGGGCCAAAAACAAACAAACAAAAAAACAGAGTTGTTCTCGACTCCTTTCTTTCTTTCTCACCATTCTACCAAACCGACAAAAATACTGCTGGTATTACTCAACTCTGCAGAATCAGAGGACTTCTCCATCTTCACTGGTGCTCCTTTCTAATCCAGCCTGGATTCTCGCCATAGCAAGCTAACAAGTCTCCCTGCTTCTCCCTTTGGTCAGCAGGACTCCATCCTCTACACAACAGGTTTAAGTTATTTCTGTGCTCAAAACATTACACTAACTTCCACACACGGTGGAAGGCAAAGTCATCGCTGTACAGCCTCCAGATTCCTCACATGACCTGCCTCCCTTGCAAGGCTCCCAGACCAGATCTAGCTTTCCAGATCAGGAAACTCCATCAACAACGACCTCCTCGAGATTCTCCAAGCAAGTGTCATTCTCCCATCTCCCATCCCACCCTGTGATAAGCTATCTTTTCCGCCAGGAGTGCTCTTCTCTGAGAAAGCTGGGGCTAACATCATTGCTACCATCAGGTCTGCTAAGATGTGATGCTCTCATTCAAGCTTGTATCTCCTGACCTTCCCTATTAAAATTCCTTCCACCCAGCAGTCCTGCTCCAAACCACTTCATCCAAACCAGTTTTCTTTTTTTTTTTTTTTCTGGCCAGACATTGACATATTTATGCATAATTTCTTATTTACTGTATTTCTTTATCATTTATCTTACCCTATTAGAATATAAGCTCAATGAGGCCTACAGTCTTTGCCTGTTTTATTCAAAGATAGATCCTATGTGTCTAGCACACTGCCTGACACATGGTAGGAGCTTAACAACTATTCAATGCATAAAGGAATTAAGTAAATCTGTAATGAAAGTAGTAAGACTGTATAAATTTATATACAAAATCTGAATGTAATATACCTAGTGGTAAAAGCTAAAACTAAATAAGAGCACAAGACACTTCTCTTTGCAAAATGGCATTTTCAATGAGGTGTTCAAAGAGAAAACTTAAAGCACTTGGCTGAGACACACATCCACACACACACAGGCATGCACATACATACACACAGTGTCTACCAATCACCCCAAAGGTACCTAGCTTAATCACTTGTGAACTATTATTTCCTAGATGTATTTATTGCTTTGTTTTCAGCTTTTTTGATACAATAAAAAAGGAGACGCTTTTCACTTTATTTCCCCAGCAAGGTTCTAAATTAATAATACCTTACTAAATTCTCCTAGGTTTTAGTGCTTTGCTGTTGATCAATTTTTCCTCCCAGCAAATTGGCAGGCTGACTCTCAGCCCTACTTCTTGCATTGCCAGATCAAACATTTCTGAAGTCTTTAATAATTCAGTGGATTGATCAGTAAATATTTACATCCTTTCTCTGCTCAGGCATTTTGATTGGTATATTTGATGTGCAAATTTGGGGACAGCCAAATTTCATCTTAGAAGATTAGAATAAAATTGCAAAAATGCCAAATTCTGTGCTTTAATTCCACTACAGTCAGTTTTATTTCACTCAAATTAGTAGTTTTGGAAAAATTACTCTGAGCACATGATGTCTGAAAATTCAGATGGTAATCAGGATTTGCCCATGTTTTCCTTTCTAAGGCCATTATAATACTTTTCTAAAAGTTTCGATTTAGATCTACTACAGTGAGGCAGGTCATTTCAGTAAATGACCTCATGCATCAGATAGAGCATACTGACAATATCCCAGAGACTGAAAAACCATTTTTGCTTCCCTACCTTTTTTTTTATCTTCCCCGGCCAGAGAGAGATGATAAGCTGTCATGAGCCAAATATCCTCATATCACTCCTGGGTCAAGAAACCAAAGTCACTCTCTTATACCCAACAGACATCATTTCCACATAATGATTGGAAAAGCCAGCACTACTAGGACACAGTATAATCAAAAGAGGTTCCAAAAAAAGGTGCGGAATTTGATTGATTAAATCATTTAATATTTTCCCAATTTGAGAAAATGCTACAACATTAAAACAGCATTGTAACCCCAATGAATAAGATATGTTTACCTGTAGGCTTAGGTGTTTGTTGAATTTAGTATTAAATACACATATTTTATTTAATTCCATTATTTATCCTTTTTTTTTTTTTTTTTTTTTTTTAATTTTATTTTATTTTTAAACTTTACATAACTGTATTAGATTTGCCAAATATCAAAATGAATCTGCCACAGGTATACATGTGTTCCCCATCCTGAACCCTCCTCCCTCCTCCCTCCCCATTCCATCCCTCTGGGTCGTCCCAGTGCACCAGCCCCAAGCATCCAGTATCGTGCATCGAACCTGGACTGGCAACTCATTTCATACATGATATTTACATGTTTCAATGCCATTCTCCCAAATCTTCCCCCCCTCTCCCTCTCCCACAGAGTCCATAAGACTGTTCTATACATCAGTGTCTCTTTTGCTGTCTCGTACACAGGGTTATTGTTACCATCTTTCTAAATTCCATATATATGTGTTAGTATACTGTATTGGTGTTTTTCTTTCTGGCTTACTTCACTCTGTATAATAGGCTCCAGTTTCATCCACCTCATTAGAACTGATTCAAATGTATTCTTTTTAATGGCTGAATAATACTCCATTGTGTATATGTACCACAGCTTTCTTATCCATTCATCTGCTGATGGACATCTAGGTTGCTTCCATGTCCTGGCTATTATAAACAGTGCTGCGATTATTTATCCCTTTTTAAGTGTTATTTTATCATAGAAACTTTTCTTTCACAGGCAATAGGAAAAATGATTAGTGATGTTGGTGGCCAAAACAGCCTTAATGCCCCCCACAGCCTGACTAAACTTTAGACAGTTTTTTTTCCTCTGACCATAGAACCCACCCTCCCTTTTTCTCAGAGCATTTAATTTAGGGAATTTGCCATTGTAAATTATTTCTCTGTCCCTTGAAATGGAAATCTTCATGAAGCCTCTTTACAGTTTTACAACCCAAGAATGTCTTTCTCAAGAATCTGAGTCATCCCTCTGAAATATAATCAAGAAAGATAGACCCCTATCTCCCAGCCTCTGCAGGGAGGGCAGGAGCCTAACTTCCACAAGCACCAATTAGCAGATACAAATGCCCTTAGCACACTGACCAAGGTCCCCTAATGTTCTCCAATACTTTTCCATTAGCTCAGCTCAGTGCTTAAAAATTCCCCCATCTTGATTTCAGCAGTTCCCCCTCTCTCCCCTACTGCAGAAGTCTTGACCCCCATTGCTATAGACTTGAATAAAGTCTTTCTTGTCTTTTTAACTCAATCCAGTGCAATTTTCTTTGATGAGATAATTGGGTTTTTTTTATTAGAATGATGTGTTTTTCATTTTTCTACCTAAATGAGTCATGCTCCCCAGAAACCATTACACAGAGTCTGAGAAGATAAAGAACAAGGCTTAGAAATGAATGAGGGTCTGACTAGAGCTAACCAGAGGGACTCTTCACTGTAGCGGTGGTGGGGGTTTGTGTATGCATTAGTCGCTCAGTAGTGTCCAGCTCGGGACCCCATGGACTGCAGCCCACCAGACGCCTCTGTCCATGGGATTTCTCAGGCAAGAATACTGGAGTGGGTTGCCACGCCCTGCCCCAGGGGATCTTCCTGACCCAGGAATTGAACCCACATCTCCTGTATTGCAGGCAAATTCCTTACCACTGAGCCACCAGGGATTCCCCTTCACAGGAGTAACAATGCCGGAAGATCACTGCACATATTCTCTACCTATTAACCAAAAGAATGTCACAGCCAGCTTCAGGGAATCTAAATGAAACAAGAGGTGCCATGGGACCCAGAATAGGTGATGGCCTTTGCCAAGAGAACAGCCAAAGGGACTGACTGGTCACTAAGTTCGGCAGCACACATCAACAAACACAGGGCCAGGACCCAGCAAACCACACTCAGGCTGCCCTGAGCTGGGACAGAAAGATCCAGTCAATGATCTCCGGTGGACATCACACAGCCACCAACACGTGCCAGGGAAGCCCCCCAGCCAACTATGCCAAGACACCATCTGCGCTCCGCTGATGCCAGCTGCATTTTGGAAATGTGTAATGGGAAGATTAGGAAAGCAGGAGGTCTTAGCATTTACCTAGAAGAGACTGACACATCCAAAGGGGGGTCCTATACTCAGCAGAGGTGGGGGTGGGTTGAGGTGACCTGAATGGGGACTTTTGGAAGTGATGAGTAAGTTTAGGGCTGTGATTATGGTGATGGTGTTACGGTGGGCACAAATGGGAAACAGCCTCTGAAGTGAAGAGCAAGCAGGGTCTTCCCCAACTGAAAAGAATACTCAACTGCTAAAGTTTTGACAAAACTGAAAAATATATGGTGTTTCCATGTTATTTCTCAACTACTAATATAACTTTGCAGTCTCAGAGGTTTGAAACTGGCCTGAGAAAATCAGATCAACCAATATTTCAAATCTGAATGATGAAAGATACTCGAGTATCTTTATGAGTATTTTGTGTGTGTGCTCAACATCCTTAAAGCTGCTGATTATGCATTTTTATATAATTTATGATTTTCAAAACTATATGTGGATTGTCAAGAAAATTTGCATGTGTACATGGGGGGGTCAACCAGAATCGATGTAGCTGATAAAAAAAAAATTTTGCCATATGCATAGCATTGATACAGTCAAGTTTACACTCTAGAGCAGAATCACTCAACATTCATTGGGCATCACACCGATTTGTGGCACAAATAAGAGAGAAATAAACACACACACACACACACACACACACACAATCTACTGTCTTTAATAATATAGTGTTCTACAATTGCACAGCGCAGTTGGATACAAATAGGATTTGATGTCTGAAGCCAGCAGGTACAATATTCCTCTGTGCTCACATTCAATTCCAGAAATGCTTTGGATGGCAGACTCTTTTGCTATACAAATGAATTGCTTCCTCTAACATCCAAGCACCCTAGCCAGCTCCATCTGGCTCCTGGCCTATGTACAAATAGAGGAACACACAAGGGTTATAGTTTTTAAAAAAAAATACAGAGGAAAAATATGCTTTTATGAGATTTATGTCCAAACTGTGATACATGGCCATTAACTTTGCCAGTGACGGACATACATTTAGATTTTTTAAACATTATCCTCAATTATTACCTGTGTGTCCAATGGTTTCTTTACTTCATTATACAAAACAAATCAAATTTCAACATATTAGATTTTTCAATAGTTTATTGTGCCAAAATTGTGAAGACTCCAAATGGACGTAAGTGTAACAAACCACTGTTAGGTGGTTTTTTCCAATTAAACTTTTTTAATTTATTAATCTGATTTTAGCCTATGGTTATAAACTTGTCACTTTGTGACTGTATAACCTAAACAGAGAGATAAACACTTTCTAAAATGATATACCACCAATTATTCTGTATCAGAAAGGATAGCCTGCATTGCCCTGGCTTCACAAAGATAAAAATCGTCTTATTTTGAGGGAGCTCAATTGAGTCCGCCAGGATGTGAAAGGTGGGGAAGCACAAGGAGAAGGGGAAAAAAACGCATCATTTTGTTCTGTGTATCTCTACCTTTTCACTATTTGCAATGTATAATGGAAAGTTCTAAATTGTCCATCTTGATAAAAAAAAAAAGGAAGTCTCACAAGGCAGCTTCATTTCCACTTGAACCAATGAGGCCTTTCACATGACTATCAGGCCACCTATCATGGTTCATGGTTCCTAGTGTTCATTGATCCACTGAGTCATAATAAAGTGGTGTTTCCAGCTGGGAATGAGAGTTAATGCAAACACTTTCTGGATCAGAAAAGATGGACCCCAAAAGTAGGTCATGCTCTGCCTCGTCAATTTCAAGTTGTTCCAGCCAATACTGTGCCTCTCACCCACATGCCTGTGCCTCCCTGCACGTTCCGTCACCACACAGGAGAATGCGGCAACTGAGAACAGCATCCTGGCAGGAGCAACTCAGCGCATGGTCATGATGACAGCCAGAACAATGACAAAAACAAATAGCACTTTTGATGAAAATGAAAATTCAGTTATCAACATGGTTTATCATACTGCAATTGTTTTTGCTTTTACTATATTCTTTTTCTGAAAAAAAGTTAATTTGTCAATACTGTTTGGAATATACCTTCAGAGTTTAGAATTTTACATTTCAATTTTTTTAATTACCATCAAACTTTTTTAAGAAAAACAAATGAATGGGGACTTTTGAAAGTGATGAGTAAGTTTAGGGCTGTGATTATGGTGATGGTGTTATGGGTATATACTTATCTCCAAACTCATCAAGTTGTATGTATTAAATATGTACAGCTTAATGCATATCAATCACACCTCCATAAAGTAGTTTTAAAATGAGCAATTCACAATTTCAAGAAATATGAACATAATATTTCCAGAGTCAGCTGAGCCTGTTAAACATAAATGCCAAGAGATCTTTATATTTGTATTTAAAGGCATCAATTTTTCCTTCAACAAATGTGTAACTGAGTAGAAGAGTATTGCAGTGTGTTAACTGTGCTTTGTAAAGAAAAAGATCTTTTGCAAATAAACACAATCCTAGGATTTTGGCTCTTTTCATAAAACACTGGAGGAACAATAGGACTTCATGGATGCTATATTTTTTTACATCTGTATATTTAATTTTAATTTTTTAATTGAAGGATAATTGCTTTACAGACTTTTGTGATTTTCTGTCATACATCAACAAGAAATCAGCCATAGGTATACCCATGTCCCCTCCCTCCCAGACCTCCTTCCCATCTCCCTTCCCATATAATTAAGGGGACCTCCCAGATGGTCTTTAGGCAGAGTTTCAATAGGAATTCATGATTTACATGACTCTTGAAGGATGATGCTTTCAAAAAAGAAAAACAGCTGTTTGCTTTTGCTATGCTGACATCCTGCATCTTTAGAATATGTGCCTAGGTCAATTACAGAGCTGCAAATAAAACTATCAGGAAATGTTTCATGACCAAACAGCTGTTACTAAGAGCATCCTCAGCTCCAGGTGACACTGCAGCTTCTTGGGTCCCCTCACTCCGCTGGCCAGCCCTTTTCAGCATCCTTCAGACAGCTTCCTTGCTCCACTTTTGTTGAAAAGCTAACACAACTGCTCTCTCCTCTTTTACTTTACATTCTCAGTGGACTCCATTTCTCATGCCTCTGGCTGCAATGATTACGTTTTTTTTGTTTTAGATGATGAGGCCTGAACCTTTATCTTTAGCTCTGACTTTCCTTTGAAATCTAAATTCTAAATCCTGAATGCTTCCTATATATCTATTCATGGATGCCCTATAGATATCTCAAACTCAACATTCCAAAAATGGATGCCTTACCTCCTGTCAAAACCAGATGGCCACATCATTTCCATCTTCAAGTCACTCAGACTAAAATGTGAAAAAATCATTTCTAATTATCCCCTTTCAATAATACAAATTTCTGTATGTGTAGAAATTGCCAAATCTGGTCAACATCATCTCCAAAGTGTTGTCATTGTCCCCATTGCTTTTCATGATTCCTACTTTAGTTTAAGTCCAAGTGTCAACCACTCAGTTCAACTTATTTTCTGTATTTATTTTTAGTTGCTGGGGATACGGCTTTGAAGTGAGTAAATGAAAGAATGAGGAGACATGAAAGCATCTGAGAGATCCCAGTGAGGGAGACTGGCGGGCCTTGAGGCTCTGTGGATAATCGCTTCAATGTCAGATGCTGGGAGGGCAAGGAGCTGGGAAACAACAAAGTCAAGGATGATAGCTTGGAAAAGTTTCTGGATGGTGGTGCTGAGAGGAGAGTCATCCATGGAAGGGAAATCTGAAACATACAAAATTGAAAGAACGGGAATCCTGGGGAAGTGTGAAGGACTCAGAATGCTATGAGTGAGTCACTGTAGAACAGAGGGGCAGGCCTTCTATGGGGTTAAGAATGAAGGAAGCAAGGCCGTTGGGGTTTGCAAACATTTACAGGCTTTAGAAAGGAAATCAGGAAATTGTACTCTGAGCCTGATAGTCTACTCTTCCTAAAAATCTTCAATATGTGCCTTTTAGATAACCGACCTGTTTTTGCCACCATTCCCAGAGTTGTTTTGGTAAAAGCAAGTTGAATCATTTTTCTCCTGGTTGCAAAGAGCATCCTTTTTGGCACAGCACTAAATGCAACTTCAGTCTGGCACTGGAGCCTCAGAAAAATAGTCAATTTTTTTTTTATGAAGTCTGTTCTCATTCTCCACAATTTCATTTGAATTATACTTATCCTTATGCCTCTCACTCAGCCAGGACTTCGTTTCCTCCACCTCTCAGCTACAACTCAAATACCACTTCTCCCACAATCTAGCTATAAGAATTCTATAATATGAGATAATATAGTTTATTTATGTTTGTTAAATTAATAACTAAGAATCAAGTTCCCTATGAGAATACCATTTGAAAGCCCCTTGGCAGAAATGTTTGTAAGCTGCTAAGACACAAAAGTGAGGCTTGCCATTAGCTAAACTCTTATTGTTCTAATATGGCCAAATTCAGAGCAATTGAAGTAAATTAGATAGACTCTGAAATGATTTCAGAAGGTCAAGGGGCTGTGAGAGTTTTGCTTTCTAGTAACAAAGTAAAATGACAGACTTTTTTAATGAGCAAATTCAAATTTTTAAAGGATCTTAAACTCTCTTCATGTCATTTTTTTTTTCTAAGATATAACTCTGATTAATTTCTGTCAATTTTTTTGTAGTATCTGAAATTGTATCTTGAATTCCACTGAATAAATGAATTTTGGCTGAATATTAATTTGCCACATCCTGGCAAATAGATGGGGGAAAAATGGAAACAGTGACAGACATTATTTTCTTGGGCTCCAAAATCACTGTGGACAGTGACCGCAGCCGTGAAATTAAAAAAGGCTTGCCGCTTGGAAGGAAAGCTATGACAAATCTAGACAGCATATTAAAAAGCAGAGACATCATATTGCTGACAAAGGTCTGTCAAAGCTATAGTTTTTCCAGTAGTCATGTACAGAGGTGAGATTTTTGACCATAAAGAAGGCTGAGTGCTCAAGAATTGATGCTTTCAAACTGTGATGCTGGAGAAGACTATTGAGAGTCCCTTGGACTGCAAGGAGATCAAACCAGTCAATCCTAAAGGAAATCAACCCTGAATATTCACTGGAAGGACTGAGGCTGAAGCTGAAGCACCAATACTTTGGCCACCTGATGCAAAAAGCTGACTCAGGAAGATCCTGATGCTGGGAAAGATTGAAAGCAGGAAGGAGAAGGAGATGACAAAGGATGAGAAGGTTGGATGGCATTACTGATTCAAAGGACATGAATTTGAGCAAACTATGGGAGATAGTGAAGGACAGGGAAGCCTAGCATGCTGCAGTCCATAGGGTCACAAAGAGTCGGATACAACTGAGTGACTGAACAACAAATTAATTTAATAAAGTATCAACATAATTAAATATCTTAAAATATAAATTATATTGTTTGTGTGTAGATTAATTACACTGGTTAGCTTTTATATTTTTGAAAAATATAAACACTTCTAATAAACTCTTCTCATACCCTTTCAAAAATAGGAAGAATACAGAAATAAGAGATTGAAAGTTGAATAAAGGGCAGGCTATGAAATTTAGGGTATTTCTAATTCTTTTTTTTACTTAATTAATTTATTTTAATTGGAGGCTAATTACTTTACAATATTGTGGTGGCTTTTGCCATACATTGACATGAATCAGTCACAGGTGTACATGTGTCCCCCATCCTGAACCCCCCTCCCACCTCCCTCCACATCCCATCCCTCTGGGTTGTCCCAGAGCACTGGCTTTGAGTGCCCTGTTTCATTCATTGAACTTGGACTGACCACTTATTTCACATATGGTAATATACACGTTTCAATGTTATTGTCTCAAATCATCCCACCCTTGCCTTCTCCCAGAGTCCAAAATTCTGTTCTTTACATCTGTGTCTCTTTTGCTGTCTTGCATATAGGGTCGTTGTTCCCATCTTTCTAAATTCCAAAAATATTCATTAATATACTATATTGGTGCTTTTCTTTCTGACTTACTTCACTCTATAATAGGTTCCAGTTTCATCTACCTCATTAGAACTAACTCAAATGCGTTCTTTTTTTTTTTTCTGAGTAATATTTCATTGTGTATATGTACCACAACTTTCTGCCATTGGACATTTGTCTGCCATTTGTCTGCTGATGAACACCTCGATTGCTTCCATGTCTTAGCTATTGTAAACATTTATAATTCTTAATAAAAACTATTAAGCACAAAAAACTAGAAGGTTATAGAATACCTTTTCTTTAGAGTCCCTAAATGTCATCCCTCATAACAAAGAATATAGAATTTACCTCCCTAATCAGATTGACTAGTTATGGTCTTCAGTATTAGGTCACACACAAACTTTTCAAACAGAGAAAAATATTGTGCACAGGGAATTATCAATATCATTCGAATCACTATCATTAATATCCATAACATACATCCCAAAAACCTGAACCAAAATGTGATCAACATATCCATCAGCACATATATAATCAAAAGAAATGCCAGGTATATCCAGAAGAGATGAAAACTCTTCAAAAATATATAAATACACCCCAGTGTTCACAGCAGCACTGTTTACAACAGCCAAGATATGAAAGCACCCTAAGTGTCCACTGACAGATGAATGAATAAAGAAGATGTGGTGCACACACACACACACACATTCACACAATAATAATACTAAGCCATAAAAAGAATGAAATACTGCATTTGCAGCAACACTGATTGACCTAGAAAATGTCATAGTAAATGAAGTCAGAAAGACAAGTACTATATGCTATCACATACATGTAGAATCTAAAAAATAATACAAATGGATTCACTGACTAAACAGAAACAGATTCACAGACATAGCAAACAAACTTACGATTACCAAAGGGGAAAGAGGGGATGGGGAAGGATAAATTAGGTGTGTGGAATATGGGCTTCCCTAATTGCTCAGTGGTAAAGAATCTGCCAGCAGGAAACACAGGTTTGATTCCTGATCCAGGAAGATCCCACATACCGCTGAACAACCAAGCCCGTGTACCACAACTGTTGAGCCTGTGATCTAGAGCCCAGAGCCGCAACTCCTGAGCCCACGTGCTGCAACTACAGAAGCCCGCGCACCCTAGAGCCCAGGCTCCGCAACAAGAGAAGTCACCGCGTAAGTCCACGCGCCGCAACTAGAGGGCAGCCCCCGCTGCGGCAGCTAGAGAAAAGCCCGCGCAGCAAGGCAGACTCAGCGCAGGCACAAATAAATAAATGATAAGAAAGAGTAGGGATAAACACATACACATTATTTTATATAAAATAGATAAACAATACGGATTTACTGTACAGCACACAGAACTATGCTCAATATCTTACAATAACATATCAGAATCACTTGCTGTACAGCTGAAACTAACTCAAAATTGTAAATCAACCATACTTCAATTAAAAAAAAAAGAAAGGCTAACGATGATTCTGGAGCTGCCAGCTATGAATAAAAATTGCCTATATATTCTACAACATACTAAGTACTTCACTGTTCCGACTTATTTGTTCTCACAATAAGCCTTAGTGATAGAAATTACGATTTTTCCCATCTTAGACGTGAAGAGACTGAGACAAGGGGAGGTAGAGTCACTTGTGAAAGGTCACAGAGCTGCAGTAAATCAGGCACAACCCTAAACACAGTTCTACTTCAGAGCCTATTCATCAGCACTTATGACGTGGCTTCCACCGTCACGAGCTTTATCTTTTATGAAAGATGACACAGCAGCAGATGATACGTGTTATACGAGGAAGTTTAGGACACAGTGAGGGCTGGCTGAGTGATTAGGGAAGCAGAAATATGAATATTTCATTCAGGTTTGGGGGTGGGATTTTGAAAGGCAGAATGAAGGGTTTGCGCCTTCAGAGGAGAGGAGTACTGTGAGGAGAGAGGCGAGGCGCGTTTCTCAGGACGGCAGGAACTGAACTGAAGTGGGTGAGGGGACGTGAAAGGGCCGCGGCCATTACAGCAAGAGAGAGGGGAAGAGGGGAACCAGACTGCAGGCAGTCTTTCATTCAAAGCTAGGAAAACAGCAGTCAAACTCAGTTCTCAGCATCGGACAAACACTTAGTGTGTGTGCTGTGTTTGGTACACAGGTGGACCACCGATTTTAGATAACCTAATAAATAGAGACCATCCACAATTGTAAATGTACAGAATAAACAGTATTTTAAGATCACTAATAATATGCATAGTTCTTCATATTCTTTTATAAGAAGATGGTATTTGCAATCTGTTTACCAACCTATGCCCAGCAAGGTGGATAGTTTGGTCTGCACAGGCAGCTTCTGCAGTGAGTTGGTTTAACTATCACTCTTGATGTTTACTAAATAAAAAAAGTCTTAATTTATATGTGACTGAGGAAAAACAGATGTATTAATAATACATTGTGAAAATACAAACTACATATTTATAGGTTCTTTTTTAAAGCAACAAACAATTAAGCACTAGGAGCATGTCCAACTGTTTTGGTTCACAGTCCAATTCTTAAAAGAAATTCTTGTATCTTTTCCTCTGGCATCATTACATCTTGTCTGATGAGAGGTACGTCCAGGTAAGTAGTATGTAGGACTCCTGCTGCACAGCATCTGTCACTTCCTGTGGTGTAAATGCCTCCATGGCAGATTTCAAGGTCCCGACTTGACAGTGCTGAGTTGAAAAGACCTGCTCTCACAAGCTGGCAGGTTACTGACCATATCTCAGATAAGCTACTTGAGCAAAGCAGTTGGAATCATATTGCAGTTATGAATTTCTCAGTTATAGCCTCAGGTATGAAAAATGCATTTTTTTTTTCTAACTCAATCTAATTTTCTCTCTTGAGCTCCTATTCTGTCCAATGTAGAAAATCAATCTAATCATTTCAGAGGAACTCGGTCCAGTTTATGGATTTCTGTCAATTCAGGATTTTATTTCTGTCACTTTCAGCTTCGAAATGCTCTCAGGGATCTGTCTCCCTTCCTGCCCACCCTGGGGGCAGTGGAGATGGGGACCACTCTTGTCTTGTGTGGTCCGCAAGCCACTCCATTCTGCTCCAAGGTGATCTGTTGCAGGTTGGTCGGGACGAGCCTTGTCACGACATTGTGATGTTCTTCCTCCCACCCCTGGTATGACCTTTGCCCACACCCACTGCTTCATGCCCTAATTTCCACATCCATTCTTGGCTCCCCTCACATGCCACCCGGGGCTGATGTGGGGACTGTCAGACTGCCAGCTCTGCAGTGCAGCAGCAGGGTGATCCAGTGACTCCTCTTGGGGCAGGCAGTCTCCCCTTCAAGCACTCACTCTGAGCACCCTTTCACATTCAGGCACCTGAGTGTGAATGAAGGGTTCTGTCAACCTTCCTACTGTGAACTTAGTTTGAGGACAAGACATCATTGAACATGATCCTTCAGACTTACTTCCTCATGTCTCTTCCCTCCGCGGGGTATGGGGAAAAGGGATTCCTTTAGGCTGGCCATTTCCCCTTTCAAATTGTTTCTATTTTAGATCTAAAAGGTACCCACTTAAATTTGTTTCTTTCCCTTAGGCTGTGGGTGGCGTGTGCCTATCTGAGCTGGACAGGGAGATGAAGGACCAATGGAGAGGTCATGTCCATTTCCACTCCCCATATCACCTCACAGAGAGAAACAGCCACGGAAGCAATTATTATTGTCATTAAAAATGCTTTTTTACAGGAACTTATGTGCTCACGTTTGCCAACATGAACCAGTTTACTTTCATGCAGAAAAAAGCACAAAGCATTGCTCACTTTTTTGCACAACACAATAAAGACACCCCCCCCCAACTCCCACACTTCCCAGTGACGTCAGTTTGGTAAAACTGTCACATTGAGACATGTTACTGTCAGCACACTCTCCTCTGTGAAAAGGCTTCTTGTGTCTACCCAGTGCCGCCTCAGTCAAGCTCCAGGGCATCTTCCAGCCTGCAATGTGCATCAGATGATCCAGAGCACAAGGAACAATGCTGTCTCCTACACTTGTGGGTCACCACAGCTAACCAGATTCAAAGGGTCGAGTCCTTCACTTTCATACAAGTAGAAGGAAGATGAAAACTCAGAAGTCAAAGCAGTTGTAACAGTGAAGAAAGCAGGGGTCTATTAGCACGTTCTCACAGTGTTTACTCCATATCCAGGACCACCGAAAAAAATACTGCTTGTGATAGTGTCTTTCTGAGAGAGAGAAATTTTGCGAACACTTTATTCTATTTTGCTCCATGAGCATAATATTAATAATGAGATGGGTTTTTGCTATTGGAAATGCAACTTTGATGCACATCTTCTGTTTTCCTCTATTGCAGAAAAAATCCATAACACTCACATTAGAAGACACTAAATTAGATTTGCTTTACAATGCACGTTCTCTATTTGTTGAGATTTCATTCTCCTTGTTTCCTTTGACTCTTTGAGCATATTTGAAAGACAATTTAAAATCTTTGTCTAGTAAGTCCAATGTCCACCTAGTGCTTGTCTTATTTAGATGCTTATATGAAATCACCATATTCAAATATTCACATATCCCAGCTTCTATGATTTAATCTTTGTACTAAAGTCATGATCACTCCTCATCCTCTGTCCATAGAATTATCCAGGCAAGAATACTGGAGTGCGTAGGCATTCCCTTCTCCAGAGGATCTTCCCAACCCAGGGATCGAACCATGATCTCCTGCATTGTAGGCAGATTCTTTACCATCTGAGCCACCAAGGAAGCCCTGTATTTATGATATTGTAAATGTATTTTATTTGTATAAGAAATATAAGTAATAACACACAAATTAAACAAAGATAGGTTAGTTAAGAGAAACTATCCAGGCATGCCTCAGAGATACTGGGGAATAAAGACCACCACAATAAAGCAAATATCACAGTATAATGAGTCAAACAAATTTTCTGGTTTCCCAGTGCATATAAAAGTTATGCTTATACTATACTTGATCTACTAAGTATGCAAGAGCATCTCTTTTAACATATGCATATTTAATTTAAAAAAGCTTTATCACTAAAAAATAAATGTCACTGAGTCTTCACTGAGTCATAGTACTAACATCAAGATTACTAACCACAAATCTCCATACCAATTAAAATCATAACACAAAAGTTAGCAATTTTTGTGAGAACTACCAAAATGTGACCAGAAACACAAGGTGAGCAAACATTCTTGAAAAATGGTAACAATAGACTTGGCTGACACAGAGCTGCCACAAACCTTAAATCTGTAAAAACACAGTATCTTCAAAGCACAATACAATGAAGTATGTCTGCACTCTGTGAGTTGTAGACAATTCACAAAATCTTACAGTTTAACTTGTGAAAAGTTTATAAGCATTTTTTATTCTTTTTTCCTTGAAACTACCAAATTATCTGCTCAATCACTCAGAATATTAGCTAGACTTTGGAAAGTATATTCAGAAATACCTATACATGCAAGGAGGTTGAAAATCTTAAGCAGGCAAAAAACAAGGTCATGACACTGCTTTAAATTTTATTTTTTATTGAGGAAAGCCTCAAAGTTACATGACTTCAAAATAGAAAGGTTATTAAAATAACCTTGGCTAGAAAGACAAAAACTGCTTTAGGGTAGTAGCAATGGAAACCCCTCTCCCCAAAAAAGAGTATGAGAAAGAATTTATCAAATTCAGGAGAAGGGATCAAGGGAGAAATAAAAGGTGATTTTAAGAATTTTAAGCCATGGTGATTAAGATAACCATCAGGAACCAGAAAAGAAAAATAATTACAAGTAGAAGCTGGTTTAGAGGTGATATATTTAACAAGTCTTATGTCGAGCTTTTTGGGGAAGACAAGCCTTCTAGCAGGCAGTTGGAAAATTCCAGCAAGCAGTTGAAAATACAAGATGGGAGATTGTTAGACATGTTTCTCCTTCAGCACAAATGTGGGAGGTGTCGGCACAGGCCTCCTCTTGAGGCCCTGGCAGTGGACCAGCTTACTCAGGGAGGGCATACACAATGCCAAGGTCAAAGATGAGGCTTTGTGATGAGGCTTTGTAAAAACCCACATAAACATTCTCATTTTGGCACAGAGTCTCTGATCTTGTTTTTCATTTTTATACAGTCAAGATATTTTTGTACAGTCTATTAAGTCAGTTCTATTTTATATAGCCAATTATACTTCAATTGTGTATATGCCCCTTTTCTTCTCTGTTGTTAGTATCCAGATAGGAGAAAAACAACAAATATCAAACCACTGGATCTTAGGCTAGCTTTCGACTTAAACTTAGACCTGTAAGGACCTAATAGTTCCCACTGAGGGAGAAAATCTCTGATATAAAGTTGTATTTGAGAAGAAACAGAGAAGTCCTAAATTCGTGTAATTCTTCTACCTCTTTTCTTGTGGAATTACATCTGCAGGGCAGCCTTCGGGGTACGGTGAAAAATCAAATGAGACAATTTATGGGAGCAGATTTTTTTTTACAGAACTATTAGACAGACAGAGGCCTAACATATGAAGTGACGTTGTCGGTAAGATGGCAGAATAGGAAGTCTCTCATTCATGTATACCTTAGCAACAACAATCCCGCAGCCCTCCATGGACAGAAGCGCCTGGGTGGGAGCTCTGGGATCCAGCGGCAGGCCCATGGCCCAGGGACCCAGCAGGAGACTTGCGGACGATGTCCCTGGAGGGGGGCCCACCGATTCTAACCCAAAAGGAGACTCTGAAACAGTCCTTGTAGCTCAGCGCCGGCCCTCCAAGCTGTGGTGGGGGAGGCCGGGCAGGAGATACACCCACCGCGCCCAACAGCAAGCTAGTCGCCCTCAGGGTGGCTGCAGATCATGAAGCAGCCCCGTGAGCTGGCCCCAGGCCCTCGCAGCTGCGGTCAGCTGCGGTCTGGCGAGGTCCCTGCCCCCCTCAGTCTGACTGAGGGTCACGGACATGGTCGCTCGGCGGGGCAGACAGGTAACAGCTCCGCCCACTCAGGGACGCGGAGGGACGCACGCCCACCCGGAAGTGGCCCTTGATTCAGCTCGGGTCCCTCTCAGACGGGCTGGGACCAGCCTGCCTGCCCGGGAATCTGCCCAGTGATGCTCCTTCAACTGCACAGACACCAGTGCAAGGCTACATAGACCCCAAAAAAGCGGGCAAACGTGAGACCACCAAAAGACACTAATAAACTGAGTGAACTCCGGGAGTTGGTGATGGACAGGGAGGCCGGGCGTGCTGCGATTCACAGGGTCGCAAAGAGTCGGACACGACTGAGCGACTGAACTGAACTGAACTGAACTAACCCCAAAGAAATAAAGGTCTCCCATCTAACAAAGAACTCAAAATAATCATCTTAAGGAAGTTCAAAGAGATACAAGAAAACACAGACAGGTAATAACAAAATCAGGAAAAGAATGTATGGATAAAATGAAAACCTTGGCGTTTTTCCAAGCAGTCTTTTGACGAGACACAGCTCAGAACCTTCCACCCTGAGGACAAAGGTGGAAGATTTCACCCCTCAGGTCTCCTCCTCTGTCGGTCAAGGTCAGTCACAGGCAGGCAACAGTGCCCAGAGCCCTGCATCAGGATTTACAGTGCCCACTGGTTATTGCTACCCTGCTTATTTAACTTATATGCAGAGTACATCATGAGAAACACTGGGCTGAAAGAAGCACAAGCTGGAATCAAGATTGCCGGGAGAAATATCAATAACCTCAGATATGCAGATGACACCACCCTTATGGCAGAAGTGAAGAACTAAAAAGCCTTTTGATGAAAGTGAAAGAGGAGAGTGAAAAAGTGGGCTTAAAGCTCAACATTCAGAAAACGAAGATCATGGCATCTGGTCCCATCACTTCATGGGAAATACATAGAGAAACAGTGGAAACAGTGTCAGAGTTTATTTTGGGGGGGGCTCCAAAACCACTGCAGATGGTGACTGCAGCCATGAAATTAAAAGACGCTTACTCCTTGGAAGGAAAGTTATGACCAACCTAGATAGCATATTCAAAAGCAGAGACATTACTTTGCCAACAAAGGTCCATCTAGTCAAGGCTATGGTTTTTCCAGTGGTCATGTATGGATGTGAGGGTTGGACTGTGAAGAAAGCTGAGCGCCAAAGAATTGATGCTTTTGAACTGTGGTGTTGGAGAAAACTCTTGAAAGTCCCTTGGACTGCAAGGAGATCCAACCAGTCCATCCTAAAGGAGATCAGTCCTGGGTGTTCATTGGAAGGACTGATGCTGAAGCTGAAACTCCAATACTTTGGCCACCTCATGCGAAGAGTTGACTCATTGGAAAAGACTCTGATGCTGGGAGGGATTGGGGGCAGGAGGAAAAGGGGAGGACAGAGGATGAGATGGCTGGATGGCATCACCGACTCAATGGACATGAGTTTGGGTAAACTCCGGGAGTTGGTGATAGACAGGGAGGCCTGGCGTGCTGCGATTCATGGGGTCGCAAAGTGTCGGACACGACTGAGCGACTGAATTGAACTGGTTCCCTGGGAGCTGACCCTCCCCAGCATCAGGGGAGCCACAGGGCAGGAAGTGACAGGTCAGTGGAACTACAAGAGGAGACCCTATTATACCTGTGGGAAGCTGAACTTGGTCCCAGTTGCAGAAGGAGGTGGAGCTGAGAAGATGTTAAGTGTTGTCCAGGAGATTTCCAATACAAAACAGCACATCTTTAATTATGATAGTCCCTAATATAAGTGAATACAAACTATGGCTTTCCATGTGTAAAACAGAGAGCTAGTGGGAAGTTGCTGTATAACACAGGGAGCTCTGCCCCGTGCTCTGTGACAACATAGAGGGGTGGGATGGGGCGGGGGCAACGGGAGGGAGGTTCAAGAAGGAGGGCATATATGTTTGGCTGATTCACATTGTTGTACGACAGAAACCAACACAATAATGTAAAGCAATTATCCTCCAATTAAAATTTTTTTTCAAAAAAAAAAAAAAAGATGGCTTCCTATTGCTAACTACTTCACATTTCTACTCCATCCTCTCCTAGGTGAGATGCTCAAGATACTTATGCATGGATCAGACAAGAGAGCTCCAGGCCCTGCTTTCACTGTTTTTCTGATTGTGCAGCCCACCATGCTCTCAGAACACACGTGCACTCCAGCTGAGAAGGTGCATTCTCACGCTGAAGCCAAGCCCCCT
Source organism: Bubalus bubalis (assembly GCF_019923935.1). Taxonomy (NCBI): domain Eukaryota; kingdom Metazoa; phylum Chordata; class Mammalia; order Artiodactyla; family Bovidae; genus Bubalus; species Bubalus bubalis. Next base: position 3,197,473 of record NC_059174.1, on the reverse strand, counting down.
TCACACATGTATGCTAATATTTTGTTTATAGCATTTCACATTTCTATTCATGAGAGAGAGTGACTTTTAATTTTTCTTCCCTGTTTGTCCTTGACATGGCTATGTCAAGGTTATGCTGCTCTCATAGAATGAGTTGGGGAGTACTTTTTTTTTTTCTGTCCTCTGGAAGAGAATGTGCAAGATTAGAGTTGTAGCTTCCTTAAAAGTGTCTGGAAGAATTCACACATGAATTCATTTTAGCCTGAAGTTTTCTCTGTTGGAGTGTGTGCATTATGGATTTACTATCTTTATCTGACAGAGAAATATTTTATTTCTTGGGGACAATTTTTCAGGTTGTGGTTTTCAAATAATTTTTTCAGTTCATTTAAGTTTTCACAATTATTAGCAGGACACTTGTTAAAATATCCTCTTATTACGGTTTTGTCTTAGAGTCTATACTACATATTTTATATTTCATTAATTAATGTACTTTTCTTTTATTCCTTTTCTTTTCCTTACTTTGGGCTTAATCTGTTGTTCTTTTTCTAATTTCTTGAGAAACTAAAGAAGTAAGCAATGGGTGGATCATAAATATTTAGCTTTCCTTCTTCTTTAATAGGTGCAATTAAGGCTATCAATTTGACCTAAGTTGCACCTCACAATTCTGACCTATGGTATTTTTTTACCATTGAGTTTAAGTGTTCCCTCATTTCCATTGAGATTTCTTTTGGAGAAGCGTATTAATTAAATTCCACACCTTTCTGGGTTTTAAAGTATTTTTTAATTATTGATTTCTAGATTAATTCAACTGTACCCAGGGCACCTACCCTGCATGATTTAAATCCTTTGAGATTTGTTGAAGCATTTTTTATGGCCCAGAATAAATTTAAGTAAATATTCTAGGTACTCTGGATAAGAATGTATATTTTGCAGTTGTTGGAGGTAGAGGTTTATATATGCTACCTATTATGTAAATATAAATTACATGCATAAATATTCTGTCAAATTTGTTAACTTTGTTGTTAAAATCTGTATTTCCACTGGTCTTTTGCATATTTCCTATATAAGCTACCAAGAAAGAGAGAGATTAAAAACCTCTCACTATGTTTGGTGTTTCATTTTTTTTTCACCTATTATTTCTGTCCAGTTTTTTATGTTTTGAAGCTCTGTTATTTGGTGCTGAAAATGTCAGGCTCACTATATGGTATTTCTTTTCTCTCCAGGATCTTTGACCCTGAAGGCTTGGCTATCTTGGTTTCCCTCAGATATCACCAAGCAGTTAACACTTTGTAGTTGGTTCACTGGTTTATAGAAACGCAGCTTTTAAGGGCTGTGACCCAGCCTGCCCCCAGACTCATATGTTGAAGCCATAAGCCGCCCCCCACCCCGTGTGATGATATTTGGTATCACCTTTCAGAGGCAGTTAGATTTAGATGAGGTCTTTAGAGTGGGACCCCCATGATGGGATTAGTCACCTTATAAGGAAGACAGAGAGCTCTTTCTCTCCCTCCCCAAATACGCAAGCACCAAGGAGAGACCATGTGAGCACACAGCAGGGAAGTGGCTGCTGTGAGCTACTAACAAGGAACAGAATCTGCTGACACCTTGATCTTGGACTTTTCAGCTTCCAGAACTGTGAGAAAAAAATGTCTATTGTTTAAGCCAGCTAGTTTGTTGCATTTGATTATACTGTCTAAAGCTAGTGTTTAGACACTAGCTATTCTAAATTATTTACACTGCCAGCCACCTTGCTAGCCTCAGCTCCCTTAATGGGAGGTAAGACAAAGCCTTAGGTAAAACTTCACCACCCAGAGTTTCCTGGGAGATTAGGCTGTGTGTGGGACTTCACTTGAAACTGCGCTCTCCCCGCTCCTATCGTGCTTTCTACACTCCCTCGCTGTTTTCTCCTGGGAACCATCCCCTAATAAACCACTGGCACCTCAACCATTGGTCCAGGGTGTAATTTTGGGAGAACTCAACCAAACACCACCCACTATTATTTCACTGTACCAACATGTGAAATTTTCCTCCTCTACAGAGTGAAGAATATTAGATATACACAAAGAAGTGTATTTTATGTATTAATAATAATTTTTAACTTTATGGATGCATTTTTTTTATTTTTAAACTTTACAAAATTGTATCAGTTTTGCCAAATATCGAAATGAATCTGCCACAGGTATACCCGTGCTCCCCATCCTGAACCCTCCTCCCTCCTCCCTCCCCATACCCTCCCTCTGGGTCGTCCCAGTGCACCAGCCCCAAGCATCCAGTATCGTGCATCGAACCTGGACTGGAGACTCGTTTCATATATGATATTATACATGTTTCAATGCCATTCGCCCAAATCTCCCCACCCTCTCCTTCTCCCATAGAGTCCATAAGACTGATCTATACATCAGTGTCTCTTTTGCTGTCTTGTACACAGGGTTATTGTTACCATCTTTCTAAATTCCATATATATGCGTTAGTATACTGTATTGGTGTTTTTCTTTCTGGCTTACTTCACTCTGTATAATAGGTTCCAGTTTCATCCACCTCATTAGAACTGATTCAAATGTATTCTTTTTAATGGCTGAGTAATACTCCATTGTGTATATGTACCACGGCTTTCTTATCCATTCATCTGCTGATGGGCATCTAGGTTGCTTCCATGTCCTGGCTATTATAAACAGTGCTGCGATGAACATTGGGGTACACGTGTCTCTTTCCCTTCTGGTTTCCTCAGTGTGTATGCCCAGCAGTGGGATTGCTGGATCATAAGGCAGTTCTATTTCCAGTTTTTTAAGGAATCTCCACACTGTTCTCCATAGTGGCTGTACTAGTTTGCATTCCCACCAACAGTGGAAGAGGGTTCCCTTTTCTCCACACCCTCCCCAGCATTTATTGCTTGTAGACTTTTGGATCGCAGCCATTCTGACTGGCGTGAAATGGTACCTCATAGTGGTTTTGATTTGCATTTCTCTGATAATGAGTGATGTTGAGCATCTTTTCATGTGTTTGTTAGCCATCTGTATGTCTTCTTTGGAGAAATGTCTATTTAGTTCTTTGGCAATGACTAAATTTGAGCCCCTGTGTCAATTACAATAAGTGTTAGTCACTTAGTCGTGCCCGACTCTTTGCGACCCCATGGACTGCAGCCCACCAGGCTCCTCTGTCCATGAGATTTTCCAGGCAAGGATACTGGAGTGGGCTGCCATTTCCTTCTCCAGGGGATCTTCCCAACCCAGGGATCGAACCCGGGTCTCCTGCACTGCAGGCAGATTCTTTACTGAGTGAACTATAAGGGAAGCCCACTATGTCAATTACAATAGGCTCATATTTATCACTTGAATTCCTATATTTTATAACAGTTGAAGACTACTTCCTAAGCCAGGCACATTCTGTGTCTTCTAATTGAGGGGACTTGGAAAGATAGTCTCCCTTAAGATTCTGCCCTTACCTTCTTACTGAAAAGCCATCAAAGTCACTCACTCACATGCTTTGAAGATCTCCATTATTAGAGTGAGTTAAAAGGAAAAGAGACATAGCCTACAGAATATTACAAATAAAAAAAGTACATTGTCACTGGATTTAGAGATCCCCAAATTTGACTCCATACATTTACAGGGAAAAAAGAGAGAATATATCATTTTCCCAAGGGCACTCATAGTTTAGTATGATAACCTACTTTTTGTGATTCCAAAACCAGCATTTTTTATCTCTGTAAATTACTTAGGAATGTGGCACATTCACTGGGATTGCATCATCAGACTGATTTAGAGCTGAAGAAACTGTGCTACAGGACAGACCAGGACAACAAAGGGTAAGATGGAGGGAGTATCAGGACCCTGGCCAGAGATTGGAAGATAGTAGAACATGTTCCTGAGTAAGGGTCAGAACAGAGAGAGACACCCAAAGTAAGGAAGAGCCAAGTGGTCAGGAGGACAACCACCTCCGGTGGTAAATCAAATGAACTGACAGAACGGAAGTGATTGCATATTAATCCCAGACGTGACAGCAAACCCTCTGATTCTTTAATGAATAGAGGACATAGGCTTATCAATAAATTAGATGTAAATATTCACTTATCTTTATTTCACCTTCTCAAAGCCAGTACACAAAACGCTATCTATATAAATACATGACACACCAGTGACCATAAAACTGATCTAGAATTTCATTTTCCAAACCTTTATCAAAATGTTAGTATTATTTTAACTTCTTAAACCAACTTCCAGTTGCTAAATATTTTAAATAAAACCACCAGAATACCCTAGTTCACAGATTTTGACTAAGGATGTATGAGAACATTTTATCTTTACTTCAAGCTAATAATGAACACATAAAAAGTATTCATTTTGACATTTGGCAAAACTAATACAGTTATGTAAAGTTTAAAAATAAAATAAAATTAAAAAAAAAAAAAAGTAATTCTTTGACCCTGCTCTGTTCTAGAATTAATCAAGAATAAAAATACTCTTTCGCCAGAGGTTTTGTGGAAGCCTGAGTTTTCTGAGATTACCTTTATAACAGTTAATGTATATATCTGGTCCCGTGAGGGTTGCTGAAGTGAGGTTAATTGGCAGGACATTCTCTGAAACTGTTCGGATTCTCTTGGGACCATACTTTAGTACTTCTTGTGGCCACACCACAGCACTGTGATCATTTTCAATAAACCCAAAACCATTTCAGTATTATCCCTATTCTTCCAGAAGAAAACTAGAGAGTTTAAGCATAGAGATTAAATATCTCTTCCATCTTTAAAAAAAAAAAAAGTAAGAAGTAGTAATGATTTAAACCCAGGAACAGTGAATCGATCCAGATAAGTCTAACACTTAAGTGCTCATCCCTCACCTAAAATGTTGTGACCCCCGCAAGTATAAAGCAGAGAAGCAGAGCAGGAGGCTGAGGTTCAGGTGTGCTGGAGAGGAGATTGTGTCCTGTGACCACAGGGGTGACGCGCAGGGATCTGAATCCTTGGGGGGTTTGTCAGGGCTAAGTGCTCTCATCCCAACACTAGGAACTGTACGTCTCCTAATCTCAGATCAGTTAGGGCAAGACAGAAAAACAGGGCAGAGCTAATGCAGAGCTGTGTACTTACAGCCTGACTCAGCATGGAGACTCGGGACCCTTGCAATTCAGGGAACTCTTCAGTGCTAAGGGCTAACTCAGGCACATCCATCCCGGGTGTGCTGGGAAGCAGTTGACACAGAAGCAAACAAACTGCTGGCATCTCTTGTTCTTTAACCACCTCTCCAAGAACACACCGTCCTCAGTGTAGTCAATGTTCTACACTTGGTCGGTGAGGCTCCCCTGCCCCACCTCTGATCCTGGGGACCGTCAGGCACGTTTCAGACCTGCACCCACCTGGCCAATGAGACTCACCTTTCCTGAGGCTCGAGTTTTTTCAGTCCCATACAGAATTCGTCTCTTATTATTTTCCTCATAAGGTATTGGCTATCGAGTATATTTTCATTTTAAATGTGAGCATTATAAATGATATTATGCAATATGCTTAACAGCCAGAAGCATTCACCTCAACTGTCCTCAAGCAAGTGACATGCACCAGGCGTACCTTGGGAACTTATCTATGGGATTTTAATGTAAGCATAATAGTTACACGCAAACAGGCACAATGATTTACAGCAGTATGAACTGCCAAATAATTCTGTATAGAATGTTGTCATTTTTCTCACTAGAGGTACATCCAGAATCAGAGTTCCCTCTGTCCACTAACTAAATATGCTCATTTCTCTACAGATAGACGCTTGGTTTTAACAGCAAACCCTACAGGCATGAAGAAAGCATTGCTTTACAAGCATTTAGAGGAGAAGGGTTTAGCTGTAGATAAACAGACAATGGGAAAATAGAGACAAATATTCCACTTTCTAGCAAAAGAGGAAATATTTTGATCTTACAGAACAGATGAGAGAAAACTCACAGTATTTGTTACGTATGGAGGCAACCTGCTGTACCTACTCCTGTTTACATTCACACATACAAATATTCTATTTTTGCTCTGTACAGTCATTTTATTTACTGCTTTTACAAGCGCATGCTCAGTCACTAAGTTGTGACTGACTCTTTATGACCCCATTAACTGTAACCTGCCAGACTCCTCTGTCCATGGGATTTTCCACACAGGAATACTGGAGTGGGTTGCCATTTCCTCTAGGGGATCTTCCTGACCCAGGAATCAAACCCATGTCTTCTGGATCTCTTGTATTGGCAGGTGGATTCTTGACCACTGAGCCACCCGGGAAGCCCTAGACAAGCACATCAGTTTGCTATAACCCATTTCCAAGGTTTCCCAAGTACATGAAAATAAAAACATTCATTTAGACTCTACTGCAACTTCAGAAACAGTTGTATACATATGACCTCTTTATATCCTGTCCTAAGCACACACTTGGACCGTTGAATGGCATACACTGATGATGGCAAAGTTTTCAGGTGCCAAATGTGTTAGTAATTCAACCTACACTGAAACTGTAACAATGGGAATAGTATACAAGAGCAGAGACATTAAACTCCATTACAGAGCCCATAAACTAGTGATTAGTGTTTGTTTGTTTGTGTGGTTTAGGGTTAAGTTTGGATCACACGTCTCTGAGCTGTGAAATCTGTCAGGTTCAAATCGAGAAGCATCTTCCAGTGCAAAAGAAACATGGAGAAGACATCACCTCCTCAGGGCGCTTGTACCAGCCTCCCAGGCTGCTATAACGAAGTATCACTAGGTGCACAGCTTTTAAGGAATAAAATTAACTCTCTCACAGCTTTGGAGGTTAGAAGTCCAAAACAGGCGTCAGCAGGGCCATGCTCCCTCTGCCGGCTTCAAAGAAAAACCCTCCCCGCTGGAGTTTGCTGGCAATACTTGATATTTCTTGGTTTGTTGCTATGTCGTCCAGAGAAGGCAATGGCACCCCACTCCAGTACTCTTGCCTGGAAAATCCCATGGATGGAGGAGCCTGGTAGGCTGCAGTCCATGGGGTCGCTAAGAGTCGGACACGACTGAGCAACTTCCCTTTCCCTTTTCACTTTCATGCATTGGAGAAGGAAATGGCAACCCACTCCAGTGTTCTTGCCTGGAGAATCCCAGGGATGGGGGAGCCTGGTGAGCTGCCGTCTATGGGGTCGCACAGAGTCGGACACGACTGAAGCGACTCAGCAGTAGCAGCAGCAGCTATGTTGTCCCAATTTCTGCTTCTGTCTTCTCAGGGACTTCTTCCCTCTGTCTCTGTGTCCCTGTAGATCTCTTTTCTTTTAGAAGAATACCCGTCATTGGATTCTTGTTGCTGTTGTTCAGTTGCTAAATCATGTCCAACTCTTTGCAAGTCATTCGATTTAGGGTTCAGCCTAATCCTGGTGGCTCAGTGGTAAAGAATCCATCTGTACTGCAGAAGACCCAGGACATACCGGTTCAATTCCTGGAGAAGGGCATGGCAACCCACTCCAGTATTCTTGCCTGGAGAATCCCATGGACAGAGGAGCCTGGTGGGCTACAGTCCATGGGGTCACAAAGAGTCAGGCACGACTGAGCACGCACACGCACTAGTCCATTATGACCTGATCCTGATTACATCCACAAAGACTCTAAGTCTAAAGGAGGTCACATTCATAGGAATCAGGGTTCAGAAGTGAACACATTCTTTTGAAGGACAGATTTCAACTCACAATAGAATTAAGTGGCAAAATTAAATTAACGGACCTCAATAAAAGTACATTTTTCTTCTTCCCTACTGGTAGAAATGGAATAATTCCATTTAATAGTAGTCTTTTGCTGATCTCTCTTCCCCATTACAGGGCCTAGTCATTATCACAGTGTCACCCAGAGCACTTCTTACTTATCTTAGATGGAACGCTGTGGGTTGTTAAGCTTGATTTCTCATTTCTGGCTTGTCTGTTCTTTAGCCCTAAGTTTTCCAGACTCCATAGCAAAGAGGTCACTCCATCTGGTTTCTAGGATACTAGGATCTTTATTAGCTGACTTAATTTATACATTACTTGCCGACTTAGCTGGACACCCTTCCATAGCCTGATTTAAATACTACAAGGAATGTTGCCATACTAGTATAATATATAGCCTTTAATAAATCACTCAAAATCTGACATTCCTTTGTGAGCACTCATGTAATTAATAGGAAAAAAAAAAGAAAAACGAAATAAAAAAGAAAAAATGTAATCAAGTAGGCTGACAACCAGCAAAAGATAATTAAAATGATCCTGTTTTGTTTCTCTATTTCATTAACATGCAAATGAGATTCATGAAGTTTAATATTGTGTTTTACCAAGAGCCATAGAAACGAATTGAGAATGAAAATGAGTCCTACTGATGGAGATTCCTGATGAGTATATAAATTAATGAAAAAATATGATTTGATTCAACAAATAACACATTATATATATATATATATATATATACACATATACACACACACACACATAGAGAGAATGTGTATGATTTCTTGAACCCCAACAAATGAAATAAAGATAAGTAGTTACATTAAATTTTGCATCTCTTTTCATGGGCCAATCCTATGAAATGTTTTATTACTCAAATGGAGTGGTGGTAAATGTTAAACTGCTTTACTTTTAAAAAGAAGTACAAGATAGAAACTCCACTCTCCGGCCAGTGTGGTGATGGCAGCATCCTCACAGGAGGGACACTGGCTCAGAATCTAGACCAACTCCCTTAGTGGCGAGGAAAGCCCACCTGCCTGTAGTAAGGGATTCAGAACTGTGACAGTAACTTTCACTATAAGGCAAATAAAAGAAACAGCAAGAATTATCTACACAAAAGTATTCAAAGCCCACAAAGTTCTCCTTGTAAACTGAGTAATACAAGGATCTCAGTTATTACTCCCCAATGATAGTCTCACACTAAGAAACACACAAAATTATGGCAACTGTACCCAATAAAAAAGAAACACACATAGAGGAATGTATCAAATAATATCAGATAAAAATTTTTGAATAAACTCAAACTCACGCTGTAGTGTTAGGTATTTATAACACTTATCATATAGCAAAACACACAAACACACAATCCATTTATTCTGTCCAGTGTTCAACGTACTCAAACATTAAACAATAGCACAAAGAATAAGACCAACCAGTAAACTTAGAAGTGGCTGAGGGCTTCCCTGGTGGTCCAGCAGTTAAAACTCCGCCTGCCAATGCAGGGGACACATGTTGTTCAATCCCTGGTCCAGGAAGATTCACATGCTGTGCGGCAGCTAAGCCCGTGCACAAAAACTACTGAGCCCGTGCTCTGCAGCCTGTGCTCTGCACCCAGAGAAGCCACCACAGTGAGCAGCCTACACATTGCAGCTAGAGAGGAGATCCCGCTTTCTACAACCAGAGAAAGCCTGTGTGCAGCAACAAAGACCCAGCATGGCCAAAAATAAATAATAATTAATTAATTTGTAAAACCCACAATATAAGAAGCCATTATATACCCACAGGGTTCCTATAGCTTAGTTGGTAAAGAATCTGCCTGCAATGCAGGAGACCCCAGTTCAATCCTTGGGTCGGGAAGATCCCTGGAGAAGAGAAAGGCTGCCGACTCCAGTATTCTGGCTGGAGAATTCCAGGGACTGTTTAGTCCATGGGGTCGCAAGGAGTCGGACACAAATGAGCAACTTTCACTTTCACTATATACTCACTAGAATAACTAAAAGCTGAAAAAAAGATGTGGCTGATACAGCATGTGAGAAGGGAATAAGAAATGACTGAATCACAGTTTTACTAATATATGATGGTGATGTCTTTTTATGCTTATTAATAGTATTTTTTGGTTAGTATTGCTAATTCTTTTTCCATAGAATACATGAGCAGATGCGTTTTGTCTTAGTATATAGGAAGGGATAACAATGATACTCTGTCTTTAAGTCCATAGAGTTTTGAAATTCCCTTATTTCTACAGTAAGTTGCCATTTAATTATCTGCACTTTTCTTGAAACATACTCAAGCAATCAAACACAACCTACCTAAGAGATAGTCAACAATATGAACTAAGTATTCCCAAAGGAGCATGAAATCTTATTAACTTCCCATTCCTCAACAGAAGAGAAAATCATGTCATTCACATTGAGAATTAAATAAATTTAGGGATGACTATTTTTAAACAACTAGCAACTTTTTTATTGAAGGATAATTGCTTTACAGATTTTGTTGTTGTCTGTCAAACCTCAACATGAATCAGCCATCAGATCAGATCAGTCGCTCAGTCGTGTCCGACTATTTGCGACCCCATGAATCACAGCACGCCAGGCCTCCCTGTCCATCACCAACTCCCGGAGTTCACTCAGATTCATGTCCATCGAGTCAGTGATGCCATCCAGCCATCTCATCCTCTGTCGTCCCCTTCTCCTCTTGCCCCCAATCCCTCCCAGCATCAGGGTCTTTTCCAATGAGTCAGCTCTTCGCATGAGGTGGCCAAAGTACTGGAGTTTCAGCTTTAGCATCATTCCTTTCCAAAGAAATCCCAGGGCTGATCTCCTTCAGAATGGACTGGTTGGATCTCCTTGCAGTCCAAGGGACTCTCAAGAGTCTTCTCCAACACCACAGTTCAAAAGCATCAATTCTTCGGCGCTCAGCCTTCTTCACAGTCCAACTCTCACATCCATACATGACCACAGGAAAAACCATAGCCTTGACTAGACGGACCTTTGTTGGTAAAGTAATGTCTCTGCTTTTCAATATGCTGCCTAGGTTGGTCATAACTTTCCTTCCAAGGAGTAAGTGTCTTTTAATTTCATGGCTGCAGTCACCATCTGCAGTGAGTTTGGAGCCCAGAAAAATAAAGTCTGACACCTGTTTCCACTGTTTCCCCATCTATTTCCCATGAAGTGATGGGACCGGATGCCATGGGTACACATATATCCCCTCCCTTTTGACCCTCCCTCCCATCTCCCTCCCCATCTCACCCCTCTAGGTTGATACAGAGCCCCTGTTTGAGTTTCCTGAGGCATACAGCAAATTCCCGTTGGCTATCTATTTTACATATGGCAATGTAAGTTTCCATGTTACTCTTTCCCACATCTCACCCTCTCTTCCCCCTTCTCACCATGTCCATAAGTCTATTCTCTATGTCTGTTTCTCCACTGCTGCCCTGTAAATAAATTCTTCAGTACCATTTTTCTAGATTCCATATACATGCATTAGAATGCAATATTTATCTTTCTCTTTCTGACTTACTTCACTCTGTATAATAGGTTCTAGGTTCATCCACCTCATTAGAACTGACTCAAAGGCGTTCCTGTTTATGGCTGAGTGATATTCCATTGTGTATATGTACCACAACTTTTTTATCCATCCATCTGTTGATGGACATCTAGGTTGCTTCCATGTTCTAGCTATTGTAATAGTGCTGCAATGAACAATGGGATACATATGTCTCTTTCAATTTTGGTTTCCTCGGGGTATATGCCTAGGAATGGGATTGCTGGGTCATACGGTGCTTTTATTCCTAGTTTTTTAAGGAATCTCTATATCATCTTCCACAGTGGTTGTATCAATTTACAGTCCCACCAAGAGTACAAGAGCATTCCCTTTTCTCCACACCCTCTCCAGCATTTATTGTTTGTAGACTTTTTGTTGATGGCCATTCTGACCAGTGTGACATCATATCTCACCAGTGTGAGGTGATATCTGACTGGTGTGAGGTGATAGTTTTGATTTGCATTTCTGTAATAATGAGTGTTGAGCATCTTTTAATGTATTTGTTAGCCATTTGTATGTCTTCTTTGGAGAAATGTCTGTTTAGGTCTTTTTTCCCACTTTTTGATTGGGTTGTTTGTTTTTCTGGTATTGAGTTGAATGAGCTGCTTGTATATTTTGGAAATTAATCTTTTGTCAGTTGTTTCATTTGCTATTATTTTCTCCCATTCTGAGGGTTGTCTTTTCACCTTGGTTATAGTTTCCTTCGCTGTGCAAAAGCTTTTAAGTTTAATCAGATCCCACTTGTTTACTTTTGGTTTTATTTTCATTACTCTAGGAGGTGGGTCATAAAGGATCTTGCTTCACATCATCGAGTGTTCTACCTATGTTTTCCTCTAAGGATTTATAGTTTCTGGTCTTTCATTTAGGTCTTAAATCCATTTTGAGTGTATCTTTGTGTATGTTATTGGGAAGTGTTCTAATTTCATTCTTTTATATGTAGCTCTCTAGTTTTCCCAGCACCATTTATTGAAGAGGCTGTCTTTGCCCCATTGTATATTCTTGCCTCCTTTGTCAAAAATAAGGTACCCACAGGTGCCTGGGTTTATTTCTGGGATTTCTATCTTGTTCCATTGGTCTATATTTCTGTTTTTGTGCCAGTACCATACTGTCTTGATGACTGTAGCTTTGTAGTATAATCTGAAGTCAGGAAGGCTGAATCCTCCAGTTTCATTCTTCTTTCTCAAGACTGCTTTGGCTATCCAGGGTCTTTCGTGTCTCCATATGAATTGTGAATTTTTTTTGTTCTAGTTCTGTGAAAATTGTCATTGGTAATTTGATAGGGATCACACTGAATCTGTAGATTGCACTTGGTAGTCTAGTCATTTCCACAGTACTGATTCTTCCTACCCAGGAACATGGAATATCTCTCCATCTGTTTCTGTCATCTTTGATTTTTTTCATTAGTGTCTTATTATTTTCTGTGTACAGTTCTTTTTTCTCCTTAGGTAAGTTTTTTCCTAGATATTTAATTCTTTTTGTTGCAAGGGTGAATGGGATTGATGCCTTAGTTTCTCTTTCTGATTTTTCATTGTTAGTATATAGAAATGCAAGTGATTTCTGTGCATTGATTTTGTATCCTGCAATTTTGCTAAATTCACTGATTAGCTCTAGTAATTTTCTGATACTATCTTTAGGGTTTTCTATGTACAGTATCATATCATCTGCAATGAGGGCTTTATTTCTTCTTTTCCAATCTGGATTCCTTTAATTTCTTTTTCTTCTCTGATTGCTGTAGCTAGGACTTCCAGAACTATGTTGAATAATAGTGGACACCCTATTAAATAATAGGACACTCTTAAATAAAGTGGACACCCTTGTTTTGTTCCTGATCTTAGGGGGAATGCTTTCATATATAATTAGCAACTTTTAAAATCACTTCTTGCAAACTTCCTTCTCATCTTAAAACAGAGGATCAGTTACATTTTCATGGCTACTGTATGGAGGAGTAGGGAAACTCTGAACTCACCTCCTCCCATGCGTGCATCAAAATTAAACTACTTAGAGAGCTAACTATCTATGGGAATGACCTGAAGACAAGCAGAAAAGATTTTATATAACTAAAAGCATAAAGAAAAAGCCACAAGAAGACAGGCAAGAAGGACAGAGATACAATCTAGTCAGGACCCCCAGCCCAGGATCAGTGACCCACAAACACGAGGGAAATCATAGTCATAGAGGTCCTCCATAAGGAGCATGTGTCCAAGCCACACATAGGGCTCTCGGCCCAGGAATCCTGCACAGAAAAGATGAGGCCCCAGAAGTCGAGCTTTGAAAAGGAACAGGGCATGTTTGGAAGAGCCAGAGGGCTATGGACAACAGAGACTGCACTCTTAAAGGATGTGTGCAACATCTCACATATGCAAAGTCCCAGTGGAGAGGCAGTCGTTTGAAAGGCACCTGGGTCAGACTCGGTTAATGCCGTTGCAGAGCCTCCCACAGAGACGAGAGGCGGCTGAGACTCCCGTGGGCAACGAGACACTGGTGGCTATTTGTGGAATCTCCGTCTCCTGAGCTGACACCAGCAGTGGCAAGTGCCGTTTTGGAATCCTCTCCCGAGCCCACTAGTGCCAGGAAGCACCACCATCCAGGCTTCCCAGGTGGCACAGTGGTAAAGAATCCACCTGCCAGTACAGGAGATGCAAGAGATGAGGGTTCAATCCCTGGGTCAGGAAGATCCCCTGGAGGAGGAAATGGCAACCCACTCCAGTATTCTTGCCTGGGAAATCCCATGGACAGAGGAGCCTGGCGGGATACAGTGCTGGGGTCACAGAGGCAGACACAACTGAGCACATACGCATAATAACAACATCCAGCAGTGGGTCCACAACAGGCATACACCCCAGGTCACACAGCCAGCCAGCTGGGGGTCAGGCCCCCCCGCCAGCTCACTCACAGTGGGGGCCCAGCCACAGCATGCCTCAACATCACTCACCACCAGGGAAATGCAAATAAGAACCACAATGAAGTATACCTCACACGTGTCAGAATGGCTATAATCCAAAAGGCGACATCACAACTATCAGTAACAAACGTTAGGGAAGATGCAGAGGAAAGGGAATCCCGGTGCACTGTTGGTGGAATTGTTAACTGGTGCAGCACTGAGGTTCCTCCAAAAATTAAAAACAGAGCTACCATAAAGTCCAGCAACTTCACTTCTGGGTATTTACCCCAAGAAAATAAAAGCATGAAAAAGATATATGCCCTCCTATGTTCACTGCGGCATTATTTACAATAGCCAAGGAATGGAAACAATCAAAGTGTCCTCTATAGATGAGTCAATGAAGAAGATGCAGTATATACATATACAATGGAATATCTATTTTTCATTAAAAAGTGAAATCTTACCATTTGTGATAACTTAGATGAATCTAGAGGGTATTAAGTGAAATAAGTCAAAGACAAAACTGTATGACTGCACTTATATCTGGAATCTACAAAACAAACAAAATGAAATCAGACCCATAGAGACAGAAAAGTAAGAGGCGGTTGCCACAGAAGGAATGGAAGGTTGAGGGAATGAATAATATAGGTGAAAGAAATTAGGAGGTACAAAATTCCATTTATAAAATAAATAAGTCATAGGATATAATATACGGCATAGGGAATATGGTAATAATACTGTAATATCTTTGGTTACTAGACTTAACATGGTGATCACTTCAAAGTGTATTTCAATGTCAAACGAATATACTGCACACCTGAAACTAAAATTGTACAGTGTATCAACTATATTTCAATTAAAAATAAAAATTTTAAAGAAAAGTTTATTTTATAAGATACATTTTAAAAAATCACCGGATTGAGGGAATTCAATTCTTTGGGTGCTAAAACGATGATGCAAGATATTTAAATAGTTGCATCACTTTGCCATTCCAGAACCAATCCCAAATGTCATGTACAACCCATCAGTTTCTGCCATTTGCTTATTTACAAATTTACTTCCTTTTATAATTTACTTCCTTTCACAATGTATCACTTAACAATGATTGTACTAGAAGAGAATGGAAGATGAATGAGATTCATCATGAACCAATCAGAGCAGAAAAAGCAGACTTACCATCTCTTCGGTTTAACCTTGCAAACCCAGGACCATGAGTGCTAGAGAGCTCAGAAGAACTGCTGAATGATGCTTGAGACAAGGTAGACACCAGAGGGTCATCACAATTATCTGCCAAAAGGAAAAATTCCACATTCAGGTTAGTAGCCTGCTGACAGCTTACTAGGATTCAATAGATAAAACAAATAAAGAAAATAAAACAAATAAACCTAACAATATGCCCACTGCTTATATATAGTAAACACTCAACAAGAGAAAAAGAATTTAAAGACAGGACAATATGGAAATGGAGAAAGAAAACTACATAGAAATTACAAAATAGTATTTTGAGGTAGAAACAGTTTACTTAAACAAGAAACAAAAATATCTCATCAGTATACCTAATTTACACAAATAAATGTATATTATTTAACTACATTAAAAGTAAGAACTTAGAGCTGTCAAAAGACAGGTGAAGTGAAGTAACAACATGAGCAAAGTATTCCTGGAACAGTTTACAATTAGTTTTGCAAATGAAGGGAAACAAAACAAAAAATAAGGAGAAACAAAAACTCCTTTCAAATCAGTTAGAAAACACACTAGGAAAAAATGACACAAAACCAGAGCAGAGAGTTCACAGCACAGAACCACTTTAAAATGATACTCAAACTCAAAGCGTAAATTAACACTACTATTAGATACTATTTTACAGAGCTTCCCTGGTGGCTCAGACCTTAAAGCGTCTGCCTGCAGCACGGGAGACCCGGGTTTGATCCCTGGGTTGGGAAGATCCCCTGGAGAAGGAAATGGCAACTCACTCCGGTATTCTTGCCTGGAAAATCCCATGGACAGAGGAGCCTGGTGGGCTACAGTCCATGTGGGTGCAAAGAGTCGGACACGACTGAGAGACTTCACTTTCACTTCACAGACAGTAGGCCAGCAAGATTTAATACATCTGACAACACCAGATGGTCTAGACAATGTGGGCCAAGAGAAGCTCCAACATCCTGCCAGTGGCAGTGTACACATGAGAATCTACTTTAAAAAAAAAAACAATTTATCATCAGCTTGCTTATTTTGAACCTCTGCTTCCCAAGGCCCATCGCCCCGCTGACAGGTATGTCCGCCTCGGCAGAGCCGCCGGATAAGGGTGTTACACAAATGCTAGAGTTAACTATCTGCCATCAGGAAAGCGGGGAGCGTTCACCTAGAGCAGCTCTTGTGTTTGTTCACAGGGATACGTGTGCAGTTTCTAGCAACAATGCTCATAGCAGCAAAAACGGACAATCTGAACATTTACTGATCATATAAGAGATAAATAAATCACAGTACTTTTCACAATGGAATAACATACAGCAGTAAAAGGAACTACACCAACGGACACCAAAAGAAAAAACAAAAAGGTGCGATCTTAGAAATACAAATTTTAATGGAAAAATTGCTATAGAAGACCATATAATATATGTTGATAGCTTTGAGAATCTTAAAAACAAGCAAAGCTAAATAAAACATTATTTAGGGACATATGTGATGAGGAAAATACTATTAAAAAACTAAGAAATGAAAAGCTCAGAATTCAAGACAGTGGTCACTTCTGAAGGAAGGCAGGGTGTGTGTGTGTGTGTGTGTGTGTGTGTGTGTACATTCCCATACATACGTGTATATATCAATAGGTATATAAGGGTATATATGAAATACATATATACATGTCTTATTATCTATTCTATTATGTATGTCACATAGCCAATAAAAGGGAAGGCACAAACACTAAGGAAAAGTGTAAGAATAGTCTCATGTTGACATTTTATTCAGCTAACTCTTCATTTCATGCAGTCTTTAGATTTTCACATTATATAATTACTAAACGGTAGCCATTTTTGCTCTTACCAGATAATATTTCTCTTATATTTAGGATTTAACATATGTTGGTAATTAAAAATCATGCACGATTATTGTCACAATTTTTAATTTAACAATGAACATTTTAATTTAAATAAATCTAGGAATTACATGGAGAAGGCAATGGCACCCCACTCCAGTACTCTTGCCGGGAAACTCCCATGGACGGGGGAGCCTGGTAGGCTGCAGTCCATGGTGTCACGAAGAGTCAGACACGACTGAGAGACTTCGCTTTCACTTTTCACTTTCATGCATTGGAGAAGGAAATGGCAACCCACTCCAACGTTCTTGCCTGGAGAATCCCAAGCACGGAGAAGCCTGGTAGGCTGCCATCTACGGGGTCGCACAGAGTCAGACACGACTGAAGCGATTTAGCAGCAGCAGGAATTACATAGATTCACCTGAAATTTTGTGAAGTCTATGCATTTGGAACATGGTTTTTTTTTTAACTGTCACTAGTTGTTTTATTGCTTAAATATTCAAACTACAATATTCTTCTGCAGTGCTGCTATTTGAAATATACACTTCTCCTTCAAGTTAAAGGTTTAAAGTATAAATGGTTAGTAAAAATTTACCAACTTCACATTTGAATGCTTTTCAAAAGAATTTGCTAAAGATAGCATTCATTTTTTAGGATTGTCTCATTTTCATTTAAAGTCCACTTTTTCTTCTTTCACATCTTAAATTCTTTAACTCTTAAAACAGACTGATAACTGGTTCAGAGTTCCTGCATGTCTATCGATCGGCTTAAGTACTGACACTGTCAATCCCGTTGTAATTCAAGTGTTAAGAATGGAGCTGGAGGAATCAACCTACCTGACTTCAGGCTCTACTACAAAGCCACAGTTATCAAGGCAGTATGGTACTGGCACAAAGACAGAAATATAGATCAATGGTACAAAACAGAAAGCCCAGAGATAAATCCACGCACATGTGGACACCTTATCTTTGACAAAGGAGGCAAGAATATACAATGGATTAAAGATAATCTCTTTAACAAGTGGTGCTGGGAAATCTGGTCAACCACTTGTTAAAGAATGAAACTAGAACACTTTCTAACACCATACACAAAAATAAACTCAAAATGGATTAAAGATCTAAATGTAAGACCAGACACTATAAAACTCCTAGAGGAGAACATAGGCAAAACACTCTCTGACATACATCACAGCAGGATTCTCTATGACCCACCTCCCAGAATATTGGAAATAAAAGCAAAAATAAACAAATGGGACCTAATTAACCTTAAAAGCTTCTCCACATCAAAGGAAACTATTAGCAAGGTGAAAAGGCAGCCTTCAGAATGGGAGAAAATAATAGCAAATGAAGCAACTGACAAACAACTAATCTCAAAAATATACAAGCAACTCCTACAGCTCAACTCCAGAAAAATAAACGACCCAATCAAAAAATGGGCCAAAGAACTAAATAGACATTTCTCCAAAGAAGACATACAGATGGCTAACAAACACATGAAAAGATGCTCAACATCACTCATTATCAGAGAAATGCAAATCAAAACCACTATGAGGTACCATTTCACGCCAGTCAGAATGGCTGCGATCCAAAAGTCTATAAGCAATAAATGCTGGGGAGGGTGTGGAGAAAAGGGAACCCTCTTCCACTGTTGGTGGGAATGCAAACTAGTACAGCCACTATGGAGAACAGTGTGGAGATTCCTTAAAAAACTGGAAATAGAACTGCCTTATGATCCAGCAATCCCACTGCTGGGCATACACACTGAGGAAACCAGAAGGGAAAGAGACACGTGTACCCCAATGTTCATCGCAGCACTGTTTATAATAGCCAGGACATGGAAGCGACCTAGATGCCCATCAGCAGATGAATGGATAAGAAAGCCGTGGTACATATACACAATGGAGTATTACTCAGCCATTAAAAAGAATACATTTGAATCAGTTCTAATGAGGTGGATGAAACTGGAGCCTATTATACAGAGTGAAGTAAGCCAGAAAGAAAAACACCAATACAGTATATTAATGCATATATATGGAATTTAGAAAGATGGTAACAATAACTCTGTGTACGAGACAGCAAAAGAGACACTGATGTATAGAACAGTCTTAGGGACTCTGTGGGAGAGGGAGAGGGTGGGGAGATTTGGGTGAATGGCATTGAAACATGTATAATATCATATATGAAACGAGTCTCCAGTCCAGGTTCGATGCACGATACTGGATGCTTGGGGCTGGTGCACTGGGACGACCCAGAGGGATGGTATGGGGAGGGAGGAGGGAGGAGGGTTCAGGATGGGGAACACATGTATACCTGTGGCGGATTCATTTCGATATTTGGCAAAACTAATACAATTTGTAAAGTTTAAAAATAAAATAAAATTAAAAAAAAAAAAGAAGTGTAGACATAAAAAGACATAACAGTTCGTGAAGTGTTACACTCAAGCAACAACCAGAATGCTTCCGTATGCTGTGGAAACTATGATGTATGTGTTTGTGTGCACAAATGAGCACATACATGTATGGCGAGTGTGCATGTGTGGGTGTTGTGTCAACCGAAACTATAATAACTTGTGAATCACTATCAGTATTCGGGTATAAATGTGACCCAAAAAAGCTAGGCTGTTTCACTGCAATTCACAGTCAATTATGCAGATTCAACTCCATGATTCAGATGTAAAATGACTCTCTAGTGCAATCACTCTAGAGGTCATACACTTATTGCACATTTGTTTTTGCCACTATAAATTGAGAATCAATACTGTTCTATTTTTAGCTTAAAAAGAATGAGATTAATCTAAGAGAAGGGGTGTTTACCCCATCTGTGGGAAGAAGGACACGTGATATGGGAAAGGGATCAGCGGGGTGGGCAGGGTGGAGTTGGGGGCGGGGGGCGGGTGGTGGGGGGGAGCCGGGAATAGACGAGGGCTGCAGTGTCAGCTACAGTTCTAGCTGTCGGCCTGAGTTGTGGTTGCATGAGTATATACATTTCCCCACAATCTGTGGCATGTTTAGCAGTAAATATTCTAAAGTTATCCTTACATAGAACTAATAATAATGAACACACGCGTTCAGTGAGCACTCTGCTAAGAACTTAGAACCGTTTCACACGTGTGAAGTGAAGTATAAGTCGCTCAGTTCTGTCGGACTCTTTGGGACCCCATGGACTATAGAGCCCATGGAATTCTCTAGGCCAGAATACTGGAGTGGGTAGACTTTCCCTTCTCCAGGGGATCTTCCCAACCCAGGGATCGAACCCAGGTCTCCTGCATTGCAGGGGGATTCTTGTCCAGCTGAGCCACAAGGGAAGCCCAAGAATACTGGAGTGGGTAGCCTATCCCTTCTTCAGCAAATCTACCGATTTTTACCATTCCTCTTTGAGATACTAATATTACTTTAGATGAGGTAAAATTGAGACACAGAATTTGGTTAATTTGCTCATCTCCTTGTGATGAGATCATGATATATTTAAATACTACATCAGATCATCCTAATATCTGGTCCCTTCACCAAGTACATATGTAATATATGTAAATATATACTATATGTATGTACTATACAGATAGTTATATATTAGTAACAATGTATTATATACATCTAATATGTATATGTATAATATTTATACTTATGCATAATACATAGCACAGTATAGTTATACTAAAGTGTCATGCATTTATTATATATATACAATTATGCATATAATATATATTTACAACTATAATGCATATATGTACAGGCATGACATACATATATTACAATATACATATGCGTATTACAAAATGTATGTGTATACATATGTATATATAGTATACTGCCAGGAGCCAGCGTGAGGACCTCCGCCCGTGGTAAAGGTCATGAGGAAGGAGGCTCGACATACGCAAAGGCGGGATCGAGCCTCAGGAGTCCCCCTGGAAATTCTCAAGCATCTACCCCCAAAACCAGAGCCTGCCTACTTTACTACTTTGTGCTCTCACCTACACCTCTGACTTTACGGGGGGCTGTCCCCCACCACCTCTTTCGGAGAAGGAGTTAACTTACAGCTCCAGTTAATAATAATTCCTGGGTGTGATAGGAGTGTTTCAACCTACAAACTCCTCTGAAGGTTCTCTAGCCTGCCTGACAGGTTTGTCCGGCCACATGTGATTGCTCACAGCCTCCCAACTGTGAGAGGCACGAGATGCTTTAAACCTTCTAAAAACAGGTTCTTTAGAGAAGTTAGAAAACTATTAGTATAGTATAGTGGGCTGATTAGAAATTGTATTGGTGAAGGGTTTTTCATTTGTTGAGCCAATGTTTACTGCTAAGTCTCCACATCCCCTGCCCTTATACACATTAATGAATATATAGAAGAAATAAGTATTAACCTTTGATATTAATCACGTTGGGCCTTAGGCTAAGCAAATTCTTTCCTTAATTAAAACCCACTACACCCTCACCCTATAGAAATGTAACTTTATCTGGTACCTTCGGAAGGTGGCGCCTGTTTTAAGAATAATCACCCCTGGAGAAATAAGTGTTCTGGTTGACTGACCACTGTCACAAGGAGAGGGTCATAAATTGTCAGCAGGCCCCCTGGCCAGGAGATGATGTAACACCCCTAAGACCTCTGTATACATCTGTATGAAGCACCTGACTTTAATAACAGTCAGGACTGCTGACCCTGCGTGACTTTTTTTTTTAATTTTATTTTATTTTTAAACTTTACAAAATTGTATTAGTTTTGCCAAATATCGAAATGAATCTGCCACAGGTATACATGTGTTCCCCATCCTGAACCCTCCTCCCTCCTCCCTCCTCATACCATCCCTCTGGGTCGTCCCAGTGCACCAGCCCCAAGCATCCAGTATCGTGCATCGAACCTGGACTGGCGACTCGTTTCATACATGATATTATACATGTTTCAATGCCATTCTCCCAAATCTTCCCACCCTCTCCCTCTCCCACAGAGTCCCTAAGACTGTTCTATACATCAGTGTCTCTTTTGCTGTCTCGTACACAGAGTTATTGTTACCATCTTTCTAAATTCCATATATATGCATTAATATACTGTATTGGTGTTTTTCTTTCTGGCTTACTTCACTCTGTATAATAGGCTCCAGTTTCATCCACCTCATTAGAACTGATTCAAATGTATTCTTTTTAATGGCTTAGTAATACTCCATTGTGTATATGTACCACAGCTTTCTTATCCATTCATCTGCTGATGGACATCTAGGTCGCTTCCATGTCCTGGCTATTATAAACAGTGCTGCGATGAACACTGGGGTACACGTGTCTCTTTCCCTTCTGGTTTCCTCAGTGTGTATGCCCAGCAGTGGGATTGCTGGATCATAAGGCAGTTCTATTTCCAGTTTTTTAAGGAATCTCCACACTGTTCTCCATAGTGGCTGTACTAGTTTGCATTTCCACCAACAGTTTAAGAGGGTTCCCTTTTCTCCTGCGTGACTTTTTTTTTTTTTTTTTTTTTTTTTTTAAAGTTGAATGTCTGTTTTTATTTATTTTTTTTTTTTTTATTTTTATTTTTTTTTTTTTAATTTTATTTTATTTTTAAACTTTACATAACTGTATTAGATTAGCCTGCGTGACTTTTGTATAACATCTCAGTGTATAAAAACAGACCCTGGAAAAATAAAAAATGGGATCAGTTCCTCGAAAGACTGGTCTCCCCATGTCGTTTTCTCTCCTTCTGGCTGAATTATCTGGAACGTGGAGGCTCGTCAAGCCTACTAACTATGCCTGGGCTTCTAAGATCTGACCAGGGAGGCCTTAGTGTCTCCTCTCCTTCAGGAGAATGGGAGGACGCCTGCAGCCTACGTAGGTGACGTAAATTCCTTGCCTTGGAATTTTACTAGCTTTCCACGTAAACCAAGTTATTCAGCCTCTTTTCTCCACTGAATTTTTCTACTGAGCTATCCTCATTCTATTACTCTTTATATCTCTAATTAATATTTAATTAAAGCTATCGTATCCTGATTGCCGAAGCCGTCTCTCCTTCGAATTTCCCTGGATCCACCAGGGCTGGACCCCGGCAGCATACACAAGCTGACCCTGTATAAATGCTAAGTTGGCCATCAATCATAAGTTTAACTGATGGCGTAGACTTATTCTGTGGCCTTCTTAGGTAGGCCCCGGGGATGGCCCTCCAAAGGCTCCCCCTCCTTCTTGAAAGCACCCTATCTCACTACCTCTAGAGTCCAAGGAAGCAATGGCATAGGGCACAGCATCCAGGTGAGGAAAGAGGGAGGAAGTGCTGGAGCCTAGCAGGGGCCAGAAGAAAAGAGAGGATACTGTTTCCAAGCTGAGGAGAGCTGTAGGCATTTATCCACAGAAATACAGACTTATGTATTTATGTGTAAATATTTTTATATTCACATATTACATATGTATTAATATACATGTATTTACTTCCATATATTATAATATTTATATTATACATACATGTGACATACATTCTTCACTTGTACATACAATATGTAGTATAATTTCATGTGCTCAGTCACTCAGTCATATCCAACTCTTCTGTGACCCCATGAACTGTAGCCCACCAGGCTCCTCTGTCCATGGGATTTCCCAGGCAAGAATACTGTAGTGGGTTGCCATTCCCTTCTCCAGGGGATCTTCCCAACCCAGGAATTGAACCCAGGTCTCCTGCATTGCAGCAGATTCTTTACCATCTGAGCCACCAGGGAAACCCTTGAAGTATCCCTGAGACAAATATTGTATGGCATTACTTATATGTGGACATGCTCAGTCATGTCCAACTCTTTGTGACACCATGGACTGTAGCCCACCAGGCTCCTCTGTCCATGGGATTTCCCAGGCTAGAATACTGGACCGGGTTGCCATTTCCTTCTCCAGAGGATCTTCCTGACCCAGGATTGAACCTGCATCTGTTGCATTGGTAGGAGGATTCTTTACCACTGAGCCACCAGGGAAGCCCAAAAGGGACACAGTAGAGTGTGAAACACTTCAGTCACCAGTGAAATTTAAAAACACTGTCATCAAGGGGGAAGGCTTCTACAAATCAAAAGGGTAGCAAGGTATGTTTGGTTAATTTGTGTTTTTTTCTATCAGAGGAAGAAACGAACATCACTCTTTCTACTCTATGCTTTTTCAAAATGATATTACTCTTTATACAACTTTTCATAGTCATATTAGAATTTCCACATTAAACTTGATATATAGTGAGAAATAATAATAATGTATAACATATAACTTAATACATTAAATTATAATTATTAAGTTATACATTATTAATACATAATAATGAATGATGTATAATATAATAATGTATATTATTATTTTGTCTTTTTGTAATTACAGAATTTTTGTTAATTTTTTCATATATTTGTTTTGATTCACTTTTTTAGAGAATTATATTAGAATATACATATCTATACATATTACTATACATACATAATTATTTTAGAATATACATTCACCCTGGAGGGGGCATGGCAACCCACTCCAGTACTCTTGCCTGGAGAATCCCCATGGACAGAGGAGCCTGGCGGGCTACAGTCCCTGGGGTCTGAAAGAGTTGGACATGACAGAGTGACTGAGCACACACACACACACACACACACACACATTCTAAGGGAAAAAATTACCTGCAATACGATCCGTACTAAGATAATAGGTGTATGTTATTGGCTGTTTATGTTCTTGGTGATGTATGTGTATTAAATACCGACAAATACCTTACACCATTTGATACTATTAATTCCATTGTACGATTGAGGAGGAAGGGACACAGTAGTTAAACGATTTACCCAAAGTCACAGAGCTGCTGTTCTGAGGCACACACTGTTGAAATTGGTAATCTAAAGTATACTTGCAAAAATAGGGCTGATTTTCAGTAACATTCAGCTTAGTTGCCACTGAGTAAAACAACTTTCTCTGTTATTTGGAAGACCTGCTGAAATCAGTTGCATGCTTCCTGACGAATCACGTTTCCCATGGAAAACTCACTACAGAAGGGTAGGACAGGGCAGAAAAGGACAAGCAGGAAAGATGCTTAATACCTTCAGAAACTTTCCATACGCCAGAGGTGAGGCCTCCCCTGGGAGCTGTAGAGACATTGCATCTCAGTCGTTTCCGAAAACAGTTGACTGTTTAGACCTATTAGAATCCAAACATTCCATTGACAGATTGAGGATTAGTAATGCCTTTCCCTTCAAGAAATCTATTTCCTTAAAACGCTTTATTCCAATCTGTATTATTGAAATTGTCATTCAGTTGAAGTTGGAAATAATGGACTAATTTAGGAAAAGTGTGGAATTTTGCTGACATACATCAAAAATATTGCATACAAGGCAAGCTTTCATCCCCAAAGTGAGAATACAATATTGTTCTTTAACCATAAGTCCAACCTGAGTTAGTTCTACAGATTATTCAGGTCCAGTTTCACTTCAGAAGGAGTCCCATCTTCCGGCCCTAGCATGACACAGGATCCAGACCCTGATAACCACTCCTGCCCAATGAGAGACCAAATATACAAATGGACAATGACCATACTTTTGACCATGTGCAAAAATAGAACCTCATAATCTGTAGCAACAAGCCCAGGAGCCAACCTACTATCCTCAGTAGCCTGTACAGGAAACCAAACAATAACTGCTGTAGCAACTGGCTCCAAATAGCCAACACTTGGTAAATACCTTACATCTTCCCAACTTGTGTGCCTGCTTCCAACTTGTGTGAGTGTGTGCTCAATTGCTCAGTTGTGTCTGACTCTTGGCGACCCCATGGACTGTAGCTTGCCAGGCTCCTCTGTCCAGGGGATTAACCAGGCAAGAATACTGGCTCAGGTTGCCATTTCCTCCTCCAGGGGATCTTCCCAACCCAGGGATGAAACTTGCATCTCTTATGTTTCCTGCATTGGTAGGCAGATTCTTTACCACTGAGACACCTGGACTGGATAAATCTCTGCCAAATACAAAGGAACCGAAATATGTACACCTAATCAATCACATAGGATGGCTCACTCCTGATTACCATGTCTACAGTGTCCCCCTGCAAACAGCTTGCAATCAAAGCATACATGATGCCTTCTTTTGTGTGTTTTTTTTTCCCCACAATATAGCTTTCCCTCACCCCCTGCCAGCATTTGAGTCTCTGCAGAACACAAGTGATGGTAGCTGACTCCCTTGCTATAGCAAGCTCTGAATGAAGAGTCTGTGCTCTCAACGAAGGAAACTATAAACAAGGTGAAAAGCCCTCAGAATGGGAGAAAATAATAGCAAACAAAACAACTGACAAAGAATTAATCTCCAAAATATATAAGCAGCTCATGCAGCTCAATACCAGAAAAATGAACAATCCAATCAAAATGTGTGCAAAAGACCTAAACAGACATCTCTTCAAAGAAGACATACAGATGACTAACAAACTAATGAAAAGACGCTCAACATCACTCATTATTAGAAAAATGAAAATCACACCCACAATGAGTTATCATCTCACCCTGGTCAGAATGGCCATCGTCAAACAGTCTACAAACAATAAATGCTGGAGAGGGTATAGAGAAAAGGGAATCCTCTTACACTGTTGGTGGGAATGCAAACTCGTACAGCCACTATGGAGAACAGTGTGGAGATTCCTTAAAAAACTGGAAATAGAACTGCCATACGACCCAGCAATCCCTCTGCTGGGCATACACACTGAGGACACCAGAACTGAAAGAGACATGTGTACCCCAATGTTCACTGTAGCACTGTTTACAATAGCTAGAACATGGAAGCAACCTAGATGTCCATTGGCAGATGAATGGACAAGGAAGTTGTGGTACATATTACTCAGCTATAAAACGGAATGCATTTGAGTCAGTTCTAATGAGGTGGATGAACTTAGAGCCTATTATACAGAGTGAAGTAAATCAGAAAAAGAAAGACAAGTACAGTATATTAACGCATATATATGGAATTTAGAAAGACAGTTCTGATGATCCTACATGCAGGGTGGCAAAGGAAACACAGATGTAAAGAACAGACTTTTGGACTCAGAGGAAGAAGGTGAGGGTGGGATGATTTGAGAGTATAGCATTGAAACATGTATATCACCATATATAATGATGGTAATGATGACCAGTGCGAGTTTGATGCATGAAGCAGGGCACCCAAAGACAGTGCATGGGGACAACCCAGAGAGATAAGATGGGGAAGAAAGGAGGGGGTTTCAGGATAGGGGGGACACATGTATACCTGTGACTGATTCATGTTGATGTATGGCAAAAGCCATCATAATTTTGTAATTATCCTCCAATTAAAATTAATTAATTGGAAAAAAAGTCTGTGCTTTTTCTCATTTCGGTGGCCTTCATTGATTTCCATGTCAATGAGGTCCTCCCAGCTATGCAGGTTCATCCTCACAGTTATAACCACCCTAAGCATTCACTCAGCACATCAAAGAAACGCCACAGAAGCCCATCCTAAGAATTTACAGAAGTCCCAGTTTATGTTTGAAAAGTAGCATCAATCTCTTGATTTTATATATATATATATATATATATATATATATATATATATATATATATCACTTTTATGGAACATGCACCTATAGTAATTCATCCTAGCTACAGAGTATTGTGTTGACCAAAAACCGTTTTCTGGAACAATCTGAACAACCTTTCTGGCCAATCCAATACAATCACGGAGGGAGGTTTATAACTTGCCCATGACTTGCCCTATTCCAGGTCGCTATGACTTGCTTTGTCTGGGGTGTAGTTTAGCCAGGACCATGCTAATTTGGAAACCACTAAAATAGACTTGCAAATTAATTTCTACCCAATGGAGAGCTTTGTTCCTTTTGCAAACCTCTTTATGCTTTTTGTACTGTTTCATGAAGCTATTTAAAGATTGAAGAAATGGCTGTGGTATCACACCCCATCCCTTCTCCCTGTGTAAGTATGTCAACTGGCAGTGTGTGCAGGCAGCTACCACATAGTGACATTCTGGTGAGAAAAAAGAAAAAAGAAATTGTAAGGAGTAGTGATGATACAACTGGGCATGAATAAAATATAAGTTTTCATAAGAGTAGGTGACAAAATATGGGCCTATCCTGATTTTTCTCTCTCATCATTACCTAAAATAACATTTAACTCAATTAGCTACCACTGAGTATAGATCACTGCTAAATTCCTTAGCTTGTATACTGATCTGTCTTTGACATGAAAATTAACATTCACTGAGGATACCACTGTTAGATATAAGACAAGCATGAGCTTCTAACTTTGTCAATCAGTCGCTTAAATCTAAAAAATAACATATTGCTGCAACTCAAAACAAGTAAATATTTATCAGTATTTTTTCTAGAGCTGAGTCAAAGACAAAAATGATTTTCTAGTTTTCAAGAATTCATTTCTGGTAGCAGCCTATAAGTTTCTATGCATTTTCTTCTACATAAGCCATGGGTGATTTATATATACATACTCATATATATACACATATGTATAAATATGTATATATGCACATATATATCTAGGCATATATATATATATAATATATATAAATACTCTTTGATGTTAATAGGATAAACTTTCACTTGGAAGCAAACATTGGCTTACATACCCCAAATTACAGCCTTGAATAGCTTTCCCAGTTAATGGATTAATGGGAAGGCAGTTAACTTTTAATGACAGCACAGCTGGAGGCTGATTGATTTTAGAGGTTTAATAGCAACTATTCAAAGTCCAGGTATTAGGACAAGGAGACCTACAAATTCACCAAACAAAACCGTCCAAAGGTGAAAGGGTGGAAGAAATAATTAAAAAGTAGAGACAGTATCAGAGTTCTAGGAATCTGTACACAACACAAGCCTTTACTGACAGATAAATGACCACATGTGACACCATGATGATGTTCCTGAATCTAAGTGCCTCCTGCTCGCTGTACAACAGGCCAGTATATAAAGAGACAAGTTGTTGGGGTGGGGAATAGCAACTTTCTTTGAAAAGCTGGCAGAGCGAAAAGATGGTAGACTCATTGCCTGATGGAATTCAGGCTTCTTCCAAGAAGGGCACAAGTAAAATCAAACTTTTCCTGGTTCTGGCCAGCCTCCAAGGGGATGTGTTAATTTCTTCCTCCCTGCTGTCATTCACTGGTGGGCCTGGTCAAGATGTTTCCTGTGAGCTAAACAAGGATATTTTAGCTTAATGCACATTACCTAGGGGGCAGGGGCACCAGAGAAGGGCCTTTATGTATAAATTAAGTTTATAGGCAACATCCCTTTAGTGATTAACTTGCAAAAGAATGTAAAAGTTTCTTCTCTATTACAATAAATAGATTTAAGACTTGTAACCATATCTCAAATTCATTCTTTTTATGACCAAGTCTAAATTTCAGAACTGACTTTTGACTAAAAAAGGACTTAAAGAGAAAAGCTTTAAGCAAGTATAAAATTCAAAATCATTCAAATAATAGATTGCAGAATACACTAGGATTAAAACAGAGCTATAAAGGGTTCTCTCATAAATTTTGGATTTTTTTGGAGTGGAGGTGGGGAGAGTTTTAGAACATTAATAGGTGTGTAACATGGATATGATAAAGTATGCTTTGAATTAATGAAGAGGAAGCCCAGTCAAAAGAAAATGCTCATGTAAGATTAAAAATGCACAGTTGGAAAAAATGACAATAGAGTAAAAATGATGTTCACTAACATGAGGTTTATGCTGTTGACAATCTCAACATACAACATATAGTCAAGCAAGAAAAGTGATGAGAGGCTTAGAAAGTATCACATATAAATAAATCCAAGGAAGTTCTGTCTATACTTGCTCATACACAGATTCTGCAATGTACGCAAAGTGAGCTCATACGTAGGAGTTTATGTGAATCCTCATCCATTTATTGCAAACAATATAGATTAACTTGCCTTTAAACCTATGATAGAACAACTAAAGTCAAATGGCAATGAAGGTGAGTCTTTAAAAGAAAATAGGTTTAGATGTTGAGTGTAAAGAACTTTTCTTCCATCTTTTTCTTTCTAATAGGTTCATATAAAGACTCTGTGGAGTGATACTCATATTAATACAAACAACTTGTTTTTCACAGCCGAGGAACAGAGGCAGAGGAATGGCCACTGTATTAGATTCCTGTTGCTGCTGTAACAAATTACCACAAACTTAGTGTCTTAAAGCAACACAAATGTATTAGCTTACAGTTCAGGAGGTCAGAAGGCCAAAATTAGTTTCACCGAGCTAAAGTCAAGATATCAGCAGGGTGATATTCCTTCCCAAGCTCTACAGGAGAATCTGTTTCCTTCCCCTTTCCAGCTTGCAGAGGCCGACTGCATTGTGCACGGGCCTCTGATCTCTGCTTGCATCATCGTATCTTCTTCCTGACTGCCCTGCCTCCTTCTTACACTTATTCTTGTGATTATCCTGGACCCAACTGGATAATCCAAGATAATATCACCATCTCAAAAGCCTTAATCTAATCACATCTATGAAGTCCCTTTGCCAGTCACTTTGTAAGGTAACAAATTCAAAGACTCCAGGGATTAGGAGGTGGACATCCCTTAAAGGCCCTGTCCTAGCTACCACAACTGCCAAACTGTAGGTGTAGAATCAGAAATGTGATTTTTTTTTTCATATTCAAAACATTGCCCAGAGATTGTTAAAAGGTAGTTTTGAGTCTGGTGTAGTGACATATACTGCTTTGATGATGAGACTTTCTATTTTGAGTAAGCCATTGGAACTCACAATAATGGAATCCCCATGTGTGATTATAATTTGAGAGTGATAAGACTGGACCCTTGCCTACAAAGGTCTGTATAGTCAAAGCTTTGGTTTCTCCAGTAGTCATGTATGGATGTAGGAGTTGGACTATAAACAAGGCTGAGTGCTGAAGAATTGATGCTTTTGAACTGTGGTGTTGGAGAAGACTCTTGAGAGTCCCTTGGACTGCCAGGAGATCAAAGTACTCCATCCTAAAGGATATCAGTCCTGAATATTCATTGGAAGGACTGATGCTGAAGCTGAAGCTCCAATACTTTGGCCACTGGATGTGAAGACCCAACTCACTGGAAAAGATCCTGATGCTGGGAAAGACTGAAGGCAGGAGGAGAAGGGGACAACAGAGGATGAGATGGTTGGATGGCATCACCGACTTGATGGACATGAGTTTGAGCAAGCTCCAGGAGATTATGAAGGACAGGGAAGCCTGGCTTGCTGTAGTTCATAGGGTCACAAAAGAGTCAGACATGACTGAGCAACTGAACAACAATAACAAGACTGGGTCATTCCCAAAGTCACTTGGAATATTATCCTAACCATCTCCTCAATACACAAAGCTGAACGAGGTTCTTCTTTTCCTTGTGAGCGCCTGCTTCTTCACCAGGTTTCAGCCGTAGTTCCCCATTCTTTGTGAAACCTCCCCTCAATCACCGTTCCTCCCATCCCACAGGAGGGCCCCTTCTTAACCTGACTGGGCTTCTACTAGGACACCTTTCAGGTGATCTAGGTCTCCACTTGTTGGGACCAAAGTGGATGGTCAGTACCGTGAGTTACCTGTCACCTCTTTCAGAACCCAGAACATAGCACAGCACAGCACAGTGACGACAAGTCTAACCTCACAGCCATCCTCCAAGGGCCCAAGTCCTGCCCCTGCCAGTTACTGAAGGATCTTAGGCACTTTATTTAAACTTCTTCTTTCCACCTTTAAATGGGGATGATAGACTAAGGTGAGGTTTCTGAGAATTAAATGTCAGCATATCAGGAATATTGGTAGCTGGTATATAGTAAGTATTGTATAACTGTGATCACTACCTTAAATAATTACTAGTATAAATTCAAAACCTTTGGACTTCCCTGGTGGTCCAGTAATGAAGAATCTGCCAATGCAGGAGACAGAGGTTTGATCGCCAGTCCAGAAAGATTTTGCCTGCCATGGGGCAACTGAGCCTGTGCACCACAACTATTGAGCCTGTGCTCTTGAGCCCAAGAACTGCAACTACGGAGCCCGCATGGCCCAGCTCCTGAAGCCCGTGTGCCTAGAGCCCGCGCTTGGCAACAAGAGAGGCCACCACAATGGGAGGCCCGCACGCCGCAACTAGAGTGGCCCGGCTTGACGCAACTAGAGAAAGCCCACGTGCAGCGAAGACTCAGCAGAGCAAAAAATAAGTAAATAGATAAAATTATAAATTCAAACATTTCAAGAGTTGGAACTGAATAAAATTTAGCTGGCTATCTCATACAAAAATCTTATTGTAAGAATTAACCAAAAGAAAAAGAGAGGGCAGCCTTTTACATGTCCAATCACATTGTTAGCGTCCCTCTAAAAAAACTGGCACAGAATTATTAACCTAAAAAGGAAGTTAAATGTCCTTGGGATGCACTGTTTTTCTATTAAGGGATAATTTTTAAAGTTCCAAAAGGCACTATTTTTCTTTATATATCTTGAATTTTAGAGTCCTTTGCTTCATTTAATCCAGAAAAATAGAATTTAAGACCAAATGATGCAGAAATTGAGCCGCCGTGATTCATAAGGAAAGTGGAAAGGATTCAGAGGACACAGGCATCTCTTCATTTAGACATCTTTGATGATGTAGTTAGAATGTTCGGAGCATTCACGCTGTGCCCGGCTACCTCACACATGCGTGAAGTCAGAGCAATGATGACCTCCTGAGTATGTGCTATTTCCATTAACTGATTATTTTCAACCTGAAATTGCCATGTTTCAGACATTGATTCCTGGAGGGAAAATTGGGTAAGCCTCACTTCAGTTCCTGTTCTAGTCATATTAGATAATACTCTGACATTTCAGAACAAATACTCCATTTTATTACCAAATTATTTTGAGAGTTGTTATTTGTATCTCAAAATATCACACTTAAAGATGAAGGCTCAAGTCCTTCACAGTGATAAATTTTTTGGCAGATAAATACATTTTAATAGGTGAGTCCACAAAGGTATTTTAATAAACCGCTATGTCTAACTAAGGGGCAGGCCAGTGGGGGCAGAGGACAGAAGAAGATGACTAGAAACAATAAGCTTCTCTGCATGCTAACATAAAGTTAGATGGAGGATATTTCCAGTTCATTGGCTGAGATTATTCTGTTTGATCTCATAATTGAACAAGGGATGAGCTTGGCTGGCCTCCGGGGTTGATTTCCACTGTTTTTGGCAGCTTCCTTAAAAACTGGCTGAGCAGGTGTTAAGTCAGCTCAATGGGACAACAGGCCAATTCCAGTTCTAAGTTCTGGAACATTCCAACAAGACTACACTCCCACCAGAGAACCATCACTGTTTCAAGGACACTTGGCCCTTCCCCACCCCTGGTCTCCCACAGGTAGCATCTCAGCATGGCCACCAGAGCCAGATGTGTGAGCCACTCTGTAGACAGAGTTTAAGATGGCCCCAGAATTCTAGCCTGGTGAAGAACCTTGTATAATCCTCACCCCCCTCTCTCCTTGATTGCAGGCAAAACCTGTGAAAACCTAGTGATATGGGATATCACTCCTGTGATTAGGTTACATTATACAGCAGAAGAGATCATGCAGGTGTAATGAATTAAAATCCTTAATTTAGTTAACTTGAAGCCTTTAAGCGTAAAAGTCTTAAAGGCCAAAGATACAAAGAAGTCACAGAGGACCTGAAATAAGTAAAACTGTTTCCACTGTCCTTGTAGAACGCTGTCACGTGTTTCTTATAGAGGTCTCTAGGAGTTTAGAACACCCCCAAACTGACAGCAAGCATGAAACTGAGGGCCTCAGCTGCAAGGTAATTCTGCCAGTAAGCATGGAAGTTGGGAGAGGATTCCAAGTCTTAGATGAGACCACAGGATGCATCTTTCATCTCTTTAAAATTACTGTAACCCTGCCAACATCCTGATAACATTCTTTTGTAACTAAACCAATGCTGTTAACAACTAAATGAGTTTTACTGGCAACTCATTTACTTCTTGGTCTTTAAATGTTTACAAAAACACATATTATTTGCAAATAACACTTTTAAATCACTAATTTCATCTTAGATATATGTACTACATCCTGAATTAGAAATCCTACCATGATTTACTTTTGACCTTAAAATACAAATTCTTATGGCAGAAAGTGAAGAAGAACTAAAGAGCCTCTTGATGAAAGTGAAAGAGGAGAGTGAAAAAGTTGGTTTAAAGCTCAACATTCAGAAAACGAAGATCATGGCATCTGGTCCCATCATTTCATGGCAAATAGATGGGGAAACAGGGGAAACAGTGGAAACAGTGGCTGACTTTATTTTTCTGGCCTCCAAAATCACTGCAGATGGTGACTGCAGCCATGAAATTAAAAGACACTTAGTCCTTGGAAGGAAAGTTATGACAAACCTAGACAGCATATTAAAAAGCAGAGACATTATTTTGCCAACAAACATCCATCTAGTCAAGCTATGGTTTTTCCAGTGGTCATGTATGGATGTGAGAGTCGGACTGTGAAGAAAGCTGAGCGCCAAAGAATTGATGCTTTTGAACTGTGGTGTTGGAGAAGACTCTTGAGAGTCCCTTGGACTGCAAGGAGATCCAACCAGTCCATCCTAAAGGAGATCAGTCCTGGGTGTTCATTAGAAGGACTGATGATGAAGCTGAAACTCCCAATACTTTGGCCACCTCATGCGAAGAGTTGACTCACTGGAAAAGACCCTGATGCTGGGAGGGATTGGGGGCAGGAGGAGAATGGGGCGACAGAGGATGAGATGGTTGGATGGCATCACCGACTTGATGGACATGAGTTTGGGTGGACTCCGGGAGTTGGTGATGGACAGGGAGGCCTGGTGTGCTGCAGTTCATGGGGTCGCAAAGAGTCGGACATGACTGAGCGACTGAACTGAACTGAAAAAAATCTTTAAATATTTGTCATTTGACTATAGTACTTAATTAGCTTAAACATGAGCCAATTCCTTAGAATAAATCTCTCTATATGCACACAGCTTACTGCTTCTGTTTCTCTGGAGAAACTTGAAAATGGAGGAAAAAATTAGCTTAAAATAATCCTTGCAACTTAAAAGGGTGATGATAGTATTACAAATGGTCATGATGTGTCACGTTGCTTTTCCAGACTACCATGCTTAAAAACTGGTGATTCCCATAATAAAAGACAAAACTCAAGAGTCTCATTAAAAATATTTCTCTTTTCAATGCTAATTTTTTTATTTTTCTACTCCCCTTTCTCTGGAATTGGAAAGAATGGTGTATAGTTTTTACTTTGTTTTGATGTGAATAAGTTATCATTTTCATATTAATTCCTACAAAATGCTGTTGAGTTGACCAAGTATTTGTTACCTGTTCCCGCCATCATCACGCCAATATAAAAGACATCCTCTCCTTGGCCCATCATTCAGATAGATACTTCCCTAACATGTCATTGCATCTAATCTACCAGAAAGTGGCCTTGCAAGTAGCAGCTAAGGCATTAATAGGATGAACTGATCCATGCTGTTGTACCAAGGATATCTTAACTGGAGCCCTCTAGAGAAAAAGGCTAATAATAATAATAGTTACCTATACTGCATACAATGTCTTAGCCTTGTTAAATCCTTACAACAACCTTGTAAGGAAGATATTATCTCCATTTTCTAGATTGGGAATTGAAGGTCAGAGAATGTAAATTTCTTGCTGAAGACTTTAGACTTTTTTTTCTCCTATTCAACATCTTTACTTGAATGACTTCATTATGCTACAAGCACTTTGGCCTTGGAGTACAAAATGAAGCAGGTCAAAGGCTAACAGAGTTTTGCCAAGACAACGCACTGGTTATAGCAAACACCCTCTTCAAAAAACACAAGACTCTACACATGGACATCATCAGATGGTCAATACAGAAATCAGACTGATTATATTCTTTGCAGTCAAAGATGGAGCTCCATATAGTCAGCAGAAACAAGACCGGGAGCTGACTGTGGCTCAGATCATGAATTCCTTACTGCCAAATTCAGATTTAAATTGAACAAAGTAGGGGAAACCATTAGACCATTCAGGTATGACCTAAATCAAGTCCTATACAATTATACAGTGGAAGTGGCAACTAGATTCAAGGGATTAGATTTGATAGAGTTCCTGAAGAACTATGGATGGAGGTTCATGACACTGTACAGGAGTCAGGGATCAAGACCATCCCCAAGAAAAAGAAATGAAAAAGGCAAAATGGTTGTCCAAGGAGGCCTTATAAATAGCTGAGAAAAGAAAAGACACAAAAGGCAAAGGAGGAAAGGAAAGATATACCCATTACAAATGCAGAATTCCAAAGAATAGCAAGGAGAGATAAGAAAGCCTTCCTCAGTGGTCAGTGCAAAGAAATAGAGGAAAACAATAGAATGGGAAAGACTAGAGATCTCTTCAAGAAAATTAGAGATACCAAGGGAACATTTCATGTGAAGATGTGCTCAATAAAGGACAGAAATGGTATGGACCTAACGAAAGCAGAAGATATTAAGAAGAGTTGGTAAGAATACACAGAACTATACAAAAAAGATCTTCATGACCCAGATAACCATGATGGTATCACTCAAATAGAGGCAGACATCCTGGAGTGTGAAGTCAAGTGGGCCTTAGGAAGCATCACTACGAGCAAAACTAATGGAGGTAATGGAATTCCAGTTGAGCGATTCCAAATCCTGAAAGATGATGCTGTGAAAGTGCTGCACTCAATATGCCAGCAAATCTGGAACTCTTTTGCTACTATGAACAAAGCTAGTGGAGGTGATGGAATTCCAGTTGAGCTATTTCAAATCCTGAAAGATGACACTGTGAAAGTGCTGCACTCAGTATGCCAGCAAATTTGGAAAACTCAGCAGTGGCCACAGGACTGGAAAAGGTCAGTTTTCATTCCAATCCCAAAGAAAGGCAATGCCAAGAATGCTCAAACTACCACACAATTGCACTCATCTCACACGCTAGTAAAGTCATGCTTAAAATTCTCCAAGCCAGGCTTCAGCAATATGTAAACCATGAACTTCCAGATGTTCAAGCTGGTTTTAGAAAAGACAGAGGAACCAGAGATCAAATTACCAACATCCGCTGGATCATCGAAAAAGCAAGAGAGTTCCAGAAAAACATCTACTTCTGCTTTATTGACTATGCCAAAGCCTTTGACTGCATGGATCACCACAAACTGTGGAAAGTTCTGAAAGAGATGGGAATACCAGACCACCTGACCTGCCTCTTGAGAAACCTGTATGCAGGTCAGGAAGCAACAGTTAGAACTGGACATGGAACAACAGACTGGTTCCAAATAGGAAAAGGAGTACATCAAGGCTGTATATTGTCACCCTCCTTATTTAACTTATATGCAGAGTACATATTGAGAAACGCTGGGCTGGAAGAAGCACAAGGTAGAATCAAGATTGCCAGGAGAAATATCAATAACCTCAGATATGCAGATGACACCACTCTTATGGCAGAAAGTGAAGAAGAACTAAAAAGCCTCTTGATGAAAGTGAATGAGGAGAGTGAAAAAGTTGGCTTAAAGCTCAACATTCAGAAAACAAAGATCATGACATTTGGTCCCATCATTTCATGGCAAATAGATGGGGAAACAAAGGAAACAGTGGCTGACTTTATTTTTCTGGGCTCCAAAATCACTGCAGATGGTGACTGCAGCCATGAAATTAAAAGATACATACTCCTTGGAAGGAACGCTATGACCAACCTAGACAGCATATTCAAAAGCAGAGACATTACTTTGTCAACAAAGGTCCGTCTAGTCAAGGCTATGGTTTTTCCAGTGGTCATGTATGGATGTGAGAGTTGGACTATAAAGAAAGCTGAGCACAGAAGAACTGATGCTTTTGAAGTGTGGTGTTGGAGAAGATGCTTGACAGTCCCTTGGACTGCAAGGAGATCCAACCAGTCCATCCTAAAGGAGATCAGTCCTGGGTGTTCATTGGATGATGGGGTGGCAAAGAGTGGGACACAACTGAGTGACTGGAGTGAACTGAACCAGGTGAATCCCCAGCGATCCAGTGGTTAGGACTTTCCACTCTCACTGACAGAGGCCCGGGTTCTATCCCCTGTCAGGGAATCCTGCAAGCCACGCAGAGTGGCCAAAAACAAAACAAAATAAACTCTCTACCAGGCTCTAGAGAACACTGAGTCACAATCAAGAAAGAGGAATCAGTGTAGCACAAAGTTCACTGGGATATCATTTCAGCTCTACTTATTCCTCCCCAGTCTATAACTAGTATTTAAATGCCCACCAGGCACACTTCCTTTGCTGAGAAGACCTAAGGGTCTGCATATCAGAAAATGACCCCACTGATGGGACTGTGATCCTGCAGATGGTTTACAAGCCAGCTATCCAATATCCTTGCAGACAACAGGGCCCTTGGAGAGCAAATGGCTACAACCACCTCATTACCTCCAGGATGTGGTTGCGGATTCTGATGGATTTCACCACTTGGTTGGATGCTATAACGGAGGCTCTGGCTGCCTCCCAGGGCTGCCTCCCTGCCTACCCCCTCCTCCAAACACACACACACACACACACACACACACACACACATTTGAATGGGGTATTCTAAACCATCTGATCACCATGCAGGATACTGGAAGTGTTCATTCCAAATTCATTTCAACTTTACTTGTCCCCATCCCATCAACCCTTCTTCATATGAAATCTTCAGGACTATTACATTTTAATGATTACATCTTGGTTAAACTAGACTATTACATTTTGATTAAACTAGCAGTTCTATTCAGGTTCATCGCTCTGTGCCACTGCTGAGATCATCAGCTCGGAATGGCCTCTGTACAAAGAGCCATTAGCTGACCTCCTTGGGCTTGAGTGTCCTCCTTGTCCTCCTGGCGCTCTGTGTAAGACTCTTGCACAGTAATTAACACATTGAAATTCTGTGTTCACACGTCTATTGTCCCCATCTAAATGCTCAGCCCCACAGTGTCATGGAAAAGACTCCACCTTTCTGGCTGTGACAGGAAAACAAAAGGAAAGCTGTGAGTGCAGAGATGCTGACGAAGGAAGAACTAGCAATTTGTGACCACTCCAACAGATTGGTGAAGGCAGCAGAGAAATCAGAGTGTCTTGTAGGGTTTCTGACTACAGGTTATCAGAAAAGGTAACGAATCTCATCTAAAGAGGAGGGGACAGAAGATCAGACATGATCTCTGGCTTTTAGGTTAGAATCTGATGTATCAGGTCTTGTGTAGTGTGAATACTATTTTAAAAGAAATATTTAAAGCAGAAAATTTTATATGTTGCAAATGCCAAACAAAACAAGAAATGGCAAGTTATTTGGAGTCTTTGGCTAAAGTGATCTGAAAACAGCATGCTGGAAGATTACATATAACCATTAGCAGAGTGAAGAATTATGTATCATCTGCCTATCTATCTACCTATTTCTCATAAATTTCTTGGCTTCTTTTTGTTTAGTAAATGTTGAAAATTTTAAGGGATAAAAACCAGTTATTTCATAGCCTGAGAATATGGATTTCAATTAACATGGAGGAAGCTGAAATGATAGACTGAAATCAAGAATTCTCTGTTTCCATTGTACAATAACTCATAATACACACATCTGAAGGAACAGGTCCTGTTTTATTTTTTTAAGTGCAGCATAATAAATAAAATATATTACTGTGGTTGAGTAAAAATAAATACAAATAATCATTTTTTATTATAATTCATTCAATACCTGAAGTTCTTTGCATTAATAAGGGCAGGGCACATTCTTATCTAATAGAATTTTGAATATATGTTTGCTGGTTTTAAGCAAAGTTTAAATTAAACAGCAGTGTATTACAAATGCTAAAATGTAAATCGTTAATTTAAATAGCTGTTAAATACCAGTTGTTGATTCTGTTGTACTCGAAATTCTAATGATCAAACACTAGAATTAAAAAAAAAAAGTTTTTCTTCTATCTTTCATAAATCCTCTGAGTTCACTTATAAATTAGAAAAGGTTATTTCTTTACAACTTTGTTGAGTAAAAGCCTTCTGGGTTTTCTTCGTAGCTGGATATATCCAGAGGCATATTTTTAAAATGTACCAGTTGCCACTGGAGAACAACTATAAGCCTCCAATATTTCCTACCACAGATTTTTAAATCTCACAAGACTGTGTGGCCCTGCAAAACACACTGGAGAATTAAAACTCTCTAGAGGGATAATTACCTCAGTTCTTCTCACTGCTTGTAGTATCAAAGATGGTCAATAATTTAATAGTATCCATCTATGGTTTCCAAAGTATAGCAAAGAAGTGCATTTTAAATTATGAGGCATTTTCAAAAATGGTACAGTTAATACCATTCCTCTCTTTTCTCTCTCTTCCATTTTGAGAGCAGAGTCTATACACTGATATATACCTGTTTTCTAGCGCATAGTTTGACACCAATGGCACTTGGTAAATGTTTGTTCAATTAAATTAAAGAGCACACTGTAAAATTTTAATCAACTTTTGCTTTTCTATTTTGCCTAGGTCCTCTTTTTACACATCAAGTGATAGATACTTCAACCCAGACTGTATCTGTCCCGAAATCTTTAAATAACCCAACTACAGGTATTCAACATTTTAGTATTGAATCTCTACTTTCTAAGCCATCTGGGTGGGGTGGGGTTGGATATCTGAGTGGAAGATAGGAAAACATCATATTTAGCAGTGATGGGGAAGAACAGTACAAGAAACCTTTAATTCAGGATATATTTCTGTTACTGCCCAAAATAAGAGATGTCATTAAAATGTAACAACATGCAATGCCAGACAATACTCTGTATGAGCCTTATTTCAGAAAGGTTTTACTTAATATATCCCAATGGCACAGATCTTTATAAAATATCACATTGTACATAACACACACTATCTCAAAAAATTTACATATGATCCTTTGTAAAGAGGGTGCAGAAGAGAATGAAAAAAAATATATATATATAAATGAATCAAGATTCCTTATTTGCAAAGAAAGCAGCTACATACAAAAAGTATATTACACTTTTTGGAATATAAACACAGTTATAATAAAGCAAAAACAAAAATCACTAACTGGAATTGACAACTCCTTGCGCTCATGTGCTGATACATCACGTCCAATCAGTCTCGATGTTCCATCATTCTTCCATGTACTCATGGAACGAGTCTGTCTCCACTGTCACGGGCTCAGATGTTTCACAGCTCTTATTCTTACAGGAACTAATTCACCCGCTAATTATCTGATTCTGTGTTCCCAGGATAGACTCCACTCCCCTTCCCTCATCATTCCTCTCTTCATATTGCCAAGAGTTTAACTTTACAAAATACAGATCTAATCAACGTCACCCACAAGTGTACATATAACACTTCTAACAATAATGTGATCCCCTAGAGAATACTGAGGTCTCTGCTTTATGTAAAAGACTCGTCACCTGGGATGCTTCGTGACTATTTATTTCATTAGTTTTACCTGCTGTCGGTCCTCACTTTCAGCCAGTCCTTCTGGACTGCTTGTGGTGCATTCCAATGCTCCATGCTTTGTGAGGCTCCTTCTTAACTGAAATGTGCTTCCCCCGCTTCCCCTCCAGGCTCTTCTATTTGTTCAAGAAATAGCTTTCTCTGATGCTTTGCCTATAACCAGCCCAAATGCCTTGTATTCCTCTCACTCATCATGCCTATCACACACTACTGTGCTTTTCTACAGAACTAGCAAATGGCAATATTGAGCGTCAGCCCATCATGGGCTGGTTGAGAGTCAGCCAAAACAGCAACTGAGCACACTGCTTGCAACAGAACCATCCATCCTGTGAGTACCCTGAACAGTATTGTACGTTTTCTTGTAAGACAGTCAAAACCTTAGGCATAAAATGTGGTTTCAAAAGCTTCATGAATCCAGGAGTCAAAACTTCCATTCTCAATTGTCAGCAAGAAGTTAGTGATTCTGACCATTATAACATTTCAAAACCATTGATGCTGAAGACATGTGTAACGACAGGTAGCACACTGTAGAGGCACACCAAATATCCATTGAGTAAATATGTGAACAAGGTGAGCAGAAGAAGCCTCAACAATTAGAAGAGTAAGGAATGCTTTAATAGACTGAATGAACAATCACCCAACCCAGTGAAAAGCAATTGTTTGTATGCAACCAAGCACATCCAGGCAATGTAAATGTTATTTCACTAAGAATTTTTATAATATTCTTAGCTAGTATTTCTTTCTTAGGTATAATTCTCTAAATCATCAGTGCCAACCTAAAAGCAGCCAGAGTCCCAAAGAGTGCAGTTATGGAGTTCACTTAATATGGAACATTTTCACCCAGTGTAATTTACGGAGATAAATTTCCAAACTCACAGTCAGTAAAAAAATATAATAACTCATCTTTTATCAACTCCAGTAATATTACTGGTCATATATTGATTTTTAACAGAAATGAGAGGAAACGCACTAAGTTACCAAATAAATCATAATGGCATTACATCAGAAATCTAGATTGAAGTGAAGTATGTATCAGAGCCTGCCTTTCATCTGAATTACTCTCAGGTATGTCTTTCTGCCTTCCACAAAAGGTTTGCCTAAGTGGCAGGCATTTATGATTTTACCTCACTTGCCTGACTAGAACAAAAACTCAGATGAAATTTTAGAAGCTGAGGAGATGAATGGATAATTTCTTTGCCTATTCTACTTGCCCTCCAAACTACGGTAACTCCAGGGTAACAGGATATTTCTTTTACTGGGCGTCACACAGGAAGCTCCCCTGAAATGGCAACTGCTGGACAGACAGGGACTTGGTCAGTTTACATCTCTTACTTTTAGAAGAATGTAAGACATAAGAAATTGTCTTATAAAGACATAAAGAATAAAAACTGATCACAACTTTCAGTTCCAACCACTCTGCTAAAAATGCTACTTTCAGTTCCAGGCATCATAAAAGTTGTATCTTTTAATTAAAAAAACAACAACACAGCACATTCAAGAAGGTGCAATGGATTTCACTTCTTGGATTAGCCCATTTGCTTGTGGTATTTCACCTGGTATTTGCCTGGCAGATGAAATGTGTGATTGAATACGTTTGTTTTCAACAGTATCCAAATAGTTTCAAGCATATAGCCATAACACTATGAAGATACATTTTGTGAAAGGTTGCCTTAAGTGCAGAGTCACATAAGTCCACCCAAAAAGTAGATTGTACAAATTAAGAAGAAACTCATTTTAGAACCAATTAATTAATGCCCTAGGAAATCATTTTCCCTTAATATTTTTAACTTGTGCAGTTGGGAAGATGAAGAACTGGGGAGCATTCAAGACGGTTATATCTAGAACTAGAGAGCTCATCAATATTGATATTGTTACATCAAAGATAATATTAAAATGATGATCTCATTGCTTTGTTCAATAGAGTAAAAATTTTAAGGTGTAGTGTATTGCTTGAGCAAAGTAAGATGAACCTTTTAAAGAGAGCTGGGCTAGATAAACAGGGTCAACACTCAAAGAGTGAGACACAAAGTGTCCTGAATGTCTCTGATAGTTTTCTTTTTCAGAAAGAGACTGGGATCAATGAACACCATTCAAACAACGTATCAGCTTTTTCACAGAATCATATCCACTCTGAGAAACAGAGTTCTCATTCAAAATTGTAAATCTTAAGCTTTCCTTGTTCCCTGTGGTCTTCATTTTTAAATATAGGTTGCTTTTGCTGATTAAGGAGGGAACGACAGTATGGAGGAATCCTAATGCTTCTTGAGATGTTGAAATTTTCTCAAAAAGATGGAAAAAGTTACAGATATTTTTAAAAGGAAGACAAAACTCAAAAGATGCCAGAGGAAAATCAAAATCAGTAGCAAGTGAGGCGTGAGATGGCAGTTAAGAGGTTCTTCCCATAAACAGAGACTTGTGCCTTCTGGAGGAGATATCAGGCTCATGGTGATATCTGAAGACCTGCACTCTCAGCAGCCCGTCAGAGGCCAGGGGCACCGAGCTCCCGAGAGGGACACACGGAGGGGTGATTGGTGATGCTGCGGAAGGCTGTAGAGACAACACGGCTGTGTGTGTAACTGACAAGACCAATTGATGAGCGAGCAGGTTTCCCAGAGGGTGACAGATGTGCTTCTGCGATCTGTCAAGTGTGGCATCTCTACCCACCACCTCTGATTCATGTCTGAACAAATGATACTGCTGGAAGAGACACAGAACCATCTTTAAGTGTTATAAATTCTTGAGCAGGGAAAAGAAGGGTGTAAGACAGCTACTGCTTTAAATTTCGCCTTCC
The DNA here is from genome assembly GCF_019923935.1 of Bubalus bubalis. Lineage (NCBI taxonomy): Eukaryota > Metazoa > Chordata > Mammalia > Artiodactyla > Bovidae > Bubalus > Bubalus bubalis. The sequence goes on along the minus strand of NC_059174.1, from coordinate 3,153,222 downwards.
AAAATAAATTTAGAGTTTTGCTCAAGTAGGACAAAGACGTTGAGCACTTCATGACATTGACCTAGGTAAATGGATTAAGATACTTAGAGAACCACAGGCATCTTAAAGATAGCCATATACCACTAGAAGTGGACACTGGCAACGTAAGAAAATTTAAAAATCAATGAACAACCAATTGGTTCTTAATGTTTAAATAACAGCACATCCACTTGATTAGTTATGAAGAACCATTTAAAAAGACAAAGACTATTTCACCACAAGAGAAATGCACTGGAGAGGATAGGAAAACACGCAAAGGAGAAAACGCTGGTGTGAACAGATGCTGCGGTAAGATTGACTGCAACAGTGTATGGCAAACAGCTGTCCCAGTTTTCCAAACGAGGAGGGCAGCCTACAAACTCTAAATTAGACAAATTTTAAATTGAATTTAAAGAAGTTATTAGGATGATGATTGTTCATTTGTTTTACTTATGTTTTGTTTGTTTTTTGGCTCGACATAGAAGACATCCCAGGGGAAAAAAAAAAAGAAAGAATCCGTGTGCTCTGCGTTTTACAGATTAGAAGCAGAAAAGTGCCTGAGGAAACGCACTGCAAAATCAGCTTTGAGGAAGGGGACATGAGAAACACAGGGAGCAAATCACAACACAACTGGAGCTCAGTAACATAAAGGAGAAAAGAATTTGGAGGGGGATAAAATAATATTTCTGGTAACTGCTGTGTGAGGGTAGGTGATAAATGGAGAGGTGATTTTAATAAAGGGCAGTAAATTACCATCTTATCTGTGTCTAAGATCTGCTGGAAGGAGTATTTAGAACAGAATCATGCACTCAGGAAGGGAACAACTTGCTTCAAAGATCCAAGACTGTTGTTATATTATGGGAAGGCTTTTTTGTTTTATCACTATGATGGAATCCTGTACCGGTTATCAGCAAGACTCAGGTAGAGGCAGTGAGAGAGCACAGGCTCGGATGGAAGGAAGGAGAGAATGGTCACGGGAGGCAGCTTCTGTGACAGCCAGCCGTGGGAGCCAGGGGCTGAGTACACTGCATGTGGTCCTGTAGCACCACTGAGGAGGGCTCGACTGGAAGACAAAAAAACACTATAGGATGACTTCACTCACATGATGGGTTTCAACAGGTCAGAGCAATGTATCTCTCGGATACCAAGAGAAGATACACTTTCTGCAGGCAGTTAAAATAAAAGTGAAAGTGAAGTCGCTCAGTCGTGTCCGACTCTTTGCCACCCCATGGACTGTAGCCCACCAGGCTCCTCCGTCCACAGGATCTTCCAGGCAAAAGTACTGGAGTGGGTTGCCATTTAAGCACTTATTATGGACTGAATTATGTCCCTCCCCTAAAAATGCATACCCTGAAGCCTGAGCCCCCCATGTGACTGTATTTGGAGGCAGGGCCTTTCAGGAGGTACTTCAGGTTAAATGAGATCATAAGGGTGGGATCCTAATGGGATAGGACTGGTGGTCTTATAAGCAGAGGAGACACACACCAGAGCTCGCTCGCTCTCTCTCTCTCTCTCTGACCAATCACAGAAGGAAGGCTATGTGAGGACATAGCGAAAAGCTGGTCACCAGAAGCCAAGAAACGAGCTGTCACGAGGCATCAACCCAGCTGGCACCTTGATCTTTCATTTCCAGCCTCTAGAACTTTGAAAATATAAATTTCTGTTGTTTGAGCCACCTAGTCTGCGGTGTTTTGTTATGACAACCCTAGCAGACTAATACAGCTCCCTAAGGGAGCACACCGCTGAACATGGGGAAGGAGCCGAGTTTTGCCAGCAGAGTTTGAGGCTGGAAAACATTACTAAAGCTGTGGAAAGATCTCTTGGACAAGACACCAAACGATTACAGGACAAAGAACAAGAACTGGAATGGGCGACTGAAGAGCTGCAGCACGTCAGCCTCCAGCAGTTTACCCAGCAGACAGGGACCAACGTCACTGTTTTGCTCACGGCGCCCACTGAAGCGGAGGCCCCGCATGCAGACATAGAAACAGAGGCACCGTTCCAGTCTGGGTCTCTGAAGTGGCCTGGCTCCTCTCAGCAGCTCCCCAGGAATCTGTGTGTATTCTGCAGAATCCTATCTTGTCTGGTTTTAACCCTGAAGGCATACACATATATAACATTACCTATCTTCAGGGGAGAGACCCAGGAAAGGTACCAGGGACGCTGAAAATTCCTTCATTGGTCTTGTGCCAATGATGAAGAATGAGGATCTAATTCACAGGCCACCGTATCTTTTTTCTGTCCTAGGTTGTATACTACTTGGAGCCTAACCTGTTCACTGATTCTAAAGGGCAAAGAAACTGGTTTCACACATCCACGGTGCTGACATTTTTGTCCAGCAGTAGTACTGCAATATCTTCATTTTTATTTATAGCATTTTGAGAGCATTAGGAAAGTATTATACTGTGTGTATATGTAAATAAAACTGTGACTGAAGAGTGAAGAGAAAACAAAATCACAGATCGCCTCGATCGGGTAGATCTGCCATCCTGCAGCAAGGAGCTGGTTTTCCTTTCTGATTTGCACTGTTCAAGCCTCTTAGAACTTGTTCCTGGAACTACTGACTCAAAGAAAGAATTTAGACAGAATGGATAGGTCTTAGGGTATCAGAGAGCAAGGGTAGGGGGTTGTTGATGTAATTCAGAGGAGAAAATTTACACTGATATTTTCACTGGGTAATGTTTGATACTTTAGCCCAATTAGTAAGGAAGAGCATGTTGATAAAATGCAAGTGACAGAATCCTTGGAAGACACAAGCATATTACCTTATGGTTTATCACACCGGGCGGTGGGGGGGGAGCCTGAGAACAGACAAGTGTGAGTTCTAATACTCAAGAGAGGTGATTTCACAGGCTCATGGAGAAGATGAGTGTATTCCATTTCAAAGAGCAGTGGATCTGGCATCATTAATGTTGGGTTCAAGCCCCAGCTCTATCCTTTCTTACTCAGTGACTTTGGAAATACCTCCTAAATTTCAATTTCTTAGTTTGTCTAATAGTGATAATATTTGCCTCCCAGGCCTGTGAGGTACACTCCACCATCGTGGAGTCCACAGGGCCCAACACAAAACAAATATTTGTCAATATTAATGATAATTTATGTCAACATGTGTGGAAAGCTATGAATTACAAATGAAAGTCCCAAATGTATACCACCAGGAGGAAGGAACATGTGAGTAATCTTTAAAAAGTGACAATGTTTTACAAGAAAATATTTTTTTAACATGTGGAATTAAAAGGAAAACACAAGTTCAGAACCCATTCATGCTTGTCAAAATTACTAAAGGCAATGAAAAACGCTTTGCATATATTTATAGGCAAAAGAAAAGCAAAGAAACTACAGGTATGTCTTTATTAATAAAAGTTAATGATGAAAAGAGAAAATTGATTTTATTTTTCTTCTATCTTCCAAAAAGGAGAAAAATCTTCGAATGAGAAAACACAAAATAAAGGAATTGAAGTGCAGGATAAATAAAGGAGTTGAACATTTCTTCCCGAAATGTGGCAAGAACTTTTCAATACGACTTCTCAAATTGAAGGTGATGACCTGGGAGTTGCTACAGAGATGAAGGGGCAGCATGATGGCCTGGAAAGGGGAAGATGCTAATACAATTTTATATTTATGATGTATTTTTTGTTCGCCTGTCCACTGAATGTTCTCAATCAAAATTGATCTGACAGAGTGGCCTATCAGATGACATTTGCTATAAATACAAAAGAAAGCAGAGACAGAGATGTATTTTCTTAAAAAAAAAATCAGATTTGATACTCTATGATCAGGAATAGGTGAATGAACACTCAAGGTTCTACTGAATTTCTATTAGGAGGATGGAGAGAGGAGAGGTGATTTGATCATGTAAGAGTCCACAGAGGAAGGAGGTGAGGCTAGGTTTCAGTGTAAGTTTTCCAGGAGGATTTAGAGGAAGTGATTGAAGGCAACCAGGCAAAGGGAACAGCAGCTGGAAAGACCAGGTGACAGAGGCTAGAGCAGTGGTCCCCAGCCTTTTTGGCACCAGGGACCAGTTTCCACAGGGACAATTTTTCCACAGACTGGGGTTGGGGTATATGGTTTCGGGATGACTCAAGCACATTGCCTGTGCGCTTTATTTCTATGACTACATCAGCTCCACCTCAGAGCATCAGGCATTAGATCCCAGAGGCTGGATACCTCTAGGCTGGAGGACCCTTGGGCCGGGGTGGGCAGGACTGGGAGGGAGAGAACACAGTCAAGACCAACAAAAGGGGAAAGATAAGCAGATTCAGAGCAGGAAGGTATTTGTTTGCTACCCTAATAAGCTGGAACTTCAACTGAAAACACCTAACAATGAAATACAGCTATGAGACAAGACTTGGTTTCTTTTTTGATAAAAGCCTTAAAACACTGATTGAAAACATCAATGCATTTTTATGGCAGACATATCTAAAAATAGGATATATGTGTAAGTATTTAAAAATACTGCATGAGTCACAGGAAGTAGTGAGGGAGGAAGAGGACAGCCGCCTTGCCAGTCTTGTCGGCCAGATCAGCCCTGGCAATCATAACGATGGCAGATGCCACAGCCGGAGCCCCTCAAACCCAGCAAAGTGAGCAAGGGAGGCTCGATTCTGCTAACTCAGAACAAGCGGGCCCTGCTGGCATCTTCTCTAGAGACAGTCTCAGTGATTAATGATACTGCATACACTCTTTTCATGCTGATCTATTAATGTTGCAATTTATATATACATACACACACACCATGGGGTCGCTAAGAGTCATACATGACTGAGCGACTTCACTTTCACTTTTCACTTTCATGCATTGAAAAAGGAAATGGCAACCCACTCCAGTGTCCTTGCCTGGAGAATCCCAGGGACGGGGGAGCCTGGTGGGCTGCCTTCTATTGGGTCGCACAGAGTAGGACACGACTGAAGTAACTTAGCAGCAGCAGCAGCACACACATATATGTATATATAAAGCAAGGGAGAGAGAGACAGAAAGAGAAGGAAAGGTTTCTAAGACATGAACATGATCATTTACAAGGCCACACCAGCAGATGAGTCAGTTTTATGCATCAAGCATAGCAAATTATTGCGATCATAACTTTATTCTTAGTACCCAAAATTCTACATCATATTTTTGGTAGCTTCCTTTTTCCATTTCTCTAGTGGACATTTGACTATGAACTATTTTATTTTATCATATTCCACTTTGTGATTTGATCCTATAGGTTGCTATGAAGTTAAGAAAACAGAAGTTATCTATAGTGTTTGCTCTTTGCTTTCTTAAATCTATCTTAGGGCTTTCTCCAAACGTTCTCTCTTTTTGTGTGTTTTAGGAAGGACTACACAGCAGCACTCTTGGTAAAGAACCCGCCTGCCAATGAAGGGAAACAAAAGTTGTGGGTTTGTCCTCCTCCTCCCTGGAGGAGGACATGGAAACCCACTCTAGTATTCTAGCTTGGAGAATCCCATGGACAGAGGAATGGGGCGGGCTACTGTCCAAAGGGTTGCAAAGAGTTGGACGCGACTGAAGCAACTTAGCACACATACATCTTATGATACTTAAGAAGCTGTATTATGACATTTTAGAGGTGCGTGATGTTTTCTTAAGAGGATTATAATACAGGCTCCATGTTTAAAGTACAACAGTTCAAACATCATACACACAATGAAACAAAGGAGCCTAATCGAGCAGCTTTATAACCTTGCACAAAATTCCCTCACCACCACTTTAGATAGAATTGCTTTTATTTTAGCAATGCTCTTTTAATTAAGTCCTAAACATCTAAACATGGCAAATGTAAATATGTATTATAAATCCTTAATTATGAGGATCACTAAGCATTCATGCAGCTTTCTGCCTTGGAGATAGATTCTTTTTGTTTAAAGTCAGCCAAAATGGAGAGATAAAAGTGAATGATGTGAAAAACGCCAAGTTTGTTTAGAATGCCCTATCCCTTTACCACATTGTCTTTAAGAGTTAAATTATGTTTCAATTTATCTAGTGATTTTTAAGTCAAAATCTCTCCTGCCATTTTCTGCCTTTGTTGCCATATTCATAAAGACTAGCGCCCTGAGACTGACTGGAAGTTAAGTATTGGGGATCCTAAGGTCTTCGTGGCATTTTCTAGAAAATAAAGCACTTTGGGGTTACAGAAGGGTAACACTGTCCCTCTGCTTGGGATGAGTTTAAATCGGATGCAAAAAGACCTCCTGCTATTTTTTTAATCCCACATACTGTTTTTAAACTATATGGGAGACTATTCTGTGTGGCAGCAATAAAAGAAAAATCTTATTATATATCCCAACAATACTTAATTGAAAATGTGACACCTAGGGGAATGTTTTCCGTTTCTCTGTCAGCATGGCCTGTTTCCCAGTCCCCACCCACAGTATCTTCCAACATCAGTGTGCACACACATACACACACAGTTTCATCTCAGCAATTCATTTCTCTCACAGACCATTTTGCATTTAGTTCCTTCCTTCTGTGCATCTACTGAGGAACGAATCTTAAAAGACAAACACATATCACTACCTTTCAAAACCAAACACTAGTCTTCAAGATCTAAATACATAATCAGGGTTTCTCTGGTGGCTCGGTGGTAAAGAATCCACTTGCCAATGCAGGGGACACAGGTATGATCCCTGGTCCTGGAAGAACCCACATGTCGGGGAGCATCTAAGCCCGCGCACCGCAGCTACTGAGCCTGCGCTCTAGAGCCCACCCTCCGCAACGAGAGAAGCCGCCGCGGTGAGAAGCCTACACACCGCGACTAGGGAGTGGCTGCAACTAGAGAAAATCCCAGGCAGCAACCAAGACCCACCACAGCCAAAAGAATAAATAAATAAATAAATAAAATTATTTTAAAAATTAAAAGTACATATTCGATCTTTTGGAACAAAGCTATTAGTCCAGAGATAAGTTGAACTTTCCCAAATTTTCTCAAAAATCTCTCCTCGGGGTCTGAAACACAAAGGTAACTGGTTCACATTAAAAGGAAGATGTGGGGCTCTTAGCTGTGGGCTGCTCATTGTCACCCAACCATCTACTAATCCCAAGGCCTGCAACCAGTTCCCAGGAGAGTTTATCCATGCCCTTCAATGGACATTCAAAAAATAGCTCTCTCTACGTTATAACTTCAGAGTTAAGTCTGAAGTAAATGAAACCACAGGTTGTAGTTTGTCTTAAAACTCTACAGTAAATGTAATTTAGGAAAGCAGTTGAATTTATATCTTCACATGCTGTTTCTAAACTAATATCAACCTGTGGCCTCATTTGTAAGTACCATAATTGCCAGTGAGGGAGAAAAAATATTGGTTACAGAAACAAATACGTCTTTTACAATTTAGAAGCATATAACATCTTAATCTAGAGCACTGCCAAGTAGTAAGAGGTACTTAATAAAAAAAAAGTAATTAGAGCTGTAGACCAACGGATACATATTACACCCTTTTTTCCTTTGTGATTTAAAAATCTTAGAGGTAAATTTCTTCACTGCTCTATTAAATACTTATGGCATAAAAAATTTTATAGTTACTAATTTTAAACTACTTAAAATGTCAAATGTTTTCAGGCTTCACTCACTTTTCCAATTATTACATTGGAATGACTCATTAACTGTAACATAAACAGGCTCATTTTTACCTCCTGTTATGCTATTTCTCTGATTTTATGACCAGAATACACTTTTCCATGAACCATGACAAAAATGCACTGGGAGAAAAAAAAATGAAGCACATACTCTTCCTCTTCCAAATGCCAACTTAACTCAGAAGAACTGAAGCAATGACAATTTGTAACGCATTTTGCATGTGAATTCTTTACCATTAAGTAATAACTGTAGTTCCTGGTACCATGTATGCCCAAAAAGACGTTCTAGCAAAAACTTTATCCTTTCAAAGTCAACTGGCAAGCAAAAATATCTCTACTTGTGCAGTAGTATATCTGATAATGGTGTTTACCAACACATAGTCATCAAGATCCCAGAGTGATCAGCATTGTGGAAGGTGTAAATTCTCAGATAGTAAACAGTGAATGATAGTTCTAGAAATCAGATAAATAAACACATGGATACGTAATACACGCCTAATTGAAGCACACAACCAGACAACAACAGCCTCAGAACTCACCGAAGAAATTTAAATTTGAAATCTCAGACATCAGTTTCCCTCCAAAAGTAACTAAAAAGATAATCCAATGTCAAAGACATCTTGGTTATTTAGAAATACATTTATTGTAACTTAGCCTTATGGGTAAACTACCTATTATTTCTCAAGAAAATTTGAACTTTCAAAAAAAAAAAAAAACTCAAAGACTTCAAATTATGATATTAATATTGTGGATGATTTATTCATTTAAGTAGATTCAGTTAATTGAGGCTCTTTGATGAGTTAAAGGACTTTTCATCCTTCTAAAGATCCATAATCTTTTGTTTGCATTTTATTTTGGGGCATTTACTTCTCTTTCTGAGATTCTTCTTTTTTTTTTTTTTTAATTTTATTTTATTTTTAAACTTTACATAATTGTATTAGTTTTGCCATATATCAAAATGAATCCGCCACAGGTATTCTTTTTAAAGGGGCCAAAATCAAACTGACCTTAGCATTTGATGCTACAATTCAAACATGCTTTTAAAGACCTGTTTGTTAAAGAGTATTTCTGAAAGTTCCCAAACGAAATACCCATTAAAACAATGATCCAAATATTCTATGAGGATTCACCCCTCCATCACCAAGAACACAGCTCAGTTCACCTCGTGATTATGGTTAATCCATGAAACCTCCCCTATTTCAAGCACATATTCTATGACAGGTTTATCCTTCCTTATCATACTAGTTAACTTGAAAAACTGCAATAATTCTAGAAAAATATGAAATGTTACTGAGGCCAAGATTTCTGAATTAATAAAAATGAAAAAATAATTAAGCTAAAAGCAAGAATGGAAACACCAGGCCGCTGAAAAAATCCAAATCTGCATTCTTTTTAATATTAATCTTTCACCAGAAACATTCATCCACCAATCTGAATATACATATCTGAGATTTAAATAACAATGTTGGATAAATTCTTATTATTTTTCGTACTGTTTTCAGGAACGAGGTCATTGTGGAAACTTAGAAGTCACAATGGAGGGAAGGAAAATATTTTTTTAAAGGACAGAGAAGGACTTCTTAAGTAACCTGACTAATCAGTCATATGATTCATAAGTTGACAACATTAAGGCCCTAATATGACTTATCTAAGGTAAAAGGGATTCGGATTCTAAATGTAGTATCAAATTGTGAAAAAGAGGTATTTGCAAAGCAAGACTGATATTCTATTGTAAAAAAGTTCAGAATCATGTAATACGACTGTCATTATCCTTTTTTATCTATTTACCATGAAGAGTCATGAATCCACTCATCACTCTTGCCAATGTCCAGAGTAAGTCCCATTAAGGAAGTTTTATGAGACTGTCCTAGGCTGACATGATCTGGAACTGGTCTTTTGATAAGACAGAAATCTTCACTAGCACTGGACCATTATAAACAGTTTTATGAAAAATAAATTAACATATAGCCATTTATTTTGGGGGAAATGCTACAATTAAATTTCAAGGAAAATAATTTTTAAAATATAATACTCTCTATTATTTTTTAACTCAAACTTCTAAAAAACACCATAGTAAACAGTATAAGGTAAATAAAATGAGGCCACTCATCAGTATTTGGAAAGGAAAATTAAATACAATTCCAAATAGATAAGGCATTCATATAAAGATTAATTATCTTGGCATGAGTAGGTGAAAGGCACCTGCTTAATTATTATAAATTCTCAGTGGGCAGTGCTTAAATGAAACTCTACTTTTCAATTTATTATAGAAAGTTTGCCAATTTCAGAATTTTTAGGAAGCTACTGTAAAAGTCAAAAGGACAGGAACACTCTTCCCCTAAGATGATTTACTTCATACAATCAGTGATTTCAAATGCAAGTTCCTGATAATTATGGAGTGGAATATTTTATACTCATGAAAGTATCAAATAACAATAGAATTTTCATTCAAAATATCTAAGATGCAATTACTTATATACTTTATTGAGCTTCTTATACTAATGGGATTACTTGAGATTGAAAGCGACTCTTTAGCAGCCAAAACTGCTGCAACTTTGCAAATAGTTATAAATAATTCATACCCATGGAAATAACAAGATTTCTGAAGGATAAAGTATTTAAAAAGACATATGTCAAGAAGATGCTAATGAAGGCCTTTTCTGTTATGTGTGTGCTGAGTTGCTCAGTTGTGCCAACTCTGTGACCTCATGGATTATAGCCCGCCAGGCTCCTCTGTCCATGGGATTCTCCAGGCAAGAATACTGGAGTGGGTTGCCATGCCCTCCTCCAGGGGATCTTCCCAACCCAGGGATCAAACCCAGGTCTCCCGCACTGCAGGCGGATTCTTTACTGTCTGAGCCACCAGGGAAGCCCTTTTCTGTTATAGCTTCTGGCAACTGTATCATTATAGTCTACACTTTAATTCTTCAGGAATGTATTTGTATGCTAAATAATTAAGACTAAATTTTAATTTTATCATAGTAGTATGTAATTTATTCACTATCCAGGTCACATCATTATACTGTATTGTGTATTCTTTAAATCAAAGGTCAATGAACTTTTTATATAAAGAGCTAGTGAATAGATAATATTACGCATGTTCTTGTATGACAAGAGGGAAATCAATTTTAAAATGATTTTATTGATAAAATTTAAAATATAAGAATAATTAAGTATAAAGTTTTGCCATACAGGTCTACTAATGAGAAGAATGAACAACTAAAATTTGAATTTAATATGATTATCTTATGCCACAAATAATCCTTCAGCTAATTTTTTTTCAAATATTTAAAAATGTAAAAACCCACTCTTAATTCACAGAATATGACACAAAACAGGCAGTGGGCAAGACTTGGCCCATGGGCTGTATTTTACCAACCTCTGAACTAAGTATTACATTATCTTACAAGGGATATTTTACAGTCCTATTGTTTTCAAGGTAAGTTAATTCAATCTTGATACAGAGATTGGCTTCCATAAAGAATTGTTTATATATGATATGGATTCTGAAATTAATTTTAGAAGACATGGAAATGCTTTGTAAATACTTAGGGTAAGCACTAGGCCTCATATGGAAGCCATGTGTTTGATCGCCTGTTGGCTATGAGCTGTGTTATCTGCACAGCTGGAGGCTGCTCTACTCAGAAAGGCTTTGAGGCGCACACAGTCAGGGAGGGGGATGCACCAAACTGATGAAAACAGATACAGCACTGCTGGCAGAAAAGTGAGTCCAAGTTCAGGCTCATCTTTACATCCTGAGGCCAGCTATCTATGTATTGTATCATATAATTCTATTTTATCAGTCCTTTTACTGTTGTTGTATTCTGGTTATTTTTTGCTATGGAAAAGAATTTGGGTGGAGGAAAAGAAGGAAGTTTCTAGAAAAAAGTACCAGACTGAATTTGAGCAATTTGAGAATCTGACCAGTAGCAATTAGGTGATATCCCAGAGCCCCCAAGAGTGATCATCTACCTAAGTCATTATCGTCATCTGTTGTTAATTTTAACATACTCTTTAGTGCTTCTTTAAGGGTAGATATCAGATACAGTCTTTATTCCAAATAGTGAAAAGAAAGCACACAGCAAGAACGTAACCTCTAATTATGTCATTCATAAGCTGCTTGGTAAGCATTAAAATTCTCAGTGTATCTGAAGCCAGAGAGCTTCCATCACATGATGTGCAGGAGTAAAAAGCAAAACTCTTAACTTGCCTCAAGACTAACAGCTGTTCTTCTACCACATAAACCCCCCCCCCCCACTTAACAATGTCTTAATACTCAGAAGAAAACTGGGTTCATGAGAGCAATTTGAAAATAGATGACTCCCTTCTCAGTGCACGTGTCTTAGTAGCAAGTGAGGAAACCAATAACAGCCTGTGCAACTTATCAAAGCACAAGCCCTTCTAGAAGAGTCTGTCTCTAAACTTTCGTGGAAGGAGCCCTTCAATACAGTAACAAACACCTTGACCAGAACAAGGAGGAAAGACCTGGGGCTGGTTCAACAGTTCTGAAATGTCAAGTACAGTGCCAGTAGGCAAAGAAGGTGGTCGGTTCCACATATTTCATATTTAGGTAGAAGAGGAGAAGCAAGCCACCAAAGATGTGGAAGCACGTGGGCCCAGTGGTTTCTGCATCTTTATATAAACATATGTTCACACACACAAATACACACACATGGACATGAATATCTGTGTGAGTGTTCGCACAGAATCCTTCTAATGTAAAGTCATCCTGTTGATTAATTACATCAACTAACATTCAAATTAAAGTTGCCTCATCCCTGAGCTGTCCCTGGTGTAGAGATGCTGACCTGTGCAAAGGTTCACACTGGCAGCCTTAGGCAGTCTTGGGCCGATGCAATGCACTGCAGACTTGCTTACTGGGGAATCAGCTGTTCCATGTCTTTGTATTCACCTGAGAGACTGACCTTTAATTTTCTTAATTTCCATTCAGTTCTCCCTGACTTTAATACTGGTGTTCAAGATTGAGTCATGTTTTAATATAAAAGTCTTGTCCAAAAGAATTACTGGAGTTACAATACTTTAAAAATACTCATGCTGGCATGCTGGTTGATGGTCACTTGTCCATACACTGAATTTCAACCTTTCTGGTAAACATATATACTTGTTCCTCCAAAAAAGATACAACATATGAAGCACCCTGACTTGGTAATATGTAGGCCTTGCTTCCTTCACACACCAAAATACCAAATGTTAAAGAGTGAAATGAAATTGGGAAATGAATTTTTCTTTTATATCTATTGCAACAAATTATATTATCAATGTGATAGGAATAAGAAATTGCTAACTGCACCTTTAATTATCTGAAGTCATTTTACCTGTATTTATGACACTTTAAGAACAGCCAACTCTGAAAATATATTGGTAACCAAGAATTCCAACTTTAATATTTAAAAGTCCCTAAGAATTTAAGAACCTATAGGTTCTTTAAGTTTATCGAATGTGTAAAAGAACATTAAACGACTTCCTGAAAAATAAGCCCAACCAGAGGTAAGCACCCACAAACATTCTACTCTTCTCAGATCTTCTCAGCAGCTCATCTTTCCTTTGAAGAAGATACATTACAAAGAAAGCTACTGGATGTCATTCTGCCTTTTATTGGACTTCAAGAAAGCAAACAAATGTAAACAAGTAGCCCAATCAGTTACATTAACTGATTATAAACTCAAACAGCCAGTGTACTGTAAAGACAAGACTGCCTCTATGCCAGACTTCAGCTCTGCTTTTCTTAAGGGAAGGACGCTTCAAATGATGTGCTTTCCATTGTAAGAGTGACCTCTAGTGCTTCCTTTTTTATTGAACTTCAGTAGTTGGACGATGTATTATGCCTTTTCTACAAAACTTTGTGTGTGTGCAAGTGGGTCTGTGTTATTATTGTTTGTTGCAAAGGCTACTTTGAGAGCCTCCCAAGATTTTGACTAGGTGAAAACATGCACATTTTCTTGACTCACGGCATTCTTACACCCACAAATGAAAACAGAGACTGAGACACAGCACAGCACCCAAGTGAAGTCCTCTTCCTTCAGAATGATAGAGGCACCACACCATTAAATGAGTTAATAGTGAATGGAAGCATGAAAGCACAGCGGCCATTCCATGTAAATGAGCATTTGACTTGTGCCAGTAAGGTCATTTCTAATGTTCTTCCCACATCAGAGTGCTTCAGTGCACTCAAGGGATGTGCCCAAGCAAATGTCTGGTTACTGGCTTATTTGTGTCCCCAAACCTAAAGCTGGTTGAACAATAGTGACACAAAGTCTTGAACAGGCCTTACCAGTAGATAAGCTTTACCTCTGAAGTACAAGAAAGAAAAAATCATATTTGCTGAGCTTGTTGATCATTCATCAAGAAGGGGGAAATTCTCCCATTTAGAGATTTTAGGCCAAATATAACTTTTATTTTATTTTATTTTTATTTTTTTTTAATTTTTTTAAATTTTATCTTATTTTTAAACTTTACATAATTGTATTAGTTTTGCCAAATATAACTTTTAAAACTTTTCTTCTCTCTAATAAAACCTGGATGGAGAGATCTCTGCCAAATTATTTTGGATGATACTTACATTAGAAACAAGGTCTTAAATAAATCCTCCCTCATACCATTAACTCAGAACCAGATTATTCAATCACAAATTTATGAAGCTAAAAATTCAAGGATAGTACTTCTGAAAAATCACCTGAGTGTATTTTCTTTAAGTGACATTCAGGGCTCAAGTGCGCTCTCTCAGCAATGCTGAAGGCTCATTCTGGTGGCACTGAGAACGCAACTCCGAGTATTAAGGCTCACCTCCCCAATTCTGCCCCTGGATTCTGCAGCACATTTCAGCTATTATCCTGGCATCATTTTAAAGGCGCAGCCACCTATTGGTCTGCTAAAGCGCAAACTTCAGAAATCTAAGCTAATGCAGCATCATGCAAAGTCTGCCAGTTTGTTTTCCTGCTACACATAATTCCAATTAAATTCAGTAAACCTAAAAAAGGGCAGAAATGAAGAAGGAACATTCACTGGCTATTCCTTGGTTCAGATGCTAATTTAGTGCTTTAGGAGAACTTCAGCTTTCTCAATGAATACACAAATACCAGAAGATAAGATTCTGTTCACAGACAAAAAAAAAAAAGGACGAGAAATGATACTTGGCATATTCTGACCGGACCCAGAGGAATGACATGTGTAAACCCAGTCATATTCGCAAGATTTTTTAAATGATGTTTCCTTTATAGCAATATGCTTTGAGGCAGTCCGAGTTGCAAATAATAATCATAAAAAAAAAAAAGAACAGAATTAAAGTTTTGCAGAGAGGCCCCCTGCAAGTTTTAAATCATGTATGTATACTTACAGGAATTCCCAGCTAAAACCCTGTTCCAATTTGGAGTAGACAGCAAAAGTAGCGTCTTGACGACAGCTCCCGTGACAGACCCCATGTTCACATTTACTGGGCTCCCCCAAAAGATCTTGAGTGGCTCTCCGACGGCTCCAGTGCTGTTCTCAGTCCCTCGCCCAGCTCTGTCTGGGTCTTCAGCACCTCTGGGTCGCTCAGTCTCCCTCCTTCTCTCTCTGAACAGCACCCCTCTCTCTCACTCACTCACTCACACACACACATACACACACACACACAAACACGCACACCACAGCCCTGACTGCTCAATGAAAAGCGCCCAGCATCTTTTCTAACAAGCATTCACACTGCCGAGGCCACGCCCACCCCTCGCAGCCGTGGTCCCAGAAATTGGCAGCCGCGTCCCTCCTCCTAATACGCAGCGGTGCTCGGAGCTCCGCTGCGCGCTGCGCCGCTGATGAAAGCTGGACCTGGAGGCGCGGCCTGCTGCTCCAGGGCCTCCTCGGGGCTCCCTCCCCGTCTCTTCTATTCTTCAATAATCCTTAACCCTTTTCTCCCCTCTGGAGATGTCAGCGGGGGGGCGGGGCGAGGCGGTGGAGCCTCCTGATTTTCCGGAGGTCTCGCCTTCAGCAAAGCCAGTCAACGTACTGAGCTAATTCCTGATTATCCGGGAGTGCATCCAGGTAAAATTGCGCTTTGTTTCAAAACAAAAGCATAAAATGAGACAGAAGTAACTAAGCAGCATTGCTAAATTGTAGCTAAAACTGTCCTTGGGGAAAATACTTGCTGTTGTTTTTCCTCTGTTTATATAAAATTCTCCTCTTCAGCTATGGTGCCAGCATTTTTATTATGGAATTGCCTCACAAGGAAACAGACATTCCTGTTTGGCACATATTTAAAATCATCTAGTAATAGTCTACAAGAAATTAACATTTCTTATTTTAGTGCATCAGGAGTACAAATCCACAAACTGAATGCTTTGGCTAGATCTATTTTGATGAATGCGTCAGGCTGTGAATACACAGTGGCATACTACAATCAAATCCTTTAATAACAATTCTCAAAAGGCCCCAAAATAAAAATGACGAGATACTGAAGAAAAGGAACCCCCACAAACACACACACACACACACACACACACACAACACACTTATACCATACCTCCTAAACAATATAAAGATGTTTTCAAATGGTCTAGAGGACAGAGGAATAAAGTTGAGTTCAGAAGATCACCAACTACAGAAAAATTATTCTTCTAATGGCTGATCCACAGATACTACCAGTTCTTGAACAGAATATTAAAATATTTAAATAATGAAGGTAATATCACATAAATAAGTGTATTGCATGGGTCATAGAAGGATAATCTCTTTAAAATAAATGTCAAGATATTTAACTTAGAATGTGCTAAATTTTATCAGAATGGGAATCCTGAGGTTCTCAAGCACTTCTTGGTGATAACAAATAAGAAGAAACAGAAGCATTCAGCAGCGGCAACCTTGCTATGAAATGAATGAAATAAGGGGGAAATGGGAGAAGTCATCTCCGGTATAACCATAAGAGATAGCTCTTGCCTGCAAACAAAGCAGAACAGGTATTTTTAATGTTTCTATTTTGCAGATGAGAAAACAAGAACAGGAATTTAAATGATTTGAGGAGAGCATAGAGTTCGTAAGAGAAGCACCAAGGACTGGATTTGTTTTTCTGACCCCAGTCTTACTGCTCTCATTCGAGGACTTGCTGCCCCTCACATAAGAGTATAACTCCTTCCTGACCTCTGCCAGTGCCAGTGAAAACCTGAGGTCTGTTAAAAAAAAAAAAAAAAAAAAAAAAGACAGCAGTGGAAAAGAAAGGTCGTTGCTTAAGTGTTTACTCTGTATTTCTAGACCAATATCCCTGGTTTTGTTATTTTCAAACATAGCATGTTAAGCCAAAGCAGATATAAATGTATGATTTCTGTTAAGTAATTATCAAAGGGATTAAATATTGTTGAACATATATGCCACTCGTTATCTAATGAAATTATTATAGAAATCTTTGAGGGAAATATCATGGTGCCCATTTAACAGACAAACAGACTGAGCCTCAGTGAAGTTCAGCAGTCTGTCCAAAGTGCCACAGAGAGTAGGCTCGGCATTCTGGGCCACAAAGCTCTAAAACTCTTTCCTTCGATGACTCCACACAGGGGAATGGGTCTCAGACTCTCCAGAAGAGAAAAGTTGTCTTTCTACTAAAACTTTATACTTAATTGTTCCCATAAAATAAATTAGAGGATACATTTTAAAAGGATCACTACACATATCAAACATTAAAAATAACTGGACATTTCCTGGCAATAATAACTTCTTTAGGACAAAGTGTAAATTTTCATAGCAGCCATTAAAGATGGATTTTTCCATATCAGTGGGCTAAGGTGATAGAATGACTTGGAGGCTGGCACTTAATAAAACGCTCAGGCATTTTAAGCCACTGCACCACCAGACTCTGCCTGACGGCCTCAGAGAGGAGAGAGCCACACTGACCACATGACGCAGTGGAGAGAGTTTAGACATTATAACCAAGAAGCCCAGATATGAATTCAGCTTTCACTGTGGTTCTGATCACTCTTCGACTTCCTTTTTTTAAAAAGATATGAGAATAATGTCTCAGAGTCATCCTGATATAATTTGTGACAATCCCCCACTGAATGCCTAGCACGGTGGGTCCGTAATCACTCACTGGCCTTAGCATTCTGCACGCTGACTGTTCAGAGAAGTGGTTTGAGCAGGCAGTGTTGGAGTCTGGTAGCCCAGCTTCAAGCCTGCCCTTGAGCAAGCTGTGTACCATTCCTCATTCTCAGTCTCCTCATCTGTGAACCAAGGATAAGTAGAGTATCAACTTCATGGCTGAGACAATGCTTCTGAAGTAAAAGCCCCTGAGAGTCAGACAATCAATATTGTTCCTGTAATCACTATATTATTACAGCTCTTTTTGCACAGATGATAAATCTGATGAGGAGAGGATTATAACTTGCTAGAGGGACATGACTCATTGGTGGCAGAAAAGGGCTGTTCACCAAGACCTACTGATTTGTGCTTTTTTTTTTTCTCCATCCCTTCCAGAGTGGTGCTTAATGTCAGGAGGAAAAAAAAAAAAAAAAGCCAATGAGTCTGAATGGGAAAAAAAACCAGAAAAGCGTAGAGACCTAATTTCGCACATTACAGTACTGCTGATTCAGACGTCACAAATCATTTCTCCCCGTGTATACACTTGTGGTTATATTTTCCACTGATTAAGATAAAAACAACTGCTGGTGCTTCAGGTTTGTCATATGCATATTATGGGCCAGACCCTGCCTGGGAAAGCATTATAAATCAAACTAAAAAGGTTAGAATTTCTAAAGTAAGGCTTTCAATTTCCTTTTGGTATAACTTGCCAGAGAAGTGTGTCCCACCACAGTGTAGACAGAGGCTCCTGGACTGTACTTCAAATTGAAAAAAGGATCATCAGGTCACAGAGGAACAAAGTCACAGCAAAAGAGTGGAAAGAGATTAAGATGCAACTCCTTCATTTCCCTTATTCATGTGAACTGTGTTACCTGGTGCCTGAACCTCTTACCTGGCTTTTGGATTTCTTACAAAGGCAGTTGGTTTGTGGGTGTCTCCCTGCGGGGAGGAGAGGCTGGGCTTCCTGTTCTGCAGTTTTGTTGATGTGACTACTCAAAATTGATTCTTTTTGTGATTCATGAGAAATGTGTTTTGGTCATCGGAATGACCAAATGTACTTCTCTTATATTCATTTGGTCTTCTTCCTTGGTTCCTGGCTCAAGAGCTCCCCAAACTCCTAGAATCTCTTGTGTTGACAGTTTTAAAGATGTCTTGTGATATGTGAATGAGGTGACTTCTAAGGATGGGGACTGGAGGTTGAATTAAGCATGCCTATGTAATCAAAGCTTCCATAAACCCCCAAAAGGACAGCTGTCTGAGAGCATCTAGGTTGGTGAACACGTGGAGAGGTGACGGATGGTGGTGCTCCTGGTAGGGGCATGGACGCTCCACGCCCCTCCCCTTACCTTGCTCTAGGTATCTCTTTCATCTGTTCCTGAGTTAAATCCTGTTATAATAAGCCGTTGGCCTAGTAAGTACAGTATTTCTGAGTTCTGGGAACCACTTAAGCAAATTAATTGAACCCAAGGCGGGGGTCCTGGAAAGCTCTGATTTATAGCTGGTCAGTCAGAAGCACTGGTAACAACCTGGACTCATGACTGAAGTCTGAAGTGGGGACAGGGTGCTGGTCTTGTAGGACTGAACCCTCAACCTGAGGAACCTGATGCCATTTCTGGATGCCGCTGCTGTCTGAGAATTGCTTGTTGGTGTGGGGGACCTCACACACGTGGAAATTGGTCTGAGAAACCTATTTATAGGGCAAGAACGTTACTGCCAAAAGCCCCTTCCCAAATATATTTATACTGACTATAAACAATGTTTTCTTTGCCATAACAGTCAACATACAAAACTGTTCACTGTCTTTTTCATTAGGATTGAAACGTCACTGAGTTAATATTTTATTAATGGTATTTACGTTTATTTTGTATTATATTTTCAGTTAAGGGGCTCAACATTGTATAACTTAAATGCACTTTTCACAAGCGATCTTTATACTGCCTTATTACTATTTTGTTTTCTCTTTTAATCAGTGTGTTACAAATAGCTTAAGTGATGACTTTGATAATAACACACATACTGAGTTTTGCAACTCTGCAAATACCCAGAGCTCGAGCAGTGGATTTTTCCTATTAATATCTCACCTGACACAACCCTTACATAATAAAGACACTTTGCAAATAAAGGTAAAAACTGTAGGCGACACTGGACACTCTCCTCAGAAATTATACATATGCATCTCTTTACATAGTTTGCATAATGCAACAAGATTTAAAGTATGAAGTATAATAGTTTTCAAAAAAGAGCATTTAGGATTTTCAGATATCATTCTGAATAAAATATAATACATTAAGTGTGATGTCATTAATGACTTTTGAAAATCAGTTTAAAATTTTTTTTTAATTTTAAATATTTCTTAAATATTTTATTTTAACATATTAAGTATTGTAATAAAAATGAATTTTAATTTTAAAACTTTATGATTTATAGAGAAATTACAAAGAACAGAAAGCTCCCATTTACACCCCCACACACATAGTTTTTTCTATGATTGATATCTTATATTAGTTTGGTACATTTGTTATGACTAATGAGTCAACACTCGTATATTATCATTAACTAAAAGGTCATATCTTACTCAGACCCCCGTTTGTGTTTCCTAATGTACTTTACGTATCCTAGGATCCCACCAGGGACACTACATTACATTTAGTATTTGCGCCTCCTTAGGATACTTTTGGAGGTATCAGATGGTAAAGCATCTGCCTGCAATGCGGGAGACGCAGGTTCAATCCCTGGGTCGGGAAGATCCCCTGGAGAAGGAAATGGCAACCCACTCCAGTACTCTTGCCTAAAAAATTCCATGGACAGAGGAGCCTGATGGGCTGCAGTCCATGGGGTCACAAAGAGTCAGACACAACAGAGTGACTTCACACACAGGATACTTTTGGCTTTAACTCTTTATCAAGCTTTCCTTCTTTTTTACTGTTTTGAGGAGAAGGCAATGGCAACCCACTCCAGTACTCTTGCCTGGAAAATCCCATGGATGGAGGAGCCTGGTAGGTTGCAGTCCACGGGGTTGCTAGGAGTCGGAAATGACTGAGTAACTTCACTTTCACTTTTCACTTTCATGCATTGGAGAAGGAAATGGCAACCCACTCCAGTGTTCTTGCCTGGAGAATCCCAGGGACGGGGGAGCCTGGTGGGCTGCCGTCTGTGGGGTCGCACAGAGTCGGACACGACTGAAGCGACTTAGCAGCAGCAGCAGCAGTTTTGAGGCATACTGGTCAGTTATTCTGTACAATGTCTTGTATTGGAATTTGTCTGTTACTTTTCTTATGATTAAACTGGAATGATAACAAAGGGAAGACTGGAGATAAAGTGCCGTTCCCATTCAGTCAGTTCAGTTCAGTCACTCAATTGTGTCCAAATCTGCAGGCCTCCCTGTCCATCACCAACTCCCAGAGTTTGCTCAAACTCAAGTTCATCGAGTCGGTGATGCCATCCAACCATCTCATCCTGTTGTCCCTTCTCCTCTTGCCTTCAATCTTCCCCAGCATCAGGGTCTTTTCCAATGAGTCAGTTCTTCACATCAGGTGGCCCAAGTATTGGAGCTTCAACATCAGCCCTTCCAATGAATACTCAGGACTGATCTCCTTAAGGATTGACTGGTTTGATCTCCTTGCAGTCCAAGGGACTCTCAAGAGTCTTCTCCAACACCACAGTTCAAAACCATCAATTCTTCAGCGCTCAGCCTTTTTATGGTTCAACTCTCACATCCATACATGACTACTGGAAAAACTATAGCTTTCACTAGCTGGACCTTTGTCGGCAAAGTAATGTCTCTGCTTTTTAATATGCTGTCTAGGTTGGTCATAGCTTTTCTTCCAAGGAGCAAGCATCTTTTAATTTCATGGCTGTTGTCACCATCTGCAGTGATTTTGGAGCCCAGGAAAATACAGTCTGTTACTGTTTCCATTGTTTACCCATCTATTTGCCATGAAGCAATGGGACCAGATTCCATCCATGATCTTCGTTTTTTAAGTGTTGAGCTTTAAGCCAGATTTTTCACTCTCCACTTTCACCTTCATCAAGAGGCTCTTTAGTTCCTCTTCACTTTCTGCCATAAGGGTGATGTCATCTGCTTATTTGAGGTTATTGATATTTCTCCCAGCAGTCTTGATTCCAGCTTGTGCTTCATCTAGCCCAGCATTTCTCATGATGAACTCTGCATATAAGTTAAATAAGCAGGGTGACAATATACAGCCTTGACATACTCCTTTCCCAATTTGGAACCAGTCCATTGTACCATGTCGATTTCTAACTGTTTCTTCGTGACCTGAATACAGATTTCTCTAGAGGCAGGTAAGGTGGTCTGGCATTCCCATCTCTTTAAGAATTTTCTACAGTTGTAATCCACACAGTCAAAGGCTTTGGCATAGTCAATAAAGCAGAAATAGATGTTTTTCTAGAACTCTCTTGCTTTTTCTATGATTCAGTGGATGTTGGCAATTTGATCTCTGGTTCCTCTGCCTTTTCTAAATTCAGCTTGAACACCTGGAAGTTCTCGGTTCACATACTATTGAAGCCAAGCTTGGAGAATTTTGAGCATTACTTTGCTAGTGTGTGAGATGAGTGCAATTGTGCAGTAGTTTGAGCATTTTTTGGCATTGCTTTTCTTTGGAATTGGAATGAAAACTGACTTTTTCCAGTCCTGTGGCCACTGCTGAGTTTTCCAAATTTGCTAGCATATTGAGTGCAGCACTTTCACAGCATCATCTTTTAGGATTTGAAATAGCTCAGCTGGAATTCCATCACCTCCACTAGCTTTGTTGGTAGTGATGCTTCCTAAGGCCCACTTGCCGTTCCTATTATACTATATCAAAAGTGAGCGAGTGAAAATCTCTTAGTTGTATCTGACTCTTTACAATCCCATGGACTGTAGCCCACCAGGCTCCTCTGTCCATGGACCTCTTCAGGTAAGAATATCGGAGTGGGTTGCCATTTCCTTCTCTAAGAATATTGGAGTGAGTAGCCATTCCTTTCTCCAGGGCATCTTTCTGAGCCAGGGATTGAACCCAGGTGTCCTGCATTGCAGGCAGATTCTTTACCATCTGAACCACCAGGTGACTATATCAAAAGTACATACCGTTAATGTGACTTATCATGTCTGATTTAACATCATAAGGCATCATGACACCAGTATCCACTGATGCATTATCCACATATGTTCTTTCCTGATTTAGATGTCTTCATTGATTTAGAAAGATTAAGAGACCATAAATCAGGATTAACTTTACACATAAGAACTTTAGTTACCCAAAATTGGGGTGAGATTTCAGGAGCTAGGAAGTAAACTCTTGATTGCATCAAATTATTTTAAATATGTTTAGCATAAGACAAAATACTCAATTTCTTAAACAGAAATAACATTGTGCTTAAAATTCAAGTATACTAAAAAGGTAAGACTATTTTTGATCATCCTCATCTGAATTTCAGCCCCCTTCCTAGGAACCAACCATGATTTAGAAGAGGGCGAAGATCAGCCATTCAAGAGGGTTAGACAGAAAAGGGGAAAAGAACAGAATAAAGAATAGATGTGGTGGGGGAAGGAGAGGATGCAGAAAAAGATAATTACATGTCAAAGATGGATTTGCCTTCTGTACAGTTTTGTCTTGGTAAAATCTTGTGACTACAGCAATCAGAGTTTTACTTCTCTGATAGAAAAAGCTTATTCCAGTAGGAATGCATAGCATTCAGAAATGTCATGCCTAGATTTGTGATATCTTTATAGTGAAATGATATAAACATGAGGGAACACAGTTACTACAGAAAACAAAGAATTCCTTAGATAAGAAGTTTGAATATCTTTTATAGCTACCAATATTTATGTTTTAGAACTCTAGACCGCCTCCTGAAAAGTTTCCATTTCTTAGGATAATGAAGCAGAAACAATTTTGTCCTCCGGCAGGTCCAGGAAAATCAAATCCACCCACCACCTAGATCTTCAGATCCACAAAGCACGGCAGGTTTTGTGCCCAGCAGCTGAAGAGCTGTAAAGTGTCTTCAGGGAGCAGTTCTCCAACTCTCAGGCAGAAAAACCACTGTTACAGAAGAGTGGGGATAGCTGGGGTTAATCTCCTACAAGTAAAACTGGTCGTTACTTTTGCAAACATGATAATGCGTCTCTACAGAGGCAAGAAACAGGAAGAGTGCAGTAACAGAGTTCTCTTGTTTTCTTAAAGACACTAGCTGACTTTCTGCGTGCTGTCTGAACAGTGTGGGCAGTCAGCCCTATGAGGGGGATGGATGCTTGAAGCCATTTCACTTTGACCTGCTGTTCAACATGGCACCCACTAGCCGTGTTACTATTAGAGCCTGGTGCTCTGCCGCACCTTCTGCATTTCAAGTGCTCAACAGCGGCTGCCGTGCTGGACGATTCACATATAGGACATTTCCATCCATGGAAAGCCACACTGGACAGTGCTGCTCTAGATGTTGGCAAAGGCTGGGTAAAGTTTTTATAACATGCCAGTATTTCAGTACCTTATTTTTCCATTAAAGACAGTTAAAAGCAATTTTCCTTCAAAATTTACAGAAATCATGGGCATTAAAATTTCAGATTGTACTATCTCAGAAGAGTTAAAATGTCTCTGTATTTTATGGATGAAAAGTGAACTCAGCCACCTGCGATAACCACCAAGAGTGCTCACAGACAATATTCCTCTGTAACCAATAGTCCTCTAAAACAAATTAGTGTGATGCTCTAGTTCACATTTTTATACAAGAAAATAAATAAATAATTAGAAATTAAGTAGTTTGTATATGAGAAAAGAAAAGAAAAATGGCCTAAAAATAAAATAAAATTGATCCCAGTTAAAACAGCACTGTGGCCCACTTGAATGAAACAGGGGAGGGGAGGAGACCAAGAGCAAGACTTTTGAATTTCTACTTCTTTCACCCATTTGAGCAAGTCACCAAATCTCTCTAAGACTTATTATTTATACCTGCCTTCCAAGAGTGTCGTGAACACTGTATGAAAACAACTAAGGCAAATTTTCTAGCTCCCATAACACAGGAAAGCTTAATAAAAGGGTCAAATCATTATTAATGTAAAAACAGGCTTCCCAGGTGGCTCAGTGGTAGAGACGTGGGTCAGTCCCCGAGTCAGGAAGATTTGGTGGAAGGGGAAATGGCAACCCACTCCAGTATTCTTGCCCGGGAAATCCCATGGACAGAGGAGCCTAGCGGGCTACAGTCCAAGGGAATGCAGAAGAGTCAGACATAACTGAGTGACTAAACAGCAACAAAATCCAAGAAAATGTATTAAGTTGTATACATTAAATATAATATAGCTTTATGTATGCTGATTCTATACCTCAATAAAGTAGTTTTAAAGAAAACAGCAAAATTCTGTAAATCAATTATTCTTCAATAAAAAATAAATTAATTAAAAGAAAAAAAGTAAAGCCAAGAAACTGTTCTTAAAAAGACTTTCAAAAAACAGCTAATAATTATAAATGTATTTGATATCACTACATGTTTAGCCCAAATGAGAGATTTAATATAGTCATACTTAGATTTCAAAACATATCTCATAGATATATTTACCAAAGGGTAAAAATGTTAGTTTTGACAACTTTAAATTCTTGTAGTTATCTGTTGTATATTCAGATTATGCTACCCAGGGTCCACCTTAGACTAAAAGAAAAATTGTATTATTCAAATCCATTATATTTATGTTCTCTTTATTTGCTAAAAAAATTCCCAAGTGATGTGAGCCTTTTTAAGTTACAAAGTCCTTGTGAAATTGTTTTACATCATTGAACCCCCCGATTGAATTAAGAATGTCAAAATTTTCTTTGCACAATAAGCACCACTGACACGCCACTGAATACAGGTCACTGTCAGGTCACAATTATTATTTTTTGATTTTTTTTACTTTTACTTAATTGTGTTTCTTATTACATATGTATATATGTATAGTTATGTATCTAACAATATTTTGATAACATCGAATATTGAGTGTGTGGTTTTATAGGTATCATTTCTTCACTAGATTCATTTTCAAGAAAATTTCACCCTCACAGGCTCTCCCTCAAAGAAAGGGAGATTTATATATTACTAGCAAATCAGAACGTACACTCTGCTTCTGCTGCAGTGAAGTGAAACGCAACCTCAACAATACTGAACAAAATACATATTATACAAATTATAAAGCTGTATATTATTGAATACACTGTGCCTTTACTCAATGACCCTGATAATTTTGTTTAAAACATAGAGGGAAATTTTAAGAAACTCATGGATTCCTTTGAAAACATCTCATTACATCATGTATTGCGAAAATCACTGGCCTGCTTATTAAATGTCATTTTTTCCTTGAAGATATGAACCAGTATAGGATGAATATTTTGATCACTCATAAAAACCTGCACATTCACTTTCTTTCAGAAATTGAGATTTCTGACAATGACAAATATTTATTCACTAATGGGATACTATTTGAAGAAAACATAAAATTAGCTTAAAAAGTACTATTGATTTTAAAATAAATTACTGCTTTATATGGGCAAGGGCACAGTCTTCAAAAAAGTAACAATCATTAAAATATTGCAACTCTTTGCTAGTTATTAAAATAATCTAAAACTGAAGCAACTGTTGTATTTTTAGCCAAACTCTGCTGTGTAAAAGCCATCCCTAAATGCAGTAGCCAAAGACAGTAATGATTTATTATTTCTCCTACTTCTGGTGGTTGGTGGACTAGACTATCCAAGATGGCCTCATTTCATGTGTGTTGGTTGGACACCAGTTGGAGCATTTCAGTTCTCCTCCACACGGTTAACTTGGCTTCCTTACATGGAGGTTTCAGGGCAGTGATCAGAGGATGTGAATGTAAACAGCAAGGTATCTTGAAGCCTAATCTCTGGAGGTCACACTATATCATTTCCAACATATTCTATTTGTCACAGCAAAGCACAAGCCCGGTTCAGATTTAAGGGGCTGGAGAAAGAGAGTCTACTTTAGTGACAGGAGGAGGTGGCGATTCACATCACAGAGAGGTATGTAGTGGGATGGGAAGAATTTGTAACCATTGAAGAACCTAACTCATGCTGAGTCTTCTTTTTCTTTATTTTTAAATTATATTTCTGACAAAAGTGTGTGACTGAATGTTGACATTAAGTTTGCATCTCTCTGACTTCAACAATATAAACACAAAAGTGAATTTTGCAAAAATATTTGTTGTCTTCAGTCAATTTTTCCAAGGGCCTTTCTTAATCTTTTGATATTCAAATCACTACCTTTTGAAATTTGAAATAAATTTGCATTTAATGTGCTGGGTATATATAATGTTGACAACATCTTATACTCAACAATGAGCTAACCTACAAATGACCTAACACAGTGAGTTGGCGGGGGTGGGGGTATCTGCTAGTGTTAAACAGAAATGATGACTGAGATAATCATTTTAAATCTGACTTTATAATCATTTTTATAGAATGACTTTATAATCATTTTAAAAGACTGCTTTGCTCTTATGAGTTTTGTGTCCCTTTAAAATAAAACCTGGTAATTGCAGCCCTGGAATCATATTTAGTTAGTAAGGGCCGTCTCACACCCAAATTATTTTTTACAGTCCTTATTTTATAGTAAACATTGCAACAGTTCCAAATATGAATAAACAGAACTGTTCTGTGAATTTCAACAAAGAGAGTTTCACATAGAATTTTCTTATATGGGTATTGAAAGACCTGTTAGAACAGAAGGAAAGGCTGTGCATCTGCTCAGTCATTCAGTTGTGTCCGACTCTTTGTGACCCCATGGACCGTAGCCTGCCAGGTTCCTCTGTTCATGGAATTTTTCAGCCAAGATTACTGGAGTGGGTTGCCACGTCCTACTCCAGGGGATCTTCCCAACCCAGGGACTGAACCCGCATCTCTTGCATCTCCTGCACTGGCAGGCAGGTGGATTCTTTGCCACTGTGCCACCTGGGAAGCCCCGAAGGAAAGGTTATCCATAACTACAGGAGAACACCACCACTCCTGAGGTGGAGAAGCAAAGGAGTTGATAATGTTCCCCAGGACACTGTGCCCCCAGGCAGGCACGGCTGGAGCGGAGCTGCCTAAGGGCACGTTCAGAACCCTGCCTGCCCTCCCAGGAGCTCCCAGTGATCCCAGGCTGCTCCTGGCACTACCCTTGCAGCTCCAAGAAAGGAGTAGCATTTTCCCTTTGTACCTCTCATTGACTGAACATAACAGGACCCAGAAATAATAGGAGTTTGGGAAACTCAGTCCACAGCTTCCCAGCCTCCTACAACACAGGCAGAACACTGAGAGGTGAGAAAGACGCTTAGGGGACTTCCCTGGTGGTCCAGTGGTTAAGACTCAGAGCTTCCAATGCAGGGGCCTGGTTTCGCTCCTTGGTTGGAGAACTAAGACCCCACATGCTGAGCAGTGCAGCCAGAGAAAAACACCAAATAGTGTTCAGACCACAATGGCACTGTAAGTAAGCGCTGTGAGTAAGACACAGTATTTGCCTCCATGGGTCACAGTGCAACGAGGGACATACTTGCGAGAAACCCTAAAGCAAGTCCAATTGCAATGAGTATTATGATAAGGTAAAAATGAAAGCAGCTTAATACCCTGGGAGATCAGAAGAGGTAACGTATAAACTGTATTTTAAATAATAGACAGGAGTCTGAGTCACTATCTGGGCAGGACAGGGAATTCCCAAGCAGAGGATATGACATTTTGGGAGTTTTGTTTTGTTTCTACGTGAGCCTAAACTATAAATTTGAAAGACAGCTGTTTCTTGGATTTGATAGCATTCAAAGTGCTCACTTTTTATTAATAGAAATAAGAGAAATATTTTGAAAAAAGCCTGAAGTTAGATTTGATTTGATTTCCCTCAAAAATGGCATCTCTTTATAAAGATGTCAATAAAGCATTCCACACCTTTTCCCTATTTAAGAATAGGTGAAAATAACTAAGGACATTTCCCATGTGGTCACACCAATTTTATTCCTTTATATTTTAAATAAGCACGAATTTATTCCTCCATCCTCACTAACTTTTAATAAAGTTTACCCGAAGCAGCAGAGGGACTGGCTCAGTGGGGAGCAGCTGCTAAATTCCACTGTGATTGCACTTTGTAGACGTATAATAAATTTGTAGTACATCCATCTCCCCTGTGAGGAATAAACTAGAATATTTGGCATTCACTTTCTCTTCCTCAAATTGCTTCTAAAAGCATTATTCTGTCCAGAATGACAGAAATTCCTCAGGTCACTAGATCAGGACTAGAAACTTCCATGGGATTTAGACACCAGGAGAAGTGACCTTGAGTCCAGGCTTGGCTATGAGCACTGTAACCTTGGGAACTTTATAGAATAAGATTTGGAATAGATGATCTCAAATGCTTCTTTCAGCTCTGATAAGGTAAAATGTTATGAAAATGCTTTAAAAGATATTTGAGTCAAAGTGCATGGGAGAATGCATGACAAATTTGCTTTCAGTTTATTGTAAATATTTAAAATGTCAGTGCTGTTGCCTGTATTTTTGTATAGCTATTCTCTTATTTCATTATTTTCAAATGAAGCTAGAAAAATATTAGAGGAAACAAACTTTGTATAAATTAGACTTATGGGTCTTAGAGAAAAATGTTGCTCTTAAAAGAGTTACGAGGAACGTACACCTTCCATAATTTTACAAGTTTTGTGCAAAGCTCTTTTAAAGAACTACTCTTTTCTATTCCCCTGCTCTTTGTGGTAATGTGGTATGGTGGGAAGATACTGGCTTTAAATCCCACTGACTGAATTCAGCTTTTGTACCATGGTATTTGTATGACATTTGACAAATGGATTAACTTCACTGATCTCTTATTTCTTTCTATCAGCTACATGGAATGGGAGAAATCATAATGTTTGATTCACATTCTCTGTCACTATGAGTTCATACATGGCTCTCTTTAATTTCATTTTAATTTTTAGTCTGTTTCTTAATTTTGAAAAATAATGACGATAAGTAATATAAGAAATACCCATGAACTAACTAGTTTTGCTAGTTGTTGAAGACATGAAAAAAACCATTCTTCGTGTAGCCTTTTTATTTTTCATTCAATAGGATGTTACAAGAATAATTCATTTTGTCCTGTCACCCTTGTATAGTATAGTTCATTAATTTTGTTGCTATCTATTTTGTGAATATAGTACTATTTTAAAAAAATAAATTGGGCCATTTCTGGATTTTTAAAATCACAAACAGTGCTGCTATGAATTATCTGCTTTAAGTCTCCTGGTGCAAGGTGTAAAATTTCTAATAAATATTTCACAAGAGATAGAATTTCTGGGTATATAAAATTTCAAATTTATAAGCTAATATAAAACTAGTTTTCAACATGGTGTACCAATTTAAATTGCTGACAGTAATGAATGATAAATTTCATTGATCCGCATCCTCTTAAACGCTGGGGATTTTACCTCGACTTTGTTTTTGCTGGTTGAATGAACATAGCATAGTAGGTCATTCTGCATGTTTCTGATTATGGTGAGCTTAAACTTTCCTCAAATGTTTACTTATTGAATATACATGCTTCCTTAGGAAATGCAAGCTTATATTTCCATCCATAATTTTACTGGTACCATGTATGGACTCTGTATGTTATTATGTTGTGTGTATGTGTTAGTCGCTCAGTCATGTCTGACTCTTTGCAACTCCATGGACTGTAACTCGCCAGGCTCCTCTGTCCATGAAATTTTCCAGGCAAGAATTCTAGAATGGGTTGCCATTCACTTCTCCAGGGGATCCTCCCAACCCAGGGATCAAACCCAGGTCAGCTGCATTGCAGGCAGATTCTTTACCATCTGAGCCACCAGGGAAGCCCATGTGTTACTGTGCTGGTCAATTTATATACCCATGTATCAGTGATACTCTATATTAATTACCATAGTTTTTAAAATCTTAATCTGCAAATAGGAAAAATTTCCCCTCATTGTCCATCTTCTTGTTCAAACGTAACTTGTCTTTTAGGACCACTGGACTCTTATATAACCCAAGAATCAGCTATCCGAGTTTCATGGAAATTTTTTGCAGATTTTTACTGACGAGGTCTCAAGTCTAAAAATCAATTTAGAAAGAACAGCCTCAAAAAGTAAGTGCTTCCATCATGATAATGGGATATATATCCATCTATTAAAATTTTACTTACTGCATTTCAACAAAATTTTAATAACACCCATGAACAAGGTTTAAAAAACTTTTGCTAGATATATTTTTAGATCCACTATATTTTAGTTGTACATTATACATCTTAAATATACATAGGCATATATGTGTGGGCCTTCAAATTGTTTTTTGATGATATATTATAAAAACTATCCCCTTTGCATATTGAGCCTATATCCAACTTTATTGCTAGACTGCTTGTATGAATTGTTTGAAAAAGAAACGTGAAAATAGAAAATAATCTTTACATGCAAATTTGTCTTTCCTTCTACTCCTAAATTTTCTTTTCAATTATGATAATTGATGATTTTTTTTAAAAATCCATATCCATGTAAAATCAATAAACGACAATGCTTTCCTTCGTGTATAAACATCTTTTTGTTTAGTATACAACTTATAAAACTAATCTTTCTCCCTTCCTTTGCCTTCAATTGGATTAGTGAAATGTAAACTACAAAATCATGCTGGATTTAGCCAGTTAAATCAAAGAACATATTCAAGAATGAAAGTCATGAAGTGACGGTTTCATCATTTAAAAAGATATATATATATATATATATATGTATGTATTTTTTTATATACCATGAATTATGTAGTATCCCACACAGGAAGTATGAGTAAGAAGTACTGCTGATTTAGAAGCTACTATTAGAAACATTTTCATTGGAAGGACTGATGCTGAAGCTGAAACTTCAATACTTTGGCCACCTGATGCGAAGAACTGACTCATTTGAAAAGGCCCTGAGGCTGGGAATGATTGAAGGTGAAAGGAAAAGGGGACAACAGAGGATGAGATGGTTGGATGGCATCACCGCCTCAATGGACACGAGTTTGAGTAAACTCCAGGAGTTGGTGATGGACAGGGAGGCCTGGTGTGCTGCATTCCATGGGGTCACAAAGAGTTGGACACGACTGAGCGACTGAACTGAACTGAATTAAACTTAAAAGCTTTTGCACAGCAAAGGAAACCATAAACAAAACAAAAAGATAGCCCTTAGAATGAGAGAAAATGTTTGTAAATGAAGCAACCAACAAAGGATTGATCTCCAAAATATACAAAGAGCTCATGCAGCTAAATACCCCCAAACGACCCAATCAAAAAATGGGCAGAAGACCTAAACTGACATTTCTTCAAAGAAGACATACAGATGGCCAAAAAGCACATGAAAAGATTCTCAATATCACTAATTATTAGAGAAATGAAAATCAAAACTACAATGAGGCCATCAAAACTACAGATTGACCATCATCAAAAAATCTACAAACAATAAATGGTGGAGAGGGTGTGGGAAAAGGGAACCCTCCTACACTGTTGGTGGGAAAGTGAACTGGTACAGCCACTATGGAGAACAGTGTGGAGGTTCCTTAAAAAACTAAAAATAGGACTACCATATGATCCAGCAATCCCACTCCTGGGCAAATACCTGGAGAAAACCACAACTCAAGAAGATACATGCACCCCAGAGTTCACTGAAGCACTACTCACGACAGCCAGGACATAGAAGCAGCCTAAGTGTCCATCGACAGAGGAATGGATGAAGAAGATGTGGGGCATATATACAGCGTAATATATGCACATATGCACACTACTATATATTAAATAGATAACTAATAACAACTTGCTGTGTAGCACAGGTAAATCTATACTCTGTAATGGCCTATATGGGGAAAGAATCTGAAAAAAGAGGAGTGGGTATATGTATACATATAACTGATTCACTTTGCTGTACACCTGAACCTCCCATAACATTGTAAATACACTAAACTCCAATAAATGTTTTTTTAAAAAGGAGCATTCAGGTCAATACAAAAAAAAAAAAAATACAACAGAAGAACATACCATCGGATATAGAGGGCGACAACAATCATAATTTTCATATTGGTGAAAACAAATTCTGTTGCCAAAGATAAAGCAAATTCTTAAGATACAGATTCTTATAAAAGCTGGATTAAATTATTCAGTTTATTTCCAACATGAGCAGCAACAACAAAAACAAGAACATTTGGTGTCCCTTTCCCATCTCCCAGTGTGTGAAGTCTCTTGTGGCTAATTGTACCTAGCAGGCACTTTGATTTGGGTAAACTAATGGGAAAGGAAAGAGCCTTAGAAAATCTCATATTGTCTTTCATATAATTATCTTTATATATTAGTTCAATGACTATGTTATTTCAAGCTTTGTTAATCAAGATTATTAATTCTTAAAAGTAATTTCAATATGAGTCTCTAAGACATAATTGGAATCCCTCTGGATGACCTCAAAAGGTTTGCTTTCCCTGTCACAGGATTGATTTAACAGGTACTGGTAATTCATTCTCTGGGAATTTATAGAGATGTTTGCAGACCAGGTCTAAGTTAGACTAAACAATCCT
This sequence comes from Bubalus bubalis, assembly GCF_019923935.1. Taxonomy (NCBI): domain Eukaryota; kingdom Metazoa; phylum Chordata; class Mammalia; order Artiodactyla; family Bovidae; genus Bubalus; species Bubalus bubalis. The sequence continues at coordinate 3,120,043 of NC_059174.1, read as the reverse complement.
TAAAGCCTTGTTCAGATCCAAGGAAATGCTAAGAAGTTATCTTAAAGGACATAATATTGATTTCTCTGGGGTGAAAGTTAAGATGAAGTTAATTTATTTTATATTTTTCCTAATTGTATCTGATCTTGCTTGAATTTAAAATTACTTCAATCTATTTGCATATGTGGTGCTCAATGAAATAGAAACAACCAGCTAAGTTAAGTTGCAAATGCAAGATCTGCCAAACCCCAACCCATGATTCTCTTTTAAGATGCCTGACATTTCAGAATAGCATTCATCAGGATTTCTGGCCAACACAAAATCCACTTCTAAAAGTGTTGCCAGACATTGCAAACATCAATTTAAAGTACTATGTGGTCTCTTCAGATCCAATGTTCTTACTGCTATTAAGAACATAACAGCATAATGATTCAGGAATATTAATTCAGATACACTTAATTTCTTCAAAAAACAGAAGTGAGTAAAACTTTGGTTGCTGAAATCTTTTAAATGATTTTTTATATTTGCTACATTAATAAAAGTACTTAGTAAAAAAAAAAATAAAAGCTTGCTGAAAAGTTTAATAATAAACAACAGCAGTCTCCTATTTTAGCCATCAGGTTATTTGCTGTATTTCTGCCTCACTTTTTCATCTGATAAATGGAGACATTAAAAAGTCTCTACCTCATAGAACTGTTGTGAGCAGACGTGTGAAACAATGTGCACAACTCCTGGAACATGCTAAGAGCAAAGTAAATGTTTTGCTATTGTCGTTCAGTCTCCACATTGTGTCCAACTCTGCAACCCCATGGTACAGCACTCCAGGCTTCCCTGTCCTTCACTATCTCCCAGAGTTTGTTCAAACTCATGTCCATGGAGTCGGTGATGCCATCCAACCATCTCGTCCTCTGTCACCCCCTCTCCTCCTGCCCTCAATCTTTCCCAGCATCAGAATCTTTTCCGATGGGTTGGCTCTTTGCATCAGGTGGCCAAAGTATTGGAGCTTCAGCATCAGTCCTTCCAATGAATATTCAGGGTTGATTAAATGTTAGTTATTATTACTACCCCTACCTTCCCTATCCTAATTCTCTTGGCAAACACCCTCAATCTTTCCTCTAGCATTTACCTTCATATTTTAAAAAGTGATGTACTTTTGTACATTATTCACTTGCCTTTGACTCTATAGATGGTAACTCTGTGAAGCCTCACCATCCCCCAATGCCTCACAAACTCACCATGTATAGTTACTATTTCATACTTTTTGTTAACTCAAGACTCATCCATGTTTACATTTTCATTACATCAGTTAGGAATTTCAGACACAAGTAATAGTAAAGTCACCCACAGTGATTTAAACCAGCCGAGGTTCTACTTTTATCTAATGAGAACTTTGGAGGTATATGGTTGCTGTTCTTCCCTGCTGTCTTCAGTACTTTGCTTTGTATTCTTGGTTGTCAAATCATGTGGCATGACGGCTAACTCAGCTCCAGGCAACAGGGCCACCTTCAAAAGCAGGAAGCAGGGGCTGACCACGGTGGCAAAATCTTTTCATCTCCCATGGACAGCTCTTATTAGGAAGAGAAATGACTCTCTAAGATGTTACACAGTACAATTTCTCCTGCATCTCATTGACCAACAATGGATCCTAAGGTGACTCCTAACTCCAAGGCAGGCTGGGGCAGTTGGGATCTTACACAAAAGAATGGCATTGCTTTAATTGGCTTAGACCAAAGGGTCCCAAACTTCCTCAGATCACAGCTCCATTGGTGCATCTGTGATTATTTCCACAGTGCCCCTAGGCAAAAGAAATAACCAAACAATCCCCCTCTTTTAAGTCACTGGGACCAAGCAATGCAATACGTATCCGTATCCCTAACAACTTAGTAGCCATATGAGTAAACAATATCTGTCAATTGTAGAAAATATAATAGTAATAATTTTTAATGAAAAGTGAGTGTGTGCCTGTTATGGCTCAGTGGGTAGAGAATTCCCCTGCAATGCAGGAGACACATGAGATGGAGGTTTTATCCCTGGATCGGGAAGATCGCTCAGAGGAGGAAATGCTCCAGTATGCTTGCCTGAAAAACCCTATAGGCAGAGGAGCCTGACAGGCTGTAGTCCAAAGAGTCGCAAAGAGTTGGACACGACTGAGCGACTGAACATGCATGCACAACTTCTCAAATTTTAAAATCAGAACAGACATCAACACCCTCAGTCCCTATTCCATATTACCATATTAATTTCCATGCAGCACAATCTATGGTATCACAGAAATCACTGAAGATCCTGCTTCACAGAGATATGACATTTCTGGAAAAGAAGGTAGTCAGAACTGAGAGTGAAACAAAGGAGCCAGCTCGAGAAACTATAAACTCCTGTATGTGCAGAGAGGAGGAAATTTCTTTTGTGCTCTGTCAACAGTTAATATTTTCCCATTTTCTGTCAATTTTTTTCTCTTTTCATCCCAGGGCCTGACCCTCACTGAGGGGTAACTGGAAACCCCTGAGTATTGGGCTTCTCAGGGTTCCTGTGGGTGTGATGGCTTCACTATTCCTCCACACAAGGTTCTGGGCTCAGAATTACTTTGCTTCCTAAATTAGTCACCATTTCTGGGTCACCTTCTGATTCCCCTGCCACTGATATCTTTAGTTAATGGTGGACTCTCAGAACTCTTTTCACTTCCAGAATTGTTGATTATTTTTAAAACTACATTCTTATCATGATAGGGGAATTTGAGAAAGGAAAAAAAAACAAAGTGGTAAATACAACATGTTCAAGTGAAAGTCCAAGGTGGATCCTGAAAATGACTCACCTTGGCAAGATGGAGAGAAAAGGATGTGCTACACGTACAGGATGTGCTATCATTAGATAATGCAAGGTCATCCACCCCCAGTACAAAGACTGTGAAGGCGTGTGTGTCTCAGACATCACGGAGCGCACTTTGCTGTTCTTGTTCTGGTTCAGTCGCTAAGTTGTGTCCAACTCTTGCAACCCCATGGACTGCAGCATGCTAGGCTCCTCTGTCCTTCACTGTCTCCTGGAATTTGCTCAAATTCATGTCCGTTGAGTTGGCGATGCCATCCAACCATCTCATCCTCTGCTGCCCCCTTCTCCTGTTGCCCTCAGTCTTTCCCAGCATCAGGGTCTTTCCCAGTGAGTCCGCTCTTTGCATCAGGTGGCCACAGTATAGGAGCTTCAGCTTCCAACAACTTCCATGACTACTGGTCACCTGATCACTCCCCATCCCCACACTAATGCTGCCCAAATCAATGCAGGAATACTGTCTAAAACAAGCCACCTTCTATTGCAAATATCTGTTTGTTCTTTCACAGTGACTTAGTTTCTACTTGGGTATAGTATGAAATTAAGTTTTAAATCAGATATTAATTTGAGATAATTGACAGTGACCAACAGATTTATATTTGTTTTTTATCAACCCCCAGTTCAACAAGCTTTCTGCATTATAAAAACAGTCTTTAAAAATAATGTTGTTCTTTTGCCTATTGTCTATTTTTTGGAGAAGGAAATGGCAATCCACTCCAGTATTCTTGCCTGGAAAATTCCATCGACAGAGGAATCTGGTGGGCTACAGTCCATGGGGTCTCAGAGTCGGCCACAACTGAGCACATCAGCACATTGTCCATTTTTGAATAATACTTTTGAAGACAAAGGTATTTTTTAATTCATATTAAGGGATAAGATATGGTATGCTAGGAGAGAAAATTATACATACCCAGATTTAGTTGCAGATTAAACATTATCAGATTCAAAAAGTTCCTATATCATTCCCCTACTTAACTCCCTGAAAGACTATGAAGTAGTTATTTCTTTGAAGATTTGGCTGCCAGAAACCTTCACATTGGTAAACACATAACTAGGTCTCACTATTGAATCAAAGTTGGAATGAAAGTTGATAGGTACAACTTGATCTGTTTTAGATGAAAGTGTACAGAAACAGTTTGTTTCCCTCCTTATCTTTACACGGGACTTGTATTAAATTCAGTGTGTATAAGGGGAGAAATGCCTTAAATATATCTATTTCTTTATATCCAGTAAGAGGTTATGCAGCAGGTAGGCTATAGAGAGTCATCTGTGCACTTGGTTATCAGCACATTTTTTTTAAAAGATTCTTCAGTATTTTAGCAGCTTCAAAAGACTTGAATTATTAGTATTTAAAATGAGTTGTTTTCAGTTATGCGAAGGCAAGAGGAAAGATGGATGAATTTTCTTTTTATTGGAAAAGTCAGTCATTGGATCATAATCTTAAAGCCCCCTTTCAAATTATATGTGTTCTCTGGAGATAGCAGCTCATGTTAAAAAAAAAAAAGTAGTTCCTGAATTGGGTGGCTTTGAGAAAATCATGCATAGGTTCTTTTAAACACCACAAAACATTCACACACACAGAGTTGCTTTCAAATTTATCCAATGAAAGTAGGGCTACTGTGTGTGAAAAGTCATGGCACTTTGTTGAATTGCTTCAAAACATATCCTGTATTAACATGTTAGTTCTTTAACATGCATATTAACACTAAGATTATTTTATTACTCTGTATGTTGCACTTTCCATACTGATTCACATCCTGCTTGAAGCTGTAAATTTGTGGAGGCATCAGTTCAGTTCAGTTCAGTTGCTCAGTCGTGTACAACTCTTTGCGACCTCATGAATCGCAGCATGCCAGGCCTCTCTGTCCATCACCAACTCCCGGAGTTCACCCAAACTCATGTTGGTGATGCCATCCAGCCATCTCATCCTCTGTCGTTCCCTTCTCCTCCTGTTCCCAATCCCTCCCAGCATCAGGGTCTTTTCCAATGAGTCAACTCTTCTCATGAGGTAGCCAAAGTATTGGAGTTTCAGCTTTAGCATCATTCCTTCCAAAGAACACCCAGGACTGATCTCCTTTAGAATGGACTGGTTGGATCTCCTTGCAGTCCAAGAGACTCTCAAGAGTCTTCTCCAATACCACAGTTCAAAAGCATCAATTCTTCGGCGCTCAGCTTTCTTCACAGTCCAACTATGTGGAGGCATAAACCATGATTTTCCTTAGTAAATAAAACTGCAACATATGCACATTACTAAAATATAGCAAACTCTTAAGAAATAGATACAAAAATATTGTCCAACATTAGAACTTGGTTGTAAGCAAAAGAAACTAATACCGATTACCATAAGCAAGAAGGAAATACAGTAGAAAGATAATGCAAATTCATGGGATTCTTCTCAAGGACTTGGGTTAGAAATTGCCCAGAAACCAAGGCAGCCCTTGGAGCTGAGAGCCAGGAACCAGCTCTCCCACAATCTTAGACTCATCAGCACCTGGTCTGGGTAGGAAGCAAGTAAACATCCCAGTCTTAGATGCAAGCCCACACATTGGCTGCCAGAGAGTCGTCAGTAAGGAGGTGGGATCCCCCTGTGATATCCTATTGGTAGGAAGCCCTCTGTTCTCACCAGTCAACCCACTGGGAAATGCCCCCAAACCCTGATGGAGGTGAACTTTGAGTAGCCAAAACATTATACATTTGACTGCCCAATTACCTCACACACACATTATCTCATATCACATTTCCAATCAAGAATGTTTCTCTGAATGTAATGGGATATATTTTTTACAAACAAAACTGTCCATATGTCCTTCAAAGAAGGCAAAGTCTCATCAGTGCAGAATCACTGAATTGTGTCCATTTCTCCTCTAAAATAGTTATGGCCAATCTCCATTTTTCTCTGTCACTCAAATGCTACTAAAGTGCACATAAGTTAATTACATTTTCCATAAAGGATGATCTATTTATCTTTAGGTTTCTTCTCTGTTTGACAACTACAGAAACCCAGATTTCTTACTTTATCTGTGCTTCAAATACCTCAATATATTAATTCCAAAAAATCCAATATTTGTTATAAGTACAATCTTCTATTAAATTGTTTTTGATAAATACATCTTCTAGTAAAAAGCCCATTTTGTTACTTTGATGCAAATAAGAAAATGAGTGCCTCCAATTTTCTTAGCATCCTCTTTTGAATAGGCTCCACAGCAAAAGTAAACATAGTTCTTTATAAGTTTGGTTCCAAAAGACTAGCTCATAAAGTAGCACTTAATAAACAGGCACTACGCTCTCGCATTATTCTTAAATTCTGATGAACTTTAATGGGACCAGAGTGAATTTATTTATGGAAGAATAGGTTCCATTTTCTTATTCGTTATTGTATTTTCAATACTGTACCATTCTTTGAAGCTATGAATTTATAGACACTCCACATTTAGAAAATGATGACTTGGACTGAACTGTACTACAAAATAGAAAACTTTTATGAATTCTCCAGAAACACCTCAGCCTAAAAGATACCCAAATTCACAACAGCATAGTTATAGCTCCTTAGGACACAAATAATCTTTCCAAAGAATTATTTACATAGAAAGAAAATCCTACTATTCAACCCCTCATTAAATGGTACAATATTAGATAACATGAGAGTTATATAAATATTAAATATGATAACTGCCTAATAAAATTTAGTTTCATTAAAAGCCTTTATGTTAATCTAAAGTCTATTTGGAATCTGTTCTGATGAGCAGAATTTAATAGTCTCAATCACACACATTTTAAATTTTGAGTGTCTATCCAATTCTTTTTATAATGTATATTCCTGCAGACCTGTGTGTACAAGAATAATAGAGTTATTATAAAGATTGAACAGGAAATAAGATATGTAAAGATAGTAACATACACAGTTTTAACAATAACCGTGGCTGGTAAAGGAACAGGATAAATGCCCACCAAACCAAATAACTGTGGCAAACAAAAACTAACATGGAGATACAGAGGACAGAGTAGTGGTTACCAGATGGGCCATATGGAGAGAATGAAATGGGTAAAAAGGATCAACCATAGGGTAACTGATGGAAACTAAACTTTTGGTGGTGAGCACACTGTGATGCACATACAAGTTTAAATATAATGTCTTACACATGAAATATTTGTAATACAAATCAATGTTACCTCAACATATTTTTAAAGATAAATAAATAATAATAATGGTAGTAATAATAATATGCATATTCCATTCACTGTCTTTAGGAATAAATAAACTTCGATTTGAAATTTTCAGTCTAAAATCCTGACACATAATAAGGCTTCTGTAATGACCTCTAGCGGAGAAGGCAATGGCACCCCACTCCAGTACTCTTGCCTGGAAAATCCCATGGACGGAGGAGCCTGGTGGGCTGCAGTCCATGGGGTCGCTGAAGGTTGGACACGACTGAGTGACTTCACTTTCACTTTTCACTTCCATGCATTGGAGAAGGAAAGGGCAACCCACTCCAGTCTTCTTGCCTGGAGAATCCCAGGGACGGGGAAGCCTGGTGGGCTGCCGTCTATGGGGTCGCACAGAGTCAGACACGACTGAAGTGACTTAGCAGTAGCAGCAATGACCTCTAGTCCGAAAGATTTAGATTTTAATAGAGCATGTTTAGAACAGTGCTGATGCAAGTCCACAAAAGTATTCTTAAAGTTATGCCAAGTTGAGCAATATGCTTTTTGTTTATACATCGCAATCACAGCAAACACTTTATGAGTTTGAACATATGGGGAAAATTTAGCAAATGAACTTTTTATCTTAAAAGCTAATAGATTCTCCACATGTACCAATACATTAACAAAGCTATTATCTAGAAAAGATTAAAGAATAAAGACACCAATAAATTGAATGTGTATGTGTGTATGTTTGTGTGTAAGAGAGAGACAGAGAAATAGAGAAAGAGAAGGGGAGAGAGAGCGAGAAGGAGGAGAGAGGTCTTACTAGAAAATGCATCGGGCCTTCCCTGGTGGCTAGGGGGTAAAGAATCAGCCTGCAACTCAGGAGACACAGGTTCGACCTCCGATCCAGGAGTACCACGGAGAAACGAAACCCACGCACCACAACTGCCGAGCCTGTGCTCAAGAGCTGGGGAGCCGTAGCTGCTGAGGTCCTCGCGCCCGGAGCCGGCGTCCTGGGCACCGCAGCCGAAGGGCAGCCCCTGCCCGCCGCAACCAGAGAAAAGCCAGCACAGCAACAGAGAGCTGGCACAGCCGAAAACAAACCTCAAAACAAAGTAAAAGAGAAAAGATGCAAAGTGACACGATGCAGGGGGTGAGAAAAGTAACTCAAGCAGCATCTCATATGAGCCTCCTCACTCTAGTCCAGTTATTCTCAGACTTCAAGGTGCTTGCTTCATCGTAATCACCTGAAGTGAAGTGAAGTGAAAGTCGCTTGGTCGTGTCTGACTCTTTGCAACCCCATGGACCATACAGGCCATGGAATTCTCCAGGCCAGAATACTGGATTGGGTAGCCTTTCCCTTCTCCAGGGGATCATCCCAACCCAGGGACTGAACCCAGGTCTCTCACATTGCAGGTGGATACTTTACCAGCTGAGCCAGCCACCAGGGAAGCCCAAGAATACTGGAGAGGGTGGCCTATCCCTTCTCCATCTTCCCAATCAGGAAGTGAACTGGGGTTTCCTGCATTGTAGGTGGATTCTTTACCAGCTGAGCTATCCGGGAAGCCCCATAATCACCCGAAGGGCTTGTTAAAACACAGATTGAGGGGCCCCACCCCAGTATTCTGATTACTAGGTTTTAGGGGGCCCCAAATTAGGTATTTCTAACAAGTTCCCATGTGTTACTGATGCTGCTGGTCTGGGGACCCCACTATGTGAACCACTGGTCTGATCTGTGGTTGACAGATTGACAGCCTATTGCTGTGCTCTCCTGCTTGATAAGAAATCCAAAACATGTTTTGATGAATCATATATATGACTGAAACTATTCATGTTTTCCCAGATTTTACCAATTACTATGAAGAGTAAGTTATTAACGTTTAATTATTTTATTTGTATAGACTGAAGTTACCTCATATCATGAGAGTTGCATGTAATATATCTCTCTCTTTAGTCACTAAGTCGTGTCCAACTCTTGCGACTCCATGGACTATAGCCCGCCAGGCTCCTCTGTCCATGGGATTCTCCAGGCAAGAATACTGGAGTGGGTTGCCATTTCCTTCTCCAGGGGATCTTCCTGACCCAGGAATCAAACCTGGGTTTCCTGCACTGCAGGCAGATTCTTTACCAACTGAGCTATGATATCTCTATCCAGTAAGCATACTTTTAAACATTTAAAGTTAAGTTAGATGCAAGAAGCATTTTTGGCCATGGCCAATAAGTAAGAATTGAGAATGTCACCTATAATGATACAAATTAAAATTATGAAATACCCTGGTTCCCTTTCCAGAAAAGCAAAAACTAAAATATTTTATAATATCCTACACCCTGTTGACAGAATTTGAAGATGAGACCACCTAGAAAAGGCAACTCCAGAGTTTATCTAGTGGTGAGATTTGGACCTATTATTCGTAGTTTATTGCAGTTTCTTGTATTAAAATAATAAATTACAAAATGTTATATATATAGTAGAAAATACACTGTAAAGTTTTAAAAGCTAGCCTTACTTCAGTGCAAGTTACAGATATGAGTAATATAATTTATAATTAAACTTGCTTCTTTTGTGAATACAAAATATCCTTTATAAATTCAGTAATTTTGTAAACAATAGATGTAGTAAATTAACGACAGGCAATAGTAAAGTGGCAGAGGAGGAGAAAAGGTCTGCAGAGACAGGCAGCAAAACAACCCAGAGAAAGGGCCTGTGGTTGTGGAATCATGATTCCGTCTGCTTGGGCTGTGCGACTCATACGTCACCACCTGACACCTTCTCCCTACAGAAATATCCATTAGCTGATTAACTGCTCCCACACGGCTCCAACTGCCCTGACCACACAGGTTAATAGCACTGCTTCTGGGCTAGCTGATGTTGCTACATTCTCATATTTTTAACGAATTATATACCAAGGAAGCACAGGCCAAATAAAGTACATATATTACTTAACAGGGTATACTGGACAAAGGTCTTGCTACGTTTGCAGGAATTCCCCTTATTTCCTTGAACAAATATCTTTTATTCACAGGAGAAACTCTCCATAGCAACATGAAATTTCCCAAATGTCATCAGAGATTATACAAATATACATATGTTTATATACATATATTTGGAGGTAGGTAATAAAAAAGTACAACCAAAATTAATATGAAAACCTCTAGTGCTATACTTCCTAAAATATATCAAAGGAATTAACATTTCTGAGAGTTAATTTTCCTAATAATTAAATCAAATTTTAAGAATGAGGTAAACGAATCATACCTCACACTAAAAAGTTTAAATGAGGCTGGGAAATAGTAAAGAAATTAATCTACATTTAGGACAAAGTTAACCTGTTTTGGAAGCCTCTGGGAAACACTTAACAGAAATTGTATAATCTTGTATAATAAGCAGATCGACTGAATACTCTAGAACTTTGCTGATTTAGCATTTAATTCTTGCAGAGCAATTATTGGGAAAAGAAGTTCTGTCAGATAATAAAATTAACACTGCTACAGTATTTACATTTTAAAAATCTCTGGTGAGGTGCTCTGTGACAACCTAGAGGGGTGGGATGGGGTGGGAGACAGGAGGAAGGATCAAGAGGGAGGGGCATATGCATACCTATGGCTGATTCATGTTGATGTATGGCAGAAAGCAAGACGATATTGTAAGGCAATTATCCTACAAAATGTGTATGTGTATGTGTGTGTGTGTGTGGTGTGCATACAATATACACAAATGCCTACACACATCCCCTGGAGAAGGGAAAAGCTACCCACTCCAGTATTCTGGCCTGGAGAATTCCATGGACTGTATAGCGCATGCGGTTGCAGAGTCGGACACGACTGAGAGACTTTCACTCACTCACTCACACACAACACACACATCCTCCAGTGGTATAACAAGCCTCATTCTTCAAGGATACGAATACGTGTCTTTTCATGATTCCAGTTGAGTTAACTATGCCATCAAGCACTGACCAACAGCAACAGCCATGGCTATTTCTTTTTTCATTGGTCCTAAGCTTGTCCAATTGTGTTTCTATTTTTCTGTTTACCAATGTCTCAAAACAGGTATCCTTTAGCAAAATCTTGATACTCTTCCCCAATCTTGGCCTGTCTTCTAAGTTGATGATTTTCCCATAATTTTAATAAATTTTAAAAATTTCAAGTGAAAACAAACTTACAAACATAGAATATAAGAAATCAGAATCTCTGTCTTTTGGAAACTACTCTTTCTGGTGCTTACATTCGAATGACTTCAGCACTGGTTTGCCATTCCTCCACATTGACTCAGCTTATCCTGCTGAAACCTAGACAGATGAGAAATTTCAGCCTCTCAGAAACTACACATGATTCCTGTTTGATTGCAGAATAATATCCAATCTCCATACCAAGGGCACAACTGATGCAATTTTTCTGTGCAGCCTCAACTCCCAGTGTACAATTATACACAGTCGTTTCTTAGCCCTATGAAAGCACTGTGATTCCAGTGCTCTCTCCTGTCTACACTTCCTTCGCCCTCCCAGGGATCAATCCCCCTCATCATCAGCCCAGAGATCATCTGATTACAACTTTGTCCGGCTTCTCTGATGACCTTGATTCAATCTAGCCTGGACCTTCAAGAGCATGGCTCTCCCTAGTGGAGCCGATGGCCACCTCTTAACAACCTTGCTTCATTCCTTAGTCTGTCACTGGGAGAAAGGCTGAGCATGAGGAAGCGACTTTATGGATCATTTAGGGAAGTCTAGAAGAAACTATAAGGTAGCAAATGAAATGTGTTTACAGGCGGAGAGGGAAAAACCAAGCCATTCTCATGGTGTCCCCCCAAAGACTCCCCATTGCTAGTTCTACTTGCCTGTTTACATGATATTTAATGGTCTGCTAACCCATAGATTCATGCCATGCTTTCAAAGCCTGACTGTCTATACCTTCATTCCTCTCTAGGAAAATCCAACTCCCACCAACAGGGGTTAATATAATCCCACTATCTTTCCCCATCCCCACCCTGAACCAGGGCAGTCCGGTGGACATAACAGTCCAGTGGCCACAGTATGTTTTCCAAAGCCTGAGATATGATTTCAAAAATCACACCATGATGGGACTAGGGCCAGAAAATACAGGGTTTGCCTTGGTTCTCCATGTCCCATAGGATGGTTCAGAGCAGACTCCAACATGCTACATCATTCTCTTTGAGTTCTTTTCACGTGAGAGGGGATGACACGACTCTTTACTCTCCCTGCAGTACCCTAGCCTCCTTCTGTAATTACCCTGCATAGGACAGGCACACACATGAATATGAACACATACGTTTGCCGGCATACATTCATTCAATAGCCATCTTTTTTTTTCTCTCTCTCTCTTTTTTTTCTTAATTTTATTTTGTTTTTAAACCTCAAACACTGTATTAGTTTTGCCAAACATCAAAACGAATCCGCCACAGGTATACATGTGCTCCCCATCCTGAACCCTCCTCTCTCCTCCCTCCCCACACCATCCCTCTGGGTCGTCCCAGTGCACCAGCCCCAAGCATCCAGTATCGTGCATTGAACCTGGACTGGCAACTCGTTTCATACATGATATTACACATGTTTCAATGCCATCCTCCCAAATCTTCCCACCCTCTCCCTCTCCAACAGAGTCCATAAGACTGTTCTATACATCAGTGTCTCTTTTGCTGTCTTGTACACAGGGTTATTGTTACCATCTTTCTAAATTCCATATATATGCATTAGTATACTGTATTGGTGTTTTTCTTTCTGGCTTACTTCACTCTGTATAATAGGCTCCAGTTTCATCCACCTCATTAGAACTGATTCAAATGTGTTCTTTTTAATGGCTGCAATAGCCATCTTTTGAAACTTCCTACATTTCAGCTAAGATCATGGCATCTGGCCCCATTACTTCATGCCAAATAGAGGGGGGAATGGTGGAAGCAGTGACAGATTTCCTCTTCTTGGGCTCTAAAATCACTGCAGATGGTGACTGCAGCCACATGAAATCAGAAGACAATTGCTTCTCGGCAGGAAAGCTATGACAAATCTAGACAGTGTGTTGAAAAGTAGAGACATTACTCTGCCAACAAAGGTCCGTATGGTGGAGGCTATGGTCTTCCCAGTGGTCACGTATGGTTGTGAGAGCTGGATCATAAAGAAGGCAGAGCGCCAAAGAATTGATGCCTTTGAACTGTGGTACTGGAGAAGATTCCTGAAAGTCCCATGGACAGCAAGGAGATCAAACCAGTCAATCTCAAGGCAAATCAACCCTGAATACTTGTTGGAAAGACTGACGCTGAAGCTGAAGCTCCAGTATTTTGGTCATCTGATGCGAACAGCCGACTCATTGGAAAACCCCTGATGCTGGGAAAGATTGAGGACAAAAGGAGAAGAGGGCGTCAGAGGATGAGATGGTTGGACAGCATCACTGATGCAATGGACATGAACTTGGGCAGACTCTGGGAGATGGTGAGGGACAGGGAGGCCTTGTGTGCTGCAGTCCTTGGGGTCACAGACTCAGACACCACCGGGCGACTGAACAACAACAACAGAATTTCAGCAGCTGCGATCAGAGGTGTGTTTACAATGGTGAGCAAAGCAGACTTGGAGCTTGCAGTTGTGTGAGGCAGACAAGTCATGTCAAACACAAACTTTACCTGGATGGTGTAAGAAGCAGAGCTGAGGAAAACTGTAAAGCAGGCTCCAATTATCCACTCAAGGGGCCTAATCCAGTCCTGAGGTCACAGAAATTGTCCCTGGAGAAGTGACTCTGAATTTCTGTCTGAACCATAAATATTGACTGGGTGAAAGAAGAAAAATTGTGACCAACCAGAGGGAGAATCACTTAAAGCTTACAACTGCACCAGAGCACATCAGCTGCACTGAAGAAATATCTGACTCAAGAAAAATCCATCACTCCTACAAAACATAATTCCAGTAATATACCCCTGTGATGGTACGTCAATAAAATCATATTCATACATGAAAGACTGTGGTTTTTAAGCCCTAACTTGACTATATTCGGAAGTAAATATATACATTTATCTTATTTTTGAAAAGCTCTTTCTTTCAACATTTTAACACCAGCCAATGCTAAAGTTAGATTTGGAACCATTTGCCTTTGATTACACAAGCCTCAATGGCACTTTATCTTCTGGCAAATAATAGACTGATTATATAGATTTGCTTTAACCTTCTGAAATTGCTGGGAAAGAGCGTATCTATAAATACACAGTGATAATTGATGGTCAAAATGCCAGCCGCAGTTTGAGCTCATTGAACAATTTTAGGCTTAAGAAAGAGAACAAGTTAAAATTGCTCTAAGCTTGTATTGCTTCTAAAGATTCTTTCCTTTATTGCACTATGATTTCTGAATGGGCTCCAGTGATATTGTTACAGTCATAATATGTCTCTCATCTGAGTAGTCAAAATATAACCGTTATATTCTCTTAGCCTATTAATTCAGTAATGCTTGATTAAATCCATAGTAAAAAATGAAAAATTCAAAATGTAGGTAATCCAAATAGTATAGAAGGCTGGCAAGTAAAAAACAAGTTTCTCTTTTGACCCCCCAGGCCCTGGTCTTGCCAGCAGAAGTTTCACACTGTAAAAGTCCCCCGATGTTTCCTTCTTTGTCCTTAGCAATTCATCTGGCAGCTCTTTCCACATAAGCATGGGAGGACCTCCTCCACAGTATCCCACTCCATGATATGCTACCCTACGGTGGCATTTAACCTGGTATATTGATGATCATTTAGTTCCTTCTATTTTGTGTCTGTCACAGACACCATAGTACTAAATACAAACACTGTTGTAAAGTGTACAAAGTATACATCGTGATGTTTCATGTTCTCCCCTACATGGTTAGGCAATACCACGTGACTTTTACAGCCAGTGAAATAGTCAGTGAAAGACCACAGTTTGCCCTGCCATGGTGTTCCAGAAGTTTCCGCTACAAGATGGTGGAATCTCTATCTGATCAACTGTGAGATCCAGAACCTCACCCCAACCTCCCATCCTAACCCACTGTGGACTCCCAGCAGGAGTGGAAAGTAGACTCACTGGCTAGTAAGAAAAGTGTTCATCTTTGTCACGGCACTTGTTCCACGGGTTTTGATTCTCCTTTGCAGACAGCTTATAAATACAACTGTACCTCTGTACCTTCCATTTATAAACCACCAGATAAATTATCTCCCCTTATCTTGCTGTCCAGGAAAATTGATGTTCAGAAATTTTAAATCTCCAAGTCTTTTGCTTTATAAGATTTTTACAGAACAGAATTGCTATTTAAAAATCTTACAATATACATATATATGTATATGTATACAGTATACATATATATACATGTATGTATTCAATTGTAGTTCTTATTAGAATGCATTAATTTTTTGTTTTGCTGTATAGCATCACTCTTTTTTCTTGTTCCAGTCTTCCTTCTTTTTTCCAGCCTATGGATCGATAGTTTAACTTGACCCCTAGTCTTTGTTTTACCTGAAACCTTCACGGATAACACCTGTCCCGATTCCAGTCTCCTACTCCAATACATGGTGGAATTACCTGAGCACAACCATTGATTTAAATGATAATATGGTGGCTCAGCAGTAAAGAATCCACCTGCAATGCAAGGGACTAGGTTCAACCCCTGGGTCGAGAAGATCCCCTGGAGAAGGAAATGGCAACCCACTTCAGTATTCTTGCTTGGGAAATCCCATGGACAAAGGAGCCTAAAAGGTTACAGTCCATGTGGTCACAAACAGTCAGACACGACTTAATGACTAAACAACAATAGTGACCATTGTATGAAGAAACCTAGTAGAGGTTCCAGCTGAGCTGTTTAAAATCCTAGATGGTGTTGTTAAAGTGCAGCACTCAGCATGCCAGCAAATTTGGAGAACTCGGCAATGGCCACTGGACTGGAAAACATCAGTTTTCATTCTAATCCCAAAGAAGGGCAATGCCTAAGAAGGTTCAAACTATAGTACAATTGTGCTCATTTCACATCCTGGTAAGGTTATGCTCAAAATTCTCCAAACAAGGCTTCGATAGTATATGAACAAAGAACTTCCAGAAGTACAAGCTGGGTTTAGAAAAGGCAGAGGAACCAGAGATCAAATTACCAACATTTGTTGGATTATGGAGAAAGCAAGGGAATTTCAGAAAAACATCTACTTCAGCTTCATTGACTGTGCTAAAGCCTTTGACTGTGTGGATCACAAAAAAACTGTGAAAAATTTTTAAAAAGATGGGAGTACCAGACCCCTTACCTGTCTCCTGAGAAACCTATTACCAGGTCAAGAAGCAACAGTTAGAACCAGACATGGAACAACTGACAGGTTCAAAATTGGGAAAAGAGTACGTTAAGGCTGTATATTGTCACCTTGCTTATTTAATTTATATGCAGAGTACATCATGCAAAATGTCAGGCTTGGGTGATCACAAGTTGAATTAAGATTGCTGGGAGAAATATTAACAACTTCTGATATGCAGATGATACCACTCTAATGCCAGAAAGTAAAGAGGAACTCAAGAGCCTCTTGATGAGGATGAAAGAGGACAGTGAAAAAGCTGACTTGAAACTCAATATTAAAAAAACTAAGATCACGGCATCCAGTCCCATCACTTCATGGCAAATAGAAGCGGCAAAAGTGGAAGCGGTGAGAGATTTTCCTTTCTTGGGCTCCAAAACCACTGTGGACAGTGACTGCAAGCACAAATTCAAAAGATGCTGGCTTCCCGGAAGGAAAGCTATGACAAATCTAGACAGCACATTAAAAAGCAGGGACATCACTTTGCCGACAAAGGTTTGTATAGTCAAAGCTAAGGTTTTTCCATAGTCATGTATGGATGGGCCATAAAGTTGGGCCATAAAGAAGGCTGGGTGACAAAGAATTGATGTGTTTGAACTGTGATTCTGGAGAAGACTCTTAAGAGTACCCTGGACTGCAAAGAGATCAAACCAGTCAATCCTAAAGGAAATAATTCTGAATATTCATTGGAAAAACTGATGCTAAAACTGAAGCTCCAACTCTTTGGCCACCTGATATGAAGAGCCTACTCATTGGAAAAGTCCCTAATGCTGGGAAAGACTGAAGGCAAAAGGAGAAGGAGGTTACAGAGGATGAGATGGTTAGATAGCATCACTGACTCAGTGGATATGAATTTCAGCAAACTCTTGGGGATAGTGGAGGACAGAGCAGCCTGGCGTGCTGCAGTCCATGGGGTCACAAAGAGTCAGACACAACTGAGCAACTGAAAACAACAGTGACCATTGTTGGCATGTGGCATATGTACGGTTACGCACAGTACACGTATTATAATCCACGTCCTTGGGGAAGAGTCTCTGCTATAAACCCTGCCTTCAGAGCTCATGTCACAGTGCTTAATTTCATATTTGCATGAATAATTATTGGGTTTCCCTAGTGGCTCAGATGGTAAAGAATCTGCCTGCAGTGCAGGAGACCTGAGTTCAATCCCTGGGGAAAATCCCTTGGAGAAGAAAATAGCAACCCACTCCAGTATTCTTGCCTGGGAAATCCCATGGACAGAGGATCCTGGTGGGCTACAGTCCGTGGGGTCACAAAGAGTCAGACACGACTGATAGACTAACACACTTATTTAATTATTATCCGACCACCCTCTACTGGAAGCTTCACGAGGGCAGGGATCCATTTGCTTCGTTTCTGTTCTTCAGCCCACACCCTTGGAATAGCATCTGGCTCGTTCAATTTGCTCAACAAACATTTTTAGAATACTGTATTTTGTTTAATTATAATGATGGGTGCTTTTATAATTAACATAATGATATTTGAAGCAAATGTTCAACAAAAAAAAAAAACCTTGGCGCATGAATCTGAGAAGATCATTATTGTCCCTCTTGATTTCCCTAGACACTGATTGCACTGAAGTTTTGTTTCGTGTGTTTAGTAAAGAGCACTTAGATATGCTACGATTTCTATCTGATCATATGCACCTGCACACCCTGATAAAGATCCAGTATATGTGAGTGTATTATACACACATATGTAAGTGAACTCTGTAAACTATTAATTTAAATCAGTGGTCTCATGGGCAATTTTGCCCTCCTCCACAAAGGATGTTTGGCAATGTGTGGAGACATTTTGGTTGTCACAAACCAGGGACAGAAGCTACTGGCTTCTAGAGAGTAGAGGCCAGGAATTTGCTAAGTATCCTCCAATGCACAGGATGTCATCTCCCCCTGAAAAATAACACTAAACCCCACATGTTAATAGTTCTGAGACTAAGAAATCCTGACTTAAACCCTGACCTTTAAATTTTAATACAGAAAAAGTATAATGCATGTTTTCTCCAAGTTAATATGTGTGATGTAAATCATTATTCAGAATAAGTAATATGTTGGTTCCTTTTGTTGGAAATGAAATGTTTAGCTTCATCAACTGCAGCAATCCATATAGTCTCAATGTCACCCTTGAAACTGGGAGAAAATGGAGTAAGTTTATATTTCTAGCATGTCTCTCAGAGCTGGGCTCCTCATGCTGGGTTCTCACTAAGCTCCACGCACTTCTCCATGGTGAGCAGTACCCCCCGGCCTTAGCTGCTAGGGTCAGCCATTAGAAGACAGTGAATGGGAGCTACTGCCCCAATCCCAGAGCCCCTCTAGAATCTGCCCCTATAAATCCTCATTCCTGGTGTGTTTAGGTAAGCGCTCCCTCGTCTTCTGTATTAGCAGCAAGTATAATTCCCTGGTGTGCCCAGAATGGACAATGTGAAGGATAAAATGGTGTTTTCTGTTCCCTGGGGGAGACGATCATTTTTATGATGCTCTAAGCTACTCGATTAGCCTTTTACAAGGGAACAGAGTAAGCTGTTCTGTGTGTGCCTCAAGCGGAAACTCTTTTAAAACACATTTACCTAAAACACTTTGAAAACTGAATTTGACCATTCCTTCACAGCCTTGGAGGATTTAATAATTTATAGGTCTGCACATTGACCATAGGAATATTTTGTCATTGATGTTTCCATTAAATTATACTTGCTTGAAGTCAGCATGGGATTGAAATTCTTTCCAGTGAATACTCTGATTTCTTTCACTGGTTTATCAAGGATGCTTATTGACAGTTTACAAGGATAGCATCCTGCCTTTTGACATCATTTTTATAACAAACAATCACAACATTGAGTAAGATTCTTTATGAAAAAAAAAAGAAAAGCTTGCACATCAATAAAAAGTATGTTTTTCATCATAGTTCCCTTGATTTTATCCAAGTAGAAAATCTTCTACTCAACTTGTCCTTGAATGCAGTATAAGCTCCTTTAACAGAAACAAGAAATCAGATCCCATCTGGTAACTTACTCCACCCCCTTGATTGAGACCTAATGACCAGGTTGGAGTTCGGGAAGAGGGTAGGTTAGGTTTTCTCAAAGTCTCTGAACTCAGAGAAACAGTTTACATAAAGGTTTTACTTTACGTCTTCTTCCTCCCCTAAGTGAAATTATAGGAATGTGATGGTAAATTGAAAACAGTGGGTCTTCAGCTAGCTGTTTGATCAGAATTTAGAACATTAAATAGATATTTATTGAGCTATACATGTGTTTAATTATAAACTCCATGGGAGGGTTAGATACAAAAGGGAATATGTTTTCAGTGTGAGGAATAAAATGATACATATATGACCATTATAAATGATAAATTAGTGTTAAGTAGCTCAGTGATGTAGGGAAGAGGCACCATTTCAGCTGGCATTTGAACAAGAGAAGCAGGCAGAACTGGAAGGCAATAGTCCTTACGCATGCTAAGCTGCTTCAGGCATGCCTGGCTCTGTGTGGCTCCATGGACTGTAGCCTGTCAGACTCCTCTGTCCATGGGATTCTTCAGTCAAGAATACTGGAGTGGGTTGCCATTTCCTTCTCCAGGGGATCTTCCCGACCCAGGGATCGAACTCACATCTCTATATCTCCTGGATTGGCAGGCAGGTTCTTTACCACTAGCATCACCTGGGAAGCCCAATAATCCTTATAATAGGGACCAAGGCAAAGGAGCGCGAAACCCTAGGTACTGGGAAGTGGGGAGTCTGACTCTCTAGACTCTTACCGACCAATAGAAATTTACGGATTCATTTTGATATTTGGCAAAACTAATACAATTATGTAAAGTTTAAAAATAAAATAAAATTAAAAAAAAAAGAAAAAGAAATTTAATACATGCCACATACATGATTTTACATTTCCTAGCAACCATATTGTAAAAACTAAAATAGATAAAATTCATTTTAATATTTAGCCCAATATATCCAAAACAGTATCATTTTAACAAACAATGAATATAAAATTATCAGAGATATTTTACATTATTTTTATATTGTTTCTGAAATTCAGTGTATATTTTTCAATTACAGCACTTCTCAACTTCGACTGGTCACATTTCAAGAGCTCAGCAGTCACATGTGTCTAGTGGCTACCATACTGGACAGAGCAGCTCTAGAGTTTTGAACAAAGACTATGGGAAGTCAGGAACAAACCCAACAATAAAGAGAAGCAATGTGCATTTCTCCGCTGCGGATACTTTCTGCGCTGGAATGTACTAAATGGGCAAAGGGATGCATGACTGCTTTTGTATTGTATTCTTTCGGACTATGTGTCCAGTGGTGCGGCTTGCACGAAGGCTACTGGACAATACACTGGACCACCATCCCTCTCGTCTGTGAATGGAGTTACCCTCAAGCAATAAAGATCTACACATTCTTGTACACAGTGGAGAGAAGTCTTGGGGAGAAGGGACTGTCTTAGCTGTTTCAGTGTTTGGCACTAGAGGCATTCTGGTGAATTTTGGCACAATAAATGATGATGGAGATCTAGAAATAGGATATAGAAATAAGCACATAGAAGGCTGAAGACTGGTATGAAATATTTACATTCTTGCATTTGTATGTTACAGAATTCATAATCAGATGTAAGATACGCAACTGACACACAAGGAATATAAACAGTGATATTTGAAAATCAATAAATACCTGACCTAGACAGCCTATGGATACAAATGTTAATATTTGAAAATTAATGAACACTTGATTTAGGCAGCCTTAACATTCTCTTCAGCTTCATTAAACTTAGACAGATTTCTTCCTAACTTTAGGCTCTGACTTGCTTATTCTTAGAGCCTTTGCTTAGAGAACTTGCAATTGTAAATTTCTCCCCTGCACCTTTGGAATGTGTATAAATCTTCTCCCAGGCTCTTGTCAGATTTACAACTCAGGGGATGTTTTCTCAGGGACCTGGGAACCATCTCTTTGAAAGTAAACATCAAAGGAGAGATAGCACCCCTATCTCCCAGCCTCTGTGGGAGAATAGCAGACTAGCTTTGGTGGACAGCAATTAGCAAATGCAAAGGCCTAATCACAGGGAAAACCATTTGCAAACTCAGGAATAATCCTGATGTACTCAACACATCCCATTAACCTCCCTCCCCCTTAATGTCCTCCAGGACGTTTCCACTTACTCACTCCAGCACTTAAAATCCCTCTGACCTTTTGTATCAGGGAAGTTGAAGTCAGTCTCTCTCCTCTATTACAACAGTCTACATAAAGTCTTCCCTCCCATACAACTTGTGCTTTGACAACATATCAATGTACAATTTTCCTAGTTCTAAAACCTGGTGGGCTACAGTCCATGGGACTGCAAAAGAGTCGGTCACAACTTAGCTACTATACAACAACAACAAAAACAATAAACAGGACATGTGGAATAAAGAGAAAAACGAAGATGGGGAACTTATAATGGAGCCAAGCAAACTGCCTTGGAACATCTAGAAAAGGTGGCCCAAGAGTGGGAGGGGTAGGTGGGTGGGGAACCAGGTATTTATGGAGAAAAGATGGGGTAAGATTTAATGAGATAATGTAGGACAACAGTATTCATGTGGGAGGAATGTGAATTAACAAATATTCCCTGAAAGTGTACAACCCTATCTATAAATTGAGATGGTCTGGGCATATCACTCATTTTTATCTGTTGAGCCAGGATGTCTCAATTTCCCATGGAGGTCCTTCATCATATACAATACTCTGTGATCTGGCAAGTGACTTTCTCATTATGTTCCTTTTCACTTTGAGTACTCTGTGTCCTCTTGGCTTTCCTGACTCTATGTGAGTTCTCACCTGGACTTCAGAGGTTAACCTGTAAAGTTATCCTGGGTTAACCTGCTTCATAGGTCAGGGTCCATCATCAGCCTATCTTCTGAATTGTCCTAACTGTCTAGGAAATTTATTCTTGTCCCACATATGTGCTAAAACAGAAGGTAGAGATACAAAGGGTATTTCTAGAAGATTTAAAATATGTATCACTTATGGGTGTCAGAATACTATTTCGGACAAATAGATCATTAGCCTGTGGAGGCTGGCATTTAGAAATGTTTTACAGTCAAACATCTGATCAGAACATTTATAAGTAGTATGCACATAAATCCTTTAGCAAATTATATCTATAAATGCAAATAAAAACATCTTGGAAGCATACTTTCCATCATTAATCATAAATATGTTGCTCCTTACAGTTATGAATTCAGAAAAGCAAGCAGAGTTTTATATAACAACAGATTTTAAAACACTGTTAGGTGAAATATAAGATATGTAAATTAAGATACTTAGCCTAGCCAAACAATAAAGTCATTGAAACTAGCAAAAACATAAACAGATATCATTAGAAACTAATTTTATTTTCCAAGTCTTCAGCATAGAAATCTAAGATTCTTATATGAACCAACAATCACAAGATGTACATTTCAAAAAAAAAAAAAAATTAGCATATATAACAAAAGCTGTGTAACACGGTGTCCGTTTTCTTTTCTTGAAAGTTGGCTCAGTACTACTTATATGCATTAATATTAAAATAGAAACTAAAGTTTTTACATAAAGTCAAGAATCTCCAAATTGGTTGTTAGTGGATGCTACAGATTATAATGGAATGGAATTTCTAAAATCTTTTTACAGATCTGTCATGCTTTTTTCATCAAGTGAGTTCAGAACTTCTCAGTTTCAGCAAATATACCCTAGAATTCTATGAATCACAAGAATATTGGACACAGCTTGGCATTTTATGAAAGGAGAGATATATTCTCTAGCTTTATGAAAAAACCAATGCCTCTTCTCTGGAACTCATTAGATTTTTTTTTTTTTTTTGGAAAACAAAAGAAGAAACAGATGGGAGAAGAACATGGGATATTTTTTTTTCTTTTAGTATATATCAATGCTGAGTGCACATATATTTTAAATTAATGCTACATATTATTGAAATACATTTTATGTCTATATTTCACTACTCCCAACAAAATATTTTCCATGTGCTTGTGGTCATTTTTCCTCTTCCAAACAATTCTTCTCTTTTTTGATTAAAGTACAGATTTAAATGCAAAGTTACAACACAGAGTATTCACCAAGTGAATTACTATGTTCTTTAAAACTTATCATTTCTAAAATAGCCCATCAAATCATGCAAACTAATAAGAATGAATAGAAAGATAAGTACTTGCCACTATTTACAACTGAAAAGCTGCTTAAAGAATAAGTTTCTTTAAGTCAGGTCATTTTAAGTGTTCATAACAAACCTATATGAAAAAATAAATTATGAAGAGAAATGCAAATCAAAATAACAACAAAATAATTTCAATATGAGAGAAGACATTACTTGAGCCCTGAGACAAATACACATCCTGAATTGACCCCAAATCCTGTGAGATTTTTTTGCTTAGACTTGTCCTATTATTTCTTCAAGAATTTAATATTGCTAGTGGTGAACTGTGGTGTTGGAGAAGACTCTTGAGAGTCCCTTGGACTGCAAGGAGATCCAACCAGTCCATTCTGAAGGAGATCAGTCCTTGGTGTTCTTTGGAAGGACTCATGCTAAAGCTGAAACTCCAGTACTTTGGCCACCTCATGCAAAGAGTTGACTCATTGGAAAAGACTCTGATGCTGGGAGGGATTAGGGGCAGGAGGAGAAGGGGACGACAGAGGATGAGATGGCTAGATGGCATCACTGACTCAATGGATGTGAGTTTGGGTGAACTCTGGGAGTTGGTGATGGACAGGGAGGCCTGGCGTGCTGCAATTCATGGGGTCGCAAAGAGTCAGAAACGACTGAGCAACTGAACTGAACTGAACTGAACTGAGTGCTTTAGTTTCTTTCCAAAGTGAGAATTATCTGAAGAGAAGTGGGAGCGTTTGACAGAGTGCATTGATTTTTCATTATCTGCACATTTGCTGATATACCCTCTTGGCTTGTAGCAGGGAAAAAACAGTTAAATTATTGCAAAGCAGAGATGAGCTTATGAAAAGGTAGAGCGAGGTTCCAACAAAAACTCAGAGCATTACATTATTGACTCCATGGTCTGTCTTAATGACCTGTGTAAACTGCCCTCTGTTACAAATGCCGCTAGTTTACCTAATTTCACATTGTTTTCTCCTTTAAATGGTTCAAACACTGAAGTCACAGAGTACTCTGAATCTCTATTGATTGCCATCTCTGGAGCACTATCCAAGTCCCCACTAGTAGCTGGTCTAAAATATTTTTTACTCTTTATATTTAAATAACAAAATAGAGGTGGCCAGGAAAGGTGAGAAGTGTTTTACTCTTCCTCAGGACAAAAAAAAATCATAGAATTTGTTTCACAAAAATATCAAATGTATTTTTCATTTCCAACTAAGAATGACAAATGTGACTCATGCTGTCTTTGTTAAAGCTGTTATGAGTCTCAGGACTCACACTTTGCCTTAGTTTTTCAATGATCAGAATATTTTTCACCAAGATGAACTCTAAGCTGACCCAGCATTCAGCACTTTTTGAAAAGCATTAGTCATTCTTCTCAGTGTTAGTCATGTCTGTACCCTATGAAAGAATACTAACCCAGCGTACCTTTGAAGGTAAACTCCTAAAAGCTACAAGGAGTAAACCGCTAGATGATGCTCTGGATTAAATAAATTATAATGACAACACGGGTTGTTTCGTATTCAACTATCCATTCAAAGTCAACTTTAAGCAATTCTTATCCTGCATTATGTTGGTCCTCTCCTCTCTTAAATACATCTATGCTTCCTGGGCTTGATAAAGCGTGGGCACAGTGAAGCTATTTTGTTAAAGTGTTAAAACATATGGATGTTGCCACTGTGTGCTTAAACAGTAGACTATTTCATCAACTAAAAGGTGAAATGCTTGCTTTCACAGGACTAAGCACAATAATGTATTCAAAATCACTGACACATCGGGACTTCCCCAGTGGTCCAGTGAGGGTAGTTTTACTACCTATTCACTGACCTGAGCCTTTGTTCACAAAGCAATATAAACATGATCATTTTTCTTAACTGAGCAGTTGAAAACAGATTTTTTTTTCTTCTGGTGTGTGTATGGGAGGTGGGTAGGGTATAAAGATTGGAATTAATGTTTACTGAGTCCCTGTAAAGAGCCAGGCACTGCCATCGATCAAAACTGTCACATTGGTTTTGCACAGTAGGGACACTGTATCCTTATAACATCCCTATGAAGAAAACATTTATTTTTACAGATAAGGAGACTGAGGTACAGATGGGGGTTGACTATCCCACCCTATACCCACCCCTTGTAAACAGAACTCTAATGGTAACAATAACCCTGTGTACGAGACAGCAAAAGAGACACTGATGTATAGAACAATCTTATGGACTCTGTTGGAGAGGGAGAGGGTGGGAAGATTTGGGAGAATGGGATTGAAACATGTGTAATATCATGTATGAAATGAGTTGCCAGTCCAGGTTCAATGCACGATACTGGATGCTTGGGGCTGGTGCACTGGGACGACCCAGAGGAATGGTGTGGGGAGGGAGGAGGGAGGAGGGAGGAGGGTTCAGGATGGGGAGCACATGTATACCTGTGGCGGATTCGTTTTGATGTTTGGCAAAACTAATACAGTGTTTGAGTTTTAAAAATAAAATAAAATTTAAAAAAAAAAAAAAAAACAGAACTCTAGAATTCCCATTCCAATGTGACCTGTGGACCCAGGCTGCAACTGACGTTGAAATTGTATTTCCATGATCAAAGAGTCCAATTCCAATAGTTCCTTTTTCAAGAATGCTGCTAATGAGGTTAACCATTACAAAGATTACTCCTCACATCAATCACAGACATTTCTTAAATTTATTTTTTAATTGGAGTAAAATTGCCTTACAATGGTTGTGTTGGTCTCTGCTGAACAACAATGCATATCAGCCATAATTGTACACGTATAATCACAGACTGTTAAAAAAAAAACATTTCTCAGGTTCAGCTTGACAGAATTGTCTCTCGCCCACAGGCTGACACAACACTCCACCAAAGTCACCCATCATCTTTTGGGGGGCTCAGTCTTACATGTCCGTCTTTCACACTACTAGTCAGCATCAGAGTAAGTGAGTTACAGGAATTTAAACCTACCAGCTAAAGTGAGTCAGAATATAAAACGGACTGATGCCCCTGAGTATGTTTCTACTGGGAAAATCAGAATTCTGGCTTCTTGCTTTATTCCATTTCTGTATGACTAATTAACCACTGAAAACTTCTGTTTGGAACTTCACATTCATTAATTTTTTTCTCCTACAACATCCAGCCTTTGGAATTTTTCTTCCCTACTGTTACTTCCCCCAATCACCTACTGTATAAATCCTGGAGAAATATCTGGCTCTTCTTTCTTCATTGCCCTTTACCCAGTGGGTCAGTAAGTTCTGCAGAGCCTGCATTTGAATCGTCCCTCCTCTCTCTCCTTGTGTTTCTCACTGGACAAAACAATCCTTATGTCCTAATTCCCTCATGAACTTCCCATCTCTTAGGCTCCTATCGCTAGTCTGTCTTAAGCTGTTTTGGGTAACGATCCTTTTGTCATGCCCCTCTTCTGCTTGCTTAACTTTCAAAGTCAGTTCCCTCCTGATGCCCAGTTATTAAAGTCTTATGCAAGTCCCATAATCTGCCTCATCCAGCCTTTAAAGCACAGGATTCTCATTTTTCCTTCTGTTGGTCACATCTCTCCCCATGGAAAGACTACACACCTTCCCCTTCACAGCATTCAACAGCATTACTTTAAGAGAGGTCACAACATGATACTCAAGCAACTTTATTCGGCACACGCTGAACTAAGAAGATGACAGGAATGTGACAATTAAACAGGAGAGGGGACTTTTTCAATATTTATTAAATAGTGTTCAGGATTCTTTCTTCTTAGAAGAATCAAAAGGATATAACTAACTAATATAAGTTACGAATAAGTTATTCATATTCCCTCTTTTAAAACAACTATACTTGCAGGAAAAACCCATTTAGCCTGCACTGCTTAAAGGATATGAATGACTTTTCAGTAAGAATGCAAAGCAATTGCTTTAACTATAATTTTCCATTTTTAAAAAAACGTATCCTCCATCAACACCTTGTTATATGTGTGAAGTTCATCACTTTGTTATCAATAACCTCATTTTTTTCTTTTATTTTTTAGAATTCTTTTATTCCATTATTGATTTCTTACTTCAGGCACCATGCACTACTTTATTTCCACTTAACTTATGTCAGGCATGTATTAGTTTCTCGTGGCTGCTGTAAAAAACTACAAAATAATCTTCTCTTTTTCTTCTTCTTTATTTGTGCTGTGCCCCAGTGCCTTGAAGAATTGCCTCACATGTTACGAATGTTAATTAATATTTGCCAAATGTATAAATAGGTTGTGTGTGTGTGCTAAGCCACTTCAGTCATGTCTGACTCTTTGTGACCCTATGGACTGTAGCCCACCAAGCTCCTTTGTCCATGGGACTCTCCAGGTAAGGATACTGGAATGGGTTGCCAGGCCCGCCTCCAGCAAATCTTTCCACCCAGGGATCAAACCCATGTCTCTTATGTCTCTTGAATTGGCAGACAGGTTCCTTACCAGTAATGCCACCTGTCTTATCTTCATTTATATCATGATGCATGCATTTTTCCCCCAAGAATTAGAGATAGCCAACTACTGAATGCATTGCCTTTAAAATGGTGAGCCCTCTGTCTCTAAAAGGGCTCATGTAAATGCTTAATGATCAACCAAGAAAGAGGTTATTACAGAGAGTTTCTATATTGGGAATCAAAGTGGACCCAATGATTTCTCAGCTCACCTTCAAACCGGATCCTATAGTCCTCTATGTACTGATGGAATTGGCTGCATTCACATTCATACATGGACCCATGAATGGCGCATTCATTTTTCAATCTTTTTTTCCCATCTACTTTGTAAGACATGTTTTGGTGCCAAGTGTCATATATTTATTCTCTGGGGATACAGCCACAAATTACCACAAATTTAGGGGTTTAAAAAAACACAGAAAGTTGTGCTTTCACAACTCTGGATGCCAGAAGTCCAAAATCAATGTCACTAGATTGAAATCAGGTTGCCTGCTCCCTTCAGTTCCTGGTGGCAGCGAGCATTCCTTCACTTGTGGTCACATCCCTCCACTTTCAGCCCCCATGGTTCCAAAACCTTTTCCACTGTGCGCGCCTTTTTCTCTTTTGTCTCCATCAAACCTCCTTCTGTCTCTCTCCTATAAGAACACTTGGGGTGGCATTTAGGGCTCACACTGATAATGCAGAATAATCATCCCATCTCAAGATCCTTAACTTAATCATACCTGAAAAGACCGCTTCTCCCTATACAGTATCATTTATACGTTCTGGGGAGTAGAGTTTGATATCTTTGGGTGGCCATTAATCAGTCTCCTAAAGGCATATAGAAGATTAGTACAAGCCATTATTTTTTAACTGTTACTTCAGCTAGGGACAACTTTGGAGTCAGAAATTTCTATGGAACTGCAATTCAGTGATAACCATTAGGTGGTATTAAGAGTCAGACTCTCTCAAGTTCTTCTGTACTAAAGAAGAAAGAGTTTTAGAAAACATTTTGCTTATAAAACTTTAGTGTTGATGAAAATGGTGATTTAAAATATAATTTTATGGAGAAGGAAATGGCAACCCACTCCAGTACACTTGCCTGGAAAATCCCGTGAACGGAGGAGCCTGGTAGGCTACAGTCTATGGGGTCGCAAAGAAAGAAAAAAAAGAAGAAAAAAAATAAATAAATAAATAAAAAATAAAAAAAAATAAATAAAATATAATTTTAAAAGTTATAAGTAAAAACACTACAGGCATCCTCTGTGGAAAGCACTTCATTGATGGGTATGTTTAAAGTACTTTTACTTTTTTTTAATTTTATTTTATTTTTAAACTTTACATAATTGTATTAGTTTTGCCAAATATCAAAATGAATCCGCCACAGGTATACATGTGTTCCCCATCCTGAACCCTCCTGCCTCCTCCCTCCCCATTCCATCCCTCTGGGTCGTCCCAGTGCACCAGCCCCAAGCATCCAGTATCGTGCATCGAACCTGGACTGGCAACTCGTTTCATACATGATATTTTACATGTTTCAATGCCATTCTCCCAAATCTTCCTGGGTGGGCTTCCCAAGCAGAACTGCTGGTAAACAGCCTGCCTGCCAATTTGCGAGATGTAAGAGACACGGGTTCAACCCCTGGGTCATGAAGACCCCCTAGAGGAGGGCATGGCAACCCACTCTGGTATCCTTGCCTGGAGAATCCATGGACAGAGGAGCCGGTGGGCTACAGTCCTTGGGGCTGCAGAGACTCAGACATGAGTGGAGCAACTTAGCATGCACACATTTCAAAGGGCAGAACATAAAAAGCAGACCTACATGAGATACAGAGAACAGACTTGCAGTTGTCAGGCTGGGGATGGGGAGAAAAAAACGGGTGAAGAGGGTCAAAAGGCACAAACTTCTAGTTATAAAATAAATAAGTTTCATAGTGACTTCAGTTAATAATCTGTATTGCATATTTGAGAGTTGGTAAAAAAGTAGATCTTAAAAGTCTTCATCATAAGAAAAAAAATTTTAAGTATGTATGGTGACAGATGTTAATAGACATTGTGGTGATAACTTTGCAATCAAACCAATATGTTGTACATTCCAAAATAATACAAGTGATATGTCAGTTATACCTACCTATGTCGAGACTATTCACACGCAAAAACTTCACAAATATTTTTTAAAAGTTAAAAAAGAATGTGAGAGGAAAAGTTATATTAGAAGAAACTGGAAGGCAGGGAGGAGAAAAATCTTCAATCCTGGGATGGGATTTTATGGAAGTATATTAATAAAATGAGCTTTCCTAAATATCTACAAGCAGAAGTAGGAAATTCTTATATACTTTCATTTAACCTTTTTAAAGAAAATGTGATATTAAAAGTCATGTTTATGATATTTAAGGGACTGTGTGGGTCACAACAAACTGTGGAAAATTCTTCAAGAGATGGGAATGCCAGACCACCTGACCTACCTCCTAAGAAATCTGTATGCAGGTCAGGAAGCAACAGTTAGAACTGGACATGGAACAACAGACTGGTTACAAATCGGGAAAGGAGTACATCAAGGCTATATATTCTCACCCTGCTTATTTAACTTATATGCAGAGTACATCATGAGAAACACTGGGCTGGATGAAACACAAGCTGGAATCAAGATTGCCAGGAGAAATATCAACAACCTCAGATATGCAGATGACACCACCTTTATGGCAGAAAGTGAAGAAGAACTAAAGAGGCTCTTGATGAAAGTGAAAGAGGAGAGTGAAAAAGTTGGCTTAAAGCTCAACATTCAGAAAACGAAGATCATGGCATCCAGTCCCATCACTTCATGGGAAATAGATGGGGAAACAGTGGAAACAGTGGCTGATTTTATTTTTTTGGGGGGGGGGCTCTAAAATCACTGCAGATGGTGACTGCAGCCATGAAATTAAAAGACATTTGCTCCTCAGAAGGAAAGTTATGACCAACCTAGACAGCATATTAAAAAGCAGAGACATTACTTTGCCATCAAAGGTGTGTCTAGTCAAGGCTATGGTTTTTCAAGGAGTCATGTATGGATATGAGAGTTGGACTATAAAGAAAGCTGAGCACAGAAGAATTGATGCTTTTGAACTGTGGTGTTGGAGAAGACCCTTGAGAGTCCCTTGGACTGAAAGGAGATCCAACCAGTCCATCCTAAAGGAGATCAGTCCTGAATATTCATTGAAAGGACTGATGTTGAAGTTGAAACTCCAATCCTTTGGCCACCTGATGCGAAGAGCTGACTCATTGGAAAAGTCCCTGATGCTGGGAAAGACTAAAGGCAGGAGAAGGGGACAACAGAGGATGAGATGGTTGGATGACATCACTGACTCAATGGACATGAGTTTGAGTAAACCCCAAGAGTTGGTGATGCACAGGGAGGCCTGGAGTGCTGCAGTCCATGGGGTCGCAAAGAGTCAGACACGACTGAGTGACTGAACTGAATTGAAGGAAGTACAGGGTCTCAGATTCTCCATTTTCTGATAGCTTTTTAACTCTCTTTTCCTTCTAGTCTCTTGTGAGATTGGCAGCCATTTAGTTTGGGAGGATTTTTTTCCTACACAACTTGGAAGTATTTCAAGAGCTGTATTTGATAGTAATTCAGTGCTTTCTTGGCTGATGTTGATTGAAATAATACACTTCAAAAAGGTATAAAATTTAAAGAAGTATTTTAAACTTCAAAATTATTTCCATTTAATTTTAGTTTGAAAGTTTAAAGTAGCTCTTATGTTATAAGAATTCTTTCACCTACCATAAACTAATATCAGAAAAAAGAAGCATTCACTTACACAGAATTTTATACCTGGAATAAAGAGTAAGAAAGACTGAGACAGCCCATCTTAAATAATCAATGTTGTGTTAATATTCAGATACATTACATTAGTTCTAATTTTAATAAAAGGATAAATAATCTCATTCATTGTAACAATAAAGTGAAAGCGAAAGTTGCTTAGTCATGTCCAACTCTTTGCGACCCCATGGACTGTATAGCCTGGAATTCCAGGTATATCCAGGTATAGCCTGGAATTCCAGGTATATCCAGGTATAGCCTGGAATTCTCCAGGCTAGAATACTGGAGTGAGTAGCTGTTCACTTCTTTACCAGCTGAGCCACCAGGGAAGCCCAAGAATATTGGTGTGGGTAGCCTATCCTTCTCCAGAAGATCTTTCCCACTCAGGAATTGAACCAGGGTCTCCTGCATTGCAGGCAGATTCTTTACCAACTGAGCCACCAGGGAAGCCCCTATTGTAACTATACATATCATTAATCTTGGTTGGATACAATAATAAAAACTATTCTGACACTTTTTTTCCATCTACTAAAAGATTTAATCTGTTAAAAATGTCACTGTACATATGAATCTCTGATATTTTCTCTTAATTTTCCTTTTCTGTAATTAAAATCTTAATCCTCAATTAAGATTAAGACAGATTTCTCTGTCCCATACCCCTGTTCCCTCTGTCATCTAACACCCCATTTCAACAGTTTAATTCCCCAATCAGGAAGTACTGTTATTGGTCAAAATACTGCCAATGTCTTTATTATTGGACAATAATCATTTATATAGCCATGCATACTTTTAATCCCCTCCTTCTTTCATGTATTTAGGAAATATCTAATGAACATGTTGCAGGCTTTGGACTTAATGCTGAGGACATAGAGATAAAACAGAAGGGAAGGTCATAACCTAGTGGCTGGGGAGAATCATCAACATGAGGTCTCGAACTTCAGCACTCCTGCCATGTGGGACCAGTCAATGCTTTGCTGGGGGAGGCTGTTCTGAGCATCACAGGACTTTAATCATGCTCCCTGGCCTACACCCACTGGATGCAGGAGCATCGCCCCATTGTGGCAACTAAAATGTTTCCAGGCTTTGCCAAATGTCCCCTATGGAGAAAGATGGCCCCCAGCTAAGAACAACAGTTATGCACCACTGTGTCAGACCCAGAAATAACATACATCCTAAGGTCAGAATTTGAGAAAAGATCAGAGAGGGCTATATAGAAAAGGTGGGCTTTGAGCCAAATCTTAAAGAATACACATTGATTAGCCAGTTTTATGCTGTCTCCAGAAAATTCTAAGTAAGGAAAATATTACACACAAAGGAGAAAAGGGAGCTTCTGCAAGATTAATGTGCAGCCAGGACAAAGGAAGCACAAAACATGGGTGCTTTGAAAAGTTAAAAGAAGTAAATGGCAAGTAGTAAGGCTGAAGCTGGGCTTCTCGAGTGGCTCAGTGGTAAAGAATTCGCTTGCAATGCAGGAGACATGGGTTCGATCCCTGGGTCAGAAAGATCCCCTAGAGAAGGAAATGGCAACCCACTCCAGTATTCTTGCCTGAGAAATCCCATGGACAGATGGTCCTGGTGGGCTACAGTCCATGAGGTCACAAAGAGTTGGACACAACTGAGCATGAAACATTATTATAAGGCTGAATCTATAGGGAAATGTCAGATCACAAAAGACTGGGTAACGTGTCGATGCTTTGGACTTTATCTTATTTAAAAAACAAACGGCTGTTGCAGCATGATGGGAGAATTGGATTTTGAAGAGATTCCTTTGTATCCTCGTTAGAGTATAAGATCTCTAAAGACAATCATCTGTGTTGTATGCTTCTCCCTTTTCAAATGTGACAGGCAACAGAATTATCATACATATTCAATAAGAATGGGTTGAATTAATGCTAACAATAATAACATTAAGCGCTGGTGTTTATTACACTCTCACCATGTGTGTGGTAGTCTCTAATTGTTTACATAAATGACAAAGCTGAGGCGCATACCTGCGATGGGAAGGATCCTAGAAGAAAGGAAAAATGACTAGAAGGTACTGAATCGTTACACATTTTAGAAATAACCATAAAAGAACAGCAACACTGCTGCTGCTGCTGCTGCTGCTGCTAACTCGCTTCAGTCGTGTCCAACTCTGTGCGACCCCATAGACGGCAGCCCACCAGGCTCCCCCATCCCTGGGATTCTCCAGGCAAGAACACTGGAGTGGGTTGCCATTTCCTCCTCCAATGCATGAAAGTGAAAAGTGAAAGTGAAGTCGCTCAGTCGTGTCCGACTCTTAGCGACCCCATGGTCTGCAGCCCACCAGGCTCCTCGGTCCATGGGATTTTCCAGGCAAGAGTACTAGCAAATGCTAAAAGCCAAAGAATATCAAGATAGCCATCTATCCATTTGGTGGCAAACGCATGCTCAGTCTCATTCTATTTACCTAGTGCTCTTTTTTAATATGACGCTGCCCCCAGGTGGCGCTAGTGGAAAAGAACCCACCTCCCATTGCAGGAGACATAAGAGACGTGGGTTCAATCCCTGGGTGGGGAAGATACCCTGGAGGAGAGCAGGGCAAACCACTCCAGTATTCTTGCCTGGAGAGCACCCCATGGAACAGGGAGCCTTTGCGGGTTATGATGCATGGGGCTGCGAAGAGTTGGATACTCCTGAAGCGACTTAGCACACACACATGCCCCTCTTATACCATAGTTTCCCTCTGTTAAGCTCTTAGTTAGGGCTTCATTTAGTTCTTTAATTTTTCTGTTTATAAAAAGGTACAAAAATAAAAGTCTGGAATTCCTACCACCCAGAAACAATCACTGTCAACAAAAATTTAATGAACTATCAATTTAAGAAAAAAAAAAACAAACAGGAATTTTATTCAAGCCCAACTGAGGCTCATAGCCCGGGAAGCAGATTTTCAGAAATCTCTGAGAACTGGCCCACCTGTTAGAAATCTAAGGCACAGTCACATACATTTTAAGACAAAGGATCATACATCAAAATGACAGCTTGATATTTTACATAAAGGTCACCAAAGATACATAGTCCAGGAAAGCATACACAAAGTGAGCAACAAGTCACCATGACCCCTTACAGAGCTGAGAAAGAGCATTATTTTTTTTAAGAAGTTACATTGTTAGCATCAGAAGAAAGAAAAAACAATATTTTTATGGTTGAGCAGGCATTCTCATCTTTGAGGGACTCTGGTTAACATGTAAAGCAGATGCACACTGCACCTTAGGGAGGGGGAAGGCCCAAAATGGCAACACATTCCAGTACTCTTGCCTAGAAAATTCCATGGATGGAGAAGCCTGGTGGGCTACAGTCCACAGGGTCACGAAGAGTCAGACACGACTGAGCGACTTCACTTCAAGGACCAAAGAAACACAGAGAGAATTTCATATTTAATTTTTTTTTCTGTCCTATCTTAAAATATAAACTTTACTTCATCATCACTATGAGTGTTTTGGTGAGTATTCTTCACATCTCTCTGTGAGTGTCACCACATGGCTTAGTAATTCTCAGGGAAATGCAGATCAAAACCACAATGAGGTATCACCTCACACCTGTCAGAATGACAATCAAAAAGACAA
This sequence comes from Bubalus bubalis, assembly GCF_019923935.1. Lineage (NCBI taxonomy): Eukaryota > Metazoa > Chordata > Mammalia > Artiodactyla > Bovidae > Bubalus > Bubalus bubalis. Next base: position 3,084,866 of record NC_059174.1, on the reverse strand, counting down.
CAAATAGCAAATGTTGCTGAGGTGGTGGAGAAAAAGAAACCCTCACACCTGCTGGGAATGTAAACTGGTATAGCCACTGTAGAAAGCAGCATGGAGAGTCCTGAAAAAAAATTAAAAATAGAACTACCATAAGATCCAGCAGTTGCACACTAGGATAATGATCTGAAGAAAATAAAAACCCAAGTTCAAAGAGATATATGTCCCCCTGTGCTCATCACAGCATTATTTAAAATAGCCAAGATATGGAAGCAACCTAAATGTTCATCAACAGAAATAAAGAACATGTGGTATGTACATACACTGGGATACCACTCAGTCATTAAAAGAAGACGAAATCTTGCCACTTGCAACAACATGGGCAGGTCTAGAGGGTATCAGGCCAAGTGAAATAGCTCATTCAGAGAAGACAAATTCCATATTTTTAAGCAAACATTAGTACCAACCTTGTCTTCCTTACTTAATTTCAACATGAGTAAATGAGATAACCTTTGGAAGTTGCTTAAGCAACATAAATGATCATTAAGACCCATGGTTAAAATGGACATGGATATATATATCCTATACAATACGGCATTTATTTATATTCTATCAAATCCTTCTTAAGAACATTCCCAATGTTCCTGTAAACATTAGTTTATTGACTTGATCTCAGAATAAATACAGGAATATTTTATTGCACTTTAGTATAATATGTATAGTGCTTTGCAGATATTGCACTTTTTACAAATTGAAGTTTTGTGGCAACCCTGCATCAAGCAAGTTTATCAACACCATTTTTCCAACATTTGCTCACTTCATGTCTGTGTCAAACCTGGGTAACTCTCTCAATATTTCAAACTTTTTCATTATCATTGTATTTATAATGATGACCTGTGATCTTTGATGTCACTATCATAATTGGTTTGGGGGGGAGGTCCTAAGATGGTGGAGGAATAGAATGGGGAGACCACTTTCTCCCCCACAAATTCATCAAAAGAACATCTAAATGCTGAGTAAATTCCACAAAACAACTTCTGAATGCCTGCAAAGGACATCAGGCACCCAGAAAAGCAGCCCATTGTTTTTGAAAGGAGGCAGGAAAAAATATAAAAGACAAAAAAAGAGACAAAAGAGGTAGGGATGGAGCTCTATCCTGGGAAGGGAATCTCAAAGAGAGAGAAGTTTCCAAACACCAGGAAACACTCTCAGTGCCGAGTCTGTGGTGAGCCTTGGAAGCACAGAGGGCAACATAACAGGGAGAAAAAATAAATAAATAATTAAAACCTACAGATTACGTGCCCAAAGGTAACTCCCCCAGCGGAGAAGCAGCACAGACGCCTGCACCCGCCACTAGCAAGCGGGGGCTGGGCAGGGAGGCGCGGGCTGCATTGCTTAGAGTAAGGACCCGGCCTGAATGCCCCGAGGGCAATCTGAGTGAACTAACTTGGGCTAGCAAACCAGACTGCGGGATAGCTACTGCGAGAAAAGCCCTAACCTAAGACACTGCCAGGACCGCGCACAGAACAAAGGACTGAACAGAACTAGCTGGCTGCAGACCATCCCCCTCCAGTGACAGGCAGCCAGAGCAGGAAGGGGGCAATTGCAGCCCCAGAGAGACATTATCTACAAAACTGCAAGCAGGCTTCTTTGCTAACTAAGACTTCTTGGCGTTCTGGACGGTCAACATCCGCCTGAGAAGGTGCGCCAATTGTACAAGCAGAAAACCGAGCGGCAGGGACCAGGGAGGTGATAAGTCGCAGCGACCGTGCTCGCCAAACTCCTCATCACCTGAGCTGCTCACCTGAGAAGGGCACAAAACACAGGCCCAACAGAGTCTGCACCTCTGAGGACTACCTGACTGCCTGAACCTGAGCAGCTTAGACCTGGGAGGTGCATGCAGCCCAGGGCAGGCCTCGGACGGTTCCCGGTGGAGCAACCTAGAGCCTGAGCAGTGTGGGCAGGGAGGGCACATGTGCCCTGGGCACAGCCCAGGGCAGGCCCAGTGTGGCTGAGACACTGCGAGCACATGCCACTGTTATTTGTTTGCAGCGCCCTCCCTCCCCACAGCGCAACTGAACAAGTGAGCCCCCCCCCCAAAAAAGTGTCCACCACCGCCCCCTTGTGTCAGGGCAGAAATCAGACACTGAAGAGACCAGCAAACAGAAGAAGCTAAAACAGAGGGAACTGTCTTGGAAGTGACAGGTGCAATAGATTAAAACCCTGTAGTTAGTACCAACTACATAGGAAAGGGCCTATAGATCGTGAGAAATATAAGCTGGACCAAGGAACTATCCGAAAATGAACTGATGCCACACTGCCCACAACAACACCAGAGAAAGTCCTAGATATATTTTTACTATTTTTACGATCATTCTTTTTTTTTAATTTTAAGTCCTCTATTACTCCTTTAATTTTCATTTTTATAACCTACTATTACATTGCAAAAAAAAAACCCTATTTTTTAAAGCAAACTTCATATATATATATTTATAATTTTTGTGACTTTTTTTTTCTTCTTTTCTTTAATATTGTATTTTTTAAAATCCAGCCTCTACTCCAGAGGTTTTTAATCTTTGCTTTTTGGTATTTGTTATCAATTCTGTACCTTTAAGAACCCAATCTTCAGTACCCATTTTTACCTGGGAGCAAGATTACTGGCTTGACTGCTCTCTCCCCCTTTGGACTCTCCTTTTTCTCCACAAGGTCTCCTCTGTCTCCTCCCTCCCCCTTCTCTTCTCTACCCAACTCTCTGAATCTCTGTGTGTTCCAGATGGTGGAGAACATTTAGGGAACCGATTACTGGATGGATCTGTAGCTCTCCTTTTCATTCCCCCCTTTTATCCTCCTGGACACCTCTGTCTCCTTCCTCCCTCTCCTCTGTATAACTCCGTGAACATCTCTGAGCAGTCCAGACTGTGGAGCACACATAAGGAAGTGATTACTGGCTAGCTTGCTCTCTCCTCTTTTGATTCCACCTCATCTCATGCGGGGCACCTCTAACTCCCTCCTCCCTCTTCTCTTCTCCATGTAACTCTGTGAACCTCTCTGGGTGTCCCTCACTGTGGAGAAGCTTTTCATCTTTAATCTAGATGTTTTATCAATGGTGCTGTATAGAAGGAGAAGTCTTGAGACCACTGTAAAAATAAGACTGAAAACCAGAAGCAGGAGGCTTAAGTCCAAATCCTGAGAACACCAGAGAACTCCTGATTCCAGGGAACATTAATTGACAGGAGCTCATCAAATGCCTCCATACCTACACTGAAACTAAGCACCACACAAGGGCCAACAAGTTCCAGAGCAAGACATACCATGCAAATTCTCCAGCAACACAGGAACACAGCCCTGAGCTTCAATATACAGGCTGCCCAAAGTTACTCCAAACCCACTGACATCTCATAACTCATTACTGGACACTTCATTGCACTCCAGAGAGAAGAAATCCAGCTCCACCCACCAGAACACCAACACAAGCTTCCCTAACCAAGAAACCTTGACAAGTCACCTATACAACCCCACCCACAGTGAGTAAACTACACAATAAAGAGAACTCCACAAACTGCCAGAATACAGAAAGGACACCCCAAACTCAGCAATATAAACAAGATGAAGAGACAGAGGAATACCCAGCAGGTAAAGGAACAGGATAAATGCCCACCAAACCAAACAAAAGAGGAAGAGATAGGGAATCTACCTGATAAAGAATTCCAAAAAATGATAGTGAAAATGATCCAAAATCTTGAAATCAAAATGGAATCACAGATAAATAGCCTGGAGACAAGGATTGAGAAGATGCAAGAAAGGTTTAACAAGGACCTAGAAGAAATAAAAGAGAGTCAATATATAATGAATAATGCAATAAGTGAGATAAAAAACACTCTGAAGGCAACAAATAGTAGAATAACAGAGGCAGAAGATAGGATTAGTGAAGTAGAAGATAGAATGGTAGAAATAAATGAATCAGAGAGGAAAAAAGAAAAATGAATTAAAAGAAATGAGGACACTCTCAGAGACCTCCAGGACAATATTAAATGCCCCAACATTCGAATCATAGGAGTCCCAGAAGAAGAAGACAAAAAGAAAGACCATGAGAAAATACTTGAGGAGCTAATAGTTGAAAACGTCCCTAAAATGGGGAAGGAAATAATCACCCAAGTCCAAGAAACCCAGAGAGTCCCAAACAGAATAAACCCAAGGTGAAACACCCAAAGACACATATTAATCAAATTAACAAAGATCAAACACAAAGAACAAATATTAAAAGCAGCAAGGGAAAAACAACAAATAACACACAAGAGGATTCCCATAAGGATAACAGCTGATCTTTCAATAGAAACTCTTCAGGCCAGAAGGGAATGGCAGGACATACTTAAAGTGATGAAAGAGAAAAACCTACAACCCAGATTACTGTAACCAGCAAGGAGCTCATTCAAATATGAAGGAGAAATCAAAAACTTTACAGACAAGCAAAAGCTGAGAAAATTCAGCATCACCAAACCAGCTCTCCAACAAATACTAAAGGATATTCTCTAGACAGGAAACACAAAAACGGTGTATAAACTCGAACCCAAAACAATAAAGTAAATGGCAACGGGATCATACTTATCAATAATTACCTTAAACGTAAATGGGTTGAATGCCCCAACCAAAAGACAAAGACTGGCTGAATGGATACAAAAACAAGACCCCTATATATATTGTCTACAAGAGACCCACCTCAAAACAGGGGACACATACAGACTAAAAGTGAAGGGCTGGAAAAAGATATTCCATGCAAATAGAGACCAAAAGAAAGCAGGAGTACCAATACTCATATCAGATAAAATAGACTTTAAAACAAAGGCTGTGAAAAGAGACAAAGAAGGACACTACATAATGATCAAAGGATCAATCCAAGAAGATATAACAATTATAAATATATATGCACCCAACATGGGAGCACCACAATATGTAAGACAAATGCTAACAAGTATGAAAGGGGAAATTAACAATAACACATAATAGTGGGAGACTTTAATACCCCACTCACAACTATGGATAGATCAACTAAACAGAAAATTAACTAGGAAACACAAACTTTAAATGATACAATAGACCAGTTAGACCAAATTGATATCTATAGGATATTTCACCCCAAAACAATGAATTTCACCTCTTTCTCAAGCGCACATGGAACCTTCTCCAGGATAGATCACATCCTGGGCCATAAATATAGCCTTGGTAAATTCAAAAAAATTGAAATCATTCGAAGCATCTTTTCTGACCACAATGCAGTAAGATTAGATCTCAATTACAGGAGAAAAACTATTAAAAATGCCAACATATGGAGGCTGAACAACACGCTACTGAATAACCAACAAATCACAGAAGAAATCAAAAAAGAAATCAAAATATGCATAGAAATGAATGAAAATGAAAACACAACAACCCAAAACCTATGGGACACTGTAAAAGCAGTGCTAAGGGGAAAGTTCATAGCAATACAGGCATACCTCAAGAAACAAGAAAAAAGTCAAATAAATAACCTAACTCTACACCTAAAGCAACTAGAAAAGGAAGAAATGAAGAACCCCAGGGTTAGTAGAAGGAAATAAATCTTAAAAATTAGGGCGGAAATAAATGCAAAAGAAACAAAAGAGACCATAGCAAAAATCAACAAAGCCAAAAGTTGGTTCTTTGAAAGGATAAATAAAATTGACAAACCATTAGCCAGGGAAGCAATATCACTGAGATATGCCTGTTGCAGGAAAGGGGACCCCCTTCCAGGGCCCAAAACTGGGCTCTTGTCTAACACTCGGAAAATAATTGTCCAAGGAGACACGTGCTGACAAAGCAAGAGATTTTATTGGGAAGGGCACCCGGGTGGAGAGCAGTAGGGTAAGTAAACCCAGGAGAACAGCTCTGCCACATGACTTGCAGTCTTGGTTTTATGGTGATAGGATTAGTTTCCTGGTGGTCTTTGGCCAATCATTCTAATTCAGAGTCTTTCCTGGTGGCACACGCATTGCTCAGCCAAGATGAATGCTAGAGAGAAGGATTCTGGGAGGTGTTCGGAGCTGTGGTGTCTCCTTTTGACCTTTCCTGAACTCTTCCGGTTGGCGGAGGCTTATTAGTTCCGTGTTCCTTAGCAGGACCTCCTGTCTTAAAACACCTTATGCAAATAGTTACTATGGTGCCTGGCCAGGGTGGAAAGTTTCAATCAGTGTGCTTCCCCTAACATTCCTATAGATGGAATTGAGATTTCGTCAAAGTATATACAGAGTGCACTTGAACACATGAAAAGGCAAGTGTTTGCTATCAAATGTTTTAGACATTTGAAGAATCTTTGTCTCTCTCCAAAACAAGTGCAGAGACCTAAAACAAAAGTGCTAATTATCCAAAAAGCTTTGTAAAGTTGTTGAAAACACAGAGGTTTTTATCTTCAACAAAAATTAAATAGTTGAAACTTAACTCTGGAGTTTTAGAAGAATTTCATGCACATGGCATTTAGAAGTAAGTCAAGCATGTACAGACTTTATACCAAAAACTTTCATGCTGCTGGTAACAATGTTGTGACCAGGGATTTTGTCCTTTGTTTACAGCTTTTATGTCGGTTTTTCAGATGAGAAACTTTAATGATGGAAGTGCACAGTCAATGAGCCAATTGTGTCCCTCTTCAGTTTCATTCTATTTTGACAGTTCATTTCATTTCTCCAATTTAAAAAGGAAATTCTGAATCTTATTTCCATGTTACAGACTGTACGTCCTCACATCCAACATGATGCCATTTGTGATTTTAATGAGACACATTCCCAATGTGTTCAAGTCAGTGATATCTATTCTCAGATAACACTAGCCCCCTGCTGAATGGTAACAGAATTTGTTTTTTTTTTTTTTTTACTCTGTTGACAGGTATCTGAACGAAAACGAGTGAATAGTTACTTCATACTTCTCTGGTCCACAAAGTGCTGTAAACTGACCAACCATTTCCGCAAAATGAATTAGTTTTCCTTCTCATCCTTTTCTACCACTGCATGGGATCCTTACCAAGATTCTCAATACCAATGGTGGTATTTATTTTAACAAAAGAAAAAACCTGTTTTAGCATAAGTTTAGTAGTTATGTTAACGAGTCTGGATGAAAAGTCCTCCCACTGACTTAATAAATACTCCTTCCCTTTGTCTTTTCCTTTTTGTCTGGAATCCTAAATTCCTTTTTATCCAGATTTTCACACATTCTGGGTTCCAATTACGTGAAAACTCTTACAAGCCTGAAGTCTCTGTGGGCATATGCATGAAAATATATCCATCCATGTATTTCTTTTCATATTTTTTGTTATTAAAATGTATTAGTCTTACTTCTTTGTTCAGGTGTTAATTTACATAGCATGAAATACAAATTCAGGGGCAGCATTACCAACATTCTGCCTTGAAGATATAAAATTTTCAATAGCCCATTCGTAGAGTATCTAATTTTAAGGAAAACAAACTTCTTTTTGGACACTACCACACAAAATTGTTGAAAGCGTATTCCCCTGTAACTCAATAATATACTGATAATATACAATGTAACTTCATTAGGCTTTAATTAAATAAATATTGCATCATGGTTACAATAAATGATAATTTTGGCAAAGCATGGCAAACCATTCTTTAGAACTGTGATTCACTGTCTATTAAGAGCCCTCATTATTAAGAGCTCTATTAAGAGCACCACTATTAAGAGCCCTCCAATAGTCATGTATGGATGTGAGAGTTGGACTATAAAGAAAGCTGAGCAGCAAAGAACTGTGGTGTTGGAGAAGACTCTTGAGAGTCCCTTGGACTGCAAGGAGATTAAACTGTTAGGGGAAGCACACCGACTGAAACCGCCCACCCTGGCCAGGCACTATAGTAACCACTTGCATGAGTTGTTTTATGACAGGAGGTCCTGCTAAGGAACACGGAACTAATAAGCCACCACCAACCAGAAGAGTTCAGGAAAGGTCAAAAGGAGACGTGTCTCCTTGGACAATTCAATTCCAAGTGTTAGACAAGAGCCCAGTTTCGGGCCCTGGAAGGGTCCCCCTTCCTGCAACACTACCACACCTTTTATTAATCATGTTTTCTGTATTTCATGATACTTTGAAATCTGGGGCCTTGCTGACACTGGTAAAGACATTCCTCTAGGATTTACCAATTCCTAGAAACAGCAACAACCCTACCAAACTCTGCCTTTCGTTTGCAAAACACAATTCCAAAGCCCATTCTCCTCCTCTATGTGGCTCTCACAGTGTACTCACACTCAGGCCAGTATTCCCCTACCATCATCACCCCAAGACTAGGTGACAGACAACTAGGGGTGCTACAGGGAATAACGGACTTCATGTTAGATCTGTTTCTCTAACTTTTGCTTCCCATTGCTTTTGTTCATTAAAAGGATATTGTTTATACATAAAGGACTGCCTCAGGGAACCCTGTCCCTCTGACTGAATACTAAACCAGAGAGTCTTTGTTCACGACCCTATCCACCCATGGGTGGCTTCAGGAAGTGTTAGGGGAAACTTACTGACTGAAACAGCCTACCCTGGCCAGGCACCATACTAACCTTTTGTGTGAGTTAATTTAGGGCAGAAGGTACTGGTAAGAAACAGAACTAACAGGCTACCACCAAACAGAAGAATTCAGGAAAGTTCAAAAGGAGATGCCAAGTGTCTGTCACTTCCCAGAATCCTCCTGACATCCATCTTGGCTGAGCAATGCATGTGCTACCAGGAAGGCCCCTGAGTCAGAATGATTGGTCAGAGACAAACCTGGAAACTAATTCCATCATCATAAAACCCAAACATTGAGCCACATGGCAGAGCAGTCCTCCTGGGTTCCCTTACCCTATTGCTCTCCACCGAGGTTCAGTTCAGTCGCTCAGTCGTGTCCGACTCTTTGCGACCCCATGAATTGCAGCACACCAGGCCTCCCTGTCTATCACCAACTCCCGGAATTCACTCAGACTCAAGTCCACCGAGTCAGTGATGCCATCCAGCTATCTCATCCTCTGTCGTCCCCTTCTCCTCCTGCCCCCAATCCCTCCCAGCATCAGAGTCTTTTCCAATGAGTCAACTCTTCACATGAGGTGGCCAAAGTACTGGAGTTTCAGCTTTAGCATCATTCCTTCCAAAGAAATCCCAGGGTTGATCTCCTTCAGAATGGACTGGTTGGATCTCCTTGCAGTCCAAGGGACTCTCAAGAGTCTTCTCCAACACCACAGTTCAAAAGCATCAATTCTTCGGCGCTCAGCTTTTTTCACAGTCCAACTCTCACATCCATACATGACCACAGGAAAAACCATAGCCTTGACTAGACGGACCTTGGTTGGCAAAGTAACGTCTCTGCTTTTGAATATGCTATCTAGGTTGGTCATAACTTTTCTTTTTTTTTTTTTTTTTTTATGATAAGCAACAAGGATTTACTGTAGTCTAAGATATTGAACTATACTCAGTTTCTTGCAATAACCTATATAATCGGAATATAACCTATACAATCGGAATTGCAATATAATCGGAAAAAAATTCTGTAATTGAATCACTTTGTTGTATACCTGAAACTAACACAATATTGTAAATCAACCATACTTCAATATTTAAAAAATTGAGAAGACGTGCCTTATTGGAGAAGACAGGCCCCTCCTTACTCTTGGTTTAGTGGAAGTGAAAAAGTAAAAGCATTAGTCATTGAGTCATGTCAGACTCTTTGTGACCCCATGCACCATAGCCTGCCAGACTCCTGTCCATGGAATTCTCCAGGGAAGAATACTGGAGTGGGTAGCCATTTCCTTCTCCAGAGGGATCTTCCCAACCCAAGGACTGAATCCCAGTCTCCAGCATTGCAGGCATCCTTTACAATCTGAGCCACCAGGGAAGCTCTGGGCTCAGAGGTGAGGCCCAATGTGTCCAGTGAAATTGAAGAGGCAAAAAAGCCAGACGGAAAATCACAGATAAAGAGGAACCAAGAGGGGTCAAGAATAATAATTAGGCCTAAAAGTGAGGTCTAGGACTAAGGGTATGATGTCAAAGCTGGGGTAAAAGAGGAAGATATATACCAAAGAGACAATCTCTGCTAGTTCTTTTTTTTTTTTTTTTTTTAATAATTTATTTTTTTTTAATTTTATTTTATTTTTAAACTTTACAAAATTGTATTAGTTTTGCCAAATATCAAAATGAATCCGCCACAGGTATACATGTGTTCCCCATCCTGAACCCTCCTCCCTCCTCCCTCCCCATACCATCCCTCTGGGTCGTCCCAGTGCACTAGCCCCAGGCATCCAGTATCGTGCATCGAACCTGGACTGGCAACTCGTTTCATACATGATATTATACATGTTTCAATGCCATTCTCCCAAATCTTCCCACCCTCTCCCTCTCCCACAGAGTCCATAAGACTGTTCTATACATCAGTGTCTCTTTTGCTGTCTCGTACACAGGGTTATTGTTACCATCTTTCTAAATTCCATATATATGCATTAGTATACTGTATCGGTGTTTTTCTTTCTGGCTTACTTCACTCTGTATAATAGGCTCCAGTTTCATCCACCTCATTAGAACTGATTCAAATGTATTCTTTTTAATGGCTTAGTAATAGTCCATTGTGTATATGTACCACTGCTTTCTTATCCATTCATCTGCTGATGGACATCTAGGTTGCTTCCATGTCCTGGCTATTATAAACAGTGCTGCGATGAACATTGGGGTACATGTGTCTCTTTCCCTTCTGGTTTCCTCAGTGTGTATGCCCAGCAGTGGGATTGCTGGGTCATAAGGCAGTTCTATTTCCAGTTTTTTAAGGAATCTCCACACTGTTCTCCATAGTGGCTGTACTAGTTTGCATTCCCACCAACAGTGGAAGAGGGTTCCCTTTTCTCCACACCCTCCCCAGCATTTATTGCTTGTAGACTTTTGGATCACAGCCATTCTGACTGGTGTGAAATGGTACCTCATAGTGGTTTTGATTTGCATTTCTCTGATAATGAGTGATGTTGAGCATCTTTTCATGTGTTTGTTAGCCATCTGTATGTCTTCTTTGGAGAAATGTCTATTTAGTTCTTTGGCCCATTTTTTGATTCGGTCATTTATTTTTCTGGAATTGAGCTGTAGGAGTTGCTTGCATATTTTTGAGATTAGTTGTTTGTCAGTTGCTTCATTTGCTATTCTCTTCTCCCATTCTGAAGGCTGTATTTTTACCTTGCTTATAGTTTTTTTTGTTGTGCAGAAGCTTTTAATTTTAATTAGGTCCCATGTGTTTATTTTTGCTTTTATTTCCAATATTCTGGGAGGTGGGTCATAGAGGATCCTGCTGTGATGTATGTCAGAGAGTGTTTTGCCTATGTTCTCCTCTAGGAGTTTTATAGTTTCTGGTCTTATGTTGAGATCTTTAATCCATTTTGAGTTTATTTTTGTGTATGGTGTTAGAAAGTGTTCTAGTTTCATTCTTTTACAAGTGGTTGACCAGATTTCCCAGCACCACTTGTTAAAGAGATTGTCTTTAATCCATTGTATATTCTTGCCTCCCTTGTCAAAGATAAGGTGTCCATATGTGCGTGGATTTATCTCTGGGTTTTCTATTTTGTTCCATTGATCTATATTTCTGTCTTTGTGCCAGTACCATACTGTCTTGATAACTGTGGCTTTGTAATAGAGCCTGAAGTCAGGTAGGTTGATTCCTCCAGTTCCATTCTTCTTTCTCAAGATCGCTTTGGCTATTCAGGAGTAAGCGTCTTTTAATTTCATGGCTGCAGTCACCATCTGCAGTGATTACCCCTTCCCAATAAAGTCTCTCATTTGTCAGCATGCGTGTCTCTTCAGACAATTCATTTCTGAGTGTTAGACAAGAGCCCAATTTTGGGCCCTGGAAGGGGTCCCCCTTCGTGCAACAGAAGAAAGAAATTAACACATCCCCTACCCAAGGCTTGCTATTCTAGGAGATGTTTGCAAAATTAATGGCTTTTTTACTTTATTTCCTCGCCTCCCCCCATCTCCGTTCTGTAAAAGAACCTGCATCCAGACCTGATAGGATGGCTATTTTCAGACATTAGTCTGCCATCTTCTTGGTCAGCCAGCTTTCTAGATAGTCATATTCCTTGTCTCAACACCTCGTCTCCAGTTTTATTGGCCTGTTATGTGGCGAGCAGAGCAAGCTTGGACTTGGTAACAAGAACAGCCTTCCAGCCCAGAGCCTACTAAAGATATTTAAATTAACTAATCTTAAACTTGCCTAGCGTGTCTCATCCATTCCTTCCCACAGAAACCAAGATTAAAAACTCTTCCACATTTTCTCTTTGTTCCCTCTGCCTCCTGATGGACCCCAGTACTTCTATGTGTGGCCCCGCATGGCAGGATGTGCCCTTTCTCTTGGGAACTATGAGTAACAAACTATTTATTCAATGGCAATTACCTCCTGATCTGTTTGCCTCATTTTACCTGAATAATAATAAAAACCTACATTTTTTAGAAATACCAATTAAAGTTGGCATTAACTTTTTTCCTGGGACAAGCTGTACCTTTTCACAAGATCAACTCAAGATCTTAGTTCAGTTGAGGGAAAAAAGTCATTCAATTTTATATTTGAGAATTAATCTGAAATATATTTTATATGTATATGCTACTTTGAAAGGATTTCAATCTAAAAAGGAATCAGAGGATATGGAAAGGAGACTCTCACACATGGGCCCTCAAGAAGACAAAGAGACTGATTTCTCACAAACGTCTGATTTATAGAAGACCAAAACTTAACCTCCTTAACAATAAATACCCACCAAAGATCTCTCCCCATCCTCAAGCAAATTAAGTTATCACAGACTGTGACTAGACTTCCTCCCCATTGTATTCCATGTGCACCCCAAAAACAGCCCACCTTGAACCCTCAGCAGACCCACTTGTAATTTGCCACAGTTTGCATTTCCTAAAAGGCAATTCCTCTGCTAGTCTTGAATAAACTCAAACTCTGGTAATCAGAGCTTGCCTCATCTTTATTTAGGTTGACTCTATAGATATAGATTTCATATCTGCAATACCTTATTTTTTTCTCATTATTTTCTTTTTTTGTCATATAATTTTAAATATTTTATATTTTCTTTAAAGAATTTGTTTAGGGAGATTTTGATTATGTAAATTATCTTGGTGACCTCTCTCCTCCTCTGGGCAATTTTTCAATATGATCTACATTCATTTCTTCTCTATATTTTAGCCCCTTTTCCCTTTTGATTGATGATAAAGTGAGTGTGCTCAGATCACATACGGGTTATGTTAAGACTGGTCCTCAGGAGATCATTTTTTATCTAGGTGTCTCATGCAGGGATCCGTAATAGACTTGGATATGCTACTTCAAGCACGCTGTCATCAAAGCTGGGATTTCTTCCATCTTTTTGTACATCATCTTTCAGTTTTAGTATCCACGATGTCATTGTGCTCACACCAAATGTCTTTACATTAATTTTTGACCTGAGGACTGTTGTTTACCTACCCATCTTCTTTAGGTCAAGAATCAAACTCCCTGCCCTCAGTTAAGCTGCATATATTTTTTTTAAGTGCTATAGTATGGTTTTCCCTTCATCAATATCTCCTCCATCATTCTGAGGTGTTACATGTTCACATTCATATATCCTATCTCTCTGAACTAAGCTGAAAAAAGTTATCCTGGACTCAGTCATAGGCTATCAGGAGAATTTTTAACTTTCCTTATATACAAAAAGGTATGTCTTGCTTTCTCTTATACTTACTTGTCTCTAAGTGTTATTTCACAACATTTAATACATCTTCACGTTTTGGCATGTTGAGGTATGATCATTTCTTTGCTTCCATAAAAGAGGTTTTTTCCCTTCCATTTCTTCTTGTTTTGCTTTTTTCCCCAATGGATTTTGAAGCAGAGGGGGAAAGGAAATTGCCTATTCTCTGCTTTCTTCAAGCAGAGGGGACTTACATATCTTTATTTTTTTCATTAGGCTGGAGGAATACACAAAAGCAATTACAGCAAGATTCATGGCCAAAAACTACAGTTAATAATACTGAATGAATAACTCACCCTAAAAGCTGACACATACATGAGATTTTAAAAAAGTAATTTCTGTGTGCATGCAGCATGAATTTAGTGTGTTTTGTAAATCTCATTTGATTTTCACCATAACCCTATAAATCAGGCAAATCAAGAGTTATTATCTGAATACTATAAATGAAGAAACTAAGCCTGAAAGCAAATATGTAATTTTCTCTAGTGAGGGTTAAAATACTAATAATTCACATTCTACTGTCATTTCTTCTAAATATCTCCGCTTCTTTGAATTTACAATATGCACTAAATGGAGGAGAATATATTAATAACAGGTAGTTGACTTCTCAGGGAAATAAAAATGCAGACTCATTGGGTCTTAATTAGGATTCTCCTGCATAAAAGTGACAAAATCCCAATTCAAGCCAGCTGAAAATAGATGTGATAAACTGAATAACACCCTTCCAAGGATGGCCACATCCAACTTCCTACAACCTGTTATCATGTTATCATGCATGGCAAAAGAAACTATATGTAATTAAGTTATGGATCTTGACATGGGGAGATTATTCAGGACTAAATGTGTGGGCCAACTATAACCAAGGGTCCTTACAGGAAGGATGCTGGAGGGTTAGAATTAGGGAAGGTGAAGAGACATTGGAAGAAGAGAGAGAAATGAAGAGGCTACATAACTAACATCACATGAGAAGGAAGGAGAAATGAGCAGGAATGCAAGCACCATTCAGAAGCTGGAAAACGCCAAGAAACAAATTCTTCCTTAGATTCCAGAATGAATGCAGCTCTGCAGACACCTTAACTTTAGTCATACAGGACCAATTTCAGACTTCTGACCTCCAGACTAGAAAATAATACATCTGTGTTATTTTAAACCACCAAATTTGTGATCATTTGTTATACCAGAAATAGGGAGCTAACAGAGTAGGTAATTACTGTGGCACACCCCTGGAAAGCCCAAGACCTGAATTCACCGTGGGGAATTCTTGGGTATCCAATCTTTGTTTCACCTCATCCTCATGGCCCACTGCATGCTGCTGGGATCCTCATTTAAGTTCAGTTCAGTTACTCTGTCGTGTCTGACTCTTTGCAACTCCATGGACTGCAGCATGGCAGGTTTCCCTGCCATCACCAACTCCTGGAGCTTGCTCAAACTTCTGTCCATTGAGTCAGTGATGCCATCCAACCATCTCTTTCCCTGCCATCCCCTTCTCCTCCTGCTTTCAATCTTTCCCAGCATCAGGGTCTCTTCCAAGGAGTCAATTCTTCGCATCACGGGGCAAAGTACTTAAGTTTCAGCTTCAGCATCAGTCCTTCTGATGAATATTCAGGACTGGTTTCCTTTAGGATTGACTGGTTTGATCTCCTTGCAGTTCAAGGGACACTCAACTGTCTTTTCCAACATCACGGTTCAAAAGCATCAACTCCTCAGTGCTGAGCTTGCTTTATAGTATAACTCTCACATCCATACATGACTACTGGAAAAACCATAGCTTAGACTATACAGACCTTTGTTGGCCAAGTAATGTCTCTGCTTTATAATATGCTGTCTAGGTTGGTCATAGCTTTTCTTCCAAAGAGCAAGCATCTTTTAATTTCATGGCAGAAGTCATCATCTGAAGTGATTTTACAGCCCAAGAAAATAAACCCTGTCAATCTTTCCATTGTTTCCCCATCTATTTACAATGAAGATGAAGGAACTAAAAAGCCTCTTGATGAAAGTGAACGAAGAGAGTGAAAAAGTTGGCTTAAAACTCAACATTCAGAAAACAAAGATCATGGCACCTGGTCCCATCACTTCCTGGCAAATGGGGAAACAGTGGAAACAGTGACAGTTGAGACAGTAAACAATAGAAACAGTTATTTTTGGGCTCCAAAATCACCTCAGATGGTGACTGCAGCCATGAAATTAAAAGACACTTGCTCCTTGGAAGAAAAGCTATTACCAACCTAGACAGCATATTAAAAAGCAGAGACATTACTTTGCCAACAAAGGTCTGTCTAGTCAAGGCTATGGTTTTTCCAGTAGTCATGTATGGATGTGAGAGTTGGACTATGAAGAAAGCTGAGCATTGAAAAATTGATGCTTTTTTGATGCTTTTGAACTGTGGTGTTGGAGAAGACTCTTGAGAGTCCCTTGGACAGCAAGGAGATCCAACCAGTCCATCCTAAAGGAAATCAGTCCTGAATATTCATTGGAAAGACTGATGCTGAAGCTGAAACTCCAATACTTTGGCCACCTGATGTGAAGAAATGACTCATTGTAAGAGAACCTGAGGCTAGGAAAAATAGAAAGTGGGACGAGAAGGGGATGAGATGGATGGATGGCATCACCGACTCATTGGATATGAGTTTGACTAAACTCCGGGAGTTGATGATGGACAGGGAAGCTTGGCATGCTGCCGTCCATGGCATTGCAAAGAGTCAGACATGACTGAGCAACTAAACTGAACTGTTGTCATCCACAGAGTCAAAGGCTTTCAGTTCAGTTCAGTCGCTTAGTCATGTCTGACTCTTGGCAATCACACGAATTGCAGCACGCCAGGCCTCCCTGTCCATCAACTAAACTACTCCCAGAGTTCACTCAAACTCATGTCCATCGAGTCAGTGATGCCATCTAGCCATCTCATCCTCTGTCGTCCCCTTCTCCTCCTGCTCCCAATCCCTCTCAGCATCAGAGTCTTTTCCAATGAGTCAACTCTAAGCATGAGGTGGCCAAAGTACTGGAGTTTCAGTTTTAGCATCATTCCTTCCAAAGAACACCAAGGACTTATCTCCTTTAGAATGGACGGGTTGGATCTCCTTGCAGTCCAAGGGACTCTCAAGAGTCTTCTCCAACACCACAGTTCAAAAGCATCAATTCTTCAGTGCTCAGCTTGCTTCACAGTCTAATTCTCACATCCATACATGACTACAGGGAAAACCATAGCCTTGACTAGACAGACATTTGTTGGTAAAGTAATGTCTCTGCTTTTGAATATGCTATCTAGGTTGGTCATAACTTTCCTTCCAAGGAGTAAGCGTCTTTTAATTTCATGGCTGCAATCACCATCTGCAGTGATTTTGGAGCCCAAAAAAATAAAGCCTGACACTGTTTTCACTGTTTCCCCATCTATTTCCCATGAAGTGATGGGACCAGATGCCATGATCTAAGTTTTCTGAATGTTGAGCTTTAAGCCAACTTTTTCACTCTTCTCTTTCACTTTCATCAAGAGGTTCTTTAGTTCTTCTTCACTTTCTGCCATAAGGGTGGTGTCATCTGCATATCTGAGGTTATTGATATTTCTCCTGGCAATCTTGATTCCAGTTCTGCTTCATCCAGCCCAGCGTTTCTCATGATGTACTCTGCATACAAGTTAAATAAGCAGGGTGACAATATACAGTATTCCTTTCTTATTTGGAACCAGTCTGTTGTTCCATGTCCAGTTCTAACTATTGCTTCCTGACCTGCATACAGATTTCTCAAGAGGCAGGTCAGGTGGTCTGGTATTCCCATCTCTTTCAGAATTTTCCACAGTTTATTGTGATCCACACAGTCAAAGGCTTTGGCATAGTCAATAAAGCAGAAATAGATGTTTTTCTGGAACTCTCTTGCTTTTTCCATGATCCAGTGGATGTTGGCAATTTGATCTCTGGTTCCTCTGCCTTTTCTAAAACCAGCTTGAACATCTGGAAGTGCACGGTTCATGTATTGCTGAAGCCTGGCTTGGGGAATTTCGAGTACTACTAGCGTGTGAGATGAGTGCAATTGTGTGGTAGTTTGAGCATTCTTCGGCATTGCCTTTCTTTGGGATTAGAATGAAAACTGGCCTTTTCCAGTCCTGTGGCCACAGCTAAGTTTTCCAAATTTGCTGACATATGAGTATAGCACTTTCACAGCATCTTCTTTTAGGATTTGAAATAGCTCAACTGGAATTCCATCACCTCCACTAGCTTTGTTCGTAGTGATGTTTCCTAAGGCCCACCTGACCTCACATTCCAGGATGTCTGGCTCTAGGTGAGTGATCACACCATCGTGATTATCTGGGTCATGAAGATCTTTTTTGTACAGTTCTTCTGTGTATTCTTGCCACCTCTTCTTAATATCTTCTGCTTCTGTTAGGTCCATACCATTTCTGTCCTTTATTGAGCCCATCTTTGCATGAAATGTTCCTTTGCTATTTCTAATTTTCTTGAAGAGATCTCTAGTCTTTCCCATTCTGTTGTTTTCCTCTATTTCTTTGCATTGATTGCTGAGGAAGGCTTTCTTATCTCTCCTTGCTATTCTTTGGAACTCTGCATTCAAATGGGTATATCTTTCCTTGTCTCCATTGCTTTTCACTTCTTTTCTTTTCACAGCTATTTGTAAGGCCTCCTCAGACAGCCATTTTGCTTTTTTGTATTTCTTTTTCTTGGGGATTTTCTTAATCCCTGTCTCCTGTACAATGTCACGAACCTCCATCCATAGTTCATCAGGCACTCTGTCTATCAGATCTAGTTCCTTAAATCGATTTCTCACTTCCACTGTATAATCATAAGGGATTTGATTTAGGTCATACCTGAATGGTCTAGTGGTTTTCCCCACTTTCTTCAATTTAAGTCTGAATTTGGCAATAAGGAGTTCATGATCTGAGCCACAGTCAGCTCCCGGCCTTGTTTTTGCTGACTGTCTAGAGCTTCTCCATCTTCGGATACAAAGAATATAACCAATCTGATTTCAGTATTGACCATCTGGTGATGTCCATGTGTAGAGTCTTCTCTTGTGTTGTTGGAAAAGGGTGTTTGCTATGACCAGTGCATTCTCTTGGCAAAACTCTATTAGCTTTTACACTGCTTCATTCTGTACTCCAAGGCCAAAATTACCTGTTACTCCAGGTGTTTCTTGACTTCCTACTTTTGCATTCCAGTTCCCTATAATGAAAAGGACATCTTTTTGGGGTGTTATTTCTAAATGATCTTGTAGGTCTTCATAAAACCCTTCAACTTCAGCTTCCTCAGCATTACTATTTGGTCATAGACTTGGATTACTGTGATACTGAATCACTTGCCTTGATAACGAACAGAGATCATTCTGTCGTTTTTGAGATCGCACCCAAGTACTGCATTTTGGACTCTTTCGTTGACTATGAGGGTTACTCCACTTCTTCTGAGCGATTCTTGCCCACAGTAATAGATATAATGGTCATATGAATTAAATTTCCCCGTTCCAGTCCATTTTAGTTCACTGATTCCTAAAATGTCGATGTTCACTCTTGCCATCTCCTGTTTGACCTCTTCTAATTTACCTTACACCGACTCGATGGACGTGAGTTTGAGTGAACTCTGGGAGTTGGTGATGGACAGGGAGGCCTGGTATGCTGCAATCCATGGGGTCGCAAAGAGTCAGACATGACTGAGTGACTGAACTGAACTCAACTGAATTTACCTTGACTCACAAATCTAACAATATTCCAGGTTCCTATGAAATATTGTTCTTACAGCATCAGACCTTACTTCCATTACCAGTCACATACACAACTGGGCATTGTTTTCGCTTTGGCTCCATCTCTTCATTCTTTCTGGAGTTATTTCTCCACTCTTCTACAGTAGCATTTTGGGCACCTACCAACCTGGGGAGTTCCTCTCTCTCATATCTTTTTGCCTTTTCTTACTGTTCATGGGGTTCTCAAGCAAGAATACTGAAGTGGTTTGCCATTTCCTTCTCCAGGGGACCACATTTTGTCAGAACTCTCCACCATGACCCATCCACCTTGGGTGGTGGATCTTCAGGCTCCCATACTCCCACATCAGTCTTCTTACAACTATTATGGTACTTATTTCCACTCACACATCAACATTGTATCCAAGGGTGACATGCTTCAGTTCTCCCACCTGAGATCAGGTGCCCACAGGACCAGCCCATCTGATGGATAGCCCCACACAGCTCACATAAGGGTTCCCAAAAGGAAAATGATACTTAAGCAGACAAAAGTGTAGCTGCATTTTATTGCCTGCTTCTTTAGCATCCACACATACACCCTTCCCCTAACTATAATGGAAAAAAAAATAATCCTGAATGAAATAATGTAACTTTCCTACATGCATCTTAAAGTATACTAATCCTATGAAGGTCTGGCCCATTGATGGCTCCAGCTCTCAGTTCAGGACCTTTGGATGATGTGCTTTCTTTTCAATGAGATCCAGAAGTGCTCCTCATTGTTTCCCTACAGCCAAATCATCACCTTATTGATCACCCAACACATCTAATAGACACACATGATGGGATAACTAGATAATCACCACGAGCCCTCCCATGTGTAACAGGAAGAAAGTGAGCTCACTGATTCACCACTTACAGCCCCTTCTGGGGACAGAACCTGCCTGCCAATGCAGGCCGCATGGGTTCAATCCCTGGTCTGGGAAGATGCCACATGCTGCACAGCAACCAAGCCTGTGCACCACAACTACAGAGCCAGTGCTCTAGAGACCACAGACAACAACTCCTGAACACCGTGGAGCCTGTGCTCAAGAGAAGCACCACCACCACAATGAGAAGCCCATGCATTGCCGAGAAGAGTAGCCCCCTCTCGCCACAGTTAGAGAAAGTCCTTGCACACCAGGGCTTCCCTGATAGCTCAGTTGGTAAAGAATCCACCTGCAATGCAGGAAACCCCGGTTCGATACCCAGGTCAGGAAGATCCCCTGGAGAAGGGATAGGCCACCCACTCCAGTATTCTTGGGCTTCCCTCATGGCTCAGCTGGTAAAGAATCTGCCTGCAATGTAGGATACCTAGGTTCAATCCCTGGGTTTGGAAGATCCCCTGGGGATCTGGAGAAGGGAAAGGCTACCCACTCCAATATTCTGGCCTGGAGAATTCCATGGACTGTATAGTCCATGCGGTCTCAAAGAGTCGGACACAACTGAGCATTTTTCACTCATTCACTCACTCACACACTAAGGAAGACCCAGCACAGCCAAAAATAAAATAAATAGATAAATCTTTTGTTTAAAAAACTTCCTATAGTTGATTCTTTAAATCCTTTCTCTATAAGCAATAAATCTAGAATATGGATCCAGATTCTTCTGTCTCTTAGATCTGCCTGTTCCCTGACACCTCAGAATAATGGGCTGCTTTGATGACAGGCTCTCTTGCCTGCAAGCTGCATCTAGTAGTTGGCCTCAGAAAAAGGAGTAACCATTATTCTGTCAGATAATCAGTCCACATGAAGGAGTGTGTCAGAGGAGCTCAGGGAATCTGGCTTTGCTGAAAAGCTATCCCATCTTAAGGGCTGTGTATATTCTTATTTATTTGGTTTGACTGAGTTTCTCTCCCCTTGCTTTTTGCTCACTAATGAGAATTTGATTTTGAAAAAAATAAAATTACTAAATTCTACACATGTTCTTTCAATTAAAGACAACCATTTCTAAAACTATATTACCTTGCCTTATTAATTTAAATAATGATAATAATAATAGTATTTAACTTGTTATTCAATTCTCAGGCTGAAAGATGATCAAATTTTACCGGACACTGCTCTGCTGTAATATGGTTTTCTCCTGTCTTGGATTTATGATAAAGCATTGCTATTAAGGATGGATGGTCATGTTATAACCAAACACACACACACGGATACACATACGCCTTCTTAGTAGCCAACATCACAGCAACCTGCTTTGTGCCTGTTTTTATCAATTGATTTCAAAGATGAGTCCTTAGGAGAATTTGCAAGAATGACACAATGGAGTATAAGAAAGGGTAGCTTATTTAGAGGAAAGTTAGGTTAAATTCACATGGGAGCTCTTTCTGTGTCTTTCAAGCAATACTAGTAAGCCCACCCATTAGCAAATGTTTAGAAATAATGAGAAAATGCTTTGGCAAATGACAATGACCTCATAAGAAAAAAAGTGTAACACGTAATACATCTTGGAATTCCTCTTCATATATCAACATATAGAGTGAAATATCTGATCTATCTTAATTTGTATGTTTGTGTGTTAAAATTATCTGCAAGTGACTCTGATAAAATTTCATGATTTGCAAGTTTTCTAATATTAGAAAGACATGCTATGTATACTAAATATGTTAGGTTCACTTTTAAAAACTCTAAACTTTTTAAATTGGGGTTTTTTAGAATTGCTGCACATTTGGCTGTCTTATTTTAGGTCTCCATCTCTCTTTTTCTTACATTATATATAGGAATCAATTCCAGATCCTTTAAAGGAATGAAGATGAAACTATTTTTGTAGTTACTAGGAACCTGTGCAAATGACATCAATGCTTACTTATTTATCGCTGCTTTTTAAATCTTTGAACACTTATTTATTCTTCATAGTTTTGAATGACGGACAGCAAGATGAAAACAAAGGAGTCAGTGCAATAAAATGATAGAGAAAGTTTGGGCGGAGAGAGAGAGAGAGTGTGTGTGTGTGTGTGTGTGTGTTTTCTTAAATGTTCCCATGCACTGGGTGATCAGAACATCTTAGTTCTCAAAAACATTTGACCAAAGTGTTTACATCAGAGATTATCATCAAAGTATGGAATTGTCAGATGCTATCTGTATTTCATCAATGCATTCCATCCACTATGTGTTGTCAGGTCCATTTTATGACCTGTTACAAAATGTAATAGAGATTCTGGCCATAAATCAGGTAAAATGCCTTCAATGAGCATCAGTAAGAGCTAGTTTCTAGATTTCAAAATGTTAATCTTTTGAGTCCTAACTGAAGATGATAATGTATCAACTGTTGCTTCATTTGGGATGACTAACATCAACTATTTCATTAGATCCAGAAACGTTATGAAAATATGATTCTTATGTGCCCTATGCTGAAAATCGTGTGACAGTACTGAAAGTCTTGTGGCCACAAAACCGACCCAGAAAACATATTTGGACCAGGATGCTACCTGTGACAATTCCTCGGGTACATCTCTCATCCTCAGTATCCTTTCCTGTTGTCACCATTGACACATGATTCAGAGGGAAGGGTGGATTTCTCAGTTGAAAACCATCACTATATGAGAAAAAATATATATAGAACTATGAACATATTTTGTGTGTCAACCTAGAACACTAAAACCATTTGCTGTTTTGCATTTAGGATGTGGACCTTGGGAATTTTGCCATTTGCCCATGAAGGACTCTCAGGAGTCCCCAGGCCTCTGTCTTTGACACGGACCCCCTACTCAGGGACAAAGAGCGCCAAGCGAGAATGCCAGCGCAGGAGTCGCAACAGCACACGCTTTTAATAAAACAGAAAATTGAAAATGGGGTATGTTTAGAGAAAAGAACAGACTGAAGCATTCTGTACGCAGGCAAATGATGTTTTGTTTGCCCAGGACTCTGCAGAACCTGCCCCTTACACGTGAAGAAAGCAGCATTTTACTAGAAATAGTACATTGTTTCCAAGATTCCTCTGCTGAATCATGGTGCCAAATGCTCTGGCCACTTCCCCAAGCCATACATTCTCTTGCTGAACTCTCTGAGGGTTCAAGATGGTGAGGTTATCTGCAAGGAAAGAACAGAAGGCAGCCTATTTCCTCTTCCCATATGTGGCCTCCTTCCCTACTTAAAAGCTGAACTATTTACATTTCTATCAGCCTTTACACTAGGAAGAGGTGCTCTGTGTGCTGTTGACGTATCAAAGGGAGAACTGATACAGAAGAACAACAAGAAAATACAGTAGTCCCCCTTACCTACAGGGAGTTGTGTTCCAAACCCCCAGTGGCTGCCTGAGATAGGAGACAGTACCGACCCCAACACACACTATGCTTTTCCCTATGCAAACATATCTATGGTAAAGTTTCATTTATGAACTAGGTGCACCAAGAGATTAACAATAACTAATAATAAAATAGGACATCAATAATAATGTATTATAATAAAAGTTTTATATATGGGTGTGTATATATATATTGGAGAAGGCAATGGCACCCCAGTCCAGTACTCTTGCCTGGAAAATCCCATGGATGGAGGAGCCTGGTAGGCTGCAGTCCACGGGGTCGCTAAGAGCCAGACAGGACTTCACTTTCACTTTCACTTTTATGCGTGAGAAGGAAATAGCACCCCACTCCAGTGTTCTTGCCTGGAGAATCCCAGGGACGCGGGAGCCTGGTGGGCTGCCCTCTGTGGGGTCGCACAGAGTCGGACACGACTGAAGCGACTTAGCAGCAGCAGCAGCAGTGTGTGTGTGTGTGTGTGTGTGTGTGTGTGTGTGTATATATATATATACTTAGTCTCTCTCTAATGCTCTCAAAATATCTCACTGTATAAATAAATGCAATGCCTTTTCCATCTTAGCTAAGCACTTACCACTAACTGTGGCTGTTAACTTTTTCAGTTTGAGGCGTGACAGCAAAACTAGCATGAATTTCTTTTTCCTTCTTTACAATTTCACAGATAGAAGATTGATTCTTACCACACGTCTTAGCAACCTCAGCATAGGATTTTTTATCTTTCCTTATTAAGTCAAGAACTTTCAACTTTTCACTTAAAGGAAGCACTTTACGGCTTCTCTCTGGCATATCCAAATTGCCAGCATCACTCCTCTTGCACTTTGGGGCCATTATTAGGTAAAATAAGGGTTATTTGAACACAAGCACTGAGAGATAGCTTGACAGTCAATCTGAAAAGCAAGATGAGCACTAAGTGACTAACACTAAGGAACGGCAGGGACACAGGGGTGACTCACAGGCGGGCTGGAGCCAGATGGAGCAAGACTGCATCACACTAGTCAGAATGGCGCAGTTTAAATTTATAAACTATTTATTTCCGGAATTTTATATTTAATATTTTCAGACGGCAGTTGACCTCAGGAAACTGCAACCATGAAAAGTGGAACCTGTTATAAGGGAGCAATTACTATATACACCCAAAGCCATGGAGATAGGGTGGACTTCCCAAGCAGTACGTTTTTATGAAGGAGGAAATCCAAGAATGGAAATTACTGTTGGGAAGCGACTAGGACAGAGAGAAGAGAAACACCATAGCTCACCTTTGTGGATATAATCTACGCACTACAATGTCCTATGCACCTTGCAGATGTTACATTATTCAAGCCTCCTAACAGCCTATGGGCTTAGATCTTTTTTTTAAATGGCCATTCTACAGGTGAGGTACTGAGTCTTAAGTAACCTGCCTAAGGCCACACAGCTAGTGAATGGTGGAGGCCAAATCTGACTGAAGGCAACCTATCTCTGGAGCCCCGAATTTTAATCTTGTTTAAAAGAAAAACCACAGGCCTAAAATGGCGTCACTCTTGCTAAAGCCCATGAAACCTAACCGAGATTTAATACCCGACCCTAATTGCAGCTTTGACCTTCCCCAGGAATGGAACCTTAATCAGCCAGTCTGGAATCTTCTGGTCAGTACCAGTGAGGTAATCTGTCACACAGGCCTCTTCCTCCACCCACCCCAACACACACACACACAAAGAGGTAATCTACAAGAGAGACCCTTACCTCTCTCCCAAAAGAAGGTGATCTGGCCTGAAACAATTATTTTCTTTGGCTAGTCACTTTCATGCCCTAACCTCCTCCTAGAACCACCACCCCTGCCCCCTGTATTTTGCACAACTCGTAAGAGCAACCTTACATGGGAGGACACTTGATTCATGAATTGTTTAATAAAGCCAATTAAAATTTCAAGTTTATTCAGCTGAATTTTGTTTCCTAACAACATCTACCCTCTCCCCTCTCTCTGCTTCTGCAGTATAATAGATGACACTGTTGTCACGGCTTGGGGATTAGGGAGCTCCTTTTTATCTACAGGCAATTTAGGTAGAGGCTAAGAAGAAAGGTTTTCCAGCGTCTATGTCTCAGTTAACGTGTCGTGACAGAGCAGTGGATCACATAAAGAGCAGGGGTAGTTCTGAGGAATTATTTGGTGCCACTTCTGATGGTAAGAAACAGTGATAAATATTAAATACATGACACTGATTTCACTCCCTGGGATCTAGGCACAATTTTTCATAGCATACATTTTTAACCTTTGTAGCCCTAAAATATTTCTTTCAAAACATGGACTTGACTATGATCAAATGTGGGTAACCATAAATTACATGATATCGAATGATTTATTTAAAAGGGAAATTATTTCTGAGACTCTACAGTGAACAGAACATTTGTTTAGGTATTGAAATAGGTTGACTTCAAGGGAAGACCTGTTCATGAAGCAAATACAGGAAAAAGCAATAAAGGAAAATAATCTTGATTTTTTTTTCATTTGTGACAAATTTTGTATGGCGGTTTAAAAAATACTTGCTGAAACAGCTCATATGACTCAATAACAAAAAAACAAACGGCCCAATCAAAACATGGGCAGAAGATCTAAATGGATATTTCTCCAAAGAAGACATATAGATGGTCAATAGTCACATGAAAAGACATTCGCCATCGCTAATCACTAGAGAAATACAAAAAAAAAAAAAAAAAAAACTACAATAAGGTACCAACTCATACCAGTCAGAATGGCCATCATTGAAAGGTCTACAAATAACAAATGCTGGAGAGAGTGTAGAGAAAAGGGAACTCTCCGACACAGTTGGCAGGAATGTAAATTGGTGCAGCCACTCTGGAGAATAGTATGGAGATTTCTCAAAAAACTAAAAATGGAGTTGCCTTATGATCCAGCAATCCAATTCCTGGGCATATATCTGGACAAGACTATAATTCAAAAAGACACATGCACCCCTATGTTCTTAGCAACACTAGTCACAATAGCCAAGACATGGAAACAATCTAAATGCCCATAGATAGATGAATAAATAAAAAAGATGTGGTGCATACATATGATGGCATACTAACTGAAGTAAGTCAGAAAGAGAAAGACAAGTACCATATGCTATCACTTACATGTGGAATCCAAAATATGACACAAACGAACTTAACTATGAAACAGAAAACAGACTCACAGACATAGAGAACAGACTCATGATTAGAAGGGGGGTGGGAGTAGAGAGGGATGGATTAGGAGTATGGGATTAGCCAATGCAAACTATTATATATAGAATAGATAAACAACAAGGACCTACTGTATAGCACAGGGAACTATATTCAATGTCTTGTGATAAATCATAATGGAAAAGAATACAAAAAAGAACGTGTGTATATACATACATATATGTATAGCTGAATCATTTTGCTGTACAGTAGAAATTAACACAACATTGTAAATCAACTATACTTCAATAAAATAAAAATTTTAAAAGTCATCCATCTGAAATATTATTCAAAGAATATGATTTTAAAATCCTTATATATCTTTACAAGAATGCAAGATGTATTTTTCAAAAGAAAAAATTTTAAAGAACATAAAATACCTAACTGCAGAATCTGTTACATGGATTTGGAAAAAAATCAGTTGCTTGAATTTTATGGGAAGGAGATTCAAATTGTTTGCTTGTGTCTTAATCTAGAATACAAATTGATATTTCTGTAACAACAGAGGTTTGAAACTATTTTTTAAAACCTTATGGCTAAATAGGTCCTAAGATTCAGTCTACACATCGCTCACCTACCCTTAAAAAAATTCTCAGCAAAAGCCAAAATGAAAGAAAGCCAAATAAACATGATCCAATATAACATTGCTTTTTACATTCTTACTTATTTTTTAACCTCTATTTACCTGTAGTAGCTTAGCATTTTTAGGGAAACATTTTAGCTAAAATTTCCTAAGGCAGCACTGATACATATAGGCAGAGGTGACTATTATCTGAGCTATAAGAAATGTCTTCATGCTCATATGTCCTGGATAACATCTCCTTATGTCCAGGACTTTGGGTCTTGAACAGACCAGACTTGTCAAATGAAAATGGACACATTATAGTCTCCAGAGATTCCTGAGTTGAAATGACAATTATTAACAGCAAACTTCTTCAATGGCCCTATTATGTCAGAGACCAAACTTCCAATTTTGATAGGAAACTAGTGTCAAAAAAAAAAAAAAAAAATGCACTGAAGTTATTCTTTTAGTGACTGAAATTTGTAAATCCTGGTGTTCCAAAAATGCAAGTTATGCACAAATACTCATTATTAGTAAGAATTGTATTGAGCCATCTGTTTTTGGGAAACTTTCCATTTCCTTTTAAAAATGCAGAATGAATCATGTACATTCCCTGTTTTCTAGTTTCTCAAAGAGGATTGGATTAGTCATCTCTTTTTATAGTAAAACATAATTCCAAGACTATTTTAAATCCCCCCCAATTGCAGGGACTAGCTTCATCTGTGCTTCTACATGGATCAACAATCAACAGGAAGCAATGCCCTGTGTACTGGACACGTAATAAGCTTCAACCGTCTTCTATTCCATCAGCTGCTGTGACTACCAGCTCTGCCTGAGCCCTGGCTGAATTCTGACAAACATCCCCCTAAGAGCACCTCTGCTTCTGTGGGGCCTTCCTCGGTGACTTCTCCAGGAGAATCAATGGGATACAAGTGTCCTGACATGCATCTGCAGAAATGCAAGACTTCATTGGGTGACCCTCTAAACAGAAACGAGATTCAGTCAGTGAGTGCTTCTCCCTTCCACCCTAAGCTGATGATAATGCTGCTTATTCAGCTTCTCAGAGGCTTGTTACCATGGATCTGGCAACCAGCCACACTCAACAAACTTTGTAGCATCAGCATGAAAATGCATCCTCCTCCTCTTTTGCCTCCCTCCCTTTCACTCACTCTTGCTTCCTTTGGGAACAGCACACCCACCCTCCATCCCAGACTCTGCTTTCAGAGGAACCCAGAATAGGACTTGGACAAAGAAGAAGTTGTCATGAGTCATGAGCAACCACAGAATGAGTTAAAGTAAAAGAGAAGACAATAAGCAAGAAATGAAATTCTTTTATGAAAGAGGAAAGGAAATATTAGGTAAGGGAAACCTAGAGTCCAGCTGAAGAACTTGAACGTAAATATTTTAATCACTCTGAGCAGTGATACGACTCTGATGAGCTAGTCATCTGACTCTGAGGTTTCCTCTGCTGTAAATCTTTTTTACTGAAAAGCTCTTGAAAAACAAAACTCATTAGAGAGTTAAGGTAATGGTTCTCCTCCGAAATGTCGAGAATTCGCTTTTACTGCTGTGTTACTGCCAGCAGCACTGAGAGTGCTGCGTCACTGCAGCAGCAAACGGGTGGATCGCTGTCTTCCCCCAGAGATAAATGAAGCAACAACGTGGTGAAAAGCGCTTGGTTTCAGGAGGTGAACAGTTGGATCTTTAATTACAAAGGACTGAAATCCATTACAACACGACGGGGAGTGTGTTTAATTTGCAGAAAGAGAGAAATAGCTGGGGTTTGTGACTTAAATGACCTTAACACAAAAACCCAACAGTCCCCACTTCTGAAGGGCAATGTACAACCTCTACTCTGAAAACACAGACAGGCTATGAGATAAGGAACTGTTGCCTCTTGAAAAATTGAATGAGAAAAGGATGACACACAATATCACTGTTGTCTGTGAGATTTACTCTCATGAGTTCTGCTTTACAGTTCAGTGAAATGCTGAAACCTTGACTTGTTTGTAGAAATAGAGCTATATTAGAAAGCAAGTGGATACTGTGTGGAATCTGTGGGTTTTTAAGTTTGCTTTCTTTCCAAAATATGGCACATCTCTGGGTTTTTGTTTTGCTGGATTTCCGGGGGGTTTTTTGAGGAATGCAATATGCTTTTTATCTTAAACAAGTAGTTTGCACAGCACCCTACCTTAGTAAGGACACCAAGAAAGAAATGCTGTGAAGACTTAGAGAATGAATTTACAGTTGCCAGGGGAGAATGGGGGAAAGGGACAGTTGGGGAGTTTGAGACCAGCATCCAATACTTTGGCCACCTGATGTGAAGAAATGACTCCTTAAAAAAGGCCCTGATGCTGGGAAAGATTGAAGGCAGGAGGAGAAGAGGGTGACAGAGGATGAGATGGTTGGATAGGATCACTGACTTGATGAACATGAGTTTGAGCAAGCTCCAGGAGTTGGTGATGGACAGGGAAGCCTGGCGTGCCGCAGTCCATGGTGTCGCAAAGAGTCAGACATGACTGAGCTATTGAACTGAACTGATGTATGCACTGCTATATTTAAAAAGGATAAGAAACAAGGTCCTACAGTATAGCACAGGGAACTCTGGTCAATGCTACGTGGCAGCCTGGATAGCAGGGGTGTTTAGGGGAGAATGGATACATGTATATGTGTGGCTGAGTCCCTTTGCTGTCCATCTGAAACTATCGTAACATTGTTAATTGATGGTATGTGCACGCTAAGTTGCTTCAGATGTGTCCGACTCTTTGCGATCCCATGGACTGTACCCTACCAGGCTTCTATGTCCATGGGGATTTTCTAGGCAAGAACACTGGAGTGGATTGCCATGCCCTTTTCCAGGAGATCTTTCCAAGCTGCATCTCTTATGTCTCCTGCATTGGCAGGTGGGTTCTTTACAAGTAGGGCCACCTGGGAAGCCTATACTCCAATATAAAATAGAAAGTTAAAAAAAAAGAACACTGTGAAAACATCTAACTCTCTTTACCTCAAGTTCTGAGGATGCTACTGTGAGCCTCTGGTAAACAGTAATAAAGTTTTTCCCTCAACAACGTCTTGGTCCTCAGCTGAACAAATAGAAACAGGCTCAAGAGAGTCCTAGCATTCAACACCCTCAGTAAGTAATTCGAAAGGAATCCAAAATGGCCTTCGTTCTGCATTGTAATATTTGGTGTTATGAGGTCATTGAGAGGTAGGGACAAACATGTCTAATGCTTGCTGTTTTCTTCCACGGGAAAAGTAGAGAGATACCAGTGAAAATTCAGCCCATGCCAACTCCTCATTCAGTTTCCCCCAGGACAAGGGAATCACTGAGTAAACACAGTAAGCATGCCAGAGGCTCCACCCTGGCCTCCCTCCTCTTTCTGGGTGCAGACTGTTCAGAGGGACTGTCCAGTGTGCTCTATGAGAGCTCCGTGGGATTTCATTTTAAGGTGAGTCAAGAACTCCATACCACCTCCAACCACCCCTCTCCTCTTTCAAGGAAATTCTGATCTTAAATTCATTTTATAGACAATCTAAAAACTACTTTTAAATGATACCAACACACATTTAGTTAAGCATTTTCAAAGAAATTATTGAGTTTGCCTACCTTGTTTAATTCACAATTTTAAACAAAATATTTAAAGTCTTCATTGCAAAAGTCCATAGAATTTACATGTGTATTTCTTAGAAAGAGAAAGAACACAGAAAAACCTGTAAATAAATGTTGGTAGCATTTGTCATTTTGCTTGCAATAGCCAAAGACTGAAAATAAGCCACATGTTTTCTGATGGACAAATGGTGAAATAAACTGTGGTACATCCATACCATGGAATACTACCCAACAACAAAAAGGTATGAATTACTGATATACAGAACAATTTGGAAATTACATTGAAGAAAATGTGAGTGAAAAAGCCAATCCAAAAGGCTACATATTGTGTGATTCTATTTATATAGATTTTTTTTTCAGTTACATATTTTATTTATTTATTTTTTAATTTTAACTTTACAATATTGTATTTGTTTTTCCATATATCAAAATGAATCTGCCACAGGTATACATAACAAATCATAGAAATGGAGAAGAGATTAGGTTTTGCCTGAGGCTAGGGATGGGCGTAGAGTGTGGGAGCAAGGTATAAAAGGGTAATGTGAGGGATTCTTGTGAAAATAGGACTGTTCTGTATCTTGAATGTAGTAATGAATACACCAACCTGCATATGTGACAAAACTGCATAAAACTAAACACAGACACTCAAAAATACATGAGCTCAGTTGGTAAAGAATTCACCTGCCATGCGGGAGACCTGGGTTTGATTCTCCCACGGAGAAGGGAATGGCTACCCCCTCCAGTATTCTGGCCTGGAGAAATCAATGGACTGTATAGTCCAGGAGGGTTGCAAAGAGTCAGACACAACTGAGTGACTTTCACTTTAACAGCTGACCTATGAACAACGCAAGTGTGAACTGAATGGTTCAATTATACTTAGAGTATTTTCAATAAACACAGTATGTACTACAGGATCAGTGGTTGCTTAAGTCTCAGAATGCAGAACCTCCTTGGATGCAGAGGGCTGGCTGGATGACTATAGAATTTAGAATCCCAGATTCTGGTATCCATGGCGGGTCTTGAAACCAATCCCCCACAGATACCAAAGGACAATTTTACTTGCAAAAATGGGGAAATGTGAATAAAATCAGTGGATTGTTTTCTGGTTGTAATACTGTACTACAGTTTTGAAAGATGGTTCCATTAGTTAAACTGGGTGACAAGTACACAGAATCATTTAATGTTATTTCTTACAACTGTACATGAATTTTTAAATTGTTGTTGTTTAGTTGCTAAGTTGTGTCCAACTCTTTTGTAACCCCAAGGATTGTAGCCTGCCAGGCTCCTCTGTCCATGGACTTTTCCAGGCAAGAATACTGGAGTGGATTGCCATTTCCTTCTCCAAGGGATCTTCCTGACCCAGGAATAGAACCCACATCTCCTACATTGGCAGGCAGATTCTTTACCAGTGAACCACCAGAGAAGCTGAATCTAAAATTATCTCAGAGTAAAAACTTTGATGGGAAAGGAGGGAAAAATAAAACATACTTTTTAACTCATAGGGCTGATCCACATTATGCTAAAACCACAGAAAAAGAGGTTTGCAAAAATGAAGAACAAAGTACATCCACTTCTATAGGTAAAGTTTTTTCTCTGTTGCACAGTATATTTTACATATATACAATTATGGTTTTTTATGGATTTTCTAAGAGAGAATAGCCTAGACTTTAAAAAAATTTTTTACTTAACAATTTATAATTCTGTTTCAAACTATTTAATTTTTTAATCAGTTAAATAAAATCATTTTCATGATTTTACCATGAGAGTCATAACTTTTATTTTCATCTATTATCCTTGTTTACTGTTACAATGGTATATAGAAAGGTAGAATTCTTTCTTTACCCTATTAAGCTGATCTTCCATTCAAATTCTTAAGACAGAGTTATCTCTATTCCCTCATGACACTACCTAGAACCATGCACTTCTCTTCATTTTCAGAAAATAACATAGGAGAGATAAGCCACTCTAAGCCCCTGACTTACCTCATGCTCCCATCTTGAACACTATGACACTAGTAAACCAGGATATTTTAATGACTAGAATGTGAGTTGATTTTAATGACATTTATTATAACCTTGAGTTCCCCAAATCCTGTTTCTGAAAGTCAAGTAAAAGCAGATTTTTATCCTTAACAGCCAATCCAAGATTATGCATTGAGTCTTTAATACTCAAAATAATCAGTCAGTGCATTTTACTTCTTTTATCTACTTGTGATGACTATATCATTAATTAGCTAGAAGGAGGAACAGAACTAAACCCAGGTCAATTATTATGATTTATGTACCTTGATTAGTGCGTGGGAACACAAACAAGACTAACAGCACTCACTGGGATCTAATTTCAAATAATAAGAGACAAACGAGGCAATCTAGACAAGTCTCAACAGGAAACTAGACTTATTAAAAGTAAGAGGAAGACTCAAAATTCTAATCCCAAGAGGCAGTTTAAGTGATCACCATCTAAAAAAGACGTGTACACCCATGGCGGAACCATGTTGATGTATGGCAAAACCAATACAATATTGTAAAGTAAAAAAAATAATAATAATAATAATTGAAAAATTAAAAAAAAAAAGACTCTACTTAATCCTATTTTCTGTTTATCTGTAATTAAAATAAACTTTTTTCCCCTGAAAACCAAAGAGTGAGGAAAAGAGTGCATGTCATTTATGGATGTGAAAAAAGATAAGATGTATTATTTGCTCTCCGATGCAGAATCATTCTAGAGAATATTCCCAGCGCTGTGGCGAAGCACGGCCTACTCTTCCTGTCCAGTTTTTTCTGCCTCAGTTACTGAATCCCTTCTGGGTTTAATGTTTATCTCATCTGGAATTGTTATTGTTCTAATCTGTAGCATTAATTGCTTCCATATTGTTTGAGATCTCTATCTTACTGTTATTGTCAATTTCCTTTCAGTTGATGATTGTTTTACCTACTGGTCAATCCCAGTGAAACACCAGCCTATAAAACACTGCCCACCTCAGCTGACAAATTAATCTGCAAGTCTGATTTCAAAAGCTACAGTTTACAAATTAGACCTTTGCTGTAGACACAAATACCTTAAAATCACACATTAATTGGTCTTATTTGGTCTTTAATTTTGGTAAACATAGGTTTTCAACTTTGGTTGCTTGCGACAAGTTTAACTGAGATCACTACACACACGTATGTGCATCCAATATGGTGGCCACACGTGGTTATTGCGGACTTGATATGTAACTAGTCCAAATTCATACATGCTACAGTTACAATATATATGCTAGATTTTGAAGACTTAATATAAGAAAATGTCTAACGTACCTCCTTAAAACTTGTCCAGATAGTCTCTTCTCACCCTTTTAAAATCACAGGATTGGTAGTTATGTCACTCTTTTATTTTTCATAAAGATTATTTTTTTCTAAATCAGTTTTCCTGGGGGTTCAATTTTATTAATCTTTTTAACGGATAATGTTTGACCTTGTTGATTTTCTCTATTGTTTGCTTATCCAGTCCATTGTCTTTCTTTGGATTTAATTTTAACTCTTTTTAGATTAGGTGGAATCTGAGATTACTGATTTTGGATGACTCTTTAATAATACATGTTTTTAAGCTATAATTTTCCTGTACACACTCCTTTAGGTACATCATACAAAATATGATATCGCTCTAAGTATCATGTTTTATTTTAATCCTTTGGTGAGGAATTAAATAACTGTTGGATGAAATATTGCTACTGGAGAATCATCAGTCTGAAATAAGAGTGCTCTTGAGAGTTGTGCTTAGTTTTGCTTTGTTTTTTTCAGTAGAAGTTGTGGTCACACAAAATTAATTCTAAGATTTTCCATATATTATTAATGAATGGAAAAGCTTTAAGAGTTACACTAAAAGGAAAACCATTAAAACAAGTACATATGCTCTTCCTGAGATATCACAAAATAGATCTGATAATTAAACTCATTTCCCTTTCATTTGGACTTTTACTCATAATTTTATAGGTGTGCATATATTTTCTATAGTTTTATAAATTATATATTGAAAGAGCTGTCATTTGGAAGATTGCATGTACATATGTTTCCAAATAACAGAATTCCTTCTGTTCAGATTGCTCCCTAGAAAAATATTCTACATATTCTATCAGTACATTTGCTTTCTTTATGGAGAAGATACTTCAAGTGATATTTTTTTGTTTTTTTTTACTTTCAGACATTGACGGCCTTCTGCATAATCATATATTCTGAATCTGGAAATTTAAATGAAAATCCTGCCTGTAACTTTATAGTAATTGTTTTTTATAGTTTCCCCACTTCAGTGTTTAAGTTGTGACCTCTATTTCAGTTGGCATCAAAATTTCATTAATAGCTTACTATGTATATTATTCCTTACACATTGCTACAATATATAGCACAGCCAAGTTTTCTCTATTATCCTTGCCTTGCATTTTTCTATAAAGGATAGGAATAATAAGGAAAGAGAAAAGCTACCTACATGTAATAAACTCCAGTTCTCCTCTCGTTGTACATGTAGTACTTTTTATACAATTGCTCAAAATCCCACTAAAAATTATTTCTTTTACTGTTTTATTAACAATAAGACTGAGGTTCAAAGTTGTAAGAGGACTTGCTTAAGATTATGTATGTAATAAATGGCAGGGATGGGAACGTTCAATCAATGTTCAATAATTTTTTCCAATACAGAGTTGGTTTCCCCAATTTTTATAAAAACTCTTGCTTCTTAAAATACTTTCTTTGTTTTGTGTATCCCTACCAACTAAAATAAGTTAGTGATTTTTGGTTTTTAAGTAGGTTGTATAATAAAGACTGTTAGTGCATTAAATGTTAATTTTTAAATGTAAATACTCTAAATCTTTTGTCCTGGACATTAATATTTATATTTTTTCCCCTCTAATTACCCATTCTCTACATGTACCCTAAGAATTTGTTATTGAGATTCCAAAAGTTAAATTCAGGTCATCTTTGTCAACTTCTTCTATTTTCCTTTTGATCTGCTGTACAGAAAAAGTACATTTTCCTTATTCAAGGATGAAAAGATGAGTGGTAATCAATAAGGAATCCACAACAGGAACTGCCGGGCAAGTCAAATGTACTGCGTCCCCCAGCCATTGGCCAGTCCACCATCAGGCTGTACGCCATTTGTCACATGCAGTAAGGAAGAGCAGTGCTTCCCACCTGGCTGGAAAACAGAGGTGAGGATGTGAGCCTAGCGAAAGGACTCAAAGTTTAGTTGGTTAATTACTTTTTTGTGAAGAAAGAACAAATGAGCACAACTTATCATGCTAATAGAGTTGTGCAAAGAGAACACACTGGTCCTAGCAAACACCTTCTTCCAACAACACAAGAGAAGACTCCACACATGGACATCACCAGATGGTCAACACCAAAATCAGATGGATTATATTCTTTGCATCCAAAGATGGAGAAGCTCTAGACAGTCAGCAAAAACAAGACCAGGAGCTAACTGTCGCTCAGATCATGAACTCCTTATTGCCAAATTCAGACTGAAATTGAAGAAAGTAGGGAAAACCACTAGACCATTCAGGTATGACCTAAATAAAATCCCTTATGATTATACAGTGGAAGTGAGAAATAGATTTAAGGGACTAGATCTGATAGACAGAGTGCCTGATGAACTGTGGACGGGGCTTCGTGACATTGTACAGGAGACAGGGATCAAGACCATCCCCATGGAAAAGAAATGCAAAAAAGCAAAATGGCTGTCTGAGGAGGCCTCACAAATAGCTGTAAAAAGAAGAGAAGCAAAAAGCAAAGGAGAAAAGGAAAGATATATGCATCTGAATGCAGAGTTCCAAAGAATAGCAAGGAGAGATAAGAAAGCCTTCCTTAGCGATCAATGCAAAGAAATAGAGGAAAACAATAGAATGGGAAAGACTAGAGATCTCTTCAAAAAAATTAGAGATACCAAAGGAATATTTCATGCAAAGATGGGCTCAATAAAGGACAGAAATGGAATGGACCTAACAGAAGCAGAAGATATTAAGGAGAGGTGGCAAGAATACATAGAAGAACTGTACAAAAAAGATCTTCATGACCCAGATAATCATGATGGTGTGATCACTCACCTAGAGCCAGACATCCTGGAATGTGAAGTCAAGTGGGCCTTAGGAAGCATCACTACAAACAAAGCTAGTGGAGGTGATGGAATTCCAGTTGAGCTATTTCAAATCCTGAAAGATGATGCTGTGAAAGTGCTGCACTCAATATGCCAAAAAATTTGGAAAACTCAGCTGTGGCCACAGGACTGGAAAAGGTCAGTTTTCATTCCAATCCCAAAGAAAGGCAATGCCAAAGGATGCTCAAACTGCACAACTGCACTCATCTCACACGCTAGTAAAGTAATGCTCGAAATTCTTCAAGCCAGGCTTCAGCAATATGTGAACTGTGAACTTCCAGTTGTTCAAGATGGTTTTAGAAAAGGCAGAAGAACCAGAGATCAAATTGCCAACATTTGCTGGATC
This sequence comes from Bubalus bubalis, assembly GCF_019923935.1. NCBI lineage: Eukaryota > Metazoa > Chordata > Mammalia > Artiodactyla > Bovidae > Bubalus > Bubalus bubalis. The sequence goes on along the minus strand of NC_059174.1, from coordinate 3,047,344 downwards.
ATCGAAAAAGCAAGAGAGTTCCAGAAAAACATCTATTTCTGCTTTACTGACTATGCCAAAGCCTTTGACTGTGTGGATCACAATCAACTGTGGAAAATTCTGAAAGAGATGGGAATACCAGACCACCTGACCTGCCTCTTGAGAAATCTGTATGCAGGTCAGGAAGCAACAGTTAGAACTGGACATGGAACAACAGACTGGTTCCAAATAGGAAAAGGAGTTCGTCAAGGCTGTATATTGTCACCCTGCTTATTTAACTTCTATGCAGAGTACATCATGAGAAACGCTGGACTGGAAGAAACACAAGCTGGAATCAAGATTGCCGGGAGAAATATCAATAACCTCAGATATGCAGATGACACCACCCTTATGGCAGAAAGTGAAGAGGAACTCAAAAGCCTCTTGATGAAAGTGAAAGAGGAGAGTGAAAAAGTTGGCTTAAAGCTCAACACTCAGAAAATGAAGATCATGGCATCCGGTTCCATCACTTCATAGGAAATACATGGGGAAACAGTGGAAATAGTGTCAGACTTTATTTTTCTGGGCTCCAAAATCACTGCAGATGGTGACTGCAGCCATGAAATTAAAAGACACTTACTCCTTGGAAGGTAAGTTATGACCAACCTAGATATCATATTAAAAAGCAGAGACATTACTTTGCCAACAAAGGTTCATCTAGTCAAGGATATGGTTTTTCCAGTGGTCATGTATGGATGTGAGAGTTGAACTGTAAAGAAAGCTGAGTGCCGAAGAATTGATGATTTTGAACTGTGGTGTTGGAGAAAACTCTTGAGAGTCCCTTGGACTGCAAGATCCAACCAGTCCATCCTAAATGAGACCAGTCCTGGGTGTTCATTGGAAGGAGTGATGCTGAAGCTGAAACTCCAATACTTTGGCCACCTCATGCGAAGAGTTGACTCATTGGAAAAGACCCTGATGCTGGGAGGGATTGGAGGCAAGAAGAGAAGGGGAGGACAGAAGATGAGATGGCTGGATGGCATCACCGACTCGATGCACATGAGTCTGGGTAAACTCCGGCAGTTGGTGATGGACAGGGAGGCCTGGCATGCTGTAATTCATTGGGTCGCAAAGAGTCGGACACGACTGAGCGACTCAACTGAACTGCACTGAACCATCATGCATGTAAAAAGATGCTAGAGATACTGTGAAATAGTAACACTATTTAATATACATTGAGTTCCCAGTGGGTTCTAAAGGGTTTATACTGCTACTGCTAAGTCACTTCAGTCGTGTCCAACTTGTGCGACCCCATAGACGGCAGCCCACCAGACTCCACCATCCCTGGGATTCTCCAGGCAAGAACACTGGACTGGGTTGCCATTTCCTTCTCCAATGATGAAACTGAAAAGTGAAAGCGAAGCCGCTCAGTTGTGTCCGACTCGCAGCGACCCCAGAGACTGCAGCACCAGGCTCCTCCGCCCATGGGATTTTCCAGGCTAGAGTACTGGAGTGGGTGCCACTGCCTTCTCCGAAAGGGTTTATATATGACCTTAGTTCTCATAATGCAGATGTAATAGGTACTTTACATGTTTACCTTTTTATAAAAAGTAAAGAAAATTAAGAAGACAGAACTTTCAAAGTTCAAGTGGCATATCAATTTCATACAAACAGTAAATGGTAGAGGGGTCCATTCAGGTAAAAATGTTCACACTGTCTTGATGTATGGTGATATATCACTTAACTTCTTTCCAAATAAATGAAAACTTCAATGAAATGGATGGTTATCTAAGAAAATACAATTACAAATATATAATAATATAATAAAACTACAGTTGACCGTGCTAAAGCATATAACATAAACAAATAATAAATGGAAAAACATAACAAATCATTCCCAACTAAAAAGTAAATCAATCAAAAGGCAAAAATTCCAACAGGTAATTTCATGAACTCTGTGACTTGTATAGGTCACTTAACATATCTACACTTTTCAAATATTGAAAGCAAAGACAATATTTGATGATGATAGAGGTAAGAAAACAGTTAAATAAGTCTGAAATTACACTATACTTACATAAATGTGATTGATAATATTAGACTAAATAATGATAATAAAATATGATAGGCAAATTCTGACTCATTTATTTCTTCTTTAATACTACAATTTTTTTTTCAATGAGCTGGATTATTCAGGGTAACGCCCTCTAGGGCACATCACAATCTGATATGAGAGGCTGGCTATCCCCTCTGCTCCCATATGGGTTCTCACATATACAGTCTTCTCTCCCATGGTGCCCACCTTAAAGGACACAGGCAACAGAGGAAAGAGAAAGAAAAAGATTGCCTGGGATCACATAAATGAGCTCATGACCTAGGCCTAGCAAAAGCACCCCTCATCCTCTGCTGTGCTCCACTGTCCAGGACTAGCTGAGAGGCTACAATCCACCTGCAAGGGACACAGGCATATGCACTCTCCCCACATGCCTAGAAATAGGAAAATGTGATCGGGGGACATCTTGCCAGTTTCTGCCACCATCTGTATGTGTCATACCCAAATACTCATGACTCTTCCTCACAAACATGAGAACACTCACATTCTCTCCAAGGGTGTCAGCATAATGGTCATTTATTCCATGAATTCAGCTCCCATCCAGGTGATGCATAGTCCTTTCCTCTTATAAAACAGCCAACATTTCCCTGAGCTCATGTTTTCCTTATAATACTTAGCCAACATGCATTACTAAGGTTATTTTTGCCAGTCCCTTCCCCTAGAGCACATAGAAACACGGTCTGCCTTCCAAATGTTCTCCAGAATCAATTATTTTACCTAACGATTTTTTGGTACAACGCCATCCCCTAACTGAATAATGCTAAAAGTAATAAAAAGAAAAGAAAATTATGATGTTCTCGGTATTCACGGATAACGATGCTGTTGATGCTATGAGTCACTACATAACACAATGGTCTCTTCATGACGAATTTCTTTCCAGTGGCAGTATTAAGAATTGTGTTTTTCTTATCATCTGATTGCTTTTGTCATAAAGACAGTGTGAATCACTTCTATCCTCGCCTTTGCTACTATAAAACCAGGTAAGTTTGTGGTAAACTTTCTAAAATGCAATTTGAAAACCTGGACTTAGAAACACAGAGCTTTGGAGAATGAATCTAGCAATTAACCTCCTTGGTTTCATCCTTTTCCTTTTTCTATCTATACTGTTCCATTGTTCCTCATTTTTTAAATATGTATTTGTTTAGTTATATATTTGATTATTTATTGATCGCCCTCTTAGGATAAAGGCTAGAATACAAAAGTAAAGCAAGCAAATATAGGGAAGTTGAGAATTAAAGTCATGATGACTTATAGAATCTCCTGGTTTTGAGTCTCTTTCTCTCTGAAATGCTTCAGTTATAGAATATGAGAAAGTATGGAGAGAGAAGTCTTAGAAAGCTTAATTGGTTTCAAAAGTAATGTAGGTCTATTATCTAGGCTAATATTCTCCTTTAAAAACTGACCTACAATATAAAAGATGCCAGTTGTTTTTAATTTGCTGATGATTGACAAGGGAGGTCAAAAGGTCTCTCACTTTCTCTCTGGAAGGGACAACAGAACAGATGCTCGCACGCAGATTAATGGTCCATATATCCCAGTCTCTTGTTGCTGACCAGCTGATAAGAAACATAATTGTCCTTAACAATTGGGCATAATTTATTCCTGCTTAGGTGGCTGTTACCTTCTGCAATTAAAGCACAGTGACTGTGGGGTCCTGTTATGTTATCCTAGCAATTTAGCTGAATGTGCAATTCCTACTCATGCTATACATCATGTCTATACAATGCCAGAAAATTGTGTGCCAAATAGTTTCAGCTCAGGAAATGTTCTTCTATTCTCATAGAATTCTAGCAAACATCGTAAAATAGGTGTTCTAGTCCACTGTGATGAAGTACTCTTTCACTATGGAGTTAAGGCACATATATATGTATGTAGAACATATATATAAGACACACACACACACACACATATATATATATACACATACATATATATATGTATGTATATATCACTTGGGGGATATATATTTTTGACATCAGGAAGTCAGCAGTGCATATACACTTGATATGCAAATTCACCAGCACAAGAAAGTGGTGTCAGGGGAAGCATTAATATACCAAGGCATGGACTGTACCATCTGGAACATTCAACTCTGGAAGCATGCCAATAGGCTGTGAATTTCTAGGGTGTACCCTGGATTGTCATTCTCATGTGACAGATGTTAAACCACATGTCTCCTCCACCGTCTCTAACCCACTAAGCACATGTTCTAGAGCTCTGAGTTTTCTGATGACTCACGACGGGGTCTCCCATCATCACATCCCTCCTCCCCATCTTGTGAGTGACTTCTAAAGCTTCCCAAAGATCTAAACTGTCTGTTTTGCTGTTTTAGTCACTAAGTACAGTCCAACTCTTTTGTGAACCCTGGACTTTAGTCTGTCAGGCTCCTCTGTCCATGGGATCTTCCAGGCAAGAATACTGGAGTGGGTAGCCATTCCCTTCTCCAGGGGATCTTCCTGACCCAGGGATTGAACCTGCATCTCCTGCATTGCCAGCTGAATTCTTTACCACTGAGCCATGAGGGAAGCCCCAAACCATCTCTTAGATCTCAGAAAAATCACTAAGACTATATTATTGCTACAACTCTGAGCAATGTACCACAGGAATTAATTTCTTAAGTACAATACAACTCAAGGGAAAAGAATCTTAGTTTTGAATGCATTATCTTTCAAATTTTCTATTTTTACCATTAGCAATGAACAATAAAAGAAAAATGAACATGATCCATACCATTTCAATAAACAGACTTTTCTTAATCACAGTAATTACTTAACTCTTACCCTGAAGGGAATCCTAGGAGGTAACTAATTGATCACTCTACCAACAGTGATCCTTCATTAAGTCATATGGCAAAGATGATAAGCAGTCTCTACTATGTCACAAGATCTCCTTCTTTCACTTCCCATTACTTAACCAGCAGAACCCCTACAGAAATGTAAGAGTAATAGCATATTAACACTAGACTATTAATCTTACATACATGCATGTAATTATGTGTATATATACATGATTAGAAGTCTGATGTGAATATATGGAAAGAGAATCAGCAATTTTCCTGGTTCTTCATTAACGTTCTACATAATTCAAGGTTATTTTTACTTTTCTTTGTTTAGCCTTTTAAATATCTTTTTGAAGTGTAATTTGTTGTTGTTGTTTAGTCACTAAGCCATGTCTGACTCTTTGCAACCCCATGGACTGTAACCAGCCAGGCTCTGCACATGGGATTTCCTGGGCAAGAATATTGGAGTGGATTGCCATTTCCTTTTCCAGAGGATCTTTCCAACTCATGGATTGAATCCACATCTCCTGCATTGGCAGGAGGGTTCTCCACCACTGAGCCACCAGGAAAGCCCTGAAGTGTAACTGACATGCCATTAAATGTCACTCACTTTAAGTGTAGAATCCAATTATTTTTTTAACTTATACAATTGTGCAGCCATTACCACAGTTCGGTTTTAGAACATGCCTAGCACCCCAAAAAGATTCCTCAGGCTTGTTTGCACTCAATCCCCATTTCCCCTCCAGCCCCATCCAGCCACTAATCCTTCTGTCTATATAAATTTGTTTTTTTAAGGCATTTCACATAATCATAATCATACAACAAATAGTCCTCTGGGCAGTTTTTCTTAATCAATTATCATAACACTTGGAGTTTCATTCATGTTTATGTACGTATCAGTAGTTACTCATTTTTATGACCGAGTAGTATCCCATTCTATGGGCTTCATATTCTGCTTATACAGTTCTGCGTGTTCCCACTTTATATCTATTATGAATAATGCCTCCATGAACATTCACAAGTCTTTTGTCAACATACACTTTTATTTCCCTCTGGTAGATACTTCTTTTTTTTTTTTTTTTTTTGGAGACATTTATTTATTTATTTAAATTTTATTTTATTTTTAAACTTTACATAATTGTATTAGTTTTGCCAAATATCAAAATGAATCTGCCACAGGTATACATGTGTTCCCCATCCTGAACCCTCCTCCCTCCTCCCTCCCCATTCCATCCCTCTGGGTCGTCCCAGTGCACCAGCCCCAAGCATCCAGTATCGTGCATCGAACCTGGACTGGCCACTCGTTTCATACATGATATTATACATGTGTCAATGCCATTCTCCCAAATCTTCCCACCCTCTCCCTCTCTCTCAGAGTCCATAAGACTGTTCTATACATCTGTGTCTCTTTTGCCGTCTCGTACACAGGGTTATTGTTACCATCTTTCTAAATTCCATATATATGCGTTAGTATACTGTATTGGTGTTTTTCTTTCTGGCTTACTTCACTCTGTATAATAGGCTCCAGTTTCATCCACCTCATTAGAACTGATTCAAATGTATTCTTTTTAATGGCTGAGTAATACTCCATTGTGTATATGTACCACTGCTTTCTTATCCATTCATCTGCTGATGGACATCTTGGTTGCTTCCGTGTCCTGGCTATTATAAACAGTGCTGCGATGTACATTGGGGTGCACGTGTCTCTTTCCCTTCTGGTTTCCTCAGTGTGTATGCCCAGCAGTGGGATTGCTGGATCATAAGGCAGTTCTATTTCCAGTTTTTTAAGGAATCTCCACACTGTTCTCCATAGTGGCTGTACTAGTTTGCATTCCCACCAACAGTGGAAGAGGGTTCCCTTTTCTCCACACCCTCTCCAGCATTTATTACTTGTAGACTTTTGGATTGCAGCCATTCTGACTGGTGTGAAATGGTACCTCATAGTGGTTTTGATTTGCATTTCTCTGATAATGAGTGATGTTGAGCATCTTTTCATGTGTTTGTTAGCCATCTGTATGTCTTCTTTGGAGAAATGTCTATTTAGTTCTTTGGCCCATTTTTTTGATTGGGTCATTTATTTTTCTGGAGTTGAGCTGTAGGAGTTGCTTGTATATTCTCGAGATTAGTTGTTTGTCAGTTGCTTCATTTGCTATTATCTTCCCCCATTCTGAAGGCTGTCTTTTCACCTTGCTAATAGTTTCCTTTGATGTGCAGAAGCTTTTAAGGTTAATTAGGTCCCATTTGTTTATTTTTGCTTTTATTTCCAATATTCTGGGAGGTGGGTCATAGAGGATCCTGCTGTGATGTATGTCAGAGAGTGTTTTGCCTATGTTCTCCTCTAGGAGTTTTATAGTTTCTGGTCTTACGTTGAGATCTTTAATCCATTTTGAGTTTATTTTTGTGTATGGTGTTAGAAAGTGTTCTAGTTTCATTCTTTTACAAGTGGTTGACCAGATTTCCCAGCACCACTTGTTAAAGAGATTGTCTTTAATCCATTGTATATTCTTGCCTCCTTTGTCAAAGATAAGGTGTCCATATGTGCGTGGATTTATCTCTGGGCTTTCTATTTTGTGCCATTTATCTATATTTCTGTCTTTGTGCCAGTACCATACTGTCTTGATAACTGTGGCTTTGTAGTAGAGCCTGAAGTCAGGTAGGTTGATTCCTCCAGTTCCATTCTTCTTTCTCAAGATCGCTTTGGCTATTTCTGGTAGATACTTCAAGTGAAGTTGCTGAGTTGTAGATATATATTCATATCCAACTTTTAAATAAACTGCCGTACTATTTTCCAAAGTATCTATATCATTTTACATGTAACCAGTAATGTTTGAGGGTTCCATTTTCTCCACATGCCTGCCAATGCCTATGTTATCTTCTTTATTACAACCATTCCAGTGAGACGAACTGCTGCTCCACTGTGGTTTTAATTTGCAATTTCCTAATGACTAATGATGGTGAACGTCCTTTCATGTGTTTATTGGCCATTTATATGTCCTCTTTGGTGAAGTGTCTATTGGTATATTTTTCCCATTATTAACAGTTTTGTGAAATCTTATTTACATAAGACACAGTTCATCCATTAAAAGTACACAACTTAATCATTTTTAGTATATTTACAGAGTTGTACAACCATCACCATAACCTAATTTTAGAACATTTCATCATCTCCAAAAGAAAGCTTGCACCCATTAACAATCACTGCCCATTTTTCTTCTCCCTCAACTTTTAAATTGGATTATTTGGTTCTTTATTGTTGATTTGTAAGAGTCCTTTTCATACTTCTGATACAAATCATTTGTCAGATATATCACTTGCAAATATTTTATCACAATCTGCTGCTTATCATTTTATTTCTTAAATAAGTCTATTGGAGCACAAAAATCTTTTAATTTTGAAGTCAGATTTGCCATTTATTCCTCTATGGATTGTGCTGTGAGTGTCATATGTGAGAACTCTTTGCCTAAAACAAGATCCAAAGATTATGAAAATGCTTGGCCTTATGGAGAAAAAACTATTATGCTATTCTTGTGGAGAAAACTGAGTCTCATAGAGTTAACTAACTTCCTCAGGGTTTACAAATTAATAACTGAGCTCTTCCATTTTTAGAAAGACAATAATAGGCTCTTTTACCTTACATTTGCTTTAATAAATACTTATTAAATATTGAATATTTAAAATGAAGCCTCGTAAGCTAAACTTCTTATCTACATAGCTGCAACAGACAGAAGGTAAGTACTGCAAACTACAAGTGCATTTTCAACAGAAAGCAATGTTTTTCTGTGAAACTTTGCAGAGCTATGTGACTGATTAATTAGTAGTATGGCTAATAATAGGGGAGAAAGCATTTGATTTTGTTTAAAGAAATAGAGATCAACTAGGAAGTTTATAGATTACATGATTTAGTGCATTGGTTTTTTTCAATTAACACTTTTTTCACTGTATGATAATTTTGAAATAGTTGATTAGAAAAACTTTTAATAATGAAATAAACCACAGAAGTCATATAAAACCGGTATGCTGCATGTGAGGAAAAAAAAAGAAGAAAAATTCTGTTACTCATTTTCCTTTCTAGTCTCTGAAGTAGGCAGTTAATAGTAGTTTCTTCTTTTGTAATTATAGAGAAAGTAAAGCACAAATAGAAAACACAGCAACAGAAAAGCACAGTCAAATGTTTCTAATGGGCTCTTTTGCATTCTTAAGGAAATTTGCTGTTATAATAGTGATTTTCACTGTATCATGGTGGTTTTACATTAGTAATATTTTTCTATATATATTCTACAATATTGAAATTTATTGAGATTTTATGGTGATAAATCAGCACTAAGAACATTTGATAATAATATGATAGGAAAAAATAACATCAAAGATGTCATACATTTATACATTTATCATAAGTTTCCATCATTCTGAGAACCTCTGGAGCATGTACACTCAGAGTATGATTCTTCATAACCCCTGGCACCTTGATTTTATAATTTTCAGCAACCATCTGTGCCCTTCCTTATACTCACACTTTGTTTCCATCACTCTTCACAGTTCAGCATCTTTACCTGTCAGACCTAAGCGTTATGATGTGAAGGAGTGTGATCCTCAAAGCAATTAATATTGTGTCACCAAACTATCTTGGGAGAAGCCTATATCTAGGTACTACTATCCAATAGAAGGCTATGACATATAGCATTAGAGAGCAAGAATGCAAGCCCTATCCACACAAATTATTCTAAGTTGGACCTTAGAAAAATACTCCTAGTTTCAGTTTTCTCAACTGAAAAATGAAAATGAAAACAGCAGGTCATCCTTACCAGGATGTTACATGCCTAAACAAAACCCTATGCAGTAGGAGGGAGGAGCTAAGATGGCGGAGGAGTAGGACGGGGAGAACACTTTCTCCCCCACAAATTCATCAAAAGAACATTTAAACACTGAGTAAATTCCACAAAACAACTTCTGAATGCCGGCAGAGGACATCAGGCACCCAGAAAAGCAACCCAAGTCTTCGAAAGGAGGTAGGAAAAAATATAAAAGACAAAAAAAGAGACAAAAGAGGGAGGGACGGAGTTCCGTCCCGGGAAGGGAGTCTTAAAAAGAGAGAAGTTTCCAAATACCAGGAAACCTTCTCACTGTCGAATCTGTGCCGAACCTTGGAAGCACAGAGGGCAACATAACAGGGAGGAAAAATAAATAAACAATTAAAACCCACACATTGCAAGCCCTACGGTAACTCCCCCAGCGGAGAAGCAGCGCAGACGCCTGCATCCGCCATTAGCAAGCGGGGGCTGGGCAGGGAGGCGCGGCGCAGGCTGCATCACAAGGATCTGGCCTGAATACCCCGAGCGCTATCTGAGCGAAATAATTTGGGCTAGCAAACCAGACTGTGGGATATCTACCACGCGAAAAGCCAGCCCTAACCTAAGACATCGCCAGGCCCGCGCACGGAACAAAGGACTGAACAGAGATAGCTGGCTGCAGACCATCCCCCTCCGGTGATAGGCAGCCACAGCCGGAAGGGGACAATCGCAGCCCCAGAGAGACATTATCTATAAAACTGTAAGCAGGCTTCTTTGCTAACTAAAACTTCTTGGGGGTCTGGACGGTCAACATCTGCCTGAGAAGGTGCGCCGGTTGCACACCTAGATAACCGAGTGGCGGGGAGGTGATAAGTCACAGCAATTGTGCGCGCCAAACACCTCATCACCTGAGCTGCTCAGATCTGGGAAGGGCACAAAATGCAGGCCCAACCGAGAGTCTGCGCCTCTGAGGACTACCCGAGTGCCTGAACCTGAGCGGCTTGGACCTGGGAAGTGCAGGCACCCCAGGGCCAGCCACAGATGGTTCCCGGCGGAGCAACCTAGAGCCCGAGCAGTGTGGGCAGGGAGGCTACACGCGCCGTGAACGGGGGGCAGACCCAGTGTGGCTGAGGCACTGCGAGCGCACGCCAGTGTTATTTGTTTGCACCATCCCTCCCTCCCTCCCCTCAGTGCGACTGAACCAGTGAGCCTAAAAAAAAAAAAAAAAATGTCCTCCACTGTCTCCTTTGTGTCAGGGCGAAAACCAGACACTGAAGAGACCAGCAAACAGAAAAAGCTATAACAGAGGCAACCATCTTGGAAGCTACAGGCAATAGACTAAAACCCTGTGGTTAGTACCAACTACATAGGAAGGGGCCTATAGATCTTGAGAAATATAAGTCGGACCAAGGAACTAGCCAAAAATAAAGTGAACTTGCAATACTCACAACAAAACCGGAGAAAGCCCTATATTTTTACTATTTTTACGATCATTCTTTCTTTCTTTTTTTTTATTTTCTTTAATTTAAAAAAAATTTTTAAGTCCTCTATTATTCCTTTAATTTTCACTTTTATAACCGATTACTTTGCAAAAAAAAAAAGAAGTCCCTATTTTTTTTAAAGCAAACTTCATATATATATTTTTTATAATTTTTTTGACCTTGTTTTTTTTTTTTTCCTTCTTTTCATTAACATTGTATTTTTGAAATTCCTCTACTCTAGATTTCTAATTTTAGCTTTTTGGTATTTGTTATCAATTTTGTACCTATAGTTTTTTTTTATAATTTCTGTGACCGTTTTTTATTTTTTCTTTTTCTTTTTCTCTGTTTCTTTCTCTTCTTCTTTTAAATAACATTGTATATCTGAAATTCTACACTCTATTCTAGATTTTTAATTTATGCTTTTTGGTATCTATTATCAATTTTGTACCTGTATTTTCTTTATAATTTATGCGACTTTGTTTGTTCTTGTTTTTTTTTTTTTTTCTTTCTCTTTCTTTTTCTTCTTCATTTTTTAACATTGTATTTTTGAAATTCCAAACTCTACTCTAGATTTTTATCTTTTGCTTTTTGGTATCTGTTAACAATTTTGGACCTGTATTTTCTTTATAATTTATGCGACTTTGTTCTTGTTTGTTTTTTTTTTCTCTCTCTCTTTCTTTTTCTTCTTCTTTTTTTAATATTGTATTTTTGAAATTCCAAACTCTACTCTAGATTTTTAACTTTTGCTTTTTGGTATTGGTTATCAATTTTGTACCTATATTTTCTTTATAATTTTTGCGACCTTGTTTGTTTTTGTTTGTTCGTTTTTTCTCTCTTTCTTTTCCTTCTTCTTTTCTTTAACATTATATTTTTGAAATTCCAAACTCAACTCTAGATTTTTAATTTTTGCTTTTATGTATTTGTTACCAATTTTGTACCTTTAAGAACCCAATCTTCAGGACCCATTTTTCACTAGGGAGAGAGATTACTGGCTTAACTGCTCTCTCTCCCTTTGGACTCTCCTTTTCCTCCACCAAGTTGCCTGTGTCTCCTCCCTAACCCCTCTCTACTTTACCCAACTCTGTGAATTTCAGTGTGTTCCAGACGGTGGAGAACACTTAGGAAACTGATTACTGGCTGGATATGTCTACGTCCTTTTCATTCCCCCCTTTTATCCTCCTGGCCACCTCTGTCACCTTCCTCCTTCTTCTCTTCTCTATATAACTCCGTGAACAACTCTGAGCGCTCCAGTTGTGGAGTGCACATAAGGAAGAGATTACTGGATAGCCCACTCTCTCCTCTATTGATTCCACCTCATCTCATTTGGGTCACCTCTAACTCCCTCCTCCCTCTTCTCTTCTCCATATAATGCTGTGAACCTCTATGGGTAACCCTCACGGTAGAGAAACTTTTCATCTTTAACGTAGATGTTTTATCAATAGTGCTGTACAGAAGGAGAAGCTCTGAAACTACTGTAAAAATAAGACCGATAACTGGAAGCAGGAGGCTTAAGTCCAAACCCTGACTCCAGGGAGCTCCTGACTCCAAGGAACATTAATTGACAGGAGCTCATCAAATGCCTCCATACCTGCACTGACCAAGCACCACACAAGGGCCAACAAGTTTCAGGGCAAGACATACCAAGCAAATTCTCCAGCAACAAAGGAACACAGCCCTGAGCTCCAAGATACAGGCAGCCCAAAGTCACCCCAAAACCATAGACATCCCATAACTCATTACTGGACATTTCATTGCACTCCAGAGAGAAGAAATACAGCTCCACCCACCAGAACACCGACACAAGCTTCCCTAACCAAGAAACCTTGACAAGCCACCTGTACAAACCCACACACAGCAAGGAAATGCCACAATAAAGAGAACTCCACAAACTGCCAGAATACAGAAAGGACACCCCCAACTCAGCAATTTAAACAAGATGAAGAGACAGAGGAATACCCAGCAGATAAAGGAACAGCATAAACGCCCACCAAACCAAACAAAAGAGGAAGAGAAAGGGAATCTACCTGATAAAGAATTCCGAATAATGATAGTGAAATTGATCCAAAATCTTGAAATCAAAATGGAATCACAGATAAATAGCCTGGAGACAAGGATTGAGAAGATGCAAGAAAGGTTTAACAAGGACCTAGAAGAAATAAAAGAGAGTCAACATATAATGAATAATGCAATAAATGAAATTAAAAACACTCTGGAGGCAACAAATAGTAGAATAACAGAGGCAGAAGATAGGATTAGTGAATTAGAAGATAGAATGGTAGAAATAAATGAAGCAGAGAGGATAAAATAAAAATGAACTAAAAGAAATGAGGACAATCTCAGAGACCTCCAGGACAATATTAAACGCTATAACATTCGAATCATAGGGGTCCCAGAAGAAGAAGACAAAAAGAAAGACCATGAGAAAATACTTGAAGAGATAATAGTTGAAAACTTCCCTAAAATGGGGAAGGAAATAATCACCCAAGTCCAAGAAACCCAGAGAGTCCCAAACAGGATAAACCCAAGGCGAAACACCCCAAGACACATGTTAATCAAATTAACAAAGATCAAACACAAAGAACAAATATTAAAAGCAGCAAGGGTTTCAGGTTTAAAAATAAAATAAAATAAAATTTTTTTAAAAAGTCAAAAATAAATAAATAAATAAAAGCAGCAAGGGAAAAAACAACAAATAACACACAAGGGAATTCCCATAAGGATAACAGCTGATCTTTCAATAGAAACTCTTCAAGCCAGGAGGGAATGGCAAGACATAGTTAAAGTGATGAAAGAAAATAACCTACAGCCCAGATTATTGTACCCAGCAAGGATCTCATTCAAATATGAGGGAGAAATCAAAAGCTTTTCAGACAAGCAAAAGCTGAGAGAATTCACCACCATCAAACCAGCTCTCCAACAAACTCTAAAGGATATTCTCTAGACAGGAAACACAAAAAAGGTGTATAAAATCAAACCCAAAACAATAAAGTAAATGGCAACGGGATCATACTTATCAATAATTACCTTAAACGTAAATGGGTTGAATGCCCCAACCAAAAGACAAAGACTGGCTGAATGGATACAAAAACAAGACCCCTACATATGTTGTCTACAAGAGACCCACCTCAAAACAGGGGACACATAGAGACTGAAAGTGAAGGGCTGGAAAAAGATTTTCCATGCAAATAGGGACCAAAAGAAAGCAGGAGTAGCAATACTCATATCAGATAAAATAGACTTTAAAACAAAGGCTGTGAAAAGAGACAAAGAAGGTCACTACATAATGATCAAAGGATCTATCCAAGAAGAAGCTATAACAATTATAAATATATATGCACCCAACACAAGAGCGCCACAATATGTAAGACAAATGCTAACAAGTATGAAAGGAGAAATTAACAATAACACAATAATAGTGGGAGACTTTAATACCCCACTCACACCTATGGATAGATCAACTAAACAGAAAATTAACAAAGAAACACAAACTTTAAATGATACAATAGACCAGTTAGACCGAATTGATATCTATAGGACATTTCATCCCAAAACAATGAATTTCACCTTTTTCTCAAGCGCACATGGAACCTTCTCCAGGATAGATCACATCCTGGGCCATAAAGCTAGCCTTGGTAAATTCAAAAAAATTGAAATCATTCCAAGCATCTTTTCTGACCACAATGCGGTAAGATTAGATCTCAATCACAGGAAAAAAACTATTAAAAATTCCAACATAGGGAGGCTGAACAACACGCTGCTGAATAACCAACAAATCACAGAAGAAATCAAAAAAGAAATCAAAATTTGCATAGAAACTAATGAAAATGAAAACACAACAACCCAAAACCTATGGGACACTTTAAAAGCAGTCCTAAGGGGAAAGTTCATAGCAATACAGGCATACCTCAAGAAACAAGAAAAAAGTCAAATAAATAACCTAACCCTACACCTAAAGCAACTAGAAAAGGAAGAAATGAAGAACCCCAGGGTTAGTAGAAGGAAAGAAATCTTAAAACTTAGAGCAGAAATAAATGCACAAGAAACAAAAGAGACCATAGCAAAAATCAACAAAGCCAAAAGCTGGTTCTTTGAAAGGATAAATAAAATTGACAAACCATTAGCCAGACTCATCAAGAAACAAAGGGAGAAAAATCAAATCAATAAAATTAGAAATGAAAATGGAGAGATCACAACAGACAACACAGAAATACAAAGGATCATAAGAGACTACTATCAACAATTATATGCCAACAAAATGGACAACGTGGAAGAAATGGACAAATTCTTAGAAAAGTACAACTTTCCAAAACTCGACCAGGAAGAAATAGAAAATGTTAACAGACCCATCACAAGCATGGAAATTGAAACTGTAATCAAAAATCTTCCAGCAAACAAAAGCCCAGGTCCAGACGGCTTCACAGCTGAATTCTACCAAAAATTTAGAGAAGAGCTAACACCTATCCTGCTCAAACTCTTCCAGAAAATTGCAGAGGAAGGTCAACTTCCAAACTCATTCTATGAGGCCACCATCACCCTAATACCAAAACCTGACAAAGATCCCACAAAAAAAGAAAACTACAGGCCAATATCACTGATGAACATAGATGCAAAAATCCTTAACAAAATTCTAGCAATCAGAATCCAACAACACATTAAAAAGATCATACACCATGACCAAGTGGGCTTTATCCCAGGGATGCAAGGATTCTTCGATATCCACAAATCAATCAATGTAATACACCACATTAACAAATTGAAAAATAAAAACCATATGATTATCTCAATAGATGCAGAGAAAGCCTTTGACAAAATTCAACATCCATTTATGATCAAAACTCTCCAGAAAGCAGGAATAGAAGGAACATACCTCAACATAATAAAAGCTATATATGACAAACCCACAGCAAACATTATCCTCAATGGTGAAAAATTGAAAGCATTTCCTCTAAAGTCAGGAACAAGACAAGGGTGCCCACTTTCACCATTACTATTCAACATAGTTTTAGAAGTTTTGGCCACAGCAATCAGAGCAGAAAAAGAAATAAAAGGAATCCAAATTGGAAAAGAAGAAGTAAAACTCTCACTATTTGCAGATGGCATGATCCTCTACATAGAAAACCCTAAAGACTCCACCAGAAAATTACTAGAACTAATCAATGACTATAGTAAAGTTGCAGGATATAAAATCAACACCCAGAAATCCCTTGCATTCCTATACACTAATAATGAGAAAACAGAAAGAGAAATTAAGGAAACAATTCCATTCACCATTGCAACGGAAAGAATAAAATACTTAGGAATATATCTACCTAAAGAAACTAAAGACCTATATATAGAAAACTATAAAACACTGGTGAAAGAAATCAAAGAGGACACTAATAGATGGAGAAATATACCATGTTCATGGATTGGAAGAATCAATATAGTGAAAATGAGTATACTATCCAAAGCAATTTATAGATTCAATGCAATCCCTATCAAGCTACCAACGGTATTCTTCACAGAGCTAGAACAAATAATTTCACAATTTGTATGGAAATACAAAAAACCTCGAATAGCCAAAGCTATCTTGAGAAAGAAGAAGGGAACTGGAGGAATCAACCTACCTGACTTCAGGCTGTATTACAAAGCCACAGTTATCAAGACAGTATGGTACTGGCACAAAGACAGAAATATTGATCAATGGAACAAAATAGAAAGCCCAGAGATAAATCCACGCACATATGGACACCTTATCTTTGACAAAGGAGGCAAGAATATACAATGGATTAAAGACAATCTCTTTAACAAGTGGTGCTGGGAAATCTGGTCAACCACTTGTAAAAGAATGAAACTAGAACACTTTCTAACACCATACACAAAAATAAACTCAAAATGGATTAAAGATCTCAACGTAAGACCAGAAACTATAAAACTCCTAGAGGAGAACATAGGCAAAACACTCTCTGACATACATCACAGCAGGATCCTCTATGATCCACCTCCCAGAATATTGGAAATAAAAGCAAAAATAAACAAATGGGACCTAATTAAACTTAAAAGCTTCTGCACATCAAAGGAAACTATTAGCAAGGTGAAAATACAGCCTTGAGAATGGGAGAAGAGAATAGCAAATGAAGCAACTGACAAATAACTAATCTCAAAAATATACAAGCAACTCCTACAGCTCAATTCCAGAAAAATAAATGACCGAATCAAAAAATGGGCCAAAGAACTAAACAGACATTTCTCCAAAGAAGACATACAGATGGCTAACAAACACATGAAAAGATGCTCAACATCACTCATTATCAGAGAAATGCAAATCAAAACCACTATGAGGTACCATTTCACGCCAGTCAGAATGGCTGTGATCCAAAAGTCTACAAGCAATAAATGCTGGAGAGGGTGTGGAGAAAAGGGAACCCTCTTCCACTGTTGGTGGGAATGCAAACTAGTACAGCCACTATGGAGAACAGTGTGGAGATTCCTTAAAAAACTGGAAATAGAACTGCCTTATAATCCAGCAATCCCACTGCTGGGCATACACACTGAAGAAACTAGAAGGGAAAGAGACACGTGTACCCCAATGTTCATCGCAGCACTGTTTATAATAGCCAGGACATGGAAGCGACCTAGATGTCCATCAGCAGATGAATGGATAAGAAAGCAGTGGTACATATACACAATGGAGTATTACTCAGCCATTAAAAAGAATACATTTGAATCAGTTCTAACGAGGTGGATGAAACTGGAGCCTATTATACAGAGTGAAGTAAGCCAGAAAGAAAAACACCAATACAGTATACTAACGCATATATATGGAATTTAGAAAGATGGTAACAATAACCCTGTGTACGAGACGGCAAAAGAGACACAGATGTATAGAACAGTCTTATGGACTCTGAGAGAGAGGGAGAGGGTGGGAAGATTTGGGAGAATGGCATTGACACATGTATAATATCATGTATGAAACGAGTTGCCAGTCCAGGTTCGATGCACGATACTGGATGCTTGGGGCTGGTGCACTGGCACAACCCAGAGGGATGGTATGGGGAGGGAGGAGGGAGGAGAGTTCAGGATGGGGAGCACGGGTATACCTGTGGTGGATTCATTTCGATGTTGGGCAAAACTATTACAATATTGTAAAGTTTAAAAATAAAATAAAATAAAATAAACCCTATGCAGTAGACCTCCCAGCTTGAAGTTGAATTGAAATCACTCCTGAGATTCAGGCAGGTCTTTGCAAGGGGAGGATAGATTTCAGAGCCTACAATGAAAGGGACAATGGAACACAAGTCAAGAGTACATTGTCTCTGAATGGACACAGAAGAGAGCAGGAAGTATGAGAGAGGTGGACCAGAGCGAAACAGAATAGAAGCCTGCAGAGACAGCTCAAGGCTCACAGGGTCATGTGTACATGACACCATCTATATGCCTTTGAGTTTCTGCATAGTCCCTTTAAAACAACTCTCTTATTGAGTTTCAATAGATTGTTTTTGGTAGGCATCACTTTGTTATTTTATGCATCTGTCATTAACATGAGAAATTCACTTCTTAAACTGATCTACATCAGTTGGTTATAAAGCATCCCTTCAATCAACTGCTGTAGCTTAGTTACTGAATTTTGGTGACATGTAATCCAAACTAAAAAGCCTCTTGATGAAAGTGAAAGTGGAGAGTGAAAAAGTTGGCTTAAAGCTCAACATTCAGAAAACAAAGATCATGGCATCCGGTCCCATCACTTCATGGCAAATAGATGGGGAAACAGTGGAAACAGTGTCGGACTTTATTTTGGGGGGCTCCAAAATCACTGCAGATGGTGACTGCAGCCATGAAATTAAAAGACGCTTACTCTTTGGAAGGAAACTTATGACCAACATAGATAGCATATTCAAAAGCAGAGACATTACTTTGCCAACAAAGGTCCGTCTAGTCAAGGCTATGGTTTTTCCTGTGGTCATGTATGGATGTGAGAGTTGGACTGTGAAGAAGGCTGAGCGCTGAAGAATTGATGCTTTTGAACTGTGGTGTTGGAGAAGACTCTTGAGAGTCCCTTGGACTGCAAGGAGATCCAACCAGTCCATTCTGAAGGAGATCAGCCCTGGGATTTCTTTGGAAGGAATGATGCTAAAGCTGAAACTCCAGTACTTTGGCCACCTCATGCAAAGAGTTGACTCATTGTTAAAGACTCTGATGCTGGGAGGGATTGGGGGCAGGAGGAGAAGGGGACGACAGAGGATGAGATGGCTGGATGGCATCACTGACTCGATGGACATGAGTCTGGGTGAACTCCAGGAGTTGGTGATGGACAGGGAGGCCTGGCGTGCTGCGATTCATGGGGTTGCAAAGAGTTGGACACGGCTGAGCGACTGAACTGAACTGAACTGAATCTAAACTTTCTTGAATTCCAACTGGTCCTCTATATTTGTGGTCCAATCTAGTTGCATTTCAGCCTATGATACACAGTGGAAACAGAACAAGTTATAGGAACTATTTTTCCATGTTCCATCTTACTTTAAACATGGTAAATGAAAACATTACATCAGTATGGATAAGGCCAAGGGCTTTACAATCAAATCTTGTTTACATTCTGTCTCCATGCCCCTTGGCAATATTAATAGTTGCTAATCCATAGGTCTGTGGTGAAAATGAAATAAAATGATGCCTGTAAAGTACTTGGCAGAGCGTCTAGTTCATAGGATCCTTTAAAAACTGTTATGAATAGTTAAATTTTCTAAGTTAGCACCATGGAAGCTCTGTTTCAATTGATTCCTCTGATCAAGTTTCTCAAAATATAATGCCCTTCACTAAAAACAAAATGAATACACAAGCATATGTAGCAGTTCAGGTCAGTCACTCAGTCGTATCCAACTCTGCGACCCCATGGACTGTAGCACGCCAGACTTCCCTGTCCATCACCAGCTCCTGGAGTTCACTCAAACTCATGTCCATTGAGTCAGTGATGCCATCCAACCATCTCATCCTCTGTCATCCCCTTCTCTTCCTGCCTTCAATTTTTCCCAGCATCAGGGTATTTTCCAAGGAGTCAGTTCTTCGCATCAGGTGGCCAAAGTATTGGAGTTTCAGCTGCAGCATCAGTCCTTCCAATGAATATTCAGGACTGAGTTCCTTTAGAATTTACTGGTTGGATCTCCCTGTAGTCCAAGGCACTCTCAAGATCTTCTCCAGCTCCACAGTTCAAAATCATCAATTCTTCGGTGCTCAGGTTTCTTTATAGTCCAACTCTCACATCCATACATGACTACTGGAAAAACCATAGCTTTGACTAGACCAACATTTGTTGGCAAAGTAATGTCTCTGCTTTTTAATATGCTGTCTAGGTTGGTGATAGCTTTTCTTCCAAGGAGCAATCGTCTTTTAATTTCATGACTACAGTCACCATCTGACCACAACTGTGTGAACTGATGGGGAAGATATACATGTTAAACCACTGGATGCTCTACATAGTTGCATTATATTGATTTGCCTTAACCCACTATACTCTAGGGTGGACAGCTTGGGGTGTACTTCCTATGGAGAGTATGTTGTTTCACTAATTCTAGTCTTTCCATTTCTTCTCCCAATCTTATCCTTTCCAACTTGTCAGCAAACTTGCTTCATCAACCCTGCCTTCTCGTATGCATAGCCAAATTTGTCTTTATGGACTGCATTCCTATCAATGTTTAAAAATTCTCAAGCATTCCCCAAATGAAAAACAACATAACACCTTCCTTGCCCCAAACCCCTCACCCTAATTTCCCAACTCTTTTTCAATGCTTCAAATTTTTCTCCTTTAAAGTCCAATTCCCTGAAATGAGTCCTCTTAAGTGCTGGTCCACCACATACATGTGGGGCAGTAAGCACAGGACATCAGCAAAGCAAAGGCACAAAATACCAAGGAGTCTATTACAGCATATTCATGCAGAGCTGTGCAATTAGATGATACACAAGACAGCTGTTAGAACTCCGGAATTTATGCAAATTTTGTGTCATTCTGAAAAACACAATTGTGTTGAAAATAACCTTTAAGAGAGTGGGCTCTATTCTCACACTTACAGGCACTGAAAGTCTTAATCTGATTTGGGCTCAGTTTTCCACATATTTCCTCTTCTTTCATTTACCTGGCTTCTAACCTAAAATAAATCTACTGAAACTGCTTTGTCAATATCACCATTGCCTGCCTTCTAACTAACTCAGTGGCCATGCTCCCTTAATTTCACAATATCTCTTCAGAATGTGGCAGTGTTGACCTCTTCTTAAAATCTTCTACTGCCTTGACCTAACACTCTGTATTTCAGTTATACTGAAATCCTCTCTGGTCTCTGAAAGAGTTAGATACTCAGTCTTACTTCCTGCCCTTGGACTTTCACCATTGTGTTTCCAATGCACATCACAGTACCTGTCACAGAGGAATGGCAGGTACCCAGGAAAGATGGATGAACTCATTGTTGAGAGCCTGAATCTCATTATCCATGACACTGTAGCTTATATTACCCTGTTTGACTTCCATATCTCCACTGATTTTCTGTCATAACTCATCTCCTCCCACCTCCCCAACCTGGTCTTTGCAATTTTCTTCTCTAGATTCTATGCCTCATTCTATTTTTAAAATGAAAATGTATATCAACACACAAAAGCCAGATGTGGACACACTAACAATTATTAATCTGAAAAGGAAGCTAGAAAAACAATCTCCATTACAATACCACCAAGAAGAATAAAATGTACAGAAGAAATTTAACCAAGGAGGGAAAAAGACTTATTACAGTGATAACTACATTGCTGAAAGGAATTAAAGAAGACACATATAAATGGAAAGACAAGCCACGTTCATGGAATAGAAGACAATATTGTTAAAATGTCCATACTGCTGAAACAATCTACAGATTCAGTGCAATGCATCTTAAAAATCCTAAGGGTATTTTTTTGCCAAAATTAGAAAAAAAAAAAAAAAACAATTCCAAAATTCATATGGAACCACAAAGGGCCTTGAATAGTCAAAACAATCTTGAGCAAAAAGGACAAAACTGAAGGCCTCATACTTCCTGATTTCAAAACATATTACAAAGATACAATCAAAACAGTATGGTACTGGTGCAAAGGCTCAGAGAACAGTACCACAGAGATCCTAGAATAAACCCACACGAACTATCAACTGATCTTTGATAAGGGTGCCAAGAACACACAATTGGGATAGGAAATTCTTCTCAATAAATTATACCAGGTAAATTGAATATTCGTATGCAAAAGAATGAAATTGGGCCTTCATCTTACACCATTCTCAAAAATAAACTCAAAATGCATTAAACAGTTAAACATAAGACCTGAAATTAGATAAGCTAGACTACACTAAAACCAAAAGCTTCTGCACATCAAAAGAAGCAATCAATGGTGTGAAAAGGTAAATTATAGAATGGGAGAAAATACTTGCAAGACATGTATCTGATAAGGGTTCATTTCCAAAGTACATAAGGAACTCTTGCTACTTAATAGCAAAACAAAACAAATAAATAATCCAATTTTAAAAGAGGCAAAGGGCTTGAAAAGACTTTTCTCCAAAAAAAGACACAAAAATGGCCAATAGGTATATTGAAAAAATGTTTAACATCAGTAACCATCAAGAAAATAGAAATCAAAAACAAAATGGCAATAGGAAATTAGAGCTGTGTTACTGGTGGAAGGAAGAAGAAAACACCCATTTCATCACGACCTGAATGTGAGTTTGATTGGGTACTGGATGTTGGTTTTTTTCTCTATGACTTTTGACCTTCACTGAATGATGCTAGCCATACTTTTAGAAGCCACCACAGAGACTTAGGAAACTATGGCTACCAAAAGGAAAAGGTAGGGGGAGGGATAAGTCAGGAGTTTCAGGTTAACATAAACAACCTACTATATAAAAAATAATCAACAAGAACCTACAGTACAGCAGAGAGCACTGTACTCAAAACTCTCTAATCACCTATATGGGGAAAGAACCTGAAAAAGAATAGATATAAGTATGTAACTGAATCACTCTGCCATATACTCGAAAGTAATACAATATTGTAAATCAACTGTACTTCAATATAAAATTTAAAAAAAATGTTAAAGAATCTACTACAGAGGAAAACTATAAAAATTCATCTTATATCTTACAAAACTGTATTAGAAATATTTCTGGAATATTAACATACTGCTAATTTTGGAGGAAGGAAAATAATGTTAGCTTTATATTCATAACTCACTATCCTATATCAATCAACTCCTTAACATAATAAACAGAAATGAACACTTAGTGGGAAAATTGTTAAAATGGTAAATTTATATTATGTATATTTTACCACAACAAAATAATTAAAAAACTATTAACACAGCAACAGAAAACACAGTCAAATGTTTCCAACGGGAAAATGCTTTCCTATTTCAGAATTTCAGACTCGGTGTGTGCTCCTTAGATCGTCCTGCTTAAGCATGTGCATCATATGGCACCCTGACAACCTCATGACTGTATCTGCCCACAGGGCCCTCTTGCTGGAGTACAGAGGGATGAATGCAGAACAATTAAGCTCCATCAGCTGCAGGGAGGCACCTGCTGGCCACTGGGGACTGACATCCGCCACTGAAGCTGGTCTTGCTGTGTCTCTTCTCCATGTGAGTAAAGCATTTTTTCCATGCAGTGCTTGACTGCAGTATTTTTCCATGGAGACTCCAATACCAAGATGCAGTGGTCAGAAGTGCTCAGATTTCTACTCCTGACAATAGGCAACAGATGCCACTCTAATTCCAAAAGAATTAAAATCATTGTCTCTAAGAGATATGTGCACTCCCATGTTGATCATAGCATTATTTACCATAGCCAAGAGCCAGAAACAACCTAAATGTCAACAGATGAATGGATGAAGAAAACTTTATATATATATATATATACACATATACACATATGTGTGTATATATATATGCACAATGGAATATTATTCAGTCATGACAAAAAGAAGGAAATCCTGTCATATGCAACGACATGGATGAACCTGGAAGACATTATGCCAAGTGAAATAAATCAGCCACAGAAAAACAAATACTGCAAGATTCTACTCACATGAGGTCTCTAAAGTAGTCAAACTCATAGAAACAGAAAATAAAATGGTGGGAAGGGGAAAACAGGAAGATGCTGTTTAACAGGTATAGAGTTTCAATCAGGCAAGATGAAAAATGTAAAACGGCTGCATTTTCACTTTAAAAGGCAGAGACACACACGATGATCTTTCTATCAGCCTCCACCTTTTTGATAACCTTGAATTTCTCTCTTCTTCTATCGATGACTCAAGTTGCCTTCCATTATTCCATGGACTTTCCCATAATAATAATTACTTTCCCTCTACATGCCTGGACCCTCATTGGTCCTTTCCCTCATCCTCATGGATGTACAAGTCCCTCCTTCTTGAAAATGTTCAAGATGTTAATTTGATCTTATTCTTACCCCATTTATTCCCTATTTCATGCTTTAGGTAACTGCCAAACACTAAGAATGGGTGGATTTCATTTGTCATTTTCACTCCAACGTGTGATTCTTCCTCATTTCCTTAAAGTTTGGTTTATAATTCTGTATATATACATAAACTATTCTCTTGAGTTACAGTAACATTATGCTCAACTGATCTCTTCCCACCGGCTTTTATTTATTCCTCTGATTGATCGTCATGGTATGCAACTTATTGGTCTCAGAAATATGAAGCAATGACATGTCTTTTTTGTAGGAATAAATGAATAGTAACTTGGATCATAATCCACAATCAGATTCTAGAAATATGTCTCAAAATTCCCAAAGGGATTTAAAAGTATTAACAAAAGCACTGTTGCATGTAAATGAAAGCTCATTTAATGAACAGACTAATAATTTGAATGATAAAAGTGGATAATTCAAGACAGAGAAACATGTTGCTGACACCCAAATTACGGCCATGAATAAATACATCACAGAAACATGGGAAGCACCAGATGGATTTAAATACATGAGAGAGCTGGGCTGCCCATTAGCAGATGAAATCTGATTGGAAGACTGCAAGTGGCTTGCATGTGTTTGTATATTTCTAATATCTGCCTGATGGAACAATCACTTAGGCAGCCAGCAGGAGGCAAAATAAGCCAGAAAAAAAAATCCAGAGCCCATCAATATCAACTTTGCCAAATTCTTTAAAACAAGCATTATGTTTAGCTCTTTTAAGATAAGAAAAAGAGAGCATCCCAGAATAATATGTTTGGGTTTCATTTTTGGCTATGAGAAATATAAAATGACTCATTTTTACAATGAAAAATTAATTTTTTTAAATCATTGTTATAAAATGAGAATATATAACAGAGAATGAAGAACAATTAGATGTAGCATAACCTACTTCTGCTTCATCACATCTGTGATTGAGGCAACAACTAGCAGTCTTTAAAAAATGATTAAAACATTGATAGGGAAGTACATCTGAGCAAATATCAGATGGGGACATCCCCATTAGTTCCAGTATTAAAAAAAATTTTTTTAATGTCCTTTCTCAAAATTTATCAAGTGGTCATTAATCAGCTACAAAAGCATGAAGGGTTTGTTGACTTAGTTACAACAGTAAACTGAAGTGTTTAGGAACACCATCCCTTAGGATGAAAGTGGCCCCCTGTATCCATGGCTTTCACATCTTCAGATGCTGATGGCTGACTGCACTATGCCATTTTAAACAAGGGACTAAAGCTTTAGCAGATTTGGGTATTCAGGAGCTTTTGGAATCGATCCCACACAGATACACAGGGCTGATGGTATTGCATTCCCCTGAGTGAAAGAGTTGGAAACCAAAGCCTTGTAAAATCGGTTCCAACCTTCGTTTTCATTTGAATAACTCCTCCTTCTTTCCACACAAATCACCTTCTCTGCTCTTACTAATCTGCTGCCCATTCTATTCCTAAGTCTGCCTTGACTCTTGTTGGTCTCATTCCCTGTCATTTCTTCCACTTAATTTCTGACTCATCCAAATTCTCCTTATTCTTCAACTTTCATAGTAGTTTCCCATCATTTATGAAACTTTTCCCTTAGTCTATGGAGAGGTCCTTTCCAACAGTCTACCTCGTCCTTAAAAAAAAACACTGCTTACCTCTTATTTTATGTTCTTGTTATCTGATGTGTGTGAAAATCCTAGAGTGTCTCCATTCCTTCAATATTCTTTAAAGCTGGTTTGTGCCACCCATCTTATTTCAATTCTTTCTTGCACCGAGTAAATTATACGTATGCAAGAAGCACTCAGCATTCACTGAAAAATAAAAACAATGGACATGCAAATGAGTGAATGCGAGTTGAGCCTGTTATGTTGACTTTTCTTTGGAGATGGCAAATTAATATTTACTTCTACTTAGTTACTCAAGAAAAGAAGAAATTTTGAAGAATGTAAGTTAGCAATTATAGCAGAAAAGAGGAAGAATAAATATGGACAACAGTTTTCCATACACTTTAGGAAATGATGATAAAGTAAAGAGCCATCCATAGACTAAATAGACATAATATATAAATAAAAATAAAAAGGAGGTCCAAGAAAACCACATTTCCAGATATACATCTTTCTTTCCTTTGATTTGAAATGCAAGTAATCTTTAAAATAAAAATACTCCTTAAAATACATATATTTAAAGATTTTTTTCACGTCAGGAAAATAAATTTAACAAAGTATTGTAAGTGATAAGTATGTAATTCTAGAAGTCATTCAACCTCAATGGCCTCAATTCCATCATCGCCAAGGAATAAAGCAGATAGAACTCAGCCTCCACTCAAAATATACCTTAATATCACCATTAAGTTGAATATAATTAGAATTACAATTAAATGTTATACCATTTTTAAAAGGAAATGATTTCTTCATCAGGTTTTATAATGGCCTTTGGCATAGCAAGTTGAAATTGGACCTAAAAATAAAATCTTAGTTAAATGAAAAGCTCAGATTAACTGACAATTTTCCTACTTCAGAATTTCCCTATGTATTTTTCTCCAATGACCTTTCTGATGACAAAGCCTGAAATGATAGTCAATTAAATTTATATCCCAAGGCACACTATAAATTTGCCAGAACCAAAATGAGTGCACTGTGAAGTTCATGAAATCAGCTCCTGGTACCGGGGAATGGAGGTAGACAGAGAAGAGGTGGCAGGTCAGTCCGTGGTGGTCATGCTGACACTGTTAGAATGGTGCTCAGATCTGCAGGATCTGCATGAGGATGAAGGGCAAAGAAAGCCCTCAAAGCTCCCTAATAGCAAGCATTTAATATCCCAATTTGTTTCAATATCAGTTCAACTCAGTTCAGTTCCGTCGCTCAGTCATGCCCCAGTCTTTGTGACCCCATGGACTACATGCAGCACACCAGTCTTCCCTGTCCATCTCCAACAACTGCAGTTTACTCAAACTCATATCCACTGAGTTGGTGATGCCATCCAATCATCTCATCCTCTGTCATCCCCTTCTCCTCCTGCCTTCAATCTTCCCCAGCATCAGGGTTTTTCCAAATGAATCAGTTCTTCCCATCAGGTGGCCAAAGTATTGGAGTTTCAGTTTCAGCATCAGTCCTTCCAATGAATATTCAGGACTGATTTCCTTTAGGATAGACTGGTTGGAACTCCTTGAAGTCCAAGGGATTCTCAAGAGTGTTTTCCAATACCACAGTTCAAAAGCATCAATTCTTAGGCACTCAGCTTTCTTTATAGTCCAACTCTCACATTCAAAAATGACTACTGGAAAAACCATAGCCTTGACTAGATGGACCTTTGTTGGAAAAGTAATGTCTCTGCCTTTTAATATGCCGTCTAG
Source organism: Bubalus bubalis (assembly GCF_019923935.1). Taxonomy (NCBI): domain Eukaryota; kingdom Metazoa; phylum Chordata; class Mammalia; order Artiodactyla; family Bovidae; genus Bubalus; species Bubalus bubalis. The sequence continues at coordinate 3,019,437 of NC_059174.1, read as the reverse complement.
GTTAGTCATGCGTTTTCTTCAGAGGAGCAAGCTTCTTTTAATTTCATGGCTGCAGTCACCATCTGTAGTGATTTTGGAGCTAAAAAAAAAATAATGTCTCTCACTGTTTCCCCATCTGTTTGCCATGAAGTGATGGGACCAGATGCCATGATCTTAGTTTTCTGAATGTTGACCTTTAAGCCACCTTTTTCACTCTCCTCTTTCACTTTCATCAAGAGGCTTTTTAGTTCTTCTTCACTTTCTGCCATAAGGGTGGCGACATCTGCATATCTGAGGTTACTGATATTTCACTCGGCAATCGTGACTCCAGCTTTTGCTTCATCCAGCCCAGCATCGCTCATGATGTACTCTGAATATAAATTAAATAAGCGGGGTGACAATAGTCAGCCTTGACGTACTCCTTTCCCGACTTGGAACCAGTCTGTTGTTCCATGTCCAGTTCTAACTGTTGCTTCCTGACCTGCATACAGATTTCTCAAGAGGCAGGTCAGGTGGTCTGGTATTCCCATCTCTTTCAGAATTTTCCACAGTTTGTTGTGGTTCACACAGTGAAAGGCTTTGGCATAGTCAATAAAGCAGATGTTTTCCTGGAACTCTCTTGCTTTGTCGATGATCCAACAGATGTTGGCAATTTGATCTCTGGTTCCTTTGCCTTTTCTAAATCCAGCTTGAACATCTGGAAGCTCACAGTTCATTACTGTTGAAGCCTGGTTTGGAGAATTTTGAGCATTACTTTGCCTGCATGTGAGATAAGTGCAATTCTGCGGTAGTTTGAGCATTCTTTGGCATTGCCTTTCTTTGGGATTGGAATGAAAACTGACCTTTTCCAGTCCTGTGGCCACTGCTGAGTTTTCCAAATTTGCTGGCATATTGAGTGCAGAACTTTCACAGCATCATCTTTTAGGATTTGAAATAGCTCAACTGGAATTCCATCACCTCCACTAGCTTTGTTCATAGTGATGCTTCCTAAGGCCCACTTGACTTTGCATTCCAGGATGTCTGGCTCTAGGTGAGTGATCACACCATCGTGATTATCTGGGTTGTGAAGATCTTTTTGTACAGTTCTGTGTATTCTTGCCACCTCTTCTTAATATCTTCTGCTTCTGTTAGGTCCATACCATTTCTGTCCTTTATCGAGCCCATCTCTGCATGAAATATTCCTTTGGTATCTCTAACTTTTTTGAAGAGATCTCTAGACTTTCCCATTCTACTGTTTTCCTCTGTTTCTTTGCATTGATCGCTGAGGAAGGCTTTCTTATCTCTCCTTGCTATTCTTTGGAACTCTGCATTCAAATGGGAATATCTTTCCTTTTCTCCTTTACCTTTCACTTCTCTTCTATTCATAGCTATTTGTAAGGCCTCCTCAGACAGCCGTTTTGCTTTTTTGCATTTCTTTTCCTTGGGGATGGTCTTGATCCCTGCCTCCTGTACAATGTTACATACCTCCGTCCATAGTTCATCAGGCACTCTGTCTATCAGATCTAGTCCCTTAAATCTATTTCTCACTTCCACTGTATAATCATAAGGGGTTTGATTTAGGTCATAGCTGAATGATCTAGTGGTTTCCCCCACTGTCCTCAATTTAAGTCTGAATTTAGCAATAAGGAGTTCATGGTCTGTGCCACAGTCAGCGCCCAGTCTTGCTTTTGCTGACTGTAAAGAACTTCTCCATCTTTGGTTGCAAAGAATATAATCAATCTGATTTTAGTGTTGACCATCTGGTGATGTCCATGTGTAGAGTCTTCTCTTGTGTTGTTGGAAAAGGGTGTTTGCTATGACCAGTGTGTTGTCTTGGCAAAAGTCTATTAGCCTTTGCCCTGCTTCATTCTGTACTCCAAGGCCAAATTTGTCTGTTACTCCAGGTAATTCTTGACTTCCTACTTTTGCATTCCAGCCCTCTATGATTAAAAGGACATCTTTTTTGGGTGTTAGTTCTAGAAGTTCTTCATAGAATCATTCAGCTTCAGCTTCCTCAGCATTACTCGTCGGGGCATAGACTTGGATTCCTGTGATATTGAATGGTTTGCCTTGGAAGCGAACAGAGATCATTCTCTCGTTTTTGAGACTGCATCCAAGTACTGCATTTTGCTTTCTTTTGTTGACTATGATGGTTACTCCATTTCTTCTAAGGGATTCTTGCCCACAGTAGTCGATATAATGGTCATCTGAGTTAAATTCACCCATTCCAGTCCATTTTAGTTTGCTCATTCATAAAATGTCAATGTTTATTCTTGCCATCTCCTGTTTGACCACTACTCACATGGAGAATGTGGCCCCTAGTCACGAGCTCTCAAGTTCACATGTATGTATAATTTAGGTGAAGCACCTTGATAATGTAGGTGAAGCACAGGCACTGACAAAAAGGCTTATCATCTTTTTGATGCAGATGGTGAAAGAAAGGATAGAGGATCTCAGGGTTCATTTTATCTCAGGTTATAACACCACTGTCTTACTCCTGGCCAGTTCAAGCTTTCATTTCAAGTGGACTGTTTTTCTTTTGTATTTTTTTCTCTCTAAATGAGTAAAATTATATAAAGTAAAGAAAAAATTTCAGTTTATTTAGAGCCTTGTATCTCAAGTGATGTCTAATGATGCCCTCTGTTATGTAAAGCAGGTAAGGGGCCAGAGTCCCTCACTATTTTTCAGCTATTTATGACAGCCATGGCTTCCCAGGCGGCTCAGTGGTAAAGAATCCGCCTGCCAGCGCAGGAAGCTCAAGAGACAGGGGTTTGATCCCAGGGTCCCCGGCCTAGGAAATGGCAACCCACTCCAGTATTTGCCTGGAAAAAATTCCATGGACAGGAGCCTGGCAGGGTACAGCCCATGGAGTTGCAAAGAGTCAGTACTGAGTGACTGATGATGAGAACCATGGAATTATACTCTTTGAAGAACAGATAGATACACATTCTTTGGGGGAACTGCTGCCAGGAGAAAGTGTGTTTTGACTTATATGAATCTTTACATTCCAATATAGTTAAGGAGCCCTATAATGGATGACCCACATCCCCCTATGCTCACCAACACTCTCTGTGCCCCAGGGCAACCCCATCTGTGAATTCTTTAACAGATTAGCTCCTGACACAAACAGAACTGAAAACAGTTCACCTCTAGATCTGAAAAGGTAGTTCTCAAAAGCAGGTACTTACTATTTTCTTACTTCCTTTGCTAAACATATATCCATTAGAAATTTCATATCACAATGATTTTTAAAAGCAGATTCACTGACAGTAGGAAAGCATTTTGAGGAATAAAATACCTTTAGAAACTCAAATTTCTCCTTTCTCTATTTTTTAAAGATTTGTCCCATATTTATGTCCAAAATATATGCTTCTTTTCCATTAACATTAAATATTTATCATGATATGAAAACATGACAGTGTATTAGAATGTGTAAGTTACATTTTAAAACCGTTAGAAAAAAACAAAAAGGTTGTGGTTGCTCTCTTTATGTAAGTGGAGATAGAAGAAAGCTCTTTAGAAATTACTAAACAGCTTCAAACTTAGTATTTCAAATACAGCGATAGAGTTTGGTTTCAGTATGAAATCCTGGTTCAATTCTGTTTCCTGAAGAAAATAATTGAGAGTTGTGGGAACTTTTCCTTCCATAATATCTTGACCCATTTAGAGAAACCCATCTGCTAGAATAGCATGAATCTCTCTGTAAGTCACTATCTCAATCGAGCGAAAATATGACAAAGCAATCAGGAATGATCAAATAAAACACGAAAGGTGACTTCTGGGATTCAATCAGAAGAGGATATAAAAATACTTATTCAGGTGAGAACTAATTCATGTCTGACTCATTTTGCTCTCCAACAAGGTAATTATTTGATATCCCATTATTGAGCATTCACTGTTTGCAAAGAACTACTAAGAAAACAAAGACTTAGCTTGGGTCTTTCTTCTCAGAATTTCACTTGGAGAGAAAGACTTTGATAGTGACACCAGAGTGTCAACTGTCATACTGTTATAACAAAGCTAGTACTTAATATAGAAATAGGGAAGAGAGACGGATAGAACAGAAGGCTGGAAAAGGGCCATAAGGAAACATGTGCTGCCTTGGGAGTATTTAATTAATGTTGATAGATTGCTATCGAACAAGATGATCAAGAAAAAAGACTTTTCGGAGAGAACTATATTATAAAAAGTAAGGTCAGAATGAGGGGCAAGAAATTTTGATTCTTGGCACATGTTTAACAGATTGAATAGGATAATGTGACCAACAGATATCTCTTTTGGAAAGATAATGTCGGCAGCAGTTTAGAGTTATGATCTCCTGAATGATATGTGTACACTCTGCATGGAGATGGGTAGTGTTCAAGGAAATCAACTAGCATTATTTTTGATTCATATCTGTCACTTCAAATGTGTTGCAATTTTAATGTACATGCTACTTCAGTACAATAGAACATGTCCATAAACTATAAACATATAATGTAGTTGTATGGAACATAAACCTTCCTTTGACTCTTCAATTTCTGCCAAATACCTCAATCCTGATACTAAAAATAATATTAACATTACCAGTACCAATCACAGTCCTATTTTGTCTTAGTAGGGATCAGAGATAACAGTCTATGGACTCTGTGGGAGAGGAAGAGGGTGGGAAGATTTGGGAGAATGGCATTGAAACATGTAAAATATCATGTATGAAACGAGTTGCCAGTCCAGGTTCGATGCACGATACTGGATGCTTGGGGCTGGTGCACTGGGACGACCCAGAGGGATGGTATGGGGAGGGAGGATGGAGGAGGTTTCAGGATGGGGAACACATGTATACCTGTGGCGGATTCATTTTTATATTTGGCAAAACTAATACAATTATGTAAAATTTAAAAAAAAAAAAAGATGGCTTTGAACGGAATGGATGGGATCAAGTTGAGTTAGGGAAATGCTACTATTAATCTTGAGTTTTCATTGCTTTGGAGAAGTAGAACTTTAAGAAATGGTCAATAACAATATATAATTAAATAGGTAGAGAAGTGTAGTCCTTGAGATGATCTCAGAGCTTAAACATGAATCAAATTGGTCTGATATGAATCAATAAACAAATTTCAAAAACAGGAAGGAAATCAAGGGAGAGAATATGAATCACTAAATTAAGACAATCAAAAAACAAATAATCCATATATTCTCTAATCTCTTCATCATGGTGATTTGCAGGACACAGTAAATTTAATTAGCTCAGTGAACAGCAGTACGTGTCCATCCAAGGTCCGGAATCTTCTTCTCAAGTAACACAGCTGGATGAAGGCAGATAATTCTCAACACAATATGTACTGCCAAAGGCTTTCATTTTTTCTCATCCCATTTAGTAATATACAGCTGGAAAACAGTAATTTTCAATTAGGAAATGGGGATGGAATCAGAACTTACCCCAAGTTTACTGTGAGAATTAAATGAGTTATTAATGTAAAACATTTAGGTGAGTTTACTCTATATTGCTGGGTTTCCCAGGTGGCACTAGTGGTAAAGAACAAGATGCGGGTTGGATCCCTGGGTGGGAAGATCCCCTGGAGGAGGGCATGGCAACCCACTCCAACTCTCCTGCCTGGAGAATCCTATGGGCAGAGGAGCCTGGTGGGCTACAGTCCATAGGGTTGCAAAGTCGGACATGATTGAAGCAACTTTAGCACATATGCACACACACACACACACAATATATTGCTAAGGCTCAATATATGCGAGCAATTGTTTCAATAATTATTTACATCTAAACTATGTAGGTTGAAATCCTGGTTTCTCCACTTATAATTCTTTTTACCTAGGATAAGCTGAATCTTTTCTAAAGTTCAGTTCTCTCACTGCATAATGAACATAAATGTATAATTACTTAAAACTTGGAACTTAGGCAAAAAGATGATTTTATGTCATTTTACTGCCATACTTGGAGCAGTTCTGAATAAGTCTCCACAAAACAATGACTATTAATTCTAAAGGGGAATTTTTCTTTGTTTTACTATGTATTTATTATTAATTAGAGTCCAATTCTAGGAAGTTTCATATCAACTTGTGGAGTTTTATCTGTTAAAGCTGCCAATGATTTTTGTCTAGTAGAAAAGATAGCCCACAAACTTAAGGCTTTATTGCCTTGTAGAACATGAAACTAATTTTACACTATTATTTGATGATCTTATGCCAGCATTTTTTTGTTTCTGTGTTTATATATACACTCTATCTTGAATTCTTTTTAACCAGCTTTAATATTTTGGTTTTTTTCCCTCCTTCACGTACTAAATGAACATTTACATGTGCTTACTATATTTTTGTGTGAGTAATACAAAACATTTCATTATATAAACTTTATTATATAAAACATTTTATAGAGTATTCTTTTTAATGTCTAGCATTTATTGAGTACTAATTAAATGTTAATATATAATTTTTAATTTACTGGTTTCTAAAAACAGCAAAATGGGATGAGAAAAAGAATCATCCACATATTACAGATTAACTGGTTTTGTGATCACCTGAGAGCTCAGCTGGTAAAGAACCTGCAGGCACTGCGGGAGACCACGGTTCGATCCCTGGGTCAGGCAGATCCACTGGAGAAGGGATAGGCCACTCACTACAGTATCCTTGGGCTTCCCTGGTGGCTCAGCTGGTAAAGAATCCACCTGCACTGCGGGAGACCCCTGTTCAATCCCTGGATCAGGAAGATCTGCTGGAAAACAGATAGGCTACCCACTACAGAATCCTTGGGCTTCCCTGGTGGCTCAGCCAGTAAAGAATACACCTGCAATGCAGGAGACCTGGGTTCAATCCCGGGTTGGGAAGATCCCCTGGAGAAGGGAAAGGCTACCCACTCCAGTATTCTGGCCTGGAGAATTCCACGGACTGTATAGTCCATGGGGTGGCAAAGAGTTAGACACGACTGAGCGACTTTCACTTTCACTTTGTGATCATCAGTCACTGATTGATTGAATGTCAAAGCTATGGGAAGTGTACTCTGTCCTAGGAATTACCATTCTCAATTACCTTCATTTTTGACTAAAGGAACTTAGTATATAATACTACAGAGATAAATTATCCTTTTATCCACCAAAACTTCATGGTTAGCATTTAACATTTTCCTTCTTTAAGAGCCTTTCTCTATGATTCATTATTTTCTCACTTGCTTTCTCTTTATTCTGTGCCTTAATTCAGGTTATACCATCAGTCATGAAGGTTTAAAATTTTGACGCTGTCTCAGGATCCACATCCCTAGATTTATAATTTTAAAAATCACAATGATTCACAGAATTCTCCAGTTTTTACCTCTACAAGAAGAATATGGTATAAAATAATAATAGGATATCTAACTTCTGAGTCTTCTGCTGTTGCAGTTTCTGACTGAACCTGATTCCCATTTGTCCCCAGTCTGGGGTATACTCTGAACCAGTCACTTCTAGTCTCATTAGGACTGGGCATCACTATTTTTATTGTTGTTGGTGGGTTTGAGCTGTTTGGAAGAAAGTTGAAGTAAAAAGACAGTACATGCACCCTAAATGCATCTACATTAAATATTTGATATTCACATTTTGCTTATACTTGACTTTTTGTACCTTACAGATCAAACATAATTTGAAATTAAAATGACCGTAACAGTGAATAAAAATAAAAATTCAAAAATCTCTACCTTAACCTCCAGTTGATTGTCTGGCATCCCCTATGTCCCCAAGATGAGCACATGTCACAGAACACTATGTTTGTGCCAATATTATATCCCCAGAAGAAGGATCTGATGGACTCACTCTCCTGCTCAACATCTTCACAAACACAGGATATCAAGAGACATAATCTGAATCTTTTGCTGCATCGAGTTGGGTAGTACAGTTTGCTCTTAGTAACCTCTTGATATGTCCCCTAAGAAAGCCTAAACATTCAAGCAATGGTAAGTGTTCCAGGCCACCACCTCTCTCAGCACTAATTTTTCTCATCCCCTGTTTCATACCACCTCCAACATTTAGATGTTTTTCTAACAGTACTCTAGCACTTCAGATAGTTTACTTTGTATAATAGGCAGAATATGCCTTCTCCTACTGAAAAAGAGACACACATTGTGACTGGATCATCTTGCATGGCAAAAGGGAACTTTCTAGATATCACTAAGTTAAGGGTCATGAGATGAGAGACCATCGTGGATTATCAGGGTGGTGGGGGGGAGCTGATGTAAACAAATACCATTCTCCCAAATCTCCCCACCCTCTCGGGAGAGGGAGAGGGTGGGGAGATTTGGGAGAATGGTATTGAAACATGTATAATATCATGTATGAAACGAGTCGCCAGTTCAGGTTCGATGCACGATACTGGATGCTTGGGGCTGGTGCACTGGGCCGACCCAGAGGGAGGGTATGGGGAGGGAGGAGGGAGGAGGGTTCAGGATGGGGAGCACGGGTATACCTGTGGCAGATTCATTTCGATGTTGGGCAAAACTAATACAATATTGTAAAGTTTAAAAATAAAATAAAATTAATTTAAAAAAAAAAATGTTGTTCAGTTGTTGCTAAGTCGTGTCTGACTCTTTTTCGACCCCGTGGACTGTACCAGACTCTTCTGTCCACAGGATTTCCCAAGGCAAGACTACCAGAGTGGGTTGCCAATTCCTTCTTCAAGGGATCCTCCCAACGCAGGGATCAAACCCACATTTCCTGCATTGGCAGGCAGATTCTTTACCACTGAGCCACCAGGGAAGCCCCTGATGTAACCATAAGGTCATTTATAAGGTAAGGCAGGAGGGTCAAAATCAGAGAATGAGATGTGATGACAAGCAGAGACAGATTTGAAGATATGGTGCTGCTGATTGTGAGGATGGAGAAGGAGGCCATGAGCGAGGGAGTGCGGGAGAATTCTAGAATCTAGAAATAGCAAGGAAACAGATGTCTCCCTAGAACCTCAGGAAGGAACAGAGCGCAAAAAGCAACCCACTTTACACTTCTAAATTCCAGAACTTCAAGATAGTAATAATAAGTCTGTGTAGCTTTAAGCCATTAAGTTTGCAGCAATTTGTTACAGCAGAAACAAGAAACGAATACATCTTGTATTGACCTGATTAAGTCTTATTCTCCATATGGGAAATTCCCAGATGATAGACTATGACTTAGTCTATTTTGTTTCCCAAGGACTTCTTTAAAAATAATTAGATCTCAATTAATATTTACATAAGGGATGGCTCTTTTAGAGCAAACAATTTAATTAGTCTCCACTTGAACAGGATATTTATCCTGTTTAGATTAATCCTTTAGATTAACCCCACTTTGGTTAATCTAAAGGGACACTATTTAATAGTCTGAATAGGTTCTTATACTTTTTGTTAGGCCAAAATGATAACTAACAAATTTATCCCAGTTCTGTGTAGTATGTAGCTTTATTTATGGGCCATGGCATTTAGATACCAGATGTAAAAACAAAACTCCACATGCCTCTCTGTACCTTTTTTTGGAGGAAATAAAACTGAGACATGTTTCCACAGTAAATCTAAACGTCTTCTACATTACCAGACTTAAAAAGGTTACGGACATTAGACATTACATCACTGTTTGAAAGTACATTAGTGCTTTTGCAAACAGCTGCCTTCAATCTCCATTCTCATAAAAAGAACAACCACAGTCTGTGCTTTTTCTAATGGCTTTGGAATGTATGTTAACTTTGAAATTCTGATCCACACTAATGTTTGTGTATCATAATACAGAATATTAATGGAAAACATAAGGGGGAAGTCTTTACAAAATAGGGCAGAAGGAGAAACTTAGGTTTTTCAAAGTGTTTTTGGTTTCAAGGTGCTTTCCCTTTGGCAATGAATATGCTTTTATAAAAGTTTCATGAGGTAAAATTATTAATAAATGTGTGTATTTAGCGTATAATGTAAGAATAGAGTCATTGATTTGGAAAGACTTTTCTAGATGAGAAAGGTTTTGAAGTTTGCATATAAAGCTGGCTTCTATGACTTCTCAGTATGGTCTGTCCTTCTGTACACGGAAAGTTGTGGACACAGGTGACATAGGCTAAATGCTAGTGTGTTCTCTTAACAGACCAATATGAGGATGCCTGTGGCTTCAAAACTAACTTTACTCCAGCAACAATTTCCTGAAATACTGGGTGCACATTTTTTCCTTATCTTCATCATCCCATTTCTAATTGGGAATCCTTGTCTGGTTTACAAAGCAGTGAAACTGGAAAATTCATTCTTATAGCAGAATGCAGCTTTCTCACTCAACATGTGCATGAAGTGTGTGCTAAGTCACTTCAGTCGTGTTCAACTTTTTGTGAGCCTTTGGACTGTAGCCCACCAGGCTCCTCTGTCCATGGGGTTCTCCAGGCAAGAATACTGGAGTGGGGTGCCATGCCCTCCTCCAGGGGGTCTTCCCCCTGGTCTCTTCATCTCCTGCACTGCAGGTGGGTTCTTTACCACTAGAGTCACAGGGGAAGCCCATCACTCAACATACAGGAACGGAAACATACAGAGAGATGATGATGAAGATATGATGGTGACTGGTTACTCATCCTTTACCCACTCGGGCAAGGGAAATATGAAGAGAAATCTGATCCTTGAAATGAAAGGAGGAACTGTCCAGCAGTAGGTAGCTAAGGACAGTTTCAGCAGAAGTGTCATTAACACTGCCCTGCATTTTGCCTACATAAAGAGACAGTAAGAATTCTTAAATGGCCGTTTCTTACCTGAACCAGCAGAGAGAGGACATATACATGCAAACTGTGGGCAGACAGTGTCTAGAAATTGGGCTAAGGGCTGCATTTTACTTTCTCGAGGCTGAAGAAAATTAAGGTTTTATTAAAACAAGACATGATGCTGGAAATTGGTGGCTACCTCAAGCCTCTGCCCTGCTACAGAGCTGGGCAGTGTAACCTCAGGCTCTGTGTGACCAACAGGGTCCCCTCTAGGCCCACCTGCTGGTCACAAGGAGTATGATGCATTTGTTTTGTGTTCGACAAGTTCACAATTTACCTTGGGATGTAAACTGACTGGAGAGAACTCAAAGCCTTTGTACATGGAAAGGGTGTCTAGGCAAAATACCAGAAGGAAATTCTGAGCCATGAAAATTGCCTGTTGATCCAAGACAAATGGTTTCATAGAACCAACCACAGCCTGGAAGTATTAAATATCTGCTCTCTCTCTCTCTATATATATATAGGTGGTGCTTAGTCACTTAGTCACATCCGGCTCTGCAGACCCCATTGACCGTAGCCTGCCAGGCTCCTCTGTCCATGGAATTTTCCAGACTTGGACTGGGTTGCTATTCCCTTCTCCAGGGGATCTTCCAGACCCAGAGACTGAACCTGTGTCTCTTGCATCTCCTGCATTAGCAGGCAGATTCTTTACCACTTGCGCCCCCAGAGGCACATATATAATTACATATATATATATATATATATACACACACACACACACACACATATATATATAGTTCTTACACCATTCATTCTACAATTTAAACATTTAATTTTTTTTTATTTTACTTATTTGGCTACGTCTTAGTTGCTACATGCAGAATCCATTGCACTGGGAGCTTCCTTCATTGGAAGTGCAAAGTCCTAGCCACTGGACTACAAGGCAAGTCCCTATTTTATTTTTTTAACTAAAATAAAATACTTTTAGAAAGTGAAAGATGACCAATATTGTATGTAGGTGGGGGGAAAAGGGGAAGGGAATAAAAGAAAATGGCAAGAATCCAATGGGAAGAATGGTACTGAATAAGGGAAATTTGATAGAACATCTAAATGCTGTATGTCACATGGATGAATACACAGGAATTCAATGTGTGTTTTTTAACTGATGAATGAATAAATATGCAATTTACGTTTCAGTTCACTTGGACAATTTATTGTGATACTTGTAGACATTATTTTGTAAATTACTAGTTTCAAAAATGGAGAAAGCAATGGCAACCCATTCCAATGTTCTTGCCTGGGAAATCCCAGGGACGGCGGAGCCTGGTGGGCTGCCGTCTATGGGGTCGCACAGAGTCGGACATGACTGAAGCGACTTAGCAGCAGCAGCAGCAGTTTCAAAAAATTTGGATTTTTTTAGAATATCTGCTGTTTTATGGGAATAGTAAAATAGAGTACTTAAAAACAGTACTGTTTCAAGTGAGTTGGCCATCTCATAAACAGACCCAGTTAAAATTCCTGTTTTCCAAAGTAGAACTGGAAATTATTTTACAAACGCATCATTGCAAATGTATCGTGTAAGTTTTCAAAAATTTAATGTCTCTTCATATCCTAATTTTTCAGTAACAGCTGAATTAAACTATTATTTATTTTTGTACAGAATCAGGCTAAAAATATTTTTTAAATTAAGGTTCTGATGCATTTTCCCATAATTTTAGTGCAAAATTATGAAATATAAATGTCTTATTAATACATAACCATTATATTTTTGTATTATATCAACCTATTTATCTGAAGTTCACTGATACTAAACTTTACTCATTTATGTTGTTTCCTCATAAAGATGTATCAGAGGTTGACTAATACTTTATTAACTGTTCAAAAATTAACTTTGCAATTTCCCCAAAGTTATAATTAAGAGGTTAAAACTTCCGAGGAATTATTTTAGAATAAACTTCCTCTTTTTAGCTTGTTTTGCCTAACCTTTTAGCAAAAATCTAATTAAAGAAAACTTCTTTAATTGTATTTAATATTTTAAAATTCAAAGATGTTTTCATATTGATGGTTTATAGCTAAAATCTGCTTCATTTTTTTAAACCACACTCATGTTCTTTAATTTCAAAACTCTTTGGGGAACATTACAGAAAATGAAAAGAAAGTTATCTCTTATCAGTTGCCTACAGCTAGGTAACAAACTACCACAAAATTAGTAGTTAAACGTACACATACACACACTTATAATCTCACAGTGTCTGTAAGTAAACTTACCAGGGAATTCTGCCATTTAGTTCAATAAGGCTGAAATCAAGGTATAGCCTGGGCTGCATCCTCATCTGGAAGCTATAATGGGAGAGAATCTACCTGGATTCTCACTCAGATTATTGGCAGAATTCATTTCCTTGTGTGTGTAAAACTGAAGACATGGACTTCTTACTGGCTATGGGCTGGAGGCCGCCTCCATCTCCTAGAAGCTGCCTAAAGTGCCAATTTTCTTCTTAAATTGAAGAAAATGGGAAAAACCACTAGACCATTCAGGTATGACCTAAATCAAATCCCTTATGATTATACAGTGGAAGTGAGAAATAGATTTAAGGGACTAGATATGAAAGAGTGCCTGATGAACTATGGACAGAGGTTCATGACACTGTACAGGAGACAGGGATCAAGAACATCTCCAAGAAAAAGAAATGCAGAAAAGCAAAATGGCTGTCTGAGGAGGCCTTACAAATAGCTGTAAAAAGAAGAGAAGCAAAAAGCAAAGGAGAAAAGGAAATATATCCATTTGAATGCAGAGTTCCAAAGAATAGCAAGGAAAGATAAGAAAGCCTTCCTCAGCAATCAATGCAAAGAAATAGAGGAAAACAACAGAATGGGAAACACTAGAGATCTCTTCAAGAAAATTAGAGATCCCATGCAAAGATGGGATCAAAAAATTTGTATGGACCTAACAGAAGCAGAAGATATTAAGAAGAGGTGGCAAGAATACACAGAAGAACTGTACAAAAAAGATCTTCATGACCCAGATAATCATGATGGTGTGATCTCTCACCTAGAGTCAGACAGCCTGGAATTTGAAGTCAAGTGGGCCTTAGAAAGCATCACTATGAATAAAGCTAATGGAGGTGATGGAATTCCAGTTGAGCTATTTCAAATCCTAAAAGATGATGCTGTGAAAGTGCTGCACTCAATATGTCAGCAAATTTGGAAAACTCAGCAGTGGCCACAGGACTGGAAAAGGTCAGTTTTCATTCCAATCCCAAAGAAAGGCAATGCCAAAGAATGCTCAAACTACCGCACAATTGCACTCATCTCACACGTTAGTAAAGTAATGCTCAAAATTCTCCAAGCCAGGCTTCAGCAATATGTGAACCGTGAACTTCCAGATGTTCAAGCTGGGTTTAGAAAAGGCAGAGGAACCAGAGATCAAATTGCCAACATGTGCTGGATCATGGAAAAAGCAAGAGAGTTCCAGAAAAACATCTATTTCTTCTTTATTGACTATGCCAAAGCCTTTGACTGTGTGGATCACAATAAACTGTGGAAAATTCTGAAAGAGATGGGAATACCAGACCACCTGACCTGCCTCTTGAGAAATCTGTATGCAGGTCAAGAAGCAACAGTTAGAACTGGACATGAAACAATAGACTGGTTCCAAGTAGGTAAAGGAGTACGTCAAGGCTGTATATTGTCACCCTGCTTATTTAACTTGTATGCAGAGTACATCATGAGAAACGCTGGGCTGGATGAAGCACAAGCTGGAATCAAGATTGCCGGGAGAAATATCAATAACCTTAGATATGCAGATGACACCACCCTTTTGGCAGAAAGTGAAGAACTAAAAAGCCTCTTGATGAAAGTGAAAGAAGAGAGTGAAAAAGTTGGCTTAAAGCTCAACATTCAAAAAACGAAGATCATGGCATCTGGTCCCATCACTTAATGGCAAATAGATGGGGAAACAGTGGAAACAGTGGTTGACTTTATTTTTCTGGGCTCCAAAATCACTGAAGCCATGAAATTAAAAAATGCTTACTCCTTGGAAGGAAAGTTATGACCAACCTGTACAGCATATTCAAAAGCAGAGACATTATTTTGCCAATAAAGGTCCATCTAGTCAAGGCTATGTTTTTTCCAGTGGTCATGTATGGATGTGAAAGTTGGACTGTGAAGAAGGCTGAGCACTGAAGAATTAATGCTATTGAACTGTGGTGTTGGAGAAGACTCTTGAGAATCCCTTGGACTGCAAGGAGTTCCAACCAGTCCATCCTAAAGGAGATCAGTCCTGGGTGTTCATTGAAAGGACTGATGCTGAAGCTGAAACTCCAATACTTTGGCCACCTCATGCGAAGTATTGACTCATTGGAAAAGACTCTGATGCTGTGAGAGATTGGGAGCAGGAGGAGAAGGGGACTACAGAGGATGAGATGGTTGGATGGCATCACCGACTTGATGCACATGAGTTTGGGTCAACTCCGGGAGTTGGTGATGGACAGGGACGCCTGGCGTGCTGCAATTCATGGGGTTGCAAAGAGTCAGACATGACTGAGTGACAAACTGAACTTAACTGATAGTGCCTAGAGGCACCCCCAGTTCTCAGACTGCCCACAGATTTTTTTTTTTTTTTTTGCCTTAGGAACTTCATTACATCATAGCTTCCTTCAGCAACCAGCAAGAAGAGCCTCTGAAGCACGTCTGCATCACCGAATATAGCATAATCAGGAGAAGGGCATGCTAGGTGGGATGTCACCTTTGTCATATTTTATTGCTTAGAAGCAAGACATAGGTCCTCCTCACACTCAGGGAGAGGAACACACTGAGGCAGGAATACTGGGAGGAGGGGCTATGGCGACCCACCTAACAATATGGTTGTCAAGTTCTCTCTAAAAACAAATTTTAGTGGAGTCTGATTTTCCTCAGCTAATTCTTAATTTTAAACTTGAAGTGTAATCCATTTTTAAAGGGAGGTTAAATATATTCACTTTTTAAATCTTTGAAGATATTTTGAAAGAAAGTTACTACATTGCCCTATAGACAGCAAATGTATATACCTAAATATCTGCATTTTAAAAAGGAGACATTGAGAAAGTTGTACTTGTTTGCAAATTTATATAGACATTTTGATATATAGGCATATTTAAGTAAAATGTAAAGTCTTCCCAGGTGGCACTAGTAGTAAAGAACCCACTTGCCAGTGCAGGAGATATAAGTGATGTGGGTTAGATCCCTGGGTCAGGAAGATCCTCTGGAGGAGGGGAGGGCATGGCAACCCCCTCCAGGATTCTTGCCTGGAGAATCCTATGGACAGAAGAGCCTGGTAGGGTACAGTTTAGGAGTTTGCAAAGAGTCGGACACAACTGAAGTGACTTAGCATGCAAGTGCGAGTAAAATATAAAAAGCACTTATGTGTTTGCTGTTGCTTTTTTTAGATTTAAAATACATTGTTTATCATATCAGCTAATATTTCATTTTTACAGAGGCAAAGTCACCATCCAAATTAATAGTAGTAATTAGCAGACTAGGTTTCTCACCACAGGTAAATGTCTGACTTTAACAGTTACAAATGAGCATTTAGGGACTGAACCAGGAGGAAGTACAGTCTCTGAGAACAAAATGATTATTTAACATAATTTTATAAAGAATAAGATATCCATATTAATTCCTACTTAATTGTAGAACATATAAATAAATTCTTCATATTCCATTTTATTAAAATTTTATTTAATGTTAACTAATGTGATGAGGAGTACTTCTGAAAATTTTTACTTAATAATTTTGCTTACTTTCTATTCTGTTGATACAGAGTTTATGAATCTTACTCCAATGAATTAAAGAAAGTCTCTTAATTAATTATTATAGTTACAGATTCAAAAACTCACTGTTTAACATAAAAGAAAGCTTTACTACTTAGTTCATTAATTGACATGATTCCTAATATAAAAAGATTTTAATAACTACCCATGGATTATATTGATGGATAGAAGAATGAATGAAAAAAATCAACTTGTGGAAATATCTTTGATGTTGGATTTACTGTATCGATAAGATTACTTTTGACAGTATATTTTAGAGATCTTGCTAAATAGCAATACCTTGGAGAAATTAATTAGCCTTATTGATCCTCAGTATAACATATACAGTAATTATTACCTAATATGGTTGATCTGTAAGGAACTATGCAAATATATCTTATTATAGAGAAGCCTCAAAAATGTTACCTACTTCATGTCTGCCCTCTAACCTTATACAAATTAGTTCATAGGAATTAGAAATGTAAGAGCCCAGATTATTATAACTTTTTATTTTGAAATAATTTTAAACATCAGAGAATCTGAAAGAATATCACACAGACTGTTTATCACATCAGCTATATATTTCATATTTAAAAAGGTGAAATCACCTTCCAAATTAATAGTACTATTAATTAATAGTAGAAGTGTCAAATAACAGTTGAGCTATCAGAACCAGCAAAAGAAAAAAAACACTCAATTAAACATGAGTTTCAGGTTAAAAACAAATAATTTATTTAGAAAAAGTATATTACTATAGTATTTGGGACATATCTATACTAAAAATATTTTTTCTTTATTTGGGTGTCCTGAATTTTATCTAACCACCCTACATACCCTGCAGCCATATTTCCTAATTGTTAATATTTGTCACATTTCTTTATCATTTTCTCCATCTCTATTTTTCTTCCTATTCCATCTCTAACTAGGTACATACGTGCACAATATAAACATTCATGCATGATTTTTTTTTCTGAACCATTTGAGAATTTGCACACATCATGCTCCTTTTCCTGTATGCACTTCCATGTTTATTTTCTAAGAACAGGAATATTTTCTTGCATGACATAAAACTACAAAAATAATGAAATTCAGTGTTGAACACACACTACTGGTTAATATGCAGTCCTTGTTCTGATTTCAGAATTGTCCCAATATTGCTCCTTAGATAATTTCCCTCCGGTCCATCGTTCAGATCACATACTGCTTTTGTCATGATTCTTTTTTTAGAAATATTTATTTAATTTTTTGCCTCTGCTGGGGCTTAGTTCTGGCATGCGGAATCTTCAGTTGTGGCACGCAGGATCCAGTTTCCTGACCAGGGATTGAACCCAGGTTTTCTGCATTGGGAACTTAGAGTCTTAGCCACTGGACCACCAAGGAAGTCCCATTTGTCATAATTCTTTATTCACCTGTAACCTTAAATATCCCTGAGCCTCTTTGTGACTCATGATATTATCATTTTTGGAGGAATCAAGGCCAGTTGTTTTGTATACTATCCCTCAACTTGGGTTTCTTTGATGTTTCCTTATGACTAAGGTTATGCATATGTAGCAGGGGTACCACAGAAATGATGCTGTCCTACTAAGTCCAACATATTATGAATCACATCATGTTGGTTTTTCTCCACACTGATGATGGTAACTTTGACCACTAGATTAGAGTGACATCTACCAGATTTCTCACCTGGTGTAAAGCTAGCATTTTTTTCTCTTTGTAGTTAAAGGAGCATTTTGTGGAGATATTATGAAACCACATAAATATCTTTTTTCTCATCCAGCTTTAGCCTCAATTGATCACCATTGCCTGAATAAATTATAACTATGATGGCTGCAACCTGGTAACTTTTTTAACTTTATTATTCTTTCTACATTTATTGCTATAGTATTAGCATTGACAGTAAGAATCTTTTCTTCTCTCTTGTTTATATATGCTTGAACTTATCATGGAAAAAGGAAGAGAATTCCAGAAAAACATCTATTTCTGCTTTATTGAATATGCCAAAGCCTTTGACTGTGTGGATCACCACAAACTGTGGAAAATTCTGCAAGAGATGGGAATACCAGACCACCTGACCTGCCTCTTGAGAAACCTATATGCAGATCAGGAAGCAACAGTTAGAACTGGACATCGAACAACAGACTGGTTCCATATAGGAAAAGGAGTATGTCAAGGCTGTATATTGTCACCCTGCTTATTTAACTTCTATGCAGAGTACATCATGAGAAACGCTGGGCTGGAAGAAGCACAAGCTGGAATCAAGATTGCTGGGAGAAATATCAATAGCCTCAGATAAGCAGATGACACCACCTTTACGGCAGAAAGTGAAGAGGAACTAAAAAGCCTCTTGATAAAAGTGAAAGAGAGTGAAAAAGTTGGCTTAAAGCTCAACATTCAGAAAACTAAGATCATGGCATCTGGTCCCATCACTTCATGGCAAATAGATGGGGAAACAGTGGAAACAGTGTCGGGCTTTATTTTGGGGGGCTCCAAAACCACAGCAGATGGTGATTGCAGCCATGAAATTAAAAGACGCTTACTCCTTGGAAGGAAAGTTATGACCAACATAGATAGCATATACAGAAGCAGAGACATTACTTTGCCAACAAAGGTCCATCTAGTCAAGGTTATGGTTTTTCCAGTGGTCATGTATGGATATGAAAGTTGGACTGTGAAGAAAGCTGAGCACTGAAGTATTGATGCTTTTGAACTGTGGTGTTGGAGAAGACTCTTCAGAGTCCCTTGGACTGCAAGGAGATCCAACCAGTCCATTCTAAAGGAGATCAGTCCTGGGTGTTCTTTGGAAGGACTGATGCTGAAGCTGAAACTCCAATACTTTGGCCACTTCATGTGAAGAGTTGATTCACTGGAAAAGACTCATGCTGGGAGGGATTGGGGGCAGGAGGAGAAGGGGACGACAGAGGATGAGATGGCTGGATGGCATCACCGACTCTATGGACGTGAGTCTGAGTGATCTCCGGGAGTTGGTGATGGACAGGGAGGCCTGGTGTGCTGCAGTTCATGGGGTCGCAAAGAGTCGGATGCGACTGAGCAACTGAACTGAACTGAATGCATTTGTGTGCACACACAAATGTTACATATAATGTTACATACTAATACTTCTGGACCTTCCATAACATTCATTAACAAGCACTGTCATTTCTCTTTCCTTTGTGACATTTGTTCTAAATTATATTCAGTGCGACATTAAAACTTATTCGTTATGTTCTTTGGGTCCATATTTTTGGAGAATTATGCATTCCTCTTTCATGGAATTATTATTTGTTTATAAATGTCTTGTTTTAAAGCACCGATATTATAAAGTCCATCTGTTACTTTTTAATATATTAAATTTCCATGTGTATTTGGGTCTATTTCTTGACTTTTTATTCTACAAAAGTGAATGTGTTAGATGCTCAATCATGTCTGACTCTCTGTGATCCCATGGACTTTAGCCCGCCAGGCTCCTCTGTCCGTGGGATTCTCCATGCAAGAATACTGGAGTATTACAGAATACTGTCCATGGCACAATTCTATTTGTATCTCCATGAACCAAACTATTTGAGTTTTGGTGAATTTATAGTAATATCTGGTAGGGCTTATCCCCCCTCATGGTTTTTCATTATTTTCATTGTTATATTAAAATTTGCCTTTTTTATATAAGGTTTAGTGTCCATTAGGTCTAACCCCATGAAAAACAATTGCTGTTATTTTCCTTTTTAGTGGGTAGTGAATTAAAATTTAGAAAGCAACCTAGACAATACAAACATCTTTATAACTTTGAGTTGCTCTAAGAACAGGTGATGTTTTCCCATTTGTTTGAGTCTACTCTTTTGTCCTTGAGAAATATTTCACTTTTCCTCAAGTGGTCCTCTACCTAGTTCTAATTTTTGTATGTTCCTTCAGTTCAGTTCAGTCACTCAGTTGTGTCCGACTCTGTGACCCCATGAATCGAAGCACGCCAGGCCTCTCTGTCCATCACCAACTCCCAGAGTTCACCCAAACTCATGTCCATTGAGTCGGTGATGCCATCCAGCCATCTCAACTTCTGTCATCCCCTTCTCCTCCTGCCCCCAATCCCTCCCAGCATCAGACTCTTTTCCAATTAGTCAACTCTTCGCATAGGTTGGCGAAAATATAGAAGTTTCAGCTTCAGCATCAGTCCTTCCAATGAACACCCAGGACCGATCTCCTTTAGGATGGACTGGTTGGATCTCCTTGCAGTCCAAAACTCTCAAGAGTCTTTTCCAACAC
Organism: Bubalus bubalis; assembly: GCF_019923935.1. Taxonomy (NCBI): domain Eukaryota; kingdom Metazoa; phylum Chordata; class Mammalia; order Artiodactyla; family Bovidae; genus Bubalus; species Bubalus bubalis. The sequence goes on along the minus strand of NC_059174.1, from coordinate 2,998,795 downwards.
CACAGTTCAAAAGCATCAATTCTTTGGTGCTCAGCTTTCTTTATAGTCCAACTCTCACATCCATACATGACCACTGGAAAAACCATAGCCTTGACTAGACAGACCTTTGTTGGCAAAACCCTCATAACTTACTGAATTTTCTTCATAATTCACTCTTTACATTCCTTTGAGTTTTTCAAATATACATTCAGGCCAGCAGCAAAAAAAATTTTAAAGATAATTTTATTGCTTGTCTGTCCATTTTATCTATTCTTATGCCTGTAAATCATTTCCTATGATCAACCACATTGATCAATATTTGATTTAAAGTGCTGATTCATGCAGAGACTGTAGGTATATTTGCCTTATTCTTTTTGGAAACATCATTACTGTTACTTACTAAATAAGATGATATCGACTTTAGAAGACATGCATGTGTATGTGCATATATACATACACACATAATCCATGCATGTGTATATATGCATATTGTGTGTATATATACACATAATACATGTGTTGATATACACACATATATAAAAAACTTTAATGTACATGCATGTATGTGTGAGTAAAAATGTGGAAAGTTTTCTTAGAGTTTTAAACACTATTTCTGTTCCACTCTTTTGTTTTATTATTCAGGAATTGAAATAAAATGAATTTATTCCTTCTCTTCCTGTCTTCCACTTCCACTACTTTCCATTTTACCCTTTTTAATCTTCTTTTAAAATCTCATTTTTATTCTTTTGGGTTTTGTTTATTGTTGTACATTTCTATTATTATTTTCTGAATTTATGAATCAATGTGGTTTTTCATACTGTTAAATGTTTTATGAGTAAATTTAATTCCATGTTAACTGTTATTATGGGCTTCTCTTGTGGCTCAGCTGGTAAAGAATCTGCTTGCAATGTGAGAGACCTGGGTTCGATCCCTAAGATCAGATCAGATCAGTCGCTCAGTCATGTCCGACTTTTTGTGACCCCATGAATCACAGCACGCCAGGCCTCCCTGTCCATCACCAACTCCCGGAGTTCACTGAGACTCACGTCCATCGAGTCAGTGATGCCATCCAGCCATCTCTTCCTCTGTTGTGCCCTTCTCCTCCTGCCCCCAATCCCTCCCAGCATCAGAGTCTTTAACAATGAGTCAACTCTTCGCATGAGGTGGCCAAAGTACTGGAGTTTCAGCTTTAGCATCATTCCTTCCAAAGAAATCCCAGGGCTGATCTCCTTCAGAATGGACTGGTTGGATCTCCTTGCAGTCCAAGGGACTCTCAAGAGTCTTCTCCAACACCACAGTTCAAAAGCATCAATTCTTCTGAGCTCAGCCTTCTTCACAGTCCAACCCTCACATCCATACATGACCACAGGAAAAACCATAGCCTTGACTACACGAACCTTTGTTGGCAAAGTAATGTCTCTGCTTTTGAATATGCTATCTAGGTTGGTCACAACTTTCCTTTCATCACTGTTTAACATAGTTTATATATTTACTTCCCAGGTTGCTCAATGGCAAAGAACATGCCTGCTAATGCAGGAGACACAGGAAACGCAAGTTCAGCCACTGGGTTGGGAAGATCCCCTGGAGAAGGGAAAGGCTACCCACTCCAGTATTCTGGCCTGGAGAATTCTATGGGCTGTATAGTCCATGGGGTCGCAAAGAGTCAGGCATGACTGAGTGACTTTCACTTAACTGTTACTCTACAGTTTACTTCAGGGAGACGTTTGTTTCAGGAAGAAACTTCCCCAATTGGCATATATTGTTGACTCCATATTTTTATTGTTCTTTTTGCTGTATTGAAGTGTTTTTACAAAATTCGGACTTTAATGGTGCTCTGTCACTGTTGCAACATCCAGTTCATCTTTGTTTTAGTGGTATTAATGAAAACAAATTAACAACTGCATATTAAAAGTTGTTTTCCAAGATACATACTAATAATGCTTAGTTTTACTTCATTTCAATTCACTGCAAAAATGAAATTTTCTCGGATTTAGCAATGCTATTAAATTAAAATTTTAATAATTTTAAATTAACACAAACTGTAAGTAATGAATAGTAAAGTGCCTTTCCTCTTGTTTGTATTAAAAAGAAATTTATGTAATGAAAAATAAATCTTTGTCCTTTAGTGTTTAAATTAATACCCATTTAAAATTTAACAGACAAGTGTATAAAGCCTATGAAGGAATCCAAACTGGAATATAGCCTTAAATGTCATTTTCTTAATGTAATGACAAGATTCTATATATGTCTATTCTATAACAACAAAAAAGGTGTTTTCCCATTTGTTTTCATGTATCCTAACAGGAAATTGATGCTAAACTCAGTAGGGTAATTGAGACGTTCTTTACAAAGACGTGGGAAAATCTTGAGGACAACCAAAGAGCAGGGTCCTCTGAGGCCAGCCACATGGGAAAGCTGTGCCACCTCTTCTGTAGGGGCAAAGGGCTGGGTGGCTGGCTGAAACCTGAGGCAATTGCTAAATAGAAAGTGACAGCTGGCGGGAGCTGTGGCCATCGATAGATGTGGCCATCAATAAAAGGGCATGATCAGCCCAGGTGGGCTGGAAAGAACGGAGGCGGGTTACAAGTACACTCCTCCCTTCTGTCTCATGATGCACTCAGTCTGCAGAAAGACTGAGTGTTCACTGCAGCCTGGTGTTTAATTGATACATATTTTTATTACTGGATAATTTATCTTTTCTAAAGTTTAGCATTTACTGGTCTTCCACTTTCTTTAAATCTTTTTCCATCCAAATCTTTTTCCTATTTTATTTCATTTTTCACTCTTGTTTCTCAAGATTTGTATGATATATACATACTTTAAATATAACTCTATATTAACTATTATTCTGTCATAAATGGTATAAATGTTTTTCTTAGGTTGTCATTTGACCTTTAATTTTCTGCAGTGCCTTTGATGTACAGAGGTTATATATTTTGTGGGGTTAAGAATACTGGTGGTGGTTTAGTCACTAAGTTGTGTCTGACTCTTGGGACCCCATGGACTATAGCCTGCCAGGCTCCTCTGTCCTTGGGATTCTCCAGGCAAGGATACTAGAGTGGGTTGCCATTTCCTCCTCCAGGGGATCTTCCTGACCCAGGGATTGAACCAGGGTCTCCTGCACGGCAGACAGATTCTTTACCAACTGAGCTATGAGGGAAGCCTTAAGTACACTAGGACTTATTATTTCCTCTGGAGATTTTTTAAAAATTATAAACATCTTTCTTAATTATTTATTAGCCTAATATACTTGTAGACTTTTGTGATATCTACAATCGAAGTATAAGCATAAGCATAGATACTTAAAACACCTCAGAATATTTATTCCTCTGAGGTTTGATAAAAATTCTAAGGAGTGTACTGTGCATGTGTGTGTGTGTATGTGCTTGTTTAGATAGATAATTAGCCCAGTGAATTTTAAAATAATCTATTCCTTTTCATTTTATTATATGTATCATACCAAGAGTCTCTTTAAAGATAATGTAAATTGGTTAATTGATCCACTTATGCCAGCATCGCACTGTTTTAATTATTATAGATTAGTCATTTGGGGCTTCTGATAAGGCAAGTCACTTTGATGCCTGTTTCTGCTCAGTGAGGCTCATCTTTTACACTGAATCCTTCATTCTCTTCCATCAGTTATTTCCCACACAGAGAATGTAAATCCAACAGATATTCTGTTTTGAGAAATCTTGGATACAGAGTAAGAAAATGGAACCATTTGCAGAATACTTTATGCAAACTCAAAAAAATACCTCGTCCAATTTGGCAGTATAAAGCCCTCCCCACATTGCATTTATGTAAATTGGCTTAGGTGATCAAATCACCTGTAAGCCTCCTTAAATTGTCATTCATAAAGGCAAAGTATAAAGTGGCTTTATATCTACCATAAAATGTGTGTGAATAATTGTTTGGTTTGATTTCTGTATGTTTCTAATCAATGGAATATAGTTTTGAATTGAGAGTTAAAGGCAACCCAAACGTGGGAAGAAAATTATTACCTAGCTTCAGTTCTGATTCACATTAAAGCAGAAGTTATTTCCACACTTTTTAAAATAAGTGCTAACATGTCCAGAAGCTATGCCTGCTTCCGTGATGAACGTGTTTTCTTGCTGCACCTTGGGGAACTGGGTTCGTGAATGCTCAACGTTCAACAGCTCGTTCATTCTCTGGGCCACCTGCTAATTTGCTGTAAGCAACAGAAGCGATGATGATATTTTTGTTTCTTCACCCACTAAATTACCTTCATGCCCCAAATGTCCTAATTGGTATTCCGTTCCTCAAAGCCAATAGTTGATTTCCACAAGGAAATGAAAATGCAGGTGGGGTTGTCCTCACAGGTACGGGAATCTTACGACATGCTCTCTGCCCACCACCTTTACTCAGGGGTGATGTCGTGCTCAGCATCACTTGATGGGGCTCCCACGTTAAGACTTACAAAATCCAATTTAATTTAATTAACTATCCTTCTGACAATTCATTAGCAGCTTCTTTCTTTACCCCCCTCCACTTGAGAGACCTTTTACAAAGTCTCTTATAAATAAATACGTGTGATGTGTCATTCTTATGATACTGACAAAAACAACTGGATTTAAAGATGAAGTTTTGGGTGTGAGGAATGGGAGGAAGGCAGGAATGAAATACCTGTGGTGGATTCATTGTGATATTTGGCAAAACTAATACAGTTATGTAAAGTCTAAAAATAAAAAATAAAAATAAATAAATAAATAAATGCAAAAAAAAAAAAAAAAAAAGAATGCAGAGAAACATGTGCACACAGAATAAATCAGCCTGGTGGTGGCCGGTGCATGGGCTCTGGTTCATACGCTCATTTAGCCAATGAGGAAAACCTCCTTTAAACCAAGTAGGAAATGATAGTTACCAAATTAACAATTCCTTCTTCAGCATATATTTTATTGCAGTGCTTCTACCATTCCATAGGTCACTTCTGACCTGAGAGCTCTTCACAATTCTTAATCTCATTAGTGTAAAAAATACACCCCCTGACTGGCATGATCTCTAGGCAGAAAGATCAACTGCATAAACTAAGCAGAGTATCTCCAGGAGCCTCTGAGCTGCCGTGCTATGAACTGGCTCTGCAGACAGCTGATGCTTGAGAGATCTTTCAGTAATAAAACCCGCTGATGCATCAGCTTTGAACTAGTGTGGCACAGGCACACTCCAGAAGGGTGAAACGCTAGAGTCTCTACCTCTGAAGAGCCCAATAGCCACACCAGGCTCGTAATATGTAACCACACAGTTTCTTCACAAATGCCGACTGCCTCGCAGCCCATGCTGATTCCCCAGGTTTAAAGCCAGGACATTTTGTGTTATTTGTAACAAACTAAGGACTCAGCCTCACCTGCATTTCCTGCTTGTTCTATACTACTTACAAAAGTATTTTGTGATCCATGAGTCTGTTCAATGATTGATTTACCATGTTTACTAGCATCTACTACAAAGAACTGATGACAGGTGGCAGAACTTCAAGGAGAAAGAATACAGTCATTGTCTGGCCTCTGAGCTAAGCATCCTGCCAGGGAGACAGGTATATTAAATAAGAAATTATGGTAACAGTTGATAAGTACTGTGATAGAATTTGAAGGGGCTGTAACAGGTAGCAAGATCACATAACCTAGTCAAGTGGGACCAGATAAAATATTTGATAAACACTAGTTGGGCATCATTAAATGAATAAGATGACCTTTAGGCTGGTGCCTGAAAGATGATTTGGACTTGGTTCAGAGGAAGGGTGACAATGTGGAGTAGGAATGGTGATCAAGACAGGCACAGGGATGAGTAGGGGAGAGAAAAAGGTGTCTGAGGAACTGAAATAAGGTCAGGAGAGCTGTCACTGGGGATGTGCCTGGTGGAGTGATCAGAGTAGGGCTGGAGAGCGGGGCCATGGAGGCCTCCCAAATCAAGTCAAAGAAGCTGAAATGCATCTTTATGTATCCTGATGATTACAGAACTCACAAGGTGCCTACTAAATAAGAGTAGACCTGCTTTTGTATTACTGAGAGCATCAAGTTTATAAATTTCTGAGCACTAAATGAAGGTGTCATATGAAAACGCATGGCACACTCAAGGTACTCAATAAATGTTTAATGACTCTGAAACTGAATGACTTGGCCAAATAGAAATTATAACTTCATCCATTTGTAATGATTTTGCAATGCACATATGTGCAAATTTCCTTATTTATCATCTTGGCAAATAGTATTTTATCTTTAAAAACCGTTCTTTAACCTTTGGCAAAAGTTTAATTTCAAAAAACTTAAAGGCAATGAAATAGATGATTGCATATTTCCATTGCAGTGAGCTATAATTATAAGCACCTTGAATGGGAGCACTATAAATAAAAATAACTCATCAGGTTGCTTTTACAACCTGAGCAATGCAGAGTAATTAAGCCAAGAAATTAAAATCTGTAAAATTAAAAATGTAATTCTATACCTCAAATTTAGCAATGATTTTCAAGGAACTAATAGATCTCCCAGTTCAAACAGCCTAGTTTGGTTAAAATGCAGTCAATGACTAGTGTGTTTGCTATTTCAAACACTGTCTTCCATTAGCAAATTCACACTTTAAATTTCAAGTCAACTTGATTTGAATAATCCACATAGTTTAAAAATGTGTGTGTGTTTCTGGCAAAGGCTTTGCAAGATTGTTTCTCATTAAAGCCATCTCATAGTACGATTTGTATTGTGAAGCAGTCTTCCTAGTTACAGAAACACACGCTGATGATAAATTATTCATGCTATTCTACTTTAAAATGTTATGGTTAAACCATTACAAGCTATGAAATACATATAGGGTGTTTTTTCTATGTGTACTTGTAGAACACAGTCCAAACACAGGTCTTGATAAAGAAATATAAAGGAAATTAGGAATTGATTATAATTAGCACACCATTGGCCAATCATCCTAGTCTATGAAAAACTAAGACAAATCATGAAAAACAGGAATATCAACTATTAAGTGTTTTTTTAAGAAATGAAGGGTTCACTCAGACCTCCCAAGAACACCATTCCTGCTGATACGCAGTAAGTGAAACACAGATAGAACAACAGAAGAATAAAGGTCTGATTAACTTTGACTTTGTGAACAGCTACATAAATAGGAACTATACCAATAAATTCTGTTCTTCTATCTGTTGTTAACTGCTCCCCCCTTTTCCCCTGTTACCTTATATGAACAATGGCATAGCAAGGCAGGGGCCCTGAGTTTGAACTAGATACCACATGCCCCAGCTAAGACTCAGAAAAGCCAAATAAACAGATATAAACAAATAAATATTTTAAATAAATAAAAGGGTGAATTTTGTTTAAAAAAAAGAATCAGCATATAAGAAATATGTCAAGAGGAAGAGCTGAGAAAGGAGACTAAGGAGAGAAGGTAGACTATTGGAGACTTAAAAGGAATTTCTTGCTAAATGACAGGATATCTTCTATCCTAATGCAGTTAGGTTCACAAATTCTATGGTATGTTAGGATGAGCACAGAACTGTACTTTAAAGAGTTCTCGCCATGATTTCTGCCTTTGACTCTGAGATGTCACAATGATTCTGTGTCTCTAAGCCCCATTTACTTGAACTGTAAATGTAATAACTATAATACAGAGAGCGGCCGTGGGATCATGTACAATGTCTGGAACAAAACTAACTCTTCATAAGTGCTCAGTAAATGTGCATTCCCTATTTTTCTCTTCAGTATATTATCTCATGTTCAGTTCAGTCGCTTAGTCGTGTCTGACTCTCTGCAACCCCATAGACTGCAGTACGCCAGGCTTCCCTCTCCATCACCAACTCCAGGAAATTGCTCAAACTCATGTCCATTGAGTTGGTGATGCCATCCAACCATCTCATCCTCTGTCGTCCCCTTCTCTTCCTGCCTTCAATCTTTCCCAGCATCAGGGTCTTTTGCAAGGAGTCAATTCTTCGCATCAGGTGGCCAGAGTATTGGAGTTTCAGCTTCAGCATCTGTCCTTCCAATGAATATTCAGGACTGATTTTCTTTAGGATTGACTGGTTTGATCTCCTTGCAGTCCAAGGGACTCTCAAGAGTCTTCTCCAATATCGGTTCAAAAGCATCAATTCAGCACTCAGCTTTCTTTATAGTCCAACTCTCACATCCATACGTGACTACTGGAAAACCATAGCTTTGACTACACAGACCTTTGTTGGCAAAGTAATGTCTCTGCTTTTTAATATGCTGTCTAGGTTGGTCATAGCTTTTATTCCTTGGAGCAAGTGTCTTAATTTCATGGCTGCAGTCACCATCTGCAGTGATTTTTGAGCTCAAAAAAATAAAGTCTGTCACTGTTTTCCATTGTTTCCCCTTTTATTTGCCATGAAGTGATGGAACCAGAAGCCATGATCTTAGTTTTTTTAATGTTAAGTCTTAAGCCAGTTTTTTCACTCTCTTCTTTTACTTTCATCAAGAGGCTCTTTAGTTCTTCTTTGCTTTCTGCCATAAGGGTGGTGTCATCTGCGTATCTGAAGTTATTGATATTTTTCCCAGCAATCTTGATTCCAGCTTGTGCTTCTTCCAGCCCAGCATTTCATATGATGTACTCTGCATAGAAGTTAAACAAGAAGGGTGACAATATACAGCCTTGACGTACTCCTTTACCTACTTGGAACCAGTCTGTTTTTCCATGTGCAGTTCTAACTGTTGCTTCTTGACCCTCATGCAGGTTTCTCAGGAGGCAGGTCAGGTGGTCTGATATTCCCATCTCCTCAAGAATTTTCCACAGTTTGTTGTGATCCACACAGTCAAAGGCTTTGGCATAGTCAATAAAGCTTAAATAGATGTTTTTCTGGAACTCTCTTGCTTTTTCTATGTTTCAATGGATGTTGGCAGTTTGATCTCTGGTTCCTCTGCCTTTCCTAAATCCAGTTTGAACATCTGGAAGTTCTCGGTTCATGTATTATTGAAGCCTGGCTTGAAGGATTTTGACCATTATTTTGCGAGCATGTGAGGTGAGTGCAATTGCATGGTAGTTTGAGCATTCTTTGGCATTGCCTTTCTTTGGGATTGGAATGAAAACTGACCTTTTCCAGTCCTGTGGCTACTGCTGAGTTTTCCAAATTTGCTGGCATATTGAGTGCAGCACTTTCACAGCATCATCTTTTAGGATTTAAAACAGCTCAACTGGAATTCTATCACCTCCACTAGCTTTGTTCGTACTGATGCTCCCTAAGGCTCACTTGACTTCACATTTCAGGATATCTGGTTCTATGTGAGCGATCACAACATTTTGGTTATCTGGGTCATGAAGATCTTTTTTTGTATAGTTCTGTGTATTCTTGCCACCTCTTCTTAATATCTTCTGCTTCTGTTAGGTCCCTACCATTTCTGTCCAATTTTATTGTGCCCATCTTTGCATGAAACTTCCCTGGTGGCTCAGACAGTAAAAGTGTCTGCTTGCAATGCAGGAGACCCGGGTTCGATCCCTGTGTGGGGAAGTTCCCCTGGAGAAGGAAATGGCAACCCACTCCAGTACTCTTACCTGGAAAATTCCATGGATGGAGAAGCCTCATAGGCTACTCACAGGCTACCCTCATAAGTCCATGGGGTCATAAAGATTCAGACACAACTGAGCAACTTCACTTTCACTTTCACTTTTGCATGAAAGGTTCCCTTGGTATCTCTAATTTTCTTGAAGAGATCTCTAGTCTTTCCCATTCTATTGTTTTCCTCTATTTCTTTGCACTGATCATTGAAGAAGGCTTTCTTATCTCTCCTTGCTATTCTTTGGAAGTCTGCATTCAAATGGGTATATCTTTCCTTTTCTCCTTTGCCTTTTGCTTCCCTTCTTTTCTCAGCTATCTGTAAGGCCTCCTCAGACAACCATTTTGCCTTTTTTCATTTCCCTTTCTTGGGGATGGTCTTGATCCCTGTCTCCTGTACAATGTCACAAACCTCCGTCCATAGTTCTTCAGGCACTCTGTCTATCAGATCTAATCCCTTGAATATATTTGTCACTTCCACTGTATAATCATAAGGGATTTGATTTGTAAAGTGGTTGAATACTAAGAAGGAATTCTAAGCCATTTTTCCCACAACATGTGTGAATTGTTAGCCCTTGTTTTCCTTATTCTTTTTTTTATTTTTAAGATTTTTTTTATGTGGACCATTTTTAAAGTCTTTATTTAATTTGTTACAATATTGCTTCTGTTTTATGCTTTGGTTTTTTGTCCACAGGCATGTGGGATCTTAGGTTCCCAACCAGGGACTAAACCCGTACCCCCTGCATTGGAAGGCTACATCTTAAACAATGGACCGCCAGGGAAGTTCCTCCCTTATTCTTAACTTGGGCCGCCTACTAACAACTCCTTTACAACTGAGGGAAAATATTCTGCTTCATAATTCAGAATATATATCTTGTGATTTCTTGATTGATTTTATTGATTGTATTTCATACTACTTTGGTTATATTTCTTTTTCTCAATTTAGGTGTTCTTCCATGCCATGCCATTTCAATAGTTTTGTTAAGCCCCTATGGAGTTTTACAATCAAACAGCCCTAGTTGAGATCTCAATTCTCTTTAGTGAGACATCTTGGTGGGGAAGGCAGAGGGGAGAGGGGGAGGAGTGTGTTTCATAGAGCCAACCTAAGTGCCCATAGGAGTATCTGCTATAGAAACAGTACTTCTTCCAAAGGTGTGATGGAAGAACCATTCTCTGGTTATAATACTGAATGCTATGAATAGGTTAAAATATGGAGTTAATGTATTAACAATTAGATAAAACAAAAGTAATCCTTTATGTAATCAACAGTTAACTTTATGCAGAAAATATATTCTAAAATGTAGAAGAAAGATACAAATTGGCAAATTTCTTCTTTACATATCATTATAAATATGGAATTTAAAATGTAAGTTTCAAGATGGTCTTGATGGTCTTGAACCTAAATTTACCAAAGATAAAGCCCCAAATAATTCCATAGACCCACCTACTCGTGATTTGCTCACAGTGTTCCATTGGTACACTTGAATCTCCAAGATTCAAACACCCAAACCAAACTAACTTTAGAGACAACAGTGTGCAAGATGCAGTTGTAATTAGCATTGGAAATGCACTTTTAATACATGTTAAAAGTTCAGAGGATTAGCTATTAAAATGTACCAGTACAGAGTTCCTATATTCAACTATTATTGCTCTTAAAAGTTGATAGAGTCCACGATGATTGTTACTACCATGACGTGCTCAGTCACTCAGTTGTTTTGACTCTCTGTGATCCCATGCCTGGCCACCAGGCTCCTCTGTCCATAGGATTTTCCAGGTAAGAGTACTGAAGCGGGCTGCCATTTCCTGCTACAGGGATCTTCCCAACCCAAGGATCTAACCCAAGTCTCTTGCATCTCCTGCATTGGCAGCCAGATTCTTTACCACTGTACCACCTGGGAAGCCCCTATAATCATGACAGGTTCTGAGATTTATCAGACCCCAACCTGTTTTGAAATTTGTATTCATTAAAATATCTCCAAATGGAAATTTCAAATTGAAATGCTTATTTCTGAAGTAATGAATGAGGTTATTAAACTCCACTCCCCTCTACCATCTACCTGGTGGACATGAGAAGTTTATGCTGAAAGGAAATTGAGCATGTCATTCAAAAAATAAATATTTTAAATGACATTTGAAATTTTTTTCAAAATACTAATGACATTTCCATCAGTGAAATATCTTCAATCTTGTCTTTTAAATTATATTTATTTTTTAAAATCCCAAAGTAAACTTGTGCATATACACATGTCTGTGTTCTGTGTGTGTGCCTGTGTATGCCAAATCTTTTTAATTTCAGACATCAAAATGATTCAAGAATAGGAAAAACGTTTGTATAAGAAAATATCCTAATTTAAACTTGAATACTCTCATACACCTCATTATTTCTTTTACAGGCACAAGTTCTATGTTCAGTGATTATTTCACCCCACCAGAAGCACGAGAACAGACAGATTCAGTTCTTAACAACCATCTGGGGTTAGATATCAGTTTGAGGACTAGATACACTTCACCTAGTTTTCCACCACGCAGGTAATTTTGCTTCCACCAAATAATCTAGCCAAAACTCTAAGCACAGATCATTGTTTTAAAGAATTACTTAATGACCCTCTTGGTAAAAGTCGAAGGAAATGCACTGAGTAATTAAATGAAAAGTACAACAATTTACAGGTCTGTGATCCTGCTGGGAATTTTGTACTGGAGTTATCCCTTACGCAGTCTAGGTCAGCATCTTACTCCACTAGCATCGTGGCTGACTCCGCACGCCATTTACACACACACTTGTTCTTGGGCTTTAGCTCTCACTGATTCGGAACAGTCCCTTTTCTGCACCTCCCCTTTTCTACATTTTCTGCATCCTCCCCTGCAGACTTTATTTCTCTTGCTTCTTTGCTCAGCTCCTGAAATCTATAGGGAATCATGTATTTAAAGGACACGGCATGGACCAACTGGCCTTCTTTGCAGAGTTCTCTCCAACACAAAATTCACAGTTTTTCTGACAACATCCAAAATAAAGTCTGCATATTTCTTAAAAGCCCGTCATCTGCACTTTGTTTTATAGCAGAAAGTCCTGGGGAGGGTCACTTCTCTTCTCCTACTCTCAAAGGAAAAAGATAACCTTCCCCCCAAAAAATCTTGCTTTTCTTGCACATTCATTTTTCTACACTTATAAACTTTCTCTCATGGCTAGAGTGGAATACCAGATTATAGTAGCCAGGCGGAAGTGTCCCCTTGGCCCTTTTAAAAGTTCACTCCTGAATTATGAGGGTATTTGGATTTTACCAAGTCATTTGAACAAACTCTTCATTCAGACTGACAAAATGGTGAAATGTGGACTCAGTACCCGTAATGACTTTGCATTTTAATTTATCTACCATTTGCCAAAGCTGCTGGACTGATTTTCACCATGAGGGACATTTACATTTTATGACTGGAGACTCTGGCCAGTATTGGACCTATTCAGAATTTGTACTGATGATGTGAATTAGAATACAGAGAAAAATACTTACAATAGTCAAGAAAACACAAGAAAATATACCTTATAGAACTGAATCTACGAAAATAAATTTTTGAGATAGGTTTATATAAAATATTATAGCTAGTAGGCTATTAGCTACTTCTCCATTTTTGTTGACTTCCCAAATTCTACGTTACATTTAAAGACCAGCTCATCTTGCTAACAACTGTTGAGCAATGAAATAGGTTACTCAAAGTTGTGTTTTGAGATTTAGCTATAGGTTCTTAAATCAGACTGCTTGAGAATAGATTCTGGATTCCATTCTTACCAACTGTGTGAATTTATTTAAGCTCTTTAACCTCTCTGTGACTTGGGTGATATTACCAGTATCTATCTTATCTGGTTCCTGAGAGAAATAAACAACATAACGAATGCAAATCATTTGAGCAATGCCTGGCAGATGGTGTGCGCTCAATAAGTCCCAAGGATTATTATTATCTTTTCTTATTATCTTTTCTAAATAGCCTTGCAAATGGGCTATGCTTTCCTCTATATTCAGGCTTAAATTTTATCTTCAATAAAAGTGATACAGTAAGGGAAATCCTCAGTTACCTGAAATTCCTTTTTAATTTTTATTTGAATATTAGTTTATGTGTTCACACAGTATTGATGAATTGGGAGGTTTCCTTAAATAAAATCCTACACTTCAGCACTGTGAAAAGAAATGAGTGATTCAAGAGAAAATTAGATTAAATCCTTAAATTAAATCCTAGGTTTAAAAGAGATCCTAGTAGAAAATGTACCAGTCTGGTTTGCTTATAAGATCTAATATTTTCCTAATTGTGTTGTAATGGGGGTTGGGGGAACTTCCCTTAGGCATTCTCGTGAAAAGATTTGGATAAACAACTTAACTAGACAATGTGATTAAGGCCGCCTCAATAGCATCGAAATCACCTCCAACTATATTCTACTCACTCAAAGAAAGAAATGACTTCATTTCTAAGTTAATACAAGTTTCCTTTTTACTGTAATAATTGGCAGACAATATTATTTGGCTTGCTATGCAATAAGCCTAAATCTACTTTCAGGGTTACTAAATCAGTGGGATCTTCAAAGCCATGGAGAACAAGAAGGCACAATTGTTTTATTTTTTTCTCAGGCTTTCCTCTGTGACTTGAATGTTCAAATCATATTTACCAAGTGATTTCTGTATTGCAAAGGTAATTTTTTAAAATCATGATTTTATCAGAAAAGATTGAGAACTTAAGTTAGTAAGGTAAAAGAAAAAAGTGAACTAAAGTAAGATGCTATATTTCCATTTTATCCACTTCTTATTCCTCATATATAAGAGGAGAAAAATGGATATTTACACTGAATGAATATCAGAGAGTTTGACACGTTCTCACCTAAATACGTCTTTAACAGAACATTTTTAGAATTCTTTTCTAAACATCCACAAACATTGTCCTAAATCAGTGGTTTATTTCTAAATCTGTGAGCCCTGTGAGAGGTAGACTTTGCGTCTCCAGGCAGCTGCCTCATCAAGCACTCGGTGGACATGAAATAACCCGTCTTTAAATCAGGAGGTGGGCTGCAGAATAACTTTACCAAAGGTATGCAGAGGACTTTAAATATCTGAAGAACAATGGATACAAATGTGTTATATGGGTACAAAGTAATAACAACATATTAGAGCTTGGATTTATTTCTGATCCTAAACAGAACAAAATAAAACCCCAAAAAGAACCCTTTAAAATAAAAATCAAATATGCTGTCCTATGGAGGAAAGAAAAAGAAATACACACACACACACACACACACACACACACACACGTCACCCTTCTTCAAGGTTTCTCAGTGTTTCACTTCATCAAATGTCTCAAATATTATGCACTGTAACTATTTTATCACCATTCATTCCTCTGCAATACTGAAAACGGAATTTGTATCTATCTGTATGTGTTTATCATTCCACTATAAGATCTCTCAGGGAGACAATGCCTTCCACCAATCAAGGTCTTTTCCCTCTTCCTCATTCTATTTGTCCTCTCAGCAGGAAAACATGGTCAATGGCCCTTCCCTCCCTTGCGCATGCCCTGCTTCCAATCTTCCCAACTCTCTTTTACCTCATTTCCCTTCTTGCAACTACCCCGACACACAGAGAATTCTTTATAATTCGGTGTAAGTTGCTTGCTGAAACTACTTGTTAGTTCTTCTCTGATGCCAAGTAACCCAGATGGAGTGCAGTGGACCAGCACCAGAAAAAGAATTTGAAGTTTGGATCCACTGAGCATAAACCTTGAATAGGCTGAGTAGTCTCCAGAAAAAGAAATATTTTCAAAAGGAAGTGACTAGAATATTGGTGTCAAAAATATATTGTCTTAGCCAGGGAGAAATCTTGACTAAGACAAAACATTCTTTGGCTTAGCCAATTTCTTAGCCACCTAATCCTTGGCTAAGAAAATCTCTATTTCCCCTTGGCCAAGACAAAGTTCATTTTATACATACTTGTTCAGGTGCTCAGTAGTGTCTGACTCTTTGTGACCCAATGGACTGCAGCACGAAAGGCGTCCCTGTCCTTCACCATCTCCCGGAGCTCGCTCAAACTCATGCCCATTGAGTTGGTGATGCCATCCAACCATCTCATCCTCTGTCCCCTTCTCCTCCTGCCCTCAGTCTTTCCCTGCATCAGGGTCTTCTCTAATGCATCAGCTCTTCACATTAGGTGGCCAGAGTATCAGAGCTTCAGCTTCAGCATCAATCATTCCAATGACTATTCAGGGTTGATTTCCTTTAGGATTGACTGTTTTGATCTCCTTGCAGTCCAAGTGACTCTCAACAGTCTTCTCTAACATCACAGTTCAAAAGCATAAATTCTTTGGCACTCAGCTTTCTTTATGGTTCAACTCTCACATGCATACATGACTACTGGAAAAACCATAGCTTTGAATATATAGGACTTTGTCAGCCAAGTAATGTCTCTGCTTTTTAATATGCTGTCTAGGTTGGTCATAGCTTTTCTTCCAAGGAGCAAGCGTCTTTTAATTTCATGGCTGCAGTCACCAACTGCAGTGATTTTGGAGCCCAAGAAAATAAAGTCTGTCACTGTTTCCATTGTTTCCCCATCTATTTGCCAGGAAGTGATGGGAACAGATGCCATGATCTTAGCTTTTGGAATGTTGAGTTTTAAGTCAGTTTTTTTCACTCTCCTCTTTCACTTTCATCAAGAGGCTTTTGAGTTCCTCTTCACTTTCTGCTATAAGGGTGGTGTCATCTGCATATCTGAGATTATTGATATTTCTCCCGGCAATCTTGATTCCAGCTTGTGCTTCATCCAGCCCAACATTTCACATGATGTACTCTGCATAGAAGTTAAATAAGCAGGGTGACAATATACAGCCTTGACATACTCCTTTCCCAATTTGCAACCAGTCCATTGTACCATGTCCAGTTCTAACTGTTGCTTCTTGACCTGCATACAGGTTTCATGGGAATCAGGTCAGGCGGTCTGGTATACCCATCTCTTTAAGAATTTTCCACAGTTTGTTGTGATCCACACAGTCAATATCACACAATACCACACAATCACACAGCTTTAGCAGAGTCAATGAAGCAGAAGAAGATGTTTTTCTGGAATTCTCTTGCTTTTTCTATGATCCAACAGATGCTAGTAATTTGATCTCTGGTTCCTCTACCTTTTCTAAATCCAGCTTGAATATCTGGAAGTTCTCAGTTCACATACCGTTGAAGCCTAGTTATACACACGGGTAACATGCTAAAACATGGACTTACTGCTCAGCGCTCTGTTCGCCTCTTCACCTCACTGTCGTCTTCGTCCCTATCTCCTAACTCCTATTACTGGAGACTGGACTGCCTACCTGTTTTCCTCTTTGCTCATCCTAGCCCCAGGCTATTTTCCCCTGTAACCCCAGATGGCTACGAAGTTTTCCTATCCCTTCTGCTGACTCTCTTACTGAGGCTGTAAGTCTCTGATTACCTGTGACTTCTGCAAAACCTCCCAGGCCAGCCCCAAGTTGGTTCATGCTCCTTCCCGATGCTACATTGATACCCCCATGCATTTCTATGGCTGTACTTGGCCACACTTCATTAAAGCCCTTGGATTTCATGGTGGTTTGTCCCAGTGCTGTGAGCTCCTAAGAGTACTTGTGGTTTCCTATTTGCCTTTGTGTCCACTGGGTGGAACATAACATGGACATATAATAAATGTTCAGTAAATATCTGAATCAATAGATGGATGAATGAACAAATGTCACATTTAAGAATCCTGAGGACACTAATCTTTCCTTAATTGAAGGATAATTGCTTTACAGTATTGTGTTGGCTCTGCTATACATCAACATGAATCAACCATAAGGATACATATGTCCCCTCCCTCTTGAAACTCCCTTCCACTTCCCACCTGATCCCACCCCTCTATTTTGCCACAGAGCCCCGGTTTGAGTTCCCTGGGCATACAGCAAATCCCCACTTGCAATCTGTTTTACACACAGGAATGTACATGTTTACCTGCTACTCTATCTATCCATCCCCCTGCGTGCCACAAGTCTGTTCTCTATGCCTCCGTCTCCACTGCTGCCCTGCATATGGGCTCATCAGTACCATCTTTCTAGAGGTAGTGATCCTGATAATACCACCTTGAAACTTGTCATCAATGAAATAAAGTTTACTACACACAAAATAATTTTTGAAACTCATAAACAGTTCACCATAACCTTATTAATGTACACTACTTTGTTTATTTATTCAGTTCAGTTCAGTCACTCAGCCACGTTCCACTCTTTGTGACCCCATGGACTGCAGCACGCCAGGCCTCCCTGTCCATCACCAACTCTCAGAGTTTATTCAAACTCATGTCCATTGAGTCAGTGATGACATCCAACCATCTCATCCTCTGTGGTCCCCTTCTCCCGCCCTCAATCTTTCCCAGAATCAGGGTCTTTTCAAATGAGTCAGTTCTTTGCATTAGGTGGCCAAAGTATTGGAGTTTCAGCTCCAGCATCAGGCCTTCCAATGAACACCCAGGACTGATCTCCTTTAGGATGGACTGGTTGGATCTCCTTGCAGTCCAAGGGACTCTCAAGAGTCTTCTCCAACACCACAGTTCAAAAGCATCAATTCTTTGGCACTCAGCTTTCTTTATAGTCCAACTCTCACATCCATACATGACCACTGGAAAAACCATAGCTTTGACTAGACGGACCTTTGTTGGCAAAGTAATGTCTCTGTTTTTTAATATGCTGTACAGGTTGGTCATAACTTTTCTTCCAAGGAGCAATCGTCTTTTAATTTCATGGCTGCAGTCACCATCTGCAGTGATTTTGGAGCCTCAAAAAATAAAGTCTGTCACTGTTTCCACTGCTTCCCCATCTATTTGCCAGGAAGTGATGGGACCGGATGCCACAATCTTAATTTTCTGAATGTTGAGTTTTAAGCCAACTTTTTTACTCTCCTCTTTCACTTTCATCAAGAGGCTCTTTAGTTCCTCTTCACTTTCTGCCATAAGGGAAGTGTCATCTGCATATCTGAGGTTATTGATATTTCTCCCTGCAATCTCGATTCCAGCTTGCGCTTCATCCAGTCCAGCATTTCTCATGATGTACTCTGCATATAAGTTAAATAAGCAGGGTGACAATATACAGCTTTCATGTACTCCTTTCTCAATACTAATTAATCAACTTTGGAAGAGACCCTGATGCTGGGAAAGACTGGAAGCTGGAGGAGAAGCGGGCAACAGAGGATGAGATGATTGGATGGCATCATTAACTCAATGGACATGAGTCTGAACAAACTCTGGGAGATAGTGAAGGACAGGGAGGCCTGGCGTGCTACAGTCAATGGGGTCGCAAAGAGTTGGACACGACTGAGTGACTGAACAACAACAATACATTGATATTCTTATGGTGGTTTGGTCATAAAAAATCCACCTGTCAATGCAGGAGATGGGGGTTCAATTCCTGGCTCGGGAAGATCCCTGGAAGAAGGAAATGGTAACTCACTCCAGTATTCTTGCCAGGAAAATGCCATGAACAGGAGAGCCTGGCAGGCTACAGTCCATAGGGTCACAAAAGAGTTGGATACAACTTAGCAACTGAATAACAACAACAATTCTTATGAAGAGGCTTACTGCACACATCATGTCACTTTGTTTACAGAGTCTCAAAGAAAGATACTGTGGACAAGGTCACACGTCCCTTCTCTGAGAGGGTTTGATAAATCACAGTGCTTTTGGAGCAGAGATAGTATTATAAAATATTATTGGGGCTGGAATGATGGATCCAAATTAAGGGCAACATCAATTTCTATTCAGCTAGATAACAAATTTCAACAACATGTGCTGCTGTATCAATTCATGTGCCATTAGAAAAAGAAGAGTGATTTTCAAAGTTTCATTTTATTAGTTTAGTTTTATTACTGAAAAATATGAAAAATGTTTTAACCTAGTATGGAGATCTAGGCAAAGTAGTCTCATTTATCTCAACATTTCTAGCAAATGTGCTTGTGTCTCAGGCTACTTTACAAAAATATGTAGCAGGGTGAATTACATTCAAGAAATAAACCAAAAAGATGAGAGATGCATGGACAACCTCCCTCATGATTGGGGCTCATTATTAGGACAGGATATCAGCAACTTAATAAAAATCTACTGGGGCTCATTTTCAAGGAGCCTCAAATATTTTACCACTTGAAAATATAATTAACAATGTGAAAGAGATCAGGGAAAATAAATACTGATTGGAGCCATAAGATTAAATTCCACCTTCAAGTATCTTATTTGTTAGCTACATCCTACATAAGTTATTTTTTCAAGCGGCAAAGGAAAAAACCAATTTGGTCCATGCAGGCATCACAGTGTTGGTGTTTAAAGGAAAAGTACGTCAGTGCCTTAGTTATCCAGACAATTGCCTCGATATCATACACATGTCTATCTGCTGAGTGTTTCCATATAGCTTGTACATCTCAGACTGAAGCCGCAGGTCATTTGTGTCCAGTCCACTGTAGGACCAAGCCAGTGATCAGGAGCAAGACAGAGCTGAGGACATCTCATTATCAATATGAGGAAGATACGATAGAGCACTACAAAGAGCACGACTAGGAGGGTTTTTTCCCATACTTTGTATGGGGGTTTTTAATTGCTGGATTGAGTTGTTTACCTTACTTGGTTATTTAAAGGATGCTGTGTTACAGTTTCTCAATCATTTAAAGAGTGTTGTCTTATCATAAATCCTATTTACTTAGGACCAGTAACATACGGGCTTCCCAGGCGGCCCAGTGGTAAAGAATCTGCCTACCAAGAGGGAGACACAAGACATGTGGTTCAATCACTGGATTGGGAAGATCCCCTGGAATAGGAAATGGAAACCCACTCCAGTATTCCTGCCTGGAAAAATTCCATAGACAGAGGAGTCTGCCGGGCTACAGTCCACGGGGATACAAAGAATCAAACACGACTGGGCACGCACACGTGCACGCAGTAACATATGGGCTTCTTAGGATTTTCCTTTTGAGCCAGATAAACACATTATATTGTAGTGATGAACACTGGATCATGCCATCCTATAAAAAGAAACAGACCTTAGAGAAAAAGGAATGAATACCA
This sequence comes from Bubalus bubalis, assembly GCF_019923935.1. Taxonomy (NCBI): domain Eukaryota; kingdom Metazoa; phylum Chordata; class Mammalia; order Artiodactyla; family Bovidae; genus Bubalus; species Bubalus bubalis. The sequence goes on along the minus strand of NC_059174.1, from coordinate 2,978,230 downwards.
CAGCATTTATTGGGTACAGAATTCCCAGTGACTGTGTACATAGCAACTGGAACATGTTCATTAAATATAACCATGGTATAATTTGTTTCTTAATGAAATATTAGAGGAAGGCACTAATAAAAGAATAATGAGTAAGACGGGAGGGAATGTTATTTAGGTTTTATCTGCATAATCAAAGAAACAGAACTCCTCTATACATGAGAGAACCGCAGAGAACCAAGTACAAAACTACCAAAATAATATTCTGACTTTTTTTTTTTTTGGCTACTTGCAAAAAATGACTGATTTGTTTAATTTCAGCAAAGCAACCACTCTTAAAGTTTGTATTCCTCTTTTGTAAAGAGGAGAGCAGTAGAACATAACTCACCAAACCAATTGGAATGAATCACAAACTGCACAGATATTGTTAAGAATGAAAAACTATTGCATCTAAGTGAATAATATAAAAGCTGAATCATCTAGTACAGTTATAGTGGCAAGCTTTAACACAGTTATAAAGGTAATGAATTTCCTTTTATTTGGTTAAAAGCAAAACAAAAATATAGAAGTTGTATATTTAAGAATATTCTCTTTTTAATTGTATAGATGGATGTTCTTGTGAAACATAATTAAGTCTATCTTTTTTTTTAATTTTATGGTCAGAGAAGATTTTATTAAGAAAAAAATCAAACAAAACAGAACATTTCAAAAAATAAAAATCATTTCCAAAGTCTCAATATCGAGATCCTATCACTATTTTCAGTAACATGTATATAAAATGTTAAGCATATTTGTAAAAAAAAAAAAAAAGATATCATAGTAATGAACTACAAGAAATAAACTACAACTTTTTTCTCACTTAATACTATATAAAAGCCTTGTTTTAAAATCAATGCAAATAGGCCTACCTGCTTTTCTTCAGACTGTTAGTGTGATACCTATACTAATATATTTAACTTGTGTCCTCTTAATGGAACACTTAGTTGAGTTCGATATATTGCTATCACCTAATAATGTTATAGTAGATATCTTCCTATATGCTTACATTGCATGTGCATTTAAAATTTTGAAAATTGTGAAATCAGCAACATTTGTCATCACTGAGAATTTGTACTTTAAGCTTTGCAAATTTATAGGCAAAAGCAATGTCATGGTTTTCATCTACATTTATTATTGGGACATCAAATGGTCTTTTCAGATAATGTCAGTAATCCTTCTGCCAAATTCTCAATCATTCCAGTCATTATTTTGTAGGAACTTTTTATGTATTACAGATTTATATGTTGTATATCATTTATGTAATGCATGAAATCCTCTGGGGACAGTCATGAAATCCTATGAGGGAAATACTATTATGGACTAAATGTATGTCTCTCTCAAAATTCACATGGTAAAGCACTAACCCCTCATGTGACTGCACTTTGAGTAAAAAAGTAAGTAAGTACAGTTAAATAAGGTCCAATGGGTGGGGCTCTGATTCGACTGAAGTAATGTCCTTCCAAGTAGAGATAACAGAGAACTCAATCTCTGTGCGCATGCACCAAGGTAAGGGCGTGTGAAGACAAAGCGAGAAGGCAACTGTCTGCAAGCCAGGAAGACAGCCCTCACGGAAGACTAAATTGACCAGAACCTTGATGTTGAAATTCTAGCCTCCAGAACTATAAGAAAATAAATTCAGTGTTAAAGCTACCTGCATGCGTGCTTAGTCATGTCCAACTCTTTGTGACGCCATGGACTGTAGCCTGCCAGGTGCCTTTGTCCATGGGGTTTTCTAGGCAAGAGTACTGGAGTGGGTTGCCATTTCCTACTCCATTAAGCTACTTAGTATATCATATTTTGGTCAGTATTTGCTATTTTGATCATCTCAGACCACTGAGATCTTCTGGATCAGAATTCAGTTACAAGTTGGTGAGCATATTAGCTTTCTGTGCTGCCTAACACACTATTAATGAACTTAGCAGTTTAAAACCACACTCATTTATTCTCTCATGGCTTCCATAGATCAGAAGTCCAGTCACGGCTTGCCTGGGTTCTCCATTTCAGGATCTGACCAAGTAAAATGCAGGTATCACCCAGAGCTGGGTTCCCATTAGAGACTCCATGGAGAAAGATATGCATCCACTCTCATGATGTTTGTATTATTCATCTCCTTGCAGCTGTAGGACTGAGGTTTTTGTTTTCTTTCTTTCTGTCAACCCAAGGTCATTCTCAGCTTCTAGAAGCCACCCTTCTCACTATCTGGAAGTTCAATTCTTCAAAACAGTGATGGAGAGAGAGTGTGTTCCTCACCTAAATAAGAGCTCAGTCCTTCCTTTAAGAGCTTTTATCCGATTAAGACTGGCCCACCCAGGAATATCTGCCTTCTGATTAACTTGGAGTCAACTATTTGACACTTTAATTATACCTACAATAATCTCTTTACCTTTTCCATATTCTATTGGCCAGAAGCAAGTCTCAGTTACCTCCTACACTCACAGGAGGATTTCACAAGGCATGAACACCAAGGCAGGGATCATGGGGATGCCCTAGAGTCTGTTCCTCAAACTGAGTATTTTGAGTTTTCCTTTGACTATAAAATCCTTGTCTCTTCCCACTACCTTTTGGCCATCTGTACTATGAAAATTTAGAGACAGAGAAGATGAGTGGTCACTCAAGAGCTAAGGAGGAAGAACAGAAAGTATATAACAAGAGGAAAGAGAGGCAATTGGAGAAGGGGAGAGATACTCACGCAGGGATAAGTAGAAAAGTCAGGTGGGAGCAATGGCTTTATATGAAAGAAAAAGAACCGAGTTCTACCTCTCTCCAGTCCTATATCCAGCCTGTCTTACTATGTGAGAAAATCACGCCAGCTTTTCTCAATTTTATTTTTCCTCTATGCCAATAACATACCCAGTTTTTCTTGCCAATGACAACACTGTCATGGTGCTTCTTGCCTATCCTTCACACTTCAGCTTGAGGTAGGCTGGGACCTGCAACCCTGTACTAGAGTGCCTGCACCTGGACAGACGTCTCTTCGAGGAACAGAACAGAAATTCTAAGGGGACTGAAAATAACACGCAGGGGTAATTGGGTCAATTTATGAACAATAAGATACAAAAAGGCCAAAAGCCAGCTGCCACTTTTGAAGTGCTGGGAGCAAAAGCAGAGTAACATGCACGATCCCTGCACACAGCCACACCAAGCAGGTGTCAGACCACCTCCGTGGCTCCCCCAGCCTGACCCCCAGGTGTGCCCCTATCCTCACCCCATTTAAGGGGCCAACTTGCCGCCTCCTTGGGGAGTGAGCAAGGGTACCTGTTACTCACAGAGCAAGTCCCAATAAAGCCTGGACCAAACTTCTCATCTGGCCTGTTATCAATTTCCATTGATTAAAGAGTTCAAGAACTCAGGTGGTATCAAGCTGAAATGAGAAGTTACAGTCTCTAGCATCGGTTTGTTTCTTCCATAATTATGACTAGAAGGATGGGCCTCATACCTATAAATCAGGGTTCACCTGGGTCTCCCAGTCTCTTGAGACTAGTACCAGTTCCTGAAGCTACATCATGGAGTAACAGAGAACTTTCTCCAATGTCTGCACAGACAGCAAGTGCTTCATTCTCAGGTCCCCTCTGCCTGAGGCTCCACTGAACTTTCCTGGATTCAGTCTCCTTTCACATCGTTGTCTGCAAGTCCCTCTTCACACAGCATCCTGAGGTTACCAAAGTCAGTGGTAGTTTTAAGGAAAGAGGCAAAGCCTGAAGGGTGTGTTTACATGACAAGAAGGAACGCAATTTGCTATGAAACATGAAAAACCTCTTAAATGTGTGCTAGCTTCCCTTCCCCTCATCCTTCTCCCCTGCCAGTGCTCACAGAAAACAAGTTCATTGGGTACCTTTTTTCTTAGTCTCTTCATTCATTTATATCTCGCCCACCTCTTTTCCAATCAGAAAGAAAAAAGAATCAAAAAGTCATCAGACAATGGAGAAACAGACAATAGACTTATGGACACGGGGAGAGGGGAGGAGAGGGTGAGATGTTGGAAAGAGTAACATGGAAACTTACATTGCCATATGTAAAATAGACAGCAATGGGAATTTGCTGTATGTCTCAGGAAACTCAAACAGGGGCTCTGTATCAACCTAGAGGGATGGGGTGGGGAGAGAGATGGGAGGGAGGGTCAAAAGGGAGGGGATATATGTATACCTATGGCTGATTCATGTTGAGGTTTGACAGAAAACAACAAAAGTCTGTAAAGCAATTATCCTTCAATTAAAAAATAAATTATTTAAAAAAAATTTTTTTTTAAGTCATCAGATTTCCTCCTATTGAGTAGCTCTTGATGGTGATTGGGTGCTCTGGACACTCATGTCCTGCGATTTCACCTCCTAGCTCAAGTCGTCCACCAAGATGTTTCCCTCAGAATATCTCCTTCCCTCAATGGAAACCTCATCCTTGCTGTACCGGTGGCTCTTCCTAGGCCAGAGGTCTTGGAGGATGCTTACTCAATTTGTCTTACTCATCTTAGGAACATCCAGCTCCCAGTCTGTGTCCAACAAGCCTTCTACATATATGTGCTCTTGCAACCATCACAGGAAAATTATATTGCATGCAAGTTCACACAGTAAATAATACCTTAGTGTAACCTGGTTCCATATTAACTTGCAGGAACTTATATTTCCTTCAGTGTTTACAGGACTTAAGGAACATGGAACTTCAAAAAAATAATGCAAAATATAGCATCATATTATACCTTAGCCCACACTCCCACACCTACGGTGTTCCATACAACACATTGTGTATGGCATGCCACATCTCAGAACACACCATCTACATAACTCCCACTGGGTCACATGCCACCTTGAACATCACACCCCATAACCTCTACCATCCTAACACACCACACTGCACCACCGAGCAGAGCACACACTACCCTACCATCCACAACAGACCACATTACCCAACCACACAACACACCATGCCACTTCCAACACACATCCCCACACTAACCGTCACAACACACCTCACACCACGTCAACCTCTCCCACACCAAACATACAAACATAAATTATTCAAATGCTATGCATTTGGCACTGGCTCAACACTAAGTCAAAAACAAAAGGAAACACTGACCTTCAAGGCTATCTCATTCTTCTACTGCTTCAGATTAGAATACTGACCTAAACAAAAATTAGTGTGGACCTCAGGGACAGATTTTCATGTCCATACTTATTAAATACATGAATACTTAGAATGAAAACTGTAGTTACATAAACAAGCCAGAAAACTGCAATGGGAGAGGAAAAAACTTAAGCTGAATCCTGATCATTCTTTGGGTGATCAGAGTGACTTTTAAGATCATATGCTCATTTGTCCCCCAGTCGCTCTTCTCAGACCAGAGAGTATTTATCCAATATATTGTAAATATTACTTTGCTTGTCTTATTTTCCAACCCACTTGATGAGGACAGGAATCAAATGTTTTGCCCAGAATTTTTTCCAGCACTTGACATACAGTAGGCATTCACATAGTTTTTATTGATTCACAACTTTGAGGAGAGGGATTAACTTGTTATTGAAGTTATAAAAATATAATTTTGAGATGTATCTATTCTAAATTAAACAATATTGTTAAGGGATTTTCAAGCCTCTTTCAAGCCTTCTTCAAGCCCTTGCTCACTCATTTATTTTCATCCCCTTCAAATTTCATGGGAAATTTTAGGGCATTCAGTTTCAAACAGAGTTGTGTAACAGATTTCAAATTAAATAAGAGTAGCTTTCTCTGTGATTTAAAAATGGATAAGTTTCTAATCAATTATGCATATAGTTCACTTGGCTTGTCCTTCATAGTGTAGAATTTCTAATGGTGTTTAAAGTTGGGAAAACCATGAACAGCCTCTCTACCATATGCTATCGTTTTCTTTAATTACAGTCCTATTTGGTTTCTTAATGAAGTAAAAATAAAATCCAATATATAAATGTTATGACATTTAGGGATATCTAATTCATGTTCTCATCCTGTGATTGATTTTCTTAATGAAGAATTAGAGTGGGTTAAGTCCTTTAAAACCAAATATATTCTAACCTACCTCAACATATCAGTTTCCAAATAATTGTATTTATATTTTCAAAGCCATTCAAGTATAGCATCTTACGGCTCCTATGAGGCCATCGTTCTAAGCACAGGTATCTTCATGAAAATGCAATCAATGTAATTCATCATGCACTTGAATTTGAAAAAAGGCCAGTCCAAACTGCACATTAACTCTAAAGGCAACTATACCAATTCTCATTTATCACAAAAATATTTTTTTCTGTCACCTCATTCTATTCATCTTTATGAGTCAGTGAATGGAAAATGAGACACTAGATATTACAAATAAAGTATCTTTAATAAATATGCAAGATTTGAAGTTTACATTTCCTAGTATTAAATAGTGATTATAACTATTTTAGTTTGAGTAATGCTATATTAGACTAGGTTTTTGAAATTTTGCACTTAAGAACATTTCAAAGAACCACAGTTTGAGAGAGATACACGAGAGGAAGATGAAGTAAATCGCTTTTTTGTTTTGTTCCTCTTGATGTAACTTTTTAAAATCTCCCTGAGAATGGCAAGTGAAACTGACTAGCATACATGTTTTTACATCAATATATTATGCCCTAATACACATGTCAATAGAAGTATTGCACAGAATTCTACAATTTTTCCCTGTGATTAATGTCCTTGTATAGCCTCTTCTATTGAAAGTGGGAGGTATACGACAGAATATGATTAGGTTGTATTATATGGCACAATTGACTTTTTAAAAAGGATATGATCCTCCCTGGATCTGACCTGATCAGATGAATCCTAAAAATAGACTAGGGTCTTCCTGGAGAAAAGATTTAAAACACATGAAGGAAAACTGAAAGAGTCTCTGTTGGTGGCTTTGAAGATGGAGGCAGCCACATGGCAAGTTAACCCAAATGTACCAAAGCCTAAAAGAAAGAATAAAAACTATAAAATTTTTTAAATACTATAAAAAATAAAAAATAATACATAGGAGAAAAAAATTTCTATAATTCGGCTTATGCAAAACTCTTTTAGATACAACATGAGAAACACCATTTATAAATGATAAAATGATAAATTGGACTTTATCAAAATTAAGACTTTTATGTTTTAAGAGATACCTAGATAATCTAAAAACAGGGATCAGATTAGTAGAAATTATTTGCAAGACAAGTATCTCATAAAAGACTTGTATCAAAAACTACAAAGAATTCTTAAAACCAGGAAATATGAAAACCTGATTAAAAATGAAAAAAAAAGTTGTAGAATTGATATTTTACCCCCAAAAAAGACAGATTCATGATTAATAAGCATTATGTTAAGTGGAAAAAGTCAGACATAAAGACAATACATTATACATTTCCATTTATAGGAAATGCTTCCACACATAGGAAATATCTAGAAAAGGAAAATCTATAGAGACATAAGCAGATTTTTGTTTGCCTAGCACTCGGAGTGGAAACAGAAATTGACTCCAAATGGACACAAGGAAACTTTGGGGGGAGATGGAAATATGCAATTATGAAACTATCTGCAAAACTCTGTAAATCTGGCAAAAAAAATATTGTACACTTAAAATGGGTAAAGTTTGTGATATGTGAATTTATTGTTGTTGTTGTTCAGTCGCTAAGTCATATCCGACTCTTTGTGACCCCACGGACTGCAGTACACCAGGCTCCTCTGTCCTCCACTATCTCCCAAAGTTTGCCCAAATCCATGTCCATTGAGTCAATAATGCTGTCTATTTCATCCTCTGCTGCTCCCTTCTCCTTTTGCCTTCAATGTGAATTATACCTCAATAATACTGCTTCAAAAAAAGAAACCACACAGGTAGTAGATATTACACAAACAGTAACTTGCAAATGTTGGCATTTCTGTCTGCACAACCAAGGCCCTGCTACACGGTTTCCATAAATATACCAAGGTCCATGAGTTATACTTTCGGCCTTGGAGTCTCTAAAGTGTTTTCCTGTCACTGAAGCATTTTGCATTTCTTTTGCTTGTCACAGTTACCAACAGTTAGGATACGCAGATGAAAGCACGCTGTACTTGTCGGTCACAGTGTTAACGATGCCATTTAAGGGTGTGGTGCACCTGCTTAAAGACTGATTCCTGGCTAACAGCCTGGGGTGGGAGGAGAACAATTACATACTGAATTAGACTGACAGCGAAACCTTTATTATTAATACAGGCAGAAACTTATATTGACAATCATGCCAATGAAAGGAGTCGGTTGAGATAAGTTCATTGACCCAAAGTACAACATGATTTTTTGCAAATACATTTATATATTTGCAAAGAAAGAAATCTTAAGTATTTCCTTCTCTTGAGGGATACTATTAATAATTAATATTGTTAGTAGTTCATCAACAGAAGTATCAATTAGACATACATTAGAGAATTTGCTAGAAGTTTCTCTTTGCCTCTGACATTAAGCAGGCAAACTGACTATTCTGCTTCTAGCTTATGCTGAAAATACAAATTAGGTCTGATTGAATAACAGTAAATTGGAAAGCTTAGTTTATAGCTTTCAAAATCATATTTAGCCCTGTTAATGTGTCCCTAGGGCAAATTCCCTTCAGGGTATATTAAATTTATATGGTATTAAATAATGACTTGTGAATCGCAAGCTACGTGTATTAGCAATAGAGAAAAAAAATAGACACAATATTGAAATCACATTACATGAGATGTGTTTCCTGTATATTCAGAAACTAGTATCATTTTTTCTTGATTCCATGGGTAATGAAACAGTTGAATACTTATAAACCAACTGCCTATGTTTATCTGAAAACCTGCTCTTTAAAAATAGAAATTCCTATAGGACATGTGTTTTTCAGTTTTTTCATTTTAATATTTTCCCTTAAATCGACTCAAATTAATAACAAAAAGACAATAAACCAAAATATCATGTACAATAATTGACACCAAAACATTAAGTTGAATTAGAATTACTATATCTCACTAACAGTAGATTTCAAATGAACATTGGTTTGGTTAAAGATAAAATTTTGTTTCCTACCTGAAAATAAAGCAATTTTGAAAAAAAAAGTGGTAAGTATTTTAGTAGTACATAATTATACCTCACAATTGATAAACTTGATAAAAAATGTTACAGACTACATAAAATTTGGCTGATAGTATATGATAGCAAAATGTAGAAAAGAGTAAAATATATTAGATTTCTATTATGTTGTTAGATGGCAATAAGTTGTCTGGAGTCTAGAACTAGGACATTGTTTCAAAAACAATTTCTCTTGAAACAATGTGTAAATGTATTATACAAAGCAAGGACTTCATCTATCTTTATCTTCTCTTCTACGTCTGAAGTAACACCTTTTTCAAACATTTTTCTTTTCAAGTTCTTTATGTGGATATGACTTAGATCTATTAAAATATTAAATACAAAAGATTAGACTACTGAGCAATTATTTTCTCACTCCTCATTTGATCTGGGTTTTGTTACAGGCAAATAGTAAAATTACTCTGACTGTATCTCTCAATGTTGGTCTCCTGATTATATGAAACAGCTAACCCAAAATGTTTTGCTTTAACAAGGGGAACCATTTCCTCCTGCATGACAAGGAACTATAATTTGTGAGCAGATAAATCATGGAAGAAACTATTGGGGACATTTGTTAGAAACTGGTGATAAAACCCTCCTGTAGTGCTATTGGCCTCAGAACTGAAGTATCCTTGAAATATATACTCATACTCAATAATAAAAGTATACAGGATAAGTATGGTTCTTGACCTAAAGATTCGCTGTGCAGACTGTAGACAGTATTGTGCATTCAGCATAGTTGATGCTCTAGCTGCTGCCACTGTTCTAAATTGCAATTACAAGACCTATAAAATAGAGAGACTTACTGGTGTTCAAATTATCCTTCAGCTCAATTTTTTTTTTAATTTAATTCATTCTGTTTTAAACACAGTCATAAAATTAAGTAGACATAAACCAAAAGTTTGAATAACAGGGAAGGGTTGATGAAAACTTTCATGAGTCACAGAACACCTGTATCTCACAGTTTTAACTATAAGAACTTAAAAACTACATGTTTGTATATTTATTTAATAAATAATTTTATAGAATTACTGCTATACATAAATAAATAAGAACTCCAGTTTGGAAAATGGCCAAGCTCAACCCTGAGAACAACCTTCTAATTGAGAACAATTAGAAAACTGCAAAAAAAGTTAATAAATTATGTGTGAAGGCATCAAAGAATTAAGGAGATAACAAAAAAAAATTAAAGGGTAGAAGCCCGGCATAAGAAACTTAGTGAGATAAACCCAAAATTAAAGTCCATATTTATCACAGAAATTGATGTTGATTTTAGAAGTGCCTAAAAACAAGACTTTTGACAGATTTACAACTTTAGGAGTATGAAAAAATAATTAAGGAACTTCCAAGTAGAGAAAAGCTTAGTAAATCACAAACGCTTATCCAATAAGAGAAGGATATTAAAAAGCAGAGACACTACTTTGCCAACAAAGATCCATCTAGCCAAAGCTATGTAGTCATGTATGGATATGAGAGCTGGACTATAAAGAAAGTTGAGCACCAAAGAATTGATGCTTTTGAACTGTGGTGTTGGAGAAGACTCTTGAGAGTCCCTTGGACTGCAAGGAGATCCAACCAGTCCATCCTAAAGGAAATCAGTCCTGGGTGTTCATTGGAAGGACTGATGCTGAAGCTGAAACTCCAATACTTTGGCCACCTGATGCAAAGAACTGACTGATTGGAAAAGACCCTGATGCTAGGAAAGATTCAAAGTGGGAGGAGAAGGGGATGACAGAGGATGAGATGGTTGGATGGCATCACCAACTTGATGGACATGAGTTTGAGTAAACTCCAGGACTTGGTGATGGACAGGGAGGCCTGGTGTACTGCATGCAGTCCAAGGGGTCGCAAAGAGTTGGACACTACTGAGCAACTGAACTGAACTGAAGCTAGAGATACATCAACCTTCATTAGATCAATGATTCTTTGTGACCCTACCTTTCATTCAAAACAAACTTAAAACCTCTCTGGAGAAACAGTGTATTTTTCTAGGGTGCAAATTAATTTGACAACTTCTTATTCAAAATATATATCACTGGATGTTTTGCATGTGTGCGTGGTAAGCACGTCAATCATGCCTGACTCTTTGAGACCCTATGGATTATAGCCGAGCAGGCTCCTCCATCCATGTGACTGTCCAGGCAAGAATACTGAAGTGGGTTGCCATGTCCTCCTCCAGGGGATCTTCCCGACCCAAGGATCAAACTCGATTGAATATTTTAAAAAGTCACTATTAGCAGATGATACTAATCCCAAAGAAAGGCAATGCCAAAGAATGCTCAAACTACCACACAATTGCACTCATCTCACACGCTAGTAAAGTAATGCTCAAAATTCTCCAAGCCAGGCTTCAGCAATACGGGAACCATGAACTTACAGATGTTCAAGCTGGTTTTAGAAAAGGCAGAAGAACCAGAGATCAAATTGCCAATATCCGCTCGATCATGGAAAAACCAAGAGAGTTCCAGAAAAACATCTATTTCTGCTTTATGGACTACGCCAAAACCTTTGACTGTGTGGATCACAAAAAACTGTGGAAAATTCTGAAAGAGATGGGAATAACCAGACCACCTGACCTGCCTCTTGAGAAATCTGTATGCAGATCAGGAAGAAACAGTTAGACTGGACATGGAACAACAGACTGGTTCCAAATAGGAAAAGGAGTATGTCAAGGCTGTATATTGTCACCCTGCTTATTTAACTTCTATGCAGAGTACATCATGAGAAATGCTGGACTGGAAGAAGCACAAGCTGGAATCAAGATTGCTGGGAGAAATATCAATAACCTCAGATATGCAGATGACACCACCCTTATGGCAGAAAGTGAAGAGGAACTCAAAAGCCTCTTGATGAAAGTGAAAGTGGAGAGTGAAAAAGTTGGCTTAAAGCTCAACATTCAGAAAACTAAGATCATGGCATCTGGTCCCATCACTTCATGGGAAATAGATGGGGAAACAGTGGAAACAGTGTCAGGCTTTATTTTGGGGGGCTCCAAAACCACAGCAGATGGTGATTGCAGCCATGAAATTAAAAGACGCTTACTCCTTGGAAGGAAAGTTATGACCAACCTAGATAGCACATTGAAAAGCAGAGACATTACTTTGCCAACAAAGGTCCGTCTAGTCAAGGCTATGGTTTTTCCAGTAGTCATGTATGGATGTGAGTTGGACTGTGAAGAAGGCTGAGCGCCAAAGAATTGATGCTTTTGAACTGTGGTGTTGGAGAAGACTCTTGCGAGTCCCTTGGGCTGCAAGGAGATCCAACCAGTCCATTCTAAAGGAGATCAGTCCTGGGTGTCATTGGAAGGACTGATGCTAAAGTTGAAGCTCCAATACTTTGGCCACCTCATGCGAAGAATTGACTCATTGGAAAAGACTCTGATGCTGGGAGGGATTGGGGGCAGGAGAAGGGGACGACAGAGAATGAGATGGCTGGATGGCATCGCTGACTCGATGGACGTGAGTCTGAGTGAACTCTGGGAATTGGTGATGGACAGGGAGGCCTGGCGTGCTGCGATTCATGGGGTTGCAAAGAGTTGGACACAACTGAGTGACTGAACTGAACTGAACTGAACTAAGTGACAAAATCAAGAAAGCAACAGAGAATACAAATAAATCTGCACAGGACTCAGGTAATTGAATTATCATTATTTTTAAAATAACTGCATGATATGTTTAAAGAGTTAAAATTCAGATCAAAAACTTTTGCATAGAACAATACAAAAGAACACAAAAAGAATTCACTTAATGAGAAATTATCAATTATTGACACTAAAAACAATGAATGTGCTCGATAGCAGATTATACAAACCTAAGGAGGAAATCAATTATCCAAACACAGTAAATAAAATAAAATGGCCAAATCAAGTGATAGAAGGGAAAAGAGTAAAAGTAGGTTGTAAGCTACTATGGGGGTGAAAAGAGTTCACATGTTACTAGAAAACTAAAAGAATAGAAAGAACATGGCAGAAAAAAAGATTGGCTGAGAATTTTCCAAAATTGATAACATATTCAAGAAGCTGCAGGCAAAGAAGAAGAAGAGGAAAAAGGATTAAACAAACAATAATCAAACAAATAATTATAGGCAGATATTTTTGAAAGCTATTTGAATTCTTTGAAAACCAAATAAATTGAAAAAAATTAAGTATTTGTGGAAATAACATCCAGCACCTTCAAAGAACCAAGAGTAAGTCTTACAACAAACTTCTCAACAAAAATTATGGAAACCCAGACACAGAAGGAAATCTCCAAAGTGGTATTTTTTAAATGCCATATGGTATTTTTTTCTGAGTGAAAGTGCAAACAGTTGGGTGAATCTAAATGAATGTGGACTGTATAAAATGATAATAATTAGGCATTGTGATATTTAAAGTATATAATACCAAAAATTAAAATGTTTGAGAACAATAATAGATCGAGTTCATATACTTCAAGAATTTTGTTTTCTCTGGGAAGTATGGAAAATTTTTAAAATGTTAACTTTTATAAGTTAGCTACATATGTAGCATGAATCTCTGCTTCTCTAGAAAATTACTGAAACAATTTTCAAGGATGGTATACCTTAAAAAAATCACAGAGGAATGACTGATTCATGTTGATGTTTGGTAGAAACCAACACAATGCTGTAAAGCAATTATCCTTCAGTTAAAAAATAAAAAAATTTTAAATTTTAAGAAGTAATTAATTTTTAAAAATCATAGAGGAGAAAAGACAAAAGAAAATATAACTTTAAACTTATGAATGTAGAGGAAAAGAAACAATGAATAGGTAAGTGAAATAAAAACAGTAATTCAAGACATATAGGTAGCCAAGAGTCACATGAAAAGATGCTCAACATTGCTGATCTCCAAGGAAATGCAAATTAAAGCCACAATGAAATGTTACCTCACTGTCAGAAAGACAGGAAACAACAAGTGTTGACAAGGGTCTAGAGAGACAGGAAGCACCCAGTACACTGTTCGTGGGAATGTAAATTGGTGCAACCACTATGGAAAACAGTACTGAGTTCCCTCAAAAAATTAAAACTAGAACTACCATATAATCCAGTAATTTTCCTCCAGGGTATTTATCCAAAAGAAAATAAAAATACAAATTTGAAAAGATACGTGCACGCTAAGTTCACAGCAGCATTATTTACAATAGCCAAGATACAGAGGCAACCTACGTGTCCATCAACAGATGAATGAATTAAGAAGATATGAAACACAATGAAATGTTACTGTCAGAGAGAAGAATAAAATTTTGCCATTTGCAACAACATGAATAGACCTGGGGGGTACTATGTTTAGTGAAATAAGTAAGATATAGACAAGTATTACATATTTCCACTTAAATGTGGAATCTGAAAAATAAAGCAAACAAACAGGAACAGACTCACAGATACAGAAAACTAACTAATGGTTACCAGTGGTAACTAGAGGGCCAAAATAGGTGAAGGGGATTGAGAGGTACACACTGCTGGCCATAAAATAAATAAGTTACAAGGATGTAATATATAGCACAGGAAATATAGCCATACATTAGAATAATTTTATATGGGGTATGATCTATAAAAATAAAGCATCACAAAGCTTTAATCTTCAATCTTGTATTCTGTAAATCAATCAACTATATTTCAATAAATATATACAATACAAAACAATTGGGAGAATTAAAGGAAAATAGAAAATCCATCATTTATGTGACATTCTAACTGATCCTAGCATCTAATTACAGGAGGGCATGGCAACCCACTCCAATACTCTTGCCTGGAGAATCCCATGGACAGAGGAGCCTGGTGGGCTATGGTCAATAGGGTTGCAAAGAGTCGAACATGACTGAAGCAACTTAGCATAGCACACAGTATCTAATTAAAGAAGCCAACTAAATTTAGCAATACTAGGGATCCCTTCAAGAAAATCAGAGATACCAAAGGAACATTTCATGCAAAGATGAGCTCGATAAAGGACAGAAATGATATGGACCTAACAGAAGCAAAAGATATTAAGAAGAGATGGCAAGAATACACAGAAGAACTGTACAAAAAAGATCTTCATGACCCAGATAATCACAATGGTGTGATCACTGACCTAGAGCCAGACATCCTGGAATGTGAAGTCAAGTGGCCCTTAGAAAGCATCACTATGAACAAAGCTAGTGGAGGTGATGGAATTCCAGTTGAGCTATTCCAAATCCTGAAAGATGATGTTGTGAAAGTGCTACAATATGCCAGCAAATTTGGAAAAC
Source organism: Bubalus bubalis (assembly GCF_019923935.1). Classification (NCBI taxonomy): domain Eukaryota; kingdom Metazoa; phylum Chordata; class Mammalia; order Artiodactyla; family Bovidae; genus Bubalus; species Bubalus bubalis. The sequence continues at coordinate 2,962,933 of NC_059174.1, read as the reverse complement.
TCAGCAGTGGCCACAGGACTGGAAAAGGTCAGCTTTCATTCCAATCCCAAAGAAAGGCAATGCCAAAGAATGCTCAAACTACCGCACAATTGCACTCATCTCACATGCTAGTAAAGTAATGCTCAAAATTCTCCAAGCCAGGCTTCAGCAATATGTGAACCGTGAACTTCCTGATGTTCAAGCTGGTTTTAGAAAAGGCAGAGGAACCAGAGATCAAATTGCCAACATCCGCTGGATCATAGGAAAAGCAAGAGAGTTCCAGAAAAACATCTATTTCTGCTTTATTGACTATGCCAAAGCCCTTGACTGTGTGGATCACAATAATCTGTGGAAAATTCTGAAAGAGATGGGAATACCAGACCACCTGACCTGCCTCTTGAGAAATTTGTATGCAGGTCAGGAAGCAACAGTTAGAAATGGACATGGAACAACAGATTGGTTCCAAATAGGAAAAGGAGTTCGTCAAGGCTGTATATTGTCACCCTGTTTATTTAACTTCTATGCAGAGTACATCATGAGAAACGCTGGACTGGAAGAAACACAAACTGGAATCAAGATTGCCGGGAGAAATATCAATAACCTCAGATATGCAGATGACACCACCCTTATGGCAGAAAGTGAAGAGGAACTCAAAAGCCTCTTGATGAAAGTGAAAGAGGAGAGTGAAAAAGTTGGCTTAAAGCTCAACATTCAGAAAACTAAGATCATGGCATCTGGTCCCATCACTTCATGGCAAATAGATGGGGAAACAGTGGAAACAGTGTCAGACTTTATTTTTCTGGGCTCCAAAATCACTACAGATGGTGACTGCAGCCATGAAATTAAAAGACGCTTACTCCTTGGAAGGAAAGTTATGACCAACCTAGGCAGCATATTCAAAAGCAGAGACATTACTTTGCCAACAAAGATTCGTCTAGTCAAGACTATGGTTTTTCCTGTGGTCATGTATGGATGTGAGAGTTGGACTGTGAAGAAGGCTGAGCACCAAAGAATTGATGCTTTTGAACTGTGGTGTTGGAGAAGACTCTTGCGAGTCCCTTGGACTGCAAGGAGATCCAACCAGTCCATTCTGAAGGAGATCAGCCCTGGGATTTCTTTGGAAGGAATGATGCTAAAGCTGAAACTCCAGTACTTTGGCCACCTCATGCGAAGAGTTAACTCATTGTTAAAGACTCTGATGCTGGGAGGGATTGGGGGCAGGAGGAGAAGGGGACGACAGAGGATGAGATGGCTGGATGGCATCACTGACTCGATGGACGTGAGTCTGAGTGAACTTCGGGAGTTGGTGATGGACAGGGAGGCCTGGCGTGCTGCGATTTTTGGGGTCGCAAAGAGTTGGACATGACTGAGCGACTGATCTGATCTGATAGAACAGTTGAATAAAAATAATTTTCAAATTGGTAAACTTAACTCATATACTGAATACTATGCCCCAAAACTTTAGGATATATCTAGTTTTTCCTCTATTTCCAATCATATCCTGAGATATAAAACAAGTCCTAAACTCAGAATTGATTATTGATGTGTAGTAAATAGTCTTGCACTATAGAATAATTAGGCTTAAAATTTAGTAACAAAAATATAACTAGAAAATTCCCTTATATATTAAATTTCTATTTAACCTACAGATCAAAAAGGAATCATAATTTAAATTCTATTATACTTGTAAATGACATGTTAGTTTTAAAACATGGCCTCAACTATCTATGATATCTTTTTCTTAACTAAAATATAGTTGATTTACCATGGTGCTGACATCTCTCTTATCAAGAAGTGAGATCCACAGGCCTTCCACTTGAATTTGGGCTCTGTGTTTTACCAATGAAATAAGATGGAAGAAGGTTACTGTACCAGCTTATGGTCCCTGTTGTTGGAAGCCAGTAGGTTCTACTTTGTTCCTCTGGATACTCCCTCTAGGACCTCAGACACCACCCTGTAAGGAAGCTGAAACAGTCTTGGCAAAGACTCGGGTGGAGATACCCATGTGGAGGGGAACAAAAGCACCTCCTTGTCAGCCACCTTGAATGAGCCATTCTAAGACTGCTATTTGCTCCCACTCAAGGCACATGGCAGAGAGACAATTATAATTCACTGAGCCCTCACCAAATTGCAGACTCATGAACTAAATAAGTGACTGATGTAGAAACCAAAAACTACTTGCTATCAGCAAAATATGCCGTTTAAGGAGGGGAGGGTGGAAGAGTATGACTCTCATGTGGTTAGCAGTTAACTAAATCAGAATCCCCCAAAAGATCTTATTTTGGTAGGCATGCTTACAGTGCATCTTGTCCCATCAGCCAGTTAGATGCCCAAATTCTGTGTGACACAGCTTTCTTTTTAGCTGAAACACTAAACACATGTTTAAGGATGGCAGAATAATTGGTAGCACTTGATTGCCCACTTCCTTCCGAGAATTTATGGACATTGTTTATGTGCTGTAACCTTGTACAAGTGAATCCAAAGCCAGGGAATTCAACTCAAGAATAACCTGAAAGAGTGTGACATAAAAGTTGGCATTTTTAATTTTCTCACATATGCAAGTGAACAAGCAACTGAATTTTTCAAAAAAAAACAAGATGATGTTGGAAAAAATAAACACGTATTAATAGTATAAGAGATCTGCTTTCATAGAATGTGGGTTAAAGCCATTGACCCCTTCATAGGGTATCTCTCATCATTAAAAAAAATTAAGATGTTTGAAACTTGTTAGAAAACAAGCCCAAATTTGTAATGTCTATCTTGGACTTTCATATTTTGAAGACAGTTTGACAAATTATGATAAACAACATTCTAAAGATTAAAAAGAGAAGTTAGAAAGCAAGTATTAAAAGTAAGTGGCTGTCAAAGATTTGGATCAGTTCCCAGCTTGTCAAAAGCAGTAGGTGATGAAGATTTTCAACTGATACACTAACTGCGTATGCAGTTGCTCAGTCGTGTCTGACTCTTTGCAGTCCCACGGACTGTAGCCTGCCAGGCTCCTCTGCCCATGGAATTTTCTAGACAAGAATCCTGAAGGTTGGGGTACCATTTCTTACTCCAGGAGATCTTTCCAACCCAGAGATCAAATCCACATCTCTTGCATTGGCAAGTAGATTCTTTACCACTAGTGACACTTGGGAAGTCTGAGTTATACCTAATTATGAACCAATGTGAGTGCAAAGTACAAGCGTGAAAGAATAAGATGAGAAATTTTCATTTACATTTCAAGAGGGAAGAGATGGGCTCCTCGACATTATCAGCAGTTCACTGATAAATTCTGTATCAATTTCACAACTATCTCAGAGCTCTGAAACATTTCATAACTTTCAATTTAGTCTTCAGACTATAGAAACCCCCAAATTTCTGTGTAAAAGTCTGCATAGTCTCAGAATTTATAATCCTTGGTTAGATTCTCTTTTCTAAATTTAAAAATATGTTGCCTCCTTTGCTATTTCCATTTCAGAGTTCAATATATTCACTACCCCCTATACTTTAGGCAGAGCATAAAGGGAATTAATTCTAAATTTAAGAAAACTAGACACAATTCTTAAATTTTTGTGAAGGAAAGCAAGCTGTGTTGTTTATGGTTACACACTATGAATCTGTTTGTCTTCTCTTGATATCTTCAATAGCAAAGTATTACATAATAGCAAAGTATTAAAGTACTTGCCCTATATAATACTGCTAACTATATACAACCATTTTCAAAATGTGCAACAGCAGCATGATCACTTTCATAGCTCCAACTTTGTATTTCAATTTGATATATATATTCTTATAGATTATAGACAGATATTTGGATAGACAGATAAATGGCAACTCACTTTCTCATTGTCAGTAATATCCATTTGACAAACACGCTATATTATCCATATATTTCATATGTGTTCATAGCATGTTCATAACGTGTTACAGCCCAGGACTTGTAGGCAGTTTGCTAGAGTGCTTGTCAACTGCTTCTCCAAACAAATGCATTTACTAAGAGTGAGTGGAGATACTTCTTACATCTTAAGCTAATTTTGCTTGATATGTATGAAATGTAATTATGAAAGTGAAGGTGTTAGTCACTCAGCCCTGTCCTACTCTTTGCGACCCCATGGACTCTAGCCCGCCAGGCTCCTCTGTCCATGGAATTCTCCAGGCAAGAATACTGAAGTGGGTTGCCATTTCCTGCTCCAGGGGATCTTCCTGACCCAGGGATCAAACCCAGTCTCCCGCATTGCAGGCAGATTCTTTACCATCTGAGCCACCAGGGAAGCTTGATATATATGAAATGTAATTAAATTAGAACAAAATTAAAATGAAAAAAAAAGAAATCTGAGGGAGAGATGATACCTATTTCTTTCAAGAAAAGTAACTTGAATACTTTACTGCTAAGTCACTTCAGTCGTGTCCGACTCTGTGCGACCCCATAGACGGCAGCCCACCAGGCTCCCCCGTCCCTGGGATTCTCCAGGCAAGAACACTGGAGTGGGTTGCCATTTCCTTCTTCAATGCATGAAAGTGAAAAATGAAAGTGAAGTCGCTCGGTCGTGTCCGACTCTTCGCGACCCCATGGACTGTAGCCTACCAGGCTCCTCCGCCCATGGGATTTTCCAGGCAAGAGTACTGGAGTGGGGTGCTTTAGGAAGACGCAATAAAGAAACATAATGTAATAATGCTTTCAAATTAGACATGAATGACAGTCTAGGACACGCTGAGGAATGCAAATAGAAAGATTTTGCTCTTAGAGGGTTACACAAGTCTCTTTAATCTATTACTTTAAAAAAGTGCCATTCGGAGGTGGGGATGGGGGGTTGTTTAGTAGGAACAGCCTTTCAGATTTGCAAAACAAAAAAGTTCTGTTTCATGACAAGGTGAATATACTTAACATATTGAGTTGTACACTTTTTTAAAGTCAAACTAGGTATCACAGATAACAGAATTATAGGCATATTTTTCTCAAGAATTACAATCAACTGAACACTGTTCTTTAAAAAAAAAAAAAATTGGTTCTACACAAAAAGACTCACAAATAAATAATGTGCATGTGTGTGATTTTGAGTGAACACAAAACATTAGTTTCACATGAACATTTTTAGGTTTTCCTCTTTAACCAACACAATTGAGTCTAATGTTATTGTGCATAAGACACTTGCACAGGCTATTAAATCTGAGCACGCTGTCTTTCTAAACTTGGTGTAGAGTTTTCAAACGACATTTCTTGATTGGAGTCCTAGGCTATTGAGGCAGAGTGCAGACCTGTAGCGGTGGGGGTGGGGGTGAGGAGGGAGATGGGGGGTTGGAGGGAGGGTACATGTGAGATGCAAGAGAAGACAGGAGACTCCAGGACTCGAAATGCAGGCTTTCAATTCCTCTTTAACCAGAAAGCTCTGGTTTCGTCTGGTACATATTGGGTGCCAGGTGAGAGGTCACTAGAAAACAAAAACTTCTATGGGTTTTAAAAGTTTGAGAAACATGGTTTTAAACGTCAAAAGACAAGGAGATGGAATAGCACATGCTTATTATCTGCCAAGAAACTATGCTAGGCCTTTTTAAAGTGCAGGTATTGTTTGTTTAATTTTCACAGGAAATTTAAGACAGAGTTATTGTTATCTAATTTTGCTGAGAGAAAATATGCCTCAATTACATTAATTAAGTCAGGCAGAATCACACTGCTTATAGGAAAAGTAAGGCATTTGATAAACAAGTCTGTTTTCAAACGGAGTTTTATAACTCTTCTCTGTTACCTTTTTCTAAATATAACTTAATACATTTTACCAAGTATCTTCGCTAATTGACAGATTTCTCATCATCGATTCTGCGGAAGATCTCATTTTTTGTTCTGAATCAAGGTATCTTGAAAGAACAAACTCACCACAAATCCAGGAAGAAGGACCTATGTTTCTAGGCAGAAAATCGATGACTTTAGCTAGAAACCCAGGGGTTCATTTCACTGAGATAAATTTTTATAAAAACAAAATCATAAAAAGATTTCTTTACAACTTAGCTATTTTGGGAGTAAGAAACTTGATTACTTTGCTTTCACTGCACAAAGAGGAAAGGCCAAGGGCAAAGAACATTGCTGAAGCCCCTTATACAAGTTCCATGATCTTTAGCTTGCTGATTTACTTCCGGTTTTACAGCCATGCATGCAGTTTTGTCACACAAATTCACATATAAATTATCATCTTATAAATAAATTATTCAGAGACAAACTCTTAGAATTCGATGTTTATGATTTTTGTTTCTCTTGGACAAATCATAGCATCATGGGTCAGTGTCTGCTCTACATTTTTATTACTGATAGCTTTCCACTCTTGGGGGGAAAAAACTGAAGTAACAAAATATAAGGGACAGAATGCAACAAAAAACAAGTCCCACAAACCCTAAAATTTTTTGTCTATATCACTGTGCAACCAAAGACGGAATAGCTCTTTGTTCTATAACAATACAGGTACATGATCTTGATGATTCAACAAAGGAAAGGGGAAAGGGCACTCTCAAACCAAAGTAAAGAATTTTGAATGTAATGCCTTCGCTTGCAGTCTCACACAGGCACCGACAAAAGTGCCATTTGTAGTGGGGAGGGGGGCATGTTTTAAGAAAAGAAAATAGCTTTTCAAAGGCTGTTTCTCGCTTTAAATGTTGTTTAAAAGCTTTTTAAAACGCAGCTTTTTTCTTCTCCTTAGGCATCAACAGGAGATAATTGCCTTAGCATGCTTTTAAATAATCCTGTTTAAGACACAAAGTAGCATGGAAGCCTGTGCTTGGAAAACTTTTTACTTAACTGGATTGTGTGGGTGTGGATCTGGGGTCAGACAGGGAACCTCTCTACAAATAACAACACTTCGGATTTTCTTTTAGGATGATTTTTTTTTTTAATTTATCTTTTAAATTGTCAAACAGTAAAATTGACTCTTTTTTTCTGGTGAACACATCTGTGGATTTTGACACATATATAGATTCATGTTACTACCACCATGCTCAGGATACAGAATAATTCTATCACCCTGGGGTCAGGGGTGGGAAACCTATGCTATCCTTTTATAAGTCACAACTTTCTCTTTTCCCTTAAGCCCTGGTAAACTGCTGATCCGTTCATTACATACTTCCATCTTTTTGAGAATGTCAGATAGAGTTCAACATGTTTTGTCTGTGACTAAGGAAATAAGAAGGGGATGACAGAGGATGAGATGGTTGGATGGCATCCTACTCAATGGACATGAGTTGGAGTAAATTCCAGGAGATACTAAAGGACAAGGAAGCCTGGCGTGCTGCAATCCATGGGGTTGCAAAGAGTAGGACACAACTGAGCAACTGAACGACAACAAAGTTTTAGAAAAGACCAACTTGCAAGTTCATGACACTTGAGGGGTGTCATGATTCTTTCTGCACAGAAAATGAACTGAGGAAATGAGATCAGTTGTGAAATACAAAACTCTTGAGCCATCTATGGCAGCTGCTTACCCATTGTAAAATACTTTTATTTATTTATTTTTGGCTGTGCTGGGTCTTTGCTGCATCAGCTCTCTCTCTAGTTGTGGCAAGTGGGGCTGCTCTCCAGTTGCAGTGCACGTGTTCTCATTGTGGCGGCTTCTCTTGTTGTGGAGCACAGGCTCTAGGGTGCGTGGGCTTCAGGGTTGAGGCTCCCAGGTTCTAGAGCACAATCTCAATAGTTGTGGCACGTGGGCTTAGCTGCTCTGGGACATGTGCGATCTTCTGAGATCAGAGATCAAATCCGTGTCTCCTGCTTTGGCAGGTGGATTCTTTACCACTGGGCCACCAGAGAAGCCCTATCCATTGTTCTTTAGACCCTTGGAAGGATGCACGGGGACCTAGGCAAATTAGAACAGGGGGACATCCTTCTACGGAGGCAAAGCATTCAAGTTGTGCAGTGGCTGTGAGTTATGAGATCAGGACTAGAGGCATCCACCACTCTTTAGAATAACCACTGCATTAGTAGGCAGGATAAACTCTTGGGTATTTTTGTCACTCCAGCCTGCACTGAGCCCTTTCTTATCTGCAGCAAACCAGAACATGTTACGGTGCCACGTGGATACGAAGAAGAAAATCAAGCAATTTCATCTTAAAGCTGAAATCTAAATTTCCATTTCATTTAAATATAGTTGACCTTAAGGTTTATTAATTTTACTCTTCATTTTAAGAAACTTTAGGAAATGATATAAACCTAAATTAGCAAAAGATATTCAACTATTTTTAACATAATGAAAGAGCTGTTTGGGTCAGTTTCATAGTATTTTACGACCTAGAAAATAAAAACATTTTAGATCCTATTTGAGACATCCTCCCCCTCCAAAATTTAATACTGTAATGATTCTAACTAGATTGTATGAATTTGAGCATTGTAAAATGTTATGCATTCCTTGTTTTAGATTGCACTAGGGTGAGCAGATGTTCAACAATTTGAAGTCTGTTTAGAATCTTCCTACCTGCTGGGTTTAATTTCAGAAGGAAGCAACATTCTTGAAGATAGACAAAATGTTATTTGTTCTTTTATCCATGTACCATGTTGCACTAATTTTCATCATTTCCAGCCCTGTTTATGGCAGGTCATTTCTAGTATACCTAAAATCTAATTGTAATCCTTAGAAGGAATGGGTAAATTCTGTTCCTGTGTCTGGTAAATAAAATATTATGAAAATCATTTGAGGTATACAGCATGTACATATTGATGCCTGGTTTTGAGCTGAAAATGAAAACCCATAGATTTTCTACTCTATTAAATAAATGCTAAGACCTTAAAAAGAGTATTTATTCACCTTCTTTATAAGTTTGCCAAATACAAAATTAAATTATTTTATACCAATTTTATACCAATACAGATAGTGCTGCTGCTGCTGCTGCTGCTAAGTCGCTTCAGTCGTGTCCAACTCTGTGCGACCCCATAGACCGCAGCCCACAAGGCTCCCCCGTCCCTGGGATTCTCCAGGCAAGAACACTGGAGTGGGTTGCCATTTCCTTCTCCAATGCATGAAAGTGAAAAGTGAAAGTGAAGTCGCTCAGTCGTATCCGACTCTTCGCAACCCCATGGACTGCAGCCCACCAGGCTCCTCCGTCCATGGGATTTTCCAGGCAAGAATACTGGAGTGGGGTGCCATTGCCTTCTCCGATACTAGTGTATTCTAATTTTCTGTGCTTAGATCGCTAAAATACTTTCTATGCACACACTTATGCTTATAATGAATAATGGCTGGCTTCCTTTTACTTATTCTGTTCACTTCAGTGTCTGTATTACTGAACTGGTTGAGCTCTCCACTACCATGTTGAATGATGTGATGATAGCAGCCCTCCTTGTTTTATTCTCTTTCTTAAAATGAAATCTTTGGTATTTCAATATTAATGATTATTTGGGATTTTATAGATTCATACTACAGAAGTTTCTTTGGAGCGCAGTCTCATGCTCTGTGACAACCTAGGGGGTGGAATGGGATGAAGGGAGGGAGGGGATATATGTATGGTGATGACTGATTTGTGCTGTTATACAGCAGAAACCAACACAACATTGTAAAAAAAATTTTATAAATGTTTAAGATACTTAAAGATATATAGTTTGCAACACCTGAACCTACTTGGATCTTGATACAAACAGTTAAAAAATTATACAATTGGTGCAATCAAATTCTAACAAGCTATTTTGTCAATACTGACAAATTGATTCTAAAGTTTATATAGAGAAGCACAAAACCTAGAATAACTAACAAGTATCGAAGGAGAACAACAAAGAGGAAAGACTGAGGACACTACCGGACTCCACAATTCTCTGTAAAGCTACAGTAATCATGTTTGTGTAGTACTAGCCAAAGAAGAGGCAGACACATCAACGGAACAGGACAGAGTCCAGAAATAAACCCACACAAATAAAGTCAAATAATCTTCAACAAAGGAGCAGAGGCAATACAACGGAGAAAAGATGGTCTTTTCAACAAATAGCTCTGGAACAACTGGACATCCACCTACCAAAAAAAGCCACAAAAACCCTCTAGAATCCAGACACATAGACACAGTCCCAACACTCCACAAAAATCAGCTCACAGTGAATCAGATACAAATATAAAATGAAAAACTATAAAACTCCTAGAAGATAACATAAAAGAAAATCTTGATAACTTTCTGTATATCCATGTATATTTGTTGTACAAAATCAATTGTATTTTTAGACACAATACTAAAGGTATGGTTCACAAAAGAAGCAATTTGCAAGCTGGAATTCATTAAAATAAAAAATGTCAAGAGAATGAAAAAACAAGCCAAAGCCTGAGAGAAAATATTTGGAAAAGGTATATCTAATAAAGGACTGCTATTCAAAATATACAAAAAACTCTTCAAACACAACAATACAGAAACAATTTTAAAACGGCCAAAAACTTTAACAGACACCTCAGATAGAAGATATACAGATGGGAAATAAGTGTATAAAAAAAATTCAACATCATCTGATATTAGGGAATTGCAAATTAAAACAATAATGACATACAACACACCTATTAGAAAGGCCAAAATCCAGAACACTGAAAACCCCAAATACTGGTAAGGATATGGAATATAGGCTCTCTCATTCATTTCTGGTGGGAATGCAAAATGGGACAGTCACTTTAGAAGTTAGCTGGTCAGTGTCCTACAAAACTATACATAATCATACCATATGATCCAGCAATCACATTCCTTGGTATTTACTCAAATGAACTGAAACCTCTGGCCACACAAAACTTATGTTTTGCACATGGATGTTTCAGTCAGTCAGTTCAGTCGCTCAGTCGTGTCCGACTCTTTGTGACCCCATGAATTGCAGCACGCCAGGCCTCCCTGTCCATCACCAACTCCCGGAGTTCACTCAGACTCACGTCCATCGAGTCAGTGATGCCATCCAGCCGTCTCATCCTCTGTCGTCCCCTTCTCCTCCTGCCCCCAATCCCTCCCAGCATCAGAGTCTCTTCCAATGAGTCAACTCTTCGCATGAGGTGGCCAAAGTACTGAAGTTTCAGCTTTAGCATCATTTCTTCCAAAGAAATCCCAGGGCTGATCTCCTTCAGAATGGACTGGTTGGATCTCCTTGCAGTCCAAAGGACTCTCAAGAGCCTTCTCCAACACCACAGTTCAAAAGCATCAATTCTTTGGTGCTCAGCCTTCTTCACAGTCCAACTCTCACATCCATACATGACCATTGGAAAAACCATAGCCTTGACCAGACGGACCTTTGTTGGCATGGATGTTTATAGTAGCTTTATTCATAACTGCCAAAACTTGGAAGGACTAACAATGCACTTTAGTAGATGAATGTATGAATAAACTGGTATAATCCAGTCAGCACTGAAAAGAAATGAGCTACCAAGCAATGAAAAGACACAGAGAAATCTTAAATGCATTTTGCTAACTTACCGAAGCCAATTTGAAAAGACTGCATACTGTGTGGTTCCAACGATATGACACTCCTGAAAAGACAAAATAAGGGAGAGAGTGAAAAATCAGTGGTTGGCAGGAAGGAAGGGATAAATAGGCAGAGGACAGAGAATTTTTAGAGGAGTAAAACTATTCTGTATGTTAATACAGGTCGTTAGACATTTGTCCAAACCCACAGAATGCACAACGGCAAATATAAGCCCTAATGCAAACGATGAGTTTTGGGTGATCATGTGTTAATGCAGGTTCATCAGCTGTAACAAAAACACCACTCTGTGAAGGATGCTGATAGTGGAGGAGGCTGTAAGTGTGTTGGAACATGGTTATGCAGCAATTCTCAGTGTTTTCTGCTCAACTTTTAAATATTTACTATTTCTCTGGAGATTTCACATTTCACATTTTCAGTTTTCATCATTTTTATGGAAGGCATTTGTGTTATTTCAGTTCTTCGTTGAAATAGGTATTAAAAGAGAATATATTCATCCTTTGAAGAGCATGTATCCATATTTTAGGAGGAATGTATAAATCTGCTTCTATTTCTTCATAAATGCATAAAAATGGTGATACCATACTATGAAGTGTTATATACTGCCAAAATTTTCATTGTCCTTAGAAGTTTAATGTATAAACAAATCTCTACGTGTCTGGAGGAGTTCAATTTCTCTTTCTTTCCCCTAGCCTTTGAGGGACACCATTCAAGGTCCTGAATGGTCCCTGGTAGATGCCATTGTTTACATCTGCTTCAGTTAATGTCCAACCTAAAACAAGAACCCATTATCTGAATTCTTGCTTGGGTATTTATTATTCATATCTGAAAGTGAGATGCTTTCTTGCTTTCTGTGTGTTTATTATAAACTAAGGTCAGGATGGAGTTCTATAATTTTCTGCGGCTGTCACGGGCTGCTACAGCTATACAGCATGTAAATCCCCTGGCTGCTGTTTAGCTGTGACAAAACCTCACTTTGAAAAATAAGGATACTGGACTCTAACTTTTAACCAGGCTTCAGGGTCAAGGGCCCTAATACACTTGCAATATGGAAACGTCTCATCATACCAAGGCTCCAGAACCTCAATCAGGAGCTGAGAGACAATCAAAGCCCAGTTTTTATCCTTATTTGTGCCAATCACTCCTTTGTTCATGAAACACTCAGCCAGTACGAGTAAGGGAACTATTGGTCAATCAATCCAAACTAAAATGTTAAAATTATGTCTGAGTTCCTTCCTCCCAATCCAGTTGTTCAAATATCTAGTCTGAATTTAAGATGAGGAAAAAACTTTCAACAAGTTGGGAAGGTATAGAAAGGGAGCACTTATTTGAAAGTTAGGAACTTTCTCCAATGAATGGAAATAAAAGTATGTTACTGAAACTCCAACAAGGGAAATGCAATTTCACCAGACTACTGGGCTCTATAGCAAGTGTAACCTACATAGTCAGATTCATGTCAATAACATTCTTTAGTGTTCCAATAGTTGGAACAATTACGGACCTAGTATTTTTTGCCCTTGCTCCTGCTTACCAGTCTTCATCTCACCCAGGTTTTAGATCTATCATTTTACATGCCATTAATAGGCAACTTAAAAATATTTGCCCTTGGGACTCTCGGCCTGAAACACATGCCCCACAAATTACCACATCAGATTCTTCTTACCCTCCATACCAGGCCTAACCTATTAGCTTTTAAAAGCACGTCATTCTACCCAAAACAGTCACCACCCACTGCCACAGCTATTCCCCTTGTAGAACAGTTGTACTTACTTAAAAGCACTGATTGTTTTCACATGTGATTTTATCAATTTATCATGTATGTATTTTGTGTGAATTTCAGGAAGGCAAGGTACCAGCCCATTTGATGCATCTTTCCTAACTCAGAAGCTGCCACACTGACAGGCAAATTGTAAATACAGAGTAAATATTAGTTAAGTAAATACGATAATTTACAAACAGCATAGAAGATGTAATAAGGGTCACAAAACTGGATGTAACTTAACAGACTGGTTCCAAACAGAAAAGGAGTACATCAAGGCTGTATATTGTCACCCTGCTTATTTAACTTCTATGCAGAGTACATCATGAGAAATGCTGGGCTGGAAGAAGCACAAGCTGGAATCAAGATGGCCAGGAAAAATATCAATAACTTCAGATATGCAGATAACACCATCCTTATGGCAGAAAGTGAAGAGGAACTAAAAACCCTCTTGATGAAAGTGAAAGAGGAGAGTGAGAAAGTTGGCTTAAAGCTCAACATTCAGAAAACTAAGATCATGGCATCCGGTTCCATCACTTCATGGGAAATAGATGGGGAAACAGTGGAAACAGTGTCAGACTTTATTTTGGGGGTTCCAAAATCACTGCAGATGGTGATTGCAGCTATGAAATTAAAAGACGCTTCCTCCTTGGAAGGAAAGTTATGACCAACCTAGATAGCATATTCAAAAGCAGAGACATTACTTTGCCAACCAAGGTCTGTCTAGTCAAGGCTATGGTTTTTCCTGTGGTCATGTATGGATGTGAGAGTTGGACTGTGAAGAAAGCTGAGCACCAAAGAATTGATGCTTTTGAACTGTGGTGTTAGAGAAGACTCTTGAGAGTCCCTTGGACTGCAAGGAGATCCAACCAGTCCATCCTAAAGGAGATCAGTCCTGGGTGTTCTTTGGAAGGAATGATGCTAAAGCTGAAACTCCAATACTTTGGCCACCTCATGCGAAGTGTTGACTCATTGGAAGAGACTCTGATGCTGGGAGGGATTGGGAGCAAGAGGAGAAGGGGACGACAGAGGATGAGATGGCTGGATGGCATCACCAACTCGATGGACATGAGTTTGAGTAAACCCTGGGAGTTGGTGATGGACAGGGAGACCTGGCATGCTGCGATTCATGGGGTCACAAAGAGTCAGACACGACTGAGTGACTGAACTGAACTGAACTGAACTGAAGAAAAATGAAAGTAAAAGCTGACAATTCTTAGAAGATGGGCATTAGTGACGAGAATGAGAGAATCATGAGACTAATAATAACACTTTTGAAAAGAGCAGCCTGAGGAGGCAGGACTTCTGGAATGGAGGCGTGTGGAGCTCTGCAAAACCTCTCCCCCAAAAGCAATGACACAGCCGGACAAAGTTGACCGAAATAATTTCAATACTCTGGAGAGCATCCAGAGGCATATTTTTTAAGTGGTGAAGAGTTCACTAAAGAAAAACTACCAAACCCGAGGCAAAAACAGTGGGACTTGATGGAGTTTTAGCTTGGGGCAGTTTTGATCTGCCCCTCTCCTACCTTACCAACTCACTAAGCAGGAACCAGTAGTTCTACTGCTAGAGGGCATGGATTTAATTTGAATCAGAAAGTAGACAAATCCCAAATGCCTGGACATTGGCCAAAACCTGTAGCAATGCTGGTGGCAAACCAGTAGGAAGAATGAAATCACGGCCAGCGTGAGACTGCAATTCTGGTTGAGACAGGCAGCAGACTGGCCGATTAGCCAGAAATTTAACAAGGATCATGGAATGAGGCACTACAGCGGGCGTTGATAAGTCCCCCTGTATCTCTGGCTTCCTGGAAGGCCGTGTACATGTGCAAAACTGCACTGGCACTCAGGAGACACTAGACAGGGTCCTGTCTCTCCAAATATCACCATCTGTGTCATAAAGCCTTACATATTCCCAGAGAAAATAAAGGAGACTCAGCAGAAAATTAAAAGCCAGGGAAGACTTGTGAACTGCCAAAACTTGGGCCGTGTTCTCAGACCCACACAATAGGTAAACAAATGAGTGTGTCTGTGTTCCAATAAATTTTCGTTTATAGAAGTTGGGCCACATTTGGCCCACAGGTCATTTTTTGCTGATCATTGTTCTAAAAACTGTAAGCTAACCTATTGTGACACTAAAGAGATGACTGGTTGTGTGGGTTTTAAGTGATCAGAAGTAAGCGATTATAAAAGAGCACGAGAAATCTTTGGTGGGAGCACTATAGTAATTATCCCAACTGTGGTGACTGTTTCATGGGTGCATGGTGCTGCTGCTGCTAAGTCGCTTCAGTCGTGTCCGACTCTGTGCGACCCCATAGACGGCAGCCCACCAGGCTCCCCCGTCCCTGGGATTCTCCAGGCAAGAACACTGGAGTGAGTTGCCATTGCCTTCTCCATTGTGTGAAAGTGAAAAGTGAAAGTGAGTCACTCAGTCGCATCCGACTTGTAGCGACCCCATGGACTGCAGCCTACCAGGCTCCTCCATCCATGGGATTTTCTAGGCAAGAGTACTGGAATGGCTTGCCACTGCTTTCTCTGTCATGGGTGCAAAATCTAATAAATCGTTGATTTTAAATATGGGCAGTTAATTATACATCAATTATATCCAAATAATGTTACCAAAAATCAATTAATGCATTTTACCACCTTAATAGAACAAATTAGAACAATCATATAACCACATCGATAGATGCATAAAAGGTATTTTTTTCAGATTTTACACTCCTTCATGATACACTACACCCAACAAAATGCTTGACACACAGTATTTATCCAGTAAAAGTAGCTCTTGGTGTGGGACACAGTTGCATAATGGAAAAGTATAATGGAAATAACTGGCTTTTGAAACAGTTATTTTGAAACAGGCAAGCTACTATTCAAGTCTAAACTATGCTGTTTACTAACTATAAATCAGTGCCAACAATAGCTATCTTATTGGCTTGTGTTGTAAACATCGAAACAGCTTACACAGAGTGTGCTATGGAACCTCTGACCTTCAGTGGGAGCATTACTGTTGTTGTGGTTTTCTAAATTTAACATTTTTAAATCCATACAGATCCTGGCATGCTGTGCCCAGTAGACTCATCAATAATTAACAGCAATGAGTTAGTTACATTTTGAAACAATTTATTCTGTCAATTTTCAATCATACACTAAAATAGAGAGACTAGATAATGAATTTTCATATACTCAAAA
Source organism: Bubalus bubalis (assembly GCF_019923935.1). Taxonomy (NCBI): domain Eukaryota; kingdom Metazoa; phylum Chordata; class Mammalia; order Artiodactyla; family Bovidae; genus Bubalus; species Bubalus bubalis. The sequence continues at coordinate 2,946,615 of NC_059174.1, read as the reverse complement.
CAGCTTCCACAGTAATGGTCATTTTGCCATTCTTTATCATCTGTCATCCTTTTTTATATAGTCCAATCCTTTTTTGATTGGACTATATAAAAATAAATTCCAGACATCATAGCATGCTACTTGTAAATACTCAAGTGTTTCTGAGATCGTTTTTTTTCATTAGAGAGTTTTAAATGTGAGGACCTTGTATTTTTTCTAGAGCTGTCATAACGAAGTACCAGAGACGGGTGACTTAAACAACAGAAACTTTCTCGCAATCCTGGAGGCTATACGCCCAGTTGGAGGTGTCAGCAGGGCTGGCTTCTTCCGCTGGGTCAGCTTGATGACCCTCTTCCCCTGTGTCTTTACACGGCCTTCCTCCCGTGTGTGTTGTGTCCTAAGGTCCTCTGCTTACATGCATATGAGTCATACTGGAATTAGGCCCACCCTTTTGAACTTATTTTACTTTAATTACTTATTTTAAAGGCCCTATCTCTAAACACAGTCACATTCTGAGGGGCTGGGGTTAGGATACAATTTGACCCATAACAGACCCACACAATGAGGGAGAGTTGTGATGGCCATGGAAATGCCTGTCTTGGATCTTCCTTTAGGGGTCTTCTGCAACAAACAGCATCATCAGATGGCTATCCAGTGGCTGTGCCTTGAGATCTGTTGTAAAGCACATACATGGACTAGTGTACACACAAGTATTTCTTTACTTTGTCAGCTGAGAAAACTGTGAAATGACATTTTGGTAGCAAAGTAACTCATACCTTGATTTCTAATGACATTCTTCAATAAAAGGAACCAGGGCTCTTTGAAGAAACAGTTGATCCCAGTACTGGGCCAGAATATCTGCAAGAGGAGCCTGGAGCATCTCACAAGTGCCAGAAAGCATGGAAGTGCTAAACAAAAATAATAAGTTAAAAAAAAAAAAACACGCATACCCACATGGAAGTACGTCAAAGGGACCTAAGAGCCAAAATAAACAGCCCCCTATGGCCAAAGCTGGAATAATCTGAGCAACAAAATCAACTTGTATTGGATTATAATGCAAAGTAAACACTAAATATTTACAGTTCCATATGGATATAAGGACATGATTATGTACATAAGAGAGAGAGAGAGATTTCCTGAGCAGAAAAATTTCAAATAATGTATGTAGACACTTCACACTAAAGGAACTGGAGCATAACTTCCCACCGCCTAACTGTGTGCTGCACACAGTGACTTCCTTTCCTAAAAGGACAGTATGGAAAAGGTAGACAAAAAGTAACTTTACAGTGGAGAAACTGATAAACACAACTTCAGCCTCGTGATCAAGGTGAACACCAAGAATCATAAATCAAACTGACAGTACGTACCTTTGATATGCTGTGATGAAGACAGCACTTTACCTCTGCGATCACACTCTCAAAAACTCATAACTTCAGCCTAACCATATGAAAAGCATCACAACAATTCCACTTGAGGGACAGTCTATAAAATTCCTGACCAGTACTCGTCAAAACTGTCATGGTCATCAAAAGCAAGGAAAGTCTGAGTAACTGTCACAGCCAGGAGGAGTCTAAGGAAACCTAAGAACTAAATGTAAAGTGGTATCCTGGATAGCAGTGTGGAGCAGGAAGAGGACCTCAGGTGAAAATTAAGGAAATCTGAACAAAGTGTGGACTTTACATAATGTACTAATACTGGTTCATTACTCATGATAAATTGTGCCATACACTTTAAGGTACTCATAATAGGGGCACCTAGGTGCAGGGTATGTGGAAGCTCTTTGTACTATTTCACAACTTTTCTGTAAATCTAAAATTATTCTAAAATAAAAAGCTCATTTAAAATTTTTTAAAAATCTATAAGACAAAATGCTATGTGGGTTATGACTGTAATATCTAATATTTATTTAGCACTTTTCAGGCTACAAAGCACTCTCTATTGCATTAACTCATTGAATGATAAATCCATTACCTTCAGAATTTTATGATGAGATCATGTTATGAAGCCTGTCTAAAAAGCACATTAATAAAACATGTAACTGTCATCATTTCAATAAAATCATGTTCTTCTCAGGAAAAAAAAAAAAAACAGACGACTCATAAAGGACCTGAATACCAGCAGAGCTTTTAATTTCTGGCAAATTTCACATCTCTGCTCTATGTGTCAAATCTGTTCTGGGCATGTTGGGTTCTATTTTGCAGATCTCCAGTGATTTTAACAGCAGTTGTGAATACTTAATGAAATTCATCATGCATTTGTAACAAATTGCTCACCTTTCCCAACCCCAGAGAGAAACGTGGAAGTGGGGAGGGGGAAAGGAGCTGGTGATGAATTCTATCCCTCTTCACCAGAGCAGGAGGAATAACTGACAGAACGGGTGCCTGCCAGAGACCCAGCCAGCACTCTGGCGGGTCAGGGCTGCCCCTTCCATATGCGTCTCTTTGTTCATCTCCCTGCCATGTCACTTCACCCCTTTGCATTCTTTTGCCCCTGTGTCATTTTCCCCTTTCCTTTTCATTGCTTATGGCCAAACAAAAAAACTCAGGAAATCCCCCCAAATCCTACTGATGGCATCACGTTCCGTTGTGTGCTCAGTCGTGTCCGACTCTTTGCGACCCCATGAATCGCAGCACACCAGGCCTCTCTGTCCATCACCAACACCCGGAGTCCACTCAAACCCATTGTCCATTGAGTCAGTGATGCCATCCGACCATCTCATCCTCTGTCATCCCCTTCTCGCCTGCCCTCAATCATTCCCAGCATCAGGGTCTTTTCCAATGAATCAGCTCTTCACATCAGGTGGCCAAAGTATTGCAGTTTCAGCTTCAGCATCAGTCCTTCCAATGAACACCCAGGACTGATCTCCTTTAGGATGGACTGGTTGGATCTCCTTTCAGTCCAATGGACTCTCAAGAGCCTTCTCCAACACCAAAGTTCAAAAGCATCAATTCTTCTGCACTCAGCTTTCTTTATAGTCCAACTCTCACATCCATACATGACCACTGGAAAAACATAGCCTTGACTAGACAGACCTTTGTTGACAAAGTAATGTCTGCTTTCTAATATGCTGTCTAGGTTGGTCATAACTTTCCTTCCAAGGAGTAAGCGTCTTTTTATTTCATGGCTGCAGTCACCATCTGCAGTGATTTTTCATGCAAAGACAGGCTCAATAAAGGACAGAAATGGTATGGACCTAACAGAAGCAGAAGATATTAAGAAGAGGTGGCAAGAATACACAGAAGAACTGTACAAAAGAGATCTTCATGACCCAGATAATCATGATGGTGTTATCACTCACCTAGAGCCAGACATCCTGGAATGTGAAGTCAAGTGGGCCTTAGAAAGCATCACTACGAACAAAGCTAGTGGAGGTGAGGTGATGGAATTCCAGTTGAGCTATTTTAAATCCTGGAAGATAATGTTGTGAAAGTGCTGCACTCAATATGCCAGCAAATTTGGAAAACTCAGCAGTGGCCACAGGACTGGAAAAGGTCAGTTTTCATTCCAATCCCAAAGAAAGGCAATGCCAAAGAATGCTCAAACTACTGCACAATTGCACTCATCTCACACGCTAGTAAAGTAATGCTCAAAATTCTGCAAGTCAGGCTTCAGCAGTACGTGAACCATGAACTTCCAGATGTTCAAGAAAATGGTTTTAGAAAAGGCAGAAGAACCAGAGATCAAATGGCCTACAACCACTGGATCATGGAAAAAGCAAGAGAGTTCCAGAAAAACATCTATTTCTGCTTTATTGAATATGCCAAAGCCTTTGACTGTGTGGATCACCACAAACTGGAAAATTCTGAAAGAGATGGGAATACCAGACCACCTGACCTGCCTCTTGAGAAACCTGTATGCAGATCAGGAAGCAACAGTTAGAAATGGACATGGAACAACAGACTGGTTGCAAATAGGAAAAGGAGTACATCAAGGCTGTATATTGTCACCCTGCTTATTTAACTTCTATGCAGAGTGCATCATAAGAAATGCTGGACTGGATGCTTGGGGCTGGTGCACTGGGACGACCCAGAGGGATGGAATGGGGAGGGAGGAGGGAGGAGGGTTCAGGATGGGGAACACATGTATACCTGTGGCAGATTCATTTTGATATTTGGCAAATCTAATACAGTTATGTTAAGTTTAAAAATAAAATAAAATTAAAAAAAAAAAAGGAAAAAAAAAAAAAAAAGAAATGCTGGACTGAAGGAAGTATAAGCTGGAATCAAGATTGCTGGGAGAAATATTAATAACCTCAGATATGCAGATGACACCACCCTTATGGCAGAAAGTGAAGAAGAGCTAAAGAGCCTCTTGATGAAAGTGAAAGAGGAGAGTGAAAAAGTTGGCTTAAAGCTCAACATTCAGAAAACGAAGATCATGGCATCTGGTTCCATCACTTCATGGCAAATAGATGGGAAAACAGTAGAAACAGTAGCTGACTTTCTTTTTCTGGGCCAGCACATGGTACTCAGGAAGAATAGGTGGCTAACTGTAGATCAGAATATTAATACACTTCTCTGATTCCACAAATGCCCTAGAGCACTTACTTTTACAAACTTATTTCCTTCTTTCATTCTTGCCTAAACATACAAAAATCAGTCAGGAACCACACCCAGAGGCAATATTGAGGTATGGGATGCTCCCCTACTCAAAATGCAGTTAAGCCTGTGAGGAAAATGACTTGACTATAACTCATAATCAGATCAGATCAGTCGCTCAGTCGTGTCTGACTCTTTGTGACCCCATGAATCACAGCACGCCAGGCCTCCCTGTCCATCACCAACTCCCGAAGTTCACTCAGACTCACGTCCATCGAGTCAGTGATGCCATCCAGCCATCTCATCCTCTGTCGTCCCCTTCTCCTCTTGCTCCCAATCCCTCCCAGCATCAGAGTCTTTTCCAATGAGTCAACTCTAAGCATGAGGTGGCCAAAGTATTGGAGTTTCAGCTTTAGCATCATTCCTTCCAAAGAAATCCCAGGGCTGATCTCCTTCAGAATGGACTGGTTGGATCACCTTGCTGTCCAAGGGACTCTCAAGAGTCTTCTCTAACACCACAGTTCAAAAGCATCAATTCTTCCGTGCTCAGCCTTCTTCACAGTCCAACCCTCACATCCATACATGACCACAGGGAAAACCATAGCCTTGACTAGACGAAGCTTTGTTGGCAAAGTAATGTCTCTGCTTTTGAATATGCTATCTAGGTTGGTCATAATTTTCCTTCCAAGGAGTAAGCATCTTTTAATTTCATGGCTGCAGTCACCATCTGCAGTGATTTTGGAGCCCAAAAAAATAAAGTCTGACACTATTTCCACTGTTTCCCCATCTATTTCCTATGAAGTGATGGGACCGGATGCCATGATCTTCATTTTCTGAATGTTGAGCTTTAAGCCAACTTTTTCACTCTCCACTTTCACCTTTATCAAGAGGCTTTTTAGTTCCTCTTCACTTTCTGCCATAAGGGTGGTGTCATCTGCATATCTGAGGTGATTGATATTTCTCCCAGCAATCTTGATTCCAGCTTGTGTTTCTTCCAGTCCAGCATTTCTCATGATGTACTCTGCATAGAAGTTAAATAAGCAGGGTGACAATATACAGCCTTGACGTACTCCTTTTCCTATTTGGAACCAGTCTGTTGTTCCATGTCCAGTTCTAACTGTTGCTTCCTGACCTGCATATAGGTTTCTCAAGAGGCAGGTCAGGTGGTCTGGGATTCCCATCTCTTTCAGAATTTTCCACAGTTTATTGTGATCCACACAGTCAAGGGCTTTGGCATAGTCAATAAAGCAGAAATAGATGTTTTTTTGTAACTCTCTTGCTTTTTCCATGATCCAGTGGATGTTGGCAATTTGATCTCTGGTTCCTCTGCCTTTTCTAAAACCAGCTTGTCATCAGGAAGTTCACGGTTCACGTATTGCTGAAGCCTGGCTTGGAGAATTTTAATCATTACTTTACTAGCATGTGTTAACTGGAAAGAAAATTCTCACACAAACTCCAAATATTCTTGATCATAAGGCAACAAAGCATCCAAGGTGTAGACCCTGAGTGAAGGCTCTGACCGAGTGACCTGAGACTCGCAGGCTATGTCCTTATTTGTAAAACTGAAGTAATAACAGCAGCACCTATAAGGATCAGGGCTTCCCCAGTGGCTCAGATGGTAACCTGCCTACAGTGAAGGAGACCCAGGTTCGACCCCTGGGTCAGGAAGATTCCCTGGAGAAGGGAATGGCAACCCACTCCAGTATTTTTGCCTGGAGAATCCCATGAACCAAAGGAGCATGCTGGGCTACAGTCCATGGAGTTGCAAAGAATTGGACACAACTGAGCGACTAACGCTTCCCACTTCCCACAAAAGGATCATGAAATATAAAGGCAATAAGGTGCTTCGAGTACATTATTAGCATTCAGTAAATATCAGAAAAGAAAAAAATCTATTTGGGATAAGAGTAGCATATGCTATACTGAATGGTGCTTCCAGGTTTACACTGTATAAAAATAACAAAAGTTCACCTTGAATACAGGATGGTACACGTTAGTATGCTTTTGACGGAAATCTTGAACACTAGTTTAAATAAATTATATAGCATAGCATTCATACAAACAGTCATAAACATTAGCATATCTGAAATATCTAGCCCTAAATCTGGCACTTATTTTTAGAAAAACAAACACTAATGCAATATATATGTGACTTAGAAGTTGAAATTATCAGTGTTCAGCCAGCTCTTTTGGAAGCAAATATTTATTTTTTTAATATTTTTAAACCAATCATTTTGCAATATTCTTAGTATGTAAGTTATCTATATATTTTGGATGAATGAATGATAACAAATACATTAAAATACTACATGACATTTAGGGAGAACATGTGACGAATATGGAGTTTCCCTGATGGCCGAGACAGTAAAGACTCTGGCTGCAATGCAGGAGACCCAGGTTCAATTCCTGGGTTGGGAAGATCCCCTGGAGAAGGCAATGGCTACCCACCCCAGTATTCTTGCCTGGAGAATTCCATGGACAGAGGAGCCTGGCAAGCTACAGTCCATGGGGTCACAAAGAGGCGGAATAAGCAAAATAATCTAACTTTTAAGTTCTCTACAGAGAGAAATTTTTTTAAATCTCTCCTGCTCACACTGGAACAATTCCTTGGGTACCTCTGCTAGTTGCTACCATAGTATCACCACCACCAAAAAAAAAAAAAAATTTAGACAATATCATTGCCATATCTTGAACCATTTGATATGGACTCTGCTTCAGAGTTGAAATTGCTTCAACTTATATGTGCCAATTAAACACCTATAATTCAGTGGTGGACAAGAGCTATAACCAAGATTGCTGTAAATCTCTCCTTATCTCAAGGAAATAAGAAGTCTGGAACAAGAGTGAGAATGCCAGGATTAAGTAGGATGCTCACAAAAAAGAAGGAGCACACAGAATTTAAGACAGTAAGCAAGCTTCTTTTACTCTGCTTTTGCACACTAGAAATTAATCTAAAAGCATTTTTGAAACCTAAGCTACAAGAGTAATTGGTAATATTTTCATACCCCATAACTTCAGAGTGGCATCTCACAGGGGAAGGAAATGAGTATTATATCAGCAACTCACATTCTTTCTCAGAGAGAATAAAGAAAACTCTTTATTGACACGATAAGAAAACTTAGGCATTTTTTCTTTCTTTTTTTAACATTATGGGATAAACATTCAGTTGTGACTAGTCCTTATGATAAATAAGGCATAAGTTGTTTCCCTCTTTTTTCTCCACACACACACAGAACTCGCTCAGTCGTGTCCGACTCTTTGCGACCCCATGGATTGTAGCCCACCAGGCGCCTCGGTCCATGGGATTTTCCAGGCATGAATACTGGAGTGGGTTGCCGTTTCCTTCTCCAGGGGATCTTCCTGACCCAGGGATAGAACCCGGGTCTGCCGCATTGTAGTTACCAGGGAAGTCCTTTTTTTTTGTTTCTCTCCAACATGCAAGAAATTGTTAAGGGACACACCTTATATCAGCAAACAAGATGATATTGATACTATGTCCAACTCCTTAGCATAGAGACAATTAATTAGGCAAAATCTGTCACTGTTCAGGAAACAATCAAACTTCATGGCATTCTCTAAATGACACGTCACTTAGAGCATGATATTTACAACTCAGCTCATAGGCATAGTTTCCTGAATACATGAAACAGAAAACTGCAAATAAACCAACTGGTTCATGGAGAAGCCTTTAGCTAGTCAATAAAATGAGAGCTGGAAAATAGGTCATAGAAAAAGTCACTATAAAGCAGAGTTCCAGATTCAACGGGGATGTGGCTTTTTGACCTGCTACCAACAAAGACTGAAATGTTACTCATTTTCTCCACATTTTCATGTAAATTTAATTTTAATGAAATGGTTGACTTGCTAACCCTGGAGACTGGTGATCTCTCTATTAATCTACAGAATGAGTCTTAATGGTGAACTCTTCAAACAAGCACTTATTCATTCCCTTAACCTCTCTTTCCATTGAAAGCACTACGCTGTGCCCCTCAGAATATATTTACTGGAATGAAAATGAAGAAAAATATGAATGTTTTATACTTTCTCCCTTACCCCCAAAGGAATGAGTGTATGATCCTTAAAAGCCATATAATTACTCCCTGAAGATGTCATGAAAACAATAGCAAATTTAAAAGTCTAATCCTCTCTCATAAAATAAGAGCAAAGGAACTACTCATAAAAGATGTAGAGATTGGCAGAAAACAAAGAATCAAAGGTGATTGAAAGAGTTATAATGTAAGAACGCCTTCAGCTTGACTTGATCATTTTTCACCTCTAGAAAACTGGATGTTACATTTTTCAAATGTTCCTGGAGTTTTCAAAATGTCATGGAAGAAGGCAGTAACTGCCTTTTTAAGTTCTCATTAAAGTTTCTCTGATTCACATATGGATTTATGAAAGAAATTGATTTCTGCTATCAGTTATGTTGGACCAACTCTCCTACTGAGAACAACTGTAATAACTAGATAACACTTTTTAGAGGCTGTTTCAAGGCATCAGAGGACTATCAAACCAGGAAGGACTCGAAGGGTCAAGAACCTAGAGAGAAAAGAAGAGCGGAGAAGTGAGTTTGGTATTTAAAAGTACTTTTACACATAAGGGATTTTCTAATCCTCAAGCAGCTGGCTAAGAGGCAAAAAAAAAAAAAAAAACTATCAAAATGTAGTGGTTACAAATCTTAGTTCTGAGTTTTTCTGAAAGCAGAGCCTGACATAAAGATCTTAGTGCAAGCAGTTCATTTTGGGAGATGCCAGGAACATCAGGAGGGAAGTGGAAACTGCTCTAGGAGGGAAGGGACACAAGCAATAAAGAGGACCCTAATCAGCAAGATACAAAGGATGGCAATAACTTAATACTAGAGTCACTCTGGGAAATGTTGTAAAGCACATACTATGCTCAGATATTTCCCATCTAAGGCATGATGGGGCAGAGGTTTTTGTACATTCTTTCTTATCAGGCACTAGGTGAGAGATAATGCTGAGATGTTATTTAATTCCAGAGCATTTCTAACCTTCCTTGGGTATAGAAGAGTAGCCTTCCAGAACAAGTCATGAAGCATGAAGATACAGATACTGACAGTTGTCAATTACCAAAAGCACACAGACAGGATAAGCTCTGGGGATTTGAGACGGTATCGACAATATCTGCTACAGGCAGTCTGCCCTCTGTAATGCGCAGAACAACTCACACCTCAAGTTTAGTTTGCTCTATTTTGTCAACTCTTGTCACTCTTCTTCAAGGTCAAATGTTTTAAAAATGGACGTACAGGAGTTTTAGTGAACCATGAGACACGTCTCATCGCCGTGCATCCAAAGTCTGAGACCGGTACACACTGTGTATCTCCCTTCCACCATTTAATCCCCCTCTGTAATTGGCCAGTACTTCTGATGACGTGGGGTAAAGAAGATCCTCACCCTTAAAGGCTGCAGCCTCTGGTTACCATGCTCTTGTTATGCTTTCTGCTAGAACCTATTTATCATAAATTATTAGATAGGGCAAGATGTGGCTCAGCAGTAAAAAAAAAAAAAAAAAATAATCCGCCTGCAGTGCAGGAGATGTAGGAGACAAGGGTTCAATCCTGGGTCAGGAAGATGCCCTGGAGAAGGAAATGGCAACTGACTCTAGTATTCTGGCCTGGATAACGGACAGGGGAGGCTGGTGGGCTCTCAAAGAGCTGGACACGACTGAGCATGCCTGTACACATGGGAAAGACAGTGAATCTTCCTGCCTTCATTATGCAGCAGCAACTCTATATCGAGGGCAGGAGGAGAAGGGGACGACAAAGAATGAGATGGTTGGATGGCATCACCGACTCAATGGACATGGGTTTGGGTGGGCTCCAGGAGTTAGTGATGGACAGGGAGGCCTGGCGTGCCGCGGTTCATGGGGTTGCAAGGAGTCGGACATGACTGAGTGACAGAACTGAACTGAACTGAACTTTATATCCTCGTGGTAATAATGATCAGTTTCCACTGACAGTGTAATAACTTCCTGAATGTTTCTGCACTCCTATGAGAGCCCAGAATGACTGGGGTTAGCTGTAATTTGGCTTGTGTGGATCTCTTGCTCCACAGCCTGGTAGAAGCTTTTCTCTTCTAGAAACTGAAACCCAAATTCCTCAAGCCTGGTCATTAGGAGTAACACTTAAAGGGACCACTACTGCTACTCCCGCTCTCAGTCAGACCCTGCAGGTGCCTGATACTCAGGGGTCTTTGGAGTCACCAACATTTTCATAATATTGAGATTTGTCTTTATCACCATGTTGACAACTGCAAAAAGGCAATATGATTGGTGCTATCACTTGGGTTACATTTATGGCAGTTCCTCATAATTTTTCATAATATCCTGATATTTTCAGGACTCAGACTAGCTTATTGAATGGAAATATAATAGGGACTACCGACCCTGCAACCTCCAAGTCTACAAGGTGACACTAAGTCTGCCATTTCTCTCAGGACGCATTATGGATCCTCATTTAGTCTCTTGGCCAGGGAGTAATTTTAAGGGATTCTACTTGTTTTTCCCAAACATTTTGCTTCTTTCTCCAGAAATCAGGCACCAATGTGAGAATTATGCCAAATTATATGTGCCTTTATTATGTAATGAGGGACTGGGGAATTCACTAGAGCGCACTTATGAACCATTGGATTCACAGTGAGACAGTTGAGCCAGGACTTCACATATCACCTGACCTCTGTATTACCCTCCCACACAGGAGGGTCTTAACAATCTTTTTTTAGTCTCCTGAGATTAGGGTAGACTCAAACCCTGAGAGGAGGATTCTGTCAAAAAAGGTTTATTTGAGAGTGAAAGGAACACTAACACGGAGGAAGTGATGCTGGGAAGGGATGGCAACTGATAAAAGATACATTATTATGCTAGCTAAACCCTTAGGGGAAGCTCAAAGTTTTAAAAAAATAGTGTATGGATAAGAAAGCTGTGGTACATATACACAATGGAGTATTACTCAGCCATTAAAAAGAATACATTTGAATCAGTTCTAATGAGGTGGATGAAACTGGAGCCTATTATACAGAGTGAAGTAAGCCAGAAAGAAAAACACCAATACAGTATACTAACGCATATATATGGAATTTAGAAAGATGGTAACAATAACCCTGTATACGAGACAGCAAAAGAAACACTGATGTATAAAACAGTCTTTTGGACTCTGTGGGAGAGGGAGAGGTGGGATTGATTTGGGAGAATGACATTGAAACATGTATAATATCATATATGAAATGAGTCACCAGTCCAGGTTTGATGCACGATACTGGATGCTTGGGGCTGGTGCACTGGGACGACCCAGAGGAAGGGTATGGGGAGGGAGGAGGGAGGAGGGCTCAGGATGGGGAACACGTGTATACCTGTGGCAGATCATGTTGATATATGGAAAAACCAATACAATATTGTAAAGTTAAAAAATAAAATAAAACTTAAAAAAAATAATAAAAAAAATTCAAAAAATAAATCGTGTAAAACACATGCTCCAGGATTATCCTACCCAAATGTGGGAGAACTGTTAAGATTTATATACCAACAAATGCCAGTCATTAGACTTACTTTCAGGGATTTTTAATTCCTGAGCATTTTTAGCACATGAACATCTGGAGCAGCCTTCCAGAAAAATCCATCAGGCATGTATATGCAGATTTAGTCCACTAATGATGTAAAAATTCTGAACGAGGTAAAGGTGAAAACATCACCTACAGGCTCTGAGGAACATTACCTATAGAATCTGAGGAAACTAGCAGAGGTTTCCACATTTTCAAGGAATTGGAAAAGTCAATATGTACCAAGGCATACATCATAAAATCAGCTAGAGAAAAAGACACATCACCCTCAAAGGAACAACAATAAGGCTGATAGTTAACACTTGAATAGAAACTGTGAAGATTAGAAATCAATGGAATGACACTATCAAAGTGCTGAAAGAAAAGTATTTTGATTTAGATAACTACGCCTAAGAGAAAACATCCTTCAAAACTGAAGCAAAATGAAAAGAGCTCCAGATGAGCAAAAATGAGTTTTTCACCAGCATACCAAAAATTTTAAGTGCTAAAATTACTACACATTCAGAAAATATTAGTAATTCAATTGAATTTAAATGTACTACATACTTCTTAAAAGAAAGCTTGTGAGACTGGCTAAATAAAATGAAGCACAACAATAATATATGACTTAAATACAATGATAAAGAGGTTTTCACAGTAAAAGAATAAATTACATATAATACAAACATTGCCCAGAAGGGTGTGTATAGCTTTATCAATAGAAAAAAAAGTCAACTCCAAAGCAAGAAGATTACTCGAGAAAAAAATAAGATATTTTATTGTGATTAAATAATCTATCCATCAGAAAAAATTATGTATCTTATAGACTAGTATATGAAATATAAAAGCAAAGTATTAAATTTTAACATATTGTTCTCAGTAACTAATAAGAGAAGTCAGTATTAGTAGTAAAGACAGAAAAGTTTTGAAGAGCAAAATGACAAAACCAATACAATATTGTAAAGTAATTAGCCTCCAATTAAAATAAATTTATATTAAAAATATATAAAAAATAAATAAAATTTTGATCACATCAGTGTATACAATACCATCCTCACAAACTGGAGAACACACATTTCTCCCAAGGTGATGGGGAGAATTTTTCAACATTGATAATATACCGTTCCATAGTAAGTCTCAACAAATTTACAAGGACTGAGACAATTCCATGTGCATATGTGATCAAAGGGAATTAGAAACAAGTAACAGAAGTATAACAAGAAAATCTCCCAATATCTGAGCCAAAGTTAATGTTACAATGTGATTTTTAAATCAGTGAAATGGAAAGATAATGAATATAATTGTACTGATAGGGGCTTCCCTGGTGGCTCAGATGGTGAAGGGGTCTGTCTGCAGTGTGGGAGACCCAGGTTCAACCCCTGGATTGGGAAGATCCCCTGGAGAAGGCAATGGCACCCCACTCCAGTACTCTTGCCTGGAAAATCCCATGGATGGAGGAGCCTAGTAGGCTACAGTCCCATGGAGTCACAAAGAGTTGGACACGACTGAGCGACTTCACTTTCACTTTCAAGGCATACTTATAAAAAGAATAAACGCTGGTGGACTAGAATGCAAAAGTAGGAAGTCAAGAAACACCTGGAGTAACAGGCAAAATTGGCCTTGGAATATGGAATGAAGCAGGGCAAAGACTAATAGAGTTTTGCCAAGGAAATGCACTGGTCATAGCAAACACCCTCTTCCAACAACACAAGAGAAGACCCTACACATGGACATCACCAGATGGTCAACACCGAAATCAGATTGATTATTTTCTCTCCAGCCAAAGATGGAGAAGCTCTATACAGTCAACAAAAACAAGACCGGGAGCTGACTGTGGCTCAGATCATGAGCTCCTTTTTACCAAATTCAGACTTAAACTGAAGAAAGTAGGGAAAACCACTAGACCATTCAGGTAGGACCTAAATCAAATCCCTTATGATTATACAGTGGAAGTGAGAAATAGATTTAAGGGACTAGATCTGATAGACAGAGTGCCTTGTGAACTATGGAATGAGGTTCGTGACATTCTACAGGAGACAGGGATCAAGACAATCCCCATGGAAAAGAAATGCAAAAAAAGCAAAATGGCTGTCTGGGGAGGCCTTACAAATAGCTGTGAAAAGAAGAGAAGCGAAAAGCAAAGGAGAAAAGGAAAGATATAAGCATCTGAATGCAGAGTTCCAAAGAACAGCAAGAAGAGATAAGAAAGCCTTCCTCAGTGATCAATGCAAAGAAATAGAGGAAAACAACAGAATGGGAAAGACTAGAGATCTCTTCAAGAAAATTAGAGATACCAAGGGGACATTTCATGTAAAGATGGGCTCGATAAAGGACAGAAATGGTATGGACCTAACAGAAGCAGAAGATATCAAGAAGAGGTGGCAAGAATACATAGAAGAACTGTACGAAAAAGATCTTCACGACCCAGATAATCACAATGGTGTGATCACTGATCTAGAGCCAGACATCCTGGAATGTGAAGTCAAGTGGGCCTTAGAAAGCATCACTACGAACAAAGCTAGTGGAGGTGATGGAATTCCAGTTGAGCTATTTCCAATCCTGAAAGATGATGCTGTGAAAGTGCTACAATATGCCAGTAAATTTGGAAAACTCAGCAGTGGCCACAGGACTGGAAAAGGTCAGTTTTCATTCCAATCCCAAAGAAAGGCAATGCCAAAGAATGCTCAAACTACCGCACAATTGCACTCTTCTCACATGCTAGTAAAGTAATGTTCAAAATTCTCCAAGCCAGGCTTCAGCAATATGTGAACTGTGAATGTTCCTGATGTTCAAGCTGGTTTTAGAAAAGGCAGAGGAACCAGAGATCAAATTGCCAACATCTGCTGGATCTTAGAAAAAGCAAGAGAGTTCCAGAAAAACATCTATTTCTGCTTTATTGACTATGCCAAAGCCCTTGACTGTGTGGGTCACAATAATCTGTGGAAAATTCTGAAAGAGATGGGAATACCAGACCACCTGACCTGCCTCTTGAGAAATCTATATGCAGGTCAGCAAGCAACAGTTAGAACTGGACATGGAACAACAGACTGGTTCCAAATAGGAAAAGGAGTATGTCAAGGCTATATATTGTCACCCTGCTTATTTAACTTCTATGCAGAGTACATCATGAGAAACTCTGGACTGGAAGAAACACAAGCTAGAATCAAGACTGCCGGGAGAAATATCAATAACCTCAGATATGCAGATGACACCACCCTTATGGCAGAAAGTGAAGAGGAACTCAAAAGCCTCTTGATGAAAGTGAAAGTGGAGAGTGAAAAAGTTGGCTTAAAGCTCAACATTCAGAAAACAAAGATCATGGCATCCGGCCCCATCACTTCATGGGAAATAGATTGGGAAACAGTGGAAATAGTGTCAGACTTTATTTTTTTGGGCTCCAAAATCACTGCAGATGGTGACTGCAGCCATGAAATTAAAAGACACTTACTCCTTGGAAGGAAAGTTATGACCAACCTAGATAGCATATTCAAAAGCAGAGACATTACTTTGCCAACAAAGGTCCGTCTAGTCAAGGCTATGGTTTGTCCTGTGGTCATGTATGGATGTGAGAGTTGGACTGTGAAGAAGGCTGAGTGCCTAAGAATTGATGCTTTTGAACTGTGGTGTTGGAGAAGACTCTGAGAGTCGCTTGGACTGCAAGGAGATCCAACCAGTCCATTCTGAAGGAGATCAGCCCTGGGATTTCTTTGGAGGGAATGATGCTGAAGCTGAAATTCCAGTACTTTGGCCACCGCATGCTTAGAGTTGACTCATTGGAAAAGACTCTGATGCTGGGAGGGATTGGGGGCAGGAGGAGAAGGGACGACAGAGGATGAGATGGCTGGATGGCATCACTGACTCGATGGGCGTGAGTCGAGTGAACTCCGGGAGTTGGTGATGGACAGGGACGCCTGGCGTGCTGCGATTCATGGGGTCTCGAAGAGTCGGACATGACTGAGCGACTGAACTGAACTGAACTGAAGCATCCAACTCAGTAAGTTATCCAACAAAAGTAAGATAACTGTAAAATTAGATAAGAAATTAATACAATAAACAAGCACACAAAGAAAAAATTTTAACTGCAACATTTGAAAACTACCAGTTTCATAAAATAAACAGTAATTTAATAAAACTATCAATTCCATGTGAAGACTTCAGAGAGAAATACAAAGAGAAAAAAAATCCAAGCAAACAACATCAGGAATGAAAACTACAAAAAAATGCAAAAATATATAAACAACTTTATATAAATTTAGATTAAAAAATGAACAGATTTCTAGTGAAGCACAACTTAGTAAATTTGGCATAAGAAACAGAAAATCTAAGAAATGTGTATCTATTAATTATTGTAGTATTTCATTATCAAACAAAAATCTTCAGAGAAAACTTCAGACTGACATGATTCTATAATTTAATTTCTCCATGTATTTAAGAAATAATTAATATTGATCTCATTTTTAAAACTAGAGAGTAGAAAAAAAGAAATTTCTCAACTATTCTATGAGACCAGCATAACTGCCATACCAAACATCTGTCAAAAACATACATACAAAATTTTATATAAAATATTAGCAAAAATAATCCAGAAATATATACGAGTTGGATTAATTACAGGAATGAGCAACTGGTTTTAACATATAAAAATAAATCACAAATTTCATCACATTAACAGAATAAAGGGTAAAAATGTATGGTCACTTTTACAGTTTCAAAGAAAGTATATGATAAGATTCAACAGTCTTTCACATTTCCATGAGAAAACTTGTTATATACTAACAGAAGTCTTCCTTAAGCTATCTTAAAAAAATACTTTATGTCAAAAAATTATATTCAGTGGTATGGCCAATGAGGAGAGCAGTGTGGAGGTTTTCTCCAAAAACTAAAAATGGAATTACCACATGTCTCAGCAATTCCACTCTTGGATATAAAACAAAAACACTATTTCAAAAAGATACATGCAACCCAATGTTCACAGCAGCATTATTTACAATTGTCAAGATATGGAAGCAACTTACGTGCCTTTCAAATAAAGGTGTGGTATATATAGCTACATTGGGATACTGTTCAGCCATAAAAAAGAATGAAATTGTGCCATTTGAACAACAGGGATGGACTTGGAGGGTACTGTGCTTAGTGAAATGGCAGACAGAGAAAGACAAAGACTGTATGGTATCCCTTATGTGCGGAATCTAAAAAATAAAACAAACTGGTGAATAAAACAAAAAGGAAACATACTCACAGATTTACAGAATAAACTAGTAGTTACCAGCGGGGAGAGAGAAGGAAGGAGGGGCGAGATAGCAGTAAGGAAGTAATAGGTATAAACTATTCTGTATAAAATAAACTACATGGATATATTGTACAACACAGGGACTACAGCCTGTATTTTACAGTAACTATAAATGGAGTACAGCCTTTAAAAGTTGTGAATCACTGTACTGTACCCTTGAAAATTATGTAATATATAATATTTATATATATAATTATAAATATGATACATAATTATATAATAATATATCAACTACACTTCAATTTTTTAAAATTCTGTAATAAAACTCCTTGCATACAAAAAAAAAAGTAAACAGCCAAGAATCTCCTGCAACTCCTTAAATAAGGGTAATGTGTGGTCAATAAACATGAGAAAGTATCCAGTTTCCTTAACCACCACAAAATGTAAACTAACTCCACAGTAATTTACAACTGCATATACATCAATAATGACTGAAATTTAAAAGACCAGAGGATCACCAAGGACAGAAAAGGATGAGGAGAACCTGGAACTCGCATCATTTCCACTTTGGAAAACTGTTTGGTACTCTCTACAAAAGGATGGACTTGCACAAACCCTACCATTCCCACCCTCAAAAATCACAAATCTAAACATGAACCCAAACATCCATACATATATTGACTGAAAGGTTTACATAACTACAATATGATAGCATTCTTTGAATAGCTGCCAACCAGAAACAATGTAAATATCAAAACAGATTAGAGGAATTCATAAAAAGAAATAACTATTTCTAAAACAGAATTACTGTATGATTCCATTCAGGCAAAAACAATGTAAAAGTTAAAGAACCTGTTTCCTCTGGAAGAGGTAGGCAGTAAAACGGAGGGGACATTGTGAAAATTCTTCAGTCTATATTTGGTATTTGTGCACTTTTCTGTATGGACATTGTAATTTGATAAAAATTATTTTAAAATACAGGCTAAAAATAATGGAAGTCATATCATTGAATAAAATTAAAGCATAATATAAAAATTAATCACAAAAGAAACCAGAGGATAATCAGTGTTACGATTTTGTACTAGAAAGTAAATCAAGTTTCCTGACTTATTCTTTAAATGATTTAAGTAAACTTTTGAAAACTCTCTAAAAGATCAAATTATTATTATGAAGTGAAATATTACATATTAAATGCAAAATGAATAAATTGAGTATTAATTCAATATATCCACAGGGTACCCTGGATTAAATGAGAAAATCTCAATTATAGAATTTTACTATTAAAAACAGAAAGTTTGCATGCCTGATGGACTATATTTTTTGCATTAATGAACTTAGACTAGTTTGCCTTAAAACCAGTTGGAAGTACCAGCAACCCCTAAAAGAATTCTGACCCCAATTAAATGTTTTATCTTTTCCCCAAAGCTGCTTTTGCTTCTCTGTTCCCAGTTGCTATAAATGACAGCTTAGTTTTTCTAATCATTTATATTTGAAACCTCAGTACTACCCTTGACGCTGCCCTCTCTTGCACTGACCCTTTTGCCTTATTAGTGTTCACATCTGTCACAACCTTTACATTCCAGTGATCAACCTCTTATTCAAGCCCACAATCACTCTTTCCTAGAATATTGCAAATATTATTTCTACTTCTAGTCTCTGGATGTCAGTCAGGGATATATAAGCTAGTAGATTAGTTTTTTGTGGGCAGCATTAATCACGTTATTCTTCATTTCAAAAATCTTAATTGAGTTCCTGTTATCCAGAGAATGAACCCTGGTATCCTTAGTTTGACTTCCAAGACCAACCTAAATTTAGCCCCAAACTAATTTCTAACAAGCATGCTATATTGCAGTAATGCAGCAGTAATTACATTCACCTTACTTTCCTGCCTGTTTCTTTGATTGTGCTACTTTATTGTTAAGAATTACTTTTTGTCTTTTTTCCACAACTCTAAATTCTCTACACTCCTTAAAACTCAATTTATCATGAAGGTTTTGCTACTGAGTTCATGACCTCACTGTAGGTCATGAAAACTGTAGAATAAGAACTTAAGTGAGTTTTTTTAATTTTTATTTTATATTGGAGTATAGCTGATTAATAATGTCTTTCAGGTGTACAACAAAGTGATTCAGTTCTACATATACGTGTATCTTCTTTTTCAAGCTCTTTTTCCATTTAGGTTGTTACAGAATATGAGCAGAGTTCCCTGTGCTATATAATAGGTCCTTGTTGGTTCACTATTTTAAACATAGTAGTGTGTATATGTCAATCCCAATATCCCAATTTAAATTGATCAGGCTTTAGAATCACTTGAGGAGTTTTTAAAATTAACCAATACGACAAGGGTCAAGAAGCAACAGTTAGAACCGGACATGGACCAACAGACTGGTTCCAAGTCGGGAAAGGAATACGTCACCCTGCGTGTTGTCACCCTGCTTATTTAACTTATATGCAGAGTACATCATGAAAAACGCTGGGCTGGAGGAAGCACAAGCTGGAATCAAGACTGTTGGGAGAAATATCAATAGCCTCAGATACTCAGATGACACCAGCCTTGTAGCAGAAAGCGAAGAGGAACTAAAGAGCCTCTTGCTGAAAGTAAAAGAGGAGAGTGAAAAAGCTGGCTTAAAATTCAACACTCAGAAAACAAAGATCATGGCATCCGGTCCCATCACTTCATGGCAAGTAGATCAGGAAACAATGGAATCAGTGAGAGACTTTATTTTGGGGGGCTCCCAAATCACTGCAGATGGTGACTGCAGCCATGAAATGAAAAGATGCTTGCTCCTTGGAAGAAAAGCTATGACCAACCTAGACAGCATATTAAAAAGCAGAGACATTACTTTGCCAATAAAGATCTGTCTAGTCAAGGCTATGGTTTTTCCAGTAGTCATGTATGGATGTGAGAGTTGGACTGTAAAGAAAGGTGAGCGCTGAAGAACTAATGCTTTTGAACTATGGTGCTGGAGAAGACTGTTGCGAGTTCCTTGGACTACAAGGAGATCCAACACAGTCTATCCTATAGGAGATCAGTCCTGGGTGTTCATTGGAAGGACTGATGTTGAAGCTGAAACTCCAATACTTTGGCCACCTGATGTGAAGAACTGACTCATCTGAAAAGACCCTGATGCTGGGAAAGATTGAAGGCAGGAGGAGAAGGGGATGACACAGGATAAGATGGTTGGATGGCATCACCGACTCAATGGACATGGGTGTGGGTGGACTCTGGGAGTTGGTAATAGACAGGGAGGCCTGACGTGCTGTAGTCCATGGGGTTGAAAAGAGTGGGACACAGCTGAGCGACTGAACTGACTGAAGTGAACTAGGATCGTACCTGCTGAGACTCTGAGAGGGCACAGCTAGAGTTACAGAAGTCTGTGAATCTTGAAAGAAAGTCTTCTCTAGTGTTGCTAAACACCAGAGGGGACTAGTTTAGGGGAAACTGATGGACTAAAATCTGTGGGCACAGAAGTTGGCAGGACTAAGCAAAAAGCTAAGGTTAAATCATGTCAGACTCCCCATGTACGTAGATAACCATGATCCCAAATTGAAGACAGAGATAAGAGCAAATTATCTGATATGGTCAAAAAAACTCCTACCAAGCTGACTATGCTATAGATTACACTTATTAACTCTGGAGAAATTACTAAAAAATAAAAAATTTTTAAAGCAATACAGTGAAGTAAACGGAGCCAGTCCTGGAGAAAAGACAATGTATTGAGGAAAGAAAAAACACAGTTCCAAAAACATCATAGGAAAACAATCTAAATATAAAAATTGCAGATAAAACACTGAAAGAAGTCAGAAAAAAAACAAACAAGCAAAAGTAAAAGATACTTCATAGGCATATCTGTAAAATATTTTCATGAAAGTAGATAGATTTCCAGTTTCTGTCTAAGATGTAGAAAGCTGGTAAGAACATCACTCCCACCCTAACGACAAGAAAATGCAGGATAATGTACAAAATTATAATGTTTTTTGGACACATCAAAAAGCTGTGGTAATAGAACAACCAACTCTAATATCAAAGGAGAGACAGGGCGTGAGCCTTGTTGTAATAGCTGCAGCAGGATGAAGATGAGATCTTCGTACAGACCCAGTGTGAGCAACTGTAAGAGAACAGAAGCCCTAAGAGCTGCTGACACACAGGACTTTGCACCCACTTAGAGACTCTTCGCCATGAACTCATTCAGGTACACAGGACTCACCAAATGCACAAGACAAAGAGCTGGGGGAGGGGGCAGACAGGAGAAAGCCTCTCTCGGTGTTGAGGACCGAGAGGACGGGAAGGCAGCCTGTGGGGTAAGATAAAAAATGCCACCCTGTACCTTCTCCTCTAGGCAACACAAGATTTAACCCATCGGGGAAAGGGCCACAAATGTGAATCCCCAAGGGCAGAGTAAGAGATCCACTGCCACTGCAGAAAATGAAAAACAGAAAAAGAAAATTCCCTTAAGGAATGAGCAGGAAACCATCCTGGACTCGATCCATTAGACAGGTCCTAATACAGGTGCAATGGCAGGATCACTGAGAAAACCCCACCCCAGAATCAAGGACTAAGGATCTGTATAAAACTAAGGCTGGCCCAGGAAAACAGACTCCCCTTGCTTCCCAAAACAGGCCAGCATGCACCAGTAACCATCAAAAGCAATTGACCACTCAGGGAAATGCAAAAGCATATCACAGACCCTCTGAGATTACAATGTATCTATGAAATAGAGTGGTATCCAATCCATTATTTAGATAATTACATAGGAATAATGCATGTCACACTATAATAGATAGATAGATAGACATGGGTTCGATCTCTGGGAAGATACCATGGAGAAGGAAATGGCAACCCACTCCAGTATTCTTGCCTGGGAAATCCCATGGACAGAGGAGCCTGGTGGTCTACAGTCCATGGGGTTACAAAAGACTCGGACACAACTTAGTGACTAAATAAAAAAAGAGAAGTAGTGTGGTGTCCGTTATTTAGATAACTAATTAGATTACTAAATAGGAATAATGGCATGTCACACTATGACTGATGGATACATACATATGTTGCTGCTGCTGCTAAGTCACTTCAGTCGTGTCTGACTCTGTGCGACCCCATAGACGGCAGCCCACCAGGCTCCCCCGTCCCTGGGATTCTCCAGGCAAGAACACTGGAGTGAGGTGCCATTGCCTTCTCCAACATACATATATACATATACAAATATGTACCACAGAAAGTATCTCAGAAGCAAATACAGGGAGCTATAAACATTCACTACTTCAAGGGGTGTATTTTGAGAAGAGGTGAGTAAGGAGTTTTAACTCATTATTTTATTCATCACTACAACATTTGAATTATTATTATTTCAGTAAACTTGTATTTCAAGTATCCTATAAAAAGCTAAAATACTATACTGATGTTGGTAAAGGTGGAAAACCTACTGCTCTGAAGAACTACTGCTTGCTCCTTGGAAGAAAAGCTATGACCAACCTAGACAGCATATTAAAAAGCAGAGTCTTTACTTTGCCAACAAAGGTCCGTCTAGTCAAGACTATGGTTTTTCCAGTGGTCATGTATGGATGTGAGAGTTGGACCATAAAGAAAACTGAGTGCCAAAGAATTGATGCTTTTGAACTGTGGTGTTGGAGAAGACCCTTGAGAGTCCCTTGGACTGCAAGGAGATCAAACCAGTCAATCCTAAAGGAAATCAGTCCTGAATATTCATTAGAAGGACTGATGCTGAAGCTAAAACTCCAATACTTTAGCCACGTGATATGAAGAACTGACTCATTTGAAAAGACCCTGATACTGGGAAAGACTGAAGGAGGGAGGAGAAGGGATCGACAGAGGATGAGATGGCTGGATGGCATCACCAACTCAATGGACATGAGTTTGGGTAAACTCCGGGAGTCGGTGATAGACGGGGAGGCCTGGCATGCCTGGGGTCGCAAAGAGCCAGACACGACTGAGCGAATGAACTGAAGTGAACTGAACCTTTTTGGAAAATAGCTTGATAATACACATCCAGCGTACTGAAAATGTTAATATTTATCTTTTAGGGGAGCATAAATTTTAGTCATGAACATATATCCTAAGAAAATAATCCAAAATATGGAAAAGATGATGTGTGCCACAATATTTAACAAAGTACTCTGCTGAAATTTTTAATGTAATACAATTTTCAACCCTAGAATAGTTCAATTTTAGGCACTTGCATTTAATGGACATAATACAGTCATTAGAAATTATTGTTATAAAGGGAACACAGCAACATGGACAATGAATGTAACATAATTACGTTAGTTGCAAAGTGCAGATTGAAAGAGACAATGATGCAAAATTGTGCATAGGCAAAGGACCAAACTTAGTAAATTTGTGTCCTGGAAAATTTACCACTTTAAGTTTTAGCCTTCACATCTATAAAATGAATGTAATAATACATGTATTAGTTTTTTTCAGTAGAATTGAATGAGAAAGTAATTGGAAGGTACACGTTAGCTGAGTGCTTAATATTACTTATTAGTATTACTATTACATAATGTAAGAATGGATTTTATATAAACATATAAAGGTATGTTTATATAAACATATAGATGTAAATGACATGAGAAGGAAAGAAACTAATGGACACATTCTTTGCCAATATTGTTGGAATTTTCTACTTTTCTGAATGTTTTTTCATAGAGTGAACTATGTTACCATCATAATTTAAAAAGTTATTTTACTGGATAATGTGATTTTCCTTCATAATTGAAATTTTTGTGCTTAGCACAAATCTACTCAATCTAGAACTGTTGTCCACACTTGGAACTTTCTCTTCTGTGTTTTTTCAAACACTTGACTTGAGGAGGAATACAAATTTTTCATATATTCTTCTTAAACTTGACCCTTAGTTTCTTAGATAAAATTTAAATAAAATTCCTAGATAAGATATTCTTAGATAAAATTCTCTTTTGCTAGAATACTTAAGCTTTTAGGAAAAAGCTATACATTCAGTGAACACGTCCACACATACAAACTTCATCTGGGAACACCCTTGGTCCAATCATCTAGAAACGGACAGAAAGACTCCATTAAGTGCAGCTGTGGACCCCGTTCATAAGTGAGGGATTTATTTCATTTTGGAGCCAAAGATCTATGGGGCCACAAAACAAACCTCTGAGACACAAGTGATTGATGACATTGCCCTAGATCGAGGGAGTGTGACTTCATTCAAATATATCCCTGAACCGCTGACAATACCCAAATCTATACTGTTCCAAATGAAGGCTTGAAGGAGCAATTTTCAGGTGAACTGAAGAAGAAAATCATATGTTTTCACCAAGGGAGGTAGCGAATTTATGAAAACACTACGGGTAAAATGACAGGTTTGTGGGAGGATTCTGGTTGATCTGCATATGAGCTCTCACTGGGCAGGAACTGTGAGGACAAAGGGAGAAAGGAACAGTAAACATTCGGTTCTCACCTATAAAGCTGAAACTGCTATAGACAGCAGATAGACATTTGGAATTGAGGTGTGTGTGTGTGTGTGTGTGTGTGTGTGTATCTTCTTCCTAAATACAAATTAAGGAGGAGAAATTACTTTGCTTTTACTTGTGTTCAAAACTGACACTGAAAAACCCGCTGTGAATAATGTGTGGCTGCAGCTTTTTAAGGTTCATTTATTAATTATCTATTCAGCTGTGGTGGGTCTTCGTGGCCGCATGTGCACTCTCTCCAGCTGTGGTGAGGGGGCTTCTCACTGCAGTGGCTTCCCTTCTCGTGGAGCGCAGGCTCTAGGCACACGGGCCTCAGCGGTTGTGGCTCCTGGGCTCTCGAGCGCTGGCTCGGCAGACGTGGCCACGGGCTCAGCCGCCCCGCAGCACGTGGGATCTTCCTGGACCAGGGACTGAAGCAATGTCCCTTGCATTACAAGGTGGCTTCTTAACCACTGGGCCACCAGGGAAGCCCATGGCTGCAATTCTGAACTGAGCACCTACAAAAGTCTTCAGTTCAGTTCAGTTGCTCAGTCATGTCCGACTCTTCACGACCCCGTGAATTGCAGCACGCCAGGCCTCCCTGTCCATCACCAACTCCCGGAGTTCACTCAAACTCACGTCCATCAAGAGGCCATCCAGCCATCTCATCCTCTGTCGTCCCCTTTTCCTCCTGCCCCAATCCATCCCAGCATCAGAGTCTTTTCCAGTGAGTCAACTCTAAGCATGAGGTGGCCAAAGTACTGGAGTTTCAGCTTTAGCATCATTCCTTCCAAAGAACACCCAGGACTGATCTCCTTTAGAATGGACTGTTTGGATCTCCTTGCAGTCCAGGGGACTCTCAAGAGTCTTCTCCAACACCACAGTTCAGTCGTGCTGGACTAAATACAGCCACACATTATTCACAGCGGGTTTTTCAGTGTCAGTTTTGAACACAAATAAAAGCAAAGTAATTTCTCCTCCTTAATTTGTATTTGGTGCTCAGCTTTCTTCACAGTCCAACTCACATCCATACATGACCACTGGAAAAACCATAGCCTTGACTAGACGGACCTTTGTTGGCAAAGTAATGTCTCTGCTTTTGAATATGCTGTCTAGGTTGGTCATACCTTTCCTTCCAAGGAGTAAGCATCTTTTAATTT
Organism: Bubalus bubalis; assembly: GCF_019923935.1. Classification (NCBI taxonomy): domain Eukaryota; kingdom Metazoa; phylum Chordata; class Mammalia; order Artiodactyla; family Bovidae; genus Bubalus; species Bubalus bubalis. Next base: position 2,920,718 of record NC_059174.1, on the reverse strand, counting down.
CATGGCTGAAATCACCATCTGCAGTGGTTTTGGAGCCCCAAAAAATAAAGTCTGACACTGTTTCCACTGTTTCCCCATCTATTTCCCATGAAGTGATGGGACTGGATGCCATGATCTTAGTTTTCTGAATGTTGAGCTTTAAGCCAACTTCTTCACTCTCCTTTTTCACTTTCGTCAAGAGGCTTTTTAGTTCCTCTTCACTTTCTGCCATAAGGGTGGTGTCATCTGCATATCTGAGGTTATTGATATTTCTCCCAGCAATGTTGATTCCAGCTTGTGCTTCTTCCAGCCCAGTGTTTCTCATGATGTACTCTGCATATAAGTTAAATAAGCAGGGTGCCAATATACAGCCTTGACGTACTCCTTTTCCTATTTGGAACCAGTCTGTTCCATGTCCAGTTCTAACTGTTGCTTCCTGACCTGCATATAGGTTTCTCAAGACACAGGTCAGGTGGTCTGGTGTTCCCATCTCTTTCAGAATTTTCCACAGTTTATTGTGATCCACACAGTCAAAGGCTTTGGCATAGTCAATAAAGCAGAAATTGGTGTTTTTCTGGAACTCTCTTGCTTTTTCAATGATCCAGTGGAAAGTCTTATTTGATAACAATTAACTTACATGTTGACTTTTGAATATTGAAAGAATTTCATCAGATATATGAAATACTAATATTTTATGAAAAAAAGATCACAGCTAACAATACATTCTAATATGTAGGCAGTCTATTTCTTTGGGTCCTTCTCCCGTACCTTGGCATTCAAAAATTTAGAACTAGAGTAAAAATAAAGTTATCCTATCTATAGTTTCTGGCAATGCTATTTTTCTAGTCTATGCCTACCATCCCCTCCCTCCCTTGCAGGCCATTCCACAGATGTGCCACTTATATTCAGCAGCACTATAGCACTCCTTATGACTGAATTTTGCAACTGTGGTTCCACTTTATAGCGAGAACTTAATCCAACCTTTTTACACACGCATTCCAACCAGCGAAGCTCAGTTACAGGAGAGTATTTGCCCCTATAATCTCCTTACGGAAGTTGTAGTCCAATCAGGTTGATAGCATACAGTGTGGATGAAAGAGGAGGAAGAAGATTCTGTCATAATCTGCTCTACCATTTTAAGGGCACTGTAGCAGGAATTTAAAAATCAGTATTACTAAAAATTTGCCCAATTTAGCCTTGTGATTCCATTTCTGTTTCCTCATACTAAAGTCCACGTATCATACAAAGATGGGTTTAAACAGGTTCATATGCTCAGCACAGTGGCCCATAGAGGTATTCCAAATTTCTATTAATTGGGAAGTAGATAAGTATGTGATTATTCTTATCCATCATTCTGTGAAATATTATGCAGTCTTTAATAAAAATGGGCTCATGTGTCTGACATCAAAAAATCTGTAAGATTTAACTTAAGAGTAAACTGTGTGGTAAATTTGTGTATTATAACAGTTGTGTAAAAATAAATATATAGTTGTGTGTTTCTTTGTGTGCAAGTTTAAATGCATAGGAAAATGTCAGAAAGAGTGTACACCGAGTTAAAAGTGGGAGAGGTTACCCCAGGAAGTGAGATGGGATAGCACAAGTGTTCACGTGTATGTTCACATGCATGCATGAGAATTCTTTATCCTGTATTTTTCCAATTTGTTTGTTTTCTTCAGTAGGAGTTTACTCCTCCAATTTTCATGGACTTGGAAATAAAATGTTATATGTTTTGAATGAGACTTTTATATATACAAAAAACTCCTAGAAAACAACATATAACAAAGAACAACAATGCCAAACAAACAGAATATGAGCAGTTACTGTGTTAACATTCAGTAACAGGTTTTCAGAGAGTAAAGAGATCACTTATAGTGGAAGAAATACTTCCTAAGGTCAAAACTATAAGGAAATTGGAAATACTTAAAAACTAAATAGAAACAATAAAAATTCCTAATACCTAGCATAGTGCTGATCACATAGTAGCTATTTAATAATCATCTGTTAAATGCTAGTAATTGTCAGGAGATCCTGGATAGTGTACATCTCTGCAATAGAGTTCTTGTGTCTGTCAAACAAACTGGTTTTCCTAGATTATTTTAAAGATCCCATTAAGGTATAAAAATCTTCATTGATGAATCATATCATTTCTATGCCAACATATTACATTCTGAATTTATAACAGATTTTCTGTGACTTTCAATTTTTTTAAAAATCCATCCCATGGTCTGCAGAAGTAGAGCCAAAGGAGTTTTATTTCTTGCAAAATTTAATTTACAAAAAATCTGACCAATGTACATATCCCTCCTACTGATAAGGCATGTAATTTCACTGACAAGGCATCCATTCCAGACCTACAAACTTAAAAAATAATTCTCACCAGACATCAGTCAGTTCAGTCGCTCAGTCATGTCTGACTCTTTGTGACCCCATGGACTGCATGCAGCACGCCAGGCTTCCCTGTCCATCACCAGCTCCCAGAGCTTACTCAAACTCATGTCCATTGAGTGAGTGATGCCATCCAGACATAGGCCTAGGAATTATCCCCAGACATAGGCCTAGGAATTCTCACTTTAGAATTTAATAAGGCAATCATAATATATCAGTAGAAAACTTAAAAACCAGTATTTGTCTACATTAAAATATTAAAAGAAAACAATGCTTCCCAGAAGAAAAATATTTCTTTGAAAACAGGCTAGATAAAGAACATAGCAGTGAATATTGGAGTGAATGCTAAGATTATATATGAGAATCTATGAAAGGAAAGCAACATGCTATATAAGGTAGTTGCTAAATTTGTGAATGGGAACTGGTTTACTCCCCAAGTGGAAATGAGTTGTAACTGCAAGAAAAAGAAATACATGTACTTTGCTTTTTACAAAATAATAAACCAAATAAAAATTTAAAAATGAAAGTAGAAGTTACACAAAAAATACACAATCCCACCATCCACAACAGATAATCATTGCTAACATTTTGTTTGATATCCTTCCAATCACATTTCCCCAAAGCACACACATACACTTTACATGACTGAATTAGTATTTTGTAATCTTCTTTTTCACTTTAAAATATAGCATTATAAAAATAATATAACCTAAGTCATAGTATCATATTCTTCTATTGGTTAATTCATAAATTCTCTCCAACTTTTCACTAGTAATATATGTTACAATGAAATATCTAGAAAACACATGTTTTTACAATTGTTGTAAGAATTCCAAGTCAAGAATCTGAAAAATAAAATAGAAATTACTTTTCTAAGGATGAGATTATTGGATTTCCTGTAGAAACTAAAGGAAATATAAACAGAGCAAAGTCAGGAGAACCCCTGTGGAACATGCATTTGGCCGTTCCTCCAGATGAGAACTGGATATAGAGGGCAGCAAACAGGCGCACGTGAGCCCTGCTTTGGGCTCCCATGGTGGCCCAGCAGTAAAGAACCCACCTGCCAATGCAGGAGACATGGATTCAACCCCTGGGTTGGGAAGATCCCTTGGAGAAGGAAATGGCGACCCACTCCAGTATTCTTGCCTGGGAAATCACACAGAGGAGCCTAGTGGGCTATACTCCATGTGGTCACAAAAGAGTCAGAGACGTCTTAGCAACAGAGCAATAATCCCTGCTTTACTGCAAAATACTTTTGCAGTCAACTAATCAAAACAACTCTGGACATGTATCTGGAGGTAGAAAAGATTTTAAGAAGGAAGGTAAAAAAAATTGACACATCTCTATAGTTATAAATAAAATGTTGATTAACATTTATCAAGGTATAACTGATCAAAACTACACATATTGAATATATACATCATGATGAGTCTGGGCATATTGCATCCACCCATGATACCATCACTACAATCAAGGTACTAAACATATCCATCACGTCCAAAAATGCCCTTATGTTCTTTTGTGGACTTGTTTCATTTTGTTTTGGGGTTAAGAAAACAACAAGAAATCTATTCTCTTAACCTATATTAAAACACACAAAGCCATATTGTTAACTACGGCACATGTTACACAGCAAATCTCTGGAATGTTCATCTTCCATAACTGGAACTTAATACTCCTTGACCAAAAACACCCCCTCCCCCGCCCCAGCAACCACATTCCATTCTCTGCTTCTACGTATTTGACTATTTTAGATACTGAATTTAAGTGGAATCATGAAGGACTGTCCTTCTGTGACTGGCTCAATTCACTTCACATAATGTCTTCTAGGTTCATTCATGTTGTCATATATGACAAAATTTCTTTCTTAAGGCCGAAAAATATTCCACTGTGTATATATGCCACATTTTCTTCCTACATTCATCTGCCAAGGCATATGAATCATTTCCATATCGTGGCTATTGTGAATATTGCTGCAATGAACATGGGGATTCAGGCATCTCTTTAAAATCTTGATTTCAACTCTTTTTACCCAGGGGTAGAATTATTGGATCACATGGCAGTTCTATTTTTAATTTTATAAGAGAAAAAAATAGAACAAAAATAATTAAAGAGTTTCAAGGGTAACTAAAAGGAGAATGCTTATAAACGTATAAATGAAACATTTATTCCTGGAGGAATAAACCAGGCCATGTAAGAGGGACACAAAACAGTTGACAAAGGAAAAATGAAAATTTTAAAGCAACGAATTCATGGAAAATTGATCTACAGTATGTGAAAACATACTTTTGCTTTATTTGATGAAGAAAAAAGATTAAAACCATAACCCTGTAATCATACTGTGTAATTAAAAATCATTTACTGTCAAATGAATTTGGGTGAAGGCATCTTATGAAGTGTTGATAATAAATGTGCCACATTCCCTTATTTCTGTAGGAAAAATCAAAGGCTTACAGTGCTCCTTCCTGGAATAAGAATAGGGACCAGGACACATGGATAAAAAACTTGTGCCTGGATGAAACTGAAAAATATAGAGCAAAGAACTTATGAAATTTAGAAAGCTATGAAAGCTTTCTTCCACATAGCCACCCCAGCCACTTCTACACCAATCAAAATAAAACATCCTGTACTCTGTGAACCTCATCAAAGAAAATGTCCCCACATAAAATTATTGACACCATCAGATAGAGAAAACATACAATGGAATTAAGTGTAAAAACCTTTTAAGTGTCTGACCTAACATCTTTTACTGCATCTTCCTTCCATGGTCTATAGAAGAATAAAAACTTCCAAAACAATGACAGTTCAGAACACCTCTCTGAATTGTCTGTGTAGTGCCAACTCTACTCATCATTTGGAGACAAAAGAGAGGTGGACACAAAAGCTCTGACGAGCAGTGATAAGACCTAAATTAAAGCGTATTCTACCAGGAGGGCTTCTGAAGTGTATTTCAGCGATTTTGAAGAAACAATGCTTCAATTGTTCCCATGCCTAGAAATAATCTTATTGAAGGGGAAGTTTCCCTGTGTCCAACAGCTCTTCACAAAAATGAAACATTTTCTCTTCAAGTAAATCCAAAGCAAGATAGTGAGATTTAGGCTGGGCTGCAAGAGTGACTATAATAGACCTCGAAGAGAAAGCATCTATTACAGTTTTATTTCATCCAATTCTTCATTATCCAAAGTATGTTTTAAAGAATTTTCCTTAAGAGTCCTGAAAACAATTTCAGCAATGACTAAACTTCCACTTCACCAAATAATCTTGGACATCTACATGAAAACTATGCAAAAAACAATCAGGCTGTTAGCAATAGTCTGATTCCCTGGAAACATTTTAGTAATTTTTTAAATTATCAGCGTCATCCTCTTGTTGCTTCATTTGTTACTATCATATTAGTTGATATAGAAAATTCTTATTTTCTGTTCCTTTTTATTAAAAATTTTTTTCCTTTATGGGAAATACCAAAAAAAAAAAAAAGTTTCCATGAATAGTCACCATGAAAATGAATTAAAATCATTTATACCCAGATTTGGAGAAGGAAATAGCAACCCACTCCAGTACTCTTGCCTGGAAAATCCCATGGACAGAGGAGCCTGGTAAGCTGCAGTCCATGGGGTCGCAAAGAGTTGGACACAAATGAACGACTTCACTTTCTATTCTTGCTTTCTTTCTATACCCAGATTGGCTTTACACTTACTTTGCCATCTTTTACTTCCATTAATAATTAAAAAAAAAAAAAAGTCTGTGGTAGGGGAGAGCCACGGGGCTCACTTTCATTTCAATCTCTGATTTCTGGATTTGGAACCTGGTCAAGACATAGAAATGAAGACAGACTTTCCCTGTCATAATACATAGTCTTCCCAGAGCAAATGATTGTATCACATACTTATTCACAGCCTTAGTTTTTGATTCACAAATCTTCTTCTCTATCAAAATATAGAACCCCGTTTCATGAGTTTCAACAAGAGAGCTGGGAGAAAAGGGCAGAGAAAGGATCATAAATGAAATAACAGGCTTGCTCTGTGCGGACCTAGCATAGGATTCTGCGTTTGTCTCTGTGGAGAAATTATAAAATGAAAAGACAGAATGAATTTGAATAAACATATACTAACTATGAGGAGTTCCTAAGGAAATCCGAGATTGCTGCAGCTTATACTATATCTCTTTATAAGGGCATGTGTGCCATGGGTGGGTGTGAGGGCTTTGATAAACACAGCCTGGCCAGAAGACCATGAGACTAAAGCTTGTAGGAAAACTCTTTCAAATTTCTCTTTTAGTCTTTTAAGTTCTCTTTTAGTCTCCATCTTCGCCTCCTCTCCTACACATGGTTCTTTGGAACCACCTTTGCCTGACACTGGATCAGGAATCCCAGTGTTCCCAGAACCGTATGAGAGCAGAACACCAACAAAAACATATATGGGCTACTGTGCTGCCATCTTCCACTGATTCCTCCACTCTCTAGTCTAAAACCCTAAACTCCAAACGGAAGGAGATTCCTACTCCCTAACTCGAGGGTTCACCTGGGGGACAGAGCCCTTCAGAGTTGGGGACAGTGGTTCTGTGGTACCTGCAGCTGTCCATTAGAGAGCGCATCCACCCTCTCATGTCCAAACACACTGTGAACTGCAGCCCAAGCCCTTCCTACCAGACAACGTGCTAATTGAGGGGCACATGAGCAACTCACTGGCCATAAAACTTGGGGGGTGGGGGAGAGTAATGTAAATACAGCAAGAAACACAAAAGCTGAAGAATGCATATCACCCAAAGTATTAAAACATATGGACCAAGAATTTTAAATAAATACAATAAATACCCTCAAAGACAAAAACAGGGAATGGTTGTAACATGAAAGAGGAGCAAGGAAAAAAGTCCCCAAGGAGCGGTTAAATGGAGTTAAACCTTTATTAAATAACAACATCATTTTGGAAGTATAAAAGTATTCATTCAAGATAAATTTTAATGAGTCAAGGCTAAATATTACTATCAACTTATTACTAAAAATGAGGAAAGAACAAGAATAACAAAAACACTTGATCAATCCAAAGATACGCAGTTGAGGAGAGAAAAAGAAACAAAGAAAGAGAAGGGGTAAATAAAGAAAAGCAAGGTAGTAGACTTAGACTTCACTTTCACTTTTCACTTTCCTGCACTGGAGAAGGAAATGGCAACCCACTCCAGTGTTCTTGCCTGGAGAATCCCAGCGACGGGGGAGCCTGGTGGGCTGCCGTCTATGGGGTCGCACAGAGTCGGACACGACTGAAGCGATTTAGCAGCAGCAGCAGACTTAGTAGTAAGTAATTACAGTAATAACTAATTAAATTAAATGTTAATGGAAAAAATATTCTATAAACGGCAGATTTTCAGATTAGATAGAAATAACAAAATCCTGCTATATGCTGTTTACAAGGTGTATGTTTTAAATGACAAAAACTGTCTAAAACAAAGGGAGGAGGAAAGATATACCAAAAGATTACTAACTAAAACAAAGCTGATGGAACTATATTAGTATCAGACAAAGAAAACTTTTAAACAAGCAATAGCACTTTATAATAAAAAGGCATCTTCTTAGGGATAGATAGGTCATAAGAATTAAAGTTTAACTGACCTTAGTCATAGTAAATTCATTTTTAATATACTGCCAATTTCTAATACTCCCTTTAGAATGTACATGCACAGTCATATGAGAAACTGGGCTGTCAAACAGGAGTTGTTTAATTTTTTGTTTCTGTCAATTAGTCAAGCTTTATAATGGCATAAACAGGGAAGCTTGCAGCAGACTCCTCTGGAATAGTGTTAAAGAGCACTAGGATAATAACTAACATTAGGCTCCTTTGGCATACTCACCAAGGCAATGAACGCTACATGTACTGTCTCCTAGAATGGGGGAAAATGATGCTGTTCAGACCTAGAATCTGAAGCTGAATTGAGCTTCACACTCTATCCATGACTAATTTTTGCTTCATTATTAATCCATGGATCCCAAAGGAGCTACAGACATTCCTCTCTTGTTTTCCATAGAAATACACAGCATTAAAGCTACGCATCAGGCCACTTACAGTGCACAGTTCAGTTCGGTTCATTCGCTCAGTCGTGTCTGACTCTGCGACCCCATGGACTGCAGCACACCAGGCTTCCCTGTCCATCACCAACTCCCGGAGCTTGCTCAGACTCATGTCCATCGAGTGAGTGATGCCATCCAACCATCTCATCCTCTGTTGTCCCCTTCTCCTCCTGCCCTCAATCATGTCAGCAGAACAATAAAATGGGACAGCTGTAATGATAATAAATATGAATATTTTCTGACTAACCATCAACAAGCAGAATTATCAAGCGAATATGATTGTCATTGTTTTTAATTATCTTGAAAGAAAAAAAAAAGACTATCTGACTTGAAGAATTATTTCAAAGGATTTTACTATATTAAGAAAACTTTTAATGGACTGAAAATCTCAAAATCTTTCTTTTGAAAAATACACATTGAAACAGTGGTTCTTAAATTCATATATTCCCCAGAATCCCTTCATAGGGAAAACAGATTTCTGGGAGCCACCGAGGAGTTTTTGAATCAGTAGGTCTGGAGTGGGATTCGGTAATTTGCATTTTTAACAAATTTCCAGGTGATGCTGATGCTACTGGTCCCCAGAACACCCTTTAAAAGAGCCACTGCTTCAAACAAATGAATAGACCCATCTGAGAATTATCTAATCTCCAGTACCTGAGTGACTTTTTTTCCTACTCTGAAACATTGAATTAGTCTAATGTGAATGAGATTTCTTCCACACGAAAGGCTAACAAACACTTAATTGGATGTTTCCCATAAAAGGACGGCTGGTACTGATTCAATATGCAGAAACTTTCCATGTGTCTCCACCTCACACCTGCTCAGGGACCTGCAGTGCTTCAACACAATAGTGTTCCATAATGCTCCTTCAAAGTTCCAGAGAGTCCCAAAGGCGAACTGTATTGTGCTGTTTGGCCTTTCAGACTTGTTCACATCATTGCATTTTATGCAGCTCCCTAGTCCCATGAACACTGAGTCTCATCAAAGTAGGAAAACACTGCAATTGAAACCACCCAAAGAAACCAGGGGTATCCACGAGACACTAATACTTGTTTTCCCCCCTTTTATCTGATGTTTAGTGCGTCTAACTTACAACAAGGATTGGAGGTAAACAAAATCTAAAGAGCAGCAATCAGCTGGGAAGAAAATCAAGTGGTACATCGCACACTCAGACACTCTCTTGAGTTGGACTGCCATTTGGGGCAGGACAGAGAGAGATGAATCCTATAGAGGTGTACTTGATAGGATGTGTGCGTACAAAGAAGTGTCCACCACAAGAAAGCAAGCAGAGCAATCAACAAGACCGCTCCTAGATCACGTGGGGAACATAACCGTGGGAGTACAAATTAAATACATTTGTATTTAATGCATTAAATACAGGACAAATTAAATACATTCTAGAGATCTGCTGTTCAAGACTGTACCTAAAGACAATGATAATGTACACTTAAAATGTTATTAAGAGGTTGATCTCATGTTAAGCATTTTTACCAAAACAAAATATACTAATATATATGTATGTATAGAGATGAGGTATCAGCATGAAGCATCACGGATTCTGTTTTGTAGATGAGGTCTTAGCAGTGGCTGATCAGTTGTTTCACTCACAGAAGGTTTGTCTTCCGAGGGTCTGAAAAGATGGAGAAATGACAGAAAGGAAGAAAGACAAGGCGTCATGTGAATTCACTTGCTTTGGGGAGACTCTGAGGAGGACACATGTGCCTGAATGTTTGTATTACAGGGTAGGCCCTCTGCCTAGGCACACACAGGACTGCTTTATTTAAATTCACATTGTTTTGCTTTTCAGCACCTTTGGAATGATGCAGATCCTTAAATATTATTTATTAGCTCAGTTTCCCCAATTTCACACTGGTGCTTTTTCAGGTACTTCGCTGAAAACAGTTACATATGGTATAACTGTTTTAAATGCACTTTGTAAGATTTGCTTAAAATAAATTAAATCACTGTGTGTATCTACAGCCTCTGAGTGAGGAATTAGAAAATATTCTCAAAATAAATAGGTATAATAAATATTATGATCATTTTACCTGTCATTACAAGTTATTTAAATAAAGAAGTTGGAAAGTACCACTTGCAAAAGAAGGGGAGATCATGTTTTCCCCTCAGCATTGCCAAAAAAATTTAGAAAACTTGGTATTTTGACAATATTAAAACTATCAGATGGATGACCTAGAGATTATCATACTAAGTGAAGTAAATCAGAAAGAGAAAGATAAATATCATATGATATCACTTGTATGTGAAATCTTTAAAAATGATACAAATGAACTTATAAAAGAGAAACAGACTCAGACTTCAAAAACAAACTTACGATTACCAATGGGGAAATGTGGGAGGGGAGGGACAAACTAGGAGTGGAGGGTTACACACTACTATGTATAAAAGAGATAATAAACTGAGATCTCCTGAGTAGCCCAAGGAATTCTACTCAATATACTGTAATAACTTACATGGGAAAGGAATCTGAACAAGAATGGATATAGGTATATGTACAGTTATTCAGCTGAATCACTTTGCTGTAGGCCTGAAACTATAGTTGCAAATCAATTATACTTCAATATAAAATAAAACTTTAAAACACCAAAATGATATTTGGCAAAACCAATACAATATTGTAAAGTTTTAAAATAAAATTAAATTAAAAGAAAAAAACAGCACTCACTAAAAAAAATAATAATAATAAAATAAAAAAAGAAAAAAGAAAAAAAATAATAAAATAAATAAAACACCAAAACCAAAGACTGGTTCAAAATGGCAGAACAGAAGGACATGTGCTCACCTCTTCCTGCAAGAGCACTGAAATCACAGCTAACCAGTCATCCACAGGAAGATGCTGGAACCCACCCAGAACGTCAAAACCAATGAAATTCTTAGCTCACTTAAATAATAGAGCAAGTATCAGTAATGTGTTTTGGAAATTGTGTTATATACATCTCATAGGTAGGTAAAATTCACAGTGAGATAAATTTACAAAAATGCTAACTTCGGAGATCCAACCAGTCCATTCTGAAGGAGATCAGCCCTGGGATTTCTTTGGAAGGAATGATGCTAAAGCTGAAACTCCAGTACTTTGGCCACCTCATGCGAAGAGTTGACTCATTGGAAAAGACCCTGATGCTGGGAGGGATTGGGGGCAGGAGGAGAAGGGGACAACAGAGGAAGAGATGGCTGGATGGCGAGTTGACTCATTGGAAAAGACCCTGATGCTGGGAGGGATTGGGGGCAGGAGGAGAAGGGGACAACAGAGGAAGAGATGGCTGGATGGCATCACTGACTCGATGGATGTGAGTCTGAGTGAACTCTGGGAGTTGGTGATGGACAGGGAGGCCTGGCGTGCTGCGATTCATGGGGTCGCAAAGAATCGGACACGACTGAGTGACTGAACTGAACTGAACACAAGATCAAAGCACTCCTCTTGTTTTGCAATTGTATTTAAACGATGTCTAAAAATTTTATATTAGCTCCAAACACCATCCAGATTTGATGTGATTATGTCACCATGTCTTCAGTCACAGAAAATACAATTCTTTCACTTATTATCTTTGTGTCATGTTCTCCTTTTCACTATGCAAACTTTCAAACACAGCAAAAAGTACAGAGAAGACTCTAATCAGCCCTCATATAGTGATTAGTGAAAGTGAAGTCGCTCAGTCGTGTCTGACTCTTTGCTACCCCATGGACCATAGCCTACCAGGCTCCTCTGTCCATGGGATTTTCCAGGGAATAGTACTGACGTGGATTGCCATTTCCTTCTCCAGGGGATCTCCCTGACCCAGGGATCGAACCCAGGTCTCACGTATGGTAGACAGACGCTTTACTGTCTGAGCCACCAGGGAAGTCCTCAATATAGTGATTGTTCAGCTCTAAAACTAATTTATGGCCAGCCTTAATGCAGCTACTGACCCACATATTTTAGCCAGAATATATTAAAGCAAATTCCATATATCACGGCATTTCATTGTAAATACTTAGCAAGCTTCTCTAAGACTGTTTTTAAACAATCATCTTCCTTTATAAGTCAATAACTTCTTAAAACCATGAACCATTCCTGTGTACTTGATTTATTTGAATCAAGATCCTTCAATGTCCACATGTTGTATTAAGTTGTCATATTTTTAAGTTTTATTTACTCCATGGATATGTACTATCAAATGTCCCACACTCTGCATGTGACTGACTACTTCCTCGTGATGTGTATATTCACATTCCTCTCTCCCCAATATTTCCTAAATTTATAGGAATCATTGGAGGACTTAAGATATCCAGGCTCAAGTATTCTGACAAACACACTTCATATGTGGTGCTTTGTACGTCCTATTTCTTCACATCATTGAGACCCCATGATAATCTGGTTGCCCCAGATATTTAATGATATTAAGATTGATCTGTGAATTCAGATGATGATAGTCTGTGCTCATTATAAAATTTTCAATCAAGCTTTCCCCGAACTTTAAAATCCATTGCAATTGTTGCCTAGAGTTGTAAAATGCAGCTATAGAATTCTATCACTCTTTCATCCACATACTTATTAGCTGAATTTTTATAGAGAAGAACTTTCATTCTCCCAACTCATTGTCGTGTTCCCTTTCAAGATCCTTTTCATTCTAACTTGAAGAATATTTTTCTATCTATAGGAGTCAAAAATATTTTCCTGTCCTATTTTGGGATGTATAGCCACGAACTACTGAGAGCCCGGGGAATGTTAAATAATGCCAATAATGAACTAGATCATCCCAATGCATAAATTATCCTCAGGCTCGCATCCCTTACTTTAGAAGCTTCATTAATTGCTCTAGCTGCATTAACTTTTAAAGGCCACTGGGGTCCCATTAAGTTACAGTTATCTTATGACTCCATCTGAGATGCTTAGCCCCAGGGAGTTGTTTGTATGCTAAAAAAATTTGGGGTGACAAAAGAGAGAAAGCATTACATTTAGTTGCAAGTTAACTCAAAAAAGAATAAGATCCGCAAGAATAGCCATAAAATCCATTTATTTAAAGCTTCATAAAATTTGACTGAAGTAGTCTTAATAGGCTAGCCACATGCTTTTTTTAAAATGTGGCCAGTTTTTTTGCAGCTTGATGAAGCACACTGCTTGTGAGGCCCAGGTTTGCTCCCAATGGATGGGCTAGTTAATATCATGAGGAAAAGAGCAAACAACTGTGGTACTTCTGCATCTTGACTCTGATGGCTGTCTTGAAAAATGCATATCATTAAACTTGCAATAGTAGAGAAAGACAGTGCATATTTCAGCAAAATAACTGCTTGAAAGGGATCTGACTTTTGGAGGAAAGAAATGCACATATTTAAACAACAATAGCAAAGATCTGAAGGTACAACAGTAAGTAAAATACATTCAGTGTAACAGAATATGCCTTTAGCTCCCATGAAGCTATACCTCTGGAGGATTCATGATATTTCTTTCAAACGTTCCTATATACATCTTCCCTCTCTAAAAAATACACTCCTTCCAACTCACAGAATTACTTCAAAATGCAATTCTTTCTCTCTTTCTTCATTCATTAATCAGGATTCTCAAAAGACTAATTAGACTTCTGCTTAAAAGAAAAAGACTGAGAGAAGAGAAAGAAAGCGTAAGCAAGTGCATTAGAGAGACAGAATCAGAGCAAGACAGAGAGTCAGAGAAACAAGAGGAATTGCTTTAAGAAATTAATGCGTTCTTTCTCATCAAAAGGCAGGTGGGAATAGTGACACAGCAGAATGGGAAAGCTGAAGTCTCTGGGCTGCAAGGCATCACAGAAAGAGAAGCAGCTGACTCTGCAGACACCTGAGAGGTTCTGCAGAGAGGAGCTCCAGATGTGTCAGGGGTAGGCTCCTCCAGAAATCAGGGTCTTGTTTGAAAGTTTGTGCATAGTGCAATCAGACCTTAAGATTTTCTCCTCCAACCAAGGCAGCCTGGTTCATTCTTTCTTTTACCCCACAATAGTCACAGGTCTATGCTTGGGAAAAACTAAACCCAAAAGGTTCCATGAAATGTTGAGTTCCTTCTGGACTGAAAATCTATCGCAGTGCTTCTCCGCTGCCTTTCTGAGCATCAGAATGTACACATTTCTGGTCCTAAGCAAAAGCAAACAATACTCCTCAGAGATGGGATAAATGGAAGGGGGGTTACGTTCTATTTACGTAAATGGTCAGCTGTCTAGTTGCTGGCTCCATATTCTTTTCTTAGGATTTCATTGGTTTTGGTCCTATGGAAGTAAAACTTGGAACTCTTTCTGCCTATCACACTATTTTTAGATAAAGAATCTGAAATCACATATCTCTACATTAACCTGTTTTCCCCATTACCACCTTGGTCCTTCTGTTTAAGGGAGCGTTTTCTTTTCCTGGTTGGCATAAAGTTTTTGAACAGTTCTACTGTACAATACGAATAAAAACAAATTGCAAAAATCTAAATAGTAATAAAATATAATTAAACAACTATCCAGGTGTCAAGATTTCCACAGAGAATGAGGTGTTCCTTAGCCCAGTGTCTAGGAATTTCAAAGAGGGCACCCAGGCAGACAGGGTTTGTGCTCGTGTGTTCATCAGCTTCATACTTCAGGAATTACAGAAGCCAAAGTGTTTCACATTAGTATGCATTTGGGATATCCATCTTCAGTTTACATTACGTAAATGCATGTTAAAGAGAGTGAGAGCAGGTTTTACAGAAGTATAAAGGACTCTGAAGAAAGAGGTACATCAAGACATTAAACCAATATTTGCAAAATGTCTCTGCTAGTGGAAAGTCCTGGGAATTTTAGCTCAAATATGAATTCAGAGATGACATCTGTGAGTGTATCATCTGCAGAGATCAATGGGTTGATTCTCATTATGGACGTGAGCAAGTCATAGGGAGAAAGCTGGTCATGGCATCAGGATATAGCCATTGCTACTGGAAAAGACCCTGATGCTGGCAGGGATTGGGGGCAGGAGAAGAAGGGCACGACAGAGGATGAGATGGCTGGATGGCATCACCGACTCAATGCACATGAGTTTGGGTGAACTCCGGGAGTTGGTGATGGACAGGGAAGCATGGCGTGCTGCGATTCATGGGGTTGCAAAGAGTCGGACACGACTGAGTGACTGAACTGAACCAATCCTCTGAATGTTTGGGGCTCCCAGCCACCCAAAATTCACATGTTGGATTCCTAATACCCAATATGATAGTATTAGATCAGGCCTTCGGCAGGTGAAGTCATGAGGATGGAACCCTTTTGAATGGAATTAATGCCCTTAAAGAAATCCTGTAAAGCTTCCTAGCCCCTTCTGCCAATGAGGATACACCAAGAAGTCCACCCCAGAAGAGGGCCCTCACCCATTCATGCTGGGACCCCAATCTCAGACTTTTAGATTCCAGAACTGTGAGATATGTTTGTGGTTTTTATAAGCCACCCAGACTGTGGTATTTTGTTATAGCAGCGCAAACAGACTAAGACAGTCACTATAAACTTTACCATCACCATCTATCTGAAACCTGTCTAATCAAGACAGGACCACACATTAGTAACAATAAATTTTCTATGACAAACTAATACCTTCAAATGCTTCCACTGACTTAGAGCCTTCTGATGTGTTGTTCAGCCACTAAGTCGTGTCTGACTCTTTGTGACCCTACAGACTGCAGCACACCAGGCTGCTCTGTCCCCTACTGTCTCTCAGAGTTTGCTCAAATTTATGTCCATTGAGTTGGTGAGGCCATCCAACCATCTCATCCTCTGCTGCCCCCTCCTCCTTTTGCCTTCAATCTTTCCCAGCATCTGGGTCTTCCCTAATGATGATAAGAGTTGGCTCTTATCATCAGGTGGCCAAAGTATTGGAGCTTCAGATTCAGCAACAGTCCTTCCAATGAATATCCAGAGTTGATTTTCTTTAGTATGCATTGGTATGGACTCCTTGCAGTCCAAGGCACTCTCAAGAGTCTTTTCTAGCACTACAATTTGAAAGCATCAATTCTTCAGCAGTCAGCCTTCTTTACGGTCCAACTCTCACATCCATACATGACTACTGGGTTAGATTTTAGTCATTTTGACTCTGTGCAAAAACTGGAGTTGACACTGCACAACACAACAGTGTTAATTAAAATTATAATTATTACCAGAACATGTGTAAACAATCTTGCATACAGACTCTCTGACTCTCTTCTGAGTTGTTTGTGTTTTTTAGGTTGTACTTTTTAGGAAAGGGAGAAATAACTGGAAAAGGACTTCTTGTTTCTCTGCATTTGTTTGTTATTTAAATTGAAGTTTTAAAGGGAAATGGTAGCTATCATTTTAGAGATCTATTCTAGTTAGACACAGACAACTTTCAGAAACCATCCCCTTGCATAGGCTCCTTCATGCTTCCCCTCTCCTGCCACCGCCAACCCAATTCATTTAACAGGACCCAGCGTCAATTTTCAAAATGAAAAGTCTCATTACAATTCCAACAGCTAGTTCCAAATTTTCCTGTTCTGCAATGGTTCTGATAATCACCTCTAGAGTGCATTGTTTGTATGAGAGTGTCCTCCATTATGTTACCTTTACCGATTAAAAAACCTAAACGTCTACCTTTGAATAACTCTAGGTTATTGTCACCTTGTCTCTTATCTTCTCAGACCATGAACAATTCCCCCGCCATCTACATGGCTACCTTGACCGCATTTGTAGAGGGACAATGTGTCTCCCCTGAGCTTCCTCCTTTGTACCTGATGATTGCCTTGCCGGAGGAGGCCAATGGAAAGGAATCATGTATTCCTCACCCTTTAAAAAGTAAAGCAACTCAGATTTAAGATGTCACACTGTTTTATTGGAAAGTATAAAAAGAAACTGTTTTACGGTGTCATTACAATGACACAGTGCAAGGACTGGCTCTAAAAAATACCTCTGCCTTGGGAGACCAACAGTTTAAGGCAGAAACCATCAAACGATGTCAAGCTAAACTGTTTATCTATCATCAGAGAACAGAATTGTTTTCTCTAATGGAGCGTCTTCTCTTGTTATGCATTCACTGAATATTGAAATCACCACTTTGGAAATTAATACTGAGGGGAAAATTCATGTGTCATTTGATAATCTAGTTAAGGACACGTGTTCCAGATTGAACAAAATTTAACATCAAAAACAGGGACAAAAACATTACTGAAAGATTCTACCTTGATCCTAAGGGTTTAGTTGCCCCCAAATGCATAAAATTAATAAAATATGTTTTACTTACTTGTTTTATTTAACAATTACTCTCTTGGACTGACCAATCAAAAATCCAAGCAAACAAAAACTCTAGTTTACAATAGTCTTTACCTAAAAAAGACATTTTCTTGTTTTTTTAAAAAACACTATCTTAATTCACCATATACAACTAGATCCTTGGAAACATCTTTTATACATATGTTTTTACATAGTGTATTCCATGCACCAAAGTGTGGTAAATACGTTCTTTCACTGAAATAACACAGCCCATTTTTTACACAGATAACCAGCATTCTATCCTTCTTTTTTCTTTCTTTTTGGCTACACAATGCAGCATGTAGGATCCTAGCTCCCTGACCAGGGATTGAACCCACACCCCTGCATTGGGGCACAGAGCCTTACCCCTGGACCATCAGGGAAGTTCTGATAACCAGCATCCTAAAAGCAAAATACAGAAGTGAGAGTACATCAAACTAAGAAGTTTCAGCACAAGATAGGAGTCAATAAACTGGAAAAAAAAAAATCCTAAGAAGTGGGAAAAATATCTGTAAGCAATCTATCTGATATGGGGTTAACTTCCAAATTATACAAGAAAGTCCTACAAAAAAGAGAAAAACATAAAAAAAAAAAAACTTAAGTGGACAAAGGATCTCAGTAAACATTTGTCCAAGAAGACAGTAAAATGGCCAACAAGTACATGAAAAGATGTTCACCATTACTGTTCATGAGGGAAATGCAAATCAAAACCACAATGAACTATCACCTCACGCTCGGTAGGGTGGCTGTTATCAAAATTGGAACTCTTGTGCACCGTGGGCAGGAATGCAAAATTGTGCAGCCACTATATATAAAAACAGCACAGAGGGTCTTCAAAAAATTAAAAAGAACTACAATATGATCAGGCAATCCTACTTCTGAAAGAAGTGAAATCAGGATCTCAAAGAAATACCTGCACTCCCATGTCCACGGCAGCATTATTCACAACAGCCAAGACTGGGAAACAACCTAGATGTCCATCAGTGAATCAGCGGATAGAGGAAATGTGCTACGCACATGCAATGGGATATTTTTTAGCCTTAAAAAAGAAGGGAACGCTGCTATATGTGACAACATAAATGAACCTGGAAGACATTATGTTAAATGGGAAAAGCCAGTCACAGGACAAATACTGTGATTCCACTCAGATGAGGTAGCTAAAATAAACTCATAAAAACAGAGAGAAAGTGGGTGTTTGCCAAAGGCTGAAGGGAGACCGAAGTCACTATTCAACAGGGATAGAGCTTCAGTTATGCAAAATGAATACATTCTAGATGTCTGTTCTACCACATTTTGCCTGTAGTTAACAATACTGTATTACACTCTTAAAAGTACAGACAGGGTAGATCTTGTATTAAGTGTATTTACCACAATAAAAATTGTTTTCACTTTAAATTTTAAAAGATGTTTCTAAGAATGCTAGTTGTATGTATAGTTCTGTGAAAGAATGTGTTCAACATGCAGTGCATGGAATAATAGACATCTCTGAAGCAATATGCATAATGAAGATAGTTTTTTTAACATTTTCATTAACAATAATCAGGGAATATGCTATTCTTAGAATCCAAACTGGATCACTGTTAGAAATTCTTCAGTGGCTTTTCTTGCACCCAGAACAAAATTCATCTTTCTGCCATGGTTCATGTTGTTTGCATTATGTGAGTTCAAGTCATTCTCCAGGTTCCTCTCTTGGGCCCACTCCATCCCACCCCACCCCCGCTCACGCTGCACTTACAACTCAACTCTGCTTTCAGCTGCCTCCAGACCCCAGGCTCTCTTCCACCTCCAGCCACTGGCAGATGCTATTCCCCTTGCCTGGAGTGCTTCTCACATCCACCATCCACTGAGACTCACACTTTTCTCTACTGAGCCCTTAATTAACTTGTCCATAGCTTTTAAATCGCATAATTATTTTTATTTTATTCTATATTTGCTTTCATATCTGCCCATGACCCAGAAGTTAACCAGCATAAGTACGAGAGTTCTGTGTGTTCTGAATTATTTCAACATCATAGGACAGTATGTGTAGGCACCCAAGATACATATAAAGAGAGAATGAATGAATGATTTTAGGGAAACTTTTTAAAGCTGAGTCTTTTTTTATTAATTTATTTATTTTAATTGGAGGCTAATTACTTCACAATATTGTAGTGGGTTTTGCCATACATTAACATGAATCCGCCACGGGTTCCATGTGCTATGCAGTAGGTATCTGTTGGTTGCCCATGTTAAACACAGCCATGTGTGCCTGTCCATCCCCAACTCCCTAACTATCTCAGGAAAAGGACATTTTTTTTTTTTTTCTAATTTAATTTAATTTTATTTTTTAACTTTACAATATTGTATTGGTTTTGCCATATATCAAAATGAATCCGCCACAGGTATACATGTGTCCCCCACCTGAACCCCCTCCCACCTCCTTCCCCATCCCATTCCTCAGGGTCATCCCAGTGCACTGGCCCTGAGCACCCTGTCTCATAGGACTGGCGATCTATTTCACATATGGTAATATACATGTTTCAATGCTATTCTCTCAAATCATCCCACCCTCGCCTTCTCCCACAGAGTCCAAAAGTCTGTTCTATACATCTGTGTCTCTTTTGCTGTCTTGTATACAGGGTTATCATTACCATCTTTCCAAATTCCATATACATTAAAGCTGAGTCTTATTCTTTTCCTTGGTATATAAACTCACAAGGCCAGTAAGTATTCACCTTCCATCCATAAAAACAAATAATCACATACTTTTCCAAAATATAAACATACAATCCCCCCTTCCCTACTTCTCCACCTCCTCCTCTTTTATCGTCCTCTTCTTCTCTCAGCAGCAGGAAAACTTCAAAGCTTGTGATGGGAAACAACCATTCCATGAGCACGTGACAGATGTATTTCCATTACATATCTCTTTACTCCACAAATAAGTTTTTTTTCTATAGTCTGTCCATAACAGCAGGCTTTGTCTAATGCCAACTACCTGGATCACAAGCCTCACAATGGGGACTGGATAAAGGTGTGAAGGAGATTGTGTAAATCAATCCTTAACACTAGCAACATGAAGGAGGGGCTTGCTTCTTGATTTGATAGACAGCCAATAATTATCCTAAGGTAGGTTACTCTGTAACCAGAAATCAGAAATTTATCTTTAGAAACCTTCAATTTAGCCTTCCAACTTCAAATGGCATTCTGCTTCAGCAAACTACTTCCATGAAGCTAAAGAATGCTTTCACATTTATCCAAAAAGATGTACCCTAGTTTATAAGTCCTATTCAAAGGTGTATCTTTTTTATTTCAGACTCTAGACACTTTAGAATAATTCTTTTAATAAGCGCTTCATTACACAGCTAATATCTTAACAAATTTCTGTGACAACATTTAAATTAAAATTGGTAAACCAAATTAGTTCTTTTTCTCCAGCCCACCACACCTCAGTCTCCTCTGCCTCAGAAACTACTCTTATCTCTGTGATGTGTGTCCTACAAGACATCCTGGGCCATTTCGGAATGCACACATCATCCTATACTGAAACAAAATTTACTTTTCCATTTTAATACAATACTTTGCATATTTCCACCTTGCATTTTTTCCTATCATAATATATCTTACAAATCAGTCTGCAACAAATGTCATGTTTTGTAACTCTTCCTAGTCATAGAAATATAGTTGCTCCTTAGTTACTTTTTTATGCCCTACTGCTGGACATATAGGTCAAGAACAGAAAGAATGGCAGTATCATAAAGCACGCACATTTAAAATAATACTAGCAAACTTCCCTCCTTAGTGTCTACACCAATTAATAACTACACTTGGACTCAAAATATCTGATATACACCTTTACCCTACTTGATATTAGCAGTATTTTTTAAATTGTCATTCTATACAAAAATTTGTCATCCTATTTAGGGAAAATTTTTCAATTAATTTTCATTATAAAATATATGATTGAATACATATATTTACTATACCTATGTATTTACTGAACCTTGGTGTTTCATCTTTTGCAAACTGTCTTTTCTATCTTTTGTCCATTTTATTGTGTTATGGATATTCTTCTTAAATTTTTGAAATTTTTTTTGGAACTTCTAGATGTGACTATTTACCTGTTAACATGGTAAAGAATATCTCCCCTACCCTCCGTTGTCACTTATATTTAAATTTGTTGACTGCTTCTTCATATATTATTTATCTTAATAGAATCAAATTTACCAGAGGCTCTTCTCATAAAGAAACAACCTGTCAAATTCTATTTTAAAACCTATTAGATTTTTGTTGGGACCATACTGAAATTATATTTTAATTTTCAGAGATATTAATGTATCTTCAAAATACTGAGTCTTCAATTCAGGCAAAATGGCATATCTTTACATTATCTGGCACGTTTTTATGTCCTTCAGCAATTTTTTTAAATCACAACAATGTCTGACTTTGTACAAAACAAAAAATACAATATATGAATACAGATAAGTGCAGAATGTCTATTTTTTTCTTCAAGAGGCTATGATTCTCATTCTTAGTAAAAACAGACATGAGCTGCACACACAGAGAAACAGCCTGGTCATTAGCTTCACCATTTAGCCCCTAATGACCAACAGGTGCATTCCTTTTTGATCTTTCATAAAGTCCAGAAAAATAGCTAAAGGAAAACTTTACACTCTGGCTCCAACTATCTGAAAGATGTTATAGTCTACTGCAGTACAGCCAATATATGCAAATATGCCTATATTAAACACAATTTCAAAAATGAGGCAGTAATGATAATCCTCTTGCTAAAGAGGTCACTGCATGAGAATAGTATATTTTTTATAAATTCAAAATTATAAAAATGCTGTTATAAAAGCCCTCTGGGTACATTCTATGCATATAAATTTTTCCCTTTATGGTGTACATTTTTAAACAATGGAAGTCTCAAAAAAATAGAAGCAATAGTTTCAGACTAAACGACATTATTTTATATATTTCAATGAGTAGAATATTTGAATCATAATTATCCAACAAAATATCAAATTGTGTCACAGTAGAGAATTAAAATATTCTCGTGTACTTCAGTTTTAGAATATCATGTAAACAACCAATCACCAAAACACAATTGTAGATTGTAGAGTAAAATGTGCTTTTGCATTAAGTTGAAGACACTTTTTTAATTAAAAGGAAAAATATAAACGGTACTTTGAGTGCCACTTTCTAAATTCACAAGGTCAAGGGAGGAGAGGCTATGGAGTGACCCCACTTGCTGTGTGAGTCCAGGTCACAGAGCACTGCTCCTGGACACCACACGTGGCCATGCCCTCTGCTATGTGTGGCTTTCCCGAAAGAGCAGACTCACACAAGAACACCACTGGCAGTGTGGAACTTATATATCTAGACAAGGAGATGAGGAGAGAATACGCACAGAAAATAAGGCAAAATCCCCTCAGGCTAGTCTTCAAATCCCCTTCTCAGTCAAGCTTCCAAAAGCCGCCTTATTTTTCCAATGAGCTCTGTTTCATTAGCTCCGCTTGGCTTCCTACAGGGTTTCCCCACTGAAAACTGTTTTTTCTTGCAAAATGGCAGCCCTCCACCTGGGAGAGGTGGATATGGGTGAGCCTCAGCCCTGGGCTTCCAAGGCGGCGCTGGTGGTAAAGAACCCGCCTGCCAATGCAGGAAACATAAAAGATGCAGGGTCAATCCCTGGGTCAGGAAGATTCTGTGGAGAAGGAAATGACAACCCACTCCAGAGTTCTTGCCTGGAGAATCCCATGGACAGAGGAGCCTGGCGGGCTACAATCTAGAGTCGGACACGACTGAATTGACCTAGCACACACACAGCTCTGAAGGCTCAGCCTCTGCCTCCAAGGATCCTAGCCCGAAGCCACTCTGAACACAGGAACAGCTCTCCACCAAGGAACTCTCATTCGAGCAGGCAGGAAAACAAATCTGTCTCCAGAGGTTGTTTTCATGCTATGTTTTCTAAGGAGAAATTTTATAAGAAACACTGTGACCCTAAAAGAGAGGGGAGGGGGACGTGAATCTGAAGAAGGAGGGGCATAGCAATTATTGAAAACCAGTCCATCATCCTAGACCATAACAAAGACATAAAAATAAAACATCTCAAAATGCCGTGTGAGACAGAAAACTTAAACCCTCCACAAAGGGGCTGTTAAAATTGGTTCGTTATTTCACCTAAGATAAGCTTTACTGTTCAAGTATTTCAGTCAGTATTTCCGCTTTTTCCCACTAGATTATTTCAAGTATCTTTTATAGAAAAATTATTAAATGCAAGACAATCCAATGTCTGAGTGGAACAACTAATCCCATGAAAGTTAGGGTCCACTTTCATTGTAACTCAAGCTCACTAAGAGATAATTCCAAAATGGATATGGAGGGTAGAAAGTAATATTAGCTATTACTACTATTATCATTAGTGGCATAATTCTTATTGTTCTTCGCCTTTGTATTCCAGGTTTAATACTTTAGTAATGTTTGACATGCAAGGATATAGACTAATAAAACGTAAATCTTATAATCATTCCCACAAGTGAAAAGTAATATAGTTTGGAAACTGTAGGGGCTGACAGATGTGGTATGATTTCTGTGGTCAGAAAATGGATATTTGACCTTATATGTCAAATTGTGAGTTAATTTTAAATTAATAGGAATTAAGCGTGGCATGTGTGCTTTGTAGCTACTCCTGAACTCTCCCGTTCTGTTATTCATTCCATCACCTATCCACACTGTGTCCCAATACAAGTTCTTTTGGGGAACCTGTTTTTCAGTGCATCACAGAAAATACATAGAACTCTGTTTTCAGTATCAAGGACATCCTGTTTCCCAGGGAATGTGAAATCCTCTGAGAAACCTTTTTGGAACCTCGCACCTGATTTAGACGCTTTTCTTTGTTGCTCTCATGGTAACCTGCGGATACAACGGTGTTGGTGTTTTCCAAACTGTGCTTTGTGACTAATTAGCGGGTTATGAAATCAATTTAGTGGGTTTCAACCAGAATTCAACTTTCAATGGAAATATAGAAAATATCAGATAACATCACATACTATGTGAGTTGTGTGAAATTTTTGTTTCAATTGCACATGCCTATATATGTATTTATGTATGTGACTGGACCATAGGTATGTCTCCTAACATGTCATGGTCAAAAAAAAAACCTTTAAACATTGATGTATATGTTTTTTTCTTTTTTTCTTTTTTAATTTTTATTTTATTTTTAAACTTTACAATATTGTATTAGTTTTGCCAAATATCGAAATGAATCCACCACAGGTATACCTGTGTTCCCCTTCCTGAACCCTCCTCCCTCCTCCCTCCCCATACCCTCCCTCTGGGTCGTCCCAGTGCACCCAGCCCCAAGCATCCAGTATATAAGTTTCATTTTTCCTTGATGATAAGGATTCTTGTAAAAGCAGGCCTCTGATTCTCCTGGCCAACACTAAAAGACATCTGCCTTCCACTGACTTCTGACTCTATATGTACCATGATATGTATCTTAATTTACAACACAGATAACTAGTAGATAACCCAAAACTGGCCACATTCCTCCCAAACTCCATTTTCCCCCAAAGAAGGAGGAACAGTGCTATATATTGGTCAGGTTCAAAGAAATTATAGCTATAGTCTATTAGGAGTTTTCATTATTCTGGGAGATCACAACTCAGGGTCCAAACAGAGACGACCTCCTGTGGTATTCTTCCTTCAGTATGGGAGTAACACAATTAAATATTTCTCTTTTGTTTATTTTTGCTTTTATTTCCAATATTCTGGGAGGTGGGTCATAAAGGATCCTGCTGTGATGTATGTCAGAGAGTGTTTTGCCTATGTTCTCCTCTAGGAGTTTTATAGTTTCTGGTCTTACGTTTAGATCTTTAATCCATTTTGAGTTTATTTTTGTGTATGGTGTTAGAAAGTGTTCTAGTTTCATTTTTTTACAAGTGGTTGACCAGAGTTCCCAGCACCACGTGTTAAAGAGATTGTCTTTAATCCATTGTATATTCTTGCCTCCTTTGTCAAAGATAAGGTGTCCATATGTGCGTGGATTTATCTCTGGGCTTTCTATTTTGTTCCATTGATCTATATTTCTGTCTTTGTGCCAATACCATACTGTCTTGATAACTGTGGCTTTGTAGTAGAGCCTGAAGTCAGGTAGGTTGATTCCTCCAGTTCCCTTCTTCTTTCTCAAGATCGCTTTGGCTATTCGAGGTTTTTTTTGTTTTTCCATACAAATTGTGAAATTATTTGTTCTAGCTCTGTGAAGAATGCTGTTGGTAGCTTGATAGGGATTGCATTGAATCTATAGATTGCTTTGGGTAGTATACTCATTTTCACTATATTGATTCTTCCAATCCATGAACATGGTATATTTCTCCATCTGTTAGTGTCCTCTTTGATTTCTTTCACTAGTGTTTTATAATAGCCAGGACATGGAAGCAACCTAGGTGTCCATCAGCAGATGAATGGATAAGAAAGCTGTGGCACATATACACAATGGAGTATTATTCAGCCATTAAAAAGAATACATTTGAATCAGTTCTAATGAGGTGGATGAAACTGAAGCCCATTATACAGAGTGAAGTAAGCCAGAAAGAAAAACACCAATACAGTATACTAACGCATATATATGGAATGTAGAAAGATGGTAACAATAACCCTGTGTACGAGACAGCAAAAGAGACACTGATGTATAGAACAGTCTTATGGACTCTGTGGGAGAGGGAGAGGGTGGGAAGATTTGGGAGAATGGCATTGAAACATGTAAAATATCATGTATGAAATGAGTTGCCAGTCCAGGTTCGATGCACGATACTGGATGCTTGGGGCTGGTGCACTGGGACGACCCAGAGGGATGGAATGGGGAGGGAGGAGGGAGGAGGGTTCAGGATGGGGAACACATGTATACCTGTGGCGGATTCATTTTGATATTTGGCAAAACTAATACAGTTATGTAAAGTTTAAAAATAAAATAAAATTTAAAAAATAAAAAAAAAATGCAAAAAAAAAAAAAAAAATTTCTCTTGAGTGTCTGAGAAACAGAAGGAAGGACAATGTGCCCAGAGAACAGAATAATGGGAAGAGTGAAGAGAAGAAAAAGTATAGATAAGAGCTAGATCATCTGAAGTTTGCAATGGAAAGCCCTTAAATGGTTTTAAGCAGGAGAGTAGTATAAGACTATCTTTAGAAAACTTTCTCTGGCTGCTGGTTAGAAACTAGGTTGCAGGAGAGCAAGACTGGAGGATATTCAGAGGATGGCACCATGGCCCAGGTGACCAATGGCAGGGACTGGCGGGCTGCGGTCCACGGGGCCACAGAGAGTCGGACACGACTGCGCGACTAACACTGACTGATAACGGCTGTTTTCCTGGGTATACTAAGTTAAGAAAAAAGTACAAGATTAGGAAATGAAGACTGTAAGTATATATTTTAAGCATGATTTTTAGGACTATTGCTGTGAGGAAGAGCAGAGAAATGGGAAGTAGCTGGAGAGCGATGTGTGTTTAAGGGATATTAGAATCAATGCTGCCGCTGCTGCTAAGTCACGTCAGTCGTGTCCGACTCTGTGCGACCCCAGAGACGGCAGCCCACCAGGCTCCTCCGTCCCTGGGATTCTCCAGGCAAGAACACTGGAGTGGGTTGCCATTTCCTTCTCCAATGCATGAAAGTGAGAAGTGAAAGTGAAGTCGCTCAGTCGTGTCCGACCCTCAGCGACCCCATGGACTGCAGCCTACCAGGCTCCTCCATCCATGGGATTTTCCAGGCGAGAGTACTGGAGTGGGTTGCCATTGCCTTCTCCAAGAATCAATGCTATTACCCAACAAATAATGCTGGGGAATGCTGGAACTCAGCATGAAACAGGCCTGTATGTTGACCTAATGAGGTCACTTGACTATTATAATACAAATGTAGGCTGGAGTGGCCATGGGGTAATGGTCCTCAATCCTAACTGCTGGGGCTCAAGGGGCACACCTATGGGACTCATAGACTTCCAAGTCTATGGAAATTCTCTTGGAAATTACTATAATTTACATCAATATGCTATGATTGCTCCTGCCCTCCAGAACAGGTCAAAATCAAACATATCCTGGGATATAGTTAGTAGGAATAGAAACTATTTTAAGTACCCTGTGTCCTCCCCATGGGAGGGAGGTGAGCTCTGCTATGTAACAACACAAAATGGAAAGCAGTCTTAGCACAAGCCTGTGAGATGAGGTGGGGTGATTGATTTTGTCCTCACTTAACTGGGAAGCCAGACATAAATGAGTTATGGCCAATTGTAATGGCATCTGTTCTTTTTAAATTATTCTTCTCTTTATTTGTTTAGTTATTTTTGGTTGCACTGGGCTGGTTGCTGCACATGGGCTTTCCCCGGCTGCAGTGAGCAGGAACTACTCTTCATTGCTGTGTGTGGGCTTCTCATTGTGGTGGCTTCTCCTGTTGAGGAGCACAGGCCCCAGGCTTACGGGCTCCAGTAGCTGCGGCTCGCCAGCTCTAGAGGGATCCGTACCTGCGGTGCACAGACATCGCTGCTCCACAGCGTGTAGAAACCTCCCAGACCAGGGATCGCACCCATGTCCCCTGCATTGGCAGCTGGATTCTTATCCACTGTAGCACCAGGGAAGTCTGGTATCTGTTTTTAATAATATATTGCATATGCGTAACACAGATACCTCTATCATTCTTACATTTGTTCTGGAACAAAACTGAATGGTGTCAGGATCATACCATCACGGTGTAATAGTGGTAATGTTGGTTAAGAGTCAGCTACCTCATGTAAATACATCTTAAGGATAACACTGACCTCAGTGGTCAAATATACTGGGAGGATGATTTAATGCAACTTCAGGATGTAATTAATACCCATGGAAAATGGCTGACCTGAGGAAGAACTGGATCAAGCTAATCATTAGCTGATTTCGGCACCAAACAGTTCTGCACAAGCTTATCATAAGGTACAAATAGCAGTTGTTCAAGGCATGGGGAGAGAATAATCAAGTTTCAGACAAGAAGGTGAAAATGTCTGTAATGCTTCTGTAAGGCAAATTAGTTGTTTCTTTAAATCTATCCCTATCTCCAACAGGCTTCTCCAAATATTAGGCATACTCATATTGGTACTATTGCTCTATCTGTTCTATAAACACTACACCAAATGTAAATGCTCAGAAAAATAAGAGTGTTTTGCCAGAAGAGGTACATGGCCTGAGACTAGAGGGTGGACTGTGACATAACAAGAAATACATATTTGGTCTCTGTCCCTGGTGCCAGGTACAGAGGTCCTAAAACCCTTCTAATTTCCTGAGTGACAGGTGTACTACGTGTATCTTTTGTTCTAACATTTGGTCCTTGACTCTGATTCCTGACACAGACCTCCTAAAACCTTTATGAGTTTCTGAGTGATGGGGGTATAGGAGCATTTTATACAGAGTTCCTAAATCCCTTGGAATTTTCTGGGTGATAGGACCCTCTTTTGTTCTAGTAAGGCAACTCTTGAAGGGCTCTTGAGTGGGAGCCAATCACTAGAAAGACCAAGCATGATTAGAAGCCTGGAACTTTCAGCTTCATTCCCCATCCTCCCAGGAGGGAAGAAGGGCTGGAAGCTGAGCTAATAAGCAGTCATGCTTACATGATGAAGCCTCTATAAAACGTCCTCAGCCAGGAGGTTAGGAGAACTTTCTGGTGAGCACATCCATGTGCCAGGGGGTGGAGCCACCTGGAGGTGGGTTGGAGCCCACCTCCAACGGACAGGACCTCCTTCACTCAGGACCGTTCTGGAACTCACTCCATCTACATTCTTCTCTGGCTCTTCACCTCTATCCTTTTTTATATCATTTCTAATAAAGCAGGAAATGTAAGTAAATATTTCTGTGAGTTCTGTGAGCCATTATAGTAAATTATACAGCTTGAGGCAGGGGTAGAGGGGGATGAGGGGTTGATGCTGTTGTGGGTGATAATGTATGAGGAAAATCCAGTCATTTCCCTCTGCCCTCAGCTCAGCAGAGTGACCCTGTGGACCCACACATCACCCAGAATTCCAAGAGCACTGGAAAACACTGAATGAGGTGGTCTCCATCTTTTTTAATTTTTTCTTATTTTTTGCTGTTTTTTATTTGGGGGCTGGGGGGGTTGGCTGTGCTGGGTCTTCCTTTGCGGCACATGGGCTCTTTGATGGTGTGCGTGGGCTTCTCTTGTTGCAGAGTACGGACTCTAGAGCACAGAAGCTCAGTAGTTGCAGCTCACAGGCTCTCAAGCTGCAAGTGGATCTTAGTTCCTTGAGCAGGGATCAAACCCACATTTCCTGCATTGGAAGGTGGATTCTTAACTACTGGATCACCAGGGAAGTTCTGGTTTCCATCTTTAAAGATTAGTCACCTTCCCCAGAAATGAGTTTGGCAAATGTCAAAGTTGCAGAGAGTTGGACACGACTGAAGCGACTTAGCATGCATGCATGCCTTGGAAAAGGAAATGGCAACCCACTCCAGTATTCTTGCCTGGAGAGTCCCAGGGACGGAGGAGCCTGGTGGGCTGCCGTCTATGGGGTCGCACAGAGTCGGACACGACTGAAGCGACTTAGCAGCAGCAGCAGCAGAGTTGCAGAGGGAGGAGGTGATTCTTCTGTAAACTGTTCACTTCTCCATGCCCAACACCATTGACCCTTACCTGAATAATACATTATTTTAAAGGGCAACAAAAAGAAATATTATTTTACCTGACACCAAAAACAATTCTATTAATGTAAAAACCATCAGATTCATTATAGTAATCCATGAATTAATATCCCTACTTCTTATCAGATACACATCTGAGGTACAGTTCGCACAACTGTTGATATGACAAGAATAAACACAAAGAAAAATGCTTTTAAAACCTCATAAGCCATGTTATTGGAGGTTTTTAACCTTTTTGTTTATTTCCATATTCCTATATGTATTCTATATACAGATAATATTCCTTATTGTTTAAAATGAGAAAATTAAGTACAATTTTTCATTATCTTTCCTTTTTCTGTTATCAGTTTGTTACTCTATTAAGAGTTTTGAGGATAACTTTTGTTGAGGCATCAAATCAAACTAATTACTCAGAGATAGCTTAAAGATAAAGTGAATAGTTCCAAAGATAAAAAGCACACCCACATTCTCTGGAGAAACCTCTGTTGATCAGATTTGAACTGACTCCTAGCAATAACAAAACAACATCCTGAAATAGCAACAGACAGGAATACAAAAGACAGCAGATCATTCATGGAAGGGTCTTCCTTTGAGATCACTCTCAATTTATTTCTGAAGCTTTAGGCAACAATAAACCGCTCTTTCTCCCCATATTTGCAGAAGCATTACCTCCAAGTCCCCACCACAATAGGATGGTGTTACAGTCATAAATTCTTTTCATTAAAAAGCTCTGGTTGAACTCTGTGGGGGAACACACTGTATATGGAAGTTTAGTTCTCAATTCTCTCTCAAAAAAATATAGCAGGTTCCAAGGACTTTTCTTGGACTTAGAAGCTGCAGACTTACAAAAACTTGCTCTATTCACCATCTTAAGAGATAGGTAAAAGCAAATGGTTGTACCTTGAAATTTATAAATTTAGTATTCATGATAGACCTGTACTTATGGATGAGACACAGGACCATGGCTGGCAGTGACTTGTAATTTTGTTGAGGTGTAAACCCTTCAAGTACAACAGAATGGGTCATTCTCCATCTATCATTGGATTTACAAGGTATCATATGAAGTAATTAAAAGTCTGTTACTTCATCTGAAAAATGACCACATGGGAAGACAGAGAACCAAAATAAAGACTTTGAAGCAGCTATTTGTGAAGAAAAGAGTATATAGAAGCAATGCACAAATCTCAATTATACATACGGTCCTAGAACCAGGAACTTGTAACACTCGGTTCATGTTTGTGAAATCCTAAAGATCTTGTTTTCTGTTCCTCACAGATGTGAATTTTTGATTCCAAATATGCTTTTTTTCCTAAATCTGTGATGACAGATGTGAAATTGTAGTGGTTTTTCTCAAATACTTTTATCCCAAAAGGCCTTCTTGAGCTTCCACCATCAACAGAATCAAATTAGTCACTGTAATATGGCTTTACCTATAAAATAATGAAAAATGTTAGACCTTATCAAACCTTACATAGTCTTTTATTTTTAATAATGATTATTCCTATATCAAGTACATGTTTTAAGTTTGTTTTGTAGTTTTCATTCTAATGCAAAATGGAGTTCTGTGTGTGTGTGTGTGTGTGCACGTGTGTGTGTGTGTGTGTGTGTGTTTGTGTGTTAGTTCATATGTTAAGTACAACCCTAGCAGGATAAGCTAAGTGTTGTTCACACAGCCCAGACACGTGCATTCAAAACTGCCAAGATCAGTAGGAAGAGAAGGGAAGCTTCTATGGAAGAAATTACTTTCAAGACATGCTTGGAACTGAGAGGCATAAAAATAGAGACTCACCAAAGAACAGGAAGAATTTTTCCGGCAAAGTTTAGAACATCAAAATACAGAGCTATAAAATCTTGTGATTTATTGCTGTGGCATTGACTTTAGATACAAGGACCTGGTTCAAATCGTGACTTTCTAAATCTTATACTGTGACTACTTTCTGAATTCTGACCATATGCAAGATAATACGTTTTAATGGAATTTTTTTTTGTCTTTCATGTGACATCTTATTTGTGGCATGAGAGAAGATGGGTGAAAATAGATTTTAAATATTTTGCAGATTTAAAAAATGCCTGTCCAGTAATTCTAAACAAATGCAATCTTTATTTTTTTTAATCTATTAGGAAAGTGACCTTTTTTAATGGAGTAAATACACTTAAAGTAATATAAAGATATCAGCTCCATCAAATGCCTCTACCCATTTTATATGCAAATCTGGGAATTTTCCTTGTTAGTATTCCTATTTCAGTGATTAGATACATAGGGCAAACACAGGGTGACATGCAACTGTAGGACTGATAAAAGAAGCAGCTTTTTAAAAGTCTGTCTTTAATTTTAAAAAAATCAAAACTGAGCCTTGGCTACTTTGTTCATTTTAGTTTTATTGCTTTGTTTCACCAAAAGAAATGTAATTATAAAATGTTGATTGAAACATTGATGTTAATCTAACCATTAAAAAAAATAATGCATTTTCTATTGCTAGCATAGTGATCTAAACCATCTTTATACTATTCTGCCCTTCCTATTATTTTCTGAAGTATTTATGTTACAAATGTCTCAATAAATCCTTATGATGCCATCTGACTCATAGCTGAAAACAAGTATTTCAGGCTTGAATCCATTTCAAATCAGGGAAACTGAAGCAACAAGCAACACTGAGGATATTTTGTGTGCTGAGTATTTAGAACACTTTAATGGACAGTGGTTGTTACAAAAGTTGTTGATCTAGTGTAGGATGGCAGTTGTTTTGAGTTCATTCTCCAGGGAGTTCAGGAAAGTTTGTTTTCTACTAGATTTATTAACAATACATGTTTACCACCGACCTTTCTATAAAGGAGACAGGGTCCAGTGTAGAAACAGCACTGTCCTTTGGCTACCACACACCTCATTACACGGGCATGGTACCAGGTCTACAACTTGGTGGCCAAGCACTCTTGAAAGAAGTTGCAATGTACTGGCCTCTCCCTAATCTAATTCTCAATTGACCTTTTCCTGCAAAACTTTTCACAATACACTCCTCTCCACCTTCCTCTCTGTGGACAGGAATCTTTCCTCAACCCTGAAACACTTGAAGAATGTTTCTTATCTGCTTTACTGAAACCCAGCTCCTCCTGGGACACCTCGGCATCTATCCCTACCAGAAACTGGTTTTTGTCACGCCCTCCGCGTAGCTCAATCCAACCCAATCTGCATTCGGGTGTCCTCCCAGGTGCCCCTGCTGTTCCACTCCACACTGCCCTTTCCTCTGGCTCCGAGCATTCATCTTTGTAGCTACAGCAGCCTCTCTAGTCCCACCACTCGCTCTCCTCACTGCACTTCCTTTATAATCGCCTAGACATTCTTCGTTAATTAAAGAAAGAGAGTCCTAACCTAGGCAGGGTCTTCACTTCCCCAACTTCTTGCCAATATTGTCAATATTGTCAATGACTCTAATGTCTACACTGATCGGCCAACATTTTCCACTCGTGGTGCTCTGATCTCCTTCTCGCCAAACTGCCGTCTCCCACACTACCTCCTTGCATCTCATCCTCATCAGATCTGACACCCCTTCTGAAAACTAGATTCTAAGCGCCCACTTTCTGATCATACCAGTTCACTTGCTCAAGTATACTCCCACCACCTGCACACCCCACAACCACCTGAGAGCTCCAGTCCCTTCACCAGCATGCCCACTGCCATTAGCCCCACCCAACTAACACTGTTCCGTATCCAGCCTCCTTCCATGGCCTGTCATTTAAACTCTCCTTGAAAATGCCCTTGACTTGATGCCCTTCACTCTTCCTGAGAATTACCACAGGTTATTCTCTGAACCTTCATATCAATTACACAGCACCTCAACCAACAACTCAGTTGATTGTGCTCCCCTTATAGTCATGATTGCAAGTCTTAAACTGGCACCTAATACTGCTCACTAATCCTGTTATTTTCTGGTAAGCTTACTTTCCCACTCCTGAGAAGAATATTTCATCATTTTCTTATCTGTCAAAACCCTTTCACTTTTCCTCCTCACAAGTGATTTTTCTTGCCTCATATTGCATTAAAAAATGAAAGTAAACACACATGAATACATCTAATTTTCCACCAACAAATATATATACCTATCCTTGAATCTGTTTCCCTCTTCCTTCCTGTCATAAGGCAGTAAGTGTCCCCATATCCCCACAGAATACTGAATACCTTCCCCTAGTTAGCACTTAGATTCCATCTCCTGTTCGCTCCCTTTCTTTCTTTAAACTGGATTATTTATTTCAGCAAACAAACTCAGGTAACTTTCTATTGTCTAAAAAGAAGTGAAACTAAATTAAAACAGCATGTGGGGAGGAGCCAAGATGGCGGAGGAGTAGGACGGGGAGAACACTTTCTCCCCGACAAATTCATCAAAAGAGCATTTAAACGTCGAGTAAATTCCACAAAACAACTTCTGAATGCCGGCAGAGGACATCAGGCACCCAGAAAAGCAGCCCAACTCTTCGAAAGGAGGTAGGAAAAAATATAAAAGACAAAAAAAGAGACAAAAGAGGGAGGGACGGAGTTCCGCCCCGGAAAGGGAGTCTTAAAAAGAGAGAAGTTTCCAAACACCAGGAAACCCTCTCACTGCCGAATCTGTGCCGAGCTTTGGAAGCACAGAGGGCAACATAAAAGGGAGGGAAAAAAAAAAATAAACAATTAAAAATCGCGGATTGTGAGCCCTACGGTAACTCCCCCAGCTGAGAAGCAGCGCAGACGCCTGCACACGGCATTAGCAAGCGGGGGCTGGGCAGGGAAGTGCGGAGCGGGCTGTGTCCCTTAGAGTAAGAATCGGGCCGAATGTCCTGAGCGCTATCTGAGCGAAATAATTTGGGCTAGCAAACCAGACTGTGAGATATCTACCACGCGAAAAGCCGGCCCTAACCCAAGACACCGCCAGGCCCGCGCACAGAACAAAGGACTGAACAGAGATAGCCGGCTGCAGACCTTCCCCCTCCGGTGACAGGCAGCCAGAGCCGGAAGGGGGCAATCGCAGCCCCAGAGAGACACTATCTACAAAACTGTAAGCAGGCTTCTTTGCTAACTAAAACTTCTTGGGGGTCTGGATGGTCAACATCTGCCTGAGAAGGTGCACCGGTTTTACACCCAGATAACCGAGTGGCGGGGAGGCGATAAGTCGCAGCATTGGCGCCCGCCAAACACCTCATCATCTGAGCTGCTCGGATCTGGGAAGAACACAAAACGCAGGCCCAACCGAGTCTGTGCCTCTGAGGACTACCCGAGTGCCTGAACCTGAGCGGCTTGGACCTGGGAGCTCAGCCCAGGGCCGGCCTCGGATTGTTCCCGGCGGAACAACCTAGAGCCCAAGCAGTGTGGGCAGGGAGGCTACACGCGCCGTGAGCGGGGGCAGACCCAGTGTGGCTGAGGCACTGCGAGTGCACGCCAGTGTTATCTGTTTGCAGCATCCCTCCCTCCCTCCCCACAGCGCGGCTGAAAAAGTGAGCCTAAATAAAATAAAAAAAAATAGTGTCCTCCACCATCCCCTTTGTGTCAGGGCGGGAACCAGACACTGAAGAGACCAGCAAACAGAAGAAGCTATAACAGAGGGAAACGCCTTGGAAGCTACAGGCCATAGATTAAAACCCTGTGGTTACTACGGATTACATAGGAAGGGGCCTATAGATCTTGAGAAATATGTCGGACTAAGGAACTGCCAAAAATGAACTGAACCCACAATACTCACAACAAAACCAGAGAAAGACCTAGATATATTTTTACTATTTTTACGATCAATCTTTCTTTCTTTTTTTTTTAATTAAAAAAAAATTTTTTAAGTCCTCTATTGTCCTTTAATTTTCACTTTTATAACTATTACTTTGCAAAAAAAAAAAAAAAAAGACCCTATTTTTTTTTTCTTCTTCAGCAAACTTCATATATATATTTTATAATTTTTTGACCGTGGGTTTTTTTTTTTTTTTTCTTTTTCTTCTTTTCTTTAACATTGTATTTTTGAAATTCCAAACTCTACTCTAGATTTTTAATTTTAGCCTTTTGATATATGTTATCAATTTTGTACCTATAGTTTTTTTCATTATTTCTGTGACTTTTTTTTTCCTCCGTTTCTTTCTCTTCTTCTTTTATATAACATCGTATATCTGCAATTCCAAACTCTACTCAAGATTTTTAATTTATGCTTTTTGGTATTTGATATCAATTTTGTACCTGTATTTTCTTTATAATTTTTGTGACATTGTTTTTGTTGGTTTGTTTGTTTTCTCTCTTTATTTTTCTTCTTCTTCTTCTTTTTTTTTTTTTTTAACGTTGTATTTTTGAAATTCCAAACTCTACTCTAGATTTTTAATTTTTGCTTTTTGGTATTAGTTATCAATTTTGTACCAGTAGTTTCTTTATAATTTTCACGACCTTGTTTGTTTTTCTTTTTTCGTTTTTTCTCTCTTTCTTTTCCTTCTTCTTTTCATTAACATCGCATTTTTGAAATTCCAAACTCTACTCTAGATTTCTAACTTTTGTTTTTATGTATTTGTTACCAATTTTGTACCTTTAAGAACCCAATCTTCAGGACCCATTTTTCACTAGTGTACGAGA
This sequence comes from Bubalus bubalis, assembly GCF_019923935.1. Classification (NCBI taxonomy): domain Eukaryota; kingdom Metazoa; phylum Chordata; class Mammalia; order Artiodactyla; family Bovidae; genus Bubalus; species Bubalus bubalis. The sequence continues at coordinate 2,883,857 of NC_059174.1, read as the reverse complement.
TTACTGGCTTGACTGCTCTCTCTCCCTTTGGACTCTCCCTTTTCTCCACCAGGTCACCTGTATCTCCTCCCTAACCCCTCTCTACTCTACCCAACTCTGTGAATTTCTGTGTGTTCCAGACGGTGGAGAACACTTAAGGAACTGATTACTGGCTGGATCTGTCTCCCTCCTTTTCATTTCCCCCTTTTATCCTTCTGACCACCTCTGTCTCCTGCCTCCTTCTTCTCTTCCCTGTATAGCTCCGTGAACATCTCTGAGCGGTCCAGTTGTGGAGTGCACATAAGGAAGTGACTACTGGCTAGCCCACTCTCTCCACTATTGATTCCACCTCATCTCATTTGGGTCACCTCTAACTCCCTCCTCCCTCTTCTCTTCTCCATGTAACGCTGTGAACCTCTCTGAGTGACCCTCACAGTAGAGAAACTTTTCATCTTTAATGTAGATGTTTTATCAGTGGTGCTGTATAGAAGGAGAAGTTTTGAAACTACTGTAAAATTAAGACCGATAACTGGAAGTAGGAGCCTTAAGTCCAAACCCTGACTCCAGGGAACTCCTGACTCCAAGGAACATTAATTGACAGGAGCTCATCAAACGCCTCCATACCGACACTGAAACCAAGCACCACACAAGGGCCAACAAGTTCCAGGGAAAGACATAACAAGCAAATTCTCCAGCAACAAAGGAACACAGCCCTGAGCTTCAAGATACAGGCTGCACAAAATCACCCCAAAACCATAGACATCTCATAACTCATTACTGGACATTTCATTACACTCCAGAGAGAAGAAATACAGCTCCATCCACCAGAACATCGACACAAGCTTCCCTAACCAGGAAACCTTGACAAGCCACCTGTACAAACCCACACACAGCGAGGAAACGCCACAATAAAGAGACCTCCACAAACTGCCAGAATACAGAAAGGACACCCCAAACTCAGCAATTTAAACAAGATGAAGAGACAGAGGAATACCCAGCAGATAAAGGAACAGGATAAATGCCCACCAAACCAAACCAAAGAGGAAGAGATAGGGAATCTACCTGATAAAGAATTCCGAATAATGATAGTGAAATTGATCCAAAATCTTGAAATTAAAATGGAATCACAGATAAATAGCCTGGAGGCAAGGATTGAGAAGATGCAAGAAAGGTTTAACAAGGACTTAGAAGAAATAAAAAAGAGTCAATATATAATGAATAATGCAATAAGTGAAATTAAAAACACTCTGGAGGCAACAAATAGTAGAATAACAGAGGCTGAAGATAGGATTAGTGAATTAGAAGATAGAATGGTAGAAATAAATGAATCAGAGAGGATAAAAGAAAAACGAATTAAAAGAAATGAGGACAATCTCAGAGACCTCCAGGACAATATTAAACGCTACAACATTCGAATCATAGGGGTCCCAGAAGAAGAAGACAAAAAGAAAGACCATGAGAAAATACTTGAGGAGATAATAGTTGAAAACTTCCCTAAAATGGGGAAGGAAATAATCACCCAAGTCCAAGAAACCCAGAGAGTCCCAAACAGGATAAACCCAAGGCGAAACACCCCAAGACACATAGTAATCAAATTAACAAAGATCAAACACAAAGAACAAATATTAAAAGCAGCAAGGGAAAAACAACAAATAACACACAAGAGGATTCCCATAAGGATAACAGCTGATCTTTCAATAGAAACTCTTCAAGCCAGGAGGGAATGGCAAGACATACTTAAAATGATGAAAGAAAATAACCTACAGCCCAGATTATTGTACCCAGCAAGGATCTCATTCAAGTATGAAGGAGAAATCAAAAGCTTTTCAGACAAGCAAAAGCTGAGAGAATTCTGCACCACCAAACCAGCTCTCCAACAAATACTAAAGGATATTCTCTAGATAGGAAACACAAAAATTGTGTATAAATTCGAACCCAAAACAATAAAGTAAATGGCAACGGGGTCATACTTATCAGTAATTACCTTAAACGTAAATGGGTTGAATGCCCCAACCAAAAGACAAAGACTGGCTGAATGGATACAAAAACAAGACCCCTGCATATGTTGTCTACAAGAGACCCACCTCAAAACAGGGGACACATACAGACTGAAAGTGAAGGGCTGGAAAAAGATTTTCCATGCAAATAGGGACCAAAAGAAAGCAGGAGTAGCAATACTCATATCAGATAAAATAGACTTTAAAACAAAGACTGTGAAAAGAGACAAAGATGGTCACTACATAATGATCAAAGGATCAATCCAAGAAGAAGATATAACAATTATAAATATATATGCACCCAACACGGGAGCACCGCAGTATGTAAGACAAATGCTAACAAGTATGAAAGAAGAAATTAACAATAACACAATAATAGTGGGAGACTTTAATACCCCACTCACACCTATGGATAGATCAACTAAACAGAAAATTAACAAGGAAACACAAACTTTAAACGATACAATAGACCAGTTAGACCTAATTGATATCTATAGGACATTTCATCCCAAAACAATGAATTTCACCTTCTTCTCAAGCGCACATGGAACCTTCTCCAGGATAGATCACATCCTGGGCCATAAAGCTAGCCTTGGTAAATTCAAAAACATAGAAATCATTCCAAGCATCTTTTCTGACCACAATGCAGTAAGATTAGATCTCAATTACAGGAGAAAAACTATTAAAAAATCCAACATATGGAGGCTGAACAACACGCTGCTGAATAACCAACAAATCACAGAAGAAATCAAAAAAGAAATCAAAATTTGCATAGAAACGAATGAAAATGAAAACACAACAACCCAAAACCTGTGGGACACGGTAAAAGCAGTCCTAAGGGGAAAGTTCATAGCAATACAGGCACACCTCAAGAAACAAGAAAAAAGTCAAATAAATAACCTAACTCTACACCTAAAGCAACTAGAAAAGGAAGAAATGAAGAACCCCCGGGTTAGTAGAAGGAAAGAAATCTTAAAAATTAGAGCAGAAATAAATGCAAAAGAAACAAAAGAGACCATAGCCAAAATCAACAAAACCAAAGCTGGTTCTTTGAAAGGATAAATAAAATTGACAAACCATTAGCCAGACTCATCAAGAAACAAAGGGAGAAAAATCAAATCAATAAAATTAGAAATGAAAACGGAGAGATCACAACAGACAACACAGAAATACAAAGGATCATAAGAGACTACTATCAACAATTATATGCCAATAAAATGGACAACGAGGAAGAAATGGACAAATTCTTAGAAAAGTACAACTTTCCAAAACTCGATCAGGAAGAAATAGAAAATCTTAACAGACCCATTACAAGCACGGAAATTGAAACTGTAATCAAAAATCTTCCAGCAAACAAAAGCCCGGGTCCAGACGGCTTCACAGCTGAATTCTACCAAAAATTTAGAGAAGAGCTAACACCTATCCTGCTCAAACTCTTCCAGAAAATTGCAGAGGATGGTAAACTTCCAAACTCATTCTATGAGGCCACCATCACCCAAATACCAAAACCTGACAAAGATCCCACAAAAAAAGAAAACTACAGGCCAATATCACTGATGAACATAGATGCAAAAATCCTTAACAAAATTCTAGTAATCAGAATCCAACAACACATTAAAAAGATCATACACCATGACCAAGTGGGCTTTATCCCAGGGATGCAAGGATTCTTCAATATCCGCAAATCAATCAATGTAATACACCACATTAACAAATTGAAAAATAAAAACCATATGATTATCTCAATAGATGCAGAGAAAGCCTTTGACAAAATTCAACATCCATTTATGATCAAAACTCTCCAGAAAGCAGGAATAGAAGGAACATACCTCAACATAATCAAAGCTATATATGACAAACCCACAGCAAACATTATCCTCAATGGTGAAAAATTGAAAGCATTTCCTCTAAAGTCAGGAACAAGACAAGGGTGCCCACTTTCACCATTACTATTCAACATAGTTTTGGAAGTTTTGGCCACAGCAATCAGAACAGAAAAAGAAATAAAAGGAATCCAAATTGGAAAAGAAGAAGTAAAGCTCTCACTGTTTGCAGATGACATGATCCTCTACATAGAAAACCCTAAAGACTCCACCAGAAAATTACTAGAACTAATCAATGACTATAGTAAAGTTGCAGGATATAAAATCAACACACAGAAATCCCTTGCATTCCTGTACACTAATAATGAGAAAACAGAAAGAGAAATTAAGGAAACAATTCCATTCACCATTGCAACGGAAAGAATAAAATACTTAGGAATATATCTACCTAAAGAATCTAAAGACCTATATATAGAAAACTATAAAACACTGGTGAAAGAAATCAAAGAGGACACTAACAGATGGAGAAATATACCATGTTCATGGATTGGAAGAATCAATGTAGTGAAAATGAGTATACTACCCAAAGCAATCTATAGATTCAATGCAATCCCTATCAAGCTACCAACAGCATTCTTCACAGAGCTAGAACAAATAATTTCACAATTTGTATGGAAAAACAAAAAACCTCGAATAGCCAAAGCGATCTTGAGAAAGAAGAATGGAACTGGAGGAATCAACCTACCTGACTTCAGGCTCTACTACAAAGCCACAGTTATCAAGACAGTATGGTACTGGCACAAAGACAGAAATATAGATCAATGGAACAAAATAGAAAGCCCAGAGATAAATCCACGCACATATGGACACCTTATCTTTGACAAAGGAGACAAGAATATACAATGGATTAAAGACAATCTCTTTAACAAGTGGTGCTGGGAAATCTGGTCAACCACTTGTAAAAGAATGAAACTAGAACACTTTCTAACACCATACACAAAAATAAACTCAAAATGGATTAAAGATCTAAACATAAGACCAGAAACTATAAAACTCCTAGAGGAGAACATAGGCAAAACACTCTCTGACATACATCACAGCAGGATCCTCTATGACCCACCTCCCAGAATATTGGAAATAAAAGCAAAAATAAACAAATGGGACCTAATTAACCTTAAAAGCTTCTGCACATCAAAGGACACTATTAGCAAGGTGAAAAGACAGCCTTCAGAATGGGAGAAGATAATAGCAAATGAAGCAACTGACAAACAACTAATCTCAAAAATATACAAGCAACTCCTACAGCTCAACTCCAGAAAAATAAATGACTCAATCAAAAAATGGGCCAAAGAACTAAATAGACATTTCTCCAAAGAAGACATACAGATGGCTAACAAACACATGAAAAGATGCTCAACATCACTCATTATCAGAGAAATGCAAATCAAAACCACTATGAGGTACCATTTCACACCAGTCAGAATGGCTGCGATCCAAAAGTCTACAAGTAATAAATGCTGGAGAGGGTGTGGAGAAAAGGGAACCCTCTTGCACTGTTGGTGGGAATGCAAACTAGTACAGCCACTATGGAGAACAGTGTGGAGATTCCTTAAAAAACTGGAAATAGACATGCCTTATGATCCAGCAATCCCACTGCTGGGCATACACACTGAGAAAACCAGAAGGGAAAGAGACACGAGTACCCCAATGTTCATCGCAGCACTGTTTATAATAGCCAGGACATGGAAGCAACCTAGATGTCCATCAGCAGATGAATGGATAAGAAAGCTGTGGTACATATACACAATGGAGTATTACTCAGCCATTAAAAAGAATACATTTGAATCAGTTCTAATGAGGTGGATGAAACTGAAGCCCATTATACAGAGTGAAGTAAGCCAGAAAGAAAAACACCAATACAGTATACTAACGCATATATATGGAATTTAGAAAGATGGCAACAATAACCCTGTGTACGAGACAGCAAAAGAGACACTGATGTATAGAACAGTCTTATGGACTCTGTGGGAGAGGGAGAGGGTGGGAAGATTTGGGAGAATGGCATTATACATGTAAAATATCATGTATGAAATGAGTTGCCAGTCCAGGTTCGACGCACGATACTGGATGCTTGGGGCTGGTGCACTGGGACGACCCAGAGGGATGGAATGGGGAGGGAGGAGGGAGGAGGGTTCAGGATGGGGAACACATGTATACCTGTGGCGAATTCATTTTGATATTTGGCAAAACTAATACAGTTATGTAAAGTTTAAAAATAAAATAAAATTAAAAAAAAAAAAAAACAGCATGATATAAAATGATATATATGTGTATATATATGCACATACACATACATACTCATACTCCTATAGCTTATGCCTCATTTTTTGTTCCCCTTTACATCAAGACATCTCAATAGATTTATCTCTGGAACTTTCCCCAATTCCTAACCTGCAACCCATCCTAATCAAGCTTGAATGCCCACTTCTCAACAGACACCACTCCCATTAGGATCATCAGTGACCTAACTACCTAACTCAACCTAACAAGCAACAAGGGTTAGAAAAAGCCTTCTCTTGCCTTAGTTGCTGAATGGACCATTCACAGTGATCCTGCAAAGACTAGGGAATGAACAATAGGACAGATTCACAAGTTTCTCTGCAACAGAGTTGAGCCAGACAGTGGCTCAGTCAGAGAAGGAGTTAGGAGGAAGTAAATAGAAAATGAAGGTCAATACAAGGCCCCAGTCAAAGCCAGAAACATGGTCAGGAAGATAAAAAGGTGAAAGAGGGGGCCAGAGACAAGCAGGCTTTGCCATGATAACAAGACTGAAACCAGTGACTGGTTCTGTCAAGTCCACGGGCATCTTGGACATGAACATAGAAGTCCAATGCCATTAATGTAATAAGAATAATACATATACATACATTTGTGACCTTTGAAAGTGATACAGTCCTGTATAAATTTATCCACTCTTCTGTAATAATTACTTGCTGTATATATAATGGGCTTCCCTTGTGGCTCAGCTGGTAAAGAATCCGCCTGCAGTGGGGGAGACCTGGGTTCGATCCCTGGGTTGGGAAGATCCCCTGGAGAAGGGTACGGCTACCCACTCTAGTATTCTGGCCTGGAGAATTCCATGGAGAGTCCATGGGGTTGAAAAGAGTTGGACACAACTGAGCGCCTTTCACTACTGCTACATCACTGCTGCTGCTGCTGAGTCACTTCAGTCGTGTCCGACTCTGTGCGACCCCACAGACGGCAGCCCACCAGGCTCCTCTGTCCCTGGGATTCTCCAGGCAAGACCACTGGAGTGGGTTGCCATTTCCTTCTCCAATGCATGAAAGTGAAAGTGAAAGTGAAGTCACTCAGTCGTGTCCGACTCTTCCCAACCCCATGGACTGCAGCCCACCAGGATCCTCCATCCATGGAATTTTCCTCCATCCATGGGATTTTCCAGGCAAGAGTACTGGAGTGGTTTGCCATTGCCTTCTCCGACTACATCACTATATATATATATATATATAAAATTCTATTTTTATAACAGTGTTTATTTTTAAACACATATACAAATTAGGTCATTGTAAGTATAGTATAAAAAAATGAGCTTTGGTGTACTTGTGTCTGTCTACATATAAATGGAATATTTTGGACAAATAAATACATTTCTATCTACTGTTTGTGAGAATGTAGCAGTCTGTGTACTGGCACTGTTCTGTTTTGTGTCAAGCCCATCTGTTGCAATTATCCAAATGTCTATTTTTATTATTCAATTTCCCAATAACATGTGTCTGCCTTCCTTGTCCCATTAACTCTCTATTCTTTTATGGGCTTCCTATAGAATCATCAGCTCTATTCATTATATTCCACTGCCAAAAAATATTTTAGGAAAGAAAAGGGTATATGAACAAAGGGCAGTTTTACGTAGTGCTGATAATTATTGTGCTCTTTCATACACAACACCTATTTACACTTTAAACAACATTGACCCAGACAGAATAATCTTTTCCTAAATTTGTATGTAGTAGTAACAGTAATAGAAACATCAAAAGTAACTATATTTATCACTGTATCTGTGTGCTGTGCTCAGTCGCTTCAGTCATGTCCAACTCTGTGCGACCCTATGAACTATGGCCAAGGAGGCTCCTCTGTCCATAGAATTCTCCAGGTAAAATACTGGAGTCAGTTGCCATTCTCTCCTCCAGGGGATCTTCCCAACCCAGGGGTCGAACCAGGGTCTCCTGCATTGCAGGTGGATTCTTACTGCTGAGTCACTGGGAAAGCCATGCCACTGTATCTAATTTGTTTAAATTATACTGTACAATGTAACACCACCAAAATTAAAACGCAGATGAACAGAAAGACTGTTACTGAAATATGGGACTATGGTAGTTGTCACAGATTTTCAGATAGAACCCACGTTTCCTCTTTCTTGGAAAATTGTCTTGGTGTATGCAATCAAGTCTCCACACCAGGTAATGAGCAAGCTCCTGCACACTTTCCCGGGCCTTCCTTATATTCAAAGCAGGAGACAAAGCCACATAGTGACCATCAGCCGCCCTGCCCACCCAGTGATCCCAGACTCATTGTTAGTTTTAGCAAAGAATGCTGAAAAAACCTCACAACTGGATCTGGCCTCAAGTCAAAACTGACTTCCAACCTAGCACTGCATTTGTGAATCCTGTGTGCTGTGAGAGCCCTATAATCAGAGCAGAGTCTTCGATCTGACCTACAAAGCGTGTCAGTAAAACACCAAGGATCCAAGGACCACTTTTAAATGATTTCATCAAAGAACAAATGTTCCTGAAAACAAATATATCAAGAAAATATCTTTCTTTGTCCTTAAATATTTACCTCATTTCAAAAGTCAAACAGCTTATACATAACTATTTATTAGTTTATTATAATAAACTATATGTTACATTTTCCATAACATAATAGAAAACTAGATTTGGCATCTACTGCTGGTTCAGATACTAACTAAAGTTTTCCCTTAAGGAAGAGATTTAACCTCTATTCATTGAAAATATATTTATTTACCATCTACTTGACCTTTTGTAAGAACATGTTTTGGGTATCCTTTTAACCAAGCATCTACCATAAATAATGTTCTTTAGAGCACAAAAGCAACATCTCTCAAACTACATGTTATTTTTCTAATAGACAAAAAAACAGTTTCATTTCCCACAGGAGCAGATATTATGGTTTTAGGTCTCCTTAGCACTTGCATAAAAAAACTTGCAGATTTTTTTTTTAACTGTACTGAAAAGATATCAGAATGTCCCTCTTCCAAACAAGCTACCCACAAGCAGAGATTAGGACTTCGTTTTCCATCAAAACAGAAATACTTCCACAGGAGAAAACTCTAAAAATAAATCAAAGAGTTTACCACCAGATCATATCAGTACTAAGGAAAGCATAATACGGACATATATCCAGTATCATGTGGTTTTTCTAGATGACAAATATATTGCCTCTCAAGAATATAACCTATCCCTTCTGCCAATTATCCTTGCTCAGAGGCCAGGATGATCTGACAAGCTAAAGAAATCTTCATTCTCATTCCATTAAACATAATTTTAAGCCACTTTATTAAGGTATTAATTGACACACAAAAAGCTGTATATATTTAATGTATACAACTTTCTGAGTTTGAGGTGTATACCCATAAAACCACCATGAAACATACTTGTGAAAACAATTGTTTCTTGGATCTTGGGTCATCTCCTCATCTTTTATTTTAGAATGGGGCATCTAAGAAAAGAATGCAAATACCAAGTCATAAAATATAAATATTTGCATCAAAAGGACTAATAATTTCCCTACAAATGTATTTTGATGTCATTTCTTGAATTACTTGCATAATAAATACAGAAATTATGTTCTTTGAGTTAGTAATTAGCAAATAAATCCCCCAAATTACATGATGATGCAGAAATGATACACAGAACACACCCACTCTGGGCAGGTAATGTTCATAGCATCTGAGACAAAGACTTTCTAAGCCACGTGCCAAGAGGAATAATAACAAGGCAAATTAATAACAAGGTAATAATAGGGTAAACTTGCTCACCATTTTGTTTATGAAACATACACATCTTATTGCATATAACTATAGTTCAAAAAGATATTTCTGTGTAATCTATTCTCCAGATAGTCTTGTTTAAATTTTTATTTAGGATCCACGATCCATCTGAAACTGATTTTGGATAATGATGTGATATACTTTTTTCCATTTGGGCACACAATTGACCAAGCATCATTTTATGAAAAGACTTTCCTTTGTGACTGCAAAGAGTAAACTTTATCCATAGCCCACATAAGTGTAAGTTCAGTTTCTGACTATTTTACCCTAATGACCTAATCATCTATGCTAGTACCAATATCACACTGTATGATTTACAGTAAGTATCTTTATCATGACTATCATCATTTAAATAGAATAAGTCTTCCAATTCTGTTCATCAATACTCTTGGATATTTATGCTCCTTTGCAATTTTGGCTATATTTTAAAATAAACTTGTCAAAGTCTATCAACAATTTTAAGGATAAGTTTATTAGATCTATAATTTTGTTCAGAAAATTATCACTTAACAATACTGAATCTTCCAATCCTATCATCTATTTCAGCTTTCTGTAATTATTCTTATAAATGTTTTATAATTTTCTTTTAGATGGTCTATGTATGCTTTCGCACACTTATTCTAGCACTCAGTGTATCTATTTTGTTATCAGTAGCATTTTTTACTATGAGATTTAACATTTAAAATACAATTTATATTCTAACTATGTTTATGACTCATAAGAGTCCCTATTTTTCTACTAATATGTTGTCTAATGTATGTAGTAAGTAGAAAAGATCAGAGCTATGAGCACAAAGATATTTACCAGAAAATCATTTTGTTGTTTTGGGTTTATTGGTCCATGTCTGATTATGATGAGGGGACAAAAGAAAGTTGGGGTTGATCCACAAGACTCAGGGAGTCTTTATCACCATTACTTGGATTTAAGGGTAAAAAGAATGGGCACAGTAGCTCAGAAGCTGAAAGTTCAGTAAATGTAAAGATATGTTTCATCAATAATATCATAAAAGAAAATTTTCCAAAATCCACATCCTGGAAAATTCTCACTCAGTGTAACTGGAGATTTACCCAAAGGAAGTCCATGCTCAGTGCTGGCCAAAAAGTAGCTTTTTTGTCTCAGACTTAAGGTCCAGAATCCAAGCTCTGTAGACAGTTGGATCTCTCCTCATTGGTGAACATATTCTCCGCAGACTCCCAGGTCCCATTCTTTGCTTTGTCCCACGTTGTCTCCCAGTAACGGCAGCCAGAAATGAAGCCAGGGGAGCTCAAGACACATAATGAGTAGCTGAACATCTCAACACATGCTTACACTCTCTGTCTGAAGTTCCCACACTGTACATTCCTCAGGTCATCTGAAATGATGAGGAGTTCATAGGTTGTGTCAACATTCAAGGTCACATTCATTTAGAAGTTCAGCATCCTTGGATTCATCTGCAGAATAGCTCTCAGCTGGAGCTCTTGTTTCTGGAACTTAGAAACCAGTTCCCCCATCTGGCAATTGGATCTGATGTTGTTCTTCTGAAAGACCAAAGAGCAGAAGGGGCACAATAAACCCTCTCCAACTGAGCTCCTTCTGCAGTGAATTGACGCTTTGGAGGCAAGATACCCACATTTCAGGTACATGGGTTTTTCAAGATAAATTAGGCAGACAAGACATCTGTTTGCTTCTTCTAAGTGTTCAGCCACAGCAGCTGTGTCTTCTCCACTAGATTCTCTTCTGGCTTCCAGCTGCTTCCACTGACAGCTCAGTCCTGGACTGAGAGTGACCTACACGAGGCTTTTATCAGAGGGGGCCTCTCCTTCCACCTCACTCACATATGCCTCTCCTCTGTTAAAATTAAAATCTAATCAGATTTTCATTCTGGCATAGGGAGATTTTTGCTAAAGGCTTAGATTACCAGAAATGAAAAGATTGTAACTAGAGATTGCTACTTTTTTAACCAATGTGGACAATACATTATCCTATTATTATTCTACATTAGTTCTTGAATATTATGTCTGTTGATGATAAAACATAGAATTCATATGGAAAGTTTTAAAATATGAGGTATTATTCACTTCAGCTCAGTCACTCAGTCGTGCCCAACCCTCTGCAACCCCATGAACTACAGCACGCCAGGCCTCCCTGTCCATCACCAACTCCCGGAGTTTACACAAACTCATGTCCTTTGCGTCAGTGATGCCATCCAGCCATCTCAAACTCTGTCGTCCCCTTCTCCTCCCACCTTCAATCTTTCCCAGCATCAGGGTCTTTTCCAATAAGTCAGCTCTTCATATCAGGTGGCCAAAGTATTGGAGTTTCAGCTTCAGCATCAGTCCTTCCAAAGAATATTCAGAACTGATTTCCTTTAGGATGGACTGGCTGGATTCCTTGCAGTCCAAGGGATTCTCAAGAGTCTTCTCCAACACCACAGTTCAAAAGCATCAATTCTTCGGCACTCAGCTTTATGGTCCAACTCTCACATCCATACATGACTACTGGAAAAACCATAGCTTTGACTAGATGGACCTTGTATGGCAAAGTAATGTCTCTGCTTTTTAATATGCTGTCTAGGTTGGTCATAGCTTTTCTTCCAAGGAGCAAGCGGCTTTTAATTTAATAGCTGCAGTCACCATCTGCACTGATTTTGGAGCCCAAAAAAATAAAGTCTGACACTGTTTTCCATTGTTTCCCCATCTATTTGCCATGAAGTGATAGGACCAGATGACATGATCTTGGTTTTTTGAATGCTGAGTTTTAAGCCAGCTTTTTCACTCTCCTCTTTCCCTTTCATCAAGAGGCTCTTTAGTTCTTCTTCGCTTTCTGCCAAGAGGGTGGTATCATTTGCATATCTGAGGTTATTGATATTTCTCCCGGCAACCTTGATTCCAGCTTGTGCTTCATCCAGCCTGGCATTTCACATGATGTACTCTGCAAATAAGTTTAATAAGCAGGGTGACAATATACAGCCCTGATGTACTCCTTTCCCTATTTGGAACCAGTCTGTTGTTCCATGTCCAGTTCTAAGTGTTGCTTCTTGACCTGCATACAGACTTCTCAGCAGGCAGATCAGGTGGTCTGGTATTCCCAACTCTGAAGAATTTTCCACAGTTTGTTGTGATACACACAGTCAAAGGCTTTGGCATAGTCAATAAAGCAAAAGCCAATAGATGTTTTTCAGGAACTCTCTTGCTTTTTCTATGATCCAGCGGATGTTGGCAATTTGATCTCTGGTTCTTCTGCCTTTTCTAAATCCAGCTTCAACATCTGGAAGTTCACAGTTCACGTACTGTTGAAGCCCGGCTTGGAGGATTTTGAGCATTACTTTGCTAGTGAGATGAGTGTGTGATAGTCAACTGAGTGATAGTTTGAGCATTCTTTGGCATTGCCTTTATTTGGGACTGGAATGAAAACTGACCTTTTCCAGTCCTGTAGCCACTGCTGAGTTTTCCAGATTTGCTGGCATATTGAGTGAGGCATGTTCACAGCATCATCTTTTAGGGTCTGATATAGCTCAAGGGAATTCCATCACCTCCACTAGCTTTGCTCGTAGTGATGCTTCCTAATGCCCAGTTTACTTCGCATTCCAGGATGTCTGGCTCTAGTTTAGTTAAGTGATCACACCATTGTGGTTACCTGGGTCATGAAGATCTTTTTTGTATAGTTTTTCTGTATATTCTTACCACGTCTTCTTAATATCTTCTGCTTCTGTTAGGTCCATACTGTTGTTGTCCTTTATTGTGCCCTTCTTCGCATGATATGTTCCCTTGGTATCTCTAATTTTTTTGAAGAGATCTCTAGTCTTTCCCAGTCTATTGTTTTCCTCTATTTCTTTGCAATAGAACTAGAGAAATAGAGGCATTATTATTAACCCTTAAAAAATAAAAGGAATTAGTTTTAAATAGTTCTTGACTATAAAAGCAAAATCACCTCATATTCTGATCAAGGAAATTAATTAAACTTACTGAGAAGGCAATGGCACCCCACTCCAGTACTCTTGCCTGGAAAACCCATGGATGGAGAAGCCTGTTAGACTGCAGTCCATGGGGTCGCTAAGAGTCGGACACGACTGAACAACTTCACTTTCACCTTTCACTTTCACGCACTGGAGAAGGAAATGGCAACCCACTCCGGTGTTCCTGCCTGGAGAATCCCAGGGATGGGGGAGCCTGGTGGGCTGCCATCTATGGGGTCACACAGAGTCGGACACGACTGAAGTGACTTAGCAGCAGCAGCACTGAGAAGTCTCTCCTAAAGCCACACATAATAGACACAGTCACTTCTTCAAAAGGGTTTTTCACCACAAGTGCAAACATCCTCTTTTAGAAGTTTGGTAAATAAATCCCTAACTGTTTCCTGACAGCCAAGATTCTGGAAGCTTTTTTGTTATATTTCCAAAAATAAAAGATATTTTTATAATCTTAGATTCTTAGAACATAACATATACTAGATACTTTTTACTAATGTTCAAAAATGTTCCTTACTGACTTACATGACTCACAGATGATCAGTGATGGAGGACGAAGAATGAAAATTTGGGCGGAGAGAAGATTTGGGATAAGGGTGAAAGAGGCATTAGTTTACTTTTTGATAATTAAATTAAGTAGTCTTTCAATTAATTATTTCCACAGTGATCATTAGAGACCCTCATCACTTTACACCCAAAGCAAAGGCATCTTCCAAGCTCTCCAGTCACAGTGTCTCATTGAGGCAGAAAAACACACAACTGTAAGTATGACTGAGACCCACTTCTATTATTTTTTTCACACTGCATTTCTCCATTGATTTGGAAGTATCATAATGTGTCATATAAACATATCTATGCAATTTGAATTTATTATTTTATTATGAAATTTCAATTAATTTATAACTTCTTTTACAATGTTGTCACATTTTTAGAAATATTCTCACATCTGTAGTTTAATTATTAATAACTCTTGCTCATGAACGACTGGTCCCTGGTATGTAGTTAAGAACACTTTTTCTTCTTGTGGTATGAATACTTTACGTGCTATCTACTCTCTTGACAAAATGTTAAGTGCATAACATAGTATTAACTACAGGCACAATGTTGTACAACACACCTCTAGAAGTTATTCATCTTTCAGTACTGAAGTGGTATACCTGCTGAACAGAAACTCCCCATTTCCCCCCTCCTTCAGCCCCTGGCAACCACCATTCTACCCTCTGTTTCTATGAGCTTGACTATGTTAACAGCTATGATATAAACAGAACCGTGCAGTATTTGTTCCTCTGTGACTGGGTTATTTCATTTAGTATGCTGTCCTCAATCCATCCATGTTATTGTATACGGCAGGATTTCCTTGTTTGTAATACTGAATAATATTCTGTTGTATGTATATACCACATACATATACATTTGCTTACACATTCATCTGTCAATGAACATTTAGGTTGCTTCCACTCACTATTGTGATTAATGCTGCAATGATTATGAGAATTCAAATATTTCATTGCGATCCTGATTTCAAATATTTTGTATAAATACTCAGAAGCAGAAATGCTGGATCAACACCAGTTCTGTTTTTAATTTTTTAAGGAAATGCCATTCTGTTTTCCATAGCAGCTACACAATTTTGCATTTCTACCAACAGTGTACAAGATTCCAATTTATCCACATTTTCATCAATACTTAATATCTTTTTTGTGTGTTTTATGGTTTTGATTTTTTGTGAGTTTTTCTTTAATAGCCATCCTAACAGGTATGAGGTAATACATCACGATGGTTTCAATTTGCATTTCTCTGATGACTAGAGATGCTGAACATTCTTCATACACCTGTTGGCCATCTGCATATCTTCTCTGGAGAAATATCTATTCAAATCCTTAGCCTATTTTTTAAACAGGGCATTTGTTTTTGTTTTGCTAATAAGTTCTAAAAGTTCTTACATATTTTGGAGATTAGCTCTTTATCAGATAAATGGCTTGCAAATATTCCCCCCCCCCCCCCCATTCTGTAAGTTGCCTTTCCACTCCGTTTATTTTTTCCTTTGCTGGGCAGAAGTTTCTTAGTTTAATGTAGTCCCACTTGTCTATTCTTACTTTTGTTGTTTATGCTTTTGGTATCTTATCCAAGAAACCATTGCCAAGACCAATGTCATAAAGCTTTTCTCATTTTCTTCTACCAGTTTCACAGTTTCAGGCCTTACATTTAAATCTTTAATGCATTTTGGGAAATTTTTTATGTGTTATAAGGGTCCAATTTCATTCTCCTACATGCAAATCTCCAGTTTCCCAACACCATTTACTGAAGACACTATCCTTTCCCCACTGTGTTTCCTTGGCAGCCTTGTAGGAGATAAGTTGACCATATATGTGCAGGTTTATTTTGGGACTTTCTATTCTATTCTATTGTTCTATGTGTCTTTTAGTACCAATTAAGCACTGTAGTTTTGCAATAAGCAACTATGATGCCATCAGTTTTGTTCTTCTTTCTCAAGACTGCTTAGGCTATTCTGGTTTTTTTCTGGATCCCTATGAATTTGAGGGTTATTTTTTCTATTTCTATAAAAATGCCACTAGGACTTTGACAGACCTCACACTGATTGTATAGCTTGTGTTGAACAGTGTGGACATTTTTACAGTATTAAGTTTTATAATCCATGAACATGGAATGCCTTTAAATTTGTGTGTCCATTTTAATTATCACTGTTTCAGTTTTAAGTGTACAAGTATTTTACCATCCTAGCTAAATTTATTCTATATAATATCTAGGGCCCATTTTGAGTTAATTTTTGTGTACGATGTGAAGCAGGGCGTCCAAATTCCTTCTTTTGCATATGGATATCCAGTTATCGACAAGATTATTATTTCCTCCACCACATTTTCTTGGCATCTTTATCAAAAATCAACTGACCATTTATGTATGGGCTTCTTTCTTCATTCTCAATTCTATTCCATTGTTCTAGATGTCAATCTTTATGTCAGTGGCACAATGTCATTTACTGTAGCTGTGCGGTAACTTTTGAAATTACAGAGTGTGAGTCAAGACTGTTTTGGCTATCAGGGTCCCGTGCATTTCTATATGACTTATAAGATCTGCTTGTCAGTTTCTGCAAAACACCAGCTGGGATTTTGTTAGACACTGTTGAATCCTTAGATCAATTTGGATAGCATTACTATCTTAAAAATGTTAAATCTTCTGAACCATGAACATAAAATATCTTTTCATTTATTTGGGTCTTCATTAATTTCTTTCACTAATGTTTCACAGTTTTTGGTGTATAAGTGCTGTACTTCACTTTTTAAACTTATTCTTGAGTATTTATTCATTTTTACATTACTGGAAATGTAAATTTTTCTTAATTCCCAGTTCAAATTATTGATTGCTAGTGTATTATATTGGAGAAGGCAATGGCACCCCACTCCAGTACTCTTGCCTGGAAAATCCCATGGATGGAGGAGCCTGGTAGGCTGCAGTCCATGGGGTCGCTGAGGGTCGGACACGACTGAGCGACTTCACTTTCACTTTTCGCTTTCATGCATTGGAGAAGGAAATGGCAACCCACTCTGGTGTTTTGGCCTGGAGAATCCCAGGGACGGGGGAGTCTGATGGGCTGCCGTCTATGGGGTCACACAGAGTCGGACACGACTGAAGTGACTTGGCAGCGGCAGTGTATTATATATAGTGTATTATATCTTGCAAACTTTATTACTAGATGCTACATAATTTCATCTCTATTTTCACAACAGTGGTGCACAAAGGATTATTATGCCATTTTTACAGATGCTGCTGGGAATAGCAAAGAGGAATTCTGAGACTCAGAGAAATTAAGAAGAATGTACGTTAAACAAAGATAGGTAAGTTGTAAAGACTGTAAACCAATCTTAGAGGTTCAAATAACCTCTAATATCATCTACTTTCTAATTCCTCATGTGCCCTCCAGTAAGCCTCTCTAAGGAAGGAAACCTTTAACAAATTATTCTGAACATTATCTTACAAGCAGTTTTGCCTATTTGCGCACCTCACGTGTGCCACATCTCTTTGTTTTACTAAGTAAATCTGCAAAATTATAACCACTTGGATTATCTTAAAATAAACTCATCCTTAGTAAAATGTCCAATATGATGGTTTTTACTCTTGAATAACAAATCAGTTATTTCATACAAAAGACATTTTATCTTTTTCTCATTATTTAATACTCTTCAAAGATCTAAAAGGATATGATGCTTGAAAATTAGGAAAAAGGAAGGAAGGAATTATTTTTAAATGTTTACAGCATTGTTGATCTGTTCAGATCAGATCAGATCAGTTCAGTCGCTCAGTCATGTCCGACTCTTTGCAACCCCATGAATCGCAGCATGCCAGGCCTCCCTGTCCATCACCAACTCCCAGAGTTCACTCAGACTCATGTCCATTGAGTCAGTGATGCCATTACTGAATGCATTTGCTCCATATTAAATAGAATTCTGAACACAGGGAAACACAAAACTGTGGGAGTGTGGCACGCCAGAAGCACGAAAATTAATGAAAGCCCAAATGATCACCTTGCTGCTGCTGCTGCTAAATCATTTCAGTCGTGTCTGACTCTGTGTGACCCCATAGACAGCAGCCCACCAGGCTCCCCCGTCCCTGGGATTCTCCAGGCAAGAACACTGGAATGGGTTGCCATTTCCTTCTCCAATGCATGAAAGTGAAAAGTGAAAGTGAACTCGCTCAGTTGTGTCCAACTCAGCAACCCCATGGACTGCAGCCTACCAGGCTCCTCTGTCCATGGGATTTTCCAGGCAAGAGTACTGGAGTGGGGTGCCATTGCCTTCTCTGAATGATCACCTTGATAGGCATTAAATACAACTCCTGTTTTCTCAGTTTTTATTTCAGGCCACTGGTTGTCTCAGACTCTAAAGTTCAGACAGTATTATAGACTCAGTACAGCAGTGAAATCAGCTTTCAAGTAATATTTTATTTCATTGGATTTCAACAGCTCTTTAATGCAGCCCCTTTTATCTGGAGTCCACGTGAGAAAGATGGTGTGCCACCACTCAGAATAACAAACAAATCCCTTGGCTATATTCACTTCTACATTGTATTCTGACTGAAGTCCCCTGGAAAAGGAAATGTGCTGCATTACAATTTCAAAAATAGCCAGAGATTGAAAATTAATGCATCACAGAGCACGTTGTTTTGGCCTTTTGTCTAAAGGGCAAACGCAGACAAATCAGAGTCTAGAGCTGTGTGCCATATATAGGGATTTGTTTCCTGCACAAAATTCCAAAGAAAACAGTGCATTCAAATGGTAATGAAGAGAGGGCCTGGGTGCAGATAATGGTATATTAAACTTGGATGAGCTAATTGTGCATTTTCATGTGAATCAGCCTCCTGCTAAGACTCATTAGGAATTCACATTAAAGATATAGACAAGTGTGCTGCCTTTTAATCAAGTGTTTCATTTCTAACAACACTATTAGTATTGTGAACATTCTGGTAAGTGGAATTTTTGACTGAAATTTAATTGTACCTATGGGAAATATGATTCTGTTTCAAAGCTGTAAGAATATCTTTATGTGAGGGTAGAATGGGAAGTGCGGGTCGGGGGAAGAGGGTGAACTTACAATAGGAATTGATGGATTACTTTCTTTTTATCTTAAAAACTAAATACATTGGACTGTTGAACTCAATTCTCACTTGGAATCCATACAGATTCTCACAAAATATCGGTCTACAGATGGTGCTAAGGAAATGGCAGTCAAGACTGTAGCAGCAATGCTTAGGAAAAGTGAAAGCATTTCGGCAAGAGGGTAATAGAACATGTGCGGAGCCTCAGATGGAGGGAGGATTCACACAGGGCAATCTGCATCTAGAATAGTAGCAAAATACTCATATGATTATGATTAGACATGTTCAATTCAGTTCAGTTGCTCAGTCATGTCCCACTCTTTGCGACCCCCTGGACTGCAGCACGCCAGGCCTCCCTG
The DNA here is from genome assembly GCF_019923935.1 of Bubalus bubalis. Lineage (NCBI taxonomy): Eukaryota > Metazoa > Chordata > Mammalia > Artiodactyla > Bovidae > Bubalus > Bubalus bubalis. The sequence goes on along the minus strand of NC_059174.1, from coordinate 2,864,058 downwards.
TCCATCACTAACACCCGGAGTTTACACAAACTCATGTCCATTGAGTCAGTGATGCCATCCAACCATCTCATCCTCTGTCGTCCCCTTCTCCTGCCCTCAATCCCTCCCAGCATCAGGGTCTTTTCAAATGAGTCAGTTCTTTGCATCAGGTGGCCAAAGTATTGGAGTTTCAGCTTCAACACCAGTCCTTCCAATGAACACCTAGGACTGATCTCCTTTAGGATGGACTGATTGGATCTCCTTTCAGTGCAAGGGACTCTCAAGAGTCTTCTCCAACACCACAGTTCAAAAGCATCAATTCTTCGGCGCTCATCTTTCTTTATAGTCCAACTCTCACATCCATACATGACTACTGGGAAAACCATAGCCTTGACTAGACAGACCTTTGTTGACAAAGTAATGTCTCTGCTTTTCAATATGCTGTCTAGCTTGGTCATAACTTGCCTTCCAAAGAGTAAGCATCTTTTAATTTCATGGCTGCAATCACTATCTGCAATGATATTGGAGCCCCCCAAAATAAAGTCTGCCACTGTTTCCACTGTTTCCCCATCTATTTGCCATGAAGTGATGGGACCAGATGCCATAATCTTAGTTTTCTGAATGTTGAGCTTTAAGGCAACTTTTTCACTCTCCTCTTTCACTTTCATCAAGAGGCTCTTTAATTCTTCTTCGCTTTCTGCCATAAGGGTGGTATCATCTGCATATCTGAAGTTATTGTATTTCTCCCAGCAATCTTGATTCCAGCTTGTGCTTCATCCAACCCAGCATTTCTCATGATGTACTCTGCATAGAAGTTAAATAAGCAGGGTTATAATATACAGCCTTGATGTACTCCTTTTCCTATTTGGAACCAGTCTGTTGTTCCATGTCCAGTTCTAACTGTTGCTTCCTGACCTGCATACAGATTTCTCAGGAGGCAGGTCAGATGGTCTGGTATTCCCATCTCTTTCAGAATTTTCCACAGTTTATTGTGATCCACACAGTCAAGGGCTTTGGCATAGTCAATAAAGCAGAATTAAATGTTTTTCTGGAAATCCCTTGCTTTTTCGATGATCTTTCAGTTCATACTGAAAGATGAACTCCCCAGGTTGGTAGGTGCCCAATATGCTACTGGAGATCAATGGAGAAATAACTCCAGAAAGAATGAAGAGACAGAACCAAAGCAAAAACAACACCCAGTTGCGGATGGGACTGGTGAAGGAAGCAAGGTCTGATGCTATAAAGAGCAATATTGCATAGGAACCTGGAATGTTCGGTCAATGAATCAAAGCAAATTGGAAGTGGTCAAACAGGAGATGTCAAGAGTGAACGTCGATTAGACATGTAGCAGGGGGCAAAACATGATTTAGCTTATTAAGAATAAAATTCAAGTGCGTTAGCCTTGAAATCCTAAAGTTCCTTATAGAAGAATGTTCACTTTTCTCTCAGTTCACATTTACTATACTTGTAAGAGGCAAACACTTAAAATTTGGTTGCATTTGATTCCAAGGCATGTTAAAGGGAGACAAATAAAGGGAAACAACCACCACAAAAAGATTTCTTTATCTCACCAAGATGCATCTAAATGCTGAGGTCATTCCTGTGGGATTCTGGGATAATGGAATGCCATTCACTGTACTTTCCTTCCCAACACTTTCTCCAGAGAAGATAATAGACCCAGGCAAGCATGCTTCTGGTAGACCTTGGAGGGTGCATCAGAGGCCACATGTCCTGCTGGGATCTCTAAGGAAGGAAACCAGTCCCTCTTCAAGGGACCTGGAGTGAAAGACAAAGGTTTGTCTCTCCTCAATCTTGGGAAACTTCATGAGTGGTCCCAAGTGGCTGAAGCCTTGGCACCTCTGGAGGAAGGGCAGCAGAGATCTGTCTACTTCCTGTGTTCCTTAGAACAGCTGCTGGTAAACCCTAGTGGTCCCCAGTGGAAGGAAGTAGCACTTACGATCAAAGCCTGCATCTGGGAAATGGCAGTGGCCTCTCAGAAAAAGAAAGCAGAGTGGCATCCTCCCCCAACCGCAGCAGAAGGGTTGGAGGCTACAGCTCACCCAGTCTGAGCCCACGCGGGAACTCCTATGCCTTCCGTCACCAGCTAACTTGCCACAGTAGAAGAGAATATGGCATGTCAAGGTATACAGTTAATGGGACACACAACCATGACTAGGTTTAGGAAATGCATAGATAATCTTCCACCATATGACTTAAGAAGGAAAAAGAAACTGAAGATATGTAAAGGTGAGTTTATGAAAAATATACACTCTCATAAGGAATTTAAGATTTAAAAGCAATTGTGAAACACCAATTAAAATCCTGAGGAAAACTATGAAATTTGATCCAAGAGACAATCTCCACAGACACACAATCCTAAAACAGACCATTAGTTAAACTTCTACCTTTAAGATGACCTCACTCCAGATGTCGATAGCTGATTCTACTGAATTTTATTATTGACTTAGTTTTGGCTATGCTGGGTCTTAGTTGCAGCATGTGGGGTCCTTCCTGCTGCGGTGCAAGGACTCTGGGGTTGCGACGTGCAGACTCAGCAGTTGTGTGCATCCTCTCAGGTGCCCAGCGGCATGTGGGATCCTAGTTGCCTGATCAGGAATCGAACCAGCGCCCCCTGTCTTGGAAGCATGGAGCCTTAACCATCACAGAAATCCTACCCTTCCATCTTTTTGTTCTATTCAGGCCCATCTGCATTGGTGAGGGCAATCTTTAGTCCATCCACCAACTCAAATGTTAATATCTTCCAGGCACACCCAGAAGTAACGCTGTACCAGTTATCTGGACATCCTTTAGCCCTGTCAAGCTGACACATAAAATTAAGCATCACAGGTACCCGAGGGGATCTTATAATAACCCTATTTTATGACATAAAATAACCATTTGCCAAAACCTCTTTAAACAAAAGTAAAGGATAAACAATAGGCTAGGAAAAGCATTTAAAAAGAACATGACAAATAAAATAATAATATTTTAAATAAAAACAATGGGGAAAAAGCAATAGAAAATTTAGCAATGTACATTAGCAGGCAAGCCACAATAAAGGACACACAAATGGTCATTAGACACAAAAAGATTCTCAGTATCACTAGGCATCCAAACTACACATTATGAAAGACATATTTTTTTACTCATCAGATTAGCCAAAATTTTAAAAATTTATGATACTCTGTGATGGAGAGAATTTGGGGAGAAAAGGGCATACCCATCACTATTTTGAAATTGTGGATTATTAAATTTTCTTGCAAAATAAACAATTTCCATAAATTTAAAAGGCACCTATTATTTGAACAAGCTATCATACACTGTAGCAACCAATTCCAGGAGTTTCAGACTTTAAACTTTTTCCTTGAAAAATAAGAGCATGAAAGATAGAATAAGAAAAAAAATATGTGTAAACTCCAAAGAAGATTTAGAGAAATAGTCTTCCAATTGTTAAAAGGCTGTGTTGGGGGGGAACAGGAACTGAAAAGGTGATATTAAATTTACTTTTAAACATTTCTGTATTTTTTATTTATAACTACAAATTTGTACTTTTTTCTTTGTGGTTAAAAATATACATACATATATACACATGCATCTTGCATAGATTGTATATATCATGTGTGCCATATATGTATATATAATGCATGTATACATATATATATTTGAAAAGTACTAAATATCATTAGTTCATTAGTTTACAGTTCTGGGATCACAGAAATATATGGTCATAAGAAACTTCATAATTAAATGCTCCTTGGACTCAACTGAAGTTTTGGTGAGTGTGAAGATGCTGTGGTGCACTCTTCCTTAGTGCTGACACAGCCATTCTGTTCCATGCTAGATGAGGTTTAGAGGAGCCTACCTCTTCTAGTAATCTGCTTCTTAAATCTGATTTAAAACTGTTCCCTAAAACTACATTCTCCAAGGGAGGATAATATTGGTTACTTCCACCACCCCAAAATCAACTGTTTTAAAAGGACAAACAGATCTGAAGAATAGTGCAATTTAATTTACCCAGAATAATATATAACTGATAATAGGATATGTGCTTGCAATTTATATAAAAGAATGTAGAACAAAGGATCTATAGTCAGACCTGAATCTGGGTCAGCTTGCACCCCTTAAATAAGGTGACAGCTCCTGTCAATTGCCAAACTTGGAAAACATCAGTAATAATTTCGTTTGGGGCAGATATACATTACCCTTGTATGTACTAGAAATAATGTAGGTAAAATAGTTCACGATCTTGTGATTATTGACTCAATATAGGGTAGTTACTACTATTATTATTAAACAATAACTATTTATGTACGGGATGGTGTCTAATAGTTTATCCTAGACTATGTCTCCCCATCGAGGTTAAAGCTGATGACATTTTACTTGTATTTATATTAAATACTTAAGAACTGTTGAGCAGAAGAAAGACTAGATATGTCCAACAGCATGAAGATTCCTTAAAAATTACAAATAGAGCTACCATATGATCTAGCAATTCCACTCTGGGCTTATATCCAGAGAAAACCATAATTCAAAAGGATACATGCACCCCATTGTCCACTGCAGCAATATTTACAACAGCCAAAACATAGACACAACCTAAATGTCCCTCCCCAGAAAAATGGATAAAGAAGATGTGGTACATATTGAATACGTACAGCCCATTAAAATGGAATATCGCCCGGGCATAAAAAAGAACAAAATACTGCCATTTGCAGTGACATGGATGGATCTAGAAATTGTCTTAATGACTGAAGTAAGTCAGACAAAGCAAGACAAATATCATATATTGCTTATATGCAGGATCTTTTTTTTAATGAAACTATTTACAAAACAGAAATAGAATTATAGCTGTAAAACAAACTTACAGTTACCCAGGGGGAAAAAAGGGGAGGGAAAAATCGGGAAACTGGGACTGACATACACACAATACTATATATAAAACAGATGACCAGTAAGAACCTACTGTATAGCACTGGGAACTCTATCCAATACTCCATAATAACCTATATAAGAATGGAATCTAAAAACAGTGGATATATGTATATGTATAACTGACTCACTCTGCTGTACAGCAGAAACTAACCCAACATTGTAAATCAACTATACTATAAATAAAAATTAATTTAAAAAGGAAGAAAGATAAGACATGTCCCATGATGGCTCTGGAGGGCAGAATTAGGAACACTGTTAACAAACTGATTTTACTTGAGTAAAAGAAAACTTTGTATTTTCTTAAGAATGGAATGAATGATTATAGAACTCAACAGTTTTCTTTAATGGAAGGTATGGCACCAGATGATGTAAGCCTTAGGTTATTTCCCTTCCTGAGATTCTGACTGTCTGCCTTTGCACTCTGCTGGCAGTGAGTCAGGAGACAGTTAAGGCCAAGGGTGTAGAGCATGGGTAAGACAGATATAAAACAATGCTTCTAAATCACAATATGACAGTCACAGAGAAAGTCTGAACAACAATTAAATACAGAAGTTGGCTATTAGCTACCATAGAGGATAACATAGCTTTTGTGTGTCTGGATCTAATTAAATCCTATAGTCCCATATAAATCTTTATCTTTTACAGATTTTTGTTTACACTTTCTTCAGCAGTTTTGTCACTTTCACCAGGATTTACTAAAAGCAGCTCAGCCGTTTGTTTTTCCAAATCCCTCTGTGTTATTCTAGACTTTTATGGACATTTATTTCATAACACTTACAACCATAAAAGCTAAAATTACAGTTTATTTCCTATCTTGACATATAGATTTACCTACACATTTTTCACCTGACTTTCACATTTTCAAAAACTCCAAGTCTGCTTTGCTGATTCTTCCCAGAAGATACTTGTGTTTTAATAGAAAATATAAATAGCAAGAATAAGATTGGAATGCTCATTGTTCTTCACAATAAATATCACTCCCATAAAGCCTATTCACACTATGGCCTGCTTAGTGAAAAGGAGGCAAGGCCAACATCGTTGCTTAATCCACACAGTGTCAGGCTGAAGTGTCATACAGAGACTCGAGTAACTAGATACTAAGAATGGGAAATGTCTGATTAATCATAATGACTCATTAACTTACTTCTTTATTTGAAATAGCAAACTGAATGAGACAAGGATACAATATGACCAATAAAATAAAAGTAGGATCTCTTCCCTTGTAGCTCAGTTGGTAAAGAATCTGCCTGCAGTGCAGGAGACCAGGGTTCGATTCCTGGGTTGGGAAAATCCCCCCAGAGGAGGGCATGGCAACCCACTCCAGTATTCTTGGCTGGAGAATCCCATGGACAGAGGAACCTGGCGGGCTACAGTCCATGGAGTCTCAAGAGTGGGGCACAACTTAGCAACTAAACCACCAATCCAAGGAAGCAAGTATAACTAACTATTCTTTATCATCAAAATCATGCCTTAACTTCTCTCAATTCAGCAGAGAAGTCTCAATTTTTTTAATTTCTTTATTTTTAATTAGAGGATAATTGCTTTACAATGTTGTGCTGGTTTCTGCCATACATCAACATGAATCAGTCACAGGTATACATATGTCTCCTCCCTCTTGCACCTCCCTCCCAGAAGTCTCAATTTTAAAACCAGGAAACTAATACAATTATGTAAAGTTTAAAAATAAAATAAAATTTAAAAAAAATAAAATAAAACCAGGAAACCACAGAAACTCCTTAATAAGACCTGGTACCATATTTTAATGGAAATGTTCACATAGGATCTAAATGTATTGGAGAATGAGTAACGTTCCTGACAATATCTTTAATAGCAGATTCATGATAATCATTTAAACATTTTAAAAAACATGTTTCTTTTCATTTTAGCTTCTATTCATTTATTTTTATTTGAGGTCCCAGACTAGTTTTCCTTCTTTGTCAACTTGGAGAAATTCATTGAGGCATGCCTGGGTAAAGCCTGCTTTACAGAAACAACAGAATATAGACAGAGTAGATAAATGCAGGGATTACATAGGTACAACCTACAAAGTAGGAAAATACTGTTTGTATTTGTGTTTACACCTTTATGCAAAAATCATTACCATTTTCACAAAAGTATTCTTTAGTAAGGACTAGAATGAAAGAATAAAGCAGTAGCTTTAATGATCATTTGGAGAAGGCAATGGCACCCCACTCCAGTACTCTTGCCTGGAAAATCCCATGGACGGAGCAGCCTGGTAGGCTGCAGTCCATGGGGTCGCTAAGAGTCGGATACGACTGAGCGACTTCACTTTCACTTTTCACTTTCATGCATTGGAGAAGGAAATGGCAACCCACTCCAGTGTTCTTGCCTGGAGAATCCCAGGGACGGTGGAGCCTGTTGGGCTGCCGTCTATGGGGTCGCACAGAGTCGGACACAACTGAAGTGACTTAGCAGTTAGGAGCAGTTAATGATCATTAGGCACAGGCTACAAGATTATGATTTTAGTTCCCAAAGTATCCATTCATCTCTCACTAATGATAAAAATAAATTCCAAAATGGCCACACACAAAAAAGCATCCTTCTATCATACTGTTATCCACTCTTCCCAAGTACATAAACATTGCTACAGTAGTTTATATATCTGTTATATGTACTGAGAAACCTCCCTTCTTTTAGCATTTCTCTCTGTTAAACCAATACAATATTGTAAAGTAAAAATAAATAAATAAATAAAATTTAAAAAAAAGAACTTATGTGGATTTGTACTCATTTACTTAATATCTGACTCCCATTAGGTGGTAAGGGCTAGGTCTATTTTTACGCATCACAGTAGCCACAATACCTGACATTCAGTAGGTACCTAATACATAAATTTGGGTTTTGGGGTTTTTTGGCTTTGCCAGGCCTCAGTTGCGGCATTCGGAATCATCTGTTGCAGCGCATGGGGCTCTCAGGAGCAGTCCACATGGCCACAGCAGTTGCAGTACACGGCTCTTTAGCTGTGGCACACAGGTTCCAGAGTACATAGGCTCAGTGGTTGCAGCTCATGGGTTTAGTTGCCCCACGGCATGTGGGATCTTCGTTCCTCAACCAGGGCTTGAACCTGCACCCCCTGAACTGGAAGGTGGACCCCTAACCACTGGACCACCAGAAAAGCCCCTGTATTTGCTTTCAATGAATGAAACAAATCTTTCACATCATCACTTTTTTTATTACTATTTTCATTGCTTCATTATTTTTCATGTTACAAAAGCTCCACTAATCTTTAGTTTCACACTCCTCAAACTTTTCTGAACACTATTGTCAGCTAAGTTTTCTCAAAACACAGCTGTATCACAACAGTTTAATTCGCTTACTTTTCCATGGTTCCTTACTATCTAGAGTCTATGCCAGCCTTTCTCAATGGAGGTTCCCAGAGAGAATTAAACCTAAATGCTCTGGGCACCTATTGTATGTAATGAATTAACTTCTCTTCTATGCATTTTGACTGGTGATAAGGACTTTCCTGGTGGCTTAGAAGGTAAAGCATCTGTCTACAATGAGGGAGATCTGGGTTAGATCCCTGGGTCGGGAAGATCCCCTGGAGAAGGAAATGGCAACCCACTCCAGTACTATATTGCCTGGAACATCCCGTGGACGGAGGAGCCTGATAGACTACAGCCCATGGGGTTGCAAAGAGTCGGACACGACTGAGCGACTTCACTCACTCTATGCATTTTGACTGGTGATAGCTATGTAGTAACTTTGGGAGGATTGAGAAAATAATCACTCAATTTACTTTATGTAAGGCTTAATTCTCTTGTGGAACTCCAGTTGGGAAAGACTAATTCCAAGAAAACAATATGGACCTGCCTTAATTTTCTGGCCTATTCTCCCATAACTCTTCTTCACATTCCCTTGGCATTATTCAAATTAGACTCTGCAATAACCACCAGGCATTTCAGCCTCCACCAATTAGCATTTCCACTTTCTTGTATATCCACTGTGCATCTCTTTGGATAAAATCTTACTCAGTCTTTAAGATTAATCACAAATATCCCATGAAGACTTCTTTTACTGCATCAGTAAATTTTTTATTTCTTCCTTGGGTTTCCTGGATATTGCTACACGTACTACATTTAACTTACCATAATAGATATTTTTGTATATATATTTTTTTACCTCTCCTATGAGTTCTTTGAAAGCTGAACTTTTGTCCACAAAAAAGAATCTTATGTCTTTTGCAGATTAGATGCTAGGTTCAGAGGGCAAACCATCATGCTGCTGAGGGAAAAGATCGAAGCAGAACTGTATTTATGGAAAGATGAAGGAGAAACTGCAAGAGAACTCTAATACAAAATGTCAGCTTTTCAGCACTGCCTGGCATAAAGAACCAGTGCTGGTAATAAGCAGCAGCATGGCAAGGAGTTAAACATCAGGAGAAAATGTCAAGAAATTATTATTTACATTTTCTTGGCAGATCTGTGTTCTTAATTAAAACACAAAGACCACACATTCATGGACTTCCTATGCTATGGAGAGAAGAAAGCTATACACTTAATTACTATCTATTCCTGGGAAAGTGACTGACATAATTGAAAAGAAGGTGAGATGCTTCCTTTCAAGATCTGATAGTAACACTGTCCTTTAAAATTCAGGATATTCTCTCTGACTTAGGTTGAGACTCATTTTCTTAGCAGATTATGTCCCTTTATTATGCAAATATTAAAATCTTCTGAGCAACTGCTTACTATTATCATATGATTATATAATAATTCCCACATTATTATAGTCCACATATGCTCTTGCTCTAAATATATATGTGTATAAACCTACATACAACACATATATACACATACATACATACACACATATGGAAACATGTATTTTGAATTTAAAGCCAGTTTCCACACCCTACATTCAGTTGCCAGCTCTCATGAAATTCACTGACATATACATCCTGTGTCTCTGCAAAGGTGACTGTGATACTATTTTCCTATGTCTTTCTGGAACATTCTCATTTACGGTATTTAATACACTATTGCCACAAGAGGCGAAATAGTCCCCCTGACGGTTATTTTTAAAAGGTGAAACATGTAAAATATCATGTATGAAATGAGAAAAATAAAAAAAATAAAAAAAAATAAAAGGTGAATATGCACTTTTAGTACTTAGAGAATCATAGTGTAAATTAATTACTCAAAGTATATAACAGTCAATGGTTTATTCTAAAACTGTGCTCTTGGCTTAAAGGTTGTTTACTAACCATATTTAGAAAAGCATCTATTATTTGGAAATCAATTCAACTAAAAACTGTCTACTTTTAAGCCTGAGCCTGATAGAAATAAAAATATACATGAAATTCCAAAAGTGTGTTTTAAGAGGTCATTACAAAAATCAATTCTGTTGGTGCCAGTTATTCTGGTAGAGAGTAGGCTGTTAAGTCTTCAGTTTGCCTAGAGTAACTTGTCTGCCTTCAAAATGATACATTGGAGGCCATCATGTAAGTTCTGCCATATAACTTCTTTTGATTTAAAGTTAAAACAAACATCAATAAATAAAGATATAGAGATAAGTGTATAAGTATGTGTGATCATAATTTAACATTATGACAATTAACATTGAAATAATTAAAATATATTCCCTAAATCTTCAAAATTATTATAAACGAATGAACAAATAAGACAAAGTCATACAGCATAAGATATCAAAGGAAACATTAAAACAGAAATTATACTGTATATAAAACTAAAAGGCAGAATAAGTGATCTATCACAGTAAATGGAAATAAGATAAATTCTCTATTAAACATCTGACTGAGAAACAGGTAACACCAAGTGTTACTCTGCCCATCCAGGCAGCTTAGTGTATGTGCTGCCAAAGCAAGCACCATCCAGGCAGCTTAAAATTAAGATCGTTATTGAAAGAAACCCTTAATAATTATACCGAGAACAATTCACATTAGCCCCAACAAAAAAATAAACCTTTATTTTTGTAAGAGGAAATAGTATTACACTAGCAAACGGGTAAATCTTCAAGATACTCTCTATGTGAAGGTCCCAGAGCTGCGAGTACAGTCCACTTACTTTTAAAAAACAGCTCAGAAACTAAGCAGCTACATGAAGAAAACAGGTAGTGTAACAATATCTTGCAGTTCACAGTATTACCAAAGTCCGAGCCCTTGAGAAAGCTGGAAACTAGAAAACAGATGATAGAAACAAGTGAAAAAAATATACTCTTCATACAAAGAATGACAAGCAGTGTGGTTCAAAATGCTGTATGACATGGAAAGATTTGTTAACCCTCCAATCTTCACTCATTTCATTGTAAATATAATAGAAAACCATTTTTATTACCTTCTTAAAAAACTTCCAGCTGTTTAAAATGTTATATTCTGTAAGCTGACATTCAAGACACACTTAGTAAACGATAAATGGGAGTCAGTACTTTCACCATCAACTCCCAATGCCACGCACAGGCTGTGAAATGCTAAGGGTAAGATTTGAGCCATGCAAAAGAACAGTTGATTGCTGTCACTTGTACTTCTGACTTACTCAAATTCAAGTGAGCTGTCTGAAGAGGAGAACAGGAGCAAGTGTTGGCAATGCACTCTCACTTCCTCTCACTGAACAGATGCCACAGAGCAAGTGGGACCCCAGGAACAGAAGCTGCTGTTTCTTCAGTCAACCCATCTGCCTCCAATACTGTGAAATCTCAGCTCCCTAAGCATGATTCTGGGGTTAAATATACATATTTTTCCACATAGCATGAAGTCAAAACACAAGTGAAAACCTCATCTGATACTCAGTTGAAGAAATGATGGTTGTGATCAGTGATTCAAGAAAAGTTATCTGAATTTGTTGGTCTTATTGAGGCTATCCATGTCCATATATTGTACATTTTTATTCATTTCTGGGAGCTTTGAAGAGGAATATTTTACTAGATTTGTTCCATCTTGCAAGAGGATCTTAAAAGCCTCTTCTTAGATGTCACTCCCCTTTATAAATATGAGGGGGGAACCCACAGGGGAAAAGATGAGAAATATTTTTAATGATCCCACAAAATCTGAGGTTTGCAACAGAACTAAATCCAATCCAGAAACATGAACCTTGAAGATGACTGGATCACAGTGAACGAGAGGAAAGTTTACCTAGTTAATCGTATGGAGCAGAGGTGTTGCAGGCATCAAAATCAAACTTGATTCCTAACCAGAAGAATGGTTCAGAGTGGAGTCCTGGGAAATGCTAACAGCATCAATCCATGGACTAGAGATACCATTAAGACTCAAGAGACAGGAAAACATAAGAGGTAGAGGGGGTAATTTAATACGCAGACAAACGTCTCTTCGTATGTGCTTGTGTAGGAGGGGTGGACTTGGTGTGAGTGTACACACATGAACCAGCTCATAAGAGAGGGTGCAGCTGGAGTGGGAGGGAGTAGGGAGACTTGAAAAGTTACCAGAAGCTGCTGCCAGAGGATGCAGCACCAAACATGTAAGGGTTCTGCTGCCGGGACAACAGTCTGGGCTGCATGGTCTCCTGGTGCAGGAAAGGAGTCCTAAACACCTTTTTGGCTAGACTGTTCTGGCCTTGGTTAGGGGATCACTTGGGTAATTACTGCAGATATTTAGGATTCATCAGTTTTATGACTATTAAATTAATGTGTGTTAAGTACAGCCTTGGGATATCAGATGCTGAGCTGAACAGAGAGAATCCTAACAAAAAGACTATTAGGGGATTGAAATAGAGGAGTTTACGACTCACAGGTGCTAGAAGAAAGACAGGATGCAGGTCCCAAGGCAGGATGCAGGCAGAGAGTGGTGCAGGACCTAAGGCACATGCCTTTATTAGGGTCCAGAGGTGGAGTGCTTTGGGGTTCCTGGGCTAAGGCCACATTGGCCAATTCAAACCAAAAAGAGCAAAGTTTTGGTAAGCTTCTCAGGAGGTCTTACCTAGGGGGCACACAAGGGGAAGATCCTGGGAGGCAGGGGAGAATGCTTATCACCAGGGCCATTGAGAGTCCTATCAGGAATTCATATTTCCTTGCAACCCTGCGAGCTGTTATCTGTGGCACTGCTTGAGGCAGGGACGAGTGTCAGTCCAGGGCCCTTTCAGGTCACTTGGCCATGCAGAATGAAGGTCAAGGCAGGGATGTTATGGAATAGTGTAAACTCTCAACAGTGAGGAAAGACTATAATCTGTCAAGAGTGGAAAAGCAGGAAACCAAACTAATGCAATCCTTCTCCCCCAGTCATCTAATGTAAACATTTGCCTTGCTCTCAGTGACACACATGACGTGTGTCAGACAGTCATGAGGAGGGGTGACAAGGTACTCTGGATGCCTGAGATGTTTCTTTACAGGAATCCATGATGACTATCAGCCTCAGACTGTACTGTTGAATATAGGTTTAATCTCTCTCTGGAACATTCCTCTATCTGATAGTTCCTGCTGCTCTACTGGGGCGAGGGTAGGAAGCAGGTAGGTATGAGGCCCCTTGAGTGACACCCGCTGTGAGGGTAAAGAACCTGGCACAGAGGCAGCGATGTCTGATAAGCATCCACTGCTCCCCCACCAGCAAGGGCTTCAGAATCAAAGCAGGAGGGAGTTACAAAATCAATGTGGTGAAACTTATTGCATCTTCATGAAAAGGACTAAGGATGTGACTTTTTGTCATCTTACATTTTTGCAACTACCCAGGTGGTGAACACTGCCGATAACCCTCCTACTCTATTTAAAGGGCAGCAATTATGTCAAAACAAAAACATATTATCTATTCTCAACTAATGTTATCTATTTGTTATCCATCCCTGGCAAAAAGATACAGCAGAAAATATTCAAGAGAATTGCAAAGCAGCTGACAAATCATGGACTATGCAATTATTATATTTTCATTCTGACTCTGAGAAAGAAAAAGCTGAAAAGGAATGAAATATGCATCAGGGACTCTAAGCAATGAAATTAAGCCACCTTATTAACTGTGCAATTTTTACACAGGTTTTGAGAAACATTCATTAGGACTTTTGTTTGAATTGAACATCATCTCCTGCCTCATCTTAATGCCTAGAATATAAAGGAAGTCTACTTACACACCCTGGTTTTTACTGAAAGATGATAAATAAAATACTCGGAAATCCTGGAAATAGAAACGTTTTTAAAAGGACAATATTACCTATTTCATATTGTATTTAGCTTGTTCCTTATAGTAATTATCTTGTTGTTACTATTTTCACTATTATTATCACTGCAGTCAAATCATTATGCTATGCTCTTATACAATGTATCATTAATACTCGAAAAAAACTGGACAGGACAGGAGTTACCATGGTCACTTCCTAGGTAAGAAAAAAGTTTCTGAGTATAATTAACTTTCTGAAGCTCTTATTGCTAATAAGCCCCAAAACCTCTATTAAATTACATACTGGAACAATTCCAGAGTCCATAAATATCCATCCCATCAATCATGTTTCTATACAAAAACTTGTCAAGGATGGATGGAAAAATGCATAATTGATATTTTACTACTATACCAATCTAATAATACAAATGTAATGAGATATTTTCATTAAATATTAGCTGTTGCCCATAAAGTTTTATAAATATTAATCTCAAATTATTAAAGTCTCTAAATACTTAATATTAAATGTTCACACATTATTATTGCTTCTACATCTTTAGGAAATCATCCAAGGAAATAGTCATAAAATGAGAACGTTATTGGAACTTTTTTATCACCAGGTTTTTAATCACTTTGAAATGATATTTGGCATTCTCAACTAGGAGAATGGTGCTCTATATTCAATTGAAGAGATTATGACTAAGAAGATTAGCAGTAAATTCATAGCAAAGGAAGAAGCCACCTAGAAACTCTTTGATCTCAGGAATTTTTTTTACCTCCCTCTCATATCCTATAACATACAGGAAAAAAACAGAAGGAAAAATAAAGTATAAAACAGCTACCTGCACAATTAAATTAAAACCAAAAACTCCTATTCTGAATAAAAAGTATGAATTTGACTACTTCGTACTATACATATCTTCATAAAAATCTTCTAAACCACCAGACACACTCCATGCCTATAAACAAAGAGTCTGCAAGGAGAACAACAGATCAAATCAAGGGTATTTAATTGCTCTATCAGTGAACTGGTTGAATTCCAGTCAGCTAACAGGTTGACAACATCCTTACCATGGATGCTGCTGCTGCTGCTGCTAAGTCGCTTCAGTCGTGCCACTGCTCAGATAATCCTTTTGCTTGAATGTCTCAAGTAACATAATCCCATAAAGTTACTTATAAAGCTCATACCAATTATAAAAACACTGAGCATATACTCTCTTCTAAAAATATACAGTGTGAACCAGGTTCTCATCTCATATTGATTTTGGATCAATATTATCATTTGCATACTTTTGAAACTGAAGGGGCCCTTTTCCTTAATGTCCACTTTTTACAATTTAAAGTAGGATAACAGAAGAGCTTCTGGACACAATTTCAAAGGATGTTTCTAACAGAGGTGAATCACTAGTAATTAAAAGTAAAAGGAATCTGATAAGATTACTTCAGGCCTGGGTATTGACAAATAACTCACATTTGGGCACAAGATAATAAACAAGAGACAAGAGGTTGGAGAAAAGAAAAATGCAGGTCTACAAAATGTGCTTGACTAGATGCACTCTCTTCAGGAACTTGCAACTTAGTAGAAAAGAGGCAACAGCAGGCGAATTACCCGAGTAATGGGCAATCAGAAGCCCTCAAGGGGTAATGGAAGACACTCTGGATTAGGAACTAGATTTTTTAATTGTCTTGGCTTTGACACAAACTATTTTTGTGAGCCTTCTTTAGGCTTCAATTTTATCATCTGTAAAGGGATATTCAGAGAAAGGTAGACTGATACATTAGGTTTAGGGCTCCATGAAGTTAAAGTTTTGAAATTCCCAAATGTCAGATAGCAGAATAAGTTGTTTCCATGAGCTCTTTGCTTCAGCCCAAGTTTCAAGTGCCTGGGTGCAAAAGCATGGTGGAATATCACCACCTCATTACAGTGGCTGAATCTGTTCAGACCTTTATTTCTCAACAGAGAGGCCAAGAGAGGGCTCCTGTTACTTCTACACATTCCTTCACATTTATGGACTGCTCTCCCCAACATAAAGATGGGAGGGCTATACGAGTTACGTGAACACAGCTGCCGCAAAACCTTGTGCCTGTGCAGTTGCTCTGCTGTCCTGGACCAGATGCAGCTGGAACGCGCCATGTACTTGTCTAAATTAGATGTGGAATGAATGTTCATGAAATAAAAATATATTACATAAGGACCAGAAAGAAAATCATCATGTGGAATCACTGTGCATTTAGCTATAATCCTAATGGGAACCATATTTCACTAATGACTATTAACTCTTTTTTCTAATTTATGAATTACCATGTCTTGAAATGAAAGATTAAAATTATAACTTTTTATACGTGCATTTCTGCCCCCAAATACTTTTAAGATTAATCAAACACGTAGAGAGAAAATTTAGGGTTGGTATGAATAGGAACATTTAGAATATTTCAAAAGTAAATGGATAGAATTTAATTTTATAAATTCTTAGAAACATATAATTTTCAAAGACTAAATCAGGAAGAAATAGAAAATCTGAACAGACCAATTATTAGTAGTGAAATTGAAGCAGCAATCAAAAAATTTCCAACAAAAAAAAGTCCAGGACCAGACAACTTCACAGGTGAATTCTACCAAACATTTAAAGACTTCATACATATCCTCCTCAAACTATTCCAAAAATTCAAGAGGAAGGATCACTACCAAATGTGTTCTATAAAGCCAACATTGCCCTAATACCAAAACCAAAGACACTGCAAAAAAAGAAAATTATAGGCCAATATCCCTAATAAAGAAGATGCAAAAGTACTCATCTAAACACTAGCCAACTAAATTCAACAAAATGATCATACATCATGATCAAGTGAGAATATCTGCAAATCAATTGATGTGATACACCACAATAGCAAACTGAAGAACACAAGTCATGTGATCATCTCAAAAGATGCAGAAACAACATTTTATAAAAACCAACATCAGCTTATGATAAAGCTGATAAAACTTCATCAGTTTTATGATAAAACTCTCAATGAAGTGGCCACAGAGGGGACATCAGATCAAATCAGATCAGTCACTCAGTCGTGTCCGACTCTTTGCGACCCCATGAATCGCAGCACGCCAGGCCTCCCTGTCCATCACCAACTCCCGGAGTTCACTGAGACTCAAGTCCATCGAGTCAGTGATGCATAGCTCAACACAATAAAGGTCATAGATGACAAAGCCACAGTTAACACAGTTAACAAAGCCATAGTATTCAAAGCTGAAAGCTTTTCCTCTAAGTTCAGGAACAAGATAAGGATTATCCATTCTTATCAATTTTATTCAACATAGTATTGGAAGACTAGCCACAAAAATCACACAAGAACAATAAATAAAAGGCATCCAAACGGAAAGGAAAAGTTAAAACAGTCACGATTTGCAGATGACATGATACTATACAGAGAAAACCTTACAAATGTCACCAAAAAACCACTAGAGTTAATAAATGAACTCAGTAAAGTTACAGGATACAAAACTAACATACAGAAATTCACTGTTTCTATACACTAATAACAAATTATCAGAAAGATAAAGTAAGAAAACAATCCCATTTACAACTGCATCAAAAAGAATTAAATTCCTTATTAATTTTATTAATTAATAAGTTTTATCAAGGAAATGAGAAACCTGTACTCTAAAAACTATTAAGACATTGATTAAAGAAACAGAAGAAAGTGAAGTCGCTGTCATGTCCGACTCTTAGCAACCCTATGGACTGCAGCCCCCCAGGCTCCTCTGTCCATGGGATTTTCCAGGCAAGAGTACTGGAGTAGGTTGCCACTGCCTTCTCCATCCCAATCATAAAGCTGTCATAATTACTGGGCAAGGGAAATTTTGATGACACATTTAGGGGTACATTAAAACATAAAATTGGTATCACTGTTAGAACATGTGAAGATGATCTTTCCCAGGAACTGAAATTAAAATTTTTACAAGAAGCCAAAATCCTCAAGCAATATAATCATACCAATATTGTAAAATTCATAAAAGTTAGCACACAAATACAGCCTATCTAAAAAATTAAGGGACTTGTTCCAGGACATGATTTCCTCTCCTTTCTGAGAAAGAAGGATGACCTAAAACAGTGACATTTTTATTAGATGCTGCTTCTGGATGGCAGATCTCAGGTAAAAATTGTATACACAGGGACCTTGCTGCAAGAAACTGCCTGGAGGTGAAAATAATGTTCTGAAAACCAGTGACTTTGGAATGTCTCGTCAAGAGGATGGTGGTGTGTATTCATCTTCCGATTTAAAGCAGATTCCCATTAAATGGACAGCACCAGAAGCTCTCAATTATGGGAGATATCATTCTGAGAGTGATGCATGGAGCTTTGGCATCCTCCTCTGGGAGACCTTCAGCTTAGGGTCTGTCCACACCCTTGATTGAAAGTCTTCATTATCTGTGCTTGTCCGAGGGTTCATGACGTTTCTTCTCTTCCTTTCCTCCTGAATTGTCCCGTTTCTCTTTCTTTTCTATCTTTTCTTTATCATGCCTGGACTCCTTTTTGCCACCAGAGGAGATTTTATCTATCTTTTCAGATTTAAATGAGTCTCTGCCTTTTTCTTTGCCTGAAGATTTTGACTTATTTTTTTCCTTGTCTTCTTAAGACATTGATGAAAGAAACAGAAGATGAAACAAACAAATGGAAAAATATACAATGGTCGTGGACTGGAAGAATTAATATTGTTAAAATGTTCATACAACCCAAAGCATCTACAGATTTAATGCAATTTCTATCAAAATACCAATAGTATTTTTCACACAGCTATAACAAATAATCCTAAAATTTATATGGAACCACAGAAGACCTCAAAGAGCAAAACAATCTTGAGAAAGAAGAACAAAGCTGAGGTACCATGCTTCTGATTTCAAACTGTAGTACAAAACTATAATAATCAAAACAGTATGGTGCTGACATGAAAACAGATACATAGATCAATGGAACAGAACAGAGAGCCTAGGGGGAAGAAACCATGTTTTATGGTCAATTAATCTATAACCAAAGAGGCAATAATATAAAGTGGAGGAGAGAAGATCTTTTTAATAAATGGTGTTAAGAAAATTGGACAGACACATGCCCAAAAGTGGACCACTTTCTCACACCACATACAAAAATAAACTCTGAGTGGATAGAGACTTAAATGTAAGACCTGAAACTATAAAAGTCCTTGAAGAAAACATACACAGTAAACTCTCTGACATCAATCTTGGCAATATATTTTTGGATCTGTCTCTTCAGGAAAAGGAAACAAAAGCAAAAATAAATAAATGGAACTACATCAACCTTAAAAGTTTTTCACAGTAAGGGAAACCATCAATAAAACAAAAAAGGCAACTTACTGAATGGGAAAAGATATTTCCAAATGTAATATCCAATAAGGGGTTAATATCCAAGGATACAAATAATTCATACAACTCAATAGAAAAAATTAAAACCAATGATATTTTAAAATGTACAGAAGAGACTTTCCTGGTGGTCCAGTGGTTAAGAATCCACCTGCCAACACAGGGGGACCAGTGTTTGATCCCTGATCCAGGAAGATCTCACATGCTGCAGAGCAAATAAGCCCTCATGCCACAATTACTGAGCCTGTGCTCTAAAGCCTGCAAGCCGCAACTACTGAGCCCATGTGCCGTAACTGCTGCAGCCAGCGTGCCTAGAGCCTATGCTCCACAACAAGAGAAGCCACTGCAAAGAGAAGCCAGCACACTGCACCAAGGAGTAACCCATAGCAAGCCATGGGCAGCAACGAAGACCCTACACAGCTGTAAATAAATTTTTTTAATTTTTTAAAAAAAGAAGTCACCTTTATTTAAAAAAAAAAATGTACAGAGGACATGAATAGACATTTTTCAAAAGAAGACATACAGATGGCCAACAGACAAATGAAGATGCTCAACATCACTGACTCCCAGGGAAATGCAAATCAAAATCACAATGAGGTATCAGCTCACACTTCTAAGAATGGCTATTATCAAAAAGCCAGCAAATAACAAGCGTTCACAAGATTGTAGAGAAAAAAGAATGCTTGTACACTGTCAGTGGCAATGTAAACTGGTACAGCCATTTGAAAAACGGTATAGAATTTCCTCAAAAAATTAAAAATAGAACTACAATATGATTCAGCAATTCCACTCCTAGGTATCTATCCAAAGAAAATGAAAACATTAATTCAAAGAGATATATGCACCTCTGAGTTCACTGAACCATTATTTACAATAGTCAATACATGGGAGATACCTAAGTGTCCCTGGATCAATGGAAAAAGAAGTCGTGGCATGACAGAATGTTACTCAGTCATTAAAAAAAAAGACTAAAATTTTGCCATTTGCTACAATATGGATAGATCTAGATTGTTTTAGGCTAAGTGAAATATCATACAGAGAAAGACAAAGGCTTTATGATTTCACTTATATGTGAAATCTGAAAGACAACAAATGCACAAACACAACAAAGTTAAAACATACTCAAAGATACAGAGAACAAATGGGCAGTGGCCAGAGGGGAGAGGAGAGGTGTTGGGTGAAAAAGGTGAAGGGAATTAAGAGGTACAAACTTGTAGTCACACAATGAATAAGTCATGGGGATGTAAAGTACAGCACAGGAAACCAAGCAACAATATTGCAATATATTTGTATGATAACAGATGGTTATTAGACTTATCATGATGATCATTTCATATGAGGAGAAGGCAATGGCACCCCACTCCAGTGGGGATTCTTGCCTGGAGAATCCCATGGGTGGAGGAGCCTGGTAGGCTGCAGTCCATGAGGTCACTAAGAATTGGACACAACTGAGCAATTTCACTTTCACTTTTCACTTTCATGCACTGGAGAAGGAAATGGCAACCCATCCCAGTATTCTTGCCTGGAGAATCCCAGGGACAGAGGAGCCTGGTGGGCTGCCATCTATGGGGTCACACAGAGTCGGACACGACTGCAGTGACTTAGCAGCAGCAACAGTATTTCATATGAACCAACATGATGTATCCCGACTCTACTTCAATTAAGAAAACAACAAAACCTATGATTGCAGCCATGAAATTAAAGGACACTTACTCCTTGGAAGGAAGGTTATGACCAACCTAGATAGCATATTCAAAAGCAGAGACATTACTTTGCCAACAAAGGTTCGTCTAGTCAAGGCTATGGTTTTTCCTGTGGTCATGTATGGATGTGAGAGTTGGACTGTGAAGAAGGCTGAGCGCCGAAGAATTGATGCTTTTGAAGTGTGGTGTTGGAGAAGACTCTTGAGAGTCCCTTGGACTGCAAGGAGATCCAACCAGTCCATTCTGAAAGAGATCAGCCCTGGGATTTCTTTGGAAGAAATGATGCTAAAGCTGAAACTCCAGTACTTTGGCCACCTCACGCGAAGAGTTGATTCATTGGAAAAGACCCTGATACTGGGAGGGATTGGGGGCAGGAGGAGAAGGGGACGACAGAGGATGAGATGGCTGGATGGCATCACTGACTCGATGGACGTGAGTCTCAGTGAACTCTGGGGGTTTGTGATGGACAGGGAGGCCTGGCGTGCTGCAATTCATGGGGTCGCAAAGAGTCAGACACAACTGAGCGACTAATCTGATCTGATGGCTGATTCATGTTGATGTTTGGTAGAAACCAACACAATACTGTAAAACAATTATCCTTCAATTAAAAATATTTTTAAAAAAGAGAAAACAAAAACTAAATAAAAATTAAATACATAAATAATTCTGTTTATTCACATCCAAGTTGAAAGGGAACTAAATCGCAGACGTTTTACCCCTCAATATTATTGAAAATAAAAAGTATAAAAAGAAGAGTTTCCATGTTTCAAATAATAAAAATTTTTTTCTATTGTGACTAGAAATGTTTCACAATGTATTTTAAATAACTAACCATACCTCCATACGCATTTGGGAGTGTGTATACTGGGCAGTTGAGTGTGAATGCATGTGAGTTTGTGGACTAAGGTGGATGTATGAGCGCATGAGAAAGAGAGAGAGAATAGATGATCTTGCATGTTACCATGACTGTGTGTGCATTTCTTAATGTGTTTTTATTCAATGTGGAAATCACTCAAAGGTCACATATCCTTTTATAACCAGTAGCACACAAAAGTCTTTGGCTTCATAAAAATTTTCCTCTATGAATATGAATAATGAATTATGCCTGAGCACACAGTAAGAATTTATTCTTGGTGATTTATGGAAGTAATTTAAACAAAGCATGAAAATATTTGGGTATTTGACCATATACAGGTAGATGGTAATTCTTTAAAAGCTTTGATATGAACCTAGAAATACAAAGGGTAAATAAACACTAATCTTAAAAAGAAAAAAAAATCCTAAAAATTAGATAATATAACTTTACTTTTAGGTAAACAATTATTAACTGTGTGATTTTTATTTTATACAGACATATAATTCACAAATAAATCCTATAAGTGTAGGCAGAAGTCAAAGTAATACAAGAGGCAAGTGATTTGCATCATTTTGCAAAGATTAAATGCTTTTAGAAATGACAAAATTATTATGGTAAGTAGTAGGGTGGCAATGATGCAGCTCTAATTTTTCAATGGTTATCGAGAAATTAGGCAGTTAGATGTTAATGGTCACACTAAACCCATAATGAGGAGGCGAACGATCACATTAACACACACCATATGTTTACAACAGTTTTGCTACGGTTACTCTGCCATCTCTAAAGGGAGAGGAAAAGTTCAATTTAAATTGAGAGGAGAAATAAAGAGTACATTCTGAGGCCAGAAATACAAGCGAGCCTATCTTCTTTCCACCAGGAATCTCAGTATCTACCTCCTTTGCTTCTTATTTTGTTAATGAGCCATTAAGTTCTCTTTACTTCTTTAGTTTATCTGCTCTTTCCTATCTCCTTCTACATATTATGATCAACTCTTCTCTCACCATTGCTATTCATCTCTCCTTGTCCTCACCACCTATTTCATATCTGCCTTTTCCTCTTTGTGGCTTAGCCTATCCAATTTAAATACCTGGGCCCAACCATTCATCTCTTGCACACCAGGATGCATGAACTCACTCACATTATTACTCATAAATCACACCAACCCTTCCTATTCACCCACACTCATGTGTTTAAATTCAAGAACATTATCTTCATGAAGTTGGTTTTTTCCCACTGAATTACCACCCCACAATGGGCTTCCCCTGGTGGCTCAGATAGTAAAGAATCTGCCTGCAATGTGGGAGACTGGGGTTCCATCCTTCGGTTGGGAAGATCCCCTGGAGAAGAGAATGGCTACCCATTCCAGTATTCTTGCCTGGAGAATTCCATGGACAGAGAAGCTGGGCAGGCTACAGTCCACTGGGGTCTCAAAGAGTTGGGCACGACTGAGCAAGTAACACTTTCACTGTCAGCATCCCCAATATGAACTTCGAGAAGTCAACACAATCTACACACATGTTGGAGGACAAAACTTATAAGCATCTCTGAGTTTTTTAATCCATTAATAGTTTGGAAAAGTGCTGAGTTATAGCCCTATAAGGCATGACATAGAAATAATAACAATAGTTATTATTAATGAGTACTCTTTCTGTTGAAAATAGTTGCTTTTGGCTGAATACCCATCATGTGACACACACAGATTTATGCTATGGCTCAGGAGTCTCCAACCCCTCAGGCCACAGACCAGCACCAGTCCACAGCCTTTAGGAACCCGGTTGCACAGCAGGAGGTAATCGCTGGGCTAGCCAGAGAAGCTTCATCTGTATTTATAGCCACTCCTCATCACTCACGTGAGTGCCAGAATTCACCTCCTGTCAAATCAGCAGTGGCATAATAGATGTAACGTGCTTTATCATCCTGAAAGCATCCACCTACCACAGACTTGTCCATGGAAAAATTGTCTTCTATGAAGTCGGTCCCTGGTGCCAAAAAGGTTGGGGACCACTGCTGTAGCTAAGAGAGCAGTCCTGGGAGTCTGCAGTATCATTTTGCTGCTGCTGCTGCTGCTGCTAAGTCACTGCAGTTGTGTCCGACTCTGTGCAACCCCATAGACAGCAGCCCACCAGGCTCTCCCGTCCCTGGGATTCTCCAGGCAAGAACACTGGAGTGGGTTGCCATTTCCTTCTCCAATGCACGAAAGTGAAAAGTGAAAGTGAAGTCACTCAGTCGTGTCCGACTCTTAGCGACCCCATGGACTACAGCCCACCAGGCTCCTCCGTCCATGGGATTTTCCAGGCAAGAGTACTGGAGTGGGGTGCCATCGCCTTCTCCGGCAGTACCACTTTACAGATTAGGAAATCAGGCCAATGAATCGTCTGTAAAACTGCACCTCCCACTCAGGAATGCCTGATATTGACACCATCAGTGTCATAGTTCTTTATTCACCATGGCACCAACTTTGTAATGCCATTTTAAAAAGTCTACATTGTGGCCACACTTGATTTTAAGCCTCCTCTATTTTTGGTTGAGGCTTCCCAAGTGGTGCTAGTGGTAAGAAAAAAAAAAAAAAAAATCTGCCTGCCAACGCAGGAGACACAAGGGATGCGGGTTCAACCCCGGGTCAGAACATTCCCTGGAGTCAGTTCAGTTCAGTTCCTCAGTTGTGTCTGACTCTTTGCGACCCCAAGAACTGCAATGCGCCAGGCTTCCCTGTCCATCACCAACTCCCAGAGCTTGCTTAAACTCATGTCCATTGAGTAAGTGATGCCATCCAATCACCTCATTCTCTGTCATCCCCTTCTCCTCCTGCCTTCAATCTTTCCCAGCATCAGGGTCTTTTCCGACGAGTCAGTTCTTCACATCAGGTGCCCAAAGTATTGGAGTTTCAGCTTCAGCATCAGTCCGTCCAATGAATATTCAGGACTGATCTTTCTCCACTTTAGGATGGACTGGTTGGATCTCTTTGCAGTCCAAGGGACTCTCAAGAGTCTTCTCCAACACTACATTTCAAAAGCATCAATTCTTTCGTGCTCAGCCTTCTTTATAGTCCAACTCTCACATCTGTACATGACTACTGGAAAAGCCATAGCTTTGACTAGATGGATCTTTGTCAGCAAAGTAATGTCTCTGCTTTTTAATATGCTGTCTAGGTTGGTCATAGCTTTTCTTCAAAGGAGCAAGAGTCTTTTAATTTCAAGGCTGCAGTCACCATCTGCAATGATTTTGGAGCCCAAGAAAATAAAGTCTGCCACTATTTCCATTGTTTCCCCATCTATCTGCCATGAAGTGATGGGACCAAATGCAATGATCTTGGTTTTCTGAATGCTGAGTTTTAAGCCAGCTTTTTACTCTCCTCTTTCACTTTCACCCAGAGTCTCTTTAATTCCTCTTCGCTTTCTGCCATAAGGGTGGTGTCATCTGCATATTTGAGGTTATTGATATTTCTCCCAGAAATCTTGATTCCAGCTTGTGGTGCAACCAATATGGCATATCACATATACTCTGTATGTAAGTTAAATAAGCAGGGTGACAATATACAGCCTTGACATACTCCTTTCCCTATTTGGAACCAGTCTGTTGCTCCATGTCCAGTTTTAACTGTTGTTTCTTGACCTGCATACAGATTTCTCAAGAGGCAGATCAGGTGGTCTGGTATTCCCATCTCTTGAAGAATTTCCACAGTTTGTTGTGATCCACACAGTCAAAGGCTTTGGCATAGTCAATAAAGCAGAAGTGGATGTTTTTCTGGAACTCTCTTGCTTTTTCGATGACCCAGCGGATGTTGGCTATTTGATCTCTGGTTCCTCTGCCTTTTCTAAATCCAGCTTGAACATCTAGAAGCTCTCGATTCATATACTGTGGAAGCCTGGCTTGGAGAATTTTGAGCATTACTTTGCTAGCATGTGAGATGAGTGCAATTGTGCGGTAGTTTGAACATTCTTTGGCATTGCCTTTCCTAGGGATTGGAATGAAAACGGACCTTTTCCATTCCTGTGGCCACTGCTGAGTTTTCCAAATTTGCTGGCATGTTGTGTGCAGTGCTTTCACAGCATCGTCTTTTAGGATTTGAAATAACTCAGCTGGAATTCCATCGCCTCCACTAGCTTTGTTCATAGTGATGCTTCCTAAGGCCCACTTGAGCTCACACTCCAGGATGTCCAGCTCTAGGTGAGTGATCACACCATCGTGGTTATCTGGGTCATGAAGATCTTTTTTGTATAGTTCTTCTATGTATTCTAGCCACCTCTTCTTAATATCTTCTGCTTCTGTTAGGTCCATACCATTTTTGTCCTTTATTGTGCCCTTCTTTGCATGAAATGTTCCCTTGGTATCTTTAATTTTCTTGAAGAGATATCTAGTCTTTCCCATTCTATTGTTTTCCTCTATTTCTTTTCATTGATCACTGAGGAAGGCTTTCTTGTCTCTCCTTGCTATTCTTTGGAAGTCTGCATTCAGATGGGTATATCTTTCCTTTTCTCCCTTGCCTTTTGCTTCTCTTCTTTTCTCAGCTATTTGTAAGGCCTCTTCAGAAAACCATTTTGCCTTTTTGCATTTCTTCTTCTTAGGGATGGTTTTTATTACTTCCTCCTGTACAATGCCATGAACCTCTGTCCATAGTTCATCAGGCACTCGTATCTATCAGATCTAATCCCTGGAATCTGCTTGTCACTTCCATTGTATAATCTTAAGGGATCTGATTTAGGTTATACCTGAATGACCTAGTGGTTTTCCCTACTTTCTTCAATTGAAGTCTGAATTTTTTAATAAGTAGTTCATAATCTGAGCCACAGTCAGCTCCCAGTCTTGTTTTTGCTGATTGTAGAGAGCTTCTCCATCTTTGGCTGCAAAGAGTATTATCAATCTGATTTCGGAATTGACCTTCTGGTGATGTCCATGTGTAGAATTGTCTCTTGTACTGTTGGAAAAGGGTGTTTGCTATGACCAGTGCATTCTCTTGGCAAAACCCATTCATGAAGTCTTTTCCCCCTTGGCCTAATTATATCCCAAAGGTTCCACTTCCAAATACCATCACTTTTGGGATTAGGTTTCAACACACAAATTTGGGTGTGGGGATAGGGGACACAGACAGTCTGCAGCACTGACTCAGAGCTCACTCAGTGCAAACAGACTCTTCATAAAGGGGACTTGGGAGTAGAGATATTTGTCAAAGACAATTAGAGCCAACTATTTAATAGCATGGATGCCTGAGGTAGTGGGTAACATTCAGACAATAGGTTAATCATTAAGCTTAAAAGGAAAAGTTGGGGAATGAAATGTCCAAAGGGGGTCACAGGTTGAAAAGTTCCAACACATTCCCAGAAATCTAGAAGGCCATACACAGACACAGGGTTCACACGTGCTCTCGAAAGACTTGAGAACATCGTAAGTTTTCACTTCTGATTAACCTGATGCCACGCAAGCAAGCAGTGAATGCTAGGTAGCATTATAATAAAATGATTACTGAGTGTTGATGTCGTGCCTTAAGACACTCCCTGATAAACAAAATAGAGAGTTCATTGCCAGTAGAACTGGCAATTCTTGTCCACAAGAAATACTAAATGGAGTTTCTCAGACTGAAATGAATGAATATAATTCAAATCAGTATGAAAAAATCAAGAGCAGAGGTATTATCAGTGATGCTTTTTTTTTTTAACTGGAGGATAAGTGCTTTACAATATTGTGTTGGTTTCTGCCATACAACGTGAATCAGTCCTAAGTATACATATGTCCACTCCCTCCCAAGCCTCCCTCCCAACCCCCAGATTACCCCTCCATCACAGAGCACCAGTGATGCCTTAAATCTACTCAAGAGTTTCAGTCACCTGCCATTTGACAACTCACAGCTGACATAAGGATATTTATAATATTTTAAAAAGAAATTCATATGTATTTTCCCTTTTATTTTTTATTAAGGTATAGTTGATATATAAGTTTCAAGTGTACAAGTCATTCACAATTTTTATAGGTTACAATCCTATAAATGTAGGAGTGTATTATATTATACAATATAAATATTATATTGTATAAATAAACAATATAAATATTGTATATTTATATTGTATAAAATCAATATTATAAAATATTGATTATATTCCCTGTGCTATACAATATATCCTTGTAGCTTATTTATTTTATACTTAGTAGCTTGTGCCTCTTAATTTCCTGCCCCTATCTTGCCCCTCTCTCCTTCCTTCTCCCCACTGGTAAAAGCACTAGTTTGTTCTATCTGGGAGTCTGTTTCTGCACTGTTACATTCACTAGTTTGCTTTATATTTTAGTTTCTACTTACAAGTGATATCATACAGTATTTGTGTTTTCTGACTGACCCATTTCACTTAGCATAATACCATCCAAGTCCATCCATGTTGTTGGAAATGGCAAAATTTCATTATTTTTGTGGCTGAGTAGTATTCCATTTTTAACACACACACACACCCAATCTCTATTCATTTATCTGCTGATGGAGACTTAGATTATTTCCACATCCCTGGCTCTTGCAAAAAAATATGCTATGAAAATTGGGGTGCATGTATCTCTTGAATTAATAGCTTTGTTTTCTTTGGATATATATCCAGGAGTGAAATTTCTGGATCATATGGTAGTTCTGATTTTAGTTTTTTGAGAAATCTCCATATTGTTTTCTACAGGGGCTATACCAATTTACATCCCCACCAACAGTGTACCGGGCTTTCCTCCACATCCTCCACATCCTTGTCAACATTTGCTTTTTGTGGCCTTTTTGATGACAGCCATCCTAACAGGTATGAGGTGATACTGTAATTTTGACTTGCATTTCTCTGATGATTAGCAATGTTGAGCATCTTTTCATATGCCTGTTGGCAATATGTATTCTTCTTTGGAAAAATGTCTCTTCTGGTCTTCTGCTCACTTTTAATTGAGTTTTTAGATCCAACCAGTCCATACTAAAGGAGATCAGTCCTGGGTGTTCATTGGAAGGACTGATGTTGAAGCTGAAACTCCAATACTTTGGCCTCCTGATGCGAAGAGCTGACTCATTTGAAAAGACCATGATGCTGGGAAAGATTGAGGGCAGGAGGAGAAGGGGACGACAGAGGATGAGATGATTGGATGGCATCACAGACACAATGGACATGGGTTTGGGTGGACTCCGGAAGTTGGTGATGGACAGGGAGGCCTGGTGTGCTGCGGTTCATGGGGTCGCAAAGAGTCGGACAAGACTGAGCAACTGAACTGAACTTGATATTGAGTTGTATTAGCTCGTTATATATTTTGGACATTAACCCCTTTCTGGTCATATCATTTGCAAATATTGTCTCCCATTTAATAGGTTGCCTTTTCCTCTTGATGGTTTCCTTTCCTGTGAAAAAGCTTTAAAATTTAATTAAAGTCTGATTTGTTTATTTTTGCTTTTGTAGCCTTTGCCTTATGAGACAGATCCAAAAAAATGTTGTTGCAATTTAGGCTGCAGAGCGTTCTGCCTGTTTTGTTCTAGGATTTTTATGGCTTCTTGTCTTACATTTAAGTCTTTAATCTACTTTGAGTTTGTTTCGTGTATGGTGCTAGAAAATATTCTAGCTCCATCCTTTTACATGTAGGTCTCCAATTTTCCCAGAACCACTAACTGAAGACTGTCTTTTCACCACTGACCATAAGCGTATGGTTTATTCCAACTCTCCATCCTGCTCCATTGATCTGTATGCCTGTTTTTGTGGCAGTACCCGTCTGTTTTGATTAATGCAGCCTTGAAGTATAGTCTGAAGCCGTGGAGCATGACTCCCCCAGCTCTGTTCTTTTTTCTCAAGATTGTTTTAGCTATTCTTGGTCATTTATGTTTCCATACTATTAAAAATTTTTTAATTATTTTTTCTATTTCTGTGAAAAATGCCATTGGTATTTTGATAGGGACTGCACTGAATCTGTAAATTACCTTGGATAATACAGTCATTTTAACAATATTAATTCTTTCATCCATGAACACGGAATATCTTTATATCTGTTTGTGTCATCTTCAATTTCTTTTATCAATGTCTTATAGTTTTCTGAGTACAGGTCTTTTACCACCCTAGGCAGGTTTATTTCTAGGTATCTTATTCTTTTTGATGCAATGGTAAATGGAATTATTTCCTTAATTTCTCTTTCTCGTAACAGTTCATTTTTACTGTATAGAAATGCAATAGATTTCTGCATATTGATTCTGTATCCCGAACTTTATCAAATTCATCAGTGAGCTCTAGTAGTAGTTTTTTGGTGATGTCATTATGATTTTCTAAATGCATATTTTTCTTACTTTTGTAGAATTAATTACACTACCTTTACAACATTTGGCATGCACACAAGTGGTAGATTTTTTTCAAGAAAATTAAAAACACATTTATAAAAATATTATAAAAATTTTAGTAAATTGTATTGCAGAGTGAGTTAGCAAAATCATACATATATACATATGTATTTATATTTAAACTGAGGAGTATATATACTTACATTATCAAATAAAATAAATTGAGATGATTTTAAATAGTTGATTTTCTTTCCAATCTACATCTGATGGCAATCAATGAATTTCCATTTTATAAAAATATGCTCAAGTAATGAAACATCTGGTATGTTAGAATATTTATCTAGGCAATAATGTTCAGGGGACACAGTCTGTGGAACTATCTCATTTGTCAATTTAGAGATAAGTTGAAGTGTGTTCTATATTATTTAGTGATAGAAGTTTTACATAATGGTTTATCTGTATTTTGTACCCCTTTTAGAAAGCTTGTACTTTTCAAATTATTAGCTTCAAAATTATGTTAAAGATTTATCATTGTTGTTTTTCAGTCATGTCTGACTCTTTGAGACCCTATGGACTGCAGCACACCAGGCTTCCCTGTACTTCATCATCTCCCGAAGCTTGCTCAAACTCCTGTCCATTGAATCGGTGACGCCATCCAACCATCTAGGCCTCCGTCATCCCCTTCTCCTTTTGCCTTCAATCTTTCCCAGAATCAGGGTCTTTTCTAATGAGTCAGCTCTTCACATCAGGCGGCCAAAGTATTAAAGCTTCAGATTCAGGTAGGATACATCATACATATAAATTAAAATACATTTCTAGATTTATGTCATGCCAGTATCAAACTCTGAAAAACAAAGATCTATGAGTGGAAAACAACAGTCAAGGAGGAGAGAAATGTAATCCAGGGAATTTCCACGATACAGTTCTTCATCCTTGGTAAGGATAGAGATTATGAATTGATAGATACTAACATCTGTGGCCAGAAGTGTTAGGCAACCTAGGTTTAAATAAGATGAACGATTAGATTAAAGCATGCATCGATGGGATTTTTCCAGGCAAACATGATGAAAGGACAACTGGATCAAAAAATGAACAATATTTCTAGGAAGAACTGAAATTGAGCTGAAGAAGAAGTTGGAGTTGGGTATGAAAGACAGCAAAGCAATAAGGGACTGATAGAAATAACAAACATTCCCATATGTGCATAATAACCCTTGTGACAGCTCATCTATTTTATTCATGAAAATATGAAATTATATACACTATTTATCCTAAATCCCAAAGCAGTACTTCAGAGTTTCCAGCTCTGTTACTGGGTAGATATATGTTCTTATCAAGTCATTAAATCAGAATAATTCTCAGGATTATGTGTACATGAAAGCATTCTATAAACTATCATTGCTATTGCTTTGAAGAAAAAATACATAAATGTATGACAATTTTATAAAGACACTGAACAACCTAATTTCCTTTCCTTGGGAAGGATCAAGATGAGAAAAGAACAGCTTAAATGGTTACAAACCTTTCCACAAAATTTAAAATCAAGCTACAAGGACTTTAGTGATGTAAAGTAGGAGTAAAGTTTATGACATTAAATATATTCATCATAAATTGTTTCTAGGACTTTTAAACACTTTAGCTTAGTGTTTGTTGTTTTTTTTATTTAAGCACCTGAAAATATATGCATGGGTTTAAATATTTTTTGGCTTGGTACATCATCTCTAAAATAATAAATATCATTTTGTATCATCTCCATTCTGCTACACAGAAAAATGGAGCTTTGTGATAAGTGCATTACAGCAATTCAGATAATTTTATCTGTCATAATTCAAGGCTTAAGTTACAAATTCAAGGATTTTCAACAGAACAAAGCTTGTCTCTTTGTAAGTATGTAAGAATAAATACACAAACAGGATACAAAATTCAAACATTTAACTTAGAATAAGACACAACAGATGAACTAAAATCATACACTCAGTCACTTACTCATTTTACCTAATTCCTTGCTCTGGAGAAAAAGGAAAAAAACACAAAGTAAGATCCATTGGAAATAGGTCTTGTAGAATAGAAGTATTAAAACTCACAATCTTAAAAGCTATTTCTGTGTTTTGTGGGTCCTAACCTGAGAAGTAGTACATCTGAAATTAAAATAATATTGTGAATTAATCATATTACAATTTTTAAAAGTTTGAGTTTTATAATATTTTTGTAAACAAAGTATTATAATCTTAATACAATACTAATATATTAATATATATTAACATTAGTCAAACTGTAGAGAGTAGTGGAAGTAAATCACACTTTAATTAGAAAGTGTTGATGCTACATTTTCTTTCCTTGTTTTGAACACAAGCCAAAGTACTTTATCAAAGCTTGCTTTCAGTGTGCATATAAAGCTCTATGTGGGCAAGCCAATGGAAAGGCAGTTTGTGTTGCATGCCTATTTAAACCAAAGTACTGGTTCCAGCACTGGAGGCCTAGATAGCCATAGTGAGTGGGAAAATGTAGGGGAAAATGGAAAAAAATACTTTCAAGTATACCAAAACTGCACATTCTTATTGAAGTATTATTGATATATAATATATATATTACCAGATGTACAATATAGTGATTCACAATTTTTAAAGGTTATATTCAATAAAATATTGGCTATATTCTTCATGTTGCACAATATATCTTGTAGCTTATTTTATACATAATAGTCTGTACCTCTTAATTCTCCACCCCAATATTGCCCCCTCTCTGCTTCCTTCTCCCCACGGGTTTGCTATAAGTCTACTTCTCATTTATTGTATTTACTAGTTTATTACATTTTTTTAAATTCCACATATATTATACAGTATTTGTCTTTGTCTGACTTATTTCACTTAACATAATGCCCTCCAAGTTCATCCATGTTGCTGCAAATAGCAAAATTTCTTTTTTTTTTATGGCTGAGTAGTATTCCATTGTGTATATATACCACATCTTCTTTACCTGCTCATTTGTTGATGAGCACTTAGGTTGCTTCCATATCTTGGCAATTGTAAATAATGCTGCTATGAATATTGGGGTGCATGTGTCTTTTCAAATTAATGTTTTTGTACTTTTGGGCTATATATAGGCAAAAGTAGAATTACTGGAATGATGCTAAAGCTGAAACTCCAGTACTTTGGCCACCTCATGCGAAGAGTTGACTCATTGGAAAAGACTCGGATGCTGGGAGGGATTGGG
This sequence comes from Bubalus bubalis, assembly GCF_019923935.1. Taxonomy (NCBI): domain Eukaryota; kingdom Metazoa; phylum Chordata; class Mammalia; order Artiodactyla; family Bovidae; genus Bubalus; species Bubalus bubalis. The sequence continues at coordinate 2,830,668 of NC_059174.1, read as the reverse complement.
GGCAGGAGGAGAAGGGGACGACAGAGGATGAGATGGCTGGATGGCATCACTGACTCGATGGACATGAGTCTGAGTGAACTCTGGGAGTTGGTGATGGACAGGGAGGCCTGGCGTGCTGCGATTCATGGGGTCGCAAAGAGTCGGACACAACTGAGTGACTGATGTGATCTGATCTGATGGTAAGTTTTTTGAGAAACCTCCATACTGTTTTCCACAGTGGCTACACCAATTTACATTCCCACCAACAGTGTACAAGGGTTCCCTTTTGTCTTTAACTGGACTGTGAGATCCAGAATTTTTTCTTTCAGAAAGTAGTTTTTTTGTTGCTGTTCTGATTCATCTAATTTTCTTGAAAGTTTAATTCTTTTTTTCTGTGTTAATGCCTCATGTTAGGTCTCCACTGGTTTCCCCTCAAAATCAATCACCTCTTTGAACTAGTGAGTGTGCTCATCCTGAGTCATATTAGTCATCTGCAATCTAATATAGCCAAATCTTAGAAGCACCTGAAAAGATTTTAAGACATACTGGTATCCAGGCCACAGCCCCCACTATTCTGATTTCATGGTCTGTACAGCATTCAGCCCTAAGTCTTTTGGGAAGTTATCCAAAGACAGATAGACTCCCTGGAGCCATTAGGACACAGATGGCCCCTCTAGGCAGGGGAAAATACTGTCCTTCAGCCCCCAAGCCAGGCGCTCCAGAGCTTTGTGCAGATTTAAACAATGAGGAGGCCCATGCCAAGGACCAGAGGCCACAGGAAGCAAACATCAGCAGCTCTTTCTGAGAAGATCTGTCCCATCCGGTGGCCATCACTGCAGATAACTGAGTCTCCTGCACCTGCCCTCTTTCAGGGACAACTCGGCAAGTCTTAGCACCAGAAACACAACCTTGAGGCACCGTCTGCATGCACTGGGTGGACCCTGCACAGGGGCTGTGAGGAAACGGGAGTCAGACGTGCACAACAGGCCAGCACCTCCCGGATCCCTCTGAGCTTGGCAGTGCACTCTGCCTGCCGCAGCACAATGCCTTTTCCAGACACCATAGCTGTTAGTAAATGAGGTCTAGGGCATTCCTGCCCTACACTCCTTAAATCCTGGGAAATCTTCCAATTCCAGAGCTATACAGTGACTGCTTTAAGAATGCCTATCTACAATTCAATTATGCTTAGAAATCAACACTGATACTTTTTGTTTATACTTACTCTCCCTACTTACTACAAATTATATTTTTCCCATGTATAGGTTGGTGCTCCCCACTATCAGACTGCAGAAAGCAGAAAACATGTCTTAAACCATTGCTGAATTCTGAATGTCCTGCACAATGTCTGGCACATGATAAGTGGTCAATAAATACTTGATGAAAAAAATATGGTACTTTTCATCAAGTACCTTCTCACAGGAGCATCGAAACATTACACCACAGAATATATGCAAAACACTTAGTTTCCTGCACAAATTAAATAATAATAAAAAACCATAGTCCTTTTTTCACTTGAATCAAATTCTTGCTTCTTTCAAAGAGACCTAAGTATTCCATAGCATTTTCTCTTTGTCATCTCGTCTTCTCTCACTGATGACATTAATAATGAAAAGTTAGTAACAACTATATATTAATCATTTCATTGTTTGACAGTAGTTTCCTGTACTCTCTTCACAGCTCCTTCTCAATATATACTGTGTAAGTGCAATATTGTTATTTAAGAAGAGAAAAATGCTTTGCATTTCCATGCCAATTATTTGTACAACAGTTCCTAAATTCCCCAGACATTAAGAATGACTGTGTCAGATTAAACTATAGGGTTCACATGGCACACATGAACTGCTCTACGGTGATCACACAGAATGTCAAGAGCACCAAGGTTGAGTGTAATTCAGTAATTCATAAAGCTCTTATTCTAAAAGCTAATGAACTACACTGAAACTCTGTTATAGTCACATCCTCCTTTGCTAAGCAACATGGGATTTGAAAAAATTAAAACAAATTTCATATAGTATTTCTACTAGTTTTCTGTCTGTTAACATCTTGGTAGAGATTTTAAAGAGAACAAAATAATCAACTCAATTTATTTACTTTTCAAATATCCCTCTGGCACTCTGTGATAATTACGTAAAGTACTAATGGTATTTAAATTTTATTTAGTCATTAGACTTCTTTAGAGTTTTAGCTCCAGAATCCAAAGTGCTTTATGAAGAATTGATAAGACCAATTATCCTGAAAGTAAGGAGTAAAAGAACTCATTTAATTGTGCATAACTGTATGCTGATGTTTTTGCCTATATTTATGGAGGGAAGAGGTCAGTATTCCACTAAATTTAATGTCAGCGGAAGCATCATCATCATCATAAAACAATAATATCATTGTTTATTGAGCCCTTACAATATGCCAGACACCACTGTAGATGTTTAATCTCAGAATAATCCTCTGTAAAAGTTTCTCGGTCATGTCTCTTTGGGACCCCAATATGGACTATACAGTTCATGGAGTTTTCCAGGCCAGAATACTGGAATGGGTAGCTGTTCTCTTCTCCAGGAGATATTCCCAACCCAGGGATCGAACGCAAGTCTCCCGCATGACAGGCTGACTTTTTACCAGCTAAGCCACTAGGGAAGCCCAAGAATACTGGAGTGAGTAGCGTATCCCTTCTCCAGGGGATCTTCCTGACCCAGGAATTGAACTGGGGTGTCCTGCACTGCAGGCAGATTGTTTACCAGCTGAGCTACCAGGGAATCCCAAAATGAAAGTGAAACTCACTCCTTTGTGTCCAACTCTTTGCAACTGTATACTCCATGGAATTCTCCAGACCAGAATAATAGAGTGGGCAACCATTCCCTTCTCCAGCGAATCTTCCCAGCCCAGGGATCAAACCCAGGTCTCCCTCACTGCAGGCAGATTCTTTACCAGCTTCCCCACCAGGGAAGCCCAGAGGTTTAATCTCAGAATAATCCTATGAGACACCTTTATTAAGTGCATTTTCCAGATGAGGAAACTGAAGCTCAGAGAATTTTAGTAACTTGTCTAACATCACACTGCTGCTGAGTTCCAAAGCCACTGTTTACTTAGTTTTTTATTATTTACCATTAGTTGTGCTGGGCCTTTCATTGCTGCTCGCAGGCTTTCTCTAGTTGCGGAGAGCAGGGCTACTCTTGTTGTGGTGCGTGCGCTTCTCGTTGCGACGGCCTCTCCTGCTGTGGAACACAGGCTCTAGGCACGTGGGCTTCAGTAACTGCAGCACACAGACTCGGCAGTTGTGGCACATGGGCTGAGCTGCTTCTCAGCATGTAAAATTCTCCCGGACAAGGGATCAAACCCACCTCCTATGCACTGGCAGGCAGACTCTTATCCACTGTGCACACTCAGCTGCTCAGTTCAGTTCAGTTGCTCAGTCATGTCTGACTCTTTGCAACCCCATGGACTAGCTGCTCAGGTGTCACCAACTCTTTGCCACCCCATGGACTGTAGTCCACCAGGCTCCTCTGTCCATGGGATTGTCCAGGCAAGAATACTAGAGTGGGTTGCCATTTCTCCTCCAGGGGATCTTCCCAACCAAGGGATTGAACCTGCATCTCCTGCATCGGCAGACGTATTCTTTACCACTGAGCCACCTGGGAAGCCACTATATCACCAGGGAAGTCCCAAAACCACTGTTTAAACTGAGGTCTGACTCCAACATTTCTTATACTAGCTGCTCTAATACAGGTCCATGTATATGAGACTTACCTGATGCCCCTAAAGCTATGGCACCCAGGAAAACTCACAATGTAAAATTTCTTCCTATCAAAAGTTCTTAGGCAGAGCTGCCCAAGCATGTCTGGGCTGCTATGAAGAGATGCTTCCTACTGCAATAACAGGGAGGAAAGTCAGAAAGAGGCAGCTAATGGAAGGAAATGGTATGAAAAGTAGGAAATGCTTCCAAAGACAAACATTTTTTCACAAGTTCACAGTGACTTCAACTAGCCAAACTTCAAAGGTTAATCACAGATGTAATGAAAAACTCAAGAATCCAGTTAATATAATCAGTATATCAGTTTGTGGTAAGTGTTTCTAAAGCGTTCTAAACAAATTGTATTTTTAAGTCAACCAAAAGGTCTTCATTGTGGGACTGATTCAATCAGTAATCTGCTCAAGAAAATCTCTTTATATAGTTGGTACAACAACCACTTGTTTGTAAGCTTCTTTCCAAAGGAGCACAAAGTTTAAGTCATCCAACTTGGAAATGGTGCATTGGGAGAAGGGTGGAGATGACCTACCAATTCTATTTTGGGGGATCATCTGGGAGCTCCCAGGAATGTTGACTGGAAAACCAAGGTCTTTATGACTCACACTGTTTATATAGCTGGTTTTGCTGGGTGAAAGCTGCGCTTCTTGAACCAGGCCAGTCAGTTGTTTTAACGTGGACTTAACTCCCACCTGTATAAGACGCACATTGTCAGCCTGTAGAATGATCCATATGCCCTTCCCAGGCAATGTTTCCCACACCAAGAAGTAACAGCAACTCCAATTCTTCTCTGCCTTCTATAACTGTTAATTAGTTTTGCCTGTTCTTGAATTTCATACAAATGAAATCATACATAATGACTAGATTTACAACTGGATTCTTGAGTTTTTCAGATTCATCAATATTGTCCCATGAAGCAAAAGTTTATTTTTCTTTCTGGGTTATATTTTTTTATGAATATACCACATTGTCACCATTCTCCTGTCAATGAGCGTTTAGCTGCTTTTTAAAATAGGGATTTTTTTAAATGTTATGTATTTATTTATTTTTGGCTGCACTGGGTCTTTGTTGATGCACCAGGCTTTCTCTAGTCGCCGAGCGTGGGGGCCTACTCTTCACTGCAGTGCGCATGCCTCTCATCGTGGTGGCTTCTCTTGCTGTGGAGCGCTGGCTCTGGATGTGCAGGTTCAGTGGTTATGGCTCGTGGGCTCTAGAGCACAGGCTCAGTAATTGTGGAACATGGGCTTAATTGCCCCATGGCATGTGGGATCTTCCTGAACTAGGGATCAAAGCCATGTCTCCTGCATTAGCAGAAGTCTTAACCGTTGGAAGTCCCAAACTGGGATATTTTGAATAACATTGCTGTGGATAATCGTGTACTTGTCTTTTGGTGAATTCAGTTCGCTGTGGTATAAAACCATGAGGGGGTATACAGGTCCATGGGGTAGATATAAGTTTCGCCTTAATGCTGCTAAGTCACTTCAGTCGTGTCCGACTCTGTGCGACCCCATAGACGGCAGCCCACCAGGCTCCCCCATCCCTGGGATTCTCCAGGCAACAACACTGGAGTGGGTTGCCATTTCCTTCTCCAATGCATGAAAGTGAAAAGGGAAAGTGAAGTTGCTCAGTCGTGTCCGACTCTTAGCGACCCAGTGGACTGCAGCCCACCAGGCTCCTCTGTCCATGGGGTTTTCCAGGCAAGAGTACTGGAGTGGGGTGCCATTGCCTTCTCTGTTAGCCTTAATAGACACTTCCAAATAGTGATACCAATTTACATTCCCTAGATTTGTTTTACAGCTCAGTATATCATATGCCTTGGAAGTTCCATGCCACTTGAAAAGAATGTGTATTCTAGTTATGGAACATTGTGTTTTATTAAACATCAATTAGATTAAGGAGGTTGTAGTGTTGTTCATGTCATCCATTCTACTGATTTTTTGGCCTAATTGTTGTATTAATTATTGAGATGACATGTGAATATCTCCAACTATGATTGTGCGATTATCTATCTTTCCTTTGTCTGCTTTTGCTTCATGTACTTTGAAGTTCCATTATTAGGCACATATATATTAATAATTGTTATGTCTTTGTGATGGGTTGGCATTTTTTTGGTGATATAACGTCCCTCTTGGACTATATTCCTGTTTTGAGGTCTATCTTGTCTAATATTAGTATAGTCATCGCATCTTCCTCATGTTTACTGTCTGCATGGCACAGCTTCTCCCATCTTTTTGCTGTCACTCTTTATTGGCTTTTATAATCAAAGTATGTTTCTGTAGATAGGATTTAATTGGATCTTACTTCTCTTTTTCCTCCTGCCTGACAATCTCTGTCATTTAACTGGCATATTCATTCCACTTACATTGCATATAATTTTAGGTATAGCTTGATTTTTGGTTTACCATTTTTCTGCTTGATTTCTAATTGTCTCCTCTGTTTTTCTTTTCTCTATACCTTCTTCTCTGTCTCATTTTTAGTTAATGAAAAAACCCTTAATATTTCATTTAAGTTCCTCTATTGGCTTTTTGGCTATATATCTTTGCATCTTTTTCATGTTATCTTAGAGGTAACATTATGAAAAAATGATCACAATCAACTTAGTGTTAATAATGTGCCATTTTATATGAAATGCATCAGTTTTCAACAATACACGCCTACTACCTTCAATCCCCCTCTCTGGCTATTGTTGTGATACATATTCTATCTTCATATGTTACATAAACTGCACAAGTAGAATATGCTATAAACTGTACAATTTAGGGGAGAAGGCAATGGCAACCCACTCCGGTACTCTTGCCTGGAAAACCCCATGGACAGAGGAGCCTGGTGGGCTGCAGTCCATGGGGTCACTAAGAGTCAGACACGACTGAGCAACTTCACTTTCCCTTTTCACTTTCATGCATTGGAGAAGGAAATGGCAACCCACTCCAGTGTTGTTGCCTGGAGAATCCCAGGGACGGGGGAGCCTGGTGGGCTGCCATCTATGGGGTCACACAGAGTCGGACACGACTGAAGCGACTTAGCAGCAGCAGCAGCACAATTTAGAGCTATCATTTTTGCTTTAAATGGTCAAATCTTAAAGACTGTCATTGTCTCTCTCTCGTGGACCAGTACAGTAGCCTCTCAGCTACTTCCTGATTCCATTCTTTCCCTCTTTTTTCATGTCATTTTTTTATACAACAGCCAGCAATATTTGCTTTCAAGTGTAAAATGGACAACGCCTCATCCTGAGTTTAATTTGCCTCAAGGACTTCCGAGGATGAAATGCAGACTCATGAAGTGGTCTTGTATTAATCTGCCAGGGCTTCTACAATAAAATACCAGAGACTGGATGGCTTAAACAAAGGAAATTTATTTTTTCACAATTCTGGAGGCTAGAAGCCCATGATCAAAGCGCTGGTAAATTCGGTTTCCAGTGAGATCTCTCTTCCTGACTTGTAGAAAGCCTCATTCTTGCTATGTTTTCATCTGGTCTCTCCTCTATGAGCACAGGAAGAAAGAGAACTCTAGAGTCTCTTCTTCTTTATAGGACATTAGTCCTATCATATAAGACCCCACTTCTATGAACTCATTTAACCTTAATTACCTCCTTATGGACCATGTCTCCAAACACAGTCTCATTGGTGGTGAGGGCATCCATATATGAATCGGAGCAGGGGAACAATTCAGTCCATACAGGCCCGAAATGCTCTCCCTGAGCCTAAGGAGGAAAAGATCTGACTCACTTGTACACATCCCAAAACAAGACAGAGACACAAACACAACAGCTTAACCCTAATAAGGCATCTGTGTCACTGCAGGATGGACCTCACAAGGCCCATCTGTGTATGCATAACTTTTATAAACTCAGACCCTGCCTCTCAGAGCAATTCCAATTCTGAAAAAAAAAGAAATCATATTTTAAACAAGTGGAATTGCAATACAATTTAAACATAGGTCAGCTATATACTCAAATACTGATATTGTAGAAGGTTCAATTAATTGCAGAGAAAAAGCAAAGAAGTTGGCACCAAACTTGACCTAATTGCTGGCTACATCATTTTTCCATGACAAATGATTGGCTGTTATAAGAAGCTTGAGCAATTTCAATTGACTCTTACCCAGAAACAAGAAGAAAAATAAAATAATTCACTAAAATAAAATGAAAATTACTTTTTAATACCTCAACAAAAAGGGTATGTCTGCTGTCTCCCAGGCCTGTGTGAAAATTGACGGTCATCTTCTGTGATAACCCAGCCCAAGCAAGAGCCGCAGCAGAGCCGGGCCCCGGAGGCAGAGACCGTCCCCACGAACCCGAGTGCCAGCGCCTCCTGGGGCTCCTCTGCCCACCAGTCCAGCTGCAGCTCCAGCACCAGTTCAGGGGCCTGGGTACCCCTGACCAGGTCCCAGACCAACTGCTGCAGGCCGAAGGACACCATGAACAACATGTACGTGAACATGCCCATGAATTTCTCCAGGCCTGATTGCCAGCAGGCCACCCAGACTGTGCCTCATCAGGAGCAGTACCTGTATCCCCCATCGAGGGGTATACCATGCAACCAGACTCGGTGCCATGATCCCTGTGCCCCCGTTCCTGGACAGGCTGCAGATGGGCTACAGGCAGTTCCAGGCTGCCTTCCCTCTCACTAACCGCGAACAGAAGATGTACCCAGTGGTGACCGTGTGATGCAGAGTGTGGCTGGGGGCCTGGACCGGACGGAGACGAGTGGGAACTGTTTGCTTGGGAAAGATTCTAGCCTGGAAATCTGCACCTGTCAGCGGTGTTCATGGCACAGTTCAGTTGGATGGCTTCATTTGCCCCCAAACTGTATGAAAACATCTTTCTCCAAAAGATTTCTAGATATGTTTTGGGCTTCTCTGGTAGCTCAGCTGGTAAAGAATCTGCCTGCAATCCACAAGACCCTGATTCAATTCTTAGGTTGGGAAGATCCCCTGGAGAAGCAATAGGCTACCCACTTCCAGTATTCTTAGACTTCCCTGGTGGCTCAGACCTCCCACACTCCCCCTGCACTGTGGGAGACCTGGGTTCGATCCCTGGGTTGGGAAGATCCCCTGGAGGAGGGAATGGCAATCCACTCCAGTATTCCTGCCTGGAGATCGCATGGACAGAAGAGCCCGGCGGGTTACAGTCCATGGGGTCGCAAAGAGTTGGACATGACTGAGCGACTAAGCACACAGCACTGTGATAACATATAACAAGGATGTAAGAGGTACGTCCTCTTGTATGGATGTACCCTTTATTCATTATTTTAATTGACCTGAATGGTTGCCTGAGTTGTCAATAATAGATGTTTTCAAAATGAAAGAGCAAATACAGCTTTGTCTTGTTCCACATGGCAGCTTGTTCCAAGTGCTGAAACTCATGGACCCAACAAAGACCCTGCTCTTGATCTCTTTCAGTCACTCCATAACATTTGTGTCAGTTTCCTATCACCACTCTAACAAATAACACAAACACAGTGGTTTATGGTTGTTCAGGTTGGACATCAGATATGGGTCTCATTCAGCTACAATTAGGGTGTTAGAAGGACTGTGTTCCTTTCTGGAGGCTCTAGTGGAAGATCCTTTCCCATGGCCATAAAGGTTACCAGTGTTTTAGTTCCTGTATTTGCAGAACCAAGATCTGTTTCCTTCCTGGCAATCAGCTGAGGGCCATTCCCAGCCACACAGGATGTCCACAGTCCTTGGCTCATTGCCCACTTCCTCCATCTTTAAAGGCAGCAATGGCAAGTCCTCTTCATACTCTGAATCTTTCCCTCTTCTTCCATTGCTTCTTTCTGTGACCAAGACAGATTAGACTGAGTCCACCTGAAAAATCCAGGATAAAGTCCCCATCTGAAGGTGCATACCCTTAATTATATCTTCAAACTTCCTTTTGCCAGAGAAGGTAACATGTTCACTGGTCTGAGGGATTAAGGCATGGATATCTTTAAGGGGGCCATTATACTGCCTTCCACACCATCACAAGAAGACCTCTAGGTCCACATATTGTGCAATCTCATTGCTGCAATATTTTCAGGATCTCTGCTCTCCTTCCCCACTATCATGCAGAGAATATCACTGCCAAATGCACAAGGGTTATCATTTTCACTTGAACTGGATTTTTAGCCTCTTAGACTTGGTGGACACCTGAATGTTGGGATTTAGACTCTGTTCCTCAGTAAAGACCAGCCTTGTCATCACTCCAGCTGCAGAGGCACTGCAAAGGGTCCAATTCTATACTTATATTCTCCAGTATTCATGCCCATTACCTGGCGCATGAACAGAACACAGCCCTTCTGTGAACCATTAATGCCATCATAAAATGAAAAAGGTGAGAGAACATAGAAATAACTCTTGGTGTTGATTACTTTCAGGAAAGGTGCTTCAAAATGACTTCAATTGAAGACCAAAAAAATACATGAATGACTAATGGAAAAAAAACAAGGGGAAGGAAAGATTCCTCTTTAAAGTTAAATAGATTTAAATTAAACAATTTGTTAATTGATCTACCATTTGAATCACTATTAAAATCATATACAAAGATTTGCCTTTTGTATTGAAAAATAAAGCTGATAGATATTCTTTCTTATGTCTGAACCCTTTCTACATACAAATAAAACTGTGATAATTCACTTAAAGAAAATAGGGTCTGATTATGTATTCATTTACTTTACTTTAGCACAATCTGCATAAGAACAAGTGCATGTAAAAGGGGCAAATGTCTTGTCTCCATGGGTGAAATCCCATTTTCTTAGTGTTGATGGCTTTGCCAGCATCTGCTCCATACAATGCTGTTTAGAACACAACTTGCAAACCTGGCAGGTGTATTTAAAATAAGATATCCCAATGGCTGTCTAAGGCTGCTTACCTATCATCAAGATTACCTCTCCTTTCCTTCATTTTTCTTCTTTGCACTTATCATTTAACATACTATATAATAAGCTCATTTATTTGTGTATAAATGAAATGGCTATATTGACATACAACAGTAGCTGTGAGGCACCCCACCGTTTGGCGCAGCATCAGCAGTGTGGGTTGCACAGTCCAGAATGTTATATAAATAACAGTAACAACATCATAGAGCCAAGGCAAGCGATATGACATTTATTATGAATGAATATTCTTAGAGGGCTTTATCTGAATCCTTCTCTTTCTGTTTAGCCTTAGGGGAGGAAAATGTTTGATTTTTTTTTATTGTCCACATATCTTTTGTTGCTCAGTTCAATTCTTTTCCCCTCAGGTGAACTAAAAACAGCAACAGCAAAGACCTGGGTAAATGACAGGACAATTCCGAGTACCAACAGCAATGGGAAAAGTGTTTCAGCATGTGTTCTGCTGAAACCAAACTCACAGACTAACATCTCTGCCTGGCTGGCTTCAGGGGGAGCATCTAGTCATCTCTGAAAAAGAAGGCAGGCTTTGTTCAGAACGCTCTGCATTAGGGTAAGTGCAGGAAATCAAGTAACTGCCTCTGAATCCAGCTCCGATATCATGGTAGAGCACAGGAGCTATCCATTTCTTTCCTGGTTGAGCTGACAGCTCTGAGGCCTGGAGTAAGTCCCTAAATTCTCAGTCCCCACTACTCATCTGTATAATGAACATTCTCCAGGAGAATTATAGGCTTCCTTCCAGCTAGAAGAGACCTTCTATAATTTTAGTCATTCACTGGAATAACCATCCTCCAATGATATAAAACATGCTTGGAATTCAGAGGCTCAAAAGGATCATAACCTAATTCAGAAATAGGTTTTTTCCCTTGAGGTCCAGTCTACACCCACTTCCAAGAACAAAGAGAATAGCTGATGAGGAGTCCTATTTCAGCCTATCGTTCCTTCTGTAGATAAAAGGGAAACCTGAAAGCAGCAGACTGGCAATGCCCCTTCCCAGGTAGCCTCAGGAATTAATATTTAACTCACTTCAACCATCATTTTTTGAACTCCAACTATGTGGCATGATGTGCTGGTTGGCACAACCACAGTAAGAAGTAAGACAACAGCTGTAATATTAAGATTAATCTGATCAGGATAATTTTAAAATATTTTCTAAAGACTACTTGCAATACAATATGCTAATGGTTATAGTTAATAAGTGCTGGCACAAATAGTATAAGGTCAAATGAAATTTATTTTGACACAACGCCTGTTTGTCCAAGGAAATAGTATCTATGTACTAAACCCATGCAGTGAGAGAAGATAAAATTAACTGCCTCTAAAAAGCTGACACTGAAACAGGACTGATGTTTTTGTGCTAAATAAAGACATCCATTTGTCCACTCTTCATACATATGGTAAAATCATGATGGACTGTAAAAGGAAATAAAATTAAAGGGAAATAAAAGTTAATGACTTTGGAAGACTGATGCAAATGCTCCCTTGGGAATAAACAGGCAAGAAGCAAGTTAGAGGATACTGTGAGATGAAAGTCAGTTTCTAGTCCGTTCTACAGAATCAATACGGTGTCCTGGACTTACAATAAGACTCATAAGTCATAGATTGACTTGGTCATGTATCAACCTCCACTCAGCACAGCTCTCAATGCCTCTCATCGACGAGCGTTGCTGAGCAAAAATCTGTGATCGGAATCTGCCCTCACTTGGGCTGGCAGGGAAACCAAGTGGACAGTCAACAGCAAAAAAGGATCATCACTTTTGGGAGCTCATACATCAATTCCAGAATTAATTTCCAAAGTCAAAACTGAAACTTCTGTCAGAGGCTTCCTCTGAAATTCCATTTCATAGATGATGTTTGTATCGATGAAAATTAATGTACTGCACAAATCAGAAAGGTCCAAAGAATCATTAATGTGCAACTTTATTTTTGATGTGCTCTCTCATGGGGAAATATTTGAAGAAACAGAGCAAGAAACAAAGGGAACAATAAACACTAGGAAATGCCATTCCACTCATTCCTCCTGTGTTGACTGAGCTAAGCACTCTTGCAGGTGCTAACAGTAAACAAAAATAGTAAAAAAAGAAAAAAAAAAAAAGAAAGAAAGAAAGAAAAGAAAATCCCTAAGCTAGAGCTTACATTCTACCGAGAGGAGACAGAAAATAACAAAGAAGTGTGTCATGTACAGTATACAAGAAGGTGATGTACAAAATGGAGAAAACAAAGCAGAGAAGGAGGTATTTGGGGGCGGGGGGAGTGGGGCTACATCAGACAAACTGCTGTTGCAACCAGCTAGAAAAGTGTGCTTTAATTAAACACAGTTTTCCAACACCATCATTCCAAAAGTGCTTGTTGTCCAGGCAAAGGGAAGACAACCACCTGGCTTCACCCAATTCCTGTTTGTGTTTTGACCTCTTTGAGCCAGTAACCGAAAACTACAGAAAGCAGGATGCTTGGGCAACATTCCCCAAGCCCTTACCTCAATCTAGGAATTTATCTGATGGACCAGAAAGATAAAACCCTGACTATAATAACAGCCAACATCTACGGAACTTTTTCTATGATCATCAGTCATATTCTAAGAGTTCATACTTGTTGATTAATTAAATCCTCATGTCAAATCAATAAGGTATGCTTATCATCCCATTTTTTCTATTAAAAGGCAGTGAGGTTTACATTCTGGCTCCAAAGACTGCGCTCTTTACTACCACTGTACAGCAGCATGTGGCTGCACCTAATACTCTGCTTCCTTTTGGACAGCAAACAGGCAATATGAAATTAATGTGCTCAAAATAAAACTCTGGATCCTTAATACATCTTCCCTTCCCTCCTCTTCCATCTCTGGCCACCTGTTCCTCACCCAGGTCTCCTGAACTGTCTTTATAAATAGCACACCCTTCACAAAGCTGCTCAGACCCAACACATAAGCCCTTGATTTATCTGTTTCTCTCACACGCTTCATCTGAGCTGTCTGAAAATCCTGCAAAATATTTTTCAAAACCAGTGACCTCCAATCACTGCCAGGCCACTGTCAGGTTGCACCTACAGGACCAGGACAGCCTTTCTGGTCTCTCTGCTTTCCTCTCGCTGCCAAGACTCAGTTCTCGCTCCCTGAAGTAGCAGTGATTTCTGAAATGTAAATCACATCATACTGCTGAACCTGCTCAAGTAAGTCAGATGGCTTCTATATCAGGGTTCTCCAGAGAAACAGAACCAATAAGGGTGGGGGTATGTGTGTGTGTGTGTGTGTGTGTGTATGTGTATGGGTGTGGGTGTGTGGGTGGATGTGGGGTGTGGGTGTGGGGTGTGGGTGTGGGTGTGTGTGTGGGGGGGTGTGCATGTGTGTGTGTATAGACTAGCAGGCTTGAATTTCCAGCAAGAATTGCTTTTGTAGTCTTGAGTCTGAAGGCTAGAAGCTCAGGCAGAATTTCTATGTTTCAGTCTGGAAGAAGAGCCCCTTCCTCTTCAGGGAACCTCGAGCTTTCTTTTTAAGGCCTTCAACTGACGGAATGAAGCCCACCACATTATGGAGAGCAATCTGCTTTGCTCAGAGTCTACTGGTTTAAATGTTAACCCCATCTAAAGAATACCTTCACAGCAACATCTAGACTAGTGTTTAACCAAACAGTTCAGCACCACAGACTAGCAAAGTTGACACAGAAAATTAACCAAAACCCATGGCCTACTTTTCCTTTTATCCTTCCTCTTTCACCTTCTCCATTTTTTTGGATCAGCTGGCTTTCCTTCTATTCTGGGCACCTGATATGTTCCTTCATATCTGAGAAAAAGTGCTTCCTTTTGTGGTCATTGCTATTCCTTGCACATGGACTGCTCTTCCCCTAGAATCCCATGTGGCTCCCTCCTTCACTTGACTGAGGTCTCTGCCCCGCACCTTCTCCTCGTGGAGGCCTTTGCTGGCCCGCCTGTCTCAAACATACCAAGCCCCGTCTCTCCCTCCGCCTTCATAATACTTGCCAGTGCCTGGAAGCGTATTACACACTTGTTTACTCTTTTCCTCTGCCCCACTAGAGTGCTTTATTTAAACATTTAGAGTTCTCCTTTTACTCATCATATGGTCAAATAGTTTCTGCCATATTGCAGGTATTCAGTGAACGAAGCTGAATGAATGAAGAACATCGTGAAAGTACATTTTTTTAATCCATTTGCAGAAAGGGACCAAATATCAGAAAACATTAATATCACGTTTTAAACTTTAATGAAGTAAATGAAACTGTAAATGATATTACTTTTTTGCTATGATTTATACTCCATACTACATTCCTTTTAGTTATGGTTGGTTTTTGTCTTTATCTAAGGTTGCCAATTCTTTTTTAAGTAGGTTTTTTTTTATTTGAGGTCACAACATTCAATGTTGTTTTCCTCCTAGGATGTTATGCTTGGATCAATTCACCTAACCAAAAGAGCCTACACTGAAAAATCACACCTTTAAAAATCATACAACTCGAAGTTATACAGCAGCTCTCTAGAACGTTCATCTCATATAAAACTCTAGAGTGTATAGTTAACAATATAGTGCTATGCACTTCAAAACTTGTCAACAGGGTAATCTCTCACCAAGTGTTCTTTCCAAAGAATAATAAAGCAAGGGAATACAGGAGTGCTTTCAGAGCTAATGGAGACGTCTATTACCTTGTTTATGGTGATGGCTACCACAGGTGTATGCATATGTCCAAACTCATCAAAATGTATACATTTAAACATATGCAACTCTCTGTATATTGAGTATATCTCAATAAAGTCTTAAAAATTCAGTAAACCCCATTCCTCCACAGACCCATGACCTCCATGCCAGCTGAACCACAGCTCTGCCCAAGAACCACCACCTCTCTCTTCATCTGAGCACTGTGAATTATTACAGCCCATTATATGTCTTAAAAACAGCATTCAAGCCAGAATTGGTATTTACAAAGAAGGAGGGGAAAATCAGTGGAGCCAGTGTTAAAAATGTATCTACATAGTGATTGATAGCTAATGTTCTTTGTTTTCAAGGAAATTACTCTTCACCTCATTATGTGAGTGATCCAGGAGAATTTTTAATTCTCTTAACTCCAAGTCTACAAATTAGATAATCCAGAAAAACTCGGTGCTATCACATTCTGCACTCAGTCAAAGGAACATCTTCAGGAATTCAGAGGGAAACTTATTCAAATTTACTGTTTGACTCCTTGGCATTTGGCAGAGAAGGCTCTTACTGGGAATTTTATAAGCCATATGTCTTTTCTCTCACAATAAACAGAGATCCAGAGATTTCAGTGTCTGTCTATGGTCACAAGGATGACCCTTTTGCAGAGTCAAAATTCAAACTCCGGTGTTCCCAGTAACCCAGCCCCCTGGGGACAGAAGCCTCAGGACTCTAGGGACTCAATCCAAGTTCCACAGGTAGATGCTGGCGCCTAGTCAAATCTGCAATCTCTAACTTTCAAGAACATCTTCAGAAGGGGTTCTACTACCAGCTTACACTGCAGGAATCTCCAACATCCCAGGGAAGCCCTTAGGTTCTACATCTGTGAGTTGACAGAGGAGTAAGAGAGTGAAGTCTTTAAAGAGCCCAGCAGTTTCCCTTGTCCCTGCCACAAAGGCTACAGCCACAGGACACAGCCCTCTCCCCACAGGGCTAAGGCTTGGAGGCCCGGTGTCCACTTAGACAAACCACTTGCTGCTCAAGAAACAGTGATGATTTCCAGCATGTCACTCTTCCAAACTCCCTCAAACAGTTTTTGGATGTATGCTGTTATCTTTCTTCCACGAATGAAAAAAATACATAAATAAATAAACGAAGTGGGCATTTTATTCATAAAATGAGTATTTAGTTTACAAAAGAGATGATAGTTCTAGGAAGAATCCTCCAGAAATCACGTGAATTGTGCAAATTTCAGACACCAACCTCCCTGAGCCGTATTTTCCTTAGTTGTAAAATGACAAGATTGGGATTCTATAAAATCTGGTCCAGCTCTAAGAGTCTGTGAGCTAAAATCAATTAAAACCCTTTTGTTTTTCCTCTCAAATTCCACTTCACCTTATGCACTATTTCTCAATTAAATATAATAACATTCTATTGAAAAGAAGCTCTTACCCCACCTTTAAAAAACACATCTTGTCTCTCCATTTTCTGTCTCCTCTTTGTACATCCCAGCAGTCGCCATTCAAGGGCTGCTCTATTTTGTGATGTTTTATTTCCTTCAGCTTTCCTCTTTCTTTGAACAGCAGGTGCCAGAATAACAAGGCAGTGTGAAATTTACGGAAACAATGTGTTTATACACTTGGCTACCTTATCTCAAATGTAACACTCCTGGACTCCAAATCAGATGTATTGCCATATGTTACAAAGTACAAAGAACACTGTACAGGCTGGTACCTATCATTTTTTGCACAAAGGTATGGGGTCCCAAAATTACTTTCTTGAAATACAAAAATTTCTATGAATCCTTTTGCTATATCTTTATGGCAACCAAAATACTCTTAAACTGAAATTATTCCCTGTTTACATTACAGAGTATTTAATAAAGTCCCAAATAAAAGCTGGTCACTGCAATAAGAATCCTTTAATTGAAGCATATTAAAACACTTGAATCATATTGTAATTTCTAGTAGAGGTAGACTGTAAAATTCAATTCTTTCTTGAATAAATAAGACATTCTAAGAGTACCACATTTCCTTGAGAAATTTACTTTCTGATTGTTTCTGGGAGAGCCCTCTCTCAGATAAGTGTTTTTTTAATTAAAGTTGAACAGAAAAGGTTTTCCTTTTAAACCACATATCTGACCATATAGATATCTTGTATTTGATTCTGCTGAAAGATATGGTTGCATTTCTCTTGGATTTGAGATATTAGCTATTTCTTGCTACCCACCCAGGATCAGGATTAGGAAAGCTGATAAGGTAAATGTGTTTTCCTGTTTTCCTACATCTGACATTTCCACTTCTCTCCTCCTTATGAAACCATTACCCTACCCCAAATGGGGTTCAGTTTGTATGCTCCAGTGATGGCAGAATAGAAAGCCACTCCCTTCAACCAATGCTCTTACAGTGTAGATGGATTTATTTTGAATCGATTTCCCTCATCATAGGCTTCTTATTTGCAATGGTAAAGTAACGCATCAAATTCTCTATTAGAATTCAGCCTTGAGTGACAAGCACAAAGGCTGTATAATACATCAAAATCAGTACATAGACCATTACGTATTTCACACTATGTCCCTGGTGAACACCAGAGACAGAGTTAGAAAAGACACATTTCTTGTCCTCCATGAGCTTGTTATACATTTAGGATCCCAGGAAGCCCTATTGCAAAATATTCCTTCAAATGTCCTGACTGTGGGGTCTGAGATTCTTATGTTCCTCCAAACGTCCTGACCATGGGGTCTGAGATTCCCATGGACAGCACTCTGAGGATACCAGTACACAATCTCATTAACACCTGTAAGATCCTTGCAGAGCAATTCCCAGGAGGATCAACCTATAGACAATCTCAGTGTCCTCTAACCCAGTTACCCCAACTCTGCTGATGATTAAAACCACCAAAGAGATTTTTATTAATTCAGGAGGCTGGGCGTGGAGACCGGAAATCTGCATTTTCCAGCCAGATCTGACTGGTTCTCTTGCCTTCTCTTCTTTCCCTCCCTCTTCTCCTCCTCTCCTTCCTCTATCTCCACTTACTTCTCCTCCACCTCATCTTCCTCTTTCTTCTTCAAATAAATAAATAACAGAAACAAAATTTGGTAAAAGTAGTGTTCTCCTAAAATATCTTACAAGTGAAGACTTTGAATATGAAAGTCAGAACAGTCCTGCACTTACACACTTTAATAAATTCATACATACATATCTTAGTTACTGGGAATATTCAGGCTAAACATGTAAAAGGCTCAAGAAAACCTGACAATTTTATTTTATAGAGATGCTAAGCAAAGCCTTGACTGTTTTCATGTGAATGTTTTATCACAAGCAGACACGGGGGATTTGGCATGCTCAGGTAGTCCTAGACACAGGTAATTTGAGCTATCTATAATGCTTGTTACATTTACATTCTAACAAATAGTTATGGCCCTTTAAACATCTTCTCTGTTATTTCAGACACATTTCATATATATTTATATATATATATATTTATTTATTTATTTATGAGAGGTCTAAAGGGAATTTTCAAGGGTTTTTTTTTTAATTTCCATATAATTCTTTCAGCAATTGCTTGGTTTTTAATAACATTTCTTAAGCCATACTTTATACATGTTTATAACCTTTAACCCAGATTTTAAGGTTTTAAGACTTGAATATATACTGAATGAAGGCATCTGGGATTTGGTTTTATTTGCTTTGCCTCTCCAGAAAGCAATACATGCAGGTAATTATTTCAGGAAATGTTCTATTGTCATTTATTTTATTGCTTACTTACTTTGGCTTTGTCATATTGCTCCCACATCTTCAAGTCAAACTGCTAATTATCTTCCCCCAAATATCTTAGGATTAATTTAAAACAAAGTTGATATCTCATTCACTTCCATTTGATGTGCTTTCTTTTGCAGAGCAAATATTTATTCCATTGATAAGTATTATACTCAACCTAAATCAAATTGCCATTACAAACTAGGATGCAACCCTACTATCTTAAGATTATTCTAAATTATTTGTTTTTCTCTTTTGTGAAAGAATGTTTTTCATCTCTTCAAAACTTGTAAAACCATGTTATCTTAAACACTTTGTAATTTTTTGTAGTCATTAACACTTTGTAGGAATCTTATCATGAAAAGAGCTCTCTCCTGATCTGGAAATATTCTTAACCAATTATTTCTATTAAAAGGTAATTAAATCAAATTATATTGCCCTTTGCCCTTCAACTTCTTTCAAATACTGTTCTCATCCTATTACAAAAGTAACGTAATGCAAGTATAAGGAAATGTAAACTATTTTGTCCAATTATTTTGAGATCAGTAACACTAGGAAAGATATAGCATCAGGTCCATATTCATTTTCATTAAGTGAGATGCTCCATTGAAGTATAATAAATGTATATAAATGTCAACAAATAAAAAGTGCATTGGGACATTGACCAAAAATAAATATAAAAGAAGAAAGAAAATACAAAAATAAAAACAAAAGGTGTACTGGTTGATGAATTTCCAACACACTCTCAAATGCTGTGTCCAGTACACTATCCCATCCTCAATAAACACTGGCAACTCCCTGACCTTCGGTCACACCTTTCCTCTCACTTGACACTAACCCAGTGAAGACATGCCATCTCCTTGGGAGAGCCACGTACAGAGACTGAAAACGTGAAGGAGTGTTCGTTGAACTAGGTACCATGGCCATGTTGCCCAAGCATGAAAATCATTTTTTAAAAACCCTTTTGTGCAGCTCCTGGCTATGATCAGATGACAGCTGTAAGAGACAGAATTCCGGTCTTGAATCCTCTACAGGAGCCATGCCTGAAAATCACTGGGTCTAGAAGAAATTTGAAATACTGCCTGGAAGCCAGGTCCAGTGCTAGATACTGGGAGTACAGTTTCCTTGGGGTCCTTCTGGAGTTAGGAGGAATCCAGACCACACGTGGGGACGCTCCACAGCAGTGGTCCACTTATGCACCGAGTGGAGAAAAGAGAACTTATCATTGCCTGGAGAAGTCAGAAAGATTTGCCAAGGGAGGAGACTTGAGGGGGGCCTAAGTGCCTTCTACCCAACCAGTGTCACCTCCTGAAAGGCTTGCAGCCTCGCCACCTTGCTCACCAGACCACAGTGGACCTCTCGAGTAATAAACCCAAATTCTGGTGGCAACTGGACACCCCAGTCAGCATTCAACACGGTTCTGTTGCTCTTCCCTCAAGCAACACTGGTTTCCATCCCTTCTGTTTATTCTTTCTTCTATGCTGCCACCTAAAATCCTTTCTACTTCCCACTCATTCAAACACTCTATTTTTTTTCACAGTCCAGCTCAAAACTTACTTTTTGCATGAAGCATCTGTCTACACACAAATACCTCCTTCTCTGTGATTTTCTAGTCTGCTGCACTGTCTTAAATGTGTTCAGATGACCAAGAGCACCTGGTCTCTCTACAGGGATTAAATTCCAACAGGCAATGAAAGGAGGGTCTAGAAGACTGTGACTGTTCAAAATGCAGCAGGTTGTGAGAGGAGTACCTCTCCTCACTCATCCTGAACCTTCTCTGGAAAATGCAGCCGCTATTGGCTTCCTGGTTTAAGTGAAGACACGTTCCCTCTGTCCTGAGAACCTGTACTGGGGAGGAGCCTCCAGCCACCGCCGTGAAGCACTGGAGGAAGGACATCAGGAGGTGCATGGCTCTGCCTAACAGCCCAGGTTCTCCAGACTCAGGGAGGGTGGTCTCTGGGGGGGCTGTCCAGAGCTAGGTGTGTTCATTTCCTAGAGTAGTGCCAACAGATTACTACAAACTGTGTAACAACAGAAATAGCTTCCCTTACAGTTCAGAGCCCAAAAGTCTGAAATCCAGACAAACTCTGGGTTGATAATCCAGTCCACATCTCTCTCCTAGCTTCTGGTGCCTACCAACCATGTTCTTCCACAGCAGGGGGCTGCGTGGTTCTAACCCCTGTCTGTGGTCACACGGCCTCCTCCTCTCTTCCCTGTTTCTCTGTCAAATCTCCCTCATGGGTATTTCCTACAAAACACTTATCATTGCATTTAGCACCCACTTGGATACTCCGGAATGACCTCCTGGTCTCAGGATCCTTAACTTAATTACATCTGCAAAGACTCTTCAAATAGGACCACGTTCACAGTTTCTAAGAGTTAGTTCATGGACAACTTTTTGTACACCACCATTCAACCCACTGAGAGTATCATAACATACTTACCTCGGTAATTACCATGATAACCTAATATTTTCACTAACCCTGGTGGTTTACAAAGCATGCTCATCATTTAGCTTAGTATCATTTTTCAGTTGCTCAGTTGTGTCTGACTCTTTGTGACCCCATGGACTACAGCACTCCAGGCTTCCCTGTCCTTCACCATCTTCCAGAATTTGCTCAAACACATGTCCATTGATTCAGTGATGCCATCCAACCATCTCGTCCTCTGTCGTCCCCTTCTCTTCCTGCCTTCAATCTTTCCCGGCATCAGGGTCTTTTCTCAAGTATAGCAAATCATTAAGTCACCTCCCGCTCCAGAGCTACTGAAATTGTTCAAGAACTGCTAGCCGCTTTGAGGGAAATGTTGGGCAGGAAGTTAGGCATGCGTGAGGAGGGGTGGCCTAGCCAAAATGGATGCAAGCCGATCTCTAAACCCCACTCCAGACAGGCCCCAATGCAGCCCAGGAGAGTTCATAGATAGGCTACAAAATAACCACAGAGACCTTTCGGACTCCTGCACATGCCCCCTAAGCACACAGCGGATACAAACGAACCACAGGGGCACCTCCACCTGAGGCACAGGTGCCCTTGATGCACAGTATCCTCTTCAACCCTCCCCATCATATAACAGAAACAAGATAAATTAAGTCTGCTTTCAAAGATATCATAATTTAGCAGGAAATGTACACAAGTGCAGAGAAGTTGAATAAAGGTGAAAATGCAATGCTTTGCAAAGATTAGGGGTAGAGTAAAGGCTGCTTGCTCCTTTTTCCACTATTTCGTCCTCAACATTACTCTTTCTCACAAGAGCTCAACAGCTTACATGTACCACAAACAGCCCATCTTCACCAACTCCCAGAGCTTGCTCAAACTCATGTCCATCAAATTGGTGATGCCATTCAACCCTCTCATCCTCTGTCATCCCCTTCTCCTGCCTTCAATCTTTCCCAGCATCAGGGTCTTTTCAAGTGAGTCAGTGCTTCGCATCAGGTGGCCAAAGTATTGGAGTTTCAGCTTCAGCATCAGTCCGTCCAGTGGATATTCAGAATTGATTTCCTTTAGGATGGACTGGTTGGATCTCCTTGCAGTCCAAGGGACTCTCAAGAGTCTTCTCCAACAGCACACTTAAAAAGCATCATCTCTTTGGTGCTCAGCTTTCTTTATAGTCCAACCCTCACATCCATACATGACTACTGGAAAAACCATAGCTTTGACCAGACAGACATTTGTTGGCAAAGTGATGTCTCTGCTTTTTAATATACTGTCTAGGTATCATAGCTTTTCTTCCAAGGAGCAAGTGTCTTTTAATTTCATGGCTGCAGTCACCATTTGTAGTGATTTTGGAGCCCAAGAAAATAAACCTGTCACTGAATATATATGCTACATTAAAAAAATACAGTAACTACCCAATAAACTCTGAAGTGAAAGCTATATATATGCTATAGTATTGTTTTAAACTTATTTTCTTTAATAATGTGAGCATCTAGAGACAATATATAGCTGACCCTTGAACTATGCTGTGGTTAGGGGCACTGACCTACCATGAAGTCGAAAATCTGTGTGTAACATTACAGCTGGTCCACCACACACACAGTTCTGCATCCACAGATTCGCCAATGGCAGATCATGTAGCACTGTAGTATTTACTGTTAAAAGCCTGTGGGGCTTCCCTGGTGGTCCAGTGGTTAAGAATGTACCTTGCAATTGAGAATCCAATTCGGGTTTGATCCCTGATCAGGAAGATGCCCTATGCCACAGAGCAACTAAGACTGTGTGCCACAGCTACTGAGTCCATGCCCGGCAAGTGCTGAAGCCTGTGGACCTAGCGCCTGTGCTCTTCAACAAGAGAAGCCCACGCACCACAGCTAGAAAGCAGCCCCACTCGCCACAGCTAGAGAAAGTCCGCGCGTAGCAACAAAGACCCAGCACAACCAAAAATGAAATTAATTAATTAATCTAAAAATCTGGGTACAAATGGATGCTTGCAGTAAAACCCATCTTGTTCAAGGGTCAACTGTACAGATCTTCCTCAATTTACAATAGGGATACATCCTGATAAAACCATTATAAATTGCAAATATTACGTTGAAATGTATTTAATACACCTACCCTACCAATCATCATAGCTTAGCCTAGCTTACCTTAAACATTCTCAGAACACTCATAGATATTTATGAGAAAAAACCATCTACCTTCTCAAGAGCTCCAACTACCTCTATTACACAGAGGACTGGAAACAGATGCACACAAAACAGTATCTACCACTAATAATTTAAAAACCTTTAACTTCAGCTTTGTGAGAGCCATCAGATCTCCATTTCTTTGTCTCTATCCATGAGTCGGGGTCTTTAGCTGTACAGAAGTAACACCAAGTCATGTTCACAGGAGGGTTTAACTTCCACTGGCCACTCAGCATCAGCAGTCAGGGATGGGACGGAGGAAGCACTGATTAATAGAGCTTTACAGGCTGCTTCAGATGCCTTAAGGCAAATACAATATCCAAGAATTCCACATCTTTCCACTGGTTCAAAATTTCATTCATAATCACTACTTTAGCCAAATTATACAGGACGGCAGTTTCCCAATGACAAAAGCCTGTTTCCTTTAGTTTTTTGGCACTTCAAGGGCAACCCAAGGCTATTTCAATAAATTATGGATATGCAGTTACAGAAAAGAAATCAGGAAATGGAGACAGGGACAATGTCCTCAGAGGATCGGGTAGAACACAATGGAGTATATATCTGGTCATTATATTTAAGGGAACAGGCACAGGGGAGAACACAGCTGTAATGCCTTAATAAGTACCCTGGGCTGCTTAGAAAGGAAGGCGCTTTGTCTAAACACAGGTACAGAATTTTCCACAAAGGGCTCCTACCCTTAAAGTGTTCATCTTTCTAACCCCCAAAGCTTAGCACAAGTAACAAAAGAAAATCTTTTTCTCCAAAGTTGAAAAGAAAATATCTACCCATTCCTTATGTTGCTCCCTGGTTCCCTATATACAGAGCACTTCCTGGGGAAAAATGACCTAAAGTGGTAGAATTCTTTAATGAAGGTTCTCACTTTATTACAGATTAAATGCACCACATTGTCAATTTATAAAACTATCAACATGGATTGAGAAGTAGTTCCCATGCCTGCTAGATTGTGTTATTAGCTCAAAGCTGATTATCTGACTATTTTTCTATAAAAGTGAAGCCCAGCAACTACAGATCTGGAGAATCCACGCCTCAGAAGAGATCAGCAACGTGGCCTTGTGAGCTCACTGTGCTCCCTCAGCGAACCCCGTCTCTCCACCTAGAGCAAAGCTCTGGGCAGTAGCCACTGTCAACTGCAAAGCAGTCATCTGGAGAGTATGTAATTAAAATTGATTTTGTATCCACCTATATACTCTTTTTAATCAATTTACTATTTCCTTGTTGAATTATTCTAAAGGCTGAACCTCATGGTACAAAGGGCTATTTTTTTTTACAGAAACATCCATTATACAAAATGTTGAAGTTATTTTCAAACATAATAATTCTCACAGAAATTTTTTTCAAAGAAGGTTTACCAACTTCTTTGTTCTTTGAACCAAAGCCAGGGATATTCCATAAAACTCTGAGAAGTGAAAAAGAAACAACTAATAATTTTCATGAAGCAGTGGTGGGCAGAGTGAGGGTTTCAGCAAATGGCAGTTGTGACAGTTTGTCAAATCTTCCAGAGTGTTCTCCTACATATCACCAACTTAAGGGATGAAGGCAAATGGATGCCTTGGAGGATGTATCCTACTCAAGATATTTAGTATCTTACTAAACTTACCGAACTTACTAAAGATATTTTCTCCACCAACCCTTCCATTCATTTTAAAATTTCCTAATTCCTCGTATAAATTGCCTTCCAGTTTGAAATACCTAGAATAATTTCCTTTCTGCTGACCAACTCCTAGCTAATCCAATAAGGAATACAAATTACCCTCAGACTGACCACTTTTACATTTAAAAAGTAAAATAGTTAATTTCATATAGTCCGAGTAACCAGGGTTTAAAGAAAATTAACATTTCTATCGAGTCAGATAACAATGGTCACTTCCAACCACACTTCATCTTCTGACATAATCTGGGATCATGTTATCATGTGGTTGGCTGACTTGCATTCATTTGACCACTAAGTACTGCCCTTCATTAAAAGTCGGCAATGGCCCCTCAGATCACTGATACCATCTCCAATTAATAGTGCAGGACACCAACTATATGGCAGTCTTAGGTCCCACATGCAGAAATAGATGAATCTGAAATCAAACCGGATACCGCCTCATACCTGAGCCCTTTCTGTCACAGGCCCTGACTTTTCACCATAGTATGTGATATTACAGAGTGGTCACGATGAACATTTTGGGAATTAATATAAGGTAACCAACACCATACATTGTTTTGTAACAGCATCTACATTCTGAAATCTCTCCCATATTGCCAGATACCGTGGAAATCTTCCCAGCCAGCTCATAGCAGTAGATGTGTGGCTTTCAAGATGCTGTGAAAACCTAGTACCACGTGGGTCCCCATGGGATGGGCTCTCAAGAAAAGATCTAACAAAGGGGCTGACTAAAGGATATGGATCTAATGCAACAACAATAACAACAACAATCACAAAAACGTTATTCCCAAGACATATGTCACTGGAAGACATACTGGCTGCACTCACCTGGGTCTTCTATGAAACACACATGGTGACATATTTCTCCCAAAAACCATCACTTTCTTCAATTTTCTTAACCAAATTCTGTAAATTCTGAGGCTCTTCCAGAAAAGATGTACTTTTTTTGCTGAGAACAGTGCAACAGCAGAGCCCTCTCTTTGGCAGGCAGTTACTTAAAATATGCCCACTGGACTTCACAGTGGGAGGCTTGGCCTCACCTTGGGGCAAGAAACTGTACCACCAGCAATTTTCCCTGCCAATCCTTCCACATGACGAAGCACATATGGATGCAAATAAGCTAATCTTTCTCTGGAAGAGTAAGCTGCACCTGGCAGTACCTTACAGAAGCGCCAGACAGAGAAGGTGTGATTGTGAGGTACCTGGGGGACTGCCACAAAGCAGGCTGGGAAAATCCCCACCTGGGATACTTTAGATAAAACCTAATCATCTGTTGGGATAATTGGCCTCTGAAAGGGATACATGCTAATAATAGCATTGAGCCATAAGGTTATTAAACTGCCGAAAGGTTAGAAATATGTGCCTATTGATTAGAGCATTCCTGAAGATAGCAAAGCCACCAGTTAAAATAAATGGATGACCTGATATGAAGAGGAAGAAACTGTGCATCCTGTTATGTGGTAAAGAAGACTGAGGGACACGTCATCTCCTCACGTAACAAAACATAAAGAAATTACATAAAGAGCCTGATGGTTCTCTGTAAAAATTGGGAAACTACCAAACCACCAAAATAATGATGCTGGTACACAATATAATTAGGAAAAGGAAAATAATCTTAAAAGGATCTGTAAATACATGGTCTAGCTTGCTTTCCAAAACATGCCCCTTTAATTTCTCTCTCTACCCTGGATTTTCTAATGACAAGACATGTTTTAAAACATGTTGATGATATCACTACCCTTCCTCCCATAGACAGATGGGTGTCCATGCCCCCTCCTTAAATATTAGTGACCTGCTTGTAACCAGTGAGATGGGGGAAAGTGATGCCACAACACTTCCAAAACTAGGCAAGAAAAGACAATGCAACTCCATCTGGTTCTCTCGGAACATTTGCTCTAGGAAAACTCAGACTCCATATAATAAATAGCTGCCCTGAGACCACCATGCTGAAGAAGGTGAGCAATGAAGCAATTCCCTACTGCCCCAGCTGTGGTTCTCGCTAACCACTTCCCTCATAGCTCAGTTGGTAAAGAATCCGCCTGCAATGCAGGAGACCCCAGTTTGATTCCACAGTCAGGAAGATCTGTTGGAGAAGGTATAGGCTACCTGCTCCAGTATTTTTGGGCTTCCCTCGTGGCTCAGCTGGTAAAGAATCGGCCTGCAATGCAGGAGACTTGGGTTCAATACCTTGGTTGGGAAGATCCCCTGGAGAAGGAAATGGCTACCCACTCCAGTATCCTGGCCTGGAGAATTCCATGAACCATATGGTCCATGGGGTAGCCAAGAGTTGGACACGACTGAGGAACTTTCACTTCATCAGCTTCAATTCCTAATCACGTGAATGAGCCATCTGCTGCCAGCCAAACCATTCGCTGACCACTGCCACAACCAACATCTGATCACAACAGCACAACACACCCCGAAACAAGAGCTGCCTGTCAAGCCATTTCCAAATTCCTGAGACACAAAAATATGAGCAAAAAGGTGATTTTTTCCCCACACCATTACGTTTTGAGATCATTTGTTACGCGAAACATTGCTAACCAGTCTCCAAACTTCCAACAAATAATAACATTCAGTAATGTCTTTCAATTGACAAAGTGCAATCACATCATCTCAATTAATTTTTATAAATATCACGTGAAACAGGTATAATAATCACACACTGCAATGACCAGAACAAACAATTAATATCACAATTAGGATTCAGATCCACGTCATCTTATTCCAATGACCTTCAACGTTGTGCTGACTCCCAAACAAGGTGATATATTTTAAATGGCTAAAAAATTTATCTACTCAAAAATTCTAGATAATGAAAAAATGCTATGTAATTAAAAAACTAGCAGCAGTGTTCCTTTGCCTGACATTTCCAGATGGACTGTCTCGCCATATATTTGTGTATTTTTTTAATTAAAAAAAATAATAAAGCAATTCTTGCAAAGTCTAGATGACAGCCAATCCTTGCATTTCTTTATATTTGTAACTAACAAGATGATTTCTATGCAATTTTACCCTCACCATTATAAGGAACAGACCAATTTTCAGGAAATGAAATAAAAGTGAATTTTAACCACGGATGGAAAGACTTGTATTTCATAACAACTCTCTGGATTTCACATTTTTAATCACACATTGAGAATTGACTGGTTGGGGTCCTTAAATTTAGAATTTTCTTACTCCTAAAAGAGTTTGCCGAATCTGGCATGTTGTCTAGGTATTTTAAATTCCCTTGTATTAATTTTTTTACAATGGAGAAGTCAACAAAAACACACT
The DNA here is from genome assembly GCF_019923935.1 of Bubalus bubalis. Taxonomy (NCBI): domain Eukaryota; kingdom Metazoa; phylum Chordata; class Mammalia; order Artiodactyla; family Bovidae; genus Bubalus; species Bubalus bubalis. The sequence goes on along the minus strand of NC_059174.1, from coordinate 2,802,115 downwards.
TACTTTTTCTTATTAAGGGCACTAATGTGATACAAATAAGTGTACAACATGCTTCCAGCCTTACAGAAGCTTACAATCTTGTTGGGGCTATTTTGATATAAATTTGTATGATGCAGAAGAAATCATATTGGATTAGGAATATACTTCCTTGCATACCTAAAAAGGGTACTAGAAATACGAAGCTTGAAAATGCCTTAAAATTCACAAAACACAAGCAAATGTGATATAAAATATGTGCAGATTAAAACAAAGATTTTGTCCAAAATGGTGACTGGAGCCCATGATATTTCTGCTCTGTTTTGGAAAGTATTAAGTTATATTTTACTGGCTGAGTCCAACAGAGACAGTCCATTGCTGATTATTAACCCCTTCTGATTACATACACCACACAAGAAGAAAACACAAAACTAGGTTTCCTAGGAATTCTAATCAAGATAGACATTGGTGAGATTCCAGGAATTCACCTAAAGTTCAGTTCAGTTAGGTTGCTCAGTCGTGTCCGATTCTTTGCAACCCCAATGGACTGCAGCACGCCAGACTTTCCTGTCCATCACCAACTCTTGGAGTTTACTCAAACTCATGTCCATTGAGTCAGTGATGCCATCCAACCAACTTAGCCTCTGATGTCCCCTTCTCCTCCTGCCTTCAATCTTTCCCACCATCAGGGTCTTTTCAAATGAGTCAGTTCTTCACATCAGCCTGCAATAAGCAGGGTGACAATATCAGCTTTGACACACTCCTTTCCCAATTTGGAACCAGTCTGTTGTTCCATGTCCAGTTCTAACTGGTGCTTCTTGACCTGCACATAGATTTCTCAGGAGGCAGGTCAGGTGGTCTGGTATTCCCAGCTCTTAAAGAATTTTCACAGTTTGTTGTGATCTACGCAGTCAAAGGCTTTAGCATAGTCAATAAAGCAGAAGTAGATGCTTTTTCCGGAACTCTCTTGCTTTTTTGATGATCCAACGGATGTTGGCGATTTGATCTCTGGTTCCTCTGCCTTTTCTAAATCCAGCTTGAACATCTGGAAGTTTACAGTTCACATACTGTTGAAGCCTGGCTTGGAGAACTTTGAGCCTTACTTTGCTAGTGTATGAGATGAGTGCTAAGATCGTGGCATCTGGTCCCATCACTTTATGGCAAATAGATGGGGCAATAGTGGAAACAGTGGCTGACTTTATTTTGGGGGGCTCTAAAATCACTGCAGATGGTGATTGCAGCCATGAAATTAAAAGACGCTTACTCTTTGGAAGGAAAGTTATGACCAACCTAGACAGCATATTAAAAAGCAGAAACATTACTTTGCCAACAAAGGTCCATCTAGTCAAGGCTATGGTTTTTCCAGTAGTCATGTATGGATGTGAGAGCTGGACTATAAAGAAAGCTGAGCACCGAAGAATTGATGCTTTTGAACTGTGGTGTTGGAGAAGACTCTCAAGAGTCCCTTGGACTGCAAGGAGATCCAACCAGTCCGTCCTAAATGAGATCAGTACTGAGTGTTCATTGGAAGGACTGATGTTGAAGCTGAAACTCCAATACTTTAGCCACCTGATGCGAAGAGCTGACTCATTTGAAAAGACCCTGATGCTGGAAAAGATTGAAGGCAGGAGGAGAAGGGGATGACAGAGGATGAGATGGTTGGATGGCATCACCGACTCAATGGACATGAGTTTGGGTAAACTCCGGGAGTTGGTGATGGACAGGGAGGCCTGGCGTGCTGCAGTCCATGGGGTGGCAAAGAGTCGGACACGACTGAGCAACTGAACTGAACTAAACTAAGATGAATGCAAGTGTACGGTACTTTGAACATTCTTTGGCATTGCCTTTCTTTGGGACTGGAATGAAAACTGACCTTTCCCATTCCTGTGGCCACTGCTGAGTTTTCCAAATTTGTTGGCATTTTGAGTGCAGCACTTTCACAGCATCATCCTTTAGGATTTGAAATAGCTCAACTGGAATTCTTCACCTCCACTAGCTTTGCTTGTAGTGATGCTTCCTAAGGTAGTGATGCTTCCTAAGGTAAAGTGATGCTTTATGTGAAGTAGGTCACTGAAAATCTAAGTTCAGGTTTATTAGCACAGATAATGTCTAATTAAAGTGAATAAGACAAACGAAATTGTGAAATAAATATAAACCATTTCTGAAATTTCTTAGAGCAATTTACCTAGACTCTATGAAAATAAATATTTACATACTCTACGGTTGCTACAAAATCTCAATTTTCCTGAAGTTATTTTTTTCTATCACCACTAAGAGGATATGACATGCTTCAGAGAAATAAACTGGAGAATTGGGCATAATTCACTTGCACCAGGCATCTGATTTAATACTATGGGGAAAATCTCACAAAGAAATACAAGGTTGTCTTGAAACATTAGGGATTCAGAAGAGAATATGCCCATTTCTCTTGATTTCTGTATTTAAGCACAAACCAGTGGAGGAAATTTTCCTGCTTTAAGTGATTCAAAACAGCAGCAGGACGGCACACTGGCTTGTAAATCAAGATGACAGTATCTTGATGTCAATGCCCCTGAGTTGTACTACAAGCTTGTGGTCCACTTTTGGCTTTAGTTTTCTGTCAAAATAAACAACAGCAGTGGAACACTAAACATTCGAGAAAACCTTATTAAGGAGATTCCAATCCAACACAGTGACTTACACACCAAACCTACAGTTATGTATGGAACAACCCCCTCTTAGGAATAAAACCTTAAGACTGGTTGGTTGAGCGGCGCCTACGTCTCGGGAGGAGGAGACAAGGAGGAGAGAAGGAGCGGGCAGGACAGGGTGCACACGGATCCCCACAAACCTCACCCCCCGAGCGGCAACCCACAGTCAGGAGGGAACTCACACCTTCAGCTTCTCCCTGAGGAGTGAAGGCTTTGAACCCTACATGAGGCACCCCCAACCTTCATGACCCACATCTGACATGAGCCTCCAAAACCTCTAGCTTTGAAAACCAAGGGGGCTCACCTCACCAGACCCACACTGCGGCCATCTGGGAAACAGCTCTGGAAGGCCGGTGCTGACTCACCCGCCAGCGCCAGCGCAGAAGCCGCCTCCAGGGACGCCCAGCCTGCGCGGCAGAGGCTCTGCTGGTCCTGAAGCGTCGGCTCAGCGGCCGGTGTCTGATGTCACACACCCGGGAGCCGGAGCCGGCTGGGGCTTGCTCAGAGGGAGACCCGCAGGCGGCGTCTCTGCCCTTCTTCCAAGGCCGGGATCTCCCAAGAGGGACTTTTCACACGTCAGGCCCTGGTACGACCTAAGTTCCTGGGTTTCAGTTTCGTGCTCAGTTTTAACATCAGGTGCGTGGTTTGATATAGGTGCTGGGTTTTACGCCAGGTCACCCAGCTGTATATTTCGTGCCCCGTTATTATGTCAGGTGCCCAGTTTCAGGCACAAAGTCAGCTTCTATGTCCGGTGCCCCGAGGTTTACATCAAGTACCCCAGTCTCCTGTCAGGTTCCAGGTTCTCGTCAGATACCCGGCTTTTACGTCAGACGCCCAGGTTTACATCAGGCACTCGATTCTACGTCAGGCGCCCAGGTTTACATCAGGCGCCTAGTTTTACCTCAGACGCCCAGGTATGTCAGACACCCAGTTTCTATGTCAGGCACCCGGTTTTACATCAGGCGCCCAGACTTACGTCAGGCGCCGGTTCCACGTCAGACGCCTGGTTCTAGCCAGGCGCCCCGGTTTACGTCAGGCGCCCAGTTTCTACGTCACACGGCAGGGTTCTGCATTAGGCGCCCACATCAGGTGCTGGGCTTTTACACCAGAGGCCATGTCGGGTGCCCACGTTTACGTCAGGAGCCCAGTTTTTTAATGCGCCTGGTTTTTACATCAGGCGCCCAGGTTTATGTTAGCGTCCAGGTTCTACATTAGGCGCCGTATTTTACATCAGGCCCCCAAGTTCTGCATTAAGCCACCGGTTTTTACATCAGGCACCCAGATTTATGTCCGGTGCCTGGTTTTTACGTCAGGCACCCAGGTTCTACAGGCACCGAGGTTTCCGTTAGGCGCCTAGGTTCTACCTTAGGCACCCAGTTTAGCGTCTGGTACCCCAGTTTTCCATGGGGAACCCGGTTTTAAGTCAGCTTTGGGGTTTTACGTCTGTTGCCCCTGAGTTTACATCAAGTGTCTCAGTTTTATGTCAGGTCCCAGATAATAAGTCATGTGACATGGTTTCACATCTGGTGCTGGGTTTAGTGTCAGGTGCTTTCTGTCTTGTGCCCCAATATTTTTTTTTAAGTAAAGTAAAACTTTTATTATTTGCAGCTTATGAGAATATGAAGATTAACATATGTAGAACCTACATACAACATATGTAGAACCTAATACAAACTAATGGAATTAGTAAATTATTTTAGCTAGGTAGGTCCCTGGATAGATCAATAAACAAAAATTATATTTTCATATACCAACAACAAAAAAAATTGCAAATGAGTTTTAAAGTGAATTCTATTGTACAGCATGAAAAAAATACCAAATACCTAAAGAAGTAGGTCCTCCTTATTTGTGGAGGATGTGTTCTATGACACCCCCCAACCTCCCTCCCATGCCTGAAACTAAGGATAGTACCAGGCCTTGTGTATAAAGTTTTTCATATACATACATACCTGTGATAATGTTTAACTTATAAATTAGTCACAGAAAGAGATTAACAACAATAACTAATAATAAAATAGAACAGTTAAAACACTATTGGAAAACTCAGCAGTGGCCACAGGACTGGAAACCGTCAGTTTTCATTCCAATCCCAAAGAAAGGCAATGCCAAAGAATGCTCAAACTACCGCACAATTGCACTCCTCACACGCTAGTAAAGCTCAAAATTCTGCAAGCCAGGCTTCAGCAATACGTGAACCCTGAACTTCCAGATGTTAAAGCTGGTTTTAGAAAAGGCAGAGGAACCAGAGATCAAATGGCCTACAACTGCTGAATCATTGAAAAAGCAAGAGAGTTCCAGAAAAACATCTATTTCTGCTCTATTGACTATGCCAAAGCCTTTGACTGTGTGGATCACAATAAACTGTGGAAAATTCTGAAAGAGATGGGAATACCAGACCACCTGACCTGCCTCTTGAGAAACCTGTGTGCAGGTCAGGAAGCAACAGTTAGAACTGGACACGGAACAACAGACTGGTTCCAAATAGGAAAAGGAGTACATCAAGACTGTATATTGTCACCCTGTTTATTTAACTTATATGCAGAGTACATCATGAGAAATGCTGGACTGGAAAAAGCACAAGCTGGAATCAAGATTGCTGGGAGAAATATCAATAATCTCAGATATGCAGATGACACCACCCTTATGGCAGAAAGTGAAGAAGAACTAAAGAGACTCTTGATGAAAGTGAAAGAGGAGAGTGAAAAAGTTGGCTTAAAGCTCAACATTTAGAAAACTAAGATCATGGCATCCGGTCCCATCACTTCATGGGAAATAGATGGGGAAACAGTAGCTGACTTTATTTTGGGGGGCTCCAAAATCACTGCAGATGGTGATTGCAGCCATGAAATTAAAAGACACTTACTCCTTGGAAGGAAAGTTATGACCAACCTGCTGCTGCTGCTGCTAAGCCACGTCAGTCGTGTCTGACTCTGTGCGACCCCAGAGATGGCAGCCCACCAGGCTCCCCCCATCCCTGGGATTCACCAGGCAAGAACACTGGAGTGGGTTGCCATTTCCTTCTCCAATGCATAAAAGTGAAAGTAAAGTCGCTCAGTCGTGTCCGACTCTTAGCGACCCCATGGACTGCAGCCTACCAGGCTCCTCCATCCATGGATTTTCCAGGGAAGCGTACTGGAGTGGGTCGCCAGTGCCTTCTCCTACCTAGAGAGCATATTAAAAAGCAGTGACATTACTTTGTCAACAAAGGTCTGTCTAGTCAAGGCTATGGTTTTTCCAATAGTCATGTATGGATGTGGGAGTTGAACTATAAAGAAAGTTGAGTGCAGAAGAATTGATGCTTTTGAACTGTGGTGTTAGAGAAGACTCTTGAGAGTCCCTTGGACTGCAAGGAGATCCAACCAGTCCATCATTTAGGAGATTGGTCTTGGGTGTTCAATGGAAGGACTGATGCTGAAGCTGACACTCCAATACTTTGGCCACCTGATGCAAAGAGCTGACTCATTTGAAAAGACCCTGATTCTGGGAAAGATTGAAGGCAGGAGGAGAAGGGGATGACAGAGGATGAGATGGTCGGATGGCATCACTGACTCAATGGACATGGGTTTGGGTAGATTCCGGCAGTTGGTGATGGACAGGGAGGGCTGGCATGCTGGTTCATGGGGTCGCAAAGAGTCGGATACAACTGAGCAACTGAACTGAACTGTACACTATATTGTAATAAAAGTTATAAATGTGGCCTCTAAATATCTTATTGTACAAATTTATTGCCTTGTCCATCTTTTAATTAAGCACTTACCACACAATGGCTGTATCTTCTGAAGTCTGAAGTCCAACAGCTGAACTGATACAAATTTCTTTTTTCTTTCTTCACAATTTCATTGTGAGGAAACATTTGTTATTTCTAGATCTTAGCAACCTCAGCATATGATTTTTTTTTCCTTTATTAAGTAAAGAATTTTCATCTTTTCACTTAAAGGAAAAACTTTATATATCTGAATTGCCAGCATCACTACTCTTGCACTTTGGGGCCATTATTAAGTAAAATAAGTGTTTCTAGTACACAAGCATTGTGATGCTATTGTAACTAAGCAGGACCTATGAGGCCTTCAGTGAGAGAATCCTCCCCATAAGTCCTTGGCTTTGCCTCCTCTCTGAAGTACTTAGACAACAGTATCTGATGCACATTTTCCTGCTTTGCTTTACAGATGCTAAAACCACCACCGAATGGAAGAAGTTAGCTACTTGATGACCATAAGCACATAGACCCCCAGATGTACTGGAGCCTCAGGATTGATCATGTTAACCCCTGTAACATTGCCCTCTTACCTCACCATCAACCTGTCAGAGAACTGTGCCCTGAGACACTCCCATACCTTGGGTCTCCTACAACTAGCTTTTTAAAATGTCTCCCTGAAACCCATTGGGGTGTTCAGGTGTTTTTGAACATTAGCTGTCCTGGACTTATTGGCTGGTGCCTTACAATAAACACTGCCTTTTCCTTCACCACAATCCAGTACCAGTGGATTGGCTTACTGTGCATGGGCCAGCGGACTCAAGTGTGGTTCAGTAACACAGTGACAGTCAATTTGATAACCAAGATGGGTACTAAATAACGGATGCTCTACAATTTAGAGCAGGAGGGCACAAAATTTCATCATGAGACTCAGAAAGGTGCCCAATTTAAAATTTATAAATTGCATATATCTGAAAATTTTTCATTTAATATTTCAGACTTGTTTGATGCTCTGGTTTTACATCTGGTCCTCTGGTGTTTGAGACTGCCTCCAAGGGACACCTCTACATCACTTGACTCGTGGCCGGTGGGGCCTTTGCTTTCAGTCCCACAGGACTGTTTGTATTTGCATGTTTTAAAATCTGCTGCCTGAGCCTCTGGCTTCCAATCAGCCTGAATCTAGGTTCTGACAGATTCCCCCACTTTGGAATACTGACTGGTCTTAGTACAGCTTCAGCCACTGAAAGTGAAGTCACTCAGTCGTGTCTGACTCTTTGCAACCCCATGGACTATAGCTTACATTACCAGGCTCCTCTGTCCATGGGATTTTCCAGGCAAGGGTACTGGAGTGGATTGCCATTTCCACTAAGAGCCATTAAAAATAGACTGGGCTTCCCTGGTGGCTCAGTGGTAAAGAAGCCACCTGCCAATACAGGAAACACGGGTTCCATCTCTGACCCAGGCAGATCCCACATACAACAGAGCAACAAAGCCTGGGCACCATAACAACTAAGCCCACACTCCCGAGCCCACAAACCCCAACTACTGAACCCTCACTTGCAACTTATGAAGCCCACGCACACTGGAGCCTGCTTGATGCAACTAGAGAAAAGCCCGAGCATCAGCGAAGACCCAGTGCAGCCATAAACAAATTCTTTTAAAAAATAGAGCTGACATGCAAGGTTTCTAAACCTTGGGACTTGACACTTTGGACTGGGTAATTCTCTGTTGGTGGCCAGAGGGGTTCTTGGGCATGGAGGGAGGTTTTCCAGCATCCCTAACTTCTACATATTACGTGCCAGGGGTATGCACCCCTTCAGTTGTGACTCAAAACATTGCCAAGTGTCCTAGAGGGAGAGAGAAATCGCTCCCAGTTGAGAACCACTGCAGTGGAGCCACTAGATGATACCTTTCAGCTCCAAATGTTTATAGTCAAAATGAAAGCAGAATACGGTACATAATGAGCCTGCCCCATCCTCCCAACCAACCTGTGTCATGGTAGGTATCATCCTCTTCTGTACCCAGCTGTAAAGCTTGTAGAGCTGTTTGCCTCAATAACGTTCCAAACCTGGACTGTAAGGACTGAAAACACTGAGAGACCCTGTAAAATAGATGACAGGATGTCCTGCTCTATTAACACAGTTAAGAACCTCCATGAATAGCGCTTCTAAGCTATTATCTGGAGAGAGATAGGAATGTTGAAGAGTTTCTCCACATGAAAGCACTTATCTGCACAATCATAAAAGATAACCCATTACCATGGCAGGAAATCAAAACTGCAATAAATTTCAAAAGAGAAGAATGAGGAGGAAGGGGCATAAAGGACGAGTAGAAAATCTCAACTGACAGCATGCACCACACAGAAACTAGAGGAGGGCTGTGCAGGCCACGACCACACTGTGTACAGAGTGCCCTGGTGCTGGTGCTGAACAAGGAGACATGTAGAAAACTGATGCAAATGCATCAAGAGGGTCTAGACAGTACTGTTTAGACAAGGCCTTCTCTCCATCATCCAAATCATGTTCAGATTAAGCTGAAAACATGACAAAGAAAACCTCTGTATTGGATTCTGGCACTGAGAAAATTCTATTTGGAAGCTGTTAAATAGCTCATGAAATTAAAACTCACACCTGAACAAAAAGTTTCCATCTTCCTTTGTTTGTGCTAAAATTCTAGAGCATATCCCATAAAATATTTTAAGGCAAGAAACTTCAAAAACTCCAGGAAGTATGTTTAGTGAGCATAAGAATAAATTACTGAGCTATAGATATTTATGGCAAGTAAAAATTGGCTTTTATTAGTTACTGTTTCTAAATAATGTTCTTATAAACTCATTTTAATAGGGGATTGACATGACTCTCTACTTATTACCATACAAGGTTCTCTATTTTACTTCTGTTACATTAATACAATTTAAAGAAAAAGGGGAATCCTGAATTAAAAAAAAAAAAAAAAGACCAATTGTTTTCCTTTGTTTTCCGCAAGAATTTTATCACAGATTCCCCTTAAATAAGAAGTATGGGGGCTTCCCTGGTGGCTCAGTGGTGAAAAATCCCTCCCTGCCAATGCAGGGTTTGAGCCCTGGTCCAGGAAGATTCTACATGCCACGGAGCAACTAAGCCCGTGTGCCACAACTACTGAGCCTGTACTCTAGAGACCAGGAGCCACAGCTGAAGCCCACATGCCCTACGGCCCGTGCTCCACAACAAGAGAATCCACCATGTCAGAGGCCCGCACACCGCACCTAGAGAGTAGCCCCCACTTGCCACAGCTGGAGAAAAGCCTGTGCAGCAGTGAAGACCCAGCACAGCCAAAGAATGTAAAAATAAATAAATAAATAAATTTAAAGTTTTTAAAAAGAAGTTATAATTATTTTTTAAAAAAAAGCACACAGGAGTCCGATGCCTGAAAAAACCTCTTCCACCGTTTGCCAGCTACACAATGCTGTTAATTTGTTTAATATTACTGAGAACCAAGTTTCCAAGAGATTAGACATAACAATTATACAGTACTCATGGGGTGGTTGTGAAAATAAAGAGAAACAACATACGAAAAAAGGCTTTACAGACCGTAAACTTCAATCAAGGGCTGTTTTGTTGAATTAACATAAAATGTGTCCACAGTGTTGTTTACCAAAGAAGGCGATGGCACCCCACTCCAGTACTCTTGCCTGGAAAATCCCATGGATGGAGGAGCCTGGTAGGCTGCAGTCCATGGAGTCGCTAGGAGTCGGATACGACTGAGCGACTTCACTTTATTTTTTCACTTTCATGCATTGGAGAAGGAAATGGCAACCCACTCCAGTGTTCTTGCCTGGAGAATCCCAGGGACTGTGGAGCCTGGTAGGCTTCCGTCTATGGGGTCGCACAGAGTCGGACACGACTGAAGCGACTTAGCAGTATGGTTTACATAAAATGTTCCATCGTGCAGATGACCAAGAGACCTAGTTTGAAGAAACTTCAGACAGGCTTTTTCCAGACTTTAGACCCTGACTTCCCTTTCTTTAGAAAACTTGTAAATTCTTTCTCTGCCCGTTTGATATGTAAATCCTTTTAAAGGCCTCTTGCTCCTTGTACCTTCCAGGAATGTCTTCCTCAAGGAACTGGGAGCCACCACTTTGAAACGTTAACATCACGGAAAAGAGCTCTTCAGTCTCCCAGTTTCTGTGGTAAGGTAGGGGCCCAACTTCCGGGAGCACGTTGCTCCACGTTGTAAAACTACTTTCAGTCACTGAAGATAGGAGAAAGTTTACTTTTCCTCTGAGAAAGATCCGTTAGTAAATACAGGTGACCCCATTCCTTGGCTATTCAAAACTCTCCCACCCTTTGTTTCAGCAGAGTTAGGTTCAGACTTAAGGTCTGGCCTTTCTTCTCTGTTGCAACAGCCTTGAAGAAAGTCTTCCTCAACTGTTAAATTTTGTCTTGTAGGATTTCTGTTTTGGCACATGTTTGCAAACCAAATGAAGATATCCCGGGATTTATTTGCAGCAAAACTTAAGAGCCTCCCCAGCTTCACCAGAGACAAACGGGTTCTAGCTCTCCTTAGTCTCTAATAGACTGGAATGTCCTGGAGGCGAGGGACTAACCAAAAAACTGACCATGTCTAACAATGGCCTGTCTATGTAACCATGTATTCAATATGTGAGTCAACATATTATTACTGAATCAGCATACATATCAGAGTTTCACTTATCAGAAGCCAGAGCACTCGAAATACTACCAAGGGTAGTAGATCTGGTAATGCTGCCAAATAGATGGCAAGATAAACCCATTTTTAAAGTACTTTATTGAGGTATGATTGACATACAAAAAGCTGTATGTATTTAATATACATGACTTGATGAGTTTGGAAATAAGTATGCACCCATGAAATCATTACCACAATCTATACCTTAAACCTACCCATCACCTCCAAAAGTTTCCTCATACTCTCCTTACTTATCATGTTTTTGTGATAAGAACACTCAACATAAGATCTATCCTTTAGAAAATGTTTAAGTATATAATACAGTATTGTTAACTATAGCCACTATGCTCTGCAATAGATATCTAAGGCTTATTCATCTTGTGTAACTGAATCTTTGCACCTTCTGACTGATACCTCCCCGTCTTCCCTAACTCCAGTCCCTAGCAACTGTGGTTCTGAGTCACTGCTTCTGTGATTTACATTCCTCTTGTAAGTGGTATGCAGCATTTTTCCTGCTGTCTGACTTAGTTCACTTAGTATAATGTCCTCCAGGTTCATCCACATTGTTGCAAATGGCAGGATTTCCTTCTTTTCTAAGCTTGAATAACATTTCATTTTAGGTGTTTGCCACATTTTCTTTATCCATACATCTGTAGATAGACATTTAGGTGGCTTCCATGTCTTGGCTATCGTGAATAATGCTACAGTGAACGTAAGAGTAAAGATCTCTATTTGAGATATTGATTTAATTTCCTTTCAGTATATACCCAAAGTGGTTTTGCTGGATCACAGGGTAGTTCTACTTTGTTTTGAGAAACTGCATACCGTTTTCACAGTGGCCGCATCAGTTTACGTTCGCCGCAGTAGTGCACAGAGGCTCCCTCTTCCTCTCACTCTGCCAACATGTGTCTTTTGGTTTTTGGTTTGTTTGGGTTTTATGTTTGCTTTTGTTTTGAATAATAACCATCCTGACAGGTGTGAAGTGATATCTCATTGTGGTTTTGATTTGCATTTTTTCCCAGATGACTGGTGATGTTGATCATCTTTTCATATACCTGTTGGCCATTTGTATGTTTCTCCTTCAAAATCAATGCATTTCAGTGCAACTTTATAAAATAGTGGCTTTGGAGATGGATTGTACATGCATAAATATACAAATCTCAAGAAATAGCAATATCAGACATTTGTCAACATTAAACATAATTTAAACCTAGTTAATTTAGCTCTAAAACATTTTACTAAAAGATGCAGAAAAAACAGATATGGCACAGGTACAAGACAAATGAGCAGAGTACAGTCTCAGGAAGAAAAAGAGAAAATATAAAACTCTTAAATCCTTCCCTAGTTCTCAAATACTTCCAGCATAAAGTAAAACACTTTAGCACATCAAAAATTGTGGCCAAATCTGGACAAGATCAAATTCTCCTCTTTCTTTCTTTGCATTTGCTCCTCTACGCCTTATACTCAGTGTCTTCTTGTGAATGGAGAGGACCTTCCCCCACATGTCAGACCCTGAAACAGCTAAATCTAGTACTACGATCATCTAAAACCTCTGTTTACACAAGAGGGCTTGCAAATGGGTCACATAATCACTGTGTCACATCCAAACCCAAAAGCCCTATGGAATCGCTTCCATCTCAATGTGTCTAGGACTCTGCGTTTTTCAAAGCAAGCTCATCTATTGTCTTTACCATCACTAGCAGCAAGTTAAGCATTATTATTAAGTCCACCTTATTTGTGAGAAGTGTGATGTTGATTGAGTTTATTTCTTACAACTTTATGAGGTATAATTAATATATAAAACCCACATATTTAATATGTACAATTAGATGCAGAAAGAGTGTCAATTTCTTTCTCATGTGTCAAGACAGCACTTAGGAAAGGCCTTCTGCCCATTTCTTTGTGGGAACATCAGATCCCGTGCATAAGTGCATGCATGCTCAGTTGTGTCCAACTCTTTGCAACCCTATGGACTGTAGCCCACCAGGCTCCTCTGTCCATGGGATTTCCCAGGCAAGAATACTAGAGTGAGTTGCCATTTCCTTCTCCAGGGGCTTTTCCCAACCCAGAAATCAAACTTGCATCTCCTGTGTCTCCAGCATTGGCAGGCAGATTCTTTACCTCTGAGCCACCTGGGAACCAATCAGATCCCAGGAGTGATAAAAAGTGATCTCTGATTCTGTGTGTTCCCAGAAGGGTGCTGAAATGCATACAAAGGGATAAAAGATGCATAAAAGGGACACAACATCACCAGGACAACCAATAGGGTTAACCTGAGTTTTTACTGGATTCCCCAGAGCAGCAGGTAAACACATAACATAGGCTTAGGGCACCCCACTCCAGTACTTTTGCCTGGAAAACCCCATGGACAGAGGAGCCTGGTGGGCTGCAGTCCATGGGGTCGCTAAGAGTTGGATATGACTGAGCGACTTCACTTTCACTTTTCACTTTCACGCGTTGGAGAAGGAAATGGCAACCCACTCCAGTGTTTTTGCCTGGAGAATCCCAGGGACAAGGGAGCCTGGTGGGCTGCCGTCTATGGGGTCACACAGAGTTGGACACGACTGAAGTGACTTAGCAGCAGGAGCAGTAGAATGACAGGTGCTTCTCTGTACAGTCACAGGGACATAAAGTCCAGCGGGGCAGACTGGTCTTCTTGGGCCCAGATTCCTGAAAACACCTGCCTGTCTATGGAGCGCCTCACCACATACAGGCAGTGTCACTATCTAAGGTCACGGAAACTGCCCCTCCAGAAGAAAGAATACTCCTGAATCTCCAAATTGGTAAAGCCATCACCATGCTGTTAAATCCTTTATTCTTCATCTACACCAAAGGGATCTGTGTCCTTTGCCTGTCTCTTGATATTTCACTGCCAATCATCTTCTCCCTTGTGAAAAACATGCAGAGAATCAAAAAACAAATAAATAGTGGATTTGGTAGTTCAGAAATTCCAATTACACATCCAATACCCTTCTTTTGTCTCCTTAATATGTAAAGGAATCCCATAATATAAACTTTATAAATCACAGAACTGATCTCAGAGTTTATAATCAGAAAATAATAAATGCTTTAAGGTTGTTGAGGGAGTTCTTTTTCTGATTAGGATGTAGAACAGTGCAAAACACCATCATCCCCATGGTAACAATAAGGGGGAAAAACTACTTTTCTATAAAGCTATCAAAGAGCAGTGGCAATAAAAAAAAAAAGAAGCACTAATGAGCTATTAATGTGTTCCAGAGAGAGACAAGCAAAGAGCTGAATACACTTACATCCTTAGCAGCAAATCCAATCTGACTTTGCAAATTCCAAGCAAAGTTGCCATCGATGGAAGAGGAAGTGATTAGGAGACACCAGCCACGTTTTAACCGTGAGGGCAGGCAAAAGAAAGAAAAATCTATAATAGCTCAAATATAAAAAGAATGGTTCAGGCCAACATATCTCCAATCTTCTACCCCTTAGGAATTTTTCTGAGTAAGGAGCAGAGATAATTATGAGGACAGAGCCAAAAGACAGAAAAAAAATTGATCCTTTCAATGGTGTTCAGACCCCAGGACACTGTAAAACCTGAAGCCATAAGTAAATCATAACTAACTAAGCTAAAAATCAAATCATTTCAAGCTCAAACTTGGGAAGATCAAAAGGATTGATCCGTCCCTTAGTTAGGAACATTGGGGATTTCCCTATCTTGCCTTTTGTAAATAATGCTGTGATGAACATAAGTGTGCACATATCTTAACAAATTTATTTCATATCTTTGATTAAATATCCAGAACTAGAATAGCTGGATCATTTGATAGTTCGATCCTTAATTTTTTGAGGATTCTCCTACACTGTTTTCCATAGTGGCTGCACCAATTTACATTCCCACCAACAGTGTAGGAGGGTTTCCTTTTCTCCACATCTCTCCAACACTTATTATTTCTTTCCTTTTCAATGACATTGATTTGTATTTCCCTTATAATTAGTGATGTTGAACATCTTTTCATATGCTTGTTGGCCATCTCTATGTTTTCTTTGGAAGAGGGTTTATTCAACTCCTCTGCCCATTTTTTAATGGGTTGTTTGAATTCATGTTGTATGAGTTACTTATATATTTTGAATATTAACCCCTTATCAGAGACATGATTTGCAAATATATTCTCCCAGTCAGTAGGTTGTCTTTTTCATCTTGTTAATGGTTTCCTTTGCTGCACAGAAACTTTTTCGTTTGATTAGTTCTCACTTGTTTATTTTTTATTTTATTTCCCTTGACTAAGGAGACATGTGCAAAAAAATACTGCTAAGACCCATGTCAAAGACAGTACTGCCTATGTTTTCTTTTTTTTTTTTTTTTTGCCTATGTTTTCTTCTAGGAGTTTTATGGTAAGCATACAACCTATGTGTTCATCAAAGAATGAATAGAAAAAGATGTGATACATGTATATATAACATATGCCATTTTTACCCAGTGTTACCTCAATTAGCCTGGAGGAGGGCATGGCAACCCATGTATTCTTGTCCGGAGAACCCCATGGACAGAGGAGCCTGGCAGGCTATAGTCTATGGGGTTGCAAAGAGTCAGACACATCTGAGCAACTAACACACACACACTTCAGTTAGAGAGTAGAACATGCAATATTTAGTAGAAGATTGAATAAAGTATACAGGTAACCTTTATTAAGCAATAAATAAATGTCAATCACTGTGTTTTGCTCCTGCATTTCATCTTTGCAACAGCCATATAAGGAAAATGCTATTACTTTCCCAATTTGCAGATGAAATGCCTGAGGCTCCGTACAGTCGCCAAACTAGGAAAAGTCAAAATTCCCATTTGTCATCACTCCCGACTAAGTAATCACTCATCGTGTTAACGCTACATGTTCTCCATATACTTCATTCTCGAAGCACTATTGTGAGGTTGCAATGGCTGACATGGTAAAACCAAGGACCCTAAGAAGTGAAATAACTTGCCCAGAGTCACAAGCCAGCCACTGGCATCGCCAGTAACATAAAGCAGGTATGTCTGCTATTAACCAGCAAACGCTATGCTGACTCCCTGGCTTTACATCAGCAGGATGGAGTACTTTCATGTGAAGCCCTAGCAGACACTATAACTCCATGCTTCCACTGTACTGCTTATAAAATGCCCAGATAAGATAAGAGATATTTATGAAGGGTTATTTGAAGGAAATGAGCTCATCCATTTCTTTATAATCTAGAGCTAAAGCCCAATCATCAGGACATTGCAGGTTCAGAACATATTATCCTGGCCTGCTGCAAAATTGCTTTTCCTGAGTTCAACGTTCTGTCCTCGGTGCTTACTGAGGGATGACTCAAGAAAACATTCCATGAATCCCATAAATGTGTTTGCAACAGAGAAGTCATAAGAGAACATTTTTACCTTGCCTCCCTTACTCTCCTATTGATAAGGTGAAGCTCCCAATGAGAACTATCCTTTAAAATTAGATACTGGGTGAAACTTTACATTCCTTGAGAATTTTCCTTAGCATTTATTTTATTTTTTATTTTAAAAACACTGAAATAGTGCTTACCTTGTGCCGGCCACTGTTTTAAATGCTTTACTAATACTGGCACATTTGATTTACTCCTCATAACATGCCTATATAAAGAAGTTACTTCTATCATTCTTATTAAGCTAATGAAGAAACAGAGGCACAGGATGATTACTAAACCTGCCCAAGGTCATACAGTTAATAAGTTCTTGTTTTTTTTTCTTCACTTACAATTTGAAAACAAATGTGTTTGCTTTCTTACCGGGTTTGCTAGGAGGTTTGGAAGCAGAATTTTTACCCAACCCTAGAATTTTTGTAGGATACTTTACCTGTAAACATGCATTGTGTCTTCCTTTGAAGTTTGTTTTTTTTTTTAATTGATTTGGCTGCACTGGGTCCTAGTTGCGGCATGCAGGATCTAGTTCCCTGAGAAGGGGTCAATCCCAGGCCCGATTGGGATCGTAGAGTCTTAGCCACTGGACCACCAGGGAAGTCCCTGTTTTGAAGTTCTGATATTGCGCTGTATTGCATTTTCTTTGTTCCTGGATGGATAGATATATGAATAAAAATAACAATGGAGACAAAGACTGAGATCTAGATAAAACTACAATTAACATGGGCAATTCCTACATGTGAAGACAAGTTCCTTGTAACATTAGAGCAAGGGGAAAGAATCATTTCTGTATTTGATTAAAGGTTTAATATGAATTCAAATTAAATAAAATTGTGAAACCAAGATATAAAGGAAATTCAAATAAGAAACTAAACATGTTTAGGCAAAAGGGAGGAGGATGGCAATTTTTAATATGAAAGAAAGTGAAAGTGTTGGTCGCTCAGTCCTCTCTGTCTGTTTCCGACCCCAAGGGCTGTAGCCCACCAGTTTGCTCTGACCACGGAATTCTCCAGGCAGGAATACTGAAGTAGGTAGCCATTGCCTTCTCCAGGGGATCATTTCAATCCAGTGATTGAACCCAGGTCTCCTGCATTGCAGGCAGATTCTTTTCCATCTCAGCCACTGGGCTATATAATTTTTAACATATAATGATAATTTTCTAATGCACAAATTCAATGGGTTCAGGAGAAAAGGTAAAAACATATACAGGAGTTTGTCATTGTGCTGCCCAGAGTTTATAGTTTTTTAAAGCAATTTTCTTTACAGGGTCCAGAAAAGCAATAAATTCAATAAGGTACAGGAAAGCAATCAGGAGCCCAAGCATAAAGACCACATACTAGAACACAGTGACACTAAGAAATACCTGTTCTTGTCTTTTGTTGCAAATAAGATCCTTCAGCGACAATAGATTTTCCTTTATAATCACTCACAGCCAATTCCAATTTCATACAGAGGTGAGAGTTTAGTTCTGCAGCTGAACCAAAGCTCCTTCACATCGAGAAGTAGTTTTCAACTTGGTCTCTATGATATTCCTGTGTCTGAAAAGGGACAAGAAGAACTGTTCCCATGGGCAATTGGATAGCGTCTGTGAAAAGAAACACCCATTTATTTGGATGCTTTTCTTTATCAAGTTACTTACTTATTCACTCATTCTTCCAGGAAGCATGCTAAAGATACCACCAACATCATTATCTCAGCAGAGAAACTGAGAAGCCAGCTGAACATTTCTTTGACCAAAAGTATTACATTTTATAGGCAACAGTCTCCCTGTGTGTGGGAAGTGGTGGGTGTGTGGGAAGTTTCTGTGTGCTGCATTCACAAATACCACAGGCTCTGTGGCTTCAACAGAGAACCTTTTCTCACAACTCTGGAGGCTTGAAGTCCAAAATCAAGGTGTCAGCAGGGTTCATTCTTCTGAGGCCCCTCTCCTTGGCTTGTAGACGCCACTTTCTCCCTGTGTCATCACATGGGCTTCCCTCTATATGTGTCTGCATCCTACTTTATGCTTCTTCTGTCGGAAATGACTTCATTTTAACTTAATTACCTCTTTTAAAACCCCCATCTCAGGCCTTCCCTGGCAGTTCTGCAGTTAGGACTTCACCTTCCAATGCAGGGGGTGTGGGTTTGATCCCCGATCAGGGAGCTGAGATCCCACCATGCTTGTAGCCAAAAAAAAAAAAAAAAAAATAGAATAGAAGCAATATTGTAACAAATTCAATAAAGACTTTTTAAATGGTCTATTAAAAAGCAAAGACTTCACTTTGCCTACAAAGGTCCATATAGTCCAAGTTACGGTTTTTCCATTATTCATGTACACATGTGAGAGGTAGACCATAAAGAAGGCTGAGCACCAAAGAATTAATGCTTTAGAATTGTGGTGCTGGATAAGATTCTTGAGAGTCCCTTGGACAGCAAGGAGATCAAATCAGTCAATCCTAAAGGAAATCAACCCTGAATATTCATTGGAAGAATGGATGCTAAAGCTGAAGTGCCAAGAATTTGGCCATCTGAAGCAAAGAGTCGATTCACTGGAAAAGACCCTGATGCTGGGAAAGATTAAGGGCAAAAGGAGAAGAGGGTGGCAGAGGATAAGATGGTTAGATAGCATTACTGACTCACGGGACATGAGTTTGAGCAAACTCTGGGAGATAGTGAAGGACAGGGAAGCTTGGTGTGCTGCAGTCCATGGGGCTGCAGAGTCAGACATGACCCCACAACCAAACAACAACAAATTAAAAAAAAAATCTCCAAATACAGTCACATTCTGAGGTATTAGGGGGGTTAAAGACTTCAACACATAAGAGTTTTAGGAGACTTCAACACATGAGAATTCAGCTAAGACCATCTGGAAGCTCAGGCTTCCTCATGTCTCTACCAGGTTCTAAGCAGACTCTATTCTGAAGCCAAGAGATCAATCACAGCAGCCCCCATTTCTCAGAAGCCACATGAATGACTTAAAAAATTGATGATTTTCTGCCAAGAGCCAGAAGACCTAAGGGAGAGAAAGATTTTGACCACAAAATAAAGATCTCAGGTTTTTTAAACTCTTCCATGACAGAAACATGAGTTGAGAAAATACCCTAAACTAGAAAATCAAAATCATAGGAATAAAAGTGACATTTTAAATTTGAGGCCCCAACAAGGTACAAAGAGAGAGCTCAAAGGAGAACGGAACAGGAGTTGAAAACTGAGAACAGGGAGCCACTACTCCTTGGGAAAACTTAAATTGTGTCCTCCCTCTGTTTCAACACGGAACTACCCATGACAACACCGTCATCAAACCAAAAGAATAGAAATAAAATTGGCAAGGACAGCTTACACCTGATCGATGCAGATCTCCTCACGGTCAGAGAAGATGCTGGACAGGCTGTCAATGTCATTTATGAGTAAAACAAAAGGAGGCTCACCAGCCTCCCTATATTACCTGTGCACTCTGAACATTCCAGGTCTCCTCGCTGTTTGCACAGTTTGAGTCAAACAGCTCAGCCTCCTGAAATATGAGCCCTAGATACATTTCATCAAAGCCAGATCTTTCTGTGGCTATCCATAGCCTGTTAGAGCTGGAGAGGATATTTATTACACTCATCAAATTCAGTGTTCTCCAGGTAGCCCATGTGATGTGAACAGCTTTCTCAGAAGAGGGTTTGTAGTAAAAAAAGTTTGCAGAATGCAAACTTTACATGGTCTGTGGTTTGTTGTTTTTTGAACCCTACACACTCCTCAGAGCCTCACTGTTGCTAAAATGTTTCATACATTTTTATAATATTAATAGAACATATAATAAGTAGTATATAAACTTTAATATTTATCATATTAAATTTTATACATATCATATAATATATAATGTGATCTATTCATACATAGGTATTATATGTTAGTCGCTCAATCATGTCTGACTCTTTGTAACCCCATGGACTGTAGCGCGTCAGGCTCCTCAGTCCATGGAATTCTCCAGGCAAGAATACTGGAATGGGTTGCCATTTCCTACTCCAGGGGATCTTCCCAACTCAGGGATCAAACCCAGGTCTCCTGCATCGCAGATAAGTTCTTTACTGTCTGAGCCACCAGGGAAACCCCAGGTATTATATACATAAACTTTACTATTTTAGTTTGAATACTCCATGGAGTATAAAGTTTTTTTACAACTTTCCTGACTTTCCAAATAGGGAAAGGAGTACATGAAGGCCATATATTGTCACCCTGCTTATTTAACTTACATGCAGAGTACATGATGTGAAATGCCAAGCTGGATGAAGCACGATCTGGAATCAAGATTGCCAGGAGAAATATCAATAACCTCAGCTATGCAGATGACACCACACTTATGGCAGAAAGCAAAGAAGAACTAAAGAGCCTCTTGATGAAAGTGAAAGAGGAGAGTGAAAAAGCTGGCTTAAAACTCAACATTCAGAAAACTAAGATCATGGCATTCGGTCCCATCAGTTCATGACAAATAGATGGGGAAATGGTGGAAACAGTGACAGACTTTATTTTGGGGGGCTCCAAAATCACTGCAGATGGTGACTGCAGCCATGAAATAAAAGATGCTTGCTCCTTGGAAGAAAAGTTACGACCAATCTATACAGCATATTAAAAAGCAGAGACATTTCTTTGCCAACAAAGGTCTGTCTAGTCAAAGCTATAGCTCTTCCAGTGGTCATGTATGGATGTGAGAATTGGATCATAAAGAAAGCTGAGCACCGAAGTATTGATGCTTTTGAACTGTGGTGTTGGAGAAGACTCTTGAGAGTCCCTTGGACTGCAAGGAGATCCAACCAGTCCATCCTAAAGGAGATCAGTCCTGAATATTCATTGGAAGGACTGATGCTGAAGCTGAAACTCCAATACTTTGGCCACCTGATGCGAAGAACTGACTCGTTGGAAAAGACTCTGATGTTGGGAAAGACTGAAGGCGGGAGGAGAAGGGGATGACAGAGGATGAGATGGTTGGATGGCATCACCGACTCAATGGACACAAGTGTGAGTAAACTCCAGGAGTTGGTGATGGACAGGGAGGCCTGGCATGTTGCTGTCCATGGCGTCGCTAAGAGTCGGACACGACTTAGCGACTGAACTGAATTGACCCCAGAAGCACTGTTACAGAGACAGTTCTTAGAGCACCCTGAGAAATGCAGATGTAGTCCAATTGCCTCATTTAACAGATTAAGAAACAAAAAACACAAGATTGATGCCACTTTCCAAGGGCAGTGCCAAGATCAGGACATAAATATCCCAATTCCCAGTGTCCTTTCTTCTATGTCACCGAACTTTTTCCTAGTGAATACTGATCTGTGGACTTGGACAAAAGGCCTCTGCAGATAATCATTCAAGAAATCTGAATCTTTGAGTTTGAATGTAACTTCTGACATAATGATGTATTTAATCTTCATATAACATATACCAAATACTATACAAAATTTTGGATTTGGTCTATGAATGGAGTATTCAAATAAAGAAAATAATTTTTATGAATTGAATATATTTAAATTCTCACATCAATAAAACTTTTCCACAGGTTAACAGAGTCTGGTCAATACATATTATCACGAACAGTAGCTCACAAAAGCGTAAGCAAGAACATGGACAAAGGAAACCTTTAGAAACACCAAATTCTCCGCTAGAATATCTGTCTCCTTGTTTTCTGACCACTTATGAAAAACACAATTTCAATTTCATTTTTTCTTTCTGTAAGAATAGGAGTACCAAAGCAATTATCCTTCAACTAAAAATTTTTTTAAAAAAGCAATGAAGAATGAAAATGCTTGAATAAATAGGTATTTTAAACTTCTTAAAAAAAAAACAGAAGTACCAGCTACATACAGGATGGTCCATTAAACTGAATGTTAGAAAAACAAGTAGATTTTTAATATAAGCAGCTCTCAAATGTTTCATAAGATATACTTACACTATATTTTTTCTCTATATCTGGCAATTCTGCCTATGAAGAATACTCACTCTTGGTGAAAAGGCCTTCAGGAAAGTTACAGATAAATATGTCATTAGAAAGTAAAAGTTGAGACTTCCCTGGTGATCCAGTGGCTAAGAATCTGTGCTCCCCACCCAGGAGACCCAGGTTCAATCCCTGGTCTCAGAACTAGATCCCACATGCCAAAACTAAGACAGCGCAGCCAAATAAACATATAACAAAGTATAGCTTGAGAGTAAGGAAAAGCCAGAAAAGGCTCATTATCATGCAATAACTGAAGCTCATTTAAACTCAACTATCAGAGATGAGAGACTAAGGGATACATTTATGGATGAAATTACATTTCCTACATTCCCGATTTAAGTCTCAATGAAAACTACCAAAAGCCAACCTGTGCTTTAAAATGGAAGTCTGTATCTATGTCAGAGCAAACAAAAATTTAGGAACTATTCCGTACACAACCCATATGGATTAGTTTCTTTGTGTGTGATTATGAAAACTACCAAAAGCCAACCTGTGCTTTAAAATGGAAGTCTGTATCTATGTCAGAGCAAACAAAAATTTTAAGAACTATTCCGTACACAACCCATATGGATTAGTTTCTTTGTGTGTGATTAAAACTGTTCAATATGTGTCTGCTCCAGACTGTGGTGTCAGTCCTGAGCGCCAAGCCTGGCATATGTTAGCATTCAGGAAACTTGTGAATAAATGAATGAATGAACAGTCAATTCCCACCTCATTTTTACATTGGCACCACTGACCAACATTAAGGAAAGAAAACTAAAATGCTTTCATGACCCAGACTGGTAAGGTAAGAGGTGTGCTGCTGGGGAAATTCACTAACAGTCCAGCAGTTAGGATTCCATACTTCCACTGCTGTTGGCCCAGGCTCAATCCCTGGTTAGGGAACTAAGATCCTGCAAGCTGCACTGCGTAGTGAAAAGGAAAAGAGAGAGAGCGATGTCCTGCTGGAATATATTAAGGAGCGGTAGAGCACGCAGCAAACTGCACAGTGCTTGTCTCTCACCTGTGTGCAAACTCTGGTCAAGATAAGCAATACAGAGGGAAGAAAAGATACGGAGCTGAGCAAACAATTAATAAAAGCTGACCAAGTGTACTAAGAATCCAAAATTGAAAAGACCCTAAAATCTCATCACCACCATTGAGGGATAGGACTGCCTTGAAAGGGGTGAAATGAACTGCATGGGGATGAACAACAGTTAAAACCATATTGCTAAAATACACTGGAGACGAGTAGCATCCTCATTCCAGAAATAGATACTTATTTATCTATTTATGAACTATTTTTTTCTCTACTGAGTAATTAAAGATATAAAACTTACAGGTATTAAAGAATTATATCATTCAAGATGGACTTTAGTGTCCCAAGGGAAAAAAAATACCTTCCTATGAGAAAGTGATAAATTCCAAATATGAGAAGGCCATGATGAGAGTTAATCGCATGCTTAAGTCCAAAGCCAGATTTCAGTGTTCCTGGGCCAGATTCATCAAGAATCAGACCTTCTTTGAGGACTTGACTTGATAATTCACTGCTGATTTAGCTCCCTACTGTATTCCTGAAGTAGAAAAATGAGAGACCCAATGCAAGGTAACCACGTGTAGGGCTATCCTTAATTCACCCTGCCAGTGTACATCTCCGTCTTGTTTATTCTTCCTGGAAGCAGAAGCCAAGTCATGGGTAGGCCTGTGATAGGTAAAGAGGGATGGAGCAGAAGCAGGTAGGAAGAGCCTTAGTCCACAGTGCAGAACAACACCTGTGAAAAGAAAGAGGGAAGGCAGATTAGGTAGGAAGAGCCTTAGTCCATGGCGCAGAACACCACCTGTGAAAAGAAAGAGGGAAGACAGATTAGGGAGGAAGAGCCTTAGTCCACGGTGCAGAACAACACCTGTGAAAAGAAAGAGGGAAGGCAGGTTAGGTAGGAAGAGCCTTAGTCCATGGCGCAGAACACCACCTGTGAAAAGAAAGAGGGAAGGCAGGTTAGGTAGGAAGAGCCTTAGTCCACGGTGCAGAACAACACCTGTGAAAAGAAAGAGGGAAGGCAGGTTAGGTAGGAAGAGCCTTAGTCCACGGTGCAGAACACCACCTGTGAAAAGAAAGAGGGAAGACAGATTAGGGAGGAAGAGCCTTAGTCCACAGCAGTTTTGAGAAATTTCAACCAGACCGATGGCTGATTGAAAGTTGCGAGGTAAAGGAATCTTGTGTTAAGCAAACATGAGCCAACACTAGCAGCCTCCACCATGCCGGGTCTTGACTGGAAGCAGCCCAGGGGAAGCCTGGCCTCAGCATGAGGGCAGTGGAGTAAGCAGACCGGTGGCAGCCGGCGCTGTCCATCAAGCACACTCTCGGCCGCGGGTCCTCCTGATGCAGAGCTTCGCTGTGCACCTCCACTATGCCATCACAGACATATGCCAAGTGGCGCGGGGACTCTGGACAAATCATGTTGTATGCTGAGACATCTCAAATGTGACAAGATGTTAATGAAAACTTTGTAAAATGTATTAACTGAGGCACTGCTTTCTGAAACAGACCATGCAAAACATAATTTACCACTTGCTACATGATTCAGTGTCTTTGCTTAGAAGATTAATTATTAGACCCTCAGGTAATAACAATAATGTCCTCAGGAACCACTGGTGTGTATTAGCGCTTCTGCTAAGTGGTGTAAGTCTAGTTATTAGGCTGGTAACATTCCTGTCATTTTGTAGTTTCATAATCCCCCCATCGGATGACCATGTCACTGCTTTATTTATTTTTGGCTGTGCTGGGTCTTCGCTGCCACACATGGGCTTTCTCTAGTTGCAGTAGCAGAGCTCCTCTTCATGGCGGTGTGCCGGCTTCTCGATGCGGTGGCTTCTCTTGTTGTGGAGCAGAGGTTCCAGGCACACAGGCTTCAGTAGCTGCAGTGCATGGCTCAGCAGTTACGGTGCACTGGCTTGGTTGCTCCACGGTGTGTGCCTGGACCAGGGATGGAATCCGTGTCCCCTACACTGGCAGGAGATTCCAATCCACCATACCACCAGGGAAGACCTGGCACTGCTTTCCACTGTTAAATGTTCCTACCTCTACAAGTCCTCCTTCTTTATGGTACAATTTTGGTATAAAAATGTCCAATTTAATATAAAAATAGAAAGAATGGTATGAATGAGATTCCCGGATAATCACCAGCTTCCACAACTATTAACACTTGACTAATCTTGTTTCGTTTATAGTCCACCCATTTCCCCCTCCTCTAAAATATTCAGAAGCAAATCCCCAGGCATCACATTATTTGATTGTAAATATTTTGGTATATATTTACTGTAAATATATATTTATATGCATTTATATCTTTATAATATATTTTATATATCAATACAGTAAATAATATATTTCAGACTGTATATACTGTAAATATTTCAGTATATAGTTTTTAAAACATAGCATCATTATTTCAAAAGAAACATACTACCATTGTCAAGACATTTTAATAATAATTACTTACCACCAAATATCCAAATATTCATATTTCTCCAATTGGCTCATAAATTTCACATGTGCTTTTTCAACAAGGAGCCAAATTAGACCCACACATTGCTATTAACTGACATATCTTTTTTAATCTACATTTCCCCTCCCTCTCTTTTTCCTCTTCTTCCCTTGGTAACATACTTGTTGAATATAACAAGTCGCTTTTCCTGTAGTATTTCCACCTCATAGATTTTGCTGATTTTATCTCTGTGAATGCATTTTAAGGTATTATTCATTCCTCCTGTATTTCTTATACAAGGATCTACATCCTTGAGTAGATTGTCCAGTAGACTTACTGTAAATATATATTTTATATTTATGTTTATAATATAAATGCATATAAATATAAAATATATATTTACAGTAAATATATGCCATGGTATATATTGGTAGGCTCACAGGGAAAATATTCCAAACTTCTTGAAAGTCTCTCAGTTTGGCTTTAGGCTTTATACTTGAATGGAGTGTAGCTGAGTATAATACACCTTCCTCATTATTTTCCTTTTGCTACTTTTTGCAAATCACAAATTTGGATAGTAATTACCAGAATCAGGCTTCCAACCCATGTCTGTTCTGAGTATTTCTAGGTTTAGTCTTTTGGAGAGGAATCATACTACAGAGACACCTGATTGAGAGATACCAAAATTCTGATTCTCTCATTCACTCTTACCTTTTACAAGCCACTTAAATATAAATTATTCCAATTCCTCATCTGTAAAGCAAGGAAATAAGAACTAAGGTTTTCTCCTATTTCAACAAAGTCACATGAACAAAGACTATATGTCTTTCTCAAAAAAATTATTTCTAAGAATGAATTCATTCACGAGCTATAATCTGATCCCATCTTGGGTGAGAAAAACTCCATGTAGAATGCATTCAGGTGACCGCTACCACTGCTGCCACTGAATCTTAGGAGCCACAAACATAAAAGATGAAAGCTTAATGTTGAAAGCAATAATACAATTGAGAGTAATTTTTATTGTTTACAGTGAATTTGCTAAAGATGTATATTATTTTACCAAGCAATTTTATCATTAAAAGCTAATAAAATATTTTTACCTGCGAATATATATATTTTTTAATCTTGAGATTCAATTAACTTATTCATTTATTGAGATATGATTGACAAAAATATATATATTTAAATAGTATGTGATTTTTTGAAGATGTAAAACCTTATGAGTTAATATACATGTATAGTGAAATGATTATGATAATCAAGTTAACACACATTAATTTACACACACAGTTATCTTTGTGTGTGCATGGTATAAACATTTAAGATCTACCATCTTAGCAACTTAAAGCATACGATACAATATTGCCAAGTGTAGTCAACATGCTGTACGTTAGATTCCAGAATTTATTCATCTTAAACCTGAAAAATCTGTACCCTTTGACCAACAACTTCCCATTCCCTCCCACCCCCAGACCCTGTCAGCCACCATTCTACTCTCTGAGTCCTCTGAGTTCACATTCTCAGATTGCACACAAGTGAGAATAGGCAGTCTGTCTTTCTGTGTTTGGTGTATCCCACTTAACATAATGTCCTCCATGTTCATCCATGTCACCACAAATGTCAGGAATTCTTTATTTTATTGCTGAATAACATTCCATTGTAGATACATTTTATTTATCCATTTATCCACTGATAGAAATGTAGGTAGTTTTCATATCTTGGCTATTGTGAATAATGCTGGAAGGAACATGAGGATGCAGATACCTCTTTAAGATACAGATTTCATTTCCTTTGGGCATATATCCAGAAGTGGGGTTGCTAGATCATATGGTAGTTTTATTTTTAACTTTTTTAAGAACTTCTGTACTGTTTTCCATAATGACTGTACCAATTTACATTCCTACCAACCATGTATGAGGATTTCCTGTTCTCCAAACTCCAACCAGTGTTTGTTATCTCTTGTCTTTATAACCATCTTAACATCTTTGACGGAGAAGGCAATGGCACCCCACTCCAGTACTCTTACCTGGAAAATCCCATGGATGGAGGAGCCTGGTAGGCTGCAGTCCGTGGGGTCGCGAAGAGTCAGACACGACTGAGGGACTTCACTTTCACTTTTCACTTTCATGCATTGGAGAAGGAAATGGCAACCCATTCCAGTGTTCTTGCCTGGAGAATCCCAGGGACAGCGGAGCCTGGTGGGCTGCTATCTATGGGGTCACAGAGTCAGACATGACTGAAGCGACTTAGTTTAACATCTTTGAGGTAATATCTCACTATGGTTTTGATTTGCATTTACATGATGAATAGTAATAAGCACTTTTTCATATACCTATTTGTCTTCTTAGGAAAAATGTCTATTCAGGTCTTCTGCCTGTTTTCTAATCAGGTTACTTGGTTTTTACTATTGAGTTGTATGAAGTGAAGTGAAGTCGCTCAGTCGTGTCCGACTCTTTGCGACCCCATGGACTGCAGCCTACCAGGCTCCTCCGTCCATGGGATTCTCCAGGCAAGAATACTGAAGTGGGTTGCCATTTCCTTTTCCAGGGGATCTTCCCGACCCAGGGATGGAACCCAGGTCTCCCACATTGCAGGCAGATGCTTTAACCTCTGAGCCACCAGGGAAGCCTGGTGAGTTGTATGAGTACCTTATATTTCTTGGATATTAACCTCCTACTGGATAGATATTTGCAAATATTTTTCTCCCATTCCATAGGTTGCTTTTTCATTTTGTTCACTGTTTCTTTTGCTGTACAGAAGTTTGATGTAGACCCACTGCTGATTTTCGTTACTTGTATTTTTGATGTCATATCCAAAACATTGTTGCCAACACCAGTGTCAAAGGGCTTTTTCCCATGCTTTCACCTAGGGGTTTTATGCTTTCATGTCTTACATTTTAGTTCTTAATCCATTTTGAGTTAATTTTGTGAGTGGCGTAAAATGGGGGGTCCAATTTCATTTTTTTGCATGTGAATATTCAGTTTTCTCAACACAATTTATTTGTGTGTGTGTGTGTGTGTGTTTTAATTTTATTTTATTTTTTAAACTTTACATAATTGTATTAGTTTTGCCAAATATCAAAATGAATCCGCCACAGGTATACATGTGTTCCCCATTCTGCACCCTCCTCCCTCCTCCCTCCCCATACCCTCCCTCTGGGTCGTCCCAGTGCACTAGCCCCAAGCATCCAGTATCGAGCATCGAACCTGGACTGGCAACTCGTTTCATACATGATATTTTACATGTTTCAATGCCATTCTCCCAAATCTTCCCACCCTCTCCCTCTCCCACAGAGTCCATAAGACTGTTCTATACATCAGTGTCTCTTTTGCTGTCTCGTACACAGGGTTATTGTTACCATCTTTCTAAATTCCATATATATGCATTAATATACTGTATTGGTGTTTTTCTTTCTGGCTTACTTCACTCTGTATAATAGGCTCCAGTTTCATCCACCTCATTAGAACTGATTCAAATGTATTCTTTTTAATGGCCGAGTAATACTCCATTGTGTATATGTACCACAGCTTTCTTATCCATTCATCTGCTGATGGACATCTAGGTTGCTTCCATGTCCTGGCTATTATAAACAGTGCTGCGATGAACATTGGGGTACACGTGTCTCTTTCCGTTCTGGTTTCCTCAGTGTGTATGCCCAGCAGTGGGATTGCTGGATCATAAGGCAGTTCTATTTCCAGTTTTTTAAGGAATCTCCACACTGTTCTCCATAGTGGCTGTACTAGTTTGCATTCCCACCAACAGTGTAAGAGGGTTCCCTTTTCTCCACACCCTCTCCAGCATTTATTATTTGTAGACTTTTGGATCGCAGCCATTCTGACTGGTGTGAAATGGTACCTCATAGTGGTTTTGATTTGCATTTCTCTGATAATGAGTGATGTTGAGCATCTTTTCATGTGTTTGTTAGCCATCTGTATGTCTTCTTTGGAGAAATGTCTATTTAGTTCTTTGGCCCATTTTTTGATTGAGTCATTTATTTTTCTGGAGTTGAGCTGTAGGAGTTGCTTGTATATTTTTGAGATTAGTTGTTTGTCAGTTGCTTCATTTGCTATTATTTTCTCCCATTCTGAAGGCTGCCTTTTCACCTTGCTAATAGTTTCCTTTGATGTGCAGAAGCTTTTAAGGTTAATTAGGTCCCATTTGTTTATTTTTGCTTTTATTTCCAATATTCTGGGAGGTGGGTCATAGAGGATCCTGCTGTGATGTATGTCCAAGAGTGTTTTGCCTATGTTCTCCTCTAGGAGTTTTATAGTTTATGGTCTTATGTTGAGATCTTTAATCCATTTTGAGTTTATTTTTGTGTATTGTGTTAGAAAGTGTTCTAGTTTCATTCTTTTACAAGTGGTTGACCAGATTTCCCAGCACCACTTGTTAAAGAGATTGTCTTTAATCTATTGTATATTCTTGCCTCCTTTGTCAAAAATAAGGTGTCCATATGTGTGTGGATTTATCTCTGGGCTTTCTATTTTGTTCCATTGATCTATATTTCTGTCTTTGTGCCAGTACCATACTGTCTTGATAACTGTGGCTTTGTAGTAGAGCCTGAAGTCAGGTAGGTTGATTCCTCCAGTTCCCTTCTTCTTTCTCAAGATCACTTTGGCTATTCGAGGTTTTTTGTATTTCCATACAAATTGTGAAATTATTTGTTCGAGCTCTGTGAAGAATACTGTTGGTAGCTTGATAGGGATTGCATTGAATCTATAAATTGCTTTGGGTAGTATACTCATTTTCACTACATTGATTCTTCCAATCCATGAACATGGTATATTTCTCCATCTATTAGTGTCCTCTTTGATTTCTTTCACCAGTGTTTTATAGTTTTCTATATATAGGTCTTTAGTTTCTTTAGGTAGATATATTCCTAAGTATTTTATTCTTTGTGTTGCAATGGTGAATGGAATTGTTTCCTTAATTTCTCTTTCTGTTTTCTCATTATTAGTGTATAGGAATGCAAGGGATTTCTGGGTGTTGATTTTATATCCTGCAACTTTACTATAGTCATTGATTAGTTCTAGTAATTTTCTGGCGGAGTCTTTAGGGTTTTCTATGTAGAGGATCATGTCATCTGCAAATAGTGAGAGTTTTACTTCTTCTTTTCCAATTTGGATTCCTTTTATTTCTTTTTCTGCTCTGATTGCTGTGGCCGAAACTTCCAAAACTATGTTGAATAGTAGTGGTGAAAGTGGGCACCCTTGTCTTGTTCCTGACTTTAGAGGAAATGCTTTCAATTTTTCACCATTGAGGATAATGTTTGCTGTGGGTTTGTCATATATAGCTTTTATTATGTTGAGGTATGTTCCTTCTATTCCTGCTTTATGGAGAGTTTTTATCATAAATAGATGTTGAATTTTGTCAAAGGCTTTCTCTGCATCTATTGAGATAATCATATGGTTTTTATTTTTCAATTTGTTAATGTGGTGTATTACATTGATTGATTTGTGGATATCGAAGAATCCTTGCATCTGTGGGATAAAGCCCACTTGGCCATGGTGTATGATCTTTTTAATGTGTTGCTGGATTCTGATTGCTAGAATTTTGTTAAGGATTTTTGCATCTATGTTCATCAGTGATATTGGCCTGTAGTTTTCTTTTTTTGTGGGATCTTTGTCAGGTTTTGGTATTAGGGTGATGGGGGCCTCATAGAATGAGTTTGGAAGTTGACCTTCCTCTGCAATTTTCTGGAAGAGTTTGAGCAGGATAGGTGTTAGCTCTTCTCTAAATTTTTGGTAGAATTCAGCTGTGAAGCCATCTGGACCTGGGCTTTTGTTTGCTGGAAGATTTTTGATTACAGTTTCAATTTCCGTGCTTGTGATGGGTCTGTTAAGATTTTCTATTTCTTCCTGGTTGAGCTTTGGAAAGTTGTACTTTTCTAAGAATTTGTCCATTTCTTCCATGTTGTCCATTTTATTGGCATATAATTGTTGATAGTACTCTCTTATGATCCCTTGTATTTCTGTGTTGTCTGTTGTGATCTCTCCATTTTCATTTCTAATTTTATTGATTTTATTTTTCTCCCTTTGTTTCTTGATGAGTCTGGCTAATGGTTTGTCAATTTTATTTATCCTTTCAAAGAACCAGCTTTGGTTTTGTTGATTTTGGCTATGGTCTCTTTTGTTTCTTGTGCATTTATTTCTGCTCTAATTTTTAAGATTTCTTTCCTTCTACTAACCCGGGGGTTCTTCATTTCTTCCTTTTCTAGTTGCTTTAGGTGTAGAGTTAGGTTATTTATTTGACTTTTTTCTTGTTTCTTGAGGTGTGCCTGTATTGCTATGAACTTTCCCCTTAGGACTGCTTTTACCGTGTCCCACAGGTTTTGGGTTGTTGGGTTTTCATTTTCATTCGTTTCTATGCAAATTTTGATTTCTTTTTTGATTTCTTCTGTGATTTGTTGGTTATTCAGCAGCGTGTTGTTCAGCCTCCATATGTTGGAATTTTTAATAGTTTTTCTCCTGTAATTGAGATCTAATCTTACTGCATTGTGGTCAGAAAAGATGCTTGGAATAATTTCTATTTTTTTGAATTTACCAAGGCTAGCTTTATGGCCCAGGATGTGATCTACCCTGGAGAAGGTTCCATGTGTGCTTGAGAAAAAGGTGAAATTCATTGTTTTGGGATGAAATGTCCTATAGATATCAATTAGGTCTAACTGGTCTATTGTATCGTTTAAAGTTTGTGTTTCTTTGTTAATTTTCTGTTTCGTTGATCTATCCATACGTGTGAGTGGGGTATTAAAGTCTCCCACTATTATTGTGTTATTGTTAATTTCTCCTTTCATACTTGTTAGCATTTGTCTTACATACTGTGGTGCTCCCGTGTTGGGTGCATATATATTTATAATTGTTATATCTTCTTCTTGGATTGATCCTTTGATCATTATGTAGTGACCTTCTTTGTCTCTTTTCACAGACTTTGTTTTAAAGTCTATTTTATCTGATATGAGTATTGCTACTCCTGCTTTCTTTTGGTCCCTATTTGCATGGAAAATCTTTTTCCAGCCCTTCACTTGCAGTCTCTATGTGTCCCCTGTTTTGAGGTGGGTCTCTTGTAGACAACATATGTAGGGGTCTTGTTTTTGTATCCATTCAGCCAGTCTTTGTCTTTTGGTTGGGGCATTCCACCCATTTACGTTTAAGGTAATTAATGATAAGTATGATCCCGTTGCCATTTACTTTATTGTTTTGGGTTTGAATTTATACACCGTTTTTGTGTTTCCTGTCTAGAGAATATCCTTTAGTATTTGTTGGAGAGCTGGTTTGGTGGTGCAGAATTCTCTCAGCTTTTGCTTGTCTGAAAAGCTTTTGATTTCTCCTTCATACTTGAATGAGATCCTTGCTGGGTACAATAATCTGGGCTGTAGGTTATTTTCTTTCATCATTTTAACTATGTCTTGCCATTCCCTCCTGGCTTGAAGAGTTTCTATTGAAAGATCAGCTGTTATCCTTATGGGAATTCCCTTGTGTGTTATTTGTTGTTTTTCCCTTGCTGCTTTTAATATTTGTTCTTTGTGTTTGATCTTTGTTAATTTGATTAATATGTGTCTTGGGGTGTTTTGCCTTGGGTTTATCCTGTTTGGGACTCTCTGGGTTTCTTGGACTTGGGTGATTATTTCCTTCCCCATTTTAGGGAAGTTTTCAACTATTATCTCCTCAAGTATTTTCTCATGGTCTTTCTTTTTGTCTTCTTCTTCTGGGACCCCTATGATTCGAATGTTGTAGCGTTTAATATTGTCCTGGAGGTCTCTGAGATTGTCCTCATTTCTTTTAATTCGTTTTTCTTTTATCCTCTCTGATTCATTTATTTCTACCATTCTATCTTCTAATTCACTAATCCTATCTTCTGCCTCTGTTATTCTACTATTTGTTGCCTCCAGAGTGTTTTTAATTTCATTTATTGCATTATTCATTATATATTGACTCTCTTTTATTTCTTCTAGGTCCTTGTTAAACCTTTCTTGCATCTTCTCAATCCTTGTCTCCAGGCTATTTATCTGTGATTCCATTTTAATTTCAAGATTTTGGATCAGTTTCACTATCATTATTTGGAATTCTTTATCAGGTAGATTCCCTATCTCTTCCTCTTTTGTTTGGTTTGGTGGGCATTTATCCTGTTCCTTTATCTGCTGGGTATTCCTCTGTCTCTTCATCTTGTTTAAATTGCTGAGTTGGGGGTGTCCTTTCTGTATTCTGGCAGTTTGTGGAGTTCTCTTTATTGTGGTGTTTCCTCACTGTGTGTGGGTTTGTACAGGTGGCTTGTCATGGTTTCCTGGTTAGGGAAGCTTGTGTCGGTGTTCTGGTGGGTGGAGCTGTATTTCTTCTCTCTGGAGTGCAATGAAATGTCCAGTAATGAGTTATGAGATGTCTATGGTTTTGGGGTGACTTTGGGCAGCCTGTATCTTGAGCTCAGGGCTGTGTTCCTTTGTTGCTGGAGAATTTGCTTGGTATGTCTTGCCCTGGAACTTGTTGGCCCTTGTGTGGTGCTTGGTTTCAGTGTCGGTATGGAGGCGTTTGATGAGCTCCTGTCCATTACTGTTCCTTGGAGTCAGGAGTTCCCTGGAGTCAGGGTTTGGACTTAAGCCTCCTGCTTCCAGTTATCGGTCTTATTTTTACAGTAGTTTCAAAACTTCTCCTTCTATACAGCACCATTGATAAAACATCTACGTTAAAGATGAAAAGTTTCTCTACTGTGAGGGTCACTCAGAGAGGTTCACAGTGTTACATGAAGAAGAGAAGAGGGAGGAGGGAGTTAGAGGTGACCCGAATGAGATGAGGTGGAATCAATAGAGGAGAGAGTGGGCTAGCCAGTAGTCACTTCCTTATGTGCACTCCACAACTGGACCGCTCAGAGATGTTCACGGAGCTATACAGAGAAGAGAAGAAGGAGGAAGGAGACAGAGGTGGCCAGAAGGATAAAAGGGGGGAATGAAAAGGAGGGAGACAGATCCAGCCAGTAATCAGTTCCCTAAGTGTTCTCCACCGTCTGGAACACACTGAAATTCACAGAGTTGGGTAGAGTAGAGAGGGGTTAGGGAGGAGACACAGGCGACCTGGTGGAGAAAAAGGCGAGTCCAAAGGGAGAGAGAGCAGTCAAGCCAGTAATCTCGCTCCCTAGTGAAAAATGGGTCCTGAAGATTGGGTTCTTAAAGGTACAAAATTGGTAACAAATACATAAAAGCAAAAATTAAAAATCTAGAGTAGAGTTTGGAATTTCAAAAATACGATGTTAAAAAAAAGAAGAAGGAAAAGAAAGAGAGAAAAAATGAACAAAGAAAAACAAACAAGGTTGTGAAATTTATAAAGAAACTACAGGTACAAAATTGATAACTAATATCAAAAAGCAAAAATTAAAAATCTAGAGTAGAGTTTGGAATTTCAAAAATACGATGTTAAAAAAAAGAAGAAGGAAAAGAAAGAGAGAAAAAACGAACAAAGAAAAACAAACAAGGTTGTGAAATTTATAAAGAAACTACAGGTACAAAATTGATAACTAATACCAAAAAGCAAAAATTTAAAATCTAGAGTAGAGTTTGGAATTTCAAAAATACAATGTTAAAAAAAAAAGAAGAGGAAAAATAAAGAGAGAAAACAAACAAACAAACAAAAACAAGCAAGGTTGCAAAAATTATAAAGAAAATACAGGTACAAAATTGATATCAAATACCAAAAAGCATAAATTAAAAATCTAGAGTAGAGTTTGGAATTTCAGATATACAATGTTATATAAAAGAAGAAGAGAAAGAAACAGAGGGGAAAAAAAAGTCACAGAAATTATAAAAAAACTATAGGTACAAAATTGATAACATATATCAAAAAGCTAAAATTAAAAATCTAGAGTAGAGTTTGGAATTTCAAAAATACAATGTTGAAGAAAAAAGAAAAAAAGGTCAAAAAATTATAAAATATATATATATGAAGTTTGCTGAAGAAGAAAAAAATAGGGCCTTTTTTTTTTTTTTTTTTGCAAAGTTATAGGTTATAAAAGTGAAAATTAAAGGAACAATAGAGGACTTAAAATTTTTTTTTTAAAATTTAAAAAAAAAAGAAAGAATGATCGTAAAAATAGTAAAAATATATCTAGGACTTTCTCTGGTTTTGTTGTGAGTATTGTGGGTTCAGTTCATTTTTGGCTAGTTCCTTGGTCCGACTTATATTTCTCAAGATCTATAGGCCCCTTCCTATGTAGTCCGTAGTAACCACAGGGTTTTAATCTATTGCCTGTAGCTTCCAAGGCAGTTCCCTCTGTTATAGCTTCTTCTGTGCTGGTCTCTTCGGTGTCTGGTTTCCGCCCTGACACAAAGGGGACGGTGGAGGACACTTTTTTTTTTTTTTTTAGGCTCACTTGTTCAGTTGCGCTGTGGTGAGGGAAGGAGGGATGCTGCAAACAAATAACACTGGCGTGCGCTCGCAGTGCCTCAGCCACACTGGGTCTGCCCCCACTCACGGCGCGTGTAGCCTCCCTGCCCACACTGCTCGGGCTCTAGGTTGTTCCGCCGGGAACAATCCGAGGCCGGCCCTGGGCTGCATGCACCTCCCAGGTCCAAGCCGCTCAGGTTCAGGCACTCGGGTAGTCCTCAGAGGCGCAGACTCAGTTGGGCCTGCGTTTTGTCAACACAATTTATTGAAGAGACTATTCTTCCTCCATTGAGGATTCTTGGCTCCCCTGTTAATTATGACTTGACTATGTATGTTTGGCAAAAGGGATGGACACAACTTAGTGACTTAACAACAAAATGTATGTGTGGGTTGATTTCTGGGCTCTTGATTCTGTTCCATTAGTCTATACGTGAGGCACAGGCAGGCACAACTCCCGCAGATCAGGTAACAAATGGTGTTGCTGGCAGGGCCAAGGCCAAAGAAGGATGTAATCATACTTGCAGAGAAAGGAGCTGTTTCTGGGTCTAGCTGGGATGATGGCTGGCAGTTAAGCAGCCCGCGCCATGGGTTTGCCTTCTCAAAACAGCCCTCGTTGGTCTTTGTGCTTCAGTGGTATTTAACAGTCTCCTACCTCGATTCCAAATCCTCCACTAAGACACTCTTGCCCAAGATGGCTGCAAATTATGATTGCTGAGCAGAAATACAAATGGGGGACTCATGCCATCTTGCTGACATCACTCTGTAAAAGTATTATTTGCTAAAATTTTGATTTCACCTTTTAGAATTAGGTTGTGCATATGTGTGCCTTTCTGCCTGATTTAACATCTGTCCAGGTTTTACCCTAAGAAATCCTTTCAGGTCATGTTTATAAGAGATTCTAATCAAAATTTAAATAAGCATTCTTCATTAGTGAAACCAAGAACATGTTTCTTAACTTTTCTAAAACTTCTAACACAACTAAAACTTATATATACCAGAAAACAGAAACCTCTGCAGACTAGCATCATCTAAAGCAAATCTTTGAAGATGAGGGTAGGGCAACAACTGGGTAATGAACCATACAGAGCTGGCTTTGAGAGGCACTCCATTTGAAAAGAGCATTGTCAAGCTGACAGAAGCATTTGTCTTGGTAAATATTCTTCTTCATTCCTAAGGCATTCAACCATGAGAAGGTGAGCACAGACTAAAAGTCTCTAATGAATACTTGTAACACCCAGGCTGAAAGATTCTTGATCTATCTGCCCCTTGTGAAAAATGGCAAGAACTGGAGATGGGGGTTAAAAATGAGGGAGGCTTCCACTTCGAACCATGATGGGCCAGTCTGCAGCTAAAATGAACCTCTCACCAAGAAAATCTTTAAAAGATGAATAAAATACAGAAAACATCAAGTTGCAGGTATCAGAGAGCTACCAAGGCAGCCAGAACTCAAGGAACGTGTTACTGGAGAGAAACGAAGCCCAGAGAAGTGGCCTTAACATTCTGGGCCCCTTTTCCTTTAGGCATTTGATAATTCGTGTGATACACAGGCCAGAAGGGTTTTTTAATCCAAAATAAGGAGGGCATATGCCCCCAATTTATGTAATGATGCCAACCTAACTTTCATATTAAAATCTGAACAGAACATTGCAAGAAAAGTCTAGTATCCATCATGAACGTAGTTGCAAAATTGATTTCAATAAACCATGAATATATTAAAAATGTAATACATTTCAAGCTGTTGAAATTTATTCCAGGAATGCAACATTGTTCCCACGGCCAAAGAAAGAAAGTAAGGAGTGGGGAGGGAAAGAAGAAAGGATGGAAGAAGAGGGAGGGAGAAAGAAAAGAAAAAAGGGAGGGAGGGGAAAAGTCAAACAATTCACTACACTAGAAGAAGAAAAGAAAAAAGAAAGATCTTCTTGATAGATGTCAGAAAAAGCACTTGATAAAATTCATTATAGAATGAATAGAAGAATCTGACATTAGTTTGATATTAAGATTCATCCACAAAAATACCTACAACAAACATCATGTTCAACAGCAAAATATTGAAACCTCACCTCCTATGATCAGGAATATGATAAAACCCTCTCTCACCTCGTCTCCTCCACGCTGTAGTCTAGGTCCTTGGCTGTGCACAGAGGTAAGTAAAACAACAACCAAAGCATAAAAATGGAAAAGTAAATATTCCTGTGATTAGACACAGACCATACAGTTGTTTATCTGGCATATCCAAACATATTCCACAGAAAAACTATTAAAATGAATAAGTGAATCTAGAAAAATTGCTCATTAAAGTCAGAATGAAAAAGTCTCATCATTATCTACCAGGAAGAAGTAGAAAATGAGTTTTTTAAATGATAGTTATAAAAGCATAAAGAATACTTACAGATTACCCTAACAAAATGTATACAATACTTCACAGAAAACTGAAGACATTATTGAGAGAAAATGTAAAGGAGCTAAACAAATAGGACAATGTTTATGAATTTTATATATTAGAGAGATAATAATCATTTCTAAACTGATACGTTCATTCAATACAATCCAAAAAAAAAATCCCAGCTGTATTTTTATATTGTGTAAATTGAAAACTGATATTAAAATATGTATGCGAATTTAAAGTCCACAGATACTGAAGACAATTTTTAAAGTAAA
Source organism: Bubalus bubalis (assembly GCF_019923935.1). Lineage (NCBI taxonomy): Eukaryota > Metazoa > Chordata > Mammalia > Artiodactyla > Bovidae > Bubalus > Bubalus bubalis. Next base: position 2,763,245 of record NC_059174.1, on the reverse strand, counting down.
CAAAGTTGAAGGATTCACATTACTAGGTGTCAAGACTTGTTATAGGGAGGGAGGTTCAAGAAGAAGGGGACATATGTATATCTATGGCTGATTCATGCTGATGAATGACAGGAAGCAACACAATTGCTGCTGCTGCTGCTAAGTCACCTCAGTCGTGTCCGACTCTGTGCGACCCCATAGACGGAAGCCCACCAGGCTCCCCAGTCCCTGGGATTCTCCAGGCAAGAACACTGGAGTGGGTTGCCATTTCCTTCTCCAGTGCATGAAAGTGAAAAGTGAAAGTGAAGTCGCTCAGTCGAGTCCGACTCTCAGCGACCCCATGGACTGCAGCCTACCAGTCTCCTCCGTCCATGGGATTTTCCAGGCAAAAGTACTGGAGTGGGGTGCCATTGCCAATTATCTTTCAATTAAAAATAGATTTTAAAAAAGAATTTCTATTAAAAAAGACTTCTTATAGGAATGGATGATCACGAGGGAGGGGGCAGATGCACACCTCTGGCTGATTCACGTGGACATGTGGCAGAAACCAGCACAGTATTGTAAAGTAACTATCCTCCAATTAAAAATAGAATTTTTAAAAGACTTATAAAATTATAGTAATTAAGACAATGTGGCATGACACAAAGATAGAAAAATATTCCAATTAAATGGAATAGAGTTCAAAAGCATAGCTATATAATTGATAAACATGTGGGAACACTTCAATAAAGTGCTAGAAAGAAAGGTCCTTTCAATACAAGGAAATGTATCACTTGGATTTCAACATGGAAAAATTATTCTCAACCCCTCTTCATACAGTACACAAAAGCGTTCTAGAAGTCTTAAAAATCTAAACACTAAAGGCAAAATGATAAAGCTTTCATGATAAAAACATAGGGGAAAAATACTGATGAGCTTGGAATTATTTTCAAAAACATATGCCACAAATTACTCTTATCTAGAATGTTTATATGTCAGTGTGTGTATATAGGCTGTACAAAAAGACAGACAATGCAATAGAAAAAGTTAACATACACTTTACCTCCCTCTCCCCCCAAATAAGATATCCAAATGGCAAATAAATAAATGAATAGGTTAAAACCTCATCAGTTCAGTTCAGTCGCTCAGTCGTGTCTGACTCTTTGGGACCCCATGAACTGCAACATGCCAGGCCTCCCTGTCCATCACCAACTCCCAGAGTTCACTCAAACTCACGTCCATCGAGTCGGTGGTGCCATCCAGCCATCTCATCCTCTGTCGTCCCCTTCTCCTCTTGCCCCCAATCCCTCCCAGCATCAGAGTCTTTTCCAGTGAGTCAGCTCTTCGCATGAGGTGGCCAAAGTACTGGAGTTTCAGCTTTAGCATCATTCCTTCCAAAGAAATCCCAGGGCTGATCTCCTTCAGAATGGACTGGTTGGATCTCCTTGCAGTCCAAGGGACTCTCAAGAGTCTTCTCCAACACCACAGTTCAAAAGTATCAATTCTTCGGCGCTCAGCTTTCTTTATAGTCCAACTCTCACATCCATACATGACTACTGGAAAAGCCATAGCCTTGACTAGACAGACCTTTGTTGACAAAGTAATATCTCTGCTTTTCAATATGCTGTCTAGGTTTCATCAAGAATATACAAATGAAAATTAAAACCACAATGATATACCACTGTACACAAACTGGAAGAGCTAGAAATAAACAATACAAAAAATACTAGCATTCCTAAAGCTCTGGTGAGGATGTGAACAACTGGAGATAGCATGAATCACAGGAGTGTCAACTGGCACAAACACACAGGAAAACTCTTTAGCACTGTTGATAAATGAAAACTACTTTGTGTTTATTGCAGGACTGAACAAATGACAAAATACATAGATATTATTGTGAGTCCAGTTTCTTGCTATAGAAGAAGTAAGAAACAGGTACTGAATGAGCAAAGTCAAAGGATACTATTGAATGGACTGCAATTAGAAGCAACAGAAAAATATGCCTACAGCTGTTTCTAGTGAAGGACCCAAAGCCAGTGACACCCCAGAAGGACTGGATTCCAGGCCTCAGTTTCTAAATGCCACTCCTCTCTCGAGAAAATTGTGGGGTAGCCACCAGATGAGCCTGGAACACCTCAGCATCAGGCAAGAATCATGATTGGATGCTTAAGGTAAATTGGGGGAAAGATTTGGGGAAAAATGAGGACATTTACAAAGCATTTGAATATCTTCCAACACTTTTTAGCTAATTACAAAATAAAATAAATTTATAGTGGAAAAAATAGGTAACAACTTAACCAAGTAATCAAAATGAGGATCACAAAGAGGCAAAACATCAACAAAAAGATGCAGATGTAATTGCATGAGGACACATACACTTATGTGGTATTCAGTCCCAAACCTCAATCCATTCACGAGGAAACATCAAAGACACCCAAACTGAGGAATATTCTAGAAAATATCTGGCCGGTAATTTTCATGAAAGGACAAGGAAGGCTGAGGAACCCTTCCTGATCAAAAGAGACTACGGAGACATGACAATTAAATGTAATATGAGATCCTGAACTGGATCCTTTATTATAAAAATAGCTTTAAGAAGGATATTATGGAACAATTGATATACTTGGAATATGACCTATAGAATAGGCAGCAGTATTATTTGATGCTAAGTTTCCTGAATTTGATAACTCTACTGTGGTTAGCAAGTAAATATCTTTGCATACAACCTTCTTTCAAATGATTCAAAAAATATAATGTATATAACATATTGACCAAGTTCAGTCACTCAGTCGTGTCTGACTCTGCGACTCCATGAATCGCAGCGCACCAGGCCTCCCTGTCCATCACCAACTCCCAGAGTTCACTCAGACTCACGTCCATCAAGTCAGTGATGCCATCCAGCCATCTCATCCTCTGTCGTCCCCTTCTCCTCCTGCCCCCAATCCCTCCCAGCATCAGAGTCCTTTCCAATGAGTCAACTCTTTGCATGAGGTGGCCAAAGTACTGGAATTTCAGCTTTAGCATCATTCCTTCCAAAGAAATCCCAGGGTTGATCTCCTTCAGAATGGACTGCTTGGATCTCCTTGCAGTCCAAGGGACTCTCAAGAGTCTTCTCCAGCACCACAGTTCAAAAGCATCAATTCTTCGGTGCTCAGCCTTCTTCACAGTCCAACTCTCACATCCATACATGACCACAGGAAAAACCATAGCCTTGACTAGACAGACCTTTGTTGGCAAAATAATGTCTCTGCTTTTGAATATGCTATCTAGGTTGGTCATAACTTTCCTTCCAAGGAGTAAGCGTCTTTTAATTTCATGGCAACAGTCACCATCTTCAGTGATTTGGGAGCCTCAAAAAATAAAGTCTGACACTGTTTCCACTGTTTCCCCATCTAGTTCCCATGAAGTGATGGGACTGGATGCCATGATCTTCGTTTTCTGAATGTTGAGCTTTAAGCCAACTTTTTCACTCTCCACATTCACTTTCATCAAGAGGCTTTTGAGTTCCTCTTCACTTTCTGCCATAAGGGTGGTGTCATCTGCATATCTGAGGTTATTGATATTTCTCCTGGCAATCTTGATTCCAGCTTGTGCTTCTTCCAGCCCAGCGTTTCTCATGATGTACTCTGCATATAAGTTAAATAAACAGGGTGACAATATACAGCCTTGACGTACTCCTTTTCCTATTTGGAACCAGTCTGTTGTTCCATGTCCAGTTCTAACTGTTGCTTCCTGACCTGCATACAGATTTCTCAAGAGGCAGGTCAGATGGTCTGGTATTCCCATCTCTTTCAGAATTTTCCACAGTTGATTGTGATCCACACAGTCAAAGGCTTTGGCACATAGACATAAATAATAAATGGATGATTTGTTCATAGAAAATATACAAGAAATTTCTTTCATTTCAGTTACTCTTTTCTCTAACCCAATTTATTTCTTTCGTTTAATTTTAATTATTGCTTTTTCTGACTTTCTTTAATGCTTTCTTTCAAATTTTTCGTTCAAATCTATTCTCCCTTGGGACCATTTTAATTTATTAGCCATTTCTGATATCATCTGAGCCAACTCTAATGGACATTTCTTGTTTTTGTCCATTTTTGTTCTTAATTTTTGAATATCCCATTTTAGGTGTTTTCTTTTCAAATTCTCCATGCTATTTTGGGTTGCTATGGCACAGTTTTATCTGCTTCAGGGGAGATTTTTGCTGGCAATTTTTGTCAACTGAGATGTGTTGATTCTCAATTTCTGTTTTCTTCTTCCACTAATTTTGAATGGAGTTGGTCTCATTTTCATTTTTCTAGGCATTTCTAGGCATTGTAAAAAGTTCCTACAAGAGTCCCTCTCTGTCAATGTAATGAGTTGCACTTACCTCAATGATTGATATGTTTTTAGTAGTAATGAATGGGGAGAGAGACAGTTGATGTATTTTTTGAGCTTGGGTAAATTTCCCCATTTACCAGTACTTTGGCCACCACGAGAAAAGCCAACTCCTTGGAAAAGACCCTGATGCTGGGAAAGATAGAAAGCAGGAGGAGAAGGGGTCAGCAGAGGATGAGGTAGTTAGACAGCATCATTGACTCAGTGGACATGAGTTTGAGCAAACTCCAGGAGATAGTGAAGGACAGGGAAGCTTGGCGTGCTACAGTCCACTGCAAAGAGGTTTTGCAAAGGGGTTGCAAAGAGTCGGGCACAACTTAGCAAATGAACAACAAAAACAACTTCTATTTGCAGTATACTTTAAAAATAGTCAAAAGACACTACTCTTAACTGTAAACAATTTTTAAATATATATTAAATAATTAATAGGAAATCAAAGATGGCTTAATTTGAAAAGTCTTCAATCATTAATTACATGAAGAAGTCAATTTAATAGATGATTTGGAAATATCCCAGTTGACAAAATAAAAAGTCAGCCACAAAGCCTGGAACCTGGCACAGCACCTGACACAGTGTACCCCACACACAGGTGTCACATAAAAAATCAATATAAGAAAGAAACATCACCGCCCTGCTCAGAAACTTCTAACTGCTTCTCATCTCATTCCAAATGAAATCAAAGGCTCTTAAAATGGCCTAGCAAGTCCCCTCCGCCTCATTTCTCACTCCTGTGCCTGTGGTACTCATATCTGACCTCCTTGTGGCTCCTGGAATATTCCATGTGCACTTAGGCTATGCTGCTTCCTTGTCTCTATGCCTCGGGTTTTCTTCACCCAGATCCCTGCATAGTTTTCTCCCTCTCAGGTCTGCACTCGAACGCCAGCTCTTCAGGCAGCTTCCCTTCACCACTCTCTTTCGGTTTTCAACCTTTCATCCATACACCCTTCCCTGCTTTTTTCTCCTTTGCCTTTATCATCATTTAATGCATTATAATTCCCCCTTTTCATCTATTTTATTCCTTGTTTCTCAACACCAGATCACCCTTGAATATTGAGAGAATATAAACTCCAAGAAGGCAATAATTTAAGCCTGCATTTTTCACTCAGATCCCAGAGCATTATGCCCTCTTATAATGGCTACACGCATGAAAGAATTAATAAGTAAAAGGATAGATGAATGAATGACAACTAGAAGGTTGAGTCTGGAGAGTTGGAGAGAAGCCAGATGATGAGGTTATGGGATGTAGATCTTGTTCTAAATGCAATAGTAAGTCACCAGATACTCTCAGTGGAAAATGTTAAGAAAAAATTTATACTATTTTATAATTTGTAACACGAGTGACAACTAGGGGGAGCGGGGAGCAGGCAGTAGCCCAGCGTTGCTGGAGCCTCCAGTCAAGATGATGGCTGCAGAGCTAGAATGAAATAAGAAACTGTCAAACTGGTGTGATGCCATGGATGTCAATGGGAGAGACTGGTTCAAAGATGAGGAAATAGTGCTGGGCTGTTCCCTGAACATGGAGGGAGTGTAAGCTAAAGAAGTCTCATTGCATTTAAGGGCACGGAAGTCCTCACTTTCCTCAGCAGAAGGAGAAACTTCAAGGCTACTCACAGAAGACACAGTCTCGGGAAACCAAGCCGAGAATACCTGGGAAATCGATATTGCAGATAAGTTGGCTTTGAGAAGAGATGGCAATGGTTTTTAAATCAAAAGTATATTGATCGCACATGGAGGTTGGAAGGAAATGGCTGGCATATCAAATCCTGTTCCCTTCTCATGCCATCTTATAAACAACCCTCAGTCCAATTCCACTCTTGATTCTCCACAGAATGCCCTTGAGAAATAGGAAGTAGGTTAACCTTGCCTAAGTCACTCATTCTACTGTTTAACCCTAGCTTTCTGCACTAATGCCCTGAAATCCTAGGTAAATCCTCTAGACCACAGCCTATTTTGGGACCATAATCTCTTCTCACCGCAGGATCAAACCAACTGTCTCTTCAAATACAGCCAGGTTTTGTTTTGCCTTCTTAGTACATTGAATATAGTAGTTGACATCATAGTCTGAAAGGGTAATTGTATGTGATTATATTTCTCTAACACTAATTTCAAAAGCCCATATAAACCATAATTTGCTGTGTCTTTGCAGATGTTATCTTGTGTGGTTTATAATCCATTAATTATTATGTTGCTCAAATGTTCTTATAAATTTTATGGGTCTGCCTACATACCTCATTTGAAAGTTACTCTCAGGTATACTTTTTATAACCTTCAGTCATCTTCTTGAGTTCCAATGTTACTAGTTTTTACGAAAATGAAAGAAGAAAATCTGCAATAAACAATGGTAGAGGTGCTTTCGGAGAAGGCAATGGCACCCCACTCCAGTACTCTTGCCTGGAAAATCCCATGAATGGAGGAGCCTGGTAGGCTGCAGCCCACGGGTCACAAAGAGTCAGACACGACTGAGCGACTTCCCTTTCACTTTTCACTTTCAGGCACTGGAGAAGGAAATGGCAACCCACTCCAGTGTTCTTGCCTGGAGAATCCCAGGGACGGGGGAGCCTGGTGGGCTGCCGTCTATGGGGTCACACAGAGTCGGACACGACTGAAGTGATTTAGCAGCAGCAGCAGCAGCAGAGGTGCTTTACCTCTACCATTGATCCCTATACTTTCATATTTTACTTTCCTTGCCCATATTTTATGCTGTATTTGTTGCTTCCCAATTGTGCCATGTTAGGAAGCTGAACATTAATTAATTTGTCTCCCAATTGGAAAGCTCAATCACTGGAAGACATTTTCAATATCTACAATACTTAAATCATATTTTAATCAAATGAGAATAACATGTATGTCCTTTTTCTATCTTATTCACTCCTGTGCCTGTCACATACTAGGTACTTAAATGAGTATATGGTGTTATGAGTAAATGAGTGAATAAAACCATTTCACAAACTTTTGGCAGAATGTGCAGTGGTCTAAACGTCCTGATGTTAAAAGGGAAAGGAAATTACTCTGTGCATTTAGAGGTGTGGGATTTGTCAGTGCTCTCCTAGAGAAGTTTCTGAGATGATGGAAATGTTCTACATGGTGTTGTTCAATTTGGTGTCCATTAGCCCCCATCTATGGGGTCTCACAGAGTCAGACACGACTGAAACGACTTAGCAGCAGCAGCAGCCTATGACCAAGCTAGACAGCATATTAAAAAGCAGAGACATTACTTTGCCAACAAAGGTCTGTCTAGTCAAAGCTATCATTTTTCCAGTGGTCACGTATGGATGTATGAATTGGACCATAAAGAAGGCTGAGCGCTGAAGAATTGATGCTTTTGAACTGTGGTATCAGAGAAGACTCTTGAGAGTCCCTTAGGCTGCAAGGAGATCCAACCAGTCCATCCTAAAGGAAATCAGTCCTGAATATTCATTGGAAGGACTGATGCTGAAGCTGAAACTCCAATACTTTGGTCACCTGATGCGAAGAACTGACTCATAGGAAAAGACCCTAATGCTGGGAAATATTGAAGGCAGGAGGAGAAGGGGACAACAAAGGATGAGATGGTTGGATTGCATCACCAACTCAATGGACATGAGTTTGAGTAAGTTCCGGGAGTTGGTGATAGACAGGGAGGCCTGGCGTGCTGTGGTTCATGGGGTTACAAAGAGTCAAACACGACTGAGCGACTGAACTGAACTGAACTGAGCCACATTCTGCTACTGAGCATTTGAGATGTGACTAGTCTGAAAAACTAAATCTTAATCTGATTTAATTTTCACTAATTTGAAGAGCCACATGTGGCTACCACAGTGGACAGTGAAGCTTTAAGTGAATCACACATGCCCAGTCCCATCCTTTTGAAAACTAGAAGCATATTCTTGAGGTGTGCGTATTTGTGCTCAGTCATTTCATTCCTGTCTGACTCTTTGTGACCCTGTGGACTATAGCCCATGAGGCTCCTCTGTCCATGGGATTCTCCAGGCAAGAATACTGGAGTGGGTTGCCATGCCCTCCTCCAGGGGATCTTCCCAACCCAGGAATCAAACCTGTCTCTTAAGTCTCCTGCATTGGCATGTGGGTTCTTTACCACCTGGGAAGCCCCATATTCTTGATAGGCCCCTACAGTGTTAGAAATAAATTAATTCAAACACCAGTGTGAGGTGTTCAGCATCAGCCTGAGGCAGGAATGTAGTAGAGTTGGCTGGAGAAATACACTAACCACTACCACCCCCTCCAAACACACATACACACACTTCTACCTCTGTCATCCTACCTTTCCCTCAGGATGTTCAAAAGATAATGTTTCTGCAAGCCCTGGGACTGAGTCTTATTACTTTCAGTATATCCATTTCTTAGAGGGCCTGGTACAGAGTCGCCACTGAAGTGAATGCATATACAGCAATGCATTTATGCTGTTTTTTCATTTAGGTACAATTACGTCTATGTAGCACAATACCAAACATCACACATACATAGACATGACCATGATTAGGGTTTTCTCATATCCCAGTTTAACCTGGGCAATAAATATCAGGTTAAACTTACTATCCCAGTGTCCCCATTTGGATTCTCATCCTTTGATTCTCAAAAGTATCACTGTTTGAACTCTATCAAATCCCCATTCTTTATCAACTCTCCAGAGACATATATATATATATATATAAATATAATTGATACATTTTGGAATAGCCAATTTATTATTACTATGATTATTATTAAATTCTCCTTCTTGGTCTGATCATTTTAAATATACTTTAGAGGTATTTCTTGATTAACTACAGTATGTCCTGATGAAGTAAAAGAAAATAATGTTGAAGTATAAGAGCCATTCGGTTTCCATAAAAATTGAAGACTTGACTCAAGTCATAATTAAAAAGGAATTATGTACAAAATTAACACTGAATGGTGAAATTAAACCCTTATTGTCACCCCATGTTGTTGCAAAGAACACTAAAACAAGTTGAGAAACCACTTCAAAACCAGGCATGGTGTGCTTACACTTGAGGACACCCCTAAATCTGCCCATGGCCAAGTTACCTGGCAGATCAGACCAGAATTAGAATTCTTATGTTGAACATTATTCAAGCTAATTTGAAATGTAATTGCATAATCACATCAATATAGTCAAAGAAATGCGGTTTTTACCGACAAGGTATAATCATTTTCTAATTACCAATTAAGAACTCGCCACAGTTTATTAGAAATGGAGAATTACAGTATGTGAATTAACCCAGTTGCCCTCTGGAAGTCCTCGGGTGACAGAAATATGAATAATTCACTGTGAAACCCTGGCTGTAATTAGTATCCTGAAACCAAAATTCATGCCCCCATGCTTTCTACCCTCTCATCTTCAATACCAATTAAATTTATTTAATCCAAGTTCCAAGGGAGAATAATATTGATCCCAGTGGCTCTGATCAGTGTGTTTGTTGTAACTGCAAGTGAGGGGCCAACTTTTGTAAATACTAGTTGCTCAAAAATGGTCCATTTGCACAATGAAATTTAAAGTACAGCTAAGAGTTCCCAAGTAACCAGTTAAAATAGTTGCCTAGATGTATATGATGCCTGAATGCTGGATGAGCAGTCAGAACACCTGGATTCTAGCCTGAACTTCCCTCTCAAATTGTCTGAACCCCCAGGTTCCTCATGTACAGAATCAGCATGATTACTCCGAACTACGTATCACACAAGGTTAGAAGGGCTCAAACAAAGGAAATAAAGTGTGTGGAAGTGCTCTATAAAATGAGTCTCACTATACACACGCAGTCAAGTATTTTAAGTATTCTTTAAGTAGAACTATAGTGATAGCAGTCCTTCTCTAGGAATCAGCAGCTCAATGAAACTGGTAAGTGTCCCTTGCTAGCCTGAGGGGCATCTGTTTCCTCAGCCCAAGAAAGCTCTTTGGGAGACCTGTCTCTGCCTTTGGAGTTTCCAGCCCAGCCCTCCACCTCCCACCTCTAAGAGTGTCAAAAGTTGCCCCCCAAAATCCTGCTGGAAAGATCAGCTTTGTGTTTTCTGTATTCCCTATGCACCTCAATATAACAGGACATTTTGTTCTACCTCTCAAAACATTCTGACCAAAGCCCCTAGCTGCCATTATATGCCCAGATCAGTGCAAATTTCCATGGGAAAAGTCCCTGCCATAGTTATTGCTTGCTACTGCAGTCCCTGCCTGACCAGGAAAGGCCACTGGTTACTCTCTCCCCCAAAATAGGACTGCTGTCTGTGTAAGTTCCCAGGTCACACCCAGAATCAGGACATGCCCCTCCCTCAAATTTAAAAGAAAAAAAAAGCTGGAGATCACTATCTCACTTCTCCTCCCTGGAATTTTGGTTCCTCTAATCCCTGTGCCCCCACAGCTCTGATATTTTCAACAACAACAAAAAAATTATTTTTTAAGGCTTTTTTTTTTCCGATACACACTTGCCTGCTGTGTCCTGTTACATCGTTCCTGGGGGTGGAAGTCATATCAAGATCTTTTTGATTCTGTACTAATGAATTTTGCACACATCCTTTAAGGAAGTTTTAAAAATTAAACCTCAATTTTACTTAAATCTTGAGGCTCCAATTTTCTCCAATGAATGGTATATTTAACCTTGAATCCTAATTGATGGTTTTTTCAGAAAATGATATTATTTCAACAGATTCTCTAGCACAGGTACAAGGAGATTGACACCAGAAGTGTTTGGCATCAACACTGTTACATCACATGGAATGGCCACTCATGGGATCACCTATAAGGTTCTTTTTGACCTTGACTCAGAAAAAATATTAATCATAGGATTATATTGAGATTATATGATAACTTTTCCAAAGAAGTGAAAATAAAATTGAACACATTGCTTATGCATTATTAAGTATTGTGTGGTAATTCCCTCCATACATCTAATAAAGAAATATATGTACAGAGAGGTAGAGTAAATTGCCCAAGAGTACAGAATTACCTGATGGAAAGGTTTCAAAATAAATTAACCCAGATTTCAAGGTTGTCCTTCTTAGAGGACTGACTCCTACCTCTATCTGATGGCAATAAATGTCCCTCCCCCCAAAATTAATAATTCAATCCTTCTAGTGTGAATAAGTAATGGCTTTTGGTCAGTCCTATCAAATTATTAATTTTAAAACTCTAAGTATGATCAACAAAAGAGACGGGTAAGAAATGTTTGAACTTAGTAGTAAGTCAGATGAGTTAAAACCCGGAAACCACGAGAACATTCTCTAAGGTGCTAAAGCACTTCCCACCAATTGAGAATGATGAAAAATGCACCAATTCATAAATAATTACTAATACAAAGAATCCCTCGTCTTTAATGTTGGGAGCATATTTGAAGAGGACACAGATGAATCCGTGTGGGATGCCCGTGGGCAGAGACACAAAGGCACCTCAAGTAGCTACAGACACGCAGGGAACCAATGGCACACTTAAACAGCCTCAAGTGCTGCCCTCAGTACAGCTACTTATTTAATGAGATCAAATGAATTCCAGGTCATGATAAAAATAAATAAATAATGCTCTTCACTTTGTATTATCTAGAAATTTGCTTGTGGAAATATCACAAAAGAAAACCAGGTAACACAGGCTTTAATTCCAGCTTTGTCAATAGCTAGTTGGGTGAATGTTACCAAGTCTGGATTTTTTTTTTTTTGGTCTGTTTATTTGTTTGTAAAGTAGGAATCATGTACACATTTCGTACTTGCTGTGTGAGATGCAGATGAGAGCAAATCTGAAACAACTTGTGAACTCCATACCACTACCTATAAATAACACATTAATATAGGAGAAACGTGTTATTTTTTTTTTCATTGTTGAGTAATGAGTAATGAGTATAGGAGAAACGTGTTATTTTTATAGAATTGTACACCTGTCCAAAACCAAGCCACTTTCATTTGTGATTTTTTTCCTCCTCTGTACTACAAACGTACAAGTAGGAATAAAATCAAATGGCATACAGAGATTTTTAATGAGGCTGGTCCCTCCTGCCAGCTCCTCTTTTCCTGGCGAAGAGAGAGTTCCCTTGGCTAACACCTGGATTTAAACATTTCACTAATAGCAGAATAACTTGTTTGTAGGTAACTAGATCAGCTATGCGGAAACACCTACTTGAGAGGGATATTACTGCTTTATGTTACCACCAAATGTAACTAAAGTCCTTACAGAAACCACTGTTAGTCTCTGTTGGAATAACAAAGGGACATCAGAATACTGAGAAGATAAAAGAGAGCTGAGGTAGTTGGCAGCTAAAAATAGATCCTGCTTCATTGCAAATCTGCGCAAAACAAAGCAGCACAAAGGTAAGAATGCTGAAAGGCATGGACGCAGTAGCAGCCCAGGGCTTTGGGTGAGGGGCCAACGTAGCTTTACTTTTAGGTTCTGCTAACAACTGGCATGAATTACCTCAGGACAGAGTTCAAACCATAAAAACCTAGCACCTTTTCCTCACTAAGTGGACTATTGAAGTTTTACTGAAAACCTTACCTGTTCATCGCATGCTAGTTATTCTGCCTTTAGAGTCTCAGACAGACCCAGAAGTAAGGCAAAAAAAAATTTTTTTTCTTCAGGAAAATTACTTTGATATTAGGCAAGAAGATAAAAAGTCAATTCATATGACTGTATGCTTATTTGTGATTATCAAAATAAAGTTAAAATGGTTTATTTCTGAGGCAGACATTCTCTGATATTTTATTCTCCAAGCCTTATAAATTAGAATCAGCCGTCTGGGTTTGGTGTCGGAGCTTGTGTGTGTAACTTCCTGGTGGGAGAACTTAACTTCTGAAGCTCATCTTTCCAACACAGACTTTGATGCCCACAGGGCTTGTGAGGGTGCCAGGCTGAGCTGTGACTTGGAGGCCAGTCACCCCGGAGCCTCCCAAACTTGAAGTGGCACTTGGTGTGAATGAAAAATAAATGCTTGCTCTTTTAGGCCACTGGAATTTGGGGACCGCCTAGCTTTGCAGCTGGTTCTTAAGGGCATCACCGCTAAAATCTTTAAAATCTTATTCTTAGTACAGGCTTGGCTTAGGAAAAAAGCAGTAAGGAAAATTATATTACAAGCTGGTAAGATGGCAAGCCATGTAATAAAGTAGCAAATTATTTGGTAAACAATCATGTCTGACAATTTTTGAGACAGTTCGTGTACCTCATCTTATTGTAGCTCTACAGAAAGTAATTGGAAAACAGAATACTAAAAGCATGAGTTGGTTATTACTGGATGCATTTGACAAAGTGCTGTAGGAGATTAACTCAGAAAAGAATTTCCATTTGTAAGCAGGAATAAAAGGGAATAGAGAGAGTCCAAAAATTCTCCAGTTTGCACGTCAGAAGAGGCAGCAGCCCCACATCCCTAGCTCTGAAAGGTGAAAGTATAAAAGCCTTTGTTCCCTCATTTTGGCCTTATGTAGTTTTCCCACATACTGACCAAATACAGCATCTGTCATCGCAGATCATTCCCTCAAAACACCTCCTTCACTTGGCTTCACCCTGCTTTCTTGCTTTTCCTCCCTCCTCACTGATCAATCGTTTAGTTCGCTTTATAGTTCGTCTCCATCTCCCCGACCTCTGGACTCTGCAGGGCCATCAGACTTTGCCCACGGGCATTTTCCACATCCGTGTGTACACTCTCTGCTTGGAGACCTTCCACATGTGCATGGACAATTCCCAGCTTCTGCTCCAAATTCTAGCTGTCTATTGACATTTCTGCTTGGGTTGCAAAGAGACCTCTCAAACTTTCTGTGTCAGAACTGGATCAGATCAGATCAGTCGCTCAGTCGTGGCCGACTCCTTGCGACCCCATGAATCACAGCACGCCAGGCCTCCCTGTCCATCACCAACTCCTGGAGTTCACTCAGACTCACTTCCATCGAGTCAGTGATGCTATCCAGCCATCTCATCCTCTGTTGTCCCCTTCTCCTCTTGCCCCCAATCCCTCCCAGCATCAGAGTCTTTTCCAATGAGTCAACTCTTCGCATGAGGTGGCCAAAGTACTGGAGTTTCAGCTTTAGAATCATTCCTTGGTCCAAAGAAATCCCAGGGCTGATCTCCTTCAGAATGGACTGGTTGGATCTCCTTGCAGTCCAAGGGACTCTCAAGAGTCTTCTCTAACACCACAGTTCAAAAGCATCAATTCTTCGGCGCTCAGCCTTCTTCACAGTCCAACTCTCACACCCATACATGACCACAGGAAAAACCATAACCTTGACTAGACGGACATTTGTTGGCAAAGTAACTTTCCTTCCAAGGAGTAAGCATCTTTTAATTTCATGGCTGCAGTCACCATCTGTAGTGATTTTGGAGCCCAAAAAAATAAAGTCTGACACTGTTTCCATTGTTTCCCCATCTATTTCCCATGAAGTGATGGAACCAGATGCCATGACCTTAGTTTTCTGAATGTTGAGCTTTAAGCCAACTTTTTCACTCTTCTCTTTCACTTTCATCAAGAGGCTCTTTAGTTTCTCTTCACTTTCTGTCATAAGGGTGGTGTCATCTGCATATCTGAGGTTATTGATATTTCTCCTGGCAATCTTGATTCCAGCTTGTGCTTCATCCAGCCCAGCGTTTCTCATGATGTATTCTGCATATAAGTTAAATAAACAGGGTGACAATATACAGCCTTGACGAACTCCTTTTCCTATTTGGAACCAGCCTGTTGTTCCATGTCCAGTTCTAACTGTTGCTTCCTGACCTGCATATAGGTTTCTCAAGAGGCAGGTCAGGTGGTCTGGTATTCCCATCTCTTTCAGAATTTTCCACAGTTTATTGTGATCCACACAGTCAACGGCTTTGGCATAGTCAATAAAGCAGAAATAGATGTTTTTCTGGAACTCTCTTGCTTTTTCCATGATCCAGTGGATGTTGGCAGTTTGATCTCTGGTTCCTCTGCCTTTTCTAAAACCAGCTTGAAGATCAGGAAGTTCACGGTTCATGTAATGCTGAAGTCTGGCTTGGAGAATTTTGAGCATTACTTTACTAGCGTGTGAGAGGAGTGCAATCGTGCGGTAGTTTGAGCATTCTTTGGCATTGCCTTTCTTTGGGATTGGAATGAAAACTGACCTTTTCCAGTCCTGTGGCCACTGCTGAGTTTTCCAAATTTGCTGGCATATTCAGTGCAGCACTTTCACAGCATCATCTTTCAGGATTTGAAAGAGCTCAACTGGAATTCCATCACCTCCACTAGATTTGTTCGTAGTGATGCTTTCTAAGGCCCACTTGACTTCACATTCCAGGATGTCTGGCTCTAGGTGAGTGATCACACCATCTTGATTATCTGGGTCGTGAAGATCTTTTTTGTGCAGTTCTTCTGTGTATTCTTGCCACCTCTTCTTAATATCTTCTGCTTCTGTTAGGTCCATACCATTTCTGTCCTTTATCGAACCCATCTTTGCATGAAATGTTCCTTTGGTATCTCTGATTTTCTTGAAGAGAATCTCTAGTCTTTCCCATTCTGTTGTTTTCCTCCATTTCTTTGCATTGATCGCTGAGGAAGGCTTTCTTATCTCTCCTTGCTAGTCTTTGGAACTCTGCATTCAGATATTTATATCTTTGCTTTGCTCCTTTGCTTTTCACTTCTCTTCTTTTCACAGCTATTTGTAAGGCCTCCACAGACAGCCATTTTGCTTTTTTTGCATTTCTTTTCCATGGGGATGGTCTTGATCCCTGTCTCCTGTACAATGTCATGAACTTCATTCCATAGTTCATCAGGCACTCTATCTATCAGATCTAGGTCCTTAAATCTATTTCTCACTTCCACTGTATAATCAAAAGGGATTTGATTTATGTCATACCTGAATGGTCTAGTGGTTTTCCCTACTTTCTTCAATTTAAGTCTGAATTTGGCAATAAGGAGCTCATGATCTGAGCCACAGTCAGCTCCTGGTCTTGTTTTTGCTGACTGTATAGAGCGTCTCCATCTTTATCTGCAAAGAATATAATCAATCTGATTTTGGTGTTGACCATCTGGTGATGTCCATGTATAGAGTCTTCTCTTGTGTTGTCAGAACTGGATACACCCCCCACAAATAAAGACATGCCTCATCCCCCAAAACTGCTCTTTCAACAAGCTTCTCATCTGAACAAGTAGAAATCCCATCCCTCTACTTTCAGTGCTATAAACCTCGGTGCCTGCTTGTCTTCCCTCCCTCACAGCCCGCATCCAATCCATTACCAACCTAATTAGATCTGTTTTTCCAAGCACATCAAGAGGCTGACCCCTTCTCACCACCTCTTCCATTAACACCTCAGTGTTAGTGCCCCCAACTTTTTCCAGAATTACTCCCATAGTTTTCTAACTCTTCTCCCTACTTTCTCCCTTACCCTCCACCTAGAATCTATTCTCATCACAGCCTATGGATGCATTTAAAACACAGGTCACAGCATGCGACTTTCCAGGCTCAACACTCTGAAATGGTTCCCACATGACTCAAAACAGCCCTCTCAGTGACCTACAAAAGTCGGACTTCACCATTTACTCTTTTTTTTTTTTCACCATTTACTCTTTACTCCATCCTTTGTTCCAGCCACAGTGGCTCCTTACTTTTCCTCGAATATGCCAAGCACACCCCCACCTCAGGGCCTTTGCAACTGATTTTCTCTTTACCTGGAATATGCATCCCTCTTTCAAATTATTACTCAAATGTCACCTCCTTTTACCTATTTCTTTCACTGTGGTGTCCCCAGGACCCACAGGAGAGTTTTGGGTGCACTGCAGACCCCCATTATCCTTGAAAGTCTAAACACAGATACTGAGTTGATACCGAGGATCAACCCTTTTTCTCAGTAGATTCAAAAGATGTTAGCTGAGAAGATAGCAGAGACTGAGTGCAGGTCCCTCACAACTAGATAACATCCCGAGACAAGAGAGCTTGCCCAGGAGTGCAGGGTCTGTGGGCGAAAGAACAGACTCTGCCCTGGAAGCCGTGAGTCCAGGGCTTTCCCGCTTCACTCAGAACACTACACACACACACACAGATGCACACACACATATCCATATATGTGTATACATGCGTGCGTGCATGCTAAGTCACTTCAATTGTGTCCAGCTCTTTGCAACCCTATGGAGTATAGCCCACCACGTTCCTCTGTCCATGGGATTCTCCAGCCAAGAATACTGGAGTGGGTTGCCATTCCCTGCTCCAGGGGATCTTTCCGACCCAGGGATCAAACCCAAGTCTCCTGTGTCTCCTGCATTGCAAGCAGACTCTTTACCTCTGAGTCACTGGAGAAGCCCATATGTGTATACACGTATCAGTTCAGTTTAGTCGCTCAGTCATTTCCGACTCTTTGTGACCCCATGAATTGCAGCACGTCAGGCCTCCCTGTCCATCACCAGCTCCCAGAGTTCACTCAGACTCACGTCCATCGAGTCGGTGATGCCATCCAGCCACCTCATCCTCTGTCGTCCCCTTTTCCTCCTGCCCCCAATCCCTCCCAGCATCAGAGTCTTTTCCAATGAGTCAACTCTTCGCATGAGGTGGCCAAAGTACTGGAGTTTCAGCTTTAGCATCATTCCTTCCTAATATGTATATGCGTATATTCACGTGCGTGCACATACATGTGCGTGCCTAACTGGTTTCTAAAAACCTTAAGAACCAACTTGCCCTGAGTGACCCTGCAACAGCAGGCAGTAGCACCTGTGTCCTTGATAGCTTTTTAAACTCAGTATAGAGGCTGTAATCAGTGACATCTAAAAACACCTACTTTTCCTTCCAGGACTAAAGAACAGATAACTATTTTGCATTCCAGCACTGGTTTCAGAGTTCCATACAAAGATAGCATCTACACCCTTGGCAAATAACACCGTCTGGATTACCTTAAACATGTCACAAAGCCTGATTTGGCTCAGCAAATCATCTACTAACGACCCCACTTTCCCTGCAGTGTTTTTTCCTGACACCAGGAAACGCAGTCTTCCTAATGTTTCCAGATTCCCCAGACTCATGTTTTAAGATGTTTTTGCAAATTGTCCTGCACTAGTTTTAAAGTTAGATTTCCATTTCAGTATTCATGCTGCAGTTTAAGGAAAACTAAATCCTCTTACAAATCATGTGTCAACAATCCAAACAGACCATCGTGGCTGAATGTAAGCAACCCAGAAAGATAAGTAAAGTGTACGCTCCTAGAATTTAGTCAAACCGCTAACAGCATCTCGTAGATGATATGCTCTGATAGACAGGTACTTAACGTTGTTTGGAAGATCTCAATCTTCAGCCTTATCTTTTTTGCTAATAGACTCCCTCACAATAAAAGAGGAAATAGAATTCAGAAATAAAGGAGACATTTTAGTTGCTCCTTCTCTTGCTGTTCATCATAGGTGCTTTTCCTTGCTGCCAGCTCAGTACGTATGTAGGTTTAATGTACTTGGATATAGGTAAATGCAGACACAGGTGTGTTTTTCATCAACTAGGGCACTACCTGGGGAGATGCTGTCCAGCCAAGCTGACCAAGCCAAAGTCCATCCAGCTGTGCTGGCCATCCTGCATCTGAATCCCCCTCTATACACTCTTTGCTGTGAACACTGCTGTGTGGGAGTCGGTCACCTAGAAATGCACAGCCTTCGCAAGCAAGGGGAAATAAGCAAACCTCACTTGCACCCTGTACTTGGTGTGGTATATGCCCAATGTGCTGTGCGGCCAGTGTGAGGAAAGCAGGACAGACTCCATCTTGAAGCCTGTCATCCGTCCTAAAGACAGGATTCGCACTGGGCCTGAACCCTGCCCAAGAATGAGGAAACCATTGCTAGTGAAAACCAGGTTTCCTGGAGACTTCCCTCCCTACAGATGGCAAATGGAGATTGTAGTTGAGGTCAGGCTGCCCCTGTTAGATTAACCATGGAGACATCCCCCCTTTTGTATAATCATTGTTCCTCACCTTGAACCTTAATTGTTTGTTCTCCTAGCACCTACTTGTTATAAAACTCAGTCATATACAACAAAGAGGTTGCTAACAGGCAACCAGTCACATAGTGGGGGGGTATAAAACTGGGCGTCTCAGAAACATCAGGGTCCTTGTTGGAAACGGATTCCCCTTGGATCCGCTGGCATAATAAACTTTACTCCACTGTCTTGAGTGTCCTCCGAGCTGTGTTTTACGACTCTATATCCTACAACATACTCAGTGCCAAAGAAGAAAATGGGGTGCGAATATCCATTTGTCCCAATTCAGGGCTCCATTAGGGTAATTATAAACCAGTGCCCCTGGTGTGAATGGAATACATGACACTCAAAATGATGCTCATTTGGGGGAACCATTATATTCATTTTACAACCACCCCATCCACATAAAGAAAACATCCTTCCTCTTGCTAGTCTGAGAAAACAACCCATCAAACTCTCCCTCAGTTGAACCAGGGAAAACATTTTACTCTAATATGCGGTCTGGACATCTTCGCCTGTAAAGCTTTAATATTTTCCTGTTGTGTCACTCATGCACTGCTGGCCTCCGCACCCTTGTGTGTCCCTTTGTCATATCAGGGCCATGGCAGCTCCTCTTGTAACAACCCATACCGAGCTGGAGCAAGTTTGGAGAAACAAACAGATATAGCTGGCAAACAGGAATTGGGAAGTTCATTTTCTGTGAGTTAGTGAGATCCATGTAAGGCTTTATTTCCTTTTTACTACTCGCATGTTTTACCTATCAAACACAAAATGGGGGAACTTCCCTAGTGATCCAGCAGCTAAGACTCCATGCTCCCAAGGCAGGGGGCCTGGGGTTTGATCCCTGGTCATGGAACTAGATCCCACACGCTGCAACGAAAAGATCCTGCATGCCACAGCTAAGATCTGGTGCAGCCAAATAAATAAAAATCAGTAAATATATTTTTAAAAAACACACAAATTGGTTTGCTGCCTTTCTTTGGCAGCCAGAAGGAAGTTAACATACAAGTAACTCCATTACTTCACTGCCTTTGCCTATATCTCTAATGATTGATCCAAGGAGAATTAGTTCTGGGGACATTACTAGACAGGGTCCTAGGCAGAACCATCCCCTCAATGGTCTCTCTCTCTTTGGGTGTTTGCCTTTTTTAATTTTATAGACCAGCCAATCCTCAAAGAAAAACTCCTTCAGAAATGAGTGGGCTTTTTTCCCCATGGACCCTGCAATGTTCTGCAGCATTTTAAAGACATTAAACCCCTGGCTCCTATTTATTATGACTTATTCTTACACATGGGCTTCCCAGGTGCCACTGGTGGTAGAGAAGCTATCTGGAATGCAGGAGACATAAGAGTCAGCTTCAATCCGTGCGTCGGGAAGACCCCCTGGAGGAGGGCCTGGCCACCCACCCCCGTATTCCGGCCTGGACAATCCCCTGGACAGAGGAGCCTGGCGGGGTCCATGGGGTCGCAAAGCATCAAACGTGACTGAAGCGACTTAGCACGCATGCACACGATCTTATACATATGGAAATAGTACCTCCAATTAATTCTAGTTCCTTAAAGACATTTGGGCATTTTGTTCCCATAATATCTTCTTCAGTGCAGAGTATTAGGTAGGAGTTACATAAATATTGAAAGAATGAAGGAATGAGTGAATGAGTGAACAAAGTGTGTCTTTGTCGACTCCTCAGATGTTCTATTTTTTGTTTTCTTCAGGGAATACTCTGCTTGACTCACTGTGAGTGTGTGTGTGTGTTTCTGTGTGAGTGTGTGCATATAGCACACATGTACATGTAAATTAGTCCAATTTTTACCTCCTGGTATAGTCTGGTTCGAATCTTCAAGACTCTGTGCATCTTCTCTCAAGTGGCAGCTTGCCAGCCTCTTCATTTTCACCCTGAGTTCCAACCACCCCCTTCCAGAGTCATGACCCAGCTTCTTCATAGGGCCCAAAAGCAGAGGAAGTCGAGTCCTGGATAACTGTTAAATAAGGAGAGTGAAAGCAAAGGAAAGCATGAGACGGCTATGAAATTAGTTCCTATACAACTTTCATGACATGCAGCCGCCACTACATCGACACTTTTCCATTGTACAGCCTCTTTATCCCCAAATGATTTTTCTAGCCATCCATTAATTAACGTTCACAGTGTTTTAAGTCATATCACTTGTTTCATTTTGTGCTATCTTGAAAGCTGTCATATGAACGAAATACTGGAGTTTCAACAGCCATATTTCTGAAGCAGTTTGAGCCAAGTCTCAATTTCTCACTTCCAGAATTGTATCCCTATTAATAAAAGACACACATCACAAGAATGGAGTTGGGAGAGGAGACACACTTCTATTCTTTCTGTGTCGAAACAAGATTCAGAGTCCTTTAAAAAAATGAGAAAGGACAAAATGCTCAGGTGTGAAAACTCAAAATATTTTTATTCCCAAACAAATATGAAAAAGCCTCTTCCTTAAAAGGTAAGAAGAGGAACATAAAGTAAATTTTTGATCTTGCTGTAGAGATAACTGTTCTATATGAACAATTATTCATAAACTTCCAATGTTCTGCCCACCCCTCCCATGTAATAACTCCATTTAATTAAAGTTGTCACTTATTTGTAAACGCTTTTTTAAGAAATAGAAACAAGAACCCAACAAATAAGTAACCAAATTTGGATGATTTGAATATGTTTGGAATGTTGAGAATCTATTTACATTTTAATAAGGTATTTCTTCGGTGCAGGTATTAGATAAATCTCCATAGAGATGAGGCTAGGACACAGAATTAAGAAGAAAGAAGCGCCCTTGACAATTTGGAGAAAAGGAAAGATAAGCAGAGTTGTGTTTAATAGAAACAGATGTGGATGTAATCCCTTTAGGAAGAAAAAAAAAAAGCTGTACAAATATAACATAAGAGATAGGGAAATGGCTTTAAACACAAAGAATGATAAAACCTGGGAGAGTTTTGAGAAACCCAAGCTCAGAATGGCTTCATGACTCAGACTATCTTCCAATTCACATCCCAACATGGTGTGTTATGTGGATAACTTAAAGAAAGACATGGTGTTATGCACATTATATTATTTATAAGAAAGATTAACACGGGTTTCTGAAAGTGGCAACAGAGGGTTGAAAAAAGGAGGGTTTGTCAGCCTAAAATGAACACATCATTATATATATATATATATATATAGTCACAGACACATATTCTGGTTGGCGCATTTCTAATCTACAACCAGTGACAACTGTTTTCTAGTCCAGCAAGGATTTGAATCAACCATAAGGATACACCTATTGACTAAAGATAGAGCATTAAAATACATTAATGGGAGTCAAGAATTCTATTAACTCTATTTTCTTTTAAAAATGATTACCTGTACTTGTGCAATGCTTTGCACACTTTGTTGTTGTTTAGTCACGAAGTCGTGTTCAACTCTGTGACTCCATGGACTGCAGCCCGCCAGGCTCCTGTGTCCATGGGATTTCCCAGGCAAGAGTACTAGAGTGGGTTGCCACTTACTTCTCCAAGGGATCTTCCCGACCCAAGGATTGAACTGGCATGTCCTGCACTGGCAGGCAGATTCTTTACCGCTGAGCCACCAGGGAAGCCCTTGCATACCTTGCAGGAGTATAAGTAGATCAAGACTTACAATCCTACCGTCGACTGATACATGGTTAATGGTTAAGTGATGAGAACTTTGCAGAAAAGTTGGGTAGGACAAAATGTCTCCCAGTCCACTTTGACTCATATTCTGAGTCAATTTGCATTCCCTCACTTTTCAAAAATATTCTCTCTGCCTCTGAAAAATATTACCACTCTTTGTTTTATGTTATCCTCAATTTTTGTTTGTTTGTTTGTTGTTTTTTTTATTTTTTTTTTTAATTTTATTTTATTTTTAAACTTTACAATATTGTATTAGTTTTGCCAAATATCGAAATGAATCCGCCACAGGTATACATGTGTTCCCATCCTGAACCCTCCTCCCTCCTCCCTCCCCATACCATCCCTCTGGGTCGTCCCAGTGCACTAGCCCCAAGCATCCAGTATCATGCATCGAACATGGACTGGCAACTCGTTTCATACATAATATTATACATGTTTCAATGCCATTCTCCCAAATCTTCCCACCCTCTCCCTCTCCCACAGAGTCCATAAGACTGTTCTATACATCAGTGTCTCTTTTGCTCTCATACACAGGGTTATTGTTACCATCTTTCTAAATTCCATATATATGCATTAATATACTGTATTGGTGTTTTTCTTTCTGGCTTACTTCACTCTGTATAATGGGCTCCAGTTTCATCCACCTCATTAGAACTGATTCAAATGTGTTATTTTTAATGGCTGAGTCATACTCCATTGTGTATATGTACCACAGCTTTCTTATCCATTCATCTGCTGATGGACATCTAGGTTGCTTCCATGTCCTGGCTATTATAAACAGTGCTGCGATGAACATTGGGGTACACGTGTCTCTTTCCCTTCTGGTTTCCTCAGTGTGTATGCCCAGCAGTGGGATTGCTGGATCATAAGGCAGGTCTATTTCCAGTTTTTTAAGGAATCTCCACACTGTTCTCATAGTGGCTGTACTAGTTTGCATTCCCACCAACCGTGTAAGAGGGTTCCCTTTTCTCCACACCCTCTCCAGCATTTATTGCTTGTAGACTTTTGGACCGCAGCCATTCTGACTGGTGTGAAATGGTAACACCATACACAAAAATAAACTCAAAATGGATTAAAGATCTCAACATAAGACCAGAAACTATAAAACTCCTAGAGGAGAACATAGGCAAAACACTGTCCGACATACATCACAGCAGGATCCTCTATGACCCACCTCCCAGAATATTGGAAATAAAAGCAAAAATAAACAAATGGAACCTATTTAAACTTAAAAGCTTCTGCACATCAAAGGAAACTATTAGCAAGGTGAAAAGGCAGCCTTCAGAATGGGAGAAAATAATAGCAAATGAAGCAACTGACAAACAACTAATCTCAAAAATATACAAGCAACTCCTACAGCTCAATTCCAGAAAAATAAATGACCGAATCAAAAAATGGGCCAAAGAACTAAATAGACATTTCTCCAAAGAAGACATACAGATGGCTAACAAACACATGAAAAGATGCTCAACATCACTCATTATCAGAGAAATGCAAATCAAAACCACTATGTTATCCTCAATTTTAAGGAATTGAGACTCTGACACCTCCACCTTGCTCTATAAAGAAAATGAAATGAACAGACAGGCTGTCACAGAAAACTTTTACTGGAGAAGATTCAGAGAAACAGGTATGCAAATCTTCCTAAAAACAAAAATAGAAAGTAGCAATTCTGATTCTTCTAAACTTTGATCCTTCACTCCTGCCTCTCAGGCTGGAAGTCACAACTCTAAACACACCTCTCGAAGTACTCTTCATTGATAGCTATTACAGAATATTGTGAACAGTATTATATTACAGTGAATCAACTAATCCCAGTGATTCAACTAATCCTAAGGCTGTGAGGTGTGTGTGTGAAGAGGAAAAGTTAAAATTTTACCTCCTCTGCCTCTGTAACTCAGCTTGCCCCCTGTAAAGTCTGGATCACGTAGGTCATGCAGTCTTGGACAGCGGGGACTTGCAATACTAGGAACTGGAGTTTGTCTCACTCACCCTTGTCCTGCTCTTTGCAGTCACCCAGACCCTGCAAAGCTGCTTAATCATGCCTGTCCAGGTCAGGCACCCCCCTCCCCATCTTGGCCACTGTTCCTGTGCATACAAAACCCCTTAGTTTAAACCCGTCTACTAACAGCTAGTGTTACCCACTACAGCCTGTCTATAAAAACCCTGTAATCACTTTGTTCGGGGCTCAGAGCATGCAGTGTTAACTCCTCTGGGCCCGCCAGCATAATAAACCAGAGTTCTCCAACTCTCCAAGTTTGGTGCTTGGTTTCTCGAGTACTGGTTTCTGCAACATGTGTGCGTGCTCAGCGAATTAGTCTTTTCTGACTCTTTGCAGCCCCATGGACTGTAGCCTGCCAGGCTCCTCTGCTCATGGAATTTTCTAGGCAAGAACACCATTTCCTTCTCCAGGGATCTTCCCAACCAGGGATTGAACACACGTTTCTTGTGTTTCCTGCATTGGCAGGCTGATTCTTTACCACTAGCGCCACCTGGGAAGCCCTAGCTTTAAATCATTTCAGTTCAGTTCAGTCGCTCAGTCGTGTCCAACTCTTTGCGACCTCATGAATCACAGCACACCAGGCCTCCCTGTCCATCACTAACTCCCGGAGTTCACTCAAACTCACTTCCATCGAGTTGGTGGTGCCATCCAGCCATCTCATCCTCTGTCGTCCCCTTCTCCTCCTGCCCCCAATCCCTCCCAGCATCAGTGTCTTTTCCAATGAGTCAACTCTTCACATGAGGTGGTCAAAGTATTGGAGTTTCCGCTTCAGCATCAGTCCTTCCAATGAACACCCAGGACTGATCTCCTTTAGGATGGACTGGTTGGATCTCCTTGCAGTCCAAGGGACTCTCAAGAGTCTTCTTCAATACCACAGTTCAAAAGCATCAATTCTTCGGCACTCAGCTTTCTTCACAGTCCAACTCTCACATCCATACATGACCACAGGAAAAACCATAGCCTTGACTAGACGGAGCTTTGTTGCAAAAGTAATGTCTCTGCTTTTTAATATGCTATCTAGGTTGGTCATAACTTTCCTTCCAAGGAGTAAGCATCTTTTAATTTCATGGCTGAAATCACCATCTGCAGTGGTTTTGGAGCCCCAAAAAATAAAGTCTGACACTGTTTCCATTGTTTCCCCATCTATTTCCCATGAAGTGATGGAACCAGATGCCATGACCTTAGTTTTCTGAATGTTGAGCTTTAAGCCAACTTTTTCACTCTTCTCTTTCACTTTCATCAAGAGGCTCTTTAGTTTCTCTTCACTTTCTGTCATAAGGGTGGTGTCATCTGCATATCTGAGGTTATTGATATTTCTCCTGGCAATCTTGATTCCAGCTTGTGCTTCATCCAGCCCAGCGTTTCTCATGATGTATTCTGCATATAAGTTAAATAAACAGGGTGACAATATACAGCCTTGACGAACTCCTTTTCCTATTTGGAACCAGCCTGTTGTTCCATGTCCAGTTCTAACTGTTGCTTCCTGACCTGCATACAGATTTCTCAAGAGGCAGGTCAGGTGGTCTGGTATTCCCATCTCTTTCAGAATTTTCCACAGTTTATTGTGATCCACACAGTCAAAGGCTTTGGCATAGTCAATAAAGCAGAAATAGATGTTTTTCTGGAACTCTCTTGCTTTTTCCATGATCCAGCGGATGTTGGCAGTTTGATCTCTGGTTCCTCTGCCTTTTCTAAAACCAGCTTGAACATCTGGAAGTTCACGGTTCATGTAATGCTGAAGCCTGGCTTGGAGAATTTTGAGCATTACTTTACTAGCGTGTGAGATGAGTACAATCGTGTGGTAGTTTGAGCATTCTTTGGCATTGCCTTTCTTTGGGATTGGAATGAAAACTGACCTTTTACAGTCCTGTGGCCACTGCTGAGTTTTCCAAATTTGCTGGCATATTCAGTGCAGCACTTTCACAGCATCATCTTTCAGGATTTGAAAGAGCTCAACTGGAATTCCATCACCTCCACTAGATTTGTTCGTAGTGATGCTTCCTAAGGCCCACTTGACTTCACATTTCAGGATGTCTGGCTCTAGGTGAGTGATCACACCTTCTTGATTATCTGGGTCATGAAGATCTTTTTTGTACAGTTCGTCTGTGTATTCTTGCCACCTCTTCTTAATATCTTCTGCTTCTGTTAGGTCCGTACCATTTCTGTCCTTTATCGAGCCCATCTTTGCATGAAATGCTCCCTTGGTATCTCTAATTTTCTTGAAGAGAATCTCTAGTCTTTCCCATTCTGTTGTTTTTTCCTCTATTTCTTTACATTGATCACTGAAGAAGGCTTTCTTATCTCTTCTTGCTATTCTTTGGAACTCTGCATTCAGATGTTTATATCTTTGCTTTGCTCCTTTGCTTTTTGCTTCTCTTCTTTTCACAGCTATTTGTAAGGCCTCCTCAGATAGCCATTTTGCTTGTTTGCATTTATTTTCCATGGGGATGGTCTTGATCCCTGTTTCCTGTACAATGTCATGAACCACCATCCATAGTTCATCAGGCACTCTATCTATCAGATCTAGTCCCTTAAATCTATTTCTCACTTCCACTGTATAATCAAAAGGGATTTGATTTATGTCATACCTGAATGGTCTAGTGGTTTTCCCTACTTCTTCAATTTAAGTCTGAATTTGGCAATAAGGAGTTCATGATCTGAGCCACAGTCAGCTCCCGGTCTTGTTTTTGCTGACTGTATAGAGCTTCTCCATCTTTGTCTGCAAAGAATATAATCAATCTGATTTCAGTGTTGACCATCTGGTGATGTCCATGTGTAGAGTCTTCTCTTGTGTTGCTGGAAGAGGGTGTTTGCTATGACTAGTGCGTTCTCTTGGCAAAACTCTATTAGCCTTTGCCCTTCTTCATTCCGTACTCCAAGGCCAAATTTTCCTGTTACTCCAGGTGTTTATTGACTTCCTACTTTTGCATTCCAGTCCCCTATAATGAAAAGGACATCTTTTTTGGGTGTTAGTTCTAAAAGGTCTTGTAGGTCTTCATAGAACCGTTCAACTTCAGCTTCTTCAGCTTTACTGGTTGGGGCATAGGCTTGGATTACCATGATATTGAATGGTTTGCCTTGGAAACGAAGAGATATCATTCTGTCGTTTTTGAGATTGCATCCAAGTGCTGCATTTCGGACTCTTTTGCTGACCATGATGGGTACTCCATTTCTTCTAAGGGATTATTTTTCCATAAATGTTAAGTAAAATTTCTCCACCAATAAATTTATTGTGCATAGTTGTGGTTATGATACATACATTTATTCTGCATAGTTGTGATACAAAAAAGCAACAGCCTTCAGCTAGAACAGTCACAGCAAGAGACTGTGTCACAGTGTAGAGTATATTTCCCTACCACCTGAATCCCCAGTAAGCCACGCTTTCTGCCTCTTAATGCAAGGAGAATCCTTAGAGGATAAAGACAGCAGCGGGGCCAAGCCACACTGAAATGTTCCCCAAGCTAACAAGTAAAGGATCAGCATTTTATGATGCCTATTATAGATGAACAAAGAGTATAAATAAAGGAAGTTCATTTCAAGTATATGTAGATTCAGAATAAATTCTCTACATGTGATCATTATTACTACGATTAGTGTTGCAAGAAGGTTTACATACTCTAAAGAAATCATTTCAGCATCATCACAAAATATTGCATTAAAAACTTCATCTGTGCTATTATTATTATTATTATTTGGCTGCACTGTGAGGCATGCAGGATCTCATTTCCCCAATCAGAGATCAAACTCATGCCCCCTGCAGTGGAAGCATAGTCTTAACCGCTGGACAGCCAGGGAAGTCCCTATTCATGGTTCTTTTTTTTTTTTTTTCATGGTTCTTAAAATACAGCAGACAGTGGATGTTATCTATTATAAAGTGAAAAATCGGTACCCAAGGAGGCCAAACTAGGCAAAAAGCATCTTTTCTAGAATCTGTATTAACAGAGATTATCTCTCTCATATAATTCTTTCCTTAAATACTCTGAGGAGCTTTGAGCAGGTCTTCTTATTTCCAAGGCAGTTTATTTCATTAATGGTATGGCATATCGGCTGTGACTAGCACTTTGCTAGGTATCATCAGCTAGATAGGAAAAACACTTAAGAATCTACTCAAAAGAGCCTAAATGGGGACACTTTACACACACACACCAGTGGTGTGCATGGATGTAATAGTCCAAGCATAAGGACATGAACTTTGCCTCAGGGGAGAGTAGAAATGGGAAGGAAAGGCAGGAGGTGGGGTGAGAGGAAACAGACCAAAGGAGCCTCCTGCGACCCCTGGGACTGGAAGCAGGAGCTGCTGCTCTAGGGGAGGAGGCATACAAGGTTGGCTCTGCACTCGCTCAGTTAGAGGCTGGAGGAGGCGCTACCACACCGGGCCTGGTACTGCAGCTCTCTCATCAACCACAGCTCTAGCTGGGAGCTGAGAAGTGCCTGCAGACAGAGGAGGAGTGCTTCAAGTCAAGAGTGTCAGCCCAGTGGGGTTTTATTATGTCACAAATGACACATCATAGCATCATTGCTACCACATCACGAGATTTTCCTTCATGTTCACACAGTCGAGGGAAATCCAAAACTTTAGCGCTTGGATGAGCACCTCAGGTCATGCACCTTGGATCAGCCTGTTCAACCAACCATCATTTCCGGCCGCAGCCCTTTTGCACTTCTTCCTGTCCATTTCCAGTAACGGTCTCTCTCCGACGCTCACCCCCAGAGCAGGAACTGTGCCCAGCAGACTCTCCTGTTTTCATATTCCCCACGTAGCTAGCGGGAAAGTGGCTGGAATGATTGAAGCCTATTAAATACCTGTTGTGGGTCTGTAGAAATCACCAGGGAAATATCACATCTGTAACTATCACCAAGTATTTCAATTTAGTAGTTAGACATACAGGCTTCTTATCAAAATGGATTTTCTCTTCCTAGAGAGATAGTTAAGCCAGGATTCCCAATTCTTATCCGTGCATATGTGCATGCTAATTCGCTTCAGTGATGTCTAACTGTTTGTGACCCTATGGACTGTAACCTACCAGGCTCCTCTGTCCATGGGATCTTCCAGGCAAAAGTATTGGAGTGAGTTGCTTTGCCCTCCTCCAGGGGATCTTCCCGACCCAGGGATTGAACCCACGTCTCCTGCAACTCTTGCATTGCAGGTGGATTCTTGACCGCTGAACTACCAGGGAAGCCCCAGTTCTTATCCATCTTTCCTTAAAAATTAGTTGCTCTTAATAAGTGGTGCTGATCAGGAGGGAAAGGACCTTGGATGTGGGCTGGTTCTGTCCTGCTCTGTCACCTCCTTGCCCCAGATCAGTGGAGAGCTGAGAGAGTGCCATGTTGCCAAGCAACTCTGTAAAGATCATGAATCTTGTTAATGAATGAATGAATGAATGAATGAAGGGCACTTAGACAACGTGGACCATCCTGTCCAGCCAGGGTGGGGGAAATACCACAAGCAATAGCAGGACACGGTGTGAAGACCAGCCACAGAAGGAGTTGGGTGGACAGTTTACACGGGCGAGATTTCCTGCCATTTCCACAGCAGGGACAGGCCAGGAGGGCATTATGCTAGGTGAGAAAAGCCAGACAGAAAAGATAAACACCATGTGGCATCAGTTAGATGTGGAATTTTTAAAAGCTGACCTTGTTAAAAACAGAGAGTAAAATGGTGGTTTCCAGGGGTTGGGGGTGGGGAGCTGGGGAAATTTGGGAGATGTTGTTTGGGGGTACAAATTTTCAACTAGTAGATTAGTAAACCCTGGAGATCTAATGCCCAGCATAGAGATTATAGTCAACAATACTATATTATAAACTTTAAAGTTTCTGAGAGACTAGATCTCAGTTGTTCTCACCACTAAAAAAAAGAAAAACATGATAATTATGTGATCAGATAAGGATGTTAGCTAATGCCTTAATGGTAATCTTATTGCAACATATAAATGTATTAAATCAAAACATTGTACTCCTTAAACTTACACAATGTTATATGTCAATTACATCTCAGTTTAAAATTTTTTTTCTGAAGAAGGAAATGGCAACCCACTCCAGTATTCTTGCCTGGAAAATCCCATGGACAGAGGAGCCTGGAGGGAGCCTGGGAGTCCATGGGGTCCCAAAGAGTTGAACATGGCTGAGCGATTAAATAAAGAATTTAAAGGAATACTGAACCAAAGGAGTAAGGTAAAAGAAAAGTTAAACCACACACAGGTGCCTCGTATCACTTACCCTGTACAGAAAGCACAGTAGCATCTGAATTCTCCTGAAAATGTCTCATTTGGAAGGAGTAAAAACTCAGATACCCAGTTTATTTCTGACACTTTCCCAGGCTTTGTCATTTTTCAGAAAATACTCTGAGGAGATGAGCAGACTGCACGGGCAGGAGTGTCTGTTCTCCAGTCACCTGTCACGCTCCTCGTGCTCTTTGAAATCAGTAAGTGCACGCCTACTCTTTTTATTGCTGTTGTTTTGCTTTCGTGGGTATCTATTTTATGCTTTATTCAAGTAAATGTTTGTGAGTAAAATGCTTCACTGATAAAAGTAGAATTAATTGTTTTAGTTTCTACTTCCATCACTGTAAGTGAGGAATCACCATCATTGTGTTTTGGGAAATTTGTTGGGATCCAATTCTGTTTGCTATCATTTCTATTACATTTGAAGAACTTTGTTTAGCATTTCTTGTAGTACACGTCTACTGGTGAAACTTCTATACATATTTGTCTAAAGAACATCTTTTGCCTTCATTTCTGATTTTCAGCCAACTTAACATTCCAAGTAAACAGGGTTGTTTTCGCGTAACTTCCAGCACCATGTAGATGTAATTCCATTGTTCTCTGACTCTCATAGTTGTTGAGCAGACATCTGAAATTATTCTTATCTTCACTGAACAATATGTAATGTATCTTTTATTTCTAATTGCTTTTAAGACATTGTTTTAAGCACTGGTTTCCTGAAATTTTAGTATGATGTGGCTCCATCTGTTTTCTTTTTCTGTATTTATCTAGCTTTGCTGGGTTCACTGAAACTTTAAGATCTGTGGGCGTATAGAGTTCATTAATTTTGGAAAATTTTCAGTCATTATCTGCTTAGAAATTGTTTCTCATTCTTTATGTCCCAGGACAGCAATTAAGTGTAATTTAGACCATTTGATATTGTCCCACAGATGAACCAATCACGGTTTTTTTCTTATGTGTTTATTTTTCTCTGTGCTTCATTTTATTCAATTTCTTTCCCTACATCTTAACGTTCATTGACCTTTCCCTTTCCAGTGGCTGCTTTTAGTTCTGTCTAGTAAAATTTTCATTTTATATATTTTCCTTTTATGTTCATCAGTTCATGGTTTATTTTATGTCTTCTGTTCCTTTCCTAATTACATGTAAAATGAAGATTCATTAAAACATAATGATTTAAAATAACTGTTTTAAAGCACTTGAGCTAATTTCATTACCTTTGCTGACTTCTACGTACATATCTATTGCCTGATTTTCTCTTAGTTAACCATAATTTTACAAATAAAAAATATATATACATACATTTGTGTACATATATTTATGTTAATATAATACCTATATAAAATATATATAACTGTATATTTTGTTATGAATAATATTATTATATATTTGTTTTAATATATATGTTACTTTGCATATCTTATAATTTTTTATAAGATTTTAAGTGATACATTGAGTATCAGATTGAGTGCTGAAATTTTGGGGGTGCAAGCAATTGATTAACTTTCAGATCAGTTTCTTGTTAAGCTTTATTAGGGCTGAATTAGTCTTTATTGCAGGACTAAGTTAGCCTTAGTACTAAGGCTTAACCTTTCTGCCATCTCTACTGAATAATTACCCAGGTTTCAGTGAGATTTCCAGAGAAGGCAATGGCACCCCACTCCAGTGTTCTTGCCTGGAGAATCCCAGGGACGGGGGAGCCTGGTAAGCTGCCGTCTATGGGGTCGCACAGAGTCACACACGACTGAAGCGACTTAGCAGCAGCAGCAGCAGCAACAATGAGATTTCTCTCCTCCGGCTGGATGGAACTTGTCTCCTAGCACTGTGTGAGTTCTGGAAGTTGTTCCTTGTGTTGCCTCATGGAGTTTCATCCTACGTGTACATATTCATCCTACATAGTATTCAGCAACAGATTCAAGAGGATTTCTATTCTGATTTCTGGAACTGTTTTCCCTAGGATTTCCTCTTCTTTAGTACTTTGCCCTACAAATTCCACCTATTTCATCCAAGAAAGCTGTACTGTGCCTGGGTTAGCCTGTCCTATGCCATGGTCCACAAAGGATTTCCAGGGTGATTGTAGCCAGAACAAGGGTAACTTTCACATCATTTATTTTCCTTTTTCCTGGATCACAATCCTTCACTACCTATTGCCCAAATTATGAAAACTGTTATTTCATATGTTTCTCCAGTTTTTAAATTATTTATAGCAAGAGGACAAATCCACTACCAGTTACTTTAACATGACAAGAAGTGGAAAATCTATAATTTTAGTAGGTAAGGTATTCAGAACAACCTAAATGGGTATTTCTGACTCCGAGCCCCTCATGAAGTTGCAGATGACTTGCTGGACAGGACTACAATAATATGAAGGCTTAAATGCGCCTGGAGAACCGATTCCAAGGTGATTCACAATGTGGATGGCAAGTGCTACTGCCTGTTTGCAGGAAGTCTAGTTTCTCACCTCCTGCACTCAGTCTGCTTGAGTGGCTTCTCTCAGAGTGAGTGACCCTAGAAATACTAACACTTTCTATGGCCACCAAAACACATAAAACACAGGGATAAAGCACCTTTGATTCTTAGGAAATGACCAATCACTGACATTCTCTTTAATACAAACCACACTGGATTGCATTCAGCACACACAGAAGAACCAAGTCTCTCAAATTCTTCAGTGAATTACTTATTATG
This sequence comes from Bubalus bubalis, assembly GCF_019923935.1. Classification (NCBI taxonomy): domain Eukaryota; kingdom Metazoa; phylum Chordata; class Mammalia; order Artiodactyla; family Bovidae; genus Bubalus; species Bubalus bubalis. The sequence goes on along the minus strand of NC_059174.1, from coordinate 2,729,497 downwards.
AAAAAACAAACCAAAGTTCAGCTTGGTTCAAACAAATGCAACCCCCAAGGAAGCTGGGCAGCATCCTGTCACTGTCCTCCCTTCCTTGCACAACAAGGCTGTCATTTCAGAGATTCTAGAAGAAAATACACCCCCAAGAGCCACAAAAATGCATGAGAGAATCTGAGTGACACACAAAGTCAGCATCCCCCACATAACTAGAGCCCTGATACAACACTCCCTTGGCACATCTGAGTGCACTTGGCTGCCCTTGCTGTGCATTGTCACAAGGCTAAAGCCAGCAACCTCTTTCTGAGAGTACTGCCAGTTCATGCCATCACCACAAAAATATAATAAGAAAAGAAAAGGAAGCCCTTTCTAATGAGGGGAATGCCAAGGACTAAGAAAAAGATGATCAAGCAGATGCTACTTCACTATAAATGGTCAGTTTAATGAAGGGCAATGCTGCTTTTGCTTTTAACTGGAGGCAACTTACAAACCACGTAACATTTTTAAATGCATGCATTTCCTTAGACTTTATGTACTCATTACAGAAAATCCACTTTTTGCCAAACACATAAGACTCATAGCTCTTAGCAATAAATTTAGCATTTAACATGCAGAAGACTAAGCCGGGAAGTGAATAGAGGGGAGAGATTCACACTGAACTTTTATGGCTCACACAAAAGTGAAAGCATATATATATATATGGCCTTTCCTGGTGGCTTAGACAGTAAAGAATCTGCCTGCAATGCTGGAGACCCAGGTTCGATCTCTGGGTCAGGAAGATCCTCTGGAGAAGGGAATGGCTACCCACTCTAGTATTCTTGCCCGGAGAATTCCATGGACAGAGGAGCCTGGCGGGCTACATTCCATGGGGTCACAAAGAGTAGGACATGACTGAGGACTAACACTTTCTTTTTTCATACACACACACACACACAGACATATATATATATATATATATATATATAAAACTTAGAAGAATATTAAAAAGCAGAGACATTTAGCCAACAAAGGTCCATATAGTCAAAGCTATGGTTTATTCCAGTTGTCATGTACAGATGTGAGAGTTGGACCATAAAGACGACTGAGTGCCAAAGAAATAATGCTTTTGAACTGTGGTGCTGGAGAAGATTCTTGAGAGTGCCTTGGACTGAAAGATCAAGCCAATCAATCCTAAATGAGATCAATCCTGAATATTCATTGGCAGGACTGATGCTGAAGCTGAAGCTCCAATATTTTGGCCACCTGAAGCAAAGAGCTGACTCATTGGAAAAGACCCTGATGCTGGGAAAGACTGAGGGCAAGAGGAGAAGGAGACGACAGAGGATGAGATAGTTGGATAGCATTACTGACTCAATGGACAATGAGTCTGAGCAAGCTCTGGGAGATACTGAAGGACAGGGAAGCCTGGCATGCTGCAGTTCATGGAGTTGCAAAGTGTCAGACATGACTTGGTGATTGAACAACAGCACATATATGTATTCATATTCATATTATACATCAATTTCCATTTAGCTTTTCTAGATAAGAATTAGAGAAATAAACAGGTGCAAAGTCTAGCGGTCAGTTTACAAGCATTTACTGCTGCCTGATCTGTACCTGTGTCTACATTGTTGATGCAGATGTTGAGGTGTTTGCCTTCAAGAACCATTAACCAGGCAACACACACACAACTAACATGCTTTCAACTATTCAGTATATATCAACCCCCTGCCATGCTATAGACCCTCTGCAAGACTCTAAGGGTTCAAAGAACAACAAGAGAAAGATTCTGACATTGACATGGGCCAAAAAGAATAAGCCAGAATTGGAAAGGGAACATTGGGTGAGACGTTAATACCATTTCTATGATTGTCTAAAAATAAAAGATTAATTAATTTTAAAATATGTTTGTAGAGCATATGTTTCTTGGTTGATGGCCTAACATTTGATAATCATGAAATACCATAGAGATTCTATGCTAAAAAGATGTTTTAAAAATAAAAAAGAAGGTCATCATTTCTCAGCCTTATTTATGTTCTCATTAATACACTCTGGCATTTATAATGGCAGTTTGTAAATAATCTTCTAAACATCTAGTAATCCACCCTTCTTTTAGTGTCTTAATTTCTACCATCCATAGCTGTGTTCTCTAATATGGCAGCCATATTGGCTGGTTACATTTAAATTTGATTAAAAGTGAAAAATAAAACTCTATTCTTCAGTCATGCTATTCTCATTTTAAATATTGAACAGCTACTGTATTACGCTTCACAGGTGCCAGTGCAGGAGACACAGGAGACACAGGTTCAGTCCCTGGGTTGGGAAGATCCCCTGAAGAAGGACCATAGAGAAGTTGGATCACAGAGAAAGCAAAGGAATTCCAGAAAAACATCTACTTCTGCTTCACTGACTACATGAAAGCCTTTGTGTAAAACACAACAAACTGTGTAAAATTCCTAAGGATATGGGAATATCAAACCACATTACCAGTCTCCTGAGAAATCTGTATGTGGGTCAAGAAGCAACAGAACTGGACAACTGACTGGTTCAAAATTGGGAAAGGACTAAGACAAGGCTGTATATTGTCATCCTGCTTATTTAACTTCTATACAGAGTATATCATGCAAAATGCCAGGCTGGATGAATTACAAGCTGGAATCAAGATTGCTAGGGGAAATATCAACAACCTCAGATATGCAGATGACACCTCTCTAATGGCAGAAAGTGAATAGGAACTGAAGAGCTTCTTGATGAGAATAAAAGAGGAGAGAGAAAAGCTGGCTTAAAACTCAACATTAAAAAACTAAGATCATGGCATCCAGTCCCATCACTTCATGGCAAGTAGAAGGGAGGAAAGTGGAAACAGTGACAGATTTTATTCTCTTGACCACCAAAATCACTGTGGATGGTGACTGCAGCCATGAAATTAAAAGATGCTTGACCCTTTGAAGAAAGGCTATGACAAACCTAAACAGTGTATTAAAAAGCTGAAACATCACTTTGCCAACGAAAGTCCATATAGTCAAAGCTATGGTTTTTCCAGTGGTCACATATGGATGTGAGAGTTGGACCACGAAGAAGGCTGAGTGACAAAGAATTTATGCTTTTGAACTGTGGTGTTGGAGAAGACTCTTGAGAGTCCCTTGGACTGCAAGGAGATCAAATCAGTCAATCTGAAAGGAAATCAACCCTGAATATGCATTGGAAGGATTGATGCTGAAGCTGAAGCTTCAATACTTTGGCCACCTGATGCAAAGAGCTGACCCACTCAGGAAAAGACCCTGATGCTGGGAAAGACTGAAAGCAAAAGGAGAAGGGGGCAGCAGAGGATGAGGTGCTTAGATAGCATCACTGACTCAATGCACATGAATTTGAGCAAACTCCAGGAGATAGTGGAGGACAGAGGAGCCTGGAATTCTGCACTCCATGGGACTGCAAAGAGTCAGACATGACTTAGCCACTGAACAACAATACCACTGTATTACAGAATATTTCCATCATTGTAGAAAGTTCTATTGGACAGAATTAGTTTATTGATTTCTAACATAAGAAAATAATCTTCCAACTCAAATCATATTGCTTGCCAAGCAGGTTTCCATTGTACTTCATCTGTTTATTAATAACTTTTTTACTCCAGTGGAGAACTCAAATGCTATTCATCTTATGATTATTAAAATAGTAATTGGTTAATAAACATGTTCCCTATGCTAAGTCTATTCTCCACCCAATATCACCACCATTTGAAGACATCATATTAAAACTACACTTTTATGTCTATCACCAGATGAATGAATAAAGAAGTGGTATTCCATTACACAGTGGAATACTACTCAGCCATAAAAAAATAATGAAGCTTCGCCATTTGCAGCAACATGAATAGATTGTGAGAGCATTATGCCAAGAAAAAGAAGGCAGAAAAACACTGTATGGTACCACATGCGGAATTAACAAACTGATGAACGTGACAGAAAAGAAGCAAACTTACAGAGAACAAACTAGTAGTTAGCAGTGGGGAGAAGGAAGGGAGAGGCGACATGCAGGGCAAGGGATTACAAGGTAGAAACCATACGGTATAAAATAAGTTACAGGGATATATGGTATAACACGGGGAATACAACTAATATTTTATAATAACTATAAATGGAATATAACCTTTGAAAATTGTGAATCAGGCTACTGTACACCTGTAACTTATTATACATTATACTTCATTTTTTAAAGCAACACTTTTAAATTTTTAACATTAAATTTGAAATACCATTAAAAATTTAAAATTGGATACAATAAAAATTAAATCAACTACTTATTTTCTTTATGAAACTCTCTGTGGAAAACACGCTGAAAATGCAGCCCTTCCTTCTTGGAAACTTGCAAATGGTTTGCTAATGAAAAATATGAAAATTCTTAATCTTCTACAGTATGCTTCTAGATTTTGTTTTCCACAGTGAGAGAGACTGGAAAAAATGGATTTGCATATACTTCTTAAAGGAACTTTCAGATTGCTTTTTAAAACTCAAATTTCTATAACATCAAATATAGTGATAATTTACTTGTTACTGGACGGAGAATTATCAGACAATGATAATTGGACTCAGAGCTCCTTCTTGGAAATTTTATTAAAATTGTTAATATTAGATAGGAGAAAATCCAACATGATAAATTCAAATATTCCAGCAGACAGGGAAAGCCATATAATAGTGCATGTCATAACTTTTTTTGTGTGAACAGGTTTTATCTGTGACTTTACCCACAAGAACATCTTTCTGTCAAGGACTTAAGACGATTCCCTGGTGGCTCAATTGGTAAAGAATCCGCCCACAATGTGGGAGACCTGGGTTCAATTCCTGGGTTGGGAAGATCCCCTGGAGAAGGAAATAGCTACCCACTCCAGTATTCTGGCCTGAAGAATTCCATGGACAGAGGAGTCTGGCAGGCTATACAGCCCATGGGGTTGCAAAGAGTCAGACACAATTGAGCAACTTTCACTTTCACTTTATTTCCTTGGCAGATAAAGGCAGTTTTTCTGTCCTGTGTTTGATCTCATGTTTGCCCAGATATTCATCTTCTACATTTCCAAGTTCCTCAATTAAGTTTGGGGATATATCTATTCCTTGGGGATACTGCAAAACCTTTTCCCTAGTATGGAAGACTATCCAGGCTTCCCAAATCCTCTAACCCACAGTTAGATTAAAATTTTAAATACACTATCAGTATAACTAACTCTGGGCTTCCCAGGTGGCACCACTGGTAAAGAACTCACCTGTCACTGCAGGAGATATGAGATGCAGGTTCCATCCGTGTGTCAGGAAGATCCCCTGGAGGACGGCATGGCAACCCACTCCAGTATTCTTGCCTGGAGAATCCCAGGGACAGAGGAGCCATAGGGTCGCTAAGAGTCGGACATGACTGAAGCGACTTAGCATGTACACATGCATAACTCTCTAAGAGGAAAAGAACCTCACTCCTTTATGTTGGACACTTCTGAGTTAATTGTGGCTCAGCTGAACACAAAGTTCTTGGAAAGAGACATGCTTCCTGTCAGGGGATTTACTTTTTTATGATTGCATTATTCTAATTCTCAGTAAAACTTAGTTTACTAATAATTGAAGAAGTCTGTCTACAATCTTGGAACCTCTGCTTTCCCAACATTCTCATCATACACTTTCTCATCTTCAGCTCCAAGCATATACACGCAGAGATCAAACATCAAACTCCTTGATCAAAATGGCTGTCATTCTCCCACTAGAACGACTCTCCCGTTCTCTCTACCAAAGGGCTGGTATGATTTTCCTGTTAAATATGCCAAAGAAGTCTTTAAAGATGTCTGTCAGTTGCCAACATAAGGTCTGCCACACAAGCATGCTGCCTTCAGGAAGGAAGCAGAAACTTTCAGAGTTGAAACATAAAAGGCGGTATGACTCCAGGAATCCAGGAAAGAAACACCCCAATGGAATCTCAAATCTGGACTGTTATAATATGTGAACATATAGGAAAACAGTTTGCACAGAAGCCTTGAAAGGAGAAGATATACCTTTATTTCCAAAGCAAGACTAATGGCTCATTAAACTCAGTGTTCTGTATAGGGGAGAGAAAGTTCCCAATGAATTTAAATGCTATTCCTGGCAGTTTTTCAGTGAAATGGAGACTTCCTACTAGGATAACCTATTGATATCCTTTTTGGTAAGTATATCAGAAAAAGATAAGTATATCAAAAAATAGAGATTCTTATAACTTTGACTTCAGTCTTGTCTAAACTAGATAGAAGGAAAGCCTATGTTTAAGATGCTGCTGCTGCTGCTAGGTCGCTTCAGTCATGTCCAACTCTGTGCGACCCCATAGACGGCAGCCCACCAGGCTCCCCGTCCCTGGGATTCTCCAGGCAAGAACACTGGAGCGGGTTGCCATTTCCTTCTCCAATGCATGAAAGTGAAGTCCCTCAGTCGTGTCCGACTCTTCATGACCCCACGGACTGCAGCCTACAAGGCTCTTCCATCCATGGGATTTTCCAGGCAAGAGTACTGGAGTGGGTGCCATTGCCTTCTCCAAGGTTTAAGATGAGTCACTGAATTTGGAAAGGGAGTTTCTGAAGTGGTCTAGACTCTAGAGACTTCTCAACAGCTACAGGTCCACATGATCATTTCTTCACAGGAAGAACTAGTAAAGAGCTACCTCATGGGGTCGCAAAGAGTCGGACACGACTGAGCGACTGAACTGAACTGAATGGTCTACAGTATGATTAATAAAAATTGACAATAATAGAATATGTGGGAGAAATATTGCTGGTTTCTTTTGAGACGATAATAGGATAGATAGATTACTTGTTCAGAAAATGTTCAAGGATTTTTGGTTGCTTAAGAATCAGTTAAGGTAGAATGCATGCTTTATGAAATAAAAATTCAGATAATTATCTGAAAACTATCACATACTTGAATAAGTGAAAGGAAACTGTATATTGAAGAAGAATATTATAAAGTCACATCACTCTGTTTATATAATATTTACTCTTACTAGAATAAATATATTTAAGTCAAACTAAATAATAACAGAAAGTGATTTTATACATACACACACACATGTGATATATTATATATACACACATACAGGGGCCTGGTGTGCTGCAGTTCACGGGGTGTCAAAGAGTCAGACATGACTTGGCGACTGAACAACAACAACAACACATGTATGTGTATATGAATATATTCCAATTATACATACATATTTTATATTTATGTAAATATAAATTTCATGGATGTATGTATAATTTATTTGGAATTAAACTATAATTCTAAAATACTATGTTGGAAGATTTCTAAATGATATTACAAAACATCAATATATTAAGTGAAAAAAGGGTATGAAAATACTGCATTAGCCAAAGAGTACATTCCATAACACACTGCAAAATAGCCCAAACAAACTTTTTTGCCAACCCAATATTTTTATCATTCAATAGAACAAAAAGTATTAAAACTCACATATTCCATACATATTTATGATATTATAATACATAATGTATTGTGAAAGCAAAACTGGAAATGACACTTCAGCACAGATTTCACAGGCTTTTTGTAACTTCTGTTCTTCATTATGAAAATTTTTAAACGTCCATCTTAACAAAGATAAAAGTAAGTTCTTAATGAAGTTTTATAAAGTAGATTACAGTAAATTATTTTAAGGAAAACAGTTACCACCCAAAGACCACGAGCATAATTTGATACACAAGCCTGCAATCTTGTTTCCAAAATGTACACTAATGTGTTTCTATCTCTGAAGAATTTGTTTATTCATGGTGGTTCAAATTAAGATAAATCATCACTTGCATGTTTACAATATTCTCTTTTAATATTTCACATTGCATTAGGTTTTTTTTGGTATTTTGTATTGTGCTGTCTCCTATTTTGTTTTCCACAAACTGCTGCTGCTGCTACTAAGTCGTTTCAGTTGTGTCCGACTCTGTGTGACCCCATAGACGGCAGCCCACCAGGCTCCCCCGTCCCTGGGATTCTCCAGGCAAGAACACTGGAGTGGGTTGCCATTTCCTTCTCCAATGTGTGAAACTGAAAAGTGAAAGTGAAGTTGCTCAGTCGTGTCCGACTCTTCGCAACCCCATGGACTGCAGCCTACCAGGCTCTGCTGTCCATGGGATTTTCCAGGCAAGAGAACTAGAGTGGGGTGCCATTGCCTTCTTACATCCAAATGGGCTTTCCTGGTGGCTCAGACAGTAAAGAATCCTCCTGTAATGCAGGAGACCCAGTTTCAATCCCTCGGTTGGAAAGATCCCCTAGAGAAGGGAATACCTACCCACTCAAGTATTTTTGCCTGGAGAATCCCATGGACAGAGGAGGCTGGTGGGCTTCAATTCATGGGGTCACAAAAAATTGGACACAACTGAGTTAATGCTTAAAATTCTCCAAGCCAGGCTTCAGCAATACATGAACTGTAAAATTCCAGATGTTCAAGCTGGTTTTAGAAAAGGCAGAGGAACCAGAGATCAAATTGCCAACATCCGCTGGATTATCAAAAAAGCAAGAGAGTTCCAGAAAAACATCTATTTCTGCTTTATTGACTATGCCAAAGCCTTTGACTGTGTGGATCACAATAAACTGTGGAAAATTCTGAAAGAGATGGGAATACCAGACCACCTGACCTGCCTCCTGAGAAACCTGTATGCAGGTCAGGAAGCAACAGTTAGAACTGGACATGGAACAACAGACTGGTTCCAAATAGGAAAAGGAGTACATCAAGGCTGTATATTGTCACCCTGCTTATTTAACTTATATGCAGAGTCCATCATGAGAAACGCTGGGCCAGAAGAAGCACAAGCTGGAATCAAGATTGCCAGAAGAAATATCAATAACCTCAGATATGCAGATGACACCACCCTTATGGCAGAAAGCGAAGAAGAACTAAAGAGACTCTTGATGAAAGTGAAAGAGGAGAGTGAAAAAGTTGGCTTAAAGCTCAACATTCAGAAAACTAAGCTCATGGCATCCAGTGCCATCACTTCATGGCAAATAGATGGGGAAACAGTGGAAACACTGGCTGACTTAATTTTTTGAGGCTCCAAAATCACTGCAGATGGTTATTGCAGCCATGAAATTAAAAGACACTTACTCCTTGGAAGGAAAGTTATGACCAACCTAGATAGCATATTAAAAAGCAGAGACATTACTTTTGCAACAAAGCTCCATCTAGTCAAGACTATGGTTTTTCCAGTGGTCATGTATGGATGTGAGAGTTGGACTATAAAGAAAGCTGAGTGCTGAAGAGTTGATGCTTTTGAACTGTGGTTTTGGAGAGAACTCTTAAGAGTCCCTTGGACTCAACCAGTCCATCCTAAAGGAGATCAGTCCTGGATGTTCACTAGAAGGACTGATGCTGAAGCTGAAACTCCAATACTTTTGCCATCTGATGTGAAGAGCTGACTCATTTGAAAAGACCCCGATGCTGGGAAAGATTGAGGGCAGGAGGAGAAGGGGACAACAGAGGATGAGATGGTTGGATGGCATCACTGACTCAATGGACATGGGTTTCGGTAAACTCTGGGAGTTGGTGATGGACAGGGAGGCCTGGCATGTTGTGGTTCATGGGGTCAAATAGAGTCGGACACGACTGAGAGACTGAACTGAACTGAACTGAGCAACTAACACTTTCACTTTCACTTACATCCAAATGAAGAAAGAGGAGGAGTAGAAATGGCACCCCACTGCAGCACTCTTGCCTGGAAAATCCCATGGACGGAGGAGCCTGGTGGGCTGCAGTCCATGGGGTCACGAAGAGTCGGACACGACTGAGCGACTTCACTTTCACCTTTCACTTTCATGCATTGGAGAAGGAAATGGCAACCCACTCCAGTGTTCTTGCCTGGAGAATCCCAGGGATGGGGGAGCCTGGTGGGCTGCCGTCTATGGGATCGCACAGAGTCAGACACGACTGACGGGGCTTAGCAGCAGCAGCAGAAAGTGCTCCAGAAGATCAACTTTGAAACCACCATTCTGGATACCCTTGTGCTTTATAAGAAGCAGTTCATAAAGTCTCTGTAATCAGAAGTCAGTGTGTTTTATTTCCATGGTACTCACTTCAATAGGTCTATTACTTAGCAATTATGACACAGTATATATATTATAACAAACACTTCTGGAGACTACAAGGTTCTAGGTAACCCAACACCTACAATGTTCAGAAGGATTCCCCAGGTTGGGTTTTTTTTTTTTTTTTTTCATGTAATGTGCATGTTTATTTACATTTATGCTGTTGCTGTGTCCCTGAGTTCTATATTTTGGTGCCCCAGTAAGGAGAGGATATAAAGATTTAACATACAAGAACACAATGGAAAAATGAAGGTATAGTTTGTGTGCATGTAAGTAGGAAAATGCCACACAACTCTGTTTGAAGTCAGCATTTCTTTTTCAATAACTGAGCATCAGATTTTTTTATCCTAGAAAAATGGAACTCTTCTTGGGTGCTTTTCAAGTCAGTCAATACCACAAACACTGACTGAACAGCATCTACGTATGTGCCAAGCTACTGTTGCTGGTACGGTAAATTATTCTATCTCTGCAACATGTTATTTGGAGGGAAATTGGCACTATTTGCAAGGAACTTGGGGTTTAATTTGCATCTAAAAATTTTAAATACCCATAATTGTATACAGCCAGGAACATTATCCATGGTTAAATTGTATATTGTTCCTATTGTTGCTAAGATGTGAGGACATTTAACAATTACTCCCTTATGCCACATGACGTTGCACACCCGAGAGCAAAGATCACTCAGGCCTGAGGACTTGGCGCTGAAGACTTTAGGGGTCATGATGAACCACCAAACAGATTAACACCCTTTCATCTCTTGCCCACTGAATTTCCCTTTGGAGAGTGCCTCCTGCCCAGGCTTTTGCAGACTCATCCAAGGACTGTCTGGCTCAATTATCTTGGTCCTAGCTGTCTGTAAGCCGAATCATACTTCAGAGGTTCAAAGGGCTCTGGGGCTATCCATCAGGCCAATTCCATTTCAAATATAAAAAAAATCATGTGCAGTCTGATCAAACTGACATTTTCTCCTTCCTTACGTGTCAGTAGCACAAAAGCTGAAGCTCCTTCCATTTTGAGATTCTGAACTTCGTTCTCCTTTTAATGTAACAGTCCTTCCACTAAATCCTTTCTTGGGCTCAGTGGCTGGCTCTATTGAAAATATTCTGACCTTGTATCCCTTTCTTGTTATGAATAAAACAGTTATTCAAACCCTAATGCTGAGAAATTTTTTAACAGTTCTCCAGCACTTTCATACTGCAACTCTGTTTCTGTAGTGAAAAAAAAAAAAAAAGAATCAAGACCCTGGAGGGAAAAATTTGGTGCTTCAAAGAAACAACTATGCATTGTCTATAGCATGTCTCCATATCATCTATTTATAATTCCATGGTAACTAGTCTACATCTTTGTAAACTATGGATAACTGATGCCAGGGAAAAATAATTAGGCAATGGCACCCCACTCCAGTACTCTTGCCTGGACAATCCCATGGACAGAGGAGCCTGGTAGGCTGCAGACCATGGGGTCGTGAAGAGTCGAAAACGACTGAGCGACTTCACTTTCACTTTTCCCTTTCATGCATTGGAGAAGGAAATGGCAACCCACTCCAGTGTTCTTGCCTGGAGAATCCCAGGGACGGGGGAGCCTGGTGGGCCACCGTCTATGGGGTCGCACAGAGTCGGACACGACTGAAGCGACTTAGCAGCAGCAGCAGCGTAGTTATGCAAATCTGCCCAGTCCAAAGAGTTAATTGACCTCCCTCCTCCACTGTGGAGAAGCCAGGATTTGCTTTTGAACCTGTTAAGCATCTACTTAACCATTAGCTACCTAATCTATGATCCCAATCTATGACCCTAATCTACGACAAGTAACACTGAAGAAGCTGAAGTTGAATGGTTCCATGAAGACCTACAAGGCCTTTTAAAACTAACACCCAAAAAAGATGTCCTTTTCATTATAGGGGACTGGAATGCAAAAGTAGGAAGTCAAGAAACACCTGGGGTAACTCGCAAATTTGGCCTTGGAGTACAGAATGAAGCAGAGCAAAGGCTAATAGAGTTTTGCCAAGAGAATGCACTGGTCATAGCAAACACTGTCTTCCAACAACACAAGAGAAGACTCTACATGTAGACATCACCAGATGGTCAACACCAAAATCAGATTGATTATATTCTTTGCAGCCAAAGATAGAGAAGATTGATTATATTCTTTGCAGCCAAAGATGGAGAAGCTCTATACAGTCAGCAAAAACAAGACCGGGAGCTGACTGTGGCAGATGATGAACTCCTTACTGCCAAATTCAGATTTAAATAGAAGAAAGTGGGGAAAACCACTAGACTATTCAGGTATAACCTAAATCAAATCCCTTATGATTATATAGTGGAAGTGAGAAATAGATTTAAGGGACTAGATCTGATAGACAGAGTGCCTGATGAACTATGGATGGAGGTTCGTGACATTGTACAGGAGACAGGGATCAAGACCATCCCCATGGAAAAGAAATGCAAAAAAGCAAAATGGCTGTCTGAGGAGGCCTTACAAATAGCTGTGAAAAGAAGAGAAACGAAAAGCAAAGGAGAAAAGGAAAGATATAAGCATCTGAATGCAGAGTTCCAAACAATAGCAAAGAGAGATAAGAAAGCCCTCCTCAGTGAGCAATGCAAAGAAATAGGGGAAAACAACAGAATGGGAGAGATGAGAGATCTCTTCAAGAAAATTAGAGATACCAAGGGAACATTTCATGCAAAGATGGGCTCGATAAAGGACAGAAATGGTATGGACCTAACAGAAGCAGAAGATATTAAGAAGAGATGGCAAGAATACACAGAAGAACTGTACAAAAAAGATCTTCATGACCCAAAAAACTACGATGGTGTGATCACTTACCTAGAGCCAGACATCCTGAAACGTGAAGTCAAGTGGGCCTTAGGAAGCATCACTATGAACAAAGCTAGTGGAGGTGTTGGAATTCCAGTTGAGCTATTTCAAATCCTGAAAGATGATGCTGTCAAAGTGCTGCACTCGATATGCCAGCAAATTTGGAAAACTCAGCAGTGGCCACAGGACTGGAAAAGGTCAGTTTTCATTCCAATCCCAAAGAAAGGCAATGCCAAAGAATGCTCAAACTACTGCACGATTGCACTCATCTCACACACTAGTAAAGTAATGCTCAAAATTCTCCAAGCGAGGCTTCAGCAATACGTGAACCGTGAACTTCCTGATGTTCAAGCTGGTCTTAGAAAAGGCAGAGGAACCAGATCACAAATTGCCAACATCCATCCACTGGATCATGGAAAAAGCAAGAGAGTTCCAGAAAAACATCTATTTCTGCTTTATTGACTATGCCAAAGCCTTTGACTGTGCGGATCACAATAAACTGTGGAAAATTCTGAAAGAGATGGTATTTGGTATTCTGAAAATACCAAACCACCTGAACTGCCTCTTGAGAAACCTGTATGCAGGTCAGGAAGCAACAGTTAGAACTGGACATGGAACAACAGACTGGTTCCAAATAGGAAAAGGAGTACATCAAGGCTGTATATTGTCACCCTGCTTATTTAACTTATATGCAGATTACATCGTGAGAAATGCTGGGTTGGAGGAAGCACAAGCTGGGCTGGAGGAAGCACAAGCTGGAATCAAGATTGCCAGGAGAAATATCAATAACCTCAGATATGCAGATGACACCACACTTATGGCAGAAAGTGAAGAAGAACTAAAGAGCCTCTCGATGAAAGTGAAAGAGGAGAGTGAAAAAGTTGGCTTAAAAGTCAACATTCAGAAAACTAAGATCATGTCATCCGGTCCCATCATGTCATGGCAAATAGATGGGAAACAGTGGAAACATTGGCTGGCCTTTTTGGGGGGGGCTCCAAAATCACTGCAGATGGTGAGTTCAGCCATGAAATTAAAAGACACTTACTCCTTGGGAGGAAGGTTATGACCAACCTAAATAGCATATTAAAAAGCAGAGACATTAGTTTTGCAACAAAGCTCCATCTAGTCAAGGCTATGGTTTTTCCTGTGGTCATGTATGGATGTGAGAGTTGGACTATAAAGAAAGCTGAGTGCTGAAGAATTGATGCTTTTGAACTGTAGTGTTGGAAAAGACTCTTGAGAGTCCCTTGGACTGCAAGGAGATCCAACCGGTCCATCCTAAAGGAGATTAGTCCTGGGTGTTCATTGGAAGGACTGATGTTGAAGCTGAAACTCCAATACTTTGGCCACCTCATGTGAAGAGCTGACTCATTTGAAAAGACCCTGATGCTGGGAGGGATTGGGAGCAGGAGGAGAAGGAGACGACAGAGGATGAGATGGTTGGATGGTATCACTGACTCAATAGACATGAGTTTGGGTGGACTCCGGGATTTGGTGATAGACAGGGAGGCCTGGCATGCTGTGGTTCATGGAGTCGCAAAGAGTCGGACAGTACTGAGCGACTGAACAGAACTGAAGTGTCTACTTGATTTCCTCATTGATTCACGAGTTAAATAAAATCTTTAATCATTATTCATTTTATATCTGCATGGGAGTCACATTTTTATCTTTTTTTAAAGTACCATTTAACAGCTGCAAATGAGGAAAAATAAGCGTAACAAGGTTATTGATCCCGGAGTTTATAAGAATGAGATGGTAAAGAGGACATATCCAGCAAGAGGGGGTCAAGAGTTATATTCTCTCATGCTTTTCTTAGCATTAACATGCCATAATTTAGTGGGAATGAAAATAAGGAGTTATTTAATAATATTCTCTGAAAGTAATATCACATTTATATTCACATTGGGAAATGATTACAGGGTGATGGTTAGTATCTGAAAGCATTGTCAAAGCAAAAATTGCACCGGACTTAGTTAAGCAGGTAAGGAAGCCTGTATTCAAGGCTACTGACACAGGGAAGAAAGACAGTCTGAATGCAACTCTGCCAAAACAGTGGGCAGGAGGGTTTAAAAGCAAGGTTGGTGGATATCATAGATCGTCTGTATTTACTAACTGGCCTTACGAAGGAAAAGGAAGGCTGAGAGAATTCAACACAGAGAGAGGAGAAGGCAGTGTAAGGATGGAAAGCAGCGAGAGATATGAAGATCCTGGCCCTGTGGACTAGTGCCATTCAGCCCCTAACCAAGGACCATCCAGCGCCCACTAGAAGCTGGAAGAGACGAGAAATTACTCTCCCCTAGGGGCTCTAGCGTGAGGAAAGCCCTGACAACATCTCGAGTTTGACCCAATGATACTTCTGACTTCTGGTCTCCAGAACTGCAAGCGGATAAATTTCTGTTGTTTTAAGCCACCAAGTTTGTGGTAGCTTGTTAGAGCAGCCACAGGAAAACCAATACTGATTTTGGTACCAAGGAGTGGGCTACTGCTGTAACAAATACCTAAAAATGTGGACATGGCTTTGGAGTTAGTAATGGACAAAGACTAGAAGAATTTTGAGGCACATAATAAATAAAACCTAGATTGCTGTAAACAAACTACTGATAGAAATATAAACATTAAAGGGACTTCCCTGGTGGTCCAGTGGCTAAGACTCAGCATTCTCAATGCAGAGGCCCGGGTTTGATCCTTAATCAGGACACTAGATCCCACATGCTGCAACTAAGACCTGGTGCAGCAAACAAACAAACAAATGTTTCAAAAAGAAATATAAGCATTTAGAGCTCAGAAATAAGGGAGAAGCACAGAAGGGGAAGCTCGTCTCATTTAGGAGAATACGCATACTGTCATAAACAGAATATTGCTGGAAATGTGAACACTAAAGGTGCGCAGAGGGCTCAGAAGGGAATGAGAGACATGCTAGTGGCAAAATGGGCAAAGGCAACCCTCGCTAACGGTGGCAGAGACCTTCACTGCACTGTGACCTACTGCTGTGTGGCCAACAGAATCTTGCAAGGGATGAATGCAGATATTTAGCTGAGAAGAATTCCAAGCAAAAACTTGAACATACAGCCTGGCTTCTCCTTGTTGCCTGTACTAAAATGGTAGAGGAAAGAGACATATTGAGGAAAGAAATATTAAGCCAAAAGAAACCAGGACTTGATGATTTGGGAAATTCCCAGACTATCCAGATTGCTAGAGATACTAAAATTAGGAGGTTCACTGTTATAAAAGCGTTCTCTGGAGAGAAGTCCAGAGGTATGGCTGGAGAATCTTTCATCAGTACAAAAGAGATTAAACATGAGTGAAGGGAAGAAAAGCTGGGGCACTGGACAATCTAGGTGAGAGATAATGGTGCATATGCATAAAGTACATACGGCAGTCCAGCACAGCAGGATGAAAAGTGGTTGGATTCTAAATGTATGCTGAAGACAGAGCTGATGATATTTTCTGACTGATTGTAAACGCTTTGTGAGAGAGAAGGCTTGAGGATTATTCCAAGGCATTGGGTCTGGGTAACTGGAAGGGTAGGGTTTCCCAGGTGGTGCAGGAGATCTGCCTGCCAAGCAGGAGACACGGGTTCAATCCCTGGGTCAGGAAGAAATGGCAATCCACTCCAGTGTTACCTGGGAAATCCCATGGCAGAAGAGCTTGGTGGGCTACAGTCCACAGGGTCACAAAAGAGTCGGACATGAATGAGCAACTAAACAACAACAAGAAAGACAAAGTTGACATTTCCTGAGATACAGAAAAATACCAGAAGCCCAGTTTTTAGCATAATAGATTACTATTTCCACTTAGAAAAGCAAGTAGAGATTCTGGGAAGGTAATTGAATTTAGGAGTCCAGAGATCAGCATCTTGGTCCAGACCACAGCTATAAATTTGGGGTCATCAATACAGAGATAAAATATAAAGCCATGAGACTGGAGGAGGTCATCAGGAAGTGTGTGACCATACAGAATAGAAGAGGTTCAAAAGCTGAGTCATGGGAGCCTGCAAAATTAGAAGGTCAAGAAGAGGGGGAGGGAGCAACAGAGGAGAGCGAGACAGAGTGTGGCAGGGAAAAAACCAGGAGAATGTGGAGTCCTCCTGAGTCAAGAGAAGAAAGTGTTTCAAAGAGGAAGGATGATCAAAAGTGTCAGGTCCTGCTGAGAGGGTCAGAAAGAAGAGGGTGACAGTGTCCATGGCACTTACCAGTCCGGAAGTTATTGGCGATGTTGACTAGAGACGTTTTGCTATGATATTGACATGATGATTTCAGTGGGGGATAAGAGAGGGAATTTAAAGACAGTACATATAGGAAATGAAATGGACTGGAAAGTCAATTAATTTCACTTTTTAAAATAATCCACAAATTTGGCCAGAATAAGCTCATTACTGACTTTAAAAAGTTTTGCTGAGATGCACCAGATGGCTTGAGGTATGGAGGAAATGAGTAACCAACATGGATCATTCAATTAGAGAGTTTGCTAATTAAACAAAGAGGTAGTAAGTGCATGGTAATTTCCAAGAGCTAAGGGGAAAGCAAATGTGATTGTTTTCATCTGTTGAATCTGTTTAGTCTGCGAGGTAAAAATGGAGAGAAAAGAGACTGAATGGGGTGCTTGAAGAATTGAAAGTGATGCGAACAACAACCAAAAAATAGCAAAGTGAAGGAAATGACTTTAGTAAAGAAGTAATTTCTTCCTCAGAAATACTAGGGACAGATGAGAAGGTAACTGCACACCGAGCTTTCTCAATCTCAGCACTGTTGACATTTTGACCTGGATAATTCCTTGTTGGGATGGCCTCTCTGTGCTTTACTGGACATTTAGCAACCCTGATCTCTACCCACTAAAAGCCCGTAGCACTTGCCCTCTGTCATGACAGCCTCAAATGTCTCCAGACGTTGCTAATGTCCTCAGACACTGCCAATGTCTCCTCGGGGCAAAATCACCTTGGTTGAAAGCCACTGATATAGAGATAAATTGAAGAACAGAGAATTGTACTGTGTGTGCTCTGAGTCCTATGAGAAATTGGAATGGTAACTTCATGTGAGCTATTAGAATGGCCTGGGTGATTAAGAGGAGAACTTCTGGGAAGAATTATTAATAACAATAGATACTATGATGGCTTTGTTTTGTGTTGACCCTGGAACTGTCGTCTGCCAGAATGCCCTTCCCAGTATAGTTCTAGACTCATGTGGGCCACAAGAGACATTTTACGTGAGATTTGAAGGTGGAAGGAAACAGCCAGCACATTGATCTCACACTTGGAAGGCTAGAGCAGAGCACCAGGCCGGACCGCGGCTTGCACACACTGCCGCTCGTCTGCTGGCCCACTTGAGGTAAAGCAACCAGCAGCCCACAGCGCCTCCAGCTCCCGCGCCAGGTGCCTCTTTAAGCACTGTGATGAAGGGCGCCAGCTGCCCCCGCAGGTCAGCTACCTCATCAAAGTGGGAGGCCTGGGAGCAGTGAGAGACCCACGTGGGTCCCAGCTCACCTGGGAGGGCTCCAGCCCATCCCTGCAGTCTCCAGTTTGTGCTTCCTCTCCCCTACCTCTTGTCCATCTTTCTTCCTAATCACCGATCCTGCTGATGTGGGGCTGCAGCATCCAACACAGAAGCAGTAACTGTATATAAACTCTTCAGTGCGATCTCTCAATTGTCTCAGGTCAAATCCCACATTCTATACCATTCATTCACTACTGCCTATATGTCAAGTGTAACAACACTATAACTTACATTACAGTGTCCTTATTTTATTGGTGAGGAAACTGAGAGCCAGGAAGACTGACTCTATTGAGGTTCCACATTTAGTAAGTGGTGCAAACATGGAGCTTGAACAATATCCACCTTTCTTTAAAAAAAAACCCTCTCTCCTTCCATCTGACCAGTTTAAGAAATAAAGGAGGGGTAGAACACTTCTAAATGAATGACCTTGACAAATGACTCCACACTGTATTCTAATAATGGTAGGAAATAAATAAAAGCCTTTTTCAAGATAGCACTTCATGATGTTTTAGAGGTAAGAGGCACAACAGTTAAAGATAAAACTTACCTGCTCTTCACAGATATGAAACGAGAAGAGCCTCAGTCCTCCGTTTTCTATTACTGCATAATGCCTCTGAGACACTAACGTTTGGGGGCAGCAAATGGCCTGAAAGCTTAGAAGGGGCCTTAACAAATCCATCAACACTCAGTCTACTCCGGACCAGGACACAGCGACCAGGGCGCTCGTGAGTATTACTGTGCCTCGGCCAACGCCCGGGCTTCCTCTTTCCCGCCTCTCACCCCAGGGCCAGGGCTTGCAGGCCTCTCCCCGGCCGGCTGACGCCGACAGTAACAGCGGCAGCCACATTCTCCGTGCGCACGGACTGCGGCAACAGACCAAGGTAGCACAAACCTTGCTTTCTGCTTGCTGGTATTGTTCAAAGCAGCAGCAAAACCAGAAAGGCGCTGAAGAAAATGTATTAGGTTGTCTGGGTGAACAATCTTATGTGTCCATATCTCCGTGTCTACTACAGCATATGAAGTCCTGAGGTACAGAGATCAAGTCTATGAATTACTTTCCAAAAAGGCAAGAATGATAGAATATCATCAATGGAAGGGAACTTTTCTTCAGGTCACTTAATCCATTCCAAGTGAATGAATCCATTCTAAAACTAACCAAGTAGTCATCCATGCTCTTCTTTCACCCTTCAAATACCATAGCACCATTAACCAATTCAAAAGGAGGCCCTTGTTATCTTCTGAGAGCTAAGAGCTAAAAGCTAGAGGCACTCCTTGCTTTGAGCTAGACTATACCTGCCTGTGATTATGACCCAACGGTGTTGGAAGAGTCATTTTGCACCATCCAGAGTATCTCCACCTATCATAGGCCATATTTATTGTTTAATGCATTTTCTATCAGAGAAGGTGATGGCACCCCACTCCAGTACTCTTGCCTGGAAAATCCCATGGACCGAGGAGCCTGGTGGGCTGCAGTCCATGGGGTCGTGAAGAGTCAGACACGATTGAGCGACTTCACTTTCCCTTTTCACTTTCATGCATTGGAGAAGGAAATGGCAACCCACTCCAGTGTTCTTGCCTGGAGAATCCCAGGGACGGGGGAGCCTGGTGGGCTGCCGTCTCTGGGGTCGCACAGAGTCGGACACGACTGAAGCAACTTAGCAGCAGCAGCAGCAGCATGGTCTATAGTTATAATAATGGCAACAATAATAAGACTGATATGAAAGCAGCTATTTTGTACACCAGCTTGTTCCATCAGTAAAAAATTTTTAGATCAGTTACTGACAGCACAAATGATGATTGCTTTTGCCATAAGTTTTTTCACTTTATACCATAGTAGCACTATGGTTCAATTAGCCAAAAAGGTAGTAATTATCTTATTATATTTATCTGTTGTATTCATAGTCATTTTGAAAATCCTCTTTTCCTTTTTCCACAGAAAAACTATTCACTTGAACAAAGTTTTATTTTTAAAGTTATAGTAAATGTAGGATATGTAGGAATTTATCTTATAAAAATAAGCTTCAGATTGAAGCCCACTTTAAGATCAGTTTTATTATCTGAGAAAAGGATAAAATTTTGAAATAGAATATCTTCATCAAAACTTGGGAACAGTTTTTATAGAAATTGCCAATTAACTCTTGCATATTGTCTTCAGGTTTCTGAAGACCTCAGTGCAAGATGGATTCTGATACATGTTATGGCCCCCTTTAAGAGTTGGAGAGATCAAGTCACAAATAGTTCTTACTGTATTTTAGATTGCATGGTCATCTGCCAAAAACAGAAGGAAGGGCTTGCGGTGACCATTCTTCTGCTTTGTACCCAGAGCATAGTCTCTCCAGGAATGCCTTATATTTCATCTCATCAGAGTCTGTCTCCACTAAGAGAAAATAGATAGTGCAGATACTGACAATATAAATGACCTCAAGAAAAAAATTACAGACAGGGCTGACACGTTGAAGCAAAGAGTTTATCAGGATTAAGAACTGATTCATCAGGGAGTTCCCTGGTGGTCCAGTGGTTAGGATTCTGCACTTCCACTGCAGAGGGTCCTGGCCAGGAAACAAGATCCCACAAGCCATGCAGCGCAGCCAAAAACACCTGATTCATCAGTTTAATTTCTCAGTAACTGGATTAGTATCTGTCCTCTAAATAAATCTGATTCTAGGATGACTCTGTTCTGATCAGTTATAGGTAAAATATATTCAATAAGAAAATTAAGATGGGATTGTTTCTTTCAGATAAAAGAGTAGAAAAGTCCTAGAGGGAACAGGCTAAAAATGATAGGAAGCTAAGTTTGATAATTCAACTTCATATGGCAGTACTCTATGGGAAAAAACACAATTTAGTGGGATTCAATAAATAGTTTTCTTAAATTAAACTATTTGTTAGAATTAAGCTGTGCTCTGGGTTTTTATATCAAAATGAATATGCTGTGGTAATTGGGGATATGAGAAAAAATAAATTAACACTACTTGGAACATAGTTAATGTGTCTGAATTTATGCCAATACCTGTTTGTGAGAGGGAACAATATTCTAGTAGATGAAAGCTGCCAATTATGTTTTAATAGGTTCATGTACAATGATAGTAGAATTATAATACTGATTTTCTTCTGAATACTCCAATTTGCACTGTTTTCCTCCAATAATTTCTGCTTCAATGACTGTATATTGATCTTCACTATGTATTATTTGTTCTTAAATTAAATACTCTATTTCTAAAGTTGTGGGGGTGGGGAGAGGAGTACATACATGAAAGAATAATCCAAATTCTGGTGAAACCACATACTTTTCATCAGGACGCTATTTCATTTCCAAACTAATCCCTGTGGCTTTTCTGCCTTGAACGTTCAGGAACTGGCTGCCCAGTGCCTTTGTATTTATTCACCTCGCTTTCCTTCATATTTGATCTTTGTTTCTTGCCTTTAGTCATTTCACGGCTAATTAAATCCCTCTACCTTCTAAGTGAGAAGAAGAAAGACAAAACAACGGAAGCTACTGTAGTGTCAAAGGAGAAAAAAAAGTAGAAAGGGACTAAACTGTTTCTCCAGCGTCAGTGCCAGCTGACCCCAGGTCCGTCTGCTTCCTTCAGCACTGCCCCTGGGGACGAAAAACCCTTGACACGCAGCCCAGCTGAGAGATGAAGGCACATGTGCCGAGCCTGGCTGCGCGTGTGGAGATGCACAGGGACGCACCACGTCTCAGGGCTGCCGACAGTCCTGCCTCCCCAGTGTAGGAAAGCCGTGCATAGAGCATGCTTACTGGGCACTCCCTTCATTCCCTCCAATTTCTTCTAAGGAATACTGCTCTGCCTTCTTTTCCTGATGGATAATCTGTACCTGGAAGGTCTAGATTAAGGGACTTGGTCTATACCCTTGCTCCCACGTGGACAGATTTCCAACAACGTGCTCAGTCAGCTCCCCATCACATTCTTGCCTGCTTCCTTCTCCTAGGGCCTAGAATTTACGCATGTAACATCAGACCCTGTTTGAGAGAAGACACATCATTGGGAAATCTGCACCATCTAATACAACAAGTATTTCCCACCTAGAACTCCCCACAAGCACCCTGTGGCTGGTGTACATGACTTAGTGACTAAACCACCACCACACCAAACCAGGTTCGTGTGCCCTACACAGAGCAAGCCGAGTGCTGAGACGCCGAGGTTTGCAGCAGAGAAGAGGTCTACTCTCAAGGCAGCCAAGTGAGGAGAGGAGACAGGAGAACAAATCTGAAATCTGCCTCTCCCAAGGCAAGGGGCTAGGGATATTTATGGGACAAAGCTGTGCATCGTCTGTCACTTCAGCTGTGTCTGACTCTTTGCAACCTCATAGGACTGTGGCCCGCCAGGCTCCTCTGCTCATGGGATTTTCCCGGCCAGAATACTGGAGTGGATTGCCATGCCCTCCTCCAGGGGATCTTGCCGACCTAGAGATTGAACCTATGTCTCCTGCATGGCAGGCAGATTCTTTACCATCTGAGTCACCAGGAAAGCCCATGGGATAAAGTTGAGGTGTGGGGAATTGGGAATAAGGGACTGGAGATAAGAAAAAGATGAGGTACTCATTATACTGGGCAGGTGCTTCTGAGCTATGTGTTTCTTCATGGACACATGTTCAGAAAATGGCAGTGTCCCCAGGCACTGAGGGTGGAGTTTGGGGCCCTCTGATGTCAGCAGGTCATCAATTGGACACTCATGATTGCCCAGTTGGAGGGTCAGTGGTCCCGACTAGTCTTAAACAGCTCGAGCTCAAGTTGAATATAGCTGACTCCTAGTCCCTGAAAAACAACTCAGGCAAACATCTTATTCTTCAGGTGATGTGAGGCTTGGAAGACATGAAAACTTTCTGTAGCAACGATTAAAGTGAGCTTGATCGATGAAGGCAGTTTACGGGTTTCACAGATCTAACTGATGATTATCCTCAGTTTCACTAGAATACTGTTCCCTTCACCCTTCCCTCAAGGACAATGTTCTGGAGATTTTGCCACTTTATTGAAGGCAACACAGCCTTGGGTTTGTCCACTAATTACCCCCTGCCCGTTCCTGGCGCTCTCCACACCCCTCAGCAGCCAACATTCAAAGTCCTGTAACAGCTTACATATTTTAGGTTGATTTAATGTCATCTTTTTGTTCCTGTTTTCTATTCCAGATCATCAAGATGTGACAGCAATTACAGTAGTGGCTGAGAACTGATGTTAGGTTTCTCTGCAGTGAGTTTCCTTTTAGCAAAGTTGGTAAAATATGCAATAAAACTAGGTACAAAATATTGATCCAGCCTCTCTTTGACGAATATGAAGAAGGCCTAGAGGGATTCCAACCAACTGAAAGCATTAACCAAGCACAGATTTGTTTTACTTGGTCCTATGACAAGGAAACTGGGGATCCTTTTCCAAAAAAATACATAAGGTCACTCTGTCTTATTCATTGCTGTGTTCCTGGTACCCATCAGAGTACATTGCCATAGTGGGTTTCTATAAACATTAGTTGAATAAAAAAACAAATGGATGAATACAGGATCTCATGTTAGATCAAAGATGGTGGGATAATAAAGTCATGTTAATGTACTGGTGAGTTGCATAGATGGTTTCAATTCTGAGTGTACATGCATGCAAAGGACACAGGAAGCAGAACCAAAGAAGAGTTCTGAGCTCTGCTCGGTAGATTCAAAAAAGTCTTCAAAGAAGAGGTGGCCTCTGCTCCATGAGCTAAAAAAAAATGAGCAGAGTTTGATCTGCGTACAAAAGGAAGAAACGATCCAAGGAAAGCGTTGTGTAAGAAAAAGGGTGTTGTGTAAGAAAAAGAGTGAAAGAATGTGTCTTTCACCATAGATTCTACAAGCAGAACCCATCACTGTTGTTCTAACACAAAAATTGATGCCCTTCTACTATGTTTATTGTAATTACTCAGAGTATTTTGTTGGGAAAGAAATTTTTGCATAAACTAAGGATGATGTTTTAAATTATTGCTGAAACTACTTTCATGTTTTACAATGAGCTTAAAAACAAACAGGGTTTGGGGATGCAAACTTAAAATCATGTGGGATTTTTTAAAATATTCTTTTTTAATAAACAAATTGTTAAAACACATAGAAAGTCATTCCCACCTAAAGAGAGTAAAAGAGAAAGGAAGCGTGGAGCTGCCAGCAGGGTTTGTAGTTTCTCTGATGCAGTGCAACAGCATTTCAAATCCTCCAGGAAAAGGAAGAAAATATTCTGTACTCCTGAAAGCCAGAGTGGAGGCCATTTAGCTCTCTCCTGCATGTCAGGAACTTTTAGTAAACTAACTTACAAATAAACCCAAAGGGATTATGATCACTGTGCGTTATAAAAAAAAGGGATGGCCATAAGGAGATTTAATCAGAAAATAAACTTCAAAATCAAAAACATGCTTTGATGCAAGAGCACTGGGAAACCAATCAGCATTTGATGCTCTTAGTAGCCTCTCCTAGAAAGCGCCTTATCCCTCTGGTGCGTTTGTGCGATAAAGTCAGGACACCCCTCCGTGGCCCTTCATGAGCTGGTCAGACCC
Source organism: Bubalus bubalis (assembly GCF_019923935.1). Classification (NCBI taxonomy): domain Eukaryota; kingdom Metazoa; phylum Chordata; class Mammalia; order Artiodactyla; family Bovidae; genus Bubalus; species Bubalus bubalis. Next base: position 2,704,609 of record NC_059174.1, on the reverse strand, counting down.
GGTCCCGCAGCCAGTGAGGAGCACAGCTCTGATTCAACAAGCTGCAAGCCTGCAACCCCACACCTGAGAGCCCAGACATTCAAAACAACCAGCTAATTAAACCTGGAGCAGCAAGCTATCATCATCCGAGATTCATGGGCATCCAACAAGCAGAAGAACCAGCAACACGGCACTCAGCAACAGCTGTCACCTGCTATAATGTTCTTTAATTATCTTAAAATCTCTAAGAACTGACAAATGGGTGACAAAATGCAATTTTCTGTGTCAGGAAGCGAGAGAGAAGCCCACGTTGCTTTGATGAGAGGGAATACTGTAAACCATCTCTCTCGGCTCTCACCGGGGAGAGGGTACCGTCGTCACTCAGCTCTGGTCTGTAAACACACTCGTTGTTATTGTTGTTGATGTGTAGTCACTCGGTCATGTCCGACTCTTTTGCGACCCCATGGACTGTAGCTCAGCAGTCTCCTCTGTCCATGGGATTTCCCAGGCAAGAATACTGGAGTGAGTTGCCATTTCCTCCTCCAGGGGATCTTTCTAACCCCAGAATCAAACCGTCATATGCTGCATTGGCAGGTGGATTCTTTACCACTGAGCCGATCAGGGAAGCCCATATAACACACTCATTACAGGACTCGTGGAGGGACGCATTTCCTTCTTTATAAAGACCGAAGAAGAGAAGTCACGATGGGCACTGGGCTATGACCCCCATAGGCTCAACATGTCTTTCAAATTCAGCCCCAGCTCCAGGGCTAGCCCCACGTGGTGCTCGTGTCCCGTCGACATGCATTCCTGGGATGGACCACTAGCAAAGCCAATCCAAGTTCCCTGGGATCATGTCACGCCCCTTTCCACAGATCCCTCCCAGTGCCTGTCCAAATTGCGACCTAATCCCTCTATGTTGCAGTGATGTCTATTATGAACTCCATAAGGATTTCCATTAGTCCCTAACCTCTGGTCATTACATTCTACTAAATGTGCATGATAGCATCCTTTGTCCCCATGGGGCAAATTTGCTTCTATCATCTACAGTTTTGCCAGCCTTTAAGTGCCAAAAATGTTCACAACAACACAAAATAAGTTGCAGAAAGAAGGTCACTCTGTAGTAAATAGCTCTTGTCAACATCAGCAAGAAAGCCACATCATCTGTAGAGAGTAATAGGGTACTCATAAGCCAAGAACATTGCATCACTCATGATTCTAGAACACAAAATTAGAGAAAAATATGGGCTAGCTCACGTCGACAGAGAGTATAAGATAGCCCTCAGAGCTGGAGGAAAACATGCATTAACAGTGTGCTACAACAAACTTCTATATAGAATATAGAAGTGTATACAGTCGTTTCTTTCAGTATTTGAGAGAGAAACATTAATAACCAATATAAATATTAATAACCAATCAACATGCTGTTACCAGGTACTGACAATCTAAAAGGATAATAATTCTAAAAACATACAGTGTCTGTGACTTGTTCTTAAAATGTACATAAATATACTAATGCATGGAGCAATGACTGAACGCTCCGGTTACACTTTAAGACTTTGATAATTTGTTTTTTTGGCTAAGCCCCACAGCTTGTGGGATCTTAGTCCCCTGACTAGGGATTGAACCTGGGCCCTCAACCTGGGCAGTGAGAGAGGAGAGTCCTAACCGCTGAAAGTTGCTCAGTCATGTCTGACTCTCTGCCAGAATACAGTATTCTCCAGGCCAGAATACTGGAGAGGGCTGCCTTTCCCTTCTCTAGGGGATCTTTCCAACCCAGGGATCGAACCCAGGTCAACTGCATTGCAGGCAGATTCTTTACCAGCTGAGACACAAGGGAAGCCCAAGCAGAATTATGCATTTTGCCTTGGCCGGGAACTGCCAGGTAATTCCCCAATGAAGATATAAATTAAACAAGCTTCCCTGGAGGTCCAGTGGTTAAGACTCTGAGATTCCACTGCAGGGGGCCAGGGTTTGGTCCCTGGTCTGGAAACTAGGATTCCCACATGCCCATTGGCATGGCCAAAAATTTTTTTTTTAATAATAATTTTTAAAATTATAAAATAAAATAAATTAATGTCAATTTAGTAAACATTCAGTGAACATTTCTGCTATAGTTTATAATATAGTATAATCATTTAAATTTTCTATTTTAAATTATTTTAAGCAATTAGCATATTATTTTAAATTTCTATTACTAGTTAAATTAGTCTGTTTTTATGCTCTTTGAGATACAAGTTCTCTGGGAACAAGGACAAGATCTGTTAAATAATTTTGTTCATGATACTTTGATAATCAACATTTTGTATTTGGTCATTTTAATAATAAAGTCAACTGTTCTCTTCAAGACCATGTAGCCAAATTCATTAATTTTTTCCTCCTCTATTTTCAATCTTATTATCCACTCCACCAATGCTTCTCACTTTATCATTTCAGAGCCCACAGGTGAAGGCTTAGTGTACAGTACAAGATTAGACCTGTTAATTGACACGGTACCTGAAATGGACATGCCACTAACCTAAAGAGATGAGGAGACCATTGCTTTCTCCAATCAACTTCCACTAAAAATGCAGGTAAGGGCATGAAGCTGATCCAGAAGAAGGTACAGCACCAGAATGCTGCCCAAGTTATGACCAAAAAAATCTATACTCCCAATTTACCTATTTTGCTTAAAGGAGAAAAAACTTCCAGTGAAAAACATACCCATTTCATATATTTAATATAACTGGGGAATGTTAACACTAGAAGGAACCATCTCTGAAAAATGAAAGTGAAACTACAAGAAAGAGTGAATTACAACAACCCTGATTCCCAAAGAAACAAATTGCAGCTTCCAAGCATGGACATTTAAATTACACATCACAGATGCTTTGGTGCCTTTCAAAATAGAATAAATAAAGAGGAATGTGACAAGGATCATTCTCCTCTCTCCCCATCTCTGCAAGGGTGGCCTTCAGTGGAACTTGGCCAGGAACACAGATAGCCCAGGAAATCCTGATAATCTATCAAGACTGAAAAAAGACAATGTATTATAGATATAAAAGATATTCTTTCACCGTGTCAAGTCAGTCTCAACAGACTGGATTTTGTTTTCTATTGTAATGCATTCTTATTTGTGAAATAATATCAAAAACTGAAAAGCACTTCACAATTTACCAAATATTTCCATAGACCTTCTTTAGCACTGACAGCATCGGACAGAGATAATGGGCTGACCAACTTAGATCCCTGCTCCTCATTCATAATGCAAAGTTGGTGGAAAGAGGTGGCCCTGGTTGGGACCATGTGATGGAATGTGAGCCAAAGTGATGTCTGCCATTTCTGGGCTCAGATATTGAGTACTGGGTGTTCAATCCTTTATGCTCTCACCCTTCACTACACAGCCAACTAAGGGCAAAGGATCCAGTAAAAGACACTAAAGGCATCTTAAGAGATGGAGAGAGTCACATCGTAACTGGAGATTCACACACATCTGGGAGGCAAGCAGGAAATTATTGAGATTTGCAGAGTTTTTCTTGTTTTATTAGCTAGTGAAAACAACACACTCCAAAAGAAGTGACAATCCAGGTGCCAGCCAGGGCCTGATTCACATCAGGCGTTCAACAAATGCTGGATAGACGGATGGACAGATGGATGAATAGCAGGTAGATGGACCAATGGCAGCCCTATTTTATTCTAACCTATTAAATCTGGAAATCATACAGTTTTGCCACAAACACAACACTCGGTAGTGATGGCAGTTTCTAACACATGTGACCTGGGCTGATGACTATTTTAAAGAAACATGGCTGACCTATAAAACTGTAATAAACTTTTCAGAGGAATATCAGAAAAATTATAAATGGCACGAATTAGAGTCTAAACTAAATAAGGTCTCAAAATATCTCCAGACTAGTAACCATGATTTTCCCAAATAATTCAGAAGAAATGGGGATTAGGGTACTAATACGTAGGTTTATGAGCATTGGGCTTTGAGAAGAGGAAGATGGCAATTCAGATGAAGGTTGCACCACATACTAACTGTGTGACTCCAGCTGAATCCCCTACCCTCCCTAAGCTTCGCCTCTCGCATCTGTAACATGGTACTGAAACATGAAATCAAAGGAGAAAGTTTAGCATGGGGTCTGGCACGTAGAAGACACTCAATACGTGCGAGGCTATTGTTCTTGAGAGCGACTCTACACACTGTTACTGCTAATTAAAACATATTCAAGTTACCCTGTCACAATGGCAGGTAATTTCACAGATATTAAACCATACAAATTAAAGGATTCCTCCAATTTTAAGCAGAGTTAAAAGACAGTCAATAACTAACTCATGTTGCAGAATTGGAAGCTTTTCAAGGGTGGCTATCAGTGGCTGCTGTATGATAATTGCTGAGCTCTTCTTACAAATTTAACTTGTCAATCCAGTGGTTGCTAGCCTTTTCTGAATATCAAGGTCTGCATGCATGACATTCTCATTTCTCTCCAAACATGCTTCCCAGTGTTCCTATCACCATCTTCCAGACAAGCCATAATTTCTGCTTTTGAGCATTTTCTTGGGCCTCCCCAGTTTTGTGAACCACCTTCCTCCTATTCTTTAATCTCCTGGGCAAATATCAGACTCAAGGTCAAGCTGATAAAGCCTCCTGCAAACTTTATATACTTGGCAAATGTCAAGGCTCTTAGCTCTCTCCATTTACTTATACCACAACAGAGATCTCCTCTCTTCAGATTCTAGAGCACATATAATCCACATAAAACAGAGTATTTATTCCTATACTCTTGTATATTGATATTTAATTATTTCACTTTTTTATTCCTCTTAAATAGGATTATCAATTTCTTGGCAGCCTTAGTACCCTCATCTGTGAAATGAGGGCACTGTATTAAAGGTCTCCTAGAGAAGGCAATGGCACCCCACTCCAGTACTCTTGCCTGGAAGATCCCATGGACAGAGGAGCCTGGTGGGCTACAGTCCATGAGGTCGTTAAGAGTCAGACACGACTGAGCGACTTCACTTTCACTTTTCACTTTCATGCATTGGAGAAGGAAATGGCAACCCACTCCAGTGTTCTTGCCTGGAGAATCCCAGGGACGGGGGAGCCTGGTGGGCTGCCGTCTATGGGGTTGCACAGAGTCAGACACAACTGAAGCGACTTAGCAGTAGCAGTTTCTTCTTAGTCTCAAATTTTTACTATCTCCTGAGGCATTTTGCCTGTGAAGACCAAAGCATTAAGCACAAAGATGGGTACATCTTAGCTTAGTCACTATGTAAAGAGTTAAGAGAAAAGATGTGTGCGCGTTCAGTTGCTAGTCATGTCTGACTCTTTGCGACCCCACGGACTGTAGCCCACCAGGCTCCTCTGTCCATGGGATTTCCCAGGCAAGAATACTGGAGTGGGTTGACATTTCCTTCTCCAGGGGATCTTCCCAACCCAGGGATCAAACGCGCATCTCCTGCATTGGCAGGCAGATTCTTTACCACTGAGCCACCTGGAAATCCCAAGAGAAAAGTGATAAGCCATCCTTAACAATTCAACAAAGGTCAGGTCTAAAGTGAACCTTTTTTGTGTACATCAGCATACAGAACAACATTCACAAAGATTTTCTCTCGACAGATTTAACTCTAAGGTTAAGAAGATTCATGGCATTTTTCCCCTTCTTTTTGTGAAATCGAAAGCCAACATAGGGCCAGGCAGCCTGATAGAAACTTTCTTTTGCCTACAGGAGAGAGTGCTCTCTTTTCAAAGGCTTCCTCAAAGGCTCCGGGATTTCTGCTGCCCTCACTTACAAAACCCGACTCAGGCATAATTCCACTTTCTTCTTTCCTCATGCTCAAATTGATTCACCATGAAACAAGTAAGACATAGCTTTTAGGGTCCCTTATTTGAGAGAATTCTAGCAATTTGTCCATGTGGTCCAATGTTGCACAATTTGCAAATGTAAGATACTTTATTCATAATTAAATGACTGTGGTCTCTTTTCACTCTGCTTTTTCCCCCTTTTACTGCCCTTTGCTGAAGTGGTAGTGTTGTGACCATGGGCACATGTGAAGAGAAGGTAAAAAGATGCCAGTTTATGATACATGGTTGGGAACACAGTCAGCTCTTGTTTAGTCAGATGTTTTCACATGGTTCACCATCACTTCCATAAAGTAAAGCTGTAATAGCTTGTCCAGTAAGTGGCAAAGCTAGGATTCAAACCTAAGTGTGTCTGATTCTAATGCTACCATATCATCTATGTACTCCTATCATATTCTTTGGGATCTATTAACAAGTCTTTGATTCCTTAATTTAAGTATGATGCTCGATGCTCAGCCACTTGCCAGCGTCTTGTACCTCCACCTCTCAATCTGGTGCCAACAGACTATTTCCTATCCCTAACAGCTACCACCTTCCTACCTGTATAAACAACTCTATCCACGTTGAACTCTTTTTCTTTTACAGATTGCACTTTGGTTTATCTATCCTCAGGCTATAATAGTTTTGACCAGTCACATTTATGTGAATTCTTACTAATTTTTTCCTAAATTGACATAAAGCATTGGCATCAATGAAGATAATATATAACTCATATTATACCACTACTACAAAGACAGCAATGAAAAACTGGGTTATGATTGTTGTCAAATTTAAGAGTTGTCCACTGAAAAAATCTAGAGACAAAGATCAACCCAGTAGTACTAAAGACCACTAGCACCCAGATTTTGCTTTCTAAATGTAAGTACGTATAATTTTTTAGTTTAAAAATGAGAGCACCTTGGGAAAAATTACTAATTACAGGTTAGGGCAGGAACTATCCAAAACTAGATCCTTTGTCATACCTGCAAGCAAGAAAGATTTCTGACGTTGCTGCTGCCAAGGTTTCACTGTGATTTCAGTTACCCCCATGGTCAACCGCAGTCCAAAAATATTAAATGGAAAATTACAGAAACAAACAATTCACAAGTTTTAAATTGTGTGATGTTCTGAGTAGCCTGATGAGATCTCGTACCATCCCGCTCTGTCCCACCTGGATCATGAATCACGTCCTTTGTCCAGCATATTCCCCCCTACGTTAGTCACTTTGTAGCCATCTGGGTTATCAGATCAACTGTTTGAGTACTGCTGTGCCTATGTTTAAGGAACCCTTGTTTTACTTATTATTGGCCCCAAAGCACAACAGTAGTAGTGCTAGAAATTCGGATACGCCAAAGAGACACTGCCAAGTGCCTCTTTAAGTGAAAAGGTGTCTCAAGTTAATGAGGAAAGAAAAAATGCTGTGCTGAGGTTGCTAAGACCTATGGCAAGAATGAATCTTGTATCTGTGAAAGTGTGAAGAAGGAAAAAGAAATTTGTGCTACTTTTGCTATTGCACCTCACACTGCAAAAGTTATGGCCACAGTGTGTAATTTAGTGCTTAGATAAGATGGAAAAGGCATTAAGTTTGCACAATAAGATAGTTTGAGAGAGAGAGAAACCATATTCACATAACTTTCATTACATTATATTGTTTTGACTGTTCTATTAATATTATAGTATTATTGTTATTAATCGCTTACTGTGCCTAATTTATCAGTTAAACTTTATCATAGGTATGTATGTATAGGAAAAAGCATAGTATATGGATATACAGCTCCATACTATTCATGGTTTCAGGTAAACAATAGGGGCCTTAGAAAGTATTCCATGGATAAGGAGGGACTTCTTTATTGAGGTTATATCACAAAAACAGAGGAGTCAATTTGAAGAGGCTTCAACTGACCAAAGTATTGATAAGAATAAAAACACACGAAAATGTTAAAATTCATGAGTTTTAAATATTACTAAAACAAAAAATGAAACCTTCACTAATCACCTTTTAAAAATGCTCAGGGGACTTCTCTGGTGGTCCACGGTTGAGAATACACCTGCCAACGGAAGGGACATGAGTTCGATCCCTGGTCCAGAAGGATTCCATGTGCCAAGGGACACCCGCCATGCACCACAACCACCAAGCCCGCTGTGCCCCAACTACTGCGCCCACACACCCTACAGCCCAAGCTCTGCAACAGGAGAAGCCACTGCGATGGGAGGCCCACACACCATGGCTAGAAAGTAGCCCCTGACTGCCACCACTGGAGAAAGCGTGCGCACAGCAAAGAAGACCTAGTTCAGCCAAAAATAAAATTAATTAAAAAAACAAAGAACAGGAAGACTGATAAGATTTAAAAAAAAAAAAACAACACTACAGAATCAACTCATTTTCCTGATAGCTGGTAAATAAACCAAATAAATATTCAAGCTGCTTTTTAAAAATCAACTATACACAGGGTAACCAGATACTTTATTAGGAAAATTGTCTCTCTATGGAATCATTCCAAGAACTATAAGAGGAAATGATTGAATAGCAACATTTGCAAACTCCTAATGAAGACAGGCAGTGGTCATGAATAGCTTCAAGCAGTCCCAAAGAAAGACAACCAGACACCTTGTACCTTATGACAAAAGTGCATAACACCATTTATGACGGTAAAGTGTCTGCCTGCAATGCGGGAGACCTGGGTTCGATCCCTGGGTTGGGAAGATCCTCTGGAGAAGGAAATGGCAACCCACTCCAGTACTCTTGCTTGGAAAATTCCCTGGATGGAGGAGCATGGTAGGCTACAGAGCAGGGGTCACAAAGAGTCGAACACAACGGAGCGACTTCACTTTCCTTTCCTTTCCTTTTGCCAATAAAATCAAATCTAAATCAGATCAAGCCTCTGGACATAATTATCAATATTCTGAGAAGAGAGTACACAGAGGAACATAGTTTGTGACATCTTTAAAATGCAATTAGGAAAATCCAAACAATAATGACAATACATAAGTGTATGTTTTTACAGCACTTTTTTTATACTTTTATAATCAGCAAAAAATAAAAGTGTTTTGGAACTATAAACAGGCAGTATAACAAATAAAGAAACTTAACTTACTTGTGAAACTATTATTACCTTAACAAAAAGATTCTCTCCTTGACAAGATTATTCACCAAGACACTTTGGAGAATGAACTGAATTGGTGCATTTATACTTAGTCACAGCTCCTTGACTTATGGTCCTACATACAGAGAAATTCAAGAATGAAGTTTTAAAGGCTACACAGTCAATGGAAGACCCAATTGTAGTAAGTAAAAGTGTTTTTAAATTTATATCACTGAAAATATTATACATTGAAAGAAAACTTCTACATTTGCAAAGTTCTCATTTAAATTTTATCATTTCTGTTATTGTTGAGTAAGTAAGTTGTGTCCAACTCTTTGCAACTCCATGGACTGCAGCATGCCAGGCTCCTCTGTCCTTAACTATCTCTCCGAGTTTGCTCAGATTCATGTCCATTGAGTCAGTGATTCTATCTAACCATCTCATCCTCTGTCATCCCTTTCTCCTTTTGCCTTCAATCTTTCCCAGCATCAGGGTCTCTTCCAATGAGTTGACTCTTCACATCAGGTGGCCAAAGTACTACAGCTTCAGTTTCAGCATCAATCCTTCCAATGAATAGCCAGGCTTGATTTCCTTTAGGATTAACTGGTTTGATCTCCTTGCAGTCCAAGGGACTCTGAAGAGTCTTTTCCAGCACCACAATTTGAAAGTATCAATTCTTCAGCCTTCAGCCCTCTTTATGGTCTAACTCCCACATCCATATTTGACTATTGGAAAAACCATAGCTTTGACTATACAGACCTTTGTTGGCAAAGAGATGTCTCTGCTTTAAATAAGCTGTCTAGGTTTGTCATAGCTTTCCTTCCAAGGAGCAAGCATCTTTTAATTTCATGGCTGCAGTCACCATCTGCAGTGATTTTGGAGCCAAAGAAAATAAAATCTGTCACTGCTTCCACTTTTTCCCCTTCTATTAGCCATGAAGTGATGATACTGGATGCCATAATCTTAGTTTGTTTTTTTTTCATTTTAAACTTTTTATTTTGTATTGGAGTATAGCTGATTAACAAAGTTGTCGTAGTTTCAGGTGAACAGCAAAGGGATTTGGCCATACCCATGTTTCCATGCTCCCCCTCACCTCACCCCTATCCAGGATGCCACATAACATTGAGCAGAGTTCCATGTGAGGGATGGGTTATTTTAAAAATAATAGTATCTTGATCAGGAAATCCTTCGATTTCACTGAGCATCTAAGAGTATTTAAAATAATGAACGCTTTTTGATTTATTACATCAGTTCAGTTCAGTCACTCAGTCATGTCTGACTCTTTGCAATCCCATGGACTGCAGTACACCAGGCCTCCCTGTCCATCACCAGCTCCCAGAGTTTACCCAAACTCATGTCCACTGAGTTGGTGATGCCATCCAACCATCTCATCATCTGTCGTCCCCTTCTTCTCCCACCTTCAATCTTTCCCAGAATTGATGCTTATGAACTGCGGTGTTGAAGAAGACTCTTGAGAGTCCCTTGGACTGCAAGGAGATCCAACCAGTCCATCCTAAAGGAGATCAGTCCTGAGTGTTCATCGGAAGGACTGATGTTGAAGCTGAAACTCCAATACATTGGCCCCTGATGTGCAGAGCTAACTCATTTGAAAAGACCCTGATTCTGGGAAAGTTTTTTTTTTTTTTTAATGTCACGTTTCAAGCCAGCTTTTTCACTCACCTCTTTCACCTTCATCAAGAGTCTCTTTAGTTTCTCTTCACTGTCTGCCATTAGGGTGGTATCATCTGCATATCTGAGGGTGTTGATACACACATGCTTAAAATCAGGTCCAAATGTATCCATGCTAGCCCAGCTTCCTGCAGGTCTCTTCAGAGTGCGAGTCACCACTGTGCGTTGTCAAGGAGAACTCAGCTTCGTCTGCACAAGGAAGCCGCACCAAACAGCCAAGGCAACAGACCTGAGTCCTAAGGCAGGAGAGCAGAATTGCAGGCGAGATGTAAGTAAGTGTCATGCATGCTGACTTATGCTCGGGCCTTTTGTTTTTTATTCTATTAATTCTATGTTATTATTTAACTCTGCTTTGCATAACCAAAAAAAAATAGCTTTGTAAGTCTTTGGCACCCTCTTTTGGACAACATGATTATTTCAAAACTGAAATTTGTTTCAATAAAAAGGATTTCTGAGTATGCTAAAGGCAAATTGGAATCAGATACATATTTTTATGTACTTTTGTTTTTATAATGAATAGACTTTACTTTTAGAGTGGTTTTAGGTTTGTAGAAAAATCGAGTAGATAATTCAAAGTCCCTATATGTTCCCTTTCCCACAGAGCTTCCCCGATTATTCACAGTTTGCATTAGTGTGGTACATTTAAGTTAACAAAACAATATTAGCACGTGATTACTAACTAAAACCCATAGTTTACAATAAAGTTGTACATTTCTATAGATTTTTATAAATTTCATATATCCACCGTCATAGTATATAGTTTTACTGCCTTAAAAATCCCTGTGCTTTATCCTTCCTCCTCTCCACCCGACCCCTGTAACCACTGATCTTTTTACTGCCTCTATAGTTTTCTGTGTCTCTGTACTTTTCCAGAATGACACATAATGGATAATAAAACATGTATCCTTTTCAGACTGCTTTCTGTCACTTAGCAATATGCACTTAGGAGTCTTCCATTTTTGGTTTTCATAGTTCATTTCTTCTTGTCACTGAATAATATTCCATTGTATGGATGTGCCAAAGTTTATCCATTTCCTACTGATGAACATCTTGATTGCTTCCAGTTTGGGCAATTATGAATAAAACTGCCATAAACATTTCTGTGTAGGTTTTTTCGTGTGTGTTTGCAGAGTTTTCAACTCATTTGGGTAAATGCCAAGGACTTTGATTGCTGGATTATATGGTAAGATAATGTTTAGCTTTGTAAGAAACTGCCAAATTGTCTTCCAAAGTGACTGTACCATTTTGCATTTACACCAGCAAGGCAAGGAGTCTGATTGCTGGATTACATGGTAAGATAATGTTTAGCTTTGTAAGAAATTGCCAAATTGTTTTCCAAAGTGATTGTAACATTTTGCATTCTCACCAGCAACGAATGAGTTTCTGTTGTTCTGCATTCTCACCAGCTTTTGTATTGTGGGTTTTTTTTGGATTTTAACCATGTATATTTAGGATAAATCCTACTTGGTTATGATGAGCAATTTTTTTATTCATTATTGGATTCGCTCTGCTAATATTTTGTTGAGGAATTTTGCATGTATGTTCAGAAGAGAAATTGGTCTCTGGTTTTTCTTTATAATGTCATTATTTGGTCTGGAGAGTGAGTGTAATGTGAGCTCCATTGGATATGTTAGAAAGTGTTCCCTCTGCTTCTATTTCCTGGAAGAGGGTGCAGAGAATTGGTGGCATTTCTTCTTTAAATGTTTGGCAAAATTCACCAGTGAAATCATTTAGAACCACTGCTTTCATTTTTGGGATTTTATTTATCAGTGATTCAAAATCCTTAATAGATATAGCTCTACTCAGATTATTTCTTTTTGTTTGAGTTTTGATGTCCACTTGGCCCATTTTACCTGTTATCAAATTTGTGGGAATAGACTTATACCTAATATTCCTTTATTATCCTTTTATTGTCCATGAGATCAGTAGTGATCAGTTCTATTCATTTTTTATTTCATGTATTCTGATGCTCTGTTGTTAGGAATATGCATATTAAGGGTCACTTTCACTTTTCACTTTCATGCATTGGAGAAAGAAATGGCAACCCACTCCAGTGTTCTTGCCTGGAGAATCCCAGGGACGGGGGAGCCTGGTAGGCTGCTGTCTATGGGATTGTACAGAGGTTGCACAGAGTCGGACACAACTGAAGCAACTTAGCAGCAGCAGCAGCAGCAATGACCTCTTGGAGAATTGACTCTTTTAATTATGTAATACCTCCTTTTATTCCTGATAATTTTCTTTGTTCTGAAGTCTGGTTTGCTTAAAATTAACATAGTTACTCCAGTTTTGTTTTGATGGATGTTAAGATGGTATATCCCTGGAGAAGGGAATGGCAACCCACTCCAGTATTCTTGGCAGGAAAATCCCATTGATGAGAGGAGCCTGGTGCGCTACATTCCATGGGCAGCAAGATGGTGTAACTTTCTACATCTTTTTACTGTTCATTTACCTGCATCTTTATATTTTGAGGGCTTCCTTACAGACACTAGATAGATCTGAGTCCTGTTTTTTAATCCACTTTGATAATCCCTGTAATTTAACTGTTATATGTAAACCATTCACATCTGAAGTCATATGTGGTGGATTAAAATCTACCATCTTTCTATTTGTTGCACTTTTTTTATTACTTTGTTTAAACTTTCCCTTTTATTTAGTTTGAAAATATTATTTTTTTGCTAGAATCAATAGATTCAATAAAATCTTATTAAATTCAATCAAAATGATTCATAGATTTCATATCCGTAGTCCTAATCCCCAGAATCTCAGAACATGACTCTATTTGGAAATAGGGTCTTTAAAGAGGTAATTAAATTAAAATGAGGTCATTGTGGTGGTCCCTAATCCAATACGATGGGTGTCCTTTTAATAAAAGAAAGTTACAGAGGGAAAGCAAGGTGAAGACACAGGGAGAAGAAAGTCATATACAAGCCAAGGAGATAAGTCTTGGGAGACACCAATCCTGCAGACACTCTGATCTCAGATTTTCAGCCTCCAGAATTGGGAGAAAATAAATTTCTGCCACTTAAGCCATCCAGTCTATGGTACTTTGTATGACTGACCTAGCAAACCAATATAATCACCAATCAGCATTAAGGCTTTAAGGACCTTAAAAACAAGTGCTTTCAATTTGCATTCATATATCTATATTTAGGCCCAAACTTTTATTTTGAAACCATTATTTTCTCTTTGACTACTATACAGAAGCCATTCTTGAGGTTATTTGATGCCGTAATGAACAGGGAAAGTTAGAAATGTAGTTATAACATAGGTTTCACATAGCTCAAACTGCTGGCTGCTTCCTGGTGAGTAGGTATTTTTATAATCCCCAAATAATTACAAGGTAAAAATCAAGTCCATGAGAATACCTGTGGGGCTGTGCATGGGTGAGCCTTATGGCATCTCATGTTCAAAGTCTCCCAGGGACTGAGCCAAATGCCCACACAAATGGGAAATCATGTAGGCTGGGTGATAAGACTCAGGATTCCACTGAGTATTTCTGTTAGAGCTCTTACCTGCAGTCTGAAGACTTCAATTCTCCTCTAAACTGAACTACCAATTTAGAACAAGCCAGGCAATTCATTTCACATTACAAGGGGTGCTCACGTGTTTTCTCACGTATGAAACAAAAGGATCAATCTGCTAGCCAATCTCTAAGGCTCTCAATGGCTCCCAAAATTTCTGAATCATAAAAGTAGGAGATGACATCCAATAAGAAGCTCCATGGTGGTGGCCTTACAGGAAGTTTGAGTCACTCTTTCCACGGCATCCACATGACCAGACAAGTGTGTATGAAAAAACCAAAGGCAAAGCAGTCATCCCACTGTAATGTAAGACATGCAATTGAGGTAAGGTTGGTAAAAATGTCAACATGACAACCTCTGAAAATGTACTTCTTCATAAAAGAAACAGAAGAAAAGCTGGCAAAATTTGTCAAAATCAACTTTTTCAGACCTAAAGGTATTAACCAAAGACTTGTAATAACCCAAGGAGCATTTATTCAAGAAAAGTGGCTGCATTTAGTCATGAAAGCAGCAAGTCCTGGGGTGTTTTAACTTACCCTAGTACCATCCACACTGCCCATCTCAACAGTAGCCTTGGAAACCAACAGTCTGCATTCCTATAGACAGATGGAGCAAAGCATCATGAAATACAATCCACAGAATGGGAGAAAATATCTGCAAATCATATATCTAATAAGGATATAGCACCCAGAACACAGAAAGAACTCTTACCATTCATAATGAAAAAACAAATGACCCAAATTTTAAAAATGGGAAAAGGTTCAAATAGACATTTCTATAGATACTCCAATGGCAGAAAGTAAAGAGGAACTAAAGAGCCTCTTGATGAGGCTGAAAGAGGTGAGTAAAAAAGCTGACTTGAAACTCAACATTAAAAAAACTAAGATCATGGCTTCCAGTCCCATCACTTCATGGCAAATAAAAGGGGGAAAAGTGGAAGCAGTGACAGATTTTATTTTCTTGGGCTCCTAAAAATCACTGCAGACGATGACTGCAGCCATGAAATTAAGATGCTTGTTCCTTGGAAGAAAAGCTAAGACAAATCTAGATGGTGTATTAAGCCTCTACTAACAAAGGTCCACATAGCCAACGCTATAGTTTTTCTAGTAGTCATGTATGGATGTGAGAGTTGGACCATAAAGAAGACTGAGCACCCAAGAATTAATGCTTTTGATCTGTGGTCTTGGAGAAGACTCTTGAGAGTCCCTTGAACAGTAAGGAGATCAAATCAGTCAATCTTAAAGGAAATCAACCCTGAATATTCATTGGAAGGACTGATGCTGAAGTTGAAGCTCCAATACTTGGGCCACCTGATGTGAAGAGTCAACTCACTGGAAAAGACCTTCATGCAGGGAAAGATGGAGGGCAAGAGGAGAAGGGGGGTGACAGAGGATGAGATGGCTGGATGGCTTCACTGACTCAACGGACATGAGTCTTATCAAACTCTGAGAAATAGTGGAGGATAGAGGAGCCTGGCATGCTGCAGTCCATGGGGTCACAAAGAGCTGGACACAACTTAGCTGTGGCTCAGCTGGTAAAGAATCCGCCTGTAACGTGGGAGACCTGGGTTTGATCCCTGGGTTGGGAAGATCCCCTGCAGAAGGGAACAGGTACCCACTCCAGTATTCTGGCCTGGAGAATTCCATGGGACTGTATAGTCTGTGGGGTCACAAAGAGTCAGACACGACTGACAGCCTTTCACTTCACTTCACTTAGTAACTGAACAACAAAATAGACAGCCAGATACACAGGTAGGATGGACAGGTGGATAGATACAGGGCAAATAAGCACAGGAATGCTCATCATTCATTAGAGAAATCAAAAATCAAAACTATGATGAGATACCACCTCACACACACTGAAATGGTTATAACTTTTAAAACTGGAAATAACAAATATTGACAAGGATGTGGGGAAATTGGATCTTTATGTATTGCTGATGGAAGTGAAAAATTGCACAGCTGTTGTGGGAAACAGTTTGGCTATTCCTCAAAAAATTACAAGAAGTTACTGTATGATAGCAATTTCACACCTAGGTGTATATACTCAAGAGAAATGAAAACAAATGTTCATAGCAGCATTATTTATAACAACCAAGAAATGGAAACAAATGGTCATCAACTTATGAAAAGATAGATAAAATGTGGTATAAGTAGCTATACAGTGAAATATGGTTCAGTTAAAGGGAGTGAAGTACTGATACTTGCCGCTGAATCTTGAAAAGTTTTTGCTAACTGAAAGTAGTCAGACACAAAAAAGCACACATTACATATCATTTTACATGAAATGTCCAGAATAAGCAAATCCATAGAGACAGAAAGTACATTAGTAGTTTCATCTTCTCCAGATTAATGAAATATTCTGGAATTAGTCCTGATAGTTGCACAATCTTATCAGTGTACTCAAAACACCTGAAATGTACACTTTAAAATGATGAGTTTTATAGTATGCTAATTACATATCAACAACACAATGAAGCAAGACACAATTAAGCCAAATATTGCTGCTGATTCCAAAAGGCTGGCCTTAAACACGGGGCAATCTACACCAAGAATGAACAGGACACCAGCAGTGCGGCGTCTCTGGGTTTGACACACATTCTCAGTCTTTTGAAAGTCCAATAGTGTTGCCAATAAGGCATTTTCATTTTAAGCTTCATAATAAGCTGGTCCATTGTTACCATTATTCCTTGCCTGACATGTGATTTTATTTTATCTCCACAACAAAGTAATTCTTGATAGATCACAGTAATTTCAATCCATGAGGATCTTTCAACTGTAGGAGTGAATTAGAAAGATATTTTTATATTGCCTATTTGAGATAACAGGTCCTAGCACCATGCTTCGGGCAAAATACATCAAAAGAATGAACTGAAGGTTAAGTTTCCTTTTAGATCACAATTTTTATAACATCACAACATTCTTGCCTAAAAGCAATCCGAATTATTCAACTGCAAGATATTCTATATTCACCTCATTCAGCCTCAGGGAAAGAACAAAGTCAGTAGCTGGAGACACTTCTGAGGTGGAGGCACATTCATCTTCTCATTGTGCCCTCCTAAGTCACCAACGCCTGAATTCAACATCAACACACTAGAGAGAAAATGCAAGTAAAAGCTTCCTGAAAAGCTTCCTATTATGCTGTATTTGCAAAGGTAATCCTCACGTGGAAAGAAGTCATAAGAAATTCAAGTCATGAAATTTAAATTCCATGTTCAACAATTATTACCATTTTATCCTATCCAAATCAGTCAATTAAATATAACTCTCTCTCCAAATTAGTGTTAGATAGCACTTAATCCCAACTTGATAAAAAAAAAACTTACTTTATGTATATTCTTGTTTCTATGAAAAAAAAAGTTCCTTGCTGTGATTATGAATCTTAGAGAATTGAAAGATTCAAGGTTCTTTGCCTTATATGCTGTTTATCACAGAGCAAGATTTGTATTCAGTTACAGGTGGATCCATGGGGGTCTTTCCCCACAGGGGTTTATTTACTGAACTATCCAGAGATATTCATTATGAGATGATTTCATATATCATTATCCATGAGCAACTTTGATGTAACAAGTTTGTATTTAATCAGGTCTTTCTTGGTTTCAGCCTCTTTTGCACAAGACCTGACCTTTGACACACACGGAGCCCACTGCCGCTGCTGCTGCTGCTAAGTCGCTTCAGTTGTGTCCGACTCTGTGCGACCCCATGGACTGCAGCCTACCAGGCTTCTCTGTCCATGGGATTCTCCAGGCAAGAACACTGGAGTGGGTTGCCATTTCCTTCTCCAACGGAGCCCACTGGGGTTGTGCAATACTGTGGTCCTGCTTAACAAATGCATCTTTTCTTAATCTTTATTGAGACATAATGGATATACAAAAAATCACTCACATGTAATGTATACATCTTGATAAGTTTGGACATATACTTACATCTGTTACACCAAAGCTCTAAACATATCCAAAATTTTCCTTGTATACTTCTGTGAGTTTCTTGTTCATTTGTTGTTGGTTTGCGAGGGGTTAGAACATTTAATAGGAGATGGACCCTCTTAATATTTTAATGTATACGCACAATAATGTATTATTAACCATAGATACTCTTTAAATAAATTCTTTCTGATATTGATGATGACAATGGACATGACATCAGGTAATATTACCCTCATTCATTCACTCACATAATCAATGATTTTGTATTGATCACTCAATTTGTGCCATGGCCTGTCTTGACACTGTTGACAGGATGATAAAGAAGGAAAACACAGCCCCTGACCTGATGCAGTTTTACACTTTAGTGAGAGGAGAGAGAAAATACACATAGCCTGAGTGAATAAGATCACTTCAAACACTTATAAGTGCTGTGGGACAGGAAGTGGCAGGACAGAACAATTCACAGTGTGCTGAAGTGGCGAGAGGGCAGTCAGCTCGCCAGGCCCTCCTGCCCCTGCAAAGACCAGTGGAGCTCCAATACAGAGAACACGGTGGCAACATGAAACGTCCCAACAGAAGATGTCTGATGGCCAGGTGAGGAATCAGCGCACCAATAAGAACACCCAACTCACATCAGTTTTACACTGGGATCTGCTTCAAAAAGTCTCCCATTAGAGAGACTTTAGGACCATCAGTACACATGTAGCTCTGTCTTGTTTCAGCTTTCAGAAGGTGTCCACTGAAAGACTAGCCACCATTCCAATATTTTACACTGAGAAAAACCACACTTCCAATTTTATCTGGAAGACAATTCAGGAACTGTGAATCCTGAAGAATCCCACTGAACTGTTGACATACCATCCTACTGAGAAGAAGTGGGATGCAATTTTCCGATCAACAAATTAGCAAGGTCAAAATGCAATTTGGGCAGGGAAAGGTATCTGCAAATGATCAAGGTATAAATTATCAACAATCATTCCTTTAAAGACATGTTTTAATACTTCATATGATATTGAGATGAGCCTCTGAATTTATGTAATATTTTTCATATAGTTGATGCAATTACTTATGCACAGTAATTTATAAATTCATACAAGAACGGTATCTGCCAAGGTGAAGCAGGAGATGTGATGCTCCCTACTACACTTGGGAAACTCTTGGCTGAAGAAGCCACATTCATCTGAAGGACTAGAGGATGGGCAAAGACATGGAGAGATGGTGCCAACTCAAGTCTCCTCAGGCATCTTCTGCAATAACATAGGTCAGATACTTCAGTTCATCTTTGTTCTTTGTCCTAGTCCATCTGAACTGCTATAACAATAATACCACAGACTGAGTTACTTACAATTTAACAGAAATTTCTTTCTCACAGTTCTAGAAACCCAAAGTCTAAGATCAAGGTGCCCTAATGATTGGGTTCAGGTGAAGGCCCTCTTCTTGGTTGCAGACTGCCAACTTCTCACTATGTCCTCAGAGTTAAGGCGCCTCGTCCTTTCTCAGGTGTTGGCTTGAGAATCAGCTACAAAGTTTTCTTTTCAAGATAATTCTAATCCATCTTCACTTGTAATACCAGAACTTCTTAGAACATGATTGCTCTTTTTAATGTCTGTGCTTTGTTCATTTACAAGGGCCAAAATTAAATACATATTTTTTGAACTGGACTATAACTATTTATCTCAGTCTTAATTGAGTCCAATTCTTTTTTTTTTTTAATTATTCCCAGGATTGTATTTACTTATTTTTGGCTGCACTGGGTCTTCAGGGCTGAGCACAGCTTTCTCTGGTTGAGGTGAAGGGGAGTTTCTCTCCAGTTGTGATGCACGGGCCTCTCATTGCAGAGGCCTCTCCTGGTGCAGAGCACAGGCTCTAGGGCACAAGGGCTTCAGTAGTTGCAGCTTGCAGACTTAGCTGCCCTGAGGCATGTGGAATCCCAGACCAGGGATCAAAGGAGTATCCCGTTCATTGGTGGGCGGATTCTCAACCACTGGACTCCCACAGAAGTCCCGAGTCACATTCCGTGCGTGTTGGGCTCCTGCCTACACGCTGTCGTCTTTTCACGCTGCAGTTTGAGCCACCTAACCTGGAAAGCCTATGAAAGAGCATAGGACTCCCAAGCTGCACAGAATGACAGGGAACAAATAGAATAGCGTATCTCCATTAGCATTTACTTTATACTAAAAGTAAGAAAGAACTTAGACGTCTAATATTTGCTTGGGAGAGGAATCTTGCTCAGTTCATACACAAAATGCTCATGCTGTATGTGCAGTGTGCCAAGCTCAAAGAAATAGTGGAATTTCACCAAGATATTCACATTTTCTGAAGTGAACAAGAGAATGCCAAGACTAACATGCCTTCGATTCCATTTAAATTAGCCTCATTATGACATGTGATCTACTCAGAGCTGACATATAACCTGCAAAAGATTCTAAGAGGCCCATTCTACTTCATCAGCAGCACGAGCGTCACAGTTCTGTGTCTATTTTGTAATCTACATAGTGTATTTGGATAGGATGTACTATGTAGGTAAAATTCATAAATAACTAGATATAAATATATTGGATGTTTACTAAACCAATATTTTATTACAAAGGCTGTACAAAAGAGTTTAGAGACTCTAGTCTAAAACACCATTTTAATCATATCAATCACTTAATTGAAAGTCATTTAATCTCCACTAGCTAAAAGCTATAGTCCAAATTCTTAGTGCAGCAAAGTGGCCCCAACTCCCTTTTTTAAAATTCTTATTTCCTGCCACTCTTCTCATGGACTCACTCAGTAAGTACTTCCTGATCTTGTCATGATATTTTGAGTACCTCTTTCCTTCTACTTTATGCCATATTCAGAATTTTGAGGATGGACGCTTATTTGCCCCTTTCTCAAGTGGAAATTTCCTAGACATCTTTTGAATCCCGATGGATAGTCATCTACTCTGTGACACCTCCCAGACCTCCCCTGACAGTTACAAAGCATGTTGCCTCATGCTGTCATTTGGGGTCCACATCTCTGTCCCCTCACCAAAGACAGGAGACCTCGGAGGCACCAGAAGCATCTCATCATTCTTCTCTGTGAGGGCCTTATATATCAGACACGAATGAACACTAAACAATGCCTCATAAACACACATAAATCCATCTAAAGGTTGAAAATAACCCTACCCACTGTGTCATTCCTGTTGAGTCCTAGTGAGGAGAATCACTAAATCTATATATAGCACATATTATTTTAGGCAAAATATTTTCATAAATTTTACACTGAAGCTAAAAAATACCATCATGACAGATACAGGAATAGAGTAAAGCAAATCAGACTGGGTTATCCAAATTAATACCAAATATATCATTTTATATAGCTCTTAACCTAGAAATGCTGTCTCCGCTGTATAACATTGCCATCTAGTGGTCAACTTCAAAACACTAACTCAAAATAAGACTGTTTTCACTGTTTCAAAGGTAAGTACATAAATAAGACCTTAGCTTCTGGACATGATAGAATAATAAGGAACAAACTTTCCCTTCCATCAAGAAAAAAAAAGAAGACAAATCACATAATTGTTTACAAAGCACTGAACAACAGGCAACAGAGGACAGTGGTTCTGTGAAACAGGAAACAAGCAAGGTCAACCCTACAATCTCCCCAGATTGTTGCCTTGAAAGAGACTGCAGGCCACGGGGAGGGGAGGCTAGTGGACTCATTATGGATCATGTATGAATATTTGTTCGTCAACTGTAAGAAACATGCCACACTAATGCAAGATGTTAATTATAGTAGAAACTACATGCTATAAATAACATAAAACAAAAACTATGTCTTTATAAGAACTCTGTGCTCTATTTTTCTGTAAACCTGAGAGTGCTCTGCAGAGGGTGTGCGGGCAAGGCTCGCAGAATGCTGGAGGATCCCCGGGTGAGACATTTGCAGCAGCTCATGAGCGCGCTTCTTGAAGGGCTCTGTGATGCAGTGGGTGCAATCCATGTCCCCTTAACGACCTCTGAGAGCCCTCTCTGCTGCTCTCCCAGCCTCTCCCCACCCCGAGTCCTGTAGTTCACAGTCGGCCTCCTTGATGAGGCGGGAGAGTACCCTTCGGCACATTTTCCTCCACAGGAGATCACAGGCCCAGAAGCTCTCTCTTGGCCCTACGCCATGCTGTTCCGGGGAAGGAGTGATGTGGGCAAAGTCAAGCTATTCCTCTTATCCACACTCCAATGCGTTCAAACTTTTTTTTCTTCCAACAGTGTGGGGAACTAACTTCTCCTCTGGAAACTCAGACTTCCACGTAGGCTCTCTTATCAATGTCTTTCAGAGGCTCCCTGGTCTGAGGCAGAGAAGGGCTGGAGCCGGTTCACAGGCCACTGCAGGGTCCACGATCAGGACCAAGGTCTGTGTGCCTATTACCCAATGTTCAGGGGGGGTGAGACTGGACCCCTTGGCCTATGGTGCTATATCCCACAGATCTCACAGAGACAATCTGTGGATGGATGCCAAATTTTTGTTGCTGGGGTGGGGGAGTGAAAAAAGCAAGTGACATCTTACGCTGCCATGATGCTGCCATCCTGCAGACATGCTGATTGTCAAGGTGGGGAAGGATGCTACTGACATCTAGTGGCTAGAGAAGCTGCTAAACATCCTACACCATCCAGGATGCCTCCCGCAAAGAATGATCCTGTACAAAATACCAACATAGCCAAGCTTAAGAAATCCTGATGAATAATACCGCTTTGAAAAGGAAGAACAAAGTTAGAGGACTTAAACCATCTGATTTCAAGACTTAATATTATAAAGCCATGATGGCCAAAACCATACAGCTGGTGTACAGATAGACGAATAGATCAATGGGACAGATTAGTGACGGCAGAAATAGACATACATATAAATTGATTTTCCACCAAGGTCCCGGAACATTTGATGGGAAAAGGATAATCTTTCAACAAATGGTATTGAAACAATAAAATATATGTGTAAAACTCTATCCTTAATCTCACACCATAGACAAAAATTACGTTGTGTCATAAACAACTTTAGGACCTTAATCTGAAAAATTCTAGGAGAAAACATAAGCATAAATTTTAGCAATCTTGGGGTTGGCAAGGTTCTTAAGTATAACACAAAGAACACAAAGATTTTTTTACCATAAAAAATTGGACTTCATTTATATCTATATTTACCTTGCTGGAGAAAGGTCTCCAGTAGAACTCCTATGCATTGTCTGAAGTTAGGGTGCCCAGTGAGGGGAGAAGCCAGGGGCTGGCAGGAAGGACCCCACCAGCCCAGGACCCTAAACGCCCCACACGCAGGCTGCACCGAGGCGACCTCACTCGGCCACCAGTGCAGCACAGGGTGGAATCCGTGCTTCCACCTCCCACACCCAAGACCTGCGTTTGTTCATCTTTGGAAAAGGTGGGGGTGTGAGCCAGGCTAGCCTCCTTGGCACTCGCACTCGAGGTGTGACATTGGCGCGGCTGTGTTCTCGGTGTGGGGTCCCTCACCCTTGGCTAAGCGGTTGCGTGCACCTGGATTTGCACCTCCCAGGCCTGGCACCAGCTCAGTCCAGCCAAGCAGCCAGATCAGGCTTCTGGCATAAGTGACCAGCCCTGGCTCTACACAAAGCCGTGTCCCACGTAAAGACAAAGCATTATCAGTGTGGAGATGGTGGGCACCAGGGATGGTAAGAGGGCTTGAGTTTGTGATCTGTCCTGGGCCAGGCCCTGATGGTGCTCGCACCTGCCTTACTCCCACCGAGACCTGAAGGCCCCTCTCCCAAGGAGCGGCAGGGTCTGCAAAAGTCAGAAATGAAAGGAGATGAAGAACAAAGTGTCAGGAAATACTGGACATGAGGGCTCTTACTGCAGTTATTAGCGACCTGCAGACTTTTCCACAGACCACTAACAGCTCCATGTGGGAACGTGATAGGGCTGTAATCTTAGACAAGGCTCCGTAACCGTGGACTATTTTATGTGACTCTTAGATGTCCTTTCTTGTTATTCTGTTTGTAGATGGTGTAATGACAGTATTTTGTGGCTACCCATAAGACCACTAAAATGATCAGAAACACAAATTTTCTTTTTTTTAATGATTTGATTTTATTTTTCCTCTTCTGTTTTCATTGCTAGTGTTTAAGTAAGGGCAAAATTTTGGTTGTTTCTGTTTAACAAGGGCCCATAATGCAAACACTAAGAGGGAATTTACATGAGTGGACTCACAACTAGAAAGATTTGGAAGGCAAAGTTTATTTCATTGTAATGAGTTACAGCACTCACATGTTTAACAAAATTAATTTTTAAGAAAAAGTAGGTTGTGAAGCATTTTACATGGCCCAGCATCACTTTCTTCAGCATTCATCGTGTGTGGTTTTGTACTGACGGCCCTGGGAGTTCTGCCGCCCTTCACCCTCAGAACCGAGCTCTGGGCCTGGATGAGCAGCTCAGAGTGGGTGCGTTCCTCCAGACGCAGCCTTCTTAGGCGGAAACGCTCTCTACCCACCCTCCAACAGTACCATAACCCAGATTAACATCTCCTAAGGCAGCCTTTCAAGAAATGTGTTTCTGTTAAGTTTGGTGTAGAAGAAAAAAAAGTCATCAAAGTATGTAAGAGGTTCGCTGCACTCCCCAGGACGCTCCTTAAGACACAACTTTAATCTTAACACTGAAATGTGCCCCAGGTGGGCACCCACTCAGTTAACAAGTCAAACCCAGCACTTTCCAGCCAGGCCAGCCTATGGCAAGCAGATGACTGAAGGAGGATTTTGTTCAGGGTCCTGATCCCTTTCTCTCTGAGCACTGACTGATTTATCCGAAGTGTCCCTTGATATCAAATTTGCCTGGGTGACTTCATGGTGTCCAGGACAAGCCCAACTCAGGTCCAGGCAAATTACCTCCTAGCAAATACCTGTCTCTCAGCACATTATTCTGGGCACTGTGGCCACCAATCTGTTTTTCACCCTTTATCTTTTATTTGCAATCGTGTGTCCTTATGTGCTGCACTGTGCTGTGCTTAGTCACCCGGTCATGTCCACTCTTTGCAACCCCATGGACTGTAGCCGCCAGTCTCCTCTGTCCATGGGATTCCCCAGGCAAGAATTCTGGAGTAGGCAGTCGTTCCCTTCTCGAGGGGTTCTTCCCAATCTAGGGATCAAACCCAGGTCTCCTGCGTTTCAGGCAGATTCTTTACCCTCTGAGTCACCGGGGAATTACAACTTTGTTTTTATTCCTCTTGATGTAATAGGCATAAGTTTATGAATTTTGAATTATGGTTGAATCCAACTTAAGGATGTCTGGATCTGGCAGGGAATGGCATGTAGCAAGTGAATAAATAACTGCATTAACCATGGAACCTCAAGATAAAATCTGGAATATGAGTTTCAGCAGAAAGCCGCCTCTTTTTTTTTCCTCTAGCCGCATCTTGTGGCTTTCAGGATCTTAGATCCCCTACCAGGGATTGAACCCAGGTCACAGCAGTGAAAACACTGAGTCCTAACCACTAGACTGCCAGGAAATTCTCCAGGCAGCCTTCTCTTTAATGACACTTTTGTACTTCCTCAGCGGAGTGAAAAAGTGAAGTCGCTCAGTCGTGTTCAACTCTTTGCGACCCCATGGACTGTAGCCCACCAGGCTCCTCTGTCCATGGAATTTTTCAGGCAAGAGTACTGAAGTGGATTGCCATTTCCTTCTCCAGGGGATTTTCCCGACCCAGGGATCGAACCCGGGTCTCCTGCATTGCAGGCAGACACTTTACCATATGAGCCACCAGGGAAGCACCTCAGTGGAGTGGGAGATGTCAAAAATTAAGAAAAGTAAAATTAAAAAAGAGAGTTTAGAAGATTATTTGTATAAACTGTTTTATATCCCTTCCAATTGATAGAATATTTAGGAAACATCAAGTTTCAGAAAGGTTAAGTGGTATTTTTCTTAGACAAAATTACAGAAGGACAGGTATTGCCCTGGAGGTCCAGCAGTTAAGACTCTAAGCTCCCAAAGGAAGGGGCATGGGTTCAGTCCCTGGTTGGGGAACCAAGATCCTACATGCTGCATGTCCAATAAATAAATAAAACAAAACATTAAAAAAAATAACAGAAGGATACTTACTCTCAGGATATATAAGTGTTATATAAATAAATATACATACATCTATATTTGGGCTTTCCTGGTGGCTCAGAAGGTAAAGTATCTGCCTGCAATGCAGGAGACCTGGGTTTGATCCCTGGGTTTGGAAGATCCCCTGGAGGAGGATATGACAACCCCTACTCCAGTATTCTTGCCTGGAGAACCCCCATGGATAAAGGAGCCTGGTGGGCTATAGTCCATGGGGTTGCAAAGAGTTGGACATGACTGAGTGACTAAGCACAGCACAGCACATCTATATTTATTCATATTCATATATAGTGTGTTCTAGTCTTAGGAATATTAACAAAGTGCTACACTTATTTCTCAGTGTGAAGTGTGTGCTATAATGGAAGCAAAGTTGGAGATAAGAATATGTGATCTGACATAAAATTTGGTAGTAAAGAAAATCTTACAGTGTGAATACCAACTATGAAGGTTTTGGCTACTTAGGTCAAGTTTTCTAGGTTTTAGCCTGGAAAGAGTAATATTTACCCAAGAATCTCAAATTGTGTCCCAGGTCATTAGCATCCCAGTCATGGCAGCTTAACCAATTTATTCCTGGGAAAAGGTTGCTAGTGTGTCATGATTATACGTATATGAGCCATTCTGAAAAGGACCCCAGGATTGAATGAGAAGAAACAATATATTTCATATGTGCTCGGTTTCACTGTATTTAATAACACTTCTCTTCTTGGGAATTTCACATTTTATTTAAACTTTTTAATTAGAATATTAGAAATAAAATATGGAGAGGGATAAATTAGGAGTTTGGGATTAACATATATACATTCCTGTGTATAAAAGAGATAACGAACAAGGACCTACTGTATAATACAGAGAACTGAGTATTTTGCAATAACCTATAAGGGAAAAGTTTTATTTTCCCTTATAGGGAAAACATATTTTTATTTATATAAAAATATATGCATATATTTATATATGTATAGGGAACATATCGGAGAAGACAATGGCACCCCAATCCAGTACTCTTGCTTGGAAAATCCCATGGACGGAGGAGCCTGTTAGGCTGCAATCCATGGGGTCGCTAAGAGTCGGACACGACTGAGCGACTTCCCTTTCCCTTTTCACTTTCATGCATTGGAGAAGGAAATGCAACCCACTCCAGTGTTCTTGCCTGGAGAATCCCAGGGACAGGGGAGCCTGGTGGGCTGCCGTCTATGAGGTTGCACAGAGTCAGACACGACTGAAGTGACTTCGCATAGCATAGGGGACATATATAAACTGAATCACTGTGCTGCATACCTAAAACGTGACACTGTAAATCAACTAGACTTCAATTTTAAAAGATAATAATATGTTTAAAATATAATTAATATAGTAAAACCTACTTAACATTTCTTCCTATAGCACTCAGACACCTCAGATTTTAGAACAGCAGAATTCAGTGGCATGTTGATTTTTATTAAGTCTGGGAGTCAAGGGAAAACAGCTTGAAGATCTTGGAAAATCAGAATGATGTTAAGGCATCAGAAGACTAGAAGGGTAGATTTAAATGATAAAACTATTAGAATAATTATAACTTTAATGGGTAAATAATAAAATATTATATAATAATGAAAATATTAAACATGAATTATAATTTAGCATTCTAATGGCAAATATATAGCAAACTTCAATTTCATTAACATTATATCATCTGGGCTTATACTATCAAGTTATTAAATAAATATTAATAATGAAATAATTTATCAATATAATTAGGTATTGCTATTAAAATATTAATAGAAATAATTTTGAACTTAAAATATTTTATTAATACCAATGTTATATTAATGATTGATAAAATATTATATTTGCATGTTCATTTAGGGCAATACTTTCCAAGTTTATCATTAACACTTACATAGAATGATATACAATATCTGTTGGTCAATAAACAAAGTGATGCTCCTTATATTGATGTCATTTTCCATTTGCCTGGACAAAGAAAATGAATAATTTGGAAATGAATGGATGTTTTTGAGTAATGTTTTAATGTCCTTTTATTTTCAACATAATCATATTATTCATTTCATACTTTTCAAATTTTCATATGTGTTCATATCCTCACTTGAAAAACTGAAACTATTCACAAAATTAAATGCATATTTAAATTTTTTTTCTGGTGAAAGGTACTTTACATAAATATTCAAGTTATAGTCAACTAGACCTCTTTCAATCGAAGCATGTGATCAGTGTTGACAAGTGTTAATACTAATGGCATTAAATTTCACCATATTAACTCCTTAACTTACACTTTCATTTTAAACAATTTTGAGATGTTTCTGGAAAGTTTCCTCTGCACTTGCACTATCCAGGGGGCAGAATACTTCATAAGCCCCTTCATTATGTTTTTATAAGCTATTGTTTTTTATTTATTTTTTTAAGCTTTTCTTTTTAAATAAATTTTATTAAAAGTATAACTTATTTGCCATGAAATGTATCCTTTCAGGGTGTGCAACCCAGTGGTTTTCAGCAGAGTCAAAGAGTTGTGCCACCCTCAACCAAAACAAGAGCTAATTTTTTAAAACTTCCATAACCTCTAAAGAGAAATCCCCTATCAATTAGCAGTCAGTCCCCATTCTCTCCACTCCCTAGAAACCGCTAACCTACTTTCTGTCTCTATGGATTTGTCCATCCCGGATGTATCATGGAAATGGAATCAGACACATACTGTTGAATTTACAATCAATCAATTTACAGAATACCTTCATAGCAACACTAAGATTCATTTTTTTTTTTAATAACTATGGAGTATAGAATAGCCACGATAACACATAAACAATATCAATGATGGAAAAGATATGTTTCTGTAACAGCTAAGAAAAATAGAATACAGAGTATGAATATCCATATAATATTAAAATAATATCATCAAGCCAAAATAATTAAGAAACAAAAGTTTTTAAAACTATACAGAACAAAGCATATATCAATGTATACATACATATGTATTATATAAACTAGAAAGCACAGATTTTAAGTCATATTTGGAAAGATGTTATGATAGATGCAAAATTAGAATCTGGTAGAATCTGTATTTCCTCTTAATCTGATTACTTCAAGTTTCTTCTGAAGTGTTCATATTTAATGAAGGGATTAAGTAGGAGAGCATTTACGAGATGGGTGTTTATAAATCCTGTGTCTTGGGGAACTGCTCCGTTGTCCGCTCCTCTCTGCAGAATCCGGATGCCTCTTCCCTAGATGGATCAAACCAGCACTACAAGTGGTCTTTTGCTCTTCTCTTTGGTGATGCCACATGCTTTATTTTCCAGAGTTTATAAAAAGTAAAGTCACCATTATGATTAGAGGAACAGATTGCTGAAGTAGGTCCTATTTTGCAGTGGTAAGTTGTGTCAGGGGATTGATGGGTACTTTGAAGTTAACAGAATGGAATCCCATATTTAAGAGGCAGCACTGAGTCCCATAAGTGGGTTTTCAAAAATCTTAAAGTTAACATTTTTAATGGAGAAAAATTTATACGGCACACACAATATTTTACATTTAGCTTATATCTAACAATTTAATATATTAATGACTATACCTAATGATTTAATATATTAACAATACCTAATGATTTAAAATATTAATTTTATCACAAAATAAGTTTTGTATATTTTATTTATCCCTTTAATCTTTTTCATATTTTACTTGTTTCACTTATTTCCATTTATTTTCCTAACTCCTATTTTCTTTGCACATAATTTTGTGGATTTCTAGTAATTTCTTGCTTTGGTAACTCAGATAACAGACTGTCTTTTTTTATGTTTTATATATATATATATATATTTGACCTGTATGTCATTTTTTTTTTTGGCTATGCCGGGCTATTTGTAGGATCTTAGTTCCCCAACCAGGGATTGAAGTTGAGCCCTTGGCAGTGAGGGGACAGTCCTTACACTGGAACACCAAGGAATTCCCATGTCTCCAGTTTAGAATGACTTCAGGTATAGCTTTAAAGTAAAAAATATAAAATAATCGTTGAATCCACAGACTTTCAATCTGAACTAAACATAAGTTACATGCTCACACAGTTTTTAATCTATAAACATATCCTTCATACTTCTCCCCATTTTCTCTTCATCGGACAGTCTACAAAAAGAACCCTGGCAAGGCAAGATTATTTACAACCAGAGTCAAAAGCATCCAAGCATGGTTTGAATGCTCTTCACCCTGAACAAGCAACCAGGAAACAGCTGGCCAAGGAAATTGGCATTCCAGAAATCTAAAATTCAGGTAAGTATCAGATATTTCATTATTCTGGTTCAAGGTAAAGAAAAAAGGTAGGCTTAGCACTAGCAGGCAATTACTGTTGTCAGGTATGTTTCCCAGAAGGTTTTTCCTGTTATATATACATATACATAGATATATATATATATATATATTTTTTTTTTTTTAATTTGGCTATGCCAGGTCTTAGTTACCACACGTGGGATCTAGTTCCCTGACCAGGGATCAAACCTGGGCCCCCTGCATTGGGAGCTCAGAGTCTTAGCCAATGGACCACCAGGGAAGTCCCCTCCTGTTATATATTTAAAACAAAATAAAAACAAGAGTTACCTCTTTTACCATGGAAGAAACCTCTATTACTTCTTTTACCATGGAAGAAACTTCTATTACTTCTTTTACCAATTGGCTGGGCGTATTTACTATTGGAGGAAAGAATATACTGGAATATCTCTCCCAATAGAAGATAACTGCATCAGCTTTTTAAATTAATTAATCTGGCTGCCTTGGGTCTTAGCTGTGCACGCAGGCCCCTCCTTGCTATGCACAGGTTTCTCTAGCTGCAGTGCACAGGCTCAGCTGCCCCATGGCATGTGGGGTCTGAGCTCCCTGACCAGAGATTGAACCTATGTCCCCTGCATTGGAAGGTGGATTCTTAACCACTGGACTACCAGGTTAGTCCCTCAGTCAACTTCTGAGATTTAGAGAATATAGGAAATCGGATCACTATGTTAATGATATGGTATCATTAATGATATGGTATCACTGGAATATACACTGCAGAATAATGAGTAATATGTAATTGTGAGGAAAACTGTGGGATAAACACATGTAAATTCCCAATTCTCAGGTTAGTTTTTTTTTTTCCCCCACTAATATCAGAAATGTAACTTACATACAGGAGTATATGAAATAAAATCCCATATTGTATCATTTTGAATACACTACTGATGTAAAAATAAAGTTGGATTTCTTCAGTCAGCGAAGAGCTATAAATAATACAAGAACACCAACTGAAACAGTATTGAAACCAATAAAGGTCAATAAAAAAGATGCTTTTGGGGGGGCAGGGAGAAAAAAAAGATGCTTTTAGAGGAGAAGAATGAGTTCAGATTTTTTTATCAAAAATAGTTTCCAATAAATCACTATATGTAAGGGCTATAAGAGCATCCGTCTGGGGGGACACTAGGAAGAAGAAAATTTCCTCTTTTCTTAATGTACTTGTTTTAGGAACAGGAAACAGTTTCCTGAAATCCCAGTAAAAAAGTGCACTTTGGGGGAATATCTGAAGCTTCCTTGGTGGCTCAGACAGTATAGAATCTGCCATCAATGCAGGAGACCCATGTCTGATTCCTGGATCGGGAGGATCCCCTGCAGAAGGACATAGCTACCCACTCCAGTATTCTTGCCTGGGGAATTCCATGGAGAGGAGCCTGGTAGGCTACGGTCCAAGGAATTGCAGATTGGACACGACTGAGAGACGTTCACTTTCAAGAGCGTCTAGTGACTGGCTGCGCGAGAGATACTGGGCCCGTCTGAACTGAGGTGGAGAACGGCAAGTCCAGAAAGAACGTAGGATGAGCTTGGTTCAGCCACTGTGCTCGGTAACTCACTCATTAGTTTCCAATTTCCACTTGGGCTTAAGACTTACTGGAAAATATTTTGATTAATTAATTTAAAGAACAGATATAATCTTTTAGAACAATGCCTGGGAGATGAGTGATTCATCAAATATTGGTTATCATTTACACTCTACTCTTACCATGAATTATCAAATTATCAAAATAGAACACTCAGAAATTATTGGAACTTACATTGCAATGCTGACTCCAGTAATGAGGAAACAAAAAAAAACTGGCTATATTAGTGATAATTTTAAAGCAAGATATATGGGGCTGTTATCTATTCCATGATGAAGATGAAGTAAGTAAAAGGAAGTGTGGATGAGTTAGCCCTGCTCGTGACTGTGGCTAATTCTACTGTCTTACATAAAGAAATCCTTTTCTATATAGTCTGTACATATTATGTATTATCAAATGACATTTCCAATCAAGAGTTGATGCGACATGAGGGCGAGATTGATTTCCTTTGAGAGAACTAACGGTGCTTCTTAAACCAGTGAAATTTACTTTGGATATCCTGAGGATGACCATACAAGAAACGCTAATTCGAGTTGAGAGCAGGTTGTGTACTGTCCTGAATTTTATGCTAATAATAGCATCACTCCCAGGATAATGCACTTTCTCTTAGGGGTATTATCCCAAGAGCAACTGATCAACTAGTTTTGTTTAACTGCAATGGTATTTGGGATAACACAGACGGCGTTACGTGACTTCCATGTCTTCCTTTCCCACTCAGATTTGGTTCAAAAACCACACAGCAAGACAGACCACTGGGGTTCAGCTCCTTTTTAGAAGACCAAACCCATGGCTAGAACCATGAGTATAAGGCTAGAACGTTATACTCAAGGTAAGAACCCACCAGTCCCAATGCAGTTCACCAGTGGAATCAGTTGAGAGAGGAATCAATTCTGCATGTTGTACCCAAATTCACCACAGAGAATCCTTAGTTTTGGAGCCAATTACAGCTTGTTCTTTGTAACTGAGGGTCACCAATAGGTGGCTGGGACAGACAGGTTCTGAGCAAGCAAGGCTTTGGACTTTTTGGTCCTGCTGCTCTGAGCAGGGCAACAATCTCCTCTTCTGTCATCTCAGGGGGATTCAGAGGGAGTAAGAGGTTAACACTAACTTCTCAAGTTCGAGTTTCCAGCTTGAATGCAAAAATGTCCTAAAACTCTCCCTTTTGTCCCTGTGTTCTCTTTTAGAATACTTACCAAAATAAGCCACACAAGACCAGACAGCCATCCCAAGATCTTAATCAAACATTCTAGTTCAAACTTTCTAGAGGAACCAATACCTTGATATTGCCACCAGGAAAACACTAGCCAAACAGGCATTCGGAATTGAGAATTCAAGTTTGATGTCTATGGCAGCAAATACCCCTTCTGTTAAATGATGTTACCCTCTGAGTGGTTGCTGGAAAATTGTAACTAACCTAGATTATCACAGTAATCAAGGACAAAGGCATGGGATGGTAAACATCTGGCATTGCAAGTCACACTCCTGAAAAAGGAAGCATTTTCTAATTAAATTGTCAGTGATGCATCTATTCAGAACTAGCAGCAGCAGAACTGCAGATAATGTAAAAGTTAATGCCTATTTTGAGAACAGTTAGGTTCTCTAAAGCTTGGCACTGTTGTCATTTTGGGCCAGATATTTCTTGGGAGGGGCAGTCTGTCCTGGCATAGTATTCTTCAGCGTTCCTGGCCTCTACCAACTAGATGTCGTGCAGACTTCTCCTTTCCCTGTTCTTAACAAACCCCCTCCAAAAGTCTATAGGCACAGTCAAACTGGGGAACAAAATCACCTTCATGAGTACCCTCTCCTACCTAAATTACGGGGAAAGTGGTTCATATATGTTCAATGTTCATGACAAGGAAGCACATTCTTAGGCAGAATGACTCTCAAAAACACATGTTTATTAACCCTTACTCAGATTTATACACGTTTACAAGATATGTATTCCTGTGCACACACTGATAAAGAGGAAAAAAATGTCAGCCTGGTCAAGAGACCTTGCTCCCTGGTCCACTGCTGAAATCGGAGGGTGGATCCTAGACATATGCCTTTTCAGCCAAGTTTCAACTCATCTAAGGTTGACTGCTAAAAGTGCTATGACCTAAATCTATGTTTGTATGTATGAATATCTATACACATACATACATACACATATATACTTATGTATACATACAAACATACTGAACACATGAACCAGGGTAATTAATTTCATACATATATCTCTTGAGATTTGCGCCTTATGATGTCCACGTCTGTTTTTCTCACAGAGATGTGGTTTCAGGACCCAAGATCTCTGTACCCTGGGCAGAGGAGAAGTGAGCCTGTGAATTCCTTGCTAGATGGCCCAAATGTGAGACCCGGTCCGACAGTTCAGCAGCCTGAAATTGACCTGTGGACTCTCCCAGGCCGATTTTCTTCCTTCCTCCAGTTCTTTCAGCAGGAACCAATCATTTCTACCTGTTCTTCTCCCTTCCTACGGGTCCCTAGTGTGATCCAAGGACAAAGTGTCATCATGCAGCCTGTGAAGCTGTGCAGGGAGAACTCTCTCTCCACGCTAACATCTGGGAATGATGTGCTTGTACCGCTGACTATGGGAGGAGACCCAGATACTCAGGATCCTTTCTGGTCCCAATACCAAGAACACCAGGACCACCAATAACAGACTGACATGGGAATGCTACAGCTGGAAGACTACCCTCAGCCTCAACCTAAGCACACACACAAAAAAACAACTGCCACAGGATCTGGGCTAGGTGGACATATCTTTCGTTCTGCAGCGGTGGGATGAGTGCTGCCAGGCTGACTGTAGAGTGGAATCCTCAAAAGGGAACCATCGAAACAGACTGATGGCCACAGCACACGCGAGCTACAGATCATCTCATACCCTCATCCAGTCTCACCAGCAATACACAGAAACCTCAAGAAGACTTTAGGTCAACTCCTGCCATCCACAGATTGTCAGTAAAAGGTACAGATTTTTTGAATCCTCATTCACAGGAAGAGGACCCTCCAGGACTCCAGCTGTGCCTCAGGGAATAAGATTTTCAGGCTCTTCTGAACACACTGCAAAGCTCACCAGGGCCTGAGCTTCTGGAGGAAGATGGCATTCTGAATCTGATCCAGGCCTCCTTCCTTTTGACGCAGATCAGAATTTAAAGAACAATGACTGTGGAAGCCATTCTGCCAGGGGCAAGATTAAAGTGAAGAAAGGAAAAACCAACTGGAAACCTAAATGGAGGTTATCTTGTGGGCAGTGGTTATCTTCTGTACTCCACTAAGGATTCTTTCCAAGCTCCACTCTGCCGCTGGAAGCACCACAGGACACATCTGCTAAATTCTTATGGGAAAAAAAGCATTTTACTGACAAGTATGACCTCTGTGATGACCACGTCCTCCACCACCTGGAAAATCCACAAAGGGTAGCCTAACGCAGGCGAGAACAGGTCTCTGAGGGACATCAGAACTTCTCTCCTTCCCGACAACATGGGAAGGCAAACTTGAAATTTGTTATGTAAAAAATGAAGGGATGCTGTACTTCCTGATGGAGTTCATAAAACGGATCTTTTCCCCAAAGCTCCAAGGGTTTAAATTAGGAACCAGACACTATCTCAGTATCCATCATTAAGGGAACGATTAAATGGATTAGGACATCCTTCAATACTGAGTAGTCTTCACTTAGAAGTGTATTTTTACTTTATTTAAAACATACAAAAAATTGTAAGAAATTGTAATAGCAACACCATATCATCACCAAACATAGTCTAATGATGTTAATACTTCCATTTTTTAGGGGTTTTAATACATTTGCATACATGATTATATATGCCAATAAAATTTTTCCTCAGATAAACTTTGTATGTTTATCAAAACTCGGTAAACCATTCTCATTCTCCATCTTCTCCCTTCTTTTGAAAAGGTAACTTCTAAAAATAGATTTTGGTATATGTGGGTCTACCTTGGTAATAAAAATGTCTTTAAAAAGTATTACTTCCTAAAAAAAAACAATTACTTATTTCATCAATCTGATTTGTTTTGTCATATCTGCTTTACTTTCCATATGAAGGTGCTGAAAGATCAATACACATACATCTAGTTATACAGATACCAGTTTTGCACAAATAATAGTTGTGAGGTGGACATCCTCCTGGTATCTGGGTGCGCTACATGCAAGAGTTCTCTAGGTGTTCATACTGAAGCACAAGTGCCAGAATATTCCATCACCAAGATTTATGGCCAAATTACACTCAGCACAAGTAATTGTTCCTAATATGAGCTGTATCTTCATTAACCACTTACGGAATTAAAACTCACATGCATACGTACAGGTATTTGTGGCACAAATCTACCCACAAAATCTGCTATAATATTTGAGTGTTGACACCACGCCCAGTTTTTTAGATTGTTCCCCCAGATGATTCTCATGCAGCCAGAGCTGAGAGCTCCCAACATCCTTCCTGTACTTCAACCATATGTAGACAGAGTTCTTCAACTTATGAAAACAAGTCTGATGACTTGAGAAGGGAAAACTATACATTTGTATCTATAATCCTCTTCATGTATATGAACGTCTGTATCTCCATGTTTATAGGTATTGCTCTACGTAAATACATATCTATTGCTCAGCTACACAGCCTCTATAGCTCCCCTCTATCCTCTATTTATATCTCTGTATCTATACATCTATCTATAGCCTCTGGAGGAACACAGGATGACTTTCTCTAGAGAGAGAAAAAAGTAAATTTTCACTTCTGAAGCAGTGAGGTTAAGTCTCTAGAGAAAAATGTAGGGAACAGTGTCTGACCAAGGGAGTCAGGTTGACCAGTTCAGAATCTCAAGTCTGATGTGCCTTTCATGAACTGGGTGACCAGACATCCTATTTGATTGAGGTGATCTATGGATGCGGACTGAGCTCAACCAGTGGAGGGCTTAAAAGTTATCATGGTCGAGGCCTCCACAGCCTGAAAACAGGGTTGAGAACATGGGGTCTGCAGGGTTTGGGACCTTGCTTGGTGCCCAGGACCAGAGCATCTGGTCACCCGTCCCAGCAGTGCCTCCAGTAAAAGGCGTCTGCCCTCTTCCTAGAGGCTCCTTGGATCCCAAGAAGCTGGGCCCTTAGATCTCAGACCCCTCTGGGCTGAAAGCCTTTGGACCGAGGGGCTTCTGAGAAAGGCTGCCCACAATAAAAGAGACTCTTGGAGGAAACCCTCCCTCTTCGGCTGTTGGGAGCTGTAGCAGCCACCTTTCAACCACAAGGTGAGTGGCTGACAGGACAAGCTAAGGATGGCAGGGCAGAAAACTAGAACCGTAAAGCCCCCTAACTCAAGACTTGTTACATATACAAAATATAAATTCCCTTACTTGTTGAAGTTCTTTAGAGTTAGGTTTTCTGTTACATGTAATAAACACCTGGCTTTTGACAAGCCAGGTGGGGTTATGATTCAGCAAACAGCATGAGTCCAAAAGCAAGAGAGGATGAGAACAAAGCAAACAGCAGCATAAACTTTTAAAGCTGCAATCACTTAAATGGAATAGGGAACAGAGGAAAACAATACTAAGAGTATTTCTTCACTGCTACAGAGAAAGAGAAGACAGTGTTTCTGCCACTATGGAAGCTGTGGAGGTTACTTAAGGCTGGAATAAGAAATCTCAAAAGCTGGAATAAGAGAAAGCCAGGGGGGAATAATGAGAAAGGCCCAGAACTCAAGAGCTTAATTAAATGAGTTAAGAAATAACGTCTCCCAGAACACAAGCAGAAAGCAAAGCCAAACTCATGAAGTTGAGAAAAGAAAACCCAAAGAACAAGAATCTAGCAGCTTAAGTGGAGAAGGCGATGGCATCCCACTCCAGTACTGTTGCCTGGAAAATCCCATGGACGGAGGAGCCTGGTAGGCTGCAGTCCCTGGGGTCTCAAAGAGTCGGACACGACTGAGTGACTTCACTTTCACTTTTCACTTTCATGCATTGGAGAGGGAAATGGCAACCCACTCCAGTGTTCCTGCCTGGAGAATTCCAGGGACAGGGGAGCCTGGTGGGCTGGCGTCCATGGGGTCACACAGAGTCAGACACGACTGAAGCAACTTAGCAGCAGCAGCAGCAGCTTAAGGCAAAAGTATCTAAGTATTAAGACTTAAAACAGTTGGTCTTTGGAACAGATACAGCTATAGTTGAATGCCATTAACTATTAAAATCCAACTCATTTTCCTTGCTTAGTTTTGTGCTCCCAAAAATACTTCTGATAATTTGTTTCCCCACATATATACCAGCCCAAGAGATGAAATGATCTGAGAAATTACAAAACCAGATATTAGAAAATTACTGGTTTATAATGAGCACTAGCAGCTGGCGTGTGTTTTGGTTTAAACATGTCTTCTGGCAGTACGGGTATAATAAATCAGACCCTTTTGCACATGACTAACAAAACTGGGATCTCTAGCTCTGTAAAGCCAATAGGCTGTGCTAACTACTCAGGTACAGACATGGTGGATGACATGTTCATTTCACATCTAAAGCAGTGATTTTCAACCACTCTAGTGTCCCATCAC
This sequence comes from Bubalus bubalis, assembly GCF_019923935.1. Taxonomy (NCBI): domain Eukaryota; kingdom Metazoa; phylum Chordata; class Mammalia; order Artiodactyla; family Bovidae; genus Bubalus; species Bubalus bubalis. Next base: position 2,666,086 of record NC_059174.1, on the reverse strand, counting down.
AATAGAAAAACACGTTTTAAACAAATATCCACCACCAACCCCTCCCAAGCCCCATTTAAGAATCACTACCATAGGGTCTTCCCTGGTGACCCAATGGTTAAGACTCCATGTTTCCACTGCAGGGGGCTCGGGTTCGATCCCTAGTAGGGAAACTAAGACTAACATCCTGCCTGCCACAAAATGTGGCTCCCAAAAGTCACTACTATAGTGAGCAAATGGGTGTACTTTTTTTTTTTAATATTTATGCACTCATTTGGGCTTCCCTTGTGGCTCAGCTGGTAAAGAATCCGCCTACAATGCAGGCAACCTGGATTCAATCCCTGGGTTGGGAAGACGCCCTGGAGAAAGGAAAGGCTACCCACTCCAGTATTCTGGCCTGGAGAATTCCATGGATAGACTGTGGGGTTGCAAAGAGTCGGACACAACTGAGCAACTTTCACTTCACACGTGCTTATTTGGCCATACCCACGTCTTAGCTGCAGCATGCGGAATCTTTGATCTTTGTCGTACTGTGAAATCTTTCAGCTTTTTCACGGGTTTTGTCATTTAGTTTAGCTGTGGCATGCTAACTCTTAGTTGCAGCACACCATACTGACAGTGCGGAGCCCTAGCCACTGGACCACAGGGAAATCCTTGCACTCATGTCGTACTATTCCAGCAAGCTGAGGAGGAGGAAAAGGTTACATGCTTTGATTTAGGCCGGGTTCTGCCACAAGCAGACTCTTTCCAGAATAAGAGTGTGAGTGCAACTGATGATTCTGGATGCACTAGGAGAGAAGTGGGGATGTAAAGTAAGAGCAGGAGGCCTATGAGGGTGCAGTCATCCCACTGTAAGCAACTACGCTTTCTTCTACTGGCAGCCTCCAGGATGGCACGGAAACCATCATCCCATCCAAAGAGTAACTCAAATATTCAGCTGTCATCTCTCTGGTCAGCAAGGAAGCTGAGTGTGCATTCTCTGATTCCCATCCACCACTGGGTGAAAGCTGCTCTCAGGGGCATTAACTCCATAGCACTTCAAACAGAGAGAGAGCCTCCTACAGGTGCTGGCATAAGACTCCTGCTGCTGGCATGTGCTGGACTGGTGAGTGCTCAGGCATCTGGGACAGGTACTGACATCTTCTGTTATACACTGGATAGTTCATTATTGACTTCTCTCCACTTTGGCTCTCAGCAGTTCACCTGGTTATGCCATCTTCACAGTCCTCGACACAGTTCTCTTTGCTCCATTCATAAGAAATAGCTTCTTTCCAATGGCCTATCAGCTCTAAATGGAACCTCTTATTGGTTCTAATTACTAAGAGCCAAAAATGTTAGTTCCTTTATAGCTTTTATACCTAAAAGGTTTTATGAATACAACCAAAGAAAACACTTTGTGGAGACTCAAATACAAAGTTCTATTTATTTTCAACAATGAAATCAACACAACAAAGAGGAATTAATCCTCTAATTTTTAAATCTAACACAATTCTTAGCACAAAACGATCTTCAATAAATAAAAAGACATTACTAGTAAACAAGTAAGACTTTTCTTGAGACTCTCTTGTAGTGTGTGTCTGAAACAAACTAGATGATAGGTAAAGAAACTCATGCTAGAGACTTCACTGACGCAGACCCAAAGAAAAGAACAGCCAAGGAACAGGGTTCCCAAATATCGAGCTGGCAAAAGAAACATGGGGTTTTCAAAGCAGCCCAGAAATCAGAGCTCACTGAGGGATACAAGAGTTTGGGACAGTCCATGTTCAAGGCCTTGTAATTCAATTTTTCCGTATTTCTAGATTCTCAATTTGTAATCTATCACAATCTAGAGGAGCTTCTGCCAAAAGACAGGAGGCTCTTTATTCATGCTTTCACAAGACCCATCTAATTTTCCTTCTTTGACTTCATGACTAGCTCCTATCACCAATATAGCAGGGATTCCACTCCAGAAAACGATCACTACTATGTAAACCAATCTCTCTGTTCTCAATTTTCCTTTCATAAACACACTGATACTGCCAGGAAGAGATCGAAACATATCCCATTTCTTTTATTTCCATCCTCTTATACAACTCTGCATGGCGTGCTGCAGCCCATGAGGCTGCAAGGAGTCGGACACGACTGAGCAACTGAACCGAACGCAACTCTGCTTCAGTAGAAAATCTAGGACTCACAGTGCAACAAAATTGGTCAAAAGATTAGTGTCAGTTCCAATGTAAAAATTTCTGAAGTCCAGTGGTCACACAAAAAAACGTTAATGTCTTATCTGCCCAACTTTTTTTTCCATTACCTTGCCAATTATTTCTTTCGGAATTCAATTCTCCGAGCTACATTCTGAGCACCAAATTTTTTGACCAATGCATCTCGAGTAGCCTCATCATCTTTTTGCAAATCTAAGTCATCCTGTCGGGACCAAATGGGATACCCGTCAGCCCTCTGACCAGACTCTAAAAAGGAGGAAGTAGCCTCCAGCTCACCACTATTTTTTAGGAAGGCCTGTGTAACTGTTGATAGATCCAAGTTAAACTTTTCCATCAACTGCCGGATGATCTTAATGGCAGCTCCCACCTCTGGTGCAGAAACTTTTTCTTCTTCTTCTTCTTCCTCATCAGGCTGTGTTTCTGAGTCTTCCTCAGGCGTGCATGGATCATCATCACACATTGTTATGTGTATTTCAAAATCAGGACTCTCATCCACCTAGACAAAGTGAAGAATAGAACCAGTTCATAATAACGAAGTCACAAACACTTACTCTTAAAATATCTGGTCTCTCCCAACTACCACCTCCTTTCCCTTTCATTCCACTGGACTTCCTTCAGTTCCTCTAATGTGTTATGTTCCTTCTTACATTTAGTCATGCTAGATGTGTGTATACATGCATGTGTACATACATACATACACACACACACATATATATGCCATAGAGGAACCAGGAGTGTGAGTATATGGTATATATGTGTCTATGTGTGCATGTGTATACATATAAATATGTGTATGTATAATTATGGTATTCCAAAGAACATTAGAAGCTACACTGAATGTGAAAAATATATGCATATGCTGCTAAGTCGCTTTAGTCGTGTCCAACTCTGTGCGACCCCATGGACGGCAGCCCACCAGGTTCTGCCGCCCCTTGGATTCTCCAGGCAAGAACACTGGAGTGGGTTGCCATTTCCTTCTTCAATGCATGAAAGTGAAAAGTGAAAGTAAAGTCGCTCAGTCGTGTCTGACTTCGTGACCCCATGGACTGCAGCCCACCAGGCTCCTCTGTCCATGGGATTTTCCAGGCAAGAGTACTGCAGTGGGGTGCCACTGCCTTCTCCGATTTGCATATACAGGCACATATATATGAGTATACATGTATGCATTAGACTATTTGTTAAAAATTTGACTTCCCTCTCAGGTTGTGAGCTCCATAAGGTCAGGAATTGTATTTTGCTTATCACTACATCCTCAGTGTTTACCAATGCTTTCACATAATAAGCACTCAAAAAACACTGCTGTATGAATATATTAGGGCCTCCACGCTCCACTACATTTAGGCACATTGCAAAGAATGTTATGTGAGAAAAGACCTATGTAGGCCATGTCCGAGAGTTGTCGAAGTACCTGAAAGCTTGGGAAAAATGAGCCAACTTTAAACTAAATGAATTTTAAACTATTTCGTGATTTAGACTAAGACCTAACCATTTTTCTTGGTGTTAGTAAGAAAAGTTAATTAATAAGATTCTTTTTCTTAGAGAAATATGCACATATAATTTGGATTTTTTTAAAATTATTTTATGGTTGCCTTCCTCTATTACTATGATTAAATATGGGATTTCAACAAAGTATCAGAAATTAACTGAACATGGAGAGCTAAAAAATCTCTAAGTATACAGAGAGCTAAAATTGTTTAATAAAAAAATTAACCTCCTTAAAAAATTACTTTTACCTGAGAAGCACAAAGTATTTTAAAAAGATAAATCCACAGTCTTAACTTAGAAAACCTTATTGATCAAAGTACTCAAAGTGAGATGCTCTGTACTGCTGAAAAATCATTCTCCCCTTTCTCCCTCTCCCCCTCCTTCAAGCCTCCTACCAAACTCTGAAAGCTACGTACCTGGAACTTGGGTCAGTCCCACTTTCCATCCTCCTCCTCCATCTTGAACTCTCTTACCTTTCTGGGCCTCAGGTGTATAAAAAGGACAGATGGGATGACCACTTTCAAAGGAGAACCTGCTAAGTCACTTCAGTCATGTCCGACTCTGTGCGACCCCATAGACGCCAGCCCACCAGGCTCCCCCGTCCCTGGGATTCTCCAGGCAAGAACACTGGAGTGGGTTGCCATTTCCTTCTCCAATGCATGAAAGTGAAAAGTGAAAGTAAAGTCGCTCAGTCGTCTTCAACTCTTAGCGACCCCATGGACTGCAGCCTACCAAGCTCCTCCGTCCATGGGATTTTCCAGGCAAGAGTACTGCAGTGGGGTGCCATTACGTAGGGAGAAAGTGATTTCTAATTAACATACCACAATCTCCTCAAACTCTCGGGTAGCTTCTACAAGCATCTTTTTGACTGCTGCTTCATTCTCCTTGATCTCTTCTTTTTCAAATTCTTCTTCAGGCAAGTCTGGAGTTCTCTTATTCTGTGGTTCTGTTAAAGAAAATAGCACTAGATTAGAATTAGCTCTGGGCCACAAGTTAGGCTGCACTTTTTTCCCTAACGGTTTTTGATCAGAGGGTGAGAAAAACATAAGACACGCATGTTCAATAATTTCTAATTTTTCAGCCTGCTACTGAAAAGTTGTACAATAAAAATAATGATAATTTTCCTAAGTTCTCATGTATAAAATAAAAAATACTCTTCAAGCTTAATTCATTTTTTTGCTTTGTATTTATATAAATTTTGCAAAAAAAAAAAAAAAAACCTGCCATAAACTGGGTTTTCTGGGAATCGGATTCTGAGATGGAGATTACCGTGTAATGTGTTGATCAGGGAGTGCTTAGCGGGCAGAGAGAGAAGCTGAGCTGTGAAAGAGCTCCAGCAAGGCCTCAACTGAAACCATGGAGAAGTATGGAGCTCGCAAGGCCCTTCAGAGTTGACCATACTGGGGAAAGGGAGCCAATAACACCACATAGATTAGTCACTGGACGCTAGCATAAAATGACAGAACCTCGCCCAGCTGAAGATGGATCTGAGGAGTCTACCACAGTCCACTACATACCATCTACAGAAAGGAGAGCCTCATTAAGCTAAACACCTTCCTGTTCTCCTTTTACTCTGTTCTCTGAGGATTTAACTCTGCTGTTTTCCACTTAACAAAAACTGACTGCGGAGGGGCAACTCGAGGGAGTTTTGCAATGAAGCTGTTTCTGTATTCTGATTATGGTGATGGTTATACAAATCTATACATGTATTAAAACACCTAACTGGAAAACTTGTATGGCAATTCCTCAAAATATTAAACATGTAATTACCATATGATCCAGCTATTCCACTTTTGAAAATATTTAAAAAAATAAATAAATGAAATGAAAGCGTAGTCTTAAACAGGTATTAGTACACCCATACCACAGCAGCATTATTCACAACAGCCAAGATGTGGAAGCAACTTAAGTGTCTATCAATGGATGAAAGGATATACAAAATGTGGTCGTAAAGTGGAATATTATCCAACCTTAAAAAGAGCAAAATTCTCACGCATGCTACAACATGGATAAGACTTGAAAATAAGCCTTTCACTTATATTAAATGAAATAAGCCAGACACAAAAGGACAAATACATTATGACTGCACTTACATGAGGTACCTAGAGAGATGAAATTTATAAAGACAGAAAGCAGAGTGGTGATTGCCAGGGGGAGGCAGGAACGGGGGGCTGGTGTTTAGAGGGTACGAATGTCAGTTTGGGAAGAAGCACTCTAGAGATGGACGGTGGTGACAAGTGCACCGCAGCGCACTCCGTGCTACTGAAGAGCTTAGAAACCGCGGACACTGTAAGCTTTATCTGACGTATACTTTACCACCATAAAAAAGTAAATACCTAACTGTACATCAAAATAAGTCTTTTATTTTATATAAAACTTTAAAAAGAAGCCTTATATTTTAGAGATACATGCTGAAATAATTAACAGATAAAATATGACATTGCCTTGCTCTGATTTACTTTTCTAAAAAACACAACCCCACACACTATTTCAGTTTCCATGGGTCAGAAGCCCAGGTATGGCTTGTACCTGTCCACTGATCAAGGTCTAATTTATTTTTTAACATTTCTGCATGTATTAGCCATTTATTTATTCCCTCTTCTGAAAACGTCCTGTTTCATTTCCTTTGCTCATTTTTCTACTAGTTTCTCTTTTACTTACTAACTTCAGCAAGCCCTCAAAGGGAAACACTAAGGAAACTTGCTTTGTTGCAATGTAATGGGTATATTTTTCCAATCTGCCCTCTGACTTCATGAAAAGCTTTAAATTTTAAGTAATCAAATATATAAGTTTTTTTCTTAGTCTTCCTGGCTTCAGAAATAACAACACACAGCTATTAAAAAGGCTATTCATCCACATCCTTCCCTGGTCCTTTTCGGATCTTAATTTTTATATTTAAATATCTGAACATGAAAACACTGCATAGGGTGAGTCCAGCTTAATTTCATCCCAAGTTCCAACTAGTCTACCAGTCATCTCTACATCACTGATTTATATATAAAATATATATATATTTATAATATATATATGATCTTCTTCATCCATACACATAGCCCTTTCCTCTCTCCAAAAATTCTCCCTTTTCCCTACTCCATTCCAGTCACACTGATCTCTGTTGCTCCAAGAACACAACAGCCATACTCCACCTAATACCCCCAAAACCTGGAACATTCTTCATCAAATAACCACCTGTTTAGTTCCTTCACTTCCTTTGATCTCTGCTCAAGTATGAGCTTATGACAGCGAACTTCCCCTCTTACCCTGTAGAAAACCTCTTCTCCAGCCCTTACCCTTTTTATTTTTTTCTACAGTACTTGGAGTTGGTGATGACAGGGAAGCCTGGCTGGTTGCAGTCCATGCAGAGTCGGACACGACTGAGCAGCTCAACTGAACTGAGAGCATTCACCACTGCCCAGCTAGCATTTTAAGCTCCATGACTGCAGGGAGTTTTATATACTGTTATCACCCAGCAGGTAGGAGTCTGGCACTCAAATATCTGTTGAATGAATCTCAAGTGTCACTTTACCAAAAACAAAACTCCTACGAAGCATACTGAACAGGAGAAAATAGATTTTACCTCCCCAGACTTCAACCGTTATGCAGAATAGTCACACAAGGAAAGAGACGTTAAGTGAAGGAAGCATGCCCATAAACGAAAGTGTCCGACAGTTTAAGCTCAATACCGATTATATCAGAAGAGAAGCATCTCAACAGCTATGCCCTGTGTCCTAACCACGTCGGAAAACCAATACTCAGTTCAACTGCGTTAGAAACTCACCTCACCCGAGGGAAACTAGGAAGCGGCTTCCAATAGACGAGAACCTTCTTCTGTGAATATGCATTCATTTAAGCCAAGATATGAAAACAAACTGGACTAGCATGGCTTTAAAACTGGCTTATACTGAATCTACCTAAAGCCATAAGAAACATTGTTTAAAACGAGTCTGTGAAATATCTCTGAAAAGATACCCAAGATACAGGTTGTCTCTGGGGGGAAAAAACTGGATAGCTGGTGGGAAAAGAAAGGAGAGGGGGGTGAATTTTCCACAGACTCTTTGTGCCTCTTTTGAATCTCGGGCCATGTCATGTTAAAGAGAGATTTCAAAATGATGCTAACTTTACCCAGACGTTTAAAGAGAGATTACAAAACGATGCAAACTTTACCCGGACGGCAAAGGGGGTTAAGGAGAGGGGCCGGGCGATGCCCCTAAGACGCCCACATGGACTCCCCGCGGAAGGGGAGACGCCCCCGCCCCCAGAGCACACCGGTGACAGCGGAGCACCCGCGCGTCGGCGACCGCAGACCTCACCTCCGCTATCAGCAGCCTCCGGGTCTTGCTCAGCCTTCCTCTTGAGTTTCTGCGAGGAGGGGCTCACCGGGGCCTCCCCCAGCAGGTACTTGTGCTCCTGGCCCCGCAGGCGCTTCAGGTAGCGGTCCTTCATGGACTGCCAGGAGTGCTGGGTAAGCGAGCTCTTCTCCATAGCTTTCCACAAGGCGTTACCGGTGACGGAGCTGGCCGAGCGGGCATGTTCCTTCACGTAGGTTATGATGGCCACGTCGTCCGCGTCCGTGAAGACCATCCGCCCCGCCTGCGACTGCGGCTCAGGCTCCGCCGCGGCGGCGCCCCCGGCCAGGACCCCGGGCTTCGTCTCTGGGGCCTGGTAGGCTGCCGGAGCCGGGCCTAGACGGTAGGCCTCCAGCTCGAGCTTCTCGTTGCGCTCCACGCAGTCCAGAATGTACTGCGTGGAGATAAAGTCGCCCGAGGCCTCGGCCGCCGCCTCCCCGGGCTGGGCCAACAGCACGGCCCCGGGCTCCTGAACGCGACACAGAGTGCCGCCGCCGTGCAGGATGAGCGTCGAGAGCCGGCGCTTTGCCGGGCTGGGACGCACGTAGAAGGACATGGAGCTGCCATCCTCCCTTACGAACAGAGTCGAGGAGTGAGTGGGTCCATTGGGGTCTTTGCCCAACTCCATCGCCTCCGCCATAGCTCTCCCCGGGCAGCCGAAAAAGCTGCTCCCTCGCGAGCGCGCGAACAGGAAGCTGCAGGGATTCAGGTAAAGCTCCTGGGGACGCCGGAGCCAGGCCCCGTATTGCGCCTGCGCATTGGCTGCGCGCGAACAGTGCCCCGCCCCCTTTCCCCGGAAGAGGCGGGGCTTCTGACCCTGACCTGGAAGTCGCCGCGCGACCCCCCCGTCCTCTTTAGGTCCGGCCCTCGGGGAAGATGGCTGACGTGCAGGGCGCTGAAGTTAAAGTGGACTGCGGCGAGCCGAAACTGAGCAAAAGGTAAGTGCCGCTGCGGGTCATTATGCGATCGGAGAGTCTGGATTGGGAAGCGCCTCGAGGATCCGGCCGGGACGGCTGTGCCTGGGGCCTTGCTGCCGGTTCTCGTGGTTATGAACACGTTGGGACGCAGACGCTGCGTCCCGAAACTACATCCCCCAAGCTGCCCGAGGGCCCCGCTGGTTGGGTCCTTCCTCCCTGTCGTACTCCTAGAGAAAGAGAGTGCGGAGAACTGGGCGGCGACGGAGAAAGACGAAATTTACTCTTTTCGCGGAGAAATGCGTTATTGTGCCACGCCCCGGTAAAGAAGTTGGAGAAATGATAAATAACCAGCTCTTCAGAAGGACCTTCAGATTTCCCTTGGCCTCGCCAAGGCCATTCTGAACCTTTTGTATTAAAGGGATCATTCTAAAACTGTCGTGCAGCTATCTTTATGGGTTGGTCAGAGGATCTGTGAGAATTGAGTGAATCACCAATCAGCAGTATGCTGCTGCTGCTGCTAAGTCGCTTCAGTCGTGTCCGACTCTATGCGACCCCATAGACAGCAGCCCATTAGGCTCCTCTGTCCCTGGGATTCTCCAGGCAAGAATACTGGAGTGGGTTGCCATTTCCTTCCCCAATGCATGAAAGTAAAAAGTGAAAGTGAAGTCGCTCAGTCGTGTCCGACTCTTAGCGACCCCATGGACTGCAGCTACCAGGCTCCTCCGTCCATGGATTTTCCAGGCAAGAGTACTGGAGTGGGGTGCCATTGCCTTCTCCGAATCAGTATGGACTGTCTTATTTAGCCGAGTACACCAAGCTGCACTTAGCACTGCTGGAAGTATCTTTGTTAATCACCCCAAATCCTTGGAGTATAAAGGTAAATATTAATGAATTAAGATTGGCCGCCCTTTCACCGATTGTCCCTTGTATTCTCTTAATACTGCATTCCTCAACCGGAGTCCTTCATAGAACCTAGGCGGTGATAAGAGGGACTGATTGCTCAATACTCCCACAGATAGTACGTAAATATAGTATCCTTCCAGGGGCATCGGAGAGAAGTTAGATTCTTGCATTTAATGGCTGCCTTAGTGCATTTTTTTGCTTCTGTGTCTTAATTATTCTTGGAACTTCCTTTGTCAGAAGCTTTAGTGAGCACCACTGTATGCCAGTTATTGTCTCCAAGTTTAAAAGCAGGCTGCCTGCCAGGTGACTCAGTTAAGGCCTCATTCATTTTAATGCAGTGAAGAACACGATCTCTGTCATTGTGTTGCATTCCAGTGTTAATGTATAAAGTTAATGTAGTCCAAGACTCTTCCTGAAAGTCTCCTTTCCTTCTCATTCCTAGAGCCCCAAACAAGTCTTGTCTTTGACTCAGGTGCCTTTGCGGCTTATTTTTAGCTTCGTCTAGAGTGGGAAGTTGATGGTGACGTTTTGTATGCTTCACGTTGCCATCTTTGGAGCTAGGTGTCTCATCTGCAGGAGAGAAGCTGCATATCAGGAACTTGAGAAACACTGCCTCATGTCCTGTCTCCTATTTTCTAGAATGTTGTGATCATTTCTACCTGTACACCATTGATTGACTTATTTTTGACTTGTGACCCCAGATAAGCATCATCTTACCATAGCCAGGGCTGAGAACATTGTCAGTTACATGTGTGGCACAGTGAGTGTTAAGACAGCTGCTGTCAGTTGAGAGGGTCTTGCATAAAATGGGACACTAAAAGGTGGTGTAACCTCCCCTTCTCCCCCAACCCAAGTTGGAGTGCTGGCTGGGGGTATATTGTACTGCCTGTCCCATCTGACACCACATCTCTGTTTCCTGTTAGGTGGTGGTGATCATTCTTAGGTGGTTCCAGGGTATTCTGCCATGTTGGTGCAAGCCGCTGCAAGGCTTGTTAGGGGGTCCCTGCGCCAAACCTCCTGGGCACAGTGGGGGCAGAGGGAGCTGCGCCTGTGTCAACTTGCGCCTTTCACAACGATTCACAAGGACAAGCCACTTTCTGATAAAAGAAGGTTGGTGCCCTTTACCTTCTTTATTGCTCTAGGAGCAAAAGTCCTTCTTAATTAGTTTCTTATCTGTAAAGCCTCTGGCTGAGTTTTGGACTTGTTGCCAAGTAAACAGCCCTGCTACCTACTACCCAAACCAATAGTCCTTTCTCAGTTTCTCTTTAATAAATTCAAATTCTCATTCCATAAATTCTTGAGATGACGTTTAGGTCTTATGTTAGAACAGTGCTGAGACCAAAACGCTTATATGAATAAAGAAGAATTTGTAACACAGATTATTTTCCCTTCCCTATCTTCCTGGAATTTCTTTGCTTCTGAGATTAATTTGGTTAGTAGTCTTAGTTCTTATTCCTAGAACCTTTTTGGATGATCCTTTTTTACTGATTTAAATGGCAAAAACTGGTAAACAGGCCTATTATGTTAATGCTAGGAAGAACCAAATAGGCTTAGATGCTTCTGACTGAATGACAGCACAATAAATCTAGCATATTGTTCTGGAGAGGCGACTTCACAACTGATACAAAACAGATTATACCCAGAGACACTTACTTTGCGACCCTCAGAGTCAGTTTTCTTACTTAAAAGATGGTCATTTCAAATCTCCATTTTTTAATTGAGTTATTCTAAACTCGTATATGATTAAGAATGTGCCCTGAAACCAAACAGTAGCAAGCATGACTAGGGATCATTTGCCATGGTTCATTATTATAGGATATTCATTTAACATTGGTGGCTTGAAAGAACAATGAGGGTATCCCTCTCTGCCCAAATCTGTTTGGTTTCTGAGTCTCAGGTAACAAGTATTAAAAGTTTGGATAGTGAGAGATTTGACCAGAAATTTAATCCACATCTGTAAAATATTTGTCCTTGAGGCCGGGTGTGAAGATAGTGGGGGAATACCTAGAGTAGTTCACATTTGCATGCTTAATTGAAGAATGCAGTTAGATGCTAGGCATGGGGGTTATCTCTTTGTGTATATTTCAGTCCTCAGAACATTTAGGGAGGAAGGTGTCTATTATTTTAAAGGAATAACTTGAGTAATTGAGTAACTTGCTTAAGCACACCAAGTCAGGTTTTAGTCCCAGACAGTCTGGCTCCAAAGATGGTGTATTATCCCCTACACCATGCTGCTTTGTACACTATCTACCCAATTTGTTGTCAAAGTCCAGCTCCTCTGGGGAAAGTGAGGCCAGTAATGCTGAGGGTCACGGTCAATGCATTGATCAATGCTGGGGGAGAGATTGTCAGAGGAGTGTCTCCCTGGACTTCGTCACCCCACCCCAGGCTAATCCACTCCTTGTGGGAGGGGAGAGAGATGACAAAGCTAGGGCTTTCACCTTATCACACATCAAATCCACTGGTCTCAGAACTTCATGTTCTCCAGAGGATACCGAACAACTCAGTCCCTGGCCTCAAGGAGCTCCCAAGACTAATTAGCCTGAGGAAATCTTGCTGATTTTCTGTAAAGCATTTTTTCCTATCCTAACTATAAACTAATATATGTAGGGTTTTCTTTGTCCTTATGGATCTTGATTTTAGATGGGCGCTAATGCCAAGGACCTCCGACTGGAAAATAGAGACTGAGAAAAAGATCTTTCACATCTTTATTCTAAGTTTATTTTTTCTTCTATTTCATGTATACAGTTTAGTAGCTAAGAGATAACCGTGGGGGTGTGAAACTGGACAAGTGTGTTTCTCTGGGCATTTGATATTTTTGGTAATTGGTGACGGGGCAGAACATAGGGGACTCTTCAGGCACCTGTTACATTGAACACTTTCATCTTCCTGACAGTGAGCTAAAGAGACGCCTGAAAGCTGAGAAGAAAATAGCGGAGAAGGAGGCCAAGCAGAAGGAGCTCAGTGAGAAACAGCTGAGTCAGGCTGCCGCCAGCAATCACAGTGCTGAAGATGGCGTGGCTGCGGAGGAGGAGAGCTTGGACCCAAATGTGAGTTCTCAGGACCACTGCCCTCCCTGGGCTTGGGGCAGCTTCTGATGAGACTTAGGGCAGATTCCCCAGGAAGAGATAGTAGGAGGGACCAGTGACTGGCAGGATAAACAGGAACTGGGACAGGCACTGAGACTGCTGAGGGGGGCCCACCACTCCATCTGGTTGAAGGCACAGGCCCTGTGCATCTTTCTTGTCTTCTCGCTTAACATTTGAGAGAATCCAGTGGTTGATACTCCTTGGAGTTAGCTGGACCTTATAGCAACCCTAAAGAAAATCTCTCCCTACAGGTGGCCTGGGGGGTTTATTTTAGCTGAGAGATTGGCCCACAGGCCAAAGCCACCACCATCCCTGTCACTCCTCCCTAGTTCTGTAAGTAAAATTGTGTTGAAACACAGCCATGCCCATTTGTTTACATGTCTTAAGGCTGCTTTCACACTACAACCTTGAGTAGTTGCATCAGAAAATGTTTGCTAACCCCTGATACAGAATATTCTGTTTTTTCATACTTCCAGGCCCATGGGCGTGCCTTGGGGAAAAGTCTGGTGTGTGACCACGGATAGGAAAGTAGGAGAAGTGACTCAGGCAGATATGTCTCCAGAAGTGGTAACCAGGCCACCTACACCAATTAAACTTTCTGTTTTAGTGAATTCCCTGGCAGTCCAGTGGTTAGGTCCCTGAGCTTCCACTGCTGGGGACCGCCCCACCATCACCCCCCCGCCCCGCCAAAAAAAGAAACTTAGACAGAAATGGGGTTTTTCTTTTTGTCACATCTTGCATTTTGGAATTCTAGTCTTTATTCCCAGCTATTTATCTGGCCACCCTGCATATTTAAGTGCAAATCTCACTCCATAGCCAATCCTTGATTTCAAGGCTGGGGAGAGCTTGGTTAAAGAAATCTCACTGTTTTGGGGCCCCTCTGAGGCAGAATACTGAACTCCCCTAGACCGGCACTGGTCTGACCGGGCTCAACTTCAGAAGCTCTTTTGTTTTTGTTTTTTTAACAGCAATACTTCAAAATCCGAAGCCAAGCAATCCACCAGCTGAAGGTCAATGGGGAAGATCCATACCCACACAAGTTCCATGTGGACATCTCGCTCACTCACTTCATCCAAGAATACAGTCACCTGCAGCCTGGGGACCACCTGACTGACATCACCTTAAAGGTGGCAGGTAGGAAGACTCCCTGGCAGTTTGCTGGGCTCCCAACAGCAGGCAGACCTCTGCAGTTGCACAAAGGAAGGTCTGGGGTGGTCTTGCTCGTGAGGAGCTTGTGTCTGAGACTTCATCCCTAGAGATGGTGCTAATATGTCTGTTCACAGACAGTAGAGCAGCTGTAAGGCATGAGGCCACATTCCAGCATCAAGGCTGCAGAGGAAAGGGCTTTCTTTGTGGGGGACCCCTGACCTGGTGCTGCTACTTTTCATAGTCCTTTATGAGACTTTATCCCGCCAGTGGGAACCATGCCCTAATAAAGCTCCTAAAAATTCGGATCTGTGTCCCTAGACTGCTGTACACTAGGCTATATTTCTAGAGCACTCTTATTTTGTGTAGGATCTTCTCCTTAATTCAAAAAATAATTAAATCTTGTCTTTCATGTATACCCCCCAAAATATTTCTATATAAAACTACCAGTTGTAGAAAATTTAGAATGTTGAAACAGAGAGGCAAAGAGAGAAAAGTTTAATTACCCATAATCCCACCACCTAAAGAGAACCCATGCCAATACTTAAATGCCCCCCAAATATGTTTTATCTTTGCTTTTTTTCATTATTTGTTTTTGACACTTTTTCTCAAATTTCTTTTTTTATCTTTTTTATACTTTGATTTTTAAATTTTATCCTCCTTTCCAGATTGTTTTAAGGCATTACGTGTTGTATTTATTCACTCTTATTTCCTTCTAATTTAGGCTTCATTTCTGAGATGGTTTTTTTTACTTTATTTTCTAATTTTTTCATGCCATCTCATTTCTTAGTTTTTCTAACTCTGATTTGTGTTCTTTCATATTTTGTATCATATTCAAATGTCTTTCAGGTTGTGAAATAGAATTTTTTGCTTTTTCCTGAGCATGTCTTTCTCAAGTGCTTTCATTGTCTGTGGAGATGTTATTCTTGTTACTCTGTTTCTAAATTTAATATTGGTATTTGACCTTGCTTTTTTTTTAATTGATAGGCAAGAAATAGATTTATTAATATAAGATGCTTATAAGAGATAAACATGAGCAGGCAAGAGAGCTCTGCTGTGATGTTTTGTTTTTTTCTTTTAAATGTGAGATTTTTTTTTTTTTTCCCCCTGAATATTAAAAGGAAGCTCAGGGAACTTCCCTGGGTGATCCAGTGGCTAAGACTCTGCTCCCAACACAGGAGGCCCAGGTTCAGTCCCTGGTTGGGTCCCACATGTTGCAACTAAAGACCCCGCATGCAGCAGCTAAGACCCGACAGAGCCAAATAAATAAATTTCTTTTTTAAGGGCGGGGCGGGGAGCTTGTTTCAGATCGCTTTTCTAGTTTCACTGAGGTCTCTCATCTGTTTTTTTTTGTGAAGCATTCAGAAATACAGCAACTTGCTTTCTGGGATTTTCAGTCTCTTCTCTGTTTTCTCGGTCTTGTTCAGTTTTGTGGGGCCTTGTCCCAGGAGAGATCCCTGGCCTTGAGTTTAGAGAGTTCCTGGGGCCCCACTAAAGGCTTCATCCCCTAGGCCTTGGTGCAGCCCACCGCACTCGCTCACATGGCCGTGAGCTGCAGTGCTTAGCCCTGCCACATTTTCCAGTGAATACCTGTGGTTTTGGGGAGACTTCCAGTTCTCAGACCTGTCAGAGACCCCATTGATTCCCATCGCTTTTTCCTGTTGGGGCCCTTGGTGGTTTTTACCCGTGCTTGTATTTGGGGATTCTTGGAATGTCTTCCCACGTGATTTTGCTGTAAATTTTGTCCGTGACTTTTTGCCCTTCCCTATCTAGTTGTGCTTTCTCTTTCTATGTGGGGATTTAGGAAGATCCAAAAACAACACTGCCGCCAACATTCCGGGAATCCATTGAGCACCTTTAAAAACTAGATCTTCCTACACATTCTTTAACTGGTTTGAATGGGAAGCCAACTTTGTCCTGTAGAAAAGGGCAGGGCTTAGGCCTCAGGCTACAATCAAATTGCTCTAGTTTATGTTCTGCCTGGATGTGAAAAATGCAGAGGGAACTTTTTTGGCACTGATACCATGAAATAGCTTCTGTCAGTATTTTTGCTGTTCTTTCTCTAGGTAGGATCCATGCCAAAAGAGCTTCTGGAGGAAAGCTCATCTTCTATGACCTTCGAGGAGAGGGGGTCAAGTTGCAAGTCATGGCCAATTCCAGGTATATAGAAATATCCATTTACAGGCCTTTCTAGATTGGCCCAGAGCAACATGACAGAGAACAAAGTCCATGTGGTCTTCTTTTCTTGTTGGAAATAAAAGTTAAAGGGAATGGTGTAAGGTTGGGAAAATAAAATAGCCCTCTGGTCACCTAGAGATTGATGCCTGTTCTTGGGTTGTGTGACAAACATTTGACCTTGAATCTAGGAGTCTTAGATTCACAGTAACAGTTTAGCAAGGGTTCTAAAGTAAACCAGAGGTCAGTTTTAATTTGGGATATTGTATACTGAGTTAAATTTTCCATTCATTCAGGAATTACAAATCTGAAGAAGAATTTATTCGTATTAACAACAAACTGCGCCGGGGAGACATAATTGGAGTCCAGGGCAATCCTGGGAAAACCAAGAAGGGCGAGCTAAGCATCATCCCCTATGAAATCACACTGCTGTCTCCTTGCCTGCACATGTTACCTCATCTTCACTTCGGCCTCAAAGACAAGGTGAATTCTTGTGGCCTTCTGGCTCTGGTTTACCATACCATTGAAGAGAACACATCAGTGATTCCTCTCTATTCCTTCTCATTTAGGAAACACGGTATCGTCAGAGATACTTGGACTTGATTCTGAATGACTTTGTGAGGCAGAAGTTTATCATCCGCTCTAAGATCATCACGTATATAAGAAGTTTCTTGGATGAATTGGGATTCCTAGAGGTGATGGAAAGTTCTTACCTGACATGAGCTGCTTTGTAGTGCCTGCCTCTTATTCTTCCTTCCCGTCCCTTCCCCACGGGCACATCCTGTGTCAGTATGCTTCATGCTCAATGAAAAGTCCTCTTTCTTGCCCTCATTTGGAAGGTAGGACAGGACTGCAAAGATAATGAATACAGTAGAGGGCCAGCCACATGTTAATGATGCCATGTTCAATATGTTGCCAACTTGTTTTGCTTTTTTGTAGAATTAAAAGTATTTTCTTAATTTATATTCAACTTCTTTAAACTGAAAGATGTTGTTTAGGGAGAATTTTAGAACAAAATTTCAATATTTTCTAATTGTATGAGAAATATGAGTACATGTTACCATAAAACAAATTCAGACAATAAAGAAGTAAGTAGAAGCAAAACTGAAAGTCCCCTTTCATTTTTTTCCCAACTAATTTCCCTCTCCAAACGTGCATTTGAATATGTATCCTTCCTCGCCATTTACTGTGTATATTTATATACATACCGATGCATGTTGCAGATGGGGTACCTGTGTAAATGTTTTAGAAGGGTTTTACTCTTTGTTTTAAACATAAATGAAGTCATATTGTATATATTATAATGGACCTCTCCACCCCCCAACATATTCTAGGACCCTTTGCATGTCCGTGTGCGTGTGTGTGTGTGTGTGTGTGTTTATGTTCCTTTTTGATACTTTATTTCCTCTGTTGGTAGTTTAAGTTTCTGATTTTCTTTGATAATATTTTAGTGAACATCTTTGTGCACCTGTACAAGTGTTTCTGTATGCTGGATTTACGTCAAAGGATATAAGCCGTTACATTTTTAATAAATACTGCAAATTGAACTCAAGAAAGGGCATACCCATTTAGAGTCCCACTGACAGCTTGTGAAAGTTTACCATACTGTGTTAATGGTGTTTGGTGTTAATAGAAAGAGACACTATATTAGAGAATCGAGCTAGCTCTACTTTTTTGCCAAGCATCTGCACATTACTATTGAACTTATCTTTTACTTGGGATATTACAGACTATCCCAGTCAAACCATGAGCCATCCCCTCAAACTAGAGGAGCTAGATTGAAACTCCCATGATGAACATCATCCCAGGGGGAGCTGTGGCCAAGCCTTTTATCACCTACCACAATGAGCTGGACATGAATTTATATATGAGAATTGCTCCGGAACTCTACCATAAGGTTACATTTTTAATAAATACTGCAAATTGAACTCAAGAAAGGGCATACCCATTCAGAGTCCCACTGACAGCTTGTGAAAGTTTACCATACTGTGTTAATGGTGTTTGGTATTAATAGAAAGAGACACTATATTAGAGAATCGAGCTAGCTCTACTTTTTTGCCAAGCATCTGCACATTACTATTGAACTTATCTTTTACTTGGGATATAACAGACTATCCCAGTCAAACCATGAGCCATCCCCTCAAACTAGAGGAGCTCTGTCTGTGAACTAAACGTCTTCCCCTCTCTTTTAGATTGAAACTCCCATGATGAACATCATCCCAGGGGGAGCTGTGGCCAAGCCTTTTATCACCTACCACAATGAGCTGGACATGAATTTATATATGAGAATTGCTCCGGAACTCTACCATAAGGTAATCAATAAAAGATGCCCTGTGTCCTTAGAGAAGCAGAAGGCTGAAAAACATTGGCTAGACAGATGGTCAGAAATAAGAGGAACAGTGAGGGTAGAACAACAGAAGTGTTCTAATGTCAGGTTTGCGAGTGTTAAATTTCTGGAATTTATCTATAGGATCGGTAGAGCCTTCTCTAAGGGCAAAGGGAGTGTCTTTCCTAGATGGACAGATCTTCCTAACCTACTTTGTTTCCCATAATACTTTTTAAGTTTATAATTCTTATATTAAATCTGATTTTAGTCTTTTGTTGAAGAATGAGTTGAATCTCTGCCTGAAAGTTGGAAATATCCTTAAATCACCAGAATAAATATCAAAGACTATGTCATTAGTTGCAAACAAAAAACTGTACAGTATTTAAGTAAAAGAAAAATGTATCCAAATATACAAGGAAGTTCACAATTTCCAGGAGGATCAGAGAATCGGGCTTGGAGACCACACAATTAGGAATGGTTCTGAATCATATCAAAGGGCTGTCCCCGTGAAGAACCCAGTATCTTCCATTTGGGAACTTACCACAGCTCATAAACATGGCACGAGGCACAGGTCGTTGCCATTAGGACCTCTACCATTACTACCTTTATAAGCCAGATACCTCTGGCCCCTTCACCAGAGGAGATTCTGTGCTGTATCTGCATCCTCTTTGCATGTGGAAGTCTCACAGATGGGTCTGACTGGGGAGCTTGGGTCATGTGTCTGCACCCTGACCCCCAAGAGGCTTGTAGAAGTTCACACAAGATGGGGGACACCCCAAAGGAAGAGTATTCAGTGTTCCTGGGCAGCCAGAGTGAACTACAATTATCCACAAAGACCTAAAGAGAGTAGGGCATTCAGCATTTGGGCAGAGACCTGAAAGCATGGCTTGAGCTGTTGTAACCAAGTTACAACTTCTGTAGACAGAAACTTTCCCCAGCCAGACAAGATTAGCTGCTGTGACCATGACCATGGCCATGTGTTACTAGATGCTGGTGGTTGGTGGCATCGACCGGGTTTATGAAATTGGACGCCAGTTCCGGAATGAAGGAATTGATTTGACTCACAATCCTGAGTTCACCACCTGTGAATTCTACATGGCCTATGCCGACTATCATGATCTTATGGAAATCACAGAGAAGATGATTTCAGGTGACCCCCTCCTGCTCCCTTTGTCTTTCCCACGTGTCTGGAGGCCTGGTGTGCTGCCTTTGATTGGACTTCCTGTTGGTCCTCTAAATGACACATTTGTTTCCCAGGGATGGTGAAACACATTACAGGCAGTTACAAGGTCACCTACCATCCAGATGGCCCAGAAGGCCAAGCCTGTGAGATTGACTTCACCCCACCCTTCCGGAAAATCAGCATGGTAGAAGAGCTTGAGAAAGCCCTGGGCATGAAACTGCCAGAAACGAACCTCTTCGAAACTGAAGGTAAAGTGATGCCCTCCTCCAGTTGTAGGGCCCTCCTCTTGTTCAGCTCTGAATTAGATTAGATCAGGAGTAGAATTCCCCATGTAATTCTCCTTATATTGGGGTGGTATTGTGATGGTGTGATGTCTTCTGTCCCAACTTGTATGTTTGTATTACAGAAACTCGCAGAATCCTTGATGATATCTGTGTGGCAAAAGATGTCGAGTGCCCTCCACCCCGGACCACCGCCAGGCTCCTTGATAAGGTGAGAGGCCGGGCACTGGCAGTAGATGCCCACATCCACTGGAAATGCACCCTGCCCCTTGTGAAGGAGAACGCCACCGCAGAGAATTAACTTCCCTGGCTTCACAGGAAAGCTCTAGCGAGAGAAACGAGAGAACAGGTTTTAAATTCGTGCTGTGCTAAGCTCTCTGCCAAATAGTTACGTTTGTTACCTTAGTTAATCCTTACCAACCTTTCAGCAGCTTAAGATAAACCTCTGTAGCGTCAGGTGTGGATAGGAGTTGAGTCCTCTGCCACCAGAACTGAGCCAATCAAAATGGCATATAGAAGGGCTCTAGCTGTGCTCTGCTTTTTCCTTCAGCTTGTCGGGGAGTTCCTGGAAGTGACGTGCATCAATCCTACCTTCATCTGTGATCACCCACAGATAATGAGCCCTCTGGCCAAATGGTAAGACAGAGTGCAGTGTCTCGGTTACCTGTTGCTACATGATAATCTCAGAACTTAGCAACATAAAGCAGTTTATTCTCAAGAGTGTGTGGGCTCAAGGGTTGTCTTTCTGCCCTATGTGGTGTTGGTGAGGGTAGCTCAAGTGGCTTTTTCACCTGGGAATTCGACCAGCGTGCCTTGCATCCCCCTGCAGGGGATTCTCCTCCTTCAGAGCCTCTTCTCTGGCAGCGGAGCCAGGGCTCCAAGTGGAATCATTCTGAAAGAATAAATCCTGGTGTGCAAACACACACCAAGCCTCTGCTGATGTCCCACCGGCCAGAGCAGGTCACCCAGGCAGCCTGGAGTCAGTATGTCAGGGCATGAGTGCGGCGGGTTTGGTTCGGGGTCCCAGTCTACTCACAGGTCTGTTGTAAGATAATTCAAGCTTCCTTGTCTCTAAGTGTCCTCAGTAATGTATCAAATGATTCAGTGCTGAGGATGCATACAGGCTTCTGGTCACAGTAACAGTTTTGAGTCAACCAGATTTCAGGAGTTCTTGTGCTTGTACCACATGTTCTGTTCATTCAACCTCCCCGGTGGTCTCCTGTCCCCAGGCACCGCTCTAAAGAGGGTCTGACTGAGCGCTTTGAGCTGTTTGTCATGAAGAAGGAAATATGCAATGCCTACACTGAGCTGAACGACCCTGTGCGCCAGCGGCAGCTCTTTGAAGAACAGGCCAAGGTAAGGAGGGAACGTGTGCCTGCTCACCAGAAGACACCTGCCTTCACCCTGGTCTGTGTCTGGCCTGCAACTCCTGCTGACGAGAACACAAATGAAGGCTGAAAGCCACAGGCCTCACAGGAGGTCAGATTTCAAGATGGAGAACTTGACCAGTTTTGGCCCTAGAATTTCTATATAAATGGAGTCAGGCGTGATGATCTGTGGGGCGACTGTGACGCTTGTGTTGACAAGGATGTTACGTTTTCTTAGATGGTACATTTACTGAGGTGGCCTGCGGATAGGAAGACAAAGCACCCACAGGCCGCCCACACTAGCGCTGCCATGATGGGTGGTTCAGGCAGTGGGAGAGACACTGTTGGGAATTATCAGTCTCTGAAAGTCAACTTCCCTGGACTCGCAGAGCCCCAGGCAGTGGAGGTATTTGCATTTGGCAGAGAAGTTCGCATATGTCCTAGAGTAGGGTTCATCAGTCCTGACCTTCAGGTCTTCGAAAGAAATGGCTCCATCCTGGAGTTCCTGGGAAGCCAGTTTCCAGCAAGTGCTGGGAGTCAGAGCAGCACTGGGATGGAAATGCCTCTGGCAGTTTTCACATGCTCACGCAGACGCCAGAGCGCACAGCCTGGAACAGTGTCACTGTGTGGTTCTGTCCTCTAGGCCAAGGCCGCTGGCGATGATGAGGCCATGTTCATAGATGAAACCTTCTGCACCGCCCTGGAGTACGGACTGCCCCCCACGGGGGGCTGGGGCATGGGCATCGACCGCGTCACCATGTTTCTCACAGACTCCAATAACATCAAGGTACGCGGCAGCCCCGAAGGAGCACCGCTGCGTGGGCCAGTGTCGGAGGCGCGGGGGAAGGGCGTTGGGCTGGGAGGAGGGGCAGGCGGAGAGGTTACCTGTGACTTCACAGGAGGACGGTCAGGGCATCTGATTGTACAAATTGGGGGGTTTCTACCCAAGGCAGAAGAAACACCAATTGTTTGCATTTCTTAAGGATCCAAGGAACATACTGAGCCGTCTACATGCATTACCTCATTTAACTTAAGTCAACCTGAGACATGTAGAAACTGTTGCTATCCCCATATTTACAGATGAAGAAATCATCTGGAGAGAACCTCTCTGTTTATTCCGTCTTTTGATATCGTGACCTAGGCAGTGCTGTACAATTTTCTTTTTAATATTTATTAATTTGGCTCTGGTCTCAGTTGCAGCATGTGAGATCCTTTAGTTGTGCATTTCTTCTTTTCCATTGTTTGTAACTGACAGGGACTAAACTGAAATGAAACAACACAGATCTCCGGGTTTTGGTGATAACAGTAACAGGGGGAGGGGGGCCGAGTGGGTGGATGGGCGGGAAAAATTGCTTCTTAGCTTCAGAATCCATTCTCTCTCCTGTAGGAAGTGCTTCTGTTTCCTGCCATGAAACCTGAAGACAAGAAGGAGAATGTAGCCACCAAGGATATCCTGGAAAGCACAGCTCCTGGCACTTCTGTCTAAAAAACAGTAATGGCGAGTCGTGTGACGGGCATTTTTGCATTTCTGTAATCAGGGACTGCGAGGGAATTCCTGTGTGTGTTGCTGTCTATTTGACTATCACATTTCACTTCAGCTGCCAAAAGCGAGAAGAGGAATCAAGAATTCCTTTTTACTCCTTGTTACCAAATAAACCATTTGTCTCTACTCTTGTTTCATCGCTCTTTTTACTTTTGAAATGTCATCTTATTTCCCAGACAACTGACCTAATGAATGTTTAGGATTATATCACTTTACTCATTCCACAAATTTCTCTAGGTGACATCTAAGTAGAAATCTAGAAACAGAGATCTGAGTGGAAAAGCATAGTCCAGACCAGAGGGCTGCATTTTTGAGGAGCTCCAAAGGGGTCTGGTATGACCAAAGGAGTAAGTAAAGCTCAGTGAGGGGCCAAATCATGCAGGCACCTGTAAGCCATGCAGAGGAGTATGTATTTTATCATGAGCTAGATGAGAAGCCATTGGAGGGTTATGAGCAGTGTTTTTCAAAGACTGTTCTAGTTAGTATGTGGATGGCAAGAGTGAAAAAGTTACCTCTGCATTTGCAGGCTGAGGAGACATGATGGCTTAGTTTTGGATGGTGTAAAATGACGGTGATGGTTATGAGTCATTGGAGTTTGCTTGTGTTCCTGAGGTCAGAATCTTTGACAATGTGGGCTGTGAGAAGAGGAATCAGATAATTTCAAGGTTTTAGGCCTAACCATCTGGAAAGCAGAGTTGTCACTGACTTGAGATGGAAAAAATTTGAAGGGCAGGTTTGAGAAGGAAGGTTGAGTGTGATTTTGGACATATTAAACATGTTTGTTAGATGTTAGGTGAAAAGAGTAAGTAGGATGTTGAATAGTGAATCTGGCGTGTTCGTATTTTCAATTCAGTGAAAAAGAACTGGAGCTGGGCAGAAAAAGGTAAAGTCCAAGATTAGCACAGCAATCCAAAAGGAAGACAACAGCAGTTTGTCCAAAGGACTAGGGTTTTGCCATAAAAGTAGAAATGGGTGAATTCAAGAGAGAGATCAACAGGACTTGGTAACAGATTACATATTGGATTAAAATACGAGGGTGAAGGGAAAGAAAATGACAAGGTGATTAACTGTTCAATTTATGCAACTAGATGAATGGCAGTGCTAATCCTTGAGATAACCCTGAAAGATGATTCCCCCACAAGAAATCTTTTAAAAAAAACAGAAGAGTCACAGATTAAACACGTTAGAGAGAGGAACAGGATACTTACCTTTGCAGGAGTAAGGAACTTACCCTTCCTCTGATCTAGAAAGAAAGATGGGGGTCAATTAAGCTGCACTTCTCTAGCCTTGGAGGGGTAATATGAAAAGTAAATACTCATCTTTAGGAATTGAGGTATACAACTGCCAAATGGTACAGACTCCTGAACTATCCAGACAGCTATACTATGTATTACTACATATTACTAGTAATACTACGTATTACAATATGAACGTTTTAGACCTGAACTGTTAATAAATAAGCCATGAGCCACATGCGGCTATTGCACATTTGAAATGTAGCTGGTCAGAATTGAGACGTACTGTGGGTGTAATACACAAACCAGACTTCTAAAACTTAGTATGGAAAAAATATAAAATACCTCAATATTTTTTTTTAAATATTGATTACACATTGAAATATGTTGTACATATTAGGTTAAATGAAACATGGTTTGCTATGCTATGCTAAGTCACTTCAGTCTTGTCCGACTCTGTGTGACCCCATAGATGGAAGCCCACCAGGCTCCCCCGTCCCTGGGATTCTCCAGGCAAGAACACTGGAGTGGGTTGCCATTTCCTTCTCCAATGCGTGAAAGTGAAAGTGAAATCGCTCAGTCGTGTCCGACTCTTAGCGACCCCATGGACTGTAGCCTACCAGGCTCCTCCGTCCATGGGATTTTCCAGGCCAAGGGTACTGGAGTGGGGTGCCATTGCCTTCTCCGAAAACATGGTTTAAGTTCATCTATTTTGAGTTTTTGAAATGTAGAAATTTTTAAGTTACATATCTGGCTCAAATTATATTTCTACTGGATAGCAGTGTTTTCGACAAAAATCTACCCTAGTGTTTCATGCTACGACGTCATTCTGCTCTGGGAATCGATTCTCACACACCATCAGCTTCCAGAGCCCCTTTGACTAATAGGCACAGCTCCGGAAGTCGGATCGGACCCCACCTGGCTCCGCCCCCTAAGTGACTACAAAGGCCAGCGTGCACTGTGTGCCGCCTCTTAGTGATGTCACGTCCGCTGCGCCGCACACGCTCCGTCCGCCCCGTTCGACGGCGTGCGTCGTAGAGGTGGGAGGGGAGGGTCTCAGAGAGGGTCGGGGAGCTGAGGGCGGGCGAGCGAGGGGGGTTCTCGCGGCTTCTGGGTCAGGTTCCAGTGTCTGACTTTCCCAAGCTCCGTTTGTGTGGGGAGAGAACGTGAGAACAGTATCTCTCCCACCACGCGTCTGGCGGTAAAAGGCGGCTCCTTTAGTGAAAATACCGCCCTCCCTGCGCGGAGAGCCCCCGCTGCGGGCGAGCGGGGGACGCGTGGCCGTGCTGCAGCGTCCTACAAAAACAGAGGGCAGGCACCCACCTAGTCCCGGCTGCAGGGGCCCGGAGTCTCCTGTTGACTAGACACCTTGGCCCTACCCGGTCTACTTGAGGGTGTTGAGCCGGGGGCTGAGGGAAGTAGGCTCCCTTCCAACCCTTCGAAAAGAGCTTTTCGCCCCTGGCCCTAACTTTCTTTGAAAAGGAAGTGGTCTCTTCAGCCTTTTGCAACTGCTAAAACATGCGATCTTGTGGGCAAAAAAACTAACAACAATTATTCACGTTCTAGGAGAGAGTGGATTTGAATTTTAGTGGACTCAGTGTAGCAAAACTTGCTCGTTTCAACTACTGGGCACGCTCATCCTGACAGCTCCGAGAATGTGATGATACAGTTCTGGGCTGCTGCTTCATAGAGTCAGCGTTTCTTCTGGCAAGTTCTGTCTTCCTTGGCTATTATGGTTTGTGTACCTATGATTTAATTTAAGGTGGGTACCAGAGTATCTGCCTTCATAAAGTATACTGCCTTCTGATGCTCCTCGCCCCCTCGAAATGAGAGGGAAATCTCTTCCAAACGGAGGATTCAAGGCTTGCCCATGCTTTTCTTTTTCTCCAACAAATACAAGATTTATGCTGCGAGAGCTCCCTGGCGTTCTAGAGGTTAGGATCCGCTTTTTTTCCTGCAGTGGTCCGGTTTCAATCCCTACTTAGGGAACTTGTGGTTTAGTCACTAAGTCGTGTCCAACTCCTGCGACCCCATGGACTGTAGATCTCCAGGCTCCTCTGTCCATGGGATTTTCCAAGCAAGAATACTGGAGTCGGTTTGAGCTAAGACCCATCAAACCAGCCTGTGGGGCAAAGAAAAGCTTATGCTGGTTCTCTGACATAAATCACAGTTTATGTCAGTTCCAGCCAGATTCTTAATTTAAAGCACTATGATCTGATGTACTATGACCATTTATTGAAATAACAACCCCACACATCAGAACAATTAAATGATAAACTGAAGAATATTATAATTTTTAAAAGTTTGGTCAAAAACCAATTCCAGTTGGGCAGCACCAAAGCAAGTAGTTAGGAGCCCTCTGCAGACAGGAGGCAGGGTAGACTGTTATAGAAAAAGTGAAAGCATTTGATTGGCTACAGCTGGAAGCCTAGCTGACAGCCGTTGTTTGGTTGTCCTTAGCAGTTTTGATATGTTGGAGAAGGCAATGGCACCCCACTCCAGTACTCTTGCCTGGAGAAATCCCATGGACGGAGGAGCCTGGAAGGCTGCAGTCCATGGGGTCGCTGAGGGTCGGACACGACTGAGCGACTTCACTTTCCCTTTTCACTTTCATGCATTGGAGAAGGAAATGGCAACCCACTCCAGTACTCTTGCCTGGAGAATCCCAGGGATGGGGGAGCCTGGTGGGCTGGCGTCTATGGGGTCGCACAGAGTCAGACACGACTGAAGTGACTTAGCAGCAGCAGCAACCTTAAGGCATTTACACACTTAGATCTTGGTTTGCTTAAATAGGCCAACACAGCATTAGAGACTCATCAATCTAGTCATCTCCTTGTTTTATTAATTTAACAGTGCAAAGAGTTTATTGTGGAAAAATCAGTTGTCTGGTATATGCCTTGAGGTTCAGTGGAGCCTTTTTTTTTGTTTGGTGACACATTTGGCTTTGCCCATCACCTTATGATCTTATTTTTTCCTAAGAAGCTTTTCATACATTTCAGTGGCCAAATGAGGTCACTGAGTGAGCATTGATAGAGTCAACAATGAGAAGAGTGTCAAGGGAAGTATTCTAGGCCTCTTTTAGGTCTGCTTCATGGTCTCTTATTCATGGCTTTACGTATCCATCACAGATCCACTATCTGCCAGGGAGCTCAAGGCAAATGAATCAGGAAGTTCAAATGTTCTTATTTGTAGTATTAATCTCAATTGATGTAACTATGCTGGACACTGTGCCAACTTTTTGTAAATATTATTTAAGCCTCACAGCAACTCCAGTGGATTAAATACTATTGTCTCTTTTATCAGATGACACAGAAAGGTTAAGTAATCTACCCAGTATCTCATAGTCAATTTGTAGCAAAACCAGGATTAGAATCCAGAAAGGGTAACTCCAAAACCCTCAATCTGAGAAGCAGAACTGCTGTCTCACTTGAGTGGTGAGAAACCACTGGACTCTGTCACTTTCTTCTGCATCATAAAAGGTTGTGGAAGATTAAAAGGGTGCTTTCCTGATGGGGGCAGAGGCTTACTAGACAGAGGATAAAGAACCTCTCTGCTGTGAGGGAAAGAAAAGTAAAATGTCTGGGGAAAAAGGATAGAAAAGAAGACCTTTATCCCCAGAAAGATGAACTTTGTGTGGTGAGGGTCTGTCTGAAGCAAGCTGAGGTCTGCAGCCCTTTACATGCTATTTCCAAATGAAAAGTGGAATACCGACAATATTTCCTCCTATGCTTTCATTTTGAGTATTGGGCTCAGATTCATTAGAAACATGTCATATATCCAATATTAGAAAAAAAAACATCTTGAAGAAGTAATGTATCTTCTGGGGTTGTGAGATTTGAGACTTTGTTGATCTTTCATTAATGATGAAAAGAAAGCAGAGGGGTAGTCAGAGAAGATGATACACAGAGTTACAAAGGGGGAGCTTCAGGCTGAACACGAAGGGGCTACCTGTGAACTCCTGTTGCAGTATCTTGCCTTGGCTCTCCTCTCTGTCCTGACGGCTGTGGGTTTTGATCAGGGCCTGAGCACCATGTGGACCGCGGATGAGATTGCCCAGCTGTGTTACGAGCACTATGGGAGCAGGCTGCCCAAGCAAGGGAAGCCTGAGCCCAACCGCGAGTGGACGTTGCTCGCAGCCGTGGTGAAGATACAACCCACAGCTGACCAGGCCTGCGACCGCTCTGACGGACCAGTGCAAGGTGAGACCTTTTCTCCCTGAAACACTGTCTCTCCCAGTAAGAGACAAAGGGCTAGACAGGGATGGTGGTGGTTGGGTATGATCCAAGATGCCAGACACATTCTGGTGCTGCGGGACCTCTGGTGGCGGGAGATGGCCGCGCAGAAACCAGTCCTCAGCTGGGGCAGCCTGTGAGGGAGCCCTCTGGACGAATGTGCAGGGGGGTTGTTAAACTTGCCGACCATTCAGATTCTAAGAACTCATTTTATGATTTGCTTTTTTCCCCCCCTCAGTGAAAAAGGAAGTTGTCTCAATGGGAACAGGAACCAAATGCATAGGCCAGTCCAAAATGAGGAAGAGCGGTAAGGCTGGGTGGGGTCTAAACAGGGCCTGTTGCTGCTGCTCCTGCTGCTAAGTCACTTCAGTCGTGTCCGACTCTGTGTGACCCCATAGACGGCAGCCCACCAGGCTCCTTTGTCCCTGGGATTCTCCAGGCAAAAACACTGGAGTGGGTTGCCATTTCCTTCTCCAATGCATGAAAGTGAAAAGTGAAAGTGAAGTCGCTCAGTCGTGTCCGACTCTTGGCGACCCCGTGGACTGCAGCCTACCAGGTTCCTTTGTCCATGGGGTTTTCCAGGCAAGAGTACTGGAGTGGGGTGCCATTGCCTTCTCCAAAACAGGGCCTGTTAGGGAGTTTTAGAAAATTGACGTCCGTGTCACCTGTTTCTCTTCCCGGCAGAGCAAAGGGGCCATATCACTAGGTGGCTGACCTTTCACTTCCTGCTGACTGTCGCTCCAGTTGGAAGGACAGAACTCATTTAAAGAATGGAAATAAGTTTCAGAAGCAAAGGCCGCCAGGAACATCTTTCTGAGTGGATTGAAAGTTGGCCATTTATTTTCATGCTCAAACCAAAAGTTCCCTGAGTTTAGCTTTCCATAGTACATCTGAAGCCCCAGAAAGCAACCATGAATTAAATGGAGATTTTGGCACAAGAAAGAGTAAGAAAATCCCTTAGAGGTCTGGCATCTTCACTTTCTGGATGCCAGTTAACAGATTCCTCCTCCAGTTTGCTTCCCTCATCTCCTAGTTTTCCCAGGGATATGAGGACACTGTTTCAGGACTACTATTGATTGAATTCAACGGAATTGTTTCACCTTGGGCACAAGAATGGCACCAGGGTACCAAAGATCTGGACCTTTGTCCTCCTGATTAAGATTTCCCTGTAAGTCAGGAGTTCTCAGCTAGGGGAGATTTGCCCCCCCAGGAGACAATGGGCAATGTCTGGAGACATTTTTCATTGTCAAAGCTGGGAGAAGAGGAATATGCTAGTGGTCTCTAGTGAACAGAGGCCAGGAATGCTGCCAGACATCCTGCAGTGCACAGGACAGACATCCGCCACACACACACACACACACACACACACACACACACACAAAGCATTTTCCATCCCGAAATGTCAGTAGTTGAGGAAACCCTGCTGTAAATGCTGTGCCAATAATGATGTACTGCTTTCTGGCAAAGCCCTCCAGGAGTTACGTGGCCAATCTGGGTGCTGGGGAAAACTCCCATGTTCTGCTTTCAGGAACCAGGGCCTGTCTAGGTTCCATATGTTTTCACTAGTGTCTTGTCTTTGCCGCAGGTGACATCCTCAATGATAGCCATGCTGAGGTCATAGCCAGAAGGAGTTTCCAAAGGTAAAGCCACATCCCCCCGAGAGCTTGATCTAGCATGGGTGGGGGCCCCAGAATTTGCATTTCTAATAAGCCCCCAGGTAATACTAATTATGTCAGCCTCTGAACTGTACTTAAAATACAGTTGGTCTGGCCTAGACAGGGTTTCTCATGCTTGAGTGTGCTTCAGAATCACCTGGAGGGTTTGTTAAAACCCAGGTAGCTGGGCCCATCCCTAGGGGTTCTGAGTCAGCAGATCCAGGTGGAGCTTGAAAAGCTGCATTTCCATTTTTTTTTTAATTTATTTATTTGCTGTCTCGGGTCTTAGCTGCGGCCCGTGGCATCTGTGTTTTGTCACACAGGATCTTTTCCCCGTGGCGTGTGGACTCCAGCTGCAGCACAGAGTTGCGCCCTGGGGGCTTAGTTGCTCCACAGCACCTGGGGTCTTAGTTCCCTGACCAGGGATCGAACCCTAGTCCCCTGCATGGTAAGGCGGACTCTTAACCACTGGATCACCAGGGAAGTCCCAGAAGGTGCCTTTCTAATAAATTCCAGCTGGTGTTTTGAGAATCACTAGATCGTTCTCGTAATTCCAGGTCACTACCTGTTTCACTGGTCTCCAGTATCTCTTTCCTTCTTAGTAATCACCCAACCAGAGTCTCTCCCTTGACCACAGACATGGGTTGTTCACTCTGGTAATGCCCCACACCCCGCATCCCATTAGGTACCTGCTCCATCAGCTCTATTTGGCAGCTGCCCTGAAGGAGGATAGCATCTTTCTCCCAGGATCTCAGAGAGGACTGTGGAAACTCAGACCAGACCTCTTGTTTGTGTTTTTCTCCAGCCATACACCCTGTAAGTATATTCAGATCTCTGGATTCATGCTACATTCATCTTTACTTCCTTATTGGTGTCTTATCCGTGAATATGTTTCTCAAAAAAAAACCTCTTTAGCAAAATGTAGTTACAGCCGGTGAGAGTGCCTTTTTGTGAACAGTCCAGTGTGCCTAATCACTTCTCTACCAAGGAAAGTGGAGGGCACGTCACTCACACTGTTACTCAGTTCTCAGTTTCCGATGAGGATCAGGAAACTTAAAGGTCCAAAACCAACAATAGGGCTTACAAGTCCAAAGCCCTGAGTTGTGTGGTGATTTATCCTGACACTCATGTCATTCATTCATTAAACACATCAGTTTCATTTATTCGCTCAGTCATGTCCAACCCTTTGTGACACCATGGACTGCAGCACGCCAGGCTTGCCTGTCCATCACCAACTCCTGGAGTTTACTCAAACTCCTGTCCATCAAGTCAATGATGCCATCCAACCATCTTATCCTCTGTTGTCCCCTTTTCCTGCCTCCAATCTTTCCCAGCGTCAGGGTCTTTTCCAATGAGTCAGTTCTTCACATTAGGTGGCCAAAGTATTGGAGCTTCAGCATCAGTCCTTCCAATGAATATTTAAGACTGATTTCCTTTAGGAATGACTGGTTGGATCTCCTTGCAGTCCAAGGGACTCTCAAAAGTCTTCTCCAACACCACAGTTCAAAAGCATCAATTCTTTGGCACTCAGCTTTCTTTATAGTCCAACTCTCACACCCATACATGACCACTGGAAAAACCATAGCTTTTACTAAATGGACCTTTGTTAGCAAAGTAATGTCTCTGCTTTTAATATGCTATCTAGGTTGGTCATAACTTTTCTCCCAAGGGACAAGCATTTTTTAATTTCATGGCTGCAGTCACCATCTGCAGTGATTCTAGAGCCCCCCAAAATAGTCTCTCACTGTTTTCATTGTTGCCCTATCTATTTGCCATGAAGTGATGGGACCAGATGCCATGATCTTAGTTTTCTGAACGTTGAGTTTTAAGCCAACTTTTTCACTCTCCACTTTCACTTTCATCAAGAGGCTTTTTAGTTCTTCACATTCTGCCATAAGGGTGGTGTCATCTGCATATCTGAGGTTACTGATCTTTCTCCTGGCAATCTTGATTCCAGCTTGTGCTTCAGCCAGCCAGGCATTTTGCATGATGTACTCTGCATATAAGTTAAATAAGCAGGGTGACAGTATACAGCCTTGACGTACTCCTTTCCCCATTTGGAACCAGTCTGTTGTTCCGTGTCCAATTCTAACTGTTACTTCTTGACCTGCAAACAGATTTCTCAGGAGGCAGGTCAGATGATCTGGTATTCCCATCTCTTTCAGAATTTTCCACAGTTTGTTGTGATCCACACAGTCAAAGGCTTTGGCATAGTCAATAAAGAAGAAATAGATATTTTTCTGGAACTCTTCTTGCTTTTTCAGTGATCCAACAGATGTTGGCAATTTGATCTCTGTTTCTTTTGCCTTTTCTAAAACCAGCTTGAACATCTGGAAATTCATGGTTCACGTACTGTTGAAGCCTGGCTTGGAGAATTTTGAACATTACTTTGCTAAGGAGTGAGATGAGTTCAATTGTGTGGTAGTTGAGCATTCTTTGGCATTGCCTTTCTTTGGGATTGGAATGAAAACTGACCTTTTCCAGTCCTGTGGCCACTGCTGAGGTTTCCAGATTTGCTGGCATATTGAGTGCAGCACTTTAACAGTATCATCTTTTAGGATTTGCAATAGCTCAACTGGAATTCCATCACCTCCACTAGCTTTGTTCATAGTGATGCTTTCCTAAGGCCCACTTGACCATCTCTGGCTCTAGGTGAGTGATCACACCATCATGGTTATCTGGTCATGAAGATCTTTTTGTACAGTGCTTCTGTGTATTCTTGGCACCTCTTCATTAAACACATATTTTGTACTGTTTGTCAGGGAAGTGTGAAATATGGTTATGTAGCAGTGAATAAGTCTAGTCCCTCGTTTACCCTTTAATTTTTCAGGAGATGTAGACAGTCACGGTGAGTTTAGATAGATTTTGATCAATTTAAGGGGATTTTCAGGTGCTGTAGTTGCATTAGGCAGGAAGACCAAACCTGGCCAAGGGGAGGTCACCTCTATCCTTTGTTTTTCTGTCTAGAAAATTGAGAATAATTTCTACCCTTGTAGACAACTCAGGAATGATAAAATTTTCTCACCCGAAAAATTTTGAAATAAGGAAGTAAGATTGTCCCATGGGTATTACACTAATCACTCTTTAGAGACAATAACTAAAGATCATAATTCAAATAAAAAATATAATATAACTTTATGAGAGAACAGAAAAATGACATACAGAGAAAGGCAGGGCTCATCCATACTCTGTTCTTAGCAATGTCTTTGGACCAAGGCACTCAAGAACCAAAGGATGTTTCTTAACTCAGTGTTTCTCAAACTGTAATATATATAATACGCACCCCAAGAACTTGTTAAACTGAACATTCAAATCAGCAGCTCTGGAGTGGATCTGGAGGCCTGTATTTCTAACCAGCTCCCTGGTGATGCCAGGAGTCTTGGCCTGTGGATCCCGCTTTGCCCAGCCAGGGCCTGGTTGATCCCAGCAGCAGGCGTAGCATTCTTGTGGAGAGAGAGATCTGGGGATTACAGCTAGCCTGGCCACCTAATCAAACAACGAGAATCAGTGGTCCGCAGGCTGGTAATGCTCTGTGAGAGAGCACTACTCCATGGTCACACAGGGAAACTCAGGACTGTTCAGTGAGTTTTTAAAAAAGCTAATTTCTTTCCATTTTAAGCTAATGAGATCTTTATGTGTTTTTAAATTAATGATAAATAAGCTTTTTAAAGATCTTACTTGATGGAATATAAAATTGACAACACTCTATTGATCTTAAAATCTTGTGGAGATTTTACAGGTCTGTGAAATCAAAACTGGAACTGCTGATCTAACTCCCTGGGTCATGGGCAATCTTTTACAGTGGGACATTCCCACTGGGGGAAGAGAGAACACTAGAGAATGTGACGGTCTGGCTCACTTGGCATTTATTCCTCATTACTAACTGTTAAGTTGGTGCCTGGGTTGGCTACTTCAGACTTGTGCATTTGAGTTGTGTTAGCATGAGTCAGACTCCCGAGTTCAGACATCGGTCCGGATCAAATCTCTGAGCCTTCGGAGTGGGAGGTGGGCCCTGGGGAATTCTTCAAAGTCACTGTCACCTTGTGAGGTCTCTGGAGGCCTGCCAGCCAGCCTCTCTGGCAACACTCCCATTTCTGCATCTCTTGCCTCTCCCACTCTTAGGTTATATAGACCACAGATGTATTATGTACACACTTCAGAAAAGCAGTACACATTAGGTTAGTGTTTGAAGAATCTCCCTTCTCTTGGGAAAGCTATGCTTTTTACTGACCTCTGGTTTTCTTTGGTTCAATGTAAACACAGAGTAAGTCAGAAATCTCTGAACCAGCACAGGGAAATACCAGTTATGCAAGTCTTTACTGAGAGGATATGCAAGATGGGGAAATTATAAGCATTATTTGTCGAACTTATTTAACCATGAAATCAACCCTCCGCTTTTATTTTCCAAGGCATCTTGGGGATAACACTCCACAAAATGCACTTGGGAAACCGTGCTCGTTCTAAACCAGGGGTTCCCAACTTAGGACAGTTTTGATCCCCAAGGGATGCTTGGCAGCATCTGTAGACATTTTGGTGGTCAGACTCAGGGGTACTCTCAGTATTTAGGAGGCAGAAACCAGAGAGACTGCTAAACATCCTGTAATATATAGAACAAGCCCCCATGGCAAAGAATTGTCTGGCCCCAAATGTCCGTGTGGAGGTTGAGAAAGCTTGGTCTAATCTAGTGTTTCCAAAACATCCTGGGATCTTTGTTAAATGGTTCAATTTTTTAAAGACTCCTTCCACTCAGAGATTGTAGCTCATTGGGTCTAGGATAGGGTCATCAGTGAGAACCCCAGAGAATTGTTATGAGGGAAATTTGGCCAAGTGTTCTTAATTCATCTCAGGTCAGCTGGGAGAAGAGTATTAAGTTTCATTTAAAGCAGTCGTTCTCAAACTCAAGGTTGTATCAGAATCACATGGAGAGCTTATTAAAACAGACTGCTAGGTACCACCTCAAGAGTTTCTGATTCAACAGGTCTACCATGGGTCCCAAGATTTGGCATTTCTAACAGGTTCGCAAGGGATGCTCATGCAGCGGGTCTAAGGGCCTCACTTTGGGAACAACTGGTTTAAGGGATTTCTTCTCCTACAGGTGGGGATGCCTCCATCATTCCAATGCTTGAGTTTGAAGATCAGCCTTGCTGTCCTGTCAGTAGAGATTGGGCCAGTAACCCATCAGTAGAAACTAGTGATAACCTAGAAGCTCCTGAAGATAAAAGGAAATGTGAAGACCCAGAGAGTCCTGTGACTAAAAAAATGAGGCTGGAGCCCAGGACTCCTGGTGGTACAGCTCACCGTCAGAGCTTTGGCAGTCAGGAAAGGGGCCCAAATCCACCGGATGTCAGCAGCTCTAATCTCACCGCAGAGGGACTGGCCAGTGTCACTGGAATGACCCCTAGTGGTGCCCAGGTGGTGGACGTTTACAGAACTGGAGCCAAGTGCGTGCCTGGAGAAGCTGGAGACTCGGGGCAGCCTGGTGCTGCGTATCACCAGGTGGGGCTGCTCCGAGTGAAGCCAGGCCGGGGGGACAGGACTTGCTCCATGTCCTGCAGTGACAAGCTGGCTCGGTGGAACATCCTCGGATGCCAGGGGGCACTGCTGATGCACTTCTTAGAAGTACCCATCTACCTGTCAGCTGTGGTCATTGGAAAGTGCCCCTACAGCCAGGAGGCCATGCAGAGAGCACTGATCAGGAGGTGAGAGGGCAGGGGGGCCGTCTTGCCAAGAAACGGTCTAGGGCTATGTCCACAGGGCCTTGAACGTGGGTACAGACGTAGAAAA
This sequence comes from Bubalus bubalis, assembly GCF_019923935.1. Classification (NCBI taxonomy): domain Eukaryota; kingdom Metazoa; phylum Chordata; class Mammalia; order Artiodactyla; family Bovidae; genus Bubalus; species Bubalus bubalis. The sequence goes on along the minus strand of NC_059174.1, from coordinate 2,630,239 downwards.
AGTTAGGGTTTGTCCTAAGGGAGTGACTAAGAAACTGCTCAAATGTTCATTTTGTGTACACTAAGAAAAGAAAAGAAAAGGAAACCACAGAAGTGGCCAGCTATAGAAGATTGTGATTGTGTTTTGCAACTAATACTGATGAGAATTAAACATGGAAAAATGCTCATAATGTTCAAAGAGCAATTTAGAAGGTAAGATGAGTTCATTTCAGTCTTAAAGTATATTATGTCCATAGGAAAAAAAATTATAGAAAGATATATACCAAGGTATTAATATGATTACCTCTGAGTTGTGGTATTATGGGTGATTTTTTTTCTTCTTTATGATTACTCTTTTTTTTTTTTTTTTTTTTTTTGCAGTGCACATAGTTTGCTATTGTCATGTTTAAGGACACTCAAACATTAGTGTTAATTTTTTAAAAAGAAAAAAGATGAAGGATGACCACCCAAGTGTGATCTCCCCAAAGAAGGGCAGCCACGCCTGATGCCTGCCGTAGTACCAAGGGCAGAATACGACCAGGGCCTGGGGAAACCTGGGCGCTCTTGTCAAATGCACTCTCCTAAAGCCAGCTCTTGGGAGCAGTGCCAGGATATGACCCACTAATTCCACTCCCAGGTACATATCCGAAAGGAATAAGGACAGGCATCTACATAAAGGCTGTGCATGAGTGTTCAGAGCAACGTTAGTCATAATACCCTAAAAGTGAAACAACCCAAATGTCCATCAGCTGCTCAATGGATCAATCAAAGATGGTAGCTCCCTATAGTGGAATGTTAGCCTCAAAAAGGGATGGAGTCTGATACATGTCACAGCAGGGATGAACCTTGAAAACCTTATGCCAGATGGAAAAAGCCACACGTTATATGATTTCATGGACTGAAATGTCCGAAGTAGGCAAACCAGAGAAGGTAGATTCATGGGTGCCAGGGGCTGGAGAAGGAGACAAGGAGTTACTGCTGTTAAGGAGTGACTGGGATTTCTCTCGGGATGACGGAAATGTTAGATTTTGGTGCTTGCTGCACAACTCTGTGACTAAAAGCGCTGAATTATAACTTGAAGTGGGTGAATTTTATGGTATATAAACTTATACCAATAAAGATGCTAAGGGGGAAAAAAGGCAATCCTAGGCACAGTGCCCAAGGCATTTTCTCTGTTTTCCATGTTTTCTTGATTCTGAAACTATAAGTTGCTGTCTACTCAGTTCTAGATCCACTTCATGTTGGCATCTACTTTGTGTGAAATAGAAAAAAATGAAGTTTTGTATTACAGAATAATTATGGTTTCTGGTATATTTGAATGACTCCTTAGGAAGCTACTGCCAACAGGTTAATATTTCTGGTTAAGGTCTTCGAATCTTTCAAACCCATTACAAGGAACAGAGTCTGGTGCTACTGAAGTCCCTGAGGGACGGCGGTAAGTTCCTAGCTTCACTTCAGACTGACGGAAATGATTTTCCCGCATTCATAAGGCTCAGAGGATCTAGGTTCTGTTCTGTCACTACCTCCTATACCATCCCCATAAATAAATAAACAAATGCACACACCTTCTAAAGCTTTTGCCTCTTGCTGAGACGTGGGTGGTGACGTGGTACACAGCCCTAGATATTCTCTCTGTCGAGGAGTGAGCCAAATTTCATGCATTTTCCCTCACATTTAGGTGTCAGAACGTCTCAGCTCTGCCAGAAGGCTTTGGAGTTCAAGAAGTGAAAATACAGCAGTCAGATTTACTGTTTGAACAGAGCCGCCGTGCAGTGCAGACGAGAAAGGCTGACAGCCCAGGCCGACTTGTTCCTTGTGGGGCAGGTGAGGGGTCCAGGTTCCACTTGCTCTGGAGTCACCTGTCCCCAGACTGTAGAGTGGCCTGGGAGACACTGCATCCTCCCAGCCTGGGGTAGCACTTTCCCACACAAGTTGTCAATAATGTGGGCTCAGGAGACACCCACAGTGGGTCAGGATCATGCTGTGTGACCCTGGGCACCTTGTTCTCTCTTAGCCTCAGTTTCTTCATCTTCAGATAAGAATTTGTCATTTATTTGTCAGGTTGTTATGAGGAATAAATGAGAGATTTTTTTCATGCATTTGCTGCGTGTCCAGCATATAATAACTGTTTTAACGATTGTCAGCCCTGATGGTGATGATGAAGAATCATGAGCTACTTTATACTTTTGTACTCCGGAGGGCAGGCGTCAGAGTGACAGCCACTGTCTCTGACATCGTATCCAACTCTCACGGGTCTGCAGTGGTCGGGAAATACTCTTACTAAAATACCTCTGACATTTACGGAAAACTGAACACCTTTAACCCCAGAATCTTACCTTTTCCTAGCCATCAGCTGGAGTGCAGTGCCTGAGCAGCCCCTGGATGTCACCGCCAATGGCTTTCCCCAGGGGACAACAAAGAAAGGAATCGGATGCCTGCAGGCCAGGTACAGAGTACTGGGGCGGCGGCGGTGGCAGTGTGTTCACACCTCACCACCCTCCGATTCCAGAACATTTCCATACCCACAGAAAGAGCCCCCACACCCATGAGCAGTCCCTCCCCTCCAGTTCTCTCGCCCTTGGTGCCCACAGGTCTACTTTCTGTTTTTATGGATTTACCTGTTCTAGAGTTTTCTCTGCACGAAATCATACAATATGTGGCTTCTTTCACTTAACATGAGGTTTTCAAGCTTCATCCATGTTGCATCATGTGTCACTCCTTCATGCCTTTATTCCATCATATGGATATACCAGTTTGGAGGGGGTCACTGGTGTTTTTAATTTTTATTTTTTGGCTGCACAACTTGTAAGATCTCAGTTCCCTGACCCAGGATCAAACCCTTGCCCCTGCAGTGGAAATGCAGAGTCCCACCCGCCAGACCACCAGGGAATTCCCTGGGTATACCGGGTTTTTAATCTGGTCCATTGATGGTTATTTTACTTTGGGGGTATTCTGAATAATAATTCTGCTCTGAACATTCAGAATGTAAGCTTTTGGGTGGACATTTGTTTTCAATTCTCTTGCGTATACTTGGAGTGGGATTGCTGGGTCATGGGATAACTTTATGTTTAACTTTTGAGGAACTGCCAGACTGTTTACATAATAGCTGCAACATTTTAGACTTCCATCAGCAGTATATGAGAATTTCATTTATCCCATATCCTTTCCAACACTTGTTTTTATCTGTCTTTTATTGTAACTGTTGAATGTGAAGTTGTGTTTCATTGTGGATTTGATTTGCATTTCTCTAGTAACTAATGATGTTGAGCATCTTTTCCTGTATAGCCAATTGTATATTTTCTTTAAAGAAATATCTATTCAGATCTTTTGCCTACTTTTAAAATCAGTTCGTCTTTTTATTGTTGATTTGCAAGATTTCCTTGTATATTCTGGGTATGAACCCTTTATCAGATATATATTTCAAATATTTTCTCTAATTCTGTGGATTGTCTTTCTTTTTTTTTTTAAGTGTTCTTTAAAACAGAAAAGTTTTCTATTTTGAGGAAGTCCATCTTATCTATTTTTTTATTTCATGGTTTCTGCTTTTAGTGTCATATGTAAAAATTGGTAGTCTAATCCAAGGTCACAGATATTTACCTAGTATTTTCTTCTCATAGTTTTAGCTTTTATGTTTAGGACTTTAATCTATTTTGATTTAGTTTTTATGAGGTATGAGGTAGGGATCCAACTTTATTCTTTTGTATGTGGATGTCCTTGTCCCAGCATCATTTCTTGGAAAGGCTATTCTTTCCTCTTGTTCAGTTGCTCCGTCATGTCTGACTCTTTGCAACCCCATGGACTGCAGCACTCCTGACTTCCCTGTCCTTCATCATCTCCCAGAGCTTGCTCAAAGTGTGTCCATCAAGTCGGTGATGCCATCCAACCATCTCATCCTCTGTCATCCCTTTCTCCTCCTGCCTTCTATCTTTCCCAGCACCAGGGTCGTTTCCAGTGAATCAGCTTTTCCCATCAGATGGCCAAAGTATTGGAGCTTCAGCTTCAGTAGCAGTCCTTCCAATGAATATTCAGGGTTGATTTTTTAGGATTGACTGGTTGGATCTCCTTGCAGTCCAGGGGACTCTCAGGAGTCGTCTCTAACACCACAGTTTGAAAGCAGCAATTCTTCAACGTTCAGCCTTCTTCTTTGCCCTGGAAGATTTTGAAAAGAACACTTTCTTGGGTCTTACCACAAGAAATTCTGGTTTAGTAGAACAAGGCTGGAACCCAAGAATCATTTATGAAGCTTCACAGTGATGAGACTGGCAAGAAGAGTGCCATAAATACAAGACTTTGCATCTTCAAATTAACTTTTATTGAAATGTGGAGCATGTGATCTGCTGGACATGAGACTTGGGTATCATGCCTGTGTGTTTGGAGGTTCATGTATCTGCCTTATTGGTTCTTCTTTTGTAAATGTTCATCTTGGCCACTCTGCTTTTCCCTCCCAGTGAACCACGGAGGGTCTGTAGTAACCCAAGGGTGGACGGGGCTATGGGCTAGTAGCCTCTCCATCAAGGTCTTTCCGTCTGTCTGGACTGAGCTGCTGCTGAGTGACTGTTGTCAGACTCCCACAGTTTAAAAGTAGTTCTTTTCCCTTTAAGTGGCTCTTCCATGTCTTTTTTATGCCCCCTTATAAAGAGGTGTATTGTAGTGAAAGTTCACAGGTGGATTTGTTTCTTTTCTTTTTGACATGCTTATTTGTCTCCCTCAACGGAAACGATAATAACAACTTACATCCTTTCAGACTTTAAAAAAAAAAAAGTTTTTTTCTCACAAACACTAACAAGGGTTCAGACTCCTATCAGGAGATCTGGCCTGTCTCTTAGTGGCCTAAGCTATTGAATCGAGTAGTATTTACAAAATTTTTGTTGTTGTTGTTTTGTTTTTAGGGATAGAGATTTTTTTGCAGTTTTTCTCAAGGACCTCCCAGCTTCAGGCCAAGGTCTGCATCTCTCAGGGGATCAGCCCTTAACCACAGACCAGGATGTGTGATCAGAGCAGGTCAGGAGAGCCAGGGAGCACACTTCCTGCCGAGTTCTGCCTTTGCAGGCAGTGACAGACTAGCCGCAACCCATGCTGGCCCCACCCTCCTGCCTGGGGCTTCAGTCTGTTGCTTTGCTGAGGTCTAAATGCTCTTACTCTTGCCTGGAAAATCCCATGGACGGAGGAGCCTGGTAGGCTGCAGTCCATGGGGTCGCTAAGAGTCGGACACAACTAAGCGACTTCACTTTCACTTTTCACTTACATGCATTGGAGAAGGAAATGGCAACCCACTCCAGTGTTCTTGCCTGGAGAATCTCACAGACAGTGGAGCCTAGTGGGCTTCCGTCTATGGGGTCGCACAGAGACACGACTAATGTGACTTAGCAGCAGCAGCAAATGCTCTTCACTGTGAACCCACACCACCTTTTACCTTAAAAACTTGCCTTACCACTGCTTTCTGGCTCAAAATTACCATCTTATCTCCAGATTCCTAAAGTGCTGTTTTCCAGCTTGTCCCAATATGTCACTGTTTTCTGTATGATTGGGAGTGCCCCTGTTCTCACCCTGGCTCTGTCTCCAGTTACCCAGGTGTCTTTGAACAAGTCTGTTAGCCCTCTGGGCCTCAGTTCAGTTGAGTTCATTTCAGTCACTCAGTCTTGTCCGACCCTTTGTGACCCCATGGACTCCAGCACACCAGGCTTTTCTGTCCTTCACCAATTCCCGGAGCTTGCTCAAACTCGTGTCCATCAGGTCGGTGATGCCATCCAACCATCTCATCCTCTGTCATCCCCTTCTCCTGTGTTCAGTCTTTCTTAGCATCAGGGTCTTTTTCCGTGAGTCAGTTCTTCTCATCAGGTGGCCAGAGTTTCAGCTTCAGTATCAGTTCTTCCAGTGAATATTCAGGACTCATCTCCTTTAGGATGGACTGGTTGGATCTCCTTGCAGTCCAAGAGGCTACCCAGAGCCTTCTCCAGCACCATAGTTCAAAAGCATCAATTCTTCAGTGCTCAGCTTTCTTTATCGTTCAACTCTGACATCCATACATGACGCCTGGAAAAACCATAGCTTTGACTAGACAGACCTTTGTTGGCAAAGTGATGTCTCAGTGTGTAAAAATGTCTAAGTGTGTTCATATCTGTATGAACCTCGGTGTGTTCATATCTGTAAGACAGATATGGCCTCATAAGACTGAGGCCTCAGAGTAAGGGCCTCAGTATGTTCGTATCTGTAAGACGAGGATACTGGAGAAGGCAATCTGAGGCTTCTGTCGTATTGTGGATGTCTCTCCATTTAGAAGGCAGACTTCATACAGAAGGAAGTTCATGGTGGAAAGAGCAGAAGCTCTGCAGTTCAAGAGACTGACGTTTAATTCCAGGCTCCTTTCCCCCCAGTAATTGAGCAAATTACTTTACCTCTCTGAGCCCCAGTTTCCCCAACAATGAAACAAGGGTAACTCCGAGTATCTATCACACAGGAATAGATGTTGAAAATTGAGAGAGAGTGCCTCTAACATGGTGCAGGGCTTTCAGTAGACATCTTGTTAAGATAGATACCCCCTTCAGTCATCAAATGAAGCTGCATGTTACGTTTGAAAGAATCAGTTGCTTTAATTCTAAGGACTGACCACTGCAGGGGAGAGAGGGTTTCCTCACATTTCATTCCCCGAGTGCCCTCCTGGGACCTCCATGTTTTAGAACGATCTGGAATACGAACTCAAGACTTCCGGGATGTTAGAAGCATTTAAAATTCTAGTGCAATACTCAAAGGTAATATTTTTTATACCTTTTTTAAATTAATTTTTATTGGAGTACAGTTGTTTTACAATGTTGCGTTCGTTTCTGCTGTACAGCAAAGTGAATCAGTTATAGATATGCAAGTATTCCCTCTTTTTTAGACTTCCTTCCCGTTTAGGTTGCCACAGAGCATTGAGGAGAGGTCCCCGCGCTGGACAGCAGGTTCTCATCACTTTATACATTTGTTGTTGTTTAGCTGCTAAGTCATGTCCGACTCTTTTGTGACCCCATGGACTGTAGCCCACTAGGCTCCTCTGTCCTTGGGATTTCCCAGGCAAGAATGCCTGAGTGGGTTGCCATTTCCTTCTCCATTTTTATACATAGTAGTGTATATACGTCAATCCCAATCTCCCAATTGATTCCACGCCTCCCTTCCCCCTCTTGGTATCCATAAGTTTGTTTTCTCTATATCTGTGTCTTTATTTCTGGTTTGCAGATAAACTCATCTGTACCATTCTTCTGATTCCATATATAAGCAGTATTATACAATATTTGTTTTTCTCTTTCTGACTTACTTCACTCTGTATGACAGTTTCTTAGTCTACCCATGTCTCTGCAGGTAGCACCATTTCATTCCTTTCTATGGCTGAGTAATACTCCATTATATATATGTACCACATCTTTATCCATTCCTCTGTTGATGAACATTTAGAGTGCTTCCATGTCCTGGCTGTTGTAAACAGTGCTGCAGTGAACATTGCGGGGGGAGGCGGGGGGGGTGTCTTTTTGAATTATGGTTTTCTCTGGCTATATGCCCAGGAGTAGGATTGCTAGATCATGTGGTAGTCCTGCTTTCAGTTTTTTGAGAAACCTCTAAACTGTTCTCCATAGTGACTATATCAATTTACATCCCACCAACAGTATAGGAGGGTGCCCTTTTTTCCACATCCTCTCCAGCATTTATTGCTTGTAGATTTTTTGATGATGGCCATTCTGATTGGTGTGAGGTGGCACCTCATTGTAATTTTGATTTGCATCTCTCTAGTAATTAATGATGTTGAGCAATTTTTCCATGTGTTTGTTGGCTATCTCTATGATGGCCAACAAACACTTGAAAAGGTAGTATTTACGTTTTTGTGTTTATTGCAAACAAGGAGATAATAACAGGAATCAGATAAAGGACCCTCATTTTCCAGAAGCTTAATTTTACTCTTTGCCCCAAAGTGGCAAATCCTTTTAAATTCTCTTTGCTCTGAAGAGGCATATCCTCTTTCCATCCCACACGAGCTGCCACAGCATCCTGGAGAGGTCATTGCATGGCTCATTGGATTATAAGAGAGAAGGATAAGAGAGTGAACAAACAAAGTGTGTCCAAGTGCGTTAGAATAAAGATAGGCCTAGGTTGAGTGTGAATGTGTGATCTTTAAAAAAAATACGTATGTATGTATAGCTTTCCTAGCTCTTTGACGCACCAACCAGCAATGTTAACCAACTCACCAGGGAGACATTAATATCTAAGAAAGTAATCCTCACTGCTAAAAGGAACTAGGGTTTATTGGAACGTAGCATCCAGCAGTCACCAAGATGGTTTTGCTCCCCAGATGACATGAATGGTTATTGTTGGGTGAGTCTCTTTGGCAGAGAAGTTATTAGTGTAGTCACTCTGTTCTGTTGTTGAACAAGTCTTGAGAAAGGTCTTATTTCTTTGGAGGGAGATCTTTTCCAGCAAAGGAGAGATTCCCAATTTATCTTTGTAGATATAACACCTAAACATTATTCATGAGGTGACTTAGACCAAAAGCACTCAGAAAGTACCATTCAGTGCCCCAGAGGGAAGAATGTTGAAAACATTTGCAGATCTGTTCTCAAAAAGTTGCTAAGCTCTCTGTCACTGACGGCTTCTCACGGTGACGCTAGAGGCCTTGACGTTTCACCACAGTGTTGGTGCTAAACAGAATCCAGCGGACTCCTTCCTGTGAGGCTTAAGTGCTGTGTTTCTTTAATGAACCTTGAGTGGGTCCCTTCTCCAGACTACAGAGCATTGCATGGTTGATTGCTGAGGCTCCTTGTTCCTGTGAATGAAATTCCTTGACATATTTCATTAATGTTCTGTAATTCTATAGCCAGATGTTCTTTCATAGTTGTTCATCAGCAGCCACTGGGCTTTAGCAAAAATTTCATGGGCTCTCCTAATCAGTATTTCAAAGGGAAACATGAGCATGTGGGGCAAGATATTAGCTTATTTTTTGTATTCCTCTTTTGCTGATTCTGGGTGATGTGGGCAGTGGAAATGTGGGCTCTGTAAGACTCTCTGCTGCTGCTGTTGCTAAGTCGCTTCAGTCGTGTCTGACTCTGTGCAACCCCAGAGACGGCAGCCCACCAGACTTCCCCGCCCCTGGGAAGACTCTCTAGACTTCCTGAAAATGTGTGGTCATGTCACCAAAAATGGTTTCAGACTCTTAAATCTAGAAATGAAATCTTTGATTCTAGGTAACACTGAGCATATCAACTAACCTACCTGAAAGCATACATGCAATAAAGCGTAAATAATGTTTGTTTTTAACTGGGTAAAACCAACCGTGATATGGTACTAATTATCTGAAAAATATTTCTAAATCTTCCCTTTTTTGAGGGTCATGAACTTCTGGCTTTGCTCTTAATATGTTTCTGTTAGCTATAGAAACTTCATTCTCTCTCTTTTGTTTAGGCCTAGAAAGCACAGGGAGCTGCCAGACAGCCTCATTTCTTTGTCCTGTGTGAGGTTTTTTCAGGACCATCACTTCACTGCTCCAGTATATAGAACCATTTCTCTCTAAAGTGCCCTGGTTCTGTTACAGGAGAATAGCATTAGCACCTGAAATCCGTGTTTGAAGCATCCATGTTTAATTGTTTCTTACAAGTCTTTAAGTGTTAGGTTGATCTAGCTAGTTGGTATGCCAGTGAATGAACTAGGCAAAATATTATGTGAAGCTGTGAGGCTTGGCTGAAAGTAATTTCTTAATTGTCTAATCAGTCAGTATGAATTAATCAGTATTATTCACACTTAAACTACTGGATGAATAAAAGATTTAACATTACAGTTGCCTTTGGTGACCACCCTTTGGATATATTTTCACTAATATTGAACGGATTATTTTGTTCTTGAGTAATAATTTTCAGTTCTAATGCAATTATATAAACACTTGCCCTGTATTTTAATTCTGTAATTTTAGTTCAGTTTCAGGGGATTGGTATTTCAATCTGACAGTTCTTACTTAGTGGCAGCTTTAGCTCCAGCTCCTTATTAGCTCTACCAGCCCACTTTATTGAGTGGAAAAAATATGAGCACTTTGAGCTACAGGAATTTCACTTATCTGGCCTCTTTCTGGTACACTCGCAATGGCCCAATACATGGTTCTGTATAAGAGGCTCTCATACAATACAAGCTCCCTGTCAGAGAAACTCATTTTATTTTCTTTATAGAAAAAGAAACTGTAGTAATTTTATTGAAATCTATGTTTTAAGTGAATACATATCAAACTTAGAATATTTTATGTGTATATGTATGTATGTCTCTTTCTGGGCATTCTGTTCTGTTCCATTGGTCTGTTTTTCCCTACACCAAAGCCATACTCTTAATTACCATAGCTTTATAATAAGATGATATCTGTTAGGGGAAAAGTCTCCTTGCTTTGTCTTTCAAGAGTGTCTCGGCTTTCCTTAGACTTTAAAGATTTGACATCTTTCATTGTTAAGTCTTCAAACCAGGGATATGGTGTCTATCTCGCTATATAATGCTGGTGCCAAACTGGCAGTTGTGCCCAAATTTAAATAGTTTTGAAAGTTCACTTATTTAGGTCTTCTTATATATATTTCAGTAAAGTTTTATGATTTTCACATCTTTTATTAGATTTATTTCTTGATGTTGTATTCGTTTTCTGTTGCTGTATAACAGATTACACCCTCACCCCATGGCGGGGTGGGGAAGAACACCTTAGTGGCTGAAAACAACAATTAACATTAGTTTACAGCCTCTGTAGTTCAGGAATTTGGGAGGAGCTTAGCTGGATAATTCTGACTCGGGCTCATGCGGTTGCGCTCTATTATGGCAGCCAGCATTGCAGTCACTGAAAGCTTGACCAGGCCTGGAGGATCCGGTTTCCAGTAGCTCTCATGTGACTGCCAGGTCAGAGCTGGCTGGCTGTTGGCAGGAGGCCTCAGTTCCTCTCAACCTGGGTCTCTCCGTGATGCTACAGATATTCATCTTTACCGTGTGATGGCTGGTTCCCCCCCGCCGAGAGGATGCATCCCAAGAGAGCAGGGCAGAAGCCACAGAGTCTTTTATGAGTAGCCTCAGAAGTCACACTCCAACCCAGTCTTGTAATGGTTACTGGTGTCAGCCCTGTTCCACGTGGGGTGGCATTGCCTAAGGGCTTGAATGCCAGGAGGCAAGAATCACCATTCAGAGATGCTCCCACTGATGCTGTTTAAGTCATTTCCTTTATTTCATTTTCTGGTCATTGCTACTGCAATCAACTTCTATTTTGTTTATTTCTCTCTTACAATAAATGTGTCCAGCAACATTGCTAACTCTTACTATTCTACTAATATATGTATGAATTCTTTTAAAATTTTTTAATGTAGACTATCTTTTGCAAATAGTATTTCCTTTCCAAGTTGCCACTCCTTTTATTTTTTTTCTCACTTACTGTGCTAACCACAGGTGACAATGTCACAATCATCTCTGAATAATGTCTTCAGTTTTTGCTTTTCAATCTTTATTCCTTTTATTTCTTGTCTTACTAGCCAGACCTTCTGTATAACGTTGGATAAAAGCATTGATAGCAAGTATCCCTCTATCATTCTTGATTTTGAGAACATGTATCAACTGTAGGATTTTTATAGATACCCTTTATGAATTTAAATACTATCTTTCCTAGTCCTAGTTTGCTGCTGCTGCTAAAAGGTTTTAAATCACTCAATAGATGTTGAATTATAACAAATGCATTTTCTGTACATATTTTCCTTATAGTACTTTTCTCCTTTGGTCTGTTAATGAGATCCATTAGTTTTTTGGTTGTGGTTTGTTTTTTGTTTTTTTTTTTTCATGTTAAAGCAGGCTACTTCCCTGGAGGTCCAGTGATTAGTTCTCTGGCTTCCTTGTGGCTCAGCTGGTAAAGAATACGCCTGCAATGTGGGAGACCTGGATTCAGTCCCTGGGTTGGGAAGATCCCCTGGAGGAGGGAAAGGCTACCCACTCCAGTATTCTGGCCTGGAGAATTCCATGGACTGTATAGTCCATGGGGTTGCAAAGAGTCAGACACAACTGAGCAACTTTCACTTCACTCCACTGCTGTGGGCCTGGGTTCAATTCTTGGTCTGGGAACTGAGATCCCACAAGCTATGCAGCACAGCACAGCCAAAAACAAAAAGCAAACAAACAAAAAAAGCAGCCTTATGTTCCTGAATGCCAGCAGCCACTCAGGTTCCCCTTTAAGCAGTGATGTCTCCAGTAGGCTAGGTCCCAGCCAGGTAAGGGAGCTTTTCAGCGGACTACAGTTCGCTGTTTAGTATATGCCAGCGATGGCCTCTGTGTCTCAGCTGATGGTACGATTTTCAAGGAGGAGACGGATATGGTATGTAAAATAAGACTGTACCTGGTTGGCACACACAATGCTTCCCAGCTTCTAAGTCAGCCCATGAATTGTGTATATGAGGGAAAGGAAGGAGGCACATACACTCTAGGCCCCAGCTGTTATGAAAGAGCAAAACCAAGAAGACCCAAGTAACTGGTAAAGAATTCACACTGACTTCCTTCACTACTTCAAACTATGACCATCATGAAGCTTGATTCAGAAGCAAAGGACTTACCTCCCAAGGACTGTAATCCCCATAAGGAGGAATCTAGAGATTCTTCCTCAGATGCCTGGGCTGAATGGACTTTATAACCACAGTTCATATAGGGAGCAACACTCAAGTCTCTGAAACAAACCTTTCAATGTCTTGTAAGCAGTGTTACCCAAGGGCCAGCTCCCTTGAAAGGTGGTAGCCAAATAACAGCTGATGGGTATCCTTGGGGGCAGAATTTAGTAATTCCCTCTGCGTTTAGCCCATTTCAGCCTGTCATCTTAATGATTTCACTGCTGATAACGTTTATGAAATGAGAATCATTTTTGTGTCTCAATCTAATCAGACTCTCAGATCTGGATTTTTCTTGCCAAGCATTGGTGAAAACAGGGGCTCAGGACATTCAGACCTAGAAAGATACCATGTGAAGCCCAATATCTTTGATGGTGGCCTGGTGCGTATTAAACACTTAATAAATCCTCTTGATCTTTTTTCAAACAGATCCCGAATCAGCAAAATAGAACTCTTTAGATCATTCCAGAAGCTGCTAAGCAGTATTTCAGAGGACAAGTGGCCAGACTCACTCAGGTGATGCCTTTGACCTACATTTTTCATATTTATGAATGGCTGGAAGTTTTGGCAGGAGTGATGTTTCAGTAGGCCAATGAGTACTTAGTACTGACCACATGCTCTTCAGTCCCTATAGCCGCAGCTGCAGACATGTGTGTGATCTGAGATGTGATGGGGCATAGTTGGTGGGACAGGGTCACAGAGCCTGCGGGTGGAATTGGGCCCAGCCCATCCCAGGCCCTCCTTTAGTCCAGCTCCAGATGGAGAGCACTGTGAGAATGTGAGCGCTGAGGTGTCAGTGTATGCTGTTGGGAATATCATTCTTTTTTTCTTTTTTTCAATCAGTGGTTGTGAACTAAAGCTCGAGGACTTAAATTAGTTTCCAAACAGGAATGTAGAGACTATAAAACCACTTGATGAGCAGGTGGGTGGGGGGAATTCAGACGCTAACAGAGTCAGGCCAAATCTCACTGGGTAAGGGCACAGTGCCCACAAACTGACCTCACTTGGTAACACCAGCCGCATTCTAGGGGGCCCCAAAGCCACTCAGGTTCCAACTACCCACTCAGGTTCAATAATTCACTAGAAAAACTCAAAGAACTCAGGAAAGCACCATACTTTGAATGCCTTTTATTGTAAAAGATACAAATAAGGGCCAGACAAAAGACAGGACGCACAGGGCAAGGTCTGCAAAGGTATCCAGCCTGCTACTTCTGTGTCCCCAGGAGGCATCACCCGCCCAGCACATCACTGTCTGTCACCGACCAGGAACCTGCCCCACGTTTCAGTGCCCAGAGTGCTTACTGGGGCTTCCTCATCCAGCATGAGTTATGGAATCACTGGCCACACGATGTGACTGAACTCAATCTCCACCTTCTCCTCTCCCCACCCCAGGATGTCAGATAGCAGATGACTCAGGGCCCCAACTTTGTAATCTCATGGCTGATCTCTCAGCGACAGCCAGCCCCTCCTGAAACTATCTAGGGCCCACCATGAGTCACCTCGTTAAGCAAAAAGTTGAGACCCAAAGGGTCCACCGTGAATAACAAAGACACTCCTATCACCAAGGAAGTTCTGAAAGTTTAGAGGTTCCCTCCCAGGAACTGGCAAAAAAGACCAGCCAAATTCTTCTTTATACAACAGTGGGGAAGCCAGGGAGTAGCTAGACACTCCATATGAAGAGGCTGCTGCCTGTTTGCAGCATCGTGTATCCTGCAGTCGGTGCCGATGCCCTCCAGCCATCCATGGTCAGTTTGCTTGTTTCTTGTCTGGAAAAATCAGTCAGATTGGAACTGGGTGGGTTGCTATACATTCTATGCCTTAAAAACAAATCTGGACTTAGGTAAGGGGAGACTTCATTTGAAGGCTTTGTTGCAGTAAGAGACAGGGCCTGTTTCAGCAGGTAGAGAAGGACTAATGCAGTAGCAAGAGCATCGCAATCTTAAGGTCTGTAAGCCTCTCGAAGAGCAGGTGCAAAGGAGAAGTTTTGTCTAAGCAAAGTTAGAGCTGGAAATGTGGGAGTGAGGTGAGCAGGTAGTGTGACGGGACCATTGAACAGGAAGTGTCAGTCCTCAGGAGGGGCTGTTAAAAGAAAGGGTTGGTACATCTGCCTACGCCGGCTCAGAAGGAGTGGCTCTGAGTTTGGGGGTCTGCAGGAAGGAGAAGCATAACTGGTAATTAATATTTGGTCAAATTATCAGGCATTTTGATGAGATTTTCTCAGTGGGTACAAACAGTTCAGCTAATCATTAAGAGACAAAAAAACAGGTGTTTGGAGGGTCCGTGTCCGGCCTTGTCACAGGTAAACCAGGGGGGCACCCATGAGTCTTAAGTCATGAAGAAAGGTGGTTCTTTCCAGTCTGCCATTTCCCACACACAGGAATATAGGAGGGAGGTTTCTTAACCATCGCTTGTTTTAGGAACTGAGGGCTCAGGTAAAGGTTAAGGTTGTCATGCGTGTAGCTCCCATCCATTAACCACCGAAAAGCTATGGGCAGTTGATCAAAGACCTAGAATCAGTGTCTGCTACAGTTAGCAACTCGGCTCTGCGCTGTAGCCAGTGAAGAAACAACGGGTCTCCTAAGATCTTTGCAAAGAACGAAAGAGTAGAAGCAGGGTAAAACCTGACTCAGTGAGCTTCGAGTCTCAGTTTCTTCAGCTATGAGATGACAAGGATGTAGTTCAAGGTCGGGGCTGGGTCAGGAAGAGGACTTTGAGAAGCCTGACTCAAATTTGATCAAAGGTAAGAATCTTTGTCTCAAGAAAATCTTTTTATGTGGGTGTAAGTGTTACATGACTCAGCACATTAGCCATTCTTCAGCAGTCAGAGACACTGAAGGATTTGGGAAGGGGTGTTGGCTTTGATTACACAGGAGAATATGACTAAGATGAAAAGTACTTTGGGAAAATGCAGTTGAGAAGTGTCTAACGGCTCGATCCTACCAGTGAAGATTATAGCCACGTAGAAAACTTTAAACCAAGTAGTAGACACAGTTATTCTTTTTTATCTGATTCCACCAGGACCGAAAAAAGAAAAGAAAAAAAAACAGACTAGTATTCTGTTTATTTTTACCTATTTTAATCCCATGTTGTTTTCTAGTGAATTTCCTACAAAGGAGCTAAGAGTCACTCTAAGACAGCATAACAGAATCCTTCTGTTCCCAAGTCTCTCCTAATAAATCTGTCCGGCCAGTTGCAGAGGTGTCTCTCTGGCCACCGTGGTGAGCCGTCCATTGAGAACGTGTGTGCTTGGTGGTGTGTGTGCATTAGGGCGCAGAAGCTAGCGACGTACCGAGAGTACAAGGAGGCTGCGTCCACGTACCAGCAGGCCTGGAGCGCGCTCCGGAAGCAGGCGTTTGGGTCCTGGATCAGAAACCCCCCAGACTATCACCAGTTTAAGTGAGCAACAGCTGTGATCCATTCATTCATCCTGGACTTCTGTCTTCCTACATGCTGAACAGGCCTTAGATTTTCTTGTGGCTGATCAGGAAAAAAGACTGCCATCTACCAGAGCGGTAGATTTCTTCTATGTCAGATGGATGGAATTTTGGACACGAAACAAACTATACTTGATTGAACTACGCTTTCAAACTCTGATGCTGGAGAAGACTCTTGAGAACGGACTCATTAGAAAAGACCCTGATGCTGGGAAAGATTGAAGGTAGAAGGGGAAGAGGGTGACAGGATGAGGTGGTCGGATGGCATCACCAATTCAATGGACCTGAACTTGGGCAAATTCTGAGCGATGGTGAGGGACAGGGAGGCCTGGGGTGCTGCAGTCCATGGGATTGCAAAGAGTCGGACACTACTTGGCAACTGAACAATAACAGTACTTGACTGAAGTAGCTCTCTGCTAAAACAGCATCCTGCTAATGACCTTGGTGTGTGTCCTGTATTTTATTGCTTCTCTAAGAACAAGAATTTGGAATGTGATGCTGTAGAAGTACTCTGCAGTAGCTCCATTTTGTGTGTTCCTCGTTGATTCAGCAAGTATTGGGCTGACATGATGTTTGAATCTCTGTAAACTTTAGAGCTTCACCTGTCATAATGGACATATATTTTGTATACCCAGCCTTGCTTCCTTTGAAGAACCACCCTTTTCTGCTTTATCCCTGAGACTCGGGTGAAGCAAACTTTCCTCATTGACTCCAGCAGTGTGAGCCAACCCTGAACAGTCCTGGAACTAATACCAGAGCGATCGGGAAAGATTCCCTCTCTTCTCGTATTGGGAGCTGTGAGCACCAGGTAACCCAGGACTGCCTGGGGCTGCTTTTGCCCACTGCCCAGAGACAGCCAGCTGGAGAACAAGGTGATGAAGGAAACAGCCCAGAGGATGAAGGCTCTCGTGACCTTGTCTGGGTGCCTGAAACTAGTGCCCAGTCTGGACTTCAACGATGTGAGATAAATCGCTCTTGTTATTTTGAGTAAGCCCCTTTGACTCCGTTTTCTGTAACTTTCATTGGAAAGAGTTCTGTCTAAAAGGCCAAACAAAAGTCCCTATAGCAACTCAGCAGCACACCTAGAAACCAGGCCTGTTTTTCCTAACATCTAGTATTCAACTCGGAGAAGGCAAGGGCAACCCACTCCAGTTCTATTGCCTGCAAAATCCCATAGATGGAGGAGCCTGGTGGGCTGCAGTCCATGATGTCGCTAAGAGTCGGACATGACTGAGCGACTTCACTTTTGCTTTTCACTTTCATGCATTAGAGAAGGAAATGGCAACCCACTCCAGTGTTCTTGCCTGGAGAATCCCAGGAACGGGGGAGCCTGGTGGGCTGCCATCTATGGGGTCGCACAGAGTCGGACACGACCAAAGCAACTTAGCAGCAGCAGCAGTATTTAACTCTCAACCTCTTCACACTCTAATATACTGACTGAAAGTGGAAGTTCTCTGTGTTGGGATTACTCAAGGACCTTGTTCGTTCTTGAGTATTTCTTTATAGCTTTAAATATTTTTAATAACAGCTTTATTGAGATGTAATTCACATACCAAAAAATTCATCCATTTAAAATGTACAGTTTAGTGGTTTTCAGTATATCCACAAAGATGTGCAAAATCACCACAATCGATTTTAGAACATTTTTGTTCTAAATTGGGGGTGGGGGGTGCTATCTGATCCAGTACAGTACCCATTAGCAGCCACTCTTCATATCCCCTCAACACCCCCACTAACCCCAGGGCAAGCACAATCTATGTTGTGTCTCTATGGATTTGCCTATTCTGAACTTTTTATATAAATGAAATCATACAATATGTGGTCTTTTGTGACTGGCTTCTTTCATTTAACATGATGTTCTAAGACTCATAATGTTGTAATGTGAATTGGTAACATCATTCAGTACTTTATTCCTGCTTATGGGATAAAAATTACATTCAGTTCTATGGATATACCACATTTTGTTACCTAATCATCAACTAATGGACTTTTAGGTTATTTCCACTTTTTGGCTGTTGCGAATATTGCTGCTGTAAACATTCATGTACAGGTTTGCATGTGAACATATGTTTTTAATATTTTTTTATTGCAGAAATAATACATAAAGTTTCCTTTTTTTTTTTTTTTTTGCCTTTTTATCATTGTAGCTTTTGGCGGGGATGGGGCGGGGAGGGGAGGGCAGTGGTGTGGCTTGTGGAAACCTACTTCCCCAATCAGGAATTGAACCTGAGCCATGGCAGTGAAATTGTCAAGTCCTAGCTACTGGACCGCCAGGTAATTCCCCCGTAACTTTCTCATATTGAGTTATCTTTGAACCTTTTTCTATGAGGAATCCTTTTAGGTGGGAGCAAAGACAAAAACCTCCACTACCGAAGGCCACACTTCCCACATGCTGCTTTAATCAACCCTTTGCCTGACCTGACCCCAAATCCTGTGATATAAGACACCTCAACTGGCAGAAGCTCTTATCCACAGAAGGTTATGCATCACTCTCATGAGATTCTGTTTTCAAAGATAAAGATTTATTTGAGAATGTAAGGAATTAGTGTCTTTTCTTTCCTAAAATTTATGGTGTTTGTCACATGTGTACAGAATGTGAAAAAACACCCATCAATTTAGACTTTAGAACAGAGACTAGGAAGCCCTGAAAGCTAGAGACCAGAGGTGTCTTCACTTTGGACTCTGCCTGTTTTGTGAAGAGACAAAAGGAGAGCTTAGACAGCTCACTCCCTATGTTTTGCTTTAATCTCTTAAAAACCCAAGTTTAGAATCTCACCTGTGCCTTAAAATCACATCTCTGCAATATTGGCAGGTTCTCAAACTTCATACATTTAGATCGTGTGTTTTTACTGATAACTACTTCCAGTTTTTAACTACATTTTAAAAAGAAACTTCTTACAGAAATTTTTAAATAGACTCAAAAATAGAAAAGCACAATCACCTCCATGTACCAGTCACCCAGACCAAACATCCATCAGCTTTATGCTGCTGTTGTCTGATCTTTTCCCCCTTCCCCTCCAATTTTGTTTTTCTTAGAACATTTTAAACTGAATTCTAGCTATCCTATTCTACCCAATAAAATTAACAATCATTCTTTAATATCTATTATGCAGGCTGTGTTTAGTTTCCCTTATTGTCTCAGAAATGTCTTTTGACTACTGATTTGTTCAAATTAGAACTCAAACAACATCCCCACAGTGCATTGGGTTGATGTATCTTTTGTGTCACTAAATCTCTAGCAGTTCACTCCTTTTTATGTCCTTGACAGATGGGTCATTTGTCTGGTAGACTCTCTCCCATCCAGGATTTGGCTGCTTATTTCCTCCAGTGTTGATAACCAGTTTCTCTCCCCCTCATATTTCCTATAAATCTGTGGTTACATGGAGAGGCTTGATTACAGCCAAGTTCAGTTCTTTCCAGGAGATTCTGCATACTTCTGTTACATTATATTAACCTATGGGAACGTGACATCAGGCTGTCCTGGTTTCAGTAACTGATCAGAGAGTTCAGTGGTACCAGCCTGATCCAACCCCTCACCCTCACCCTTTCACAGAATGGTTTTAGCAGCTGTGTCTTGAGGTCCCCAAGACCACCCTCAGATTGAGACAGTAGACAGACTCACAGAACTCAGAAAAGCTACTGTCCTCAGAGTTACCATTTATTACAGTGCAAGTCAGCAAAGAGAAAGGCGTGAGGGGAAGAGGGTCTGCACAAGCTTCTGGTTGTCCTCGCTGTGCCGATGCTTCTGGTGTCTCTGGCATGACATCTTTGCCTCGCTCACCCTGGAGAGCCTGCCCCTCCTGGAGCTAGCCAGTCCCCAGCCCGCTTTCCCAGCCTGGCCCCTGCCGGTCCCTTCACACTGATGGCTCTTGCCCACATTTCCTCCTCACCCCCAGTGCCTCCTGACCCACCCTGGTGCTCCCACGTGTGGCTCCTCCTGGCATGGCCTGCCCCCTCCTCCTGCACTTCAGAACACTCTCCTGGGGGATTCACACAGCACAATGCTGGGGGGCAGTGATGTCTGACCGTATGTGTGAAGTATCACTGCCAATCAGGGAGGCTCACCTGAGCCTTGGGTGCTGACACCCTATGATACAAAGGACAACCCCCCACAACAAAGAACTAGATTCTGCCCAAAATGTCAGTATTGCTGAGGTTGAGGAACCTGAACTAGGGATTATAGGTGTTTTTCTGTTTTTATTTTTGGAGGCCCCCAGAGGCTTGAGAGATCTCAGTTCCGCAACCAGGGATTGAACCTGGGCCACAGCAGTGAAAGCCCCAAATCCTAACCACTGGACCACCAGGGAACTCCCAGATTGTGAGTATGTCAAAGTCACTGGAAACAGTTCCTCTCTAGTTACTGCTCCAAATCTATACACAGTTAATTTTGTTTCATTTCCCTTTCAATTTTCAGGGGTACTTTTTACCAAAAAAAGTTATGTAAAATTTCAAACAATTTTTTTTTTTTTTAAAAGGTACATTCAGAAAGGTCTTCCATCTTTGTCCCCTGACTTCTGTTTCTTCCCCCAGCAGTAGCCATTTTTTTAGTTGGTGATCAGTTCAATTTGGTCACTAAGTCATGTCCGACTCTTTGCAGCCCCATGGACACCAAGCCTCCCTGTCCATCAAAAACTCCCAGAGTTTACTCAAACTCATGTCTCTTGAGTTGGTGATGCCATCCAACCATCTCATTCTCTGTCGTCCCCTTCTCCTGCCCCCAATCCCTCCCAGCATCAGGGTCTTTTCAGATGAGTCAGTTCTTCGCATCAGGTGGCCAAAGTAATGGAGTTTCAGCTTCAGCATCAGTCCTTCCAATGAATATTCAGGACTGATCTCCTTTAGGATGGACTGGTTGGATCTCCTTGTAGTCCAAGGGACTCTCAAGAGTCTTCTCCAACACCACAGTTCAAAAGCATCAATTCTTCACTGCTCAGCTTTCTTTATAATCCAACTCTCACATCCATACATGACCACTGGAAAAAACCATAGCCTTGACTAGATGGACCTTTGTTGGCCAAGTGATGTCTCTGCTTTTTAATATGCTGTCTAGGTTGGTCATAACTTTTTTAGTTGGTGATAAACATTTCAAATTCTTTCCTTTTGAAATACTCTGTGAATAGAATATTTTGTATTTTTGCCAGTGTGTCTTTTGGGTAGATTTCTTAGAGGTGGGATTCACTGTGTCGAAATGTAAATGAACACAAAAGTTTTCTGTATTGAAATCCGTCTTCAAAGTTCTGTTTCTAAATACAAGTGCAAATGAAAAAGCAAAATGTAGGACAGCATTGTAACATTCCATTTCTGTAGAAATGGATGAAAGGTATATATCTATGTTTTGCTACACTGTCTCTGAATAGACACCTGGGAAACCACGAACACAGGCCTGAGGGGAAGGAAAGAGAATGGCTGGGGCCTGAGAGCAGGAAGGAGACTTTTCTTTGAATACATTTTATGATCGATTATTTTTAAAATTTTAAACCATGTTAGTATAATAACTTTTTTATTTTTTTTTTTTTTAAATCAGGCATTTATAAACAAGAAAGCATACATTAATTACATAAAAATAGTTTTCGAATAGTAGAGTAAGTCGTCATATTGTCATTAGCAGCAGCAAAGGAGAGAAGGGGACGGCGATGCGGACGCTCCTGGCGGGCACCAGGGTGGAGCTGTGGTTTTTTTCCTTAATTGAAAAAAAAAAGTGTCGTTTGTGACTCCTGACTTAAAGCAAGAACAAGACAGCCCCCCAAGCCCGGTGAGCAGGCATGAAGGACGGGTGGGGTTGCCCAGGAAGCCGGTGGGCATGTTCTTCCTCTGTAATAACTTTTTTTAAAGTAAATTTTATTTTATTATTATTTTTTAAATCGTTGGCTGTGCTACGTGGCATATGAGACCTTAGTTCTCCGACCAGAGGTCAAACCTGCTCCCCCTGCACTGGCAGTACAGAATCTTCACCACTGGACCACCAGGGAAGTCCCTAAGTAAATTTTCAAAAATGAAAAAAAAAAAAGAAAAAATTTAAAGTTGTTTTAAACTGTAGAAACATCACAATATACTCAGAAGTGACATTATATAGGGAAGAGGGACTCAGCATGCTTTAGGCAGCTAATTCCACAGAATTCTCTCTTTGCTCACAAAATGTCTTCTGAAATCTGGCTCTTTCAGGGTAGATAACATTTTCAGCATGGTTTTCTCTTCATTCTGTGTTCACGAGTGGGTGCTAATGTTACGACTATGTGTGCATAACTTTTATTCTCTTTTTCTGTAGAGTTTTAAAAAGTTGGCTTGATTTAAATAATTTTGCGTATATATTCCATGTAGTCATTTCTGCCTCAAAGTGTGCAGTTAAATGCCTTGTTTTCTGGAGTTTTTCCGTGCCAAGCATTAGCTCACTGTCTAGGGAGCCAGCCGATGTGGAGAAAATGACCCTGGCTGGCTGCGGCGCCCTGCTGGGGAGAGGCAGGGCCCGCCAGTCCGGTCGCCTCCGTGGCTGGTGGAAGGCTCCCTCCACCTGGACCCGGGCAACACTTTGGGGCTTTCAGGCAACGTTCTGAGCAAGCTTTACCAGTTTGCAAGACCCAGGTCCCTTGCTGGAGAGTCAGATAGCTTAGGACAATGTTAGGTTTTTAACGGCCACGCCCTCCTGTGATGATATCTGGGGCAGTCAAGGGAGCTGTCAGGAGGAGTCCCCTGAAGCAGCAGGTTCTGGAAACTGGGAAACAGCTTCTAAGCAGAGAGCTAATGCGCATGTGCTCGCTTTCAAGGGCTCAGGCAATTCTTTCCACTGGAACAAAGGCAGCTACTCTGAAGGAATGGTAGGATACGCACAGAGCCAAGGAGGCATGTATTTTGGAGAACAAAACTTGATTTCCCAGCAGGAAGAGCTCTTTTTATGCCACATCTTGAAGAATCATATTTAATAGTTAGCTTCCACTTCTTCTAAACATGAATCCATTTAAACCTAAATATGTTTGTACTGGGTCTATGACTGACTTTCTGGAAGAATGTCCAAATGGATCCAAAACAAATCTTAAGCAGTACTTGTGGTCCAAGATGGGGAGGAAAATTCTGTAGAGAGATTCTTCAGGGCTGCAGGCAAATTCACATGCATTCGTTTTTTATTTCTTGAAACCAGGGCCCGAAAACTAATCAAAGGGGATGGAAGTCACAGCAGGGGTCATTGCTGCGTGGGGGAAGATGGGAGAAGGGAGTTGAGTAGAAAAAGACCCAAGGCAACTTCTAGAATGATGGATACATTCCATGTTTCAACTGGAGAGTTGATTACATGGATGTAAACATTTGTCAAAATGTATTAAGCTGTACACTTAAGATCTGTGCATTTTATTATATGGAATCATATCTCAATATAAAAATGTTAAAAAAAAAAAAAACCTAGTCGTTATCCATGACTTGGCATAGTAGAATAAACTTTGGTTTAGATATTTAAGTGTTAATAATTATGTCCTAGTACCAATTGTGTCACTACTTCCTATATGGATGCAGAGAAAGCATTTAATCTCTGAATTTTAACCTGTCACCCTATCTAGAAAATGAGGCCCCAAGGTTAAGATGTTCAGTTTTTTCAACATTGAGATGAGATTTCTCATAAAAATTCTTAATTGGGTAGATAATGCAAAGAGAAATTTTCTCCAAGGAACTTAACTCATTGACACTGTGAGATATGTATGGCCTCAGTCATGTTGGTAACAAGAGAGGAATGGAAGTAATTTTTGTCTCAGTAACCCAGGCACTGTAATAACACTGTAATACAATGTAATAACAATGTATTAAAAAGCAAAGACATCACTTTTCCGACAAAAATCATATAGTCAGGGCTGTGGTTCTTCCAGTAGTCATGACGGATGTGACTATTGGACCATAAAGAAGGCGGAACACCAAAGAATTGATGCTTTCGAACTGTGGTGTTGGAGAAGACTCTTGAGAGTCCCTTGGACTGCAAGGAGATTAAACCAGTCCATCCTAAAGGAAATCAATCCTGAATATACATTGGAAGAACTGATGCTGAAGCTGAAACCCCAGTACTTTGGCCACCTGATGCAAAAAAGACCCTGATGCTGCGAAAGATTAAAGGCAGAAGGAGAAGAGGGTGACAGAGGATGAGGGGATTAGATGACATCTCCAATTCAGTGAACTTGGGCAAACTCCGGGAGATGGTGAGGGACAGGGAGGCCTAGGGTGCTGCAGTCCGTGGGGTCACAAAGAATCGGACACGACTCGGCCACTGAACAACAACAAGCCCCGGCTCTGGATTATCATGTAGATTTTTTGTCCCTCATCCCAGTGAGCTAGCAGGATGAGGAATTAGCTTCTAGAACTGTGTTCAGCACTGCTCTTCAGTCTCCAAATTCAGGAACTGTCTCAATAGGAAAAAGGCAAAGGCAGAAAGTCGCTCCAAGTGAGAACCCAGGCTGCCAAATGTTGGTCTCAAACACATGTTCCCTGAACTTGGGCTTGGCTCCATGAGAAGAGCTCACAATGGAAACAGTGATGGCTGTTTGCTCAGGCAGCCAAGAGAATGAAAAGCGCATTGAAACCCGGCAGTGTCTCCATGGGGAGAGGCACTGCGGGCCCCTGGGTGGTGAGACCAACCTGACAACAGAGCAGGATCACAGGGCCCATTCCCAGCATCTTTCTGCAGTTCAACAACAGGCCTTTATGTGCATCCTCTCAGGAAATCACGGAGAAATTAAACTGTGGGCAACCCAAGCTTTGCCCAGCAATAGATGCACACTCAACCCAGTTTGCCCTGTTTTCATTGAATTTGATTCAGTTAACTGAGAGAAAGCAAAGAGTTCTTTTCAATGTGTGTTCCCTGTCCCTCCCCTGTAAGATTTCACCAACTTCCTTTTTTTATCACTGCCCCTTGTGGACTATTTTGACCTCCAGTGTCAGACTTTATTTTTGGGGGCTCCAAAATCACTGCAGATGGTAATTCAAGCCATGAAATTAAAAGACACTTGCTCCTTGGAAGGAAAGTTATGACCAACCTAGATAACATATTAAAAAGCAGAGATATTACTTTGCCAACAAAGGTCCATCTAGTCAAGGCTATGGTTTTTCCAGTGGTCATGTATGGATGTGAGAGTTGGACTGTGAAGAAAGCTGAGCAGTGAAGAATTGATGCTTTTGAACTGTGGTGTTGGAGAAGACTCTTGAGAGTCCCTTGGACTACAAGGAGATCCAACCAGTCCATCCTAAAGGAGATCAGTCCTGGATGTTCCCTGGAAGGACTGATGCTGAAGCTGAAACGCCAGTACTTTGGCCACCTCATGTGAAGAGTTGACTCACTGGAAAAGACCCTGATGCTGGGAGGGATTGGGGGCAGGAGAAGGGGACGACAGAGGATGAGATGGCTGGATGGCATCACCAACTCGATGGACATGAGTTTGAGTGAACTCCGGGAGTTGGTGATGGACAGGGAGGCCTGGTGTGCTGCAATTCATGGGGTCACAAAGAGTCGGACACGACTGAGCGACTGAACTGAACTGAGTGCCATTTCAGTTGGTATTTTCATGCTATACTTTGTCCTTTCCCCAGTGGTATTGTGACTGTCCTCCCAGCCCAGCACCTCAGTGACTGCCGGGCTGAGGAAAACAGCTGGCAGCAAAGAACTAGGCTTTGGGGTGAGGTAGCAGGAGTCTCCACCAACTCCAGGGTTCGGTCACCTGTGCTGACACAGGCAGATGGTGCCTCCCAGTTCTCTGCCTCTCTCATCAAAGATGAGGGCCGATGAGAGTTACTGTTTTGATTACATGTACTTTGGGGAAATTCTGTTCTAAAATAAAGGATGGCACATAAATTATGGTGCAAAGGTTGTAAGCCCAAATATATCCAGGAATTGAAAACCTTTAAAAAGTAGATGGAGTGAACTGGAAAGCTATTTGTCCAAAGAGGAGCCATTTTGTTGTTGTTGTTGTTCTGGCCAACTGTTGCCAGATCTTCAGAAATTTTTGAGGAGAAGCAAGAAAGTTGTATTTCTAGATGTATGTTTAGGGACCACGTAAGAGACACAGGCGTTCGGTTTGTAACCTCTGGTCTAGCAGAACAAAGATGGATTTTGGCTACAGATTTGAGTCTGAGTTGTGGCTCCAGGAGGCTCTGAGCGTCTGATCGTGGGTGGGTAAGTGCGTTTTCAAGAGTGTCAGTATCCTCACCTTTGACTGAGGGTGGGGTGACACCCCCGGCAGTGGGGTTGTGGCCATGAGCTGAGACACCGTTCAGCACAGGCTTGAGGAGGGCTGCTTGCCACATGTGCAAGGCCAGCCTTGGTCTCCGGCTGCTGCTCATAAGGGACTCTCTTTTGCAGTTTACTGATCCGGATTTCCAGAGCTGCTTCTAACAAACCTGAGAGATCATCCATAGGAGAAGCCTGTTGGGCAAATGATTTGGAGCCCCTTGCCGTGCACCAGGCTCTTCCCACATGCACCACCCCTTCCCACATCTGGAAGCAGCAGCTTGTCTCTAGCAGCTAAGGAGGCGAGGAAGCAGGGCTGTTGAGCACAGAGATATATATATATATAGATCCTCCTACCTAGCTTTTGGGGCCTTGTCTTCGCGATGTCAACCACCAGGATTTTTTTTTCTCCCTGAGGAAATAAAGATGAAGAGGGGAACTTTAAATCCCCAGTTGTGCTTTTTTAAAGCATTCTACCATTCAGTCTAATGAAGAGTGAGGCTTTTGAGAATAAAAACATGTACACTGCCTCCTGAATTCTTGAAGCAGATGCTTGGGCTGCCTTTGGGATTGGTGCCCTGGTTGCGCTGTGCTGGGCCTTTGTGGCTGCACGGCCTCTCCTCTCATTGCAGGGGCTACCTTCTGGCTGCGGTGCTCCGGCTCCTCCTCGCAGTGGCTTCTCTTGTGGAGCACAGGCCCCGGGGCCCGTGGGCTTCAGCAGCTGCAGCGCATGGGCTCCCGGGCTCCAGCGCGCAGGCTGAGCTGCTCCTCGGCGTGTCCGCAGGATCTGCCCCAAGCCAGGTTCAAACCCTGGCGGAGTCTTTACCACAGAGCCACCACTCTTTCCCAACTCTTAAAAGACAGTAGCTGTTCCAAATTGTTTTTCCTAGATTTTTTTTAAAGTTTTGCTTTTCCACATTTAGATGTTTAATTCATCTTGAATTTATTTGATGCCGTATTTAATCTATATTCATATATATATACTAAAAACCCATTCTGAAGTAACAGATGAGCAGGTTCATCCCCCTCTGATTCTTCACGCCATGACTGCTGTATTTTAAACATGGGCCTCACTCTGGGTCTCCGCTGTGTTCCCTGGTTTGTGTGTCTGTTTCTTTGCCACAAGGCACAGTCTTAATTACTTAATTACTGCTAACACAGATCTCCCTGGCTTGTTTTTCTTAACATTTCCTTGTTATCTTGGCTTCTGCTCTCCAATTAATGGACTTTTGCCAGCAACTGTCAGATTACACAGACACACCTCTGATTTCAGTAAAAATTTCAATTTTTATTGAAACTGTATTAAACTCACAGGTTAATCTGGGGGCAATGTGCATTTTTATAGTCCTGGATGTTCTCATCCTTGAATATGGTGTATTAGGGTTATCTCTTTTTTATGTCCCTCAGTAGTAATCAGTTTTTTCATAAAGGTCTTACATATCATATTGTTTATTCCTATGCACATATTCATTTTAGTTTTATTGAAAATGAATTTTTTTTCCTATAATATTCCCTAATTGGTCATAACTGGTGTGTAGAAACATCAATATTTGTGACTGATCTGGTATCCACCAGCCATGGAGAACTTCCTTCTTCTAATTTGTATAGATTAGCTTAGATTTTTCTGTGTCGATTATCACAGTCTGTATATTACAGTGTTCCTTTCTGATTCTTTTGCCTCTCCTTTACTTTTCCTCTCATTATCTTAGTTTTATGCCAAAACAAAGTTCAGAAAAGCACTGATAGCAGACTTCTTAATAGCGTCATTGAGATATAATTCATATACCACAGAGTTCACCCTTCGGATTTCCTTTTTCAGTTACTGTTTTTAATAGGAATGCCTCTGAAATTTTACCATATTAAGTAACCAACTGTTGCGGTCCCATTTGTTAACTGGTTCATTATTTCCCTGATAACTTGTTATGCCACATGTTTTATACACAGATCAATTCCTGGGTTTTGTTCCATTAAAATATTTGTCTATACCAATGTCAGTACCACACTGCCTCATTCACCATAGCTTTATTTACTAAAATGTACATATTTGCTACATGTTTTTATGAATCCCCTTTATCAAATTAAAGAACTCTTAATTTACTTAGAAGTTAAATAGGTTTTGAGTTGTTTCAGGTGCTGTTCCTTCATCTGTTGAGATGACCATATAGGTCAGTGTCTGCAGGCCCGCACTCCTTTAGTCTGGCCTCCGGGGTCTTGTTTGGAATGAAGAATGCGAACACCTTCCATTTGTTGGGGCTTCCCTTGTGGCTCAGCTGGTAAAGAATCTACCTGCAATGTGGGAGACCTGGGTTCGATCCCTGGGTTGGGAAGATCCCCTGCAGAAGGGAAAGGCTACCCACTCCAGTATTCTGGCCCAGAGAATTCCATGGACTGTATAGTCCATGGGGTTGCAAAGAGTCGGACACTGAGCGACTTTCACTTTCACTTTTCCATTTGTTGGGAGTCTGAGTTCTGTAAAGAGCTCAAAGGTATTCTGTGTATCCCTTGACCTGGAACCAGAGCCTCGCCCACGGGCTTTCACTGCTGTTTCTAGGCTGCTCTTCCCAGGCTCTGCATCCTCTCCCTTCCCTGGTTTGTTGCTGTTCAGTCCCTAAGTCGTGTCCTACTCTTTGCAACCCCATGGACCACAACAGCAAGGCTCCTCTGTCCTCCACTCTCTCCCCGAGTTTGCTCAACTTCATGTCCATTCAGTTGGTGACTGCATCACCCTTCCTTGATTAACAAGTGTTTGAATCTGCCCTTTGGAACTCAGGGAAGGTCATGGAGGCTGGAGTCTATTTCCCTACAGGAACAGGTCACATGGAAAGGTTTCCATGCCCAGGAGCCACACAGCATCTGCTGGGTTTCAGTAATAATGATAAACCTACACAATGCAATACTAAAATAAATGAAAAGGCTTTCTATGAACTGGTATGGAAAGATCATCATGACATACTGTTCACTGAAAAAAAGTATATATAATGTGTTCTAAGTATATATAATGTGTTCTCTTTTGTATAAGAAAAAAAATTTTTGAACATATATTCACATATAACTGGACTTCCAAAAACAAATTCTGAAAAGAATGTGCCAGTAAAAGAAGTTCCCCAAAAGGTGGAGGGTTAGGGTAGTCAGAAAACAGCAGTGGGAGAAAGGACTTCTTGACATATACTTTTTTAGAGATTATATTGACCACTTAAAACAAGTCCCTCCTGACAGAGGCTTCCTGTGCCCAGCTGTTCTGCCGTGGGCCCCACAAACCCTCCTCCTGGCCTGGCGAACGCAGGAGCTCCTTCTCTCATGCATCTAAGACAAGGTGAGTAAAGGACAAGGCCACACTGCAGCGCCTTTATAAGAGGAAGTTTTATTGTTAATTATTTTCCTTAATAGTTTCAGAAAGAGGAACAGATCAGCTCAGTCCACCATGACTGGCAGTTGGCAAAATCTAGTAAAGCAAGTGTTCTGACTGCTATGGATTTAATTTGGATGCTTTTAACACTTCATCATCTAACACTTCAAACATAATCCAGAATAAATGCATCATATCCCCTTTCACTTTAATTCCCACCTCCCTCACTTCAATATGGAAATATCTTCATTAAATAAGATTCCCAGAGGAACAGGTTCTCTGGAGGGTACAGCCATAAGGACAGTGCACAAAGAAAAACTCAAAATAAAACTCTGCAGGATAATTTACTAGTCTAAGGAAACAAAACCTTCCAATATATTAAGAAGTAAATCCAGTTACAAATGCACTGAGAGGTCTATGTGAAGAGGTTCTGGTAGAGTAACTGAAAATGGCCGGCTATTTACAAGATCCACAGCGGGAGCGCTGCACCAGCCCAGCGCCGGCCCTCAGAAGCCGAAAGTGTTCTCGCCACTGTAGGCCACGTACAAGAATCCATCTTCATCTTTTTCCTTCTCGTAAAGCTGTCCCATAGTTAGGCTTGAAGGAGAGAAACAAAAAGAGAACACTGAGAACTGGGGTTGATGACTGAGTCCAGCTTTTGGGAGAAAAATGGTTTGAGGATAAGGAGCCCACTACTTAAACTAGCTACTCTCTGTAACACCTCTGGTGGGAGGTTGATAAAAGTAATTAAGCCTCGGGGAATCGGGGATTAGACTAGAGTCAGCCTCATATCTCAAGGCAAGGCCATCTGACGCACCCTCACTCTGAGGAAATCCTTCAGAAGCCAGCCCCAGCTCCCAAGGAGTGCTTTCACAATGCTTCCTGAACGCCAGGGGCAGGGGAGAAAACCGAAACAAGAGCCCAAGAGCCCATCTGTGGGAGTGGAGGACAAAGGTGGGGAAGAGTGCCTCCTTCCAGCTGGCCTCTGAAGATTTATAACTAGTACCTGACATGATTCCTATGGAACCTCCCCCGCCAGAAACCTGTGCCCGAGACCTGCATCAGCGTCATCAAAGGGAAGCTACTCTCCTCGCACATAGTGCAAGCAGCTCTCAGATTGTATCGGGAGCCAAGGAAGTCCTGCCTAAGAAGCCTCCGTGAACAGACACTGCTCCAGCTAAGCATGCGGGGGAGGAGAGCTGGCTTCCCTTAGCAGTGCAACAGACTGCAGCAGAGGAGACCTGAGCGTGCTCTGCCGTAAAGCCAAGCTGCACGGGCTCCAGAGTTAAGACGAGGAACACCTGAGCTCTGGCCACCTGACCGCACCACTGGAGACGAGCAGGAGGTGCAGACACGTGCTGAACGGGGCATGACTACGTGTCAGGGAGATGGGGTGTCAACCAGCAGTCTGGGAACCAGCTCAAGACATGAGAGGTCACTAAGCCCAAAGAGGCCACAACAGATGCCTCCATGCAGGACTCAGTAAAACCAGGGCCAGCAGGTACACAGAGAGGGGTCGGGGCCTCAAGCTGGTAAAGACAAGGCTGCCCCACGGCCCTGCTTTGCTCCTGGCTGCTGTGAGACCTCCACGTAAACGGGCAGAGACCACATTTCTGTATAAAGGGGAAGTTTCTTCCTGCCTCTCTAGAGGGCTGGCTGTGTGGGCAGGTGAGAATTAGTAACAATGTAGGAGTGGATGAGTATGAATACAAAATAGCCTGTCCCGGGCGTCCTGTACAATAAGAACTGTGCTCTGCCAGGCTCTGAGGACTCCCTGAAGCAGCACTGTCCACGAGAAATTTCTGCTTTGATAGACACATCCTATGTTTCTGCTGTCCAATGCAGCAGCCACTGTGCACCTGTGTTCAGCGCTTGAAAAGCGGTTCATCTGAATTGTGATGTGCTGTAAGTGTAAAGTATACACAAGATTTCAGTGTCAAAGTATAGGAAAAAAAGATGTAAAATTATCTCAATTTCGATTACATGTGGAAGTGATGACATTTTGGGTATATCAGATAGGTGAGATATACTATTCTTGTTTAACGTGGCTGCTAGAATACGTAGAATCACACAGGTGGCTTGTGTGCCACTTTATGGACCGAACTGCCCTGGAACACGTGAGGACCCGGGGGCAGCCTGTTCCGAGTGGCGGGCCTCCACCTCAGCTGCAGAAACAATGAGGAGCTTGAAAAACATGCCCAAGCCCTCCCCCAGACCAATTAAAGCAGAATCTCTGGAGGTAGGATCCAGGATCAATAAGTTTTAAGATGCCCAAGATGATTCCTTGTACAGCCAAGTTGAGAAACAATCCTTTTGCCAGAGGGGGAGATGCCTATCTATAAGAGCACCTTACTAGGAAGAAGAGGGACAAGCCAGGAAGTGGAGTAAGGAGCCAGCAACTAGCAAAAGGCTGGAATGAGTAGCCACATCTCTCACCAAGACTTTTAGCTCCGGTGACTGGCACCCTAAAAGTGAAGTGAAAGTGAAGTTGCTCAGTTGCATCCGACTCTTTGCGACCCCATGGACTGTAGCCCACCAGGCTCCTCAGTCCATTGAATTTTCCAGGCAAGAGTACTGGAGTGGGGTGCCATTTCCTTCTCCAGGGGATCTTCCCAACCCAGGGATTGAACCCGGGTATCCCGCACTGCAGGCAGACGCTTTACCGTTTGAGCCACCAGGGAAGCCCACTGGCACCCTAAGGAACCCAGCTTTTCCCTGAGAATCCTCAAAATGAGGCAAAGGGGAAAAGAGCTGCTGCCCTCGCCACCGCTCCGCACCACCTAGTACACGTGTGCAGGTCGCTCCTGATGAGACCTGGACTACAGTTTCCCCAGAGCCGTTCCCATGGGGCCTGGAAGCAACAGGCACTGTGCAATTCAAAGGCAGCAACCCCTGCTTGTCTACGTCAAGTTTGGTTCCTTCTGCCAGCCTAAGTTCTGCTCTTCTAGCAAGTTACAAGCTCAAGGGCAGTGACTCGAAATCCTGCTGCTGAGTTAGAAATACCAGAGGAGCTTTATAAACCCCCGGCTCTGAATGCTGTCTGCAGTGAATGACCATGGGCCCACTGCTAAGGCAAGCTCGGAGACTCTGATGGGGTTGTGGGAGGGAGCTCTATAACCATGTGCTTTCTGTCTTTAGATTCCATTGTCTTTTGGTAAAACTTGGATTTATAAATCTGTTTACCAGTGCCCTAGCAGCTACAGAGGCCAATCATAAAAATTCTAACTATAATAGCAAACGCTTAATGTGCCAAGCACTTGTTCTAAGTGTATTTCATACATAACTCTTTACCCTCAGAACAGTCTTAGGAGGCAGGTACAATCATAACCCATAGTTGACAGACAATAAAAGTGAAGCACAGAGGTTAAATAATTCTCCCCAGGTCACACAGCTAGGAGATACCCTCGCCACCAAGGTGTGCCGCCTTCACGTGAATACACAACTGGATCTAACAACCAAGCGTCAGCGTTCTAGTACCTTCTGCAAAGATTGCCCTTAGAACAGCGCTCCTCACATGTGTACATGCATACGGAATCACCTGGATGTCTTGTTAAAATGCCATTTAGATTCTGAAGGTCAAGGTCAAGCCTGAGGTTCTACATTTCAAACAAGTTCCCAGGGAAACCCCTGCTGCAGCCTCTGTACCACACGCTGAGCAGGTCTTAGGGCCCCTCCTTCAGATCGTGTGTTTTCCTAACTAGACGGCTTTGCCTAGTGACTCTAAGAGCCTGCTCGCTGTTCTCCGTTTCTCTGCCACGCAGCATCATGCGGAGTCTACTCAGTTGGCAAGAGCACTATGTCCTTATACTCAGGTATCCCTTGGGCAGGAACTTGAAAACCGACTGCTCATGGCTGGGATCTAAACGCTCCAGTCCGCGCCCATGACTGGACACCTGGTTCCAAGGCTTCCTAGTGCCGAGAAAGCATCTGTACAGTATGATTTGAAAACAGCACTTGTGCGATCAGGCCACACACACAGCATCAGAATAACTAGGTCTGAAGCCAAAAAAGAGCTGGGCTACAAATGCAGTTTAAAAGTAATTTAAAAAAACAAGTCCCATTAAAAGGATAGCCAA
This sequence comes from Bubalus bubalis, assembly GCF_019923935.1. Classification (NCBI taxonomy): domain Eukaryota; kingdom Metazoa; phylum Chordata; class Mammalia; order Artiodactyla; family Bovidae; genus Bubalus; species Bubalus bubalis. Next base: position 2,596,599 of record NC_059174.1, on the reverse strand, counting down.
GCAGAAGCGCAGGGATGTAAATCGCGCCTCTCTTCTCCAGGCACAGCAGAAGGCTGGCTGCTCCTTTCCGACAAGCCCCACGCCGCTGAGAAGCGGGGCCCCTCAGGATTCGGAGGCCCAGGGCACTCAGCACAGGCGGGCCGCCGCTGGAGCGCCAGGGCGGCGCAGGCAGGCTGCTCGAACGCGTCAGTCAGGCTGGCAACCCACGGGCAGCACCGCAAGGCCAAGGATTCCTGCCCGAGTTACGGCTACAGAAGACGCCCGAGAATGGCCCCCAGCCCGGCACTAACGCTGCGGTGCCGTGTGTTACAGTCATCTAAGGAGGAAGCCACCTTCAAGCTCTCAGTCTGACAGAAGAAACGGGAAAAGCGAACAGCAGATTTGAGGCAAGCCAAGGTGTGGTGGGATCCCAAGTGGCATGACCCTAAACTGCTCCCTAAAACCTTGTCCCCCACCCCTCCATTCAAGATCAAACAGGTCTAGACAAACTAACCAGTAATAAATGCGCTTTTCAGAAGGACCCACATCTAGGAAGAGCCATGCTGCAGAGGACAAACTGGTTTTAAGCTGCTCGACAGCTTAGGCATCGGGGGCAGCTGACCTAGAATCGTGGACGCCCCGTCCCTGCACCAGCTTTCCTTGGCCCCAGCCAAGGTCAGCTTATGGAGGCTGTGGGATCCAGCCTGACTCATGAATTGGCTGGACCGATGGGCCACCTGGCCATCCATCTGCTTTGAAGCCCACGTGCTTCCACTGGACCTGGATCTGTCTCTTTTCCAGCAGGGGAAGCAGGGTGGCGGAGTGAAGGGAGAGGACAGTGGCTACTGCTGTGGATCCTGGAAAGACATGGACCTCAAAGTTAAAATTAATATGGCCCTAGAGGCTCCCTAAAATTCTAAAATACAAAAAACTAACCACTGCTTATTCTTTTTATCAGGTTTTTCTCTGATATAAATACTCTATTCCACTACTAAAATAAACCCTGCTTTGACCCAGAAGTGCTCAAAAGTGTTGAATTGAAGCATATTTCTAAATAAAGTTTAAATGAACTGTTAAGACATCATAACTTCTTTTACACAGTACCTTTTTAAGAGCCAGGAACAAAAGAACCAACAAAAAAAGAGCCAGGAACAATTAAATACCATAATCCTAAACAGCACAGATTTCCCAATGTAACATTCCCAAATTACAACATCTTCAGTTCAGTTCAGTTCAGTCACTCAGTCGTGTCTGACTCTTCGCAACCCCATGAATCGCAGCAGGCCAGGCCTCCCTGTCCATCACCAACTCCCGGATTACTCAAACTCATGTGCATCAAGTCCGTGATGCCATCCAGTCATCTCATCCTCTGTCGTCCCCTTCTCCTCCTGCCCCCAATCCCTCTCAGCATCAGAGTCTTTTCCAATGAGTCAACTCTTTGGCATGAGGTGGCCAAAGTATTGGATATATTTAATTTAATAATATACTTCAGTTTCTATTTAAAACAAGGGATTAATAAGACTCTTATCTGTACTCTAAACAAAGACCACAAGGTAGGCAACACTGCCAGGTCTGGGTTCCCCACTAAAGCCTTGACTGGAAAACTTATACAATAATGATATTCCTTCTCAAGTCCTGTCTACACCAAGACACAGTTTTCCTTTCGTTTCCAGCCTGATTCTAGATGCAGGCACCTAGGCAGAGAATTCAACTTTCCAATGCTAAATGGGAAAAAGCAGTTGAGATCTCCCCTTTCTAAAAAAAAAAAAAGAACTCAGAAAGGATTTAAAATGTACAACTCTTAGGGACTTGCTTCTGTCTCTATTTCTAGAGTCAATATTAACACTGACTACTCAAACAATAATCACACTATTTTACAGGATGGTCGCCTGTGTCCCGGAACACTCCCAAAGCCCACTCTAAGGCAGGAATAATGAAGTTATTTTTGCTCAGCCTCAGACATAAGCAATCCTTGTGTCGATATGCTTGTTATGGGATGGGGGAGGGCTCATCCTTTCTCAACTCTGATTTCCCCAGCCACTCTCCAAAGGCTGCAAACACTGGCTAATGGTTAAAGGAGGCTCCACGCTTCCCTAAGGAGGCTGGAAAGTGCTAAGGAAGAGGCTCCTACTGCCTTGGGGAGGAAGTGGTGAAGCTGAGTCAAACTGTAGCTTTAGGAGGAGACTGCCAATCTTGTCTGTGCAGGAATCAGGTGATCGGCAGTTGCATAAAGCCCGAGGATGTCACATGCCTCCTTTGTTTATAAGCAAACTTGTTTTGAAGACTAAAACCCCCAAACAAAGAACTGCTGCCTTAAATGTGGGCCAGGAAGTCATTAACTGGAGCCAAAGGCGCTGAAGGATCTGGGTGGAGGGGCTGGTTAGTGTGCCTTGGGTCACCGCTGTAACCTGTTTTAGGGAGGATTCTTACCAGGTTGCAAAGGCAAATAAAACTTGAGAGAAAGCAGCCTCTGCTGCCCTGAGAATCACTTTTCATTTCCAGTTCTACTGGGACAGAGGGCATTAGTTAAAATCTGCAGCCATTGTAATTGCTACATTAACAAAATCTTAATACTTCCCTGGTGGCTCAGAGGTTAAAGCATCTGCCTGGAATTCAGGAGACCTGGGTTCGATCCCTGGGTTGGGAAGATCCCCTGGAGAAGAAAATAGCAACCCACTCCAGTCCTCTTGCCTGGAGAATCCCATGGAGGGAGGAGCCTGGTAGGCTACAGTCCATGGGGTCGCAAAGAGTCGGACACAACTGAGCAACTTCACTTTCACTTTTCACTTTCAATGTCTCCAGAAGCCTGCTTCATTTCTTCAAAAAGTATCGGAAGATCAGGATCAAGGAAAACAAAACTCAAGGCTACAGGTCCTACTCACAAACTCGTTCCCACCAAGAAGCCAACTCTGGGAAGGAGAACACACAGGGCCATCAAGGAGCCGCGCAAGCTGCAGGTAGCATGAAGATTTATTTACCTCCACCTCCCCACCACCTTAAGAGAAGCGGAAAGTGACCGCAGATGCGCAGGGCTTCCCTAGCCTCCCCTGGAGAAGAATGCACCCAGCACCACAGTGCCCAGAGGCTTGGAAGGAAGGCTGAGAGCCCAGCGGGGTGACAAGATGACCCCTGGCAACACCACAGCTTCCTAAGCTTGAGCTGCAAGCAGACCAATGGTGCCCATTAGGCAGGGCCTGGCCTTTCTCCTCAGGTAGAGCCCTGGCCTAATGGAAGGCAGACCTTCCATTCTCCCCCATCCTCTGCCAAACATCAGGAAGCAGAAGTGGCAGAGACTGGGAAAGAGAAAACCAGACCTTAAAAACAGCCAAAGTTATTCTATTCGTAGGATATGGGACTAGAATTTGGCTTAGGCCTCTCCTGGAGCTTTCACAGATTTTCAAAAGAAGCATATTTTGGCTACACTGGGCTAGTTCCCAGGGCTTCTTAAAGCCTTAGCATCAGAAGTACTACTTTTGGGGGGATAACAAAATGAAACTCAGGAGGAAGGGGGCCAACATCTGGCTCTGTTACTCACATCAGTAACAGAAAAGAACTGACCAGGGATGCAGATTGAGCCAGAAAATTCTCCTCTCTCCACAGGAGACTAAAGCTAGGCTGTCGCCTACCTCGAAGCGTACTGTAATGCCCCTGCCTCAATTCAGGCCCCAAATATCCCAAAGACTGCTTCCCGGCAGCACAACAGCAAGACAAGAGGGCAGCTACTCTGACAGAATAAAGGGAGGTTAAGTCTATAAAGCGCCGTCTCCAGATACCTGAGGCTCAGGCAGCGGACTCTCACAGTGGCCAGGACTGAGCCTGGAGAGCGAGCAAGCAGGCAAGGTGCTTAACTGAAGCTGAGCTTCAGCAGGGCCCACAGGCTCCTGGGGAAGAACGACAGGACTTATTTCATGGATCATTTGGAGAAAAACCTCATTTCAGGCTTCAGTTCTACTGATGGCTTAAGCCTAATTAAGTCCCGAACTATTTAAAAGGATTCTTGGGTATCTGAGGCTGAATTTCATCTTTTTTTTTTTTTTAAAGTCCAGGCCTTGCTCTTAATCCAAAGTGCACAGACATCTATTGCAGCCCTTTCTTGTTTTCCTTGAGCTCCTGAATGACAGGGAGCACAAAATTCAGATTTCTAATCAGGATCTCTAAAAGTTTTCAGACTTCCAAAGTTCTGAGTTCTGTAAGCAACCAAGCAGATGTCCAATACCAGTAAACACCCCTCACCTGGACTGAGGGACTGTCTTATCCACAAACAGGAAGATCGCCTTTTCAGAAGGAAGCTGGATCCTTTTCCTGATGATCCACATGAACTGAGCCACAGTGATGTCGGATGGAACCAGATACTTCCGTTTGTCAATGTCAACAATCTGAGAGCCTGAGACCTTTTCCACAATCACCTGCAAAAGCAAAGTAAGGTCATGACTGGATTGCTAACGTGACGCTCTGGCCTTGCGTTGCTGGAGTGCTGATTAACAGTGTGTGGGCAAGGAGGTGGGTGGGAAACGGCATAACATGAGCAAATATTCCCCTGGCTTAATAAACCACACACTCTGGAGGTTAGGAATTGCTATAAATGTGTTACAAGGAAACAGTAAGTGCTTTTCTGTGGTCAATTATTAATACAGTTCTCATCCCTGATCTCAGCATGCGTAAGAGCAACACAGCCCTCACTACAAAGCTTTTCAGTACTTTGGGCAGACTTGAGAATATCTGGTAAGGGTTCCTCTACAACCGCTTACTCCACGGCCCCAGAATGGATCTGCCTTCACACTACAGGGAAATTAAGATCCCAAGAAACTCAGGAAATGAGAAGGGACGGATCAATGGGGATGACTGGCAACCCCAGGCAGCCAAGGACCAAGCTCTTCACTTGGCCTGTTGCTTCTCTCTGAACTAAGTTTGAAATCTATCCCTCCTGCCTCTCCCCAAAGTAACTGTTCATAAGCAATAAGCAACAATAACAGGCCTGGATGTCCTCAAAAATAAATAAGGGTTACAGAAATTATTTCCCCCATCAAGGGATAAATACAGGATAAGCATTATTGATCAGTGGCGGTTCAGTTTTGTTTTGTTTTTTTTTTTTTTTGTCAGGAAAGGATGACAGGGTCAGGGTGAGAAAAGGGAACCAGAAGTCAGGTAAAGAGGAAGGCACAAAGTTAAAGATGAATGTCCTGAGACTGAAGTACCACTTTCAAGACCAAAGTGAACGTCTCCCTCCACCACCATTCCCTAAAGTGGCTGTGACCTGTCGCCCTGTCCTAGAACATCATTTCTTACATAATTGGCTAGGGAGCCCAGAGGCTGCAGACAGCTCGCTGGCCTAGATCGCGAGGTTCAGCACCGAAGCATCCTGAACAGCATCCACTACAGCCCCTCAAGTCGCGGCCCTCGACGGCCCCTTACCCAGTGTGGCCCATCTGCCACCACAACCGTGACTGCAGTCTAAACTTGTCAACTGTTGAGCAGCCTTGGCCCCACCACCGGTCCTAGACGGCAGGGGTGACAGAGAGGCGAGGGGGCGGGGAACGCACTCACCGGAACCCGGTCGGGGTATTTCGCTCTGATCTTCGCAGATTCCACGCATCTGTGTTCTGAGGGAGAAAGACACGGGGCTGACGGCCGCGCCTGCTCGCCGGCCGGCTCCCAGAGCCCCGGCCCTCCGCCCTCCGGGACCTGCGCACGCCCCCGGTCTTCTTGGGCGTCCGGACGGGCCCGGTCCTCGGGGCCCCGGCTCCAGCAGGGCCCGCAAAGGGCGGCCCGGGGCGGGTGGGCAACCGCCCTGGGGGCCAGGACCTCGGCCGCCCGAGCCCCGAGGGAAGCACCCGCCCCGCCCGGCCCAGCCTGGGGCGGCCCGAGTGGGGGAGGGGGGCCCCCGCCGCCCCCGCCCCCATGGCCGGGCCAGCAGCCGAGCGCTCACCCAGCGAGTGGTCCTCCTTGAACATCCACTTCATGGCGGCGGCGAAGAAGGGACGCAGCCGGCTCTCGGAGCCGCGGAGCTCAGCGCACCAACCACAACAACAACGACGGCGGTAGCGGCGTCGATACACGGCAGGCGGGACTTCCGGCTGCCGGAGCCTAGCAACCGGGAGGGGCGGGGCTTCCGGCGCCGCTCGCGGGACACCGCGTCAAGGGGCGGGGCCGGGTGGCAAGGGGCGGGGCAGGAGAGGGGCTTAGAGGGGCTCTCGGCCCGGGGAGAGGCTAGAGTGGGCGACAGGGAGGTCTGTGAGGGATACTGATGACTGCGGACCGGGTATTCGAGAGCTGGTAACAGGCGTGGGGTCTCGGTGGACGTTAGTAAAAGGAAGAGGTGAGCAGGGGTCCGGCTGACAGGATAGAGCCCTTACAGGAGACTGTTCAATAAGCAAGTCTGACTGGGGCGTTGGTGACAGGAGGGCAATTTTGTAGGTTTCAGTGACAGAAGAGGGTGCTCTGGTGGCCAGTGATGGCAAGGGGTCTACTTAGGGCTTTGACACTTTGGGGAGGATTCTTTGGAGTGACTGCAGGTTCAGGGCTCAATCTGAGGGATGTGACTGGTTTGAGGGGACTGTGTGGGGAGGGGTACTGATGACAACGCGGGAGTTCAGTACTGAGGACAATCATCATTGTTGCGTTGGACCTAAGAATGGGATTTGAAACAAATCCCAGCTCCTTCCCTCATTGACGAATAAATGAATAAATGTTTAAGAAAAGTTATCCTAACTATGCATTTGGGGAGTGTAACATCACACTGATCACAAAGAGACCCTTTAACTCTAATTGCTAGAGGATTTAGAGGTGACTGTCAGACCCAGAGAATTCCCCTGATACCTAGTCATGAGGTGGGTTTCTTTGGCATTCAGCATCACAACCTAAGGGGGGTGTGTGTGTGTGTGTCCTGCCTGACCATATGCCTTCAGGTTCTCCGGTGATGTCATTCCTTTCTTCCTCCAAGACTCACCAGGGCAGTGTGCTCTGGTTCAGCTCTCTGTTTATGAGCTGGTGAATATGTAAGAAGATATTCACTTAATTGGGCACGTGATCCTTGCCGTGCTTGTGATTCTGATGCATCTGAAAGGCTTGTATGTTTGAACATTGTCATTTATCATTTCCTAAGTTGAAATTCCTGATGGATGCTGTGGAATACAGCTTCATTCTACAAGTATTTCTTGTTTTAAGATTGCTTCCTTGTATTTTTATGAAAAATCCTTTGAATTTCATGCCTGGAAATTTTTGCTGTTGCATGTAAGAGCACTGTTCTAAATGTTGGTGAAAAGCAGTAAACAGAACAGACAACACTTCCACTCTTACAGAGTTTGCATTCTAGTGGGACAAAATGAAAAAAAATATATGTTGGGTAATGATAGGTGCTGTTTAGAAAAATAAAGCATACTTGGTGACTAGTGAGTCACCATGATGGTGGGAGCGAATGCTAATTAGATAAAGTGGTTGGCATATTTCTGGGAATAGGAAGGAGTCCCGTGTGACTGGAGCTGAATATATAAGAAGGTGTGCATTAGGAAGTGAGACCAAAGAGATCTAGAAAAGTGGATTGAGCTTTGAATTCCATTTGAAGAACTTTAGATTTTATTTAGAATGAGATGAGAAGGCAGTGGAGGGTTATAAGCAGAAGTGTGACGTGATATGACTTTCCTAGCTTCTGTGTAGACAGTAGATTATAGGGGATTGAGGATGGAAGTAAGGGAAGAGTTAAGAGGCTATTGTGATAATCCAGGTATAAGATTATGTTGGTTTAAACCAAGATAGTATCTGTGGAGGTGATGGGAAGCAGCTGTGTTCTAGATACATTTTGAAGGTAGATCCAACAAAAATTTGCTGATCAATTGAATATGATTCATGAGGAACAAGTCAGGGTTTTGGAATAATTGAGTTGTCATTTACTGGAACAGGTTGGAGCCAGAGGGGTGGGATGTGCAAATCAAGGGTTTGGTTTTGAATATATTAAGTGTAAGATGCCCAAGAGACACATCCAAGTAAAGATGTAGAGTAGGTAGATGGATCTATGAATCTCAGATTCAGGTTAGAAGTATTTAAAGCTATCAAATTAGATGAGATCTGCTAGAAAGTAAGACAGCATATTAAAAAGCAGAGACATTACTTTGCCAACAAAGGCCCGTCTAGTCAAGGCTATGGTTTTTCCAGTGGTCATGTATGGATGTGAGAGTTGGACTATAAAGAAAGCTGAGCACTGAAGAATTGATGCTTTTGAACTGTAGTGTTGGAGAAGACTCTTGAGAGTCCCTTGGACAGCAAGGAGATCCAACCAGTCCATCCTAAAGGAGATCAGTCCTGGGTGTTCATTGGAAGGACTGATGTTGAAGCTGAAACTCCAATATTTTGGCCACCTGATGCAAAGAGCTGACTCATTTGAAAAGACCCTGATGCTGGGAAAGATAGAAGGCAGGAGAAGAAGGGGATGACAGAAGATGAGATGGTTGGATGGCATCAACGACTCAATGGACATGAGTTTGGGTAAACTCCAGGAGTTGGTGATGGACAGGGAGGCCTGGCGTGCTGCAATTCATGGGGTCACAAAGAGTTGGACATGACTGAGTTACTGAACTGAACTGACTAAAGAGAGTGAGTATAAAAATGAAAATAACCTATTTTGCAAATAGAATTAAGCACCGAGGAATGAAGATGGTTGTTAACCCTCTGATAGTGAATCAGTGAAGGAGTTAAAAATTGGACCAAAGACCCCTGCTTCCCTTTACAGAGCTGGTCATTGTGTCCTAGTTCGAAGTATGTGTACATCATCTTACACCTGGAAGAACTTAGTATGCTTCTTAGTGGAGAGATTCGAAGCTCATTAACTTACAAGCATGTTTGTCACCTGATGGTCTCGATGTGCAATGTCTGTCTTCTATCATAACCTACCTTTTTTTTTTTTTTTTTTTTTGCCACATTGAGCGGCATGCAGGAATCTTAGTTCTTAGTCCCCCACCCGCCCCCCAGGGATCCAACCCATGCCCAGTGCACTAGAAGCACGGAGTCCTAACCCCTCAACCACCAGGGACTTCCCTTTACCTACCTTCCTGATGTCTTTTTCCAGTTCACCATTCTAATTGGTTTCTCTGGCTGATGACATTGTCACGTTGGACTGTGGTAAGGGCGCTGTATAGTTTTCCCATATGGGCATGTCTTGACCTCTCTTCTTTGCTAGGATCTCAGCTGTTCTCTTCATCTAAACCCCAATTCTAGGTTATAGTAACTAAACTTATCATGGTAATCATTTTGAAATGTATAGAAATACTGAATCACTATATTGTATAACAGAAACTAACCTAATGTTGTGGTCAATGATTCTTCAAAAACGAACTCATTCAAAAGAGATCAGGTGATTACCCGAGGCAAGGTGGAGGGAGGGGAAAGTTGGATGAAGTCAGTCAGAAGATACAAACTTCCAGTTATAAGATAAATGAGTACTAGGGAGGTAATGTACAACATGATAAATATAATTAACACTGCTTTATGTTGTATATGAAAGAGTAAATGCTAAGAGTTCTCTTCACAGGGGAAAATTTTTTTCTATTTCCTTAATTTTTAATCTATATGAGATGAGAGATGTTCAACAAATTTATTGTGGTAATCATTTCATGAAGCATGTAACTCAAATCATTATGTTGTACACCTTAAACTTATACAGTGCTATATGTCAATTATACTTCAATAAAACTAGGAGAAAAACCCACTTCTAGGTTGCCTTCAAAATAGGAGTATCTATGAGTGGATTTCATTCTGAGCACAAACTTCACACTAACTCGGCACTGCAACGTGATCCTTTAGGGCCTTTTGATGGAGAACTTGGCTGTTGACTACTTAAAAAAAAAAAAAAAAATTCCTTCTGCCATGTTTGAAATACTAGAAAGCAGATGGGATGGGGAGGGGGAAGCATTCAATTAAGTAATCAGTTCAGTCGCTCAGTTGTGTCCGACTCTTTGCGACCCCATGGACTGCAGCACGCCAGGCTTCCCTGTGTAACTTTATCTTTGAGGAGGACCACGGCTTTTCCTAAAATATGTAGCCTAAAGCTTGTGCCCAATCAAGATAGCAAAGTATAGCAGAGCTATACAGTAATTATCTTTTTTTTCCCCTCGAACAGCAGGGAGATAGGTCTGTTTCCGTGTCTGCCCTGCTATGGAGTATAGTGAAAGCGATAGAAAATTTGGAAACAAAGGGACAAGGTTTGGTGTTAACCCGGGACCAAGTGTCTAGGACCACGGCCACATTTGTTTTCTGTTTGCCTCCAACGTACGGTGTGCTGTGATTGATTAGACTTAAGTGTACAATGAACCACACTGGGGATTAATAGATGTGACTATTAATAAATAGTCAACATTTATGAAAAAAACCTTATTTTACAAAAATGTTAACGGCCACGATTTTGACGCACGAAAACGCCCTTTGGGAACGCGCAAGTAAAGCGCGACCACAGTGTACTTGCGGGCCCCGCCCCGTTGGCCCCGCCCCCACGGAAGCCTGCCTGCTTGCTATTGGTCGCTCTCCCTGGGCCGTCGGTTGCCATGGAGACCACGGCTATGGCAACCAGGAGAAGCCATACTAGGACAAGGCTCCGGAACCGCCGAGGGGCCACGACCCCGCGCGCCGCTCATGGCGCTCTATGAGCTCTTCGCGCACCCGGTGGAGCGGGGCTACCGTGCGGGGCTCTGCTCCAAGGCGGCGCTTTTCCTGCTGCTGGCCACCGCGCTCACGTACATTCCGCCACTTCTGGTGGCCTTCCGGAGCCACGGTGAGTCAGCCCCCCGCCCGGGCCGGTGCGCGCCCCGCAGCGCTACGTGGCTTCCGCGCCGCCTCCCTGACCCCGGTCTCTGCGCCCCGCACTCTCGTTACCTCAGGGTTTTGGTTGAAACGGAGCAGTTACGAGGAGCAGCCAACCGTGCGCTTCCAGCACCAGGTGCTGCTCGTGGCCTTACTAGGATCCGAGCCGGGCGGGTTCCTCGCCTGGAGCACGTTCCCCGCCTTCAACCGGCTGCAGGAGGGTCATCTGCGCGTCCCGCTTGTCTCGGTGAGTGCTTCCCGCCTGGGCCCGGCCGCGCAGACGGGGCTGCGGAGGGGATGGGCGGAGGGCGCGGGCGGGCTGGAGGCTCCTGCGCCTGAATCGGGGGGCCCGGTGTGCGGCTGAAGGAGTCACGAACCCCAGACCCGAGCTTCTGTTTCCTTTCCTGGGGGCCTGTTTGTTGGTACATTCGGCTTCTCCAAGCCGTCCCCCACCCCGGTTAAGCTGGCAGCTGCTGTCAGCGTCTCTGTTCTCTGCAGAGTCTCCAGCCCCTGGCATTTCCGTGGGCCTGGCCCTTCCTGAGGGAATGGTGGTCGCAGAGTTTGCTGTGTGAGTTGCGTTGTTCTTCATTCCCTAAGTCGTGTCCGACTCTATGGTGGTGGTGATGGTGGTTTAGTCGCTAAGTCGTGTCTGACCCTTGCGACCCCATGGACTGTGGCCAACCAGGCTCCTCTGTCCATGGGATTCTCCAGGCAAGAATACTGGAGGGGGTTGCCATGCCCTCCTCCAGGGGATCTTCCCGACCCAGGAATCAAACCCAGGTCTCCGGCATTGCAGGCAGATTCTTTACCAACTGAGCTATGAGGGAAGACCCACTCTGCGAGTCCGTAAACTGCAGCACGCAAGGCTTCCCTGTCCTTCACCATCTCCCTGAGTTTGCTCAAACTCATGTGCATTAAGTCAGTGACGCCATCCAACCATCTCATCCTCTGTTCTAGTTAATCACCCCGTTGTGCCTCTCAGTTGTGCGTGCGCCCACTGTCCACAAGGAAAAGGCAGGCAGTTTTAGGAGGACTGACAAGTGGAAGCCAACGGGCTGATTGGTTAACCGACCTCCACAACGTCCTGGCCAGGCCCGCCTCCCTGGGCTCACCTCCTTAGGTGCCGCTCAGTCCTGCTGCTGCCTGGGACTAAATGAAGCATTTTACTGTCCGTCATGTAGTATCTGGTTCAAGTTAAGTGAGTGCTTCCTTTACAGTCACCCCTTTAAACTCACTTTCTGAAAGCATTTTCCTTTGGAAGTAGGAAAATTCTGGATTTCCTTCTTACAAAGTTGAATCTCTTTAGATATCTGAGATGATTGGCCTACATTCAAATTTGTGTAGCTGAAAAAAAAAAAATTCAGACTTTTTTCCCAGTAACTGAATAAAATGGGGAAAAAAATTTAACTGTGACTTGCCATAAATGAATAACCACCAATAAAATATGGTTATGATTACTTTTTATGATTACTTTAATTTTTTTATAATTATAAAAATGCCTGCTCGTTGAAAATAGAGTTACAGGTACATATAAGGACATGAAATTAAAGGCTCAGTTTGGTACATGTATCTAGACTTGTTAATTAACCTTCATTTTAAGGTCTGCTAGGGACTTCCCTGATGGATCAGTGGTAAAAAGTCCGCCTGCCAATGCAGGAGGCATGGGTTTGTTCCAGGGGTCAGGAAGATCCCCTGGAGAAGGAAATAGCAACCCACTCCAGTGTTCTTCTCTGGGAAATCCCATAGACAGAGAAGCCTGGTGGGCTATATAGTACATGCGATTACAGAAGAACCAGACACAACTTAGTGACTAAACAACCAAATATTTCATGATATGGAAAGCTGTAATGGATTTACCAGTTTCCTGTTGGTGGATTTTTTTGTTTTTACTTTTTCACTATTAGAATATTGCAGTGAACAAGATTTTGACTAAATCATACACCTTTAAACATCAAATTGTGAGGAACTGGAAGAGAAGCTGTTTGTTGAAATTGCAAAAATACATAGAAAGCTAAGCAAACAAATAAAATAATTATTAACTCCAGAAAAATAGAAAGGAAAAATAATCAGAGTTATGAATAGGATTTCAGTTCAGTTGCTCAGTTGTGTCCTCCTCTTTGCGACCCCATGAACTGCAGCACGCCAGGCCTCCCTGTCCATCATCAACTCCCGGAGTTTACCCAAACTCATGTCCATTGAGTCGGTGATGCCATCCAACCATCTTATCCTCTGTCATCCCCTTCTCACCTGCCCTCAATCTTTCCCAGCATCGGGGTCTTTTCCAATGAGTCAGTTCTTTGCATCAGGTGGCCAAAGTATTGGAGTTTCAGCTTCAACATCAGTCCTTCCAGTGAACACCCAGGACTGATCTCCTTTAGGATGGACTGGTTGGATCTCCTTGCAGTCCAGGGGACTCTCAAGAGTCTTCTCCAACACCACAGTTCAAAAGCATCAATTCTTCAGCACTCAGCTTTCTTTATAGTCCAACTCTCACATCCATACATGACTACTGGAAAAACCATAGCCTTGACTAGATAGACCTTTGTTGGCAAAGTAATGTCTCTGGGTTTTAATATGAATAGGATTTACATAATCATAATTAGGTGAACACTAAATGTTGACTAACCAAAAGAAGAGTTTAACTCTTCTGGGGGTGTGGGCTAGGAAGAGGCAAAGAAAATTAAATCATCCCTCTCTGTGGGAAGACAATAGAGGATGCCTGAAACAGAAATTGAGAAGTGCCAATATGAATGTTATTTAAAGACATGAAGGTACATTTCTAAATAATAAGATAAATGGGGTGAATTTATTTGCTGTGTGGGTGGAAGCCTCCTGGGTTTTTTAACAAACATTGTTGAACATTTTGATCCTGTAAAAGATCAGGTCCTTTAAATTTATTTAAAAAATAGAACTGGAATACAGACAAATTTCTTTCAGCAGCTCCTCCATAATCTTCACACATTGCCCATTCTCATTTGAGGTTCTAATGCCTCTGGGGAAGGTGACTGTTGATGTGAGACCAGCATCAAGGTATGCTTCCTTTTCCCTGTAAACCCACGGTTTCTTTTCCAACAGTAGAAGCAAAGGTTGTTTTTGTTTGTATTGTAAACACAGAAAAAATTAACGTGTTAGTTTTACTCTAGGGTAGCTTTCCCTGTCTTTTAAACTTTGGGTAGAAATTTTTTTTCTTTACATTTGTGTATTCCTATTTATCATATTCTTCTGGGTACTTGAGTTTAAGAAATAATCATGAAAACTTAAAATAGTCATGAAAAAAGGGATACAGCATTAGGTTTCATTTATGTATTCTTTTCACTTGTTTGTCCACCATAAACTGGTTTGGCTCCCCAGTTGGATTACTAGTTAGCTCTTATCTCTGTGACCAGAAGCCACTCCCTTGAGAGCACTGCCCACCAGGCCCCTACTTCTGGTGTGTGTGTGTTGCAATTTTATGAAGCCAAGACTACTACTTATTTTTATGGTACCCAGAGCTATCAATACTCTTTAGTACTGAGTAATTTTGCACCATAAAACATAAAGCCAAAGTTCCTTTATCTTAGTCTTTTCCCCTGTCCATTCCAAGCCTGTATCTGTAAGTAAATTATGACCTTGTAATTTGCAATCTTTCACAGTAAATTATTTGCTTCCTTCATGATTGACCTCTTGGTTTGAAAATAGTTTGAAATCATGAGATACAAGTAAATGAGTTAGAAGATATAAAGGAAGTACAGGAAAAAAAGTAAGTAAAAATTCTAGGAGAAAAAGAATAACACAAGTCTACCAGATATTAAACTACACCTTAAAGGTCTAATAAATAAAGTAGTGTGGTTTGTAGACTTGTATAAAATACGGAAATGAACCCAAATATGACTAAGGTGGCATTTATATATATATATATATATTTATTTATTTATTTATTTGGTAGTGCCAGGCCTTAGTTGTAGCATGTGGGATCTGTTTCCATGACCAGGGATTGAACCCAGGCGCCTCTGCATTGGAAGCCTGGAGTCTTAGCCACTGGGACCACCAGGGAAGTCCCCTAAGGTGGCATTTTAAATCAGTGTGTAAAGATGAAGCTAGTCCTCAGAGACTGTATAGCAGAATTAAAGTCCAGACCAAAATTAAATTTAAAATATGAAATCACAAAACTACTGAAACAAACGAGTGAAAACTTTTAGATTTCTGAGTATGACATAAAATCTAGAAGGCATAAAAGAAACTTTTTTGATAAATGCAAGTATATAAAAAATAATTTTAAAACCTGTTGGCCTGGTGAAAACCAAAAGCAAAGTCAAAACACAAATGACAACTAGGGAAAAAAGTTTTACTATTTGTTTCACTTGTAAAGGGCTAATTTTCCTAACATAAAGTGCCTCAGTTCAATTCAGTTGCTCAGTCGTATCTGACCCTTTTCAGCCCTATGGACTCCAGCATGCCAGGCTTCCCTGTCCATCACCAGCTCCCAGAGCTTGCTCAGACTCATGTCCATAGAGTCAATGATGCCATCCAACCATCTTATCCTCTGTCATCTCCTTCTCCTCTTGCCTTCAATCTTTCCCAGCATCAGAATCTTTTCCAGGGAGTCAGCTCTTCGCATCAGGTGGCCAAAGTATTGGAGCATCAGCTTAAGCATCATTCCTTCCAATGAATATTCAGGACTGATTTCCTTTAGGATTGACTGGTTTGATCTTCTTGCAGTCCAAGGGACTCTCAAGAGTTTCCTCCAACACCACAGTTCAAAAACATCAATTCTTAAGCACCCAGCTTTCTTTATAGTCCAACTCTCACATCCATACATGACTACTGGAAAAACCATAGTTTTGACTAGACAGACCTTGTTGGCAAAGTAATGTCTCTGCTTTTTAATATGCTGTCTAGGTTGGTCATAGCTTTTCTTCCAAGGGGCAAGCATCTTTTAATTTCATGGCTGCAGTCTCCATCTGAGATGATTTTGGAGCCCAAGAAAATAAAGTGTGCCACTGTTTCCATTGTTTCCCCATCTATTTGCCATGAAGTGATGGGACCAGATGCCATGACCTTTGTTTTTTGAATGTTGAGTTTTAAGCCAGCTTTTTAACTCTGACCAACTGCCTGGTTTTGAAAATGGGTAAAGAATATGGACAGTTCATAGAAGATGAAACATGCCACTGGATAAAAAAATCTTATACACAACCTAAAAGTTGACAGTTATAATTTACAACAGGTATACTGAGGACTTCAAGCCCGGGAGGCTGCATCTCAAGTAACCCTGAGGAAACTGCTCAGAGGAGGTGAGGGAGGAGCTAGGATATTTAGGATAATTTGCAACAAAGGGCAAGTAGTAGAAACAAAGAGAAAGAAAGTGAAGTTGCTCAGTCTTGTCCGACTCTTTTCAACCGCATGGACTGACTCAGTCCATGGAATTTTCCAGGCAAGAGTACTAGAGTGAGTTGCCACCGCCTTCTCCAAGGGATCTTCCCAACTCAGGGATCGAACCTCCATTGCAGGCAGATGCTTTACCTTCTGAGCCACCAGGGAAGATCTTGAATAAAGGAGAACTAGATCTCAAGTTAAGAATTTAAGGCCTTGCTATGTATGGGGAAATGCAAGAATTAGGGCTCAGTGGAATCAGTCCTTGGATATGTACCTCACTTATCTGGGGCCAGTATTCTGTGTTTTCACATCCCGAGTTTCCTCAGGGCTCACCTTCCATGGTGGCTGTAATAGCTCAGGACTGTGAGATCCTGTGTTTACTGATATAGCAAGCAATATTCCATTTCTCCACACACAACTCTTAAACATATGAAATCACACTCATAATTAGGGAGATGCAAATTAAGGATAGTTGAGATATCTTTTTTTTAATCTATCAAATAGGCAAAAATTAAGGTTTCCTAGCACCATGGGCAAGCTGCATGCAAGCACTCCTGTATATCACTGGTGGGAGTGTAGATTGTAGAGCATCTTGGAGAAACTGATTGTCCATATTTGTCAAAATCACCAATTCATGTGCCCATTTTTACTTCTAGTAAGGTATCTTAAGGTTTGTGCACACATATGAAATGACATTTGAAAAAAGGTGCTCGTTGCAGCATTGTCTGTAATATCAAAAGATGGCAAGCAACTTATATAGTAATAGAAGACTCATTTTAAAAATTGTGTTACATCTACCTAGTGGAACAGATAGCTTTCTTTTTGAATAAAGTTAGATTTATATATACAGGGTGCTTAGTTGCTCAGTCATGTCCGACTCTTTGCTACCCCATGGACTGTAGCCCACCAAGCTCCTCTGTCCATGGAGATTCTCCAGGCAAGAGTACTAGAGTGGGTTGCCGTGCCCAAATCCAGGGGATCTTCCCAACCCAGAGATTGAACCCAAGTCTCCCAAATTGCAGGCAGATTCTATACAATCCAAGCCACCAGGGAAGCCCAAGAATGCTGGAGTGGGTAGCCTATCCCTTCTCCAGGGGAACTTCCTAACCCAGGAATCAAACTGGGGTCTCGTGCATTGCAGGCAGATTCTTTACCAGCTGAGCTACCAGGGAAGCCTGGATTTATATATACTGATACAGAATTACTCCAAAAGAAATTTGTTAGTATCAAAAACAAAAATTGTATATAATATGCTTCCATTTGTATAAAAATAGAAAATATATATATGAATGTGTATATTTACATATTCATACATGCCTGCTTCTGCTATCTCTGGAAGAATTCAAAAGAAGCTGACAACATTGATTGCTCTGGGGGAGGAACTTAGATTCAGTGGGAGAGAAATCTTTTCACTAAATGGCCTTTTGTTCCATGGAAATGTAATATATATTGAAGATTTTTAAATTACTGATAAAGTGACAATTTATAAAGGAAAAATTTAGAAAGTGCCTTGTTAAACAAAAGCAAACCAAAAAGCAGTAAAAAAGCATTTAAAAGCAGATAAGTATATAAAGTGGCAGTTACTTAGGAAAATAGTTTGCAGTTCCTCACAAAGTTAAACATAGTTACCATGTGTCCCAGCATCCCTAGGAAGTTGTGTACCTCAGAACTGAGGACAGTCTACACAGAAACTTGTGCACAAATATTCATAGTAGCCTCATTGATAATAACATTTTTTTTTTTTTAAAGTGGAAACAACTCACATACCCATCAGTGAGTGAGTGGACAACAAAATGTGTTATAGCCATACAATAGATCCCTCAACCACAAAACGGAATGGAGTCATGATACAGGCTACAATATGGGTGAACTTTCTTTACTCAGGGAAAGAATCCAGCCACAAGACAGTACGTATTGTAGGATTCCATTTCGATGAAGTGTCCAGAATAGACAAATCTGTAGAGACAGAGGTAGCTTAAGGATTCGGGAACATGGGGAATTAATTGGCACAGAGGAGAGACAGAGAAAGTGACTGCTAATGAGTATGTGACTACTTTTTGGGCTGATAGAAGGTTTTGAAATTGGAGTTAGTGGTGATAAGTCACCCAACTTTGTGAATATACTAAAATCTACTGAATTGTATTGATAGGAAAAGGGTGAATTTTATGATATATGAATTATGTCTCAGTTTTTTTTAAAGTGGGTAGGCAAAACCCTGGTAATGTGCTTACAAACCATAGCAATAAAAATTGATATACGTTTACTGTGCCTCTGGCATAAGCTAAGCATTTTATCATTAGGTAACACATTTAAATTTGTCTACGTAGTACTTGGCCTTTAACAAGTACTTAGTAAAGTGTTAGCCATTAATTTTTTTTTACATATTACATTATCTCTGAAGCTCACAGGCACCTTTTGAGGTAGAGGCTATACCCCTGTTTTACAGATGAGAAGAATGAGACTCAGAGAATTGACATAATTTCTGGCTCTCAAGTGAGCAGTCAGGACTACAGCTCATATTTCATATCTTGTTCCCTATCTTGGACTCTTGTTCCATATCTTGGACTCTTCACCCTTAGTGCAGCAAAATGCTTTTCTGACTCTGAAGATAAAGGTAGACTGACTACAGCCTGTCCAAGAAAGTGCCAAAAAGTGTAAGAAGCAGTGGTTTTAGATCAAAGTTTTGACCAAATGCTTGAAGGTGGCTTTGCAATTGATAACTTGGGAAAATGCCTTGGAAGTCACGAATGGTCAGTTCACCTTGCTTTGCTTCTGTTTTGGTCAGTTCACCTTGGACAGCATCTTAATGCTTTTCACGCTTGAGAGAAGAAAAAAAGCACAGAATGACCTGTTTCCCTCAACGGGCCTGACTTGGTTCTTTAAGCATCTGTGACCCTGAGAATGTGGGGCTGAAGGCTGTAGGAGGGTGCAGGGAGATGAGCGGAGAGGACTGGGTGTCAGACATGTTTTTGCACGTCTCTGAAATCAGAGTGTGTCTGCCTGACAGTGGCATCGTACAGTAGCTATTGACCGGCTTGTCAGCTGAAGACAGGCTTGTCTGGGCTTCTTTGCCTGCGCTTGCGCAAACATCAGATGTGCCAGCACCAAAACTGGTAGAAGGGACATGAGCAACTTGAAAGAAAGCCCCGGAGGGACTTCCCTGGCGGTCCAGTGGTTAAGAATCCCCCTCTCAGTGCAGGGATGAGAGTTGGATCTGTGGTCGGGAAACTAAGATCCTGCACGTAGGGGACAGCAACTGAGCCCCCGAGCCACAAGTACTGAGCCCTTGTGCTGCAACTGAAGACCCTGCATACCATGACTAAGACATGGTGCAGCCAAAAACAAATAACAGAAGAAGTGTTCTAAAAAAGAAACAATAATAAAACATTTAACCCTAAGAACCAAATGAGAGGCAAGTAAGGGAAAGTTCAAGAGGCCCTTTAAAGTAGGACAGTTCCACATAATTGGAAAGCCTGCTTTAGAACTCAGACCAGTGGATTTTATTTCCCTTTGTGAATGTTTTTGTAGATGGTCTAACACCAGTGTGCTGCATGGTACAAAGGACAAAACTGCTTAGAGAAGTATGGATAATACTGAGTCAAAAAATGATTCGAAAGAATCAAAATGTAGAGAAGTTTTAAGAATCCCTGGATCAGTTTATTTTACATATATTTTTCTATGTACATAAATATGATATATTAATATGCCTAGATCTAAAAGCTCTTCCAATGAGTATAAAATGAATTCCCTGAGTGATTAGAAAGCACTATGTCTCACAGTAGTTTAACTAGGAAGTATTTTTGCTTTCTTGAGCGAAGTTGCTCCAATCGTGTCTTGACTCTTTGTGACCCTGTGGACTGAAGCCTCTCAGGCTCCTCTGTCCCTGGGATTGATTCTCCAGGCAAGAATACTGGAGTGGGTTGACATGCCCTTCTCCATACCCTTAGATTCATTGAAGTATAGGTAGCAAGGATTTTAGAAGTCTAGGAGACATGGAGTAGCGGTTCCCACTTTGCTGGAGAGCCAAAGACTGGTGTCAAAGAGCATTTTCAGTATAAAAAGAAAAAGTGGGACACCCCAATGATGACAAGTATATGGTAAAGTGGACACAGGTATAAACTAGGAAACTAAAGAAAAGAATATGACTCCAAAGAATAAAAGGTATGGGACTTCCCTGGTGGTCCAGTGGTTGAAGGTCCGCCTGCCAATGCAGGAGACATGGATTCGATCCCTGGTCTGGGAGGATCCCATGTGCTGTGGGGCAACTAAGCTCTTGTACTGCAACGACTGGAGCCCTTACATCTGGAGCCCTTGCTCTGCAATGAGAGAAACCACCACAATGAGAAGCTCGTGCACTGCAACTAGAGAGTAGCCCCTGCTCGCTGCAACTAGAGAAAGCTTGTGCCTAGCAAAACCCAGAGCAACCCAAAAGTAAGTAAATAATTTTTTTAAAAAAAGAACAAAAGGTATGAAAATAAGCAGGAGCCAAATAAAATTCCAACAAACTATCAAACAGTGTAGAATCCCTGATGAGGAAAAAATGTTCCAAGTCAGGGCGCTCTGAAAACAATGGCACTCGTAGATTTACAGCTGCGCTTACACTCAGATGCTTTGCTGGCTATGCGGTCTTGTCTCAGCTCCCAACCCACCCCTCTCCTTTGTGGCACTCATGTTGAGATACCGAAACCCACATTCTCCTCTGACAAATGGCTGCCTGTTAGGTTCTGCCAGTAGGAGGCATGGTAAGCTTTGTTCTGGGAGTGGCAGAAAACCAGAAATTGCAACCAGGGTGAAGAACCATCATAGGCTTGAAGCAAACAGCAGGCGTACATCCTTCCTCCAGCCTTACTGACTGGCTCCATGGGTTCTCCCTCCAAGCTCCAAAGGCATCAGCCCTCCCTTTTTGAGGTCTTGAGGCATCCCAGCTCCTTGAGGCGTCCCAGCCTCTTCCTTTTCTTCTCCAGCCCTAGGCAGTCATCCTGCAAAAAGTGTCCCTTTTTTTGCCTTTTTTCTCCCACTAATGCCTATGTTATCAAATACTAAATTCCCCTGTTAAAAATAGCTTGATTTTGTTTTTTTCTTTCTGTTTGGACCCTGATCGATACATTTGGACTGATTGGCATTGACTAGATCCAGCAGTGCCTGCCTGTATTTATCCTATCTAGTATGTTAGTATTGGTTTCACAGATATCTGTAGAGGATTAACCTGTTTTAACCCCAGAAATCTTTGAAATTAGCGTTCTTATTGGCTGTTATAGAATCAGGAGTCAGCAAACATAAGTCCCAACCCCAGTTGCGTCATTGGGTTCCATACCTTGTTTGGACCTCAGTGTAGTTATAGAAAGAGTATGATAGTACCTACCTCTCTAATTATTGCTAGTTATTATTAGTAATAAAACTTCTTGGATATGCAGAGGAATGAGACAGGACAATCTGTGGATATAAAGATTGCCCCAAGTTCACATATACCTTATAGAAACAGGGGGATGGTGAATTCTCTTAGCCAGACACATCCATTGGATTTTAGTTACTAATCTTGAACGTGTGTTAAACAAGTATTAGCTGTTTGAATACCTACCTTTGTAGCCGTTGGATTTTGTATTAAGCTTCATTTAAAGTAAATGGAATTAGGATTTCCCTCATGGCTCAGTAGTAAAGAATCCACCTGCCGATGCAGGAGACACAGGTTCAATCCCTGGTCTGGGAAGATCCCACATGCTGCAGGGCAGCTAAGCCCGGGCTCCACAAATATCAGTCTGTGCTCTAGAGCCTGGGAACCACAACGCTGAAGCCCGAATGCTCTAGAGCCTGTGCTGTGCAACAAGAGAAGCCACTGCAAGGAGAAGCCCACGCTCTGCAACTAGAGTAGCCCCCACTCACTGAAGCTAGAGGAAAGCTCGCAAAGCAACGAAGGCCCAGCACAGCTAAATAAATAAATACAATTTTTTTAAAAAGTAGGTGGAATTAAATGACTGATCCCATCCGTGGTCCAGGTGATAGCACAGCAATGTAACCCACCTTACCAGCCTCAGGGGAGTGGGAGTCTTACTTGGTGACAGGTCCTCTGTGAGGAGGGCATGGCAATCCACTCCAGTATTCTTGGCTGAGAATCCCATGGACAAAGGAGCCTGGCGGACTACAGTCCATGGGGTTGAAGAGTTTTACATGACTGAAGCACCTTGGCACGCATGCAGCTCTGTGGGAGAGGCATCATTTGCACGCTCACTCATCGCCATGGCCCTGTATCAGCCTCGTCTTTCACTGTCTCCAGCTCATGAACTCTGCTCAGCTCCACTGGCCTCATCTCAGCCTCGTAAACGCTGACCCACTTTCAGCCAGAGCACGTGCATTTTGTTAGCCTGGGTTAGTCTTCCTCGAGATGTTTCTGTACCTCATCACCTCACTTCATCTGACTTCTCGGACAGTCAGGTATTCCTGAATACCTTCTATATAAATTTCTGTTAAATTCCACCCTGACCATTCTCTGATTTTAGCTTGCTTCACGTTTCCCTGTGGCATTTAGCACTGCCTGACGTCAGCACATTGTTTACTGACTTACTCTGCCTCCCTGGCTGGGAATGGAAGCTCCACTGTGGTGGGGACTTTGTCCATTTTGTTTGCCACTCTGTTCCCAGAACCTGAGGCAATGCCTGGCACCTCTGGGACATAGTAGGCCCTCAGGAAATATTTGACAGGTTAGAGCAGATTTAACAAGCAGACACCAATTATGGTGCTGTACCAGATCTCTGCCCTCTGTGAACCTGGAGTAAAAGCATGCTGGTTGTTTTGCAAAAAGATCTTTCGTAACCAACATCTGCTCCTTGAGTTTAAGTCTGGACATTTAGCCCTGGAAACAGGACCAGATTTGAAGTCAGATATGTGGCTTCATATCCTGTCTTTACCAATACTAGCTGTACTCCATAAATCCTTTAATCTCCCTGAGACTTGATTTTCTCATATATGCAATGGGAATAGTAGTTGCTCTGCTTACCTTTGACTGATTGTAAAGATCAAATGAAATGTGTCTCTCCTTCTGGGACTCTGAGAGTCCAGATTCTTCTGGCGTTTCCCTCCTGACCACTGTCCTTCCTCTCTCGAAAGCTGTTGATCTTTGTCTTCCTTTATGACCCTCAAGATCCAGAAAAGCTATGGATCTACCACAGAGAGGTAACCTGACTTTGTCTTCCAAGTCTTCCCAGATATCAGCTGAAAAAAAAAATGCTCAGGAAGACAAGGCAGCCTCTTTTCCATCCTACTCATAATTGCTGATACATAATTGCCTCGGTAACCTGATCATCAGCCCTGGTAACAGATATCCCTGTGCTGCACCTGCAAAGCCGACGGAACGAGACAGAGAAAATAGTATCCAACAGAAGAGAGAGGGTAGACTTCTCTATAGCAAGGCCCAGGATAAGGACATTATTGTCTAGAAGGAAAGAAATGATTGAAAGGTTCTGAAAACTGAGATAACTCCATCTCAAGCGACCTTATTATCCTGAAAAAGAACAAATAATCTCTTCCCCCACATAAAGGTATGGAGGAGAACCACATGACTCAGTAGATGGGGAATCAGGGAGGAATATGCTGATACAACATCGAGGAGTCCTTCTGGGAGCCTACAGAAGGGATCAGTTGTAACAGCGAGGTCCAGAGTTGCGCCACGGAATCATGTCCCCAGTGATCACATCTCAGTGACCGTCTCTCCTGCTCGTCCTCTTAGGGTCACTGTGAGGCAAGACTGGATTCTGGCGGTTTTTATGAGCTGTAATCTGTCTTTCTCCCTCCTTGGATCTCTGTTCTCAACTGCTTTCATGTCACTAATTTATAAAGCATCTATGGAGTCTTCGGAGAAGGAGATGGCACCCCACTCCAGTACTCTTGCCTGGAAAATCCCATGGATGGAGGAGCCTGGTAGGCTGCAGTCCATGGGGTCGCGAAGAGTCGACATGACTGTGCGACTTCACTTTCACTTTTCACTTTCATGCATTGGAGAAGGAAATGGCAACCCACTCCAGTGCTCTTGCCTGGAGAATCCCAGGGACGGGGGAGCCTGGTGGGCTGCCGTCTATGGGGTCGCACAGAGTCAGACACGACTGAAGCGACTTAGCAGCAGCAGCAGCATGGAGTCTTACTGCCTTAGTGATTTTACTTAGCTTTCTTTTTCATTGTACTGATTGGTACTAAAAGATACACCATATTTTAAAGCCCTGACATCAATCCAACGTTGAGAATCTGAAGCAAAGACATCGTGGTTAAGGAACATATAAACAGCCTGGTGTTTTTCTGCAAGTCTGTTTGGGAGATGCAGAATGACTGGGATTTTTTCCAAACCTGTTCTTAGGTGCTATTTAAACCTTCCCTATAAATTCAGGCATGTTTCTTAAAAGGAAAGAAAACACCAGCAACAAAACAAAAAAGGTCAAATGAGACAACTGAAAAAGAATAATACAGCCAGATGTTACATTGCTTTTATTGCCGCTTCCAGGTCCCAGCCAGTTTGGCCCTAGAGTGTTTAGAAGTACAAGTGTGCACTTCAGGGGCCATGTCTCTTTCCCCAGTATTGATCCACCTATAACTATCTAATGTTCTCTTTTTTCTTTCGGTGAGAGATACAATGCCTGTGTGTGGCAGAATCACTGTGTATGTCCAACATACTCCATGCCGTGGAGTCCTCCTGGACTTATTAAGGACCAGGGTCATCAGCCTTTTTTGGATTTCCTAGGCTAGAGAAGAAGACAGGAACCAGGATGGGAAAATGGACATGTTGCATTTTAAACTGGAGCTTCCCCTGCAGTCCACAGAGCAGGTTCTAGGTGTGCAGCTCATCTTGACTTTCTCCTACCAACTACATGTGAGTTATCTCCTTTTTGTCTTTCTTTTTTTCATAGTTTTTTTTTTTAAACTATTTATTTATGTTTTGGCTGTGCTGGGTCTTCATTGCTGCGTGTGGGGTTTCTTTAGCTGTGGTGAGCGGGGGCCACTCTTCCTCGCGGCTTCCTTGATTTGGAGCACAGCTCTGGCTTTAGTTGCTCTGCAGCATGTGGAATCTTCTGGACCAGGGATCGAACCTGTGTCCCCTGTATTGGCAGGCAGTCTTATCTACTGCACCACCAAGGAAGTCCTCCCTTTTGTCTTTCAATAGAACAGAGCCCCCCTTTCTGATTTCTGGGAAAACTCACACTGCAGAAGACTCTTTGCAGAAGTGTCATTTAGGATTTAGCTGCCAAAGTTAAATTTGAATGTTTTTCCTGGAGGTCACATTAATTTCCATGAGCTATTAAGAGCTCCAAGGGTTCTGGGCAGAGCGCTTCCTGCATGGCTAAGCTCGGCACTAGGGGGATGCCTTAGGCTTCAACCACAGATGGGTGATGCTCAGAACCCGGAACCATTCGGATCTGACTGAAATTGATATGGTGTCTCTTTGTAATGATTTCAGAGGATGTCGACATTCGTGATGCAGAGCATGGCATTTCTCCAATCCTCCTTCGCTGTTCCGGGGTCCCAGTTATATGTGAACGGAGACCTGAGGCTGCAGCAGAAGCAGCCCCTCAGCTACGGTGGCCTAGACGTCCGGTACAACGTAGGGACGCTTCACTCTGCCCGTCTCTTTTGCTTCTGTATTGTATTGTTTATCAAGTGCCTTGAAGAGGGGGCAAGTAACATTGGAAATAGCACTTCTCTGTGAGTGGCACAGAAAAGGATCTCTGAGGAATTCTTTCCGTGAATCCTTTCGAAATATGGAGACAGATATCCCTGTTTACATCTTCAAAAAAGAGGGAGAAGAATCTTTGTCTTTATCTAAGAACTGAATTGTTTGTAGTTTTGGGGTTTGCACGCACACACACACAGTGTATTCCACGTGATCTTTCTTTGCTAAGCTTATAACATAGGCCAGCCCCGAGGTAAGAGGTTTAACTGCATCGTCTCATCCAGTCATCACACAGCCTCATGAGGCGCCTCTGGTGCCGTTCCCTGCTCTCCAGCTGCTTGTCCTGTCTCTGTCCCCCTTGCTCCTTTCTAGCACCGGGGTCCATTTTGCTGCTCCTCAAACCTACGAAGCAGCTCCTGCCTCAGGGGCTTTGCACTTACCTCTTCCTCTACCGAGTATCCACGTCGCTTACCCTACTGCTCCGTCTGGACGCTGTTCAAAGCTCCTGAGCACAGTCCTTGCTTGACACGCTTCTAAAAAACATCCACCTGTCCCTCCAGCATCGCTCACCCAGGTTTACTCTTCTTACCTTCACCTGAAATATGAAAAGGAGGTTTCCAGTTTGTTCATTTGCCATCTCCCTCAGCGGTAAAGGGGCTTCCCTTGTGGCTCAGCTGTAAAGAATCCGCCTGCGCTGCGGGAGACCGGGGTTCGATCCCTGGGTTGGGAAGATCCCCTGGAGAAGGGAACGGCTACCCACTCCAGTACTCTGGCCTGGAGAATCCATGGACTGTATAGTCCATGGGGTCCAAAGAGTCGGACACGACTTTCACTTTCAGCGGTGAAAGCCCTGCTGTCTTCTGTGTTCTCTCGATCCAGCCCTTAAAACAGTGCCTGCCCATAGTAAGCACTCAGAATTGATGAGAGAATGAACTCTCATTTCACACATGAGAAAACTGGAGCCTACAGGGATTGATTAATTTTCCCAAAGCCCACAGAGCCATGAACAGTCTATCTGAGACTAGGACTCATGCATCCCATCACTAATCGCAAACCTTTATATTATCACAAGGAGGCCCATATAATTTGGGCTACTTTTGAAACTTAATAGGAAATGTTACCACTTATTATAACCAGGACTGTCCCAGATAAACTGGGATTCATGGTTACCATAACCATAACTATTATCAACATACTATTTTTTTTAAGGAGGGACTATAAAATATACATTTAATGTGCTGTGCTGTGCTTAGTCGCTCAGTC
This sequence comes from Bubalus bubalis, assembly GCF_019923935.1. Taxonomy (NCBI): domain Eukaryota; kingdom Metazoa; phylum Chordata; class Mammalia; order Artiodactyla; family Bovidae; genus Bubalus; species Bubalus bubalis. The sequence goes on along the minus strand of NC_059174.1, from coordinate 2,569,571 downwards.
TTGTCCGACTCTTTCCAACCCCATGGACTGTAGCCCACCAGGCTCCTCTGTCCATGGGAAGTCTCCAGGCAAGAATACTGGAGTGGGTTGCAATGCCCTCCTCCAAAGGATCTTCCCAACCCAGGGATCAAACCCAGCTCTGCACATATTGCAGGCGGATTCTTTACCATCTGAGCTACCAGGGAAGCCCATGTTAGATTATGTCAGGAATGTGATGCTAGAGAACAGCTCTTTCTCGTCTTCAAAGGGTTATGTGCTTATTACTGTAAGCACTTTATCCTCTTTCCATTTCTGCATTTCGAAGAGATCAATTAGGGAGCATCCAGACAAAAGCAAGAAAAAAGACAAAGGGGTTGAAAATGTAGTCTCTTAGAAAAAATGAGAAGACTCATTTCTCCCATTGGAATAGAGAGGGGAATTATATAAGTAGCTTTAAAATCTGTGAAAGATGGATATTGACCCCTTGTTTCCTTCCCTCCAGAAAGAAAGACTGAAAGTAAATGACTTAAGTTGTTTCAAAAGAGCTCATTCATTTTTGAAGAAAATATTATCAATGCTGGAATAGGCCCCCAAGCGCAAGAGGGTGGTCTCTGAGATCAGCCTGGGTGGGAAGAGGGTAGAAAAACCAAGAGTGCATGTCGCTTGTGTGCTCACACCACGCCCTCCCGCGCGTCCAGGTGTCTGTCATCAACGGGACCAGTCCGTTTGCCAGTGACTACGACCTCACCCGCATTGTTGCTGCCTATCAGGAAAGGAACGGTGAGTTGTGTGGACAGCTCATCCATCTGCTTCTCAAGGACTTTGCAGGTTAATGAGAGTATTGGAGAGAAACAGAATTAGAGCCCTTGTCATATGAAAATGTCGAAACCAGTGAATGCTCAGCTATGGAAGGTGAACAGGTTGCTCAGAATTTGTTCTTTTCCTCCTGATCCAGAGACCTACACCCTAACTTATCCCCTGCACTGCTCCTCTGGTCCAGCAGGTTGGTGCCAATTCACTGCCGTATTTGTCCCACCACTGATTTGGTGGGTTTATGTGTATAGATATGTGAGTTGCTTCCCACACCACACCTGTAAGAAAAGCCCAAGACAAGTTGCTCTCCGTAGTGTTCAGATGGAAACAGGGAACCTGAGTGACTCACCGCATGTCAGCAGCTGAAGAAGAAGAAAGCACCCAGGATTCTGGCTGAAAGGCAGAGGGTGCCCAGGGCTTCCAAGAGGCAAGACCGTCAGGTCGTCCCTGAGTGTGCGCTTGACTCAGCATATCTGGCTGCTTGGTGGTCTGAGGTTTCCTCTAAAGGAATCTAAAGCATTGCTTGGAAACCAGACATCATAGATAGGATACACAGACATTTAGTAAGTCAGGGGACCACAATTCCAGTATTTCTTTCTGGTTTTATGTAATACATGAGCAGCTTTATTCCAAAAATCAAGGAATTTTAGAACATGACTTAAAAACATTTATCTGCAAATCAGCTTTTCTTCCTTAATTCCTTCCAGTCATTGTCCATATGCAGAGTTTTTATACAGCTCCTGTCACAGTTTAGAGACAGTTTTTTGTCTTCTGTACTTTGTAATATAAATCTTTCCCCCACACGGCTAGAAAGTTTTCATTGGTTTTCTTTTTAGAGGTAGCATAGTATTCCTTTGCTTAGCCATTCATTTGCTTAGACACTTGTAGAACACAGTTTTTAACATCCTTTGACAAGTGTTTTAACAAATACTATGTGAGCAGCTTTGAACATTGAATTTGTCTTTTGAATTATTTTTTTGGAATGTGTTCTGAAGTGCAGAGTTGGCCTGAGAGGTCAGAGTATGTTACAGCCCTCAATATTTTACTGCCAAAGAGAGCATTCACGGATTAGCTCCTCACTGTGTTGCAGTAACCACCATCCTGACTGACCCCAGCCCCATCTGGCTGGTGGGAAGGGCGGCAGAAGCACCATTTGTGGTTAATGCAGTCATCCGATACCCCGTGGAAGTCATTTCATATCCTTTCTGTTAAAGGGCCAACAGTAGCTGGGTTTCAAAAAAGAAAAGAAGGATTCCTCAGATGTCTCAAGAGGGAACAGATGTGGGAAGCCTCAGACTGGAAATTGCTGCAGTGGTAGTCCCCCACAAATGACTCTGTCTGTCTGCAGTTCATACGGGAAAAAAATATTCATTTCCTGTTCATATGTCCTTTTGAGCAATTCTTCTAGGTCAGAATCATACATATTTATATCTTAATAATCTTTGATTGTCTCTTTTATCTTAAGGGTATTTGAAACATTTTTTGTGATTTTCTGTATAAACTAACCCTTTGGTGTAACATGTATGTAGCAAATGTCATCTGTGACTCCTTAACTGTTTGTACTTATCTACCAGGATTCTGGGAAATGATAAAGTTTGCCTGGATCCAGTATGTCAGTATCCTACTTATCTTCCTGTGGGCGTTTGAAAGAATCAAAAGATTTGTGTTCCAAAATCAGGTGGTGACCACAATCCCTGTAACAGCTATGCCCCAGGGAGAACTGTATAAGGAGCATTTATCATAAGAAGACCCTTTCTGAAAACTCTAAGCAAGACCGTGGCCACCTCGATGTTGTCTTCTGAGAACTGCCGTCTTACGAAATTTCTGAAAAGAGTCCGTGGACACTTGCCCCTGTGTGTGCTTTTCCCATCAGAGACAAAGAACAATCCTTTCTAATTTTCCTCTACACAAATTCTATATCTTAGAAGCATCTGCAGAGATAATCAGGGACTAGTTTGTAGAAATGTTTCTGAGGGTTCCTGAAGGCTATAATTTGCTTTTGTTTTTGTTTTTCGCCTCAGACTTGGATCTCGGGAGGAAACTACAGTCAGTTCAGACAGCTTGGAAAGAATCCCATCTCTGGTGAAGCAAAGACTTTTCCTCTCTTGAACTGAGAAGCATGCCGTGTATTTCTTCCCCCTGTTGTAAACCAGGTTTTCCTCTTTGCAGGGCTCTCTGGGGATAGATACGCAATCATCAGCACTTTCCACTCCTGGGCGTCTAAATTTCCACTCAGCACTGGTTTCTAGAACTGAGAGGCCTTTAACCAGCGGTCTGGAGGGGGAGAGGGGAGCGCTCGGAGCACGTGTGCGCGCAGGCGGGCGCCGTGAGGACACGCGGCCCGGCGTCCACCTGCCGCATCGAACAGACGGGGGTCTGTGGCAGCCCCGCCGAGCAGCCCTTGATCCCGCCCGCCGGGGCCGGCGTTTGGCCTCGGGCTGAGCCCTGGAATAGCAGGCCGCGGGTCAGCAGGGCTGCTGCGGGCACAGGCCCTCCGCGACTGTGGGGGAGTAAGCCGTGCAACAACAGGTCCTTTCTCCCTGGCCCTCGCCCAGCAGGCTGCACGCTTGCAACTCCAACTCCTCGACAGCCCTCCCCCTCTTGAAAGGGACGCGACAGAGGAGCTGCTGTTGCTATTGGCTCCTGCTGCCTGACAACCACAGCGGTTACTTGGAGGGCTAGCGGGAAGCCCGCGACTTGGGTTTCCTCTGGCTCAGGAACAGGGTGCCCATCACAGTGGGCCACTTTGGGGAGGCACACAAGGAGCAGGGATGGCCCAGAGAGGATGCCAGCCGCACAGCCCATTCCGGGCCTGGCCGTTAGCAGAATGACACGCAGTTCAGCCGGATCACCCTCGTGACTGAGCGTCTGCTGAAGAGACCCGGAATGGGCCTCTGTCATACGTGGAACAGGGATTTTCCATTCACACTCCAAGGACCGCTGGACCTGCTTTATGATCCCGTGCTTTCACTGGCAGTGGAAGGACACGCCCTCTGAGAGCCGCACTTCACACCCATCTACACACACCTCTGAGTTTTTATTTCCAAAGCACCTTTTCTTCCAGGCTGCCCAAAATAAGAACTTTGCAAACAAAGCTGTTTTGAAGTATTTAAGCACAAAAAGATCCTAACTCTGGTCCCTCTGCCATTTCTTTTAATATTTTGAGCTGTTTATATGCCTAGAGTTTTTTGGTTTTTGTTTTCTTCCTTGAGATTTAAATAAAGTTTCTGGTTTGAATCATCAAAAGGTAATGAAATACAGAAAGACAGCTGAAGATGTATGTCAACATGGCTTCATATTTTATTAAATTATTCTTCATGCCAAACATGTACAAAGAACCATGATGTTTTGTAAATTTATAATTAAAATGTTCAAACTAGAAGGTTCCATGTGGCTCTTTAGAGGGGGAGTGTATTTGGAAAAGGGAGGATGGGGAAGGCAGAAGTTGTGCCCACTTCTCCTGGTTATTCACCAGCAGCCTTGCTTTGCCAGGGCTCTGCCCAAAGACCTTGGAGCTTTTGTTAACTCTTTGGCAAAAGCCTTCTGGCCCCACCCCAAGTAAATGTGAGTTTTTGGTGGAATCCACATGGCACATGAAAATCATGGGCTGGAAAATTACAACTGCTTCTGGTGAATACCAGATTGTTTACAGATCAGATGTTAGTGGCTTCTGAAGATGAACCACACATATAGTTGCAGGAAAAGGGTGGGGAGATATACAGAAGTTTATCAACTGGGCTGTAACCCATAGCTGTGTCAGGGTCTAAGACAATATTTGGCAGGGGGGAATCTCTTACCTTGCCAAATGATTATCCAGTTTCTATTTGAATCAGGTGAGGTCCCATCATCTAAGAAGAATAAAGCAATTAATAAAGCTTGCTTTCTTTCTCTTCATGCTTTGTAAAAAGTTTTATTTCTTTGTGACCACGTAAGTTCTAAATGCCTATGGGAGGAAACGTGTAATTACAGAAACCTAAAGAAAATGAGTTGTCTGTAAATTGCTCTCTTGGCATTCTGATACACATCCTTTTAAATTTTTGTTGCCTTTTTTTTTTTTTTCCTTGCTGTCATAAATGACATTTCTATCAACCGTGCATATTAAATCCTTTTTGTTAGTTTTATTTCCTTAACATAGAGCCTAGAAAGAAACTACGATTTCAAAAAGCTTATGACCATTCTTAAGGATTTTAATTCATCTCGCCAAACCGAATCCTGGAAAGAATGCACTAATTTATAGTTCCAGCCGCAGAGATTTCTTTTTAGGTCGCACCACGGACTACAGGAGATCAGAATTCTCCATCTTGTTCAGATGCTTGGACTTTGTTATCTGTAGAGGGAAATAACATCTTTATTTACTGAAAGATACCGGTACCAGGACCTGCTATCAAGTCTGAGTCTCTGGGTTGAGGCTGGAGAAGCGGGGAGACAGCCAGCTGCAGGCCCACCTGGTGTCCCGGCGCCTCGCAGCCCAGCTAGTGCGCGGGGGCCCTGACATCCAGGTGACCCAGGCTTGGCTGGGGCCGAGACCGGGGGCTTGGGAAGCAGTTTGGATTCCTTTGGCTGCGAGGATGCCACCGAGAGCGAGCAGGGGCAAAATTAAGATTCGGTTTCTTTCACAAGGGCCTTTTGTGTTCCCAGGAGCCTCCCTTCTCTGGGGATTGATTGGAGGGCAAAACTCTTGGTCAACGAGTGGGATGAGAAGCGACGCGGCGGGCGCCCCCTGACACCCCGCGCCGAGCCGCGCTCCCCCGGGCCCACCTGCGCCCTCCTCTCGGGGGCTCGCCCTCCTCTCCGGGGCTCGCCCGCGCCCGCCCGAGGCGGCCGCCCCTCCCCCGAGGCGTGGCCCCTCGTCCCGCGGTGGGCAGGCTAGCCCGAGCCCGGGGGCCAACCGGCTCTTTCCTTCCTCCCCTCCCGCCCCGGCGCCCGCCCGCCCGCTCCGGGACCGCAGCCACGTCTGAAAGCGCCTCATTGTGCGCGCTCCGCTCCAGCCCGCGGCTCCGAGCGGCCGCACAGGTAGCGCGCGGCGCGGGGCCGGGCGCCCGAGGGGCTCCGAGACTGCTTCGTGTCCTGCCCCCCACCCCGGGACGGCTCCCTCAATATCCCATTCTTACGACACCTCTCTTTTTTTTTAGGGGACTCCTGCCCGGTTTCCAGCCTCCCGCCGCCTTGGCTCTCCAGGTGCCTCCAATATCTCGGCCCCCGCTTGCCAAGTCCACGCCTCTCGGAGCGCCCTCCGCCCCGGGGGCACGGGTGCCCCTTCAGAGCCGTAAGACCCTGCGGACTGTCCCGGCGAGGAGACAGCGGCCGCGGACGGAGCTGGGTGAAGGCGGCGTCCAGGAGTCTCGGCAGAGACTGGGGCCAGAGGCGTCTGCCCAGCGCCGCGCCCCCAGGCCGGGACACCTCGCCTGGGGTACGTTGATTCATACTCTCTCCTCGCGGGATGCCCACACCCTGGGCGGCCGGGGGCCCAGCTGGGGAGGCGGTGACCTTGCAGCCCCCCGTGGGCTGTGCCAGTTGGAGCTGAGGGTGGTTTTTATGAGAACGTGAAAAGAGCATCACCCTTTTCCAAGTGCTGGTTGGAAAGGGTCTTCCTGGGGCTTCAGCTCCACAGGTCATTTCTTGAGGATCCCTTGTCTCTTGGAACTTGAGTTTCAAAGGGTATGGCTTTCATTTAAAAAAAAAAAAAAAAAAAAAAAAACAGAAACAAAAAACTCTCCAAGGGCTTTTTCCATGGAACCCTGAAGGAAAAGCAGCTCGGGCAAGTGAATTTGGAACCAGATCCAGCTGAATTTGAGTCTGGGGGCCCCTGCTCCCAGCTGCTGGGCCGTGGGCAACAATAGAGCCTGCCTCCCTGGGCCTCAGCATAGGTGCCCAGCAGATGTTCACTCTCTTTTCTCTTCCCTCTTGTACTGGAGGCTCGAGGATGGGAAAAGTGAGGCCCCAAGAGCGGAAAAGACTTGGCTGAGGTGAAGCCATGAGTGAGTGAGCCAAGTACCAGAGTTAATAAGAATAGCAGGCTGCTCTGTGAGCCTGGCCATGCCAAGGGTTAGTGTGTTCCATTTAGTCCTCTCCAGACTGCATGGTAGGCGCTGCTAGAGCCTCCTTCTCAGAGTCAGCTGAAGCCCAGAGGTTATGAGTGACTGGCTCAAAGTGACACACCCCACTGGTTGTAGAGCACAGTTTTAACCCAATCTGGCTTCAGAAGGCAGGCTTTCAGCCATGATTCACTATCTTCTGTTTGGGATGTATGGCTTCCCTGGTAGCTCAGTTGGTAAAGAATCTGCCTGTGATGCAGGAGACCTGGGTTCAATTCCTGGGTTTGGGAAGATACCCTGGAGAAGGGAATGGCAACCCACTCCAGTATTCCTGCCTGGAGAATCCCATGGACAGAGGAGCCTGGCAAGCTGTAGTCCATGGGATTGCGAGAGTCCGACACAACTTAGCAACTAAATCACCACCACCTCCACTGCTGCCTAGGCTTGATTCTTTCTATTACTAGGGTCACCTGGACTTGGGTGGGCTATTTTCTTTGAGTTCTCCTTATGCACAGAATACAGTTGTGATCCAGGATTTTTAAAAGATCCTTGAAAAAATACTTTTCAGTGGACTATGTGCCAGACAGCATCTGTGTACTTTAATATTAATTCATTTAATCTTCAAATCAAGCCCATGAGTTGAGTTATATTATTTCCTCTAGTTATAGATTTTTTTAAAAAGTAAGCACAGAGAGATTAAGTAACTTGCTCAACTTGCTCAAGATCACCCAGTGAGTCATCAAGAAGAGTTCATCCTCTTAGCCCATGTGCTAATCCGACTACCTGGTATGAGAGAGATAAGGTCTGGCTTCTAGGCTAGTCAGGGGATTTAAGTACAGAAATGCATGAACAGGAGTATTCTTTGTAGTGATAGTAGCATTAACAAAGATTTCCCAATATCACCTAATACTCAGTCCATGTTAAAATTTCTCTGATTACTTCAAAGATATCTTCTCACACTGGGTTTGTCTGAATCAGAATCCAAACAAGGTACACATGTTGTCTTTGGCTGTTTTGTGTTTTCTTTTTGTTGTTGTTGTTTTTGAAAATAAGTTTTATTTAAATAAGTGTTTAAATACATTATGTAACATTAAAACTGAAGAGGGCGGGGGGGGGGGGGGGGGGGGGAGGGGGGAAACAACCCCAAATCAGTTGGTTACTTCACATGGCATTGGGCCACTGTTGCTAGTGAGTTGCAAGCTCTACAGCTGTGACTGATAGATTGGTTTGAAATTTGTTCCCTTGTCAGAAGCTGAACTGATAGAAGGTTGGCCTCACCTTCTAGTTTGGGAATTGATTATTTAGGATATTTCCGGTCAAAAAGACCTTGGTGGCAAGCCAGATGTCCTGGCCCCTCACTAGAGGGTGGTTGCCCTAAGCTCTGCCCGCCGGGTCACGCTGGGGACAGTAGGGGACCTTTCCCCAACCACCAAAGGCTCCCTCTAGCAGCACAGCTGCCTCACCATCCTCCATTCTCCGCTTCCTCGAGGGCTGTACAGGTGCGGACGTTCTCTCAGGACAGGGAACTCTGCAGAGGGACTGCTGAGGGCCTTCCGGCCAGACACAGCCGCCTGTGATCCTGGGGCTCTGGACTTGGCTGAAGCATCACTGTTACTGCTTTGTTTCAGGCTGGACACTGCCAGGTGCCTCTGCTTGACCTCTGTTTAAATGAAGGACCCCAAGACTAGACAGCATGGCTCTGTTCAGTTTGTTGCATGAAGGAGTTCCACTAGTCCAAGTTAAAAGCAGACCCCAGATGGTTACATTATACAGGCTGAGAGGTTTTTAAACTTGTGACAAGGGACATAAGAGAAATTCTACTCATTGCAAGGAAATCCTCACTTAAGCCTCAGAGAGCCAAAAGCACTTGAACCCACGAACCCATGAACCTTCAGCTGGTCGTCCTTAGCAAGTCCAGTCTCTACCAGGAACTGTCCTTAGCCAGTCCAATCTCCACCAGGAACTGGCGTATGTTCTTGCGCTGGTCACCCTGAAGCTGAATTCCTTCTCCATACTCCGGATGCTCAATGCAGTACCATTGCAGGCAAATTTCTTCCTAAACGCCTTCACTAGATCCTTTTTATCGTAATCATCAGCGATCCCCTGGATGGTAGTAAGGGTCTTCCTGCCGTTTCTTCATTGAATCCTTATATGGATATAATCCTCAGTGCCAGTAGGAGGCAGATCAGCACCTTTACTTGCATCAGCAAAGGGGTCCAAAGAATGGAGGTTCTGGATAGCGGACATAAATACAATTGAAGGCGGCCGCGGGAGACGGCTTTTTAAAAATAAATGAATCAAAATAAGAGATTAAGAAAAATAAACCAGAGAACATTCCAGATGATCCCTGCATAAGAGGGCTCAGTCCACACATGGGCGTCGGGTACCAGAGAGGAATGTGTGAAATATGCACCCTCTATTCCTTGCAAGTGTTACTGCAGAGAAGAGGGGGAGTCCCAGACTTGAGGCCCCTCCAGCTGTCAGGTGCAGTGATTTAGACCAAGTTAGGTGTTGTGCTTTGGTGATCCCCAAAGTTCAGAGCCTTGGAAAAAGATTTCTGTGTTGGTCTCTGCTCATCTGCTCTGAAGTGCCCTGCACATGGCTCTGAGCCAAGGAGACTTGAAGCTCCTTTCCCAGACTAACTTGATTTCACTTCCCAGTAGGTTCCTGCAGGCAGGTCTGGTTACTCCAGCAGCATCTGGGCTCTGTGACTGTAGCCTCCCTACCTCCGGCTGATGCCACACAGCTGCTCCCCAGGGCCAGCAGGGGAATGGCAGATGTGGCCGGGCTTAGGGCCAAGCACGTCTTCACCACTGCCTGCCCCAGCCCAGAGCCCTGAGGCTGAGTGTGGGTTGGAGCCCTTGACAAAGGCCAGGTAGTTTTCCATCCCACGCCCCTAGGCACCTAGGCACTCAGGTCAGCTGGAAGATGGTTTGGGGGTGCCTCTCTCCCTGCAATAAAAGCTAAGTCAGCAAACTCCACCCATGCCTCTTTGAATCGATGAAAAAGACCTGATTGTTAATGACTGACAAAGTAATAAAACAAGAAAAAAATGACCTGTAATCTGGCCACAGAATAATAACCACCAATATTCAGCACGCATCCTTCTGGATTTCTGATTATACTAAATCATTTAGGTTTTTGTTTGTTTGTTTAAGTAACAGCTTTATTGAGATATAATTTACATTCTTTGAAGGTACAGTTTATAGCATATTCAGTCTTGTGCGTTAACCACCTGAAGGTTCATCTGTGTCGGGGCACATATCACTGTTTCATTCCTTCTTACTGCCAGAGAATATTCAGTTACATGAGTACAGCACATTTTGTTTATCCATTAATCAACTGATAGGCATATAGGACATTTCCATTTTGGGGCTATTATGATTAATGCTGCTGTGAAACTTCATGAGCACATTTTTGTGTAGACAAATATTTTTGGTTCTCTTGGATTTGTGTATTTTAGAGCAGAATTGCTGGATCACGTGGTAATTCTATGTTTACTTAAGGGATGACCTGCTTTCCGCAGCAATCCACCATTTTACATTCCCACCAGCAGCCTATGAGGGTTGCTGCTGCTGCTGCTGCTGCTAAGTCGCTTCAGTCGTGTCCGACTCTGTGCGACCCCATAGACGGCAGCCCACCAGGCTCCCCCGTCCCTGGGATTCTCCAGGCAAGAACACTGGAGTGGGTTGCCATTTCCTTTTCCAGTGCATGAAAGTGAAAAGTGAAAGTGAAGTTGCTCAGTCGTGTCTGACTTCGCTCCGTCCATGGGATTTTCCAGGCAAGAGTGCTGGAGTGGGGTGCCATTGCCTTCTCCATGAGGGTCGCAGTTTCACCATATTCTCACTAACACTTGCTATTATCTTTTTTTTATTACAGCCAAGCTAGAGGATGGAAAGTGGTATCCCAATGTAGTTTTGATTTGCATTTTTCTAATGACTGAAGCTATCAAGGATCTTTTCAGGCACTTATAGACCATGTGTCCATCTTCTCTAGAGAAATATCCACTCAAATCTGTTGCTTATTTTAAAATCAGGGTTTTTTTTTTATTGTTCAGTTGTGAGAGCTCTTTATATGTGGGTACAAGTCCCTTGCTATTTATATGATTTGTAAATATTTTCTCCCATCTGTGGATATCATTTCAGTTTATTGATGGTGTCCTTTGATATTCACGTATTTTTAACACACTGTATGTTTTGCTGTGTTTTTTTTCACTCAACATTATGTAGTGAAGTGCTCTAAAGTTAGACAGCTGGAGTTCAAATTCTGACTGTTGCTGTGTGGGCAAGTTCCTGAACCTTTCTAAGCCTCAATTTCCTCTTCTGTAAAATAGGGTAGCACATCAGACACACCTCATAGCATTGTTGTGAGATAATCCTGATCTGAGCTTCAGAGGAAGTTAGGTTGGAAAGGCTTGGTATGTAGGAAGCCCTCACAGGTGGTATTCCATGATTCCCACACCACCACAGGCATCCATCTTTCTCCTCTCTCTCCCCTTCCCTCCCTTGGTCCTTTTCCTGTCTCTTGTTCTTCTTTTCTCTCTTCCTTCTCATCTTTCCTTGTCTTTCTTGCCCTTCATGTCAGCCTTCTCTCCAGCAGATACCCTGGGCTCCATCAGAGCTGGTTCATCTCCAGGGGTGGCCCTTGATGCCTCAGGTCCACGCATGCCTCATCCGAAATCTCTTTTCTTTAGCCTTTGGGATTCCTGAACAGAATGGCCTGCAGCTGATGCCAAACTGAGAGAAATCTGAGCCAGGGAGTGGTACCTAGGATTACCTTTCACTGCCTTAGACTCTGCAGGGCTGGGAGACACTGGAGATGGAGGAGCTGCAGTCTAGAGCAGCCGGAGTGGGCCCAGAGGGCAGATCCCTGTCCTCCCGCACCTCCCCTGCGAGGCCTGCCCTGTAGCTCAGTGTTCCCATCGCACATCAGAGATAATGGGGGCTCCTTCTCTGTCTCTCAGACCAAGAGCTAGTCAGGGATGACTAGAAGCCATCATAACATTTAGATGCTCAGCAGAAAGAAACACAGAACAAGTGGGGAGTCACTCCCTTCGGATTTGGATCAGAGTGCCTGATATCGATTCAGCAAATATCTATTAATATCATCTGACTCAGGCTTTGGGGCAATCCCTGACATGACATTTATTGTCTTACTCTGGCAGGATTCTTAACTTTTTTTTTTTTAAACAATTCAATGATCTTAATATTAGGTTATTTTTTATTTGAAAAAAATAAGATTTTTGCAATCTCTACGTCCTGAAATGTGGCATCAGGCTTACTTTTTTTTTTTTAATGAGCGGCTGAGCCCACATACTCTTTGCCTTATACTTTGTAGGCACTGAATTTATGAGTATAAAGCTACTATTTCTGAAAGGACAGACATTAAAAAACTGCACCTCTCAATGCAGGACCAGTTCCATGTTCTCCCGTGTGCCGTGGGCGATGTGTCTTAGTGGCCTGAATACACAGCTCTCTACTACTGGAAAGCTAATCTTGCTAATCTGGGATACAAAACAAAGTCCCTCCGGGCCTTTTGATAAAATTGATTGGCATTTTTCTATGGGCTATCATATTAGCTATTATTATAGAAAGCTCAGTCATGTCTGAGCTTTGTGACCCCATGGACTATACCCCACCAGGCTCCTCTGTCCATGAAGATTTTCCAGGCCAGAATACCGGAGTGGGTTATCATTCCCTCCTCCAGGGGATCTTCCCAACCCAGGGATCGAACCCAGGTCTCCCACGTTGCAGGTGGATTCTTTACCATCTGAGCCACCAGGGAAGCCCATAGAAAGCAGGGCAGAGCCCTTTTTCTTCCTCTTAGTCCCTTTTTCTTCCCTCCAAATTACTATATTTACAGAAACAATATGCTTCAGTTAATAGAACACTTTCCTTTTGTTGGCCATGCCTGGTGGCTTGAGGGATCTTAAGTTCCCTGACCAGGGATTGAACCCTGGCCCTTGGTATGGAAAGTGCAGAGTCCTAACTGCTGGACCACCAGGGAAGTCCTGACACTTTCCTCTTCATGTACTTCTTACCGAACTAAGTTTGTTTCAGATGCCTGGAGGCAGGAACTGTTTCTCTAATTATAATTTTACACTAATGATGTTCTGTATATAGTGAGGAGGAGGGAATAAAAGACATTTGGGGAAATTCAAGGAGCAGCTCTGGGTAGATTGCGTAGAACAGGGCAAGTCCAAGTTGGAAATCCTGGTCTGCGATGCCGTCAGCGGTGCTCGGCTGTGAGAAGTCCAGGAAAGCATGCACACCAGGGTTTGCTTTCTTTAACAGCAAATCTGCCACGAATGGGGCTGGGTTCAGTGGGATGACTTCTTTTTTTTTTTTTCCTTTAGATACTGTACCTACAGCCTCTCTGGCCTTCCTCTGACCCTTGAACATGAAATGCTCCTTCTTGGAGCCTTCAGAGATGCTGCTTCATCTGACATACTAACCTCTTCTCTCTGCCGGCTCCCTCACACAGCCCTTCCCACAGTTATTCCCTGCTCAGCCTTCAGATCCCAGTTCAAAAAGCACTTGGCTAAGGAAAGACTTCTCTGCTTGCCCTTAGCTGCAGGCTCCCACAGCACTGTCCTTGCCCTTTATTACACTCCCTATCAGTTCAGTTCAGTTGCTCAGTCGTGTCCAGCTCTTTGTGACCCCATGGATACTTACTATGGCTTGTGGTTAAATGATCACTTGCTTCGTGGTGACCTTCTCAGCTAGAAATTAAGCTGAAGGCAGTGGCCACATGTCAATATTTACTTTCATGCTTTGCACATAATAGCCACAGAATAAATGTTTACAGAATGAATGAAATAGTACACGAACATACAATAAAGAATTTCATATAAAATTTTAGGATATTTACAGAATTTCTAGTATGTATATGCTTTTTTCTTTTAGGTCTTATACACTTTAAAACTTTTATTTATTTTTATTTAAGTATAGTTTATTAACACTTCCAGGTGTACAGCAAATATATATATATATAATTCTTCTCCCATATAGGTTATTACAAAATATTGAATAGTTCCCTGTGCTATACAGTAGGTCCTTATTATTTATTTTATATATACTAGTGTATATCTGTTAATCCCAAATTTCCAATTTATCCCCCTCATCCCTTTGGTAACCACAAGTTTGTTTTCTGTGTCTGTGAAATCCCTTGGACTGCAAGGAGATCCAACCAGTCCATTCTAAAGGAGATCAGTCCTGGGTGTTCTTTGGAAGGAATGATGCTAAAGCTGAAACTCTAGTACTTTGGCCACCTCATGCGAAGAGTTGACTCATTGGAAAAGACTCTGATGCTGGGAGGGGTTGGGGGCAGGAGGAGAAGGGGACGACAGAGGATGAGATGGCTGGATGGCATCACCGACTTGATGGACGTGAGTTTGAGTGAACTCCGGGAGTTGGTGATGGACAGGGAGGCCTGGCGTGCTGCAATTCACGGGGTTGCAAACAGTCAGACATGACTGATGACTGAACTGAAGTCTATTTCTGTTTTGTAAATAAGTTCATTTGTATCATTTTTTTTTTTGGATTCCGCATATAAGTGCTATCGTAAGGTATTTGTGTTTCTCTGTCTGACTTAGTATGATAATCTCTAGGCCCATCTGTGTTGCTGCAGATAGCATTACTGTATTCTTTTTAAGGCTTGGAAATATTCTATTGGATATATGTACCTTATCTTCTTTATCTGTTTATGAACCTTCAGGTTGCTTAACAACAACAACAAATGAATATTGGGGTACATGTATCTTTTTAATTAGAGTTGTCTTTTCAGGTATATGCCCAGGAATGGGATTGCTGGATCATATGGTAGCTGTATTTTTAGCTTTTTGGGAAACTTCCATACTCTTCTCCATAGTGGTTGTACCAGCTTAGTAATACGATTTCCACCAACAGTGTAGGAAGGTTCCCAAAAGGAGAAAACTCCACACACACAGAATTTTGTACCACTTCTATATATCACCTTTTCAAAAATTAGACAAATAATAAATATGTGCCCACAAAATATTACAAAGGATTCATAGGAGAGGCAGATGACCCTTCCAGAGTGGGGAGCTTCAATGGGCAGAGGTTTAGGAATGGGGCCACCCAGAGCCCCACACTGGGGGCCTGGCAATTGGATTCAAACCCCTGCCCTACCCCTTACTAGCTGTGTATTCATGTCTCTAAGCCCCATTGCCTCAACTAAAACACACGGGATGATTTTTACCTTCTAGGGACTTGGGGAGAATAAAATTCAATCAAGAAGATAAAATACACATCCCAGTGCCTGCCTGACATGTTCTTCCTCACTTGAACCCTGGGCCAGTTGGTGGTGTGCTGAATGTAAGGTGCCTTCTCAGAAAACGCCCAGCTGGGACCTGGATTCTCTGGACACCCTGAGTGTGCAGGATGTTTCCATCTGCTTCCTAGTTCTTGAGTTCCAACAGGAGGATCAGATAACAGTTCCTGTATAGTGTGTCACTTAAGAAGACCTCTGGCATCCCTGGAGTGCAGGTAACAAGCATCTTGGCCTGGGGGTAAGATCCTCCTTACCAGGGGAGGGTGAGGCAAGCCCGGGAAGCTGTGTTTGGGCCCAAGTATCAGGGTCCTGTGTTCTGCAGGATCTCCCAGCACCAGGGGAGAGGCCAGCAGCCTATGATTAGAAAGTGCCAGAAACCTCGAAATAAGTCCTGGGTTGGGGTCCCTTGCTGTCTCTCCAAACCTTGGGTCCTTTGTCTAAAAAACTGAGATCATAGGGAATTCCCTGGCGGTCCAGTGGTTGGGACTCCAAGCTTTCACTGCCAAGGGCCTGGGTTTGATCCCTGGTCAAGAAATTGGGAGCCCACAAGCCAAGTGCTGTGGCCAAAATAAATAAATTAAGCTAAATAAAAAATTGAGATCATAATGCCCACCTCAGGAGCTGTTGAGTTAAATCACCTAGCTGTATACGCATGCTTAGTTGTTAAGTCATATCCGCGACCCCATGGGCTGTAGCCCACCAGGCTCCTCTGTCCATGGGATTTTCCAGGCAAGAATACTGGAGTGGGCTGCCATTCCCTTCTCCAGGGCATCTTCCCAACCCAGGGATCGAACCTGCGTCTCTTGCATTGGCAGGTGGGTTCTTTACCACTAAGCCACCAGGGAAACCCCAAATCTCCTAGCCCTTGAGGTAATATATGTCAGTAAAGAGGAGTTAGAGTTTCCTCCCGCTCCTGTACCCTGTTCTTGGGAAGCACAACCTCAAGGAGAGGAGATAACGTGTGCACAGCAGGCGGGTGGCTGCTGTCCAGGTCTTCCGGGGGAGACCGAGCAGGAAACAAGAGCTGCTGGGCATCCTGCAGGCCCCTGATACGGGGGGAGTCCAGAGGGGTCTGTGCTCACAGTCTAGACGCCATCTGCCCTCAGTGGTGACGTGGCCGGTGAAGGTGTCTCCGTGGGGAGCAAATGCTGTGAAAGGAAAGAGGAAACTTCCAGATCCTTCTCTTCCCAAGCAGCTCATCCTTGAGATCGCAGCAGGAAGAACAGTGCAAAGAGGAGAAAACTCTGGGACCTGGGGGTGGGGGAGCTGGGCTCGGTGTTCCTTTCATTCTGTAGGACCCTCTGTGGGACATTCTTTCTTAATTAGTTTGTATTGGAGTATAGTTGATTAACAATGTTGTGTTAGTTTTTGCTGTACAGCAAAATGAATCAATGATTACATCTATATCCACTCTTTTTTAGATTCTATTCCCATATAGGTCATTACAGAGTACTGTGCTATAGTAGGTCCTTATTAGTTATCTCTTTTATATATAGTAGTGTGTATATGTCAATCTCAGTGCCCCAGTTTATCTTTCCCCCTGCACCCTGGGACATTCTTAAGATCCACTAAAGGACTCAGGCATGTTCGGGGGCTGCAGGGGGCCTGGGAGATGCTGGGATTCCAAGCATAGGTGACCTCAGGGGTCTTCTCTGGGCGGAGACTCCCCATGGTTTCCCCTCAGACACAGCTGAACACTACATCAGTAACATGGGACACGTGAGGCGCTTTACCAAGCCCCTTTCCTCGTAACGTGTTTGCAGCAGCATTCCTCTCGACAACCTTACGGTCAAATGTTATCATCCCCATTTTACAGAGGAGGAAACTTGAGTCTTGGAAAACTTAAGTCATTTGTCCCATCTCCCAGCTCCTGAGTGGCATCAGAGAGACTCAAACCCAGCAGGAGAGACTTTCATTTCACTTCCATCTGGGAAAATGTATCCAGCCACCTGCTCATCCCTGCCCAGCTCCAGCCAGGGGAAGGGCAACTAGACTCCCACCCGAGGGGAACTTCTGTCAGTCTGGGAAGACAGAGCCCTCCCAGTGTCCAGGGCCATCTGACCCAGCCCTCTCCTGCCTTCCCAGGCCCTGAAAAACCTCCAGGCCTCTCCCATGGACCTGTGATCGAGGTGGGCAGCCCTCCCAGCAGCCAGGGACAGCAGTAAGTAACCTTAGCATGGAAAGGGGCCTGACTCTGCCCTCATCTTTCCCCTTCTCCGGCTCCGTCCTACCTCTCCCTTAACTGGTTTCTTCTGCCAAATCCCACCAATCCAGAAGGATATCCTCCCTTGAGAATCCGTGCTTCCTGCAGGACTTCACTCTCCATGGGTGAGAGCAACAGTTGCTGTTTTTTATCTATTTATTTGTAATAGCAAAAGTAACATCTGCTTATTTAAAAAGTCAAACAATACAGAAGCACACTAGGCAGAAAGTGCAAGTTTTCAGGTATGAGAATTACTACATGCCCCAGCCCTCGGGGCTCATCCCAATACTCCAGGACCAAGATGAATCCCCTTTTACAGATGGGTGAACTGAGTCACAGAGCAATGAAGCCTTTGGTCTGAGATGTTAGGCTAGGAAGTGGCGCAGTTGGGAAGGCTCTGCTAAATCATCCAGCAAGCTATTTAGGTAAACAACCTAAAATTGCTCCCCTATAAGGAATTTTAAGCAAAAAGCAGGACTTCCGGTTTACATATATGTTCCCCCTGAGAAAGAAAAGGGCTGGGGAAGAGGAAAAGAGACAAAGGGAAGAACATTGCCCATAGTCTTGTGCAACTGGCGTTTGGCTCTGCAAAGACTGCTCATACCTTCAAGTCACAATCCTGACTTGGGAGGTCCTCAGTGGGGTGGTCTCCCTGGGGCGGTGGGCAAGTTCCAGAGCTGCTCCCCGCCAGCCCCAGACGGGGATGTGGGATGTGGGATGGGCAAGTGGCCCCTGATCCCCAACAGCTACTGCCTGCTCCCTCTGCAGGTCTCCGGCCGGCGGCATGTGGCTGCGGCGCGTCTCCAGCACGGCGGTGACCGCGCTCCTGCTGGCGCAGACCGGCCTCCTGCTCTTCCTGATCTCCCGGCCCAGACTGCCGCCTGCGGCGAGCAGCGAGGAGCGGGTGCATGTGCTGGTGCTGTCCTCGTGGCGCTCGGGCTCGTCCTTCGTGGGCCAGCTCTTCAGCCAGCACCCCGACGTCTTCTACCTGATGGAGCCCGCGTGGCACGTGTGGGCCGCCCTGTCGCAGGGCAGCGCCTTGGCGCTGCACATGGCAGTGCGCGACTTGGTGCGCTCAGTCTTCCTGTGCGACATGGATGTGTTCGACGCCTACCTGCCGTGGAGGCGCAACCTGTCGGACCTCTTCCAGTGGGCGGAGAGCCGGGCTCTGTGCTCTCCGCCCGCCTGCAGCGCCTTCCCGCGCGGCGCCATCAGCAGCGAGGCGGTGTGCAAGCCGCTGTGCGCGCGGCGGCCCTTCAGCCTGGCGCAGGAGGCCTGCCGCTCCTACAGTCACGTGGTGCTCAAGGAGGTGCGTTTCTTCAACCTGCAGGTGCTCTACCCGCTGCTCAGCGACCCAGCGCTCCACCTGCGCATCGTGCACCTGGTGCGTGACCCGCGCGCTGTGCTGCGCTCGCGCGAGCAGACGGCCAAGGCCCTGGCGCGCGACAACGGCATCGTGCTGGGCACTAACGGCAAGTGGGTGGAGGCCGACCCGGAGCTGCGCGTGGTGCGCGAGGTGTGCCGCAGCCACGTGCGCATCGCCGAGGCGGCCACACGCAAGCCGCCGCCCGCCCTGCGCGGCCGCTACCGCCTGGTGCGCTTCGAGGATCTGGCGCGGGCGCCGCTGCCGGAGATCCGAGAGCTGTACGCCTTCGCGGGCCTGAGCCTCACGCCGCAGCTCGAGGCCTGGATCCACAACATCACGCACGGCGCCGGGCCCGGCGCGCGCCGTGAGGCCTTCAAGACCACGTCAAGGGACGCGCTCAACGTCTCACAGGCTTGGCGCCACGCCCTGCCCTTCGCCAAGATCCGCCGTGTGCAGGATCTGTGTGCCGGAGCACTACAGCTGCTGGGCTACCGGCCAGTGTTCTCCGAGGACGAGCAGCGCGACCTCAGCCTGGACCTGGTGCTGCCGCGCGGCCCGAGCAGCTTCAGCTGGGCCTCGTCCACTGCTGAGCACCCCGGGCCGTAGTGGAGGCCCCCAGCTGGTGGTCACCAGGGCCAGGAGACCCACGCGTGGTGCCGAAGGGGCTGGGCACGAGGTGGCCCAGAGTTTGGGAGGTCCCGCCTGTAGCAGGCCAGGACCGAGTTCCCAAACTAGTTTCTTTCTGCCCACTTCTCTTTCTTTCGAGTCCTCTTTAGGAGCTGAATGGTTTCCCCTGGTGGCTCAGCAGTAAAGAATCTGCCTGCAGTGCAGGAGACGCAGGTTCGATCCCTCCCTAGGTGGAGAAGATCCCTGGAGGAGGGCGTGGCAACCCACTCCACTATTCTTGCCTGGAAAATCCTATGGACAGAGGAGCCTGGTGGGCTGCAGTCCATGGGGGCAGAGAGTCAGACGTGACTGAAGTGATTAAGTAACAGCAGGTAGGAGCTGAATTCCTGACAGGAACACTCTTCATAGAAAGCAGACTGGTTCCCCCACTTCTCCTGAGCACAGGGAATAAGTTCAAATGACTTGGCTCCTTCTCCAGCACTTTCTTTCCCTCTCAGTCTCCCTCAGGATGCCTCATCCTGCAGCCGAGAAGGCTGGCCCAGCCCTACTTGGGACTGGAGGGGTACTGTGGCCAGCTGGCCCCTGAAGTCAGTACATCTCCCCCTCCACTGCACCACCCCCAGACTCTGTTCCCCCAAATCCTCTGGCACCACGTGCCACCAAAGCCAATGCTTTTATATTCATCTGTGTCTTCAGCAAGAAATCAGCCAAGCCTATATCTTGGGGTCTCCCTTTAGTCTTTCTCTGACCCAATCTCCCAGGAGCCCATACGACCCCATCACCTGCCTAAGTAAGGTGAACTTTTGATTTGTCCTCATGGGAAAGCTCCTACTTACAGAAATAAACATATTTAACCTGTATGATACAAATTAGAGTGTACGGCCTATAAAGTTGGAGAAGCAAAATGCAAAAGTGAAGGGACTTGTCCAACGCTACAGGATGAGAAGGAGGATGAAGAGAGGGACACGGGTTTGCTCTGAGACCACAGTGGGGAGGAGAGGGGGCATCAGACTTGCAGAAACCTGTTTCCCGGACCAAGAAGGGTCAGATTTTCCCATCCTGTTTGCCCAAGAGCTCGGCAGTCGGCCGTAGCTAGGACCGCAGCTGCAGGGTGAGATGTGGGAAGTGGTAAGCTCGGGGTTCAGAGTGCAGAATCTAGGGAGCTTCCTGGATAAGCCTGAAGGGAGGCAATGAGCAGGCAAAGTAGAGGGAAAGAAGGCTGGGCAGGCCTGGGCAGCAAGCCAGGCAGAGCGTGTGGCAGAGCAAGAGGCTGGCAGCAAGATCAGTGCCTGGAGGGCAAGTCACGGGGTGGATGTAACCAGATAAAGCTTGCCAGGAGCTTGGAAGAAAAAAGGCTCTAGGGTGGCTGTCTCCCTGTGGTCCTTCTGTGCCAGGCCCTGGAGGAGAACAAAATATGATTCCTAGCTGCAAGCTACAGCACCTGGCTCCGCCGGCAGAGGGTCTTACGAAACAGAGGCTGGATTTTAAAAAAGGAGGTGGGGGGTAGGCGAAGGGGGAAGATGCGGATATGTAAGAGCTAGTCTTAAATTCAGGAAATGAAAGCCAACACGTGCTCCAAAAATGTTGAAAAGGAGGGAGAAGGGTCACAGAACCTCTGGGAAGGACAGGGAAGCAGATTGGAGTCCGTGCAAATAGAATACCCATCACACCGGAATACAGAGCTGGGCTGCAGACTGACAGTTAACCACCAGAAGACCTTAGCCCATTCCCGATGGGAGTGAGAACTGAGGCCATCAGTCACTAGGAGGGATTCTGGAGGTTGCTGGCTTCCCGTTCTCAGCCTGGATTGGTGGGACCTGGATTGCAGACCCACGTCCTCACTGCAAAGCAGGCAGGTCAAGGGAAGTCTGGCACTTTCCATTTCTTCCTCGCAGGGAGCAGATTGATACTGACCTTGAAGCCGAAACTTCAGGATGCCTCAGTTAGGGACCCGTCTAGCTGTAGAAACTTTGGGCCCCATAAAGCCTCCATTTGCCCCTTCTCACAATAGAAGAAAGTTTTTAAAATGCAGAATTTATTAATGACTTAGGCTAGGGTCACATGGGGCTTAATATATGGGCTGGAACTCAAACTTACATCTTTGACTTCAATGCTTGTGGTTCTAACAAGTAAACTGAACTGGGGATGGAGCAGAAGCCTCCATCATAGGCTTCAAAAGGCAGATCATCATCCAGAGATCTGCGTCTCTGGGTGTCAAGGAGCTGTCCTGACATTTTGGGGTTTTTTTGTTTTCAGTTTTATTGAGGAAGAATTGACATACATCACTCTGTAAGTTTAAGGTGTACAACATGAGGGTTTGATTTACCTATATTGGAAAGTTATTACCATACTAGGTTTAATTAACATCAGCCATCTCAGATAGATACAATAAAAAGAGAAAAATGCAATTTTTAAATTTATAAATGTTACAGGAGGGAATTCTCTGCCTGTCCGGTGGTTGGGACTCTGTGCTCTCACTGCTGAGGGCCCGGGTTCAGGCCCTGATGGGGGAAATAGGATCCTGCAAGCCACATGGCATGGCCAAAAATAAAATGAAAATGTTCTAAGAGATGGAGATTTAATGCCTCCACCTCTTCTCCTCTTCTCTCCAAAATTTTATTGTACTTTTAATTATATAATTGACCTACAGTGCTACATAAGTTCCAGGTGCACAACATAGTGATTCGATATTTTTAAATGTTGCAAAATGATCGTCTGTGTCCTGGCATTGAGCTGCAAACATCTCGGGGTGAGCAGTGGGCTGGGGCAATGGGGCCCCTGCCACCGGCCCCTTTCCTCCCCATATGTGGCCCCCCCATCCCAGGATAGCCTCTGGGGATAAAAGCAGACTCCTGGCTCCACCTAGAAGGAGCACATGGTTAAGTGGAAGAGTCAACCAGGAAGTCTGCAACGTGCTATGTTCGGGCAAAGAAGGTCCAGCCAGAGGGTCATGGTGCCAGAGGCTGACATGCAGTCACCAATCCCTAGTGGGATCCAGGAAGGCATTTGGGTTGGGGCTCAGAGCCCAGCCTGATACTGGCATCCACAAGTTTCGTTTGTCCCTGCCAGGGTCACAGATTGTCTCAGCGCCAGCACAGTGAATGGCTTTTGCTGTGTGACTCACTCCTTCTCACCTGTCTCCGAGGTTCCAAGATGCCAATGACTGGCTCTCAGATGCTGCTACCCGCGTATGGGGCCTTCTGGACAAGTCTCTGCGTGCAGCAGGTTTTCAGCAAGCCCCTAGGTGAACCCAGATAAGGTTTCAGGACAAAGACAGACAGTGCCCAGTCCATTGTTTTCACGAGTTAGCCCTGGGTCAGGCCCTGGAACAGAATAGTCACAGCCTTTGCTCTGGTGGGGAGTACAGACAGTAAATAAGTCCTATAAGTAAGCATGCAACTGTGAATAAATAATAAGAATGGGTAGAGGGTGGCCTACTTTACTGTGGAGAGTCAGGAAAACATTTTGAAGAGGAAATATTTGGTTCAAATAAAGGATGGATAGGAGTTCATTGAGCACATGATGAAAAGGCAGAGAGCTATTGAGGGATTGGCCCCTTTGGAATCATGTTTCCTTGACAAAAGGCTCACTCCTGGGAATCCAAGCTCGTGGGATGGGAGAGGACCCCAGGAGATGAGTGAATTTGTGTGTCTATAGTAAAGATTCCTAGAAATAGAACTGCTGGATCAAAGAGCATCCATCTTTTAAATGTGAAGTTGCCAAATTACTCCAAAAATGACTTACCAACTTATACTCTCTGGAATGGTGTCAGGAATGCCCTTGTCACCCTTTCCTACTGAGCGCCCCCCATCATCTATAGAGGTAAATAAGTCATTTTCATTTTTACCTACCTAATGGAATATTTGGGCTTCCCTGGTGGCTCAGATGGTAAAGAATCTGCCTGCAATGCAGGAGACCGGGTTCAGTCCCTGCGTTGGGGGGAAGATCCCCTGGAGAAGGAAATGGCAACTCACTCCAGTATTCTTTCCTGGAGAATCCCACGGACGGAGTCTGGCGGCCTACTGTGCATGGCTCACAAAGAGTCAGGTACGACTGCCGCAACACCCAAAAACTGTTAAAGCGCTACTAGGAACAATCGTGTCTATATCTCCTGCTACCAGTGCTGTAGGATATTCACTTAGCAGCTAAATAGCTGGATCATGAGTATCTTCATTCAAATTATGCCAGATGGTTGTTATCTATTTATGGGCTTCCCAGGTAGCTCAGTGGTAAAGAATTTGCCTGCAATGCAGGAGACATGGGTTTGGTCCCTGGGTCAGGAAGATCCTGACCCTGGAGTTTCCTCCTGGAGGAGAAGATCGCAATCCACACCAGTACTCTTGCCTGGACACTCCCATGGACAGAGGAGTCTGGTGGGCTACAGTCCATGAGATCCCAAAAAGTGGGACGCAACTGAGCACGCATATATCTGTTTCTGCTTCCATAGTTCCAGCTGCCCTACAACCTCAGTAACAATCAGCGTTCTCAGACTTTAAAATTTTTGGCTGTTGGGTGGTTGACCAGTGACATCTCATTGTGATTCATTTTGTGTTCCACTGATTAATGAAGTTAAGCATCTTTTCCTATTAATATTTTTGTTGGCCACTTGTATTTCTCTTTGCTGAAGTACCTATCCAGGGCTTTTGTTTGTCATTTTCTTATTGATTTTTAGAAGTACTTTGTATGTTCTGAATGCCACTCCTATGTCAGTTATTTATATTTCAGATATTGTCTCCCAATTTGTGACTTGTCTTTATATTTTCTTTGTGATAACCCTTGTATAACACAAGGCCTTAAAGTAATTAAATTTACCCATTCTTTCCTTTATGGTCTTTGCTTTTTGTATCTAGTTTAAGAACTCCTTTACCATCATGGACATAAAGATATTCGACATTGTCTTCTGAAAGTTTTATAGTTCTTCATCTCACTGTAAGTGAAACGGAGGTGGTGGGTGGCTAAAAAATACACACACACACACACACACACCAAGTTTTTGTTTGCTTTATATATGCTTCATAATTTTCTTGTAAGTTTGTGTTTTTTCTGAAGTTGTATTGTTCTTCAGGGCTTTTTTTCTCCCACTGAGAGAAGAAACGGTACCTTCTTCACCATGTTCTTAAAATTGTGAGATTCTTAACCAGTTTGTCTATTGCTGAAATCTATTTCATTATTTTTCCTGAGGATATTCTTCCTTGTGTTCCTATCTGGTTAGGTGGCTGCTAGTACTGTTGCACGGAAGTCAATCTAAGACTCCTGGTGAAATCCACTATTTTTTTTTTTTTTTGCCCATCTTTCTCTTAGTCATCACTCTTTAAGTTCATTGGAGTACATACTCAGCTTCCCTTAGAAAGGTCATGTAAAAGATACATTTTCTGAGTTCTGCAAGTCTAAATGGCTTTTTTAAAATTTCTAAATTCACAATCTGACTGAGGATAGAATTCTAAATACAAAATAATGTTTCCTGATATGATACATCATTGATTGTTATATAATCTTAAAATATTGGTTTCTTCCACTTCTTTTACACTCTGCTAGTCTGGGAAATGTACCAAAAGACAGCACTGTTAAATATTTTATGACTTTAAAAAATGCTTATTGTTTTTGTTTTAGAAAAGTTTCTTGGTTGAGGCAAAATCCCAGTTGTAGTGTTACAGAATTGGTATCAGAAAGCTTCAAAAACCAAGGCTTTCAAGAGGGAACTCTAACAATGTTGCTAATGTCCTTTACACAGTGGCTGACTTTATTTTTCTGGGCTCCAAAATCACTGCAGATGGTGATTGCAGCCATGAAATTAAAAGACACTTACTCCTTGGAAGGAAAGTTATGACCAACCTAGACAGCATATTCAAAAGCAGAGACATTACTTTGCCAGCAAAGGTTGGTCTAGTCAAGGCTATGGTTTTTCCAGTGGTCATGTATGGATGTGAGAGTTGGACTATAAAGAAGGCTGAGCGCCAAAGAATTGATGGTTTTGAACTGTGATGTTGGAGAAGACTCTTGAGAGTCCCTTGGACTGCAAGGAGATCCAACCAGTCCATCCTAAAAGAGATCAGTCCTGGGTGTTCATTGGAGGGACTGATGTTGAAACTACAATACTTTGGCCACCTGATGTAAAGAGCTGACTCATTTGAAAAGACCCTGATGCTGTGAGGGATTGTGGGCAGGAGGAGAAGGGGACGACAGAGGATGAGATGGTCGGATGGCATCACCAACTCAATGGACATGGCTTTGGGTGGACTCCGGGAGTTGGTGATGGACAGGAAGGCCTGGCATGCTGGGGTTCATGGGGTCGCAAAGAGTCAGACACGACTGAGTGACTGAACTGAATGTCCTTGAATTATAAGGAAAACATAATGTATTCAATGCTTTTTAATGAACTCTTGAATAACACAAGGTCTTAATTAAATTTACACATCCTTTCCTTTATGGTCTTTGCTCTTTATGTCTAAGAACCCCTTCACTATCATGAGACAAAGATATTCAACGCTGTCCTCTGAAAGTTTTATAGTTCTTCATCTCACTATAAGGGAAACAAGGAGGTGGTGGGTGTCTTAAAAATACACACACACCAAGTTTTGTTTGCTTTATATTTGCTTCATAATTTTGTAGGTTTGTGTTTTTCCTGGAGTTTGTACTGCTTTTCAGTTCTTTTATTGAAATATAGTTGACCAACACTATTGTGTGAGTTTCAGGTGTACTACATAGGGACTTCCCTGTAGCTCAAAGGATAAAGAACCTGCCTGCAACGCAGGAGACCAGGGTTTGATGCCTGGGTTGGGAAGTTCCTCTGGCGAAGGGAATGGTAATCTACTCCAGTATTCTTGCCTGGAGAATCCCATGGACAGAGAAGCCTGGTGGGCTACAGTCCATGGGGTCACAAAGAGTCAGGCACGACTGAGGGACTAACACACACCCTCACAGTGATATGACATTTGTATACATCGTGAAATGGCCACTATAGGAAGTCTAGTAACCGCCTGTTCCCGGTCATTACAAGATTATTGACATATTCCTTACGTTGTACACAATCCTTTTTAGTTTCAGGTGAAGTTTTCTCAAAATCGTTTTCCTTACAAATATTAAGGTATCGCTGCATCGTCTTCCAGCTTCTTTCACCTGGTTGCTGAACCATCTGATTCTCATTGCCAGATGCATATGTATGTAGGTATTTATCTTTCTATCCACCTAGCTACCTCTATGTGTATCTACCTATCTAACCATAATCTATCATCCATCTACCTCCCTCCGTCCCTCCCCTTGTGCGTGGTATGCTTGGTCCCTTCAGTCGCTTTGCTACCCCATGGACTGTATAGCCCGCCACCCCGCCCGGCTCCTGTGTCCAATGGATTCTCCCGGCAAGAATATTGGAGTGGGCTGCCATGCCCTCCGCCAGGGGATCTTCCCGACCCAGAGATCGAACCTGTGTCTCCCTCATTGCAGGCAGAATCTTGACCACTAGCGCCTCCTGGAAAGCCCCTCTCCCTCTGTATCTATATGTAATTCCACTCCTTTCTTCTAGGTGGCGTTGCAGAGAAGGACAGAGCCGAGCGCGCCCCACCGGAGCAGGAGCGACTTCTCCAGTAGGGGGCGTAGCCCGTAGGGGGCCAGGTCTCCGAGAGCCGTACGCAACGTCAGGGGCGGGAACGATCCTCGCCCCGCCCCTGCCGTCGGCGGCGCCCTGTGATTGGAGAAAGCAGCCGTCACTTGGCAGGGCCGTTGGGGTAGGAGGAAGAGGGCCCGGGCCGAAGGTGACGCTGTGGTTGCGGAGGTGTGGGGAGCGGAGCAGGCCGTACGCGAGCTCGCCCTGCGGCAGCATCTCGGGCGCTCTTCCCTCAGCGGCCCCTCGGGCGCTCTCCCTCAGCTCTCTGCGGTGAATGGCGGCGGGATGGAACGCGAGGGGAGCGGCGGCAGCGGGGCGTCGGCCGGGCTCCTGCAGCAGATCCTCAGCCTGAAGCTGGTGCCGCGGGTGGGCAACGGGACGCTGTGCCCCAACTCCACCTCGCTCTGCTCCTTTCCAGGTACCGGCGGCCCCGCGGGGGTCGGCTCTCCGTCGGCCGAGAGCTGGGGACGGCAGCCCTTCCGCCTCCCCTCGCCGCTTCGCCGCGGGCCCCTTGGGCGGGCCACCCCGATCCCGCGGTGGGCCCCGTCGGTGAGGGGAACTCGGCCCCCGCCCGAACTCGTCCTGCTCTCTGGAGTTCCCCAACACCCCTGCTTCAGGCGGGAACTCGGCAGCGCCCTGGTGGCGGCCTCCCCTCCTCGTCTGGGGCACGGGAGGCGGTCCTCGTCTCCTTTTGGCGGGCGGGGGCACTGGGCAACCCCAGCTCCTTTCGTCCGCCCCGGCCTCTGGGCTTTCGTGCCTCGGACGGTGCGTCGTCCCGGCCGGTCTGAGGGCCATCGATCAGAACTCAGGCACCCGCTGTGCGTAGGGTAGGTAGCCCAGCCTCTGCACCAGGAGGCTGTCTGCCGATCGCTGCTACCCACGTCCAGATCCACCCCTCCGCCAGCCTCTCTTTCTAGGAATCCCTTTCTGGAGACCTGTTGCCGCGTCTCCCACTCCTGTTCGAGAACGTCGACACGGCGCCTTTCTGATTGTTACGCTGGGCTTGAGAGCAGAGGTTTTCAAACTTAGAAATCGAGATAGAAAGCTATCGGGCTCGGAAAACTGAGAGGAGGAGAAAATACCTGGGAAGGCTGAAAATAAAGCCTTGGAGGGGAGAGTAGTGTTGTGTGTTGGCCCTTTTAAAGGCAAGAAGACTGAGATAAGGGGTGTTTGAAGGGTGAGGTTGGGCCCTCCAGCAAAGCTGACTGATACTTTCACTCAGTAAACAATGCAAGAACCGGCCTGAGACCTGCAAAGGAAGGAAGGTTGGATTACTGACTACAGTTAAAACTGGTAAACAAGGCACCTGTGATTTCTCATCCGCTGGGCAGCGACCGCCAGGCGCCGTTCAGCGGACACCAGGGACTTGCAGTGTATTACCTTTCTAATATTTTCCCCAACAGGTCTGTGAAGTAGTTAATAAGATAAAAAACGTTGAGACAGATGTAGGTGTTAGCTTGAAATCATGCCTATAATGATAATCTGGCAAAAGGTATCAAAAGATACTAAGATCACATTTGACAATGACAACAGAAATATATGGCATTCTGGAGACCATGTCCAAAAAATGAAATGTTCATGCAGTCTGAAGGCTCTCCTGGACCGGATTGGTCTATTACTTTTCTCGCAGCTCTTTATTTGGAAAAATTTTAAACCTACTGAAAAATTGAAGTGATAGTGTAACAGATACCTATATACCCTTTACTTAGGTTCATTATTAATATTTCGATTCTTTTGCTTCCTGTCTAAATACATATATGCATGTGCATAATATGTTTAGTTTCTGCAGAAAAGAGAAAGGAGGTCACACAAATAATGGCACTTGACAGCTAACGCTTTATAGCATGTATCATTTAAAATGAGGACATTTTCTGCCACAGCCTAGAAAAACATACAGCACTGGAATGTGTTAACACATTTAACATCAGTAGAATATTATCTAATATATAGGCCTTATTGGAAGATACTCAGTTGTTTGAATAATGCCATTTATACCTTTCTTTAAAAATTCCAGGATCTAATCAAGGGTTATACATTGCATATAGTTGTCTTTTCCATCTTGTTGAATCCAGAATAGTTCCTCCATCGTTGTTTCAGTTTCTTGAGACTGGCATTTTTGAAAACCAGGCTAACTGTTCCATAGACTGTCCCACAGTCTGAGTTACCTGATTATTTCTTCATGGTTAGATTCCGGTTAAACATTTGTGCTCAGGATGCTGCCTGCATCGGTGATGTGCTCTCCCCAGAGCACCGCGTTAGGAGACGTCTAATGTCAGCTTGTCCCTTTATTGGTAACACTAAGCTTAATCATTTGGTGAAGATGGTGTTTATCAGATCTCTCCACCATAAGGTTACCATAATCAATAAGTCATATGTGAGGTGATATTTTGAAACTGAACATTTTGTTCAGCCTCTCTGGCTTTTAGTTGCCTCTTCTTTTAAAAAAAAGATTGAGGTAAGTGGATTTGGGAGGATGATTCTACTATGTTATAGTAAAGAATCAGTAGCTAAGCATATTGTTTTCCTTTCAGGAGTTGTTCTGAAATATTAAACTGCAGTCTGTTCTTGAGTTTATTGGTACTTGAGTGGATATATAACTTGGGGGTAGTGATCACCATGGGTCATTCATTCAGGATGTATTTAGTGATCAAGTGCAGGCTCTGGGCTGGAGTTATAAACATGCATGAGATACAGCCCATGGACACAAGCTGATTGGAATGGGATGAGTAAACACACGGGGTAAACATATAACCTCCCTGTTGTGTCTCTTCTTTAGCTGGAATGATGGATTCAATAGGTACATGAAGTGTAATCCTTTCTGAGGCACCAAAACCTGCTGACAGTGACTCTCATTCATTGTCCTGATTCTGGAATTGTTTCTATTTTGGCCCCACAGAAAAGGTTACTTGCATTTTATGCCAACTCAATATGGCAAAGTCATTGCTCTGAAATACTCTGTGGTTTATCACTGTCCGGAAGCTTTGAATTGATTTTTTTAAACCTGCATTTGCAATTTAGACCTATGGCACCCCACTCCAGTACTTTTGCCTGGAAAATCCCATGGATGGAGGAGCCTGGTAGGCTGCAGTCCATGGAGTCGCTAAGAGTCAGATACGACTGAGCAACTTCACTTTCACTTTTCACTTTCATGCATTGGAGAAGGAAATGGCAACCCACTCCAG
Source organism: Bubalus bubalis (assembly GCF_019923935.1). NCBI lineage: Eukaryota > Metazoa > Chordata > Mammalia > Artiodactyla > Bovidae > Bubalus > Bubalus bubalis. The sequence continues at coordinate 2,539,474 of NC_059174.1, read as the reverse complement.
TGTTCTTGCTTGGAGAATCCCAGGGACGGGGGAGCCTGGTGGGCTGCTGTCTGTGGGGTCACACAGAGTCGGACACGACTGAAGTGACTTAGTAGTAGTAGTAGTTTTCTGCCTAACCCTTCTTATTCCAAGTAGTTCAGATTTCTTTGGTGGTCATTTTTAACAAATCTGAATACTGAGAAAGGCAAATTATTCTCCCCCCTTGTATCAGGAATAAAATTCACTTTCTAAAGGGATGAATCTCATTATATTAATACTTTCAATATCAAAGTATATCTTCCCCCCCTCTCTTTTGTTTTTGGCCACGCAGCATGGCTTGTGGGAATTTAGTTCTCAGACTCGGGGATCGAACCTGGACCCTCAGTAGTGAGAGCATAGAGTCCTAGCTGCTGGAGCCCAAGGGATGCTTGTTTTACATAAGGTCACGAGGAAGCCCTCTAAGATGATGCCATCCGAGGTGAAATCTGAAAGGGAATGAGGAGCAGCCACGCAGCTGTCCGGAGACGGGCATTCTGGGCCAGGGGCAGCAGGTGCAGAGGCCCTGGGACGGGAGCTCGCTGCAGCAGCGTGAAGGAGGCCAGTGCGGTGGGAGGGGCGGCGTGGGCACGGGGTGGGGGGAGGGAGGGAGGTCAGATCCCCCAAAGCTGTGTTCGAGGGGTTTTGAGCAGAGGAAGGATGATCTGATTCACTTTTTTTTCCATGTATACAATTTAATGATTTTTTTTGCTGAGTTTGCAATCATCACAAAAAACAACTTCAGAATGTTGTCATCACTCCAACCAGAAACCTTGTCCCCATTATCACTGACTTTCTGGTTTTGTGTGGAGAATAGGTGAAAGGCCAGATCAGGGCAGATAAGAGCTAGCCGGGGCTAGGGCCAAGAGACCGTTAAGGTTGAGGCAGGCCAGAAGGGCCCATTCAGGAACCAGGGATAAGTGGGCAGGTAGGCAGTGGCCTCAGGAGAGAGGTGGCAGGCTACAGTTGATAGTCCTGGTGGGCCAGTCCTCCTTGTTAGGAGAGGAAGAATACCTCAAAAAAACTCAGTTTCCCTTTACTCTCGCACTGCCACTGTGCTCACAGCACTTCTGGCGCCAGATGTCATTTCTCTACGCACCGAGCAGTTCTGGACACCAGTTGGTATCCTGCAACTCGGTTCAGTTCTGACACTGTCTGCTTGGAGCTGGCTTCAGTCCCACAGGTGAAAGACCCAGTGGCACAAGACTGCCCCAACCCCCCACTTCAGATGCCAGTCAAAGGCTAGGTTTTCGCATGTGCTCTGACCAGCTAAGGTTTCTATGTCGTCCTTCTGGTTCAAGTGAAAATGCTAGAGCAGCTTACAGAATTCAGGAAAACAGTTTACTTACCAGGTGACTGGTATGTTCCCGAAGATGTAAAGGATGGAAATGAACACCACATGAAGAGATAGGCAGGGTGAAGGCTGGAAGGGTCCCTGAGCACAGGAGCTTCTGTTCCTGTGCAGCTGGGGTGGGTCACCCTCCCAGCACATAGGTGTCTTCACCAGCCCAGAAACTCTCTGCCCTCCGTACTGTTGAAATATCTATGGAGGCTTCATCACTTAGGCATGACCGATTAATAACTTGCTTCTAGCCTCCTCCTCTCTCCTGAGAATGGAGAGTGGGGCTGAAGGTTCCAAGCTTACAATCATGGCCTGGCCTTTCTGGTGACCAGCGCCCATCAAGGAGCCCACCAAGAGTTGGCTTATGAGAGCAAAAGACACTCCTGGAAATTTCAAGGAATTTAGGAGCTCTTCCTCAGGAACCAGGGTCATAGATTAAGTCTTAGAAAAAAAGATTTTCCTAGCACCATTATCTTAAAAGGGTTTTAGGCATCAGGAGTAGAAACCAGATATATTTGTATTAGTATTTCACAAGGAAACAGATGGATCCCCTGGCAGGTAGGTGGGGGTGGGTAAGAGAGGGGTCTCACAGTGGGCAGTGTGGACAGATGCAGGCCAGTGGGCACTTAGCATCTAGGCAGGCCAGCGCGGAGTTAGTTGCAGGACTGGGGTGGCGAACCCTAGCTACAGAGGCACAGTTGTCTGACCTGGAACGTAAGGCAGAGCAGGGCAAGCTGAAAGGACAGCTGGGCGCCAGGCCTAACTCTGCCCACTTGTTCTGTGCTCCTGTTTCTGCTTATCGGCGCCAGTTTGGTCTTGACCCCTTGCTCGGAAGTAAGGAGATTCGACTGTGGCAGCTAGAGGGCCAGGGAGCACAGAATTCCCCCCAAGAGGTCCACTGCGTGACCTTTCTGTTTAACTCAAACTGAAGAATATGCTTAAAGATACAGACACCCTCTGGGCAGGGATCTTTGTCTTTTTAAAATTTCTGTTCTTGTTCATTGACGTGCCTGACCTAGGGAATGGGCTCTGTAAGTATTTGCTGAATGAAAGAACTCTCAGTACTGGTATTAGCTTGCTGTGGCTACTGAAACAACTCACCACAAATTTAGTGGCTTAAAACAACACAGATTTATTAGTCTTGGAGGTCAGAAGTCCAAATGAGTCAGCAGAGCCATCTTCCTTCTGGAGGCTCTAAGGAGAATTTATTTTCGTGTCTTCCAGCTGCTAGAGGTCACTGTGTCCTTTGGCTTCTGGCACCTTCCTCCATCTTTAAAGCCAGCAGCAGAGCATCTTCAGATCTCTTTGACTCTGACTGTCTTCCAGGGACCCTTGATTTCAGTAGGCCCACCTATAAAATCCAAGATACTACCCCCCCTGCATTGCAAGATGTCTAATCTCATCACACCTGCACACCCCCTTTTGTTAGGTCGAATTTTCATAGGCTTTGGGGTTGAGGATGTGGGCATCTTTGGGGCCTCTTCTGCCACCAGTGCTTAGTCTGGTTTCCCTTATAACATTTATTTCAGGTTAATAACCTGACTTGTTCTTCACCTTGGGGAAATGATGTGACTTTAGCTGCCAAAGTAAACAAAGTTGAAGATAATGCACTTTATGTGAAACAGTGAACAAGGAAATACTGTAAAATAGATAGACAAAGATGTTTGACAGTGTATAGAGCCAGGGAAATGAAAAGTACTATGTGATCAATAAATAGCTGTTAAATAGATGGCAGATTAAGGCGCAGTATTAACGGGATATCACTTAGCTTTTTAAAAGTGTTTTATTGATTGAGGTTTGCCTTAGCTATTAGCGTTCTGTATTACTTTCATCCTCTGAAAGCGTTTTATAAATTGTACTGTTCATCTAATATGATAAAGCCTTTCTTTCCTACTTAGAGTGACTTAAGTGACGCTATATAAAATATGGAGGCAGTGGGGGAGCAAATGGATGTGACTTAGGGCTGTATGTAGGAAGGTGCACACTGCTTCTCCCCCTCAGAGACTCAGGGAGGAGCCAACTTGCTGCACCAGATCCTGTTTGCACACATGCCTTTCAGCTTTTAGAAAAGTCGAGGTGTGAGTTGCTAGCCCAGCAAGCCTCCTTGCTCCAGGGAAGTGGGAACAGGGGAGTGTTGGTGTCTGCCAGGGCTGCTGGAACAAAGCACCATGGACCGAGTGACTTAACCAACAGAGGTGGAGATTGTAAGTGCAAGATGAGGGTGCCGGTACGGTCAGGCTGAGGGCCCTCTTGGGCCATCTTCTTGATGTGTCCTCACTCGATGGGGAGAGAAAGAGGAGAGGCACAGAGAGAGATTTTCTTTCTCTTGTAAGTCCACGGTCCTGTCGGATTAGGGCTTCCGCACATGGATTCATCCCATAGCAGTTGGGTAGCACACCCAAGTGTCCAGACACACTTTTATTGAAGTTACCAACTTCCTGTGTTTCTGGCAGATTAAGGCTTCCCCCCAGTTCACTGCCCGCATGGTTCACCGCAGCCAGTGAGGAGCCGCACTCTAGCAGGCCCTTGAGTTGCTGTGGTGAGCAGTGCTTGTCTCTAAAACCTGGCAAGGCTGTCAGCTGGGTGGCAGAGTCCCTGAGCTCCTGGAGGCAGGTTTGTGCCCCGTTTGTCCACCCCCGGGCACTGCCATTCCTGCGTCCTCACAGAGCTCTGTGCACACCGGGGATGTAACAGCAGCCAGAGTCTCTTAGGTGGCTTGGGGAGGAGCTGCTGAGGACTCGGGGATTAAAGATGGGGTTGCTGCTTAGCAGGGAGCTGCCTGGCGCTGTTTCCTGGGTTGGGTACGAGCTGGCAGTGGATGGTGTCCAAGGAGGCCCCAGTGGGAGATGCCAATGTGTAGCAGGGCCCAGGCTGGAGGGGCAGATGGGGAGGGTGGCACCTCTCGGGGAGTGGTGTGCGCACCAGCCTCTGGAGCTGCCACCAAGGAGAGAGGTCAGGCATTTGCGCATGGCACCCAGTCAGTGGTGCTCACACTTGTGCTTGTGAAAGGGAAGTCATGTAAGTGAATATCTAAATCTGGGTGAACTTTTTCTTCAGTATTTGGGAGTAGGGGTAGCTTGTCAGGAGTCGGCCAACCTTTTCTGTAAAGGGCCAGATTATAAATACTTTAGGCTTTGCAGGTCCTATGGTCTCTGTCACTGTTTCAGCCCTGCTCTTGGAGCTTGAAAGCAGCCATAGACAAGACTTAATGAACAGGCATGGCTGTGTCCCGCTAAGACTTTCCGCACAAAAACAGGGGGTGGCCATAGTTTAGTGATCCCTCCAAAACCATCAGTGTTTGGATATTTGACTGATGAACCGCCACTGCAACGGAATCATTTTAAAATTGAAATAACGTAAATAACTTAAATAATTTAAAGTTGAGTATGATGACCGCGCCTTTGTCATGACCACCCTGGGGAAGCTCGTGACGTCCAACCTTTCTTTGCTCTCCCTTGCAGAGATGTGGTATGGTGTGTTCCTGTGGGCACTGGTGTCTTCTCTCTTCTTTCATGTCCCCGCCGGATTACTGGCCCTCTTCACCCTCAGACATCACAAATATGGTAGGTTCATGTCTGTAAGCATCCTGTTGATGGGCATCGTGGGACCAATTACTGCTGGAATCTTGACAAGTATGTTAGACGTTTAAAATACAGTCGAAACATTTCATATGAATAGTCAGTTAACTTTAGGAGCCGTTTTAGAAACATGTCTGAGTGGGATAAAGAAGTAAGCGCGCTCTTTGTGCGCAGGCCCTGTGTTTTATATGCTGTTCTCTTCTCGCCTCAGTCCCCTCTTACTTGGATAACATCTTTGACTTCCTGAGTCAGATTCTGTCTCGTGGCTTTAGGGAAGCCATGTTAAGCTTCGTGAGATATGTCTTGTGATCTTGACCACTACCAAGAGAATATTTGGCTTTTTGGAAGCTACTGCTCTCCTTTCTCCTCAGCTGTCACTTCACTGATTTGTGGCATTGCAATCTGGTTGACAAATTACTTTCCTTCATCCAGGTGTAGGTATTTTAAGGATGGAGGTTTAGAATAGTGCCTGTTTTTTTTTTTCTTTTTTTTCTCTTTTTTACTCTTAGGACTTTCTGAATAAGAGTTTGAGCAACATTTGTAATTATACATTATTTTTATCTGTGTGGTGTCTTTTGGGTGGCGGTGCAGCTTTTGTTCATGTCACAGGGCTAAGAATATTTTTAAGCTCATAACAAAATAAAAATAGCATGTATATTTTATATAAATTAAAAATTATAAGAAAACAAAAACAAAGATTCTCCATTACTGTATTCCTACGTGGTAACCACAGTTTGCATTTCATTATATGCTTTCAGACTTTTTTCTCGGTTTATGTAATTTTTTTTTTTCACTATGATTTTAAACTTTGAACTTCAAGCAGAAATTCCCCTGTCTTTTTGACTTTAGGGGTTTTTTTGGGGACAAGGTGGCCTAGTTTCTCTGTGTTCTGTAGATGGTGAAACCTTTGTGATAAGGCGGTGTGGAGGCTAATTTTCTCCTGTCTGCATTAAGGAGTTTCCATAACTGGCCTTGAACAGTATTTTTAAGTATATCACCTACTGCTATCTTTAGAGAGCCTCTGCTCTAGTTTTCTTACTGGATTATTAGCCCCCAGGACCTGTTTTAGATTTCTCATTGGTAAAATAGCAATGCTGTGTGATGACTAAATGAAATAATGTGTGCATATAAAACATAGACTATCTAACACGTAGTAATTGTATCCTTCTTTGACTCTAGTGCATATAGTCTATTCCCTTCCCATTTTGCTGCTCCTTCTGGTTTGCTTTTAACTATCTTCCCTTCATCATGCAAATCCCACTTTGGGGCCCAGTTCAAGTTCTTTAAGCTTCTTCTGATCCAACCCACTTTTTTTGGAGATAAATTACAAAGAGGCCCAAAGGACACATGCCTCTCAAATGGTAACAGCACAGGTGCATGTGCTGCCAGTAGCCCTGCTCTCTCTTCTCCTCCAGATATGTTACTATACCACTATAGCACAGTGGACAAGGCGTTGACCCTTGACCGAAACAGTATATGTCGTCCTGCATTATTCAAAATCTGTTTCGTGCTTGTGCTTTCTGTCTTGTGTCCCCAGCTGTATTCTCTGACCAAGGAGAATTCTGTTTGGAACATTTTGGGCTGGGATCAGGAGAAGATTATCTGGGAACTTTGGATCTGTTCTTTTCAAATGAATAAATTCTTGACTTTTCTTAGTATAATGCTGAGTCCCTGTGAGCAATTCAGGGTACCTGAGTAGAAACAGATATCTGTTTGTTCTGTTTATTCAATATGTAGGAAGTTATAGTGAAATAGAAAGGAAATAGATGGGAAATAGAAAGGAATCCCGTAGTATCCCTCACCTCAAGCCCTTTGAATGAATAGCAACTTGATGGGCTTAGGGTCCCGCTTGCTTCCTTTCTTCCTCCCCCCTCTTTTTTTTTTTTTTAAGCTGTGCCACACAGCTTGTGGTATCTTAGTTCCCAAACCAGGGATTGAACCCCGGGCCACAGCAGTGGACCATCTGGGCATTCAGGGCATTTCCTCCATCCATTTCTTTTCTTTTTTTTTTTTTTTTAATCCATTTCTTGAAGGGAACTCTGAATATAGTACAAAAGGGAATGGGGTTTCCCTGTGACTGCTCCTGAAATATTCCTTGCTCAGCCTCACGCAGAGGATTTTCTATCATTTATTGCCAGGAATTTGTTAGGTATCTGTTACATGCCTGGGGAATAAGAGATGTTTTAAGTTTGTAATCGGGTTATGTGAATATTGCAGTCTTTGTGATTTTGGTTATGACTTCCAGGTGATTTTATTCAATATATCTAGGAGACTTAGTTTGAAAGAGTCCCTTTTCTAAGAGCATTTGTTGGTGACTTGCAAACCATTAAAGGAATACTTAAAACCAAGAGTAGTTAGCAAAAAGAATAGGGAAAACAAAAACATTTCTGTAATGTTTAAATTTTAATGTAAAAAATTTAGATCATTCATAGAGTTTTATTTTTTAATTTATTTTATGTTTTTTCTACTTAGAGTTTTAAGTGCTATATTTTTCTGATATATTAACCCCCCTCTCATTTTTTAACACACTTGAATTTTTGAACAGGTGCAGCAATTGCTGGAGTGTATCGAGCAGCAGGAAAGGAAATGATTCCGTTTGAAGCCCTTACCTTGGGCACTGGACAGACGTTTTGTGTCGTAGTGGTCTCCTTTTTACGGATTTTGGCTACTCTATAGCACATGCCCTTGTGCTATGATGGTGAATTGGTTTTATAGAATCCTCAAAAATAATACATTATGGGATGTAGCGTTTTCTTAGTTCTTCAAACGGTATGAAGAACAACACTTCAGTCCTTTCTTCAGTTTGAAGTTCCAGGAATTAAAGATCTTTTTGGACTCATTGTTCTCAACCAAAAAAAAAAAAAAAATCAAGTTTCTTTTCTTTCTGTTTTTTACATATTCAAATCAGGCGGTTTTACAGGTGCACCTTTACCCAAGCCCAGTCAGCAGTGCTTCTGGGTTGGCATCCTTCACACTGAAATTTACAATGTCCTGTGAGAAAAACGCAGCCTTGCGTGTTTCAGAGAAACTGTAAAACATATTGGTTTACTTCTGAACACAGTAAACTGTACTGAAATCCTATTTGATCAAATCTTGATTAAAATTTAGCAAACCCTTGCCACATCTTCATGACAGTAAGTGCCAAGTAGGTTTTGTCGAGCATAACGTTGAGAACAAATTTGGAGAAATAAAACACACACAAAACCTATAACTCAAGTAGTGGCTTCAGTTCCACTATTTAAATAAATAAAAGCTAACTCCTGAATGCTGTGACATTTTATGAATAACTATTTTGACCTCTGATTATTTTATATATTTTAAGATGTGTGAATTTCCTGTTTTGTACATTTTCTCAAAATAAGCTAGGTAATTGAGAATTTTTCCACAGAACTCCTTACCACCTTTTCCTATCACTTTATAGTCTATTGATTTTATTTAGTTTAATTGGAAACACGCCCTATTAAATACTTTGAATGGAAAATTCTCAACCATATTGATCAGGATACTCATTGGACATTGAGACACACACACAGAAAGATACTTTAAACATTCTGTTACAATTTTTTTAGTGACTTTGGTTTGCTCATGGCTCTTAAAACATTGTAAAAGTGCAGCTTTAACTGGAATTAGGGGTTATTGATGTCCTAGTCTTAACGTGGTTACCTAGTGGTGGGTCTTCAGCCCATTTTACAGTGCTGGGTATGACTCCCAGAAAGTGCCTAAAGTTTAATATTCAGATATACCTTCCACTGTGCCCTTTATATTTCCTTTCAAGAGAATCTATATTCTTAAAATTAAATATCAGAGTTTTTTTTAAAACCCAATTTTAGCTCTTTTAATTTTTCTTCTAATGCCTAGCTTTCTTTTTCATCTAAAGGCCTAAAAACTGTGACCTTCAAATGAAAAAGATTGTAAAAATTAAATATCTGACTTTATCCTTAATCACATAAACTGGTTTGTATGAAATACAGTTGTTGTTATCTGTTTTCAAAATAGTTTCTGGTAATTAAATATGACATTTTAAAAGGAAAGTTTTCATTATGAGTGTGAAGCTACCTGCCCATGAGGTCATGTGCAGTGCTGTTTGATTTAAGCAATATGCACTCTGGCTTCTGATTAAAAATAGCCAGGAGAATCAATTTACCAGGGATGGTCACAGAGAAAAATTAAAAAGGATCCCAAAAAGTAAGTGGACATTTTCTTTTAACTAATAGGCCATTAGACTACTTACCAAAATTACAGTGATAGATGTACTCTAACGAGGTGAAAAATTGTAGGAGTTGTACACAGGCAAATATCCTTACAAATTCCCCAACAAGATTACTCTCCAATGCTCAAATCTTTCTTTCAAACAAATTTTTATGTCTTTAGCTCAAGACTCCATTTTTCGGTTCAATAGTTGGATTTTGAAAAGTAGCCCTTCAGCTGAAGAAATTTTCCTTCATCTCTATTGAAAGATGTCTCAGCATTCTCACCGAAAACATTCCTTTGGATAGAGTTTCACAAATTGAGTGTGGGCTAGTGGTCAGTGGGCTTCTCTCCCCAAATACTAATTTTTCAACATATTGATCCATGGCTTAAATGTTTGGTTGCGTCACTTCTAGAGCCAAAACACAAAAACTAATGCATTTTGAAAGCTGTCTTTGTTTTCATCTGTTTCTTGTTTGATTATCCACTGTTTTTAAGAACTTCAAATATAAAATGGATCTTCAGATTATTGAATGTTTCATCCATCCCAGTATGTGAACATTCTGTGAATAAATGAATATAGACTTTATATAACTTGAGCTTTGTGGCTTGAAATGTTTTCAGGAAGAAACTATTTGAATTATAAGGCATGTTTATTGCCCTTAAGGGTTTCTTTTTCTTTTTAATTTCTCACCTCAAATGCACAATTATTTGGGGGTGGTTGTTCAGATGAAAAAGTACTGGCATTTGTATTGAACATTTTATTTTTTCACATAAAGCTTCTGAGACGTTTTGCCAACTCCTGACTTGCCTGGAGACACGTGAAACCACCCCTGCCCCATCTATGCATCCACTTTTCTTTTAGTGGAAAGGAGAAACCCCCAACCATGAAAAGCTGATTTCTGGATTCTTTGAGATAAAGGTTTTAGGAGAAAAACATTTCATGTAAACTTCAATACAAATGAGTAATGAATATTCCAAGACAAAGGTGTCTCATTGTACTATTTACTAATCCAGAACATTACCTAGGAAATGTCTCAACTAGGGAGATAAAGTTCATGCAAGTAGTTATCTTTAAGCTCTTATGTTTCCTAAGTCTTTAAATTGTATGTTAGCTTTTGATTCCAAAAGCTGCTCTGGTTTGAGTGAAGTTCTTAATACAACTGCAGAGCAGGCCAGCCTTCCCTAGGAGACCATCTCCTGAAGCTCACGTCCTGGCGCTGTCCACACGCAGAAGGTTCTGTGTACACGCGTTTCTGTTTTGGGCGTTGTTGCCCTGCTTGTGGTAAAGTCAGCTTAACTTTTTGTATTAGATTATTTCACTAAATGCTGCAGTCAAACTGATCAAATCTTTGTACCACAGAAAGTTATTTAAATTTTATTTTTCTACTGAAATTTCTAATTCTGGTATAAATGTTTATCAATAAAGATTACTTTCAACTCTGTGAACTTGAACTGATCTTTCTTTTTCAGTGGCCAATGAATTTAAGCTTTTGTAATGAAGATTTCCACCTTAAGTGTGTGTTGTTGTTTTTTTTTTAGGCTTAGTACTTAACATATCTATTTAACTGTATTTCCTTTATGTTCAACTTACTAGTTTATGGTAAAATTCCTGTCCAAAGATCTGATTAAACACTACTTACATGTGAACTTGAGCCGTATTAACTTCACTTTCTGTGCTATATGTTACCATCAAAATTTTTGTACAATTTCACACTGCGATGGCTAAAAGCTGATAACCCTTTGTGATAAAAATGTATCATTTCAATAGTCCACAAGAAGAGAGTCTCCAAGGTTGGTTCAGTATTCTGTGACATCATAAAACGTTTTCTGCCCTGCCATTTTCAGCAAATTGGATTGTCCCATTTGGGTAGCTTACCGCATGGTCACAAGGTAACTACTGACTTCCAGGCATTGCAGATGGACATACAGTGTAGGAGACCAGCCATCCATTCTCTATTTTTTTTTTTTAATTTAGGTATAACATACAGTAAAGTACACAACTCTTAAATGTGTAGCTTAATGAATTTTTATGTATTTATACACTTAGGTGAAGTGGTAGTACTTTGGTCAAGATATAGAATGTTTCTAACACCCCAGAGGGATGCAGAGCTCTGCAAGAAACCTCCAATATCTTATGTATCCCAACAGAGGATCTCTTCTGTTATCAAAAAGATGATTACCCACGATTGGACAGTGGGAAGAGACTATGGGGAGAGGCTAAAGATGCTGAATTTGGCGGGAGGGGAAGGACCCCATAAATTATTGCCAAGACAACATTGCAAAGAAGCCAGTTCTGACTCTAGGTTGGAAACTGCTTCTTTGACTTACTTTTCGTTGCTTTTATTCAATTCAGTCGCTCAGTTGTGTCCGACTCTGTGACCCCATGGACTGCAGCACGCCAGGCTTCCCTGTCCAGCACCAGCTCCCGGGGCTTACTCAAACTCATGTCCATTGAGTCTGTGATGCCATCCAACCGTCTCATCCTCCTTGGTCCCCTTCTCCTCCCGCCTTCAATCTTTCCCAGCATCAGGGTCTTTTCCAATGAGTCAGTTCTTCACATCAGGTGGCCAAAGTATTGGAGTTTCAGCATCAGTCCTTCCAATGAATATTCAAGGCTGATTTCCTTTAGGATGGACTGGTTGGATCTCCTTGCAGTCCAAGGGACTCTCTCAAGAGTCTTCTCCAACATTTTTTTATAGCTTTCTTTTCTTTCTTTTGTTATACATAATAGCCGCCTCAGAGGACCCTACCCCTCTGCCTGACTATAAGCTCAAGTGCTTTGTTCTACTAATGGAGAGATAACCTGACCCTGCCCACCTGTGAATAGAAGAGATCAACACACCCCTTCCAAAGGCTGGCCATTTTCTCGGAGGTGTTTGCAAGACTGAAGACCCTTTCACTTTAGTCCTTTATTCTGCCTTTTGACTTTAGTTCCTCATTGCTTATTTCTCTCTGACTCAACAGAAAAACTTTGCATTCAGACCCCCACGGGATGGTTGCTCTGAGGCGCTAGTCTGCTAACTTAAGTCAGTCAGCTTTCCAAATGAAGTAATTTTCCTTGCCTCCACACTTCGTCTCTTGGATTCACTGGCCTGTCCTGCGGTGAGCAGAGGGAGCTTGGACTCGGTAGCAACATGGTAAGAGTGAACTGGGAAACTTGTAGGCGGTTGGGGTTTGTATTGTGGCCAATATTTGTCCAAAGGGATTGCTCAGTTTCAGCCTATTTATTCTTGGTGGGATTATGTGCTGAAATCTTTAAATTTTTAAGTGGTATATTGGGTGTTGCCCACACTAACAAACATTGAACACCAGAAAAGGTGTTCAACAATTCAACTCAATTCTGACAGTACCCAGAAGTACCCCCCATCCTCAACCACCAACTCCAGACATCAGTTGCAAGTCCAGGTTCTTCTGTGCTTCTGACTGGTTGGCTATAAGTTGGGTTCAATTAATTTGAGAGCGACTCACAAAACTCAGACATTTTACTTACTAGGTCACTGGTTTATCATAAGGATTTTAAATTAGGAGCAGCCAGATGGAAGAGATGTACAGGGCAAGGCATGGGGTATGTGTGTGGTGCTTTTGTGCCCCTTCAAAGGGACCAAGTTCTCCCTGAATTTCCACATGTTGAACTGGGAAGTTCTCAACCCTGTCCTTTGCAGCTCTATGGAGACCTCATTACATATGCATGATTCATTAAATCACTGGCCATTGGGGATAATGTGTATTTTTTTTAAAGCATAATAGCACAGCTGGTGACATTTAAATTCATGGAAAATGCTTTTCAAATCCAAAAATGTATGTTTTTAAGCTTGATGAGGGCCGCTAACCAATTTTAGACCTCTTTACTAAACAATTTGACAAATAGAAGACTGTTCCATCATTACCCTTAAAGTGGTCAGAAACTTTGTGAATCTGAACAAATGCTTGTAAGCTCTAAAGAGGAGAGCGGGAGAAGTGGGGTGCTGGAGGAGAGTCTACTGAAGAACGCCAGGGTAGCATTTTCCCCAGACTGAGACTCCAAGGACGGGGCAAAAGGCTACATCCCAATTTGTCACAAAATGACAACCATTATATATGGTTGTACTTTCATATGGATTAACTTGAAGGAAGGATTCCTTGTGGATGATGTTTGAATTCTAGAATACAGCCATTCCTTGTAATTACATCTATAATGTTACCATGCACACTCAATTAGCAGAAATACAGGATTGGGTTCTTGTGGGTCTCTGGTCATACGATTTTTGTCAACTGATCAGTATATAGCTTTGTTTTATGTATGTTTCTGTTCAAAGACACTGTATTTAATATATCTTTCTTACAAATAATGATACATACTATTAATAATGAAACAATTACTTCAATGACAGCATTATTGTGTCATGTACAACACTGAGACTGTACTATTTTAACTTCCCTTCAGTCATACACACACACAAGCACAAACTGCACATACAGTACTCATACAGTAGATGCATACTATATAGTGCACATTAATGCAAATAAAGATTAAATGTTTAACATTTTGTAAAAATGTTGCCTAACATCTTCCTGGTTGATGGAGCTGCAGGCTGGACAACAGCACAGTGCGAGTGTGGTCAAGCCTCCCCACCTTGGCTTACTCCACAGAAACAAGGGAGAGACTGGTGGCACTCATTCTGCAGATGAGGAAGAGGGTGGCAGGTTGGCATCTGTCAGTTCAACCTCAGAGGTTTGGCTCTCATCACTTGTTGATGGAGTGGGCAATGTTTTCTTCCAAAATGATTCCAGAAATTACATCGGCCCTGTCTGCTTAGCTTTTTGCCTTAAGTGTCTCAGCACAGGGGGCAAATGCACAGGAAGTTAAGCGCTTAAATTTGAGGCTTTGATCAAGCATAGGGTCACACTCTTCCATGTCACTGAAAATTTTTTCCAATGCGGAGTTCCATTCTGTTATTTTGACTGCTGTAAGAGGGACAGTTTCTGGACTCTTCGGCTGACTTTGATCACTGTTTTCATCATCATGTCTTGCTTGCCATCTCATCCAAGTCTTCGTTGGTGGGTTGTATTGCTTTCTCTGCCAAAATTTCCTCCACATCTTCTGCCAAAATTTCCTCCACATCCTCATGTCACCAAAGCCTTCTCCACCTATTTGCATGTGGCATGCATTATGTTTTTGACACTGTTGTTTATACTTTCTGCAGCACCTTCAAAGCCTTCGAAATTTTCCACCCAGTCTGGTCAAACATTTTTCCAACAGTAATTGATCGTCACCTGCTTGATGTTGCCAACATAATCAATCACCTCACGTACAGTGACTGATTTCCAATAGTCCATCATGGTAGTTTCCTTGTCGGCTTTGAAAGCCTCCAAAGTCTTATTATAAAGCTCACTTGTATACTGTGACTTGAAGGCTTTCACTATGCCCTGATCCAGGGGCTGGATGAGAGGTAGTATTTGGGGGAATGAAAAGAGCTTCCACGTTGGGGTGGGCATTTTTGAGTTTTTCACAGCAACGCACTGGGGCATCCAAAATAAACAAAATCATCAAGGCAAGGTTTCTACCCTGGGGATAGTAGTCAACTTCTAATATGATTCAGCTGTGGAACCAATCAGAGGCCTTCCACCCTTTTTGGTTCCACCTCCAATGCACCGGATATGTTTCACGTTTTTCCCGTTAAGTGCTTGTGAACTTGAAGGTCTGTACACCGGTAAGAGTTTGCACTTAGAGTCACCCTTGGCATTGGTGCACGTTAGTAGGGTTGCATAGTCCTGGAATGATTTAAAGCCCGGGGCATTGGAGGTCATTCACGTTACATAGGTTCTTTTGCCAACATTCTTGTAAAATAAGCCAGTTTCACCAGCGTTGAAAAACGGCTCTTCCACATACCCCTTTTCCTGTATAACACTTAGCAAGCATCGTTTGAATTCTTCCACAGCCTTCTGATATGCAGAACTTGCCTCAGCTGCAAGCTTAACATTATTGACACCATATGGCCTTTTGAAACATGCAACCCAGCCAGTGCTACAGAGGGCTTCTTCACATTTTTCTGACCCTGGCTAACATGGTGGTAAACTTTTTTGACTTTCAGCCTCAACAATGCTGTCTACGAGACTTGTTTCATTGGTTTTATTGGCTGAATCCACGAATTGAGCCGCTTTTCCATCTTTTCCATAGCTGCCTCGCACACTCTGAATGTCACTTTAGCACTTTACGGATCAGCATCAAATACAGATCGGTGACTTTCCTTTTCCTTGATGCACTGGATAGTTTATTCTTTAACACTGAACTCACAGCCACAAAACATACCTGAATGAAGCTTTATCTAACCCAGGTATTTTCTCCATAAGACACATCACAACCTTCTTGCACTTACGAACATTAGGAAGCACCCCAGAGTGCAAGCTTGCTCTGCTCGCCGCACGATAGGTCAATGAGTCAGAGAGACGAAGTGTTGAGGCAAGGCCGGCAGACGGAGAAAAAGGGCAGGCTAGTGCATCAAAACAACCATCTTACTGGGATCTGGATGCCAGGTTCTTTTATAGATCAGAGAGAAAAGAAGCAATGAGGAACTTAAGTCACAAGGCAGAATAGAGGGAGATGCAGTGGGGAAGTAAAGTGAAAGGGTCTTCAGTCTTGTAAAACGTCTCCGAGGGAAAGTCCAGCCTTCAGAAGGGGTGTGCTAATTCTTCTATTCACAGGTGGGCAGGGACAAACACCTCTCCTAGAGCGGAACAAAGGCACTTTAGTTTACAGTCAAGCAGAGAAGCAGGGTCCTCCAGGCAAGCTATTGAGTATGATTATAATAATAAAAGCAAGTCAAAGAAACAGTTTCCAACAGGGAGTCAGAACTGGCTTCCTCCCTGCAACACACCCAGGGGTCATTTTAAACAGCGAAATCACCGACAGAAAGCAGAAAGATGAAAAAAAAAAAAAAAGGAAACGCGGCACTTAACAGACTGGGAAGATGATACTTATTTACACTAAGAGGGCTGAAGCAAGATAGCAAATTGTCTGCCTGCAACCTCAGTACAACCCACCACTGGTTAACTCAAAATTTTCACTCTCTGAGCATGTCGGGGGAAATAACCCCAGAAAGCACCGTGAATATTGATTTGGGGGGTAGGTGACTATTTTAACAACTAACCGAATTCAATAATATCAACCAGTGACTAACGAAGGGCAGCTGTGTTCCCATGGGCAAAACAAATTTTCCTTAAACAGATACACTAAATCAAAGCCGCTGAGTTCTGAAGACTACAAGTCCCAGCATGCACCGCTTCAGGACGAAGCCCGCATTCCGCTGACCGCCATATAAGCGTCAGGTCCGCGGCTTTGGCCCGGAAGTGGTGCTTCTCGACGTAGCGCCGTTTCTGCGTGTGCGCACGCGCCGCCGGAGCCGCCGCCATCCCCCGTCGCCTCCGCGCACTCCGCGTTTCTACCGTCTCTCCCTAGAGCTTTGCCGTTGGAGGCGGTTGCTGAGGCACCGTAGGCCCCGCGCGGCAGCAGTATGGAGGAGTTTAAGTCCGAGGATTTCTCCGTCTCGAAGGAGGACGAGGACTACGCGCCGTCGGGTGAGCACTCTTGAGGCGAGAGGCGACTTGCCCCGCCCCCGCCTCGCTTGAGGCTCGCTTTGCCAGGCGTTTGTGGGCCCGGTGGGAGGGTGGCCTGGTTCTCAAGTGGCCCTGAGCCCGCACCGCGCGGCCGGTTGCCCCAGTTAGCGTACCGGGACCTTTCCCGCGGCTGATTCTCTGGGCCGTGTTCGGCCAACGCCCCCTCTCAGAGGGCGGGAACCCGCAGGTGAGCTCGACCGTTAGAGGTGGTTGGGTATCGCGTACCCTCAGCAACCCTGAACGCTTCTGAAAGGCCATCTTACGCAGACCTGCCGTCCCCAGGGAATTGCTAGCATCACGACCCCGATACATCATTTTCTGTCCTCAAAAGAGACATGGTGGTTAAAAGTTCACATAATGATGTCTTTTGCTTCTTTGCAGTCTGCATATTCAGTCCTTCATAGACCTTTGTTTTATTGTTTTTCTATGTTGCCCCCATCTTGGCGCTCTGTGCACCATGCAAATAGAAATAGGCAGACGAGTTTTGGAGGAAAAGGAAAGAGTGGCTTTGTTACTTTGCCAGGCAAAGGGTTAGGGCAACACGGTAGGCTAGCGCGTCAAGAATTGTGCCCCTCTGCCTGGTGAGTACGGAAAGGTCGTATAGTCAGGCAGGAGTTAGTGATAAAGTATCCAGGCAGTAACCGTCTAGTATTCTTCTGCGAAGTTTCAAAAAGGTTGCTGGCGAGATTAGGGTGTGGTCCGGTTTGTCAATGGTGGTGAGCTTCTCTGGTCCTTTAACCTTGCCTCAAGTGGTTTCTTTGCTGTTCCTCTGAATAGCAAGAGTTCTACTGTTTGGAAATGAGAGAAGGTCAGGGAGACTGGAGTCTTGCCTATAAGAAATAGGGGACAAAAAGGCTTCTGTGCCCAGGAGTCCCTAACGGGCCTGCTCGGCAACATGTATAGGCTTCTAAAACAGATCCAGACCAAAATGTTACCCATACCTACCCCTTCTGCCATCCTGCCCGTTCCCCAGACCCCCACATCTCATTAGAAGTATCCGCTCGCACAGTTGCACTGGGTCAAACAAGATAAAAAAATAATAAAAAAAAAAGCCTGGATAGTTGTCCTTGTTCACATTCTTTTGGTCGAGCCAATCATTACATTCAGTTTGAAGCTATGGCGAAGATGAATTTCTGATCACTCTGTCACGAGTATGGCTCTTACTGAGCTACCGTTATCAACTAAGACTTGCCATAGTTTCCCGGCTCCTTTCCTGCGTTAGATTTTTGTCCGCCAACATTGTGTGTGCTAAGTCCTGCTCTTTGTGACCCTATGGACTGAGGGCCCGTCAGGCTCCTCTGTCCATGGAATTCTCCAGGCCAGAATACTTGAGAAGGTTGCCATGCTCTCCTCCAGGGGATCTTCCCAGCCCAGGGATGGAACCCCGGTCTCCTGCGTCTCTTGCATTGGCATGCAGTTTCCTTACCAGTAGCGCCATCTGGGAAGCTCTCCAAATGTCAGCATGATTACTTGAAAATTAGTTTTCATTGTAATCAAAGTTACCATGCACCTGCTTAAAAATAGTCAAATATTTCTAAAAGAATTATTTTGAAACTGAACCATTTCCATCACTTATCCCTGTCCATCCTCCACTGAAGAAACTGCTTTCTTTTAAAATTTGGTATTTCCATCATCTGCTGACTTAACCCATTCATATTAGGTCTTTTAACATCTCCTTGAGTCTTTCCCCTCTCTGCCAACACACACTTTTTCACCTTCAGACCCTTCTCACTTCCCCAGCCTGCCAATGTTCCTATGTCAATTTGGGTTAGACTATTATTGTTTCTTTTTTTTTTGGTAATGACTTTGAATATCATGTGACTGAACCATCTGGTATATGCAGTTACTGCTTTTCTTGCACTAGTTTTCTGTGGAGTTAATAATTGCCATTTTGTTGTTGTTTAGTCATCTATGTACTTATTACTGATTTGATCCTAAATGCTCAGAATTGTTTAAATCACCTCCCAACATATTTAGATTTATTAGATAATCATTTGCTATTTTGAAGTCCATCTTTGTCTTCTCATCTGCTCCTATTTGTCTTGGTTTTATAATTTTTAAACCTAAAATCTTCCATCGTGACCACTATGGATGTTTCGTTTATGTCCCTTTTCTCTTAGATTCCCTGTTTTCTTGGGTCCCATGATGTCTTTTTTCTTGGTGTGTTCCACCAAAATAAGAATAAATCCTCAAATAACTTTTTGAAGAAAGATACATGTTAGAAACTTTTTTTTTTGAGACCATGAGTATCTAAAAATAACCAGGTGACCCTCAGGCATGATTAATAGTTTGGTATGGAATTCTGTATCTGTAGTTTTTTATCTGAATTTTGAAGGTATTTCTCCATTATTTTCTAAGTTTCCAGTACTTTAATTAAAAAAATCTTGTTGCTAATTTTTACTTATTTACATAAAATTTGTCTCTGGACGCTGATAGAATCTTGTCTTTGTTTCTTCTGTAGCTTTTAAAATTTAGGGGGGACAATTTTCTTCATTTCATTTTTTTGGAATCATCATTATTTATATATTGACTCTTGCTACACCTTATGGACTGGTGCTTCTGTTGTTTTTTTTTTCTTTCCATAAACTGTCGGTCAGTTTCCTCTCTGTGCAGCCTGGCTTTGGGGTTGTTGACTGGGGATGGCCAGGTGGGCTGCTCTTTGCACAGTGACTTTGAGGTTCTTAGAGGAGGTGTTTGGCGCAGTTACAGCACAGTACGATTGGTCGCAAGTCAGCAACCCTTCAGCTGTTTGACACTGTAGACCAGAAACTTCCAGAAGCCACTGGGGAGCGTGTGCTTTGTTTTCTTATTGTCCTCATAACCGGGGTTGGACATCACGATATTTTTAATTTTGGGAAAAAAAAAAAAATTTTTTTTTTTTTTTTTTTTTGAAAACTTTTAAATAGCATCATGTTCTGTTTCATGAGTGGAGCATCTTATTGCTCTATGGATATTAGTTACGCTTTGGGCTTCTCACTGTCTGAGATGGCCCACACTCTGTGTAGGTGTTTCTCCCCTTACTACTCTCCCTTGCCAAGGTGACTCTGTCCCCTGGGGCCACTTGAGCCTTTGGAAACAGCATTCTGTGTATGGAATGCATATCTCTCTAAATACATCTACTTATCTATCAAATAATAATGATAATAATGTTCTAAATATTTCTACTTTTAACTTATGTACAGTAAAATTCACTCTTAGAGTGTTCTGTGATTTTTTGACAAATGCTTATAGTTATGTAACCACGACTGAATTTAACAGTTTCAGGGCCACCTTTCCTACCCCTGAAAATCTGTGTATAGACAGTTTTATTTCCCCTTCTTCTGTGAACATAGCTTTTGTTTCTCTTGCTAGCCTCTTGTACTTGGTACAGTTCCAGTGTGTATTGAATAGGAGTGGTGAGCGTGGACATTCTTGCCTTGTTCCCAGTTGTAAGGAGAAAGCATGAGTGTTTCACCATTCAGTATAATGTTACCTACAGGTTTTTTCATAGATGCCTTAAGCACTTCACATTTTCACGTGCTGCAGTTCGTGGGGTTGCAAAGAGTTGGACACGACTGAGCAACTGAACTGATTACTTAGTCACATTACCAGGTCTGTGTAATTATGCAGATTTTTTGCCTTTTTTTAAACATTTTACAAATGAAGAGACTGAGGCACCCCAAGTTACTCAGCTAGATTAGATGGGCTGGGATTTGGATCCTGGCAGTCTGCATATACTGCCCCTCAGTCCTTATGGAATTAAAAAATTCCCTGTATTCTTTATTTGCTGAGAAGTGAATTTTGTCAAATGCTTTTTCACCATTTATTGCTCGTGTGGTATTTCTGTTTTTAATCTGTTAATGATTTTAAATTCATCCCAACCCACCCCCATAAAACTTACTGGATGTATTATTATTCTACATGACTAGATTTGGTTTGCTAAAATTTTATTGAGAAGTTTTGTGTTTGTTTATAAGGAATGTTGGTCCATAGTTTTCTGGTAATTTCCTTGTCTGATTGGTATCAAATAATGCTAGCCTGATAAAATGAGGAAACAACCTGTTTCCTCTAAGTTGTTTTTTAGTCACCCTAGGTGTTTGTTTTGGGCATTAACATGTTAGACACATTCTCTGATTTTTGCAGTAATTCTTAGTTGTTTGTTTCATGTTTAAGCATGGAGGACTGAAAAGGTGGTGCAAGCTTTGAGTCTCTGGACAAGATTTGTTCATTGGCTATAAAAGCGCTGAGGGCTTCTCTGGTAGCTCAGTGGTAAAGAATCTGCCTGCCAGTGCAGGAGACTCGAGTTCAGTCCCTGATGTGGGAAAATCCCATATGCCCTGGAGCAGCTGGGCCGGAGCGCCAGCCTGTGCTCCAAAGCCGGGGCCACATCTGAAGCCCTGGCACCCTAAAGCCCATGCTCTGCAGCGGAGAGGCCGCTGCCGAGAAGCTCGCACGCCGCGGCTAGGGTAGCCCCTGCTCCCCCAACTTGAGAAAGCCCGTGCAGCAGCAAAGACGCAGCACAACCAAACATAAACAAAATGAAGCGAAAGAAAAAAATGCTGAGTCACTACACTGTACCCTTGAAACTAATATTGTTAATCCACTATACTCGTTTTAAAAAGATTTGTTCACTTTGTGCTGTTTTGTCTCTAGGGATGTTATTCTTACAGTAACCACATGGAATTTAATCATAGTTTTTGTTGTTGTATTGTTTGAAATTTGCTTTTCTCTTATCAGTGCGATTGAGTATCTTTTTTCATGTTTAAGATCCAGAGCCACATGCATTTCTTTGTCTGAACTGTCTGCAACATTCACCCAGTTTTATGAAGAAAAATAAGTGTATAGCAAAAGTGCATGAACTTTGTTGAAAACTAGAAAATGCAGGCAATTAAACATAAAATCAGAATGACTACATTCCCACCACCTAGAGATTATCAGTATTGATTTCTTAGTGAAACCCACCCTTATCTTTTTTCTATTCCCAAGTGTTGTTACTAATATTTGTATTTTTCCCCAACCTGAAATCATACTTTTTTCATGTTTCTTTGTAGCCTGCTCTTTTCAGTGAACATTCTCTCCCTGTTCATTTCAGTAAACTTTGAGATCATCTAATATACAAACCATATTCAGGTTTTCCCTGTTGACTCAAAAATGGCGACAGCTTTTTTGTTTAAATCATGGTTGAATTCCGGACTACTTCTATCATTCAGTTGTTGCATCCTTTACATCTGTTTTAATCTAGCACACTCATGTTTCTGTAACATAGATTGGCATAGGAGACCAGGCTGTATGTCCTGTGGAATTTTGTCTGGTTACTCCCTCATGGTATTAGGTGATTCCTTTGTCCCTTGAACTTGTGTTAAATTCGAGTGAGTGAGTGAAAGTCGCTCAGTCATATCCGACTCTTTGTGACCCCGTGGACTGTACAGCCCATGGAATTCTCCAGGCCAGAATACTGGAGTGGGTAGCCTTTCCCTTCTCCAGGGGATCTTCCCAAGCCAGGAATCGAACCCAGGTCTCCCGCGTTGTGGGCAGATTCTTTACCAGCTGAGCCACAAAGGAAGCCGAAGAATACTGGAGTGGGTAGCCTATCCCTTCTCCAGGAGATCTTCCTGACCCAGGAATCGAACTGGGGTCTCCTGCGTTGCAGGCAGATTCTTTACCAACTGAGCTATCAGGGAAGCCTGTGTTAAAATTAAAAGTTAGATCTAAATGCTTGGTGGGTTCAAATAAAATAATTTTAGTTTACAAAAAAAAGTTCATAGCTGATGTGTGTGTTTCATAATGCATAATATCAGAAAACAAAATACCTGGTTAATTCCCATAGTTGTGACTTCTGGATCAGAATGAAGAGAGTTTGATCCCTTAATTGTGTAACTATTTTTTCCCTTGGAACTGGAAAGTGTTTTGTGTTATATTAGGTTGGCGCAAACATAATTGTGGTTTCAGACTGTAAATTTTAAATCCTAACTAGGCTCAGACATCTCTCTATTAATCAAAATAGGAACCATTACAATCAATACATATTTTTGCCAACAACAAATAAGTTTGTTTATTCCTGTAGCATAAAAATGTGTGCTTTGGGATTCAAAGAATTCTTGAAAAGCATTTTCTGAATCCTGCTGGTTGTGGAAGCATTTTCCATGCTAAAAGTTGTCAAAATGCTTGAAGTGGTAGTCAGTTGAAAAGAGATCAGGTAATGGCAGAGGAAACAAAACTTCGTAGACCACTTCGTTCAACTTTTGAAGCATTCGTTGTGTGATGTGCAGTTGGGTATTGTCCTAAAGAAGAATCGGGCCCTTTCTGTTGACCAATGCTTGTTGCAGGCATTGCAGTTTTATCGATTTGCTGAGCCTACTTATCAGATGTAATAGTTTAGCCAGGATTCAGAAAGCTGTAGTGGGTCATACTGGCCGTAGAGCACCGAACAGTGACCATCACCTTTTTTTGGTGCAAGTTTGGGAAGTGCTTTGGAGCTTTTTTGTCCAACCGCTGAGCTGGTCATTACCAGTTGTATACGATCCACTTTTCACCGCAGGTCACAATCCAATAGAGAAATGGTTCATTGTTGCGTAGAATAAGAAAAGATGACATGTCAAAAGGACTTTTTTTTTTTTTTTTTTTTTGCGGACAGCTTATGGCACCCACTTATTGAGCTTTTTCACCTTTTCAATTCGCTTCAAATGCCAAACGACCATAGATGGTCAACCTTGGGTTCTTAGGCAACTTCTGTAGTTTTACGAGGATCAGCTTCAGTGATGGCTCTCAGTTGGTCGTTGTCAGCTTCCGATGGCTAGCTGATATCTCTGTCTTCAAGGTCTCCTTTGCAAAACTTCTTGAACCTCTGCTGCACTGTATGTTTGTTAGCAGTTCCTGGCCCAGATGTGCTGTTGACATTGCGGGTTGTCTCCGCTGCTTTGCAACATTTTGAACTCAAGGAAATCCCTCGAATTTTCTTTTTGTGTAACATTTCCATAGTTTAAGTATAAAATGAACAGCAAGTAATAAGTCATTAGCAAAAAAAAAAAAGAAAGAAATGTGCATTAAAATGACGTATAACATGACCACATTCATTTAATGTATTCCAGAATCAAATGGCAAAATTCAAATTACTTTTGCACCAACCCAATAATATACTTAATCATTAAAACTCAAATTGTCTTTAACCTTACATGATAATCTTTGGTTGAATTACTACCATCATTGTAGTGAGAGAGTGAGTCTTTTTCTAGTTTTGTGGTTCTTTTGCATTTATTGTTTAATGTTGGGAAAGTTCAGCTTTTCCTTGTCAGTTGGGGCAGGATAAATATTTAGTTCATTTCTCTTAATTACCAGTTTTCAAAATTGGGAATAATCTTAATGGTAACCTAAAATGGTGCATAGTATTTTTTCCTGTTTTTTTTAAATTTGTAATTATCATAAAGGGGTAACAGTTTGGGGGGATTTTTTTTTTTTAATCAATGCAGTGTGTTTCAGTAACAGTTATTCCTTTTAATGGTCTCGTCATCACTTTGGGCCACTAAAAGTTCTTTCAAACTAGATCTTGTATCCTTTTAATGTGACCCATTATACCTAACTTCCTTGTTTTCTGGTACAGCAAAATTTCCCCATTTCAGCTTGTGCTTTCCTTCCCTCAAACCCGAAATTAGCTGCACTTTTTGGGGAACCCTTTTTGTGTAGAGTCATATGAAAGAATACAATCTGAGCTTTAAAGAAATGCTCATTGCTACTAGAGTAACATTGCTTCTCTGCTGTTTCAGTGTTCACTGTTCAGAGCTAGAAAATATTTACCTTAAAAGTGTTAAGAGTTCTGAATTTTTTTCCATGTAATCAGGGCTTTTAAACTTTTTTTTTTTTTTTTTTTAGTTTTAATTTTTTTAACACTAAAAACATTTTGTATTGGGGTACAGTCTATTAACAGTGTTGTCATAGTTTCAGGTGAACAGTGAAGGGACTCAGCCATACATATACATGTATTCATTCTCCTGGAAACCCTGCTGGCGCATAACACTGCCATCCGGTCTGGCACATAACATTGAACAGAGTTCTGTGTGCTATACAATAGATTTTTGTTGGTTATCCATTTTAAATACAGAAGTGTATACATAACCTTCCCAAAGTCCGTAACTATCCCTCTCCTGACCCCTGCAACCATGAGTTCATTTTTTAATTCTGTGAGTCTAAGAGTTCTGAATTTTAAATTCAGCTTTAACATTTGTTTTCACTTAATTTATTTGATTTTATAATGGTGTCATTTCTCTTACTCTGAAGATCTGGATTCTTAGCGTTATTAGCAAAACAACTTCCTTTTATCTATATTATGAAAGAAATAGTTTGAAAATAACAACACTGATGTTATTTCTCAAAATAGAACTTTTCTGGTCTTTCATTTCAGTTTAGTCCCTCAGTCGTGTCCAACTCTTTGTGACCCCAACGCCAGGCCTCCCTGTCCATCACCAACTCCCGGAGTTCACTCAAACTCACGTCCATCGAGTCGGTGATGCCATCCAGCCATCTCATCCTCTGTCGTCCCCTTCTCCTCCTGCCCCCAATCCCTCCCAGCATCAGGGTCTTTTCCAATGAGTCAACTTTTCGCATGAGGTGGCCAAAGTACTAGAGTTTCAGCTTTAGCATCATTCCTTCCAAAGAAATCCCAGGGCTGATCTCCTTCAGAATGGACTGGTTGGATCTCCTTGCAGTCCAAGGGACTCACAAGAGTCTTCTCCAACACCACACTTCAAAAGCATCAACTCTCTGGAGCTCAGCTTTCTTCACAGTCTAACTCTCACATCCATACATGACCACTTGAAAAACCATAGCCTTGACTAGACGGACCTTTGTTGACAGAGGAATGTCTCTGCTTTTGAATATGCTATCTAGGTTGGTCATAACTTTCCTTCCAAGGAGTAAGTGTCTTTTAATTTCATGGCTACAGTCACCATCTGCAGTGATTTTCAGTTCAGATCAGATCAGTTGCTCAGTCGTGTCCGAATCTTTGTGACCCCATGAATTGCAGCACCCCAGGCCTCCCTGTCCATCACCAACTCCCAGAGTTCACTGAGACTCATGTCCATTGAGTCAGTGATGCCATCCAGCCATCTCATCCTCTGTCGTCCCCTTCTCCTCTTGCCCCCGGTCCCTCCCAGCATCAGAATCTTTTCCAATGAGTCAACTTTTCGCATGAGGTGGCCAAAGTACTGGAGTTTCAGCTTTAGCATCATTCCATCCAAAGAAATCCCAGGGCTGATCTCCTTTAGAATGGACTGGTTGTATCTCCTTGCAGTCCAAGGGACTCTCAAGAGTCTTCTCCAGCACCACAGTTCAAAAGCATCAATTCTTCGATGCTCAGCCTTCTTCATAGTCCAACTCTCACATCCATACATGACCACAGGAAAAACCATAGCCTTGACTAGACGAACCTTTGTTGGCAAAGTAATGTCTCTGCTTTTAAATATGCTGTCTAGGTTGGTCATAACTTTCCTTCCAAGGAGTATGCGTCTTTTAATTTCATGGCTGCAGTCACCATCTAGAGTGATTTTGGAGCCCAGAAAAATAAAGTCTGACACTGTTTCCACTGTTTCCCCGTCTATTTCCCATGAAGTGATGGGACCAGATGCCATGATCTTTGTTTTCTGAATGTTGAGCTTTAAGCCAACTTTTCCACTCTCCTCTTTCACTTTCATCAAGAGGCTTTTTTTTAGTTCCTCTTCACTTTCTGCCATAAGAGTGGTGTCATCTGCATATCTGAGGTTATTGATATTTCTCCTGGCAATCTTCATTCCAGTTTGTGTTTCTTCCAGTCCAGCGTTTCTCATGATGTACTCTGCATATAAGTTAAATAAACGGTGACAATATACAGCCTTGACGAACTCCTTTTCCTATTTGGAACCAGTCTGTTGTTCCATGTCCAGTTCTAACTGTTGCTTCCTGACCTGCATACAGATTTCTCAAGAGGCAAGTCAGGTGGTCTGGTATTCCCATCTTTTTCAGAATTTTCCACAGTTGATTGTGATCCACACAGTCAAAGGCTTTGGCATAGTCAGTAAAGCAGAAAGATGTTTTTCCGGAACTCTCTTACTTTTTCTATGATCCAGCGGATGTTGGCAATTTGATCTCTGGTTCCTGTGCCTTTTCTAAAACCAGCTTGAACATCAGGAAGTTCACAGTTCACATATTGCTGAAGCCTGGCTTGGAGAATTTTGAGCATTACTTTACTAGCGTGTGAGATGAGTGCAATTGTGCGATAGTTTGAGCATTCTTTGGCATTGCCTTTCTTTGGGATTGGAATGAAAACTGACCTTTTCCAGTCCTGTGGCCACTGCTGAGTTTTCCAAATTTGCTGGCATATTGAGTGCAGCACTTTCACAGCATCATCTTTCAGGATTTGGAATAGCTCAACTGGAA
Source organism: Bubalus bubalis (assembly GCF_019923935.1). Taxonomy (NCBI): domain Eukaryota; kingdom Metazoa; phylum Chordata; class Mammalia; order Artiodactyla; family Bovidae; genus Bubalus; species Bubalus bubalis. The sequence goes on along the minus strand of NC_059174.1, from coordinate 2,512,372 downwards.
TTCCATCACCTCCACTAGCTTTGTTCATAGTGATGCTTTCTAAGGCCCACTTGACTTCACATTCCAGGATGTCTGGCTCTAGGTCAGTGATCACACCATCTTGATTATCTGGGTCGTAAAGATCTTTTTTGTACAGTTCTTCTGTGCATTCTTGCCATCTCTTCTTAATATCTTCTGCTTTTGTTAGGTCCATCCCATTTCTGTCCTTTATTGAGCCCATCTTTGCATGAAATGTTCCCTTGGTATCTCTAATTTTCTTGAAGAGATCCCTAGTCTTTCCCATTCTGTTGTTTTCCTCTATTTCTTTGCATTGATCGCTGAAGAAGGCTTTCTTATCTCTTCTTGCTATTCTTTGGAACTCTGCATTCAGGTGTTTATATCTTTCCTTTTCGCTTCTCTTCTTTTCACAGCTGTTTGTAAGGCCTCCCCAGACAGCCATTTTCCTTTTTTGCATTTTTTTTCCATGGGGATGGTCTTGATCCCTGTCTCCTGTACAATGTCACGAACCTCATTCCGTTGTTCATCAGGCATTCTATCAGATCTAGGCCCTTAAATCTATTTCTCACTTCCACTGTATAATCATAAGGTATTTGATATAGGTCATACCTGAATGGTCTAGAGGTTTTCCCTACTTTCTTCAATTTAAGTCTGAATTTGGCAATAAGGAGTTCATGGTCTGAGCCACAGGCAGCTCCTGGTCTTGTTTTTGCTGATTGTATAGAGCTTCTCCATCTTTGGCTGCAAAGAATATAATCAATCTGATTTTGCTGTTGACCATCTGGTGATGTCCATGTATAGAGTCTTCTCTTGTGTTGTTGGAAGATGGTGTTTGTTATGACCAGTGCATTTTCTTGGCAAAACTCTATTAGTCTTTGCCCTTCTTCATTCCGTATTCCAAGGCCAAATTTGCCTGTTACTCCAGGTGTTTCTTGACTTCCTACTTTTGCATTCCAGTCCCCTATAATGAAAAGGACATCTTTTTGGGTGTTAGTTCTAAAAGGTCTTGTAGGTCTTCATAGAACCATTCAACTTCAGCTTCCTCAGCGTTACTGGTTGGGGCATAGACTTGGATTACTGTGATATTGAATGGTTTGCCTTGGAAACGAACAGAGATCATTCTGTTGTTTTTGAGATTGCATCCAAGTACTGCATTTCGGACTCTTTTGTTGACCATGATGGCCACTCCATTTCTTCTGAGGGATTCCTACCCGCAGTAGTAGATACAATGGTCATCTGAGTTAAATTCACCCATTCCAGTCCATTTCAGTTCGCTGATTCCTAGAACGTCGACATTCACTGTTGCCATCTCCTGTTTGACCACTTCCAATTTGCCTGGATTCATGGACCTGACATTCCAGGTTCCTATGCAATATTGCTCTTTACAGCATCGGACCTTGCTTCCATCACCAGTCACATCCACAGCTGGGTATTCTTTTTGCTTTGGCTCCATCCCTTCATTCTTTCTGGAGTTATTTCTCCACTGATCCAGTAGCATATTGGGCACCTATTGACCTGGGGAGTTTCTCTTTCAGTATCCTATCATTTTGCCTTTTCATACTGTTCATGGGGTTTTTAAGGCAAGAATACTGAAGTGGTTTGCCATTCCCTTCTCCAGTGGACCACATTCTGTCAAATCTCTCCACCATGACCCACCCGTCTTGGGTTGCCCCATGGGTATGGCTTAGTTTCATTGAGTTAGACAAGGCTGTGGTCCTAGTGTGATTAGATTGACTAGTTTTCTGTGAGTATGGTTTCAGTGTGTCTGCCCTCTGATGCCCTCTTGCAGCACCTATGGTCTTACTTGGGTTTCTCTTACCTTCGGCGTGGGGTATCTCTTCACAGCTGCTCCAGCAAAGCGCAGCCATTGCTCCTTACCTTGGACAAGGGGTATCTCGTCACCGCCGCCCTTCCTGACCTTCAGCGTGGGATAACTCCTCTAGGCCCTCCTGCACCCACGCAGCCACGGCTCCTTGGTCGTGGGGTTGTTCCTCCCGGCCGCTGCCCTTGGCCTCGGGCATGCGGGCGTGGGGTATCTCAGCCCCAAAAAATAAAGTCTGACACTGTTTTCCACTGTTTGCCCGTCTATTTCTCATGAAGTGATGGGACCAGATGCCATGATCTTCGTTTTCTGAATGTTGAGCTTGAAGCCAACTTTTTCCCTCTCCTCTTTCACTTTCATCAAGAGGCTTTTTAGTTCCTCTTCACTTTCTGCCATAAGGGTGATGTCATCTGCATATCTGAGGTTATTGGTATTTCTCTGGTTTTTAACCTTTTGCTAAGGATGTACAGTCAAAATACTGTTTCTAAAGTACTTGGAGTAAATCCTTTCTTAGTGGGCTGTGTTATCATTTTGGTTATGTTTATTTAAACTTTGCTTAATTTAAGAGATTTTCAGAATCCTGCAAAGAGATCAACACAGAGAACTCTTGCTTCCACCACTGCCTACCCCACTGTGTTCTCCCCTGGCCCTTACAGACCGCAATTTTCCTTAGTTTTCTGTTTTTCCTTACAGTTGTGCCTTTTTAGACTCCATTAGTATAAAGTAACACGGTACAGCGAGGTACCCACCCCTGTCGGTTTGTTGTAAGTCATTTTACTCCGCGTTTAGGAGGAAGCAAAATTACATTTGTGTGTTCAGATACCTCAAGAGACTTTCATTGACACTTGGAAAGTCAACATGACTTGCTTCAGTTTTAGAACCCTTGTGTTGACTATTCTGTCAGCCTCCAATGCTTGTTTGCCAGATTTTCTAAGGGCTGGCTCGCTCTCATCAGTTTTGCTTGCTTTTTTCCAGCAGTGAGTGTGTGTGTCTCTGGTTGCCCTGGGTCTCCTCTGCTTTCACTTGGGCGTCCTCTGACCTTGGCCGGCAGGTCTGCACCCGCTTCAGCAGTTGCCGCTCTCGGGCTCAGGTGCAGTAGTTGTTACACAAGGGCTTAGTTAACCCACGACATGTGAAGTCTCCCCAGATCAGGGATCGAACTCACGTCTCCTGCATTCGAGGTGCCTTCTTATCCACTGTGCCACCAGAGAAGTCCAGGAATTTCCTCATTATTTTTTTCATTTTCTGAAAAATTTTTAGTCATCTTTATTTTGTGAATGCCTCTCTGAGGAGATTAATTATAAAGGTTTTTTTTTTCTTTTTCCTAGTTTTGTTTCCTCTAAATTCCTTTGTTTGTTCTCAGTCTTGCCTTTGATAGTAGAGGCTCTCCTCAAGTGTGTAGTGGTCTTAGTTCATTGTGAGTGAATATTTAAAAGCTAATTGGAAGTGCAGGGTTATTAAAAATAGCACTGTTTATAACGGCCCCAAACCAAATGGCTATCAACAGAGAAATGGATAAATAGTGGTTTAGTCTACAGTAAAACTATTTAGGGATGAGAATAAACACACTACAATTAAATGCAAGGAACTGGGTGACTTACAAATGGAATGTTGAGTAAAAGATGATGTATGCAAGAGTACATATTATAAACTTCTTCCTAAAGTTCAAAAACAAAACTAATCTGTGATGTTAGACTTAAGAATGGCGGTTCTCGGGGGCATGTGGCTTGATGCTAGTGATTGCAGTAGGGCCCCAGGGGCTTCTGCAAGCCGCTCATGTTCTGCTTCTCAGATGGGTCTAGTTACACAGGAGTGTTCAGTTTGCTTAATTTCATTGACCTGTACTTTAGCTCGTGTGCTTTTTGGTATGTTATACTTGCAGTAAAAGCTTATGTGAAGTAAAAAAGAATAAATCTGGTTGAATCTGTGTGTACAGGATCTGTTGACAGCTACCCACAGAATGTGGTCAGACTGGGCATCCAAGGAGCACTTTTGTTGGGGACCCTGAGTGTCACTGTCCGAAGGTGGGAAATCGATATATTTGCTTTTTCTGCTATGTCTACCTTGAAGTCTTTAAGCCTTTTTCTAAGCCTCTTTTATTGATAAGACAAGGTATGTTTTGTTTAGTTTGGAAGATGTCCAAGATGAGGTAGAAACATCAATTTCTTCTTTGAAAATTACAGAAGTAGTTTTGGAATTTCTGTTCATTCTTTCAGCATATGCTTCTAAAGACATGCAGATATATGTGGAGCATAGCAGAAATTGCAAACGTTAAATATAAGTGGGATGAGTTAAGGACGGAATTATGGACTGCCCTGGAGGCCTGGAAAGGTGAACTTACCCTGTCTTCAGAAACTGGGAGGACAACCCTCAGAAAATTATACTTGAGTCTGGTGAAGAACAGAGGAAAGCACTAGACTTTTTTTCTGAATGAAAATGTGTCATCTTGATATCAAAATTTTATTTCTGTCTGTCTGACCACCTTATGTGATTTCAGGTGGAGAATGTCATGAAGATGCTGTAAATGAATTAGTGAAGGAAGGTGAAATGGGTGCTGAAGAGGAGACACAGAAAACCAAAGGGACAAAAAGAAAGGCTGAGAGCGTTCTGGCCAGGTGATGCTGCCCTCAAGGCCCTGAAGTCAGGGGCTGTTGACACAGCCATCCAGATTGCTGGCATTGGTCTGATGACAGATTTCTTGCTGCTAGAACTTCTACCCTTTTCTCATTGAGGGAAATATTTGGAGACATTTTAGGATTTAATTCTTACTCTCTGGAAAGCTTTAAAAATGTTTGAGCTTTAATTTTTAAAAAAATTTATATGTAATAAGTGTGCTTGATTTAAAATGAAAAACTTAGAAATTCTCTGGCTGTCTAGTGGTTAAGACTCTGCTTGCCGTGCCATGGCCTGGGTTCAATCCCTGGTTAGGGAACTAAGATCCTAGAAGCTGTGTGATGTGCCAAATAGAAAAAAAAGGGAGGGGGGGAAGAAAGGGAAAACTCAATTACTAGAAAAAATATGTACCCCATCCCTAGCCTTTGTTGCTTTGTGAAATTATGAAATTTCTCAAGTTATTTAAGTCAGATAAGGGAATCTTTCAGTATAAGTCTTCCTGGACATGAAAAAGTAGATTGTAGAAAAAGAATTTTGAATATTAGGTGATTGATTTGAAGTCAGAATAGTGTTAAGCAATTTAATCTTGGGTTCAATGCTTTTATCCTTGAGTTTTTCTGTATTCCATTTTTGCTGTCTTCAGAAAATATTCAAGAAACAAGGCTCCCCACTTCTCACCCAGTGAGAACCCTAGGAAGAGATGGTGTGGATAAATCTGAGGCTCTCGTTAGTCTCTCTCATCAATCAGTCTCAAAAGTCAAAAATATCTGGCGTATGTATGTTCTTAGAGCTCTCTTCTTGAACATACTGATTCTGTGAAGTGATTTCTTGGTGAGAATAGCTAGTACTAACTCAGAAGTAGAACAGCATATATTTTGGTTCTCAGTGTTTTGGGAAAATGCTAACTGTAGGAGTTGGGTTCTTTTTTCCTTCCACAGAATCTTAGCTTACCTCTCACACTCACTGTATCCTGTGTGTTAATCAATAGTCCCTGATTTAAAGTCTTCTGAGGTTTACAACATTATGTTTGGAATTCAGGAAGGGATAACTGAAAATATTTTGCCTGTTTATTTTGTTTTTTCTTGTGATGGTGATTAGGAAGAGAAAACACAGTGGCCTCTCACCGCAACACAAGGACGAGGAGGATGCCAACAGGGAATCTGGAGGGAGTATTAGTGAGAAGGAAGATGTAGCTGCAGAGCAGGAAAAAGGTGCCGAGTCAGAGGATGCCAGGGAAGAGGAGGTGGAGGAAATGTTGGCCAGCTCCGTCAGTGACCTAGAACCAAAATCAGAAGTGCCTCCGAGTACACAAGTTAAAGTAAGTTAATAGTTGAACGCGATGAATGTTTTTCAGAAATTCCCCAGATAGATATTTTAAATTTGCAAACTCAGATTTGAGGCTTAACAACAGAGATCAAACTAGTGGCCTTTTAATATTAACCCTACCAAGTGAAAAGCAAAATATTCCCTATGGGAGGAAACATAAGATTTTCTAATCAAATCAATTTTCAGTGAGAATTCAAGTGTTTAGAGATGAAACAAATGTTAAGAATTGCCAGGAACAACATGTTTGAGTGGAACTTTTAGTTTTCTTTTTGTATCAAACTTAATACACTTTTCATAGACAGGAGAGGAGAATAAAGAGATGGCTTCAAGTAAAGTGGTCAAAGCAGAAGAACAAGAGAAACCTAAAGAACCAGAAGAAGTTAAAGTCACCAAGGTGTTGGATATTGCTGGTGAAAAAGTCAGGTAGGATGACGTTTACAAACTTCAACCTGGTTCTTTTGAAAAGGAACATCTTTCTTTTAATAATATTTATTATTTATTTATTGGCTGCACTGGGTCTTCATTGCTGCACCTGAGCTTTCTCTAGTTGAGGCAAGCAGGAGCTCCTTTCTGGTTGAGGTGCACGGGTTCCTCATTGGGGTGGCTTCTTTTGTTTGGGAGATAAGGCTTAGTTGCTTTGTGGGATGTGGTATCTTCCTAGACCAGGAGTCAAACCTTGCGTTGCAAGGTGGATTCTTAACCACCTAAATGGAACATCTTTTTAAATGGGGTTAGACATTTGTCCTCGTACCAACACATCTAAATAGTTTGGAAGAATTCTATTAGAACTCAAGGTTCTTTTCTATTAGAACTCAACAGTGGCTCCATTAATTATCAGGGAACATGAGAATGGTCCTTTAACATGTGGTAATGTAGTTTGGAGGTAGTATGAAGTGGATGACTAAATAGAAACAAGAAAATGTAAGAGTTCAGCATTATATGGGTTCCACCTACTTATTGCCATGCATTGTGACTTTGGCAATTTCTCCCTTTATTACTTTCCTTAAAATTGGCGTATGTGAAAAGTGAAAGTTGCTCCGTTGTGTCTGACTCTTTGAGACCCCATGGACTACACAGCCCATGGAATTCTCCAGGCCAAAATACTGGAGTGGGTAGCCTTTTCCTTCTCCAGGGGATCTTCCCAACCCAGGGATAGAACCCTGGTCTCCCACATTGCAGCAGATTCTTTATCAGCTGAGCCACAAGGGAAGCCCAAGAATAATATAGTGGGTAGCCTATCCCTTCTCCAGCAGATCTTCCCAACCCAGGAATAGAACCAGGGTCTTCTGCATTGCAGGCGGATTCTTTACCCACTGAGCTATCAGGAAAGTCCCCAACTTTTTCATGTATAATCCATGACCACCCCCCCCCCCCCAAACCTTTGAGTCAGGTGACAATTAAAAGTACTAAGAGACATAGACCAAGGATACCACATAAACCAATTAGAATCAAATGGGTTCAAGATGGCAGACAAGTTAACTTCCACTGGACCTTGATCCTCAAGCAGCAAGCTAAGTGACACACCCAGAGGCACCATGACAGTTCCAACGCACTATCAGAAGACCAGAAAGTGGGCCATGGCCTAGCTCCTGGACATCTTCACCCCTTCCCCAGAACACTTGGAATAGTCCTCCCACTTGTTAGCAGATGAAATTACCCAGCTCATGACAGCTAACCATGCCACATTTCTAGAGAAGTTTGATTCTATTACTATTATCTCAATATTATTTTTTCAAGCGATTCATAGGTTTGTTACTAGCTTAGAAAAGCAGTATAGTCTTAATACTCTTAGCTGTTCTGGATGAGAGCCACATGCCTAGAATTTCCTCTTCCCCATTTATTTAAAATTATAATATGAAAACAGCAGATCTGAAGATACAGCTAGATAACGGATAAAGTTCCTGCTGGCATAGTGATTTGATTTAGGTCTGTCGTGAAATGATTAGTAATAACTGTATTTTCAGAAGTCATCTTCCATGCTTTATCAGTAGTCAGTTCCAGTCATTTATCCCATCAAGTTATAATTAAATTTAAGTTGTATTTCAATGGGAAAAAGGGATTTCCTATGTGTGAATTTTTTTTTATGGAAAATACAACTCAGAACATTCTATGAAATGTGTTAACTTATAGGAACTGTTCTTCAGGCTTTAAACTTTCACTCCTACTCTTATAATTTATTTGCTTTTGAAAAAGATGTTGACTCAGTTCCATGTGTGAAAATACTAAGATGATCACGAATACCAAACTGGGAATGCCCTTATTCTTCAGATCGTAGGAATCCATGCTTTCACTGCTGAGGGCTTGGGTTCAGTTCCTGGTTGTGGGAACTGAAATCCTGCAAGCTGGGTGTCTTGGCCAAAAAAAAAAAAAAAAAACACCCAAAAGACCCCTCCAAACCAAGCAGGTAGATTAGCATGTTTTACTGCGTAATTGAGATCTTTAAATTGGGGACCATATGGTTATCATTTCTCTTTTGGAAGAAATAAGTTTATTCTGTATTTCATCATTCTTACGTCACTTTCTTCATAACCATTGTACCTCAACATGTATGATAACACCCACTTTTATGATCAGCTTTCAGTTTATCAAATATAGTCTTTTAAATTTAATGCATTAGCTTTACATAATTCATAGGTTTTACTACCTTGATAATAATAATGGGGTTTTTTCTTTTTGTTTTTTTTGTAGTAAGATGTTTTTCAATGAAGGAAGCAGTGTGTTGATTTATGTTCTAACACAAACTCCTTAATGTAAACTGTTTCCCTGTCCAGCAGCTGTGTCATTGGAACTTACTCTTGCAAACACTTAAACTTCGAATCTCATCTGATGTTATATGATCATACTTTTAACTGGCAGATAACTGTCAGTTAATGTTTGTCAGCAAGAAACGGATAAGAGACTCCTTTATATCATCAGATCAGATCAGTCGCTCAGTCGTGTCCGACTCTTTGCAACCCCATGAATTGCAGCATGCCAGGCCTCCCTGTCCATCACCAACTCCCAGAGTTCACTCAGACCCATGTCCATCAAGTCAGTGATGCCATCCAGCCATCTCATCCTCTGTCGTCCCCTTCTCCTCCTGCCCCCAATCCCTCCCAGCATCAGAGTCTTTTCCAATGAGTAAACCCTTCGCATGAGGTGGCCAAAGTACTGGAGTTTCAGCTTTAGCATCATTCCTTCCAAAGAAATCCCAGGGCTGATCTCTTTCAGAATGGACTGGTTGTATCTCCTTGCAGTCCAAGGCACTCTCAAGAGTCTTCTCCAACACCACAGTTCAAAAGCATCAATTCTTCGGCGCTCAGCCTTCTTCACAATCCAACTCTCACACCTATACATGACCACAGGAAAAATCATAGCCTTGACTAGTTGAACCTTTGTGGGCAAAGTAATGTCTCTGCTTTTAAATATGCTATCTAGGTTGGTCATAACTTTCCTTCCAAGGAGTAAGTGTCTTTTAATTTCATGGCTGCAGTCACCATCTATAGTGATTTTGGAGCCCAGAAAAATAAAGTCTGACACTGTTTCCACTGTTTCCCTGTCTGTTTCCCATGAAGTGATGGGACCAGATGCCATAATCTTTGTTTTCTGAATGTTGAGCTTTAAGCCAACTTTTTCACTCTCCTCTTTCACTTTCATCAAGAGGCTTTTTAGTTCCTCTTCACTTTCTGCCATAAGGGTGGTGTCATCTGCATATCTGAGGTTATTGATATTTCTCCTGGCAGTCTTGATTCCAGCTTGTGCTTCTTCCAGCCCAGCCTTTCTCATGATGTACTCTGCATACAAGTACAGCCTTGATGTACTCCTCTTCCTATTTGGAACCAGTCTGTTGTTCCATGTCCGGTTCTAACTGTTGTTTCCTGACCTGCATATAGGTTTCTCAAGAGGCAGGTCAGGTGGTCTGGTAATCCCATCTCTTTCAGAATTTTCCACAGTTGATTGTGATCCACACAGTCAAAGGCTTTGGCATAGTTAATAAAGCAGAAATAGATGTTTTTCCGGAACTCTCTTCCTTTTTCCATGATCCAGCGGATGTTGGCAATTTGATCTCTGGTTCCTGTGCCTTTTCTAAAACCAGCTTGAACATCAGGAAGTTCACGGTTCACATATTGCTGAAGCCTGGCTTGGAGAATTTTGAGCATTACTTTACTAGCGTGTGAGAGGAGTGCAGTTGTGAGGTAGTTTGAGCATTCTTTGGCATTGCCTTTCTTTGGGATTGGAATGAAAACTGACCTTTTCCAGTCCTGTGGCCACTGCTGAGTTTTCCAAATTTGCTGGCATATTGAGTGCAGCACTTTCACAGCATCATCTTCCAGGATTTGAAATAGCTCAACTGGAATTCCATCACCTCCACTAGCTTTGTTCATAGTGATGCTTTCTAAAGTCCACTTCACTTCACATTCCAGGATGTCTGGCTCTAGGTGAGTGATCACACCATCTTGATTATCTGGGTCGTAAAGATCTTTTTTGTACAGTTCTTCTGTGTATTCTTACCACCTCTTCTTAATAGCATCTGCTTCTGTTAGGTCCTTACCATTTCTGTCCTTTATCAAGCCCATCTTTGCATGAAATGTTCCCTTGGTATCTCTAATTTTCTTGAAGAGATCTCTAGTCTTTCCCATTCTGTTGTTTTCCTCTATTTCTTTGCACTGACCGCTGAGGAAGGCTTTCTTATCTCTCCTTGCTATTCTTTGGAACTCTGCATTCAGATGCTTATATCTTTCCTTTTCTCCTTTGCTTTTTGCTTCTCTTCTTTTCACAGCTATTTGTAAGGCCTCCCCAGACAGCCATTTTGCAGTAGGTGTTGCGAGAAGGGCAGACACACAAACCATAATCACAGAAAACTAGTCACTCTAATCACACGGACCACAGCCTTGTTTAACTCAGTGAAACTAAGCCATGCCGTGTGGGGCCACCCAAGACGGGTGGGTCATGCTGGAGAGGTCTGACAGAATGTGGTCCACTGGAGAAGGGAATAGCAAACCACTTGAGTATTCTTGCCTTGAGAACCCCATGAACAGTATGAAAAGGCAAAATGATAGGATACTGAAAGAGGAACTCCCCAGGTCGGTAGATGCCCAATATGCTACTGGAGGTCAGTGGAGAAATAACTCCAGAAAGAATGAAGGGATGGATCTAAAGCAAAAACAGTACCCACTGGTGGATGTGACTGGTGATAGAAGCAAGGTCTGAAGCTGTAAAGAGCAATATTGCATAGGAACCTGGAATGTTAGGTCCAGCTGCCCCTGCTGCTGCTGTGTCGCTTCAGTCGTGTCTGACTCTGTGCGACCCCATGGACTGCAGTCTACCAGGCTCCTCCATACTTGGGATTTTCCAGGCAACAGTACTGGAATGGGGTGCCATTGCCTTCTCCGTTAGGTCCAGGAATCAAGGCAAATTGGAAGTGGTCAAACAAGAGATGGCAAGAGTGAACGTTGACATTGTAGGAATCAGCGAACTAAAATGGACTGGAATGGGTGAATATAGCTCATATGACCATTATATCCTCATGGTTAGCTTCATGTTAATCACTTTGGAGCATTAATACTGCGTTGATGATGATTGTCCTCAGCATATCACATCATTACCACCTGACATTGGTGCTGATGAGTTAGACTGCTTAGGCGCTATCTGTCAGTATTCTCCATTACAAAGACAGTCTTTTCCCATATAATCATTTTTGGGACCCATTAAATCTTGATGATGTGAATTAAGAATGTATTTTGCTGCCAGGAATCACCCTGGGAACTATTGAGTTGTCCAGCAGAGGGAAGTAGAACACTGATGGTGAGCCTCTAATGCTTTCAGTGTCCTAAAAAATACACAGAAAGAGTTTACTATGCCACTAGGAATGCAGTGTTAAATATTGGAAATCTTTCTTGGTTTGTATTATTTCTCATGTATTACATTGGATATCTGAGGAAGATGTATTATAACTTTACCATTGACTTGACAGTGATAAAGGCTGGTGAATAACTATTGATGAGAAATCATTAAATTTTCTGATCAAATTAAATTTTATGGATTTATTAATATTTATAAATATAGTTGACACAAATTTTTTTTTTCCTTTTAAAAGCAAATGTATGGTGATTTTAAATACCACATGAGTATCCGGAAAGCCTGCTGTTTCTGTCATTTGTCAGAAGAGGGCAGCCCCATGTCTATCAAAGAAACAAATATAAATGAGGAAAATCATTTTTTTTCCCATAAATATTCACACTCTCACACATATTTTATATTCAAAAGTAATATATTCTTATTACATTCAACATACACATTGCAGAGTTATATACTGTGCCAGATGAAACTTCTCTGAAAGTCAGCAGCATAATACACGTGTATTTCTTACTGGTTCGGAGAAGTCCAGTACAGGTTGGGTAGCACTCTGTCTTACTACCCAGCCAGGCAGACACACAGGAAATACACCGACTTGAGACTTGCTGTGTCACGAAGAGTGAGGAGATACATTTTCATTTAATTTGTCTGTTTTGAGAATGAAACTTGTGCCATCAGCCCTGCCCTTTGAGTCTAGGACTTCTGTGGTTTTCATTTCTACAAAGAGGAACGGGTTCTGTTGGTTGATTGGGGTCAGTAGCCTGTGGTACGAGGTAGAGAAGGGAATCGGGGACCAGGGTGCTCCTGATATGAACATTCAGTTGGTGTTAGCCCCACTCCTTTCCTCCACCTTCAGAGGTTCCTGGTATCTCAGTTTCCACAGCCTTTGTAGGATATGGCTTGTTTATTGGCCATTCCACATGGCTGCAGCTTCAGAGAGCAGAGCACACACCTCAGTCACCTGCTGACTTGTCTGTTTGCTTTCCACCTTCAAAAAAATTTTAATTGACATCATTCTCCTGTTACACCTGTTCTTACCCTTGTGTAGTTCTACCTCTGTAAATTTATTACCACTATTTGGTAGGGTTTTGGTAGACAGTGGAGAATAAAGAATGTGTTCATTCCATCATTTCCAAGTGAAAGATTCCACTTGTTCTTCATGAACCATCTTAGGTCTCTAGATTCTGCCCAGGGCAAGGAGATTGAAAGCAGCTTTCTAAGCCAGTATTCTTGTACTCTGCATTAAGCCTCAAAGTGCACGTATGTTTGTTTTGTTTTTTTTTCTATAGCAGTATAAGGAATCACCCCAAGAATTAGCAGCTTAAGACCATGTTCTATTACAATTTCTTATAGTTCTGGCATAGCTGGACTTAGCTAAATGTTTCTTGTGCAGAGCCCCTTTTGCAGTTGTCCTTAATGGCTGGGTCTAGGAGTATCTTGAAAGTTTATTTACTTCCATGTCTGGTGCTTGGGTTAGGAAGACTCAAGACTTGGGATCTGGAACAGACACCTTAGGTATCTCTCTCTCGGTATTGTTGTGTGTTCTCCAGCATTGTGGCCTCAAGGCAGACACGTTTTCTGTGGTAACAGGGGTTTTAGAGGTTCATTATTGAGAAGAGAATCACCTGAAAGCTCTGTTATTTTTCTTAGCAAGTCTTAGAAATCATGTAGTGCCCTTCCCACTGAACCCTGTGAATTGTGGCAGCCACAAAGTCCCATCAGTTTCGGGGAGCAGGGGTGACATATACTCTTACTTTCATAGGGGTAGTGTCAGGTTCTGGAAGAACATGGGAGTTGGGAAATTGATGGCAACTGTCTTTGGGAAATAGAATTTACTAAAGGATTCTCTCTAGCAGTGCTACTTCATCTCTAGATGAGAAAAAGTAACCTAGCCCCTTAGAAATTAGTGTTTTCACTCGTGGGTTGTAAATGTGTTAGCTGTTGCTACAGGAATGCTACAGACCATCCCAAAACATAGTGGTCTACCACCAAGCATTTTATTTGTTAAACCTGTGTTTCTAGATATTGAGGGTTCAGCTAATCTAGGCTTGTCTCCTAATTGCTGGTTGGGTTGAGACATGCAGCATGTGTCTGTCAGCCATCTGGGACCTGCAGCTTCCTGAGGCATATTCTTGTGGCTGAAGAGATATTCAAGGGCAGGTGGAACAGTGCAAATGCATTTAAAGCTTCTTTTCCTGTCACATCAGTTAATGTCATTGACCATTGAAGTAAGTCATATATCCAAGCTCAGCATCAGTGGAGGGGTGGGGAAGTATTTTCTTGGGCAAGAAGGAAGAAGTGAATTATTTGGGGAATGGTATTCTATAATCATAAAAATTCTCCCTCTTTTGTTTAATTCTTCTCTCTTTACTGAGAAGTTTACCTAGAATAGTTATGTTGTTCAGTAGCCAAGTCGTGTTCATGTTCGACTCATTGCAACCCAGTGTCCTGTCCCACGCCAGGCTCCTCTGTCGTCCACTGTTTTCCAGACTTAGCTGAAATTCATGTCCATTGAGTCTGTGATGCTCTCTAAACATCTCTTCTTCTGCTTTACGCACCCCTGCTGCTTCTCCTTTTTTGTGTCTTTCATTTTCCCAACATCAGGGTCATTTCAAACGTGTCAGCTGTTCACCTCAGGTGGCCAAAGAATTAGAGCTTCAGCATCAGTCCTTCCAATGAATTTTCAGGATGGATTTCCTTTAGGATTGATGACTTTGATCTCCTTGCTGTCCAAGGTACTCTTAAGAGTCTTTTCCAGCACTGCAATTCGAAAGCCATGAATTCTTTGCTACTCAGCTTTCCTTATGGTCCAGCTCTCATATCTGTACATGACTACTGAAAATACCGTAGCTTGACTACATGGGCCTTTGTTGGCAAAGGGATGTTTCTGCTTTTTAATATGCTATCTAGGCTTATAGTTTTCTTCCCAGAAAGCAAGTATCTTTAAATTTCATGGCTGCAGTCACCATCCACATTGATCTTGAAACCCAAGAAAATAAAATCTATCATAGCTTTCACTTTTTTTTCTTCTATTTGCCATGAAGTGGTAGGACTGGATGCCATAATTTTAGTTATTTTAATGTTGAGTTCAAGTCAGCTATTTCATATCCTCTTTCACCCTCATCAAGAGATTCTTTAGTTCCTGTTCACTTTCTGCCATTAGACTGGTATATGTATATCTGAAGTTGTTGATATTTCTCCTGGCAGTCTTGATTGCAGGTTGTGATTTATCCAGTCTGGAATTTCATATGATGTACTCTGCATATGAGTTGTATTAGCAGGATGACAATATACAGCCTTGTTTTACTCTTTTTACCAATTGTAACCTGTCAGTTGTTCCATGTGTGGTTGTGTTTCCTCTTGACCTTCATACAGGTTTCTCAGGAGACAGGGAAGGCCTGGTATGTCCCCGGAACATGAGCCCCCCAGATCAGAAGGTGGCCAACATGCCACTGGGGAAGAGCAGAGGTCAGTTACTAATACTTCCGGTAAGAATGAATCAACTAAGCGAAAGTGGAAACGACGTTCACATGTGGTCGTGACTGGTGAAGAAAGCAAACTCCGATGCTGTAAAGAAGAATACTGCATAGGAACCTGGAATGTTAGATCTATGAATCCAGGTAAATTGGATGTGGTGAAGCAGGAGATGGAAAGAATAAACATCGATATCTTAGGAATCAGTGAACTAAAATGGACGGGAATGGGCGAATTGAATTCAGATGACCATTATATCTATTACTGTGGGCAACAGTCTCTTAGAAGAAATGGAGTAGCTATCATAGTTAACAAAAGAGTCCGAAATGCAGTGATCGGGTGCAATCTGAAAAATGACAGAATGATTTCAGTTCGTTTCCAGGGCAAACCATTCAACCTCACAGTAATCCAAGTCTATGCCCCAACTCCCTATGCTCCAGAACCTGAAGTTTACCGGTTCTATGAAGACCTACAACACCTCTTGGAAATAACACCAAAAATAGATGTCCTTTTCATCATAGGGGATTGGAATGCAAAAGTAGGAAGTCAGGAGATACCCAGAATAACAGGAAAATTTGGCCTCGGGGTACAGAATGAAGCAGGGCGAAGGCTAATAGAGTTTTGTTACCAGAACAGGCTGGTCATAGCAAACACCCTTTTCCAACAACACAAGAGACGACTCTACACATGGACATCACCAGATGGTCGATACCGAGATCAGATTGATTATATTATTTGTCGCCAAAGATGGAGAAGCTCTGTACAGTCAGCAAAAACAAGACCTGGAGCTGACTGTGGCTCAGATCATAAGCTCCTTATTGCAAAGTTCAGGCTTAAGTTGAAGATAATACCAAAAACGACTCGGCCATTCAGGTATGACCTAAATCAGATACCTTATGATTACACAGTGGTGGTGACAAATAGATCCGTGCGATTAAGAGAGTAGAGGGCACAGGAATTAGGCCTGATGGAGAGTGGGACCAGATTTTGGGTGGTCTTGAGTGTGAGGTTCAGCGGTTTGTATTTTATGTTCTGAGTTAATACTGATCCATCACAAGAACGTAGGTAGAAGAGTAACGATGTTTTTCTGTTTCTTTGTTTGAAGTCATCCTTTGAGGTTAAAGCAGTCGTAGTCAGTGAAGATACTTTTTAAAATTATTTTATTTTTGTTTTGGTTGCCCTGGGTTGTCAGTGCTGCTCATTGGCTTTGATCTTTGCGGAGAGTGGAACTACTCTCTTTAACTATTATAGTGCGCTTTAAACATGAAACTCAGCAGCTAGAGTTTAGAGAAAGGCCAGTGCTTTTTTCCTTGTTATTTATGCCCTTTTCATAGATTTTGTTTCCTTTTTTTTTTACCCTCTTATGTACTTGATGTCTCCTTCTTTGATGCAGGGGGACCAATGAAGTGGGTGAGACCTCTCAAGAAGCAAAATCTGTGTTCAAGCAAACTGAAAAGGGCAAACCTCAGGCTAATGTCCCTTCAAATGTGTCATCAGTTCCTGGTGGATCAGGGTGAGTACTGTGTCTCAGGCCTAGGTGTATCTGGCACATTTGAGAAGATGTTTTCAGTACAAGGATGCTATTTGCCTATAGTTTTCATGCCTCTCTTTCTTGAAAGAAGGATTCTTTCTGCTGCTGTTGTGCCTTTGCTGAACGTGAACATGAAGTCGCTCTGTCATGTCCGACTCTTTGCGACCCCATGGACTGTAGCCTACCAGGCTCCTCTGTCCATGGGATTTTCCAGGCAATAGTACTGGAGTGGACTGCCATTTCCTTCTCCAAGGGATCTTCCCAACCCAGGGATCGAACCCGGGTCTCCTGCATCGTAGACAGATGGTTTACCGTCTGAGCCACCACGGAGTCACCAGGATGACTTGAGCAACTGTCAATTCGTTTGTTTTTGTCACTTCCAGTTTTATGCCTTTGCTGAAGTACTTGCCAAAATGAAGGGTGTAGAGATAAATTAGCCACAGTTTTTTTGGTTAATTCTGAAAAAAGTCCTGATTTACATTGTTAGACACAGAGTTGAACAGGTAACCCTAATTTAAAAAAATAATTTTTGTATGAAAGTATCAGCAGTTCATCAGAACTTTTAGTAAGTTTTGAGTGGAGTACTTGCTTCCACCCATAAGGATCTCAGAGGAATAGAGAAAGGTCAAAGCTGACTTATAGTTTTATTAGCACATTATCAAGAACTCAATAGTTTTTCTCCCTACATATTTTCCATAGTACATCATTTATCCTGAGAAGACAAGAATTCTTTCTTTGGAAGAAGGGATAATTTCTTTTTAACCTACATGCAAGAAGTAAAGCGCACAGGTAGGAGTAGTCAGGGCACTCACCGAGGGAGGGGAACACAGACCACGCCGCCACAGCACTGATCACCTCTGCCTTCTGCGGTGTTTGGCTGCATGTGACCCATTGTTAGTTCACTGACATTTCAGTCAGTTTGCTGCTGCTGCTTAAAACTGCAGTGCATACCAGCCTTCCACAAGGACGGTTTTGGGGGGTGTGAGGTCCTGGTACCATTAGTAGTCCACAAGCAGAAGGTTCCTGGTACCTTTATTTCTGTTGTGTGGACTCTGTTAGGCTGCTTGTGGCTAAAATCAGCTTAACTTTTGTATTAGATTCTTTCACTAAATGCTGCAGTCAAAATGATCAAATCTTTGTACCATAGAAAATGATTTAAATTTTCTGTTGACATTCCTAAATCTGGTATAAATGTTTATCAATAAAGAATTACTTCCTCTGGAAAAGGAAATGGCAACCCACTCCAGTATTCTTGCCTGGGAAATCCCATGGACAGAGAAGCCTGGTGGGCTGCAGTTCATGGGATTGAAAATGTCAGAGGACTGAACACACACTGCATCATGAGGAGAGACCGTAGGTGTGCCTTGGAGTTCTGCATTCAGAGCTGCTTTAAAGGTGTCATCCACATAGTATGACTATAATGTTAGGTTTCTAACTTAAAAAGTAGATATGCAAGAAACAACCAGGGTTTACTGTATAGCACAAGGAACTGTAGTCAATATCTTGTAATAAAGCATAATGGAAAATAATTTTAAAAATAATATATGTGCACATGCACAACTGAATCACATGCTGTGCACCTGAAGCACTGTAAGCCAACTACACTTCAATAAAATGGACGTTAAGAAAAAAATCACTACCAGTTCTGTGAAGCAGATCTGTTTTTTCTTTTTCAGTGGCCAGTGAGTATAGTCGTTTCTAATAAAGTTTTCAAACTTAGTATTTATATATATATAATGTAGAGAAGGCTCTATAGAGTTTTTATTTGATTCTCTGAGTAATACTGAGCCATCCTAAGAATTGAGTAGGAGAGTAACCGGATGCTTGTTTGAACTCATCCTTCAGTGTTTTCCAGCGGCGATTCTTTTTTATTTCAATTTTGTTCTTGGTTGTGCTGGGTCTCCATTGCTGCCCGAGGGCTTCCTATAGTTGTGGAGACAGGAGGCTGCTCTGTAGTTGCGGTCCGTGGCGTTCTCATTGCCACGGGGAGCTCGAGCTCTCGGTGCACCGAAGCTCCAGGCTGCAGTAGTTGTGGCTGTGCGCTCAGTGGTTGCAGTGCCTGGGCTTAGTTGCCCCAGCAGTAGAATCATCCTGGACCAGGATCAAACCCATGTCCCTGCATTGGCAGGCCAATTCCCATGTAGTGTACCACCAAGGAAGTCCCTACCACTGAAGATTTTTAGTGTAAACCTCTCAAACTCTTTATTTTGTGCCAATTATGTGGGTGAGCAGAAGTGAGGTAGTTCTTAATGAGAAAATTTAGTTGTCGTCCCAAGAACCCTGGAAGGAACAAGAGAAAAGAGAGAGACTTCTATTCCTTGCACATCTGGGATTTATAGGATTTGTCTCTCCTAGTGTTCTTTCCTGGAGAATCCCAGGGACAGAGGAGCCTTGTGGGCTGCAGTCCCCAGGGTTGCTAGGAGTCGGACACGACTGAGCGACTTCACTTTCACTTTTCACTTTCATCCATTGGAGAAGGAAATGGCACCCACTCCAGTGTTATTGCCTGGAGAATCCCGGGGACGGGGGAGCCTGGTGCGCTGCTGTCTCTGGGGTCGCACAGAGTTGAACACGACCGAAGCGACTTAACAGTAGCAGCAGCATTCTGAATGACCGGTTTGAACACTCCAGGTAACACAGTGACCGTAATCTTGGACCCTCTGACAGATTGGCGTTTAAACAAAATTTTTCAGATATTTTTAATGACTTGGTAATGCAGGCAGGCATTAGGCATTTCCCTTCTTCATGTGAAATTTCTGGCATCATTCATATCTTTATTTTATCCTTTAGGACTCAGTTTCATTGAGGGAATTATTTTTCAGTTTGAAACTGGACAGGATTCTCAGTCATGTAGCTTTCTTCCACTCCCAAATCACTGCTTGTTTATCTTCCGGTTGTTTAAGGTATAGAACAGGAGCCTTCTTGAGATAATTGCTTATACTGTTTTTATATTGTTTATACGAATTGTTTCTTCTTGAAACAATGCCAGTGTGTTTCTCCCAATTACTCCACCTCCCTGTTCCCACTTTGACTTAAGCATGAGCACTAATGTGCACTGGGAGAGCCCTTCAGTCTTTACTTTGGTGATCTCATGTGGGCTGTGTTTAGGGTTGACGGTCATGTGACAGAAGTAATGGAGGGGATTTGAGAGACATCAGACTTCCATCTGCTGTTGTTTCATTTGTTAAATTAATAAGGGGTAATGTCTTTATAAGTATTATAGGAAACTTGGATCATAACGCTCAGCAGCAAGAATTTATAGAAAGCCCAGTGATTTTTTTTCCCGTGTTATTTATGCCTTTTTCTTAGATTTTCTCTTTGTATTCCCCTTGTATTCTTGTTGTCTCCTTCCTTGGTGCAGGGTTTCTAAGGAAGTAGGTGAAACATCTCAAGAAGGGAAATCCATCTTCAAGCAAAATGAGAAAGAAGAACCTCAGTCCAGTGTCCCTTCAGTGGTGCCATCCCTTCCTGCCGGGTCAGGGTGAGTAGTCTAGACTTAGGCCCAGGTGTATCTGCCATGTTGGAGAAGATGTTTTCATTATAAGGATGCCATTTCCCTGTAGCTCTCATGACTCCTTTCCTAAGAGAAGGAATTCTGTTGCTGTTCTATCTTTGCTGAAATATTTGCCAAAATGGAGGATGCAGAGAAAAATTAGCCATTGGCTTCTTGTTTAATTCTGACAAAGTCCTGGTTTATATTGTTGGCCACAGAGCAGAACATGTAGTAGTCGGCCAGGGAATTTCCCATTTCAAATTGTTGTGTTTGTAGAGGGTTACAGAATAACTATATTTTTTGTGAGTGCTGAGACGAAAAATAGGCTCTTGGCTGAAACAGCACATTTTCAGATTTTCTCATCATATCCGAGAAGGCAATGGCAACCCACTCCAGTACTCTTGCCTGGAAAATCCCACGGACGGAGGGGCCTGGTGGGCTGCAGTCCATGGAGTCGCTAGGAGTCGGACACGACTGAGTGACTTCACTTTGACTTTTCACTTTCATGCATTGGAGAAGGAAATGGCAACCCACTCCAGTGTTCTTGCATGGAGAATCCCAGGGATGGGGGAGCCTGGTGGACTGCCGTCTATCGGGTCGCACAGAGTCGGATGCGACTTAGCAGCAGCAGCAGCATTATATTGTTTGAAAATAATTCTTTTTTAAAAAAAAAAATTTCATCTCAAAAAGGTTTTTATTTGTGAGTGGTTGCCTACATGGAAAAATATTGACATTTGTGTTGAACACTGTATTTTTTTTGGTGTGTGTGTGTCTGTGTTGGGTCTTAGTTGCAGCACACAGGATCTTTAGTTGGGCGTGTGAACTCTCAGTTGCAGCATGTGGGATCGAGTTCCCTGACCATGGGTGGAACCTGCATTGGAGTGAGGAGTCTTAGCCACTGGACCACCAGGGAACTCCCTGAACATTGTATTTTTTCACACACAGCTTCTGAGATATTTTGCCAACAAATGACTTGGCTAGAGATCTGTCCAAACTGCCCCCCTCCCAAGCTGTGTGTCGGCTTTTCCTTTTTCTTTTAATGAGCAGGAAAGAAGTAGCCCCAACCATAAAAAGTGGTTTCTGGATTCTTTAAGATGGGATTTTTAGGGAAAAGCATTTCATGTAAAAATAAATCCATATACAAATCAGCAACGAATATTCCAAGATAAGGATATTTAGTTGTGTTATTATTCATTGGTTTTTTTAAGTGAAACATTACTAGCTAAGGTAGGGAGATCATGTAAATAGTTATCATTAAGCCCGTATGTTTTCAAAGTCTTTAAATTGTGGTTAGCTCTTGATTGTAAAAGCTGCTCTGGTTTTAATAAAGTTCTTATTACAACTTCAGTGCATACCAGCCTTCCCTAGGAGACTGTTTTTTGGGATATGAAATCCTGGTGCCATTAGCTGTCCACATGCAGAAAGTTCTGGGTACCTGCATTTCTGTTTTGTGGACTCTGTTAGGCTGCTTGTGGCTGAAATCAGTGTAACCTTTGTATTAGGTTCTTTCACTAAATGCTTCATTCAAAATGATCAGCTCTTTGTACCATAAGGAATTTTGTGTCATCGTTGGGTTGTTGTACGAATAGAACAGGAGTCTTCTTTAGGGTATTCTAAATTGTTATTACTGTTGCTTTTCTCCTTTAAATAACGCCAGTGTGTTTCTCCCAGTTACTCCACATCCCTGTTCCCACTTTGACTTAAGCGTGAGCACTAATGTGCACGTGAGGTGCAGTGGGAGAGCCCTTCAGTCTTCACCTTGGTGATCTCACCTGGGCTCTGATTCAGGGTGATGGTCATGTGACAGAAGTAATGGAGGGGATTTGAGAGACATCAGACTTCCATCTGCTGCTGTTTCCTTTATAAAATTAACAAGGGGAAAATGTCTTTGTCTAGAAGGGTTACAGGAGACTTTAATCATAATACTCAGCAGCAAGAATTTACAGAAAGCCCAGTTGTTTTTTTCTTTGTAATTTTCTGCTTTTTCTTAGATTTTGTTTCTTTTTATTTCTCTTGTAAACTTGGTGTCTCCTTCCTTGGTGCAGGGTGTCTAAGGAAGTGGGTGAAACTTCTCAAGAAGGGAAATCCATCTTCAAGCAAAATGAGAAAGAAGAACCTCAGTCCAGTGTCCCTTCAGCGGTGCCATCACTTCCTGCTGGGTCAGGGTGAGTAATCTAGGCTCAGGTCCAGGTGTACTTGCCACGTTCGAAAAGATGTTTTCGGGACATTGACTCTGTTTTCCACCCCTGAGGATCTCATAGGGAGAAAAAAAAGGTCAAAGATGACTTATAGTTAATTTTAATAACACATTGTCAAGAACTTAATAGTTTTTCATCCCTTCATATTTTCCATAGTACATGAGTTATCTAGAGATGAAAACTAGAATTCTTTATTTGGAGGAAGGAAAATTTTCATTCTTAAAACTGCATGTAAGAAGTAAAGGTGACTGTTAAGTAGGAGGAGTCAGGGCACTGGCCTCGAGAGCAGTGAACATGGGCCACTCCTCCCATCACAGCACTGATCACCTCTGACTCCCGAGCAGAGCTCTCTCTTCTTGAGGTGTTTGGGGTACAATAAGTCACCTATAGTGGCTTCACTAACCTTTCAATCCGTTTGTTGCTTTATCCTTCCCCTGCAAATCTGTGAAGTTTTTACTTATGTTTTTAATTAAAGAAGAAAGTTGGTTTTCCTGTCAGGTTAACAGTTTTTAGAGGACAGGCTTTTCTGATCTTTGCAGCCCTGGCTCAAAATGACATTGTGTACACTGGTGTGCACTGACCCCTGCGACAGAGGTGTGAGTGCAGGTCATTAGTGTGAGAGGTGATTCCTGGAAACCAAGCCGGGAGGAGAAACGGTGTGGGAAGGTAGCCAGGGCAGGGTGTTTTCCAGCTGCTGCTGGTGGTGGCTGCTACTCTGTCCTGTTGGGGGACTTGGCTAGGGTGAGGAGGTTGGGGCAGTGTGATCCTCCAACTCCCTGCCATGCTGGCTCAGCTGCTTCCGTGGCACTCAGGCCATGGGCCGGAGGTTTTTGCAGTGACGCTGTTCTCAGGGTGTCGTGGCGGTGAGTGCAGGGACGTGAGGGAGGGCTGTGTTCACATCTGCTCCGTACTTTTTATCTGCTTCTTCATCCAAACGTTTGTCTCCCACCGGAGCAGCTAGGTGGTGGAAGTCATGGAGTAGTTACACAGGAATCTAAGAAGGAAAAGGACTTGAGTGCGTGCTGCCACAGTGGAAATGGGGTAAACATCAAGGAAGGCGGCTGTGAGAGGAGCAGAGTTCTCAAGACTGACTGTTAGTGCTCTAGGCCAGTACTTTTTAAGCTGTCGTTTGCAGTCATCATTTAAGAGAAATGAAATAGAATGAAGCAACATATTTTTAACCTTCTAATCATTATATTGTTTGGGATTCTCTTCAGATTAGTAGCTTTCAAACTTTATTGCCACTCACAGTAATGAATACATGTCATTAGGATTTACTCTGCTCATTAATATAGGTATGTATGATGACCTGTATTTTATGTCCATACTATGTAATTATTATGTGTAGTATGTGTCATTTGAAAAACTTTTATGATCCATTGATTTCATAATCTGCTACAACCTGTATGTGACAAATAATGCTCTGGGCTGCATAAGAAATTAACCTTCTGCAGGCTTCTATCTGGGTTAACAGGCTTGTAAGTGGTATTATTAAACAGTGTGTCTTGCATTTATTGTAAGTGTAACTATGAAAGTTACCTCTGGATTAAGTACTAGATAGCAATAAAGGCAATTTCTTCTGGCTTAGGTTTCTAGTATAGTTAGTTTCATGTAGAGTACATCATGCAAAATGCCGGGGTGTTTGACTCACAAGCTGGAATCAATTTGCTGGTAGAAATATTAACAACTTCAGATATGCATATGACACCACACTAATTGCAGAAAGCAAAGAGGAAGTAAAGAGCCTTTTGATGAAGGTGAAAGAAGAGTAAAAAGCTGGCTTAAAGCTCAACATTCAAAAAACTTAAGATTATAGCAGCTGGTCCCATCCGTTTGTGGCAAATAGACGGGGAAAAAATGGAAACAGGACAGTTTATTTTCTTTGGCTCCAAAATCACTGCAGATGTGACAGCAGCCATGAAATTAAAAAATGCATGCTACTTGGACGAAAAGCTATGACAAACCTAGACATCATATTAAAAAGCAGAGACCTCACTTTGCTGACAAAGGTCCACATAGTCAAAGCTATGATTTTTCCAGGAGTCATGTACGGATGTGAGAGTTGGACCATAAAGAAGGCTGAATACCAAAGACTTGATGCTTTTGACTTGTGGTGCTGGAGAAGACAGACTCTGGAGAGTCTCTTGGACAGCACGGAGATGAATCTAGTCAATCCTAAAGAAAATCAACCTGAATATTCATGTAGGACTGAAGATGAAGCTCTGGTACTTTGGCCACCTGATGTGAAGAGAGGACTGCTTGGAAAAGATCCTGATGCTGGGAAAGATCGAAGGCGTTTGGAGGAGGGGATCCGAGAGCATGAGATGGTTGCATGGCATCATCAACTCAGTGGACTCGAGTTTGAGCAAACTCTAGGAGATGATGAATGACGGGGAAGCCTGGGGTGCCGCAGTCCATGGGTTTGCAAAGAGCTGGATTCGTCTGAGCAACTGAAGAACAACCAGAGCAGGGAAAGTTCTTCATTCAGTAGACTGACTGTGTTCTTTACATCTTAGAGAGTGACTCATGGCATAGCAACAGGCATCCACCAGAATCTTCAGCCTCAGATTAGTTTCATTTTGTTGTATCAGGAATTCAGTATGTGTTTTGCTCTAAGAAAATAGTTTCATGTAGCATAATTTTTACTTCTTGTTTCCTTGAGTGTTGAGTAAAATAATGTTTTGATGCTTAAAGATTCTACTTGGAAACAGTGTGTTTTAGAAAATACTGTTAGCATACTTCTGAAGATAACCAGAGGAAGGCGAAGTGGCATCTTGGCACGTTCACCTTGTTTAAGTAACTTGAGTTGCTCATGAAAATCATTCTGTATTTCATGCCTTACATTCTTAGCCTTTTTTCTTTTGAAACTTTCGACTTTGTATTGTGATACAGGAATTAATAAACAGTGTTATGAGGGGAACAGAGAATGGGCTCAGCCATACATATACATGTGTCCGTTGTCCCCCAAATTCCCCTCTCATACAGGCTGCTCAAGTATTGAACATTGTTCCATTTGCTATAACAGATCCTTGTTGGTTATCCATTTTTAGAATATCAGTGTATATGTCCATGCCAAACTCTTTTTAACTATCCCTTCCCTTCAATCATCACACCCCCTCCAATCCCCACAACATAAGCTTGTTTTTGAAGTCTGTGAATGTAAGTTTATAGCATTTCTTTTCAGATTCCACATAAAGGACATGTCAGATTTTTCCTTCTCTGTCTCACTTCGCTCTGTATGATACTCTAACTTAGTCCACATCTCTACAAGTGACTCTGTTGTTCAATTTTTATGTCTGAGTAATACTCCATCATATAGATATACCCCATCTTGTTTATCCATTCCTCTATTGATGGACATACAGGCTGTTTACATGTCCTGACCATGTAAATAGTGCTGCAGTGAACAGTTGGGGCACATGTGTCTCTTTGAATTATGGTTTTCTCTGGATCTATCTCCAAGAGTGAGATAGCTGGGTCACATAGTCATTCTGTATTTCGTTTTTTACGGAATCTCCATGGTCTCCTCCATAGTGCCTGTATCAATTTAACATCAGAGGTGAGAAATGAGGAAATTGTTCAGAAACCGAGTGATCGGATATCAAGGGTGAGCGATTCTGTTTAAACTGATTTATCAGGATGCTTGTTAAAACTGAACTAAACAGGCCAAACTGATTTAGCAGGATGCTTGTTAAAACTGAACTAAACAGGCCCAACAGGGATGGTGGCCAAGCCTTAGACTTGGTTAAGATGCCTGACTAAGGTTGGATCAAGAAGAGTCTGTGGTGCATACAGGACACCATCTGGGGCAGCATGGAGACCGATAGAGGGAATCTAGGTGGGTCAGACAGTGACTTATCTTTTAGTAGATTAACGAACTCACTCCTTGAAGGACATTCAAGGAAAATCAGCTTCTGTGAAAACTCCAGAGAAACTTAATAGAGGACAAGGAAATGTCTTCCTGAGTCAAAAAGTCTTCACAGTTTGTACATGAAAATGGGGAGACATCGCACTATGATACATGTACTTTGAATTTCTCACTAAACCCGATCATTTGTTTTAGCTACACAGTTGTAGTGTCACCCGTGCAGTTGTAGTTTTGCTTGGGAAACAACAGTGTCAAGAGAAATTCAGTTGATCTGAGGTGTGTTGCACACATTTTATCAGTGCAGACATCAGTATGTGGTGCAGGCTGCACACAAATGGTATGGAAAGTCTTCAGGGGTAGAATCTATAGGAAATATCGGATTTATTAAAAGAATTATTTAATGCAGTAAAATATTTTCATTTTCATGTTTTTAGTTGCTTCATTGAGACATGCGAAAAGATACTTTAAACATTCTGTTACCATTTTTTTAAGTGACTTTGGTTTATTCTTGGGTCTTGCGGTGTAAATTAGAATTAGTGGTTATTAATTTCCTAGTCTTAATGGGGTTACCTAGTGGTGGGTCTTCAGCCTTCTTTTCCAGTGTTTGGTTATGACTCCCAGAAAGTGGCTAAAGTTTAATTTTCAGATATGCCTTCCACTGGGTCCTTTACATTTTCCTTCAAGAGAATTTTTATCCTTAATGAGAAAGAATTAGTTTTTTCAAACCCAATTTAAGCTCTTGTAATTTTTCCTCTAATGCTTGTCTTTTTCATTTTAAGGCCTGAAAACTGTGACCTTCAAAAGAACCAGGACTGCAGCAATTAAGTATCTGACTTTATCCTTAACCACCTGAACTGGTTTGTATGAAATACAGTCATTTTTATCTGTTTTCAAAATAGTTTCTGGTCGTTAAATCTGACATTTTTAAAGGAAAGTTCTCATTGTGAGTGTAAAGCTAACTGTCCATGAGATCGTGTGCAGTGGTATTTGATTTAAAGCAATATGCACTCTGGCTTCTTGATTTAAAATAGCTAGGAGGATCAGTTTACCAGGGATAGTCACAGAAAAATTAAAAAGTAAGGAAATGGCATCCCACTCCAGTATTCTTGCCTGGAGAATCCCATGGACAGAGGAACCTCACAGGACTGTAGTAAGAGTTGGACACGGCTTAGCAACTAAACCACCACTGCCAATCACAGAGAAAAATTACAAAGTATCACATAAAGTAAGTAGGTATTTCCTTTGAACTATTAGGCCATTAGACCACTTATCAAAATAATAGTGATAGATATACTCAGATAGGTGGAAAATTATAAGAATTGGATACAGGCAAATGTCTTCACAAATTCTACAAGATTACTCTCCAATACACAAATATCAAATCATTCTTTTGAGAAAATTTTTGTGTCTTTAGTTTAAGAGTATGGCAACCCACTCCAGTGTTCTTGCCTGGAGAAGCCCAGGGACGGGTGAGCCTGGTGGGCTGCCGTCTGTGGGGTCGCACAGAGTCGGACACGACTGAAGCGACTTAGCAGCAGCAGCAGTTTGAGAGTCCATTTTTCAGTTCAGTGAGCTGGGATTTGAAAAATAAGCGTTCAGTTTAAGAAATTTGTTGTATAAAATGATTTTAGTCATTTCTGTTGAAAGATGTCTCAGTATTCTCCCCTAAAGTTTTTTTTTTTTTTGATTCAGTGTCAGAAACTGAACTTGACTTAGTGGACCACTACCCCTACATACTAATTTTGAACATACTCATCCATGACTTAAATGTTTATTTTTCCTTTAAAGCCAAGATGCTAAAAGTAGTGCATTTGGAAAGTTGTCTTTGTTTTGTTTTGTTTTGTTTTTTTTCCCCATCTCTTTCATGTTTGATTATCTTCTGTTTTCAAAAACTTCAAATATAAAATGGATCATGAGATTATTGAATGTTTGATCCATCATGTGAATGATAAGAAATGTTTGTTTCCTCTTAGGGTTTATTTTCATTTCTGATCCCCAATAAACAGTTATTTGAGGCTGCTGCTTTGTATGCATGCTCAGTTGTGTCTGGCTCTTTGGGGCCCTATGGACTCTTACGTCCATGTGATTTTCCAGGAAAGAGTACTGGAGTGAGTTGCCATTTCCTCCTCCAGCGAATCTTTCAGTTATTAGAATCGATCCCAACTCTCCTGCATAACAGGTGAATTCCTTTATTGCTGAGCCTTTGGAGTAGCCATGTGGGGGTGGTTGCTCAGATCAAAAAAATACTGGGCATTTATTTTGAATATTTTTTCACGAATAGTTTCTGGGAGTTTTGCCAACCACTGATTTTACTCTAGAAGGATATGTAACCACCTCTCCCCAGCTGTATGTCCACTTTTTCTTTTTTTATGACTTGGAAGGAAGCAACCCCAACCATTAAAAAACTGATTTCTGGATTCTTTAAGATGGAAGTTTTAGGGTAAATGTGTTTCATGTTAACTTCATCCATATACAAATGAGTGATGAATCTTCCAAGATAAAAATGTCTAATTATGTTATTAATGTTTTTTTTAAACAGGAAAACATTACTTAAGAAATAAAGTAGGGAGAAAAGTTTCATGTAAATAGTTATCTTTAAGCCTTTATGTTTCCTCAGTTTTTAAATTGTATGTTTTTTTTGATTCCAAAAGCTCCTCTGGTTTGAATGAAGTTCTTATTACAACTGCAGTGCACACCAGCCTTTCCTAGGAGACCATTTCCCGGGATGGGAAGTCCTGGTGCCATTAGCTGTCCACATGCAGAAGGTTCTGTGTACCTGCGCTTCTTTTTTCTGTAGTCTGTTTGGCTGGTTGTCACTTAACTTTTCAGTTAGTTTATTTCACTAAATGATATAGTCAAAATGATAAAATCTTTGTACCGTGGGAAATTATTTCAATTTTATTTTTCTACTGACGTTTCTAATTCTGGTATAAATGTTTATCAATAAAGAATTACTTTCAATTCTGTGAAGTAGAACCGTTTTTTTCTTTTTCAGTGGCCAGTGAATTTAATATTTGTAATATGGTTTTCTAACTTTTTAAGCTTTTTATTTTATTTTTTTATAACTTAGAGAAGACTCTTGAGAGTGCTTGGAGTGCAAGGAGATCAAACCAGTTAATCCAAAAGGAAATCAGCTGAATATTCGTTGCAAGAACTGTTGCTGAAGTGAAGCTCCAATACTTTGGCCATGTGATTTGAAAAGATGACTCATTGGAAAAGACTGAGATACTGGGAAGAATTGAAGGCAATAGAAGAATGTGCCGGCAGATGATGAGATAGTTAGATAGCATCATCAACTCAATACACATGACTTTGAGCAAACATCAGGAGATACAGTGGGAGGACAGAGGAGCCTGGTGTGCTTCAGTCCATGGGGTCGCAAAAAGTTGTAAAATGTGTTTTTGTATTTCCTTTAGGTTCAGCTTACTAGTTTATAGTAACATTCTCTTCCAAAATCTGATTAAACACTGCTTACTTCTTGAGTCTTATTAATTTAGCTTTTGGGACTATATGTTAACATGAAAAACTTCTGTATTTCACACTGGGATAGAAAACTGGTAACAGTTTGTGGGGGGAAAAAAGGTATCATTTCAGTAGTAGGTCCAATGAGGAGAGGCTCTAAGGTTGGCTCAGTATTCTGTGACATCCTAAATCTGTTTCTGCTCTGCCACTTTCAGCAAATTGAATGGTCCAATTTGGTTGCTTATCCCACAGTTACAAGGAAACAGCTTCAGTTCCAGGCAATGCAGATAGACAGTGTCTGGCAGGATACTACCCTTTCAATTCTTTTTTTTTTTTTTTTTCTTGTTTTAGGTATACTGTAAATGCAGAAATCTTATATGATAAAATTTTACTCATGTGAGGTGGTAGCACTTTGATCAAGATACAGAATGTCTCTAGCACCCCAGTAGGATACAGAGTTCAGCCAGAAGCCTCAGTATTGTTTCCCAATAGGATCTTTTTCATTTCTAAAAAGGTGATGACCCAAGATTGGACAGGGCACAGAGAGTATGGTGGATGAGATGGTAAAGGGTTGAGTTTGGTAGGAAGGACTCCATAAATTATTGCCAAGACAACAGGGTAATAGTGAACCAGGAAACTTAATAGGGGGTTGGGATTTGTATTTTTCCCAACTGGAGACATTTGTCTAAAGGGATTCCTCAGTTTCAGGCTATTTCTGCTTGGTGGGATTATGTGCCCTGTGTTGGCAGATTCTCTGGTTTCTGAAAGGAAGTTGGGAATCTAGATTACTGGGAAACACTCAACTTTTAAATGCTTATATTATTGAGTATTCCCACCACCACAAACAACAGTAGGAACAGCAGGAACCAGTTTCAGTCTGTAAGGTCACCACATATATTCAATTAGTGGAAATACAGGGTTGGGTACCTGTGGGACTCCGGACTTACTATATTTGTCAACTGATCAGTACGTAATCCTGTTTTATGTGTGTTTGTGTTGAAAGATGCTGTATTTAATCTTTGTAGCAAATAATGATAAGCAGTATATGCATGCGTTCTAAGTTGCTTCATTTGTGTCTGACTCTTTGTGACCCCGTAGGCTGTAGCCTGCCAACATCTGCCCATGGGATTTCCCAGGCAAGAATACTGGAGTGGGTTGCCATTTCCTCCTCCATGAGGATCTTCCCGACCCAGGGATCAAACCCATGTTTCTTGCGTCTCCTGCATTGGCAGGTAGACTCTTGACTACTAGCGCCATCTGGGAAGCCTCATGCTATATGTATAATGAAAGTTGTTTGAATGACAGCAATGTTATGTACAACACTGAGATTGTACTGCTTTGTCTTTCCCTCAGTTTTACACACACAAACTACAAACATACATTACACATAAAAGTACAGTAAACATATAGTATTCATATAGAGACATAGTCTGTATAGTAATGCAAATAGTCTTGAGAAAGGAAAGATTGAGCATTTAACATTTTATAAAGCATTACGTAACATTTTCCTGTTGATGGAGCTGCAGGCTGCATAATGATACAGTGCACAGTGTGGTCAAACCTTTCGACCTTGGCTTAGCCCACCAAAACCAAGGGAGAGGTTGGTGGAACTCATTCTGCAGATGAGGGAGAGTGGCAGGTTGACATATATCAGTTCAACCTTAAAGATTTGGTTCTCACCACTTGTTGAGTGGAGAAATAGCTCCAGAAAGAAGAGTATGGGTGAAAGCGGAAACCTCACTCAGTTGTGGATGTGTCTGGTGGTAAAAGTAAAGTCATGCTATAAAGAACAATATTGCATATATACCTTGAATGTTAGATCCTTGAATCAAGGTAAATTGGACATGGTCAAGCAGGAGATGGCAAGGTTAAAAGATCGACAGTTTTAGGAATTAGTGAACAAAAATGGACAGGAATGGGAGAATTCAGATGACCATTATGTTTACTATGGGCAAATATCCCTTAGAGGAAATGGAGTAGCCCTCATAGTCAACACGAGTTGGAAACGCAGTACTTGGGTGAAATCTCAAAAACAACAGAAGGATCTCAGTTTATTTCCAAGGCAAACCAGTCAGCTTCACAGTAATCCAAGTCTATGCCCCAACCACTAATGCCGAAGAATCTGAACGACTGTATGAAGACCTACAAGACCTAGAATACCTAAAAATCCTTTTCATAGGGGATTGGAGTGCAAAAGTAGGAAGTTGAGAGAGAACCTGGAGTACACAGGCAAGTTTGGCCTTGGCGTACAAAATGAAGCAGGGCAAAGGCTAAGAGCAAGAGGAGAAAGGGGCGACAGAGAATGACGTAGTTAGATGGCATCACTGATAGTGAATGCGAGTCTGAGCAAGCTCCGGGAGAGAGTGAAGGACAGGGAAGCCTGGCATGCTGCAGAGCTAGGTGGAACTCATTCTGCAGATGATGAAGAGGCTGACAGGCTGACATCTGTGCAGCCTCAGAGCTTTGGGTCTGACTTGATGTAGTTGGCACTTTCCCCTCGTAAAGTAGCTCCAGAGACTGGGCCAGTCCTGTCTGCTTGGCTTTTTGTCTCACGTCTTTAAGCATCTCATCATAAGGGGCAAACACACTGGAAGTTAATCATTTAAATTTGAGGCTTCAATCAAGGATAGGGTTACACCCTTCCATGTCAGTGAAAATTTGTTTTCAAGGCAGAGTTGCATTCTGTTACTTTGGCTACTATAAGAGGGACAGTTCTGGACTCCGGCTGACTGTCATCACTGTCTATTGCTTTCTCTGCCAAAATTTCCTTCACATTTTCCTTCATGTTACCAAAGCCTTCACTTATTTGCTGTGCAGCATGCATTATGTTTTTGACACTGTTATTCATTCTTTCTGCAGCACCTTCAAAGCCTTCGAAATTTTCCACACAGCCTGGCCAAACATTTTCCCAACAGTTAACAGGCTCGTGCTTGGTGTCCCAGGCTGTGCCAACATAATCACATTGGGTATAGTGACTGACTTCCAGTAGTTCGTCCATCACGGTAGTTTCCTTGTTGGCTTTGAGAGCTTCGAAAGCCTTGTTACAAAACTCCCTTGTATACTGTGCCTTGAAGACATTTATTATGCCCTGATCCACAGATGAGAGACTTAGTATTTGGGGGCGTGAAAAGAACTTATACATAGGGGTGGGCATTTTTGAGTTCTTCATAGCAGTGGACTAGGGCATTATACAAAATTTAACAAAATCTTGAAGCCAGAGTTGCCATAGAGAAAGTATTCAACTTCTGGTTTGAAACAGCTGTGGAATCAATCAGATGTCATCCAACCTTTTTTGTTCCACCTCCAATGGACTGCAAATGGTTCACACTTTTCCAGTGAAGGTTAAGTGCTGGTGAACTTGAAGCTCTGTACACCAGTAGGGGTTTGCACTTGAAGTTGCCCTCGTACTCCATGTCCAAAGAATCCGCAACATGATGGTAGGGGTTATGCAATCATGATAAAATCAGATTCCACACTCACCAGGTGAGTGACCCAGATACTGGAGAACGCTAATACCAAAGATGTTCTCCCACTATTGTAAAGGTTCTGAGCCCCACAGCAGGCTTCCCAGAATGGGGAACCAGCCAAGGGACTGGGTATCCCCAGGGAATCTGACTTTGATAGCGACCCGGATTTGATTACAGAACGTAACCTTAAATATAAATTGTAGTTATCTTAAATGTAAATAGGTTAAATACACTAACCAAAAAATAGAGACTGGATGGTTGGGTGAAAACGTGCATGTGAACCTCCACTTAACACATCACTCTACTAAAACCCCCAAATTGTATGTAATAATTTTATATTGTTAGGTTAATCATTTCCATTATGGCTTGCAATTCTAAGTATCCTATCTTTTTTGTATGGCTATGGATTTTGAAAACCGAAAAACAACTTTTACTATTGTGATTATGTAACTAATTTGCTTCATACCATTGTATTGTGATTGGTCAACAGAAAATAGAATTCTTTATCACTGAAACTACCATTTAACAGAAAAACATGAAATCACTTTTTAAAATCCGGAATTATCTTGCAATTTTTTGAAAAACAGAAATGCCCAGGCATTGCTTTTTGTCTCCAGAGCTTCAGATGTGTTTCTAATGAGCAGACATGTTTAAAAACAACTGGACTATGTATGATGTTTTACTTTTATCTAGTTCATTTCACATCTTCTATTTCATATTCAGTGCCCCCTTTTCATTTTGTTTATGGTTCCCAATTTCTCCATCTTTTTGTTGCTGTTCTCTGTCAAAGTTCATGAAGCATAGTAGAAAAGCTTTTATATACATATATATAAATAGTATGTATAACATATTTTAGAAAACTTAAGACTTTTTGCATAGCTAAAAGTTTATCACATTTTGATTCCACTTGTTTGTCTTAGTATGAATAGAATGCTAGATTTCTAATTTACATTCAGTCAAAACTTTGATATAGTTCCATGTATTCTGGCATTTAGTATTTCTGCTAACAGTCTAGAAAGTTTATTGGTGATTTAAAAAAAATTTGAATTGAGGCTTAAAACTTATAAGAAATAGTATGTTTTTAAAAAAAAAAACAGGAAATTAACATGCTACGATATTTTGTACATGTTTTCAAATTACACAAAATTTTATGCTATTGTCCATTGTTTTTTTCCATACCATATTCAAGACTCCACATTGTATTTAATTGCATTGAGCAGCTTCAGCTGCAGGGAACAAAATTCTGGTAAATTCTCTTCATTTTTATTCTATGATCAATATTTTCTAATTTTCCTTGTATGGCATCTTAGATACATCCATCATTTAAAAGTGGACATTTAATTTTGAAATGCATGGGATAAAGCATCTTTGATACTAATTTCCAATTTTGCTATTAATTTCTCATTTTAAATGCTTCCCTGCAATCACCCTCTGTGTTTTTTCAGTCTTCTATCGAAGCTTTCAATGGCTAAGTTAAAGAAGTCTCTTGAAAAATACCACATTGCAGTTGAACATATGTGGGTTAGTTTTAAATACCTTTTGATATTGATTTCTAACATAATTCCACAATGATAAGAGAATAGACTGTGTATGATTTCAGTATCTTTGGACCATTAAATTTTTGCACCTTGCTTTATGTCCTTGGATATGTTACAGTGTTTCCTAGTTTATAGTATATGGGACCTTGAATTTGTATCCTAATGTGTGAAAATTGTATAAATCTTAATGTTGAATAGGCTCATAGTGCTTTTCACGTTTACTATATCCTTGTCTTTCCTATATATTCATTCTATTAATTTTTGAGTTTGATAATGAAATTCCAACTAAATTCTTAATTCTACTTTAAAACAATTGTAATATATATTAATAGTGGAAATATATGTAAGTTTGTTCTGTATTTTCCAAGTGTTATCATACTTTCATAATTTAAAAAATAAAAAGAAAAAAAGTCACACTTGGCATTGGTGCACAAAAGTAGGGTTGCATAATTCTGGAATGGTTTAAAGCCAGGGGCTTTGGAGGCCATTTGCCTTATGTAAGTTCTTTTTGCAAATGTCCTTGTAAAATAAGCCAGTTTCAACAGCACTAAAAACCTGCTCTTCCACATACCCTTTTCCTGTATATCACTTAGCAAGTATTGTTTAAATTCTTCTGCAGCCTCCTGATCTGCAGAACTTGCCTCACTTGTAAGCTTAACACTGTTCATATCTTGTCACCTTTTGAAATGTGCAAGTCAGCCAGCGCTAGCAGAGAAGGGCTTCACATTTTTCTGACCTTGGGTAACATGACGGTAAATTTCTTTTGCTTTCAGCCTCAAAACAACGCTTTCCACCACACCTTTTATAATCAGTTGTCATCTTATGAATCCACAAACAGCCGCTTTTCCATATCTTCCTCACGCACTCTGGATGTCACTTTAGCACTTTACGGAGCAGCGTCACGTCTGGATTGGCAAATTTCCCTTTCCATTTTCTTGATGTATGAATCAAATTTTTGATTCATTAACATTGAACTCAAGGCTAACAGCACTACAATTCATACCTGAACAAAGCTTATCTAACACATTTTTCTTCATAAAGCACACCACAGCCTTCTTGTGCTTAGGAACACTAAGCCAGCACCACAGCACTGTTATTACCAAATTGCAATTCCATGTGCCAGATACAGGGAGGCCTTGTGACACTAAAACATTAGAGCTTGGAACAGAGGTTTCGTACAGGTTCATTTAAGGAAATGGGTGGCTCATGTCCTAAGAACCCCAAAGTTATGGAAAGCTGTCAGCAAGATCCTTTAAAAAGGAGGTGAGAGAGGGGTGAGGTTAGTTGTTGCAAACTTCTTAGAGTCAGATCCTTTGTCTTTAGATCAGGTCATGGTCAGGTGAGGATGCCCTTTTAAATCACTACCAAGCGAATATTCTCTCCCTTGACAAGAAAGGGTAAGGTCCCAAGGCACAGCTTTCACCCTGCTAGTTCCCAGTCCTGGTTAGGAGGAGGCAGGTCTCGGTAGACATCGCCCTCAGGGCCAGGTTCCCACACGCTGCCCAGCTGGTCATCCCTGAGGGAGTCATGTGCTCAACCCAATTGGCCCTCAAGTCTCCAGGTCATCCAAATGGGAAGCCAGGTCTCACAGACTGCGACCCAGGCAGACAGCCACTGCTATCAGGTCGCAAAGACAGGGATGGGGGAAGAGGTTCACGCTGCCACAAGGGCTGGGCCAAGAGTAGTAGAGGGCCTTAGTGAGGGCTTTGGAGCACTTTAGACATACTCCCCAGGCTGTTCCCTGGGCCCTCCCGCTCACCCTTTGGTCCAAGGCGGGGGAAGCTGGAGAGCCGCCAGGAGAAGGCCTGAACCCGACACTTAAGCTCACTCTCCATTTGATGTCACCACTGACGCTTGGCTGAATCGCTTTCCTAATGGCCTCTCATTGACAGTTACTTGTGGGTGAGGCCAACTTGCAGCGCTGATCAACAGAAGGGGAGGACAACCAAAGATCCCTGATTGATAGTTGGTCATTTGTGGTTGGCGCCCACTGGGGTACTGACAATGGCCGACCAAGCCCTGTTGCCAAGTAACAAGGTGCCGGGTAAGGAGGCACAGCAACGGCTGCCTGCTAAGGGCTGTGCTCATCCTGCTGTTACAGAATAAGCTCGGCGGTCATTCTGAACAGCGAAATCACCGACAGAGAGTAGAAAAATGAAAAAAACAAAAAACGCAGTACTGAAGAGGCTGTGAAGATATTTATTTACACTAGAAGAGCTGAAGCAAGACAGCGGATTGTGGGATCCATCTTCGGTACAACCCACTGCTGGTTAAAATTTTCACTCTGCGCATGTCCGCGAATAACCCTAGAAATCACAGCGAATATTGATTTGGAGGGGTTACAATAAGTTATAACAAGCCAAATTTAAAATACCAACCTGTGAATAGCGAAGGTAGTCTGTATTCTCATGGGCAAAAACAAATCTTCCTTAAGCATACGCAGATCAAAACAGCTGAGCTCTGAGCACTACAAGTTCCAGCATGCACCGCTTCAGGCCGGAGCCCGCGTTCTTCCAACCGCCCCAGCAGGGTCAAGCCGGAGCCTTTGGCCCGGAAGTATTGCCTTTCGATCACGTGGTACGTTCTGCGCCTGCGCACACGCGGCGGGGCTGGGGGTAGTTGCGGAGTCAGGCGCCATCGACCACGCCGCAAGTCTACGGTCACTCCTGGAGCTTTGCTGTTGTACGCCCCTGCTGCGTCCCTGTGGGTTTTGTGCGACAGCGACATGGAGGAATTCGACTCCAAAGACATTTCCACTTCGAAGGACGAGGACTGCGTGCCGTTGGGTGAGCGACTCTACCTGAGGCGAACGGCGTCTTGCCCCGCCCAGCGCCTCGCTTGAGGCACGCTTTGCCGATTGTGCGTTGGCCCGGCGGGCGGGTTCTCGAGCGGCTCGGCGTCCTCTTCCGCCTGCCCGCCCAGCGCGGCCCCCTGGGCTCGGCTTGTGTGGTTGGCGACGTTACGCGCAGCTGCTTCTCGGGGCCTGGCTTCGGCCATTTCCCCATTCGGAGCGCGAGAACCCTACCTCGGAGTATGACGGCGGTCTGGCATCGCGTACCCTTAGCGACCCTAAACTCTTCTGAAAGGCGGTCTTACCCCCAGACCTTCCGTCCCCAAGGAATTGCTAGCTGGCATCACGTCCCAGATACATATCTTCACTTTGTCCTCAAAAGGGATCTGGTTAAAAAGTCCACATAGTGATGTCCTTTACTTCTTTGCAACCTCTGTACTCATAGCTCTCCTTTCGGACCTTTTTGTTTTTGTATATGCTTCTAAAACAGAACCGGGCCAAAATGTCACCCATTCCTACCCTTTCGCCCTCCTGAGCTTTCCCCAGGCTCCCCATCTCATTGGATGTATCTGCCCGCCCAATTGCTCAGGATAAAAACAAAACAAAAAACCCTTGGCAGCTGTCCTTATTCTCACTTTTGCCCCAACCAATCATTAAATTCTGAGTCTACAAATAAGATTCATTTCTGATCACTCCCTCACCAGTCTCGCTCTTACTGAGCTACCATTATCATTTATGTGTGTGCTTAATCGCTAAGTGGGTCCGACTCAATGGGACCCCATCGTTTGTGGCCCCCTAGGCTCCTCTGTCCGTAGAATTTCCTCGGTATAAATAGGGTGGTGGGTTGCCGTTGTATCCTCCAAGGGATCTTCTTGACCCAGGGATCCAACCGGAGTCTCCAGTGTTCTCCCACGTCGCAGGCGAATTCTTTACCCACTGAGCCTCGAGGGGAGCCCATAATCACTAAGATTCACCGCACCAACATTGGTCTTTCCATATTGTCCATTGTGATCATTTGAAAACTAGTTTTCATTTTAATCGAAGTTACCATGAACCTGCTTAAAAATAGTCAAATATTTCTGAAAGGCTTATTTTGAAACTGAACGATTTCCATCACTTCTCATCCCTGTCAGTCCTCCCTAGAAGCAACTGTTTTTTTCTTGTAAAATTTGGTGTTTCCGTCGTCTGTTGACTTAACCTATTCGTGTTAGGTCTTCTTTTAACGTCTCCTTCAGTCTTTCCCCTCTGCCAACACGCACTTTTTCACCTTCAGACCCTTCCCACCTCCCCAGCCTGCCAATGTTCTTACCTCAGTTTGGGTTAGACTATTAATATTTAAGTATTCATTTTTTTTTTTAATAATGACTTTGTAAACATCCCGCGGTAATTTGGTTTTTGTTACTGGTTTTTGCTGCACTAGTTTTCTCTGTAGTGAATAATTTTCATGTTGTTGTTGCTTAGTCATCTATATACTTACTACTGATTTGATTCTGAACTTTGAAAATTGTTTGAGTTACCGCCCAACATTTAGATTTATTAATCATCCTTTTTTTTGAACTCCCTCTTTGTTTCTGACCTGCTCTAATTTGGCTTGTGTTTTGTTTTTTTTTTAATCATTTTTAAACCTAAGATCTATCATCATGACCACCTTTCTGGATGTTCCATTTAATCTTCTTTTCTCTTGGATTCCCTGTGTCTTGGGTCCCATGATGTCTTCTTTCTTGGCGTGTTCCACCAAAAGGAGGATAAATCATCAAATAACTTTTTCAACAAAATTGCATGATATAATCTTTTTTTGGTCACCCTCATTCATGATTAGTAGTTTGGTATGGAATTTTGTGTTTTATAATAAATTTTTAATGTGAATTTTGAAGGTTTTTGTCCCATTATTTTCTAAGTTTCCAGTGTTTTTATTTTAAAAAGTCTCTTGTTGATAGTTTTTACTCATATAAAATGTTTGTTTCTGGAAGGTGATAGAATCTTGTCTTTGATATTTCACAGTGATATCCATCCTTCTGTAACTTCTTAAATTTGGGGAGGGACAGTTGTCTTCATTTTTTTTCAGTAATCATCATTATTTATATATTGACTCATGTTATACCTTATGGACTGGTACTTTGTTTTTTCTATTTTTATCCTCTGTTTTCTAACTTTTAATTTTCTTTTTTGCTTTATGAGAATATTTCAGTATTTTAAGATTCTGCTTTTGAGTTTTTTTCCTCCTTCCATAAGCTGTCCGTAAATATCTTCTCTGTGCAGCCTGGCATTGGAGTTGGTGACTTAGATGGCTAGGTGGGCTGCTTTTTCCACAATTACTTTGAGGTTCTTAGAGGAGGTGTTGGGAGCAATCACAGCACGGTACGATTGGTCGCAGGTCAGCAACCCTTCAAGCTGTTTGATGTTGTAGACCAGAAACTTCCAGAAGCCACTGAGAAGCATGTACTCTGTTTTTTTGTTGTCCTCATAACCAGGGTTGGGTATCAGCCCTTGGATATTTTTAATTTTGAAAATTTTTTGGTTGAAAACTTCTTTGTTTGAAAACTTCTATATAACATCATATTCTTGTTTCATGAGTGCAGTGTCTTAATGCCCTATAGATATTAATAATGCTTTCAGGCCTCTTGCCTTCTGAGACGACCCGCACCCTGTGGGTTTCTCCCATGACCGCTCTTGCTTTCCAAGATGGCCCCATTACCTGGGGCCCCTTTCTCCTTTGGAGATGGTTGGCATTCTGTCTATGGAATGTATATCTCTCTCAATAAATCCACTTCATAAATGTCAAATAATAATAATAATGATGCTCTAAATAGTTCTACTTTTAACTTTTGTAGAGTAAAATTTACCCTTATAGTGTTCTGTGAGTTTTTTGAGAAATGCTTATTAGATTTATGTAACTACCACTAAAATTAACAGTTCCAAGACCACCCTTACCCTTCCCTACCCCGGAAGATAGATCATACTGTGAGTGTATAGAAACCATTTTATTTCTTCTTTTCCAGGAGGCATACTTATTCTTTCTTTTGGTAGCCTTATTTCACTGGGTGCAGTTCCAGTGTGTGTTGCATAGGAGTGGTGAGCATTCACATCCTTGCCTTGTTCCCAATTTTAAGGAGAAAACACGAGTGTTTTACCGATCATTATATGTTTGCTGTAGGTTTTTCATAGATGCCTTTTGTGTGTTTTA
Source organism: Bubalus bubalis (assembly GCF_019923935.1). Lineage (NCBI taxonomy): Eukaryota > Metazoa > Chordata > Mammalia > Artiodactyla > Bovidae > Bubalus > Bubalus bubalis. Next base: position 2,471,773 of record NC_059174.1, on the reverse strand, counting down.
AGGACTTCACATTGCTCCTTCATTACTAGCTCAATCACATAACATTACCAGGTCCATGTTTTTATGCTCTCCATTTTACAGATGAAGAAACTGAGGCACCTAAAGTTACTCACCTAAATAGTAGCTGGGATGGACTTAAATTCCAGAAGACTTTCCAGGTGGTGCAGTGGTAAAGAATCTGATACTGAGTACAGGCTCACTCTGCTTGTTGAAGGACAGGCCAGTGAATCCAAGAGATGAGGTGTTGAGGCAAGGAATACAACTTTAAAAGTCTGCATTCTTAATCTTGTTGGGGTTTGGATGCCAGGTTGTTATATAAAATTGGAGAGAGAGAGAGAGAGAGAGAGAGAGAAGCAATGAGGAACTAAAGCCAAAGGACAGAATAGGGAGAGGCAGTGAGGAAGTAAAGTAAAAAGGGTCTTCAGTCTTGAAATATATCTCTGGAAAGGGCCAGCCTTTGGAAGGTGTGTATTCATCTCTTCTTTTTAAGCTATTCACAGGTGAGTGGGATCAGATTATCTCTATGAGCGGAACAAAAGCTTTTTAGTTTAATAGTCAGGCAGAGGGGCAGGCAGGGTCCTGTGAAAGTGTTAGTTGCTCAGTTACGTTCAACTCTAGGGTCCTCTAAGGTAGGCTGTTATGGTATGATTGTAGTAACAAAAACAATGAAAAAGAAGTCAAAGAAACAGTTTCCAAGATTAAGAAGTTAGAATTGGCTTCTTCTCTGCAACAGTTCCCCACTGTCAGAGTCCATTCCACAGCCTCTTGGAAAGAGAGTGCATTTTGCTTGTCAGTGGATCTTGCTGGAGTGTCCACCTTTGGTGCCAGTGTTCTGAATGTTGAGATTTATCTTCTTTTTTGTTCCTCTTTGGAAAGTGTCTACTTTACACTTGTTGACTTAGAGATACTGAACTTCAGGTCCAAGAGACAGTATCTTAAGAAGTTGACCACTTTTCTATGTATGGGGAGATGCAAGAGTCAGGGCTCATTAAAATTATTTCCTTGGTAGGTCTATCACCTCTCTGGGAGCCTGTAATCCTGTATTCCCAGTTTCCTCAGGGTTCACCAAAAGGAGTCTTGGCAGTCTGATGCCTGCTAGGTTTTAGGTATTCCTCTTCCTTGGGGCTCATTTACTCACATTGAAGGGCTGCAATTGCTCATTTCATTTTTCAGGTCTTCCCCTCTTGATCAAGAATTTAACCAATATTTGGGAGGCTTTCCATGAACAGCTTTTGTCCTACAACACTGGGAGGCTCATCCCAGTTTAGACAAAAATTCTTGATGTGCCCCTCCAGGTGTTAAGTTTTGGACCAGGCTCCATGAATAATTAAAATTTCTCTGGATTCTGTCTTGACTATAATCCAGGAGACATTTTCCCTGGGTTGCTCCTTATCATACCTAGAATTATGCTATTACAATTATTTTATGTTTATGAATGTGATTTTCTCAAAATGTTTAGCCATAGAAGTTTTGTTTGAGGCCTGATTACACATTGGTTATTACAGGAGACAGCATTTTTATTCATTAGATAGGATATAAGTAATGCAGCTATTAACATTGACAGTGACATAGTGCAGCAGGGGACACAAAGCACAATTTGAAAACAAAGAACAAATTTAAACAATGGTGAGTGTAGCTACTTATAATCCAGTTGCAATAATCAAGCAACCAAAGGAGCCATAACTGATGTAGTGAGCTCTTTGCAGTTTCATTGTGCTGACCATGCATGCTTGTGTATGGATTAATCTTTGAGACAAGCATATGGTACTGGTAGGATCAGCCAGGTAGAGGGAAAAAAGATAAATGTTTCAATTTTGTGAGAGTTGGAAAATAAAGAAGGCTGAGCGCTAAAAAATTGGTGCTTTCCAACTGTGGTGCTGGAGAAGACTCTCTTCAGAGTCCCTTGGACTACAAGGAGATCAAACCAGTCAATCCTAAAGGAAATCAACCCTGAATACTCATTGAAAGTACTGATACTGAAGCTGAACCCCCAATATTTTGGCCACCTGGTGCGATCAGCTGACTCATTGGAAAAGACCCTGATGCTGGGAAGATTGAGGCAGGAGAAGAGGGCGACAGGGTGAGATGGTTGGATGACATCATCAATTCAATGGATATGAACTTGGGCAAACTCGAGAGAGGGTGAAAGACAGGGAGGCCTGCTGTGCTGCAGTCCATGGTGTCACAAAGCATTGGACAGGACTTGGTGACTGAACAACTAGAGTGATTGCTTCTATTCTGTTTCAGTGAACAGAGCTAGAAAATACTTAACCTTAAAAAGAGTTCTAAATTTTAAATTCAGTTTTAACATTTGTTTTCACTTAATTTCATTAAGGTAGTTTTATAATTGTGTGTCATTTCTCATATGCTGAAGATCTGTATTCCTAATGTGATTAGCAGAACAACTTCCTTGCTTTTACCTGTATAATAAAAGAAATACTTTCAAAATACCAACACTGATATTACTAATAGGAATAGAACATTTTTTGGTCTCTAGAATGCATTTTGCTAAGGGTATGCAGTCAAAATACTGTAAAGTCCGTGGAGACGTTAGTCTCCAGTGTCCGTCCTTAGTGTGTTGTGTTATCATTTTGATTATGTTTATTTAAACTTTGCTTAATTTAAGGGATTTTCTGAACTCGGCAGAGAGAGAAACACAGAGAACTCTTGCTTCTGTCCCTGCCTATCCCACTGTGTTCTCTTGTGTTCTGTTGACCCTTACTGATAGTGATTTTCCTTAGTTTTCTGTTTTTCCTTGCAGTTTTGCCTTTTTATACTGTATTTATGTTCAGTTCAGTTCAGTCACATCTGACTCTGACCCATGGACTCCCTGTCCATCACCAACTCCTGGAGTTTACTCAAACTCATGTCCATTTGCTGTCTAGGATACCAACTTTGCTTTAGTTTTAGAACCCATGTATTGACTATTCTGTTGACCTCAAATGCTCATTTCACAGATTTTCCTATGGCTGGCTCATTCTCATCATCTTTGTTTTGTTTTGTTTTGTTTTTTCCCTAAACTGCTGTCATGTTGGTAGTTTTTAAGAGTTTTCTAATAATTTTTTTTTTATTAATTTTTTTAGTCATCCTTTTTTGTGGATGCCTCTGAGGAGATTAATTATATAGGGTGTTTTTTTCCCCCTTTATTTTGTTTCCTCTGATTTCCTTTCTGTTTGTTTTCAGTCTTGCCTTTGATATTAGAGGCTTTCCTCGAGGGTTTGGTGGTCCTAGTTCATTGTGAGTTAAACATTTAAAACTAAATGGATCTGGAGAAATATTCAAAATACCACTCTTTGTAATGGTCTCAAACCAAATGTCCATAATGCAGGAATGGATAATTGTGGTATAGTCATACAATGAAATAATATTTAGGGATGACAATGAATAAGCTACAGCTCCATATAAGGAAGGGTGACTTAGAATGTTGAGTGGAAGAAGCTGGAGGCAAGAGTACATATTGTAGGCTTTTTGCTTAAGACTCAAAAACAGATGAAACTAATCCTTGATGTTGGACTTCAGAATAGTGGTTCCCTGTGGGATGTGGGTGGTGGCTAGTGATTGCAGCAGGGCCCAAGTGGCTTCTGCAGTGCTAGTCACGTTCTGTTTCTTCACCTGGCTCTAGTTATACAAGTGTGTTCACTTTGTATAATTTCGTTGATCTCTGTTATATTGTGTGCTTTTTGGTATATTGTACTTTCTGTAAAAGCTTAAGTGAAGTAACAAAATCTGGTGGTTTGGTAAAATCTGTGTGTGTACCAGGATCTGTTGGTTGTTACTCATAGAATGTGGTCAGACTGGGCATCCAAACAATACTCTTGTTCGGGACCCTGAATGTCAGTGTCTGAAGATGGGAAATTGATGTATTTCTTTCTGTTATGTCTAACTTGAAGTCTTTAAGCCTTTTTCTAAACCTCTTTTATTGATAAGACAAGATATCTTTTGGTTAGTTTGAAAGATGTCCAAGATCAGGTGGAAACATCAGTTTATTTTTGAGAAGTACAGTAGTAGATTTGGAATTTCTGTTATTCAGTCAGCATATACTGCTAAAGACTTGTACAGCTGTGTCCTCAGTATGTGGAGCATAGCAGGAATTGCAGACATTAAGTATAAATGGAGTGAGTTCAGGAGAAAAATATGGACTGTCTTGGAGGCCTAGAATGGGGGAACGTAGCCTAGTCTTCAGAAACAAGGAGGACAGCCCTCAGAAAATGGTATTTTAGTCTGGTGAAGAACAAGGGAAAGTATTAGACTTTTTTTTTTCTTAATGAAAATGTGTCATCTCAATGTGAAAAACCTTTATTCCTGTCTGTCTGACCACCCTGTTATGTGATTTCAGGTGGAGAGTGTCATGAAGATGATATAAATGAATTAGTGAAGGAAGATGAAGTGGATGGCGAAGAGGAGACACAGAAAACCAAAGGGACAAAAAGAAAGGCTGAGAGCATTCTGGCCAGGTGATGCTGCCCTCAAGGCCCTGAAGTCAGGGGCTGTTGTCAAAACCATTGAGATTGACGGGGTTGATATGATGATATATTTCTTGCTGCCAGTGTTTCTAACCTTTTTCTCATTGAGGGGAACATTTTGTGGTATTTTGGAATTACATTCTTATTCTCTGGAAAGCTTTAAAAATTCTTGCCCTTTAATTTTTAAAAAAAATCAATGTGTAATCAATAAGTGCACCTGACTTAAAATGAAATTTCAATTAAAAATCTTTTTATTTGGCTGCACCACTTGTGTGTGTATTTGTACGCATGTACATTTGTAAATAAGATCTGTCTTTTATTATCTAACTGATTTTTTTGTCTTCCTGGGCATTGAAACAAAAAGTAGATTGTAAAAAAAGATTTTGAATATTACATGATTCCCTTGTAGCGAGAATAGTCTTAAGCAATTACTCTTTTAAGCCCAGTGCTTTTGTCCTTGAGTTTTTCAGTATTCCATCTCCTATCTTCAGACAGACAGAAGATACAAGCCTCCCCTTCACCTCACCCCCTCAGAGCTCTAGGCAAAAGCAGTGTGTATAAATCTAAGGTTCTCTTCAATCTCTGTCCTTCAGATGAAATGACTTGTAAAAAGTTACAAATAGCTGACATTTGTTTGTTCTTAGAGCTCTCTTTTTAAACCAGTTGATTTTGTAAGGTGATTCTGGGTGTTTTCTTGGTAAAAATAGCTGATCCCAACTTAGAACAGTATATTTGATTCTACGTGTTTCAGGAAAATGCTTACAGTAGGGATCCAGTTCTTTTTTTTCCTTCCACAAAATCACAGCTTATCTCTCCCACTCACTGTATCATGCGTGTTAATCACTAGTCCCCAGTTTAAGAGTTTTCTTAGGTTTGCAACATTATGTTTGGAATTCAGGAAGGGATAACAAATTATTTTGCCTGTTTGTGTTCTCTTCTTCTTTGTGACTGTTGGTGATTAGGAAGAGAAAACAAGGTCGCCTCTCACTGGACCAAGAGGAGGAGGAGGATGCCAGCAGGGAATCTGGAGGGAGGATTATTGAGAAGGAAGATGCAGCTGCAGAGCAGGAAAAAGGCGCCGAGTCAGAGGATGCCAGGCAAGAGGAGGCTGACGTGCTGGCCAGCTCCATCAGTGACGCAGAACCAAAATCAGAACTGCCTCCGAGTACACAAACCAAAGTAAGTTTATAGGTGAATGGGACGAATGCTTCCTCAGAAATGCCAGAAGTTCCCTAGGCAGATTTTCTCAATTTACAAACTGAGGTTTGAGGCTTCAGCAAAATCAAGCTAGCTGCCTTTTAATAGTAACTACTATGTGAAAAGCAAAGCATTCCCTGTGAGAGAAAATCAGTTTTCAGTGAGTACTTAAAGATGGAAATACATGTTAAGGCTAGCCAGAAACAATATATTTGGGTGGATCTTTCAGTTTTCATTCTAATGTGAAACTTATTAAATTTCCTTTTTCATAGACAGGAGAGGAGACCGAAGAGACAAGTTCAAGTAATTTGGTCAAAGTGGAAGAGCTAGAGAAACCTAAAAAAGCAGAAGAAGTTAAACTCACCAAATCACCTCTTGCTGGTGAAGAAGTCAGGTAACGTGACAGTCACAAGCTTCAAAAGTAGTTTTTTAAAAAAGCACATCTCTCTCTTAACATATCTTTTGTTTACTATTAATTGACCTATTCATTGGCTGCCCTGGGTCTTCCTTGCTGCACTCGGGCTTTCTCTGGTTGGGGTGAGCAGGGGCTCCTCTCTCGTGTGGTGTGCTGCCTTCTCACTAGTGGCTTCTCTGAGGCAGAGCTCTGGCTCTAGAGCGCAGTCTCAGTAGTTGTGGCGCACGGGCTTAGTTGCTCTGCAGCATGTGGTATCTTCCTAGACCAGAGTTCAAACCGCTGTCCCCTGCATTGCACGGAGGATTCTTAACCCTGGACCACCTAAAAAGAAACATCTTCTTAAAAAAAAAAGAAACATCTTTCTCAATGGTGTTAGATATCTGTTCTCATTCCAACCTCTCTTAATGTTTTGAAAGAGTTACACTTGAACTCAAGGAAAACAGTACTTCAGTCTTTGCAACCCTGTGGACTGTAGCCCGCCAGGCTCCACTGTCCATGGGATTCTCAGGCAGGAACACTGGAGTGGGCTGCCATGTCCTCCGCCAGGAATCTTCCTGACCCAGGGATCGAGCCCGAGTCACTTACGTTTCCCCAGTTGGCAGGACCGGTTCTTTACTGCTGGTTCCACCTTGGAAGCCCCAGGGAAAACAGTGGCTCCTGTGTCAGGGTACATGAGAATGGTCCTTTCACATATGGTAATAGTTTGGGGGTAGTATGAGGTGGTTGACTGAATGGAAACAAGAAAATGTAAGAGTTAAGCATTAAATACTTGGTTTGACTTAATTTTTGCCGTGCATGGTGACTTTAGCTATTTCTCCCTTTATAACTTCCTTTAACTTTGAAGTATAAGCCCCAAAAATACCTTTGAAAACCAGGTCACAAATAAAAGTACTAGGAGAAAAGTTTGATTTTTATACTATTTTCTCATCTCAATGTTATTTTTTCTGTTGAGTCATAGGTTTTTTTTTTTTACTAGTTTAGAAAAACAATAAAAGCTTAATACTCTTGGTTGTTGTGGATGAGAGCCACATACCTAGAGTTTCCTCCTTCTCATTTATTTAAAATTATAATATGAAAATAGATCTGTAAGGTAGAGCTAAAGGAGAACAGATGAAGTTCCTGCCAGCTTGATGGGATTACAAGAGTTGGACACTAGTTAGGGACTAAACAACAACAACTTGCCCAATTTTGAACCCATCTGTTGTTCTGTGTCCATCCAGTTCTAACTATTTCTTCTTGACCCACATGCAGGTTTCTTACACAACAGGGAAGGCTGTCTGGCAGGACATCAGAAGATGAGCCCCGCAGGTCCGAAGGTGTTCAACATGCTACTGGAGAAGAGCGGAGGGCCGATACTAATACCTCCAGTAAGAATGAAGCAGCTGGGCCAAAGTGGAAAGGACAGTCAGCTGTCGATGTGTCTGGTGACGAAAGTAAACTCCGATGCTGTAAAGAAGAATACTGCATAGGAACCTGGAATGTTAGATCTATGAATCCAGGTAAATTGGATGTGGTGAAGCAGGAGATGGAAAGAATAAACATCGACATCTTAGGAATCAGTGAACTAAAATGGACAGGAATGGGCGAATTGAATTCAGATGACCATTATATCTATTACTGTGGGCAACAGTCCCTTAGAAGAAATGGAGTCGCTCTCATAGTCAACAAAAGAGTCCGAAATGCAATAATTGGGTGCAATCTGAAAAACGACAGGATGATTTCAGTTCGTTTCCAAGGCAAACCATTCAACCTCACAGTAATCCAAGTCTATGCCCCAACTCCTTATGCTGAAGAAGGTGAAGTTTACCGGTTCTATGAAGACCTACAACACCTTCTGGAAATAACACCGAAAATAGATGTCCTTTTCATCATAGGGGATTGGAATGCAAAAGTGGGAAGTCAAGAGATACCTGGAATAACAGGCAGGTTTGGCCTTGGAATGCAGAATGAAGCAGGGCGAAGGCTAATAGAGTTTTGTCACCACAACAGGCTGGTCATAGCAAACACCCTTTTCCAACAACCTAGTAGACGTCTCTACACATGGACATCACCAGATGGTCGTTACCGAGATCAGATTGATTATATTATTTGTCGCCAAAGATGGAGAAGCTCTGTACAGTCAGCAAAAACAAGACCTGGAGCTGACTGTGGCTCAGATCATAAGCTCCTTATTGCAAAGTTCAGGCTTAAGTTGAAGATAATACCAAAAACGACTCGGCCATTCAGGTATGACCTAAATCAGATACCTTATGATTACACAGTGGTGGTGACAAATAGATCCATGCGATTAAGAGAGTAGAGGGCACAGGAATTAGGCCTGATGGAGAGTGGGACCAGATTTTGGGTGGTCTTGAGTGTGAGGTTCAGCGGTTTGTATTTTATGTTCTGAGTTAATACTGATCCATCACAAGAATGTAGGTAGAAGAGTAACGATGTTTTTCTGTTTCTTTGTTTGAAGTCATCCTTTGAGGTTAAAGCAGTCATAGCCAGAGAAGATATTTCTTAAAATTATTTTTATTTAATTTTTGGTTGCCCTGGGTCTTCATTGCTATTCATTGTCTTTGATCTTTGCAGAGAGAGGGACTATTCTCTAGAATTGTTCGAGTGACCTTTAATCATGAAGTTTAGCAACTAGAATTTACAGAAATCCCAGTGGTTTTTTCTTGTTACTTATGCCCTTTTCTTAGATTTTGTTTCTTTTTATTCTCTTGTAAACTTGGTATTTCCTTCCTTGGTGCAGAGTGACTAATGAAGAGGATGCCACAAATGAAGAAGCAAAATCCGTCTTAAAGCAGAATGAGAAAGAAAAACCTGAGGCTAACGTTCCTTCAACTGTGTCCTCAGTTCCTGGTGGGTCAGGGTGAGTAGTCTAGTCTCAGGCCCAGGCATACCTGAGATGTTGGAGATGTCTTGAGTACAGTGACGCCCTTTACCTGTACCTGTTAGTACTCTTTTTCTTGTTTTTCATCTCCCAAACTCTTTTTATTGGAAAAATACTGGAGAATGTCCTGTTCAAAAAAATGCTTTTTTGAAACAAATATATACATGAGGTCTAGGAATCAGAAGATCCAACACTGGACAGGAGTCCTGAAGGCATCCTGAGGGCGACAGCAGGGGACTCCTAGTCCATGAGAGCACTGAGCCCACGTTGTTAGAGAAGGGCCCAGGAGTCGGCAAGAAGACTCTCTTTTAAAACACCAAAGTACTTGAAACTTTTGAAGAGATTTATATAATGAAGGAAGTGGTTAGATTTGTATTATTATTAAGTGCATAGAGGTGAGTGACTTGCCTGGTGGCTCAGACTGTAAAGAATCTGCCTGCAATGCCTGAGACCCAGATTCGATCCCTGGGTTTGAGAAGATGCCCTTGAGAAGGGATGGCTACCCACTCCAGTATTATTGACTGGAGAATTCCATGAATAGACCATGAAATCACAAAGAGTTGGACAGAGCCGAGCAACTTAACACTAAGTACATAGGACATTCAACCAATGTAAAAACACCAGAAGATCGTTCCCCATAGGGAAAACAATGCACTGGAAAGACGTAATCTATGGTTTACCTATGAATAGATTTCATATTTAGTTGCTAAGTTGTGTCCAACTCTTTGTGACCTCATGGATTGTAGCCTGCTAGGCTCCTCTGTCCATGGAGTTTCCAAGGAAGAATACTGGAGTGGGTTGCTGTTCCCTTCTCCAGGAGACTCCTTTCCTGAGAGAAGGAATTCTGCTGCTGTTCTGCTTTTCTTGAAATACTTTAGGGAGGGTACAGAATTAAATTAACCATAGGTTTCTTGTTTGATTCTGAGAAAATTCCTGGTTCACAGTGTTGACACAGAGCTGAATGTACAGAAGACTTCACGTTTAAAAAGTAAGTTTTGAATGAAAATGTCAGCAGTTCATCATAATTATAATAAAGATTTGGTTTTAGTACCTGCTTCCACCTGTAAGGATCTTATTGGAACAGAAAAAGGTCAAAACAGACTTAGAAATAATTTTATTAACACACAGTCAAGAACTTAATAGTTTTTCTCCCTTTGCATTTTCCATAGTACATGAGAATTCTTTCTTTGGAGGAAGGAAAACTTAACTTTCTTCTTAACCTGCGTGTAAGAAGTAAAGCCGACAGTTAAGTAGGAGGAGTCAGGGGTCTCTCCTAGAGAGCGGTGAACATGGCCCACTCCCATCACTGCATTGATCACCTCTGACTCCTGAGCAGAGCTCTCTATTTCTTTGTGGTGTTTGGGGTGGAACAAGTCACCTATAGGGCTTCACTGATCCTTTAGTTGGTTTGTTGCTTCACCCTTTCATCCCGAAGCAATGAAGTACTGTGTTTTTACATTTAAAAACATGAATGGCTTTTCCTGTCAGGTTATGAGTTTTTTCAGCACAGGTCCTCCTTATCTTTGCACCCCTGACTCCAAGCAACACTGTACACTGTTGCTTGTTGTACCAAATGGAAACCCTGAGAGAGAGGTTTGAGTGCAGGCCATTCGTGTGAGAAGTAATTCCTGGAAACCGAGCCAGGAGGTGAAAGGGTGAGGGAAGGTAGCCAGGGCAGGGTGTTTTCCAGCTGCTGCTGGTGGTGGCTGCTACTCTGTCCTGTTGGGGGACTTGGCTAGGGTGAGGAGGTTGGGCGGTGTGATCCTCCAACTCCCTGCCATGCTCGCTCAGCTGCTTCTGTGGCACTCAGGCCATGGGCCAGAGGTGTTTGCAGTGACGCTGTTCTCAGGGTGTCGTGGCGGTGAGTGCAGGGATGTGAGGGAGGGCTGTGTTCACATCTCCGTACTTTTTATCTGCTTCTTCATCCAAACGTTTGTCTCCCACCAGAGCAGCTAGGTGGTGGAAGTCATGGAGTAGTTACACAGGAATCTAAGAAGGAAAAGGACTTGAGTGCGTGCTGCCACAGTGGAAATGGGGTAAACATCAAGGAAGGCGGCTGTGAGAGGAGCAGAGTAATGGGAGCAGAGTTCTCCAGACTGACCTTATTAATAATCTAGGACAGTAGTTTTTAAGCTGTTGTTGGCAACGTTTAAGAGAAATGAAACAAAAAATGTCAGAACTAGAATTGTTCTCAGTGTTCCAGTGAATTTAATCTTTTATTTTCATTAAACCTTTTTTTACTCAGTTAATCTTTTCCAGTAAAGATTTCCAACTTAAGTTCTTTTGATATAACTTAGAGAAGACTCTTCGGAGTTTGTACTTAATGCTCTCAGTAACACTGAGCCATCAGAAGAACTTGAGTAGGAGTAGCAGATTGTTTCATTGCTTGAAGTCATCCTTCAAGATTAAAGCAGTCTTTCCCAGTGAAAGTTCTTGGGGTTTTTCCAATTTATTTATTTTTGGTGCTCAGGATCTTTATTGCTGCTTTCTCTAGTTGAGGACTTCAGCTAGACTGTAGTTGTAGCGGGTGAGTTTCTCACTGCGGCGGCCTCTCTTGTGAGTGACTAACACTTTCTCTTGTTGGGGAGCACAGGCTCTAGGCGTGTGGGCTTCAGTAGTTGTGGCTCTTGGGCTCAATAGTTAGGATACATGGGCTTCGTTACTCTGTGGCATCTTCCTGAAGCAGGGATCCAGCTCACGTTCCCTACATTGACAGGTGCGTTCCCATCTACTCTACCACCAGGGAAGTCCCTGCCAGTGAAGATTCTTAGTGTAAGACTTGAAGTACTTATTTTGTGCCACTTGTGTGGGTGACAGAGTACTGAGTGCAGGACTTAGTTCTTAGCAAGAAAATTTTGTTCTTGTCTCAAAATGCCTGGAGGGAAGAAGAGAAAAGATGAGAACTTTTATTCCTTGGAAATCTGGAATTTACAGGATTGTCTCATAATTCTGAATGACCTTTTTGATCACTCAGGATAACACAATGATCATAATCTTGGACCGTCCGACACACAGATTGGCATTTAAATAGAATTCTCGGATGTTTTTATTGACTTGGGAAACCCACACCTTAGGCATTTCCCTTCTTTATCTGAAATTTCTGGCACCATCCATGTCTTTATTTGATGTTTTAGGAGTCAGTTTTGTTGAGAACCTTTCTTTCCTATTTGAAATTGGACAAGATTCTAAATTGTGTAACTTTCTTTCACTTCTAAGTCACTACCTGTGTGGCCAATGTTAAGGAATTTTGTTTCATCATTGGGTTTTTTTAGATATAGAACAGGAGCCTTTAGAGTATCCCAATTGTTTATACTGTTGCTTTTCTCCTTGAAATAATGCCAGTGTGTTTCTCCCAATTACTCCACCTCCCTGTTCCCACTTTGACTTAAGCATGAGCACTAATGTGCACATGAGGTGCAGTGGGAGAGCCCTTCAGTTCTCACATCAGTGACACATGTGGGCTGTGATTCAGTGGTGACTGTCATGTGACAGAAATGAGGGGATTTTATAAAGATGTCAGGCTTTCATCTGCTGTTGTTTCATTTGTTAAATTAATAAGGGGAAATGTCTTTGTCTAGAAGTGTTATAGTAAACTTTAATCATAAGATTCAGCAGTCAGAATTTCCAGAAAGCCTGGTGTTTATCCTTGTTATTTGGGCCCTTTTAAAAGATTTTATTTCTTTTTATACCTCTTGTAAACTTGGTGTCTCCTTCCTTTGTGCAGCGTGACTAAGGAAGTGGGTGAAACATCTCAAGAAGCGAAATCTGTGTTCAAGCAAGATGAGAAAGACAAACCTCAAGCTAATGTCCCCTCAGCGGTGCCATCACTTCCTGCTGGGTCAGGGTGAGTAGTCTAGGCTCAGGTCCAGGTGTACCTGCCGCGTTGGAGAAGTTGTTTTCAGTACAAGGACATCGTTTACCTGTAGTTCTCAGGACTACTTTCTTGAGAGAAGGAATTCTCCTGCTGTTCTATCTTTGCTGAAATACTTGTCAAAATGGAGGATGCAGAGAACAATTAGCCATAGGTTTCTTGTTTGATTCTGATAAAAGTCCTGATTCACAGTGTTGGCTGCAGAGCTCAACATGTAGTAGACTTCATGTTTAAAATGTATTTTTAAATGAAAACATTAGTAATTTATCATAATCTGTAATAAAGATTTGGGTTGAGTACTTTCTTTGACCCCTGAGTATCTCATTGGAACAGGAAAAAGTTAAAGGTAACTTCCAAATAATTAACACAGTGTCAAGAACAGAATAGTTTTTTTCCCTTCATATTTTCTGTTGTATGTGAGTTATTTTGAGCTGAATAGTAGAATTTTTTCTTCGCAGGCAGTAAACATTTTTTCCTTCGTAACCTGTATCTAAGAAGTAAAGCAAACAGTTAAGTATGGGGAGTCTCAGGGCACTAGCCTCCAGACAAGTGGACATGGACCGCACGCACCACAGCCCTTACCACCCTCTAACTTCTGGGTAGAGCTCTCTTGTGTTGGAGGTAAAACAAGTCACCTGTAACAGCTTTGCTGACACTTCAGTTAGTTTGTTGCCTCATCCTCTCCCCCACCCCCCAAAACAGTGTAGCCTTGAGTTTTTTACATTAAAAAAATCATTGGCTTTCCTGTCAGTTTATCAGTTTTTATAGGACAGACCTTCCTCTTCATTGCATTTCTGGTTTCAAACAACACCATGTACACTGGTGTGCTTTGAGACGGAGGTTTGAGTGCAGGTTGTTAGTTTGAGAGGTGATTCCTGGAAGCCCGAGCAGGGAGGTGAAAGGGTGAGGGAAGGTAGCCAGGGAAGAAAGCAGCTGTGTTTTCCAGCTGCTGCTGGTGGTGGCTGCTACTCTGTCCTGTTGGGGAACTTGGCAGGGGTGAGGAGGTTGGGGCGGTGTGATCCCCCAGCTCCCTGCCATGCTCGCTCAGCTGCTTCCGTGGCACTCAGGCCATGGGCCGGAGGTGTTTGCAGTGACGCTGTTCTCAGGGTGTCGTGGCGGTGAGTGCAGGGACATGAGGGAGGGCTGTGTTCACATCTGCTCCATACTTTTTTTTTTTAACATTTATTTATTTCCCTGTGCTGAGTCTTAGTTGTGACACATAGGATCTAGTTCCCCGACCAGGGATCTGCATTGGGAGCCCTGAGTTTTAACCACTGGACCACCAGGGAAGTTGCTGCTCCATACTTTTTATCTGCTTCTTCATCCAAACATTTCTTTCCCACTGGAGCACCAGGTGGTGGAAGTCATGCAATAGTTACACAGGAACCTAAGAAGGAATAGGATTTGAGTGCTTGCCACCACAGAGGAAGAGGTAAACGCCGAGGAAGGTGGCTGTGAGAGGAGCAGAGTCCTCCATACTGACTGTTAATGCCCTAGGCCAGTACTTTTTAAGCTGTCATTTGCAGTCATCATTTAAGAGAAATGAAATAGAATGAAACATGTTCTAACCACGGGGCTGCCAAGGCATTCCCTATTTCAGCTATTAATGTGCTTGTACAGGGGAACAACATACACTGTATGTGTTGTGAGGACTGAAGACGCTGTTGGCTGAAGTAACACGCCTTTATCCTTCTAATCATTATATTGTTTGAAAAGGATTCTCTTCAGACCAGTGGCTTTCAAACTTTATTGCCACTCACAATAAGAGTATGTGTTATTAGTACTTCATGTACTCGTAAATGTAGGTTTGTATGATGAACTCTATGTCCATTACTATGTAATTATTTAGTATGTGTCATTTGAAAAAATGTTTTGACCCATTGAATTGATTGCAAAAGCTGTTACAACCTATATTTTAGAAATACTGCTTTAGACTACATATAGCATTAGCATTCTTTGGGCTTAATTGTGGTTTCCAAGGCTTGTTTCTGGTATTACTAAACCATGTCTGTTGGATTTATTGAATGTGTTACTATGAAAGTTACTTTCTGGATTAAGTATTAGACGGAAAGGCAGAGATTCTTCTGCCTTAGGTTTCTAGCACAGATACTTTCAATTGGCATAATTTTTACTTCTAGCTTCCTTGAGTGCTTTTAAAATAATCCCTGTTGATGCTTAGACATTCTACTTGGAGACAGCATGTTTCAGAAAATACTATTACCACAGTTCTGAAGATAAGCAGAGGAAGAAGTGACAGCCTGGCAAGTTCACCTTGTTTAAGTCACTCATGAAAATCATCTCACTGTATTCTGTATTAATACTTTTGTTTCCTAGAGCTAATAGCCTTTCAAAAATAAGAAATCCGCTATGTTTTAGAGAAACCCAGCAGGAAACAGATGGCATCTTCATATTACGGTATCTTGAGGAGAGTTTAATAACTCATAATGTAATGAAAAATCACAGGGTTAGGGAGAGTGTGGTATCCCCAGCTAGTAGTAATGAGGCTCCATCACCACCCCTAGACCTGAGGGGCCACAGCAGGGAGCAGTCTATGGCAGAGGCGATAGAGAGGGCCTCGTGTGAGGAGTTGAACCTCACTTGAGTGATGGACCATCCAGGGAGAAGCCAGGGGAATAAATATCCAAATATCTTATTCCTCCCTCCACCCCACCTTTTGCTAGAGACTCCATTGGCCACTGAGGCTCTTGAAAATTTAATTTTCAGATAGGCCTTCCAATGTGCCCTTTACATTTTCCTTCAAGAGAATTTATGTCCTTCAAGAGAATTAAATATCAGAGCTTTTTAAATCCCAATTTTAGCTCTTTTGATTTTTCTTCTAATCCCTAACTTTCTTTTTCATTTAAAGGCCTGAAAAATGTGACCTTGAAAAGAAAAAGGATTGCAACAATTAAGTATCTGACTTTGTCCTTAACCACCTAAACTGGTTTGTATAAAATACAGTTGTTAACCTGTTTTTGTTATCTTTTTCTGTTTTGTTATCTGTTAACAAAACAAAATTGTTATTGTTAGCTGTTTTGAAAATAATTTTGGCAATTAAATCTGACATTTTTAAAGGGGAGTTTTCATTGTGAGTGTAAGGCTAACTGCCCATGACTTCATGTGCAGTGCTATTTGATTTAAAGCAATATGCACTCTGGCTTCTGATTAAAAATAGCCAGGAGAACCAATTTTCCAGGGGTAGTCAGAGAAGAAAAGTACAAAGGATCACAAAAAAGTAACTGGACTTTTTTTTTTTAACTAAAGAAGAAGTTGTTTGTTTTTTTTTTTTAAACTTAGTGAAGACTCTTTAGAGACCCTTGGACTGTCGTGAGATCAAAGGAGTTAGTCCTACAGGAAATCAACTCTGAATATTCAATGGTAGGACTGTTGCTTAAGCTCCAATAGTTTGGCCACCTGATGGAGAGTGCCGACTCATTGAAAAATACTCACACTGGGAAAGATTGAAGGCAGAAGAAGAAGTCGGCAGAGGACGAGATGGTTTGATACTATTACCGACTCAATGAACACGAATTTGACCAAACTCTGGGACATAATGGAGCACAAAGGAGCCTCGGGAGCTGCAGTCCATGGGGTCACAGAGTCTGACATGATTTAACAATCGAACAACAATTCAACATATATCTTTAACTGTATTTCCTTTATGTTCAACTTAACTAGTTTATGGTAAAATTCTTGTCCAAAGATGTGATTTAACTCTGCTTTGTAGGCTGTATGTTAGCATCCAGAAGCTTTTGTATGATTATACACTGGGATTGCTGAAAGCTGATACAGTTTGTGAAATAAATGTATCATTTCAACACTGAGTCCACATGAAGAGGAGCTTCATGGTTTTCTGTGACATAAATCATTTTCTACTCTGCCGTTTTTTTGGCAAATTAGATTGTCTGGTTTGGTTAGTTTACCCCGTTGTCACAGTTAGACACAACTGCTATAATTCCAGGCATTGCAGACAGATATTCAGTGTCTGGCAGGAAATTACCCATCCATTTTCTAATACTTTGTTTTAGTTTAGGTATAATATACACTGTAGTACACAAATCTTGAATGTGTGTGTGATGAATTTGTATGTATTTATACACTATACAAAGTGGTAGCAGTTAGATCAAGATACAGAATGTTTTTCCACCAGGCCCCTCTGTCCATGGGATTCTCCAGGCAAGAATACTGGAGTGGTTTCCCATTTCCTTCTCCAGGGGATCTTCCTGACCCAGGGATTGAACCCAGGTCTCCTGCATTGCAGGCAGATGCTTTAACCTCGGAGCCACCAGAGAAACCCCATACACTACGAAGTGGTAGCAGTTAGATCAAGATACAGAATGTTTCTAGCACACCAGAGTGATGCAGAGCTCAGCTAGAAGCCTCCAATATCTGATGTATCCTAAGAGAGGAGACTCTTTTCTGTTTCCAAAATGTGATAAGCCAAGATTGGACAGTAGGAAGAAACTTTGGGGAATGAGAGCGGGAAGGATCCCATAAATTATATTGCCAAGACAACACAGTAATAATTAACCAGGAAACTTGGGGATTGGGATTTTATTGTGGCCAACTGGAGACCTTTCTCTAAAGGGATTCCTCAATTTCAGCCTATTTCTGCTTGGTGGGATTATGTGCCCAGTCTTGGCAGATTCTCTACTTTTTCAAAGGAAGTTGGAAATCTAGATTATGTACAATCTCTCAGTTTTTAAGTGCTGGTATATTGAGTGTTCCCCTTACCAACAAGCAATTCTTGGACAACAGCACGGTGCCCAGCAATTGACCTCAATTCTAACTCTACCCACACATAGCACCAGATTCTACCTGTTAAGTACTTAGTCCTACCAGACCAGCCCCCACTCCAGAATACAGTTCCAAGTCCCAGTTGTTACCTGTGCTTCTGACTGATAAGTTGGGTTCTACTAATTTGTTAGACTGACTCATAGAACTGAGGCATTTTACTTACTAGATCACTGGTTTTTCATAAGGATATAGCTCAGGGAACAGCCAGATGAAAGAGATGCACAGGGCTATGCATGGGGAAGGAGTGTGGAGCTTCCATGACCTCTCCACAGGCACAGTTCTCCCTGAATTTTCACATGGTCACCAACTGGGAATCGCTCAACCCTGTCCTTTGGGTTCATCATTACATCATTACATTGCATGATTCATTAAATCACTGGCTACTGGGGAGGGATTCAGCTTGCAACACACTGCACCTCCCCAGAGGTGGGGCAGGGGAGGGCTATAGAGGGCTTGGGAACTGAAAGTTCAATCTTGTAATCACAAGGTTGGCTCTCCTGGCAACCAGCACCTGTCCTTTGCTGCTGCTTAAAGTCACCTTCATATAACAAAACACCTTGATCACTCAATATTTCAGAAATTCCAGGGTTTTGGAAGATAACGAGCCAGGAACTATGGATGAAGATGGAGTATATGAGAAATTTTGGTCATCTCAATGACCAAATGTATATTTCTTTAAAATCAATATAATAGCTGGTGACCTATTATAATTGATGGAAAATGCTTTTCAAGTCCAAAAGTATATGTCTTTAAGCTGGATTTGGCCTGCTAACCAATTTTAGACCTCCTTACTAAATAATTTAACACGATAGAAAATAGTTTCCTGGTTACCCTTAAAGTGGTCAGAATCTGAACAAATGTATGGGGTGCTGGTAAGCTGTGAAGAGGAGAATGGGAGAAGCAGGGTGTTGGAGGAAAGAGACTGCTGAAGAACTCTGGGGTAGCCTTTTCCCCAGACTCAGATCCCAGGGATGGGGAAAAAGCTACATCCCAGTTTGTCATCGCTGGGTTTAACTACGCTGTCCAAGGAAAATGAGACAGAATGGTCAACTCTCAAATATTGGGTCTTAATTGTACATCTATTTTTCTGTTCTCACATAAGAAAGATTTATTGAAATGAGGCATAGACTTAAATGTAAGAACTAAAGCAATAAAACTCTTAGAAGAATACAGGAGTAAGTTTTGTGATCTTGGGTTAGGCAAAGGTACATTAGATACAACCTCCAAAACACAAGGGACGTTAGAAACCAGGTAGACGGGACTTCATAAAAATTAAAAATTTTTATGCTTAAAAGGATGCCATTAATGTGAAAAGATCCCCACAGAATAGGAGGATTACTGCCTCCCAGAGTTGCAGTATACAAAATTTTTAATCTGAGAGAATGAGAAGCATTACATATGGTAGTACTTCCATATGTATTAGCTTGAAGGAAATGGTGTGGATGATGTTTGATTTCTAGAATACAGCTTACCCTTGTAATTATGTCTCTAAGATCACCATATATACACAGTTGACAAAAATACAGGGTTGAGTTCCTGTATGTTTCTGAGAACCTATAGGTTTTTGTCAACTGATGAGTACATAACCTTGTTTTACCTGTGTTTCTGTTCAAAGATACAATTTAATATATCATTTTTATAAATAATGATATACAGTATTTATAATGAAACGTTTCAATGAGTATTACTGTGTTATGAGTAACAGTGAGATTGTGTACCTTAATTCTCCCCTGAGTCATACATAAACATACTCGTCTGTATAGTCATGCATATAAAGTCCTGGGAAGTGAAAAATTAAGCATTTAAAGCTTTATAAAAGCATTACCTAATATTTTCCTATTGATGGAGCTACAGGCTGTACAGTGATGCAGTGCACACTATGGTCAGACCTCTCCTCTGCACTCATGACCCAGATAAGCACGATGGTGTGATCATTCACCTGAAGCTAGACATCCTGAAATGTGAAGTCAGGTAGGCCTTAGGAAGCATCACTGTGAACAAAGCTAGTGGAGGTGATAGAATTCCAGTTGAGCTATGAAAGTGCTATGGAAAGATGATGCTGTGAAAGTGCTGCACTCAGTATGCCAGCAAATTTGGAAAACTCAGCAGTGGCCACAGGACTGGAAAAGGTCAGTTTTCATTCCAATCCCAAAGAAAGGCAGTGCCAAAGAATGTTCAAACTACCGCACAATTGCATTCATCTCACTTGCTAGCAAAATAATGCTCAAAATTCTCCAAGCCAGGCTTCAACAGTATGTGAACATCTTCCAGATGTTCAAGCTGGATTTAGAAAAGGCAGAGGAAGCAGAGATCAAATTGCCAACAACCGTTGCATCATCGAAAAAGCAAGAGTGCCAGAAAAACATCAACTGCTTTGTTGACTGTGCCAAAGCCTTTGACTGTGTGGATCACAACAAACTGGAAAATTCTTCAAGAGATGGGAATACTAGACCACCTGACCTGTCTCCTGAGAAATCTGGATGCAGGTCAAGAAGCAGCAGTTAGAACTGGACATGGCATAACAGACTGGTTCCAAATAGGGAAAGGAGTATGTTAAGGCCGTACATTGTCACCCTGCTTATTTAACTTATATGCAGAGTAAATCATGCAAAATGCTGGGCTAGAATCAAGATTGGTGAGAGAAACATCGATAACCTCAGATACACAGATAACAGCACCCTTATGGCAGAAAGCGAAGAAGAATTAAAGAGCCTCTTGATGAAAGTGAAAGAGGAGAGTGAAAAAGCTGTACTATAAAGAAAGCTGAGCGCCAAATAATTGATGCTTTTGAACTGTGGTGTTGGAGAAGACTCTTGCGAGTCCCTTGGACTGCAAGGAGATCAAACCAGTGAATCCTAAAGGAAATCATTCCTGAATATTCATTGAAAGGAATGATGCTGAAGCTGAAGCTCCAATACTTTGGCCACCTGATGCAAAGAGCTGACTCATTGGAAAAGACCCTGATGCTGGGAAAGATTGAAGGCGTGAGGAGAAGGGGACAACAAAGGAGGAAATGGTTGGATGGCATCACTGAATGGATGGACATGAGTTTGGGTAAGCCCTGGGTGTTGGTGATGGACAGAGAAGTCTGGCATGCTGCAGTCCATGAGGTTGCAAAGAGTTGGACAGGACTGAGCTAGAGAACTCTGATACAAGGGCTGGATGAGAGAGGTAGTATTCGTTGGCATGAAAATAACTTGTACCTTGGTGTGGGGATTTTTGAGTGTCCTACAGTGGGGCATTATGCAAAATCAACTAAATCTTGAAGGAAAAGTTTCTGCCCTGGAGACAGTATTCAACTTCTGGTAGACTGACATAAGGTATGGTTCATGCTTTTCCTTCTAAGTAACTGAACTTGAAGCTCTATACCAGTAGGGGTTTGCACTTAAAGTCGACCTTAGCATTGGTGCACAAAATTAAGGTTTCATATTCCTGGAATGATTTAAAGTCAGTGGCACTGGAGGCTATTCGCATTATATAGGTTCTTTTAACAACATCCCTGTAAAATAAGCCAGTTTCATAAGCGTTGAAAACCTGCTCTTTCATATATCCTCTTCCTGTGTAACAATTAGAAGTATTGTTTGAGTTCCGCAGCTTCCAGATCTGCAAAACTTGCCCCACCTGCAAAGTTAACACTACAGATAACCATCCTGACTTTTGAAATGTGCAAGCCTTCCAGCACTAGTGGAGAGGTTCTTAGGCTTTTAGTTTCACAACAATGCTGTCCACAAGACCTTTTTTTATCCGTTGTCATCTCATGAATCCACAAACTGAGCCGCTTTTCCATCTATTCCACAGCTTCCTCGCGCACTATGGATGTCATTTTAGCACTTTTCGGAGCAGCTACACGTACGGATCAGCGAATTTCCTTTCATTTTTCTTGATGTACCGCATAGTTGA
Source organism: Bubalus bubalis (assembly GCF_019923935.1). Taxonomy (NCBI): domain Eukaryota; kingdom Metazoa; phylum Chordata; class Mammalia; order Artiodactyla; family Bovidae; genus Bubalus; species Bubalus bubalis. The sequence continues at coordinate 2,450,249 of NC_059174.1, read as the reverse complement.
TTGAATAAGATTGAACTCATGGCCAAGAGCACTACAGCTCATGTCTGAACGAAGCTTATCTAACACACGTATTTTTCTCCATGAGGTACATCAGCCTTCTTGTGCTTATGAACATTAGGCAGCACCCCAGCACTATGCTCAGGGTCGTTTTAAACAGCGAAATCTCTAACAGAGAGCCCAAAGATGAAAAACCGCGGCAAGAAATAGACCGCGAATACGACACTTATTTACACTTCTAGAGCTGAAGTAATATAGTGGATCATGTGCTTCCAATCTCGACGACCCACCACTGGTTAACTCAAAATTTTCTCTCTGCGCATGTCCGCAAGTAAACCCAGAAAGCACCGAAATTTTTTATTTTGGGGGTGACAGTAAATTTTCACAAGTAAGCGAGTTCAAAAACGTCAGCTACTGAACAAAGGTCGGCCGTCTTCCCACAGGCAAACAAATTTTGCTTCAAGGAGACATCCTCTCAGGCGAAGCGGCGGAGCGCTGAAGACTACTCGTCCCAGCATGCCTCGCCACAGCAGCGAGCCCGCGTCTGCAGGCCCGAGCCTCTGGCCCGGAAGTGTCGCACTGGGTGCGCGTAGCACGCGTTGCGCATGCCCCACGCTGCGGGGGTCCGCCCCAGCCGCCGCCTCCTGTCTCGCACCACTACTCTCTATCCCTAGAGCTTTGCCGTTGGGCACAGCTGCTTCGCCTCTGTAGACCCTGCGCGGTAGCGACATGGAGGAATTCGACTCTGAAGACTTCTCCACCTCCGAGGAGGACGAGGACTACGTGCCCTCGGGTGAGCGACTCCGCCTGAGGCGAGAGGCGACTCGCCCCGCCCAGCGACTCACGTGAGGCGCGCTTTGCCCGTCGTGCGTGGGCCCGGTGGCCGGGCAGCGCTCGCCTCAGGCGGCCCCGCCCCGCGCCCTCGCCTGCCGGCCGGCTCTGCGCAACCCGCGTGGCCCTGGTTGCGTCCGCCGAGGCGTTTTGCGCAGCGGCTCCTGGTGGCCTGGATTGGACCGCCGCCCCACCTCGGAGGGCGGGAACCTGCAAGTGAACTCTGACGCTGCGGGTCGTTGGGCATAGCGTTTTCTCACCCACCCTGAACTCTTCTGAAAGGCAGACCTTACGTCCCCAGGGAGTTGCTAACTGGCGTGTCCCACATATAAGCTTTTCACTTTCTGTCCTTAGAAGTGATGTGATTGTTTAAAAGTTAACATAATGATGCCCTTTACTTCTTAGCAAAGATTGCACTCATTGCTGTCTTTTCAGACCTTAGTTGTAAACTTTTTGTGTAAACCCGGGCTAAAATGTCACCCAGACCTAACCCGTCCGCCATCCTGCGCTTTCCACAGGCTCCCCCATCTCATTAGATGTATCTGCTGGTACAATCGCTCAGGTAAAAGCAAAACCGAAAAACCCCGTCGGAGTTGACCTTACTCTCACTCTTTTGATCCAGATAATCATTCAATTCTGTTTGAGTCCACGTGGAAGATTCGTTTCTAATCACTCCCTCAGTAATCTCGCCCTTACTGAGCTTCCATTATCACTAAGACTCTCCATAGCTTCCCAACTGGGTTACCAGGTTCCGTTCTTATCCACCAACATTGGTCTTCTGATATTGGCCAGTGTGATCATTTGAAAACTAGTTTTCATATTAATCAAAAGTACCGTGTTAGTCGCTCAGTTGTGTCTGCTTCTTTGCGATCCCATGGATTTTAGCCCACCAGGCTCCTCTGTCCTTCGAATTCCCCAGACAAGAATACCGAATTAGGTTGCCATTCCCTTCCCCAGGGGATCAAACCCGGGCCTCCTGCATTGCAGGCAGATTGTTTACCGTCTGAACCCCGATGAAGCCAAAAAGGTGGCATGGGTATGCTTAAAAATAGTCAATCAAGTATTAATGAAATACTTACTTTGAATCTGAACCTTTTCCATCACCTATCATCCCTGTCAGTTCTCTCTAAAAGAGACTGCTTTCTTTTAAAATTTGGTATTTCCATTGTTTGTTGACCTAACTGATTCATGTTAGGTCTTCTTTTAATACCCTCTTGAGTCTTTCTCCTCACTGCCAAAACAGACTTTTTCAACTTCAGACCCTTCCCAAATCCCCAGCCTGCCAATGTTCCTATGTCTAATTTGGGTTAGACTGGTATTGATTCCTTTTTTGTAATGACTTTGTGGACACCAGGTTCTTGGCTGAGTCATGTTCTATATGTAGTTATTGCTTTTCTTGAACTAGATTTCTTTGGAGTGAATAATTGCCATTTTGTTGTTGTTTAGTCATCTGTGTACTTAATACTGATTTGATCCTAAACTCTTAAAATTGTCTAAATCATCCTTCAAGACATTTTGATATATTAAATAATCATTCACTTTTTTGAAGTCCCTCTTTGTCTTCTGACCTGCTCGGATTTGACTTGGCTTTACCATTTTTACACTTAAAATCTTCCATCCTGACCACCACTCTGGATGTTCCTTTTGTCTCCCTTTTCTTTTGGATTCTTTGTTTCTTGGGTCCCGTGATGTCTTCATTCTTGGTGTGTTCCACCAAAATGAGAATAAATCCTCAAATAGCTTACTGAAGAAAGATGGATGATAGAAACTTTTTTTGTGTGAGACCATGACTATCTAAAAATAAGTAGGTGGCCCTCAGACATTATTAATAGTTTTGTATGGAGTTCTGTATTCTATAATAGTTTTCTATCTGAATTTTTAAGGTATTTCTCCATTATTTTAAGAAGTCTCTTGTTGCTAGTTTTCACTCATTTCCATAAAATTTGTTTGTCTCTGGAAGCTCATAGAATCTTTGTTCCTGATATTTTCTGATACTTCACAGTGATATACTGTACCTTAGTGTGAGTCTGTTTTCATCCATTGGTCTTGGCCTTATGGAACTTTTTAAATTTGGGAAGGGGACTGTTTTCTCCATTTTATTTTTTTGGAATCATTGTATATTTACTCTTATGTTGGGCTTCCCTGGTGGCTCAGCTGGTAATGAATCCACCTGCAACGTGGGAGACCTAGGTTCAGTCCCTGGGATGGGAAGGTCACCTGGAGAAGGGAAAGGCTACCCACTCCAGTATTCTGGCCTGGAGAATTCCATGGACTGTATAGTCCATGGGGTGGCAAAGAGTTGGACGCAACTGAAGCGACTTAGCAGCAGCAGCAGCAGCAGCAGAGCAACTTTCACTTTTCACTCTTACGTTACCTTATGGACTGGAACTCTCTTTTCTTCCATTTTGATCCTCTATTTTCTAACTCTGATTTTTTTTTCTTTATGTGAATATTGCAGTATTTCAATATCCTCCTCTCCTGTTGAGTTTTTTTCTCTTTCCATATTTTTTCTATGTTTTATGGCTTTTATTAACACAAATACAATGTGTACACAAGCCGTCTGTGTGTTTTCTTTTCTGTATGGCCTGGAATTGGTGACTTGGATGGCCCTCTTTCCACCATGACACTGAATTTCTTGTAGATGTTGGGTGCAGTCTCAGCACAGTAAGATTTGTTGCACATCAGCAGTACTTCAAGCTCTTTGACATTGTAGACCAGGAACTTCCGAAGCCATGGTGCGGCATGTGCTTTATTTTCTTGTTGTCCTCATCACCAGTATTGGGCATCAAGATGTGACCCTTGAATATTTTTAATTTTTAATAACTCTCTTTGTTGTTCGAAAACTTTTAAATAGCATCATGTTCTTGTTTTGTGAGTGCAAGTATCTTATTACTATATGGATATTAATTATAAAAATTTTTTTCCCTAGTTTTGTGTCCTCTGAATTCCTTTCTGTTTTTAGTCTTGCCTTTGATATTAGAGACTTTCCTCAGTTGTTTGGTGGTCCTAGTTCACTGTACATTAAACCTTTAATAATTAAGTGGATCTGGAGGAATGATCAAAATACCACTCTTTGTAACAGCCCCAAACCAAATATCCATCAATACAGGAATGGGTAAATAACTTGTGGTATAGTCATATAATGAAATAATATTTAGGGATGACAATGAATAAGCTATACCTCCATACAAAGTGAAATAAAAGAGTTAGTTGCTCAGTCGTGTCTGACTCTTTGCGACCCCATGTACTGTAGCCTCCGTCCTTGGAATTCTCCAGGCAAGGTGACTTACAAATAAAATGTTGAGTGAAAGAAGCAGGATGCAAGAGTTCATAATGTAGGCATCTGCTTAAGGCTCAAAAACAGATAAAACTAATCTATTTCATTAGAGTTCAGGATAATGGTTCTTTGGGGGATGTGGCTGGTAGCTAGTGATTGCAGTAGGGCACAAGGGACTTCTGCAAAGCTGTTCATGTTCTGCTTCTTCAGTTGGGTCTAGTTAAACAGGAGTGTTCAGTTTGCATAATTTCAGTGACCTGTGCATTAGCTTGTGTGCTTTTTGGTATGTTACACTTGCAGTAAAGCTTATGTGAAATAAAAAAGAAAAAAATTGATTGAATCTCTGTGTGTACAGGATTTGTTGACTGGTACCCACAGAAAGTGATCAGACTAGTCATCCAAGGAGCACTTTTGTTGGGGACCCTGAATGTCAGTGTCTGAAGATGGGAAATTGGCATATTTGTTTTTTCTGTCTAACCTGAAGTTTTTAAGCCTCTTTCTAAACCTCTGTTATTGATAAGAGAAGATACTTTTGGTTACTTTTGAAAGATATCCATGATGAGGTAGAAACATCAGTTTCTTCTTTGAAAAGTGACAGTAGTAGATTTGGAATTTCTGTTCATTCAGCATATAGTTGTAAAGACATGCTGATCCATGTCCTCATGGTGGGTGGAGCATAGCAGAAATTGCAAATATAAGTAGAGTGAGTTAATGGACTCTCCTGGAGGCCTGGAGTAGGGGAACTTATCCTAGTCTTCAGGAACAGGGAGGACAGCTCTCAGAAAATATTTTAGTCTGGTGAAGAACAAAGGAAAGTACTAGTTTTTCATAATGAAAATGTGTCATCTTCATGTGAAAACCTTTATTCCTGTCTGACCACTGTGTTATGTTATTTCAGGTGGAGAGTATAGTGAAGATGATATAAATGAATTAGTGAAGGAAGATGAAGTGGATGGCGAAGAGGAGACACAGAAAACCAAAGGGACAAAAAGAAAGGCTGAGAGCGTTCTGGCCAGGTGATGCTGCCCTCAAGGCCCTTAGAAGTCAGGGGCTGTTGACACAGCCATCCAGATTGCTGGCATTGGTCTGATGACAGATTTCTTGCTGCCAGTCTCTAACGTTTTTCTCATTGAGGGAAATATTTGGTGACCTTTTAGGATTAAATTCTTATTCTCTGGTAAGCTTTAATAATTTTTGAACTTTAATTAAAAAAAATTAATAGGTAATATGTGTACCTGATTTAAAATGCAAAACTGGGGTATCCCCTGGTGGTCCAGGGGTTAGGACTCCATGCATCCAGTGCCAGGGCCTGATTCAGTCCCTGGTTGGGGAACTAAGATTCTACAAGCTATTGGTTGGCCAAAAAGAGAAAAGAAAAGCTCAATTACTAGAAAAAAATATGTATCCCATTCCTATTTCTTATTGCTTTGTCTCAGAAGAATTACATTGCCAGAAATAATTCTCTGTGTGTGCCATGTTCAGTCGCTAAGTCATGTCCAACTCCTCACAACCCCATGGACTGTAGTCGGCTAGGCTCTTCTGTCTGTGGGATTTTCCAGGCAAAAATACTGGAGTGGGTTTGCCATTTCCTCCTCCAGGGGAATCTTTATTGACCCAGGGATTGCATTCCAGTCTCCTGTGTCTCCTGCACTGGCAGGCGATTCTTTACCACCGAGCCACCTGGGAAGCCCCTCATTCTATGTATATATATAAGTGTGTATTTTGTATTTCCTACTTTTTAAATTTTTTTTTGCCACACAGCTTGTGGGATCTTAGTTCCCTGACCAGGGATTGGATTCATGCTCCCTGCAGTAGAAGCGGGGAGTCCTAACAGTGAACCAGTAGAGAATACCCTGTACCTCCTACTCTAAAAAAAAGTATGAATAGTAGTGTAGTCTGCGTATCTTTTGTCACTTTCCTTATTTCACACCTTGGTGATGATGCTACAGCAGTACATTTAGCTGTACCTTTTTCTTTTTGGTAACTGCATTGTGTTGCATTTTATGGATAGACTCTACTCTGTTTAAACATTCCTTGAGAGACCTTTAGATTGTCCTTATCTTTACTACAGCAAATAAGACTACAATGAATATTCTTTGTCTTTGTACCCTTGTATATTTATAAGATCATGGAGAAGTAGAAGTGTTTGACCCAGGGTTATATGTAGTAAAATATATATATATAATGGTATAGGCAAATTACCTTCTATAAGCCTGGTACTAAATTGCACTCCCAACAAAAAAGTATGAAAGTTCTCACAAGTTACTTAACTCAGATAAGGGAGTCTTTCAATAGAAGTCTTTTATTCTTTTTGATTGGTGTTTCTGTCTTCCTGGGCAGTGAAGCAAAAAGCAGATTGTAGAAGAATTTTGAGTATTAGATGATTCACTTGAAGTCAGAATAGTCTTAGGAAACAGTTTGCTCTTTTAAGTCTTGGCTCAATTCTTTTGTCCTTGAGTTTTTCTGTATTCCAGCTTTCATATCTTCAGAAAGTTGGAAGAAACATGGATTCTCTACTCCCCATTCCCTCAGAACTCTAGAAAGAAACAGTGTGACTAAGTCTGAGGCTCTCTTCAATATCTGTTCTCTAAATGGAGTGACTTTTAAAAGTATCTGGCATATATATATTCTTAGAGCCCTCTTTTTGATTGAGGTGATTTTCGGTGTTTTCTTGGTGAGACTAGCTAGTCCTAATTCAGAAGTAGAAGAGTAGATTTTAATTCTAAGTGTTTTTGGAAAATGGTAACTCTAAGAGCTCAGTTCTTTTTTTCTTCCATAAAATCTCAGCTTAACTTCTCCCACTCACCATGTCACACGGTGAGGTAAGTAGTCCTTTAAATCAGTCGTCCCTATTTAAAAGTTTTCTGAAGTTTCCAACATGTTTGGAATTCAGGAAAGAATAACTGAAATTATTTTGCCTGTTTGTCTTATCTTTCTTCTTCCTTCTTACTGTTGGTGACTAGGAAGAGAAAACAAGGTGGCCTCTCACTAGAAGAGGACGAAGAGGATGCCAATGAGGAATCCGGAGGAAGTAGTGTTGAGGAGGAAGATGCAGCACCAGGGCAGCAAAAAGGCGTTGAGTCAGAGGATGCCAGGAAAAAGAAGGAGGATGAACTATGGGCCAGCTTCCTGAATGATGTAGGCCCAAAATCAAAAGTGCCCCCAAGTACACACGTTAAAGTAAGTTAACTGGTGAATAGGATGAATGCTTCTTGGAAATTTCCCAGAAAATTTACAAACCGAGATTTGAGGCTTACAGCAGAAATCTGATTAGCTGCTTTTTAATAGTAGCTCTACTAAGTGAAAAGCAAAGCATTCCCTGTGGGAGAAAACATAAGCTTTTCTAATCATATCAATTCAGTGAGTATTTAAGTGTTTAGAGATGAAACACGTGTTAAGACTATCCGGGAACAATATATTCGGGTGGATCTTTTAGTTTTCATCCTAATGTGAAATTTATTACACTTTTTTTTTATAGACAGGAGAGGAGACTGAAGAGACAAGTTCAAGTCATTTGGTCAAAGCAGAAAGGCTAGAGAAACCTAAAGAAACAGAAAAAGTTAAAATTACAAAGGTGTTTGATTTTGCTGGTGAAGAAGTCAGGTAAGATGAGATTCACAAACTTCAAACTTAGTTCTTTTTTTTTTCCCCCCCAAATTAGTTCTTTTTAAAAGAAACATTTTTCTTTTAATATATATTTTATTTATTTTTTTGCTGCGCTGGGTCTTCGTTGCTACATGTGAGCTTTCTCTTGTGCGGTGCTTGGGCTTCTCATTGTGGCATCTCTGGTTTTGGAGCGTGGGCTCCAGAGTGCGGGCTCATTAGCTGTGATGCACAGGCTTAGCTGCCCCTAGGCATGTGGAATCCTTCTAGATCAGGGATCGGACCGGTGTCCCTTGCATTGCACAGTGATTCTTAACCTCTGGACTACCAGGGAGGCAAGCCCCTAAAAAGGAACATCTTTCTAAATGATGTTAGACATCTGTCCTCTTTCCAACCTCTCTTAATATTTTGGATGAGTTATATTTGAACTCAAGGAAAACAGTGGCTCCATTAATCATCAGGGAGCAGGAGAATGTCCTTTCATGTGTGGTAATGTAGTTTTGGGGCAGCATGGAGTGATTGGCTGAACGGAAACAACAAACTGTGAGCGCTGTTTGCTTCCACTTACTCACCGCCGTGCTTTGCGTCTGGGCTCTTTCTCCCTTCAGTACTTTCCCTGACTTTGAAGTATAAGCCCCAATAAAACGTTTGAAATCCGCTGACAGTTTAAAGTACTAGGAGAGAAGTTTGATTCTGATGCTGTTTCCTCATCTCTGTTATTTTTTTCAATTGATTCATAGATTTGTTACTAGTTTAGCAAAACAGTACAGGCTTAATACTCGGGTTGTTTTGGATGAGAGCCACATGCCTAGAATTTTCCTCTTTGCCATTTTTAAAAAATTTAATATGAAAACAGTGGATTTGTAATTTAGAGCTGCTGCTGCTGCTGCTGCTAAGTCGCTTCAGTCGTGTCCGACTCTGTGCAACCCCATAGATGGCAGCCCACCAGGCTTCCCCGTCCCTGGGATTCTTCAGGCAAGAACACTGGAGTGGGTTGCCATTTCTGTCTCCAGTGCATGAAAGTGAAAAGTGAAAGTGAAGTCGCTCAGTTGTGTCCTACTCTAGCGACCCCATGGACTGCAGCCTACCAGGCTCCTCCGTATGTGGGATTTTCCAGGCAAAAGTACTAGAGTGGGGTGCCATTGCCTTCTCTGAATTTAGAGCTAGAGGAGAACAAATGAATTGCCTGCCAATCAGTAATGTTATTTTCCTTAAAGTTGATGTTCTTGAATAATATATAATTTCCAACAGTTGTTTCATTTAATGAAAATATATCTTGGAAAAAGTTTTGGCATTGTTTTATAAATGATGTGAAGGAAAACTTTTATTATTTTTTTGTTGATGGTGGTTGTGGCTATTTTTTTAATTGGAATACAGTTGATTTACAATGTTGTGTTACTTTCTGCTATGAATTAAGTTACACATATATATATTTCCTGGAGAAGGGCAAGGCAACCCACTCCATTATGTTGGCCTGGAGAATCCCATGGACCAGATGATCCTGGCAGGCTACAGTCCGTGGGGTCACAAAGAGTCGGATACAACTGAAGCGACTTGAGTACTCAGCACATGTACATAGATATTTCCACTCTTTTTGTGTTATTTTTAATTTTTTTTTCCTCCTTTTTTCTTCTCAAAAATTTTACACTTACAGAAGTGTTCTAAGAATAGTATTACAATGAACATCCATATGCCTGTCATACTGATTCACCACCTGTAAATGTTTTGCCTGTTTCTCCACCATCTGTATCTGTATTTCTCTCTTTTTATTTTGGCTGAACCTTTTAAGAATTGTAGGTCTCATGACACTTCACTCTTAAATACTTCATTCCTGTTTCCTAAGAACAAAGATATTTTCCATGGTGACTCAGTGTAACTCTCACATCCAGTAGATTTCACATTAATACAGATTATTCTCTCAACTCACTCTAGTGAAGGATCCTGATTTTAAATATTCAGCCTGTTGCAGACCAGTACTTTCCTAAAATACAACAAAAGGAATTATTAGAAAAGTATGTTAAAAAGATACAAAATGCAAGCTCACACTTTTAACAATGAGATTTAACATGCAGATATAAAGTTACATTTCAGTATATACAATCAAAATGAACATAAATAAGAAAAGGAAAAGAGTTATACAACTATACTCTTTTTTTTTTCCCTTGGCTGTACCCCCAAAAAACTTGTGAGATCTCAGTTCCTGGACAAGGGGTTGAAACCCCGACCTCAGTGCCAAAAGTGCTGAGTCCTAACCGCTGGACCACCAGGGAATTCCCAGTAACTCTACATATTGGTCATTGAAAGTGTAAGTGTAAGTGATTGATGAAAGGAATCCACTTTAATTATATAATTGAAACAAGAAACTAAGAGTAGAGTATCAGTTCTTAATACTTAACTCTAGACACATACTTTGAAAAAGTACTGTTTATATTAATTTTTGCAGTTTTTAATGTGTCAAAATAGCTTATTTCTCGTTAATTATCTAGTCTAAGTGGGATTGGTGACAGCCCTACTCCTAGAGGATAATGTATTTGTAAATTACTGTTTCTGTGTTGGTGTTCTTCCTTGTCTTCTTTTTAATTTTTTTAAAAATAATATTCATCATAAAGAAATCCATCTCAAAAGGCTGTATTGTATCTCTTTTAAATTTATTTTTCTTTTTTAATTTAATTTAATTTAATTTTTTAACTTCACAATATTGTATTGGTTAAATTTATTTTTCTAATAATTTCTTTTGATTGTGTTTTACAATAATACTGTTCTGCAACAGGTTGAAAATTTTATGTCAAAGTCCTTCACTGCAGATAGTTTAAATAATAATCTGCAATAATGTAAAGTTAATGGAGATGGACGTGTGGATTTTAAGGCAGTCTCATTAAGTTCAGGATTTTCATTTTTACTTTTTCCAAATGAAGTCATTAATAACTTTTTTTTCTTGCAGTTTTATTGAGAAAATAATTTATATACAGCACTATATAAGTTTAAGGCATAGAGAGTAATGATTTGATTTAGGTCCCTCATGAAATGTTTAGTAATAACTGTGTTTTCCGATTTCATCTTCCATATTTCATCAGTAGGCAGTTCCAGTCATTTATTCTGTCAAGTTATAATTAAATTTTTTATAATTTAAGTTATATTTCAATGGGAAAAAGGGATTCTGGATGCATGAATTCTCTATGTGTGGATTTTTTTTTTATGGAAAGTACAATTCAAAATATTCTATCAAACATGTTAATTTGTAGGGACTGTTCTTCAGGCTTTTATTTTTCACTTTTGCTCTTATTATTTATTTGCTTCTGAAAAATATGTTCAGTCTCATCCCTGTATGAAAGTACTAAGATTGTTGAAAACACCAAACTGGGAATTCCCTAATGATCAAATGATTAGGACTCTGTTTTCACGGCTGAGGGCCCAGGTTCAATTCCTGGTCAAGAAACTTAAGATCCTTCGAGGTTCCTGCCACAACCCCCCAACCCTCAAAAAAACTAAAACAAAGCATAAAAAAAACACTGAACAAAGCAGACAGATAAGCATGTTTTACTATTTAATTGAGATCTTTAGAACTGGGGACCATATGGTGATTGTTTCTCTTTTAGAAGCGCTAAATTTTTTCTGTAGTTCATTCTTACGGCACTTTCTTCATAACCATTGTACCTCAGCATATATAATATATCCACATTTATGACCAGCTTTCAGTTTATCAGATATAGTCTTTTAAATTTAATGCATTAGCTTTACATGATTCACAGGTTTTCCTACTGTGCTCAGAATAGTGGGGTTTTTTGTTTTGTATTAAGATTTTTCTCAGCGAAGGAAGCAGTGTGTTGATTTATGTTCTAGCACAGTCTCCTTAATCTAAACTGTTTCCCTGTCCTGCAGCTGTGTCATTGGAACTTATTCTTACAAATACTTACACTTCGAATCTTATCTGTTGTCATATGATCCTACTTTTATTATACAGATCAGTTAATGTTTGTTAACAAGAAACTGATTTTAAAAAAAGACTTTTTAATACCACCCTCATGTTTAAATCACAGATATTAAAATAATTTTCATATCAGCAGTAATTTGTCATTCTTCAAATTGCATTGAAGAAACACTTTGCTAACTTTGTCATAGTTTATCATAAGCTAGATCCCAAATACCTCAAGCCATGGTGTCATTGGAAAGTTAAACTTGAACTACCTTCTTTGTCACAGATTCACCAAGATTTCCAAGCAAACATCATTGATATGGTCTTTTATTAATGTCCTGGAAATGGTTTATTCTGTTTACTTTAGCAACAGAAAGTACTTCTTTCCCTTTTGGCCACAATGCTAATGAATGGAATTTTGTGTCTGTTTCTATTGACCTTTGAATTTAGTAGTGTTTCTTCCAAATAATTCTTTTGATTTTGAGTTTATTTCTTCATGTTTTATATGTAAATGCTGCAGAAGTTTTTGTGAATTTGTTGCTTTACTAGCTAAAACATGTCTGCAAAGAACTCACCGTGGTTTTAGCCCTGTATGATCAAAACCCAAGCCCAGTGTGTGAGGGCTCATGGAGTAAAATCAGCTTCCCCTCAGTTGCCCTTCATTTCTTTGAAGTCACTTCTGTTATCATCACGTGGTTTATTACTTCTCCTGCATTCAGAAAAGATATTAAAAAAAGTTTTTTTTTTTTGTAGAGACATACAGTGTGGGTTTTTTTTGCCATCAGCAAATTAGGATTAAAAAATAATAACAGTTTTACTTTCTTAGTTATTAAAAAATAAATTTTAAAGTCACATGATTAAAAATTAAAATGATTATAAAAATAACAATTTGTAAAGAGAAATGCTTACATTTTATCACATTTTGGGGTTTTAATTGAGAAAATAACCCTAAACTTTCTCACTGTAGTATGGTCTAACTGCACATGACTAATACAGTAATATCACATGTGAGTACTTTGCAATAATTGGTGTATGTTCTGTTTAATGCTGTGAGTTCAGCATTCATATCTTGAGTATTGTGACATTATCGAATTTCTAGGCGAGTTTTTAAATACTCAAAATTTTTGTACCTATCTTTTGTTAGGTAGTTTGCAGCTCACGTTTTTGGTAGCTCTATGTACAATTCTAGTCAGATCGTTCCATAGTTATTCCAAAATGTTCTTAATATCTGTATTTCTTGTCCAGTCCCAAATTCAGTCCAGGATTACCCTCTGCATTTCGTGTTAAGAGCCCATCTGTGTGGCAGAATGTCTCTCAGTTTCGGTGGGTGCATTGTTACCTCATGGTCAGCTTCATGTTAATCCCTTTAGACAAAAATACTGCACTGATGATGACTTACCCTCCTCAGCGCATCTTATCATTCCACCCGGCACTGGCGCTGAGGAGTTGGACCGCTGAGGTAATATCTACAGGGATTCTCCATTACAGACACAGTCTTTTCCCTCATAATCCTTTTTGAAAGTGAAAGTGAAGTCGCTCAGTCGCGTCCGACTCTTTGCGACCCTGTGGAACTGTAGCCCACCAGGCTCCTCCGTCCATGGGATTCTCCGGACAAGAATACTGGAGTGGGTTGCCATTTCCTTCTCCAGGGGATCTTCCCGACCCAGGGATCGAACCTAGGTCTCCCACATTGCAGGCAGACGCTTTAACCTCTGAGCCACCGGGGAAGCCATAATCCTTTTTGGGATCCATTAAATAAATCTTGATGTGAATTAAGAATGTATTTTGCTGCCAGAAATCCACTGGGAACTATTGAGTTGTCCAGCAGAGGGTAGTAGAACACTGGTGGTGAGCCTCTTAAGTTTGGAAGTCCTACAAAAAATACAGAAAATTTAATATATCATTAGGAATATAGGTTTTAAATTTTTGGAAATCTTTCTTGTCTTGCATTATTTCCCACGTGTCATACAGGATATCTGAGAAAGATTTATTATAACTCTACCATTGACTTGACAGAGTAAGAAAAGCTGGTGAATAACTGTTGTTATGAAAAATCATTAAATTTCCTAATCAAATTAAATTTTGTCGATTTATTAATACTTATAAATATAGTAGACACAAATTTTCTTTAAAAAAATTTTTTTCCCCTATTTCATTTTTTAAGCAAATGCATCATGATTTTAAATACTGGATGAGTATCCAGGGAGCCTGCTGTTTCTGTCATTTGTCAGAAGAGGGAGCCCAGTGTCTATCAAAGAAACAAATATGAATAAGGAAACAGTTTTTTTTTCCAATAAATATACATACTCACATATATATATATTTTATATTCAAAGGTAGTATATATGCTTATTTGTTTAAACATATATATTGCAGAGACATATAACATGCCAAGGGAAAGTTCTCTGGAATTTTTTCTTCCTAAACAAAAATTCTGATAATAATTGGCATGTTGGTAGCATTTTTTTAAACTTTAAGTATTTATAATTAAATTATATGTATTATAAAGAACATTATGTAAGAATTTGGAGGGCCTGAATTTTATTTGATGCAAACTTGGTAAATGGATTTGAGCATATCTTTTAATCTCCTGATGTCATTATTCTGCTCTTTCTGTCTTTGTATCAATTAAGAGCATTACTACATCTTAGAAAAATGTGAGAAAGAGCTATAATGACTGGGAAGAATTTATAAGTATAAGCATAAAGTAGTGTTAGCAAAGATTAGTGTTTAGTTTTTTCCTAATATGTTTTAAATGCTAAATTTTGAGTTTTTACCATTTTGTTTCAGTTTTTATCCATTGAAAAATGTGTAGCTCATTAACACTGGGAATGAGGAAAAACAGTGATTTTTTTTACCCTTCCTTATCATATAACCAGCTGAGCCAGTTACCTCAGACTTTCCTAAATGATTCACCTTTTGGAAGAGGCCAGTCATGGAAAGTTTCTGCTAAATAAAGACTTTTCAGGAAGTTCTGATTAAGTGAAAATGAAGTTAAGATGGAATTTCTGCTGATAGCACTTGAATTAGCTGTTGGTATTGGTGGGCCTTTTCCTGACAGGGATCCCTCTTGTATATTAGAAGTGGTCTGTAATTTAACTGTTCTCTTACTTGAAGATATTTTGATAGCTCCCCCCACCCTTCTTTTTTTTTTCTGGCTGCCCCCATGGATCGCGGGCTCTTAGTTTCTTGAACAGGCACTGACCTCAGGCCTTGACAGTGAGAGCACTGAATCCTAACCCCTGGACCTCCAGGGAATTCCTGCAAATCTCTTCTCATTGCTTGTTAAAACTGGAGTTCTTCTAGACATAGCCTCAATGTACAGTAGTCTGCTTGTTATTCCTTTGTGTCCTTTACCAGAGTCCCTGAGAAATATTCCAGTTTATAGAACTTTTTTCCCTAGTGAATATGAATAAGACTTTGACAGTAATAAATTTATAGAGATACTTTTTCCTTTTTTCCCCACCGCTTATCCTTTTTTCTTTGCTTGCTTTATGGCACTTACCATATATCACATTTTGTTATGACTTGTTTTCATGATTGGCTATCCCAGTGGACTGTGAGCCAGTCAAGGCAGAGACCATGTTACATCTTTTTCTGTGTCTCACATGTAACACAGGGCCTGCATCTAGGTTGCTTTTTTAGATAATGTCCACTCAGTTGTCTTAGATTGCTGGCAGAAACATATTGTTCATATTGTGGTAAAATAAGAAAACAAAACATACTTTGCATAAAGGCTTCTTTTACTTCCCCTGTAATTTGGGGGCACATGATTTGTATCTTCTCTCATCACTAGCCTTCTGAACTTTCATAATGCTGTGCCTTGATGTGGAACTTTTTACATTGTGGGGTCATGAGAGTTCCCTGGCAGCCTAGTGGTTAGGATGTGAGGCTGTCCCTGCTGTGTCCTGCATTCGATCTCTGAACGGGGAACGGAGATCCTGTAAGGTGGCTGGTGTGGTCAAAATATTTATTTTAAATGAAGAAATAAAGTGAATTGCTGGATCAGCTGTTCTGTGGAGCAGCCGTTTTGTGGAAACTCATCCTTCTAGGAAATTTTTCTTTTTGTTGATAACCTCCCATATTTTCTCTTATTCTGAAATTCCTCTCAGTTAAATTGATGTAATAGTAAGGCTAGACTTGGCTATGCTGGGGTAACAAATAAACCCAGGACGTCAGTAGCATAACACATGTTTGTTTCTTACTGGTGCGAAGTCCAGTACAGGTGAGGTAGCAGCTCCATCTAATGACACATGCATGTGAACACATAGGAAACACGTAACGTTTGGGGTTGTTGTGGCACAGGAAATCTGAGGAGATACATTTTCATTTAATTTGTCTGTTTTGAGAATGAGTCTTGAAACTTCAGCCCTGCCCTTTGAATCTAGAACTTTGGTGGTTTCTCATCTTTCTGCCAAGTAATGGATTCTGCTGGATTGGTTGGGGTCAGTAGCCTGTGGCACCCAGTGGAGAAGGGAATCTGGGACCTAGGTGCTCCTGATACAGACATTCAGATGGTTTTAACCGCACTCCTCTCTTCCACCTTCAAAGGTTCTTGGTATCTCAATTTCCTGAACCTTTGTAGGAGATATGGCTTGTTTATTGGCCATTCCACATGGCTGCAGCTTGAGAGAGCAGAGCACACACCTCAGTCACCTGCTGACTTGTCTGTTTGCTTTCTACCTTCAAAAGTTTGATAGATATCTTTCTCTTATTATTCCTGTTCTTAACCCTGTGTAGTTCTGCTTTTGTAAATTTATTACCACTATTTGGCAGGGTTTTGATAGGAAGTAGAAAATAGAGCATGTGTTCAGACCACCATTTCCAAGTGAAAGATTCCACTTCTCTTAATGAACCATCTTAGGTCTCCCCAGATTCTGCCCAGGGCAAGGAGATTTAAAGCAACTTTCCAGGCCAGTATTCTTGGACTCTGCAACTCTCAGGTTTGGACATAAGTTTATTTTGTTTTTTTTTTTCTATTGCAGTGTAAGGAATCAAAAACTTAGCCACTTAAGACCATTGTTTTATTATAATTTCTCTTAATTATGGGGTGGCTGGGCTCAGCTAGATGGTTCTCGTGCAGAGCCTGTCTTGCAGTTGTACTTAGTGGCTGGGTCTGGGACCATCTTGATAGCTTATTTACTTCCTTGTCTGGTGTCTGGGCCAGGAAGACTCAAACACTTGGGGTCTGGAACGGCTCCTTAGATCTCTCTCTCCCTGTGGTATTCCCATGTGTTCTCTCCAGCATGGTGGCTTCAAGGCAGACAGACTTTTTATGTGGTGACATGGGGTTTTAGAGGTGCGTTCCGAGAGACAGCCACCTGGAAGCTCTATCACTTTTCTCAGCAAGTCTTAGAAGAGCCCTTTCCCCTGAACCTCGTGAGCCGACGCAGCCACAAAGGCTCACTCGGTTCCAAGTGGGGTGACATACTTTTCATTGGGGTAGTGTCAGTTTCTGGACCACATGGGAGCTGGGAAATTTATGGCAACCATATTTGGAAAGTAGAGTTAAAAGATTCTCTCTAGCATTGCTACTTAATCTCTAGATGAGAAAAAGTAACTTAGCTCCTTAGATATCCGTGTTCTTACTCATGAATTGTAAATGTGTTAGCTGTTGGTACAGGAATGCTACTGACCATTCCCCTCAAAAATGGTATACAATAATACCCATTTATTTGTTACACATGTGTTTCTAGATATCTGGAGTTCAGTTCATCTAGGCTGGTGTCCAAGCTGCTGGTTGGGTTGAGACTTTTGCAGCATGTGTTTTTCCACTGTCTTAGACAAGCAGCTCCTTGAGGCATATTCTTATGGCTAAAGGGAGGAATTCAAGGGACAAGTGAAAAAGCACAAATACGTTTAAAGCTTCTTTTCCTGTCAAATCAGTTAACACCTCATTGACCACTGAAGTCATATATCCAAGCTCATCATCTGTGGGGGTTGGGGAATATCTTCTTGGTCAACAGGGAAGGAGTGTTTATTTGGGGAATGATGGTCTAATCTATCATATAGATTCTCCCTCTGTTTTTGACTTTGACGTATTATGGAGAGATTTTCTTAGGACAGCAGTTGTTCAGTTGCTAAATTGAGTCTGATTCTTTTAGACCTCATGGACTACAGCACTCCATGCTTCTCTGTCCCCCACCATCTCCTGGAGTTTGCTCGTATTCATGTCCATTGTGTCGGTGATGCTATTTAAATATCTCATCCTCTGTTGCCCAATTTTCCTCCTGCCTTCAGTCTTTTCCAGCATCATGGTCTTTTCCAATGAGTCAGCTCTTTGCATCAGGTGGCTAAAGTTTTGGAGGTTCAGCATCAGTCCTTCCAGTGAATATTCATGGTTGACTTCCTTTTGGATAAACTGGTTTGATCTCCTTCCAGTCCAAGGGACTCTGCAAGAGTCTTCTCCAGTATCACAGTTCGAAAGCAGCAGTTCTTTGGCACTTAGCCTTCTTAATGGACCAACTCTCACATCCCTACATGACTATTGGGAAAACCATATCCCTCACTTATACGGATCTTTGTTGGCAAAATCATGGCTCTGCTTTTTAATATGTTGTTAAGGTTTGTCATAGCTTTCTTTCCAAGAAGCAAGCATCTTTTAATTTCATGGCTGCAGTCACCATCTGCAGTGATTTTTGGAACCCAAGAAGATAAAATCTGTCATTGCTTCCACTTTTTCCCTTTCCATTTGCCATGAAGGTATTGGACGAGATACCATGATCTTACTTTTCTTAATGTTGAGTTTCAAGCCAGCTTTTTCACTGTACTCTTTCATCCTCATCAAGAGGCTCTTTAGTTCCTCTTCATTTTCCCCCATTAGGGTGGTATCATCTGCATATCTGAGGTTGTTGATATTTCTCCCAGCAATCTTGATTTTCACTTGTGATTCATCCAGCCTGGCATTTCACATGGTGAAATGTGAATTTCACATTTCCCTGGTGGCTCAGACAGTAAAAGATCCACCTCCAATGTGGGAGACCTGGGTTTGATCCCTGGTTTGGGAAGATCCCCTGGAGGAGGGCATGGCAGCCCAGTCCAATATTCTTGCCTGGAGAATTCCCATGGATAGAGTAGCCTGGTGGGCAACGTGGGTTGCAAAAAGTCAGACACAACTGAGCAACTGAGCACACACACAGACTCTGCATATAAGTTAAATAAGCAGGATGACAGTATACAGTCTTGATGTACTCCTTTCCCAGTTTTGAACCAGTCCGTTGTTCCATGTTCTAACTGTTGCTTCTTGACCTGCGTACAGGTTTCTCAGGAGACAGGTAAGGTGGTCTGGTACTCCCATCTAATAATTTTCCACAGTTTGTTGTGATCCACACAGTTGCAGGATGTGAGATCTTTTAGCTGTGGCACATGGGATCCAGTTCCTGCCCAGGGATCAACGTTCAGCCCCCTGCATTGAGAGCATGGAGCCCTAGCCACTGGACCACCAGGGAAGCCCCAAAGATTCTTAAATGTAAAACTCTCATTTTGTGTTACCTGTGATGGTGAAATAGTACCAGGTGCAGGAGTGAGATAGTTCTTAATATAAAAATTTGGTTCTAGTCCAAGAAGCCTAGAAGGAAAAAGAAGAGATAAGGACTTCTGTTCTTTGCAAATCTGGAATATAGGATTTGTCTGTCATTATTGTGAATGACCTGTTTGAACACTCAGAATAACACCATAATCTTGGACCCTCCAACAGACGGATTGCAGTTAAACAAAATTCCTCAGACGTTTTTATTCACTTGGGAACCC
The DNA here is from genome assembly GCF_019923935.1 of Bubalus bubalis. Lineage (NCBI taxonomy): Eukaryota > Metazoa > Chordata > Mammalia > Artiodactyla > Bovidae > Bubalus > Bubalus bubalis. Next base: position 2,430,879 of record NC_059174.1, on the reverse strand, counting down.
CAAGGCAGACATAAGGCATTTCCCCTCTTTATCTGAAATTTCTGGCATCAAATTCATATATTCATTTGATCCTTTAGGAGTCAGTTTTATTGAGGGCAGTTTTTCTCAGATTTGAATTTGGACAGGGTTCTCAATCGGGTAACTTCTTTCACTCCTAAATCACTATGTAGCTAGTTTTAAGGAATTTTGTTTCATCTTTGGGTTGTTTTAGGTACAGAACAGGAGCCTTCTTTAGAGTATCCCAATTGTTTATACTGTTGCTTTTCTCCTTGAAATAATGCCAGTGTGTTTCTCCCAGTTACTCCACGTCCCTGTTCCCACTTTAACTTAAGCATGAGCACTAATGTGCACATGAGGTGCAGTGGGAGAGCCCTTCAGTCTTCACCTTGGTGATCTCACGTGGGCTCTGATTCAGGGTGACGGTCATGTGACAGAAGTAATGGAGGGGGTTTGAGAGACAGCAGACTTCCATCTGCTGCTATTTCCTTTTTTGAATTAATAAGGGCTAATGTCTGTCTAGAACTGTTGAAGTAAATTTTAACCATAACGCTCAACAGCCAGAATTTACAGAAAGCCCAGTGATTTTTTCCTTGGTTCTTTATGCCTTTTTTATTAGATTTTGTTTCTCTCCTTTTCTTCCACTTGTAAACTTGGTGTCTTTCCTTGGTACAGGGTGATTAAGGAAGTGGATGCCACATCTAAAGAAGCCAAATCCTTCTTCAAGCAAAATGAGAAAGAAAAACCCCAGTCTGATGTCCCTCCAGCAGCGCCATCGCTTTCTGCCGGGTCAGGGTGAGTAGTCTAGTCTCAGGCCCAGGTGCACCTGGCACGTTGGAGAAGCTGTTTTCACAACAGGGGCGCCTTGCCTGTAGCTCTCATGGCTGCTTTCCTGAGAGCAGGAATTCTGCTGCTGTTCTGTCTTTGCTGAAATACCTGCCAAAATGGAGGATGCAGAGAGCAATACTCGCAGAATGGAGGATGCAGGCTTCTTGTTTGATTCTGCGCAAAGTCCTGGTTTACAGTGTTGGCCACAGAGGTGAACATATAGTAGACTTCACATTTACAAAATGATTTTTGAATGTAAATATCAGCAGTTCATCATAACATGTAATAAAGATTTGAGTTGAATACTTCCTTCCTAAGGATCTCCTAGGAACAAAAAAAGGTCAAGGCTGACTTACAAATAATTTTATTAGCACATTGTCAAGAACTTAACAGTTTTTCTCCCTTCATAGTTTCCATAGTACATGAGTTATTTTGAGCTGAAGATTAGAATTCTTTCCTTGGAAGAAGGAAAAATTTCTTTCTTCTTAATCTGCGTGTAAGAGGTAAAGGTGCCAGTTAAGTGGGAGTCAGGGCACTCGCCTTGAGAGCGGTGAACATGGGCCACTCCTCCCGTCACAGCACTGATCACCTCTGACTCCAGAGCAGAGCTGTCTCTTCTTGAGAGAAGCTATCACCTGTAGTTGATTTGCTGACCTTTCAGTTTTTGCTTTATCCTTTCCCCCTAAAACAGTGAAGTTTTGTTTTGTGCATTTTTTTTTTTCCTGAGGGCTGAGATAAAAATAGGAGGCTCTAAGCTAAAACAACATGCTTTTAGCTTTCTAGTTATTATATTGTCTGAGAGGGGTTCTCTGCAGACCAGTGGCTTTCAGACTTTATTGACTGCCACTCACAATAAGAAATACATCTTACGTTATGACTTAAGTGAAGTGAAAGTTGCTTAGTCGTGTCCGACTCTTTGCAACCCCATGGACTGTAGCCTGCCAGGTTCCTCTGTCCATGGAATTTTCTAGGCCAGATTACTGGAGTGGAATTCTCTTCTACATTCCCTTCTCCAGGGAATCTTCCCAACCCCGGTATCGAACCCAGGTCTCCCTCATTGCAGGCAGGTTCTTTACCGTCTGAGCCACCAAGGAAGCCCTACATTATGACTTAGTCTACCCCTAAATATAGATATGTATGGTGACTTCTATTTTATGTCTGTTATTACGTAATTATTTTGTGTAGTATATGTCTTTTGAAAGAATGTTATGATCCATTCAATCAATTTCACAATCTCTTACAACCTGTATTTAACTAATAGTGCTCTAGACTACATATAGAATTAGCCTTCTGCAGGCTTATCTCTGGGTCAGCAGGCTTGTATCTGGTATTAAACAATGCCTCTTTCATTTATTGAAAGTGTTACTGTGAATGCTACTGTGGATTAAGTGCTGGATAGAAATAAAGTCAGAGTTTCTTCTGCCTTAGATTTCTAGCATAGTTAGTTTCAAGTAGCATAATTTTTATTTCTAGCTTCCTTGGGTGTTTCTTAAAATAGAGATTCTACTTGGAAACAACGTGTTTCAGAAAATATGGTTACCATAGTTCTAAAGATAACCGGAGGAGGGAGAAGGGGCATCTTGGCAAGGTCAGCTTGTTTAAGTCAGAGTCAGTCATGAAAATCTCACTGTATTCTGTATTCATGCCATGCTTTCTTAGAAAGAGCTACTAACCTTCAAAGATAAGAAATCTGCTATGTTTTAGTGGGAACCAGAAGGAAACAGATGGCATCCTCAAACTGGGACACCTCTAGGAGATTTTAGGAACTCACAGTGCAATGAAAGACTGCACAGATAGTGAGAGTGCGGCATCCCTGGGGTTGGCAATAATCAGGCTCCATCGCCACCCCTCGACCTGAGGGGCGCGGCAGGGAGCAGCCTGTGTGGGTGAGGATAAGGAGGACCTCCTGTCAGGAGCTGAGAGCTTCGCTTGAGCGATGGATCATCCAGGGGAATAAATAACCAAATATCCCATTCCTCCCTCCATCCTTTCTCTGCTGGGGACTCCATTGGTCAATGAGGCTCATGAAAGAAAAAATTATGCTCTACTTGTTAAAATGCAAGGAAGATTTATTCAGAATTATTGCAGTAGGTATTAACAACTGTCACAGTAGGGGAGAAAGATCAGGCTTAACTTTTATTTTTTTAATTTTTTTTGGAGTTCAGTTGCTTTACAATGTTGTGTTAATTTCTGCTGTACAGCAAAGTGAATCAGTTATACGTATACATATATCTCCTCTGTTTTGGGTTTACTGCCTATTTAGGTCACCACAGAGCACTGAGTAGAGTGCCTGGTGCTGTAGAGGAGGTTCTCATTATTACCTATTTTATGTATAGTGTCATAGTGTGTATATGGGGGGCTTCCCTGGTGGCTCAGACGGTAAAGCGTCTGCCTGCAATGCGGGAGACCCGGGTTCAGTTCCTGGTGTGTATATGTCAGAGTCCCATTCTCCCAGTTCATCCTGTCCCCGCCTTTACCCCTTGGTATCCTCTACATTTGTTCTCTGCATCTGTGTATCTGTGCTTTGTAAATAAAATCATCTATCCCATTTTTTCAGATTTCACACATATGTGTTAATACACGGTATTTGTTTTTCTGACTTAACTTCATTGTGTATGAGTCTCTAGGTACATAGACATCTCTACACAGGACTCGGCTTCATTTTTCTTTTTCTGCCTGAGTAATGTCCCATTGTATAGATGTGCCCCATTTGCTTTATCCATTCCTCTGTCGACGGACATGCAGGTTGTTTCCATGTCCTGGCTATTGTAAATAATTCCGCAGTGAACACTTGGGGTGCATGTGTCTTTCTGAATTATGGTTTTCTCTGGGTGTATGCTCAATGGGGGGATTGCTGCGTCACACAGTAGGTCTATTTTTAGTCTTTTAAGAAAGCTCTGCTGTTCTCCATAGTGGCTGTATCAGTTTACATTCCTACCAACAGTGCAGGGCAGTTTGCTTTTCTCCACACTTCTGCAGCATTTGTTGTTTGTTGATTTTGTGATGATGACCATTCTGACTCGTGTGTACCTCATAGTTTTCAGGCTTGACTTTGCATGCAGCAAAGAGCTGGGGTTTGTGGCCAGGCAGATGAGGGCTGGGAGGATGGTCTGTGGATGGGCCAGTGCCGAGGGCGACAGCAGCAGCGAGAGGGTTCTGGCTCACTGACCCAACAGGGCTCTTGTTGAAGGCAGGCCAAGGACTTACACGTCAAAGGTGGCAAATGAGGAAACTGTTCAGATACTGAGCGTGATCAGCTGTCAAGGGTGGGTGATGCTGTTTAACCTGATTCAGCAGGATTCTTGCTAAAATTGAGCTCTGCAAGCCCAATGAGGAGGGGGGCCAAGTTGGAGACCTCATGGAGAAGAGGTTTCAAAGGAGCCTAAGATTGGATCAAGTAGAGAGTCTGTTGTTGATACACCCATACAGGACAGCATCTGGGGCAAGGAGCAGTGTGGAGACAGACGCAGAGGCATCCAGACGGGTCAGCCAGTGACGCATCCTTCAGCAGATTAATGAACTCACTCCTTCATAACAGGGTGGAACCTGAGCTTCTTTGAAAGCTATAATGAAACATAACAAGATTACAAGGATATGTCTGACTGAGTAAAAAAGTCCTCACAGTTTGTACATGAAAACAGAGATGCATTTCATTAATGATACGTGGACTTTGAATTTCTCAATAAATCCAGCAGATGACCTTCAAAGTTGACATGATCATTTTTCAGAGATTTATCTCAAAAAATGTCCACAGTGGTCGTTGTGCTTGGGAAAAGACAGGGTCAAAAGGAATTCAGTTGATCTGAGGTGTCTAACATCATTTTATCAGTGCAGACATCAGTATGTGCTGCAGGCTGCACACAAATGGTGTGGAAAGGCTTCAGAAGAGTCTACAGGAGATACCAAATTTATTAAATGAAATTTATTTAATGCAGTAAAATTTTTTTTCAATGTTGGAATTGTTTCAGTTAATAGAGGTTACCCAGCAGAAACACATTGTTTGTTTATTTCTCTCCTCTCTAAACAGATTTAAGCAATACAGGAAAACCAGAGCAGGAGAGTAAAACATCCTGTCCCACATCCTTTGCTAGAATCACAGGAGCAAACGTTTGTAACTGAAAATGCATTTCCTCCACATGTTTAAAATAGTACACTGCTTTGGCTTAAAAATCCAAAGTTTATACTTGGGGATAGAGTAAACCAAACATCCAGTTTTCACTGGAGGCAGGAATCAGAGACGACAGTTAACTCTACAATTGGTAGAAGAAGCTCCACGCTCACCCTGCTGTGTCTGAATTCTCCTAGTCCTGTTACTCTAAGCGCTCTGTCCACTTCTCACCCTCCGCTCCCCTCCAGCCCTGTTGACCAGTTGAATCCAGCTTCTGTCAGCGTTTGTGGGTGTTTGGCTGGTACATTCACTGCTTGTCTTCAACCCAGCATTTACTACTTACTTTATTCCAACAGTGGGCAGCCATTAGTGCCCTTCAAGTTTATGATCCCAGCCAGAGGCATTAACTTGTTTGATTAAGGGCTTACTGTTTTAGATTCCTCTTTATAGACTGAAAATGATCTAAATCAGTAAAACATAAGGGTTCAAAACATCATTTTCCTGTGTAATTTTGTGTTGTCATCTCGATCTGTTGAGGGAAAAAAAAAAGCTTCATTGTTGAGTCTCAGACATCCTGGGTGATATCAGGTTAGCACTGTTCGCCCCAAAAATAGAAGAGAGAGGATTCCTCACAGTGTCACACTGCTGGTTGAAGACCTTTTGGTATTGAGTGTATTTGAGCCATCCATCCCCAGGACCTTTACTTCATACAACAGAATCTGTCTGAGCCGTTGATCTCTCCCAAACTCCTTGGACATGAGTTAATAAAACCTTGTTGACTTTTAAGTTTCAATATATAGTCTTTTGATAGAGATCATTGGGCATTTTACTTCAAGCAATAAAAATCAAACATAGACACAGCACTGGGTTGGAAAAGTTTCTAATTTTTGATCTGAATCTCATTATTGATCTCCAAATTTTGACCTCCAAATTTTTCACAGAAAATATATTTACATCAATAGCAAAAAAAAAAAAAAAAAAAGACAGGCTGTCTCAGAAATCTGACTCCACCTCCAGGTTTGATGCTCTTGTGAAATGCCTGATCAGGTGGCACGCGCCTGTGGGCCTGTGAGTAGGTATACATGATGAGGTTACTGAATGCCAGAGAAGGGCCATTCCCGGAAGAAGAGAATCAGCTTGTTTCAAAAGAATAAATATCATAAGTAAGTGCTTATTGGTAATTATTATAATTAATTATAATCATAATTGTATAATTATACAATTAACTATATTTATAATTTATATCTATTTATAAATATTTTATTGACATAGTTCTAATTTATATATAATTATTATAATTAAGTTCATTTGAAGAAAGTGGGCATTCTAGACATGACCTGTGATATCTTTCATATTCGTTTTTTAGAGAACAAATAGTTTAATAGTTTAAAATTGGATGTACCTTATCTCTCTTTAAAAATAGCTATATTGAACTGTATTTATTTACCAATTAAGTTATGCCATTCTTTAGTTTTTAGCTGCTGCTGCTACTGCTAAATCGCTTCAGTTGTGTCCAACTCTGTGCGACCCCAGAGACGGCAGCCCACCAGGCTCCCCTGTCCCTGGGATTCTCCAGGCAAGAACACTGGAGTGGGTTGCCATTTCCTTCTCCAATGCATGAAAGAGAAAAGTGAAAGTGAAGTCGCTCAGTCGTGTCCGACTCTTAGCGACCCCATGGACTGCAGCCCACCAGGCTCCTCCGTCCATGGATTTTCCAGGCAAGAGTACTGGAGTGGGGTGCCATTGCCTTCTCCGTAGTTTTTAGCACTTCCCCCCAAATGCTGTCTATCTCCATTTTTATACACCTCTCTCTTCCCCACCGCCAGGAAACCACTAATCTATCTCTTTGTCTCAATTTGCCTGTTTGGACATTTCATGTAAATGGAGTCATACAGCATTTCTTGCTTTGTGTCTGGCTTCTTTGACTAACATGATGTGTGTTGGTTTTTTTGGCTGCACTGTGTAGCATGTGGGATCTTAGTTCCCTGACCAGGGATGGAACCCATGCCCCCTGCTTCGGGAGCTCGGAGTCTTAACCGCTGGATCATGAGGGAGGTCCCTAGCGTAATGTTTTTTGGGCCCATTCTTGTGTCTCTACTTCATTCCTTTTTATGACTGAATAATATTCCATCATATGACTGTACCTCTTTCTGTTTATTTATTCATTAGTTGATGGACATAGGATTATTTGCTCTTTTTGACTATTACAAATAATCCTTATCTAAACATTCATGTGCAGGAGATCTGGGTTTGGTCTCTGGGTTGGGAAGATTCCCCTGGAGGAGGGCATGGCAACTCACTCCAGTATTCTTTCCTGGAGAATCCCCATGGACAGAGGAGCCTGGTGGGCTACAGTCCCTGGGGTCACAAAGAGTCAGACACGACTGAGTGACTAAGCACACACAGACATTCATGTACAAGTTTTTGTAGGGATATGTGTATGAACCTGGGTATGAAATTTCTGGGTCATGTGGTAAGTTGGACACAGTTTTGGATAGGACAAGGAGCCATAAGAGGAGAATTCACGTGTTACCGGGAGGTTCCTTTGACCGTGATTTCTTTTAAAGCATGTGTAGTTCTATATATAAGCTCTGCTATAGGAAAAAGAGACTGGTGGAAAGCTGTAATGTCCAGTAACATTATAAAAGAAATGGCTAGATAAAAGGTAAAGCAATTTCCTTTTGTCATAGTTCATGTTGGATGTAAGGAGTGAGGTTAAGACTTTTGGTTTGTTCCCACAGCCAGCTCTAAGCTTTCTACTTAGTGAGATTTCCTGTTTGATGATAATTTGGGGTTTTACTTCAGCTGACTCAGGGCTGGCCCTCCCCTTATTTTATTACTGTTTGTAAATAGATCAGTTTCATGACTTTTCCATTAATGTTTGAATGTAACTTTGTTGCTCTTAGTGGATGTGGTTCTGCCAGTAGGAGGTGTTCAGGAACGTGTGGTGAGAGGGAGATTTTGGTGCCACATGACTTGAGACCGTTGGTACTTAGTGGGTGGGGTTCGGGGGTACTGAATATCCTGCAGTGCTTAGGACAGTTTATGCAGAGAATTTTCTTTTCCAAAATGCCAGTAGTGTCCCCTTTGTGGCATACTGTTTTAGGGAGCTGGGGTCCTTCACTTTCCGGTTTGAGACTCCTCCAGGGTAGACATTCACAAACTGACAGTTGATGAATCAGATCTGTCCTTGGATGTTTTATTTGACCAGTATTTAAAAATCAGGAGAGTTGGCATGACACTTTGGATTATTGGCTTTTCTTCAGAAATAAGTTGTGCCCCTGCCCTCACTCTTTCCTGACAGCGGGAAGGAACTGGAGCAGAGCCGATGGGTTGTGCCCGTTCCCGTTCACGCTCCTCAGTGTTGCTGCCTGCCAGGTCCCTGCGGTCAGGTGATTCTCACATGCTTGAACCCCGTGTTCCTCCTTAATGCTCAAGTTAATTACCTTTTGGAACCAACTTGTTCTCTAGATTAAGTATCAGACTTACTGCCTTCTCAGATTGTAGGTTAAATGTTTATCTGCTTTAAAAGAATAAGTAGTTTCTGTTTATTGATAGTTTACCAGATTTAAGACACAGTCCTAAATGTACATGAATTATTTCATTTACTCCCCATGGACATTTCAAGACACGGGTGCTAACTTTGTGCCCATTTCACAGATCAGGAAACTGAAACTCAGGGAAGTGCTCTTAATTTGTTAAAAGTGCATAGTTGATGGATGGAGAAGCCTGGATTCGAGTCTAGTTCTACTTGAAACCAAAACCTGAACTCTCAGCCACTGTGCCTTACAACCACTCCTTCTTATTTTCCTAATTGACCTTTTTTGTTAAAAGTATCTCTTCAGCTTTATAACTGATGAAGGACCCTTTAAGGCTATTTTATGTTTTGTTATTTTTGAAGGAAGTGAGATGACTATTTAATCCCATTTCCTTTGTAAGCCTTTTCCTCATTAACCATGACTAGTCGGGTTTCCTGTATTATATTTTAATCTCAGCCTTATCTCATGAAATTGAAGGAGCTAACACATTTTAAAAATGAGTTCCAGGTTTGTTTAGAAAGCAAAGATACCTCTTTGCCGACAAAGGTCTGTTTGGTCAAGGCTCTGGTTTTTCCAGTAGTCATGTATGGATGGGATGTGAGAGTTGGACCATAAAGAAGGCTGAGCGCTGAAGAATTGATGCTTTCAAATTGTGACACTGGAGAAGCCTCTTAAGAGTCCCTTGGACAGCAAGGAGATCAAACCAGTCAATCCTAAAGGGTATCAACCCTGAATATTCATTGGAAGGACTGATGCTGAAGCTCCAATACTTTAGGGCTACCTGATGTGAAGAGCCTACTCATTGGAAAAGAGGCTGATTGATGCTAGAAAAGATTGAAGGCAAGAGGAGAAGGGGGCGACAGAGGATGAGATGGTTGGATGACATCACCGACTCAATGGACATGAATTTGAGCAAACTCCAGGAGGTCGTGAAGGACAGGGAAGTCTGGCGTGCCACAGTCCGTGGGGTCGCAAAGAGTCGGATACAACCTGGCGACTAAACAACAGCAGCAGTGGGCTCCTACTGAGGTCTCAATTTTACATTGCGGAAAGCTTATGTGAGGACCCCTCTCCCAGCTTCCAGGGGACCCAAGTAGGAGATATCCTTGTCTGGCTTGTTTTAAGGTCGTTTCTTCTTGCAACCATTTGTTCCAGAGGAGGACTATCTAGAAACAGCTTTTAAGAGGAAATGATTGATTCTATCAGCCTCACTGGTACTGCTTTTACTTTACTTATCAGCTCCAGAATGCTGCTTTTTGTTGGGGCAAGAAAACCCTGTACCGACTTGCACCTACATGTTCTTCAATGGATGCTTATATTCTGCTTCATTTGGTTTTAGCTTATTCTTAAATTTTATTTTAGTTATACTCTACAGTTGTTGCAGGTATAGGGTAAGTGGATTTGAAATTGAAATTAAACAATTCTTTTAAGATTTCCCCATGAATACTTGGAATATTTTGAATTTATTACAGGTGATCTCATCTCATGCACATTCTTGATTTGAAGAGATTGTTCCAGGTCAAGCTAGTAACTGAAAGAATTATGAATGGAGAGATTAATGATATTCCTTTCACCCCACCCTTCACTTTTTTGGGGAGACTTTTTGATATTTGGATCAAGTAATTCATGCATCTAAATGAGAACCCAAACATAGAAACGCTGCAAAGTAAGGAAATTTTTCCTTTGTAGTCACTGGGATGGGATTGAATCCCTACAGCAAATACTATGCCTCTAGGAAATGTCCCTTTTGGTTTTTCAGGTTGCCCAGAGTTGGACAAATTCTAGTGATCTTAGAAAGTCCTATCAAGGAGTTGCTTTATTACACAGAGCAACCTCCTTTTTAAAAACTTTGCCTTTACCCTTGAGTTAAAGTGGCAACAAGTCTAAGAGCCAGGTACCTATATGTGTTATAAATTTTAAAATTTTTATTTTTCTGTATTCCTATACCCTTGATTTTGCCAAATTTCTCTTGGTGTGAAATAGGGAAGGAAGATGCTTTGAGGGCTTCTTGGAGTGTAAGGAAGCATAGAAAGGGTAGGTAGCTGAAGTTATGACTCGTGAAGTTCAGTTGGTGCGATAATAGGAAATTGATTTGGAAAAGATACATAGAGGCCTTCATTAAAGAAGAGAATTGTGATACTGTAGGGACGAAGTGGAAATATTTTGATTGTAACGTGAATTTATTGATTTTAGTTGCTGCTTGTGTTTTAGCTTCTTTCAGTGTACACTAGAGGGCAGAGTTCCCCTGAAAAGATGGTTTGTCTTTGGCAAGATCCCAGGAGAAGAAACATTCCTAAGATCGGGTATATAAGTGTGTACATTTTTCTCTAATGATATGGGATTATTCTCTTGGTATGAAATATTTTTATGTTTTATATATAGTTTCTACATTTTTCTTTTATTAGAGAATTTGTTTTGTTTTAAATTGTACCACTGTGCTTAGAAAGTGGAAAATGATTTTTCCTCTCTTGAGTTCTTTCATTCCCAGTCCCAGAGGCTAATCGTTTTAGCCAGTTATCAGTTATATTCCAATCCTTCCCTATATTATGCTAATATATTAAAATATATATACATTAAAACAAAAATGGACTTACTCTTTCTTCAACTTGTATTTTTAAACAGTCTTATTTTGGGTATCTTTTCAGGTCCAGTATAAATGTCTACACTTCTTTATGCCTGCATGATACTCTGTTGTGTGAATATTATATAATTTGAATAACCAACCATTCCCTTATTGGTGAACTTTTAGTTTTCCAGATTTTGCACTTGTTAATAGTTCTGTAGTAATCCTTGTACATACATTTTTTTTTTTTAATCTTCTCATGCTGTTATTTCTGGAAGACAGATTTCTTATAAGTGGAATTGCTGAGTCAAATGTATGCACCTTAAATCCTAATAGATGCTGCCAAATAGGCAACAAGAGTTTGAAATCTCCAGTGTTATGTGAGTTGGAGGGCGCATTTCTGCACATCATTACTTTACTAGTATCCAAAGGTTTCTCCACAATCAGGTTAACTGATTCCTCTTAACCTACTGGTTTGTGTTGTGGCTTAAAATTCCCCCTCCTTTGAAAACTTTTATCAGAAACAGACTTTTTTTTTTTCTTCCAAGAATTAAACTAGTGCTACATTTTGGTGCATTTTTCAAATATTAGAAAAAGAATAAATTAAGATTTTGGTATCACCTATAGATTGTCTCCATGTCATATCAGATCATCAAAGTTAATTAATTCTCAGTCATTTAAGAGTTCAGATAAAAATCTGAGTTTTATGAACATTGAGAGCAATTGTGAGCCAGTTTAGGGACTGTAGTATATTATAGATTCTTTAAAATGCTATGTGTTACTTCTCTCTTTATGTCCTTAGTGGTGGAAGTCACTATTCCCAAATGTTTTCATGTCAGTGAAGAATGTCATTTGTCCTAAGCTTAGCAGCCAGTGGTTCTTACATTCTGATCATGTTCTGATACAGGCATCTTTCTACTGTTTTGTGGGAGGTTATGATTATATAGCGGAAAGGCAATGGCAATCCACTCCAGTACTCTTGCCTGGAAAACCCCATGGACGGAGGAGTCTGGAGGGCTGCAGTCCATGGGGTCGCTGAGGGTCGGACACAACTAAGCGACTTCACTTTCACTTTTCACTGTCATGCATTGGAGAAGGAAATGGCAGCCCACTCCAGTGTTCTTGCCTGGAGAATCCCAGGGATGGGGGAGCCTGGTGGGCTGCCGTCTCTGGGGTCGCACAGAGTCGGAGACTACTGAAGTGACTTAGCAGTATGATTATATAGAAAGATTCATATTTGATAAATATTTTTATTTGGATTGGGGAGTTTTTCTTATGGGAGAGGCTGAGTGAGTAGCTTTGTTCTCGTTATTTTGGTCAGGGATTGAAAATCAGGCTGATGTGAGGTCCAGCACTGAACTGTAGTCAGTTACTAGCCCTGGATTCTTGCCAAAACCCTGTTATCCGAGGGAACCTATGATAAATGTCATTCAAAATAATTTAAAATTTCTAACCTAGGCTAATATTTCTGTATCATTAAGAAAATGGGAGATTCTGAATAAATGTTAATCTTTGGATATATTAATAGTAATTCTGGATGCTTATGACCATAAAAAAAATGTCACAGCCTTTTGAAAGTTAGACTTCCCTTGAATTTGAAACGCTTGCCATTTAATAGCTGCTTATTTGAGAATAAGCAAGAGCAATCCACGCTTTGCATTGGCTTTTGCTTTAAACTGGGATCATTTAGCCCCAGATGCTTGCGAGATGGTGACCTGTAGGAGGTAGGAACCAAAAGAGAAGAGTTTCTCTATAGTCAGAGTGTGACACGTCTTATTTGAAGTGAGAATTAGAAAGACCCAAAGGATCCCATGTATAAAACACTCTTGATCTTGAACTCTTGTCTCATGTAACTAGTTTCAAAGAAAAGATTTGAAGGAGTTTCCTTTAGAGCATTAACCACAAGCATCATGTCTGCTTCCCAGCTGTGTTTCTGTATATGCTGTGGGTTAATGAAATCCTAGTTTTTGAAAGCATTTCAGAAAGTCATTCCAATTAAGTTTACGTTGGACCTATCTGGACCTCAATTTCTCAGTCTTGCTGTGATGAAGCCAACTTTCTTATTGGGCTAACTTAGACAATCAGCTATGTGTTTTACAGTATCATAGAAGAATGAGCCAGGTAGAATTTCAGCACAAAGGCTTAGCTTTTGAAGTATCTATCTTTATGAAACTGGAGTTATATATGTATTTTTTAAAGCTCCTTTGAAATAGGACTTTGGTCAGCACCAAAATGAAAGTGAAGGATCAGTGCTTCTCAGATGTAGTAGGAAAAGTTTGGATAAAGGCTTCTGTTTTCCGTACATTTATCAATCCCTGGGGGAATTGATTGGCAATGGAAAATGGAACACATCTCCTTTCTCCCAGTGTGGTGTGTCTTCTACTTACAATACAGTATCTCAGGACGCCCCTTCCTGATAAGACTGACATACCTCAGAGCTTCCCACTGCCGCCTCTTCTGTGTGTGTAGCGCGTCCGCAGGGTTCAAAGGCCTCTTCTTCTGACCATCTCTTCAGTGCTGGTAGTTCGCTGTCTGTCCAATACTGCTTTTCTCCTGAGCTCCAGACCCATGTTTCTCATTGCTTGCTACAAGTTTATTCTGAATCCTCTTGACACTACAGTGGTCCAACATTTAATTCATTTTCTCTAAATTTTTCCATTTTACAGTACTGGAGAAATGGAGCCTGGGAAGCTAAGTAGCTTCTCAGGGAGAACTTCTAAACTAAAGCTTCTTTCTAATCAATTTTTCCTACCTGCTTGTCTGTCTCTGGAGAAAGAATATACCACCACTATTTCCTAAATCATTCATCCCAGCCTCAGTGCTGTCTTCAATTCTTTCCTTTCTTTTTCCTATCCTCCCCCTGCTCCCAACTGCCCAATCCATTCAGTTCAGTTCAGTTCAGTCGCTCAGTCGTGTCCGACTCTTTGCAACCCCATGAATCGCAGCACACCAGGCCTCCCTGTCCATCACCAACTCCCAGAGTTCACTCAGACTCACGTCCATCGAGTCAGTGATGCCATCCAGCCATCTCATCCTCTGTCGTCCCCTTCTCCTCCTCCCCCCAATCCCTCCCAGCATCAGAGCCTTTTCCAATGAGTCACCTCTTCGCATGAGGTGGCCAAAGTACTGGAGTTTCAGCTTTAGCATCATTCCTTCCAAAGAAATCCCAGGGCTGATCTCCTTCAGAATGGACTGGTTGGATCTCCTTGCAGTCCAAGGGACTCTCAAGAGTCTTCTCCAACACCACAGTTCAAAAGCATCAATTCTTCGGCACTCAGCTTTCTTCACAGTCCAACTCTCACATCCATACATGACCACTGAAAAAACCATAGCCTTGACTAGACGGACCTTTGTTGGCAAGTAATGTCTCTGCTTTTCAATATGCTATCTAGGTTGGTCATAACTTTCCATTAAGTCCTTTTAAATTCCACCTTCAGAATTCTCTGAATATTCATTTATATTCTTTCCCTCTCTCTCTTCGTGCCTTCTGTCTATATTTCATCTTCACTGACATTGCCTCTTTTCTGGGTCTTTCTTTCTTCATCATCTGTCTTGTAACTGAAATATTTTCTAAAGTTTTTGAATAGCTTGGATTATTATAATTGGTTCCTAAGTTTACTTAAGAGACTGCAGTCTCTCTTCCTGTATCCACCCTGGATACCATTGCTGGAATAAGAGATTTTGGGCAATGGTTCAGTTTAGATCCTATCACTTGCTCAAAAATTTGATTCTTTTTGCCTACTATTCGGTTCAAATTCTTTAGCCTAATATTAGTGAACAATGGATTTTAGTTCCAGCAAACCACACGTTTTTCTGTTACTCTTTGACAGCCAGAGACGGGTCCTTCCCTTTGCCCCATATTTTCCTCCATCAGCTTATTCAGACTCCCTGTCTCCACCCCGGGTGCTCTCATCTCTTCCCATCTGTGGGAATCCTGCCCATTTTTTAAGCCCAGCTCTGCCCTCTCACACTCTGTCCTGATGCAGATCCTCTCTCTTTGTACTCCTGTCCCACTGATGGCCCTTTAAATATTTGACCATGAAGTATAGTTATTTTATTCTTTCTTATTCATGCCTTGAAGAGAATAAAACTCTTAAGATCTTTTCTTTGACGTTGAATTTCTGCAGTTCAATACTGTGTGAATGGTACAGATTTAATTTTGCTTCTTAAATCTGAAAATTCATGCCTTTTGAAAGTTCTGAAAATTTCTCAGGCATTGTCTCTTTGAATATTGTCTGTTTGCATTTTATCATCACTGTTTAGAATACCTATATGTCAGGTCTTTTCATTTTGTCCTCCACATCGCTTCACTTCTCTAGTATTTTTCACCTCGCTGTATCTCTGAGTTGCCTTTTGGCTGTTTCCGGTGTCCCAGTTCTTTACTTTTTCTTCAGCTATGTCTAAGCTGTTTTAACTTGTTCACTGAGTTTCATTTCAATAAGTATGTTTTCTTTTTATTTTTAGAATTTTTATTTGATTTGTTTGCAAATCTGCTTGTTTTTTTTTTCTCACAGGATCATGTGGTTTTGAGGTTTTCTTTTACATTCATCATCATTTTATGAGTGCTTCCTTTATAGTTTCTGTCTGATTGTTCTTTTATCAGAAGTTCTTAGAGTTCTAAAGCTGTCTTTATTTCATTTGTAGTCTCTTATAGTGGGTTATGGCCCTTTGTGTTTAGTATTCTTTATCATCTTTACTAAGGTTTTATCTGTGGCATGATTTCATATGGCCTAGTGAAATTATATTTCTCTAAAGTGAGATGAATTCTCCACTCGGTGCCCTGGCTTTTTATGTTTTCTTTTTTTCTTTTTTTGCTTTGAAGTTTCTGGAACACTCAGCTATCATAACTGAATAATTATGAATCCTAATTATCACAGGCCAGGGTTCCAGTTCTCAGGAGATACTCTGCCCCACCCCCCCACTCCTCCCCCCCGCCCCACCTTTTCCCTACTGTCCAAGCAGAGAGAAGCTTTCTTGTTTGCTCTGTAGGCTGTTAGGTGAACTTTTCCTAGTCTGTCCTTTCCCTGAGGATACACAGTTTCTGTTTTATTTGAGACTTTAGTTCTAGCCTTCCACCTTTTATAAGTTGGAGACTAGTCCTGTTATCATGTGGATAGCAAAACCCAGGGCGGAAGTTATTGAAACTCCTTCCCCACCGCATTCAGCTCCTGTAGCCACTGGATCAGCTCATATTCTGCCACTGTGGTTTCAGTTCCTTCCTTGATCCTGGCACCCTGGATGTTTCCCTTTTCTCTCGCCCGGGTTTAACTATGCATTTAAAATAATGTTTGGTCTTTTGGTATATTTAAATCTAGTGTTTCTAGGTCTTCATTGGAGATTGTTTAGGTTACATTAAACATTCATCTTGCCTGAACTGGAAGTTCATTGTGAGAAGTCGCTCAGTCGTGTCCGACTCTTTGCAACCCCATGGACTGTAGCCTATCAGGGTCCTCTGTCAGGATTCTCCAGGCAAGAATACTGGAGTGGGTTGCCATTTCCTTCTCCAGGGGATCTTCCCAACCCAGGGATCGAACTCGGGTCTCCCACATTGCAGGCGGACACTTTACCACCTGAGCCACCAGGGAAGCCCCTCTTTAAGGGCAGATATGTATTGCTTTTTTTAAAAGATGTTTCCCTGCAGCTAGTAGGAAGTTGGTCATTACAATTGGCGAATTTGAAGTTACTCAAAGGAAATACTTCTGACTACACTGAGCATAGGAAGAAATACCCAGTAACCTATTAAAAAAAAAAGTTGGGGGGCGGCATCTGGAGGCATTCAGGATGGTGCAGCGTCTGACGTACCGTCGTAGGCTGTCCTACAATACAGCCTCTACAAAACCAGGCCGTCCCGAGCCCCTGGTAATAGAATTGTTTACCTTTATACCAAGAAGGTTGGGAAAGCACCAAAATCTGCATGTGGTGTGTACCCAGGCCGACTTAGAGGCGTTCGTGCTGTGAGACCAAAAGTTCTCATGAGGTTGTCTAAAACGAAGAAACATGTCAGCCGAGCCTGTGGTGGTTCCATGTGTGCTAAATGTGTCCGCGACAGGATCAAGCGCGCTTTCCTTATTGAAGAGCAGAAGATCGTTGTGAAAGTATTGAAAGCACAAGCACAGAGTCAGAAAGCTAAATAAAAAATGAACCATTTTTGAGTAATAAAAAAAAAAAATACCCAGTAACCTTTAAAAACACATTTGATGACTTTCTTTCATATCATATATAAACTGATTCTTCTATTCAAACCCTATTGATTTTTACCATTAAAATACTGTATATCTTAAATGTCTGTTGTTTTTCTTCCCTCTTTTGAGCTATTTACATTGCTCCCTTTGTTGGTTTTCCTTGTTCTCTTCAGAAACAAAATATCTGGGAATATTTTTTGTTACATTTTCTAAAGCATCCATGAATTTTCCTCATACTCATATTAGTCTTATTTGTTGCCTTCCCCCGCCCCGCCCCCAGCTCCATCTTAATGTCTGTTTTGAAAATCTTTACCACCAGGTATTGTGGAGCTTCTTTTTGTCTGTCTGGTGCCTCACCCCCTCAGAAATCTTCAAGAAATTTCATAAATGCCACACTTCATGGGAGGCAAGGAGCCGAATATTCAAAACCATTGATTTCCCAGTGTTCTTTGTAGCTAGTTTTCCGTCAGGAACCTGGGCTGCTTGAGTCAGATACCTGCCCAGGATTTTCAGTCCAGCCTAGTGAGGCAGAGGCAGCGAACTCGGAAGATCTTCCCGGGCCCACGTAGGGGCAGCAGCTGCAGTGTGTGTGGGACCCCAGACAGCAGCACCGTCAGTCTAGGTCTGTGGTGTGATTTGGGGGCATTGTTTCCAGCTTCTGAACTTGCTTCTTAAATCCTGGATTTTGATGAGTAACCCAATACCTTTTTTTTTAATTATACTTTCTATTTTGAGAGATTGTAGACTCACATGCAGTTTGTAAAATAACAGCTTTCTTGAATCCTTGATCCAGCATCCCTCTATTGTAACATCTTACAGTATCACAAATAAAGTGCTACAGATAGTCATGTACAGGTTTTGTATGGTTGTTAAGTGTGTGTATTTGTGGGGTGTTTTGTTTTGTTTCTGTCGCGCCACGTGTCTTGCTGGCTTTTAGATCCCTGAGCAGGGACTGAACCCGGACTACAGCAGTGCAGGTGCTGAGTCCTAACCCTGAACTGCCAGGGAGTTCACATAAGTGTGTTATTTTTGTGTGAACAAGTTTTCTATTGCTACTATAACAAATTACCATAAATGCAGCTACTTACAAAGCACAAATTTATTGTCTTACAATTTTGTAGACTAGAAGCCAAACACCATGGTTTCACCATGCTAAAATCAAAGCGGATCTGTGTTCCTAGTGATTGTAGGACTACTAAGGGCTTCATTTTCTTGCTCTCAGCTGTGGGCCTTCCCAGCTTCCAGAGACCACCCACTTTCCTTGACTCGTGGCCCGCTTCTGTTTTCAAAGCCAGCAGCAGCTGGTTGATTCTCTCTCAAGCTAAGAATGTCTGTTCCTCCTTTCATCTCATCTCTAACCTAGCTGGGAAAGGTTCTCTGCTTGTGAGGATTTCTTTGATTAGATTGGGCCCACACTGATAATCAAGGATTATCTCCACTGTCTCAAGGACCATACCCTTAATTACATCTGCAGAGTCCCTTTTGCCATGGAACTGTAAGGTAACTAAATCAGATCCCAGGAGCGTAGGGAGTGAATATCCTTCAGGGAGAGGGGTCCTTTTTCTTCTCAACACATATAAAATTTCATTTCTCAGAGGTAAATGCTCTGAGAGGGAGTCAATTACTGAGTCATGGTAGTTGAGAGTGAAACTACCATATAAGTAGGAGAGTGAAAAAGTTGGTTTTTAAAGCTCAACATTCAGAAAATGAAGTCATGGCGTCCAGTCCCATCACTTACTGGCAAATAGATGGGGAAACAATGGAAACAGTGACAGACTTTTATTTTCTTATTTCATTGGGAGGACTGATGCTGAAGCTCCAATCCTTTAGCCACCTGATGTGAATAACTGACTCATTGGAAAAGACCCTGATTCTGGGAAAGATTGAGGGCAGGAGGAGAAGGGGACAATAGAGGATGAGATGGCTGGATGGCATCACCGTCTCAATGGACATGAGTTTGAGTGAACTCCGGGAGTTAGTGATAGACAGGGAGGCCTGGTGCACTGCAGTCCATGGGGTCACAAAGAATCGGACGTGACTGAGCGACTGAACTGAACTGATGGTCGTTGAATGTATACTTTTATAAGAAACTGTCCAACTTTTCCAAAGGGGCTGCACCATTTTACACTTCCACCAGTAGTGTGTAAGGGATTCAGTTTCTCTGCATTCTTATCAACATTTGGCATGGCCATTATTGTTTATTTTAGCCACTCCAGTAGGTGTGAAGTGATGCTTCATTATGATTTTAATTTATATTTCTCTAATGGCATATAAATACATTTCCCTAAGGTGTTAAATACTTTTTCATGTGCTCTTTTGCCATCTATATATCCTCTGGTGAAATGACTGTTCTTGTCTTTTGCCCATTTTCTAACTGGATTGTTGAACTTCTTACTGCTGAGTTTTAAGAGTTGTCTATAAATTCTAGATATTTGTCCTTTATCAGATACTAAGTTTGCAGATCCTTTCTTCCAATGTATAGCTGTCTTATCCTTTTAAGAAGATTTTCACAGGGCATATGTTTGTGATTTTGATGAAGTCCAATTTATCAGTTTTTCCTTTTATGGATTTTCCTTGAGGTGTCAGGTCCAAGAACGCTTTGCCTAGCCCTAGATCCCACAGATTTTTCTTTGATTTTTTTTATTTTATTTTATGTTTTACATTTAACTTCATGCACTGGTTTTGAGTTATTTTTTGCATGAGGCATGTGATTTAGGTCAAGGTTGATTTTTTAAATTTTTGTTTCATTTTATTTATTTTTTTGCCTGTGCCATCCTCTTTGGGGCAACATTTGTTGAAATTACTTTTGCCCTTTTGTCAAAAATTACTTTGAATTACTTTTGCCCTTTTGTCAAAAATTAATTCGGCTGATTTCTGTTTCTGGGTTCTCTGTTCCATTGACATGTGTCTATCCCACAATCTTGATTACTGATCTATAAAATAAATTTTGAAATCTGGTCATCTAATTCCTTCCACTTCATTATTTCATTTCAGAAGTATTTTTTAAAAACTCTTCTAGTTCTTTTGCCTTTCCAAATAAGTTTTGAAATAATTTTGTCAGTGTCTAGAAAAACTCTGGGATTTTGATAGGAATTCCTGTCAAACCTTGTTAAACCTTGTTATGGACTGAATTGTGTTCCTCCCTCCCCTCTTAAAAACTTGTATTTTGAAGCTTTAACCCCCAGTGTGACTGTGTTTTGGGATAAGGTATTAAAGTAAATAATGTTAAATGAGGTTATAAGGGTGGGTGCTCATCCCATAGGATCAGTCTCCTTATAAGAAGAGGAAGAGACACCAGACCTCTCTCTGCAAATATTAACAGAGAAGGGGTCATGTGAAGACACAGCAAGAAGGTATTTGTTTGCCAACCAGAGAGGTCTTACCTTGATCTTGGATTTCCAGCCTCCAGAACTGTGCTGCCGCTGCTGCTAAGTCGCTTCAGTCGTGTCTGACTCCGTGCGACCCCAGAGACGGCAGCCCACCAGGCTCCCCTGTCCCTGGGATTCTCCAGGCAAGAACACTGGAGTGGGTTGCCATTTCCTTCTCCAGTGCATAAAAGTGAAAAGGGAAAGTGAAGTCGCTCAGTCATGTCTGACTCTTAGCGACCCCATGGGCTGCAGCCTACCAGGCTCCTCTGTCCATGGGATTTTCCAGGCAAGAGTACTGGAGTGGGGTGCCATTGCCTTCTCTGTCCAAAACTGTGAGGAAATGCATTTCTGTTATTTAAGCCACTAGTCTATGGTATGCTGCTATGGGGCAGCCCAAGCAGACTAATATAAACCTCTAAGTCAGTCCAGAGGGTATTGATATCTTTATTATATTGAGTCTTTCAATCCATGAACTTTGTATGTGTCTCCATTTATTTTTATTACCATTTTGCAGTTTTAAACATATAAGTCCTATATATATAATTTGTTGGAGTTATGCCTAATATTTTGTTTTCTTTTGAATGATTGTAAATGGCATTGTATTTTTAAATTAATCTTTGTCTTCATTAACATTTTTCTATTCTATAGTCTATTTTGTCAGATATCAGTATAGCCACCCCAGCTCTCTCTCTTTTTTAAAACTGACTTTATTTTATTTTTTTTTAATTTGTTTGCATCACACGGGTTGCAGCATCTTAGTTCCCCCAACCAGGGGTTGAACCTGTGCCTTTGGCAGTGAAACTGCAGAGTCCTAACCACTGGACTGCCAGGGTTTCCCTCTTATTGTATTTTTAATTTTAATGTTGACATGTTCATTGCTAGTATATGGAAATATAATTGATTTTTGTGTGTTTATCTTATACCCTGCAACCTGACTTAACTCACATATTCTAGGACTTTAAAAAATAGACTCCTTGGGATTTTTACATAGTTAATCTTGCAAAAGAAAGTGGAGTCACTCAGTTGTGTCCAACTCTTTGCGACCCCATGGACTGTAGCCTACCAGGCTCTTCTGTCCATGGGATTCTCCAGGCAATAGTTCTGAAGTGGATTGCCATTTCCTTCTCCAGGGGTCTTCCCAACCCAGGGATCGAACCCGGGTCTCCCCCATTGTAGACAGACGCTTTACCGTCTAAGCCACTAGGGAAGCCAATCTTGCAAATAGGGACAATTTTATCCCTTGTTCTGTCTCTCTTCCTTTTTCCTTTTCTTGCCTTAGTGCTCTGGCACAGACACGGCACTGTATTGAATAAGAGCAGTGAGAGCAGATATCCTTGCTTTGTTCCCAGTCTTAGGGAGAAACAGTACATTTCACTACAATGTATAAGCTTTACATGTAAAATCTGTACACTGTAATGTAAAAAGCCATAGGCTTTTTGTATTGTAGATGCTTTTAATCAAGTTGAATAAGTACCCCCTCTATTGCTGATTTTTTTTAGGATTTTTATTATAAGTAGGTGTTAAATTTTGTCAGTTGCTTTTTTTGTATAGATTGATATAGTCAAGTGATTTATTTTCCTTTAGCCTGTTAATATGATGGATTATGTTGATTTTTTTTTTTGAGCATTGCTGTGATGCAGTTGACATACTGTATAATTCAGCTGTTTAAAGTGTACACATCTGTGGTTTTTAGTAAGTCACAGAGTTTTGCATCTCCCCCACAAGAACTCCTGCACGCATTAGCTGTCACTCCCCATCTCCTCCCACCCCGCCTGTTCCTTTCACTTCAACCGAGGTGGCCACCAGTCTGTTTCTTTCTCTACGGGTTTGCCTATTCTGAACATTTCATATAAATGGAATGGATAATACATGATCTTTTGTCTCTGGCTTTTTCAGTTAGCATAATATTTTTAAGGTTCATTCATATTGTAGCATATTTCATTTCTTCTTGTTGCTGTGTGTGTGCTTGGTCACTCAGTCGTGTCTGACTCTTTGCGACTCCATGGATTGTAGCCCACCAGACTCCTCTGCCATGGGGATTCTGCAGGCCAGAATACTGGAGTGGGTTGCCATGCTCTCCTCCAGGGTATCTTCCCATCCCAGGGATGAAACCCAGGTCTCCTGCATTGCAGGTGGATTCTTTACCATCTGAGCCACCAGGGAAGCCATGTAATAGTCCATTGTATGGCTCTCCGTTATCAGTTGATGGACATTCAAGTCAGTTTCCATTTTTTGGCTATTATGAATAAGGCTGTAAGTATTTGTATACAAGATTTTCTGTGGACATGTGTTTTCATTTCTCTTGGAGTGGACGGGAGTGGGGTCATATGGTAACTGTGTTTAACTATTTGAGCAGCTTGCAGACTGTTTTCCAAAGAAACATTTCCACAAACGTTCTACTTTTCCTCATCCTCATCAGTACTGTTATTATCCTTCTTTTTGGTTATAACTATCTTTGGGGGTTCATGCCATCTTACTGTAATCTTGATTTGGAATTCCCTGGTGGCTTATGATATTGATCATCTTCATGTGCTTATTAGCCATTTGTATATCTTTTTTGGAGAAGAGTCTATTCAGATCTGCTCCTCATTTTTAATTGGGTTGTCTTTTTGTTATTGAGTTGTAAAAGTTCTTTATACATTCTGAATACATGTCCCCTGCAGTAGAAGTGCAGTCTTCACCACAGGACTGCCAGGAAAGTCCCCTTCACCTCGTCTAAATTTATTGACATTAGTTTTATGACCCTGGATGTGGTCTAGCTTGGTATTTGTTCTGTGAATGCTTCAAAGCCTAAATTCCTTTTCTGTGTAAATCAGCCAGAGGCAGTGTCTGTGTCTATCTAGAAACTTGAACTAATACTTGCTTCCCACTGCATCTGTTAATAGCCTTTATTGCAACACTTGCTGTACTGTCCTGTCAGTTTACATGTTGGTCTGTGAACCTGAGGATGTAGGTTTTGTGTCTTTTTTTTTTTTTTTCTTTAATACCCATTCTGGTACGTGGAAAATAATTTATAGGCATTTCTTGGATGAATGAATAAATAGATTTTATTAATGATCACCATTTTTTAAAAGTCTTACGTAAACTCAGATCAAAGGAGATTTCATTTTTTTTGCTTATATGTATTCTCCTATCAGTCTTACTCTTAAAAGCAGAATGTTTTTGGTTCCACAGCTTGTGTTCAGCAAGTGATTGACCCCTGAAACAAACTGTAATGTCTATTTATGTAATTAGAATGACATTTCATTTCAGCTTGATCATGTAGTATTTCAAGCATAGACATGTGGGAAGTTCCTTACTCATTCCACAAGACTTATTTCACAACTCCTGCTATTTCCTTTATTACAGGTTGACTTGTCCTCTTGTAAAAGTGTTGCTTCCATAACAAGACATTTCACAATACACATCCTTGTACAGTGAACAAAAGCTCTGATATGTACCTAGAAGCCTTGTTTTCTAGTCAGGAAGCACATGGTATTCCCTCAGCCTTTCCTGCACTTAACTTTGAGTTTCCTTATGGATAACTGTTTGGTTGTTTTCTCCATTCAGTGTAGGTACTGGGTAGCTCAGACAGGAAAGAATCTGCTTGCAGTGCAGGAGACCCAGGTTCAATTCCTGGGTCAGGAAAATCCCCTGGAAAAGGAAATGGCAACCTATTCCAGTATTCTTGCCTGGGAAATCCCATGGACCAAGGTGCTGACCTACAGTCCAAGGGGTCAGAAAGAGTTGGACACGACTGAGCAACTAACACTTTCACTTTCCCTGGGTTAAAATGTACGGAAAGGATTTTATTGTATACTGTGCACTGTTACTGTTAAAGCGTTCAGGCTGTTGCTGGTGACTGCCATCTAAGTTGTGTGTACAGGGACCCGAGCTACACACTCTGCCACTTGGCATGATACCCTATTTATTGCTCAAGCAATTTGGGGTGACTTCCTCTCTGTTGCTTTGGGGATTTTCTAACAGTTTTTACTGCAAGAAAAAAAAAAAAATAGAACTGAATGAACTGGGGATGGCCAGTGGGAAAAGACTTCTTGAATGATTTCTCTGACTTTCAGTTAAGAGCACATTTAATGGGTTCATGTTTTTCCTCCTTTGAAACTAAATTGACTAGATGGTACTTGAACACAGGAAGATCTTTCTGTATCTTCTCTCATACTTAGTTTCTTCTCTTCTCTGCCATCTTTTTTTCTTTTTTTGTTATTTCAGCTAGATGCCTTGTTAATAGCTATATATTGAGAATATGCAAGAAAGGGGTGAGATATAAATAAGGCAAGATTGTAGAGATAAGGATATCATTTTAGTTGCGGTTAGTATCCTTTCATCACATTTCAGGTGAACTCAAGTTAAGAATGGTGGAGAGCATTTTAGTGACAATCCCCATATTCTAAGCTTCGTTATTTTCTGAGTCTTCATCTATTCAGAAGATGTATTAAACAGCATCAGTTGAGTGCTTTTTGGTTCCCCACAGAATTTGACTTTCTTAACAGAATATAGGATAGTTATCATAGGAGCCTCAGTGTTCAATTCAGCGTGTTACAGCAGTTGTATATATCCAGGTAGCCCCTCCTGAAATGAGGTCTGCGTGGTGTAACTCCATCTCCCCAGAAAGCTTCCTCATGCCTTTTCTCAGGTGGTTCTCTTCCCCGCTCCCCTCACACCTTCTGCCCCAGGCAACCACTCATTTTTATTACGATATATTAGTTTTCCTATTCCAAAATTTGATGTATATCAGTCATATGTTGTGTAACTCTTTTGTTTGTGGCTTTTTTTACTCAGCATGTTTTTTAGACTCACCCATGTTGCTGCTGCTGCTGCTAAGTCGCTTCAGTCGTGTCTGACTCTGTGCGACCCCACACACGGCAGCCCACCAGGCTCCCCTGTCCTTGGGATCCTCCAGGCAAGAACACTGGAGTGGGATTGCCATTTCCTTCTCCATGGATGAAAGTGAAAAGTGAAAATGAAGTCGCTCAGTTGTGTCCGACTCTTAGCGACCCCATGGACTGCAGCCTACCAGGCTCCTCTGTCCATGGGATTTTCCAAGCAAGAGTACTGGAGTGGGGTGCCACTGCCTTCTTCACCCATGTTACTGTGTCATATTCATTTATTTCCATTGTATGAGAATATGCCAGTTTATCCATTCTGTTAATGGGCGTCTGGGTTATTTCCAAATCTTTTTGAAGACATATGTTTTTATTTCTCTTGGGTAAATAAATACCAGGGAATAGGATTGCTAGGTCATAGGATAGGTGTGTATTTAATGTGAAAAACAGATTGCCAAACAGTTCTCCAAAGTGAGTGCGTTATTTTATATTCTTGCCTGCGTGTGTGAGAGAATTCCACTTGGTCCATATTCTGGTCCACGTTTGGTTTTGTCAGTCTTTTTTATTTTGGTGGGTGTGGGTTTTCATTTGCATTGCTCTGAAAACTAATAATAATGACATCTTATCATGTGCTTATTGGCCATTTGTATGTCTTCTTTTGTGAAATGTGTCCTCCAGTCTCATTTTTTATCAGTTGTTCATGAGTTTGTTGAATTGTAGGAATTCTTAATATATTCTGGATGTGTGTACTTTATCAGATATAAATGCTATTACTGAGTATTTCTTTTTTTTTTAGCTCACAATTATATTTATTTGTTATTTTTGGTTAGACTGGGTTTTTGTTGCTGTGAGTGGGCTTTCTCTAGGTGCAGAGAGTGGGGGCTTTCTCAGGTGCAGACAGTGGGGTCTGCTCTCTAGGTGCACACAGTGGGGGCTTTCTCTAGGTGCAGACAGTGGGTGCTGCTCTCTAGGTGCAGACAGTGGGCGCTGCTCTCTAGGTGCAGAGGTGGGGGCTTTCTCAGGTGCAGACAGTGGGGTCTGCTCTCTAGGTGCACACAGTGGGGGCTTTCTCAGGTGCAGACAGTGGGGGCTTTCTCAGGTGCAGACAGTGGGCACTGCTCTCTAGATTCAGACAGTGGGGGCTTTCTCTAGGTGCAGACAGTGGGCGCTGCTCTCCAGGTGCAGACAGTGGGCGCTGCTCTCTAGGTGCAGACAGTGGGCGCTGCTCTCTAGGTGCAGACAGTGGGCGCTGCTCTCTAGGTGCAGAGGTGGGGGCTTTCTCAGGTGCAGACAGTGGGGTCTGCTCTCTAGGTGCGCACAGTGGGGGCTTTCTCTAGGTGCAGACAGTGGGATCTGCTTTCTAGGTGCACACAGTGGGGACTTTCTCTAGGTGCAGACAGTGGGTGCTGCTCTCTAGGTGCGGACAGTGGGGGCTTTCTCTAGGTGCGGACAGTGGGGGCTGCTCTCCAGGTGCAGACAGTGGGCGCTGCTCTCTAGGTGCAGACAGTGGGGGCTTTCTCAGGTGCAGACAGTGGGGGCTGCCCTATAGGTGCGTACAGTGGGGGCTGCTCTCTAGGTGTGGACAGTGGGCGCTGCTCTCTATGTGCAGACAGTGGGGCTGCTCTCTAGGTGCGGGTCTCAGGCTTCTCTTGGCAGCAGCTCTTCTTGTAAGCACAGGCTCCAGTGCATGAAGGCTTTGGTAGTTGGGGTACATGGGCTTATTTGCTCCACAATTTGTGGAATCTTCTCCAACCAGGGACTGAACCTGTGTCCCTTCATTGGCAGGTGGATTCTTTACCACTTGGCCATTATGGTGTGTGGTTTGTTCTTTTTTTATTCATTTATTTATTTTTGGTTGTGCTGGGTCTTTGCTTTACGAGGGCTTTTTCTCTAGCTGTGGAGAGTAGGGGCTTCTCTCTAGTTGTGGCGCGTGGGTTTCTTGTTGTGGTGGCTTCTCTTGTTGCAGAGCACAGGCTTTTGAGCTTGCAGGCTTCATTAGCGCTTGGGCTCAGTAACTGTGGCGCATGGGCTTAGTTACTCACAGCGTGTGGGATCTTCCTGGGCCAGAGACTGAAGCCGTGCATGTCCCCTGCATTGGCAGGCAGATTCTTAACCACTGAACCACCAGAAGTCCTATGGTATGTTCTGATGAGCAGAAATTTTAAATTTTGTTCAAGTTCAGTTTATTTATCTTTTTTTTTTTTTAATGGTTAGTGCTTTTTGTTTCCTAAGAAGTTTCCCTATCCTAAGGTTGAGATGGTTTCTCTTTTCTTTCCCTCATTGTTCTGCTGTGTGCTTAGGTTTTTTTATCTGTCTTGATTATTTTTATATTTAAACAGTCACTTTTTTAAGAATCATGAAAGTAAAAACAATTTAAACCGTTGCTTAAAAAGTTCAAACAGTGCAGAAAGATATAGAAAACAAAATGAAAGTTAATAATTCTATGTTTCTTTTTCTAGACTTCCTCTGTTCAGTGCAGTCCTCATTAAGCATATTTGATGCTTAACATTTAATGCTGAGCATTAAAATGTGACTACTCTAAATTGAGATGTGTTGCAAGTATAAAATATACACTAAATTTTGAACAGTTAGAAAAAATAAAGCAAACTAGCTCAGTTTTTGTATCCATTTCATTATTGAAGTGGTAACATTTTTAATATATTGGGTTAAATACAATAATTAAAATTCATTTCACCTTTACATTCTTTAATATGGATACTATAAAGTTTTAAATTATATTTGTGACTCTTATTTGTGGTTTCCATTATATTTCAATTGAACAGCTCTGTTCTAGACCTTTTCCTAAGCATTTAGTAATCTTTATATACTTATCTGTGCTTGGGATTTTTTTTCACATGTAACAGTTAGTTTTAGTTACATGAAGTCATCCAAGCCTGTTTTCCTGAAATTTGTCATTTTTGCTTAAAACTACAAAAATATACACACTAACACGTGTTGTGCATATAGATTATTTGATATTTTTCTTAGAGGCTGCATAGTGTTCTATTCTGAATGTTCTATAATTTATAAAACCATTTCCCTATAGAGACATTTAGTTTATTTACTGTTTTGCTTTCTGATAAACAGTGTGTTTTTAGAGGCTTCTTCATTTTTAGAAATCTGATAAAAACAGTTTTCTTCTCAAGTAGAAGTGGTTATTATAGCCAGAATGGGTGAATTGTGTAGAGGAAGTCAAGGTTCCCTTGTCAAGGACAAAATGGCTTCATAACTCTAATCAAAACAGTCTTAGGAGGAACAGACCCTTTAAATATAGTGTATTTTTCCTGCTGGAGTTCCAACTGCCTCTCTTTTGTTCATGATCAGTTGTTACACATGATCAGTTACACAGCAAGTTTAGGCTGACAGAGGGTCACAGACGAAAAGAAGCCAGTATTCTGTGCCTGAGCTTAAGGGATTTTTTAATGCTCCCTGTGTAAAAGTTCTTTTGAAAAGCTCTCCTCTTTCTAATTATTTTCCTTTTTCTCTAAGCAAAACATCTTTCCTAATAGTTCTAAAATCTAAAATTTATAGTAAATGGTTAGGCTCCCTTAGTGGCTCAGTGGTAAAGTTAGAGACCCAGGTTCCAATGCAAGACACCCTGGTTTGATCCTGGGTTGGGACGATCCCCTGGAGAAGGGAATGGCAACCCACTCCAGTATTCTGGCCTGGAGAATCCCATGGACAGAGGAGCCTGGCGGGCTACAGTCCATGGGGTCGCAGAGAGTGGGACATGACTGAGCGACTAAGCATGCATGCATAGTATATGGCCAGTCATTTAGTAGTAAGAAAGTCTGTAAGAGAACTCACCTGTAAGCATTAGCAAGAGTGAGTGAGGTGAGATTATTTACATATATTTTGGTCAGTTTAACATCTGTTTGTGAGTGTTGAAATGGGCCAGCATGTTATTTCCATGATTGTGGCCTGGGAAATGTACGTCTTTTTCAATCAGCATATGTAACTGATAAATCCAGCCCTTGAAGTAGCTTTTAGAGGGAAGTGGACAGATGGGAGCAGCTGCTCCAGCAGAGGTGTGTTGGGTGGCTCCTCACCGCTCTATCTCCAGGCCAGAATTGTTTTGGTTCCTGAACTGGGAATTGAGTCTATGATCTGACTCCCGGCCTGGGAATTCCTTTGAAACAACAGGGTCATGAACTTTATCTCAAGGTTGGTTAAGTTAATTTCCTTTTTCAGGTATCAGTTTGCCTTTAGAACTTTGTAGCTAAAATGTTCCCTTGCTAACACTTTTATTTTCTCCTTGCCTTACACATGTTCTGGCTTATTTAGGATTCACACAGGCTTTCGAAGAGTGCGTGTGTGTGTGTTCTTTTAAATTTGTGGGTTACAGAGGTGCAGGAAGAAAAGTTAGCACTTTCTTGTGCTAAAATGCAATGATTTTTTTTTTCCCCCGTGAAAGAAAACCTGAAAGGAAAAGTTGGATGAACTTTGCAAGCAGTTTAAGAAGTAGAATGATTTCCAAACCTTAAACCCTGGATTGAGGCACAAGTAGAGTACTTCTGTTAGATTTTCTGTTGACTCTTTCATGAAGAAGATATTTGTTGCTGTGAACCTCGTCTGAGTCTTTTCAATTTCCAGTTTTGATTGGATACTGGAACCATTTTGTGGGCAACTGTATATTGCTTCCTTAGAGAACTGGAAAGTTCCACCGATCTGTATCCTTTGGCAGTCAGTTGACACTTTGTCGAGACTAGTGAACACTCCTGGGTCCAGTCTTAAACTTGCGGGTGTGCCTCCCACCCAGTATTGAGTTATTCGTGAACAGACATAAAAAACATATACATCTTTCTATTTATAATAGAGGGAAGAAAATACTGTCATGAATATTACTTCTGGCTCCTTCTTTGGAAGTGTGTGCATGCACACGTGCGTGTGTGTGTGTGTGTGTGTTTAGTCATGCAGTCGTGTCCGACTCTGCGACCCCGTAGCTTGCCAGGCTTCTTTGTCCATGGGGATTCTCCAATGAAGAATACTGGAGTGGGTTGCCATGCCCTCCTCCAGGGGATCTTCCAAACCCAGATATCGAATCCAGGTCTCCCACATTACAGGCAGATTCTCTACCATCTGAGCACCTGGGAAGCCCAAGAATACTGATTGGGTAGTCTATCCCTTTTCCAGGGGAACTTCCCTACCCAGGAATCGAACTGAGGTCTCCTGCATTGCAGGTGGCTTCTTTACCAGCAGAGCTACCAGGGAAGCCCTCTTTGGAAGTAGGTAAAGTATTATCATGGCCTTCTGACTTGGGTAGATCTGCCATGAAAATGCAGTTTTCAACTTGAGTTGTAGCCACTCCATGCCACAGGGACTGGCGCTTGCCTGCAGGCAAAGCTCTGTATTTAACTGGGCTGTCTCAGCTGGGTCCCTTTTTCTGGTGATTGACTCCATTCCAGTTTTCTACCTGGTTTTGGTTGCTCTTTGGTGCCTTTTTAAACACTTGTTTTTTCCAGTTTTATCCAGAGTTGATCATTGTTATCTGATTGTGGGAGGGTTAGTCCATAAAATGTACTCCACCATTATTGCATTATTCGATTTTAAAAATAGTTTCTCTCATTACTGTCCCACCACAAGTATATGTTTAACTTTGCCACTCAGCTTCAGCTATCATATATATATAATTACTTTCTGAAAACTCTTTATGGGCTTTGAGTAATTCCACCTACTAATACATTAAACGTTTAAGGTGCTGTAGGAAGACAACTAGCCAGTCACCATGGTGAAATTTGTGATGTGTTGAAGGCCAAATAATCCAGAGCATATTGTAGCTGCAGATAAGTAACTTGGTTTCCATCTTGTTGCCAGTCTACTCAAAACATACTCTAAAACCTTTACCAAAATAATGCAGTGGATGGCCCAGGGTTTAGTAGGATTAAAAATGAACAACTGACATACATTTTTAAAGAAATTTATTTTGACTGCACGGAGCCTTCGTTGCAGTGCACGCAGGTCTCGCTTGTTGTGATGTGCGGGCCTCCGCTTGCGGCACGCTGGCGTCTAGTTGCGGCATGTGGGCTTAGTTTTCCCACAGCAGGTGGGATCTTCGTTCCCCGATCAGGGCTCAAACCCGCATCCCCTGCAGTGGAAGGCAGATTCTTGGTCACTGGACCACCAGGGAAGTCCTGATGTACATTTATAAATGCCTAGATTAGTGGTTCTCAAACTGTTTAGGCTTAGGACTTCTTTACATGCATACAAATTACTGAGAACCCCAAAAGAGCTTTTGATATCTGTTCCTGTATTAGAAGTTAAAGCTAAGAAATTATTCAGGTAGTAATAAACTCGTTGAAAGTGAAAGTGTCAGTTGTTAAGTCGTGTCCAGCTCTTGTGACCCCATGGACTGTCAACTTCCAGGTTCCTCTGTCCATGGAATTCTGTAGGCAAGAGTACTGGAGTGGGTAGCCATTCCCTTCTCCAGAATAAACTCATTACATGTTAGTAAAAGTAGCATTTTTATGAAAAATAAATATATTTTCCAAAACAACAAAAAAATTCAGAGGAATGGCCTTGTCTTAAATTTTAGTTTAGTATTATCTCTAGAAAGATACTCAAAGCAACTAATAACAGTATTTGTCTCAGAGGAGCCAGAATTTGGTAACTAGAAGATAGGAGAGGGAAGGAAGGCATATTTTCAATTTGAATTTTGTGCCTTGTACATTAATTACCATTTAAAAAATGTAAATGATTTAATAAAGCCCTTATCTTTTCTTCTGGCAGAAAGGTCCTTAAAGTAATAGATTTTCAAAAATTATTTTATTTTAGATACTTACATTTAGAGGGGAGAAGAACCTCAGGAGATACCTCTTCAATCTAAATTTCGGTTCCCACTGTCTTTCTCTCTTATAGTCCCTGATTCTTTTCTTTTGTAACACTTATCTCAACTTCTAAGTACATAGATTTTGTTGTCTATTTTATTTTTTCACCTTTCTTCTCCCTCACTAGATGGTTAACTCCCTGAGGGCATGAATCAAATCTGTTCATTCTTCTCAGTCTAGTACTTGGTTCATAATGGTTTGTCAGCGAACATTAATTAAACAAATGAATGAGGATCTATGGGAAACTCACATCAGTTTCCCATTTGTCAATGCTGAGCAGTTCTGGACAGTTGCCAGAATACAAATATCCTGCCCAAACACCATTTCTTTATGGGTAAAAAGCTTCCTGCATTTGTTCAGGCTCCCCATAGATTGTGTATTAGATGAGCAATAAATATTTAGTAAGCAATTTGGAAGGTGAGTGTCGCAAGAGGAGGCCGCAGAATGGGTTTGTGCTCATACTTTCATGCATGAAGCCATTTTGCTATTTTAAAGATTTCCTTCTCCATCTCATTCTTTGATTTATGTTTTTCTCTAAATAAACATTAGAAAAAAAAAAAAGGCCAAATCTGACTCTAATGCTAAGGTAAAGAGCATTACACCAAACATTTCTTTGTTCCTGGATGAAGATGGCCAAACGTTTCATCTATTTCCCTGCGGTGGTTCTTTTAGTGTTCTCAGCTCATTCACCGCTGGTCAGCAGAGGCAAGCAGGTGGATTTCAAAGCCAACACTTTGCTCACGAGACCCTCCATTGCCATAAGATCTGCCACTGCCGTAGTAACAAGAGCTGATGCTCTTTCTGTAGCCACTGAGGTCCACTCCTTTGCCTCAGGTTCCATGTAATCTCACTATTTCTAAAAAGCTTTATGCTCTCTTCTATACAAAACAACCCTGTGGAGCAGAAGATTTATAGTCATTAATAGAAGAGTACACGGTGAACTATATTTTCATAATAAAGTCATTCTTTTCCCATCCGTGAACAGATCTTTCACTTAGGTTTGCTTAGTAAGTATAGGAATGAAGAGCAGAGTGTATGCTTCTGGAAGGTACCTCAGCTCATAGCTTGTGCTGGAGATCATGCCACAATTTTTTTGGAGCTATGGTGAGTGTATTTTATAAACCAAAAATCAGCACACCTGCTGCAACAAAATTTTTTTCATTTGTAGTTTTATTTACCAGAAAAGTCATAAAGTGGTATTAAAAAATAAGTCAACATCATGGCTGGTCCTAAAGGGATTATGCTATGTGGAATAAGCTTTGTGGGTTTTTTCCCCTAAATAAATGCCTTTGCCAAAATTTTTGAAAATAATAATAATAAGGATGTCCTCCCTGGTGGTCCAGTGGCTGAGACTCCATGCTCCCAATGCATAGGGCCCAGGTTTGATTCCTGGTTGGCAAACTAGATCCCACATGCTGCAAATAAGATTCCATATGCCACAACTGAGACCCTGTGCAGTGAATAAAGAAATAAAATTTTAAAAATAATAAGTCAAATATAGTTTTACATTAAGGAGTAAAGTAAAAAAGTTGGGCTTGTCCAAGAATATCCAGGACATAAGGATGCTTTTCCTAGAAGGAAGGCAGGAGGTTGACTCTTTAAAAAATTGGAAAGCTGTGTTTTAATTTCCACTTTATTGATCTTTCAGCACAGTGTTGGCATCAGCATTCCTAGAACTGCAGCCTGGCCCCACCTCTCTACCCAGAGTAGGATGCTGCACCACAGACTACACAAAGCCATCATAGATTTCTTTTTTTGCTGCAAAGGACATTTTTTACTTAAAGCCTGTAGGTCAGACAGGTAAAAGCAGAAGAATATAATGAGGACCCAGGACTGCCCCATTCGGCCATCGTCACCTGATTTGTACAGACCATACACTCCAGGAAATAGCAGGTATCTGATGGTGGCCAAAGGATCTCTGGGAAAGAACAGCTTCAGTGACTGTCTGGGTTTTTCTGAGTTTCTTCATCTTATATAAGTAACTTCCCGTAGTTATGGGAATGGGTCAAGACAAGCTCTTTTGCTTGTTTTTCTTAGACGTCACTCCAATCCGTGCCATAGCTGCACATTGCAGAATAGTAGAAGGAAAAGAGCAAAAAAATAACAAAAGTTCTGAAAACAAATTCAAGGAAACCAGAGGAACCAAAGAGGAAACTGACATGAGAAATTCAGAAAGAGCCCGGCCTAGTTGAAAACATGCCCATGCGTGCGTTCCGAGTTTTTTTTCCGTGGTATATTTATGGAGGCTACAGGTGCCCTGGGAGTTCTATTGTGTATTGTAAATGTTTCATTCTCTGAACTTTTCTAGTCCTTATCCCTTTCTAAGTTTTTGTAATATCTGACTGAACATTGTTTTGAGATGGAATTTTTAGTTCCTGCTGTACCTCTTCTTGTCCCAAAGTAACAAACTCTAATAGCAATATCACTCTGGGAGGCATTTATGGGGACCTGAATCTGTGACTGTAGCCCAGAATTTCACCTGTGAAAGTTCTCATTGCTGGATAGTGGTTGGTATTGTCATTGTGCTCAGGACCCTGTATGTTTACATGTTGAGGTCATGAGCCCCACCAGTGGGAGCCCAGCTTACTTGGTTTACTTACCTCTGTATCAGCAGCACCCAGAAGAATTTATGTTAGAAACAGGCACTTAATAAATATTTGTTGAATTAATGAGTGGTTTTAGGAAGGAGATTGGGGAAGGAGTGTTTTGAAAGGACAGCCCAAAATGCATCTTAACACTGAAGAAGTTGAACATTCCTCTCCACATTTCCTTATGCACGTGTGTAGGTGTTTCTCCTGGTCTGTTTTGGGAAGTGTTTTTAACCATGACCCCATAGGAAGAAATATAATAAGACAAAATGCACTATTTGTGTGTAATGAGGTAAAAATATAACATTTTATTCCATTTACTTTTATTAAAATAAAATACTGATTGTACCCGCTAAATTGACTCAAGATCCATTAGATTAAAACCAACAGTTTGAAAACTGCTCTAAGAATGACTGGGTCTAGAATGTGTTTAAATGTTAACCTAAGAAGATAATGTCAGTTTGTTTTTGAAGTGGTTGAATCAGTCTAGCAGGAAATGAGAGTTCCTATTGCTCCAGTCCTTGGCATTGGCAGACCTTCAGTATTGCCATTTTCGTGGGTGTGAAACGGTATGTCCTTGTTTACTATTAGAATGCAACTTTTCCTATAGCTTCAATTTGCATTTCCCTATTACTGATTCAGTTACCTAGTGGGGAGGCAGTTGTTTACTATTAGAGTGTACTTTGATGTTTTTACCTAAATATAAAGTATGTCTTAACTGTTCTTGGATCTTGAGGTTTTTGAAAATCTAAGGAAAATTATGGACCTGCCTCCTAGAAAAATTACACATATACTGAGAATTCTTGACCAGTGTAGGACCTTCAGAGAAAGAATTAGCTGGTGAAGAGTTCCCACGGACTCCCAAAAAGAGAGACGGTTAATTCTCTGTTCCACTAGGTCAGTACTGTGCTGGGTGGAGGCCTCCTCCTCCACACCAGCACCACTGCCCTTCCTGAAGCTTTCTGGAAAAGTGTGGTAGGGCCCACAGCTTTGCTCTGGTGGCAGAATTGGTTGGTGTCTATCATGGGGCAACAGTATACATGACATCGCGTGTATAGACGGTGTGCTAAAGACAAGTGAAAGAGCAGAGGCTGTAAACTGAACCTAACTGAAAAAAGTTGAAACTGAAAGCAACTAATAAAAGACTCTGAGAATATCCAGAAGAGAGTGGCTGGGTGCATGTTTTTTCCTACATGAGATGATAGATTGAACTAATTTTATTTAAATCTAAATAGGATAGTCTAGTAGTCTTGAGGCCCTGATGGGCTTTGGTAACTGATATGAGATACATGGACCCCAGTTACACACAACATTATTTGTTTGTATTATGATACAGTTAACAAGTAGGTATAATTCTACATGGGTAAATTCATCTCAAGGGGGAAATGGTTTATGCTTTCTTTGATCTGCCAGTACCATAGATTTCTTTTTTTCTGCTCTGTTTTCCCTACGGCTTTTCTTACTCATCTAAGGCCAGAATTTAGAATTTATCCCATTACTCTGGCTCCAAGGAACTTTATTCACTACCCAGCCATGTGATTCAGCACCCATTCAGTGGTTGACTAATTAGATACATCATTCTCTTTAGAGTCAACTCCAGCCTTCCCTGACTTCTACTCCTAAGTCGCCACATCTGTGAAATAAAGCTGTTTTGTGGTATAAGGACCCTTGTATTTACTTTCAGAAGGAACATCCTTCCAGAAGATATTTTTTATTTGATTTGGTAAGAAGTATGTGTGGGTACCTTACAAGACAGGTATTCCAAGCTCTATCGGGAAACCAGCATTTAAAAAGATAGAAAGTATGCAAGATACAACCAAGTAGAAAACTAGTTGTCTCTAGTGGATCATTTTCAGCTTTCGTTGGAGTATATCCATTAGCAGTGCAAATGTGGGGTTGGATAGCACAATAAACAAACACTGAAAACTGTGTTTATGAAACTCTGGCCCTCAGAGAAATTGACCATGGTCAAGGAGACCATGAAGCACATCCCTATTGGATCACAGGTAGTTATTCTTTTATTCTGAATTTAAAACCAGTTACTTCCAACGATCCTGAATATGTCTCCAAAATGTGCTCAGGGTTGGTATCCCTGGAGAAAAGATAGGAGAATCTGATAGAAGGTGAGCCACTTGCCTTTGTATAATATGGAGGTGCTGATGGTCAGGGAAACTCCTTAAAGGTGGCAAAGGCATGTAAAAAAAAAAAAAAAAAAAAACTGGCTTCATGGTTTGGCAAACACAAGGTATGAAATTTGATCGTTTTGTTGTATTTTTTTTTTTTGCTAAGAGTTGGGGAGTAGGTGGGCAGAATTAAATGCACAGACTGACTAAAACTTCAACACACTTGATTTACTTCATAGCGTATCAGCCTCTGCTGCTGCTCCTGCTAAGTCGCTTCAGTTGTGTCCGACTCTGTGCGACCTCATAGATGGCAGCCCAGCAGGCCCCCCTGTCCCTGGGATTCTCCAGGCAGGAACACTGGAGTGGGTTGCCATTTCCTTCTCGAATGCATGAAAGTAAAAGTGAAACTGAAGTCACTCAGTCGTGTCCGACTCTTAGCGACCCCGTGGACTGCAGCCCACCAGACTCCTCCATCCATGAGATTTTCCAGGCAAGAGTACTGGAGTGGGGTGCCATTGCCGTCTTCGATCAGCCTCTGCAGAGCTTAACTATTTTGGAGCTGGTGGTGTGAATTATTCTCTGTTAATAAGAGTCTGGCTTTTTTCCCCACATTGGAGAAAAGAAGCTTGTGTACATTTTACCCACCTTGGCAGTCCTCAGACTTTTTGTTTTCAGGACCTCTTAGCACTCTTCAAAATTGTTGAGTTGGTTTATAATTGCCATTTATAGTGTAAAAAGTTAAAACTGAGAACAACTTAAAATATTTATTAATTCATTTTCAAATAACAATAATGAACTTTGATACATGTTAAAATAATATAAATAACTATATTTACCAAAAAAAATTAGAGTCGTGCTGTGATTTTCTCTCTTTAACATCTGGTTTAATAGAAGAGCAACTTCCTAGGTGACACAGTGAAAAAGAACCAGTGTGCCAATGCAGGAGATGCCAGAGACACAGGTTTGATCACTAGGTTGGGAAGATGCCCTGGAGAAGGAACTGGCAGCCCACTCCAGTATTCTTGCCTGGGAAATCCCATGGACAGAGGAGCCTGGCGGGCCACAGTCCGTGGGGTTGCAACAAGCTGGACACAACTAAGCACACATGCGCATCTTAACAGAAGGTAACTGGACTCTCAGATCCGCTGCTGCATTCAGGCTGTTTTAAAGTATGTTACTTTGGCTGGTCTTATACCGACGCAGTAGTTGGAAAAGGAAGGAGTATTTTTTCTATTTTTTTTTCTTCTTTTTCTTATTAAGGAAGGAGTATTTTAATAGCTATTTAGATCATTTTGGATATTGTTCTGTGGTACTACACAAAAATATGACTAATGATAGTTTTTTTTTTCTATAAGAAAGCATTACAACTTTTTTTTGTCATAGCAAAACTGAAAAGAATCTAAATACCCAGTAATGTAACTAATGAAATATAGTATATCTACACAATGGACTATAATGTAGCTGTTAAACCCTAAGATCAGTATGTACTTACTGGGAAAGCCTCTGAAGTACATTATTAAAAAAAAAAAAAAATACAGGAAACTAGAAATAGCAGTTTAGAGAGAGGGTGAGCCAGCAGGAGCCTAGCTTCTTGGCTTCAAAGTCCAGGTCTGCTACTTCTAGTTATAGAACACTGGAAAGCATCTTAAAATTTCCCTGTGCCTCTCCTACTATCCTTTGCTTTGGGTGAACTCTCTAGGTGACCCTTATATTTCTGAAACTTTTAGCTCTAAATAATGGTCTCAATCCAGCAAAAATATCCAGGATTCCCACATCCCCAGTACCCACAACAAAAGAGAGAAAAAGTTCTTTTGCCTTCGATAACTAGGAAGTCATTGGGGACCTCCACCAGCTGGTTGCAGAGGAGTAAGACAGTCCAAATGCAGTGGGAGAGGGCAGGAGCCAGGGGTGTGCGAGGGATGCAGCAAGTGAGGGCAGACTCTGGGAGCAACTACAAAGGGAAAAGCGATAATAGAAGAAGGAGGTGTATCTAAAGAAGGGAGACTGCTGAGGAGGTAGGAGAGGATGGATGGAATTCTCAGCTCAAGGAGTGCATTAGTTTTGGAATAGAAGCTACTAGAGTACACGTGCGGCCCCCCCAGCTCCTATCAGTCATCACAAGGGGGCTACGGCAGAAATGCAGACCACGGCATGAACTACCAGTACAGATAAAGCCCCCGAGGGGGTGAAGATTTGTACCTTCTGCACTTACCCTCCCATTTTAAGATTCTGTTTTATGCATCACAGTTAACATGTCAGCCGGCCTCTCCAGGCCTCTCCGCCCTCCCCTGTCCACATTGACATGTCGTGAGGTGCAGCTGGTCACACCCGTGACCTGTCCTGTGACCCATATTTAGCCGTGTTTAGGACTCCGTGTCTTCACTGGTTTGTTAGCTGCCATTACAACTTTGTCTGAGCAGAGTTTTTTTGAGTTCTTGCAGTTAAGTATCCCTCTGTCTATTTACAATTGGTGTTAGTGTTAACTCAATTTGTCTTTAAATAGTCACGGAAAGGATACGTCATCTGTTAATGCTTTTGTGAAGTGAGTTAAACGAGCTTTCTGTATTTTAATGCTTGTGTGCTCTCATTGCTTTTATTCCAAAACTAATGCACTCCTTGAGCTGAGAATTCCATCCATCCTTTTCTACCTCCTCAGCAGTCTCCCTTCTTTAGATACACCTCTTTCTTCTATTTTAGCTTTCCCTTTGTAGTTGCTCCCAGAGTCTGCCCTCACTTGCTGTATCCCTCACACACCCCTGGCTCCTGCCTTCTTCCACTGCATTTGGCCTCTGTCTTACTCCTCCTTGGTAGTCATTGGTGGAGGTCCCCAGTGACTCCACAATGCAGGAGCCCCAGCTTCAATCCCTGGGTAGAAGATATCCTGGAGAAGGCAATGGCACCCCACTCCAGTACTCTTGCCTGGGAAATCCCATGAATGGAGGAGCCTGGTAGGCTAGTCTATGAGGTCGCAA
Organism: Bubalus bubalis; assembly: GCF_019923935.1. Classification (NCBI taxonomy): domain Eukaryota; kingdom Metazoa; phylum Chordata; class Mammalia; order Artiodactyla; family Bovidae; genus Bubalus; species Bubalus bubalis. The sequence continues at coordinate 2,390,964 of NC_059174.1, read as the reverse complement.
AGAGTTGGACAGGACTGAGCAACTTCACTTTCACTTTCACTTTTCAGAGTATACAAGCATAGAGCCTCCACATGGGGAGAATGGCCTGGAAGTTAAGATGGATCCTGCTTGATTGTTCTTACTTACAGTAGGAAAGAGGAGATGATGTTAGGGACTCAAGGAGTGTGGTGGTGTCTGGAACGGTCTCTGGGAAATGGGAAAGGGGAGCTTCCTAGAGCCACTCCCCAGGACTTGTGAGCAGCTTTAAGAGCAGGTCTGAGTCTGGAAATCATAGATCTGTAGGGTCAGTGTGACTGTGATCTTCCCTGGAAGCCTCAGGAGCAGGATTGCAGGCATAGCACGTGTCTTCGAGGCCATGCTGCTGGTTGTCTCTGAGGACCTCCAGCACCCCGAGAGCCAGTGACTAGATGTGCTGTTCCTCACTGTTTTGCTGCAGGCAAGCTCCGGTAGGCAGCACAACCTGTCAAATAGAGAGAATAGTACATATAACTTGCCTCATAAAAAAGCAGCACCTTGATTTCCCTGTTTAAAAACATAATACAAAACATTGACGAGCTCAACAAAACACACAGTGGCTTTATGCATTAGCACCTGATTCAGCAGCACACCGAATTCAGATACTTGGATTTCTTTCTTTAATACACAGAGTTCTCCAGTGGTAGTTTCTTAAAGCTTAGTTGCAACGTGGAATCTGAAAACGTACCAGTAAGCATTTTGTACTATCGTATGAAAATCTTTGGTCTCACTTGCATCTTGAATGAATTTTTTTAACCAATACAATGATTTGTAACACCACGCACTAGTCATTTTAGTCATTTGTAGAATGCTAGTTCACTGGATTACACAGAGCTAATGTTGACTGATTTCATTAACAAGTTGCATTCGTTAATATCACCACCAATCTCATCAGAAAGTCTTTTAAGTTCTGGGAAGCCATCCAGCTCACAGTGGTAGATCCAAATTTTCCAGAATTCTAAATCTCAGAATTTTTCACTGGCAGCAAATACTGTCAGTTGTTCTCCTTCAAGTGAAAGACTTCGTTCATTTTTCAGAAATGAGAGAATATCTGCCAAGTACCCAAGTATGAGTAACCATAGTTTATCTGGAAAAGCAGATTTAGCTTGCAGCTCAGTTGTACAAATGCTTTTCCTAGAGACCACCACTCTTGGCAGGAATGCTTACTTCTGCTTCATAGAATGGAATATTAAAAAGATATCTATTAAAGAATTAAGGTTTAATAAGTTAGCCTTATTTTAATAAAATTATATTTATTTCATTACAAATGGAATTATAATTGTATATAAAATGTTTATTTCCCTTAATTTTTATGGCTTTTGGGTTTTCTTTTTTAACAAGAATAAACCTCTTATTTTAGAATAATTTTATAGTGAACAATCTGAATAATTTCTTTCAGAAAAGTTGCTAAAATGATATGGAGAGTTCCCATATATTTTTAATCCAGCTTCCCCTAATTTTAACAATTATATGACCATGGGACATTTGTCAAAATTAAGATATCAACAAGAGGACAAAACTTAACCAAATTCTAGATTATATTCCAATTTTCCCATAAGAGTTCAATCCAGAATATCCCATTACATTTAGGCAACAATATTTTCTCCACCACTTTTAAGGAAATAAATAAATTTAAGATTTATGGAAGAGTTGCAGAGACAGAATGGCGAGTGCCATGTACCCTCCACCCAGCTTCCCCTAATGTTAACATCTTGCATGATAACAGTGTTTATCTAAAACTAATAGACCATCAAGGCCACAACATTTTTATACCATCAAGGGGACACTTCCCCTGCAGATACGTCTTAGATTCGGGGTGGGGGGGGACAGGGGACCTCCACATCTGTGAGCCTCACACTATCACGACTTCAAGCGTGGAGTCAGGCAGACCAGGGCTTTGTACCCCACCCCAGCCGTTTCCGGGAGTGTGACCTCCCTAATCTCAGCTTCCTCCTTCACAAATGGGCAGATATAATGATAGACACACAGCAAATTGCTGCTTTGTTCTTAAGTGAAATTGCCTTATTTTTTTCCTTTCTTTCTCTCTCTCTCTCTCTTTTTTTTTTAACCTTTTTGACCTGGTCATAAGGAATCCTTTTGGCAAAGTGTTGTGCTAGTGATAGAAAGAAGAAAGGAAAAGGTCTCTATCCTCAAAGGACTGAAATCCTTGTGAGGAAGAGAAGTATCCCTCCAACTATGACAAGTTATTCTTTGTTTTAATTTTATTTATTTTTGACTGTGCTGGGTCTTCACTGATGCCCGGGCTTTTCTCTAGTTGTGGCAGGTGGGCTTAGTTGTCCTACAGCATATGGGATCCTACTTCCCCAACCAGGGATTGGACCCACATCCCATGCCTTGGAAGCTGGATTCTTTTTTTTTTTTTTCTTTCTTTCTTTATTTGCATATTGGAAGGCAGATTCTTACCCACTAGACCACCAAGAAAGTCCCTGTTCAAATATTTTTCTTAGGAAAAACAGAGAGAGAGAGGTGTATAATACCAATTGAAAAATATAGGAAATCACTGGTAAAGTTAAAAATACACATATTTCTATTAGAAATTAACAAACCCAAATAAGAGAAATAAATATTAAGATTGCCCATGTATTTAAAAAAAAAGAAACCTAAGAAATTAACACTGGTCTATGATTAACTAAGCAGCAGACATTATTCAGATCTTACCAGTTTTCCCACTGATATCCCTTTTCCGTTCCAGAATCCAAACTGTGATTCCACCTTGCACTCAGTTGCCATGTCTACATAGTCTCCTCTGATCTGTGATGGTTTCTAGTCTTTGTATTTCTTGCCCTGACGCTGTTGAAAACTACTGATCATGTATTTTGTAGAATGTTACTCATCTGAGTTTTCCTCATGATGAGGCTGGGCTTATGGAAGTTTAGAAAAACTGCCCAAGAAGTGGCGTGCCCTTCTTATCACACATGATACCAACTTATTACTGGTGATGCTAACTTTGGTCATTTGGTTAAAGTGGAGTCTGCCAGGTTTCTCCACTGTAATATTTTAATTTTTTTCTCTTTACCTTTTTTTTTTAATTGCTTTGCTTTTTCAGTTTTTCCAAGTCACTTTGGATTTATGTTCTGTTGATATTAACAAAAGAATATTGATGCTTCTTACTGAACCTGAGCTCCCCAAATGCATTGTGGCACCAACTACTTGTTACTCTGGAAGGATGGATTAGACCATCTGCATTTTTCTAAGGGAAGCTCAGTCACTTTTCGGGGGTGGGGTGGGGAAGTCCTGATGACTGACTGGATTTTCAAGTCTTTATTAGGCAGCAAAATACGACCTCAGAGGAGAGGAATGGAGCAGGGTTATTTCCAGAGTTTGGATGGCATGCGACTCTCTTTCATAGGGAGTGTTGGCGTTTTTTTTTGGAGTGGAAGTTTTTAAGAGTTATCTTAGAAGATTCAAGTATACGCAGTGTAGAGTATCTAGAAATTTTGTAGTTTATTCTTATTTCCGTCATCCTGTCTGTCCATCTGCTACGATGTGCAGTAGATCATTTACTCCCAGAGAATTTTGGCAAATTAGTATTCCTGGTTCTTGGGCTGTTTAATTTACATTTCACCAGGAGCTTTCATATCAGAATCCAGGGCACAGTCTCACCACTGTTCTGTTATTAATACTAGGCAGACTAGTAAGCCCTGTGTCTAGCAGAAATTAAGCGAGGCAAGTCCTCATGGAAGATGGATTATGAATGCTGAAATTTACACTGTCATTGAGTTCTGTTATGTTCTCTTAATGAACATTTCCGTTTTCTTGGGTGGAAACCCAGAAGCCTCGAGACCTTATCGCAAGAAGGCCTTGATTATTCCCTGGTGCAGCTTCGGTGCAGTCACTGATTACTTGACGAGGTCTTATGACGGCCAGACACAAACTCAGGACCAAGTAACACTTGTCTTAAAAAGATCAGCAGTTCCCAAGATTTTAAAAGTTACTGTCACTTTCCTTATAAACCAGTCACTGTAGGAACAGATTATTGTAATCTCCTATTACCAAGTCTCTCACAGCTTTTAGGGACATTCTTTGTAAATTCTGTTGTTCCTGGACTGTTCTTAAAGATCATTATTTTCATTCAGAGATGTATTTTGAGTAGTCTTTCATTCAGCATTCCTTTTCTTTTTTGCTTTTCTTCTCATGTGAATATATATATATATATGTCTACTATAAAACATTGTACATGAGCTATAATACTGTTGATTGGTTATGAATTATATTGTTGTTTTATAGGTATTTTTCTAATAGGCATTCTTCCCATGATTTTGTGGTTTAAGTCCCACTTCCTCTGTTTCCTTACTGAGGTGAATGTAATTCATGTAACATAAAATGAACCATCTTAAAGCATACAAACCAGTGGTATTTAGTACAGTCTCATTTTTGTGCAGTCATCACCCTGATTCCTTTTTTACTGATTGTGTGTAGCAATGAAAAAACTTGTATAGGCCTCCAAAGCCTTGTATATGCTGACAGGGCAAGCTTTTCATTGGCTTCAGAATTTATGCCCTAGTACTGGAGGTTAGTTAGTTAATTGTTAGTTTCATCCATAGCCAAGCAATTGGTCCATTAGGTTTTAAGTTACTTGGGTTTTTACAGCACATTGTCTTACCATAATTGTCCTACCCGTCTTATTTAAAGAGTGCTAAAATTGTTCCTGCTGCTTTAATTTGGGGATAAGGGGGAAGTTGTTTCTTAATGAGATTCTTGAAATGTTATAATTAAGCAAATGCTTTTTAAAAATTCTGCAGGAAATGTCGCATTCTCGTCTGCTGCTCAGTCTATACAATTATCAAATCATCCACCAAATTATTTCCTTTTCTTTGCCTCCTTAGGAAATTAACTGTGTGTGAACTGATTTTGCACTTATTAACTGATTTAGAGTAGTATAGCAGAAAAGGGTAGGGTTAGTCAGTATTAGGATACTGATCATTTTTAGCTCATCAGACCACCTTTGAGAATTCTACTTAGTGTACTAGCTGAGGCAGTTCCAACGCTTATTGCTTAGTGTCTGTTTGGAAGCTTTTAAAATAATTGAAGTAGTGATGAAGTCATGACCTCCTTCCCAGGCTCTCCTCATGTGCTCTGGGGGCTCATGCTTCCCTAAAGACTGTTTTGTCATAGACATATATTTTCCCTAAAATTCCTGTCCATCTTGGAACAATTTCATTAGAGTTTGCTTCTCATCTACATGATGTGGTCTAGCACGTTTTTTGGAGAAAGATGGAATCAACACATCAGTGTGAAGGAACTTTAGCCAGGCTGTACCCAGGCTACTTGAGGACTGCTCAAAAGTAGAATCCTCAACAAGGAACTGCCATGAAACAAGATAGAATGTGTGCACACAGAGAAGACTGGCTATTTAGTGCTACCTTTGTTTGGTTATCTAACCAGCTAAAATGGTAAAGGGATTTTCAGAATGTTATTTGGAAATACTTATTATCATGCAGTAGTCTGAATTGAAAAGCAGAGACATTACTTTGCCAACAAAGGTCCTTCTAGTCAAGGCTATGGTTTTTCCAGTGGTCATGTATGGATGTGAGAGTTGGACTGTGAAGAAAGCTGAGTGCCGAAGAATTGATGCTTTTGAACTGTGGTGTTGGAGAAGACTCTTGAGAGTCCCTTGGACTGCAAGGAGATCCAACCAGTCCATTCTGAAGGAGACCAGCCCTGGGATTTCTTTGGACGGAATGATGCTAAAGCTGAAACTCCAGTACTTTGGCCACCTCATGCGAAGAGTTGACTCATTGGAAAAGACTCTTTGGGGGCAAGAGGAAAAGGGGGCGACAGAGGATGAGATGGCCGGATGGCATCACTGACTCGATGGACGTGAGTCTGAGTGAACTCTGGGAGTTGGTGATGGACAGGGAGGCCTGGCGTGCTGCGATTCATGGGGTCGCAAAGAGTTGGACACGACTAAGCAACTGAACTGAACTGAACTGAGTCTGAATTCAGTGTAGAGACTTTTTCTAGTTTCCAAGCCAGTCTCCCATCTTCCTAAGAACAACCAGAAGTTGGAGCTCATAAGGAATGCTCACTGATGGACCAGACCTTGAATCTTGTCTATTTTCAAGGAGCTCAGCACGCTGTGTCAGGGACACATCTGTCCTGGCAGCAGACCTGCTCCCTGGGGTGGCGGGAGTGCCATTGCCCCTCAGGCAGGGCGTCTCAGGCCCTGCTCTCCTCACGTTTGGACTGGAGAGTCCCTTGTCATGGAGAACTGGCCTGTGCATTGCGGGCTGTTCAGCAGCTTCCCCAGCCTTTGCCCACTTGATGCCAGTCATACCTCTTCCTTCTCCCCAAGTGATGACCATCCAGAATGTCTCCACACATTGCCAAATGTTCCCTGGGGGCAAAATTGTCCATGATTGAGAATAATTGATCTTAGGATTCTTCTGGAGGCAAAATGAGGTTCCTGACTTTAACCTAACCACCTAACCTCAAAGTAGTTTTTCTTCTCCCAAGTAAGAGCCTAGAGAAAAAATGCCTCTTCTGCTTTCACTCTGATACACAGAAATCGGTCAGAAACTACTGCGTTTGTCTTGGACAGCCCTGGGGGTGGGAAGTGATGAGCTAGCAGTGACCTCCTTACTACCTGCCCCTCTTGTTCTAATTAAACAAACTTTTACAGCTTTTCTGTTAAGGAGTCAGCTGGTAAAGAAAATGCTCTTCTTTTGCCAAAGCGTTTAGGAAACAGAGACACAGCAGAGTTGTGTACACATAAGTTCCTGTTATACTAACTTTCTCAGTGAAAACAGAAGTGCCAGCATAAATTTGTGACTACTGTGAGAGGAATGGTTTTTCAAAGCTCCAAGATTTTCTTCCCAACAATAATGATTAGAAAGCACCACTATTCTCTACATTTTATAGTAAAAAATAAATACTAATGTCAACAGAGGATTAGAAAACCTGTAGTGTAGCAAACTCCACAAATTGGTCCTGTTAGTGAATTTTGTGGCAGCATGCCAGCAACTGGGAACATCCTTGGTGTGGCCTGTTACATTCAGGCACTTGAAGTGCATATTAAAATGTTTAGCTTGAATGTATGTGCTGTACAACCAGGCTCCTCTGTTCATGGGATTCTCCAGGCAAGAATACTGGAGCAGATTGCCATTCCCTTCTCCAGAGGATCTTTCCGACCCAGGGATCGAATCCGGGTCTCCTGCACTGCAGGCAGATTCTTTATCGTCTGAGCTACAGGGATGATCCAGAAGCCATGAGTAACAGTTAGACCTAGGGTTTATCTCCCTATCCAGCCAGGGGGAAGCCACACCCATAGGTAAGAGCCACATATCCAGTAGATCCCGTTTGGAGCAAACCAGTGTGACTGAGGGATCCAGTCCAAATGAGTGCCTGGCCAGGCAAAAGGAGGACCTAAACTGGGATTGGAAAACACAGGAATGATGTATATTTTGGGGGGCAGAAATCCCAGTTGTTTCCAATCATTATCATTAAGTTGTCCGGCTAGCTTCTGGGGATGGCTCTATTTGTTCCCAGCATATGGGAGCATGAGATAGTAGGCATCCCTTTTTAGGAGTTAGCCATATGACCTCATCCCATATTTGATAAATACCAGGTAGAAAACCACCAGATGTAGACCCATTTACCTTCTTATATACAGCAAAACAGTCATTAAACCAAGTTAAAACATAATCAAAATTAAAAGTGATATTATGTCCACAGTTACATCAGTCCATCTTAGGATTGTTAGATGTCATCAGATCAAGAAGAGGAGTCACATATGATTGTCACCAGTCACATATGATTGGTGAAGGTTTTTGCAGATTTGAAGAAAGTCCTTTCCTTGAAATGGAGAAACCCACCATGTTAAACCTTCAGTTGATGGGGGCGGGGGTGGGGGTGTGCTCCGCAGACCCAGCAATTAGACCGATTGTGGAATGCAGCGTAGGAAAGAGTCCAGGAAGGAAGGCGTTGTCTTTAGGGTCAGATGGCAGACAGGACTTTTGGAGTCAGCAGAAGCAGGCCCACATAGATTATCGGGCCCATCTGAAAAGTAAAAGGTAAAAGCATAGAGGATAAAAACATAAAATGACATTGTTTAGTTTTGGCCAGGGTGCCACTTTTTAACTTGAGTGTGGTTGCACCCAGGACTCAATTCCTGGCACCTTGACAGCTGTGGGAGAAGAAAGAATAACCTGGTAAGGGCCTTCCCAGAGGGGCTCGAGAGATGGGCCTCCAGATCCCAAAGTCTTTATCAGGACCTCGGTGCCTGGCTCAAACAGTGGCTTGTTTGACTCAGAGGCTGGGTCAGGACTCACCTCCCAGAATTTCCACAATGTCTCTTGAAAGGCTGAAAGCTGAGTCACGTAGTTAATTCTAAGGCTTCAGGGTCTATAACAATGTCTGTGCGTAAAAAGGGTCTTCCATAGATACATTCAAAGGGGGACAGTCCTTCCTTTTTAGGGGCAGTCCAAGCCCTCTTTAAAGCTATGGGTAAAACTTTAAGCCAGTTGTCCTGAGTCTCTTGAGTTAATTTACACAGATGTCTGTTAATAATGTTGTTGGCCTTTTTTACCTTTCCTGAAGATTGGGGTCTCCAGGAACAATATAACCAATATTCTATTCCTACAGCTTTTGACACCCCTTGAGTTACAAATGTTAGGAATTAAGAAAATACCAGTAGAGTTTTAGAAATGAAAGAGGCCACGGGATGGGCATTCAGAGAGGCTGAGGGTGCCTGCAGCTAGGGCTTAGCTGTTCCATACTACCTCCCGAACTGGCTGCTGGAGAAGAGCAACAAACTGAACACCGAAAGGGAGCCTTGGACGTGGTGGCAGAGGCAGAGCACCAGAGGCGGGGAGAAAACAGCTTTACTTCCTCCAGAAACACTGTGGCCGCCTTTCCTTGGAGCTGAGGAAGGTATGTCAGGACTGCTGGGTCAGGACTAGGCGGGGACGGTGAGAAGTCAAGTCTTCTTTTTCCCCCTCTTCCCTGCTGCAACTTGCTGTTTGCAGTAAGGCCACGGAAGCCTTCCCAAGGGTTAAAAGCCAGAGCAACTCCAAGTGCATGGGCGCTTTATTTATAATACCCCACTGAGAGGTTTTACTTTGGAATTTTGCTTTAAGCTCCCTGCTAATCCAACTAGTCACGTATTTTGGAGAGAAACTCCCCATCTTTTGACAGCACAATGATTGCTCAATTTTTCATGACTTTCCTCCTCAAGGTATATGCCAGCTCAGCGTTACAGAAGAAAGCCGTTCTGAACATTATAGCAAAACCAGTTGGGTTTCCATAGGGTTACTAACAGCTTTGGGTCCGTTTTGAACTGTGAGCAGTAGTTCACAATTAGGAACAGCAGCCACCAGGGAGAATCATAGCTGATGGTATGTGGTGGCAGGTGGAGGGGCCGGCAATTACTGCTGAAACTCGCCTAATTTACAGCTATTAATATTTACATAAAAATTCATTTAAAAACTTGTGCCTCTTTGGTGAAGCCCAGCGAGGTTATGCGTAGCACCATTAGAACATAATTACCTGGGAACAAAAAAGCATTTAGAAAGTGCTCCGGGAGAAGAAGCCCTGTGTTTGGCCATTGTGCCTCTGGACCAAATGTAACACAACCTGAGAAAAGAATAGTCATCGTGAAAATATTTTCTTTCCTTCCGAGTCAGGAAACAAACTCACGATAGAGTCCACTTCTCCATTCTGAATTTCGAGATGTGCGGGAAACAAGCAGCCATCACCAGCTGAGGCTTTCCTGCTGAAATATGCGCCCTGAGGCAGCAGTGCCCTGTCTTGGTAATGAGTTAATGAAGAATCTGGGTCCTTGCATTGACGCTCTCCTTAGAAGCTTTCTATGGAGTTGAAACATGCCGCTAATTCATGAATTAACTCTTACTTGGCAAGTGAGAGAAGAGGAAGAAAAGAACCTGTACTGCGGAGAAGCAGGGAGTCCACCAAAGCAGCCTCAATTTCTGAAAACGTGTTACTTGAACATTCACTTCACTTGCAGACAGAAATATCATTCAAAGAATTGTTTTCCTCTTACTGCAGAACCTTAGTAAAGCTGGTCTTGTTTTTGTTATGTTGCATTTTACCCCAAAGCAGTGACGTTTTATTGAAGGATTTCCCCACCCGTTACTCTGACTAGAAACTGCTTTCAATTGAGCAACAGAAGTATTTGAGTTCTGTGTAAACATTTCAGTATAGGAGAAAGCAAAGGAGAGTTTACTTCTATAAGTAAATGTTCTGAACCCAGCATTTATTAAAGGAGGCAGATCCTCTCTTCAGCTTATTTAGAGGAAGAATAGGCTCCTTTAAATTTGGTTGTCTTTCAGAACCAGACATTATTTCTTCTCCCAGATTACTTTTTCTTTTAGCAGTTGATTGTTGATTATGTTCTGTGTTTTGAAGGAGGCCCCAGGGTTGTTGTAAGTATCTCTGTTATAGGATCATTTCTCAGCTTTGCAGTTCTAGAAATGTGATTTTATTAGTTGATTAGATTCTAATGAACTGTTTGATGACTCATTAGGCTGGTGTTTCACATTTGGTTTAGAAAACCAAAATGCTTGTTAGTTAACTTAAAATTATTATTTCGTTGGCCAGAAGAGTTTGTCCAAATGAAGCATCCCAAATCCAGTAGCTGAGAAATCATGAAAAGTGATAGGCTTTGTAAGGAGGTAAGGAAAAAGAAGTAAATAGATCTGTCATCTTCTCCATGTGCCACTTAGAGACTTCCAAGGAATCTGTCTTCTACTGTAAGGCATTTATCTGTAAGGTTCTTAGTGGTTCGTATTTAAACACTCTCCACCTGGTCAGTTTAAATGGCCACTGCTAAGACGGCTCGAGATGGCAAATTGAACACATGCCGCCACACAGGTGCCCCAATGTGCCCCAAGTTCCTAAATATATCAGAAAGCTATATGTCTTTAACAGTTGGGAAAAAAGGATGTCCTGGATAGTCTAAAAGTTTGAGGAATTTCTGAAGGACAGAAGGCAGATGGGGTCATATTAAAGGTGGAAACCAGAATCCAAGAGCTCTGCGTGTCCCACCCCTCCCCCCTCCCAATAATTTCTGGACTTGGCTGTGGTGAATGGAAGGAGTGTTTACACACTAAGGAACTAGAATCTCACTTGACCATGCACAACAGCAAACCCCAGGAAAACAGCATCATGAGAGAGAAAACTCCAAACTCAAGAAATTGTAGAGCTGACATTGGAGAATCCAACTACTGTAAATAGAACCTAAGGAAGGAGACTTAAAGGGAAATGTGTTTATACCCTGAAAGGAATAAAAGGAAAATCTTTAATTAATGAAACAAGAACAGACTCTTATGGGAAAGAATGAATTCTATTTCCTAGATCTTGGAAATAAAACATTAGAGGGACTCCGTAGCCTAATAGATACAACTAAAAGGAATTAACAGTCAGCAGAGGAGAGACCCGAAGAATTTAAAATAATTAAGAAATAGGTGGACAGAAAAGTAAATGTAACAAAAAGAGTCATTTCAGAAGTTTCAGGGTTCACAGAATATGAGTTCTGGGAGAAGAGAGGAAAAATAAACAGGGGGAGCAAATACCCAAAGACATAATGGAAGAAAGTTTCCAAAATAAGAAATAATCCTTATCATGAAAGGGCCCACTATAAATGTATTAAGAGGGCTTACATTTTACATATACAGTGGAAGTCTCACAAGACTAAAGATAAGGAAAAATCCTAAAAGCTTCAAGATAGAGTAAATAGTGCAGCCTAGAATCAGGTTGGTATATCAGAGACTTATTGGCAACTGCTGGATGCAGGAAAACAATGTAACAATATATTCATAGATCTGAGAGAAAATACTGTAGGACTTCAGAGTCCATACCCGGGGGAGCTATCCCCCAGGTATTGAGATCCAATGAAGGCATTTGTCAAGTTTGCAAGAACTCAATTTCCTACTCATGATCCCTATTTTAGAGAATTACTAGAGGGATGCTGTCCAGGAAAATTCAAGGGGGAAACAGAAGCATTAATAAAAGGGGGGAAAATGCAGCAGAAAATGCTTTAGGCCAGTAGTCTGGAACTTGTGAGCCGCTGCCTGTTCCTGACAGCACTGGCCCCTGTAGACGCAGGCAAAGGTGGCTGCCCAGAGGTCCGCAGTCCAGGCTGCTCTGCCGTCCACCATGGATGCCCCCACACGGCCAGGCCTCCAGGCTCTGCTCATCTTTGAGATGCTCATCCCTTGCCGCCCCTGCCTAGCCTCTTGTACCCGCCTGTACTCGGGACCCAGTGATCTCCCTTCTCCCCTCCTAGATCCTTTTGCTAGGCTAATAATTAAATTGACATAAGATAGATTAACAGGAAAAAAATGAATTTAATTTTGTATGTACCAGAGCTTCATAAAAATATGTGACTCAAAGAAGTGACTGAAACAGGAAGCTTTTATACCTTTTAGACAAAGAAACCATAGATTTGTGAAGGGTTGAGCAAAGGGGTTTGGGCTCGGGGTAGTGAGTTGGTGAAGAAGTAGCACGGTGTGTTTATACGACGTTCTCAGCCCTAGACTCCCTCTCTCTGGTGATAAGGATACCCTCTATCCCTCTGCTGCCTTCCCCATGGGAGGTTATCGCCTGGTGAGTAGGGGGACAAGGAGGGTCAGACTGTCCTTTTCGTACTGGCTATTTCTCAAGTACCTTTAATTCATAAAAATCAAAAGGCCAAAGTGGCGTATTTTGGGGTGAAACATCCTGACCCCCTGCTGACTCAGCTTCCTTGATGAATAATCCCTTCACCTTCTGCCTTCACTGAAACTGGCCCAAGTGGGCCCCTGGAATCATGGCTTCCCCTGAGCAGCCTCAGGCTGGAGCTGCCTTTTCTCCTGCACTTCACATTTCCCAAGACCCAGAGGTGAAATAGATGTCTTCCTTGTACCCCATCACTGCTTCCAAATTCTTTCCTCCTCCTTCCTGAATTTGCCATTGAGGTTACTGAAACTACTAAAATATATACACATCTTCTTTATCCATTCATTTGTCAATGGACATTTAGATCGTTTGAAGCTTTTTTAAAAGAATGCTGATACATTAATTAAAAAGATATATATACTGTGAAAAACCTATGACAAAGACTAATAACAAACTAGGAGAAACTCATTTGCAATTCAGATCCAAACAAGGTATAAGTTTCCTTAGTAAGAGCCTCTACTAATCAATAAGAAATATATTTATATTAATCACCCAGTTTTTAAAAGGCCAAAAAATCCCTTAGCAGAACAGAAATGTAAATGTCTCTTACACATTAGAAAAGATGCTGAGTTTCCCTATTAAAAAGAGAAACACAAATTTGAATGACAAGGAGATGCTATTTTTCACCAGATTGGCAGAGATCCCAAAGTTTGAGAACAGCACTTTGACAAGGGTATGCCCCTCTGTGTTTGTAGTGGCAGACAGTTGTCATTGAAGTCCATCAGTAGGGGCTGTCTGGTAACCTGTGGTTCTTCCATACAGCAGGACAGCATGCAGCTTGGAGAAGAAAGAGAAAGTACCCTGTGTACTGATGTGTAATGATCCCTGGAATACATAAATCAGAGGAAAAGGCCAGGGGCAGAATAGTGTAGAGGCCTGCAGTCAATTCATGTGCAGGATGGGCGAGAATATAGACAAATATATATTGCTTGGATATGCATGAAATAGCTCTGGCAGGAAGAAGCAGATTTCTAAAATCTGACTGGCAGACCTGTCTTTCCAGACCCCAATAAAAACTAAATATATGGAGATTTAAGTGCTCAGATAGGAAATTAGGTCCTACTGGAGAAGATAGCTAGGGGACTGACAATGATTGCACGTGCAGAGACACTCTGGAAGGACACTGGGAACTGGTAACACTGGTTGCTTCAGAGAAAAAGAATTTCTGGCTGGGAGACTAGTAGGATATTACTTTTCATTGGTCCCTTTTTGATCATTTTGCATTTTGACCATATGCATAAACCAAATAAAGATTCCCCCGCCCAACTCCCAGCAGCAGGAAGTCACTGGCAAATACATACTTCATGTTCTAATAGATCATGTCTCACTGTAAATCAAGAGACCTGAGAGGATTTGAAACCTGGCGAGGGGGCAGGTTGCAGCTTTTATAAGACAGGAGGACAACATGAAAGAGATGGCTGGTCCAGAAGGATCGCTGAATTGGTTGAGTCCCTGGAATGTGTTGATGGGGAGGCTAATTGGAGGGGCAGCTGAGCCATTTCTCACCCTCCATATGCATTCCCTTAGCCCATCAGTTGACCTGCTGAATAGGAAGTTTTCTTTTCTCCAGACTTTTTTTTTTTTTTCAATTTGGTAGGGTTTAGATTGTGCTGGGACTATCCCAACTTTTGTTTCTTTTTTAGCCTTATTTTGACAGTTTATTGGAATAATTTTAAAAAAAAGGTGAGGGAAGAGGCTTCCCGTGCTTTACCCGACCATTTCTCCCTCTCTCCTCCGTCCTGGTGGAAACTTTCTCCACCCCCTGCCCCGTTTCCAGCTGATGGTTTCTGCTTTGCAACACCAGGCTAGGTCTACTGGCCAGTAAGCAGCCTTTTTCTGGGGTTTGCACCCCTGGAAAGTCCAGTTAGATGTTTCTGAGAGCACTTCAGGCTTGATGGGATTGGCTAGCCAGAGGGAATTGGTTGTTGCAACAATTTGTCCTTACTGTCCTCTTTCCTATTCCTTTTCATGTTTCTGTTGTTTTAAAGGGTTTTGTTTGGATTAATTAATTACAGGAAAAGGAGGAAGCAAACCTTCCTATAGCTGGAGTGGATCCAGTGCTTCAGGAGGAGGCAAGTCCTGGATCTCTGGGAGGGGGTAGGGCCAGTGGCCTTTCCAGATAAAGAGTGCAGCCCAGAAGTCCGGCTCTAACCACCTTAATGCCTTGCTCCAACCACTGTCACTTCCTTCCTTATTCTTTTAATCAGCTTGTGGAGAGAGCGAAAGAAGGAATGCACTCTGTTAACATCCAGAATATAGAGTGAACGACTTTAAAGACTTCCTTTCATCGCCTTTTTACTTTCCTCCCCCTGTTTAAAACAAACTTTCTGGTTTGATGACAGTCTCAGTGGCATTCCAGGACTTCCCTTCCCAATTCTCATTTGACAGAGGCACGTCCCGCTTTAGCCATTTCCCATAATCATGGGAAATCCCGTACTTTGACTCTGCAGCACAGCGTCTATCTGAAGGGGCACCCTTCAAAGATTTCTGTCTTTCTAAAACTTAACAGCATACAAAACCTACTGAGGAATAAATATGATTCTGCAAAACCTTTTCTGTTAAGTGCTGGAAGAGTGTTCTAGCTTTCGTCTCTTCAATCATTTCAGCAGTGGGGAACAGATCATTTCACCAGCTTGTCCATTGGAGAGATAGACTGATTGACTCCTCAGAAACATTCCTTTCTCTTTTTTTCCTGCTAAAAGGAACATTAAGATTTATTAACTCAGATTTGTTATCAGCTCAAAGTCGTACAGGCATAGTGTGAAACATCCAGATGCACTGTTTGATCCTGTCCTGGGTCCTGCTTTTCAAAGGCAGCCACTTTAAACTCTTAGCTAGTTCTTCTGGTATTATTTTGTCCATAATTTAAACTACTGTGTTTAGTATACCGGGTGTTTTTTTTTTTTTTTCGATTTTAGACATTATTTGTTAACTTACTGTTAATCCTAGTCTTTAAGGAACACCAGCTCCTGATTTGAAAGAGAAGGAACTAACAGTCTCGTACTGCCCCTTCCCTGAGCCTGGGTGTGGACTAGCTTTGTGTTTCCTTTCATGTATGTATCTTATGCGTTGTTGTTATTGTTCACTCACTCAGTCGTATCTGACTCTGCAACCCCATGGACTGCAGCACGCCAAGCTTCCCTGTCCTTCACCATCTCCCGGCGCTTGCTCAAACTCATGTACGTTGAGTCGATGATGCCATCCAACCATCTCATCCTCTGGCGTCCCATTTTCCTCCCTCCTTCAGTCTTTCCCAGCATGTTATTTGTTAGTTTGCTTCGTTTTCTATGTCCCTGTCACATTTTTTCCAAACTCTCCCACAGGTCTATGAAATCCCTGTCAATACTCTTCTTGACTGCGTTGTTTCCGTACCACCCCCACCCCCAGTCCCTTCTGAAGTCTTCCATCCTTCTGCTCCGGTCCGGACTCTCTGTTCTCTGGGCTTTCTATGCAGCTGTTGTTCTGGGCCTGCCTTCCATCCCTGTTTGTGTGGCTCTCCTGACTCTTGGATTCCTTGTCTTACTCTTTCTATTCCCTCATTTAATAGAGCTCATCCTCCAGTAACATCCTGAGGAAATGACATATAGGAGATAAATTTTTGAAACTAAGCATGTCCGGAGATGACTTTGTTCTGTCTTTACATTTTAGCAGTGGTTTTTCTGCATATAACATGAGGTGGGAAATGATTTTCCTTCAGAATTGTAAGGGTGTTTCTCCACAGTCAGGCTTCTAGAAGTCTCAAGCCATTTGGAAGTCTTGCATTTTTGCATATGACCTCATCCTCACACTCCTTTGAACGTTTTTAGGGGTCTTCTATTCTTACCAGGCACCCAGACCACCAGCAGTGAGCAGAACCCACTTCTTTTTGCCTCTTTTTCTAGCTGCTCTTCCCATCTTATCCCTTCCACTGTGTCCACAGCTCAGGTGCCCACTGAACAAGAAAGAAAGTTCCTATCTGTATAATTCTCTTACCTTGACATAGTTGGTTGTGGCAGCTGGAAGGAGTGGTCGTCTTTGCTGTAGCTCAGCTTGCTGCTGATAGCAAACCTGTACACCTGAATGATTCTTTCTGGCAGCTTCTGACAAGAAGTTATTCAGCTGGCTGAATATTGAGTTAGCTAGTTGCTCCAAGTACATTCATCCAGTGTTGGTTTTAGCTTCAAGACTGGACTCAGACATTGCTTCTGGCTCATAACATAGTAGAGTATATGACTTTAAAACTAGCCCCCAAGACCAAACCAACAAAAGCAGCCTTGCTGTGAGGTAACCAGTGGCAAGAGAAAAAGACTCATTTGTGACCCTCATAAGTCTTTCCTTCTGTCTCCTGACCTGGTTGTTCCAGAGCTTCATTTACCACAAAATACAAATGCATATATCACTTTTTTTTTTTCCTTTGGCAAATTCTCTTATTGTAGACCAAAAAAACAAAGGTTCATCCAGCATTCCCTCTAATTCTGTCCCTGACTTGTGTTTCAATTAGGATATGTTAGCCTGTGTCCACCAGATTACAGTTTATGGTGGGGTTGTTGAGCATTCTGCAGGCTCTTATCCAGTGACACTGGGGCCAGCCTAGGACAAATTCCAGGCTCCTGACAGCCATTCAGGGAGGGGTCTGCCATCTGTTGCAATGAACAAATGCTTTTCCCATGTCTAAACTGCTAATTTCTCCTGCAGAAAACCTAGCTAAGGATATGCAACAGCTACGAGATTAGCCAACACCAAGAATTGTTACCTTAGTAGATATCATTATTGGAATCTGTTTATAATGTACCAAGTTGATATCTTTTCCCAATATTCATACATTCTTTTAACAAATGTTTATTAAAAGTGCCTGCCATGTGCCAGGCGCTGTACCGGATGTTTGGGTTATATCAGTGATCAAAACAGACATCAGCTCCAGCCTTTGTGGAGTTTCCATTCCAAGAAGGAGATGGACAATAAACATAATAAATAAATTATGTGGCGTGTTAGAAAATACTGAATGTTACAAAGAAAAGAAAAATCTGAGGAGGGTAGTTGGAGCAGGACCGTGGGGTGAGGGTGAAGGTTAGAGTGGGAACAGGATGAACAGGATGGTAAGGGCAAGTATCACTGAGTTGAGATCTGCGTGTGGTCTTGAGGGAGGTGAGAGAGTTAACAAGATATTCTATTGGAAGAGAGGATTTCAGGTGGAAGGAATGGCTTGAGTCTAGGCCTTCAAAGGTGGGCGCGTACCTGAGGTGGAGTGAGTGTGGGGTTAGTCGTGAGAGAGCAGGTCTGAGAGGTGAGTGCCTGGCCAGGTGCTATGCCTTCTGCTAAGGTGTGGAAAGCTGCTGCAGACGAAGGCTGCTGGGCAGTTAGTGAAAGTCTGGAGTTAGGGAATGAGGTCTGGGCTGAAAATAAGACCTTTGGGAGCCAGAGGCAGTTTACTGGTATGTAAGCCTTGGGACTGGATGAAATCACTCAGGAAGTAAGTGTCCATGAGGAAAAGCCATCCAAAGATTGCATCCTGAAAGACTCCCAGATGCCCCCAAAGCAGCCAGCATTAACAATTGGACAAGTCCAAATTGTGGGCCTTTCTACAGGCATGGGGACTGTTCTAGATCAAAGGAGATCAACTTCTCTTGGTTTGAAATTTTTCAGGAGAAAAAAGTAGAAATTTAAAATACACTTTGCTGCCAAAGATGAATTAGCTTCAGAAAAAGAACAGGCAACTCCTAAAGCTCCATAGTTTTTCTCTAGCAGCAGCAAGATTTTAATTTGTTTCTGGATTCTGGAGAAGCATCTTTTTAAGGGCATG
This sequence comes from Bubalus bubalis, assembly GCF_019923935.1. NCBI lineage: Eukaryota > Metazoa > Chordata > Mammalia > Artiodactyla > Bovidae > Bubalus > Bubalus bubalis. Next base: position 2,372,474 of record NC_059174.1, on the reverse strand, counting down.
AGAGGATGAAAGTAGGAGCGACAGGAGGTGTGGCCTCTCTGCTCTGCGCCTTCACGTGTGCTGCAGATGCCACTGTCTCTGTTGACTTCTCTCTCCCACCTTGTCTCCTTGGCAAAGCCCTTCTCACCTTGCACATTTCAGATACCTCCCCCTCCCTCTCTACAGCCTTCCCCAGCTCACACTGTTAGGCTCCTAAAGCACTTGGTTTTCTCATAATCTAATTAATTACTTGTTTGCATTTCTGTCTTGAGCAAATGAATTTAATGAGGCTAAGAAATTTGTGTTTCTATCTCCAGTGGCTAACAGAGCATGGCACACTGAAGGCACTCAGGGGCTAGGTTGATGAATATCTCATTTAATCATCACACTTCAAGGTAGTTATTATTATCCTCAGTGTTCTTGGCCTTCCCTGGTGGCTCAGTCAGTAAAGAATCTGCCTGCAATGCGGGAGACCTGGGTTTGATCCCTGGGTCGGGAAGATCCCCTGGAGAAGGGCATGGCTACCCACTCCAGTATGCTTGCCTGGAGAATCCCCATGGACAGAGGAGCCTGGTGGGCTACAGTCCATGGGGTTGCAGAGTCAGACACAACTGAGCAACTAAGCACGCACACACAGACACTAATGAGTGACCTGAGGCTCAGATAAATTTTCTCACCCAAATGGTTTTTAAAACAAACAAAAAGGTTTAAGTGGCAGGGGCAGTTTTCTGCACTGAATGCTAAGCCACTGCACCTCACTGCTTTAAAAACACAGCTCCAAAGTACTGGTGATGATATTCAGGGCTTAGCTATATGAGCAGTGCTCAGATATCACAGTATTCCTGTCTGAAGTCTAGATTTCTGATTTTTGTGGCTATTATGAAAAATATATATATATATATAAAACCATCAACATATGGGACAAGTTGAAATTTTAAAAGTGTTTCTTATAGTTAGCTACAACAGATACCAACTGTATAGTCTTAAACTTAAGATTTAAAATTATTAGCTGGCTGGGACATCCCTGGCGGTCCAGTGGGTAAGACTCCATGCTTCCACTGCAGGGGACCTGAGTTCAATCCCTGGTAAAGGAACTAAGATCATGCATACTGTATGGCATGGCAAAAAGTAATAATAATAAAAAAAATTTTAATAGTAAAATACAAATATTACTGATAGCTGGAAGAACAGGCAGATCTGTAGAGACAGAACATAGATTAGCTCCTGGCCTGGAGCTGGAGGAATGAGGGTGACTGCTAACGAATGGGTGTGAGGAGTTTTTTTTTGTTTTTTTTTTTTTGAGAGAATGATAAAATGTTCTAAAATTAGACTGTAATAGTGGCTGTACAACTGAATACACTGAGAACCATTGACTTGTATACTTTAAATGAGTGACTTTAGTATGTGAATTGTATTGCAGTCAAGCTGTTTTTAAAAGTATTAACTGAGAATAAAAAATGATGTGTCACAAGTTTTCCAGCATTCTTTTATCAATAGAATACAAATCAGTTCAGTAGCTTAATCGTCACTCTTACAAAAAAGCTCTTCATGACAACTAGGTAAGTTTGGGGGAGGGGAGTTGTTTTGTGTGTTTTTGCATGAATGCCCTTTTAGTTTTAGTAATATCATTCAAATGAGACCACCAGTGTCAATACCTCTGGCTCCAAACCTCCTTCCTTCTGGGCAGCAGGAATGGTGAACATGCTCACACAGTCTTTGCTGAATTACCAGCTGGGCCTCCCAGTGACAGGAAGGGCGTCATGAAGCCACTTGCCCCCAAGGAGAGGGTCACCGGCTCTCCCAGGCTGCTCCTGGCTTCAGGGCAAGGAGCCAGAGGACAGAGGCCTTGCTCTCACAGCAGGGAGAGAGTGATGCCAAGTTTCCCAGGGCAAGTAATATACACGGATGAACCAGAGAACTGTCCAGTCCACCCTTCGCATCTTTAGTTAATGATGTTTGGTTTGATTTGTTTTCATTTTCTTGAACCATCTGTGCTAGGCAGGGTTGGCCAGCTTTGTTTCAGGGTACCTTCATCTCCCAGCCAGCAGTTGGTAAAGCTTCTTCTTCACACCTATTGGCCATGATCCATAGTCATACGTTTACCTTATGACCCATTGTGGATCGTGGTCATAAAGGCTCTGAGGGAATCCCAGCATGCAGAGAAACTGGATTTGTTCATGGTTCATCCATCATTCAGCAGTGGGGCTGGATGACAGAAGCCTAATGAAACAGTCTACATTTCTGAATGAAAAAGCTTCTTCAGCAACCCCTGACTGGCAGATTAAGGAAAGAGACTCTACTTAGCCTTATCATTTTTTCTTGCCTTAGAGATGGAGGGTGGGAATTGTTTTTGGTGGTTGGTGATGCAGTGCTTAAAAATCTTCTATTTATTAAAGAGAAGCTATGTTGTGGTTATACAGATTACCCAGCTGCGGTTAACATATATGAAAACCATTTCCTGAGTGCAGTGAAAAAGAAAGTGTTCTGCTTTCTCTACCAGACTACGTGGGAACAGATATTCCTCTTTATTGAAATCCATTGCATTGCTTTAGCGAAGTGACACCTCGGGCTCAGGCTGGAAACAACCCCCTTCTTTTGATCACCCTTGTGCAGGTAATTGCTTCCCAAGGACTCTGAATCCTGGATTGTGAGGGGTGCTGTGACAATGGGAAAACTGTGGATGATGGTGCGTCCTGGCTTTTTGAAGACAGGCGCTGCCCTGGGAGGGGAACAGGTTGGGGTCTGGGCCTCATTGAGTTGCCCTTTGAGTGAGCAGGACAGCACCTTCTGGGAGGCCAGAGGAGATCCCCTGGCCAGGGAGCGAGCACCAGACAGTGCAGCTGCCACATGGAGAACGGTCTGGAGTCAGGGACCCCGAGGCAAGCCAGGTGCAAGAACACAACCTGCGTCACCACTCAGCCTCATCTAATGAGAGGACCGTCAAGCACACCCCTCTCCAGACAGAACTGCGAGGTGTCAGGAATCAAGCTGTGTCCAGCGTTCATATCCTCCTCATTTGCAATTTAGCATGCTTGTTTAGTAGCAGTGAGAAGTTGAGGGATGGAGGGGGAGTAATTTTGCAAGATATATGCTAGCTAACTCATGGTGTTTCACCTGAAGCCTTGTGGTTAATGTGCCCACACATTTCTAGAAAGGAGCACAGGCATGACTCTTCAGTGAACGCTCCCTGATCTGACTGAGTGCACCCCCACATCCTGAGACTCTAATTTGATCTCAACCTGGGAAGTGGCCAAGACTTTAAAACGTATTTTATGTTGACATCCTCGGACATTTTCATGAAGAGAGAGAGACCTGCCTGAGAAAAAGCAAGCTGGAAGTCAAAGAAAGCATAATGCTGAGGTCTGAGAAAGCACGCCAACTCCCCAGTCAGCAGTTAGCCAGAACAGCCCAGTCAGGCGCATTTGTCTTCCGGGCTCCACACTTTGCTTCTCACTGGCTGCTGTCTCTGGGAGAGGCGCTCTTCTCCTGCCGGGATCAGACCGGTCAGGGTGAGCGGGGCTCCTGCCCTCAGCCCCGGCGGGTAGTCCGGGTAGTCTGGAGCCGCCTGGCCCGACTCCGTCTCAGGGAGGCTCCAGAGCGTCCCCCCAGAGGGGCTCGCTCTGCTCATCTCGCCTCTGCCCCAGGGCTGTGACTGGTTGGTGCCCAGATGGAAGCAGTGTCTGGAAAACAAGCTGTGCCTGCCTCAGTTGAGCTCTCAGGGTTTGCCTAAAGAAAAATGCCATTATGGGCTTTGTTAGGAGCTGTATTTAATAATTTCTTTAAAAGTCTGTCTCAGAAATGTAAATGGTCTGTTTGTGTTGGTCAGTACATTATTCTCCCCAGCTGCGCCTGATCATGCAAATTAAAGCAACAGCAGCACCTCTGGGGAGAGGCCTCTATTCCCCCCCAGGCATAATCCTCACTCCCAGTAAATAGAACATTTCCTCCTTGGAGAGCCCCCTGGCCTGCTTCAGGCCCCAACTGCTCTAACGTGGTGGCGGCTCTCCCCTGTCCGCCCTGGGCCCTGCCATGGGAATGGTGTGAGGAAGGAAGTTCCAGAGCAGAGGCAGGAAGGGATGTGGCATTATCTCTTTCCCAGGGAATGAGATGAAACCACATGGGAGTGGGACAAAGGAGAAGGGAAACAGAAAACTATCATTTCCTCAAGGCCTGGTGAGCAGCCCAAAGGGTTTTTCTTTGCCACTGACTTTGCACTGACTTCACTTAACCCTCTGCACACCGGGCCTCTGACCCTTGAGAAGAGAATCCAGATATCAAGGTGAATGCTTCTGTGTTGGCCAGGGACTCTTTGCTCACCGTTGGCAGTTCTAGTCTAGGACCCTGCTGATGATCATAACCCCTGGCCTTTCTCCAGTTACTGCTTTTTCACTTTTTGGAGACTTTCTTACACCCAGAGGTGATGGGGCATGAATCACCCCCCAAAAAGAAAATGTGTATATATAGAGAGAGGGAGAGAGAGAGAAAGCAAATGTGGCAAAATGTTAAAGTGAAAGTGAAGTCGCAGTCGTGTCCGACTCTTTGCAAACTTGTGGACTGTAGCCTACCAGGCTTCTCCATCCATGGGATTCTCCAGGCAAGAATACTGCAGAGGGTTACCATTTCCTTCTCCAGGGGATCTTCCCGACCCAGGGATCGAACCCAGGTCTCCCGCATTGGAGGCAGACGCTATTGCAGTGAAGAGTATTTAGATAAATAGTTGTTCTCTGTTTTCAACTTTTCTGTCAGTTTGACATTTTGAAACTGGAAAGTTGAGGGGAAGTTCTCAGCAGACCACGCTGGCCTCCTTGTGCCATCACATTCCATCTCGCAGAAGCAGGAGCAGACTGGGTGCTCTAGAGCTCACCCACCCGCCTGACAACGCAGGCCTTTTACATCTTCATACAGCATTTTTCTCTGCATTAAGTGTGTGAACTAAGCACTGCAAAGGCCTCATGTGCGCCAAGGATTGGTGTGGAAAAGGACCCATTCTTTCCTAATGCTTGTCTAACTTTGACCCGCCCTGAAAGGTCTGAACTAGGCAGATTAATGAAAACAAACAACAATAAAAACAAACAATTGCCTTCTGTGGCAAGGGTCCCAAGCCCACTGAGCTGGTTTCAGCAGAACAATAGACCAGCGGAGGACTGTGCTTCACAAAGAGGGGCATTAACTTTCTCTTGGCATATGAGGCTAATAAACTGCTGCCCAGCTGCTCAGTTAGCTGTCCCAGAGAATAAGTCCATTTCAGTGTTGTTTGAGAGTCTCCAGCCACAAGTTACTTGTCTCAGAAATACTTGACCTTGATCATAAGAGAGACCAGAGACTGTGCAGTTACAGGACTCCTACTGCTTTGAGGAGAGCTGACTGTGGAGGGATGGTGTGTCTTCTGTAGGAAGGGCTGCTCATTTAAATAGAACCAAGTCAGCTAAAATAGTCCTCCCAGCAAGCAAAACAGTCCTGTGCTTAACAGATAGGGAAGAAAAACTTGGAAAGGGCTTTCTGTAATAAAGTATTTTAGAAGAGCTTACGGAGAAGGCAGTGGCATCCCACTCCAGTACTCTTGTCTGGAAAATCCCATGGATGGAGGAGCCTGGTAGGCTGCAGTCCATGGGGTCGCTGAGGGTCGGACACGACTGAGTGACTTCACTTTCACTTTTCACTTTCATGCATTGGAGAAGGAAATGGCAGCCCACTCCAGTGTTCTTGCCTGGAGAATCCCTGCTGTCTATGGTGTCGCACAGTCGGACATGACTGAAGTGACTTAGCAGCAGCAGCAGAAGAAGAGCTTAGAATTCAGGGGTTTTGCTACCAAAATCATCACCTAGCTTTCACAGACATGCTGTAAAGATGGAGAGCAGCTGAAATCAAATCAGACAAAACTTAACTTCTTTTACTCTTGGATTGGCATAAGATCAATAAAACAGAGTTAGCAGACCGTTTTCTATTTGTACAAAAACTATGAAGCTGCTACTTCTTGCCAGCTTTTATTTCACCTTTTGCTGGTAGACGCCTTTTTTCTTTTTCTGTTTTTTTTTTTTTTTTTTGGCTGGCAGTGTATCAATGTCAATATTTCTGGTTTTCCACTCTACTGAGCCCAATGTCCCATAGAATACTGGCAATACAATGTTGGGAAGTGAATGGGATTTAAACTCTTTTCCTAATGTGCCACTGGCTTCCAGTCCATTTCCTTGAGTCGTCTGGTCTTGGGCTTTCGGAAGATTACTTAGAGACTTGCACAGGTGGGGAGTGAAATTGGCCCAGGGACTGGGGCTTTACTTCTCATTCTTAGGGATTTCAGCTTAATCCAAAGATGATCTGCAAGAGAACAGGCAGACGGCTGTCACTGAAGAATTTCAATCATAAACTTTCTTCGCATTTCTCAGGAAGAACCATGCCAGTTCCAGACCTTTGTATGGCTCTTAGACCATGGGTGAGCTGCGAAAAGTTCACTCCTGCCTTGTAAACAGATGCCAAATACTAAGGAAACTGCTTATCTCTGCCAAGAAATCTTAGCTCCAAATAATTTGCATTTTAGTGGTTAAGCAAGTTGTGAGCCGGAAGGCATAGACTCGAGCTGGGCTATGTGTGTGGAGGTTCCAAGTAGAGGTCAGTGGCTCTCACATGCACTTGTGTTGACCTTGTCCTTGCTGGTTCAATTTTGGAGCTTCCTTTTCTTTGCTGTTGGTTCAAATGTAGTGTTAAAAACTTCTGTTATAAGAGAAAATTCATTTGCCCACTGTCAAATCCTATTAAACATGTAGTGATCACATACCATGGCAAGGCTTTGTACGATGCTGAGTGAGCCAAGAATGAGTAGACATGGGCCCTATGTGCAGTGAGCTCCAAGACAACAGGGAAGATAAGAATATTCCCCCAACCCCCCAAAATCAGCAGTGAAACTGGAGTGTGGCAGGGACGGCCAAAGGGGAGCTGTCCTCATCTCATATCAGCAGGGTGATCACAGCACTGAGTGCTGACCCAGGTCTCTCTCTCACTGTGCACCTGGGCAGATTTCTTAACCTTCTTAGAGTTTAGTTAACGCATCTCTAAAACAAAGAGCTTGCATTAGCCAGCCTCTCAGCTGCTCCTTCTTTCATACCCTAATAGTATTTGGTCACAATTTTTTGGTATAATCATCTCCTCCACCAGATTTTCTCCTAGAAGCCAGGAATTATGCTTTATATATTTTTGTATCAATCCCTAGTTCCAAGAACACTGTCTGGTGTACAGTAATTTCTGAGTAATCTCTGTCGGATGTGTCCAGTGAACGAATGGACTCTAAATTCATTCCCAAACCTCAAATTCTATTCTGTGGGACCACTGGGCGCCTGAGGCTGATTTTAAAGATCATGGGAAAGATGTTCCCACTCTTTCTTGAGAACCAGTTGCTGTATCCTGTCATCCTTTCTATTTCTGTTTAAGAAGTTATTTTTCCAGCTCCTTTCCAGTACATCTTATAAATAAATAGCAGGATACAGAGCTTCACTGAACATGGCCAGATAAAGCAATGCTTTTGCTATGGAACAGATCAGTTGGGTGAATCTGTGTCCATGTTCATGGGACTGGAACAAAGAAAACATGTTACTTTAATATCTTTATAACAGACTTAACAGGATGGACTTTATCATTTAGTTACAATGGATTTTGTTAAACCTACATTTCAGGGGCTAAAAGGCAGCATAAGTTCTAGCAGATTATCATTGTAAACTTTGAATTCAGAAAGGAAAAAGACAACAGTCGTTTTGCCCTTTTATCCTTTTTACTTTTCTGAGGTTCTGAATCTTCTTTTGTGAGGTCTTGGCTGGTGTCTGGTGTTGGGGCAGGTCAGCAGGCTTGGCGTGGCCAGACGGGAATTGCGGTAATTGCTGACTGATGGGGGGTGGACAGAACGCACAGAAGCGAAGGCTTAGTGAGGGTCTCTCACCAGCACGCTGCGCGCTCAGCCACACCATGATGGCACAGAGGCCAACTGGCTAGAGTGACGGCCGTGCTCCTCAGATGGGACTAGTGTTCACACCAAGCATATGGTCATAAGGTCAGCAGAGCAGGAGGAGGTGGTTGAAATGTCGTGCATTACGTGGAAAACATCTTGGCAGCAATATTCTAGACGTGTCTGAATATAACATTCTGGATGCATTCTGAGGGAGCAAGTGCAGAGGCCCCCTGTGAGCTTCGGCCTCTAAAGGTGGGTGAGGGTTCTCTTGAATGTGGTTTCTGTGACACAGCTCACCCCACTTTAGAACCAAGACTGGAAAGTCTGCAGCTGGGGAAGGGGTTGAGCTGTCAGAGCCAACTTTCTGGTAGTCTCTTGCCCTTATGGCTTAGGATCCAGAACAAACTGTGATGCCTGAAGCTGCTCGGGTTCCTGCTGACAGCAGAGAGGTCAGCAAGGGAATTAGGAGTCCCCCTTTCCCTGGTTGCCCAGTACACAGCTGCTCAGTGCCTGTGGGACGTAGTGCCGGCTCACCGTCTCCTAGCCCAGCCGCTGTTGTGAGGTGGGGCGTGTAGGGCACGGCGTGCTGTGCATTTCCCAGCGGGGCAGAGACGGCTCCCAGCCGCAGCCCAGAAGCTGTCTGCTGCTGCCTGCCTCAGCTTTCCTGAAAGCCTGATGGATGAACCTTCACAGCAGAGAGGGGGCCAAGGTCAGGGTCGATCTGCCTTCCTAAAGGCTGCGATGGACTGACGCCAGGACTGTGCCACTGCAGCCCTGTTTCAAGATGGGAAGCGAGTATGAGACCCCACATGCCAGACTCCAGGAGAGGTGCTGGTCTCAGTGATGAGGCCGCCAAGTGTTTCGGCTACTGCTGTAAATGTGTCGTTCACTTTGCTTTAGCCTCAAATAAAAGGTGGGTAATTTTGCTTTTGAGGCCATCAAATTAGGAAATCATACACTGTGTTAATGATCCTGTGCAGGCGGACCTGGAAGCTTTTCCATAAAGCGTAATAGAACAGGTGACATTTTGCTGATGTTTACTGGTGAACAAGGCAAAGGGGGATTGTGACTGTTTTCCTTTTCTAGCACCCTCTTCACTGCTATGTGCAAAAATCATTTTCCTGTTGTTGAAAAGATGGTGTATTCTGGTAATGCCATCAGAGCTGTAGGCTAAGGGGAAGAGATATGTACAAAGTCATGGTGTTGCCCAGATAAAATGGGGGATCCTGAGTTGCTGAGAACTGATTGGCAAATGTAAGTGGAAATTCCTCCCCTTCAGTTCAGTTCAGTTTAGTCACTCAGTCGTATCCGACTCTTTGCCACCCCATGAATTGCAGCACGCCAGACCTCCCTGTCTATCACCAACTCCCAGAGTTCACCCAAACTCATGTCCATCGAGTCGGTGATGCCATCCAGCCATCTCATCCTCTGTCGTCCCCTTCTCCTCCTGCCCCCAATCCCTCCCAGCATCAGAGTCTTTTCCAATGAGTCAACTCTTCGCATGAGGTGGCCAAAGTACCAGAGTTTCAGCTTTAGCATCATTCCTTCCAAAGAACACCCAGGACTGATCTCCTTTAGAATGGACTGGTTGGATCTCCTTGCAGTCCAAGGGACTCTCAAGAGTCTTCTCCAACACCACAGTTCAAAAGCATCAATTCTTCGGCACTCAGCTTTCTTCACAGTCCAACTCTCACATCCATACATGACCACTGGAAAAACCATAGCCTTGACTAGACGAAGCTTTGTTGGCAAAGTAATGTCTCTGCTTTTGAATATGCTATCTAGGTTGGTCATAACTTTCCTTCCAAGGAGTAAGCGTCTTTTAATTTCATGGCTGCAGTCACCATCTGCAGTGATTTTGGAGCCCAAGAAAATAAAGTCTGACACTGTTTTCTCCCCTTAGAATTTCCTAATTTAGAAGTATTCTGAATACCTTTTATTCTAAAAAAGTCTAATCCTCTCCCACTAGTTGGTTCTGTGATCCAGGTAACACTGTTGCTGTTGGCAACTATATCCACGTGCTGGAGAGAAATTTGGAAACCCAGAACTGAAGTATCCACACCATACAGAGCTGGCACAGGGCAAGTCGTGTTTCTCCTGAGCATCTTTGTTAGATTCCCGTCAAAGCAGACCCTTGGGGAAGGCTTTGCATGCAGGTAGCTTATTTGGGAAGGCGTCTCAAGAAGCAAGAGTTGAGGGAGCAGGGGAGGTGAGGCCGGGGAGGGGGACAAGCCAGTACAGGCATGTGTGTGTGCCCAAGGCCACAAGAGCTCCGCGTCACAGGGACTTCTGAGGAGCATTCAGTGTGCCTCCTGGAGCCGCCTGTGTGAGCACAAGAGCTTGGCCTGCTTAGCCACCAGCTCCCCACAGTCATTCCACCACAGTGCCTGTGACATGTGGACAGGGTTGTAGGAGGTCCTGTGGCCAGAAACGAGAAGCCTGCAGGTATACGGTTTTGGTGAGGTGTCAACAGTGGCCCTGAGCTGACCTCAGGGTCCTTAGAGCTGACCGGTGTGGCCGCAGCTGAGAGTGGAGTCCCTCAGGCACGTGTACAGGAGCAGGGCTGCAACGGAAGAGAACCGGGGCGCTCTTGAAGCTCCAGCAGGAGGTGTCTAATCCAGAGAGTGCAGGAAGGGCTGGGAAAGCCTCGTGCAGGAAGTGGTTTCCCAGCTGAGACAAGACCAGAGAGGTAAACTGCACGGTCGGGATGGTGTGGCTGGAGCTTTGGCTGCAAAGGGAGATGTGGTGAGAGAAGGTCAGGAAGAACTTCAAGAGTGAAGGCGTTTAGACTTTATCGTAAGAGCAGTTGGGGGTCAGGGAGGAGATACTTAAACAGAAAGATGTGATAAGATGTGTATTTTAGGAAACTCACTCTGAAGACAGCATATATTAATAGGATCAATGCCAGGATGGAACAGGTGAGTGATGGGACAAGATAAAAGTCAGAGAGACAAGTGAAGAGGCTGCTGAATTATCCAGGTGAGAGAAAATAAAACTGAGAGCCAGTATAGTGCAGCAGGTGAGAAGTGGAAACATTGGAGCCGTATTAAGTTTCCTTATCCCCCCTCATGCTCTGTCCTGGTAAAATATCACCGTCTGCAATGCAGGAGACACACGTTCAATCCCTGGGTCACGAAGATCCCCTGGAGAAGGAAATGGCACCCCACTCCAGTATTCTTGCCAGGAGAATCCCATGGACAGAGGAGCCTGGTGGCCTACAGTCCATGGGGTCGCACAGAGGTGGACATCCTTGAGTGACCAAGCACACACTCATGCTCTGTTCCTGGTAAAATATAGTCTGTGTGTGGATGGAGAGACTGCTGTAGGGACTGAGTTATCTGAGTATGAATTGAAAGCTCATTAAAAACTGTTTGGAAAATTCATAAGCAAATTGGGAACAAAGTAGCCATTAGAAAATCTCTCAAGTAAATACACACACTAGAGGTGAGAGCACAGCGCCCGACACTGAGGGCCAGAAAAGCCTTGTTTTATCCTGGATCTGCATCTGCTGATGGTTTGACCTTTCTGTATCATCTAACCTCTCTACTCTTGGTTTATTTGTCTAACTCAAAGTGAGGACAGTGACGCCTGCCCAGCCTCTTCTGAGTTGATCTTAAGCTGACAGCATATAGTAGGGTATGACCACGACAGGGAAGCTAACATCCCCTCCACCAGTATAAACAGAATGAGAATGTGGAAGGTAATTGTCCAGCCCCTAGAGTCTTGTGTTCACTGTGGACACTGGCCTGTCGCCTCTCTCCAGGGCAGAGGTAGTAAGCTGTCCCTCCCCAGCACTGTGCTGCAGGGAGGTGGGACTTCAGAATAGTTGGTGAGTCAAGATCACCTCGAAGGTTCCTCCTCCACCTCTGAGACTCGGTGCTCCTTTTTCACAGGCGTTAGGGAGAATAAGATGAGAAAATGGCTATGAAAAGCACTTGGAGAATTAGCCTTCTAGACAAGTGAGGGTACTATTACCAGTGTTATCGGTAGGCCTTGTGATGTTAGCTCATAGAGTTTTTAAATGTTTTAACTCTGTTGCATATCCCAGTAAAGCAGAAAATGATTTCTAATTTTCTGTATGCTGGTATATAACTTGTTTTACTTTCTGAAGAGACCAAAAGCCATGTTCCTTCTGTAATTCCTTCTTCTTGTAGAACCGTCTTACTAGCTGCAGTCTGTTTTGCTTATTTGAGCTCACACATTTAACACTGACTGGAAACATGCGACCTGCCAGGACTTGAACTTGGGCATGTGGGGTTTCTCCCGCCGTCCGTGATAGCATCACCAGCAAGCAGAGCACAGGCTGTACATTCCTTGCTCTCGGGGTGAGGAATGTTCTCCACCTCCTGGGAAAAACCAGGGTCCTGACTCACAGGAGTTGAAAGGAAACGATCTTAAGAGTCTTTTAAAGCTATTATGACTTCTTGCTCATCAGTGTTGGGATCTGGTTCTCGCTGTCCTGAAAGGGTTCCCTGGGGCTTAATGCGCGGATGATGACAGCGACACAGGTGGCTACATTCACGCTGCACCTTCACTCTGTGCCAGGTGCTGTCTTAAGCACTTTACACAGAAAAGATACAGTGCCCTGTGAGTGAGTGTTCATTTTGCGGATTAGGAAACCGAGGCAGATGTATTGATAGTTAAATAACTCGCCTAAAGTCATATGGTTCAAGTTGAAATATGAACCACGGCATGAGATTCTAAAACCAAGACTGAATCATGCTGGACTTCTCCCTCCTTGCAGGCAGAGGCCTGTCCGTCATACACACCAAAGAGAGGTCTTTAGGATCTCCTATCCCCAGCTCGTTAGAGCGGTCGGAGGTATTAAGCAGGAAAAGCGTATTAGAATTCTGGTCTCTTCACTGTGTTCTCCTCACCAGAGAGGAAGTACCCTGGATGCAAACATGGCTTCCATTAAGATGCGTAGCTTGAATCTAGGGAGCCCCATGCCAGTCAGAAAAACCATTAATCAAGAGATTAGAGCTTGTACATACTACATGTTTCATGTTTTTGCTTTCCTTAGGTTAAAAAGATCAAGTGGCATGAGCAGCCTTTTGGGGAAAATCGGAGCCAAGAAGCAGAAGATGAGCACCCTAGAGAAGTCCAAGCTGGACTGGGAGAGCTTCAAGGAGGAAGAGGGCATTGGCGAAGAGCTAGCCATCCACAACCGAGGGAAGGAGGGGTAAGAACCAGCACATTCTGTTCCTCTGAAACCCTCGAAACCCTGGGAGAGCTCTTTGTACACACACCACCCAACGTAAGTAGGCGGGAGCTTTTCACGGTGAAATGAAAAATGTGAGTGCTCTGCTTTGTTGCTGAAGCTCTGCTGTCATGTGGGCATGTCCCTCCAGCGAGGGAAACACTGAGGTGATGGGCAGGAGGTGGGAGGGCACGAGCAGCAACTCCCTGGGGAACAGGCATGGCTACCACACTGAATCTGCTGACGTGCGGCTCCCGTGAACTGTAAGTCACCTCCTTCGTTCATGTGGTCGGATCTGGCTCACCATATCAGCCTTGGCCGCATCCGAATTATTTGGTCTTCTGAGAAGCCGGGCAAACTCAGTGCATCAAACGCAGAGCCAGTAGAGCGCCTAGATGTTGTCACATTGTTGTGGGACTTTTGTTTGGGTCGTCATGGCCCGGGCGGGCCTTCGCCCTTGGTTTCAACCTGTGTGACACACCAGCCCTCAGACAGCATCTGACTATCATGTGTACCCTCCTCTTCACTTCGCAGTACAAAGAGGATGTCCATAAACTGTGCACAGGCATATCCCAGGAGAAACGGTTTTCAGTGCTTTCTTAAGAACCTCAGAAGGAGCCAAAAACAAAGTGACTGCAGAAGTGGCTCCATGGCTCTGAGTCCACTCCCTCCCCGCATGCCCGCGTGGCCCGGCCAACGGCCCGGCGCCTGCCCTCCCCCCAACAGAGAGAGACACGTGGCCCGGCGGACGGCCTGTAGGCCCCTACCCCTCACAGAGAGAGGCGCACACGGCCTAGTGGACTGCCCGGCACCCCCCCCCCCCGCCAACACACACACACAGGCGTGTGACCCGGCCGTCGGCCTGGTGTTCCCCAGTCATAGAGAGAGGCGCCCCCACCCGCAACAGAGAGAGGCGCGTGTGGCCCAGCCCCCTCACAGAGATAGGCGCGTGGCCCGGCGGACGGCCCGGTAACCCTGCCCCTCGCCAGCAAGGGCTCTCCCTGTAGTTCGTGTGCATCCCTAAGGCTCAGCTCTTTTGCCAGTAAAACTGTGGTAATAGTACCACCCTTGGTGGTAGTGAGGCTGTCGTGAGACAAAACTTGTGATCTGTGTATCATGCGTATAAGTATATAGCACAGGCAGACCTCAGAGGTACTGCAGGTTCAGTTCCAGACCAACACGATGAAGCAGATAACACAATAAAACCTTCATGGGAATTTTTTGGTTTCCCAGTGCACATAAGTTATGTTCATACTATACTGATAATCTGTTACTGTGCACAGATTATATGTAGAACACAATGTACATACCTAATTTAAAAATACTTTATTGCTACAAAATGCTAACAATCATCTGACAATACAAAATCGCCACAGTCCTGCAGTTTGTACAAAAACAGTATCTGCACATGCAATGTAGTGGAGCACAATAAAATGAGACACATAAAGCCTTGGAGAAGACTCTTGAGAGTCCCTTGGACTGCAAGGAGATCCAACCAGTCCATTCTGAAGGAGATCAGCCCTGGGATTTCTTTGGAAGGAATGATGCTAAAGCTGAAACTCCAGTACTTTGGCCACCTCATGCAAAGAGTTGACTCATTGGAAAAGACTCTGATGCTGGGAGGGATTGGGGCAGGAGGAGAAGGGGACGACAGAGGATGAGATGGCTGGATGGCATCACCGACTCAATGGACGTGAGTCTGAGTGAACTCCGGGAGTTGTTGATGGACAGGGAGGCCTGGCGTGCTGCGATTCATGGGGTTGCGAAGAGTCAGTCGGACACGACTGGGCGACTGGACTGAAGTGAACTGAACTACCACTTAATACACACCTTTAAGTGACACTGACAGGTGTTCTGCTAAGGGCTTTCAGTTCAGTTCAGTTCAGTCGCTCAGTCGTGTCCGACTCTTCCCGCCCCCATGAATCGCAGCACGCCAGGCCTCCCTGTCCATCAACAACTCCCGGAGTTCACTCAGACTCACGTCCATCGAGTCAGTGATGCCATCCAGCCATCTCATCCTCTGTAGTCCCCTTCTCCTCTTGCCCCCAATCCCTCCCAGCATCAGAGTCTTTTCCAATGAGTCAACTCTTCACATGAAGTGGCCAAAGTACTGGAGTTTCAGCTTTAGCATCATTCCTTCCAAAGAACACCTAGGACTGATCTCCTTCAGAATGGACTGGTTGGATCTTCTTGCAGTCCAAGGGACTCTCAAGAGTCTTCTCCAACACCACAGTTCAAAAGCATCAGTTCTTCGGCACTCAGCTTTCTTCACAGTCCAAGTCTCACATCCATACATGACTACTGGAAAAAACCATAGCCTTGACTAGACGGACCTTTGTTGGCGAAGCAATGAATGTCTCTGCTTTTGAATATGCTATCTAGGTTGGTCATAACTTTCCTTCCAAGGAGTAAGCGTCTTTTAATTTCATGGCTGCAGTCACCATCTGCAGTGATTTTGGAGCCCCCAAAAATAAAGTCTGACACTGTTTCCACTGTTTCCCCATCTATTTCCCATGAAGTGATGGGACCAGATGCCATGACCTTCGTTTTCTGAATGTTGAGCTTTAAGCCAACTTTTTCACTCTCCTCTTTCACTTTCATCAAGAGGCTTTTTAGTTGCTCTTCACTTTCTGTCATAAGGGTGGTGTCATCTGCATATCTGAGGTTATTGATATTTCTCCCGGCAATCTTGATTCCAGCTTGTGCTTCTTCAAGCCCAGCTTAAGTGGTAGTAGCTCAGGTTTATTTATAATCTAAATTCTAATAAAGATAGGTGGGAGATTTGTTGGGGGGGCGGGGTCATTTTTCTAGATAGGTTTCAAGACTATATGAATGAATGTCGAAGCTGATCAGGATATGAAAAAAATTTTTTTCTAATGACGTTATGAGCTTGCGTAGCTACCAGGCTTCTGAGTTCGTCTGTCAGAGATGGTTTGCCACAGGACAAAGTCAGAAGTGCCAAAGCCATCTGAGGAAGGCCCACGAGAAAGCACTGGCAGGGGTCAGTGTTACCCGGAGGTCTCTGATGCGCGCCCCAACCTCCCCTCTCTGATTCAGCCCGGGCAGCTCAGCCCCGCCTCTTCTCGTGTTTGCCCGGTGATCTCAGGCAGCGGAGGAGCTGCCAGTGTGTGCCACACTTTACTGCTTCTCTGAGGATTGATTATATGGGTTAGACAATGTTCTTTCTGTTAATAGAGGTCTTGTAAAAGTAAGGAGTGGTGCTGCTGAGGATAAGGGAGAGATAAGAAAAAAATGTCTGGAAGCGAAAACAAGATGATTAAAAAGGACATCTGCCCCAGGAGGGCTTTTCAGGCAATGGAGAATCACATAACTGGGTTAGGGGACAGCCAAGAGCATGGAACTTTGCAGCTCTCTGCTTTTCCCTCGTCTCTGAGCCTTCCCCCCCGGCCAGATGATTCCACGGATCTGATGGTGTTTTTCCAGTGCTGATTTCATGACTGCAGTGCTCTGCCTTGGCTCCTCTCACCTGCCCTCTCCAGGGCCCACCCTACACCTGCACTCACTGCCTTTCCTGGCTCCTGCTGGCTGATTAAGGGCCCAGCCCCTAGTCCAAGGAAGGAACTGTTGCTCTGGTTCTTAACCTTGGCCAAGCACGAGTATCTTCTGGGTTTTTCCCAAAGTTCATGTGACAAAGACATCCCTGTGCACTGCTGAATCAAGAGTCAAGGGTGTGAGTGTGTGTGCATGCACACGTGTACACATACACAGTGGAATACTACTCAGCCATAATAAATAATGAAAATTTGGACTTCCTTGGAGGTACAGTAGATAAGAATACACCTGCCAATGCAGGGGCATGGGTTTGATCCCTGGTCCGTAAAGATTCCACATGCCATGGAGCAACTAGGCCTGTGCACCACAGCTACGGAGCTCACACTCTAGTGCCCATGAGCTTCAACTACCGGGTTCGTGCACATTTTAGGGCCCTCAAGCCATGAATACTGAGCCCAAGTGCTGCAACTACTGGAGCCCGCACACCCTAGAGCCCATGCTCTGCAACGAGAAGCCTGCGAAGGAAGAGCAGCCCCTGCTGCCACAGCTAGAAAAAGCTTGCATGCAACAACGAAGACCCAGCACGACAACAGCAGCAGCAACAGAGAGTGAAAGTTTGCCATTTGCAACAACATGGATGGACTTAGAGGATATTATGTCTGCTGCTGCTGCTGCTGCTGAGTCACTTCAGTTGTGTCTGACTCTGTGCAACCCCATAGACGGCAGCCCACCAGGCTCCCCCGGCCCTGGGATTCTCCAGGCAAGAACACTGGAGTGGGTTGCCATTTCCTTCTCCCATATTATGCCTAGTGAGATGCTTAGTGAAATAAGTCAGAGAAAGACTAATACTGTATGATACCTTTTATATGTGGAATCTAAGAAAAGGAAAGATATAAACATCTGAATGCAGAGTTCCAAAGAATAGCAAGAAGAGATAAGAAAGCCTTCTTCAGCGATCAATGCAAAGAAATAGAGGAAAACAACAGAATGGGAAAGACTAGGGATCTCTTCAAGAAAATCAGAGATACCAAAGGAACATTTCATGCAAAGATGAGCTCGATAAAGGACAGAAATGGTATGGACCTAACAGAAGCAGAAGATATTAAGAAGAGGTGGCAAGAATACACAGAAGAACTGTACAAAAGTCTTCATGACCCAGATAATCACGATGGTGTGATCACTGACCTAGAGCCAGACATCCTGGAATGTGAAGTCAAGTGGGCCTTAGAAAGCATCACTACGAACAAAGCTAGTGGAGGTGATGGAATTCCAGTTGAACTATTCCAAATCCTGAAAGATGATGCTGTGAAAGTGCTGCACTCAATATGCCAGCAAATTTGGAAAACTCAGCAGTGGCCACAGGACTGGAAAAGGTCAGTTTTCCTTCTAATCCCAAAGAAAGGCAATGCCAAAGAATGCTCAAACTACCGCACAATTGCAGTCATCTCACACGCTAGTAAAGTAATGCTCAAATTCTCCAAGCCAGGCTTGAGTAATATGTGAACCGTGAACTTCCAGATGTTCAAGCTGGTTTTAGAAAAGGCACGGGAACCAGAGATCAAATTGCCAACATCCGCTGGATCATAGAAAAAGCAATAGAGTTCCAGAAAAACATCTATTTCTGCTTTATTGACTATGCCAAAGCCTTTGACTGTGTGGATCACAATCAACTGTGGAAAATTCTGAAAGAGATGGGAATCCCAGACCACCTGATCTGCCTCTTGAGAAATTTGTATGCAGGTCAGGAAGCAACAGTTAGAACTGGACATGGAACAACAGACTGGTTCCAAATAGGAAAAGGAGTTCGTCAGGGCTGTATATTGTCACCCTGTTTATTTAACTTATATTCAGAGTACATCATGAGAAACACTGGACTGGAAGAAACACAAACTGGAATCAAGATTGCTGGGAGAAATATCAATAACCTCAGATATGCAGATGATACCACCCTTATGACAGAAAGTGAAGAGGAACTCAAAAGCCTCTTGATGAAAGTGAAAGTGGAGAGTGAAAAAGTTGGCTTAAAGCTCAACATTCAGAAAATGAAGATCATGGCATCTGGTCCCATCACTTCATGGGAAATAGATGGGGAAACAGTGTCAGACTATTTTTCTGGGCTCCAAAATCACTACAGATGGTGACTGCAGCCATGAAATTAAAAGACACTTACTCCTTGGAAGGAAAGTTATGACCAACCTAGATAGCATATTCAAAAGCAGAGACATTACTTTGCCAACAAAGCTTCGTCTAGTCAAGGCTATGGTCTTTCCTGTGGTCATGTATGGATGTGAGAGTTGGATGTGAAGAAGGCTGAGCGCCGAAGAATTGATGGTTTTGAACTGTGGTGTTGGAGAAGACTCTTGAGAGTCCCTTGGACTGCAAGAAGATCCAACCAGTCCATTCTGAAGGAGATCAGCCCTGGGATTTCTTTGGAAGGAATGATGCTAAAGCTGAAACTCCAGTACTTTGGCCACCTCATGCGAAGAGTTGACTCATTGGAAAAGACTCTGATGCTGGGAGGGATTGGGGGCAAGAGGAGAAGGGGACTACAGAGGATGAGATGGCTGGATGGCATCACCGACTCGATGGACGTGAGTCTGAGTGAACTCCAGGAGTTGGTGATGGACAGGGAGGCCTGGCGTGCTGCGATTCATGGGGTCGCAAAGAGTCAGACATGACTGAGCGACTGATCTGATCTGATCTAAACCTAGTAAATAAAACATAAATAAGCTACATGGGAACATAGCCAATATTTTATAACTATATGGAGCATAACCTTTAAAAATGATGCATTACTGGGGAGTCCCCTGATGGGCCAGTGGTTAAGACTCTGCTTCCACAGCAGGGGACACCTGTTGTCTCTTGGTCAAGGGACTAAGATCCCACAAGCCATGCAGCGTGGCCAAAAAATTGTGAATTGCTGTGGAGAATTCCATGGACAGAGGAGCCTGGTGGTTACAGTCTATAGGGTCGCAAAGAGTCGAACATGACTGAAGTGACTTGGCACAGCACACCTAAAACTTATATAATACTGTGCATCAACTGTACCTCAATTAAAAAAAATAAATCACAGATACCAGTGTCTTTAAATCACTCCTCAGGTGCTTCTCATGTACAGCCAGGATTGAGAATCACTAGACCACAGCAACAAAATTTTAGAAATGAGAGCAAGATAGTCAGCTGCTGGGTGAGCCTTTCCAGCACCTGCATAACTAGAAAGCTGACTGGAGAACAGGCAAGATTTCTGTGGAGAAGTGAGCCCAGTGCCACAGTGTCAAAGGGCAGGGAGCACAAGCCCTGAAAGGTCTGTTTGGTCAGGTCCCCAGATTCCCTTACACAGATGCCAACGAAGGCAGAGGTCATTTGGGGAGAGTCTACTTTGAGGGTGGAGAATCCCAGACAGGGTTACCCTGGAACAAAAGTGATCTCTGCTGAAACTAAAAAGGGGGAAAGATCATATTTGATAACATCTCAAATAAGGTACTTGTGAGTAATCATTGGCCTCTACCATAGTTATGAGACTGTGACCTTTTTACAGGCACCATATTTAAGTTGTTCTCACATATAAGAATCCAGATCACAAACACAAAATGATTACAGGTGATGAAAACATTCCTGTAATACAGTCCTGATTAAGATAGAGTGAAAGCGCTCAGACATGTCCGACTCTTTACAACCCCATGGACTGTAGCCCACCACGCTCCTCCATCCATGGGATTCTCCAGGCAAGAATACTGGAGTGGGTTGCCATTGCCTTCTCCAGAGGATCTTCCTGACCCAGGGATCAAACCCGGCTCTCCTTCTTTGTAGGCAGACGCTTTACGGTCTGAGCCACCAGGGAAGTCAAAAATAAGATAAGAGTTGAGGTTAAAAGATTATGTTGTGCTTTTTGTGTTTTGATAGTAATTCTGCTTCAGTAAGTTCTATGCCATTGTTCCCCTTGTAAACCTTTGATACAATTTGAAGCTACATTGGTCAGTATTGAATTATTATTGTCCAGTCTTTTAAAAGCAATTTTGCTATATTAAAATATTCACAAAAAGAAGCAAAGCACCTTGAGAGACAGCAGACACAGCAAACACCAGACACAATCTGGGGATCAGATTGGCAGAGAATTTAGACAATGAAGATAGCAGATACAGATTTTAATACAGTTATGCCTGCTGTATTTAAATAAGTAAACAAACTTGAAAATATTTACAAGAAGAAGAAACTATAAAAAGTGGCCCTAGAACTCCCCTTATGTCCAGTGGTTGAGAGTCTGCCTGCCGGTGCAGGGAACACAGGTTCGACCCCTGGTCTGGGAAGGCTCAACATGCTGCAGGGCAACTGACCCTGTGCACTACAGCTACTGACCCCTGCTCCGAGCCCGCGCTCTGCAGCAAGAGAAGCCACCGCAGTGAGAAACCCAACCTCCGCAACTGGGGAAGCCTCTTGTGCAGCAGTGAGCACCCCGTGCTCTGTAATGGAGACCCAGCTCAGCCAAACATAAATAAAATTTTGTTTAAAGTGGCCCTAGCAGATTTGAAAAAGACCCAAACAAAATTTCTAGAAGTGAACATGTTAATGACCATAATTAAAAGTGGAGAGGTTAGATTTAATAGTAGTTAGATCATTATCTAAGAGCATACATGAACTGGAAAAGAGCCAGAAGAAATCATCCAGAATATACTTTAGAGAGACAAAAGACAAAAAAATATGAAAGAGGGAAGTGAAGCTTCCTAGAGGACAGTGTAGGAAAAGATGAAAGACACCTCTATAGACTTTAAAACCCAAAGAATCCCAAGATAAATAAAATAGAAATCCACACTGCCGGGTAAAACTACAGACAACCAAAGACAAAGAGAAAAGTCTTAAGAGCAGCCAGAAAAAAAGAGACTTCTCTGAGAAGAAGGGTTATACTGACAGGTAGCTTCTCAATAACAGAACTTCTAATAACATCCCCAAACTGGAAACAGCTTGCTGCTGCTACTGCTAAATCACTTCAGTCGTGTCCAACTCTGCGACCCCATAGATGGCAGCCCGCCAGGCTCCCCCGTCCCTGGCATTCTTCAGGCAAGAACACTGGAGTGGGTTGCCATTTCCTTCTCCAATGCATGAAAGGGAAAAGTGAAAGTGAAGTCGCTCAGTTGTGTCCGACCCTCAGCGACCCCATGGACTGCAGCCTTCCAGGCTCCTCCATCCATGGGATTTTGCAGGCAAGAGTACTGGAGTAGGGTGCCATTGCCTTCTCCAGGAAACAGCTTAGATGTCAATAAATAGTGTACTAGACAGGAGAAGGCAATGGCACCATGAACATGGGTAAGTTTTGGTGACATAATAACACAAGTTCATGCAGTATGATGCCATGTATTTTGTTGATTTAATTCCATTTACACAAAGGTCAAAAATGGGCAAAAACAGTGTGTCCGTTAGGTCATTCTGAATGAGCAAGTCAGAAAAGAATACACAACATGTATGTCTGTGTCGAGTTCATGGTTAGGCCATCGCCAGGTCAAGAAGCAGAATGCTGCCAGCCTTCTGGAGGTACGTGTGTGTCTCTCACTACCACCCACATACCCATATCCAACACCCAAGCCCAGCCAGGTGTGAACCTGCCCACATTTCCGCTTTCAAGTTTCTGTTCCTCTGACATTACGGTCTAGTTCTGTCTGATTGTGCATCATTATAAAGCAAGCTCTCCCAGGCCAGCTTGGGTTTCTCTGGGGTGCTCATCCTCTGTTTCTTGGCTGGCTTTATAATGATTCATCTGCCTTGCCCATTTTATACTGCGAGGGTGGGGTGGTGGTGTAGTCGCTAAGTCGTGTCTGACTTTTGTAACCCCATGGCTGTAGCCCGCCAGGCTCTTCTGTCTATGGGACTCTCCTGGCAAAAATACTGGAGTGCGTTGCCATTCTCCAGGGTATCTTCCCAACCAAGAAATTGAACCCTGGTCTCCTGCATTGCAGGTGAATTCTTTACCGTCTGAGCTACGAGGGAGTTGGGTGTATGTTCTGTTTTACAATAAACTGAACTGAAGTTGAATTCAACTCCTGGCCCTACTGCCAGCCCGTCATGTGCTGTAGCCCCCGTTTCTTCATCTGTGCAGTAGAAACTCTTCAGTATCCTCCCGGGTTTTTTACGGGAATTAGATAATAAGTTGGGGAATGTCTGGCATGTTTACAGATAGGGTTCCCCCCGCCTCACCCCCAGTCTTCCCCCCCTCCTTTCTCCCGTCTGCCGTTACTGGCCATGCCCAGCTTAGGGCCTCACTGGAAGGCTGGGCGCTCTGTGCCTCTAAACTTCCTGGTGTAGTCCTGCCAAGCCTTCAGGAACACTTACCAGCTGTGGCCTGTACAGCCTGGGGGCATCTCCCCTCAGTCCTGGGCTTTAGGGTAGGAGGCCCTAGGCCCAAGTCCTGGGCAGGTCCTCACATTCTCTCCTCCAGGAAAGCGCACTAATTCTGTGGCTTAGGTCCCCAAAAAGCTACCCCTGCCTGAGCATCCCACTGAGCTGAAGACTCCTGTAGCAGCCATTTAGTTCACGTCTCCATTTGCATATACAAGACATACCTCAAATTTAACATCCAGAACCAAATACGGATAGCCCCCACTTTTCAAGAGTTTGCTCTGTGCCATTTTGCTTTTACCAAAAACCTCCATGAATGCTCTCCCTTTTCTCCCTAACTGAAAGAAATCTGAAGAGGTTTCATTTTCACCAAAAAGGTAGTTGCTTCCCACCATGTCAACTAAGAGAGGTGTCCTAGGAACACTACTTTCAGACAGCAGGGGAAACCTGGGCTTGCTTTCTTTCCATAAATAGCCTCCTTCCTCAGACTTCTCAGAAAAGGGGACCATCCCATCCACTCAGCTGATGAAAGAAAACCCTCAGAGTCAGTCCTAAAAGTCCAACAAAATTCTCCTGTGAAGTATTTGGGCCCCTCCCAGCTGCTTGCAGTCCAGTACCTCTTTTCTCCACGTGGCAACCAAAGTGATTTTTTTAACATGCAAACCATTTCCCTCCTTCCCCTGCTGAAAGCCCTTCAGTAGCACTTAGGTCAGCATTCACCTCCTCACTGGGTGTTACACGCCCTCCCTGAGCGTCCACTGCCCACCTCTTACTCTTCTGCCTGCCCGCGGCCGCCCAGCCTCTGCTCCACTCCTCAGATCCGCCTCCCCAGTTCCTCCTCCGTGGTGGGCTCTTGTTGGTCACTTGGGTGCCGCTCTCTACTCTCTAGCATAGCCCCACCTTAGAAACCCTCTATCACATCTCTCTGTTTGATCTTCCTCACACTGCCAACTGGTACGAGTCATCATGTTTTGTCTCATGTGCAGTAAGCTCCAAAGGCAGGGTCTGGATCACCTCCCCACCACCAGTACCTTCTAAGAGTATCTGCCCAGAGCAGGCGCTGAGCCGTTATGCAGTCTAGATGCCCATTCCGCTAGCTGTCAGGCGTCTGTGGTTTTGTTTGGAACCCAGCAGGATTAGAATTAACCCCCCAGAAAAGAAGGACATGGCATGTCGGAATGAGATCTCCACTCGGCCATCTTTTTCCGTCAGCAAAGTTGGTTAAAATGCCTGTACCAAAGAGGTCAGCTGCACAGCAAAGACTTGCTGCTTTTCCTCTGAGCCCTGCACTCCAGAACTCAGTCCAGTATTTCAAGATTCGTGTGGCCCTCAGGCCTCTAGCATTGCTTCCCTCTGTTCCTGTAACTGCTCTTACTAGATTCCCTGGCGGTATCCGCTATCAGCCGCGCGTCTCTCCTACTCTGTTGAGGTGGAGGCCAGCGGGCTTAGAAGAGGGATCAGTGCACAGAGAAGGAGAGGAAGCTAGGCATGGTCTTGGCTGCTGCAGCAATCAAACTGAAGGTCGTGGAGCGTGATGATTGGAAACCAGGTGTATTTGTGATTTGAAGAGGTGTGAAGGAGAGACCAGAGAAAATAATTTTCTTTCTTCAAAAAATCTATCTCTGTGACCCCCAAGAGTCACAGCCTTGAGGTGAGATGGGATGAGAGCAGTGCAGAAGAAACTTAATTAAAATCAGCGCCCTCTCACTCTGGCCCCCGCGGTGTGCTCTCCTCAAGGCTCGGGTGATGTTGGGCAGATTGCTTCTTTCACTCGCGTGTCTCAGGACAACAAGGCGCCTCATCACATCCCTCACAGAGCTCTGTTCCAGCCTCAGTGCCTGTGTTGCCTGTTGCTTTCTGGTGTTGATCCGCTTTCCTTCCCAGGTTTGTGCTGCACAGAATGCCTGCGGGCTCTGCTGGGGGCAGAGTGATGACCAGCCGCGAGATGTCCTCGTGTGCCCACTCAGACTCCCTGCAGCTGTCTGTGCTCTTTCTCCACACCTCACCCCCATTTTTTGGCCACTCCACTCAGCATTTGGGATCTTAATTTCCCAACCAGGGATCGAACCCGTGTCCCCTGTGATGGAAGGGCAGTGTCTTAACCACTGGACCACCAGGGAAGTCCCTACTCTTTCTTTTCCTAACCATAGGTCCGGAGGCCTCTCGTGGATGGTTGTGACTGTGTGGCGGGGCTTTTTTGTCTTCTTTCATTTTTCCTTCCCTCCTCAACAGCCTGGATCTCAAGGAAGTTGGTGGCAGAAAAGTAATTTGGGTTGAAAGATCAAAAAGATGACCAAGCCTATTGTGTCTAACCTGGTTCTGAAAGGAAAGGCTTAGCACATACCTTGGGTTTTGGTGCTGTTAGCGTATTTTGTGAGTGAAAGTGAGGAGCTGCGGCCTCTTAACTGGGCTCCATAGGGAATGGTGGCAGGAAGGGATGTCCCCACCTCCTCCTCCCAGTAGACTGAGCTGAACCAGGCTGGTCCCCAGGAGTGCTGGGCACAGACCAGAAAAGAACCTTTGCACTTGTCAGCTGGTGGTTCTCCTCGGAGACCGTAACCTGCTTACGGGGCCTGAAAACTTCGTGAGGCTCAGTTTAAATGGGTCATCCTCTTGGGCCACCTCGCAGAGCCAGCCTTCCCCGCGAGCCCTTCCTCCTTCTGGAGCACTTGGTCTCTTGGTCCCTGTTCCAACTATCCCGGCTCCTGAGGCTTGGGAGTGATACCATCAGGTCAGAAATGGAAAGCACAGAGCCCACAGTGCTTATTAGCCATTTCTGGTTTTATTGTTTACAAAGTACTTCTTATGGTGTCACTGTATTGTCAGAGGGGTGTTGTAATTCTTATTCGTGTTTTCCAACGAAGAAAAATGAACTGTCCTGCCCACAGTCACACAGTTAATGCTGGAACGACCCTCATCCTTGGCACCTTTTTGATCTCGGGGAGGCTGGCAGGGGCTTGTCCAATAGAAGTTTGGTTTCTGGTCCACTCTTGGCAGCAACCCAAAGCCATCACAAGGATCCTGTTAGCAGCTGCAGATGATATAAATGGAGGAGTGAAGTCGCCAAACCTGCCGGGATGGCCTTTGTCTTGGTTGCCCTTGAGAATTCAGTTGCCTTCTGCACATGTGCCCCCCTCTGCTGCCTGAGGCGTTCCCTAAACCCGAACTGTTCCTGCACCTGCCTGTTTAGCACCCAGCCTGGCCTTGCTCTTGATGGTTTCAAGGTCAGCTGGACCCGACACAGCTTCCAGGAACCTGTGAGGCCATTATTTATGCTTGGTGAGCATCTTAATTTAAGTATCACTTCCTCTACTTTAAAGGAAAGTCAAAGAGGAAAGACCATAAATGCTCAAAGCCTCGTGCTTCCTCTTCTGTCCCCGGGCCGCACTCTCAGGTGACCCTGGCTGGTGGCTCCTGAAGCATGCCCTGAAGTCTTCTCAACCACAGCACCGCCCCCCCCACTTTTTTTCCTATGGAAACCTGTAGGGGCAGTTAAGCACGCTGCTGTCAAAACTCTGATCCCCACTGTGATCTTCAGCCCGGGCCCGTGAGCTGGTGTGTGGAGGGGGGCAGTTGTGGGGCGACACAGCCCATCAGTCAGTTCCGGCTCACTGCCCCCACTGGGGAGTCGCGGGGCCCCTGGTGGGGGACGGAAGAGGAGCTTGTTGTGTGTGTCCACTTCCCGCCACCATCTCTCTCTCCTGCTTTCTCACTTTTATCAAAAAGGGTCCTCTGCACCCGGCAATGGCTTCCCCATCTGCCAGGGAATCTGAAGCCAGTGAATGTGTATTTCATTGGCTAAATTTGACAGCCTGACCTTGAGGGCTCATGTCAAGCTTACAGGCGGGCCATGCCCTTGTTTTTCCAGCCATGCCAGCCCCTCCGTGGCGGTTTTGACTCAGCTGCCGAGTTCCTGATCCTGGACTAGGTTGTTGTTACAGATGCTCGTAACATGCACCAGAGAGCTCACTGCTGCTCTTGAGTTGATTGCCCTCAGAACCCTGACTCTAGAAGCTGGCTTCCTGAAATGATGGTGGCCGCTCTAACTGCCGTTTTATGGAGCTGTGTGCTAGGCATTGTATGTACACTATTTTATTTAATCCCTGTGGCAGGCCTTCAGAGTAGGGGTGATTATCTTTTTTTTTTTTGGCAGATTAAGAAAGAGAATTAGCCAGGTTAGGAGGCTTATTCCGAGACACAGCCAGCAAGTCACAGGGTCAGGATTTGGCCCCAGGCCGCCACCCTGTCTGTAGTGAGGCACAAGGTTAGTGGCCACAGGCCTGCGGGAGAGCGGGGAGGGTGGGCTGCCCTTCACAGGGTGAGCTCAGCCGAGGAACACGGGGTCCTAAGCTGGTAACGTGCTCACCACAAATGAAATGACCTTGTAATCACAGATGCACATTTTCCGCAGTGCAACAAAGGAAAGATTAGCACAGAGATTCAATTATGTCTCCCATTTTCAGTGGCAATTTTGCTCTTTCAGTAGACTACTTGGCAGAAAGCCTCTCCCCCCAAGGCAAATGGCAGCGCACTTTATGGCCAGAAGGTGCATAAAAATGGAGCTGTATCCCACCGCTCACTCCCCGCGGCGCCTGCCACCTTCAGCCTGGGGCTTCCCTCCCACGGTGCCTGGCAGGCCGAGGGGCAGGCCGCCCGCCTTGAGGGCACCCTGAGTATGTGGGCCGTGGGTGCAGAGGCACTTGACCTCATTCCCTTGGAGGAATTCAGGGAAGCCTCCTCGGTCATCCCCACGAAAGTGCCCTGGCCCCATGTGGGTGGAGGACACACGGACAGGAGGGACGGGTGGGGGGAAGGGAGGGCCGCCAGCAGGCAGGTGCCCCGGACAGTGAGCGCTCGCCAGGGTCAGCTGCTGTGTAACCAGGTCAGGCTCCGAACTCGGGCCTGACTGAGCCCTGCTCTTTCCTTTAAACCTGGCTACACAAGCACGTTTTCCTGCCCCCAGCCGCTAATGTACTTCCCCTTGATAAGTTGTTGCTTTCTCTTTTTCATTTTACTTTTATTCACCTCTGAACCAGAAAGTTCCTTGTTTAGACCAAATGAGTGGTCTGGATGTTACTGAAAGAGTAGCGGCGGCCCCTCTGCCTGTGGTCACCTGCTTGCATTTGCTGTCGCCCGCTGAGCCCCAGGCCAGGTGGGCCCTTCCCCACGGGGAGAGGGGATGCTGCCTGGGAGGCGTTTTCTCCTACTCAGTCTGCTCACGGGCATCTTCATTTTCTTCCAGGTACATCGAACGAAAAGCTTTTCTAGACCGAGTGGATCACAGGCAGTTTGAAATCGAGCGAGATCTCAGGCTGAGCAAAATGAAACCCTGATGTGATGGGGAGCCCCCGCAGCTCAGTCCTCTTTACTGCGTGAGCCTCTTGTGTGTCTGTGAGATGTTCCTGTGTTTCTCATCGACTGGCTCCCAGCAAGGTCCTTTTTTCTACACTGAATTTCTGTCTTTGTATCTTGATCTCACGTGATTTCATTTGTTTTACTTTTAATAGTTTGTCCTTTCAAAAATAAAGATTAAAAAAAAAAGTACAAGTTGATCCTGTGAGAGGCTGGTGAGGATGATACCACTTGCCTTCCCTTTGTTCTGCTGCGAAGTCCACAAGGCCAAGCCCGTTCCTCGCAGGCCTGTCTCGGCCGCTTTGGAGAAGAGAGCGCGCGGCCCGCTCACCGTGGGCCCGAGAGCAGGGGCTGAGACGAGGCTCGCCATGCTGGCGTGATGCCGGGCCCCACGCTTCTCTCCTGACTGGACTCCTCTACCCGGATACAATGTAAGGATGTAAGGCTGAAAAATAAGGATATGCCATCACTGAATTAGAGATCTTTCTTTTCCTTCAGCCTTTCTCCTCTCCTAAAGTTAAAGTCAACTTCCCATGTGTTCTCACCTCAATAATTCTTTGATTGGGGGTTTGTCAAAGAAAACTCCAAAGGACTCTTTTTTTTTTTTTTTAAACTCGTTAGAAGATTTAAATTCCAAACTTCATATTAATAAAGCAGTAAACCTCACAACCTGCCTCTGGGGGCGGGTGGGCGGATGTCCTGAGTAACATGGACAGGGTTAAGGGGCCGTAGGGCTCCAGAGACTGGAATTCAGATCCTGCCCGTACATCTACCAGCCCTGTGACCTTGAGCACAGCTCAGCTTTCTGAGCCTCACGAGGTGGAGATGAGCTAGTGACACGTGCAGGGAACACGCTTAGGCCTCCCCCTCCGGTCCTCTGATACATGGCAGACTCTCACACAGCCAAGACCAGGCTGTCAGCCCTGCGCAGTCGCACGGTTATGACCCTCGTTACTCGCTGAGGCCAAGCTGGGTGATGGGGCTGACTGACGTGTGTGCATCTTCGATACAGGATCATCTTTTCCATCAGAGTCTTCTTTGAACTGTAGCCAGCAATTTTTAAGAACAGGTGGATAATAGTTTATCTAGCTCTTCACGTCCATACTTAGTGAAAACTGATCTGCCTAACTCCCAAGGGAAATAACATCCCTTTCCAGGAGTCAGGAACTGCCAAGGAAAATGTCTGCAGGAAGTGGGGAGCCTGAGTCAGCGCTGGGAGGCAGCTCGACAGTCCTTTGCCAGGCACCGGGCACCGCCCTTGGCCGTGGCGGGGACGTCCGAGGAAGGCGGCCAAGGACACTTCCTGGCCGGTCTGTGGAGTCCAGAAAAGCCCTGAGAGCTGAGTTTCCTGGCCTCGCTCTGGCCATCAGTCTTCTAGTCCCAGATGAATGCATTTGATTTCCATGGCTTCGTGTACTTTCCCGTTACTGAAAAAAACCTGCCCTACAACAGCATAACGTCAAAGAAGAAAAACAGGCCTCTTTATGTGTTCTGTTCACCTATTTTAAAAAGGAACGCAGTGCTCTAATTAGGAACTCTGCATAAAGTCCCAGGAGAGAAGGGCAGCGTTGAGAACTAAGTCTTGATTGGGCTGTGCGCCGTCGGAGCTGAGCGGAGAGAACCAGACAAACCCCAGGGCCCGAGGTCACGAGAACTGACCGGGCCAGCAGGCCCGCTGGTGGCTGGTGCCACAGGGGGATACGGAAGACCTCCAGGAAAGGGGTGGCGTCACGGTGCTGCCGGCAGCCAGGAGGCACGAGGCAGGCCAGGGGACGGGGTCTCAGGTGCCGTGCCGTCTCTTGGCCTCAGCAGGAGGTGTGTGTGGCGTGGCTCTCAGGCGTAGTTGTCTTCTGGCATTTAACGGGAATTGCTGAGGCATGTTGGGTAGGAGCCCATGACTTTTTTTTTCATTACCAAAAAACAAGTGAACAATAGGAATTGGTGTAAGATGGTGAACTCCAGGGGAAGCATTTAGAAACTCTCAGTTTCATCAACACATGACAGACTGGTCCCATGTGCCTGATGCTTTCTCCCGTTTTTCCTGACCAGGAGAGGAAACTCGCCTGAGGTCAGATTGTGAAACTGACAGTGGTTACATCCACGTGGTAGGCTTGGAGGGCAGGAGGCAGGCAAGATGAAACAGCCTCTTCTCACCTGCCGGATCCAGCTCCCGATTGGAGGATTCACATCGGAAAGGAAAGATTAGAGTGCAAGGGGACAGAAGAGCCAAAAATGAAGGACGCTTACACTTGAGAACAGTGACAGCTGGCACACTCTGGTGCCAAAAGTATACCAAAGGCGTGGGCACACGGGCTTCAGCTTCCAGTCCCCGGTGCCCTGGGGCAGCATCGGAACCTCTCCAGGGAGAGTGTGCCCCACGGTGCAGGCTGGGTCGCCCTCTCCTCTTCAGGATGCCGCCTGGTTTCAGCGAGGAGGGGCTGGTGCCCAGGTGACTGTACTTGGAGGTACAGTCGTGGTATCTTAAATGCCATCCCACTGCACCTCCTTCCCTGGGGGTACCAGTGTGCCCGGGGTTCCTGCTTTGGCAGGAAAAGTCTTTGCCTCAAAGTGTTTTTTTTTTTTCCTGTCGCCTTTTTGTTTTTTTATGCCGTCTCAAGGCAACTTAGATCCAACAGTACTACTCCCAGATGCAGTCTTTGTGCGTAGGCAAGTTGACCATGAGGAGAGTGGGCTGTAGACGTCCAGAAGATTCCTCCCTGGTTCTCTGCAGCCTGGAATGGCCCAATCCACAGAGACCCCCTTCCCAAGGCTCCTCTCCAGGGTCAGCCTGTGAGCTTGCATTACTGTGCCCTCAGAAGGCTGATAGGGTGCCGGATCTCTGCTCAAGTAAGGGACAAGGTGGCTGTGTTGGGGAAGGAAGGGGAGAAACTAACGTAACAGGAGGAGCATGCAGACAGTGGGTTTGGCTCCCTGTGATCCGGGATGAGTCCCTCCCTCTGCGTCTTAGATTTTCTTGTCTTCAAGAAGTTTTCTGAGAAAGCTTAATAATCCTGCTCTGCCTACCTCACAGCGTTTTATTAAATGAAATACACTATCCAAGTGTTAAGTTACTCTAATTAAATTGCACACTTGGCTCCGAGCTCCCCAAGACAGCCAAGCTTCTGTGAGTATAAATTAGCACCACCTTGAAGAGCACTTTGGCGCTGCCTCAAATCTGGAGCTGCACTCGGCCCATGACACAACAGCTCTGCTCCTGGCTTGACATCCTGGAGGAGCGCCAGTGTGGGCACAGGGAGGCAGGCTTATTGGTGACAGGGAAAACCTCGAAACCATCCTCTGGCCATCAGGAGAAAGGGTCAGTTGTGAAACAGCCACACAGGAGAACACAGTACAGTGGTGAAATGAAGGGACCAGGGCTACACGCATCACAAGATGAGCCTCGTAAGCAGCTTTGATGCACAAAATGCCTAACACACAGCCCCAGTCACACAAGTTCAAAAGCATGCAAACAGGTGGTGGTTCCCCGACACTGAATGCTGCTGAATTGTACACTTTAAAATGGTTAATTTTATGTTATGTGAATTTCGCCTCAATAAAATTTTTTAAACATGAGAAAGATTGTATATTGACTCTCTCTATATATACTATGTAATTATATATACACATATAAATCTATGTAAGCGAATGGGTGATGACACTAATCTGAGCGTGGTGGTTACCTCTCATGGGATCGGGAAGGCTGTACAATCAGAGACAGCAAAGGAGCTTTGTTTAATGATGTGGTTTTATATCTTAAATTGGGAAATGAGGACACAGATAATTTCTTAACATTATTCACTACACCTGTCTATTTATCTATACTATTTCAAGATAAAAATGTTTTTATTATCTATTTGGCTACGCCAGGTCTCAGTTGCAGCTTGTGGAATCTGGCTCCCTGATCGGGGATTGAATCCAGGCCCCCTGCATTGGGATTAGCCACTGGACTAGCACGGAAGTCCCAAGATAAAATTTTTTTAGAGAAAGGCAAGCCCACATTTAAATTTGCATCACCTCTGTCAGTCTCTTTAGGGAGAGAGAGGGCCAAGGCGTGGACAGTCCAGGGATGGAGGGTTGCCATGGGGATGAACTTGCTGGGTGTCAGGGAGCTCTCTCTCTCTCCTGTTCTGGGCTAGCAGGCGTTCCAGAACGATCCCTGCTCGGCTTTTGGAACATTCCCCAGGACAAGAGTGATTCACGTATGTAGCTCCACCTCAGCTCCCCTGTCTCTGAAAGCAGGTTGGGCGGCTGGGGAAGCCGAGGGGTCGGAGCCAGGCCGCATGCCCCACCCCAGCACAACCCACAGTGCAGGCCATATGTCAGAAGCATGCTGCGGCAGGCCGCGGCCTGTCAGATGCAGACACGTGGTTTCTGACCTGGGTAAATGAGCTTGAATTTAAAGGCTCCAAAATGAATTGCAGTCAGTGTCTGGGTGTTCTAGTGGAAGTCATGGAGCTGCCTGTCTTCAAATTCTGCCCAGCACCCTGAGCTGCCCCAGGGCCACAGCTGTGACCTGAGGCTGCTCTCAGCTCCTCAGGGTACAGAGGCGTGTTGCTGGGCCTCTGCAGGGAGGCAGGGAGGGAGGGAGCCACCTTCCGCCCAGCCCCACTAATCTCTGCTAATGATTTAATGCCTTACTTGTTCCAGTTAATGCCTGTACATTAGTAACCTAAGCCTGCCCGCATCTGAGGCACCCTGACTGACAAACGGAAGACGTGTGTAAGTCAGGGAGCTCTGGGTGCCTGAGGTTGTGACTGTGGCGGGGTGGACCGTCTGCGTCCCAGGCGTCCCATAAGGTTGCCTCATCCCTGCCGTTGTCTCTAACTGGACCTCGCAGTCTGGTTACAGCTGCCATTGAGCTCCGTTACAGGACCTTTGACTTTGAAGTTGGGTCCCGCAGTCACACACACACCCAGCCCTCCTGCACCAACAGTGTGTGGTGCGACGTGTGTGTGTGTGCCCTTGAGACCGCTGTAGACAGCTGGTGGTAGAAATGCAGGTGTGTTTTCCAGAAAATTGTAAATACCCTATGTGGTATGATACAAAATAAATACATCTTTCATTTTTGTGCAGTTCCTGGCACAAAGTCCCTAAAACACTTGCAATTTACTGTCTGTGTCATCATGAGATGACACCTGGGGAAACCGAAGTAGCTTCAGGATGGATCTGGTCGCCAGGAAAACCACCCCTGTGACTAGAGGGTTAGAACTTCCAGCCCTCCCCTCCCCGCCACAACCCCCGATCTCTGGGGAGGAGGAGGAGGCCAGGTGTCAGTCAGTCATCGATGGCTAATGACTTAATCAATCATGCCAACACAATGGAACCTAAGTGAAGCCCCATAAACAGCGAAGCGTGGGGAGCTTCCAAGTTGCTGACCACATCCATGTGCCGGGAGAATGGCGCTCTGCCTCGGACCCCTCTGGACCATTTTTATAAACTGCTTGTAAAGAGAGCACCTTCCTGAGTCTGTGAGTTGTTCTAGCAAACTATCACACCCAGTGCCGGGGACACGGGCTCCTCGTGTGCAGCTGGCGTCTGCAGTGGGCACAGTCTTGGGTGACTGAGCCAGTAACCAGTGGGGTCTGCGCTAACTCTGGGTGGTTAGTGACAGGACAGAAATGAGCTGTTGGACGTCTAGTTGGCGTTAGAGAGTGGGCTGGACCCCATGTTTGTCTCACTCTTCCTTTCACACCAAACATCTGCCACAGGAGACAGTCACAGTGTGACAGTCAAAGACAGCCTCACGGGAGAGTCCGCACACCCTCACCCCAGCCCTGCTGACCCGCTGGTGCCCTCAAGTACGTGGCTTGGCCTCCTCCTCTGCCCCCGTTTCTGCATTTAACACTAGGAGTCTGCATGTCACACAGGCGGCCTTGTGATTCCTATGTGCTCTTAAGTTTGAGAACCTTGCTTATGGCCTCTCTACCTAGAAAAAAATCTGTAAGCCTCCAGCTATGTCTTTAGGAAAATTCCATCTTCCTTTATTCTTGCCACTTCAAACAATTCAAGCTTCTAAATTGCTGACACACCAGCGAACCATAATGAGCCAGCCCAGGCTTCCTCCCTGCTGTTGGCCGAGACCCACCTGCAGTAACTTTCTCCTGCTTTCAGAAGTCCTGGGAGGGAAGCTCCTTAAAGTTGCGGGTAACTGGAGCAGTAACTGAAGGAAAGCCTGGGAAATAAGTGAACATTCAAGCCACAGAACCCACCCAGGTTTCAGCAAACAGCTGCAGAGGCAGCACAGGGCTGCCAGGTTGGCAGCAGAGGGCAGGACCCACGCGCACGCGCGCACATGCTCACCCCAGCTAAGCCGCGCGTCTCGTGTGTCAGCGAGGGTGCCTGCCAGCTTGGAGGAGACCCAAGTCACAGAGGCACAGCGCGCCTGTCACAACCAGTCCCGCGCGAGGCAGACGGCCCACCTCCCCGGCTGCCCGGCCAGCGCCCGGCCCTCCTGCCGGCGGAGCTCTGCCTGCCCCCGGCTTGTCCTCTCCTTCCCCGCCTGAGGGACCTGTTTTCTCTTCTGACTGTCAGAGCCAACCAGTCATCGTTGGAAAATCTGGAAGCACTGCATCTCCAGAGAAAACTGCTGTGTACATTTGGGGATACTTTTCAGTCCATTTCCCTATGTTTTTACATACCTTTTCTTAACACAGTTGGAATTATACTCTACCTGTGAAGCTCACTACAGAAGCTATTAACCACATATGGCAATTTCCATTGAAACTTTAAATTCATTAGAATTCATAATTCAGTTCTTCAGTCCCACTAGCCAAAGATTTCAAGTGCTTACCAGTCACGTGACCGGGGGCTACAATATTGGACAGTGCAGGTACTGAATGTTTCCATCAGCATGGAACTCTGTTCAACCACCTAGTGTGTGCAGTTTTGTATTCTTGTTTTAACCTGTGATATATACCGTGAGCCATGAACCATGCACCAAGCCATTACCATGAACCATGAAAAGTGTACATCCCCACTCTTCAAACATTCTTTGTTATTTTGCTGCTGCCAAGTCACTTCAGTCGGGTCCGACTCTTTGTGACCCCATAGACAGCAGCCCACCAGGCTCTGCCGTCCCTGGGATTCTCCAGGCAAGAACACTGGAGTGGGTTGCCATTTCCTTTTCCAATGCATGAAAGTGAAAAGTGAAAGTGAAGTCGCTCAGTCGTGTCCGACTCGTAGTGACCCCATGGACTGCAGCCCACCAGGCTCCTCCGTCCGTGGGATTTTCCAGACAAGAGTACTGGAGTGGGGTGCCATTGCCTTCTCCCTTTGTTATTTTAAATGACTGCATAATATTCCATTGTGTGCTTGTATTTATGTCATCAATCTTCTCTGGCCACCGAGGTTGCCCGCCTTTGTTGCTCTACACGATGCTGTGGTGAACTGCCTAGTCCTGGGTCTGGACCTGCATCCCTGACCGTTTCCAGATCCCCGCCACAAGTGAAGCTGTCATCACAAGGAAGGTGCAGGTTTTTTCAAGGCTTTGAAATATGATGCCAAGTTACCTCCCAGAAGGGTCTCCCTCTCTCCAGCAGGGCGGTTGTGCCCCTCTCTTCCTATGTAAACTCTCTGAGAAGACAAGATTCGCAAGGACACTCGTTCTGCCTGTTTGTGAGCACAGTGAGTTTCTGAGCCAGTGCTTTGGGCAAGACGTGTCCATAACCAAAGGGAGAATGGCCCAGGGAAGACTGGCCTCAATGGTCCATGAGTACTAGCACCTTCTGCAGTTCCAGCCCAGGGCTCTGTCTCTGGAAGAAGCATTTGGACTGGGCGGCTGTGATGGTAATTTTTTTGTGCCAACTTGACTGGGCTAAGGGATGCCCCGGTAACTGGGGAAACATGTCTGAAGGGGCTTTCTAGAAATGAGTAGCATTTAAGTGGGTAGACTGACACTGGTGAGAGTCACCAGTGTCGATGGGCATCCTCCAACCCACTGAGGCCGTAGGAGAAGGCCAGGCGAAGGAAGGGCAAGTGTGGTCTCAGACCCCCAGCTAGTCTCGCCCTGAGCTCAGACACCCGTCTCTCCCGTCCATTGGCGCCCCTGGCGCGGGTGCCTGTAGGCTTGGACTAGGACGCGTGCAGCCAACTCCCTCGGGTCTCCATGGCGCTCTTCAGCCTGTCTGTATCCTACTGTTTCTGCCCATCTGCAGAACCCAAATGCAACAGGAATTTGCCCCCAATGACCCTGCATTTATCTAAACCTAGTTTTGTGGCACATTCATCAGTGAGTCGCTCTAAACATTTTCTGAGACCATTTATCAGGACCTCCC
Source organism: Bubalus bubalis (assembly GCF_019923935.1). Lineage (NCBI taxonomy): Eukaryota > Metazoa > Chordata > Mammalia > Artiodactyla > Bovidae > Bubalus > Bubalus bubalis. The sequence goes on along the minus strand of NC_059174.1, from coordinate 2,335,897 downwards.
TGGTAGCTCAGCTGGTAAAAAATCCGCCTGCAATGCAGGAGACCCCGGTTTGATTCCTGGATTGGGAAGATCCCCCTGGAGAAGGGATAGGCTACCCACTCCAGTATTCTTGGGCTTCCCTGGTGTCTCGGATGGTAAAGAATCCACCTGCAATGCAGGAGACCTGGGTTCAATCCCTGGGTTGGGAAGATCCACTGGAGGAGGGCCTGGCAACCCACTCCAGTATTCTGGCCTGGAGAATCCCCATGGCAGAGGAGTCTGGCGGGCTACTGTCCATGGGGTCACAGGGTCGGATATGACTGAGCAACTGAGCGCAGCACACATTTATCCTCTCCCTTCTCAGGGATAGTGAGCTTCGTGTGGTTAAGAGGCAGAGCTTCACTTCACTTCTCTCACACTTCCAAGAGGTTCTGAGTTTTGGTGAGCAGGTCCACATTCACCTTAAGTTATCATTCACAGCCACGTGGCCTCCACCTTATGGGCTCTCAGTCTTTCTCTCCCCTAACTCAGGCCCCTCTTCCTCTCCTCTGTGGCCTGCCCGTCCTTTTCTCGTGTCAGCTGCCCCTTTGTGTGTCCAGGGCGCCCATGCCCATCCTGACGGGCAGTCAGGTTACACGCGGCTTCCCAACTTGGGGTTCGGACCTCAAACATCAGTTTTGGCGCCCGCTCTCTTGGATTTTGGGCTGCTTCATGCAGTCTCACTTTTGCTGTCTGTACAGTGGGGGTTGACAGTTACGAAGCAACCCAGGCAGACTGGGCCTGGGGCGTCGGCTCCACTCTGCATCCTTAGACAAGGGGGAGCCAGAACTATGTGAGAGCCAGAGCTGGCCCCTGCTGGCAGTTATAGCAAGAGCCGGGCCTCCTAGGATGAGCTGAGCTTGGGTCACCGTAGGCCTCAGGGCTGGAAAGACTCCTTCCTTGGAGATGTGTGAAGGGACTATCTGCGAGGATATCATTTAAGACAGAGCCACATCCTTCTTGAGAGCTGAGACAAGAGGCAGGAACAACACCCTCAGGAAGTTCAAAGTCCCTGGGGCAGCTGCCCTGTCATCTTACGAGCTGAGCTCGTGGCGTTTAGTGTCCCCCCAGGCTGCTGGCTGGCCCAGGGTGGCTGTACCCTTAACCACTGCCGGCATTATTACCTACTCTTCATTGTTCGACAAACCGACAGGCCCAGAGGCCACAGAAGAACAAAGCAAGCTTGCGGCTGCTCCAGAGGGAGCTGTCTTACCCTCACACCTCTGATCTCTGTCGTGGGTTTCCTCCCAGAAGACCGAGGTCCTAGCTGCAGCTCTGTGTGCCTTCTGAAGCACTTCTCTCCCCGGGGGCTCTTCCCTGCACAGGGAAGGGTTTGGGCCTCCAAGCAGCAGCGCCCGCCTCAGGGGAGCCTGAGAAGCAGAAAGCCGGTGGGGGGGAGGGGCGGGGGCCAGCAAAGCAGCCTGTGGTGCTTTAACCGGGAGCCCCACTGGCTCTTCTAGGCCATCCTGACAGCCCGGTCTGTCCAGGACTTCTGAATCAGGGCGCCGCGGCCCTGCGGGACTCTGGGAGGGAGGCGGGGGTGGTCTCAGAATAAAGAAGGAGTGGGGGCTCCCAAAGCTGTGGCTGCTGGGCTGCTTTACTGAGCCCCGTTTGACAGACGGGGTGAAACTGTGCTCAGAGAGTGTACATGCCGTGCTGAAGTTCACGGCCAACCTGCTGCCCAGAGCTGGCCGCCGCGCCCTGCCACCAGAGGCCAAAGGGGCCACTTCCGTCACAGTACAGGCCTCCCTCCCTGCAGTGAGTTCCTTCCGTTTCCATGAGAGTGAGCCTTGCTCCGGGATGAGCGGGGAGGCGCTCCCAGCACCCCAACGCCGACCCTTGGCCTCCAGACAGCACAGCAGCGATGGCAGTGGGGGCCTGGCAGGCCCGCCTCGCTGAGAACAGAACTAGTGCTCTGGGGACTCGCACTGGTCACCCTGGCGTGGCAGCCACTGTTTAATAATTTAGAGAATGTGTACTCATCAGCTGGGAGGCTTCATCCCTGGATTCAGAAACACAGTGCCCTGGGGGTTGCTTCCAGTGGAGAGTGAAATTCCACTTGTCAGGGTCACCGAGAACGCAGGCCTGCTCCTGGAAGGGCTCTGGTCCCTGGGTGTTTACGAACACCGTAGAAGAGAGGAGGCCAGCGGCAGGGCCCCAGGAGCAGGGGTCAGGGCCCGCGGGTCTGCCCAGCTCCGCTGCCTGCTGCTGGGCACCTCCGGCAGCTCCCTTCCCCTCTGTCTGCTGCCTGCTTGGAGGTGACGAGGCTGCCTGGGAACCTGTACTTCCTAGACCTTGGCAACTAACATCTTGCTAACTGCAATAAGCCAGACACAATAGGATTAATATTGTATGATTGCACTTATCTGAGGTACTAGAATAGGCAAATTCATAAAGACAGAGAGAATGGTGGTTGCCAGGGGCTAGGAGAGGGAGGGGAGGTTATTGTTCAACAGGCACAGAGTTTCTACCCAGGAAGATGGGGAAAGTTCTGGAAATGGATAGTGGCAATGGTTAGAGGGCACTGTGATTGAATACTTCCTGCTGCTGAATTGTACACTTAAAGTAGTTAAAGTGAAGTTGCTCAGTGTGTCCGACTCTTTGCGACCCCATAGACTGGAGCTTACCAGGCTCCCCCATCCATGGGATTTTCCGGGCAAGGGTACTGGAGTGGCTTGCCATTTCTTTCTCCAAGTAGGTAAAATGGTAAATTTAACATTATGTATGTTTTACCACAATTTTAAAAAGTGTTTACTATGAGAAAAATTGTACAAATAATGAATATTCACTCAAGAAACATCAGAAGATGGAGGAAATAATTTTAGTTACATCAAAACCCCCTCATCTCCTCCAAAAAGCAACTAAAAAATCTAGTCTCCTGTGAAATTTTAATCCATAAAGAAAGAAAAAGCTCTACTTATTAATCTGTAGAGTATCAAGCACTGAATAGGCCCTCCCTAAATATGACATGCTGGTGAAAAAAATCCAATCCCTACCCCAAGATATCCATACTTGTATTTTGGTATCTACCCTTCCACACTTTGCCCAATGCAAATATACGACATAAATATAAATATGTGAATTTTTATGAAAACAGGATCCACCTGTACCTATTATTTGAAGCCTCTTTTTCCTTACTTTACGGTATATTATAAACACATCTCCATGCCATTCTACATCATTTGTGGTGGCGCCCAGGACTGAGTTCTGTCCTGGGAATGCTCCATGCATTGTTTCACTGCTGTCTTCTTGAACTTGTGAGTCGCTCCCATAAGGAAAGCTGCAAGTTACATCCTTGCACGTAAATCTCTGGCTACTTGTGAGTGCATTGTTTTGCATGCATTTTTTAGGATAAATTTATGGAATTTCCGGGTCAAAAGTTCCCTGCCTGTTAGAAGTTTTTGCCAGACTGTATGCTGGAGCCACACATGACTTATAGCTGTTCTCACGAACAGCCAGAGATATCTCTTGAACTGAGTGAGAGGGTTCCTGGGCTGGCCAAGTGGGTAGCCACGGTGGAAGTTTAGGCTGTAGTACCTAGTCCGGGAGCAGCTTCAGGGTACCAGGGTCTCCCCCTCCCCGTACACATCTGACTCCCCAGTCTATGATTGAGTTACCTTATAAGACAAAATGTGCTTTGCCACGTGTGATTAAATTAACCATCTTGAAATGGGGAGATTTTCCTGAATTCCCTGAGTGGGCCCAGTGTAATCTCAAGCTTCTTATAAGAGGAGGTCAGAAGGGCCAGAGTGAGAGAAGGAGATGTGATGATGGAAGCAGAGTCTGAGTGACGCGGGGCCACAGGCCAAGGAAGGCAGGCGGCCTCACGCAAGGGAAAAAGCAAGGAAAGGGGTTCTCCCGAGAGCCCCCAGAAGGAATGCAGCCCTCTCAACCCATTTTGGACTTCTGACTTCAAGAACTGGAGGGTAATAAATTCATGTTGTTTTAGCCAGTAAGTTTGGGATAATTTGTTACAGCAGCAATAAGAAACTAATACATCTTCTTCTTGCTACCAGGTCCTAAAACTTCATTGTCTCAGGGATGAGGGTCTCCCTCTGGGCCCAGCAGCCTGATGACCTGAACTTCACTCTCTCCCCTAACCAGAGGCCCTCCAGCAGAGCATACCCAAGGTTCTGTGCACGAGGACAGACAAGGAGGAGCCCTACCCCGGGGGCCTGTCCTTCACCAGACTATGAAATTACCCTTGTTGGAAATTGGACTTGCTTAAGGTCACATGCTAAGTGTGAGGTGGTGCCAGGACCAAACCCCAGGGTCTAGCCTAGCAGGCTAGTGAGGCCCCCCACCCACTCCACTCAACTGAACCTCTTTTCTGTTCCAGTCTGACTTGCCTTCCTGAAGAGAAGTAGTCATTCACACTTTAGCATGAGTAAGACAGGACAACTAGCACTGATACTCCAGGTTGATATGGTATTACTACAGAGTAGCGGAGCTCAATTCTCATGCTGAAAACTATGCTTGGGGCGATGCTCCTTCTTATCAACCCCGGGGCTCACAGGGTCCTGCCAGCCACCTCCAACCCTGAAGTGTCTTTCTAGGTCTCCCCCAAACAAACTATTTTGTGTCCGATTCTTTTGTGACCCCATGGACTGTAGCCTGCCAGGCTCCTCTGTTTGTGAGATTTCCCATGCAAGTATACTGCAGTGGGTTGCCATTTCCTTCTGTCGGAGATTTTCCCAACCCAGGGATCCAACCCGCATCTCCTGCACTGCAGATGAATTCTTTTCCACTGAGCCACCTGGGAAGCTCACAAGCAGAGGAGCAGGGTTCAAAGCAGATAATCCTACTTCAGGACTTAGAGCTGCCAGAGTTGGCAGGAAGAAGCATTGGCTTACACAGTCAATGTTTCAAAACCTAGAGATTTTATAAAACAATCTGGATTTCTAGATTCACTTGAAAAATCTGATTCACTAACTGAAATAACTCAACCCAGCCAAAGCAGGAACAATTTGAAGAAGAAAAAAAAGTATTATTGGATTCTAATCCAAAAGTTAAAATAAAATATCCATAAATTCATATGATATAAATGATTGAATAAATAAATAATGGGCACAATTTCCCATACAGAAGAAATACAAATAATTGATGTAGATACTCTATCATCAAAGAGGTGGAACATAACGCCTTTCAAAGGGTACATTGTTGAAAACTGAAGAAAAAAAGAGTCACTTTTTAGCAGAGTAACCTGACAAATGCTGTCTCAGTCAGGAGTTCAAGGTCAACATCACATTGGCAAGAATAAACCCTATTAATATTATGTATCCTTGAAATGATGTGTTGAGAATGTCATTTTACAAACAAACTCTTTTGTGTCCGATTCTTTTGTGATCCCATGGACTGTAGGCTGCCAGGCTCCTCTGTTCATGAGATTTCCCATGCAAGGACACTGGGAGTATATGTCATTTTACCTTCCTCCTAAAAACTCATAACTCCAACCTAACTGTGAGAAAGACATCAGACAAATCCCAGTTGAGGGACATTGTATAAAATCCGTGACCAGTAGTACTCTTCGTATCTGTCAAGGTCATCAAAAATAAGGAAAGTCTGAAAAACGGTCACAGTCCAGAGAAGCCTAAGGAGACATGATGACTACATGTAATGTGGGATTCCCGGTGGGATCCTGGAACAGGAAAAGGACAGAAGGGAGAAGGAAGGAAATCTGAGTAGAGTGTGGACTTCAGTGAGTAAGGATGTATGTATCATCGTTGGTTCATCAATGGTGACCAGTGTAGGATCATTACACAGTGCTGCTGGTGCCTCCAAATCCTCACTACACTCTCCTAGGCTGGCGATCCTCTGGCAAAGCCCGGGGCTCAGAGGCTGGGTTTGAGTGTCTAGAGAACTGGGTATGAAGCTTGTCTTTGCCCAGGCTTTGTGTCTGAGTGTGCATTCATTTGCTAAGTTGTGTCCAATTCCTTTTTGACTCCATGGACTGTAGCCCATCAGTCTGCTCTGTCTTTTCCCAGCAAGAATACAGGAGTGGGTGGCCATTTCCTCCTCCAGGGGATCTCCTTCATCCAGGGATCGAACCTGTGTCTCCTGTATTGGCAGGTGGATTCTTTGCTACCTGAACCACTTGAGAAGACACTCTGGCCATGTCCAAATTCCCTTCCATCCAAGTGCCAGGAGCAACCGGAACCCCTGTCTCCCTGGGCCCCTGGTAAACTTTGAGGACACTCCCAGGGTGCTGGTGCCTGCTCAGACAGCCCGGTGTAAACTCCTAGTTGTGAGGTGCCCAGAACCTGTTCTCTGCAGCACCGAGGGAGTCATCCGGGGATCATTTGCCGGCTGGGTAGTGAGGGGGTGTTGGGCGGTGGCCAGCGGGAGCAGCCTTTTCTCACAGACCTGGTCCTGCCTGGTCCTGCTGGCTGCTCAGCACACTGATGGGGCCCCTCTGGCTGCTCCCAACCCCACACTCAAGGCCCTGGGTCCCTGCCTCGGAGTGAGGGAGGGTCTGGCCCGTGTTCTCTCTTCCAGCACTAAGGGATGAGCCTGTGATGGCCTTTCCGGGAAAGTAGTCACAGGGGGTCGGTCGGAGGCACGGATGGTTTTGGAGATTGTGGCCCAGCCGCACCCCTCTGCTGGGTTTCCATTTCCCGGTACCCTGGCCGGGAGAGGACGCAGGAACAGTGGGCGATAAGAATTCAGACAGACTGGGAAAGAAAGAAGGGGTGGAGCCAGGCTCCAGCAAGAAGGCGGGGCTGGGCAGTGTCGGGGTGGGGTGGGGGACCTCTGAGACAGCGCGCCGGCGCCACACTGAACTGCGGCTTCCAGCTCAGGAGCCCCGGGCCAGCTGGATGCGGGCGGGTGGGCGCGGGCAGGACCTCCTGCCAGACACACACAGAAGGCCCTTTGAGGGGGTGGCAGCTGTCACCCCAGACCCCCCTCTGCTTGCTGTGGCCCTGCCTGCCACCTCTAGTCCGGGAAGCCCCCCCCCCCCCCCGGAGCGGGGACAGTTTGTATGTGGTGGGAAGCAGAACAGAGTGGTCAGACCCCCGGTAGTGCCTTCCGGTAGCTGAGGGGGCTCAGAGCCTCAGTCTGTTAGAAGTAACCTTGGGGACAGCAAGGCCTAGCTGGCAGGGGATGGGAAGCAGCTAAGATGCTCAAGTATGTGCCCAGACTTGGGCACCAGGGCAGCTGTGCAACAGCTGAAGAAACTGGGGGTTAACCCAGAGAAAGGAAGGCTCAGGCCCTGGAACGTCTATCTTCGGTGTCTGAAGCCCGGGCTCCGGGGCAGGGCCGGCCCTTTAGCGGGGATAAGCAGAAGGCAGGATCTTCCCCAGAACCCAGGCCAGCTCTGTTCGGTGACCTGGATCAGCCAGGCTGTTTCCGGGGGGTCGGGCGCTCCGCATCCCTGGGGAAGGGCAGTCAGGGGGGCGCAGCGCCAGGGAGGAACGTCCGGCCTCGCTGCCTGGTTGGGGGTACAGAGTGGGGGTAGGGAGGGGTCCCAAGGCCTTCAGCGAGGAGAGCGGGAAGGGTTTCTAGGAGCCCTGATCGGCTGACTTGCAATCGTCCTCAGACACAGGGGCTGGGAGCCCGGCCAGAGAACCAGGCAGGCGCCCAGAGCCCTGGGCTGGGCAAAGTGGGGTTGGGGGTGGGGTGGGCGTTCAGGCTTCCAGAGCCGGCAGGCAGCCAGGAGATGGTGCGCCTCAAGGTGGTCCCTGACGAATGGGTAAAGGGCGGAGACCGAGCCCCGTCGCTGCGTTGGGCCGACAGAAAAACCCCGGGTTCGGGGTCCTCTCCTTTAACGCGGCCGCGGGCGGGGGAGCCCCGAGGGGGAGGGGCGGTGTGGGCAGCGCATGCGCGGCGCGGGCTGGGGAGCCCGGACAGTCCGGCGGCCGGGAGCGCGCAGGAGCCCCGAGAGCGCCGGGACCCCGCGCCGGGAGCGCGCAGGAGCCCAGAGAGCGCCGGGACCGCGCTGGGGGCGCTGAGCGCGGCGGACTGAGCGCCCCGCCTGCCGGCGCCGCTGCCCGCCCGGGCCCCGGGAGCGGCGGCCAAGATGTCCGTGCCGGTGAGTACCGACCGCCGGCCGGGCCCGCTCCTGCCCCCGCCGGGCCCGCAGCCTCGCGCCGCCTGGGGCCGCCGGGCTGGAGCCCCCCCCCCGGGCCCTCTCGCGTAGGGGACTGGGGGCAGCCGGAGGCGGCTCCCCGAGGCCGGCCTCCGCGCCCCCGCCTTTCCCTGCGCCCTCTCCCTGGGGACCCGGGTCGGGCGGGGTCCGCGCTGGCCCCCAGGAGTCCCCCCGCCAGGGTGGCCAGGCCCGGCGGGGAGAGGGCCCGGCCGCTCCCCGGGACACACTCCAGGCGGCCGGGCCGGCTGAGGGGGCGGGGTCCGCGTCCCCCCACCGGGGGTCCGCCTGGGACTGCCGCCTTGCGGTGCTCAGGGGCCTCCCCGGCCGGGGCCCGGGTGTTCCTCTCGGAGACCCCTCGCGCCCGGGCCGGCTTAGCGGTGGGGATCTGCGCCCACCCTTTAGAACCCGAGGATGCACTCTCCGGGAAGCGTACCTCTGCCGCTGAAGCCCCCATGGGTGCAGGCCCTCACCTCTTCTTCCCCCCTAGCCGTGGGGCTTCTTTTCTCACCTGGCACCCCCTGCTGCTACCCCAGCAGGCGGCTCGGGCGACCCCACCCCGGGCTCCACACAGGCCGGTCACCTGGAGGCATCCGAGCCCGGCCTGCGCGGATGGCCAGTGGTCCCCGCAGCCCTTGATCACCAGGTCTCAGGTGCAGCCCCCAGCCCGCTTTGCAGAGGCACCCACTGAGGTGGGGGCTGCTTCCCTGCTTCCTGCCGGGAAGAGGGCCTTGTGCTGTAAAGCCCTGGCCTCCAGCCATTGTTTCTCTGCGGCCTTTAGGGGTTTTCCCTCTGACAAGAGGGGGCAGTGGTCCCCGGGTGCCTATCCACCTGGCCTGTCTGTGGAACTGCTTCCCACTTGGGGGACCCCATCCTTACGATGAGGCAGACTGTTTGGGGCTTCTTGGCAGGGCAAATGGCCTTTTAATTAACCACCATAGAGTATGCGGAGATTACTGGAGAAGAGATGCTGTGTAAGAGCAAAGCATTGTTATTATGGAATTAAAGATCCCAGCTCCTGCCCGCCTCCAGAAGCGGTTAATGCAGAGTTACAGATGAAAAAATTAGGGCTTCCAGACCGTGCTGATGTGAACCCCCCACCCCCGTCTGTTCTGGTTCTAAGCATAATTGCCTCATCTTTAGGAAGAAAGAAAGAAGACAGAAAAGGCCTGCCAAGTCCTTCTCCTGCTCTGCCTTCCTGCAAGGCTCTGGGTCCTTTCTGGCTCAGGGCATCAGGACACCTTCCCTGACCCTGTTGGGCACTGACCGGAGAGATGAGGTGGACCATCTAAGCCTGCCCAAGGGCCAGAGTCTCCAGGGCACGAGTGAACAGGGAATGGGACTTTTAGGCTACATCAGAACCTGGACGGCCTAAGTTTGGGAGGTCCGTGCTCGATTTGGTGTGGTTTTCCACAGTCACAGCAAAGGTCTGGATACAGGGTCTGGGGTAGCACCCAGACCCCTCGCCTGAGCACTCTTGGCAGCCCTCCTGGGCTCTGTGCCTCCGTGGCTCCGTCTCTAAGAGGAGAGGGCTGGTGGGAGGGCCAGGCTCTGGGTGTGACTTGCGCAGACAGGCACCGCTGTAGACACCTGCCCTGGACACCTGTGGTCCCCTTCTGCCCCGTTCGTCCACACTGCCAGCTCCACATTGTTTGCCACCCTTCCACCTGCAGCTGCAGTCCTCGGAGGTTCTGCAGGGGGAGTGGGGGCCTCACCCTCTGTGCGCACATGCCGGGCTATCGGGTCACCCTGGGCCTCTCCTGGGCCCCCTGGTGATGTGTGAACTGGTGGCAGTGGGAAACAAAGTTCATTTTGGGAGCAGCCATGAAATGTTCCGAAAATTGCTTTCATGTGCTGGTGAGTGGTGAGGCCAGCCTCCTGCTCAAGCCCCGCTCTGGGAACCCAGAATGATGACCGCCCACGTGGTGCTCACAGACACGTTTGGGTTTTAAGCATACCCGTTCATTTGGGCAGTCTTTTCCTGGATGGGGCTGACGCAGGCACTTTGGCCCACAGCAATTACCAGATGCTTCAGAATGGGGTGGGAGGCAATGGTGGGCGGCAGGAGGGGGCGAAGAGGTTGGGACAAGCCAGATTGGGCCAGGGGGTACCTCCTGAGTGTCAGAGCAGGGGGACCCTCCAGGGATCAGCTGGTCTCACTCCATCATCTGACCCACATGCAATCTGGGGCTTCCCTGGTGGCTCAGACAGTAAAGAATCTGCCTGCAATGCAGAAGACCCGGGTTTGATCCCTGGGTCAGGAAGATCCCCTGGAGGAGGGCATGCAACCCACTCCAGTGTTCTTGCCTGGAGAACTCCACGGACAGAGGAGCCTGGTGGGCTACAGTCCATGGGGTCGCACAGAGTCAGACACGACTGTACGACTAACTGGGGCCCAGAGAGAGAACAGCATGCAGGGTCCTCCCGACTCCCTGCCTCATATCCCGCCTGTGCTCTGAGCTGAGGGCAGAGTTGACACAGCACCAGGAGAGGCACTTTCTGGCTGTTCTCTGAAGTCTCCCTTCCTCTCGGGCATGGCTGCTCAGTGCCCAGGCCTGCCTCCTCTCTCTGGGCAGGCAGGAAGCATTTGGTAAGGGAAATGGCTAGGTTTCTCACCTGAGACCCCTGGTGGGCACTGGCATGATCTGAATTTAGGAGTGACACTGCCCCCCAGCACTGTCAGGTAGGAAGCCAGCTTCCAGCTGGTAGAGAAGTTGTCTGCTGCCTGTTCCTGCCTCTTGTTCCCTGTCTGTGAAATGGGCACAGCTGCTCCAGCCTCTCCTCTGCTCCTGTATTAAGTAAGGGATGGGTTCTTTCAAGGAGCGAGGTGCTGACGTGTGTGGAGCATTCCCTGTGCCGAGTGCTGGGCTCGAGGAGGTCTTGTCGTCCTGCCCAGTTGCACGGCCACTGGGGGATGGGGCCAGGCTGGGAACTGAGTCGGGCGGCATCCAAAGCCAGCAAGCGAGCGTGGCCTCTGTAATTGTGGGGGCTGCGGCCTGCTGGGCTGTACAGAGGCCAGGGCCGCTAAGAGAGTGCCCCTCCGCTCATGGCTTTCTGAGCATGAGTTCAAGTCAGCCCTTCAGCACCCATGGGATGTGGGGCTTCTGGGGTTCCCGATGGCCAAGCAGCTCTCCGGGGAGGTGCGGCAGGGCAGGTCAGCCCATCGGGAGACCCACAGAGCAGGAGTGGCACCTGGTTGAGCCTCTGCCAACGGTCCCAGGGTGCCCTTTGTACCTGGCTCTGTGTCAGTTGCTGCTGCTGCTGGAGAGCTCCGGCCTGGGCAGCCAGGCCAGCAGCGGCGGGGGCCTGGGAGAACGGGTGCAGAAGAGAGCAGTGGAGCTTGGCAGAGCCCAAGTCCAAGGTCCTCGATCCAGGCTCCAGGGTGCCAGGCACACCCCTCCCACCGGCCTTGGGCTGCGCGGGAAGTGACCTCCGACCCCAACCCCGCCTCGCTCCCCATCTCTCCTCTCGCTCAGCAGAGGGCCCCCTGCAGGAAGCCCTCCAGGATTCCCAGCGGTGGTCGTGCACTCCTCAGGGGGGTTGCCTTGTTGCTGTCAGGCTCCTGGGGCAGGACCTGGGCTGCCTGGCTCCTCCCTGTCCAGTCTGCTCTGATCGCCTGCCGAGGAGGTGGTCCCGGGAGCACTGATGACCCCCGGCCAGCCCCCACAGCCTGGGGTCTGCGTCCCTGCACAAGCCCTGGAAGCCCGGCTGGGGGCTGATGGGGCCCCAGAGAGTCGCTTCTGGAGGGACGATGTTTGGCGGGTCAAGGGCCAGGGCTCTAAAATGATGGGGCAGGGTCGTCTGTACCTTGAGCGAACCCCTGAACCTCTCTGAGTCTGTGTCCTCTGTGTTCTGGGGATTATAAGGGCACTGAGCTCTTGGGGTTTTATGAGATCTTGGCGAGGTTTGCAGAAAGCTTTCTGTAAGAGACTAATAAGTCATAGTAGCTACTGTTGTTGAGGTTATTATCTTTATCCTGCCACCAGTGGCTGGTACGGTAGCCAAGACCCATTTCTGGCTCCTGCACAACCAGCCCCCTGCCCCCGTAATTCTCCTTGGCCTGCCCAGTCTGCCTCCAGTAGCCCTTTTTTTGTGGCCCATTCCTGCCAGGGCTTAAGCCATGGGATGACCCTGGCCACTTCCCAGCCTGGCTATTTGGATCCCTGTCTCAGCCTTGGATGGACAGGTACTTGCCCTCACCCAGTAGATGGAGTGCCCTCCAGTGGGGCCAACAGCAGACCCACTGTGCCCCAGGCCGGCTGGATGCCCTGCCCTGAGTGCCCCCAAGAGTGGGTGCCGTGTAGCAGCAGATGGAAGCTGCTGGATCGGTGGGTCCTGGGCTGATTTCACATGTGTCTGGAGCAGCCTGCCTAGCATGGGACAGGCAGGGTCCTGGGTGGGAAGGAGACACCATGGGGTGGGTCCTGGCCCTTCAAGGAGGGGTCTCTAGTTTGTGGGTGAGGCAGGACCGCAAGGCTAGCAGGCGGCCCCTCCCGACCCCGCTCCCGTGGCCCAGCAAGAGGTGTGCCTGCTGCCCTCAGCTGCGCCTCCCAGCCTCTGACGGGGCTTCATCACAGCTGCCTGCTCTGATTGCATCCTAGTCTCACCCCATCGTTTCTTCGGCTTTCTCTTAGTTTGCTGGACCACTGTCTCCCTCTCTTCAAGACAAAGATTTGGGGATAGGTCAGGGACCTGGGAGGTGGTGATGGCTGCCCGCTAGGAGAACTGGTCACAAGTTACAGCTTTCTAAAGTTAATCCCTTCTCTAAGGTCTTTTTTTTTCTTTTCGTAATTCAATTTTATTATTTAAACCCTACCAAATTCCAGTAAGGATTTGAAACAGATTATAGTGAAGGACAGAGTTTGGGATCATCGCAAAATCCAGAACTCTGTAATGTATGGGGAAGGTAGGCATACAAATTTGACTTGAAGCTCCCTGATGGCCAGGGCAAAAAGGGTAACGCGGTGGGTTTAGGATTGCAATTCCTACTTTTGGGTATTCCTAATGCTCTTTATTGTTTCCTCTGTGATTTGTTTTATTTTTACCAGTTGAGACTCTCTTAACTGAGAAGGTTTTCTATGTAGTGAAATGGACAGACGTTAGGTGTACAGTTGGGTAAGTTTTGACTAATGTAGACCCCATGTAACCGTCAGTCGAATCAAGATGATGAGCCTGTCCGTCATCTCAGAACGTTCACAGGTACTACCTTACTGTCAAGTGTGCCCCAGCCCTGTGACATGGTCAACATTCTGGTTTCTTTTTTTTTTTTTTTTTCAAAAGGAAAAACTATGATTATCCCATGACCTTGTTCTGGAAATTCATTTTTTATTGGCGTGGAGTTGATTGACAGTGTTGTGTTCGTTTCTACAGTGGCCAGCATTGTGATTTCTCTCGTCACGGCAAGGTTTCACCTATTCTTGAACTTGATGCCAGCAGAAGCATATTATAGTGTATACTCTTTGGGGTCTGACTTCATTCAGCAAAATGATTTTGAGAGTCTCACCCACAGGGTATTTATCAATAGTTCTGTCTTCACTGCTGTGCTGAGCAGTCCACTGCTGACTCTGAGTTTATGTATGTCCTGCTCTCTTGCTGATGGATGTCTGTCTCTAGTCCTTGTGTGAGGAGGGCTTTTAATAGTGGAACATACTAGTGTTGTTGGTGGTATAATACCCTATTTCAGTATTTTATAAAACCTGATATCCAGGGCTGTGTGCCTTGAGGCATGCCCAGAGGTGGCTGTGTTCCCTAAATGCCAAGTTCCCCAAAGTACCGTGATTGTTCCGAGCGGTGTGACGTGTGCCTTCTTGTCCACAGCCCTCCCCAGGTATCCGGGGCTCGAATCCCCTCTTCCCAGGGCCCGTACCTGCCAGAGCTCCTGGTGGGGAGAGGCTTCTAGGAGGAGATGGAGCTCTCCTGGGAGCGGCCCCTGTCTCTCCACCCTCCCTGGCCTGGACGGATTCCTGGGCTCCCCACTTTGTCCCTGGCTGCCCGCCAAGGTTCCCCGCCAGGCAGTCACTCCACAGGCAGGTCCCGAGGACACCTGAGCCCTCAGGAAGCTGCAGTGGGGGAGGCTGGCCTGAGAGCCGCCCTGCTCCGCGTGCTGCGCTGCACACCCGGGCAGTTGTTGGCATGCCTGTGCTATTTTTTACAAACCTTGACTTACTTTTTTCTGTATAATGATAATGAGCCTGAGTAAAAGAGTCACACGCTGCTCAAATGCCACCTCAGCGAGGACCCCTAGCATCTGTATAAAGAAGCCCCTCTCTGTGTCGTTCTCCCCGACATCCCGTGTCTCTCCGCTTGCTCCCTGCACCCACCCTGGAGTGGACGCTCCCTGAGGACGAGGACTTGTTTTCTGGCAGTGGTGTCCCAGCGGGAGCGGGTGCTGGAGGGTGTCCTGATAGACCCTGTTACGGCCACACCCAGTCCCCGGGCTGAGGGGAGACCTTGCCCACCTCTCTGCCGTGGCTGGGGGTCTGGGGGCACCTGGGCTTTGCAGAAAGGTTTTTGCTGCAGAACCGTTCAGGGGATGTGGAAACACAGGGCTGGGGGTGGGGGGCCTTACTGGAGGGCACTTGTGCACAAGATGTGGGTGCCCGGGAGCATGCCTGGTGGGGCAGGGCTGGTGTGTAAGGCAGAGGCATGAGTGTGCCTGCAGCGTCCTGGCCAGTCCCAGAGGCTCTGAGAGACACAGTGACCACGGAGGGCCCCACGCCGGGTGGAATCAGAGCTCCTGGCCTACAGGCCAACCCGGACGAGAACTGGTGGGCCCGGGGCGCGTGGAGCCCCCTGCAGGCTGGAGCAGGCGCAGGCGGGGGGCGCCGTAGCTGTGCTGTCCCTGCGTTCATGCCGGCCTGGGCTCCTGAAGTCCCCTCCTGTGACCCCACCGGCCCCCCGACCCCCACTGATGTCAGGGTCACACCGCGGCCCCTTGGGGGCCGTGGTGGGTGTCGGCACCTGTCCTCTGGCAGAAGCAGGTGGGGGCGGCAGATGGCATGTGTGGTTGCCCCTCCCCTTGCCCTCGCGCAGGGGCCGGTTGCCATGGGAGAGGCAGGCAGATGGCAGGCTGGGGCTGCTGACCACACCCTGGCCCTGCCGCCCAGGCTGCCCGCCAGAGCTCAGCCGCCCAGCTTTCTCTCCGAGGACAGGGGCTTGTCCCCGGCTCTCCCTTCCCCTACCCCCACCCTCCCCCAGGCAGTGTTGAGGGGCCACTGCCCCGGGGACTGGGGTCCCAGTGCCAGGGGAGGGGCGAGGACCTGGGGACTGGGGTCCCGGTGCCAGCGAGGGGCAGGCCTCCCTGTGCACACAAAAGTGCGGAGCTGGTTGTTGGTTCTCTGAGGCACACCGGGAGGGGGTACAGACAAGAAGGGGGCACTCAGGCTACTGGGGTCCGCACCCAGGGCTGGGGCAGAGAGGCCCTGGGAAGCGCCCCAGCCATGTGAGCAGAGCCCCTCTCTGAAGGCAGCACCTCCCTGCAGGTGCCTCTGCGCCTGCTTAATTTTCAAATTAGAAAATCAATTAAAAAATTAGGAGAAAAAAAAAATTAGGAGACTGTGCTGTCCTTGAAAGAGCCTGAGAGCGGGGGAGGGAGCTGCTGGAAGGTGGGGGCGCAGGATCGGCAGGGGTCCAGGCCATGCACCCCCAGCCCTGCCTCTGCCCCCACCCCTCTGCCTTGGTCCCGCCCTTGCACCCAGGCCCCTGGGGGCTGACCCGGGGCCCTGTTGGGGGACTGGAGCCCACCCCACAGCGGGTCACCACCATAATGACACATGCACACCCGTGGTTTCTCCACCGGAGGCAAGGCTTCAAGGCTCCAGTCCCCGGGCTCTGCTCTGTCTGGGGTCCCCTGGGGTGCTCTTCTGTGGGATCATGCCCTGGTAGCCAGTTTGCATTTTGTGGCTCTGTCAGTTCCCGGAGGTGTGATGGGGCGAGGCCCTGCCCCGGCCCGAGCCTCTGGGAGGGGATGGTTCTGTCCTGGCCCCGGGAGGGCGGTCTGTGTGGCGGAGGCAGTGTGACAGCGGCTCCTGGCGCAGCTGGGCCTGCGCGGTGTCCTGCCCCCTCGCCCGCAGGGCTGGCTCCGGCCGCAGGCTGCCTTGGAGCCTGCCGGTGTGCGTGGCCAGCCCAGGGCTGGGCATCCACTGCGGCCTTCTAGAGGCATCGTTTCTTCCTGTCCCTGCGGCTGGCAGCCCTCACCTCCGGCCTCAGGAAATCCTTCCCTGCTGCTGCGCCCGGAGCCGGCCGGCCCCCCTCGGTGCTGCTGGGAAAGCCCAGGCTTAGGAGAAGGCGGCTGTCCGAGTCACTTGGAGCTAGCCATTTCAGTCCACGCTTCACTTGGCATCAGCATTTTCTTGCATGATTTTAGCCTTTAAAAATGGCCATCTTAATAGCTGCACAGGATTCCATCGAGAGGTTCTGGTGGCCCAACCAGTCCCCTATAGCTAGCTGGGCATTTATGTTATGCCCCTCTTTGTTCACTGTTATAAATGCTGCCACAGACATTGTTGGGGCTAAAGCAAGAACCGTTCTTTGTGCTGTGGGTCTGACGTGGAGAATAAGACCCCCTAAAGCCCAGAGAGCAGGCGCCAGGTCTCCTCACTCAGGGCCTAGGATCACCAGCAGTGCCTGCCCCAGCGGGCCCGTGATGGACGCACGGGAACCAGTGGCCTGGGGCATAGGCCACCATCGGCCCTGCACAGACAGGTGCTCCCCCGGGGCCTGGGGGGACACCCCAGCTGTGAGCTCACCTGCACCTCTGGGGTGACCACGGTGCTCTGGGAGGAGCCCACGCTCTGCCAGCTTCTCCCGGCCCGTCCATCCAGCAGGGTCCTCTCCTTCCCGGGCACACGGTGTGCTCACCCTGCTGAGGGGCGCTCCTGGGCCTGTTCTGAGCTCACTTGTGTCTGAGGATGGTGCTTGGGTCTCACATGCTTGTCCTTTGGGACCTCTGAGTGCGGCAGGGTCCTCAGCTTCCCTGGGCACCCATGTTCCATGACCTCTTTTCTGCCCTGCAGGTCCTGAAGGTGCCGCAGGGGGTTCAGCTTGGGCTGCGCTATAGCAGCCCCGCCTGCCCTCCCTTCTGGGACTGCAGTCTGAGGGGGGGTGCAGGGGGGGTAGGGGAAACTGAGTCTCAGCCTCTTCATCTGGAAAATGGGGCGAATTGGGAAGCCTGTTGTGCAGGATCACTGTGGACACGAGATGAGCACGTGATCATGGAGGCCTTGGCCTAGTGCTGGCCTGAGCGCTGTCCTGGGGGCTGCATCCCTTGGCCATTGGCCTGGGAGGGTCTGCTCCCCCACAGACCCCCAGAGCTGCCCAATGGGCGCCCCTCCCCCAGTTCCCCAAGGCAGGCCTGGGAGGGGGCACTCAGCTCCCCCTTCAACCCCTCCCCTTCCAGCACAGTGGGGCACAGATCCCAGGGCCTGGATTCCAAAGCGGAAATGCCATTCTGGGAGGCACAGTCTTGGGGGGAGTGGGGAGTTTAAGTGGAAAAGGAACAAATTTTTGAAATGCCTGGGCCAGAGCTGGGTTCTCCTCCCCCGCCTGCCCGCCCACTTGAGCAGCCCCGCCCCCGTTCGGCTTTAATCCAGCCCCGCGGAGGGAGGGTCTCTGGTCTTCTCCTTCCAGGCGCTTCCTCGCGCTCCCAAGGCCGACTTGCACAGGATAAGGCCGACTCGACAGGGATGTCCCTGCCCATCTCTGTGGAGACCTACTGACTAGCTGTGGAGCCTGGTCCCCACCCTACTCCCCACCCAAGTGGAGACCCCGGGAAAAACCTAAGGATCCCCTCCACTCAGCATGTACAGATATTCACTCACAGCAGGCTGTTCCGATGTTTCCTTGGAAGCGGAGGTGCCAGTCAGGCTGAGGGCAGGGCAGGCCCAGGGCTTCCTTTCTGACTTTGGGGCGCAGCCTTGGGAACAAGCAGGAGGGGACACCCTTGGCAACATTTCCCTGAGAGCTGGCTCTTCTGTGGGGAACTGGGCTGTTTTGAAGGGTACAGGTGGGCCAGTCCTAAGGCGGGCATAGGGTGGCAGCTTGTCCCGTTCCTTCTTGAGGACTCTGGGTCCCCCTGTGTCCAAATCTTGCTGCTCTTTACCCACACCCTGTGCTGAGAGTTCCGTCCAGTGGTTCCCCAAGCAGTTTTGGGGGAAATGCAGATGTCTGGATTCCCCCCCTCCCCTGCCAACTCCCAGTTTTTCTGGAGGAGGGGACCTAGGAATTTGTTTCTTAACAAGCTTTCCAAGGGATCTATGACCAGCCAGACGTGGGGCGTCCTAGCCCAGCGTCTTCCTTTTATAGATGAGGGAGACCCTGCCCATGGTAGCACACCTGGAGAGGGGCTGTGTCAGTCTGGGTGTCGGTGGAGGGACACCTTTGGATCTTTCTCAGTCTTGTATGTATTTTATAGGCCACGCCCGAGGGTTCTCTACAGGACATGCCCAGCTGCTTCACTGGCATTCCGAGCTGCCTGATGGTGTCTGCACACTCAGCAAGTGGCTCGAGAAGGCAGCCTGTGGGAGAACCCCAGATGTGAGGCGTGGGACCGTCCAGGTCTGGAGCCGGCTCCTTCCTAGATGTCCCTGCAGACCTCCGTGCAGCCCTGGACCACGTTCAGGGACGGTCACAGCTTGTCTCCTGGGAAGGGGAAGCTCAGAACCACAGTGCCCTCCACTCAGCTTCCCTGTAGTGCGTCTCCCTCCCGGTCATTCCCATCAGCATCCCTCCCAGCCCCTGCTGCTGAAACGGGAGTTGTTGGGCCAGAGGTGTCAGCCCTGGATAGGGCTGACTGAGGGGTCTGGGTGGGGGCAGAGGTCCTGGGGCAGCACTAGGGAAGCTGGATTCAGTTCGGAGAAGGGGTAGATGGACAAGCTTCTTGTCCCCGGTGCGCTGGGGCCTCCCGCACACTGGCTATTAGAACACGATGTGCTCCGGGCCTCCTCTCCCCGCATGACCCACGGAGACAGCTGCTGTCCCCGGATCCCCTGCCGTCCCCGGCGTCTCTGCCATGTCTTCACATTCTGGGGCTCTTAAGACACCACAGGCCTGACCAGAGTCGGTGCGGTGGTGGTCGGAATCTTAGTGTTCTGCCAGCTGGGGCATACTCCTCCGGGTGCAGATCTGAGTCGGACTTGTTGGATGGACGCATGTGAAATGACCCGCGCTGGCGGCCGGGGAAGGCTGGCGCCTCTGGGGCTGCCACGGCCGCAGAAGAGGAGGGCAATCCCGGCAGTCTTCCAGAAAGAGGAAGGCCACGGCCTTTGAGGAGGGTGCGTGCTCGCCCTCGGTGGAGGGCAGGGACAGGCCTTCGGAGCGCTCGGCAGGCGGGTTCCTGGAGCCCCTCGCAGTCCCGGCACCGGGGGCGGGGGCGGCCCTGCTCGGCGCCCCGCCCCCGGGCCGGCGGGTCATTTGCATGGGGGCCCGAGTGGCCAATGGGTGCGCGCGGCCGGGCACGCCGGAGCCGGGCGGGGCGGGGCGGGCCGGCCCTGGGCGGTGGCAGTGGCGGGGTAGGCGCTGAGGCGGCCGGACCGGGGCCCGGGAGCCGGGAGGCTTCGGGGCGCTTGGGACCCCGCGAGCGCTCGGCGCGAGCGGCTCGCTGTGCGCTCCCACGGGGAGCCCAGGCCCACCGGACACCATGAACTACCTGGTGAGCTCGGCCGGGGCGGGGTCCACGCACCCGGGGCCGTCGGCGGAGGCACCCCGGCCCTGCCCGCGCCCCGGCGGGCCCGGCGGGCCCGGGCGGGGAGGGGTTAAGTGAACGGCATTTCCTGCCGGACCCGCGGGTCCTGGGAACGGCCGCAGCGGGGGCGTGGGGCCGGGATCCTGGGAACCCCCTCTGCCCGGCCCGGGCTCTCGAAGGCCGAGACTGTGGGGGACCGCAGGCCCCACGCGCCCGCGGGCTGCTGGAAGGACCGGGCTCGGGCGCCGCGGGCCGCAGAGAAGTTCCTGGATCCGGGAAAGTAGCTGGCCGGAGGCCCGCTACCGCCTGCCGGCAGCGCCTGTCGGGTGACCTTGGGCCTGAGAGCCGGGTCTCCGAGCCCCCCCTCCATCGCCTGGAGCAGCGACCCGGGGCCCCTTGGGCCGTGAATTTCCAGGAGGCGGGGTGGGGCTCCGTGTGTTTTGGGGGGACGGTTGCCCCTGCCCCAGGCTAGGGATCGAGGGCGCCGGGAGCAAGTGCGTGGTCCTCGGAGAAGTTAATAATTAACCTCCGGGTCGCCAGCGTTGGATTCCGGGATCCGGGGCAGACTCCTCTCGGTTATGGCCTTCGCTCGCTGTAAAAGCGTTGTAGGAGCTGGACGGCGGGCAGGGCAGTCCAGGCCCACGCGGCGGTCCCATCCCGGGCCCTCGTCTCCGCGGGTGGAGCGTGCGAGCCGGGAGGGGCGCGGACGCCCCTCGGATGGCGTGTCCTCGGGTTGCTGCTGCGCTAGGCAGAGCCCCGGGTGGTGGTGACGGGTTCGGAGAAGCTGAGGTTTGCCGAGGCCTGGGGGAGGTCGGGGAGCGTGAGAGGTTAGAGTCCGGGGAGATGTTGGGGTCTCCCATCTCTAGCTGGTCTTGAGAACAGGGAGCTTGTTTTCTCCCCAGCCTTAAGAGTCTCAGCTGGGAGGTCCTGTCTGGGTTTGCTGTGCCAGTTTCAGCCAGGCCCGGAGGTGTTCCTCATCCCCACCCCACCCCCCCACCCATGACCGTTTCCTTTCCAGGGTGGGGAGCTGATGCTGGGGTGGAGGGACGTCAGGGCTAACAGGCGTAGAAAAGCAGGAGAGGGGCCCCGGGTGCAAGTGGAGCCTGGTGGGAAGAGAGTCTGGGAGGAGCTGTTGGCAAGCCCTTCTGGCACTGGCACCCGCCACCCACTTGACCTCAGCGAGGGGAGAGTCCAGTGGGTGCAGGGTGGAGGCGGGCTAGGGCAGTCTCTAACTCTGCCAGGACAGTCAGCCTCAGGTCTGGAGAGCTGGCCCCATCTGCCCAGGCTTGGGCAAGGGACTGAAGTGAGGGCAGTGCCCCGGGAGTCCTGCCCGAGTGAGAGAGGCCCCCAGACAGCTGTTCCCCCCAGGCGCAGATGGGAGCATTGAGGCCAGAGAGGGACGTTACTGTCCTCAGAGCTGACCCAGGGCATAGTCTCCTGCTGTGGCCCAGCTCGTCCATGTGCTCCCCTTGCTCAGGGACTGGGGGGACTGCCAGCTCCATGGGGTCTCTCTCTGGCTCCCGCACTGTGCTTTAGTGGCCCCCACCTGGCCTCCATCATTCTTTTAGGGGTCCCAGCGCCCATATTCTCTCAGCCTGGAGAGCTCTCCTCCGTCCCCCAGGAGCCCACAGCCGGCTGGGGCAGCCAGAACCAGCCAGCAGGTGGAAGGGGATGGGGACGGTGCTTGGTGGACACTGGGCCATTCTCCGGGAAGATACTGTCCAAGTTCCTCCTCTCTGGGCCCTGAGAGCCCCGAGTATGGAGCTCTAGGGTGGTCTCCCTGACTTGGCGGTCTCCCTGACAGGGTGGTCTCCCTGACCGGAGAGCCCCTGACTTGCCCTGCTCCCATCTCTTGAGTGGCGAGAGGGACGAAGTACTGGCTGGCCTGGAAGGGGCTCAGGGCGGAGGGGCAGGGCCCCGTCTCAGACCCCTTTTCCAGCAGGCACTATGGATGTCAGGGCTCAGTACCTTTTTTGAGCTGGAGAACTGTGCTCTTTGTGCCATTGTAGACCCTCCTCCTGCTGAAGCAGGTGGTGTGGCTTTAAGGGCTACTGCGAGTTACCATTTAGGACTGGAGAGGGGGCTTTGAACGCCGAGGTGGGGAAACCAAGGCATTGTAGGAACAACGCCTCTGCTGCCCAACCTGGGCTGTGCCTCTGCCTCGGCCCCTCCGGTGGCAAACCAAGGGGGTGGCCGTGGTGGCTTCCCAGGGCCTGATGCTGTCCGTGAAGTCAAGGTTGGCCTGTGCTGGCCTCTGCCGAGAAGCCAAATCCCAAGACTGAACAGGCCGGTCCGTCCCAGCGAGTCTGGGGTCTGGGTCAGTTCCCTGGGTGGGTGGCAGTGGTATGAGGCTCAGGGAGTGAGGACCACTCCCAGCTGTCAGCAGGTAGGTGGGCTCTGGGATGGCGAGCTCTACTCTCGTCCCTCCCCAGAGGGCTCTTCAGTGCCCAGGGCCAGGCCCACCTCTGCCCACCATCTGGTGTGGCGGAGGCTGCAGGCCGTGCTCGCGGCAGGAGGACCCTCCCTGCCCAGCCTCCAGGGTCCGTGCCCGGGACACCCTGCCCGCGGCCTGCTTCCTGCCCAGGACCTGAACGCGGAGGCTTCTGCTCTTGCCACTGTTGATGAAGGCCGGGTCAGGGCACCTGCTGGTCTCAGGGAGCTGCTAGCCATGACTCCCCACAGCTGGGTTTCCAGTCTGTGTCTGTGGACCTGTTCTGGCTGTTGGGGTCAGGCCTGGGGCTGAAGGCCCACACCCAGCCCCTGCTCTGCATCCAGGGCTCGGGCGCTGCCCAGTAGGCGGGGAAGGAGGCACGCCTCCCTTGTTCCCCGAGGGTGGCTCTGGCGCAGGGGGCTCACCCATGCTTCTCACGCTGAATAGTGAAGACCTGAGCCCAGACCCTGAACTCTCAGTTGTCCTGGGCAACGCCAAGGCCAGCTGTTCTGGAGTTCCGTCCGAGATGAGGGTGTAGGGACCCCTGGAAAGGGAGGAGGCGCTGCCTTCCTGGATCCCCAGCCCAGAGCAGAGGGGGGGCTTGTCAGGGCCCTGGGCACGGGGCAGCTCTCCTGGGGGTGTCCCGGGGCATGGGTGAGCTGTGGGCGTGGGCTGCCACGGGGGCATACACACGTTTTGGCTGTATCCACTGGCCGCAGGGTCTCCTTGGGACAAGCAAACAGAATACCCCAGAAATAAACTTGGCCCACATTTGAGACAGCCATGCATGAAGAGAACCAGTGTTTGCCGAGTGAGTGCTGTGTGTGGGGCTCTGTGCTCAGGGCTGGGGTGTGTGGCGGGTCCGGGGACGGGGAGTGGACAAGGCCTGTGAACTTTCCGTCCCGGCCGCCCGGCTGCACTTTGCCACACAGCTTAGGGCTCCTCTGCCACGCCCTGCCCACGACGCTGGCAGATCAGGTAACGGTTGCGTGCCTCAGTTTCCCCATCTGTAGGATGGGCGTAGTCCTGGTGTCTCGAGGTGAAGGAGATACTGAGTGTGCAGAAGAGCCGTGTCGTCAGGTTGTCACTGTGAGCCTGTCAGTCTCTCAGCCACCAGGTAGCACCACCCCCGAGTCCGCGTTTGGGGACACCCAGAGCACACCCGGGACTCCCCGGGGCAGCAGGTGGAGGGTACACCCATCCGGCGGCCACCGATCTCCTGGGCGCGTGCCCAGTGGAGGCCATGGCCCAGCTGCTCTGCGCCCTGGGCCCAGTGGGTCTGGCACACACAATGAGGGCCATTCTCACACCAGGCCGGCCTGTGGGACAGTCTCTCAGCTCCCCGTGCAACAACCAGGCCGTTGTTCTGGGCACGCCGGCGGCAGGCCGTTGCCCAGGGAGTATTGCTTCAGGCTGGGGGTGCCCCTCTGTCCCCTCCCTCTGGGGCGAGGCTGTGTCAGGGGGCCGACCTGGCTTCCTTGGGTGGCTCCCAGGGAGGCCAGGGCACTGCCCGCTCCTGCGCCGGGCAGGTCAGCAGCCCCAGGTTCAGCCCTGCTTGTGTGGGGGTCCCCTGCTGAGGGGGCAGGCCCCCCTCCCCTTCCTGGATGCCCAGGTTGGGGGACATGAAGTGGGCAATGATGAAGGGTGTCGATCGGCACTTCAGGGAGGGCGCAGTGGGTAGTGGGTGCCCAGGAGAGGACGTGGGAGCCTTCCGGGGGGTGGTGACACCCGAGTGGCATCCTGAGGGAGTAGGATTTAGCGAGGGGCTCCCCAGGTCAGGAGCAAGGGGTCAGAGGTGCGGGCGGGGCAGCTGCCGTCCGCGTGGTGCCTGGATGCGGGTGGGCCCCTGTGCTGTGCCCTCCCGGGGGCCCGGCTATGCGCCCCTGGGGCTCATGAAGCCCGGCAGTGATGGAAGCTGGCGGGCTGGGTGCTATGCCCTCCCGGGGCCAGGCTGTGTGCCCCCGGGGCTCGTGAAGCCCAGCAGTGATGGAGGCTGGCGGGCCGGGTGCTGTGCGCCCCCCGGTGCCTGGCTGTGCACCCCTGGGGCTTGCGATGCCCGGCAGTGATGGAGGCTGGCGGGCCGGGTGCTGGGTGGATGGGCCCCCCTTCAGCCTGGAGCGAGGTCGTGGGCCTGGGGGCGCGCATCCAGCGCAGGAGTGCTCCGGAGCGGCGGGTCTTGCCTTGTTCCGCCATGGTGTGCCGCCACTGGATGCGCTTACTGCACCCCCCCCCCCACGTCCTCCCAAGGCGGCCTGCCCTGTGGGCGCCCCGCCCACCCTCCCCGCTTCCCGGTCACGTCTCGTGTGTGCCCTCTGTCCACACGCCCTTCCCCGCACCGTTTCCTGGCCACCTGGTTTTCATCCTTCATGAGTCGCCTGAGATGTCCCTCTTGGGGAGGCCCTCAGCCCGACCTCTGTGAGGTGGCCCTGTCACGTTAGTTTTGCGTCCCACTCTTCGCCCTGTCCTGGCAAACCGTGGTGTGTCTTCTTGGTTGAGCTAGGCTTGCACCGCATTTCTGAGGCTGGCCCAGCACCTGGCCAGGCGAGCCTCTCATTAAACAGAAGCAGCGTCCTGGGAAACCAGGCTCGCCCTCTGAGCGCAAGGGATCTGGGTGCTCAGAGAGGCCACGGGGCCTGCTCGGGGTCCCCAGCAGCGGGCGGAGGGCAGACCCAGGTGGGTCTTGGTGCTGCTGCTCACCCGGGAGGCGGGGCATGAGGAGCAGCTGGAGCAGCTGGGAGGCCCCGGGGTGGTGCCCGGCCAGCTGGCGCGCAGTAGTGCGTGGACTGTGGCTAGCCCACCCCTGGGGCTTGGGGTGGGGCAGGGGGCACCAGCTGACGCAGGCTGAGGCGCTCCCGGTGCCAGGCGCCTGCTGCCGTGTGCCCGCCCGAGAGGCGCTGCGCAGCCCAGCTCGGGCCTCCCCAGACTGTACGGTCACCGCGGGATCGGCCCGACTGCTTCACGTGCTCACACCGCCTGTGACTGGGCCTCCCTGGGTGCAGCGGCCCCGGTAGCTCCCTGGGCGCCCTCCTGGGCCCCGGGGGATTCCTCCCACCCCCTCCCCCTTTCCCACTGGCCCTGGCCCGGGGTGGAGCTCTCCAGCCGCCCAAGAGGCCAGCGCTACCCAAAGCCCCTCTGCTGGCCCTCCACCCCGGCGGCCCTCCTCTGAGGCGGGGGGCGTCTGCAGGGCATGCCCCTGTCTGCACCCGCCCCCTTTGGCTGGAGGGGTTTTCCTGTGACTCACTCTGCTGGCACTTCCTGTGGTCACGGGGCAGGGGCTGAGGGGACCCAGCCGGGTGGCTCCGTGTTCTGGGGTCACTCGCTAAGGGAGGGTGGGCTGGGCGTCCCGCCCCCCGGACGGAATCGGAGTGTGCTCTGTCAGGAGGACTGCAGACCATATTTGGGAAACTTGCTCTTCCTGCAGGCAGCGGGGCTGGGACCCGGGGATCAGCGAGCTGCGGGGCTCCTCCCAGGCCTCTGCCCTCTGACCCACCTCGCCTGGGCCATCCCATCCTGCTGTGGAGCCCAGGAGGTGGTCAAGACGTATGTGTTTTCAGCCCCCAAACCAAAAAATGCTTATTAAATACAAATTGCAAATTTCTGAAAAACGAGGAAAAAGCATCCTTTCATCGTCTCAGACATGATCCTCTCCCCGTTTTTCAAGTTCAAGTGACTTTTTATTGAGGACTCAAGTAGGCCTCTTGTGTTCATAACTGACCTGGTCTAACGAGCTGCGGACGGTGCCGTGTGGGGCCCGGACCCCGGTGCTGCCCTTGGTGCAGGTGGGCCTCTGCTCCACGCCTGGGCTGACCTCCCCGGGCCTCGTCCCCCATGGCTCCCGGCTTCCCTGCCTCCGGCTCTGCAGGGGTGCACTCCCCGCCGACACTGCGCCTGGAGTCTGAGCGTGTGGTCCTGGGGCCGCCTGCCCGGCCGGCCGCCTAGACACCATGTCCTGCCCCCAGTTCTCAGCATGCCAGGGCTCAGAGGGGCTCTTTCTGGCCCCCGAGGCCGACGTGGAAATGGGGGAGACCCCATCCTCTCTCTTCTCTGCCCGCGGATGAATCCAGGGGACAAGACGCAGGCCCCAGCGGACGCGGACGCGGGTGGTCCCGCCCCGGATCCCACTGCCAAGGCAGGTCCAGAGCAGGCTTTGACTCTTCAGGCCCCAGGAGACGCAGAGGAGGGGTTGGCGCCCAGCCGGCCTGGCCTCCCTCTCGGCGAGGCCTGGGCCTCTGCTGCGCCCCGCCAAGCTCTTTGCCACCCCTGAGGCTGCAGCCGCCCCAGCCCTCTCAGCAGGAGCCAGCTTTGCTCCTGCCCGCCGCCTCGCCCCTGCCCGCCGCCTCCCCCCTGCCCGCTGCCTCCCTCCTGCCCGCTGCCTCGCCCCTGCCCGCTGCCTCCCTCCTGCCCGCTGCCTCGCCCCTGCCCGCTGCCTCCCTCCTGCCCGCTGCCTCGCCCCTGCCCGCTGCCTCGCCCCTGCCCGCTGCCTCCCTCCTGCCCACTGCCTTGCCCCTGACTCCCCGCTGCCTGCCACCTCGCTCTGCCTGCTGCCTCCCCCCTGCCTGCTGCCCCTGCTCGCTGCCTCGCCCTGCCTCCTGCCTCGCTTCTGCCCGCTGCGGCCGGGCTGGCCGTGGCTCTCCCGCCGGGCCCCTGGGGCACCTCTGGGCCCTGACCCCGCACACGCAGCGGGGCCGAGGACTGAAACCAGGTCCTCTTCCCGGTTCTCTGTCTTCAGGGAGGTTCTAGGCCTGTCGGCACGCTGTCTGCCAGGACTGGGGTCCTTCTGTGTGACCCCAAGGCCTGCACAGGCCGCTGGGCCGTGGGGCCTCTGCGTGGAGCGTTCTCCCCGCTCCGGGGGGGCTGACTCACGGAGAACAGAGCAGCGCCCCAAGTCAGCAGTTCTGGGGCAGCTGTGAGAGCTAAGGGGAATTACTGGAGTAAAGAGCGGGGCTGGGGGGGACAGTGCTGCCCTTCTGCGGCCTTCCTCAGCCTTATGGGATGCCTTCCCGTTTTGCTGTATTTTCCCTATTTATTCCCGATGCCTGGCTCATTCCTGTCCCTCCTCCAGAGGCACCCATGCTAATGTAACGTGTCTGGAATCTCCCTGGACAAGTATCTGAGAAAAACACGTAGAGTTGTTCTGTATGTGCCTGTGACATCTGCATAAAGCGTTCGGGGCCATAGAGCGCCTGTTTGCAGCCGTAACTCAGGAAGGCATGGCTAGCGTTCCTCACCAGCCCCCGGGCCCTGCCAGAGCTCAGAGTGGAATCAAGAACGTGTCCTGCTTCACCAGCGGGAGCCCTGGGCATCCTTTGTGGCTGTCTTGGCCAGTCTGCTTTGCCTTTCAGAGAACTCTTGGCGTTTTGTGGGTTTTCTGTTGGTGTTCTTGCCTTCTCGCTGCTTACGTGTCGGAGCCCCTCCAGACTCCAGATTTGACTGGCTTTTCATTGGCGGCCTGCCACCCTGTCAGCTTTCTGTGATTCACCTATCCAGCTGAAACCGTTCACGTCTGTGAGCTTGAATCCGTCTTTGCTCCTGTTGTTACCTTAGATTTGGCGCTTTTGTGGTCTTTCTTCCTGGGTTTTGTTTTATAATTTTTCCAGCCCAAAGTCCCAGAGATAGTCTCCACAGTGTTTTCTTCTGTCACCTCTAAGCTCGTGCCTCTCACAGGCGGGTCTTTGTAACGTGAGGCAAGTGTCCACATGGACCTTTCTTCCCACGGTGCGTGAGCATGTGGGTTGTGGTCCTGCCCTTGCCGTCGCTGCAGGGTTCCCAGTCGTGGTCCGGAGTTGTGACCCGTCCTCATGGCAGAAACGCGGTGCTTCTTTGCCTTCCATTTTCAGAACCAACCTGCCTATTTGCCGACCTCTGTTTCTCCACTTAATTCTAGGAAGGTTCTTTGTCTTTGATTGACTCCCCCCCCCCCCCCAAAATTCTGCTGGCATTTTTCTTGCAGTTGTAACATTTTAACTAAGCTTGGCCCAGTTGGTGCATTTTCTTCCTCCGAGGTCTCCTGGAGTCTGTGCTTGCTTAACTCTTGGATAACTTGCAGCTTTTGTTATCTGCTGAGTCTTTGCCGTGAGGTCGGCCCTTCGTGCTTGTTGGGCTCTTGACATAGATGGCGTGCGCTCTGCCGACGATGACTGCTCTGCCCCTGTGTATTGTCTGGCCTCTCCCTCCTGGCTGACCGCACCTGCGGGGCAGCAGGCAGCGTGTGCATCCTGTTTTCTCTGCAGGACGTGGTGGCCATTACTGTCATGATCGCTGCCTTCCCCAGCCTTGGGTCTAGCCTGTAGCGTGACTCCAGGAGTATTTGGTTGTTGTTTTTTTTTTTTCTCCAGAAGCTTGGGTGCCATCCTGGAGTGTGGGTGGAGGCTGTGGTCGCGAGGGTTTTGAGGCACTCTGCAGGCGTGTTTGAAGAAGCGCCAGCATCAGCGGGGCTGTTCTGCCAGGGGCGGTGGGCACAGAGGCGCAGGGATCCCGCCAAACCCTGTGTAGTTCCTGCCTCGGTGCCAGAGCCACGTGCCTCCCCAGTCCCGGAGGGGATGGGAGCCGGGCGGGCCACGGGTGCCCAGCACCACCTCTGTCCTCACTCCCCATGTCCTCTCCCTAGAACGTGCTGGCCAAAGCCCTCTACGACAATGTGGCCGAGTCCCCGGACGAGCTCTCCTTCCGCAAGGGCGACATCATGACGGTGCTGGAGCGGGACACACAGGGCCTAGGCGGCTGGTGGCTCTGTTCGCTCCACGGCCGGCAAGGCATCGTGCCCGGGAACCGCCTCAAGATCCTGGTGGGCATGCATGACAAGAAGCCGGCGGCACCCAGTCCGCCCCAGCCCAGCCTCCTGGCCCCCGCGGCCCCGTACACACCCATGCTGTCAGCCACCTTCCCGCCCCAGCCGGACGGCGTCTACCTGGTGCCCACCCCCAGCAAGACTCAGCAAGGCCTCTACCAGGCCCCCGGGCCTAGCCCCCAGTTCCAGTCCCCGCCGGCCAAGCAGACCTCCGCCTTCTCCAAGCAGATGCCTCATCACCCGTTCCCCAGCCCAGCCCCCGACCTCTACCAGGTGCCCCCGGGGCCGGGCAGCCCCGCCCAGGACGTCTACCAGGTGCCGCCCTCCATGGACGCACGGCACTGGGAGGGGACGAAGCCACCAGCCAAGGTAAGGCCTCCTGGGAGATCAGGCGGCCCTTCCAGGGGGTCTTGCCCAGGCCTGATTACTGGACGCAGCAGGGCCCAGTCAGTGATCTTTGGGACCACGGGGGTTCCTGTAGCGGCTCCATGTTTGGTCTGGGGCCACGGTGGGAGGTGAGTGCCGAGTGATTTACCTGTCTGCTGGTGTCAGAGTGAGATGCCCAGGAGAAGACACGGAGCTGGTCTTGGGTAGTGGGGTGTCCTTCAGCTGACAAGACCCAATGGGAGGGTGTCCCCGGCAGACGACACAGCTTGTCCAAGACTGGCGTGGCAGTTGGAGCTGGCCCAGCAGGCCTGAGAGTAGGCCAGGACCCTGGGAGCCTGGTACCCTCCTGAGGACAGAGGATTTGGGATGGGAATGACCTGCCCAACCGTGTCCGGGTAAAGCCATTCTGCGCAGAAGGGAGGACGCAGGGAGCCCAGGAAAGGGGAGTGGAGGCGCTTGATGGGGGTAATTGGAGTATGGAGCGCGAGGCTGGAGTGGCCAGGATCCCAGAGGGATGCAGTGGCTGGCGGTGACTCTCCTCTGCCCAGTAGCACGGTGAGGATGAGCGGTACGGAGCTGGCGGGCGCCTCCGAGACTGTCGGGGTCCGTGGCTGCTCCATCTTGCTGCTCTGCCACCTCGCCCGGGGCCCACAGGCCAGGACGGCGGCTGCATGAGCGCTAGCCGGCAGGGCACAGAGGAGGGGCTGGGGGAGGCCTGCCAGCTAGTGCCCGGGGCACCCAGGGGCCCCTCGGCGGTGAGCTTGTCCCCCAGGCACCCGACCATCTCCCGGGCCGTGGCAGCGAGCTGCCGAAGCCGCAGGGGGACCTGCCCGTGACTCCTGGACTGAGGGGCAGACACTGCCTGCTGGACCTTATGGTCTCCCTGAGAGGGCCTCGTTCCAAGTCCCTGGCGGGCTGTTGCCCACGGGAGGTAGGAGCCCAGCACCCCAGCAGCACCCCAACCTGCCCACGCACCCCTCACCCCCGGGCTGTCTGCCGTGGAAGGAGCAGGACTGGAGTGCATGTCTCGCCCAGAGCCGCCCGTCTGAGGACACTCTCCTCACGGCACTGGGCCTCTGTGCTCTGCCTGCCTGGGGCCGAGATGCCAGCCGGGCAGTGGTCCAGCATGTGTGTTGCCCTGGCCCTGCCACGGGCAGAGCTTGGCAGTTGGGAAGCCTGGGTGGAGGCCCCTTGTCTCTGCTTGCTCCTTCCGCTGCCTGGCTGGACAGGCTGGGGGCTGGGCTGGGGCGGCCCAGACAGGGACTGCTGAATGGTGGCTCGGGGCGGGGGAGGCGGTAACTGGCTGGTGAGCCTGGGGACAGGCCAGAGTCCCCCGCGCACACCCACACAGCTCCATTCCACAGACTCCCCGGGCAGGCGCCCTCCCCGCCTGCCCTCTCCTTTCCAAGCCTCTGCAGGCAGGCCTGTCCTGGCACAGCTTTGAGGTCAGACACGGTGGAAGCCCCCAGCCCGGAGGCACAGCGGGCCCCACTGCGGGCTGTGGACTCAGGCCCACATTCAGCTGTGGGTCCTATTTCCCTCCCGTGCATGCGGCTTGCTCGTAGACTGCTCTCTGGGTTCCCCTGGCTGGCGAGCTCCCCCCACGTGCCCACTGGGGGGATTGCCCAGAGCCGGTGTCCCCAAGGGCCCCGACCTGGCTGGGGGCCCAGGAAGTAAGGCTCTGTGTCCAGGAATCTCACCCTCCCCTGAGAAGCCTCGCTGCTCCTGGCCTGGGCAGCCTCGATTGCATCTGCTTTTATTTCATAGTTGTGAAAGCCGTGCTTGCTTGTCACGGGCAGGTGCATAAAATGTATGAGAACGCCTAGAGAGGAGCTTCCCCAGTCAAGACGGGCTTGCTGGGGGATTTCAGCATATTTTGTCTAGTGAACTACTCGTCTTGCACAGATTGGTACAGACTTTCGCCTTTGAGGTTACAAATCTGGCATTAGATACCAGAAGCATTTTCTTGGGTCCCTAAGCGTGATTACAACTGCCCCCAGTTTTGCTTGTCACCCCCTCTTTGGGGGACAGGCTCCAAGGGGTTTCTGATGGCGAGTGTCTCTGTAACAAACTGCAAGACTGTAAACATCCTGCAGTGTGTATCTGTGCCCACATTTCAGGCTGTGCTTTCAGAAGCCTGGGAAACTGCGGCCCCTGGCTCTAGGGCTGGAGGTTGGCTGGACTGAGGGGGACCCTGCAGAGTGTCGGTGGGGCTTTCAGTCCAGGGAAACAGAAGGCGAGTAATGAGGCGGGCGCCCAGGAACAGCCATCTGCCTGCAGCCTGGAGCAGGGCGGTGCCCCTGTGGCTCGGGGCAGGCCAGGGCCACCTCGGGAGTCAGCACCCTTTGGGGCTGTGGCATGGCTAAGGAAGCCGAGGGCAGAAGCCGGGGGGCCCCGGAGGAGGAGGCCAGTCCTGGAGGAGCGTCTCTGGGTCAGAGCTGCAGACGAAGCTCAGCCTCGCTCCTCAGGAGGGGGGGACCCACGTCAGGCCTGGGCCTCCGTCCCTCAGCACCCCAGAGCAGAAAGCTGAGGCTCTTAGGTAGGGCTGGGGCCAGAGGTGCCAGACGGGCTGGCCTGGGTTGCGTGGGGTGACGCCCATTGCCCAGAACGGGGACAGGCTGCCTGGCAGTGGTCGCCTGGGACAGAAGGCAGCAGGGCGCTTGCTGGGTCCCGGGGTCTTGGGAGCCTTCAGCCTCACTTCTGTCTCCCGACGGTTCCCTGCGGCACCTGCCTGGTCTGTGGTTTGGGTGTGTGTCTGGCTGTGGCTGTTGGGTGTGTTTTCTCGGCCTCTGCGTGTCTGTCTCCTGCACCTTGAGATGTGTGCGTGAGGGAGCGTGTGGGCTGTGGGCTGGGCTCTGTGTCTCCTACGCCCGGGGCGCCAGGTCTGCTGAGGGGGCCTTGGGTGTGGAGCTGGCAGCCTGTGATGAGGGGCTCCTCTCTGGGGCGTGGGTCTCCCTGACGAGCTCCCCCACGCCCCACCCACCCACCCCCCGACCGTGGCCGCCTGCTCTGCCCTCTCACAGAGACATCTGTCAGCCAGCATGGCTGCTCACCGTCCCTGACTCAGCCGCAGGCCCTATCCGGCCCGCGCCCCCCCTGCGCGCGCCCCGCCCTCCCATCAGCGCGGGCGGAGGCGGTGCTGAACGGCGCGGAGAAGCCGGGGCGCATCCCTCGTCCCGGGGTCCCCTTGGGCCTCGCCTCAGGGCCCCGCCGACCAGCCAGCCGCCCGCCCCCCGCCCCCTGGCCTGATGCTGGCCAGGTCCAGTGTCTGAAAATAGCCCTGGAAGAGACTCAAGTCTGGGGCTGGAGGAGAGGGACGAGCTTGGGAAGGTCCGCCAGCTCCGCGCACAGACGCGCCGGGGGCGGGGACACCGCGGGCGAGCCCCGCCCTGCCGCGCCTCTGACCAGAAAGGGCCGCGCTGCCCCGGGGGCGCCCAGCGCGCAGGCTGCAGAGCGGGCGCGGGCCCCTGGGGGCGCAGAGCTCTGGGAACGCAAACCTGGGGCACAGGGCTCTGGGGCGTGAGCACCGGGGCAGGCCTGCCTCCACCCCGCGGTCCCCAGGGACGTGTGTGGGGAGCGCATGAGTCACCGCGTCCCGGACTTCCCGTTTGATTAGGGGACAGAAGGGCGTTTTGTCAAGAGGGCTGAGCTGGGAGCTGTGTGGAGGTGTGCCCCTGCCCTGTCAGCAGATCCGGGGCCCTCCAGTCCCGCAGGGCCAGTGCCCCGCAGGGCGAGGCTGCCTGCCCAGCCCTGCCCACCAGCTGGCCCAGGGAAGGGCACTGGGAGGGGAGACTTCCCCGCCGAGGCCCTGTCCTTTTGGGTGCAAGGAGGGTGGTCTCTGCAGCCCCTGGGTGTGTTGCTATGGGGAGCAGGGGTCCTGGTTCCAGTCTCTATCGTTCCTCACACCCACACGCAACTTGCCAGAACAGCGTCTGTCCTGCTGTTTGCGATAGAATTGGCTCTGGGCGCTGGGAGTTCTCAGTGGCCCCCTTCCCAGGAATCCCCCAAGGGTGTGGGAGACGAGGAGGGCAGGAAGGCCCTAGGCCCTGATCCCTGGGATCGCCTGCAGGCCCCTTCCTCCTCCCACCTGGCACCACCACCCCCATCATCTGGAGCCGGAAAGTGGCTGCCGGGCCCTCCAGTGGGGACAGCCCCGCAGGCAGGCCGTGGGTGGATGGTGCAGCTGGGAGGCGCCGTCGTCAGGGGCACCCCGGGTAGGGGCGGCCTCTGGAACCTTGCGAGTCACTGGGCTGTGGACTCCGCTCCTGTGTCCTGCCACACCAGATGGCTCTCAGCCTAGAGTGGGATCCTTGTAGTCCTTGCGCGATGTTTCATTGACGGGAAGGCAAGGACTACGAGGGACGCGCACACCCTCGGCTCTGGGGGCCCCTCGTGTGTGTCCTGCTTCCGTCAGGCGGTGGCATTTCCCTGAGGAGGTCGTGGAGGCTGGTCTCCAGGGCTGGAGGTGACGGTCGGCCATCTGCCTGCAGGTGGTGGTGCCCACCCGCGTGGGGCAGGGCTACGTGTTTGAGGCCCCCCCACCGGAGCAGGACGAGTATGACATCCCGCGCCACCTGCTGGCCCCCGGGCCCCAGGACATCTACGATGTGCCCCCCGTGCGTGGGCTGCTGCCCGGCCAGTGCAGCCAGGAGGTGGGTGTCTGGGCTGCTGGTGGGGTCCTGTCCTCCCCCTGCCCAGGGCGCTGTGCTGTCCAGGCCTGGCCGGGGGGGTCCCTGGGGTGCAGCTTGGGGTCCCCCTCCCTGCCCTCAGGTGGCCCTGGCCCCTGTATTACTGTACCTCTCCTGCCCTCAGGTATACGACACGCCCCCCATGGCTGTCAAGGGTCCCAACGGCCGGGACCCCTCGCTGGACGTGTACGACGTGCCCCCCAGTGTGGAGAAGGGCCTGCCGCCGGCCAGCCACCACGCGGTGAGCGCAGAGGGGATGCTGCGGCTGCACAGGGTGCTGGGTGTGACTGTGTGCTCCCTGCAGCAGGGACCTGCAGAGCAGGGGTCTCCAGAGACCTGCCTCCAGGACCTCTGTGACGGGTGGAAACCAGGTGCCCCTCGGAGCCTTGGCTTCCTCATCAGGGAAAGGATCCCTCCCCTGCAGGGCGTTCTCCAGGAGGTTCTTGAGAGCGTCACATGGGATAGCAGGGGGACCACAGAATGGACCATCCGAACCAGGATTCTTCTCAGAGTGGGAGGAGGAGGATGAATAATTAGAAGGGGCCTCGGGTGTGAACCAGGACTGTCCTGGGCAAACCAGGGCGTCAGCACCCTGAGTACAGCATGCAGGTGGCTCAGCCACCTATTAATATCTGCCACAGAGTAAAGAACCTGCCTGCCAATACAGGAGACGTAAGAGGTGCAGGTTGGATACCTGGGTCGGGAAGATCCCCTGGAGGAGGGCATGGCAACCCACTCGAGTATTCTTGCCTGGAGAATCCCAGGGACAGAGGAGCCTGGAGGGCAGCAGTCCATGGGGTCACAAAGAGTCGGATACGACCGAGAGAATAAGAGTAGAGAAAGAGTAGAGAATACCCCCATGGTGGTGGTGCTGATGGTGGGGGTGGTAATGGTGCAATAGCTGACCTCTCCCTGAGTGTTTGCAGTTATACAGAGAATTAAATCGTGTAGTCCTCACAATAAACCCGTGAGGGTGTTCTCTCATAGGCAAGCGGACAGGCACAGAGAGGTGCACCCAGCACCTGAGGTCACACAGCTAGTAAGCGGTGGGGCCGGGATTTTGAGCTCTGGTCTGGCCCCAGAGAAGGCAATGGCACCCCACTCCAGTACTCTTGCCTGGAAAATCCCACGGATGGAGGAGCCTGGTAGGCTGCAGTCCATGGGGTCGCTAAGAGTCGGATACGACTGAGCAACTTCACTTTCCCTTTTCACTTTCATGCATTGGAGAAGGAAATGGCAACCCACTCCAGTGTTCTTGCCTGGAGAATCCCAGGGACAGGGGAGCCTGGTGGGCTGCCATCTATGGGGTCGCACAGAGTCGGACACGACTGAAGTGACTTAGCAGCAGCAGCTGGCCACAGAGTTGGGCTCTGAAGTGTAACCTGCAGGAAGAAGCATCACGGCGTTCGAGCGCCGGGCTGTGTGTGCACAGATGCCTGGGTCCACCCTCAGGTCTGAGGGGGTGGTGGGGCAGGGGGGCAGGTGGATGGGCAGCCGTGACCGCTTCTCGGCCCCCAGGTGTACGATGTCCCTCCCTCGGTGAGCAAGGACGTGCCCGACGGCCCCCTGCTGCGTGAGGAGACCTACGACGTGCCCCCCGCCTTCACCAAGGCCAAGCCCTTCGACCCGACCCGCCACCCTCTGGTCCTGGCCGTGCCCCCTCCGGACTCCCCGCCGGCCGAGGACGTGTATGACGTGCCGCCCCCGGCCCCCGACCTCTACGACGTGCCCCCAGGCTTGCGGCGGCCCAGCCCCAGTGCCCTCTACGACGTGCCCCGGGAGCGGCTCCTGCCCCCCGAGGCGGCTGGCAGTGGCACAGCGGATGCGGGCGTGTACTCGGTGCCCCCTGCAGCCGAGCGGGAGGCCCCGGCCGATGCCAAGCGCCTGTCGGCCTCGAGCACCGGCAGCACCCGCAGCAGCCAGTCGGCCTCCTCCCTGGAGGCAGCGGTGCCGGGCCGTGAACCCCTTGAGCTGGAGGTGGCCGTGGAGGCCCTGGCCCGCCTGCAGCAGGGCGTGAGTGCCACCGTGGCCCACCTCTTGGACCTGGCAGGCAGTGTAGGTGGGTGCGGGGGCCGGCGCGGGCCCCCTGAGCCTCAGGAGCCTCCAGCCGTGGACCTGCGGGCCGCCGTGGCCGCCGTCCACGCAGCCGTCCACGAGCTGCTAGAGTTTGCCCGCAGCGCGGTGGGCAACGCCACACACACCTCCGACCGCACACTGCATGCCAAGCTGACCCGGCAGCTGCAGAAGATGGAGGACGTGTACCAGACGCTGGTGGCCCATGGCCAGGCCCTCGACAGCAGCCGCGGAGGCCTGGGGGCCACCCCCGAAGACCTAGACCGCCTGGTGGCCTGCTCGCGGGCAGTGCCCGAGGACGCCAAGCAGCTGGCCTCCTTCCTGCACGGCAACGCCTCACTGCTCTTCAGACGGACCAAGGCCTCTGTCCCAGGGCCGGAGGGGGGTGGCCCCCTGCACCCCAACCCCACTGACAAGGCCAGCAGCATCCAGTCCCGGCCCCTGCCCTCGCCCCCCAAGTTCACCTCCCAGGACTCTCCTGATGGGCAGTACGAGAACAGCGAGGGGGGCTGGATGGAGGACTATGACTACGTGCACCTGCAGGTGGGTGCGCCTGGGCCTGGGGAGGGCCCCTGATCCCCCACAGAAGGCTCTCATGACCAAAGGTAGACGTGGGTCCCGGCAAGGTCTTGGTGAGTCCCTGTGCCCTCCTCACTTTCCAGGCCAGCTGGGCCCCTGGAGTCCCACCCTCCCCCTGTCTTAGGCCCTTGGACCCATGTGGCCGCACCATCAGGGGTCCTGCAGTGCCCCCCAGGGATGGCTGCCGATCACCTGCAAGGGCAGGGCTTGTCTGGCGCCTGCGCCTTGTCCTGTTTGGGGAGGTGAATCCTGAAGTACAAGCAAAAGCATCTTAGCAGGAGAGGGGAAACAGCGAGGTGACGGTGACGGAAGGTGGGCCCAGCTGGGCCTTTGACTGGAGGCCCGGCTGCTGGCCGAGTGGGCGTCCCAGGGACAGCGGTCAGGGGTGGGCGGGCAGACCCTGTACCCCAGGGGGCGGCCTGGACATGGTTCCCGCCGTGGGGGCGGGGCAGGGCGGCGGGGCCTGACCGCGTGGTGGGCGCCCGCCTGGTCCTCACCATGAGCCGGTGTGGCCGCGTGGCGTGTGCCGGCCTGAGGGCTGGGACTGAAGGAGGCCCGGGGCCCTGCTGCCTCGCCCCGAGCCCCTAGCCCCGTCCTCACTCCGCACGTGGCCGCAGCGCCCCCGGTGGCCGCTGGCCTCACTGCACCCCTTGGCCTGGGCGCTGTGGCTCAGCTCCATCCTGTGTCTCCCCTCCAGGGGAAGGAAGAGTTCGAGAAGACCCAGAAGGAGCTGCTGGAAAAGGGCAACATCATGCGGCAGGGGAAGGGCCAGCTGGAGCTGCAGCAGGTGAGGGCGCCCGGGCTCGCAGCCTCCTGGCACCGTCGTCTTTTGAGAGTCTGTTTTGCGAGCTGAGCCTCCGGGGCTCCCCAGACCCTCCCCGCCCCGCTCTCCCGCATAACTGTCCCATGTGTCAGCGGGATTTGTGTCGATTATTGTCAGTCATCGTGGCAGGTATCTTAGCACACGCAGAGAAGTGCCAAAGCAAAAAGAAGCCACTCACCCTCGGGGGCGGTCGCCAGGCTCAGGGGCTGGTTTCCGTTCCTGCTCCGGCCTTGGAAGGGGCCTCCATCCGTGGCTGAGACGTGAGTGAGAACAGTTACATCTGCTTTCATCTCAGGACATTTCCGTGGCATTAAATATTGACCATAAATTGTTTTTAAAGTCAGCCTACATCAGTTACAGTTGAATGTTTACTTTGTACCCAGTTTTTCTTATTGTGAAAAACACTGCTGTGTTTATCTGAGGACGTAGAATTTTCCTCATATTTTGGCTTGTTTCCATAGAATAGGAAAGGGATTTTTTTTTAAGGGGGTTTTATTCTGATTATGAAGATTTTAAAAATTAAAATACAGTCTGGTAGAAAATCAACACAGAAAATATCACCCAGAAAGTTTCCCTCATTTCCCATTCCTTGAGCATGGGGAAGGGTGGTCTAGGAGAGAGCCCACCAGATTCACCCTGAGACCGGGGACTTGGGGTGTGGTGTTCAAAGCCACGTTTTCCCAGCTGCAGAGTAGGGGACATAGTTATACCCATCTTGGGGTCAGTGTGAGAATTAAATGAGTAAACAATGTATAATGCTTAGGAGGTGTTGGGCACACAGAACATGTGCAGTCAAGGTATAGATGTTAATGACTGGTTGTGAATGGAATCTCCACTGACTTAGGATATGGACGTATGCTTTGTCTTCTCTGCCTTCTGCTGTCCTCTGACAGCATTTATTTAACCAGACTCGTGTTGGTGGGCATTTAGTTTGTTCCCAGAGGTACTTTTGTAAACAAATCTGTGCTGCCTACAAATCTCTTCACATACCTGGTCAGTCACTTAGATAAATTACTAGAAGCTGAAATAAAAGGAGCGTGTTTGAGAAACTAAAGAACTTGAGTTTCTAAGAGAGGGGCATAGGAACATAAAATGTGTTGACCGGAGCATTGGTTGTTCCACATCCACATCAGTGGAGACTCTGGAGACCCCACCACCACCAAATACCTACCGTGGAGGGTAGGCTGAATAAAGTGTGGCCATTCGGACAGTAGAATATGATGTAGCTGTTAAGAATCTGTCAAGGATTGAAAAGGACTCACTGGAGATAAAGCCGCAAAAAATGAGCATATTCTCACGCTGGACAAGAGAACCAAGTGAGTTTCATGGAGTAGACGGCTAAGAGGGAAAGTCAGGGTTTCGAGTGCCAGGAAGGGTCAGTGTCACACTGGTTTCCTAATTAAATAAAGCCTGAAACCTGAGTCTGTGCAGGGCTGGTCACAGCCACCCAGTCAGAACCAGCGTGGGGTGAGGACTTGTCAGTCCCCACCGCTAACACCCAGGCCAGAACTGCTGCTGGTGGGGATTTTTATCACATGGCTTATGTGTACTCACTAACAGGAAGTAAATGACCCATTATTGTTGGGTGTTAAAGGTAGGTTATAATATGTGTATATATTTAATATATATTGTAGGCTATATGTGTATATTTAATATATGTGTATATAGTACACTGTATGTTTCCAGTTTTTATCTTTTCCTGGGGTTGTGGGTGGGGAGGGAGGGCCGTTTGTAGGATCTTAGTTTCCCGACCAGAGATCAAACCTGCACCCACTGCAATGGAAGCAGTCTTAACCATGGGGCCACCAGGGAGGTCCTCCAGTTTTCTAATTCAAGAGGGAAAGGGATTATTTGTGTTTAAAGGAAAACGCCTTTGTAGAATATTCACTAGTTATGGGTGGGAATTTTTTCTGAAATAGGCCAATACTATGACCTTTTGGTTTTTCCTTATCATTTTCATTGTGAGAGATTTAATACACGTATAAAATTGAAGAAAATAACCCCCCAGGTAAACTCATTGGAGAAAAGGAGCCCCGGGCCTCCCCAGCCCCAGTCATTCTCAGGGCAGCGGCTTATCTGCCACATGGTTGTGAAGGCCTTACATTGTTTCATCTGCAGATACTTCAGTGTGTAGTTCTAAAAGGATAATTCACCAGAGATTTAACAGATTTCACGGTGCATGTTACTCTAGGTGAGAACTCTCTTCTTTTCTGTTTCATGTATTTGAATCTTTTCACACTGCATACATTAAGGAGACTTTTTTTTTTTTTTAACTTTTCATTTTGAAATACTTAGAGATTGATGGGAAGTTGTAAAGAAAGTGTCGAGTGTGTTCCCTTCTCCCAGTCCCCCAGGGATGGCATCTGAGGTGACTGGACAGCAGCATCCAAACCAGGAGACTGCCACCCCTCACCCTGCCCCGCTCAGCCGGCCCCCTCTCTAGCATTTCTGTCTTTTCAAAGATGTGACACACACGGCCTGCCACCTCTTGAGATGAGTGGGAAGACCGTCTGGAGAATGTCTGAGGGCAGGCTGGGCGGGTGGGGCCGGGGAGGCCAGTGTGGGCCTCTGACCAGGGGCCCTCGCTCTCCCGCTGGGCTCTGTCCCTTCGCTCCATGGCCTGCTTTTCACTCTGCTGTCCCTCTCTGCCAGCTGAAGCAGTTCGAGCGGCTGGAGCAAGAGGTGTCGCGGCCCATAGAGCATGACCTGGCCAGCTGGACGCCGGCTCAGGCTGCGATGCCGGGGCGGCCAGGTGGCCTGGGGCCTTCAGACCGGCAGCTGCTGCTCTTCTACCTGGAGCAGTGCGAGGCCAACCTGACCACGCTGACCAACGCCGTGGACGCCTTCTTCACCGCCGTGGCCACCAACCAGCCACCCAAGATCTTCGTGGCACACAGCAAGTTTGTCATCCTCAGTGCTCACAAGCTGGTGTTCATCGGGGACACGCTGTCGCGGCAGGCCCAGGCGGCCGACGTGCGCAGCCAGGTGACCCACTACAGCAACCTGCTGTGCGAGCTGCTGCGCGGCATCGTGGCCACCACCAAGGCTGCTGCCCTGCAGTACCCGTCGCCCGCCGCCGCCCAGGACATGGTGGACCGGGTCAAGGAGCTGGGCCACAGCACCCAGCAGTTCCGCCGCGTCCTGGGCCAGCTGGCCGCCGCCTGAGTGCTGCCTACGGAGGGGCAAGGGCAGGAGGGCAGGGTGGCATGGTCCGGAGAGCCGCCGCGCTGCGTGGGGCCAGGCGCCCAGACTGCGCAGGGCAGCGTGTGTATTTATGACGGGCCAGGAGGTGGGGTGGGCCTCCCGGCGGAGCCCCAGCAGAGCCGAGGCCATGAGGGCTAGTGGTCTCTCCTGAGCGCACTGTGGGCCCAGGGGGGCCTGGCTGGGGTCCACAGGCCTCACCACCCACACGGCCTCAGGGGACCCCTTGGGCTGACCAATGAGGGGGCCACGTCCCCCCGACAGGGCAAGTGTGGCTGGTTCTCTGCACCAGG
Source organism: Bubalus bubalis (assembly GCF_019923935.1). Taxonomy (NCBI): domain Eukaryota; kingdom Metazoa; phylum Chordata; class Mammalia; order Artiodactyla; family Bovidae; genus Bubalus; species Bubalus bubalis. Next base: position 2,294,854 of record NC_059174.1, on the reverse strand, counting down.
AGAAAACCCTAAGAAACTATTTTTCATTATTGATTTTCCAATCATTTGACTAATAGTCTACATTTAAATAAAATTTAAAATGAAAAGCACCCTCCTGAGGTATGAGAGGCAAGAAGGCCAGGTGGGAAGGCGGGTGTGCCACAGGTGGGCTGCCGGGTTGAGGGGTTTCCAGGGGTTTCAGGCTGAAGCTGTGAGAAGGGCGAAGAGAAAGTAGGTCTCTTCAAAAGAAAACGAAGGCCTGAGGGAGCAGGGCTGGGCCTGGAGAGGAGGCGGGGATGCCGGGCTGCTGGAAGGAGGCTGAAGAGCAGCGTCCGGCGGAGCCCTGCGGCCAGAAAGGCTCAGTGCGCGTGTGGCCAAGGGCACAGCCAGCGCCGAGGTCTGATGGAAATCCACCCTGGTCCCCGGCAGTAGCCGAGGGGAAGGTGGGTACAGGGGCGGGAGCCGCTCCAGGAGCCAGTGAGCCTTGCTGGGGCCCCCACATCTAAAGGCAGAGGGCACCCCTGGGGGACACGGGACTCCATGCAGAGAAACCCTCTTTCGCAGCCCTTGTCCAGAACTTAGCCCTTGGGAGCTCTTAATTTCAGCTTGTGGAACTTCTCCAGAAGTGTTCCATCTGAATTACACTGAGACTTGACTTCCAAGTTGGGAGGTAGGGGACCGGTGCGTGCTAAGTCACTTCAGTCATGTCTGACTCTTTGTGGACTGTAGCCCATCAGGCTCCTCTGTCCATGGGATTCTCCAGGCAAGAACACAGGAGTGGGTTGCTGTGCCCTCCTCCCGGGAGGGGACCAGCTGTCACCATGGTGCATGGGAATCTGGGCCTCACTCCTCATCTCCATGAAGAAGGGCATAGGGCTGGGGGATATGCCAGCCCTCTCAGCTCTGAACTCCAGAGGGTCCTCAGGAAAGGCGGCCACCCTCCCACCCTTCATCCAGCCCGGTGAACACGCAGAGGTGAAGATGCAAGCAGTTTTATTTGGGTTTTACACAGATGGGAGCTGGGGTGGGGCAGAGGCTCAGTTGGCCTCCAGAACTTCAAGAATCCAGGGAATGAACTTGGTGACCCGGGCATACACACCAGGTAAGAATGGGCTACACCGGCTGCTGCCCCAGGACACGATGCCTGCCAGGGTCCAGGCTCCGTCCTTCTGGCAGACCAGGGGGCCGCCTGAGTCGCCCTGTAGGAGGAGACAGGACTGTGTCCAAGCCAGAAAGAAGGTGCCAGGGCCCCGCTGTGCCTAGACCTGGCCGAGTCCAGGGGGGTGCAGACCAAGGGCAAGTGGGGGCCCAGAGATTGTACACAGACACTCGGACCTGCTCAGATGGCAGCCCCTGCTCTGCCCCCTACTCCTGGGCGGCCTGGGGCGGGGGCTGATCCTCTCAGCCTCCCCATCACCTGTAAAATGGATGGAAATGTCCATCTTGTGCGGTTGCTATGAAATTAAATCCCTCTGGAAGCACCATACCACACCTGGTTAGAACCAGCTCTCACCAGGGGCCTCTGATAGTGCTGGTCCACGCCTTCACTGGGGCACTGGGCAGGGCATGAGGGTAAGGAGGTCGTGGCAGAGACGACAGCCCTCCTGGCCTGACCAGGGGGGAACCTGTGAGGGCGGGCAGGGTAGCAAGCAGTACCATGCAGGAGGAGATGCCGCTGGCCCCCGCACAGATCATCACGTCGGTGATCTTGCTGCCCCAGAACTCTCTGCAGTCGGCATTAGACAGGATGGGCAGGGTGGCCTGCTGCAGCTTGTCAGGGGTATCGAAGGCTAGAAGGACAGAGGGCGTGGGGTCAGGGCCCAGGGAGAGGAGAACAGCGCCCACCAGAACCCTGCCTTCCTGCGGCGTGGTCCTCCATCACAACGGTCGTGGGTGATGAGTACCACCTTCCAAGAGTCTGGGAGGTGGTTCCTCTCCAGTTCCACACCAGGCAGTGCATCTGCAGTCCCAGCACAGTTGGTCAAGCAAGTCCTGCCTGCCGGGCCCCTGCGCCACAGGCCCACCAGGCCCTGCGTGTGGGCGGAGGGGTGTCCCTCCTCCCCAGTCCTCTGCCTGGGGATGCTGGGGGGACCCATGAGGGAGCACCTCCCTGTTCTGCCCTTTCTTGGCTGCTCACGTCCTGTTAAAGGACCAGCTGGTAGGCTGTGACCTCGGTGGAGGAACTCAGGAGGAGGAACTCAGAACTCGAGGAAGAGCCTGAGGAGGCTGGAGTCGGGGAAGGAGGGGAGACCTGGGCGCTCAGGCCTGAAAGAGGCCTGGACCGTGGGCTCCCAGCACAAACTTCAGGGGTGCTGGGCACACACCCTTCTCACTCTACCTCCATGCAGATTGGGGGGGGGGGCGACATTTAGGTGCTGGAACTTAGGTGTTTCTTCGGAAACTGTTCAGGTATATATTGTTAAAGTTCGTTTTTATTTTTGCTTGATAGGTTTTTAATTAAGAGGGTTAACTTCCCTGGTGGGTCAGACGGTAAAGCCTACAATGCGGGAGACCTGGGTTCAATCCCTGGGTCGGGAATATCATCGCGAGAAGGAAATGGTTACCCACTCCAGTACTCTTGCCTGGAAAATCCCATGGACAGAGGAGCCTGGTGGGCTACAGTCGATGGGGTCGCAAAGAGTCGGAGACGACTGAGCGACTTCACTTTAGCTTTCTTTAAGTAAAGAAATGGAAGGTTGATTGTTGCAATTTACGATTGTGCTCAGGACTTAGCTGGAAGCACAGAAGGAGTCTGGGTCCTGAGCGGTTCCCGCGGACACTCACCGTTGTACCGGGTCTTGCCCCAGCCGGTGACGGTGCACAGGGAGCCCGTGGGGAAGCTGGTGTCGGCGCTGGGCAGGCAGACGGGGGCCACGGCTGCGGAGAGGCGGGCGGGTGCCGCCAGCTTCAGCAGGGCCACGTCGTTGCGCACGGCGCGCAGGTCCCACTGTGGGTGTTCGAAGACCTGCGCGGGACAGCGGGGGCTGGGCAGGCCACGGGGGCGGGGGCAAGGGGGGCGCAGGTGTGCAATTGGGGGGTGGGGGTGCAAAGGGTGTTGAGGGAACACAGATGGGGCCTAACAGACCAAATGGGGGGAGTGGCATGTGACATAGTTTGCATTTTCCTACAATGAGCAAAACAGCCTTGAGTGTTTGTAAAGGAGCTGTGTTTGGGAAGGAGAAGAACAGAAAGTCGGTCTAGAGAGGTGCGGGCAGGGTGAAGCGGAGCCGCTGGTCAGGGTCTTCAGTCCACAACCCCCCCAGGCCCCCGCCCCCCTCCCCGCCCCAGCACTCCCCCGGCACACCACCCACCCACAGTGAGTACCTCGGCGACCCTCAGCACCTGGCCAGCCTCCTCCTCAGAGCCCTGGTCGGACACCCCGGCCACCACGAGGTGACCTTTCCTAGAAAGGAAGCCACAGTCGGAGCACAGGCTCACAGCTGCCCCTGCAGAGGCCTGGGCACTGTGCCAGGCGGGCAAGCCCACCCGGGCTGCCCAGTCATGCGGGGACCCCGGGGCACCCCTGTTCTCCCTGGGCCTCAGTTTCTCTGTCTGTACTGTGAAGGCAGAGGCCCAGACCCACTGTCCTGGACCAACCTGGGGTCTGGAGGCCGGGGTGCTGGCGGGGGTTGGGGGTTGGGGGAGCTTTTCCTGGAGACTGTTCTGCCTGCAGGTGGGGAACAAGAGCAGCTGCCCCCAGCCCCTTGCTCCCCGAGCAGCCCCGTGCCCACTCCCCGAGGCTGCTTGGGGCTGGGAGGTAAAGGTGGTCCCTTTGAGCAGGTGAAATAGGGCCTCACCTGACCCCACAGTGGGCGGCGGTGACCACCCAGTCCTCACTGATGAGGGAGCCCCCGCAGAAGTGGAAGCCGGAGCTGGTCTGGGGACGGGGGGTGGAGAGAGTCAGCCTTGCCTCTCCCACCTCAGCCCCCTCTGTCTAACCTGCCCCTCCTCAGCCCCCCCTCACCTGCAGGGACACCTGCCAGGGCCAGGAGCCGGGCACGGCGTCCTCCCCATTGACAATCCTGGAGAGGCCGCTCAGCACAGGGTCGATGGCGGGGACCCCGCAACCTGAGGGACAGAGACAGGGCGGCTGGTCTGTAGATGGTGCCTCAAGGGGGATCAGGGTGCGAACGCAGCTCTTCCAGGCCTCTGTGGCACCCTGGCACCCAGAGCTTTGTCTGCTGCAAGACATTTAGCCCCCTCCTGGCTAGCTGACAACTGCCCTTAGGCGCTCTTGTGGACGGTCCCTGAAGCAGAGGGTCTCTGCAGTTGGGGCCCAGGCTCCCCAGCCTGCTGTGTGCTCTGAGGGGAGTGTCCATCCCCTCTGAGCCCAGGATCCTTTCCCAGAGGCTGGGATGTCCTGTGTAAGTCCTGGGTGCTCTCATGGCCTCTGAGTCTTCAGGGGAAGCAGCTTTGGGTGAGGGTATTTGTGAGGGTATTTCCTTGTAGTTCGGCCACCTGATGCAAAGAACTGACTCATTGGAAAAGACCCTGATGCTGGGAAAGATTGAAGGCGGGAGGAGAAGGAGGCAGCAGAGGATGAGATGGTTGGATGGCATCACCGACTCAATGGACATGAGTTTGAGCAAATTCTGGGAGAAGGTGAAGGACAGGGAAGCCTAGTGTGCTGCAGTCCATGGGGTAGCAAAGAGTCAAACACGACTTAGCGACTGAACAAGTACCATAGGTGGGGTGGCACCAACCCAGGAGTGTGTCCAAACCCAGAGGGTGGGGGGACTGGGCAAGATGGATGGACCTGGGGAACATTCCTGAGGCAGAATTCACATGGCTTGGTGGCATGTTTGGGGGGTAGAGGAGCCCCCACCCCAAAGCTTCTGAGCAAATGGAGGAGACCAGATCAGAAGTCCAGGGGACTTCCAGGTGGCGGGGGGGCCCAGGCCCAGTGGAGAAGTGGGGAGCCAGGCGTAGGTGCCCAAGGAGGGTCAGAGGGGCACCCAGAGGGACGGGCGGCAGGGGTGGTTCAAGGTACGAGGACTTGGACCCTCCCGTCCCCTGTTTCTGGGGCTGAGGGCCAGGGCGGGGGCGAGGCTTGACCTGGGGCTGCCAGGCCTGCCTGAGCCCTGCACTTACCGAAGCTGCTGCCAAAGAGGAAGAAGCCAAGGACAACCCAGAGAAGGGCCATGGTGTGTGGCTCAGCAGGGGAGATGGGGTCTGCCCGAGGGACCCCCAATATATTGCCCCAGCCCACCAATCGCAACCTGCCTCGCCATCCCCTCCTTATCAGAAGACCTTGGGCTGAGAAGCACCTGACTGCAGCACGGGCTTGGGAAAGAGACAGCCCTTGGGGGCCACTCCTGGGAAGGTTTCCTGGAGTCACAAGTGTGTGGGGCCAGCACCGGACTCCACCCCCAGGTGCCCCCTCCCCAGGGCAGGCCTTGAGCACAAGGAGCCAAGGGTCGATGGTGAGGACCCCGTAGTGGGAGGCGGGAGGCCAAGGTCCCCCCTCATCTGTGTGCGTCCCTTCTGGCCACTCATGGGAGGCGGACTAACAAGGGGCCCTCCTGGACACCCCCTGCCACCTGGTTCAGTGAAGGTCCAAGATCAGGAGAAGAATGAACTCCCAGAAACCCCAGCACAGGACACAGACACCGTCAACATGTCTTCCACCGGTTTATTGAGGCTACGTAGGAGCAAGGTTGGCAGGGAGGCCAGTGTGAGGCTGGGGGCTCAGTTGGCGGCCAGGATCTGCTGCACCCAGTTGACGAGAGCAGTGACGCGGGCGTACACGCCAGGGGTGGACGTGGAGCACGTGCTGCTGCCCCAGGACACGATGCCCACCAGGGTCCAGGCTCCGTTCTTCTTGCAGACCAGGGGGCCGCCAGAGTCGCCCTGCAGGACAGGGAGGGGGAGGCTTGGAGCTGGCAGCCCAGAGACTCGTGAACGTTGTTCCCAGCACCCAGTCCCAGGCCGGACAGCCAGTGGAAGCTCAGCACATGCATATTAGAAGGATTGTGAAAGAAACTTCAGCAGCTCCTGTCGTTTGTGCCCCTGGAAGTCTGGGTCACCCCCTGGGGTCCTATAACAGAGGCTCAATGGAGCAGGTTTGATTGACAGGAGGAAAGTACAGGCGGTGCTGGCCACGGGGCCACAGGGAGAGAGGAAGGTCTGCCAGGCCCCTTCGGGAGCCTTTAGGGCCGCCATGCTCTGCTGCCCAGGCTGTGCACTGCACAAGGTCAGGAGGTGCCACTGCTCAGATGCAGATATCAAGGGCATCTTGTAACATGGCAGCTCTGAGAGCAGAGGCCCCTGCTCTAGTACCCCTCTGCTGAGGTCACCGGGGGTTCTCCAGGAGCTCTGTTTTCCCAACTACTCTGGCAGGAATGCTCCAGAAGAGAATGGCAGGCCCTGAAAGAAGGCTGCCTACGGCTTCCATTTCCTCCATCTTTGCCCAAGCCCTTGGCCTGAACCCCACCGAGGCTGGGAGGCCCTACCATGCAGGAGGAGACACCGCTGGCGCCCGCACAGATCATGGCGTCTTTGATCTTAGTGCCCCAGTATTTTTTGCAGTTGGTGTTGGACAGGAGGGGCAGGGACGCCTGCTGCAGCCGGTCAGGGGTGTTGGCATCTGGAAGGGCAGGGTGGGTGGTCAGCGACCATACTCCCCACCTCCCAGCCAGCCCACCGTGGTCACCCCTCACTCACTGGTGTATCGGGTCAGGCCCCAGCCTGTGGTGACGCAAATCGTCCCGGCAGCGAAGTTGTCGCTGGCACTGGGCAGGCACACGGCGGACACAGTCTGGGAGAAGCTTGCAGCCGTGGACAGTTTCAGCAGGGTGATGTCATTGTTGATGGTTAACGAGTTGTAGTTGGAGTTCTTGAAAACCTGTGTGTGGGGGCGGGGCGGGGGGAGACAAATAGCCGCTGTTGGGGTCTGGGGAGAAGGCGTCGGGAGACCCCTCGTGGCATCAGTGCCTCTCCCTGGACGACAGCCTGCTCCACTCGGCAGCTCCTCCTGTGACCCCAGGAACCCCAGCCCAGGCTCAAGGTGCAGACCTTCCCTTCCTGAAGCCTCGCACACCTGGCCTTCTGCTTTGCTCCATCATGATGGGGTATCAGGGTAACCAGGGGAGCTGGAGTGTCTGGGACTTAGTGTGGGCGGCCACTCCCGAGGGACGACCCTACCTGGGGTCACACCTGGACGACCCGGGGGGGCCACCATACCTTGGCAATCTTCAGCTTCTGGATGTTCTCAGAGCTTGAGCCTTGGTCAAACTCCCCAGCCACGACCACATCGGAGGTTCTGCAGAGAGCCAGAGAAAAGAGAGGTTCCCGCTGGAGGCGGGTAGGTGGGGCGCGGAGTGCGCATGTGCATTGGGGCACACGTGTGTGGGCGTCTGCGTGTCTTTGTGCGTGTGCTCTCAGGGGTGTGGTGTGGGTCGGAGCTTGAAGCTCGGAATCTCCACTGTGCAGTCTCGCTTGCCGCATGTTTTCTCCACGACCCCAGGGGACCGGCAGGACCTGGATTTGCTGCACATCTCAAAATTAGAACCTGGGAGGCGGGCGCCTGGACATGGAAGCCGCAGCTCAGGCTGCCGAACATGCGGAGCAGCCTCGGGGCAGGCAGGTGAGAACCTCGGGGTTGGGGCTCGAAGCCTACTGGTGGTCCAGCTTGGCTAGGGGCAGCCTGTCCTCTGCTCCAGGGGAGACCCTCGCCTGGGAGAGAAGGAGACCCCAGGGAAACGAAACAAAAAGAAATTGGGAAATGGCATTAAAGGGCAAGATCTCAGTGCTGGAAAAACCACCCCAAAGGGTTTCCTGGGGACCCTGGGCCCTCACGTGACACCGCAGTGGGCGGCGGTGACCACCCATTTCTCGTTGATGAGGGAGCCCCCGCAGAAGTGGAAGCCGGTCCTGTCCTGGAGGAAGATGGGGAGGGTCAGCGCTTGCTGGACACCAGCAGCACTGACCTGGGCAGCGCACCCCTGCCCAGCAGACCCCCCAGTGCCTCTCCCTTCATGCACAGAACCCCGCTCACCTGCAGGGACACCTGCCAGGGCCAGGAGCCAGGGACAGCTTCTTCCCCATTGACGATCCTGGAGAGGCTGCTCAGCACAGGTTGGATGGCGGGGACCCCGCAGCCTGAGGAGGGAGGATGGGGTAAGGAGTGGAGGCCAAGGTCTCACCCAGGACCCATGGCTCCAGGAATACCCCAGGGACAGCACAGACCGATGTGAGTCTCAGGCCCAGCAGACCGAGTGCAACGTGGCGGCGGCGCCAGAGCATGGGCTAGGAGGCTGGGCTCTGTGGGTTTGAACCCAGGCCTATCACACCGCCCAGCTTACTCACTCCGAGTCTCAGTTTTCCCATCAGCAAAATGGGGATCTTACAGTTGGCAACCTCACAGAGTTGGTATATAATAAAGCTGAAAGATGTTTTGACTACCAAGGCAAAGCAGGAACTTACTCTGTTCCTGACACACAAGTTTAAAAGTTTAAAAGGGCTGGTTCAGGGCCTGAAAGAGCTGATGAGGGCCAAGCCACACCCACCCACTTGCTCATCATCTGAGCCTGCTTGGGAGCCACGAACTCTTCACAGAACTTTCTGGCCCTCTGGAACTGCTACCCCTCCTTGAACAGGGTCCACCCTCCTTACACATAGGAAGGTCCACCTCCACCCTGGGGACTTCACACTGGATGGTGTGGTCCAATCTTCCCAGCATTCTAGAGATGTGAGGCTCAGAGAGGGAGAAAGACCCGCTCAGGCTCACACCAACCATGCATGGCTAAACTGGGAGCAGGGACCCTGCTGCCCTTTGCTGATCTGGGGGTTGGTGGAGCCAGCACCCCTTCCAACAGTGGGTGGAAGGGGAGACAGCCTTTCTGGCCTCTCCCTGCCCAGGTACTTACCAAAGGCTGTGCCCAGGAGGGCGCAGCAGGAGAGAAGCCAGAGGAAGTTCATGGTGCTGCCTTCAGAGAGGTGTGGGGTGCCTGCTGCAGGGCTCCCTATTATATCCCTGTGCACCAGGCTGTTATCTGAAGACCTTGATGTGATAATCCCTTTCCTGGGCATGTGCCCCACTGGGTAGGATGTGCCAGAGCAGGGCTGGCATCAGGGCCTGGGATGGCAGCAGCTGCAGCCATGGCCGAGTATGGGCCAGTGAGAACAGTAAAGGTGGGGCCGAACAAGGTGGCCCTTGACCAGCTAAGGGGAAAGGACAGTCAGGTTTCCTCCTCCAGGCCCTGCTTCTGGAGGGGCCCTTTGAGCAGCAGCCAGGTCTGGGCAGGATTTGAGCCCCAGTTCAGTCTCTCATAGTCTGGAGGACCCTGGACAAGTAACTGAGTTGGTCTGCAGTTGTTCAGTACCCCATGGGCAGTGTGGTCAAGTAGGAGGAGGGGCAGGGTCTGCAACATGGTGAGGGCACGGGTGACCAGTGGGCTAAGGATGCTCCCCTGGTCTCAGGATGGCCAAGAAGCTCACTGAAGGCTCAATTCAGTGTCAGCCGAGTCACGTGAGCTGTGTGCTGCCTGGTTCAGAGCCCCCACCAGGTATCTTGCCCTTAGAATTGAGCACATGGCATCCAAAGACAGGTCTGGACTCAGGGCCAGCCAGGGGGCCCCTGCTGTTGTCCCTGCAAGAGCTGGTGGAGGCTGCACCAGGTGGAAATGCAGGAGGCAAGGAGGCCTATTCCCAGCAATTGGGAAACTGGGGAGTGAGAAATTTGAAGGTGAGGCCATCAGGCACAGGGCAAGCACCCCATAAAACGGTATCTCATGACTATTTTTCATTTCCATTGCACTGACGACTGTAGTGTGGTGGTTCACAAGTTTTGGCACAAAACAGCTGTGGGGGCCTTGGGCAAGTTACTTAGCCTCTCTGATCCCTTTTGTAAGTATTAATATGTAAAATGGGGCTGCTTAGAGTACAGGTCCTACTTCATGAAAGGCCTGGCCCATCTTCAGCAGTGCTGGGACCAGACCTAACCTAATGCGCGTTGGTCAGCCCTGGTATTTTTCCTTCTTGACTTGCCAGTGGGGCTCTTCATGCTTTCTAAAGGACTGCCAGTGACAGGAAGGGATGGCCACAATGCATTAGGTGGGAAAGCAGGGCATGAAACAGAATGCAGAGTGTGGGCTCCGTGCATATGAAACTCACCACCTGTTCAAGTTCATCCATCTTATCAACCAGAGCTTACCAGGCTGCCGCTGGAACAGAACAAACAAAAGAAAGAAACACAAAGTCCTGCCTTACGAGCCTTCGTGGGAAAGGCGTGGAGAGTTTATGGAACAGTTTGAACACACACACACACACAGTAAAATATACATTACCACCAGCCAAGGAGTTATCATAATCATTGTTGTTGTTGTTATTACTAATACCAAGGCAGGAGGGCCCCACTCCGAGGGAGACATTAAGCTGTGATCTACCGTCTGCTAGCTCTCTGGGTGGGGCCGGTGTCGAGGCACAGGGAGCAGGAGGGCACAGGCCTGGTGGAGCGAGCCTGGATGGCAGCAAGCGCCGGGAGGGCACGAGGCAGGGGGGGAGAAAGGCCAGGGGCCGCTGGAGGGGGCCCTGGTGAAGCACAGATGCGAGGAGGCAGCCGCCGAGCCTGAGTGGGCTGGGGCGCGGCCGGTGGGAGAGCACGACCGGGGCCGACCCGTGGCGGTGGCCTTGGGAACCGACAACCGGCCGGTGCCCTGTGGGCGCCGCGCCACCTGCACGAGGGCGGGGCGATCTGGGAAGTCGCGCAGCTGCAGGGAGGGGCGGGGCGGGCCGGGCGGACCCCTCTGGGGGGCGTGGCTAAGGCTGGCCGGGGCGGAGTTAATGCTGGACACCCCCCCTTGGGGCGTGGCTAAGGCTGGCCGGGGCGGGGCAAGCGGTGCCCTCCCGCTCGTCCCCCTGAGACTGCGCGGTCTGCCCGCCCCCTCCCAGAGAAAGGACCCCTGAGGGCTGAGTGTTTCTCCGCGTCTCCGACTTCTTGTCTCTGGACCTTTCCCCTTCGCGTGGAACAGCCGCCGCCCTCCCGGCCCCTGCCCCAGCGGTGGGCGCCTCCTCACAGGTCGGAGGCCGGGGTCTTTGGACCCCGAGGTTGTCTGGCCAACGCAGTATACAATGAAGAGCCTTTTCCTGTGTTCCCTTTGCCGCGAATACTTGTCTGGCCCGTCCCCGTGTCTGAAACCTTGCGTAGACTCCCAGAGCCCAGACAAACGCCCAGGGGCCGCGGGCGGTCTTCCTGTCAGCAGGCCTTCACTCTGCACCTGTTCGCTCGTTGCCGGTCTGTGGCGTCTAGAATGTTCGGGGGGCCATGCGGGAGCCAGCCCGCGGACAGGTGTGCCTCAGGGACCGTCCCTCAGGAGAGGAGACGGGGCCGCCCGGGAGCCCGGGTCAGCGGGCGGGGGCCCGGCCGCCTCCTGGGGTTTGGCCCCGCGCGGGGTCGTGTCAGGGCTCGGGCCCGCGCCTCTGGAACTGTGCCCTCTTCCTCCAGGCGGCACCTCAGAAGGCAGTCTCCTCAGGTTGGGGAGCTCCTCCTCTTGAGGGGGTCAAATCCCAACCCTCTTTACCATCAAAGGTAAGATATACTGAACACAGTTTGCACATGGTGAAACGCACAGATCCAAAGTGAACAGATAAGTGCTGACATATGTAGATGATAGTGTAACGAACCCCACAGCCAAGATGTAAGATAATATCACTCCCCAGAGTTTCCGCGTGCCGATTTCCATCTTCCCCTTCTCTGAGGCAGCCAGTAATCACTGTCCCGATGTCTTTCACCATAGATTAGTTTTACCTGTTCTAGAAATTTATACGCATGGAACCATACAGTATGCTGTCTTTGTGTCTGGATTCTTTCACTCTTCCAGATGTCTTCCTGAGTGTGTCAGCAGCATGTTCCTTTGTGTTGCTGAGTGGTGTTGTTGCACTTCATAAGTACATAACACTTTAAAAAAAAAAAATCTTTTTGAGGTATAGTTGCTTTGCAATATTGTGTAATACACCACACTTAAAAAAAACTTTTTTCTTTTTAATCTTTTGGCCATGCTGCTTGACATGTAGGATCTTAGTTCCCCAACCACGGTTGGAATTCACACCCCCTGCTTTGGCAAGGCAGAATCTTAACCACTGGACCCCCAGAAAAGTCTCATACACCGCGCTGTATGTACCCATTCTCTTGCTGGGACATTTGGGCTGTTACCCATCTATCATCCCACTCGCTTTTTGCTCCTGGTAATGAAGTGATTCTCAGCCCTAAACACAGGCAGGGAAGAAATGTAGGTTTCTTTATTTTGCTATTACAGATTGAAATTTGAACTTTGATTCTTTATTCTGCCAGGAGTCTCACTAGAGAGTCTAACAAAGAGACTTTCTAAAGAGACTTTCTAAAGGTGTAGCAAGGACTTAGGGAAACCATAAGGAGATGCAGGTGCTCAGGGCTAAGGCCAGTGGGGCTGGAAGTGCAAGAATGATTACCTGACAAGCAAGGAGGAGGCCACCAATAGGAGCTTGGCCTTTGTGGAAATCAGTATTGCTACTGCTGCTGCTAAGTCGCTTCAGTCATGTCCGACTCTGTGTGACCCCATAGACGTCAGCCCACCAGGCTCTCCTGCCCCTGGGATTCTCCAGGCAAGAACACTGGAGTGGGTTGCCATTTCCTTCTCCAATGCATGAAAGTGAAAAGTGAAAGTGAAGTCGCTCAGTCGTGTCCGAAATCAGTAAAGACTACCCAAATGAGGACTAGCAAAGAGTGTTCATTCAGAGCTTGCTCTACCCAGGTAGTCAGGCAGCATCACTTGCGTTTGGCATAGACTCAAAGGCAAGCAGAGGAGAGGAAGTACTTTATAGTGGAGCACTTCAGATGCACCTGTAGAAGGTGTGGGCACAGGGAAGCTGGAGGAGGGCCAAATAGAACCCAGGCATTCTTTGGGACTGATTAGGAATACACACTTAGCTTTCTGCAGTTAGTCCTAAATTGGATGCAGGGCCAAAGATTAGGGATTGTGTACCTAGAAGAGGAATTGCTTAGTCACATGGTGGCTCTCTGTTTAATCTTTTGGGACTCTGCCAGACTGTTTTCCACAGGAGCTGTACCATTCCCACCAGTAATGTACAAAGATTCCAATTTCCACACAGCCTCACCAAAACTTATTTTCCATTTTAAAAATTATAGCTATGAAGGGGTATCACTGTTTTTTTTTTCACTTTTCAAAATTGTACTAAAATATGCATAACATGAAATTTACCATCTTAAACATTTTTAAGTGTACAATTCAGAAGGTACAAAGTGCAGTCATACTGTTCTGCGGCCATCACCACCATCCATTTTCAGAGCTCTTTGTTTTTTTTTAATTGAAGTATTGTTGATGTACAGTATTATATAAGTTACAGGTATACAATATAGGGATTCATAATTTTTAATGTTACTTATATTTATAGTTGTTTATAGTTATTGTTGTTTATAGTTACAGTTATTGGCTTCCCTGGTGGCTCAGACAGTAAAAGCACCAGGTTTGATCCCTGGGTTGGGAAGATCCCCTGGAGAAGGAAATGGCAACCCACTCCAGTACTCTTGCCTGGAAAATTCCATGGATGGAGGAACCTCGTAGGCTACAGTCCATGGGGTCGCAAAGAGTCGGACAGGACTGAGCAACTTCACTTTCACTTTCATAGTTACTGTTAAATATTAGCTACATTTGTAGTTATTGTTGAATATTGGCTGTATTCCTCATGTTGTACAATGTGTCCTTGTGGCTTTTTTTTTCTTTTTTTTCCTCCCTGAGCATGCAGGATCTTAGTTCCCTGACCATGGTTTGTCCAGGGGTTGACCAGGGATTGAACCCATACCTCCTGCAATGGGAGCACAGAGTCTTAACCACTGGACTGCCAGGGAATTGCCCCCTGTAGCTTATTTTATACAGAGTAGTTTGTGTCAACCCACAGCAGCCTCTCAGGGAGGGAACCCAGAGAATAAATACTTGACTTCTGTCTTCTCCCCGTCTCTGGCCTTGACCCCAGTAGGAAGCCAGAGAGGCAGGGACGCTGTCGTGCAGTCTCATCCCTGAAGGTCAGTCTTGCTGGAGGCCAGCAGGATAGAAACGGTGGAGAGTAGTTCTGCAGGGAAAACAGAAGACACTGGGACCATTCTCACATTTACTCTGCGTCACTGAAGATGCTTTTCATAATAAAACACTTGGCGGACAGTGGCTCAGTGGTGGAGATTTGCTTTTCTCACACGGCAGAGATCTGGAGGTGTGCAGGTGTATGTAGGCTTTCGCTCAGCTCTGGGCAATGGTGTGGTTCTGGGTCAGGGTCTTTCCTGTCTGGATCTGAGGACGGCAGCCGAGGCGCCAAGCACCGCCTCTGCACGGAAGTCAGCCAAGGTGCATGAAGGGAAGGGCGGGGGTTTGCCTCACCTCTGCCTCCGCCAGCTTCTGTTCATCAGAGTCCTCCCCCCGCTGAGAGCTGGGCTGGGGTGACCTTCCAGGGGAACCCTCCTCGAGGACAAGAAGGGGTAGATGGCTTTAGGCAAGAGGCAAAGGCTGTCATTCCTTGTGACAAGACGGTCACCCTCATTCTAGGGGTGCTCACCTCATGGTCTGGAAAATCTCTATGGGCTAGGGAAGCGCCCCCTCCCCTGTGGTGAACACCCCCCCACTGCCCCACCCCTGCGGAGGCCTTATCCCTCCTGAACTCCATTCGGCCAGTTTACTTTCCCAACAGACCTCAGGAGCCAGTGACCTCAGGCTGCTTCTGCTTTCTGCTCTGGAAAAATCCCAGAGCCAAGGAAATCACAAATGGCTTTGCTACCTGCTTGGGATGAGTGAAGGAAAAACAAAACAGCAAATGTTAATATTTCCATAAATTACCTTGGCCAAGAATTCAGTACGGATTACTCCGTATGCTCAAAACCAGGGCTGACTTTCCTGGACTGAACCCAGCCTGTTAAAATATCAAAAGTGGGTCTTCCCTGGTGGTCTAGTGGTTAAGAATCTGCCTGTGAATGCAGAGGACACAGGTTCAATCCCTGGTTGGGGAGCTAAGATCCTACATGCTGTGGGGGCAACTAGAGAAGCCTGTGCACTGCAATAAAAAGCCCATGTGCTGCAACGAACATCAAGCACAGCCAAAAATAATAATAATTCTTAAAAAATCAAAAAGCTTCAGACCCAGTTATCAAACAGCTGCTGGCCCCACTCTGTTTGCCCCGTGCAATCTGGCTGCCTCCGCCTCCCCTCAGAGACAGGGTTCAGGGCCTCTGTGGGCCTGTCCCAGCCATGGTTACCATTCTCACTGGTTAGAGTGTCTGCTCAAGAGTGTTTAAATATTTTGAACATCCCCCTGCAGAGAACTCTAAAACAAAACTAAATTCACAACTTGGAGACAGAACTTCAAAGCTGATGAAGTCCAAATCCAGACCCGTAACACTGTCCTGCTTGCCCTGACCAGCTTCTCTCTAAATGCCTGTGGCCCTGGGACCACAGAGCCCTGGACGCCTTGGAAATAGACGCAGTTTGCCCAGCTGGCTTATTTTCCTTCTCAGACTGGCTTATCGGTGAGGCCCAGGCTGGACTGTCCGGAGCAGCAGATTTCCAGACCCTCTCTTGGTTTCTCAGACTCCGCACGTTCTTTTCTTGTTTGTTTCATGCCTGTGTCTCTCACTGGGGTCTTGGCCCCAGGAGGGCAGGGGCGCCTTGTGCTCTGTCCCTGTGGGTTGCCCCCGGGGTCCACACCAGGCCCTGGCCCAGGGGAGAGAAGGGCATTGTGTCCATGATGCTGGAAAGTCTTTGGCTTACAGCAAACATGCCACAGGCGTATTACCTACATCTGTCCTCTTCTCGTTGTTCTGTGACAATTAACATCCTTTCTTTGCCGTTTCCTCAGTGTATCACTTGATGGTGCTAAATCAAAGCCCCATCTTATCTGAAACTCAAGTTTCATGCAATCACCAGTTCCTTAAGTTGTGAGGTATCATGGGAGGAGAGAAGGTGTGTTTGAGCTTAGCAGCAGATACAGGCATGTCTGCCAACCTGTGAGCTGCCTGTGACCAGCCGTGGGGGTGATTCCTTCACGTGCCCTCACACAGGCTCGAAGCTGCTTGCCTGGGCTGGTTTCGAGGTGACCTCTGGATTGCTCAGCATCTCTGTGTGATACTGTGCTTCTAGTTGAGTCTCACATTGAAAGCACTCTTTGCTGAGAAGCCAAGTCCCCCAGTGATGACCAGCTGGGATTCTCTGCACCCAGTGCTGGGACCACCTGTACTTAGGAGCTGGGAATCCTCCCGGTGCACTGGGAGCAGAACCCACCACCCTGTGTCCTGGCTGCCCCGAGCTGGGCCCTGTGGGACCTGAGCTCCCAGCCTGGACACTGGCCTTGCCCTCAGCACCCTGGCAGACTCCTGGGCGACGTTGTGCCAGGGCAGCTGCCCTTTTCCCAGGTGCTGGGATGTCTGAGGCTGAGAGCCAGTTCAGGCTTACAGGGGGGCTTGGTCCCCTTTATCTCCCAAGGTTCCTAGATAACGGGAGGGAGGTGGCTCTTGGGCTGGGCGGAGCCCTTGGTGTCCCAGAGCATATAAAAGGAGTCCAGGGCAGGTGCCACGTATCCCCTGGGGGCAGAAACATGGCCCCTCTCTGGCTCCTCTCCTGTTTTGCCCTTGTAGGGGCCACCTTCGGTGAGTGCCAGGGTACATTCAGGGCTTCCCAGCTGGCGCTAGTGGTGGAGGCCCTGCCTCCCGATGCAGGAAACATGAGAGACTCCGGCTCGATCCCTGGGTCAGGAAGATGCCCTGGAGGAGGGCATGGCAACCTGCTCCAGTACCTTGCCTGAGAATCCCATGGACAGGGGAGCCTGGCGGGCTGCAGTCCGTGGGGTCACAAAGAGTTGGACGTGACTGAGTGACTTAACACGCAGGGCCATGGTCGGCCACGTCTGGGAGGTGGCTGAGGAAGTCCCTGAGTCCCTGACCGCCTGACGGTCCCAAGCCAGGCCCCATTCGAGGGCTGAGGAGCTCTGTCTGGAGCGAGCTGGGCCTGGCCGGGAGGGAGATCGGAGGTGCCCTGCCCGCTTGGGCCTCACACCCTGACAGGCAGGGCCTTTGGGAGCTTCCCGAGCCTCACACCCTGCACCTGGAGCAGAAAAGGCCAGTCCGAGCCGCACTGAGGTCTGGGGCCCCAGATGAGGCTCAGGTTGGGGCGCTGTGGGCAGAGTGAGGGTGTAGTCACAAGAGCCTCCCACGGCCTCCGCCCGGGGCTATACTGTTTGAGGCACTTTCCAAGTATTTTTTTTTCCTATTAAAAAAAAATAGTGGAAAATACAGAAAATAATACCACATCTTTGTACCTTTCCTTGGACTTTAGCAAATGTTATTTTTTTTTCCTGATTTGCTTCAGGTATTTCTTTTTAAAACATAGAACCATTTAAGCTAAAGTCCCCTCTCTCCTTCTCAGAAAGTGATCCCTATTTTGAACTCACTTCTGTGTGGGCTTTTCGAATTTACCACACGTTTCTAAATCCACCAGTGCAGTATAATATTTGTAAAAACTTACATGAACTGTATCATCTGCTACTTCAGGTTTACAACCTGCCTTTCCCTACCTATGTAGTTTTAGATTTATTCCCATTAATGCAGAGACCCAGCTCATTCACTTTAATCGCTGCAGAGCATTCAGCTGGGTGAATGCATCACAGTTGGTACTGAATCTTCTTGCTAGTTAAAAAAAAAAATGGGTTGTGTTGATGATGTGTATTTTGGTGATGAGGGGCTGGTCTGTCCACACGGGCAGGAGACACTGGACTGGACCTGAGGCAAGGCCCATATGACCTGCAGGTGGCCTGGCTGGTCATCAGGGCTGTACCTGCCCAACACTCCTCGCTGTCACCGAGTTGTAGAACCTGTATACAGGTGCCAAGAACTCCCCGGGTCCTGACACAGCAAGCGTGTCCGGGACACATCCAGTCCACCTGCCTTTTCTCATTGTCTTGTGCCAGTTCAGGTCCTCTGTTTTCCGTTTTCCTCAATGTGTCCTTTTACAGCATGGAATCAGTGTTGTTTTATTAAATAATTAAAACTTTATACAATGGAGAGTTCCTGAAATCTCTGGGAATAGAGATTTCAGTGTAAAACGTTCTCCCATCAGCTGTCAGCGTTCTGGGTTCCCCAGGGGCTGGGGTTATCAGATTTTAACTTCACGACCCCCAGACCCACCAGGCTAACAGGTGAGCTTTGACTTGTGAGGTGACGTTGCTTGCTCCCCAGTGTCTGAGGAAAATGGGATCTGGGGACCGGTGGGAGGCCTCCCGGCAAGGAGGGGCGGGCCTCAGAGTCCAGGCAGGACAGTCCCTGTCTCAGCCTGTCCCCTGCTCCTTCAGGCAGGGTGGCCCTGGGTGGCGGCAGCTCCACGCCTCTGCATCCAGGGTGGGCTCCTGGGGTCGGTAGGCTGTGTGAGGGGATCCTTGAGCCCACAGGGTTCCAGGAGAAGCGAGGAGTGTGGCGGTAGGTTCTGGGTCTGCCTAGACATCTGAAGTAAAAGCAAGGATTTCCGCAGACTGGCTCTGGGTCTTAGCGCTTCTTCACCCTCCTGTCACCCTCCCCAGGCTGCGGAGTCCCCGCCATCCAGCCTGTGCTGAGTGGCCTCTCCAGGATCGTCAACGGGGAGGATGCCGTGCCCGGCTCCTGGCCCTGGCAGGTGTCCCTGCAGGTGAGAGGGTAATGAGGTGGAGGCACCAGGGGCTCAGCTGGGCAGAGGGCCGCTGCCAAGCTCGGTGCTGCTGCTGTCCAGCGCGCACTGACCCTCCCCATCTTCCTGCAGGACAGTACCGGCTTCCACTTCTGCGGGGGCTCCCTCATCAGCGAGGACTGGGTGGTCACCGCCGCCCACTGCGGAGTCACGTGAGGACCAGAGCTTAGGGTTCTGCTTCCGGCTTCGGCCTGGGGTCGGGGAGGGGATCAGGGCGCATGCTCAGTCCTTAACCACCACCTGATTCCCCCAGAACCTCTGATGTGGTTGTGGCCGGGGAGTTTGATCAGGGCTCACAGACCGAGGACACCCAGGTCCTGAAGATTGGCAAGGTACGCGCAGGCCTCACTGGGCGGGCCGGGGGACAGCCGCCGGGCTGCAGGCTGGGGCTGGGGAGTGGGCAAAGGGAAGACCCTTCAGCCCCTTGAGAGACAGGAGCCAAGTGGATCGAGCCAGTCTCAGGATTCTCACTCTGGGCTCCTATGGGTCCATTTGTCCTGAACAGATCACCAGGAAAGGAGATGGTCTAGAAACCCATGGATCCCTGATTTACCCCAGGGCCTCATCTGTCTTTCTGGACCTTGCCTGCAGGTTTTCAAGAACCCCAAGTTCAGCATTCTCACGGTCCGCAATGACATCACCCTGCTGAAGCTGGCCACGCCCGCGCAGTTCTCAGAGACTGTGTCGGCCGTGTGCCTGCCCAGTGCCGACGAGGACTTCCCCGCTGGGATGCTGTGCGCCACCACGGGCTGGGGCAAGACCAAGTACAACGGTGAGCCTTTCCGCCCACCAGCTGGGGGTCTGGGATGGGGGCTCCCTGAGCCCAGGAGTCTCCAAGTGGCACACACATGGCTGTTCAAAGATGTTTTGGTCGTAAATTCCTTTACAGTCATCAACCTCCCCATTTCTTTATTTAAAAACACTCAATTAAAAACCTATCAAACGTGAATAAAAATAAGGTTTAATAATACATACATGAACAGTCAGCTTCTGAAGAAGCACCTGAGTTCCAGCAAGTGTCGCCCCACTCTAACCTGCATGGAGATGGACTGCCCAGACTCCCCTCCAGACTGAGGAGGGCGGCTGTGTCCAGCGACCCTAAAGTCTGAACCCAGAGCCCAGGCTCCAGGTCGGGTTTAGGCCTGAGTGCCGGCCACAGCCTGCCAGTCCTTTAACAGGACGCAAGCACCTAGGAATGGAGGAGGAAATGGCAACCCACTCCAGTGCCGTTGCCAGAAAATTCCACGGACAGGGGAGACTGGCGGGCTTCAGTCCCTGGGATCATGAAGAGTCGGACACAACTGCGCAACTGAGCACACAAGCAGCCAGGAAAGGGCAGAAGAGGGAGGTGCTCCCTCTGGGTCCCCCCAGCGTCCCCAGGAAGAGGAGGGCTGGGGAGGGGGGACGGCCCCTCCGCCCACACGCAGGGCCCAGCGGGCGCGGGGCTCAGGGGCTCGGAGGCAGGAGTTGCTTGACCAACTGTGCTGGGAGCACAGATGCACTGCCTGGTGTGGAACCGGAGAGGGACCGCCTCCCAGACTCTTGGAAGGTGGCACTCAGCACCCATGACCGTCGTGATGGAGGAGGACCACGCCGCGGCAGGGCAGGGTTCCGGCGGGTGCTGTTCTCCTCTCCCTGGGCCCTGACCCCACGCCCTCTGTCCTTCCAGCCCTCAAGACCCCTGACAAGCTGCAGCAGGCCATCCTGCCCATCGTGTCCAACACCGACTGCAGGAAGTACTGGGGCAGCAGGGTCACCGACGTGATGATCTGTGCGGGGGCCAGCGGCGTCTCCTCCTGCATGGTACGGCCTGCTACCCTGCCCGCCCTCACACGATACCTGCCCCTTCCCCACCACCACTGTGGTCAGGCCTTGAGGCCCACTCCTCTCTGCCATGCCTTATTTAACCTCAGGCCCTGCCCAGTGCCCCAGTGAAGGCAGGGACCAGCACCAGGAGATGTCCCTGATGCGGGCTGGCCCTGACCAGGCGTGGTGTGAGGCTTCCAGGGGTGTTTAACCTCACACTATGCTCACAGAGTGGACATTTCAGGCCATTTTACAGGTGATGGGAGGCTGAGAGGATCAGCCCCCACCCCAGGCCCCCCAGGAGTAGGGGGCAGAGCTGCCATCTGAGCAGGTCCGAGCGTCTGTGCACAATCTCTGGGCCCCCACTTGCCCTTGGTCTGCACCCCTTGGACTCAGCCAGGTCCAGGCACACCTGGGCCCTGGCACCTTCTTTCCGGCTTGGACACAAGTCCTGTCTCCTCCTGCAGGGCGACTCTGGCGGCCCCCTGGTCTGCCACAAGGATGGAGCCTGGACCCTGGCGGGCATCGTGTCCTGGGGCAGCAGCACGTGCTCCACGTCCACGCCCGCCGTGTACGCCCGCGTCACTGCACTTATGCCGTGGGTGCAGGAGACCCTGGCTGCCAACTGAGCCCGGGCCTCCTGGCATCCCATCCCAAGAGTCCCTAATAAAATCCTCTGTACATAAGCACGGTCTGCACATGGCTCCCTGTGTGGTCGGGGCAGCGTGGGGCTGCAGGGTCCCCGTCAACCACCAAGGGGGTGTTACTGCTCCCTTCCCAGGCTGCCAGTACCCCAGTACCCCCACACACACGCTTCTCAGGAAGCTGAGGCTTTGAATCCCATTCTCCCTGCTCAGGACTCCATCCTGGGGTAGAACCCAGGTCCTAATTGCTGGTGCCACCTTGACCCATGGAGCATTCTGGAAGGCGGGAGTCTTGCGCCATCCACGGGTGGGGCCTGGGAAGCTGTGCAGAAGGTTTTCTAGGTCCTTGGTTCCTCCCCTGCACATTTCTGCACGACCCGTGTATACTGATGGCACCTGTCCTTTCCATCAGAGGGGCCTGGGGCAGAATCTATGGCCCCAGAGCACTGGGTTTAAGGGAGAAGCAGACAGAATTACGACAGTTAATTTCCCATTTTATCCTCCCGGAGCAAGGCCTACAGCCTCCACCATCGGTCCCAGCACACATCAGTCACACACACACACACACACACACACCCTGCCCCGGTCCACATTGTCCTCTCCCAGGTCCCATATCGTGATGTTTCCCTCTGGAGTTCCTACAGATCTGGTCTCAGAGGAGGCGGCCAGTAGCCCAGGCTAACGGGGCATCTGGGAGGGAATGGCATTGGTCTCCTTGCTGCATTTCCCTGTCAGTATCCTTCCTAATATATTTCTCCTCCCAGTGAAATTTTAATTGTTCTGATAGTGGGTCATAGTATGTTGAATTTAAGGTTACACACACAATTTAATTAGTAACGAAGCAGAGAAAAAGCCCCCAAACAGTTAAACCTGATTTGGAGAATGAAGATGTGAAAGGGTGAAAAAGAAACATGAGAGAGAAGGGCTGGGCAGAGGAGTTGGCATGAAGTAAATTATTCAAAACGTTACTTAAAGCCCAGTGTCTTAAGGAACACTGAGGGTTTGAGATGGGGATACTGTTTAAACTCAGGAGACCAAAGTACAAGCATTTTATGTCTACATCAAAACCATTTACACACAGATGGATGTGGGATGTGATTCGAATTAAAATGGAGTAGCAAGCACAAGACTGGTTAAGTTCCTTTTTTACTTGGTAGCAAGACCTGCCTTCACCTCTGCCCACCATCCCACCAACCCACCTCCCGGAGTCTGAAAACCTCAATGCCAGGATAAAATTGCCACCTCAAGGCCCATGTGAAAACTGTGAGGCTGTGTCTGGCTTCTGACTTACTAAAGAAACGTGCATGCATGCTCAGTCACTCAGTCGTGTCCAAATCTTTGCAACGCCATGGACTGTAGCCCACCAGGCTCCTCTGCCCATGGGATTTCCCAGGCAAGAATACCGGAGTGGGTTGCCATTTCCTCCTCCAGGGGATCTTCCCGACCCAGGGATCAAACCCGAGTCTACTGCATCTCCTGCTTTGGCAGGCAGATTCTTTATCATTGCAGTGCCTGAGAACCCCGACTTAGAAATGTAATGTGAGCCAAATGGATGACTTTAGATGATATTATTATAGCCTTTCTAAAAGCATCAAAAGAAATATGTGAATTAATTTTACTTATGTATTTTATTTAACTGAGTATATCCAAATAATGTCATTTCAATATGTTTTAAAATTGCTAACGTTATATTCTACATTCTTTTTCTCATATTAATTCTTTCAAATCCAGTGTGTAATTTGCACTTAACAGCACATTTCTATTAGGATGCTAAATTTTCAAAAGGAATATTTGCTCCATATTTAAATGTCATAAAAAATTGCAGTTTAAAAACTAAATTAGCATACCCAAATAGTTTCCAATTAGGTGTTAAACTGAAAAGTATAGATAAATTAAAAGTTCCATTATTGAGAGTCTGTCCCAGTTTGTAAACAGACCCACTGTAGGGAAGGGTCTGCCTATGGGCCCTGCTGAGCTGCCTCATATAGTATTCTTTTTTTTGTTTTTTAACTATTTATAATTTTTAATTGATATATAGTTGATTTACAATGCTGTGTTAAGTTACTGCTATACAGCAGAGTGATGCAGTTATGCACATATATATTCTTTTTCATATTCTTTTCCATTATGGTTTATCAAAGGATATTGAATATAGTTCCCTGTGCTACACAGTGGGACTTTGTTTTTTATCCATTCTGTATAATAATCTGCATCTGTTAACCCCAAACTCCCAACCCATCTCTCTCCCACGCCCTGCCCCTTGGCAACCACCAGTCTAATGTCTATGTCCCTGATTCTATTTCTGTTTCATAAATAAGTTCATTTATGTCATATTTAATGTAATTAATTTATTTTTGGCCTGTGCTGAGTGGAATGCGGGATCTTCCCCTACCAGGGATTGAACCCGTGTCCCTGCAATGGAAGCATGAAGTCTCAACTGCTGGACCGCCAGGGAAGTCCTATGTCATGTTTGAGATTCCACATATAAGTGGTATCATAGGGTGTCTCTCTCTCTGACTTACTTCACTTAGCCCGTTCAGGGTTCCTGTTCTGTGTTAGACACAGTGCATGCCGCCATCCTTTTCTGTCTACAGATGACCGGGCTTCCTGCTTAACTGTCCCGACAGATCAGAAGGCAATGGTCGTCATTCACATGTGGAGGGTCACGCCATTCGCAGTCATCCACCATCCAGCATCTGTGCCCACAGCTAATGGCCACGGGCATGATCTGCCCAGACCCTGCTCCAGGGCCGACGGACACCCAGCTGCAGGGAGTGTTGCCCACGCACAGCCCTCAGCGGTCAGTGCTCGCAGCTTCCTCAGCTGCAGGGAACCCTGACCAAGGGCATGCCGCCTTTCTAGGCCATGCACATCCCTGATTCGTCAGCTCTGTTTTAAAGCGCCATCCCTTCCTTTTCCAGGTTTTGATCCCAGAAGTCTTCCCTGATGCATTTCCTGGTGCCAACCTCTGGCTCAGCCTCTGCTCCCTGGAAGCTCAAACTGTGCCTGCTGCTCCCGGGAGCGGGTGGAGCCCAGGGAGCGGACACCAGGAGGTTGTTGGAGCTGCTGCTCTCTGCCGCTGGCTTGAGGACCCTTCACCCTTGGTGGTGAAGTAGCACCCGTGGCACAAGGTAATGATGAAACTGTTGTTAAAACGCCCACCGCGATGGACTGATGGTAGTCTGCCGGGGGAGAATTCACTAGTGGGGTCCATGTGTCAAGAGTTTGAGAAATGGAGCGGAAGGGAGCAACTCCAAGGCTGGTGAGACGCGTGGCCGTTGCTAAGACAATTCAGGCTTCGGGGGTAAAAAGGAAAAGCTGAGAGTGATTCATTAGCAATTAAAAAGCCAGGCCTGAAGGCCAGGGAGCCTCCCTGCAACACAGAAAGAGCTGCCCCCCAATCTCACCGCCCCCGGCCACCAGGTGAGAAAGCTAAGGGTGAAGCCAGTGCTGCGGAGCTCCAAGGTTAAACGCGCGACCCAGGCAGGTCTGCTCCCCAGGGTCACGCAGCCTCCGCCGGCCTCCTGTCTGAGCGGCTCTGATGAGAGAGGAAAGAAGCCGTGTCCCGAGGCAGCGGCAGGCCTGTTGCCACCAAGGCCAGGTGAGCCGGGGTCAAGCAGGGTCAGACCGTGAAATCGGATCCGGGAGAGCTTACTGACTAGGAGCCTTCTCCCAGGGCATAGGATTGATCACCCCAGCGGGGTCCCCTGGGGGTGGTACCAACATGCCGCCTGGATGAAGCTGGAAACCAGCACCCGGCCAGATGCCAGAGTGACCATGTCAGATGGCGGGAGAAGGGCGGTAAGGCTGGAAGAAGGGCCGGGTAGGGAGGCCGCGCTGTGTGACGCAGGCCCCGAGTCTGCCTGTTCCGAGGGAGGGCCAGGAGCGCATGTGCTGTCGGAGGGGCCCCAGCCTGGGTGAGGAGTTCTCCGGCTCCCCCGTAGGCCGGCTGGGGGAGATGCTGCCACAGTAACTGCCAGGGCGTGCAGAGCCCACGGTGATGGCAGCGAGGCGGGAGGGGCCGCCGAGTCCTGGTCCGCAGGATCACGGAGATGGTTAGGGGCTCCTGGAAACCCTGGGGCAGAAGAGATGGAGCACTGTTAGAGGTCCCGCTCAGCCTGTGGACTGAAGGAAATGAAGGATGGGTGACCAACAGCTTGGCATTGAGCAGCTCCTCTAATAGATCAGGCCTCCTTTGCCTCAACCAGAGTTAGGAGGTCCTCCTCCGAGCTTGGCACCCCACTCCAGTACTCTGTCTGGAAAATCCCATGGACGGAGGAGTCTGGAAGGCTGCAGTCCATGGGGTCGCTGAGGGTTGGAAACGACTGAGTGACTTCACTTTCACTTTTCACTTTTATGCATTGGAGAAGGAAATGGCAACCACTCCAGTGTTCTTGCCTGGAGAATCCCAGGGTCGGGGGAGCCTGGTGGGCTGCCGTCTATGGGGTCGCACAGAGTCGGACACGACTGAAGCGACTTAGCAGCAGCAGCCTCCGAGCTTGCATGCAGTGCCTAGTCCCCCCAGCTAGAAGCTAATGATGGTCCGTTGGAGTCACCTGTTCACTGCACCTTCTCTAGCTAGACTGTGGGCTTTAAGAGCCAGGAGCCCTTTCTCCACGCTGCAAAGCAGTGCTCTTAACCACCAGCGAGAGTCCTCTGAGTGGGGTCTTCAGGCCAGCAGCTGCAGCGTCACGTGGAGGTGGGCCGGCTCTCTATGCAGTCATGTGACTGGCAGTGTGACTCAGCTGTCGTTGAAGTGGATGTCTCGGCAATCCAAGGATTGTCAGACACTTGCATTAAAATTTTAAAAAAAGCGAAGTTTATTCTAGAAATTGGAGAGAATTTACTAAGCAGCATAGAGGTTTGTTTGAATGTTACTTTGGGATGCTAGTATTTGTGGAATTAAAAAGAGTCAGATACCTCTGTACTTTACTTTTAAAATCTGTGTTCTTTAAATTCATAATAAATAGATGCAGTTGATACTTGGGAACATATAAAAAGATAATGTTAACTTTTCTGTTTTGTGTTCACAGTTTTGGTTTTATAAAACCAGATGGATTGAAAACTTATATAAGCATTTGAACATTCAGATAAGTCTAATGATTTTCTATTACTATTTGAATATCTTCATTTCTCTTAAATTCATGAAAATTCTGTGTCTCTGAATAAGCATATAAAAATATTTTGGTCTTCCTTCCTTTACATTGTTATTTTTGTCCTAAGTAAATAACACTTTTTGTTTTTTATTATAAAGGACATTTGTTGTTGTTCAGGTGCCAAGTCGTGTCCAACTCTCTACGACCCCATGAATTGCAGCACTCGATGCTTCCTGTCCTTCACTATCTCCCGGAGTTTACTCAAACTCATGTCCATTTCTCATCCTCTGTCATCCCCTGCTCTTGCCCTCAATCTTTCCCAGCATCAGGGTCTTTTCCAGTGAATCGGCTCTTCAAGAACATTTACTGAACTACAAAAATGTACAACAAGTTAAAATCTTATGTGAATGATATTAATGCTTGAATTTGCACTTCTATCATTATTTCAGTATGCACAGTATTTTTTTAAATTTTATTTAACCATGGAACCTTATTTAAATTTTTTTTTAACCATGGAACTGATATCTTGGAATGTTACCTGTAATATATTTCACTGCTAAGGATAAACAGAAAAAACTAGTACACAGTTTAACTTCCCTAAACGGTAGTTTTTGTTTTGCCAAAATTTTATTTCTCTACATATTAATTCAGATTATGTTCTGCATAGCTCAGACGGTAAAGAATCTGCCTGCAATGCAAGAGACCAGGGTTCAATCCCTGGGTCAGGAAAATACCCTAGAGAATGGGTATTATACAAGAATGGCCACTCTTGTATTCTTGCCTGGAGAACGCCATGGACAGAGGAGTCTGATGGGCTGTTACAGTCCATGGGTCACAAAGAATCAGACACGACTGAGCAAGTAACACATTAACTTTTACTCTGCATTTTTATTCAGAATTCATAGTAAAGATGAAATAAATTCAGTGACGCGCACACACACACACACACACACACAAAACCCCTGTCTGGCGCTTACACTACAATCTACCCTGTGATGCTTGAGGCATCAGAGTCAATGATAAAGACATTAGCAGCCTGGGTGGCAGATTGGTTGAAACTCAGGGATAGGGCAAGTTGTGACCAATAAAATACACCTCTAAATGCTAAGTGTGCAAACCCAATAATAATATACAATCTGAAATGCACTCCATAGCTGTTGTCCCAGACTTAAAACATCCAGCCACGAAAACAGGTCAGTGAGCTCGGGGGCCCTGGAAATTTGTTCATAGATTTGGGTAACACTGAGCAATATTTCAACATCTGGGCAAGTGGTGAGGTCTCCGAGGGGGTGGCGTGTCCCAGGGGGCCATCTCTGGTGACGGAGGCAAAGGCACCTCCCAAGGCAAATTCCTGGGTGCGGGCCGTGTGGTCTGAGATGGTGTCCTTTCCAGCAACGAGTCCTTCTCACTCAGAGGCAATGCTGTGGAGGGTCGTGGTGGGCCACTCTCCTACACGGTGGGTGACTCTCCCATGTGACTGTCGGTGGGCGTATTGGTCAGGAGCAGGGTGCAGGCCACCCTGATGTAACCTGGGGGCTTCCCCGAGCACAGAACTGCGCGTCTGCTGCTGCTCCTAGGGACCAGTTGTGAGGAGCCCGCCGGGGTCCTCAGGGCCACGTTCAGCTACGGGCCAGGCTGCCGCCCTTCATGCCCTGAGCACGTTTCATCAACATGGAAAGCACGTGAAGGTCCTGGGCACAGCTCTGTTTGCAGGCCAGGGAAGACCTTACACATGCTGCCTCCTGGGACTGTCCCTTGAGGCACCGGACAGACATGGGAGCACAGTCCCTGGAACCAGATGAGTTTTCTGTGCAGGCAGCCACAGGGCCAGCTGGTGGCAGGGTTCCGCGTATAGGAGTCTGGGGGTGAGTATCATTAGACACTGCTTCCAGAGGACCAGTTGCCTGGAAAGGGAGTCCATCCCTTGCTCAGGGCTGGGTGGTCTAGAGCCCTGAGCCCTCCGACAGGGCTCCCCAACCCTCCCCACTCCTCCACCCTGCAGCGCTGTTGCAGGTGGGAACAGTATGTTCCAGTATTGGAGCTGCATGATGGTTGGCTCAAGAGTGTAACCCGTCATCCTAGCTGTGCAAAGTCATTTAGTCACAGCCACGTCGAGCACTGAAGCTTGGTGAGCTTGACTGGGGTCCTGGCTGAGCTGATTGTATATTGATGAACGGCTGAGTGTGCCGATTCCTGGGGAGAAAGCTGTGGATCGTGGGTTACCTCGGCTCTTGTGGGATCTGACCAGTTTCTGGCTTTCTAATCGTATTCTCATCTCCAAGTTTGGCTCATCTCTACCAAGCAGAGAGTTTCCTTCCCTCTTTCAGACACTCAGACTGTGTCAGGGATTGGGCTCCAGGCAATGATTTTTACTTCCTGTGAGTTAGTAGAGGGTCTGGTTTCATTTGCCACCCTTGTGGCCTCTGTAAACGGGGAGAGCAGCTAGCCTGAAAGTGGCCCCTCTGTTGTCAGGGTTTTATTTATTTATTTATTTATTTTTTATTAATAGTTTTGGCACAGTGGTAAAGAACCCGCCTGCCAATGCAGGAGATGCTGGAGACACGGGTTTGATCCCTGAGTCGGGAAGATCCGCTGGAGAAGGGCATGGCAACCCACTCCAGTGTTCTTGCCTAGAGAATCCCATGCACAGAGGAGCCTGGTGGGCTACAGTCCATGGGGTCACAGGTTGAACATGACTGAGCACAGACAAAAACAACACTTACTTTAAACTTTTTTTGATGTGGACAATTTTTAAAGTCTTGATCGAGTTTCTTACAATATTGCTTCTGTTTTTGTGTGTTTTTTTTTTGGTCACAAGGCATGTGGGATGTTAGCTCCCCCTCCAGGGATGAACCTGCCCCCTGCATTGGAAGAGGGGAGGGATCTTATCCCCGGGACCACCAGGGAAGCTCTTGTCAGGGTTTTAGAAGAAATGATCTCACACTTGCGCTTACTGAGCGTCTGCCTGGGAGCCACACAGCCATGAGGGGTCACGTTGGACCATCTGCCCTCAATCAGGTCCCCAGTGCAAAGCCAAGGATGAGAAGGTGTAAAAACCAGAGTGGAAGGGGAAGTGGAGTCAGAGGACAGAAGAGAAAGGACCCTGTCTTGGAGGGGTAAAGCTTGCAGATTGCCAGAGACATAGGGAAGTGGAACTGGTGGGGGCGGTGGGTCTGCGGGGTGTGCAGGCTGGGGGTGGGGGGAGAGAATCAAGCAAAATGGGGTCCTAGCTTGGTCCATTTCAAGGGTCACTTGCTTAAGGGTGACCTAAGGAGAGTCTCTTTCAGAAGGCTCTTCTGGTAACTTCCTGGCTGTACCGTTAGGGCTCTGTTCACTCACTGCCAAGGGCCCAGGTTCAATCCCTGGTGGGGGATCTAAGAACTAAGATCCTGCAAGCTGAGCAGCATAGCCAAAAAGAAAATGAGGCTGTCCTGATGAAAAGTGAGTGCCCAGGTTAGAGCCAGTAATGGCTGGCGATGCAAAGGGCACAAGACACACGCAGTCAGGGAAGAGATGACCTGTTTGAAGGGGAGCCACTACCGGAGTGGTGCGGAGGGGCCCGGAGTCAGAGGGCGATGGCTGTGGCTGCGGAGTGGTCAGCGGCCCAGGAAATCAGCCCGCCCGCAGGGGCGCTGGGTCTCCGCGGACGCATCTGGACAGCTCCTTTGCTTGCTTTGGAATCAGAAGATGCAGTCCTCTATGGTAATCGCGGGGAGGCAGGGTTCCCCTCCCTTTAACTCAAGTTGCTAAAGTGTGAATTCTCGATGTGCCCAGCTCCCGTGGGCCCACTTCTCAAGTCGGTGGGAAGGGTCCCAGCGGGAGGGGCGTGGAGGGTCTGGTGAGTCTGGGGTGTCCTGTGGGAGGATTTCCAATGTGGAACCGTTAGCACGTGCAGAAATGGGGATAACCCTGAGCGAGTTGGGATCTCTGCTAATTCCTTCGATATCGGGGTGCCCTGCCCGGGCTTGCCTTTTGTGAGAAAATTGTCCCTTAGCTATAGATCGAACCCCCAGGCCCGTAGCGACAGCCCAGGGGTCTGCAAGGAGGAGGAGGCAGCCACCCCACCCCCATCATCACTTGCTCAAAGAGCTCAGGTGAGGGACTGAGTAAGGGGAAGCCACGTCTTCCAGTACTTTGGAAAGGCCTTTGATGTCAGGCGTAGCCCTCCCCAGATGTCAGGTGTATGTCAGGTGTGCCCCTCCCCAGAAGGTACCGTTTCCATCTTACCAGAGGGGCTTCTGCAGGAAGGCATCTCTAACCCAGGGCCTTTCAAGAACTTGTGTACAGAGCACATGCAGACTTTGGAGATACTACAGGTCCAGACCATCAAAATAAAGCAAAGAGTGCAGTGAGGTGAGTCACACAAATGTTGGGGTTTCCTAGTGCACATGAAAGCAATGTTTTATTTGTATAAAGTTCTTATTGCCAGTTGCTTAGGTAACAGGTGACAAAGCAGAGTTCTTAAAAGTAATTCAGTTCAGTTCAGTTCAGTTGCTCAGTCATGTCCGACTCTTTGCGACCCCATGAATTGCAGCACGCCAGGCCTCCCTGTCCATCATCAACTCCTGGAGTTCACTCAAACTCACGTCCATCGAGTCAGTGATGCCATCCAGCCATCTCATCCTCTGTCGTCCCCTTCTCCTCCTGCCCCCAATCCCTCCCAGCATCAGAGTCTTTTCCAATGAGTCAACTCTTCGCATGAGGTGGACAAAGTACTGGAATTTCAGCTTTAGCATCATTCCTTCCTAAGAACACCCAGGACCCATCTCCTTCAGAATGGACTGGTTGGATCTCCTTGCAGTCCAAGAGACTCTCAAGAGTCTTCTCCAACACCACAGTTCAAAAGCATCAATTCTTCGGCGCTCAGCTTTCTTCATAGTCCAACTCTCACATCCATACATGACCACTGGAAAAACCATAGCCTTGACTAGACGGACCTTTGTTGGCAAAGTAATGTCTCTGCTTTTGAATATGCTTAAACCTAAGGCTGAATCTTGAATACATTATTGAATTATTTAATGTCCTGATGGCTAGCAGATTGATGGCTACACGTTGGGCATGCTTGTTTTTTTTTTTACTTTATTTTTCACTGCAGATTTATTTGGCAGTCTATAGTAAATTTGTAAGCTTACATCAAATTTATGAATAAAGAACCATTTAAAATTTTTAAAAAAGTTTTCTACCTGCAACTAACACATTGTAAATTAACTATACTTCAACTAAAGATTTAAAAAAAAGTTATGTTTGCACTATAAATAAATGGGCAGTAGCATTATGTCTAAAAAATACTATGTATATGCCTTCCTTAAAAACCTTTATTGCTAAAAAATGCTGAATATCATCTGAGCCTTCAGCAAATTGTAATCTTTTTGCAATAGTAACACCACAGATCACTGGTCACCATATCAACTATAGCTGAAAAAGTTTGAAATATTGTAAGAATTTCTGCAATGTGACACAGACACAAGGTGAGCAAATGCTGTTGGAAAAAAATGGCACCAGTACACGTGCTTGATGCCAGGTTGCCATGAACCTTCACTTTGTAAAACAAAACAAAACAACGCAATATCCACAAAGTTGCTGAAAACTTCCCTAACCTAGGAAAGGAAATAGGCCTCTAGGTCCAAGAAACCTGGGGGGTCCCAAAGAGGATCCACCCAAAGAGAATCAAGTGTAGCGTTGACATATATGTGTGAGCTAGGTGGTTACCATGTGAACTGGATAACTACCGGGAAGCTGCCGCAGAGCACAGGGAGCTCAGCTCGGTGCCCTGTGACGACCCAGAGGGGTGGGGTGGGAGGGAGGGAACACACACACACACACAGCTGATTCACTTTGTTGTGCTGCAGCAACTCACACTACATTGTAAAGCAGTTGTTGTTAAGCTGTGTCTGACTTTTTTGTGACCCCGTGGAGCCCACCAGGCTCCTCTGTCCATGGGATTTCCCAGGCAAGAATGCTAGAGTGGGTTGCCATTTTCTTCTCCAGGGAAACTTCCTGACCCAGGGATCAAACCTGTGTCTCCTTCATTGGCAGGCAGATTCTTTACCACTGAGCCACCTGGAAAACCTGTAAAGCAATTACACATCAAAAAAAAAAAAAAAAAAAAAACCTCCCTAAGAACACTCTCCACTTTCAAGAAAAAGGGGGGCAAAAATTAAAGATAGTCTTAAAAGCAGCAAGTTATGTACAAAGCAACTCCCAGAAGGCTGTCAGCTGACTTTCTGGCTAATTGGAGGCAGAAAAAGGTGAGGTAATGGCTGCTCTGTAAAGCCATATCTGAGTTGCATGCTTCTTTGTGAGCTGCACATTCAGAGCATGGTGGTTTCAGCATGATCCAAGGGTGGAGATTTTGGCCCTGACATCAAAAAATTTTGGCCCTGACATCACGTGCATTGGACACCCGTGCAGGCCCAGCTGGAGGGTCGATGGTCCCAACCAGTTTGAACTTGGCAAGACTAGCTCCGTGTTCCTGAAAAACAACTTAAGTACCTGTTACCATAACAACCCTTATGTCACAGATATTACCTGTAGGGGATGATAAAAGGAGTCTCACTACTTTTTGTGTCTAAGCTATGCAAATCTGGAAGAGTACGCAATTTGCAGGAACATTTAAGGCAAGCTTGGTTATGGGACATTATGTATTAAGCAAATTAGAGTCTAAGGGATCTAACTCTTGAATGCCCTCAGTTTCAGTCTCACTGTCGGAGACATTTTCATATGGAATGCTGTTGACTGGATGGTTGTTAACAACTAAATGGGATTCTAGCAATGTGCCAGTATCTTTCCACTTTCTTTTTTGCAGTTTCAACACATTTTATTATATTTCTGTATGCATCTTTCCACTTTTACGATCATTTTGCCATAAAGGATCCATGTTTGAAGACCAAGGTGTAGACTGGGTGGAAGGAAAAGCAAAATGGAGTTGCCATTGCTAAGAGAGCCTGGAGGCCCTTTAGGAGTGTGGCTTATGCACATCTCAGCCGGGCAGAATCAGACCTTCTGACCCCTCACGGTCATAATGGAGTCATTCAAAACATCTGCCAGAAACTCAAGATACTTATCAGAGCCTTACCCTAAAATTACTCACCACAGCCTTTCTACTTATCTCCCGGACCCTAAAACAATTTGTGATTCCTTAAGGACAATATTTTCCAGCTTGCGTTCGAGTTGATCACAGTTCTTTTTTTTTTTTTTTTTAATTTAAGATTATTGTATTTCCTTACAAGAGGAACGTTTTAACAAATTTTACAGGTGTCAATCAACTCTTGTTCAAAATTGGGCACACATCAAATCTAGCATTATGGGAGTTTTATTTGGAAGTGAACTTTAACTATTAATACAAATGCCAAGAGATACTACACAAAACATCCACAGGAATTTTTTTCATCTTTTTTTTTGAATTGTTCACAAACATTTCCTACATAATCCAACATACAACAGAGAAATGGTACATCTTTTTCTTTCAGTTTGCATACAATGGAAAAACAAGAATATATATATATTTTACAAAGTTTAACTAATAGACACTACCAAGCTGACAGTTAAGTCTATATGTGAGAAATTATCTAATAAAAAATAATCAGAATTTATTTAGCATCAGTCACTTCCATAACCAAGTATTATTCTGATTGATAAAACTTGTCATTAAGCTTCTGGTATAAACTTATACCACTATTCCATCGGTTGTGTTGCTCCCCACCTTGGTTCTTCAGAATTACGAACAGAAAATCGTTGCAAAGTAGGGGCAAGCATTTGCAAAAACAAACAAAAATCCCCAGCTTATTATAAGCATGAATGTGTGGTGGAATTTCCTCCCAAGCAATGGACTTCAAATCATTAAGAATCACCAGAAATGAGTATTGTCAAGATATTTTGCCTAAGTCCAAGAAGAGATGCCATTTATTTATATCCAACAGAGGACTGAAAATTAAACTTAGTGTTCCGTTTGGGGGTAGGTTGGAGGGAATTCAGCCATTTGAAAAATGACCATCTTAAAAAAAATGACCACCAAAAATAGGTTCACTAAATTTATTTTAAAAATCATAAAACGTTTCTTACAAAAGAGCATTACATTCTGCACACTGCTCTGAATAGATGCCAGGGACATATGGACTACTGTTACTTTTCCTCCCTGTCCCACCACCCCAAATGTTACAGTGACCACAAAGCAAAGTGTTCACAATAATTACATGGGGGGACTTCTTTAAACCACCAACAATGAACAAAAATTAAAATTCACTCACTCTGCTGCTGTTTCAAAATTTCAATGTTAGTTTTCGCACACCCTCCCCCACCCCCACCCTGTTTGTAAGGAACTAAAACATTACATCTGGTGAACAGCAAAGATTTCACTACACCTCAAATGCAGAACACCTATGAAGCAGAGGAATGTTGGCTTTTTAAACAGAAGCAGATAAAAAAAAAAAGATGGAGGACTCCTTCAGTTCTTCACTAGTCTTAGAAAAACTTTCCAGAATACTGCTTCACACTATAAAAAAGAAAAAATATCTTGCATTAGAATCCTTCAACATCTGCATACTGCTTCACACTGTTCTGCAGCAAATACTGTGCATTCTGTATCTGGTCCTGTGTTCCCGTAATGGTAATGATCCGATCTTCGGATCCTTCTAAAGGCTCATCAATTTTGATCGAAGCTCCTGACTCATGACGGATTTGTTTAATCCGCTGACCACCTTTGCCAATAATAGATCCAGCCAAATCTTTGGGAATAGTTACTTGTGTAGTAATAATAGGTCCACCAAGATCACCATATGAGCCACGACCCCCTGCATAGGAATAATCATATCCAGAGCCACCCTGTGGTTCATAAGCCATCTGCCACTCTGATGGGCTCCATGTATCTATTGCAGAGTCCCAGGTTTCATCAGCACTGAAACCAACCATGCCATCATAACGGTCTCCAGGTCTTCCTCTTCTGTCATAGGCCATTAGATCTCCTCCTCTAGGTGGTGGTGGTGGTGGAAGAGGAAGATTCCGAGCTCTACTACCTCCCCGGCCACCTCGTCCGGGAGGGGGTGGAGAAGGTCCTCGACGAGGGCTCATATCATCATAATCTCTTCTGGAGGGAGGCATGGGACGCCCACCCCGACCAGGCGGCATTCTGTCAAAACCACCTCTTCCCCGCATGGGAAATCCCACAGGACGTCCACGGCGGTCATCAAACATCATTGTAAAACCACCATAATCATAGGTTTCATCATAAAAATTGGGATCATAAGGCTGAGCGCGTCCTTTGATGGGAGACTCTGATATAAGATCAAGGATGATCTTTATGCACTCTACAACCCTATCAGGTTTTCCTCCGATAAGAACGACTCTGTCAGTAGATTGAGGACAACATTCCTGGAAAAGTTTGATTGTTGTCTGAGTGTTCTCTCGAAGTTCTTTGATTTTAGCACCTTTGACTCCAATAATTCCTCCTGCCAGACTCTGATGAATCAACAGTCTCAACTCGCAGTCAAAGTCGCTTCCTTTATAGTGTTGGTAATTTAAGCATTCCACAGCATCAGATTCGAGCGGGAGCTGGCTGGTTGCAGTGGGTGATGGCAACTGCAGGCCCTCTTCCAAGGTAGGGATGATTTTCTTCAGAATTTCTCCAATCGTTTCAATATCAGCACTGATACTCAATATGCGCTCGGGGCCACTGCTGTCTGGGACTGAAACACTGGCATTGTAGTCTGTACGGAGAGCCTTAATATTCTTGCCTCCTTTTCCAATCACTGCCCCAGCATTCTTGCTCTGAAGCAGAATGCGTAATCCAACCATCTCATCAGTGTTTCTAGATCTTTTAAAAGCTTGTTCCTCTTCCATATCTTCAGCAGGGCGTTTACCAAATTCTCCATTGGTTTCAGTGTTGGGAAAGGTTTCCTCTGGCTGTTCAGTTTCCATTTTCTTGTATTCAAGGGACACACCAATCAGTTATTAAATATATCCTTCCAGGGCAGAACTGAAGTGTCCTGGGCGGGACCAACTGACACCCTAGCGCTGTAGTAGCCTATAGGCCGCAAATAGGCGGAAGTAGGCAAGACGTCGAGGTCGGTGCAGCAGAGAAACAGAGGATAATGGCGTCTCTGATCACAGTTCTTGCCAGGCAACTTTTAACCTCATGACTTTTTGCGTCTATAAGCACCAACTCTCTTCCTGTGAACACGCTCTTGGTTTTACTTGAATGTGTAGCTTTTGAATTGGAATTCTTAGAACTCCCAATAAATTCTCTTCTTGTTGCAGCTTCCTGCACTATTTCTTGGTTGACAATTGTGATACTATGATTTACAATAAGAAATATATGTTTGATCTTCATCCCCATTTCTGTACAGAGCTCCTAAGACTTTGTTTTTTCTTTAAAAAATTGAAGTGTAATTGATTTACAATATCATATTAGTTTTGGGTGTACAGCAGCACAGCAATTTTGTGTGTGTGTGTGTGTGTATTTATCCTTCAGCTTCTTTTCCCTTTTGGTTATAACAAAGTATTGAGTATAGTTCCTTGTACTGTCAGTAGGTCCTTGTTGGTTATCTGTTTTATTTTAATTATTTTGGGGATTCTATAACTTTATTCAACAATCGGCAGTTCTCATCCACCTTAACTGTAGATTTTTCGAAAGTGGTGACAGGCACATAGGTGACCAACATATAAAGCTTGTTTGATGAACTTTCCTTTTCATTATGTTTTTAGAACAAAAATACAGAATGCTTTGTGACTTTGCAGGTCTTCCTTGTTCAGGGGTCATGCTAATGTTCTCTGAATCATTCCATTTTTAGTATATGTGCTGCTGAAGCAAGCACTCTGTTTTATATATAGCAGTCTGTTCTTGCCTGGAGAAGCCCATGGACGGGGAGCCTGTCCTACACTCCATGGGGTTGCGAAGAGTCAGACACGACTGAAGTGACTTGGCACCCACTCGGTGTGTATGTGTCAATCCCAATCTCCTAAATTATTCTTCCTTCTGCCCCATCCCTTTCCTCTTTGGTAACCGTTAAGATTGTTTTCTATGTCTGTGAGTCTCTGTTTTGAAAATAAGTTCATTTGTATCTTTTTTTTTAAAGATTCCAGGTGTAAGTGATATCATATGATATTTATCTTTCTCTGTTTGGCTTACTTCACTTAGTATGATCATCCCTAGGTCTGTCTACAAATGGCATTACTTCATTCTTTTTCTCTTTTTAGGCCATGCCACACAGCTCCTGAGATCTTAGGTCTCCAAGCAGGGATCGAACCTGGGCCATCGGCAGTGAAAGTGGAGAATCTTGACCACTGGACCACCAGATAAGTCCCTAGTTCATTCTTTTTTATGACTGAGTAATATTCCATTTGCTGACTGTAGCTTTGTAGTATAGTCTGAAATCAGGGAGCCTGATTCCTGCGACTCTGTTTTTCTTTCTCAGGATTATTTTAGCTATTCGAGGTCTTTTGTGTCTCCATACAAATTTAAAACTTTTTGTTCTAGTTCTTTGAAAAATGCCATTGGTAATTTGGTGGAGACTGCATTGAATCTGTAGATTGCCTTGGGTAATATAGTCATTTTGACCATATTGATTCTTCCAATACAAGAACCTCCTAAGACTTGGAATTTCTGGTGTAATGAGAGCCATAAAGGTGTCTTTTGTTAACGGGGTGACTTTCAGAACTCACCTATATTTGGGGGCTGGTTGCCAGGGGAGACAGCCTTGTGGTTCGAGGGCTGGAGCTTCCAGCACGCCCTCAGTGGGAGGGGGCTGGGGTTGCAGCTGTCACCGATGGCCCATGATTTAATCAATCGTCTCTGTGTAAGGAAACCTCCATAAAAATCCCAAAGGACTGGACTCAGCGCTTCCAGCCTGGTGAACAAGTAGAGATCTGGGGAGAGTGATGACCCTTGAAGGGACGTGGAAGTTCTGTGCCCCTGTCCATAATTTGTGGTCCGTTCTGGCTGTTCCTGAGTTATATCCTTTTATAACAAACTGGCAATCTAGTGAGTAAACAAATTTTCTGAGTTCTGCAAGCCCCTCTAGCAAATTAATTGCACTCAAGGGAGGGGGGTCGTGGGAACCTCTGATTTACAGATAGTCAGTTAGAAGCGCAGATAACAACCTGGATTTAAGACTGGCCTCTGAAATGGGGCGGGGGTCAGTCTTGAAGGACTGAGCCCTGAACTGTGAAATCGAATGTAATCCCTAGGTAGACAGTGGCAGAACTGAGGTGAATCTTAGGACATCCAGCTGGTGCCTCCGGGGCCTGAGAATTGTTCGTTGGTGTGAGGAAACCCTCGCTCCCTCATACCCAAGGGAACTGGGTGTGCAGCACTCTCATTCACCATTGGCTCAGGCCAACTTTGCACAGCAGGAGACGGGTCTCAGGAATATGTCCATTCATTGTGAGCTTTCCCAGTGACCCCTGTCGTGGAAGGACAGGCCGGCCCCAGGCAGGAAATGTCCTCGTGAGGGGGAGGCCCTGGAATGAACGCCAGAGCCCTGGGCCCTTCCCTTCTGTCCTCCTCCACGGGGGGCCTGGACACCCGTCAGCCTTTCCCTCCATGCAGGGAGGCCTCCTAAGGTGAGCTTCTTGGTTCTGCCCTGTTCAGGGGAAGGCCACGGGGCCATAGGATCTGTGGAATCTTGGAGGGAACAAGCTTGTAGCTGGGGTGGATCTTCATGGAGGTTATGGATTTCAGGGTCTTCAGAGATAAGGGCCCGTTGACATTTTTTGGCAGCTGTGAGAAGAGCTCAGAGCCTGACCTGCAGATGGGCAACAGCCAGTCAGCTGCCCTCTCTCCTTCCTACTGCACAGAATCTTTTTTTAAAAAAATTCTATTTGAGTATAGTTAACTTACAGTGCCATGTTTCAGGTGCACAGAAAGTGATTGTTACACATTCACATCGACTCAGTCTTTTGCAGATTATTTTCTCATACAAGTTATCACAGAATGTTGAGAGTTCCCTGTGCTATGCCACAGGTCCTTGCTGGCTATCTTTTCTAAAATTTATTTTTAATTGGAGGATAATTGCTTTATGTCTGCCTTATATGTAGCAGTGTGTATGTTCATCCCAAGCTCCTGCTTTATCCCGAGGCCTACCTGTCCCCTTTGGTAACCATGTGTTTTCCATACCCGTAAGTCTGTTTCTATTTTGTAAATCAGTTCATTTGTGTCATTGTTTAAATTAGATTCCTCATACGATTTTGTCTTTCTTTGAAATATGTTACAAAGTGTGATAATCTCCAGGCCCTTCCATGTTGCTGCACATGGCACTATTTCATTATTTAGGGCTGAGTAATATTTCATTGTGTATATGTACAGTATCTTCTTTATTCCTCTGTTGATGGGCATTTAGAGTGCTTCCATATTTTGGCTATTGTAAACAGTGCTGCAGTGAACATTACGGTCCATGTATATTTTCTTTTCTTCTTTAAAATTTTGCTTTTTTTTACTTTTAATTTTTATTGGAGTAGAGTTGATTTACAATGTGTTAGTTTCAGGTGTACAAGAAAGTGAATCAGTTGTAAATGCACATTTATCCATTCTTTTTTAAACTTATTATTTCTTTACTTACTTTTTGACTGCAATGGTCTTCCTTGCTGCCCACAAGCTTCCCATAGTCCTGGTGAGCGGGGACCACCCTCTAGCTGCCCTGAGGAGGGTTCTCACTGTGGCGGCTTCCCTGGATTCAGCGCACAGGCGCCAGGTCCTCAGGCTACAGCGGTTGCAGCTCGTGGCCCAGTTGTGGCGCACGGGCAGCAGCTGGAATCTTCCCCCCGCAGGGATCCAGCCCATGTCCCCCACAGTGGCAGGTGGATTCTTAACCGGTAGACCACCAGGGAAGTGCATATTCATTTTCTTTATTCTTTCCTCATACAGGATATTACAGAATACTGAGTCGAGTTCCTTGTGCTATAGAGTAGATTCCTACTAGTCACCTATGTTATGTATGGTAGTGTGTACGTGTTGACCCAAATCCCTTAATTTATCCCTCCACCTCCCCATATCCCCTTGGATAACCACAAATTTGTTTTCTACATCTCTGACTCTGTTTCTGTTTTGCAAATAAGATCATTTGTACAATTTTTTTCCATTCCACGTATAAGCCATATCATGTTTATGTTTCAGTGTCTCAGTTACTTGACACAGTGTGATCAACTCCGGATCCTGCAAAGGGCATTTTTCATTCTTTCCTATGGCTGAGTAATTGTCCACGGCATATGTGTAGCGCAGCTTCAGTATCCACTCATCTGCGGATGGACATTTTGGTTGCGTCCGTGCCTTTGCCATTGTAAACAGTGCCACAGTGTAAACAGTTCCCTTGGTGTAAACGCTGGGGTGCCTGTGTCCTTTAGAAGGGTGGTTTTGGCCGGAATAGGCCCTGAAGTGGGATTTCAGGATCTTCTACTGCCTTGGTTCTTCATTTTGAAAAAAACCTGGATACAGTTCTCCGTAGTGTCTGTTAGTGATTTCCATCCCCAGCAGCAGTGTAGGAGGCTTCCCTTTTGCCCACACCGTCTCCAACATTTACTGTTTGTTGATTCGGTGAGGACTGGTGCCAGATGATGGCTTGTTAGAGTTTTGGTTTGCATTTTGTGAAGAATTAGGGAGGCTGAGGCTCTTTCCAGGTCTATGTTTTTTGCTTTTTGTAAGTGTGAGCCAAATTTGCCTTTTGAAGTTGGCCCTGAAAGTCGGCCCTGTTTTAAATTCTTTTTCTATTACTTACAGCAAAATACATCTTGGGGGGTGGGGTCATTTCGCAGGCCTCCTGCAGAAAATGGGCCCATTAGCCCCGGTTTTAAAGCTGTGGTTCCAGTTTACAGCCATAAGGTAGCAGCAGTTCCTTATACTCCACTCAGGGTCCAGGGGCAAAAAGACCCTCAGCAAAAGGCATGTACCTGGGTTGTAAATGAATTGCAAACTGCCAGAGCCAATACCCAAGGCCTCTAGTGTCATTACTTCTTGCCCCTTCCTCTTTGTCCCCAGACATATCCTGCTGCTGCTGCTGCTAACTCTCTTCAGTCATGTCTGACTCTGCTGTGCTGAGGCAGCTGCCCCATCAGCTGTCAGGAGGGACACTAGGGAGGAGACTGGAAGCGAGAAACCTGCCGCCAGCAGGTGTGGAGACAGGAAGACTATTGAAAGTTCTTCCAGCCCAGAGCATCCAACATGTTTTGGGTGCCAATGGCTTGGTGTAGCTGTAGGAGGGCCCACCTGGATATGAAACTCGTGGTCCCATCAGGAGAGGACTGGGCACTCAGGCTCCAAGGGGGTCCATCTTCTGGCACGTCCTCTCCAGATCCCCCAGCCCAGCCAGAGCCCAGCCGTGGAGGTGACACCAGTCCAGGTCACTGAACCCGAGGTCTGAGTCCAGGTGTAGCCTTTCATGTAACTTTTATTTTCTGTTGGGTAGAGCGGATTCACACTGTTGTGTTTGTTGGGGTGTGCTGCAGGTTGACTCAGTTCTACATGCACACGCATCTGTTCTTTTTTGGATTCTCTTCCCCAGAGCTTATGACAGAGTGTTGGTAGAATTCCTTGTTCTATCCCATACATCCGTGTTCAGAATGCTATCGATCTGTATATTTAGAAGCGTGTATGGTTTATTCCCAAATTCTACCTTATCTCTTTCCCTGCCTTCACCCCTCCCCTAACTCCTTCTTTTCCTTTCGTAACTCTTGAGTTTGTTTTCTAAGGCTGTG
Source organism: Bubalus bubalis (assembly GCF_019923935.1). Lineage (NCBI taxonomy): Eukaryota > Metazoa > Chordata > Mammalia > Artiodactyla > Bovidae > Bubalus > Bubalus bubalis. The sequence continues at coordinate 2,252,965 of NC_059174.1, read as the reverse complement.
AGTCTGTTTCTGTTTGGTAAATCCTTTCACGTGTATCCATTTTTAGATTACACCTGTAAATGATATCATAAGCTATTTGTCTTTCTCTGAGTTTGATCATCTCCAGGTCTATCCATATTGCTGCAAATGGCATGAATTCATTCCTTTTTTATGGCTGAGTAATAGTCCATTGCATACATGTAGCATACCCCCAGTATCTGTTCATCTCTGGAGGGAAGTTTTGATTGCTTCTGTGCTTTGTCTGTTGTAAATAGTGCCGCAGTGAATCATGGGATTCTCGTGTCTTTCTGAAGGATGGTTTGCCTGAGTATAGGCCTTGAGTGGGATTGCAGAATCTTATGCTAGCTTTGTATCTAGTTCCAAAAGGAGCTTCATGATCTGCATCGTGGCTGTTAGCAGTTTCCATTCCCAGCAATAGCATTGGAAGCTTCCCTTTTCACCACACTATCTCCAAGATTTAGTTTGTGGATTTGATGAGGACGGTAAGCAGATGATAGCTCGTTTTAGTTGTGGTTTGCATTTCTCTACATATTATAGAGGCAGAGGTCTTTTCAGGTACAGATTTTGTGTGTGTGTGTGTGTGTGTGTTTTTTGTAAGTGTGAGCCAAATTTGCCTTTTGAAACTGGCCCCGAATGTCTGGCTTGCTTGGAATTCTTTTGCGATTACCTACTGTAGGCTATTTCTCCAAGGCAGGGGTCATTTAGAGCCCCACAGACCTACTGCATAAAACGGGATAAAATGTGCCCATCCCTGTGCTGTGCTCAGTCCTCTCTGATTTTTGCCGCCCCAGGGACTGTAGCCCAGCAGGCTCCTCTGTCCATGGAGTTTCCCAGGCAAGAATACTGGAGTGGGTAGCCATTTCCTTCTCCAGAGAATCTTCCTGACTCAGGGATAGAGCCCACATCTCTTGCGTCTCCTACATTGGCAGGAGGGTTCTTTACCATTAGCGCCACCTGGGACATCTTAGCAAAAGGCATTTTCCTGGGTTGTAAACTAGAGGGCAAAGGGCTAAAACAAACACCCAAGGTGATTACTTTTTGCCCCTTACTTCTAGCCCTCCAACTAGGGCTAGAACCCCTAACTGCTATGCTGAGGCAGCTGTCCCATGTAGCTGTCAGAAGGGACTCCAGGGAAGGAAGCTAGAAGTGGGAACCCCATCACCAGCAGAGGAGGAGACAGGATGACTGTTGAAAGCTCTTCCAGACCAGAGCATCCAACATTTTTCAAGTTTAAAAGATGGGTGTAGCTATAGGAGGGCCCACCTGGATGCGAAACTTGTGGTCCCATTAAGAGGGGACCAGGCACTCCAGATCCAACGTGGGGGGTCATTAGCTGGCATAGCCTCTCCAGCTCTCCTAAAGTCCAGTCTCAGGAAGCAAGCCTGCTCAGGCCTCAGAGAGGTGGCTTCCACCGAGGTCACCCGAGGGGAATGGTGTAGCTATTTGTCTTCGTGTAATCCTTTTGTGTAATTTTTATGTTCTCTTACAGTAGCATTGATTTACAGTGTTGTGTTTGCCTGAAGTGTGCAGCAAGTTGGTTCAGGTCTGCGTATATATGTATCTGTCCTTTTTCAGATTCTCTTCCCATAGAATTGTGACATAGTGTTGGGTAGCGCTCCTCATTCTATCCCATACTTCCTAGTTCAGTATACTTTGTTTCTGTCTATGTATTTGAAAGAGTGTCTGGTTTATTCCCAACATCCTACCTTATCTCTGCCCCTGCCCCTGCCCCTCCCCTGGCTCCATCTTTCCCTTTGGTAACTCCTGAGTTTGTATTCCAAGTCTGTGCATCTGTTTCTCTTTGGTAAATTCATTCATGCGTGTCCATTTTTGGATTCCTCCTATAAGTGATATCCTATGGTATTTGTCTTTCTCTGACTTAGTTGGATCATCTCCAGATCCATCCATATTGCTGTAGATGGCATGATCTCACTGCACAGGTGCAGGAGGGCCTAGAGGAGCTATCCCACGTTGAAGGTTAGGAAGGGCGGTGGTGAGGAGATACCCCTCGTCCAAGGTAAGGAGCAAGGGCTGCGCTTTGTTGGAGCAGCTGTGAAGAGATACCCCACGCCGAAGGTAAGAGAAACCCAAGTAAGACGGTAGGTGTTGCAAGAGGGCATCAGAGGGCAGACACACTGAAACCATACTCACAGAAAACTAGTCAATCTAATCACACTAGGACCACAGCCTTCTCTAACTCAGTGAAACTAAGCCATGCCTGTAGGGCAACCCAAGATGGGTGGGTCATGGTGGAGAGATCTGACAGAATGTGGTCCACTGGAGAAGAGAATGGCAAACCACTTCAGTATTCTTGCCTTGAGAACCCCATGAACAGGATGCAAAGGCAAAATGATAGGCTACTGAAAGAGAAACTCCCCAGGTCAGTAGGTGCCCAATATGCTACTGGAGATCAGTGGAGAAATAACTCCAGAAAGAATGAAGGGATGGAGCCAAAGCAAAAAGAATACCCAGCTGTGGATGTGACTGGTGATAGAAGCAAGGTCCCATGCTATAAAGAGCAATATTGCATAGGAACCTGGAATGTCAGGTCCATGAATCAAGGCAAATTGGAAGTGGTCAAACAGGAGATGGCGAGAGTGAATGTAGACATTCTAGGAATCAGCGAACTGAAATGAACTGGAATGGATGAATTTAACTCAGATGACCATTATATCTACTACTGCGGGCAGGAATCCCTCAGAAGAAACGGAGTAGCCATCATGGTCAACAAAAGAGTCCGAAATGCAGTACTTGGATGCAATCTCAAAAACGACAGAATGATCTCTGTTCGTTTCCAAGGCAAACCATTCAATATCACAGTAATCCAAGTCTATGCCCCAACCAGTAACACTGAAGAAGCTGAAGTTGAATGGTTCTATGAAGACCTACAAGACCTTTTAGAACTAACACCCAAAAAAGATGTCCTTTTCATTATAGGGGACTGGAATGCAAAAGTAGGAAGTCAAGAAACACCTGGAGTAACAGGCAAATTTGGCCTTGGAATACAGAATGAAGCAGGGCAAAGACTAATAGAGTTTTGCCAAGAAAATGCACTGGTCATAACAAACACCCTCTTCCAACAACACAAGAGAAGACTCTATACATGGACATCACCAGATGGTCAACACTGAAATCAGATTGATTATATTCTTTGCAGCCAAAGATGGAGAAGCTCTATACAGTCAGCAAAAACAAGACCAGGAGCTGCCTGTGGCTCAGACCATGAACTCCTTATTGCCAAATTCAGACTTAAATTGAAGAAAGTAGGGAAAACCACTAGACCATTCAGGTATGACCTAAATCAAATCCCTTATGATTATACAGTGGAAGTGAGAAATAGATTTAAGGGCCTAGATCTGATAGATAGAGTGCCTGATGAACTATGGAATGAGGTTCATGACATTGTACAGGAGACAGGGATCAAGACCATCCCCATGGAAAATAAATGCAAAAAAGCAAACTGGCTGTCTGGGGAGGCCTTACAAATAGCTGTGAAAAGAAGAGAAGAAAAAGCAAAGGAGAAAAGGAAAGATATAAACATCTGAATGCAGAGTTCCAAAGAATAGCAAGAAGAGATAAGAAAGACTTCTTCAGCGATCAATGCAAAGAAATAGAGGACAACAACAGAATGGGAAAGACTAGAGATCTCTTCAAGAAAATCAGAGATACCAAAGGAATATTTCATGCAAAGATGGGCTCGATAAAGGACAGAAATGGTATGGACCTAGCAGAAGCAGAAGATATTAAGAAGAGGTGGCAAGAATACACAGAAGAACTGTACAAAAAAGATCTTCACAACCCAGATAATCATGATGGTGTGATCACTGACCTAGAGCCAGACATCCTGGAATGTGAAGTCAAGTGGGCCTTAGAAAGCATCACTACGAACAAAGCTAGTGGAGGTGATGGAATTCCAGTTGAGCTATTCCAAATCCTGAAAGATGATGCTGTGAAAGTGCTGCACTCAATATGCCAGCAAATTTGGAAAACTCAGCAGTGGCCACAAGACTGGAAAAGGTCAGTTTTCATTCCAATCCCAAAGAAAGGCAATGTCAAAGAATGCTCAATCTACTACACAGTTGCACTCATCTCACACGCTAGTAAAGTAATGCTCAAAATTCTCCAAGCCAGGCTTCAGCAATATGTGAACCGTGAACTTCCTGATGTTCAAGCTGGTTTTAGAAAAGGAAGAAGAACCAGAGATCAAATTGCCAACATCCGCTGGATCATGGAAAAAGCAAGAGAGTTCCAGAAAAACATCTATTTCTGCTTTATTGACTATGCCAAAGCCTTTGACTGTGTGGATCACAATCAACTGTGGAAAATTCTGAAAGAGATGGGAATACCAGACCACCTGACCTGCCTCTTGAGAAATTTGTATGCAGGTCAGGAAGCAACAGTTAGAACTGGACATGGAACAACAGACTGGTTCCAAACAGGAAAAGGAGTTCGTCAAGGCTGTATATTGTCACCCTGCTTATTTAACTTATATGCAGAGTACATCATGAGAAACGCTGGACTGGAAGAAACACAAGCTGGAATCAAGATTGCCGGGAGAAATATCAGTAACCTCAGATGTGCAGATGACACTACCCTTATGGCAGAAAATGAAGAGGAACTAAAAAGCCTCTTGATGAAGGTGAAAGAGAAGAGTAAAAAGTTGGCTTAAAGCTCAACATTCTGAAAACTAAGATCATGGCATCCGGTCCCATCATTTCATGGGAAATAGATGGGGAAACAGTGGGAAACAGTGTCGGACTTTATTTTTCTGGGCTCCAAAGTCACTATAGATGGTGACTGCAGCCATGAAATTAAAAGACGCTTACTCCTTGGAAGGAAAGTTATGACCAACCTAGATAGCATATTCAAAAGCAGAGACATTACTTTGCCAACAAAGGTCCGTCTAGTCAACGCTATGGTTTTTCCTGTGGTCATGTATGGATGTGAGAGTTGGACTGTGAAGAAGGCTGAGCGCCGAAGAATGGACGCTTTTGAACTGTGGTGTTGGAGAAGACTCTTGAGAGTCCCTTGGACTGCAAGGAGATCCAACCAGTCCATTCTGAAGGAGATCAGCCCTGGGATTTCTTTGGAAGGAATGATGCTAAAGCTGAAATTCCAGTACTTTGTCCACCTCATGCGAAGAGTTGACTCATTGGAAAAGACTCTGATGCTGGGAGGGATTGGGGGCAGGAGGAGAAGGGGATGACAGAGGATGAGATGGCTGGATGGCATCACTGACTCGATGTACGTGAGTCTGAGTGAACTCTGGGAGTTGGTGATGGACAGGGAGGCCTGGGGTGCTGTGATTCATGGGGTCACAAAGAGTTGGACATGACTGAGTGACTGATCTGAACTTGGCATATCTGTAGCCCATCTCTGTGTCCATTCGTCTGTGGATGGACATTTTGGTTCCTTCCACTCCGTGGCTATTGTAAATACTTCCGCAGTGCACGCTGGGGTGCACGTGTCTTTCTGAAGGATAGTTTTGCCCAATTTAGGCCCTGGAGTGGGATTGAGGGTCTTAGGCTAGCTTTGTCTGTGGTTGTGAAAGGAGCTGCATGAATATCTGCTCTGTGGCTGCCAGCAGTTTCCATTCCCAGCAGCAGCATAGGAGGGTTCCCTTTTCTCCACGCTGTCTCCTAAATTTCTCCTGAGAACTTGGTGAGGATAGTTGGTTATAGTTGTGGTATGCATTTCTCTAAGAATTCGGGTCTTTTCAGGTCCCGATTTTGTGTTTGTTGGTAAGTAGGAGCCAAATTGGAGAAGGCAGTGGCACCCCACTCCAGTACTTTTGCCTAGAAAATCCCATGGACGGAGGAGCCTGGTGGGCTGCAGTCCATGGGGTCGCGAAGAGTCGGACACGACTGAGCAACTTCACTTTCCCTTTTCACTTTCATGCACTGGAGAAGGAAATGGCAACCCACTCCAGTGTTCTTGCCTGGAGAATCCCAGGGACGGGGAAGCCTGGTGGGCTGCCGTCTATGGGGTCGCACAGAGTCGGACACGACTGAAGCGACGTAGCAGCAGCAGCTGCAGGAGCCAAATTAGCGTTTTGAAATGGGCTCTGAAAGCCAGGCCTGTTTGGAATTCTTTTTCTGTCACCTGCTGCAGGATGTTTTTCGGGAGCGGCGGTCAACTAGAGCCCCACAGCCCCACAGGCTTCCTGAGGCGAGTATGCCCGAAGACCTGATTTTAAACCTGCTGTTCCAGTTAATGGCCACAAGGCGGCATCACTTCCTCATGCCTCTATCGGGGGAACCAAGGCAACCAGAGCCTTAGCCAAAGGCATGTTCCCGGGTGGTGAATCGGAGAGCAGAGTGCCAGAACACACATCCATGGTCTCGACTGTCATCACTTCCTGCCCCTTACTCCTAGCCCCCCGGTAATATCTGAACCCCCAAATACGTGCTGTGCTGAGGCAGCTGTCCCACGTAGTTATCAGGAGCGATTCTAAGGAAGGACACTGGAAGTGGGAACCCCACCACCAGCAGAGGTGGAATCAAGGACTGTTGAAAGCTCTTCCAGCCCAGAGCATCCACCAGCTTTTGGGTGTAAAAGGCTTAGTGCAGCTGTAGAAGGCCCCACTGGATGTGAAGCTTGTGGTGCCATCCAGAGGGGACCAGGCACTCCAGATCCAAGGGGACGGTGGTTATTGGCTGGCATGTCCTCCCCAGCTCCCCCAGCTCAACCCAAGTTCAGCCTTGGGTACCCAGCCTGGTCAGGCTCCAGGGAAGTGACTCCTGCCCAGTCACGGAACTGGAGGGGAATAAAGTAACCGTTTGTTTTCGGTTTTATCCTTTCATATAATTTTTACTTTCTATTGGGGTAGAGCTGATTTACACTAGTGTGTTTGTTTGAGGTGTACATCAAGTTGATTCAGTTCTAGACATAGGTGTATCTGTTCTTTCCTGGATTCTCTTCCTATAGAACTCACGACGGTGTTGGTGGAGCTGCTGGTTCTGTCCCACACATCCTTGTTCAGTATGCTTCGTTTCTATCTACCTACCTGTGTATTAGAAGCATGTGTGGTTTATTCCCAACGTTCTACCTTATCGTTATCTCTGCCTTCACCCTTCCCCCAGCCCCTTCTTTTCCTTTGGTAACTCTAAGTTTATTTTTTTAAGTCTGTGAGTTTGTTTCTGTTTGGTAAATTTGTTCATGTGTATCCAATTTAGATTACACCTGTAAGTGATATCATAAGCTATTTGTCTTTCTCTGACTTAGTTTGATCATCTCCAGGTCTATCCATATTGCAAATGGCATGTTTCCATTCCTTTTCTATGGTTGAATAATACTCCATTGCATATATGTAGCATACCTTCAGTATCCATTCAACTGTGGATGGAAGTTGTGATCGCTTCTGTGCTTTGTCTATTGTAAATAGTGCTGCAGTGAATCATGGGATTCTTGTGTCGTTTCGAAGGATGGTCTGCCCGAGCATAGGCCCTGCGTGGGACTGCAGAATCTTATACCAGCTTTGTTCTTCGTTTGAAAGGAGCTGCATGATGTTCTGCACCGTGGCTGTTAGCAGTTCCCATTCCCAGCAATAGCATTGGAGGCTTCCGTTTTCACCACAGCCTCTCCAAGATTTGTGGTCTGTGGATTGGTTGTGGTTGTGGTTTGCACGTCTCTATGTATTATGGAGGCAGAGGTCATTTCGGTTCCGGGTTTTGTGCTTTTTTGTTATGTATGAGGCAAATTTGCCCTTTGAAAATAGTCTGGAAAGTTGGCCCTATTCACAGTTCTTTTTTGATTACCTTCTGTTGTATACTTCTCGGGGAGCAGGGATCATTTAGAGCCCCACGGGCCTGTTGAACAAAATGTGCCCATCCCTGTGCTGTGCTCAGTCATGTCTGATCTTTGCCACCCGGTGGACTGTAGCCCGCCAGGTTCCTCTGTCCATGGGATTTCCCAGGCAAGGATACTGGAGTGGGCTGCCATTTCCTTCTCCAGAGGATCTTCCCGACCCAGGGATCGAACCTGCGTCTCTTGTGTCTCCTGCATTGGCAGACCCGTCTACCATTTGTGCCACCTGAAAGTGAAAATTGCTCAGTCAGGTCTGATTCTTTGTGACCCCATGGACTGTATACAGTCCATGGAATTCTCCAGGACAGAATCCTGGAGTGGGTAGCCTTTCCCTTCTCCAAGGGATCTTCCCAACCCAGGGATCGAACCTAGGTCTCCCGCATGGCAGGTGGATTCATTACCAGCTGAGCCACCAGTTCAGTTCAGTTCAGTTCAGTTACTCAGTAGTGTCCGACTCTTTGCAACCCCATGAATCGCAGCACGCCAGGCCTCCCTGTCCATCACCAACTCCAGGAGTTCACTCAAACTCACGTCCACCGAGTCGGTGATGCCATCCAGCCATCTCATCCTCTGTCGTCCCCTTCTCCTCCTGCCCCCAATCCCTCCCAGCATCAGAGTCTTTTCCAATGAGTCAACTCTTTACATGAGGTGGCCAAAGTACTGGAGTTTCAGTTTTAGCATCACTCCTTCCAAAGAAATCCCAGGGCTGATCTCCTTCAGAATGGACTGGTTGGATCTCCTTGCAGTCCAAGGGACTCTCAAGAGTCTTCTCCAACACCACAGTTCAAAAGCATCAATTCTTCGGTGCTCAGCTTTCTTCACAGTCCAACTCTCACATCCATACATGACCACTGGAAAAACCATAGCCTTCTCTAGATGGACCTTGTTGGCAAAGTAATGTCTCTGCTTTTGAGTATGCTATCTAGGGAAGCCCCCAATTGTGACCATGCTGCTGCTAAGTCACTTCAGTCGTGTCCGACTCTGTGCGACCCCACAGACGGCAGCCCACCAGGCTCCCCCGTCCCTGGGATTCTCCAGGCAAGAATACTAGAGTGGGTTGCCATTTCCTTCTCCAATGCATGAAAGTGAAAAGTGAAAGTGAAGTCGCTCAGTTGTGTCCAACTCTTAGCGACCTCATGGACTGCAGCCTACCAGGCTCCTCCGTCCATGGGATTTTCCAGGCAAGAGCACTGGAGTGGGGTGCCATTGCCTTCTCCGAAATGTGACCCTGAGCCCCAGCTTTAATGTTGTTGTTCCAGACATCAGCCACGAGGTGGCAGCACTTCCTCACACCCGCTCGGGGAACAGGGCAAGCCGAGCCTTAGTACCAGGCGTGTTCCTGGGCTGTAAACTAGAGCACAGCGCCAGAGCAAACACCCAGGGCCTCGAGTGTCATCACTTCTTGCCCCTTACTCTTCACCCCCAGTCATATCCGAATCCCCCGCCCAGTGCTGCTCTGAGGCAGCTGCCCCGGTAGCTGTCGGAGGGACCCTAGGGAAGGAGGCTGGAAATGGAAGCCCTGCCACCAGCAGATGAGGAGACCGCATGGCTGCTGAAACATCTTCCAGCGCAGAGCATCGAATACTTTTTGAGCAAAAGGCCTGGTGTGGGTGTAGGAGGGCCTGCCTGGGTGTGAATCTGTGGTCCCACCCAGAATGGACCAGGCGCCTCAGATCCGGGGGGTGGGGGGCTCATTTACTGGCACCGCAGCCCCTCAAGCTGACTGAAGCCCAGCTTGGGGAAGCAAGCCTGCCCAGACCCCAGGGCGCTGAGTCCAGCCCTGGGCATCAAAACCAAGGGGAGTAGCCATTTGTCTTCGGCTTTATTCTTTCATGTAACTTTTATTTTCTGTTGGGGAGGGCTGATTTACAATGTTTAGTTTGTTTGAGGCGCACAGCAAGTTGATTCAGTTCTACACATACGTGTGTCTGTTCTTCGGATTCTCTTCCTATAGAGCTTGTGACTGAGTGTTGGGCAGAGTTCCTTGTTCTACCCTGTACATCCCTGTTCAATGTGCTTTGTTTGTATCTGTGTATTTAGAAGTGTCTGCGGTTTATTCCCAACATCCTACGTTACCGCTATTCCCACCCCTGCCCTTCCCCTGCCTCCTTCTCTTCCTTTGGTGACTATGAGTTTGTCATCAAAGTCAGGGAGTCTGCATCTGCCTGGTAAATTTGCTCCTGTGCATCATTTTCAGATTCCACCTTTAAGTGCTATTTGTCTTTCTCTGACTTAGTTTCATCATTTCCAGGTCCATCCGCATGGCTGCAAACGACATGATTCCATTCTTTTAATGGCTGAGTAGTAGCCCATTGCAGACCTGTGGCACACCTCCAGTACCTTTTCATCTGCAGATGGGCGTTTCGGTCGCTTCCATGCCTTGGCTGCAGTAACTAGTGCTGCGGTGGCGGTTGAGGCGCACGTGTCTTTTTGAAGAATGGTTTTGTCCAAATATAAGCCCTGGAGTGGGATTTCAGGATGAGACGCTTGCTTTGTTCTTCCTTCTGAAAGTGGCTACGAGATGTTCTGCATTGTGGGTGTTAGCAGTTTCCATCCCCAGCGGCCGCGTAGGAGGGTTCCCTTTCCCCACACTGACTCTAGCATTTACAGTTTGTTGATTTGCTGAGGGCTAGTGCCCATTGATAGCTCATTATAGTGGTTTGCATTGCGGTTTGCATTTGTATATTATGGTTTGCATTTCTCTAAGAATGAGGGAGGCTGGGGCTCTTTTCAGGTCCAGGTTTCTGTTTTGTCCTGTGTGAGCCAAAATTGCCTTTTGAAATTGGCCCTGAAAGTCAGCCCCGTTTGGAATTCTTTTCCTGTTACCTACTGCAAGCTATTTCTCGGGGGGTGGGGGGAGGGGAGGTGGAGTGGCCAGGATGGGTGGGGGAGTGGGGAGGGGTGGGGGTGGGCTGGCAGCATTTGGTCTCTTCGGGCCTCCCCAAGAAAATGTACTCATTAACTCTGGTGTTACAGTTGTTGCTCCGATGAACAGCCAAAAGAAGGCAGCACTTCCCTATGCCCCACTCCTGAACTGGGCGAGCAGAGCCTCAGTAAAAGGCACGCTCCTGGGTTGTCAACTAGAGAGCAGGGGGCCAGAACAAACACCCAGGGCCTTGAGCATCACTACATGTTGCCCCTTATTCTTCCTTCCACAGACATAACCCACACGCTGAGTGCTGTGCTGAGGCAGCTGCCTTAGAGCAGCTCTGAGGGAGAGGCTGAAGAGGAAACCTCACCGCCGGCGGACGTGGAGACTACTGACACTAATTTCTGTGTTGCTAGAAATTGCGTGGTTTATTCTTTGTTATGGCTGACTCATGGTCCATTGCATACACGTAGTACATTTAGTATCCATTCACCTGTGGATGGGCATTGTGTTTGCTTCCCTGTCTTTGCTACTGTAAATAGCGCTGCAGTGAAGGTTGGGGTGTGCGTGTCGTTCTGAGGATGCTTTGCTTGGGTGTAGTCTTCAGCGTGGGACTGCAGGGTTTTATGCTAGCTCTGTTTGTCATTTTCAAAAGAACCTGAATGATGTTCTCCGCAGTGGCTGTTAGCAACATCCATTCCCAGCAGCAGCGTAGGAAGCTTTCCTTTTTTCCACACCTATTCCAGCATTTATTGTTGGTAGATCTGGTTATGACTGGTATCTGGAAATGATCGTTATCGTTTTGATTTCCATTTCACTAAGAACCAGGGAGGCTGAAGTTATTTTCAGGTACTTAAAGAATAATTTTTTTTAAGTGTGAGCTAAATTTGCCTCTTAAAATTGAGTTTTGAAAGTAGGCTCTGTTTGGATTTCTTTTTTTATTTCCTGAAGCTGGATTTTTCTTGCTGGTGGAGGTCATTTAAAAGCCACAGTTCAGTTCAGTTGCTCAGTCATGTCCGACTCTTTGCGACCCCATGGACTGCAGCACACCAGGCCTCCCTGTCCATCACCAACTCCTGTAGTTCACCCAAACCCATGTCCACTGAGTCGGTGATTCCATCCAACCATCTCATCCTCTGTTGTCCCCTTTCCCTCCTGCCCTCAATCTTTCCCAGAATCGGGGTCTTTTCAAATGAGTCAGCTCTTCGCATCAGGTGGCCAAAGTTAGAAGCCACGGGCCTCCTGTAAAACGTGCCCATGCTGCTGCTGCTGCTAAGTCGCTTCTGTAGTGTCCGACTCTGTGCGACCCCATAGATGGCAGCCCACCAGGCCCCGCCATCCCTGGGATTCTCCAGGCAAGAACACTGGAGTGGGTTGCCATTTCCTTCTCCAATGCATGAAAGTTAAAAGTGAAAGTGAAGTCGCTCAGTTGTGTCCGACTCCTAGCGACCCATGGACTGCAGCCTACCAGGCTCCTCCGTCCATGGGATTTTCCAGGCACGAGTACTGGAGTTAGGTGCCATTGAAGTTGTTGTTCCAGACAAGGGCCACAAGGCGGCAGCACTTCCTCTTGTCTTACTTGGTTAATGGGGACACCAAACCTTGGCAGTGGTCATGTTCCTGGGTTGTAGAGAGACACCTAAGGCTTCAGGTGTCATTACTTCTTGCCCCATCCTTCCCCCACCCCTCAGACATATCCCTACCCCCTCCAAAGTGCTGCACTGAGGCAGCTGTCCCAAGTGGGTACGATGGGGGACCCTGAGGAAGGAGGCTGAAGTGGGGACCCCACCACCAGCAGAGGTGCAGGTAGGGTAACTGCGGAAAGCTCTTTTTGGCCGCAGCGTCCACCGTTTTTGGGTGCAGGGGGGTTGACTTAGCAATAGGAGGACCTGCTTGGGAGGAAGCTCTGGTCCCATCTGGGGGGACCCGGGACCCAGGATCCAAGGTGGGGCTCGTGTGCTGGCCCACTCTCCCCAGCTCCTACTGATGGGCCGAAGCCCAGCCTTGGGCACCAGCCCTGCTCAGGCCCCAGGGGTGTGACGCCAGCCTGGGTCTCCAACGCCAAGGGGAATAATGTAGGCATCTGTTTCTGTTTTTATCTTTTCATGTAATTTGTACTGTGTACTGGAGTAGAGTGTGTTTACAGCATTGTTTGTTTAGGTGTACTGCAGGGGGATTCAGTTACACATACACACGTGTCTGCTGTTTGCTGAACAGTGTTCTCATATAGTTTATGACATAGTGTTAGGTAGAGTTCCTTGTTCTATCCAGTAGGTCCTTTTTCAGTATTCTGTTTATCGATCTGTCCTATCTAAAACGGTATATGGCTTAATCCCAGCATCCTAAACTATGCAGTCCCTTGCATATGTAGTCCATCTTCAGGGTCCATTCACCTGTGGATGGAAATTTGTGTTTCTTCTATGCCATGGCAATTGTAAATAGTGCCACAGTGCATGCTGGGGTGCACATGTCTTTCTGAAGGATGGTTTTGCCCCATATAGGCTCTGGAGTGGGACTGAGGGTCTTATGCTAGCTTTGTTTCTGAAAGGAGCTGCATGATGTTCTGCACTGTGGCTGTTAGCGGTTTCCACCCCCAGCCGCAGCGCAGGAGGGCTCCCTTTCTCCAACCGGCTCCAGCGCTCATTGTCTGTGGATTTGGTGAGGACTGTTACCAGACGACAGCTGGTGATAGTGATGGTTTGCATTTCTCTGTCTTAGGGAGGCAGAGGTCTTTTCAGTTTCAGATTTTGTATTTTTTTTCTAAGTGTGAGCCAGATTTGCCTTTTGAAATTGGCCCTGAAAGTCAGCCCCATTTGGAATTCTTTCTGTATTACCTACCTCAGAGTAATTCTTGGGGGTGCTGGCGGCATTTAGAGCATCGCAGGTCGGTCTCCTGAGGAAAAGGTGCCCTTATGCAGCTATTTAAAGTCGTTGTTCCAGTTAACGGCCACAAGGTGGCAGCACGTGCCCACGCCTCTCGCTGGGACAGCCTGAGCCTTCGCGAAAGGCCTGCTCCTGGGCCTGTTCCTGGGCAGTAAACTAGAGGACAAAGTGCCACAACAGACACTCAAGGCCGCGAGCCTCACTGATTCTCGCCCCTTATTCTTCCCCCCAGTCATATCCCAGACTGCCAGTGAGTGCTGTCCTGAGGCACCTGTCCCACATAGCTCTGGGGAGTGACTTTAAGGAAGGAGGCTGAAGTGGGAACCCCCTGCCAGCAGAGGATGACTGTTGTATGCTCCTCCAGCCCAGGGCCTCTCCCACTTTTTGGGTGCAAAAGGCTGGGTGCAGCTATGGGAGGGCCTGCCTGGGTGTGAAGCCTGTGGTGCCGTCCAGAGGGGGCTAGGCACTCCGGAGCCAAGGCGGGGCTCCTTTGCTGGCACATCACCCCCAGCTCCCCAACCTGAAGTCCAGCCTCGGGAGCCAACCCTGCTCAGAGTCCAGAAGGTGACTCCAGCCCAGGCCACCGAACCCAAGGGGAAAAAGTAGCCATTTGTTTTCGGTCTGATCCTTTCACGTTATTTTTGTTTTCTATTGGGGTAGAGCTGATTTACAGTGCTGTTTGTTCAAGGTGACAGCAAATTGATTCCGGTCCACACATACATGTATCTGTCCTTTTTGAGGTTCTCTTCCCATGGAGCTTACGACAGATTGTTGGACTTATTATAGAATTCCTTGTTCTGTCCTGTACATATTTATTCAGGATGATCTATTTCTATTTATGTATTTAAAAGTGTGTAGAGTTTATTCCCAACATCCTAGGTTATCGTTGGCCACCTGATGCAAAGAACTGACTCATTTGAATAGACCCTGATGCTGGAAAAGATTGAGGGCAGGAGGAGAAGGGGACGACAGAGGATGAGATGGTTGGATGGCCTCACCGACTCGATGGACATGTGTTTGAGTAAGCTCTGGGAGTTGGTGATGTACAGGGAAGCCTGGTGTGCTGCAGTCCACGGGGTCCCAAAGAGTCGGACACGACTGAGCGACTGAACTGACTGACTGATGTGGGTTCCTTTCAAAATGACAAAACAGCTAGCTTAAGATACTGCGTTCCCACTCTGGGGCCCATATCTGGACAAAATCATCTTTCAAAAAGACACATGCACTCCACCATGGCCCTATTTACAATAGCCAAGGCATGGAAAGAATAAAAATGTCCATCCACAGGTTCAGTTCAATTCAGTTGCTCAGTCGTGTCTGACTCTTTGCTACCCCATGGACTGCAGCACGCCAGGCCTCACTGTCCATCACCAACTCCCATAGTTCATCCAAACCCATGTCCATTGAGTTGGTGATTCCATCCAACCATCTTATCCTCTGTTGTCCCCTTCCCCTCCTGCCCTCAATCTTTCCCAGAATCAGGGTCTTTTCAAATGAGTCAGCTCTTCGCATCAGATGGCCAAAGTATTGGAGTTTCAGCTTCAGAATCAGTCCTTCCAATGAATATTCAGGACTGATTTCCTTTAGGATTGATTGATTTGATTTCCTTGCAGTCCAAGGGACTCTGAAGAGTCTTCTCCAACACCACAGTTTAAAAGCAACAATTTTTTGGCATTCAGCTTTCTTCACAGTCCAACTCTCACACCCATACATGACCACTGGAAAAATTATAGCTTTGACTAGACAGACCTTTATTGGCAAAGTAATGTCTCTGCTTTTCAATATGCTATCTAGGTTGGTCATAACTTTCCTTCCAAGGAGCAAGTGTCTTTTAATTTCATGGCTGCAGTCACCATCTGCAGTGATTTTGGAGCCCAAGAAAATAAAGTCTATCACTGTTTCCACTGTTTCCCCATCTATTTGCCATGAAGTGATGGGACCAGATGCCATGATCTTTGTTTTCTGAATGTTGAGCTTTAAGCCAACTTTTTCACTCTCCACTTTCACTTTCATCAAGAGGCTCTTTAGTTCCTCTTCGCTTTCTGCCATAAGGGTGGTGTCATCTGCATATCTGAGGTTATTGATATTTCTCCTGGCAATCTTGATTCCAGCTTATGCTTCTTCCAGCCCAGCGTTTCTCATGGTATACTCTGCATATAAGTTAAATAAGCAGAGTGACAATCTACAGCCTTGACGATCTACTCCTTTCCCTATTTGGAACAGGTCTGTTGTTCCATGTCCAGTTCTGGTGCTTCCTGACCTGCATATAGGTTTCTCAAGAGGCAGGTCAGGAGGTCTGGTATTCCCATCTCTTTAAGAATTATCCAGAGTTTGTTGTGGTCCACATAATCAAAGGCTTTGGCATAGTCAATAAAGCAGAAGTAGATATTTTTCTAGAACTCTCTTGCTTTTTCCATGATCCAGCAGATCATGGCAATTTGATCTCTGGTTCCTCTGCCTTTTCTAAAACCAGCTTGAACATCTGGAAGTTCACAGTTCACATATTGCTGAAGCCTGGCTCGGAGAATTTTGAGCATGACTTTACTAGCGTGTGCGATGAGTGCAATTGTGCAGTAGTTTGAGCATTCTTTGGCATTGCCTTTCTTTGGGATTGGAATGAAAACTGACCATTTCCAGTCCTGTGGCCCCTGCTGAGTTTTCCAAATTTGCTGGCATATTGAGTGCAGCACTTTGACAGCATCATCTTTCAGGACTTGAAATAGCTCAACTGGAATTCCATCACCTCCACTGGGGTGTTCTCCACAGTGGCTGTTAGCAATAAAACATGAGCACCAGTTTTAAAGTTGTTGTTCTAGCCAACGGCCATAAGGTGGCAGCACTTCCTCATGTCCCAGTCGGTGAACTGGGGCTACCTGAGCCTTCGCAACGGTCACGTTCCCTGGTTGAAGAGTATAAAGTGCCGAAGAGATGCCCATTGTGTCGAGTGTCACTCCTTCTTGTCCCTTACTCTTCAGTCCTCAGACAGATGCCACTCACTTCCAGAGAGCTGTGCAGAGGCATCTGTCCCCGTTAGGTGTCAGGAGTGATTCTAAGGGAGGAGGCTGGAAGTGGGAACCCCACCACCAGCAGAGGTGAAAACAGGGTGATTGATGGAAGCTCTTACAGTCCTGAGCATCCGCTATTTACTGGGTGCAGTAGACGTGCTGCCGTCCCCAGAGGGCCTGACCGGGTGTGAAGCCTGTGGTCCTATCTGGAAGGGACCAGGCACCTCAGGTCCTGGGGGGCTCGTTTGCTGGCATGTAGTCTCCAGCTCCATCACCCGATTAAAGTCCCACTTTGGGAGGCAAGCCTGCTCAGGCCCCATGGATGGTTCCAAAGCACAAGGATAAATTAGGCGTTTGTGTTATCTTTCATGTAATTTTTATTTTCTAATAGAGTTGTTTTACCATGTATTTATTTGAGGTGCTCAGCAAGTTAATGCTATTATACATATACATGTATCTGGCTTTTTTTTTTTTTTTTTTTTGGATTCTGATCCCATCTAGCCTATGACAGAGAGTTGAATTGAGTTCCTTGTTTTTTCCCACACATCCTTATTCATGTGCTTGCTTTCTGTCTGTCAAATCTGGAAGTGTGTATGGGTCAATCCCAGCATCCTAAATTATCTCTGCCCACCCCACGCTTTCTCTTTCCCTTGGGTAACTCTGAGTTTGTTGTCTGAATCCCGGAGTCTGTGTCTGTCTGGTAAATTACTTCATGTGTATCCGTTTTTAGGCTCCGCCTCTAAGTGGGCTCCTATGCTCTTTGTGTTTCTCTGTCCTGCTTAGTGTGATCACCTTCAGGTCCGTCAGAGTGGCTGCAATTCGCATGGGTTCCTTCTCTCTTTGTGACTGATAGTCCATGGAATATACATGGCATGTCTTAGGAATCCATCCCTCTGGGGAAGGTCACTGTGGTTGTCCGTGCCTTGACTGTCTAAGTAGTGTGGTGTTGAACGTTCCGCTGCATGTGTTTTTTTGGAAGGATGGTTTACTCAGATATAGGACCTGGAGCAGGATTCAGGATCTTAAGCTCGCTCTGTTTTTTGTTTTGTGAGGACCTGCATACCGTTCTCCATAGTGACTTTTTAGAGATTTCCATTCCCAGCAGCAGTGTAGGGGGCCCCCTTTTCTCCATGGGTGTCTCCATGTATTGTCGTAGATTCGCTGACGACTGGTGCCGGGGACGCTGGTCGTACTTGTGGTTTGTATCTCTCCAGGATATCACCTGTGCGTTTGTATCTCTCCAGGATATCACCTGTGTGTTTGCATCTCTCCAGGATATCACCTGTGCTGCATTGTGGCCCCTTCTACACGCATGTCCCTCAGCTGCTTTCCTAGGTTGTGTGTGAACAAGTGTGGGCTGTCCCGATAACCCTGAGGTAAATCTGTCCAGGTATATCGTTGCATTTGCCCCGAGTAGGGGTTAGTCCACTTCAAGGCAAACAGATAGTGAGATGAGGGATGAACTGGGATTCAAGAGAAGGCATCCTTGAGGTCAAGCACAGTGACCCACTTGGCATCTCCAGGAATGTGGACTAATGCGCTGTAAGGATTGGCCATAGGGGGCATCTCGGGTCACCACCTCATTTACTGCTCTGAGCTTTTGTGTCATTTGACATTCCCCATTTGGCCGAACAGGCAGAACAAGGAGACTGACAGGGTACTACGAGGCCATGTTTTTAAGAATTTATCTGTGAGACGTTGTAAATCTTATTTTGCTTCCAACTTTATGCAGTCCTGTCTCTTGTTGGGATAAGCGACTCCTGGCTTAGGGCTAATTTTTACAGGTAGGACGCTTATAGCTTCCCCAGGGATTCCTTTGTCCCAAACTGCAGGTTCGCTGCATGTAGAGTATGGCTGGGAACAGGTCCTTGTCCTTCCAGCTGATTTGTCAGGAAAGTGGCTGCTGGGGCCTAACGTACTGTGGCTCCGAGGGAGCCGGGAAGGTGTCTCCCCAGTAGTGGGGCTGGACACCCCGACACAACCAGAAAGCCACTTGAGGTCAAACGCTGTTCCAGCCGAGTCGGTGAGTGAAAGTCGCTCAGTCGTGTCTGACTCTTTGCGACCCCATGGACTATACAGTCCATGGAATTCTCCAGTCCAGAATACTGGAGTGAGTAGCCTTTCCCTTCTCCAGGAGATCTTCCCAAGCCAGAGATCGAACCCAGGTCTCTTGCATTGCAGGTAAAGAATCAGCCTGCAATGCGGAAGACCTGGGTTCAATCCCTGGGTTGGGAAGATGGAGAAGGAAATGGCAACCCACTCCACTCCAGTAATCTTGCCTGGAAAATTCCATGGACGGAGGAGACTCATTCAAACTGAGAGGCTGAGTAAAGAGACGGGTGTGAGGCTTTCCATGGACCCCGCTCACAGTACAGCTTTTGGAGAAAAGTGGCCCAGCGTGAGAGGGCAGGACAGAGGAGGTGAGTCCTGCATCAACTGGAGAATTGATTTTCCTACCTGGCACATCACAGACCACCCGGGGCTCCCCGCTGGAGACAGACACCTGGCTGTGGGGGAGCCGCCGGAAGCCCTGGGCCCCGTCCGGTGTCGACGTGGCCATCTCGGGAGCAAGACCCCCGCGCCCTTCAGGACAGGGACAGCACCACTTGGAACGACCTGTCTGTCTGCAGGCCGGCAGGGGCTGAGGGCTCCTTCAGGCACTTCAGGGCCCGCGGGCCGGTGACTTGCATTTGAAGCATTTCCCGGCTGGTCTTACCTCCTGGCAGACGGTGAAACTTCCTTGCCCCTTGGGTTGTCCTGAGGTCACAAGGCATGGCTGAGAGCTATGACCATCAGTTCGCTTGAGCCCTGGCCTGTGTGTTTTCACACTGGGTTCTCTCTTCCTCCTCAGCTTGTTCTTGATTATTAATACCCCAACCGACATCTCTAGAAGTTGGGGCATCGGGGTTTGTGGGCCTCACTGTGAC
The DNA here is from genome assembly GCF_019923935.1 of Bubalus bubalis. Taxonomy (NCBI): domain Eukaryota; kingdom Metazoa; phylum Chordata; class Mammalia; order Artiodactyla; family Bovidae; genus Bubalus; species Bubalus bubalis. The sequence continues at coordinate 2,233,475 of NC_059174.1, read as the reverse complement.
TTCTGGAGACTGTGCCTAAAATGAGGAGCAGACTGGCTGATGAGGTGTCATGGACACCCAGCTGTATTGACTATCAGGAGTAGACGGATCAGTATTTGTGAATATTCTAAAAGCCTGCACAAGGCGTCCCTGAAAGAGGACTGAATTTTTTTTTCATCTTGGATCACGACTTTAACCTTTTCATAGTTAACTGGCTTCTGATATTCTTTCCCGATCCTTCTATACACAGAGTCATGAGCTTCCGGCTTCTGTTCCCTCCTGAGAGTTACAATTCCGCTGGGGCTCCTGATCTGGGACTCCGACTCCACCCATAACAAAATGCCTGGGTTGGTCCCTGGCAAGCTGGCCAGCATATGCCCCTGGCTGCTGCCCAGGTTCTCTGTTTTTCCTCAGGAGTACAGCAAATGGAGTGGACTATTAGGACATCCTTCCAAGTTCAGTCACAGGCCAGAGTTAGAGCCGGAAACCCTTCAGCAAACTTACTAGAGTCCTCAGAGAATCAGCCCAATCTTTGCGTTGGGCTAAATCGGTGCAAGAGAAGGGCACATGTACTCTGATTGCCTCTTTGCTATTTACCACGTCCCTAATAAGACTGGGAGCTGACTTAGATCATGAACTCCTTATTACCAAATTCAGACTTAAATTGAAGAAAGTGGGGAAAACCACTAGACCATCCAGGTATGACCTAAATCAAATCACTTATGATTATACAGTGGAAGTGAGAAATAGATTTAAGGGACTAGATCTGATAGACAGAGTGCCTGATGAACTATGGATGGAGGTTCGTGACATTGTACAGGAGACAGGGATCAAGACCATCCCCATGGAAAAGAAATGCAAAAAAGCAAAATGGCTGTCTGAGGAGGCCTTACAAATAGCTGTGGAAAGAAGAGAAGCGAAAAGCAAAGGAGAAAAGGAAAGATATAAGTATCTGAATGCAGAGTTCCAATGAATAACAAGGAGAGATAAGAAAGCCTTCCTCAGCGATCAATGCAAAGAAATAGAGGAAAACAACAGAATGGGAAAGACTAGAGATCTCTTCAAGAAAATTAGAGATACCCAGGGAACATTTCATGCAAAGATGGGCTCGATAAAGGACAGAAATGGTATGGACCTAACAGAAGCAGAAGATATTAAGAAGAGGTTGCAAGAATACACAGAAGAACTGTACAAAAAAGATCTTCATGACCCAGATAATCACGATGGTGTGATTACTGACCTAGAGCCAGACATCCTGGAATGTGAAGTCAAGTGGGCCTTAGAAAGCATCACTACGAACAAAGCTAGTGGAGGTGATGGAATTCCAGTTGAGCTATTCCAAATCCTGAAAGATGATGCTGTGAAAGTGCTGCACTCAATATGCCAGCACATTTGGAAAACTCAGCAGTGGCCACAGGACTGGAAAAGGTCAGTTTTCATTCCAATCCCAAAGAAAGGCAATGTCAAAGAATGCTCAAACTACTGCAAATTAGCTCACACACTAGCAAGGTAATGCTCAAAATTCTCCAAGCCAGGCTTCAACAATACATGAACCATGAACTTCCAGATGTTCAAGCTGGTTTTAGAAAAGGCAGAGGAACCAGAGATCAAATTGCCAACATCCGCTGGATCATCGAAAAAGCAAGAGAGTTCCACAAAAACATCTGTTTCTGCTTTATTGACTATACCAAAGCGTTTGACTGTGTGGATCATAGTAAACTGTGGAAAATTCTGAAAGAGATGGGAATACCAGACCACCTGATCTGCCTCTTGAGAAATTTGTAAGTAGGTCAGGAAGCAACAGTTAAAACTGGACATGGAACAACTGGTTCCAAATAGGAAAAGGAGTACGTCAAGGCTGTATATTATCACCCTGCTTATTTAGCTTATACGCAGAGTATATCATGAGAAACGCTGGGCTGGAAGAAGCACAGCTGGAATCAAGATTTCTGGGAGAAGTATCAATAATCTCAGATATGCAGATGACACCACCCTTATGGCAAAAAGTGAAGAGGAACTAAAAAGCCTCTTGATGAAAGTGAAAGAGGAAAGTGAAAAAGTTGGCTTGAAGCTCAACATTCAGAAAATGAAGAACATGGCATCTGGTCCCATCACTTCATGGGAAATAGATGGGGAAAGAGTGGAAACAGTGTCAGACTTGATTTTTTTGGGCTCCAGAATCACTGCAGATGGTGATTGCAGCCATGAAATTAAAAGACGCTTACTCCTTGGAAGGAAAGTTATGACCAACCTAGATAGCGTATTGAAAAGCAGAGACATTACTTTGCCAACAAAGGTCTGTCTAGTCAAGGCTATGGTTTTCCCAGTGGTCATGTATGGATGTGAGAGTTGGACTGTGAAGAAAGCTGAGCACCGAAGAATTCATGCTTTTGAACTATGGTGTTGGAGAAGACTCCTGAGAGTCCCTTGGACTGCAAGGAGATCCAACCATTCCATCCTAAAAGAGATCAGTCCTAGGTTTTCATTGGAAGGACTGATGCTGAAGCTGAAACTCCAATACTTTGGCCACCTCATGCGACGAGTTGACTCATTGGAAAAGACTCTGATGCTGGGAGGGATTGGGGGCAGGAGGAGAAGGGGACGACAAAGGATGAGATGGCTGAATGGCATCACCAACTTGATGGACATGAGTTTGAGTGAACTCCAGGAGTTGGTGATGGACAGGGAGGCCTGGCATGCTGTGATTCATGGGGTCGCAAAAAGTCGGACACGACTGAGCGACTGAACTGAACTGAAGAGAGCATGGGCTTCCCTTGTGGCTCAGACGGTAAAGAGTCCACCTGCAATGCAGGAGACCTGGGTTCACTTTCACTTTTTCTTTAAGAGAGCATATTCCCCTGATCCTGGGTGATAGGAAGTTCCACTACAAGTTAGCCAGAGGACTAGACTCTCCCCTCTGGGGTTATGGAGGGCATAAAGGGACACAGGGAGCTAGAGTTTGGGACCCACCAGAGGGATCTGGGGAAGTAGGTGGCTCTGGAGAAGCAGGGAAGACTTGGTTTTCCCCACCCCTGAGAGCTGGGGAAGGTTAGAAAGAGATCATTCCCTAGGCTTTTGATTATAGCAACCTCAAAGAGCAGCATTTGGTAAAGAGCCATGAATGCCTGAACATGGGAACCTCGGTCCATTCTCCCATCTTGGGACAGTAAAATCCAACTGTAAGATGGTATTATAATTGAGAGAAAGTGAAAGTGTTAGTCGCTCAGTTGTGTCCAACTTTTTGCAACCCCATGGACTGTAGCTCGCCAGGCTCCTCTGTCCATGGAATTCTCCAGGCAAAAATACTGGAGTGGGTTGCCATTTCCTTCTCCAGGGGATCTTCCCAACCTCGGAATTCAACCCAGGTCTCTTGCATTGCAGACAGATTCTTTACCATCTGAGCTATGAGGGAAACCCTTGAAGTCCCCCTGAGACAAATATTGTATGGCATTACTTGTATGTGGACATGCTCAGTCATGTCCAGCTCTTTGCGACCCCAAAGACTGTAGCCCACCAGGCTCCTCTGTCCATGGGATTTTCCAGGCAAGAAGACGGGTGGGTTGCCATTTCCTTCTCCAGGGGATTTTATTGACCAGGGATCAAACCTGCATCTCTTGTGTCGCCTGCATTGGCAGGTGAATTCTTTACCGCTAGTGCCACCTGGGGAGCCCATACAATTATAACTGAGACACCCATTTTCTCTCCATCCCCCCAGCTTCTATGAAGTCCAGGCAGTGCTACAGTGGGGTTTGTTTTTCCCTTTTCTTATATGAAATGGCCTGGCTATTGAATGAATTCCTTATATTTAAGTTACCAAAATTTGGAGGGACTAGTTTAGATGGAAATCTTCAAAAGATAATTATTCCTATAGAGTTTACCAAAAAGTTATCTCAGTTAAATTTACTTAAAAGTTTAATCATGTCAGTTTATCTTCCCTGTTGACAAATTTCATAACAGAAACAATATGCACTCACTTCCATAGCCCTAGGCACAATAAAAGTATTATACCTGATGATTCTAAAGGCAGGTCTGTACTAATTAAACCCACAAGCTTAAGCTAGCTTTAATACCAGATGTTAATATTGAATATTTCCCAGATGACATGAGCCTGAAATGTAAAATGTATTGTTTTTTCTTTTTTTTCTGAGAATGCATTTACCACTGAGCCACCTGGGAAGCCTAAAACAAAGATACGAATGACAAAAACTTACAGACACAGAGTAGAAGTCTTTAGGACAAAGGGAATGGGAGTGTAGGGGTGAGGACCCAGGGAGACGTAAAGGGAGGAGGGACAGGAAAGACTGAGAAAGAGGCAGACGGCAGGAAGACAGAGGTCAGAGGACAGGGACGATCAGACCCAGCCACGACACGAGAGGGGGTTTGCATATCTTTCAGAAGCTCCCATCGGGGAGAGCCCGCTGGACCGGGGTCTGCACGGTGTGGGTGAGCCCCCCAACCTCTGCTTGTCTCCTGTCAGGGGAGCCACGCCGGCCAGAGCAGGCAGGGCTAACAAGCTCAGAGAGTGATGCTGTGGCTGCCCGACGTCCACTCTCCAGAGGAGAGAACAGAGGAGAGGGAGAGGGACAGAGGGGAGGGCAGAGTGTCTCCTGAATGAGAGTCCTGCGGGCCCAGGGGCCAGGAGGCAGCCTTACCAAACGTGGTGAGGGAACAAGGCGTTCAGGCAGCCACTTGTCACCCACGGGGCCCCTGCACGTGGGCCCTGGAGGTGCCTGGGTCCCCTCCCTAGACGGGGATAAGTGCCCCACGATGGGAGTCACTAAGTCTGACACTAGCCAGGGCTCTTGGCCTGCCCCAGTCACTAGAAACTGACCAAAGGCCGGACAGGAAGTTCGGGCGGGGCTTTACTGGGGCCCCTGCTGCAGCAGGAGGGGCTGAGACCACGTCACAGGCCTCCTCCACCCCCAAGCGTGCTCTGCGAGGGGCGGCTGATTCCCGTGTGGGCTGAGGGTAGCCATGGGCCCAGGGTGGAGCCAGGGGCCGGCGGAGGGGGTCGCCCGCCCTCTGGGGGGCACGCGCTGTACTCGCCTGCTCCTGACACCCTGTTTTTGATCTCAGCTCTCCAGGGTGTCAGGCTTTGGGGGTCTTTTTTGGTGTCCTTTTGTCCAGAATTTGCCCATTGCCCCCTGCATGCAGTTATTTATAGCCCCTTATGGTTTCTTTGTATTTGTTCCTCGAGGAGACCTTTGTCCAGGTGCCAGCCTGTCTCACTATTATTACCTCCACTGACCGGTCTGGTGGTAGCTGCTCTTGCCGTTGTTGTCATTTGACCGCCCGAGGCCACGGGGGAGCCATGCTGAATCCTCACCAGCTTGACCCCCTTGAGGTCACGTTTTCCCATCCATTCCTCTGGGTGGTCCGCGCCACTGATGACAGGTTTTGTGTCCGCAGGGCACCCCTCAGCGGCCTCTTCCTCCCCCAGGCCTGGCCATCCTGTGCCCACTCTTCAGGCTGCCTGTCCCCAGAAGCCAGGCCCGCCCCGAGGCTGGTCCTTGGCACAGTGGAAGCCGGGCTTGTGCTGACATTCCCTGGCCTGTTGTCCTGAGTCACCGCCCCCAGGTCTCCTGCTGTCTCCATGCCAGGACGCCCCCGAATCGCAGGGGCCGCCCTGCGCAGCCCTGCTCTCTCTCCACTGGCCCACGTGCGGGCCTCCCTTTTCTCTCTCTCAGTAGCAGCCTCAGCAACCCGCGCAACACAGGAGACCTCCCCGCACTGAGCCCCAAGCGCAGAGGAGAGGTGCCGGTGTCAGCCCCAGACGACCTGCACTCACTGCTCAAAGTGGTTTTTGGGGTGTGGAATCCCCGGTTTTGAGGTGGGCACAGGTAATCCTCAGGGGTTTTGTTAGGCTGGAGGCAGGAGGAATGGGGCAAACGCCGGAAGACGCTAGAACAGATCCATGGAAACGGAAGGAAGTGACCCTGGATCCTGGCAAGATGATGTCTTGATGTCTCACTAACTGCCAGCCACCAGGGACAGAGGGAAGCTCGGTTCCTCTCTGAAGTTCTGAAAGCAAGCCAGGCGGGAGCTGTCAACAGGCAGAACTCCATCCGAGGCTTCTAAGTGGGGGTTTCGGCTTCTGGGCAGCTCTGCCCAAATTCTCCTCCCTGTTAGCATGAAGCTCATTTATTTTTTAAAAAGCAGATGATGCTACTCCTTGTTTAAAGCCCCACTGTGGCTTCTCGTATTGTGTCATAGGGACAGGCCCAGCCGGTACCAGCACTTCAGCCTCACGGAGCCTGTCCTCTGCTCTGAGTGTCTGGTCCAGGATATTCCGCCAACATGTAAGGACTCCAAGGGCAGGAGCCCCGTCACAGCGTCCTCTTGTTCCCCAGCGTCTCCCCGCAGCGCCCACTCCCTTGGTGCTCGCGACGCCTTTTTGGCGTGAATGAATGTCCCACATCCACTGCCACAATTCGTGTCAAGAGCCACAGTCCCGACGTCTCCTGGGTTTACGCTCCCGTAAATTCCCCAGTGCCCATCTCTAGGTTCTTTCATGGGTCTCTAACCTGTGGAGGTGTGCCTTGGCTTGTTCGTTCCATTTTAACATCCTGACTGTCCTTTTAAAACCGAGAGAGGTGGGCTCTCCTTTAGTCAAACGTGTCTCACTTGGCACGATTCAGTGAGTGTCCGGGGCAGAGGGCGGCCTCTCTTTGGGGCAGGAGGAGGGCGGACCTGCGGAGAATACGGTCACCAGCACCCAGCCGAGCTGGGAAACAGGCCAGCAGGACCTGACTTCAGGTAAGGGGTCAAGCCCGACACGGCCCAGGAGGGCACAGCGTCCTGACTGGCCACACCAGCTGCCCGGCTGGGAACATGGCAGTGTGTTGGTCACTCAGCTGAAGAGATGAGGACGGACTGTGCCCGAGAGGTCAGAACGTGAGAGGAGACAGCAGGGCCGCCAGGATAAACCTCCAGCAACACCGCACCGAGCCGAGCCTCCTGGGGAGGACCCATGTCTCACGTCTCCATGCTGAGCTCTGTTCCCCGCGCCTGACCAGTCCTAATACCAATAGGAGAGCGACGCCAATTCCACTCAGCCAGGCCAGCTTTATGCCACGAAGATGAGCCCAACTTTGGATTTACAGAGCATAAAACAGTGTGGAAAAGTTAAGATACTTAAGCACTCTAGTTATGAAAAAGTTATCCATGGAAATGGAAAACAAATGTCTAATTAAAATCAGTGGAGTAAAGACAGGTCACAGGGCCAGGTACATGGGCGTGGGGTTTGCAGTCCAGATAGGGAGTTTGTTGTGCAAACTGTCTGTCCCTCTTGGCCTGCAGCTTACCAGTGAAAAGACAGCCCTGGCTCCCAGCCTGCTCTGAGGTTGATGAACACAGCCTATGTCCAGGCTGAAAGAAATCATCTTTAGGAGGAGGTTCCTCTAAAACCAGTCCGCTGTATGAGGATCAAAAAAGGAAACACTTGAAAAAGGAGACATGATGAGCTCTGATCTGGATTTCTAGGGCCTTGGGAGCAAACAGCTCAAGAAAGGACCTTTCACCCTTATGGTCATCTGTGCAGCTATAAAGGCGGTTATGTTGAGTTTTCTCAAAGCATTGTAATTTGCTAATTTAAAGTAATAATAACCTTGACATTCCCTGCATTTTTTCCAGTGGTTTTTCTGTCTTTATTAGTCTTTTTTTTTTTCAAGGTTCCATCATGTGAACAGTGGCTGTCAAATATGCGCTTTGTTGAGAACACAGGCTAAGGAGCACAGCACGGCCGCGAAGGCTGGGCACAGCACAGCAGCCAGCTGCTGCCCAGCGCGAGGGGGCAACTGCCTGGTCATGCTATGGCAACTCGCGTTAGTTGACTGTCCACTTTCATGGGTTATGGTGGAATTCCAGTCTGAACAAATGTCAGCGACTAAGGAATGCATGAAAAATCTCCATTTTTGAAAATAATGTTAAGTGTATTTTTTACTTCAGAGAATTCTATTCTCCAGGCCCATAAAATCCTATACAAATTAACACACACAGCTTTTAGATTTTTTTTTTTCTCTTTTGATTCTGGTTTATTGGAGTACGTATTATTAGAGTCCCCTTGAGGCTGGACATCCCATGTTTGGTGGAGAACAGAGTGAGTCTACAAGTGTGGTGATTTCATCAGATAGTTCCTTCATCTTGGCTTCAGTTCCTTCAGAGCCCTCTCAGGTTGTCCTGGTGATTCCAAGTCGCGGGTCAGCTTCAGCGGATTTCCAGCTCAGCTAACCTTGGCTCTGAACAGCTGTCCTCACTGGCATCCCTGTATCTGTCACTTGAAGACAGCTTGCATCCCTGTAGGAGGTAGGCATTCAGATTCCCAGTTGCCGCAAGTAACAGCCCCGGGTATGGAGGGGAAGGCTTCATTGGCCTAGAAGAAAACTCGGGATGGAACTGGACACCAACAAAATAGGGGTGATTTGCCAGTTCAATGATTTCCATCCTTTCTCCATCAACATCCTGACCTACAAAACTTAAGTCTTTCTGCTCAAGTTGGCTGATCAGGCTAGGATTCACCTCATACCGATGTCTGTGTCTTTCTTCTATGAAAGGTACATCACCATCAAGTTTCCTTAATATTGAATTTTCAGTTTTGAAAACAGTTCTTCTTATTCCCAGCCTCATCGTTCCTCCCAAATTGCCAGGGTTGTGCTCCGGCATATCAATCACCTTAAATTCAGAGTTGTAATGGCTTTACGATTAGAGTTTTATGGTAGTGAAGGGGCTCAGAACAAGTCTTCCCGAAATCTAGATTTTAATTTTACAAACTTTGCTGTGCACACACTCATACACACACTCTCCCCCACCCCATCTGTCCTGGTGTACACACACACACACACACACCACTCCATCTGTCCTGGTGTACACACACTCACACACACGCATTCCCCATCCCATATGTCCTGGTATACACACACACTCACACACATTCCCCCACCCTATCTGTCCTGGTGTACACACACAAAATTCTCCATCTGTACTGGTGTATACACACACTTTCCACTACATCTGTCCTATTGTACACACACTCACACACACTCTCCCCTACCCGATATAGTCTGGTGTCCACACACTCTCCTACCCCATCTGTCCTGGTGTACAAACACACACACACACACCACTCCATCTGTCCTGGTGTACACACACACACACACACACACACACACACACACACATTCCACATCCCATATGTCCTGGTATACACACACACACACACACTCCCCCACCCCATCTGTCCTGGTGTATACACACTCTTCCCTACCCCATCTGTCCTGGTGTACACACACTCACACACACTCTCCCCTACCCCATCTGTCCTGGTGTACACACACAACATTCTCCCACTCCATGTGTACTGGTGTATACACACACTTTCCACTACCACATCTGTCCTATTGTACACACACTCACACACACTCTCCCCTACCCGATATGTTCTGGTGTCCACACACTCTTCCCTACCCCGTCTGTCCTGGTGTACACACACACACACCCTCCCACCCCATCTCTCTTGGTGTACACACTCACACACACTCTCCCCTACCCCATCTGTCCTGGTGTACATACACACACACCCTCCCACCCCATCTGTCTTGGTGTACACACTCACACACACTCTCCCCTACCCCATCTGTCCTGGTGTACACACACACACACACCCTCCCACCCCATCTGTCTTGGTGTACACACTCACACACTCTCCCCTACCCCATCTGTTCTGGTGTACACACACACACACACACACACACACACACACACAATTTACCCACCCCATCTGTCCTGGTGACATTTGCCCCTACACGCTCTTTCTCTTTTCCATGATTATGTTCTAGCTGTGGTACATCTTTATCACAGTTTATTCAATCATTCCCTTACCAATGGTCCTTCATATTGTTTCTTTTTTTTGTCCTTACCGAAAAATACAATGTACATTGATAAACATATAGTTTAAGGTGCTGGCACTTTTCTTCTTAGGGATGGATTCCCAGAAGCAAGTCTGCTGGGTTGGCCCTTGAACAACACAGGGGATAAAGGCACAGACCTTCAGTGTAGTTGAAAACCCAAGTATAACTTGTCGGTCCTTTGTATTCAAGGTTCTGCATCCACAGATTCAACAAACGGAGGCTGGAGTACATACTCACTGAAAACTCTGTGGATAAATGCACGTGCACATCTTACACCAGCGCTGCCCAGGGCCAACTGTATGCATGTTTCTGATGTTAAAAGACAGAGTCATAATTATCCCCAAGGAGGCTGCCACAATTTATATTTCTAACAGCAGTGTATCAAGTTACCCTCTTCCACTGCTTCCTTGCCATTAGGAGATGACAGTTTAGAAAGACAAGACTTACTGGACTATGGATATTCTGACAAATCTGTTCAGAAAATCACTCATGTTCATATACAGTCACAGCACATCAATAATCTCCAAAAATAACTACAAGAAAGGCCAGTTACAGCAGCCATTTGCTGTATCAATGCATGATTTGTGATGAAATCACAAGGAAATCACAAGGAAAGGAAAGTGTGAATTTGAAATGAGGCCTAAAATGGTATCTGAGTTATGCAAAACTGAGAAATTTTTTTAGGTTAATAAAGTGTTTGTGAGCCTTTAAAAGAAAGACATAACTCACACTAAGTCACATTCCAAAGGGAAATGCTTTTGGTTGATGACAGTGAAACTCATGGAAGTAGAACTATCTTCTTTAAATAGAATTCTGCAGAAGTTTATTTCTAAAGTGGACTATGCACATGGAAGTTTTGAAAAGCAGTAAGACATTTATTGACAATTACTTAAAATAAATTATTTCTCTAAGTCTCTGAAATGTGACACTTGAACTACATACACATCCTATTTGTTGCAAGACAATGTATAAAATATTAAGAGAAATAAGGAAACACAGAATACAAGTGGTTCCTGGGTTATACAGTATTTTGGTTAAGACATGCATTTGTACGTAAATACCCCAGTGAAACACAAGCACACGTTGGGTGCGGCTGCTCTTTACACAGCCCGTGTGTTCTGTGCTACACACTGCCTCCTTTTCACTCTCTTCAATTTCTCAGTTATCTCACACTTGCATACTTATGTGTCAGTAATACTTCTGGGAAGTCTTCAGCAAACCCAGAAGGCTAAAACTTCAACAACACTGTCTTCTGTTGACTGACGAGGCAACTCAGTAACTGTGTACCCGCAAGAGGAGAAAACGTATGCTCTCTGGAATGCATCCTGGATTGTAAGGTACTGAAAAACACGTGATGCTCAGTATGGAAAATCGTGTTTAGCTGTCCTAATTAGGACAAGAATGTCAAACTCTCAGTGTCTGTTAAATTTACATACACAGATCTAAAATACAGTGTTTGTGTGTGTGTGTGTGTGTGTGTGTGTGTGTGTGTGTGTGTGTGTGGCATATTCTTGCACATGACCACTGAATCCATAGAGTACTATCTTTAGCTCCTTTATGCTGCCCAGAATACTTCATTACTGAATAATTCACTCAGGATTTCTAAAAGCTCACTGTAATACAGGTAAGTTTGTCTATTTACAGTTGGATATACTCTGGTACATATTGTTTACCTGGGTATCATACCTAACTGTTGGTACAATATTGTTCTTAGGGGGCCCCATTTTTACACATTTGTGTTGATAGATTGCATGAGTTCCCATGTTCCTTCAGCACCTCCGTGAGGTTCCTCCCCAGGGGAAGGGTTCTCCTTGGTACAAGTGGGCTGCAGTGTCAGGGTCTGTCCCCGGTGTGAACTCTCTGATGGACACTGAGTCGGGACTTCCTGCTGAAGGCTTTCCCACACTCAGCACACTCATATGGTTTCTCTCCTGTGTGGATTCGCAAATGTAATCTAAGAGTTGACCTCTGGCTGAAAGTTTTGCCACACTCAGTGCATTCATAGGGTTTTTCTCCAGTGTGAGTTCTCATGTGTATAATGAGTTGTGAGTTCTGGATAAAGGATTTTCCACATTCACTGCACTCATAGCGTTTCTCCCCTGTGTGAATCTTCTGGTGTATAATGAGATTTGACTTCTTGAAGAAGGTTTTTGCACATTCATTACACTCATAGGGTCGTTCTCCAGTATGAATTCTCTGGTGTGTGGTAAGTTCAAATTTCTGGGCAAATGTCTTGCCGCATTCGCTGCATTCATAGGGCTTCTTCTCCATGTGTGCTCTCTGGTGTACAATGAGGTTTGACTGGTGGGTGAATGCTTTTCCACATTCCAGACATTCAAAGGGTTTCTCCCCGGTATGAATTCTCTGATGTTTAATGAGGTTTGCTTTATGGGAGAAGGTTTTCTTACACACATTACATTCGTAAGGCTTTTCTCCAGTATGTATTCTCTTATGACTAATGAGGAGTGATTTAAACGAGAAAGCCTTGTCACAATAATTACAGATAAAAGGCTGCACCAAATTTCTAATTTTCTGGTGTTTAAAAATGGCTTCTTTATGGCTGAAGGCTTTCCCACTTTTATTATATTCCAAGTATTCCACTCCAGGATGGGTTTTCTCTTGTTTCAGATAGAAAAGTGTTTTTCCAAATCCATTACAGTCATCTGCTTTCTTTCTTATATAGTTTCTATTGCTAGTAAGTAAGTCTGAATTATATCTCAAAGTTTTTTCATATAAGTCATATTTATAGGGTACTTGTCTTAAAGAAACGAAGTCTGTGCTAAGGTTAAATGTTTTTCCAAAGAGATTATTATCTCTTTCTTCGGTTGGGGTTTGGTCCTTCAAGATTACAAACGGCCTCGCCTGCTCATCTGGGTTTCTGTGGTCCGTCTCCATCTGGTCATCAGCCTTCCATACCTCTAGGAAAGAGCACATGAAATACTGTCAACCTTTGCACCAAAATGTTACAGGATGTGAAGCTCCACAAATGTTCCACTGCAGGGCTGTCTCTTTCTTTAGTTTGGGACCCAGTCTTTCAGTATAAAAAAGTCCCCAGTTCCAAGTTTTCCTAGCTCTTAAACAATGAAAGAAAAAGACAAAGCCTGTGGCAAAATGGACACAGACAACACCCCAGATTACAAAACGGCCTGAAAAGTGGGTAAAGTGAAATAAAAACAACTGATGTGGGAAGGCTGGCAATTCCAAAGACAAATGTGACTTGGTGTCCTCAAGGACACCAGCTGACACAGAACGAGATAGTAAGTAGATGTTAAGGGAAAAACCAGGCAGATCTAAGTTGAGCAGCCAATGCTGAGACTCTAACTGTGGTTGGATGGCCACCACATCTACACACTCAAGGCTCTTTCCCCTTTCCTCTCCTCTGTTCCTCTAGCAGGTTTACCAGTAACTTCCTAAAGGCAACATTTCTCACAGATTTGCAGACAGAACCCTACGTGGAGCTCCAAATCTCCAGTCAGACTTTTGCAAGTGGAAGGCAAAATCCAGAAACTCATATATTCTGTAGGAAATATGAAAGGGATCCAAGATCCTTTTGGCAGAATCACTCACTGCTACTGCTTGGTGCACTATTTTTTTCAATCAAAGTTGTTGGAGAAAATGTTTCTATCATTGTATCTTATTTTTCTCCTTTAATGTGTTTCATTTCTTTCTCAAACCAGTCTAAGTCCCAGCTTTTATTCCAAGGAATCTCAAGGATCAAATTTACCTGGCCCCCACCTATGCTGTACAAACCTTTACTTTCATCTCTGTGTTACTGGTTATTCCTGATCATTGGGTCCTGCTGCCATTTGTGGCACTCGTACTGAAAAATGTGTATTTTCCTTGAGGCTATATACCAATTCCCATGACCTAAAATATAGAAGTCACCATTCTGGCTAGGTGACAATACTAATGAAAGAGAAACTAATCATGAAACAAAGGCTTATAACATGCCAGGAAAGAACCAAGGCTTGACTGTGAGAGGCAAATAGATACAAAAATTTAACAGAAAAAAACTAAGCAGGAAGAAACTGATGTTTGGAGGTATGACTCAAGATATGAGGTGCACAAGTCATCTGTCCTCAGCTTTCTCTAAAGGTTTAGGGATTTGAAAAACAGATTCCTAAACAATACTTCAAAGATACCAACCCATTCATAATCTCTAGGATATTACTTCCAATGGCTTCTATCAGATTCTCCTTCCCACCTTCTGCATTTTTCCTAGTATGTTCTTTTTTTTTGGACTTGGCATATTTTATTAAGACCACTTGATTAATAATAGACAGCGTTTCTGGTTAAGTCTTGGAAAAAAGTATGAAAATCTTTCAAAAACAAATATCAATACTTACAGTTCACTCAAGACCTATGCCCAGATGTTTTATTTTTTGAAGGAAAGGAAAAAATAATTCTGGATTATGGCATACCACCTATTTCCATGACAATACCATCTCAAAGTTCTCATAGCTGAACATTTTAAACATTAATTGATCAAATACTGTTTTATCTAAAACTAAACTAGCAAATATTTAAGAAGAAAAAAAGCGAACTGGTAGTTTTATCTTCATCATTTTCTTTTTTCTTTTTTTTAAATTAAATTATTTATTTTAATTGGACGCTAATTACAATATTGTGGTGGTTTTTGCCATACATTCACATGAATCGGCCATGGGTGCACCTGTGTTCCCCATCCTCAACCCCCCTCCCACCTCCCTCCCCATCCCATCCCTCTGGGTCATCCCAGTGCACCGGCCCTGAGCACCCTGTCTCATGCATTGAACCTGGACTGGCAATCTGTTTCACATATGATAATATACATGTTTCAATACTATTCTCTCAAATCATCCCACCCTCGCCTTCTCCCACAGAGTCCAAAAGTCTGTTCTTTATATCAGCATCTCTTTTGCTGTCTCGCATATAGGGTCTTTGTTACCATCTTTCTAAATTCCATATATATGTGTTAATATACTGTATTGGTGTTTTTCTTTCTGACTTACTTCACTCTGTATACTAGTATGTTCTTTTTTGGGGGGGAAAAAAAAAAAGAATTTGGCTTACGATGGGCCTGAGTGGTGCCATGGGGGATCTAGTTCCCTGGCCAGGGACTGAACCCAGGCCCCTTGCATTGGGAGTGTGCAGTCTTAGCCACTGGACCACCAGAGAAGTCCCTCCCTAGAAAGTTCTGAACTGGCAATTCTAACTCTGATATCCACAACTATTCTTACTGAAAATGTGGTTTGATAATATTAGAGACCTTGATAATGGGACATGGCTCCTAACTGCTTGGACTTAAGAAAGCCTGAAAATAAAGAAGGCAGAACTTCAGAGTCTGCACTATCTCAGCTTTAATACATAAAGCTTGAGACCAAAACCAAGAAGCTTGTAATTTTGGGTAACTGAGAAAGGACCTAAACACGACTGGGCAAATGCCGAATTACACCCGAAAGCTGTCCTTACCCACTGATAGTAAGTTGCTGTAATTCTCCAGCATCACGTCCATGTAGAGGATCCTCTGAGAGGGGTCCAGTTGCTCCCATTCCTCCTGGGTGAAGTCCACAGTCACATCGGTGAATGAAACTGATCCCTGAAATGGCATATTGCTATTTATTCTGATATGATTAGCATTTGGTGATGCAGGAAGGACACATAAAAACATACTCTATGTTGTAAAAGAATCATCTTTAAAATTTACATATGACACAAACTGTAAAATTTCATTGTTTTGTCATGCCTCCAAAAATATCTTTATAAAAGTTAACGCATTTATTCAGATTCCCATAAATTCCAGCATTGTCATATTTGGCAGATACTAAGATTAAATATTAATATGCAGTATTTAATGTTACCAGTTAGTGATGATGCTCATATAGGTATTATTTTCGTGGCCTCAAACTAGACAATATTTAAAGAGTTAAAGCTTTGAATATTTAAAGGTAGAATATGAAATTCCAATTATAAGATAAACTATCAGGCACAGGTGAAGATCTACACTATCCAAACCATAAAAAAGGCAGACAAATAAAAACTAACAAGTGAGACTACAAACTAAAAGGCTTCTGCACAGCAGAGGAAACTATCAACAAAACGAAAACCTTATCTGATACGATTTGCAAATATTTTCTTGCAATCTACCAAATGAGAGAAAATATTTGCAAGTCATGTACCTGATGAGGGGTTAATTTAGCAGAAAAAAAAACCAATCTGATTAAAAAACAGGCAGAGGAAACAGACATTTTTCTGAAGACATACAAATGGCCAACAGGTGTATGAGGTGTTTAGAATCACTAGTCATCAGGGAAATGCGAATCAAAATCACAGTGAAATAGCCGTTCTTATAGGTGTGGTGCCTATTTATATACATAAAGACAAAACTATTTACATGTCCTTTATATTGTACAAGGCACCTTAAGTTATCTAGAGATGATTTAAAGTACATGGGAGGATGTATGTGGATTATATGCAAATACCACGCTTTTTATATAAGGGACTTATATAAAGTCCATTGAAGATACCGAGGGATGACTTATCACTGTGTTTATTTCAGTATAATTTACAAAAACCAAATATGCAAACAACCTCACTATCCATTGATGGAATATCATTCAGCCATAAAGAAGAATGGAATGTTGCCATTTGTGACAATATGGACCTTATGCTACATGAACTTAAGTCAGATAAAGACAAATACCATATGGTCTCAATTATATGTAGAACCTAAAAAACAAACAAACAAAAAAAACCCCACAAGCATGTAGATACAGAGAACAGACTGGCTGTCAGAGGCTGGGGTAGGAAAATTAGGTAAAAGGGGCCAAAAGGTACAAATTTCCCCTTATAAAGTGAGTCAGGTAATGTACAGCATGGTGACTGTGGGTAATAATATTGTATTGCATGCCTGAAAGCTGCTAAGAGAACAGATCTTAAAAGTTCTTAGACTCAGGAAGTTATGTGTATATGCTCAGTCATGTCCGACTCTCTGCAGCCCCATGGACTGTGGCCCGCCAGGCTCCTCTGTCCATGGGGTTTTCCTGGCAAGAAAAAGAGTGGGTTGCCACGTTCTCTTCCAGGGGATCTTCCCAACCTTAGGGATGGAACCTGCATCTCCTGCGTCTCCTGCATTGACAGGCAGATTCTTTACCACTAGTGCCACCTGGGAAGCCCAGGAAAACTGAGAGGAAGTAAGAAAAAAAATATGAGATAAAGATCTGAACACTACAAATGACCTAGTCATACTGCATGAATTTTCAGGTAACCCAGAAGTATTGTTTTATGACATCTTACAGGAATCTTTAGCCATGTGGCCTGGGAGCAGAGAATGCTGGTGGTAGGTCATCTATGCCTAGGATCAGTATCACTGAGGTCAGCAATCATAGAGTCAAGATTTTCCCAGCAGTAAGTATTCATTCCCATTTTCAGATCACTTCTGAAATCTGTTACAAAAACAGGAACACTGGGAATTTCCCAAGGAATAAACTGAGTACTGAGGACCAAGATCAGTCTTCACCCTTAGAGGCAAGCTATAGACCCCTCGAATCTAACCTTCGCTTCCTTTCATTGCCTCTCAGCTGCTACCAACGCTTCCTAACTCTTATTTCCTGTCTCCTCTTATTCTCATCTACTACACATTATAAGCTAGCATGATTTTTCTAAAGTATAGCTCTAACTACAGGATTGGCTGGATTAGAAACATTGTCCATTATCTCTTAAATTAGTGACTAGCCCACCATTCAACACATTTCAAATTCCTTCTCCACCCCCCTTCCCCTGACTCCACTCTCTATGCACAGATTCTCCCACTTAGGTCAGGTCACAGATTGCTTAGATGGGACCTTCCATAATTTTGAGTCCCTCCTCTTTTAAACCCTGGAGGACTTTGGTTATACTTCTCATGTGGCATATATTTCACTCAGCTTTCTTAAAAAAAAAAAACAAAAAACACAACCTTATTTCTCTTACTCTCCCCATTAGATGTTATGATTTTTTAGACCAGAAACTGTTCTCTTTGTATTTCTGTTAGCACGAACTACACGAGTACAAGTTAGGTACTCAAAGAAAATAACTTTATATGAGTTAGAAAACTAGAGCTGTTTCTCTTTAGAAACAAAAGGAGACAAACATAGTATTTTGGGTTCATCTTTGATATAAATTTCTCAGGGTTGAGGTACACTGACTCAAAGATCTTCTTTCTCCATGAGACCCTCAATTTCTGTAGGTAACTTCACTGCAGACAGAGCCAGAGGGAGGAAATCGGCCGGAGGTTCCCAAACTCTGCCATGTGGGCTGAGAGCGGCAGGAGGCCAGCGCGCCTTCAGAGCCCGCCCACTGGAGGCCTGCCGCCCAGTCGGGGGCTTCGGCGTCCAAGATGGCCTGAAGATGGGGCTGCTCAGCATGGGCTTCCGACTCTCAGGCCCAAACTGGCTGCTTCACAGAGGGGACAGAAACCCGCCGGCAGGACCCCACTGGGCAGCTACAGCCTGATCAAGAGGCGCAGAGCCTGGACACCTCGGGAGGGGGCTGTGCTCCGACTGCGTGGTGTCTCACCAGAGGCAGGACTCTGGGCTCAGAAACACAGGCTTGGCCATTGGGCTGACAGCTGTGAGAGAGCCTGGAGCGTGGCGCGGCTGGTTGTGACAGGGCGTGTGGAAGTCGGGTGGTATTTTAAGGGTGGGCTAGTGCCCTCCCTCTCCAGAGTCCCCCAAACTTCCTTCTTTCCTTTTCATCTGAGCCTCTTCTTCCTGTCTGCACACCCCTGACCTCAGGAGAAAGGTCTCACTTCTGTATCACTTGAACGATCTGTAATCACAGAATATATGCCCAAGCTACGTTCGGTGCGGTGACAAACACGAGGCTCCTAGCGAGTGAAGCTGCAGGTGGCGGGGCGGTCTTGGTACTACAGGGGGGTGGGGGGGCGTGGAGGGGATGGCGCTCAGTCACACGACAGTCCAGCCTGGGCCCAGCCTACTGTGACTCCAGGGATGTGACACCAGCCAGGATCAGTGGGGTCTAAGGGAATGCAGCAGGCACGTCTCTGTTTCTGAGTTTAATTTTCGTTTTAAACTGGCGAGTAGTTGATTTAGGATGTCACATTCGCTAAGACTTCCCAGGTGGTCCCTGTGGTTAAGATTTCAGCTTCCAGTGCAGGGGTGCGGTTGGATCCACACGCCTTGCTGCCAAAAAAAAAAAAAAAAAACAACCCACCAAAACATAAAAAAAGCAAGACTGTAACAAATTCAATAAAGATTTTAAAAATGGTCCACACTAAAAAAAATTTTTTTTAAATGTTGTGCTTAAGTATTTAGCAACTCGATTCACTAATATAAATGGGTATCTACATATTCCTGTGCTATACAGTAGGTACTTGATTATCTCTTTTCTAGGGTGTATATGATAATTCCAACCTCCTAATTTATCCCTCTCCTTAATCCTTCCCCTTCAGTAACTGAAAGTTTGCTTTCTACATCTGAGATTCTGTTTTTTAAATTATTTCATTTGTAGCAATTTTTAAATTCTACTGGGCTTCCCTAATAGCTCAGTTGGTAAAGAATCCGCCTTCAATGCAGGAAACCCTAGTTCAATTCCTGGGCCAGGGAGACCCCCTGGAGAAGGGATAGGCCACCCACTCCAGTATTCTTGGGCTTCCCTTGTGGCTCAGCTGGTAAAGAATCCACCCGCAATGTGGGAGACCTGGGAAAAATATCAATAACCACAGATACGCAGATAACACCACCCTTATGGCAGAAAATGAAGAGGAACTAAAAAGCCTCTTGATGAAAATGAAAGTGGAGAGTGAAAAAGTTGGCTTAAAGCTCAACATTCAGAAAACGAAGATCATGGCATCTGGTCCCATCACGTCATGGGAAGTAGATGGGGCAACAGTGGAAACAGTGTCAGACTTTATTTTCGGGGGCTCCAAAATCACTGCAGATGGTGATTGCAGCCATGAAATTAAAAGACACTTACTCCTTGGAAGGAAAGTTATGACCAACCTAGATAGCATATTCAAAAGCAGAGACATTACTTTGCCAACAAAGGTTCGTCTAGTCAAGGCTATGGTTTTTCCTGTGGTCATGTATGGATGTGAGAGTTGGACTGTGAAGAAAGCTGAGTGCCGAAGAATTGATGCTTTTGAATGGTGGTGTTGGAGAAGACTCTTGAGAGTCCCTTGGACTGCAAGGAGATCCAAGCAGTCCATTCTGAAGGAGATCAGCCCTGGGATTTCTTTGGAGGGAATGATGCTGAAGCTGAAACTCCAGTACTTTGGCCACCTCATGCCAAGAGCTGACTCATTGGAAAAGACTTTGTTGTTGGGAGGGATGGAGGGCAGGAGGAGAAGGGGACGCCAGAGGATGAGATGGCTAGATGGCATCAGTGACTCGATGGACTTGAGTCTGAGTGAACTCCGGGAGTTTGTGATGGACAGGGAGGCCTGGCGTGCTGCGATTCATGGGGTCACAAAGAGTCGGACACGACTGAGCGACTGAACTGAACTGAACCCACTCGCTTCCCTGGTGACTCAGCTGGTAAGGAATCCGCCCACAATGCGGGAGACTTGGGTTTGATCCCTGGGTTGGGAAGATCCCCTGGAGAAGGGAAAGGCTACCCATTCCAGTATTCTGGCCTAGAGAATCCCACGACCTGTACAGTCCATGGGGTCACAAAGAGCTGGATATGACTGAGCTACTTTGACTCAGATTCCACCTGTAAGTGGTATCATATTTGCCTTTATATGTTTGACTTACTTCACTATTATCTCCAGGTCCATCTGTGTTGCTGAAAATGGCATTATTTTATTTTATGGCTGCAGAATATTTCTACCCTATCTTCTTATCCATTCATCTGGCAGTGGACATTTTGCTACTGTGAACAGTGCTGCAGTGAACCTTGCGAGCATGCGCCCTTTCAAAGTGTGGTTTTCCCTGGACAGACACCCAAGAGTGGAACTGCCGAATCATCTGGCAGGTCTGTTTTTAGATTTTAAAGGAACTTCCATACTGATCTCCATAGTGACCGTTACCAAGTTTACATTCCCAACAATGGCTTAAGAGGGATCCCTTTCTCCATGGCTTTCCAGCATTTCTTGTTTGTAGACTGTGACGACGGCCATTCTGACTGCTGCGAGGGAACACCTCATTGGAGTGTTGATTTGTATTTCCCCAATAATTAGCAATGCTGAGGAGCTTTCATGAGTAAAATTTACCTCTTGAACTTGGGTTCCTGAAAGCCTACCCTATTTCAAGTTGTTTATGATTATCTACCCAAGACATTTTTTGAGGGCCCCTGTCATTTACAGCCTCAAAGGCCTAGTGATTATGAAGTGCCCCTAAGCACTGACTTTAAAGCTGTTTTTATAAGAAATGGCCAGAAGGTGGCAGGATTTCTTCTTGCCCCATTCTGGTTACTCAGGGAATATGAGCCTGAGGGAGGGAAGGTCCTGTTCCTGGGTGGTAAATTACAGTGGGATACGCCTGACCAAACACCCAAGGGCCTGATGAGTCTCATACCTCTTACCCTTCATCTTCCGGACAGACCCCTAGCCCTGAAAACCTGTTAAGGGTACTGTCATCAAAGGCAGGGCAGCTCTGATGGGCAGGCTGGAGATAATCACTGCCGGGAGACGGCGAGAGGCACTCCACTCATGGCAAAGGTCATGAGGAAGGAGGCTCGGCATACGCAAAGGCGGGATCGAGCCTCAGGAATCCCCCTGGATATTCTCGAGCATCTACCCCCAAAAAACCAGAGTCTGCCTACTTTATTGCTTTGTGCTCTCACCTCTGACTTTACTGGGGGCTGTCCCCCACCACCATCTCACTCTCTCTGACAAAGAGTTAACTTACAGCTCCAATTAATAAAGTTCCTGGGCATTAGGAGTGTTTAAATCCAAACCCCTCAGATAGCTCTCTAACTCGCCTGATAAGTTTACCCGGACTCCTACAGCTATGCATACGATTGTTTACAGTCTCTCAGCCGTGAGCTTAAGATATTCAAATAGCTTAGAGCCTCTCAGAGAGTTAGAAACTGTCAGAATAAAACTAGTAAAAGATTTCATTGATGAGCCAATGCTTGCTGCCAAGTTTCCACATCCCCTGTATTGTATCCTTGAATGTGTATTAATTAATATAGTTGGTATGTAGAAAAAATAAGTAGTGGCCTTGGTGTTAGCAACTTTAGACCCTTAAGGTAATAAATTCTTTCCTTTGTTGTAAACCCACTGCACCTCTGCCCTATAGGAATGCAACTTTATCTAACACCTTCGGAGGATGGCGCCAAACCTTAAAATAATTACTCTTAGAGAAAATAAGTCTTACGGTTGACAGATCTTTGTCAAGAGTCATAAAATGTTAATAGGCCTTCTGGCCAGAAGATGATGTAAATCACCCAAACCATTTGTATACGATAAATTTGCAGTAAAGAAACCCTGGTTTCGATAAGGATCAAAGACTGCTGACTTTGCATGATTTCACATCCCCTATTATCCTCTATGTGCAACTTAGGGTATAAAAGCCCCTGTTGAAAATAAAGCTACGGGCCTTGCTCACCGAAGCTTGGTCTCCCCATGTCATTCTTTTCTCAATTTCTGGCTGAAGTTTCCATCTGGAGCGTGGCGGTCCTCTGTGACCATTTATTTGCCTGGGCTTTTAAGACCCGCTGGAGAAGGTGTCTAAGGTGGGGCACCTTCCGCTATTTGAAAGGGTGCCTGTGGCCTCCGTGGTCAGAGCTAACCTGCTGTCACAGGTTATATTGATTTTCCACGTAAACCAAGCTACTCAGCCTCTTTTCTCCACTGAATTTTCCTACTGAGCTATCCTCATTCTATTACTCTTTATATCTTTGATGAATATTTAAATTAATCGCTGATGCCGTCTCCCCTTCGAATACCCTGGATCAGCCGGGGCTGGACCCTGGCAGGTCACCCCACCACAAGGAGAGGTGGAGATGAGGTGACTTTTCAGATCTCTTTCAGGCCAAAAGGTCCACCTTCCTGTGGTTGCCCAAGTCGTGTTTTGGCTGCCCCTGGACTTGGAAGACTGTGGTTCCACGCAGAGGGGACCAGGCACTACGGGTCACAGGGGACACGTTTCTTGGTACATCCTCCCCAACACCCTGTATTTCATGACAGTCCAGCCTTGGGACTCAAGTCTGCTCAGGCACCAGGGATATGACACCAGCCTGGGTGAGCAGGGCCCAAGGGAATATAGCAGGCATTTCTGTTATTCTTTTTGAATTAATATCTGTATTTTACACTGGAGAATATTTGCGTTACAGTGCTGTTTGTTCTGTGTACACCAACCTGACTCCCACTGACAGGTGTCTACATATTCAGTTTAGACTCTTTTCCAGCTAGGTAAGTACAGTGAGTACAGTGCTGTACAGCAGGCCCCTGTCGATGAGCTCTTCTCCATATGCAAGAATGCATGTATATTCCAACCTCCTAGCTTGTCCGTCTGTCCTGTCTTTCCCCTCTGGTAACGATAAGTTTGTTTTCTATAGCTGTGACTCTTTCTTGTTGGTAAATTAGTTCATTACTATCAACTTATACATTCAACCTATAAGTGGTATCTCACATTTGCCTTTCTCTGTGTGACTTACACCACTCAACAGCATCCTCTCTAGGTCCTTCCATGTTGCTGCAAACGGCATGATTTGTTCATGAGCCAATCGTATTCCACTGGCTTTATCTTTATCCATTCATCTACTGGTGGACACTTTGGTGCTTCCACCCTGGCAACTGTTAATAGTGTTACAGTAGGGCTTCCTGGTGGTCCAGGGGCTCAGACTCTGAGCTCCTGACGCAGAGGGTCCCGATCTGATCCCCGGCCAAGGAGCTAGATCCCACATGCTGCAGTGCAGACTGAGGGTGCCTTGTGCCATAACTAAGGTCTGAGGCAGCCAGATAAATACATCCTTTCTAACAACAGTGCCACAGAGAACCAGGGTGCGTGTGTCTCTTCCGGTTGTCCTTCTCCTAGATATAGGTCTGGGGATGGGATTGCTGCATCATCTGGCAGCTCTAGTCTTAGAACTTTTTAAAGATTTTTTTTTAATGTGGACCATCCTTAAAGCCTTTATTGAATTTGTTACAATTGTCTCCTGTGTAATGTTTTGGTTGTTACTGCCAGGAGGCATCTGGGATCCCAGCTTCCTGACAAGAGATCGAAGCCCCACCCTCTGCATTGGAAAGCTAAGCCTGAAGCATCGGACCACCAGAGAAGTACCTCTTCTAAGATTTTTAAGGAAGCTCCACACTGATCTTCCTAGTGGCTATTACCACTGACGTGGCCACCGGAAGCCTAGAGAGGGTTCCCTCTTACCCTCTCCCATACCTGTATTTCTTCTTTGTAGTTTTTGTGAGGAGGACCATTGTGAATGGTGCCAGAGGAGCAGCTCATTGTATTGCTGACTGGCATTTACCCCCAAATTAGCGATGTTACAAATCTTTTCTTGTTCTTGGTTTCTTAAACAATGTGAGTAAAATTTAACTCTTGAAACTGGTTTCTTAAGCCTTTCTCTATTTGAAGTCGTTTTCAATTACCGACAGTGTTTTTGTGAGGGCACCTGTCACTGAAGGCAGGGCAGCCCCAGTACACAGAGGCGCCATAAGCACCAGTGTAAGAGCTGCTGCCAGGGAAAACGGCCAGGCTGCAGAATTTCCTTCAGCCCATTTTGTGGTCTCGGGAAAAGTGAGCCACAGGGAAAGTCTGGTTTGTGACATGGAAATCAGAGTGAACACACCTGACCAAACCACCACCGGCTTGAGGCTCACTATGTCCTCCTCGTTACTGTCATCCCTGAATACATTCCGGTCCCGGGAAAACGACCTGTTAGGACCCTGTGAGCAGGAGGTAGAACCAGAGGAAGGATAGAGGTGGGAACCCCTGCGAAAGGATCCGTGGAGATGAGGTAACATTCCAGTTTTATCGGAGGAAAGACAGCTCACCATGATTTCAGTGTCCAAGGACAGCCTTAGCTGTAGAAGGACATTAATGGACAACAGTATGTGGTACCGAGCACAGGAAACAGCCAGCACATCCAATGGGGGGGCGGGGGGCATTGTTGGTACATCCTCCCAGCTCCCTCAGCAGGACAGACCAGGAAATGGACCAAACACGGATCAGACTGCAGCGAGGAAACAAGAGTGATGGCGTAGGAGTCCGGACAATATGGAGTCTTCGGCATACTTCTTTTTAACTTAGTAAATATTCTTACAATACAGAATATATGACTTTAAAGATTCTGATAAGTTCAAGACCAACTTGATTAGAACTCCATATATAACTAAATAAATTTCTTCTACCTAAAACTAAAAACAATGTAAAACTATTATATTTCCATGAAAAAAAATTACATGGGAAGGAGAAAATGAAAAAAAAAAAAAAGACCACTCTCGTCCACCCAGGCCTCAGTGACCTGGGTGGTCATACTCCTGGGGACCCAGCAAGCTACGATCTAAGGGCTAGATACCAGGGGGCTGGGGGCGCTAAAGAGGACTGCCGGGACATGAACCCCTTGCTGCATCTACAGCACCTGGTCCCCTCTGGAGCAGACCACAGCTGACCAGTCTGGCACGCCTACACCTACACCCGGACTGCTTCTGCTGCTGCTAAGTCGCTTCAGTCGTGTCCGACTCTTAGCGACCCCATGGACTGCAGCCCACCAGGCTCCTCCGTCAATGGGATTTTCCAGTTAAGAGTACTGGAGTAGGGTGCCATTATACCCGGCCTACTGCACCCCCATAATACTGGACACTCTGGGCTGGAAGCACTTGGAAAGGTCCCCAGTCTCCATTTCTTTTGGTAGGGGGGTTCCCAAGTTCAACTTCTTACAGTCTCTCCTACATAGGAAGCAGCCTCAAAACAGGACATTTCTGGGTCTCAGATGGCTCTTGCCGTCTCAGACCCGGGGGTGGGGGTGGGAGGGTGGTTGTGAGAGGAAAGGGGCGTGGAGGAAGGGCACTCAGGCTCTGCGGCGATTCCTCAGGCGGTCTGCACGCTCCTTGACAACGAAGTCAGGCTCAGGAACGCCACGAAGGCTCGGGTTCTGGGCGCCCACCGCGCAGACCGCGGCTGGCAGAAGTGCTGCCGCGCTGTGGCCGTTTCCTGGAACAACACTGCTAAGCCAGGGGCGAACACGCGCTTCCCCCCCAGAGGCCGGCCTGATGCTGACGGAACCCGCCCTCGAGAAATACCCTGGGGTAGCTCAGAGAGAGAGGATTCAAAACAGACCTACTTTCAAAAACCAAATACAAACGGTAAATTTTCCTCGCGCTTAATGGAAACCAACTATCTGCACCTTGAAACGATCTCTGCCTCCCTAATTCTTAAGAGATTGCCAAGCAAACCTACAACCAACTATCATCAGGCAGCCCTCACCAGCAAATCAGAACAATAAGTGCTGGAGACCCGCAGGGAGAGAAGGGAATCCCCCCCTCCGCTGCTCCTGGAAATGGAAATTGCGACCAGCCACGATGGAGACAGGTTCCTTTAGAACAAAACCAGCACCTACCACGAGATCCTGCAAGCCCTCACCAGGCCCTATATTCAGGGAAATGCATCCTTTGAAACAACACAGGCATCCCACATTTCAGGAAGGCACTCTTTCCCAGCGCCAAGGCACCAAAGCAGACATAAAGTCCTTGCACACGGGTAAATACTGGAGCTGTGCTTCATATATGCCTCGGAAAATTACTCAGGCATAGAAAAGAATGAAAAAATGCCATTTGAAGCAACGTGGAATCGAGAGATGATCACAGAGTGTCAAGTAAATCAGACAGAGAAAACTGGCACAGGGTATTGTTTATAGGTGGAATCGAAAAGTACAATCAACTAAAACTTACTAGCAAACACAGTCCAACTCCCAGTCACACAACAAATGCTAGCTTATCAAACACAAGACGGACTCTGGGGGTCGGGGTCAGGGTGCGGAGATCACTGAGGAAGTTCGGGTTCAACAGTACACCGTAGACACAGACACATGGTCAAAAAGAGACCCACAGACACATCAGAGAACAATGAACAAGCACGGACTGGACAGAATCAGGAAGTGTGCTCAACACTCTGTCAACAGCTACATGGGAAGTGAATCCAAAAAGAACAGATGCATGAATATAAAGGAATCCACTTCTTGCTCCACCACAAACAAACATGATAACAGAAATCGAGTACACTCCAGTGCAAAATACACATTACAGGGACAGGAGGAAATGAAAACAGACGCATACCCCAACCCCCTCAGGCCTGGTGACTGGGGCGCTGGCACACCCCTGGAGCCCGCAGCCCGGCTTCGGGGCTGCGGAGGGTGTGCGGGGCAGAAGCCCTCGCTGCATCTACAGCACCTGGTCCCCTCTGGGACACGCCACAGCTGACCAAACTGCCAGGCGCTCCTGCACCCACACCGGGGCTACTGCACCCCCACTTCCACTCTAGGCTGGAAGCATTTTAACAAGTCCCCGTCTCCATTTCTCTGGTCGGGGGGTTCCCAATTTCAACTTCTTCCTTACAGAATCCACATATATAGGAAACAGCCTCAACAGCACACCTTTCTGGTGGCTGAGATGGCTCTGGCCAGGCGGAGGTGGTGAGGGGGCTTTGTGAAAGGAAAGGGACATGGAGGAATGACACCCACACTCTCTGGTGTTTACTCAGGCAGTCTGCACGCTACTTTACAACTCAGGAACACGACTTTGGCTGGGTTCTGGGTGCCCACTTGACTGACCACAGCTGGCAAAAGTGCTTCTGCCTTGTGGCCGTTTCCTGGAACAAATCGTCAAAGCAGGGGCTCTGAATCGTGGTGCTGGAGAAGACTCTTGAGAGTCCCTTGGACCGCAAGAGGATCTAACCAGTCTATCCTAAAGGAGGTCAGTCCTGAATATTCATTGGAAGGACTGATGCTGAAGCTGAGACTCCAGTACTTTGGTCACCTGATGCAAAGAACTGACTCCTTGGAAAAGACCCTGATGCTGGGAAAGATTGAGGGCGGGAGGAGAAGGGGACGACAGAGGATGAGGTGGTTGGATGGCCTCACTGACTCAACGGACATGAGTTTGAATAAGCTCCGGGAGTTGGTGATGGACAGGGAGGCCTGGCGTGCTGCAGTCCACAGGGTCACACAGAGTCGGACACGACTGAGCAACTGAACTGAACTGAACTGACACAACTGAGTGACTGAACTGAACACGCTCTTCCCAGTCAGAGGCCTGCCTGATTAAGCTAAATGACCCTGTCCTCAACAAATAACCTACGGTAGCTCAGAGAGATAGAATTCAAAACAGGCCTGACTTTCAAAACCTGACAGCAAACGGTAAATTTTCCTCACATTTAGTGGAAACCAACTATCCGCACCTCTAAAAAAACTCCGCTTTCCTAATTCTTAGAGAAATGCCAAGCAAACCTACAACCAACTATCATCAGGCAGCCCTCACCAGCAAATCAGAACAATAAATGCTGGAGACCCGCAGGGAGAGAAGGGAATCCACCTCCACTGCTCCTGGAAATGGAAATCGCGACCAGCCACGATGGAGAACCATATGCAGGTTCCTTTAGAACAAAACCAGCACCTACCACGAGATCCTGCAAGCCCTCACCAGGCCCTATATTCAGGGAAATGCATCCTTTGAAACAACACAGGCATCCCACATTTCAGGAAGGCACTCTTTCCCGGCGCCAAGGTGCCAAAGCGGCCATAATATCCCAACACAGGGATAAATACTGAAAGTGAAAGTGGTGTCTGACTCTTTGCGACCCCCATAGAATTCCATAGTCCCTGGAATTCTCTAGGCCAGAATACTGGAGTGGGTAGCCTTTCCCTTCTCCAGGGGATCTTCCCAAACCAGGGATCGAACCCAGGTCACCCCCATTGCAGGAGGATTCTTTACCAGCTGAGCCACAAGGGAACCCTCCTCCACTGCCTCTGGGAATGAAAACAGCTGAGACAAGATGCAGAACCTTATGCAGGTTCCTTTAAAACGAAACCCAGACCTACAGTGAGATTGTCCAAGCCTATGTGCATGGAAAACTATACTATGAAATAAGGCACCCCAACATTCAGGAACCCATTATTTACAACAGCCAAGATATGGAAGCAACCACAACATCTATGAGCTTTATATACTGAAGTCGTGCTACATATAGGCCATGAACAATTACTCAGCCTTAGAAAAGAATGAAATCATGTTATTTGCAGCAACATGGCAGATACTGGAGATGATCAGACTATATCAAGTAAATGAGACAAAGACAATTGGCTCAGGGAATTCCTTACAAATGCAATCTGAAAAGACAAATGGCACAGGGAATTCCCTAAAGCCTCAATCTAAAAATAAATACAATGAATTAATTTAGGAAATGCAAAGAGACTCCCAGAGTTAAGACAAAAGCTTAGGCTTAAAAAAGGCAAATATACAGTATTTGAAGAGATAACCAAGGAGACTGGGATGAAACCATACACACTGAGACACAGATAGAGTGTCACAAAGAGACACCCAGAGATACATCAGAGAAAAACGAACAAGCATTGAATGGAACAAGGAAGTGCGCTCAACACTCTGTCATGAGCTACAGGGGGAGAGAATCCAAACGAGATCAGATACTTAAGTATACTGGAATCCACGAGTGGTCCACACACAACAGCCTATTAGGTGAAGTCAGTCAGAAAGAGAATGACAAATACCATATAAAACTACTTATATACGGAATCCAAAAAAATAGAACAAACTAACCTATCTGCGAAACACAGACAGAATCATGCCCACAGAGAACATACCTGTGGTTGCCAAGCGGCAGGGGTTGCGGGAGAGATGGAGTGAGAGGTTAGGGTCTGCAGATGTAAGCTATTACAGACAGATAAACAACGAAGTCCCAAGATATAACACAGGGAACTATATTCAACATCCTATGATAAACCATAATGAGAAAGAATATTTTTTAAAAAGAATGCATATGTATGAATAACTGAGTTACTTCACTGTACAGCAGAAAGTAACACAACACTGTACATCAACTATACTTCAGTAAAAAAAAATTTTTTTTAAAGGGCCAAAGACCTTAACAGGCGCTTCACTAAAGAAGATATACAGATGGAAAGTAAACATGTGTAAAGATACTTAAGATGTCAGAGAAGTATCAAATTATACTGCAAAACACCTACGAAAGTGGCCAAAGTTCACAACACTGACAACACCAAATGCTGGCAAGGACGTGAAGCAACACAGACTCTCACTCACTGCTGGTGGGAATGCAAATATTACAGCCACTCTGAAAGACAGTTGAGCAGTTTCTCACAAACTACTCTTGCCGTACAATCTAGCTGTACAATCCAGCATTAGTTTTCCTTAGCATTTACCCAAATGATTAACTTACATTCATAAAAACACTACACAGACATGTTTATAGCTGCTTAATTCGTAACTGTCAAAACCTGGAGGCAACCAAGATGTCCTTCAATTGTTCAATGGGTAAATAAATAGTGGTACATTCAGACCATGAAATATCACTGGGTGCTAAAAAGAAATAAGCCGTCAAGTCATGAAAAGACATGGAAGAACTTTAAATGCAGATTGTTAATGAAAGTCTGAAAAGGCTACATACTGACTGATTCCAACTGTATAACATTCTGGAAAAGGAAACCACTGATATAGGTAATATATATCTTTTTCACTGCCCCTCCAATTCTGCCAGGTGCTCAAGGAAAGGGAGGGAAGGATGACTAGATGAAGCACAGGGGATTTTGTGAGTAGTGAAACTATTCTCTAACATACAATGATGGTGGATACATGTCATTACACATTTGTCAAAACATACAGAACGCACAACACCAAAAGCAAATCCTAATGTAAACTATCGGAGAAGGCAATGGCACCCCACTCCAGTACTTTTGCCTGGAAAATCCCATGGACGGAGGAGCCTGGTGGGCTGCAGTCCATGGGGTCGCCAGTCGGACACGACTGAGTGACTTCACTTTCACTTTTCACTTCCATGCATTGGAGAAGGAAATGGCAACCCACTCCAGTGTTCTTGCCTGGAGAATCCCAGGGACGGGGGAGCCTGGTAGGCTGCCGTCTCTGGGGTCACACAGAGTGGGACACGACTGAAGCGACTTAGCAGCAGCAATGTAAACTATGAACTTTAGTTTGAGTATCAGCATTGGCTCATCAATTTTAACAGCTATACCACATTAGTGCAAGATGGTAATAAGAGAAGAAATCATGTGTGCAGAGGGAGGAAAGGAATTCTGTACTTTTCACTCAAATTTTCTGTAAGCTCAAAACTATTCTAAAAAAATGAAGTCTATTCATTAAAAGCAAAAGAAAACACATATAAACAGAACAGTATAATTAGTATATGCCATCTCATAATAGTCTGTACTTATACTTGTGTAAATATGTAGAAGTACATTCTGGAATGCTACCCAAGAAAGTAATGACAATGGAACTCGTGTAAGTTAGGGGGAGAATTTAAATACATATCCAGCTCTTTAGTGAGTTTTCTGGCATCATGTTAATCTCACTGGAAAAATAAAATACACACTGTATTACCCTGAAGAATACTATATGAATAAACTAGAGATAAAATAATAATCTGTTTTTCTTCCTGGGAATGCTGCTCAAAACACGATCTATATGAATGTTCATAAAACTAATTTAGACCTAATACTCGACGACCAAGGAAATGGTATTCATAATCAATGCAATATTTGCTTAATTAACTTGATTTACTTTTTAACTTTTTAAAAAATACCTGATTAACTTGATTTTACTTTTTGTCTGCTGGTATTGATTATTCTTACTATGTTTTTCTGAATTTTACTCATTTATACCTTTCATTTCATTTTCTAGATCCTTATATATTTCCTCAAATGCACAGAAAAGTTAGGAATAAACAACTCACCTGGGATTTATTCATTTTCTGCAGCTTTTGGATAAAGACAGAGAACTATGAAGGCAGAACTGGAAGAGAGGAAAACAGAAGGTATTATTATTAAAGGTCTGACTTGCCTCAGAACTTCCAGAATGACTTGTTTATAAATTGTTACACGTCACCTGAGAAAATTCCACCTCATGGGCTAGTCCTTTTGCCTGTTCAGAAAGGGCAAAAAGGATCATGCTGGCAGAACCCAGCTTCAATCAAACATTATGAAACATCTGAAAAGGTAAGACTAAGACAATTGTTAACTGACAAAACAAACAGCAGAAAACATAACTGGTTAAATTATCAAACAGGGAATTTAAAATTATTATTCATATATTAAAGCTTTGTGGAAAAGATTTACAAAATGAATTAACAAATAGGGAACTTCAAGAGACGGAACCACCAAGAAAAAAAATGGAAATGCTAAAAAAATGCAGTAACAGAGTTGAAAGACCATCTTCAATATGCAATGCTACAACAAAGCTGAGAAAATTTTCAGTAAATCTGAAGACAGAAAAATTACCCAAAGGAATTGGGTCCAAAGAAATTACCCAAACTGAGACACAAAGAGGAAGTTTAAAAAACAAAAAAAAACCCCAAGGAATCCAAGGGCTGTAGTGCAATATCAAATGGTCTAACAAAAATGTATTGGAGGGACTTCCCTGGAGGTCCAGTGGCTAAGACTCCACACTCCCAATACAGGGGGCCCAGGTTCAATCCCTGGTCAGGAAACTAGATCCCACAGGCCACAACTAAAAATAAGATCCCACATGCTGCAATGAAGACTGAAGATCCCATGTGCCCCAACTAAGACCCAGCACAGGTAAACACATAGATAATTATTTTCAAAAATAATGTATTGCCAAAAATTTGGCAGTCCAGTGGTTAAGCCTCCGCACCTCCAATGCAGGGGGTGCAGGCCTGATTCCCGGTTGGGGAAGTAAGATCCCATGCCCCTCGGAGCAATTAAGCATGCTCAGTCCAATTACTGAGCCCGTACCCACAACTATAGTCTGGGGGCTGCAACAAGATTCCACGTGACACAATGACAATCCCACGGGCTGCAACTAGGACTCAACACAGCCAGATATATAAATGAATATTTTTAAAAGTAGTATTTGAAGACATATTGACCAAGAATTTTCCAAAAATGGCTAATAGCAAACTTCAGATCCAAGAAACTAGGATAATTTATCCAAAAAGGGTTAAGTATCAAAAAGCAAAACAAAGACACACCTGGACATATCATATTTAAGTCAAAGTTAAAGAGAAATTCTTAAAAGCAGCCAGAAAAAAAACCTGACATATTCCATATAGACATACCTTCTTTTTTAATTGCTCTTCAGATTGCTTTTTTAAAAAAACAAATTGAAAGTTTGTGGCAACTCAGCATTGTTAGTTAATGGTTAGCACTTTGTAGTAAGAACATTTTTATTTATTTATTCATTTGGCTGCACTGGGTCTTAGTTGCAGCATGCAGCATCTTCAATCTTAGTTGAGACATTAGATCAGATCAGTCACTCAGTCGTATCCGACTCTTTGCGACCCCATGAATTGCAGCACGCCAGGCCTCCCTGTCCATCACCAACTCCCGGAGTTCACTCAGACTCACATCCATCAAGTCAGTGATGCCATCCAGCCATCTCATCCTCTGTTGTCCCCTTCTCCTCTTGCCCCCAATCCCTCCTAGCATCAGAGTCTTTTCCAATGAGTCAACTCTAAGCATGAGGTGGCCAAAGTACTGGAGTTTCAGCTTCAGCATCATTCCCTCCAAAGAAATCCCAGGGCTGATCTCCTTCAGAATGGACTGCTTGGATCTCCTTGCAGTCCAAAGGACTCTCAAGAGTCTTCTCCAACACCACCATTCAAAAGCATCAATTCTTCGGCACTCAGCCTTCTTCACAGTCCAACTCTCACATCCATACATGACCATAGGAAAAACCATAGCCTTGACTAGATGGACCTTTGTTGGCAAAGT
This sequence comes from Bubalus bubalis, assembly GCF_019923935.1. Lineage (NCBI taxonomy): Eukaryota > Metazoa > Chordata > Mammalia > Artiodactyla > Bovidae > Bubalus > Bubalus bubalis. The sequence continues at coordinate 2,199,720 of NC_059174.1, read as the reverse complement.
AATGTCTCTGCTTTTGAATATGCTATCTAGGTTGGTCATAACTTTCCTTCCAAGGAGTAAACGTCTTTTAATTTCATGGCTGCAGTCACCATCTGCACTGATTTTGGAGCCCAGAAAAATAAAGTCTGACACTGTGTCCACTGTTTCCCCATCTATTTCCCATGAAGTGATGGGACCGGATGCCATGATCTTCATTCTCTGAATGTTGAGCTTTAAGCCAACTTTTTCACTCTCCACTTTCACTTTTATCAAGAGGCTTTTGAGTTCCTCTTCACTTTCTGCCATAAGGGTGGTGTCATCTGCATATCTGAGGTTATTGATATTTCTCCTGGCAATCTTGTGTTTCTTCCAGTCCAGCGTTTCTCATGATGTACTCTGCATAGAAGTTAAATAAGCAGGGTGACAATATACAGCCTTGACGTAGTCCTTTTCCTTTTTGGAACCAGTCTGTTGTTCCATGTCCAGTTCTAACTGTTGCTTCCTGATCTGCATACAAATTTCTTAAGAGGCAGATCAGGTGGTCTGGTATTCCCATCTCTTTCAGAATTTTCTACAGTTTATTGTGATCCACACAGTCAAAGGCTTTGGCATAGTCAATAAAGCAGAAATAGATGTTTTTCTGGAACTCTCTTGCTTTTTCCATGATCCAGTGGATGTTGGCAATTTGATCTCAGGTTCCTCTGCCTTTTCTAAAACCAGCTTGAACATCAGGAAGTTCACGGTTCACATATTGTTGAATAGGATCTCCTAATTGCAGCATACAAACTCTTAGTGGTGGCATGTGGGATGTAGTTCCCCGACCAGGGATTGAACCCAGGCCCCGAATTGGAAGCACAGAATCTTAGCTACTGGACCTTCAGGCATGTCCCGGTAATAACGCATTTTTAAATTAAGGTATGTAGAGGACCTCCCTGGTCGTCCAGTGGCTAAAACTCCACGATCTCAAAGCAGGGGGCTTGGATTCGATTCTTGGTTGGGGAACAAGATCCCACATGATGCAACTAAGAGTTCGCAGGCTCCAACCAGAAGATCCCGTGTGTGGGCTCAGTCAGGAAGTCGAGTCTGACTCTATGACCCCATGGACTGGAGCCCACCAGGCTCCTCCGTCTATGGAATTTTCCAGGTGAGAATACCAGAGTGGGTTGCGATTTCCTCCTCCAAGGAATCTTCTCAACCCAGGGATAGAACCCAAGTCTCTTGCATTGGCAGGTAGATTCTTTACCAATGAACCACCAGGCATGGCCCTGCCACAACTCAAGATTCCACACGCTGCAACTAAGATCAAAGATCTTGCCTGCTGCAACTAAGACCCAGCACAGCCAAATAAATAAATATTTTAAAAGTAAATAAAGTTATATACATTTTTTTAGGCATAACACTATTGCAGACTTAACAGACTGCAGTATAAAGGTAAACAAATTTATATGAATTGAGAAAACAAAAAATTAATGTGACTTGCTTTATTGCAGTGATCTGGAACTGAATGCTGTTTTGGAGGTTTGCCTGTACAGAGGACTCAACATTAAAAAAAATCACAATTTCTCATCAGAAACTATATAAGCTGGAAGGCAATGTAGTGACATCTTTAAAAAAAGAAAGAAAAAACTACCAATCCAGTATTCTATACCCAGCAAATATATCTCACCAAAAAAAAAAAAAAAAAAGAAAGAAAGAAAGTGAAATAAAAACCTTATCAAACAAAAACAGAGAATGCATTACCAGTAGTCCTATACTACAATAAAAAATTTTAAAGACGTTCTTCAGGTAGAAGGGATACCAGACAGAAATGTGGATCTACACGAAGAAATAAAGATCTCTGGGAGTGGTTAAAACGAAGAGAACTATAAAAGACATTTTATCTTACTTTTAATCAATCTAAAAGATAATTAACTGTCTAAACCAAAAAGACCAGAAAAGTTTTGTGAACTTATAGGATATGTAAAAGTAAAATATGACATTAATAGCATAAAAGATGAGATGATGGAATTGTTGATGGAAGTATAGTTTTAAGGATCTTACCTTACACACAAAGCAGTGGAATATATTTAAAAGTTCACTGTGATTCACTCAAGAAGTTTATTTGAGCCTCCTCCCTCCCTGTTTAGTATGATACGTCCATCTGCATTACACATTAACCAGACCGCCTCAAAGGCAGGAATGCTTACTTGCCATAAAGATCTGTTTTCTTTTGATGCGAGCAATGTAACTTCTTAAAAGAGTAATGTTCTTTCTCAACTCTGTAAGAGGTCATGATGACTTGAGGTTCACTCTGCACATGCTTAGTTGAACTACTGTATACTTGGTGAACTTCATGTCAGTATGTCATTTTGATAAATGATCCTCTGTCTCAAAAATGGACAAGAGATTGTCATATTGACTGAAGTAGTCAGAAGAGTGTCTAATATCCCTTATATATGTGGAATCTAAAAAGAAATGATACAAATAAACTTACAAAACAGAAAAAGATTCAACAGACTTGGAGAACAAATTTGGTTTGGTTGCTGAGGGGAAGGGATAGTTAGGGAGTTTGGGATGGACATGTACACAGTGCTGTGTTTAAAATGGATAACCAACAAGGACCTACTGGATAGCATAAGGAACTCTGCTCAGTGTTATGCAGCAGCCTGGATGGGAGGGGAGTTTGGGGGAGAATGGATACATGTATTTGTATGGCTGAGTCCCTTTGCTGTTCATTTGAAACTATCACAAAATTGTTAATCAGCTATGCTGCTGTTACGTCACTTTAGTCATGTCTGACTCTGTGCGACCCCATGGACGGCAGCCCACCAGGCTTCCCATCCCTGGGATTCTCCAGGCAAGAACACTGGAGTGGGTTGCCATTTCCTTCTCCAGTTAATCAGCTATACTCCAATACAAAATAAAAAGTTCAAAAACAAGTATATGACTATTCCTTCAACATCTAATAAGCAGAACAGTTCTCAGAGCTCCTAAGTCTGTCTCTTGGGTTATAATCCTCAGATTGGCTCAAATAAAATTTTCTTAACTTGACTGTTAATTGAATTTTCACCAACAATAGCTAGATCAAAACAAAAAGAAGACGGACTCTCCTGGCAGTCCAGTGGTTAAGACTGGACTTAACCAGGGAGCAGGGAGCATGGGTTCAATCCCTGGTTGGGAAACTAAGATCCTGCATGACATGCAGCACAGTGGGGAAAAAAAAAGTAACAGGATAAGAAAAGATTCCTTGCACACATTAATCAAAAGAAAGCTGGATTGATTAATATCAAAGTAGACTGAACAAGAAAAATTACCAGGGATAAAGTGTGACATTACATAATGTCACTGCGATAAATGACAATGATAAATATATCAAATCACCAGAATACGTAACAATCCTAAATGTTTATGCACAAAAGAACTTCAAAATATAAGAACCCAAAGTTGATAAAACTGAAAGAAAAGATAGGTAAAATCCACAATAGTAGCTCAAGAATTCAGGATTCTTTTTTCAGGTGACAAGACACGTACATAGAAAACTAGTAAAGATACAGAAAAACTGAACCACACTACCAACAAACTTGACCCAGTTAGTAGTTACAGAAAACTCTACCACTAACAGTACAATAGTCCTTAAAGTACATAAATAACATTCTCAAGGTATAACATATCCTTGGCCATAAAATAAAACAAAACTTTTTTTATTTTTGGCTGTGCTGGGTCTTCTGCTACAAACAGGCTTTCTCTAATTGCAGTGAGTGGGGGCTACTCTTCGTCACAGTGTGCAGGCTTCTCAGTGGGGTGGCTTATCTTGTTGCTGAGCATGGACAGTAGCTGCCCCAGGTGTGTGGAATCCTCCCAGGATTGAAGAGTGTCCCATGCATTGGCAAGTGGACCACTGGACCTCCAGGGAAATACAAGTTAACAAGGTTTAAAGAACTGAATTATGTAACAAAGTATATTCTTTAACCAAAACAGAATTCAACTAGAATTCAGTAACAGACAAAGATCTAGAAAATCCCCAATGTTTGGAAATTAAACAACAAATTTCTAAACAACCAATAGGTGAAAAAGGAAGTCACTAAGGGAAGTTTAAAAAACTGAATGGAAATGAAAAACAAAACATAACAGAATTTAAGGGATGCAGCTAGGGCAGTATTTAGAGGACAGTTACAGCATTAAAATCAATGTCAGTAATGGGAGAGACATTACTACAGATGCTACAGACATTAAAAAGTTACTCTTTTGCAATAAAAAAAAACCACTAGCTACACTAATTAAGGAGAAAAAGGAGCAATCTCAAATACACATAAATAAGCAAAGTGGGAAATATCAAATAAGAGAGAAAAAAAGATGAAATAATGGGGAAAAGATTCCATCTTCATAGCAATAAATTACTACAGAACAATAATATAAAAACGCAAATATTTATGAAAAAACTTACAAAGTGCTCCTACGGGGGAAAAAAATGAAAGACTTGAACAAATGGGAAAGCCTATAGTAAGAGCCAACATTATAAAGGTATCCATCCCCCGTAATTAAATGTTACCATCAACTGGATCATAGAAGCACGAACAGATTTTTTAAATATAATTTATTCTAAAGTATCAGTGGGAATCATCAGCAAAGGTGTATAATCTCAAAATGGTGAAGGTTTTGGGGTGCCCAATAAAGGAAGAGCAGTAAACTCAACCACAGAAAAAATCGTAACGCCTCCACGGTAAAAACTACTGGTGAGCAAAATTAAGAGGCAAAATGAAAAATGTTTGTCGTTCGTGCGACAGGACCAGCTGGCTGCGCCACCTCGGGTAAGCGCGGAAACGCGCGAAGACGCAGGAGAGGGCGCGCCTCGGGGAGCCCCGGCTGAGGGGCCCGGCGGGGAGGTCGCGGCGTCGCCGTCCGCGCGGCCCGCGCCTCGCCAGGGCGCTCCGGCCGCCCTCCGCGAGGCTGCGGCCGTGGCGCACGCGGCGCCCGCGCGCTCTGAGGCGCGCCCGGCCCCGCCCCGGCCTCGCCCCGCGCCGCCCTCCGGGTCACGCGCGCGCCCGCCCGCCGGCTCCCAGAGCGCGGCGGCGCGGCCGGAGACCTCCGCGGCCGGTCGGAGGCGCCCCGCCTGACAAAGGGAGGGAGGCCGGCCCGCGCCGCCGCCCGCCGCCGCGCCGTCCCCGCCCCCGCACGTCCGGCCGGGCGGCCCCGCCGGCACCGCGCCGCCCACAGCGCCGGGCCGCCGCCGACGCCGCCCCGAGGGTCGCCGCCCCGAGGGGCTCCGAAGTTTGGGCTCCCGCCGCGCGCGGGCACGAGCCCACCCCTCGTCCCCTGCCCCTCGGCCCCCGCGGCCCCGCGGGGCGGCCTGGCAGGCCCCCTCCTACCTGGAGGGGCACAGCCTCCGCTCGTGGCGCAGGGCCAGGCTGGGTCACGGTGGGGAGACCGGGGCCCTGTCACCTACTCGCGGCTGCAGGTGGGGGAAGGGCGGCCACCGGCGCGCTCGCAGCAGTGCGCATGCGCACATGCAAGGGGCTGCACGCCGTCCCAGGGTCCTCCGAGGGGTGGTCCGTCAAACTTCGGGACTACATTTCCCATAAGCCCGCAGAGCCACACCGTAGGGACTCTCAGGAAAGTTTTCACCTTGTTCAGCCGATCGGATGAGTGTTGACCATGATAATCCCTTGGCCTGGACCTCATTTCCACCAAAGGGAGTATGAGTTACAATCACCACCTCCCCCAAAATAGGAATCCTGGCTTTTAAAGATTACACAGGTAATCTATGATCACAGCATTTGAATTAGAAAATATGTATAAAATAGAGCAAATATCACCCATGATCTCACCTTTCAAAGATAACTATATATAACATATTAAGTTACCTTTCTGATACTAAAAATAAATAAAACTGGCCATAAAGGTACCATGTGCTGTCAGTAGGGTTGTTTTTTTTTTTAAGTTTTGGATTTACAGTAAAATTTGAGGAGAAAGTTCCAATGTACCACGTGTGCCCACACATGAATGGCCTCCCCCACTATCAACACCCAGTACCAGAGTGGTATATTTGTTACAATTAAACATGCACTGACAAGACACACAAAGTCCATAGTTTACACTAGGGTTCACGCTGGGTGTTGAACGTTCTATGGGTTTTGACAAACATACGGTGACATGTATCCACCACCATAGTATCACACAGAGTAGTTTTACTGCACACAAATTCCCCTGTGCTCCATCTATTCCTCCTTCCCTCCCTCTCCCTAAGTCCCCGAAAGTCACTGACCTTTGTACTGTACCGCTAGGATTATTACTGAGTCCAAGCTGCACGGAAGACCAATAAGTCAACAAATAAGTTGTTGGGGCAAGGAATAGCGACTGAACTGGGAAAGCAAGCAGACCAAGAAGATGATGAACTCATGTCCCAAAGAACCATCTTGCCTACTTTTGGATTCAGGCATCCTTTATACATCCCATAAAAGGGGAGGGAGTGGAGTCAAACAGTTCCTGGTTCCAGGCAGCCTCTGGAGGGGATATGTTAATTTCTTCTTCTTGCAGTTATTCACAGGTGGGCGTGGTCAAGGTGCTTCCAGTGAGCTGAAGAGAGGTATTTTAGCCTAATACACGTGACCTGGGAAGCAGGGTTCCCAGAGATGGGTGATTATGTATAATGTAAGCTTTGAGGCAATATCCCTTTAGTGATTAACTTGTAATAGAATACAAAATTTCTTCCCTATTAACAGTTGTCTTTTTCAGAATGTCATATAGTTAGAATCATTCAGTCTGTAGCCTTTTCAAGTTGGTTTCTTTCACTTGCTGCTGCTGCTGCTAAGTCACTTCAGTCGTGTCCGACTCTATGTGACCCCACAGACGACAGCCCACCAGGCTCCCCCGTCCCTGGGATTCTCCAGGCAAGAACACTGGAGTGGGTTGCCATTTCCTTCTCCAATGCATGAAAGTGAAAAGTGAAAGGGAAGTCGCTCAGTCGTGTCCGACCCTCAGCAACCCCATGGACTGCAGCCTTCCAGGCTCCTCCATCCATGGGATTTTCCAGGCAGAAGTACTGGAGTGGGGTGCCATTGCCTTCTCCATTCTTTCACTTAGTAATATGCATTTAAAGTTCGTCCATGTCTTTTCATGGCTTGTCAGCTCATTTCTTTTTAGCACTGAATAATATTTCATTGTCTGCACGTACCACCATTTTATCTACCCATTCAGCAACTGAAAGACATCCTGGCTGCTTCCAAGTTTTGACAACTATAAAAGCTTCTATAAGCATCCCTGTGCAGTGTTTTGCATGGAAATAAAATGTTTCTCATTTGTGTAAATGTCAAGGAACACAATTATTAGGTTGTATAGTGAGAATATAGTCTTGTAGAAACTGCCAGACTGTCTTCCAGACTGGCTGTACCATTTTGCATCCCCACCAGCAATGAATGAGAGTTCCTGTTGCTTCACATCCCTGTCAGCTTTTGCTGTTGTCGGTGTTGTGGACTTTGGCTATGCTCATAGGTGTGTCGCGGAAGCAACCAGTTTTCAATTAAACAACATACGGTCTCAAAATCTACTGTTATTGAACCAGACCTGGGTCTTTCTGTGCACACTGAAGCTGGTGTGTGATGCCAGGTTGTGGTAAACAAAAGTGCAGAGTTTATTGCAAGGCTAAGCAAGGCATAGGGTCAGATACTGCTTCAAAGAATGGAATTCCCTGATGTCTTTCAGGGAAATTTTTTTAAAGACAGGATGGGGCTTCCCTGGTGGTCTAGTGGTTGAGAGTCCACCTGCCAATGCAGGGGATGTGGGTTTGATCCCTGGTTCGGGAAGATCCTATATACTGTGGGACAACTATGGCCGTACACCACAGCTACTGAGCCAGGGCTCTAGAGCTCTAGCCTCAACTACTGAAACCCGAGCACCTGAGAGCCTGTGCAGCACATCTAGTGAAGCCACCACAATGAGAAGCCCACACGCATTTAGACAGTAGCCCCCGCCCTCAGCACCTAGAGAAAGCCCACACGCAGAAGACCCCCACAGCCAAAAATATATAAATAAATCAATCTTAAAAAAAACAAAGACAGGGTGAAGGAGAAGGTTGTGGGGTAATCAGCTCATGGACATTTTTATGATTGACTGGTGATGAAGTAATAAGGAGTCTAGCTTGATTGACTCACCAACCTTCTGGTTTCAACCAGTCTGGGGTCTACATGTTTGTGGTCAATATTTAGTTAACTTCTTCTATCTGGTGGAGGTTTCAAGAAGTAGCTCAAGGATATGGTTCACAATATTATCTACAGCCCTTGAGGAGTAACTAAAGGTCCCTGAATCTGTCTAATGGTTAAACAATTACTATTTTGACTTGCTTGACTCTGTTTTTATATGTTTGTATTTCTTGGATTAAATTTTCTCCTTGAACCTTGGGGAAGGCCTACAAGACAAAAGTTTTCTTCAAGCAAGAGGCAGGCAGAGGGGACTTCCATAATGGTCCAATGGTTAAGAATCCACCTTGCAAAACAGGGGATATAGGTTCGATCTGTGGTAGGTAAGACCCCACATGCAACCAAGCCTGAGCCCATCTGCTTGCCCCAACGAAAGATCCAGCATCAAGACCAAAGACCCCGTATGCTGCAATTAAAAGACCCGATGCAACTAAAGGAATATTTTTAAAATGTTTTCTCTTTACTCAAAATCAAAGAAAAGCAATATGATAACATATGTAATATCATTTTGACCTATCAGTTTGGACAGTTTTTAAAAGAGTAAGGATACCCAGGGTTGGAACAACTTGGCGAAAAAAAATTTTTTATGTGTATTCATTCATTTATTTTATTATTTATTTTTGGCTGTGATGGGTCTTCGTTGCTACACACGGGCTTTCTCTAGTTGTGGTGAGCGGGGTCCTCACTGCGGTGGCTTCTCTTGTTATAGAGCGCGGGGTCTAGGCTTATGGGCTCAGTAGTTGCGGCTCACAGGCTCCAGAGCAAAGGCTTAATAGTCGTGGCTCACAGGCTTAGTTACTGCGCACGGCATGCGGGATCCTCCCAGACCAGGGATTGAAATGGTGTCCCTTGCACTAAAGGCAGATTCTTAACCACTGGACCACTAGAGAAGCCCCGAAAAAAAATTTTTTATACAATTCTGGTAGGTAAAATCTTTCTGAAGGCTTTATTGTATCAAAGTTAAAATTTTTATAGATTTTAATCTTGTACAACAATGTATATACATGAATGTTCTTACATTGCAGCCTATATCTGCTACAAAACACTGGAAAAATCTAAAAATCTTTCAGTAGGTGTAATTAAAATAATCATAATATGTAAATGGAATTTGGGGAGACATTGAAAATGATAATGCATACTAACTCCATTGGGCTTCTCTGGTGGCTCAGTGGTAAAGAATCCACCTGCCAATGCAGGAGACTTGGGTTCAATCTCTGGGTCGGGAAGATCCCCTGGAGAAGGAAATGGCAACCCACTCCAGTATTCTTGCCTGGGAAATCATATTGACAGAGGAGTCTGGCAGGCTACAGTCTATGGGGTTGCAAAGAGTTGGACACGACTGAGCAACTGAGCACACACACATGCTAACTCCATGGGGGAGGTGTCTAATGCATTCAGAAATGAAAAACTGCAGATCACACAGATTATGTAGAGTGCGAGCCTATTTTTGTAAAAGATTATACATATTTTAAAAAGACTAAATACTTAAATGTATAAAAAGAATAAATACACACTCTTCCCCCAATGAGTTAAATTCCACACACATGAGTTAAATTCCCAACTGCCTTATGCAACAACGTAGAGTACTGTATGTGGGGTTGTTTCTGAAGACCTTGCACATTATTCTTTATTAATTTCCTCTTAGGAATAAAGGGAAAGTGTGGAGGATTAAAAAAAAACATATTGCAAATTTTAATTTAAATGTTGCCTTTAATTTTTTTGACCTTCCACTAAGGTTTCACACTTCCTCAGTCAACTACCCAGCGTGTCCCAGTGGCTGTTGCATCTTCCCTGCATGTTGGAGCATCAACTTCCTTTCCAACAAGCATCGGCACCTCGCAGTAACTGCATGCTTGGACAGCGCTGTTATCGGATGCAAAGAGACTTTGTTACAATAGGGACTGTTGAGAGTGGAGCAAATATTCCAAAGCACATAAATAAAGTGTGGTTTGTTCCTGCGTGCGTGCATGCTGAGTTGCTTCAGTCGTGTCCTACTCTTGGGTGACCCTATGGACCAGAGCCCACCAGGCTCCTCTGCTCTTCTGTCTATGGGTTTGTTCCTAGATACTGGCAAAAAAATTTATTTTTGTTCATTTGATCAAATGACATTCCCATGGGGCACGGATCCTAGATCATCCAATTTTGTCAAACAACTTCTGTACTCTGTTACGTTAAGATTCATTGGTCTTTCTTGCACTTTGAATGGATCCTTTATCTCAAATCCATGATTTTGTCATATCATACCCTGGTCACTTGAAAAATACTGGCTTACTGAGTCCTAAAGATCTTTAAAATGTTGATACATTTTATTGCATAGTGTCAAATGACCATAATAATATCACCACTGGTCTCAACAGAAAAGCTTTCATAAGTTTTGGGAAGCAGAATCAGGTTTTTGCCAACATTCAAATTTTCACTTGAAAGATAATGTTACCATTGAGGAACAACTTGTAGTCACTTGTTTTCCTTGAAATAACAGCTCACTTCATTCATTTCTGAGAAAATGTCTGCCAAACACCCAGCCTTCAATTGATTCAAGTAAAAATATTTCATGAGAAAAGCAGCTAGTTCAACTCATGACTCAAACAGGAGCACAAGTGGTTTTCCTGGAGACAACATTGCATCTCTGTGTGCAGCAGAAGTATTATACTCTGTATGTACTTCCTGTTTCATCGGACAGAATATTAAAAAGGCGAGTGCTGAAAGGTTGAGACAAGCACAATTAATCATTTTTACTGCTCCACTGAAGTCATTCTTTAGTGAAACGGGCGCTTCTTTCCTGTAATTGTGTGAGAGTGCAGACAGCAGGGACCACCAGGGACTTCCCTCGTGGTCTGGTGGTCAGGACTCTGTGCTTCCACTGCACGGTGCATGGGTTCCACCCCTGGTCCGGGAACTGTGACCCTACATGCCTCAGCACAGCCCGAAAACACTAAAAGAAGGCAGTGACTGCCAGTGCAGTTTGGTGCCACTGTCTGGAACCCCCAGGAGGCTCCCCAGCATGTAATTTTTCAAAAGTGACCTTGACCTCCTGGACCCTCAGCAAGGGTCTTGGAGACCTCAGGGGCCTATGGGTCATACTTAAAGCACAGTCACTATGCACTATTATCACACCTAAAAATTTCACAGTGTTTCCTAAATACTATTCAAATATCCAGTTGGTGTTCACATTTCCAACTTGTTTCCATGAGCATCATACATTTCTTCAAATTTTTCAAACTCAAGATCCAGTCGGGGACTTCCCTGGTCCAGTGGCTAAGACTCCTAACTCCCAGTGCAGTGGGCCCAGGTTTGATCCCTGATCAGGGAACTAGATCCCACGTGATGCAACTGAGAGTTTGCATGCTGAAACTAAAGATCCTGCGTGCTCTAACTAAGGCCTGGCACAGCCAAATAAATAAATATTTATTTTAAAAATCCAAATGAATCCATGGCCCAGGATTAATGTCTTTTAATACATAGGTCCTTCCTCCATCTCTTTTTTTCCCTTTGTCACTTATATGCTAAAAACACTGGATTGTCTAATCTGAAGAACTTCCACATGGTCTGGACTGTCTTGATCACCTTAAATTTTAATTGTCAATTTTCTCTTCCTTCATCTGAACTCTGAACCTGAGGTCAAGGTTTAAGAAGAAATTTTAGCCAAATATTACCAGTGATTCCTTACTCCTTTCCAGGTCTTGAAACAATTATTTTTCTGAATAAGTTTAATTTTTCCCCCAAGTGTCTTTATTTTCGACTCCTTTATTCAGCATTCCTGCCATAGTTTATCAAGCACATGCTGGAGGCAGGCACTGTGTGTGGACACAGCTCTGAGGGACCCAGAGCCCTCTCCTTGTGAGCTTCCATTCTACTTGGGGAGACAGGCAATAAGCAAGTAAAACAGAGCATGTCAGATGGCGTTTACTGCTAAGAAGGTCATATCAGGGACTTCCCTGGTGGTCCAGTGCTTAAGACTCTGCAATTCCACTGCAGGGGCAAGGGTTTGATCCCTGGTCAGGGAGCTAAGATCCTACACACCACTTGGCATGCCCCCCCCCAAAAAAAAAAGTTGTATCAAGAGCTTGTGGAGGGGTGCGTTTTTGAGCAGAATGGCTAGTGAAGGCTTTACTCAGCAGGTTAGGTTTGAGCCAAGACTCTCTTAGACTCCATAATTCCTATAATCATAACTCTAAGACTCCATAATCAGACCCCTACTGGTGGATATTCCTTACTTGTATTATTTCCAGTGTCTGACAACACCACTCCATCTGGTCCCCAATTTCTCCCAGCCAGTTGACCGGCCTTCCTCTTTTTTATAGCCGAGATGATGAAAAAGGAATGATACCTAATCACAAGCTTTTCCCTCCTCGTTTGGGGCTCTGAGAAGTGACCTTCAATTTACTTTTTTCAAGGCAAAACTACAAAGTAGGGGCCCTGCAAAAATTCTAATTTGTAGCAAAGTGAATATATTATGCTATCTTTCCTTTATTTTTTTTTTTAATTATTTGGTTGCATCAGGTTTTCGTTGCAGCACGTGGGATCTTTGTTCCGTTACGCGGGATCTTTTGTTGGAGGTACCGACCCTCTAGCTATGGCGTCCAGCCTCAGTAGTTGTAGCAACAGGCTTAGTTGCTCTGCAGCAAGGAGCTTCTCAGGCGGCTCCGTTGTAAAAGAATCCACCTGCCAATGCAGGAGACACAGGACACGCTGGTTCAATCCCTGGGTGGGGAAGATCCCCTGGAGGAGGAAATGGCAACCCACTCCACTCTTCTTGCCCGGAGAATCCCCATGGACAGAGGAGCCTGGCGGGCTGCAGTTCATAGGGTTGCAGAGTCAGACATGACAGCACACACGTGCATGCACGTGGGGTCTTAGTTCCCTGACTAGGGATCGCAAGGTGGGTTCTTAACCACTGGACCACCAGGGGAGTTTCTTTCCTTTATTTTTAACATAAATGAACTCTGGGGAATGGAACCAACCTGAGCCTCAAAAAAATTTTTATCTTATTTGAGTGCTTGACAAGGCCATCTTTATCTTCAATGAACGAAGGGGTCTTACAAGGTCAGTGGCTGAGATCCATGGATCCTCTGTGCATACGAGGACTGTCTGTCTCATTTGTCACGGCCTTTCCAGCACTGTGCTTGATGTAGATGAGGAAAGAATGGATGACCGGGGCAGGAAGTAATGACGCTTGAAACCCAGCTACGGCCGGTATCGTGCACGTCTGTCCACCTGAGTGCACCAACTGCTACCTGCGCATCCTGCATCCTGCTGGAGTGGGCAGCTTCCAGCATCGCTCGACTGTTCAGGGCTGCCCACCTCGGTGGGCCAGCAGTGCCTCTGCAACACACCAGGGTAGGTAGCTGCTCCTCTGGCCCTTCTCTTGGGCTGGCCAGGTCTTGGGACTGCAAAGAACTCCAGCTATTTCCTCGCTCTATCTCCTCTTTGTGAAGAGACATCTAAAGACTACACTAAAAATAGAAGAAAAAAAGATTTCCCTGGTGGCCCAGTGGTAAAGAATCTGCCTTGCAATGCAGAGGACCAGGGTTCGATCCCTGCTCAGAGAACTCAGAATCTAACATCCCACATGCCGCAGAGTAAGTAAGCCCGCGCGTCACATCTAGGATGTGTGTACTGCATCTAGGAGATCCCATATGATGGAACGACAACCCAGGTGCTGCAACCAAGACACGAATCAGCCAAAGTAAATAAATAATTAAACAAATTTAAAAAAAGAATATCCTATTTATCCCACCTTAGGGGAAAAAATCATAGTCATTCTGAATCAGGTTTAATTTTGGGTACATTGGTTTTTATAGAGAATTTAGAGATAACTGCATATAAGTCAGAAAGACATAGGTTTGAATATTATTGAACACAGTATTATTCTTTTAAAAAGCAAATATTCTGAACTTGTTTTATTTCTTCTATTTGCCTTAGTCTTTTTTTATATTTATTTTTAATTGGAGGATAATTGCTTTACAATGTCGTGTTGGTTTCTGCCATTCGTCAACACCATTCAGCCACAGGTATCCACGTCCCCTCCTTCATGTATCTCCTTCCCACCTCCCACCCCATCCCACCCCTCTAGGTTGTCACTGAGCACCAGGCTGAGCTCCCTGCACTACACAGCAACTTCCCATTAGCTCTCTGTTTCACACATGGTCATGTATATATTTCAATGTTACTTCATCCCACCCTCTCCTTCCCCCATTGGACAAAGTATTATTACAAAATAAGCAACTGAATCAAAGCTTCCTCTATTTTAAGAGCAGAGCCATAAATATTAACAGAACAGATCAGGACTGCATTGGTCCAAATACCTGTTCACAAATGGAAAAAGCCTGGAGAAGCCAACAAGTTTTAATTCTGACAAAGATAAGCTGTTTATGGCTTCAAAATGATAATATGACTGTTTTAGGGGCTCCCCCAGGCCACGTTCAGGTTCAATTTTTCCTTAGAAGGACTCAGAACTCAGCAAGCTGTTATACTCATGGCTACATTTTATTGCAGTGACAGGATACAGATTAAAATCAGCAACAGAAATGGCACAAAGGCCAAGGTCCAGAAGACACGAGGCACAAGATTCCAGCTGTCCTCTCTCAGCAGTGTCATGCACACAGCACTTGATCCTCCTAGCAATGGTGTGTGACATCATACGCGGAGTACAGCTAACCCTAAGCTCAGCTGAACCTTGGTATCCAGGGTCTTTACTGGAGGTTGGTTGATCATATGGGCATGTCTGACTGCCTACATGGCTGACCTTAGTCTCCAGCCCCTTCCTATGTCACGTTGATACCCTGGGATCAAAAAAAGGAATACATGTTTATTGTTTTATGCCATGGAGTTTTAGGTGTTTGTTATACTATAGCAACAGCTAACTGATTCAGTGGGGTAGTAAACAGAGCAACAAAAGTACTTTTTGAAATTAAAGTGTACTGACACAAATCAGATAACCGTTAAGACATACTTTCTCAACACACTGCTGTCAAGCAAACATTTCTGGTTCTAAATGTGACAATGAAGAGTCAGCAATGCTTCTTCTTTAGTTTAAAAAGAGGTTCTTAGGGGATATAAGTACACCTATGGCTGATTCATGTTGAGGTTTGACAGAAAACAGCAAAATTCTGTAAAGCAATTATCCTTCAATAAAAAATAAATTAATTTAAAAAAATGGTTCTTGCATCATTTTCCTTGTCGGCTAGATCTTTAACATTTTTTAATTAAAATATTGTTTTAAGTGTAAGAACACCTGGGACTCCCCTGGTGGTCCAGTGGCTAAGACTTGGAGCTCCCAATGCAGGGGACGTGGTGGAGGAACTAGATCCCACACGCCACAGCTAAGAGTTCACATGCTGCCACTAAAAAAGAAACTTTGTGCCGCAACAAAGGTGGGTGCCGCAACTAAGCCCCAGTGCAGCCAAATAAATTAATTTTTTTTAATGCAGGACACTCAATGAGATGTATCCCCTTAACAGATTTCTAAGTATACTGTGCAGTAGTGTTTTGCATGAGCACAGTGTGGTACAGTAGATTTCTAGAATTCATTCATTTTGCATAACAGAAATTTTAAACCTGTAATTAGTAACCTACGGGATAAACACATTTAAAAAATGCCATTTTCGGGCTCCCTGGTGGTCCAGTAGTAGGAATCCCCCTTGCCATGCAGGGACACCGGTTAGATCCCTGGCCCAGGAAGATCCCACATGCTGCAGAGCAACTAAGCCCACGCACCGCAACTACTGCTCCTTCGCGCCCTAGCACCCGTGCTCTGCAACAGAAGCCCCTGCAGCGAGAAGCCCGAACACTGCACCCAGATAGTAGCTCCCACTCTGCAACTAGGGAAAGCCCTTGAGCAGCAACGAAGACCCAGCCCGGCCAAAAATAAGTAAATAAATAACACCATTTTCTTCTAATACTTTTATGATGTCACTTATTTACATTTAAATATTTTATCTCTTTGGTATTTAAATTAGATATGGATTCAACTTTATTTTTCTCCCTGATATCATGTGTTAATAAGTCCATCTTTGCTACACTGACTTTAGGTGCCACCTTTGTCAAACATAAAATATTTGTAATTGGTTATACTTCTGAACTTTCTATTTCTGTTCCACTGGTCTTTCTGTCTATTCATGCAACAATATCACACTTGTTATCATTGTGTATTATGGTATGTTTAATTACTAGGGTCCAATCCCCCCTCATTAATCCCCTTTTCTATTTGTATTTTTATTGACAATTTTTTCAGAAAAGTTTTATATTTACCAAATATTGAGCAGATAGCAGAGCTCCATATCTCCCCCCCAACAAGAGTGCACAGTTTTCCTCTATTATTAACATCTTACATTAATTAGTATGGATCATTTGCTGTAATTAATGAACCAATGCATGTGAGTGCTAAGTTGCTTCAGTCATATTTGACTCTTTGCGACCCTAATGGGCTACAGCCCTCCAGGCTCCTCTGTCCATGGGATTCTCCAAGAATATGGAGTGGGTTGCCATGCCCTCCTCCAGGGGATCTTCCTGATTCAGGGTTCAAACCCAGATATCTTATGTCTCCTGCAATGGCAGGCAGGTTTTTTTTTACCAAGGACCACCTGGGAAGCCCAATGAATCAATGATAGTATATTATTAACTAAAAGCCATAGTTTTTCAGATTTCCTTAATTTTACTGACTGTACTTTTTCTGTTACCAGATTCCATCCAGGAGGCTACATTTAGTCTTCACGTCTCCTTAGGTTTTGCTACAGACTGAATGTTTGTGTCTCCACAAAATTTATAGGTTGAAAACTAACCCCCAATGCAATGGTACTTAAAGGTAGGGTCTTTGCGGGGATGATTACGTCAGGAGGGTGAATCCATCATGAATGTGCTTAGTCTAGAAAGCTCCCTCACCCCTTCCACTATGTGAGGACTCATTGAGAAGACAGCTCTCTGATCCAGGAAGTGGTTATCAGACACCAGATCTGCCCATGCCTTGACCATGACACCCCAGCTTCCAGAACTGTGAGAATTAAATGTTATGTAAGCCAATAAATGTTGCTGTTAATGGGTTACTGAAGTCCATCCGAATGAACTAAGATGGACTCCCTTGGTTGTGGCTTTTTCAGACTTTCCTTGTTTTTGATAACTTTGACAGCTTTGAGTACTGTCAGGCATTCTGATATTCCTCTATTGGTGAGTGCCTGATGTTTCTGTCATGGTTAGACTGGGGTTATGGGTTTTGGGGAGGAAGACATCAGAGGTAAAAAGAACCATTTTTATCCTATCCTATCAAGGGCAGTATATTAGCTTCCTCGGGCTGTTATAAAATTAAAAAAGTTTCACAAAGTGAGTGACTGAAAACAACACAAACTTGTCCTTTCAGAGTTCTTGATTCTGAAATCAAATTGTTGGCAAGACCATGCAGCATCTGAAACCGATAATGAGGAATCCTTCGTTGCTTCTTCCCAGTTTCCGAGATGCCCAGATGCAGCCCCTTCACCGCTGCCTCCATGGTCACGTGACATTCTCCTCTCTCGTCTCAGTGTCTCTTCTCCCCTTCTTATAAGGACACCAGTCACACTGGACTAAAGGTCAACCCTACTCAGTAGGACACCAGCTTAACTGATTATATCTGCAACAACCCAGTTTTCAAATATAGTCCGCTCTGAGGTCCTGGGAAGGACATGAATTTTGAGAGGATTCTATTCAACACAGGACAGGCACCGTCAACAGGATTTGACTGCTGGTGTTGGTTTTGATCATCGGGCTGGAGTAGCACTTGCCAGGCCTCTCCACTATAACGTGACCCTTCTCCTTTCCCCCTTTCCATACTGTCACTGCGGAAGGAAGTCACTAGGAGCAGCCCACAATTAGGAAGTGGGAAGTTATGCTTCCTCCCTTTAGGGGGAAAGTTCCACATAATGTATTTACAATTCTTCTGCACAGGAGACTTGTCTGTTTTCCCTACTTATTAATTTAGTCAATCAATCCAGTTACATGTAAAGCCGATTCAGAAGTGTTAACTCGTCTCCCTGTGGGAAACAACTTGACTGACTCGAAGACAGTGCTTATGGGCAACTCCTTTTGCCTTTAGTCTAACTGAAAACTCCATTCATGTAAATCAGCACCTGTTTCCTCCACCCTCTTCAGAGAGGTCGCTTTATACATTTAGAAAGATAGATTCTCTTGTCACAGTCTTTATTCTTGCCTGGGATCTGCCAGCCTCCTAAATGATCGTTTAGAAATCTGCATCCACTAAGGTTCACTCTTGGTGTTGTAAAGTTTTATAGGCTATGAAAAACGTGTAATGTCAGGTATCCACCATATAAGTTATCAGAGTACAGAGGCTAGAGAAATATATTAAGCGATCCCACAAAAATGCAATCATCCAAAAACCAAAGGTGGAAAATTCTACAGAACAAACGTCCTAGTTTCTTTAACAAGTAAATGGCATGGAAAAATGGGGGAGAGGGGAAATGTTGTAGATTAAGAGAGGCTTATGAGACACAATAACCATTTGCTCTGTGAGGGCTTTCCCTAGATCTTGATTTGAACTGCTGCTGCTAAGTCACTTCAGTCGTGTCCGACTCTGTGCTATCCCATAGACGGCAGCCCACCAGGCTCTCCAGTCCCTGGGATTCTCCAGGCAAGAACACTGGAGTGGGTTGCCATTTCCTTCTCCAATGCATGAAAGTGAAAAGTGAAAGTGAAGTCGCTCAGTCGTGTCCAACCCTCAGCGACCCCATGGACTGCAGCCCACCAGGCTCCTCCATCCGTGGGATTTTCCAGGCAAGAGTACTGGAGTGGGGTGCCATTGCCTTCTCTGTGATTTGAACTAACCAACTGTAAAAGAGACTTTTTTTGATTTTTCTTTTTAAAATTTTTGGCAGTGTGACATGTGGGATCTTAGTTCCCTGACCAGGGGTTGAACCTGCATCCCCTGCACTGGAAACGGTGAGTCAGATAAGCCAGTTAAGCAACACATTGAAAGTGGACACATGGATTTATTTCAAATGTGGTTGAGGAGAAAGACCCAAGTAGGAGTTTGTATTCCTGGTTTGACTGGGAAGGAAAACAAAGACAAGAATAGCTTTATCTCAGTAATGTTACAACAGGTTTTTTTTTTTTTTTTTTTTTTTTCAGTTTCTGTAGAAGGAAAACCAAGCTTGGAATAGCTTCAAGAGCAGCAGCCACGTCACTCCCCAAGATCCTGGGATATGCCCAGTAGGAGAGTGGAGACAAGGGGATGCAACTGTCTTTTCCTTTACTTACCTGGTAAATTGCTGTTCATCCTTAGCACTCCTCTTCCAGGAAGTCTTCCTGGCTTGCCTTACTGCAATAGCCCACCCCATCCCCCAAGAGCCTTCCTACGCTTTCCTTCTCAGAGACCCATCAAGGCTTACTCTGTGACACTGGAGCTGGGTCTTGTGGGATGAGAAAGCTCAAGGGTATTTGCCAAGCCCCTGAGCCTGGCTGGAGCCCTGGGTACTCGGACCACAAGAAATCATTGCATAATCTTAAATTAGGTAGTGGCTGCTGTTCCGTCTCCCTTTGGTTCAGTAAACCTCACCTCTCCTTCAAGAAGCACTGACTAAGCAGGGTCTGGCAGGGCCACCTTAAGGCTGTACCACCTTAAGCAGCTCCGCCCCCAGCACAACCAATAGCCCGGGGTGGTAACTGGCGACTGCACAGCTATGGCCATCCTGCTCCGGCCTGCAACTTGGGGACTGTTCTCCTGGAGGGGCTACTGCTCCAGGGGGACGCAGGTGGGTAGGAGGGGAGGAGCCCCTTAGAGGGTGGGGGGCCTGGCTCCATGCTGCCCCAGCATCCGGAGATCTCCTGGGGAGGATCGCTGGGCTCACCCCATGTCAGATGTGGGTGTTGAGTGAAGGGGGCTGAAGCCCCTGTGTCTACCATGAGGGGGGCTGGGGGGTTTCAACTCCAGAGTGCCCCTTTGGGGCTCCGGAACACACACACATTTTGAAAGAATGCATGGGAGGCAGGAAGCTGGTTCTAGGCCAGGTCCTGTCATGGATTCGATGGCTTCTTTTCCCCGACCGTAAAATGGGAAGAAATACCCAAGAAGGGCTCCAAGAGCCCTAGGAGGCCCCTGCCAACGTGGGGCAGGGCTGTGGGTGCCTCTGTTCACAGGCAATGGAAGCCCCACCCCTCCCCTCCCACCAGACAGGTGGCCCCAGATATCTTTGAGTGACCCTGCCAACGTGCGTTTCTCTCCTGCAGGGCAGACTCAGCACGGGCTTTGTGGAGGCTCTGAAGGCAGTTGTGGGGAGCCCCCACGTGTCTACAGCGGCTGTGGTCCGAGAGCAGCATGGGCACGATGAGTCCATGCACAGGTGGGTCCCACCTCCACATCAGAACCCCCGGGGAGTGAGGGTCCTGGGGTGTCTTCGGCACCCTTTTGGGCGCTCTGGCATTCTCCACCTCTCCTCTGTGCCCCCAGAAGGGTGTTCTCTACCCACTGCGCAGCCTCAGGCCCTGCAATACCTACAAACATGAGCAGTACCTGAAGGTACCACACACCCCTACACTGCTGAGGGTCTGGTTGCAGGTGCCAACCTCCGGACGCCGTGGTGTGGCCCCAGAATGTGGAGCAGGTCAGCCGGCTGGCAGCCCTGTGCTATGGCCAAGGCGTGCCCATCATCCCCTTCGGCACAGGCACCGGGCTGGAGGGTGGAGTCTGCGCGGTCCAGGTATGAGCTGCGGCTGGCCTCCTCCGCGGGCCAGGCTCTCCCGTCACATTTGTCACATGGGCGGCGGCCTCCTCCACCACGCTCAGCACCCCTTACCAGCCATCCTGGAGCTCCGGTCCGCCTGCTGGGAGGTTGGCCACGAGCTGAGGTCCTCCTGGAGGAAGACCTAGGGCAGCCATTCTTTGCATGCCTCCCGCCAGGGTGGCGTCTGTATCAACCTGACCCGTATGGACCGAATCTTGGAGCTGAATCCTGAAGACTTCTCTGTGGTGGTAGAACCCGGCGTGACCCGCAAAGCTCTCAACACCCACCTGCGGGACCGCGGCCTCTGGTTCCCTGTGGGTAGGCTGGGGCATTTCCCCGGGCCTGGCGGGCTCCCTGGGGGCGGGGTGTTTCTGAGGCTCGGTGGGACCCCTCTGCGGGCACCAAGCTGCCCTCTGCCCTCCAGACCCAGGTGCAGACGCCTCTCTCTGTGGTATGGCGGCCACTGGAGCCTCGGGCACCAACTCTGTGCGCTACGGCACCATGCGCGACAACGTGCTGAACCTGGAGGTGGTGCTGCCCAGCGGGCAGCGGCTGCACACCGCAGGCCCCGGCCGGCGCTACCGGTGAGTGCCGTCTCTCGGCCGCGGCCCCCGGGAGACAGGAGACTGTCCTGTGGGACCAAGCTGGTAGTCCAGTGGTGGGGGTAGTGCCGGGAAAGGCAGGGCTTCCCTGGTGGCTCAAGCTCAGAGAATCCGCCTGCGAGGCAGGAGCCCCAGGAGCCGCAGGTTCCATCCCTGGGCGGGGAAGATCCCCAGAGGAGGGCACGGCAGCCCCTTCCAGGGTTCTGGCCTGGAGGATCCCAGGGACAGAGGAGCCTTGTCTACGGAGTCGCAGAAAGCGGGACAGGACTGAAGCGACTTAGCAGGCGCGTAGGGGAGCGGCTGCCTGGGGGGTAGTCTGCACCGAGGGCGGTCAGCCCAGACCTCGGGCTCTGCTCCCTCCTGGCCTCTAGCCAGAGATCCGGCGGCATGTGGCCTGGACGCTCACCTGCCTTGTGTCTCCGGGCCCAGGAAGAGCGCAGCCGGCTACAACCTCACTGGGCTCTTTGTGGGCTCCGAGGGAACGCTGGGCCTCATCACAGCCGCCACTCTGCGCCTGCACCCTGTCCCTGAGGCCACTGTGGCCGCCACCTGTGCCTTCCCCACCGTGCAGGCGGCGGTGGACAGCACCGTACACATCCTTCAGGCTGCAGTACCTGTGGCCCGCATTGGTGAGCAGTCCAGGTGGGCTCCCCGGGGGAGGCCCCCTTTAAAGGCCAGGCTTCACCTCACCTGGCCTCTCCTTGGCCCCAGAGTTCCTAGATGAGGTCATGATGGATGCCTGCAACAGGCACAGCAAGCTGAACTGCTGCGTGGCACCCACGCTCTTCCTCGAGTTCCACGGCTCCGAGCAGGCGCTGGCAGAGCAGGTGCAGCGCACAGGTGTGCTGGGGTGCTGTGGGCAAGGGGCACAGGCTGCCCCCAGAGTAGAGCTTGGTGTAACTCCCCCCCGTCCCCCACAGAGGAGATCATCCGTCATAACGGAGGCTCCCACTTCTCCTGGGCCAAGGAGGCGGAGGAGCGCAGCCGCCTCTGGGCAGCCCGGCACAACGCCTGGTATGCAAGCCTGGCCCTGCGGCCGGGCTGCAAGGTGAGCGGGCTGGGATGCAGGTGGGAGCCTTTCCTCGGCCTGGCACCCTATCATCCAGGGCGGCCAGCTAAGGCCCTGGCGGGCAAGACTGCCACATCCTTGGGAGGGAGCCCCTTCCTTGAGCCAGGCCCTGGGTTCAGGGACCGAGCAGTGGCAGCACGGTGCCCTTAGAAGTTTCAACACAGAAGGCAGACTGGAAGAGGTGGTGAAGGGGGAGGTGGTAGCCTATGGGAAGGGGAGGCAGGGCCCCAGGTAGCCAGTGCTGGGGGACCTGATCGGGGGTAGGGAGCAGGCTGGGAGCCCTGGGAGCCTATGTGGGCCAGTTTTCTTGTTCCCCAGGGGAAACTGAGGCTTAGAGACGGAGTGGACACATGCATGTGAGAGGCCGAGCTCCCTGAGCCCATCTGTAGCCTTGACCCCTTACCTCCTGGGCATGCTGGGTGAGGGGGTTATTGCTCACGGAGCTGCCCCAACTCAGGGCTATTCTACCGACGTGTGTGTGCCCATCTCCCGGCTGCCGGAGATCCTGGTGCAGACCAAAGAGGACCTGGAGGCCTGGAGACTCACAGGTTCCGCCAGCCCCCTGTGGGCGCGTGGGGCAGGGTGGGGCGGGGCCAGGGCCACAGCTCTGTCCTCTGGGCCCTCAGGAGCCATCGTCGGGCACGTGGGCGACGGGAATTTCCACTGCATCCTGCTGGTAGACCCCGAGGACCCTGAGGAGCTCCTCAGGGTCCAGGCCTTTGCAGAGCAGCTGGGCAGGTAAGGGCAAAGCGGGAGGCAGGGCAGGAAGGCGGTGGCGGGGGCTAGGGGTGTCCCACTGAGGGTCCCTTCCGCTTGCCTCCCAGGCGCGCACTGGCGCTCCATGGCACGTGCACCGGGGAACATGGCATTGGGCTGGGCAAGCGGCAGCTGCTGCCCGAGGAAGTGGGCGCGGTGGGCATGGAGACCATGCGGCAGATCAAGGCCACGCTGGACCCCCAAGGCCTCATGAACCCAGGCAAGGTGCTGTGAGGGGCTCTGGGCACCTGGCCCACAAGCCCTCACAGAGTGGCACCTCCCGTTCTGGAGCCTGTTTTCAAGCCCCCAGACTCTGCAGGGGTCTTCACCAGCTGGAAAGGTCTTCACCTGTCTTTTTAAACGAACCTGAAACCAGGGGGAGGAGAGAGAAGCTTGAACAGGCCTCCGGCTTCTCCCCAGCTCTCTTGCTGTCCTCAGGAGCCTTTGCTTCAATAAAATTGCTGGGGGTCATTCCCAGTGAAGCAGCTTCCTCTCTGCTCTGACACAGCCGGGCCTGGGGCGGGGGAGAGGCACCATGGGTCACCCCAAAGACTAGGTCCACTCCCCTCCTCGGCCTCCACAGCACAGGACAGGAGAACAAAAGCTGGGGACGCAGCACCCATAGCCCAGCCCCATCTGCCTGGTGAGGGGAACGCCCTTTGCTGGTGGGGAAGGGAAATTCTGCTCCATGTTCTCAATCCCGCGCCCTCCCCCACACCCAAATAAACCTGAGCCCCACTTGCAACTGTCTGGAGATGAGCAAGCTGCACCTGTGAATGGCCTCCTGTGCCTGCCCACCCCACCTCCTCCAGGTTCTCTGTCCTTCGGCCCGTGATGCCCTCATCCCTCACCCGGCCCCTGCTCTTTGACCTGTTGCAGCCTGAGGAGGGGATGGTGCTCAGGCTGCAGGAGGAAGGTCACTTCAGGGGACCCAGGTCCCTGTCCCAGTTGCTCTGCCCATGAGAACCCCAGAACCTGAGGACTAAACCATGGCCATCCTCACTTACCATAGACTCCCCCCTCTGAGCCCCCAAACTGGGCCCTAGAACATTCTGATCATGTCCTTCAAGTGGCTGCTACCAATCACTAGAAATGGAAGTGATTTTCCTGGTCCCACAACTGTCCACGGTGTGGTATGTTTCTCTACCAGCTTTCTTGACTCTCATGTCAGGCTCTGTCCCACCGAGGCCTGCCCCAGGCTTGGTCACAATTTCTAGCCAGAACTCCTCGTCCAGGGTGCCTGGCAGTCGTTCCCCCTAAGCCCATGCGAGGGCGCCTGACACCACAAAGCTCAGACACCAGTTATCGCCTGGGGTGTCTGCTCCCCTCGCAGGGACTTACAGCTCTCAGCTCTGGGCCCCCCGTTTTCCAGGGTCCAGCAGATGCCTGGAGCCCAGGAAACAGATCTCCAAGCCCCCACCCACCTGCAGGTCCCAGGAGCCTCTGGTGGAGGCCCACCTCCCTCCCTGGTGGCCTTGGCCCTCAGGAAAGAGGCTGAGCAAGGGGTGCAGGGGAGCCAGCATCACCCCCCAACTCACTTCACTCCCATCCTCCTAAGACCCCGCTGAGCTCCTTTCCTGACTCCACCCCATCACCCATCAACTGTTCAGGCCCCCAGAGGCAGCCGCTCTGAGACAAGCTTTGTTCAGATTCCTCTGGTAACACCAGGCTGAGCCCTGAGTTCGCTCTACTGTGACATTTCTGTCCCTTGGATGTAACAGGGGTAGTGTGGGGCAAGTTTCATGTCCCCGCCCCCGCCACCACCCAGTAAAGGAAACAGGAACACTAACATGGACTCACCGGTGCCTCCCCTCCACGCAGGCTGCCTGCCACCAGCAGTCCTCCAGGGTGGCATTCTGCAGGGCCAAGGCTCCTCCCTGGTGTGCCACCCCACCACCCAGCGCCTGGCAACTAGTAGGTGCTCAGCGAATGGCCATTTCCCCAAAATTCTTTATAAGGAGAAGCTCCAAACAAGCAGGAGAGTTGAAAGAACAAATACACCGTTCACTGAAGATTCAACAGTGAATATTCTTACCTGGCTTGCTTCGTGTGTGTATTGTTGGGAAATCATTTGGAATTGTTACAAATTTTTTCACATCATTCACCTATACAATTCAGCATGTTTCCTAGGAATAAGGACCTAAAAACCTTGACATATTAAATGGCTACTGTGCATGCTAACTTGCTTCAGTCATGTCTGACTCTTTGTGACCCCACGGACTATAACCTGCCAGGCTTCTCTATGGGATTCTCCAGGCAAGAATACTGGAGTAGGTTGCCATGCCCTCCTCCAGGGGATTTTCCTGACTCAGGGATTGAACCTGTCTCTTATTATGTCTCCTACATCAGTAGGCGGGTTCTTTACCTCCAGCCCCGCCTGGGACTACTAGACGACTAGTTTTAGTGAGGTGCCCTTTGCGCAGGAAGCCACCCTCTCCAAGTGTGCAGTCCACTTGGCAATCCTCCAATAGCAACCCACTCCAGTATTCCTGCCTGGAAAATCTTATGGACAGAGGAGCCTGGCAGGGTACAGTTCATGGGGTCGCAAAGAGTCAGACATAACTTAGCGGTTAAACAGCCAAGTGTCCTGAGCCAGCAGAGAGAGTGGGTGGAACCCGCCTCCCAGTTCCTGCCAATTCCCCCCGCCCTCAGAAAGGCAGAGCTAGGGAGAACCGTTTGGCTGGAGGATGACAGACACCAGTTCCATCTGGGAAGCCAGGACAACCCCATCCCACCCCCGTCCAGGAGCTGGCAATCTGGGGCTAAAGTCAGAGGACACGGCCACCAGCAGAGGGCTGTAGTGAGCCGGGTGGGAGTGAAGTCCCTGGGGGTGGGATAAACACCAGCACAGGAGCCTGGAATAGTACCCGGGGCGTGGGCTCCAGCCCTCCTCTCACCCGGCTCACCCAGGGTGCCGCCAAGGCTGCCAGGTCTAAGCCACCGAGGTGGGCACATGGGTCCCCTCTGCCTGCAGGCCTAGGGGTCAGGCAAGGAGACATTCAGGGCCACCTTTGCTGGAGGAATTAAATATAGAACAGGGAGACACAGTTGCCAGGCAGAAGCAGGAGGTGCTGTGAATAGAACAGTGCTCTCTGTGGTGACAAAGCCATGAGAGAGCCTGCTATGCATGTGCCAAGGCTTCCGGGCAGATTCTCTGACCCTCACGGTGACCTCTGAGCTGTGACTTTGTTCCCACTTCACATGTGGGGCATCTGAGGTTTAGATGGGAGTCCTTTCCCAACATGGTTCTGCCAGGCAGAGACGCCCCATACAGACAGTTGAGAGCCCAGGCTCCTGCCACCACAGCAACTGCAGGTTTCCGGGGTCACCACCCCACCAGCTTGGAGCCAAACTCCTCTTGAGTTTTTCTCTGGAACGCTGGACATGCTGGGGCCTTGGCTCACAGCTGCCCACCAGCCTGTAATACACAGAGCAGGTGCTTCAGCAAGCGTCCGACAGAACATGACTGCAGGGCCTTGGTGGGGTCAGAGCCCACCCGCGGGGGGCTGGAGTCCGGCAGAGCATGTGTCCCCCTCCTGAGCTGCCCTCGCAGGCCCTGCAGTGACTCTTCGGGAGCGGGTCTGGTGCAGAGACACAGGCCAGGTGGGCACTGGCACCCACTGCCCTACGTTTCCCACCCTGCCCAAGGTGTGCCAACTCTGGTGAGCCCCGAGTGGCTGGTTCTAATTCAAGGGCTCTGAGGGCTCTGAGCTGGCTCAGCTCCAAAGCAGGGCCTCTTTCTGGGCCTCAATGAAGCATGCCCGTGAGTCAGCATGGAGACTCGGCCGGAGCAACAGGAAGGGCAGGGTGCAGAATGAGGAGCCAAGGATGGTGGTGGTGGGGTAATGCCTGGAAGAACGCGAGTCCCTACAGCCTCCCCGGGCTGCAAGATCCTTGCCCAGCAGATTTTTCCAGAAAAGTTCTGTCACGACCACGCCACAGGTGACGCCAGATAGATTCCATGGGGCTTGAGCGGGTTTGTAAACCTGCGGGACTCCAGCCTGCCCTGCCCTGTTCCCTCACCCATGAATCCCCGCTGAGAACCGTGTCACACACTCGTAGCCCCGACACTAGCCTGAAGGAAGGCTAAGGCAGGTGGGCGAGAGACAGGGACGGAGACCTTCAATGCTCACTTCTTGGTTGTGTAATGATACTTGATTAAAATGAAGTCACACAGTGCATCTTTTATTAGACATTATTTTAATACCATATCAAAACACCTTGACTAATGAAGAAAGCCTTTTCCCCCAGCTTTGAACATTTTTTTAAACATTTTATAAGGTTTTTTTTTGTTTTGGATTTTAATATATAAATACAGAAACCTATCTTGCCGGAACTGATGTCACGCATGAACATCAACAGCTAAAATGTTCTCAAACAGAATGCCTGAAAACAGGGGCAGCTGTACACATCCTTTTAGTCTCTTGTTTGTCTAAGTTTTCTGGAAAAAAGAAAAGAAAATACACAGGGGTCTAGGAAAAACGTTCAGGCATTTTTGCAGGACACTTGTGATTGTTAAATCCTCTGAACTGACCAGAACCAGGAGGGAAGTGGGAAGGAGAAATGGGAAGAAGGGGGAGAAGGTCCTGATGGGCTCGTTTTTGGCAACAAAGTCAAGATATCCGGGTCCCCAGGGGAGAAAAGTGCAAAATCAAGCCAGAAAAATGGGGGGAAAAATCAAACAAACAAAAAAACCAAGGCAGAGTGGCTGATGGAGAGGCCGCTGGATGCCGGGCACAGGAGGGCTGTGAGCTCGCTCCACGCCCTTGGGACTTGAGTGGCAAGAACCCGGCTCTGTTCGTTTGTCACTGAGTGGGTTCTGGCCGGGCAGCAGACAGCGATCTGTAAACATCACGAGGGAAAACACCAGTCGACACTAGACTTTTTGCTTTTTTTATAATTTTTTTTTTTTTTGTAAACACTTTAGAGACAGACCCACAATGCCTTTCAAAGGTGAAAAAGAAAATGCCCTTTCCCTCCTGGGATGAGGATGAGGGGAAGGATAGCGGGTGATTCTTTCTTCTCTCAAACTGGCTCTCATCCAATCTGGTGTCCTCAGGGAGAAAGGGGGGCCATTCTCTGGAAGTCAGTGCAGGAGGGCGCCCTGTTCCCACTGCTGTCCCCAGCTCAGCTCTGCCCCAGTGTCCGAAGCCTCCTCTCAGGAACGGGGCCCTGGCTGTCCCTGTGGGGACCGGAAGATGTCAGTCGCGCTTGGTGGGCCCGAGGCCGGCCATGTGCGTCCTGTGGAGGCCGGGCTGGGGCGCCCCCCGAACCGGACGTCATGCTGGGAATCTGGACTCGCAGCTGGTGCCAGGCTCCATGCCCTCTGCCTCCTTCTTCCCCTCGCGTTTTCTTCACCCCACGTCCTCAGTTTTTGAGGTGAAGGTAAAAAGAGCAAGTGTCCCTGAATAGTTTGACATCGTCAGCTGTTCTGGGGGTTTACTTGGGATAAATGAAACAAACCTAACAAAGAACAAAAGAAAACAAAAAAACGAGAGAAAGAGGGAGACGAAGAGAGAACGAGAAAGAAAGGAAAGAGGCCACTGAACCCCTGGGTGTGAGATGAGGTAGGTTTTGGTTCCTCTGGGGGTGTTGTCTGTTTGGCCGAAGGGACAGGTAGGATGGGGACAGGAGAGGACATTCAGCAGTAAAGCAAGGTGCCCGAGGGAGACACGGGCTACACAATGGTTACAGGGTGGGAAATGCCCACCGGCTGATGGGCACTCCCCTTTCTGGGGAGGAAGCTGGCTGGGCTGGTCTGCAGTGCAGTCAGGGACCTGGGCTGTGGTGGCGGGGCCCCAAGTCTGGCCTGGAGGCCCCCGACTCATCTGGAGGGGGGTGAGGGAGGTGGCCAAAGGAGGCAAGAACCTGGTGAGCTGACTGCAACAAGGGCTGCAGGGACAATGCGCGGTCCTGTTCAATGACCATCATGTCCACATGGGGGTGCAAGCGAGATGTCCCCATCCCCAAAGAAGCAGGACCCCCCACCCCCCACCCGGATGAGGACCTGCTCCACAGCCCAGAGAGCACAAGGCACAGGCTCCCCCCAACCCAGCACTTTCTGAGGCTCCTGCTGAACCTTCTCAGGGAGATTTGCCCTCAACGTCTGGATCACACTGGTCTTTCCCCAACTCCACCTCCACCCGTCCAGATTCTTCTGAATGACCATGCAAGAGTGGACTCTCAGGCTTCCCAGGAACCACTCCCACCCCACAGAAGCACTGCTGCTTAGACCCTCTTCCCCCGACCCCTTTCAGTGGGGAGGCGGGGGTTTGTGAGGGCAGCTCAGCAACGCCCTCCCCACTCCAGGCCCCCAGTCACTGGCTCACCATTGAGAGGAGTCAGCAAGCGAGCCCAGCAGGGTCAGTCCGCAGGGTGTTCTGGACAAGATCTGTTCACTTCAAACCACGAGTCTATGCAACTGAAGGGGGAGACGGCAAGGGGGGCGCGTCACTGGCCGAGCAGCTGCTCCTCAGGGCCGGGTCTCCGAGTAGGATTCCTACGTCTCACCCGCGAGGACCCGACACCCACTGCTACTGGCGGGAAGGAGCAGGGCACTCAGGTGGGTGCTGGCTCAGCCGGAAGACCCGTGCCATAAGGTGGGGTGGCGTGGGCCTAGGCCCACAGGAAGAGGGGAGAGCGGCCTAGAGAGGGATGAGGCCTCGGGGGCGTGGAGTCCGGGAAGACGGCACAACTACCAGAGAGATGGCGAGTGTGGGGGGCTGCGAGGGGCGGCCAGGCGACCGTCTCCAAGGCTTGAAGGGCGAGGAAGGCTGGGCAGCGCCCTGAGCGGTCTGTCTCCTGAGGCTCCCTCCCTGGCGGTGACTTCTCAGGAGACCCCACTGCTCTGCCCGGCTGTGGCGGGCAGCCAGCAGCCAGCCCTCCCGGGAGAAGGTGGCCAGGGGGGGAAGTCAGGAGCGCCAGGCAAAGGCCGGCAGTGAAGTCCTGGGGTCACAGAAAGGGCTGTCCGAGCCTGTCTTTTCGAAACAGGTACCAGACTGGCTATTTGCATAAGTCTCCCCCAGAGCTAGAGTCCCGTCCCCAGTTCTGGTCAGCGCCTGCCGGGACGCTGGCGGCCTGGCGCTGGGCCCGGCTCCCCGGCCCTCACTCGCGCCCTCCCAGCAGCAGCCGCATCCGCGTGCGGCCTGTGGCCGGCGGCCCCAGTCAGGCTTCAGGAAAGCCTGCGTCATGAAGCGCTCCGGGACCCGAGGGGCCGAGAGCAGTGGTGGCCACGGGTGGCACGGGGCGGCCTCCCGTCCTGAGTGAGGCGTCTTCTTTCCAATTGGAAACAAGACCCAGGCTCGAGCTGGAGCCCGAGGACGAATCTCGGCCCTGTTAATTATGGAGGTGCCAGCCCCACAGGTAATGAATATTACCGCCCGCGGGGCCTCTGGGGGCGAGGGGCGGGGCCTGGGAGGAGCCTCCAGGGCCCCGATGGGGTGGGGCCTGGGGCCGAGGAGCAGGGCGGGGCAGCCAGCACCTCCCTCCGTGCAGACCCCGCGGCACAGACCAGTCTCGGCACACTGCGGAGCAGGGGGGCTCAAGGAGACGCACATAGACCCAACCTTCCAGGGGGCCAGGGATCCACAGGCTTCCCCGGCTCTGCGCCCCGCACGTCCAGACGTCCCTGCCTGCTGGCCTCTGCCTCGACCCTGTTCAGGGTCCTTGTGACGGCTAGCTCTTTCCTCCCACCACAGGGAAGGAGCCCTCTGGGGTCTGGGTGTGGCAGAGCTGGGCCTGCCAGCTCCCTCATACCTTTTGTGATAAATGCACAGGCAGGGCAGCCTGGCTATCGTGTCCCCCTGAAGCAGCTCCTCCAGGCAGATCACACACTCACCCGCGTCTTTAGTCAGCACGTCATCTGCAGAGAGGGGACAGCGGGAGAGGACGGGGGTCAGTCACCAGCTGGCAGGGGTCTGAGGGCCGGTTGGGACGGCGTGGGCCGCCTGAGTGGGTGAAAGCCTGAGGTGGACCTTGACATGAAGGTCCTCACTGCAGACACCAGACATGTAAACCACACGCCAACTATCTGAGGACAAAATGGGATTAATCACCAAATATGCAGCCCAGGAGACAGCGGATGAAAATGGACGGGAGAGTGAGACACAGGGAGCTGGGCAGCACAAGACAAATTGGCTCCCTGGACAGACTTTCCCTCTAAACATACACACAGGCCAGGACACTGATTTCTGGCTTGGGGAAAAAAAAATGGTGATGAAGAGAGTTGTACTAGGCAAGAATGAGAGGGAAAAACAGGCACTCTAGCCAATAGAAGTGCACGCAGGATTATTCACAACAGCGGGTGGGAAATGTCCACTAGCTGATGGAGAAATGAACCATCAATGAACCATGCGTGCGTTGTGGACCCACACAATGGAGTATCGCTGAGCCAGGAAAGGTGAAGGGCTGATGCGGGCTGCAACATGGACGCACCTCGACAACATGGTGTGAGTGAAAGAAGCTAGACGGAAAAGGCTGTACGATTCCCTTCATGCGAAATGTCCAGAAGAGGAAAATTTAGAGACAGAAAGTTAGGTCAGGGGGCACCGGAGAGTGAGTGCTTCATGAGTAAGGGATTTTCCTTTTTCTTGTGGTAACATGAGATGTACCCTCCTGATAAAAATGTAAGAGTACAGTACACTACTGCTTATAGGCATCATGTTGCAGAGCAGACCTTGAGACTTATTCATCTTACGTAACTGAAATTTTCTACCTGTTGAATAGCAGTTGCCTGTTTCGCTCTCCTCTGCCATCTACCCTTTGCTCTCCAGTTCTATGGAGTTGACTGTTGACTCCTTTAGATCCTTCATTTAAGTGGAATCATACAACGAGGTCCTTCTGGGGTGATGAAATGTTTGCAACTAGACAGAGATGGTGGTTGCATAACGTTGTGAATGTCCTAAATGCTACAACACTGTTACTTGTGTGTTAAACACATTTTAATTAAATAAGGGAAAATCTTTTGCCACCTCATGCAAAGAGTTGACTCATTGGAAAAGACTCTCATGCTGGGAGGGATTGGGGGCAGGAGGAGAAGGGGACGACAGAGGATGAGATGGCTGGATGGCATCACCGACTCAATGGACATGAGTTTGAGTGAACTCTGGGAGTTGGTGATGGACAGGGAAGGCTGGCGTGCGCGATTCATGGGGTTGCAAAGAGTCAGACACGACTGAGCGACTGAACTGAACTGAACTGAGAAAAAAAAAAAAAAAGACACCTTACGCTCCCACCAGAAAAGAATGAATGGAAGGAAGATGCCCCGGGTGAAGCCGTAGGCACAACAGGAGGAGCAGAGCCGGGGGCCAAGCCAACACCCTCTAGGACGCCCCTGTGACATTCTGGGCACTGGTGACTCAAGTGAATAAGCCATGGTCTCAGGACTCAAGAAACTCACAGCCCAGCAGGGGAGGCTGAGCAAGACGGAAATGAACAGCATGGCGATTCCTGGAAGTCTTAGGACGCACACAGATCCAGATGTGAGAAGTGTGGGAGGCGCCTGGGCAGGGTGGGGACGGCTCAGGGAGGGGTGTTCCAGGCGAGGGGACAGCATCTGTGCACCTGGGGGGAAGGACGCTGCTGCAGAGTCATGGGGCCACGGGGGGGAGGAGAGACCAACTTCCTGAGGACGGGCTTGGGACCTGCATTCTGCTGCGGGGCCTGGGCTTTCTCTGGTTCACTGAGGGGCCCTTGGAGTCACACTCTGATCACATCTGGTCTTCTGAAACCACTAAGAGTGACTGGAAGAGCCCTCGGTGGGCAGCCCGCTCCGGAGGCTGACGGAGCACGGCAGGAGAGGGGAACTCAAGGCCAGCGCCAGCACTGGGGGTGGGAGGCTGACACGAACTGGGGCAGCTGGGCAAACTGGGGAGGAGGGGCAGCGGGCGGGCGCTCGTCATGACAGGAAGGAGCCCAGGAGGAGGGGGCCGGCTTGGGACGGAACAATGAGCTCAGCGATGGGTAGGAGGTGCTGAGCAGGAATCTCCCTGGGGACACAGCCACGGAAACCTTCCAGAATCCACGCAAGTCCAGATCTGGGGTTTAGAGGAGAGCTGTGGGCCTCAGCGGGAGGTGGGGGATACAGAGCTTAGACAAACCCAGAGAGGGCAGATGACTGAACCAGGTGAACTCTAGTATTTGAGAGGCAGGTGAAAAGAGGCAAAGTCAGCAAAAGGCTACCCAGACGTTCTCAAAACCACAGGAGAAATATCCAGAGGGTGGCTTCTGGATGTGAAAACAGCAGAGCCTGAAGCAGGAGAATTCCTCACTCCTGAAAGATTTTAATTGATTGTGGACACGGCCAGTGATATACACTGAGATTTCGTGTGTGTGTGTTCAATGAGCCTCAGGATCTTAAAAGCCAGGCAGGACACCTGGTTTTATTCCTGATTGGCAAACAGGGACAATGAGGCCAGAGAACCAGATACCTTGCTGAAGTCACAGCGGGCTGGGGACCCTGGGAGCTCAGGGAAGCAGGTGGTGCCCACACGCAGCACAGACCCCAGGAAGTGGCATCCCCCCACTGCGGAAGGCAGGAGGAGCCCAAATCCGGCAACAGGTCTGAGTGGGTTGAGTAAAACTTCCTGTCCCAATCCCTGGGGCACTAGGAATCAGCAGCCCCCAGGTGTCCCTGGGTGCCCAGCAGGGGCGGGAACATGGCTGAAGCTCAAGTCTGGCCACCACCCAGATCCTACAGGACTTCTGCTCTCTCATGCTGGGAGACCGCCGTCAGCTGCCAGGGGACCTCGCCACCCAAAGGACAGGACCCTGAACCACGCTGAGATTACTATGCAGATGGACTCCAATGCCTCTGGGCTGGGCACCCTGAGGTCCCCAGAGCTTGGATACTTGACTGATCCTGGTCAATGAGAACACAGAACCAAGCTGTTCTTTCTCCTCAAGCCCCACAAGCTCCAGCTTCCTGACACTGCATGCAAAGCCAGGGTCTCTGGCCTGGGAGGAAGCGTGGAAGTGAACCTGGCCTGAGGGGTGGTGCTGACAGGGCCAACGCTCGGCTCCAATGCAGACCAGAGAAGCAGCCCAGGGTGGTGGGCAGTGCGTCCTGCTGCCGGAGCGAGGGTGGGAGGTGGCGGCGCACTTCTGCCCGTCCCTGTCCCTGACAGCTGCCGTTCATCAAAGAGGAGCGGCTGAGGAGGAAGAGAAGAGGGAGCCCTCCTTCTCTGGGGCCAGCTGCAGGCCACGGAACCCCGAAGATGCTGCAGGGTCAGGGCTGCAGCTCAGGCTGAGGGTAGCGGCCAGGACCCCCGCGCTGCTCCTTCCACTTGGCCAACCTGCTCCCGTCCTTCAGAGACCAGGCGACAGTCTCTCCTCTGGAGCTGGAAACCAGCACCCACCTCACAGACGGCTGCGGCCCTCCCTTCGGGTAGGGGGAGGAGCCTGGCTGTGGGGAGCGCAGGCCTGACGTCGCCCAGTGAGACGCTGGAGGGGCACGGAGGTGGGTGTGGGCACTGGGGGCTGAACCCACGTCCCCAGGCCTATGGCGGTCACAACCCCGGTGAGCAGGACGGTGGGAGCCAGAGGGAGAAGCCCCACACACGCCCCAGACAGGCTCCACCTGGCCTCGCCTCCACGCCAGGTACCCAAGAGCCTGGCACTGCAGCCTACCGGGGACCGGGAAGGGGTAGTGCCACCCACGCCGGGCCATGCCAGCTCCCTTCCTGGGGAATCTCCAGGCAAAGGGGAGACTCTGAGTGGAGCGCTCCCCTACCAGCAGCAGCGTCCCACCCCAGCCCCCGGACTGCCAGTGCTGCCCAGGTGGGCTAGGCTTCCATCATGACAAGCAGAGGGGGGTCCTCAGGCCCGAGGGGCTTCCTGTTATAGAGGCTGCCCTGGGGCCCCTCAGCCCCCTCTCCCTAGGGCTCCCTCTCACCCACGCCTCATGCACAGCAAGCCAGGAGCCCTCTCCTGCCCTCCCTCTGCAGGAAGGGCACCTGCACAGACACCCCCAGACAGACCCCAGGCCGTCAAGACTCAGCCACTCCTAGCATCAGTAATAGCTCCCAGCAGCGCCCCCACTGGCTTGGGCAAACTCTCCAGCCAGGACCTGGCTCCCCAAGGCCCAAGAAAAGGCACTTCCATCACAACCACGGGGTCCCTGAGAGCAGAGACACAGGCCAAACAAGCACCATGGACATAAGTCTGCTGGCGGGGGGTAAACGAGCAGGAGGCACACCTACTTTGAGGGGAGCCAGAGTCCCTTTCCTTTAAAGAAACCTTGTGTGACATTCAGCATTTAGCTGGAGGCGATGACCTTTGGCAGAGAGGAGGGGTGGGCAGGCAGGACCTAAGAGGCAGGGCATAGGTCTGTGCCCCAGAAGAAAGCTAAGCAGACAGGAGCTTTTAAAGCTGCTCTGACAGCCACCAAGCTCGCTGAATATTGCTGGCAAAAGAGCCTGCCACATGCCAGGCTCTCCCAGAGCCAAGGAGCCCTGTTGGTCGCGGTATCGGGGCCTCCTCGGTCCCAGGACTGTGACCCTTCTGTTCACGGTAGAACCAGGCCCCTCACCTCCAGATTCACTCTACTAGCTGACCAACATGAAGGTCAAAACCTGAGTGCATGTTCTTGAGGATGCAAGTTGCCCCAGTCTCAGAACCACAGAGAGACACTGAAAAGGGAGAGAAATTACAAGACCCTGTCAAGCTGGCCACATGTATCCAAGCAAATGGGTCCCCCGACTCCATTCTCACCCCTGAGGTATCCATTCTGGGTTCAGAGCTGCCCGCAGAGGAGAAGTGAAGACAGGAGAGCCTGTGCTCTGGGGTGCACCCCCATTGCATCACCACGTCACCCCGACTCATGGGCCCGGTGCCCGTGCGGGAGCACCAGCTCCTAGTCTTCACGGTTCTCCTGAGCACTGGGTGAACCAGTTAAACTAGTCTTGCCCTTCCTAAACTGGCCTTAAAAAAAAAAAAAATCTGGCAGGTGGCTACTGGAGGCCTTCCAACCCACGGCTCAGGCCAACCCTCATAATAAGAAAAATACTACTTTCTATCAGCCTCATTTAGGAGGTTTCTTTTCCCCCCACTCTTTGGTGATTAATTTCACCTTATATAACTGCTATCCATTTCCTAAAAATTTCCCCAATTGGTGCTAGCATCTACAGAAAGGGGGTGTGTGTGTGTGTAGATGGGGAATCTCCCCGGAGTGACCAGGAATTTCAGTCAATCTTCATAAGAAAACAGCACATACCCACTAAGAAAGTCTCAGATCATCCCCTTCCCAGAAAGATTGAGAGTTTTATACCTCACAAATGCCTTAAATCTCTTCTTTTTTTCCTTTTTTGGTAGAAAAGACAGAGTAGGATGATAAGAAGTCATCAGTAAAATACAGCCTAGAGGTCCGAATTGGGATTTTGGCTTAAGGCCCCAAAAGGCCTGTGTGTATCTCAGAACAGGCCCCAGAGCAGCCCTGGAGACTCGCACTCCATATACAGACCCCAGTGGCAAATGCCTTCCTCATACCTGGAAGGTTTAGGTGTCCTTAGACAAAGCCCGCCTGTGCTAACCGTGCGGCAGTGGGGCGAGGCACCTTCTTCGCCTTAAGACAAATTCCACTGATGGCACCAGAAGCAACATGCTGCTCTTTGCCTTGGGTGATTAAGGCCTGGCTTTTACAGAAGAGGGCCTCCTGTTCACATTCACACACCCATTCTCTCAAGCACACCCTCCCCTCCCCTGCCCCCAAAGAGATGGCTTTTCAACTGTGTGTACGTCAGTCACTCAACCGTGTCTGACTCTTTGTGACTCCATGGACTGTAGCCCATCGGGCTCCACTGTCCATGGGATTCTCCAGGCAAAAATCCTGGAGTGGGTTGCCATTTCCTCCTCCTCTTCCCAACGCAGGGATCGAACCCGGGTCTCCCACATTGCAGGCAGATTCTTTACCATCTGAGCCACCAGGGAAGCTCCCAAGTGAAAGTCACTCCATCGTGTCTAACTCTTTGCAACCCCATGGGCGGTAGCCCACCAGATTCCTCTGTCCATAGAATTCTCCAGGAAAGAATACTGTTCCCCCTTCTCCAGGGGATGTTCCCAACCCAGGGATCGAACCCATGTCTGCCACATCGCAGATGGGTACTTTACCGTCTGCCTGAGCCACCAGGGAAGGCTTTTCAACTAAAGGAGGCAGAAAATGGGAACAGACCAAGAACAGTCACAGCCAGGCCTCCGGCTGGCTGGCTAACCTCTGCTCCCTCTGAGGGGATTCAGTCTGAGTGTGGCTGAGTGAGGCCAGGAGGACACCGAGGGCAACACGGCACACCCGTGCCAAAGCAAGGTACTGGGGCTTGATCCCGAGGAAACGGCAGCCCGTGGACAGAGCCTGGTGGGCTACAGTCTGTGGGGTCCCGAAGAGTGGGACATGACTGAAGCGACCGAGCACGCACGCACGTCTTTGCACAGCACGCTAGGCAGGTGTTCACTTTCACTTTGTCCACGGGGTGTCGTGGCGGGGGACTGGGGTTTCATGGAGTCCCCCGATGTACTCATGCTCAGCCCCAAGGTGGCGGGTCAGTTCTTAGTCCCCAAAGGTGTCCACACATCACATCTGTTCTGCCCTGGACAGTCAGGCTTAAGCCGGTTGTGCAAAGCTTGGCCGGGACTCCCCTTCCCCACAGAGAGCTGGTGCTCCCGCAGACCCTCAGCTGTCAGCTGTGTGTGACCAAGGCCTGTCTCCCGACCAGACGCTAGAGGAGCTAAGCGGGTAGCAGGAAGGACGGGGCGCACTAGCCTCCTGAGGGACTCCCGCCCTGCCCCGCTCCCCTTGCCCTTCCCGCTCGGAGGCAGGGTGCAGAAGCTGCCCAGAAGCCACCCCCGCCTCCTGCCCCAGCCAAGCCCTCACCGTTGTAGGAGAGACGAGGTTTGCTCAGACACATTATAAAGTGCATTTCCATCTCATCAGAAGCCACGGACTTGGAGCAAATGGGGCACTTGAAACCTGAAAGGAGAGAACAGAATGAAATGTTTTGTTTCCCCAAATCAAGCATATCCATAATAAAGGTGCAAACTCTTGTGTGACTCTGGCCATGTGGGCTTAGAATCAACACAGAGAATGACAGTCTAGATACATCCCAAACTGACTTCTGCATTAAGGCAACCAGCATTTCGTTTCTTTGTTATAGCCTCCAACTCCCACTTTTTTCACGGAGACTCACCCTTAGCAGAGACATTACTTTGCCGACAAAGGTCTGTCTAGTCAAGGCTATGGTTTTTCCAGTGGTCATGTATGGATGTGAGAGTCAGACCATAAAGAAAGCTGAGCGCTGAAGAATCAATGCTTTTTGAACTGTGGTGTTGGAGAAGACTCTTGAGAGTCGCTTGGACTGCAAGGAGATCCAACCAGTCCATCAGGAGATCAGTCCTGGGTGTTCGTTGGAAGGACTGATGCTGAAGCTGAAAATCCAATACTTTGGCCACCTCATGCGAAGAGCTGACTCATTTAAAAAGACCCTGATGCTGGGAAAGATTGAAGGTGGGAGGAGAAGGGGACGACAGAGGATGAGATGGTTGGATGGCATCACCGACTCGATGGACATGGATTTGGGTGGGCTCCGGGAGTTGGTGATGGACAGGGAGGCCTGGCGTGCTGCGGCTCATGGGGTTGCAAAGAGTTGGACACGACTGAGCAACTGAACTAAAGGGAACACCCTTGTCATGCCCCTTGCCGAAGCCTATCAGCCATCTCTGGCACCCGACTTGAGTTTTCTTTGCATTCAGATCCTTTCCCAAGGGGGGTCTAGTGGGCAGTGGGGACAGGGAGTCATTGAGCGAATCAAGGTGACTGAACAGACTGTCTTTGAATAACAAAGAGCTAACATCCTTCAGCCTCCGGCCCTCAAACCACTTAGCTGGATCACCTGGGGAAGGAACCCCTACAGGTGTGGGCACCTCCGCCCCTCAGCAAGAGCACCTTCCCTCCCGCGGCCCCCGCAGCTGTCCTTGGAGAGTGTGCGTGCAGCGGGGTGGCCCTGCACAGCACTCCCGAATGCCGCACATGCCTTGGCCACATGCTTCCAAGAGTGACAGCTGTTTCACAACCGCAGGCGACTGACCCTGCTGTTTTATTCTCCAGGAAGTTTACTCATCACACACCTGGGGAGTTTCATCAAACTGTATCAGCGCTGGATATTTTGTCGGAGAACCTTTTGAGCTGAACTCCATTATGCATTGATCGCTTTTTTATAAATTATCTTCTGACCGATTTTTACAGATGAGTACAGATTTTTACAGATAAATACAAATCTTTCCAATTTTCCCCATTTTACTTTTATTAAAATTACTTTTCAAAGGGGGAACTCCCTCCCTGATGCTCCGGCGGCTAAGACTCTTGTGCTCCCAATGCAGGGGACCTGGATTCCATCTCTGGGTCTGGGAACTAGATCTTGCATGCTGAAAATAAAGATCCCACATGCCTCAATGAAGACTTGGTGCAGCCAAATAAAAAATACTTAAAAACAAAACAAATGGGAAATTCCCTGGTGGTCCAGTGGTTAGGACTCTGCTTTCCCAGGTTTGATCCCTGGTCAGGGAACTAAGATCCCACAGGCTGCACAGTGGAGCAAAAAAAAAAAAAAAAAACCCTACTGTTTTCAAATAGATTACTTCACTTTCATTCTACTAAAAAGACCGAAAAGTCATCTATTTATTTGTCCACATCAAATTTTAAACACCACAGTGTCTCCCTTATGCAACCATAATCCCTACTTTCCCAGTCTGGAGTTTCCAGGTCAAATACAGGACGTCTAAACACTGTTGTGAAGATTTGACCCTTCTGTTGATTTTCAGCCTAAATGTCCACACAGTTTCACTGGACGCAGGAGCAGTATCTACCATGAGGAGAGGGTTCAAGGCAGAGAGGAGCTCACAGCTTCCCCAGCGTCCTTCCCGAGGGGGCTCACTCACTCTGCGGGGCAGCACCTGACCTGGACAGCTGGCGGTGCTGAGACAGGAAGCGGGCCGGCTCCCGGGCAGGGCACAAACCCGTGGCATGAAGTCTTCTCCGAACCCACCTCTCTTCAGGGACAGGGCTCTGAGCTCCAGAACCAGACAGAACACCCACAGTCCGGCCTGCTCCGGGCAAAGCGGACCTCAGACTCTGCGGCACCGACCCCACCCCCCCAGCCCCTTTCCTCAGAGACACTCAGCGTCTGTGTGCGCTGGTCCTGGAAGTGCTGCCATCTCAAGGATCTGGCTGAGCTCTGAGAAAGGGCTGTATTTTCTGATCTCTGGGTGGTTGTGAATCCATCAAAGAGAAAACCAGAACACAGAAAAGAAACATGAGAGGGGAGGGTCCACCCCGCGTCCCAGCACAGGTGAGTCTGGCACAGTGAGAATGCTCTTCTAACCTCGTCCTTCTGTCTCCCTGAATCTGCCTCAGGCCTGTGTCCTACAAATTCACCAATACTCGTACTCAATAACATTCCACAGAATGACCAGCCACCGAGAGAGCAGTTGTTCACCCTTCTTTCTCACTCAAAAGACCAAAGTTCTGCAACACTTCAAGTGACTACAAGATGCTTTCACTTTAAACTGGCCAAGTTAGGACTCTGCCTGCAGGCTGAGGGCGCAGGGCTGAGGGGAGCCCAGGATGGACCTGACAGGTCCTCAGATTGGTAAAGTGACTTCTCACTAAAGAAAAGCCCTTCACCTTGTACATTACTCACATCTCTGATTACTTAGAACAGTCATGGTTGTTACAATGGCATCATTCAAACCTTTGCACCCCACCGTGATTCCCTGAGCACAGGAGAAGGGTCAAGTTACAGCTACGATGCTGCGAAAAAGGGACACCCTGCAAGAAAGGTCTAGGAGGAAACGTCACTGGACATTTATGTCCTAGGAAAAAACAAGCTGAGATTCACAGGTTTAGGCCGATCCTCTCATGGTACAGATAAAGAAAGAGACCCTGGGAGGCCAACAGCCAAACAACTGAGGGGCTGAGCTGAGACCAGAATCAGATTTCTTAGCTCCCAACCTAAAGTCCTCGCCATTGGAGAAAAAAGAGTTGACTGTGGGTGTGATACTGTGATTTCTAATCAGAAGTATACGTTTGGCCTTTGTCCTGTTTCTGGCACAGACCTAAACTAAAACCCTTGGAATCCACTAACGAA
Source organism: Bubalus bubalis (assembly GCF_019923935.1). Lineage (NCBI taxonomy): Eukaryota > Metazoa > Chordata > Mammalia > Artiodactyla > Bovidae > Bubalus > Bubalus bubalis. The sequence continues at coordinate 2,158,311 of NC_059174.1, read as the reverse complement.
AGGCCAACAGCATCTGGTCTTTTGTCATCACTTCCTGAAACAGCTCCAGAACCAAAGGTGAAAGAGTTAAAGGGCTGTTTATTCATAACCATCCCCTTTGAACTACACCACAGTCTATGTACATAAGGCGACTTTTGGAAAGTCCCTAGATGATAACCTAAGGATGGGGTCCAGTTGCCAAGAGAACCAACCATGTGATTAGAAGACTGGAACTTCCAGCCCCACCCCTGACCTAGAGGCTGGACCAGTCACCAGGGATTTAATCGATCATGCCTATGTGATGAAGTCCCCATTAAACCCCCAAGGAGAGGGTCTGAGAGCTCTCTGCCTGGAGGTCTGAGGAGAGCGGTGTGCCTGGAGCCAGTGTGGCTCTGCGTTCCTTCCCCCGACCTGACCCTGTGCACCTCTCTCCCTGGGCTGTTCCTGAGTTACATCTTGGCAAAATAAACCGTTGGTCTAGTGAGTGAAATGTTTCTGAGGTCTGGGAGAGGAAGGGGGCATGGGAACCTTCAATTAACAGGCAGCTGGACAGAAGCGGAGGTGACAACCTGGGCTTGTGACTGGCCTTGGAAGTGGGGGCCATCCTGGGGGGCTGAGCCTGTGGGATCGGATGCCATCTCCAGGTAGATACCCTCAGAATTAAGTTAATTGCTTGGTGGTGTTGGGAAACACACCTCAGAACAGGGTTTTCAAAAAGAGGTGGGCTGGGAAATACTAGGTCTTGGAGGAAGCGCCACTATAGTAGGAGAGACCTATATTCTAATGAAAGCAGGGTCAGTACCACTTCCATCACCTACCTCTGCGTTTGTGTGTGTGTGTGTAAGGCTAAAAAAACAAAAAACCTCAGGGTATGTTGTCATGTGAGTGGGGAAGGCCAAGATGACCCGGGTTTTCCAGCTTCAAGACCTTGGCAAGTTATCTACTCTCCCTGGACCTCAGTTCCTCATCTGAAAAAGAGAGACATCTACTTCCCTTTGGAGGATCAAATATGAAATCTGAAAGCAGGCTAAAATGACGCTGAACAAAGGTACACCATCAGCAAGTCAGGCAGTGCGTAACGGGGAAGGGGGGGCGGTGAGGGATGGGGAGACGGACCAGCGGGGCACCTTGGCCGTAACAGGGAAGGGGCGGCGGGGGCGGTGAGGGATGGGGGAGACAGACCAGCGGGGCACCTTGGCCGTAACGGGGAAGGGGCGGGGCGGTGAAGGATGGGGGAGACGGACCAGCGGGGCACCCTGGCCGCAGGTCATGCAGAAGTGTGCTGGGGCTGACCATGGCCATCTCTGCTGGGCCCCTCTCTTCAGAGCACAGGACTCTGGAGCACTGTGAATGGCGCTTCCTGTACAGCCGACAGGGAACTGTACCCACCAGGTCCCTAACCTCTAAGGCACCCACTCATGCAGGTGATCATCAACCGCATTTTCGCTGATCTGGGCAGCTTTACAGGTCTTCTCATTTGCTGGGAATATGAGGCGGGTCAGCATTAACGTTAACTCAATTTTGCAGAAGAGGACACCAGGGTAGGTCACCTGCCCAAGGTAACGCAGCCAGAGGGCCAGGGCTGGAACCCAACAGCCAGGGAGTCTCGCCTCCCAGCAAGCGCTGTGTTCCCGGGACCGTGGGACAGGCCAACCAGTGCAGGAGGGTCACATGGCAAAAGGGATGTGAAACGCTACAAACATACACACACACACACACACACACACACACACACACAAGGTATCCTCAAACATTCACCTCAAGGCTTCCACATCGTCCCAGCAATGCCCCCTGAAGCAACCATGGTCCTGGATAATCCCACAAACTGTACCAAGAGATAACTTTATTTTCCCCTGGGGGTTCTATTAATATGGAAGGACCGAGTTCTGCTTTCCTCTTGGCACTGAGCCTGTAGCATTGGTTGTAAGATGCTGAGTTTGCAAACTACCTTTTAAATGGAAAGTGAAGAGCAAAAGGTAAAATACGGACAGCCTGGGGGTGGGGGGACTAGTGACCCCAGCTCCCGTCCCAAAAGGTCCGCATGATCAGGACGGACACCGGCGCTCTGCTGCCCCAGGCGCTGCTTGGAGCTGTCCAGTCACGGCTCAGCACCAACAGCCCTACGATGACAAGTACTGTGATCTTTTTCACGTGAAATGGCTGATTTTAAAATGCCTCTTTTATCTTTATTGACTGCCCTGGGTTTCCGTTGCTGCAAGGGCTTCTCTAGTTGCCCCGAAGTTGGGCTTAGATCCGCTGCAGCACGTGGGGTCTTAGTTCCCTGACCAGGGAATGAACTCCTGTCCCCTGCACTATGATCTCTCTGAGCCACCTGATGGTTAAAAAAAAAAATCTAGGAAATTTTGATACCACTTTGAAAAAAAAGTCCCAACTGAACTAAAATCAGCCCAGCAAGCCAAGATCAAACAGTGGTCCCTGAAGTCATGCAACTGACATGATTTCCGTCAGCTTCATACAACCTCATCAGCACTCAGGAAATTCGGGAAAGAGATGCTCTCTTGTACTTCACGAGGAAGCAAGCTCCAGGTGGGACTCTTGAGGACTCTGCCCAGCAAGCCCTGGAAGCGGGGTGAGCAGACAGCATGCGCCCGCTGCCTTCCCCTGTCTAATCTCTCTTCGGAGGGCCCTGCCTGCATAGTGTCTTCGTCTGCCGGAGGGAGGAGGCGCCGCTAGCTCAGGCTGGCCGGCCACATCTGCCAGCGGCTCCCGAGCCTATCTGCCCCCCCAGGCTGTGGCAGAGGCAGGGGCACAGGACAGAGCACTGCAGGGGACTCATCTCCACCCCAGGCCTGTGCTGGGGGGCTCCACCGAATGAACACTGTTACAGGACCCTTCCACCCCCCAGTCAAGAGGAAGATCCTAACGGAGACCCCGTCTTCCTTCTTCCTCTTGCCATCAGATAAGCCCAGGGTTACACAGAGAGGTGAAGGCCAGAGCCCAGCTGCTTCCTGTCGTTCGACAAGCGTCTGGCCTGAGTGGGGGGAATCCTCGCTGGACTGAAGATCAGAGCTCCTGGGACAGGACAAGCCTGCACCTGGTATGGGGCTGTCCCCCTGCTATCCTGGGTTAAAGGGAGGTGGTGTCAGTGAGCTCCCTGGCAGAGAACCAAGAGGGACCCAGGAACACACACGTGGTCATACACGTCCAGCGTCTTCTGGGACAGGGTTAACTGGGCCCCTTGGACTTGACCCAGCTGCTTCCATCTGACCAGAAGAGCAAGTGAGGAAAGATGGGGAAAACCAGCTCAAGTTACAACTCCCTCGTGCCTCTACAGCATTTATCTTGCAATACAAAGGAAAGCTTTTCTCATTTTCCAAAACTGCAACCTTCTCCTTTAAGACCTGATTTCTTGGACAGGCAGAACGCGTGCTCTCACGTTGCCCCAGTTCCCTTCCGGACCCTCCCTCTAAGCTGATGCGCTATTTTAGCCCTGCCCCAGTTCTGCCTGTCTCTGGGATCACCTAAAGGGAGAAGATGCAGAAGCAGCAGCCAGGGAAAAGGAAGCCACGCCAGACAGGCCCTCCACCCTGGTGGGGGCTGAAGGAATTCCTCCCACGGAGGGGCGCAGGGAGCACCCCCCACTCTGTCCCTACCAGCCAGGGCCTGGTGTCCTGCCAGATTTCTCCCTCTCACATTCTTGTGGTGCCTAATACCTGTTAAGTGAGACTTGACTACATGAATTCTACTAAATGGGATTTATTACAATGAAAGGCCAAAGGGTAATGCTGGATGACTTATTTTTCTATACCGAAGAAATGTGTCCCCAAGAGCACATGAGTAAGTATCACATTCTTAACACACACTGACTGTCTCTCTCTCTCTCCCTCCATCAAAGAAACAACTGGAAACCAATGCACAGTTTATCAGTGGTTGATGTCTGGGCCATTCTCTCCTGCAGAACATCCTGAACTAGGGAAAGGCCCACCAGTTCTGACTGTTGCCTCTTTCGACACACCTCTTCTGGACTCAGCCTCTTGTTCTAGAGTCTGGGGCTCACCTACTGTCCCAGGAGTCAACAGAATTCTCATAGCAAGTATCAGGAGACAGCCCCAAGGATAGATACTTAAAATCAATTTAATACCCAATGCGTCTGTCTGTGTATGTACTTAACCTATCTGTTGTGTTGGTTAATTTTGTGTTTACTGGGTCATGGGGTGCACAGATATTTGGTTACACATTATATCTGGGAGTTTCTGAATGAGATTAACATTTGAGTTCGAAGAGTGAGTAAAGCAGATTGCCCTTCCCAGTATGGGCTGGAATCATTCAATTTGTGGAAGACCTGCAGAGAATAAAAAGGCAGAGGAACAGAAATATATATATATATCTATCCCATTGGTTTGGTTTCTCTGGAGAACTCAAATACATTTCTTTATTAGAATGTCAAATGTTCAAGTTTAAAAGACTGACAACAACAAATGTTGGTGAGGATATGGAACAACTGGAACTCTCATATTCTTGGAGGGACCATAAGAAGACACAGTCATTTTGGGAAAAGGTCTGGTAGTTCTTTGTAAGACAAAACACACACTTAGCCTAACCCAAGAGGTTGTTGTGCGCAGTTGCTTAATCACATCCTACTCTTTGTGGCCCCACGGACTGTAGCCCACCAGTCTCCTCTGTCCATGGAATTTTCCTGGCATGAATACTGGCGTGGGTTGCCACTTCCTACTCCAGGGGATCTTCCTGAACCAGGGATCGAACAAGTGCCTCTTGCATCGTCTGCGTTGGCAGGTAGATTCTTTATCACAGGAGCCCTCCTAACACAAGAATTACTGTCTAAATATTTATCCAAAAGAAACAAAAACATATGTCTATATGAATATGTATCAGAATATTCATCAAAGCTTTATTCTTAGTAAGAAATCTCTGAAAAAATCCAACTGATCATCAATAGAATGGATAAACTGTGATATAATCATGGAATGCAATTAGAACACTACTCAGCAATAAGCAGCATAAACTACTGATACATGGAACACAGATGATTATTAAAAACATGCTGAGTGAAGTGCGTGAAAGAGCACCTGTAATAGGAATTATACAAAGTTCTAGAACAGGGAAAGCTAATCTACGGTGGAAAAAATCAGAACAGTGGATGTCTCTAGTGGGTAGCAGTTGGGGCAGAGATTAATTGAAAAAGGTTCAGAGAAGCTTTTGGGGTGATGAAAATACTGTGTCATGGGGATGTCACAGGGAGGGCTTAGGTTACACACACACGTGTATCTGTCAGAATTCTGTGAACGTACGCTGAAGATAGGAGATTTCACTGGTGTACATTTCACCTCAACCAGAAAAAACTGTAGGCAAATACTGAACTGTAGTTAATGACGGGCTGAATGAAGCATTTAGAGGGAGGTGTACTAATGTCTACATTAAAACAAAATGCATCAAAAAGTACGATATATAAGCTAAACTTTTCAAATTTTATGTATGTTTAAAATTTTCATAATATAATGCTGGAAAAAGTGTCATTTGATAATTTGCTTTTTCCTTTCTGAGACTGGATGTGTTTTATTTCTTTTCTTGCTTAATTGCTATGGCTAAGATTTCCAGTACCTGACTGTATAGATCACAACAAACCGTGGAAAATTCTGAAAGAGATGGGAATACCAGACCACCTGACCTGTCTCCTGAGAAATCTGTACGTAGGTCAAGAAGCAACAGTTAAAACTGGACATGGAACAACAGACTGGTTCCAAATTGGAAAAGGAGTATGTCAAGGCTGTATACTGTCACCCTGCTTATTCAACTTATATGCAGAGTATATCATGTGAAATGCCAGGCTGGATGAAGCACAAGCTGGAATCAGGACTGCTGGGAGAAAGATCAATAACCTCAGATATGCAGATGACATCACCCTTATGGCAGAAAGAGAAGAACTAAAGAGCCTCTTGATCAAAGTGAAAGAGGAGAGTGAAAAAGCTGGCTTAAAATTTAACATTCAAAAAACTAAGATCATGGTATCCAGTCTCATCACTTCATGACAAATAGATGGGGAAACAATGGAAACAGTGACAGACTTTTTTTGGGCTCCAAAATCACTGCAGATGGTGACTGCAGCCATGAAATTAAAAGACACTTGGTCCTTGGAAGAAAAGCTATGACCAACCTAGACAGCATATTAAAAAGCAGAGACATTACTTTGCCAACAAAGGTCTGTCTAGTCAAAACTATGGTTTTTCCAGTAGTCACATATGGATGAGAGAGTTGAACTATAGAGAAAGCTGAGTGCCGAAGAATTGATGCTTCTGAACTGTGGTGTTGGAGAAGACTCTTGAGAGTCCTTTGGACTGCAAGGAGATCAAACCAGTCAATCCTAAAGGAAATCAGTCCTGAATGTTCACTGGATGGACTGATGTTAAAGCTGAAACTCCAATACTTTGGCCACCTGATGTGAAGAACTGACTCACGGGAAAAGACCCTGATGCTGGGAAAGATTGAAGGCAGGAGAAGGGGACAACAAAGGATGAGACGGTTGGATGGCATCACTGACTTGATGGACATGAGTTTGAGTAAGCTCTGAGAGTTGGTGATGGACAGGGAGGCCTGGCGTGCTGCAGTCCATGGGGTCGCAAAGAGTCAGACATGACTGAGCAACTGAACTGAACTGAACCATGTTAGATAAACGTTCGCCTGGGTATACGATTCTTGAGTTGCCTTCCTTTCTTCCTCAGTGGTCTGCAGATAAAATTCTATCATTTTTTAGCTTCCTGGAGTTGCAAATAGAAAATCTGATGCCAGTGTGATTCTTTTTCCTTTGTAATTGGTATGTTCCTTTGGCCTGAAAGCTTGAAAGATTTTTCTTTCCATCCTAAGAGTTAAGCAATATTACTAGGATACTCTTAGATGTATCTTAAGTTTTTTCCCTTCATGGTAGGTCAGGAATGCCGTTTACCAAATATTTCTAGCTTTCCTCCTTCCGGCTGTATGGTAGGAACATATGTGCCTCCCTCTGAAGTTAACAGTGGGATTGTGATTTGCTTTGGTGAATAAAATAGGAGAAGTGATATACGCACTTCCAAGCCAACGTTAAGTGCTATTAATAGTTCATGATTCAAAGCCTCTGTCACCTTTTGTTCATGAATAACAACAAGCAAAACCCCCTCCTCCCATACCTATACTGGCTACTGCATCATGGGGGGAAATAAACTTGTTGAGTTAAACTACTGACCGTATGGACTGTTTGCTATTACATTTTAACCTACTTCTAGCCTGTCCTCACTGATACCCCCTTCCTTTACCTTTTTCTCCTTTGAGTGCCCCTACTACTTGTATGTCAAGTGTCTTGGTTCCATCTTCCAGGTGGGTCTCTTGTCTCCTCTTCCATAACTTCTCTGTCTTAGCATCTGCTCAGGAGTTCAGCCTTTATGACTCCTCCAGGCCCTGCCTGCCCCTGCTTGCTGGAAGAGGTCAACGGTTGGCAGCAGAATCAAAGCAATGAGACATGCATTCCGATTAGAAGCCTCTCTGCCCAGATATCCACACTTCCCTCTTTTAAATATACATTCTCTTTGTATCAGTAACAGTCCACATACGTGTCATTTTCAATGCCTCTGCATTCTACAGTAATAATATACTGTGCTTGGCTATCTTCTTCTGTGGGTGTTTAGATTCCCAGTTGTTGCCTACTATAAAGATTCTCTCAGTAGTGACTTCCATTCTGTACTCTAAGCAAGGAAGAGATACCCATGTATTTTTGCTGTTTCTGGATTCTAGGCTGACTGGTCTGGAAGAAAGAAAATTATATTAGGAGTCAAAAGAAATAGGCTCCCTTTATCACTAGCCGGGTGGCCTTGTACAAGCTCCTCAGTAATATCTGCATAGCATAGCACCCTGCCTTCTTTCCCATATAGTTCTAAAATCCAACCAGCAGTGGATATGCAAGTGCTCTGTGCAGAGCACAGTCATGTGAAATATGAGGTGGCCATTTTACTTGGCTGCACTTAGTGCAACTTGAACATACAGAGACTTGCTAGTAAATCTGCCTATTTGAGGAAATATACAAATTCTTTGGGCAAAGAAGTGAAAAATGAGCTGATCCTATGTAATGTATTTTTGTGGACTCTGAGATGCCATCAATTTAAGTGGAGTGTAATTGCTTTACAATGCTGTTCCAGTTTTTACTGTACAACAGCGTGAATCAGCTACAAGGTTACACATGTCCCCTCCCTCTAGAACCTCTCTCCTATCCCCCAAGGTCCCACCTCTCTAGGTCACCACAGAGCAGAGCTGTGTTCCCTGTTCCGCACAGCAGGCTTCGGCTCGTTATCTGTTTTACACACAGCAGTGTATATATGTCAATGCTACTCTCTCGATTTGTCTCCCCCTCTGCCATCATTTTAAGAGGCACCATTATGAACCTCCAAGAAAGAGAAAAAAGCTGTCAGTTGTAATTTGGGCATGTGAGTATATGACACATCCCGATTTTAGAGTTAAATTGTGTTTAGTTGTTAAATTGTGAAATGTATGTGCCTTACAATCAATGGATGTATGAAAAACACATACGTAAATACTTTTTAAATACACAGGCTGAATCCCAATCAGTACATCTATCCCGTTCATTGGCAAAATGAGAACAGGCTCACTGGAGTGCCTATCGTGGGAACAAGGGCAAGAGCTGCAGGCTGTGCATGTGGGCATGTGCCTGGTGACTGCAAACTCGCCCACGGCCACGGCAAGCCCCGGCTGCGCTCCTGCCAGGTGGGGCCCGACACCAGCGCTCCAGCCAAGAGAAGAGCGGGAAAAGCATTTGCCAGGAGCAGGAGCTATGCTGCTAACTGGTCCCGTTCCCCTTGACCCTCTAACCCATTTCTTCCATAAAGAGGCCCTGGAAGGACTATCCTGGAAGGATTACTGGGTGGAGGGAAGCAAGAAGGGACATGACAGTCTGATGACCTGGGCCTGAGCAAGGACAAATACAAAAAGGATGAAAGGCTCCGTGTGAGAATGATCAAGTCCCCAGCCACTGACCAGGAAACATTACTGTCAAATGATAACCCCTCATCGCATGGCTAGCATGCTGGGCCAAACTCAGGGGCAGCCAATCATGACTCAGTGGACGTGGTCTCCAGATGAACATCTGGCTTTTAGTACGGAGATGTCTTAATTAAAGGATAGCTCATCTGTTCAAAGAGGAAGATGGCCCAGGACCCAAAGGATCAAGGCAGAATTCCTTCAGATTCTTAGATATTAGGCTTATCTATAAGCTAGGCAATAAGACAGACAAGGCTGGCTGGGAAATGCCCAGTTACTCAGCCAAGTACCATGCTTTCCTCTCAATGGCGGTCTCGCCTCCATTCCATGCCCCAACACAGCACAGGCCCACATCCTCCGGACCCAGCACCCACAGCCGTGGTTAGAGGGGGCTTTCTGGAGTCTGGGCAATGCCGCAGTGCATCTGTGGAACAGGCAGGACTGCTCAGGCTTCTCCTCATAAACTCAACTGCATCAAGCAGGGCCAAGGAGCCCCCTCCCTCAGAAGAGACAAAGGGAACGTAACATCTGGGTTTTAGGCAGAAAAGGCAGTTACCACCCCCAGAGATATGGGGACTGCCTCCACAGCGACGGCAGATGCGAGCCTCACTTCTTCCGATTCTGAGGGGGATACTGTCTGAGCAGGACATGCGCCATGCAGGCCTACCCTCACACGTAAAAGGTGCCCTCCGCTGACTTTCCCAGAGAAATGGGACTATACTTGGAGTCACCCTATTGTCAGCCCATACTCTTCCAAGTCCTGGGATCCTGACTGATAAAATTTCCAACTTTTAAGTAACTTTTAAAAAATGGTGTGTGTGTGTGTGTGAGAGAGAGAGAGAAAGAGAAGGTGGAGTTGGAGGAGAGAAGGAGAGTTAACAAAGAGAAAAGGACAAAGATAGAAATTTCTGCACAAAACCCATGCAGGACCAAGAGTTTATTTCTGGGTTTCTGAAGGCACTGTCCATCCCGATGCACATAAGCCTGATAGAGATTTTTCACTTACAAGAAAGAAAACGCCTAAACACACCATGAGATCATGTTCAGCCAGCATCTGACTCACCCGGCGAATGGACAGGACACTCTCATCTGAGTGACCGCTCATTCTGAAAAATGCCATTTGCCTAGCACTGTGGGACCTGCATCTATCTACTCATGCTGACAGCCCTGGCTGCCGTGTCCCTGGAGGTCTGCCAGAAGCCCCCTCCACAGCCCCCAGTATCATCTCAGGATGCAGATCTCACGCTGCTGTACATGCTCTACAGAAACCATTAGCTCCGGTCGGGCCCTGCCACGCGGCCACACGGCAGGCTGAGCTGGGTTATCTGCAAGGATGAGTGCTGGCTGGCGTCTCGCCTGGGCCTAGAGACCTGGCCCCTTCTCAGCAGGGGATCCGCTGCTCATCCGCACCTCCAATACAGAAGGAGATGTAGGCAGGAACTCGGCGGACACGATCCTGCCGGCCACAACTGTGCTTTGAAATGGCTTCTAAAGAGGAAGAAGCCAAAAGAATAGAAAGAGGTTGTTTTGAGAGCTCAAGAGCAGTGAAGTGATCAATCCTGTGAAAGAGAACTGTCAGGGCAAGAGAAGACCTTCATGCTTCAGTCCTTGATTTCCTGTCATCCACAGCTTTGAGTACCACAGAGAAAGAGATGAGGGGACCCTAAAGAGCTACGAGGTACTGACCAGTGAGTTAAAAAGGATTTCCCAGGGACCCTCCAGACACAAAGCACAGGCAGGAAGGGCCATCAACTCTAAGATCCCTGAAACAGCGAATGACCCCTATCAAGATGTGTCACGTGTGCCACTGTACTGATGGCTTGGAGTCTAGGAGACAAAACGGGAGAGGTCGGTGTGGGGGAGCCCAGAGGGTAAAGGGGGAGACTCCCGTGTAGTAGCAGGAACATGGCAACACCGCCTCATCTTGCCTCATAGTAGTTCCAAGGTTAAAAAAGTCAGAGATCTCCTAATGATACATGATCTGGCTGACTGGCAAGCAAAATATTAGTAACATGCTGCAACATGAAAATCAAGTATATGTCAGTGGACAAAATATTAAGCCACTAAGCATTCCCTGTATTGGACCTTACCCATGAATGCTGATGAGAAATGGGAACGCCACGCAAACTGGAATTAAATTCTTTCTTCACTTTGATCTTTTGCTGTGATAACCACGATTACATAGGTTTTGACATTTCCTTATTTCATTGAGTCAGCACATCAACTTCCCCAAATACTGGTATCAGGAACATAAACACTGACAAATATCACTAACTGAAATCCATGGAAGACATGAGAATTAAAACACGAGCAGCCAAGCAGAATGGAACAAGGTGGTTAGGACTCAGAATTCCAGCACTCAAGTCACGCATTTTGGAGCCAAGGGGAAATCACCTGACCTCTCTGAGCTTCCATTTTCTCACCTGTAAACCAGGAATAATTTTACCAACTGAGCCTCTGAATGAGAACATATGTGTAAATAGCTATAGAAGTGTTTGGCTGGCAGAATAATAGTCGCTAAAAGGTGTCCACACCCTAACCTCTGGAAGCTGCAAATGTTACTGTTTTTATATAAAAATATACTTTTTATTGTGGTACAGTTACTTTATGTAAATATTATCTTGTATGGAGAAAAGGGCCTTACAGATGTGAAAAATTAAGGATTTTAAAATGGAAGACTATCCTGGATCATTTGGGGCGGGGGCGGGGGGCCAATATGGTTACAGATTCTTTACAAGGTAAAAGAGATAGCCAGGGAATCAGATGTCAGACAGATGTTTGAAAATGCTAGCCGCAGGCTCTGAAGACAAAGGAAGGCGCCATGAGCCAAGGAGAGCGGGTGGCCTCCAGAAGCTCCAAAAGACGAAGAAATGGCTTCTCTGGAACCGCCACAAGAAATGCAATCCTGGTGAAACCTTGGTCATTTCAGGAATTTTAACCTCCAAAAATGTAAGGCAATAAATTTGTGTTGTGATCATTTGTTACATCTGTAACAGGAAACCAACACAAAACATAACAGGAGCTGTGGCTATTTCCCAAAAGGAACAACTTGTTACAGGGGAGCTGCCGGCTTGACAAGAAGTTACCGAAGCGTGGTGTCCTGTCTCCGGCGTCAGTGAGGACTGCACGGCCAGCCGCTCCCCACACTCACGCGGGGAGCAGCCAAGGGAGGCAGGCAGTCTGTTGCTCTTACTCCGGTCACTAAGCTCACTAAGCGTAAGAAACAAGGCAAAACGTTACATTGTCTTGACCCTCAAGGAACTGACGATCTGCTCGGGAAGAAGAGAGAAGTAGGGCCATATGGCTCTCATTTTCCCTGCCATTTCCAGAGCCTTCAGGGACTGATGGCGTTGGGAACGTATGTGACGTGTAGCCTCTTGACCTGGGTGCTCCTGGAACAGATGTCAGAGGATCCATCAACCTCCCTAAACAACATAATTGGAGTGTTTTTCTTGGGTATGAATCTGTAGATTTAGATTGTCAGAAGGGTTTGGGTTTAAAACCCCAAAGTTCGGAACTATTTGGATAGCAAGAGAAAGATTACAAACACGTGGAACCAGGCTCTCCAGGGCTCTTCCTTACAATCAGGGTCTTTACAACAAGTTCCATTAAATGCACTTTCCCTCGCTACTGAGTCAGCACGTGGGCCAGGCATCCCCTAACACGATCCTCTCTCAGTTCCACTTCCACCACTGTAAATGAGCAGCTGCCCCGCGTACCATGAATAGCACCTGCAAAGAGTTGTCTGCAATGGGCCTCTTCACTCCCCCTGCTTCCATTCCCTCCTGAGCTACTCTACACCCCCAAACTGCCCTCACCAAGGTTACCAACGACTCCCAGGCGGCGGTTATCTGCAAGTCACTTCTCCAACCATCAGCGGTGTCTGAGAAAGCGACCCTCCTGCTCCTGTCCCGCGGGGCTCCACTGGCTTTCCGGTCCCCGTAAGGACCCTCTCCCTGACGATGTCCGTTCCCTCACATGGTCTCAGACCACCCTCCTACAACACCCAGCCCTCTCCAGATGCACCCTGTCAGCGTTCACGGCCTCTGCACCTGCGTCACCCCCACGATGCCGCACGCTCCCTGGAGGCCCCTTTACTGCTGTGTCCCCAGAGGGTGGCAGAGGGTGGGATCCTGAAAACATCTGTCGGGTGAACAAACACCGCACTTTGTGGAACTGGGTGAGAAGGCTCCAGCTGTATAACCGGGGACAGAGAGCAAGGGGAGGCTACGTCAGACTGTGAGCCGGTTCCCAGCAGAGGTTCACCTGCTGCCACCTGGGGCTCCAGCAACTGCCACACCACGGGAGCGCCACGTGGGATCACAGTGTGCGAGACGGAACGTCGGTTAGAACCCACTGCGGTCACGCTGCTTCCTGCCCACGCCTGTGGTCCCCATGAGGGCGCGCGTGGTAATCACACGGGCGTGTGCACAGGCTGCAGGTGCCCTGCCACCAGCACTGCGGTGTGCAGCGGATGTGGGGCTTTGGCTGCCACCTGGGCAGGCCTTGAAAGCACTGGGGGCAGGAAAAAGGTCAGCCCTGCCCCCACACTGCCCCCAGACCAAGCCTCGCTAAGCTAGCACCCTCAAGTTCCCACTGCTTCGAGCAACAAGGGCGGGCAGAGCCCCACCCCTCGCCCCCTCGGGGCAGTGCCCAGGGGCAGTGGAAGAGCAGCAGCTGGTGACCTGGGTCTTCTACCCCAAGGTGAGGGCCGCCAGGAACCCAGGGGCCATTTCCTGGACAGGGGAGCTTCTGAATGCTTCAATAGTCTGATAGATACATTTCCTTTTACAAAGCCTTATTATGGAGAATTTCAGACATACAAAAAAACAGGATGTAATGAGCTCCCAGGCACTCATCACCCAGCTTCAGCAGTGATTAACTCAGATCAAGTCAGTCTCTTTTTCCCCTGGGGTGGCCATGTCTTGGTGTGTGGAGACAATCACGGTTTAAACTTCATGTCCTAATGGAATTACTAGCCCCCTTGTATCCGCCTGCAGCGCAGGAGACTTGGATTCAATCCCTGGGTTGGGAAGATCCCTGGAGAAGGGAATGGCCACCCACTCCAGGATTCTGGCCTGGCACAACTGAGTGGCTTTTACTTTCACTTTGTTCAGTCTCAAAACATGCCTAGGATTGGACAATAAATTACACGGTCACCTGATCTTTACCCCACTCACCTGGTTTATCTTGAAGTCAATTTCAGATAAGTCTGTTCATAAATATTTCAACATGTGTTCCAAAGATTTATACAGCTCAACACTCCAGGTATCGACCTGCCCACCCTGAAAGGCTCTGTGCACTCAGGTCCTCCATATCCACTTTGTGGGCTGACCACACGATTCCAGCTCATGCCACTGGGCAGCCAAACGCACGGAGAAGCCAAACGTGCACCGACTCAAGCTGGCGACTCCGCTGGATGGCCGCCTGCTCATGCCTCCAGGCAGAGGTCGAGAAAAGCCGTGGACAATGGGACACTGGGACAATCCCCAGCACCGTGGATCGTGTTCCACGTGGACACAGAAGGAGCAGAATGAGTCTCAATTATTCCGAGTAAAGGAATTCATGCTTCAAACCGATCCACAAGAGAATACAGCCCCAACCTTTGCCTCCGTTTTCTGGATGGTATCACAGCAAGGCTTCAGAGGCAGGCTAAAAGCTGGGGCAGTCTACGCAACATACTTTCTCAACACTTAGCAGAGAAAATGGAGAGAAGCGGGATACAATCACTTCTTTTGAATCTTTAGAAGAAATGATAGGATAAAGTTCACTGCTCTATGACCAAGTGAGCCCATTTCTGGTAGGTTTCCCTGAGAAATCCTCCTTCAGGCCCATCAGAAGATGGTTCGGAAAGTTCCCCACCGCAGGGCGGCAGCGAGCTGCAGGCAGCCCGGGTGAAGAGCGGGAAAGGTAAGTGCCATGCAAGTGCGGACACTACGGAGTTTTTGTGCACAGCAGGCATCAGCAATGGACCGAACGCACACACAGGAGAAATCTGAACCCAGTGCCAACTGGAGAAAAGATATGAAAGGATCTGGAGCACCAAGCCATTTAAGGTAAAAACATACGTATGTCGTCACTGAAATCCAAAAACAAAACCACATAGCACACAAAGCAACAATTCCTAACGCAACAAGGAGAGAATATATACGAAGCACCCTTGCGTGGTTGGCTACAGGGGCAGGGGAATGGAGGACAGGAATAAAAGCAAGGAAATGGACACAGTCAACGAGAGCCCAGAGGGACAGCCTTACGCAGACCAGCGACAACACGCCACAAACTGAGGAGCAGCGTCGTTACCGCAACCCTCTGCACCAGAGGGAGGTCTAAGGATAAAGCGGGGGAGGCTCATTATTATCAAAAGCTGGCAAATGACGAACCTGAGAAGGGAAGCCTGGTCTCCATTTCTGAAGTGCCTTCTTGACCTAGATACCTGGCTGACATGGTCCAGGACCGGGCAGGGAGAGGGCAGGGGGGCTGACAGGGAGCCTCACTCCTGCTCGCTGCTGGCGCCTGGGGAGGGCGTGTGGATGGCAGCGCCCAGGCTCATCGCCGAGGCAACAGGGTCCCGGCTCGGAGGCGAGGGCAGGGGGCCATTTGCTGCGGGCCTGGGGCTGCGGCTCCCAGAGGCTCCAGTTTCTGGCTAGACGACTCCTGCCACAGCTCGCTTTACCACCTTTACCTGCAAAAGCAGGGGGCGGACAGGACAGTCGAAACCTGAAACTGCTCCCTACTCCAATTCTTGGTGCCTGTGCGTGTGTTACAGCATTGTTAATCCTGTGTGTTACGCTGTTCTGTGCATAAACCACAGTCTCCAGTGGGGAGACACTGAAAGATGAATCCACTTTCAACAGTTACGCAGTTGCTGTGGATTTTCAGGCCAAAGATGCTGTGGATGGGGGCCAGGCTGTGCTGCTGCCAGCCAACCCCGGGCAAACATTAGGCTCCCCTGTGCTCTGGGGGCCTCTGGACTCGCTGCCCAATGGGCCATTTGGTGGATTTAGAATCCAGAAAGGACATCTGGTCGACTCAACTCTGAACAATTATTTACCTTGATTACTGAGTTTTTTGGTGTCTCCTCACACTTCGTGCCCAATCCTGGTGTAAAAGCATATGGATGAAAAAAGATCTTCAACATGTTCATTCTCCTGGATTTTTATTTTTTAATCTTAGAAGTCAGAGGAATGGGTGCAAAAGCATTCATAGTTAAAAAATGATGCTCAGGTTTCTGGCTTCAGAAACTATGTAGACTGTAGTTTACACAGATATACAAATCTTAGGAGACTGGCCAACAGAAAGGGGGCAGGAAAGAAGATGACAGTTCAGTTGGGACGTGAGTTTGGGGAACTCACGTGAGCAAGACGGAAGTAGAGCCGATGGTGTGTCTGGTGTAAGGAACGGGGGCCCTAAGAGAAGATCTACCCTGGAGATATGGACTAAGGTAGACACAGTTAGAGAATAAACCCACGGGAACAGACACGCCCAGTCTAGGAGACTGTGTGAACATTCAAGTCAGAGCATTGAGGGAAAATAACATTGACGGGACCACACTGAAATACACGTGAACATGTGGGGGAGACTGGAAGTAAAATGGAGCGAGTAAGAATAATATATTCATAGTTTATATCCCTGGGATCCAGAACAAAAAGCAAAGACGCAAATGAAGCTCCAAAACAGTAGATGCCTATCCGCAGAGCAATCTTCTTGCCTTCTTCCTTCTTGCTCCTCTTCACTCCCTCTTTTCCCGGCCCATTCGTCCCCCTCGGGCATCAGCTTGATTCCATCCATTTGCTGAATGAAACCAGGGAGGAGGGAGTGGACGTCCGTGTTTTTGAGTGCACCCAAAATAAACTGGTAAGGGAGCTTCAGATCCATTTCACAAAGAGGAAAAAGACCCAGACAAATAAGGAAATAGACACATGGTAAAAAGGCAAGTGTGTTCTTATAGCCCTAGTCACCAGGGCCAACTCCTAAGCGTGGATTAGGGTGATTATATTTCATGCCCTGGAGGGAGGCGGGATTCGTGGCTGGAGACCTGGAGCTTGCTGTGCAGACTCCAGACCCTAAAACCACCCTCGGCGTCACTCACTCCCGCAGCTGGTGTTGGAGGCCCTCGCACACACCTGGGGCTCCCTTCCTCCAAAGGTCACGCTTCAGAATGAGATCTCTGGGCCTTTAACTTTTTGGACAGGGAAGTGTTTGAGTTTGGCTTTAATAGGCAAGACCAATCAACCAGATCATCCATAAAAAAGAAACAGCGGGTATGGATCAGAACCCAGCTTGGCCTCCTGAGAAAGGATTCGTCTCGGGCGCCACTGCCCCACTGCCTGCCCTCCGCACAGAATGACACCTCCTGGTCTGGCGAGCCACTTCCTTCTGTTTCACTGCCGGGGATGGTATCATGCGTGAGGATTTTTTTTTTGTTCCCAGTCACTTAAGCATGTTACAAAATGTTCACCAGTCCTAAGTGCCACCCTCCTGCTCAAGGCTTCCCCAGTGTACTGCACTCCTGGAGAAAGCTGACTCAGCTCTAAACTTTGAGGCCAATTTTATGTGACAGAAAAGGGTTTTATTTTTAAAATATATTTCTGGATTATATGTTGAGACTTTTTTTTTGGTATCTATACTATTCTGAAATCTACTTTTTTCATTTTTAAATACATTTTCTTCTATGGAAATGATATAATCTCATCTCTTTCAAAAACAGTTATGCGGGATGCTACTGTGCGTGCGTGCTCAGTCGCTAAGTCATATCCAACTCTTTTGAGACCCCATGGACTATAGTCTGCCAGCCAGGCTCCTCTGTCTATGCAATTTCCCAGGCAAGAATACTGGAGTGTGTTGCCATTTCCTCCTCCAGGGGATCTTCCCAACCCAGGGACTGAACCTGTGTCTCCTGCACTAACAGGTGGGTTCTTTACTACCAGAGCCAACTGGGAACCCCAGGATTCTACTATATGGAGACATAACTTATGTATCCAACTTCCTACAGCTAGACTAGATTTAGGGTGTCTTGGCAGCACTTGTCCGGTCTCATCCTTGGGTAAATTTCACGAAGTGAACTGCTTAGTTAAGACACAGATACTTCACAAAAACCACAGCTACAAAAGAGAACAAGGGAAAAAGTAAAAGTCCCCAGGTTCAACTCCCCGGAGGTACTCATTGATGATTACATTTTAAGGCCTGGGGAATGGCTTTATTCTACCCTCATGTGTCTGTCAGTGGAGGCTGACTGACTGGTTTCACTGAAGATGCCAAACGTCTCTTCCCTGACCTGTTTCAATCTCCCGGCACACCTGCTGATTGGATCACACGATTCCCGGCACTCGGGCCTGAGCGAAGCCTTTTTCTGGTGTCCTTTCATTCCCAAGGGTCATTCCATTCTCCACGCTGCAGACCTTTTCCCCTGGGAGCAATCATTTCAATCTATTTCACATGCCTCCTCTGCTTTATAGGTGTTCTTGCAAAATGTGGATTGATATTTTGGCTACGTGACTATTATTTTTTTTTTCTCTTTATCATCCTCATCAGCAAATAGGCCAGTATGTCTCCAATTTTGGAAAAATGCCTTGATTCCGCTTCAACTGACAGCTATCTCTCCATTTCTTTTTATGGTTTTGTATCAAAAACTCTTCTGCAAGGTTGTCTATATTTGACAACGCCTTTCTTCCCTCTCACCCCAACCCCACTCCAACAAGATTTTTGCCTTCAGCACTGCACTGAAACTGCTTTGTCAAGGGCACCCCGGCATGCAGGCCACCACACCTAACAGTCACCTTTCGGTCCTGTCTACCTGAGCTCTCTCGGGAGCAGGGCCAGGTCGGCGCTCCCACCTCTGTGACTCACTTTCTCCACTTGGCTAACCCGGACTCTCTTGGTTTTCCTCTTACTCTGCTGGTTGCGCTGTCTACTTTTCTATTTCCTCTTCTTCCTCCCAACCACAAGCACAGACATAATAATGGTCTATGCTTCAAGGCTCAGTCCCGACTCCCCTTTTATTCTATTCTACATCCTCTCCTTTCTGAGTCTCAAGGCTTTAAATGCCATCTGTGTTTGTTGCCTTATTTGTGCTTTACAATATTCCTCCTTGCTCCTGTGACATGGAGATACTCTATACTCCTCCCTGCTTTTCTATAATCCCTTATCTGCAAACCTTGGGGCCAAAGGAGTTTTGGAATTCAGACTGTTCCAGACTTAAGAAAGGTGTTATCATGTGATACTCCTAATTAAAGTCTAGAACAGCACATATTACACAGATTAATAGTTTTGAAGTGACCCACCAAGGAAATAATTAAGGTAAGAATCACCAATGGATAATAAAGCCATTAGGTATTATCATCAGAACACTAAAAATTTGGACATTGGAAAACAGGATATTTGCAAGTCACCAATGAATTGCCCTGTAAGTAACTGGCTAACTGCAAGGAGGGAAGAAAAAAAAAAAAAGGGGGGGGGGGCTTTTACAAGGGAATTTTCTGGTAGTCACCATGTCAACCAAATTATTAAACTTAACAGAACTAGAGTGCGGAAAAACCTGACATTTCGTCATGTGTGTCCTTACATCACGTATATGAAGTGCACAACAACAACACCTGGATTCTTGCCAAAAATGTTCAAATGGAAATTATTCCAGACCTTTCAGTTTATAAAGAAATGCAAGGGATAGTTAGTATCCAGAGAAACAGGTTAAACGACACCATGAGAAAATCAGACAAATCCAGAATGCTGTTGCTGCTGCTGCTAAGTCGCTTCAGTTGTGTCCGACTCTGTGCGACCCCATTGACGGCAGCCCACCAGGCTCCGCCGTCCCTGGGATTCTCCAGGCAAGAACACGGGAGTGGGTTGCCATTTCCTTCTCCGATGCATGAAAGTGAAAAGCGAAAGTGAAGTCGTGTCCGACTCTTCGCAACCCCATGGACTGCAGCCTACCAGGCTCCTCCGTCTATGGATTTTCGAGGCAAGAGTACTGGAGTGGGGTGTCATTGCCTTCTCTGAATCCAGAATTAGGGACATTCTATAAGTCAGTTGGTTTTGGTCTTTACAGGACGTCAATGTCACACACACACACACACACACACACACACACACACAGTTCTGGATCAAGAGGAATGAAACATACTAACCAAACATAATGGCTAGAATCCTGGCTGGATCTTAGTTCAATAAAGCCATCTAAAGAAGTAAATTTTTGGTTTAAGGCCAAATATCCCTCAAATTAGAATCACATTAAGGTCTGAACAGAGAGAGAATGAGTTAGGATCAGGAAAAGCAGCCAGCTATTCTCCCAACAAAGCTATAGCAGGAGGAAGGCCCCTCCAGAAGAAATCAATGATTCCTTGCTTAGTCCTTCCAGAGTTTTGTTTCTGCCAGTACTATGGCATTTATTGTAGCCTGCCCTGCATCATATATATATATATTTTTTGGTGTATGGTTGTTGTATGTTTGTTTCTCCTACACTAGACTTTTCCCAAGGACAGCAAACACGTCTCAATTTATTTCTGCATTTTCCGGAGTGACCTCAATAGCAGGTGTTCAACAATGTTCACTCAACATTATTCAATGAACAGTAAACAAATAATCTGCTGGATCATCGAAAAAGCAAGAGAGTTCCAGAAAAACATCTATTTCTGCTTTATTGACTATGCCAAAGCCTTTGACTGTGTGGATCACAAGAAACTGGAAAATTCCTCAAAAGATGGGGATACCAGACCACCTGACCTGCCTCTTGAGAAACCTATATGCATGCAGGTCAGGAAGCAACAGTTAGAACTAGACATGGAACAACAGACTGGTTCCAAATAGGAAAAGGAGTACGTCAAGCCTGTATATTGTCATCCTGTTTATTTAACTTATGTGCAGAGTACATCATGAGAAACGCTGGGCTGGAAGAAGCACAAGCTGGAATCAAGATTTCCAGGAGAAATATCAATAACCTCAGATATGCAGATGACACCACCCTTATGGCAGAAAGTGAAGAGGAACTAAAAAACCTCTTGATGAAATTGAAAGAGGAGAGTGAAAAAGTTGGCTTAAAGCTCAACATTCAGAAAACGAAGATCATGGCATCTGGTCCCATCACTTCAAGGGAAACAGATGGGGAAACAGTGGAAACAGTGTCAGACTTTATTGTTTTGGGCTCCAAAGTCACTGCAGATGGTGACTGCAGCCATGAAATTAAAAGACGCTTACTCCTTGGAAGGAAAGTTATGACCAACCTAGATAGCATATTCAAAAGCAGAGACATTACTTTGCCAACAAAGGTCCATCTAGTCAAGGCTATGGTTTTTCCAGTAGTCATGTATGGATGTGAGTTGGACTGTGAAGAAAGCTGAGCACTGAAGAATTGATGCTTTTGAACTGTGGTGTTGGAGAAGACTCTTGAGAGTCCCTTGGACTGCAAGGAGATCCAACCAGTCCATTCTGAAGGAGATCAGCCCTGGGATTTCTTTGGAAGGAATGATGCTAAAGCTGAACCTCCAGTACTTTGGCCACCTCATGCAAAGAGTTGACTCATTGGAAAAGACTCTGATGCTGGGAGGGATTTGGGGGCAGGAGGAGAAGGGGACGACAGAAGATGAGATGGCTGGATGGCATCACCAACTTGATGGACGTGAGTTTGAGTGAACTCCGGGAGCTGGTGATAGACAGGGAGGCCTGGCGTGCTGCGATTCATGGGGTCGCAGAGAGTCATACACGACTGAGCAACTGAACTGAACTGACTGAGACAAATAATGCTCAAATGCTCAATAAACATGTGTTGAGTGGGGAAAAATGTGGGGGATAACTGGACAGGTGTGAATGTGGGTACTAGATGATATTATGGAATTACTGTTAAATTTTTTTTAATGTTGACTATTATGATTCTGTAGGATAATGTCTCTTTCCTTACGGAAATACCAATACATAGCAGTACGTATAGAGTATCACAATGTCTGTGACTTATTTCAAATGGTTCAGTAAAAAAAAAGGGGAAAAAAATATACAAATACACATATATAGATAAAACAAATAGACCAAAATGCTAAGTATTGAGTTCAGCTGTAGATATATGGGTGCCCAATGGATGACTCTTTTAATTTTTCTGAATGTTTGTAAGTTTTCACAGTAAGTTTGATAAAACCCTGCAGTGAAATGTGTGATACTCACATTCAGCAGGACAAGGAAATGTACAAAACGTTTCACCTCAAGTCTTCCTGCCTTGTGGGTTAGGAAAGAGCTTTTGGTTTTCAGAGCTTCTTGGATTTCACATTTGTGGATAAAGGAGAGTGGGCCTCTATTAATTTTGTGGTGTTACCACTTTCATTTAGGCCTTTAATTCTCTCAGAATCTACCATCGTATGTGATAAGATGTGGTAAACTGGTTTATGGTTTTCCAACTGATGAGTCAGTTTTCCCAACACTACCTACTAAGCAATTCATCCTTTCTTCATTGATCTGTGGTGCCTTTTTATTTTTTTAAACATTCACTTACGTCTTCTGGCTGCGCCAGGTCTTAGGTGCAGCGTGCAGGACCTCCCATCTTCATCCTTTCGGCCGCCACATGCAGGATTTTTAGTTGCAGAATGTGGGATCCAGTTCCCCGGCCAGTGGGCAAACCCGGGCCCCCTGCACTGGGTCGAGTCTTAGCCACTGGACCACCAGACAAGTCCCCTGGGGCACCTTTTTATAGTATATTAAGTTCCCACATATACATGGGTCTGTTTCTGAGACCTGTCTTCTATTCCATTTTTGTCTATCACCTGTTCTGGCATTAATACCATACTTCTTTTATTATTATGGCTTCTTAGCTTGTATCTGATGCAAAAGTCCTCTTTTTCTTTGTAAAAGTTGACTTTGCTATTTCAAATGCATTTAAGAATAAAAGTTGTCCCCCTAAAAACCCAGTTTAATTCTGAATGGAACTGCAGCTCTGGCAGCCTCTATTTTCCAAAGATGCTTCATCTCACACACTCTTTCTCCAATGATATTAACATTCTCTTATGGATACACGGGGTTTATGTTCCCTTCTCTTCTACCTAGAGTGACCTTCGCAACCTGCCTGAATCAATAATGTGCAGAGGTGATGCCATGTGACTTCCAAGGCTGGGTCAAAAAAGGCTCTCCCCTGGTTCTCTTTTGGGACAAGGGAATGTGGAAGCCCTGTGCCACAAGCCCAGCTACCTGGAAGGCACCATGCTGGTAAGATCACAGGAAAAGCCTGCAAACAGAGATGCCCAAGGATCCCCAGCTGTTCAAGCCCCAAATGCTTGAGTCTTTTCAGACCAGGCCCTGGCGCATGAGTGAAGCACCTTTGCCATGGTCCCATCCACAGCTACCATTTGACTGCAAACTCATGGGATCTGTTGATCAAGATCTCCAGTAAATCAAACCATTTCTTCAGTTAAATATAATGTTTGTTATTAGATATCTGTTATATAACTGTCAAATTAAGTTCTTTTAATCATTATTTTATTGAGTATTTAAAACAAAAAATGCTGCTGAACTTACAAATCATTTTTCTGTATCAACTGAGACCCTAATTTCCTTTGTCTACTGATATCACAGATTTTCTGATGCTGAACCACCCTGTAGGGTGGGGTCGGGGGGGCGGGGAATAGTACTTGTTTGTACACATTCTCAGTACACTATTGAATTGGATAGCTGATCTCTTATTTGGGGATTCTGGTAATAGGAATGCCAAAATTTTCACTTGTGACCAGACCTCTGCTCTGTAATAAGTTCGGTTTCTTCAAGCCCAGAGCCTTCAAACCTGCAGCCCTGCTGTAGGAGTTCTGGAACCGAACAGGCCAGGAATCTGGAGCCTCCGGGTACAGTGTGCATTCTCATCCGATCCTCCTACCTCTGGCTTGGTACCTCACTCCCACCTTCCCTTCTTTGGTGTCTGCCCAAGTCCATAAACTCCCGCTCAGTTTCTCCAGAGACAATACCTCCCAACTGCGGCAGAGCTGGGAGGGCTACCGGATGGAGAAGAGGTGCCAAGTGGCCCTTATTCAGACTTTCTCTCCTTATTTTCAAGGTTAATAGAAGTCTGGTGAATAATCTGTGGAACGTCCATATGATGGGCTAGTGGACAACTAAAATTTAAAAAAAAAATTTTTTTTTCTAAATATTAGAATTTGTCCACATTTAAAAAAAGCTGCAGAACAATATGTAGAGTGTGACACCCTTAGAAGACAAAGCAACCCACACCTGCTTGCAGCATGAGCTTGGACGTGCATCTGCAGACACACCCGTGTGTGACGGGTACCCGGTCACCCACAGACCAGAGGCTGCAGCGGTAGAAGGGACACAAGCTTTTACTTTCAACCCTCTGCAGTATTTGACCCTGTGATAATGAACTCAAATTACTTTCAGAATTATAAGAACCAAAGTTTTTTTGGTTACGTCCTCCCACTCCCTAACCCCCACCCCAATTATCCCTGGTACTCGGTGAAAATCATAGTGATTGAAACTGCTATTTATTAATAGGGCAAAACCAGTGGTCCAGGCCTGACGAATGACTCGCACTGAAAAACCCAGGGTGAGTCTGTACAAGGGAGCACCAGGGGCCCTGCAACGAGGCCAGGCAGCAGCGGCAGAGCCTCTCCAGCTTTCCCGGCGTTTCGGGACCCCCCACCCCTGGCGCCGCGTTCAGCCCTGCCTGCCTGCCTGCAGCACGGGTTCTACTGTAGTTGTCAAAGCAATGGTGAAGGAGGCGACAGAACAGGCTCCGTCTTGGGCTGGACTGTGGACTTTGAGCTCTACGCCCAGTATCTATGGAAGCAACATACCAACTGGAAAACCAGACCCCCCAGATGGAAGAACCCCACGGCTCATACCTAGACTTTCCAATGCCTAAAAGAATACCCTAATTATCTGTGTAACCAAATAGAATCATAAATTCTATTATGCTTATTGGGG
Source organism: Bubalus bubalis (assembly GCF_019923935.1). Lineage (NCBI taxonomy): Eukaryota > Metazoa > Chordata > Mammalia > Artiodactyla > Bovidae > Bubalus > Bubalus bubalis. The sequence goes on along the minus strand of NC_059174.1, from coordinate 2,133,435 downwards.
TATGACCAAAGGCCTATTGATGACTGTCCTCTGTTAATTACCTAGGCTTAAGGCATATGAATCACAGGTTAACTTTGATTGTATCTTTCTCTTCCTTTGTTCAGACTAGTTTCAGGGAATTTGGGGAGGTGGGTTTGGGCATGCATGCTTAGGGTATATAAGGTTTTCACAAAAACTGGTCAGGGTCCTTGGCTAAGAGGAGACTCTGCCTTGGGCCCGCCGGTGTACTAAACTGCACTTCACTATCTGCACAGTCCTTCTGAGTGAGTTTGTTTCCCGGAACGCGTGGCTACAATGGGACTGGTACAGTTCCCAGCTCTATGAAAGCACACTCCTTTCTCCCTTATTTGAAGGCACAAGAGCTACTGAGCAAGGACCACAGGAGCCAGACCCCACCCCACCCCCATCGCATGAGATAAGGTGAGAAACACCCCATGTCTCCAGGAAGACCAGCTGCGTCGCCTCAATTCACCGAATACCACACTCCTGGGCGACCAGCTCTGAGCTCCGCACACCAGCGGGAGCTCCAAGCGCCCTATGTGGGGTCCTCTTTGGGGCGCGGAGGACGCACAGTGAGCTGAGGGCAGGGTGGGGCACTCAGTCTTGCAAAGAGCCTCTTTGGCTCTCACCGACGCAAGACACGCTGGCACCAAGCACAGCCTGGAAAGGTCTCCGTGCTCTTGCCGCAGCAGCTCTGCGCCGGCTGCTCACGGGGTCTCCATCCACCCAGGAGGTGGGCAGGAGGGGAATGGGGGGGAGGAGGACAGGGAAATGAGAACAGAGGCACGCATTCCTGAAGCTGAGCCTGGCACAAGCGCTGGGTGCTTTATTTGCACGACTACATGTAAGCCCTTGGACCTCTGTGCTGGGCACTGCAATTATTCCTAATTTACAGGGGAAAAAACTGAGGCACCGAGACGTGAAGGCCAGACAGGATGGAGCGGCGCCGAATCCCAGCCCAGGCAGGCTGGCCCCGGAACCACATGGAGAACCGGATGCAGAAGTGAGACGGGGAGCCCACCAAGGTTCTGGCTGGTTCCTCCCTGTCAATCAAGGAAGAGCAACTGAGTCTGGGATTAAAATCAGGCCTTCTGTCAAAGGCTGCCCAACGTGAGACGAGGTAGGGGAGAAGTTTTTAGGAATAACACTCCTATACTCCCTGGGATGACCTGGAAATACAGGTTTCCAGAACTATAATGATAATGGGGAACGGACCCGTGTTTCAGCAGAATCCTGAGCTGGAAGACAACCTCCACTTCTCCTGCAGCCCTTCCCCCAGCAGTGGGGAGGCAGACACACATAGGCAGGTCACAGCCCGCCTGTCCCCAGCTTTCTACTGAGGACAAATGCAGTGACTGGCCCAGAGTTTCCCGTCTTCATTCCTCAGGAACGGGGCCCTCCCTTATCCGCGGAGCTGGTGGCAGGAGGACCACCTTGCTGGCAGCCACACAACTTCAGAGCTCAGAACGGGACCTCACAGACTTCAGGACCCACTCTCAGACCACCAGCGCGTTGTCTCCACTCAAGGGTCACTCATCAAGATCTTTAAGCTGAGATTTAAAATATACATACGAGACTCCACCATACATATTTTTTAAAGTAACAGAACAAGGACATCTATCCAAGGCAAATGGTGAGGCCAGCGGGGTAGGGTGGGAGGAGAGCTGGAGATGAAAGGGATAACGTAAAAACACCATCCACGTGGAGCCTGGCTGTCAGTGCCTGTCCCAAGCCAGGCTGGGATCTACCTCGGGCCTCCAGGAATGTGAACACACCTCGGCACCACCAGGCTGGAGGCTCCTTCCGCCTTCCCTAAAGGCACGCCTGTGTAACTCCGGGCTCCAAGGGCCCAGCCTGCAGCCCCTGCAGTGGGAAAGGGACTAAGCAGGAAGCTAAAATATGTGCATTCTTATCAAGGTTATGAATCATGATGTTTCTGAGTCCCCACTTTTTCACCTGTGAAGTGAGGAGACTGGCCTATGCCTCTAAGATTTGTTCTAATTCTAAGGCTTATGAATCTGAAATTAGTGATGACTGTGGGTCCTCTTCAGTTCAGTTTTCTTTTTCTTGCAGGATCAGATCTTAGTTCCCCGACCAGGTAGTGAAAGCGCGGAGTCCTAACAGCTGGACTGCCAGGGATTTCCCAACACCCTTGGTTTCTATTGCCCCTGAAGAAAAGCAGTATTATTTTCAGGTAAGCTGAAACAGTTAGGAAACCTCAGGCCTCACACGTGATAAATATTCTAAAATATTTTCAGAATTGATATTCCTGTTTAAAAAAAGAGAGAGCCCCTATTAGAAAAGGCAAGGAGATATTAGTTCCTCACATGCTGACTGCTAAACCTCAGAAGATTCCTGAGAGCCCTCCATGGACCCCCGTGCAGCATCCTTCCCCCAGCCCTCCCTTGCAAAACCTCCAACCTACAGTGGCCTGGGGAGAGACACTCACAAAGAACTCAGGTGCGCGCGGCCAAAGCTGCTGGGAAAAGGCAAAGACTATTCTGTATTAGCACTCCCTTCTACTTAAGCTCTTTTAATCGACCCTTTCCGATAAATAATTCACCTCACCTTGGCAACTGTCAACTTTAGTAGAAGGTCAAAGCATTACCCTTGGGCTGCTGTCGGAGGGAACTTCTCCAGCTGCCTTTGGAGAGGCCTACAGAGGTTCTGAGAAGAGAGCAGTATTTCCCACATGACTAAGAAATGCATTTTTCTGAAGAGACATGGGGTGTCTGCCTGTCACCCTAACCTCCCAAGTGCTTAGGAACAACTACAAGGCATTACCTTCTTCTGAGACGCTCTAAAACAAACAAGGTTCCAAGCGTGTTATTATAAATGAGATGTAACAAGTCTGTCAAAGCAGCTTCTTTAAACTGTCTCGATGCTTTTGAAGCTGCTGAACAGACATTTGCTTAGATCCTTCTGAGGATCTAAGCTGCAGGGTAGCAGTGAGAACACTGATACTCTGTCAAGTCCAAAGTATAATTTATGTTTCACAGATTAACTTGAGAGGAAATACAATATAAACCAGTGTCTTCCAGTGCCTCAGCAGCCAGGCTCTTCAGAAGGGCAGTCTCTCATGGTGATACTGCACTTAGGCCAGTTTTTCATTAAAAGGCCTCAGCCAGGCCATAAGCTGCGACAAAACAAATTTCTTGAATTAATACTTTAAACCGAGCTGGTGACAAGATGATTAAAGAAAGCTGGGGGAGTGAAAGTTGTACTTGGTACAGGGATATTCTCCACGTCCTCCTTCCGCGATTACTTCTGACTAAATCCATCCCAAAGCCCTCAGTGTGAACACCAGAACCATCACTGCAGGTCTGAATTCACCGCGTTCCCCCTGAAAGGTCGTCACCCTTGGGCAGTCTTCCTGAGCTCTTGCCTCGCTTTCTTAGCCTCCTCCTTCATGTAGTTAAGAAGCTCCAGCACCCTCAGAGTACAGAGAAATGGAGAGAGAACTTCAGAAGTCTTCCCCCAGATCAAGAGGGCAGCCAAGTTTAGGGGTCTGGACTCCTAAACTCTCCTGAGGCTGGTGTGATAGGGCGGGTTTCATGGCCCTGGTGCTCAAATGAGTAGATATTAAGAGAGTTTATCCCTCTTGTTTTGGTCCAGGTAGGATCAGCCTAACTTACCCAGCTGTCTAGTCAAATAGACCTTCCCCAACTCTCTACATTGCTGGACTCTGTAAGTACCAAGGAGAGATGGGAGAAACGGTGAGGGGCTGGAGGCGGGGGGGTGGGTGGAGAGGAAGGAAGATAAAACAATGTGACTGTCAAGGGTCAGATGAAACAAAGCCAGCCTGAATGAGAAGAGGGGAGCTGTCAAATCTACCAGCCTAAGATCTTCAGTCCATTTTAAAACTGACTTAGGCAACTTCTAGTCACCACAGGGGAGAAGGCAATGGCACCCCACTCCAGTGCTCTTGCCTGGAAAATCCCATGGGCAGAGGAGCCTGGTGGGCTGCAATCCATGGGGTCGCTAAGAGTCGGACACGATTGAGCGACTTCACTTTTACTTTTCACTTTCATGCATTGGAGAAGGAAATGGCAACCCACTCCCGTGTTCTTGCCTGGAGAATCCCGGGGACGGGGGAGCCTGGTGGGCTGCCGTCTCTGGGGTCGCACAGAGTCGGACACGACTGAGGTGACGTAGCAGCAGCAGCAGCAGCGGCAGTCACCACAGGCAGAGTGAAAAAACTCAAGCTTTGGGCTCCAAATACTTCTCTGCTCACAACTGGGAGGATCAAATAAGACCTAAGGACAAACATCAAGAACCAGAGTCTTTTGATGGCAGAAAAACTGGTTTTCTCTGATACCAGAGGTTTATTGGGCTCCATCTTGATTTACGATGATGTTCTTTTTCAAATCCCACAGATACCTGACGCCAAGCCTGCAAAAGGGAAGGTAACCGCCAGGGGTCTATAATGAGTCCAGCGTCTGAGCCCAAGACAGCCGCGAGTGGGACCTTCCAGCAAGGCCAGGTTGTTCCAGCAGTGCCAGGTCGGGGACGTTTGCAGGGCTCCCTTCACAGATCCCAAACACTACACAGCTGGAGATCAAAGCCGGGATCCAGTTATTTATACTCAAACGGGGAAAACCAACTGGGCAGTGGTAAGTAGAGACTTGATTTATTTAAAGGAGAAAAGGAAAGGAAACACTTCTGGATCCAACCAGCAAAAGCTGTACCCAAAGCAAGCCTAAGTACTGAGAGTTACTGCTATCTAACATCTTAGCATTCTTGGGCTCCCCCCGTGGCTCAGCTGTTCAAGAATCCGCCTGGAATGTGGGAGACCTGGGTTAGATCCCTGGGCTGGAAAGATGCCCTGGAGAAGGGGACGGCCACCCACTCTGGTATCCTGGCCTGGAGAATCCCATGAAGTACAGCCCATGGGGTCACAAAGAGGGGACACTGCGTACTGTCACTTTCACTTGTCAGACTCAGTCTAAGCGTTTCTGTCCAAAGCAGCAGGACGAGAAGTACTACTGGTTCTGTGCCCAAGTGCAACACGAAGGGCTGGGACCCCCATCGTCCAGCAGGGCTTCGACTCTCCTCCAAACTGCCCGAACTGTAACCACTTCTCTCACCCTTCCGTGAGGCCTTGGCTGCTTTCCTTCCCCGTAGGCTCTCCTGCGTGTGGCGCTGCTGGGCCAGCAGGTGTGGAGAAATTATCCCTGGGCTTCACTGTTTCTGCAGTGTTATTCTCAGAATGCCCCTTGCAACATGGCCACTGGGAAGCCAAAAAAGGAAGAAGCTGCCCACCCCTGATGAGAACAGCCCACCTAACGGAACGGCCCCAGGCTACCATCAGGTCTATACACTCCTGCAGAGAAAGGAAAGGAAAGCGGGCAGGTCAGGTATCAGAGTATTTACAGAATCAGACACAGAACAGAGGCTCCGCCCGCCCCCACCCCAACACTCAGCGCAAGGCTAAAACCTCAGTTCCCAGGGCAGGCAGACAGCACCGCCTTCCTCGCAGAGCAGCTGCGGATGACCGTCCTGAGGCCTGGAGTGATGAATCCCTTGTTTATGAAGTTTTCATTTGCTCCTGTAAAGTTATTTTCTATCCTACTTCCTAAGACTTCTGACTCTGGAACTTGAACTAGAAGGTTCAAAACTGACAGAGACCCAGAGGGACGATAAGGAATCAAGCCACCTCGATGCCCTGAATCAGCCAACCTCTGGGCTAAGGGAAGGTTTCTAGTCTCAAGGCCCTCTCAGTCAATGACTAAATTAAATCATTTAAAAGGGGATTTTCTCTGGTGGTCCAGTGGTCAGGACTCCATGCTTTCATTGCTGAAGGCCCAGGTTCAAGCCCTGGGTGGGGAACTAAGATCCCACAAGCTGTGTGGCAGAGTCAAAAAATTAAAAAATAAAATTGACACTTCCCCAACAAAAATCCTTTTTAAAAAATCTCCAGGTATTGATCAAACCTGGTGATTCTTGCTGAGCAAACAAAACTCTATGGCCAACTCTATTTGCACTGGAATAACCCACTAAAATCTGTTTAGATCAGACATCTGCTTGGCATGAAAAAAACATAAGCATTTAGGTTACACAGGAGTCAGAGGAGTGGGGAGATGGAGGAGGAGGCTTGCAAAACGGAAGTTTTCAAAGAGACCCTGGAGCCATCGGATTCTGAATGAAGGAAAACAGGAGACTCTGAACAAATCTGAAAGAAAATACAGAGCGTTGACTCTGTAAGGAGAAACGCCATCGTAACAAGAACCCTAAGTCTTGAGTTCCAACAAGCAAGTAACTGAACCGGAAGAAGCCATGGGACTGAATAAATGCACTGGGGAAGTAAAGTTGGCCTTCTTTTTCTGGCAACAGAATGGCCAAAGCCAGAGAGCTCTGGGTTTTCTAGTTGCTTCTCAAGGGAATCCCCAAAGTGGACGGTTGAACTTACTGGTATTAAAGTTCTCTTCCATGAGATAAGAACGTGGCGATTCCTACTCCCACGCGCTACTTGTGAACTCCAGTCCCATTAAGTCTGTACAGGGACACAGTTCCCGTTCTGGTTAGACTGCCCACGCTGCCTTTATTCTTTAACCCAGAAAGGTTAACGCCGACATTGGAAAGAACTGTCTACCTGACTTTCAAATCTGTTCTGGCCATAACCATCGCTAGAGCTGATGAGCAGTCCATCCTCAGAAAGGAAGGACTGCTCAGCCCGGTACCTCCTCTCCAAGGCCTCTGGCCAGAGCCACCGAATGACACGCGAACGAACATTACAGCCCCTGTGACCTACGGGTAGACCGTCCTTTCAGTCAACCTCCAAATGCACCGACCTCTGAAGAGGAAGATTCCGACTCATCTGTACGGATCCTTCTCTTTCTTTCTGTTACTGGCCATGTGGCACATGGGATCTTAGTTCCCTGACCAGGGGTTGAACCTGTGCTCCCTGCGCTGATAGTGCCAAGTCTTAATCACTGGACAGCCAGGGAGAGTCCTATGGATCCTTCTATTTCAAACAGATTAAAAAAAAAACTTTTGAAGTGAAATGGTAAGGGGGACCTATAAAAATAACCACCAGCTATTAGTAGCTAAAATGGCTGCAGCCCTCAGAATTTTCTAAAGCAACAAATAGTCCTGATTACACATAAATATAACCTGCCAGCTCAGCAAGGATGGATCTAGATTCTGAGCGGCTCCGGAATGGCTCTGGGTCAATAGCAAGAAAAATGTCTGTACTGAGGAAAGACCGGGGCAGAAACTCTTTTTGATTTTCTCCAAAGCTTGTGATGCAAGAGACTCCATCTGGGTCCTTCGAGGACACGTGCAGTTAAGAGACGAGGCTGACTCTCCCGGGGCAAGCTCAGTTCGGTAGGAAGGGCAATAATCACCCCTACGGACAACGTGTTTATGCTGCTTTTCTTCTGTAAAATCAAGGTCCTTTGTCTCCAAGCTCACTTGAAGTGGTCATGAGCGTCATTTCCATGCCTTTCCAGCAGAAGTGACTCCCCACAGACCAGAAGCAAGGGCTTTCTGGCTCCAGGTGGCAGCTGCTGAGTCTACAGAGCCTCTGGCTTTGCGGGCAGGGGGCAGGCTCTCCCCGCAGAGGGAGCAGCCGTGCCGTCATGAAGCCCACAGCCTTTCCGAGAGGAAAGTGGGCCTGCAGTGGGCCCAGGGCATGGCAAGTGTGAGGACCAAGTTCTTCCACAAGAGACACCAAGAGCCTGAAATCAGGACCCTGGTTCTGCACACAAAGGGCCAAACTCTTCAACCCCAGGTGAGGGGCCGGGAAAGCAGACTGAATACACACCGAGGTCCTTCACTCCAGTTAGCCAGCGCTGCCATTTATTCAAACCAGAGAAACGGTTCCTTTAGAAAACACTGAAGTGGAAGCAGTGGGGAAAAGCCCAAGCGATGCTCCCACACTTGTCCACTCTCTCCTCGCACCACCGCAGGGCGGGGCCTGTCCTGGCCCTGCCGCGGGAGAGTGACGCCAGCCCCGCAGATGAGCGAGGACCCCACCCTGCCGCCTCCACAGCCTTCTCTCTGCCATTGCTCTGGGAAGCAGGAAAGATCAGAGGAGCAGGCTCACCCATCCCTGCTCCTTTATTACCCTTCTAAAACAAGAGAGCTACACAGAACAGACCGGGAAGAGACTCGGACTCTCTTGTTTGGACTTGACCACTACGAAAGGCCAAGTATGAGAGACCAGGAGGGCTGAGACCATCCAGCAGACGGGGCAGTGAAAGCCAAGGACCATCGCCAAGAGCTGGTCTCCCGCTCCAGGAGACATGACGGTCCACACGAAGAGGTGAGGCAGCCCCCGGGGAGCTTATCAGGAGAGGAGCCACAGCTTGACGCGGTAGTGCCGTCACAGACGCAGATGGAGGAGACGGCCAGGGAAGCCAAGACGCTGCTACAACTGACAGGCAGATTACTGAATTACTGCTTAAAGAAAAAAGCAATGATTCTAGACCTTTAATTAGACATGCATGATTCAGAGGTCAGAGTCAGGGCTGAAAACCCAGCATAAGACCCGAGAAGCCCCCAGGGGTCTCCGTGTCAGCTCCACTGTGCCCTCCCCACACTCCTCTCTGCCCAGGATCTGAGACCAGGGGTCCCAGGCCAGCACCCAGCTTGTCCCCAGGCCCACGGAGGCCAGCAAGGCAGAAGGACAGCCAGGGCATCAGGAAGGCAACGGGGAGTCAATTTCCTCCAGCAGGACCGGGGCTGGAAGTCCAGAACTGGACCCTGAAAGTCCCCTGCCGTTCACAACACTTGCTGAATTTTCATTTCCTTCCTCAAACCAGGAACCACATTTTTGGATCAATACGGTTAACAAGACCCTTCACACTCTGGAAGGCAAAATGCGCCCATGAAAACGCTATGCCTCTGAAACACACAGCAGGCCGATTATTCTCCATGTGGTCACTGCCATCTCCACCAGGAACCCCAAACCCAGAGGGAACTAGGTGGTCCTGCTGGGTGGAGACGGAGCACAAAGGGACTGTCCACCAGGAGGGAAGAGTGGAGCAAACCTGTGAGAGGAAGGAGGAGACACAGACTTAATTCAAGTAAAGCAAAGCTTTGCCCTGGGCTTGGGAAGATGCTGGCCACTGAAAGGAACGTAACAGAAGAATGTGAGCTACCAGGACGAGCCAGACAAGCCAGTGGATGATGCTACAGCAGAGGCTACGGCCTGAACAGGGAGCCCAGGAGCCCCAGACAGATCCGGAAACCCGAGAAGAAATATCTCTGAAGTCCAGATTTTCTTGAAAATGTGATGGGTCATCTCAATGCAAGAAATGAAAAGATATCATCTGAGGGCATGAGGAAAACCTCTATTTCTGTGAGTCAAGTCTGCTTATTCAATATGTCCCTTGCGTTTTGTATGAGGCATCCCTGTGATGGGAATTACAGATGCAAAGAAGGGGAAGACCTCCAGGCCCAAAGGTAGCCCTTGACGGCTACAGTTTTCCTCTCTCCAGCTGGAGTCCTCAAGTTGGAGAATATAATTCTTTTCTGACCCTCGGTTCCCATTTTACACGTATATTTAGATAATCGGTGTTTAACGTTAAGGTTCTATCCACCCACCTGAACTAATTTAATTTTAAAAGGTGGGATGGGCAGTGACAGAAAACCCTTGAGATTTCCTCTGGGATCTATGAACACAGGTTCAGGAAGGCCACTGGCCAACCTGGGGCGGGGCTGTATGGAGAAGTGCGTTTCCTTGGGAGGGAGGTTCCTCCTTCATCCCCAGCACACAGGCCTCGTGGGGCAGTGGTGGGATGTCTGGCCTTGGGAACACATGTGTCTTAGCCCTGACGGTAGCAAATGAAAATGCTTTTCCTATCTGCAGGCTCAGATTCTCCTCATTTTCACATGGGTCACCGACTCTGCCTTAATTTTAAAAGCTGGTGCCATAAAGGAGCAGAATCATAGAGAGATTAAAACTGCGTTTGACCTTATTTACAAAATAGAAGCAGAGTCACAGATGTAGAAAACAAACTTGTGGTTACCACAGGATGGGAAGGGAAGGGATAAATTGGGATATTGGGACTGACATATATACACTATTATACACAAAAGAGATAACTAGTAAGAACCTGCTGTGTAGCAGAGGGAACTCTACTCAATACCCTGTAACGGCCTATACGGGGAAAAAAATCTAAAAAAAAAAAAAAAAAAAACAGTGTATATAAGTATAGGTATATGTATAACTGATTCACTTTCCTGTATACTCAAAACTAGCATATTATAAATCAACTATACTCCAATAATATACTCCAGAGCTTCCCTGGTGGCTCAGAGGTTAAAGCATCTGCCTGCAATGTGGGAGACCTGGGTTCGATCCCTGGGTTGGGAAGATCCCCTGGAGAAGGAAATGGCAACCCACTCCAGTATTCTTGCCTGGAGAATCCCACGGGCGGAGGACCCATGGGGCTGCAAAGAGTCGGACACGACTGAGCAACTTCACTTTCACTTCATACTCCAACAAAAATAAAAACAAAAAACCTGCATTTGGTGAAATGCATCAGAACAACAGAATGGACTGCACTGATGAGCTCATGATAAAGCAAAGGTAGGGAAATGCTGACCATGGAGTCTGGGTGGTGGGTGGTGGGGGGTGGGTATATGGATGTTCACTGCACAGTGCTCTCAATTGTGCTGCCTCTGGTGGGTCCGTCTGCTTGAGGATGGAGGTGGCCTTGCAGGAATGAGGAAATTGCTCACATATGTGAGATCAGAAGACCCGGCCTCATCTTAAACATGCTTGCTGGCCTGAAGGCGGCTTGTCAAGTCACCAAGGACTTACATCAGAATCAGCCTCCTCAGAGTTGGGGGCCTTTGCAACGACTGATGCTCGGGCCCCACTGTAAGTCTCCTGACCCGCAAGCTGAGGCTGGCAGAGGGGTATAATTTTTCTATCTTGGTGGAGGTTTGTGTTGTTCCTGTGTATACTTTGTCAAAACTCAGTGAACATATACTTCAAATGTGTGCATTTAACTGTATGTAAAATTTCATGCCAAGGGAAACTATAAACAAACACTAAAAACAAGCTAATGGTATGCATGTTGAAATATTCAGAGGAAAGCATACAGATAACTGCATTTACTTTGAAATGCATCAAAAAATAAGACTGCGTGGCAAGATGAAAAGAAAAGAAATGTGGTGATAAACAAGCAGAGTAAAAAAGATATATTTCGGGTAGGTAGTGGTGGTTGGAGTAATATGACTATACCAGCAAAACAAGTATTTTTTTGTAAGTTCCTCAAGTGGGTTAAACAAATTGCAGTGGAATACTACTTAATAAATAACAACAAAAACAGGAATGAATTATTGATAAACAGAAGCTGGAAAGGGAATTAGGCTAAATGAAATAAGTTAACACTGAAAGTTATATACCTGTGTGAATCATTTATAGAACATTAACAAAATCACAAAATTATAGAGACAGAGAACAAATTAGCACAGCTGCCAGGCACTAGGGAATGGGGCGGGGTGGTGGTGGAGCATGACAATACAGGGGAGTATTAGAGAGCTCAGTGGTGATGGAACATTCTATAGCTTGACTGTGGTGATGGGTGCTCCAGCTGACACAGGTGATATAACTAGACAAACCACACACACACACACACCCCCACCCCCACCCACGGGTGCATGTCAAACGGTGAAATGTGAATAAGGTCTGTGGGTCGTCCCAAAGGTACCAATGCCAATGTCCTCATTTTGATATAATGCCACAGCTACGTAAGATATACACCACTGCGGCAAATTGTATGAAGGTATATGGGATCACTACTATTTTTACAACTTCCTGTGAATCTATAATTATCTTAAAGTAAAAAGCTAAACAAAAGTTCCTCAGACAATTCCAAATTTCCCTAGTGAAGGACTACTCGTTTAGTCTAATCACTGACTATAGAGAAGAAAAATCAAAATTCTATAGAGTTCTCTCAATCACAAAAAAGTTTACCTTCTAATTCTAAAACTAAACTTAATCAGATACCAAAATGTTTGTCGATACTTCTAAGCCAACAGTGTCTAAATACATCCCCTTCCTTCCCTTGGACAGACATTCTTGGCATTACATGAAATATCAGGATTGAGATCATCCACATGGGTAATCTGGGGGAAAAGAGGTAGGTCAAGTGGACCAAAAGAAGAGGAAAAAAAAAAAGAGGGATGCTACATTACAAAGGAGCAGCTGCAAATATGCAAACTAAAAATTACAGGGAAGTTTAAAAAAAACTGAGCGTTTCACAACCAAGCCAAGGTTTGTCAAAAGGGGTTTCTCTCAGCTTTCAGAGTTCCCAAGCCATTATTTGCTAGTAAATTTCATGAGAAGCAGAGGGGAACATGCTCCAGACACAGCTGTTTCCATCTGTTGAAAACAAGATCCTGCCTAAAAAAAGAAAATGTTAAAAAAGTCATAAATCCTTCCAACTACAACCTCAGCAGAGGAGTGAACCATACTTCTTTTCATCTTTTAAAATGTGATAACTTTGCTCCTGCTTGATCGCACTGAAAAGGAAACTATTCTGACACATTTAAATGCTGATGTGCTGATGCCCTTAAGAACTGGAAGATAAAGCAAAACAGGGCACACTTGGCCCTTCTACAGCTTAACAACTTCACTGTCCTTCCTGCTGCTTTTCACCACTCCATCCCTTTCTCCAACCCCCAACCATTAAGAAAAAGTAACCCATAAGATTTTTGTAATCGGGATTAACAATAAGCTGGAAGCAAAGATTCCGGGACTTGTTAAATTGTGAGAAAGGTAACAACTTGAGTCACTTGCTAAAAGTTCACAGAATAAACTTGAGCCTTAAAAATGATTTGAAGTGCCGAGTCCCTCAATTGTGAAAATGAAAACCAGGGGAACTTCCAGTTACAGTAATATGATAGCCCAGAAAACCAGAAAACCCTATTGCTGCAAATGCCTGATGCTACTGGAGAACAAAAGAAAGACCTGGAAATCCCCAAGCACCAGAAACCAAGAGAACTGAAGAGAGAAAGTGAGGTGGGGAGCAGGCTGGTCTGCTTGTGCTACAGAGAAAAAAGGCCTCGTCTGAGCTCTGTAGCTGCAGGCTTGCACCTCCTACTCTGTGCCCATGAGCTCACAGTCAAAAATTACAAAACACACGCGAAAACAACCCACCAAGGGCAGGGTTCCAAAACAGTACAATCTGACAGATACTGCAGATATGTACACTGTCTACACCTTAACTTTTAAATTGCTCAGAAAAAATTACACATGGGAGAGGTAAGGGAGTGAGAAGGAAGAGAGTTCAAATATGACAAAACAGTAATTGGCTGGATCTAGGTGAGGGGAATGAATAGAGGTGTTGGTAGTCCTGTTCTTTAAGTCTTCTGTAGGGCTGAAATTTTTCAAAATAACAAGCTGGGGAAAAGAAAAGCATCATCCTATACATTTATAAACTTTCATGTTTATAAAATGTACGTATCAAGGTAATTCAATATGGTAATGAGTGTGGGGGTTAAAAAAGAATGGAAGAACTAGAAGCAATTAATGAAAGATTTAATGTGCTTTCAATCCAACTAACTTATAGAAAAAAAAGAAGTCCCCAGGAGATCATTTGAGAGTTAGTTCATTTACTTCAGGAGACCTCATTTCCATACTACTTAAAACAGAGCTGGTAATAGTATGCATTTGTATTGGATCATCTAAGGAAATGTAATTGCCAACTTCTCCAAAAGATCTAAGAATAATGTTTTCACTAGATATTCTACAGCCATGAATCCCGAATACTAAATTAGCAAAAGGGTTCTTATGTGAATGTGAAAGTGATTTTTTAGAAAGAAACAATATAAGAGGATAAAAAAAATAATTTCTTCTATGGATTAAAAGACTTTTGTGGGACAGCAAAGCAGAGGCTAGAACAGGCAAATCTATGCAGAAAGCAGACTGCTTAATGCTGGAGGACTTGCTCGGCGGGTGGGGGAGAAGATGGGAGGTGTGGAGCTTCTTCTGATGGTGATGATGGTTGCACAATTCTGAAAATACTAAAAGAATTGTATACTTCAAATAGATGAACTATATATAAATTGTATCTCAATAAGGTTGTGCAAATGCATATACTAGAAAACAAAAATAATAGAAAATCGGTAGCGAGAGTGTCCAACTCAAAAACCTAGGAAAGAACTATAGAGTAAACCCAAATAGAAGGAAAGGGAGGACAAACGGGCCAAAAAAAAAAAAAAGCAAAGCACTCGGCAGAAAACAACCATGGTGTTCAGGCAGAAAAAAGGTTAATGGTGGCCAAGTAACTTGGAGAGAAGCTAAGCTTCTGAGCACAAGGCCACACACACCACGCCGCAAGCGGACCGACAAGGAGCCTCCCACCTCGGGACACTTGAGAAAAGCACCACCATCACACCACCCACACCCCACCCCGATGCCATTTACATGCTAGAATTTGACCCGTCCATAAACCGCCTCCATGGCCTCAAGTTGCTCTTTCCAAATTAGCCCTTGGAAGGGGCCCAGGTCATCTCTCTGGACCCTGCTGTGAGGAGAGCCAGGTATTCAAGTTTTCTGAGCTCTAACTGATGAAAGCAGGTCCTCATTGGTTTGGAAAGTCTCCAGCCTCCACTCCTGAGAGCAAAGAAGGCTCTGAGAGGACCTTCTTGAGCCCAGGCAAAGCATCTACAAGTCACAGCAACGAGCACTTTCAGAGGCGAAAGTTTAAGAACATTCCCCTTAAAATCCCTCTGTGGTCAGGAACGAATCAAGGACACCCGCCGTAACTACTTACGTTCAGTGGTGTGTGAGCCAGCCGAGACAGCACAGTGTTAAAGGCTGGAGTGGGGCCCTCCTGATTCCCATGTTGAAGTCTTAACGCCCAGTAACCCTTAATATGACTGTATTTGGAGACAGGGCGGTTAAGGAGGTCACTAAGGTAAAATCAGGTCATTAGGATGGCCCTAGTCCAAAATGACTACTGTCCACATACCAAGTGGAGATCAGCGCGCACACACACGGAAGACCATGTAAAGACACAGACTGTCTATAAGCCAAGGAACGAGGGTCAGAAGAAATCAACCCTGTGGACATCTTGATTGTAAACTTCCAGCCTCTAGAACTGTAATAAGTTTCTGCTGTCTAAGCTGCTCAGTTTGTGGTACCTTGCTATGGCAACCCTAGCAATCTAACATAGTAAGAAAGAGAGACAAAAGATACAAGGACAAGAAAGGAAGAAACACCACTGTGGTAAGATTATCTGCATGAGGAAAGGCAGGAGAATCTACAAACTGCTAGAACTAAGAAATGCTCAGTAAACTGCCATCTACACCCAAGAAGTCAACAGCACTCCTCCCAAAACACTAACAACAATTAGAGAACAAACAGGTACCTTAATTAACTGTCCCTCACTGTGCAAATGGGTAAAGAAATCGAACTATATTTATCCACAGATCAAGGGAACACTACAAAACAGTTATTTCTAAAATGAATAGGCTGGATCTGCACAGATATCTCTCAAAAACACAACCCTGAATTAAAAACAAAAAACCAAAAATCAAGTTACAAAGAAATAGATACATTCTATCTATTCATTTTTAATACACACAAATCATGGAGATGCACATAAGTACCAGTGCAGATAAACCCACAGGCAGGGTGTTTATGTTAAACATTTCATCTTGGTGATAGGCATATCATTTTCTGTACTGTTCTATATATTTGAAAGGGTTCATTTTTTGGATAAAAATAGAAGACTCTTTGAGGTCCAGATAAATGCAAACTTAAAATTCTAAGGAGTTCATGATTTTAAAAGCCCCACAGTATTCTTCTCTACTATCTGTACACATATGCTTTTTTAGGGGACTCTTAAAGTTCACTCCCATAATGTTCCTACCCCAGCAGGAAGATAAAACTAGCAGAGAAAACAATTTAGGTTTCAAGACATCTAATTTTTAAGTCAGAATAAAAACCAACTTTAGGTAGTGCCCCTTTCTCATGGCTTGTGTGATTGCCTATAATCTGAAAGGTGCCAGGGATATAAATACACCACATTCTCCACCTGGGAGCGCTCAGTGAGGCCATTAAAGAGAATTTTCAGCCAAGTCAAAGGATTACAGGCACCAGGTTCATGTCAAATCAGGACCATAATTGGGATACCTTGGATAAAGCCAGGGACTGATAATGTCAAGGAATCTTTATAGCTAGGTTAAAAAAGAAATCTTGGATCCAGTAAAACCTGTACTGGCCCCTCCTATGCTTATTAGCAGTCACCTTCCCCACTCACTCATCCATCCTCTATGCCTAGGATAATGACTTCAGTTCCTACTTCCCAGCCTTTTCCTAAGGGGGGGAAAAAAATCAAGAATACCTAATAAAAAACTGTAATGCAAAGGGCAGAGAGAGTTCATGCGTTTAATTTTAGGTCAGTTACCAGGTTTTTCTTGAGCTCTGGCCAGGGTTATTCTGGTACTGGCACAGGGAAACCTATTTTGCATGGGTGCGGGTTAGATTAAAAACAAAGAAAGAAACAAAAGTCTCGCAACAGGCACTCAAACTACACATCCCTCATGCAGTCCCTGAGGCCACCAGACAAGCACTGCCCACTGAGCCAACCAGGGCATCTACCAGAGATTCTGCTAAAGACAAAGGTTTCCCATGATACAGAAAGGGACAAGGGAGACAGCTAATAGAATCACTATTTCAAATCCTCTGCCACTGCCTCCTTCAGATGGAAGTATTAAGCAAAGTTGGAGAAAAAATATCTCACAATGTTGGAGGAAAAAAAAAAAATCCCACTTTCAACAGGCCAGTGGGTGACAGAGAACCATGTTAAGCTCCCCTTGAAGAATAAAACATGAAATAACAGATAACGTCCTTAAAATATCGTTACTCCATATGTCACTCTTGGTTCATTCATTACATATACAGCCCTTTTTTCCAAGGGAAAACAGAATGTCCATCAAACAATTTGATCCTTGCAAAATCAATGGCAGCAAACTGAGTCGCCAGGATAAGGGGCCTGTTCTTTACCCAGCAAGGCTGATGGTTAAACCACGCAAGAGATTCCTAAGGATTAAATTCTGAAAGTCAAGATCTGGGTTTTTAAATATGCAACAGTCGCTTCTGATTCATGCAGATTCTTTGGAAACCAGTACTCTCTTCGACCCCGAGATCCTCCTCTCTCCTATCTGCTCCATTCTATACTGTCTCTCTGAGTGGAGCATAAACTCCATGAGGGCCAGAACCATGTTTTATCCATTTGTGCAGATCTATTTGGGCCTAGAATGATACCCTGCCTATAGTCAAATGCTCAGACAAACATAAGCTGGGTTTAAGCAAATCTGGCCCAAAGAGGCCTGATGAAAGAGAAGGAAGATAAAAACTATAGTCTGGAAGGCAGCCTGTTCAAAAGAACTACACATTTAAAACGTTAAAAGATGAACAGCCATCCTCTGTAAGACACAGATAAAGTGTTCCTCTAAGTTAAATTGAGGAAGGGAAATACCAGTTTCCTCTGGCAAGCTTCTGAAAAGATAAAAGCATGTCTGCTTTGAGTGATAATGTGTTACAGGCTTAGGCAAGAACAGGTGAAAAAAAAAAAAATCTGATAAAACCATGAAGCTGCTGGTAACTCAATGAAGGGGGAACTGGAATTGGCCAGGCCGCTTCACAACTCATGGCTACACAGGATGGCTTTAAAATAAGGAAGGCTCAAAAAGAAGAGAGAAGACAAAGCCATTATCCTCAACTTGTCCTTTATTGCAGATGCTCTCTTACTCCTATTAAGCCTTTATGGAGTGCCAGCTACTGGTGAGACATCCAGGTGAAGGGAAACACCCCAGCTATCACTGTTCTGGAGCTGGCCTTGGCTTGTGTTCTCATTAGCTGTTCAACCTGCCGTCCGCCTAAGCTGGAGAGAGGCCAGCACAGCAAGCGTCTCTCAGGGATCATTTATTATAACCTATCACAGAGCACAGTCAGTTTCACTTTCTCTCTGAGAAGTCACAAAGACTCCTGAACGAAAAATATCAGGATTCAAAACCAGAGAACTGTTTTGCAGAAATCGACAAGCTGATCCTAAAAATT
Source organism: Bubalus bubalis (assembly GCF_019923935.1). Classification (NCBI taxonomy): domain Eukaryota; kingdom Metazoa; phylum Chordata; class Mammalia; order Artiodactyla; family Bovidae; genus Bubalus; species Bubalus bubalis. Next base: position 2,115,407 of record NC_059174.1, on the reverse strand, counting down.
TGGATGGAAATACAAGGACCTGCTATTGCCAAAATGATTTTGAAAAAGAACAAATTAGAAGAACATACACTACCCAGTTTCAAAACTTAACCATAAAGCTGTACGTAACTAGGATAATGACAGACATATAAACCAGTGGAACAAAACTGAATCTAGAAATAAACCTTTACATTTTCAGCCAGTTGATTTCGCCAAGGGAATTCAGTGGGGAGAAAGAACGGCCTTTTCAACAAATGGTGCTAAGATAACTGAATATACAAGCGGTTCTTTAAAAAAAACCATGGAACTTGCACCTGTACCTTGCACTATAGCCCAGTATTAACTCAAACTGGAACAGAAACATGTGTAAGAGCTAAGGCTTTAAAACTTCTAGATGAAAACACAGGAGAAAAATCTCGCTGACCCTGAACCAGGCAACGATCTTTTTACATGATATCAAAAGCATGATCAATAAAAGAAAAACCTTGATAAACTGGACTCAATCAAAATCTAAAATACTTGCTCTTTAAAAAACACCATAAGAAAATGAAAGGACAACTCACATACTGGGAGAAAATATCAAACCACACATCCAGAATACACAGGGAATTCAGTGTACAACTCAGTAAGACAACAGGCAACCCAACTGAAAAAACAGAGAAACAAATGGGCAAAGATATGAGTAGACATTTCACCAAAGAACATACAGGAATTGATATGAAGCACATGAGAAGAGGCTCAACACCACTGGTCACTGGGAAACTGCAAATTACAACCACAGTAAGACACCACTATCCATCTACTAGAATAGCTATAAATTCTAAGACTGACGATACCAAGGGTTTTGAGGATGTGACAAAACTGGCATACCCCCTCCCCGATCCATTGGCCAGAATGTACAGCCACTCTGGGAAAGTCTGTCAGTTTCTTAAAAGGTTAGACAAAGAACTGCCATGTGGAAACACATGTCCACACAAGAGCCTATACATAAATGTTCACAGTGGCACCATTCGTAATTGCCTTAAAGTAAAAACAATCCAAGTGTCTACCACCTGATGAATCAACAGAATGTGGTAAATTCACACAATGGAATACTACTTAGCAATAAGAAGGAACAACAGCCTCAACAGGGATAAACCTAAAAGAAGGAAGCCAAATGCAAAAGACTGCATATTGAATGATTTCATTTACAGGAAATTTCCAGAGAACACTAGTCCAGGGCAGCAGGTCAGTGGGACTGAGCAGGGATTGACTGTAAGCAGATATAATGTTTGAGGGGATGGAAATGTTATAAAATTGGATTTCAGTGATAGTTGCACAACTCTTATCAGTTTACTAAAAAAATTCCAAAATTGTACACCACAACAGATGAACTTTATGGCATAAAATTCGTAAGCTTTAGCATGAAACATGTAAGAATCACCTGGAAACCTGTTAAAACCCAGATACCCAGATATCCTCCCATCCCAGATATGGATTCAGCAGGTCTGGGATGAGACCCACGAATGTGCAATTCTAAGAAGCTCCCGGAACATGCAATAAAAATAGATTCCAAAGTCCCACCAAAGGTCTACTACACAGAATCTTTAGGAAAGGAGGCCCTGGGATATCTCCACCTCCTACAGGTACAGCCGTCCCTCAGTACCCGTCCACAGGGCCTAGTTCCAGGACACAGCACCCCTTCGTGGATACCCAAATCCAAGGACGCGCCAGTCCCTCACAGAAGATGCACAAAACTAAACACAGCCTCACCCATACACTTCAAATCATCTCGAGATTATTTATAATACAATCTAAACACTATGCAAACGGTTGCCAGGGAGTGCCAAACTCAAGTTTTGCTTTTTGGAACTTTCTAGAATTTTTTTCCCGGATATTTTTGATCCACAGTTGGTTGAATCCATGGACAAAGAGAGCCAACTGTATGGGAGAATCTCATGCTCAATCTCATGGTTCAGCACTTCATGAGCTGTAACACTCTCATATGCAATTAATTCCAATGACTTGAAGTAGTTGCAAGAGTAAATTTGTGTGCTCTTATTTTGAAAACGACGAAGTAAACGTCCTATATTTTTACATGGTTCAAAATCAGATGGGGTTCTGCCTTAGGCCTTTCTAAATAAAGTAATTTGCAGAAAAGTAAACTGTATTCATTCAAGGTATTTTAAATATGGCTCCACATTAAAAAAAAAATTCTCCTTTAAAAATGTTTAGGCTACTTTTCGGGTTGAATCTGTTTTATCTGTTTAGGTGCATGATCACATGTTTTTCTGAATTCTTAACAAGGATGTGTAATTGATCTATAGGATCACAATTCTGAGTGCCATGGATAAATAACATTCAGCAGCACTGGTGCCATTTTTAATGGTTCAACTCAGTAACTAGTGGAGTCAACTAGTGTGATGCTCAGCTATCACAGAAGACACAGAAGACCTGGTTCACACTGGGGATTAACCATGCTTTTTAAAATCATAAAAACAATAGCACCCAACATCAGTGAGTGCAGAAACGGGAAATTTTTACAGAGGACTGTGTTCTAGGGGAAAAAAAAAAAAAAAAGCACTTAAATTATTTTCAACTTCTCTTATCGGTATGGCTCAAAAGAGTGGGAGTGGCCTTGCACTCGGGATGCCATGTCGCACAGGCCAGAAACAGCCAGGCTGAGCGCTGAGGACAGCCCACATGGGACTCCCCTTGGAGCGCCTCACCTCACTGTTGTTTCAGACACTGACTGAGATGGCCTGGGGTGGGGCTCAAGCTCTCCAGGGCAAGGGTTCCATGTTTCCAAAGACAGTCCCAACAATGCTGTCCATCCCACAGGCTTCTCTGCAACGGCCCCTCTCCTAGCCCTGACTCCTGTTACTGACCCACAGAATGTGGAGGGAATGACGCAAGTCACTTCCCAGGCTAAACCGTAAGAGAGCTACAGCTGTGTGTTCCCTGCCTGGAAGGCTTGCTCTTGGAATCCAGCTGCCATGTAATGAAACCCAAGCTAGACAAAAAGTGAGGAAGCCCCATGGAAAGGGAAAAATCCGTGTTTCCCAGCCACGCCAAGCAGCATCCCCGAGGCGTGAGTAGAGGGATGCCATGTTCCACCCCACCCCGGTCACTGTCACCTCAGGAGACGCCCCGCCCGCGGCCACGCAGATGAGAACCTCCCGGCTGAGCCCTGCCTCAGTCCCTGCGCCACAGCGTTATGAGCAAAGAGAAAACGGCTGTGGTCTTAATTAAGCCATCACATTCTGGGGTAGGTCTTGCTACCTAATACGAGAAAACAAAACAGGTCCCAAGTTTGCTCTCAAACGTTCTTGGTAAATGATGGGCAGACATTAGTCAACATGCACGGACTTGGTCTCTACACCTCAGGGGTGGGAAGAGCCTGAAAGCCAGTTACCAGGGAAAGAAAGTAAGTGATCATAAGCAAGACTCAATCTGCTTCAAAGACTTTTCCATATCTGTCGGCAAAAGATTTTGTCGCTTCCCAATTTTTGCACTGAAGAATCACGTTACATGAGTTTTGTGCTTTTCTAAAGGCCAAAGCAGGCACAGTACTGCCATTACACACCAACCTATCAATGTGATTCCACTTCTCAGAGTTTACTGAAACAGAACAAGCAAAAGATCCTAGAGATGTAGCCTTCTACAGTCTCATCCGTTCATCTCTTCCCTCTATACACCAGCACGGGTGCATGCTGTCACTTCAGCCGTGTCCGACTCTTTGTGACCCCATGGACCGTAGCCCACCTGGCTCCTTTGCCCATGGGATTCTCCAGGCAAGAATACTGCAGTGGGTTTCTGTGCCCTTCTCCAGGGGATCTTCCTGACCCAGGGATCAAACCCGCGTCTCTGGCATCTCCTGTACTGGCAGGCGGGTCCTTTACCACTAGCGCCACCTGGAAAACCCCGTTTACCAGAACCCCCGGTCAATCTTACAACAGGGAAGAGAGTTTAAACCCGACTGTATCTAAGATGCGCAAGCGTCGCTGAGTCAGGTGGGTTCAAGGTCTGGCGTGGTCTTCTCCCGACTGACAGATGGGAGGTGTGCACTGAACCTGGAAATGCCAGGTTCCTGTTTACTTTCTCTCTCCCCTCCCGAATCAATGCAACTAAACCTGTAAAGAGTTGCACAGCCCAAGGGCTTTCTTGCAGGTACTCTAAGCAAACACAATAAAGAAACTGAATCATATACAGCTCAGTTCCTAGCGCTCAGGGAGATTAAACATAAGTATCCAAGTACACTGAATAAATCTTACTCATCCAAGTTCCATACAGGTATTACCATCCCTTTTAAGTGGTTATAATTTCAACATCTGAGAAAGAAAGTTAGTGAAGTTGCTTCCACATTTCTGAACAGGTTGACCAAAATTCTTTAGACAACAGAGAAGATAACTTAGCTGCCGGAGAACAGGCCGTGCTTGTCCAGAGATAGATCCTTAAAAGGAGAAGTGCAGAGATGCGCTCTGAGTCTAAAGCAGCTATGCAAGTCTTAATGATCCTGACTCAAAGCTGGCTAGTGAACACTTCAGTGCTGGGAAGTAGTGTCTTAAGAGAGAAGGCGGTGGAAACAGGACAAAGTCTTCATATTCAGAAGAATGCCAGCAGGTACAGAGCTTAGTTCTGCTAGGGTTTAGGAGACCAAAGATTTCCAGTAGGATCCTTCTTGATTCTTACCTAAGACAGTAAGTTGAATCTTCTCATCACTGACATTAAATTGATACTAGCAGCCTCCTACTAATTATAGCCCAATCTTTACCGGTTTCTTTTATACTCAAATCTCCCTCACTCTTTTATCCACTTGAACCACGAACCAGAAAAATAAGACTACATGTGCTTTTCAGGTCTGATTACGATTTGCTCAAATCTTATAATTCTGCTATATGAACTGGGAAATCGCATTTTTATTATTTAGGGCCTACTCACTCACCCCTCCTCTCAGGTACAGTGGTTGAACTTGAGACCCTGAGGCAGCAGTAAAGGACTTGGAAATCTTCTGCTGGAGGCAAATGAATGGAAGAATACCGCTGGGAGGTTCTTACTCTGTACATTAAATGTGCTGTGCTGTGCTTAGTCACTCAGTCGTCTCCGACTCTTTGCAATCCCACAGACTGTAGCCCGCCAAACTCTTCTGTCCACACGATTCTCCAGGCAAGAATACTGGAGTGGGTTACTGTGCTCTCCTCCAGGGGATCAAACCCAGGTCTCCTGCACTGCAGGCGAATTCTTTACCATCTGAGCCACTAGGGAAACCCATACATTAAATAGTATAAAAGAGATTAAAGGTACACTATGATAAGTTAAAGATGTATAATGTAAAACCTAGACTAACCACTAAAAAAATAAGCCAATATGTAAAAAGCTAACAAGCCCATGTGCTAAGATGATTGTGCTCAGTCACTCAGTCGTGTCAGACTCTCTGTGATCCCATGGACTGTAGCCCACTAGGGTCCTCTGTCCACAGGATTTTCCTGCAAAGAATACTGGAGTTGGTTGTCACTTCCTCATCCAGGGGATCTTCCTGACCCAGAGACTGAACCCATGTCTCCCACATTGGCAGGCAGATTCTTTACCACTGAGCCATCCAGGGATCCCAAACAGCCCATAGTGAAGATAAAATAGAATAATTTTTTTAAAAAGCCAGAATATATAAAGAACTTCTACAACCAGAAAAAACGAACAGCCCAAATTTTAAAATGGACAGAAGATGTGAACAGAATTTCTCCAAAGAAGATATATAAATAGTCAACAAGCACACAAAAAGATGCTTAACGTCATTAATCATGAGGGAAACACGAATCAAAACCACAGCGAGTTATCACCTTATACCTGTCAGGATGTCTATTATCCATAAGAAAAGAAATAACAAATGCTGGTAATTGTGGAGAAAAGGGAATCCTTCTACACTGTCAGAGGGAATGTAAACTGGTACAGTCAGTATGGGAAATTGTATGGCAATTTCTCAAAAAATTAAAAATTAAAATTACCATATGGTCCAGCAATACCACTTCTGGGTATACATACACTGAAAACAAGGTTTCAAAGAGATGTATGTATACCCATGTTCATAGCAGCATTATTCACAATAGTCAGTAGATGGGAGCGACCCAAGGGTCTATCAATGAATGAATGGTTAAACAAAATGTGATACATATGCAACAGAATATTAACCAGCCTTAAAATAGAAACAAACTCTGGTGCTTGCTATAAATGGATAAACTTTGAGGAAATCATGTTAGATGAAATAAGCCAGTTACAGAAAGACAAATAACATGATTTTACTTATGTGAGGTAGCAAAGAGTCCTCAAAACTCACAGCAAGAGAAGCATAATGGTGGCTGCCAAGGGTCGGGGAGGGAAAAACGGGTGCTGCTGTTTACAGGGCACAGAGCTTCAGTTTCTCAAGGTGACAAAGTTCTGGCTAACACACTTAACCCAGCTGAACCGAACCCTTAAAAATGACTGTGATGGTAAATTTTATGTTATGTGTCTGTTTACCACAATTTTTAAATTTCAGAGTGAAATTCTTAGAGACATATGTTTAAAAATGTGTGCAAGACCTTTACTCTAAAACTGTAAAACACTGCTGAGAGGGATTAAAGATCACTTACATAAATGCAGAGAAATACTATTTTCACAGATTTGAGGTTGCAATATTTAAATTTATTCATAAATTTCACTTGATCTCAATCAAAATTCCTGTAGGCTTTTTTCCTGGAAACTTACAAGCTGATTCTAAAATGTACACAGAAATTCAAAGGATAGCGAATACTCTAAAAAATAATTTAGAAGAATTACACTGTTTTGATTTCAAGACTTACTATACCACCACAATAATCAAAAGAGTGTGGAACTGGCATAAGGACAGACATACAGAGCAGGACAGCACACAGTCCAGAAGTAGACCCACCACACAAACGATGGTGAACAGTTTCCTTCCCTTATTCCTTTCTTTTTTTGCAGTAGCACTGGTTTACAGCATTGTGCAAGCTTCACGTGTGCCACTTTACGTTTCTACTTCTGTGTCGCTACAGCGTACTCACCAGCAAAACTTTGGTTTCCACCCATCTCCACACAGTCGATCACGCTGACCAGTTTCACCCCCCACCCTCTTCTCTGGTAACCACTACTCTGTTCTCTGTCTATGCACTGATTCTCATCTGGTTTCTTCATTTTGTCTGTTTGTTCTTTATACTCCACATTATGAGTGAAATCATATGATATCTATGTTTCTCTGACTTATTTCATTTAGCATAATACTTTAGAGTCCATCTATATTGTAGCAAATGGCTGAGTAGTATTCCATCGTATATACACATTTTCTTTATCTGTAAATAGAATCAACAATCCAATAGGGGAAAGCATAGTCTTTCTAACACCTGGTGCTGGAACAACTAGGATGGAAAATGAACTATGAAAGCAAAGATAAGGCTTGTACATGGAAAACTACAAAACAGCTGAAAGAAATCAAGAAGACCTAAGAAACAGAAAGACAGCCCATTCAGGTTCATACATTAGAAGACTTCAGTACTATTGAGTACTATTTAATACTCCCCAAATTGATCTAAAGATTCAATGCAATCCCTAACAAAATCTCAATTGCCTTTTTCACAGAAATGGATAAAATGAGTCTAAAATTCAAATGAAACTGCAAGTAACCCCAATCTTCAAAAAGAAGAACAAAGCTGAAGGACTCATACTTCCCAACTTCCAAATGAACTACAAAGCTATAGCCATCAAAACAGCATTGGCATAGGAGAAACACACAGACCAACAGAATAGAGAGTACAGAAATAAATGTACATATCTGTGGCCAATTGTCAAGGGTGCTAAGACCATTCCACTAGGAAAGATTAGTGTTTTCAATAAATGATGTGGGGACAACTGGGCATCTCCATGCAAAAAGAATGAAGGTGGATCTCCACCTCACACTACAGATAAAAATCAAGAGATCAAAGACCTAAAACTATAAAACTCTTAGAAGTAAACTCAGGTAAATCTTTCTGATCTGAAATTAGGCAACAATTTTTTTTAAGTATAGCAAACAGATGAAAAAAATAAATAGGGCTTCATCAAAATAAAAAACTTGTGTGCTTCAAAGGACCCTATCAAGAAAATGAAAAACCAACTGAATGAGTAAATTTTTGCAAATCATGTATCTGACAAGAGACTAGGATCCAAAATACATAGAGAAAACTTACAGTTCAACAACAACAACAAAAAAAAACAAACAATCCAAATAAAAAGTTGTCTAAGGACGTGAATGGACATTTCTCCAAAAAAGATATATGAAGAGGCAACAAACGAGAAAAGATGCCCAACATTCTTGGAAGTCAAAGTGGAAATTAAAGTCGTGCAGTCATGCCAGACTCTTTGTGACCCCATGGACTATACAGTCCACAGAATTCTCCATGACAGAATACTGGAGTGGGTAGCCAGTTCCCTTCTCCAGGGGATCTTCCCAACCCAGGGATCGAACCCAGGTCCCCTGCACCGCAGATAGAGTCTTTACCAGCTGAGCCACCAGGGACATCCCCCAACACCCTTGGGGAAATGCAAATCAAAACCACAGTGAGATACCACTTCACAACCACCAGGATGGCTATTATCAAGAAAACATATAATAACAAGTACTGGACAAGATGGAAAGAAATTAGAGCCCTCATATACTGTGGGGGAGAATATAAAATGGTATATTTCCTTTGGAAAATAATCTGGAGTTTCTCAAAAACATCAAACATAGCAACCATAGGACCCAGCAACTTCACTCCAAGGTATATACACTGGTGAAATGAAAAGACATATCCACACAAAAATGTCCAAGGACACACTTGAATGTCTTTAGTAGTACGGTTTTTAATGCCCCCAAAGTGGAAACAATGCAAATGTCCATCAACAGATGAATGGACAGACGAAATGTAATATATTCATACAATGGAACGCAGTACTGCTACACACTGCAATATGGATGCGCCGTAAAAACATCAGGCGAAGTGAGAGAATGACACGCACAGAGTCACATATTACACAGCTCCACTTTTATTACATGTCCAGAACAGGCAAACACATACCCTGGAAAGCAGATTACTAATTGTCTAGGGCTGAGGTAGACTGAGAAACTGAGTTACTGTTAATGGTTATGGGGGTTCTTTTGGGGTGATGAAAACGTTCTAACATCTACTGTGGTGATAACTGCACAACTATGGGTACATAAGAACCCCTGAACTGTGCACTGAAAAGCTCTAATTGGTGTGGCATGTGAATTGCATCTCAATAAAGCAGTTAAAAAAATGGGTCAAAGGAAAAACTGAGCTAGAGAGGTAACTTTTGGAGTTACCAGCATATATACAGTATTTATAACCAGTATTCTCAAAGACTTCTCCAGGGTTTTGCTATACAAAAAAATGAGAAGTGGTCCAAGGACTACGCCCCCTTTCTTCAACACTAGAAGTAGAGTGATCAATGAGCGGCAACAAGAAAATTAGGTGAGCGTGGTATCCTGGAAGCACGTGAACCAAGTGTTTTAAGATCAACCCGTCAAACGCATCTAGCTTTCCCGAGCTGAGCGCTGAGATGCAGCCACTGACTTAGCAGACGTGAAGGTTCTCAACGACCCTGAGAAGAACAGTTTTGACAGAGAAGTGTGGACAAACACACCTGATTAGACTGGGTTCAAGGAGACCAGAAGGAGGAAAATCAGAGAATCAAGAGAGGTTTTTCTTGTTTGTTTTTTGGTCGTGCCCACGTAGGATCTTCCCAGACCAGGGATCAAACCTGTGCCCCATGCCACTCTGCCTGGCTCTTAGTAAGCCACGAGTAAGTGTCTGCCATTAGCAGCATTGCTTTATGTACTACTGTTTAAGGTTGTGCACGTTCCTTATTTTTAAAAACTGCAATAACAAACAAAAAACAGACTGTTATAAAAGGAACAGTCTACTCAGTAGGGAAGAGTTCAAAGACTCAAGTATGAAGGCTGGCTCAGGCTCAAGTCATTACAGAATTCTTCCAAGTACTTTCCCCACTCTGCTCCTGTCTCTCCACTTCCTGGGAACATGGGAGAAATAACACGTGCCATCCAACAGGGCTGTGAGCTCACAGGAACTCCATAAACATGAACTGTGCTGTTGGGTAATGGGTTCAACTTCAACTGAAACTCAATTTCTAAGTTCTGTGCCAGCTTCCTGCCCACATGGGTGGCCTTGATAGTCACATGGAATAGCAACATCCTTAAAAAAACCAACAGCCTAGGAAAGGGTGTTGTTTTAATTTAGGAACATTTCACATGTCCATTTAAAAGAGACCAGACTTCTACAGTTCAAATAAGATGCCTGGTTACTGGCCATTTTATTGCTGCACGGGTGCCTGGGAGGAGGGGGAGAAGCAGTTCTCCTGCCTGTCACCTGACAGGCTCCTCTGCGGGATCCCACCACAGTGTCGGGTCCCAGTGGCTCGCTGCAGGCGCCACTGGCATGCTGCCTGCCTGACAGTTTGTTTGCAGAACCCCGAGGAAGCAAAAGCACCCGCCGAGTGCAGAGCCCTGAGATTCGCTGCCTTACACAAGCCTGGCTTGAAATGTTTCCACCCTGGGCCCCACCTGTTGTTTTCTCTTAGGGCAGCTCAGATTGTGCATCCAAGGTAAAAATTTCTTATGCTCTAAGTCCAGCAAACTGGCAGAACCAATTATCACATCACAAGTAAAAATGGGAAGAAGCCGTAAACTCAGGAACAAGGTGAACATACTCGGATTATTTCAGGATTGAAGGCTGGGAGAGAGTGGGGCCCTGTGAAGCCTGCTGCCTGGAGTTGTCTACACACCAAACGCTCTCGGTGTTTGGGGCTGAGCACTGGGTTCTTTCTAGTTTATAATCTAATTGCTCTACCGAGAACAAACTAAATTTACAGGAAGGGCTATGTAATCTTTCCCTGTGACATCCTGTTAATAACTTACAGTTAAGGAAGTCTGACCAAATGAGAGGCATGGTCTCTAGCAAAGAGGTAAAAAGTTAAAAGCTCTCCGGGGGCAAACATCCTGGGCATCAACCTGTGACATTATGAGTTCACTCAAAGAGGCACAACAGCTGGAAGCTGAAGGGAAGAGATCCACTTTGAATAGCTTCCCCACCAACAGGCACAAGTTTCTGGAAATTACAACAGAGACAAAAACAAAACAAAATCCAGGAATGACATGGAACAATGAAGAAAAAATTAAATGAAAGACATAGGTTGTGAAATGAGATAAGCAGAATGTGATTTCTACCGTTTTAAACGTATTAGTCCACAGGGGCAAGCAAACACATACCAAAGAGATCATAGAGAACTTTCACTTTCTGTATGTTTGAAATCTTTACAGTGAATATTCGGATTATTTCTGTGACAGGGAAAAAAACCTAGGAAGAACCTATGCTTCCAGATTTGCTTGAAAAACAAAAAACTGCTAATCTAGAAACCACAAAGGCCTGTTAACTTCTGTTTCTGCCAAGGACCTATTAGTTCATCCTTTGCAGCTTCTTCCAACCTTATCCTTTCCAGCCTGTTATAGGACGTTTCCCTCTTTTACAACCTTTTTTCTTCTAGAAATGCTGTCTCTGCTTTCTAATCCCCTCCCAGTCATCTTACAAGCTATCTTTTTCTTTCAGATTAATTTCTTCCAAAAAGTCAGCTCTAAGCTAGTATTGCCAACCCTACAAAATCCACCAGGATGAACTAATAAGTAATGGATTCTTTCCCATAAAATTACCTTTATCTTCACCTCTAAAATTAACATCCTTTTTTCATATGTATGTCACTGAACAACTTTTATTTAGGTACCTACTCTATAGCATGAGCCATGCAAACTCCAGATAGAACTTTTAAAATTTCTCAACTACCATATCTGGCTCATAATAGGTACTCTGCAATCAACCAGAACAATGCTCCTTCTCAGAGTAGCAAACTTCAAGTTCAAATCCTAGCAAACAAAGGGCTTAGTCTCACATGCCAACTCCAGCTAGTTAGTCTGAATTGGGCACCTGAGCACTTTGTTGAGGATGCTGAGTCCTTGCAGCCTCCATAATAAAGACTGAAGTATGTTTTTGGGTTCTTTTTTAAATATTTATTTGCCTGCACCAGCATGTGGGATCTTTAGTTGTGGCACGTGGGATCTAGTTCCCTGACCAGGGATCAAACCCTGTCTGCATTGGGAATGCAGAGTCTTGGCCACCGAACCACCCAGAAGATCCGTAAAGTATGTTTTCAGCAGTTCTTTTTCACAGGCAAAAAACAAGGTGAGGGTCACTGGTTCTTTCCCTCTCTTTACAACCTGCTGGGGCCACCTAGTATGACCCACATTGTTCTTATTTTTGGTCTATCTTGAGTCCAGTCACTGTGAAATGCTGCTAAATTTGAAGAAGGTGTGGGTGTGTGTATGTGGTGGGGAGACGGGGTGGAGAAAGGAGGTACCTCTTTTCTTGAGAATCCTGAAGGTTCTATTGCAACTCAAAGGAAAACGAGATGGCATTTTAAGGGGGTGGAGAAAGATGGTTTCATTACAAGGAATTTCCAATCTGAGTCAAACTTCAAGTGATAAGACCTTGGGCTGGTTTTCTCCACTCACAATCTGTCTTCCCTGTTCTCAGTTTAATCACAATTGCATAAAATCAATAGACCCATGCAGTAAACCTTTTCCACGTTCCCTGAAGTTTATTCAACATTAGCTTCATTCACTTCTCTACTTACCCTGTCCCCATGGTATCAAATTACAGGTAAGACAAGTAAGCTTGGGTTTACCACTTCACCCGTACATCATTCTCAGAGTGCAGCACCCTTTCTGTATTCTTCCCACATACTGATAGGACAGAATGGGGATAACTCGAAGGAAAGACTTCCAGGTTCTGGTTATCAACAAGTTCACTTTGTGAAACTACATTTACCCATTCTGTCTACCATAAGAATACTATGGAAGAGTTCAGAACAGCCCTGTCCGAGACAACTTTCTGCTACAATGAAAATGTTCTGTATCTGTGCTGTCCAACTGTAGTCCTCACTAGCAATCCGTGGCTCCTGGGTACCTGAAATATGGTGGCTGCTGCTAAGTCGCTTCAGTCGTGTCCGACTCTGTGCGACCCCATAGACGGCAGCCCACCAGGCTCCGCTGCCCCGGGACTCAAAGGAAACTCCAAACTTTAATTGACAGTAATTTAAATAGCCATACATGACTAGAGGCTTCTATACTGGACAGTGCTACTATTCTGGACAGAAGAAAGAGAATATATCCAGCCTCATGGAAAAAAAAAAAAAAAAAATGGAAAACTCTAAAAGTTTACCCTGTAACTTCCCTCTGCATATCCCGAGGACAGAGGAAGAGTTAGGTCCTCTATTGCCATAGAAACAGAGCCCCGCCACAGCTGTGAGCCCCAAGAGGCGCAGTGCTGAAAGTCTGCCCTATGTGACTCAGGAGGCACTCTTCCTCTGGGAGTAGAGAACAAAATGATGACAGGCTTCCAGTTTCCTGCTTCCCTGTCCATAGTGTTCACTCAACAGAATGAGATGCCTCTGACAGGGCATTATGGAACTTCTGAGCAGGAAGCAAACAGAACACAGCTAGCTAACCCCACTGATTTTCCCAAAGAGAAAAACTAGAACCAGAAAAGATTTAGTTGTGAAAAAGTCTTTTTACACAGTTGAAGGGAAAAAGTAAGCAACCTACAAGGAATTTAAAATGTAGTTCAATGAAACATAAAACTCAATGAGCAGGTTAAAAAATAGTAGGTAAGAAAGAAGGACTGCACTGAAAGGTCAGTCAGTGCTTAGTTATGCTTGACTCTGCAACACCATGAGCTGCAGCCCGCCAGGCTCCTCTGTCCATGGGAATTCTCCAGGCAAGAACACTGGAGTGGGCTGCCATGCCCTCCTCCAGGGGATCTTCCTGACGCAGGGATCAAACCCAGGTGTCCCTCATTGCAGGTAGATGCTTTACTGTCTGAGCCACCAGGGAAGCAATAAGAAAGAGTGTGGCATACAGAAATAAAGAGTTGGAAAATATGGAGCTGTTTAAGAAACACGAAGAAAAAAAAAAAAATGTCTTTTTCAAGGTCTCCTCCAATTAAAAAAAAAAAGAAACACGAAGGATAGAAGAAAAAGGTCCAATACATGACTTCAAAGATTCTCAAAAGAAAAGATGCGAGACAATAAAACAAAGGCAAAATATGAAGGGATACATGGATACACTTTGAAAGACATGAACTCTCATATTCAAGGACAAACAGCAAGCAAGAAATATAGAAATAGATCAAACCCTGGACACACAACAGTAAGTTTGCAGAATACCAGGAACAAAGATTATAAAGCAGCTAAGAGAAAACACAAATTAACTGTTTAGAGCTGAGAATCAGAATTCTCAACTGCAATATCAAAAGCTAGAAGATAATGAAATGGAATAACATTGCCCAATTGCTGAGAAAAAAATTACTGCCAAAACAGATTTTTATACTCTGCTAAATTATCACTCAATAGTTACAGCAAATAAAAACTTTTTTTATTTGCAAGCAAAAAAAAAAGTGTTTAGGAACTTCCCTGGTGGTCTAGCAGTTAAGAAACCACCTGCCAGGACTTTCCTGGTATTCCACTGGCTAAGACTCTGTGCTCCCAAAGCAAGGGGCCTGGGTTTGATCCCTGGTCAGGAAACTAGATCCTACACACCACAACTAAAAAGATCCTACACGCCAAAACTAAAACCTGGCACAGTCAAATAAATAATTTAAAAAAAAAAAGAATCCTCCTGTAACGCAGGAGACATGGGTTCGATCCCTGGTCCAGGAGCTAAGACCTCACATGCTATGGGTATTTACCACAGCTGCTGACCCTGTGCTCTGGAGCCCGTGGGCTATACCCACCGAGCCTGCACACCACAACTCCAAAAGCTAGACAGTGCCCAGAAGCCCATGCTCTGCAACAGAAGAAGCTGCCACAAGAAGCCCACGCTCCGCAACTAGAGAGCAGCCCGCATTCACGGCAATTAGAGAAAGCCCATGGCTGCAACGAGGACCCAGCACAGCCAAAATTACATACATAAAAACTGTATGAAGTGTTTATGTCTAACATATTCTCACTGAAAAAATGTAATGCCTACCTCTACAAGAAGGAAATCAACTCAGAAGGATGAAGTATGATGAAAGAAGGAACAGTAGGCAAAAAATCTGCTAAGCAGGTGGGTGACTCCAACCAAGCAGACACTATCAAATAAGAGGCTAATTCTAGAGTATAAAAACAGAATGAAGTGGAATTAGAATACTCAATCTCAACAATGTTTAAGACAAACTGTGGGTTCTTTTTTATTTGGGAAGAGAGAAGTGATATTAATTTAACATTAGATTATTTTCAAACATGCAGGCCAAAAATTAAAGAGTAGCCTCTAAAAGAATTGAAAGCTCCCAAATGGAGATAAAGAAAACTTATATAGTAGAAGGAAGGAAAGCAGAAAAACGCAAACAAAATACATGATATATAACACAAGATAACTATATATAGTAAGATATTAAATTAACACAGTTGTATTCACAGTATTTTTTAAATGAATTAAATTTGCCAATTAAAAGTCTTGGATTAGCTTGAAAAAAAAATCCAACTGTCTGTCATCTACAGAAGATACATCTAAGACATTAGGACACAGGGATGGAAAATAAAAGGACAGGAAAAGACACCAACCAACAGTTACAAAAAGAATACTGACATTAATACCAAACAAAATAGACCAAAAGAAAAAGTATGTGAAATAATAAAGAAAAACAATCTGAATAAATGCAAGGGAAAATCTGATAAAACAGCCATTTGTAATATTTAATTTAACAAATTAAGAACACAAGGGAATTCACCTTTGAAGGAATGAACACTATCCAACAAAAACACAGACAATGCTTTTAATGCAAGAAGCACTTTCTTCACTAGGAGGAAAACAAGAATGCCCATGGTTATATAGATTCAAATAAACTCGTAACACAGGAAGTTGTCAGCAGTCCTAAAGCAGGAAAGAGGAGTCACACACAAGAGAATTAGAAAAGAAGAAACAAAACAGTTATTATTTACCAATGTGACTCGCTTGGATTTTCTCTGTAGATGCTTTCCATTAAAACAGTTAGACCTACAAGAGTTCAGCAAGTCTGCTGAATATACCAGAAACCTGAAATAGTTACAAAAACATTTTAAATACTACTTACAGCAATAACAAAAACTATAACGTACCTATGGATAAATCTAATGAAAAAAGATTCGAGATCTTCAGATAATTACTCAGCTTTACCCAGAGACATTAAGTAGTTACTTTTACTGATCACTTACTATCTGCTGGGCACTGTTTTGAGAGAGATGGATATGTCAATAAGTTCAATAAATTGATACAAAGTACATACAAAAGACAGAATTATTATGTCTCACTTAACCTTAACCACCACCCCACACTGCCTCTCCCAAGAAGGGGTGTCTCGTGTGCACTGGTAAGCACAGTTGTCTTCAGGAAGGCGTGTCTTGTTGCAGGCATCCCCCAGACAGAAACCTCTGACTCAGACAAGTCAAGGCTCCAAAAGACATTCTCAGGTGATACTGAGGCAGACTTGACAGGAATTACCCAGCCTCTAGCTGTCTAAGACTCTCAACTGAAAGCAAGATAAGACTCTCAACTGAAAGCAAGAAGCCTCTCTTTTACCAGATGAGATCACAGCACAGCACACACCTGGGAAACAGAGACTGGGACCTGATCTACATCAATCTCGTAAGGACACAGACCAGCTCTGAAGCAAGCAGATCTCCATGTGAGGCCTAGCCAGGTCACTTTAACATCATGTGGTCTTCCTATTTCTAGCAACAGATCAATGTAGATTCCTCAGACTTGAGATGCTTCATGTATTAGGACTGTAAGCTGCTTTGCAAAGTCAAGAACTTGGTGGATATTCAATTACTTAAGTCTTTTCAGTAACATTTGAAAATTCTGGCTAATGGAAATGCAATATTTTTTTGCATTTTGCAACTTTTCTATAAGTCTGCTGCTGTTGCTACTGCTAAGTAGCTTTAGTTGTGTCCGACTGTGAGACTCCATAGGCGGCAGCCTACCAGGCTCCTCCGTCCCTGGGATTCTCCAGGCAAGAACACTGGAGGGGGTTGCCATTTCCTTCTCCAATGCATGAAAGTGAAAAGTGAAAGTGAAGTGGCTCAGTCGTGTCCACTCTTCGCGACCCCATGGACTGCAGCCTACCAGGCTCCTCCATCCATGGGATTTTCCAGGCAAGAGTACTGGGGTGGGTCGCCATTGCCTTCTCCTTCTATAAGTCTGAAATTATTTCAAAGTTTAAAAAAAGTAAAAAAAAAATTCTTTTCTTATATCTGTTAGGTCCATTCCCATCAGGTTCATGGGTAGACCCAGTTTTATAAAGACGGCAATTGATAAACTCAATGTAAAACTCCAATAAATATCCTAACAGTTCCTTCCCCACAGAAGCTGTCAAAGCTGATTTTAAATTTTATATGGAAGCAAAAAGCACCAAAAATAACCAACCAGTTTGTATTGTTTTTATTGTTGTTGTCTGTAACATACAGAACTGTTTATTCTGCTGCTTGCAATACAAAGACATAGGGAAATGATATTGTTTGTGCAATATAGTAGGGGAAAAATTTGTAACTGCCCACTAGGGTCAGTTTGCCAGATGTCCTGTCACTAAAGAAAAACAGCTATAAACAGCACAGTTCCTGGTACTCTGTACTTCATTTTGCTGATTCTATCCGGATTCCCCTCTTTGTCCCCTAGAAAGCTTTATTTAGACAACACAGCTTTGAAAGAGAATAAATAACAAGTTGAAAGGATCTGCCCTTCCACACAGCAAGACAAAACTATAGTAATTAAGAAAGTATTAGCACAAGGATAGACAACTTGGCCAATGGAACAGAACAAAAAGCCCAGGAACAAACCTACGCCTGGAAGAAAACTTGATTATGTTGATAGAGGTATTTTGAAACTTGATAAAGGTAGCTTTGCAAATCAGCAGGAACAGGCTTTACCATTCTTCACTTGCTGTTGGGAGAGCTGGCTATTCATATGGAAGAAGGAAAAGAATCCTTATCTTATCCCATTCAAACAACTTAATTCTCCATAGCTTAAGGACTGAAATATGAAAGACAAAATTCAGAAACTTTCAGAAGACAATATAAGATATCTCTCTGACCTCAGGGAAAGACCTTTCTTAAGACACAAAATGCATAAGCCATGAGGGAAAACATTGGAATATTATATTAAAGGTAAATTAACCATAAGAAATTGCAAAGAGAATAAAGAGATAACCCACAAACTGGGAGATATACATCTGTATAACATGCTTCAGATGTGTATCTAGAAACAAAGGAAACAAAAACACAAATTCATATTATATGGACTAGTAAGAAAAGGAGGAACCATCCAATATGGATAAAAGACATGAACAAGCATGATAATTTAAAAACATATTAGCATATTAATTATATGTAAATATTATATCAAGTATATAAATAACAAAAATCACAATGATACACCATCTCGCACTTACTAGAGCTTGCCAAAAATTCAAGTATAACAATATCAAGTTTTGGCAAGAACATGGAACAAGTGAATATATGCTGTCTGGGGAGTATAAAATTGGTACCAGCACACTGGTCATCTACTGGGCAGTATTTAATCAAGAGTTGGAGCCTCTTGATGAGCCTATGACCCAGCGATCTCATGACTAAGAATGTACTCTAGAAAAACTCTCACTCAAATATGCAAGGAAACAGCAAAATATTCTCAAACTGAAAATAACTTTAATATCCACTGACATCCAAGAGAATGGATGGATAAATGGTGATATTTGTGCTATATTCATACAATAGAGAAGCGCAACAAAGACAAACGTGTTAGAGCAGCAAATAGTACAGTGGATTTACAGATCCCAAATCCAATCTTGAGGTGTATCTATAGACAGAGATATAAAAAGATGAGACATTATGAAGTTTAAATTGAATACTGTAAATACTATTTTGGATAAAAACAGGGAGTAAAAAGTAGGAACATACACAGGATGATCAACAGGAGACTCAGGGCAGAGGTTACCTTCGGGAAGGGAAGGAGAAACCTGTGAACTGCACGAGGTCCACACAATTACATCTATAATGTTCTATTTACTTATCTGCTTGGTAGGTAAGCACATTCTCTCTTGAATGCCTCAAACAGCTCATTTTTGAAAAGATTCCAAGAGACAAGAATTCCTATTTGGAGTCACACCACTATTTGATTTCCTAAAATGTGCAAGTGAAACCAAAACTGAAATAGCACAAACCCCTGTGACCCTTCCATCTTGCAGTCACAGGACTGGGGCTTCACAGAGTTCATCTAATGTGAATGGACAGGAAAAGGAAGGGGCAGGCTCCAGCCTGAATCCCATGACAAGATGTACCCTGGGGACCCTCCGGGAAAAGAGAGCAAAGTTTTTCCGCTATTTTATATAAGTGATAATCATGTTTTAGAAATTGTTTTGAACTCCTTAGGGAAAAGGTATTTTGTAATCATGCCATCAATTAAAAATATTGAGCCCCACTATACCATCTAAGAGAAATTTGAATTCTCAGAACAGAGGTTCCTACTGCTTTTTCCTTGTTTGAGCAAGTTGGTTAAAGTCATCTCTGCAGGATGTATCTATAATCCTAGAGGCCTGGATACCTTCAAGGCCCACAACTCCCCCTCCCAGTTCCCTGCTTCTGCCCTTTTCTCTTAGTTATTGCTGGCTCTTAGGCATCAAACGCTGGCTTCCTGTTCCCCCTCACTGAGCTCTGGAGACTTGGAACTGGTAAAAGGCTTTGAAAAAAAGTACAAAGCCAGGAAAACACGGAATGGAGACAGCTCTGACTTTCCAAAGGAAAGCAAATCTCAACAGTTGTAATAACCTTTCAGACTTTCCTTCGTCTGTAGCTTACATAAGACGTGGTTCAGACACGAGGACCGAAGAAGTACTGTTAAGTCACTCAAGTTGGAAAGGGTGAAAACTCGGGTTCTGGCGGGGCAGAGAGGCTGAAGACAGGCATTCTGGATGTTGGTAGTATATCCCTGGCTTGTTTTAAGTCTTGGTGTCTCTAGCATCCCCTCTTCACCATCCCACAAAGACACTGGCTCAAGGGTTCACTGAGTGTTATTCTAAGTGCTTTATTAAACCTGAAGTCATAAGAGCACAGACCCTGGGCGAATCCTCTCTGTGTGAGGTGGTCAGCACCAGGCGCCATGCCACCATTTCACAATGGGGAAGAAGCAGGCATGCTCGTGGCTTTTATGAGTCTCATCATTAGGACCACAGTCATCCCTTAATCCAGAAATACTGTTTTAGTACACAGCCTCAGGCCCTCTAACCCAAGGACTCTGTTTCATGGTCCTTTTACACTACAATGCTGTTTTAATGAAGAGTCTGAATGCTCAAACACCAATCTCATTGGTCAGGGCACTGTGACAGTTCTCTGAGCACAGGCCTTCTCCCTTCTATTCTGCTGTCCTGCACTTTGAATTCAGGGCTTGCTGTCAGCACGGAAAGCACCAGAGTTCTGATATGGCAGCCCTTTGGCTATGTTCGACCGAGGGATTTATCTTCCACAACCTACTCAAATCCTCCCCCAACAGCTACCAAAAATTCCCCTGGTGAGAAATGCTATTATGAGAAGGAGTGGCTGCTTTGTGACTCACACTGTTTCATTAAAAAGATTTTTTTTTTCCAAACAAATGTTCAGTAGAAGAATCCAAAGGTTTTCCAAAGCCACAGCAAAAACAGAACAGCTCATAATACTATTTCTCAAAGGTCTGCCACTTCATAGGAGATTCCTATACCTCAAAATACTGGAGATGCTTGGATTCACTATTCTTTTACATTGCATTTGGCCTCTGCATTTGAGAGGAGGTAGGAAATGGATGGATTAAACACAGCCAACATGACTGGGCTTGTTCAGATATTAAGATGGAAGGCAGCTAGTTTGCAAGCCAATCCTGAACACAGGCCTTGAATTTAACCAGAGTTCGCCAGGGCAACTGGCTGCAATGGTATGAATCTTTCAGCCATCTCTGAGCAGGACTGAGGGTCTAACGTTACATTCCGTAGCTTATTACAGTGGTGGGCAGAGTTGTCACAGAGTTTCTTTGGAAAGCTGACTTAGATGGTGCTGTACCTTTGAGGGCATTAGAAGTGTGTATGGTCTAAAGAGAATCAAACAAGATTACAGAAAACTCATTTGTATTTATGTAAACCAAATGCTCCATCGGCCTAGACTGGAATCCCTAGGGCTCCCTCAAATCCTTGCAGGATTCCTGGAGTACTAAGGTGGGAATCAAGATAAAGAATCCTAATAGCTTTCTCTAAGGAAAAGCACCATCTCAGCAGGGGTGGGGATTAGGGGTGTTCTCCAAACACTGGAGAAATGTGGGCAAAATGACCAAGCTGGCTAAGGTCTTGGGGGGGTCTCAGTCTTGCATTCTCCTACCTCTGTCTCATATTGTGTGGGCGACTCCATATTTAAGTTTCTCCACATGCTAAAAATCAACTTCGACCTTAAAAGACACTGTACAATACAGAGGTGACTAATTACAGAATAACTCTTTTTGAAGCATGGCTTATTTAATTACATTTTGTAGAGGGCTGAAAGTATGATCAATAAGCAAGCTGGGGCCATGGTAAGCCGAGTGTAACTCACCAAGATCAAGAGGTCACATACACGGAAATGCAAGGAGAGGTTTCTCCAAAGATTATCCTTCAGAGACTAAGGTATCACCTCAACAGCCAAAGTCTACGTAAAGCGTAAAGTCTTTCAGCATGGAACATTCTATATTCTTTACTTTGGGTAAAAAAAACAAAAACACACACACACACACACCTCAAATATAACACAGATTTAAAAATTTCTGGGGGAGAAATAACATTTTGGTCACCAGCGTTGCCTTCAAAAATTACTTAAAACAGCACTAAAGTGTCAATGTCGTGGAGCTCACAAACACAACACCAAGAAGGAAACACTCTTACTTACACTTCCTTAAGAACATTTTGGCTTAGGATAAATTTCACAGACATGGGTTAAAAGGGTGGTGAATAAGGCTTCCAGAAAACAGTGTTCAGTGACCAGAAAGAAAAGAGGCTCTAGGGATGACAAAGATACTGAAGGGCAAAGATAATTTCAAAAAAATGTTTTTCTTTTGCAATTTCCATTGAGAAGAGGACCGCTCGTGTTGGCACATATGAGGAATTTCTTCTTAGTAGGCTCTTGCCTGGAAACACAAAGAACAGATGACCTGCCCCAGCCCAGACAGAGGACTGAGGAAAGAAGGGAGAGTGTGAGCCAAGAGTAAGGAGGAGACCATCCCCGTAGCAGCCTCATGGACAAGCACATGAATCTGTCTGTGTGTTCAACAGAGGAACGAAGAAGAAGGTCAAATCTTCCACAGGCTGCAGTATTCAGACTCTCTCTCAGAGGAGTGAGGAAGCAAAAATTCTTAGAAAGAACAAATGCTAACCACCTTCACCATAAGTATATATGCCCAGCACCTAGGGATACTGGAAGCAATCAATCACAGTTGAATAAATCAATGTCTTAGTTCAACAGATCTACACATACAGTTTCATACTTCGTCAATTAAAAAATAAAATGAAAAAGGTGCTTTGTCCACATTTAAGTCTGGATTTATCCTACGATCTTGACTTGTCTAGCTTCCCGGCTGGGGATAGAAGAAAGAGGATATAACTCAGGAAGCCCTCCTGCAGCACAGGCAGCTAACGGCAAACACGCCTCAGGAGAAAAACCAGGGGAGGAGAAGCACGGAGGAGGGGACCCTGCCCCAACCACCTTCTGCTCAGAGCGTCTGGGGACTAGGGCAGACCGGCTCAGGCCTGCCTGCAGGAGAAAAATGCTTGGTACCACATGAAAGAAAAGGGCCAAAGACTGAACAATGCTCTTCTGGGTGGATATACCCTCTGGGAGCAATAGAAGATAAGATCCGTGTGGATTCCACTTGGGAATCTAGTTTAGAGATGTTGAAAGGGATGAATGCATAAGAAAAGCATTTGGAGTTCTCTGGGGAGAGAAAAGTTAAATCCATGGTAGGGGTGCCTTTCATTTATAGAGGGTATTCTGACTACATTTTTAGAATCATTTGTGACAAATTCAGGTCCTACTGAACTCCGGGAGCTGCATTTGTTAACCAGGCTCTGGAGAACACTGGGCAGAGTCACGTCTGCAAACCCTGTGAACCATTCACAGAAATCAGGAGAGCTCAGTGTTCGCATCTGCCTCCTTCTCACTGCAGATTTGGGAGTGCACTATAAATTCTTACCATGCTTCCTCTAACTTTACAGGGCACAGCCAACTCCTCCTTCCTCCTTACTCCCAGCAGAGCAAGGCTGTACTCTCAATTCCAGCAACTCCAGGGAGATCTCAAGGTAAACAGTCTCACCAGTCTATAAGTACCCCAGCTGCTGCTTTAAGATTCAACTTGGTTCTTATTTGCTTCACACTTGAGGGTTGCTCTTCAGGTTATTCACTCACACCCGCAACTCACCCCTCATCCATTCAACCTATCAAAATCAGGAGCCCAACTGTTGGTTTCAAGGATAAGCATGTGACCTTATGAGGAAATAAAGATTCAGAGGTGAAAACTGCCAGGTCTCATACTCAAGCCTACACCCACCATCATCACTAGGAACCATCTGATTGAGACAGGCCATGACAAAGCTTGGAAAAGAGACAGACGAAAATTTGTAAGCATTCATTACAAGACTAGTAACAGGATTTGAGTTTTGGACTAACTTTGAGATTTTGGTACCACAACCTCAGTGACCCAGTCATTAAAAACACCCCCTACTTAAGGGTTTGTAAGAGCGAGACCAAGAGCCCATTTAAGTTACCACCACTTCCCTATGACATTTCCCCCAATTTTGAAACTGTCAAAATTGAAGTTTAGTTTTAAAATTGGGTTTGCTAAAATATAAGTGCCCAATAAACTTGGGTTGAATATCATATCTGTAAAATACAAAGCATGTTCCTTTTCCCAAAAGCAACTAGAGCTGCATTTCTGGTAGAGTGGCTTTGGCTCAGAGAGTATTCCTTGTGACCTATTTGGGGGTGTGTGTCTGTTTAATGGCAAAATGTACACATCCCATAACAGAGTGAAACCACTGTTTTTTGCAACACCTTTCAAACCCCAATGAGGAAGAAGTAACTGTGACCTTCAAGAAATGATCTTCTCCTCAAGGGAACCCTACTTTTCTTTTATAGCAAACAAGCCCTCATGGTAACAGAGAACTAAAAACTCTTCTTTGTAAAAAGTCTTCCCAAAAAAAAACTAGTCTTCATTAAGGATAGAACTTTTGCAGGGCAAGGACTCATCCTGCTACTTGGAGGCCACAGAATGGTTTTCCTTCTCCAGAATCCATGGAAAGGACCATTACATCCAGCACACACCTAGAGTGAGGCACAAAGAGGCTTTCTGATCTACTTCAATGGGATTGGCAACTCTAAGAACAGAGAAGATCAAATCACTTGAGAACCCCAGAGTGTCAGCAAAACAGAACCCATGAGATATCCTGCTAGCAGGTTCAAAGACTTACCAAAAGTCACCTTCTACTGGCCCCTTTGATGGCCTGGTGACAACAGAGAACAGTTTAGTTTCCTGAACATGCACATGTATACACACATACGACTAAGATGGCGGAGGGAAATCTCAATGACCAGCCATTTTATACTCAGGCCCAGTAAAACGGGCAACCTCTTCCTTCCAACATGCTGGGTCTCTGTATTTTCCCCCCACATTTGGCAATCTGCATTCTGAATTAAACAGGACTATAAAAGGATGACCAGACCTCCAGAATACCACCCAGACAACCATTAGAAGAGTAAAAAGCCTTATAGCAAAACACATTTTAATGTGAAAAGACTCGGACTCTATTAGGCGGCTCTTCTCAAATGGCATTTGTTATTACGGATGGCCCCCTCAAAACAGGTCAAATTTCAGCAGAGAGCACTTGCTTTCATTCTGGACAAAGAGTTCACATGATTCTAAGTCTCTCTGCCCAGCAGATGCTGAGGAGGTGAAAGAAGGCAGAGAACTACAGAAGTGACCCCTGTAAGATAACCACTTCCCATTATACATGACTTGGCTTTCGTAAACACCCTCTCGTGAGACCACAACAGCGGCCTGGTAAGGTGGACAGAGCAGGTATTATCTCCATTTTAACAGGTGGAGAAATGATTGACTTCAAGGTGAAATGACTCGCTTGCACAAGGTCACAAGTCAGGCAGTGAAGGAGCAGACCGAGCAGGAGAGAAGCCCAGCCTTCTGACAAGCAGGCCAGTGAGATTTCCACAAGGTTCCCCAGCTTCCTTGTGTTTCAGGATGAGAGGAAGCAGAGGGTAATGACTAAGAGGTCAAATGGATTCTGACACTGGCAGGCCTGCACTGCAATCCCAGCTCTGCCTCCCATTAGCTGTCTGGCCTTGTGGGGGTTCCTTAACCTCCCTCTACACCTCAGTTTCCTCACCTGTAAAATGGGAATAAAACCATGTTACCTCCTACTGTTACAGTGATGAGTAATGATATGATGGACATACAACATTCAATTCATTCACTCAACAAATATTTGTGCATGGCACACAGAGTGTAGGAGTTACAACAGTGATCAAGAGGCACAGTCTTGCTCTCATGGAGTAAAAATTCAGTTCAAGTAAACAGAAACAGTAAATGGATAAATAAAGTGTGTTAAGGACTATTAAGGTAACAGGTGAGTGATGGAAGAGACTGACAGGAGGGAGGCAATTTTTAAGAGTGGTCCTTGAGGAGAAATTTAAGTTAAGCCTAAAGGGATCATAAAAGGTTATCTTTGTATGGAATGGAAGGAAAAGCCTTCCAGGGGAAGAGAACAGAGTGTGCAAGCTAGGGTCACAACCCTGGCGGAGGCAAATGTGACTGCCATGTATCCTCCCAGGATTTGGGGAACAACCTTTACAGGCTGTTATCTGTATTTTAAAAATAACAAAGACAAGACTCAAAAGAGGTGAGGTGTCTCGTCCAAGGTCACAGCTCCCGGGACCCTAGCATTCTGCCTCTTGACACAGCATCAGTTCATTCCCTCTGAGGAAGCCTCGTGCTCACTGAACTCCCCTACTTACTTCACAGACAACTGTTTTCTGTGCCCATGAAGAGATCCAAAAGCACCTTGGAAACACAAACAACGACATCACAACAACTTCCAGACACCTAGTCAACTGTGCCCTGACATCCTTACTCCTCTGCTCCTCAGACCCAAGAGTGAGAACTGCTGGGACCTTACCCAAAGGCCCCAGGATGGAAACAAGTTTCTCGTCTTACAGCAAGCAAGCAGCGAACAAGAGAGGAAAGGGATGTCCTGGAAGGAAGGGCCTGTGGCCTGTTTCAGAAGGCGAGAGAGAACCACCACTGCAGAAGAACAGAAGCATCAAAGTTCCTCTCAAATGAGCTGCATAGGAAAAACTAATTATTTCACTTGAATAAAACAACAAATCCCTAAGGCAGTGGTTCTCAGTCAAGCCCCAACCAAGAGCGCTCTGAAATTTGTGGGGGCGCTGAATGGGCAGAGCCAGGCATGTTCAATGCCCACAAAGGCCAGGATGGCCCATGATGACCATGCTGCTACCCTGAATATTAACAGCAGCCCCCCCACACACACTTCAATGTCAATCCCTCAAAGGATTAATATGCTTCAACTTTTCCTGTAGTCCCTGGTTCAGCAGCTCTTCCTAACCTCTAGCTGGAAAAAGAAAAAAAAAAAAAAAATTAAGGTTTTACAGCTGAGGAGTCTGAATTTTAGAATCCAAATCCAAGCTCATAACTCTGGCATGGAACCTGGTGACAGAATAAGGAAAAAGAACTTTCTGGTAAAAGACAAAAGAAACTTGAGTGGAAAAAGGGAACTCCTACTCTAAGATTACATTCCTTCTACACACAAAATCTGACCTGTGACTTTTGAGAACTGTCTTATCGTGCTTTTCTCTTTAAACTCAGACACTAATGACAGTTCTCTTAAAAACTTAACTACAATCACCTCAAAAATACACCTGACCCTTTCTGGGCCAAATTTTATAAGGAAGATTACTAAGTTCAAGATGTCGAAAGCTGATCAAATGATGTCTGAAAGTGCCAGAGGTAATCACACCCTACATCTCTTCAGGGCAGAGTCCATGATATCTAGAAGTCTGTTCAGGGATTAAAATTCCATCCTAGCAATTAAAAGCCACTTTCAAGGATTACCCTAAATTAGTCACTATTCCTCCCTAAAACTCATTTCACAATCAGTTTAAAGAATTGAAAAAAAAAATTAACATTATTTCCAGAAATAGAGATCCAAAGTGTCTCCCCTATTTCACAAGAGCAAGCAGTGATCCAACAGATAAATCCTCCATAGAGCAATCTTTCTTCTACACAGTATCTAAATTTTCTGAAGTCACCCAAAGGAGTCTGAATATGTTAACTTCTTTACTCCAACTCACCATTTAGTAAATAGCGGCCCCACACCCCTTCTGACCAATTTTCTGGAGGCCTAACCTGGTTTCTCAGGTTAGCTAAGCAGACAGACCTGTTTTCCTCCAGAAGCTCCTGCCAGTGTCTTTTCTGCCCTGCCAGAGTCTAGGAAATCCTCCTCCAGCTTTTTGCTGACCTGTCACCAGAAGTTCACAAAATGAATTCATCCAGGTCCTTTGACTCCTCCTTTCCCGCTGACATGTGCCAACAGCGGGGCAAGAGAACTGCCATGTCTTGGTCACAAAAAGATGCAGAATACCCAAGCACTTTAGCATGGAGGAGAAGAAAAAAGATGGAGGGATCCAAGAGTCGCTGAGCCAAGGCTGCTACTGCATGCAGCACGGGTAACCAGAGCCCCGGTCCCGCAAAGCCTCCCAGGGAGGCTCCCTGGCTGGGCCCTCCGACCAGCAGGCCACACCTGTCTATGGCAGCAGCCTGTCGGCCGCTCCATTTTAAACAATTCAGATATCCAGCACAGCCGCAAAACTGGGCACCCACTTCTCCAGCAAGAGCCAAGTGCCCTCATCCAAACCCCACTTGGCCCCAATCTTCTTTTCACATCCTTTGTCTGAGATGCTCGGTCAAATTGGATCCTTCTGTGTTACCGGTGCACCCAGCACAATGCAGCAGTAACAGAAACGAAGCACGGAGGCCGACTTGCGACCAGCCAGACTTCTCTGAGGACCGGGAGGCCAATGAATGAGACTTCAACAGGCATCCACAAGTGAACCAACGCCTGAAGTCCTCACACACCTGGCTCTCCTCGGCCTCTCAGAAAGCCTCTAGAGCGTGGGTATTCCATTCATCCCTTGGCTTCGGGAACCAAGGGGACGACAGCCAGACCCAGGTCGCGCACTCTACCTCCAGACCTTTTGCGTGCACGGGTGCGAAGGTGCGGGGTACCTCGGCGCGCCCTCCCTGGCACCCCACCCTCCGAGGCCTCCGGCGCCCGCGGACTCACCACTGTGCGAGCTGAACCACCGGGGTGCGATGTGCAGAGGTAGAGCATCCGCCAGCGAGGCTCGGGAGCCCAGGTACAGCATCCCGTCTCTATGGTGACCGCCACCCGTCTCCTGGTAACCATTGCCGTGGGCATAGGTGGAGTCGGACGCCGACCCTCCGCTGCCGGGCGCCCTCTCGGCGTCGCCGGCCCCCCGGGAGGCGGGGGTGTAGAGGCCAAAGGACACCCCGCCGGCCGTGCTGGGGTCCATGCCCATGCCCGCCACGGAGCTGACCGAGCGGCTGCGGAGCCCCATGGCCCCGCCACCCGCCCGGTAGTGCCCGAAGTGGGGCGCCCCTCCCGGCGGGGGCACGGCGCTGTCGTCGGTGGAGACCCCCGGGAAGGGGCCGCGCGAGCGGGCCGCCGTGCTCTGCTTGCCGCCCATGCTCGCCCGGGCCCCGGCGGGGCGGGAGCCTGCAGGCCGAGACCCTCCCCCTGTCCTCAGCGGCGGGGGCAGGGCTGGGCGGGCATACGGGGGAGGGGGGGGACAGAAAGGAGACCGGAGGGGAAGGGAAAAAGGAAAAAGAGAGGACCCGGACGGGACCCGGACTACGGGCTGCAGGCGTCCCGAGCCCGGCGCATGTTTCCCCTCACGGTCCGGAGAGGCGCGGCGCGCGGGCTCGGCGCACCCCAGGCCGCCCCCGGGCTCCCGAGGGCCGGGCGCCGCGGGGAGGAGGCCGCCCGCCCAGCAGCGGCCGCCGGAGGAGGAGGGCGGGGGCGCCGGCGCGTGCCGCCTCAGGACGCCGCGGCCGGGACGGCGGCCCGGACCCCCGAGGCCCGGGCGGGCTGCGGCGCCGGCGGCCCGCGGATCTCGCGAAGCCGCGCTCGCGTCGCGCTCTCGGCCCTGCCGCGCGGGCCCCGCCGGCCGCGCCGCTCGCTCCCGGGCTGCGCTCGCCGGCGCTCCTCGCCGCCGCGGAGACAATGGAGGGCGACAGCGCGCAGGCGCGACGGCACCCCCGCCCCCCGCCCCCCGCGTTAACCCCTTCGCGGCCCGCGCGGCGCCGGGCGGGGACACGGGGCGGGGACGCCTCGCCCGTCCTGCCCGCCCCGCCCCGCCCCGCCCGGCCCGGCCCGGCCCGGGCCGACGGCCTCGGGGCAGGAGTGGCCCGAGCCGCTGGGGCTCAGGACCAGAGGCGACGCGGCACCTTTAAGCCCCCGAGAACAGCTGGTCATTCAGGGGGAATCCCCCCGTGGGCAGAGGGGCGGCGGTGGTCCGAGGGGTAGGAAGGAAACCCGGGGAAGAAGAGAAAGGACTCCAGACGCGTACCTAGCCCCGAGGGTCACTGGTCAGGCTCTCCTCCCGGCACGAATTTGCCCCCGCAGCACCCTCTGGTGGACTTGCTGTCCGTTCTATCTGAGGTTCAACGTCCTGGAATCCCCAACACCAGGAAGCTTCGCGTTTTGGGACTCGACAGTTTTTCCGGGATTAAACAGGGGTGGGGGAGTGGGGGGGTTGCTTGTGATTTCAGATTTTGCTGCCAATAGATCAGAACTTCCTACTTGGGACTTAAGCAAATGGGTAGATCCTTAGATAAAATTCGATTCTGAAAATCATCAGGTGTACGATAAAAAAAAAAAAGACATGGAAATCTAATAATGCAGCTAGAACTAGTGATTTTAGAAACTCCCTGGTTCAAGGAAGGACTCCTGTTTTGTTTACCGTTTATCCAGGTATGCATCGCAGGGACTGGGACACAGAAGGTACCCAATATTTGGTCACGGAATCAGCGTTTTGCAGTGTCTCCCTCACATATTCACGTTCATTCACTCATTCATTCTTTCGTTCATTCATTTGTTCAACAGCTATTTTTTTAAGTGCTGAGTGCTGGCTAGGACTGTCACTCAGTCCCTGGTCGAACTGACTTCCTTGTTCTAAATGTCAGATACTTCCAAATCAAGGAGCCAAAACAGGGTGCAAAAAATATTAAAACTGAAAAAAGAAAGGTTGGTCTGTCATAGGTATTGATTGTCCCAGTGTGACCAGCTTGGAAAGAATAGGAGGCCTTTGCAAGCACCAAAAAGCCCTGTAGAAGGAAGTTGAGATTTCTGTATGAGAAATGATGAAGGAAAAAACAGAATGTTTTAATACCCAAAACGTTATCTGTAAGTTTCCAAATGGGGAATTTGTATACAGCTAAGATCCAAATGAGTGATTTGAAGAAAAACAAGAAAGGTTAAATTTAACCCTATTTCCTCCCTGAAGAAAGAAGAGGGGTAGTTCAGTACTGTGCAGAAAAGAGGATACCCTCAACAGATCTCTACTGAGGAGATAAATATATAATCTATAAGTATTGTAACCATCTAACTAGCTTTTGATTTACCTATTCATTCAACACTTTTTTTTTTTAATGTTGAACAAAATATGAACCTTTTTTTTTTTTGCTGCACTGGGAGGCTTGTGGAATCTTAGTTCCTTGACCAGGAATCCAACCTGGTCCCCCAACGGTGAAAGCACAGAGTCCTAACCACTGGACAGCCAGGGAATTCCCAAAGTATGAATATCTAATAAGTGCCAGGTATCGCACTAGGTTCTGGGATATGATAGTGAGCAAGACAAATGGAGTCTTGTTATCACAGGGCTTCAGAAGAAACACTAACCTAAATGTTCATCAACTGGTGGATGGGTAAAGCAAATGTGATATATTCGTACAATGGACAGTCATTAAAAGAACGAAGTGCTGATACATGCTACCACATGAATGAATCTTGAAAACACTAAGTAAAAGAAGTATAAAATGTCCAGAATAGGCAAATTTATTGACAGAAAGAAAGTTGGGGGGTGGGGGAAGGAAGGGAGGGGAGAATGGAGAATGACTGCTACTGGGTTTATTTTTGGAGTGATGAAAATGTTCTGGAATTAGATAATGGTGATGGTTGTAGAACCTTGTCCATATACAAAAAAAAAAAAGCACTGAATTATACACTTAAAAGGGTAAATTTGATGATATGTGAATTACAGTACAATAACACACACACATATATATGAGGTATCAACGCAGGCAGTGACACTCCAGTGTGGTAGATAAGCCTAAAGCAGTGCCTGGCAAGTAAGCAACACTCAATGTATGTTTATGAAATGAATGAATGAGTAATTGCTGTGAGAATTCAAGACCGTGTGCTGATGGAAGGAGACAGGCACATAGTGATTCTAAGCCAAGACCTAAAATATGAGTTGGAGATTAGCCAGGGAAAGCAGGGTGGGGGTGGGGAATTAGCAGTGTTTCAGGAAGAGAAGAATGTTCCAAGCAAAAGGAACAGCATGTTCAAAGGAACTGAAAGATGCAGTAGAGCTGCAAAGAGAGGAAGTGGGAACCAGAGATGAAGCTGGTCCTCAGAGCTGACGAAAGGGTCCCGGGTAGCCATGAACTGTATCCTGAGGGGATGGGGAGCTCTGGAAAGATTTATCAACATCATTATCGTTAAAAATAGTAACGATGAATAAGGCCAAATGATTAATGAGCCCTGAAGATGCTGCTGCTGCTCTTTAGTCCCTAAGTCATGTCCGACTCTTTGCAATCACACGGACTGTAGCCCGCCAGGCTCCTTTGTCCATGGGATATTCCAGGCAAGAATACCGGAGTAGGTTGCCATTTCCTTCTCCAGGAGGTCTTCCTGACCCAGGGATTGAACCCAGGTCTCCTGCATTGGCAGGCAGATTCTTTACTGGTAAGCCACCAGGGAAGCCCCAAGCACTGAAGATAACAACTTGAAAAATTAAGAAACATCCTCTCCGTAAAGTTGTCTGTATTTTTCTTAGCTTACATATTCATAAAGATAAGAATGGAAGACTGGATGGAAACATGAAACAACATAATGTAATCCTCTGGGGGGTGGGAAGTAGGAACTGGAGAGCTGGGGTGATGGACGGGAAATGTTTCAATTCATTGTATACTTTTTTGTATTGTAGTGTTTGAACAGATAGCCTGGATAGAGAGAGAGGGGGGCATATGGAAAGTGTAAACTACTAGAAGAAGCAAAGCTGGACTTCTAAGCTTTACAGTGAACATGCTCATTAAGGCCTCTTTGGATGACAATTTCATTTTTTCTCTATGCTTCCCAATGGGGTGAAAAAGATTAGATCTGCCTAATAACTATCTCTTTTTGTATATTAATAATTTGCCCTTGAGGAATATATTCCAGTCTACTGGTTGTCCTGTCTCTCTCACATCTGGCACCACTGAATGGCTGAGAGTTTAATCTGCAACGGTGAAGCCCCTGCTTTCTGCGGCGTGATGACACTGAGCTTAAGTGGCCTGTGGGACCTTGAATGGCAGTCTTTCTCAGGCAATGCCCTTGTTATCTCCTTGCGCAGTTCTTCAGATGACAAATTTCCCCCCGAAATAAAAATGTTAAGATACAGACCTAGGAAAGTTCTTCATTCAGTAGCTTGATTCTGTCCTTTACATCTTACAGAGTGACTCATGCCGTAGCAACAGGCATCCACTGAAACCTGCAGCCTCAGACTAGCTTCATTTTGTCATTTGCTGCATCAAGAATCCAGTGTGTGCTTTGCTCCAAGTCTGTCCTGTGGGTTCTTGGTTTAAAGTTAACAGATCTGGGGAGAGGTGGCAAGTCATTCTGGACACACTTGATGCAAGGATATCATATGCAAAAATGGCTCCAGCTAGACGAGAATCCTCTATTTTAATTTTTATCTTCATGCTCTCACTGACCCTGGAAGAACTGTTTCCTGGTTCTCTGCCAGCTGTGAACCAGGATTAATAAATCACTGACCCACCTACCGGAATAGTCAGGAGAAAGAGCTGACAAAATCAGCATTGCCTGTAATCAATATTTTATAATAACTATAAATGGAGTATAATCTTTAAAAATTGTGAATCACTATGCTGTACACCTAAAACTTTTATAATGTTGTAAATCAACTGTATCTCAATTTTTTTTTTTTTACAAATCAGCATTGCCAAAGCCATTTGCCTTTGCAATGTGAGTTATGTGACAGTGATGCAAAACCCCAGTTTGGAACATCACCTGGAAGAATGTAAGTCTTGGACCTGAAGAGTTCAGAAAATGAAGGAAAAGGCTTGTTAGGGCCTATTCCTGGGAAGTAGCCAGGCTGGGAATGACCTCCCATGGCTTCTGCTGCTGCTGCTGCCTAGTTGCTTCAGTCGTGTCCAACTCTGTGCGACCCCATAGATGGCAGCCCACCAGGCTCTGCCATCCCTGGGATTCTCCAGGCAAGAACACTGGAGTGGGTTGCCATTTCATTCTCCAATGCATGAAAGTGAGAAGAGAAAGTGAAGTCGCTCAGTCGTGTCCGACTCTTAGCGACCCCATGGACTGCAGCTTCTAGGAGTTGACAACTATTTCCAAGTAAGAAATGTCCTCTCAGCCTTCTCATAGCTCTTGGTTTTGTTTGTTTGTTTGTTATTGGCATTGTTTGTTTTATTTTGTTGGGGTTTTTTTTTGGCCACACCCTGCAGCATGCAGGATCTTAGTTCCCCAACCAGGGATGAAACCCACATTCCTTGCAGTGGAAGCCTGGAGATCTAACCACTGGACTGCCAGTTAAGTCCCCTCTCATAGCTCTTTGGAGAAGGCAATGGCAACCCACCGGAGAAGGCAACGGCAGCCCACTCCAGTACTCTTGCCTGGAAAATCCCATGGGTGGAGGAGCCTGGTGGGCTGCAGTCCATGGGGTCGCTAAGAGTCGGACACGACTGAGCGACTTCACTTTCTCTTCTCACTTTCATGCATTGGAGAAGGAAATGGCAACCCACTCCAGTGTTCTTGCCTGGAGAATCCCAGGGATGGCAGAGTCTGGTGGGCTGCCATCTATGGGGTCGCACAGAGTCGGACATGACTGAAGCAACTTAGCAGCAGCAGCATAGCTCTTTAGTTTTTGAATCGTTTTACTTGAAAAGAGAAAACATAAAGAGAGAAAACCAGGCTAATGATCAACCAAATTTATGTAGCAAAGAGCCAGAGCATGTGGGCACATCCACAAATATTTGTTGATTGATGAAGAGAGGAAAATTACTGGTAGACTTCAGGGCAGGGTTCCAAGCTTCCCAGATATAGAGAGACTCAAGGGGTCAGCTAACTCCACATTCTGCAGAAGAGGAAGCAGGGGACCGGAAAGATAAAGGATTGTGCTCAAACTTGCAAGGCGAGTTGCTGATAAGAGCCAGCCAGAGTCCTGGATTTCAGGGTTGGCTACATCATACCCTGCCTTCCTGTGGCGTGGCTAGCAAATGACTTTCTGAAAAGACGTTGTTTGGTGATAAGAGCCCTGCAGCCTGGTCAGCAAGTTGGAATCTGCCTGACAAGGGACCCCCAATGCTCTTCGGTCTCTAACACAGACTGGACCTTCAAATGCAGATCTCGGGGGAGCACAGTAGTGAAGAAGCAAGCAGAGAGCTCTGGACTTCTCTCCAGAGTCCCGACTCTTTCCTGGTGACACCATGGGTGGAAGGTGGAAAGAAGGCTTGAGGAGGTAGCTAGAAAGGGGCTCATGGTCCCTCTCTAAAAATTCTCCCTGGTCTTTTTCACATTCAGGAAAGAAAACATTGGGAAAACAGAGAGCACCGAGGACTTGAAACCCAAAGTACTTTCTGTACCTAATACCTACGACAAGCAGATTTTGAGAACTAGACAAAAATAAACTAAAGAGGTGGAAATTGGGGAAGGTTTCAGAAATGCTTGGGCAGGGGCAGTCTTACTGGTTTTAGTGGGAAAGGAATTACCAAGTTACATGTCGACAGACAGACAGAGAGGCTCGGACTCACTTTTTCTATCCAAAATAAAACTTCAAAGTCTAAACAGGGCCCTTCCTAACGAGCCCTTTTCAGCTTTTCTACCTGTACTTTTTGTTACATCCTGCCATCTTCCCTAAGTTATAGGTATACCAGACTATTTGCTAATCACTCGTTCATTGGACATCTACTTCTGCTTCATTGACTATGATAAAGCTTTTGACTCTGTGGATCACAATTGAAATTTCTAAACTGTTGAAAATTCTAAAAGAGGTGGGAGTACCAGACCACCTTACAAGCCTCCTGAGAAATCTGTATGCAGATCAAGAAAAAACAGTTAGAACCAGACAGGGAACAACGGACTAGTTCCAAATTGGGAAAGGAGTACGTCAAAGCTGTATATTGTCATTCTGCTTACTTAACTTATATGCCCAGTACATCATGTGAAATGCCCGGCTGGATGAAGCACAAGCTGGAATCAAAATTGCTAGGAGAAATATCAGTAAGATGACACCACCCTTATGGAAGAAAGCGAAGAGGAAATAAAGAGCTTCTTGATGAAAGTGAAAGAGGAAGAGTGATAAAGCTAGCTTAAAACTCAACATTCAAAAAACAAAGATCATGGCATCAATTCATGGCAAATAGAAGTGGAAAAAATGGAAGCAGTGACAGATTTTATTTTCTTGGGCTTCAAAATCACAGCAGATGGTGACTGCAGCCATGAAATTAAAAGATATATGCTCCTTGGAAGAAAAGCTATGACAAACCTAGAAAGTATATTAAAAATTAGAGACATAACTGCCAAAAAGGTCTGTATAGTCAAACCTTTGGTTTTTCCAGCAGTCATGTTATGGGTGTGAAAGTTGGACCATAAAGAAGGCTGAGCATGGAAGAATTGATGCTTTTGAACTGTGGTGTTGGAGAAGACTCTTGAGAGTCCCTTGGACAGTAAGGAGATCAAGCCAGTCAATCCTAAAGGAAATCAACCCTGAATATTCATTGGAAGTATTGATGCTGAAACTAAGGCTTCAATACTTTGGCTACCTGATGGGAAGAGCCAACCAATTAGAAAAGACACTGATGCTGGGAAAGATTGAAGGCAGGAGGAGAAAGGGACAACAAAGGGTTAGATGGTTGTGTATCAGGAGGGAAAGGGACAGGGCAGAACTTCTGAAAGGATGACATAGCCTAAGGACACAACCTAAACCGATTAGAATCAAATGGGACCAAGATGGCAGACAAGACTAGACCTTAATCCTGAATCAGCAAGTGAAATGACACACCCAGAGGTGCCATGACAGTTTCATGGCACTGTTTAAAGACCAAAGAGTCAGCAGTGGCCCAAATCCTGGAAATCTCCATTTCAGTCAGTTTAGTCGCTCAGTCATGTCCAACTCTTTGAAACCCCACGGACCATGCCAGGCTTCCCTGTCCATCACCAACTCCCAGAGCCTACTCAAAATCATGTCCATTGCGTCGGTGATGCTACCCAACCATCTCATCCTCTGTCTTCTCCTCCCGCCTTCAATATTTCCCAGCATCAGGGTCTTTTCAAATGAGTCAGTTCATCAGGTGGCCAAAGTATTGGAGTTTCAGCTTCAGCATCAGTCCTTCCAATGAATATTCAGGACTGATTTCCTTTAGGATTGACTGGTTGGATCTCCTTGCAGTCCAAGGGACTCTCAAGAGTTTTATCTAACACCACAGTTCAAAAGCATCAATTCTTTGGCGCTCAGCTTTGTCTATAGTCCAACTCTCACATCCTACGTGACTACTTGAAAAACCAGAGCTCTGACTAGATGACCTTTGTTGGTAAAGTAACGTCTCTGCTTTGTAATATGCTGTCTAGGTAGATCATAGCTTTTCTTCCAAGGAGCAAGCATCTTTTAATTTCATGGCTGCAGTCATCATCTGCAGTGATTTTGGAGCCCCCCAAAATAAAGTCTGTCATTGTTTCCACTGTCTCCCCATCTATTTGCCATTAAGTGCTGGGACCAGATGCCATGATCTTTATTTTCTGAATGTTGAGTTTTAAGCCAACTTTTTCACTCTCCTCTTTCACTTTCATCAAGAGGCTCTTCTTCACTTTCTGCCATAAGGGTGGTGTCATCTGCTGGTAGTTTGAACATTCTTTGGTATTGCCTTTCTTTGGAAATCTCCACCCCTTCCCCAAAATAGTTGGAATAATCCTCTCACTCTTTAGCATATGAAATTACCCAGCCTATAAAAACTAACCACACCAAATTTCATGGCCACATTCACCCTCTGCGATGGCCCACATTCTGTTTGTGGAGTGTGCTTCTCTCTGTATCTGAATAAATCCACTTCTTACCTATCACTTTGTCACTCACTGAATTCTTTCTGTGATGAGACATCAACAACTTGAGCTTCATTAGATCCTGAAACCAGGACCAGATACTGTGGGTTTCGGTTGGGTTTGAGTCCCAGCCACATGGGTTTAAGTCTCAAACTGGGTTTGGGCTGGGTTCAAGTCCCAGCCATGTGGGTTTGAGTACCAATCTGAGGTAAACAGTTTCAGCTGGTGACCCAGATGGGCCAGTGATAAGGTAAGAAAAGATTTAGAGTTAGGTCTTGGTCCGAAGAGGTCCCTGGGACACTGTGAGCCAGGTATATACTGAGGAAAACGCTTTGCTGTTGTCTGCTTATTTGTGACTGGCAGGTCAGTCCTGTATGCTTATACATGTCCAACAGCAGGTCCAAGACAGAATTGCTTTCTTTGACTCTGAGGTTTTTCTCCTACATTTTTTTCTTCTTGCTGATTTCTGCTCTGTTTTTTCTGTTAACCCCAGAGGATTGCTTTTATTCCCTCCCTCTAACCCTTACAAGTGTTGACCCTTTATTCCCAACTTATAAACAACCTCCAGCTCATCATCAACACCTTTGGGGAAGTCTTCGTGCCGTTTCTTTGTGACAACTTCTGGGCACTAACAACCGGTTGGGAGACTCCCTTGGAAGGGATAGCATCTAAAATCCTAAGTGCAAATCTTGACCAAATTGTGTGGTGGATTCTGACTTAAGGGTAAAATTTTGAATAGAACAGGAGTTAGAGACATCATCTCTGGTTTGGGTCTGAAATGGGTCTGGAGGCATCAGTCCCAACCAATACCCCCCTGGGTCTTATCCTCCAGGATTGGGAAAGATTTGGACAACTGGGATTAAAACCAAAGAAACTTGTTAGGCTTTGTAATCACGATTGGCCACAATATGAGCTAGGAAGCCAAGAAAATTGGCCACTAAGTGAGTCCCAGTGCTATGATACTATATTACAGCTAGATTTATACTGTAGAAGGAAATTTAAATGGAGTGAACTTCTATATGTTCAAATCTTCATGGCCTTGTGTTTAGACAATGAGACCCCACAAAGGACTTAAGGTGTGAGTAGCTCAGAGGGATAATTCCAGTAAGGACACAAAAGACATTTTCACTGATCTACCCTATGGGGCCATCCAAAGGTTAAATCCTCTGCAAGGAGGAGCCAGAGCTGCTCCTGGCCTCCTGGGAGGAACCACTGACTCAGGGGAAGACACATCTAGGGATGAAAAGAGGCCCCACTCATATTCAGGAACCCCTTCTTTGTACCTTGAGTTACCCAAGGGGCCCATCCTTAGCTCAGCTAGCACAGTCAATGATACAGGTTACCAACCAACTGCCCCTACAGTTTTGCCTCTGAGAGAAGTTCCTGATGGAAACTGAGGAACAATAAGAGTCTCTGTACCTTTCTCAAAGTCTGATCTAAGTTTGACAGAGAACAAGTCCAGAAGTTTTTCCTGAGGATCCTTAAGGTTTTACAAAACAATTTACCTGACTAGTGAGATCTTTTAATCTCATCTGGGAGGACTTACAGATTTTACTATCCCATT
The DNA here is from genome assembly GCF_019923935.1 of Bubalus bubalis. NCBI lineage: Eukaryota > Metazoa > Chordata > Mammalia > Artiodactyla > Bovidae > Bubalus > Bubalus bubalis. Next base: position 2,076,296 of record NC_059174.1, on the reverse strand, counting down.
GCTGCATCAAGAAAAAGCAGTGTGTAATACTGGCAGCCCGAGGCATGCAGTGCACCTTGGGGGGAATGAAGCTGTCCCTGAGGCAAACCGGCAATGGAATCACAAGCTGAACTCTACTGATAGAGATGGTATGAAGGAAAAAAAAAGAGGAGAGTGAAAAAGTTGGCTTAAAGCTCAACATTCAGAAAATGAAGATTATGGCATCCGGTCCCATCACTTCATGGGAAATAGATGGAGAAACAGTGGAAACAGTGTCAGACTTTATTTTTCTGGGCTCCAAAGTCACTGCAGATGGTAACTGCAGCCATGAAATTAAAAGATGCTTACTCCTTGGAAGGAAAGTTATGACCAACCTAGATAGCATAGTCAAAAGCAGACATATTACTTTGCCAACAAAGGTTCGTTTAATCAAGGCTATGGTTTTTCCTGTGGTCATGTATGGATGTGAGAGTTGGACTGTGAAGAAGGCTGAGTGCCGAAGAATTGATGCTTTTGAACTGTGGTGTTGGAGAAGACTCTTGAGAGTCCCTTGGACTGCAAGGAGAGCCAACCAGCCCATTCTGAAGGAGATCAGCCCTGGGATTTCTTTGGAAGGAATGATGCTAAAGCTGAAACTCCAGTACTTTGGCCACCTCATGCAAAGAGTTGACTCATTGGAAGACTCTGATGCTGGGAGGCATTGGGGGCAGGAGGAGAAGGGGATGACAGAGGATGAGATGGCTGGATGACATCACTGACTCGATGGACGTGAGTCTGACTGAACTCCGGGAGTTGGTGACGGACAGGGAGGCCTGGCGTGCTGCTATTCATGGGGTTGCAAAGAGTCGGACATGACTGAGAGACTGAACTGAACTGAACTGAACTGATGAAGGAAATTACAGTAAAACCTGTTAATTATGAAAAGGTGAAAGAGCTCCAACAGGGACAGGATGAAAATCCTGCAGTCTTCCAAAGGAGATTAGTGGAGGCTTTTAGGCAGTATGGGGCTTCCCTAGTAGCTCAGATGGTAAAGAATCCACCTCCAATGCAGGAGATCCGGGTTTGATCTTCCTGGGTCAGGAAGATCCCCTGGAGAAGGAAATGGCAACCCACTCCAGTACTCTTCCCTGGAGAATTCTATGGACGGAGAAGCCTGGTGGGCTATAGTCCATGGGATCGCAAAGAGTAGGACACGAATGTGTGACTAACTTTCACTTTCTTTTCACTTTTAGCAAGTACACAAATGTAGATTTCTCCTGTCCCCTGAGGGACAGGCCCTCTTGGCTACACATTTCGTAGTCCAGTCTGCCCCAGACATAGGTACAAAATTCAGAGAGCAACTGCTGGCCCTCAGACTCCAGTGAACGATTTGCTCCAATTGGCTTATTCAGTTTTCAACAATAATGATATGGCCAAAAAGGCTGAACACACCCAGAGAAATATGCAAGAGACCCAAATGATTGCAATGGCTTTGTCTGCTCAGAGACAACCAATTAGGAGGCTGCCCTTTCTGAGCCAATCTGGTTCTGGCAGACCACAAGGCCCATGGGTACCTCTACAAGGCCAGTGTACCCTGTGTGGACAAAAGGCACTGGAGGAAGGCCTGTGGTCAAGGTGTCCTTTGTAAACAGCCAGGGCGTTGGCAGAGGGAATTCCACAGATGCCAGAGAGGGACAGGGCCCCTCAGCCATTGATGGTTTTGCAATCAGAAGACCCAATGGGGCCCAAAGCCAAAAGTGGCTCTGCCTAGAGACACTGTCTACATAACCAATGTCCAGCCTCAGGTGATCATTGATGTGGCTGGCCGCTTGGTAGAATTTCTTATAGACACTTGTGCAACCTTCTCAGTCTTAACCCAAAGGATTGGAAACCTTAGCAATCATAAGGAATATGTAATGGGGTTGTTAGGGGAGAAACAGGGGCACACTTTCCTAGAACTCATTTTGGGAAATGCTAATGGTCAGTTGTTCTTACATTTGTTTCTGTTTGTGCCTGATTGCCCTATCCCTTTAATGGGAAGAGATTTATTAACTAAGTTAGGGGCCACTCTGTTTCTGGAGGGGCAAAGGGACCACCCTCATCGCCAAATGATTTTAACAAAAAACAGAAAGGGACAGATTGAATCTGAAGTTGAGATAGAAGCCTTAATAGGCCCTGGAATGCAGAATATCGAGGTTCCAGATCTGGCCAAAGAGTTCAGCCAGTGGTTACTACACAAGATCCTCAAGAAATGTCTGTTCACTGGAGAGGACATCAGTCTCAGATTCCCTGAAATTGGAAAAGGAAATCACTGAGCTGACCACGAAGCAAACAAAGCAGCTTATGTACCAACAGATAAAAACACAGGTAGTTTTAAAAGTCCTAGGCTTGATAGAGGAAATGCCACAGCCTTGCTAAACCAAGTGAAAGTGAAGTTGCTTGGTCGTGTCTGACTCTTTTCGACCCCATGGACTATAGCCCACCAGGCTCTTCCATCCAGGCAAGAGTACTAGAATGGGTTGCCATTTCCTTCTCCAGGGGGTCTTCCCAACCCAGGGATAGAACCTGGGTCTCCTGCATTGCAGGTAGACGCTTCACTGTCTGAGCACCAAGGAAGAAAACTGGGCTAAAAATAGGGGGTTAATAAGTCTAAAGGGATGGTATATGTTAGATGAAAAGATGATGATTTCACAAGCTCAGCAATGGAAAGAAATCAAGGCTTTATATGAAACTACCTGCTATGGATATGAAGCTCTTTGGAAAGCTCTTTAGAATTTACTGTAAAGATTGTTTGTGGGTAAAGGAATGAAAAGGGTGGTGGCCTAGATTACCAAATCATGTGACACTTGTTTATAAAATAATCCTAGAACAATGTCACGCCCTCCTCCATTATTTAGATCCATTCAACACCAAGAAAACCTGGAAAACTGGAAAACTGATTTTACTCAGAAGCCCAAGTCCAGAGGATACAAATATTTATTGGTAAAGGTAGACACATTCATTGGATGGGTAGAGACTTTTCCCACATGGACAGAAAAGGAGTAACAAAGAACTTAATTAAGAAGATAATCCCATCTTTAAAATTACATCACTATATACAAAATGATATTGAACCTCTCCTGGATTTAGGAGTTATTTTGGAAAAATTGTTTGGGTTCTCAAGATCTCGGCTGAAATTCTGGAACAGGTCCTATGAGGTCTCTGTGTTTGTGTGTTCATATGTGTCTATATGTGTTATAGATGTGTGATATTTCCAAAAATTCATAAACAAGCTCAACTTAAAGAAAATTAAATACTCATATAAACACTCAAAAATACAAAATAATCTGGCCAGAATGAGTTTCAGGCTCATGTTATCTGAAAAATGTTCAAAACAAAACTGATATCTGGTATTGAAAGTGGTTTAAGCATTTTGGTGTGATTAATATAGGCAAAGAGTTACACATGATCATGATTTTCTAAGATTGGATTCAATTTAGTTGGGTAAATGGATTTTGTAAGGAATAGGCTAAGACAAGACTGGATTTGGTTTGTTTCTCTGAAGTATTCTTCAAATGCTACTTTTTTTTATTTTTTCAAATGCTACTTTTGACAAACAAATTGAGATGAGTTTCTTAGCCTGTAAGTGATTTATATTTGCTTTTGAGATCTTTAGGGAAAAAATCTTTAGGTTAGGGGATAAGTATTGTCTTCCAGTGACTTGTGATCTTATCTGACTAAAAACTAACTTTGGGCTCCTGAGGTATCTCAAAGAGAAGTATTTAACTAGGGTTATTTGGTATGTTATGTTAAATGTGATCATTTCTAATTCTGGTTATTGTAACCAAAGTTTATTGTACACTGTAATCAGATGTTTGACCATGTCTTTTGAGTTTTTTTGTCATTTATAGGTATTTCTTTACACTGGTGCTGATACAAAAATGCTTCATCATCAAAAAGATACATAGGAAGACTAAGGAACCAGTTACAACAGTTCTACATCCAGACACTGGCTATGTAGGGATTTCAGCCCAAGTGGACTAAAACAAGGAACTGCCCTGCCCCTGGGGCCCCTAGATCAGGTATCCAGAGAGTTTCACTCCCTGATAGGCAGGGTCAAGGCCCCTTTTCAGCCTCCAGGCAATTACAGATGATGGAACTTTGCCCTTCTTTTTTCCTTAAGATTATGGGAGTAAAATCTCTGAGGGGTGAATGTAACAGGAAGAAAAGGGGCAGGGCACAACTTTTGAAAGAAAGACATAGCCCAAGGACACAACATAAACAGATTAGAATCAAATGGGACCAAGATGGCAGACAAGACTAGATCTTAATCCTGAATCAGCAAGTGAAATGATGCACCCAGAGGTGCCATGACAGTTCCATGGCACTGTTAAAAGACCAAAGAGTGGGCGGTGGCCCAAATCCTGGAAATCTCCACCCATTCCCCAAAATAGTTTGAATAATCCTCCCACTCATTAGCATATGAAATTACCCAGCCTATAAAAACTAACCATGTCACATTTCATGGCACTCACCCTCTGTCTGTGATGGCCCACTCTCTGTGGAGTGTGCTTCTCTCTGTATCTGAATAAATCCACTTCTTACCTGTCACTTTGTAAATCTTTCACTGAATTCTTTCTGTGATGAGACATCAAGAACCTGAGCTTCATTAGGTCCTGAGACCAGGTACTGTGGGTTTTGGCTGGATTTGAGTCCCAGCCATGTGGGTTTAAGTCCCAAACTGGGTTTTGGCTGGCTTTGAGTCCTGGCCACATGGGTCTGAGTCCCAAACCCTGATAAATGGTTTCAGTTGGATGGCATCACTGACTCAATGGACATAAGTTTGAGCAGCTGCTAGGAGATGGTGAAAGACAGGGAGGCCTGGCATGCTGCAGTCTGTGGGGTCACAAAGAGTGGGACATGACTGAGTAATGAGCAACTACATCCTAGGGCTTCTCAGATGGTGGCTCAGTGGTAAAGAATCTGCCTGCCAAGCAGGAGATACGGGTTTGATCCCTGGTTGGGAAGATTCCCTAGAGAATGGGAACCCATTCCTGGGTTATCTTTCAATCTCCTGCCCTTGACTCTGGCTTGCAGTTTTCCCCCTTCCTGGCTCTTTGAGCTGATACCCTTCTTTCCAGAGCAGTCTTTAGCTTTTTTGATGGAGAATTGGGAACAAACTGTAAGGTAGGAAGAAAGTCCAGTGCAGGAGTTTGGAGGCCAGGGCTGGAGGAGATGTTTAAGGACTGGGTTGGGTGAGTATGTCTGATAGGTGAACGAGAAAGAAAGCAAGGGATTTTAGGGACCACTATTGGTGATTCTGTGTTACTTTCTGGGTGTAAGGAATTACAAGTAAGGACCTTGAATTGTTTTAGGAACTGTTTTTGCTTTCATAGAAGACATCCTTTTGATGTAGACAGCACTGGGGGGCATGACATACACTTTTTGCCTTTATTCATTGGACCAGTATTCATGGAGTGCCATGTACTTGCTGTCACCATGCAAGGCTGAACAAAACAGACCTGGTCCCTGTCCTTCGAAAGCTTGAAACTATTCAGTAAACAAATAAATATTGAGTTACAAATTGATGTGTATATTGAAAGAAAGGAAGAAGCCACAGTATCGTGTGTGTTAATTGGGGAACTGTTTTATGTCTTTGGAACACATCCTGCTCTTCACACTTTATAATACTGATCAGATCAGATCAGTCATTCAGTCGTGTCCGACTCTTTGTGACCCCATGAATCGCAGCACGCCAGGCCTCCCTGTCCATCACAAACTCCGGGAGTTCACTCAGACTCACGTCCATCGAGTCAGTGATGCCATCCAGCCATCTCATCCTCTGTCGTCCCCTTCTCCTCCTGCCCCCAATCCCTCCCAGCATCAGAGTCTTTTCCAATAACTCAACTCTTCTCATGAGGTGGCCAAAGTACTGGAGTTTCAGCTTTAGCATCATTCCTTCCCTAGAGGACTCTATCAAAAATTGTAAAATTATACCGTAAAGCTCAAATGTTACTGTCTTAGGGATGTTATGTCAGGTCTCCCATTTAAGCTGCTTTCTTCAGGCACATTAGTTTCATAAAACACAGTTCTGCTAAGTGTATACTGTTGTGTCCCTGTTTGCCCACACTGAGCAGTTTCCAGGCATGAGTTGGTCTTCCTAACCAACTGACAAGTCCATCTTCCCATTAAATCCACACTCCAAGAGGGAAAGGAAGCCTTCTCATCTCTATTCATGTCACAACTTGCATGTAGAAATAGCTATAATTTTAACAACAATAATGATAGCTTACACTTGAGTATTCACTATATTCCAGGCCCTATGCTTGCTTAACTCCTTACCACAATCAAATGAATTTCTTCCTTCTATAGAGAAATTGTCCCAAAGAAAGGCAATGCCAAAGAATGCTCAAACTACCACACAATTGCACTCATCTCATGCTAGCAAAGTAATGCTCAAAATTCTCCAAGCCAGGCTTCAACAATATGTGAACCACGAACTTCCAGATGTTCAAGCTGGTTTTAGAAAAGGCACAGGAACCAGAGATCAAATTGCCAACATCTGCTGGATCATGGAAAAAGCAAGAGAGTTCCAGAAAAACATCTATTTCTACTTTATTGACTATGCCAAAGCCTTTGACTGTGTGGATCACAATAAACTGTGGAAAATTCTGAAAGAGGTGGGAATACCAGACTACCTGACCTGCCTCTTGAGAAATCTGTATGCAGGTCAGGAAGCAACAGTTAGAACTGGACATGGAACAACAGACTGGTTCCAAATAGGAAAAGGAGTATGTCAGGGCTGTATATTGTCACTGTGCTTATTTAACTTATATGCAGAGTACATCATGAGAAATGCTGGGCTGGAGGAAGCACAAGCTGGAATCAAGATTGCTTAATAGAAAACCTCTGTATTTTCACATCTGCTTCGTTCAGTGTGTTACAAATATGTATCATGTACCCTCTGGAAAACTCTACTGTACACTGGTGAAACACAGTAGAAAAGACAAATAACTTCTTACGATCACTATGAAAATTGTTTTGCCTTCAGAAGCACACTCCCCGTCCGTCCTTGGATACTTTGGCAGGCACTGCTGTACTGTATGGGCTTCCCTGGTGGCTAAAAGGGTAAAGAATCTGCCTGCAGTGCGGGAGACCTGGGTTCAGTCCCTGGGTTTGGAAGATTTCCTGGAGAAGGCAACAGCTACCCACTCCAGAAATGACTCGTATGTTGACGCTTTTCAATGCCTTTGTGGCAGGCCTCTGGGGAAGAAGTAACCATTGTTGCTATTCAGTGGCTAAGTTGTGTGCCTCTCTTTGGACTCTGCGACCCCATGGACGGCAGCACACCAGGCTTCCCTGAATTTCATTATCTCTCAGTTTGCTCAAACTCATGTCCTTCGTGTTGATGATGCCTCCCAACCATCTCATCCTTCGTCACCCCCTTCCCCTGTTCCTTCAGTCTTTCCCTGCAGCTGGGTCTGGTAACCACTGGTCTGCACTAATGATCGCAGTGAGAAATATCAATAACCTCAGATATGCAGATGTCACCACCCTTATGGCAGAAAGTGAAGAGCCTCTTGATGAAAGTGAAAGTGGAGAGTGAAAAAGTTGGCTTAAAGCTCAACATTCAGAAAACGAAGATCATGGCATCTGGTCCCATCACTTCATGGGAAATAGATGGGGAAACAGTGGAAACAGTGTCAGACTTTATTTTTCTGGGCTCCAAAATCAGTGCAGCCATGACATTAAAAGATGCTTACTCCTTGGAAGGAAAGTTATGACCAACCTAGACAGCATATTAAAAAGCAGAGACATCACTTTGTCAACCAAGGTCCATCTAGTCAAGGCTATGGTTTTTCCTGTGGTCATGTATGGATGTGAGAGTTGGACTGTGAAGAAGGCTGAGCGCCGAAGAATTGATGCTTTTGAACTGTGGTGTTGGAGAAGACTCTTGAGAGTCGCTTGGATTGCAAGGAGATCCAACCAGTCCACCCTAAAGGATTCAGTCCTGGGTATTCATTGGAAGGACTGATGCTGAAGCTGAAACTCCAATACTTTGGCCACCTCATGTGAAGAGTTGTCTCATTTGAAAAGACTCTGATGCTGGGAGGGATTGGGGGCAGGAGAAAAAGGGGACGACAGAGGATGAAATGGCTGGATGGCATCACCAACTCGATGGACATAAGTTTGGGTAAACTTCGGGAGTTGGTGATGGACAGGGAGGCCTGACGTGCTGCGATTCATGGGGTCGCAAAGAGTTGGACACGACTGAGCGACTGAACTGAACTGAACTGAATGTCCAGCTTTGGTTATCCACGGCCTGGGCCTTGCCAAGGACCCCGGCCAGAGGAGAATATCTCCCTCCCCTGCGCCAAATCCTAACCTACAAGCTCTGCCCTAGTTGCGGCTCAACCTTGGACTACAACTCCCGGCAGAGCTTGCGGCAGGGGGGGCATGTCTTCACCGCCCCGAGAAGCGAGGGTGGCTCGAGCCGAGTGACGGAAGAGGGGGCGTGCCCGTCTCGGGGCCGGCACGGTATCGCAATTGGAGGAACCGAGAAGAGGGGGCGTACCCAGTGGTGTGTGAACCAATGGCGTGTGGCCAGACGGGCGGGGCGTGGCAGGGCGGACCTGAAGGCTGAGTGTAGCTTACTGAGCCCGGGAACGCGAGTGCAGGGGGTGGGAGCGCGTAGTCCTGTGCCCCCCGCGGCTGGGCGCGGGCGATGGCGGCGCGATGGAGCAGCGAGAACGTGGTGGTGGAATTCCGCGATTCCCAGGTGAGCTGGGGGCCAGTGGGGCCTTCCGAGCATGCGCCCTTCCTGGTTCCCCTCCCCCACGCGGCCGGGTCTGTCTCGGGGGCGTCGGGGCGACCCCCAGCCCGGCTGGTTAGGAGGCAAGAGGGTGGCCAGGAGCTGTCAGACCCGAGCGGGCGAGGGGAGCTTGGATGACCGATGGGGGTGGTTGGGGCTGCCACTGGCGAGGTTTCGGGGTTCCCCTCGTGGATACAAGGAGTGGGGTCTGCCTGGGGACATCTAAGTGCAGAGATTGCGGGTTTGTGAGCGCTGAGCGGAGGCTTCCCAGGACCAGGGTGGTGAGCGAGGGGGTGTTTGCAGTCCCCGCCCCTGGTGATTTTGGGCTTGTCACAGAACTTCTCTGAGCCTCAGATGCATGGATTTCCCAGCCTCACGGGACTTTGGAGTGGATTCGATTAAAAACAACAACAACAAAACTGCATGCAAAGTGCCTGTTTCAGCGTCTAAGCTTCTAAGTGTTCACTGATTCTAGAATAGTGGAAAATATCGTATAGCGAATAGGAGTATGCACTGCATGTATTAACCTGGGTTCGAATCCCGCCTCAGCTCTTAGCCTGTCCTCACCCACTGCTCATGTTTTCTTACCTGTAAGAGGTACGAATCGTGCCTACCTCGTAGGGTTGGTTTGAGAATTTTATGAGGTCATACATTTAGAATGTGTGGCACAGTGCTGGACACATGGTGAACCTAAAGAAAAGCTCCTACTTACTAGAAATTTTTACCAGCTTTCTATTTCATTCCTTCCATATGTTGGGCCTTGTGCTAAGTGATTTATCTACATTTTGTTTTAATAATGCATGAAAAATCATGCAAGGTAAGTAGATATTACTCCTTTTTTTTTCCCATTGGGGAAGCTGTTCCCCATTTGGCTGATTCCAAGTGACTTGGCCACGGCCTCTCATTAAGTGATCCCACTGGGATTTGAGCACAGGGCCTTGTTGGGCTCATCACACCACCCTGCCTCATACTGTATGAGTCTATCATACAGTCATTCCACGAGAAATATCATGCCCCCCGCCCCAGCACCTAGGACACTGTCTTGGTGTTTCTCTTCATTCATCGCACACATATTTATTGAATACCTTCTCTGTGCCTGGCTTTCATGCACTCACTTGTTCAATAAAGGTTTACTAAACTTCTGCCAGGTGCATGCTGTGCCAGGCACTGTCTTGGTGCCGAGGTGATCTTTACTGAAGGGGAATCTGGATTTATGATAAGGGGATGATGTGGTTCCTTCTTTCTAAAACCCACTCCTTCTTTTGCCATGAAGATGAAGGAGTGGAGAACCTCCCACCAGTTTGCTCTGCGGTGCCCTTGATACACAGCGACCGTGGGGAATTTGAGCAACCAATTTGGATTAAAGGATCCTAAAAGCACTTTGCACTGTCAGCATGATGTCTCTGGAAGGAAAGAAGGTGCCAGACTCCCAGGGAAAAAGAACCCTATTCCTGTTACCCTTCTTGTTAATTGCTTTCGCTGGGGACTAAGAACAGAGTCATGTGTCCTACTTCTGAGCCTGCTAATTTGGAAGCTACTAATCTGCAAACCCTTTAATTTTCACAGAAACCCAGGTAGTCTCACCCCTACTTCTCTGCAGAGATGTAATTGGAAAGACCTGCAGAGAGGGTGCTGACACAGATATTAAGATGCTATGAAGTTGTATCGAATAATTAAACCTAAACAGCAGTTGTCATAGTCAGAGAACAAAGTAAACTGAGTAATCTAACTGCCTTGTGGGAGTTTCTGTTTTTCTATTTGATTTTTCTGTTCATTTGGAAAGGTGTGTCTTAGTGTGAGTTAGCATGGTTTTGTGATTGATTTTGGTGGTCTTTGGGAGGGATAGGGACCTACTGGGACCCATTTTATTAACTATTTCATTAATGTAGAAAAGAAAAAGTTAAAACTCTTCATATCGCTTTTCTGAAGAGCAGAACAATAAACTTTTCCAAACATCCCACCACTTTAAAAAATCATTAAAAAGATCTAAAGCTCTTAAGGACTTTACTGGTGGTCCACTGGTTAAGAATCTGCCTTATAATTCAGGGGACATGGGTTCAATCCCTGGTCTGGGAACTGGGATCCCACATGTCATGGGGTAACTAAAGCTGCGTGCCACAACGCAAAGCCAGTGGAGAGTGAGCATGCGGCAACTGAGACTGGATGCAGCCAAATAAATAATTAACTTTAAAAAATGGAAAGCTTTTAGATTTTTTCAGAGAAAAACCCTAGTCTGAAAGGTGAAACTGTTTTTACATTTTATATGTGTTGTTTACTTTATAAAACAGATGTTACTTTCACTGATTACTAGTGAGGAACCTGTGCTGCTTGGCATCCACTCTGAAGTGGTCGCTAGAATCAATGAGATCAATGAGTATGAACACTTAAGAAAACTTGGTGATAGTTTTCTAGAGCAACACTATCCACTAGAACTTTCTGAGATGATGGACATATGGCTTTTCAACAATTTAAATGGGTCTAGAAGGCAATGGCACCCCACTCCAGTTCTCTTGCTTGGAGAATCCCATGGACGGAGAAGCCTGGTAGGCTGCAGTCCATGGGGTCACTAAGAGTTGGACCCGACTGAGCGACTTCACTTTCACTTTTCACTTTCATGCACTGGAAAAGGAAATGGCAACTCACTCCAGTGTTCTTGCCTGGAGAATCCCAGGGACGGGGGAGCTTGGTGGGCTGCCGTCTACGGGGTTGCACAGAGTTGGACATGACTGAAGCGACTTAGCAGCAGCAGTGTGACAGAGATATCAAATTTTTTTTTTTGAGATATATTTTTAAATTTAATTAGATTTTAATTAATTGCCATTAAATAGCCACTTGTGGCTAGTGGCTCTGGTATGGCAAGGTGCAGTTCAGGGAATTAGGAAGATGGAGATTAGTTTCTACTCTCAAAGAGGGGGAGTTGGTGGACTGTGCAGGTAAGGATCTCTTAATTCAACAGTTAAGTACAAAAATACCTCAGAGCATGACTTTTGTGATGAAGATAAGAAGGGCAGACTCATAGAAGTTGTCTCCTTAATGTCTCCGCTTGGGCATTTGCAAAATGCTCAAACTTTCCCTGCACCCCAGCTTCTTGCCCCCTTCCAGTCCACCCTCCACACAAAGTGATTTTAAAGAAGTACGGGTTTATTAAGGTACACTTAATGTTCAATAAAAATTCACCCTTTTGAACTTTCCTGGTGGTGCAGTGGATAAGAATCTGCCTGCCCAGGGGATGTGATTCAATCACCGGTCCCTGAAGATTCCATGTGCCTTGGAGCAACTAAGCCTGTGCACCACAACCACTGAAGCCAGCGTGCCCTCGGGCCAGAGAAGCCACTGCAGTGAGACGCCCTAGCACCACAAATAGAGAAAGCCTGTGCAAAACAACGAAGGCCCAGCAGCATCTTAAAAAAAAAAAAATTTGCTGTCTATGGTGTTTTGTTATAGCAGCTTGAATGGACTGATAATCAGAGAACAAAACAAGCAAAAAATCCCCACCCACATCATGCTTTCATCTCTACATCTGATTTTCACTTATCTAGTGCATATGAAATGGCCCATTATTTGGGGGCTTAATTTATATTTCCCTGATTACAGTGAAGATGAATATCTTTTCACATTTTTTTCCCTGTCAAATGCTTGCTTATGTCTTATACCCCTTTTTAAAAATTGAGTTGTCTCTTTCTCATAGATTGTAAAAATTTTTCTGAATTCTAATCCTGTATTTAGTTACATAAGTTGCAAATATGTTCTTCCTGGTTGTGGCTTGCCTTTTCATTGTTCTAATAGTATTTTTAGGTGCACAGAAGTTTAAGCTTAGTGCAATTGAATTTATGGATTGTACCTTTTCGGTCTTCTTAAGAAAAATCCATATCCTAGGTTCATACAGATTTTCTTCATAATTTTTCATTTTTTTCTTTTCTTGCTGCTTTGAAATTGAGGAGGCATCTCAGGAGAAAGCATGCTCTCTGCTGCCCCTGGTGGTGGATGACTTATTAGTCTCAGCATTATTGTCTCAGCATTATTAAAACTGTTCTAGACAGATGATGGAGAAGGCAATGGCACCCCACTCCAGTACTCTTGCCTGGAAAATCCCATGGATGGAGGAGCCTGGTAGGCTGCAGTCCATGGGGTCGCGAAGAGTCAGACACGACTGAGCGACTTCACTTTAACTTTTCACTTTCCTGCACTGGAGAAGGAAATGGCAACCCACTCCAGTGTTCTTGCCTGGAGAATCCCAGGGACGGGGGAGCCTGGTGGGCTGCCGTCTATGGGGTCACACAGAGTCGGACATGACTGAAGTGACTTAGTAGCAGCAGCAGCAGACAGATGAAGACTTGAGGACTGGTTTTTGCTCTAAAAAAAAACAAAAAAGAATTCAGCAAATTCATTAGCTAAGGAGAAAATTACGAATAATTTATAGTCAATACATTGATGTCGAGCAATCCAGCTTTGATCCCTGCTTTTCTAGATTCTAGGGGACTTCCCTCGTGGCTCAGACAATAAAGCATCTGCCTACAAGGCGGGAGACCTGGGATCAATCCCTGGGTTGGGAAGATCCCCTGGAGAAGGAAATGGCAACCCACTCCAGTATTCTTGCCTGGAAAATCCCATGGACGGAGGAGCTTGGTAGACTATAGTCTAAGTCTGTGGGGTCACAAAGAGTCGGACACGACTGAGTGACTTCACGTTCACTTTCTAGATTTACTTTTTGAGAACTACAGGGATGGAGGGAAATGGTAGGACTAGTTTTGGTGGAAGTGACTATTATGATGTGAAGGCTGCAGGTTGTTTTCTAGAAAACTTGATACAAAAATGTAGTGGATAAGAGTCTGCCTGCCAGTGCAGGGGACATGGGTTCGATCTGTGGTCCGGGAAGATTCCACATGTTGTGGAGCAGCTAAGCCTGTGTGCAACAACTATTGAGCCTGTGCTCCAGAGCCTGCAAGTCACAACTGCTGAGCCTGTGTGCGGTGACTACTGAAGCCCGCCCTAGAGCCTGTGCTCTGCAGCAAGAGAAGCTACCATGATGAGAAGACTGAGCACCGCAGCTGAGAGGAGTCCCCGCTCACTGCAACTGGAGAAAGCCCGCATGCAGCAGTGAAGACCTAGCCCAGCCAAAAATAAATAAATAAATAGTTTTAAAATGCTGTGAGGGAAGAGGGAAGAGCATAGAGCAGAGAGGGTTTGGAGCTAGAGGCTTGGCGTTAGGATCCAGGTTAGGCCACTTATTTGTCGTGTGATCTTAGGCAACTTATTTCCTTTCTAGGCTTCAATTTCTTCATTCACTAAACTGCGTTAACAGTACCTACCTGTGTCCAGAATTCCCCAGAACAGTCCCAAGTTTCACTGGGAGGATTCAGACTTGTATTTGCAATTATGATTTATCGGAGCAAAAGACACAAAGCAACATCTCGGGGAAGAAGAGTGAAGCCTGGAGGAAACTGGGCATGAGCTTTTGAGTCATCTTCCCATGGGGTCGCTCAGGACATGCTTAATCCTCCAGCATCGAATTTTGACACCCATGTAACGATGTCTACCAGGGAAGCTCCTTTGGGACACAGTGGCCAAGGTTTTTCTTTGGAGCTGGTCATGTAGGAACCTTCTGGCTAGCACAGATCAAAATTCTGCAATCCCTGAAGCTCAACAGTGGCTCTGCATAAACCATGTTGTTTGTACGTACAGTTTAGACACAGCAAGCTCTTATCAATTAGGGAATATGGGACCCTCCCACCCCCAACCCCAACCCCGCCGCATCAGGTCCGAGATACCAGTCAGGAGTCAGCCTTGTAAGCCAGCCTTTGTAAGGTTAGCAGTCTCATGCTTGCTGGTAACTCTTTTCTCCAACTACCGAGTTCCATGTGGATTAAATGAGATAATTATGCAGAGCCCATAGCAGGGATCAGTGTCCATTAAATGCTTGATGCATGTTCATTACAATGTTGATGTTAGAAAAGTTGCCTGAGGAAGCAGCAATCTTGGCCAGACTCATGGAACTGAGAGGACCTTTGGGAGTCATCTCATCTCTCCTCTTATTTTACAGATGAGGAGCCTGAGACTCAGAAAGTTCAGGTGACTTTCCTTGTGAAACCAGTTTGTACCATTTGAGTTTGTGGGGAAGTGAGGATGTTCTTATTTTAAAGGGAGAGACTTGACTTCAACAACCTAAGTGTCCAACAACAGATGGAGGGGTCGAGAATTCGTGGCACATCTATACAACGGAATATTACTCAGCCATGAAAAGGAATGCAGTTGGGTCATGTGTAGAGACTTGGGTGGACCTAGAGTCTCATACAGAGTGAACTAAGGCAGAGAAAAACAAACATTGTACATTAATGCATATATGTGGAGTCTTGAAAATTGGTACAGATACATCTGCATTGAGGGCAGGAATAGAGACACAGATGTCGAGTGGACATGGGGACACAGGGGAAGGGGAGGGTGGGATGAATTGGGAGATTGGAAATTAACTTATGTACACTAATGGGTAAAATAGATAGCTAGTGGGAACTGCGGTAAAGCACAAGGAGCTCAGCTTAGTGCTTTGTGATGACTTAGATGGGTGGGATGGGGGTGGTGGTGGGAGGAAGTCCAAGAGGGAGAAGATATATATGTATGCTGCTGCTGCTAAGTTGCTTCAGTCATGTCCAACTCTGTGCGACCCTATGGACAGC
The DNA here is from genome assembly GCF_019923935.1 of Bubalus bubalis. NCBI lineage: Eukaryota > Metazoa > Chordata > Mammalia > Artiodactyla > Bovidae > Bubalus > Bubalus bubalis. Next base: position 2,060,876 of record NC_059174.1, on the reverse strand, counting down.
AGCCCACCAGGCTCCTCTGTCCAAGGAATTCTTCAGGCAAGAATACTGGAATAGGTTGCCATTTTCTTCCCCCGTATATATGTGTACATATAGCCGGGGCTTCCCAGGTGTCTCATTGGGTAAAGAATCCGCCTGCAGTGCAGGAGATTCGAGTTCCATGGGTGGGTTGAGAAGATCCCCTGCAGGAGGGCATGGCAGCCCACTCCAGTATTCTTGCCTGGAGAATTCCATGGACAGAGGAGCCTGGCAGGCTACCGTCCATAAGGTTGCAAAGAGTCGGACAGGACTGAAGCGACCTAGCCCACACGCACATACATAATAGCTGATTCACTTTGTTGTGGAGTGGTGGCTCACACAGCACAACATTGTAAAGCAATTATACTCCAGTTCCTCCAGGAGTTGGTGATGGACAGGGAGGCCTGGCGTGCTGCAATTCATGGGGTCGCAAAGAGTCGGACACAACTTAGGCAAGGGTGGTTTGAAAGCAGGCTTGGCAACAGTGTCTGCTCTAGTTTAAAGTGATCGGATCTTGTCATGTTAAATGCTCTGATCCTTTTCTATCAGTGGGTTTCAGTTTGTGGAATTATTCTATGGAGTCTCGTAATGCATACATTACAGTCTGTGCTCAGGCACATGACATCCTGATCTTAGAGGAACTGATCTAGCTCTGATTTGCATTGACTGAATATTTCCACTTTGCATCATTTAGAAGGATGGCAGGCAAAACATTTCTGTTTTTTGGACAGCTCTTTCTAATTCAGCTGGGGTCTAAAGAGGAAGAGCTGCTTTCTTTTCTAGTCCCTTCAAAGAAACCAACCCTAGCTTTTGTTCTGCAGGTAGCAGAGGCCTCTAGGGAGGCTTTCCTTCGCATCCAATCAAGGCAGAAAGATAATCCTATGAATCTGTGTTACAGATTCTTCCCAGAGATCAACTTTCTAGCACAACCTTGTGTTTGTACCCAAATTTAACTGTAAACCCAAAGTGGATGTGTACTTCATCTCCAAATTCAGTGTCATTTGACTATTATAAAGTCTCATACCTGTTATTTTTTAAAAGATGAAAGTGTTTTACCAATAACATTTTTTGGGTAACAGTTTTATTGAAATATTTTGCACACATCATACGATTTACTTGTTTAAAATGTATACAATTCAGTGGGTTCTAGTATATTCACAAAGTGTGTAACTCTGACCACAGTAATTAAAAAAAAATTTTTTTAACCACAGTAATTTTTAGAACATGTTTGTCACCCCAAGAAGAAACCCTGTACCCTTAAGCCATCAGCCCCCTAGTACCCTGATACCCCAGCTCTAGGCAGCAGCGACTAATCTAATTTCTGTTTGTATAGATTTGCCTATTCTGAGGATTTCATACAAATGGAATTATACAATATATGGCCTTTGTGACATGCCATTGTATAGATGTACCAGATTTTATTTATCCATTCATCAATTGTTGGACATTGGGCTTGTTTCCACTTTTTGGCTATTATGAATAATGCTGCCACGAACACTTATGTACAAGTTTTTGTATAGCATAAGCTTTTATAAGACCTGTATTGTCTATAGTAGCTAGCATTTATGGAGTGTATACCATGGACCAGGCATTGAGCTAGCAAATTGGTTTTTACCTTCAAGAAATTGCAGTGTAATGGTGGAGACCTATCAGTAAGTAGATACTTTATTGTAAAGTATGATAAGTGCTGTATAGGGACTTCCCGGCAGTCCAGTGGTTAGGACTCCGTGCTTCCACTGCAGGGGGCGCAGGTTTGATCCCTGGTCAGGGAGCTAAGATCCCGCATGACACGTGACACAGCCCAAAGCGAAAACAAAGAGTAAATGCCGTATAAAGGTGAGCCTCGGGTACGGTGAGAGCATAGGCAGGGCACTGAATGTGTGCAAGCGGAGAGGGTTCGGAATAAATTAGAAGAGCCAGAACAGGAAGGAATGAGCCAGGTGAAGACTGGAGAGAGAGGAAGCAGCTGGTGTGAGGCCAAAGAGGAGAGAGTGCTTGCCTGAGTTTGAGGACCTGGAATTCTTCTGAAGAATTTGCTTTGTCCTCCTGTCAGCAGCAGCAGCTCTTACACAGGAATTCCCTGGAGCAGATGGCTGGAGTGTTGGGATGGGGTTGGGAGGGAGAGGCGTGTCTGAAGCGACCTTTAATGTCATGCCCAGGCTGTGAGCGGAGTGGAAAGAGAAGAGGCTTGGAAGGGGGCCTTGAAAAGATAGGAGGGCTTTTTATTGTAAATACCGCACATAAATAATGTAAGAATGTAGGCTCATTTAGAGGAATAAAAATCTCATAAAAATGTCTACCATCTAAACATTTTCATATACTTGTTTTCAGTGTTATTCAGGCTGAGTAGCCGATTTAAATTTTAGTTCATAGTAGGGAATGGAATATCACTTTCCCTCTGTAAGTAAAGTGCAAGCCTTTACTCGCGCGGCTTACTTTACAGCAAGCCCTGTTCACAGGCTGGTGGGAGTCCTCTCTCCTCGTTGTGGGGCTCCCTTCCTCTCTTGCTGTGGCATTGCACAAGAGCCCCAGGGCTCCTCACCCTCTGACATCCGGACTTAGCATCTCTTAGCCGTTCCCCATCGAGAAAACTGAGGGTGCTGAGGCCTTGCGGGGGACTCCTGTCCTGGATAAATACCATCTTTTACTCTCATCAGTTTATTTCACATCCTGTCTTAAAGCACTTCTCTGTCTCCATTTCCCCCTTTGGAGCAGCCTAGCATAACCCTCCTTCATGTGCTCCTGCAAATATAACGTTGGCCTCTTTTTTGTGGGGGCGGGTAGGGGTAGGGAAGTGTAAGTTAGGTGTGGGTTTTTTTTTGTTTTACTTCTTAAAAAATAACTTACTCTGATGAGGAGATATGGTGAGTTATGATATTCTAATTGTAGGCTGGGTGCCTGCATTTTTCTGTGCCACCCCTTAATGCTTCTAGAATATTCTATTGTGTAGATACCTGTAATTTACTTACAGATAACATGAATCCAACAACTCTGGGTATAAAAGTTTTGCTGTATTTTGAATAAATTCTGGAGGTGGAATTACTGAGTCAGAGGACACGACTTTTTTTTTTTTTTTGGTATTATTACCGAATCATCCTTTATTGTCTCTGTACCACAAACTTAGCAGCTTGAAGTGGCATCCATTTATTAGCTTACAGTACTGTAAGTCACAAAGCGTTGGACATGACTGAGCTCATGTGTGTGTGCAGACGTGCACACACACACACTCTGTAGGTCAGAAGTCCAGGCTGCTTTCTCTGGTGTCTCATAGGCTGAAAGCCAGCCATCACTTTACTGTGTCCTCATCTGGGGGCTCCCCAGATGACTTAGGGAAGAATCTGCTAATAAGCTCTTTCAGGTTATTGGAAGAATTCAGTTCCTGGGGGTTATGGGACTGAGGTCCCTGATTTTTGCCAGTTGTTATTTAGGGATCGCTCTCGGCTTCTGCCATGTGGTCTGCCCATCTTCATAGCTGGCAGCAGAGTCTTCTCCATGTTAAATCCCTCACCCTCCAAATCTCCGACTTCCTCGGCTCTGACCTCTGGACCTGCCTTTAAAGGGCTGATGTGGAGGTCTCTCTAGCTCTGTCTGCTCCTCCAATAACTGTTTCATCATCCCAGATGGAAACTATGTACTCACTAAACCGAATCACCTCACCCCCAGCCCCCTAGGCCCTGGCTGCCTCTGTTGTACTCTCTGGACACCTCATATAAGTGGAATTACACAGTATTTGCCCTTTTTTTCCTGACTTATTTCACTTAGTGTAATGTTTTCAAGGTTCATTCACACTGTAGCATGTATGCCATTGTGTGTGTATACCATGCTATGTTTGTCCATTCATCAGCTGATGGGCATTTGGGTTATTGGGGTTGTTTCAGGTCTCTTTTATCTTAGGGTGAACTGATGTGGGACCTTAATACACCTCAAAGTGCTTTTACTAGATTAGTACCTAGACTAATGGGGAGAATGTGTGTGAATATCAAGGGCCCAGAATCTTGGAGCCACCCTAGGATTCTTGCTACCACACACCCTCTATAAAGATGGTACTGCTCCTGGTTGCAGGTACCATCTTGCCCTCTTTCATGTCCTTAGTGTATAAATTGTCCAGAAGAGTTCTGGAAATGGCATTTCATTTCAGAGCCTGTCTTTGCAGCTGGGCATTTCTCTGCTCATGACTCCAGTGAAATGAAGAATGTGTAATAATCCCCTTCTCAGCCTCCATGAAAACACTCTGACATCTTGTCCCTAATATTACAAGTTTCTTGGGGGTATATGAGTGAGAAACCCATTAAGAAGACCAATGAAAGTGAGGAAGAGAATTTCTGTTTACCATTTGTGATTTGTGAGTGTAGCAGGATGTTCAAAGTGCATTCTCTCTGGACTATCTCTTGGAAAGAGCTTAGAGCACTTAATAAGCAAACAACAGCACAGACTGTTTCACATAATGCCCTGGGAATGCAACAGGACTTGAATTTGTCAAATAAGAGAATTTAGGGCTGTAACTGCCATGATTAAAATTATTCTCATGTTCCAGCCTGCATGCAAATCTCCTTGATTCAGTGTGGTCTTTTGGAAATTGGACATTGGCTCCTGAAAAGCTGGTGCTCCCTATAAGTTGGGAGACCTGGGAAATGGAAACCAGTAAAATGTGCTGGAAATCTCAGATTAAATAGGAACTGAGCATCTTAAGAATATGACTGTAGAGTCAGCAGAAGTGGTGTTTGAAAATATTCAATTGCCATTTAGCTTGGAGGAGAAGTCCATGCCCTTTGGAAAGGTATGGATTGTGTGTGTGTGTGTGTATGTGTGTGTGTGTGTGTGTGTTCTGAAGGAGCTCTTGGTAGCTCAGTTTGCTGTGAACTAGTTGGATTCTCGGACAATTCCAGGGCTTGTTTCCTCCATTTAGACAATACCTGCTTGGTTGTGTGTACCCCTGGTGGAATAGATCTCAGCTACCCTGTTGTGGAAGATGAACGTGAGATTCGGCTGAGAACTAGAAGGGGGTTAAAGAGTTCACTGTAGGGAACTGCCTGGGCCATGGGAAGAGGAAGACCCGCAGGTGCCTACCTGCCTGTCCTCCCCGACCTGAGCTGGTCTCGCTGGCAGGACTGAACGCCTCTTCTCTCTCCCAGGCGACCGCCATGTCCGTGGACTGCGTGGGGCAGTATGCAGTGCTTTCTGGGTAAGTGAGCTGGCGGAGTTCGTCTGCCACGGTTTCCGGGAGTAAGTTGCAAATCCAGAGGCTTCTGGGAAATTGGAGAGCGCTTCTTTAATGTAAGGGTTACAGTCATTGGATGTAGTTCCATTCTCCTAGTGACCTCAGAGGTCCTCACGGGGATTATTTGCATCTCTGCTGTAACAGGTGAGCAATAAAATTGCTTTGAGATGTTAGTTCGTCCCTGGCAGTGTGGTCTTGAAATCGCCATTTTCTGTTTAATGCGTGGACTCTTCGGAAGGATGCTGTCTGGTCCAATCAGTTGGTTCCTAGGTTTGGGAGGATCTGGGTTCCATTGATTATGAGCCCCCCGATGTGTATTCGGTTGGCCTCCTTGGACTTCAGTTTGCTCATAAAGGAATTGGATTTCATCATGAAGAAATTGAATTACGTAATCGCTGTAGTGTCTTCTGGTTCAAAATTAAGATTCTGGCAAATGAAGTCCATCCCTGCGTTTGCTAATCACCCTAACACTGTTCCGGTACTATAGCATTTAATGGTCAGGGTCCCCCTTTCCCTTTCATGTTGCTCTAGATCGCTACCTCTCAAATTCAGCTGTATTTTCATTAACTTTGTGGTTTGTGGACCCATTTATAAAATGAAGTTGTTTTCTATTCATCAATTTTGAAGTCATGTTTTAATTTACTTTTAAATAAGACCATTGCAAACATTAAGTAACTCATAAGGACGTGTCATGGAAAGTAAGTTTCCCTTTTCCCTCTGACCCCCTCTCTCCAGATACCACTTTCTTGTACCACACTGGATGCATAGATGAAGAAAATTTGCTATGTCTCTTTCTCCCCTCCCTCAATCACTTTTTTAAAAAAGAGCTTTATTGAGCTATAATTCACATACCCATACAGTTCACCCATTTCAATGTACAATTCAGTGGTTTTGGTGTATATTATTAATTTCTGAATCAGTTATTTTAAATTTTTTATTAAAAATTTATTTTTTATTTTTTGGCTGTGCCATGCAGCATGTGGGATCTTAGTTTCCTGACCAGGGATTGAACCTGCACCCCCAGCTTTGGAAGCACAGAGTCTTAACCACTGGACCATGAGAGAAGTTGCTCCTAATCAGTTTTTAAACCTCCTTTTTTTTTTTTTTTAAATGAAGGAAATGCCTAGACATGTTTAAAAGGTCAAATCTTTCCACTTTCATGCATTGGAGAAGGAAATGGCAACCCACTCCAGTGTTCTTGCCTGGAGAATCCTGGGGACGGGGGAGCCTGGTGGGCTGCCATCTATGGGGTCGCACAGAGTCGGACACGACTGAAGCGACGCAGCAGCAGCAGCAGCAGCAGCAGCATTATAAAGCTTATATGGTCAGCAGAATTCCACCTCACCCTTTCCTCACCCCAGTCTCTCTCCCCAGAGGCAACCACTTGAGACTTTTTTTTTATTTGAAAAATAATTTATTTGACACTGTATTGATAATATATGAATGTCTGTTTCAACCTAATTTTTAAAATAGCCAAAGATTCAAATAGACATTTCATGAAAGAAAAAGTATCAATGGCCAACAAGTACATAAAAGATGATGAATATCTCTAGTCACTGGGAATAATGAGATACCACTATACATCCACTGGAATGTCTAAGATTTGAAAGTCTGGCAAGCCCATTGATGAAGGTGGAGTGTTACTGTCCCCTTCTATTATTGTATTACTGTTTATCTCTCTTTTTATGTCTGTTAATATTTCCATTATGTATTTAGGTGCTCCTGTATTCAGTGCATATATACTTAACAATTGTTACACCTTCTTGTTGGGTTGGTCCCTTTACTACGGTATAATGTCCTTCTCTGTCCACTTGAGACTCTTTTTAGCTATTGTCATTTTTGGATTGTCTCCAGTTTTCCAAGTGGTATAGTACATATTGGAGAAGGAGATGGCAACCCACTCCAGTATTCTTGCCTGGAGAATTCCATGGACAGAGGAGCCTGGCAAGTTATAGTCCATGGGATCGCAAAGAGTTGGACATAATTAAGTGACTAATACACACATACTACATATACTGCTGTATCTTGATTTACCCATCATAAATATTCAAAGTGACCTCTTAGAATAGAAGATGAGTATTGAGCATTTTTATTTGGTCTGTGAGTCCCTTATAGAAACAGCTGGCTTTCTCCCTCCTGCCAATATAGTCATATAACCATTGTTGTGTTGAATCATATTCAGGGTTCTTTTTCTCAGTGTTATTGGCAAGAGGTCCTATGCTATTTTGATTCTGGACTCTGTATGTGACCTATTTTTTATCTTTGGAGAAATCCTATCTTTATCCCTAGTGTTACCTTTACTTCTTATGTGTGTGAAATTTTCACCATGACTGATTTGGTATGTCTTTTTTCATTCATTTTGCTGGGCACTTAGAGGGACCCACCTCCCCTTTCTGACATTATTACCTGCTTTATCCAAACAAAAAGAAAAATAACTTGGCATTTTGTAGTCATATTAACTGGAGAAGGGAATGGAAACCCACTCCAGTATTCTTACCTGGAAAACCCCGTGGACAGAGGAGTCTTGTGGGTTACAGTTCAAAGGGTGGCAAGGAGTTGGACATGACTGACAACTGAGCACAGCACAGCAGCCGTATTAACAGCCCACAAGATACTTTCAGGTGCCCTGGAATAACTGTATCTTAACGTTAGACTTCTCAGTATTGACTGCTGTGGATATTGTCATTTGTAGCATTCTAAGAGAAAATGGGATTATGTAATGGGACATCATGCAGGTGTTTCTGTTTTGGTGTGTTCTTAGACATGTATACATCCATACTGTTTTTCAACATGATCTTAAAGTTCACCATTTCATTTTCTTATATTGAGCTTTAAAATATGTGTAGTAAGGTATAGCCTTAAATTTACAAATATATGCACTCATGTGAGCAGAAGGCAATGGCACCCCACTCCAGTACTCTTGCTGGAAAATCCCATGGACGGAGGAGCCTGGTGGGCTGCAGTCCATGGGGTCGCTAAGAGTCGGACACGAGTGAGCGACTTCCCTTTCACTTTTCACTTTCATGCATGGGAGGAGGAAATGGCAACCCACTCCAGTGTTCTTGCCTGGAGAATCCCAGGGACAGGGGAGCCTGGTGGGCTGCCGTCTGTGGGGTTGCACAGAGTCGGACACGACTGAAGCGACTCAGCAGCAGCAGCAGCAGCAGCACTCATGTGATCACCAGAGTAAAATACAGAATAATTTTTATTAACAAGGAGGGCCCTTTCAGTCTGGATTTCTGTGTCTTTTAGTTTGGGGAAAATTTCCTGCATTCTGTCTTTGATAATTTTCCTGCATTCTGTCTTTGATAATTTTCCCCATTCTTCCTGGAGCTCCTCTTAGGGCTTGTTGGATATCCTGTATGCATTCTCTTCTGATCTTTTGGTCTTTTGATTTTGCATTTTGAGAGTTTATTTGTTTATTTTTTTGGCCACACCGTACAGCATGTGAGATCTTAGTTCCCCAACCAGGGATTCGAACCCCTGTCCCTTGCATGGGAAGTACAAAGTCTTACCCATTGGACAGCAAGCGAAGTCCCGCATTCTCGGAGTTTTCGTCAACTGTGACTTCCAACCCCTCCATCAGATTTAAAAGTTTCAGCTGTTCTTTTAGTTTCTCAGAGCTCCTGTTCTCCGTTCTTTGCCTTGTCTCTGAGGCCGTTAAGTGTCGGTTTTCTTCTTTCCTCTGTGCTGCCCGCTTCCTTTTTTTTATCCTTTTGGTTGTTTTGGTCTCTGTCTTTCCAGTTTCCTCCATGACTGATGCTCACAGGCTCTGTGTTAATATTAAAAGAGTAAGTGCAGTCTCTGCTTACGCATGTGATGGTGCAGTTCACGGTAGGGAAAGCAGTCAGAAACCTGGCCCTTTTGTTGGAGTGTGCCGAGGTGTCTGGAAGTTCTCGGTTCACATACTGTTGAAGCCTAGCTTGAAGGGCTTTGAGCATTACCTTGCTAGCATGTGAGAAGAGCACAGTTGTGCGGTAGTTTGTGCATTCTTTGGCATTGCCCTTCTTTGGGATTGGAATGAAAACTGACCTTTTCCAGTCCTTTGGCCACTGCTGAGTTTTCTAAATTTGCTGGCATACTGAGTGCAGCACTTTAACAGCATCATCTTTAAGGGTTTTAAATAGCTCAGCTGGACATCATCTTCAGGGCTTTGTTTTTGGTTTGTTTGCTTTTGTTCTTTCTTGGGCTGGTCATTTCCCCCTGAGGAGAGTCCTGCTGACACCATCCCTGTCTGGAGACTGAAAGCCCCGCGTGGTGAGTGCTACACAGGGGAGGAGGCCCGAGGGTCGCCCCCACCCCCCACCCCGCCCCCGGCTTCCTGCCCTGTTCTGGGCGCAGCACCTCCCGCCCACCCCTCCCGCCCCAGCCCCCACTCCTCGGAAGTAGTTTCGCTCCCCCTCCAGCCCCTGCCAGCCTGGATTCCGCAGTGTGCATCACCTCGCTCTGCAGGCCCTTGGGTGCTGGCTGCCTTTCCTCTAGATCAGTTACCATTTTTCTGCCTGCTTTCCATCTTTTCCTCTCTCATTTTCTGTGTCTTTGTGGATTTCTCTCTTTTATATTTTCACCCTTACTCTAGTGGATCTTCAGTGGGGGAATGAAGGCAACCAGTATGTTCAGTCATGCATGTTTATCCGGAAGTACCCACCTTCCGCTAGTCTGCATTTTCCCCGTACTGTCTCGGTTCTCCTCTTGATACCCGCGTCACTTGTATGGTGTCGGGCCTTTGCCCTGTGTTCATTCTAATGAGAAGATGCTGGCCTGCCTGCCGTACGATCAGGTGATTCCTTAGGAAGAGGTCAGAGGTTCTAGGCCTTTGTTCTGCACCAGCTTTCTCAGAAGCCCCACAGACTCTCTGAATTTGTGTCTTAACCTGTGCTTTCCTTCTCTATTAACCTATGCCTCCTAGGGCTTCTGCTAGAGTTCGATCTGCCACTTTTACGTTCCAATTCCTGTCTCTTCTGAGCAGGGTCAGTTCATCTTTGTCTTCGTTGTCTAGCCCACCTGTTGTCGCTGATACCCTGGGCACTCCTAGCACTCCCCAGCAAAGAGCTCATGCTGATGGCTGCCGAGAGGTTGATCCACCCACCAAGGATTTTTTCCTTAGAAAGAAAATAGGTGAACAAAAGACCTCCCCGTTTTCAGGGCCTTCTTTTTGATTGGCACTGTGAACATTATTGGCACTTACTATGATTATTGTTTTCATCATTATTATTTTTTGGTTGCTCTTCCCCCTTCCAATAGTGTTAATTTGGTTCCTGTCACCAGGTCGTCAACTTGCATGGGAATCTGAGGTTTTCTACAGAATGTTTGGCTAAGTGATAAGTGATGTGTTTGGTTTTACCCACACTTATTGAATGCAAAGCACTGCCTAACGACGAGGGAATACAGATATTCAAGACGTGGCCCATACCCCGAAACGTTCAGCTTTGGGACAAGAGCCTTTACAAGAGCAGTTCTGCTATGGAGATAGGTGCTGTAGGCGAAATGCAGACTGTGTAGTGGGGGTCTGTGGAATCAGCTATGATCCTAGCTGGGGGAATAGTAAAGCCTGAGAAGCTGAATCTGGTGGAGGAGGTCAGGATTCTGGGGATACAGGAGGGAGGGCCATCTCTAGAGGCAGACCTTGCAGGGGTACAGCAGCCACGAGTTACTCTGGTCACTTGTATGCCTTTCAGAGTCAATAAACATCATGTGCATCTGGGGATTTTTTTTTTGCGTACTGTTTGTCATTCCAAATGTTCTTTTCTATCTTCATGCAAATGCTGTTCTGTTGTTAAAATGTTGATGTTGTTTTCCTAGCCGCCGATTCCTATACATCGTCAATCTGGATGCCCCCTTCGAAGGTCACCGGAAGATCTCACGCCAGAGCAAGTGGGACATTGGAGCTGTGCAGTGGAATCCTCATGACAGCTTCGCGCATTATTTTGCAGCCTCGGTGAGCTCATGTAACGAGTACTGGAAAAGGCTTTTAAATGTGAGATCTGGGCTGGTAGGTCTGTGTTCTATGTAGAGAAGAGAATGCAATCCTCCTTTTTCAAATAGGAAAGACGTGTGCATGCTTCTTAAAGGAAGATGGAAGCAAATTACAGATTTAAGTTATATATAAAAAGAATCTGGGGACCCATCAGTATTTCTAAGGATTGAATCCAGATTTGGAAGGGGAAGCAGGTAGATACCTCCATGTCTGTTTATGATAAGAACCCATTTTTATTTCCGGAGTATAACTAGCCAGGGACTCAGAAAGACCTTCTAAGGAGGGACCTGGTGAGCTGGTCTGGGAGGGTATTGTTGTTGCTTTCAGAGTGATCAGAAGATTCCAGGCACCTTTCCACTCAAAGGAAGGGATCCTTTTCTTGACTAGGATTTGTTAGATTTGTTTAATCCTCTGAAATTTTATGTACCTATTTATATGTGAATTCTTCCAGGGAAAAGATGCATACAAATGATTAGATTTTCCAAGGGATTCCAGACTCAAAAAAGACCTGGGCTTAGATCATTTCTAGTATCCTTGGCCAGATTTTTTATCAGGATTTGTTCTCCTAGGACAATTAGAGATCTAAACCTCTGGCTCCTTTTGCACTGGGCAGGGAGGGCAGTATTTGAAGAAGTCCTCATCCTGCAGGGAATGTGACCATTCGCTGTGCCGTCTGGGTCTGTTCTTATCAGGAATGATGGTCTGTGAGAGGAAAGCATCTTACAAAAGAAAGAAGAGCAGTGTTGTCAGCTTTAGAAGGAACAAAAAGCGGCTCTTCCCTGTCGCTTCCAAAATAGAATCTGATTGTCTGCCTGTAACGAGGGACAGCGACTAGATTGGCACTGGTTCCTGGGACTATTGAAGGGTCAGACTGGATCTTTCTTCGTGGCGGGGTCTATCCTGGGCTTTGCAGGAAACCAGTAGCACCCCTGGCCCCTCCCCGACTAGATCTCAGTAGCATCCCCCTACCCCCATCTCGACAACCACAAATGTCTCTGGACATTGTCATATGTCCCCTGGGAAGCAAAATCTCCCGTGATTGGGAACCACAGGTTTAGGCTGAGCCCTTAGTACTTGACCCAAGTGGACTAACACTGCTTGTGTTTAGGAGGGGCGAGACAGAGCCTTGTTGATTTTTTTCAGGCAGTCATTTAAAGTGAACAGTTCAGTGTCCTTTACTAGATTCACTGTGTTATGTAATCACCACCTCTGTCTAATTCCCAAGCATTTCCACTGCTCCATAGGAAACCCCACTACGATTAAGCAGTTATTCCCTCCACCCACAGCCCCTGGTGACCTCTCTGTGTTCTTAGCTCCTCTGGACATTTTATATAAATGCAGTCAAACGATCCATGACCTTTTGTGTCTGGCTTCTTTGTCCATGTTGTAGCATGTATCAATACTTCTTTCCCTTTGTTATGGCTGAATACTGTTCCTTCCTATGGATACATCACATGTCGTCTGTTCATCCACCAGCGGACATTTGGTCTGGCAGGAGTAGTGCTGATAAGCACATGTGTGTGCGTGTACTTTTTTGAGTGCCCGTTTTCTCTTCTTTGGGGTATATCCCTAGGGGTGGTGGGAGGGCCACTTGGTAAGTCTGTGTTGACTTTTTGCAGAACCATCCATCTGTTACAGTGGCTGGATCGTTTTGCAGTCCCGTCAGCACTGCACAAGGATTCCAGTTTCTCCAGAGCCTCACCAAAATTTGTTATTTCCTGTTTTTGTTTTTGTAATTTAAAAATTCTAGTCCTCTTAGTAGGTGTCACACCAGTGGTACCTTACTGTGGTTTTAATTTGCATTTCCCTCATGACTAATGACGTTGAACATGTTTTTGTGTGTCGGTTGGTCATTTTCATATTATGTTTTGGAGATTTGTCTGTTCAGTTCCTTTGCCTGTTTTTGAATTGGGTTATTTGTCTTTCTTTGCTATTTAGTTGTAAGACTATAGATAGACCCTTATCAGTGATCGGATCTGCAGGTATATTCTCTAGTTCTGTAGACTATCTTTTTAATTCCTTTATAATGTTGTTTGTGACATTTCATTTTGATGAAAGTTCAATTTTACTCTTTTTTTTTCTTTCCTTCATTGGTCTTGGCTGGAAGGCAGTTACAGGAGAAAGTGCTTTGGAGTTAGGAAATCTGAGGTCAGGTCCCAGTTTTAATGCTCACTGTTTTTTCTTGAGCACCCACCTAACTTTTGGAGTCTTAGTTGTCTCATCTGTGACGTGGGTAATGACATCTAGTGTGCATGTGATAAGAAAAAACAGAGGGTAGGTTTCTCAAAGTTCCTGGTCCATAAACTGGCCCTAGTAGACCCTGGAAATGGCAGGGAATGTTATTATAAGATCAGGAAGGGCTTTCCTTTCACTCCTATTCCCACTGGAAGCATTCTGAATTCTAAGCTTTTGACAAGAACCTTACCTATTTAGAATTGGAAACTGGCATTTCTGGGTAAAAACCTCAGAGCTCTGCACAAGTGTCTCTGAGCTAAAATGAAAACCAGTCTTCAGAAATAATTAGATTACTAACAGTACTAATAGTCGTTAGTGTATTAGTAATCTTTATCCACTGTCAGTGTGCTTCTTGAACTCATGATATTTGGGGAGCATTTGCTGGCCTGTTGTTTTTTAAGTGAAATGTAGTTTGATGGACGGAGAAGGCGATGGCACCCCACTCCAGTACTCTTGCCTGGAAAATCCCATGGATGGAGGAGCCTGGTAGGCTGCAGTCCATGGGGTCGATAAGAGTCGGACTGAGCGACTTCACTTTCACTTTTCACTTTGATGCATTGGAGAAGGAAATGGCAACCCACTCCAGTGTTCTTGCCTGGAGAATCCCAGGGACGGGGGAGCCTGGTGGGCTGCTGTCTATGGGGTCGCACAGAGTCGGACACGACTGAAGCGACTTAGCAGCAGCTGCAGTTTGATGGAAGCTTTTTCTTTTCTTCCTTTTTCTTATTGTAGTGTGGTTCCTTCTGGCCCATTTGCCCTGTGTCTTTCTGCTTAACCTTAAAGAAGTTCATGTGTCAAGGACTCTTGTATAGTTTTGCCTTCCAGGACACCCTTTCGGTGGTGGTTCTGTTTTCTTTCTTAAGCAGGCGTTTTTTCAGAGTGCTATAGGTGGCCTCTGGGTGTTTGACGGCGGGAAGGATGAGCTGAGAATGCGGAGTGTGACAGCGACTGGGGAGATGGGCGTGTGACCTTCAGAGCCGGGGGGGGGGGGCGGGTGGTGGTTCCTCTGACAGTGGAGGAGGGCTCCGTGACCCATAGCTCTCGTGCTCAGGAGCGTATCTGTAGCTTCAGTCCAGCTGTGACGTTTAAGATGGCGTTTCCCTTGTTTCTTTCCAGAGCAACCAAAGGGTCGACCTTTACAAGTGGAAAGATGGCAGTGGGGAGGTTGGCACGACCTTACAAGGCCACACACGCGTCATCAGGTAGGCACTGCCCTCTGCTGCTCTGGGCCTCTGTCGTTTGGTCCCATCCCGGGGGAAATGAAGCCAAGACACCATCCCCCTCCAGGCTTGACCATCTGGGTTTGCGTTGACCCTGGGTGTCTGCTGTATCCTTAGCTGTCCTGAAGTAATGGCTTTCATGGCGAGGAACAGCTGGAATTTGGGAACCTGCATCCCTGTAGCTATTAACCCCGATCCCAGGAGATACCTAGACAGGACAGCCTGCTCCAGAGTGAAAGGTTAGCACTCCTTTGCTGCAGGAGATGCAGCTACGCCTGAGGAACTCCCCGGGGCTCACGGTCAGCGGTGCCAGGTGCACAGAGCCCTCTGGGCCCAGCCCTTAGCCCTGTGTCCAGCCACGTGGGCACCTCGTGGGGCTCCTGTCTCACAGTCCGTTACCCAGATGTGCAGTTTCTTCTTCCTGAGGGCCTTCTGGCTGACTTCTGGGATGTTCCTTGGGTCACTGTCTCTGGGTGGGGACATTTTGTTGCGGGAAGCAGCAGCAGGAAGTGGTGAAGGTGGCGTGGGAGGTGGTGGGGAAGGCCGGACCCCAGGCTGTGTTAACTCTGTATGTAGTAAGTGCCTTTCGAGGAGGGACAGTGTTGGTCGGGAGCGCCAGAGGCCTCTGGCCCTCCTCGGAAGCTATGTGGCAACATGGCACTCTGCCACTGCTTTGAAGATGTTGGGTTTACTCAGGGTACCTGTGGTTAAGTCTGACTTAAAAGGCAGTAAGTCAAAAATTCTATGTTTTTTCCCCCTTTGTTTTGTCTTACGTGCATGCACGTGTGTCTCTGTGCATTTGTGTGTGTGTGTGTTTTAAGTTGAAGTGCTCCGTTTCTTTTGGGGGAGCAGATGGTAACCAGGGAAGGACCTGAAAGTTCCCTTTGGAGCTCAGTTAAGTCGTCTTTCCCAAGGAACTTGGGAGATTCCCAGCCTAAATACCCAGATACCCAGCCTAGACCATGTTGAGGGGCCCCTGCAGGGTGACTTTTTGAAGCCACCAGAAATGAAATCTGGTTGTGCTCTGGAACTTCACTCAATGCTTTCTCATCATTGCTGTCTTCTTTCTTCCTTGTGTTTCCAGTGACTTGGACTGGGCAGTGTTTGAGCCTGATCTCCTGGTCACCAGTTCTGTGGACACCTACATCTACATTTGGGATATCAAGTAAGAACAGTGAAAGGGCATAACCGCCCAGCTGCTACGGGACCGTGGTTCCCCCTCGCTGCAGACCCTGAGACAGGCAGACCCTGCAGGAGCCTTGTTTAGGAGGGGACAGACCTACCAGTGCGGGGCGGGGGGCAGACAGGCTCAGGAAGGTGAGCGAGAGGGCGCGTCGTCCTCCTGGGGACCGCGGCGAGCCAGTGGAACTTAGTCCTGTGGGGGACGCTGGGCGCAGGTGCCCCACTCCCTCCCCAGAGGTGACCCACCTGGGGCCCAGGAAGCGGGCTGCCGTCTGCTGTCGGTCCCTGGGTGAAGGCTGTCCACAGGGGCCTGGTTCCCTGGCAGTTCAGGCCCATCACAGAGGTTTGCAAAACGGGCTCCAGCAGCCCGGGAAAGTCCTGTTGAAAGAACCCCAGGTTCTGGCAACGGGAACGCAGGTGACAGTGGGGGCATTTCGCTGGGCACACACGTGGGTCTGCAGCGGGCGGTGCCCCCAGACAGCTGCCCAGCTCTTGGTGCCGCTCCACCGCCCCTGGAAAGGGGGCCGAGAGCCAGCGTGTAGGCCGGCTCCCCATGGAGCTAAGCGTGGAGGAGCGCCCAGCCTCGGAGTCTGCGCATCCTGAGTTCTTAGTACACGGCTGTTCCCCCTTCTCTTTGAAGAGCAGGTTCCCTTCCCCGTAACCCCTAGCTAGGGGCTGCGTGGCCTGGGGGGTTCCCAGGACAGGACACCCTCTCCCCCACTGCTGTCCCAATTGACAGTGATTTTGTGACACTTTACACTGAAAGGTGAACTGTAGGCAGAGGACAGGCCAGGTGTTGAGGTTTGCTGGAGCAGACGGGCCAGCGGAGGGATTCTCAGGGGCAGAGGTGCGCACAGGTGACTGCACCAGTGTCCCGTGCACGTCCGCACCTCCGAGGTGACGGGTCTAAAGGCAGCGCCAGAGGAGGGAGAAGGAGCAGAAAATCCAGGGGAAGTGGACCAAGAGCGGCTCTTAGCAAACAAGCAGTCCCCCGGGAGCTCTGGGGCAAGGATCCCTCATTTATATGAAACAGTCATTTTCATAATTTAAAGATGGAAAGACACTGAACCAATTTGCCTTCTCAATAAGCCAGGGCTGCAGCTTTGCCTTGTCTGGTCCTCCCAGCCCTATGCAGCTGCCCACTGACCATTTGCAGTGAACCATTGACCATTTGAGTCTCCCACTGTATCCAGAAATAGTTTTGTTTTTTTTTTTAAACTGTAGTAAAAAAAACCCACAAGATGAAATTTGCTATCTTAATCGTTTTTAACTGTGCAGATCGGTTGTGTCAAGTATATTCACATTGCTCTGCAGTGAAGCTCCAGATCTTTTTCATCCTGCAAAACTGAAACTCTGTACCCATTAAACAGCCCCCCGGTTCCTACTCCTTTCAGCCCCCGGCAGCTACCACTGTACTTGCTGTGAATTTGACTATTCCAGGTACTATGTGTAAGTGGAATCCATCCTTTTGTGACTGACTTATTTCACTTACTGTAATGTCCTCAAGGTGCAGCCGTGTGGTAGCATGTGACAGGATTTTCTTCCTTGATTTTTTCTTCATCCCTTCGGTGTAGTATGTGGGATCTTAGTTCCCTGACCAGGGATCGAACCCACGCCCCCTGCATTGGAAGGCAGAGTCTCAACCACTGGACCATTGGAGAAGCCCCCCTTCCCTTCCTTTTTAAGGCCTGGTGACAATCCGTTGTCTGTATAGACCATAGTTGGTTTATGTGTTCAGCAGCGGACACTTGAGTGGCTTCCACCTCTGGGCTGTTGGGAACATCCAGAGTAGTTTTTCACGCCATCCTGGCTGTGCTGTTGGAAGGTTCTTACACAATTGCGTCTCTACAACTGTCCCCTTGTTCCTTAGGAGAAGTGACGCAGGAAGGGGCCTTTTGGCTCCCTGCATGTTCACTTCAGTCACTTAGGCTGCACTATTGAATACTATAATTTGTTCTCTGTGGAGACAGAGATTTGAAGTTCAGGTTCTGCCTCAATTGAAGAGGTTGAGAAAGTTCATCTCCCTGGAGAGAGACAGGATTTTCTTTACACCACTTATTAAGGTGCTCACATTCCCAGTGAAGCCCCAGCACGCCTTGAAAGGAAAGTGAAGAAAGGCAAGCAAAAGGAGAGAGGCCCCAGGCGGGTGGTGGCGGTGGACAGGCGTTTGACTTCTGACTCTCGAATTTCAGAGACACGCGGAAGCCCACTGTCGCGCTGTCTGCTGTAGGTGAGTGACTGCCCACCCCCCTCCCCAGCGGCCTTCACTCCCCCCTCCCACCGCCCTGCTTGCACCGGCCGGGCTCCCTCCCACCTGTGCCCTGCCTCTGTGCAAGCTGCGTGGACCTTGACCCTGCTGCTCTCAGAAGCTAGAGTCTGGACTGTAGAAGTGGTCAGGAACTTATGTCAGAGTTCAAGGGCAGGTGCCATGTTGCTTTTCAGACTTTTTATTGTGGAAACTTTCAAAACTGTGAAACAAGGAGAGAATGAATTGCCTCGTGTTCGTCATCCAGCTTGAATGACTGTCAATGCACAGACAGTCGTCTGTCATCTTTCACCTCCACCCCATGCCCTTTGGGATTATTTTTGAAGCAAATCCCAGGTGTCATATCATTTCATCAACAAATATTTCAGTAAGTGTTTTTTACAAGAGGGGACCCCTTTAAAAAAACACATAACCGCAGTACCATTAGCATACCTAAAAATATTAACAGTAGTTCTTTAATATCCTCAAATATTTAAGCATATGCAAATTTTCTCAGTAGTTTCAGTAGATGTTGTCTGGTTTTTTTGTTCTCCTTTTACAAAATTTTTGAATCAGAATCCAAATAAAGCTGGTGTTGATAAAGTGGTTGATATATTTCTCATCTCTTTCAGTTGGTAGGTTTCCTCTCCTTTCCCCTTTTTTGGTTGTTTTTCCTTTCCTGCAGCTTCTTTATTGAGGAAAACAGGTATTTTGTCCTGTGGTTTCCGCACAGTCTACGTTATGCTGATTGTGTCCCGACGGGATCATTTAATACGGACACATGGAAACTTTGAAGTTGCCTTCTCATCTGCCTGTTTCCATCACCCTTTTGGAGTTGACTGCTCTTGCATTTCTCCACTGGGCTTGTTACAGAAGATTCTCACCACTTCCTGAGGGTTGAACTTGGGCATAGAAATGTTTTACCTTCCCCCCTATGATGAAGCCCAGTTATCAGGATTCTATTTTGACATCCTTGATCAAAACAGATCATATTATCTGTCTCTTAAATCCTCCTTATTTTGAATCTTCTTGGGTCATTTCAATTTACATTTGATGTTTGCTCCAAAATGATTGCATGATTCTTTTTTTTCCCCCTGCATCCCCCCACCTCATCGTTTGAAGGCATTAAACATCACAAATGGATTAAGCAGTTGGTTGGTTTGCTCTGTGAGGTTAGGGACCACATTGTTCAGGGCTGCAGACCAGGGTCAACCTCAGTGCCTGCTCTGAGGAGATGCTCTGTGAAGGTTTGTTCCATAGATGTAGGACTCAAGCGCCTGTGCCTCTGTGCTTAACAGTTTAATTGATCTGGCCCCTGCCCCCATGCACATACTTCTGATCTCAGGCGTATAACGACCCACAGATGTGGTCGCAGAGGACATCCGGCTGAAAGAAAGTACCAGGGGTCTTCGTTAGTTCTCCTGACAGGTTTCTAACTTAATTGGATTGTAGAGGACCTCTAAAAAGGAAGATTATTCTAATTGCTTTCTTTTCTAAGTGCTTCTTAAGAAGCAGAGGTAGGAGATGTTTTTCTTTTTTGTACCTCAGTGAGGCTTCTCAGTGGTGGCAGAGCTGCCCTGGGGGGATAGAAGTGAACGCGAAGCTTGTGGACCTTGACATAAAGCCGCTCTGGCTAACATTCCCTGAGAGGTGGAGGCAGAGGCTGCTATTCCCCAGAGTCTGTGGTCCCCATCTCTCTGTGAGTAAATTGTTTCCACCGTGGGGCAGGAAGTCAGTAAGGCATGACTGTGTGTCCTCCAGAGCCTTCTCGGATTCTGAGAACTCTGGGGTCTTCATTTCATCTTGATGTCATGATCCTACAGGTTGAATTAGGAGGTTCCCAGAATCCTTTGGGAGGCTTCATGTTCTGATAGACCACCTACTGGGAAGGGTATATTTTCTTGAAACTGGTTTTTATTTTTTTTTTCTTCTTTTAAAAAATTTTTCTTACTTTCTTTTCTTCCAGTTTTATTGAGATATAGTTGACACACAGCAGTGTATAAATTTAAGGTGTCCAGCATAATGATTTGACTTACCAAATAATGATCACAATAAATTTAATGAACATTCATTGTCTCATATAGGCACAACATTAAAGGAATAGAAAAAAAAATTTTTTTCCTTGTGTCTTCAAACTCTTCGGTAACTCTGTCACACAGAAATGGAGCAGTCTTTTCTTACACTTCCTCCTCTAGCTTTCTTGCAAAGAAACTGGGTCTCCTGAGTAATATACCACCTTCCTCCAACTTCAGGGGTGTCCACCATTCATTCTTAGGTGACTTAAGGTGCCCTGTGTCTCAGGGAAAAAACACAACAAACAAAGAAGCAAGCCAACAGATATTCTCACCAAAGCCAAGCAAGGCTTAAGTCTGGGCCTTACTCTGTTTCCTGTTGGGTACCAAGCCCTTGCTTTCTCTCTCATCCTTTCCAGGTTCTTGGGTCAGGTTGCCCTCTAAAGCCCTGGATCCACTGTGGTGTCCCCAAGTAATAAACACCCACCCGAAGAGAGAGGGTGTCAAAGCAGAAATGTCATGTGTTGTCTGAGCAACAACAAGAAGAGGTGGAAAGAGAATCATCATGTTGTTCTGGTTTAACGTAATTAATGTGATTATTTTAAGAGTCAGCTAGAAGTGCTGCCATGTCCCAGTTTTCCACCTGTCTCAGCCCCTTCTGGCATCTTCCAGTACCAGTATGCCCCCTCACTTAAGTAGCTCTTTTGTCATTATTGTTCCCTCTGTGTATTGGCAGAGGACAGAGTTCCTGTCCCCACGCAGGGCCACGTGTAATTGCCGATGGGGAGACAGGAGAAGGGGTGGGGAGCACGTAACTTTCTGAGGGCAGAATTGGGTAACGGTGGGGCTCAGTCTTCAGCTGAGCTTCAGCTGCAGGCTGTGTTTTTCCAGGACTGCCCCTCCTCCCAAAACAAAAACAGAGTGGGAAGGTGCAGGCTTTGATCTGAGGCTCTTGTGATCGCAAGCTTGGCGTTGGAGAAGATGAAGGGTGGGTTGTGCAATGAGTCAGTTACCATCCAGCAGAGCTCGGCTGAACTGCTTAAGCAGCTCCATTTCCTGGGCTTCCCTGGTGGCTCAGTGGTAAAGAATCTGCCTGCCGACCCAGGAGACACAGGTTTGATCCCTGGTCTGGGAAGATCCTGTATGTCATGGAGCAACTAAGCCTTTGCACTGCAACTATTGAGCCCGTGCTCTAGGGCCCAGGAGCCACAACTTCTGAGCCCCTGTGCTACAGCTACTGGAGCCTGGGCGTCCCAGCGCCTGTGCTCTGCGGTAAGAGAAGCCACTGCCGTGAGAAGCCCACGCAGCAGCGGAGGCCCAAGCTTGTGCTAAGTCGCTTCAGTTGTGTCTGACTCTCTTCGACCCTATGGACCATAACCCTCCAGGCTCTTCTGTCCATGGGATTCTCCAGGCAAGAAAATTGGAATGGGTTGCCGTTTCCTCCTCCAGGGGATCTTCCTGACCCAGGAATTGAACCCACGACTCTTAGGTCTCCTGCATTGGGAGGTGGGTTCTTTACCACTAGCGACACCTGGGAAGCCCCAGCATAGCCAAAAATAAAAATAAATACAATTTAAAAATGAATATATAAAAGTAAGTGGAAAAAAAGGAACTACAGTTCCCTATTGATTCTACTCAGAGGTAACCTGAAGGTTTTTTTTTTTCCCTCATGAGATTATTTCCTCAATTAGGTATCTCTCATCCTGTTCCCATGTGTTAATTCATTTATTTTTTTGGCTTCATTTTCTCTCTCATTGTGGAGCTGATGCAGTCATAGAAGCTTGAAGAGTTCTGTTCTTATTCATCTGGAACTCATTATCCAGCTCCCCTGTATAAGCTCCACTCTGTTCCGAAGGCGTTGAGGGCAACAGCTTTCTTCCCCTGATTTTGCTTTGCAGCGGGTGCCTCACAGGTCAAATGGAATAAGAAAAACGCTAATTGCCTTGCCACCAGTCACGACGGGGATGTACGGATATGGGACAAGCGGGTAAGTGATCTCTTTCTCCTCCAGGAGGGTATCAAGAGGATGTTGTGAGCAGCAGGACTTGTCTTGAGAGTCCAGGGTACCTTGGGCAGCATAGTTAATTGCCATGTTAAGATCCCAGTACCAAATGACATTTGCTTCCCGACCAAATTGGTGTTGAAGAACATTATGATCACAGGGTAAGAAAATGAACTTGGCCTGACCCGAGCTACAGTCCCATTCTGCTACTTCCTGATTATATCAGGTGAACCACAAACTTTTCCAAGCCTCAGTTTCCTTATCTTCGGAATAAAGGTGGTAATAGTGGGTGTATCACTGAGGAGGTCAAGCCTGGGGAACCAGACACCATTCTAGAATGGTCATTGGGCTTTTATCCCCGCCCCAGATTGCAGAGGGAAAATCCATTGTTTTAGAACATACACCATCCAGAATCTGAACCACTGGGGCGGGCACTCAGTATGCTCAGATCTTCCCTTAGAAGTCTAGCTGTTGGGACTTCCCTGGCAGTCCAGTGGTTAAGACTCTGCACTTCCACTGCAGGGGACACAGGTTCAATCTCTGGTCAGGGAACTAAGATCCCACATGCTACAGTGGTGTGGCCAAAAATTAAAAAAGAAGTCTAGCTGTCCTGTCAGTCTAAAAGGAGAGCCTGCAGGTTGTATAATCTCCCTGCAGCAGCCCACAGTCCTGAGAGGCATGAAGGAGGTGAAGGGCCTGGGCATCTGCTGTCATGGCAAGCCTGTCATGCTGGCATCAGGGAGAAGGCCTCTTGCCTGCGTAACTCCCATGGGTGGGGTTAGAATGCAGAAGGCAGTCGACTTACACACGATCTGGGATGTAGATTCAGCTTCCTGCTCTGTGAAACGGGAGGCTAGAGCTCCAGCCTTTGTGGGGAGGACCGACTGTCAGTTTTCCCGAAACTTGTTCTGTGGCTGTCCCAGCTGGGATGCTGAGCATACAGTCTCAGTGTTGCTTTTTGCTGCCCTGCTCCCTTCCCCTGCCAGCAGGGAATAAAGTCAGATCGTGGGAGAGGAGAGGGGAGTGAAGCAGAGATGGGGAGGCTGCGGGGTTGGGTGCTAGGACTTGCTGGGGAGGTGGTGTGCTGGTCAAAGCCCTCGCCTTGGGTGGCTCTTCAGTGATTTTATAAGGAGAAGGATAGTGCATCTTCTTTATGTTACTTTTATATCTGTCTCTTTACTTCAGTCTGGTAATAGCCATGCTTTGTCCCTCTTTATTTCTTCAATTAGCAATTAGTTTTATTCATGTTTGTCGCTGGTATAACATTTAAGGGCTTCCCCGGTGGCTCAGTGGTAAAGAATCTGCCTGTAATGCTGGAGATGCAGGTTCAATCCCTGGGTCAGGAAGATCCCCTGGAGGAGGAAATGGCAACCCACTCCAGTATTTTTGCCTGGGAAATCCCCTGGACAGAGGAGCCTGGCTACAGTCCATGGGATTGCAAAGAGTCAGATACGACTTAGCGACTGAACAACAAAAGTAATATTTGAATATAAAAAATGGTTTAAATGTTTGATTAATTTGTAGTACATGCATATTTATTTGCCTTAGACTGTTTACAGAACCATAGGCAAAATAAACAATGTGGTATTTAGCCATGAATCTGCTGCTGCTGCTGCTAAGTTGCTTCAGTCGTGTCCGACTCTGTGCGACCCCATAGACGGCAGCCCACCAGGCTCCCCGCTCCCTGGGATTCTCCAGGCAAGAACACTGGAGTGGGTTGCCATTTCCTTCTCCAATGCAGTAAAGTGAAAAGTGAAAGCGAAGTCGCTCAGTCGTGTCCGACTCTTAGCGACCCCATGGACCGCAGCTCACCAGGCTCCTCCGTCCATGGGATTTTCCAGGCAAGAGTACTGGAGTGGGGTCCCACTGCCTTCTCCGGCCATGAATTTAGGACTGGTTTTCCAAAACAGTGGCTATGTTCCTTATCTTGTAAAAATACACTGCTGAGCTGTTCCTTTATAGGCTTCTCTGTGGTCTACTCATAACCCTGGCTTCCCTCAGCAAGTCTGTTATCTATTTTGTTTTAAGAGATTTAGCTTTTTTTTTTTTTGGTCTATTAATACTCAGGATTTCTGTTCATATGGATTGTAAAACTTGTTCATTGTAATTTCACTTCTCTGGCACTTTTCTAGTATCAAAGCAGGACTGTTGGCAGCAAGCATCACAGGCTTTAAAAAGTGCAGTATCAGTGGTGATGTTGGATTTTCACTCAGACTCATGAATGCTTAGTAACATTGCTCTTTCTTAGTGTTTGTTATGCGCAGGCATTGTTCTAAGAACTTTATGTGTATTGATTCTTTACTCTTTATAAATAGCCTTTAAAGTGGTTACAGTTATTACCCCCATTCTGCAGCTGAGTAAACTGAGGCACAGTTTGTTACCAAGATTTAAACTCAGGGAGGCTGGTTCTGGAGATTGTACTCTTAACCTTATAGACTATTGCTGATGACAGAAAGTAATACAAAAGAGCACATAAAAATCATTTGTAGTCCTATTGCCTAGAGTCACATGCTAACGTTTTGGTATTTTCTTTTCTTATGCTTTTTTAAAAACATGGTTTATCATATCTTACACATAGTTGTGCATACTTTTTTCATTTAACATTAAAATAAATTCATTTCCTCTGTTATAATAAGCTTTTTCTAACTATAACTTTAGTGGCTGCCTGATATTGTATCAGATAGCTGTACAATAATTGATTCTAATGTTTAATTAATTCCCCCCTTATCATTCATTATGTTCCTGGTTTCCTAGGTGTTCCACATAGCACCAAGCTGAACATCTTTTGTACCTAAAACTTTTTGTGAATTTAGAATAGTCCCTTAAAGGAAAATATTTAAGCAACTTGATGAAAATTGTCAAATTTTTTTTCCCTAGAAAAGATTATATACTATTTCATATGCATACCAGCAGTGACAAATACTGCCTCACCACGTTGAATATCATTTCCAAGTATCTCCTAATTTGATTGCTTAAAAAAAACTCATAATGTTTTAATGTATATTTCTGAAGTTTCCTTCTGAATTTGTTTTATATGTACTTGGTAATCATGTATTGTTTTCTTTTGTGATGTGTACTCATTCTCTTTGGGAGTCTTAGGGCTTGATCACTTTAAGCTTGGTGGTTTTCAGATAGAGTTTATTCTCTATGACAAGCTAGTGGTTACCACTGGGAGAGGGAAGGAGGGGAGGGGCAATTTAGGGGCAGGAATTAAGAGATACAAACTGTTATGTATAAGATAAGCTATTACAACATGGGAAATATAGTCAATATTTTATAATAGCTGAAAATGGACGATAATCTTTAAAAACTGTGCATCACTATATTGTATACCTGTAACTTGCATAATATTGTACATCAACTATACTTCAATTAAAAAAAGTTTGATGGTTTTACCCCAGGATTGGGGTGGGTCTGTTTGGATGTCACAGTTCCGCTCTGTGGGTGATTGTGAGAAGGGGAGCCGGAATCACAGACTGCGGTCCCAGAGGGGAGACGCACCCACTGCCCTCTTTAAGGCCGTGCCTGGGCCGGGAGCAGAAGATTAGACTCACAGGCTGGTGTTCTGAGCATGCGTGAGGGAGAGCTGGCGAAGTCTTGTTTTGTTTGTTTTAGACAAAACAAAATGGAGTTTCTTAAGAACAGAGACTGCCTCTGAGAATTGTTTTTTTTTTGGCTATGCTGTGCTGCATGTGGGATCTTAGTTCCCTGACCAGGGTTTGAACCCCTCCTCCCGTGGAGGCGTGTAGCCCTAACCCCTGGACCAGCAGGGAGCTCCTCTGGGGGTATCTTTGTATCCCCACCCAGCAGACTGGGGTAGGCTGTGTCCAGCTCAGGTGGATGCGCTGAGCTCTTTGTAAAGTGCCAACTCTGGCTGATGGTCCTGTTGCAGAAACCCAGCACAGCAGTGGAGTATCTCGCGGCCCACCTCTCTAAGATCCACGGCCTGGACTGGCACCCGGACAGCGAGCATATCCTTGCTACCTCCAGTCAAGACAACTCCGTCAAGGTGAGCGGCGCCCCTGGGGCAGGGTGGGGAGCGTGTGTGGGGGACATCAGGGGTCTGCGAGCATTTCCTTCAGAAGGAAAGCTGCTGCCGGTTAGCTTGGGGTGTATTTCAGGGGCGCGTGTGCTTCTTAGGGAGCTGGGCGGGTCCACTGGTGATGTGGACCAGTGGAGTGATGTAGCAGCACGTGTCTGACTTGGCGCCTGTGTTTGTTTGGAGGTCTTCTTTCTGTTTGTGAAAGGAAGTCAGAGACAAAAACATTTAGAGAGGACTAGAAGTTTACTCTCCAAGATGTGGCCAGGAAGTCCCATTTCTGAAGGACTGGCTTATCAAAATAATACAACAGATACCCAAGTAAAGGAGAAAAACCCACACAGTCATTAAAGTTAACAAGTTGACCATTAGTCTGGGTGGAAAAACAGCAGTTTTCACACATGATTATCATATCTGCAAAAGTTAGGATGTTTTTGGTCATCCGTATTGCACAAGTCAGGGACGGAGTTATTTTATTAGAGATTCTCTAACTCAGGGGTCCCCAGCCTCTGGGATCTAATGCCTGATGATTTGAGGCGGAGCTGATAATAAAGTGCACAACAAATGTAATGCACTTGAATCATTCCAAAACCGGACTGCTACTCTAACTTGCAGGAAATGCTCAAGGATTTACATATGTCAATAAGCCTATTATTCTCGGTTTCTCTCAGAGTGCAGTGTTTCTTATTTGTTCTCTGGCTTTGGAATGTGATCTGCACCTTTGTTCAAAAGGATGCAGGGCATGGAGTTTCTCCTTGTGGTCTGCCTGGAAGGACAAAGATTTGACTGCAGATGTTTGCTTAGCAATTTTGTGATTCGCTTCACCAATGTAATTCTTCACTTTATTTACACAGGCATGTACAGCTTTTTGGTATGGTTAGCAAAGCTAGAATCATACACTCAGCCTTAAAAGTTAACTTCTGTCTGGAGGTTTGTAAATCCTTTGGACTTGTAATTTATATTTATGTGCCCAGAGTAGTTTTTCTCTTTGTTTGTTTTGGGCTTAAGTTTTTGTCCCCATAACCTGATCAGCTTGTTTCCCAAGTTCAGGAACCAGAAACCATCTGATTCAACTCCTCCTCTTTCTTTGAGGTCTCCAAATTTGTCAGTATTCACTGACAGCTTTATTACCCTTGAGGCTGGGATGCCATAGGTAATAAAGCAGATAACAGGCCACTTTCCACATGTGAAACACAGTCCTTGTTCTTTACTAGTGGGCTTGTTGTTCAGTCACTCAGTTGTGTCCAACTGACTCTTTGCGATCCATGGACTACAGCACGCCAGGCTTCCCTGTCCTTCACTATCTCCTGGAGTTTGCTCAAACTCATGTCCATTGAGTCAGTGATGGTATCCAACCATCTCATCCTCTGTCACCCCCTTCTCCTCCTGCCCTCAATCTCATCCCAGCATCAGGGTCTTTACCAATTAGTTGGCTCTTTGCATCAGATGGCCAAAGTATTGGAGCTTCAGCTTCAGCATCGGTCCTTCCAGTGAATATTCAGGGTTGATTTCTTTTAGGATGGACTGGTTGGATCTCCGTACAGTGCAAGGGACTCTCAAGAGTCTTCTCCAGCACCACAATTCGAAAGCATCAATTTTTTGGTGCTCAGCTTTCTTTACAGTCCAACTCTCACATCAACACATAACTACTGGAAAAACCATAGCTTTGATTATAGAGACTTTTGTGATGTTTCTGCTTTTTAATACACTGTCTAGGTTTGTCGTAGCTTTCCTTCCAAGGAGCAAGCGTCTTTTGATTTCATGACTGCAGTCACTGTCTGCAGTGATTTCGGAGCTCAGGGAAATAAAACCTGTCACTTTCAACTTTTCCCCCTTCTATTTGCCTTTAGCTTATGAATTAAATGAGATTTTTGGCATAGTTATTTGATTTTTTCCATATATCCTGGTAGAAAGACAGTTTTTACTGAATGTGTATAAATAACATAATTATAAAAATGTGAAGCAATTTAGAAGTGCTTGTAATAATCAACCACTGTTTTTAGTATTTTGTTGTTAAGGCTGAATGCATGCCATTTTTTCCCTACATAATCATTTACTTTGTTTACCTGACAGTTTATTAGTTTCTAATTTATATGAATTTTTATTCTATTTTTTGTTGTTGTGCATTCTAAGGAGACTACTGGAACAAGATACCATTGAATGAGTTTTACTTCACTCTGTAGATTGTAAACAGTAAAACTGTTGAATTGAGGGTTAGAGCTAGGTCAAAAAGGGAAAAAGGGGGTTGGAGAGGATGGGATTAGAAAGAAATGGTAGGAGGTAATTCTTGTTTCTTCTGACAACCCTTTTTGCCAAAATTAAGTTCCATATTCAAAATAATATTGTTGAGATGTCATTTCTATCTAAACTGTTCTTGGCTTCTCACATGGCCACGGGGGAGCTACACTTGCTCCCTCAACCCATAAGCAGTCAGCGGCCACTGCACTTCAGCTCCTGTTAGTCCAGTGTCGTGGTAGTCGCTCAGCTGTGTCCACCCCTCTGCGACCCCGTAGATGGCAGCCCACCAGGCTCCTCCGTCCATGGGATTCTCCAGGCAGGAGACTGGAGTGGGTTGCCATTTCTTTCTCCAGGGGATCTTCCCAACCCAGGGATTGAATCTGGGTCTTCTGCATTGCAGGCAGAATCTTTACCGTCTGAACCACCAGGGAAGCCCATTAGTATTGGGTTGGCCTAAAAGTTTGCTCAGGTTTTTCCATAAGATGTCATAGAAAAACTTGAATAAACTTTTTTTTGCCAACCCAATAGTTAAATTCCTGTAAGTGGTATACAGTGATGCAGGATGAAAAAGTGGTCGCTTTTACCTTCTGACTGGGAAGGGGCTTTAATAGGCAGACTGGCAGTGATCTGCCTCGAGGACTGATCCTCAGGAAGTCTGTGTTTCACTTGTAATGTTTCTAAGTGTGAAAGGGGTGTTTTCTTTGCATTTCTGTCACAGGAGCATGGCCCTGGGGGCTGACTCAGATGCCCTGCTGAATCTGTCTAAGAGGACAGAAAGCAAGGAGTTCAAAGGCTATGCTTCTTCAATAGTTGAGGTTTGTTTTTGTTTTTTTTAATGGCATTTATTTCACAAATTATCCTGCTTCTTTCTTCCAGTTCTGGGATTACCGCCAGCCTCGGAAATACCTCAACATTCTTCCTTGCCAGGTGCCTGTCTGGAAGGCCAGATACACTGTGAGTGAGCTGCCCTTCCTCTTGCTTGGAAATATTATCTCGGTGTTCTGCACGCGAGGGGCCAGCCACATTTTCTCTTATTTTCTTTGTAAGGTGGTTTTTTCCTTCTGTCTTGGTTTAGGGGTGGGACACAGGTGGTAATGACGGCATAAAAGCTGTTATCTGTTTAAAACTTTGCCTTGGAACGTTGGGTGAGACTCTGTACTAGCGGCGATGGACTAGCTGGGCTGGGTGCTGGGCAGAGTACAGGTGGTCAGTAAGGACGAAGAGGAGGGTGAGCTGGAGGGCTGAGAGGCTGGAGGTCAGTGAATTGTGCTGGAAGGAACTCTGGCTTTGGATCCAGAAGATCTGGGTTTAGGGCCCAGCAATCCCATTTCATTTTTTTCCAGCTGTATTGCGATATAATTGATATATCACATGATGTAAGTTCAAGTTATGCAACATGTTGACATTTACATTTGTGTATTGCCAGTTATCACTATAATACCACTATATATAATATACTGCAATATAGCATTTATACTCCTATAAATGCTGTGCCATTATAACGTTTATTAACACTTCCGTCACTTAACATAGTTACCCTTTCTTTTCTGTGATAAGAACATTTAAGATCATACTCTCTTGCACCTCTCAAGTATACCATGTGGTATTACTGACCATAATCATCACGCTGTACATTAGATCCCCAGAACTCATTCATCTTACAGCCAGAAGTTTGTACCCTTTGACTAGCATCTCCCCGTTTCTTCCACTTCCCAGCCCCTGGTAACCACCATTCTACTCTCCTTCTGAGTTCTGCTTTTTAGATTCTGCACATAAATAATACCATGTAGTATCTGTCCTTCTTTTTCTGACTCATTTAACTTAGCATAATGCTCTCAAGGTCTACCCGTGCTGTGACAAATGGCAGGATTTCCTTCTTTCTCACAGCTGAATAATATTCCATTGTGTACGTTCTGTGTTTTTATCCGTTGATGGACAATAGGTTGTTTCTATATCTTGGCTTTTGTGAATAATGCTATAATGAGCCGTTTAATATTTGTGTGGCCTTGGACAAGCCACTTGATTTTTTTTGAGTAATAACTTCCTCCTGTGTCAAATATGAGTAGTTTTTAATATTCCTTGCTCTTTTTTTTAAATTGTGATAAATTTCACTATTCTTTAGTGTCCAGTTCGGTGGCATTTACTACCAGTACAGTATGCTCTCTCTTTGAAAAAAAGTCAAGTATGAAAAACTATAAACCATAAAATGGTGCAAATATAGTGGGTAGGCTCTTATCAAACTTCCATCTTTTTTGCCACACTGATTGCTGCTGATCAGAGATGATATATTTCCTTCAGTGTCAACTTGAAAGGGAGCCCAGGGGTGAGTAAAGGTTCCTTTATACATCAGGCTGTTCCCTGGGGCGTCGTGGAGTGCAGAAGGTAATTGGGATATTAACTGGCCTTCACATCTGGGAGCACTTGGGAAGAAGTCAGACATTGTTCTTGTGAATTGAAATACTCCTCTGGATTAATACGTTTGCTGTAAAAAATAAACAGAAAAGTTCAGAGTGCTGCCAGGAGAGCAGGCGAAGGTAAATATGCTCTTAGGTGGCTGTGGTTTATTCCTTAAAGAACAGAGTCTGCATATCAACTAAATGGGCCTCTTAGCTACTGCACAGATTGGGTGTTGATAAGTGGGATGTGTTAGTCCTGAAATTGAAAGGTTTTCCTTTGAAATGGGTTTCCCTGGTGGCTCTGATGGCAAAGAATCCATCTGCAATGCAGGAGACCAGGGTTTGATTCCTGGGTCGGGAAGATCCCCTGGAGAAGGGAAGGGCAACCCACTCCAGTATTCTTGCCTGGAGAATCCCATGGACAGAGGAGCCTGGTGGGCTACAGTCCATGGGGCTACAAAGAGCTGGACACGACCGAGCCATGGACACTCAATTCTTTTGAAAAGCTGTGGTCTCGGGGCCCATGGGAAGGTACTGCTTCATGTGGACGGAGTGCTTCTGGTGCATTTCCACAAGGCAGGGCTGTTCGCTGTCCCGAGTCACCTGCAGTGTGCCTTGTACCCTCATTCCAGGAAAGCACTCAGTAACTCTCAGGGGGTCTTGAGAGAGGAGCTACGGTATGAAACTGTGTTCCAGGGTGCAACCTCCAGAGCCATTTGCTTATTTTACATTAAAAAACATTCTTCTCCAATTATTTGGCTTAACTTTATCTTTTACTTGCTGGGGTCCTTTCCTTCAGTAAAGAAAGAAAAGAGAAGAAAAGCAAATGAAAAGTAGACATTAACTTAATGGTACTTGGAAAAATGTTCCGCAGGTGGGTTGGGGCCTGCCATCATCTAATTTGTTTAAGTTAGGCGAGAACTCCAAGCTGGGTAACTCAAGACTCAGCAGATCCCCCCTGGAATGATGCCTGCTCTTCCCTTTCTCGCCGCAGCCTTTCAGCAACGGGTTGGTGACGGTGATGGTTCCCCAGCTGCGCAGGGAGAACAGCCTGCTCTTGTGGAATGTCTTTGACTTGAACACCCCAGTCCATACCTTCGTGGGCCACGATGACGTGGTGCTGGAGTTCCAGTGGAGGAAACAGAAGGAAGGTGGGTGGGAGACCGCTGGCCATTTTCCTCCAGCTCCTTAAGGGTGGGCTGCATGATCGAAGGGGAGGATGTGGAAACAGGGCCGGCTTCGGAGCAGGAGTCAGGGTTCCCCTGCCTCTAATCGTAGATGGGTGATAGCATGTGTGGCTGTGATTCTACTCCAGGCCGATCTTCTCTTGTGTTCTGTGCAGTCTCTCTCCTGCCTGGAAGCGGCTTCTAAGAGGTTGGTAGCTTTGCTGTTGGGTCGCTTCCAGAGCTGAAAAACTCCGGGGTCACCACACTCTGAAAACCCTGGCTCTTGCACCTTCCCCCTGAGTTGATGAGGGAGATGCAAAGTCATCATCAGTGCCGCCCACCACATATTCCCAGTTCTCGTCACCAACGCAGAGGGCTGTTTCACCTCCCATCCCCTTGAAGACAGGTTTGGCCACGTAACCCGCTTGGCTCCTGAAACATAGACAGAAGTGATGCAATCTCTTCTGGGTAGAAGCGGTAACGGCCAGCGAGCAGTTACTCTCTTCTGCCTCTGCCGAGGCACTTGGTGACTTTAGCTGCAGCCTCCCTTGTCCTGAGATCTTACTGCCACGCTCTCTAAATGTTCTCAAGACCACAAGTAAATTCCGTGGCCTTTCTGTGTCACAGAAGGAAAGCTCCAGGCAGTGGAGTGGTGTGACTTGTCCAGAGTCCAGGAGAGGTCTTTAGTGGCCCTGGGATTAGACCAGACATCTTATCCCAACTTGTTTGTGACCCTCACGAGCCTCTTCCAGGATTGTTTTTGAAAGGACCCTTTTGATGATCCTCTTGATTTTCCCATCTTCATTTCTATAATCTCTCCTGCTTCTAGAAACGTGAGGCTGCTTGGTCTCTATCCCATCAGTTTCCATGCTTGACTTCAGCTTTCAACGTATTCTCTCGCACTTTGCCATAGAAAAGAGCTGACAGGGTTTCTTCCTGATCTGACGGGGCGAGGTTGGCCGTCTATAGTTTTGGATTGCAATCAGAAGTATTCTAACAGCCCATTTTCAGTTGCCTGTGTCATCTCTGAGCTGGCAGGATGAATTACATAAATCAGGGCTGTTCTAGCCAGCAGTGAAATTTTGAGTACAAGTTATAGGTGTTTTTTTTTTTTTTTTCTAAACTCCTTTTATTGTGAGATACATCATGTACAAAATTACATAAAATATGTACAGTTTATAAAGTGAAAATCTGAGTAACTACCACCACGGTCAAGAAGAGAACATTGCTAGAACTCAGAAACTTCCTGATCACAATTCTTTCCCTTCCCTAGAGGTAAACACTGTCCTAACATTTACAGTATGACTTCTGTTATCTTGTTTATAGTTTTACTACCCATTTCTGCATCCCTAAAAATAGTTTAGGTTTATCTGTTTTTGAACCTTTTATAAATATAATCATCCTTCACGCATTCCTGTATTTTCTTTCTTTCTCAACCTAATGATGTTCCCTTTCGTTTGTGCTGCCGTGTCCTCTTAGTCACGTTTTATTGGCCCACCTCAGACTTTGATGTTGGTTTTCACTGAGGTGAAGGACCTCTCAGAGGTTGGAAGAGAATCAGGATGTTGTGGTCCATGGAAAAGGACGCTTTATGAAGGAAGTGGAGGTCATTGGTTTCAGGTTTTGCTGAAGGATCTCCATGCAGAATAAGAGAAGCACTTAATTGTGTAAGTAGGAAGCCATATGATCATTAAGAGAACAGTTCCAAAGGCGCATTGAGGAGGGAAACCTGATTATAAGACAGCAGAAACAGAGGCAGCAGGAGCTGGTTTTGTGAATGAGGTTGCCTTCAGAGGCAAGGAGTAGATTGAGTTCACTGGCAGAGGCTGCTTCCCTCTCGATTTGAAGGCAAGGAGAAGATGAAAAAAGGGAGTATATAGGAAAGCAAAGGTCTTTTGAAAATGGGAGGGAATAGGGCCAAAGGCCCAAGTGGAGGAATTGGGTTTAGAAAAGAATTAGGCATAACTTTTCTTCAGAATCAGAGACATGAAAAGAGGCTGGAGGGGACTTGCCTGGTGCTCCAGTAGTTAAGACTGTGCTTCCAAAGCAGGGGCGCAAATTCAATCCCTGGTCAGGGAACTAAGATCCCACATGCCTCGTGGCTTGCCCCCCAAAAAAGAAAACAGGCTGGATGTAGAGTCAGAAAATTGTTGCTATGAACATGGGCTGGATAGTGGGACTCATGACAGGCAGTAGCTCAGAATGCTTGCTGTCTTGCTTGTGATGCACAGGAATGTATTAAAACATTGAGTGAAGGCTTGGCTGAAGGCAGTGACAAAGAGAAGGAACGTTTTTTGGTACACTTTTATTTTTGTACTGAGGTATACCTTACTGACAATGCTGTGAGTTTCAGGTGGACAGCAAAGGGACTCAGCCATGCGTGTACAAGCATCTGTTCTCCATTAGACTCCGCTCCCATCCCGGCTGCATTTGAGCAGAGTTCCCTGTGCTGTACAGCAGGTCCTTGTTGGTCATTCGTCTTAAATACAGCAGTGTGTACATATCCATCCCTTCCCCCGATCCCAGAGAAGGAACTTTTGCCCCTCACTGTTCTCTGTCGCCTCTGTTTCCCCATGCATAAAATGAGGGAGTCGGATGGAATTATTTCTAGGTTGTTTACTCTCTGAAGATCCCCATAAAGAAGATTCTGGATACTACAGAATTACCCTGAAATGTCCTGATCTTTCATAAAGCTCTTTCAGAAACCGCCTTGAACCTTGTTAGAGTAGTTTCCCTTTGACTAGCCCTGTTGTGCGCAAATACAATTCAGTTAAGACTGCTAAAGATCGATTATTCCTTTTATAATGAGATGTGTCTCTTTACCAAAAAATTCTTTTAAACAGTAAGATGTCATGATGCATTTAAAGCAGTACATTTTACAGACAGCCTGTTCATTCCCAGCTCCTCTGGAACAGAAAAGGAAGAACATTTGTGGAGGTGAAAGTTCAGTGAGACCTTAAATTCTAGCATCACTCTTCACCTGCTAATTTGCTAGCTTTTATTTCACTTCATTTAAGGTTCTGCTCAAATGTGACTTCCTATGAGAAGTCCTGTCTAAAAATAGCTCCGCTGTCAGTCTCTATCCAGTTGCCCCACAGTGTTTTTTTAACAACTCTATCACTACCAGACGTGCTATTGTATGTTTGTCTATTTCCACCATTTGAATGTGAGATCTGTAAAGACAGAGATTCTTGATTCATATTGTAGTCCTAGTACTTAGAACAGTGCCTGGCATATAGGAGGTGTTCCATAAATATTTGTTAAATGAACAAAGGAATGAATGAATGAATCTCCTTCTATCTCAACCTGTAACAAATTTGATGTTGAATCCAGGAAAACATCAGGATTCTTATCTGGTGATTTCCAGGGTCCAAGGACTACCAACTGGTTACGTGGTCACGGGATCAGACCTTGAGAATGTGGCGGGTGGATTCCCAGATGCAAAGGGTATGTATTCAATGTTGTTGTAGAAGAACGTTAACGGGATATGCCAGGAACTTAAAAGATTTGGTAGTTGCAGAAGTTAGAGGATACGGGATAGATGTTTAATACGTACTGGCTGGTTGGCCAAGTGGCTTAGGTTTGCTACACTGAGGCTTTGAGGTCTTCAGGAGCCAGCTTCAGTATCAGAATTTCAAGGATGCAAAGCCTCTGAATGTCTTTTTTTCCTCTTGGCCTGGTCTAAGATAGTGTGGGTTGGAGTACTGAGAAGGTGGCCTGGGGGCATCGTTTCTTTCTCTCACAAATTGGCTAGGAAATCTACCCTGGCACAGGGCAGTGTCTTCCACATTCATCAGCAACACCTGTTATGTGAAGCCTTTTCCAGTTTGTGCCCCATAAATTGTATCTGTGCTTACATGAAGCACCATGGTCCTAGGTGTAAACTGCTTTCGTGGCCCTCACTTTGCTCTGCCCCGTTATGGGGTTCTGTCTTCTCTTCCAGTGGCAAAGTTCCTTGAAGGTGGGAATGATGTCTCATTTATATTGCATCCTACACAGTGCTCTGTACACAGTGGATAGAAAATGCCGAGACAGATTTGTTAAACTGCTTAGTACCAAGTCACTCTTGAGCATTTTGGTCAAACATCATCATCTTACTGCTGTTTAAATTTTTTTCCTCCAGAAAGTACCATATGCTCCAAATGCTTTTAAGTTATATTTTTGCTCTTGGCTGGCTCGATAACTCCATCAAGACTTGAAGTTTCAAAGGTTTTCTGAGATTTTCAAAAACTATGAGCCTGATAAAACATTTTCTGGGGTAGAATAATAGTCTATTTTCCTGTGTGTTTAACCAGGGAGAGTAGGGTATGGGCAAAACCCATTTTGATTGTATTGGTTTGGGGCTGACATTTCTCTCCTTTGTGATTTCCATTTTTGGAGTCAGAACTTAGCCAAACATGACGATCCTTTCCACTGACTTCTCTAGACCCAGATCCTCTCCCCTCTGTTGCAGCTTTGTGCAAATGACATCTTAGATGGTGTTGATGAGTTCATTGAGAGCATTGCCCTTCTCCCGGAACCAGAGAAGATCCTTCACACTCAGGACACAGATCACCAGCACAACTCCAGCCATGGGGAGGAAGAAGGTAATTGGTCACACTGATGTTGTAGGTATGGTGCCCCTCTCTGCATCTCTGAGTTGTGGTAGATACCCCAGAACTGCTCTCTGAATCCATTTCAGAAATGTTTTCCAACAAGTGACCCTGTCTCTCCTGCTAGTCTTAAAGGAAGACCCCCCAAGCAGTCTCCTGGAGGAGAAGAAATCAGAGCAGCTGGGCCTGCCTCAGACTCTGCAGCAGGAGTTCTCTCTGATCAACGTGCAGATCCGCAATGTGAATGTGGAGGTGCTCAGGTTTTCTGTCTCTCGCTTGCGGTTGGTGGCCAAGGGGACTATTTCAGCCATGATTTGGGCTAGCAAATTGCTTTTCTGCTTTAACAGGGACGTCTCTGTCCTTGCTTTCTTGTTTCGGTTTTGTAAAGAAATAATTAACTGTTAACTGACAACTGCTAGTTGTTCAGTTGTGTCCGACTCTTAGCAACCCCATGGACTGTAGCTCACCAGACTTCTCTGTCCATGGAATTTTCCAGGCAAGAATACTGGAGTGGGTTGCCATTTCCTAGTCCAGGGGATCTTCCCAACCCAGGGATCGAACCCCTGTCTCTTGCGTCTGCTGCATTGGCAGGTGGATTCTTTACCACTTGCTTCACCAGGGAAGCCATTCCCATCTATTCTAAAGAAATAAATGTTTTACAAATACAAGTTTTTTTCCCCTTTACGCTATTGAGCTCTCATAAGATGAACTAAGGGATAAACGGATGCTCGTATGTCTTAAATCTCCTTAGATGCTCTGACTCTTCATGGGACCCTATGTGAAGGTGCTCAGATCTGGGAAGCTTTAGTGTTTTGGCGGAGGCTGCTGGTGAAGTTAATGGCAGGGCTGAGTTTGGAAGCCAACCTCCTTATTCTCCAAGGTTCTTTGTGCTTGCCTTAACAGTTGGTTATTTCCTTGGTGGTTTAGGTTCATAGTAAGAAAGTGACCCAGCCTCTTTGTTCATTTAACTTGGAGAGGTTTATTTACATTTTTCCTTTAGGGCGGGTATTCAAACACTTCGCTTCAGAGAACTGAGTTTCTGTGAAGGAGGTTTAAACTTGATTAGTTTTGCTTTTGCCTAGATTCCATTAACAGTAGGCCTGGGTCTGCGGACTTAGTTGTCTCTTTTGGCCTTTAAAACAGCTCTGAAGTAAGTGGTCTTATCCCCGCTTTACGGACGAGGAAACAGGGACACTAAGAAACGAAGTAACTTGTGCGAGGTGAGCAGGTGTTTGAATCCCAGTCTCCAGGATCCCCGCACGTGTGGCTCTTTTCAGTGTCCCCCAGCTGCCGTCTCTAGTTGGCACTACAAGAAATTGAAAGAGATAATGGCCTCTCTGGTGGATTGGTTATCTCTGTCAGCTCAGTTTCTGTTCCCTCTGTCCCAGCTGAGAACAGTTGGGCTGTCCAGTGATCTAGTCCAAGAAGGAGAGTTTGATTCCTTTCCCAGGACTGCTTTTTTAAAATTACTGGAAGGGACTTCCCTGGTGGTCCAGTGGTTAAGACTCTGTGCTTCTGCCGTGATGGGCACAGGTTCGATCCCCGATTGGGGAACTAAGATCCCACATGCTGCGAGGCACAACCATAAAAAGAATATAAAATAAAACAGAATAAAATCACATACCACACAATTTCCCCTTTTAAAGTGTGTAATTTAGTGGTTCTTAGTACATTTACAAACCCATGGTTTACAGATCATCACCACTGCTACTTTCAGAGCGTCTTTCATCATCGCCAAAGAAATCCTACATCCCTCAGCAGCATCTTCCTGTTTCCTTTCTCCCCAGCGCCTGCCTGATAGACACTCATCTTTTTTCAGTCTCTATGGATTTTCCCAGAAGTGCTTTTAACTTGAGTCAGGTTTTTAACATCTTCCTGCTTTGTTTTCCCATCTCAAAATAAATATAACAAGTTTCAGCCTATCTCACAGCTTCGAGATAAAGCTTTTCTAAGTCAAAACACTTTGAGCTTATTAAATCAGTGCTAAAATTAAAAATCCATTTTGAAAATCAGTTGTCCACATCTTCGCTATTGTTTGTCTTGGGAGACTCTCTCCCTTGACTCTGTTACCAGCAACCTAGAGCATTCTGTTACCTCGCTTAAACCTGCTTGCCTCTGAAGACCCTTTGCAGCTGCCTTCTGAAGCAGTTCCTGATTTGCCGCCCGCAGATGGACGCAGCGGACAGGAGCTGCACAGTGTCCGTGCACTGCGGCGGCCACCGCGTCAAGATGCTGGTGACGTTCCCCGCGCAGTACCCGAACCACGCGGCCCCCTCCTTCCAGTTCATCAGCCCTACCACCATCACGTCCACCATGAAAGCGAAGCTGCTCAAGGTGGGCCTCTGTGTGTGCCAGTTCTCCTTGATGCCCTCAGGGTCTGAGCTGAGTAGTAAAGTTGAATGAAAACACCTTTGTTAAGATTTGGATGTCATCTGTCTTTCCTCATGTCAGTGTTAACAGTTGTATTCTTTTTGTGTAGAAAATCCCCAGTGTTGTTTCTTAATCTCTTTGGGTCATGGACCTACCTCCCCTTTGAAAGTCTAATGAAAATCATAGACCCTTTTGCAGAAAAACTGGCACGGATGTTGCATGTAACTTCAGAAATAGTGCATGTAAATAATAGGCAGTTCTGTAATTGCATATAATCTGCTCACAGATCTCATTAAAGCTATGAGATCCCAGCTTAATACAATACGACTTTGTTTATTTGGAAACTATAGGCAAAATATATTCTGAAGCTACAAGATAATTTCTAATCAGAAAAAAAAGTATTTAAGGTCATTGAAAAAATCCATTCCATAAGAGGAGATGTTGTCATTTAGAGTGAGGCTGGCTGCTGGACAAGTTGGGACAAGTTAAGTGGGGGGTATGACATGGCTGTGGTGCCTGAATGAAGGGGAATGGCCTTGTTGCAGTAGGGGGACCCCTTCCAGGGCCCGAAACTGCTCTCTTGTCTAACACTTGGAAATGAATTGTCCGAGGAACACGCGCTGACAAAGCAAAAGATTTTATTGGGAAGGCGCGCCCGGGCAGAGAGCAGGAGGGTAAGGGAACCCAGGAGAACTACTCTGCCACATGACTTGTAGTCTTGGTTTTATGGTGATGGGATTCTTTTCTGGGTTGTCTTTAGCCAGTCATTCTCAGAGTCCTTCCTTGTGGTGCACGCCTTGTTCAGCCAAGATGGATGCAGCAAAAAGGATTCTGGGAGGTGGTCGGACATGTGGTGTCTCCTTTTGACTTTTCCTGCACTC
Source organism: Bubalus bubalis (assembly GCF_019923935.1). NCBI lineage: Eukaryota > Metazoa > Chordata > Mammalia > Artiodactyla > Bovidae > Bubalus > Bubalus bubalis. The sequence continues at coordinate 2,021,088 of NC_059174.1, read as the reverse complement.
TTCTGGTTGTGGGTGGCTTATTAGTTCTGTGTTCCTTACCAGAACCTCCTGTCATAAAATAGCTCATGCAAATGGTTACCATGGTGCCTGGCCAGGGTGGGCAGTTTCAGTCCATGTGCTTCCACTAACAGCCTGGCGTTTCGTCTCGACCTGGATAGGTTCGGAAGCTTGATTAATTCTGTGTCAGTTCACACAGAGCTGATCAGGTGGAATCCTCATAAAAATGCCCCTCAAGCTAGGATGATATGCCTTCTTCGATCTGAGCAGCATCATATGTGAAATCAGTGAAAATGTCCTAATGACAGCAGCTTGACCTGATTGCTGTTCATTTTTTGTCTAATTTGTATTATACTCACTTGATTGTTCCATCTTCTTGGGGTATGACAGGTAACCAGAAAACTTTTTAAGCTTCTTAAGAGTCTCTGAAATGCTAATTACTCAGGTTTTGTGATACTTGACATCTTGTCCTTATACTCTGAACATTTTGTTGCCTCATTTGAACATATGAAAAAGAGATTTTTCTATTGGTATAAAAATGATAGGATAAGGAAGTGTTTTAAAGGTCTAGTTCAGTGGTATCCAATAGAAATGAAATGTAGACTGCATGTAATTTTCAATTTTCTAGTAACCATCCTAAAAAAAAGTAATAGGTAAATTAATTTCAATAATATTTTTATTTAGTAAGTGTTATCATATCAACATGTAGCAATATAAGAATTATTGAGATAGCTTTCTTTTTTTTCTTCCTTTCTTATACTAAGTCTGCAACTTTTGGTGTAAGTTTTGTGTTTACAACATGTCTTGATCCAGACTGGCCAAGCATACTTCATGTGCTTAGTAGCCCCATGTGGGTAATGACTTCCGTGTTAGACAGCCCAGGTCCAAATTTACATGCCTGTCTTCAGTATGTGTATGTCAATTTATACCTATAGCTGCTGCTGCTAAGTCGCTTCAGTCGTGTCCGATTCTGTGCAACCCCATAGACAGCAGCCCACCAGGCTCCCCCACCCCTGGGATTCTCCAGGCAAGAACACTGGAGTGGGTTGCCATTGTGTTCTCCGATACATATAGCATGTACTTTAAAATGTCAGATTTTATATTTTTAAAGGATCAAAAAAAAGGTACTTTCTAATTTTAACTGAAGTGACATCTGGGAATTCGCTGGCAATCGAATGGTTAGGACTCCATGCTATCACTGCCAAGGGCTTGGGTTCAGTCCCTGGTTGGAGAACTAAATCCCACAAGCTGTAAGCGCAGCCAAAATAAAACAAAAAAGATGGAATCTATTCCCTCTGTCATGTATGTATCACTTTGAACCATTTTCAGTTCAGACTGGAGGATGTTACTTCTAAGTGGTACTGAGATTTCTCATGGAGGAGGGTGGGACTAGGGGAGAGCCAAGGAGTAGAATTCACTATTAAGGAAGAATGGTCATTCTAATACAAGAAATGTGCCATCTCAAAGCCAGCATGTGTGCGTGCCCTGGCAAAGGAAAGGGCTTCTGGAAGAGCACTCACAAAGGAGTCTTCTCTCTGAGCCTCTTGGACAGGTGGAAAGCAGCGTGTTGTGTTGGCAACCTCAGACACAGCCACACTCTGGTCACCGAGCATCGTCGCTGCTTCCAGTGCTTCTCACAATAAAAGCAAATCAGGAGGAAGAATGTTGCTCTTCTTGACTGTGTTTTGTGCTTTTTCTAGATCCTGAAAGACACTTCCCTGCAAAAAGTGAAACGCAACCAGAGCTGTTTGGAGCCCTGCCTGCGCCAGCTCGTCTCCTGCCTGGAGTCTTTTGTGGTGGGATCCTTGTTACCTACCTCTGCCTGGGGCTTTTGTTTCCTTTCTCCTTCCTAAAGTCCTGGGCTCCCTGATCTTGTAATAATGCATCCTATTTTGTAATTCATCTTGAAGGCCAATTATGGGTTTTAGTCTCTTTGACTTTAAAATTTCAGAACCAAGAAGACAGTGCTTCCAGCAACCCCTTCGCGCTCCCGAACTCGGTTACACCGCCACTACCGACGTTCGCCCGGGTGACCACCGCCTATGGGTCCTACCAGGATGCCAATATTCCCTTTCCCAGGACGTCAGGGGCCAGGTTCTGTGGGGCAGGTAGGTCTTTTTTGTTTCTCTGATTCTAGATTTTGAGAGAAAGAATGTCTATATAAGAATTTCCACCAGAAAATTTTTCTTAATTTCCTGAGAACTCAAAAGATTTCCGTCATAGTGTTATCTGAGCTGGATTGGCATTTGCAGACATATTCTAAGAATGTTTAGCAGAATTATGCTCTTAACTGTTTTCACTCTGATGAGTGTGAATTTGAGTCTTGACTCAGAATACTGAGAATGTATGTAGGAAATATAAAGCACCTGTGAAGACTTTTCCAAACCACATACATCCTTGTCTCTCCTGGATCCTAGAGATTCTTTTGGGGTGGGGGGGCGCTGCACTGGGTTTTCGTTGCAGCGCACTGGTGCTCTGGTTGTGGTGCCTGGGCTTAGTTGCCCCAAGGCATGTGGGATCTTAGTTCCCCAACCACCCACATCCCCTACATTGGAAGGCAGATTCTAACCACTGGACCGCTAGGAAAGTCCTGATCCTGGAGTTTCTGATCTTTGTCTTAAGTATGGCTGCAGTCATGAGCCCATGCAACTTAAAATACTATGTCTTATCCTTCAAGTATGTTGAAGTAGAAAAAAGATTAACCAGTACTGTCTTAGGATTTCCCATGATCAGCTCAGTGACCACGTGTGATGTCTCCTCTGACAGGGTATCTGGTGTATTTCACAAGGCCCATGACGATGCACCGAGCAGTCTCTCCTACTGAGCCTACTCCGAGGTGAGTGGGAGATGCAGGCATAAGCTACATTCATGGGCCAGAAGTGAGCAGACATGTGGGAATTTGCTTTTGGACAGTTTGTGTTAGTTATAAGCAAGTGCTCATTATAAAATTTATTCCCAAAAGATTAAGGTTCATTAAAATGTACCTAAGCTGAGATTTCTACTATTAAGTTACTACTGGGAGGAATTGGTTGATAAAAGCTGATAAAAGTGTGTTTGTCAAAACAAGGCAAATGTTGTTTTAATGTGCTGTCCCTGTATTATCAGATAAAGTATTATCTGAACGTTAAATAAAACTAGAAAAATAGCAAAAGAGATTATTTATAGTCCCTTAACACTAATAGGGTAAAGTGTACCGTCTGGTGGCTCAGATGGTAAAGAATCTGCCTGCAGTGCAGGAGACCCGGGTCAGTCCCTGGGTTGGGAAGATCCCCTGAAGAAGGGAATGAATGGTTACTCACTCCAGTATTCTTGCTTGGAGAATTCTGTGGACAGAGGAGCCTGGTGGATATAGTCCATTGGGTCACAAAGAATTGTACATGACTGAGCAACTAACACTTTCACATTTTTCTTTCAAAACTAATTGATCATTCCTAACATTACCACACATGTGTAGTGGATGTGCAGCCAGCCATCCCTAAAAATCAGTCTATAACCTTGTCATTATACCAGAAAGAAACTTTGAATTCCTTAGGGGGTCACCCTAGTTCCCAAGTCCCCCATTCCTCTAGCCCTGGGCAAACACTTATCTACTTTCTCTCTATGCTGCTGCTAAGTCGCGTCAGTCGTGTCCGACTCTGTGCGATCCCATAGACGGCAGCCCAACAGGCTCCCCCGTCCCTGGGATTCTCCAGGCAAGAACACTGGAGTGGGTTGCCATTTCCTTCTCCAATGCATGAAAGTGAAAAGTCAAAGTGAAGTCACTCAGTCGTGTCCGACTTTTAGCGACCCCATGGACTGCAGCCTACCAGGCTCCTCCGTCCATGGGATTCTCCAGGCAAGAGTACTGGAGTGGGGTGCCATTGCCTTCTCCTTTTCTCTCTATAAATTTCCCTAATTCTGGATGGTTCATATATATGGCATTATATATGTGTTCCTTTGTTACTGACTCTTTTCACTTAGTATATATTTTTTTAATTTTTTTTAATATTTTTTTATTTTTAAACTTTACAATATTGTATTAGTTTTGCCAAATATCGAAATGAATCCGCCACAGGTATACATGTGTTCCCCATCCTGAACCCTCCTCCCTCCTCCCTCCCCATACCATCCCTCTGGGTCGTCCCAGTGTACCAGCCCCAAGCATCCAGTATCGTGCATCGAACCTGGACTGGCGACTCGTTTCATACATGGTATTATACATGTTTCAATGCCATTCTCCCAAATCTTCCTACCCTCTCTCCCTCTCCAACAGAGTCCCTAAGACTGTTCTATACATCAGTGTCTCTTTTGCTGTCTCGTACACAGGGTTATTGTTACCATCTTTCTAAATTCCATATATATGCGTTAGTATACTGTATTGGTGTTTTTCCTTCTGGCTTACTTCACTCTGTATAATAGGCTCCAGTTTCATCCACCTCATTAGAACTGATTCAAATGTATTCTTTTTAATGGCTGAGTAATACTCCATTGTGTATATGTACCACAGCTTTCTTATCCACTCATCTGCTGATGGACATCTAGGTTGCTTCCATGTCCTGGCTATTAGAAACAGTGCTGTGATGAACATTGGGGTACAAGTGTCTCTTTCCCTTCTGGTTTCCTCAGTGTGTATGCCCAGCAGTGGGATTGCTAGATCATAATACAGTTCTATTTCCAGTTTTTTAAGGAATCTCCACACTATTCTCCATAGTGGCTGTACTAGTTTGCATTCCCACCAACAGTGTAAGAGGGTTCCCTTTTCTCCACACCCTCTCCAGCATTTATTACTTGTAGACTTTTGGATCGCAGCCATTCTGACTGGCCACTTAGTATATTTTTAAGGATCATACATGTTGTAGCCTGTATCAGTTATTTCTTTTTATTGCCAAATAATGTTCTATCACATGTGTATATACTATATTTTATTTATTCACTCAGACCAGTCAGCAGACATTGGCATTGTTTCCACTGTTTGACCATTACAGATAATGCTACTATGAACATTCTGTAGAGATTTTTGTGTGGATATATATTTTTTCATTTTTCTTAGATATGTACTTCAGAGTTGAATGACTGTATCATATTGTAAATTTTTTTCTTAATTAATACACTTTATCTTTTAGAGCAGTTTTAGGTTCATAGCAAAGTTGAATGTAGAGAACACATACCCCTGACCCCATGCATTTACAACCACCCCACATACTAGTGGTTTTTTAACTTAAATATTATGCCTAAGTCTTTTGATTCTGCAGTCTGATGGCCAGAATAATTTGGAAACACTCTTGCTACAAACACCTGGTTATATTGTATATGATATAATTAGCAAACTTAATAATGAATAGCTAAGCTAACAAGAAAGTTCATGAGCAGATGCTACTGCTGTCCTGGGAGTTTGCCTGTCTCTGCAGTAACTCAGGCAGATGAGAAATTGGCCCCACAAGAACTGAGAGTTAAATGCCAGAGAAGCCCCTTCATGACACCAGGTTCGTTATTCCAAAGGTTGGACTAGAAAACAATCACCTGCTCTTAAATGGAAACCACAAATATCTGTATCTGAACTTTGGGTCAGCAGGAAAATGTTCTAGTTAGAACGTTTTTTTCCTACTAGCAGTTTTTTGCTGAGGTATAATTTAGGGTACACAAATATGAAGTCTGTGCCTTGATGACCAGCAGTCAGATCAATATATAGCATTGCCCTCACCTCTCCCCAAAAGTTCCCTAGTCCCTTTACCTAGAGGAAATGACTCTTCTGCTTCAATCACTGAAGTTTAGTTTTGCCTGTGCTTGAACTTCATCTATATAGAATCATGCAGCATATAATATTTTATGTCTGGCTTCTTTTGCTCAACTTAATGTTTTTAAAATTGATTTCCACATTATTGTGTGTATCAGTAGTTCCATTGTATGACAGTAATATAATTTGTTTATTCATACTCCTGTTGATTGACATTTGGATTATTTCCAGTTTTTATTTTTATTGTATGTAGACCTACACATACAAGTCTTTTAATGTATATGTGTAATAATTTCTCTATCCAAGAAGTAGATCTCTAGGTCATAGGATACGTGCCTGTTTAATTGCCAAAAAGTCTGTTCCTAGTGGTTGTGCCATTTTATACCCTTCAAGCAGTGTTTCAGAATTCTGGCTATTCATATCCTCTCGAAAACTTGGTGTTTTTAGCCTTTTCAACTTTAGCCATTGTGGTGGTGTGTAGTAGTATTTCATTGTACCTTTAACTTGTGTTTCCATGATAATGACTAATTGTAATAGAGTGGCAGCTCTTAATATGCTGCCTTGGTGCAAACTGTAACCCCTCTCCTTGGTTACCTTGTGAAGGTTCCTGTGGGCCCTTTAGTGGTCCTGCTCAGTCGTTGGTTGGTGCCATATTGGGCCCCTCCCCCAAGTGACCAAGTGTCAGTGAGTGACCGTTGGTGGTCCTGCTCAGCCATTGGTTGGTGCGCAGTGGGCCCCTCCCCCAAGCGACCAACTGTCAATGAGTGACTGTTGGTGGTTCTGCTCAGCCATTGGTTGGAGTTGCAGTGGGCCCCTCCCCCAAGCGACCAACTGTCAATGAGTGACTGTTGGTGGTTCTGCTCAGCCATTGGTTGGTGCACAAAGGGCCCCTCCTCCAAGTGACCAACTGTCAGTGAGGGAGTGTCAGTTGGTTCATTCAGCCAACAGTCAGCGGAGTGGTGGTCGTCAGGCTGAGTAACGTAAGAGGCAGATCCCAGTCTTCTCCCTGGAGCCCTTCAGCTCACCCACTGGCCTCCGGCCCAGGCCTTGAGGTGGCAGTGAACCTCTCCGCCATTCCTGCTTCTGGGACCTAATGTCAGCCACAGTCCGTGTAACCTGGCCCCCACCATTTGGGCGGCCTGAGGGCCGGTTGGGTCCTGGGCACCTGACTCCCTCAGCAATGACAGCTGGGGACCTCGCCCTGAGGGAGCCACCAACTGAATATACTTCCTCTTAGGCAGGACCTGGACCTCAGAGAGTGAAAGTTTTGGTGAGAGACTGTGATCTTTCTTGTCAGAACAGAGCAATGGCATCCCACTCCAGTACTCCTGCCTGGAAAATCCCATGGACGGAGGAGCCTGGTAGGCTGCAGGCCATGGGGTCACTAAGAGTCGGACACGACTGAGCGACTTCACTTTGACTTTTCACTTTCATGCATTGGAGAAGGAAATGGCAACCCACTCCAGTGTTCTTGCCTGGAGAATCCCAGGGACGGGGGAACCTGGTGGGCTGCCGTCTATGGGGTCTCACAGAGTCGGACGCGACTGAAGCGACTTAGCAGCAGCAGCAGCAGCAGTAGAGGTTTACAGGAATGTCATTACCTGACCTCAAGAACACAGGATCTAACACCAATAAGTTTGCAGCAACTGACCCCTCCTCTCCCTCACTTTTCCTGTAAAAGGGTTTTGCTAAGAACTCTCGGGGAATTTGGGGCTTTTAAGGGACAAGCCATCCATCTCCTTGCAGGACGCTCAGCAAATCTTTCTCTGTTCCAAACTCCGACATTTTGGTATTGCTTGATCTCGCTGTACATCGGGCACGTGGACTTGCATTTCAATAACATAATGGTTCCTTGTTGTTGTTTAGTTGCCAAGTTGTGTCTGATGCTTTACGACCCCATGGACTGTAGCCCACCAGGCTCCTCTGTCCATGGGATTTTTAGAGTGGGTTGCCATTTCCTTCTCCAGGGGATCTTCCCAACCCAGGAATCAAACCCATACCTCCTGCATTGGCGGGTGGATTCTTTACCACCGAACCACCCGGGAAGCCAACATAATGATGGTGAACAACTTTCGTGTGCTAATTGACCACTTGGTTATCTTCTTTTGTGATGTGCCTGTTCTAGTATTTTGTCTGGTTTTTTTAGATTATGTTTCTTATTATCTGTTTGTGGTAGTTCTTTATCCATTCTGATTGCAAATCCTTTGCTGGGTGTATATATTGATTTTCTCCTAATCGGTGACTTGTCTTTCTCCCTCTTTAATGATTTTCATTTATTAGCAGCGTTTAATTTTACTGCAGTTGTTTATCACTTTTTAAGTGTTAGGGTTGGTGCTTCTGTGTCTTGTCTAAAAAAAAAATGGCTGCCTACCCCAAAGTCATAGAAATATTGTGTATTCCCTCTTAAAAATTTATAGATTTAAATTCCTTATTTAAGGTCTATAATTAATCTCGAATTAATTTTTGTGTATGATGTGAGGTGGGGGGGAGTCAAAGGTTTTTTTTGTGTGTGTGTCTTCCTTCAGTAGAGACAGATAGTTGTTTTACACATATATGTAGCACCATTTATGGAAGACATTTTGCTCTTGTCAAATTTGCATTGATACCTTTGTTGAAAATCAATTGACCATGTGTTTTGAATCTATTTCTGTACTGTATTTTCTCTTTGATTTGTTGTTTTCTCTTTTATGCCAACACTACAGTGTCAATATAAGTTTGTATAGTAAGTCTTCAAATCTGGTAGTTAGGTCCCCTAACTTTATTATTCTTGTATAGGATTGTATAATTTCTATAAAAACAGGAATCAGCTTACTGGTTTCTACAAAAAAAGTCTGCTCATGTTTTGCTTGAAATTGCATTAATTCTGTAGATTAATTTGGAGAAAATCAACCCTTTAACAACATGAAATCTTGTGGTCTGTTAACACAATGTATTTCTCTATTGTTTTCAGTCTTCTTTAATTTCTCTCAGCAATATTTGTATTTTCAATGCACATCTTTAAGTGTGTCCCTAGGCATTTAATGTGTTTTGATGCTATGGTAAATGCAATTTTAAAAATGTTTATTTTCCAAATGTTTGATATAAAGAAATACTATAGATTATTGTAGATTCACCTTGTATTTAAATACACTTACTAGTTTAAGTAGTTTACACATTTCTTTGACTTTTCTGTGTATATAGTCATAGAAACATTCTCTGCTTCTGCAGATAAAGCATTTTTCAGTTCTAAAATTGCTGGTTTGCTCCTTTTTGGAGTTTCCATCATCCTCACCCTGTTATATCCATCTTTTCCTCCTGATTTCATCAAGTGCTAAGAATGGCATCACTTAGAACCATGAAAAGATTGAAGAAGCCAGTATGGATAACCTTGCCTTTTCAACTACAGATCTCTCTCGGCCTTGTCTGCCTATCACACTGGCTTGATTGCGCCCATGAAGATCCGCACAGAGGCCCCTGGGAACCTCCGTTTGTACAGTGGGAGCCCCACGCGCAGTGAGAAGGAGCAGGTCTCCATCAGCTCCTTCTACTACAAGGAGCGGGTAAGTGGCTGAGCCATGGCCTTTGATACTTATTCCTTCCTAGACTCTTGTTCTTGGCCTCCCTACCTACCACGTGCAGCACCTATTAATAAATTAGTGATCCCCCTGTGGTCTTTCCCTTTCATACTTAGTGTATTAGAGAAAGACCATTGCTTTCTTCCTTTGAGTTGGTTTTAGCTACTATAAATTGTGTGGGTGTGGAGAGTGGGTGACTGGTTGTTATAATCCATACTCTTCCCTCCCTTTAACCTTGTCTTTGTGATGCCCGTTCATGAAGTTGATTCCCATCCTCTCAGAATCACGTAGCTTCAGGTCTTTCTGGGTACTCTGATGTTTGTTAGCAAATTTCAGGATGCTTCAGTAGGCTTGGTATCCTAATATATTTGTAACTTCATAGTTGTGGGGAGTTTTAAAGTTGACCTCCAAGAGATTTTATACTTTAAGTAAGTCTGCACTGAAGTACCCATTTGAATGGACCACTTTATACAAAAATCACCTGAAACTGTCTCTTTCTGTTCCTGACTTCTTAAGGAACTCATTGTCCCTAAAGTAGCTATTAAGCTGTCAGAAACCTTTGGTGACGAGAGTGTCGAGAATGTCAGCAGAGCGTGGGAATGATTCTGAGGACTTTTTGTGTTGTCAGGTTGAGTCTGGCTTAAACCGACTTTTAGCTGACATGATGTATTAATTGGTTACCACTGAATTACTCACAAACTCAGTCCTTAGTAATACTTTGTTGTTCTCTCCTGCTAATTGAGAAATAATAGATTGACTATAATTAAAATTTATGTTTTTTGAATTATTTAAAATAAAACCCCAATTTCCAGCAAGTGTTAGAGGGGTCTTCACTTCAATTACAGTGTAGTGTCTCACCTTCTTGGTTTGCAAGATAGTTGGCTGTCTCTGACTTGGTCAGGTCTTAAGATTGTATGTAACAAATGAGTGGCAGGAACTGATGCCTTGAGACATTACTAGAATTGGGCAAAACCTTCAGTCCAATAGGGAAAATGATTTTTTGTTGCCTTTCTGGCCAACTCCATAGTCCCCTTCTTTGCATCACTGATAGAGTTCTCCACCCTCCCCCCACAACCCAACCCCCACAACTGTTCACGGACCTTCTTAGAACAATTTTATCTCCCTGGTGCTTTACGTTCAAAGAAATTTTTTTTCTTTTCCTGCAAGCTAGCAGGTAACTGGTGAGATGCTTTAATAAATGGATTGGAACTAAGGCATTTTATCATTGATGTAATAGCCAAACAAACTCACAATTGGAGAAGTTTGGGGATTTTCTTTAGCGTCAGAGCCAGGTTGAGGAGATCTTTTAGTCAAAAAGGCAGTTCTGAATTCCCTTTCAAATCACACCATGCACTACTGGTGCCTGGGTTCGAATGGGGCAGCCCAGATGGACCAGCACTTTTGACCCAAGATAGTATGTAAAGGCTGTGTTACATCAGGATAACTCCAGTTCCAAGAAGGGGCCTCTCCTAATGCAGAAGCATTTGTAAAGCCTACTATGTTTTTGATGGTCTGGCCTCTTTTACGACAAAAGCCGTAATTATGAAGAGGGAATAAAGGCCTGTAGATAACTAATTACCTCTTATCAGACAGGATCTGGATTGTGACATTTCAGATTGGGTTGATTCCCAGTGTGTTACTTCTCCCTAGAGAACAGGCCGTTGTAGTCCTCTAGGATGACATAGTGGAGAAGGCAATGGCACCCCACTCCAGTACTCTTGCCTGGAAAATCCCATGGAAGGAGGAGCCTGATGGGCTGCAGTCCATGGGGTCGCTGGGAGTCAGACACGACTGAGTGACTTCACTTTCACTTTTCACTTTCATGCATTGGAGAAGGAAATGGCAACCCACTCTAGTGTTCTTGCCTGGAGAATCCCAGGGACGGGGGAGCCTGGTGGCTGCTGTCTATGGGGTCGCACAGAGTCGAGCACAACTGAAGCGACTTAGCAGCAGCAGCAGCAGCAGGATGACATAGTAAGTGGTCTCTGAATTATATTTCAGACAGTGGCCAAATAAAATAGGGAGAAATAGTTTTATTATAATTTCATATGAAACTATTGTATTGATGTATAACATGTACAGAAAAGTTTGCAAATCATTGGTATATATTTCAGTGAATTAACAATCATACAGACCAAGAAATAGACTATTCTAGGAACTCTAGAAGCCCTGGGGGAGGAAGGCACATTTTAGTGGATGACATACAGTAATTATTAGGACACTGCTGATATTTAAGCATTTTTGACCTTAAGAAAAGGTTTCATGTGGTTCCAGTTAGTAAGTTAAAATCAGTTAGTAATACTGATCAGGCAGTTATTTTGTGATGAATCTGAAATAAATTCATAAATTCTCCTTTGAAGCTTGTTCACATCCATCCCATTTACATGGGGCATAGGGGAGGAATTAAAGGTATGAAATATGCCACAGTATCATGCATAGACCATCTTATCGTTCTCACAGAGAACGATAATGGTTTTATCCCTCAAGGAGTATTTTCTGATTCTCGGTGTCTAATTTCAAATGTCAAATCATATCACTTTTATTACCTTCGTTCTGGAAATGATCCCAGTTTACTGAATTTTTCTGTGCTTGTCTTCATTTTTAGCCCAAATTTTATCTCATACATACTTTTATCCTTATTTAGATCTCTACACCTGAGAGCTTTAAATGAGTAAGAATAAAGGAAAGGAATATAACTGCATTAAAGTATAGCATTGAAGGAATTATAGAGTATTTTGGAGATTGAAGGAAAAAAAAATCTCTTTAAGCTGTTGGGGACTAGTATTCGTTTCACTTGTTTTTGTGTGTTTTTAACCTTCCCTACTTAGGTCATCTTGTTTTATCACCCAAAGGTTCTCCAGATGGAATTCCAATGTTCACTCTTACAATTTTTTTAAATGTGAGAGAAGTTTAAAAAAAAGGACGCATTAAATTTCATAAGAAGTTAGAAAGCACAGAGAGATACTAACTTTCATTTGGTAACTGGACCATCTATTAATAGCTGATGAATTACTGTTTATTCTTAGAGTAAATCAGAAGGCCCAGAACCTAAGATAAACATTAGGCATTGCCCTGTAAACATTAAAAAAAATTTGCAGCCTCCTACATTTGCTTCAGTTGATGTCACTAAAATAGCTTTAATGTAAACAACTGAGGAGGTCCTGGTTAATAGAATAATTTCTGATTTCCTGAAACAGTGTTGTGTGCTCCCAGTTTCACACTGATGCTTGAGTTGTTAGCAAGAGCCTTCCTTTCCCACAGGCTCTCGCTTCCTCGTGGCACCCCTCTGAGGATGGTCCTGGAGTCCCAAGATTGAAACTCCAGTCTCCCCAGCGGACCCCAGCCACACCAAAAACAGTTCAGTGTTGAGTCTGTTGAGGAACTTCTTCCTGTTTAGGAATGAGAATCTTCTCGCGCATACATGTGCTCTTGAAGGGGAAGCAGAGCTCTCTACCTGTTTCTTACGATCTTAATTCTTATAGGAGAACCACAGGTCTCCATTGTAGTTCCTCTGTCAGAGCTATGTGGACATCAGCCTCCTAATATCTTGAAACATGTTTTGAACTAAAGGACAATGACGTTGAAGCTGTGTGTGGAGTGTGATGGGTTGGGGGGTGGTTGAGGGCTTCAAGTACTGCTGTGCTGAGGTTCAGGTTTTTCAGTTGTTCCCAGCTGGAGTTTGCAGTATATTATGGTACCTTTGAATCCATCAAATGTGTGGGAAGCTTTCATTTTATTCTATATTTTTTCCCTTTTAATTTTCTTGGTGTTTTTCTTCCCTCCTCCTGGGTGTAACGTTTTCACGCACAGATGTCTCCTCGCTCTGCCCGGCGACGTTGGTCCATACAAGCAATTAACGACTTCCCGGTACTGTGCGCTGTCAAATGCTCTTCTTAACTAATCTCGTCTCTGCCCAAAGGCCCAAGAATAAAATGCCACCTGCCTGGCTTTGAGGAACCTGAAATGACAGGCTGGCTGGTCTTTAGGACCAGCATAATCAATTTCTCACTCTTAGGAGTCAGGCCCCAGGGACTGCTCCTGGTTCTATCAGTTTCAAAGAGTTGAATACTGATATCACTAAGGATTGTGAATAGACTTCTTTGAAAATGAAGCTAAATGCTAGATTTCTTGGGAAGAACCCTGATGATAAGCCTTTAGTTCACCTGATTTCACTTGGAGTATTTGTATAATTTCATAGAGCTTGCAAAAGCCCACGTTTGGCATGGCGGGGCAGCAGAGGAAGATGTAAGAGGTTTCTGCCATTCTGTCTCTGTTTTTATCGTCTTGCTTATCAAGTTCAAAGAGGGAAGTGCCCACCTGCTTCCTTGGCGTGACACTGAAGTGAGATTTTAATCCTTCGGGAATTTCCTGGAACAAATTTTTTCCCTTGCCATCAATATTTTGCATTGCCAGTAGAACTTCTGCAATGGACATCTTCTTTTCCTTTTCTCTTGCTGACTCTCTCCTCTTCTGTCTTCCTCTCCCACCCGCTTCGTGTTTCAGTCCTGCCATAGTGACCTCAGGCTGTGCAAGGCAGCAGTCTTGAGGCTTTTGTGTAAATTTCTTTATAGGGGGATCGTCCCGTAGCCTTTTCATATAAAAGCCAGTTGAAATCAGGAACCCTGATTAGCAAGTGCCGCTGCTGCCCAATTCCTTGGAGGTGGAGCCGCCTCTCTGGCCACCTTTCCTCAGAGAGCCTGTCCTACCAACCCAACTGCTGTGTTTCCACTGATTTTCCAGGAGTCCCTGCTCCCGCTGCTATTTAAATAGGAACTCATTTTGACTCACTTCCCACTCTGCTGATTATTATGCATTGTTGATGGGGTTGCTGCGAAGCAGTTGGTGGCTTATTCTTGGGCTGTTTTACATTTAACCCATTTATTGGCCTCAATGTTGCCCCCGATCGTAGCGGTAACACCGGTGGTTCAGTCGCAGGCTGGCTACTGGTTGTCGTTCAGTGCTCTCTGCACCAGTGCCTCCCTCCTCGCCCTTCTCTCCCCACCCCAGTCCTCGCTGTCCTCTTTCCTCTAATTCCATGAACACCTTCTTGGTCTGTTCAGAGGAGCATCCCGGTCTCATTGTGTGATAACTTGTCTGTCTTGCTTTGTCTCTCCTCCCTTGATCCCTGCTCATGAAATCTGTGGGGAAGGGGTGTTTTCTATTGATGGGGCATTGAGATGACCTAAGAGAAGTGCAGAGTCCTTTGCCTCCCAGAGGTACCGATTTTACTGCACAGAAAAGTATCCACATTTAAGCCCATCAGAGTGGGACTGGAGCAATGCAGGAGGTTTAGGGGGCTCTGGGGCCCAGTACCCTTATCTCACCTGGAAAGGTCAGCCACACCTCATCCCAGTGTATCATGGTTGTCATCACCGGATAGTGACTCAGACCAGATAGATTATCCTAAAATCACCAGCAAGATACTAGGGCAAAGAAGTCATGGGGAGCTGTGGATAAGATATGAACCATTTTTGTTGCCAAAGCACTGGAGGGAACACCCTGAAACACTGTCCGTGCTTGGTAGGGAGCAACAGGGACCTAGGCCCTGACAACTGATTTGAGATCTGCATCTTCCTTTAGGCAGCCTTGTTGGATTTGAATCCCTAGAATAACTGGCCCAAGACAGGATTACTGAGTGGCCTCGTAGCCTTAATGGGAGATAGCTCATATTTAAAAACCATCAACCCCACCTAAAATTAAAACAAAAAAAATTTGTGACACCTCCCCTTTAAAGATTTTTCAATAATGTTTTCTGGTTATTCTTGCTGGATTAAATGAACAAAAAGAGCTGTCCCTTTATTGTCTCTGCAGTTTGATTCTTGGTGGCGACTGTCATTAGGGTGATCTGTGTTAGAGACTCTCCTTCTATTATAGGCTCAAAGGCATCTTATGTAAAGCATTCCCTGTACATTAGTATAGATCAAACAGAGAAGCACCTGGAAGCCTCTCAAGAAATTGATAAGAAAGTCCCAGGAAATACAGACTGTGATTTCTGCAATTCAGTTATGGGTAGTTGCAGAAAGTTGCCCAGACCTCTGTCTTTGCATTTTCATCAAGGACTAATTGATGACTCACATGGACCTGTTTCCCTGTTTTATCCAAGACTGCAAATGGGAGAAGAGCCCTGAAGCATCTCTTTGGACCCTGAGTTTTCTTCTCTCTGTATGTGTCCAATCCTAACAAATCCTAAAAGAAAATTAAACAGTTTGAGGTACAGGCTTGTGAGCCCAGCCTGGAACACAGCAACTTTGTCTGAGCCCGATATGTGAAGCTTGATAGCCTCAGGAGCAGTTTGCCTCTGACCGTCTCCAGCACACTGCTCTGACTCTGCAGAGCTCAACCCAGTGCTTGACAGAGAAGTGTCTTTACACGTGCATAATTAGAAGACGGCGTGTTGAACAGGCCTCACTAGAATCAGTTATTGATCTCCTTATATACAGAAATGGATCTATTTTTGTATGGACCAGAACTGTTTATGTATTAACAGGTAGCTTAGGACTTAATTCCCCCCCTTTTAAAATCATACTTTTAAAAATGGTTAACAAGTATGGGCTTAGCAGCCTGACACCTGTGGTCAAGTCTCAGCTCTAGGAGTACAGCCTTGAGTAAGCTCATGTCCTCACTGGTCAAGTCCGGGACTCTCTTATTTCCCACGTACCGGGTCCTGTGTGTCCGTTTTAGGGAAGGCTCTGGGAAACAGGACAGTTGTTGTGGTCTTCTTCCACGTCCATCACTCAGGTCCCTCTGCTCAAATATTTTTGACATTCTGAAATTGATTCTTTGCTAAGAAAACATTCTTACATGAACTAGTCTATTTGTAAATGAATCACTCTGGGCACATGGACCTTAATTATTATTATGCTTTCATTAGGTTTGCTTAAAAAGTCAAGAAATTGTGGATGTTTCAGTGTGGTCTGAACGCTGCAGACCCCATCCCTCATGAATCCTCCATTGACTTCCACTGTTCAGTTAAACAGAGCTGGCATGAAATTCTCAGTTGTTGACGGGCTTCTTCTTTGCTCTTTGTAATAAGGAGCCAGAGTCAGTGCCTGGAAAGCAGTGTTAGAAGCCTTTCGACCAACCCAGAAGACTCAATTAGATGGATCCTAATTGGCTCCAAACGGAAACTGTTGAGTGTAAATGTTTTTTGGTTGTTTTTTCTGCCTTAAAAAAAAAAAATCCAGTACCCTAAATCTCACTGGAGATGACTGATTATGTGGGATCTTGCAGGTGTGTCATTTCTTGAACTCCCAGAAACCTGGATAAAAGTCACAGTGAAGTGAGTTTGTGGCCTTAGGCCCTGCCCGTTCTAGTTAACCGTGTTGTTCTGTCCTGTCACTGCTGGGTTGGACATCGAGTATCCTTCCCGAAAACCAGTCCTAGTGCTCAGGGCACTCGTGACTGCATGGGCTCGTGTCAGTGCATGCTCCCTGGCTCCAGCCCATCCTGACAAGCTCTTTGGTCATTAGCACAATCACCCCTTATTTGCACCCACATCAGGATTCTTTAGAGAACAAGCTGGGCCAACAAAGAATTGAAGGGCTCCCTGCTAATAATAGTTGTAGCTTCTTGTATTGCAGAATAGTGACTTGTGTATGGATACATAGTATTAATAACTGAACTCCTTCTAAAACCAAATGGGTTGAGGTTGATAGCATATATGTTTATAGATGTGTATCCAAACTGATAGCATATATGTTTACAAAGTACTATGAAGAATTCAGATACTTCAGCTAAAGGTCTGCTTTTACCTGTCATGCACTGACTCTAGGTTTCCTAGATTTAGTAGGTTCCATGCCACTTACTGATCCTATAGAAAATTACATGCATTGGACAACTTTAGAGGTTAGATGGGACATCAGTGGTTAGAAATGCCTGAATATAGACCATGACTGATTTATGGGAGAGTGGTTGTATCAGAATCACTGGTGGAAAAGGAATTTATCTGTGAGTCATCTAAGTAATTATCTAACCTACATGCCCGAGAGTTTATGGACATTTAGAAAAATTAGAGATTTTTAAATTGCACCTTTCCAGGTGACACTTTGCACTCTCACCTTTTCATTGTCTGTTGATTAACCTTGTGAGATTGGAACCACAGAGCTTGTCCTGAGGCCAAAGTTACCAAGTGAGCGAAGAGAGAGTGACCAGAGCCTGCATTTACCGCAAAAAAGAAACGTGCTGGGGGTCACACCGAGCGGGGGCATGTGGCAATAAGACCAGTAAACCTTGCCCTGGTAATATAACCAGGCCCTTTCATGAGCTCCTTTTGCCTCCTTCGTTAATAAATATGTCACTTCCCTCCTGAGTTGAATCACTTAGTTGACCTCCTTTCTAACTTCTGGAAATAAAATAAAATAGAATATTGCTCCCTTGGCTGGTCATCATTTTGAAGATACCAGATGGGGCTACACTCTCATAATTCTCATCCTCTAAGACATCTCTCATTTCCCATATACAGACTTCTCTGCAGGCCTTTGGAGGGAAGGCTCTGGGGAAATAGGATAATTGCTCCTGATCTTCCATGTTCATTACCCAGGTCCCTCTGCTCAGGTATTTTTGACATTCTAAATGATCGCTTTTAGAAATAACTCAGATCTGCTAGGAAAAACAGGGCAATTCTCCTTGAACCACTAAGTTTCTGTGTCTACCTCCCATAGACGAAGGTTTGAAGATCCTACACTACTGTGTCTGAATTAAATTTCAACAAGCTTGATTAAAGCTATCTGAAAAGGGAAAAAAAAAAAAAAAAACAACTTTGATTAATTTAAAGCAAGAATTTTGAACCTAGGACTGAACCCAACCTTAAAAGTTGCTCTTCTCCCACATTTTTGTGGTCTTATACTAACGTATTTACCTGCTGTTCTTTCTTTCTTTTTCAAATTTTGGCTTCAAGGTATTTATTTTTGTGCACCTGCAGAATGTATATAGCGTTGCAGTAGGTGCTTATTTTACTGTTAGGGTTTTGGACCATGAGCTCAATGCCCTTTGTCATCCTTTTTATTTCCTACAGATGCTGATTCATTTAATTGTGGGCATGATGTAATGCAAAGTCTCTGCAAATTACCAATGACCCAACAATGATGTGCTCTGCAAGTGTAGGTTTTCCATTCATTAAAGTCCCCATTAGTTATATCTTGTCATCTCCCCCAGAAATCAAGGAGATGGAAAAGTAAGCGTGAAGGATCGGACTCTGGCAATCGACCAATCAAGGCTGCTGGGAAAGTGATCATTCAGGATATAGCTTGCCTTCTTCCAGTTCACAAGTCATTGGGAGAACTATACATGTAAGTTCAGAATTTCAACTATGCAGTGCTTCTCACTTAGACATGAGTATCAGAGTTGTTCATTTTATTTTTTGGCTGCTCTATGGCTTGTAGGATCTCGGTTCTCTGACTGGGGATTGAACCCAGGCCACCGCAGTGAAAGCCCAGAATCCTAACCATTAGGCTGCCAGGGAGCTCCCTATTTATTTTTTGAGGTATTGGAATCTTTTCTTCAAGAGCAGTTTTAGGAGAAGTCCAGTGCATTAGCTTTCTTCTGCTGGATAGTGAAATTACCACAGACCTAGTATTTAAATAACACGCATTTATTATCTCACAGTTCCCCTGGGTCAGGAGTCTGGGCTTGGCTTACCTCGGTCCTTGCTCTGATCTCCCCAGACTAAAGTCATGAAGTTGCTGGGTGGCAGTTTTAGCCAGTGCTCAGGGTCCTCTTCCAAACCCATGGAGGTTGTTAGCAGAATTCAGTTCCTTGCAGCCAAAGAACTCAGGGAATTTCATCTTCTCAGAGACCAGCAAGAGTGTCTCACTGATGCTTCAGCTTCTTTCTAAGGTCTCGTCTGTTTAGGTCAGGCCCATCCAGGAGAATCTCCCTTTTGACAATTATGGGAGTGATATCCCATCAGTATTTTCTGGTCTCACCCCTATTTAAAGAGATGAGAGATCTGCTTTATACAAGCACATACACCAATCTTGGGTACAGTCTTAGAATTCTGCCTCCTGCTCTCAGTATGTAAAACATTTAATAGCAGAGCCACTTTGGTTGAAGGGAGGTGGGAGGTGAGTGACAGGCACACAGAGGCTGCTGGCCTGTGGTTCCCCTTCTTTCAGAACTTGAATGCATAATGAAAAATATTTCTTTTGTTGTATGTACAGAGCACATTATACCTTGTGTTAGAAACTACAGTTGGTATTACATTTAAATCAAGTTTTATTCAACCCTTAAGCCTAGGGAACTCCCCAGGAAAGCTGGCTGGCAAATTGGTCTTTGAGTCTGGCCTCTTTTCCTGACTTCAAAGAGGTGAGCAATTTCACCTTCCCCGGGCCTGAACTCACAGTGTAACATCAGCTGTGATGTTGGGTAAGGTAAGCTTTTACTGCATATTATGTAGAAAAGGAGCTTAAGGCCAATACAAAGAAAACATTTGAGTGACAACCTAAAGAGACAGTTTTTAGTTTATTTGTTAAGCCGGAAGTAGTTGATTTAGAAGTCAGTTAGAAAGCAGCTTTTTAATTCCTTTTAAATTTCAGACTCAATGTGAATGATATTCAAGAAACGTGTCAGAAGAATGCCGCTTCTGCCTTGCTTGTTGGAAGGAAGGATCTTGTCCAGGTATTTTCCATCCCTTTTGTTGGAATTCTGGATTTTTCTTTTGGAGCAATTTCTATTCACTTTATGGTTGTGGTTTAGTGACATTTTAAGGTGTGCCTCCTATTTTGTAAATTTTTTCCCATTTTCTTTGCCAAACTCTAGGGCTATTGCAACTTCCTAAATTCCTTGGATATTTCTCTTATTAGTGCTTAGTTGAGAAAGTCCTAAAGCATTTACTAAGTATTTTTGTAACAACTCTTTTCTAGTGCATGGTGATGGTTAATAAATTTGGATATCTTAATCTTTGCCATTTGCACCCTCAGTTCTTTTTCGTTTTTACTTTTAAAAGTGCATCATTTCATACAAGGTTTACAAAGGCAGTCCTTAAGATGGAGATATGTTCAGTCCCAAAATATGATGTTATATTACAAAATTTAAATTTCCTTCATTTCTGCAGGAACACATGAGTGCATTAAGCATGTTGCACCTATGTTGGTGGGCTTTTTTGTTGGTGGTGGTTTTCCTTTCTTTTTTTGGCCACATTGTACAACTTGTGATCTTAGTTTCCCGCCAGGGATCGAACCCAGGCCCTCATTACAGAAAGTACAGTGTCCTAACCACTGGACCGTAAGGGAATTCTCAGTGTCATTATTTTTTTTAAATAGTTTTATTGAGATTGTAGTCCAGAGACCATGCAATTCACTCATTTAAGATGTACCATTCCATGGCCTCAGTATATTCACAGCATTTTGCAGTCGTTACCATGAGCAATTTTGGAACATTTCCATTACCCTATAAAGGCTCACTCCTCCATCCAGCCTTTTCCAACCACTAGTTTGCGTTCTATTCCACCCTTTATTCTTTAGTGTGCAGATTAGATTGAGCAGTGGAAACTACTAGCCGTTGTCCTGTCTGCTTAGTTTTTTCCTTGTAACCTTCCAAATGACCCAGGACTAAGGCCTTCCCTTGATTTTTTATTTTTAAGTTTGTTTTTTTTTTCCTTTCAGTATTTTTTCCTTTTTATTTGATGTGGACCATTTTTAAAGTCTTCATTGAATTTGTTAGAATATTGTTTCTGTTTTATGTTTTGCTTTTTGGCCCCAAGGCATATGGGGTCTTAGCTCCACAACCAGGATGGAATCAGCACCCCCTGCATTGAAAGGCAAAGTCTTAACCACCAAACTGCCGTGGAAGACCCTTTCCCTTGATTTTTATCTGATTGAAAAATCTCTAAGATTTCCTTTTGTCTCCTACTAAACACTATCAAGTCTCTGCTTCAGACTCTTTTAAATAAAACTTACAGTCATGAATTTAATGTTTTTCTTTAAGAACCGAGCCACCTAAAATTCTGCAAACATTGAGAAGGCAAAACAAAGTACTGGAACTAGTGAGGAATTTCTAACAGGAAGTGTCAGCCCAGCTCTGCTCCTCGTGGTGTAACCCTGGGCTAAGTATTTCAGATTCTCTAAGCCACTGTGTGTATTTGTAAAATGAGACCCGCAAGAATAGTTACCTCATAGGGTTGATGAGAAGATTGGTTTACATTCTAGAAAGACATTCTCTGAGGAGAAATTACTTCCTACAGTGTTTTGTTTTTTTCTCTTTTTCTTTTAAATTTTCAGTACTTTTATGGCAGAGTTGATTTGGAAGGTCAGGCTAGTCCAAGTGAAGTGAAGTGGAAAGACCCTTTCCTGGGGCTCAGACACACCTGGATTTACATCTGGGCTCTGTTCCTTTCATGTTGTGTGATCCTAGGCAGCTGCCTAATCATTTTGAACTTCATTTCCTCAACTCTAAAATAGGAACAATACTTCTGCCTCTGAGGTCCTTATGAGAACGCAATAAGGTAATATATGTACAGTTTCCATACCTGTATCTCATAAGTGTAAATATCCAATATGTGGCAAATGATTGCTGCTGTTCTTGCAGTCCCAGTCATCACTGTGGTATGGTCTTGCTTAATGGTCTGGGAACGACATCAGTGCTAATGCTTGGAGAGTTTTTTCACGTGTTGAAGATGATATGTCACCTGCTTTGCAATAAAGATTTGCAGAAATAAACCTAAGTATCAACTATTTCCGTTGAAGGCACTTAGGAAACATGTATTATAAATGAGGAAATAATGGGCCCAAGTTGTCAGCCAGAATAGTAAAAGTCCTTTCTTATTCCAGAAACCTCTGAACTTCTTCCAGCAGCCATCCAGCTGGGCCATTGATCATAGAAATGAATGTTTTTCATTTGAACCAATACTCATGGGTGTTATTGGAGCCACACAATTTAGTTGATTATTATTATTATTATTTTTTTACATATCTGATGTGTTTCTGTTCCTGTTTTTCAGTGTTTTTATTTGCTTATTTTTTTCTTCTGTTTTAAACTCCTGATTGAAAGTCTGTGTCTTTTTCCTTTCGAGTTTCTATCAGAGTCTAATAGTGTTTTCCAGTTAGTGGGCATATAATAGTAAGAAAAATTTTCCGAAAATATATTCCATTTTTATAGGTATGGAGGGGATGGGGGCTCTGTTGATGGTGTGATGTATTTGTATTTTGGGTGTGCTAAATCTTAGATTTAATAGACACCTTATGGATTTTAGTTTCTGCTTGATGAGTCCAAGCCCCATGAGATTTCAAATTTGGAGATATTCCTCACATTTGATGTCAACAAAAAGAAAGCTGGGTCTTGGCCTGTTTTTCTGTAGCTTCAGAGAGTATACTGAAATTTTCATAATGAAAAATTTTTCATTATTTGGAGAAAGGACAGATCTTCAGTGTGATATTGAATGCATTTTTTTTTCCCTGCCAATTCACTAATGAAGCAGCAGAAAAAGACACACGAGTCATTGGTTAAATAGGCAACCGATGGAAGTTACTGTATAGTGTCTTTCTCTGAAGTCTGCTTCGTAAAAGTTTTTAAGGCTAGTTTTTTTCAGATGGGGTACAAGTCCCCTGAGAATCTTGCAGAAATGCAAATTCTGATTCAATAAGTCTGGAACATAGCCTCAAACTCTGCATTTCAATAAGCTCCCAGCTTTGGCCGCCCCCAGAGTAGCAAGGCAGAGAAGGCAGTGGCACCCCACTCCAGTACTCCTGCCTGGAAAATCCCGTGGATGGAGGACCCTGGTGGGCTGCAGTCCATGGGGTCGCTAAGAGTCGGACTCAACTGAGCGACTTCACTTTCACTTTTCACTTTCATGCATTGGAGAAGGAAATGGCAACCCACTCCAGTGTTCTTGCCTGGAGAATCCCAGGGACGGGGGAGCCTGGCGGGCTGCCGTCTATGGGGTCGCACAGAGTCAGACACGACTGAAGCGACTTAGCAGCAGCAGCAGAGTAGCAAGGCTTTAGGCTGTGTATGGAGGTGGTGGCAGAGGGGTGGTTCTTTCCTGGTTCCTGGTCCTCTGCTCCCCAGTCTGAGTGTGGCTGTTTCTCTTTGATCTGTCCAGGTTTGGTCGCTGGCCACAGTAGCTACGGATCTTTGCCTTGGTCCGAAGTCTGACCCAGATTTGGAAACACCCTGGGCTCGACATCCATTTGGGCGACAACTGCTGGAGTCCCTGTAGGTTTTGAGAGCTAAAGTGAGGAAAATGAATGGTGTCACTTTTAGGTCTGTAAATGCTTTCAGTGTTATTGTCTAAAGTACAAAGCCTTGAGGCATGAGAAGAGGAAGTGAGACCTTTCCTTTTAAAGTTGCAGTAACTTCTGTGCAGAACTGATTCCTTAGAACAGGATGAACTATATAATATTTGTCATTTATAATGAGAATTTTAGACTCAGATATCCTTGAGAGAGTTATGCTTTGTCCCAGAAGTCGTATCTGTCTGAACACAGAGCTCCTGAGGTAGAAAGTTTGTTGAGGTGCTGTAGAACCTCGCCCCTGAGAGCAGGTTCGAGAACTGTATGTTGGCTTTGTGTTTTCCAAAGGCCACGATGTGTTCACCCTACTAGACGGTTTATGAAAATACTGAGTTTGATTTATTGCACTAAAGTATGACTAACAGGAAATACAACGTGCAAAATGATTTACAGCCAGGAAAAATCACTGGAGCCTCCACGACAGGGAGGCCCAGGTCCTGAAGAGAGGTGGAGAAGCTCTCCTTCCTTCAGGTGGAGGTTCGCTTTACCTACTTGAGGAGAGATCTGGGATGCTTGCTCACTCTTCAAGTGCCTCGTGGTAACACAGGATAATGATGTTTGTTCTACCCACTTCCTAGGAGGCTCATGAGAAAGTGTGCAAACACCTTAAAACTATTAGACTTTGCTTGTTAGGAAAGTATCGATACTATTCCATTGCAAAGGCCAAGTTCCTGGGATCTCTACCTCACTTTCTGGGGCAGTTGTCCTGAAAGGAGCAAAGGGGAAGTGAGGACCTAAGAGGTAATAAAACTGTTCCCTGTTGTTCTTATTTAATAGCTCAGACTCATAATGCCACCTCTGGAGTCTGACCTGCTCCCCATTTCTCTGAGCACTTTCATGTAGCCTTAGGTTATATGAATGGAGGACTAGGAAACCCCCAGAAAGCAGTGTGATGCCTCCCTGGAGTTGGGGAGGCCTCACTCAGATGTGAGTTGAGTCTCCCTAATTCTTGGAGAAACTTCATTCAAGTCTGAGCCCAGGCCTGGATGCCTACCAGGAGCTTTCAGATGGGTTATCTAGGTCATGTGTGATACTCTGATATGTGTTATTCCAAAACAAGTCGATCAAGCTGCTGGGTCTGTAGAAAGCTCTTGTTCCTGATGGGGGCTTTTGAGGCAGAATCAAGAATTCTCTCTTCTTTTATGGTTTATCATGGGATACTGAATATAGTTCACTCTGCTATCCAGTAAGGACCTTGTTGTTTATCCATTCTATATAAACCATAATGGAAATGCATATGAAAAAGAACGTGTATGTATGTATAACTGAAGCCCTTTGCAGTATAGTAGAAATTAACACAATGTTGTAAATCAACTACACTTCAATAAAGTTAGTTTTTAAATCAGCTCTCCCTTCCTTCCCCAATGGGAACAACCTGCCGCAGTCGCGACAGTCATCATTCCCCCGTGCCTTCTCACGACTTCTCTCATGCCCCTTTCTCTCCAGACTGGCTCATTACTGCCGGCTCCGGGATGTGCAGACATTGGCCATGCTCTGCAGCGTGTTCGAAGCCCAGTCTCGACCGCAGGGGATACCAAACCCTTTCGGGCCTTTTCCCAGCCGCTCAGCTAACCTTGTGGTGTCCCACAGTCGATATGTAAGCTGGGGGTTTCCTGGCCTGAATCTGGCTTTTTGCAAAGGTCAGCCATCATGGGAAGCGGCGCTCTCACGCTGCTCCCGCTTTCATTGCAGCCCAGCTTTACGTCCTCAGGCTCCTGCTCAAGCTTGTCCGACCCGGGGTTCAACACTGGTGGCTGGAACATAGGTCAGTACGGAACTGCCTTAGCCCATGCTGAGGTTTTATACTTTCAATGTGGTGTGTGATTTAATATGTGATCTTTAGCTGATGAATATTCTTCATATTTTCCCTTGTTTCTCATTGTCTTGTATGTGTTTATTTACTTTTTAATTTTTGGCTGTACTGTGCACCTTACAGGGTCTCAGTCTCCCAACCAGGGATTGAACCCAGGCCCCAGTAGTGAAACTGCCAAGTCTAACCCCTGGACTGCCAGGGAAGTCCCCTCATTGACCTTGAAACTGAGTACGGTGGAGATACCAGTCAGCAAGGGCTGAGACATGGGCTTTTGTGTCTGAGCAGGCTAGTTTCTGCAGTCTCTCTGCCTTGCTTGGTTACTTCCCATCCTATGACCTTGAGGAACTGGCAGTGGGCCTTCCCATTGTCCATCGCCAGCCCAGCCCTTATCCTTTGTGCTGCACAAGCCCCTTCCCCATCGCCTGCCACTTCCTGTTACCACCCCCTGCACCCCCCACCACGAACCTCCTTCAGGATAGAGAAATGAAGCTGAGCCCAGTCCCACCTGGCCGTAAAGGTCTATGTAATCAGTAGGTGTATATGTGTTTTCTGGAGTTTTAAAATTTCTTTTTAAAAATGATTTTTATTTTGTTGATTACAGAAGTACTATTTGCCCGTTGAAAACAAATGTTGGTGGAGAAAATACTAATGGTTGATTTCCCCACCTAGAAATAAATAAGATCTGTTAACATTCCAGGACATTTCCTTCCAGTCTGTGTGTGTGTGTGTGTGTGTTGGGGGCGGAGGAGGGGGGGCAGATCTTTCTATATTTGTGATTTTATGTTCTATTTTTTATTTTATCATGAGCATTTTCTCATGCCATTTAAAGAGTTTTTCTAAAATAAGTAATGCCTGCCTAATAATCTATATCACTCTTATAATTTGCTTAATCATTGTGTGTGTACCTAATTATCAAGTTACGTTAATAGTAAATACCTAGACAGAAAGGGTCACACAGAGTCGGACACGACTAAAGTGACTTGGCAGCAGCAGCAGCAGCAGACAGAAAGGTAAGGATAGGAAAGTGTTCCGTTTCGTTCTAGGACTTCTCAGAATCTTCAGCTTAGCTTATTTTCCTTCCAGGAAGTAAATGGGACACATGTGCATCATGAGAGATTTCAGGTTATTTCCCATGCCTCCTCTGATTTCCATCTTCCCTTCCCATTTGATTTTCTTCAGTGGGAAGAGAAACAGAACACATATCTTCACCCTGGGGAGAGTCCTCACCAGAAGAAATCCGTTTTGGGAGTCTGACCTACAGTGATCCTCGTGAGCGAGAGCGTGATCAGCATGATAAAAATAAAAGGTAATGACCTTCCCAGCCAGGAGCTGTAGTTCTGTGATGCTTAGATTCTTCCCACACTGGGACTCTTGCTTTTAACAAAGGTATATGCTGTGCTTAGTCATTCAGTCGTGTCCGACTCTCTGCAACCCCATGGACTGTAGCCCACCAGACTCCTTTGTCCATGGGGATTTTCCAGGCAGGCAAGAATACTGGAGTGGGTTGCCGTGCCCTTCTCCAGGGAATAATCTCAACCCAGGGATCGAACCCAGGTCTCCCGCACTGCAGGCGGATTCTTCACCATCTGAGCCGCCAGGGAAACCCTAAGAGAGGTGTATTAAGTGCCATTTGGCATCAAACTTGTTTCTCTTAAAGGAACTGACCAGATATGTTTTGAATTTGATCCAGGCTTCTGGACCCCGCTAATACCCAGCAATTTGATGACTTTAAGAAATGCTATGGAGAAATCCTCTACCGTTGGGGTCTGAGGGAGAAACGAGCTGAAGTGCTGAAGTTTGTTTCCTGTCCTCCTGATCCTCACAAAGGCATTGGTAAATATGACTTTCTTTCTGTTCTCATCACTCTCTGAAAGGTTCTGTCATTTAACGTGTCCATACATAATCCTTGGAAGTTCCAGTGTCTCATTTATAAGTGGAAATTTCTGAAGTACTTTGAGTCTATTTTAAGTTATTGAAAACCCTGGCATTTCCTGAGACAATTACATTTTCATTGTTAAGGAAGAAGTTGTCTGTACAATCCTCAGATATTGACTGGCCGCAGGGACATTTATTCAGCTATTCAGCTAACGTTGATGAGACTCCTCTTAGTCGCAGTGCTGGCACACTCCTCCTATGTGGCAGCTCCTAGGCCAGTGGGGGAGAAAAACAGTTACAAGCTGTGATCAGTACTTACGAGCAAGCAAAAAGGATGTTGGGTCAGGGGAGCGGGGAGGGAAACTTTTAGCAGACATTTTGAGCTGCGTTGGGAAGGCTGTCTGGGGAGCTGAGGTCTGCAGGAGCCACCTGTGCAGCAGGACAGTCTCACGAAGGGCATCCCACCCGGGAGCAGCCCCGCAGGGGAAATAGCTGTTATTTAGAATAAGCGAAGGAAGACCAGTGTGCTAGAACAGTGAGTGAGAAAAGTGCTGTAAAACTAGACCACAGGAGAGTCAGGGACTTGAAAGTCATGGTAAGAACTTGGACTGTATTCTAAGTCCAGTGATGAGTTTCAAAGGACATTAAGGAGTAAGTGATATGACTCTCCTAACAGTCCAGTGGTCAGGACTCTGCTTTCACTGTTGTGGGTCTGGGTTCAATCAGGGAACTAAAATCTTGCAAGCTGTGTGGTGCGGCCGAAAAAAAGGAGAATGAGGCCAAACTGACAGGGAGGGAGCATAGCTCCACCCGGCAGCAGACAGCTAGAAGAAGTAGTATGCTCCGGTTTCCACTGCAAGAGGATTTCTTTGGCTATTATAGGAAGAAAGGATTGGAGGAGGACAGAAGTAGAGGCGGACAGGGCATTTGAAGACTGTTAAGGTGGTCAGAGAGAGAAGGACAGCCTGGTCTCAGGTGTTATCAGTGGAGGTGGAAAGAAATGGATGAAGTAAAAATGCATTTCAGGGGTAGACTCAATATCAGTATGTCTTACTAACAAGTTGGATATGGGTTTGAGGAAGAGACAAAGCTTAAATGATCCTAAGTTTCCAGCTTGAACTGGAAATGGCGATGCCATATTCTAAGATTAGAAAAGATTGGAAGAAAATTGAAAACTCAGGTTGGAATAGTAGGAAATGTTGAAGTTCAAACTGGAGAAATCATGTAGACAGTTGGATATGAGTCTGGAACTTAAAGGAGAGTTTAGGGCTAAAACTAGGAATGTGGGAATATTTAGCATGTTGATGGTATTCATGCTGTGAGCATTGAGTGCATTTACCTGGGAACTGTGGGGTGGAATGGGCTCTCAAATAAGAGAGCCCTCTGATTCTGGGCCTTGAGAGAAACCAGTAGTTGGAGCTTGAGTCTTGGAGAAAGAACCAGAAACAGACTTTGAATGAGATACTAGTATGTTTTGAGGAAAAGCAAGACTATGATATGAAAGAAGTTAAGAGATATTTTCTAAAGAATGATACAAAGGAGAGACATCAAGAATAGACTGAACACATTCTGATTTCCTTTCTCCCCCAGACCCTGCTGAAGTGTCTACATAGAGCTTTTATGAAAAGACACAGCTGTGCAAGGAAAAGTAATATTGGCAATAAAATTTGGGACCTGGGTTACAGATAGTTAGTGGTAGCTGATTTTACAGAGAGGGAGCTGAACACTGAACTGGCAGGCAGAAAAACAGTAACACACATGGATAACCCCATGTAACTAATCCCATGGACTGCAGCTCGTCAGGCTCCTCTGTCCATGGAATTCTCCAGGCAAGAATACTGGAATAGGTTGCCATTTCCTTCTCCAGGGGATCTTCCTGACCTAAGGATCAAACTCAGGTCTCCTGCATTGCCAGCAGATTCTTTACCGTCTGAGCCACCAGGGAAGCCCAACACACATGGCAGAACCCCCAGATGTTTCAGGAATTACAAGTACCCAGAACTTCTGCAAGTAGCAGGAAGGTGAGGTCAGAAATAGGAGCCTTGTATGATGACCTTTATAGGGTCCCCAGATCCCCACTCCTATTTTGCAAAGCAGTTTTCACCCTTCCCCTCTCCCAGCAGAAAACTGGAAGTTCACTGTCTAGAAAAGGTGGACAAGTTTCCTGATAAAGGGGCTGCTACATAGCTAGTATATGAATGAAGAAAGACTCGGGGATCTAGAGAAGATCCTAGAAGTTTCCAGAGAGAGAAGATGAGTCGCCTCCAAAGGATAGGGATACGAATAGCATCACACCTCTTGGAGCAGCTGCTGAAGCTGCTGGAGCTGGACAGCAGCATGCAGCAGTGCCTTCCCTGGGCTCGAAAAACGGTCCTCCTAGAATCCCTTAGCGTCTAACCCAGGGTTCTGTACCCAGGTCATCCTTTAAGAGTTAGAGGAAACCTTCAGCCTATCTAAGGAGGAGGAATAGACGCAAAGCCAGGAAACCAGGGTGTCAGGACGATGATGAAGGGAGATGTGCGTGACAGACCTGGAGACACAGCAGTCCAGGCTGGAGCTTCAGAGTGTTGTCCCTGAGAAAAAATACCTAGCGTGTTTCAGTATTCAGTGTGTTTCTAAAAGACTCAGCTGTTTGGAGATAAATTGTCAATAAGTACATAATAAGCAAATGAAAAAACAAGACCAACTCTAGGAAAAACAAAATGTGTAAGAAAGAAAGGAAGTCATCATGGTATGTGGTTTGGCTTGATGAATACTTACCTAGAGAAATAATGTAAAAGCAATATTAATCCAACCAAATGATAATAGAGCTGCATGGGGAAGAAGAGGAACAGTGGTCCATGAGTCTGGTTGGGGAAATTGGGGAGTGAAAGAACTTCCACTGGGGAAGGTCAGTAGACAGTGCTTAAATATGACAATTAAGGAATAACTAAGGAGGGGACATATGTATACCTGTACCAATACAATACTGTAAAGCAATTATCCTTCAATTGAAAATAAATAATTTTTTTAAAAAGAAATAATTTTATAAACATGTGTAGAGATAGGGAGATAAAAACAGAAGAAATAGTTAAATGGGTTGGAAGAATTTCCTCTAGGGAGTGTTGGGTGTGGGACTGGAAAGGAATGCTGGTTTTGATAATACAATGTATAGAATAATTTGATTCTTTAAGTTGTGTGAATATAGTTTCAGTTAAATAAAAACAAACCAAAATAATACATAGATTTAAATATTGAATAAAAGGATTATTTTAATATGGATTATCTTGGTGCATGTACATGAAGAAGTACAGACACAAAATGCTATTTGGGTAATCTATAATATTTTTCAGAGCATCTACAGGCATGCAGGTATATCAGGGAAAGATTAGTGATGGCCTCCTGCAATTTGTCTTTTAAATTAGTTTTCAGGTAAATAAATGAATCACAGAGATATGTAACTGATATGTCAGCCCATCAATCAGCTAGACCTTTTGACATCTCCTGTTCGAAAGGTTGTGCTGGGTTCCTTGGGCTGGACAAAGGACTTTAAAGTCTGGTTTGGGGTTGAAGTTGTTCAGGAAGTCTTTAATCCATACTCCTTTGATTACAAATTGGGGTGTCTGATCCCTCCAGTTCTGTTTTTTCTTTCTCAGGATTGCTTTGGCTATTCAGAGTCTTTTGTGTTTGCATATAAATTAAACAATTTTTTGTTCTAGTTCTGTGAAAAATGTCATTGGTAATTTGATAGGGATTGCATTGAAAGTGTAGATTGCCTTGGGTAGTGTCATTTTGACGATATTGATTCTTCCAATCCAAGAATATGCTATATCTTTCCATCTGTGTGATCTTTGATTTCTTGTATGAGTGTCTTATAGTTTTCAGAGAACAGGTCTTTTGTCTCCTTGGGTAGGTTTATTCCTAGGTATTTTATTCTGGCACAAAAATAGAAATATAGATCAATGTAATAGATTAGAAAGCTCAGCAATAAACCCATGTACCCATGGCCAATTAATCTATGGCAAAGAAGGCAAGAATATATAGTGGAGAAAAGACAGCCTCTTCAATAAGTAGTGCTGGGTAAACTGGACAGCTACCTGTAAAAGAATGAAGTTAAAACATTCTGTAACAGCATACACAAAAATAAACTCAAGTGGATTTTAACCTAAATGTGAGACTGGATGCTATAAAAGTCTTTAGAGGAAAACATAGGCATAACATTCTTGACATAGATTGTAGCAATATCTTTTGGGATCCACATCCTAGAGTAATGAAAACAAAAATAAGCAAATAGGACCTAATTAAACTTAAAAGCTTTTGTACAGCACAAGAAACTGTAAATAAAATGAAAAAGTAGCCCACAGAATGGGAGAAAATATTTGCAAACAAAGCAACCAACAAAGGATTAACCTCCAAAATCTACAAAGAGTTCCTGTAGCTCAATATTTAAAAAAACTAATAACCCCATCAAAAAATGGACAGAGGATCTAAATAGATATTTCTCCAAAGGAGATATACAGATTGCCAGAAAGCACATGAAAAGATGCTCAACATTGCTGATTATTAGAGAAATGCAAATCAGAACCACAATGAGGTATCACCTCACATCAGTCAGAATGGCCATCATGAAAATAATAAATGTTGGAGAGGGTGTAGAGAAAAGGGAACCCTCTTACACTGCTGGTGAGAAAGTAAATTGATGCAGCTGCTGTGGAGAACAATATGGGGGTTTCTTAAAAAACTAAAAATAGAACTAGTATATGATTCAACAGTCCCATTCCTGGGCATATATCTGGAGAAAATCCTAATTTGAAAAGATACAAACACCCCAGTGTTCATAGCAGTGCTGTTTACAGTAACCAGGACATGGAAGCAACCTAAGTGTCCATCGACAGATGAATGGATAAAGAAGATGTAGTATGTGTGTATATATATATACACACACACACACTGGAACATTACTGAGCCATAAAAAGAATGAAATAATGCTTTTGTATCATCATGGATGGACCTAGAGATTATCATACTAAATGAAGTAAGTCAGACAAGAGAAAGACAAATATCATATCACTCATATGTGGAACATAATTTTTAAAAAATGATGCAAATGAACTTATTTACCAAGCAGAAACAAACTTACAGTTATTGAAACAAACTTTTGGTTATCGAAGGGGAAGCATGGGGAGGAGGGATGAATCTGGAGCTTGAGATTAACATACACACACTACTATATATAAGGTTGATAACAAGTATGACCTACTGTGTGGCACAGGGAACTCTACTCAATATTCTGATAACCCATATGAGAAAAGAGTCTGAAAAAGTATGAGTATATGTGTAACTGAATCACTTTGCTGTACACCTGAAACTAACAACATGTAAAACAACTATACTTCAATAAAAAAAATTTTTTTGTTACGCTTAAGAAAACATAGCTATTTTTAATCAAGATTTTCAAGCTGGTTTATCTCAGGATTTACCTTAACTAGGAACTACCATGAAATATTTCCCTTAATTACTGTGTATGGAATGTCTCTATTGGTCCGTTTTTATGACTGCCTGTTGTTTTGAAGCAGAGGAGCTGGTTCTGATAGAAGGAAGAACCCAGGACCCTTCCTCTACTGTAAGGGCTGAAAGAAGAGGGAGATATGAGTATCTGTGGGTGTTGAGATGAAAGGAGCCCCCAGTGATAGGCTTCTATTTCCTTAGGGAAG
The DNA here is from genome assembly GCF_019923935.1 of Bubalus bubalis. NCBI lineage: Eukaryota > Metazoa > Chordata > Mammalia > Artiodactyla > Bovidae > Bubalus > Bubalus bubalis. The sequence goes on along the minus strand of NC_059174.1, from coordinate 1,988,218 downwards.
GGAAATAAGAGAGGCCATCAGGGGTTCTGCCATTTAAAAAAATTGACCAGCAGTGGTTTAATAAGATCCTACAGAGCCCTCCCGAATGAATGCATCTTTATTGCTCACAATGCCCAGTTCTCGTTTGCAGAGCTGAACTCACCGTGTCTCTCTTTGGCCACCTCCACCCTTCTCCAGAGTTTGGCGTGTACTGCAGCCACTGCCGGAGTGAGGTCCGGGGCACGCAGTGTGCCATCTGCAAAGGCTTCACGTTCCAGTGTGCCATCTGCCACGTGGCTGTGCGAGGGTCGTCCAACTTCTGCCTGGCCTGTGGACACGGGGGGCACACCAGCCACATGATGGAGTGGTTTCGGACCCAGGAGGTGTGTCCCACCGGCTGTGGGTGCCACTGCCTGCTGGAAAGCACTTTCTGAGCTCACAGCCCCCGGCGCTGTGGGAAGTCCTAGGGGGCCCATCAGTGCTGGGTGATAGGCTCTCCGCCAGGAACGAGGCTCCAGAGCCCACCTCCACCTGGACTGGGGTGTGCTCCCCTCAAAGACTGACACGGTGTGGGCTGTTCCTGAGCCTTTGCCTTCTCAGCTCTTGGCTGTTTGTTGCTGGCATGGATGTTGGTGGAAGAGGACTCGGGCAGCTGGAAACACCTGCCTCCAGAGCTGTGTTTACCTTTCAGATGTTGACCTCAAACCATCGACAGCATCCTTTCTGATGCCAATCACAGAGATCAAGGTCAGATGTAAAGGACAGTCTGTTGAGCCAAAGGACAGTGGACATTACTTCAGTTGACAAATGGACCTGTGACATAAGTTGGTGCATTTAATGAACTGATGGACTATGGCCTTTTAAAATATGATACTTAAATTATAAATATGTACTTACGGATCCTTAAGATGTATTTTTTCGTTTGCTATTTCTCTTCCAGCTGCTTTCTCTTGGCTAATAAAATTCTAGTAATCATCTGGGGAAAAAAGAGGTGATATTTTAGTGAATCTTTTTTTAATTCTACTTCTAATTGAAATTAACTCTTTGGGGTAGGATCAAAGTCAGTGCTCAGATTTTCCAAGGAACGCTGACTTGCTTTTGTCATCCAGTAGGGGAAAATAGAACTTGACATTTAAGGTTCTTCCCAACTTGAAGAGTTTGGTTTTTTTTAATCATTTCTTCTAGCAAAAGGAAGCTCAGATTACCTGGCAGCACTGCTGCGAGAGGCTCCTGTTGCCCCTGTGCAGGTCGGCCGAGTTTCCATGAATGCTTTCATTCTTTTGGGCTGCTTCTCAGGCTTCCACCCATGTTTATCTGCATCCACCAGTTCTTCAGAACGTTCTCAGTGCTGAGTTGGTTCTCTTTACCAACGTTCTCAGTTGGTAAAGAAACTGCCTGCAATGGAGGAGACCCCGGTTCGATTCCTGGGTGGGGAAGATCCGCTGGAGAAGGGATAGGCTACCCACTCCAGTATTCTTGGGCTTCCCTTGCGGCTCAGCTGGTAAAGAATCCTCCTGAAGTTTGGAAGACCTGGGTTTGATCCCTGGGTTGGGAAGATCCCCTAGCGAAGGGAAAGGCTACCCACTCCTTCTGGCCTGGAGAATTCCGTTAACCTTATAGCCCGTGGGGTTGCAAAGAGTCGGACACGACTGAGTGACTTTCACTTCACTTTCACTTCAGGAAAGAGAAATGCTTTTCGATATTGCTACTGAAATTTATATTCATTTTTTAGAATTTTACAATTCCAGATTGATTAGCTTAAGAAATATAACTCCATGTCTCAAAATATGACAGTCTGTACATCACTGTAACTACAGCTCAGGACTCATTAATAGACTGTGAAATCAAAGTAGTGGATAAAAACCACAGTTTAAAAAAAATGAAAGTAGAAGAGACATCAGAATGTACCAGTTAGGATAAACATTGTTTTGTGTAACTTGTTTACAAGTATATACATACACACTTGCACATGTGTATAAAGGATCACAGTATAAATTCATTTCTTACTGAGGGTTTTGTTCAAAACAGTTTCAGAACACTTTGAGATGAGGCTTATGTGAAGGTCATCCCTCTCTTACTGGATATGAAAGACCATGATGTAAGAAAAGCCTGGATCCTGTGCAATGAAAGCAGAGGTTTAACCCTGGGCTCGGAGTCGAGGTAAGATGTCAGCCACTCTGCAGAGTGGGCTGAATAACTAGGTGCAGTAGGTACATGGAGGCTGATAAAGGAGGAGGCCAAGAAAATCCGAATTTGTTCACTCTCTTCTGTTCACTTGTTTGTATCAACGCTGCTGTAATGGCACCATGGGATTTGTAGTAATTTGGCTAATTTGTATTAAGATAAAAGTTCTATCATGTTCCTCAGTGGAATCATGTCATTTGCAGAGAACAATCTTTTCCTGTTCCCCCTCTGCTCAAACTAATATCAGAATATAGTTTCTCATTTCAGTTTTGGTCCTTTGACTCTTTCCCTTATGGTGGTTATCAGTATTTTCCAGTAAGACTTGTGATTGAAAAGCACTTAAAACTTTCAAGAATAGATTGATGAATGTGAAGTCGACCATCGCTTTGAAATACAACTAAAGATGCTTACTCCTTGGATGGAAAGTTATGACCAACCTAGACAGCATATTAAAAAGCAGAGACATTGCTTTGCCAACAAGGGTCCGTCTCGTTAAGGCTATGGTTTTTCCAGTGGTCATGTATGGATATGAGAGTTGGACTATAAAGAAAGCTGAGCACGGAAGAATTGATGCTTTTGAACTGTGGTGTTGGAGAAGACTCTTGAGAGTCCCTTGGACTGCAAGGAGATCCAGCCAGCCCATCCTAAAGGATTGAAGGCGGGAGGAGAAGGGGACGATAGAGGATAAGATGGTCGGATGGCATCACCAACTCATTGGATGTGAGTTTGAGTGAGCTCCGGGAGTTGGTGATGGACAGGGAAAGCTGGTGTGCTGGTGTGCCTGGTGTGTTCTTACAGTAACATCCTGGGAGAAGGAAATGGCAACCCATTCCAGTATTCTTGCCGATCCAGGAACCTGACAGGCTATAGTCCATGGGGTCGCAGAGAGTCAGACACGACTGAGCGACTAACACTACCTTAATGTAACTCTTTTAACAATCTCTCTCTTTTAAATTATTTTTTAAAAAGACTTATTTATTTGTTTGGCTGTACTGGGGCTTAGTTGCAACATGTGAGATCTAGTTCCCTGACCAGAGATCAAATCCCAGTCCCTTACATTGGGAGCGTGAAGTCTTAGCCACTGGACCACCAGGAAGTCCTACATAACAGTCTCTTGGTCCTACCTTTATTTGGCTACCCAGATACAGTATAAAGGATGAGAAGACAATTAGACCGAAATGATGTCTCTTTCCTCAATGAGCTCAGCTCTTTGGTCTCTTGGCTATGGATTCCCACGCAGGAAAGCGCACACACTCTCTCTGTGCCTTCAGAAGATTGAAAGTTTGGCTGCCGCCAACTCACCCTCCCTGCTAAATACTTCTGTGTCCAAACTGAGACTAGCCCTAGTTTAAAAGCCCAGGGCCAGATATCACTGTCTTCTGCCACTGTTTTAATTTAGAGAGAATCATTGATGGGAGCAGCCCAAAACTGTCTCTTTTTTTTTTTTTTTCTTCTTCTTTTTTCCTAATAGAGTTCCGAAATGAAAGAAAGGGAGAAAAGGTATCTAACATCGGTATCCAAAAAACAGTCCCCAGCAAAAGATTGCTGGCTTTAAGAGGCTTGGGCCAATCTGTATCATTATCAAATGGTTTTCCTTCTGTAAACAGTTTGGATACATTAGATGCAACAGAGTTTAAATATTTTTGCAGTACAAATAGAGGATATACTCTCTCTTTTTTTACCCACAAAAGGCTTTGATAGAGTTGGAAATCCTGAAATAGAAATGATCAAAGGAGCTCCAAGTGAAATTTTTTGAGTATGGAGCTTCCTGTTTTTACCTTTTTAAAGCTGAGAAATTTACACTAGGTGGCAGCAGAGACCCATATTTGGTGAATCTGATAGAGTTTGTGGATAAAGGTTAAACCAGACTATACCTATTTCTCCAGTTGTGAAAGAAAGATCTGCTCCATTCATCTAGATTCATCGACCCAGGGACTGAACAGACTTATGCCATTGGAAGTCCTTGAAATCCTTCCCATCACCTCCTCGACTATGACTGTTTCTCACACATCATGGCTGTCTCTCTACCTGCCTCATATTATGTCCTTTCAAAGATCAACTTTGGGTTGGCAAACATTTACTACACATTCTCAATACATTAGTACTTAAATAACACATTTTTTTGAAGGACTGATTCTGTTTTTCCATCCACCCACTTCAGAAGTATCTGTTTGTTCATGAGACGTGAGTCCTTCTGTTTCATGATTCCTACTGTTACCTGTAGTGTGCACCACGCTGATTGTAATGAGGGTTTCCTGGGGTAGAAATTTGGAGTGGCGGGAATGGCGGCTGTGAATCTCAAGACCTGTGTTCCCACTGCAGCTTTTTAAAAACATTATTTATTTTTAATTGGAGAATAATTGCTTTACAACATTATGTTGGTTTCTGCCACACATCAACATGCATCAGCCTTAAGTATACCCATGTCCCCTCCCTCTTGAACCTCCTTCCCACCTCATCCAACCCCTCTAGATTGTCACAGAGCACCTTATTTGAGCTCCCTGCATCATACAGCAAATTTCCACTGGCTATCTAATTTCACATATGTTTCAATGCTACTCTCTCAACTCATCCCACCCTCTCCTTAACAGAAGAGGCTCGTAACAGAAATACGTGAAGCAAATGAGTGTTATGATTTGCTTTATGAGGACAATTTCAGTGAAATTCTCTAGAAAGACATTTTGCATATGAAGCACGTTGGACTGTTTCCTTACACAAAGAATTGTCTTCTCTCTGCATTATTTTTTCTTGAATGCCTCAGCCTTCTAGAGCTTCCATTTATCTTCCCATGTCAGTAGACTCACAGTGTAAGGGGTTTTGATTCAGTCACAGCTGACTTTACCACAACTGGAAGTGAACAGTGAATCTAAGAGGGCTGGAAATTGGGCTTGGGGGCCGTGCAGCTAGGGGGAGTGTTAAAATACAGATGCCCGGGTGAATTTGAATTTCACTTGGAACATACAAGTTGTTCATCTGAGGTTCAAATTTAAGTGGGGATCTGATATTTTTGTTTGCTGAATCTGGTGATCCTTGCCTAGGGTCATGCTTAAATTATACCTTGAGATGATCCCAGCTGCTGGCTCCAGCGGGCCCCCCACTCTGGACGTGGGATGCCATCCTTCCAGATCTCTACCAGCTCTGACTCTGAGGTCTCACCTGGAATCTGTTCCTCATGGCTTCTTCTTTGTATCACCTGTCCCCAGTGAGGTCCTGGAGTCCAGTAGCCAATATACCAAAGGAAAGATGCCTTAGTGTCTCACTAGTAATCTGGGAAATCCAAGTCAAAATGGATCTGGGGAGACGATACACAGTGGTAAGAGCCTGGGCCCTGTGGCCAGACTGCATGGATTGCATCTCAGCTTGCCTGTATCCTTGGCACTGTGCCTCAGTTTCTTCCTCGTAAAGTATGAGTAGCAGTACTTACTCCAATGGGATTATTTTGAACAATGTGTTTCTAAATTTCCAGTATTGCTTTAGGGTTCATTACATTCTGGCATAGAGTTCTTTCTGCTCCCCTGGCGGGGTCTCCTGAGGAATCAGGGGACTCCTGTGCTGTGTGTGCCTAGCCAGTCAGTTGTGTCTGACTGTTGGGAACCCTGTGGACTGTAGCCCACCAGGCTTCTCTGTCCATGGGGATTCTACAGGCGAGAATACTGGACTGCATAGCCATTCCCTCCTCCAGGGGATCTTCCCAACCCAGGGATCGAACCCAGGTCTCTCACGTTGCAGGCGGATTCATTACTATCTGAGCCACCAGGGAACCCCTGGCTCCCTAATAATCAGCCTCCCCACCACACTTTACTTTGAAACCCTCAGGACTCAATTCGTTATATTCTGTAGCCTTGTTTATGCCAACACAGGAAGTTAATAAATGTATTTCACTCAGTCAGATGATTAAGGTCAACAGCGACAGTGATGAGTCATGTTGACAGTGTGATATGATAATGTAAGAAATTTTACCTGTATGGCCATCCTCTCCCTAATCCATAACCCTAGTCTCATTATGAGAAAAACATCAGACAGATCCCAGCTGAGGAGCATCCTGTGAAATACCTGGCCAGGACTCCTCAGAATCGTCAAGGTCATCAAACACAAGGAAGCGAAAAACTGTCACAGCGCAGAGAAGCCCAAGGAGATATGACGACTGAGTAACTGTGACTTGGGAGTCTGGGTATGAGCCTGAAGCAGAAAAAGGGCATTTGGGGAAAACTAAGGCGATCTGAGTGAAGTATGAACTTTAGTTAATAAGTGTCAATCAATACACGTCACAAACGTACCGTATTACTGTGTGGCGTTAACAAGTAAGGAAACTGCGGGGTGTATGGGAACCGTCTGTAGTAACTTTGCAATTTTTCTCTAAGTCTCTTCTAAAATAGAGAGGTTATTTAGGGACTTCCCTGGCCATCCGCTGGTTAAGACTCCACATTTCCAATGTGGGAGCTATGGGTTCAATCCCTAGTCAGGGAAGTAAGATCCCACGTGCTTTGTAGCCACAAAAAAGAAAAAAAAATTATGATCTAAAATAAAAGTTATTTAAATGATTTCAGTAAGGAATTTTAAATTTCTCTTAGCGGGAGTAATAACTTTCTCCAAAACTATTCATAAGACTAAGACACAGTTTGAAGATGTACTGTACTCCCTTTTCTACAAGCCTCTTCTTAAGACTGCCTGTTACATATGCACATACAATACACATTGTCATCATTATTATTATATTTTATTATTATTCAACATTATTATTATATATTATTATAGTTATATAACATTATTATTATAACATTATTATTCAACATGATGATGATGATCATTATTCATCATCATTCATTATTCAATCATCATTATTTCAAATGACATGTGCTGACATTTCTAAATAATTGAATTAATTTCTTAAGTAATCTTGATAATCCCCTCAATTCTTAGTTTGACATTTTAAGATCAAAGAGTCATCAGAAGATAATTCTCTAGTGGTCCAGTAGTTAGGACTCCTTGCTGAGGGGGCGGGTTCAATCCCTGGTTGGGGAACTAATATCCTGCAAGCTACTTGGCATGGCCAAAAAAGTAAAATAAAAAATAAACACGTTGAAAAATAAAAGAGTAGTCAGAAAGGAACTCCCAAGCACTGTTTACTATATAGTCTCAGTATATATTAATAATTAATCTTTCCAGTATAGGCTGCAAAGCCAATTAATCACTCTTAGAAATAAGGATAAATTTTTGAAATAGCATCCATCCCTATTACTACCTTGAGTTTATTTAATTGAGTCTCTGTGTTCAGAAATGGCAGAACCATGCACTCATGGTGGACGGGCATACACACAAACACACAGAAAATATTTTTCCACCTATCAGACTGGCAAAGATAAAAAAGTTGGAAAAAAAACCCCCAATGTTGGCTATGTGAGAGAACATGCAGCATTATATAACATGAATAGGTGCAACCAGTGGGTAATTGGTGCAACCTTATCAGAAAACAATTTGTCAGTAGCTTTCAAACTGTTCACTCCCCAACCCTTAGACTCAATTTCATTTTTAGGAATTTATTCCACAGATACAGTTACACAAATGCACGAAAATGCTTGTATGAGAATGTTTATTTTCACATTATTTATTATAGTGGAAAGGAATTAGACAACCTAAATACTCATCAGTAGGGGACTGATTAAATTGTGATGTGTTCATAACGGTGTAATGTTATGCCATGACTGGAAAAATGGGTATATCTTTCCTTTTCTCCTTTGCTTTTCGCTTCTCTTCTTTTCACAGCTATTTGTAAGGCGTCCTCAGACAGCCGTTTTGCTTTTTTGCATCTCTTTTTCTTGGGGATGGTCTTGATCCCTGTCTCCTGTACAATGTCACGAACCTCTGTCCATAGTTCATCAGGCACTCTGTCTATTAGAACTAGTCCCTTAAATCTATTTCTCACTCCCACTGTATAATCATAAGGGATTTGATTTAGGTCATACCTGAATGGTCTAGTGGTTTTCCCCCACTTTCTTCAGTTTAAGTCTGAATTTGGCAATAAGGAGTTCATGATCTGAGCCACAGTCAGCTCCTGGTCTTGTTTTTGCTGACTGTATAGAGCTTCTCCATCTTTGGCTGCAAAGAATGTAATCGATCTGATTTTGGTGTTGACCATCTGGTGATGTCCATGTGTAGAGTCTTCTCTTGTGTTGTTGGAAGAGGGTGTTTGCTATGACCAGTGCATTCTCTTGGCAAAACTCTATTAGCCTTTGCCCTGCTTCATTCTGTACTCCAAGGCCAAATTTGCCTGTTACTCCAGGTGTTTCTTGACTTCTTACTTTTGCATTCCAGTCCCCTATAATGAAAAGGACATCTTTTTTGGGGTGTCAGTTATAGAAGGTCTTGTAGGTCTACATAGAACCATTCAACTTCAGCTTCTTCAGTGTTACTGCTCAGGGCATAGACTTGGATTACCATGATATTGAATGGTTTGCCTTGGAAACGAACAGAGATCATTCTGTCGTTTTTGAGATTGCATCCAAGTACTGCATTTCAGACTCTTTTGTTGACTATGATGGCTACTCCATTTCTTCTGAGGGATTCCTGTCCACAGTAGTAGATATAATGGTCATCTGAGTTAAATTCACCCATTCCAGTCCATCTTAGTTTGGGGATTCCTAGAATGTCAACATTCACTCTTGCCATCCCCTGTTTGACCACTTCCAATTTGCCTTGATTCATGGACTTAACATTCCAGGTTCCTATGCAATATTGCTCTTTACAGCATCAGACCTTGCTTCTGTCACCAGTCACATCCACAACTGGGTGTTATTTTTGCTTTGGCTCCATCCCTTCATTCTTTCTGGAGTTATTTCTCCAGCGATCTCCAGTAGCATATTGGGCACCTACTGACCTGGGGAGTTCATCTTTCTGTGTCCTATCTTTTTGCCTTTTCATACTGTTCATGGGGTTCTTAAGGCAAGAATACTGAAGTGGTTTGCCATTCCCTTCTCCAGTGGACCACATTCTGTCAGACCTCTCCACCATGACCTGTCTGTCTTGGGTGGCCCCACATGGCATGGCTTAGTTTCACTGAGTTAGACAAGGCTGTGGTTCGTGTGATCAGATTGGCTAGTTGTCTGTGATTGTGGTTTCAGTCTGTCTGCCGTCTGATGCCCTCTCTCAGCACCTACTGTCTTACTTGGGTTTTTCTTACCTTGGATGTGGGATGTCTCTTCACGGGTGCTCCAGCAAAGCGCAGCCACTGCTCCTGACCTTGGATGTGCAGTAGCTCCTCTCGGCCACTCCTGCAGCCTCCGCTCCTGTGGAAAGATATAAGCATCTGAATGCAGAGTTCCAAAGAATAGCAAGGAGAGATAAGAAAGCCTTCCTCAGTGATCAATGCAAAGAAATAGAGGAAAACAATAGAATGGGAAAGACTAGAGATCTCTTCAAGAAAATTAGAGATACTAAGGGAACATTTCATGCAAAGATGGGCTCAATAAAGGACAGAAATGGTATGGACCTAACAGAAGCAGAAGATATTAAGAAGAGGTGGCAAGAATACACAGAAGAACTGAACAAAAAAGAGCTTCACAACCCAGATAATCACGATGGTGTGATCACTGACCTAGAGCCAGACATCCTGGAGTGTGAAGTCAAGTGGGCCTTAGGAAGCATCACTACAAACAAAGCTAGTGGACGTGATGAAATTCCAGTTGAGCTATTTCAAATCCTGGAAGATGATGCTGTGAAAGTGCTGCACTCAATATGCCAGCAAATTTGGAAAACTCAGCAGTGGCCACAGGACTGGAAATGGTCAGTGTTCATTCCAATCCCAAAGAAAGGCAATGCCAAAGAATGCTCAAACCACCACACAATTGCACTCATCTCACACGCTAGTAAAGTAATGCTCAAAATTCTCCAAGCCAGGCTTCAGCAATATGTGAACCGTGAACTTCAGATGTTCAAGCTGGTTTTAGAAAAGGCAGAGGAACCAGAGATCAAATTGCCAACATCCACTGGATCATCGAAAAAGCAAGAGAGTTCCAGGAAAACATCTATTTCTGCTTTATTGACTATGCCAAAGCCTTTGACTGTGTGGATCACGAGAAACTGTGGAAAATTCTGAAAGAGATGGGAATACCAGACCACCTGACCTGCCTCTTGAGAAACCTGTATGTAGGTCAGGAAGCAACAGTTAGAACTGGACATGGAACAACAGGCTGGTTCCAAATAGGAAAAGGAGTACGTCAAGGCTGTATATTGTCACCCTACTTATTTAAGTTATATGCAGAGTACATCATGAGAAACACTGAGCTCGATGAAGCACAAGCTGGAATCAAGATTGTCAGGAGAACTATCAATAACCTCAGATATGCAGATGACACCACCCTTATGGCAGAAAATGAAAAGGAACTAAAGAGCCTCTTGATGAAAGTGAAAGTGGAGAGTGGAAAAGTTGGCTTAAAGCTCAACATTCAGAAAACAAAGATCATGGCATCTGGTCCCATCACTTTATGGGATATAGATGGGGAAACAGTGGAAACAGTGACCGACTTTATTTTTCTGGGCTCCAAAATCAGTGCAGATGGTGACTGCAGCCATGAAATTAAAAGACGCTTACTCCTTGGAAGGAAAGTTATGACCAACCTAGACAGCATATTGAAAAGCAGAGACATCACTTTGTCAACCAGGGTCCATCTAGTCAAGGCTATGGTTTTTCCAGTGGTCATGTATGTATGTGAGAGTTGGACTATAAAGAAAGCTGAGTGCCTAAGAATTGATGCTTTTGAACTGTGGTGTTGGAGAAGACTCTTGAGAGTCCCTTGGACTGCAAGGAGATCCAACCAGTCAATTCTGAAGGAGATCAGTCCTGGGTGTTCATTGGAAGGACTGATGCTGAAGCTGAAACTCCAGTACTTTGGCTACCTGATGTGAAGAGCTGACTCATTTGAAAAGACCCTGATGCTGGGAAAGATTGAGGGCAGGAGGAGAATGGGACGAAAGAGGATGAGATGGCTGGATGGCATCACCGACTCAATGGACATGAGTTTGGGTGAACTACAGGAGTTGGTGATGGACAGGGAGGCCTGGCGTGCTGCAGTTCATGGGGTCGCAAAGAGTCGGCCACGACTGATCGACTGAACTGAACTGAACTGAGACCTGTATGTTGAGATTATGAGATACATATTTCTCCTTTCTCTCTCTTTTTAAACTTTTTATTTTGTATTGGAGTATAGTGGATTAGTAATGTTGTAGTTTCAGGTGAACAGCAAAGGGACTCAGTCATACTTATACGTTTATCCATTCCCAGGTGGCATTAGTGGTAAAGAACCCGCCTGGCAATGCAGGTGACATAAGAGATGTGGGTTAAATCCCTGGGTCGGGAAGATCCCCTGGAGGAGGGCATGGGAACCCTCTCCAGTATTCTTGCCTGGAGAATCCCATGAACAGAGGATCCTGGTGGGCTGCCGTCCATAGGGTCAGGAAGAATTGGACAGGACTGAAGTGACTTAGCAGCAGCAGCAGCAGCATTCTCCCCCAATGCAGGCTGCCACATAATTGGGCAGAGTTCCATGTGCTATACAGTAGGTCCTTATTAGCTATCCATTTTAAATATAGCAGTGTATATATGTCTGTCCCAAACTGACTAACTGTCCTTTCTTCCTATCTGGAAGGATACACTATTAGAAGGAATGTTCTCTGGAGAATAGGCCAGGAGTCGCTTGGAATGAAAAATATTTTACTTTTTATTTTTAGTTTTTTGGACTATTTGATTTTTTTATGTTACTTTGACTTTTTAATGTAGCAAAAAGCAAGTTAAATATTATAAAGCTTCCCTGTCAAAAACAAAACAAGCAACTTTTTTAAATATAAAAAGAGAAGTTTTTGTTGGCAGCTCCATGCTTAACTGAGAAGAATTTTGTGTATTGGAGACAGCTGGGAGCAAACGACTCTAGTTCCTCAATTTTGTTTGAAACAAAATCACTATATCTGGGGGAAAATGTTTACACGGCTCAGAAAGGTACACACCCAAAGAATACGTGTGTACATTGCAAGCTCTATTGAGCAGATTTATTACTAGGTAAATTCTATGGGTGTGTTTCATGTTTCAGATGCAATATCAAGTTTGTTCTCAGTAATTGTCCTGAAGTAATTAACTTGAAGGTTAATAACTTTGTTAATAGGCAGTGACAACTAAAGTCAGATTTTGAAAGTCCTTCCTAGAGAGTTTTGGCATCATGTATGTTACAATTCTTAAAAAGAAGAAAACTTGACTCTTCTTCCCAAATAGTCTTGAAAGACAATCATAAAGAGTAAGAGGAAAGAGAGATTTGATCTCAAACAGGCTAGCTGAAATTTGAATTCAAGAAGTTTGGAGCAATTTGGAGCCAATAATGATAATATATTAAGTATAAAAGACATGATCAAGAGCTTATATTTATGGCAGTATTCTAATTTTGTAAAACAAACCAAAAAAAGCACATAGACACATTTAAAATCATGGACTGCAATTCCATTTCCCACCCCAGTCCCTCTGCCTTCCGGCTGTGGGGTGTAGTGAGGGCTTGGGTCTCGAGCCTTGGGGAGGTGCTTGGCAGCGGCCCCGCAGGCTCCTTGGCCCCAAGAGAAGATGGGGCCAGGGCTTGAGCAGGTAAGCTGGGTGGGCGTGCATGCTTGCTCACTTGTGCCTGACTCTTTGTGACCCCATGGACTGTAGGCCATTAGGCTCCTCTGTCCATGGGATTCTCTAGGCAAGAATACTGGAGTGGGTTGCCATTTCCTCCTCCAGGGGATCTTCCCAACCCAGGGATCAAACTCACATCTCTTGAGCCTCCTACATCGGCAGGCAGATTTACTGCTGCACCACCTAAGCTGAGTGGGGGCATTTACCTAAAAGAGCGATTAGTAGTGGTTACCAAAAGCAAGGGGAAATGGAGATTGGAGGGGCAACCACTAAATCCACTCACCGTGGGAAGCAGTCGTTAATGAGAGTCGACCTACGAGTATGTATGTGGGGGCAGGATCCGTTGTTTTTATTTTTTTTAAATAATGAAATGTCTTTAAGTTGTGATTCTTTTTTAAAAAATATTTATTTCTATCTATTTATTTGGCTGCACCACCTTAGTTGGTCTTCCTTGGTGGTTCAGATGGTAAAGAATCTGCCTGCAATGCAGGAGACTTGAGTTCAAACTGTGAGTTGGGAAGATTCCCTGGAGTAGGAAATGGCAACCTACTCCAGGATTCTTGCCTGGAGAATCCCATGAACAGAGGAGCCTGGTGGGTTACGGTCCATGGGGTCGCAGAGTCGGACACAGTGGAGCAACTAACTCTTTCTTTCAGACCTTAGTTGCAGCATACAGGTTCTTTAGTTGTGGCATGTAGGATTCGGCTCCCCGACCAGGGACTGAACCCATGCCCCCTGCATTGGAAGTGTGGATTCTTGGCCACTGGACCACCAGGGAAGTCCCAGGATCCATTGTTTTTAAAAGTTGTGTTTTTTTTCTTCTAGTTTTATATTGAGATATAAGTGACATACAGCAGTCTATATGTTTAAGGTGACCAGCCTTATGATTTGACTTGCATACATCATGAAATTATCATCACAGTAAGTTGAGTATCATCTCATTTAGATACAAAATCAAATAATAGGAAAAAATATTTTTTCTTGTAATGAGAACTCAGGATTTACTTTCTTGACTTACATATATAACCTTCAGTTCAGTTCAGTTGCTCAGTTGGGTCCTACTCTTTTTCATGTTGTACATTACATTCCTGGTATTTATTTGTCTTGGGGCTTCTCTGGTGGCTCAGTGGTAAAGAATCCACCTGCCAGTGCAGGGGACGCAGGTTCAGTCCTTGGGTTGGGAAGATCCTATAGAGAAGAGCATGGCGACCTACTTCAGTATTCCTGCCTGGGAAACCCCATGGACAGAGGAGCCTGGCGGGCTATGGGGATCACTTGGGGTCCCAAAGAGTCAGACATGACTTAGCGCTAAACAACAACAGCTTATTTGTCTTATATCTGGTTTTAAAGTTGTTTTTTTTTTTTTTCACAGTCCAGGTCTTTATTTTTACACCCATCAGGCCATGAATTCATAGGGAATGGGCTCCAACAGTTCGGGTTCCTTCCATTGGTCCTCACAAAGTGTGCTTCTCTGGGTGGAGCAGGCTGGCGCTTCAGCGGAACCCAAGTCCCTTTCTCTTTGGCTTCCTTCTTTTTCTGATCATTTTCTTTCACACGTTTCAGGAAGCTATCTCGGCTCTTAGAGTGCTTAATATGCTCGATACGCACATTAATTCTCTTGGCAAGAATCTTACCCTTAACTTGTTTGTTTACAATGATGCCAACAGCATGCTGGGTGGCATTGTAGACTCTCCCAGTTTTGCCATGGCAACATTTGTGGGGCATTCCTTTTTGAACAGTACCCATTCCCTTGATATCTACAATATCACCCTTCCTGTAGACTCGCATGTATGTGGCCAAAGGAACAACTCCATGTTTTCTGAAAGGCCTGGAGAACATGTAGCAGGTGCCCCGCCTCTTTCCCTTTGTGTTGGTCATCTTGGCGAATCACTGGAAGATGGCGGTTCCCTGGTTTTAAAGTTTTAAAGAAAACCCCTATCTATACCGTTCAGCGGAAGATCGTCAAAACCACACTTGTAGGTGAACATGTTGGGATTATTTTCTGTTGCAGAAAGGGAGACTTCTCACCCTGCGTCCTGGGGTGTCTTGGTGAGAGGCTGCTCCAAGAACCCTCTTACAGGATTTGCACTTGTGTTAGGTGAGTTTGATGTGAGTTCATGGAAGTGGAGGTTAGCTCTCGGTTGGGTGTTTTGTTCCTGTCAAAAGCAAGGCTATTATAAACAGTGCTGCGATGAACATTGGGGAACACGTGTCTCTTTCCCTTCTGGTTTCCTCAGTGTGTATGCCCAGCAGTGGGATTGCTAGATCATAAGGTAGTTTTATTTCCAGTTTTTTAAGGAATCTCCACACTGTTCTCCATAGTGGCTGTACTAGTTTGCATTCCCACAAACAGTGTAAGAGGGTTCCCTTTTCTCCGCACCCTCTCCAGCATTTATTGCTTGTAGACTTTTGGATCGCAGCCATTCTGACTGGCGTGAAATGGTACCTCATAGTGGTTTTGATTTGCATTTCTCTGATAATGAGTGATGTTGAGCATCTTTTCATGTGTTCGTTAGCCATCTGTATGTCTTCTTTGGAGAAATGTCTATTTAGTTCTTTGGCCCATTATTTGATTGGGTCATTTATTTTTCTGGAGTTGAGCTGTAGGAGTTGCTTGTATATTTTTGAGATTAGTTGTTTGTCAGTTGCTTCATTTGCTATTATTTTCTCCCATTCTGAAGGCTGCCTTTTCACCTTGCTAATAGTTTCCTTTGTTGTGCAGAAGCTTTTAAGTTTAAATAGCCAGGACATGGAAGCAACCTAGATGTCCATCAGCAGATGAATGGATAAGAAAGCTGTGGTACATATACACAATGGAGTATTACTCAGCCATTAAAAGAATACATTTGAATCAGTTCTAATGAGGTGGATGAAACTGGAGCCTATTATACAGAGTGAAGTAAGCCAGAAAGAAAAACACCAATACAGTATACTAACGCATATATATGGAATTTAGAAAGATGGTAACAATAACCCTGTGTATGAGACGGCAAAAGAGACACTGATGTATAGAACAGTCTTATGGACTCTGTGGGAGAGGGAGAGGGTGGGAAGATTTGGGAGAATGGCACTGAAGCATGTATAATATCATGTATGAAACGAGTCGCCAGTCCAGGTTCGATGCACGATACTGGATGCTTGGGGCTGGTGCACTGGGACGACCCAGAGGGATGGTATGGGGAGGGAGGAGGGAGGAGGGTTCAGGATGGGGAACACATATATACCTGTGGCGGATTCATTTTGATATTTGGCAAAACTAACACAATATTATAAAGTTTAAAAATAAAATAAAATTAAAAAAAAAAGCAAGAGTAATTCTATGATTTGATTCATTAATAAAACTTAGCGAGAGGGAGGAGAGGCCAGAGTGAGGCTATACTTGGTAAAGAAGCAGCCATCACTCATACTGGCTGGGAGAGGGTGATGATTGCTATTTGGGGGCTTGAATGGTGTTCAGGTTTTATCTGTGTTCAGACATGATTCCTGGGTGATCTTGTTTTCGTCTTGCTCTACATGGTCGCAGAGTGGCCCTGTCCAGTGTTAATGCGACATTGTCTGTGCTCACCAAGAGAACAACGAGACCTCGATCGAGTCAGACCAACCTTTGGCTGTAAGGACTGTTTTCCTCTGTGTCACTCACGATTACAATAAATTTTGTCAGACTGATGCCCGCCCCCCCGCCCCGCCCTCCCCGGCCCCCCCCTCCCCCACATCCTTTTCTTGGGTCCCCTGTGCAGCATGTGGAATCTTAGTTCCCCGACAAGAGGTTGAACCTGTGTCCCCTGCATTGGAAGCGTGGACTCTGAACCACTGGACTTGCAAGGAAGTTCCTAATGCCACTTATCTACTCAATCAAATCCTTAGCAACTTGGGAGCTTTTCTTATTCTCAAGAGTTTTGTTTTGTTTTTTTAACTAATGGTATATAAAAGGGCCACAGAGCAAAATGTTTTCCATCAGTATCTTAATGATCCCTTAACCTTTAATCGAGGGTCATATAATAATCAGATGACAGCAAGAAAGGAACACAAGACAAACAAAAATACATTATGATGCTATGCATTTTCTGTGTTACGTGTATATATCTATAAATGTATAGAGAACTTTCTGGAAGGACACACGTTAAGCCAATAACTATGGTTACCTTGAAACAGCAGGGAGATCAAGACTGGCAGTGATAATCAAAGGGAGCCTCACTTTTTTAAAAAGAGACTATTATTAGTCTCCAGTTCACAGCATAGTTGAGTGGGACGTACAGAAAGTTCTCCTATACCTCCTTTGCCACACGTGTATAGTCTCCTCCATTACCAGTGTCCCCCACCAGAGTGACGCATTTATTAAAAAAAATGAACTCACACTGACAACATGTTATTGTGAAGGCATGCAAATTTATATTTTATTGGATCATAATTAATCTTCTATTTGTTATATGTTCATGTCTCAGTTTTTCTCTTTTTTTTTGTGGTATAGTATTAAACTGAGTAGACTAGAAATGATAGTTTGAAAAAATATTTGGAGGGATCATGTTTATATAGATAGCATATATTAATATTACTAGCAATAAAACAATTCTATATACTATAGAATAAAGTTTCTTTATTGTTTAAATACCTCCCTTCTAAAACGTTTTAAAATTTTTCAAATATTTACAAAGGTAGGATAGTATAATGAACTCTCACATACTCCTCACCAGCTCTCACAATGGTCAACACCCACATATCCCGCTTCTATCTCTATTCTTGACAATCTACCCCTCCTACCTTGCCATAGGATTGTTTTGATATCAATCTCAGATATCATATTGTTTCATCAATAACACTTCAGTATGTATCTTTAAAAGATAAAAATTCTCTTCTGTAAGCCAGCCATGGTACTTAAAACTTTTAACACTGATTCCTAAATATTCAGTTACTTTTCAAATTTCCTAAATTTTGTCACAGATATTTATTCAAATCAGGATCCAAACACTTATTGCCATGTCTCTTAAGTCTCTTTTAATCTGATAGGATCTATAGGTTTCCTCCCTTTTTCATCCTTGCAATTTTTCTGTCAGAGAACAAATTGTTTTTTCTCCCAATCATCAAATGAAGTATTGTCTCTTTGCAGATTATCTGTAGAACGACATATGTCCTAGAGAGTTTTCTACATTCTAGATTTTGCTGATTGTATTCATTCTACTTCTTGTGAGCTGGTAGTTATATTTAGAGTAGGGTTTCTGGATAAAATACAGGAAAGTGAAGTCGCTCAGTCGTGTCCAACTCTTTGCAACCCTATGGACTGTAGCCTACCAGGCTCTTCCGTCCATGGGATTCTCCAGGCAAGAATACTGGAGGGGGTTGCCATTTCCTTCTCCAAAGGATCTTCCTGACCCAGGGATCGATCCTGGGTCTCCTGCATTTCAGGCAGACGCTTTACCCTTAACTAAACAATACTTTTTAGTGTACAAGTGCTCACTTGTGCAATATTTTATCATCTTGTATTTTTATTTGCTAAGTTTGACAATCATAATCTAGAGTTACCACATTTAGGCTTGGGTTCTTGGCAAGAATACATTCAATTTAGTGTTGGGTACTTCTATCAGGAGACACATAAGATCTGGTTGTTTCTCTTTTTTGTGGTGTTGGAAATGACACAGGGGTTCATATTTATGTTACCGTTTATATTAAAACTATTTCTCATCATAGGCAGTTGGATGCATCCCTTGTTAAGACAGCCCCTCAGCTTTTTACCTCATGATTTTTGGCAACTAATGATCATTGCCCAGAATAATTTATTAAGGCTTGCAGAATATTTATTCCAGGGCTATCATTCCTTCTACATTCATAAGCTGGCATTATTCTGTAAAGAACTTACTCTTCTGTACAGTTTATGTAGGAAAGTTAAGCTTTTTCCTTAAGGCAGAATTTTGCAAGCATCTACGAGAGACCTTTACAAATCTAACAATAAAATCTTGCTAAAGATGTAGATAACTCTTACAAATCCAGTAAATCAAAATATTCAGTAAGGTAACATTTTTAAAGCATTTCTAGATGTTAAAAATCAAACATATACCTTTAGAAAATCAGAACTCTTCAGCATTTGAATGTTGACAGCACACTTAAATTAGTTAAATCTTCCTAAGGATCACAATTAAAATTAGATTTTAAATTGCCTAGTATATCAGTTTATCTGAAATGGTTGAAAGCACTGAAAGCTGAATAAAGCTTCTAAAAAGAAGCACAACAGTTATACAGCTTTTCACATTAGATTTGACACACTTTGTATTAAAACTCTTTCTCGCCATCTATATGTTTATTACTTATGGCTTTCTAGACTTGCAGACTCACTTCCCACTTAAGGGGATCTGAGTGAGCATTGCCAGCTTCCTGCCACAGCTTAGAGTGGTTCAGGGCAACCGGCCAGGAAAGGCAGCCAGAGCTTCCAAGGGTGGGAACTTGGATCCACCAAACCCCAAATGGCCAAGCCCAGGCCTGTGTCTGGCTCTCAAGTCCACATCTTCAAATTGCAACTAATTATAAATTTGTTAGTCCAGAGCATCATACAGTCTTGGTCATCTATCAAATTTCATCCTCACGAATCTTTACTTTCTGATGTAGGTAGATGGAATTTGGCAATACTTCCCATCCTCCCCACGTGAGCTGTAGCCAACTTTCCTGCTGCCTCATTGGATTCTGCACTTTTTTGCTTCTATATCCACTCATCAGCACCAATTTCATGGTTTGTTTGTTAACAGGTCAACCTTAGAACTCCAGATGAAATGTGAAAAGTGTCCCAAGGTCAAGTATCTCATTCTTACTGATATTTTTCAGGTAAAGAAATAACCGCTGGGAATGTTTTTAAACTAATTAATTTATGTATTTAGCTGTGTCGAGTCTCAGTTGCAGCACTGGGGATCTTTGATCCGCATTGCAACAGATGGGTTCTTGAGTTGTAGCGTGAACTCTGACTTGAGGCATATGATCTAGTTTACATGTTATAGTTATATAGGGATCTAGTTTCCTGACTGGGGTCAAACCTGGGTCCCCTGCGTTGGACCACCTGGACCACCAGGAGTGTCCCCACCACTGAGGAATTAAGCAGATGTTGCTTGTGAAACATCTTGTTTCTTGTGAAACTTGTTTCAAGTTTTCAGCTGAGAGGACAGGACTGTAATTCAGGACTACTTTTCCACCATTACTAAGTCAGCCATAGGCACTCTGTGACCTGGATGCTGTTGGTTGTTCATCTTAATTGTCTCAGACTCTATCTAGCCCTCTATCTCACCTTTTATTCTTCCATTTCTTCATGTCTGTGGGTAAAAGATCACTGAAAACACATGAGCTCATTTACAAAGAGTGGAGGTACAACAAATTGATTGTGACATCTGCATATCTTGAACACAGAAAATCTCTTTTATATAAAATTATATAAAATGCTGACATCCACTGACCTTGGGTATTGGGTGGCTTTGAGACATTCAGGTAAAGATATTGTTTAAAATAACCTGTATTATTCCCCTCACTATTAAGCAACAAATGTCCAGTCTAAAGATGGAGATTACTACTGTCTCTCAGCTCACCTACCTCATTTCTGTTGTTGATTTGTCCTTGTTTTATAGAAACATTTGCAGTTTCTATTGCATTTGAAACAATAGTAGTAGTAGTCTGTTCTGGAGAATCCTAAGTGTAAGATAATTTTATATACTTACCTAATTCTATATTAACTAGCTTTAAAAATTCAATATAGTTATTTGAAAGCAGAATGAAAGGGAATTCCTTGGCCATCCAGGGGTAGAACTGCCAGGGCCTAAGTTTGATCCCCAGTGAGGGACCTAAGATCTCACAAGCCACACAGCCAAAAATAAACAAATAAATAAATAAAGGGCAGAATGGGAGATTGAATCTACATTAAGACATTTTAGCTTGGGGCATTTATTATTTTCATAGGGGTGACTTTAAAAGGGTTTTTTAAATCTTTATGATTGTAAAAGCTTCCTCTTCCTCATGGACTCTGTTCTTTTTTTTTTTTTTCTAATGACTTTGTCATTAGGAGTGTTGTGTAATCTTGAGAGTATAGTTGGAAATATCCCGGAGTATGAAACTAGCCATACCTTGGCTAATTCATAGGGCAGAGAGGTCATAAGCAACCAGTGTCTCTAGCTCTCTCAAGTGGTAGTTACACATCTCAACCCTGGAGGGATTTTGAAAACCCTCAGAGGTTCCCATGGTTGGTTAGCTCTGGCTACTTGAATGCCATATTGGGCAACAAACTCTCACCTAATAAAATCAAGACCAGAACTAAAATTCCATTTTCTATTCATTTTTAAGGCTTCCTTGGTAGCTCAGTGGTAAAGAATCTGCCTGCCAATTCAGGAGACATGGGTTTAATCCCTGGGTTGGAAAGATCCCCTGGAGAAGGAAATGGCAACCCACTCCAGTATCCTTGGTTGGGAAATCCAATGGACAGAGGGCTACCATCCGTGGGGTTGCAAAGAGTCCAACCTAACAACCTATAGTTGCAAACTTAGTGACTCAAAAACAATAACACATTCATTTTGTAAAGCATTATTATAGGCAATGTACAGTATAATATCTTACTGTTAGGCTGAATTATGCCCCCCCCTCCGCCCAAGATATATACATCCTAATCCTCCATCTTTATCACCTAATCACTTTCTAAACTCCCATCACCTAATACCATCTCATTGGGGATTTCATCCTATGAATTTGGGGAAGGGACACAGACATTCAGTCTATGGTACATGGTAAAAGAGACTTTGCAAATGTTATTAAATCAAGGATCTTGGATAGATTATTCTGGATTAACCAGTTGAGCCCAAGGTAAACACAGGAGTCCTTAGAGAGGCAGTAGGGTCTGAACAGAGAAGAGGTGTGAAACTGGAATCAGATGTTGGAGTGATATGCTTTCCAGATGGAGGAAGGGACCACAAGCCAAGAAAGGCAGGCAGCCGCTAGAAGCTGAAAAAGGCAAGGAAACAGATGCTTCCCTCGAGTCTACAGAATAAATAGAGCTCTGCCACAACATTGAGTTTTAGCCACAAAGACCCATTCTTGGACTTCTGACCTCCAGATTTACATGATAATAAATGTGTATTATGTTAAGATAAATGAATATTTTTAAAAATAAGTAAAATTAAAAGCATTGTTGCAAGTTTTTCCCCCGACCCAGAAAATAAAGGATGAGGTCACTGAAGCAAGGGCGAGAGGGCATAAGAGCCCCAAATGCCACAGAAGGTGAATGACCCTGTTTGACTATAGCCTGACCAGCTCTTAAACGGAGGAATTAATGACCAAGGATGTTGAAACAAGGAAAAGTTTTCAAAAGTTAGAGCTTTAGCCAGGATCACTGGTTGTGCAGCTGAGCAGTTGGTACTGATACGGTGAAAGTGACTCTTGCTGCCTTAGAAAAATGATGGTGGTTACTCAAGGTTTACTTTCTTGGGTGAAATAAATCTTCATGATTCTTTCTCTAAGTCTGTATAACTCTTTCAAATGTTCCAGTACTTTTTAAGTCAGTTCTTTATCTAAATATAAGAAGGTTTAAATAAATCGACTATGAGAACTTTTGATAAGGGTGAAAGAGGAGAGTGAAAAAGCTGGCTTAAAACTCAACATTCAAAAAACGAAGATCATGGCATCTGGTCCCATCACTTCATGGCAAACAGAAGTGGAAAAACTGGAAGCAGTGACAGATTTTATTTTCTTGGGCTCCAAAATCACTGCAGATGGTGAGTGCAGCCATGAAATTAAAAGATGCTTGCTCATTGAAAGGAAAGCTATGACAAACCCAGACAACATATTAAAAAGCAGAGGTATCACTTTGCTAACAGCAGTCCATATTGTCAAAGCTATGGTTTTTCCTGTAATCAAGTATGAGTTGGATGTGAGAGTTGAACCATAAAGAAGGCTAAGTGCTGAAGAATTGATGCTTTCAAATTGTGGTGCTGGAGAAGACTCTTGACAGTCCCCCGGACAGCAAGGTGATCAAACCAGTCAATCCTAAAGGAAATCAACCTTGAATATTCATTGGAAGGACTGATGCTGAAGCTCCAATATTTTGGGCCATCTGATGTGAAGAGCAACTCATTGGAAAAGACCCTGGTACTGGGAAAGATTGATGGCAGAAGAAGGGAGTGGCAGAGGATGAGATAGTTAGATAGCTTCACTGACTCAATGGACATGAATTTGGGCAAACTCCGGGAGATAATGAAGGACAGTGGAGCCTGATGTGCTGCAGTCCATAGAATTGTAAAGTGTCAGATATGACTTAGCAACTGAACGACAACAACAACTATGAGAAGCCATAAAATAAATGAAATTACAATCTTTGAATGCAATTAAGGACAAATCCTGGACTACTGCCTCTCCATGTGCAAGCAAAACACTCTTGTAAGGTGTAATATGGGTCAGTTCTGTTAGATTCTGATAGTTCTAACTAGAAATGCTTTTCAAAAAGAATAAATTTAGAAAAGTGTCTTTGTAGGAAAAGGCTGTCTTCTTTTAAATTACACAAATTGTCAAGATCT
The DNA here is from genome assembly GCF_019923935.1 of Bubalus bubalis. NCBI lineage: Eukaryota > Metazoa > Chordata > Mammalia > Artiodactyla > Bovidae > Bubalus > Bubalus bubalis. Next base: position 1,964,881 of record NC_059174.1, on the reverse strand, counting down.
CAGAAAACAAGATAAGGTTGATCAATGTTTAGGTTCAGTATCCAGGTTCTAAGTGGGTGCATTTATTGAGTGTTTATTGTTGATGATTAACAACATTGTTAGTATTATTATTAGTGTAATTCCTGTAATACATATGTAATTGATAATTAACAAGGTTATTATTAATAAGGTAAACATTTCATTAGTAGGAAATTTGTCTTTAATTGTATCTCTGCTTTTCTCTAATTTAAGGGGTAAATATTTCGTTGCTTTATTCTCACTGCATGACTTTGCCACCAGATTTTGTAAGTGACATACAATCTTGTTCAATGGAAGGGTAAATATTAATCATCTATTTTTCTTTTTTTCTTCAACTTCTAAAATTGAGGTACAATTGACATGCCTGCATTCTAAGTCGCTTCAATCATGTCTGACTTTTGTGACTCTATGGACTGTAGCCTACCAGGCTCTTCTGTTCTTGGGCCTCTCCAGGCAAGAATCCTGGAGTGGGTTGCCATACCCTCCTCCAGGGAATCTTCCCCAACCAGGGATCAAACCCACATCTCTTATGTCTCCTACATTGACATTCGGGTTCTTTACCACTAGCATATATAATGTTATTTTGGTTTTGAGTATACAGCATAATGATTTGATATATGTCTAAATTGTGAAATGATTACTGTAATAAGTTTAATTAACATCCATCACTTCACATAGTTACATTTTTTTCTTGTGATGAGAACTTTCAGATCTACACTTTTAGCAACTTGCAATACACAATCCAGTGTTGTTAACTATGGTCACTGTACTGTCCCTTTTATTCTCAAGACCTGTTTATCTTGTAACTACAAATTTGTACCTTTTGACCAACTTCAGTTCAGTTCAGTCGCTCAGTCGTGGCCGACTCTTTGCGACCCCATGAATCGCAGCACGCCAGGCCTCCCTGTCCATCACCAACTCCCGGAGTTCACCCAAACTCACATCCATCGAGTCGGTGATGCCGTGCAGCCATCTCATCCTCTGTCATCCCCTTCTCCTCCTGTCACCAATCCCTCCCAGCATCAGAGTCTTTTCCAATGAGTCAGCTCTTTGCATGAGGTGGCCAAAGTACTGGAGTTTCAGCTTTAGCATCATTCCTTCCAAAGAAATCCCAGGGCTGATCTCCTTTAGGATGGACTGGTCGGATCTCCTTGCAGTCCAAGGGACTCTCAAGAGTCTTCTCCAACACCACAGTTCAAAAGCATCAATTCTTTGGCGCTCAGCTTTCTTCACAGTCCAACTCTCACATCCATTCATGACCACAGGAAAAACCATAGCCTTGACTAGACGGAACTTTGTTGGCAAGGTAATGTCTCTGCTTTTGAATGTGCTATCTAGGTTGGTCATAACTTTCCTTCCAAGGAGTAAGCGTCTTTTAATTTCATGGCTGCAGTCACCGTCTGCACTGATTTTGGAGCCCAGAAAGATAAAGTTTGACACTGTTTCCACTGTTTCCCCATCTATTTCCCATGAAGTGATGGGACCGGATGCCATGATCTTCGTTTTCTGAATGTTGAGCTTTAAGCCAACTTTTCCACTCTCCACTTTCATTTTCATCAAGAGGCTTTTTAGTTCCTCCTCACTTTCTGCCATAAGGGTGGTGTCATCTGCATATCTGAGGTTATTGATAATTCTCCCGGCAATCTTGATTCCAGCTTGTGCTTCTTCCAGCCCAGCGTTTCTCATGATGTACTCTGCATAGAAGTTAAATAAGCAGGGTGACAATATACAGCCTTGACATACTCCTTTTCCTATTTGGAACCAGCCTGTTGTTCCATGTCCAGTTCTAACTGTTGCTTCCTGACCTACATACAGGTTTCTCAAGAGGCAGGTCAGGTGGTCTGGTATTCCCATCTCTTTCAGAATTTTCCACAGTTTATTGTGATCCACACAGTCAAAGGCTTTGGCATAGTCAATAAAGCAGAAATAGATGTTTTCCTGGAACTCTCTTGCTTTTTCGATGATCCAGTGGATGTTGGCAATTTGATCTCTGGTTCCTCTGCCTTTTCTAAAACCAGCTTGAACATCTGAAGTTCACGGTTCACGTATTGCTGAAGCCTGGCTTGGAGAATTTTGAGCATTACTCTGCTAGCGTGTGAGATGAGTGCAATTGTGTGGTGGTTTGAGCATTCTTTGGCATTGCCTTTCTTTGGGATTGGAATAAAAACTGACCATTTCCAGTCCTGTGGCCACTGCTGAGTTTTCCAAATTTGCTGGCATATTGAGTGCAGCACTTTCACAGCATCATCTTCCAGGATTTGAAATAGCTCAACTGGAATTCCATCACCTCCACTAGCTTTGTTCATAGTGATGCTTTCTAAGGCCCACTTGACTTCACATTCCAGGATGTCTGGCTCTAGGTGAGGGATCACACCATCGTGATTATCTGGGTTGGGAAGATCTTTTTTTGTTCAGTTCTTCTATATATTCTTGCCATCTCTTCTTAATATCTTTTGCTTCTGTTAGGTCCATACCATTTCTGTCCTTTATCAAGTCCATCTTGCATGAAATGTTCCCTTGGTATCTCTAATTTTCTTGAAGAGATCTCTTTCCCATTCTGTTGTTTTCCTCTATCTCTTTGCATTGATCGCTGAGGAAGGCTTTCTTATCTCTTCTTGCTATTCTTTGGAACTCTGCATTCAGATGCTTGTATCTTTCCTTTTCTCCTTTACCTTTCACTTCTCTCTTTTCACAGCTATTTGTAAGGCTTCCTCAGACAGCCATTTTGCTTTTTTGCATTTCTTTTCCATGGAGATGGTCTTGATCCCTGTCTCCTGTACAATGTCACAAACCTCTGTCCATAGTTCATCAGGCACTCTATCTATCAGATCTAGTCCCTTAAATCTATTTCTCACTTCCACTGTATAGTCATAAGGAATTTAATTTAGGTCATACCTGATTGGTCTAGTAGTTTTCCCTACTTTCTTCAATTTAAGTCTGAATTTGGCAATAAGGAGTTCATGATCTGAGCCACAGTCAGCTCCCGGTCTTGTTTTTGCTGGCTGTATAGAGCTTCTCCATCTTTGGCTGCAAAGAATGTAATCGATCTGATTTCGGTGTTGACCATCTGGTGATGCCCATGTGTAGAGTCTTCTCTTGTGTTGTTGAAAGAGGGTGTTTGCTATGTATGACCAGTGCATTCTCTTGGCAAAACTCTATTAGCCTTTGCCCTGCTTCATGCTGTATTCCAAGGCCAAATTTGCCTGTTACTCCAGGTGTTTCTTGACTTCCTACTTTTGCATTCCAGTCCCCTATAATGCTAACCGTGAACTTCCTGATGTTCAAGCTGGTTTAGAAAAGGAAGAGGATCCAGAGATCAAATTGCCAACATCCGCTGGATCATGGAAAGAGCAAGAGAGTTCCAGAAAAACATCTATTTCTGCTTTATTGACTATGCCAAAGCCTTTGACTGTGTGGATCACAATAAACTGTGGAAAATTCTGAAAGAGATGGGAATACCAGACCACCTGATCTACCTCTTGAGAAATTTGTATGCAGGTCAGGAAGCAACAGTTAGAACTGGACATGGAACAACAGGCTGGTTCCAAATAGGAAAAGGAGTATGTCAAGGCTGTATATTGTCACCCTGTTTATTTAACTTCTATGCAGAGTACATCATGAGAAACGCTGGACTGGAAGAAACACAAGCTGCAATCAAGATTGCCGGGAGAACTATCAATAACCTCAGATATGCAGATGACACCACCCTTATGGCAGAAAGTGAGGAGGAACTAAAAAGCCTCTTGATGAAAATGAAAGTGGAGAGTGAAAAAGTTGGCTTAAAGCTCAACATTCAGAAAACGAAGATCATGGCATCCGGTCCCATCACTTCATGGGAAATAGATGGGGAAACAGTGGAAACAGTGTCAAACTTTATCTTTCTGGGCTCCAAAATCAGTGCAGACGGTGACTGCAGCCATGAAATTAAAAGACGCTTACTCCTTGGAAGGAAAGTTATGACCAACCTAGATAGCACATTCAAAAGCAGAGACATTACCTTGCCAACAAAGTTCCGTCTAGTCAAGGCTATGGTTTTTCCTGTGGTCATGTATGGATGTGAGAGTTGGACTGTGAAGAAAGCTGAGCGCCAAAGAATTGATGCTTTTGAACTGTGGTGTTGGAGAAGACTCTTGAGAGTCCCTTGGACTGCAAGGAGATCCAACCAGTCCATTCTGAAGGAGATCAGCCCTGGGATTTCTTTGGAAGGAATGATGCTAAAGCTGAAACTCCAGTACTTTCGCCACCTCACGCAAAGAGCTGACTCATTGGAAAAGACTCTGATGCTGGGAGGGATTGGGGGCAAGAGGAGAAGGGGACGACAGAGGATGAGATGGCTGCATGGCATCACTGACTCGATGGACGCGAGTTTGGGTGAACTCCGGGAGTTGGTGATGGACAGGGAGGCCTGGCGTGCTGCGATTCATGGGGTCGCAAAGAGTTGGACACGACTGAGCGACTGATCTGATGTGATCTGATAATGAAAAGGACATCTTTTTTGGGTGTTAGTTCTAAAAGGTCTTGTAGGTCTTCATAGAACCATTCAACTTCAGCTTTGTCAACATTACTGGTTGGGGCCTAGACTTGGATTACTGTGATATTGAATGGTTTGTCTTGGAAACAAACAGATCATCCTGTCATTTTTGAGCTTGCACTCAAGAACTGCATTCTGGACTCTTTTGTTGACCATGATGGCTACTCCATTTCTTCTGAGGGATTCCTGCCCACAGTAGTAGATATAATGGTCATCTGAGTTAAATTCACCCATTCCAGTCCATCTTAGTTCGCTGATTCCCAGAATGTCGACGTTCACTCTTGCCATCCCGTTTGACCACTTCCAATTTGCCTTGATTCATGGACCTAACATTCCAGGTTCCTATGCAATATTGCTCTTTACAGCATCGGGCCTCGCTTCCATCACCAGTCACATCCACAACTGGGTATTGTTTTTGCTTTGGCTCCATCCCTTCATTCTTTCTGGAGTTATTTCTCCACTGATCTCCAGTAGCATATTGAGCACCTACCGACCTGGGGAGTTCCTCTTTCAGTATCCTATCATTTTGCCTTTTCATACTGTTCATGGGGTTCTCAAGGCAAGAATACTGAAGTGGTTTGCCATTCCCTTCTCCAGTGGACCACATTCTGTCAGACCTCTCCACCATGACCCACCTGTCTTGGGTGGCCCCACATGGCATGGCTTAGTTTCATTGAGTTAGACAAGTCTGTGGTCCGTGTGATTAGATTGACTAATTTTCTGTGATTATGGTTTGTGTGTCTGCCCTCTGATGCCTCTCGCAACACCTACTGTCTTACATGGGTTTCTCTTACCTTGGGCCTCGGGCATCTCTTCAGGGTTGCTCCAGCAAAGCGCGGCCGCTGCTTCTTACCTTGGATGAGGGATATCTCCTCACAGCCGCCCCTCCTGACCTTGAACGTGGAGTAACTCCTCTCGGCCCTCCTGTGCCCCCACAGCCACCACTCCTTGGACATGGGGTTGCTCCTGTCACCACCTTAAAAAGGTATAAACTTTTGGAAGTTTGTATTTTTTTAGCCACCTTCAATGGGAAGCATGGATGAAATGGGCAGAGGTGGCCAAATGTATTTTTCAAGAGTAACCTAACAAAGATTTTTTTGGGGTTTCCATGGTGGCTCAGACAGTAAAGAATTTGCCTGCAATGCGGGAGACCCAGGTTCGATCTCTGAGTTGTGAAGGTGCCCTAGAGATGGAAACAGCAGCCCACTCCAGTTTTCTTGCCTAAAGAATTCCATGGACAGAGAAGCCTGGTGGGCTATAGTCCACAGGGTCACAAAGAGCTGGACACAGCTGAGCGACTAACACTTTCACTTTTCCGTTTTTATTCTAAAAAATATGTAAGCTTATGTGTGGTGACCCTAAGAATGAAGGAATGAAGCTGAGCCCTGGAGACAGTTTTCTTAGTTCTTTTTTTTTTCTTAGTTCTTAAATGAAGGGTTTCTGGGGGGAAAACTGGCTTTCTGAAGTCAAAAGAGGAAAGACCCTGATGGATGTGTGTTCCGGGGTCCCCAGGGTCGGTGCCTCCCACCCCTCTCTCCCTGCGCTTCCTTCCCTCGCTCTGTAGCCCCACCCATTTTGCAGTTGCCTCTCTCCCTAGACCTTAAGCCCCCCCAGGAAAAGGTCTGCTTTTCTCTGCCTCCACATCTCAGGTCTGGCAGAGCCCCAGGCATGTAGTAAGCGCTTTACCAAGTTTCCATAGCCTTTTGCAGAACCTTGCCCCAGTCCTGCAATGTATTGCTACCTGATATGCGTTGTAACCGACTCTTCAGAAGGCCATGCCACCATTCTGTCAAATCAGTTGCGTCGAGATGGTGGAGACATGATAAGACTAATACATTCCATGAGCATGGGCCCAGTGCTGTACTTCTTTTATTGTAAAGTGAGGTTCTTGATCAGAAGTGTGTGTAGAATACTGTGGTGATGGAGAAAACATCCTGTAAGTCCATGGACAGAAGCAGTGGGTTCAGGAAAGGCAAATCCGTATCTAGAGGATCTACAGGCACACCTCGTTTTATTGCACTTCACTCAGTTGTGATTTGCAGATACTGGTTTCTTACAAATTGAAGATTGTAGCAACCCTGTGTTGTCAGATGATGCATAGCATTTTTTAGCGATAAAGTATTTTTAAATTAAGGCATTTAATTTTATGCTGTTACACACTTAAAAGACTACAATATAGTGTGGACATACTTTTATTTGTACTGGAAAACCAAAAAATTCATGTGACTCACTTTTTTGTGATATTCACCTTGCTGCAGAGGTTTGGAACCAAACCCGCAGTATCTCTGAGGTCTCCCTGTATTGTGATAAATACACAATGCTGCCTCTCCCATGATGGAAACAGTCCAGTGTAGTCAACCTGCCACCAAGCAGATGACTGAGCACCCCAGAGAATGGTTCCATCTCAAGGGCTCAGTATAGTCTCTGCTTCTGGCAGACTGGACAGTTATTGGCCATAGCCAGGTCACTCTCAGTGAATGCAAGTCCATATTTCCAAGCCCGTGCGTGAGCCTCCATCCCGACCACCCTGGCCACTTTGATTATGAGTCTGTGAGTGATGACAAGAGTGGCAGGGGAAAGAGACGGACTGGTATCCACAGAAAAGGTCAACCATTCACTTGATTATTAAAATTTCTCTTGGCTGAGTTCATTCTTTGGTGAGAATTCATGTGAGACACAAATATTTTCACACTTTTTGCCCATTCAGAGAGGCCTATCTATATACCTCTCTCCCCAAATTTCTTTGTCCCATTTTCCAATCATGTTCCTTCTAGGTCCTTGACCATCCAGCCCAACCATTGGCTAAGTCCATGAATTGGTATAGAATTGCAATATGGCCATTTGTCCTTCCAAGCTCAATGTCCAACCAGGTACACTGCAGGAAGTTCCGACCACTGGGAGGATTCCCCTTCACCATCATCTTTCAGGGATGTCCCCCAGAGGGGCTATAGTGTGGCAACTGTCCAATTGTAGGTGGTGGACATATCTACAGAACCATCTATAAGCCAAGTCTGAGTCTATCCTTTCTCTGCCAATTGATCATAGGGAACTCCCCATGAAACGATGAAGCACAGGCTGGGAGAGACAAGACAACGTCGCAGCGATGGGGACCACAGGCATTTGGGCCGCTTTGTCATGTAACCTACTTGTGCCTTCAGGGCCTGTTTAGGACAGATCATTTATGTATCACTTACATTTGATGATGGAGTGTTGCTGTGCACACCCATCATTATGGCATGGTGGGCCAGATATTAATAACCTCCACTTTATGATGGACTACTCAGGTCACCTGGGAACTTGGTGACCCACAGTCAAGTGTTCGGTCTGCACTAAGTCCCAGTAGCAGCCAGGAGCTCTTTCTCTGAAGGAGGGTAGTTGAAGGCAGAGGATGTCAGAGTCTTGCTCTAAAACCCTAAGGGCAGCGCTGTCACTCACCCTTGCTCTGCTTGTTTAGTTCTATTTGCCAATCACTCATGTTGGTGAAGGAAATGGCAACTCACACCAGTACTCTTGCCTGGAGAATCCCAGGGACAGAGGAGCCTGCCATCTATGGGGTCGCACAGAGTTGGACACGACTGAAGCGACTTAGTAGCAGCAGCAGCAGCATGTTGGTATGGATGATCTTTTATACTCAATGTGCTGATTCAAATGCTGATCTCGTCCAGAAACTCTCTTACAAAGACACACCCAGAAATCATACTTTACCAGTTCTTCAGGTATCTCTTAACCCAGTCAAGTTGAACACATGGAATTAACCATGTGGTAGCTATTAGCCACATTGTCTATATCGCTTTAAAAATAATCAAAATTAAAAATTTGGTATCTCAGTCATACTAGCCATCGTTCAAATGCTCACTAATTAGAGGCCACATGTTAGACAGATATACAACATTTCCATCCTCACAGAAAGTTCTAGTGGACAGCACTGCTTTGGAGAATGAAACCAAGAGGTGCAAAACTTCTCTGACTTGGCAGAGATCAAATGACAAGCCTGCAGAACCATCAGGAGAAACACTCATTGCTTAAACAATCCCAGAATATTAGTTAATGGCAGGACAATGGGTGGAGGGCCAGGGAAAGGTGGTAATATTTTTGAAACTTCAGCGAGCCTCTTTGGACATCCAAATTCAGGTCAGGTCAGTTCAGTTCAGTCACTCAGTCGTGTCCAACTCTTTGCGACACCATGGACTGCAGCATGCCAGGCTTCTGTGTCCATCACCAACTCCCGGAGCTTGCTCAAATTCATGTCCACCAAGTCAATGATGCCATCCAATCATCTCATCCTCTGTCATCCCCTTCTCCTGCTTTCAATCTTTCCCAGCATCTGAGTCTTTTCCAATGAGTCAGTTCTTTGCATCAGGTGCCCCAAAATTTGTAGTTTCAGCTTCAGCATCATTCCTTCCAATGAATATTCAGGACTGATTTCCTTTAGGATGGACTAGTTGGATCTCCTTGCAGTCCAAGGGACTCTCAAGAGTCTTCTCAACACAGTTCAAAAGCATCAATTCTTCGATGCTCAGCTTTCTTTATAGTCCAACTCTCACATCCATACATGACTACTGGAAAAACCATAGCTTTGACTGGATGGACCTTTGTTGGCAAAGTAATGTCTCTGCTTTTTAATATGCTGTCTAAGTTGGTCATAGCTTTTCTTCCAAGGAGGAAATGTTTTTTAATTTCATGGCTGCAGTTACCATCTACAGTGATTTTGGAGCCCAAGAAAATAAAGTCTGTCACTGTTTCCATTGTTTCCCCATCTATTTGCCATGAAATGGTGGGATCAGATGCCATGATCTTAGTTTTCTGAATGTTGAATTTTAAGCCAGCTTTTTCACTCTCCTCTTTCACTTTCATCAAGAGGCTCTTCTGTTCCTCTTCACTTTCTGCCATAAGGGTGGTGTCATCTGTGTATCTGAGGTAATTGATATTTCTCCTGGCAATCTTGATTCCAGCTTGTGCTTCTTCCAGCCCAGTGTTTATCATGATGTACTCTGCATATAAGTTAAATAGGCAGGGTGACAATATACAGCCTTGATGTACTCCTTGCCCAATTTGGAACCAGTCTGTTGTTCCATGTCTGATTCTAACTGTTGCTTCTTGACCTGCATACAGATTTCTCAGGAGGTAGGTAAGGTGTTCTGGTATTCCTACCTCTTGAAGAATTTTCCACAGTTTGTTGTGATCTACATATGGGTCACAAAGAGTCGTACATGACTGAGCGACTGAACTGACTGACTGACTGACACAGTCAAAGGCTTTGGCATAATCAATAAAGCAGAAGTAGGCGTTTTTCTGGTATTCTCTTGCTTTTTCGATGATCTAACAGATGTTGGCAATTTGATCTCTGGTTCCTCTGATTCCATATTCAGTTGTATGTATGCAATTCCAGTTCCTCTCTCAACATAATCATTCTTAAAAGCTCTTTTTGCATACCTTCCTTCTAGTGTGGAGGCCCCAACTTGGTTTCTGAAGTTGTTAAACCTTTCAAGAATCTGATGCAAACATTATGAGTTGTCTCCACCCTACCCAACCCATTTTTCTATATATTAAATGAGGAACTGGGGAAAAGATGAAAAGATATGATGACAATTTATGTCCCAGTTTTAGGCTATCTGCTCCCAAAGACAAAATTAAAATGAATCCATTTTCTGGAACAGATAAAGCCCATAGTTCGGCATTTTATATGAGTGAATGATGGACTTTTTGCCAATTCTAATAGAGTCCCAGTTGCCCTTTATAGTACTAATCATTGCTAACATGTACTGAAGTGTTACTGTGTACCAGGCACTATGCTGATTGCTTTGCATGCTTTATTTCATAGCAGTCCTCTGAAGAGATTACTAATATTAACTTTTCTTTGCAAGTGACGAGGCAACAGGAGGTTAAACACTTTTTCAAAGTCATGCAGCTTACACCCAGCAGAACCAGGATGTAGCCACCTGTCTGCAGCTTGTGCTCCGAGCCTTGGCACTGTACTTTTTCTTGATCGTGTCTCTGTTTATTCTGTGTTGGGTTTCGTCTGTTTATTGTGTGTCTTTCCTTCAAGACTGAGGGCTTCTTAAGGACAAAGTCAGTGCCTTATGTACTGAAGTGTGTAGTTGCTTTTGGCTGCCACATTCTTTCCTATTTTTGAGCTCCCCCTTGTGCTGCCTTTGTAGAGTTTCCCTCCCCTGTGAAAGCATAAAAGAAACACCCTTTCCTTTTCTCCAGATATTAGAGCGTGAACACGGGACCTGGTTTGGCCAATCACTTCTCCTACCTGGAACACAGAGTCTTGAACTAACAGCACAAAGAAGGTGAGATGGTTAGGCTTTGCTCACGGCCACAGTGGTCTTCTGTGGTGTGGCACCTGAGCAGTGGTTCTGCTGAAAATGGTTGTCTCTTCCTGCTTGCTGGCCCTCCACCACTGCCTTATTTCCTGTCCATTTCCCATACCTAGGTTTCCTCCCTCCCATCTGTTTCTTCCAGAATATTCTTTTCCTGTGTGTTGAGTTGGTTTCTGCTGCTTATAACCAAGAATCACAACTAACACAGACAGCTTTGTATAACCAAAGGATAAGGGTAGTGCTTTACTAACTGTTGAGTGAATAAATGAAATCCCATAAGCTGTCAACATATCTTAAGAAGGATGGACTAAAAGTGGGAAGTAGGATAAGAATGAGGATAAGAATCACAGAAAGGGAGGTGGGACGGAATAGTTTTCCATTTAAATTCTTCTTGTAACTTGCCAGATGTACTTGCTGTAAAGTGGAGTCTCTGACAAAGACAAGGCATGGGATAACTGTCATTCTTGAAAATTAAATTTTAATTGTCATTCTGAATTTTTTAAAGAAAACTAAAAAAATTTTAATTGAAAAAATCTTTTAAAAATTCTTAAAAGTATAATTAGAAAAGAAAATTCCTCTGCTTAAATCTGCGGTGCAGGTCTGCAGCCTCCTCTGAAGCTTCCTATGAATTCCACTGTAAGTCTCTTCAACAACTGCTTTTCAAGCACAGTAACCCTGAGCCCCTCCAGGCCACCAGTTACTCAGCTCACATGGTGACATGCTTGCGGGAAATTATCCTGTCCCTGTTTCCTGCACCTTCGATTGAGAGCAAGGATTGGTGTGGCTTCTTCACCTTTCATGAGTCGCCAAGAGACACTAGGAAAGCACTTGAAAGGATTTAGTTCAGGCTGTCATCAAGAGGTATTTTATAAAATTAAGTCTCATTAATCAGCACCATAATACTCCAGAAGGCATCCAAGTAGACAGTAGACTTCACATGAAATGCAGTTAGATAAATGAGCTGTGTAAGCTAGAGTGCAGGAAAATTGTTGAAATTTTGTATAAACATTCACCTTTATAGCAACACATCAAAACAGTTAATTGTTTATTACTCTTATGAAACTCCAATACCTTGGTCACATGATGTGAAGAGCTGAGTCATTTGAAAAGACCATGATGCTGGGAAGATTGAAGGCAGGAGGAGAAGGGGACGACAGAGGATGAGATGGTTGGATGGCATCACCAACTCAATGGGCATGGGTTTAGGTGGACTCTGGGAGTTGGTGATGGACAGGGAATCCTGGTGTGCTGCGGTTCATGAGGTCAAAAAGAGTCAGACACGACTGAGAGACTGAACTGAACTGAACTGAACTTATGTGTTCAAAGAAGTTGTTCTTTCCTTGATTAATTATTTGATGACCCAAACCTAGCTGGATTGTCTTCTATACTCTGTTTATACTGTGCCAGTCAGGGGTCCCCAAGAGGCAAGAGGCCCCCTCAGGACTCTACGTGCTACTCACTTTATCTATTTCAGAGAGACGAAGAAAGCCAAAGGGAGAGACAGAGTCACAGAATCCACTGTGCTTTTGCCCTTTGAACAGACTCCAAACTCCCTGCCCTGACTTATTGGACTTTGCATGATTATGAGGATCCCACCCACATCTCTGATTTTATCTTCTCACACTGCACAGTTCTATTTCCCAAACTTCTGTGTCTGGTGAACTCATCCTCAAAGACACCTTTCTTACAGCCTTTGTTTGTGTTAAATAGCTGTTGTGGGGAATTACCTGGCAGTCAGGTGGTTAAAGACTCTGCAGTTTCACTGTGGGAGGTGCAGGTTCAACCCCTCCCTGGTCAGAGAACTAAAATCCTGCATACCGAATGGCCTAGCCAAAAAAAAAACAAACAGAAAACCTCATTAAAGTTTTCTATGGCGATGGCATATTGTCTTGATAATATTTGGGATATATTGTTGTTGCTGTTATTCAGTCGCTCGGTTGTGTCCGACTCTTTGCGACCCCATGGACTGCAGCACACCAGGCTTCCCTGGCCTTCACCATCTCCCAGAGCCTGCTCATACTCATGTCCATTGTGTCAGTAATGCCATCCAACCATCTCATCCTCTGTCGTCCCCTTCTCCTCCTGCCCTCAATCTTTCCCAGCATCAGGGTCTTTTCTAAAGAGTCAGCTCTTTGCATCAGGTGGCCAAAGTATTGGAGCTTCAGAAACAGTCCTTCCAATGAATATTCAGGACTGATTTCCTTTAGGATGGACTCTTTGATCTCCTTGCTGTCCATGGGACTCTCAAGAGTCTTCTCCAACACCACAGTTCATAAGCATATTAGGTTAAATAAAATATATTGTTGAAATTAATTTCACCTGTTTCCTTATCTTTTCAGTATGACTACTATACAATTTAAGTTTTCTTTGGTGGCCTCCACATAATTTTCTGTAAAACATACTTTATTAGGTTTATACTTAAGCAATTCATTGATGATTTATCCTGAACCAGGCCATGCAGAGAGGAATGTATCAAGTATCACTGGAGTACACAGGGAGGAGAGCTGTGCCCAAGGCATCAGGGAGGCTTTCAAGGAGGAGTGGCATCTGAGGTGGTACTCAGTTTCTTCAGACATCAGCAAGAGTTTCAAGGGTACAGACTCACTGTGAGCTTTCCTCTCGTCAGAACTTTTGTCTCCATTCTGAAAGCATGGAAGACAGCATCATATACCTCTGCTCTATGAAAACCCGACAGCCACACGAGTCCTGGCTTTCCAGAAAAGGGTTGAATCAAGGTAAGGGATATTCTGATATCTGAACCTTAATCTCAGCATCTGGCCTCATGTGCGTACTATTTATGTCATGTAGTGAGTCGTAGATAAACATTCTGGAAAAGTTGTTCTCCTTTCAAGGACATCTAAACAATGTTTTCTAAAAATACAGTACAAATTTACATTAATTTAATACTCAGTTTGGTTTGGGAAATCATACTCAGCTGCTACTGTGATAATCTTTGAGTTCCAGGGGACTTTGAAATGACATTGCTAACCAACCAATTTTCTCTTTCAAAAACCCTTTTTGAGTAGGATATTCAGCTCTATTTTTCAGGAGCCTTACTGCGCTAGACAGGTGTGGAGTGAGGCAAGGCTTTGTTTGTTTGAATCATTCATGGATCTATGAAGAAACAGATTTATTTCTTATAGTTGAGTAATAGCAGGTGTGTTATCATACTCTGACTCTCTTTTTGGTTGCTCTGCAAGGACTGAGGGCCCTTAGTTCCCTGACCAGGGGTTGAACTCAGGCCCTTGGCAGTGAAAGCGCAGAGTCCCAACCACTTGGGAGTTTCCTGTGACTCTTTTTTCAAAATAATAACTTTACTGAGATAGAAGTCACACACCATACAGTTCACCATTTAAAGTATACAGTGGCTTACAGTATATTCATAAAGTTGTGCAACCATCACCACAATCAATTTTAGAATTTAGTTTTTTTAGTTCAGTCGCTCAGTTGTGTCTGACTCTTTGTGACCTCATGGATTGCAGCATGCCAGGTTTCCCTGCCCATCGAGTTGGTGATGCCATCCAACTATCTCATCCTCTGTCGTCCCCTTCTCCTCCTGCCTTCAGTCTTTCCCAGCATCAGGGTCTTTTCCAATGAGTCAGTTCTTCACATCAGGGGCCAAAGTATTGGAGCTTCAGTTTGAGTATCAGTCCTTCCAATGAATATTCGGGACTGATTGCCTTTAGGACTAACTGGTTTGATCTCCTTGCAGTCCAAGGGACTCTCAAGAGTCTTCTCCAACACCACAGTTCAAAAGCATCAATTCTTCAGCACTCAGCTTCTGTTATAGTCCAACTATCATATTCATACATTTAGTTTTTAGTATGTCCCAAAGGAACCCTGTACCCCATTGCCAGCACCCCAGGTGTGGATTGAATTGTGGCCCACAAAGATATGTCCATTTAGAATCTCTAAAAGTGACTTTATTTGGAATGAGGGTCTTTGTGGATGTCATTAAAGTAAGGATTGTGAGATACAATCATTCTGGATTAGGGCTTTTAAAGCCAATGATGAGTCTTTATAAGAGAGAGGAAAGGACCACGCAGAGACACAGAGAGGCGGCAGTGTGAAGCTGGGGGCAGAGCTGAGGCACAGAGCCCCGCCAGCCGGGAGCATCCGTGCCACCAGCAGCGGCCAGAAGCCAGGACAGCAGCGTGGAAGGATTTTCCCGCAGAGTCCCCACAGGGGACTGAGCTTGCTGGCACTCGGTTTTGGACTTCTGGCCTCCTGAACCGGAAGAGAGTACAATTTCTGTTGTTTTAAGACTTCAGGTTTGCG
This sequence comes from Bubalus bubalis, assembly GCF_019923935.1. NCBI lineage: Eukaryota > Metazoa > Chordata > Mammalia > Artiodactyla > Bovidae > Bubalus > Bubalus bubalis. The sequence goes on along the minus strand of NC_059174.1, from coordinate 1,949,728 downwards.
GTAATTATCATGGCAGTCCTCGGAAACAAATAGACTCCAGATACCCGCCAGTTTCCCCCGCTTCTGGTAACCACCAGTTTACTCTCTGTCTTTGTAAGTTAAGTAGGTGAGTGAAAGTCGCTCAGTCATGTCCAAGTCTTTGCGACCCCATGGACTGTATAGTTTATGGAATTCTCCAGGCTAGAATACTGGGATGGGTAGCATTTCCCTTCTCCAGGGGATCTTCCCAACCCAGGGATCAAACCCAGGTATCCCACATTGCAGGTGGATTCTTTACCAGCTGAGGTATCAGTGAAGCCCTTCTGTCTTTATAGATTAACCCATTATGAGCATTTCATATACATTTCATGTAGTCGTGGTTTTTTTTTCCTAAATTAATTTTACTTGGAGGCTAATTACTTCACTGTTGTGGGTTTTGCCATACATCGACATGAACCAGCCAGGGGTATAACTGTGTTCCCCTCATCCTGAACCCCTTTCCCACCTCCCTCCCCACCCCATCCCTCTGGGTTGTCCCAGAGCACTGGCTTTGAGTGCCCTGCTTCCTGCATCGAACTTGCGCTGATCATCTATTTTACATATGGTGATATACATGCTTCAATGCTATTCTCTCAAGTCACCCCACCCTCAGTTTCTCCCACAGAGTCCAAAAGTCTGTTCTTTACATCTGTGTCTCTTTTACTGTCTTGCATATAGGGTTGTCGTTACTGTCTTTCTAAATTCCATATATATGCATTAATATACTGTATTGGTATTTCTCTTTCTGACTTACTTCACTATGTATAATAGGCTCCATGTAGTCTTTTGTGGTTGGCTTCTTTCACTTAACATGACATTTTCAAGGTTTATCTGTGTTGTAGGACATATCTGAATCCCATTTCTTATTATGGCTAAATAATGTTTCAAATATGGATGCATCACATTTCATTCATCCATTCATCAGCTGATGGACATTGGGTTGTTTCTACTTTTGGGTTATTATGAATGATGCTTCTGTGAATATTTCAGTTCAGTTTAGTCACTCAGTCGTGTCCGACTCTTTACGACCCCATGGACTGCAGCACGCCAGGCTTACCTGTCCATCACCAACTCCTGGAGCTTGCTCAAAGTCATGTCCACTGAGTCAGTGATGCCATCCAACCATCTCATCCTCTGTTGTCCCCTTCTGCTCCTGCCCTCAGTCTTTCCCAGCATCAGGGTCTTTTCCAATGAGTCAGTTCTTCTCATCAGGTGGCCAAAGTATTGGAGCTTCAGCTTCAGCATCAGTCCTTCCAGTGAGTATTCAGGACTGATCTCCTTTAGGTGGATGTTTTTCTGTGGACATATATTTTCATTTTCCCTGAGTATGTGAGTCATCTGGTGACTTCATGTTTAACATTGTGAAGAACTATCAGACTGTTTTCCAAAGTGGGTATACTGGTTTACTTTCCTGCCAGCAGATAATGGTTCTTCACCTTCTCACCAACATTTGTTATTATCTGTATTATTTTTATTAGACCTGTATCCATACCACTAGACCCCTTGGGCATACACAGCCTTCTCCGTCAGCACCACAAGCCCCCTCATGGCTTTGGCCTCCTCACCACTTGTCCCCTTTGGGCACACACAGCCTTGCATGGTGTGTAAGTCCCCTGGGGGTAACACAGCTTACTGTGTTACACAGCATGGATATCACAGTCTCAGGTATCCAGAACCTTCTTTGTTGACCCCACAAGTCACCTCAGATGCTTAGAAACTCTACCTCCTTGCCTCCTGTACACACAGCCTTCTTGTCCAACACAGAAATTGTTTTGGGTACAGACAGCTTGCTGTGTTCGTGCAATTCTGAGGTACACAAGTCTTCTGTGTCTCTATTACATGTTGTCTGGGTTACACACAGCCTACTTTCAGTTCATTTCAGTTGCTCAGTTGTGTCTGACTCTTTGCAACCCTATGGAATGCAGTATGCCAGGCTTCTTTGCCCAAACCTAAAGTCTGCTGGATGCAAACAGCTTTCTGTGACCACACCAGAGGTCACCTCAGGCACTCAGAGTCTCCTGTATGCACACTGCAATCCCAGCTGGGTACACACCACCTTCTGTGTTCTACTGTGTCTGCATCACTAGTACTCTCATACACACAGCCTTTTTTTGTCTCACTACAGGTTTCCTCAGACACACACAGCCTCTGTGTCCACATCACAAGTCCCCAAGGTTCACGTGGCTTCCTGTCCACACAGAAAGTCTCCTCAGGGACACACCGTCTTTTATGCCCACATCACACAGGGACGCATGTTGGCACATCTCTGTCCACACCACATATCGTCTTGGGAACAAACAGCTTTCTTTGTACCTCCAGGCATGTGGGATCTTGGTTTCCCAGCCAAAGATTGAACTCCCGCGCCCCCTGCAGTGGAAGTGCAGAGTCAAAGATTAGACCGCCAGGGAAGTCCTCGGAACAAACGGCTTTCTGCTTCCATGCCACCTGTTGTCTTGAGCACACACACCCTCGTATGCACCACACAAGTCCTCTTGGAGCCTTCCTTGTCCACATCACCGCTTTCCTCAGACACCTGCACAGACTCGGGGTCCACACTGGATGTGCCTTTGTGCTCACATGGCTTTATTTATTTGGTTGCATCAGGTCCTAGCTGTGGCACTCTGGTCACACCTTAGCCCCCTCAAGCGCGCACAGCCTTGTGTCTGTACCGCAAGTCCACTCAGAAGCACACAGCCTTCCATGCACACACCACAGATTTCCTCCCATACTCCCACCTTCTTGGTCTTAGGCTTTTGCAAGGACTACTGTAGGCAGTTAATCACTCAGTATCTACAAAACTCAGGCTCTGGTTCTAGTACACCAGTCACCACAGGCTGGTATTCTGATCAAGTTTACTTCTATTTCCTTTCTTTTTTTTTTTTTTAAATTTTGGCTACGCTGGGTCTTGGTTGCAGGCATGGGCTCTCTAGTTGTGGCACGCAGGCTCCAGAGTGTGTGGGCTCAGTAGGCATATGAGATCTTAGTTCCCCAACCAGGGATCAAACCCAAGTCCCCTGCATTGGAAAGTGGAGTCTTAGACACTGAAGAACCATGGAAATCCCTATTTTATTTCTTTCCAGACCTATATCCAAGCCACTGGTTTCTGTGGCTTTTTAATATCTGGAGACATTTCAACTATTGGTTAAATTTAAACTGGCCTGTTCAAGCAGGTTTCATCTGTGACTTTATCATCTTACGTGGAATTATATACTCAGATAATCAGGCATTTCAGATTCCTCTTTTCAATGTACGTTGGCTTTTTGTTAGCAATTTGGAGGTTCAGTGGTTAGACGTTTTCATGGTAGCCTTAGAGGTTGGGCAGAAAAGCCAGCTACCTCACTCAGACGCTCTGGGAAGCATTGAGCCCCTTGAAAGGAGGGTCTTTGGCACGTGGGATCACCACTCATCCAGCTGGACCCTACATTCTCCAGGCAGTGCACTTCCTCCAATCAGATGGAAGCATCCAGAGTGGAAAGGACACAAAGGGCCTTGAAAGAGGACTGTGACGGCTCAGGATCACGCACTGGCTGCCGCACATCCTGGCGTTGCCTAAGGCAGGAACAGGGACAGTCAGTGGAAAGGAGACCGGTTCCATCTGGCCTCCCCTGTGCCTTTCATGATCGTCTGATCTTCCAGTTCTGCTGTGCTCACGTTGATCTCATGTTTTCCCCATTACTGTGGACCTGCCAACACGTTGTTGTTGATAGAGAATAATTTCCCTCACACCCTCTTGGAGAAGACAAAAGATGAACTCTGGCAAACCAATCTCCTAGACAGAATTTGGCTTTGGAACATCTTCAGTTAAGATAAAAAGCCAGACATTCTCCTTCGTCAAACAGTACTCTTCCCAGTTGGCAGTGAAAGGGGGGGAGGTGGTCATCCCACGCGGTCCTTGTATAGAGCAAGGGACAGGAGTCACAGCTCGGAGTCAGCAGTCAAGCCAGCCGGGCAAGAGGGATAACGCTTCTACACCCAGGCCCTGGGATTCGAGCTGGCCCTAGTCTTATCATTTGTGTCTAAGCTTAGGCTTGGGTGACTACTGCTCTGGGAGCTTCCCCATGGTTACACAGAACAAATCCTCCCTCTAATCTCCAACTGAACTGAACCCAAACCCCAAAGCCAGCCTCAGAATAGACTTAGTCTTAGAATATTCTCGATCAAATGATTCTTCCTAATATCCCTTTCTCACTCCCAACCTACTTAGTCTTAATCTGACTGGCTTGGATGTGCGAAAGTAAGTACTAACAGAATTAAGCAGGTTTCTTTATTGCAAGATCTCTCTGAACCTTTAATATGCATTTTAGTCCTTTAGAAAGGGAACAGAATTTGCAGGGTTACTTCCACTTATTTGACTGTGGAACTTATTTCTTACATATCTGTCTCTAAGACTGGTATGGGGCAGGACAGTATTATTGGATGAGCTTTCCAGAAGCAGGATTTGAAAGGGTGATTGTTGTGCAGGAGATTTACGCAGAGAAAGGTCTCAGAAGAAATTCATAAGTTGATGAGGGATGGAGGCTAGGGCAGGGGGTGAGCCAAGGAGAGACACAGGCTCTGATGGAGCGTCGCCTCAGCCTGGGCCCAGGGGAGCTCTAGACTGTGAAATGTGTCACAGAGGTGCCCTCCCACACGCACCCAGACACAAGGGAGCCAGGCTGTTACACTCCCACAGTGCTGAGCAGTCATTGGCCGCGGACGGCCTCTGGGGCTGGTGCCAACCCTTCCAGGCATCTCCAGATAAAGCAATAGTGGCTGGCCAAGGCCAGGAGGAGGATGTAGGGGTGAGCATTTAATAGCCAACACCCTAAGGCTGGAGGACAAGTGCACACCCCAGCTCGGGGATCTGGGCTGGACACCGACAATTCTGCCACAGTCACACTTTGGGGGAACCCCTAGGCTGCACAGTCCTGCCTGTGGTGTCTCCCACGGCCGTACGAGAATCAGGCTGCTCTTTGGAGCACCTGCCATTATTTGCCCAGCCATCCCTATTCTGCACCGTCATCATCTCTAAGATAAAGAGGACTTATCAGATGGAGGGAAAATTTCATCTGGAAGTTGCTAGACTACACCATCAGAACAAATGGTTCTCACCTGTGTGCCTGTGTATATAGAGTAGAAGAGGTTTCTTAGGGAAATGCACTTTCAGCCCCAAACATGGACTTCCTTGGTTTAAGAAGGAGCAGATGGGGAGGTGGAAAAGTTCTCAGTACCCCCACAGTTCCCTTTAGGAGCAGCGCAGGATCTGGGGGAGCTGGGAGCTCACACCTAGGTAAGCAGGGGAGCAGGACCGTTTGGTCTTCTCGGGGTGATGTGATGGGGTTGCTGCTGCTGGTGTGGCTCCAGCCGGCAGAGAGGGCAAGAGGATGCAGAGTCAGCTTGAGCTGGGGAAGGCATCCAGATCAAGGAAGAGTTGCCAGTTTTTAATACTTAGCCCTTGTCCAGCCGTCCTCCAGGAGAGTGCCAGACAATGGCCATTGTCCCTCATGGCTCTGCTTCCCCTAAACTAGTTGATGACGATCCCCTGTACCGTCAGCTCCAGGCCCTTGGGGGAAGCCCAGAGCTGCTTCAGAGCTCAGGTGAAAGCTCTGGGGAGCTTTGGGGAGCCCAGGTGGGCAAGCTGGGCGGGTGAGGATGTGGCCACCCTGGCATTCCTAGAGTAGGTGCATTCTGCAGGGCGGGGTACAGAGCCAGCAAACCAGCACCACTGTGTCCACCTATGGCAAAGGACCCTGGACACAGAGGTGCAGTGATCAAGTGCCCTACGGGAGCCCCAAATATTAATGGATCTTCAAAGTTACCTTCCATCCACCAAGGAGACCCCGAGAAATAGAAAAGGAATGAGAGCATCTTCCCACGGGCCCCCTGACCTAGGCAGTGCCACTCCCCAGGACCAGTGGCGATGGTCAGACTCCTGGAGGTCTGAGCCCAGGTACTCCACCTGCAGATGTGTGCCTGCTCGGCCTGCGGTGCTGCTGGAAGAGGACCAGCTTCCCCCCTTTTCTACAGACCTGGTTGAGGGGAACCCCTGGGAATGGACCTAGGGCCTGACCCCCAGCCAGAATGTTTCCTCCTGTCAAAATCTTTGCCTTGTGCAACCATTTCTCACAGGCCCAAAGCAGCAGCCCAAAGCCAGAAGAGCTTAGCAGTAAAGTGCAAGTCTCCCAGCACAGAGCTGCAGGGCTTGCTTTCCCATGCTTGGGGGCGCTTCTCACCGTATTCTTCCTCTTCTGCATCCCCACAGGACTTCCTCCTTTCCTCCACTTTTTTTTTTCTGTCTGTGCTGAGGGGCTTGTGGGATCTTAATTCCCCAACCAGGGATTGAACCCATGCCCCCTACAGTGGAAGCTTGGAGTCCTAACACTGGACCACCAGGGAATTCCCCTCTACTTCTTTTCTGAACTTATAAGTTTAGGTCCATTTGTGGGATTTGCAGTTGATGTCATTCTCCACGAGAGGGTCAACAATGTTGGAAATCAAAACCCAAATCCAGGGATAGTCTCAAAATAAATGGTATGAATTCTTCAAAAATGTCAAGGTCATGAAAGACAGCTGCAGATGGAAGGAGAGATGACATGGAAACTTAAATGCAGTGTGATGAGCTGGCTTGGATCCTGGGCCAGGAAGAAAAAATTGCTTTATAGGACTTTATTGGAAATAGGTGAAATTTGAATATGGATTTGAATGGCTGGCTATGGAATTGAATATCCAAACAATAGAGTTATATTAGTGTTAAATTTCTTGATCCTGATAGTGGTACTATGTAAGATGTCCTTGCTTTTAGAAAAGACATACTGAAGTGTTTAGGGATAAAGGAATATAATGTGTCTAATATACTTTCATATAGTTTTGCAAAAGTATGTGTGTCTACATGGACATAGATACAGATATGTGCATTTTTGTATTCCATATATAATACAATTATGTATACATATAAAAAGAGAGAAAGAAAATAATGAAACAAATAATAATTGGTGAATCTGAGCAAAGAATATATGAAAATTCTTTGCAATGTTGGAAGCAGAAGTTGCTTCCTTGGCTCCATAGCTGGAGAGAAGGCAAAGGCTGTTCTGTGAGATGTATTCACCGGTTCACTCTGTTCCTTTATTTTTCTTTTTGCTTCCTCTTGCTGTGATGTATAGCCATTAAAGGACTCACTTTTTTTTTTTTTACTGAAATAAATACATATAAAAAGAAAGCTTTATACCACTATCACAAATGGAAAAGGCAATATACCTTGCCAAAAATATAAGGTAACTATAAAGACAAACACAACAAGAGCAAATGAATGACATGATTGTTAATAAATACTAGCCAGGCTTTGGTTGATCCAAAGACTCTAAGCTTCAGCAAGCTGTTAGCATTTAATAGCATGAAACAAGGAGAAGGCAGTGGCACCCCACTCCAGTACTCTCGCCTGGAAACTCCCATGGACGGAGGAGCCTGGTGGGCTGCAGTCCATGCGGTCGCTAAGAGTCGGACACGACTGAGTGACTTCACTTTCACTTTTCACTTTCATGCATTGGAGGAGGAAATGGCAACCCACTCCAGTGTTCTTGCCTGGAGAATCCCAGGGACGGCGGAGCCTGGCGGGCTGCCGTCTATGTCTAGGTCGCACAGAGTCAGACACGACTGAAGCAACTTAGCAGCAGCAGCAGCAGCATCAAACAGAAGTGTTCTCTTTGACATAACCAGAAGGACTGGAGGAAAAATTGACAAAGGAATGATTTTCTTACGTGGCATTCAGTATTATTATGGTAAGATCATCCCCCCTTTTGGGGAACGTGGAGAGAGGCAAGACACAGCGGCTGGTGGCATGTCAGCACTAGCTCCTGGAGAGAGCTCTGCAGCACAGGTCCGGGGTGAATGCTCGTGGTGCTGGCAGGATGGGTTATTTATAGATGAACAGTTTGCAGGGCTTCTCTTTTACCCCACTTAGACCTCAAGTCTATCTTGTGGGCTGACACTGGGAAGCCACTTGGTGTGTTTCTAGATGTGTCGTTGGCCTGGGAAACTACAAAGAAGGGTGTGGTCACGGACAAGAGGGGCTTTGCTGGGCCTCATTCCCACAAGTTCACCATGTGGCCAATATCCTCCTTAGCAGGCCCCTGCCCTGGCTTTTGTGCCAGGATTTGGCCCTCAGGGCTACACATTGCCCCATTCAAGACTTACCCACAGGATTTCCAAAGGAGAAAAAGAGTTTGAATATGGATCTGATGGAACTAGGGTAGACTAAGGCACTGAATGAGAATGAGTGTGTGGGGGTGAGGGGTTGGTATACACAATGTGGGTGTTGAGAACTGCAGGACTCTCGGCACATAGGGCTTTTCCCAAGCTTGAGCAAGGCTTCTAGCAGCATAAGGCCATGTCATAGGATGACCTCAATGTACCTCCTCTCCCTGCCTTCTAAAAAATGTCTGCCTCAGAACATTATGAAACAATTTCTAAGTGCAAAATACTGATAATACTCTAAATAGGAAGGATTATAGGAAATAATCTAAACAGGAAGGATACTGATCCAGTAACCTATGTTATATCCCCACAGTGGAACCCTATGAAGCTGTATAAGAAAATAAGGAATATCTCTATGAATTGATACGGAGTCATTTCTAAGCTATATTGTTAAGTAGAAAAAGAAAAGTACAGATACAGAAACAACCTAGTGTCCATCATGGACAAATGGATGAAATATATATGTATTATATACATACATACATATTAATATGTATAATATATTACACTATAATATAAATACATTACAACATACATTATTATATATAATACATAATAATAATGGAATATTATTCAGTCATAAAAGGACGGAAATCTTATCATTTGTGACGATATGGATGGACCTAGAAGGCATTGTGCTAAGTGAAAAAGATATAGAAAGACAAATATTGTATGATCTCATTTATATGTGGAATCTAAAACAAACCAAAAGAAACTCATAGATACAGAGAACAATTGAGTGGTTGCAGAGACAACCAATGGGAGTGGGGGAGGGTGTGATGTAGGTAAGGGTGGTCAAAAGGTTCAAATTTCAAATTATAAATAAGTCCTGAGGATGTCATGTACAGCATGGTGACGAGAGCTAACAATACTGTATTATATATTTGAAAGTTGCTAAGAAAGTAAATTTTAAAAGTTCTCCACCTCATTAGAACTGATTCAAATGTGTTCTTTTTAATGGCCGAGTAGTACTCCATTGTGTGTATGTACCACAGCTTTCTTATCCATTCATCTGCTGATGGACATCTAGGTTGCTTCCATGTCCTGGCTATTATAAACAGTGCTGCGGTGAACATTGGGGTACACGTGTCTCTTTCCCTTCTGGTTTCCTCAGTGTGTATGCCCAGCAGTGGGATTGCTGGATCATAAGGCAGTTCTATTTTTGTTTTTTTAAGGAATCTCCACACTGTTCTCCATAGTGGCTGTACTAGTTTGCATTCCTACCAACAGTGTAAGAGGGTTCCTTTTTCTCTGCACCCTCTCCAGCATTTATTGCTTGTAGACTTTTGGATCGCAGCCATTCTGAGTGGTGTGAAATGGTACCTCATAGTGGTTTTGATTTGCATTTCTCTGATAATGAGTGATGTTGAGCATCTTTTCATGTGTTTGTTAGCCATCTGTATGTCTTCTTTGGAGAAATGTCTATTTAGTTCTTTGGCCCATTTTTTGACTGGGTCATTTATTTTTCTGGAGTTGAGCTGTAGGAGTTGCTTGTATATTTTTGAGATTAGTTGTTTGTCAGTTGCTTCATTTGCTATTATTTTCTCCCATTCTGAAGGCTGCCTTTTCACCTTGCTAATCGTTTCCTTTGATGTGCAGAAGCTTTTAAGTTTAATTAGGTCCCATTTGTTTATTTTTGCTTTTATTTCCAATATTCTGGGAGGTGGGTCATAGAGGATCCTGCTGTGATGTATGTCGGAGAGTGTTTTGCCTATGTTCTTCTCTAGGAGTTTTATAGTTTCTGGTCTTATGTTGAGATCTTTAATCCATTTTGAGTTTATTTTTGTGTATGGTGTTAGAAAGTGTTCTAGTTTCATTCTTTTACAAGTGGTTGACCAGATTTCCCAGCACCACTTGTTAAAGAGATTGTCTTTAATCCATTGTATATTCTTGCCTCCTTTGTCAAAGATAAGGTGTCCATATGTGCGTGGATTTATCTCTGGGGTTTCTATTTTGTTCCATTGATCTATATTTCTGTCTTTGTGCCAGTACCATACTGTCTTGATAACTGTGGCTTTGTAGTAGAGCCTGAAGTCAGGTAAGTTGATTCCTCCAGTTCCATTCTTCTTTCTCAAGATAGCTTTGGCTATTCGAGGTTTTTTGTATTTCCATACAAATTGTGAAATTATTTGTTCTAGCTCTGTGAAGAATACTGTTGGTAGCTTGATAGGGATTGCATTGAATCTATAAATTGCTTTGGGTAGTATACTCATTTTCACTATATTGATTCTTCCGATCCATGAACATGGTATATTTCTCCATCTATTAGTGTCCTCTTTGATTTCTTTCACCAGTGTTTTATAGTTTTCTATAAATAGGTCTTTAGTTTCTTTAGGTAGATATATTCCTAAGTATTTTATTCTTTCCGTTGCAATGGTGAATGGAATTGTTTCCTTAATCTCTCTTTCTGTTTTCTAATTATTAGTGTATAGGAATGCAAGGGATTTCTGTGTGTTGATTTTATATCCTGCAACTTTACTATAGTCATTGATTAGTTCTAGTAATTTTCTGGTGGAGTCTTTAGGGTTTTCTATGTAGAGGATCATGTCATCTGCAAACAGTGAGAGCTTTACTTCTTCTTTTCCAATTTGGATTCCTTTTATTTCTTTTTCTGCTCTGATTGCTGTGGCCAAAACTTCCAAAACTATGTTGAATAGTAATGGTGAAAGTGGGCACCCTTGTCTTGTTCCTGACTTTAGAGGAAATGCTTTCAATTTTTCACCATTGAGGATAATGTTTGCTGTGGGTTTGTCATATATAGCTTTTATTATGTTGAGGTATGTTCCTTCTATTCCTGCTTTCTGGAGAGTTTATACAGAGTGAAGTAAGCCAGAAAGAAAAACACCAATACAGTATACTAACGCATATATATGGAATTTAGAAAGATGGTAACAATAACCCTGTGTACGAGACGGCAAAAGAGACACTGATGTATAGAACAGTCTCATGGACTCTGTGGGAGAGGGAGAGGGTGGGAAGATTTGGGAGAATGGCATTGAAACATGTGTAATATCATGTATGAAACGAGTCGCCAGTCCAGGTTCGATGCACGATACTGGATGCTTGGGGCTGGTGCACTGGGAGGACCCAGAGGGATGGTGTGGGGAGGGAGGAGGGAGGAGGGTTCAGGATGGGGAGCGTATGTATACCTGTGGTGGATTCGTTTTGATGTTTGGCAAAACTAATACAGTGTTTCAGGTTTAAAAATAAAATAAAATTAAATTAAAAAAAAAGTTCTCGTTACAGGGAAAATAGTAATAGCTATCTGTGGTGATGGATGTTAACTAAACTTATCGTGGTAATCATTTCACAGTGTATACATATATCAAATCATTATGTTATTTACTTAAAGCCAGCACATGTAATATGTCAATTATATCTCAATTAAAAAAAAAAGTATATGTGGGGCAGAAGTGGGGGTGGAAAGATGACCAGAAGGAAATGAGCCAGACTGTGAATAGTGGTTCTCTCTTGTCAGAGAAGTAGAGTTGGGGAGATTGGGCTGGGGACATGACCCCTGAAAGAGGGCTTGCTTGACTCACTCTTGAAACTTCTATTTCATGTAACACTTGCCGTTAAAGTCAGATTTGTTGTTGTGTAGTCACTAAGTTGTCACCAGCTCTTTGCGACCCCAAAGACTGTAGCCTGCCAGGCTCCTCTGTCCATGGGATTTCCAAGGCAAGAATAAGAATGGGTTGCCATTTCCTTCCCCAGGGGATTTTCCCGACTCAGGGTTCGAACTCGTGTCTCTGCGTTAGCAGGCATATTCTTTACCGCTGAGTCAAAAAGACTTACTGCTGGGAAGCCCAAAACCAGATTTATATACAGTAAAATCCATCTGAATGGGTATACAATTCTATGAGTCTTGACAAATACACACAGATATGTTACCACCACCAAAATCAAGACATAGAATATTTCTGTCGCCCCCCTAAAGGTCCCTCATGCCCCTTTGTAGTCAGCCCTCTCCCTCCCCACTAGCCCTTGATCTGATTTTTGTTCCCTATAGAACTTTCGTACACTAATAACACATTTGTGTATCACCTATGTAAATAAATCCATTAACTTAAATAAGGTTATTCTTCCTTTTCCCATTATCCACTTGTGCTCATTTCAGGGGAATAAAAGCAGGAAATATAATATGGAATCAGAAGATGAAGTGCCAGTAACATCTTAATAAAGTTCTAGTAACATCTTCCAACTTCCTCAAATAGGCAGCTCGACCACACTTCTCTAATATGTTTGCTCCAAACTGACTCACATACGTTAACTTGCCCTGTAATTAGCTAATTTTCCCAACTCTGTTTACTGAATGATATAATATCAGAGTCTATGGTCCAGCTTACTCCTTGGAAGGAAAGTTATGACCAACCTAGATAGCATATTCAAAAGCAGAGACATTACTTTGCCCACAAATGTTCGTCTAGTCAAGGCTATGGTTTTTCCTGTGGTCATGTATGGATGTGAGAGTTGGACTGTGAAGAAGGCTGAGCGCCAAAGAATTGATGCTTTTGAACTGTGGTGTTGGAGAAGACTCTTGAGAGTCCCTTGGACTGCAAGGAGATCCAACCAGTCCATTCTGAAGGAGATCAGCCCTGGGATTTCTTTGGAAGGAATGATGCTAAAGCTGAAACTCTAGTACTTTGGCCACCTCATGCAAAGAGTTGACTCATTGGAAAAGACTCTGATGCTGGGAGGGATTGGGGGCAGGAGGAGAAGGGGACGACAGAGGATGAGATGGCTGGATGGCATCACTGACTCAATGTACATGAGTCTGAGTGAACTCCGGGAGTTGGTGATGGACAGGGAGGCCTGGTGTGCTGCGATTCATGGGGTTGCAAAGAGTCAGACACGACTGAGCGACTGATCTGATCTGATGGTACAGTGAGTGGTGGATGGTGAAGGTACAGGGAAGATGAGAGGTACCTCAGAGGCAGAACTGATGCAATTGACACAGCTATTAAGCTATTAGTAAATACTGGGTATTTAAAGCCTTTTGATGTCACTGCAGAAATAAGAGAAGCTGGTTTTAGGGGTAAGTGATTGGCTTTGAGTTCAGCATGTTGAGCATGTAGGAGGCTCACAGGGTGGTCAGAAATACCTTTTTGGGGACTTACCTGGCAGTGCAGTGGGTAAGACTCGGTGCTTCCACCGCAGGGAGCATGGGTTCCATCCCAGGTCGGGGAACTAAGATCTCTCATGCTACACACAGTGCGGCCAAAAAGAGAGAAACACCTCTCTCAGAGAGGATCAGCGGGGGGCTGTGGATTTAAAATTCATCAATTAGAAGTGGTTGTTGAGATCAAGGACGTGGACAGTCACCCAAAAAGAGTACAGGGGAATCATGGAGACGTGGGGGACACCTTGTGAAAGAGCCCCACCTTGGAGATCGCCAGAAAAAGAAAATATGCCAGAAATAGGAAAAAGGAAGGTGTTGTCAAAGAGGCTGGCAAAGAATCAGAAGAGTGTCAGGAGGCGTGGCAGCATCCACAAGGACACTGTGTCCAGCAGCCAAGGAGGAGAGTCGTCATCATTAAGATGCTGAGGGACACTCAGTACAGGTTCACGGCGGCCGAAACTGGTGTGCGGAAGTGACGGGGGAGAGCGCCCTGCTCTCAACAAGGGGCTGAGGCTCCGTGGCTTTGGCCCTCTGTGCCCCCTTTCCATCTTCAGTCTCAGGGGAGCGTGAGTGGAGAGGTGAGCCATGTGGCTCGTATTACCCTCTAGAGGGCGGGGACGAACCCTCTGACCTCACACTGGGTATATCCTATCGACGGTGTGGATGTCCTGTGGCTTGTGGGATCTTAGTTCCCTGACCTGAGGGATCAAACCCCAGCCCTCAGCAGTGAGAGCACGGACTCCTAACCACTGGATGGCCAGAGAAGTCCCTAAACCATCACTTAGTGAGCACATTCCCCCACTGCACTCTGCACTTAGCACCATAGCAGTTAAGACAGTTTTTAAAATGATGTCCTTTACAGATACCTTCTAGCTTTGCGTGTTTAGGGGATGATTTTCTTGGCTTGTCTTGGTGTCCCCAGCTCAGGAGAGAAAAGGCACTTGGCCAGGATGGAGGAAATGAAGGTCACTCTGCTCTGGACTAGCATAGAGCACTGAGGAGTTTCTCAACAACCCAGTCTCTCACTGCCTAGCCTACCTGTTGAGATGCCCCCGCCCAGAATATCTGCTCAGATGTTACTCCACTCACCAATGAATAACTCAGTCCCAGTGGTGGCAAGACCAAATTATGACTCAGAGCCCTAAAGCAAGTTATTGTCCTCGTACACAATAGCCCCTCTGCCCAGGATTGCTTTATCTGAAACGACTGAGAAGGAATGTCTGGATTCAACTGTGAGCAGCTGGTCTCTGCCAGACCCAGCACTGAGCACTGGATGGATGACAGGGTGGCACAGACGAAGGCTCAGGAGCCCTGTCTCTCCCTGAGGCCAGAACAGATGCTCCTGCCCATAGCATAACCCTAACCACAGGCTCCACCACCAGCAACGCCTGGGACACGCAGGCACGGGGCCGGGCAGCTGAGAGGTGCTCTTTTACACGCTCTCATTTGGTTTCACAACAGTCCTTGCAACAGCCAGACCAGCTTTTTTTTTTTTAATCCCTGTTTTTAAACAGAAGCCAAATATTTATAGCAGCACTCTTCACAGAGTCAAAAGGTGAACAACCCAAAAGAAACAAACCAAATATCTATCAGCTGATGAACATATACACTAAATGTGAAAAAAAATATGTGGTCTATCCATACAATGGAATATTTTCAGTCTTAAAAAGGAGTGAGATAATAGATACAAAAAATATGCAAATTAAAACAAAACAGATACAAAAGGCCATGAATTGAGTGATTCCATTTGTATTAAATGCCCAGAATAGGCCAATCCTTGGAGACAGCAGATGTTTGGGTAGGGAGCAGAAGGGAATGGGGAAGAGGGGCCGGTAGTGACTGCTAAAGGCTGTGAGGTTTCCTTTTGGGGTGATGAAAAGGTTTTGGTAGAGGTGGTGGTTGCGCAGTACTGTGAATATACTAAATACCAATGAATTATACATGATAAAATGGTTAAAGCAATGAATTTTATGTTATGTGAATTTTAACTCAATTTTTAAAAAAGAAAAAAGAAACCAGTGTTCACTAGTGTAAGAAGCTGGCTACAGTCACCAGGGTCAATGTTGAAAGTGAGTCGCTCAGTTGTGTCTGACTCTTTACAACCCCATGGACTGTATAGATACAGGGTAATTCTCCAGGCCAGAATACTGGAGTAGGCAGCCTTTCCCTTCTCCAGGGGATCTTCCCAACCCAGGGATCGAACAACCCAGGGATCCTGCAGTGTGGGAGACCAACCCAGGTCTCCCGCATTGCAGGCAGATTCTTTACCAACTGAGCTATCAGGGAAGCCCTAACAGATTTAGGGCTTCAGACTAAAAAACTAATGCTTCACCACTGATAACCACAAATGTTACCTATTTTCTATGATTTTGGTTTTTTAAGATTCCACACAGAAGTAAGATCCTTAGACACCTTCAACTCACACACAGATGTATGTCAATTACAACTCAGTTCAGTTCAGTTCAGTCGCTCAGTTGTGTCCAACTCTTTGCAACCCCATGAATCACAGCACGCCAGGCCTGCCTGTCCATCACCATCTCCTGGAGTTCACTCAAACTCACGTCCATCGAGTCGGTGATGCCATCCAGCCATCTCATCCTCTGTCGTCCCCTTCTCCTCCTGCCCCCAATCCCTCCCAGCATCAGAGTCTTTTCCAATGAGTCAACTCTTCGCACCAGGTGGCCAAAGTACTGGAGTTTCAGCTTCAGCATCATTCCTTCCAAAGAACACCCAGGGCTGATCTCCTTTAGGATGGACTGGTTGGATCTCCTTGCAGTCCAAGGGACTCTCAAGAGTCTTCTCCAACACCACAGTTCAAAAGCATCAATTCTTCGGCGCTCAGCCTTCTTCACAGTCCAACTCTCGCATCCATACATGACCACTGGAAAAACCATAGCCTTGACTAGATGGACCTTTGTGGGCAAAGTAATGTCTCTGCTTTAGAATATGCTGTCTAGGTTGGTCATAACTTTCCTTCCAAGGAGTAAGCGTCTTTTAATTTCATGGCTGCAGTCACCATCTGCAGTGATTTCGGAGCCTAAAAAGATAAAGTCTGACACTGTTTCCACTGTTTCCCCATCTATTTCCCATGAAGTTGATGGGACCAGATGCCATGATCTTAGTTTTCTGAATGTTGAGCTTTAAGCCAACTTTTTCACTCTCCACTTTCACTTTCAAGAGGCTTTTTAGTTCCTCTTCACTTTCTGCCATAAGGGTGGTATCGTCTGCATATCTGAGGTTATTGATATTTCTCCTGGCAATCTTGATTCCAGCTTATGCTTCTTGCAGCCCAGCGTTTCTCATGATGTACTCTGCATATGAGTTAAATAAGCAGAGTGACAATATACAGCCTTGATGTACTCCTCAATCAAATCGAAAAAACAAACCTCCCACACTCAGTGCTTCATCATGTACAATGTTGACTTTTAGCAAACCAATCAACGAACAAGCCAACCAACAAATAAAAAGGCCACCAAAAATAAATAACAAACCCAGGGTTTGTCCCAAAATGAAGGAGGTACATAGTCAATAACATGTGGAAGAGAAAGAGTATATTTCCTAATATAGGCATAGTGTTCGGTGTTCAAAAGAGTACTTGAGCTCAGCCTTAGCCCGTGGGCAGCCATCACACCATCGTGATGGAAGAAGCTGTTGGCCGCGGCCGGATAGCCGCAGCTGCCATCTCCGGGACCAGCCCTCGAGGGCTGCTGCACCCTGTCCTGCCCCCGCCATCCAGTCAATTCACTGCTACTCCCACAGGTCACAGGAGACAGATGAGGAACGCGATACCCCCTGGGTGACATACTTCAAAACGTCAGATGTTGCTGCTCAAGAATTGCGTAAGGGGAAGAATATACTTGCTGGCTATGATCTGGTTCCAGAACCCAAAATCACTGTTGCTGGTTTGTGAGTGTACCTATGCTTAAATGATTTTGCTAGTACAGTTCACATCATAGAGGTCGTTAAGAGCAAAGCAGGACCTCATAAGGAAATCTATCCCTGTGTCATCCAGGAACTTAGACCAACTTTAAATGAATTGGGAATCTCCAGTCCAGAGGAACTGGGCCTCCACAAAGTGTAGACCTCATGGTTGGGCTTCCCACGGATTTATTAACAATGCTACTTAATTATAAACAGTCACCTAGAAATACCAGTGATAACAAATTACCTTTTTTTGAACTAGTTTTCCTTTGTTGAATACCAAACCATGTAATGTACCTTGGACTTTAATAAAAGGGAAATGGGTTTGAACTGAAAAAAAAAAGAGTACTTGAGGGAGTTCCCTGGCAGTCCAGTGGTTAGGACTCAGCACTTTCACTGCTGTGGACTTGGAATCAGTCCCTGGTTGGACAACAAAGATCCCATAAGCCTTGTGGCCAAAAAAAGGAGTACTTAAAATGTGTGTATGTTTACTTGAGACAAGTTTGTGTTTATACTGGCATAATTACTGGGATGGCCAAAATATTTGTTCAGGTTTTCCGTAACGCCTTATGAAAAAAATGGAACGAATGTTTTGGCCAACTCAATCTAAGTAAATATTTGTTGATTTTCTAGTGTGTGTTAAGGATTGGAGATTCAAACTGACTTGGAATCATTCCCTGCCCTTGAGTACTTTCAGTCTCGTTAGGGAGCAGGGTGACACTACAGGACACCATTGGCGAGGGCGGAAGGCGTGGGGCAGACAGTAGAGGGGTCAGAGAAGATTCTTTGGAGAGGTGGTCCTCGGATACAGGCGGTCAGGCCTACCAGGCAGAGAGACAGAGGATCTTTCCTTTTGAAGGAGGGCGAGGCAAGTCTGAGGAAGTGATTGGGGCTTTATCCCAGCTTGAATTTGGATCACATCATTTTTGCAAGAGGGAGCCTCCGACAGTTTCTGAGAAGGGTGATGATGCGAGCTCAGTTAATTTGCACTTCTTTGGTGGTGTTGAATCAGAAGAAGCAGAGCTTGAAGGAAAAGAGGCTTTTAGGTTACAGCACCAGTCTAAACATCAGGGGAACATCTGAATTAGAGTGTGGAGTTCCGTTTCAGCACATTGAAGCACCTACTATGTGTCTGAAACTCTGTGAGAAGCAAAGTGACAGTGATGGAGGCAAGACGGCCCCTGCCCTTGAGTCGCTCACATCGAGTGGCAACAGAGAAATTAGCATTAGATTTGAAGTTAAATTTGGCCCCCAGCTGTATTCCTTACTAGTTCTAGGGTCTCAGGTCTCATCTTCCTCATCAAATGATAAAATTGAACCATGTACCTTCTTTGGGGACACTTTTAATTCTGTCCTTTTTATGATGAAAAGAAAATGCGAGTTATAGTGGATGCATTTTAAAGGAGAAGACTGTGCTATAGGTCTTGATTCTATATGATCCTAAGGTTTTGCATGTCAGGGCTATGTAAGTGGTAGTATCATGGACAGAAATAAGGCAATCTAGAGGGGGGCTACTGATTTAAGGAAAAACTTTTAAGACCTCAAACCGTAAAATTCCCTGAAGAAAACATCGGCAATACACTATTTGACATGGGTCTAAGCAGTAATTTTTCTTTTTTGGATCTATCTCCTTGGGCATGGGAAACAAAAGCAAAAATAAACAAACTGGACTACAGCAAACTAAAAAGCCTTTGCACAGTAAAGAAAGCTATCAACAAAATGAAAAGGCTGCCTACTGAATGGGAAAAGGTGTCTGCCAACAATATATCTGGTAAGGGTTTACATAGCCAAAATATACAAAGAGCTCATACAACTCAACATCAAATAAATAAACAATATGATTTTAAAATGAGCCTTTTTCCAAAGAAGACATGCAGATGGCCAGCAGACGCAGGGGAGGGAAGGGGCATGAGTGAACTAGGCGAGAGAGATTCAGAGACAGAAATGTCCAGGTACAAAATACAGGAGTCACAGGGATGACGTATACAGCGTGGGGAATATAGTCAGTTGTATTGGAATGACTTTGGTCACAGATGGTAGGTGGACTTGTGATCATTTTGTAATGTATAGAAATACTGAATCACTACATTGTACACTTGAAACTAACATTGTTATAGGTCAATTATACTAAAAAAGAGAGACATGTACAAGAATGTTCATTAGCAACTCTAAACATCGCCAAGCTGAAAGCAACTCAAATAGTTATCAATGATAGAATGAATAAATAAGTTTGGCTTTTTCATATAGTGAAATACTATACAGCCACAAGAATGTACAAATGATTACTACACCTCAAAACAGGGGTGAATTTCATGAACATAATTTGAGTGAAAGAAGTAGCTACAGAAGAGCACAACCTATATGATTCCATTAATATAAAGTTCAAAAGCAGACAAAACTGGTGTACGGTTTTTGAAGCCAATATGGTGATCTTCTTTGGGGAAGAAAGGAAGAAGTAACTGTGAAAAGGGCATTAGGGACAATTCTGTAGAGTTGCTAGTGTTCTGTCTTCTGGTAAGAGTGTGTTCATTTTGTGAAACTTCATTAAACTGTACACTTACGATGTTGTGTACTTTTCTCTATGGATGTCATACTTCAACAAGAAAAAACTTTTTTTAAAAAAAGAAGCCATTTACAATAGCAAAAACAAAACCCTATAAGGTATACTTGTAAGTTAATTGAACACATATGTGTAAGTCCTGTATGCATAAAATTTTAAACTTAATGGAACAATATCACATATGACTGGAATAAGTGGAGATATAGCTCAAGTTCATAAATAAGAAGACTTGGTACTGTAAACCTATTGTGTGTGTGTGTGTGTGTGTGTGTGTGTGAGCGCTCAGTTGTGTCCGCCTCTTGGATACAGACTATGGACTGTAGCTCACCAGGCTCCTCTGTCTATGGGATTTTTCCATGCTGAGAATACTGGAGTGGGTTGCCATTTCCTTCTCCAGGGGATCTTCTCAACCAAGGGATAAAACCCACATCTCTTATGTCTCCTGCATTGGTAGGTGGATTCCTTACCAGTAGTGCCACCTTCCAAACATCTTAATCCTTTCCAAATCAGTCTGTAGAGTCAATGTAGTTCCTTTCATAATCTGAATAGGCTTTTTCATGGACATTGACACATTGATTCTAAAGTTTATATGAAAAAAAGGAAAACCCAAATAGAAACCAAGACACCCACTAAAGGAGAACAGGGTATGAACAGTAGACTAACCAGATACCAAGATTTATTATAAAGCTATAATAATAAATACAATGTGGTATTGGCAAAAGGAGAAACAAAACAAAACAAAAAATCCCTGATCTTTATAATAGTATAAAAGATGCCCATAGAACTATATAGTTGGCTCTCCATATCTGTGGATTGAATCTGTGGATTCAACCGACTGCAAATCAGAAATATTTGGGGGAAAAAATTGTAGAAAGTGCCAAAAAGCAAAACTTGAGTTTGCCATGCATCAGCAACTATTTACATAGCATTTACTTTGTACTAGGTATTATAAGTAATCTGATTTAAAGTATATAAGAGGATGTAGGTAGGTTTTATGGAAATACTGTGCCATTTTATATAAGACTTGAGCATCTGCAGATTCTGATATCTGAGTTGGGGCTTTCCCGGTGGCTTAGTGATAAAGAATCTGTCTGTGATGCAGGAGCTACAGGAGACTAGAGTTCAGTCCCTGGGTCCAGAAGATCCCCTGGAGGAGGGCATGGCAGCCCACTCCAGGGTTCTTGCCTGGAGGATGCCGTGGACAGAGGATTACAGTCCATAGTGTCACCAAGAGTGAACACAACTGAAGCAGCTTAGCATGCATGCACGCAGCTCTTGAGTTGGGAGGCAAATTCATTGAATTATACTATTTTTGCTTTAAAACTTATATATACTCTTTTATAAACCTTTAAAATATTTTTAAAATTAAATAATTTAAAATAGTAAAATAATCATTCGCATACTGTATATTCTTATTTTCCACTAAAAATAGCGTAGAGATTTTTCCCTATCAGTACATGTAGATATACCTCTTTCTTTCCAATGATTAGTATTCCATTGACTACACCATCATTTATTTAATCAGTCCACCCTAAGGATGATTATTGGGTTTTTTTTAATCTATAAGCAGTATTGCAGTTAATATTATTATGCATGCCTCTGATGGAGTTCAGGACAGGCCACCACAAAATAGGCCACTTTGGCATATTGGGGCCTCCCTGATAGATCAGTTGGTAAAGAATCCACTTGCAATGCAGGAGACCCCGGTTTGATTCCTGGGTTGGGAAGATCCCCTGGAGAAGGGATAGGCTACCCACTCCAGTATTTTGGCCTGGAGAATTCCATGGACTGTATAGTCCATGGGGTCGCAAAGAGTAAGACATGACTGAGCGACTTTCACTTTCACTTGGCATATTGACTATTTTGAATTAAATTTACTTAAAAAACAACTGGCACAAGAAAAACGCTCTGACCCTCCTTCATCACCTTAGGTGGAGGAAATAAATCTCCCATCTGAAAGGTGCCCTTCCTATACCAGAAGGTAGAGAGACATCCTTATCGGAAACAGGGAATTCAGGGCT
Organism: Bubalus bubalis; assembly: GCF_019923935.1. Classification (NCBI taxonomy): domain Eukaryota; kingdom Metazoa; phylum Chordata; class Mammalia; order Artiodactyla; family Bovidae; genus Bubalus; species Bubalus bubalis. The sequence continues at coordinate 1,927,860 of NC_059174.1, read as the reverse complement.
GAGAAGGCTATATAAACGAAGCTTGTTACTTCTTTACTAATTTACTGCTCCAAGCTCAAACTTGTCCTATCAATTCTTCACAAATTTATTGTTTCTTTGTTTAAAAATTATAAAATTTGCCTGCCCTGGTCACTTCTTTGGCTCTCATAGATTTGGGGCCCCATACATATGAAATTAAATTTGTTTTCTGTTAATATTTATTTTATTACAGAGGGTATCTCAGCCCAGAACCTGGAAGGGTAGAAGGAAAATTATTTTTCCTCCCCTTACACATCTTTATATAGTGAGCGGAAAGATTAAATTTCTAGTAGTGGAATTACTATGGTAAGAAATGTATTATAATTCTGAACAGATGACTAAATTGATTATTTAACTTCAGACAATAGGAGTTTAAGGCAATGGTGGAAAACCCAAATATGGGAGTCCTACAGATACCACCATCAAGAAGTCCCTGAGGATACCTGTGAGTACTGGAATGCTTTTTGCACATGCAAGATATTTGGAACAGAGTAGATGTGAAAGTGGAGTGAGAGGGGCTATTTAGGTATTCACTACTTGAGAAAACGACATTAGTGATGCAAGGCCTCCCTCCATGCCTGGTGGACAGCAATTCCACAGCCAACCTATGGACTCAGCCAAACTCTTGCCTTTTCCCGGAGAGTGGGCCAGAAAAGGCTTGGAAGGGAGAGAAGGAAGGACAACGCTCCTAACCTTGTGCGTGTGCTCAGTTGTGTCTGACTCTTTGAAGCCCGCCAGTTTCTCTGTCCATGGAATTTTCCAGGCAAGAATACTTGAGTGGGTTGCCATTTGCATTTCCTCCTCCAGGGAATCTTCCTGACCCAGGGATCGAACCCGTGTCTCCTGTGTCTCCTGCAATGGCAGGCGGATTCTTTACAACTAGCGCCACCTGACCTTGGACATGTCTGTAGCTGAGGTAGCCCCTGGGGCATCTGAGCTAGGCTTTTCCCACAGCACTGGCCCAGCATAGAGGCATACCCCAACAACAGCATAAACAGGAGTGACCCTGAAAATACCTTTTTCTGGGAGAGAACAAAGCCAGTTAAATGGATGCAGCCTCAGTACCAGGATCCTTTTATTACAAACCACGAGCTGAAGTGGGCAAAGTTGTGTGCAGTTCTTCCGTGTTATAAACAAACCTGGATGAGCACCCTTGGTCTTCCCTCCCATCCAGCATGGTCACTGGGCTTCACTTCTTTAGATCCCTATTTCTTTTTCTGTAATGGCAATGTGATTCTCAGTTCTTCCTTCAGAGCCCTCTCCAGAAGATGAGACTAGACTGAGGCAACTCAGGTAGTCGCTCTGTGTGCAAAATTTAAGGGTATGCCAAAAAATCTCAGTAATCAAGATAATACTTTAGGGACCTCCCTGGTGGTCCAGTGGTTAAGACCCTGTGTTACACTGAGTATTACACTGCAGGGGGCAAGGGTTCAATCCTGGGTCTGGCATTTGGGAATCCCAAATTCGACATGGCAATAATAATAATAATGCAGTATTTAAAAAATTCAAAACTAGTGCAAAAAAATCCATGATGAACAAAATACTAAAACTTAAAGCATTAAAGACAAGATCCAACCCTTCATGTTCACTACCCTGCTTCACTCCTCTCACCAGTCCTAGTTCCACTAAAACTTGACAAAAGCAGGTGGCCAGCCCACTGACTGGTTTGCAAGTATTCCTATTAAAAAAAAAAAAATATATATATATATATATATTTATTTTATCCTGGTTAAGTAGACATAAAAGTGACCTTTTAAACCATCTTAAAATTTACAGTTCAGTGGCACAAAGCACATTTATGTAATTTTAAAAATATTACATTAAAATATTGTGTGTGCTTAGTCACTCAGTCATATCCAACTCTTTGCAACCCCGTGGACTGTAGCCCACCAGGCTCCTCTGTCCATGGAATTTTTCAGGCAGAAATACCGGGATGGGTTGTCATTTCCTCCTCCAGGGGATCTTCCTGACCCAGGGATGGAACCAGTGTTTCTTGCGTCTCCTGCATTGGTGGGCAGATCCTTCAGCTTCTGAGCCACCAGGGAAACCCATTATTAAATATTAAAATATTTATCTTTATTATTAAAATATTATGTGTTGTGATTCCAGGGTTTGGGGGCGCCAGAGGCCAGCGTCTTGGTTGCGTTACTCTAGTCACACTGCCTCTCCTCCTCGTCACCCACTCCTGGAGCCTGAGGATGGAAACCTGAAGGTTTCTCCCAGGTGGCGATCTGGGAGATCGGTGGAGATAAGGCAGCGGCGGTGGCGATCAGGCCAAGGAGCACGTCTGTCCGAACCGCCGCCGACGACAGGAGGACTCGCCCCGCCCCCATCCGCCTGCCCCTGTGCTCTCGGCAACGAGACGCACCCGGCTGGCGCGCCCTCGGCCTGCCTAGGACCACCCGGTGCAGCGTGGACCCCGGCCTGCCTCGGGCCACCTGGCCGAGCGCGCCCTCGCCGGCCCGCCCTGCTCTGCCAGGCGTCCCGCCGGCCAATGGCGAAGCGGCCCCCGCGGAGTCCCGCCGCGCGGCCAATGGGAGCGCGGCATGCAAATGAGCAGGTGCGGTGGCGGCCGGCCCGTCAAGGCGGCGGCGGCCGCGGGCTGCCAGAGGCGCGCCGGGCAGCCGCCGAGCCATCCGCGAGCTCCGCTCTCCCGCCATGGCCCCCGCTCCGCCCCCCGCCGCCTGCTTCTCCGCCGCCGAGGTCCAGCGGCGCCTGGCGGCCGGCGCCTGCTGGGTCCGCCGCGGGGCCCGCCTCTACGACCTCACCGGCTTCGTGCGGCAGCACCCGGGAGGCGAGCAGCTGCTGTGGGCGCGCGCGGGCCAGGACGTGAGCGCCGACCTGGACGGGCCGCCGCACCAGCACTCGGCCAACGCGCGCCGCTGGCTGGAGCAGTACTACGTGGGCGACCTGCAAGGAGATCCCCAGGTACAGCCGAGCGGTGGTCCCACGGGACCCCTGCTTCCTCCCCCACCACCGGCTGCACCTGCGCTCCAGGAGGGCCCAAGGTGATAGCCACCTCCTTCTCTCCGGGTAACAAGCCCCTGCCCGCCACCACTGGCTCCCCAACCAGGAATTTGCCCTTCCTTTCCAGCACTTCCCCTGACCCTCTGCTGTCTGCTACTTCTCCCACCGCCCAAGGTATCTCCTACTTCCTGCTGGTTCCTACTGCAGCCTCTGGCCATCTGACGTCTTGGGTCACTTTTTCCCTCCCAGCCCCTCACACACCCAATCTTTTCTTCCTGTTCCCTTATCAGCCTCTCCCTTTTTGCAACTTCTTTTCATTTCTGTTTGAATAATAGCTTCCAGGCTCACCTGTCCTCCCCTCCCCATCTCACTCTACTCCTGCATCCAAAAGGCACAGACTGGTCACCCTTCTCAGCTTAGATTTCCCTGTGCCACCCTTGTTTTGCTCCAGGGCTTCCCTGGCCGAGTGGATAAGTTGGGGCAGTGTCTTAGACGGCCTGTGTCCTCCCGCCCTTCAGATCTCCCTTCGTTTAGTGCCCTGCGTGCTGGCCTGGGTGTCCAGCAGAGTGACGTGATGGGGTATGCCAGTTTTGCTGGGGAGAGGGAAGTAGCACTCTGGGCTGCATGCAGCTGTGCATTCCAGGCTCATGATGATATTCAAACCTCTGTCTGATCCCCGGGTGTATTTTATTATCTCCATTTTAGGATGTGGAAACTGGGACCCAAAGAGACACTATAGTAGTTCGCGGTCAGTTTGTGATCTGAGGGAATCTGAGCTAGATAGTAGAAAAGTCAGGTGTGTCTGATTCCAAAATCAGTACGCTGTCCATTCCAAGGACATTTGGGTGTGGGAGATGATCTTATCTATTGGGCTCCAGGTAAGCCTGGGCCAGAGGCAAATTGACTCTTCAGGCCTACCCCAGGCCCAGCTGTAGGACTGGGGACAGTGGGGCCATCATGCTTGGACATAAACCAACAGTTGTTCCCTGCTTCTAGCTCTTCGTTCAAGATGGTCCCAGCAAATGCTTTTAGGTCTTTGGATGAAAGGACTTGACTCTCACTGTTCCAGGTGTCTTCACTGAATCATCCTGCCCAGTTCTTTAATCATTGATTCACTCACTTGATGTGTTAATGATTGGCAGCACTGAACTAGGTACTGATACCAATGGACTGAGGTACCAATGGACAAAACAATATGGTCTCATTCATGGACCTAACATGCTATAGTAATTCTTCAGTTGCCTGGTGCTATCAGAGTAGGAATCAGGGAGAACTTTCTGGAGAAAGTACTGTTTACTCTGGGAGCTAATCAGTGGATACCTGGCTTTATCCAGGTGGAATGTGGTGAGAACAACACTCCAGACAGAGGGAACAGAATACCTGGAGGCTCTGAAGGGTAAGGACTTGGCAGAGTCAAGGGACAGAAATAAAACCAATGTGACCAGAAGCTGGTGGGCACGGAGAGGGAAGTGGAAGGAGGCCGGAGATCAGCCAGGCGGCTGTGGTCAGGATTTGGGGCATGATTCTAAGAACAACCGGAAGCCAGGGAATGGATTCAAGCGGGGATGTGTCATGGTCAGATTTGCACCTTTGGAAGAGCATCCTGGCTGCAATGATGAGAAGGAGTGGAGGGAGCCAAAGTGGGTGTGCGGAGACCAGGCAGGAGGCTACCCTGTAGCCCAAGTGAGAGGTAACAGTGGCTTTGACCAAGAAGAGGGGAAGGTTGAATTTGGGAGACTTCATAGGTAAAATGACAGGACTCACTATTCTGCAGCAGGAGCCCAGTTTAATGTTGGAAGCTGACATTTGGTGTCAGGTCATGCCGAAGGGGTTTAGCTGTAGGTATAACTGAAGCTGAGTGCAGGAAATGAGAGGCAGAGGCCAGAATACTAGAGACTTCCAGGCATGTGATGGTTTATGGAAGGCATCCTGTATTGTAACTATAACCTATCAACAGGAGCCTAGGGTATGACCTCTCCTCCCAGCACCGTCCAGAGTATCTCTCCTGAGATGGCTCCACCTCCCGGCTCTGCTAGCCACCCAGCACTGTGGTTTGATTTGGCTTTGTTTTGCTTTGCTTCCCTCATAGCTCAGTTGGTAAAGAATCTGCCTACAATGCAGGAGACCCCGGTTCAATTTCTGGGTCAGGAAGATCCCCTGGAGAAGGGATAGGCTACCCACTCCAGTGTTCTTGGGCTTCCCTTGTGGCTCAGCTGGTAAAGAATCTGCTCACAATGTGGGAGACCTGAGTTCAATCGCTGGGTTGGAAAGATCCCCTGGAGAAGGGAAAGGCTATACCCACTCCAGTATTCTGGCCTGGAGAATTCCATGGACTGTGTGGTCTGTGGGGTCGCAAAGAGTCGGACACAACTGAATGACTTTCACTTGCTTTGCTTTACCTGACCTTCAGAGAAGGCTCTCAATTTGCTTCCTACACCTGCCCTCACCTTTTACTCCAAGAGTCCCAGTGTGGCCGTGTTTCAGGTGTCCTTATAACTGGGCTCCCACCTGAGGATATGGGGGAGAAAACTAACATCATACTTACAAACCCGTGGCCCAGACTTGACCTATGGCCATAATCACCCAATACTCCAGTTGCTCATCTGCTTCTGTCTGCAGATTTCTATTCTGGAAACAAGTGTAGGGTTGTCTTTATATTGAGGAGGAGAGGTAGCCAGAGGAGAAATCTAGAGAAGCTGTCCCATCAGAGAGAAGCCCTCCTTGTAAGGCCTGAACACAGAGAAGACACTTCTGTTCTTCTCTCTGGTTAAGCCGTCCTAGCAGCCCCTGTGCTGCCTTCTCCACCTCTCTCCTCTGCTCGGACTTGACCAGGGACGCTGACACCTGTTGAGGCTAGAAGCCAGCTCCTGTAACGTGAGGACAAGGAGGGGCCTTGACAGGCAAGGGAGTATCATGAACCAGCTCTATTCTTTGGGGCTCATTTCTGAATGTTGCCCATCCTCAGAATCCTTCTTCCCAAGTGTAGTCCTTGGCGAGGAGCCTGCTGGAGCTCTGCCATAAAATTGCAGGGACAAGACTCAGCCCCATTGGTTTCCCCTGTTCCCCACTTTACCACACCCCCTCTGTATATACACTTACACACACATTCATTCACACGCACAGGAAAGCACACACACGTGAAACAAGTCAGACTTGTTTAAGCCAACATACTGTGGGATGAGACAAGGTTTGTTATAGCCTTGGACTTGAGGAAGAGGTGAATCAGTGATGGCTGAGCAGGGAAGTTGGCCCTCTTCTCAGCCAGGTGCTCTGGGCTCCTCACTGCAAGCTTAGGTAAGAGTGGCTCACATTGTTAGGGGGTGTGAACCCCATTGATTGAGCTGCAACCGGCTTTTTTTTTTTTTAAGAAATAAAGAAATGACCTCCCAAGGCCATGCATACTGTGTTTCCCAGACGTAGGTCATCCATGAATCAGTGTCCCAGTTTTTTTTCAAATTGGCGTAGGACTTGAACTATTTAATGTTTATCTGTAAGTAGACTCACTATCTATTTTACCACTTACTTGCCCTAGGCATTATTACCAGTGAAATCACAGATTTTACATGCACACTGAAAATAGAGCTGTTAAAATAAATGCTCATCCTCCCATCCCCTAAAATCCTGAGGAGCATCTGTGGAGTGAGTATCACACTTTGGAAGACACCTGAAGCAGAGCTTCTTAACCCTGGTGATCTGCGGAGTATTTTCTGAGATTGATGGAAGAGATGAAATTGTGTGTAAAAACGCATGGTTGTGCATGTTTCTGGTGAGAGAGCTACAGCTTCCATCACAGTCCAGCCAGAATCCTTCCCTCACTCCAGACCTGCCGCGATGAGGAAAATAACTCTGAAAGGGCAGACCATACTCCCCCCACCATCTCACACCGCTAGACCTCAAGAACGCTTCTTGTGGGCAGACGTCTAAGCTTGGCCCTGGAGAAAAGCCCTGTTTGAGGAGACCCTGGAGGAAGGCAAGCCCTGACTCCGAGGCCCTGCTGTTGGGCTAACCCTGCTTTCTGAATGTCTCTGGGTGTCGTGTCCTAGTCCCGCAAGGCATACCTATCTCTGAGTGGCTGAGAAAGCCACAGATTCTGCCATGTGTGCTTCTGCCAGGCTCTGAGGGTCCGGCCATTCAGAGGTTCAGAGCTTGAGTAATTAAGGAGGAGCTCTAAGTGCAGGAAGACTCAGGGTTTCCACCCCACCCTAGGCTCTGGAACAGCTTGAGCACAGTGCAGCTTGGAGCACCGGTCTGAGCTGAGAGTTCAGATAACAGCCGGTGCTTGGGGAACTTGCCAAACTGCCCCCACCTGCAGAGCAGAGTGGACATGACAAGTCTGCTGACTGACGGGGGTCAAGATCTGCTTAGCCTACAGGAGGGCCCCCTAAATGGGCCTGCCTGGCCCATCAGCGGCTACCATCCTTTGCTACTTGCCCGGGCCTTGTGGTGGCAGGTGCGCTTTACCTGGAGGATGAAGCTAGCGCCAGCTGGGAGAGAGCCAGGGACCCAAGCCATTGTGGTTCCATGTGACATGGGGTAAACACAGGCTCCAGGACTGCCCCCTGATGTCACCCCGGAATTCAGAGAAGGGGCTTCAAGACCTAAATTAAGGGGAAGGTTGAAATTAGGGCTTCCCTTATGGCTCAGCTGGTAAAGAACCCGCCTGCAATGCAGGAGACCTGGGTTTGATTCCTGGGTTGGGAAGATCCCCTGGAGACGGAAAAGGCTGCCCTCTCCAGGGTTCTGTCCTGGAGAACTCCATGGACTGTATAGTCCACGGAGTCACAAAGAGTCAGACACAACTGAATGACTTTCACTGTCACTGGAAGTTAGGACTCTATGGGGGAAATAAAAAGAAACAGGAATCTCAGAAACACCTGAGAGTAATCATTTCTGGAAACATTCCCAGCAGAGAACCAAAATTGATGCCTGAGCAGCCTCCATCATCTTCACTTTCTTTATTATTTATCTTTAGACACACACTCACCATTGGTCCATACGTTGCCTTCCGTTCATTTAGACAGACAAGTAGTGAGCATCCTGTTCTCTCTGAAATCCACCGTGGTACTGAAAGTGTGCTTGTCAGGGTCATTGGGACCTTCCCCTGGCTAAACCTGATGGTCAGTCCTCACCTGGCCTGGCAGAACTCTGACATGGCCATCACTCCCCTGTCCTTGATAGGCTGTGTTCACCTCGCTTCTGGATACCTCACTCCCTTAGCGTTCTAGCTGCATTTATTTTCTTCTGCTGCTGTAACAAATTGCCACAAACTCAGTGCGGTGAAGCAACACCATGTTCTCTTCTGATTCTGGAGTCAAAAGTCAGACATGAATTGGCAGGGCAGCCTTCCTTCTGGAGGCTCTAGGGGAGAATTTGTTTCCCCCCTTTTCTAGCTTTTAGAGGCTGCCCATGTTCCCTGGCTCCTGGCCCCAGCTACCAGTCACGTTGCTCTCTCCTCTGCTCTTCTGTCTCTTCTCGTTCTTGGCCTCTGATTCTCCTGCTTCCATCGCTCACTTATAAGGAACCTTATGGTTACGCGGTGCTCCTCGCTCCAACACACACACCGGACAATCCAGGATCATCTCATCACAAAGTCTTTAGTTTAACCACACTGCACAGTCCTCCATGCCATATAAGGTAACATAGTCACGGGTTCCAGGTGTTGGGATGTAGATTTTGGAGGGAGTGCATTATCCCACCTGCTTCACCCCTTATGGTTGTTAGTGCTCAGTCTCCACCGCTAGTTCCTCTTGTTCCTCGTTTCCCAGAACGGCACATAGAGCTTAAATGGAACCACACAGTGGCGTGCCCCGCGATACAGCTTTTTTTACTCAGTACTACATCTGGGAGATGATCTGTGTTGTCCTGCTGACGCCATTCCCTGCTCTGTCCTAAAGGATCCAGAGGCTATAGAAGGGAGTGGGGGATAAAGCAGACTGGTGGCTGGGGCAGACCCTTGCTCATCCTCATGGGCCTTCTGAGTCTTCCTTTCAGACATCTGCCCACTACTCCCCTGCCGTGGCCAGAGCCTCGTTATACTCATTACTGCAGCAGCCCCCTGGGCAGTTCTCTCCTCCCAGCATTCCCTGCAGCCCATGGCCTGTGAAGCTTTCCAAAGAACATGTGGTTATATTACAGCGGTATTCCTCAATCTTCAGTGGCTCCCAATTGCTGCGTCCACAGCTCCACACCCGGAACACTTAGTTAAGTTTGGAGTTAATTCAGATAACTATCCATTCTACTTCTTCAGTCTCCTTCCTTTCCCATCTAGAGCTAGGTTTTTCCTTCTCGCACACTCACACAGCACTTGGCCTCTACCTACATTACAGCATTCAAAATGTTCTTCCCTATTCACTGCTTTCACTGCGTGTCTTATCTTCTCGACTAAATTGTAAACTCCCTGAAGACTGAAATTGCTGGACTCATCTGGGTTTCCCTGGGAGACACTAGCACCCTCGTGCCTGCCAACAGGAAGTAATAAATGTCTGAATGAATGAATGAACGAGCTGCTGAGAGCAAGGATAGCTCTCAATCGGCGTTTCCAAATGCCGAGATATGTGCCAAATTGCAAAGGAAAGCGGTGATGGCATGCACAGGATGCTTCAAGTAGTAAGATATGGAGACGCAAACAAACCTCTTTCCAGTTTCTTCTTTGTTAGCCGAAAGGATTGTGAGCTGATGGAAAGTATGGAGGACTATCAGGTGAGTCCCTCATTTCTGCCTTTGCCCTCAGTTTTTCATCAGCCGGAAGGAGTTGCCAAAACATCTTCCACATGAGGCTACTGCAGTTCACTCCTACCCGAGTCCCTGGCAAGGGTAGAAGTAAAAGTAACCATAGGAAATGCCGATTGAGAACCCTGCTTGCTCTCAGCGCTGTGGCTTGTAACCGTGTGTCTGTAAGTGTCTGGATGATATGTGGAGGTAGAACCCAGGTTCCTGGGTTTCCAGTTCTGTTGACTCTTTCCTATGTCTTTTCATGCAAAACTCTCTAAAGCGTGTCATCTCCAAACTGTGATTCTCAATCATCTCTAATTCCTGTTTATCTAAAATGGACAGAAGATTCTAACGACCTCTCTTCCCACCTGCTCTTGCCCTCTGATGGAAACCAAGCTCAGTCATAATAGTAAGGTTGGAGAATACCAAACTTGATGCTAGGAAGAGCTGTAAAGTTATCATTGAGAAGTAGAAACCTCACTCAGGATTTGTTGTTGTGAAGCCTTGCCCTAAAACACAGTTATTCAAATGCATTGTTTCTTTATTGCGATAGTATATTGCAAGGTGTTAAAACAGCAATACCAAATAAGCAAATTTGAGGGGACTTGTTTTAATATATTTGAATTGCAATGTGTACAGAATGTCTTAAGGTCCTGTTAGAAGAAAGCTTGTAGCCAAAAATTCCATTGATGTAACTACACGTGACTACACACTTAAGAGTGAACCATGCAATCTACATCAAACGTGGTTGATAATTACCTAAGTGAATCGGTCATACTTTCTCCTTTAAGACAAGTAGAATTTAGAGGGAATAGCTCTGTACATTCTTGTATGCTCAGCAGAGCCTTTTTCACATTGTTTAGCATTGTGCAGTGCTCACACTTCCCTCTGGAAAATGGAACTGGAGATTTTAGTAATGGCTAGTTTCGTTTTATAAATTCCGAATGTTAGTAGTCCATAATAACCCACTTAATTGCTAATATATAGCCCCTAGTTTTGTGTAATAATGAACTTCTATGAAACAAGATCACTTACCCACAAAAATCTAAGAAGGATCTCACGTTTTTAAGTCAAGTTAAGGCCCACACTTTGAGACTGACTACCATGGAGAAATAAGGAGCAGTTAGATTTTGGCCAAAAAAAAAAAAATCTGACAGCAAAATTAGGATTGCACTGGGCTGCTTATTCTTAAATTGAGCAAATAATGCATTCAAGTAGTTGTTTTAGATGTGTGGGGTTTTTTTTGACAGTATGTATGAAAGCAGTGTGGCATTCTAAGCTCTGCATTGGCTGTTCACAGCACGGTCGTAAAGAGGGTCATTTTCGCAACAGCATTTAAGGGCTGAGGATCTCTTTTGATCCTTGGTAAACAAGCCCTCCTCTTTTGAAGGGCTTCATCCTTTGTCGATTGCCTGTGTTTCAGTGTTAAACAGCCTACATTTGCCAGATCCTTACTTGACCGTGGAACTGTAACTAAAACAGTTTTCTCTCACTTTCATTGACTTCATGAAATTTTGTAAGTTTTTGCATTGATTTTGAATTTTCACTTTGCAGTCAGGTTTCATTTTATTACGTTGTATGTTGTCAGATGGTAGTAACCCCAGCCATCAGCTTGTCCCTCCTTTTCTCGATTGTCATAATTACCTGTGAACATAGTTCATACACAAATTTAAATCACTAAAAGGAATGTGCAAAAAAAATTGGGTGCCCCTTCCAACCTAGTCCCTGTGTAAACACTATCAACAATTTCTGGTGACCTCAGAGAAGCACATATATTATTCTTTCTATTTCCCATGTAAAGGAGTTGTATGGTCAGGCTCCTTGGCAACTTGCTGCTTTTTTTTTTTTAACCTAATGATGTATTTTGTACTTCCTTCCACATCAGCCATGAAAGTTTTCTTCAGTCAAGAACATGGGCTATCTTTCCATGTCTTTGAATCCTTTTTTATTTCCTTTATTAATGTTTTATAGTTTTCAGCATATACGTCTTTCCTTGGTCAGGTCCTTTCCTGACATCCTTGGTCAGGTTTATTCCTGGGCTTTGTTGCGGGGAGGGGTGCAATCTTGAAAGGTATGGTCTTTTACATTCCCTTTCTGATATTTCATTGTTAATGTAAAAAAATGTAATCAACTTCTGAATGTTAATCTTGTATCCTGCTACTTTGCTGAATTCATTTATTAGCTTTTGTGTGGAGTCCTTAGGGTTTTCTGTATATAGTATCATATCATCTGCATACAGTGGCAATTTTAGCTCTTCTCTTCCAATTTGGATACCTTTTATTTTTTTTCCTTCTCTGATTCCTGTGGCTAGGACTTCCTGTACTATGTTGAATATAAACGGTGAGGGTCGGCATTCTTGTCTTGTTCCAGATTTAGCAGGAAGCCTTTCAGCTTTTTTTCACTGTTGAGTATTGTGTTCGCTATGGGTTTGTCTTAAGTGGCTTTTATTATATTGTGATATGTTACCTCTTTGCCCACTTTGATATGAGTTTTTATCATGAATGGATATTGAATTTTGTCGAATGCTTTTTCTATATTTATTGAGATGATCATGTGATTTTTGACTTTGTGTGGTGTACTACATTGATTGACTTGCATATGTTGAACCATCCTTGTGAACTTGGGAAGAATTCCACTCAGTTGTGGGGTATATTTTTTATGTGTTGTTGGATTCAGTTTGCTAATATTTTTCTTGAGAATCTTTGCATCTGTATTCATCAAAGACACTGGTCTGTGATTTTCTTGGTGGTGACTTTGCTTCGTTTTGGTATCAGGGTTCTAGTGGCTTAATAGAATGCCTGTGGCAGTGTTTCCTCCTCTTCAGCTGTTTGGAAGAGCTTGAGAAGAATTGGTGTAAGTTCTTCTTTGTATGTTTGGTAGAATTCTCCTGTGAAGCCATCTGGTCCTGGACTTTCGTTTGTAGGGAGTTTTTAAATTATAGATACTATTTCACTTTTAGTGCTCCTTGTTCAAATTTTCACTTCTATGAATTACAGGAGAAGGTCTTGTAATGTGTATTTTACACGTTTCTGAACTGTTTACACCTTTTTGGTAAGCTGCCTATTCAGGTCCTTTGTCCATCTGTGTTGGATAGTTAATCTTTTCCCTATTAATATATGTGTGTGTGTGTGTGTGTTCACTCAGTCGTTTCTAACTGCTTGCAACCTCATAGACTTGTAGCCCGCCAGACTACTCTGTCCATGGAATTTTCCAGGCAAGAATACTGAAAGCAGGTTGCCATTTCCTACTTCAGGGGATCTTCCTGACCCACGGATCGAACCTGATCCCTTGTGTCTCCTGTGTCTCCTGCATTAGCCCGTGAATTCTCTGCCACCGTACCACCTGGGAAGCCCTAGTGATTTATACCGCTCTTTATATATAAAGTATATTAGCCTTTATCCATCATGCACATTACTACTTGTCATCCAGCTCTCATTTGTCTTTTACCCTGTTTAATGTTTTTTGCCTCCATTTAAAGCTTTTAGCTTTCGGCATTCTTAGGAAGATCACCTCTACTTTATGATTTTATATATAAAAACAAAAATAGTATCCTGTTCATAGTTTTTATCCTTAATGATTCTGTTATTTGTTTGGTTTTGCTTAAATGTTTTATCTACTGGAAATGGAGGGGGGTATTATAAGTGACAAAATAGAGATTATTTTGGGTTCCAAATTCTCTAAATGACCACCTAGTTTTCCCAGTAGAGTTATGGAATAATCTATCTTTTCTCACTAATAAAAAAAACCCCCACCTTTCCACACATTAAAACTCAACATTCAAAAAACGAAGATCATGGCATCCAGTCCTATCACATCATGGCAAATAGATGGGGAAAAAGTGGAAACAGTGTCTGATTTCATATTCTTGAGATCCAAAAATCAATGCAGATGGTGACTGCAGCCACGAAATTAAAAGATGCTTGCTCCTTGGGAAAGCTGTGACAAACCTAGACAGAATGTCCAAAAGCAGAGACATCACTTTGCTGACAAAGATCCATATAGTCAAAGCTATAGTTTTTCCCGTAGTCATGTATGGATGTGAGAGTTGGACTGTTAAAGAAGGCTGAGCACCGAAGAATTGATGCTTTCAAACTGTGGTGTTGGAGAAGACTCTTGAGGGTCCCTTAGACAGCAAGGAGATCCAACCAGTCAGTCCTAAAGGAGATCAGTCCCGAGTGCTCATTGGAAAGACTGATGCTGAAGCTGAACCTTCCAATACTTTGGCCACTGGATTTGAAGAGCCAGCTCATTGGAAAAGACCCTGGTGCTGGGAATGATTGAGGGCAAGAGGAGAAGGGGCAGCAGAGGAAGAGACAGTTGGAGACCATCACTGACTCAATGGACATGAGTTTGAGCAAACTCAGGGAGATAGTGTGGGACAGGGAAGCCTGACGTGCTACAGTTCAAGGGGTCACAAAGAGTTGGACGTGACTTAGTGACCGAGCAATCACATAACATTCACACACATGTTTTGGACTATTCTTTCTTTAATATTTATTTATTTGGTTGTGCCAGGTCTTAGTTGCAGCATATGTGATCTAGTTCCCTGACCAGGGGTCAAACCTGGGCCCCCTGTGCAGAGTCTTAGCCACTCGACAGCCAGAGAAGTTCCATATTTCGGTTTATTCTTGGACTCTATTCTATACTAATGAAATCACTCATTTTTTAAATTTATTTTTAATTGGAGGATAATTGCTTTACAGTGTTGTGTTGGTTACTGCTGTACCATGACACGAATCAGCCATAAGTGTACATATATCCCCTCTGTCTTGAACCTCACTCCCACTCCTCTAGATTGTCACAGAGTGCCTGGCTGAGCTCCCTGGAAACCACTCACGCTTTATTACATTTTAGGCATTAGGTTTTTCCCCCTCTTTGCTCCTCTGTTCTATTCCAGCCAGACTTCTGCTCCCACCTGCTCCACTGGAGAAAACAGAGGGCAGGCCAAGACCTGAGAAACAGCTCTGGGTCATGTTGCCAGCCTTGGGGGAACACGGTCAAGTCTGACTTTCAGGAGCTTTGGCTGACCAGCGCGCCCTGACCCTGAGGTCGTGTGGCTGGAGCAGGGGGAACGTGGCTCTGAGAAGCCCACACAGGGCACAGCCACAGTCTGCACATCCGTGGGGAGGACGTGTACACTGAGCATGCAGTGCTTGTGGAATGGTAGTGTTTCTGCAGAGACGGGGAGAGGTGTGGATGGAGCACGTGCAGGCAGCCTTGCCTCCGTGGCGGCGGGTCTTGTGTGTCTTCCTGCCTTGTGTCCCCAGCCTGTGGTCGGAGGAGGGCCATCAGGTCAAGTTCTGCGCATGCATGGAGGGTGAGGGAGCTCGGAGAGTTGGGGGGCACCCAGCGAGGGAACCCGCGCCTCTCTTGCAAAGCCCTGTAAATCTAAAACTTCACGTCCCTCTGGTCAGGGGAACTGCATACTTATCCCCTCCAGTTTCCTTTCATCAAAATCAAATGAGGCCTTATTAAAAGCAGATTCCTGGGACTTTTCTGGGATGACAGAAGTGTTTCATATCTTGATGTGGGCATTGGCTACAAGAAGGCATATAACCGTCAAAACGTATTGTACAGTACACTTAAGACTGGTGGCTTTTTTCCATATGAAATTTATACCCAATGTTTGTTTGTTCTTTCTTTCTGTTTAAGATTTACTCATTTACTTATTTTTGGCGGCACTGGGCCCTCGTTGCCGCGCGCAGGCTTTCTCTCGGTGCAGCGAGCAGGGGCTCCTCTCTAGTTGGGCTGCGCTGGCTCTCACGGTGCTTCTCTCGTCGTGGACGCAGGCCGTAGGCACCCGGGCTCAGTGTTGAGGCCCAGGGGCTGAGCTGCCCCAGTGCATGTCGTAGGGGCTTAGCTGTCTTGCAGGCATGTAGAATCTCCCCAGACCAGCGATTGAACCCTTGTCCCCCGCATTGGCAGGTGGCTTCTTAACCACTGGGACACCAGGGAAGTGCAATACCCATTTTCTTTTAAATGGAGGCAAATAACTTGCTTCTAAAGATATGACCTCATGATTGTAAGAGTTAGATGTTGGTATGCACCAGACTTTAAAAATTACTTCCCCCCATTATTTTTTTTAAGGTTTCACATATTTTGTTTCATATGTTTTGTTCAGTAAAGAAGAGAAAAATTATGCAACAAATTTTATTTAGCTTTTTTTTAGCGTAGTCAGTCCCAACATTCAGCACAAAAAGAGTTTACCGAGGATAGAAAGTGCATTAATAAAAGCCAGTCTTTACCAAAAGAAAACAGAAAATATATTATTGATTCAAAATATTTTACAGTTGAATGATAAACTGCAATAACTTATTTTGGGCACCTACTGATATAAGAGAAAGGAAAAGAAGAAAATACTTTAGAAGAGTTCAATCTCCATTTCCCCCCCTTAATCATTTTACCATTAGTGGTAATTATGTATCAACTGCCATCTATGGGGTCGCATTAGAAATCCTAGCTCAGTTAAAAGCATGAAAACTCTGACAGGTTAAAGGAATTGTCTCTGGTCATTCAAATCTTAATATCAATCATGTAAATCAGTTTGTTTTTTTTTTTTGCTACTATAACTGGGCACATTTGGAGCACACTGAGGGAATGCTGGTTTGGATTTTGTGGTGAGGGGATGACTTTGGAGGAAGACTCTAGGAAGCAGGGAGGTCCCAGTGTGTGTCCTGTGGGTACAGGAGCGCACCGTGACACAGAGACTGGGTTTCCAAGAGCTGGGGGCGGGGCGGGGCGGGGTGGCCGTGTGATTAGCAGGTGGGGGTGCAGGGTCAACGTTTTACTTAGAACTGTCCACATCCTGTGAGGTGCTGCTTTGTCCCCTATCTTCTTCCTCTCTCAGACATAAACAGTGTTACAGAAGTGGCATCACATAGTCATATAGGCAGGCCTGGTTTTAGTGTGCTTTACTCTGTTGCACGTCCCAGATACTGTTGTTGTGTTGAAGGTTTCTGGCAACCCTGCCTCAAGCAAGTCTATTGGCGCCTTTTTCCCAGGGGCATCCGCTCACTTTGTGTCTCTGTGTCACGGTTTGGTAATTGTTGTGGTATTTCAAACCCTCCTCCAGCAAAAAGATAATAACTCACTGAAGGCCCAGATGATGGGTAGGATTTTTTAGCACTGAAGTATTTTTTTAATCAAGATATACACAAAAAAGGCTTTTAAAAAGAAATAGAATGTGAATGGTAGGATCTAGGTAGTAGGGATACAGGGACTCACAGTAAGATTCTTTCACCTTGGCTGCATGTTTAAATTTTTTCATAATAAAATGTTGGAAAAATACTGGTAGTTGCCTCATGGACATCACCCCCAAATTCTTAAAGAATGGGTGGGAGAATTAAACAAGGTAACAGCACGTGAATGGTTACATGCAACAAGGCATCACGTTTCTAGTGATACTGTATTACTTTCTCAGAGCAGCTCTAGCAGAGTTCCATAGACTGGGTACTTAAAATAACAGAAATTTATTCTTGCTGTTCTATATGTGAGAAGTCTGAAATCAAGGAGCTGGCCAGGTTGGCTCCTTCTGGAGCCTCTAAGGGGACTTTCCTCTTTCTTAACTTCTGGTGGGACTGACAACCCTTGGTGTTCTTTGGCTTGTTGATACTTCACTCCAGTCTCTGCCACAGTCTCACACAGGCATTCTTCCTTGTGTCTTACATTTGTGTCCAAATTTCCCCTCTTCCTATGAGGACACCAGTCATTCTGGACTTAGAGCCCACCCTCACCCAGTGTGACCTCATCGCAACGTGATGAATGCAAAGACACTATTTCCAAATAAAGTCACACTCACCAGGTTCTGCGTGGGCATGAACTTGACATGGGTGGCATGTGTGTATGCTTAATCACTTCAGTTGTGTCCGACTCTTTGCGACCCCATGGACTGTAGCCCACCAGGCTCCTCTGTCCATCGGATTTTCCAGGCAAGAATACTGGAGTGGGTTGCCATGCCCTCCTCCAGAGGATCTTCCTGACCCAGGGACTGAACTTGTGTCTTGTGCAGAGAGACACTATTCCTCCCAATACAGATATCTTTAAATAACTTCTGCCACTCAGATAACCTTGATGGAAGTAAATATGATAGGCACTGGAAATTGTGTGGTATTTCAGAAAAATGGCTCTAGTAGCAATGGAGATTCTATTTAAGACCCTTGTGAAAAGTTTGATGTTTCATTGAGGTGAAAAAATACAAATCTAACTAAATTAGAAAATTAATTAAGATAATTAACAAGGAGATAGATGTGTGTGTACACACACACACAAATACATATATACGGGCTTCCATGGTGACTCAGATGGTAAAGAATCTGCCTGCAATGCAGGAGACCTGGGTTCGATTCCTGAATCAGGAAGATATCCTGGAGCCGGGCATGGCAACCCATTCCAGTATTCTTGCTGGGAAAATCCCATAGACAGAGAAGCCTGGCAGGCTACAGTTCAGGGGATCACAAAGAGTCAAACATGACTGAGCAACTAACACTTTCACTTTAACAAGAAGATAGATGTATGTGTGTGTATGTATATATACGTTTCATATTCTTGGGCCATTCCCCACATCTACAATATCAGAATCTCTGAAGGCCAGACCTCAAAACCTGCACTTTTAACAAGCTCCCTGTGTGCCTCAGAAGCAACATAAACTTTGCAACCCACTGTCCTAGAAGTTTAAGGGCGGAGGGTAAATGGAGAGGGAAGAGCTGGAGTCACTGAAAGTGGCTTGGTGGGCAGGTCTCGTGGGATTACTAAAGAGTCAGCATCTCAAGCTCCCAGCGTGGAGCTCAGTGCAGAGCAGCTGTGCGGTACTGCACCTGTCCCCTTCCAGGAGAGTGGGGGCGTCCGGGGACCTGTAGCTCTGGTCCAGCTCTGCGTCTCGTCAGCTACGTGACGTTGCATGAGTCAGAAGACTCTCCCGGCCTTTATTTCCCCATTCACTGCCCCATTGCAGGATTCTGTGTGGCTACAGTGAGATCATGTGAGCTCAGTAAAATGGAGCATGGAGATTAACTGACATGGGATGATTATGAGCCCTTTCAGCCCAGCTTCCACTAAGAAAAGGCAGGTTCCTCTTAGGCGGTGAGGAACGCGTGGTTTTAGAGTCTTAAGTTGCTATGTGCTCAGACTCTCCTGGGTCAGGCCACTTACCCCCTGTAGCTGCATGCGCGTGGCGACGTTCAGTTTCTCAGAGTTGCCTCTCCCCGCAGCGAGGGCAGGTGGGGTCTGCACTGACCTTCTGTCTCTCCAAAACGGAGGCTGGCGGCCACCCCAGTGGTCCCCGGGGCTGGTAGGGCTGCCTCCTTCTCCTTCCTCTGTTCAGCTGCAGACAGTGGTCCTGGTCTCCTCATGCCCCCGCTGAGCCTAATGCTGGGGATAAAAGGACAACTGGTTGCTGTCCTCACAGGGCGTCCCTGCCCGTGGAATGCAGGAGGAAGACAGGGCACCAAGGGTGGTGGCTAGAGCTGTAACAGAACATTCTTTGGATGGATGGATGAATAGGTAGTGAATAAATTCTAGAGCAGGGGCTGTGGCAGAATGACAGCTGCAGCCTCTGATGGGAGTGGTCAGGGAAGGCCTCTCTGGGGAGCTGGGATCAGAGGGGTGAAAAGGAGCTGTCATAGGAACTGGGTAAAAAGCATTCTAGGCAGAGGAACAGCAAGTACAAGGGCCCTGGGGTATGGCAGGGTTGGAATCCAGAGGGCAGCTCTGGCGTTGCTGGGAGCATGGCGGGCAAGGGAGATTGTAGGGTAGGGAGAGTGGAGAGGGAGCCGGAGCCTGACCTCAGGGGGGCTCGCTGGTCATTGTGGGGGCTCAGAGTTTACTCTGAGGACAGTGGGCTGCAGCATTGTAAGCGGAACACTGACACCGTCGCTCTGTAGCTTGTTGGAACATTCTGGCTGCCACGTGGATGGTGGCTTGAAGGGTGTCAAGAACGGAAACAGGAAGAGAGCTAAGAGGCCATCACTGTGGTACAGATGACAGAAAGAAGTGCCCTGGACCGCACAGCCGTTGGGATGCAAAGACGTAGATAGAAATGACTTGGAGGTAAAACCAGTAGAACTTGCTGAGGGAGTAAATGCTGGGAGTGAGGGAAAGAGAAGAGCTGAGGGTAACATCATGGTTTTGACCTGAGCAATTAGGCACTTTGATTTGTGGGAATGATGAATACTGGGATGGAGGTCCAGGTTTGGGATGGGGCAGTTAAAGTTCACTGGGGCCCTGTTGGGTGTGAGAGGCCCAGGAAACACCCAGGGAGAGATTTCAAATAGTAGTTGAAGTCTGCTGTCCAGTAAGGTATCCCCAAGGCACATGTGGCAATTTAATTTTCAATGAAATAAAATAAAAATTCAGTTCCTCAGTCATACTAGCTACGCTTCAAGTGCTCAGTAGACATGTGTGGCTAGTGGCTACTATGTTGGACAGGGTGGATCTAGAACATTTCTATCATTGCAGAGAGTTCCTTTGGGTAGCATTGGTCTAAGAGCTGTGGCCCAGAGTCCCAAGGCACTTCTCTCCAGGCTGGTGGCATCCTGACCTGGTGATTCCGCTCCAGGAAGCTGATGTCCCTGCCTCCTTCACCGTGGGTTCCTTCTTGTTGTCTCTCCCTCTGCTTAATCACACCAGACCGTGTATTCAGTGATGTCCCCAATACATGGCCTTGTGGGAGAGGCACTGGCCACGCAGAAGGCCAAGTTGCCCTGGGGCTGTTCAAGGACCTCGCCCGCTGAGGGTGAGCACCATTAGCGTGAGGAGGATAAAACGGTGTTTAATGAACATCAAACTGGGACTGTAGGCTATAACTCCTGAAGAGGTACTAGTTCTAGAGCTCACTGTGTAGACTTGGCTAATTTAAGAAACAGGCAGTGGATTTGGAAGTTGTCAGGTCAAATGAAGGTGGAGAAGAAAACAGGTTTAGAGTTAGACAGTCTTGTGTTCTCAAACTAACCATATCACTGGAGATAAGCCAGTCAACCTCTGTGTACATCAGCGTCCTCAACTGTGAATGGGGAAAAATTCCATGCCTCGCAGGGAGAGGGGAAATTGCTTGAATCAGTAAAAAGAAGTAATGGGTTTAAGACAGGGTTTTTTTTTTTATTATTATTGCTTTGTTTATAAAATAGCTCAGTGACTTTTATCGTTTCTGGCAATATAATCTTTTGCCATTTTGTAAACAGAGGAAAACAGCAGTGTTTTTCTTTCTTAAATTATTAGATTATAAAAGGCACATTTTGAAATCTTGCCTCTGGGATAGTGATATCTGAGGTTATTTGTAAATCCATGGTCTTGCTTCTCTTTTAATAAAACAGCAAAATAGCATTTTGAGGTTAATCCTTACAGAAAGGAGTGATACATCTGAAATTGGTTTTTTATATAAGTTGGGTCAGTGAGCAGATAACATATTTTAGATGGCTTAAGAGTGTCTTCCCTATGGGTAACACATTCTGTCAGCCTACCTGAGGTGCCTCGAGGTCTCGGACTTGAGAGACCACAGTCCAGAAATGTCCCGTCGAATCTATGCAAGGCTGAGCTTGAGCAGCTTGCTGATGCTGCTCATCAGAGCTGGAGCTCTTGGTCCCGCCCATCCGACCACTACAGGAGAGCAGGTTTGGCACAGCAGGACTGAGGAGGTGCCTCTTGGTGACTTCCTGGAAATGATGCCCTCATCTGAGCAGAAGTGATCTGTGTGGATGCAAACGGTCCATATCAGGACTTGGTAGAGAGTCAAATTAGTAGCCCAGAGACTTGTGGGACACTGTCGTGAGTCTGGGGTGGTAATTTAGTACTTTCAATCCACTGTCCCCCTTTCCTGATGTCTTGGAATGCCCACCTATGCTGGCTCCTGCTTCTGGTGACAGGGTTGCTGGTGACGTCATCCAAGGGGGCTCACTTCACAGTTAGGAGCCATGCGGGGTCACAGCACTGCTGAAACGGACGTCAGGGATGCATGGAGGCTGGGACAGTCTTGTCCACATCCCCAAAGCTCCTGAGTGGAGGCATGAGGCATACCTCCGGACACGCTTCCTACCTCTGCTCATCGCCTCTTCTCCTTTGGCCGGGCAGGCAGCCTGTGGCTGTGCTCTGGGGCTTCTGTGGCCTGTCATCTGCCAGGCCTGGTTTCGGTTTGGGTTTGGGGTTTTTGCGCGTCAAGGCTTTGTTATGATGTCCTCAAACTCGGATAGGCCACAGGACCTGGCTTCTGATTTCGACTTCCTCACACGGCAGCCTCCTGGGGATGGAAGCAAGCAGGTCCTGCCGCCTTCATTTTTGCCCCCAAGTTTCTGGTGACAAAAACAAATGGGCTCCAGGGACACTGCTCCCTGAGGACCGCGGGGTGGGGCTTGTTAACACAGGCTTCTCCCGGGCCGCCCCTTGGTGCAGCTGCGGTCCCCCTTCTCCCAGGGCCTGCCTGGCCCACCCGTGCCCAGGTATCATGAGACACCTGGACCCCCAGCACCCGCTGGGCCCCCAGGGAGTGGGGCAGAGCTGGACACAGGACCCGGGGCACCATCCCATTTCAGAAAAAGAGTTTTCAGGCCAAGCCCAGGCTGCAGGATAAAAGGCCGTCTGTCTGCCCCGCGGTGCCCAGCCCCGGCCTTCCCGAACAACACCCCTTTATGCAGCTCCCCCGCCTGCCGCACACAGCCTCCTTTCAGCCTCTGTGGTCGGCTTGTTTGTGTGCCGCACACAGTGCAGGCTTTCTGCTGCTCTTCTCCCTGCTCTCCCCCTCACGCACCCTCTAAGCACACCCTCTCTGGGGACAGTCTGGGGCTCGGGCGCGGTGTTAGGGGGCCCACGGCAGGGGCTCGGAGCATCCCGGTGAGTCCCCCCCGGGCGGGGACATGGTGAGCACGTGGAGGCCGTCAGTGAGGACAGCTGGAAGCAGCTTCCAAGCCAACGCTCCCAGCAGCTGTTGGCGAGCCCTTAGATCAGTGACTGGGTCCTCTGTGCCTCAGTTTCCCTCATGCGGGAAGCACGTCCTCAGGGAGAATTGTGTTGATGGCTGTGAGCCGACGGCCACACGCGCAGGTGGGACCGGCCCTCGCTGGGAAGCGGGTGCCGATGGAAGCTGTGCAACTGTGGTGGGTGTGGGGCTGGCCAAGTAGGCCGAGGTCTACATCAGAGAGAATTGCAGTCCGCTGGAGCCCCAGGCCAGCCTGCCACCCCAACATAGCGTTCCACGTGCTGGAGCGAGACCGCTCAGGCCCTGAAGAAGGGGGTCACAGCCACCCTGGCTCTACACGGGGCCTGTGGGCTGGGGAGGGGGTACCCAAATGCCCACCCTCCAGGGCCATCTGTGTGGGCCTCCAGGGGCCTGGGAGAGGGCTGTGCCGATGGCAAGGCCCCGGCATCTGCTGCGGCCCTGGGTCCCATTCCCACGTCTCCTTGAATGCCTCCATCATCTGCTCTCACTCCTTTGGGACTCATTCTCCTTCTGGGGCCCCGGGTCAAACCCAGGGGAAACTGGTCCAGGCCTTTGATTTGCTTGCTGGTGCTGCTGCAGTGTAGTCTGCAGACCAGGTGGCCGGGGCAATAGGAGTTGGCGTGTCAGTTCCGGAGGCCAGAGCTCTGAGGTGTGGCGGGCTGGGCTCCTCTCGAGGGCTGTGAAGGAGACCATCCCAGGCCGCTCCCTGGCTGTGGCTGGTTGGTTGGCAAGCTTTGGGGGCCTGGGCTTGCAGGTGCTTGGCCCTGACTCTTCACAGGGTGCTCTCCAGGATGTGTGCTCTTTCCGCATTTCATCTTTCTGTGTGGGCACTAGGCATGCTGGGTTAGGGCCCACCCGTATCATTTCGTCTCAACGACTTTCAGATAAGGCCACGTTCTGATGTGCTGGGGGTTAGGATGTCAGCACAGGAGTTTGGAGGTGGGCTGGGCGTGGGGAGGACCAGGTCAGGCTTCTCAGGGGAGAGAGACCCTGGAGGCACATCCTTGGTGCCCGGCCATGTCTCCCCTGCAGTCGCTTCACCCCCATGGGTTCATCTCCTTTCCAGGCACCATGAGGGGGAAGAGAGGTCGTGAAAGTCAGAATCCCCGGCCTGCTTCCGCTTCCTGGCCCCCTCTTTTCCTTGGACCTGATCCACTCACCTAGACTGGATGGAGGGTGAGGCCCGGTTACCATCCACTGAACTTCACAGGGCTCTGCTCCCCCCAGAGCCAGTCTGTCACCAACCCACTGTGGGCATTGGCAGAGCTGGGTGGGCACACTTGGACGCCCTGTGGGTTCCCAGGGGACAGAAGCCTTGCTCTTCCCGTCCACACCCATCCTTCCCCGTGGCTCCCCCGGGGCGGGAGGGCTGAGCTCCCCCAGGTGCTACAGACGGGCAGGCCAAGGGCTGCCCCAAGGGCTGTGCTTGGGTTCAGACAGATTGGTTTGGCCCACGTCATTCGTTTTAAATGTGAGGCAGATTTTTAAATTCTGGAGATTTCAGAGAGAAGTCTAGTTTTTCAGCTTTTCTTAGAAATCAGAAGGTCTGGGCACTGGGCCCCATACTAATCTGACCTGGACCTAAGTCAGGGCTGCCCCCTTCCCGTGGGGGCAACCCCTGCAGGTTGCTGCAGTGCCCACCCTCCCCTACAGCCTTCCCCATACTACGACCGCAAGACAGCGACCACCGATGACTGCGCATGTTGCATTTCTTTTTTTTTCCTCTGTACCACTGTCTCCAGCAAAAGGGCTCCTCACGGTTTTGCTTGTTTTTTTGTTTCTTGGTGCCTCTTGTTTTAAGAAAAATGGGAGCGAGCATCTTTCCTCATAAAAGTGAAGAGTATTCCTGTGTGTTTCATTACAAACAATGGGAGTCTGATTCATGTGCCACACTCTGCCTGCTTCGCTCGTGGGTGGCACCTGCCCAGCGTCTGAGGAGAGCAGGAACTTGGGGTGCCCTTGCCAGAGAGAAGCATTTCTTGTTCCAAGAGGAAGACCCTGAGGTCACAGAGCAGGTCGATGAGGGATCTGGGCCTAGAGCTTGGTCTCTGCAGTAGAGTGAATCTGCAGGGCCTGGACTGGGTGGCTGACCCTGGACTCTTCTTCCTCAAGGCTGCCTCCCTGAGAGGCAGGCGTGTTGGGAGAAGCGGCTAGAACTTCAGGGAGCCGGCAGGGAACCACTCCTGGGTCTCCTGTGAGCTCAGGTCTGAACTCAGTTTATGGGAGAGGAGGTGGCGGCCCAGGGAGCCTTGGAGAGTGGGGGGTGCTGTCTGCAAGAGCGTCCCCGTGAGACAGAAGCAGGGGCCTGGGCTGACCCAGGAGGACAGCGCGCTCCGTGGGCAGCTGAGAGTGGCTGCACTGGGAGAAAATCACACCGGTGCTGACGTCTCACTGACCTCTCTCCCTGTGGCCTGGGGCCATGGCTGGGAGGCCTGAAGGAGCTCAGGGCCCCCCTTCCACATTGCCCAGCATGTCCAGTGGCTTCCAGCCGTGGGTGGGCAGTGCCACCTACCCAGTCTCCTTAGTGGGGCATACTGACCTCCCCCCTCCCCCGTTAGTCATCCTGCCTGCGGGGACCCCCGGAGCCTAACCAGGCCACCGTCTACACACAGCGTCCCATTCAGGACACATTCACGCGCTGACCCTGTGCCAGCAGCCGAGGGCCCAGCAGGGAGCGGGGCATCAGGGTCTCTACCCTCGTGGGGCTTGCACTCTGGCTTGGGAGGCAGTCCCCACAAGAGGCACAGCAAAGCAACATTCTTTCAGCCCCTGAACGGCTTTGCTGAGCTCACCAGCTCCTCACAAACAACCTTGGACCTGACCATAACATGTGCTTCTAGCCAGATCTGCCGCCTGCCTTCCCAGGGTGGAATCCTCAGGAGCTCTATCCTTGCTACCCTGGAACAGTCTGGAGTCGCTCGGGTAGACCCTCCAGGAAAGCTGTCATCGGGCACAGGTGTCAAGCCTCACCTGTCAGCACGCAGGCTGATCATTCTTACAAAAGCCACTGTGTGTCTGACTTAGAACTATTCACTTCCCTTTCCCAAAGTCTGCAGCCATGCGGTCTGATGGCAGGACCCAGAACAACGTCCTAAACCTGGAAAAGTGCGCAAGTATTCTTCACTTGCTCATGCTTTTTGGTTAAGGCTTTTTGGTTTTAAGGCTTGCTTCCAGGATCAGGAGAGTCTGTTAAATAATGCATTGTGGAAGTTTCTAAGAAATTTTTTAGAGGCCTTTTAAAGTCTGAGTTGTACCTCAGTCCCTGGGAATGACCTTTACACACTTCTGATTCATGTTTGGTGTTTGACCATGGAATTCAAGGCTGAGCCCAGCTCACCTATAAAATAAACACAGAGTCCAGGAAGTCTGGAAGGCATGGCCCAGATCAGTGTATGTGGTGCAATGTGATGGCTCCCGGAAGGACTTCCTTCCTGGAACACCCACCCCCTGCCCTGATTCAGGAGACCTTTTGAAAACTCACAACTAGACTCTGGGAAAAGAGTCAACTAGAGGATATGACTGAGCGACTTCACTTTCACTTTTCACTTTCATGCATTGGAGGAGGAAATGGCAACCCATTCCAGTGTTCTTGCCTGGAGAATCCCGGTGACGGTGGTGCCTGGTGGGCTGCCATCTCTGGGATCGCACAGAGTTGGACACGACTGAAGTGACTTAGCAGCAGCAGCAGCAGAGGACACTTCCTTGTCCCTGAGGGCATTTCTGCTCCTGGCAGTTCCCATGTGCTGTTTGCTCTGGTTCTCCTTGAAATCTCCTCCCATATTAGAGCCGTGTACAGTCCTATGGTTAATAAACCTGGGCTCCTCCCAGGGAGGGCTGTGGTCCAGATGAGGCCACCCGGAAAGCACCTTGCTCATGCTGCCCGCCTGGGATCTGCGGGCTGAAAGCATCCCACTCACGACAGGGCTGCCTGGCGCCTCCACGACCTTTGGGCTGTGCTTACCTGGGGCTGGGACAACAGGAGGTGACAGGAAGATAGGAGGAGGCAGCTTCTCCTGCCGCTTCCCCCTCTCCCCACCTTTTGGGGCAGCCCTAGACGGGCGCTGGGGCAGGATCCAAGGGCAGCGTGACCGCCTGGGGATGGGGAGGCAGACGGGAGCCCACGCTGAGCAGGACCAGAGGGCCCGAGAGCCTGGGGCCCTCCCGCCTTCTCCCTCATTTCACCTGAAGTATTTCCAGCCGAACACCAGCAGCAGCAAAGTCCTCTGAAGGTTCTGTTTTCATTTTCAGCCAACATCTCTCAGTGAAACTAGATTTTCAGTAATTTGTTAAGAAAACCTTAGAGCTGGAACAAAGAGTGCCTTTGATCCACTTCCTGTTACACAGAGATTAGACCCTCGTGAACCTAGAAAACAATGACGTACAATTAATGCTCACAGAACAAAAATTTAGGTTGTCATTTTTCTTCATTAATAAATATTTTTAAATGAAATCTTTTTTTAAATTATTATTATTTAATCCTCATGTGAAGTTTCCAGATGCCCTTCCTTGGGAAGAACTGCCTTTTATGCTGCAAGGGTGTGTTTTCTACCTACTTCTTTCATTTATGAAATGCTGCTAATGATAATTTTTTTGAAAAAATACTTTTTTAAAAATACATCTTTTTTTGGCAAAATAAGCTTGTCATTTCATATCAGACTAATGTAGTTTCAGTTCTCTTCACGTCTGTCCCGTGGACGGGGCAAAGGGCATTAAGGATGATGTACGGCTCAGGTTACTGCGATTTGGCCCTTGTGTCCGGGCACCGGCCCACCCAGCCTGGGGCGGCATTCTCAGGTGGTGTGTTAAGCGTCCTGCGCCACATCGCTTCCAGGCAGACGTGCTCACACCATTCGATTTACATTTCCAAGGAGCAGGAGCCTTGTGGAAGTTCAGGGCTCCACCCAGTAACATAGCCAGGGTCCCCTGCGACCCATGCTGCGACTCAGAGGTCTGGAATCTCAGGGGATCGTGACTGGGTTGCAGAGAGCCAAAACGTGGTTCAGTCTAGAAATATGAGTGGAGCATGAAGTATGCTCAGGTGCCCATCCTAGGTGCCTAGGAGAGGGAAACAGTAGTTTCCTGCCCTGTTGGAATCTGTAGCACCATTGGACAAACTCGATCATGGCCCACACATGCAAAAACAACACGAGGCAGAAAATTATAACTACCAACAGAGGCGGTGGGACACATGGAAAGTGTGTTTTGTTTTTTTTTTTTTCCTAAGTTGGAAAATGAAGACATCATTTCTGGCTAGACTGGTTAGGCAAAAAGAATATGGTGGTCAGGAAAATGTTCCCGAGCCCAACTGCAGGCTCCACTTTCTCATTAACTATGGGCTGCTTAATGCCTTGGTCCTCTCACCTGTCAAGTAGGAATAATAATCATGCCTCTCTCATTCGGTTGTTATGAAGATGAAAGGGCTGGGCTCATGGTAAGGCTTCGTGCACATTGACCATTGTTGTCATGATAGGTAGGATGGCATTTGAGGAGAAAAATGCAAGGCAAATGGCAACTCATCCCTATTGCTCAAGGGAAAAGTCTGGGTTAATTCAAGGGCATACGGGACAAGAGTTTGGAAATAATGAGGGAAAGATGTGAAATACAGGAAAGTCAAGGACAAGCCAACCTGCAGAGGATACTAGTGTGGTCACTCTTAGGAAACTGGTCAGAGGATCAGACAATCTTGTCAGCCTTTGGGAACATCCTCCCTGGGATAAGGAGCAGGACCAGTGTTAGAGAGAGGGACGTTGCAGAATCTTCTGAGCTGATGCGTGGGTGGCACGCTGCAGATGTTCAGACACCTGTCTGTGGATGAGTCAGCGAGGGCAGTGGGTGTGGATGAGATCCGTGTAGGACGGGAAACGACCATAGTGATGCTCACTGACACCACCAGCCCCTGAAGAGGAGGCAGATATGGAGCCAGGGCTTCCATCCCTGCAAACTCCCCTCGATGATCCCATTTCTTAGGGTTTCTCTGATTTCCATTGCCTCATGCCCTCCTGTTCATCACTATTCCAGGCATCCCAGTCTTCATCATAGTGAACAGGTTTGCAGGTCCGAATCACCTCCCGGGCCACACCAGCTCTCAACACCATGCCAGCAGCAGCAGTCCGTTAAAACAACAACAACAACAACTTCAGGTGGCCAGAAGTTAGATGAGATGAGATGGTGGTTAGAGTGCTGATGGGAGCTCTGCTCCCATGGCCTGAAATAGGACGTTCCATGACGGGGAGGCACGGGCCTTGCTGGGTGCTGTCTGCGTTCCCAGTCACACCCACCTTGGAGGAGGAACAGGAACCAGTCATTATGCGTAGAGACCCTATTATGTCCTAAGGGAATCTTAGGGAAAAGCAGATGGCAGTGGTCTGTTCTCGGGTGCATATATAAGCTACCAGGTGAGAACAGCCTGTACAGTCCTAGAGGGCAAGAGCCAGAAGTTGTCCCTGAACACTGCGGCAGCTGAGCAGAGGGCAGATTTCCCCAAGGCCTCCGTGAGCAGAAGCACGGGATGGGTAGATGAGTGTTGTGTCCGGTGCTTCCGGGGGTTGTTTCGAAGCACATGCCCTAAATAGACCTGTGTCTGCCACTCAGGGATGTCTGAAAAGTGTAGCGCAGACAAAAAAATCACACGCTGATTCAAGTGATAACCCCTTCCCTGCTTGGGATGGGCGGACCCCAAGACAAGCCTTTTGTGGAGAGAGATGGGTGGAGTTGGAGTGAGTGAGTGGGGTTGGGGTGCAGAGAAGGATTCGATCACCCTACTTAAGAAAAGACCTGGAGGGACCGGGAGACAGGAGCTATCCGGGAGGGAGAGAACCGTGGTTAGAGGCACTCGAGGGTGTTTTGAGGATAGCACAAAATTGAAAGGGACAAGATTATTATATGACATTTTTATATTGGATAGTTAGGGAATTTCATTGTATGAAATACTATAAAATTCTCTCTGTCCTCAAGAGATCTTCAGAGATGCTTTAAAAAAAAAAAAAAAGAATTCAAA
Organism: Bubalus bubalis; assembly: GCF_019923935.1. NCBI lineage: Eukaryota > Metazoa > Chordata > Mammalia > Artiodactyla > Bovidae > Bubalus > Bubalus bubalis. The sequence goes on along the minus strand of NC_059174.1, from coordinate 1,898,245 downwards.
TATTAACGTGGTGACACACGTTAAAAATACTGAGATGCCCAGACCAAGACAGGACCACAAAAGCGCCTTTTACTTGGATTGTATGCGGGCTTTCCCAGTAAATGACAGCATCTCTGTTGCCATCAGGTTCTGTCAGTTCATTTGGAAGCGAAAATAAAAGAATCGTAACAGCAGAAACCCCAACTGGCTGCTCAAGCAGTCTTCTCAGCTTCTTGCAATTCCCCAACCTCTCAGGCCCCCTTCCCCATGGCCCCCAGCCCCACGCCGTCCTTTGGTCTCAGGGACTCACAGGACAGGCCTCTCCTACTGGCGAGGGCTCGCCCCACCCTTCCTGGAGGGAAATGTGCTCCTCACCTACGTGCCAGCCAGCCCTCTCCGACCTCACCCCACATGACATCAGGGCCAGCTGGGACCATGTGAGTTTTGAGGTACATTCCATTTCCTCCTTCCTCTGCCTCTGTGCCCTTTGTGTTTGACCTTGAGCCCATTTGGGCTCTCCTCTGCCAGCCCCGCCCCGTGTCCAGCTGCTGACCCACACCTGGGAGTTCCTGGAGGGCTGGTCCACGTGCCCTGTGGGCTCTTCTTCTGCGGGCATGTGGCCCTAGATGCCCACCTGTGGCTCACCAGCCCTGTAGACTCACCAGGAAAACAGGCACGGCGTGTCATCATCAGGCGTGGCCTGGCAAGCCTCCTGGGTGCCACCCTGCGACTCTTGGCCTGGAAACTGCCAGGAGCCTGGGGAGGGGCTGGCAGGGCTCCCCTGGGCCGGGACATTCCCCCTGACGTCTCTCGTTTCCTTCCAGTCTCTTTGCCAGCTTCTCTTCTCCCCTGGATCTTTCTGCCTCTCGCTTTACTGTGTATTTCTAAGGGAGAAGACGAGTGCCAGGAATAAGACCGCCCACTCAGTGCTAACCCGCTTTCCAGTGCGCTCAGAACCCTCGACTTCCGCCCATCCTGCCCCTCACTGTGCTCCCATGCTCGGCACGGGCTGCACAGGGCTCTCTTCCCTTGTCGCAATCGGTAATCTGCTCTTGTCTTCACTCCCCAGGGTCCCGTGGAGAATGGGCCTGTGGCCTCTGCGAGCACTCAGAAGACAGACCCTGTGATGGAGCCAAAGCTCAAGGCGGTGGACTGGGAAAAGGTAGCGGGCACGGGGCAGGGCAGGGTGGCACCCAGGGCTCGAGGGGCTGAGGAGAGGGGACGCGGAGCCACCAGCATGGCTGGTCATGATGAGGGTAGACGAGGACCCCGGGGCAGGCACCGACAGCTCATGAGCTTGACCTGGGGCAGTAAACTCGGCCCACTGTGGTGGTGGGTCCCTGGAAACCACATGCAAGCTCTGGCTGCAAAGACCCCAGAGGGAGGTCCCCCACCGGGATCCCTGAAGCTGAGAAGGGCCCGAGGACGAGGCAGACACGCCCAGCTTGACCAGTGCACAAGGCAGAGCGACCCGGGCGCCAGTGACCACTGGCAGGAGGCCGGGACAGGCGGGAGCCATCTGCATCAGGCGGGTGCGGAGACCAGCCCCTCGCCTCTCTCAGCGCTCGCTCGGAGACCAGCATCCAGCCCTGGTTAGGCGCACCCATGTGCTGGTCAGGGGCTCCTGGAGGGGTTGGGTGGTCGCCAGTGGCGGTGGAGCCAAGACGTGCGGGGTGGCATTGCCCGGGGGCGCAGGAGGGAAGGCAATGGCACCCCACTCCAGTACTCTTGCCTGGAAAATCCCATGACGGAGGAGCCTGGTAGGCTGCAGTCCATGGGGTCGCTAAGAGTCGGACACGACTGAGCGCCTTCACTTTCACTTTTCACTTTCATGCATTGGAGGAGGAAATGGCAACCCACTCCAGTGTTCTTGCCTGGAGAATCCCAGGGACGGCAGGGCCTGGTGGGCTGCTGTCTATGGGGTCGCACAGAGTCGGACCCGACTGAAGAGACTTAGCAGCAGTAGCAGCAGCAGCAGCAGGAGGGAAACAGACTGGGTGCATTTCCCTCCAGCCTGTTTCGTGGGACTTGCCCGCTGTCATCTTGCCATCTCCTCCTGGAATAGACGCAAGTGTTTACATCCTTAAATGTTCCCAACCCGTGCTCGACCCTGGGAACTAAAGACAGGCAGGACAGGCCGTTGCCTTCAAGGAGCTCAGTTTGGTGAGGAGGCCAGATCTCCCCCAGAACATGTTATTACAACGTGGGGAGATGCGAGGAGCACACCCAAGGAGCACAGCTGACCGGAGGGGCCCACTGGTGGTTTGCTGGGCCATCTGACCGGGACTCCTGAGGCCCTGACCCCAGGGGCCCAGAGATGGCATTGGCACTGCCTCCAGGGAAGCCCGTCAGCCCAGGGCAAAGGCGCTTCTGCGTCCTTCGATGGAGAGTCCAGGACAAGTGGCCCTGTGCCTCGTTCCCTTCAAGGAGGCCTGCGACCAAAAGGGGGGGTCGAGGGCAGGATGTTCCCAGAGGGCCCACTGGACCTGTCTCCTGACCCTGACGCCAGACTCAGGCATGACTGCTCATCGCCCAGGCCGGAGCAGAGGATGGGTTTCTCGGTACCAATGGCTGGCTTCTCTGGAAGCTCTGGGGCTCTGGGCTTGCTCTGACGTGACGAGGATGGAGGGGGAGACAGCCAGTGTGAAGGGACAAGGGCTTCAAGCTAGTGAGGTCAGGACCTGGGCTTGAGAGAGGAGGTGCTACAGTGGGAGCTGAGGTGGCTGTGGATGAGGCAGGCCAGGGGGTGGGAAGCCACAGCGCATCCGGCTCTGCGCTCGGTGGGCGGTGCTCAGAGGACCCCATGGAGGGGGCCCTGGGCCAGCGCGTGGGGCTTGGCTTAGGGACTGAATGTCGGAAGGAAAGCACCCTCGAGAGAGCTGACCAGGCCTGGGGTTGGTGGCCAGAAAGAATCGCCCTAGAAGGGAGGGGGCTGTCACATGAGCCTGGCTGAGGATGGGCAGATCACAGCCCTGTGCTGGGGAGGGGTCCTCCCGATGTCCCTGGGCTCCCCTAGCCTGAGGCGGGGGGTCACGTCCCCCAGGCCTGTGTCGCCACCCCTGCCCCCATTGAGGTGAAGACAGCCCCCCCCTCCCCCAGGCCCAGCCCCTGGCCCCTCGCCAGCATGCCCAGGTCACACCTGACTCACGCACCCCGCCTCTGTCTGTCTCTCTCTTGCACACACTTTCTCTCTTCCTCCTGTCCCTCTTCCTGCATCCCTGGGCTGAGAGAGGGGGACAAGGACTGGGGCGCAAGAGGCCATGGAGACCCGCTGCGAGCAATGGGGGGTCAGCTTCGTGCCTCCCCCAGGCACCGAGAAGACCCAGCTCAAGGAGCTCACTTCCCAGGGAGAACGAACTGTGCTTTCCTTGCTTTTTCCCTTTTTTAAATTCACCTACCGTGTGGTCTGTCCCAGCCCTTCTGGGAGATCCCCATCTGTTTCTGACCCAGTCCAGGGGCCTCCAGGAGTTCTTGAGAGAGGCCAAGAGGGCAGGAGTTGTGCTGAAGCCAGGGATCTGGGGTGGACTTGCCAAAGCTAACCCTTCATGCTAAGGAAGGACGTCTCGGGTCCCCTGGCCCGGCCACCTGGCCCTGGAAGCTGGGGACAGAGTCAGTCATGCTGAGAAGAATGAGGGGAACAGGGATGGGGTGCTGAGGCATAGGGTAAAGATTCTGAAAGGAAAGGGCCAGGAAGCAAGCCCAGCAGGCCCTGCCCTGCTTAGAGCTGCAGCATCATCTGGCTTTCAAGCTCTGCCTGAGATTTTATTGGAATTATTTTTAAATTATACCTTCCGTCACCTATTGGGCAGGACCCCAAGTTTCCCTGTGGGACACGATACCAGGTAAGCTCCTCGCCTCACACTCTGTCCTGCACATCTCCCTGTTTCCTGGACACCAGCCTGTGTGGAGCCTTACCCAGTGGCAGTTGCTGGAGCGCCACTGCTCCTGGCTTCTGGGCACACCTGTCCCATTTGTCCCTCTGTCCTTGCTGTTTCACTGTGTCCTTGGCAGGGCTTCCCACTTGGAGTGCCAGCCTCCTGGGAACTAGATTGAGCTAGAATGGTTTGAGAGGTTTGCAGAACCCCCTGCCCAGATTCCCCTGGACAGTGGGGTTAGCACCAAATTAGTTCTTCTTTTATTAAGCTCTTACCCTGCGCCAAACACTGTACGCTAAACACTTTGATGATATTATTGTTTTGAAGTTGTCATTCTCAATTATGTCTATTATTTATCTTTCTAATTTATTGGGATATAGTTGCTTTACAATGTGCTTAGTTTCTGTTGTACAATAAAGTGACTCAGCCGTATGTATACATATATCCCCTCCTCTCCCACCCTACTGCCATCCCACCCATCTAGGTCACCACAGAGCACTGAGCCGAGTTCCCTGTGCTATACAGCAGGTGCCTACTAATTACCTATTTTATACATGATGGTGTATATATGTCAGTCTCAATCTCCCAGTTCATCCCCCCTGCCTTCTCTGCCCCCCACCGTCTACACACATCTGTTCTCTGTGTCTGCATCTCTTTTCCTGCCTTCAGATCAGCTCAGTCGCTCAGTCGTGTCTGACTCTTTGTGACCCCATGAATTGCAGCACGCCAGGCCTCCCTGTCCATCACCAGCTCCCGGAGTCCACCCAGACTCACGTCCATCGAGTCAGTGATGCCATCCAGCCATCTCATCCTCTGTCGTCCCCTTCTCCTCCTGCCCCCAATCCCTCCCAGCATCAGTCTTTTCCAATGAGTGGGTTTATCTGTACCATTTTTCTAGATTCCATAATATATGCAATATTTGTGTTTCTCTTTTTGATTTACTTCACTCTGTATGACAGAGTTTAAGTCCATTCACATCTCTACCAATGACACAACTCCATTCTTCTTTATGACTGAGTAATAGTCCATTGTATATATGTGCCAAATCTTTACCCATGTGTCTGTCAGTAGACGCTTAGGCTGCTTCCACGTCCTGGCTATTGTAACTAGTGCTGCGGTGAACATCGGGGTGCACGTGTCTTTTTGAGTTACAGCTTTCTCAGGGCATGTGCCCAGTGGTGGGATCATACGGTAGTTCAGCAATCTACAGATTCAGTGCGATCCCTATCAAATTACCAATGGCATTTTTCACAGAATTAAAATAAAAAACTTTACAATTTGTATGGAAACACAAAGACCCTGAATAGCCAAAGCAGTCTTAAGAAAGAAAAACAGAGCTGGAGAAATCAGGCTCCCTGACTTCAGAATATACTACAAAGCTACAGTCATCAAGACAGTATGGTACTGGCACAAAAACAGAAATATAGACCAATGGAACAAGATAGAAAGCCCAGAGATAAGCCCATGCACCTATGGTCAGCTAATCTATGACAAAGGAGCCAAGAATATACAATGGAGAAAAGACAGTCTCTTCGGTAAGAATATCTCTTCAGATAGTCTCTTGGTGCTGGGAAAACTGGATAGCCACATGTAAAAGAATGAAATCAGAACACCCTCTAATACCATACACAAAAATAAACTCAAGACTTCCCTGGTGGTCCAGTGGCTAGGACTCTGTGCTCCAATGCAGGTGGCCTGGGTTCGATCCCTAATCCAGGAACTAGATCCCACATGCCACAATTAAAGATACATTGCAGCCAAATTAATTAATTATTAAAAATAATAATAAACTCAAAATGGGTTAAAGACCTAAATGTAAGATTGGACACTATGAAACTTTTAGCAGAAAATATAAGAAGAACACTCTTTGACATAAATCACAGCAAGATCTTGTTTGACCCACTTCCTACAGTAATGAAAATAAAAACAAAAATAAACAAATGGGGCCTAATTAATTTAAAAGCTTTTGCACAGCAAAGAAAACCATAAATGAGATGAAAAGATAACCGACAGAATAGGAAAAAATATTTCCAAATGAAGCATCTGATAAGGAATTAATCTCCAAAATATACAAACAGCTCATGCAGTTAAATTAAAAAAAAAAAAAATCAAAAAATGGGTGGAAGACCCAACTAGACACTTCTCTTCTCCAGAGAAGACATTCAGATGGCCAAGAGGCACACGAAAAGTTGCTCAACATCACTAATTGTTAGAGAAATGCAACACAATGAAGCGAATACCTCACATGGTCAGAACGCTGCTGCTGCTGCTGAGTCACATCAGTCGTGTCCAACTCTGTGCGACCCCATAGACGGCAGCCCACCAGGCTCCCATCCGTGGGATTCTCAAGGCAAGAACACTGGAGTGGGTTGCCATTGCCTTCTCCAATGCATGAATGTGAAAAGTGAAAGTGAAGTCATGTCTGACTCTTCATGACCCCACAGACTGTAGCCTACCAGGCTCCTCCATCCATGGGATTTCCCAGGCAAGAGCACTGGAGTGGGTTGCCATTGCCTTCTCCGCATGGTCAGAATGGCCATCATCAAAAAATCTACAAACAATAAAAGCTGGAGAGGGTGTGGAGAAAAAGGAACTCTTCTACACTGTTGGTGAAAATGTAAATTGATACAGCCACTATGAAGAAGAGTATGGTGGTTCCTTAAAAATATTATCTTTTATCTAATTTTGGGTAGCTCAATGGGTGAAGAATCCACCTGCAATGCAGGAGACTCAGGTTCAACCCCTGGGTCAGGAATATCCCCTGCAGGAAGGCATGGCAACCCATTCCAGTATTCTTTCCTGGAGAATCCCATGGACAGAAAAGCCTTGAGGGCTACAGTTCATGGAGTCGCAAATAGTTATCATGGACACCCCTCTAGCTTAGCTGGAAGGGATCTGGTTCAAGTCTGAGCTGACCCTGATGCTAGGAAAGAGTGAGGGCAGGATGAGATGGTTGGACGACATCACTGACTCAATGGACAAGAGTTTGAGCAACTCCAGGAGATGGTGAAGGACAAGGAAGCCTGGCGTGCTGCAGTCCAGGGGGTCGCAAAGAGTCGGACATGACTGAGCAACTGAACAAAGATCTGGTTTCATTCTTCCAACAACACAAAGAGATAATGATCCTGATTTAACTCATGAGGAAGAGCTTGTCTCCTGCCCAAGGTCAAAGTCACTCTGCTGGTTAGCTTAGGGGTCACAGCTGAGCCCCCTGACCTGCCCCCTCCATGGGTCCTAGAACACTTTCACCCTGACAGCTGGCCAAGAGAAAGACCCTGAGGCCTATGACCAGGAGACGGGGTGGCAGAAGGTGAGGGGGGTCTGAGCAGGCACTCCGGGAGGCCTCTTCCCATCCCTCCCCAAGCTAAGCCAGACTCCAGCAGCGCTTGCTTCCCTCAGGCTCCTGGAGGCCTCCAGTGGGAGTGAGCCGCTCTCTTCCTTTAAAAGACAGGTAGAGTCATCCAGCAGGTCCTCAACCTCCCTGCCCCTACACACACACACACACCCTTGGCATCAGGGGCTGCCTGGCAAAGATGTTGATGTTGACCACCTGGGTTTTATCCTTTCACAGCCCCCAGGTAAGTCACTGAGAACTCGGGCAAGTAGAGCCTGGATTGGAACCAGGGCCCCCTGGCAGCTCTCCTGGAGAGGGCCGGTCTTGACATCATGGTCCAGGCTCTCTCCCCAGGACTCTGACCCCCAGTCACCTGGAGCCCCGGTGAGCCTCCTCCCTCCCTTGGCCCACCCAGAGTAGCAGTCTGGAGGGCCTGGCTGCAGAGGAACCCATGGGGGCTTCCCCAAGACTGTCCTCCTGGCCCAGTTTTCTCCCTGCTCCTCCCCTCCCCACCTCCGATCCGCCCCATATGCTCATTGTCCATCACTCAGTCTCTTTGCAACCCAGTGGACTGCAGCCCGCCAGCCTCCTCCGTCCATGGGATTCTCCAGGCAAGAATACTGGAGTGGGTTGCCATGCCCTCCTCCAGGGGATCTTCCCAGCTCAGAGATCGAACCCAGGTCTCCTGCACTGCAGGCAGATTCTTTACCACTGAGTCACCAGGAAACCCTCACCTAAGAGCTCAGCAGTGCTCAAAACTATCCCCAGGGAGACACTAGGCAGGCTGGGTTCTGCCCTCTTTGTCCCTGCAGGGGCACTGGACCAGGCAGGCTGGGGGCAGGAGCGGCCGCCCGGTGACCACAGACAATTCCGGTCTGTTTTCCCATCAACAAGAGGAGGAGATTATTCCTGCCCCGTGTTGTGTGGGATTGTCGGGAGGATCTGGAAGAACCTACAAACGGGGACCAGAAAGTGAGCTGCCGGTGAAAGTCCACCCGCCGGTGTGGGCTGGGCGCCTGGGCGGGGCTGCAGGGCGCTGGTGTGTTCGCTGTGCACCTTCCCTACTCTCTGCGGGCCTCCCAGCGCTCGTCTACTGGAGCGCGCAGAGCGAGCCTGAGGTCCCCTCCTCTGGTGCAGGGAGGTTAGGGAGCCTGTATGCAGGGCAGAACCCCTCCTGTGGGCTGGAGCTTGTCCATCTGGGAGACCCCAATTAGACCTCATGGGACGGACCTGCAGCGACCCCTGTGAGGCCACCAAGAGCCCCCGTGGGTCACACACCAGACTCCAGTGCTGGGTCCCTCACAGCCTCTGTGCCGGAGAATTCACTGCCCTGGGGGTCCTGAGCCAGCTGAGGTTAGGACCTCGGCCCGGAGCTGAGCGGCACGCACAGCTGGGCTGTAGCCTCAGTCTCCTCATCTGTCAGATGGGCTCATCAAAGGCATCGACTAGCAACATTCTGGCTTCCAAGAACAGTAAACCTGGAGTCTGAGCCCAGGAGCTGGAATTCTCCCCGGAATTCTCCCTTCTCCCGTTCCCGCCTCCTTGGCCCAGAAAGCTGCCCTGGAGCGGTGCGCTTGGGGCTTGGGTGCGTGTTGCTGGGAACAATCGCCTCGGCTCAAGTGGGGTGGTGGGCGGAGCTGCTGACGCAGAGCCGCGGCCCCCTCGGCGTGCCCCTCACCCCCACCCCCACCCCGTTTGTGCCTCGCCTCGCCTGGCCTGGGGATGAGCAGGTTCCCACTGCCGAGCGCGAACTGCCCCGGAAAGAGGACTGTGCCGCCCGGCCCCGCACCGCCTAGGACGAGGGGCCCCTGGGGAGAGGATGAGGCAAGACGAGAAGCCCCCTCCACCCTGGCAGCACCCTTCCACCCGCCCTCCGGGCAGCGGGCTGCCCTGTCCCCCTGCCAGCCCTGCTGCAGCTGCATTCCTGGCATAGTCGGGAGACTCCCGCCCTCTGCCTCCTGGTAGGGCAGGGAGGGGGACGCAGGGCCACGCTCACACTAACTGCTGTGCGCTTCCTGGGGCTTGGCCTGTGGCCCCAGGTCTCTGCGTTCATCCCAGCCTCTCCCCCCAACACACACAGGTCCCCCAACAAGCGCACTCCAGAGCGGTGTCTGGGCTGGTCCTCACCCTCATCCGTGCGGTCTGGCTTTAGCTGGCTGCACTGAGTCGATGCCACGCTCTCTGACCATCAGGTTCCACGGCTGTAAAAGGAGGATTTGCTATTGTGAGGGGGGGCAATGGAAGCCCCCACACGCCTGGTCTGGTCCCCACTCCTGTCCCTCACCCAACCTTCTTCTGAGGCAGGGAGACTTTTGCTGACACCTTCCCTGTGTCCCGAGCCTCAGGAAGTAGGGGTGCGAAGGGGCCAGGAGCAGGTCCAGCTCCGGAGGAAGAGAGCCGCGTGTGTGTGTGCGCGCGCGCATGCGCGTGCACGTGCGCACGCATGTGTGTGTATGTGTGTGAAGTGGCCAAGCTGTCCTGGCCAGGTAGAGCAGGAAGTGACATTTATCCTGAGTCCCTTCCCACCTCATTGGGTCCAAGCTGTCATCTCTTTCATGTCTTGCCGTCCTCGCTCCTGGGCCAGTTGCCTGTTGGAAATGACCAGAGAGTGAGCGGTGTTGAGTGTATTCCAACACCCACCTAAGATGCTCATCAGTGAGCAGGATGCTGCTGCTGCTCAGCCCTGTTTGACTCTCTGCGACCCCATGGACTGTAGTCCGCCAGGCTCCTCTGTCCCTGGCATTCTCCAGGCAGAAATACTGGAGTGGGTAGCCATGTCCTCCTCCAGGGGATCTTCCCATCCCAGAGATGGAGCCTGTGTCTCCTATGTCTCCTGCAGTGGCAGGCAGGTTCTTTACTGTAAGCACCACCTGGGAAGCCTCGGTGAGCAGGACTGGAAGAGAACTGGGAAGACACACTTGGGTCTCTTAGGAGAGTGTGTGGGGGACGCTGTGAGCTGGGGGCAGCAGGAAGGGAGGCTCTTGCTACAGGACCAACCAGCTCCAGCTCAAGAGCCACCTAACCCCTCTGGGCCTGAGAGTCCTCCTTCTCAAATTGGGGAGGAAGTCAGCCAAGCTGAATTTCTATGCTTAAGATGGAAGGGTTGCTTTCCTTCCCCTTTGGGCTGGAATCCCTGCTTTTTGCTCACCTAGATGTTTCTCCCTGGGTCTCAGGTGAATTAAGCTCACAAATCCCAAGCTGTTTTCTGCGCGCTTCACACAATAAAGGGAAAACAGGAAAAATTTGCCCAAACTGCTTCTTGGCTAAGAAAGAGGTCTACCTGTTCACAGTCTACCTGTGCCACAGCTAGAAACGTTCCTTGTCTAAGGTAGCTGAGTCTGAATTAAGTGTCATGTGTATGCAAAAGTGGAACACATAAAAACCAGAGATAGGCGGTAGCAACTAAGAAAAATACCAAAAAAAAGGCATCACTAAGATGAGCAGATAATCTAGAATATTTTTAATACTTGGTCAGTGCAAACAAGTCAAGAAGTGAAGAGCAGAGCAGGCAAATAGCAAGACAACCTGAAAGGTAAATGGACTGAATACTCCAGTTAGAGGGGGGACTTCCCTGGCGGTCCAGAGGTTAAGACTCCCCACTTACAATCCTAGGGATGCGGGTTCCATCCCTGGTCAGGGCACTAAGATCCCACATGCTGTGCAGCAGGATCAAAAAAATTAAAGATAAGAATGCAGAGAGTGACTGGATGGAAAAGTCAGACTCGACTATACACTGTCTGCAAGGGACGCACTTCAAACGTGAGACGTTAGCAAGGTGGAAGTGAAAGGGTGGGCAAGGCAGGCCATGCAGACACTAAGCATGAGGAAGCTTCTACGAGAATCAGATGGAATGGGCTCAGGACAAGAAGTCCTACCAGAGCCTGTATTTCCCAGTGATAAAGGGGCCAATTCATCACAGTGTCTTCACTGAGCGGTCTCTGGCAAGTTCCTCTGCTCCCATTTCCCCATCTGCGTGCCAGCAGCAACGCCGTGCCTGCCGCGTGAGGGGTCCGGCGGGGGTTGGAGGGCTGAGCTCCCGGGAAGGGTCTAGAGCCACGCTCGGCACGCAACCAGGGCTCTGTGATGCTCTGGCCTCGGTGCTGGCACAGCAGGGACAAAGCCCCATGCGCTTGCTGTGCTCCTGACCGAGCTACTCTGAGGTGGGCTTCTGTGGTTTGTTGCAAGGTAAGATGTAAACACAGGCCACTAGCTGGTTCCTCCAGTTCTTTGCTGGTATGTGTAAGGGAGACACAGAGAGAATGTGTGTGTGTGTGAGACGAGAGGCCGAGGAATGGCAGGAATGAGTCAGTCGGCGCCCAGTGATCTGTTTGCTAGACCCAAGGCAAGGAGGAGTGAGGACGGGGGCCAGGAGGAGTGTCACGGTCGGGCAGGGCTTGGACGGTCGCCGGGTGTAGCTGGTGCTGTGTGGGATGGCTCTGGGCTGCCCTGGGTCATCTTCCAGCCTGTGAGGCATGAAGGCTGTCAGCACCTGGGACCTGCCAGGCTCATGTGGCCAGAACCACGGCATCTTTGGGCCTTTCCCCCTGGGCTCAGGCACAGAGAGAATGCTTGGGGACCTTCCCCACTTGCCCCAAGACCCTCCGCTCCCTGCTCCAAGGCTGTCATGGCAGGGCGGGGACCCTTGCTGGGCCCGGGCCAGCTGTGGCACGGAGGCCTGTGCAAGGAGCAGGTTCCAGCTGGGGCTGTGGGAAGGTGGGCTTGTGGACTATAATCGATGCTTCCTCCCTGGCTTCCGTGGTCATCCTCCACACGTATCCACATCTGTTCTCTCCACTCCTTTCCGGACACCACCTCCCTTCTCACTCGCGGTGGCAGCCTGACCCCCTGCACTGGAGGTTCATTGAACCCCCTGAGCACCAGACACAGGGTGCATGGACCCCTGTCTCCTATCACGCGTGGGGGTCCAGGCACACCTGGCTTCACAGACACGAGAGGCGAGAGGCTCTGAGAGGTAGACGCTTGCCCAGGATCCCACGGCTCATAAACCGCAGGGTTGGGCTTTGAAGGGGGTCGCCTGACTCCAAGGTCTTTTTTTTTTTTTCTTTTTTTTACTGATTTTGGTCTAGATTAATCTTCACTACACCGACTCATCAGAAATCTTCAAGGGCTGCTCATTGCCCAGAGCTGTGGCCTCCATACTTTTTTGATCTTGTGTCCATATAAGTAAAACATTTTGAGCATATTCTTCATTATATGTCCATTTTAATTATCCACAAATTATTTGCATGAACTTACATATTCTTGTATTACGTACATTAGAAAGCATTCAAATATGGTCTATATATGAGAGAAATATATCAAGAGCAGTCTCTAGTATTTCCTCCCCACCTCTGGGAATCAGCCTGTGTTACCTCTGCAGTACACACCCATCCTCACCTTGGGGACAGCTGGCCTGGAGGATGAAGTGGCGGCCTCTGGGCCTGATGCTGGGTGTCTGTCATCTAAAGCCCTCAGCAGATTTCTTTCTGCTCCCATGCTCCCTCCCCATTTCCATTTCCCTGTCCCTCTTGCTAAGTCTTCCATATTGTATGAACCCAAACCCAAACCCCAGTTTTTTGTGCAAAGCCCTCCTCTCCCACCCTAGACTCAGACATTTGTACCAATCATTCGCCTCCGAACCTCAGCCTGCCTGCATCACCATTAAATTATCCTGCCTGGCTTGTCTCACCTTGCTGAGTACTTTATGCAAGTAGCACTATTATTACTTCCATTTGGTAGCTAGGGAAACTGAGGCTCAGAGAAGTCAAGTCATTTCCTCAGAGTCACACAGGAAGTGACAGCGCCCGCCTCTGGAGCCTGAGCTCTGCTTCGGCACTAAGCTATGTAAAGCAAAGATGGTCTTTTACATTGTTGTTTATTTTCCCCAGCAACCAGCATGTGTATCAAGCAAAGTGCTGAATGAATGATTGTTTGAATGGATGAATGAATGAATTGCATAGGCCACCACTAAGAAGAAAGACCTTGGTGGAGGAGAAAGGGCCTACTTGATTCCTCCTACAGAATGTATTGATTCCTGTACTTGAAGAATCCTGGTTAAGACTTCAAGCTTCAGGCATGCAGTGCTGAATCTGGGCACTCAGATGTCATCAACAGAATTTGGTGTCTCCAGTTCCTGGCTTGACCATCCTCTGTGTTGACTGAGTCCTCAGACAGGCTCCCCTGGCAACTCCAGGGTCATGCCCCACAAACCTAGCCATCCCAGCGAGAGGAAAGGGTGTATGATGGCTCCCTGCACCAGCTTAGGCCATGGGCCTGTCCTGGATCCCATTTCTGTGGCCTAAGGGTTAGGATGAACGGTTAGTTCCTGATCTCTGCAGTAGGGAGGGTGGGTTGCTCCATACAGAAAATGGGAGTCGAGGTGGAGCTGGGGATGGGTGCCGTAACCAGGGAAACAAAGAGGTGTGAATCTCAAGTGTTCGCTTGGCTTTGTCTCTTGAAGGACCTGGTGGACTGGCAGAAGCCCCTCCTGTGGCAGGTCGGCCACTTGGGAGAGAAGTACGATGAGTGGGTCCACCAGCCAGTGTCCAGGCCCATCCGCCTCTTCCACTCAGATTTTGTCGAGGCCCTCACCAAGACTGTCTGGTGAGTCCTGCCCTGGGGTCATGGTGGGCTGTCCCTTCTCCTGATGGTGCCAGGCAGATGCAAAGGGGAAGGGTCCCTCCCTGGAGCCCAGAGTGGTACTGCAAGCTCTTGGCGACAGTGGAACATGCCATGGGCATAATCTATTCCTGTACATGGTTTTTTCCACCAAGTGGCAACCCAACATGTAGCCAGAAGCTGCTTTCAATGTCCCTCCTGTTCTGTTCCAGACTCCTATGAGGCGTTTTTAGCCTCTGCTGCCCGAGAAGGCAATGGCACCCCACTCCAGTACTCTTGCCTGGAAAATCCCATGGATGGAGGAGCCTGGTAGGCTGTAGTTCATGGGGTCACAAAGAGTCAAACACGACTGAGCAACTTCGCTTTCACTTTTCACTTTCATGCATTGGAGAAGGAAATGGCAACCCACTCCAGTGTTCTTGCCTGGAGAATCCCAGGGATGGCAGAGCCTGGTGGGCTGCCATCTATGGGGTCGGACAGAGTCGGACACAACTGAAGTGACTTAGCAGCAGCAGCAGCAGCAGCCCTTGGGGGGCTATTTTGCCTGCAATTACCTCCTCTGCCATGAGAGGTCAGCACCTATACAACTGCACTGTCAGTAGCCACAGGGATTCTTTTTGTTTTCCGTTCCAGTAACTCAGAGACTGAGGGAGATAGACTCACAGCTGCTCTCTTCTTTCCTCCTCCTGCCCCCCCACGCCCGCAGCAGTGTCCCTTTGACAGCAGGTCTCCATGTGCTCTCTGCACCTGCTTTAGTTCCTTCTCGTCCCCCCTCTAGTGGAGAGGTATGTCTCTCGGGAAGCTGGGCCGTCTCAAGCTGCTGTGCATGTATCTCTCTCACCCTGATGGTCTTCCTGCAGGTACAGCGTCCCCATCGTCTGGATCCCCCTGGTCCTGTACTGCAGTTGGTCCTACTACGGCGCCTTTGCCCAGGGCAACGTCCAGCTCTTGGCGCCCTTCGCCACAGGTGATGTCTGGTCTTCCTGCTGTGCAGCTCCCGTGGCTCCTGGGGGCGGGGACCTTGGTGCTCTCCCTGCTCCTGAGTTTCTGAGACCTTAGAACCCTGAACCAGATCACAAGCATTTTAAAATGAGGTCTATCTGTAGAAATACTCTTCTGAAAGAAAGGTCAGACTTCCCCACCCTCCAAAAGAGGAGTTAAAAAAAAAAAGAAATAGCCACACATTAAATTAAATCATCTCATCAGGTGGTATAGCAATAAAGAAGGGGACTTCCATTGAGTCAAAGAATAGAAAAAGTATGACCTAGTGTTGTTTGTCAGGAAACTAAATGATGTCATTTCACCAGGTAGGACAGCAGAGCTGAACTCAGAATGGTTCACGAACAAAACAGAGATTAGAACCTGGAGGAGAAAGATTGGAAACAAAGATCAGATCCTAGGCATCATAGAGTGTTCCCCGGGCAAAGGGCCATCAGCAGAAGCCTGACTCGGAGTAAACCCAGTAACCTCTGCTGAGCACTCATCGCATGCCTGGGACTTGCCAGGGACCGTCTCATTTAACCCTCCCAACAGCCCGCAAGCAAGGGACTTATCATTACACCTTTTTAGAGATAAAGAAATGGAACCTTAAGAAGTTACACAAGCAGGTTAGGTTCACGTGGCTAGGATGTAGCTGCCAGGTGTCACCCAGGCAGGCAGGGGACAGAGAGAAGAGCCTGTGAGGCTGAGTCTCAGGGCAGCACGGTGTGGGCATGGCCTCTGCTGTCAGCCTGCCTCACCAGTTCATCACCTACCTCAGGCCTCCAGGTCCGGACCACCTGCCCAGGTAACCTGCACATCCTGGCAGAGTCCGCCTTGGGAAAATGCTCGCCCATGGTGAGTGGCTCAGACAGAAGCCAGGAGGGGGGGACAGGTGGAAGAGGTACCTCTCCTGATCACACGTCACATTCCTGACTATGAACCTCTGAACCCCTGTGTGCGCCAAATGCAAGCTCCTTCTCTCCACACTCCAGGGCTCTCTCCTGCCCACCTCCTCCAGGAGGACAAGTTGAGGGCTGAATGGTCTAGATGAGAGGGGCCACAGCCACAGTGCGGGGAGCCCCAGTTTTCCCACCTGGTCCAGGATGGGGTGGGGCTGAGCCAACTGTAGGAAGTCCCCCAGAGCTAAGGCTTCTCCGAGACACCAAGGGTTAAGGTGTGCACCCCTCAAGCCAAGGTTACCCACTTCTGCCCACGCTGAATAGCTCAGGCACAGCACAGGGCTTGTTGCTCAGACGGCCTGCTCACTGAATCGCCCACTGTTTCTGCCCAGTGCTCCCCGAACAATCGCCAACAGTGGCGGGGCCGACAGGGCTGGGGCCGGAGGGAGAAGGAAACGCCGGAGCTTTGGCCCAGGTCCCTCTGCAGGAGTCCTCCGGAGATGCCACTCGGTACCAGCTCCGGCCTGATGGGCCGACAGGGGTGGTGCTGGGGTGAGGGGGCGGGCAGAGCCTTGACCTATAGGAGGCAACTCTGGTGCGAGGCCGGGAGGGTGATTTGACAGCGCTGCGGAGGGCTGAAATGTGCCAATAAAGGTCCAGTGTAGGGTTAGTGGGCCTGTGACCAGGATGCCAGCAATGGTGGCGAGAGAGCCGCACACGCCTCCCTCACCCCCAGCTTGCCAGGCAAGGCCCAGGCCCAGGCAGGGAAAACAGAGCCACGAAGTGAGGCGAGTGGAGACTCGGCAGGGTCCCAGCACAGCTCCTGGACAAGAGATAGGCTGCAGGAAATGCAGGAACTCAGGGTGCCAAGGAACAGTGGGAGCTGCACGCAGGCAGCAGTTCAAGGCTGAAACTCGCAGCTGCATGTGTGTGAAAATGCTTTGGAAAGCAGAGAGGGTCTTCACCTCCCAGCCGGCCCCCAGCACAGTTCCTGGAGGTGCGTTAGAGTGGGTGCCGAGGAACATCCTAGGCAGGGATTGTGGTGGGAGCCCCAGCAAAGGTCAGGACCACAGCCTGGGGCCAGGGAATGCTTTTGTATGTCCAGTCCTTTCCCTGCTGAGAAGTGAGCTACGCAGCAAGAAAGGACTCTTGCACTTTAGGAGGGAAACTCCTCCCCCAACCAGGGACCCTCCAGAGCCCTGCAAGAACCGAGAAAATGCCGCCCGGGGAGGACTGTGGCTGGACGTCTTTGACAGATAACATTTAAAGATCATAGCAGCAACCTGTAACATATGAAGAGTGTTATTTATTATGATGTGTTCATACACAGTATATTATTCTTACATGTAAGTGAAGTGAAATTGAAGGCGCTCAGTCATGTCTGACTCTTTACGACCCCATGGACTGTAGCCCACCAGGCTCCTCCGAGATACATACTTATCACACAGCCAGGTATTATATCCCCTGTGTTCTAGCAACAGCCCTTCACAGGTGGTAGGATATTTTACTGTTGAGAAAGCACGTAGATAGTACAGGGCAGAGACCTGAACCCTGCCCTTCAGCAGGGTGTCCCAAAGGACCCTGGAGGTGGCCAGCCGTCCCTCAGAGGGGGGACCTGGTCAGCCAGAGCCGCCCAGCCAAGGCAGCGCTGATAGGCAAGTGTCAGGCCCGGGTGCGGACACCGCAGGCCCTGCTGATGAGAGACATCAGAGCAGCTTACCACCTGATTTGAGAGAGACGGGTCCTTGGGGGGTTGAATCTTGGCTGTGTTACGTGTTAGTTTCCAGGTGAGGCATGAAAAATCCTTCCTTAGTTTAGAGACTCATTTGGAACCGTTTGTCATAGCGGCCCGGAATCTGGTCCAGAGAGCTGGAAAGTCACCTCTCCTCCCCACCACCTTCCTGGGCTCTCTCCTTCTGCAGTGATTCCCTGTGGCCATTCACACTGGGCACAGCCCTTCAGATCTGCTTCCTTAAACAGAACCAGAGGCTGCCTTTGGAACAGCACAGGTCAAATCTTATCCATGTCCAGCCCTCTAGAGAGGCATGGGTTGGCCCATGAGTCTCCCACAAGTGTCTGAGCATCTGCTGTGTTAAGGGCACAGGAGACAGAACAGAACACCCTCTCTGCCCATGAAGTACCCTCTCTGTTCATAACCCGGTGGGGGCGAAAGAGTGAAACAGAAAGGATGATGTGGAAGGCCTCGCTCAAACCCCACCCAGGTCAGGGCAAAGGGCATCTGCAGCAGTTTCTTACCAGAGGAAGGGAGGGAGGGGATCCCAGTGAAGGAAAAATGTGTGGGGAGGGGACTATGGGGAGGGGAGGGGAGCTTGGGGCCCCCAGGGGTCCCACGTGGTTCAGTGGACCCCAGACGGGGTGGCGGGGAGATGAGGCAGGGATGTGCTGGACAGGGCTGGTCTCAAGGGACCCTGAGTGCCAGGCTGGGGGGCTGGACTTTACTTGAGGAGAAAGAGGTACCAGAAGAGGGTTTTAGCAGCATGTAGGGGCAGAGAGTTGGAGCAAGAAGCTGCTGTGGGGTGCTGATAAGGTCATGGGGGAGTCAGAGCGGTGAACTGACCCAAGAGATGTTTTTTAACTGAGATGAGATACATACAGAATTCACCATTTTGAAGTGAACAATTCAATCCACCACTCTGTCTAGTTCCAAAAGTTTTCGTCACCCCAGAAGGAACCCCATCCCCCTGAGCAGCTGCTCCCCATTCCCCCTCCTCCAGCCCCGACAGCCAGCGACCTGCTTCTGTGTACACTTGCCTTTTCAGGACGTGCCATGTAAATGGACTCCTCCGTACGTGGTCTTTTGTGTCTGGCTTTTTTTTTAATTTTATCTATCAAAAGATATTAAGGAGAGGAAGCTGACAGAGCCTGGTGACACAGGCTGGACGTGGGAGAGAGGAATAAGTCAAGGCTTTGGTAATGTGTGGAGTCATTAACCTCCCCCTGGGCTGCGGTTGGGTGGGAAGGAAGAAGAGGATGATTAGCTTCATTTGGAAGCTGCTGACCTTGCAGGTGGGGCTGTGCACAGCTGCGTGGAGATGGCCAGTAGCAAGTGGCTATCCAGGGCTGGGCTGGAGACACAGATCTGGAGGTTGTCAACAGGTGGGTGTGACTGACGTCCTAGATCAAACAGGGGCATTTGAGAGCGGAGGGTCAAGGTTTTGACCCTGGAGACAGAGGCAGTTTCCACAGTGGAGCCTGACAGAGGGCCCCTAGAAAGAGGCGAGGGCATTCCCTGGAGGCCCAGTGACTGGGACTCTGCACTCTCACTGCCGAAGCCCCGGTTCAATCCCTAGTTGAGGAACTAAAAATCCCACAAGCCCCATGGCAGAAAAAAAAGGAAAGAAAGAAAAGGAAAAGGGGAAAAAATGTGGAAAGAGAAGAGCCAAGTGTTCCAGCAGGCAGGGAGTGGAGCTCTGTGCTCAGGTCGTGTTGGTCCCAGTGCTCTGCGAATCTGAAAAGTTGGGGATCTGCCCCAGAAAGACGCACACAGGTGCACTGTTTGGAATACCATGTCAACAGGTTCACTCTGAAATCCAACCAAGGACTCTCTGGGTGTTCCTAAACCTCAGGCTGGGAACTTCTGTGGTTACAGATTCAAAAACAGAGTGGTCACCAGCATCATATGCCACAGCCGATTTTAGAGATGAATTGAAAAAATTACTTCGATCTGCCAAGAAATACATCACAAATGGCTTTCATGGTTCTTTGAAAAAGGCAGACTTTAGGCTTGAGCGAATGGAAAGAGGTGAAGTAGACTTAAGTCTAACTGACCTTTTCAGGGGGGTTGGCTATGAAGGGACTGCACCTATAATGAGAAAGTCTTAAATATGAGCAGAAGAGCAGTGGAGGAGAAGCTGAAGATGCCCAGAGGAGATGGATGAAGGGGTGGTGGGGGGCAGACTGAGGGTGAGCTGGTCAGTGATGTAATAAGTTGTCTGTACTTCCACACCCTCAGTGACAAGGGCAATGCCAGCACTTCCTTCGTCAAGTTGGAGTGAGACGAACGTAAAGTGTAAAGCGCTTGAGTGGCGCCTGGCGTGTAGGGCAGCATTTGCTGCTGCTGCTGCTGCTATTGCCAACCACCATCCAGCGCCCGGGCACCCGAGTGCACGCTTCTTCTCGGAGGAGCACGAAGTTACAGGGTTGAAGCACAATCAGGGCTGGTTGAAGGTGGATGCTTTTGAAGGAGCCATTCTCCCCCTTCCTCTCTTCTACCCCAAGGAGTCTTTTTCCTGTGAAGTAGGAAGCTGGATGGAAGGGAAAGGGGGTGTTTGAGGGCAGTGAGGAGGAAGCTGGACCTGCAGACATGAGAGGATCTCCAGGCAGTGTTTGAGGCCTAGCTGAGGTTGAAGGCACCGGACTCATGGCTACACATGGCTCCTCCTCCATCTTCAGCGGCTTGGGTCTTGGGTGAGAGACAGACTTTTGTGCTCATCCAGGCTTGGGAGGTCATGGGGGCAGCTGAGGTCAAGGTTAGCTTTAGAAAATAGTTTAGTGGTGCCCCCAAAGTTAAACATAGTTGCAATAAGGTCCCAGAAATTCTACTCCCAGGTGTATACCCAAGATAACTAAAAACACGACTGTTCATAGCAGCATTATTCAGAATAGCCAAAAAAAAAAAGAAACATCCCAGCTGTCCATCAGCTGGTGAGTGGATAAACAATTATGGTGCATCCATATTAACAAGGAATGAAGTTCTAATACATGCTACAAAATGAATGAACCTTAAAAATATTGTAAACAAAAGAAGCCAGTCACAAAAGACCACATATTGTATGATTCCATTGGTATGACGGGTCCAGAATCAGAAAAGACGATACAAAGTAAATTAGAGGTTTCCTGGCTCTGGGAAATGACAAAGGTTGGAATGACTGTTAACAGGTAAAGGGTTTCTGTCTGGATGATGAAAAGGCTCTAAAATTGTGGTGATGGATGTGCAACTGTAGATATACCAAATATCACTGAACTGTACACTTTAAATGGGTGAATTGTAAGATATGTGAGTTATATTTAAATAAAGCTGCCACATTTTTAAAGAGAAAGTATAACCAAAGCAGTGGCTAGTGGAGAAAAGAAGTCAAACTCAGAGGGTGACGGTAGACCTGAAGAAACAGTGAGAGCTGAAGTCCCTGTGAAGTTAGAGAATCAGTGAAGTGGAGAAAAGGAACAAAGGCCGTGAGGACTGCAGGCTGTCCTCCAGGAGCTGGGCACGGGGGCCTCACTTGATAATGATGACATCACTCTGGTCTTCTGGTCTCCAGGCTAAATCATCTTCCGTTTTTTCACATTTCCCTCATATGCTGTGGTTTCAGATGTTCTCAATGAACCTTTCTCTCCTTGGGTTTTCCTGACCCTCTTGGCCCCCCGATCCCATCTTCCCTTGGAAGATGGTTGTTAACATCTTCCATCAACAGCCCCCGGATCTGCTGGCTGCATCAGGATCACCCTGCCCTCTCCTCCATGCCACTGAGGCAAGGTCACTCTTTTCTGGTGTCAGTCCATTTGGGCTGCTGTAACAAAATAGCATAGACTAGGTGGCTTGTAAACAACAAATTGATTGCTTATGATTCTAGAGGCTGGAAGTCTGAGGTCCGGGTGCCAGCATAGTCAGGCGAGAGCCCTCTTCTAGGTCAAAGACTCCTTGAATACTTGTATGTCAAAAAGGGGAGGATTCTCTCGAGCCTCTTTTATGAGGGAATTAGTCCTGTTCACCTAATGACCTGAGCACCTCTCATCACCTTGGAGGTTAGGTTTCGGCATGTGAATTTGAGAGAACACATGAAGACCATAGCACCAGGCAGAGGTCCAGCACTGGCCGTGGCTGTTCCTCTTACGGTCCCTTTAAGGAAGATCTCAGGTCTCTAGTCATATCTTACCGTGATACCAAAGTCAGACAAAAATACCACAAGAAAGAAAATTCCAGAGCAGTTATCACTCATGGATCAAGATGCAGCAGTCGTCAACAGAATACTAGAAGACTGAATCCTAGAACATATTAAAGCATTATGCACGATGACAAAATGGGATTTATTCCTGGAATGCAAGGGTGGTTCAATACCTGAAATCAATGGGATCCACCACATTAGTCGTCCTCTGACAGGACTCGTCCTAAATAAGCCCACACACATCCTCACAGTCTCCTTCCTGTTTTGACTGTCGGGCCCCAGCAGTGGGGTCGGGCTCTGCAGCTGTGGGCAGCCCCCAAGGTGACAGGGCTGGGCCTCAGGGGCCTCCAGCCCCTGACCTCCCTCTCTCCGGCCTGATGCAGAGTACTCGGTGGCCATGCCCGAGTCGGCGTTCCCGGGCCTCTTCCTGGTGGGGCTGTTCCTCTGGAGCCTCCTGGAGTACCTCATCCATCGCTTCCTGTTCCACATGAAGCCGCCCAGCGACAGCGCTTACCTTATCATGCTGCACTTCGCCATGCACGGCCAGCACCACAAGGTGAGCGGCACAGTGCCCCCCCAGGCCATGCTGCTGACGCCCGCCCTCAGGAGCTCCCATCTCGGTGGGGGTTGGGTTGAGGGCGAGGAGAAGTCAAGGGCATGTGATCGGGTCCAAGCCTGAACCGGCTGTGGACAGAGTGAGCATGCATGTCCAATGCTAATCCTCACAACAGCTCATTCATTTGCTCGTTCAACAAACGCTCACTGAGCACTCCCTATGTGCCATGTGCTTTTCTGGACACCATCGATCAAAACAGGCCAGAATCACTGACCTTGTGGAGCTTCCTTCTGAAGCGGGTGCTGCCGTTCTCCCCATTCCACAGAGTGGCAGACTGAGGCTTGGGGAAATAAAGGAACTAAGCCATTCACCCAAGGTCACCCTAGCACGTCGTCCCCTGTGGACGTCAGAGTCTATGCTGCCGGTCATCCACCCACCCTGGGGCTCCTTCAGGGGCACACACGAGGGTTCCGGCAGTCAGGATTGGAAGCCAGGTCCATCCAGAGGATGTCCCTGCCCCACGCTGTTCCCGTCCTGGTGCAGGGTGCCCACCCTCCCCTTGCCCTCTTTCCCCTATGACCAGGAGCTGGGGTTCCAGCACGGAGCCCCGCAGGTCCTGTTGTTGCTCCAGCCAGCGGGGAGCAGGGCCCACGTCAGTGTAGCGTTCTGTCTCGGTCACCTGATCGCTCGCTGTCTCCTCTTTCAGTCCAGAGAGGGTCTCGGGATACTTGCAGAGTCTCTAAAATTTTACCTCTGCCAGGCCCTTGGCTTGTGAAGCCCCAGGACCAAAGTCTAGGCTGTTTTGTGGTCTGGTTCAATGTGACAGCACCCACTTGGAGCAAAGAAGGCCACCTGCAGGGGAGACCTGCCTGTTAGCAGCTCCGGGGTCACCCAGCATGTGTGCCTTCATTGCCCTCAGGCCTCGAGCTCGGTGCCCTGCATGGTCCTCGGGGTGGGGGTGGGGGCTCCTCTCCACACCTAGCAAGTTCCAGAGCCAGAGTGGCCTCTTGAGCGCAGAGCGGAGCATGTCAGGCAAGCTGCTCCTACCTGTGAGCATCTTGCCCACACCACCCCACCCCCACGTTCCTGGAGCTTTCCAGCTCCTGTCCTGGCTTACTGGGGCCGGACAGGCTCTCCAGGGCTTCAGGTTTGGTGGCCTGCCCTTCCCAAGCCGCCGACGGGGCCTGCGCCCTCCCTGGCCCGTCTGGGCCGCTCCAGCCCCTCTCCCGAAGGAGCGTCGCCGGCCAGCGTGTGGTGTGTGACCGTAGGCGGGCTCCGGGGCCCCGGGCTGTGTCCTGACGCGTGAGCCTCTGTCCGCAGGCGCCCTTCGACACCTCCCGCCTGGTCTTCCCGCCCGTGCCGGCCTCCCTGGCGATAGCCTTCTTCTACCTGGTGCTACGGCTCATCCTGTCCGCGGCCGTGGCGGGCACCGTGTTTGCGGGGAGCCTTCTGGGCTATGTCATCTACGACCTGACCCACTACTACCTGCACTTCGGCTCCCCTCACAAGGGCTCCTACCTGTACCACCTGAAGGCCCACCATGTCAAGCACCACTTTGCACACCATCGGTCGGGTGAGGACCCACCGCGCCACCCCCTTCCCCCAGCTGCTCATTTCCCGTTTGACAGCCTCCGCTGAGCTTCCAGCCGGGGCCAGCCTGGGTTCTGGGGTTCACAGTCAGAAAGGCAAGCCGGGGACGTCCATCCTAGGCCCTGGAGCAGGGGGCTGTACAGAGACAGAAAAACCAGGAAACCAATAAAGAGCAAAGATCATTCCAGAGCAGGGATAAGTGCCAGCAAGAAAAGAAAGCCAGGTGACCGTCAGGAAACCGTGTCAGTGGGAGGGGGTCCCACACTCGTGAATAGAACGCAGTGTGAGTTATAGATGGGATTTTACATTTTTGAGGAGCCACGTTAACAAGTAAAACTAAACCAATGAAGTTAATGTAAATAATACACTTTATCAGGCCAAATATAACCGAAATATTATCATTTTAGCATGTGATCAAACA
Source organism: Bubalus bubalis (assembly GCF_019923935.1). Lineage (NCBI taxonomy): Eukaryota > Metazoa > Chordata > Mammalia > Artiodactyla > Bovidae > Bubalus > Bubalus bubalis. The sequence continues at coordinate 1,874,089 of NC_059174.1, read as the reverse complement.
CTGTTGGGAATGCCCTGGGGGTCCAGTGGTCAGGACTCAGTAATCTCACTGCTGTGGGCCAAGGTTCCGTCCCTGGCTGGGGAACTGGGATCCCACAAGCCGTGCAGCATGGCTAAAAAGATTTTTAATGAGAGATTTTACATTCTGTCCTTCTGTTAAGTCTTTGATATCTGGTGTGTATCTTGCACTTTACAAGCTCATCTCCATTAAAGGGCTAAATCTCCATTAGAAATACTTCATCCATGTTTAGAATTTATAAAATTGACAGTCAAAAAAGTAGATTCACATATATGAACTGCTCCAAATGTGCCTATAGGTTTTCCAATAACTGAAGCAAGGTTAGGTTTTTACACTGGAATGGAAGTTAATTATTAATAAAATTAAATAAAATTACGAATTCAGTTCCTCTGTAGCCCGGGGCCACATTTCCAATGCTCAGGAGTCACATGGGTTAGTGGCTGCCCTACTGGAGAGCAGAATGCTAGCTGAAGTGGTCTAGGAAGGCATCACTACACAGACACCATTAGAGCTGAGACCTAAATTAGGAGAAGCCAGCATCTGACGCCTCGAGAAAGAGCATCCCAGGAGCAACAGGTCCGAAGCCTTGAAGCAGGAATGAATTTGGCATCTTCAGAGAGAAGGAGGCAACTGGATTGTTGGGGGAGAGAGGAAGAGGCAGGCAGCGCCAGGCTCTCCCAGGAAGGCAGGCCAGATAAGAGCCTTGAGGTTCTTCCCACAGCACCCCTGGGAGCCTAGGCACGCTGGTACCCTGCTACTGACCTCTGCCAGGATGGCCCTGGAAGTTAGGAAGGTCGTCGGGGGTGATGTTGAAACTTGCCCATGTGCTCGCCCCACCTGGGCTCCCTCCAAGCAAAGATGTCCCACTGCTCAAGAGTGCCTCACCTTCTCCCCATTTGTCTCCCGCCCTAGGGTTCGGCATCAGCAGCAAACTCTGGGATCACTTTTTCCACACCCTCACTCCGGAAGAGCCCCACCAGAAGACACAGTGACATCGCCCCACCCCGCCCTCAGCCCTGCCATGGCCACCACCCCAGTCCACCCCGCCCAGATCCTGCAAGGAAGGTTTGCTTGGCTGGACAGTGTGGGCTTTGACCAGCCCTTGGGCTTGGTGGAGGGTCCTGGGGAGACCCTGACCAAGGATGACCCTGAGCCTGCCCTCCTGACCCAGTTCAGGAGTGCCCCGTCTGCTGGGTGGCCTAAGAGCCCTCGGGGACCGGCTCTTCCCTGGAGCACCCCAGCCTTTCCGCTAGCATCCGCCTAGGGCCCCAGCCCCCAGGACTGCTCCAGGAGCCGGCTGGCGGGGACATTCCTGAGGGGAGTGAAGGCAACTGACCCCTGGGCCCAGGCCTGTGTCTTAGCACCTTGGGCTCCCTAGGAGCTGCCCCCTGCCGCCCTGGAGCTGCTACATGCACAGCGAAGAGGGGGTCTGCGGGGCCCACCTTCCCTTCCTGGAGAGGGTGTGGCAGTTCTGGACTGGAGAACACAGAGATGGATGAAGCGGTCTCAGAAGAGAAAGCATGAAGCCTCTCGTGGCCCACAGCCAGTCCTGGGCGATGCCTCTGTCCCTGCCAATGACCAACTCCAGCTGTACCGCCAGGTGCCTTGGGCAGAGACACCTTCAGCGTCCACACAGCAGCCCTCAGCTGTCTGTGCTGGTGGGCTCAAGGTTGGAGGGAGCCCCTAGCCCTCTCTTTAGGAACCGACTCTCCCGTCTCTCCTGGCCTCCAGACTCACAAAGCTTTTCCCCAAAGGAGGGTAAAGAGACCTCTCCATGTGTGGGAACCCGCTCCCGTCCCCAGGCGTTCTCAGCCTCCCCTTGGCATAGGTGGGCCCCCGCCCGCCTCACTCAGGACCCTTCCAGCCGGTGCCTCCTCGAGCTGAGAAGGAGCCTTGACACGGTGCCTTATCTCCCAGCAACACCGCCTCAGCCCCGCGGGTGTGTTCCCACCCTTTCCTCCTGTAACCAAAACCCTCGATGCCCATAGAGGGTCTTATTTATAAACTATATAAATACCCTTAGTGGGCCCCGGACCAAGTAGCTGCTCAGATTGCCCTTTCTAATCCTACATGTCAAGCTTATGTAAAAAAAAAAAAAAAAAATTTTTTTTTTGGTCTTAGTTTTGTTCCCTTCTTCCCCACCAACCATTACTACTTGAAACTCGACGTGTGTAAAGGTTAAAGGGAAGCAGTTGGACCGATCATGTGATTTGTAGTGTTTACTGCGGAGTTATTTAAAGATTTTGGAATAAATATACAAACTACCATTGTGAAATAAAGGTGTAAATAAATTGTATATTTTGAAAAATAAAAACATTGGAAAAGAAACCACCAAAGATGAGGTGCAAGTTATTGATGGCAACTCACAGATTTAGTTAAGGCCAGGGGGGCACAGAAGGGTGGGAGGGGGCGGCCAAGGACCATAGGAAGGAGTATTGGCTTGGTGACTGACCAGCTTGTGCAGATTTGCTGGGGTATAGTTGATGGTAAAAAGCAGACCAATCCTTATCCTCTTCCTGGGTTTCATTACTGTTTTCCAAGTCCTTATCACTCAGGGTCTGATTCAGTAGTCTGGCAGAGGTGGGCTCTGGATTTGCCTGCCCAAGCATGCAGAGGCAAAAATGAAAGAGACAAGCTGATGCTGGCAAGGCTCTGGCCCATGGGAGGACACCCACTCCTTCTGCCAGTCCCTGCTCGAGCAGCTCCCAGCCTGAAGGTTAGGGCCACCTGACTGAGCCACTCATCCCTCAAGCTGCTGGACCCGGGCAGTCCAAGCAGCAGAAATCCGACCTCCATTCCCTGGAATGTGCTGGGAATCCAACCACGGGGCATCACTCCCCAGGGAAAGGAGAAGACCAACTAGTTGTAAATACAGGAGTTCACTGGAGGCAGGTCTAAGATGAGCATGTTTGAGTAAAAAGTTAATTGGAGAAAAAAACAAAAACCTTCTTTAAAGAGATTGAAACAGAACTAGGAAGAAATGCCAAAATATATGCGAGTTTGTAGCATGGCGATGAGAAGATTTGGGGAGGGGGGAAGTCAATCTGTTAATGAAAATGTCCACTCAGTGAATATTAGACTGAGTCTCTCAGAGCATTCTGCTGTGCCTGCTACAACTTTCCAGGGGGCTAGGAACTTCCACAAGGCCTTGGGAAGAAAGAGAATGAGCCCCACCCTACAGAGGAGACTAACATAGCAAGTGCCCTTAACCTTAAGTCAGTTGGCACTCGTAGTGTCGTTCCCTACTCAGTGATCATCTGCTAGAGCTAGAGAATTTCATCAAGTGCAAGAGGCCTAAGGAGGAGTCAAAGACTCGATGCTAAAGCCAGCAGGGGACATTATCAAGATGCCAACACATCTAGGGTGATGGAAAAGCCTGAAACTTGGAGCGTGTGATTTTTCTCTCTGCCTTTGAACTTTGTACTATTTTTAATTGTACCCAGCACTGAGCCCAACTTGTAACAGGCCCCAGTAAATGTTGGTCTCCTCTCTGTCGCTTCCCTGGCGGCTTAGTAAAGAACCCGCCTGCAATGCAGGAGACCCAAGTTTGACCCCTGGGTTGGGAAGATCTCCTGGAGAAAGGCATGGCTATCCACTCCAGTATTCTTGCCTGGAGAATTCCAGGGGCAGAGGAGCCTGGTAGGCTGTAGTCCATGGGTTCCCAAAGAGTCGGACATGACTGAGCGATTCCCTTATTTTGTCTCTGTCGGATCTCAGGCAGGGTACATTGTTGGGCTTTGGTTTTCCCCTGTCCCCTGGCCTCTGCTGCCCCCTGACAACAGCATGATGCTCTGCGCCCTTGTGACTGGGAACCGGTGATTGTAAATTTTCATCTCTTTTCCACCTTACCTGTTCTCTTAACTTATTATTTTATCTCATCTACTATTTTTGAGAAAAAGCTGAAACTATATATATGAACTTTCCAGTTCCAACTTTCTATAAAGATATGATGGCTGCAAAAAATCGAGAGAGATTTCTTTACAGAGAAGTAATAAAGGATGCTATGGGATGAATGTGAAATTTGGAAAATGCCAAGACTCTCATCTCCTCTCCATCTGAAACACCTTATCATCTTATATCCGGGGGAAAGGAGTGATAAGAAAAAGAAGAAAAAATATCGTTTTGATGAAAGCATGAAGGCTCCCACCTTCATGCTTTCATCAAAACGATATTTTTTCTTCTTTTTCTTATTTTTCCTTAAAAAGCAAATCTTAAAACAAGAATATGGATGCAAGTGGTTTATTTAGGAGGCAATTGAAGAAATAAGGAGTTACAGAAATGGAAGGATTAGAACATGGGGGAGAATTACTAGTGGTGGAGGCTGGCATTCTTGCCTTATTCCTGATCTTGGAGGAAAAGCATTCAGTTTTGCAGCATTAAGTATGAAGTTAGCTGTGAGTGTCATACACGGCCTTAGTTATACTGAGATAATTTCCTCCTATTCCTAATTTGTTGACAGTTTTTATCATTAAAGAGTGTTGAATTTTGTGAAATGCTTTTTCTGCACCTATTGAGATTATCATATGTTTTTACTCTGTTAATGTGGTGTGTCACATTAACTGATTTTCATATGTGACCATTCTTGCATCCCAGAAATAAATCCCACTTGCTCATGGTGTATGATCCTTTTAATGTGTTGTTGGATTTGATTTGTTAGTATTTCATTGTGCATTGTTGTATCTATATTCATCAGGGATACTGGCCTGTAATTTTCTTAAGTCTTTGTCTGGTTTTGATATCAGGATAAGGCTGAGTTTATAAAATGCGCTTCAAAGTGTTCTTTCTTCTTCAGTATTTTGCTAGAGTTTAAGTAGGATTGGCATTAATTCATTTTTAAATGTTTGGTAGAATTCACTAGTGAAGCCATTTGGCCCTGGGCTTTTCTTTGTTGGGAGGTTTTTAATTACTGATTCAATCTCCATTATTAATTATGGTGGGGGAGCCTGGTGGGCCACTGTCTGTGGGGTCGCACAGAGTCGGACACGACTGAAGCGACTTAGCAACAGCAGCAGGTGGTGGTTTAGTTGCTAAGTTGTGCCCGACTCTTGCGACCCCATGGACTCTAGCCCACCAGACTCCTCAGTCCATGGGATTCTTCAGGCAAGAGTACTGGAGTGGGTTGCCATTTCCTTCTACAGGGAATCTTCCTGACCCAGGGATCCAACCCGGGTCTCCTGTATTGTAGGCAGATTCTTTACCAACTGAGCCACCAGGCTCAGACTTTCTATTTCTTCATTATTTAGTCCTAGGAGGCTGTATGTTTCTAGGAGTTTATCTGTCTCTTCTAGGTTCCACAGTTTGTTGGCCTATAATTGATTGTTCATCAGAGTCTCTCTGTGTCTTTTTTTTTTTTTTTTTTGGCTATGCTGTGGGATTTTAGTTTGCCACCCAGGGATCGAACCCAGACCCATGGCAGTGAAAACTAGACCACCAGGGAATTCCTCATTACAGTCTCTTTTGATTACTTTTTATTTCTGTGATATCAGTTGTAATGTCTTTTATTGATGATTCTATTTAAATTTTCTTTTTTTCCCCTTAATGTAGCTAAGGGTTTGTAGAGTTTATCTTTAAAAAATAAACTCCATTTCACATTTTTTCTATTATTTTTCTATTTCATTTATTTCTACTCTGTTATTTGCCTTCTTCTGCTAGCCTTGGGCTTAGTTTGTTCTTATTTTTATAGTTCCTTGAAGTGTAAAGTTTGGTTGTTTGAGATCTTTCTCCTTTTCTTAATTTATGACTGCACTGGATCTTCCTTGCTGCACGTGGGCTTTCTCTAGTTGTGGTGAGAAAGTGAAAGTGACCGTCGCTTAGCTGTGTCTGACTCTTTGTGACCCCGTGGACTAGACAGTCCTTGGGATTCTCCAGGCCAGAACACTGGAATGGGTAGCCTTTCCCTTCTCCAGCGGATCTTCCCGACCCAGGAATTGAACGGGGGTCTCCTGCACTGCGGGCAGGTTCTGTACCACCTGAGCCCCCAGGGAAGCCCAGTGTGGTGAACGGGGCTATTCCTCGTGGTGTTTCGGCTTCCCACTGCGGTGGCTTCTCTTAGGCAGAGCGCAGGCTGCAGGGCCCATGGATCGGCAGCTGTGCGCACAGTCTTGGTGGCCTCGTGGCATGTGAGATCCTTCCAGACCAGGCATTGGAGTTTTGTCCCCTGCGTTGGCAGGCAGGTTCTAACCACTGGACCAGCAGGGAAGGCGCTTTCTCCTGCGTTATGTCCGCGTGTATTGCTATGAACTCACATATGCATATCGCTGTGCTCTTAGCACTGCTTTTGTCCCAGCTCTAAGTTTTGCTACATTGTGTTTCATTTGTTTCCAGGTACTTTCTGATTTTCTTTGGATTTCTTTTTTTGACCGAATTGTTCAAGAGTTGTTTAATTTCCACATATTTATGAGTTTTCCAGTTTTCCTTCTGCGATTGATTTCTAGTTTCATCCCACTCTGGTCAGAAAAGATGACCACAGTGGATGGTCATCTTTTGGTATGATTTCAGTCCTCTTCAATTTGTTAAGACATGTTGTGACCTAACTTCTGATGTATCCAGAGCAGAGCTCCCTCTAGCTGCAGAGCTGCTTGCTCCAGACGTCTCCATGGAGTCTGGCTGAAGCTAGTCTCCACGGAGACCAGCTGTCCTTGCTTAGCTAATTTCCCCCAACTGCCCCTCCTACCCTCGATCCTGAGAGGCTTCCTTCAGTAAATCACGTGTGCCCGGTTCTTTTCCTCAGACTTCTAGGGAACCCGACCTAGGAAGAAAACTGACAATGCAGTAGGCAAAGAACAGTACAAGAGAATGTAAATGAATAAACACCCCAGACATCCTCCACCCAGGTCTTCCCTACTCAAAAAGTCTTCTCTTAGGGTCCAATTCTATCCTTTTGGACAGTCTGATGAGTTAATGAATGACATTGCTCAGACTTCCTAGCTAAGGACCCAGCTAACTTTAATAAAGCAGAGGTCTCTGCGGGACCTTAGAGGAGGAAGTTGGCTTCAGCCGCACCCACCGCGGCCCACGCCTCTCCTGAGCCCATCCCAGCTGTGTGTGTCTCCCTTGGCTCTCTCCCCGCCACACTCGGTATTTTGAGGCACCGAGAAGCAGACACGAGGACCTTCTCTCTAGTTCTGTTTTTTCTGCTCATCTAATCTTTCCCATACTGGGTGCTCTCTATACTAGTTTCCGGGACCTTATTCTTTCCTGAGTCCCCAGCCCCAAGCAGAGGACGTGGCACCAGGAGTACTCCATAAAGTTACTGAGAAATTTCGGTAAGGCTGGGGAGAGATGGACAGGGCGGGGGGAGAAGACCAAGAGGAAGCGAGGGGCCTTCTGCCTGAACCACCTGGAAAGAGCTCTAGGGAACCAAGGCGCCTGAGCCTGGGGGCGGCTGCAAGGTCCCTGTCACAGCTCCAGGAGGCGCGTCAGACTCCCCGCTCGACAGGCTGACGGGGCCCGCGGGGAGGGCGGGGTGCAGGGCCGGCGAGCAGAAGGCCGCCGGACTTCCGAGGGGCACGCCCGCACCCCGTCGCTGGCGTCCGTTCCGGGCCTGCCGGCCGGCGGGACACAAAGCGCGCGACCTGGCACCTCCCCGGGGTCCCCAGTCGCAGACTTCGTGTCGGGGGGCTGAACGTCCGAGAAGCCGACGGGCCTTCCGGGAACCGCGCCCCGGACCGACTGGACGGCCTCGGGAAGGGCTGGGTGAGTCCGGCGGTCCTCCCGGCGCGCGCGGTGTCCGGGGCGCGCGGGCTGCACGGTGCAGCCGGGATCCTGGGCGGTGAGGGGAGAGCCACAGGCCCGTTTCCCGGAACTCAGGACCAGGTTGGTTTCTTTTCCTCGGCCCCGAGGGTGCGGCCTCCCTCTCCCGCCGCTTCCTGCTGAAGAAGGCGCGGTGTAGGAGAGGGGACACGTGGGGGTCGCCGTGGAGGTGCCTCCGGAAACCGACCCACTGCCCTGCACAGCACCGCTGCGAGCAGTCAGTACGGAAACTGCCGGGAGCTGATCCCACGTCTTAATGGTTAATGCCCCCTTCCTTTTCCAGAGCCCGTTTTAGGCACAAGAGGAATAACTCTTTTAAAAGTCTCATCAGAAAAGGTTGCTTGATGCCAGTTTTTGGAGGAGAGAGGGAAATGGCATCAGAATTTTTCATGGATTTATATTGTTACTAACCATTTTAAGATTTTTCACTTTTAAAATTAGTGACTTTTACCCCTCATTGTTTTCCTGCAAGAAACCTATGAACATATCATTATTAGGGATGTTAGCAGTTTTACATATTATAAACAGCACCTCAGTGCGCATCCTTAGCATCCATCTATCTATACACATATGAGCTTCTTTACAGCACAAATTCCTAGAAATTCACATTGTTGAGTAAAAGTGTATATATATTTATATTCCCTTTCATCCTTTTGATATCTTTATCCTATACTCAATAAGCCCTAAACAATTTTAGTTATTATAATTTTAATATCTGATAGATGGGCCCCTATTTTATTACAAAAATCCCGACTATTCCTACTAATTTCCTCTTTCAAATGAACTTTGAGGATCATTTAGTTTCAATACCAAAATGTACCATTGAGAGTTTTACTGGAACTGCATTAAATTAGATTTATATTTGAAAAAGGATTGCCAGGTTTGTAATTTTTAATCTCCCCTGCCAAAATAAATAATACTTCTCTCCATTTCTTGAGGATTTGTTTTCCATGGTTTTCTTCATACCACATCATCACTTTTCCTGTGAAATGTATTCTTTTAAGTCGTTGTTTTGATGAGTTGGATATTTTCCCCATTATCGTTTGACTAGTTATTGCTGAGATATGGCTTTTTTGAATAAGATAACTGGAGCTTGGAGCTATGAAGCTGAAATCTTCAAGTTTCCCTGAGCAACTGGGGGAACTGACAGAAGCATGACCACTGCTTCTGTCTCCAGTGGACCAGAGAAAGGCATAAAGTTCACTGCCCCCAGGAGTCCCCAAAAAATGGCCTTGAATCTCTCTGCTTAGCAGCTAGGAATATCTGGGTAGCCTGAGACACCTTGAGTCTTTTTTAGGCATGCCCTAACAGTTTTCACTTTCATGCATTGAAGAAAGAAATGGCAACCCACTCCAGTGTTCTTGCCTGGAGAATCCCAGGGACAGGGGAGCCTGGTGGGCTGCTGTCTATGGGGTCGCACAGAGTCGACACGACTGAAGCGACTTAGCAGCAGCAGCAACACCTGTTACTCCCCTTCCTAAATCAATATAACGCTAAGACAATAACAACAAAAAGTATCAATTAGTTGCTTACTTGGTTTCACTTCTACTAGTTTTTAAGCCAGATTTGGTTCCAGACCAACTACTTTCTCCAAACTAGTACTACTACTCCTACCTGTTTCATTGAACTGTTGAGATTAACTTTGTTTAAAACTGCTTTGGAAACTGTTTCCGTGGCCCTGTACTTATTTAAATGCAACCTTCTCCCTAACTTAGTGTCTTCATGTACAAAATTAAGATAACGCTGTGACCTCCTGGTTCCGAATCACTAGCCTGCAGCAAGTGAATAGAGCGAGTCGTGATCATCGCTGTTAGCATCATTCATCATTCAACTGAACCCAGTTGCTTTCGGTTGCATGTACAGCATATATGATTCAAATTGGCTTAAGCAATAGAGAAAGTTATTGGTTCTTGAAGCCTGTAATTGAATAATGGGATAGACCTTAAATCCACAAACGGATTGCTGTTGATTGTTACAGAAAATATGAAGGTAGTCCAAGTGGCACTAGTGGTAAGGAATCCGCCTGCCAACGCGGAAGAGGCGAGAGACTCAGGTTCCACCCCTGTGTTGGGAAGATCCCCTGGAGTAGGAGATGGCAACCCACTCCTGTATTCTTGCCTGGAAAATCCCATGGACAGAGAAGCCTGGTGGGCTACAGTCCCTGGGGCCTCAGAGTAGGACACAGCTGAGCACACACAGCGTATTAGGAGCAGAGAAGTGGAGACTGTGTAGGCAACACAAATGTCTCCCACACCTCTGCTGAGCCTGGAAAGCTTCTTAGTCTTTATGCAAATGCCTCTGAGGGACCAGCACTTATAACAAGAAGTCTTACGGATGCATCGGCCAGTGGGGAGGCTGAAGCAGATTTACAGGGTGCTGAAAACACACTAGAGAGGGATGAAGGTGTGGACCATGGAGGCAGGCATGCTCAAGCATTGGAAAAAGAGACAGAAAGAAAAGTTTGAGATTAACCGAAGCCGGCTTCTATTACAGTCCTGAACATCCTCCGCTGGCTGTGGCCAAGGTTGTAAACTGAGGCTTCAAAGGCAATCTTCGGTCAGCAAACAAAATGTATTTGACCAAGACAGTGTTGGACTGCATAGTTTTTAAAACATTTTTTGACTTGGTTGTGGGATTTTAAATTGAGGGATTAAATATAAAAATCCAGATTTCTGACTGCTCTTTAAAAACTAGAAGATCTTCTACCACTGGGCCCTTTATCCTTGAAGAGCAGCAGCTGTTGACTTTACTAGATAATCCTTACCTTCTTTAGACAGGATCTGCGCGTTTCAACCCACTGTCCTGTGGTCAGCTCTATACTTTGGCAGGATATGTTTGTTAGAATAGGCTGACCTGCTTTAACAAATTGACCCCAAAATGTAATGATTCAAATGCAATAGCAGTTTATTCCGTGCTCACTTAGCAGTCCATGGCAGTCATTCCAGGTTTGTGAGCAGCTCTCCTCCAAGCGATGCTTCAGGGATCCAGGATTCTACATTCTTGGGCTCCACCACACCCAGGGCTACATCCTCCTATACAACCAGCTGACAGTGTGTGGAGGAGACAAACCTGACTCAAACCCAAAGTAACACTTTATTGCTCATACCCCTTCTGTGACAAATAGTCATATGGCCCCATCAAGCTGCAGGGAAGTCTGGGAGATGTAGTCCTAGCTGAGCCAATTTGTTGTTTATTCACTAAGTCATATCAGACTCTTTGTGACCCTGTGGACTGTAGCCGTCCAGGCTCCTCCATCCATGGGATTTTCCAGGCAATAATACTGAAGTGGTTGCCATTTTCCTCCTCCAGGGGATCTTCCTGACCCAGGGATCAAACCCACAGCTCCTGCCACATCTCCAGCATTGCAGGTAGATTCTTTACCGCTGAGCCACCAGGGAAGGCCCTGGCAAAGCCAGTACTTCTCAGCTAAAACTGGAAGGTTTTGGTGGACGCAAGCCATCTCTGCCTTACATGAAAACAATAGGAAGACCTCTTCAACCATTTAAATCACAGACACCCTTGATGTTCCCTTATCCCAGAAGTAAATATGAAGGAGATTCCTGGAACTTAAACAGATTCCATCAGTTTCTTCCAGGTATGGATCAGTTGAAGCAGATCATCTCCTTAGGCCAGCTTATCTACAACCAGTGTGAGGAGATGAAATACTGCCAGAAACAGTGCCGACGTCTAGGGAACCGCGTCCAGAGCCTGCTGCAGCCTCTGCAAATGCTCCAGGACCAAGGAGAGAGGAACCTGCCTCCCCAGATAACCGCCGCGCTGAGCCGTTTCCAGGATGCCCTAGAGGAAGCTAAGGAGCGGATAGACAAGTTCAGCAATAAGTCCAATATCCAGAAGTTTCTAACAGCAGGGCATGACAGCATAATCTTTGGTGGGGTGAACCAGAGGCTGAGCGATGTCTGGGAGGAGCTCTCTCTGCTGCTCCAGGTGGATCAGTGGAGGCATACGTCAAGCCTCAGCCTAGGAGTGTCCTGGCAACAGGAAGATCAACAGGATGCAGAGGAGGACAGGAAAGCTATCCAAGGACTGAGTGGTGAGGACTTTTTTCAGGTGGGGGGATGCACATACAGGTGTATTCGTCTCATTTTGGAAAATCAGGAAGGTTGAAGAGGTTTTGGCAGGTATCTGTCGACGAGACTCAGAATTCCAGACGTCTGAGTGGAGAGGGGTGCCCACCATGAGGCTGGATGTATGATATGACTACATGGGAGTGAAGACTTGGGGCCAGTAACTCAGCAGAGCCAGGGGCAAGAGGGGAAGTGTGAGTGCTGTCAGGAGACCACGTCAGAGGCTGTGAAGACATGGCAGTGGCTTGGGTCCGAGTGGCCGGGGCTGGACTGAGTGGAGGGCAGGGCTCCAAGGGAATGAGATACGCGCTGGACTAGAGAGGAAACAAGGGAAACAGATATGACTTTACACTTTTGCAGATCGTGGTGTTGTTAATTCCAGATCCTTCCCTCTTATTAGGGTTGTGGGTGGAGGGAGAGGAATTAAGGGTTGAGTTTCGATGAACCGTCCAGGCACTGGAACTCAGAGGGATAACCGTTCTCACCCTTGATGTGGAGGACGGTGCATCCCCAGTCAGGTCTGCAGGAGACTCTCCAGCATCACAAACCAGATACGGAAGAGACCTGTAGGCAAATGGTTTTTTGTTTGTTTGTTTGTTTGCTGAGGAAAAGTGAGGCATTTTTAATTCCCTCAACCAAACACCTACCACCAAAGAAAACCAGAGTCAGGAATTGGGTTGAAGTGATGTTGAAAGCATCGCAGCAGCTGATCCTGCCAAAGAGCAGGAGTGGTCCCTGGCCTTCCTCATCTTCAGCGTTCATTGGTCCACTTTCTGGTAGAAGGAGGCACCTCCATGCCATCAACTTGGAGGAAAGGATATACTTCCTGCAATTGTGTGAAAACATTTGGACTTGGTAATACTTTCACAAAGGACAAAATACAAAAGGCACAAAAAGACCCAGCATGAGGTGGAAATCTGCCTCTCACCCTTGACAGCAAAGTTCCATTCCCAGACACATGCTCTCTTGCCAGTTTCTTGAATAGCCTTTTGGAGAGTCAAGTACATATTTTCTTTCTTGTTGTTGTTCAATCAATAGCATACTAAGCACACTGTTCTCCTTGTTTTTCTCATTAAGTAAGCTCAGTGCGTATTCTTGCATATAAACACCCTTAGAGTTGTCTAGTATCCTTGGTTTATAGGGACCAGATATATTCAAGGAGCTCTCTATTGATGGATATTTAAATTGTGTCCAGTTTTCCACTATTGTTAATAGTTCTACAGTGAGTCTTTTTGCATGTATTTCAGGATCTCCTTAGGGAAAATTCCTAGAAGTTGAGTTACTGGGTCTAATTGCTAGATCAAAGAGTATGGACATTTTAAAACTTTGATAGAGTTTGGCAGATTAACTTCCACATAGGTTTTAGAAATATTACTGCTAAGGACCATGTATGTGTTTATCTGCTGAGATTTTCCTGGTTTGAGCACTGAAGGTCTCATATCCTCAGAGCTCCTCAGTCCTGAGAAAACTGGGATGGTTGGTCACCCTACCTAGTATATGATCAATTTTTAACATATTTCTGAATATATGTCAGGATAGATATGATTATACCATGGTTCAAAAAAAACCTCAGTGTCTTTGAGAAGGAAATGTCTTTTTCTCATTCAGAGAAAAGTCCAAGAGACTCTCTAAGGTAGCTGTCATCCTTCCAGGATGTTTCAGTATGGTGACACTTTCATGTTGACACAGACTTCCCTGAAAATTTCTTTCACTTCATTTCTTGGCCAAAGCAAGGCACACAGTCATGCTTCAGGGCACTTCCTGTCTGCTTGGAAGTGGAGAGCCAGATATTCATGAACGGTAATCATTTCTACTGTAATGAACATGAGAGATGAGAAAAGGGTATCTTGGTGTGCTTTCACTGAACATTTCTGTTTTTGAGTATTTGCTGCTGTTTTTCTTGCAGAGAAAGAAACTGTAAAAACTTTATTGAGGCAACTGGAGGAAACCATCGAAGCCGTGAAGAGCTGTGAGTTGCCGTGTGCCCTGCTGCTTCTGGCTGCCCCAAACTAGAAGTCATGAGTTTGTTAGGAACTTTGGGCTCCCTCGCCCCACCCTGGTCCATTTTCTGGGCTGGATGGCTGCAAGCAGCCCACAGGTTTTGGGGATGTGTTCATGGCTGGCCTAGGCTTTTGTGCATGGGGTCATGTTTGAAGGGGATTTCTTGACCAGCAAGATATCTTCCAGCGCCTGTTAAAGTGCTGACAACTTCCTCTCTCTCTCTCTTTTTTTTTTCCCCTTGTGGCTTGTGGGATCTTAGTTCCCTGACCAGGAATTGAACCCGTGCCTCCTGCAGTAGAAGCTCAGAATCATAACCACGGGACTTCCAGGGAAGTCCCCTGATGACTTCCTCTAGATAGCATCAAAGCTTCAATTCATTTGCTGAATTTCCAAGAAGAAATTCAAACTCTGATACATGTATATGTATGACTGAGTCCCTTTGCTGTACCTGGGAAACTATCGCAACATTGTTTATTAATCAGCTATACCCGAATAGAAGTTAAAAGTTTTTAAAAATTAAAAAGAAATTCAAATCAAATTAAAAATGCTTATCCATTCTACACATCTGTGAGTCTCTGCTTTATGCTAGAGCCTGTGTGTAGAGGAAACTAAGATACAGAGAAAGACTCTGCCTTCTGAGAGTTCCCAGCCATGGCATGGAGTAAGGGAGAGGAGAGACACACAACAGCAGTAGGGTTCCTGAGCTTAAACTGTGTGTCTGCCTATTAGAATTGAACTCACCAGACAAGATGCCAAACGCTCAGGCGCCAAGCTGTTGTGCAGTAGGAGGAGATGAGAGAGATGGATTGAGATGGGGTGTAGGCTGGAGACAGGCTGGATCCGAAGAAGAGGAGAGAGAAGTACATGAGACATTTCTGTTACCATCGGCTGTGTCTCCACCAGTCACTCAGAGGCATGGGGACCTCTCTCCTGGAAGGAGGCAATCAGAAGCTCCAGGCAGACCCAGCTTTGGTTCACTAGGGGGGGCTTCCCCCTCAAGCGTTGCTAAGATGCCTCTTCCCTCATAACACACCCTCCTCAGCTGTTGACTCTTTATTACCTTCTCTCCTAGGGATGAGGTCAGATTCACAGAAACCCAAGAAGGGGTTCCCACAAGATCAAATCAAGGAGATTAAGAAGGAGGAGCTTCCAGAAGCCGATTGGATCCTACTAAAGGAAAATGAATCCAGCACACTTTATGAAGGAAAATACCACGAATCTCCAGTGGCCATAAAAGTATTCAACAACTCCCAGGCCAAAGACATTGGGTAAGTTGTTTTGTACGGTTCTCTCCCCTAGTTACTTCCTGTCTGTAACTCAAGGAGAGGGGCAGACTGTCTCAATATTCTGATATGGGGGAACTCAGACCCCAGAGGGTTAAATATTTGCTCTCTGTTATTAAGGAACACAGTCTAGACTTAAAGGTACGTCTTCCAAAGTCAATTCTAGAAACGTCTCTTGTTTATTCATGTATTTAGATATTTTTAAAGGCAGGTTCCCTTTCGTTGCTGTTACTTGGGTTCCCATCCCTTTCACAGACGATAAAATATTTTGTTTGTATGTGTTCTTGCAAAATGTTCGCTGTTATCATATGTGTGCGTTTTAAATGTTCACAGATGATGGTGTGTCACGTCTGCCGCCTGCTTTTCTTACCATTCTCACTCAGCGTCGTGAAACTTATACTGCGCTTGTGGTCCTTTGCTTCTGACTGCTATCCATGGTGGAAATCCACGGTTTGCCTCTTTTTCCAGTGATAGAACACAACCTGCTTCTAACTTTTGCCCATCAAAAATAATGCTCCCATAGGTATCCCTTATGTCCCTGTATGGGAATTTCTTGGGGCTGTATTGCCAGGAGAGGAACTGATGCATCATAGGGTATGCATATATTAAGTTGACTAAGAATCACCAGGTGACTCTTTAGAACAGGTTGTATATGCCTTATCCTCACCCCTGGGAGATGCTGATGATCCCTCAAGTGAAAGTGAAGTCGCTCAGTCGTGTCCGACTCTTTGTGACCCCATGGACTGTAGCCTACCAGGCTTCTCTGTCCATGGGATTCTCCAGGCAAGAATACTGGAGTGGGGTGCCATTTCCTTCTCCAGGGGATCTTCCTGACCCAGGGATCAAACCTGGGTCTCCCACATTGCAGGCAGTCACTTGACCATCTGAGCCACCAAAGAATGGCCGATGATCCCTTAAGCCCCATGCATATACAGACGGTCGCTACACTGAATGTTTTCTGAAGGACCTCCCAACCTGAAATCCTATTTTCCCTTTTTATTCTCATAGAATAGTGAGGCATACTTTCAATAATGAAATCAGAACCATGAAGAAATTTGATTCCCCCAACATCCTGCGCATGTTTGGGATTTGCATTGATGAAACAGGTAAGAGGTGCCTCGAAGACTGGGTATGCTGTGGTCTGTCTTCTATCTTTGTGCGTTACTGCGTTGTTTTACTACAACAGCTCAAAGGGTGGCATCTGCACGGTGCTTTTATTATTGACATTCATTTTTTTCGCATCCCATGATGCAGGTTCCCATCTTCTTTCAAGTGAAGAGGCTTGAAGTTGGCTTCAGCCTGAGGGCTGGTTTGCACTAATGCAACCACATCTCTTCCTGCTGATTCACTGGGAACCAAGGAGATGCTTGTTCAGATGCTGACCTGGGTGATGAGTGTATTTTGTTGCAATAAAACATTGCAAAGCTGACTGACCCAAACAAGGAATCTAACCTTGATCATTAGTGTAGAGTGAATCTAAAAGCTAAATTAACCTGCCCTTTTACCAAGAACTTCATTTGTCAGATTCAGTTTCTTTTTTGTTTTTTATTTTTTTAATGTGGCTGCATTTCCTCTCACAATGTGGCTTCTCCTGCTGGTTATGTTTTGCTGCTTTTGCCTACAGAGAGGACAGAGCAGCTCCCTTCTGATCCCCTCTGGAAGTTTCTGCACAGGCTCAGGTGACCTGACTTTGGAGCATAGAATCCCAGGCTAAAGGGAAACCTCTAGTCATATTTATCCTCCTGGGTGACAGCCAGGGTGACTGACTCACTCCGTGTACATCAGTTCTTGCACGTCTCATGGCCCTGCCCTGAGGCCTCAGCTTCCTGTCTGAGCTCCCCTACTCAACATATTTATTCAACTTCCCATGAGCACTGTCTGGACAAAGCAGGCCCTGCTCTCCTGGGTTGTAGTGTTGAGTCAGGGAGTCAGTTACTCAAGTAACTAGGGGAAGTGTAGAGTTCTGCCATGCCAAATGCCACAGAGAAGAGGCATGGGGACTCTGTGGGTATTGGACTCATTCAGGGAGTCAAACCATGTGAGATGGGGACAGAGAAACACAGCAGAGCTGCGTCTGTCTCTTGGAGAGAGGGTGGGATGGGCTACAGTAAGCAGGACCTCTGAGCAGGGATGGATCTTCACAGCGATCGGCTCTTTTCCATCAGTGACGCCCCCTCAGTTATCCATCGTCATGGAGTACTGTGAGCTCGGGACCCTGAGGGAGCTGCTGGATCGGGAAAAGGACCTCACCCTGGCCAAGCGCATCATCCTGGCCGTGGGGGCAGCCAGAGGCTTGTACAGGTACCAGCGTGGGGAGAGGGCGCCCAGAGGGAGAGGATGAGTCTGCCTCCATTTCCGCTTGACCCAGAGACAAGCAGAGAAGAGGCTGGAAGCCTCCTTGAGCAAATCACCACATTTAGCAAATAAAAATACAAGAGGTCCAGTTAAACTTGAATTTCAGATAAGCAATAAACAATTTTAGTACAATGTATGTTCCAAGTATGACACCAGATATACTTTTACTGAAATTTCAGATATACAGAATTCCATATAAATCCTACACTTTTTTAGTACTTTCTTTTTTTTAAGAATTGATTTTTCAAAATTCAAAATCATCTGGATGTCCTATATTTTATCCACCAGCTCTACCTACTCTCACATATACTCTATGGTTCCTTTAGCCCAAGGGCCCCCAAAAGTCAGTCACTAACAGACCACATACGTAGTTATTACCGTATTCACATTAATGCCATTATTTATTTAATATTTTTCTTTCGATTAGCTCACTTTGTAAAAAAAATATTAATAATAAGTTAGGAAAAAACAGGGGACATTTTCTATTACTACCATAAATTGGAGACCAGAATCACTTAGCACAAATAGGTGACCACAAATAAAACCAAAACAAGGTTATTAAATTCTGGTTAAATGTTGCCTAGCAAACGATGTAGCAAACGCCTAGCAAAAGATCTGCAATTCAGACCAGCATTATCTTTTCACAGAGGAGATGTTAGCAGATTTAGAGAAGTGTCAAAGATATCCAGCACCAAACAGAGACTTTCTTCTTAACATAATCAGAAAGATTGGAATTAAAAGAATACCTTTCTTAATGTATCACCTCGAATGCCACTTATCCCATACTTTGGGGAATACTTCCTTACTCTTTCTTGGAAATCATACAGTTTATCCTTCTCAACTTCGTACACTAGTGGGTTTTGTGAGAAGGATTTGGACTGTAGGGGACACTGTTAGTGCCTATCCAGAGGACCGCTGACCCTTCTTACCTGATCTGCACTCTCATCCACCACTCAGCATATTTGCTGCTAACAGCTCATCGCCACCATCGGTAGAGGAACATCCACGGGTGCTAGAGCCTCTAGGCCCTGAGAGCTGAAAATGCCCGGGAACTTTAGAGCCCCCTGTCCCTGACCCTGTTTCTCTCCTCTCCTCCCTTACCCCAACCCATAGTCACTGAACAACCGGTGTGGGTATAGAAGTCCAGCTCCTTTGCTTCATGCAGAACAAACCCTGAGGGGTAGTTATCCTCCAGAGGTCCCCGTGGGATTAGGCTGAGCCTGGAACTTCACCTGAAGTCATGCCCTTGCTTGATTTCTCCTCCTTCTCTGCCCTGCTTCCACAGCTCCCTCACTGGTTTCCTGGGACCATCTTCTCTTTTAAAATTTCACTCACTGATTTATCTTTGGCTGCTCTGGGTCTTCGTCGCTGCACGGGCATTCTCTGGTTGTGCAGAGCAGTGGCCATTCTCCAGTTGTGAAGAGTGGGGCCGTTCTCCAGTTATGCACAGCGGGGGCCGTTCTCCAGTTATGCACAGCGGGGGCCGTTCTCCAGTTATGCACAGTGGGGGCCGCTCTCCAGTTGTGCAGAGAGGGGCCATTCTCCAGTTGTGAAGCCCAGGCTTCTCACTGTGGTAGTTTCTCTCATTGCAGACCTCAGGCTTCAGTAGTTGTGGCATGAGGGCTTAATTGCTGGAAATACCTTCATAATCAGTCACTTGTACAGTCCATGCTCATGATCTGCTTCTGGGAGAACCCAACCTGAGGCTGACTCTATGATAGAAGCCCAAAATGGGAGGCAGGAGCTCCATTCATCCAAAGAACTTAGGCAGGTTCTTTGCCACTAGTGCCACTTGGGAAGTCCCCACCACTTACTGAGTTGGTGGAAACCCCAGCTTTCCATTCTGTTTCAAGCAGAAGGGTCTGAGATATGGCCCAACCATCCAGCCACACCTCAGCCCTTTGCTTTGCTCACCACTTCCCATGCAGAGCCCCACAGAAGCGTGCAGCACACAGTTGTCAGATCTCACCTCTGCATCCTGGTTTTCCCACTAACCCGTGGATACCTACCCAGGAAGAAGGCTTGGTACTGACCAACCTCATTATCCCGGTAGTGACTGTCATGCCTTTCAAGAAAGTCTGTGCAGGGGCTTCCCTGGTGGCTCAGTGGTAGAGAATCCACCTGCCAATGCAGGAGACATGGGTTCGATCCCTGGTCCAGGAGGAGTCCACATGCTGCAGAGCTGCTGAGCCTCTGTTCTAGACCCCGGGAGCTGCCACTGCTGAGCTCACGTGCCGCAACCACTGAAGCCCGCACGTGTCTGGAGCCCGCACTCTGCAACGAGAGAGCCACTGCAGTGAGAAGCCCCAAACTAGAGAGGAGCACTGCAACTGGAGAGTGGCCTCCACTCTCCGCCACTAGAGAAAAGCCCATACAGCAACAGAGACCCTGCGCAGCCAAAAATAAAATAAAAAGGTTATTTAAAAAAAAAAGAAAGTCTGTGCAAAGGTCACTAACGTACCCTGCCTTTGGTCACGTTAGGCTGCACCATTCAGAAACACCCTCAGAACTCCACAGGAATATCAGTAGCACGAGCTTCCTGGTGACGAAAGACTACAACGTGAAGGTGAGCGTGGCCTTCCGGGCACCCTCTGAGTTTGACCCATGTGACTGTTTGGTGCTGGGAGAGGCGTGCATGTTTCCCTGAAAGCCTGTGCCTGCTTGTTTCTCTGCCTTCACCGTGGAACTGAGCTCAGCGCTTCCTATGCCTGGACAGCGCCCCACACGCCCTGCACTGGACAGACTCAATCCTCCCTGCCCTTCTGATGCTGGTCTCCCCCACTGCCCACCCAGGAGGGGTGGGCTAAGGGCCGTCTCCTCTTAGATGCCTGGACACCACTTCTGTGTCCTGCAACACCCATGAGGACATCTTCTTAGGTCCAAGGAGGCATCCAGACTCAGACTGGCCGTGGCCCACATTTGGCACCTGGAGGCAATCAGAAGGGTATCATGCAGGAAACACAGCATGCCACCTCAGTTCAGTTCAGTTCAGTCGCTCAGTCATGTCTGACTCTTTGTGACCCCATGAATTGCAGCACGCCTGGCCTCCCTGTCCATCACCAACTCCCGGAGTTCACCCAGACTCACGTCCATTGAGTCAGTGATGCCATCCAGCCATCTCATCCTCTGTCGTCCCCTTCTCCTCCTGCCCCCAATTCCTCCCAGCATCAGAGTCTTTTCCAATGAGTCAACTCTTCGCACGAGGTGGCCAAAGTACTGGAGTTTCAGCTTTAGCATCATTCCTTCCAAAGAACCTCAGGACTGATCTCCTTCAGAATGGACTGGTTGGATCTCCTTGCAGTCCAAGGGACTCTCAAGAGTCTTCTCCAACACCACACTTCAAAAGCATCAATTCTTCGGTGCTCAGCTTTCTTCACAGTCCAACTCTCACATCCATACGTGACTACTGGAAAAACCATAGCCTTGACTAGATGGCCTTTTGTTGGCAAAGTAATGTCTCTGCTTTTGAATATGCTATCTAGGTTGGTCATAACTTTCCTTGGCAGCATCAAATCCTTCCATCCCGTGGAAGCCCCCACAATCCTCCAGGAGATATTCTCCTCACCCTCAGCCCAAGTGCGAGAGAAAGAGGCTCATCTCCGTGGGTGCAGGAGAAGCTTAGAAGCCTCACGACTCACAGGAGTCAATATTCTTTTTTTTTTAACTGGAGGAGTTTGTGTGTGTGTGTGTGGTACCACTGCGTTTTTTATTTATTTATGGCTGCACTGGGTCTTCATTGTTTTGCAAGAGCTTTCTCTAGTTGCAGCAAGTAACGGCTTCTCGTTGCAGAGACTTCCTTGTTGTGGAGCACAGGCCCCAGGCACTCAAGCTCCAGTAGTTGCAGCCTGCGGGCTCTAGGTACGGGCCTCAGTAGTTGTGGCTCATGGGCTTAGTTGCTCTGTAGCATGTGGGATCCTCCTGGACCAGGCATCAAACTTGTGTCCCCTGCATTCTTATCCACTGTGGATTCTGATCCACTGGGCCATCAGGGAAGTCCTCAATATTCTTTTATAACAACTCTGCAGGCATGCCTTCCAGTATCCCCGCAAGGGGCATGCCAGGTATGAGTCACCACATAGCCCAGCACCCCTTTAGCTCTTCACAGTCCCCACCGCCCCGACCTCTCGTCCATAAATGACTTACTGGTCGCTGGTCGTTTATTAATCAGCAGCAACATGTATTACTTAGGAGCATAAGTAATAGTCTGCTTTTGTCAGGTTCCCAGGGGAATAGAAATAAAAAGTTCACTGACATTCAGATTGTCCTGTAGATGAGGAAAGTGTTTTGTTAACCCCATGTCCACAGTTCCCAAATGCTAAAAGAATATATTCTTTGTCATCTATAGATAGCTTTCTCTGAATAACAAGAGACAGGTCTCTTCTGCCCTTCAGATGTCTTTCCCCACCACTCAGTTCAATTTAGTTCAGTCGCTCAGTCATATCCAACTCTTTGGGACCCCATGGACTGCAGCACGCCAGGCTTCCCTGTCCATCACCAACTCCTGGGGCTTGCTCAAACGGATGTCCATCGAGTTGGTGATGCCATCCAACCATCTCATCCTCTGTCGTCTCCTCCTGCCTTCAATCTTTCCCAGCATCAGGGTCTTTTCCAATGAATCAGTTCTTTGTATCAGGTGGCCAAAGTATTGGAGCTTCAGCTTCAGCATCAGTCCTTCCAATGAATATTCAGGACTGATTTCCTTTAGGATGAACTGGTTGGATCTCCCCGCCATTGGTGTAATATAAGTAAGTGTTCCCAAAGCATGGTGTCTATACCACTCTCCTGGTGCTCATCACATGTGACTGTAACATGTGCTATTCAGCTTCTCACCCCTGGTGGTTAGTGTGGAGCCAGACGTCAGAGGATGTCAGCTCTCCCTGAACTTGTGAATAAGAGGGAGGAGCCACATAAGTATCTAATTCTTGCCCCTAGCTTTGGCTCCCTGGCTGCATTTGGCACAGACAGCCCCCTGCATACAAATGGTGCTAATGACAGATGTACACGGAGCAAGAAGAACACCCTCTCCCATGACTTGTGCTGTGCCTTCTTTAAGAGCATGGCATTGGCCACGTAGGGTCAGATACAACGGAGAGGATCCCCTGTGTTGTTGGAGGTTTTTTGTTTCTTTGTTTTTGTTTTGTCTGCCTCCAAGAGAAAACGAGCCATCGGTAGTTCCAGGCACCCCTGTCCATCCTAGCACAGTGGAGTTGAGTTATCAACTGAGGAAGCCCTGTACACATCTAATGTAGTAATATTAGAATAACTACAACATGCCAAGTCTTATGCAGTGGAGCAACTAAGCTGTGAGCCACAACTGCTGAAGCCCTCGAGCTGCAACTCCTGAAGCCCATGCACCTGGAGCCTGTGCTCCTAACAAGAGAAGCCACCACAGTGAGAAGCCTGAAACTGGAGAGTAGCCCCTGCCCCCGCCCCCCCCCCCCCCCCCGCTATTAGAGAGTAGCACCGCAACTAGAGAGTAGCCTCAACTCTTTGCAACTAGAGAAAGTCCACACACAGCAACAAAGACCCAGCACAGCCAAAAATCAATCAACTATTTAATTAAAAAAAAAATACCAAGTTTTACAGGTGCTTGACAACCATCATTTCAAGTAATCCTCACTGTCTCATTTTTACAGAGAAGAAACTTTGTGTTTCTCTCGGTCAATGCACCATAATAGATCGAACCTGGAATGCAGCCAGGAGAGTAGCCACACGGCCAGGAGACCTCACTGGAAACATCCCAAAGGAAAAAGACCGTCCCCTGACAGTCACGTGTAGCACCAGTCCCTGCCCTCTACTTCCCACCCGAGATCGTGCCGTTTCCTTCTGCCTCTGAGTCACCTCTCTCTCTAGCTTGCAGGATTTGAGTTGAGCAAAACACAGACTTCCATCAGCCGACAAACTAGAGGAAAAGCAGCAGAGAGAGTCAGTTCTGCCGCATATGTCTCACCCCAGAGGTTGGAAAATGTGTATAATAAATACGACATAAAAGCTGAAATATACAGGTATGTCTATGTTCTCATGCCAATTCTCAGATGAACCTGACAAGAAAGTCCAAGTCAAATGCCGTTAGGGAGGAGCATCCCTGGAATGTGATTGATGGTAATGGGAAAGTTCACTGTGGGGAGTTCCTGGTGGGCTAGTGGTCAGGATTCAGCACTCCCACTTCATGGCCTGGGTTTAATCCCTGGTTTGGGGAAACTGAGATCCTACAAGGTACACAGTGCAAAAAAAAAAGAAAGAAAATTCTCTATGTTTTCTGGAAATGGCTACAGGGGCATGGAAAAAAGGAAACTTGTTATCATTGTTCATTTTCTTGCTTCTCTTTTAGCTTTGGAATTGTCCTCTGGGAGATCGCCACTGGGAAGAGCCCATTTGAAGGTAACCAGTGTGAAAGCTGACTTAGAAGGTAGACTAGAGTTAAACATCAGTGCTGTCCTGGACGCTTTCTTCTTCAATGTGGGCACTGCCTGCGCTGGTCAATGGGGTCACTGGAAGCTCCTATGTCTCCAGTTCTCAGAGTCCCTAGGTCTGATGCCAGCCGGCAGCATCCAGAGGGATGTGTGGGTGCCAGAGCAATCTTTAAGCCTCCCGTCATATCATTTCCACGCCAGGTTGTGATTCCAAGAAGATCTACCAGCTGGTGGCTGAGTCCCGGCACCGGGAGCCAGTGGGTGAAGATTGCCCTTCAGAGTTGCAGGAGATCATTGATGATTGCCGTGCCTATGAACCCTCCAGGAGGCCCTCTGTTAAAGGTAGGGCTCTTTCTGGTCTAAAGAGCATGGACCACACGTGTTACTGAACATTTGTGAAAGATTTTCTTTGTGTATCACAACCAGGGGTGGTTTTGCCCTTCAGGGGACACTGACAATGTCTAAAGACATTTTTGGCTGTTACAGCTCAGGGGAGGTGGGGTGGCGTGGACATATCCACTGGTATCTGGTGGACAGAAGCTACTCAACATCCTAGGATGCACAGGACAACCCCTACAACAAATATTATCCAGCCCAGATTATCAGTAGCACTGGAGTTCAGAAACCCTGCCCGAAGGGCATTGTCTAGTCTAAAGTGGGTTGGGAAGGCAGATTATTCCAGCCTGTACGCTTTCTGTAGCTCAGAGGAGTAGTATATTGGGCACCTACCGACCTGGGGAGTCATCTTTCAGTGTCATATCAGTGCCATTGTAGTTCACTGATTCCTAAAATGTCGATGTTCACTCTTGCCATCTCCTGTTTGACCACTTCCAGTTTACCTTGATTCATGGACCTAACATTCCAGGTTCCTATGTGCAGGGGTTAATAGTCAGCCACCTGTTGCTCTGGCTAAGCCATGAGAAAATCACCATGGGAAAAGAATAAAAGCAAAATATAGCAATACAGTGTAACACAAATGAAGGTACATTGGGTTGATCAGTTGGGTCATCATACCCTGCTAAGCTAAGGAAAAACATAGAGTGGACCTTGGAACGCCGGGTCAGCGCCAGTTCAGAACGCTGCCTGTACACACACTAAGATGTTTTCCCAAGGCATATGCAGGTCTATGACCTCCAGCTAGGTGAGAGCCCTGGTACAAGAAAATAACAAAGATAGTTTAAAGTAATCAGTAAAATGGGAGACGTGACCGGGGACCCAGGAGGCTGACTTCATTGTAGCACAACAGGTACTTTGTGCTTGCCAAGACACTCAGTAAAAGTAGAGAGGCTCCAAGGAACAGGGCTCTTGACCCAAGAGGTCTTGGTCCCCCAGCCCCGTCTTTAAAACTTTAATTCTGTCTCAGTTTCTTTTTCCCAAACTGTGCATCAGCCACTTCCAAGCCCTGCCTGCTGTGCTGGCCACAATGCCCATGCCATATTGTTCTTCAGAGCATAGGACTTTTACTTCCATCGCCAGTCACGTCCACAACTGGGTGTTGTTTTTGCTTTGGCACCATCTCTTCCTTCTTTCTGGAGTTATTTCTCCACTGATCTCCAGCAGCGTATTGGGCACCTACTGACCTGGGGAGTTCATCTTTCAGTGTCCTATCTTTTTGCCTTTTCATACAGTTCATGGGGTTCTTAAGGCAAGAATACTAAAGTGGTTTGCCATTCCCTTCTCCAGTGGACCACATTTTGTCCGAACTCTCCACGATGACCCATCTGTCTTGGATGGCCCTACATGGCATGGCTTATAGTTTCATTGAGTCAGAATGATCTCTGTTCGTTTCCAAGGCAAACCATTCAATACCACAGAATGCCAAGACTGTGCCCCAACCCGTAATGCTGAAGAAGCGGAAGTTGAACAGTTCTATGAAGATCTACAAGACCTTCTAGAACTAACACCAAAAAAAGATGTCCTTTTCATCATAGGAGACTGGAATGCAAAAGTTGGAAATCAAGAAACATCTGGAGTAACAGGCAAATTTGGCCTTTGAGTACAGAATGAAGCAGGGTAAAGGCTAATAGAATTTTGCCAAGAGAATGCACTGGTCATAGCAAATACCCTCTTCCAACTACACAAGAGAAGACTCTACACATGGACATCACCAAATGGTCAATACCGAAATCAGATTAATTATATTCTTTGCAGCCAAAGATGGAGAAGCTCTATACAGTCAGCAAAAACAAGACTAGGATCTGACTGTGGCTCAGATCATGAACTCCTTATTGCAAAATTCAGACTTAAGTTGAGGAAAGTAGGGAAAACCACTAGACCATACAGGTATGACGTAAATTAAATACCTTACAGTTATACAGTGGAAGTGACAAATAGATTCAAGGGATTAGAGCTGATAGAGTGCCTGAAGAACTATGGATGGAGGTTCGTGACATTGTACAGGAGGCAGTGATCAAGACCATCCCCAAGAAAAAAGAAATGCAAAAAGGCAAAATGGCTGTCTGAGGAGGCCTTACAAATAGCTGTGAAAAGAAGAGAAGCAAAAGGCAAAGGATAAAAGGAAAGATATACCCATTTAAATGCAGAGTTCCAAAGAATAGCAAGGGGAGATAAGAAAGCCTTCCTCAGTGATCAGTACAAAGAAATAGAGGAAAACAATAGAATGGGAAAGACTAGACATCTCTTCAAGAAAATTAGAGATACCAAGGGAACATTTCATGCAAAGATGGGCTCGATAAAGGACAGAAATGGTATGGACCTAACAAGCAGAATATATTAAGAAGACATGGCAAGAATTCACAGAAGAACTGTACAAAAAAGATCTTCATGACCCAGATAAACATGATGGTGTGATCACTCACCTAGAGCCAGACATCCTGGAATGTGAAGTCAAGTGGGCCTTAGAAAGCATCACTACAAACAAAGCTAGTGGAGGTGATGGAATTCCAGTTGAGCTATTTCAAATCCTAAAAGATGATGCTGTGAAAGTGCTGCACTCAATATGTCAGCAAATGTGGAAAACTCAGCAGTGGCCACAGGCCTGGAAAAGGTCAGTTTTCATCCCAATCCCAAAGAAAGGCAATGCCAAAGAATGCTCAAACTACTGTACAATTGCACTCATCTCACATGCTAGCAAAGTAATGCTCAAAATTCTCCAAGCCAGGCTTCAACAGTACGTGAACCATGAACTTCCAGATGTTCAAGCTGGTTTTAGAAAAGGCAGAGGAATCAGAGATCAAATTGTCAACATTCATTGGATCATCGAAAAAGCAAGAGAGTTCCAGAAAAACATCTACTTCTGCTTTATTGATTACGCCAAAGCTTTTGACTAGGTGGATCACAACAAACTGTGGAAAATTCTTTAAAAAATGGGAATACCAGACCACCTTACGTACTCCTGAGAAATCTGTATGCAGTTCAAGAACTTAGAACTGGACATGGAACAACAAACTGGTTCCAAATCGAGAAAGGAGTACGTCAAGGCTGTATATTGTCACCCTGCTTATTTAACTTATATGCAGAATACATCATGTGAAATGCCAGACTGGATGAAGCACAAACTGGAATCAAGATTGCTGGGAGAAATATCAATAACCTCAGATACGGAGATGACACAACCCTTATGGCAGAAAGTGAAGAACTAAAGAGCCTCTTATTGAAAGGGAAGGAGGAGAGTGAAAAAGTTGGCTTAAAACTCAACATTAAGAAAACTAAGATCATGGCATCTGGTCCCATCACTTCATGGCAAATAGATGGGGAAACAGTGGCTGACTTTATTTTTGGGGGCTCCAAAATCACTGAAGATGGTGACTGCAGCCATGAAATTAAAAGACACTCCTTGCTACTTGGAAGAAAACTATGACAAAGTATATTAAAAAGCAGAGGCATTACTTTGCTGACAAAGGTCTGTCTAGTCAAAGCTGTGGTTTTTCCAGTAGTCAGGTACAGATGTGAGAGTTGGACCATAAAGAAAGCTGAGTGCCAAAGAATTGATGCTTTTGAACTGTGGTGTTGGATAAGACTCTTGAAAGTCCCTTGGACTGCAAGGAGATCCAACTAGTCAATCCTAAAGGAAATCAGGCCTGAGTATTCATTGGAAGGACTGATGCTGAAGCTCCAATTCTTTGGCCACCTGATGTGAAGAACTGACTTATTGGAAAAGATCCTGATGCTGGGAAAGATTGATTGAAGGCAGGAGAAGGGGACGCCAGGGGATGAGATGGTTGGATGACATCACCAACTCGATGGACATGAGTTTGAGTAAGCTCCGGGGAGTTTGTGATGGACAGGGAAGCCTGGTGTGCTGCAGTAATGGGGTTGCAAAGAGTCGGACAGGACCGAGCGAATGAACTGATACTCTTTCTCTCCCTTCCTTCCTTTTCTTTTATCAACACCCTGGGGTAATTTCCTCTACTGAGACTTTTATTTCACCATGTTATCAGCTGCTCCTCCGTAGTTTCCCTATACCATCTCCTTCAATGGGAATGTTTCCCTCCCCTACTCTAGATCCAGATCTCTCAGGCTTTCCACGAAGCTCCAGATACAAGAGAACATGATTCACATGCAGTATATCTAGATACTGGGGAAGTGTTTCCACTGAAGTTGCTACAGTATTCAAAGAAACAAAATCATGTTTTTCCTATCTTTATTGTGATATGTATCACAGTACAGCAATGATTAAATATATATGTGCATTTTTTTAAGTCGAAGATAAAGAATATCACATATCCACTCCTAGTTAAAGACTTGAACATTACCACTAACTCAGAAAGGGACCTCCACATCCCTTGCTTTTACATTCCTCTCCCCTCCTGCAGGAGGAGCCACTATCCTAACTTTCTGGTAAAGGTTTGTCTATGGTTTTATAACCAAGGTACACTAAATTATGGGCTTTCCTGTGGCTCAGCGGTAAAAAATCTGCCTGCAATGCAGGAGCCCCAGGAGATGCAGGTTTGATCCCTGGGTTGGGAAGATCCCCTGTAGGAGGAAGTGGCAACCCACTCCTGTATTCTTGCCTGGAAATTCCCATGGACAGAGGAGCCTGGTGTGCTACAGTCCATAGGGTCACAAAGAGTCAGACACAACTGAAGCAGCTTAGCACAAATGTATAAGGACTTTTTGTAAGTGATATCATGCTATATTCTACCACCACTTTCTTCAGTTGATCAGTTAGTATGAAGAAATGTTTTGAAATTCATCCATGCTAATGTGATGGTTTAAACTCATTCTTTTCCACTGCTGTATAGTAGGCCACTTAGATAACCATGCACTTTACTTACCCCTTCCTCTATCTACGGATATTTTAATCGTCCTTTTAGGAACCTCACCCGTAAACATTCTTGAGCATGTATCCTGAGGCACACAGGTGAGAATATCCTGAGTTAGAGACCTGGGGGTGGAGGGCATTGGTAAATGAAGATTAAATGCCTGAGAGAGAAACTAAAGAGATAGGTGTCCAGGCTTCGGAGGCAGTCCCCCCAAGGATGGCGCCACTGTTTACAGAAGTCTCTGGCCTGTTTATTGGTGGTCCACCGGGAATCACTCTAACAGTCACGTTAGAGAGGGTATCTCATCCCTCCCCTTCCTTTGCCCCCATCCCTACCTTTTGGAATGAAAATCTGTTTTGCCAAAAGTTTTACTTTTAAGTTCAAAAGATTCATTAACAAAAGAAACCACTCGTTACACACACAATAAACAATTTCAATATTTAATAAAGGATTGATTGATTTCATTTCAATATATAGTCATTAAAAGAAGAGAAAAACAACAGAGAAAAGTAATAGCACATACATCACCAAATTAGGCCAAACAACCTCCAGACTTCAGAAGTGCTGGGAAGTCCCTCGTTAACAGCAATCTGGAGTCCCAGTTGGGAAGAGGTCCCTGGCAGTGCGTCTACCCCACGGGTGAGACTTCAAATTGCAGTTTGGGGATCTCCTGCTTATAATCCCAGGCTGCCCACTGATGTGAGCATCGGTCTGCATGCAAAAATGCAGTGATGGTTTTTCTTTAATTTTTACAATGTTGTTTGTTTCACCTCGTGAGTCACAAGATTTTCTGAAACCCCAGGGAGGCCAGGCCTCCAAGGGCTCAAGGAAATCCAAGACCCATTCCCTCTCTGATCTAAAGTGCCGCTTGGCTTCCTGGTAACAATTGGTGTGTTTGCAAGCAGGCACGTGGTCCAGGCAGGGTCAGAAGTCAGTCTGCGGCCCGCTCTCCTGCTTCTGAAGCCTGAACAAGACTACTTCCGTTTTAATTTCCCTAACAAAATCAAAACTTTGGCCTAGCTTCTACCTGAAACTTTCTCTTTGCCCTCATAGCACAGAAGAGCAGACTCAATGGTGCTTCCTGAAGAATTATCCTTCAGGGTGGATGAGAAGCTGACAGTATTTTCTACAAGTACCTTCTTCTCCTTCAAATTCTCCTTTGTCTTCTTCCTCCTCTTTCCAGGCTCCCTTAAACCCAGGTCCTCCTGGTATTAGAGAATCTAATATCTGAGACTAATTCACACTAAGATGTGAGCTTACATCTCCCACAAGGTAGTTGTATTTTAAAAGTTGTCCAAGTAAAATTACAAAAATAAAATAAAAATAAACTAGCAAAAGTTGTCCAGGTGAGAGGGAACATCACATTCCAAAGGCATGAATGCTGATGGTGTTTTAGACTCCAGCCAGATCAAGGGGAGTGCAGTTTCTACACTGTTTTGTAATATGGAAATGTCTTTGTTTCTAATGTGACTGTCAGTTCCTGAGCTTGTCTAACTTTCTGTTCATTCATTCACAGAAATCTTAAAGAGACTGTCTTCCTTTTATTAAGCCAAGTGTTGAAACTGAAACTGTGTCCCTGAACAAGGAGCTGGAAGAACATGAGCTGGGCATCTTTTTCTCTCAAATCCTTCAGCATGGATTTATTTATGGATACAGGGGAGCAGCACTTCTCTGTTACAAATAGAAAACAACTCCAGTAATCCATCCCACTCCCAATGATACTGTCAAAAATACACCTTTGATAATAACTCTGATAGTTTTACAAAAATGTGTCTCTCTCTGGATTCAAACCTCTTGGCATTGTGACTTAGCAGCCCCTCCCATCAGGAAGTCGAATCTAGGGCTTCCCTGGTGGGCTCAGTAGTAAAGAATCCATCTGCCAATGCAGGAGACATGGGTTTGATCCATAGCCTGGGAAGATCCCACATGCCACAGAACAGCTAAGCCTGTGCACCACAACTATTGAGCCTGTGCTCTAGAGCCTGGGAGCCACAACTACTGAGCCCAACTGCTAAAGCCCACGCAGCCTAGAGGCTGTGCTTTGCAACCAGAGAAGCCACTGCAATGAGAAGCCCGCTCACTGCAATGAAGAGTAGCCTCCACTCATTGCAACTAGAGGAAAGACCTGCGCAGCAATGAAGACCCCTCACAGCTAAAAATTAAAAAATAAACAGCTTTTCTTTTAAAAAAGAAGTAGAATCTACATCCCCACCACTTGAACCTGGGCTGGTGCTGTAACTGGCTTTGGCCAATAGAATGTTGAAGTGATCATGTTTTGGTTCTAAGCCCAGGCTTCGAGAGGCCTTACAAACTTCCACCCCGTCTCTTGGAGCCCTCCCCCGCCGGGAGCAAGCTGCGCAAGGGTGCTGGAGAAGGAGAGGTTACATGGAGCCGTCATACTAGACTAGCCAGGCCAGCAGCTGTCACAGGGATGAATCCAGCTGAGACCAGAAGAACCACACAGCAGAAGCAGCCCAGACGGCCCATTTACAAAACCATGAGCTAAATAAATGGCTGTGGTCTTAAGCCACTAAGTTCCAGGTGAACTGTGACAGCAGTAAACAGCTGGGCAAACATTGATCCTTCCTCTTTCCCACTGAACTAAGTACAGAATCTCCCTTTGGATCCCCAAGGCCTTTATCTCTGACACCAACCTCATCTCCATTATCTGGTCCCAGAGTGCTCCCGAGAGAGACTGCAAACTCTAATACCTGTGAGGTCTGCTGCTGCTGCTGCGTCGCTTCAGTCGTGTCCGACTCTGTGCGACCCCATAGACGGCAGCCCACCAGGCCCCTCTGTCCGTGGGATTCTCCAGGCAAGAGTACTGGAGTGGGGTGCCATTTCCTTCTTCAATGCATGAAAGTGAAAAGTGAAAGTGAAGTCGCTCGGTCGTGTCTGACTCCTAGCGACCCCATGGACTGCAGCCCACCAGGCCCCTCCGTCCATGGGATTTTCCAGGCAAGAATACTGGAGTGGGGTGCCACTGCCTTCTCCCTGTGAGGTCTAGTGGGAGCCTAAAAAGTGAGTTGAGCCCGAAGGAGAGACTTCAGGGAACAGGTGAACTTTGGGAAGAAAGGGCAGCCTCTGCTCAGCTGCAGCTTATTTTTATCATATAGGAACAGGACCCCAATGTTTCCAGAGCCATCCACTTTGTCACATTTTTGGTAAATTGTCCATCTTTTTAAAGATTGGCACTTCATTAAAAGTTATTTTTATGCTGTATAGGACAAACTAAATATATTAGCCTAAGAGTTATCAGAAACCCATGTCTCCTGGATGTGACCTGTTTGTTCTGAATTTTTTTACACGTTTGCTCTGGGTAAGGTGACCTCTACTTGTCACTGCTTTTCTTTCCGCCTGAATCATTCATCCCAAATCACTCATCCCAAATCATTCAACAGCAATGTGCTGGGCATTGTTCCAATCACTGAGGAGACAACAATAGGCGGGGGCAGGGAGAGGGGTCAATTGGGAGCTTGGGATGAACATACACTTCTATATATAAGACAGATAACCAACAAGGACCTACTTGATAGCACAGGGAACTCTATTCAATATTCTGTGATAGCCTATATGAGAAAAGAATCTCAAAAACGAGGAATATATTTACATGTGTAAGTGAATCACTCTGCTATACACCAGAAACTAATGCAACTATAGTTCCATAAAATGAAAATTTTTTAAAAATAGGCAAAATAAATTGGAGCGTATAATCTGGGGAATAAATCTCTGGGGAATAAAATTGTGGGTCATTTCTATTCCTTTTAATTTTTTATTTATTCTTGATGTTTTTAAACCTAGAACATTCTTAAAAAAGAAGAATCAACAAGGACAGGTTGAACACTGAAAATGAGGCTTTTCTCAAGCTAATCATAGGGTACTATTAGTACTACCATAGTACTATTTTCATCTTTGAAGTCTTTTGTTCTCTGTAGCTATAGGGACTACATCATAAGTTCTCCCTTATAGGTTATACATGCTCTGGCAGACCCACATGCAGAGGCAGATTCACTGTGAAAGTATTAGTAATAAAGCTTAATCTTCAGGGACCCCTGACTCACACAAGACATCTTCCAAAGCCCTATACCTAATTTTTTCCTCAACATTTATAAATATAAAAATTTTCAAATACTCAAAAATGTCAGTAGAGTTATGCTCTGAACATCTGAATAGTCACCACCTACATTCTACACCTAACAATTCACCATATTTTATCACATACTTATCAATTCAGCCATTCTTCTTCCTACCGTTGATCCATCCTTATTTTTTATGCATTTAGAAGAAAATTTCAAACATCAACACAATTCATCACTAAACATTTCAGCATTTATATTATTAACTGCAGTTCAATAGTTGTTTACAGGGTGGTGGTGTTTGTTTGATGGGGGAAGGTAATGTTTCCATGTTGTGAAATACACAAATCCTAAATATACCATTTGATGAGTTTAATAAATTCATACACATGACTGATCCAGACCCCATCAAGATGACGAACATTACCGTCATGCCCCCAAATCCTATTATGTGCATACAGTCAAGCCCCCTCTTCACTCCTGCCCTGCAATTCTGTTTTAAATAGCATTTTTGAGGTATAATTTTCCCACAGTGGATTACACGTTTAACATGTGTGATTTGATGTTTTGACATATATATGCACCACCACAATCAAGATAATGAACATGTGCATCAGTTCCCAAAGCTTCTTCATGCTCCTTTATAATCACTCTCTCCCACCACCCCACCACCCCCATTTCCCTAGGCAACCACTGACCTGCTTTCTATCATTACTGATTGTGTTTTAAAATTTTATATGAATGTAATCATATGATATATGATGTTTGCCTTCTTTCAGTATAACTATTTTGAGATTCATCCATATAATCACATGTATCCTTAATTTATTCCTTTTTTCTAGCTGAAAAATAGTTGAAAACTATGGCAATGTATGAGTGTAACCATTTATTTATCCTTTGATCTGCTGATGAACATTTGAGTTGTTTATAATTTTTGGCTATTACAGATAAAGATGCTATGGATTTTTATGTACAAGTCTGTTTGAATATATGTTATTAAAATTTTTTTTAACTTTTTATTTTATATTGGAGTATAGATGGCTAACAATGTTGTGATAGTTTCAGGTGGTATATACTTTTATTTCTCTTGGATAAACATCTAAAAACGAACATCTAGATCATATGGTAGGTGTACATTTAACTTTTTAAGAAACTGTCCAACTGTTTTCCAGGATGGTAGAGCTATTTTCCACTCCACGAGTAGCATATAGAGCTCCTCTATATTCTTGTCAACATTTGGTACAGTCAGCCTTTTTAATTTTGGTGATCCTAATAAGTATATAATGACTGCTATGTCATTGAGCCTTTAGTTTGCATTTCCTAATGACTAATGATGTTGATTATCCTTTCATTTGTTGATCATGCTTTCATTTAAGTTGCCATCTATATGTATCTTCTTTGGTGATACGTCTGTTCAAATCTTTTGCTCATAGGTTGTTTTGTTTTACCAATTATCATGTTTTGAGATTTCTCTATATACAGTATTCTGGATACAAGCCTTTTATCAGCTAAATGATTTGCAAATATTTTGTCTTTTTGGGGGGCGGGGGGTGGATCATGCCACAAGGCATGCAGGATCTTGGGGTTGAAACTTTGCCTCCTGCAGTAGAAGAACAGAGTGTTAACCACTGGCCACCAGGGAAGTCCTGCAAGTATTTTCTACCAGGATTCAGTTCACCTTAACAACATCCTTTGAAGAGCATTTTTAATTTTGAAGTCCAGCTTGTCAGTTTTTGTTTTCATGAGTCATGCTTTAGGAGTTATCCAATAAATCTGCCTAACCCAAGGTCATAAAGATTTTCTCCTGCTTTCTTCTGTACATTTTATAGTTTTAGAATTTATACTTAAGTTTATGACTTATTTTGAGCTAATTTTTTATTGAGGGCAAGATGTGGATTATTATGTCTTCAAATATTTTTTCTTCCCTATTCTCTTCTTTGATTCCAATTACATACATACTAGACTTCTAGATATTGTTGCACAGATCTCTGAAGGTCTGTTCTTTCACTTTTTCGTCTCTGTTCTTCAGACTGAATAACTTCTGTTACTGTAGCTTCAGGTTAATCGACTCTTTCTTCTTTGTCTCCAACTTTCCATTAAGCTCATCTAGTCAGTTTTTAAATTGAGATACTGTATTTTTAAGTTCTGGGATTTCCATTTGGTCCTATTTTTGTTATTTCTATTTCTCTGCCGAGATTTCTTTCATGTTCCTTCATTATAAACGTGTTCTTTTACATCCTTGACAATGGTTACAATAGCTGCTTCAAAACCCTTGTCTGCTAAAGCCAACATTTAGGTCATTTTGGGGTTAGTATCCACTGATTGACTTTTCTCTTGATTATGGATTATGTTTCAAGTATCTTCATACCTCCAGTAATTTGGAATTTTTCTTGGATACTTTTCCTGATAGTTACAGAGAGTATGAACTGTGTCATAGTTCTTCAGAGAGTATTTTTTTTCAGGCAATTAATTTGGCTGGACTTAAATTCCAAACTGTGTCTCCCCTTTACTTGCTTACATATGACTGCACATCGCTGTGCAGTCTTTTAGGCTTAGCTGGCTGCTTGAAGTCTGCTCCACCTAACTCAGAGGTAAGATAGAGATTTGGGCAGAGATTATATACAGAATTGAGGCTTTTCTTCTCTGGCTTTCTCCCTGCCTGAATTTTCCCTCTCACTTTCTAACTACTATGGTGGCTCCAAACTTTGTCAACCAGATTAGACTGAAAGCTTCTCTCCAAGTTTTAGCCACTGCAAATGGGCTGATGGGGTCTTACCCTTGGGACAAAAGCCGTGAAAAGGCAGGAGATTCCCCTACTGCTGTCTCTTTTTTCCAATTATAGACCCCCCCCTCTCTTGTAGTTTCTACCTGCCTTTAGCTGCTTTCCAGTGCCTCCAGGTAGCTGTTTTTTAAAAAATATTTTATCCAGAGCTTTTATTCATTGTCTGTTAAAGGATTTGTCTAATGGGAGATGGTTGGCCTTTGTTGGAAGTAATTTTGTATTTTAAATTTTGTAGTCCTTTAAAAAATTTTTATTTATTTATTTTGACTGTGCTGGGTCTTCATTGCTGTGTGCAGACTTCTCACTGGGGTGGCTTCTCGCTGCGGAGCATGGGTTCTAGGCACACAGGCTCAGTTGTGGCTTGCGGGCTCTAGAGCTTGGGCTCACTTGTGGTACACAGGTTTAGTTGCTCCAAACTATATGGAATCTTCCTGGTCCAGGGATCAAACCCATGTACCCTACATTGGCAGGCAGATTTTTAACTGCTGGACCACCAGAGAAGTCCTTAATTTTTTAGTCTTTAAGAGGTTCCTCCACATTGTTTAAGCATCAAACCCCATGAAGCCTGCATCCACTCAAGGCAACTTCCTGGGATCTCATGCTGTATTAGTAGAATAGTGGTAACATGGAGAATAAATTCCTAGTGCATATTAATAGCAACCTGTGCACACTTCAATTCCCATAGCATTCTAAAAGGCTAATGCAGAGGAATTTCAGACCACCATTGTTCTGGTTGTTAATATCTGGTAGAGGAGATTTTCTTCCCCTCAACCTGCTTTGAAC
The DNA here is from genome assembly GCF_019923935.1 of Bubalus bubalis. Taxonomy (NCBI): domain Eukaryota; kingdom Metazoa; phylum Chordata; class Mammalia; order Artiodactyla; family Bovidae; genus Bubalus; species Bubalus bubalis. Next base: position 1,837,316 of record NC_059174.1, on the reverse strand, counting down.
TTCTGCAACATTTTGTTTTCTAGATTTGCTGCACTTCAAACAGGGACAACTTTTCATTTTAGTCCATTTTGCCATGCAAAAAATGAGGTCCGAAAATGGGCAGCACCTCATGTAAAATAGTAGCAATGATCGGGGAGGAGAGGCAGGACCCAGGTGTACTGAAGTCCTATCCAGTCACACATGGCCATCACAGCACTTACCTTACTCTGTTTTATTATAGTCATTTATGGACTATGCACCTTTCTCAAATGTTTTCTGAGGTCTTCAGATCTCAGCTCTTATATCAGCACTTCAGAGAGTCCTTTCTTGAATCTTCAATTGAAAAGAGGATTTTCCTAAGCACTTTCCATTCATGTCCCTCTGTTTACAACTTTTATGATATTTACCATATGAAATTACCTACTTTATTCTTGTTTATTGGTCTATGATCTACCCCCACTTAGTAGAATGTAATTTCCACTGAGTCAAGAGTCGTCTCTGTTTTCTATACCATATCCCTCTTCCCTGGTGGCTCAGTGGTAATGAATCTGCCTGCAATGCAGGAGACCCGAGTTTGATCCCTGGATGGGGAAGATCCCTTGGAGAAAGGAATGGCTACCCACTCCAGCATTCTTGCCTGGAGAATTCCATGAACAGAGAAGCCTGGTGGGCTACAGTCCATGGGGTCATAAAGAGTTGTATACAACTGAACAACTAAAGAAAAGAAAGTGAAGTCACTCAATCGTGTCCAACTCTTTGCGACCCCATGGACTGTAGCCCACCAGGCTTCTCCATCCATGGAATTTTCCTGGCATGAGTACTGGAGTGGGTTGCCATTTGCTTCTCCAGGGTATCTTCCCGACCCAGGGATTGAACCCGGGTCTCCTGCATTGCAGGCAGACGCTTTACCATCTGAGCCACCAGGGAATCTCCCTGAACAACTAAGTGTATATATAATATACCATATAGACCAGAGTTGGGTAATGAAGTATTTGTTTGTTTGTTTGTTTTTTTGAAGTATTTATTGACTGAATGGACTAGAAAATGAATGAATGATGGTACTCCTAATGCTACAGGAAAACTATTGGCTTTCCCCAGAGCCTGGGGAGAAGGCTTACCACAAGTGTTAAGTTTCTTTGGCATATTTTGACCTTGAGAATTCTTTCAAATTTTTCATTTTATTTATACATTCAGATCCCTAACAGTAGTTACCATCATGTAGTTTCTAATAAGTAACTAATATACCATTAGTTTTATCTTTTGGTGAAGGGGAAAAAAGACATACATCTAAACAACTCTTCCGTGAGGTGGTGCATAGTGCAACAGGGGGGTTGGTGTTGTAAGTAATCACCCACTAAGTTGTAAACAGGAATTTCTCCCCTAAAATGGAACACAACCAACACTTTTGTCCTCTAATTATAGGAAACTTTTGGAGGTTGGAGACAAGACTATAAATTTCTGGCTTGTGTGTTTATTCTCTTATTCTCCTAATTAGTAAACATGACCAGTTCAGTTCAGTCACGTCCGACTCTTTGCGACCCCATGAATCGCAGCACGCCAGGCCTCCCTGTCCATCACCATCTCCCGGAGTTCACTCAAACTCACGTCCATCAACTCGGTGATGCCATCCAGCCATCTCATCCTCTGTTGTCCCCTTTTCCTCCTGCCCCCAATCCCTCCCAGCATCAGAGTCTTTTCCAATGAGTCAACTCTTCGCATGAGGTGGACAAAGTACTGGAGTTTCAGCTTTAGCATCATTCCTTTCAAAGAACACCCAGGGCTGATCTCCTTTAGAATGGACTGGTTGGATCTCCTTGCATTCCAAGGGACTCTCAAGAGTCTTCTCCAACACCACAGTTCAAAAGCATCAATTCTTCAGCACCCAACATGACCATTAGGTGGATCATAAATGAATATACTCTCAGAACTGTTCAGAAACATTCTGTGTATTTTTCATCAGTTCAGTTCAGTTCAGTTCAGTTGCTCAGTCGTGTCCGACTCTTTGCATAGTTGTCCAAATTCTGTCCTTTTTGTTTTCCAATTTTTTTTGCTATGTGAGTATTACCTATTAACTCTTAATGTAAAAATTTTTTAAAGAATCATTCAGTATTTGATGATGTGCCTATGTATTCATTGACAAGGAAAGTAATTCAAGATATATTAAGATTAAAACAATTCCATCTATATTTAAATATCCATATTTAGATAGATGAAGATTTTAAACGGAGTTAACAATGACTTCTCTGGAGACAATTTTTCTTTTTTGCGTCTATGTATTGTCTAATCTGCACATTTAGAGTCTGAGGGTCCGCTCCCTGGAGGCTCCTCTGCCATTACTTATACAACAGTGAGAATCATTCAAAAGATTTTTCTTTCTACTCCATAATTTGTATTTGTTTACAAAATAAAATTCCTTACTCCTCATACTAACCTTGCTCAGTAGAAGCTCCCTTAAAGGCAGGAAGATGAAAAAAAAGTACAAATGCTAAGGTTGGCTTTGGTGACAGGCATCTTCTTCACCAAAGATTTTGGGAGAAACAGCATGAGGCACAGTTTTAATAGTTTCATATTTTCAAAATGGACTAAGAAATCTTTCCTTTACAACTTTCTCCCGCCACAAAGTTCAAATAAAGAGCGGTAAAAGCCTTCTTCCGTTTTTCTCTTTGGGGGCTGGGCGCGTGTTGACGGACGTTGATTTCTACCAATTGTACGAGGCTTCCTTGCGCGTGGTCCTGCCTGCCGCGTTTACGAAGAGTCAGCCAATGAGAGCGCCGCTGTTTCAGTCAGCGGCGACCAAAGAAAGAAGAAGAGAGGCTATTGGCTACCGGCTGGAACTGCTGCCCAATAGGAGTAGGCCGAGCCAGCACCTCAGGCGGGCAGCTTGAGCGGCGGGCAAATGGCTGTGGTAGCCCTTCCGGCAAGTTTTTCTAAGTGGATTGCTGCGCCTCCGGCGACCTTGCGACTCTGACCGTGTGCTCTGGCTTCAGGTGAGGTGGGCGCTTGCCTCTCCCCAGGCCTTGAGCGTCTGGGTCCCGGACGACTTCCCCTGGGTCCCTGGGCGTAGGGCCCGAGTTGGGCTGGGGGCGGGCTTGAACTCGGTGGTCTGAGGAGATTTGGGCGCTCCGGGCGGCCCCAACGGTCGGGGCCGAGGCACCTAAATTCCCGTTCTTTCGGGGCTGCTGGGGCGCCCCCCGAGGTGCCGGTGGGGGCGGGGAAGGAAGGAACTCCGAATTCCTGGAAGGAACAGAGTTCGCCGCGGGGCAGGGTTCAAGAAGTCGCTGGCCCGGAGTCAGGTCCCTGGTCGCTCTCCAGGGAATGGAGCCTCAGACTCTTCCTGTGCAGATAACTGCTGTCCCACGGAGTGCCCGCTACTTGCCTCACTTGCAAGTTGAACGAAAGACCTATCGTTCTATCCAGCTTTACCTCACAGCAACACTGTGACGTAAATACTTGTATTATCCCCACATTTTTAAAGACGAATAAGTCGAACACGGAAGCTGGGCAACCGTCCTAAGTAAGGGCCTCAGGTAGGACGTGACCGAACAGGGATTCGAACCCAGGTCGGCCCAACTCCCCGCCCGCGCCTCGTCTTCTTTTTAATTGGGAGTCTTCATCGCACCTAGCGTGGACATTGGTTGAAATCTGAGTAAGAAAGCTTGGGAAAACCGCGGGAAGTCTAGGACCGGGCTGCTCACGTCATGGGGGGACCCGCCGACGCGCCCCTGCTCAACCCCAGGCCTGGCGGGTTCTGTGTTGGCCCACATTGATGGGGAAGCTTTGCTCCAGCACGGCGCCGTGTAGAGAACTTTCTTCCAGGATGACGTTGTTCTCTGTCTCTTCTGTCTGTCAATATTGGGTGCTGATATGTTCTTAGAAGTTGATTGGTTTTGCGTTTTTAGGTGTATGTATGGTGGGTAATTCAGTAAGTTTTTAGCATCTACTGTGTACTTCTTGTGTAGGATACACCGATGAATGAGGCTGGGATTTGGCTCTGGGCCTTTCACATCTCATCAGAACTTTTGTTTTCTAATCAGAACTGGCATATCTTGGGAAGAAATTTCACTTTTTAATGTTAAGCATACTGAAAAGTGCACAGAATAATTTTTAAAAGATTCGTGCATTCACCACCCCTATCTAACAAATCTTGACTTTGACCTTTTGGTAGAGTTTTTCTTTCTTTCTTTTTCTTAAATAAATAAATTCTATAGTCAAAACCTCATATGTACCCCAGCACCTTCCCTCTCCTGAATTGGGTGTTTTTCATGCTTGGGCTTGTTTTATACTACCTTATATTTATAAATCCATATAGTAGTGTGGTTTTGCATATTTTTAAGTGCCCTAAAGATGGAATTAATAACGGAGTTTCATCTGTAGTCTGCTTTTTTCTTTTCAGTATAATTTTTGAGGAAATTTACTGAATTGGGATTCTTAGTTGGAAGAAAGTTTATGGTTCCGTCTTGACCAGAGGTTTTGCTTCACTTTTTTCTCCATTTTGAGTTCTCGTTCTTGTACTTGAGTTAGTCAAGTATTCTGACTTAACCTTTTAATATTATTTTTTGCTGTCTTTTGTTTTCAGACAGTTCTTCAGGTTTATTTTGCAATCCTTCTATTAAAGCTTTTATTTTGATTTTTTTCCCTTGGCATTTTAAGTTTGGATTTATTTTATTTACTTACTTTTCACCATTTCTTGCATCACATTTCGTTTTTCCAAGTTTCTTCTCTTTGTCTGCTTTGGTCTCCTCTCATGTTGGAGGCTTTTCTTGAATGTCAGTTGTTCTTTGGCTGTTTGTTTTGCAGAGAGCACCCCCCCCACCCCCCCCCACCCCCCAGAAAACTGATTGGAAGCTGTATATGAATGACTGAACCTTACCATCCAAGGGACTTTTACCATTAGATGTAAGGACAGAGACCTAGCCATTTTCTTGAGATTTACAAGTGTTAGTATTTATAGATCTTTTCTCTTCAGCTGGTTTTCTCTAGAGAACAGTCCTCTAATCTACTGCCTTGAGGCATAGAGAATATGTAAAAACCAGAATATTGCATTCTGGATTTGTGCAGCTGGGGAGAAGGGTTGGAAGTGTTTCACACTTGTGAAAGTTTGTAGAATTTCACTTAACTCCTTGTTTTCACTGCTGGTCTTAAGTCTGTGTGGTTCAAAATTCCAGTTTTGCAGCATAGGGAGAGATGTTTTTTTATTGTTTCCTTGAGGAACAGATTACTTTCACAGGCTTTCAGCTGATCCTCCTTTCCATCTCCATCTTTCAATGCTGTCTTCTGTGATATGTGGTTTCTACAGTTCCCTCAGTGGAAATTAGCGTGCTTTTCAGTAGCACACAGTCCTACCAGTTATTGGTACGGAAAACTGATTTGTATGTCTCATACGCTCTTTGTTTTGTGCTTGTGACTTATTCTTTTTTTAATGCTATTTCTTGCAAGGGGATCAGGGTCATGTTCATGGATTTTCAGGAATGACTAGGAAAGAAAAACATACTTCATCCTCTGTGTTTATTGGACTTCTCTGCATTTATGCTGACCACTCCAGTCTGGCCTCTACTCATCACTTTCGGCAAACAGCTCTTTTCTAGATTATCTGTCACCTCTGCGTTGCTAAATCTAGTGGCTATTCTTCCCCTCAGTAGCACTTGACACACCTGACTGTCCCTTCCTTGCATCATTCTTCCAAGACACCACACTCTCCCAGGTTTTCTCCTACCTCATGGTCTTGGTTTCTGGGTTCTCTTCCTATAACTGTTATCCTTTTAATGTTAATGTCTCTGGTATTAGTCCTTGGCCTGCTTTTCTTCTATCTCAGTTCCTTCTTAGGTAGTTAATCTCTCCCAAGATTTTAAGTGGCATGACTATACTGAGGATTCTTAAAGCTGTCTACTCTTCCATCTCCACTGCTACTATAAAGTGGTCACTTTGCCTGCACTTTTCCTCTCCTACAGTCCTTTCCTAACACAGAAGAAACTCCTTACCAAGGCCTTTTAGTGAAAGTGTCGTGTATCATCAACTTCACTCCTCATATTAAATCTCATACTGTCTGCTCTTTCTTACTGTGCTCGTTATGCTGGGCTTCCTAGTTTCTCTGATGCACTAAACCCATACTTAGCAGACACCTTGTATTAATTTTCTTCTGAAACCCTTTCTTGGCTCTTCATATGGCCAACTTTTTTTTAATCCTTCTTGTCTTGGTTTGATTTTCACTTATAAGAGGCCACCTCTCACTGTTGTGTCTTGCCCCCCACTCCCAAAACCAAATGGCACAATATATAATTTTTCACATTGATTTGTTTATTCTCTCATTTGCTAGAATGTAAATTGTATTACGCTGGGTCTTATCCACTTATCTGTTTGCCTCTGTGGAGTGTCTGACTATATGACAGATGCTTAAATATTTCTTGAAAAATAGACTAATGTAGTGGAATAGAGACAGGAAACAAATAATGAAAGAAACATAACCAGTGCTTAATAAATATTTATTTAACGGACTAACAAATGGACTTAGAGACAGAAAACAAAAGTAATGAAAAAGTTGAAGTAAATAAAGGTTGCTCAGCCTTTTTGGAGGAAATAGGTAAATTTCTATTTTGAGTTATTAATTATTTTGTGGAAATGTTCTTTCTGTGTTTATTTTTTGCACTTTAGTGCCATGAAAGATGAATATTGCCTACTAAAATTAAATATAGCATTGTATGCATTTGTTGTAGTAAATGTCCATATACAGGTCATGACAGAACTGCAAGAGGTCTGGGGGATTATTTTCAATAGTTCAATTCTCTTACTTTATAGATTCTTTTAAAGACTAGTGCTATGATCACATGCGGAGAAGGCAATGGCACCCCACTTCAGTACTCTTGCCTGGAAAATCCCATGGACGGAGGAGCCTGGTAGGCGGCAGTCCATGGGGTAGTGAAGAGTCGGACACGACTGATTGACTTCACTTTCACGTTTCACTTTCATGCATTGGAGAAGGAAATGGCAACCCACTCCAGTGTTCTTGCCTGGAGAATCCCAGGGACGGGGAAGCCTGGTGGGCTGTTGTCTATAGGGTCGCACAGTTGGACACGACTGAAGTGACTTAGCAGCAGCAGCATGATCACATGACTTTATGTTTTCGAAGGGCAAACAGGATAACTGGTTAAAAGTCCTTATTATAAGAAAAGAGCTAAAATCATCTTTTTAAGTTTCTCAGTTTTGTCAAGAATGATCTTAAATATTAAATGATAGACATAATTAAATAAAACATGCCATGTAGCTGATACATTTTACTAATACTTTTTACAAATATTGCTTCCTCAGTGATGGCTCATGAAGCAATGGAATATGATCTTCAGGTGCAATTAGATCATGGTGCTGCAGAACAGCCTGCTCCTGCTGAGGTGGTCAGCAGCCAAGGGGGACCACCCCTGCTCCAGCCTCCTCATACTGAGGAGGTCAGCAGCCAGGAGGAACCACCCATGTTGCATCCTGTACTTGCTGAGGTGGTCAGCATCGAAGGAGGACCACCTCTGCTCCAACCCATTCCTGAGGAGGTGATCAACAGCCCAGAGAGAGTGCCGCTGCTTCCTCCTATTCCACAGATACCTATTGATCTAGAGGAAGTGGAGCTCTCAGAAACAGAGACTGTGGGGAACCTCAGTCCAGGAGTTTTAGAGGAGTTTAGACCGAGATCTGGTGCTAACCACACTCCCCAAGTGACTTCATTGGATTCAATGAACAGCTTCATCAGTGGGCTGCAGAGACTTCATGGCATGCTGGAATTCCTGCGACCAACTTCAGACCACAGAGTGGGGCCTGTGAGAGCAAGGAGGAGTAGGAGGAGTTCTACTTCACGGAGGGCAAGAGCAGGAGGGTCCCAGAGGACAAACAGTGCCAGGTAAATAGATGTGTAAATAGTGGGATTAGTACCCTGATTGGGAATTATGAACCTTAGGCCCCGATGATAGCCCCAGTGCTGCCAGGAATTGGCATTGTGACTTGGCAAGTCGGGTAACCTTTCTGAACCCCCAGTACTTCATAAATCAGATGAAAATAAAATTACTTGGTTTATTTACTTCGCAAAGTAGTGGAGAGGATAAAGGTATACAGATAGGTTTTGAAAACTTGTTGGTAGTTTGTTGGCAGTGGTGTCTGTAGAGGCTGGCTTTTCTTTCGAGCATTTGTCTCTTGTACGTCATATATACACACACACACACACACACACACACACACACACACACACACACACATATACATATACATACATACATACATTTTTTTTTTTTTTTAACTTGCAAGTCCACTCCACTTGCCCGAGATTCATTGTTCATTGGCACTGCACTTAGTGGTACAGTAGATTTTGTAAAATGGGCAGGCTGGATTTAGAGAACCCTTATGAAAAGTAGAGTGTGAATTAATATAGAACTTACCTGACTAAGTGGGAAACATTCTAGCCCTCCTCACCTGATACTGTGTTGTAGAGTTAAAAATAATTTTCTTCCATAGGATTTGGTTTGAACTTGCCTCTTGAAGGGGTTAGCTGTCAAGTCTTGACAGTTATTATGAAGAATAACAGTTGTCTATATTTTAATCTGTTTTTTAACTTCTGCTTTATTTGAAATACTTAGTTCCACAGTTGGCTCTCTAAATGTCTTCATAATGTTGAAAGAGATTGAATTCAACCTTTTCATTTTAAATGTGAAAGAAACTTGGAACCTGAGAGAATGATCTATTCAGGGTCTCGGAGTGACAGTACAGAGGAGGTTAGAGCTGATGTTGGAACCTGGATCTGACTGTTGTCTACAAAAGCAAATAAAGGAAGCTTCAATCAGATCCATTTTTCTAACACTATGAAAATAATGTGGGGCTTCCATGGTGGTCCTGTGCCTAAGACTCTGCACTCCCAATGCAGGGGGCCTGGGATCAATCCCTGGTTAGAAAACTTAATCCCACATGTGGCAACTGATAGTTTGCATGCCACAACTAAGACCAGGCACAGCCAAACAAATAAATAATAAAAAAATAAATATTTAAAAGAATGAGATGGCACTAAATAGTGGTAGCTGGGCCATCTGTTACCTGTGTTTTACAAATGAGGAAGATGATGGGGTGATTTATGATTTGACTGAGATAACCCTGGAATTGGAATTGTGCCTTCTGATTCTGAATTTCAGCATCCTTTTCAATGGATCCTGCTGATTAGTGTATCAGGGCTGCTGTTACTGTAGCTGTAGTCTAATGCCTGGTCAATGATGGATGTGATCCATCAAGGGTGAGAAGAGCCTAGTTCTGTGTTGACAGGAGTTGCAAGTGCATGCTACTCTGTTATTTTAAGGTGCCATTTACAATGATTTTCAAAGCAAAGTAGGATTTCATATATTTGTGTCATAGATGAAGGTACCTTGTCATGCAATTTGGCGACCCTGTTGAAATAATAAGGGGGCTGAGAATTGAGAGTGGTATCCTCAGGAACTGTGAAGAGGACTCTTAAATTGTCCTCAGGCTTGGTTGTTCATACATTGAGTAAGTGGGTGAGGGGATTGCACTTGGTTGGGAACATTAGTGTAATGAGTTCACAGGAGAACGACACTTATAAACCAGACGCCAGTTTACAGAGAAAATTAGAAACAGCACAGAGACCAGATTCTCTGGCATTGTCAGTATGGGTCTCCTAGAGGATACTGACACACAGAAGCCAAACTCTATAATCAGAAAATTTCTTGATGTATGTAGAATCTGTGCTCAGGGATTGAGCTACAGAATTTAGATGTTAAATGATGGCAGTTTGTCTGTCTCCACAAAGAGAATAAACCTTCAAGGCAAAGCAGTGTGCAGAGAACATGGATTCTGGAGCCTGATAAATGAGACATTAAAATTTTTTGCCGTTAAATATTGTGTTGTAAATAAATTCCACACTAAATTCACACAGAAGTCTGAGCTTTCCCAGGATTGATTTGCTTATACCTTCTGAATATCTTGAAGTGAATTTCTCATGATGGTGTTTGGCGGCATTTACTCACCTGACACACTACCCCTGCACCAGGTATTGAGAGCCTGGGCCAAGGTGAGATGCTTTTGCCTCAGGTTCCACCACATTGGGGAAACCTACCTAGTGGGATATTCTTCCCAACTACTTCTCAATCAAGGTCACAAACTCCTTTCCTATTTCTTTGTTTGAGGCTGCTTGATTCTGACTGTCAGCATCATCATTCATTTGTCAACTATTTGTAACACTCCACTATGTGCGAGACTGAACTTTTGCCTTGGAGATACATACATCTGAACAGGACAGATCAGGGTACCTGTTTTCATGGAGCTTATGGAATCTAGGACTACAGAGGGTAAGCAAGGGGCAAGAATTTATTCTACTGTTATTTAATCCAGAGATGATGAGTGCAGGAAAAGAGGAGGATTTTAAGACTATACTCCTAAGCACTGTCTCCCAGTTGCTCTTCATAGTCCCCTGCTGACCTTGGAAATGCCTATTTGCTAATAAAAGCAATATTGATGAGTGATTTTTTTTTTAAAAGTTAATCACTTAATTTTTGCTGGTTTCTATATAGAATGCTATTGATATGCATGTAATGATGGTGGTTTAGGCGCTAAGTCATGTCCGACTCTTACGACCCCATGGACTGTAGCCTGCCAGGCTCCTTGCCCATGGGATTCTCGAAGCAAGAATACTGGTTTGGGTTGCCATTTCCTTCTCCACGGGATCTTCTGACCCAGGAATTGAACCTGGGTCTCCTGCATTGCAGTAGGCAGATTCTTTATCTACTGAGCTATAAGGGAAGCCCTATGCTTGCAATAGGTTAACTTTATTATGTATTTCATTTAGTTCAAATGTTCTTAGGCAGTGCTGTGCTTATGTGCTTATCCTCATGAGTAGCTATAGCTGCTGTTCATGCACAGTTCTTAAAAATAAATATGTAAACTTGCTTAGCATTTTCTTAAAAAGGCAAACCTGAGTGACATTAGTGTAAATGGCAGAATAAGGACCTCAGAAAAATCCTCTGTATCGAATCAATGAAACAACTGCCAACATTTATCAAAATCAACTATTTCAGTATTCTGGAAATTATCCAGTGCTTATAGCAGTTCAGTGAGTGAGTCTCAAAGAAAGCCAGTTGAGTCTCAGTAAGAACTGTGAGCTTTGTGGCATTCCCTATTCCCATTCTCTTCAGCTGCATAATAGTCTTGAAAACTGCCTGTAATCACAGTGAAAGGCCAGTAGCCTAGAAGCAACTAGAGAGAGTAGAATGGAATTGGAGGTACTTTGAAACCTCAATCCCAAAGAATTCTTGTTTCACCTGTTTAGTGATTTCCTGGAAAATGCCACTTGAAAGGTTATTCCTGGCTTATGCTTAAAGCCTATTCCCCAGGATCTGCTTGAGGCAGTGGATGGTCACTGGGGCAAACATTAGACTAATCAAAAAGCCTAAAAGGAAAAGCTGGGGAATGTGATCTTCATATGGGGTTTTAAAAAGTTCTGACATATTCTTGGGACTCTAAAAGGCCACATACATGTCGAGGGCTGTGTGCCGCTGTACCCATGCTCAGCAAAGGCCTAAGAAGGCACTAAGGCAGTTAGCTCTCATCTCTGGCTGACCAGAGTTGTAGAGTTGTCACCTGCCTGGCTGATTACTGATGATGTGCCCCAACACACACGTCAGACACCTCAGTGAAGACTGGGAGGCTTACTGATTCCAGGTGTTTAAGGAAATCTCTGTCTAGTCATGAGCTGAGCACAAAGCTAACCAGCACGCATAGCAAAGAATGCAAACTTTATAGAATTACTTCAGAAAGTCATTAAACAAACAGTAGCAACTATAATAAATAACAGCAACAAACCCTGGGAATGGTGAATTCTCATTTCCAGAGTTATCACATTGTGTTTTATGAGATGTCCAATTTTCAAGAAAATATAAGATGTGTAAAGAAAATATAATTACACAGGAAAAAAAATTGTTTATGAAGAAACCAAAATGTTGAACTTACTAGATTATTTAAATATATTCAAAAAACTAAAGCAAAGGATAAAACACTGTGTCACCAGGTAGACAGTTTTAATAAAGAGACTGAAGTTATAAAAATGTACAAAGTAGAAATACTGGAGTTGACACATGTACTAAATGGAAAAAAAATGACTGGAGAGCTCAACAGAAAGTTTGGGCAAAAGAGAGAACTTTTAACTTTTTTTTTTTTTTTTTTTTTAGCATTTTTAACTTGAAAAATGGCTTAAAATGAGAGTTGAAACAATAATGACTGTAGCTAGACTTAATACCCCCAAAGACCTTGGTCTGAGTAGCTGCAGCAGCAGAATTCATGAGGCTGTATTTGATCAATAGGGCCGTTTTTTGTCTTGCTCACTCTCTTTTCAGCCCCCTAATATCAGCAAATTGCCAAGTTAGTTTTCTCTCTTTCTTTTAATGTATTAATGAGTCATGCCTTTAAAAGATATTGACAAAAGAAGTACCAGTAAAGTAAGATTAGCTTTTAGCAGAAGGGTCCAGCTTCAGTGTGAGCTAATGGACTAATTGAATGGAAAGAGCATATGTAGTCCAGTCAGCATCTGCCTGAATGTCTGTTCCTACTTCAACATTTAATGGCCTGGTGATGCATTAAAATGACTAGGATTTACCTCCAGATTACTGTGGATTATTCTTGTGATGATAGTATGTTGTACTAGAATTCTCTTGTCTTTCTCCATGCGTAGGTTGAGAGCACCGTTGGATGCTTTCTTTCAAGCGAGCAGGACCCAGCCTCATTCATCAACCACCTCTTATGATTCCGAGACTAGGAATCCTGTCTCTGATGACTTGCAGGTATCAGGTAGTTCTGATTCTGACAGTGACAGCTCCACAGAGTTTGAGGAGGGAGTTGCCCAGGCAGAGGAGCCTGAAGCTGTTGTTTTAGAAGGTGAGTATTCTTTATCCAGATTTCATTCACAAGGTCAACATCCGAAAAGCTTAGGCTCCAAAAGGCTAGAAACTAGACTTGTGTTTTGATACTTTTCCTCTTCACTCTGGAGGTCATAGATTACTGCTTTATAGTACAGAGCTTACACTCAGTCAGTTCAGTCGCTCAGTCGTGTCCGACTCCTTGCGACCCCATGGACTGCAGCATGCCAGGCCTCCCTGTCCGTCACCAACTCCCACAGTTTACTCAGACGCATGTCTGTTGAGTTGGTGATGCCATGAGCTTACACTGGTCGTAACTATACTGAAAGGATTTTATCTGGCTTGCAATTTTATGTGATTTGTGACCCACTGAATTGGTGACTTTTTTCCAAGTCTGTGATAGGAGATATACAGGATGAGCCTAGGGCATTTTATTGTGGTAGAAAGCAAAGCTGTATGTCTTAACAGTTATGTCAGTAGGCATAGGCGCAACCTTGAAAGAGAACCTAGTGGCTTAGGGAACTTTGAGCATTTTGGGGCAGTTTGAGCATTAAAAAAAGTAATGAATGTATTCATAGGGTCTTAGATTGAAATAGCATCAGTGAATTCTTTTTTTTTTTTTTTTTGGCTCCTTGATACATGTGGGATCTTAGTTCCCCAACCAGAGACTGAATCTGCTCTCCCTGCCATTTCTAATTGGTAGTGTTGCTGTAAAAGGGAAAGCTGTGGTGAGTTAGGCTCTCCTGCTAGCCTCATACCTGACTTATATCGTCTTTTATATGTTACCTGTCCCATCATTTCTGGAAACAACTTGACAGAGGAACTAGAAGACACCTCAACAGACCAAGAAGTTACATGTGCTGGTGGAGAAGACACTCTCCCCAAACAGGTAATATGAACATCCTTTTAAATTTGCATTTACATTTAAAAAGGAGACTGCAGGCTAAAATGGAAAACTCACCGACTTTGTCGGCAGGGGGCCCAGGTGTTACTCATCATTTGTGTGACTCCTTACCCTTTGGTTTAAAAACAGAGGGTGGGGGAAGGTTTGAAAACTTGTCCTGCCCACCTAACAAGGTTATGTATCAATTAAAATAGCAGACATGAATGCAATTTATGAACTGTCTGGCAGAATGCTTGCTATGAGATAAACCGTTTTTATTTTTAAAAGTAGTATCACTGTCCTTAATATGAGACATATTTATATAAACTGTGGACCCTGCCAGTTCTGAAACATCATTGATTCACTTTTTGCATATTTCTGTTTTTATTTATTCTCTTTAGAAAAATTATGCTCATGTAAATTTACTTATATGTATAATTTTTTTCTTTATTGAAATATAGTTGACATACAATGTTAGTTTCAGGTGTACTGCAAAGTGACTTGACATTTGCATACATTATAAAGTGATCACCACAATAAATTTAGTAACCATTTGTCCCCATACAAAATTATTACAGTATTATTGACCACATTCCTCAAGCTATATGTTACATCCCCATGGTTTATTATTTTATAACTGGAAGTTCAGTCACTCAGTTGTGTCCAACTCTTTGAGACCCAATGGATGGCGGCACACCAGGCTTCCCTGTCCATCACCAACTCCCCACTGCTTGCTCAGACTTATGTCCATCAAGTTGTTGATGCCATCCAACCATCTCATCCTCTGTTGTGCCCTTCTCCTGCCTTCAGTCTTGCCCAGCATCACGGGCTTTTCCAATGATCAGTTCTTTGCATCAGGTGGCCAAAGTATTGGAGTTTCAGCTTCAACATCAATCCTTCCAATGAATATTCAGGACTGATTTCCTTTAGGATGGACTGGTTGAATCCCCTTGCAGTCCAAGGGACTCTCAAGAGTCTTCTCCAACACCATAGTTCAAAAGCATCAATTCTTCAGTGTGCTCAGCTTTATGGTCCAACTGTCACATTCATCCTTGACTTCTGGAAAAACTATAGCTTTGACTAGATGAACCTTTGTCAGCAAAATAATTATCTCTACTTTTAAATATGCTCTCTAAGTTGGTCATAGCTTTTCTTCCACGGAGCAAGCGTCTTTTAATTTCATGGCTGCTGTCACTATCTGCCGTGATTTTGGAGCCCAAGCTAATAAAGTCTGTCAGTTTCCATTGTTCCCCCATCTGTTGGCCATGAAGTGATAGGACCAGGTGCTATGATGTTAGTTTTCTGAATGTTGAGCTTTAAGCCTACTTTTTTACTCTCCTCTTTCACTTTGATCAAGAGGCTCTTTAGTTCTTCACTTTCTTCCATAAGGGCGGTCATCTGCATATCTGAAGTTATTGATAATTCTCCCTGCAATCTTTATCCAGCTTGTGATTCATCTAGCCTGGCATTTCTCATGATGTACTCTGCATATAAGTTAAATAAGCAAGGTGACAATGTACAGCCTTGATGTACTCCTTTTCCTATTTGGAACCAGTCTGTTGTTCCATGTCCAGTTTTAACTGTTGCTTCCTGACCTGCATACAGGTTTCTCAGGAGGTAGATCAGGTGGTCTGGTATTCCCATCTCTTGAAGAATTTTCCACAGTTTATTGTGATCCACCCAGTCAAAGGCTTTGGCATACTCAATAAAGCTGAAGTAGATGTCTTTTTGGAACTCTCTTGCTTTTTCGATGATCTAGCAGATGTTGGCACTTTGATCTCTGGTTCCTCTGCCTTTTCTAAATCCAGCTTGAACATCTGGAAGTTCTCGGTTCACGTACTGTTGAAGCCTGGCTTGGAGAATTTTGAGCATTACTTTGCTAGCGTGTGAGATGAGTGCAAGTTACTACCTCTTAATCCCCTTCAACCTGTTTTGTCATACCCCCCCACTCCCTTCCCTTTGGCACTCACCCATTTGTTCTCTGTGTCTGTTAGTCTGCAGGTTTTTTGTTGTTTTATGTTTTAGATTCCATTTAAGTGAGATCATATGGTATTTGTCCGTAATCCATACTGTTTCCTTAGTGGCTGCACCAGCTTATGTTCCTACCAACAGTTCACAAGTGTTTCCTCTTCTCTGTATCCTTGCCAATGCTTGCTATCTGTTGTTGTTTTGACGATAGCCATTCTGACAGGTATAAGGTAGTATCTTTTTGTGGTTTTAATTTGCATGTCCTTGATAATCACATTCACGTATTACCTAAATCAAATCCTTTATACAGTGGAAGTGAGAAATAGATTTAAGGGACTAGATCCTATAGACAGAGTGCCTGATGAACTATGGATGGAGGTTCGTGACATTGTACAGGAGACGGGAATCAAGACCATCCCCAAGAAAAATAAATGCAAAAAAGCAAAATGTCTGTCTGAGGAGGCCTTACAAATAGCTGTGAAAAGAAGGGAAGCAAAAAGGAAAGATATACCCATTTGAATGCAGAGTTCCGAAGAATAGCAAGGGGAGATAAGAAAGCCTTCCTCAGTGCTCAATGCAAAGAAATAGAGGAAAACAATAGAATGGGAAAGACTAGAGATCTCTTCAAGAAAGTTAGAGATACCATGGGAACATTTCATGCAAAAATGGGGCTCAGTAAACTACAGAAATGGTATGAACCTAACAGAAGCAGAAGATATTAAGAAGACGTGGCAAGAATACACAGAAGAACTGAACAAAAAATCTTCATGACCAAGATAAACATGATGGTGTGATCACTGACCTAGAGCCAGACATCCTGGAATGTGAAGTCAACTAGGGCTTAGGAAGCATCACTACGAACAAAGCTAGTGGAGGTGATGGCATTCCAGTTGAGCTATTTCAAATCCTCAAAGATGATGCTGTGAAAGTGCTGCACTCAATATGCCAGCAAATTTGGAAAACTCAGCAGTGGCCACAGGACTGGAAATGGTCAGTGTTCATTCCAATCCCAAAGAAAGGCAATGCCAAAGAATGCTCAAACCACCACACAATTGCACTCATCTCACACGCTAGTAAAGTCATGCTCAAAATTCTCCAAGCCAGGCTTCAGCAATATGTGAACCGTGAACTTCCAGATGTTCAAGCTGGTTTTAGAAAAGGCAGAGGAACCAGAGATCAAATTGCCAACATCCGCTGGATCATCGCAAAAGCAAGAGAGTTCCAGAAAGACATCTATTTCTGCTTTATTGACTATGCCAAAGCCTTTGACTATGTGGATCATAAGAAACTGTGGAAAATTCTTCAAGAGATGGGAATACCAGACCACCTGACCTGCCTCTTGAGAAACCTATATGCAGGTCAGGAAGCAACAGCTAGAACTGGACATGGAACAACAGACTGGTTCCAAATAGGAAAAAGAGTACATCAAGGCTGTATATTGTCACCCTGCTTATTTAACTTATATGCAGAGTACATCATGAGAAACGCTGGGCTGGAGGAAGCACAAGCTAGAATCAAGATTGCCGGGAGGAATATCAATAACCTCAGATACGCAGATGACACCACCTGTATGGCAGAAAGTGAAGAAGAACTAAAGAGCCTCTTGATGAAAGTGAAAGAGAAGAATGAAAAAGTTGGCCTAAAGCTCAACATTCAGAAAACGAAGATCATGGCATCTGGTCCCATCACTTCATGGCAAATAGATGGGGAAACAGTGGCTGGCTTTATTTTTCTGGGCTCCAAAATCACTGCAGATGGTGATTGCAGCCGTGAAATTAAAAGACGCTTACTCCTTAGAAGGAAAGTTATGATCAACCTAGACAGCATACTGAAAAGCAGAGGCATTACTTTGCCAACAAAGGTCCATCTAGTCAAGGCTATGGTTTTTCCAGTGGTCATGTATGGATGTGAGAGTTGGACTATAAAGAAAACTGAGTGCCGAAGAATTGATGCTTTTGAACTGTGGTGTTGGAGAAGACTCTTGAGAGTCCCTGGGACTGCAAGGAGATCAACCAGTCCATCCTAAAGGAGCTCAGTCCTGGGTGTTCATTGGAAGGACTGATGTTGAAGCTGAAGCTCCAATACTTTGGCCACCTGATGCGAAGAGCTGACTCGTTTGAAAAGACCCTGATGCTGGGAAAGATTGAGGGCAGGAAGAGAAGGGGACAACAGAGGATGAGATGGTTGGATGGTATCACTGACTCATGAGTTTGGGTGAACTCCGGAAGTTGGTGATGGACAGGGAGGCCTGGTGTGCTGCAATTCATGGGTCACAAGGAGTCGGACACGACTGAGCAACTGAACTGAACTGATAATTACTAATGTTGAGCATCTTTTCTTTTTATGTGTCTCTTGGCCATCTCTTTGGCAAAATGTCTGTTCCCGCCTTCTGACCATTTTTAATCAGGTTTTCTTTGCTATTGAGTTGTGTGAGCTCTTCATTTATTCTGGATATTAACCCTTTATCCGATATATCTTTTAATATCTTCTCCTATTCAGTAGGCTGCCTATTCATTTTGTTGTTAGTTTCTTTTACTGTGCAAAAGCTTCAAGTTTGATACTCTCGTTTGTTTGTTTTTGCTTCCTTCCCTTGCTTGAGGAGACATATTCAAAAAAATATTGCTAGGACTGCTGTTAAAGAGCTTTATTGCCTATGTTTTCTTCCATGAATTTTATGGTTTCAGATCTTATATTTAAATCTGTAGTCCATTTTAAGGTTACTTTTGTATATGATGTGAGAAAGTAGTCCAGTGTTTGGCTGAGTCCCTTTGCTGTACACCTGAAACTATCACAATATTGTTATAGTCCATTATAAAATAGAAAGTTAGAGAAAGTGGTCCAATTTGATTTCTTTTGCATGTAGTTGTCCAGATTTCCCAACAGCATTTATTGAAGAGACTATCTTTCTCCGTTGTCTACTCTTGCCTCTGTTTTCGTAAATTAATGGCCCAAGTAAGTGTGGGTTTGTTTTTGCACCCTTTGTTCTGTTCTGTTGATCTGTATGTCTGCTTATATGATGGTACCTTACTGTTGTGATTACTGTAGCTTTGTAGTACAGATTGAAATCAGAGAGTGTGATATTTCCACCTTTGGTTTCTTTCTTGAGATTGCTTTGGCTATTTCTAGTCTTTTGTTTTCATATAAATTTAAAATCATTTAGTCTAGTTCTATGAAAAATGCTGTTCATATTTTGGCAGGGATTGCATTGCATCTGTAGATTGCCTTGGTAGGAGGATGATTATTTTAACAATGTTAATTCTTCCAATGAGCATAATATGTTTTTCCAATTGTTTATGTCATCTTCAGTTTCTTTCATCAATGTCATAGTTTTCAGAGTCCAGGTCTTTTACCTCTTTGGTTAGATTTAATTCTAGTTTATTTTATTCTTTTTAATACAGGTCATAAATGAGGTTATATTTCTTAATTTCTCCTTCTGATAGTTCATTGTTAGTGTGTAGAAATGCAACAGATTTCTATAGATGAATTTTGTATCCTTCGACTTTACTGAATTCATTTAAATGCTCTATTTTAAAATTTACACAAGAGAGATTATATACTATCCTGTTCCAGGACTGATTTCTTTTCCCCCTGACTTGTTGTATCTTGGAGAGCTTTTTTTTTTAATTGTAGGACTAAGTGATTAAATGTGTGATTAATTGCTCAACTAATCTTGATTCTAGTCATGTCTTTTTTTTTTTAAATTTTGGCTGTGCTGGGTCTTCGTTGCAGCACGCAGGGGCTTCTTTAGTTGCAGCACACAAGCTTCTCTTCTCTGTGCTCTGGAGTGCACAGGCTTAGTCGTTGCAGTGCCTAGGCTTAGTTGCTCTGTGGCATGTGGAATCCTAGTTCCTTGACCAGGGATTAAACCCATGTCCCCTGCATTGGAATGCAGATTCCCAGTTACTAGACCACCAGGGAAGTTTCTCTTGGAGAGCTTTTTATTGTCAGTACATAAAATTGAAGGAAATGGGTACCCACTTCAGTATTCTTGCCTGGGAAGTCCCATGCACAGAGAAGCCTGGTGGGCTACAGTCCATGGGGGTCACAAAGAGTCGGACATAACTTAGTGACTATCCAACATAAAATTGAATCTCATTCTTACTGGTAGTAATAGCTGCATAGTGTTTTTACATAGGAATACATTTTTAGTTAATTCTTCCCTTGCATGTGCACTATTGTTGCTTCCTACTAAGATCATGCTGCACTGAGCATCTTTGCATTATTGTCTTGGCAAATATTTGTGGTTATATTCATGGGATATATTTCTTCCAGAGAGGTTGCTTTATCAAAGGAAGAATGTTTGTATTTTTAGTTTTGATAGATAATGCCAAGTTGCCCTCTGGAAAATTTATGCCAGTTTCTGCTTGGAACAGCAGTATGTAAGCATGCCCATTTCTCCCTCACCCTCAGTGCTTCATGTTACCAGACTTTATCTAATAGATGAAAAGAAGTAAAAACATAGTTTAATTTTTGTTTCTTTAATTATAGCTGAACACTTACCAGCCATTCGTATTTTTGTGTGAACTGTTTATATTCCTTTCTCTTTTCCCTTGTATTTTTATCTTTATTCACATGGACCAGATATTTTTTTTTTTCCCAGATATTTTATAGTTACTTGAATTATGAACCTAATTTCAAATGTATCAAAGACTTAATATTCCCTGTGTTATTTAACTGGGTTATTAACTTCCGGGTTTGTTTTGTTTTAGTATCTTTGTAAATTAGCTCCTTTTTGTCATTTGAATGAAAAAAAATCAAGAATTTCATGAGTTCAAAGGATAATAATAATATCACGGTTTATATTATCTTTGACCAGATTGCACTCTGGAAAGAATGTGAAGTGATTCATGGGTATTGGGTTTTTCTTTGGCATTTTTCAGTTGAGTTTGTTCATTTTTGTGTGACTTTTGTTAATTTGTTAGTTTCATATCTTCAAGACAGATTTTGCATTTTCTCTAATTTGAATGTATTATGGTTTCCATCCAGCAGTCTCCCCAGAAGTCTAACCCTTCTCTAACTTCTGCTTCTGTGGATGAGGATGAAGGAGACACTTGCACAATATGTTTGGAGCAGTGGACCAATGCTGGGGATCACCGGCTCTCTGCATTGCGCTGTGGGCACCTCTTTGGGTACAAATGCATTTCGAAGTGGCTCAGAGGACAGACCCGAAAATGTCCCCAGGTAGAGACCGTAGTTAAGAACTGTGTATGTGCACAGTCAACATGTTAACTCAGGCGAATTCCTAGAACCACACTAATTGTGTCCTATTTGGCTCCTTAGTGCAACAAGAAAGCCAAGCAAAGTGATATCGTTGTCCTTTATGCCCGGACCTTGAGACCTTTGGACACTAGTGAGCAGGAGCTCATGAAGAGGTAGGTGGAAAGAGTCTGTCTAGCTGGAACATTCCCTTTTGGTTCTTTGTAGGCTCATCTGAAAAAGAGGGTATGATTCACTCTTAGTGTGATTCTGAGGCTTTCCTTGGACTGTGACTGGGGATCTCTGGGGATTGTTGGCAATTTAACATTGCGACTTATGATACATGTCTGATCACCTGATGCACGGTTTGCTCTCCAAATTGGATTAAAAGTGATGATCTGGAGTAACAAATTATTGTGACTTCACCTAGCTCAATGAATGTGAGCCCCAGGACTTTTGCTTGAACTCTTCAGGGAAAAAAGCTAGTATAGAATATCAGAAAATGAAGTCAGTGCATAGGAAAACAACTGAGAAGTTGAGGATAAAAATCTCCTTTCTTGAAAGAGAGGGAGTTGAAAGAAGAGCAACAGGTGGTAGACTGCTGCGCTCATCCGTGTGCTCAGCACCTCTCATAAGCCTCCATTTTCAGGGCCTGAGGGTTGTGTGCTGATTGGAGCAGGTAGCTCTGCAGGAGCACTTTGGCATTCCTGTGAACTTGGAGTCAGCGCTAAGACTTAAGTCTTTGGTAATATGACTTGGGGAGGCCAAGACATGGTCTGGTAAGCCCTCCTGAAATCAAAAGTCATAGAGAAACCTTTAGCCATACAGTAATACCTCACACCTAAGCTGGGCAGCAGACCCATACAGAAAGTTAGCCTGGATTTTTTGGTAGCCTGTCCAGCTTCTTCCCTAAGGGATTACCTTTACTGTCTGCCTCTGCCACTAAATGCGGTGAATACTGAATCAGGGAATGAGTGGCCAATTCATTGTGGCCAATTCATGGCCATCTAGAACACACTCCAAGTCTCAACCTCCTTGTCATTAGAATAGGCTTAGATACTTTTTTAAAAACTGAGAATTTTTGCTTCTTGTGTCCCTAAGCCCTCCTGCCACAGTATTCTACAAGGAAGTCTCATAACTGAAGCAATACAATGCAAGAAATTATTGGGATTTGGGAAGCCCATGGACAATTGCTAAAAGCAGTACTTATAAAATATGCTTTAAGAACAATAAATATTGGGAATTCCCGGGTAACAGCATTCCCAGGTCTAGTGGTTCAGAATCATCCTTGCGATGCAGGGGAGGCAGGGGAGGAGATTCCACATGCCATGCAGCAGCAGCCAAAAACCACTCCCCCTGCATTGAGAGTACAGGGATGTGGGTTTGCTCATGCATTACTG
This sequence comes from Bubalus bubalis, assembly GCF_019923935.1. NCBI lineage: Eukaryota > Metazoa > Chordata > Mammalia > Artiodactyla > Bovidae > Bubalus > Bubalus bubalis. Next base: position 1,815,009 of record NC_059174.1, on the reverse strand, counting down.
GTAAAAATGTACATAGATATAAACATTTAGAGAGGCCCTTGGCAATATAATTCAGAAGTCTAAAAGGCATTCTAAAAAAATGATTAAGGATATGTACAAAAATGTGTTTAATCAGGCTTTTCATTTAGTTAATAATCCAAACCAAGAAGGTTAATTGGTTGAGTAAACTCTGGCATATCCATGTGATGAAACACTATACATTGATTAAAACTGATGTTGAAATACATTAGTATGTTGTCATGTAAAAGCATGTTGTTAGTGTGGTTATATTTTTGCGAACTGGAAAAAAACATAAGTCACTGTAAAGTGGAATTACAGATGTATAAATTTTACTCCTTGTTTGCCTTTTTTTTATTCACTCCAACGACTATTTATTTGTAGTATGTTAAAATGACAGGTACGTGGTGAGGGAAATTTCCTTGAAAAGGCAAAACCAGTAGGGGTGGCTATTAATGCATGATTGTATTTAAAACTTTGCTGATTACTACAATCGGTGTACTCCTTAGCCTCTTGAGAAGAGTTTCAAAATGGTGATACATACCGAGACTAATAGGATGAATACCCACAGGCTCAACTTTATCAAATCTTAACATTTTCCGTATTTGTTTTGGGTCTTTAAAAAAAGAAATACATCCTTATAGATATCGAGGAGGCTTCCTTGTGCACCAAGTTTTTCTTAATTCCATCTCTTTTCTCAGATGATCTATGACCATAAATCACATACAGTGTGATTTAGAAAGTTTTCACATTTTATGCAGATGTTATTGGATTATAGTTTTTCTTCTGTAGCTTGATTTTGCTTAATACTCTGAGGCACATATCCTGGTTGATATGTAGCTCTCGTTGATTCATTTTAATTTCTATAAAGTGTTCTAGTTCTGTAGAGTTTTCCTATATGTATTTTGTATTGGTAGACAGGTAGTTTCCAGTTTTCATTAGTATAAGCCATGTTGCAGAGAAATGGATGAGAGTTTCATTATGTCTAAAAATGGATTTGCTTTATCATAGGGAACATGTAATTTCAACTTTACTAGATATTGTCAAATTGGTCTTTGTAGAGGCTTTTCCAGTTTATACCAGCAGCAGTAATGTAAGGGATTTTGCATTTTTTTCATACCTTCATCTATTCTATATTATCAGACTTAATTTTGCCAGTTTCATGGAGTGAAGTAGCGTTTACTTTAGTTTGCTTTTCTTATGATGTTTTTCTCAATCACTTATGAGGTTGAACATACTGTTCTGTAAATTGTGTTCAAATATTTTACTCATTTATATTGAGCCAAGTATATTATTTATTTGTTTCTTACTGATTTATAGTTCTTTGTTTTCCTTATGCTAACTCTTTGTTGGTTGTGCACATTGCATATGTCATCTTCTAGTTTTTGATTTGTCTCTTTGACTTGTTTATGGTATCCTTTGTTGAAAAAGTTTTTACTTTCAGCGAAGTATGTCCTATCTATAAATTTAAATTGCTACTTCTGTTCTAACTTATGTTTCTATATAATAAATGGACTACCCTTTTGTTCTAGGATCTGTTTGTTAGTTCTAGTGCTTCGGTTTAGTCTTTCTAGCCATCAACATTATATAATATCCTTTCACTTATTCACTGTTTTCCTTGTGTCTTTTATAACTGTATTTTGCTTCTTAAAGGCCTTAACTTTATTCCTAGGTTGCTGTTAGAATGCTATTTCAAATGAACTTTTTTTGTTACATTTACAAATCATCTGTCTGGTATATGGGAATGCTGTTGATCTAATTTTCTTGATCTTAACTCTAGTAACCTTACTAAACTCTTAATAGCTTGTGGGTTCTCTTGAATTTTCCATGAAGATAAATAAGAGCCACTTTATCTCTTCCTTTCCAATTTTCATCTTTTTTCTCTCCTATCTTATTGGAGTGGAAATCTCTATTTGCATTTCATATTTTAAAATGTGAATTTATGATTTTCATACCTATGAATGTGTCCTTTCATTGTACATTATTCCTCTTTATGCTTGTCCATCCTATCCTTTTTAATTGTAATCGGTCTTCTTTTTTTTTTTTTTAGCATTTACCTGGTATATACTTTTTTTTAAACTTCCAACCTCTTTTTATAGTGTTATTTATTTGAATATCTCATGAACATCCAGTAGCTGATTTTCTTTTTATCTGGTAGATCATCTTGGTCTTTTAACAGGTCATTTTACACTTTTCTGATTTGACTCTAACTCAGGCAGTGAGCTTGGCTGTAATTCCTCATTTTGCATTTTATGTCCCCATTCCTTAGTAAGAGCCAAATTCCTGGTCATTGCCTACCTCAACAGTGAGACCCACTCCAGCAGGCTAATGAGCTCAGCCCTGTGTGCTATTCTTTTGTAATGTTTCTTGGTTTGAGAGATTTTTCTCGTTATATTTTATTCCCTAAATGACATATTTATAGTCAAAGTGTGTATATCATAGCATAAATTTACTGTGCATCTTGATGAGAAGTCTTTCGTAGCCTTTCTAATATCCGCCTGTTGCTGGCTTTCCCCCTCTAGTTCCTTACAAAAGGAACAGAAGCTAAGGAAGAAGGCTGAATTAGACTCGGCACAGTGTCGGCTGCAGCTTCAAGCCCTCACTGATAAATGCTCTAGGCTTCAAAGTCGTGTTCAGGTAAGTTTGCCTTTTCTAATCCAAAGAACTGTTGGAATAGGAATTAAGAAGGCATCTAAATATTTAGTTTCACTCAGATACAAATAGGATTTACCAAGTTTTTCAGGAAGGAAACATGATCAACTGTTTATTTTTTGTTAGAACTTATATATGTGCTTTATGATGAATTCTACTGCATCCTGAATTAAAAAAAAAAAAAATGGAACAGCCACCTGATAATTCACAACTTGTTTAGGTCGTTTCATTTCCTTGAATCTACCAAAAGTGAGAATTTTAGACAAAGTGACTGTCTAAATCATTAAAGACTTCCGGCCCTTTATGATTATGTGCTTTCCCTATTTCAACTGCTTGTTGAAATATGTGAAAACTGCAGCAGTTCTTTAGAATTCATGTTAATATTTTCATGTAAAGGAGAAATATCCTTGTATTAGATCAAGGAATTGTATTTGAGGGTAATACCAGACGAAAAAGCTTTATGTCTTCAAAATCGTTTTCGTTTTAGGACTTGCAGAAACTTATCGGTCAGGATAAGATCTCACAACAGCCTGGGGGTTCCCAAGCACATTTCCTAAGTGGCCTGCCCACCAGCCAGAGTCAACAGAAGTACCATTTCCAGAAGGCATTCACAGTGTCTCAAACAGGAAACTGTCGAGTCATGACATACTGTGATGCTTTGAGCTGCCTGGTGGTATCACAACCTTCTCCTCAGTCCGCCTTCCTTCCAGGTGAATAGTCCAGAACCTCAGTTTTTATGTTCATTGTTGGACTCTATTTATTTCCTCCCTTTTTGGATAATCCAGGACTCACTAGTAGGTGAACACTGTCCACAGCCCACCAGATCACTTTTTTCCTAGTTACTTTCCTTGATACAGATACGTTAGGGTACTACAGAGATGTCTGTACTGTCTGTTTGACTTCTGTAAACTTGTTCACCAGAAGGGCAGAGATGCTGAACCATGGTAAAGTGAGAGAAGACGTACTTAGAAGTGTGAGTTGTCCAAGGATAAGGACTATAATTGCTTGTATGTCCTGCTAAAATGCAGATTCATTTAGCCTAGATATGTTTGAAAAAAACACTACCCCAAGGTCTAATTCAAGTTAAAACAAGATTGAATGCTTATTTTCAGTAGTGTGCACATTGACAAATTCCAAGTAAAAGAATTTGGGAACATTATTATTTTATTAATATTGTACTGATTTTCTCTTTTTTGTGCACTTTTCAAGTTTCATTTTAGGTTGTTTTAATGTTGAAAACCAAACCGCACAGGCCCAATGTTGTAGATATTTTTTCCTGCTCTCTTCAGCATATGATTTCTGCCAACTGTAAGGTCCCTTTGCTTCTGCCTGATTTAGTGTCTCCCCACTTAGAAATTCCTTTCAAATGCTTCAAAACTGTGTCCCCCATACTTAGGTATGTACAGGATTTGTAGTGGAATCCCTTGAATATCATATATTTTTCTATTCACTGATACTAACTCTGAGTTGAGAGGCTATCAGGAGGCTCCAGTTGAGGGGAAAGTAAAAGGATTGTTTATAATGTTGCTATATTCCATTCACAGTTTTAATAAAAAGATCTATTTTCAAGTGAAACCTTCCCCATTAATTGGAAAAATATTTATTCCAGTTGTTCATCAAATTGGGTGTAATCTGTTCCTTTATTTCTTAGTGTGTCTGTTCTGTCCTGCACAGCCAGCTCTTCCTGATAGGCTGATAATGCTAATTTCTTGTTTCCTTTAATGATTAACTAGGCAAAATCTCAAGTTCCCTTGTTGATTTAAAACCTATAGTTTCCATGTTTGTTTCTCTGGCTCTGCTAATTCTGTTTTAGCAGAAATCACAATAAACTTTCTCTCACTTAATTCCCTAGTGAAGGAGAAGTGTGATTCAAGGCTATCTGTTTTTTCAGGTGTCTCAACTCACTCATGTATTTGGCTGCATTGGGTCTTAGTTGCATCGTGCGGGGTCTTTCCTTGCGGTTCTTGAGCTCTCTAGTTGGGACTGGTGGGCTTTGGAGTGCACAGGCTTCAGTAGTTGACGTGCACAGGCTTAGTTGCTCTGTGGCATGTAGGATCTTAGTTTACAGACCAGGGATTGAACCCACATCTCCTACACTGCAAGACAAATTCTTAGCCACTGGACCACCAAGGAAGTCCCTCAAGGATATCTTGATTTGACAAATTTTGTAAGTGTATAACTCAGATAAAATATATACTTGATAAAATAAATGTGTTATTATTCCCTGGTAAGAGAACAGAGTAACAAATAAATTTAAAAGGACAAGTTTTTGGCTTTCTTTTCCCCTCTTGGAATGATATACATTATGATACTTGATTTTACCTATTTTCATTCTGTTTCAGAAAAATGTAGCATTTTGACCACATGACACAGAAATTACTTATCTCCATTCTTTGTTGTTCACTCTCATCTACATTTTTGAGTATATGTGGTTCAGAAAGACTAGTCTCTCGCTTTCCTTTAAAAACTTTATTATTACAGTATAATTGATATACAGTAAACTGCACCTCCTTAATGTGATATACCATTTGGTGAGTATTGATGTATGTATCAATCAGTATTTGTGTATACTTCTAAAACCATCATAACAATCAAGGTAATGAACATACCAGTTGTCCTGAAAGTTTGCTCAGGCTCTTTGTAATCCATCATCCACCTGTTCCTCCCTCCTCTCCCCATCCCAAGGCAACTACTTTCTATCTTGGTATATTAGTTTATAATTTCTAGAATTTACATAACTGGAGCCATACAGTGTTACTCTTTTTGTCTGGCTTCTTTCAAGGTAACTTTATAAAGATTATTCATATTATTGTGTCTGTCAGTAGTTCATTTCTTTTTATTGCTGGGTAGTATTCCACTGTATGTGTATATGATGGTTTCTCATATACTTGATAGACATTTGGGATAGAATGTACTTTTTAAAATAAATTATAACCTGGGAGTTATTTTCTTTGTTCGACTAGTTTTTTCCCAGAAACTGACATGCCAAGAAAGGTGAACAAAGGTGTTGCTTGAAATGGCTGTTTCCTTTGCCCTGAATTGACTTTCAGTGATCTGTTTCACTCTCTTATAAATTTGGCAGGCTTTGGTGTTAAGATGTTGAGTACTGCCAACATGAAAAGCAGTCAGTATATTCCTATGCATGGCAAACAAATACGTGGACTGGCTTTCAGCAGTCGATCCAAAGGCTTACTTCTCTCTGCTTCCCTGGACAGCACAATTAAACTGACCAGGTGAGTACTTTGTGGGGAAGATGGGCCTTGGGATGCCTAGTGTTGAGTAGCTTGGAAATTAGTATCTGTGTTATGATGACCTTGCCTTTTGGGGTGGGGATGGGATGGGAGCTGTCCAAGGCATTGTTTTCTCAGATCCAGGTTCATTGAATTTTAAATATATTGCTTTAAGAAGTGAACACAGCTGATTGCAAAGCTAAATATGTGATGGTCCATTTCTTTAAAATTATATATGCTACAAAATATATCTTAAACCATGTAGATATATATCTTTCGACTTTTCAAGAATGATTCAGCTTAATTTTACCCCAAAACTCAGTGTATCAATTCTGTTATGTTTTATATATATATAAATGCTATGACTTATTTTAGTAGTATTGAAAAATAGAAGGGAAAAAAGAAAGGTTAAATACCAAACTGTCATTAATGACTACTTCTGGATAGTTGGATTATAACTTTTTATTTTTCTTACATGTGTTTTCTAATTTTTCAGTATTAAACATTGAATATCTGTGTAATAGGTAGCTGTGGAGAAGGATATAGGATCAGGGGAAGGAATATACTGTTTATCTGTCCCTTTAACTTATTCTTCCTAACAGCTTAGTAGGAAAATCTATATCCTCCAAAACAAATATTGTGGAATTAAGAGGAGTTATCTCCATAGACCTTAGGGGAAATTGGGAATCTATGTAGTTTTGATGTGTGGGTGTGTTCTTATCTTTACATCTTTGTTCTGTGTTTGATTTTTGTAATGCATAATTGTAAAAGTCTTTTGTAACTCTACAGCCTGGAAACAAATACTGTGGTCCAGACTTACAACGCTGGACGGCCTGTCTGGAGCTGCTGCTGGTGTCTTGATGAAAACAATTACATCTATGCTGGACTGGTCAACGGTTCGATTCTGTTATATGACCTTCGAAATACAAGCTCTCACGTCCAGGAGTTAGTACCTCAGAGAGCTAGGTAGGGAGCCACCTGAAAGTAACAGCTTTCTCTTAGACTATTATATTAATCCTCTCTTTTACGAGTGTTTCACAGTTGATCAGAATTTCTCACAGAGGGCAGTTCTCTGAGTCCTCTGATCTATTCTCACTTCAGAATCAGTAAAATCCTGGAGTTTGTGTTATGATAGCTCATATGGCAGAAAGTTCTCATACCAAGTATAACCAGATTCATAGAATTACACGTCACAGTGTGCCAGAATAAAACCACTACTTTGTTCAGAACCCAACTCCACCATTTATGAGCTGTGTGACCTTGGTTACGTTTCTTGGCCTGTTGTGAACTAACCAGTGGACCACTAGGGAATTCTCTGTGCTGTATTTTAATTGAAGGAGTCTGTCAAATACAGCTTGGAAGCTTTAGTTTATTGGATATATAAGTTGAATTTCCTTCCTGACTTTTTGTGTTTGTGTGTGTGTGTCTAACCCCATTTCCAAAAGCTTCACACCAGTCAGGCTTCCTTGTGTTTGTAATCTTGTACTGTTAAATTTCCTACTCCGCTTTTTCCCCACTGCTTTTAGAGATGTGGAATTTCCTCTGAAACTGGGTGTGGAATATTATATATATGCCCTTTTGTTCCTACAGAGTGGGTTGGTAGTTATTATTAGATAAGGACAGTGACTTACAAAATTTCTTCTATAGAGGTAGGAATGTCCTTGACTCCTCATCGTGGCGCCTGAAGTAGTTCAGATATTGGCAGGTAAGACTCGGTTTCCTTTCTTTCCCTTCAGATGCCCACTGGTATCCCTGTCGTATATGCCCAGAGCTGCCTCTGCTGCGTTTCCATATGGTGGCGTGTTGGCTGGAGCGTTGGAGAATGCCTCTTTTTGGGAGCTGAAAATGGGTTTTACTCATTGGCCTCATGTGCTGCCCGTGGAGCCTGGGGGCTGTGTAGACTTTCAGGTAGAGAGCAGCACCCGCCACTGTCTCGTGACTTACAGGCCTGGTGAGTGTTGTTGGGGTGTCCTCATGGGACCTGTGGTTGGTTTGGAAGTAGATTGGTAGAGGGGAGGAAAGGAGAGCTTGCCCTAGCTTTCAGGTGGTGCTGGTCAGCCCCTCATGGACTAACAGCTCTTGCCGCTGCAGGGAGCTTCTGTAGAGCCTGCCTCCCTGTCCCTCCCTTGTGTGAACTAGGACATACTTGGCCAGGTACTACTTGGAAGTGGAATTAGGATCCTCCACTTTAGGATCCTCTCTGACTTACGACAGTGATGGAATGAGGAGACCTGCTCTTGAGGCCACTGAGCTACCTTACATCAGTTTCATGTCTTCTGCTCGCCCCTCAGTTCACTTACAAGGAAGGCCCAGATGAAAGCAGTCATGTAGAGGGCCCAGACGCTAAGCTGTTAGCTGTTCTTCCTTATTTGGGGCCCCAAAGTTAAGTGGGGACTAGATGGACAACCATGGTGGCCCTAGCCAGCTGAACTTCTCACAGCTTCCAGAACCAGGACTGCAACCCTTGACTGACTATGCTTAAATTCACAGGTTTTTTTCTAGCTGAAAGGTAATGAATCTAATCTGGTGAGCTATATTGATGGTCAAGTAGATGTTTTGGTCAGAAATAGTCATTAAAGTGCCCATACTTCTGCTAGTTGTGGGTTGACCTAATCATTTTAAGTTTTGTTTGAGCTGAGAAGCTGCCTCAGCAGACTCTCCTTTCCCTTTTGGACCCATCTCCTAGGTCCTCTGTCTCCACGGATTTGCTATGACCTGTAGAAAGCTTGGAGATCCCGTTCTGTTCTCTAGCTTTTGTTTGTCTTTCAGCAGAACCACAGCGATATGTTTCCCCTTCTGTGATAATATGCTTTCACTTTATCTGTACAGTTCTGGGTATTAGTGGGGCCCTCACTGGAGGGAAGGAAAAGACCTTGTCGCCCGAACCCTTAAGGAAGATAAAAACCCAAACAGAAGTCCAGCTGGATACAGTGATTTTCCTAAAAAGGCTAGCTCGTTCTCAGAATTGTTTCCCTCATAGACAAAAACCTATTGTAGATAACTTCATCCTATAGCCCAATGTTGTGAATTTCATTTGTGCTGTATTATTGTGTTCTTACTGTGTTTACTCTGTAGCTATTAATGATGGCTTGATAAAACTGCCTTTTTACTCAACTGTGTTAGAACCAAGTTTAGGTACTTGCTTAATTTCTTTGGACCATCCCTACAGATCAATACTGATTTCTCTTTCTCTTAGATAAAAATCACAACAACTTACGAAGTGTGCTCATGGAGATGTCCTATAAACTGGATAATGCTGGAGAGCCCATCTGCTCCTGCCATCCTGTACAAACATTCTTTGGGGGACCCTCCTGCAAATTGCTAACCAAGAGTGCCATTTTCCAAAATCCAGAGAATAATGGCAGCATCCTGGTGTGTACTGGGGATGAAGCATCAAAATCTGCCCTGGTGAGTAGTCTGTTTTTTATACTGATGTGTTTAAAGCAAAAAACCAAAGTTCTCCATAATTGCACGTACCTCCATATGTGTATATGTGTGGTTGCTTTTTTTTAATACAAGTCACACTTTATTGGGTTGGCCAAAAAGTTTTTTTCTGTTGATGGCTCTAGTAGCACATAGTTGACTGTAACTTCACTTGAAACAATTTTGTTAGATTGGATTGTGACAGCTATCATATCAGTGTGTATTAAAAATAAGACTTGTCAAGGTGGGTGAATTTTGTGTAGCCATTTTAATATTGACAGTGGAAGGAAAAAAGGCAACTTTTTTTTTCAGCATATTATGCTTTATTATTTCAAGAAAGGTAAAAACTTTGGTGAAATGCAGAAACAGATTTGTGTATGGGAAAAGTGCTGTGACTGAACATGTCGAAAGTGTTTTCAAAGTTTTGTGCTAGAGATTTCTCGCTGGGCGATGCTCCACAGTCGGGTAGGTCAGTTGAAGTTGATAGCGATCACCTCGAGACATTAAATGAGAACAGTTAACATTATACCACACAGGAGATAGCCAGCATACTCAAAATATCCAAATCAAGTGTGAAAGATCATTTGCATCAGCCTGATTATGTTAATCACTTTGATGTCCGAGTTCCACGTAAGTTAAGTGAAAAACACTTTGTATTTCTGCATGTGATTCTCTACTGAAATGTAATGAAAATGTTCTTTTTTAATACAAATTGTGATGGGCAGTGAAAAGTGGATACTGTACAATAATGTGTACATTATTAATTAATTAATGTGTACAGAAGAGATCCTGGGGCAAGCGAACTGAACCACCACCAACCACAACAAAGGCCAATCTCCATCCAAAGAAGATGATATTGTATATGTGGTGGGATTGGAAATGAGCTCTATTATGAGCTTCTTCCAAAAAACCAAATGATTAATTCCAACAAGTACTGCTCACAATTAGACCAACTGAAATCAGCATTCAATGAAAAATGTCCGGAATTAATCAACGGAAAACACATAATCTTCCGTCAGAATAATGCAAGACCATGTGTTTCTTTGATGACCAGGCAAAAACTGTTACAGCTTGGCTGGGAAGTTCTTATTCATCCACTCTATTCACCAGACATTGCACCTTTGTATTTCCATTTATTTATTTTAGTCTTTACAAAATTCTCTTGATGGAAGAAGTTTCAATTCTGTGGAAGACTGTAAAAAGCACTTAGAATAGTACTTTGCTCAAAAAGATAAAAAGTTCTTGGAAGATAAAGTTATGAAGTTGCCTGAAAAATGGCAGAATGTAGTATAACAAAACGTTCGAGAAAGTTCTTGATGAAGATGGTCTTTTATTTTTACTTAAAAACATAAGGAACTTTTTGGCCAACCCAATACATACTGCTTTTCCATTTAACTTCCTGTTTTGGTTATCTTTCCATACCAATATCTATAGATTGACATCATTCTTTATAAGTGAGCTGTAGTGTTTTACGTGACCTATGTCAGATATCCTGCCTTTGTGCGACCTTGTGAAGGTTAGGGACAAGCTGTTTTACCCCCCAGGCAGTGCTGTCTCTGCAGTGCTTTTAAAGTTGTGCGATGATAAACATATAGTTATATGTTTTAGGGGGGAAAAAGGCACTACTGAAACCTCTATAAAATCGTTGATCAATTCAAGATGAAACTAACAGATGGAAGGTTGATGGGGAATTTTACAGTGGAGGGGTCAGCCTGTTACCACCTGAATACATGATCAACTATTGTGTCACTGTTAGTGGCTTAAGCAGAAATAATTGGCCTCTTGATGTAAGGGAAAATGAAGTACATGATGCCTAGATGTCCTTGAACCCATAGAACAGCACTGCCCACTTAAGGCCATGTGATCCCTTGAAATGTTAATGTGAATGAAAAACTTAATTGTTAAATTTTATGTAATTTAAATGTAAAGAGGTTTAATTGGCTAATGGCAGCCATATTGGATACTGTCACTCTTCAGTCTAATGCTTTTATTTACTGGAATTGCAGTGGATAAGAGAATAAGTTAAGTAATAGCACAGAAAGCAGCAAACAAATCTAGGTTGTGGACATTCTGTAGGACAACAGATCTGCTTCCACAAGTCAGTGGCAGAAGGAGAAAAGAGTGGGGAGGTTGGATCTGCTCAAACTAAGAGAGGCTTATTAAAATTTATGACTACCAAGGGTAATGTGGACCTTATTTGAATCCTGAATCAAACAAAACCAATATAAAAAGAGACTATCAGAAAATTTTTATTTTGCAGTATATGTTAGAGAATACTATGAAATTATTGTTCATTTTGTTAGGCATAGTGACATTGAGATGTAGGAAAATGTCTTTTGTTTGTTTGTTTTTAAGAGATGTATACTTAAGTGTATAAGGGTAAAATGACATGAGGTCAGCAAAGAAAAAAAAAACAATAAACCAGGTATGGTAAAAACTTAGTCATCTGGGTGATGGATTTACTCATAGTACTACTATTCTACTTTTTATTATGTGAATTTTTTGTCCATAATAAATTTTTTTTTTAAAGGAGAAGAAAGCAGCAGTTGGAATACAGTTTGCATGAGGGCAGAGACAGGGACTTATTGTCTTGTTGACCATTGTTTCCCCTAATAGAGTTCTTGGCATATAGACTGAAGGGGAGAATACTAGGCTTGGTTTTCAGATCCACTCACAGGTAGACCACAATTGTGAATTATAGTAGGTGAGGCTGTGCATGACCTATGTCAGATGTGCTGCTTTTGTGCGACCTTGTGAAGGTTAGAGACATTCTGTTTTACTCCCTGGGCAGTCCTGTCTATGCAGTGCTTTCAGAGTTGTGTGATGATAAAGACTGCAAGTCCCGAGTTGAATTGAAGGACTCCTGACCTTTTTTTCTTCTTTTTAAGCTGTGGGATGCTGGCAGTGGCTCATTGCTGCAGGATCTGCAGGCCGATCAGCCTGTCTTGGACATCTGCCCATTTGACGTGAATCATAACAGCTGCTTGGCTACCTTAACAGAAAAGACTGTCCACATCTATAGGTGGGAGTGACCATGGTCTTGAAACTTATCAGTCATGTTGCTGGTTAATGTTACATGTTGTTTGCTAGTACCTCACAGCCTTGAGCAAGATCTGTGCTTATTGTCTGTGGCCTAGAACTTGTGGGATCATGGTTCCATTAGGTTAATATGATCCTCGGATTCCAGGTCAACAAAACACTATAGATGATGTATCTTCAGTGTCCATCAAAAGAGTAAGTGACTGGTACTCCATCAACATTATCCATTTCTTCGGTTAAAAGCTTTCATGAATCTTTGTTGAGAATCAATATGTTTGATCAGACTTGCTGCTGAGCCTTGGAGAGTATCCTCCCTGCAGTCACTTAGGATATGGATGTACACCGAGCATCTCCAGATGTGACATCCCACCCGAGTTGTCCTGTCACTTGACTGCATGACTTGAGAGTGCTTATGTTCCTGATGGGACTAACCATTTTGATGCTCCTTGGATGCAGCGTGGATGCAGAAGTCTTCAATTGAGCACAAGAGGGCACTATACAATCTTCTGAAGAATTTGACCTATTTCTGACCTTGTAGGCTGATGGTCTTTTAGTAACTTGGTCTCATCCCCACAGAACTGTGTGGTAGAGCTCATCTGGTCTGCTCTGTGGCAGGAACAGCTTTGTTCAGGTGTGCAGTGCCAGGATAGTGGTAAACCCAGTGATGATGGCAGCTGATGAGCTGTAGATCCTTTCCTAATGCCAAGTGTATGGGGTTCATCACATTGTGCGAATCAAGGAAAGAGACCAGTTGTTTGAGCAGTGGGGAAGACTCACTTTTTTTCTAGGCAGCTAAGATCTCAGGATTGGTTTTATATAAGCCAGTGCTTTGAAAGCCACTCTTTGTCCTCTCACTAGGAAAAGATGAGCCATATGTCAAAGCTCTTACTAGTATGAAAGATCAGAAGCATGGTTAGAGAGGTCTAACCAAGAGAGGCTTACAAAAGAGAAGCTGCTTAGACTGCTGTTGAAAGCAGAAGAGGACTTGTCTCTTGCATTTTTAAAGAGTCTCTCTGAATAAAGTTAACCCCTTGGAGTAAGGAGCCATTCTTGAGTGTGTTTAGAATTCCCTGGTTAAAGCCTGCCCCCAGGTGAAACTGTTGTTTGATTCCAAATTCCTCTGATTTGCCTCCTTCCCTAACTTTTTTTAAGTGTTTTTAGTAAAATAACAGTGGTTGGAGGCCTGTGTGGATTGCAGGGAGATGCCCACCAGCTTTCATTCCAGCCCTGGATTGTCCCACTTTTGGAGCTGTATTTTTCTCCAATAGAGGGTTCAGTTTATATCTGTTTGCTTTGCGAAAGGCTACTCTACTAAACTACTCTCCACAACAGAACATGTCTCAAGGCATGCTCCCTGTTCTTGGGGAGCAGGATGGCTAACTGAATTTCTTAAATAATTGTTGTAGAAATGTTATCATTATTTTTATTTTAAAACAGTTCTGATCTGTCTCCTCAGCTGTTTCCAGCATTTCTCACCAGCAAGGGCTTATTGCAGTAGATTTCCCCAGAGTTCCATGTTCTAGTTGTGCTTTTTAAAGAATGGCCTCCTTCTGTTTAAGGACATCTTTCAAAAAGCCAGTTTCCAGAACCTGGGAAAGAGCTCCCTTTTCTAGAAGAGGTGTAACCTTTTGATATGTTGATGATTAAGAATAACTGCCCAGGCCTAGAGCTTCAGGGGCAGAAAAGGATTTGAATTAAAAAACAATCTGGTTTCAGCAGATGATAAGAGAGAGGATACAAGGGGTCAGGCCCTGGCTGCTTTAGTCTTTGGCTAGGGCAGAACCCGCGGCAGGGTTAGGATTTGACTAACGTTGAAGTACACTTAGCTGATGATGATTGAGATCAACCCCCACCCCCAAGCGTAGGAACCAAGGGACTTGTATTATTAGAGAAGTTGAAAGAATCTCATGCCTTACCAGTCCTTGCATTCCCCTAGTAAGTTTAGATGTTAGAGAAACAAAAGTTCTTGCAATTGTGACTGATTTCTCCAGTGGAAGAACTTCCCCTCCACCCCTGCTCCCCTCCGCCTGGGAGGAGAGATGACATCTGCAGATGCAGGCTCTGCCCCACCATCTTCCCTCACCCCAGTCTCTGAGATTGTTTTCCCATTTGAGCGTTTGGAGTTAAGCAGACTCAAAAATATTTTCTTGTTATATATATCCTTGTACCTGCTTTGAAAACCAGACAGTGGGATCTCTATTCATGTCCTATGTTTTAATGTTTGCGTTTTATGTTTTAATGTAAAATAGGAAAATAAACATTTACCATATGTTTCAGCTTCTGATGTCTTTTGTCTCTTTGAATGCTAGAGACAGGAACCTGTGTGCCTTTTGGAAAAGGGGTCTAATCCCAGACTGCCTTGTAGATTTCTTCATTTCGGTAGTACTGGGTCAGAATTACACAGGATGGTCCCTGGATCAAAAGTAAACATCATATTTAAATTAATGAAGTAAGTTGAGGCAGTAGTTGGCAATTCTCTTTTACTGTTGCCTCTTAAGTCCCCAGCACTGGTCACTTGTCTGTTTCTGCTCAGATTCAAGGGTCTAAATCCTGCAAACTACATTTGCTTGCTGGCCTCCTATTAGTCTCTGAGTCCAGAAGACTCTTCTGTGTGGGGAGGAGAGGACTTCCTCTTCTCTTTCTCCTAGTCTTTGGCAGTGCTCCTGGCAGTGCCAGCAGCACTGGGCATGTGTGGACTCCTGGGTTTCTGCTCAGCACAGCTCTGGCCACTTGCCTCAGTTTCTTTGTTCTTTTCAGTTCAGGAATTTCTTTTGCTGTAAATCATGGTGTTCTGGGATTAGATTGGAAAGGCTGAAAATGTTTTCCAGCTGAACAGCAAATGGAGTATACTAGATTGCAGGAGGACTAAATCCATAAGTTTAATATTGTCATGGAGCCATGTGCTCCAATAAAAAAGAGGTTAAAAGGTCTTGAGTAAACAAGTAAACCCCAAATTACTAAGAAACCTAACATCACTGTTTCTCTTCCATAGTATTCTTTCCTTGGTTTCCCATCTCAGTGGTTGACTGTAAGTGAAATTTCTAAAAATAAACATTTGTGTGTCCTTGTCCTTTAATCAGTTTGTTTGTTGGTAACAATCTCTTGTTTGTTTATCCCTTTGTAGTTTACACAGCCCCTTTCTAACACATTCATTTTTAAACGATGTTGTGGAGTAAATATTGTTGTTCCAATTTATAGGAGAAGAAACAGGTTAAAAATCAAGTTCAAGAGAAAATAACTTGTAGGTGGCATTTGACTGAATTTTACATATCCTATACTTATTTTACATATTCTATACTTAGCATTCACAATTATAGCAGACAGTCGTGTACTTGTGACATTTTACATTCTTCCAAATGCCCTCATCTGTCTTGGATTTCTGGGTGCCGGGGCTGGAATTACCACACAGTGTGATATCTGGCTATTTGACTGCTCTAATGGCCTCATCTAAGTGGAATCCTACAGTATTTGTCTTTTTATGACTGGCTTATTTCACTTAGCCTAATGTCTTCAGAGTTCATTCATGTTGTAGCATGTGTCAGATTTTCCTTTTTAAGACAATGGTACTCCATTGTATACATGTATACCACATTTTGCTTATCCGTTCATCTGTCAGTGGACAGTTAGGGTGCTTCCACATTTTAGCTATTGTGAATAATGTTACTATGAACATGGGTGTACAAATATCTCTGAGACCCTGCTTTCAGTTCTTTGGGTATATACTCAGAAGCGGAATTGTAGAATCATGGTAATTCAGTTCTTCTTGTTTCTAGCAGCTGTACCATTTTACATTCCTATCAAACAATGCATAAGAGTTTCAGTTTCTCCACATCCTTTCCAACTCTTTATTTTCTGTTTTTTGTTTTGGGGTTTTTGTTTGTTTGACAGTAGCCATCTGAATGCTGTGAGGTGGTATCTCACTGTAGTTTTGATTTGTATTTCCCTAGTGATTAGTGATGTCAAGCATCTTTCCATGTGCTTATTGGCTATTTGTATATCTTCTTTAGAGAAATCTTTATTCAAGTCCCTTGCTCACTTTTAAATTGGGTTGTTTGGTTTTTTGTTGATGCCTAATCCTCTTTGGTTTTCTGCTTCCTCCTAGACCTAGATAACATAGGTGATGCTGGGAGTATTCCAGGAAATGTGGTAAGATGGGGATGATTGAGGCCCAAGAATAATAAAGACCAAGTGGCATTGCTTTACTTTCAGAAGCCAGGAGACCACAATTACCATTATTACCAGCAAGACTGAAGAACTGACCAAAGGACCTTGACCAGCAGGGAACTGGGGAGAGAGAGCCAATAAAAGATAGCATCCCTGGGAGCAGAATAGACACAGCCAAAGAGGGTGCTTTTAAACATCTCTGAACAAAAAGTCCACAAGAAAGGAGGAGCAGCAGGCTAAAGGTGGTCATCCCCAAAGCTCATGTTCCTTTGCTCAGTTTTTAGACCTGAGCCAATTTTCAGATCCAGAACCCACTGATGAACAAGTAGCTATGAACCTAGGAACAGATACTACAACACCACACCAAGTGTATGGTTCCTTCAGTCTTTTCCCCAAAGAGACTCATGGCCATTTACCTGGGACTATACACTGACAAAAGAGAAATAACCATATATTTGAGGACTTTTTGGATATTTGATCGAGTTGTCTTTGATATCAGACCAAAAGCATCAACATAGGCCCCTGGCACGTGGGGACCTCGTACTATAAATAAAAGTCCTGGCCAGATTATGGCTCACAGTGGCCCTACCTAGGGTGAACCCATTCAGTGGTCATTCCCCAGCCCCCAAATACATAACTGGAAATGATGTAGAATAATCTAGATCTAGAAACAGTAAGTTATTGTGAAAATGATCTAGCAACGTGTTTCTGGCTTGTGGGATAAGAATTATGACAGGAAAGGCCAAATCTAAACCTTGGGAACTGCTCTCCAGCCACTGACTGGCACTTTCAGTGCCACAGTCTAGGTTCAATCCCTGGTCAAGGAACTAAGAGCCTGCAAGCCACAAGGCATAACCAAAAAAAGTGTTTTATTGAGGGATGGGGGTTGGAGGATGGTGATTAGTGCCACCATAAAAATCTAAATGCAAGAAGGACCCTGAAAGATGGTGGAGAGTGACAAATATTTCAGTGAGGAGAGCTTCAAGCTGTTCCCTGACCTTTCCACTTTGTGTGGAAGAAGTGGCTTAAGGTGAGAATATAAACATTGCCTGGGCAGGGTCCAACAGACTGTTCTGGGATAACGGCATGTGGTTGGGCTATATGGAGAAGGCACAATGTTTGAAAAATTTTTTTATTACAAAACAATGCCTACCAGAAAGTCTCCACCATGGAAGAGGCATTGAATAGCCAAGTAGTTCAATGACAACCAGTTGACAGCCAGCATTCAGCTGCTGCAGACCTAATACGCTGGGCCCATGAATGGAGTGGCCCTAATGGCAGTGACGGAGGCTACATATAGGCCTGACTTCTGTCTCGGAGAGTGGACTGCCACTTACCAAGGGTGCCTCTGGACGTCCAACCTGTCAGCAACAGACACTAACACTGAGTCTCTAATACACTCTATTCCTAGAGAAGATTAAGCAGCTGCTTTGTGGCAAGTCAGCTACAATGGGCCCCTTCCTCTTGAAAAGGCCAGCAGTTCTTCCTTATGGGAATAGATACCCATTGTGGGCGTGGATTTAACTTTCTTACTCTAAGAGCCTCTGCCGGCAGAATGCCAGATTGAGGCACAGATTGCCGCACAGTATAGCATCTGACCCACGGGACCTACTGTCCAGTGACGGCATTGCAGAAATGGATCCATGACCGTGGGATCTGTTGGTCTTGTCATGTAATACTATACCATCCAGAAACAGCCGGCTAACAGAATACTGATAATGAAGCACCGGCTAAGAAGCAACACTCGGAAAGAATAGGGTTGTCATATGCGGTGTTAAGTAAGAGACCTCTGTTGGTGCTATTTCCCCAGTAGGAAGAATACATGGGTCTAGGAACCACATGGGGAAACAGGAGTGGCTTCACTTACTGTCATTCCTAGTGACCTCATTGATTTTTGTACTTCCCATTCCAGCAACCTGGGCTCCATGTGGTTGAAGGTCCTGGATTCCTATAGGGGTGCACTTTGCCAGAGGACACAGCAAGGGTCCCACGGAACTACACATTAGGGCTGCTACCAGAGCACTTTGGGACTTTGTACCCAGGGACCAGCACGTGAGAAGAGGAATCGCTGTATTGGCAGTGGTAATAAACCCTGATCAACAGGAGAAAGTAGAGCTGCTTGTACATAATGGAAGTAAAGGGGAAGAGCCAGGTGGTCCACTGGGTTGCCTTCTGGTGCTACTCTGTTGCCTCTAACTGTTGGCAGACATGTGCAACAGTACCACACCAGGTCGAGAAGGTTATGACGCCCACCACCACTACCACCCCAGGAGTGAAGGCTTGGGGCGTATGTCCAGGTAAGCCACCAAGACTTCTGAGGTGCTAGCTGAGGGTAAAGGAAATTCAAAATGGAGGAAACGGGATAAATACACTCGTAGCCCTGAGGTACCAGCAGTAGTGGACATTAGTTATCTCACTAACCTCCCTCTTCTGAGTTTTTCCCTCTGAAAAAGAGATCCATGGAAACTAGAGAGGCTGCTCATCAAATATATGGAGAGAAATCTTGGGCACAAGGGGTGGAATGGGATGATTATGAAAATTTTCCTCTCAGATCGCTTAAGGACTGTAATTGACCAACAGTCCTAGCTGCTGTGCTCTGAAATGCCATCGTTGGGTTCACTCTGAGGCCACACTCAAGGGATCTTTCAGCCAGTGGCTGAGCATGGCAAGAGATGTTAAAGCAGGCCCTTTTCTGTGAGGTTCTACAGTAACCCTAATTTTCTTTCACAGCTAATCCTGTCTGGAGATTGCTTCTCATAAAACCCAGAATAACCCACTAGGAGGTAAATGGTGGATTAGGTAATGAAACCCAAACAGTCTATGCTGGTTCTTCTAACTACAGTGCTATTCCCAAGGCAGGAAGTACATAGGAGGAAAAGAATTGTTGAATTAAATCTAAAAATGACCTGTTGAAAAGGGGTTAGTTTTTCTAAGGAGGCTTAAAAAACGTTGAGACTTTTGAGCTGAGCGTTAAAAGAAAAATTTTAAGAAGAAAGTGTTGGAACTTCATGGGTCAATGTCACATCTACATGATCTTGAAAATTTGGACATGGCAAGGTCAGGAAGTGCTTGAGGAAATGGAAGACCACCAATGAGCCCTGCGCTAGAGAGAAAGTTGCCAAAGACTGGCAGGGACCAGTGCTGCCTTAGCTGTTGGGAAAGTGCATTCCTGGATTCCATAATCAGAATATTTGAAAATCACTCCAGGTGATTCAGCGGCACAGTCATGGTTGGGAAAGTATTCCTGTACTTTGCAAGTTGCCATAGTCCTCACATGGAAAAGATGGCAAGAAGACAGGGGAGGAAAGTGCTCTGCCTGACCATTTCCTTTTCACCTTGCTTGCCTAGTGAGAAGAACGGTTAGAGGTCTTCTGGGAAGTCACTTCAGCCACTCAGCAAGGGGAGAAGCAGCTTGGAGTTTAGTAAGCCTTCATGAATGGTTTGCCCTCTTGTGTGCCTAACCTCACTCTGAGCCCTGGGGGTAGTTGTGAGGTGGTTAAAGACTATTAGCTCTTGCTTGGGGATTAAACCACACCCCTGCTGACACTGCTCCAACAGCTTCCCAATGCACGTAGGTTTAAGTAGACTTAAACCCAATGCTTAGCGCGGGCGGCTGCGACACTGCACATAGCGCAGCCGAGAGCAGCTACCCCACGTCCAGAGGTCAGGGGCAGAAGCCGGGAGGACACCATGCCCGAGGGGCGGCAGCCGAGAGGAGCGACCCCACGTCCAGAGGTCAGGGGCAGAAGCCGGGAGGACACCATGCCCGAGGGGCGGCAGCCGAGAGGAGCGACCCCACGTCCAGAGGTCAGGGGCAGAAGCCGGGAGGACACCATGCCCGAGGGGCGGCAGCCGAGAGGAGCGACCCCACGTCCAGAGGTCAGGGGCAGAAGCCGGGAGGACACCATGCCCGAGGGGCGGCAGCCGAGAGGAGCGACCCCACGTCCAGAGGTCAGGGGCAGAAGCCGGGAGGACACCATGCCCGAGGGGCGGCAGCCGAGAGGAGCGACCCCACGTCCAGAGGTCAGGGGCAGAAGCCGGGAGGACACCATGCCCGAGGGGCGGCAGCCGAGAGGAGCGACCCCACGTCCAGAGGTCAGGGGCAGAAGCCGGGAGGACACCATGCCCGAGGGGCGGCAGCCGAGAGGAGCGACCCCACGTCCAGAGGTCAGGGGCAGAAGCCGGGAGGACACCATGCCCGAGGGGCGGCAGCCGAGAGGAGCGACCCCACGTCCAGAGGTCAGGGGCAGAAGCCGGGAGGACACCATGCCCGAGGGGCGGCAGCCGAGAGGAGCGACCCCACGTCCAGAGGTCAGGGGCAGAAGCCGGGAGGACACCATGCCCGAGGGGCGGCAGCCGAGAGGAGCGACCCCACGTCCACAGGTCAGGGTCAGAAGCCGGGAGGACACCATGCCCGAGGGGCGGCAGCCGAGAGGAGCGACCCCACGTCCAGAGGTCAGGGGCAGAAGCCGGGAGGACACCATGCCCGAGGGGCGGCAGCCGAGAGGAGCGACCCCACGTCCAGAGGTCAGGGGCAGAAGCCGGGAGGACACCATGCCCGAGGGGCGGCAGCCGAGAGGAGCGACCCCACGTCCAGAGGTCAGGGGCAGAAGCCGGGAGGACACCATGCCCGAGGGGCGGCAGCCGAGAGGAGCGACCCCACGTCCAGAGGTCAGGGGCAGAAGCCGGGAGGACACCATGCCCGAGGGGCGGCAGCCGAGAGGAGCGACCCCACGTCCAGAGGTCAGGGGCAGAAGCCGGGAGGACACCATGCCCGAGGGGCGGCAGCCGAGAGGAGCGACCCCACGTCCAGAGGTCAGGGGCAGAAGCCGGGAGGACACCATGCCCGAGGGGCGGCAGCCGAGAGGAGCGACCCCACGTCCAGAGGTCAGGGGCAGAAGCCGGGAGGACACCATGCCCGAGGGGCGGCAGCCGAGAGGAGCGACCCCACGTCCAGAGGTCAGGGGCAGAAGCCGGGAGGACACCATGCCCGAGGGGCGGCAGCCGAGAGGAGCGACCCCACGTCCACAGGTCAGGGTCAGAAGCCGGGAGGACACCATGCCCGAGGGGCGGCAGCCGAGAGGAGCGACCCCACGTCCAGAGGTCAGGGGCAGAAGCCGGGAGGACACCATGCCCGAGGGGCGGCAGCCGAGAGGAGCGACCCCACGTCCAGAGGTCAGGGGCAGAAGCCGGGAGGACACCATGCCCGAGGGGCGGCAGCCGAGAGGAGCGACCCCACGTCCAGAGGTCAGGGGCAGAAGCCGGGAGGACACCATGCCCGAGGGGCGGCAGCCGAGAGGAGCGACCCCACGTCCAGAGGTCAGGGGCAGAAGCCGGGAGGACACCATGCCCGAGGGGCGGCAGCCGAGAGGAGCGACCCCACGTCCAGAGGTCAGGGGCAGAAGCCGGGAGGACACCATGCCCGAGGGGCGGCAGCCGAGAGGAGCGACCCCACGTCCAGAGGTCAGGGGCAGAAGCCGGGAGGACACCATGCCCGAGGGGCGGCAGCCGAGAGGAGCGACCCCACGTCCACAGGTCAGGGTCAGAAGCCGGGAGGACACCATGCCCGAGGGGCGGCAGCCGAGAGGAGCGACCCCACGTCCAGAGGTCAGGGGCAGAAGCCGGGAGGACACCATGCCCGAGGGGCGGCAGCCGAGAGGAGCGACCCCACGTCCAGAGGTCAGGGGCAGAAGCCGGGAGGACACCATGCCCGAGGGGCGGCAGCCGAGAGGAGCTACCCCACGTCCAGAGGTCAGGGGCAGAAGCCGGGAGGACACCATGCCCGAGGGGCAGCAGCCTAGAGGAGTTACCCCACGTCCGAGGTCAGGGGCAGCGGCCGAGAGTGCCAGGCTGCGATGGCGCAGGAGCGGCCGAGAGGAGCTACGCCGCGTCCGAGGTCAGGGGCGGCGGCCAGGAGGAGCTACATGCCGCCCCTGACCTCGGACGTGGGGTAGCTCCTCTCGGCCGCTCCTGGCGCCGTCGCAGCCTGGCACTGTCGGCTGCCACCCCTGACCCCACGTCCAAGGAGCGGTGGCTGCGTGGGCACAGGAGGGCCTAGAGGAACTATTCCACGTTCAAGGTCAGGAGGGGCCACGGTGAGGAGATACCCCTCATCCAAGGTAAGGAGCAGCAGCTGCGCTGTGCTGGAGCAGCCGTGAAGAGATACCCCACGCCCAAGGTAAGAGAAACCCAAGTAAGATGGTAGGTGTTGCAAGAGGGCATCAGAGGGCAGACACACTGAAACCATAATCACAGAAAACTAGTGAACCTAGTCACACTAGGACCACAGCCTTGTCTAACTCAATGAAACAGTCATGCCCGTGGGGCTACCCAAGATGAGCGGGTCATGGTGGAGAGAGCTGACAGAATGTGGTCCACTGGAGAAGGGAATGGCAAACCACTTCAGTACTCTTGCCTTGAGAACCCCATGAACACTACGAAAAGGCAAAATGATAGGATACTGAAAGAGGAACTCCTCAGGTCAGTAGGTGCCCAATATGCTACTGGAGATCAGTGGAGAAATAACTCCAGAAAGAATTGAAGGGATGGAACCAAAGCAAAAACAATACCCAGCTGTGGATGTGACTGGTGATAGAAGCAAGGTCCGATGCTGTAAAGAGCAATATTGCATAGGAACCTGGAATGTCAGGTCCATAAATCAAGGCAAATTGGAAGTGGTCAAACAGGAGATGGCAAGAGTGAACGTCGATATTCTAGGAATCCCTGAACTAAGATGGACTGGAATGGGTGAATTTAACTCAGATGACCATTATATCTACTACTGCGGGCAGGAATCCCTCAGAAGAAATGGAGTAGCCATCATGGTCAACAAAAGAGTCTGAAATGCAGTACTTGGATGCAATCTCAAAAACGGCAGAATGATCTCTGTTCGTTTCCAAGGCAAACCATTCAATATCACAGTAATCCAAGTCTATGCCCCAACCAGTAACGCTGAAGAAGCTGAAGTTGAATGGTTCTATGAAGACCTACAAGACCTTTTAGAACTAACACCCAAAAAAGATGTCCTTTTCATTATAGGGGACTGGAATGCAAAAGTAGGAAGTCAAGCAACACCTGGAGTAACAGGCAAATTTGGCCTTGGAATACGGAATGAAGCAGGGCAAAGACTAATAGAGTTTTGCCAAGAAAGTGCACTGGTCATAGCAAACACCCTCTTCCAACAACAGAAGAGAAGATTCTACACATGGACATCACCAGAGGGTCAACACTGAAATCAGATTGATTATATTTGCAGCCAAAGAGAGAAGCTCTATACAGTCAACAAAAACAAGACCAGGAGCTGACTGTGGCTCAGATCATGAACTCATTGCCAAATTCAGACTTAAATTGAAGAAAGTAGGGAAAACCACTACACCATTCAGGTATGACCTAAATCAAATCCCTTATGATTATACAGTGCAAGTGAGAAATAGATTTAAGGGACTAGATCTGATAGAGTGCCTGATGAACTATGGATGGAGGTTCGTGACATTGGACGAACAGGACACAGGGATCAGGACCATCCCCATGGAAAAGAAATGCAAAAAAGCAAAATGGCTGTCTGAGGAGGCCTTACAAATAGCTGTGAAAAGAAGAGAAACGAAAAGCAAAGGAGAAAAGGAAAGATATAAGCATCTGAATGCAGAGTTCCAAACAATAGCAAGAAGAGATAAGAAAGCCTTCCTCAGTGATCAATGCAAAGAAATAGAGGAAAACATCAGAATGGGAAACACTAGAGATCTCTTCAAGAAAATTAGAGATACCAAGGGAACATTTCATGCAAAGATGGGCTTGATAAAGGACAGAAATGGTATGGACCTAAGAGAAGCAGAAGATATTAAGAAGAGGTGGCAAGAATACACAGAAGAACTGTAGAAAAAAGATCTTCATGACCCAGATAATCATGATGGTGTGATCACTCACCTAGAGCCCGACGTCCTGGAATGTGAAGTCAAGTGGGCCTTAGAAAGCATCACAATGAACAAAGCTAGTGGAGGTGATGGCATTCCAGTTGAGCTATTTGAAATCCTGAAAGATGATGCTGTGAAAGTGCTTCACTCAACATGCCAGCAAATCTGGAAAACTCAGCAGGGGCCACAGGACTGGAAAAGGTCAGTTTTCATTCCAATCCCAAAGAAAGGCAATGCCAAAGAATGCTCTAACTACTGCACAATTGCACTCATCTCACACGCTAGTAAAGTAATGCTCAAAATTCTCCAAGCCAGGCTTCAGCAATACGTGAACTGTGAACTTCCAGATGTTCAAGCTGGTTTTAGAAAAGGCAGAGGAGCCAGAGATCAAATTGCCAACATCTGATGGATCATCGAAAAAGCAAGAAAGTTCCAGAAAGACATCTATTTCTGCTTTATTGACTATGCCAAACCCTTTGACTGTGTGGTTCACAATAAACTGTGGAAAATTCTGCAAGAGATGGGAATACCAGACCACCTGACCTCCCTCTTGAGAAACCTATATGCAGGTCAGGAAGCAACAGTTAGAACTGGACATGGAACAACTGGTTCCAAATAGGAAAAGGAGTACGTCAAGGCTGTATATTGTCACCCTGCTTATTTAACTTATATGCAGAGTACATCATGAGAAACGCTGGACTGGAAGAAGCACAAGCTGGAATCAAGATTGCCGGGAGAACTATCAATAACCTCAGATATGCAGATGACACCACCCTTATGGCAGAAAGTGAAGAGGAACTAAAAAGCCTCTTGATGAATGTGAAAGTGGAGAGTGAAAAAGTTGGCTTAAAGCTCAACATTCAGAAAACGAAGATCATGGCATCTGGTCCCATCACTTCATGGGAAATAGATGGGGAAACAGTGGAAACAGTGTCAGACTTTATTTTTGGGGGCTCCAAAATCACTGCAGATGGTGATTGCAGCCATGAAATTAAAAGATGCTTACTCCTTGGAAGGAAAGTTATGACCAACCTTGATAGCTTATTCAAAAGCAGAGACATTACTTTGCCAACAAAGGTTCGTCTAGTCAAGGCTATGGTTTTTCCTATGGTCATGTATGCATGTGAGAGTTGGACTGAAGAAAGCTGAGTGCCAAAGAATTGATGCTTTTGAACTGTGGTGTTGGAGAAGACTCTTGAGAGTCCCTTGGACTGCAAGGAGATCCAAGCAGTCCATTCTGAAGGAGATCAGCCTTGGGTGTTCTTTGGAAGGAATGATGCTAAAGCTGAAACTCCAGTACTTTGGCCACCTCATGCGAAGAGTTGACTCATTGGAAAAGACTCTGATGCTGGGAGGGATTGGGGGCAAGAGGAGAAGGGGACGACAGAGGATGAGATGGCTGGATGGCATCACCGACTTGATGGGCGTGAGTTTGGGTGAACTCCGGGAGTTGGTGATGGACAGGGAGGCCTGGCGTGCTGCAACTCATGGAGTCGCAGAGAGTCGGACATGACTGAGGGCCTGAACTGAACTGAAACCTAATGCAGTTTTCTATTTATCCCATGTTTCCATTGTTACTTTATTCCCAGCCTTTTTGGCTACTTTTCGATTAATCAAATCCTTTACAGTTACACATTCTTGTAAGTATTCTTTTAGTGTTTATCCTAGACTCCAGGGTATGGCAATTACAATTCTGCATCCTTAGTATCTTATGGGGTCATATATTTCACTGTTGCATATGTTTAAAAATCTGTCATTATCATTGTTCCAGACCATATTGTCTGCATATTTATCCTTTCCGTGCTTTTTATTCCTTCCTGCAGTCCCATATTCCATCTGAGATCATTTTCTTTCAGCCTAGGGTAGCGCAGGCCATCTGGCAATGAATTACTTCACTCTCTCAGCTTTAGTCTGTCTGCAGATGTCTTTATTTCACCTTTTTTTGAATGAATCCAATTGCATTTTTGCATCATGCAAAATGTTGGGCTGGATGAAGCACAAGCTGGAATCAAGACTGTAGGGGGAAATATCAATAACCTCAGATATCCAGATGACACCACCCTTGTGGCAGAAAGCAAAGAGAAACTGAAGCACCTCTTGAAGCAAGTGAAAGATGAGAGTGAAAAAGCGGGCTTAAAACTCAATATTAAAAAAAAAAAATTAAAAAAAAAAAAACCCTCAATATTCAAAAAACTAAGCTCATGGCATCCAGTCCCATCACTTCATGGCAAATACATGGGACAACAATGGAAACAGTGACAGACTTTATTTTCTTAGCCTCCAAAATCACTGCATATGGTGACTACAGCCATGATAATAAAAGACGCTTGCTTCTTGGAAGAAAAGCTATGACCAACCTAGACAGCTTATGAAAAACAGAGATATTACTTGGCTGACAAAGGTCTGTCTAGTCAAAGCTATGGTTTTTCCAGTGGTCATGTATGGATGTGAGAGTTGGAGTATAAAGAAAGCTGAGCACCGAAGAATTGGTGCTTTTGAACTGTGGTGTTGGGGAAGACTTGAGAGTCCCTTGGACTGCAAGGAGATCCAACCAGTCCATCTTCAAGGAAATCAGTCCTGAATATTCATTGGCAGGACTGATGCTGAAGCTGAAATTCCAATACTTTGGCCACCTGATGTGAAGAACTGACTCATTTGAAAAGACCCTGATGCTGGGAAAGATTGAAGGCCGGAGAAGGAGATGACAGAGGATGATTGGATGGCATCACTGACTCTATGGACACGAGTTTGAGTAAGCTCCGGGAGCTGGTGATGGACAGGGAGGCCTGGTGTGCTACAGTCCATGGGGTTGGAAAGTTCAGTTGACTGAGCAACTGAACTGCACTGAATTGCATTTTTAAAAACTTTTATTGAGTAAAATTCATATAACATAAGCTCCAATATTTTAACAATTTTAAGTGCACAATTCAGTGGGTTTTAATATAATCACAATGTTATGGTTCTGATTATCTGATTCATTGCAATTATCTGATTCCAGAATATTTCTATCATTCCCAAAAGAAATCCCATACTTCTCAGTTCTCCCCTCCCCCCATGTGCTGGAAACCATTAATCTACTTATGTTGCTATGGATTTGCCAATTCTGGATATTTCAGAAGAATGCAATCCTATAGTTGGTGGCCTTTTGTCTCTGGTTTCTTTCACTGAGAATTACATTTTCAAGGCTCACCCACACTGTAGTATATCAGTATGGGTGTATATCAGTGTATATGTAGTATATCAGTGCTTCATTACATTTTTTTTGGCCATGCTGTGAGGCATAGGGGATCTAAGTTCCCAAATAAAGGATCGAACTAGTGCCTCCTGCAGTGGAAGTGCAGAGTCTTAACCACTGGACCACCAAGGAAGTCCCTAATTTACTTAATTTTTGAAGCACAATTTCCCTGGGTGTAAAATTCTAGGTTCAGTTCAATTGCCCAGTCATGTCCGACTCTTTGCAACCCCATGGACTGCAGCATGCCAGGCCTCCCTATTCATCACCAACTCCTGGAGCTTGCTCAAACTCATGTCCATTGAGTTGGTGATGTCGTTCAACCATCTCATCCTCTGTTGTCCCCTTCTCCTGCCTTCAATCTTTCCCAGCATCAGGGTCTTTTCAAATGAGTCAGTTCTTTGCATCAGGTGTTCAAAGTATTGGAGTTTCAGCTTCAACATCCGTCCTTCCATTGAATATTCCGGTCTGATTTCCTTGAGGATGGACTGGTTGGATCTCCTTGCAGTCCAAGGGACTCTCAAGAGTCTTCTCCAATACCATAGTTCAAAAGCATCAATTCTTCAGCGCTCACCTTTCTTTATGGTCCAACTCTCACATCCATACATGACTACTGGAAAAACCATAGCTTTGATTAGACAGACCTTTGTCAGCAAAGTAATGTCTCTGCTTTTTAATACACTGTCTAGGTGGGTCATAGCTTTTCTTCCAAGGAGCAAGCATCTTTTAATTTCATGGCTACAATCACCATCTGCAGTGATTTTGGCGCCCAAGAAAATAAAGTCTCATTGTTTCCATTGTTTTCCCATCTATTTGCCATGAAGTGATGGGACCTGATACCATGATCTTAGTTTTTTTAATGTTGTTTTAAGCCAGCTTTTTACTCTGCTGTTTCACTTTCATCAAGAGGCTCTTTAGTTCCTCTTCATTTTCTGCCAAAAGGGTGGTATAATCTGCATATCTGAGGTTATTGATATTTCTCCCTGCAATCTTGATTCTAGCTTGTGATTCATCCAGTCTGGCATTTCACATGGTGTATTCTGCATATAAGTTAAGTAAGCAAGGTCACAATATACAGCCTTGACATACTCCTTTCTCAATTTGGAACCAGTCCATTGTTACAGATCCAGTTTTAACTGTTACTACTTAACCTGCATACAGGTTTCTCAGGAGGCAGGTAAGGTCATCTGGAATTCCCATCTCTTTAAGAATTTTCCACAGTTTATTGTGATCCACATAGTCAAAGGGTTTGGCATAGTCAATAAAGCTGAAGTAGATATTTTTCTGGAATTCTCTTGCTTTTTCTATGATCTAGTGGATGTTGACAATTTGATCTCTGGTTCCTCTGCCTTTTCTAAAACCAACTTGAACATCTGCAAGTTCTCCATTCATGTACTGTTGACGTCTAGCTTTGAGAACTTTGAGCATTACGTTTCTAGCGTGGGAGATCAGTGCAATTGTGTGGTAGTTTGAGCATTCTTTGGCATTGCCTTTCTTTGGGATTGGAATGAAAACTGACCTTTTCCAGTCCTGTGGCCACTGCTGAGTTTTCCAAATTTGCTGGCATATTGAGTGCAGCACTTTCACAGCATCATCTTTTAGGATATGAAATAGTTCAACTGGAATTCCACCACCCCCACTAGCTTTGTTCATAGTAATGCTTCCTAAGGCCCACTTGACTTCACATTCCAGGATGTCTGGCTCTAGGTGAGTGATCACAGCATCGTGATTATCTGGGTTGTGAAGATCTTTTTTGTTCAGTTCTTCTGTGTATTCTTGCCATCTCTTCTTAATATCTTCTTCTGTTACGTCCATACCATTTCTGTCCTTTATTAAGCCCATCTTTGCATGTAATGTTCCCTTAGTATCTCTAATTTTCTTGAAGAGATCTCTAGTGTTTCTCATTCTATTGTTTTCCTCTCTTTCTTTGCACTGATCACTGAGGAATGCTTTCTTATATGCCCAGTGATATAGACTGAATATCTGTATCCAGCAGCATATTCATATGTTGAAATCTTAACCCCTAGTGTCATGGTATTTGATGGGGGGTGGATTTTGAAAGTGAATAGGTCATGAGGATGGATGCCTCATGAATGGGCTTAGTGCCTTTATAAAACATACCTGGAGAGTTCCCTGGCTCCCATTTACCAATTAACGTCCATCATGAAGAAGGCTGTCTTCACACCTGGACGTTGGCTCTCAGTGGACATTGAATCTGTCAGGACCTTGATCTTGACCTTGCCAGCCTTTAGAACTGTAAGAAATCAATTTTTATTGTTTACAAAATATCCAGTCTATGCTATTCTGTTTTGGGTTTTGTTGTTTTGTGTGTGTGTGTGTGTTTGGCTGTACAGCACGGTTTGCAGGATCTTATTTCCGTGACCAGGGATTGAACCTGTGCACCGAGCAATGGAAGCATGGAATCCTAAACACTAGACAGCCAGGGAATTCCCTATGGTGTTCTGTTAAAGCAACCCAATCCAGTCTGCTGTAAATGTTATCTAACAAATTTTTATTCAGTTCTAGAATGTCCATTTGTATAAAGTCCTACTTTTTACTGGAATTTTCTATTTTCACCCATTTTCTCTTTTATCTTCTATAACATGCTAGTCACACTTATTTTAAAGTTCCCATCTGATAAGTCCAATATCCAAATCATGTTTTTGCTGACTTTTTGTTTTTGGTTATTTAGTTCAGGTTTATTTTGTTTTTAGCATGCCTCATGATTTTTTATTCTGGAGAAGGCAATGGCACCCCACTCCAGTACTCCTGCCTGGAAAATCCCATGGATGGAGGAGCCTGGTAGGCTGCAGTCCATGGGGTTGCTGAGGGTTGGACACAACTGAGTGACTTCACTTTCACTTTTCAATCTTTCATGCATTGGACAAGGAAATGGCAACCCACTCCAGTGTTCTTGCCTGGAGAATCCCAGGGACAGGGGAGCCTGGTGGGCTGCCGTCTCTGGGGTCGCACAGAATCAGACACGACTGAAGTGACTTAGCAGCAGCAGCATGATTTTTGATTCATTGTTGGATCATGCAGATTAAACATTATAGAAGCTCTGGATAGTATTAATCTTTCTCTAAAAAGGTTAATTTTTCTTCTTAAAGTCAGAGTACTGGAGGGTCACCTTGGTCCCCCTGAGGCATATTTTAAGCTTAATTAGAGGTGGCGTATTGTAGTTTTGCCTTTTCTTCTAGAGCAAGTTCTTATCCCGGTGGTGTTGTCCTTTCTCCTGCAGTATGGCCTTTGTTTCTAGGGTGTAAACCTTCTGAGGCTTCAGTTAAAAGCTAAGGGTGATGCCCTGGTGGCTCAGACAGTAGAGTGTCTGCCTGCAATGCAGGAGACCTGGGTTTGATCCCTGGGTCAGGAAGATCCGCTGGAGAAGGAAATGGCAACCCACTCCAGTTATAAAAAAAACCTAAGGGTGTTTACCAAGACCTCTACACATCGGTAGGGTCCAAGCTCTAGCTTCTTTCCCCAGCTATCTGTGTGCTTGTGCTGTGTGCTCAGTCATGTCTGACTCTTTATGACCCCGTGGACTAGCCTGCCAGACTCCTCTGATTTCCCAGGCAAGGATACTGGAGTGGGTTGCCATTTCTTTCTCCAGGGTATCTTCCCCACCCATGGATCGAACTCATATTTCTTGCAGCTCCTGCACTGGCAAGCGGATTCTTCACTACTGTGCCAGGGATCACTGTGCGGAAGTCCCTCTCACTCTACTGGTCTCTGTTATTGTTTTCTTCTGGGTTTGTTGGAGTCTGACTATGTGCACGTACAGCTTAGGAGTCAGTTAGCCACTCGAGAGAAATTTGTTCACAAATTTTTGGCTCTTTCTCTTTGGTTTCCTTCTCTCCAGTATTTTGACCCTTAAGTCCCAGCCACTGTGTATTTTCAGTCCAATAAGATTACTGCTGTCTTCATAGGCTCAGTTTTTCTGAGCCACAATTTGGACAGTCCACTAAAAAAAAAAAATCTGGGTGGAGTTCCACTGTGTACTTCCTTTCTTTCAAAGATGGTAGCCCCCTCATTTCCTCACTACGTTAGTTACTTGCTAACCCCTCAAAAGATACTTTATATATTTTATCTAGTTTTTATGGTTTTATTTCAGTGTAAATACATATTTGTATTTTCACTCATATTTGGGATCAGAATCCTCCCCATTTATGTGTATGTAGGGCCTGTAGGGCCTGTAGGATCTGGCCCTGTGATCCTTCTTCTAGTCCCCTCTTTCCTCATTTGAATGCAGCCACATAGATCTTCAGTTTGAATGCTTATTCCCCTGTCTTGAACTTGTCATTAACCTTTGCTTTTAGAAATTTTGTTATGGTCTAAATGTTTTTGTCCCCCCTTAATTCATATGTTAAAATCCTAATGCCCACTGTGATGGTATTAGGGATGGAGGTGCTTAGATCATAAGAGTAGAACCCTCATGAATGAGATTATAAAATACACTATTATATTATAGTGTATTATATGAGATTATAAAAAACACTATTTTATAGTGTTCTTATAAAAGAGACCCACACAGCTCCCAGTCCCTTCCACCATGTGAGGACAGAAGTTGGCAGTTGGCAGTCTAGAAGAGGGCCTTTGCCAGAACCTGACCATGCTGCTACCCTTATCTTAGATTTCTAGCCCCCAGAACTATGAGAAATTTTCTATTGTTTATAAGCCACCCCGCGTGTGCTGTTTTGTTATAGAAGCCTGAACAGACTAAGACATCTTTAGATTCCGCCCTCTTTTGTTTTTAATAAATTTATGCCAATTCACTCATAGCTCAATGATAATTAGTTGCCTTTATATAAAAGCTCCCCCATCATCCCATATGTTTTATTTTCATCATAACACTTATAGTATCTTAAATTGTCTTGATCTTTGTTCACTGTCTTATTGTTTATCTCTCATATACACCAGTTCTTGAGCAATGTGTGGCAAATTAATAAAATTCTCAACACATATCTATTGAATGAGTTATGGAAGTGAGGTTCAAGAAACAAGGAGTACAGTAAAGGTTTAAATTCCTAGCTTGTGGTAGAGATAGTCTGTTTTTACAGAAACAGAGTCCAGGAGACCCAGGTTAGGTCAACCCTCTTGCCACTGGCTTGTGTCTTTTTTTTTTTTTTTTTTTGTGGGCGGCGCGCGCGTCCACCCTCTGGGCAGAGCCGGACGAGGGGAAGGGTAAACCCCTCCTCCCGCTGTTAAGCCCTTAGCAAGGTCCTTGGCTTGTGTCTTTTGTAAAGTCTGACTTGTCTAACACAGCCTGAGCTGGCCAGGTTCCCAGATTTTGCTTCTTGGTCACTGTGATTTCAAGATAGGCACATATACTCCTCCCTATCTCCAGAGGCAATCTGTGGCCGGGTGCAGGGTTTCCTCAGTGCAGGCTGACAGACAGGCAACTGCTGGCTTCTCTTAGCAGATGGTCAACTTCTAGCCTTAAACTGGCTTAAAATAAACTCTCATTTGTGGTCTGAGTACACGCAGACCCATCATTGAACATTAATGACTCTTATGCAGTAGTTAGGACTCAGTGCCTTCACTGCTGAGGGCCCAGGTTCAATCCCCGGTTGGGGAACTAAGTTACCACAAATGGCATGGCATGCCTCCCTCCCCACCCCCAAGCCCCCTCAAAAAAGTAATGACCCTTAGTGGCTTTTCAAGAACTTCAGGTATCTAGCCTGCCTGAGACTTACCTATGCTACTTATCTGTTAAGGAACATATACATTTATCTGGTCTACCCTGGACTATCTCAGTCAATGTTCAAAGTTGGCCATAGCCTTAGGACCATATGGGGCTTCCCTCGTGGCTCAGATGGTAAAGAATCTGTCTGTGATGCAGAAGACCTGGGTTCGATCCCTGGGTCAGGAAGATCCCCTGGAGAAGGGAATGGCAACCCACTCCAATATTCTTGCCTGGAGAATTTCTTGGAGAGGAGTTTGGTGGGCTACAGTCCATGGAATCGCAAAGAGTTGGACACAACTGAGTGACTAACGCTTAGGACCACATTACAGAAGTAGCTTGAGGAAGTTTTGGTAGAAATGTCTGGGACATGCCCTTATTTCTAAAAATAGAGGCCTGTGTCAGCCACAGTGGGCAGTTGGTACCCCCAGAATATTCTTGGTTTCAGTGGTTCCTTATGGAGTCCATGAACCCCCACACAATTTCTCAGGTTCTAGTTGATTCTAGTCTTCACTGCCCATTTGTGGGTCAGGACAGCAGAAGCTGCATTTGTGAACATGGATGACCAGTGGGGATCACATGTCCCAAGCTGCCCTTATTCCCCACCACGGTATATCGGCAGGGTGGGATATAAGTGCACCACACCAAGTGAGAAGCCAGGGGTTCTGGTTCCAGGCTGGCAAGGTTCATCCTGGGCAGGACATTTAACCCTGCTGTGCAGAACTGTTACCATCTCTGCCGTTCTTTAGTTGAGTGAGAACCCAACTCAGGCCTGATGCATAGCTCAAATGACACAATAGATGTGAAGATGCTTTGGGAAGGTATCTCTCTCCTGTGGAGAAGGAGGGGGACTAGTGAGAAGTGAAACAACTATTCCCACCTATAGTGCTGCTACAGATGCTGCATGCAGGACAACAAGCCAATTACCGAGGCACAGACTTAACCTGAGGCCTCAGCATGTTTTGCTATTTCCTCCTTGAAATGTGGATTTAAATTCTGGCTTAAAATCTGGCTCAGATACAAAGGGTTTCCCGGTTTATTCATAATATTAGTTATAACTTTTTGAATCCCATATCATGGGCCAGCCACTTTATTTCTAATCTTCACAATTATACTTTAGAGTTCCTCCTCTGCCTCCTCAGATGAGGAGGCTCAGAGAACTTAAAAGATCTGTCTAGTCTGCTAAGAGCTAGAATAACGGGCTCTTTCTTCTGGAACCAGTGCTCCTAAGCCTGATTCAGCGCTGCCTTCTTCTCTGGGTGAGAGAAGCTTCTGAGGCAGATGGAAGGAAGCAGGGAGAAGTGCAAGAAGAGGCTCTTAGATATCGGAATACACCTTATCGTGTAAGGCTCACCTCTACACATAAAGTTTTTTCTTTCAAGTCATAGAACGGGTGACACACTCTACCGGCCATCTTGGTTGTGGCAATCCCAATCCTTTTTTTTTTTTTTCCTTCGGTGACGGACAACCAAGGAAATTAGGCAAAGCGGCCCTCCCCAGGGATCTGAAGGAGCGCCAGGGAAGCCCAGCGTCGCCCTCTAGCCGGCCGAGGTCCGGGGCGCCGGCCCTCAGAGCGCGGCGGCTCGCAGACTCGGCGCCCAGCGGCAGGTCCGCGCGGCGGGAGGGGTTCGGAGGGACCCTGCCGGCCCCGCCCCGCCCCGCCCCCTCATTTAAATACGCGGCGCCGGTGGGCACGTCGAGCTCGCCGCGGACTCAAGATGGCGGCGTGTGGACGTGTACTGAGGATGTTCCGCTTGGCGGCGGCGCTGCCGCTGCTGCTGCTCGCGGCGGACGGCGCGCAGAAAATCCAAGGCCCGGGTGGCCACGGCCAGGGCCCGGGCCCGGGGAGCAACCTTCTTCCCCTCGGAGCGCAGCCGGGAGGCGGCGTGCTGCCGGGTCAGCTCCTGCTGCCTCAGTCATCTCAGTTGCAGCAGCAGCAGCAGCAGCAGCAGCAGCAGCCACCTCAGCAGCAGCAGCCTCAGCAGCAGCAGCAGCCGCCGTTCCCCGCGGGCGGGTCTCCGGTCCGGCGGGGCGGAGCAGGGCCCGGCGGGGCTGGCGGGGGCTGGAAGCTGGCGGAGGAAGAGTCCTGCCGGGAGGACGTGAGCCGCGTGTGTCCCAAGCACACCTGGAGCAACAACCTGGCGGTGCTGGAGTGCCTGCAGGACGTGCGAGAGGTGAGGTGCCGGGCGCTCAGGCCTGGCCGCCGCGGACGCCGGGCGGCCTGGGCAGCCGCGGCCGCGCCTCTTGCTTCCTCTGCGCGGCCGCCCGCTCCCCGGCGCGCTCCGGGGAGAGGACCCCACCCCCAGCCCTCACTCGCTCTCGGGCGGGGGTCTGGGACGCCCACTCCGGCTCCCGGCCGCCGTCGGCCGAGGCCCAGAGCGAGTCTGTTTGCTCCGGTCTTTTGTGTGATGCTCTAAGCGCGGTGGCTCCTCGGTGAAGACCTGTGTAGGATTTTGCAACCCTTTTCGATTTGGGTAATTTGTAGCAGCTTTTTAAAACGTGAAAAATGGTTGGCGTACTTCAGCTGGTAAAGAATGCCCTGCTGTTTATTGGCAGTAGATAATGTTTGGACAGCTCGGGTTCTGTTCTGATGTGTATTGTAGTCTGCAGCCAGATTTACTGTCGTTACCCTATTCTTCTGCAATTCAGAAATTCCTGTTATTTACCAGCTGCTGAAACTAATATATGCTCTTCTTTTTTCCTTCACGTCTTTTGGTCAATTTGTAATAAATCCCAAGTGTAAGCTATTACTCCAAGTGATTTAGAGTCCCAAAGCTTGAAAAGTCGAGGCAGCGTTTGAGGCTGGACTGTGAGGTCTTTGCTTTCAGATCTTTTTTCCTGTCTGACTGTATCTCTTAATGCCTGGTTTGATGTTCTTTGATGCCATTCAGTTTAGTAACACAGAATTCTTCTCTATATTTAATGCTGCAGACGTTAAGTGCATTTTTGACAGTTATCAAAGTTTGGGAGCAAATCTGGTAGGGACACTTCCCCCCCCCCCCCCCCCCCCCAACGTTTAAACATATAAAAGGCCCAAAAGTTGACAAGTAGAATGAAGCCACTGCTTGATGCAGTTTTATTTGGAAAAGTTTTATCAGAATTGCCTAAGATGTTCATGGTCACAGGAAGACTATTGGTTTGTACAAAAAGGCTAGTCTTGGCAGTTTTTTCCCCCCTCATCCCACTGTGATATTTGCCCTGGTAGTCCATACAGAGTAATTCACAAGAGGAAAAGATATACATGCTCAGGGGACAGAGAGAAAGGAAATTTCTAGAGCCACCAGAAATGTGGGTCCTTAGATGACTTATCTACAATTGGAAAATTAGAAAAAGAATCCCTTGTTCTTTATTCTTCACCTACTCCTCTAGTCAGTACAGCTAAGATTCTTAACTGTGTCAGGCTTCTTGAAATTTTCTGTTTGGCCTTTGAGGATATAAAATACATGTTGTTCTCTCAAACTAGGATCGTAATGTTGGGGACCAAACATTTGGTGAGTAGTTTGTGGCAGAAACAGGATGTTATTAGGGAAAGTGGGCCTTTCTAGGAGTACATCTTTCTTGACATGTATTAGGGACATGTGGATTCTGTCATTCACAGGGGCAGTGTTCCTTTGTCATGCTTGTAGATGTGTGTAGCAGCATATATAATCCATAAATAACAGATTTGAGCACTTTTGGAGTCTGTTTAGTTAGGTGGGTACTGTATTTCTTGCATTACTTCCTGTAAAAAACTGGCCTGAAAGTGTAGTGCTTGTAGTTCCACCTTTGAGTGTGAGACTCTCAGCAGGGATATTGTTTCGGTAACTACATTTTCCTTCCTTTATAGGGATGTTATTTAAACTCTTTGAAGGTAGTTACTAGGTCCTGCACTTCCTTTGTAGCTTTCCAGAGTACCTAATTCAGTGCCTAGACTCAGTAAATAGTGTTGACTGATTGAAGGTGAAGTAAACTAATGGCGTCTGTTTTATGGAAGAAAAGATGTCATGTGAATTGAAGGAGGGGGCTTTTAGAGGGCAGGGTTTTTTCCCAAATTTCAAGTTGTTGTTGTTTCTCCTATTTTATATACATAAAAATGAAAAGAATAGTACCATGAACAACTATATATATTCTTTAAGAGGTGGAGCTAGTTTTAAACTACTTTTTTTTTTCCCTTTAAAGACAGCAAAAAGAAGTTTTACTCAGAGAATTAGTTAAATCTACTTTATGCGTTTGAAAGCATGTAAGAAGAAAGTGAACTAGCTAGGCACATTTGAAATGGAAGTATGGAACGTGTTTCGTATGTGCTTTTTGGTATGTAGGACTGTTTGATAGGAACGCAGACATTTGTGCTTCTTTATTCCTTTGGATACTTATTTGGGGAAAATTGTTCTCTGTGTTCTTGCTGTTAGTATTTCGAAGATGCAAAGCATATGACTATTTAAATGATAGTGTGGTAAAACCACATTTTTATTTTGAAGTAGCATAGGTATATGGTGTTAGGTTAAGTCTTAAGTTCAGATATTTTAAGGTTCCCTTTAGTGTTCAAAGTTATGTATTAATTCACTTACGGAATCTATTTGAAGGTATTTATGGATGGCATCACCGACTCGATGCACATGAGTTTGGGTGAACTCTGAGAGTTGGTGATGGACAGGGAGGCCTGGCGTGCTCGGGGTCGCAAAGAGTCAGACACTACTGAGCGACTGAACTGAACTGATAGTTACCTTTAAATAATTTCAGCGGATACTTACAGTTTGTCTAATGTATGGTATGCCAGCAAATTAAAATTTTATGTGTAAACTATAAGTTAAACAGCATATAGACTAAGATTAGTTCACAACTTTTCTGTTTTTTTGGTTACTATTTTGAAGATACATGTTGTGGGGGATTTTTCTTTCTTTTTTTTAAACCCTCTCAGATGAGTCATGCCTTTTAAAAGGTCAAGTATACCCAATGGGCCTGCTATTACATAGTGGGTATATTAGCAGTAATAATGGAATAGTAGTCC
Source organism: Bubalus bubalis (assembly GCF_019923935.1). Lineage (NCBI taxonomy): Eukaryota > Metazoa > Chordata > Mammalia > Artiodactyla > Bovidae > Bubalus > Bubalus bubalis. The sequence goes on along the minus strand of NC_059174.1, from coordinate 1,776,695 downwards.
TGGTTATGTGTGTATCTCTGTATGTAGTTAGCAGTAGTTCTAGTTAAAAGAATATATAACTAGTTCACATACATATACTTTCTAGTATAAGTAAAAGGAAAAATACACCCTGGGCTGTTCTGGCAGTTAGAGGAGAAGTAAACCAAAGGAAGAGAAGGTACTGTTGTCTAGTTTAATGTTTGATGAAAAAGACATGCTTTATGTTGAGAGTAATTTTAAAATACTTTATATATTTTTGGCTGAAATGACAGAAGTTTCACATGGAGATGTTGATTCTTTAGAAGTTTATTAGTGATGTGCGTAGTTTTTCTTAGTTTTTGTTGTTAGATTTTTAAAAAAGAAACAAAAGCTTTCTAATACATGAACAGAAGTAGCGAGAATAGTTTGATGACTCCCAGCTTAAACTGTCCCCACTTTGTTTAATCACAGGGCTTGGGAGAATGGCGTATTTTAAAGCAAGTCCCAGACACTATGTCATTTAATTTATAAATACTTCAGTGTAAGTTTCTGATAAGGACTTAAAACAAGATAAAACCAGAACCTGATTGTTATTTTTTAGTATTTAGAAGTATTATGGTGACTTCCTTGGCTGTCTAGTGGTTAAGACTCCCTGCTCTTAATGCAGGAGGCACAGGTTTGATTGCTGGCTTGAGAACTGTGCCGCACAGCTCAGCCAATATAAAAACATTATGAGTATTTCTTCTGAATTTCTTGGTATCAGTTTCAGGCTATACATTTTGGCCACTTTCTATGCACAGAGTGAATGCTTTGTGAATATTTAAGATGGACTATAATATATATTGAAGAGGAATTACATTACAAAGTGTAAACCTGCTTTGACTCATAGGTGAGCATTTTATTTTTCTATTCGTAGTCTTTCTCTTAACTGTATCCTAAGATAGTAGGCCACAGTATCTGTATTATTTATCCTGTGAGGTGAATAGTGTTATCTTATTATCTTAGTTGAGAAGCAGACTCAGAGAGATGAAGTAACTTGTCCAGTGTTATATCCTGACCTAAGTGGTAAGGCTTGTATTCAGAAAATTCTTTCTGACTTCAAAGATTGTACGCTTTCTAATCTGCCATGGATGATTGCAGCTAGGAAAATTAGTATATGGCTGTTGAGAATGCCGGGGGTTCATAAATGGACACAAAGTGAGAAGAGTAGCCTGGAATTAGAATTCTCTTTTCCTCACTACCAAGAACAGTTGGGTAGCAGCAGCCTCTTAGCATTGGAGTATTGTATAGATTTCTCAGGTGCACAGACCGACATCATTAGACAAAGCTAATTTAATACTAATCTGAGTCCATTACAAGTAGGGTTTCTGCTTCATGAGAAGATTTTCAGATTCCGTGTTACCTTAAGCACAATTTGTATAATGGAAGAATTTAGATGTATTCCCCTACTGTTTGTATTGAATCAATGGAACACCACGAAGAGTAAACCAGGACTAGAGCTGGCACTGCTGTGAACTAACTGTAGGACTGTTTCTCCATTCCATTCATGCAGCGACACTTTATGCTCTTTCTGTAGTGACTCATGTACAGGCCCCTTCTCTCTCATCCGAGGTCCCTCCTCTAGGTTCTGGGTGATTACTGCATCCAGCCATCGGTTGTGAAAAGAGAAGAGAAGAGGACTGCACTGGAGTTTTCCAAGCTTGGACTGGGCTTGGAAGTGTGTGCGTGCTCAGCAGTCGTGTCTGACTCTGCAACCCGTATAGACTGTAGCCTACCAGGCTTCTTTGGCTGTGGGATTTCCTGGGCAAGAATACTGGCGTGGGTTGCCTTTCTCTTCTCCAGGGGATCTTGCTGACCCAGTGATTGAACCCATGTCTCCTGCGTCTCCTGCATTGGCAGGCGAGTTCTTTACCACTGAGCCACCAGGGAGAGCCAGTCATTTTACTACTGAGTCTCAGTTTCCTCACATGTACAATTTAGTTTTCGAGATCCCTTTTATTTGATCTATATGAATTGTTTCCTGTGTATTCTGTCTGTATGTATTTTTATAGTTTGTAGAATTTATGTGTGTACCATCTTGTTCATTCATGGGTGAAAATAGTGAAATGAATAATGCAAACAGCAATTAATCCAAACACTGTTTGACTTTAGGATATAATGATGATTTTGTTTGAGCCAACATGGAATTGCCTCCTGTGCTGACTCTCAGTGGTTGGAAGAACTCTAACCACATAATCAAGGTGTTATTGATCCGTTATGTACTTACCATAGTGGAAGAACACTAGTATTTTAAGATACCAGCATTGCTTACAGTTGGTTTGATAAATGGGATTGTGATCAGGAAACAGTTGTATAAGAGAGTGTTCATCACTGCATGTTACACGGGCAGTGAATCCTTTAGAGCAATGAAAAGAGCACAGAACTAGGATTTAGACTTGGATGGAGCCCAGCTCTGCTACTCTTGGCTTAAAAATCATACGACCACTTTTTTTTACCCTTAAGTAGGAACAACAGACTGGTTCCAAATAGGAAAAGGAGTACGTCAAGGCTGTATATTGTCACCCTCCTTATTTAACTTATATGCAGAGTACATCATGAGAAACGCTGGACTGGAAGAAGCACAAGCTGGAATCAAGATTGCCGGGAGAAATATCAATAACCTCAGATATGCAGATGACACCACCTTTATGGCAGAAAGTGAAGAGGAACTAAAAAGCCTCTTGATGAAAGTGAAAGAGGAGAGTGAAAAAGTTGGCTTAAAGCTCAACATTCAGAAAATGAAGATCATGGCATCCGGTCCCATCACTTCATGGGAAATAGATGGAGAAACAGTGGGAACGGTGTCAGACTTTACCTTTTTGGGCTCCAAAATCACTGCAGATGGTGATTGCAGCCATGAAATTAAAAGACGCTTACTCCTTGGAAGGAAAGTTATGACCAACCTAGATAGCATATTCAAAAGCAGAGACATTACTTTGCCAACAAAGGGCCGTCTAGTCAAGGCTATGGTTTTTCCAGTAGTCATGTATGGATGTGAGAGTTGGAGTGTGAAGAAAGGTGAGCGCCGAAGAATTGATGCTTTTGAACTGTGGTGTTGGAGAAGACTCTTGAGAGTCCTTTGGACTGCAAGGAGATCCAACTAGTCCATTCTGAAGGAGATCAGACCTGGGTGTTCATTGGAAGGAATGATGCTGAAGCTGAAACTCTAATATTTTGGCCACCTCATGTGAAGAGTTGACTCATTGGAAAACTCTGATGCTGGGAGGGATTGGGGGCAGGAGGAGAAGGGGACAACAGAGGATGAGATGGCTGGATGGCATCACTAACTTGATGGACATGAGTTTGAGTGAACTCCAGGAGTTGGTGATGGACAGGGAGGCCTGGCGTGCTGTGATTCATGGGGTCGCAAATAGTCGTATATGACTAAGCGACTGAAATGAACTGAGGAACAGTTAAGTAGTGATGGACAGGGCAAGAGGAGAAGGGGACAGCACAGGATGAGATGGTTGGATGGCATCACTGACTTGATGGACATGAGTTTGAACAAACTTGGGAGTTAGTTGGTGATGAACAGGGAGGTCTGGCATGCTGCAGTCCCATGGGGTTGCAAAGAGTCAGACACTACTGAGCGACTGGACTGAACTGAACTGAGGGACAGTTTAACCCTGTTGTAAGTGAACAAATACATGAGTTCCTTTTTTTTCCTTCCAATTTTATTTTATTTTTGGTCCCACCACATGGCTTGCAGGATCTCAGTTCCCCAACCAGTGGGAACTTGGGCCATGATAGTGAAAGTGCCCAATTCTAATGACTAGATCACCAGGGAACTCCCTACGTGAGTTCTGGAATTTGATGTGCTAGTTATATTTTTGTTTTTTTACATTAAACAAAATATGTGACCATTGAAGTAGGCAATAATAACACATACCACTTGAAATCATTTTGTTTCCACATATGGTACATGCTTTGGAAGACTGGGTTATCACTTAAGATCCTTTCAGCTTTGGTGATTCTGTCCTCTGTAGGAATATGAGACATGTGCAAGGGAGTCAAAAGCACAGGTGAAAAGGAAAGATGCTTTGAGAAATTAAAGAGACTCTACTGACTCAAGTAGAGAGTGTGAGAATTTTTTGAGTCCAGATTATAAAGGGTCTTGCTTGCACCACTGTTCTTCAAGTAAAGCCCAGAAATGGGGTGTGTTTTTATCCCAACCTGAGATAAAAATATTCCTGCAGATAATTGAGTTACTTGTAAAATAGCACAGTCACTTATGCAATGAACTTTTTAAGAAGTCTCTTGATAAGAATGCTTTCCCGTAAATAGTTGCTTAATAATTCATTGTTCTTTGGAAGAAAATAAAGAACAGTCCTGAGATGATATGGTTCATTCTCTTTGTACATTTCTTCTAATGTGCTCAAAACAAATTTCATCAGCAACAATCCTCCCGGAAAACTTCTGCTTATAGGAGAAATGTATTTTAAAGAGAAGCCGTTAAGATGACTTGTGTAATGTGCAAAGTAATTTCTCTTCCTTCAGCAAACATTTACTGAATGCATACTATGTGCAACTCACTGTGCTTAGTGTTAAAGGCTACAAATACAGGATAATAGTAGCATTTACCGAGGGATTTTTGTCTTGTTCTAAGGGACAGGATGTTTTCTAGGTGTTATGTATCTCATTTAATCTTATGAAAAATGTATCATTAGTATTATTTCAGTGATTACTATTTTTTTAAATGAGGGAGCTGCCTCAGTGCTGGTAAATAGTGAAATTAAGATTTGAAAGCAAGTCTTGTCCAACTGTAAAATGGCTCGTACCCCTCCCCCATCCCCGTGGTAGTCCTGCGTGGTAGTCACCAGCTAAATGTAGCTACTGAGCAGTTGAAATTGGAGTAGTCTGAGTTGAGATGTGCTGTAAGTGTAAAATACACACTTGATTTTGAAGACTTTGCACACATAGGAAAATAAACTATTTCAGTTTTTGTGGGGGGACGTGCTGCACACCCTGGGGGATCATAGTTTCCACACCCGGGATCAAACCCCGGCCCTCAGCAGTGAAAACGTGGAGTCCTAACCACTGGACCACCAGGGGAGTCTCATCTCTTTTTACATTGATTACTGTTCACATGAGAATATTCTGGGTATATTGAGTTAAAAACATTATTAAAGCCAGTTTCATTTTCTAATTTTCAATGTGACTATTAGAAGACGTAACATATGTGGCTTTTGTTATATTCCTATTGGGCAACAGCAGCCTGGAAGAAGTAAAAGATATCTTTATAAGACCATAATGCAAGTTATAAAGTAGTAAGTAGCATAAGAGAAGAATAAATTAAATTCTATGAGCATATGGTGGAGAAAAACCATATAAAGCCCGTCAGTGCTTCTCATTCTTAAATTGGTTGTTCATATCATGAAATTCTTAATTTAGCCACCTTAAAGTGCTTGCTGATCTGGTTAATGGATGGATGTCATCTTCCTCATGCTGAATTTATGAGTTGTCAGGGGTACAGTAGCTCCTTCAGAGTGAGAGGAGCTAAACTCATAAAACTGGAAGTCAGTAAGTGACTCATCTTTATTTGGTTGAGTTAGATATATTTAAAACTTAAAAAGAATCTCAAGTAATGGTCCTCAGAACTGTGCCAGTACTTACCCTTGTATCTGCATTAAAATAGAGTGTGGAGAACAAGAAGTGTGGACTGGAATCTAAAAACAATGAATTAAGAGAACCAGGCATTTATTTTCACTCAGCTTTAATAATTTTACTGAAGTTAGAAAATTAGATCAGTTGCATGGGTGCTTACAGTAACCTATAAATTCTCCTGTTGAAGGATTGAATAACATTATAACTATGTAGGGAGAGTCATAGTGAAAATGGGTACTGGATCTATATCCTTGTGAAATAGAACAAATTCTTTAAAACATTTTTGTGTTCCTTTAAAAACAAATAAAAAACATATGTGATGCATACTTTAAATCGTAAGATAAACAGTGAAGTGAAATATGTGAGAGAAATTAACCAGGGGAATGTATGTATGTTATAAATCAATTCAAATGCAGAATTACAAAAAAAAAGAATTAAAAAATCATGTTTAGAGAAAATGCTCTGATGTCTAGAAAGGTTTCATTTGTAATTTAACTTAGAAAGTCAGGTACAGAACTTCCACAGTTCCTACGCCAGCCAAATCAGCTCCGTAATGTAATAAACAACACGAAGTGAATAAAAACTTTGAGAAGGAAAAGGGGATGTAATGGAGAGTTTTAATCAGGCATAGAGTCCACCATTTGTTAGTTAATGGCCATCTACTGAGCATACCTACTGCACGTGAAATAATCGGTCAGGGCCCTTCACCATGTGGCGCTCGCTCTTCATAGGAGAAGCTGTGGAGTGAGTGGGAAGACCGGGTTCTGAAACTACAGTCCGGATTCAAATCCTCGCTCACCTACCACCTACTGTGACCTTGGACAGATTTCTCTTCAACCTCCACTTTTCTTATCTGTAAAGTTGAGGTATAAAACCTACTTCCACAGGGTTATGATGAGAATGTAAAAAAAAAAATTTGAAATATTCATCAAACTGTACTTGCTCATCAGTGGTCCTTTGTTGTTGCAGATGACAGCCTTCAAGATATGGCTGTGTGTTCACTGTCTTAAGAGAAACGTGGACTGTAATGTGCCGTACCTTTTATATAATCCATCCAAGACTTCTTCGCAAAGGCTGTAGTTGAACTTACTTGAAGAGCATTAAGGTCAAAACTTTAATGGAGTCTTTACCAGGTATTTAAAATGTATACAATTTGAGGTTGTGGAGGCAAAGGAGTGAATTCCTTGGGTGAAGGAATTCAGTTCTACCAGGTGTTCTTTCATTTTCTACGCCTAAATGATGCCTAAATTTGGGATATACTGCCCATCAAGACAAAGGAAATCTCTGTTCTCTGATGTGAGAGGGGAAAAAAACATTCTATTCCTAAGACGGTACTGCTTAAAACATCCTCACTCTGTAGATTGGAATGACTAAATAGCTGTTTTATCAGCTGAGAAACAAAAGGCATTGATCCTTATCTTTTTGCCCTTTGTAAGACCAGATAAATATAAAAATCACATAAATTTTCCTGAAAGTTGGCAACTTTTCAGAGGGAAAGTAAAATGTAAGGACTTATAAATTGCTAAGGTGGGAACATTGGCTGGCCTGTGAAACAGTCTATATTAAAGTATAAATACATAAGTTACTCATACATTAAAAACAGTACAAGATATTTCCAGTGTGTAAGCCTTCTTTCTGATGTTATTAGGTAGTAGAGTTAGTTGTGAATAGTTTCGAAATAGCTAGAATTCCACAATCTCTTTTTAAAACGTATTTGCTAGATTAAGACGTGACTGACGTATATAGATAAAAAACATTTAGTGTGTAGAATTGCTGGTTTTCTTTTTTAAATCATTATAAGAAGTTTCAAGAATTTATAAGGTTGTCTATTGGTTTTCACCTTGAAAATATCATGTGATGCAGGAGAAATGAGCAGTGAAAGCAGAAGTCAGGAGATGGATATGGTTCCTCCCTCTTTAGGAAATAAGCGTGGTCTCAGGTCGCTTCTCCGTTCTCCAGCTCTGCTTCCCACTGGCTCCTACGGTACAGCCTACTGTTTGCTACCCCTCCCCCGCCAAGTAGTCCATGGCTTCCAGAGACTGCCAAGTTACGGCTGTTGCGTTTACAAGCTTTTCATGTGAATATTGTTTGTTGACAAAGATTTTATATTCAGTGATTTGAGGAGTTTCAGCCCCAGACTATTGCTCGTTATCTTTTCCTTTGCACAGCCCACTGTCCCTCCCCACTACCAGCTCTCCTTTAAGCATTGTTTTCTGGCTTGTTTTTACTAGCAGATTGAGCCATAAGAATTACTAATGTTTGAGATCAAACCCATCTGTCCTAAAGGAAATCAGTCCTGAATATTCATTGGAAGGACTGATGCTGAAGCTGCAGTACTTTGGCCACCTGATGCAAAGAACTAACTCATTGGAAAAGACCATGAGAACTGACTCATTGGAAAAAACCGCGATGCTGGGAAAGATTGAAGGCAGGAGGAGAAGGGAACAACAGAGGATGAGCTGGTTGGATGGCATCACTGACTTCGATGGACATGAGTTTGAGCGAGCTCTGGGAGTTAGCGATGAACAGGGAGGCCTGGCGTGCTGCAGTCCATGGGGTCACAGAGTTGGACATAACTGAGTGACTGAACTGAACCAATCATATTTGATTTATAAAAAGCAGCTTCATATGGCTCAATCAGTTGTTCCTCCTTGTTCAGATTTTGAGTCAATAGTATCTGCTTCTGTGGCAACTGGAGAAGGCAATGGCACCCCCCTCCAGTACTCTTGCCTGGAAAATCCCATGGATGGAGGAGCTGTGGCAATATTTATTGTTTCCCTTTGTATCATCTTAAAGTATTGTGTTAGTCAGTGGTGTCTGGTTCTTTGCAACCCCATGGACTGTAGCCTGCCAGGCTCCTCAGTCCATGGGATTCTCCAGGCAAGAATACTGGAGTGGTAGCCATTCCCTTCTCCAGGGGATCTTCACAACCCAGGGATCAAACCAGGTCTCCTGCATTGTGGGCGGATTCTTTACCATGTGAGCCATCAGGGAAGTCCATCATCTTAATATCAAGAGTTAAAAGCAAGGGGATAGGAGAAATTTAGACATTTTGGTGTAGGACTTTCACCTGGGGAGTCTTCTGAAATTGTTTTCCCCAGCTTCTCTTTGGGTTTATCTGCCCCTAAGGTTAAAAGAAGGGAACCAGTGTAGATTGTTTTATACTTTTACTCATTTATTTGTGAAATATTTACTGAGCACTCACTATATGGGTTAATTAATAAATAGCATGATTTTTTGGCATTTAGAAAATGTGACTTGAGAGTTTTGTTTCTTAAAAAATAATGTATTCTAAAAAAAAAAAATGTATTCTGAAAAACTTTTCTTACTTCTCTCACAATAGGGGAGATGTGGAACTAGGTATAAATGTCAGGACTCACCAAATACACTTGCTTTTAAAAAACTGAATTACTCTGAGTTAAGTTGTGGTCTAACATTTAGTTTATGGAATGCTTGTAATCTCATTTGGAGCTCTTGATAATGGTATGCAGTGGATAGGACAGATACCTGCCTTATTTTATAGACAGAAACACCGCAGGAATCAGATGGGTTGTGATTTGCCCAAGTCATGTAAATATTAAGATATGGAACTCAGACTTGCCAACTCTTTTGAAGTTTTAAATTTTAAAATCCAAGTCTTTTAAAACTTAAAATCTTTTTTTGTTGTTGTGTATTACCACATTGTTCTGATAATTTTCACATTTACATAAATGATATATTTTCATATTTTAAAAAGTATGTTTATAGCCCATTTAAATTTAAATATGCCAAGGAATATTTGAAAACATACTATGTGCTCCTATTCCTCAAATCATTTTTCTTTTTCTCCTCTCCTGGGCACTAATCTTACATAGATTAAAGTGATTAAATTGCTTGCTGTCATCTCAATCATGAGGCTCTGTTCTTCACCCTCCTCTCCCCACCAGCAGTGTGGTTGGGGTTTTCCCCCCTGTCTTTCATTTTGCATTATTACTATTGCTGTATTTTTTAGGTTTATAGATCTTTTCTTCTGTGGTTGTCAGTCTGCTATCAATGGCAACTGTCCAGTGTATCTTTTATTTTAGATAGTCTAGTTTCATCTGTACCCCACTCCAGTACTCTTGCCTGGAAAATCCCAAGGACAGAGGAGCCTGGTGGGCTGCAGTCCATGGGGTTGCTAAGAGTCAGACACGACTGAGCAACTTCACTTTCACTTTTCACTTTCATGCATTGGAGAGGGAAATGGCAACCCACTCCAGTGTTCTTGCCTGGAGAATCCCAGGGATGGGGGAGCGTGGTGGGCTGCCCTCTATGGGGTCGCAGAGAGTCGGACACAACTGAAGTGACTTAGCAGCAGCAGCAGCAGTTTCATCTGTAGAAGTTTGATATGGATCTGAAATATACCATTTCTGTCTTCCTTGTGTTCATATTTTCCTTTATGACCTTGAATGCTTTTTGTAACAGCTGTTTTAAGGTCCTTACCTGCTCATCCCGTCATCAGTCATTTCTTGGTCTTTTTCTGCTGATGAGTTTTTCTTCTGGTGTTCACATTTCTACTTCTTTGCCTGCATGGTGTTTTTTCTTTTTGGCTGGGTGTTGGTCATTGTGTGTTTTACATCTCTGCTGCATTTTGTTGAATTCCTAAAGAGTGTTGGCTTTTGTCTGGCACACAGGTTACATGCAGATCAGTTTGATCCTTTTGAGACTTTTAAACTTTGTTAGGGCAAGTCCAGAGCAGCCTTTAGCCTAGGCCTAATTTGATCTGCTAATGAGCTGCAACTCTCCTCAGTTTCCCCGCTTTTGTGAGGTTTCTCCTCCCCGGCTGGTGGGAATGCGCTCCCTGCCCTGTGTGAGCTTCGAGAATTCTTTGGCACCTTGGCTTCTCAGTGTCTCATTTCCCACTGCAGGCGCATAGGATGCAACTTGACTCAGGAGATCTCATTGACGTTCTCCTTGGCTCTTTGGACAGCTGTCCTGTCCATTACCCATTCTGTCTTGCAAATTTTGGCCACCTTGGAGCCCCTGCACTTTGACCTCTCTGCTCATCAAGTACCCGGAGTCTGCTTGGGTTCCCCCTCCCTGTGCTGCCCCCTGGAAACCCCTTCCTGGCAGTAAGCTGGGTAACTGGCAGGCTCACGGTGTTTCCCTTCTCTCAGGCATTTTAGGCTTACGCTGCCTGTTGGCCAGTGACTGAAATTTATTTTATATATTGTGCCTGAGTGAGTGAGTGAGTGAAGTCGCTCAGTTGTGTCTGACTCTTTGCGACCCCATGGACTGTAGCTTACCAGGTTTCTCCGTCCATGGGATTCTCCAGGCAAGAATACTGGAGTGGGTTACCATTTCCTTCTCCAGGGGATCTTCCCTACCCAGGGATCGAACCTGGGTCTCCCACATTGGAGGCAGACGCTTTAACCTCTGAGCCACCTAGTTGTTAATTACTACGATGGCATTTTCTGTGGTAATTAATCCTTCATGAGCTGGAGTAGAAATCACCATCCCTTGAGTTTTAACTTATGACATATCAAAGGGAAATTAGGAGAATTTGTTAGAAAAGGAGATTGAGAATTATTTATTATATTACACATGTATCTTTTGACAATTCTGCTTCTGAAAATTAATACATAACAGTATGGTCAATGTGTAAGAGGTATTAAATTGAAGCTTTTTTTTTTTTCGTAATAGCAAATAATTGGAATCAACCTCAATTGGAAGCAACCTAACACCCTTCAATAAAGGAGTGATTAAATAAATTACTGTGCATCATTACAATGAACTATTGTATTGCTGTGGAAAAGAAGCTCCTTATGTCACGTATGGAAAGATCTCCAAGATCTGTTACTAAATTAGGAAAGTAAAGTTATTGCTTGGTATAGTATACTACCGTTTTTGTAATCAAATAGGAAAAATAAGAATAAAAGTATTTATCCATATTTGCTTGTATTTGCATTAGAATGCTCCAGAAGGATACAGAAGAAATTAGGGCTAATGGAGGATAAAAATAGGTGGGAAACTTTCCATTATATTTATTTATTTTTTATTCTTTTATATTTTTAATTTATTTTTAGCTATGTGATGTGATTTTCAGGATCTTAGTTCCCCCACCAGGGACTGAACCCAGGCTCATGGCAGTGGAAGTGCCAAGTCCTAACTATTGGACCACCAGGGAATTCCCTATATTTTTGATTTTTTAAAAAATATTTGAGCTATTATGTATACGTTACCTATTTAACTTTTTTTTATTTTAAATTAAGATATATTTTTCCATTACTTTAGTTGACGAAACTACCTTAAATGAGAGTTCCACAGGTATAATTTCATTTTGTGTCAAGGTCAGCTTGTTTGTAACTGGGTTGAGCCAAACCTTTTACCAACTTAGAAGATAAAAGATTTCCTTAATACATTGTTTAGGGCAAAACTAACTGCCATTATGCCAAACCCCAAAATACAAAGGCTTAACACAAGAGAGGTTGTGAAGACTTGCTGGCAGCTGGTGATTTGGAGACCCTGGTTCCTCCCCATCTGTGGTTGCATTTCCTGGGGCTGTGGAGCCTTCTGCCTTCAGGCAGACAAGAGAGTTAGCTGCCTTGGCCCGCTGCTTTTTTTTTTTTTTTTTTTTTTAACCTTATTACCCTTCCTTTCTTGTAATTCATACACCATAGAATTCACCCTTTCAACCACAAGTTCTTAAAAGCCCTGGCCTCAGTCAGTCTGGTGAGAACGGCTCACGTGCAGCACCTGGACACACAGGGGACTGGGCAAGGCACTCCTGTGACCGTCCCCAGACAGCTGGCGAGTTCCGTCAGTTGTCTGGGCAAGTCAGGTCAGGTTCATGTGCCAGCCTGTGATTTGTCATGCCGAAGCGGTTCTGTTCCTTCCCATTTTCTCCAGGAAAAGTGAAAGTTGTTGATAAACAGTCAGATTTTTCTTTGCTGTGCTCTGCTGCTGCTGCTGCTGCTAAGTTGCTTCAGTCGTGTCCGACTCTGTGCGACCCCATAGAGGGCAGCCCACCAGGCTCCCCCGTCCCTGGGATTCTCCTGGCAAGAACACTGGAGTGGGTTGCCATTTCCTTCTCCAGTGCATGAAAGTGAAAAGTGAAAATGAAGTTGCCCAGTCGTGTCGCGAAACCCATGGACTGCAGCCTACCAGGCTCCTTTGTCCATGGGATTTTCCAGGCAAGAGTGCTGGAGTGGGGTGCCATTGCCTAAATGTGTGGAAATACTTCCTTGTGATCAGTTTCTAGTGTTACAATCTCTTTGGTTTAAACTATGGAAGCAGTTTCAGCCTTGTGTAGTGATCTCACTTCCAGTTTTATACTTGGTAACAGTCAGGACCTTGTGCCCTGTTCCTGGTGTTAAGCCCCAAGCCGTAAGTTAATGGAACAGTCTCCCCTCTTCCCTCCTTTATTTCTGGTGCTGTGGTTTTTAATGCTCCTTCCCTCCTTTTCCTGGCACCTAGGGGATTCCTCTTTCTCTTGAGTTCATCTATGCCTTTAAAAGAACTTCGTGTTTACTGTCAAAGACTTTTCAAGCTCTGAACATACATGTATTTCTAGAACCTGAAGTTCGTGACTTTTGAGGCAGCTCATTCTTTGGATAACTGACTTTGTTCAAAAGGGACGAGGAAATAGACTAACATTTATTGGGCAACTGCTGTGTGCTTGTGTACATAATTTTACTTAATCACCACTGTTACTGTAAGAGGTGATTTATCCAAACATACAGAAAGCTTTTTAAAAAACTCATACATTGATCACTCATATACTCAACCACTAAAATTTTACCATTAACATTTTTACTATATTTGTTTTATCACATAAATCTTTTAAACATTTTCTGTAAGCTGTATGAAAAAATTGTATTCCATGTCAGTTTTAATTCACAGCTTTTCTTGTGCTTAATAAAAACAAAACACTCTCCTACTGCCAGAACTTTAAAAAGAAAAATAAATGAAAACTTGTGTCTTAGTTAAAAGCAACTGCATTTATTTTGTATTAGTCTTTTTTTCCCCCGTCCTCAAAGAGTTTGGGAAAACCAGTGTCTTTCTGAAGGAGGTCTGCTCATTCTGCTGTGATGAGCCAAAATCCTTAAACTTTTCTTTTTTCCCTCAGTTTCTAAAGATGTTATTTTCACAGTCATCTTTTTCTAGATCTGGCCTTTCCGTTATTGTATCCGTTTATGTTACCGAAAAGGAATTCTAGGATTCAAGGTATACCTCGCCTGGAAAATTGAGCTTGACAAGTGCTGGAACTTTTGCTATTTTCCTGAGAGTTTAACAATGCCTTGTAATGGTGGTTTATACATTATTTTGAGACAATAGTAAATTCACTCTTTAGATTAACTAGAACATAGCAAGTAGAGTGTAGCAGAAATGCAGGTTATTGGTTCCTCTTGTTAGGTAGTTAGAACAGGAAACAGGAGTCCAAAATGGCGGCGGCTAAAAGACAAGGAAGGGAAAAGCCCGAGAAAATAGAACAAAGCAAGGTCAAAGGAAGGTCCGAGGACCGGAGTGAGGACTTCAGGTAGAACAAATGGCACTCCTGGCTAGCCCGATTTGCATAGGGAAGGCCCAGGGGGAGGGAAACATATAAAAAGAGGAGCCGAAGAGCTCTCTCTCCCTCGCTCTCTCTCCCCGCGCGCTGGCGCTCCCCTCCACTCTCTTCCCTTCGCATCTTTGGGTAGGCATGCCCTCACGCTTCGAGGATGGATTCTCCTGCTATCTTCTAAATGAAATGGAGCTGTAATACTGATTTGTCTAAGAGCTAGAACACGGTTTGTCCAAGACCCGAGAGCTGTGACGTGCCGAGGGCTTTAATGTCCGTCACTCCAAATCTGTTGTGATGAGACACAACCGAGGAGCATACACTCACCGGACACTCTAGTATTCTCCGTCATCCAAAATAGTTGTTTAGTAACTTAGTTATAATAATAATAGCCTGTATAGGAAGTTGTTAACCTTTTGATATGTCTATGTTTAGTTTATTTTTCAAAAAATTCCATTATCTTGTTTCTCTATTGGATGATTTGGTGATGATTCTTTTGTGATGATAAGTCCATTCTATGGGCATGCTGAAGTCTAGACATGAGTTTATTCTTGCTGTGCATTGCCTTTGTTTACTGGACTCGGAGGATGGCTGGTGTCTTCCCTACCAGCAAATTGAAAAATTGCTGAGCAAGCACTTAAACGTACTCATTTGAAATGGACTCTTAATATCCAGTTCTGTGTGCCATGCAACCTAGCTTGGAGAGTTGGTGCTTGTTCAGGCTGATGCAAGGCTTCAGTTTCCTTAACTGTAGAGATTGAGCAGTTGTGAGACAGGCTTGAGGCGGTCTGGGTCTGGAGCTCGCTAAGGAACACTGCTGGTCTGGGTGTCCTGTGGCAGTCGGCAGATTACCTGATGGCAGCTTAGTGTCACAGGGAAGAGTTGTGGCTCTTTAATTCAAGGTTTAGAACAGTTTATGAACAAGTATTTAAACATTTTTAGATAATTTGAAAGCATTCCCTTTAACATATGAATGGCTAATTTGATATTTGTATGTAAAGTTGGATTAGATTTGATACTTTGGGTTAGGCTTTATAGGCTGCTTTTTATGTTAATAATAAACTTCATAATGGAAACCTCCTGCTGTTAGGCACCTTCACCATTTAACTTAGCTTGAGGGCCTTGACCTCTGTATTTACTTTAAATCTTTATCTTGGGTGATTACTCAGCACCATTTTTAAACAGGGTCTTTGTTTATCCCACCATGTCATTTTACACCCTACTCCCTCGATTAGTTTTGAGCACATTGCCTAATGTCTCTGGATATAATACTGGAGGTAAAACACAGAACAGTTGGAGTCCTTGTTTAAATTCCTTTTGAAAAACCAAGTTGAAATCCTTTTTGAAAATTCGTGGTAAGGTGGGAGAGGGATAAATTACAAATTTGATATTAACCGATACACACTACTGTATATAAAATAAATAGCAAGGAACTACTGTAAAGCACAGGGAACTATCTTTAGTGCCTTGTAATAACCTATAATGGAAAAGAATCTGAAAAAAAATATATATAACTGAATCAATTTGCTGTACACCTGAAACATCGTAATCATCTATACTTGAGTTTAGATGTGGTGTGAGGACAGGACTATTTTATAAAGTTGAGGGAGTGTTACTGCTAAGATTTTTTTTTAATTGCATTTAATCATGAGCTGAGGTCTGCTTAATTCTCCATAAGCACTGTATTTAGCAAGACAATTTGATAGCCTTCCCTTTCCTCCAAGACTCGGGTCCCATTTATTTGTGGTTTTCTAGCAGTGAGGTACCTGTCTGCCTATTTGTCCACCTGTCTGTGCTTTTTCTTTCCTTTCCTTTTTTTAAAAAAAAATTTATTTATTTTTTAATTGATGGATAATTGTTTTACAGAGTTTTGTTGTTTTCTGTCAAATATCAACATAAATTAGCCATAGGTATACACATATGTTTTATTTTTAAAATATTGATTTATTAATGATGTATTTGACTGTGTAGGGTCTTAGTTGTGGCACAAAGGGACTTGGGTTGCAGCATGCAAACTCCTGGTTGTGGTGTGGGATCTAATTCCCTGACCAGGGATCAAACCAGGGCCCCTGCATTGGGAACGCAAAGTTATTAGCCACTGGACCACTGGAGAAGTCCTTTCTTTTCCTTTGTAATGTTTTAAGAATAGTTTAAAAATAATTAGCAATTTGTGGGACTTCCTTGGTGGTCCAGTGGTTAAGAATCCGTCTTCCAGTGCAGGGGGTGCTGATCTGATTCCTGGCCAGGGAACTAGGATCCCACATGTCTTGAGCAACTAAGTCTGAGTACAGTGACTACTGAGCCCACACTGTCACAACTAGAGAAGCCTGCACCCGCAAGAAAGACCCAGTGCAGCCAGAAATAAATAGTTTTTAAAATAATTAGCACTTTGTCATTCCATAAGGCCAGGTATACTGAATTTATGTTTTCAATTGTTATGATCACCTTTAAAAACCAAATATCCTGAAATTGTTGTTAGAAGGCATTAATTGGCATATGTATGAAGTATAAGATAAAATGTGAAATTATTAATAACAGGGACAAGCATTTCTTAAAATTATCCTTTCAATTAGAAATGAAGTCTTTAGAGTGTTTCATTTCAGTTCAGTCACACATTCATGTTCGACTCTTTGCGACCCCATGGTCTGCAGCACGCCAGGCTTCCCTGTCCATCACCAGTGTCCATCGAGTCAGTGATGCCATCCAGCCATCTCATCCTCTGTCGTCCCCTTCTCCCCCTGCCTTCAATCTTTCCCAGCATCAAGGTCTTTTCCAGTGAGTCAGTTCTTCTCATCAGGTGGCCAAAGTATTAGAGCTTTAGCATCAGTCCTTCCAGTGAATATTCAGGAGTGATTTCCTTTAAGATTGGCTGGTTGGATCTCCTTGCAGTCCAAGGGACTCTCAAGAGTCTTCTCCAACATTTTTATCTTATTACTGTTGTTGTTAGATAGTCCTTGTAATGAATTGAATTCGATTCAATTCTGGTCAGTTGTAGCAGACAACATGTCTTCTGTATCCTCTTGAGAAAAAGGCTCACCTTCTTTAGTCCTTTGCTTGATCAGTTCTTCCTTAGAAAGAAACCCATGTTTGCTGCCGCTGCTGCTAAGTCGCTTCAGTCGTGTCCGACTCTGTGCGACCCCGTAGACGGCAGCCCACCAGGCTCCCCCATCCCTGGAATTCTCAAGGCAAAAACACTGGAGTGGGTTGTCATTTCCTTCTCCGATGCATGAAAGTGAAAAGCCAAAGTGAAGTCGCTTAGTCGTGTCCGACTCTTAGCGACCTCATGGACTGCAGCCTACCAGGCTCCTCCATCCATGGGATTCTCCAGGCAAGAGTACTGGAGTGGGGTGCCATTGCCTTCTCCGAAACCCATATTTAGCTGGATCTAATAGCTCAAAAGCATGAAGAAGGATATCTTCCAAAATTGGTCTGTGTCTTTTATCAAGTCATCACTTCGGTCATCACTGAAATGATGAAAGAAGACTTCAGTCATCACTGAAAGAAAAATTTCAAATTGAATGTAACTAGTGGGGGTTCTTCTTGCATCTCTGTCTTCAGATTGGGTAGCTCTCCTTCACCAGGGGCAGCATCATAATGACCTGATACTTGTTCCGCTCTCTCTGTACCTTCCCTGTGTTCCCAACTCGTTCAGTCTGTTGTTCCCGACTTGTTCAGTCTATGCTTTTTCTGATTCAAGGGTATTCTAATAATGCCATTTTTCAGTTCAGGAAGTTCTTTGTATTGAAACATTCATAAAACTCTGCAGGCATCAGATTAAATCACTTAGAAGTGTTACAAGTTTTGAAAATAAAGAATCTTGAAAGTTTGTTAATATTTCATTCTTTGTGGCTCTTTCTATAAATGATGTGAATAATCTGACTTGTACTTACCATTAGAAAACCCAGTTTAAATAATTGGACCTAAATAAGAGAAACTAAGTCACTTTCTTGTATTACATAATATACTATTTCATAAAGATTTGAGTATCATATCATAGCATATTATGGTTGAATTTTTTTCTTATTTTTAGGTACATGTTTTGTAAATTTTGTTTTGTACAGAAACTGTCCCTTGAAAAAGAAACTTGAAGTTTCTTAATGGGGTATATGATTTTAACATTTTTTTCCTAATGTTGAACCAGAGTTTATTTGTTATTTTGGGTGGCTAAATTTATTTGCTGTAATTTTATTTAAAACTTCTGAATCTGTGAGCGAGCATTAGAATTTAAGGACAAATATATAAAATGCAACTGCCTGAAATTCTAATTAGTAAGTGTTACAAATAATGGTATTAATCATACCTTGTAGGAAACATCCTAAGAGTTTGTAAATGTATTGCCAACAAAACTTGGTTAATGTTTGGCATTTGTGATGCAATTAATAGTAACATTTTCAAGGTAATATTACTGGTGGAGGTCTGCAAGGAATTTAGAATGAAGAATTAGTCAATGTTTTTCAGAGCCATGGCCAGTGAGAAGGTTGCCCCAAGCAACTGACATGATTTGTTCTTGGCATTTTGAGCTCTTTAGTGAAATGTCTGCATTAGCTTAGATTTGTTTTTGAGGAAAGTAGGAAGTCATTGAAGATGCTTGGGTAGAAAATAAAATAGTTAAGGAAATTATTTTTGTGAATGTGGATTAAAGTAAGGAAGATCTGAGAGAGCTCATTGACTAAATTGTGTTTATCGTTAAACTGTGAACCACAGTGGACTAGTAGCAGTGGAGATAGCAATTGAAGGGAGACTCATTACGTAGGAGAAATTGAGAGTCTTTTGTTCATTCATCTGCCGGACTTTGGGTAACTGTTATTTACTTCATGTCTGAAATTTAATGGTAGGTGCTGGGAACATGGGGATTATTACATAGCTCACCTCCCATTCCTGAAAAGCATGGTCCTTGTTCTCATGGGGCTTACCGTCTAGTGGAGGAGATAGCCATTAAAGAATCCCAAAATAAATGGAAAATTATAGGTAAGATAAAAAACTTTGAACGAGATCTGTATGTACATTTCGCCAATCAGAGAATTTGGAAATATTTTCCTGAGAAAATGACGACTGAGCTGCAGAAACAGTAGAATTTAACCAAGTGAGGAGAGGTTAAAGTCTTAACTGTTAGGCTGCCTCCAAAAGTACGTAATTCTTAGCTGGTGTTGAATTTGAAATGACAGCCAGGCATTTCAAGCAATTTCCAGTAAGAGGGTGTAAATTTGGAAATAGATCTTGAGCTGAATCTAAATTTTAGTTACTCGGTTTAAAAAAGCTATAGTTGGAGGTATGAAAATGGTTGAGCCCTCTAAAAGAATGTGTAAATAGAGTATGATTCCAAGGACTGAGCCCTGGGGAATGCTCACAATTGAGGGTTGGGAAGAGGCTTGTTGAGAGAATTAGAGGGAACAGGAGGAATGGTTGAAAGTTAAAAGAAGATTTAGAAGAGTTTTTAATTGTGGAACCCAAGGAGGAAAATTTTAGTTGTCGGAACCGAGGAAAGGGACATTTGAAAGGAGTGGTAGTAGTCACTAGGGTAAATAGAAGAACACAGTTAAGATTTAATGATTGAGAAAAGAGCATTGGGTGTTTTGTAAAGCAGAGATAGATTTTGTAGAATCTGGATTTGGACTATCGGAAACTATTAGTCTGTTTCAGAAGTTTGATAGTGACAGGAGGTGAGAGTATCTGGAAGAGAGGGCATCTCAGTTAAATAAAGATTTTTCAAGGTTAAGGAAATTCTTTTGAGTTTAAAGGCAAAGAGAAAGGAACCAGCAGAAGGTGAAAGAGGGAGATGCTGGCGAGGAAGAAGGTGACTATCAATGCTCGTGAAGAAAGAAAGGAGGAGGAGAGTCAAACCAATTTGGTGTCAGAAAACATGATTTGTAATTTTTCTGAGAACTTAAAGGCTATAACTCTGAATTTCACAGACCTTAACCAGTTACCAGGAAAGTTCCTATTTTAGGTTTAACTTATGCCCCACAGAGTAAAGGTTATTTTGCTTTTCTTCTTTTTTCCTTCTGCAGAACTGTTTCCTTCTTAAGTTAAATTTCAGTGAAAGTAGATAGAGATGTTATCCCTACTGTCCAAAATAATTATGTCGTCACTTACTGAATAGTCATCATGTTGTTTAGTATTGCAAGATAGTTTTGAGGTGGAGCCAAACACCGGGGGCTTTGTGCCCCACGAATAATGCTTAGTAAACCTGTGTTGCCTATAGGAGAGGAGACAAACAGTGGTATATATGCTATTCTGGAATAGATCCAGAACAGTTGGGAAAAACACCATAAGTAGCTTCTGTAAAGAAGAATTATAGCTTTAGGAATACAAAATGTCAGGACCGCAAAGAGTGAGCCTTCTCTGTTGATCTAGAAGTGTCTCGGTCCATCGTGCAGCGCCAGAGCTCTGTCGGGGTGTCACCTGACCGTGTGTGGTGGCGCCTGGCCCCTCGTCTCCGGGTGTGCGCGCCCGCTCACAGCAGCACAGCTGTGGTGGTCCCCATTCCTAGGCCGATGCCTCTTCCAGTGCTCAGTAAGGCCCGGATGAAAAAAGAAAGTAGCGTTATATTGCTGTGAGTAATTAGAAACTTTATTATTTTAAGCTTCTCTGAGACTAACACAAAGAAGGAGTATCTGGTTTTTGTATCGTTTGTTTTCAGCCTTCAGTTCAGTTCAGTCGCTCAGTTGTGTCCGACTCTTTGCGACCCAATGAATCCCAGCACACCAGGCCTCCCTGTCCATCACCAACTCCCGGAGTTCACCCAGACTCACGTCCATCGAGTCAGCAATGCCATCCAGCCATCTCATCCTCTGTCGTCCCCTTCTCCTCCTGCCCCCAATCCCTCCCAGCATCAGAGTCTTTTCCAGTGAGTCAACTCTTCGCATGAGGTGGCCAAAGTACTGGAGTTTCAGCTTTAGCATCATTCCTTCCAAAGAAATCCCAGGGCTGATCTCCTTCAGAATGGACTGGTTGGATCTCCTTGCAGTCCAAGGGACTCTCAAGAGTCTTCTCCAACACCACAGTTCAAAAGCATCAATTCTTTGGCGCTCAGCTTTCTTCACAGTCCAACTCTCACATCCATACATGACCACAGGAAAACCCATAGCCTTGACTAGACGAACCTTTGTTGGCAAAGTAATGTCTCTGCTTTTGAATATGCTATCTAGGTTGGTCATAACTTTCCTTCCAAGGAGTAAGCATCTTTTAATTTCATGGCTGCAGTCACCATCCGCAGTGATTTTGGAGCCCAGAAAAATAAAGTCTGACACTGTTTCCACTGTTTCCCCATCAGTTTCCCATGAAGTGATGGGAACGGATGACATGATCTTCATTTTCGGAATGTTGAGCTTTAAGCCAACTTTTTCACTCTCCACTCTCACTTTCATCAAGAGGCTTTTTAGTTCCTCTTCACTTTCTGCCATAAGGGTGGTGTCATCTGCTTATCTGAGGTTATTGATATTTCTCCCGGCAATCTTGATTCCAGCTTGTGCTTCTTCCAGCCCAGCGTTTCTCAAGATGTACTCTGCATATAAGTTAATAAGCAGGGTGACAATATACAGCCTTGATGAACTTCTTTTCCTATTTGGAACCAGTCTGTTGTTCCATGTCCAGTTCTAACTGTTGCTTCCTGACCTGCATACAAATTTCTCAAGAGGCAGATCAGGTGGTCTGGGATTCCCATCTCTTTCAGAATTTTCCACAGTTGATTGTGATCCACACAGCCAAAGGCTTTGGCATAGTCAATAAAGCAGAAATAGATGTTTTTCTGGAACTCTTTTGCTTTTTCGATGATACAGCGGATGTTGGCAATTTGATCTCTGGTTCCTCTGCCTTTTCTAAAACCAGCTTGAACATCAGGAAGTTCATGGTTCACATTATTGCTGAAGCCTGGCTTGGAGAATTTTGAGCATTACTTTACTAGCGTGTGAGATGAGTGCAATTGTGCAGTAGTTAGAGCATTCTTTGGCATTGCCTTTCTTTGGGATTGGAATGAAAACTGACCTTTTCCAGTCCTGTGGCCCCTGCTGAGTTTTCCAAATTTGCTGGCAGATTGAGTGCAGCACTTTCACAGCATCATCTTTCAGGATTTCAAATAGCTCAACTGGAATGCCATCACCTCCACTAGCTTTGTTCGTAGTGATGCTTTCTAAGGCTTGACTACACATTCCAGGATGTCTGGCTCTAGGTCAGTGATCACACCATCGTGATAATCTTGGTCGTGAAGATCTTTTTTGTACAGTTCTTCTGTGTATTCCTCCCACCTCTTCTTAATATCTTCTGCTTCTGTTAGGTCCATACCATTTCTGTCCTTTATTGAGCCCATCTTTGCATGAAATGTTCCCTTGGTATCTCTGATTTTCTTGAAGAGGTCTCTAGTCTTTCCCATTCTGTTGTTTTCCTCTATTTCTTTGCATTGATCGCTGAAGAAGGCTTTCTTATCTCTTCTTGCTATTGTTTGGAACTCTGCATTCAGATGCTTCTATCTTTCCTTTTCTCCTTTGCTTTTCGCTTCTCTTCTTTTCACAGCTATTTGTAAGGCCTCCCCAGACAGCCATTTTGCTTTTTTGCATTTTTTTTTCCATGGGGATGGTCTTGATCCCTGTCTCCTGTACAATGTTACGAACCTCAGTCCATAGTTCATCAGGCACTCTATCTATCAGATCTACGCCCTTAAATCTATTTCTCACTTGCACTGTATAATCATAAGGGATTTGATTTAGGTCATACCTGAATGGTCTAGTGGTTTTCCCTATTTTCTTCAATTTAAGTCTGAATTTGGCAATGAGTTCATGATCTGAGCCACAGTCAGCTCCTGGTCTTGTTTTTGCTGACTGTATAGAGCTTCTCCATCTTTGGCTGCACAGAATATAATCAGTCTGATATCGGTGTTGACCATCTGGTGATGTCCATGTATAGAGTCTTCTCTTGTGTTGTTGGAAGAGGGTGTTTGTTATGACCAGTGCATTTTTTTGGCAAAACTCTATTAGCCTTTGCCCTGCTTCATTCCGTATTCCAAGGCCAAATTTGCCTGTTACTCCAGGTGTTGCTTGACTTCCTACTTTTGCATTCCAGTCCCCTATAATGAAAAGGACATCTTTTTTGGGTGTTAGTTCTAAAAGGTCTTGTAGGTCTTCATAGAACCATTCAACTTCAGCTTCTTCAGCGTTACTGGTTGGGGCATAGACTTGGATTACTGTGATACTGAATGGTTTGCCTTGGAAACGAACAGAGATCATTCTGCCGTTTTTGAGATTGCATCCAAGTACTGCATTTCAGACTCTTTTGTTGACCATGATGGCTACTCCATTTCTTCTGAGGGATTCCTGCCCGCAGTAGTAGATATAATGGTCATCTGAGTTAAATTCACCCATTCCAGTCCATTTCAGTTCGCTGATTCCTAGAATGTCGACATTCACTCTTGCCATCTCTTATTTGATCACTTCCAATTTGCCTTGATTCATGGACCTGACATTCCAGGTTCCTATGCAATATTGCTCTTTACAGCATCAGACCTTGCTTCTATCACCAGTCACATCCACAGCTGGGTATTCTTTTTGCTTTGGCTCCATCCCTTCATTCTTTCTGGAGTTATTTCTCCACTGATCTCCAGTAGCATATTGGGCACCTACTGACCTGAGGAGTTCCTCTTTCAGTATCCTATCATTTTGCCTTTTCATAGTGTTCATGGGATACCAAATTGCTTGTTTTTTTGTTGTACCAGCAATGTAGAAGTTCAAAAACAACCCCAAACTGTGCCATCCACTTTTTCCCAGTTTTTATTGTGGTAAAATATATATAACATAGAATTAACCATTTAAAACATTTTTTTAGATTAAAAAAAAATGAATTAAGTTCAAATGACTTAAGTATCTTCACACTGTGAAACCATCCCCAGCGTCCGTCTCCAGAACTTTTCATCATCCAAGTGACACTGCAGCCGTTAAGCACTAACCATCCACTTCTCCTCTCCCCAGCCCCTGCAACCACCGTTCTGTTTTCCGTCTCTGAATTTGACTCCTCTCGTATCTCATATAAGTGGAATCATACAGTATTTGTCCTTTTGTGTCTGGCCTATTTCACTTAGTTTCAAGTTTCATTCATGTTGTGGCATGTGTCAGAATTGCCCTTTTTAAAGCTGAATAATATTTGATTGTGTGTCCATACGATGTTTTATTTATCCATTCAGCCATCAGTCAACTTGAGTTGCATTCACCTTTTGGATTTGTGAATAATGCTGCTATGAACATAGGTTTACAAGTATCTGAGACTCTGCTTTCAGTTATTTTGGCTTAGAATTGCTGGATCATATGATAATTCTGTTGTTAATTTTTTGAGGTATGACCATACTGTTTTCTGCAGTGGTTGCCACCAATTTACATTCCCGTCAGCAGTGGACAAAGTTCTAGTTTGTTCACATCTTCTCCAACACTTGTTTGTTTACTTGTTTATTACATTATTATTTTGGCCACATCGCAGAGCTTGTGGGATCCTGGTTCCTCCACCAGGTTTGTACCCAGACTGCAGCAGTGAAAGCCTGAGTCCTAACCACTGGATCACCAGAGACTTTGCTATTTTTTAATTTTTAAAATTATACATATATATATATATATATATATATATTTTTTTTTTTTTTTTTTTTTGCCATGCTGTGCAGCATGTGGGGGTCTTAGTTCCCGGACCAGGGATTGAACCCACATTCTCTGCATTGTAAGCATCGAGTCTTAACCACTGGACCACCAGGGAAGTCCTAAAAATAATATCCTAATGGATATGAAGTGATATTGTGCTTTTGATTTACATTTCCCTGATTTTTTACTGATGTTGAGCATCTTCATGTGCTTACTGGCCATCTGTATGCTGCCTTTGGAGAAATGTCTACTCAAGTCCTTCGGCCTTTTTTTAGTCAGGCTGCATTTTGTTGTTGAATTGTAGGAGTTCTTTATGAATTCCCTATATTAAACTCATATCAGGTAAATGATTTGCAGACATTTTCTCCTATCACATGGGTTGCTTTTTCACTCCGTCAATTGTGTCCTTTGATGCACAGAAGTTTTTTTATTTCAGTGAAGTCCTGTTTATCTATTTTTTTCTTCTGTTTGTGCTTTTGCCATCATATCCAAGAAATCATTGCCAAATTCCACATTGCAAAGTAGTTCCCCTGTGCTTTCTCTTAAGAGTTTTATAGTTTTAGCTCTTAAATTTAGGTCTCTGCTCCATTTTGAGTTAATTTTGTACATGCTCTAGGGTAAGTGATCCAACTTCAGTCTTTTGGGTGAGGATGTTAAATTTTTCCAACATCATGTGTTGAAAAGACTGTTCTTTCCCCATTGGATGATCTTGGTACCCTTGTTGAAAATCATTTGACCAAATAAAAATGCTAAGGTTTATTTCTGTGCACACCGGTGCAATTGTCAGTAACCATTTCTGGCCTTCTGCTCCTGGGCTTTAGCTTCCAGTAAACTGTGATTTCCTGTTTTCACCACCTCCAGTTTTGGAACAGGGGTTTGCCCTGTGACTTCAGGTCTGATGGATTTCAGAAGAGTTGTTGATTTTCAGTTCGTTCAGCTTTTTTCTCATTGTGAGTATGGGAATGATGGTTTCCAAGCTCTCTCCCTGTTGGACCAGAAACCAGATGTTTTCTAGGCTCATCTTGTACTTTTTCAGTCCCAGACCTGGAATCAACCACTTCTGTAAGGAACTCTTTCATTTTTGTGGAGAATGGTCTTTAGAATCCAAGGTCCGGATGCTGGATGTGCTCATTGCTACTCAGGTGTCACTGCATCAGCAGACAGAGCCAGAAGATGTGTGTGTGCATTTATATACATGCATGCGTATAGACATATGCACGCACATGTACACAGATGTATATACATGTGCACACGTGTGTGTATACACAGACATCTCTTCATATCTATGTGTACATTTATAAGTCAACACATTCAAAGTAGGTTTAGATTCATATTGATGCCTTCTGTACCACAGGGTTCATTTTAGCTTTTTCCCTTTTCGTATTTATAATTCCATTCTATGACAGTGAAAAACTTGGTTCTTACTTTCTACAAATTATTTGATTGCTGAATCATATAAGACACTGAAATAGTTTCAGAACGCTAAAAGTGTGTCATTATGAGAAAGCAAACCCACTAACCAGGGTTCAGTATTTGTTTATAGCTCTTTTTGTCATTGGACTGAAGCGACAAAGTGAAAAAACAGTGTTCACAAGCCACTCAAGTGACTCTTCCCTCCTCCGTTTCCCTTCGCTCCCCTATGGTTATGCTAGTTCGTTTGAAATCCAGTGAGGTTCATTTGCTTTTCTTCGGATTGCATTTTTGCCTCCCCTCATTCTTATTTTTAAAATTTTGAGTCAGTAAAAACATGGTTCTAGAATTGCTTCCCTGCTACACCTCTTACCCCATTCCCATCCTCTCACCCTTTCCTTCCTGTTGCCAGAGTAGCCAGTCTCAGTTTTTAGTTTATACTTTGTATTTTTTTTTTTGGTTGCATGAGCATATAGCTGTAAATTTTCTTATGTCCCTTTCTTTCTAACCTGAAAATTAAACATATTTGATCCTCTTTTGTATTTTGCTTTTTTAAAACATTGTCTTAGAAATCACTTTGTATCAGTTCATAGCAATCTTCCTTAGTTTATTCAGCCGCTCTCCTGTGCGTGCGTGTTTATTTCCTGTGTTTTGTGGTTATGAGCAATACTGCAGTGAATAGTCTTGTGCTCATGTAGTTTCAGCTTCCCAGGGGGCACAGTGGTAATCCACCTGCCAGTGCAGGAGACACAGGCTTGATCCCTGGGTTGGGAAGGTCGCCTGGAGAAGGAAATGACAACCTGCTCCAGTATTCTTCCCTGGGAAATTCCACGGAGACAAGCCTGTTGGGCTACAGCCCAGGGGGTCGCAGAGAGTCAGCTACCACTGCGTGAGTGACCGAGTACACACACATACGCAGTTTCATATTGTTGGAGATAATATTCCTGAAAGTGCAGTGTTGTTGGCTTTTGTTGTTGCACCAGCAGCATGTAAGTTCAAAGCAAACTGAACATTTCTGAAGTTTTGTACATTTTGTTGTTCACAAACATTATTTGATCTCTTCAAAAACCTCCTAATAAAGGACTTGCCAGGTACTGCTACAGGGTGATGTAACCTGACAGAAGACTCTCACCTGACTGATCGGTCTACAGGTGAACATGGTGAAGTAAAACAGGAAGCATCTCCTTGCCTCAGATGGGCTAACTGCTTACTTCTAAGTCACAAAACATTGTGTATGTTTCATAATTATTTTTCTTAATTAGTAATTCTTAGTTGGAATTTTTGGGGAAAGATTATATCATGTACATCTCTGCAAATAATGTGAATGAAGTACAGGCCTGTCGCTCCTTAGAAAAAAGAGCTAAACATTTATTAACTGTACTTATAATTTGAAAAAATGGTCCCTGAAAACAAACAGGAACCTCATTGAATTTATTGTTAGTGTGGTTTGCTTCTCACGAACTTCCTATGATGAACGGTTGCTTTTCTCTTACCCCACCCTTGGATCTTTCATTTTCCTGGTAGCCCAGAAAAACCTCACTGGGATTTGTTCTTTTTTTTTCTTTTTTTTGGCTGCACCATGCAGCATGTGGGATCTTGGTTCCCTGACTGAGGATCAAACCCGTGTCCCCTGCCTTGGGAGAATGGAGTCTTCACCACTGGGCCACCAAGGAAGTCCCTGGGATTTGTTCTTGATCTCATTTAAAGCAACGTTTTCAATTTAGTTCTTTGATTTAGCATCTTTATAGCTTTTTAGGATTTACATATGTTTTAAACAGTGATGCAGCATAAGATTCAACTATTCTGGAAGATCTCTTGAGTTTTTAAAACAATTTATGCATTTACTGTCTCAAATCCTGAAACAGTTTTGCTATTCAACATTCCTGGGGCAGCCTCGAATACTCTGATTTAGGATACCAACTTGTTTATGTGGATTATTGAGAGCTCTGCTGTGCTGTTTGCTTATTGCTCAGTTGTGACCAACTCTTTGTGACCGCATGGACTGTAGCCCACTCACCAGGCTCCTCTGACCTTAGGAATTCTCCAGGCAAGAACACTGGAGAGGCTTGCCATTTCCTCCGCCAGGGGATCTTCGCAACCCAGGGATCAAACCCAGGTCTCCCGCATTGCAGGCAGATCCTTTACCATCTCAGCCACCTGGGAAGCCCTTATTAAGAGCTGGCTCTTCGATGCAGAACTTTCAGGACACATTTACCTGTTTTCAGCTAGTTAAAGACTACTGAAATGCCTTCTTAGACCATGTTATCAGAGATCTTTTCTTAAATCTTGTCTTAGCTGGAAGATCTGAGATAATCCATGCAAATGGTATTTTGGGGGCGTTAAGCAGTGCCAGCATCTCTAGGCCAGATAGCTCTCTTTGTATACTGAAGCACAGCAGAGTAGAATAGGAGCACACCTTCAGAAAGTGCTCCCGCATTCGCATCGGTTCCAAGCGCCCTGGCAGGCATGTGGATTTTGTCTCTTCCTCTTCTTTTTTTATTCAGCAGTACATACATAGTTTTAATATATAAAAATTAAGATCAGAGTACAACCAAGTTTATAATGTAAAACTTAAATCCTATTTTAGCTTTCCCTACTTTCAACTGTTTTTAGTTCTTGTATTCTTGTATTTATCTGATTTTTAAGTAGAATACCTAGGTTGTTCTCTTTTTATATTAGATGTTGTCTATTGATTTCTTAAAAATGATTTATATTTAGTTCTCATAAAACACACTTAACTGTATTTGGCCTGAAATTGAACTTTGTAGAGCATGAACTCCTGCAGAGCTAAGGGATAAAGTAGACTGTGCTGTACCACAGACAGGATTCATGCGAGTCAGTGCCTTTGGAATTGTGGCATTAATTGGCCAAGTTCTGCAGAAAGCTTTTACCTGCTCTAATGAGATCAATTTTGGTCCATTTCCTTCTTGTCTCAGGCTCATTCATCAATCCTGAGTAATCAACAAACAGTTTTTTTAAAAAAGAGATCAAATTCATTGCTGCTTTGGTCTGATTAGTTAAAAACAAACAAAAAGCAAACGTATGAAAAAAACCTGCAAAGCCCCACAAAATTATGTCTTACTCATTTTTTTTAGTTTTAACAGAGAATGGGGAACAAGTTTAGGTCATGGCTGTAAGACTATTTTAGTGTGAAGTCAGAATACCTCAAGCAAATTATTGCTTTTCCCCTTTGTGTTTTGTAATTTTCACTTTTGTATTTCTGTTATGGATTGCAGTCTTTTAGAAAGCTATGCTTCTCTTGCATTTCTGGGTCCACAGTCATGGCCAGTGTTAACTCTGCAGAGTTTGTTAAAAGACATTTCTAGAACCTGCTTTTTGGTGTTGATTTCCTTTGTGATTCAAACAATAGCAGGGTAGATTTACTTAGAACTTTGGTGGGTCTGGTTTTTAAATTTGGAAAAGTTTTACCTATTGAAAAAAAATGGCACAATGTGAGAGTTGGGAGTTAAGTTTTAAGTTACTTGGGGCAAAATAAGGGCTGCAGCCCGGGAGACAGCGTTTCAGATAGCTCTGAGAAACCCCTCCAGGGAGGTGAGGGAAGGAGCTAGGGTATATAGGAGCTCTGCAGCCAAAGGCACACAGAACATTAGAAGGTAGATAGTCAAGTTTAGGAATTCAGCTGATGACTTTGACATCTTTGTTTACTGATATGGCAGGACATAGTTCATTTCTTCAACTATTCCATTTCTCATACGCTACATAGGAAGAGCTTAGGGTACACATCTGGGTCATTTGACAGACATCTCCTGAATTGGCATTCAGTTTCTAAGTTTCTCTTAATAGTTACTGAAAACACTATTTATATAAAACTCAGCGGTAAATTTATTTACCCTTCGATAAGCAAGTATATATTAGGCAGCACAAACACAAAAACTCTTGCCTTAGGCTTAGCTTTTTAGTAGTCCTAGAGACTTAATTCTTCTTGATGGTTATCAGAACCTCAGTAGGCTTTGGTATCAGCAAAAGAAAAATAGGATGATCCTTTGAAAGTTATTTTTGTGGGTTTATATTGAAGCCCAGGTTTATGGAGGGTAGGGTCCCATGTATAAAGTATGATAAGTCATTGAGAAAAAAATGATTTGCCCTCAGTAAGATCTTAATGTCTGTTTTTCTAAATTAGAATCGGTACATGATTTCCTCCAAAAAATAAAAATAGAATACTTCTTCAAGTACTCATTCAGGATCATGAGTAAACAGAACCTTGTCAAACCTTGTACATTTTAAGTGAAAAGAATAAAATATAATATTTTTCTTCAGTAAGGTTCTTTGCTTTTTTTGTCTTAGCAGGTCTTGTTAAAGCATTACCAAATAGCTATTACATTAAGATCTAGAGTAGAATAGTTCTCTAATTTCTTCACAACCTTGTCTTTTGAAGCCCCTATTTATGTGCATTCGTATTTTAGACTGAAGATTGCAGACTGCAGCCCATGGCCCAAAACCAGCCCACAACCTGGTTTTGTGTCTCTGGAGGTAAGAGTTATCTTTCCAGTTTTTAAAAGGTTAAAAGAAGACACTGCAAGATTGTGGAGGTTGTTTGTACAGCACAAAACCTCAAGCACTGTATGTCTCTGTACAGAACACACAGAGCAGTTTCTCAGTGTATAGTATGTAACATGCGTATGAGTCTTGTGTTTATTTCTGGTTGCGCAGGGTCTTTGTTGCTGCACTTGGGCGTCTAGTTGTGGCCAGCGGGGCTCCTCTCGAGTTGCGGCGCACGGGCTTCTCATTGCAGTGACTTCTCTAGTTTCCGAGCACTGGCTCTAGAGTGCTCGGGCTTCAGTGCAGCGCGTGGGCTCAGCATTTGTGGTGCTCGGGCTTAGTTGCCCCGTGTCTTCTGGAACCTTCCTGGACCAGGGAACGAACCGGTGTCTCCTGCATTGGCAGGTGGATTCTTAACCATTGGATCATCAGAGAAGTCCTGGTGCAACCCTTTTTTACAATCCATCTGAATTAGTGTCACCTTTGGTAAGAAAAATGTCATGTTGTATCTCATTATATAGCCTTCATTTTTATAGAATTTACCAAATTTGTCAGTTTTTATAGTTGGTGTGGACTTTTAAAAAATTACTTTTTTCTTGAAGCATAGTTAATTTACAATATTGAGTTAGTTACTGTGGTAGGACAAAGTGACGCAGTTATACATTTATAGATATATTCTTTTTTTCTCTTTTTGGCTGCACTGTGAGGCTCATAGGATCGTATTAGTTCCCAGACTAGAGGTTGAACCCTGGCCCTTGGTAACAGAAGTGCAGAGTCCTAACCACTGGACTGCCAGGGAATTCCCAACATTCGTTTTTTAAATTTTATTTTCCATTATGGTTTGTCACGGAATGCTGAATATAGTCTCTGTGCTGTGCAGTAGGACCTTGTTGTTTATCCCTTCTGTTTAAAATGCGACATCTCCTCACTCCAAGCTCCCCCTTCATGCTCTCCCCAGCCCCTGCTCCCTCGGCAACCACTGGCTGCTTCCGTATGTCCGTAACTCGACTTCAGTTTCATAGATAGGTTCATCTGTGTCATATTTTAGATTCTATACATAAGTGATGTCAGATGGTAGTTGTCTTTCTCTTTTTGACTTAAATCATTTAGCATGATAGTCTCTAGTTGTATCCAGTGTGGACTTCCATAACCAGAAGCTGTGGGCGCGACACTAAGCTAGCCTGGGGTTTGAGATGGGAAGAGAGCAGTCCCACACGTGCCTGTTCTTACCTTGTGCTTGGTCTTGGGGGTGTACATCTTTGTGATGCTGCTTTAGGAGTGATAATGAACTTGAATATTGCTGTTTCTTCATAAATGCAACATATTTTCATTGATATCTTTGCCTACTGCATAAAGAGTGTGTTATTTCTTTGAAGCTGTATTTTGATGTTAAATTGGGTGGTGTGGTTGCTTTGGTTGGGAGTTTTAATAGAAAAGTTTTAAAGAATTTTAAAAGAAAAAAATTTGGTTATAATGCTTTGTCACTTACCATATTTTATTGAATCTAAAACATATCTTTCACCGTAACATTTAGAAAATATTTTTATTTATTTATTTGGCTGTGCTGGGTCTCAGCTGCACCATGTGGGCGCTTTTAGTTGTGTTACGTGGAACCTAGTTCCCTGACCAGGGATTGAACCCTGGCTCCCTGTATTGGAGTCTTAGCCACTGGGCCATCAGGGAAGTTGCTTACCTTGACGTTTTTGAAATCACTATTATCTTAAATTTTATGACAAAATTATAATCGGCAGTGCCCTCCCCAGTGGTAAATAAAGGTGCATTTTAAAATCAATAAAGCATGATTCATATATTCTGTTCATTTACGTTATCTGTTAGGTGCATTGTTTTCTTGTCCCTTATATTGATTCCACCCCTTCTTACTTACTTGGATATTGCAGCCAAATTCATTATTTTGGAAATCTTTAATCCTTTAAAGATTGAAGATCTAAAATCCTTTAAAGGATTTATTTGGGGGTTTATTTTAATTCTGAGATTTGTAATTTAAGTTAGATAATAAGTGTGCATGCGTGCTCAGTCGTGTCCCACTCTTTGTGACCTCATGGACTGTAGCCTGCCAGTCTCCTCTTGCCATGGGTTTTTCCAGGCAGTAATACTGGAGTGAGTTGCCATTTCTTTCTCCAGGGGATCTTCCTGGAGAAAGGTATCGAACGCACCTCTCTTGCGTTGGCAGGCAGATTCTCTTTAGCACTGCACCAACTG
The DNA here is from genome assembly GCF_019923935.1 of Bubalus bubalis. Lineage (NCBI taxonomy): Eukaryota > Metazoa > Chordata > Mammalia > Artiodactyla > Bovidae > Bubalus > Bubalus bubalis. The sequence continues at coordinate 1,743,836 of NC_059174.1, read as the reverse complement.
GGAAGATAATAAGCACCATCATCCGTATTTAGGCAACAGAACAATTTAAGAAAATGAGCAGTTAACGGTTTGAGTAGCCCAGTGTCCTGATCTGCTGCTGTCTGTTAACAAATGGCCTGCAGCCTGATCTTTTGTGTTAGTTCCAATTTTGCTGAATACACTGTAGAAGAACCTTAACCCAAAAACCAGTTTAGCTTTAGCCTGACTTGCGGTTTTCTTGGGTGTTTGCAGCTGAGAAGTACCTATGAGTTTATAGTAGTATTCTGTTGATGGGAAATATTGAATAATTAGAAATTATATAGTAATTGTTATTTAGGCCTTTGTACATCCAAAAATAAGCCACTTTGTACTACAGAGACGATACATTTTAAAAAAACTTATATGTTTGTGCAGAATCACAAGTCAGTAACTTCAAAAAAGGCAAGCCAAATAAAATGGGGAGGAAGGTGGGGATTAATGCCAACAGTAAATGTACAGATGTAAGCTTTTTATTTGTCAGTGATTCTAAACCCTAGTTGTACCTAGGCTGATTTTTAAAAAATACCCAGAAGTCTCAGGTAAATAAATCATAATGTTTGGAATTAGTTGCTGGCAAAGAACTATTACTATTGTATTATAGAAGCAAAGTTTTTATAGATTTACCTGTAGTGCTTTGTTTGCTCCTCATAACTTCTTACATCTCTAAGCTTCCATCTAGGACCACTTTCCTTCTGCCTACATTTTTTAAAAAATATCTTCTAGTGAGAGTCTCTTGCTGGCCAGCTGTCAGGCTTTGTTTGTCCAGAAATGTCTTTATTCTCTTAAAAGATATTTTTCCTGGGTCTAGGTATCAATTATCTATTTCTGATATGTCTGTCTGAATGCTGAGTTCCAAAAAATAGCAAGGAGAGATAAGAAAGCCTTCCTAAGTGATCAATGCAAAGAAATAGAAGAAAACAATAGAATAGGAAAGACTAGAGATCTCTTCAAAAAAATTAGAGATACCAAGGGAACATTTCATGCAGAGATGGGCTCGATAAAGGACAGAAATGGTATGGACCTAACAGAAGCAGAAGATATAAAGAAGAGGTGGCAAGAATACACAGAAGAACTGTACAAAAAAGATCTTCATGACCCAGATAACCATGATGGTGTGATCACTCACCTAGAGCCAGACATCCTGGAGTGTGATGTTAAGTGGGCCTTAGGAAGCATCACTATGAACAAAGCTAGTGGAGGTGATGGAATTCCAGTTGAGCTATTTGAAATCCTGAAAGATGATGCTGTGAAAGTGCTGCACTCAATACATCAGCAAATTTGGAAAACTCAGCAGTGGCCACAGGACTGGAAAAGGTCAGTTTTCATTCCAATCCCAAAGAAAGGCAGTGCCAAAGAATGTTCAAACTACTGTACAATTGCACTCATCTCACATGCTAGTAAAATAATGCTAAATTCTCCAAGCCAGGCTTCAACAGTACATGAATCGAGAACTTCCAGATGTTCAAGCTGGTTTTAGAAGGGAACAGCTACCCACCCCAGTATTCTGGCCCGGAGAATTCCATGAACTGTACAGTCCATGGGGTTGCAAAGCATTGGACACAACTGAGTGACTAACACTTTCACCTTCATTTTCATTTGATACCTCTTTATTGTTTTTTAGAGGATTTTTATCTTCCAACATTTTTAGTTGTTTATAATTTGAGGATTGTTCCAAAAAGTCTAGCCTACCATTACCAGAAATGGATTATACCACATACATATTTTTTAAAGCTTTTTTATGTATACAACAACACTATAAACCACATTCCTTTTTTTTAAGCTGCTGTACAGCTTACAGGATCTCAGCTCCCCAACCAGGGATTGAACCCAGGCCACGGCAGTGAAAGCACTAACCACTAGACCAGGAAGACTCGCATAACCCGCATTTTTACAGAGGAGCGATAAACAAAGCCACTTGTCAAGTGTCAAGAAAAACTGTCATTTCCTTAGCAACAGAGCTTGTAAATACAATAGAAAATAACTGAAGAAAATGTGGGTTTTAGTAGGAAACAAAATAATTACATCAAATTCTTTTACATCTCATCTGTAGATTTAGACTAGAGAATGTCAATTACAACTGCTTTGCTGTGTATATATAAGGCAGCTTAGAAAAATGACTCACTATAAAAAAAACTGAACCCTAAAATAAATATCCTTAAGCTATCTTCAAAATAGGGTTGCCATAAATGTTTTAATGTTACGTCTCCACTCAGCATGTCACACCGAGTATGAGGTGGGTGATCCTCTGTCATCCAGGCACTGTAACAGCCATCTATCAGTGTTTTGGTAATCACTTTTTAAAAATACACCAAGGCTGAATTTTCTACACTGGTAACACTAAACTTACTATAGCCACAAACATATCTGACTAACTCAAAAACCCTAAAGATAATAAAAACATTTTGTTTCATTGGGGGGGGGAGGGTGTGTTTAAACTGAAATGTTACACTTGACTTTAATGACTCTTAGGTTTCCCCTTGTAAACTATAGCTCCCAGCTATTTAATTTTTATAGTTCCACATATATCTTCTATTTGCAAAATGCTCAATCAATAGTATCTTGGGTTCAATCCCTGGTTGGGGAGCTGAGATCCTGTAAGCTGTACAGCAGCTTAAAAAAAAGGAATGTGGTTTATAGTGTTGTTCTGGACTACACAGACTAGGGATTAAGGCATTTAAATACTGTATGAAGATCAAATATTGTGGCAACTTACAGTAGGCTGTTGCTGTGATTCTTGGGTCTTGAGGTTAGTGGTCTCAAGTTAGATATGTTTTTTCTTGAACAGCAAAGCAAATGTTTTAGAGCAGTGTGTCAGAGACATGGGAGAACGTAAATCAAACTCGTGTAATGGTGAATGGATGCTTAATCGCTGGTACTTGGGTCTACACTCGTATTGTATGGATGACACAGGCGATAGAAGAAATAAATTAGTAAATGTAGTTGTGCTGTAAGAAACGAGACTGTTGTCCTTACGTGATTTGACTACTGTGTGCCTTGTAACATGCTCATGCATAGTACTTGGGTTTATTATAATTAAGGTCAGCACTGATGTTTTCCATTTTGCATAGTGAATTATGTCTAGTTTCATTGTCACCTGAGAAAGTCACGATAAAGTCAAACTGGAATTATTCCAAGTACTGAATAATTCGAAATGCTTTGAATTACAAAATTGAGTATGTTAATATTTACCAGGCTGTAGATCTAGAATCATTGTTAAGAAAACATAAGCAAGTTCTCTTCCTGCACTTGTCTTTTTGTTTATTATTTTTTGTTTTCTCTCTTGGGTTTTGCATTCTTGTAGTAGTTGTAGCAGCAATTGCTATAAACCAACGGCAGCAAAATTCTGTTACTTGGTTGGTTTTTGTCTTTGAGGAAACAAATATGATGACTTCTTTCCAGAGCTAATTACACGTCATCAGCTTAGGGGCCTTCCAGAGAGGTAGGCCTTTTCTTTGTAATAGTTGCACAGAACTCTGATTTGATCTGTTTAGCCATGGGTCTGTCACTGAAACCCCTGCAGTGGTTCAGTACACCACAGCTGCAGCCAGGGGTCTGTTAATAGAATGTACTTAATACTGAGATCTAAACTTAGTAGTTTGCCATCTGGGTGTTAAAAAACAAATGAGACTAACAAAGAAGCAGGTTAAAATTTAGTAACTCTTCTAGGCCTTGTTGAAAAATGTAATTTAGGAGGCTGACAGATCCCATTGAGATTAAGTAGATAATGGGTATGAAAACATGTCTTGTTACTTTTGGAAGATATAAGACAGAAGTTGCTGTTAATGTGCTTTGGAAGTAAACAGGCCCATTTGCTGGAATATAAAAAAAATGTCTGAAAAGTACTATGTTCCTTTTTCCTGTCTCCTTAAATTTGATTGGGGAACTTCATCGCATTTAACATATAGTGTCCATAATACTACTGCGTTTCTTTAAAAGAAAAGAGACCTTTACTGTGCTGTTATTACAACTTTAAATAAACTATCAAAGTGAGATTTAAGTAAAAAGTATGTGTTCCTCACTATGTCAGGAGTTGTGATTGTTTTGTAGTGACAGGAGGTCCTATCCAAACAAATTTAAGGTAAAAAGAGAGATGACTTCATATAACTGAAGGTGAGGTATACCAGCTGGCTTCGGGCTTGCCGCGATCCTGGGGTCATCCCCTTAGCTGGACTGGGTCCCCTGGCACAGCGCACCGCTGGGCTGGCTTCCCTCAGGGCCTCCACACGGCACGGTGGCCAGTAGCCTCTCCCGGCGCCTCCATCTGTGCTAGCGTCGTTTGCGGTGATTTTATTGTCTGTCATCATCCACGTCCCTGAACCACTGATGAATGTTACGGGGAGTTTTACTTCTGAGTGACCCAAGTCAAAAACAGTCCTATGTCCTGGGAAACCAGTGTTTTGAACGCACTTCTTTCATGGGACTAAAGAGGTACTTAGTTTGCTCATCTCACATTCAAAAGAGTTGGCATTGGAAACTTCACTGCAACCGTGGGGGGCCGGGCCGGAGCTGAAGGAGATGTTCATGATACAGGTGGTTGAACGTACTGTGTTCCTTCCGAACACAGTACTTCTGTTCTGCCGAAACAGAGCACAGGAGACAAGGAGCACATGCGCGTCCTGGCTAGCGCGCGCCTCCCCTCTCTCTCCGTGAAAGGCAGGGCCAGAAGGCAAGGCCAGGGAAAGGCAGGGCCGAGGTTCCATAACTCGAATTGTAGATCCCGGCTCTTTTTGAGAACTTTATAATGAAGTCTCGTGTTTTGCTGATTTAAAATTTTCAATCTCTCTGCAATCACAGTTCCCTATATTCAAAATAAATTTAAACCTTTTCTAGTCAGAAATGTTGCTAGCATTCTATAAAAGCAAAGAAAAGGAAATGACATTTGGGTAAGCCACACTTTATTTTCTCAACAAAAGTAAGATGTGTCCCCTTTGTACCCCCTCTCCTTTTTGCCACTGTTACCACCTTTTATTTCATTTGCTAAAATAGTTGGAAAAGCTCCATCACAGTATCTCCAGCTCATAGGTCAAGAGACAAGATTGGATCCCTGTCGTACAGGATATGTAATTTTAGTCAATCTATAGAAAATTCAAAACACCAGATTTGAGGAGACCATTGAGGAGTCTGAAAGATTTCCTTGGATTCTTTTCTTGGACAGGGACATTTTCCTTTTCTTAGCTTCTTAGTTATAGTTTTGCAGCACCTAAAACGTTTTCTCCTCTGACATTTACATTCTTCCTGTATTATATATGTATTTCATTCAAACCTCAGCAGTATGTGTTGTTTAAAATAATTAACATTTAAATATTTCTATTATTTCTTTAATTTTCTGCTGGCTGTTTTTATTTTTCTAGCATGGTGACCAAACTATGGTGAAGAAAAATTTTGTTGTTATCTTCCACTTCCCCAACAATCATTTATTAATGTGCTTTCTACATTCTGGGCTTCCCAGGTGGCACTAGCAGTGGAGAATCTGCCTGCCAGTGCAGGAGACACAAGAGACACAGATTCGATCCCTGGGTCGGGAGGATCCTCTGGAGAAGGTAATGGTAACCCACTCCAGTATTCTTGCCTGGGAGATTCCACGGACAGGAGCCTGGCGGGCTACAGTCCATGGGGTTGTAACAAGTTGGACGTGGCTGAACATGCAGCATATTGCCATATTCTACATTCTAGGTATTAATACAAATCAAGGAAACTCCTTCTGTCTCTCCAGAAATTTTTGTCTCATATAGCATGACTGAATGATATATGAAAGGCAGATTGGAGCAGACCAATGTGTGGAGGCCAAAAAAAAGAGAGACCCACTCAGAGATTGTCATCTAGAAAATGAGGATTTGGACTAAAGCAAATCACAAGGAAAGGAGGAAAAGGAAGCACTATGGAAAACAGTTGACTAAGGAGAAGGACTAATTTAGGGGACTTGCAGGAGAGAAAGGAATCAGAAGTAAACCCAGAGTTCCACTGGGTGTGTGGGCGTTGCTTCCTTGGGGAATGATGACGCCATGGTAGAAAAGGGAACTGACTTGGGGACAAAAACTAATTCTATTAAATAAATAAATGGGAAAGAAGAGATAATCTTTTATACAGAAGAATTAAAAATAATTTATATAGATACTTCCTCCTCCAGGAGGTAAAGCTACACTGCGCACTCCCCCACTGCGGGGCCTGCACTCAGGGAGCTGCTTCCAAAGAGTGGGCTGAAAAGGCAGAGGGGAGTCACTTTACAAGGAGAGACCTGCACACACTCCCTTGGCCAGGTGACCAGAGTTGGCATCATCAGCATGTATGTCTTTGGTGTGATGTGTTGTGAATGGCACTTCTTCCCCAAAAGAATTTAAGTAAAAAAAAAAAAAAGTTTATCCTATGAGGAAAGCCATCACACAAACCCAAATTGAGGGATATTCTGTAAAACCCCTAACCAGGCTTCCTCAAAACTGTCAGGTCATTAGAAACACAGAAGCTAAGGAGATCAGACTAAATCCCGGATGGGAATAATGTTTGGCCAGATTATCAGGGCACCTGTTGGCCCAGTCAGGTTGACATATAATCTTGTGTCACTGTCCAAAAGCTAAGAGAGGATGGAGGGTTAAAGAAGGCAAAGGATTAAGGAGGAGAGAGTTGTTTTTTAAACGTTGAAAACAGCAGAAAGCCAAAAGGTGTGATAGAGAAGATGACTCAATGATAAAAATCACAGGAAGCAGGAAATGAGGAAATATGGTTTGACTCTTCATTTTAGGAGTGAAAGGAAGACACATAGTCGGGGACAGAATGGACAGCAGAAGTTAACTTTTCATTTTACAGTTGACCTTTGAACAAAGTGTACGGTCCACGTGGACTTTTTTCAGTAAATAAGTAGTCTGGTACTCCATGATCCGAAGTTGGTTGAGTTTGCAGATGTGGAACCACAGATACAGAGGGCCAACTCTAAAGTTATCCTCAGATTTTTGACTGTGAGGAGGGTCTGCCCCTCTAAATCCCCCTAGGTGTTCCAGAGTCAACTGTATTTTATCTACCTTTCTCTTGGGACATCCCTTTCCTTCTGACTACTCCAGTCCCAAAGTGGGGCCAAAGTAACTAATACATAAAACTTTCATCAACTCTTAAGGGGAAAAGCAAGTCCCTCCCCACCCCCACCCCCCTACTCCTGCCCAAGAGAGAAAGCAGATTCTTCACATCCTCTAAAAATGTCTTGAGGTTCTCAAGTACTCAAATTTATGAATGTGTATCCATGGATACAAGGATAAAAGTCATATAGGTTAAAGTTAAACTTGCATGTTATAAAGCAGGTGTTCAGTGAGTTAGCAAATATTATAAAATCCTCACTCTTAACCTTTTAGATACAGCCTTCAATAATATAGTCAAACATTTATGCATGCTCTTTCATGTTGTTATTCATCTTTTATAATTGAACACATGGAAGACTGGTTTTAGCCCAGAAGGCAATAAATTAAATTTGAAATGCTTCTTCTAGTATTTAGCACTCTCTTTTTTCCCTTCTAAGCCCAATAAAATATTCTAATAATTTCACAAAGATAAAACTTAAGAAATGATACTGCTAAAGATGAAATATTGTTGGGCTGTTAGTAACTCCACTCCGTAGCTCACAAGTTTGCCAGCTGGTAAATACAGAATTTAAAATCATGTATAAATCTCTTAGGTATATAGGTATGTAGTGTGTGAAAATCAGACTGTGAGAGCTGAGGCCTGTCTGTGCGTCAAACTTGCTGATTTGACGGAGCTGCGTCTTTGCTTGGCTGCAGGCTTTAGGTGCTGCGTGTGGGGTCTAGTTCCCTGACCCGGGCTCCAGCGCTGCCTGCGTTGGGGGTGTGGCGTCTGAAGTGCTGGATCACCAGGGAAATCCCCATAACTGGCCTTCTAAATTATATTTTTTCCATTTTTACCACAGAATCCTAAACTGAAGGAAGTTACATTTTTTTATATTAGCATCTCATCTTTATTGCGGTATCTATCAGTAGGTTTCCTGTGAGCGGAGAGCTAAAGTGACAAAACTGTGATGTCATTGAATTTGCAAGCTGAGGAAATTAATATTAATAAGATACATCTATCAAAAGATATTTTTATTCACACACTTTGCCGAAGTTCTTGGGTATAACATAGTTCTTTTTCTGACTATTCATTTTCATTATGATTTAATGAAGTCCCATATGACTTTTAGTGACCAACGAACTAATTTTTAGCAGTAATATATTTAGAAAAGTGTAGAAACCCATTTATTAAAGAAATTCTGTCTTAAATGATTTTCAAACAAAGTAGGATTTAAATAGTACTGAGGAACTGTACAAATTGATTTTTATTCCCTAAGACTATGTTTGTGCCATAAAATTATGTTTGTGGGAATAGTAATTCCCAGGTATCTCTTTTGTGTATCTGTTTTGTGTTGCGTCTGGTTCTTAAAAGACTTCTGTTACTGAGGTTTACCACTGTTGTAAACTATGTTGCTGTGGGTGAGAATGTTGTGTGCATATGCTTTTGTTAAAGTTACTTTTTGGCTTGTAGGATCTTAGTTCCCCAACCAGGGATGGAACCTGGTCCCACTGCAGTGAAATCGGAGTGTCCTATCCACCAGACCTCTAGGGAATTCCCATGGTTGAGGATTTTTAATAATCCCATAATAAACCTAGATTGATAATTTGTATCTTTGTATATGTAAATGCAACTATGATCAGATCAGTCAGTTGAGTTGCTCAGTTGTGTCCCACTCTTTGTGACCCCAAGGACTGCAGCACGCTAGGCTTCCCTGTCCATCACCAACTTCTGGAGCTTGCTCAAACTCATGTCCATCGAGTCGGTGATGCCATCCAACCATCTCATCCTCTGTCGTCTCCTGCCTTCAGTCTTTCCCAGCTCAGGATCTTTTCCAGTGAGTCAGCTCTTCGCATCAAGTGGCCAAAGTATCAGAGTTTCAACTTCAGCATCAATCCTTCCAGTGAATGTTCAGGACTGATTTCCTTTAGGATTGACTCATTTGATCTCCTTGCAGTCCAAGTATTATCTGATGGGTGCTTCTATAAAAGAGCTGTTTATTACCAAATTATGGAATTTGGATATACAGTGGAAACCCAGCTTTTTACAGCTACAAGAAGACCAAAATAATGGCACAGTGTTACAAGAACTGGCATGGAAGCTGCTGTAGAGTCTGTATTTTAAAGAATCTTTCAGAGAACTCCTTGGCAGTCCAGTGGTTAGGAGCCTGTGCTTACACTGAAGGGGTGCATGGGTTTGATCCCTTGTTGGGGAGCTAAGATCCTGCAAGCTGTGCAGCCTGGCCAAAAAAAAAAAAAAAAAAGGAATGTTCCAGAATATCGCTAAATACTGTTAAACTAGAATCTGTAGACAGTCAAATTTTGAACAAAGATAAAACACAGGTCCTGTGACTCAACTGTGAACTTAAATACAAATTAAAAAGGAAAATTCCTCTCTTACAGAAGAGGAAGTAAAATCTGGCCTTAGTGAGTTAGCTGGGAGAATGGAGACTTCCCTCTGAGTTGTGGCCCACACTAACTGTGCTGAGGTGTGCCTGCTGGGGACACTACAGGCAAATCCTGAGTGAAGCTACTCATATTCTTCTGGGTCCCTGTGTGCTTGAAGTGACCCAACCTAGTTTTTATTTATTTATTTTTTTAAATGCTGTTGTAGAGACTGAGCGATCCACCTCATATATACCACCACACTAAAATTAGTGGTTTATTTATATAAGAAAGCAGGTTTCTCTCCTCATTATTTGAATGTGGTATAATAAAAAATATATTTGGCCTTTATCCACAGTTCCGGGCACAGAACTCCTAAAACCCTTGGAATTTCCTGAGTAATAGGATTTCCTTTGTTACTTCATAACAAGCCCCTTTCGGTACACTTGAGTTTATGCTAATGAAGTGATTTAAGAGGGGGCCCCTGGGTAGCCTAGGGATGGGCTGGTCGTCGGGAGAAGTGCTTATATAGTTTGGAACTTTCAGTCCAACCTGCCAGCCTCCAAGGGTGGAATGCGATGTCTCCCTGGAGACTGAGCTTGTTACAAACTCAAACTAGAAGACCCGCGGAGCTTCTGTGTTGGTGAACAGACAAGATGTCGTGTCCTGAGTGGGCACGGAGACTCTTCCCTTTGTTTCTGAGTTGTGTCTTTTATGGTAAACTGGTAAATGCACGTAAAGTGTTTTCCTGCGTTCTGTGACTTGGTCTAGAGAATAATTAAACTGCAGGAGGGGTTCATGGGAACCCCTAAGTTTGTAGCCAAGTCAGACAGAAGAATTAACAAGTGTCCTTGAGACCTGAGAGTCATGACTGACATCTGGAGTACAAGCCCTTAACTTGTGGGGTCAGGTAGTAAGCGTGACAATGAAAATTAATCAGTAGTCAACATATGAAAGAAGCGGAAAATTTTATTCAAACTACATTTGAGGATTACCTCCTGGGAAGAAGTCTCAGAAGGCTCTGAGAACTGTGAGTTGTTTTAGATAGAGGGCTGTACGTGAAATGACATGTTATTGGCAGTTTACACAATCCAGATCTAAGCATGGCTCCTTAGACCATCAGGAAGGAGTGTTATCCTTTAAGGAGTTGTCTTGTTGATTCTCTTCAGTGGAGTGGGTATTTCTACCGATTGGGTGATTTAGTTGATGCTTCATGCAGATACACAATGCATAGTAGTGGGGGAGAGAAGAGGCCAGAGGGCAGAAAACATTTTTTATGTTTTAATTTTTTCTTGTCTTGCCATAGGATATGAGTTTTACTTCACAATATAGGAACTAAATTGATTGACACCCAGTTAGTACAGGAGAGTCTGGGGGCTGGTGTCACAAAGAGTAAGCTCTGCTTTGTTTACACGTGTTAGGAGATATTAAAATTTGCCTTAAAAAACAGTACATGAGAATAAATGTGCTCAGAGAAAGTGTCATCTGAAGGAAAGTGCACAACCTAAAAATTGCAAGTTGTGTTTTATTTGGGGGCCTCACCAAGGACTAGAACCCAGGAGACAGCCTCTTTAGATAGCTTTGAGAAACTGCTCCAAAGAGGCAAGGGAGGAGCCAAGATGTTGTTTTCGTTGCTCAGTCATGTCCGACTCTTTGCGACCCCATGGACTGCAGCACGCCAGCTTCCCTGTCCATCACCAACTCCCGGAGCTTGCTCAAACTCATGTCCATTGATTTGGTGATGCCATCCAGCCATCTCATCCTCTGTTGCCCCCTTCTCTTCCTGTCTTCAATCTTTCCCAGCATCAGGGCCTTTTCCAATGAGTCAGCTCTTCGCATCAGGTGGCCAAAGTATCGAGCTTCAACTTCATCATCAGTCCTTCCAATGAATATTCAGGGTTGATTTCCTTTAGGATTGACTGGTTTGATCTCCTTGCAGACCAGGGGAGTCTCAAGAGTCTTCTCCAACACCACAGTTAAAAAGCATCAATTCTTTGGCACTCAGCCTTCTTTATGGTCCAACTCTCACATCCATACATGGCTACTGGAAAAACCATAGCTTTGACTATGTGGACCTTTGTTGGCAAAATGACATCTCTCCTTTTTAATATACTGTCTAGGTTTGTAATAGCTTTTCTTCCAAGGAACAGGCGTCTTTTAATTTCCTGGCTGCAGTCACTGTCTGCAATGATTTTGGAGCCCAAGAAAGTAAAATCATTTTCCCCCCGTTTTATTTGCCAGGAAGTTATGGGACTGGATGCCATGATCTTAGCTTTTTGAATTTAAGTTTTGAGCCTGCTCTCTCACTCCTCTTTTCCACCTTCAACAAGACGCCAGGATATATAGGAATTTTTGCTAAAAAGGAATCATGTTGAACATCAAAAGATTACTACTAATCACAAAAAACAGACACTTCAAATTAGTGATTTTATTGCTTTTCTATGTATGAGAATATGCTAGAGTTTGGGCTCACTGAAATTATTCCTTAGGTATGCATCTTATGTCTAGGGCCAGGATCCTGTTTTTTTCCTCCATTCTGAGTTTCCCTTTTAGCAAACTGTGTGTGTGTGTGTGTGTGTGTGTGTGTGTGCACGTGCGTGCTGCAGTGGCTGATGGCTTAGTGGTGGCCACGTTTGGTATTTACTGGAATGATAGGCAGTATTCTTTGTCCACAACAGTAAACCTCCAACTTAACAGAAACAGACAATATTATATTATTCCTGGATTTGGAAGACCTCAGATAAGTTCAGTGCAGTCTCAATCAGAATCCCAGCAGACTGAGGGGCTGGGGGATAGAAGCTGACAAGCTGAGTAAAATTTATATGGAAATGCAAGTGAACTAGAGTAGCTTAGATCGCTGAAAAAGAACAAAATTGGATGGTTTGCATTACTTGTATTTCAGCACTTATTATAAAGTGATCAGGACAGTATGGCATTGTCAGAAAGATAAACTTACAAACCTGGGTTCAGAGTGTGTTTTGTAAGTAAAGTTTTATTGAAACAAGGCTAAACCTATTTGTTTACATATCCCCCTATGGCTGCTTTTGATCAACAGTTACCAAATAGAGTATAACAGAGTCTATGTTTTGCCTCTCGGTGGACACTGTCTGCAGCAGCTGCCTCAGAGAAACCCGAGCTTTGTGAAGGAACTGAGCATTGTCCCCTAAGCCTGAAGTCTCTCTTCTTTCTCATCTATTGAAATTTCCCCTCATCTTTCAAGGCCCAGCTCAAATGACAGCTCTCCTTAAAGTCTTCTTCCACAATGCTGTTTAATTCCTTGGTGTACAAGCTAGTGTTTGTACTAAGCTAAAATGTTTTCAGAACTGGTAAAGGAACTTAGAGCCACAGCAGAGACTGAACACTGGCTTGAGCAAAAGGACCTATAACTAAAACAGAGTTCATATCTTCCAAGTCAAGACATTTCAAAGAAAAGCTGGTGATCCATCCCATAAAAGACAATGTTAAGACTCCAGTAAATGTCCCATTTGCTTTTGATTGCTCAGGAAGTTTTTTATATAGCCCTTTTCCACTCCCCAAACTAGATCATAGGTCTGGGTTAAACTATACACACTTAAGACTTCTTTGGTTAAAACTTAACTCCTCAGAAGCATTAAATATAGAAAAGAGAAACTGGAAAGGTTTGCCATTTTCTTCTAGTTGTAACCTGCTTACTATTCTGTCTAGGTAGGCTAACTTCTCTTGTGCCTACTTGGATGGTTGGGTAAAATTTTGTAAGAGCCTGTAGATTTAAAAAAGTATTTTAAAAAGGATACCTTCCCCTTTCTCCTCCTTTCTCTCCCCAGTAATTCTCCTGGTACATGATTCACCTCATACATTTGAAGTTACCTGTATAACATCATTATAGCCTTTGGTGTGACACCTGAAGGCAAGCCTTCTGTGCCCGCAAACACGCACGTGCACACAAATCAACCAACTGACCCTTTAAAGCTGTATTTTCTTTTACTTAAAAAAAAAAAAAAAAGACCATTTGAAGGGATGAGACAATACAGTCCTGTAAAACCCTAAAAGCCTTTCTTAGATCCTCCTGTCATGGTGCTCTGGTTAATTTATAACTTCTAGGCATTAATGTTCTCAAGACTTTACAGAAGCAAGTGTGAGAGAACAAACCGAAGTCGCTCAGCTGCCGCCTTCGGCAGTTGTGCTCTGCGTTGGGCTCCTTTGTCTTTCTCAGCAAAAGCCCGAGTTCTGTAATCAGTGGTTCTTAGGCTCGACACGCGTCACCTCGCTGTAAGCCTGGTCAGAGCAGAATCCAGCAGGTCCGGGAACTGGCAGATGCTGGTCTCCTTGCAGTTTGAGGGGGACGGAAGCCCTCTTTCGGTGGATAGTATTTGAGTTTATGGTTCACCTTGTTGTAGCCACACGTTCCTGGAAACAAACTCACTCAGGACAGTGCAGATAGTGGAGTGCAGTTTATTACACGGCGGGCCCAAGGCAGAGTCCCCTCTTAGCCAAGGACCCCGACCAGCATCTGTGAAAATCTTTTATACCCTGTGTGTATGTGTCTGAACCCACCACTCCAAATTCCTTGAGACTTACATACACCAAGGAAAATACAGTCCCAATAACCCCATCATTCACATGCTATGGGCTCATGTGCTCGAACAGTCAAACAATTAGCCAATAATCAATAAACCTGAGGTTACACTCTGATAGATACAGAAAAATTTATGGCCTGTCTGGAGGAAGGGGTGATTAGTGTATGTTTTCTCTTAGGCAATGAGTAACCTACATACGATCTTCAAGGTTCCCGTATCTGGAGGGGGTCTTATCCTTCTGTTGTTGTTTTCATAGGCACTAAACACAGAGTTCAGAGTCCATTGGAAAGGTGGCTGAGCAAGATCAGCATGAACAGGCCTAAGATGGAGTCCAGGCCCTATGAATTCCTTCTTCAACCTTAGTCTGGATAATTCGTGTTTATTGTCATTCGAGGAACTGAATGGGCAGGAAGATGGAGTTCTCCGAGTTTTGACTTAACTTAGTCCTTATCCTGAGATTTTTCTTGGCTTAGGTGCTGTTACACGTTGTAGCAGATTTCCCTAACGCCCAGGCGTTCCTCCTCTCTGCTGGCTAGCAGAGGATAGCAGAGCCCTGTCCGTGTTCCCCCTGCCTTTACTGTCTCAGTGCTAGCTGCAGGCGGCTTTCTTCAAACCCTGGTGGAGGCTCAGGGCCTTCTCTGGCCTTGGCAACACGGCTGACTCACATGGAAGGGGGCAGAGGGGCCTGGGAGTTAACAGCCCCGGCTGCAGCTCCTCACCAGTGACAAAAACTGGTGAGGCAGTGTCCTCAGCCTTCTCACTCCTGGAGGAGGCCACTCCTGAGGTCTGATCTTTATGTTTTTCCAGAGGTGCCCGTGGGAATGCGCTCCAGCTGCCAGAAGGCCAGCCCACCTGCTCATTCAGTCCTACCTGGCTCCCCGTCTCACTTCCTCCCCTCCAGCAGTGCTTCAAGAGACCCTCTCCTCAATAAACTGATGGCGCACACACACAGCATTTTTTTTCCTTGCCTTGTATAAAGCAGTTAATAAAATCCATGTTCTCAACTCAGGCCAAACTGAAAGCTATTTTTATTACATATAATTAACCTAATTTACGAAAAAGGAGCAGGCTTGGGGAGCTGAACAGCACTGAAACAAGTGTGGAAGCTCAAAAGTTGCTTTTCTGGAATTAATGTTAACAGCCTCAATATAGCATTTGAAATTGTTTTTAGAATCTTGAACTTGAGTTACTCAGATCCAGGGCTGAGTTTGTATGGGTTAAATAATTTGTCTGTGGATTCAGCATGAGTGTTTCCAAGGTTGTTCTAACTTCAAGCATTAGATAAGCTTATTTAAGAAGTTGGAAGTGTGTTACTGTGCAAAAACTTGGAGGAGTGGCTAGAGAAAAATAGAGAATCCATCCATTGGTGAACCCCCTTTCAGCTTCTCACATCAACTGCCCTGGTTTGATGTTGTCACAACGTGGTATTCCACAAGCTGTTTCTGTATGTTGCATCTTTATGTTTATGATACAACTATGGAGAGGTTTTGTTTAAATTGGAAAAAAAAATTTTTTTTCAAAAGAACTGTTGCCAAGCTTACTCCCCATCTTTTGACTTTTCCTTGAATCTTTGTCTTATTTCAAAGGCTGAGAGCTGTTACCCAGTGGAGCCTCGAGTTATGAAAGTCCAATATTTTTGAAATCTTAAAATTAAAAAATCGTTTTTAATTTTCAAATGCTTATGTTTTAAATTTGGGAATTATCACATTTTACGGACCAAAATAGCACATTCAGTTTCTGGCAGCTTCTGTCCTGCCCATGCCAGTAAGAGCAGCACCATATGGCCTGACTGCTGTTGCGCTGGGAAGCCCGCACCCTGTGGGGACATTGCCTGCATGAAGCGGAGCTGCTACGCCCCATATGCCTATCTTTTTAAGCCAACATATCGACCAGGATATATTAAGACTCCAGGATATCCTATCCGTTGAGTCTTGTAGCCCTTTTTCCTATCAGCTTTAACATTTGACCATTACGAAAGCACAAGTAGTGCTGGAAACTTGATGGACTCTGTCACCCAACCTCAGAAAGAAACTTCTGAATGACTGTTGCAAGAACGGAAAATACATACCTTTTAGAAGATAGTTGATAAACGTTTCACTGCTAGTTAATTGCTGAAACTTAATTGCTCATTCCCTCCATAGCTGTCTCCTCTCTTGATGATAATCTCTTCCTCTCCTGACACCCTGCTCCCCTGAAATACCCAGAATGATAAGACTTTGCAAATATTAATCTTTAGGTATTGAAAGATGGGCTGAAAGTTGTAGTTCTTTGTGATGGAAAAAGTTTGCTTACTTATTTTTACACGTGACTTGTTTTTTATTTATTTATTTAGCTGCTTCGGGTCTCAGTTGCTGCAGAGGGACTTTGTTGCCCCGAGGCATGTGGGATCTTAGTTGCCTGACAGGGGTTGAACTCACGTCCCCTGCATTGGAAGGCAGATTCTTAACCACTGGACCACCAGGGAAGTCCCCAGAAAGAGTTTAGAATGAGCAGGAAGAAGGCATAACTGCTGCTCTGTTCACTTTTGTGTGTTTTGTCCTTGTTGAACAGGTGTCCTGAGTTCTCCAAGTAAGCGCCCTCTGCCTGTTCTTTGTCTCTTTGATGCTGGAGCTGCCATTTAGTTCATTGTAACCTGCATCCAAGCATTTCTGTAACCTTACAAAATTACTGTTAAGGCTTTCCAGCAGAAAATTAGCTAATTCTTCTGAAACTAAAGGCAGACAGCTAAGTTTTGTTCATCATATAGAGTATGTCTGTAGTTTTCAATAACTTTCTTTATTAATAGCTATTCTTGAAACAGCATTTACTGTGTTAATTGTTTTGGGCACTGAGTATGTGGAATAGACAAAATTCCAGTCTCCAGAAATAGATAAGCAGGTTCTAATGCAGTGTAATGCTTTACTGGACAGATACACAGTATACTATAGTTGTATCTTGAGGCAGCTCCTGAATTTTCAAAGGAAAATGTAAAACCTTGACATTACAATGAAGTGCTTATAAATGTTATTGCCTGGTCTGTCAAAAAAGTATTTAAAGCTCAGAGAGAATTAAAAAAAATTTTTTTTTTATTGAAGGATAATTGCTTTACAGAATTTTGTTGTTTTCTGTCAAACCTCAACATGAATCAGCCATATGTATACATATATCCCCTCCCTTTTGAACCTCCCTCCCATCTCCCTCCCCACCCCAGCCCTCTAGGTTGATACAGAGCCCCTGTTTGAGTTTCCTGAGCCATATAGCAAATTCCCGTTGGCTGTCTATTTTGCATATGGCAGTGTAAGTTTCCATGTTACTCTTTGCAACATCTCACCCTCTCCCACTCTCTCACCATGTCCATAAGTCTGTTCTCTATGTCTTTTTCTCCATTGCCGCCCTGTAAATAATTTCTTCAGTACCATTTTTCTAGATTCCATATATATGTGTTAGAATATGATATTTATCTTTATTTGTGACTCACTTCACTCTGTATAATAGGTACTAGGTTCATCCACCTCATTAGAACTGACTCAAATGCATTCCTTTTTATGGCTGAGTGATATTCCACTGTGTATATGTACCACAACTTCTTTATCCGTTCATCTGTCGATGGACATCTAGGTTGCTTCCATGTTCTAGCTATTGTAAATAGTGCTACAATGAACAATGGGATACATGTGTCTTTTTCAATTTTGGTTTCCTCAGGGTATGTGTCTAGGAAAGCTCAGAGAGAAATTTATAAGGCTGATTCAAGCTAAGTGACAAATAACTGAAAAATTAAATGTAGCTTTAAATATTTTATGTTATTCTAAAATTTGAACAACCAATAGTCATGTGTGATTTTTCAAAGTTAAAATTTTGAAGAATTCTAATTTTAATTTGAATATAGTGAAGTATTTTGATGGTAATGCAGATGCCTCATGTTTGAATTTCTAAAATAAGAATCTACAGGTACTTTACCTTTTGATAGAAATGTGGTTTAAATTGGTATTTTTCAACAGGAATGCTTTTGGTATTTTGAAGGAATCATTCCTCCTTGTGCAGGACTGTCTATACATTGAAGAACATTTAGCATACTCAGCCTTTTTTTGTATTTTTTTATATTCCTAAAAAATGTTGAATACCTGCTTATAACTGTTTGACCCAGTACCACTGAGGCAGCTATTATTAAGTGTAAGTGAAGACCTGTACGTATTTCGGATCTTCTGTTTTTAAAGGTAGTAAATTATAGTTAAAACATTGCCATCTAAATGCTAGTGTTGCTCCCCCTCCCGAGTTGGAGTGATAAAGAAAAAAATCCCTTCACATTTTCAAACGTACCTGGTTGGGAGTTGACCATCTCTGCATTACATAGTACTTTTGTTCTCTGTACCTGCGTATCAAATTTTACTTTCTGAACTTAAGAGGGTTGCCGTGGCCTTCAGTAAATAAAGCATCTCTCCCTCTCTCTCTCATTTTAGAGTACACGCCTAGGTATCAGTGTTGCAGGGGGAGGGGGGGTGGTTTCAGCCAGCTTGGTGCAGGCGCCTGTAGCTCTGTTCGCTGTTCAGTCGCTGAGTCGTGCCCGGCTCTTTGGACATTTTACATAAGTGAAATCATCAACATGTGACCACTTCCTTCTTAAAAATTTCTCTGTGGCTTCACTTTCGGACTGTTGTTACCCGTTTCGATCTTTTCCTCTATCGGGGGCTTGAATGTCATGGTTCTGTTCTCACTCAGACCAGGTGATTTCTTTCCAGCCTAAATGTAATGATTCCATATCTTCTTAGCAGCCTCAGCCTCCTTTCTGAGCTCCAGACGCTTGTCGCTCACTCACTCCTCCCGCAGCTCAGCCACGGGCAGCTCAGCCTCACCATCTCTGAAGCTGAGCGCAGGCCTGTGGATTTCACTTCTCAGTGGAGACACCACCACCCGCCCTGTTCCCCAGCCTGCAAAGCACAACAGCCGTCATCCTTCATGCTTTCCCTCACTTCCACATCCAGTGAGTTACCCGCTCTGAAATCACCCTCTCGATGCCGCATACGCTGAGTACAGTCCACCTGTTTAGGTAGTGTAAGTATGCCCTGTGGTTTGGGTCAAGAATCTGCAGAGATTCTACCCAAGATCAGACCTTAACAGGAAGTGTAGTCCTCATCCATTCAGATTCACAAGAATAAACCTAGCACACTTGTAGTAACAAGATTATCCTTAACAAGTTTCAGAATTCTTTTTATCAACTTTAATTTTATTTTAATTTTTAAAGTTTTATTGTTAATAAAAGTTACACAATTTAAAAAAAATCAGTGGATTCTACGATGTTTCTTAAGAAATGTAACAGTCTATATTTCCCCTTACAATTCTTTTTAAATTAAGGTTAAAACAAAGATTCTTTTGGCTTTTACCTTCCTACTCCCATATACCCGATGTAAAGTTTGCCATTTTCTGTAGAAGAATAATTTACAGTTTTCCCATAAAACAAAATTGGTACTTGCATAGCAAATTGAATGTCTATTTACAGTGGTTTGACACAGGTAGAGGCAATTTCCTGTTTAGTAAGTAAACAGTAAAGGTTTATGACTTTACAAAAGAGTAAAATTCCTTTTTATTCTTTTATTTAGCAGCAAATTTTAGTTGGATAAAGAGCATTTTAAGTTTTGTATAGAATTGACTTAGATTTTCAGGGTACTCAGATCACAAAGACCAAGTGAAATTTGTGAAGAACAGAGTGGAACATGGGATAGAATTAGAAATGAGTTGTTAGACTTCAGTAGAAGCTTGCAAGAAATGTCTTTTTTAAGCAACTGGAAAGCAAGCTAAGGAAACGGGTTTTTCTTTCTGTCTAGAAGATGACTTTGCCATTACTTCCTCTTCCCTCTTGAATTATTTTTGTTTGTTGTTTTAGGGACATAATCATTTTTTGCCCTTAGTTCTCTCTCTCTCTCCCCCTCCATCCCTCTTCCAGATCTAATCCATTGGTGTTTATTTGTATGAATTTTTTTTCTTAGTCATTTCTGAAAGCTTCACATGCAGGATGTCCAGTTTCTCCTGAAGGAATTGAATTTAAATAAATAATGGTGATGAATTCCTTTGGAGGCATGCAGGGGAACTCCAGAAATGTAATTCTTGATAGCTCTTTCTCCATCCTTGCTGTTCCATCAAGTTCATGGGGTCGCAAAGAGTCAGACACAATTGAGTGACTTTCACTTCACTCTTTACCACTAGCACCACCTGGGAAGCCCCAGTAGGACTAGGAGTGAACAAATTTCACAGTCTTAGCTGCTTTACTCACCATGCAAAAAGAAAGCTAAATGTGAAAGAAAAGTTTTGAATTTTGTCGTTAATGGAAACTGTAGCCTTAAGCCAGTACACAGATGTAAGATGCTTTTGTTGTGTCTGATCTATTTTCATGGCAATTAATTATGTAGGCTAGGTCTACTTAATCTCAAATTCAAAGGCGAAAGTGATTAGTCATCTTTGATAAAAAAGAATCTGCTATTCATTTTTTTCTATTTTTTTCCCCTGAGATTTTTAGAGAAGATGTATAATTATATAGAATAAGCTATTGGTGAAACAGGGTAAAGGTTAAAGAGGTAACTTACAGTTTTAGGAATTTTTCTGATACTGTTTTTAACTGAGGTACTACCACCTCCAGGGAGGCAAGGAAGCAAAATAAAGCCAGAAACATTTAGGAACTTTTTTTATTGAAGTATAGTTGGTTTACAATTCTGTGTTAATTTCTTCTGTACAGCAAACTGATTCAGTTATATCTCTGTGTTTACATATGTGTGTGTGTATATATATTTTTATATATGCATGTATATTTATATGTGTACACACACATTCTTTTTCATATTCTTTCTCACTGTGGTTTATCACAGGATGTTGGATATGGTTCTCTGTGCCATACAGTAGGACCTTGTTTATCCATTCTGTATGTAATCATTTGCATCTGCTAACCCCAAACGCTCCATCCATCCTCCCCCATCTGTCTCCCTCTTGGCAACCACAGGCCTGTTCTCTCTGTCTGTGAGTCTGTTTCTGTTCTGTAGGCAAGTTCTTTGTCGTATTTCGATTCCGGTGGCTCAGACGGTAAAGCGTCTGTCTACAATGCGGGAGACCTGGGTTCGATTCCTGGGTTGGGAAGATCCCTTGGAGAAGGAAATGGCAATCCACCCCAGTACTATTGCCTGGAAAATCCCATGGACAGAGGAGCCTGGTAGGCTACAGTCCATGGGGTCGCTGAGGGTCGGACACGACTGAGCGACTTCACGTTCGCGTTCGTTCTTTGTCCTGTTTCGATCCCGTGTGTAGTGACGTCACAGGGTTCACTTAGTTTTCTCTCTGGGTCCCTCCGTGTTGCTGCAGATGGCATTTTTTCATTCTTCTTTACAGCTGAGTGGCCGTTCCTGGGCCGTGTCTGTGCATTCATCTGTCAATGGGCATTTAGGCTGTTTCCGTGTTTTGGCTGTTGTGAACAGTGCTGCTGTGACCATAAGGGTGTATGTATCTTTTCGAATTATATTTTTGTCCAGTTATATGGCCAGGAGTGGAACTGCTGGATCATACAGCATCTCTGATTTTTTTTTTTTTTTGAGGAACTTCCATACTGTTTTCCACAGAGGCTACTCCAGCTTATATTCCCAGCAACAGTGTAGGAGGGAATACATCTTTTCTCCATAGCCTTTCCAGCATTTGTTATTTGGAAACTTTTTAATGATGGCCATTTTGACCAGTATGAGGTGATATGCATTGTAGTTTTGATTTGCATTTCTCTAATAATTAGTGACCTTGAGCATTTTGTGCCTTGTGCTTATTGGCTATTTGTATTTATTCTTTGGAGAAAATGTCTGTTTAGGTTTTCTGCCCATTTTTTGATTGGTTTATTTGTTTTTTTTTGTTACTGAGTTGCATGAGCTGTCAGAAAAACTTAGGCATTTTTAATGCTCCCAAAATGAACTTATAAGAGACTGTTTTAAACTAGGGAAGTCGATTTTCAGCCTGTTTCTCTGTTTTGGAGGCAGGAACAAATTAGTGACCAGTCTAATAGGTTACTTGGTAAGTCATGGATGTTGAGGTCATTTGTTCAGTGTCAAACCTTTTGGAAAGGCAATATTAATACCTTCACTTTCTTTTCAAACGTCATTAACTTGCTGTTAGGCCAAAACTATCCCATATTATTTTATGTTTTAAAATGTGTATTTGGTAATCTTGAGATAAAGTTCAAAAATTAAAATTCTGGCTAAAAGTTTTTAGTTAGTGTTAATTGCTCAGTCACGTCTGACTCTTTGTGACCCCATGGACTGCCAGGCTCCTCTGTCCATGGAGTTCTCCAGGCAAGAATACTGGAGTGCATTGCCATTCTCTTCTCCAGGGAATCTTCCTGACCCAGGGATCGAACCCAGGTCTCCTTCATTGCAGGTAGATTCTTTACCGTCTGAACCACCAGGGAAAAGTTTTTAGTAAGTTAATTTAAAGTTTAGTAAGTTTAGTAAGTTAATTAGATGATATATTCTAAGATATCTTCGAGTAAATTATGTACTAAATTAAAAAAAAATAGGTCATGGATCACATATTTGGCTTATGTATATGCTTCTGAATTCTTTATGTTAATGGCATAAGTAGCCACCACATTCATAATATTGTAAGGTTCTTAACCAGACAAGTGACTCAGAGTAGGTATAAAGGTGTGTACAGTACAGCTTACAATTAGAGTATTCATTTTAAATATGTCTTAGAACGTTGCAGTTTGTGAATTTTATTTAGTACATATTACAGAGAAAAAGTTGGCTTAAAGCTCAACATTCAGAAAACTAAGATCATGGCATCTGGTCCCATCACTTCATGGGAAATAGATGGGGAAACTGTGGAAACAGTGTCAGACTTTATTTTTTGGGACTCCAAAATCACCGCAGATGGTGATTGCAGCCATGAAATTAAAAGATGCTTATTCCTTGGAAGGAAAGTTATGACCAACCTACATAGCATATTCAAAAGCAGAGATATTACTTTGCCAATAAAGGTCCATCTGGTCAAGGCTATGGTTTTTCCAGTAGTCATGTATAGATGTGAGAGTTGGACTGTGAAGAAAGCTGAGCGCCAAAGAATTGATGCTTTTGAAGTGTGATGTTGAAGAAGACTCTTGAGAGTCCCTTGGACTGCATGGAGATCCAACCAGTCCATTCTGAAGGAGATCAGCCCTGGGATTTCTTTGGAAGGACTGATGCTGAAGCTGAAGCTCCAATACTTTGGCCACCTCATGCGAAGAGTTGACTCATTGGAAAAGACTCTGATGGTGGGAGGGATTGAGGGCAGGAGGAGAAGGGGACGACAGAGGACGAGATGGCTGGATGGCATCACTGACTCGATGGACGTGAGCCTGAGTGAACTCTGGGAGTTGGTGATGGACAGGGAGGCCTGGCATTCTGCGATACATGGGGTCTCGAAGAGTCGGACACGACTGAGCGACTGAACTGAACTGAATGACAATCCTGTGAGTAGCTGTTTTAGAAGGATTTTGATGCTGTGTTTCTATGGTAGTGGTATCACACCGTCACAGTTCAGAGAACTGTGTTGTTGTTGATGAATTGTCTACAGAATAATTTATAGATGTTAGCCACTTGAGACTGAATGATAATGCTCTAGGTGTCACTTTTGTATCATGGGCACCAGAACTGACTTTATCCATGAAACTGGGCGATGAAAAACAAGGTCTTTTATCTCTACAGCTGTGTGCCTGCTGCGGCTGGAAGTCATGTTGATAGACTTGTCTAAGATTCTTTCCCTTGGGGCTTAAAGGGGAATCTTGCCAAGCATTTGATAGAATGCTTGACTCTGTTTTCTTCCCCCCAAAATTAGGACCAAACTGATTTCTAACTCTTCTCCTAGGGGGAAAAAAAATGAGTGAGTGAGTCAGTGGTAACTTTTCCCTCCTCGCTGATTATACGCTCTCATGCAGATGATTTCATTCCAGAAAAACTTGTGCTTTGCAATAGTGACATGGTCCCAAATGGAAAGCTGATGAAAAAGATTGAGTGAGCTCTATAGAAAGAAATCTCTCTAAACATCTTTTGTGGATGACCTGTCTCATATAGTTTATTCAGTTCAGTTCAGTCGCTCAGTCATGTCTGACTCTTTGCAACCCCATGAATCGCAGCACGCCAGGCCTCCCTGTCCATCACCAACTCCCAGAGTTCACTCAGACTCACGTCCATCGAGTCAGTGATAGCATCCAGCCATCTCACCCTCTGTCATCCCCTTCTCCTCCTGCCCCCAATCCCTCCCAGCATCAGAGTCTTTTCCAATGAGTCAACTCTTTGCATGAGGTGGCCAAAGTATTGGAGCTTCAGCTTCAGCATCAGTCCTTCCAAAGAAATCCCAGGGCTGATCTCCTTCAGAATGGACTGCTTGGATCTCCTTGCAGTCCAAGGGACTCGCACGAGTCTTCTCCAACACCACAGTTCAAAAGCATCGATTCTTCGGTGCTCAGCTTTCTTCACAGTCCAACTCTCACATCTATACATGACCACTGGAAAAACCATAGCCTTGACTAGATGGACCTTTGTTGGCAAAGTAGTGTCTCTGCTTTTGAATATGCTATCTAGGTTGGTCATAACTTTCCTTCCAAGGAGTAAGCGTCTTTTAATTTCATGGCTGCAGTCACCATCTGAAGTGATTTTGGAACCCCCAAAATAAAGTCTGACACTGTTTCCCCATCTATTTCCCATGAAGTGTTGGGACCGGATGCCATAATTTTTGTTTTCTGAATGTTGAGCTTTTTTTTTTTTTTTTTTTTTTTTTTTTTTTCAAATTTATTTTATTTTATTTTATTTTTTTTCTGAATGTTGAGCTTTAAGCCAACTTTTTCACTCTCCACTTTCACTTTCATCAAGAGGCTTTTGAGTTCCTCTTCACTTTCTGCCATAAGGGTGGTGTCATCTGCATATCTGAGGTTACTGATATTTCTCCCGGCAATCTTGATTCCAGCTTGTGCTTCTTCCAGTCCAGCATTTCTCATGATGTACTCTGCATATAAGTTAAATAAGCAGGGTGGTACCTTTAATTCAGGGTAGTAAAATGGGGGGAGATGGGCAAGGAGTTCACAGTATTTCTTAGGGTATAGAACATTACTTGATTTTGTAATTTACATTTTTTTAATAAACTTTAAGATTTGTAAAACCATAACCAAATATGTATCCTTTTGGCCGTAATGTAATGATGTATTTTGTGTTCAGTAACTAGATTGTTATATCTGTATTTGCCATTCCCTGCTCTGGGGACAGAAGATAGATAAATTTTACTAATTTTGAGTGTTTCCATTTGGTTATTTTTAACTAGTTGTAGAGTTTTCTTAAGCAAAAATAAGATGTAATTTGATTTCTTGAATTAAATTTTGAGACAAAGCATCTTCATGGGTATGGATACATCTGTCAGTGAGTCAGGAGTTGATCAGTTTGCAGGGGGCTCTTAAGTCTAGTAATGAGCTACATTATTATGCTTTCGTATTTTTAAAATAGGGCTAAAACCTCACTGAAGGTAAATGAATTAGCACTTTACAAAGCTGCAAGTCTTTTGCCCGTATTGTTTATATACAAGTAAGTAATATCTGAACTCGAGCAGACCCATTCACTAATTCCGACTATTTTATATATATTATAAAGACCATTTAAGTTATTTTCATTTTAAAGGTACAAGAAAGTAAGTCTTGACCTCATCTTAATACCCTGACTGTCCAAGAACCAGGGATAAATGGGCTCTAGTTTGTTGGAGGAACCTTGCCCATCTATCTTTTATCTCTGTAAATTGCATCGTGTTCCCACAGAAGTATATATAATAATTCTACATTATTCTTCGTGTTGTCTTTGGGCTCTGTCTCTGAACCACACCTGCCGCTCTAGTCAGTAGTCCACGCCAGCGCCTCTAATGGGGGTGGGGGCTGGCACGTGAGGACAGTGAGAAGCCCCTCGATGTCTGCTGTTGATGCTGCCAGATGGTCCTGGTGCTGGACTGGCAGAGAAACTACCCATGAGTCCCCAGGGTTGGCCTACGTGACTGATGCTGCCAAACATACCCACAAGTTTTATAACACAAGATGAAGACACCTGTGTGTCTTTGGAGGCCAGAGGTATTAAAGGACATGCAGGAAGAAATGTACAAAGTGTAGACTGCTAGTCTTCTACCAGTCCCAGTTGAAGAATGCTGCCATGACCTCCACTGTGGATGGAGTAATAGTCAAGTTGGGCCAGGGTTTTGGGAAAATGAAATAATATATTTCATATTTAAATATATATATATATATATATATATATATATATATATATATAATATTTCTACTGTGGGCAAGATGGAGAAGGAAATGGCAACCCACTCCAGTGTGCTTGCCTGGAGAATCCCATGGACGGAGGAGCCTGGTGGGCTGCAGTCCATGGGGTCACAAGGAGTTGGACATGACTAAGTGACTAACACCCACACACACTGTGGGCAAGAACCTCTTTGAAGAAATGGAGTATCCCTTATAGTCAACAAAAGAGTCCAAAATGCAGTACTTAGGTCCTGTCTCAAAAATGACAGAATGATCTCTGTTCATTTCCAAGGCAAGCCATTCAGTATCACAGTAATCCAAGTCTTTACCCCACCCAGTAATACAAAAGAAACTGAAGTTGAACGGTTCTGTGAAGATCTATAAGACCTTCTAGAACTAACACCCAAAAATGATGTCCTTTTCATCACAGAGGACTGGAATGCAAAAGTAGGAAATCAAGAGATATCTGGAGTAACAGACAAGTTTGGCCTTGGAGTACAAAATGAAGGAGGGCAGAGGCTAACAGAGTTTTGCCAAAACAACACACTGGTCATAGCAAATACCCTCTTCCAGCAACACAGCAGAATATTCATCACACGGACATCACCAGATGGTCAACACCAAAATCAGATTGATTATGTTCTTTGCAGCCAAAAATGGAGAAGCTCTATACAGTCAGCAAAAACAAGACCGGGAGCTGACTGTGGCTTAGATCATGAATTCCTTATTGCCGAATTCAAACTTAAGTTGAGGAAAGTAGGGAAAACCACTAGACCATCCAGGTATGACCTAAATAAAATCCCTTATAATTATACAGTGGAAGTGAGAAATAGATTCAAGGGATTAGATCTGATAGACAGAATGCCTGAAGAACTATGGACAGAGGTTCATGACATTGTACAGGAGACAGGGATCAAGACCATCTCCAAGAAAAAGAAATGCAAAAAGGCAAAATGGTTGTCTCAGGTGGCCCTGCAAATAGCTGAGAAAAGAGAAGCTAAAAGCAAAGAAGAAAAGGACAGATAAACCCATTTGAATGCAGAGTTCCAAAGAATAGCAAGGAAAGATAAGAAAGCCTTCCTGAGTGATCAATGCAAAGAAATAGAGGAAAACAATAGAATGGGAAAGACTAGAGATCTCTTCAAAAAAATTAGAGATACCAAGGGAACACTTCATGCAGAGATGGGCTCAATAAAGGACAGAAATGGTATGGACCTAACAGAAGCAGAAGATATTAAGAAGAGATGGCAAGAATACACAGAAGAACTATATTAAAAAGATCTTCACGACCCAGATAATCATGATGGTGTGATCACTCACCTAGAGCCAGACATCCTGGAATGTGAAGTCAAGTGGGCCTTAGGAAGCATCACTATGAACAAAGCTAGTGGAGGTGATGGAATTCCAGTTGAGCTATTTCAAATCCTGAAAGCTGATGCTGTGAAAGTGCTGCACTCAATATGTCAGCAAATTTGGAAACCTCAACAGTGGCCACAGGACTGGAAAAGATCAGTTTTCATCGCAATCCCAAAGAAAGGCAGTGCCAAAGAATGTTCAAACTACTGCACAATTGCACTTATCTCACACGCTAGTAAAGTAATGCTCAAAATTCTCCAAGCCAGGCTTCAGCAATACGTGAACCGCGAACTTCCATATGTTCCAGCTGGTTTTAGAAAAGGCAGAAGAACCAGAGATCACATTGCCAACATCCGTTGGATCATAGAAGAAGCAAGAGAGTTCCAGAAAAACATCTACTTCTGCTTTATTGATTATGCCAAAGCCTTTGACTGTATAGATCACAACAAACTGTGGAAAACTCTTAAAGAGATGGGAATACCAGACTACCTTACCTGCCTCCTGAGAAATCTATATGCAGGTCAAGAAGCAACCATTAGAATCAGACATAGAACAACAGACTGGTTCCAAATAGCCAAAGGAGTATGTCAAGGCTGTATATTGTTACCCTGCATATTTAACTTCTATGCAGAGTACATCATGCAAAATTCCGGGCTGGATGAAGCACAAACTGGAATCAAGATTTCCGGTCGGGCTGGATGAAGCACAGGCTGAAATCAAGATTTCCGGGAGAAATATCAATAACCTCAGATACGTGTTGACACCACCCTTGTTGCAGAAAGCGGTGAAGAACTAAAGAGCCTCTTGATGAAAGTGAAAGAGGAGAGTGAAGAAGTTAAAGCTCAGCATTCAGAAAACTAAGATCATGGCATCTGGTCTTGTCACTTCATGGCAAATAGATGGAGAAACAATGGAAACAGACTTTATTTTCTTGGGCTCCAAAATCACTGCACATGGTGAGTGCAGCCATGAATTTAAAAGACGCTTGCTCCTTGAAAGAAAAGCTAGTCTTTTGACCAACCTAGACAGCATATTAAAAAACAGAGACATTACTTGCTGACAAGGTATGTCTAGTCAAGGCTATAGTTTTTCCAGTAGTCATGTATGGATGTGAGAGTTGGACTATAAAGAAGGCTGAGCACCAAAGAATTGCTGCTTTTGAACTGTGGTGTTGAAGAAGACTCGAGAGTCCCTTGAAGTACAAGGAGGTCAAACCAGTCAATCCTAAAGGAAATCAACCCTAAATATTCATTGGAAGAACTGATGCTGAAACTGAAACTCCAATACTTGGCCCACCTGAGGCAAAGAACTGACTCATTGGAAAAGACCCTGATGCCGGGAAAGATTGAAGGCAGAAGGAGAAGGGGACGACAGGATGAGATTGTTGGATGGCATCACCGACTCAATGGACATGAGTTTGAGTATACTCCAGGAGTTGGTGATGGACAGGGAAGCCTGGTGTGCTGCAGTCCATGGGGTGGCAAAGAGTCGGACACAACTGAGTAACTGAACTGAAACATATATATATCTCAGAAGCAAGAGCCTCCTAAGAAGGCAATAATGGCCAAATAGTTAGCACGTTGTGCTTTGTCACTGTGTCTGCTCTTGGGGAAGAGGGAGAGAAGATTGAGGCTAGGGAAGTTGCTGCCTTGTTTGCATAGAATGCACAGTGATTGGAAAACAGTTGGAATGCAAAGGCCTGAGTAACAGGCAACTGCAAGAGCTGGCTGAAATGGAAACCAGGAAAGCAAACGAGAAAGGGACCTTGACTAACAACCAGTGCAAAAGATCAGGAACTCTCTCTAAACCCAGACTGGAAGCAAACATTTAGATTAGGAGAAAAAGGATATTTTCTTTGATACCGTGGCCTGGCTGCTACCTTTATGTCCCCAGCAGAAGGCTTTATGTTGCGCTGTTTGATTCTTCTATATTCAGTGAAGTCTATGAGTCCATATGACCTGCTTTCTAGAGATGGATTTTTCTGAATCTTTTCTGTCTATAGTATATAGGTCTTCGCTACTATTTTTTTTCCCCCATTTGATGTAAACTTCTTGAGCTATGTAAAAACTCTATGAATAGATCAGTGCCTAAGTAGCTCCAGTTTCTTAAGTAGCTGTTCTTATTCCTTCTTCAAAGTTAATAAAATATTTAAAGATTATTTTTTAAAGTATTTGCATATTTTTTCCCAATTGTTACCCCACCACCCACTGGGGAAGCACACAAGTAAATAATAATAAATTGAATCACCACTCTCTACACTGTAATTAGCATAACGTATTAATTTGGACTAAAACCATTATTTGACATGAGTTTGAGCAAGCTCTGGGAGACTGTGAAAGATAGGAAAGCCTGCCGTGCTGCGTAGGGTCACAAAGAGTTGGACACGACTGAGTGACCGAGCACACAGACACACCATATGTTGCTGTTGTTTAGTCACTAAGTCTTGTCCAACTCTTTTGAGACCCCATGACCAAGGCTCCTCTGTCCATGGGATTCTCCAGGCAAGAATACTCAAGGGGGTTGCCATTTCCTTCTCCAGGGGATCCTCCCGACCTAGGGATCAAACCCATGTCTCCTGCATTGCAGACAGCTTCTTTACCACTGAGCCAGCAGGGAAGCCCTTCACCGTCGCCTGGGAATGGTCCCATGGTGCTCCCTGCGTCCTTACTCAGGTCTCCGCCCTCTGACCTCCTCACCTTGGTGGTGTGCCTTATCGCCCCCTCACCCCCGCCCCTGCCTACACACAGCGTCCTATCAGCAAATCACAGCTTCCTGGTAAGACTGCCCTTAGTTGTTCCCGCCTCTGTTAGTCTGTCTGATTTCTGTCATCCTAACTCAGAAAGGGTGGTGGTACTTCTTTCATTCTTTAAAATATTAGCTCCTTCAACTCCACAGTCAACTTTGTGTGATGGTTAGGTGTAGACTCATGTTTTACCTCCCTTATCATATGTACTTGAGAGCCAGCCATCTGTAACTCTCTGTCTTCCTTTCTTTTTACCTCCCACTGAACCTGTTCGTAAATCCTTTCTGAAAAGATGGGTGAATGTTAAAGAATCATATAAAAGCAAAGCTCTTGAGTGAATCAGAGCATTGTTGGAGGGCACAAAGCCTATGCTGATCCCTGTTATTTTAGTAAAACAATCCTTAGCAGCTATCCCTGGGTACAAATAGAAAATAATTCTGGTTGAGCCAGAATGAGGCACTAAGAGGAACTTAGTTATGAATCTGACTGAGGGTTAATGTTCAGTTTACACTTGCGCAGGAGAAATTTACCAAGACTGAAAGACTGAGTTGATCTAATCATCACCCACTGTAGTGTTTTCAGTTTGCTTTTTTGGTGGGCGTGAAGGAAGTGGTTTGGGCCTAATTAATAAATGAATTGCTTATATGACTGGAAGTTTACTGGGTCCTTCAAGAATAAATTTGTAGAAGAATTTACCTACTGCTGCAGCAGAATGTTCCTCAGAAGGAGGCATCAGGCTGTTTCCTAGCCTTCAGATTTTTGCAAGGCCACGAAAGCAGCAGTACTGCTGATTTGTTTGTTTTCTCTTGGTGTTTCATGCATAGAGTCTATTGCCACTGAATTTAGTATCAGGTATGATCTGGTGGGTAGTTCAACTGGAGTAGATGTGATTATAGAATGTTTCATATTTTAGACACAGTCTAACTCCCAAGCATTTCTGTTTTAGAAACTGGGACAACTTCCAAGTTAGTTTTGTGACTCCTTTAATTTCCCCTGCCAGACTCATTAACTCAGCCTATTCGCCTTTGGGGAAATCATACTTCCAGACTTGTCCTCTCTGTAAAAATCATCCTCTTAAATGAATGTGATGGTTGAATTAATTGAGAACATTCAGACTCAACCTTTCCAGCAGTGTATTCTGAAACCTGTTTGTTTTGATTTTGACCAGCCGAGAATGATTAAGATCAAGCAGTAGGAAACCGTAATCATAGTA
Source organism: Bubalus bubalis (assembly GCF_019923935.1). NCBI lineage: Eukaryota > Metazoa > Chordata > Mammalia > Artiodactyla > Bovidae > Bubalus > Bubalus bubalis. The sequence continues at coordinate 1,712,269 of NC_059174.1, read as the reverse complement.
TGCAAATTACCTGCATTAAAGGATGTGGAATTCAAATACTGCTATTTTTCAGTTCCACGTCTCAGATTTTATAGACTCAGAGAGCCGGAGAGAATCTCAGTCATCTTAGATAAATGCTTCTTTTTTAAAAAAACATAGTACACATTTATTTTTTAAAAATCCAAATATAAGTGGACCCATACAGTTCAAACCCACGTCATTCAAGGGTCAGCGGTATTGCAGTGTGTCATTAGTTTTGATTATAAACTTTGATTATTATTCTGAAGACTGCTATAGTAATGTCTAAATAATTAACAGTGTGTTTCAGGTGTACAGCAAAGTGATTCAGTTATACATATTCATGTATATTCTTTTTGAAAGTCTGTTCCCATTTATGTGGTTATATAATATTGAGCAGAGTTCCCCGTGCTATACCATAGGTCCTTGTGGGTTACTCATTTCAAATACAGCAGTATGAACGTGTCAGCCCGAACCTCACTAGCCGCCCCTCTCTTACCCTTCTCCCCTGGTAACCAACTGTAAGGCTGTTTTCTAAGTCTGTGAGTCTGTTTCTGTTTTGTAAGTAAGTTCATTTGTGTCTTTTTTTATTTTTTTAAGATTGTCCATATAAGCGATAATCATACAATATTCGTCTTTCTCCGACTTATGGATTTTTTTGAGATGATAACAGCTGTGGATTCTCTTCTCAGGAAAACATACTTGCACGCAGAAGTTTGCGTTCTTTTTCAAGACAACCTTACTCCTAAGTCTGTCATGAACCCTAGGTGATGAAATCCCTGTTTTAGTCCAAAGCTTGTCCTCTAGGGTCTGAAAAAGTGAGACATCTGAAGGCACAGAGCTGCTGTAGCTGACACTACTGCTGATCTGTTGGGTTTCCTCCCCCCAACACCCCCCCCCCACACACACACACACACAATTTCTATCCCTAAAAGCCCATTCTGAGTTTACGGAACTTAGAGGAAGGGTTAGGGGTGTTAAACCTTAACATCAACTGTTTCAGCTTGTCTTGCTTACCCAGTTAGGAGATTAAAGTATAGTAATATCCCAAACATTTGAATCACTGATTTAGAAAAGTCAAATGAACTAATCAAAGTTTTTTATAACCTGTTGTGGTTATTTGAAGGGCTCATCCGGATCCCTTTCCATGCGTGCTCAGTTGTGTCCTACTCTTTGCAACCCCATGGACTGTAGCCTGCCAGGCTTCTCTGTCCATGGGATTTTCCACGCAAAAATACTGGAGTGGGTTGCCATTTCCTTCTCCAGGGCATCTTCCTGACCCAGGCATCAAACTTGCGTCTCCTGCATTGACAGGCGGATTCTTTACCACTGAGCCACTGGGGAAACCCCAGTCTAGATCCATAGTTGATCTCATTACCAGTTTCTTACCCAGGCTGCTGGCCTCTGAATTCACCAAATAAATCAGTCTAGAGCACTTGTTCCATTTATTCATCCTGTCTATGTTTCTTTGATTTATTTTTTTGTTTGGTGTTTGGCCATGAGGCATGTGGGATCTTGGTTCCCTAACCTAGGATCAAACCCAGGCCCCCTGCGTTGGGGGCACACAGTCCTAACCACTGGACCACCAGGAGAGTCCCCTGTCTACATTCCCTTTTCTTGCTCCTCCCAAAGGTCTCCCCGTTATTGTGCTCATCCTGAGCTGCTGACTTTGGGGGGAAGTATCAAGGTAGAAAGCATCACAATAAGCATTGGTTGTCATTTACTGTCGTTAAATAAACTTCAGTTTCTGTTGCCTCCTAGAGATGTGCCTTTGATTATGTGATTTGATTTCCGTGAATTTCACTATCTTTATCAGTAAACTGGACACAATACCATTTTCCTTGCCCCCCCCCCCCCATCATGTTATAAGAAGTAAATGTAGCACCTGGTGCAACCCAGTGACACTTGTACTGTTTCTGCTACGCATCACGCTTTTCACCGGCATCAGCCGGTTTCTCGGTGCCGTCTGCTGCAGAGCGTGCTCCGGCTGTCTCCCACGCTGCTGTTGCCACATCGCCGGCCAGCATGAACTGCGTTCCTTCTGTTTTAGTCACTGCTGCTAGGCTGGGAGCTGCGTCACGTTGTCTTCTTTCTCTCTTTCCTGTATTCATAATGAGTTTTTTGTTGATACTAACATATGCAGCTTCAGCAGGCTCTTCTCCAAAATTTGATCGTTAATTTAACAGAAAGTTATTTGTGAGAGTTTTCATAAGCTTGTCTCCCCCCAGTTTTCCATTGTTAAGAGAACAGTTTTTTAAATTCCAATGAGGAAACACTTGATGTAGAAGACTTTTCGAAGTCCAGATTTCTGTCTCCAGAGTAATAGAGAGTAGCTAATTCTGTGGCAAAGCTTAGCCTCTAATTTGCTGCTTTCACAGGCTAGGAACCTTCACTTTGCCTCTGATTTGAAGGGGTGGGTTTGAGTGGAGGACTCCTAAACTGGTTAGAAGGGAGGTTTCAACTCTCAATTTTCTGTCTTCATCATGGTCTTATTATTTGAAAAAATTACTAAGCTTACCCTAGTAGATATGTGTTATTCATAAAGTATCAATTATTCTAACATATATTACAAAACCATGAAAGTCTAAATTGAAGGATGAGTTTTTCAAAAAAGAAAGCTTCATTTATTTTCTTCCTGAGCTCCAGGGAATCTTCTCAGTTGCATCCCTTTTGGAACGGCCCCTGGGCCGGCCGGTCTGAACGTTCAGGCCCAGCTCAAGTCTGCTTTTGCTCATTTGCTTGAACTCACCATTTTATTTCTACAGCTGGACTGTAAACTATCTGTGGTTAGGGACAGTGCCTTACTCTGTAATCCCACAACAATGCCTGGCACAGTTTTGGGTACTTTATATGTATTCAGTATTTACTTGTTGATTGATTTCTTGGGATCATTTTATTTAGAGTGTTATTTCACTGTTAATAAAAGGAAAACAATCTTCAGCCTCTTCTTCCTTAATAGTTCTGGTGTTAGTCCCCATAGTCTTCATATCCTAAGGTTAAAGATCATCAAGCCTGTCTGCGTGTACAGATTTTCAGAAGTAGATGTGCTGTCTGATGAAGTAACTCGATTGTGACCTCATGGCAACGGTGCAGGCTCGGAAGCACACCTGTGTGAGCACCCACATCTGTTTTTGTTCCTTGAGATCTCTGTCTTTTCGTTTCTTATCAAATGGCTGAGTGCTCAACTGTAGCATTTTCTTTCCTTTTTTTTTTTTTTTTTTAATACTTTTTCTAGAGTTAATTTGTGCTGGTATTGTGGGTTTGAAGTGAAGTGAAGTAGCTCAGTCGTGTCCGACTCTTTGCGACCCTGTAGACTGTAGCCTACCAGGCTCTTCCCTCCATGGGAATTCTCCAGGCAAGAGTGGAGAACCCACTGGAGCGGGTTGCCATTTCCTTCTCCAGGGGATCTTCCCAACCCAGGGATCGAACCCGGGTCTCCCACATTGGAGGCAGACACTTTAACCTCTGAGCCACCAGGGAAGCCCTGTGGGTTTACTACTTTGTGTTTTGTATTTTTCAGGTTTCTGTTCTGTTCTTCTGAACAACTACTCTGTCCTTTAATTCTATAGGCTTTTTTAAATTTATGAGAGTAAATTATTTGTAATTACACTTAAAAATTCTTTATAACTGTTCAATGAATCTCAGTGGCTTAACATCATAATCTTTTTCTCATAGCATTCCTATATTGTCATCTTCTCTTTGTGAAAAGAAAAACTATAAAGAAAAAAAATTGTCAGTTGCAAATCAAGACAGTGAGAGAGATAAAAAACAAGCCTGATCTTCAGATTTGCAGTTCATTTACGTCTCTGTGGATTGTGTCATTCCTTCATGAAAGGTGCGGTACTGTGTTCTTACTAATATGATTCACTAAATCAGATCATTGCAGTTAATGACAACTTAAAGGTTTTGAGATTTTTATTATTTCATTTTCCTGATAGGCTTGTTAGTCAGTTTTTTCTTCATTACAGACACCCTCAAAACTTCAAGGGCTTTCTGCTTCACGTGTCTCTCCTTGTCCTTGCAGCTTTCTGTACGTGTTCTTCACATGGGGAATGGCAAGAGTCTGAGAGTACAGGCCCACCCGAGCACATTTAAAGCCTCTGCTCATGTTATGCCTGCGAACATCTCACTGGCCAGATCAAGTCAGCAGCCCGGCCTGACCTCAGTGGGGCAGGGGGTGCACTCGGTCCACAGCAGGAGGCTGTGCAGAGTCACGAGGACAAAGGGCAAGGGATATCAAATCCTATTAAGAGTGGAGAGCTGGGAGCAATAATCCAGCCTACCACTGTAGGGAAGCAGGACGTTAAAACAGTCGTTAATTTGCTAATATAAGACTTGTGGACTATGAACATGGCAACACTTTTTTCCCATGAGTAACTTAAATCTTATTTGACTACTTTGAAAATTCTCCGACGCTCTGAATTTCTTTCAAGAATGCCCCTTTAAACCAAAATTATTGTTATGGAAATGAACACAAGTAGAGATGCTAGTGATGTTAATTGCCATATGTGCTTTGAGAAAGAGGTAGAATTGCTGATTGACTGGGAAAAGTGGAAAGTATAGATGAAGAGGGGATAGATAGAAGACTGCCCAAACAAAAGAAAGCTTTCTTGCAAATAAACTGTTAAGCGTTATAAATTAGGCACTTGGAATTGAAATGAAGGGAGCAGAGTTAAGCTAGATTAACTCACAGTATGGAGGCGGATTTCTGAGACTCAAACGCATCAGAAAGGCATTAAAATGTCTGTTCTTACTTAGACAAGAAGGGAGAAAGTTCAGAGGTGGTGTGTTATAATCTCACAATTGCCTAGCAATCTGAGTCAATTCTAATATATTTTATAAGTACATACAGAAATGAGTTTGTATGTTAGAATTAATGCCTGTTAAATACTGTAGTGGAATGAATAGTTCCTTAGAAACCCTTTTCTTCTTGAAGTAATGCTCGGTGTGTCCGTTTAGCTTGCTAATATTTTCTCTTTTCTGTACTGCCTTATTTCTTTGCTTGAATAGGGAGAATCTTTTTATTTAGAAAAATGGCATCATTTACAACCTTTGTCAGGAATATTTCATAGAGGGGAGACAGAATTGACTTCGCTTGAGCTGGTTAGAAAGCTTTGGAAACTCAAAGTAGATAGTACTTTACTATTGTGTGCATTATGACAGCCGTATCTCCTTTACTGGTATGAACAAGGAAAGTAAAGAAGCGTATGGCAAAGCTGTGCAGTTTTAAGCTTAACCTCGTCTACTTGTTTGTCACCGAAATGAAAGTTCATTTATTCTCTGTTGTATGTACTTGGCTTTATGAGCAAATGTATTCATGGGAATATGTAGGTTTTTTTTTTTTCAATGTTATATTTTTAATCATAGACCTGCAAGGTTATGGACTCTTAAGGTTACAAATATAGTAGAGGGAGGTCCTGTGTACCCACCACCTTGCTTCCCCTAAAGGTGACATGAGACTAATTTGTAATCATTGTCAGACCTTTTTTGCCCTCTTTAGTAAACCTGCCTTTTTCAGATATCTGACTTTCTTTGAAGCAAGAACACCTATATTGTGCCTGATCCTCTTTAGCTTTCAGGATTATGAAGTACCGTGTAAAGATCCTTCTGCCAGTGTTGCTTTATCTCTTTACTACATTCCTCTCCATTTTCCCAGTTTCCATATTGTACCATGGATTGCCAAGGGACTATGTCTCATCTGCTCTTCTGGTATATTGCTCCTCAGCAATCTAAAAATCTGCTCCTCCTATTGAAGAGATATAATGAGTTGAATATTCTCATTTCTTGTTTTGAGTTTATTTTGCTGGTGTTTGAAAACTTGAGGATTTTTTTTTTTAACATCGTCTCTTCTTTTTTTTTTCCTTTTAGCCTGAAAATGAAATTTCTTCAGACTGCAATCATGTAAGTATGGATTTTCCATAATTTGCCATATGTGTTTTATGTATATGATGGCAGATATTAGGATGCTCTTCCTTTGTTCTGGGAAGCATAATGTTTTCTTAAATGCACTTAATCCTAACAAGAGAATGATTAACCTTATCCAAGGGCCATGATAAATCTACAAATAGTCCTCCATTGTAGAAACCAGCAAGCTCGGCCAAATAATATTTGTAAACGTAACGTTTTCTTCAGTTACAGCTACCGTATGAAATTGTTTCTTTACAAGTCAAGTTTACAATGTTAGAGTTTTGTCTTTTAAAGTTACTTCATTTAGTCATCGTATAGTCATCTACTGTGTGCCAGACGCTATGATGGAAACTGGACACGACTAAACACCTCGAGGATGGAGACAGGCTCGAGCTGGCAGATACGAACTCCAGAGATAACTGTGACTGATGCATTCAGTGTTGTATCTGTATCTCCATATCGTATACAGTCTATCATTAAAAGGAACTGATGTGAAATCACATCTGTGCAAAAAGCACTGAATGCTTCGGCAGAAGCCTGTAAGAGCACAGTGGGGACACAAAAGTGAATTTTGCCCTGGTGGGTTGGTGTCCAGAAATATTTAATAGTGGAGATGATGCTTGAGTTGTGTCTTCAAAGAGGAGTAGTTCTATATCTGACAGTACTGGAAGAAATCACTCCACCTCCACATTATTTGGTATTTTGAATGGGAGACTGCAAGAACAGAGAAGCAGATTGGCTGCTTAAGTTGATGACTTATTCTAGGTAAGGTCTAGATAAGTCAGAGATTTAAAGTAAAACACCACAAAAACAGTAGAAGAAAACATGAACAGGGGGTAGGGTTTTTAAAATATAACACAACCTCAAAAACTATTTAAAGAAAAAAAAAAGATTTGTAAGTCTGATTGCATTACTGCTGTGACATCTTGTGATTCAATTAACCACATATTGTACTTAGTCACATTGCCAGCCATTGACCATAGATACCACTGGACAGTCTTTGTCTTTTTCCTCCTGCTTTAACCTCCATTTCCTAACTCTGTATGTGTTCAAACATTTGCTTCTGTTTCCTGTAATAGTTGGTGAAGCCCTTGAGATTAGACTGTGTGTGATACATCATCAGAAGTGCTAAGCAGATGTTTGAGTGAGTCGGTGAATGAGTGATTGTATTCTTTAGTCATGGAATGAGGCAGCCTGAGAAAAAGGCTCCTCCGTGTCCTGCATCATAGAAAGCCCCTGCTCTGTTTCTCCATCTGAGCAGAGTTAAAGAGCTCATTTTTGCTACTTTTCAGAAATTGAATCATGTATTGAAATTTTTTAACTGCAGCCACAAAGATAAAGTAATATTCAGCCTTCACCTGTGAATAGTAATGGCTTTAGAGATTTCATAGTTTGAAGCGTTGAAACAGTTGTGTAAAACAGACCTTATCATGTACTTGTCAAGTTGAGGGTTTTAGAGGAATAAAGAAAGATACACTTGGAAATTAGACTCTGGACGACATTCCTTCATAAAAAGCATGTGAAAAGCACTGTTGGTTGTGAAATCTGCAACGTAGCCTTCCAGTTCTGAGTTTCTGTGTTAGACTTTTTGATTTAAGAAGAATTTTGCATGTACATCTATTTATATTTTCTTGGAAAAACTCTTATCAGGAATTTTCATTTTAATTTTTTCTTGACTTAAAAAAATTTGTCCTTAAGTAAAAATAGAAAAAAGTATATGTTTTGAATGGTAGTGCTTTATTTTGTTTCCACATTTTTTCCTTTTATTTATAAATACAGTGACATTTTAATCTTACTTTTTGTTCATTAACCGGTGTAAATATGCCTTATCTGACTGTATAATGGAATTTTATCATTTATAGTAACCACTAATGTTAAATTTCATGCTGTTCTAAGTTTTTTGTTTGTTTTTTTGTGTTCTTTTCTCTTGTACCTAGTTGTTATGGAATTACAAGCTGAACCTAACTACAGATCCAAAATTTGAATCTGTGGCCAGAGAAGTTTGCAAGTCTACAATATCAGAGGTGGGTAGTGAAAGAAAGAATTCTGTGGATCTTTAATGACCTGAAAGAGAAAATGACATCTGTTGACCAGACCAGTCATTGAGGGAGGAACGAGTGATTCAGTTACTCTACTTCTCTTGCATTCACGTATGTCTTGGTTCAGAGATAGACCAAGGCGGGGGTGTGTGTAATTAGACTTCTTTTTCTTAGTCTGCACTCACAGTAGGATGCTGTTGATTCGGGCAGGCTGGCAGTCAGGCTTTTTGTCCCCAAATGGAGAACACAGTCACTCCTGTCATCAGTGAGTGCTCTCACACGCTGTACAGTCTGCTTGTGACTGAGGCGTGTCAAGGCGGTTTCCCGGGAGGCTCATAAGCAGTCCTAAGCATTTTGGCTGTGCACTTGGGCCAGTTGAACCACAGAGGCATATGCTCCAAATAATAGGAGTTAGCATTAGATAGGTTTGTGAAAAAGTTATATATGTTGTTATAAATGAATATTGTATATAAAGACAAAAATAATTACTGAAAATGTGTATAATATTACATGTATGGTGATGTGTATATGTGTGTGTATATATATATAATGTAATTAATATTACATTAATTGGTGATATTTTTCTATTACTTCTTTTGGCTCAGTGTAAATATCAAATGATATTAGTGAAAATTGTGGTATTGAAAATTGTAATTTATTTTCTTTTTTAGAATTAGTGGTAGAAATCTATGAAATTGGGGATTTCTACATACTGAAAGAATCACAAAAGAAATAATTGCTACTTTTCTATCTCCAAGTTAATAATCAGAGATCTTGCATTATATAGATTTGTCCCCAAACTACCTTTTTTTTTTTTTAATATGTTTATTTATTTGACTGCTCTGGGTCTTAGTTGTGGGATCTTTTGATGTGACATGTGGGATGTAGTTCCCTGATCAGGGATTGAACCTGGGCTCCCTGCATTGGGAGCTCAGAGTCTTAGCCACTGGACCACCAGGGAAATCCCCTCACTACCTTATTGATGACTTAAGTTAGGACCATCTTCTCTTGAGCTCTTAGGGAACACCCTACTCCAACCAGGTAAGTCCTCAGCTTATGTACGTTACTTAGCTCTTTATGGGATCTTGGAGAACCTGCTTTCTTCCTCAAACCTTCTACTACTGAATCAGATATGTTAAAGCAGTGACCCTTCATCAAATATGTTGGGGCTTCAGAATAGAATTGCTTATTTTAAAACTTTGATACTCAGCTTTTAGATGCGGTATTACGTACCTCAAACTCCCTTGGCTCGCTATGTGACTGACTATACATTCCAGTTTGAGTGCCATGTGGAAATTTAGCTCAGAGAATATGCAGATTCGTCAGAATAATTTCACCCTTTGTTGGTTTTATCTGTATTTATAAAATAAAACTGTTGGGACTTCCCTGATGGTCCAGTGGTTAAGACTGTGCTTCCACCGCAGGGGGCACAGGTTCAGTCCCTGGTCAGGGAACTAAGATCCCACATGCTGCCTGGGCATAACCAAATAAGTAAGTAAATAAAACTGGCTTCCTTGTAATGTGTGTGCTACGTTATGACCCTCTTGTAATCTTTTGGAGGATGTTGTGGTTTTATAACAGATTCATGTAACAGGGGTACTTCGCCCTCTATAGAGGGAGATCATATTGAAGTCAGAAAAATTAATTATCAGGAAAAATAAAACATGTTATTCTACATTTCCCTCTTCTCTTTTAATTTTGGAGTTATTCTTCCAAGGAGAAAAACAGCATCATAAAAATACTGAAGACTGCAAACTGAACTTTTTATTTACTTTCCATGATTGAGTCAAATATTGCCTGCTTTTCTCTTGCAGTATGTCAAAGTAGAGTAACTGTAGCGTTTCTCTAATGGTTCCTTAAGAATCTGCTCCCCAGCCACATCAGACTTGACTTCCATTCATAAATATGTTGATGATGTAATGCTGTTTTTCATTGTTATTCTTAGAAGTTTTTTTGTTGTTGTTGTTTTTAAACTTCTCTCCAATACAGTGGTTGGAAAAAAGCATAAAATTTTAATTCAGACACTACATCTGGTTGTGATTGGTGGTGGACTAAAATACAGATAGGTACAACATCTCTGGGTTTCAGTAAAATCTCAGGTGATTGAAGCTAAATATACATTTAATTTCTTATTCAGGCTTCAATTCAAAATGTCTAGCAGTCTTTCTTCAGATTTTTAAACCATTGATTGCCTAATAGAGCCTGTCTGAATACTTGCTCTTCGTTGTTTTAAAAACCCAGGTGGAAAAAAAAAACAAAAAAACCCAGGTGTCTTCCACTAGTCCTGTTTTTTCTTTGATGCAGGGCTTTTTTCATTAGTTGAATTATAAACACTGAGATTTTTAAGCAGTTATTTCTCCTTTTACTTTTGAAACTTACCTCTGTTTTACTTTTTTAAAAAATCACAAACAAAAAAACCCTTTTCTTGGAAGTACATTTATGGCCCTCTTCTTAGGCGTCATCAAAAAACAGAGCCCAAGGTTAAACTGAAAGAATTGCATTCAGCTTGTTGACTGTTGAAGATCTCTGCTGCCTCTTGAAGCCAGTGTGAGGCTGTTTAATTTCCCAAGTTTGCTTCTTTGAAAATAAACACAATTTTCTGTCTTGAACTGAGTCTTTGACTTGCTCTGAATTTAACACTGGGGTTAAGCATGAAGAGACCCAGTGGCTTATAGGACTATTAGCGTGTGGTGTGGCCTTCACCCTGTGCCTTCTGGAAAAGGAGATTGTATTTGTCTTATCAAGTGTACATGTTTACCAGAGGTGGTATAAGAATGGAGAATGGTCTCTGTTGGTCAGAAAAAAACCAACAAAACATTCCCTTCTCATTTATATTAAAAATAAACATTTACGTTTGGCTCCTTCCTCTTGTCAAAACTGCTGTTTTTGTTTGTTTTTAATTTCTCCAAATGCAGTAGGCGTTTTCCAAACAACCCTCTGTGCTTTATAATTCAACCTTAAAACCCTGTAAGTAGATTGCACTTTTTATGATTGAACTTCAACATTTTTAGCCTAATTTCCTTCCTTAGGACTTGTGGTTTTGGATGCACTTTGCAGAGACACTACCCATGTGGGGCCACTTTTGCTTGATCCACTAGATCATATGTCTAAACGACCCAAATTAGAATTGCAATGGCCTTGCCCTTCCTAGACTTCTTGCCAGACTGCACTGAACATCATTTTTAAACATGCTTCTGTTTCAGACCACAGTGGTGAAGCTGGGAGTCTGCTCAGTTAAAAAACATGCCCACTTCCTTTTCTACTTTAATTCTGCTCATCTCCATTAGTTAGGCCTTCAGTGTTATTTACAAATTGCCGTTGATGACAACTGCAGAGACGCATTAAGTTGAAATTTATTTGCCAGACGTTAAAAACGGAAAGTAAATAATCTGCCTTTTTACGAAGTTAAGTCCTCCACGTGTTTTCCTTCTGTCTTATCTATTTTCTAAGTAAACTAGCACTACGGAAAGAAAAAAATGCCCAAACCCATAGTTAATTCAGAACACATTAATGTCATGTCGAGAGGTAAAATCGTACCCCCCCTTTAGTAATTAGGTTTATCTAACAATAATAGTTTGCTGTGTAGGTTGGCATGAGATATGCAGTTGGACTTTAGTTCTGCACCTGTTTTTCAGACCTATGCCTTAGATTAATCATATCACTATCCATTGCATTCTTTGCATGGGTAATGGTAATTCTCAGAAGAATCATTTAAAAAGAGCTGTCAAAAACTCTTTTCAATAAAATGCATTTTAAGAAATTTTCTCAGTAAACTGAATTTTTTTTTAAAAAAGCTGTTTTACTTCATTTAAACCTGGATTTTACCTACGCATTTGTTTATGTATTTTCTTGTAAAACACATTAATAAGATATTTCCTAGAAAGTGCAAAAGTCTTAATAGCATAGCACACACACTGTTTTCTTAACAACAAAAGCATTTCTCAAGTGTTTTCCTTTTCTTTCTTTCAAGAAGAAACAAGAAGATATCATTCTCTCTTTCATAAAGGTGGTTTGGTAAGAGAATAGAATGCTTTCGTAAAACAGCCACTTTCCTTTGAGCAGATCAAAGAGTGCGCTGATGAGCCATTTGGAAAAGGGTACTTGGTCTCCTGCTTGGTGGATCACCGCGGCAACATCACTGAGTTCCAGTGCCACCAGTACATCACCAAGATGACAGCCATCATTTTCAGTGACTACCGGCTCATCTGTGGCTTCATGGATGACTGCAAAAATGACATCAACATTCTGAAATGCGGGAGCATTCGCCTTGGAGAAAAGGTATCTCGCTACTTCACTGGCTTCACCAAAGGGATCTTACAAATTTGATGAATGAGCAGCTTTGTATAACTGGCATGGAGAAGATTTAGAGCTGGCATTGGACTCAAAGTTGAGGTCCAGACAGCCCCAGTATCTAAGGCTAGTTTGCCTGTGGATGCACTTTATCTGTTTGTAACCAAATGTTTCAATACTATGTGGGGAAGTAGAGGAATTAATATCTGCTAAGATTAGTATTACCTTCAAAATGGAAAACCAGCTACCATTTCTTACTTGTAATGTTCCTCTGGAAAAGCTGTCGGTGGTCTGGAGGGAAAAGTAGTTGGATTAGGAGAGACTCAAGTTTTCTAACCTTTCTTAGCATATACCTCACTGTTGTCTAAAAAAATTACTTAATAAACACACCAGTACAAAAGAGAGCATATTTAAATATTAGAAAATTTTAAAATATGTGAAGGGTACTTTTAGCTTGTCAAAAGAAAGGTACTCTGTAAATAGGATATGTGTTATCTTCATGTCAGAACTAGTTTTAGTAAAGACAAGAAAGAAAATAACTCCCTAGTTTCTTGCTTGTTAATTATATCTGATTTTTCTTTTGTTCTTATTGGTCTGTTGTCCAAAAGGTCACAGTGGAGGATCAGTCAGGTTTGTGCTTAATCCATTTGCTCAGCAGAAGTGAAAACTCCTGAGAAGTAGTAGGTTTCGGTGGGAGAGGTAGCTGAGACCTGTGGATGGCATCAGCTGTTAATTGCCGCTGCTCATTAATCTGCTGTTTAGGGAGTATGAGAGCAAAACCCATTTGTCTCCTTGCCCTCTGTTTGTTCAGGGCACTGCTTGCAGGCTTCCATTCTTGGCTGGGACGTGGTGGTAGAATTCTGGAACTGCACACACCAGTTCAGATGAAGTTTTGAGGGCTGGTCATTGTCTGGCTGTCCCCAAATACCCTTTGCTTCATACCAGCACAAGGCTCTGGCCCCTTCCCAGGGCACCTGAGTCTATCTTGAGAGCTCTGTGGACTGGCTTACAGCTTCCAGGCAGCTCATGAGAGGCCAGTTTTAATAAAGAAGACTGATTCTTGGCTTTCCCAACACATTTTAGAAATGACACAAAAGCACTTAAGTCACCCTGATAATTCAGAAGCTCCTGTGACTGACTTTATAGTGCCAAGGATTAATATCCAGTTCTGTCTCACTCTTAAAAATCTTCGCATAAGTGTTCCAGACACACTTAGTGATGGCACATTGTCCTATTTGTGGTCAGTGGTCCATGCTGTAGAACAGATGATCCACCTCTCCCTGTAGTAGTTCTTCCCCATTGCCCACCAAGATAGTTGCTCATTGGCTTCCCAATAGCAATCTGGATTGTCCAGATGAAACCTGCTTTTGGCAGGTTTTGTGTATGAGTTACTAAATCTGTATTGACTTGAACAGTGGCAGAAAATAGTAGTGCCAGAGCCCAAAGATGTGACAGTGAGTGTTGATTTTTCAGCTTTGTTAAAATAAAAAATGTTATATGGGACATCCAAAAGCACATTTTGTAATTTTCATCTTCTGTTGTACCTGCTAGTTAGATGAATTTCTCTTTATACCAGGCCCTCACCTTAGCACCCTAGATGGACTAATGAAAAAGCATGTTCTTTTCTGCATGTGTGTGTGTGCACATGCGTGTGCGCACGCTCAGTTATATCTGACTCTTTGCGACTCTGTATGTAGCTCACCAGGCCCCTCATGCTAATGCTGCAGCCAAGTTTAAAAATGATAGCAGTCTGTCTTCAGCCCTCCCTTGCCTTTTCTAAATATAGTTGACTTCTCTGAAGTCAAGTTTTTTAGATATGAAAATTATTCTGAAAATTAATAAATCAGCTTCTGACCACAGAAGAGAACACACTCATCAGGTTTAAATTTGTTGCCCTGAAGCTTGCAGTCTCCCCTGTGACTGGCTTTCAACTGACCTCCAAAAGTCAGAGAAGAGGGGTCATGGTTAATCTATTAGTACCCTGCCTCTTGTATGAACATTTAAATGTCATGATTTGAAAACTATAATGATTTTTTTCCAAAAGATTAGAATATGCAAAATTTTAAAATAAAAGCTATATATTTAATAAAACTTGGAATTTTCTAAATAAATATTTTTTAATAATTATTTTTAAAAAGAAAAAGCAGATCTTTGAAAGTAAATGTAAATAATTCATATCATCTGAAGAGAAAGCAGAATGTGACATCCAATACAGGAGCTTAATTGTGGCCGTGTGCCTCCTTATCACTACTTCTATACTTTTCACTCAGTAGTTGTATCATTCCATCATTCTCTCCTTTAAAACCAACTACTGTGAATAGTTCAGATTTTTGTCTCTGTCTAGAGAGGTAGATCACAAAAAACATCACAGATGTTGAAATGGAGAATAATTAATAGCAGAGATGAAAACTCAGTTCTTGCCCGTTTTTCTGATTTGTGTTGTCATTCTCTGGTCTTTCAAAAACATATATTTTTTTAAAGCACAAGATATATGGAAGAAAAAATATTACCTGCTGAACTGCTGAGCACTTACATGGACACTGTATACTAACTAGTTTTAAGACTAACATCTGTCTCACCACAGTAGAATTTTAAAAATTCACTGTAACTCCATTTACAGGATTATTTGTTATGCATATGTCAAGCTTGCATATTAAGAAGTTACCTTTTTAAAATCTAAGCCCAGGTAACTTCATTTCTTGTATATTATATGCTGGTGTACAGCCCCTTGCTTTCATTTGTATTCGGTAATAGCCCTACAGTCTTCTTTATCAAATATTTGCATACATTTGAGTTTTGTAACTCAAACTGGCTGACCTGGAAAGCTGAGACTCTGGGGAACTGAGAAGAATTCCTGAAAAATCTTTTATTTGAAAAAATTATCTAAAGTTACGAATAATAATAAAAGAGAACATCTAATGGATGGAGGTGATGTTTTGGCCTAATGCCAATATGTGGTACTGTAATTGCTATAATTAAAATTACATTTCACATTCCTTAGAGGGTCTCACGCTGTGACGCTGCTATGTTTAAACAATTGTGAACCCTAAATATACAGAGAAACATTTAGATCCTTTGCAGGGAAATCGTTTCTTGACCTGTGAAGCCAGGACTAAAGGCTAAGTAAGTCTAAATGGAGAGTTGACACACGTGCTGTTATTTTCAGTCTCTTTTGTGCGATTATGACCTAATTGCTAGTGACCATCTCAGTAAGGTGTTTTATGAGCTACTTGACTTGGTATAAGACATGATTTTATACCATAAAATCGTGTGTATTATAGTCTTTTGTAAACTGTAAATAATAAGTGATTGATATGTTTCCAAATCTTTGTTATCACAGGTTTGTTTTAAGCCTGAATTTCTGGGGTTTGTGTCCACTTTCCTCTCTCTCCTTATCTTTTTTTCAGTTGTCCATCAGAGTTTCTTTTGTCCCTTCAGAATTACTCCCTAATAATACTTTTTGGTCATCTCAGATTTCTAAGCATTGGATGGAATCTTCAAGCTATTGACAGAGTTTGAGCTACAGACAGAAAATAGGAAGGCACGAGAATATGCCCGTGTAATGTGCTTCCTGAGCTTTTTTGGATTAAAAAACCTTTGAAATTTAATGAAAGCTACAAACTCTCCTCAGGAAAAATACGCATAACCCACATACAAATTGTAGGAGTTTCATGGAACTCCAAGGTCCATAAAAAACAATGGTGGCCTGTTAGCTGGGTGCCTGATGCTCTGCAACTCTGTTTATTCAACTGCACTCTAGGTATCACAGCTCTTATTCCCTTTCACAAGTGTATTAGGAGAGAACATGAACATTTTCTAGAAAGTACTTGGAGATGAATGTGCTATGGAACAAACCCTATTACAGCAAAATGGAAAAATACATGGTTTTTTGTTGAATTGAAATTTTAGTAAAATAAGTGTTTCCCTACCTAATTTTAGGAGTCTTACATACAGATGACCTCATAAATGTGGTATTTTACTATAATGAGATTTTATGTGCCTGTGTGTGTATATGTGTCAGTAAATGATGGCACTCTATTTTCTGTTGCTTTGGTTTGCTGTATTTATAGATATACCTCTCAAGTTTTTGAAGCATATCTTCTTAGTATAGAAGATTAGAACTCTGAAAATGTTTAGGGAAAATTTTTCATGTCGTGGTTGCTATGGGGTTGATGCAATGTACACTTAAAGATAATTGGACGGTTTTAGGAAAGCTCTCAAAAGCAGTTTGCATACTTGGTGGTAATCTTGTTAATCACATTAAGATAAATGTAAAACATCAAAGTGAACATTACTCTAAAAGTGGGGGTCTTTGTGGACAATAGAAAATAGAGAAAGAGGGTCTCTATAGCATATTTCCTCATTAAATTTCGTGGTTTGTCTTATTTTTTAAACTTGACTAAAGCACTGTTATTTGAGAAACACGTAGCTCTTAGAGGTAAATGAACAGAGATTCTTTAAAGTTTCGACATTTTGTGACTTCCCAGGTGGTCCAGTGGTTGACCCCGTGCTCCCACTGCAGGGGATGTGGGTTCAGTCTCTGGGGAACTAAGATCCCACATGTTGTGTGGTGCAGTCACAAAAAAAGAAAGAAATTCTGACATTTTAAACTCTAAAAGTCAGGTTTCTGTTTCTAGTACAAACTGAATAGACTTAAATTTCCCAGAATCTGTATTTCTGTTGATAGCTCTCAAGTATTAACATTCTTACCAAAGATTATCAAGGGCATCTGCTGTAACTTCCACAGTGAGATTGGACCCCACCCTGTGTCTCAGTGGAACATTGGTAAACTTCTGTGTTGAGGGTTTTTGTTGTTGTTTTGTGTTTGTTTTAACTAAATGATGTTTATTTTGAAGCTCATGTTGGTGAGAGTTTTAAAATGGTTGTGTCCTTGCTATTTTAGGATGCACATTCACAGGGCGAGGTGGTATCATGCTTGGAGAAAGGCCTGGTGAAGGAAGCGGAAGAACGAGACCCTAAGATTCAAGTCTCTGAACTCTGCAAGAAAGCCATTCTCCGGGTGGCAGAGCTGTCCTCTGACGACTTTCACTTGGACCGGCATTTGTATTTTGCCTGTCGAGATGACCGGGAACGTTTTTGTGAAAATGTGAGTCAGCTCAGAAACTGTTCTTCTTTGGTTTCTTTCTTCCTAGTTTTTTTTTTTTTTTTTTTTGGATACTTGATTCCAAAATTAAACCAACACTGTCACATGTAGAAAAGCCACTGAAATGGAAGGTGGAGTAGGTCCCAAGAAAACAGGAAGTTATCTGGGTACTGGCTGCTCAGGCCGGAGGTAATATCTAGGGAACACTTGGTTTCAGTCTCCACTGCGATGTTCTTTCTACTTTATCTCACTTCTCAATTCAGTTCTTGGGATTCTAATTTACATATAGGAATCCTATCTTACCAGGGAATCCCATTCACGTGTATCCCATGGCTAAAACTTGGCCATGTTACATATTTATCTTGAGGTAGTTTGGGCTAAGATGAAGGAAATAGCAGGCAGCTAACTTTTAAAACCAAGTCCTTGGTTGCTCCCTGCATACTCTATAGAACAACTTTCTAACCCTGTAGTCAGAAATAATCTCCACCTTTACCACAAAGGACTGAGAGTGTCTTGTGTGTGTTCCCACTCTGTCTGCTGTTGTGAATTAATATATCAGAGCCACTGAACAGAGCCACTGCCAGAGTTTTACTGACTCTAGATTGGAGAAGGAAATGGCAACCCACTCCAGTGTTCTTGCCTGGAAAATCCCAGGGATGGCGGAGCCTGGTGGGCTACCGTCTATGGGGTCGCACAGAGTCGGACACGACTGAAGCGACTTAGCAGCAGCAGCAGCCGCAGCAACATTAAGTTACAAGAAGGGAGACTCATTGACCCTTCTCTTGGTTCACTAATTAACAGTACATCTGGGAACATGTGACAGGAGCCAAACGCCATGGGAAAATTTTTTTCCATATTTACTGCAATCATTGTTTTCTTTCAAAGGCTGCTAAATTTTGTAAATGGCTGAGTCATGTGTTCAAAGATAGTCAGCATTATAATAATTTAATAGAAAGTCCTATATAAGATTATGGATTATGCCCAGCATAACTACTTAGCTAGTGATGATGGTGATGGTGATGGTGTTGTATTCCATCTTACAGACACAAGCTGGTGAAGGCAGAGTATATAAGTGCCTCTTTAACCATAAATTTGAAGAGTCCATGAGTGAAAAAGTAAGTATTTCTTTGAAACAGATCAGCATTTTATTCATTTTCCTAAAAGCTTTCTTAAATCCTCTCAAACAATATAAACTCATACCAAAATATAAAATACTGATACAGCTTAACCTTTCAGAAATAAAATACGGGGCCTTTAGTAGGAAACCAAAGCATATTACATTTAAACGAAAAAAGTGAAGCTTCTCGTGATATCTGGACTTAGGGAAGTCAATGGGGAATCAGTTTGGGGAGTAAAATCAAATAATTTTAATCAAAGTCACACTGAACCCATCCCTGTGCACTCAAGAAGTTTCAACTAATCAAACCAATGTGCTTCATAGGTAATCAGCGATTGAATTTTTCAGCAGCTGTCTCATGAAGCATTCTCATTACTGTTAGTCCTCTGTCCCTCAATGCTTGCAAGAGACTCTTATGATTTTTAAAAGTAATTATTTTGGGCCTTGCTGTCTTGTCATTTACTTTGCTGTGCAGCTGAAGAACTATTTTTTATTTCGGTTCCTTATATCATTTACTGTTGAATAATTATGTTTAAAAAGTACAGAGTGGAACTTCCAGAGCGTTATGTACGTTGCCCCTTTCATTCTGGTGGAATTTACTTTACGGACATTTGTTGACGAGGAAAAGATCACATTGCCACGTTGATGTATGAGAACCACCAGATACTTATGTTTGCACAGTTGCTGCTGCTGCAGTCAGCAGCTCACCGTAGGATTCCAGGGCTGCCCACTCGTGTATCGCTGCTTCCTGCCACTCTGTTTCAGCACACTTGTGCTCATTTTTAACCAAACTTAAACACAGACATTTTGCTAATGACTGCAGTTGCTTATTGTGCCTGGCCATGAGCCTCTGCTTGTCTTAGAGGGACATGTGAGCGGCTGGACCACGTGAGCAGTCTCACAGCTCTCCTGCTGCACTCTCTCCTCAGTGTCGAGAAGCACTAACAACCCGCCAGAAGCTGATTGCCCAGGATTATAAAGTCAGTTATTCACTGGCCAAATCCTGTAAGAGTGACTTGAAGAAATACCGGTGCAACGTGGAAAACCTTCCCCGGTCCCGGGAAGCCAGGCTCTCCTACCTTCTGATGTGTCTGGAGTCAGCTGTGCATAGAGGTGAGAGTTCATTTCTTTTTATCTTTTCCACGCGTTTTTGGATCTTTGCTCCTGTGTTAGCTCTTTTGAGTATACCTGTTCCTGTGACTCAAGACTCTTTCTATGGAAGCAGAACTCTAGGCTGAGGGCTTGGAGGCCCTCAGTCTTGTTGAAGGCCTTTCCTCTTAATGGCCTTAAATTCTGTTTTTCTTTACGTCCCAGCTTTTTTTTTTTTTAAGGTTTATTTCTCAAATTCAAATTTTAATTTTTAAAATGCTTGTGGCACAGCAGTTTTAGGAGAGTCAGGGAAGTATAATGATTTAGCACATTAGTTTTGGGTCAGAGACTTCATGACTTCAAATTATGACTCTTTCAGCAAACTAACTGGCTGGGTGACCATTGTTTATGTTTCGTAATCTCTCTAAATCTCATTTTTCTATCTATAAAACAAAAATACATTACCTGTGTTGAGTTCTTATGAGGACTGAACGAGGTTATTTGACATAGCACTTAGCATATGATAAGTGATAAGTACTATTATTAGTCTAACAGTGTTTATCAAGAAATTAAACAGAAAAGAAAGAAAGGATTATCTCATAAGGTCAGACTCAGAGTCTGTTCAGTCCAAAAGTGAATCCTTGACAAAGGAATCAAGAAGGATGTTTAAAGGTCAGGGTCCTTAAGAAAGAACTTTTCTTGGGCCCTTCCTGGAGGTCCAGTGGCTGAGACTCCGTGCTTCTGTTGCAGGGGTCAGGGTTCGCTCCTATAGGCCGCATTTTTTGGCATAGCCAAAAAATTTTTCCAAAAAAAGAATATTTCTTAATATGGACTATAGGTTATTAAAAATGAAGTTCCTATCTGGTTAATGAATCATGCTGGGACAGTTGACTAGTGATTAAAAGTTAGGTGTGAAAAGATCAGTTGTTAAAGCTCAGAAGTTTGTGGTGATTTTTTTTTTTTTTTGGTATCTGGGTAGTTAAAATCTCTTAAAAGCCAGTAGAATAGCAACCAGAGAGAGTGCATGGTCTTCGACTGACTACCAAACAAAGGACATTTTGAAGACAGTTTGGAGGATGTTGATTATGGTCTGGGTGTTTGATGAAATTTTCCTAAAATGTAAAGGTGGAGATTGTTGACTATTAAAGGCATATCATAAAACAGTATAACATCTAGAAGACTCTATACATGGACATCACCAGAGGGTCAGCACCGAAATCAGATTGATTATATTCTTTGCAGCCAAAGATGGAGAAGCTCTATACAGTCAGCAAAAACAAGACCAGGAGCTGACTGTGGCTCAGACCATGAACTCCTTATTGCCAAATTCAGACTGAAATTGAAGAAAGTAGGGAAAACCACTAGACTATTCATGTATGACCTAAATCAAATCCCTTATGATCATACAGTGGAAGTGAGAAGTAGATTTAAGGGCCTAGATCTGATAGATAGAGTGCCTGATGAACTATGGAATGAGGTTCGTGACATTGTACGGGAGACAGGGATCAAGACCATTCCCGTAGAAAAGAAATGCAAAAAAACAAAATGGCTGTCTGGGGAGGCCTTACAAATAGCTGTGAAAAGAAGAGAAGCGAAAAGCAAAGGAGAAAAGGAAAGATATAAACATCTGAATGCAGAGTTCCAAAGAATAGCAAGAAGAGATAAGAAAGCCTTCTTCAGTGATCAATGCAAAGAAATAGAGGAAAACAACAGAATGGGAAAGACTAGGGATCTCTTCAAGAAAATCAGAGATACCAAAGGAACATTTCATGCAAAGATGGGCTCAATAAAGGACAGAAATGGTAGGGACCTAACAGAAGCAGAAGATATTAAGAAGAGATGGCAAGAATACACAGAAGAACTGTACAAAAAAGATCTTCACGACCCAGATAATCACGATGGTGTGATCACTGACCTAGAGCCAGACATCCTGGAATGTGAAGTCAAGTGGGCCTTAGAAAGCATCACTACAAACAAAGCTAGTGGAGGTGATGGAATTCCAGTTGAACTATTCCAAATCCTGAAAGATGATGCTGTGAAAGTGCTTCACTCACTACGCCAGCAAATTTGGAAAACTCAGCAGTGGCCACAGGACTGGAAAAGGTCAGTTTTCATTCCAATCCCAAAGAAAGGCAATGCCAAACAATGCTCAAACTACCGCACAATTGCACACATCTCACACGCTAGTGAAGTAATGCTCAAAATACTCCAAGCCAGGCTTCAGCAATATGTGAACTGTGAACTTCCAGATGTTCAAGCTGGTTTTAGAAAAGGCACAGGAACCAGAGATCAAATTGCCAACATCCGCTGGATCATGGGAAAAGCAAGAGAGTTCCAGAAAAACATCTATTTCTGCTTTATTGACTATGCCAAAGCCTTTGACTGTGTGGATCACAATAAACTATGGAAAATTCTGCAAGAGATGAGAATACCAGACCACCTGATCTGCCTCTTGAGAAATTTGTATGCAGGTCAGGAAGCAACAGTTAGAACTGGACATGGAACAACAGACTGGTTCCAAATAGGAAAAGGAGTTCGTCAAGGCTGTATATTGTCACCCTGTTTATTTAACTTATATGCAGAGTACATCATGAGAAACGCTGGACTGGAAGAAACACAAGCTGGAATCAAGATTGCTAGGAGAAATATCAGTAACCTCAGATATGCAGATGATACCACCCTTATGGCAGAAAATGAAGAGGAACTCAAAAGCCTCTTGATGAAAGTGAAAGTGGAGAGTGGAAAAGTTGGCTTAAAGCTCAACATTCCAAAAATGAAGATCATGGCATCCGGTCCCACCACTTCATGGGAAATAGATGGGGAAACAGTGGAAACAGTGTCAGACTTTATTTTTCTGGGCTCCAAAATCACTGCGGATGGTGACTGCAGCCATGAAATTAAAAGACTCTTACTCCTTGGAAGGAAAGTTATGACCAACCTAGATAGCATATTCAAAAGCAGAGACATTACTTTGCCAACAAAGGTTCGTCTAGTCAAGGCTATGGTTTTTCCTGTGGTCATGTATGGATGTGAGAGTTGGTCTGTGAAGAAGGCTGAGCGCCGAAGAATCGATGCTTTTGAACTGTGGTGTTGGAGAAGACTCTTGAGAGTCCCTTGGACTGCAAGGAGATCCAAGCAGTCCATTCTGAAGGAGATCAGCCCTGGGATTTCTTTGGAAGGAATGATGCTAAAGCTGAAACTGCAGTACTTTGGCCACCTCATGCGAAGAGTTGACTCACTGGAAAAGACTCTGATGCTGGGAGGGATTGGGGGCAGGAGGAGAAGGGGACGACAGAGGATGAGATGGCTGGATGGCATCGCTGACTCGATGGACGTGAGTCTCAGTGAACTCTGGGGGTTGGTGATGGACAGGGAGGCCTGGCGTGCTGCGATTCATGGGGTCGCAAAGAGTCGGACACGACTGAGCTACTGATCTGATCTGATTTGATGAAATTTTCCTGAAATGTAAAGGTGGAGATTGTTGACTATTAAAGGCATATCATAAAACAGTATAACATCTAATTTGGCATTTAAAAAAAAAATAGATAATCTTCTTAAACTGCAAATTAACAGGAAACACAAAAAGACTCAATAAGTACACGGCCATAGGATATGAACAGATAATTCATAGAAGTTATATACATTGTTGGGAGTCCCTGGTGGCTCAGACAGTGAAGAATCCACCTGCAATGCAGGAGACTCAGAATCGATCCGTGGGTCAGGAAGATTCCCCTGGAGAAGGGAATGGCTACCCACTCCAGTAATCTTGTTAATAGTAAAAAGTCTGACCATATTGAGTGTTGGCAAGGATGTAAAAGAACTGGAACTACACTGCTGATAGGAATTTAAATGGCACAGCCACTTTGGAAAGTAGTTTGCTACTTGCTTAAAAAGCTCTGTATACATCTACCTTATGACCCAGCCGTCTAACTCCTAGATATTTACCCAAGAGATGGGAAAGCACATGTCCATATAAACTCCTGTGCATGAATGCTCATAACAGCTTATTTGTAATAGCCCAACACTGGAAATAACCCAAATGTCCATAAATGGCTTAAGGGATTTTAAACAAATTGTAGTATAACCACATAACAGGATGATATTATTTGACAGTAAAAAGGAACACACTACTGATTCATGGTTGAATCTCAAAAAGTCTGAAGTCAGACCCCAAAAAGAAGTTCATAGCATGTGATTCCATTTATATGAACCTTATTTACATGAACTTCTAAAAACTGCAAACTGGTAAACTAATTTGTAGTCATAGAAAGCAAAGCAGTGGTTGACTGGGCATGAGGTAAGTGGTAGAGAGGAAAGGGAGGGATTCTAAAGGAACGTGAGAAAGCTTTTGGAGTTGATGGATATATGTTCAGTATCTTGATTATGGTGGTGGTTCCATTGGTATGTCAGACTTATCCAGTTATATTTTTTAAAAGTGTAGTTTGTTATATGTCATTTATACCTTGGTGGTAAAGAATTCACCTACAATGCAGGAGATGCAAGAGATGCAGATTTGATCCTTGGGTCAGGAAGATCCCCTGGAGAAGGAAATGGCAACCCACTCCAGTGTTCTTGCCTGGAGAATTCCATAGACAAAGGAGCCTGGTGGACTACAGTCCAGGGGCTGCAGAGTCAGACATGACTGAGCACATCATGGCAGCATACCTCGGTAAAGTTGTTGTTTTTTTTAATAAGTTTTCGCAGATGGCATGGACAGCTCAAGGAGGAGTTGCGGGGCCATAGTGAGCATCTGAAGTTTCCCACAAGCTTAGAGGCTGTAAGCCAGGGATTTTCCCGGCTTTCATTGTCACTCTACTAGTTATCTTATACTGATAAGACTTCTGTTGGCAAAACACATGCATTATTAGTTCAGTAGTATAAATCTGTGTAAGACTGAACACTGTCAAGGTAAACCCTAGTCTTTGGAGTTTTATGCTGATAAAGCTTTTGCTGAATTCTCAGCTTTTCAGTCCTGTGTTGTAGTCGAGGGATAGACTTGCACTTCCCATGTGCAGCAGCATCTGACCCTGATGCCCTGCGGTGCTGTGCCTTGCCTCCGCACAGGGCGGCAGGTGAGCAGCGAGTGCCAGGGGGAGATGCTGGACTACCGCCGCATGTTGATGGAAGACTTCTCTCTGAGCCCCGAGATCATCCTGAGCTGCCGAGGGGAGATCGAGCACCACTGCTCGGGGCTGCATCGGAAAGGGCGGACCCTGCACTGTCTGATGAAGGTGGTGCGGGGGGAGAAGGGGAACCTTGGAATGAACTGCCAGCAGGCGGTAAGGACCCATTTTCTCCTGCCATTTTTGCTGTTAAAACATTTTATCTGCTGAGGAACCTCCTCTTCCTGAGCTTATGTATCTGGATCATCGGTGTCATCACAGTGAACTTTAGGTATTAAGAACTAGGCAAAAACTGAAGATAGATGATCTAGAGGGAGAAAGTGTTCTCAGTTGTCTACTTCATTATCTATCCTCAGTCAGATGGAGGAATGTTCTGCAGTAATTTGTTTCTCAAAGTTTCCTTCCTTGATACAATAGACTTCCACACTTGTCTGTGGTTGACCATTAATTTTCTTTGTTTTCTGCTTGGTGGCTTTGATTTAGTGATCTGTTAACAAACTGTGAAGCTTCAGAATAATTATTAATGAGTATATACTCTTCCAAATACCCTGTGAACATGAACTTAAATTCTTTTCAGCTGTGACTGAACAAATCTGGGCCCAGTCTCTCCTAGACCAAAGAGACTGCTGCTTGTCCTCCAGACTAATCATTTTTTGGGAGTGTTTTCTCGGGTTTTTCTAAGCAGTTGGTGGGTGTATAATCACGTAACCATTCACGCCCGTAGTTAGCGTCCCACACTGCTGTCCTGGCTGCTGGTGTGGTGGTCCCTCGAGCTGTTAGCCTCCTGTTCTGTCGGGCGTTCACTGTCATCTTTTAGAACCTGCAGTCTGGTGCATGCACGGAGAATGCTCAGAGTTGGCCTGTCAGGGATATTTAACTGATACAGTTCTTAGAGAAACTTTCAGACTTGCATGATGCTTAATAACAGTCTCTCAAAAAAAGATGTAAATATTTTGGTCTTCATCAGCAAACATCATAAATAAAATTGGTAGTCATTTGACAGCAGTAATAATCTTCCTACTGACTAACCACTGCATTTTGTAGCTTCTTCAAATTGCCACAGAGAATTGGTATAAATAACTTCCATCCCAGGAAACTGGACATTTTTCCTGTTTCTCTCATCTTGTTTGTTGACTTCTTTGAGAATAGACAGATTTGGGATTTTTCTTTTTTCATTTTCCTTTGATCTGTGTTCTCTGATGAAATATGTGCTGGGGTCAGTGCTTTTGTGTGAGCCTCTGTACGCATGTAGATAAAATGGATGAGGCTCAGAGAAGGCTCCTGCAGAGGCTAAATCCACGACACAGAAAGGTCTCCAGTTCTTTAACTTGGAACAAAGGGAACCCCAAGCAGAAGGATTGTAGTTTTCAAATTTGCTTTGTGTAATTTAAGATTTCCACCCCAAAACACCATCTGCTGCCCATCTGTAGTAATAATGATTATTTTTAATCTGTTGAAAAGCTTTGCAGCTTACACAACCTTCTATATATTATTCTTTGTTATAATCCTCCACAGTTAAATAATCTGGAACTTAGAGGTTAATCAACTTGCCTTTGTTCTAAGAGCTAATATCTGGCAGTGCCAGACTATTAATAGAACGCAGGTTTTCTCATCCTTAATTTAGAGCTTTTTCTTCTGTGCCCCAACTGCTTTCTCCTCAAAGACAAGGAAAAAAAGAATCTGAGGCACATCTTCTCATGCTTTCACTTTATTTTATGACAAAGGTTGGAAGCAGAAGTAAATGTTAAAGAATATATTCTCATTTTCAGCTGCATAATGACAAGTATTTTTCTGTATACTGTGATAGACAAGCTCTGGTTTATCTATTGGGTATATAAAAAAAGTTGAGAAAAAATAGGAAATTATAAGTAGTATTATGTTCTTATTTTCTATAATTGATATTTCTTACAACTGAAATCTCACATCTCCTTTTAATGAACCAGAGTATACTTGTTTTATGCCAGTGTCTTTGCAGCAAAATTCAAATTCTAGATTTTTAAGACCAAATCAGATCTTTTACTGGAAATATCTTCTGTTGACTCTTCTCCACTCAGCTCTGGCTTGGCACTAAATATCAAATTTATAATAATTAGATTAACAGATGTGAGGAAAGAGGCAGCTTTTATATTGTAAAGTTCTTTTGTTCTGCAAATATCCAGGGATGGTTCATACAGGTAAGCAAGCTATCCCTACAATGAGTTATAATCCTGCAAAGTAGAGGAACCAGTTGCAACGTATTTGACCAGAGCTGTTGAGCTTGGCCAGTGACGATCGTAGTACTTTGTTAAGAGTGCATGGTGATATACCGTACTGAGAACTGATTAAAGATACAGCACTGCTCACCCTAGATGGTAAGTGACTTTCTTTCTTCCTTCTTTTTTTTTCAATCCAGCTTCAAACACTGATTCAGGAGACTGACCCTGGTGCAGATTACCGCATTGATAGAGCTTTGAATGAAGCTTGTGAATCTGTAATACAGACAGCCTGCAAACACATAAGATCCGGAGACCCAATGTAGGTTATCTTGTTTGTGGTATTTATCCACATATTGTATCTGGCAGCGCAACAGGGGAACGTATCCTCAAATGACTCGGATGGTTCAACAATTGAAATTTCATTAAACAGGAACACATACCAGCTTTTGTTAAGACTAGTGTTGGGATTGAGACTTGGGCTCTGCCTCATCTGTGAGGTAGAGAACCTAGTCCTGGCTTTGTCGTGATATCTGTTGACAGTGACTGAGAAGGCAGTCTTAGACATTAGGTCACTGAATCATTCTACTTAATGGCCAAATAAAAGAGAAACTCTCAGGATAAAATGATACATGCTTTGTTTGGCTGTATACTTTCCATTCCCTTTGTATATTGACTCATATACATTGGCTTCTTGACAATTATTAGAGAGTAATTAATTATACTTGAAGTAAAACACAAAATGTGGTGGTTGGAAGGGTTCATTGTGGACACAGGGAACTCGGAAGTTATATCCAAGATCCAGGAAGGCTGTAAAATGCTATGGTAAATCACTGGAGTCTCACGTATTGATTTTATTCCATATGATATGCAAATAGCTCTTAAAACCAGGTTGCAAGAAAGAACAGGTTTCCCATTCTGCAAACATCTTTATAGCTTGCAGCCAGCAGTACCCAACTGTGTAAAACAAATGCAGTCCATGTTTCTCTTCGTTCTGCTATGCATATGCTGAGGTTAGAGAAAGGTCTTCCTCCTTAAGGAAGGAGGTTGGAGGAAGTAGACAAACACTGTTAAGACTGACTGTTTACCAATAGGAAAATAACTGTCAAGGAGGTGGGGGAGGGGGGAGGAGGGAACACCTACAGATAAAATAGATTTAAGATACTATCAATTAAATGCAGGATGTAGACCTTTTCTAGGTCCTGATTTGAACAGACATGTGAAAAGGCATGAGACAATCGGAAAAATTTGAAAGCTGACAGGATATTTCATTATATTAAGGATTTTTAAATTAATTTCTTTGATGGATAAAGGTATTGTGTTTTCATATTATAGAGAAACATGCTGAAGTATTTACAAATGAAATGGTAGGGTATCTGGGATTTACTTCAAAATATCATCTAAGGGGGTATAGGGTTAAAACAAACTTGGCCATAGATTGATAAAGCTGTGGGAGGGTAAGATGGATATTATGATTCTCTACTCTTGTATGGTTGGAAGTTTCTCATAATAAACAGGAATTATGAAGCAGCTGCGCACAGATCTTGTATAAGCTGAGTCCTCAGTGCTAAGTGGCTCTGAAGTTGATAGAAGGCAGAGTCACAGTTAGGTTGAGTTAATTTGAGTGATTCTTGGGAAAGTAAGTTCCTGATTGCCTAGGAAAATAGCTGAATGGCTTTTTCTGCAGACAAGGAAGTACTGGTGTGAGAGTTCTGAGCCAGAACTGTCCCTTGTTACAGTTTCACCCCTGTTTTCTGCCCAGGATCCTCTCGTGCCTGATGGAACATTTATACACAGAGAAAATGGTGGAAGATTGTGAACACCGTCTCTTAGAGCTGCAGTATTTCATCTCCCGAGATTGGAAGTGAGTATTCTGAAGCCATAATAAGTCTAAGCCTCTGCCTGTTCTCCTGGATAGTCACTATCCTTCACATTTTAAAAAAAAATAATCACTAGTAATTTGTTTTTGTTAAGTTGTGAGATAGCTGGCACTCTGATCTCCAGAAAAACCTCTTTCTTGCTTTCAGAACAGTATCTAAAGGCAGAGGCCACCCCTGCAGGTCTGTCCCCGTGTCCCCATTAATTACTACATTGGCAGTCAGGGTCAGGTGTTTCTGATATCACAGACCCATCTGGAAAGAACTTGGGCACCTGTGGGGCAGTGGAAGCATCTTCAAATACGTCTCTAAGAAGAGAATAGTGATTTTTAATGTTTATTGATTTGTCTTGGGTATGGGATTTCAGTTTATTTCTGTGACTAATTCAAAGTTATTAAATTTATTCTATCTTAAGAAGCTCTTATCAGTAAATGACAACTTGATTCTCTTCTCATCCTGTTAACCAGAAAAGGGGAGAGGGAGGTCGATGAACTAGAATACTCTCTGTCATGGTCAGAATAACTGTTGTGTTGGCTGCAGTCAACAGAGATTATTTGAAGACTCAGTGTGTTTTTGTTTCCTCAAGTTAGCTCCTGAAAGGACTTCAGAAAGTGGGGTGGGAATTTCCCCATGCTTACTCATGCTGTCTGAGTAAGTATGAAATTGCTATTTCAGTTTCATACTAAACTGAAATAGCAAAGAGCTTACTGAGTCTATTACCTTAAAAAATTATGTCTTTGGGTTTTGGTTTCTAATGTCTTTTGGTTTTTTCTCTTCTGTGATTCCTTCATCCATGATCAAAAGATGCTTCACAATCTTTATATTTTTAATGGGAGGATAATTACTTTACAATATTGTGTTAGTTTCTGCCATATATCACCGTGAATCAGCCATAGGTGTATGTATGTCCCCTCCCTCTTGAACCTCCCTCCCACCTCCCACCCCATGCTTCACAATCTTTAAAGCTGCTTATTAAATATTAGCCTTTTTCCTCCCATTAAGTAGCCCTCCCTCAAATTTGACATTATCATGTAGACAGAATGAAATATCCATTGGTTTGATTTGGAGATGCAGCCGGCTCATCACCTAACTCACTGTCTCCAGAGTCAGAATTAACTGTCAAAAAAGTTTTTTAAATTGATAAGCATGTGCAGGTAAACTAAAAATGTAACTGCCTTACCTTGCATAGGAAACTACTAGAAAGGAACTTGAGTAGATTATTTATCTTGTCCTTTTCTAATCTTAATGAATCTAGTATAGCAAGTAGGATTGAATTATACTCACACTTGGAAAAAAATGGAAGGAAAAGCTGCAAATTGCCTGGTGATAGCTACAACCCTTGTCTCATTTCAACCAGGGCATGTTAATGCCGAGTCCATTATTGTAATGTGTGCTTTACACTGCAGGATACCATCTTTGAGGTAGAACTTAAATCTTCTGTTTTAATGGTTAAACTTCTCCAGATTGACTACTGTGTGTTCTTGAAGAACAGAATTCAGAAATATACTTGTGCTTACCTGCTGTCTCCATTACCCTAGAAGTGATTCTCGACCGGTACACAGAGAAGCACTTTGCAAAACCCCTTAGCATGTCATTGGGAGGAAAGGCATAGAAAGAGTAATTGTCTCTTAACTCTTAACCTTACAGGCTGGACCCTGTCTTGTACCGCAAATGCCAGGGAGATGCATCGCGTCTTTGCCACACCCACGGTTGGAATGAAACCAGTGAACTTATGCCTCCCGGAGCTGTGTTCTCCTGCTTATACCGCCATGCCTACCGCACTGAGGAGCAGGGCAGGAGGGTATGCACTCGATACTGACTTCATTTCTTCCTGCTGGTTGTTTGTTTAATTTGTTTGCTACACACTGTTGTGATTCTTGTTCATCCTAAGACAACTGTTAGTGTATCTGGAGAAGAGGGTTACTTCATTACTTGAAGGTTCTTCATTCAGTGACTATACATAGAGTTGTTCTACCAGCTTCTTCCCATCTGATTTTATGTTTTTAACAAAATGAGAGGACATTTCCAGTTTTTCTTTATGTTACCAAATCTAAATAGACAAGTAGACAGATTCTGCTACCCTAACTTTATGTAGCTTTAAAGACCCATTAGAAGCTCTTAGCCAAGACATAAAGGGCTGTTAGGCGTCTGCTCTTGGCGGAAGGACCTGTAATGCCTGCGTTGATGAGGCCTCCCCCCAGTGCACTAGGGGAGCAGCAGCCTCTTCCTCCACTCTTGGTACTCCTCTGCCCTGAGTGCTGCCTCTTGTTGGGAAATTTGTGTATGCTTGGCAGCATTTGCTGCCTGCCAGTGCCATACTGTTTATTCTCTCTTAAATCAGGACCAGCATTCTACTCCGCATTCACAGAGTCGTGGCACACTGGTTTAGCTAAACAAAAAAACTCTCTACCTTATCCAGACAAATCCAGTTCACATTTTAATTGACATTTGGCTTACAATATTATATTAGTTTCATGTGTTCAGTGTAGCGATTTGGTCCTAGCTCACTTTTATCAGGATCCTCTGAGAAAAGGATAGTGTTTCGTACGATATTTTAGAAAATGCTGAATGTATTATCACATTCCAAGAGGTAAAGGTGTTCAGAAGCCTCCTAGAACATTTAATTTTTCTTCTGGAAGAGATGAGATACAAAGTTTGATGCAAATAACTGTAAAGATATATCAGTTTTCTGATGATAGATTTTGTATATCTCGTGTCATTTGGTTAGTATTTTGCTTCTTATTTCTCATATAGCTCTCACGGGAATGCCGAGCTGAAGTCCAGAGGATCCTCCACCAGCGTGCCATGGATGTTAAGTTGGATCCCGCCCTCCAAGACAAGTGCCTGATCGATCTGGGGAAATGGTGCAGTGAGAAAACAGAGACCGGACAGGTAGGTGGCAAAGCTACCTGCTTGTCCTGTGGCGACAGCAGCAACGCTGGTCACGACGCGCGTTACGTGGGCTTCCGACAGCGCGGAGTCCCTCTCCACCGGCTTCTCGGAGGGGCGTGCTGCATTAGTCACTGTTCTCTCTAGAAGAAATCCTGAGGAAAAGGCTCCCTTTGGTCTCTGTAATTGTACTTCTCCTAAGCAGCTAGTTTGGTTTAATGTTACGGTTATTACATTTTATAACTGATTGTTTTCTCTCCTTGTGTTGCCTCTTGAAAAGCCTCGAGCCAAAGATGTAGCCTGCCTTTAGCAAGTGTATAAGATTTTGTTGTAGGCATTTTGTGTACTGACTTGCTACTGGCTTCGTTCCACTTTCCTTAAAGTTTCCTTTTTTTTTTTTTTTTTTTTTACTCATTTTTAATTTATCTTGCTTTTTTTTTTTTCTTTTATAAGGTACGTTAAGTCCTTTTGAGGGAAGGCAGGGTACAAATATGTACACTGATATGTAAATACTGATATGCATGAGTAGTGTATGTGCTTGCCCTACCACAGATCTAAAAGAGATGTGGGAATGGAATTACATTTTCCACTTAGTAATTAATAGAATTGATGTTCAGAGAAATGAAGTGTATTGACTTTCTTGCTCAGAGCTCATAACCCTAGCCAGGCACTTGTAACCTCTTCAGGAAATAGTAGAAAAGGACTAGTCCCAAGAACCAGATATGTGCTATAAGTGGCTTGTTGGGATTTTGTGCCTAGTTTAAAAAAAAAAAAAAAAGATATGTAAGATATGTTACTGCATCCCAGCAATTAAGTGGGAAGATGGCTTATCTTTTATCTTTAGGTGAAGGAACCAAGCAGTGAGGAGCAGCTGCTAGTTTAAAGCCCCATTAATACTAGAATGAGGCATGAACAGTTCCATTTGTGCCACTCCAAAACACCCTCTGGGATTAAACTACTAAAAAGTCACATATGCAGCAATTGGACATTTTTTAAAAGCAACATAATGCCTACTCAGATCTGTTGGCCTGGGAATATCATTTTTAGCCGTCTGTTTCCTGGGCCTACTGTAGTTCTGTCGAGTTTATTGTTAGAAAATGGCATATAATTTACCTTTCTACTGCCTCTGTCTAATGAAACAAGGGGTATGGTCATATGGAATCCCACGAAACAGTTTCCTTTCATGCCCTCTGTAAAGTAACGGTGAGAAAGCTGTACCACGGGACAGCCCATCACTGGAGCTAAACTTAGGAAATGAGTTCACAAGTGGAATTTTCCCCCTAGCCATTTATCTACTCCCAGAAGTTTTATGCATTTTCCTTTAGGGTCCCCCCACCCCTCCACTCCCTTTCTGACTCTTGTATAATTCCTGCAGTCCTTCTACTCCACTTCCATTCTGATTCCAAAACAGATTCTTGCAGAATAGTCAGGAAGTTAAACTTGATCCTTTAACAGAGCCTTTTGCTGAGAAATAGCTGTTCATGTGCTTTTGGAAAGTAAGCTAAATGTAAAACTTAAAACTTCTAGGTTTATTCCAGGAATAATGATTGTAATTGCTATTGTAATAAAAACTCATATTGACAAAAAAAAAAAAAAAAAACTTCTAGGTTTAATAATAGACGGATGTTACAAGGTAGCTCCAGCTCAGTTCCCTGGTAAGATAGCTTTTAGTTACTCAAGCTCTAGTGTGCTCACCTGTTGTGCAGGTACCCTCAGAGGATCCTTTTATTCCGGCAAGGGTTAGAATCCCAGGTTTGATTTGCAGGACCTATTCATTCTCTACTGTGTTTTAGACCCTGTGTCCCCAGCCTGCTTTGCCCATGAGGAGTCTTAAAATATGCCATCTCTTTCACTGAATATTTTGTCCAGTGATTATCATGAAAGTACAGATTAGCAGGGTGTTGACTGAATGGAATGAAGGCCTGTAAGGTCTTCAGACTCTGAGAACACCCAAATGTTGACTCTCTGTGGACTTACCAGTTTGGCCTTCTGAAGGATTTGCATGGTTGCTGTACCCCTTTGACCCTCTTAACCACCCTGATACATCAAATCATTCATTGTCTTTTCAACAATCCCAATTTGGGGAATCAAATAAAGCTTTAGCATTTTGTTCAGTGAATTCATTTTAAAAAGAAAAGACCTCTGAAAAGGAAGTGGACACTTGTGTCTCATCTCCCCTTGATCGTTGATATAATTAACAAATGCTAAGAGATTGCCTTTTTATTTGCAGGAGCTTGAATGCCTCCAGGATCATCTTGATGACTTAGCTGTGGAGTGCAGAGATATAGTTGGCAACCTCACTGAGTTAGAGTCCGAGGTAAGCAGTTTGCAACTTGTGGAAGGAAAGTGCCCTGTCAGCAGCCTTTCTTTTCTTCTTAGTTCCGCTGTTTCTAGACTCTTGAGAGAGCAGCTTCTCTGTAGAACAAAAGCAACCTTGTCAGATTGCCTGCTTGCTTTATCAAGAAGAGTATTGTGATGCTTTTGAACCCCTTTCCTCGTTTCTCCAGCATTTGGCCCTCTGATCTGCTTCATAAATCAGAATTAACACAGTGACTAGACCAGTATTAGTTACATTCAAGGATAGCCCAAGCACTCCTATTCTGTCATCCTTTAGCTCTTTCAGTTAGATCATTTGGTAATGTGTGTTCACTGAAATAAACGCCTGGGATTTGCAGTTAAACATGGAAGATTGATTACATGTGTTTTTCTTTGTTCCATAAAATATAAAAAGTGAGATTTAAAAAACCTTCTAAGCATAGGCATACTATTTCAAAATACAGAGATTATCATTAAAGGGGAGGCAGTTAAAAATGCTTAAGTTGTTTTGTAGGGCCAGACATCAGGGAAACGGGGAGTTGCTGTTTTGTTTACCATTAGCCTTTTAGAACTATTTAAGTTGTCAAAATGGGCAATATATAAAATTATATTTCTCAGGATCTTTTTTTTTTTTTTTCCACTTCTATTTTTCAAAAGTGTGCTGCCTTCTTTTATCTCCTGTCAGCTCCTTTCTCATTCCCATCGTCCTTGTGGGCTAATGAGGACGTTCTAGGGTGTGCAGCTCTTTAAAGGACAATGTTATTTCAGCAGCTGGTGCTGCACAGCAGTTAGTTCCCTTGAAGGCGGTTAGCATGTGTTCCCTGGAGGCAGCGGTTTGTCGTCTGGTCTGATGACGGGGTGATAGATGTCAGTCACTCCTGTTTTCATTTTGAACTACTTGGCCCTGGGGAGAAACTCCAAAGGCTTTACATACTCTAGTATTATTTGTAAATTTTTTTTTTCTCCCCACTGCTCTTAATCCTGCCTTACCTCTTGTTCAAGCGCAAGGGGAATCTGCCTCTGGAAAACTCGCCTTCCACAGTGCCATGAAGGAACATTAGAGGAGGAGCATGGAACCTCTGTTCATGCTGAGGCGCTCATTGAAATGCTGGGAAAGCTCCCAAACGCACTTAATGGGTTATTTACCCATCAGATGACACTGACGCAGAGAAAGAAACAGCTCCTTCCCCCACCCCTGGCCCTTTCTAAAGTAGAATTACTCATATTTTAATTTTCTACAGGATATTCAAATAGAAGCCTTGCTGATGAGAGCCTGTGAGCCCATCATTCAGAACTTTTGCCACGTAAGTGACATCTGGAGGAACACGGGTTAGAACCAATTTCACTGTGGCTTTGGCCCCCACGTGTATTGGACTTACAATGCCCACATTGTTCCTGAGTGATAACCAACTTTAACAAGTTAAAGTTGAAAATGTAAACAACATCAGGAGGAGTCAGGAGGGGTCCACCATCCTGGGAAACCCTGTTTGCTGACCCCTCGTGGACGACCAGAGAGGTGGTTAGAAGCACTTGCCAAGATGCCCTTTGTAAGGAAAGGAGAAGGGGGAACCCCCTTAGCAGGACTGGGTTGCCTTCAATACATACCACCAAGATTTGCTAACAGTAGGGTGGCTCTCCCCTTTCAGCTGTCTCCTTCTACCTGATGTTGAGGGAATTCTATTACTTTATGACTCACTGAACTACCTAAATTGTGGGAGTAAAACATACTCAGGAACCACAGGAGTCTTGACAACCAGGAGATGATGTTAGATGTTATCCCCAAGCCTGCTGCCCGCTCCATATAAGGAAAGGAGTTAAAAGGACTGCATAGTACACGTTTTTATTGGAGCTTCGTGGAGGGCAACTTGCTGTGTAAATTTTATCTCACTGAACATTGGTCCTTCATTTCTCAGGCTTGTTTGGACATAATTTCTGATGCGCCTTATTTGTAATGGCTCTAGAATCAGTCTCGTTTGCATTTTTTCATGGGCTGGGGTACGGGGTTTGTTCGGGAATGGTTACAAATGAAGTGTTCAGTATGCACTGCCTTCCCCAGGATGTGGCAGATAACCAGATAGACTCTGGGGACCTGATGGAGTGTCTGATTCAGAACAAACACCAGAAGGATATGAACGAGAAGTGCGCCGTCGGAGTCACCCACTTCCAGCTGGTCAGTAGTGCCCGGCACGTCCTTGTCTCCAATGATTAGGCTGTTGAACCTGTTCCTCTTTCAGGACATCAGAGCACCTCTTCAGTGAAAAGTCATTTTTTCCAAATACCTGTTTAGTGCAGCAGCTCAGATGGGTATCAGCACACTGGGATCTGAGCCTTTCTTTTAAATCATGCTACCCAGGTCTGGCATTTGAGTAAGAAGATTAAACCACAGTCTTTGTAGTTACCCCAGGCCTAAGTGAAGTACTTCTAATAAAGCAAGCACTTCCTTCCCAGGAGGATGAAATCTAGTCATCTTTGTAAAACTGACCTCTTCTTGGGGGACTAGCCTCCCTGACTGCTTCCTCGAGTGGCTCTCAGGGCCTCTGGACTGCGGGCACTGGGAGATGGGGAAGAATAGACACACGCTGCTCTCGGCGACCTGGGTGCGTTCTGGTGAGAGAAAAGCAAAAACACATTTACATATAAGTATATAGTTTCAGCTGAGTTTGTGAAGAAAAATAAAGCAGCATACTGCCTGCAGGGTGATGGAGAAAAGGGAACTTGAGAAGGGCGTGTTTGAATGGAAGTGTCAAGGAAGTGAGGCAGCACGCCATAGGGAGACCTCGGGGGAGAGGCCCCGCCCGTGTGTGACTGCAAGCCGGCGTGCCTGGGAGCAGAAGACCAGAAGATCATGCTTCCCGGGAGCGTGCAGCGGGGAGTTCCTCAAGCCAGGGAGCCTGAGGGAGACAGGGTTGTGCCAGCCGGGAGGCAGGCTGCTGCAGACGGCATATGAGCGCAGTTACACCCAGCAGTGCCGGTGAGGCCTTGTCACAGAGCTGCTGATTTTATTTTCCATCTTCTTGTTCAGGTGCAGATGAAGGATTTTCGGTTCTCGTACAAGTTTAAAATGGCCTGCAAGGAGGACGTGTTGAAGCTTTGCCCCAACATAAAGAAGAAGTATGTAGCTTTTAACTGATTCGTTCTGCCTCGCTGCAGCCCCTCTTGGCTGCTGGATGAGTAGCTAAGATGTCAGGCAGCCGGCCACCATCTGGGAGGGTGACCCCCCGCCCACCCCCTTGGTGTTACGGCTGGACCCCCTCTGGGAGGGTGACCCCCTGCACACCCCTTTGGTGTTACGGCTGGACCCCGTCTGGGAGGGTGACCCCCTGCACACCCCTTTGGTGTTATGGCTGGACCCCGTCTGGGAGGGTGACCTCCTGCACACCTCTTTGGTGTTAAGGCCGAGCCCCGTCTGGGAAGGTGACCTCCTGCACACCCCTTGGTGTTACGGCTAGGCCCCGGGCTGCCTGGACATAGCCTCTCTGTGGCAGCTGAGAGCCACGCCTGGCGGTAGTTCTGAAGTGGGGAGACTGTGGCCTAAAGGAACATTGTTTCATTTCCCCGTGCAGACCGCCTAACTGATGAAGCAGATACAGGTTTATGTACTTAAGTGAGCAGGTTGCAGTGTGGATAGGAGGTTACCTGATGTCCTCGGGCATCATCCCATTACATCATCTCTCAGGGAAGCCACACAGGCCTTCACTGAGTGAGAGAGTAGTAAAGAAACAAACACTGTATTCATCTAGGAACCAGGTCCTAATGAGGAGAATGATGAGCTTTGATAGCATGGCTTCCCAAATTCTCCTATGCTGCTCTTCGCAGAAGTGAACTTCCGGAACGCATTTCCCCTCAGATAAACCGGGTTCCCATTTTTGCTTAGGTTTCTGTCCTTCTCAGAGTATATTTTCACAGTGTAGCAAAGATACTGTCCAGAGTTGAGAGTGGAGTAGCATTTCTCTCTGGTCACATGCATTTGACAAAACAAGTGTTAAACTGTCCTGGCACGCACGTCGCCTCTGTGGCCTCCCCACCAGCCGGGCATGTTGTCGGCATTCGGGCTGGGGCCCAGTGTTTGTGACGTGTACAGTCAAATTGCTGCATTGAGCACTCTGAAAACACAGTGAGACTTCACAGGAAAGGCATTCAGAACATGGTAAAGGGGTACATGGGCCCTGGAGGGCTGGTGTGGCCCCTGCCCCAGCCCAGGGCTTGGCCGTCTGCTTCTGTGTGGCTCCAGCCCGGCTCAGGCCTCTTCTTTCCACGCAGGGTGGACGTGGTGATCTGCTTGAGCACCACCGTGCGCAACGACACTCTCCAGGAAGTCAAGGAACACAGGGTGTCCCTGAAGTGCCGCAAGCAGCTGCGGGTGGAGGAGCTGGAGATGGTAATGCCTGGGAGCACAGCTCTGGTCCCGGGAACCACAGGGCAGGGTTCAGAGAGCTGGGTGAAGGGCGAGGGCAAAGTGGAAGGTTTTAGCCACAAGCGTGATGGTTAAGACTTAGAGCTGCATGCTAAAGTTTTACCAGAGGACAGCTTCTCATTTCCCTTTTTTTTTTTTTAACATGATTAAGTATTTTTTACCACACGTAACTGGAAGTCCAGCTGTAAGACAAGCTGTGAGTATGTGATGCCAATCATTGCATCAATAATGTCCTCAAGGGTTGAGGTCTCTCCCTCTCCACTCTGCTGTCCTTGGGCACCAGCTTCATCATTAAGGCTGGTTTCCCTCGTGGCTGCACGATGGCTGTCCGCAACACCCGGGCCACCTGCTCCAGTACTCATCTCCAGCAGGAAAACAGAAACAAGAGAAAACTGGCCCCGCATGAAACAAAGGTCCTCCTCCAGTTGGATTGTGTAGTTTGAGATCTGTGCCCCGTCCCCTGTCAGGGGAGGCACTCACTGATGAGCTTTCTGGTGATCAAGGTGATGTGGGTGTTGGGAAGGCGCCCAGTGTACACTGAGAGGACACCTTCCACTTTACCTTTGAGGTGAGGCCCAAGCCATGTTAAGACAGCTAAAAATATGTATTAATTTTATGTTTTGTGTTTTGAATCGTATTTATTTCACCTCAGTTCAGTTCATTCGCTCAGTCATGTCTGACTCTTTGCGACCCCATGGACTGCAGCACTCCAGGCCTCCCTGTCCATCACCAACTCCCGGAGCTTGCTCAGACTCATGTTCATTGACTCAGTGATGCCATCCAACCATCTCGTCTTCTGTTGTCCCCTTCTCTTCCTGCCTTCAATCTTTCCCAGCATCAGGGTCTTTTCCAGTGAGTCAGTTCTTCATATCAGGTGGCCAAAGTATTGGAGTTTCAGCTTCAGCATCAGTCCTTCCAATGAATATTCAGGACTGATTATCTTTCAGGACTGACTTCCTTTAGGATTGACTGGTTTGATCTCCTTGCAGTCCAAGAGACTCTCAAGAGTCTTCTTGAGAAGACTCATTCTAAGCAGAAAGTAGTAATGAACACCAGAGAATACTAATATCCCCAAAGTTGCATGACCAGGTTTCCACATAAGTAGAACTGGCCTATGCATCCTTTTATAATAGAAACTTTGGGTCCCTAGATGTGAACATGGCTCTTTCAGTAAAATAATAAAAATAGAGTCCTACTTCCATATAATGATTTTAGCTTTCAGAGTGGTTTCCACATCATACTACCTTATTTCATCTCACAGCAGTCCTGTGAAGGGGTCAGAGTAGAATGGTAGCATTTCATTTTGCAAAGAAAGTCCAAGGCCATGAAGCTAGAATAGCGGCCAAACTGAAATTCAGTCCTCCTCCTCCCATTATCACAGTGGCCCCTTAGCATTTATGGCCACCAGACGAGGTCCAGTCTACAAATGTGTAGAGCATTTGATCTCACCAGCGTAGAGTAAGCTTACTTTCCCGTGCTGGCTCTCTCATACAGACAGAAGACATCCGCCTGGAACCAGATCTGTATGAAGCCTGCAAAGGTGACATCAAGAACCACTGTTCCACTGTGCAGTATGGCAACGCGCAGGTAACCTTTTGGTTTTTATTTTTTGATGGTGAAAGTAGTATGAAGGTATCTTTTTAGTAATTTTCTGCGGGTGGGATAGGTCCCATCCTGTCCTGCCTGATCATCCCTTCTTAAGCCACACCAGGCTGCTTTTCCCAAGCAGAGTACTTTTGCTCACCCTCATTCCTCTTTGCCACCAATTCATTCTCTTCCTTCTCTCTGGTTACCTTGTCCTCCCCCAGCTTGCCTGCCTAGTAAACTCCCAGTGATCTTTGCAATGCCTCCTCCTGTCTATAGCTTTCCCAACACTGCACCTCCAAAATTAGTTGTTCTCTCATTTGATCCCGTTGCACAGAAGTTCTTAACTGGAGGTCACATAAGAACCACCATGGGAGGTTTTTTTTGTTTTTCCCTCTAATTCACAGAACAGGGCCCTAGCCAGAATCATCAGGAGGGAGATGCAGTGAAGTGTTTTTTTAGTGTTATTCTGGTGTTGGATCTGCCTCTTGTAGTCTGTGGCACTGCCACAGCACTTCAGCCTCAGAGCTGATGGCTTCGTTGTCTTCTAGTATCTGCTGTGGGCGATGCAAAGACCAGTGTCAGTCTGATTCTCAGTTCTGTGTTGTTAATCTACCTCTGAGTTTTCTCTTTATCTTTAATGATCTGTAATTTCACTGTGCTATAGTTAGATCTGGTTTTTGTTTTTATTATCCTTGTTGGCTCCATCTCAGAATTCATGTCTTACTTCAGTTCAAAGAAATTCTCAGACATTGTTCTTTCAAAAATTCCCTTCT
Source organism: Bubalus bubalis (assembly GCF_019923935.1). Lineage (NCBI taxonomy): Eukaryota > Metazoa > Chordata > Mammalia > Artiodactyla > Bovidae > Bubalus > Bubalus bubalis. Next base: position 1,671,555 of record NC_059174.1, on the reverse strand, counting down.
TATCCTTCCTTCTGGAACTCCTGTTAGACATTTGGAACATCTGAATCTGTCCTCCATGTCCATTTTTCTTCCACGTTTTTCCTTTCTTTCTCTCTCTATACTACACTCAGGTAGTTAGTTCTTCAGTTCTGTTTCCCAGATTCATAATTTATCATTTTAGGCTTTCCATTCTGCTCTTCAGAGAGACCACCAGTTGGATTTTGTCATTTCTTTTTTTTTCCAATGTATGTATTTTAATAAAGAGCACTGATAGTTCCTTCTACCCATCCCTTTTGACATTATTCATTTTTTAATTCATATGCCATGATCCCCCAGTACATTGTTACTAGGCTGTTATCAGTTAAATCAGCTAAAAATAAGAAAAATCATTTTATATTTTTTTCTTCTTTTTTTTCCCTTTTCTAACGCTCTTCCTTTCTTTATGTAGATCCAAGGTTTTAACCTATATATGTTTTCCCTTCTGCCTGAAGAATTTCTTTTTTAACTTTTTTTAACTTTTTTTTTTTGCAAGGTGTATGTATGGATAATGAATCACCTCAGTTTTTGCTTGTGTGAGAAAGTCTGTCTTTTTTTTTTTTTTTTTTTTTTCCTGTCTTCGTTTTTGAAAAGCAGATTTGCTGGATATAGAATGCTAGGTTGTTGGATTTTTTTTTTTTTTTTTGTCTTACAGTACTTTATTTCACTCCATACTCTTTTATGCATAGTTTTGTTTTTTCTTGTTTTGTTTTGTTTTTGTTTTTTAAGCTGTGCCATGCACACAGCCTTTGGGATCTTAGTTTCTTGACCAGGGATTGAACCTGCACCCCCTGCACGGGTAGTGTGGCATCTTAACCTCTGGCCCACCAAAGAAGTGCCTGCAGTTTCTGATGAGAGGCTCACTGTAAATCTTACATCTGAACGTTAGTTTTGTAGAGCTGCCAAATTTCCACAAACTGTGTGCCTTAAAACCAAATTTATTCTTTCACAGTCTTGAGGCCTGATCCCTGAAATCAAGGTGTTAACAGACCTGCTGTCTTTCCCGAGGCTCTCGGCTGAAAGCTTCCTTGCTCTGTCTGTCTTCTGGTGGTGCCAGTCCTTGACTTGGTGTCTCTGCCACCATCCCTAACCCTCACCCTTCAGGGGCAAGGATTGGGTCTGGTTCATACCTGGCATCTCATGCTCTGTTCCCATATGATAAATGATGAGTTGAGCTGAACTTCCTGGCTTGTGCCTACTGTTGAGTCAGGGTTATTGCTGCAGGGAAAGGCAGAGAGCCTGATGTATGCTCCAAAAGAAATCTACAAGAAACAACCCTGGAAGGGAGAAGAAACCAGGAATCTTGAGAGGGTCTTCTTCCCCACAGACTTCCAGTGCAGCCTGCTCGTCATCCATCATTTTTATACATTTGGTTTGCCTCTAGCCCTGAGGTTGTAGATCTATAAATCTAATTCTCCTTTGTGAGAAAATCCTGATTCCTGTTACCTAGGAATTAGAAATAGAGGATGCCTGGATAGAAAAATGAGGGATGCACCAAGAACTGAATGCTTTAGTCAGGAAACGTGGATTATCAATCCCTGATCCACCTCTTGTCCATAATTCTTATGCCCTAGATTATTGAATGTCTGAAAGAAAACAAGAAGCAGCTGAGCCCTCGCTGCCACCAGAAAGTGTTTAAGCTGCAGGAGACAGAGATGATGGACCCAGAACTAGACTATACACTCATGAGAGTCTGCAAGCAGATGATAAAGGTAAGGGATCTACAACCAGGGTCACAGTAACAATAGCATGAGCTTCTTTACATTTCAGAGTAAATGCACATAATCTTTCAGTATCAACCTGTTTTATATAGCTAAGGCCATGGTTCTCGAACTCTGGCCCCTAGACCTGCAGCACCAGCACCACCTGGGAACTTAGACTCTCAGGCCCCACCTGACCTCTTGAGTCAGTCTCTGCAAGTGGTGGCTTCTGTTTTCACAAGCACCCACGGGTTCTAAGGCAGCTCCAGTTTGAGAACCACTAAGCCACAATGACTGACCTCACTTTGACCTGAGACGCAAGAAAATAGAGGCCCACTGAATATATGATGAGTTTTGAGGCGGTAGGTGGAGGTCTACTGAAAAAGTCACCATCAAATGCCCTGTCTCCCACCACCTGTCTACCGCCATCAATGGCTTTTTTGTTCTACAAGTTCTTTTGGTTCTTTTGCATCTCCAGTGAACGTCCCCTGTATCAGGGGTGACGAGATGTCATTCCTGGATCTGTGCACGCGTACAAAGAGATCTAAGTGCTAACCCCTTATTTCAACTTCCCTTTAAAATAAAGTGATACTTCTCACCCTGTCAAACAAACTCTAAAGAAAATTGTGAAAGTAAAAAGTCTCTTTAGGTGGGTCTGGAAGAATTGAGCCCTCTATAAAAATGGAAATATCAGGCTGTGATTTGAGGGAGCTTTTATGCCTTTTATAAAAATCAATCAGCAATCCGCATCAATCATATTAAGACCAGTGGACTATAATTAATCCACAGTGGACTGTGAATTAGCGGATAGAGATGAGTTTATCACTAGTCAGAGTGAATCTCTGACTTCAAGGACACTAGCAAGTGTACAAGATCTAGCTCCACAGGATTTGGTAGGAGAATAGCTCCTGTAGTTAAAGAATGAACCAGAAAGGTCATTTCCCCGCATCCCTGCTCACATTATTTGGTGGGTCATTCCTGAGTTTCTGATTGGAGTTGGGTAGATACGGTTTGAGGGCTACATGGTCACCTAGCCCAATGTTACGTTCATATGTCAACAATATGTAAGCTCATGAGATGCCATGTAATGTAGCATAGCCATGTAAGCAGGGAATCAGTCCTGTGCAAAATAAGAAACAGGAAGTAGAAAGAAATGTGAGAAGTATAGTAGAGAATGGATAAAAGGGATCTGAAGGCTGGGTGCTTATTCAGGCTTGCTGTTTCTCTTGTCCCAAGTGATACCTTTAGGTTCTGTCATAAGCTCCTAGAAGATGTAAGAGTGATAAATATGGTGTTAACTGCCGCATTTGGCAATTAACTACTTTTATAAAACTTTGTTTTTTTACAGAGATTCTGTCCAGAAGCAGATTCCAAAACTATGTTGCAGTGTTTGAAGCAAAATAAAAACAGTGAATTGATGGATCCCAAATGCAAACAGATGATAACCAAGCGCCAGATCACCCAGAACACAGGTACCATCTTGGCTTTCCTAGTCCCACAGAGTAGAGCTTCAGAGGAGCTGAGTGGGCATATACTTGCCTAATTAAACTAAAGGTGCTTTGGTGCTTGTGACTGTTAAGAGTCTGGATGTAATAAGCAAAATGACTTCTTCCCTGAAGAGTATCCAGAGGAACACAGAGTCATGGGGAACTTGCCGTTACAGGGCATCCAAAACGAATTAGGGCTAGAGTTCTTTGAAAAAGTCTGGAGGTTGAATAAAACTTGATGCACGTGGCAGGAGAATGCATGGGTGATCTGTTTCAGAACAGAGACATTTAATCTCGAAGTTGCAAGACCTTGTAACTTAATCGTCAAATTGAGTTGGATATTCAGCGTTTTTGAATATATATATTATGGGGAAGGGTACTGATGTCTGCATGTGAGGACTGCTTTTTGTGAGGCCTGCTTAGAATGTTGGTCTCAATAGGCCCTGCAGAGCTGCTGGGGAGAAGGATTCTCCACGTCTGCCCTTGCACCACACTATGTTGAGGATTTAAAATAGCGTCGTGAGGGAGTTGCCTGGCAGCCTAGTGGTAGGGCTCCTCACTCTCACTCTTGTGGCCCAGGTTCAGTCCCTGGTCAGGGAACTAAGGTCCTCCAAGCCACAGGGAGGTAAATAAAACAAACAAAAATAAGTAATAATGAAATAAAGCAGTGTAGTGAAGGAGCCCATTAAACATGTACTGGATAAAAAAATTAATGGTTTATTTATGGTCATTGACATAATATGTCCCCTTTGGGTAAGTGGATCTCAAAACATTTGTGAATCCAGGTGGAGTATTTTATCACGTGCTTATTCCTTTCTTCTAGATTACCGCTTAAACCCTGTGCTAAGGAAAGCCTGCAAAGCTGACATCCCTAAATTCTGTCATGGGATCCTGACTAAGGCCAAGGATGATTCAGAGTTAGAAGGTCAAGTCATCTCTTGCCTCAAGCTGAGATATGCAGACCAGGTAAACTGCCCTGGGCTTTGCACGAGGCCTCCACTAGTTCCCTCGGCATTTTCTTTGGAAGTTCTTAGCTTCCTGCCACTTTCCCCAAGACCTTTCTCACACCTTCCCCAAGCCAGGGCCCAAGTGGAAAGCTGACATGTTCTAATAGGCTGACGTACTCTCCCTTGTCACACGTAGCGCCTCTCTTCAGACTGTGAAGACCAGATCCGGATTATCATCCAGGAGTCTGCTCTGGATTACCGACTCGACCCTCAGCTCCAGCTCCACTGCTCGGATGAGGTAGGGTTTGGGTACAGAACTTGCTGTGAACAGAGCTGGTCAGGAGGGTTTTATTGGAGATAAATTCTTTACTCTTTCCCTTCAGCCCTGAATCCAGGATTCTTTTAGGCTCTCCATTGTCTGAGCTCCTGGTTCTTTCTAACACTGAATTTGACTTGGCCTTAGTCCTCAACACTGTTCAATTTTGATTCCATATTTTTCTGTAGAGAAAGATACATGAGTATTATTATATCTGTCTATGTCTAATTTGGTCTTCCCTCTCCTTATTCTGATGGTCAACCCAAAACACACCCAACACTTGCCAGAAAAATGGAAGTGCTCCTGTAATAAATACCTCTGATGAAGGGCCTATTCTTGGAAATTGACTTCCTAGCTGGAAAAGGCCATGTTGAGAACTTTGTTCACCATACATCAGTTTTATGGATATGAGTTTTAAAGGTATTTCAAAGAAGCTTACTCATAAAGCTCTCCAAAAGAAGGCTACATTTTAAATCTGTGCTGCAGGCTATGTGTCAGGACCCCTTTGTGTTTCCAAGCTATGCAGCTCGGTTTACCCTGAAGCTCTGTGAATGTCGAGCCTTTGCTTTTAGGATTTTACTTGGCTATCTGACCTTCCTCTTGAGCAATCAGGGAGTAGTCTTTGTGACCAGGCCTGGGACAGTCTGACTCAGGCCTGGAGGTCGACAGCATGAAGATACATGTGTTGACGAGTTTTTCGGCTCTGTGCCAGTTCTTGTGAAGGAGAACAGAGTGGGGGGAGGGGAGTGAAAGCCACCAGGGACCCATCAGAGAGGCACCCGGGCGCGTCTGTGGGCGATCGTAAGTCTGCGTGATGCAGAGGCCCAGGAGCCCAGCGCGCAGGGCTGCCTGTGCTGTGTGTCCCGAGCAGATCGCCAGTCTGTGCGCCGAGGAAGCCGCAGCCCAGGAGCAGACCGGCCAGGTGGAGGAGTGCCTCAAGGTCAACCTGCTCAAAATCAAAACAGAAGGCTGTAAAAAGGTGACTCCGTCAGTCTCCGTTTTCTGTCGCTTGCGTTCTTCTCCTCTTCCTCTTCTTCCTCTGAAAGCTATAGACTGTGCATCTCAGTGGTAAAATCAAAACCTGCCTTCCAGGAATTCTATCCATTCCTCTTAGCAAACTCATTGGGCTTTTGACTCTTAATTGCCTGTAACTTAAATATTCTTAAACGCCTACTAATTAGTTGTGAATATGTCTCGTCTCCATGACTAGACCAATGTTTAAGTGCTATGCTGAAGTAAAATGTCAATTCCAATATACCAGTAAGGGTACTACATTCATAAGAGTTAATGAAACTAAAAATCTAGCTCATTTCAGAAACATCACATAAAAAATTTCATCAAAATATGAGTTAACATATATTGTCTTATGAAATTGATAAGCAAAATAATATATATTTGATCTTTTTTAGAAAGCTTTCTCTCTTTTTGGAAGTGTTTGAATAATATTGTTGAATCAGTGTGAATATTGCGTGCAAATATTTTCATCTGCTAAAAATGTTTCTGATTCCACGTGGTCTGAAGAATGGTAGGAGTTGCTTGAATGCTAAATCCACGTATTTTCCTGCAAACATTTCATCAAATGATTTCCTTTAACTTCAGGGAGGACTTTTTGAACAATACTTTTTTTTTTGCTTTGCTTTGCTTTTACTGTTCTTTTACAGTCTATTGAGAGCAAACTAATTTCTACATAAGAAAGTATTTCTGGACTGTCTATCTGCTGCAGTTTCATCATTAATAACAGTGTCTGCCAAGTTGATTTCAGTTCTATTATGTTTGTATTTCTGTTGCTCAGAACATCTTTAAACTCAGATAAGAATTGTTCTCACAGTAGAAGTTAGGTGCTGTCAAGTCTTTTTTTCCTTTTGAGAATAATGTCGATAAAGTGAGACATTTTACAAACGTGCTCTTCTGTTTTGGAATTTTAATATAGCTTATTACTCTGATTTTCAGTTTTCACATTTACAGAGTTCTATAGAAACAAAAGAACTGCTTTAAGTCAGTGTAAACACTAACACTTAGTATTTAATAATATGGTATACCAGAATGCCAAAACCCAATTCTGATCTTAATACTGCCCTGCTTTGCTTAGCAAACAGCTCTGCGTACACTCAGGCCCCAAATTACATTTATTGAATTAAATTGGATGCTAACAATCTCTGTTCTTTGCACCCTCACCACATTGCCAGCAATCTCCGAGTAGCCTCTGTTGGCTTAACCTTCCCTTCTTGACTTGTTTGTGCGAAAAGTATGTACGGACAACAGATTTCGCCGTGTGTCCTCTATAAGAGTGCTCTCTGTGATCTCCCTGCCTTAGGAAGTGTTAAACATGCTGAAGGAAAGCAAAGCAGACATCTTCGTGGACCCGGTTCTTCATACAGCTTGTGCCCTGGACATTAAACACCACTGTGCGGCCATCACCCCTGGCCGAGGGCGTCGTAAGTCGCTGTGTTCACTCTAGCCCTTTCTGAGCTGTCTCGGGAGGAGCAGAGATCCTGCGGAGACATCAGTTACAGCAACTCTGTTCTGTAGCTGCAGCTCAACCATAGACAGCACCCTTGGGGGCCTGGTTGATACTTTGTGAAAAGTGAGTTTAGGAGTGATCTGCAGGTGTATAGTGGTACAGCCCTGACCAGAGGTAAAGATTTGACAAGAGAAAGTTGAGTTACTTACCAGGGAGGCAAAAGTTAAAGCCATCATCACGGCCCTCTTCCTTGCCTTGCCCAGCGAACGGCTCTGACAGCTTCCCCAGTGGCCACAGTGGGCTCCGAGGTCAGGTCCTGTGTGACGTGGAACCTGGGCAAGGGTATGGCTCTTTCTGACCCACGTGTGTCCTCTGAGAATCAAGAGGTTTTAAGAGAGAGTCCGGAGAGCCATCCTTAGACATTCTTCTCCACGTGAGCTCTTAGGTGAAGTGTCCTTGAAGGGATTTCACTTTGGGTAGCCTCTGGATCTGAATTCCCTGGTGGTAGGTACCCTTCTTCCCAGCCTTACTGAAATCTCTGTTCTGTACATCTGATTCTTCTTACCCCTTTCCTTGCACAGAAATGTCCTGCCTTATGGAGGCCCTGGAGGACAAGCGGGTGAGGTTACAACCAGAGTGCAAAAAACGTCTCAATGACCGGATTGAAATGTGGAGTTATGCAGCAAAGGTAACAAACCTCGAGAATCTCCTGAAGTGACATCTTCCCTGAGTTTCCCAGTCTCTTTGAGTTACTTCACTGACCCCCTTGTCCTTGTCTTGAATCATTGTGTTTGAAAACATCTTTCATTGCACCTGTAGGACTCCTGGGCTCTGTGAGCCTGGAGCCGTCATTTCCAGATAGGACAGCTGAGACATGAATTGATCTCTTCTTTCCTCATCGGTTTCTACTTCCGAGCCACTAAGGACTGCTTCTCAGTGACTCCACTGCTTGTTTTCTGTTGGCACATGCTGGTGCTCAGATCACTTTAATCTGAAGACCCGTCATGCTGTTCTCAGTACATGGACGGGTGTAGAAGCAGCCCAGGCCTCTGGTCCAGACCCTCTTGGGCACCCAGGCTAAACTGAGACCCAGCAGAACAGATCCATGCGCACCTGGGGAGCCGTTTGGTCCTGATTCTGCCAGAGCAGGCGGCCGTAGAGGCCCACTGGAGAAAGCACTGACTTGAAGGCCGGTTAGACTCTCAGTGTCCACAGCTAGGAGGTTGGTTTGAGTCTGTTCAGTCAGCATAAGCATGTCTGCAGGTTGTTTTTGGTGGGGGAGAGCATGCTGATGATATGATGGTGAGTGGAAACAAGTCAAGACAGAATTAGCATCCACCACAACCTTAGCTTTTCTCTTTGTTTTTAAAAAGGCAGCAGTGTGTGAAGAAAATAAATCAAAATATTTAAGGACCTGTGTCCTTGTGCAAATCAGTTGACCCCTTGCCACCCCTTGGGCTGCTGGGTCTTCACCTGTGATGTGGGAGTCGTGAAATCTGTATGCCAGGACTGGTGTGAGGACTGAATGGTCGACACGTGCTGAGCCCTTTGTCGGCACGTGGTCAGGTCCTCTGTGTGAGGGCCCTTACCGCACAGGCGGCGGTGAAGGCTGGGCTGGCTTCTGAGAGCCCGCCACTTTGTATTTGTCCGCATTTCCTCATCTTGTGCGGCAGCTGTATACAGCACTATGATCAGGAAAACCAGTTGTAGCTCTGTGTTTGACTTTCTCGTCCCTCACCCTCTTCTCTCCCCTAAAGAAATGACCCCAGTTACGGTAGGAACCGAGGGGGCAATTTCGAGTGAGCATCGGCTCAGCCCACATCTCTCTGAGGACGATGCCACCGTTTGTTTTCCAGGTAGCCCCAGCGGACGGCTTCTCTGACCTCGCCATGCAAGTGATGACCTCCCCGTCCAAGAACTACATCCTCTCTGTGATCAGCGGGAGCATCTGCATATTGTTCCTGATTGGCCTGATGTGTGGACGCATCACCAAGCGCGTGACACGAGAGCTCAAGGACAGGTAGAGGTGCCTGGAGCCCCAGAGGAACTCCCTGTCTGGCGCCCCGTTTGTACAGCCCTCCTGTATAGCGCACCCCCTCACCTCGCCCTCCTGTGCGGCGGCTCCAACACTCATGTTAGAGCAGCAGCAGGCGCCCACCGCCTCGTCCGCCGCAGACTCCTCCCGCGTCCATGGTGTCCTCCTCCTTGACCACTCGTGCAGCAGCCGGCCGCTTTGGGAATCGCCTCTGTCGGCAGACTCGGGTTTCCCTGTCCAGAGACAAGTCTCTCATCCCGATGGACCTACCAATACTTCCGGAACCAACTCACCTGACCTGCAACTCAGCTGAATTTTTTTTTTTTTTAAAAACACCAAAAAAATTTTTTTAAAAGAAAGGAAAAAAAAAATGTATATAGTAACACATCTCCTCCAGGCTTGATTTGAGCAATGGGGTTCTTTCTTCTGTGTGGCGGTGTAAAAGGAAGGCAGGACGTTAGAGAGGAGCACCCAACACGCTGTAACCGGGTTGTCTGGCTGACCTCTCAGAAGCACCTTTGGCCCCATCAGGGCCACGGACTTCACCGAGTAGCAGGAAACGACTGACCAGCCCACTTTGGGTCTTGTTTTCTTCTGCTGAAACAGTGATGCCTTCCGATCACTACCTGAGCAGAGCCACTGCGGGTCAGGACCCACGGCCACGTGTCGCTCTGCCGTGCTCGCCTCAGTGGGCCCCCTAGGCTGAGGGCGGGTGGGTTGGAGCGGGGCCCAGGGGTATGAGCAGCTCGTCCGTCCACTGCTCTGCAGGAGAGGCTGGGCACCAGGGCCTGCCTTCCAGACCTGCACGGGGCTCTCCGCGTTTGGACTGGCCCTGCCGGGGTGGCAGTGCCTCCCTGAGTCCTCCGCTGCCGGGGGAGCCCGCGACTCGGCAGGGGGACCCAGGGCAGGAAGCAGGGTGGGGGCAGAATCGGCCCACTGTGGTTCATGTTTCAGGCAACAGTGCAGGTCAGGAACAGTGGCTTCTGCAGACGCAGCCTGGCCTCAGGGAGGGATGGCAGGCTGACCTTCCCACAGGCTCCGGGCCACCTTCCCAGGCAAGCTCCTTCATACCTCTTCATGCAGAGGGCGTGGAACATGGTTCCAGTAAAAGATGGAGGCTCTTTCTTCTTTTCCTTTCTGTCCGTTGGGTGCATCCCCCCACGGTAGTAGGCGTTGGCTAAATGTTGTACTTGGATGATTCATCAGTCTTTGCTGAGTCTGAGCTTTGTGGAAACATTCCTGAGCATCGCTCAGCCCTCCAGCGTAGAGATAACAGGCTTGGAGTATCAAAAGCGAGGCACGCCAGCGTCACGGTTCAGCCTGGGGCACCTGGGCTTGAGTTTGGGGCACGGAATCCAGTGGCTGCACAAGAGGGCAGTGTGTACAGTAGGAGATATATTTATATAATATATATTTTATTAACCTGTTAGACGTCCACAGAGTATTATAAATCACGTGCCTAAAACTGTCCACATAGACCATGCACCCTGCCTGGCCCCGCGCCACCTCGCCACTGTCCACATGTGCTGCGGGCCCGCCCCTCTCTGTCTTCCCTGGAATGTGTTCAGGACAAATGGGTCAGCTGGTCCAGGTGACTCCTAGTCTAACCCTGACTGACATATATTTGAATACTGTGGTTTGCTTCTTTCTTTCTCCTTTTTGCTACTCTTGCTGGAGGCAGTGGGTTCCAGACGCCAGCTGCAGACGCCCCCTGCCTAGGGCACCACCAGTCACCAAGGGCGGTTCTAAGCTGCCAGGTCCCCTCAGGTCCTGCTCTTAAGGTCTTCCCGATTCTCAGCAGCTGTCTTGCGGGTCTCATCACATTTGAACCTCTTGGAGTTGGAGCACCACCCCTCCTTCCACCCCTGTTGCACTAAACTGAGCTGGTGGATGGTGCACCTCCTGGGGCTCCTCCCTTGCTCTGGGCAGGTGCTGAGAGTGAGGAACAGGGTTGTCACATGTACACAGGCCCCCACTGATGCGTGTGACGTGCTTTACAGCACAGAATAACTTCCCATCTGATAGGGGGGCTTCCATTCTCCTCCTCTGCTGTCTCCCTCCCCACGTGTGTAAAACATCGCCACAGCTTACTGTGTCTTGATGCTTTTCTTTCTGAACTGAGAGATGATCTCAACTGTCTGCAGCAGATCTGGAAGTTTGAAAAAGAGTTTGATTCTTGAAACATCCGTCACCTTGAGAAATGATCTGGATAGATAGAAGGGATAACTCTGCCGGTATCTTTGATCGCTTGTTGCCAGAAAGCATTTCACCATCCAACTTGGAGTAGTTTCCTATGACTGAGCAATTTCATACATCATCAGAAACTATGGCCCAGCTGTGTCCATTCTGTACCTCATTCGGTGTGACAGAAACAGTCTCTGAGCCGCCTCTGGTCCCTGGCTTCATAGGTCACTCTTGGGTAAATCAGCTAGGCAAGAACTAGGCAAGAAGAAACCATGGCCCTAGTGGGGGAGCTGACGGCCCTCTTGCTCTGTCATCTCCTGATGTCTAGCCCATCCAGGAACAGTTACATCAGCAGCGGGTACGGTTTTGGGTCAAGACCAAGGGTCCATACCCTTGCTGAAGATTACAGTAGCCAGGGAACTCATCAGGCCTTGTCCACTCACTCGCGTCTCAGAGATGCCGACCGAGTATCTCCATAGCAGTCCAGAGGAGCCGGGAGGTCAGTTCTCTGGGCTGGCGGCCCTGCAGCGCAGGGAATCAGAAATCTGAGCAGAATGTGCAGAATGAGGCTGACTGCTCCCCCTCATGGAGCTTCTCACATACAAGGCGGCTGTGGAGTGAGGTCTTGCCCTGCGCGTCCCTGGCCTTCCTCTGCTATCGCTGCTGTCCCAAGAGAAGTCTGCTAGTGAGATGCTCCAAGACAGGCCTGGGTTCACTCCAGCAGGAAAGCCCCCCTCCTTAGCGTTCCCCGACACTCTGGTACCACCCACAGGCCCAGTTCTGTAGACCCCATCAGCTTGTTCTGAGCCAGTGCATCCTTAAGAGGCAAGGGGAATTCTAGGATTGAGTGAGCAGGTGTTGACTGGTGTTCACTGCGGCCCTTGACTCTCACATCCTGCACGCACTCTTCTCAGGGATGCTGGAGAGGGAGGGAGACTCTGCTTTCCTAGAAGATGTGACAGGAAATTTGCCATCAGATTTCATCTGTTCCCATTTCCTGAGGTCAGGTAACAGGAGAAACTAGTAGCGAAGACTTGTAGTCTCCATTTACATTTCATCAGACAGGGTGCTGACTTCCCTCCCCCTTCCCAGGAGAAGATTCACTCCTGTGTGCACCACCTCCAGGCTTGTGGGACCACTGTCTGTCCCAAAGATCCCCACTGGTTTGAGTCACCCGGGGAAGGATCGGTTGCTTTGTGGGACCTCCTTTCTCAGCTGGTCTTAAGTTCCTCTGAGGAAAAAAGCTTTTGCTTTTCCCATTTCTTTCCCTCCCCCACCAAAAAGTAAGCGTTCTCCGCATATTGCTTATTCCACGCAAGCACGTACAGGGAAGGAACCTGTAGTAGGGACCCTTAGAAGCCATCCAACATAGCCTGACTCGTTCAAACTAAATTTGGGCCATAGAATAAAAAGAATAGGGTTTTTTGAATCGTGCATTTTGGTGTGTTTACTTGTATTTCCAATTCTTAGGAATTTGAAAAATCTCAGAACTCCTATTATTTACTCTCACCATTTGGACAGCACCTAAGTAGTTTTATAAAATGCAGCATTCCAGTGCCCCGAGTTTCCCTGTGTCTTTGGGGACACGCCACTCCTCAATCACCGCTCCCCCACTGGTCTTCAGTTCCAGGACCAGGGGCTGGAGCTGATGTTCTGGTTGGTAAGTTTCTGTCTCATCTTTGCTTGGCCATCTCTCCAGCTAAACTCCGCTTGGTCCTCTTCTCCCCCAGGACCAGTGTCACATGTCAGGCAGGGCAGTCGAGTTCGAGGCCCAATCCCCCTTCATGCCCAGACCTCAGACAAAAGATAAGTCATTAGCAAACCCAGACTGATTCAGAGTGATGGGCCCCTCCACGCCATCTAGTGAGATCACCGAGGAGACCCAGGGGCTGTTGGTCACCTGGAGCACAGAGGTGGGACTGTCTGCTCGGGCTGGTGGTGACAGGATCCTGGCAGTGGTCTCCTCCCCGTCCTCCTTCCCAAGACCCGCCACAGCGCACGTGTAGGGGTATGGGCAGCCGTGCGGCGGAGGAGTCTCCCTGGGCAAGGAGGGAACTCAGACAGTGCCTCTATATTCTGTTTTGCCTTCCCCCAACACTGATTTGACACCTGGACCCCAGAGCCCAGCGGGCCCTGTGCCGCACACACTTGATGGTTTGAGCAGGTTCCCTGGCCAGAGTGAGTGACAGGAGAGCTGGCAGCCCGAGGCTTACTGAACGTCCTCCCCACGCAGTGTTTCCGGGTCAATCCAGGCTGGAAGACAGACTGTCCAGCAAATGCTGTGTGAGATCTTAGGCCTTTAACTGGTGGGTTTTGTTTTTTTTTTTAAGAAGGAAAAAAAGAAAAGTAAAATTAACAAGCCTCTTTTGTAAATGGTTTTTCTTTCTATGTATAAAATACTGGCAGTTCCTTGTTTTTACATGTTCATGCTGTGTAATTTTGAGATGTTACCGAGATTCTGAACATAATGTGCATTTTTTTTTTCTGTACAGATGAAATGGGAGAATTTAATAAAGAGTTTGCAGGTTTTTACTTGTTAAATCTTCTCTGTGGTGACTGGGAGGACCCTCCTCAAACACCTGCTATGCTCGTATAAGTCTCCAGAGCGGTGAGCGCTGGCTGTGAACTTGCCACTGATGCTCGGAAACTTACTGTTCGAACGCCCTTGTTCTTGGTTAATTAGGTCAAGCAGAGTAGGACCATAGGCCTTTTATAGGAGAGCTGGAAGCCAGATCTAGGGTTTTCTGACCCTTAGTCTCGTGTGTCCAGAATTACTCATTCTGCTGATGTGCTTAAGCCATGTCATGAGGCGGCTTCTCGGGGAACATGTCTGGACCTTCCTGTAGCTGCAGCACATGATGGCACCTGGTGTCTGATGGCTGCCTTCCCGTTCAGGCCCAGAAGTGGGCCACGTTCGTTTTCCGGGTGCTGCTACGTCCACGTTTAGTCAGTGCTTGTCTCCCCATTCCAGTCCTGAGCTTAGTTACCTCACGACACCCTTCCCACATCTTGTCTTCTACCTCCTCTGCTCTCAGCAAAGCTCATTTGCATCTGGGTGTTGAATTGCAGATAGCAAAGATTTCTTGAAGTAGTAATGGCCATACCAGTATTCGAATAATGAAATGGGTCATTAAGTTCAAAAGGTGGGTAACCTGGAACCCAGGGTTTCTTCTCGGGACTCCTCAAATCCATTTTCAGCAACTGTCGTTTAGGAGATAGTGGGCCTGGGTGCAGAGTGGAGGGGGAGAGGGTGAAGAGTAGAAGAAAGGAGAGGGGTTGTAGAGGCATTTTGAGCTCCAGCGGTACTGTTCCTCTGTCTAGGGGTCTCTGGGCAGCCATCAGCCCTGAACAAGTGTCCTGGAGGGGCCACCCTGTTTTGTGTAAGTGGGGGACTGAGCTGTGGGTTTAGGCTCCTCGTCACCAGTATCCCCACAAGGGAGAAGTGGCTCCCCCAGCCCGGCTGCCCTCAGCCCCCTAGGGGACTCCGCAGCAATGAATGGGTTACGCTGCCCGGCTGACACCTTAGCAGTCTTTGAATGAATTAGAACTTCCCAGGTGGCTCAGTGATAAAGAACCTGCCTGCCAATGCAGGAGACATAGGAAACATGGGTTCAATCCCTGGGTTGGGAAGATCCTCTGGAGCAGGGAATGGCAACACGCTCTGGTATTCTTGCCTGGAGAATCCCATGGATGGAGGAACCTGGCGGGCTGCGATCCAGAGGGTCGCAGAGAGTTGGATGCGGCTGAGCACGTGCAGCGCCCACATGTTTTGTGTGTGATTTTTCAGGTAAAAGCTCCTTGGCCAACTTCAATCTTCAGAGGCGTTTAGCTTCTGTTCTCAAAAGGAGCTAAGAACAAAAGGGTCTTAGCCAGAAAGGAAAGCTTAGACCATCCAGCTCTCTCACCTGGATGAAAAAGTGAGGCCAGAGGTGGGGAGGCGACTTCTCAAACAGCTGATTAGCAGCCAAATGAGCACCCCTGCCGTGGGCTCTTTCTCTGACCAGGCACACAGGCTTTGGGACCTGTGTGACCAAGTAAGACAGCCCTCATCCAGCTCTGGGCAGAAGCCACTGGCCTGACCCCAAGAGTCTGCCCAACCCGACAGACCTCCATTGGGCACGTCTGACCTTGGTCCTGGTTCCCATCTCCGTTGCCCAAAACGACCTGTAGCACAGCAGTGTCTTCTCAAATTACTTGTTAAATACAGAGAGAAAACAGTAATTTAGAGTGGAAAAATGCAGCTAAACCATGAGATCCACCTTAACGGCAAGGAGAATGGAACAGATGGACATTTCGTGCCTCCTGATACAATGTACTGAGAACACAACATCCTTTCTGCGGTCGTCTTGTCAAAAGTGCAGAGCCTGAATCTGTCGTGAGGAAACACTGGACAAACCCGTACCAAGCCATGTTCTACAAAATTACTGCCCTTCACTCAGTCACAAAAGACTAGGGAACTGCTCCAAACTAAAGGAGACTAAGGAGAGACTTAATAACTAAGCGCAGTGTGTAATCCTGCACCAGGGGAAAAAAAGTTACCCAACACACACTCTTGAGAGAAACTTTTTGGAGAATTGGGTCTCTAGGGTTTTGAGGCTGTTTCTCTACTACTGAGACCAGGGGCCCAACAGCAGTTCTTACTTTGTAATAGTTTGAAGCAACCAATAAAGACGCCTTGAACATGAAAAAAAATTTTTTTCTGACCTTTGTATTGTGTTACACTAAGATTGATGACTGACTTCATAAACGATGGAAATCGGAAGACAGTGAAAAGAAAAACTTCAAACGTAGAATTTTTTTAACCTAATGAAAATAACCTTTAAAATAAAGATGTTGTCAGATAAACAAAAGCTGAGAGAATTTATCAGTATGAGACTTGCACGAAAGGAATCCTACGTGGAAGAATAAGAAGTGTTCTAAAAGGTAAATATGTACTTGAATATAAGTAAGGATTTAAATAAATCATATATTAATTTTAATTAGATGAATTTTAAGTTAAAAATAAGTTTAAAAATTTCAAATTTAAAAATATATGAATGTTGTTTGTACAAACCAATGGAAATGACTTTTAAATATATGCCCTATTTTATAGATGAAGAAACTGGGTCTCAGAGCAGAATAACTTTCTCGCCCAGGATCATGCAGCCAGCCAGAGGCAGAGTTGGAGTTGGGATTAGAACCTGGGTCTGCCTTTCCCTGCACTGTGGTTTCTGGGTAAGCGCTGTGGGTGGTCAGGCTGCCTAATGGATGGGAGGAGCTTCCTGAAATGGCCTTCCCCGGGAGAAGCTGGCCCTCGCTCAAGCCTCCTAGACTCCTGAAGGCTTGGTGTTTCCTCTGGGAATCTGAGTGGGGCCTTCTGACGCTCCCACTGTTGCTCAGTAGCCAGGTCCCCACTTCTTGGGCAGCAGCTGTCCCAGACTGAGCAGAGCAGGCCCCTTCAGAGGCTCAGAGCCCACTCCCAGTTCCACTAACTCATGGTCTCACTTGGGAAACAGTCCCATGGGGTGGGAGGGCTTTAGCACCCCCATCAGTTCAGTTCAGTCGCTCAATCATGTCCGACTCTGCAACCCCATGAACCACAGCACGCCAGGCCTCCCTGTCCATCACCAACTCCCGGAGTCCACCCAAACCCACGTCCATTGAGTCAGTGATGCCATCCAACCATCTCATCCTCTGTCGTCCCCTTCTCCTGCCCTCAATCTTTCCCAGCATCAGGGTCTTTTCAAATGAGTCAGCTCTTCGCATCAGGTGGCCAAAGTATTGGAGTTTCAGCTACAGCATCAGTCCTAATGAATATTCAGGACTGATTTCCTTTAGGATGGATTGGTTGGATCTCCTTGCAGTCCAAGGGACTCTCAAGAGTCTTCTCCAACACCACAGTTCAAAAGCATCAATTCTTCGGAGCTCAGCTTTCTTTATAGTCCAACTCTCACATCCATACATGACTACTGGAAAAACCATAGCCTTGACTAGACAGATCTTTGTTGACAAAGTGATGTTTCTGGTTTTCAATATGCTATCTAGGTTGGTCATAACTTTTCTTCCAAGGAGCAAGGGTCTTTTAATTTCATGGCTGCAGTCACCATCTGCAGTGATTTTGGAGCCCAGAAAAATAAAGTCTGACACTGTTTCCACTGTTTCCCCATCTATTTGCCATGAAGTGATGGGACCAGATGCCATGATCTTAGTTTTCTGAATTTTGAGCTTTAAGCCAATTTTTTCACTCTCCTCTTTCACTTTCATCAAGAGGCTTTTTAGTTCCTCTTCACTTTCTGCCATAAGGGTGGTGTCATCTGCATATCTGAGGTTACTGATATTTCTCCCGGCAATCTTGATTCCAGCTTGTGCTTCTTCCAGCCCAGCTTTCTCATGATGTACTCTGCATATAAGTTAAATAAGCAGGGTGACAATATGCAGCCTTGACGTACTCCTTTTCCTATTTGGAACCAGTGTGTTGTTCCATGTCGAGTTCTAACTGTTGCTTCCTGACCTGCATACAGGTTTCTCAAGAGGCAGGTCAGGTGGTCTGGGATTCCCATCTCCTTCAGAATTTTCCACAGTTTATTGTGATCCACACAGTCAAAGGCTTTGGCATAGTCAATAAAGCAGAAATAGATGTTTTTCTGGAACTCTCTTGCTTTTTCAATGATCCATTGGATGTTGGCAATTTGATTTCTGGTTCCTCTGCCTTTTCTAAAACCAGCTTGAACATCTGGAAGTTAACAGTTCACATATTGCTGAAGCCTGGCTTGGAGAATTTTAAGCATTACTTTACTAGCATGTGAGATGAGTGCAATTGTGCGATAGTTTGAGCATTCTTTGGCACTGCTTTTCTTTGGGATTGGAATGAAAACTGACCTTTTCCAGTCCTGTGGCCACTGCTGAGTTTTCCAAATTTGCTGACATATTGAGTGCAGCACTTTCACAGCATTATCTTTCAGGATTTGAAATAGCTCAACTCAAATTCCATCACCTCCACTAGCTTTGTTCCTAGTGATGCTTCCTAAGGCCCATTTGACTTCACATTCCAGGATGTCTGGCTCTAGGTGAGTGATCCCACCATCGTGATTATCTGGGTTGTGAAGATCTTTTTTGTACAGTTCTTCTGTGTATTCTTGCCACCTCTTCTTAATATCTTCTGCTTCTGTTAGGTCCCTACCATTTCTGTCCTTTATTGAGCCCATCTTTGCATGAAATGTTCCCTTGGTATCTCTGATTTTCTTGAAGAGATCTTGGGGTCTTTCCTATTCACATAATTCCTATCAACTGCTGCCAAAACTGCTTCAAGGCAAGTCCTCAGATCCCCAGTTCTCGCGATGTCCTCACTGATGAGTATGCAGACCTTCCAAACTCGGGAAGTCCTCAGATCCCCAGTTCTAGATGCCTCTCACTAATTACTATGCAGACCTTCTACACTCGGGAAGTCCTCGATCCCCAGCTCTCGATGCCCTCACTGATTACCATGCAGACCTTCCACACTCAACCAGTGACTGCTGTCAGGGCTGCTTACTGACTATGGCTATGCGACAGGTCCCTCCTTCTGACCCCTCAGAAATTCAGCCCGAATGTTCCAGGGAGCAGGTAACCTCTAGAAAAGTCCACAGCTGTGGGGCAGGGGAGGGCCAGTGTCATGGGGCCTGGCCCCACTGGTGTGCACTTGAGGAACGTGGGTGGGGAGGGGCACTGGTACATGTCGAGTCAGCCGGGCACACGCACTCCTGGCCTCCCGATTGCCTTTCTCCCTAAAGATCTTCCTGAGCACCGGGCCTCTGCAGGGAGTTAGAGGACAAACAACAAATGAACGAATCAAGATTATTGCCTTTGAGCACTTCCGAAATACTCCTCCAGAGAAGGTGGACTGAGGGGCAGAGCACTAGATGCATGGCAAACAAAATCAGGGAACCAAAGGTTATCCTGTAAGAGAGTCTTGCAGCTCTCTCAGAGAGCCGTGCTTTGTAGGCTCTGCAGGCACATCTCAGGCACCTGCCCCACAGAAAACCACTTCTGGTGCCCGCAGAACACAATCCACCTGCTTCTCGGGGGCAGAAACTGGCCTCTAGTGTTTTTTAAAACAGCTTCATTGAGATTTAACTCACATACCCTTCAGTTCACTCTTTTAAGGTATGAAGTTGGGCTTCCCAGGTGGATTATTGGGTAAAGAATCCACCTGCCAGTACAGGAGATTGCAGGTTTGATCCCTAGGTCAGGAAGATCCCCTGGAGGATGGCATGGCAACCCACTCCAATATTCTTGCCTGGAAAATTCCATGGACAGAGGAGCCCGGCAGGTTACAGTCCGTGAGGTCACAAAGAATTAGACATGACTGGAGTAACTGAGCATGCATGCATGCAAGGTGTAAAAGTCAGTGGTGGTTAGCACATTCACAGAGTTGGGTAATCACCACCACAACCGATTTTGAGAACATTTTCATCACCCCCAAAATAAATCCCATATCCAGCAGCAGTCACCCCTCTTTCTCCCCAATGTCCCATCCCAGTCTCTTGCAGCCGTAAATCTACTTTCTGTCTTTATAGATCTGCCTGTTCTGGTCATTTGCCACAAATGGAATCATATAATTTGCAGCCTTTTTGTCTGGCTTCTTTCACTTAGCTTAATGTCTTCAAAGTTCATCCATGTTGCAGCTTGAACCCACACTTGGTCCCTTTTTTATTGTTGGATAGTATTCCATTGTATGGATATCCTGTATTTCATCTGCTGATGGGCATCTGGGTTGTTTCCAACCTATTGACTATTCTTCATAATGCTGCTAGGAACATTAACATGCAAGTTTTTGGCATCTATTTTTCAAAACATACTTACAGCAGCTCAGTTACCAAACAGGAGTCACTGCCCCAGTCGCTGTTCTTGTCAGGGAAAGTAGTAAATCCCAAAAGCACTAAAGGAATCTGCATCCAGAAGAAGCCTGATGCGAGGGGCCCCTCTGGGTGCTGCTCCTAAGCAGCAGAGAAAGACCTGGGAAGAGGACTGCTCACGGCTCACAGTGGAGAGTTTTCTGTAGCTCTCACTCTGCTGTGGAGAAAAAGGAGAACTGTAATAGCAGTTTGTAGGTGGACCCCAGTGTCGGTTTGAACTTCAAAGAGCCTCCATCAGTGCCGTCTCCTGGTTGTACAATCAAGATGTTGAAATGGCTGGGCCTCTCTTATCAGTTACTTCCTAGAGAGTATTCAGCTTTCCTTTCCTTTATTCAGTGTGTTTCACTCAGATCTAGTTGCATCTTCGAGGAAAGAACACACGAGTCTCCTAACAGACGAACAGATCGCTAAGTAGAAATGGGCTGGCGGGCAGATGTCCTGGGGTTCAGAGGATGAAGAGCCCACTGGAGGACCTGCTGGGCACTGGTGAGCAGGCGGAGGGAGGGATGGGAGAGCCTTATGGGGGGGTCAGGTCTTCCTCAAAAGGCTGGGTGTGGTCACTCAGCTCTTCCTGAGAAGAGACACAGGAAACAGCTAAGGAAAGAGTCCCCTCTACCTCTGACAGGAGCTAAGTGTGAACACCCAGCGCCATGCAGGGAAAAGGCTGGAAAGCACAGAAGCCAAGTTAGCCAAGATCAGCAGAGGCCAGGGTAGAGCTGCCCACGGGTCATCCATACCCGTGCAGCTCACTGAGCACAGACAAGCTCACTGGATTCCCAGGGCACCCCCTGAGCGAGTGAGTTTCCACCACAGCCACGGAGTTCATGCAGAAGTCCTAAGGAGCTCAAAGCAGCCCAGGGCCCCCAGGGACCGCCCCCCCCAGCGCCCACCACAGGTATCAGGCTAACAGGCCTGGCACAGGTTCCTGCTCTTTGACTGGCATCACCAGCCTCCATGGTCATTCAGTTTGGCTCATCACCCCCACTTCCCACAGCCTGGAGCCCCTGGTGCCAGGCGGTGTGGTTCACTTTGCAAGAACAATATTAAAAGTTATCTGTGGCACAAAATTTTTCACAAATTTTGGGCCAAGTAGTCTATACACATTGCTTGAGTCTGCAAAAGCAAACAAAAGTGTCACTGCCCACTTTACAAGCAAGTAATTGAAGGCTGGATGATTAATTTTATGTGTCAAACTGGCTAGAAGATGGTAACCAGCTGTTTGATCAAGTACCAGTCTAGATATTGTTGTAAAGGTATTTTCTGGATGTGAATAACTGTTTTATCACTAGACTTTGAGTAAAGCAGATTACCCTCTGTATCTGGGTGGGCCTCATCCATTCAGTTGAAGCTCTTAAAAGAAAACACAGAGTTCCTGTGGAGGAAGAAGGAATTGGGTCTCCACACTGCCTGGGAGCTGGAGACCCCCAACATCAGCTGGCCCCTGGATCTCCAGCCTGCCTGCCTGTCCTGCGCATTCCAGACCTGCCAGCACCACTGTCCTGTGAGTGACTTCAACATAAATCTCTCCCTCTATGTACATTCACATCCTGTTGGTTCTTTCTCTTTATATATAGTCTTTGTTGGTAACTCCCACAGAGGCCCAGGAGAGGTAACACCTCACAAGGTAATACGCCAAGGAATGCTGGCATCCAGACCCAGGCCAGGTCAGCCCGAAGTTGTGCTTTTAACCAACCGGCACAACCACCCTCTCAGCTCTGACTCTGAGGGGCTCAAGTCAGATGATGCCTGGGATCCACCTGTCTGAGGGTCCCTGACTCAACAGAGCCTCTCTTGGTAAGAACAGCAGAGGTGGTCCCACCCCTTTGGGAGGCAGCACCCCAAGAAGCCACTCCTCAGTTGCTCTTGTGTTCCAAGGACCATGCTGCGTTATCACCTCTCCAGAGAGATATCATTAGTCTGACGGGTTTCTGTCTAATCTCCACGTAGTGCCCTCCATAAGAGGGGCTGTCTAAACCCAGGAAACCCCATTTCCTAGGCCACAGCGCCACCTACTGCTGGTTTATATGAACAGAGCTTCTTTAAGAACCAGCTCAAGCCCTACATCATCCACAAACCTTTACACAACTGCTATTTCAAGGGAAGTTCCTGGAACTTCCAGGAACTGACCTGATGTGTCTTTCAGCCTTGTTGATCCCAGTTCATTCTGACGAAACGGGTTTAGATTCCCCAGGTGGTCCTAATGTCCCACCACTGTCTCTACCACATTTCTTGGCACCGACTTGAATATTTACCACTTGATGTAAATATTACATGTGAGGCCTGGTTTCATTATCTGCACCATGAGAATATGCTTTTATAGGCCTCACTTTCCTCATAGGTGCAGGAATTCAGCTATCCCCAACCTTCTGGGCACCAGGGGCCAGTTCCATGGAAGACAGTTTTTCCACCAACTGGGGTAGGAGGGATGGTTTCTGGATGATTAAAGTGCATCACATTGATTGTGCACTTTTATTTCTGTTATTACATCAGCTCCACCTCAGATCATCAGGCTTTGGATCCCAGAGGTTAGGGATCCCTGCAACTCACACAGTTGTGATGAAGTTTCAACCGGCACAATGCCTGGCACAGGAACCACTTGTAATACGACTCCGTCTTACAGGGACTCTGTGAAACGGCAGGTGTTCTACTGCGAAACTGCAGCATGATTTATGGGTGGAGATTGGTGTGCTGAAGGCATTGGTTGCTTCTCTCCCTCCCCATGGGTGTGAACTGGAATGCATGCAGAGCTCTGGTTTCCACGCAGACATGGGCTCACAGGTACGTGGTGGACACGCACAGTACCAGGTTCTTACCGAGGAGTCACTGAAGGCTGGATGTCAAGTCTGGTGACAGCGCCAGTAGTCTCAGGGGGAGGAGCGGGGCTTCTCCCCCAGCCACGTGCCCACTGCATGGAGAGGGCCTCTGTAGACGTTTGTGTGTCTTCCTTATCTCGGTTCCCAGATTCTCTTCTCTACTTTGAAAACAGGACAGTGATTTTATAAGCAACGTTTACTCCATTACCCAGCATGATGCCTGGCCACAGGAAGCCATCCATTAAATAAAACTGGCTTGTGTGGTGAGATGGGCTTGAATCCAAAGAATGGGAACTAGCGAGTGTGGCCCCCAACACAGCCGAGCCTGTGCCGTTAGATCGCTGTCTATTCAGACATTTTTCCTGGACTTTGTGCCAAACACAGTTCTAAGTGCCGAGAACATAGTCATGCATGAAATTTAGGTACCGTGTGCAAAGGTAGATTTTGCAACTAGACTGGAAAGACATTCAACACTGATCTATCATAGCGGCACGTTCTATAAAGGAAAGAAAACAGGACGAAGTGACAGGAAGCGAGGTGAAGGAGTCGGTGGTGAGCTCCTCAGAAGACGGAGTGAATGATTCCTCTTCTGGTCCAGACTAGCAGGGAAGGTGCAAAAAGAAAGATCCAGCCCAGAGCTGAGATCTTATCCTGCTTCCGAGGTCGGACCGGTCCAGCAGACCGGATTCCCGATTTGCTCTGCTAGCGATTCCCCAAGAAGACTCGGGCGACTTCCAAAAAGCAAAGCGGCTGTCCGTCCAAGAGCCTACGCCCTGGACTAAAGTGTCTTTGGGTGGCGGACCACGGGGGATCACACTTGGGCACTCGCCCCGACGGAAGCGAGAACACACACACACACACACACACACACACACACACTGGATCACACTTGGGCACTCGCCCCGACGGAAGCGAGAACACACACACACACACACACACACACACACACACTGGATCACACTTGGGCACTCGCCCCGACGGAAGCGAGAACACACACACACACACACACTGGATCACACTTGGGCACTCGCCCCGACGGAAGCGAGAACACACACACACACACACACACACACACACACTCACTCACTCTCACTCACTCACTCACTCTCCAGTGGGGCTGCCGCCGTCTCGGCAGCATCTGCAAAAATCAACGGCCCGAGGCCAGAGTCCTAAAAGGCAGGCCCGGAAAAGGCGGGCCTCCACTTCGCCTCCATCTTGGAGGTTGCGGAGGCGGGTGCCCCCAGTCCAGGGGCGGAGCCTCGCGAGACCCAAACAAGCCCACGTGTCAGGGGCGGAGCTCTGCCCAGGCGTCGCGGCGCGCGTGCGCGAGTGAGCTTACGCGCCGGCGTACCCTTGCCCGGGACCGTAAAACGCGGAAGGTCGCGTCTCCAGCGTCCCCGGAACCTCACGCCCTCCGCCCCGCCCCCTTCCCGCCCCCACACCCCTTTCCGGCCCCCAGGACCCCTGGGTCCTGCCGTGCCTGCCGCCCCGCCTCAGTCGAGGCGCCGCTGCGCGCGGAGCCTTCGGCCGCCCGTGAGGTAAAGGGAGGCTCTGGTTAGGACGCCGCTCCGGCCTGCCGACCGCGCGGGCCTCGGCGGCCCGGGACCCCGCGCCCCCAGCTTTCTCCCGCGGTCTGGCTCCGGTAGCTCCGGCCGGCCCTCGTCTTCCGTCAGCTCTGGCCAGCCCTGGGAAGCCGCGTCCCCGCGCTCCCCCAGCCTCTCTGCTGCTGTGACGCCTCGCAGAGCCGTGCCGAGGCCGGGGCACCGGCCCTGCGGGCACCCAGCGCGGCCGGGTGACCTCTTTCCCGGCGCCCCTCGGCCGTGCACCGCCCCTGCCGCGCGTCAGGCTCGTCCACCCGGGTCGCCTGTGCAGGTGGAGTCGTTTTCCCGCGTGGAGACGTGCTTGTTCTTGACCAGCTGGTCAGCTGCTGCAGAGTCGGCAGCGAGGTTACCTGGAAACGGCCAGGCGGGGCAGGGAGGTCTCTTCTAACGTGAGGTTTGAGTGAGGCATCTTCAAGTCCGTTTTCCCTGTGCGTTTGTGAGCGTGGTGTGGGGGTGCGGGGCGAGGAGAGAGCCGGGCTCAAGGGGCGCTTTTCTAGGGCTAGGGGTTTGGATCAGGTTCTCAAACTTCGTATCACCGGGTGCACTTGTTGAAAGATGCAGCACCCTAGACCAGCAGGAACAGAATCTCCAGAGAGGGAGCCTCTGAATGTGTGTCTGCGTGTTTTAAAATAGTTGTCGGAGGTGGGCTTTATGCTGAGGGAGGTGTGGGAAATGGTGTGCTGATCCATTTAGAACACCGTTAATAGACGCTTCTCACCCAGGGTCCTTTGTGACCAGCAGCCAATTTGTACAGGATGCTGTGACCATATAGAGGAACAACTCACAGGAGCTGGAGCTGTCTTTTTCTTATCTGTGAAAGCACATCTGATCATAACCAGAGACAGTTTTGAGGTTGTTTAGCAGAAATTACACACATGATTGGTTTTCAACCAGATATGTTTTACTTCATCTTTGACATTTTCCATTTCTTCTCTACTGATTTTATCTCCTTTGCCCTCAGGCTTTATTTACTTTTGCTGCCAACCTACTGGAATAGACTCTGTTGCCTTCCTTACTTTGATTCTTTGCATCCACTGTAAATCCTCCTTTTATTTGTTCTCACCACTTCACTGACTCTTGAAGGTCATGATGAGCACAAGGTCAAAAATCCTTTTCTTGGTTCTTATCACTCTGGTCTTTTAGTATTATTTCTTTTTGAAACTGAAATGTTATTATGTTTCTAATGCCACCTTTGCTAACCCTTGTCGTTCTGGCCTCCTTTACAGCTACCCTTTTTTAACTCATCTTAATTTAAAGGTAGCATGGAATAATGATTCAATGGCAGACTCTGGTGCTAAACTCACAGGCTTTGAATTCAGGCTCTGCTGCTCATCAGTATCGTAGGAGCTTGGATCAGTCATTTCAGTTCTCTGTGCTGCCATTTCCTCAGGCATACAACAGAAATTGTAGCATCTTTTTCATGGATGTGTGAGGATTAAATTAGCAGTATATATAAAGCGGTGTCTGGCACATAATAATTACCTATAAGAATATTACCGTTTTGGAAAAAAGTTGTTTCATGTTATTTGGCTAGCTCCTCACATCTGGGGCCCTAGGCTTGAGATCTAAGTCATCGATTAATTTTTCCCCCATCTTCTTTGTTCTTTGTCCTCATTCATTTTATCTCATTCAAGTAGTATTTCCAAGGTGCCTACAGTGAATGCTGAGAAAAACGCTGATTGAGTCACACCTGGTCCCTGCTCTCAGAGACTTCCATTATCATGGAACTAAAAGCTCCCACTTTCCAAGTGCTTCTGAGGTGCTATTTGCCCTGTTTTTCCTGCCCTGTCTGCTTTGGTCTTGCAGCAGCCATGTGAAATAGAACTCCTAGCCCATGTTACGGATAAGCAGCCTGAAGCACAGAAATTGAATAACTTGCTCAATGTCATACAGTTGATGAGAGGTGGGGGAGATTCTCAAACCCAGATCTATCTGCTTCTAAAATCCTTATTCTCAGATGGGTTCCTGTTTTGCTTCCCTGATCAGCAAACAGACCGTTACAGAGTGTGGCTGGCTCTGAGCTGGGGAATGTGCAGGGTGTTTAGGGCAACATAGAGGAGTCACCTAACTGACTGTTGGGGGGAGGGTGGGGACAAATAAGATATCATCCAGGCTCAGAGCTGAGGAGATTATCTTTATTTGGCGGAGGAGGGGTGGCAGGAACTGCCAGTTAGAAGGTAGAGTTTGCACAGATCCTGGAGGTGGAAGAGAAAGTTCATGCTGGCATGTGTGTAGAATTACAGCAGTTTAGGTTTGATGAGTGTGAGAGGTGAGAGAAGAGAAATGAGAGCAGAGATAAGTGAGCAGACACGGAAGGGTCTTGCACTTGCTCTTAAGGAATGTGACTTTGAGGGCACCAGATAGTCATTGCAGGGTGCAAGCAGGGGCATGAAATAGGGTCTTCATTTTAGAGGTTTGCTCAGGCCCCTGTGTGAAGCCTGGGGGGCGTCCAGAGAACCGTGGGGAACCTTCCGCAGTGAACTGAGAGAGAGGTTGGTGGTCTGTGCTCAGGACAGGGCAGTGCAGATAGAGAGAAGTGGGTCCGTTGGAGGGAAGTGTAGGCTGTAGGCTTGTCGGTTAAGCCTGGATGATTGCCTGGAGAGAGGAGGTGAGAGAAGGGGAGGCATGTGGGATGACACCCGGGACTCTTCTGAGTGGGGCCCCCCGGGGGACAGAGGAAGTGGAGCAGAGTTGGAGATTGAGGAAGATGGCTTTACCTTTGAGATGTGCTCAGTCTGACCAGTGGGAGTCCAAGTGGAGGTGGCCCTTCTTCAGCTGGACCTGCAGGTCTGAGCTCAGGGATGGGTTAGGCCGTCAGTCATGGTAGGAAAGGGTGTCAGTGTAGACAGGGGTGGATGGGGAGAGCAGCTGGCCTCAGGGAGCCCCGAGGGACATCCACACAGAGGGCAGGGCAGAGGAGAGGCTGGCGGGATGTGATAAGGGAGGAGGCTGCCCAGCAAACAAGGGAAGCGTGTGAGCAGGAGGGAGCCTTCAGTGGGCCGGTGGGGTGGCGCCCAGGCCTGCCCTGGGAAGCAGTAGCCTTTGTGTTCCTGGTGAGAGTGGTGCAGTGGTCTAGTGGGGAAGAAGCCCGACCAATTTGGTTTAGGAGAGAGTAGGTTGGGGGGTGGAGTGAGAAACAAAAATCTGAGCAATGCCTATGTACTTTACTTATTGTGTACATGTTAAGAAATTTTGTTTAAAAAATTCCTTGACCAACCATGCCATCACCAAGGTCATAAAAGAAAGACTTAAGACACAGGTGATGGCAAATAAGTAGACATCAGGGCAGCTCATTGCTGCAAAAATAATGCTGGGGAAATATCATTAACACTGATAATGTGAACTTTGAGTGGAGGGAAATCTTAATTTTCTTCTGTTCTTGAGTTTTTGCAGTGACCATTGTTTTATAATTTAGAATTTTAGAAATTAAACATAGCTAATTGAAGAGTCTTATGGAGCTTTGCTTTTTCCGCTTAAATCTCCTTGGCAGGGTGAGGGGTACTCGAGCACATTTAAATGCTGATGAGAAGGAGGGAAATGTGAAGTTATGTGAAAGAGGAGAACAGTTAATGGAGCTCAATTCAAAAGAAAGAGGCAGGAAATGGGAGCCAGGCCTCTGTGAGGGATTACCTTTGACCCTGTGAAAAAAGACGAAGATGGTTGCAGATGCAAAGAGGTTTCAGGGAGGGGTCTCAGGGAACAAGGTGAGACAGAGGATGTGAGGTCAGAGGTTAGGAGAGGAGCAAGATCCCCACACATGTACTGCTGCACTCAGTGCCCCCACCCCTGCAGCAGGCCAACACCATCCCACGCCTCCGCTGGAGACTCCTGGACACTCACAGGCAAGTCTGGGTCAGTCTCTTGTGAGGGTCACTGCTCCTTTCTCCTGGGTCCTGGTGCACACAATGCAAAGGAATACAGGAAAACAGTAGAATAGGAAAGAGTAGAGGTCTCTTCAAGAAAATTAGAGATACCAAGGGAACACTCGGAGAAGGTGATGGCACCCCACTCCAGTACTCTTGCCTGGAAAATCCCATGGACAGAGGAGCCTGGTGGGCTGCAGTCCATGGGGTCGCGAAGAGTCGGACACGACTGAGCGACTTCACTTTGACTTTTCACTTTCATGCATTGGAGAAGGAAATGGCAACACACTCCAGTGTTCTTGCCTGGAGAATCCCAGGGATGGGGGAGCCTGGTGGGCTGCCATAGCAGCAGCAGCAGCAGCAGCAGCAGCAGCACCAGCAAGGGAACACTTCATGCAAAGATGGGCTCGATAAAGGACAGAAATGGTGTGGACCTAACAGAAGCAGAAGATATTAAGAAGAGGGGGCAAGAATACACAGAAGAACTGTACAAAAAAGATCTTCACGACCCAGATAACCACAATGATGTGATAATTCACCTAGAGCCAGACACCCTGGAATGTGAAGTCAAGGGGGCCTTAGGAAAGATCACTATGAACAAAGCTAGTGGAGGTGATGGAATTCCAGTTGAGCTATTCCAAATCCTGAAAGATGATGCTGTGAAAGTGCTGCACTCAATATGCGAGCAAATTTGGAAAACGCAGCAGTGGCCACAGGACTAGAAAATGTCAGTTTTCATTCCAATCCCAAAGAAGTTCAGTTCAGTCGCTCAGTCATGTCCGACCCTTTGTGACCCCATGGACTGCAGCACACCAGGCCTCCCGTCCATCACCAAGTCCGAGAGTTTATTCAAACTCATGTCCATTGAGTCGGTGTTGCCATCCAACCATCTCATCCTCTGTCCTCCCCTTCTCCTCTCGCCTTCAATCCCAAAGAAAGGCAATGCCAAACAATGCTCAAACTACTGCACAATTGCACTCATCTCACACGCTAACAAAGTAATGCTCAAAATTCTCCAAGCTAGTCTTCAACAGTATATGAACCGTGAACTTCCAGATGTTCAAGCTGCTTTTAGAAAAGGCAGAGAGAGGAACCAGAGATCAAATTGCCAACATCCGTTGGATCATTGAAAAAGCAAAAGAGTTCCAGAAAAACATCTGTTTTATTGATTATGCCAAAGCCTTTGACTGTGTGGATCACAATAAACTGTGGAAAATTCTAAAGGAGATGGGAATACCAGACCACCTGACCTACCTCTTGAGAAATCTGTATGCAGGTCAGGAAGCAACAGTTAGAACTGGACATGGAACAACAAACTGGTTCCAAATAGGAAAAGGAGTTCGTCAAGGCTGTGTATTGTCACCCTGCTTATTTAACTTATATGCAGAGTACATCATGAGAAACGTTGGGCTGGAAGAAGCACAAGTTGGAATCAAGATTGCCAGGAGAAATATCAATAACCTCAGATATGAGGATGATACCACCCTTATGGCAGAAAGTAAAGAAGAACTAAAGAACCTGTTGATGAAAGTGAAAGAGGAGAATGAAAAAATTGGCTTAAAGCTCAACATTCAGAAAACTAAGATCATGGCATCTGGTGCCATCACTTCATGGCAAATAGATGGGGAAACAATGGAAATAGTGACAGACTTTATTTTTTGGGCTCCAAAATCACTGCAGATGGTGATTGCAGCCATGAAATTAAAAGACGCTTACTCCTTGGAAAGAAAGTTATGACCAACCTAGACAGCATATTATAAAGCAGAGACATTACTTGGCCAACAGAGGTCCATCTAGTCAAGGCTATGGATTTTCCAGTAGTCATGTATGGATGTGAGAGTTGGACTATAAAGAAAGCTGAGCTCCGAAGAATTGATGCTTTTGAACTGTGGTGTTGGAGAAGACTCTTGAGAGTCCCTTGGACTGCAAGGAGATCCAACCAGTCCATCCTAAAGGAGACCAGTCCTGGGTGTTCTTTGGAAGGACTGATGTTGAAGCTGAAGCTCCAATACTTTGACCACCTGATGCAAAGAGCTGACTCATTTGAAAAGACCCTGATGTTGGGAAAGATTGAAGGTGGGAGAAGGGGACGACAGAGGATGAGATGGTTGGATGGCATCACTGACTCAATGGACATGGGTTTGGGTGGACTCTGGGAGTTAGGGATGAACAGGGAAGCCTGGTGTGCTGCGATTCATGGGGTTGCAAAGAGTCAGACACGACTGAGCGACTGAACTTAACTGAACTGAACTTCACTCGTGCTATTACATTCACTCAAGTGCAGCCAGAAGTATTAGTTATCTCGCAAATTCCACCTCGTTCTGCCAGCAGGTGATCGAGAGCTAGACTGTTGTCAAGAACTACATTAGCCAAAGAAATGAGAGGACTTATCCAATCTGTGCCATCATACAAGCAAACTGATGAGATTTCTCAGTGTTGCTTCATGACAGGTAAAACCTCCCCGTGAAACTGCGGATCTGATGGCCAGCCCTGCCCCCACTGAGATCATTCCTAGTGCTCTCTGGGTACAATGTGAGCCAGAGTGGTCCTGTTACAGATGAAAATCCCACTCACCTTGTAGTCCCTACACTATGTGTTCCTTTAAAGTGAACTTTATCAGTGCATTTATAGTCTGTAGCCTGGCTGGAAAAGCACAGAGCCTGGCCAGAGTTCTGTAACATATGATGGTTTGGGTGTCTGCAGAGGAAAGGATGCAGATCTGAATGTCCATCTCACAGTTGTTAAGTAGACACATCCTTGAAGTACATAACTGTTGTTATAACTTAAAACAATAAGGGAACAGCAGACCGTTACATTGATAATGAAGTGGGTAAAGCTCGACAACATTTTGAACAAGATGTTCATGTAAGATCCTGCTGAGTGTAGTAGCGAGAATGGCTATTAACAATCTAACCCACTGCATCATTTAACTTGTCTGTCGATGCTGTCTTTTTTTTAATATATAATTTACTTATTGTTAATTGAGGAATAATCGGCTTTACAGTATTGTATTGGTTTCTGCCGAACATCAGCATGATTCAGCCATAGGTATAACTGTGTCCCCTCCATCATTTATTTATGTGAGTGTGTTGCACTCTCAGCTGCAGCATAGGGGATCTTCAGGTCTTCACTGTCATATGGGATCTTAGTTCCCCAGTCATGGATCAAACCACGCCTCCTGCATTGCAAGGTGAATTTTTTTTTTTTTTTTGCAAGGTGGATTCTTAACCACTGGGCCAGCAGGGAAGTCCCGATGCTGCCTGTCTTGAAAAGGTATCTCAGCTCTTCCACTGGCTTTACAGGCGGTTGTTCTGTTGTGACCTGTGGGGTTTCTGGAGGTAAAAGCTTTAGTCTGGACAAATGTACCCAGCTAAGATATCCCTTACTTTTTGACAGCAGTGGGCGTGGTTCAGATTACTTTATAGGTGCCTCTCCATATTGGCATTAGTTGGTCTTCAGAGAACCTGTCTTTTCAGGGTTTGTGTTTTTTTTGTAATTTTTATTTGTTTACTTTTGACTGCACTGGGTCTTCATTGCATTGGGCGGGCTTTCTCTAGCTGTAGCTGGCAGAGGCTCTCTTGGTTTCGGTGCGTGAGCTTCTCACTGCTGTGGCTTCTCTTGTTGAGGAGTACAGGCTCTGGGCACACGGGCTCAGTACTCATGGCTTGTGGGCTTAGAGCTTGGGCTCAGTAGCTGTGGCACACGGGCTTAGTTGCTCTGCAGCATGTGAAATCTTTCTGGAGCAGGATCCAACCTGTGACCCCTGCATTGGCAGGCAGATTCTTTTTTTTTTTTTTTTTCCCATTTTTTATTTTATTAGTTTTGGCAGGCAGATTCTTAACCACTAGACCGCTAGGGAAGCCCTGGTTACTTTATTTTGTAAGTCATTAAAATTTTTTTAATTTTCTTTTTATTGGAGTATAGTTAAATTACAATGCTATGTTGGTTTCAGGTGTACAGAAAGTGGATCTGGTATATAAATCTCCATTCCTTTTCAGATTCTTTTCCCAAATAAGTTATACAGAATATCGAGTAGAGTTTCCTGTGCTATATGCTTAGTCCTCATTAGCTTTATGTAATAGTGTGTGTTTGTTAATCCCAGTCTCCTAATTTATCCCTCCACCCCACATTCCCCCTTTAGTAACCATAAATTTGATTTCTAGATCTGTGAGTCTGTGTTTTGTAAAAAGTTCACTTGTGTGGTTTTCATTTTCTTTTTTATTAGTTGTGTTTATTTTGGCTGTGCTGGGTCTTCACTGCTGTGTAGACTTTGCTCTGGTTGCGGTGAGCAGGGGCTGCTCTCTAGGTGGGGTGCTCAGGATGCGCGCTTCAGTGTACGGAGCTCGTGTTCTAGGGCGCTTGGGTTCAGTACTTTGGGCGTGTAGGCTCAGGAGTTGCGACTCCTGGGCTCTCGCACCCAAGCCCAGTAGGTGTGGTGCCTGGGCTTAGTTGCTCTGAGGCATCAGGGATCTTCCTGGATCTGGGATTGAACCCTTGTCTCCTGTATTAGTTGGAAGAATCTTTACCACTGAGCCTCCAGGGAAGCCCTGTGTCATTTTTAAAATTAAATTCCGCATGAAAGTGATATCACGTGGTATTTGTCTTTCTCTGTGGGACTGACTCCGCTTGGTGTGATAATCTCGAGGTCCGTCCATGCTGCTGCACATGGCGTTGTTGTGTTCCATTTAATGGCTGAGCAGTATTCCACTGTTACACGTACTGTTGTACACGCACCTTGTATATGTAGTGTATGTACTGCACCGTCTTCATCCTTTCCTCTGTCAGTGGACATTTAGCTCACTTCCATGACTTGGCTGTGGTAGATAGTGCTCCAGGGACCATTGGAGGGCGTGTATCTTAGTGAATTATAGTTTTCTCTGGGTGTATGTCCAGTAGTGGGATTGCTGGATCATACGGTAATTCTATATTTAGTTTTTTTAAGGTACCTCCATATTGTTCTCCATAGTGGTTGTGCCAGTTTGCATTCCCACCAACAGTGTAAGAGGGTTCCCTTTTTCTCCACACCCTCTCCAGCATTTGGTGTCTGTAGGTTTTTTGATGATGGCCCTTCTGACCAGTGAGAGGTGATACCTCACTATAGTTTTGATTTTAATTTCTCTAGTAATTAGTGATGTTGAGCATCTTTTCTTGTGTATTTTGGCCATCTGTCTGTCTGTGGAGAAATGGTGAGGTTTTAAGGGAGAGAAATGAAGGATTGGAACTGGGGAGACGATGGGCCCTGTGGCGATGGGCTTACACCAGGACTAACTGTGTGGACAACTTTCCATCTTGAGGCAGAGTCTGACAGGGACCTGAGGCACGATGGGACACAAGGTGGCCAGGATGGTTGGTCCCTGGGACACGGTCTGGGCCTGCCTCGGTCACAGATGCGAGAGTCCCCTGACGGACGATACCTCAGCCTTGGACGGTTCAGGCTGCTGGCGGTTCATGGGTTCGCGGGCTGTCGTGGAGGAGGTGGGAGCTTGCTCGCCGTGGGCCGCCCTGACGTCTGCTTGGCGCCCCCTCTGCTCCTAAGGCCGCCTCTTC
Source organism: Bubalus bubalis (assembly GCF_019923935.1). NCBI lineage: Eukaryota > Metazoa > Chordata > Mammalia > Artiodactyla > Bovidae > Bubalus > Bubalus bubalis. Next base: position 1,637,713 of record NC_059174.1, on the reverse strand, counting down.
CTGTGTGTCCGCGACTCTGTGGTCTGCTGGCAGCTCTGTCTGCAGGTTCCTGACGCTTGACGCGTTCTCTGGTTTGCTGTCACATCAATTCTGTTAAAACCCTGCCTTGGTCGTATGCAGCCTGTGGTACTGGACCGAGGAGCAGAGTCTCCTTGGGCAGTTCCTGCCTCTGCCTAGGGTTCACGGACGTGGCAGCCTCCCAGCCAGGTCCCTCAGTGTCAAAGTGGGTTCTGGGACTCGTTAATCAATAGAAGTTCAGTCGCGGCTTTCTTGGGAGTCGTGCTGAGACATGAGCGCGAAAACCAGCAGCAGGTGCCCTTGTGGCCCTGCGGAGGAGAGCAGGCCGCCCACCCGCTCGGTGCTGCTGTGCAAGGGGTCCGGTTCCTGCTTCTGCTTTGGGCACCTCAGAGATGGCAGTCTCAGGCTTGGGCACCAGCTGCTCCATGTTTCCCGGCGCTGCCTGCTGGGTCTCTGGCTGTTGACTCTGGAACCTTCCACTGTGCTCACAGACACCCTCACAGCCTCTGCCATGTCTGATCCATCTCAGGTTAAACATGGTTGTTTAACCCTCAGACTTGGCCCTCCTCCTTATTTCTCCGTTTTTCACATTTTAGCATCAGTTGTTGGCAGATAAGTTCTGTCATCTCTGTTTCCCAAGCAATCCAGTCATTTCTCTGACTCCGCTGCCCCATCCTCATCTGAGCCAGCCTGGTGTTTCAATGAGAAGTGCAACAGTTTCCTGGCTCACCTCTGCTTTCCCTGTCCTCCTGGGAGCCTTCCGTGGAGCCAGCCTCACCCTGGAGAAACAGAGCAGACCGTGTCATCCCCCTGCTTTAGTGTTTTCCTTTGCACTTAGAGTAAGCCCCGCTGCTCGCGGGGATCCTGGAGCCCCTGCATAGTTGGTCTCTGCCCCTCCATTGCAGCCTCTCGTGGGGATCCTGGAGCCCCCGTGTGGTTGGTCCCTGCCCCTCCCCATGGCCTCTCGTGGGGATCCTGGAGCCCCCATGTGGTTGGTCCCTGCCCCTCCAGCGTGGCCTCTCGTGGGGATCCTGGAGCCCCCGTGTGGTTGGTCCCTGCCCCTCCAGCGTGGCCTCTCGTGGGGATCCTGGAGCCCCCGTGTGGTGGGTCTGTGCCCCTCCAGCGTAGCCTCTCTTGGGGATCCTGGAGCCCCCGTGTGGTTGGTCTGTGCCCCTCCAGTGTGGCCTCTCTTGGGGATCCTGGAGCCCCCGTGTGGTTGGTCTCTGACCTTCCAGCGTGGCCTCTCTTGGGGATCCTGGAGCCCCCGTGTGGTTGGTCTCTGCCCCTCCAGCACGGCCTCTCTTGGGGATCCTGGAGCCCCTGTGTGGTTGGTCCGTGCCCCTCCAGCGCGGCCTCTCTTGGGGATCCTGGAGCCCCAGTGTGGTTGGTCTCTGCCTCTCCAGCGCGGCCTCTCTTGGGGATCCTGGAGCCCCCACGTGGTTGGTCTCTGCTGCTCCAGTGCAGCCTCAGGTGGGCCCCCCCTCACGTGCTGTGCACACACTGTCCCCTCTTCTGTGCTGACTCCTCAAGCCCCGTCTCTCCAGGCCTTTGCACTCACTGCTTCTTTCCGGCCTCACGTAGCTGGTTCTTTGTCATCCAGGTCTTTTCTAATGTCTCCCCTCTGACCACCGTATTTTGAGGCTGCCCCCAGCGACCCTGTCCTGTTAGTCTGTTGCTTCTTTTGTTCGTGTATTGGCTGCTTGTCTGTCTGTCTCAGATGTAAGTTGTGTAAAGGCAGGACCTCCTCGTTTGTCTTCCCCGCTGTTACACCTGGCAGCGTGTCTGGAACTCAGTAAGTCCTGAAACGTTTGCTGAGTGAACAGTTAGCGTTCTGGGTTTCAGCCTTTTCTCGTTAATCCTGTGCTCTGAGTGCAGCAGAATGACGCGCTTGGTTTCCTCTGTCTAGTGTGAATTCCTGGGATCTGCTGCGTGGCTGAGTGAGAGCACGGCCCCCGTCGCTGACAGACGTGATGCTGCCCCGGTTGCTGGCGGTGGTCCGAGGACCGGGAAGCTGCCGAGGATGGCGGGAGGGCTCCCCAGCCAGAGGCAGCGCGTCAGCGGCCGCGGCGCCGCCCGTGGCCCTGCCCGCCCAGGTGCAGGTGGTCGTCTGCGGCGGTGGAATCATGGGCACATCCGTGGCCTATCACCTCTCCAAGATGGGGTGGAAGGATGTCGTCCTTCTGGAGCAGGGCAGGTAGGACTCCAGCTGGCCGTGGCTTGGGGCTCTGCTGCTCTGGGCTTCCCTCATCTCTGTCATCTCAGCTCACCCACCAATAGCTAACCTAAGTGTCACTAAATAGATGAATAAATTACAAAAATGAAATCTTCAGGACTTCGTTTTGCCATGCCTAATAGTCCTGTTTTCTGGTTTTCATAGTTTACGATGTAACAAGTAGATAAAGAATGTATTTATTTCTGGTTTAAAGTACATCTTGCTCTCTTTGTTGTATTAATTCAGCAATAAATACTGTGACTCGGGTGCTTCTCCTGTGAGCTGAGATGAAATTGGCTATATTCTGTCTTATTTCTGTTCCTTTTCTTTGATTATTTTAGAAATGATCTAAATTACTTTAGATTACAGAACAGTTGCAGTGATCGTGCAGAGTTACCCCACATCCACCTTAGTCTGTTACCAGCATCTTCTGTAAGGATTAATGTTTCAGTTCATGAGCCAGGATTGATACATTCGTTTAAACTAAAGTTGATGCTTTATTTCCCCTCGTGTCCTTTTTCTGTGCCAGGCTTTTGTTCCCTGCCACAAATTGGACTTCATTCTAAATTCTGAATAGGTGGCAGATTGACGTAGTTCAGAATTGAAAATGTGTAAAAGAGCACATCGGGGAAAGCTCCTTCAGCTCCTCAACCCCTAACGACAAGCTTCCCTCACTGGAAGTGAGTTAAGTTCTTTAGGTACCATTCCAGATAATCCTCTCCATATATAATCAAATAAGTGTGGGTAGGTGTGTATGCAGGTATCTGGAGATTCATTTATGTGTTTCATACAAGTGACAGCGTACCCTGAATAGTTGTCCTCACCTGGCTCTTTTCATTAGAGTTGCTCCATTAGGATTGGCCTGTGAAAGTGGTCTTTTTTTTTTTTTTTTTTTAATGGTGTATAGGTGAAATTCCAGAATTTTAAATCATTCTTATGTTGATAGACAGTGAGGTTGACTGCATCTTTGGCTGTCGCAGCAGTGGTGTAATGAGGAACCTTGAACTTGCTGTATCCACTGACGTGTGCATCTCCCTGACCATCTGTCCTGCAGGCTGGCTGCTGGCTCCACGAGGTTCTGTGCTGGCATCCTAAGCACCGCCAGGCACTTGGCCATAGAGCAAAAGATGGCAGATTATTCAAACAAACTCTACCATCAGTTAGAGCAAGAAACGGGGATCCAGACAGGTAAGAGGTAGTCTAGGCCCGTACTCAGTACTCTGGTGCTGCACCAAGGTGGCCTGTTGGTCTGGTAGTTCAGACTTGAGTTTCAGCCCGGGCTCTGCCACTTGTCCGGCTCTGACCTTGGGCGAGTCTCTTAGCTTCTTGCACTGTCTTCACGTTCCTTATCTGTAGATTGAGGGTCTTCAATCAGTACCCTAGCTCCTTTTCAGATTCTGTTATTCTTACGAAGTGAAAATCTTCCTGGGCCATTTCCTATATATTCCACTCCTCAAAGTATAATAAGTGGCAACACTTGGCGCCTCAACTTCAGGTATTTGGTGGTTAAATCATAGCTTGACCCACCCAAATATTGATACTTAATGGTATTTCTAACTATAAAGCACATACATGTGTTTCTCCTTACCTGTGTAATTAGGGGAGTAAGGACACAGACTATAAGCCACTTATTGGAGTAAGTAGGAGTCCCAAGAGCAGGAAAATGAATCTAAGACCATGATCCATATGGCAGCAAGGCAGTACTTTGTTGTAAGGTGATGTGTTAGCGAGAAGCCCAGAGTCAAAGCTAGTTTCATAGCTGATGAAGCAGTTTGGTGACCACAGTACTGTTAGGGGATGGTGAGGCCCAGTGCTGACGACAGGACGAGGCCTGCGTGCCATTCACATCACAGATACATCAAGATTAATGCTGACAAAGGATGGTAGCTTTTATTTTTGCCAACTGAAGCATAACCTTATTTGTAAATTGTAACTTAAGACTGAGTTTCTAGTAACTTAAACATGGTAGACACGGACCTAACTGTATTTCAGTCTTTTTCAGATGGATTTAATTTAATGACTTGAATCAGGCATTAACCAGGGTTTGGGTCAGAAGAGGGTCCACAACAGGCCCGGAGCGGGCACTGCTGACTCCTGGTCCCTTGGTTCAGTGACTCGTGCTTTGCTGCGCCTGGCACTCCTCCGCTGTTAGAGTCCAGAGGGATGGGGCTGCAGGCTTCTTTTCTGGAAGATCACTGAGTCTACCTTTGTTCTGGGTCACCGTCGGGAACCGCCTTTGGGCCTGATCTCCGTGGTGCCTGTGGGGCAGTGAGGAAGGCAGGCAGCCGAGAGCAAGGGCACCCCCAGTGTGTCGCCCCAGTGCCACCCACCAGGCCGCAGTGAAACACGACGCGGGGGCCTCCCTGAGGAGGAGTCTGCTGTCCTCAGGATGGACGGGTGTGCACTCCCATGACCGCGGTCGTTCAGGGGACTGCTTGAGACATTAAATAAATGACATCTGTACAGCCTAGTTTGTTTTGGTTTTTTTTTGTTTGTTTTTTGCCTAGGAGCATGCAGGATCTTAGTTTTCCAACCAGGGGTCAGACTTTCCCCTGCCACCCTGCAGTGGAAATGCAGAGATTTAACAACCATTGGACCACTAGGGAAGTCCCAAAACCTAGATTTAATGGTACCATATAATAAGCTAATCTTCTGAAAATAGTTCACTCACATCTGTTAACTGCGTTCAACTCAGAGTTACTGGGTCACTTCAAGAGTCCTCATTATACAAAATTAGTTTCTACCGTGCTTCTTTTGTACCTGATAAAATTTTTGTCAGGTGACTGAATGTGATAATCTAAAAGTTTTAATAGTCTTCTGAAAGTATTTCATGTATTATTTGACCTTATAATAAGGATAGGTCATTCTTTTACAGTTAAAAAACCTAGATGCAGGTAGATTAAGCCACTTTACCAAGTTGATGACCAATTAATTTTTAAAAATATTTTGTGGGTTATAAGGAACTTTTAGAAAGTTTTAAATATATGTAATAAATTATTATGATAAATGTGAATAATACAGAAATATAAAAAGAAAAAGTCAACCTCCCCACTGAATACCCACCAAAAGGTTACCACTCTGTGGTTTGTTCATGTGTTCTTTATTTTAACCAAAATGAGATTGTATTAAGCATATCTGTACCTTGTTTTTTCCACTTAATATCTTCCACAAAAATATGCATGCATAAAATTAATGAAGTCCACACACAGAAATATTAATAATATAAATAATATATATATATATAAAATATAAATAACATAATAATATAAATGTAAAAAGGAGGAGGAAGATGTCTATGAACTGCTGTGAAATGATCTCTGGGATACATTGTTACATGAGAAAACCAAGATGCTAAAAGCTATATAAAATGTACTGCTTTTGTGTAAGAACTAAGAAGCAATAATAAAATATACATTATTTTGCAAATAAATATAGAAAGTATTGAGGTTGGCTGGGCTTCCCTGGAGGTTCTGCGGTAAAGAATCTGCCGGCCAGTGCAGGACACCAGAGTTCGATCCCTGGGTCAGGAAGATCCCTTGGAGAAGGAAGTGGCAACCCACTCCAGTATTCTTGCCTGGGAAATCCCATGGACAGAGGAGATCCTGGAGGGCTGTAGTCCATGGAGTCGCAGAAGAGTCAGACATGGCATAGCACCTAAACAACAACAGCTGAGGGTGGTCACCCCAGAGTAAGTGGGGACACGGTGCATGGTAGGCAAGTGGGGGGTAGTTGATATTTCTGGCTAGACAATGTATAGTTTTGACTTTTAGAATGATTTGGACATTCTCCATACTCAAATATAAAAAAAAAACCTATCAGAATGGGAGGGAACCAACAGTGGAATACTAGCAGAAATAACATAGTTGCATTTCAGATGAATAACAGCTTTATTATGGGGGAAAAAAGAACAAACTCGGAGACTTCTGACCATAGTGTTTAACTCTACCTTCAGTGGAAGACGAACGGAACTGTGACCAAACATTGACCTGTACTTAGCAAGGTATTGTTCACAGGGTTATGAACATTGTTGTTTTCTGTGTATCCTAGGACAGAGCAAAGGAATAGATATAATGAGGATATGTCTAATACTTACAAAAACCAGGCTCTGAAATGATCATGACTGTATTTCCGTTTTAAAAAGACACCTGACTGATTCAAGCTTTTCTTCAGGAAAACTGATAGGACATTGCACTCTGAGGATTGTCATTGACTCAGGGGTCGTAGTGGTCACATCCAGTACGTTGACTGCAAACAGCAGGAATTCCCGGGGCTAAGCTGGGCAACAAGGAGCTTCTGGAAGGCCACTGGGGCCTGTGGAGTGGGAGGCGGCTGCAGCTGGAGGCAGAGTGGAGCCGGGTGGTGAGGACTCAGGCCCTCAGCTGGAAGCGGGGTGGGCTGGCCGGGACGCTGCTGCTCCTGAGATGAGAGGAGGGACCTCCGCCTTCTCTCCTGGCTCAAGCCCGTGTTCCAGGAGGCCAGACCGGCTGAGCGCAGGTCACAGGCCTGCGGCTGCACTGAGGGCGGCCATCACCACGGTTAGTCCCCGCCAAGGACCGAGGAGAGAGGGCCTGGTTACCCAAAGTGGTGAAGGAGGGAGGGGTCGCAGTCCCTTCCCCCGCAGAGCTGCGAGCTGAGCCCGTCTGGGTGGTGGCAGTCCAGGACTCGCCGCGGGGCCGCCTGAGTCTGGCGGGCTCCCACTGAGCCCCCGCAGGTGGCCCGGTCTGTCTGAGTTTGGGCTGCTTCTCCTTCCAGGTTACACTAGGACGGGCTCCATCTTTCTGGCCCAAACTCAGGACCGGCTCATCTCCCTGAAGCGCATCAACTCGAGGCTGAAGTACGTATGAGGCTGAGCCCGTCGCGACTTCCTGCCAGCTGACCTCTGCGGAGGCCGGGGAAGGTCATTGTGCCCCTGTGTTCTGTGCCAGTGTCATAGGCATCCCCTGCGAGATCGTCTCCCCCAAGAAAGTGGCCGAGCTGCACCCTCTGCTCAACGTGCACGACCTGGTGGGGGCCATGCACGTCCCCGAGGACGCAGTGGTGTCCTCCGCCGACGTGGCGCTCGCCCTGGCCAGTGCCGCCTCCCAGAGCGGTGAGTGGGCGCGGGGTGAGGAAAGGGGTGGCCTCAGGAGAGCGGCTCAGCGGCGGCAGGGGCGCCAGCCAGCCTCTGCGTGGAACTCGGGCTCGCGACTCTGAGTTTTTGTCTCAGCGCAGTACCTGTCAGCACGGTTTCCCTCAGGGCCACGCGTTTCTTGTTAAGTATCCTAGGCACTGCCTTCGGTCCTGCTAAGAGCATTTTAGGTGTAAGGGCCTTTTTCCCTGCACAGGACTTGAGATGCTCCAAGGCTGGCACATGCCTTGGGGATTTAATGCGCAGCTGCGGTCGTGTCCCGCGGTTGGAGTGAAGGAGGGGAAGGCTAATCTGCCGTGGTGTCCGCTCTGGATGAACTGCTTCGTGGTGTGGGTCGATCAGGATTGAGGAGGCCCTGTGGCACTGTTTCTCTCCTGCCCCTTTTATGATCCCTGGATTTTTGTTTGGCTGTGCCGTGCCCCTTGTGGGCCTTCAATTCCCAGCCAGGGATGGAACCCCGGCCCCGTGCAGTAGAAGCATGGACTGGAACCACCGGACCGCCAGGGAAGTCCCATGATCCCTGAAATTTCATTATGCACTTCAGTTGGTTTTTTCAGTTGGCCTGGTCTTTTCAGTCTTGGGAAAGGCCCATTTCTGCCATCTCAGGATGTGGTTCCAGGAGTGTTTTGGATTCCAAAGTTAAAGCATGGACCTGGCCTTTTCAGTGTTTGTTGAGAAGCTGCTGCAAATGCCTGACTCTGAGACAGCAGATGACAACTCCCCAACTCTGTGTTTACCTTGGGACAGGTGTTCAGATCTATGACCGGACAAGTATTCTTCATGTTATGGTCAAAAAAGGTCAAGTCATGGGCGTGGAGACAGATAAAGGACAGATCCAGTGCCAGTACTTTGTCAACTGTGCTGGTCAGGTAGGTTAGTGACAAGACTGGGTCACTGACTTTCTTATTTAACTTTGTCTCCAGGATTTTGGGGCACAGAGGTAAGGCTAGTTTTCTGATGGACCAAGTGGGGCACACTGTTTCTTCTGTGGCCGGGAAAACTCAGAATCCCCGCCTCCAAATGGGAAGCCTGCCCTCGCCCCTTTCGTGGAAGCCGGACGCCATCCCCCTCCTCCCCGGCCAAGGGGCAGCCCTGCTCAGGGAGGCCTGGAGAGTCAGTGCAGACAGCGCTCGGTCCCTGCTCCGGGCTGTGTGGTGGCTCGTGTCATCCCGCCACCCAGCAGACGAGCGTTGGGGTGCCCCTGTGTCGGGAGCGTGGGTTCTGTGTCAGGACCCTAAACCCTGCAGCTCTGAAGGCAGACTGTCCCTTGCCCCCCCTCCACGGTCTTAGGGGCAGCTGGGAGTACTTGCCACCACGTGGAGGTCTTCGTGGTTGGTGTTTGGGGTTCGCAGGGCCTGTCTCCCCACGGGCTCCTCTTCCGAGCTGGTGGCTCTGTCTTCTCTGCTCAGAAAGCAGATTCCGTGGCTCACCCGGAGTCAGCTTCCCACAGCTGATGTGGAAGCGGGAGCGCCCAGGACCCGCTCGAAATGACACTCGTCTCAAGAGGCTGCCCTTGCTCACGCGTCTTTCTGTTCCTCTCCACCCACCCATCCCTCTGTGCGTCTGTAGTGGGCATACGAGCTGGGTCTGTGCAGCGAGGAGCCGGTTAGCATCCCGTTACATGCCTGCGAACACTTCTACCTTCTGACTCGCCCCTGGGAGACCCCGCTGCCGAGCAGCACACCAAGTGAGGACTTGCACTTTGTGTTCACTCTTGTCTCCTTGCCCCTGTTCCGTCCTCTGTCAAGAAGGCTTTCTGCTGAGGACAGACTGCGCCCAGAAGAGTCCTTTCGTTTCATTTCTGGAGCATGTTACAGGGCGGTGGACCCCGTTCTAACTTGACTTGAATGTCTCTTTATGAAAGGATGGCCAAAGTGGGTGTACCATTTGTTTCTTTGTTTGCAAGCTAACTGTAGTCCCAGGCAGAAGTCTGAATTGTGCATGTTTGGAGTGTAACCTAGAGTTGACATAATGCTACCCATTGTGGAGATGTCACAGGTGAGCTCTAAACTCGGGCTGTTCAGTGACTCCCAGTGCTGTAGGGAGGGTTCGATACCACTCTGAGGTCTTCATCCCTCAAGTGGACTCTGCAGCCCCCTCTGTGAGGCTTTCATGTGGCACAGTGGCAGTTACGTGGTTTGATCCTGAGAACTTTTCTAGGTCAAAGTTTCTAGGTAAGTGATTGGTATAGGGGTAATCTGAAAAACAGTCTCCATGATAAATCTGGAAGGAGCATCCTCGCCCATACCAGGAAAAGCATTTTAAAGCTAATGATGCTTGTGTTTACTGAACGCTGCCTGGTTAATAAGGGCAATTTTAGGTGTTTTTGTTTAACTTCTTTTTCTGTCCATGTAGACAGCTGGCTTGCCTCTAAACCCTGTGTTCTCTTCTGCTCCCCACCCCCTTGTCATTTTTCCCTCTCAGCTGTTGTAGATGCCGATGGAAGAATTTATATTCGGAACTGGCAGGGTGGCATCCTGTCGGGGGGCTTTGAGAAAAACCCAAAACCAATTTTCACTGAGGGCAAGAACCAGCTGGAGATTCAGAATCTGCAGGAAGACTGGGATCATTTTGGTATGTAAACTAGATTTTAACATGAGAGCCTTATATTTGTCTAAGATGTTATACATTAAAGCCTTTTCAGGAACACAGGCATGTCTCATTTTATTGTGCTTCGCAGATACTGAGTTTTTTTTTAATAAATTGAAGGTTTGTGGCAAACACTGCACTGAACAATTCTATTGGCACCATTTTCCAACAGCATTTTCTGACTTTGCATCTCTTGAATTTTGGCAATTACAGTAATACTGCAGGCTTTTTCACTGTTATGTGTGTTATTGGATCTGTGATTTGTGATCTGTGTATTTCTTCAGTCATCTACTTATTGTATTAATGATCTATCTGTTGTATCAGTGATCTGTCTACTGCAAAAGATAGGATTCACTGAAGGTTTGGATAATAGCATATTTTAGCAGTAAGGTTTTTTTTTTACCTTTTTATAGTTTTAATGATATACTGAAGTCTGAGTGGAAATGGTTTTTAATGGCGTTTTTGAGATAAAATTGATGTACACAATATACAAGTTTCATGTGTACAAACAATAGAGCAGTTCTCAACTTTTAAAGGTTATGTCCCATTAATAGTTATGAAATACTATATTCTGTGTTGTACAATACATCCTTGTAGCTTATTTATTTCCTACATAGTACTTTGTACCTCTGTACCCTCTCCCCTTATCTTGCCCATTCCCACTTCCCTCTCCCACTGATAACCACAAGGCTGTATCCGTTTCTTTTCTGTTATATTCTCTAGTTTCTTTTCTTTTTAGATTCCACATATAGGTGATAACATACAGTATTTGTCTTTCTCTGACTCATTTCACTAAATATAATACCTTTCAAGTCTGTCCATGTTGTTGTAAGTAGCAAAAACAAATTTTTTAATAGCTGCATAGCAGTCCATTGTATATATATATACCACATCTGTTGATGGACACTTGATATGTATATTGGTATTGTGTTTTTGCTTTTTTTGTTTTTGGTGTTTTTTTCCCCACAAGGCTTGCAGGATTTTAATTTCCTGGCCAGCTGTTGAACTCCATGCACACACCAGTGAAAGTGTGGGGTCCTAACCCTGGACTCCCAAGGAATATCCTGTCCATTGGTTTTTTTAGACATAATTCTATTGAACATATAATACAATATAATTTTTATATGTGCTGTAACATAATTTTCATATGTTCTGAGGGAACCAAAACACTCACATAGCTCACTATGTTGCAGTGTTCACTTTATACAGTGGTCTGGAACCAAATCAAGGTATACCTGTGGCTCCTTATTTGATCTTTGTAACAACCCCATTTGGTTGTGCACGGAAGCTGTCTGGTCTAAGGATACAGTTACTGGCAAGCTGATTCAGAGACCTAAAATTAAAATCGCGGTTAATTTTGCCTTCTCACTTTTTTGCCTAAATTCATTACTGAAATTTTAGGCTAGGAGGAAACCTACTTTTTTTTTTTGGAAACCTTCTTTTGATAGGACTTCATTTAAGATAGAAGAGGATTTTTAAAAGCGAAATTGTTAATATGTTCTTTTACTCAATTTTTAAATAATTTTAATTTATTTAATAGGCAATATAATCATTAATTCCAAATTCAAAAGGTATGAAAGTGTCTGTCATGAAGAGTGTCCTTTCTTCCACTTGAACTTAATTTTTTTTTCCCTTAATTTGGAGAAATTTCAGACTTTTACAAGTGAAGAGAATAACATACAGACGTCTCATGTCCCTGCTAGCCGGCTTCAGTCTGGCTTCATCTTGATCCCTGTCCACTGGATCTTTCCCGGGTGATGGACTAACCTTAAAACAAGCTGAGGATCTGTCTTTCGCAGCTGTTAGAACATAGGAAAACACTGCCTTTTATTGCATATCTCTTTGGGGCCTTTTAATTAAGAGCTTTTGTCTTACCACTGATGCCTATGAGATTTTATTTGGGGGCCACACATAGTATCTGCTCTTCCATAGCACCTTTCCTTTCTACAGAGTATCTTTTTTTCTCTGTCTTTATGACAAGAACTTTGTAGGGATGTCCCATAATTCCACCAAGGCTTCTGCTTCTGATAGATGGCCCGGTTGGCTCTTCTCAGAAAACCTCCCCAAGACACTTTGGGAAAGGAGCGGAAGGCGAGGCGTGTAGGGGAAGGCAGTTTTGAGGCCCCTCAAGCTGAGGACTGGGTTTGGGTCTGTTGTGTCGCTCAGAGCCCCTGCTGAGTTCCCTGCTGCGTCGGATGCCACAGCTGGAGACGCTGGAGATCGTGAAGTTGGTGAACTGCCCCGAGACCTTCACCCCAGACATGCGGTGCATCATGGGCGAGTCTCCCTCAGTGCGGGGCTACTTCGTCCTGGTGGGAATGAACTCTGCAGGCCTTTCGTTTGGTGGAGGAGCTGGAAAGTAAGTCCTTCCCACTCAGACTCGGCTTGCTGGGCTTCCTTCTTTCTTGTTCACATGGTCTGTGATGTACTTAATCCAGCATGTTCGTAGTAAGTGGACAACATGTGTCCATAGAGAGCTGTCCCTGTAAAGGTACTCGCCCCTTGTTGTAGGCACGTCACTGTGAACCCCTTTTTTGGAGTTAACCTGGGAACCAGTGGCATGTTCGTCTGTACTGCTGCTGCTGCTGCTGCTGCTAAGTCGCTTCAGTCGTGTCCGACTCTGTTCGACCCCATAGACGGCAGCCCACCAGGCCCTGCCGTCCACTTCAGTCATAACAAATGTTGGTCCTTTGAATGTGTTTGTTTCAGTTTGGAAGTAGTGATGGTGAGTGGAGTAGAAGATCATGCTCATCACCTAAGTTTTTATTTTAAAATTTGGTACTAATAAAAATAAAGCCAGTGTCAAAAGGACAATACTATAAAATTCCACCTATTTGAATACATAAGAGTAGTACACTTCATAGAGACAGACGTAGAATGGTGGTTGATGGGGGTGCAGGGGGTGGTCTCTGTTTACTGGATATAGTTTGTTTGGGAGGTGAAAAGAATTCTGGAGGTGAATGGTGGTGATCATTACAGACTGTGAAAATACTTCACATCCCTGATGTATGTACTTGTAAATGGTTGAGATGGTAAATTTCATATTGTCTGTATTTTACCACAATTTAAAAAAAATTTTTAATTAACTGACCAGTAAGTATACTTGGGTGAACTGTAGAATGGCTCTGAAGACAATTATGGATTAGAAGTTACCAAAAATGTTTGGAGCGAAAGTGATATGGCCATATAACTATATAACCTCCTGAGATGGCTGTTTTACAGGGGAAAAAAAAAATCAAAATGTATAGAGTACATTTGTATGTTTATTTTAGTCTTATTTCTTCATGCCTCTTGAGAAATTTGTATGCAGGTCAGGAAGCAACAGTTAGAACTGGACATGGAACAACAGACTGGTTCCAAATAGGAAAGGGAGTACGTCAAGGCTGAATATTGTCACCCTGCTTATTTAACTTATATGCAGAGTACATCATGAGAAACTCTGGGCTGGAAGAAGCACAAGCTGGAATCAAGATTGCCAGGAGAACTATCAATAACCTCAGATATGCAGATGACACCACCCTTATGGCAGAAAGTGAAGAGGAACTAAAAAGCCTCTTTTTTTTTTTTTTTTATTTTATTTTATTTTTAAACTTTACATAATTGTATTAGTTTTGCCAAATATCAAAATGAATCTGCCACAGGTATACATGTGTTCCCCATCCTGAACCCTCCTCCCTCCTCCCTCTCCATTCCATCCCTCTGGGTCATCCCAGTGCACCAGCCCCAAGCATCCAGTATCGTGCATTGAACCTGGACTGGCAACTCATTTCATACATGATATTTTGGAGCCTATTATACAGAGTGAAGTAAGCCAGAAAGAAAAACACCAATACAGTATACTAACGCATATATATGGAATTTAGAAAGATGGTAACAATAACCCTGTGTACGAGACAGCAAAAGAGACACTGATGTATAGAACAGTCTTATGGACTCTGTGAGAGAGGGCGAGGGTGGGAAGATTTGGGAGAATGGCATTGAAACTTGTAAAAAGCCTCTTGATGAAGGTGAAAGAGGAGAGTGAAAAAGTTGGCTTAAAACTCAACATTCAGAAAACGAAGATCATGGCCTCTGGTCCCATCACTTCATGGGAAATAGATGGGGAAACAGTGGAAACAGTGTCAGTCTTTATTTTTCTGGGCTCCAAAATCACTGCAGATGGTGACTGCAGCCATGAAATTAAAAGACGCTTACTCCTTGGAAGAAAAGTTATGACCAACCTAGATAGCATATTGAAAAGCAGAGACATTACTTTACCAACAAAGGTCTGTCTAGTCAAGGCTATGGGTTTTCCTGTGGTCATGTATGGATGTGAGAGTTGGACTGTGAAGAAAGCTGAGCACCGAAGAATTGATGCTTTTGAACTGTGGTGTTGGAGAAGACTCTTGAGAGTCCCTTGGACTGCAAGGAGATCCACGCAGTCCATTCTGAAGGAGATCAGCCCTGGGATTTCTTTGGAAGGAATGATGCTAAAGCTGAAACTCCAGTACTTTGGCCACCTCATGTGAAGAGTTGACTCATTGGAAAAGACTCTGATGCTGGGAGGGATTGGGGGCAGGAGGAGAAGGGGACGACAGAGGATGAGATGGCTGGATGGCATCACTGACTCGATGGACGTGAGTCTGAGTGACCTCCAGGAGTTGGTGATGGACAGGGAGGCCTGGCGTGCTGCGATTCATGGGGTCGCAGAGTCGGACATGACTGAGCGACTGCACTGACTGACTGACCTCATGCGTGTGTACTGAGTCACTCAGTCATGTCTGACTCTGCGACTCTGTAGACTGTAGCCCACCAGGCTCCGCTGTCCATGGGATTTCCCAGGCAAGAATACTGGAGTGGGCTGCCATGCCCTAATTCTTCCCAGGCAGTCTCACCATTAGTGCTCATGTCCTCATGGTGGTCTTGTGAGAGCAGTAGGTGGATCTCATTTGCTTCCTCCAGAAGTTAAGGGATTAGAGAATCGTTCAGCCAGTCTTGACAAGACAGGGTCTTTCGAGCCCATTGGTGCTTGAGTCCTAGTCCCACGCTGAGTGTCACGGTGCTGAGAGGCCTGGCAACTTCCCCCTTTGCAGGTACCTCGCTGAATGGATGGTGCATGGCTACCCCTCGGAAAACGTCTGGGAACTGGACCTGAAGCGGTTTGGAGCCCTCCAGAGCAGCCGAACCTTCCTGCGCCACCGTGTCATGGAGGTCATGCGTGAGTGAAGCTGCATCCCCACTGCCCCCTCCGCAGGCGTCTGACTGGCTGTGTCTCCACAGGGGCAGAGTCTTCCTCGGTTCTTCCTCAGTCGCTTCAAGTTGGGCTCCTGGCATTTGACCGTTTCAGGCCTGTGTTGGGGGCATTGTACCCACGACATGTGTGAACTGTTTTGTTTTGTGTGCTGTACAGTACTTACCTCCGTGACCAGGAAGTGGACCGAGACGTACCGGGGTCACTCCTGTCGGGCTTGCAGCAGCAGCTGCTTGAACATTCTTGTCTTTGCCTTCTTTTCACTTTGTTGTGTCACAGTGAATGCTCGCTCTCCACTTGGTCTTTGAGATCGTAGTTTGCTTTCCAAGGCAGAGAATTTGTCAAGTTAGTCTCAAAGCACAACTGACTCTCATCATCAACCCACCATATGCTCACCAGATAGGAAATCACATCTCATGTAAATACCAGACATGCATTCCTGCTTTCTCTATGTTTTTGCTTCTGACTTGGAAGGATTACTATCTTGTCTTGGCTTTTTATTTCCCAGTGAGCCCTTTAGAGATAGCTTTAAATATATATATATATGTTTATGTCTAATTCATTCATTTTTGGCTGTGCTGGGTGTCCGGCGTTGCGTGTGGGCCTTTCTCGGTTACGGCAGGGAGGGCTGCTCTGCTGTGGTGCAGTGGCTTCTCTTTGCAGAGCACAGACTCCAGGCAACACCGGCTTCAGTGGTTGTGGTGCACGGGCTGGTAGCCGTATGTGTGACTGCCAAGATTTTTTATTTTCTGTGCAAATTGTAATGAAACTTGAGCTTCTTGAAGATACAGCACTTTGGGGGCCCTTCTCTGATTCTCATGAGTTGGAAGTTTCAGGCATGACAGAAAATGGGGAATTGGAAGGTAGAACCTAAAGCCCAGAAGAGCTCTGGGCAGTTCAGAGAGGGCAGCACACTTGCTTCTGCCTCAGCAAAGTACCTCTTGTTTGGCCTTGTGTGAAGTCCAGTCTTCTCTCTGGAAGACACTAAAGATCATGCTCTTTCTGGGTATTTTTACTTACTACTGTTGCAGATTGGACATTAGGAGAAGTGAATTCTGCCCCTAGCTTTGTTACGTAACAGTGTCAGTGGGACAGACTGCAACCTGTCAGGTTCCAGAGCCACCATATCAAGTACGCTGTGTGCCCTTTTGCTTCAGAAATGGTTAAATACTAGGGCAAGTGTGCGACAGGTCTGAGACTCCAACCACACAGGCACTGGAAAGAAGCAGGTGCCAATGTTTCACACTATGTAACCTCCTGTGTCCTGTGTAGACGTGAGCTTCATCCCTGCTGGGAGCTCGGCAAGGTTTAGAACCCTTTCTCCCATTGTTTCCACCTGCTAGCTTAAAAATAATTATAAACAAAGATCTGGAGTCGTGACGTGACTCACAGCTGTATAACTGTGGAGGGGCGACACCAGCTCTTACAATGCAATCCTTTCTTCTGGAACATTCCTGTCACACTGGGCATTGTTGGGAAGTTGGGCTACAGCAGCCTGGAAAGCATGCTCTTTTGAATGGAAGCAACTCCAGAGTCTCGTGGATATGGGTACTCAGCTCTGTGGCTTGGGCTCTCACGGCCTGCTCTTCCATCTCCTAGCTCTGCTCTACGACCTGAAGGTTCCCCGTTGGGACTTCCAGACTGGAAGGCAGTTACGCACCTCTCCTCTCTATGACCGGCTGGATGCACAGGGAGCCAGGTGGATGGAGAAACATGGATTCGAGAGGCCAAAGTACTTCATACCACCAGACAAGGGTAAGAAGGCACGTTCTCATTATTTGTTCTTTTTGTCCTAAGAATAATAAATCTTGGTTTGGTCTGGTTTTAAATCACGGATTTTTGGCTGTGTCAGGTCTCTGTTGCTGAGCTGGGGCACTCTCAGCCGTGGCCCATGGGGGCCGCTCTCTGGTTGTGGTGCACGGGGTCTCGTTGCAGAGCACAGGCTCTAGGGCACGCGGGCTCCTGCTGGGGTCCAGCCCCGGCTGATCCAGGGTATTCGAAGTGGGGACGGCGTCGGCGAGGATCAGGATACAATAGCTTCAATTAGATATTAATTAGAGATGTAAAGAGTAATAGAATGAGGATAGCTCAGTAGGAAAATTCAGTGGAGAAAAGAGGCTGAGTAGCTTGGTTTACGCGGGAGACCAATAAAACTTCAAGACAAGAAGTTTGCACCACTTACGTAGGCCGCAGGCGTCCTTCCGTTCTCCCAAAGGAGAGGAGACTCTGAGGCCTCCCTGGTCGGATCTTAGAAGCCCAGGCATAATTAGTAAGCATGGCGGGTTCCGCGCTCCAGATGGAGACTCAGCCAGAGTGAGAGAGAGAGCGACATGGGGATACCAGTCTTTCGAGGAACTGATCCCAATTCTTTATTTTCCATGGTCTACTTTTATACACTGAGATGTTATGCCAAAGTCACGTGGGGTCAGCAGTCCTGACTTTTATCAAAGTCAGGTGCTTCATACAAATGTATACAGAGGTCTTAGGGGTGTTAGATCATCTTCTGGCCAGGGGGCCTGCTGACAATTTATGACCCTCTCCTTGTGACAGCGGTCAGTCAACCAGGACACTTATTTCTCCGGGGGTGATTATTCTTAAAACAGACGCCACCCAAATAAAGTTCCTATAGGGTGAGGGTATAGTGGGTTTTAGTTAAGGAAAGAATTTACTTAGCCTAAGGTCTAACGTGATTTATCAAAGGTTAATATTTATTTCTTCTATATATTCATTAATGTGTGTAAGGGCAGGGGATGTGGACACTTAGCAACAAACATTGGCTCAACAAATGAAAAACTCTTCATCAATACAATTTCTAATCAGCCCATTATACTTATACTAATAGTTTTCTAACTTTTCTAAGGAACCTGTTTTTAGAAGGTTTAAAGCATCTCGTGCCTCTCACAGTTGGGAGGCTGTGAGCAATCACATGTGGCCGGACAAGCCTGTCAGGCAGGCCAGAGTACCTTCAGAGGAGTTTGTAGGTTAAAACACTCTTTGTCACGCCCAGGAGTTTTTATTAACTGGAGCTCTAAGTCAACTCCTTCTCCGAAAGAGGTGGTGGGGGATAGCCCCCCGTAAAGTCAGAGGTGTAGGTGAGAGCACAAAGTAGTAAAGCAGGCAGGCTCTGGTTATGGGGGTAGATACTCGAGGATTTCCAGGGGGACTCCTGAGGCTCTATCCTGCCTCTGCGTATGTCGAGCCTCCTTCATCATGACCTTTGCCACGGGCGGAGTGCCTCACTCTGGCCCCCAACAGGCTCTGGGAGTTGTGTGCACAGGTTTAGTTGCTCCATGGCATGTGGGATCTTCCTGGGTCAGGAATCAAGCCTGTGTCCCCTTATTGACAGGCAGATTCTTAACCACCGGACCACTAGGGAAGTCTTAAACCTTATTTTTAAATCAGTATAGCTCGACTGTGTTCCTGGAGAATAAATAATAAAAACCAATTATACTGTCCTAAGCTATCAAGGAAACTCACCAGGACAAATACCCTCCTTTTCCTTCTTCCTTTGGTTTTCTCTGTCCTATAGACCTCCTGGCCTTGGAGCAGAGCAAGACTTTCTACAAGCCAGACTGGTTTGAGATTGTGGAGTCCGAAGTCAAGTGCTGTAAGGAAGCCGTGTGTGTCATTGACATGTCCTCTTTCACAAAGTTTGAAATAACAGTAAGTATTTGAGAACCAAAAGAACAGACTTGGAAACATGCATGTTTATTATATGCCTGTTGTTTATCATCTGTCACTTCAAAACTGATTCTGTAAGAACTCGGGTATATTTTAGTGTGTCAACTGAATTATAACATTTTCTGGAATTTGTAGCTCTTTGTTTCTGATTCTTTCTCTGCTTGTAGAGGCCCATTTGACACTAGAATCAGTAGCTAGCTTACCTGAGCTCCTTGCAGTGGGGTGAATCTGCAGATGCTGTTGTACGAGGGCCAGCTAGTTGAATTTTCACAGCAAGTGGCCTTGCACGTCAGGCCTCCTTGCCAGCCAGAGGTTCTTACATCTGTTATCTCTGTTTCATTTCCCAACCCTACAGTCCACCGGGGATCAGGCATTAGAAATTCTCCAGTACCTCTTCTCCAACGACCTTGACGTGCCCGTCGGCCACATCGTGCATACCGGCATGCTCAACGAGCGTGGTGGGTACGAAAACGACTGCAGCATAGCCCGGCTGAGCAAGCGCAGGTGAGCCAGGCGCCGCCCCGCTCCCTCCGCACATGGGCCCTAGACGGCGTGGCCACTTCTGCAGGACCCCGTTAATAACACTGAGAACAAAAAACATTTCATTAATGTATGGCCAGTTCATCAGCAGCGCCCGTGCACACGCACGCACACACACACACCCCACTCCACCGCCCCACGAGGAGGGGGGAGAAAACGCACCAGATGATTTAAAACCTAGTGTGGAGAATTAGTTATTCTACTGGGAGAAGGTGCCTTATCTTACGTTAGTAGGCTGTGTGATTTCTTGGCACTAGCAGGACGCCAGAACCTTGCTTTGTCCTGATGTGGTGTGTCCTGGAAGGATGTGCTCTTGGCCCTTCCTGAAAGTGAAGAGACTGCTGGCCACGTTGTGTACATTGCATTGACTCTAGCTGAGAACCCGCTGCTTCCTAATCATTCTTCTGCCGCCTGGTTTTGATTACTTTTGGTCTCACTTTCAGTTTCTTCATGATTTCTCCAACCGACCAGCAGGTCCATTGTTGGGCTTGGCTTAAGAAGTACATGCCAGAAGACAGCAACCTGATTCTGGAGGACGTCACCTGGAAATACACTGGTAAGGGGCCCTTCAGGGTCAGGGGGCCCTCCGGGGTCGGCTGGCCCCGTAATCCAGGTTTGTCTTCTCCATTTGCCTTCTTCATATCTGATGTTCAGGAGTATCAGAATTAGCCTCTTATAAGAGGCTCCTGGTCATAGCCAGTCGATCCCTAGCGCTTCCCCATGTTATAAGTGAAGCGTGGGATGACTTATTGCTTCTCTGTTTGTGTTGTTACTGCTGTATCCCCTATAGTCGCGTCAGATCAGATCAGTTGCTCAGTCGTGTCCGACTCTTTGCGACCCCATGAATCACAGCACGCCAGGCCTCCCTGTCCATCACCAACTCCTGGAGTTCACTCAGACTCACGTCCATCGAGTCAGTGATGCCACCCAGCCATCTCATCCTCTGTCATCCCCTTCTCCTCCTGCCCCCAATCCCTCCCACCATCAGAGTCTTTTCCAGTGAGTCAGCTCTTCACATGAGGTGGCCAAAGTACTGGAGTTTCAGCTTTAGCGTCATTCCTTCCAAAGAAATCCCAGTGCTGATCTCCTTCAGAATGGACTGCTTGGATCTCCTTGCAGTCCAAGGGACTCTCAAGAGTCTTCTCCAACACCACACTTCAAAAGCATCAATTCTTCGGCGCTCAGCCTTCTTCACAGTCCAACTCTCTCATCCATACATGACCACTGGAAAACCCATAGCCTTGACTAGACGAACCTTTGTTGGCAAAGTAATGTCTCTGCTTTTGAATATGCTATCTAGGTTGATCATAACTTTCCTTCCAAGGAGTAAGCGTCTTTTAATTTCATGGCTGCAGTCACCATCTGCAGTGATTTTGGAGCCCAGAAAAATAAAGACTGACACTGTTTCCACTGTTTCCCCATCTATTTCCCATGAAGTGGTGGGACCGGATGCCATGATCTTCATTTTCTGAATGTTGAGCTTTAAGCCAACTTTTTCACTCTCCACTTTCACTTTCATCAAGAGGCTTTTGAGTTCCTCTTCACTTTCTGCCATAAGGGTGGTGTCATCTGCATATCTGAGGTTATTGATATTTCTCCCGGCAATCTTGATTCCAGTTTGTGTTTCTTTCAGTCCAGCATTTCTCATGATGTACTCTGCATATAAGTTAAATAAGCAGGGTGACAATATTCAGCCTTGACGTACTCCTTTTCCTATTTGGAACCAGTCTGTTGTTCCCATGTCCAGTTCTAACTGTTGCTTCCTGACCTGCATACAAATTTCTCAAGAGGCAGATCAGGTAGTCTGGGATTCCCATCTCTTTCAGAATTTTCCACAGTTTATTGTGATCCACACAGTCGAAGGCTTTGGCATAGTCAATAAAGCAGAAATAGATGTTTTTCTGGAACTCTCTTGCTTTTTCCATGATCCAGCGGATGTTGGCAATTTGATCTCTGGTTCCTCTGCCTTTTCTAAAACCAGCTTGAACATCAGGAAGTTCACGGTTCACATATTGCTGAAGCCTGGCTTGGAGGATTTTGAGCATTACTTTACTAGTGTGTGAGATGAGTGCAATTGTGCGGTAGTTTGAGCATTCTTTGGCATTGCCTTTCTTTGGGATTGGAATGAAAACTGACCTTTTCCAGTCCTGTGGCCACTGCTGAGTTTTCCAAATTTGCTGGCATATTGAGTGCAGCACTTTGACAGCATCATCTTTCAGGATTTGGAATAGCTCAACTGGAATTCCATCACCTCCACTAGCTTTGTTTGTAGTGATGCTTTCTAAGGCCCACTTGACTTCACATTCCAGGATGTCTGGCTCTAGGTCAGTGATCACACCATTGTGATCATGTGGGTTGTGAAGATCTTTTTTGTACAGTTCTTCCGTGTATTCTTGCCATCTCTTCTTAATATCTTCTGATTCTGTTAGGTCCATACCATTTCTGTCCTTTATCGAGCTCATCTTTGCATGAAATGTTCCTTTGGTATCTCTGATTTTCTTGAAGAGATCCCTAGTCTTTCCCATTCTGTTGTTTTCCTCTATTTCTTTGCATTGATCACTGAAGAAGGCTTTCTTATCTCTTCTTGCTATTCTTTGGAACTCTGCATTCAGATGTTTATATCTTTCCTTTTCTCCTTTGCTTTTCGCTTCTCTTCTTTTCACAGCTATTTGTAAGGCCTCCCCAGACAGCCGTTTTGCTTTTTTGCATTTCTTTCCTACAGGAATGGTCTTGATCCCTGTCTCCTATACAGTGTCACGAACCTCATTCCATAGTTCATCAGGCACTCTATCTATCAGATCTAGTCACTTAAATCTATTTCTCACTTCTACTGTATAATCATAAGGGATTTGATTTAGGTCATACCTGAATGGTCTAGTGGTTTTCCCTACTTTCTTCATTTTAAGTCTGAATTTGGCAATAAGGAGTTCATGGTCTGAGCCACAGTCAGCTCCTGGTCTTGTTTTTGCTGACTGTATAGAGCTTCTCCATCTTTGGCTGCAAATCAGAGTGCAAATATTTGTTGAATTAACGGATGGCTCATTATTAAATTATTTTAATTCATCATGTAAGTATTGTTTTTGTCACAATTTCCCCTTAGTTTTTGGTTTTTTTTAGTAAGTAAATGCTTCTTAAGGATAGTTAACTTATTTCCTGATTATCTCCCCCTCAGCAGTCCTCTCATGGAGCAGCCCTTTCTCTTCTGACCCCTAATTCCAGCTTAGCCCCTCCCTGCTTCTCACTTAAAGGACCCTTGCCTCACCTCCACTAGAGGCGAGTTCATCGTAGCAAATATGATGGCCTTCTTGCTACCAGATTGGAAAACTAGAAGCTTAGGGAAGCCAGCCTGTTTTCCAGTCTGTCTGAGGGTATCTGATATATGATGTGCTCAGCTGCTGTCACAGATCCCGGCTAAGGGGCAGCTCTCCTCGGGCTCTCCTGTTACTGATTTGTGTTTGGGGCTTTTCCATCAAACAGCTGTACTGGAAAGAGGAGGGGAGCGGGACCTATGCAGGTGTTCAGGGCCAGCCCTGGGAGTGGACTCCTGTCCTCTGGCCTCATGCTCCCAGTCTCCCGGCAGAGGAGGCTGTAGAGGCTCGTCTTCCTTTGTACCCAGGAAAAGGCCACAACTGGCCAGGGTCTCACATGCCAGGAGTCAGTGGCAGCACTTAGCAGCCTTGTCAGGAGAAGTGTGTTTGCCTAGGACTGCCTAAACACAGGAAGGTTTTCATGGTCTTGCCACCCAGACCCGGCCATAGGTGAGCAAGTCCAGAACAGACCTTCCCCATTGGCTCAGCTGTTCACCTGGAGCAGCCAGACATGTCCTGTTCTTTCCCCTTTAGCCCTCAACCTGATTGGTCCTCGAGCTGTGGACGTGCTGTCCGAGTTGTCCTATGCCCCTATGACTCCAGACCACTTCCCAAGTCTGTTTTGCAAGGTGAGTACTGGAAAACTTCTAGTTTTTAAATAAGCAGGGAATGTTCTTGTATAGAGATTACAATTACATGTTCTCATTATGGTGTTAACATCCACAGAGTGTGTTCTTATGTTAAGCAAACAAAATGAGTATATCCACTGTTTTCCATTCTTGACAGTCTTCTTATTTAATAAACTTGATGTCGTTAAAGTGGACCTAACTTTTCTCAATATCAGTTCTATATATTTTTTGCTTTCTGTGAAAGTGAAAGTCGCTCAGTCGTGTCCGACTCTTTGACCCCATAGACTGTATAGTCCACGGAATTCTCCAGGCCAGAATACTGGAGTGGGTAGCCTTTCTCTTCTCCAGGGGGATCTTCCCAACCCAGGGATCAAACCCAGGTCTCCCACATTGCAGGCGGATTCTATACCAGCTGAGCCACAAGGAAGCCCAAGAAGATTGGAGTGGGTAGCCTATCCCTTCTCCAGGCGATCTTCCCGACCCAGGAATTGAGCCGGGGTCTCCTGCATTCAGGCAGATTCTTTCCCAGCTGACCTACCAGGGAAGCCAGTGGATTACATTCTTATGTTGTAATATTATGAAACTGATGCCAAGAAACACCAGCCGAGGTCAGGTCGCTTCTCTCCATGCAGAGCTTCCTCTTTTCCACACACAAAGTACCTGCTGTGTATGTGGTGCCCCTTCAGATAAGAAATGGCTAGGTGAATCCCTAAACAACAGACGTAGCTTTCTTTCTTATATTTGGCAACTAGATCTGAGGGAAACAAAGTGCAGCTGAGTGAAAGGAAGGACAGCTGAACGCGCTGGGAAGCAGCAGATGGAGAGGTCCGCACAGACGGCTGTTTTGGCAGCTGTCACAGGCAGCTCTGGGACAGTTACTGACGGGGTGCTCTTTGAAGTTCAGACTGAAGTCAGGTTCCTCTTAAGTGACTTCACAGCTCTCTCTTCTCTGTGGCACAGTTAAAGCAGCAGAAAGCTCTGTTAGCTGTCGGCCGGCCCTGTCAGAGCCCTTTCTTTGCTCGGAAGAGGCTTGCCCACGCCTTTGTGCCTCGGCACACTGCCCCAGCCTGCTCCCCACGGAAGCGGCCTGCTGGGGGCCGTCTGGGGCTCCGCACACCCCGCCACAGAGCGCGGTTGAGTCAGAGGCCCTTTTGGGTCACTGCTGCTGGAAACATGTTCAGAACACGGGGAGCTCAGTGTCTGCCCCCAGGGTAGCAGGTGAACCAGCGTCGTCTCTGGGGCAGGTGCCCAGGGCTGGTCTGCCAGGGAACATTTGCCTGCTCTTCATAGCTCCTGACGTCTTGACTAAAACTACAGCAGATCTTCAGCAGGACTTTGTGGAGAGAAGTGTTTCCTGCTTGTCCAAGACTGCCTCCACTCCCCCAGCGGCTGGACTGGCACTCCTCAGCTGGGCGTTGAGAGGCTGGGCTATGCGCCTAGTGACCCCATTGCCTGGAAACAGACCATCAGGGAAGAAATTGTTTCATTCACATGTGTCTGTCTCCTCCAGGGTCAGACGCAGGGAGGGTGCAGAGCTAATGAGAGGGCTCCTGAGACCTTCATCCTCTGACACCTCCACGGTGACCCCCTCCCTTGGTCTCCACAGGAGATGAGCGTGGGCTACGCCAACGGGATCCGGGTGATGAGCATGACGCACACAGGCGAGCCGGGGTTCATGCTCTACATCCCCATAGAGGTGAGCGCCACGGGGCGGGGGTAGGGGGGCGCAGAGGGCCCGTCTGCCAGCCTTCCTCGCTGTGGCTGGCTGCGTGAGAGAGGGTGTGACATTTTTACTGTTTTCTGTAGGTCTAGAACATTCACATGGTCTAAAATTAAACATCTCTAAAATGTGTTCAGCGCCACTGACCAGTTCTCACCAGCCACCAGGAGTGATATAATTGTTAGTTTATATCACGTCAGAGTTTTGTACGTATGGAAGCAAGTTCAAAGACATCTTCACAACCCCTTTTTAGAAACACAAGTGGAAGCATACTGCACTTCTTCATCTTGATTGTTTTACCTAACAGTTTACAGATCTTAGGTCCCTGCCAGGACCTAAGAAAGAGCTTCCTTTTCCTTTTTTCCTTCATTTTTTAATTAAAGTGCTACAGTATTCCATTATATAGTTGAATCATTTATTTTAAAAATATTTATTTGGCTGTGCTGGGTCTTAGTTGCAACATGTGGGATCTTGAGTCTGTTGCAGCACATTCTCTGACCAGGGATGGAACCCAGGCCTCCTGCATTGGGAGTGCAGAGTCTTAGCCACTGGACCCCCAGGGAAGGCCCTGAATCATAGTTTAACTAGTCTGCTATTAATAGACATTTATGGAGTTTCTCATCCTTGGCTGTTATAAAAAGTTCCGCAGTGAACAAGAGTCCCTTTTTCTTTTGCTTGCACCAGCACCAGGTTCTCACTCTTGGGCCGATGGGTGCAAGCAGTTTGTCAGTGCGGTTTTATGCAAGAGATCAAGCTGCTTTTCAAAACCGGGCTCCCTCTGAGTAAAAGCCTGTCCGCAGGCCCGCACTGCTCCGCCTGCCCTTCTCGGGGCTGCTCCTATCTCCCGTCTTCCTGGCTCTCGCTCCCGGCCCTTCACTCCCTGCTGGGCGAGCGTCTGAAGCCTCGGGGCCTTTCCGCCTGCCCTCAGCTGTCCTTGGCAGTCCGTCCTTCATAGCGCCACCAGGCTGAGGGCCACACCTGCTTCAGGTCTGCTCACGCCTCGCCTTCTTGATGAGACCTTCTTTAAAGCTGCATCCACCAGCCCCCTCCTCCCTAGCCCCCTTCCCTGTTTTTCTTCAGGGTGCTTACCAGTGTCTCTCAGAATATAAATTTTCTTTATTTTGTTCAACAGTTTACCCGTTTTAAATACAGGTTTGCTGAACGCAGAGTTATTTAACTTCTGTATCAGCAGCACAGAGGAGCTTGGCACGTAGTAAATGCTTATTAAGTGCTGTATGAATGAATGTTCTGGCTCTATCTTTTGTCCATTTATGTATTAAATTATTAGTCTTTTTACCTAATTTCTCTGAACCAGACAGTCCTTACTGTTAAGTTGTAAATTTTTTTTTCCATTTGTCGTGATTTGTTGTTGTTGTTGTTGTTTTTACCATGTTGAAGGGTTTTTTTCATTTTACTTTTTATTATGGAAAATGTTCCGTATGTTGCAAAAACAAATTTATTTTTTTGGTAGGTGAATTGATCAACCTTTTGTGGCTTCCAAACTTTGATACATAGAATGGGCTTCCCCACCCCAGAGTTATAAAATTTTTCCTCTTTTCTTCTGGTGTTTTCAGGTTTTTTTATTTTTTAATTTATTTATAGTTTGTGTTATTGCTATTTAGGGGTTTGTGGAGCTTTTTAAATATTTAAATGCACCAACCTTTTGCACTGTCTCTTGGTACACTTTATGAGCTATTTTTTCTAACATGGATAACCAATCAGCATGAGATTCTACCTTTATCACATACCAAGTTGTTACATTTGGGTATATTTCTGGACCTTTATTCTGTTTTGTTTATCCAGGACCACATTATCTTAATTATTGAGTCTTTATTGTTCATTTTAATACTTGGTAATGCTTTCCTCCTTCACAGCTTGGAAAACTGTGGAAAATAATTCCTATTTCCTTATGCTCCCTCATAAACATTTATAATCATCTAGTTAAAAACACCCTGATTTTGGGGGTTGTGTTATGTTTGTCAGTTAGGAAGAGTTGACATTCTTATGTGTGTTGAATATTACAATCAGAATGTACCTTTTTTATTTGGGTTTGTGTGTGTGTGTTGTGGTCCTTTAATGGACCGGAACCTGGTAATCCGGAGTCGACAATAAGAAAGTGAAAGAGAGAAAGAAGCTAATATTCCCTGGTTTAACGCAGAGAACCAATAAAACCCTTGAACAGGGCTTGCACCGCTCATGAAGGCACAGGGTGTCCTCTCGAAGAGGTCTTGAAAGCCCAGGCAGGAGAGTAAGCTTGGCGGGTTTCCACGCTCCAGAGAATTAGCTGGAGGGAGAGAGAGAGAGAGAAAGAAAGACACGGGGACCCAAGCCTCTGGTGGAGCAAGGGTGCTTTAATGATCTTTCTGTGAGTATATATAGGCTATTGTGCAAGGAATTTCTTTCAACAATGATAAAGATCAGAAAACCAGACGTACAGCAACTGTTATCAAGGAAACAAGGAATTAACAGTGGTCATAATGTCAGAAGACAATCCATATCTCAAGAAAGAGGGTTAGGGTTGTGACTAAGCAGTTTTGTCGTAAGGAGAATGTTTACTGAAGGAACCTCAGTCCTGGGAGCAGCGTGCCGCTCCAGTCGTTACCAGGAACTGATAAGTAACAGAGGATTTATGAGAGACAGAAAAGAGCACACAGGAATCCTCCTGTTAAACATTCTGTAACATGTGTGTGTGACCTTCAGAGGTATTTTGAAGTTTTCCTCATGTAGATGTTATAAATTTATATGAATAATATTTTGGTGGTGTTGCTATTGTGAATAGGAAGGGTATCTTTATTCTAGTATCTTCTAGGTGATTATGATTTCTAAAAGCTTTTTTCTTCTGTTTATTAATGCTTTAACCTGTTTTCTTCCTTAACTGTCTTACTGTTTATAGCTGTTTTTTAGTTGTTTCTCTGGAATTTCCAGAGTTCAGTCTGACCATATACAAATAGTAATCATTTTTCTTGTTTCTTAACAATTTTTATTCCTGCATTTTCTTTCCTGTGTCCAGTTGTGACAAGTAGCACTGATCCTCAGCATCCTCACGTTCTTGACATCAGTCATGTTACTCATGGTATTAGGTTTCCTTTTAATTATTACATGAAGCATGGATTTGCCATCCCATGAAATTTCATCTTCTTTTTCACACTCAAATGTTACAATTTGAGAAGAGCTGATACACATATAGCTGGCACATTTTGCCTGTACCGACGGGATCAACTGTGACTATCAGGTCACTGAGGTGTGACCACCCGCTCCCAGGTCATTAATCAGCAAAGCCCATCAGGAGGGGGAAGCTCTGTTTCCCACCTGATTCTCTTGGGCTGGTCCCATTCTTATTCATGTTTTCCATGAGTCCAAGAGGTAATTTTTGCACTGCTTGGGTTCTTTTCAAGCTGGTTTTTGTCCTCAAGAAGGTTATACTTGTCTCTTAGAGGAGATGGCTTCCAGAAGCATGGTGGCAGACGGCAGATTGTTTACCCTCAATCCCTGGCATTTAGTGAGAAAGTGAGTAAACGGTGGGGACCTACTTTTCCCTTTGCTCTTCTCTAGTCCAAGACTAGTAACTTGCTTTCAGTTTTTCCTCCTCTGTCTTCCTCTTAACTCAGACACAGAGCATTCAGCTTGAGACACTGAACCCACCTAAGATACGCCTCATTCTTACTCTCCTTGCCCAGCCAGTCCCCACTGGTCTCCTCCACCCACCTTTGCTGTCTCCAATGTTTGACTTACACACATACCACAGGCTGTGTTGTACCAATAGCTCAGACTCCCTTGTCCACATCTAAAATCGTCTTGACCACATTGTTCTGTTTAGTCAAGGCCTGTTTGGCTGCAGTAGTACAGTTTATAGAGCCATATACATCAAAGAATTGCAATACCGATGAAGCTGCTTTTCCTTGTTCCCCCCAGTTATATTGAGATATAATTTATATACATCATTGTTTAAGATTAAGGTGGACAGTATAATGGATTGAGTTACATAGACTTAGCATTCACTATCTCATACAGCTTCAACAAAAAAGAAAGAAAAATTGTTTTCCTGTGATAACTCCTCTCAGGATTTACTCTTAACTTTGATATGTATCAGACAGCAGTGTCAACTGTAGTCACATGGTGGACACTACGTCCCTAGTACCTACCTTACAAGGAAGTTTGTACCTTTTGACCACCTTCCTCCAGTCCTCACCCCTCTACCTACCAGTAACCACCTGGTCTCTTGTCTATGAGTTTGGATGCTATTTGGGGTTTTTTTGGGTGGTTTTTTTTTTTTTAAAGATTCTACACATAAGTGTGGATTATATAACATCTGTCTTTCTCATTTTTCTGTGTCTTGTTTTCTCTGAGTTATAGTTTTTAAAGTAAACAGTATAGTTGTTGTTGGGCTTTAGGCTTAACATAGTATGTTTAGATTATTTGCTTTCAATTTGGAAAACTTTCTCCTCATTTAAGTTGGAAAACTTTCTGCTCATTTAAGTTATCTGGTACTTAAACATATCTGGAACCGAAAACGAAGCAGTGTGAGAGACTGGATGCTGCGGGACGTGGTAGGAGGGCTCTGCTTTCTGGGGTCCTCTGTGACCTGCTCTAGGGCTGAGATGCCACAGTTGGTGTGACAGATCAGAGTTGTGCATGCACACCTAGAGTTACGTGCAATACTAGTTTCACAGCGTGGGCCAGTGCACGAGGGAAGGACCAGGGTTGGGGAGCAGGGGCAAGAGAACACAGTGGGGAGAAAGCGTGGCTGCCGGAGAGGCGGTTACGAGATTGGTTGTTTGCTGAATGGTAAGAGAGCTTCTGTGAGTTATGTCGTGCTGCTGTGTACTTAGATCCTAGACATTCTAGAGAAGTGAAGAGACGGGTGCTGCTTTCCTGGAGCTTAAGTCTGGGCTGTGGCAATGGGGCTCCTGAGGATTATAGCCAACCTCCTGCCCTGTCCAGGTAGCAGGGACAGCCAGCTGCGCGCCATCTTCAGTGCTGAAGGTCTGCTCATTACTGACCTCTCGTCTCTCCCTCTAGTACGCCCTGCACGTGTACAATGAAGTGATGAGCGTGGGGCAGAAATACGGAATCCGGAATGCTGGGTATTACGCTCTTCGTAGTCTCCGAATTGAGAAGTTTTTTGCCTTCTGGGGTCAGGACTTAAACAACCTCACCACACCCCTGGAATGCGGAGGAGAGTCTCGGGTGAAGTTAGACAAGGTATTGTACTCGTGTGCTTACTCCACTCCGCCCTCAGCTCTCCAGGCAGGGAGCCTGCAGGAGAACAGGTGTGCAGGGGCTGAGGCCTCAGGATGCCTGAGGGATAAAACACTGACTAAGGAAACACGGCAGATAGACAACACGTGTTTGGGGCACTGCGCTCTGTTTTAGACTGAGTGCTTTCTGGGCAGTTTTTCAGAGTTGGTTATGGCGAGTCATTAACCTGCCACAAACATGTACAAATGAGTCACATTACATTCAACTTCCTGATTTTTTTCTTTTCAAAATTAATATATGAAAATGCTCTTTTTATTTTTTTATTTTATTTTATTTTGAAAATGCTCTTTTTAAATCACCATTTAAGAGGATAAAATTCTCTTTCCCCGCTCGGAGCCCCCCAGCCCTCCTGCCAGCTTGACCAGAAGCACCAGTGCCCTGTCTCCCTGTAGAGCATCCGTGCAGAGCACGCAGAGGAGTCTCCCTTCACTGCTTTCTTAATTGCGGTGCTTGGACCCTACACACTTGGTATATTGCACCTGACTTTTTTCACTTAACAAAATCTCTTAACAGTCATTCTCTACCAAACAACATAGTAGACCTCTGCTGCTCTTTTTGAGTGATTAGATAAGTATTTTTCTCTGATATAAAATTAAAGAATATTCAGTTTGGAAAATAGGGAAAAACAAATTTAAAATCACTCATTTTTTTTTTTCAGACACAATCACTGTTAAGTTTATTTTAGGGAAGAATGAGGGGAAGGGATAGTTGGGGAGTTTGGGATGGATATGAACACACAGCTATATTTAAAATAGATAACCAACAAGGACTTACTGTATAGCCTAAGGAACTCTGCTCAGTTTTAAGTGGCAGCCTGGGGCGGTGGGTAGGGGATAGACACATATATGGATCTGTATATGGATACATATATATGGATAGACATATATATGGATCTGTATATGGATATATATATATGGCTGAGTCCCTTCACTGTTCACCTGAAACTATCACAACATTGTTATCTGGCTATCAGTCCAGTTCACTTCAGTTGCTCAGTCATGTCTGACTCTTTGCGACCCCATGGACTATAGCACACCAGGCCTCCCTGTCCGTCACCAACTCCCAGAGTTTGCTCAAACTCATGTCCATCGAGTCGGTGATGCCATCCAACCATCTCATCCTCTGTCGTCCCCTTCTCCTCCTGCCTTCAGTCTTTCCCAACATCAGGGTCTTTTCCAGTGAGTCAGCTCTTCGCATCAGGTGGCCAAAGTATTGGAGGTTCAGCATCAGTCCTTCCAATGAATATTCAGGACTGATTTCCTTTAGGATGGACTGGTTTGAGCTCTTTGTAGTCCAAGGGACTGCAATTGGCTATATTCCAATTAATTGGCTAATCAATTAATATATCCCAATTAATTGTAATATTATATTGGAGTTAATAATATTCCAGATAATTGGAATATAATATCCCAATATATTAATTGGCTATATTCCAATATAAAATGAAATTAAAAAATTTTTTATTCTGCTTTTTTGTACATATGCATAAATATATATGCATACAATATATAAATGGGCTTTTTGTTGAGATTATATAAAACATTGCTTTTCTAAAACAGTTCCAACAAGCACTTTTAAGTGTAGATTTTTCTGCCTGTTTTTTTTCTGTGTGGTCTCGAGATTGAAATGTGTTTAGAAAACACGATGTGTACCTGTGCTGTTACAAGGATCCTCTGAAGGTGTCTCGTGTTGGGAACACAGGTTTCCGCACAGTGGGAAGCCCTCATTCTCCAGAGCGTGCAGGGGGGAGGGAGGAAGGGGAGGTCCTCCGCTGTGACTCCGGGGCCTGACAGTCTGAGCACCGCTTCTCTTTCCTAGGGCGTGGATTTCATCGGGCGCGACGCGCTGCTGCAGCAGAGGCAGAATGGGGTGTACAAGCGCCTCACCATGTTCATCCTGGATGACCACGACACAGACCTGGACCTCTGGCCGTGGTGGGGGGAGCCCATTTACCGGAACGGGCGGTACGTGGGCAAGACCACCAGCAGCGCCTACGGCTACACTCTGGAGCGCCACGTGTGTCTCGGCTTCGTGCACAACTTCTCCGAGGACACAGGGGAGGAGCAGGTGGTGACAGCGGATTTCATCAACCGGGGAGAATATGAGATTGACATTGCAGGACACCGGTTCCAGGCCAAGGCCAAGCTCTACCCAGTCCCCTCTCTCCTCACCCACAAGCGCCGGAAGGAGGACGTGGAGCTAAGTGACTTGCACGGGAAGTGAGGCCGGAGGCCTCGCTGCCACCCCTCCTTCTCACCATCATAGGGGCGTTTCTCCTCCTCCTGACCCCTCCGTCTTCTTGAGTTAAGCTTGGCCTCCCATCTCTTCTCTCCTGGTAGACTTTTTCCGCTTTTAACTCTCCCTTTGCTCCCTCCTCTCTCCCTCCATCTCCTCCTCTCCCTGCGTCTCCCGTCTCCTGATACTCTGGGCTGGTCGCCGCTACTCCACCTCTCCGGTTCCCGTGGTGGCAGAGGGTGGGAGCAGACTCCTTGTGAGGTGGGTTGTGCTAGCAGCCTGACTTCATGTGCTGTGTCTTGAAGCAAGGCAGGTGCAGGCTAAGTGTCCATCTCCGTGCAGCTGTTTCCTTGGAAGAACCTATGAATTCTGTGGGTTGCCGTCGTGGAACAGCTTGTGCCTTTCAGCCGGGCAGGTCGTCCTCCCGTTCCTTTGTGCTGCGGGTTGGCTCCCTGAGCCCTCTGTCAGGAGGATGACCACCTACCTCGCTGATGAGAGAGGCATCGTGAGGGCAATACCTGGGGGTTAGCAGAGATAAACAGTTAACCCTCCTGGGCCTCCCCACCGACCCAGTTATCAGACTGTTGGGCAAGCGCCACCTGCCTGTAAGTTTCTTCATCTCTTGCTAACCTCTACAGTGAGGGGGTTTTGGTTGGTTTGTTTGGCTGAGTAGACAAGTAAGCCACACTGTTTGAAGAGAAAGGCCAGTTTGCCTTCTGGGTTGCTTTTCCCAGCTGACAGAGTCTGACCTCAGAGTACAGCTCAGCAATGCTGAGTCTTCTAGAAACAGTGCTGCTTTTCTTTCAGCTGCTCACAGTTCAGTCACCCCACCTTGATGATCCTCTTCTCCAAGCTCACGTAACTTTCAGGTCAGCCTCCCATGTCCCTGCCACAGGAGCTGCTGGCTCAGCAGACCTTCTCCCCCTTTAGAGCAGGGCAAGGGAGACAGGCTGGGCACCCTGGTTGAGGGAGTGAGCCTGGGGCCATGTTGAGTGGGCGGGAGCCACTGGGACCCCGGGTCTGGCTTCTCCCACAGAGAAGAGAGAGAGCCACATGGAGGTGCCCTCTGATCCCAGTGTGGGGAGAGTGTGTTCCCTGAGCCCAAGGTCTGCTTCCATCTTCTCTTTCCAGCCATCTCTCCACATCTTCTGGAATAGAAAGCGACTGGGGTGAGAAGGCCCTGCTCGCTTTAAGCATTGCCTATGTTTGCTAAAGATCTCCCAGACTGTGATATCCATCCCCACATGTCATTTCCCCTTGCAGACAAATTGCTGCTAGAGACTTGAACCGTAGCCTTTGGTGTCTTGGCTGCATTAGTCCTGACAGGTCTGTAAGTATAGTCAAGATGATCCTTTCATGTTACTAGAGAAGCTTAAACTTCTCAGATCTCTGCCTACTCTGGCATTTCTCTGGGATTTCTGTTTACCCACTTGATCACTGACTTCAGTGTCCACCTTCTTACAAGGTCTTCACTGATTAATGAGGGAGTATGTGATTAGAAATCTGTTGGGGGTTTGGTATTTTGATGTAAGTGTGTATTTAACGAGTTGAGAGATGCTGCTTCCAGGCAGAGAGGAGGGGTGCTGCCCAGCTGGAGAGCACAGAACAGCAGTCATGAAACTTGAGGGAGCAGGACATGAGCCCTCGCCAACGCAGGTGTTGCCCGGCTGATTGACCCAGGAAGATGGAGACTGATGTAGAACTAAAGGTATCCCATGCTCGGCACCACTGCAAAGTTGTCTTTATAAATGAAAATTTATTTGGGACTGAATCCAAAGGAAACTCTAGATTTTAGATTTATGTGTAAAGTACAAGATGTTAAGATTCTGGGGGCAGCACTTGTTTTGTGAGTGCCCTGAAACTTTACATATTTACCTTCTGGCACTTTACATTCGCCCTGGAAGTCTCCTTTGTTTCATTGAAATAGGCAATATGAATCTGGTAGGTTTCTCTGTTTGGTCCTAAACTGAAGAGAGTGACTCTTTCCTGCCTCAGGCATGGTTGACAATCAAAACATCCTCATTTCTGTATCACTTCCTTGGGGACTGGACCCGTGACAACTCATCTCTTTTTTCCTGGAGACTCGAGGGTTTGTTGAAGGGGTGGCTGGACTCTTTGTTTTAGATGGATGAACTTTCTTCTCTGAAATGATTTGTCTTGCGAGAGGTGGTCCACAATCTTCTCAGCATATTCAGTTGAATCGTTTTGAACCTAGAAATACAAAGTGTGTTGGCTTCAAACAGATGGAGAATCCAGGCTGCAAGTCTACCAGGGGTCTTCTCCCTTGAGATAAGCCCCTAGTTATTTGTACCACGTGTAAGTCCCATGGTCATGTGATTGACGTTGAAGATTTCTTGTCTGTGATGAAAGCTCTAATTGAGAAGGTTTTCACACGCAAAAAAAGGGACAAGAAACCTACCTGCCTGGGTAGCCCGTTTGATGTCCCTTAGCTTGTGTTGTGGTCACACAGCACTGCGTGGGCAGGACATGCTCCAGGAGACAGAACCAAACAGTTCCCACTACATTCAGGTGCCCTTCTGGGGAGTCCCTGTACCCCCTAAATGCACGCTATGCCATTTAGCCCAGCGATTAACCCCAGTCTCACCTTGGCCCCAGAGTTCCCATTTCTACCAGAGCAGCACCAAGTCACTTCCGCTCAATTCTCCTCAGGAGGCATGCAGTCCTTGGACTCGACCTCCTTGTACAGACCAAGAGTTTTAGCTGCATCTCTTCTTTCCTGGGCTGTTGCTTCCAAGAAAGTAGCGAAACGTGAAGAATTAACTCTTCAGCTTGCTTCTTTCCCCTGCCTTTGCATGCATTGGAGATGTTAATCCTGTCCCCCACCACCACATGTGTGGCTGGAGTGACAGGTGCTTCTGAAAAGTGATTTCGTGTTACTGAAGAGATGACCCCCCCTCCCTTGATTTCCGCCTCTAAAACCACTATATCAGCTGGCTTTCAGGCATTAACTACAAGGTTCTTTTTGTGTCTCTTTGTTGCCTCTTGGCCAGTGTAGTCAGCAAGGATCGTCTTTAGTATCCAAGATAGAGATCTGGTCAACAGTGTTGAATACTCAAGTATAACCTACTATTTCCTTTCTTTCTGCACATCCATCCACACTCATCCCTCACAAACCTTGATATGAGCAGCATTTTCTCAACATCATACAGAGGAAGTTCCTCCTGAGCAAGGACTCTTCCTCCTGCACGTCATGTGCAGGCACGTGGCCTCAAGCACAGCGGAGTGGGAGAGAGAGACGGCAGGTGAAGTACACGGCAATGACCAGGCCGGGCAGTGAGTCCTGAGGAGACTAGGGCTCCCCTGTGAGCACGTGCCCCACGCCCCTGCCACTCTGCCCTCCACGTTATGGTGCTGAGTTAGCTGTAAGGCTCCTTCATCGTCACTCTGGGGCTGGCATCTGCAGCCCCTCACCACTACAGATACACTATTTTTTAAGAGGACGGAGTATTTTTGTATGTCTTTGCCTTCTCTTTGTCCATTAAACACCAGAGTTGTTCCTTATATAATATGATTCTTCTCTGAGCAAAACCCTTGGAGAATTAACACATTTCTTCATGGGCCATTTTTCTCATGATATTTAGATACACCTGTTTTTATCCTTTGCAGACTTCCTCCCTTCTCATTTTTCTGTCTCTCAAAGACAGAAATTATAAGTCATGAAGGGGATACTTTTAGCACCTGTTTCAACAGATTGATGCCAGGATTCCCTTTGCACACCAGGAACTGGGGCTTGGGGCCCTCCTCCACCCAGCCATGTTCTAGTGCCTTACACTCCAGAGCGTCACACGGCGGGCAGAAACAGAAGGACCTTCAGCAGGCAGGTGTGGTGGGGTCGAAAGCTTCCACAGCTCATTCCAGTGAAGGGTTTTCCAGCAGCACAGCTAATACTACTCTCTGGTCAACCCCTGGGATGTATGAAAACGCCACGGTAACTAGTGTAATGGCTACAACTCATTCTTTGCGTTTGTAAATGTGCAGTTCAGCTCAGCCCTTTCCCACCCCTGTCAGCATGTGGTCCTGCAGCTGTGCGAGGCCCTTTAGTAAACGGGATCTTTCTCCCGCACCCTGGGGATGACAGGCACCCAGGGTGACTGAGCGTTTCTGCCCCCGTGAATGCGGCATTAACTTTGTGCACTGTGTTTCTATCAAGCCAGATTTCAATTAAGGTTTTCTTTTCATGTTACTAAGTTTGTAAATGAATAAACAGACATTTTCTCTACCTTGCTATGTGTCCTTGAGAAATGTTCTGCATCTGTGGTAACCAGGTATGTGTATTTACCATCACTAAGGATCAACATTGCACATAAAATCATTTGTACCTGTTACCAGAGCATACCAGAGAATTTGGAAACAGGTAAAGAAGATGCCTGTCTAAATCCAAGGCTAACTCCAAAAGAGGGGTTCCAAACACATTCTGTACAGTGATGTGCCTGGAACAAGGGGCAAGTACCTTTAAGGGGACAGCTCTCTACAGACACATGTTGTCCACTTACTACGAATGTGCTGGACTAAGTACATCACAGACCATGTGAACTAGAAGAAAGGAGGAAGCCCAGCAAGCTGAGTCTGAGTGGGAAGGACTTACTCTCCAGCTCTTCCACCAAACGAAAGGACTACAGAGTTCATTCCCACCAGGACAAAGCAGCCTGCACTGAGGGAGACTCGCCCATGATGCATCGCATGTCTGGGGTGAAGGTCTTAGGGCAGTTCACCAACTTCACGATCTCCAGCGTCTCCAGCTGTGGCATCCGACGCAGCAGGGAACTCAGCAGGGGCTCTGAGCGACACAACAGACCCAAACCCAGTCCTCAGCTTGAGGGGCCTCAAAACTGCCTTCCCCTACACGCCTCGCCTTCCGCTCCTTTCCCAAAGTGTCTTGGGGAGGTTTTCTGAGAAGAGCCAACCGGGCCATCTATCAGAAGCAGAAGCCTTGGTGGAATTATGGGACATCCCTACAAAGTTCTTGTCATAAAGACAGAGAAAAAAAGATACTCTGTAGAAAGGAAAGGTGCTATGGAAGAGCAGATACTAGGTGTGGCCCCCAAATAAAATCTCATAGGCATCAATGGTAGGACAAAAGCTCTGAATTAAAAGGCCTCCAAAGAGATACGCAATAAAAGGCAGTGTTTTCCTATGTTCTAACAGCTGCGAAAGACGGATCCTCAGCTTGTTTTAAGGTTAGTCCATCACCTGGGAAAGATCCAGTGAGACAGGGATCAAGATGAAGCCAGACTGAAGCTGGCTGGCAGGGACATGGGTTCTTTATACTATTCTCTCCACTTTTAAAAGTTAGAAATTTCCCCAAAGTTAAGTCCACCATAGACAGGGAGAATCTCTTCATTTATAAACCCTTTCATATATTTTGAATTTAAAATGATGTGACCATGATAACAATTCAATAAATAAAATTATTTTAAATTTGAGTAAAAGACCATATTAATAAAACAGTTCTGCTTTTTAAAAATGTCTTCAGTCTTACATGAAGTTCTACAAAAATGCTTCCCCTTAGCGTAAAATACCAGCACTGATTTAAAATAATAAGCCAAAAGTTCCTTAACAAGATTTTAGTTCCTTGAATCTGCTAAACAGTGACTGCAACGTTCCAAGAGGCAAACTGTACACTGCCCTTCAGTTCAGTTCAGTTCAGTCGCTCAGTCGTGTCCAACTCTTTGCGACCCCATGAATCGCAGCACGCCAGGCCTCCCTGTCCATCACCAACTCCCGGAGTTCACTCAGACTCACGTCCATCGAGTCAGTGATGCCATCCAGCCATCTCATCCTCTCTCGTCCCCTTCTCCTCCTGCCCCTAATCCCTCCCAGCATCAGAGTCTTTTCCAATGAGTCAAATCTGCATGAAGTGGCCAAAGTACTGGAGTGTCAGCTTTAGCATCATTCCTTCCAAAGAAATCCCAGGCTGATCTTCACAATGGACTGCTTGGATCTCCTTGCAGTCCAAGGGACTCTCAAGATTCTTCTCCAACACCACAGTTCAAAAGCATCAATTCTTAGGCACTCGGCTCTCTTCACAGTCCAACTCTCACATCCATACATGACCACTGGAAAAACCATAGCCTTGACTAGATGGACCTTTGTTGACAAAGTAATGTCTCTGCTTTTGAATATGCTGTGTAGGTTGGTCATAACTTTCCTTCCAAGGAGTAAGCGTCTTAATTTCGTGGCTGCAGTCACCATCTGCCCTTACATTGTTACAAAGATCAAATAAGGAACTATTCCTGAAAATGTGTTGAAATTAACATCTTAACAAATATGCGTTGAAATTAACATCTTAACAAATATGAGGCATTCTGGTTATAATCTTAATTCACATGCCAACGTGATCCCAGGCTTTCTATAGATTCTGAATCTCCAACTGGTTCTTAACTTTAGTGAAAATTGGTTTCCAGTTCTTCTCAAAGCCCCCAGACAGGATGCCACCATGTCAGTTCCGAATAGAAATTCTTCCATCTGCATCCACGGCAGCAAAGGAAGAGAAATGACAAGGGAGTAGGAGCAGAAGGGAAAAAACAGAGTTGAGAGGCAAGCCAGCTGTCTAAATGGACAGAAAAGGCAAAACAAAAACACTATTGACTTTGTTAAAACAACATCCAAAGAACACAAGCATTCATCAGCTTTCAAATACTTTTCCATCCCTCGTGCCATATATGAAAATAAAATGATACCATAAAACTAAAAGAGAACATAGGCAAAACATTCTCTAATATAAACCATAACAGTATCTTCTTCAGTCTCCCAAGATGAAATAAAAGCAAATGGGACCTAATCAAGCTTATAAGCTTCTGCACAGTGAAGGAAACCAAAACCAAAATGAAAACATAACCTACATGCTGGGAGAAAATACCTGCAAACAATGTGACAGACAAGGACTTAATTTCCAAAATATACAAATAGCACAACAACCACCTAATCAAAAAAGGTACAGATCAAAATATGCATAGAAATGAATGAAAATGAAAACACAACAACCCAAAACCTATGGGACACTGTAAAACCAGTGCTAAGGGGAAGGTTCATAGCAATACAGGCTTACCTCAAGAAAAAAGAAAATAGTCAAATAAATAACCTAACTACACCTAAAGCAACTAAAAGAAACGAAGAACCCTAGGGTTAGCAGAAGGAAAGAAATCTTAAAAATTAGGGCAGAAATAAATGCAAAAGAAAAGAGACCATAGCAAAAATCAACAAAACTAAAAGCTTTATCTATCTTTGAAAAGATAGATAAAGTTGACAAAGCATTAGCCAGACTCATCAAGAAACAAAGGGAGAAGAATCAAATCAACAAAATTAGAAATGAAAATGGAGAAATCATGACAACACAGAAATACAAAGGATCATAAGAGACTACTATCAGCAACTATATGCCAATAAAATGGACAACTTGGAAGAAATGGACAAATCCTTAGAAAAGTACAACTTTCCAAAACTGAACCAGGAAGAAATAGAAAATCTTAACAGACCCATCACAAGCACAGAAATTGAAACTGTAATCAGAAATCTTCCAGCAAACAAAAGCCCTGGACCAGATGGCTTCACAGCTGAATTCCTCCAAAAATTTAGAGAAGAGCTAACACCTGTCCTACTCAAAGTCTTCCAGAAAATTGCAGGGGAAGGTAAACTTCCAAACTCATTCTATGAGGCCACCATCACCCTAATATCAAAAGCAGACAAAGATGCCACCAAAAAAAAAAAAAAAAAAACCTACAGGCCAATATCACTGATGAACATAGATGCAAAAATCCTTAACAAAATTCTAGCAAACAGAATCCAACAACATATTTAAAAGATCATATATCATGACCAAGTGGGTTTTATCCCAGGGATTCAAGGATTCTTCAATATCTGCAAGTCAATCAACATCAGATCAGATCAGTCGCTCAGTCGTGTCCGACTCTTTGCGACCCCATGAATCTCAGCACGCCAGGCCTCCCTGTCCATCACCAACTCCCGGAGTTCACTCAGACTCAGGTCCATCAAGTCAGTGATGCCATCCAGCCATCTCATCCTCTGTCGTCCCCCTCTCCTCCTGCCCCCAATCCCTCCCAGTATCAGAGTCTTTTCCAGTGAGTCAACTCTTTGCATGAGGTGGCCAAAGTACTGGAGTTTCATCTTTAGCATCATTCCTTCCAAACAAATCCCAGGGCTGATCTCCTTCAGAATGGACTGGTTGGATCTCCTTGCAGTCCAAGGGCCACATTAACAAATTGAAAGATAAAAACCATATGATTATCTCAATAGATACAGAGAAAGCCTTTGACAAAATTCAACATTCATTTATGATAAAAACCTTCCAGAAAGCAGGAATAGAAGGAACATACTTCAACATAATAAAAGCTATATATGACAAACCCACAGCAAACATTATCCTCAATGGTGAAAAATTGAAAGCATTTCCCTTAAAGTCAGGAACAAGACAAGGGTGCCCACTCTCACCACTACTATTCAACATAGTTTTGGAAGTTTTGGCCACAGCAATCAGAGCAGAAAAAGAAAAGGAATCCAGATTGGAAAAGAAGAAGTAAAACTCTCACTGTTTGCAGATGACATGATCCTCTACATAGAGTACCCTAAAGATTCCACCAGAAAATTTCTAGAGCTAATCAATGAATATAGTAAAGTTGCAGGATATAAAATTAACACAAATCCCTTGCATTCCTATACACAAACAATGAGAAAACAGAGAAATTAAGGAAACGATTCCATTCACTATTGCAACGAAAAGAATAAAATACTTAGGAATATATCTACCTAAAGAAACAAAAGACCTATATATAGAAAACTATAAAACACTGATGAAGGAAATCAAAGAGGATGCAAATAGATGGAGAAATATATCATGATCATGGATTGGAAGAATCAATATAGTGAAAATGAGTATACTACCCAAAGCAATCTATAGATTCAATGCAATCCCAATCAAGCTACCAAGGGTATTTTTCACAGAACTAGAACCAATAATTTCACAATTTGTATGGAAATACAAAAAACCTTGAATAGCCTAAGCAATCTTGAGAAAGAAGAATGGAACTGGGGGAATCAACTTGCCTGACTTCAGGCTATACTGCAAAGCTACAGTCATCAAGACAGTATGGTACTGGCACAAAGACAGAAATATAGATCAATGGAACAAAATAGAAACCCCAGAGATAAATCCATGCACCTATGGACACCTTATCTTTAACAAAGGATATAAGAATATACAATGCAGAAAAGACAATCTCTTTGACAAGTGGTGCTGGGAAAACTGGTCAACCACTTGTAAAAGAATGACACTAGAACACTTTCTAACACCATACACAAAAATAAACTCAAAATGGATTAAAGATCTAAACTTAAGACCAGAAACTATAAAACTCCTAGAGGAGAACATAGGCAAAACACTCTCCAACATACATCACAGCAGGATCCTCTATGACCCACCTTGCAGAGTAATGGAAATACAAGCAAAAATAAACAAATGGGACCTAATAAAACTTAAAAGCTTTTGCACAACAAAGGAAACTATAAACAAGGTGAAAAGACAGCCTTCAGAATGGGAGAAAATAATAGCAAATGAAGCAACTGACAAAGAATTAATCTCAAAAATATACAAGCAACTCCTACAGCTCAATTCCAGAAAAATAAATGACCCAATCAAAAAATGGGCCAAAGAACTAAACAGACATTTCTCCAAAGAATACATACAGATGACTAACAACACATGAAAAGATGCTCAACATCACTCATTTTCAGAGAAATGTAAATCAAAACCACAATGAGGTTCCATTTCACGCTGGTCAGAATGGCTGCTATCCAAAATTCTACAATAAATGCTGGAGAGGGTGTGGAGAAAAGGAACCCTCTTACACTGTTGGTGGGAATGCAAACTAGTACAGCCACTATGGAGAACAGTGTGGAGATTCCTTAAAAAACTGGAAATAGAACTGCCATACGACCCAGCAATCCCACTGCTGGGCATACACACCGAGAAAACCAGAATTGAAAGAGACATGTGTACCCCAATGTTCATCACAGCACTATTTATAATAGCCAAGACATGGAAGCAATCTAGATGTCCATCAGCAGACAAATGAATAAGAAAGCTGTAGTACATTACACAATGGAATATTATTCAGCCATTAAAAAGAATACATTTGAATCAGTTCTAATGAGGTGGATGAAACTGGAGCCTAGTCTACAGAGTGAAGTAAGCCAGAAAGAAAAACACCAATACAGTATACTAACACATATGTATGGAATTTAGAAAGATGGTAACGATAACCCTATATGCAAGACAGTAAAAGAGACCCAGATGTATAGAAAAGTCTTTCGGACTCTGGGAGAAGGCGAGGGTGGGATGATTTGAGAGAATAGCATTGAAACATATATATTATCATATGTGAAACCGATTACCAGTCCAGGTTGGATGCATGAGACAGGGTGCTCAGGGCTGGTGCACTGGGATGACCCAGAGGGATGGGATGGGGAGGGAGGTGGAAGGGGGGCTCAGGATGGGGACACGTGTGCACCCATGGCTGATTCATGTCAATGTATGGCAAAAACCACTACAATATTGTAATTAGCCTCCAATTTAAATAAATTTAAAAAATGAAAAAATACAGAATAACTGAATAGACATTTCTCCAAAGAAGACAGACAGATGTCCATGAAAAAATGCTCAACACTGCTAATTATTAGAGAAATGCAAATCAAAACTACAGTGAGATACCATCTTACCCATTCAGAATGGTGTTCATTAAAAAGTCTACAAACAATAAATACTGGAGAGAGTGTGGAGAAAGGGACCCCCATACACAGCTGATGTGAATGTAAACTGCTGCAGCCTCTACAAAAAACTGTGTGGAGGTTCCTTATAAAACTAAAAATAAGAGTACCCAATGACCTAGCAATCCCACTCCTGGCCATATATCTGAAAAAAATTGTAATTCAAAAAGATATGTGCACCCCTATGTTCAGAGCAGAAATAATTACAAGAACAAAGATGTGGAAGCAACCTAAATGTCCATTGGCAGGTGAATGGATAAAGTTTATAGTATATGTATACATAATGGAATATATCTCAGCCATAAAAGAGAATAAAATAATACCATCTGCAACAACATGATGGACCTAGAGATTATCATACTAAGTGAAGTAAGATAGGGACAAATAAATACTATATATGACTTATATGTGGAATTAGAAATGATAAAATGAATTATCTATAAAACAAACAGACTCACAGACATAGAAAACAAATATGATTACCAAAGGGGACAATGGGGAGGGAGGGGGAGGAATAAATTAGGAGTGCAGCATTAACAGTTACATACCACTATGTGTAAAACAGACTTGAAAGAAAAACAATACAAGGATTTACTGTTCAGCATGGGGAAAAAATACTTTTCTCAGTCATGGGCGAGGATGCTCGCTCCCAGATTTACTGTGGAAACATTTTCAGATTACCGCTAACTCAGTCACTTACCTAGAAGCTTTGGCTCATTCTCAGAATAAAACCACATAACTGCCACTGTGCCACAGGAAAGCCTGACAGAGGGGGCTGCAGAGCCCACTCTAGGGATGAAGACCTCCAAGTGGTATCGAACCCTCCCTACGGTGCTGGGAGTCACTGAACAGCCCGAGTTTAGAGCTCACCTGTGACATCTCCACAATGGGTAGCATTATGTCAACTCTGGGTTACGCTCCAGGTCAGTTCGGTGCTGTCACTGAGTTGTGCAACCCTTTGCAACCCCATGCACTGCAGCACACCAGGCCTCCCTGTCCATCACCAGCTCCCATTATTCAACTCATGTCCATCAAGTTGGTGATGCCATCCAATCATCTCATCCTCTGTCATCCCCTTCTCCTTTTCAATCTTTCCCAGCATCAGGGTCTTTTCTAATGAGTCAGCTCTTTGA
The DNA here is from genome assembly GCF_019923935.1 of Bubalus bubalis. NCBI lineage: Eukaryota > Metazoa > Chordata > Mammalia > Artiodactyla > Bovidae > Bubalus > Bubalus bubalis. The sequence continues at coordinate 1,593,231 of NC_059174.1, read as the reverse complement.
ATCAGGTGGCCAGAGTATTGGAGTTTCAACTTCAGCATCAGTCCTTCCAGTGAACACTCAGGACTGATCTCCTTTAAGGTGGACTGTTTGGATCTCCTTGTAGTCCAGGGGACTCTCAAGAGTCTTCTCCAACACCACAGTTCAAAAGCATCAGTTCTTCAGCACTCAGCTTTCTTTATGGTCCAACATTCACAACCATACATGACTACTGGAAAAACCATAGCTTTGACTAGACAGAACTTTGTTGGCAAAGTAATGTCTGCTTTTTAATATGCTGTCTAGGTTGGTCATAGCTTTTCTTCCAAGGAGCAAGCGTCTTTTAATTTCATGGCTGCAATCACCATCTGCACTGATTTTAGAGCCCCAAAAATAAAGTCTGTCACTGTTTCCATCGTTTCCCCATCTATTTACCATGAAGTGATGGGACCAGATGCCATGATCTTAGTTTCCTGAATGTTGGGTTTTAAGCCAACTTTTTCACTCTTCTCTTTCATCAAGAGGCTCTTTAGTTCTTCTTCACTTTCTCCCATAAGGATGGTGTCATCTGCATATCTGAGGTTATTGATATTTCTCCCAGGAATCTTGATTACAGCTTCTGACAAAACATGGTCCATTGGAGAAGGGAATGCAAAACCACTTCAGTATTCTTGCCTTGAGAACCCTGTGAACAGTATGAAAATGGAAAAAGATAGGAAACTGAAAGATTAACTCCTCAGGTCGGTAGGTGCCAATATGCTACTGGAGAACAGTGGAGAAATAACTCCAGAAAGAATGAAGAGACACAGCCAAAGCAAAACCAACACCCAGTTGTGGATGTGACTGATGATAGAAGTAAAGTCTGATGCTGTAAAGAGAAATATTGCATAGGAACCTGGAATGTTAGGTCCATGAATCAAGGCAAATTGGAAATGGTCAAACAGGAGATGGCAAGAGTGAATGTCGACATTTTAGGTATCAGTGAACTAAGATGGACTGGAATGGGTGAATTTAACTGAGATGACCATTGTATCTACTACTGTGGACAAGAATCCCTTAGAAGAAATGGAGTCCAAAATGCAGAACTTGGGTGCAATCTCAAAAACGACAAAATAATCTCTATTCATTTCCAAGGCAAGCCATTCAATATCATGGTAATCGAAGTCTGTGCCCCAGCTGGTAATGCTGAAGAAGCTGAAGCTGAACGGTTCTATGAAGACCTACAAGACCTAGAACTAACACCCAAAAAAGATGTCCTTTTCATTATAGGGGACTGGAATGCGAAAGTAGGAAGTCAAGAAACACCTAGAGTAACAGGCAAATTTGGCCTTGGAGTACAGAATGAAGCAGGGCAAAGACTAATAGAGTTTTGCCAAGAGAACGCACTGGTCATAGCAAACACCCTCTTTCAACAACACAAGAGAAGACTCTACCTACACGTGGACATCACCAGATGGTCAACACCGAAATCAGGTTGATTATATTCTTTGCAGCCAAAGATGGAGAAGCTCTATACAGTCAGCAAAAACAAGACAAGGAGCTGACTGTGGCTCAGATCATGAACTCCTAATAGCCAAATTCAGACTTAAATTGAAGAAAGTAGGGAAAACCACTAGACCATTCAGGTATGACCCAAATCATAATTCCTTACAATTATACAGTGGAAGATTCAAGGGATTAGATCTGATAGACAGAGTGCCTGAAGAACTGTGGATGGAGGTTTGTGACATTGTACAGGAGGCAGTGATCAAGACCATCCCCAAGAAAAACAAATGCAAAAAGGCACAAGGATTGTCTGAGGAGGCCTTACAAAGAGTTGTGAAAAGAAGAGAAGTGAAAGGCAAAGGAGAAAAGGAAAGATATACCCATTTGAATGCAGAGTTCCAAAGAACAGCAAGGAAAGATAAGAAAGCCTTCTTCAGTGATAAATGCAAAGAAATAGAGGAAAACAATAGAATTGGAAAGACTAGAGATCTCTTCAAGAAAATTAGAGTTACAAAGGGAATATTTCATGCAAAGATGGGCACAATCAAGGACAGAAATGGTATGGACCTAACAGAAGCAGAAGATATTAAGAAGTTCAGTTCAGTTCAGTTCAGTTCAGTTGCTCAGTCATGTCCGACTCTTTGCGACCCCATGAATCGCAGCACGCCAGGCCTCCCTGTCCATCACCAACTCCTGGAGCTCACTCAGACTCATGTCCATCGAGTTGGTGATGCCATTCAGCCATTTCATCCTCTGTCGTCCCCTTCTCCTCCTGCCCCCAATCCCTCCCAGCATCAGAGTCTTTTCCAAGGAGTCAACTCTGTATGAGGTGGCCAAAGTATTGGAGTTTCAGCTTTAGCATCAGTCCTTCCAAAGAAATCCCAGGGCTGATCTCCTTCAGAATGGACTGGTTGGATCTCCTTGCAGTCCAAGTGACTCTCAAGAGTTTCTCCAACACCACAGTACAAAAGCATCAATTCTTCGGCGCTCAGCTTTCTTCACAGTCCAACTGACATCCATACATGACCACTGGAAAAACCATAGCCTTGACTAGATGGACCTTTGTTGGCAAAGTAATGTCTCTGCTTTTGAATATGCTATCTAGGTTGGTCATAACTTTCTTCCAAGGAGTAAGTGTGTTTTAATTTCATGGCTGCAGTCACCATGTGCAGTGATTTTGGAGCCCCCAATAATAAAGTCTGACACTGTTTCCCCATCTATTTCCCATGAAGTGATGGGACCAGATGCCATGATCTTCGTTTTCTGAGAGGTGGCAAGAATACACAGAAGAACTATACAAAAAAGATCTTCATGACCCAAATAACCACAATGGTGTGATCACGCATCTAGAGCCAGACATCCTGGAATGCGAAGTCAAGTGGGCCTTAGGAAACATCACTACAAACAAAACTAGTGAAGGTGATGGAATTCCAGTTGAGCTATTTCACATCCTAAAAGATGATGCTATGAAAGTGCTGCACTCCATATGTCAGCAAATTTGGAAAACAGCAGTGGCCACAGGACTGGAAAAGGTCAGTTTTCATTTCAATCCTAAAGAAAGGCAATGCCAAAGAATGCTCAAACTATTGCACAGCACAATTGCACTCATCTCACACGCTAGCAAATTAATGCTCAAAATTCTCCAAGCCAGGCTTCAACAATACATGAACCATGAACTTCCAGATGTTCAAGCTGATTTTAGAAAAAGCAGAGGAACCAGAGATCAAATTGCAAACATCCGCTGGATCATCAAAAAAGCAAGAGAGTTCCAGAAAAACATCTGCTTTATTGACTACACCAATGCCTGCATGGATCACAACAAACTGTGGAAAATTTTTCAAGAGATGGGAATACCAGACCACCTTACCTGCTTCCTGAGAAATCTGTATGCAGGTCAAGAAGAAACAGTTAGAACTGGACATGGAACAACAACTTTTCCAAATAGGAAAAGGAGTACATCAAGGCTGTATATTGTCACCCTGTTTATTTAACTTATATGCAGAGTACATCATGTGAAATGCTGGACTGGATGAAGCAGAGCTGTAATCAAGGTTGACGGGAGGTTATATTCCAAACATATACAGTTCAGACCTCTGTCTGGGACTACAGTTAGCTTGCAAACAAAGAAGCAAATGGTACGCCCACTTTGGCCATCCTTTCATAAAGAGACATTCAAATCAAGTTAGAACGGGGTCCACCACCCTGTAACATGCTCCAGAAAAGAAGTGAAAGGACTCTTCTGGGCGCAGTCTGTCCTCAGCAGAAAGCCTTCTTGACAGAGGACGGAACAGGGGCGAGGAGACAAGAGTGAACACAAAGCGCAAGTCCTCACTTGGCGAGCTGCTCGGCAGCGGGGTCTCCCAGGGGCGAGTCAGGAGGTAGAAGTGTTCGCAGGCATGTAACGGGATGCTAACCGGCTCCTCGCTGCACAGACCCAGCTCGTATGCCCACTACAGACGCACAGAGGGATGGGTGGGTGGAGAGGAACAGAAAGATGCGTGAGCAAGGGCAACCTCTTGAGACGAGTGTCATTTCGAGCGGGTCCTGGGCGCTCCCGCTCCCACATCAGCTGTGGGAAGCCGACTCCCAGCTTTAGTTCCTCTCGTTTTTGGAGGGGAGCAACACTGTACCAGGTGAGCCACGGAATCTGCTTTCTGAGCAGAGAAGACAGAGCCACCAGCTCGGAAGAGGAGCCCGTGGGGAGACAGGCCCTGCGAACCCCAAACACCAACCACGAAGACCTCCACGTGGTGGCAAGTACTCCCAGCTGCCCCTAAGACCGTGGAGGGGGGGCAAGGGACAGTCTGCCTTCAGAGCTGCAGGGTTTAGGGTCCTGACACAGAACCCACGCTCCCGACACAGGGCACCCCAACGTTCGTCTGCTGGGTGGCGGGATGACACGAGCCACCACACAGCCTGGAGCAGGGACCAAGCGCTGTCTGCACTGACTCTCCAGGCCTCCCTGAGCAGGGCTGCCCCTCGGCTGGGGACGAGGGAGATGGCACCCAGCTTCCACATGAGGGGCGAGGGCAGGCTTCCTGTTTGGAGGAGGGGATTCCGAGTTTTCCCAGCCACAGAAGAAACAGTGTGCCCCAGACGCCTGCTTAGTCCATCAGAAAACTAGCCTTACCTCTGTGCCCCAAAATCCTGGAGACAAAAGTTAAATAAGAAAGTCAGTGACCCAGTCTTGTCACTAATCTACCTGACTAGCACGGTTGACAAAATACTGGCACTGGATCTGTCCTTTATCTGTCTCCACGCCCGTGACTTGACCTCTTTTGACCATGACATGAAGAATACTTGTCTGGCTGTTTTTCAGAGGGACAGTAGTCCTGATGCAAGACCTTATTTCCCTGTCTAGGGACTGAACCTTGCTGGTCCACCAAGGGCTGGAGACTAGACGCAAAGTTCCCTTCTTCTTACCCCATTTGAAAGCAAAAATTTTCAAGGAGGCAAAAACTGCAAAACAAGTATGAAGTTTACTATCAGAGAGACAGCACAATATATGGGGGAGCACACAGAGAAATAATTTATGTCAGAAGCAGGGCAGAAATACACACGAGACGACTGCGGACGGACCTCCTGGATGCGTGGCACTTGCATCTGTTCCTTCACAAAGCGGGTCCTAGGACCCTGCCCAAGACGTGAGCACGGCTATTTCTAAGATGATCCCGCCACAGAGGACTGTGGTGCAGGTCCACCCTTATTATGGGGTGGCACCCCTCCCTTTCGGACCCTCAAGAAGCCTTCCTGTGCATGTACAGATAGGGAAGTCTTTCTCGACCTCAAGAAGGGGACCTTATCTCTTTACTTTAGCAGGGCTCATCTTTTGACACTAGTTCTGTCCTTGGAGTGTCTGAGTGAGAACAAAGGATGAATTTTACTCCATTTGTCAAACACCAGCTGTCTAGCCCAGAGGCTCATCTGTTTCCCACCTCACAGTCACAGATCTGAACTGAGACCCATTTCTGTATAAATGGGCCTTTCCCAAGACTGAAAAGACCAGGCCAACTGAAAAAACCAACTGAAGTGCATAATGAAATTTCAGGGATCATGGGACTTCCCTGGCGGTCCGGTGGTTCCAGTCCACGCTTCTACTGCACGGGGCCGGGGTTCCATCCCTGGCTGGGAATTGAAGGCCCACAAGGGGCACGGCACAGCCAAACAAAAATCCAGGGATCATAAAAGGGGCAGGAGAGAAACAGTGCCACAGGGCCTCCTCAATCCTGATCGACCCACACCACGAAGCAGTTCATCCAGAGCGGACACCACGGCAGATTAGCCTTCCCCTCCTTCACTCCAACCGCGGGACACGACCGCAGCTGCGCATTAAATCCCCAAGGCATGTGCCAGCCTTGGAGCGTCTCAAGTCCTGTGGAGGGAAAAAGGCCCTTACACCTAAAATGCTCTTAGCAGGACAGAAGGCAGTGCCTAGGATACTTAACAAGAAACGCGTGGCCCTGAGGGAAACCGTGCTGACAGGTACTGCGCTGAGACAAAAACTCAGAGTTCCACAAAAAGCCCGAGTTCCACGCAGAGGCTGGCTGGCGCCCCTGCCGCCGCTGAGCCGCTCTTCTGAGGCCACCCCTTTCCTCACCCCGCGCCCACTCACCGCTCTGGGAGGCGGCACTGGCCAGGGCGAGCGCCACGTCGGCGGAGGACACCACTGCGTCCTCGGGGACGTGCATGGCCCCCACCAGGTCGTGCACGTTGAGCAGAGGGTGCAGCTCGGCCACTTTCTTGGGGGAGACGATCTCGCAGGGGATGCCTATGACACTGGCACAGAACACAGGGGCACAATGACCTTCCCCGGCCTCCGCAGAGGTCAGCTGGCAGGAAGTCGCGACGGGCTCAGCCTCATACGTACTTCAGCCTCGAGTTGATGCGCTTCAGGGAGATGAGCCGGTCCTGAGTTTGGGCCAGAAAGATGGAGCCCGTCCTAGTGTAACCTGGAAGGAGAAGCAGCCCAAACTCAGACAGACCGGGCCACCTGCGGGGGCTCAGTGGGAGCCCGCCAGACTCAGGCGGCCCCGCGGCGAGTCCTGGACTGCCACCACCCAGACGGGCTCAGCTCGCAGCTCTGCGGGGGAAGGGACTGCGACCCCTCCCTCCTTCACCACTTTGGGTAACCAGGCCCTCTCTCCTCGGTCCTTGGCGGGGACTAACCGTGGTGATGGCCGCCCTCAGTGCAGCCGCAGGCCTGTGACCTGCGCTCAGCCGGTCTGGCCTCCTGGAACACGGGCTTGAGCCAGGAGAGAAGGCGGAGGTCCCTCCTCTCATCTCAGGAGCAGCAGCGTCCCGGCCAGCCCACCCCGCTTCCAGCTGAGGGCCTGAGTCCTCACCACCCGGCTCCACTCTGCCTCCAGCTGCAGCCGCCTCCCACTCCACAGGCCCCAGTGGCCTTCCAGAAGCTCCTTGTTGCCCAGCTTAGCCCCGGGAATTCCTGCTGTTTGCAGTCAACGTACTGGATGTGACCACTACGACCCCTGAGTCAATGACAATCCTCAGAGTGCAATGTCCTATCAGTTTTCCTGAAGAAAAGCTTGAATCAGTCAGGTGTCTTTTTAAAAGGAAAGAGTCACGATAATTTAAGTATTTTCTTATTCCTTTGAAATCATCAGATAAATATGGCCTTTGCTGACATGACAAGATTGTTAACTTTGGAGAACTGAAATTTCAGAGCCTGTTTTTTATAAGTGGTAGATGTATCCTCAATATATTTACACCTTTGCTCAATCTTACAATACACAGAAAGCAGAAATGTTCATACCCCTGTGAAAAATAAACTTGCTAATTACAGTCAATGTTTGTCCCATTTCCTTTTGTCTTTGACTGAAGGTAGAGTCAAAACCTTAAGGAGGGTTTGGTATGGTCAGAAGTCCCTGGGTTTGTTCTTTTTTCCCTCTACAGTAAAGCTGTTATTAATCTGAAATGCAAGTAGGTTATTTCTGGTAGTGTTCCAATGTAGGCTCCCCCCAACCCTGATGGTTTTGAGTATGCAGCATGTTCGTATCATTCTAAAAGTCAAAACTACACAAAGTCAAGCCAGAAATATCAATACCCCCCACGCCCCAACCCTGCACCCCGTTTCCCACTTTGGGAGGTAACCAACCTCAGTACTTTGTGCTTTAGCCATCCAATATTTCTTTTTTGCAAAAATAACTATACATTTGCATATTTTCTTATTTCTTCTTAGCTCTTACACAAATGTAGCACATTCTATAATACTTTTTAGCACCTTCTTTTTCTCATATAACAATGTATCCCAGAGATTACTTCATAGCCGTTCACAGACATCTTCCTCCTTCTTTTCACATCTACCTAATGGTCCTCTGTGTGGCTGTTCCACTTTATTTTATCAAAATCATATCAGTTCAGTTCAGTCACTCAGTCATGCCCAACTCTTTTCGACCCCATGGACTGCAGCATGCCAGGCCTCCCTGTCCATCACCAACTTCGGGAGTTTACTCAAACTCATGTCCATTGAGTCAGCGATGCCATCCAACCATCTCATCCTCTGTCGACCCCTTCTCCTCCTGCCTTCAAACTTTCCTAGCATCAGGGTCTTTTCAAATGAGTTAGTTCTTCACATCAGGTGGCCAAAGTATTGGAGTTTCAGCTTCAGCATCAGTCCTTCCAATGGACATTCAGGACTGATTTCCTTTGGATTGACTGGTTGGATCTCCTTGCAGTCCAAGGGACTCTCAAGAGTCTCCAACATCACAGTTCAAAAGCATCAATTCTTCGCCGCTCAGCTTTCTCTATGGTCCAACTCTCACATCCATACATGACCACTGGAAAAACTGTAGCTTTGACTAGATGGACCTTTGTCGCCAAAGTAATGTCTCTGCTAAAGAAAATACAGGTACAAAATTGATATCAAATACCAAAAAGCATAAATTAAAAATCTTGAGTAGAGTTTGGAATTGCAGATATACGATGTTATATAAAAGAAGAAGAGAAAGAAACAGAGGAAAAAAAAGTCACAGAAATTATGAAAAAAGCTATAGGTACAAAATTGATAACATATACCAAAAGGCTAAAATTAAAAATCTAGAGTAGAGTTTGGAATTTCAAAAATACAATGTTAAAGAAAAGAAGAAAAAGAAAAAAGAAAAAAAAAAACACGGTCAAAAAATTATAAAATATATATATGAAGTTTGCTGAAGAAGAAAAAAAAAATAGGGTCTTTTTTTTTTTTTTTGCAAAGTAATAGTTATAAAAGTGAAAATTAAAGGACAATAGAGGACGCTGTCTAGGTTGGTCATAGCTTTTCTTCCAAGGAGCAAGCATCTTTTAATTTCATGGCTGCAGTTACCATCTGCAGTGATTTTGGAGCCCCAAAAAATAAAATCTGTCACTGTTTCCATCGTTTCCCCATCTATTTGCCATGAAGTGATGGGACCAGATGCCACAATCTTAGTTTTCTGAATGTTGAGCTTTAAGCCAACTTTTTCACTCTCCTCTTTAACTTTTATCAAGAGGTTCTTTAGTTCTTCTTCACTTTCTGCCATAAGGGTGGTGTCATCTGCATATCTGAGGCTATTGATATTTCTCCTGGCAATCTTGATTCCAGTTTGTGCTTCATCCAGCCCAGCGTTTCTCATGATGTGCTCTGCATAGAAGTTAAATAAGCAGGGTGACAATATACAGCCTTGGTGTACTCCTTTCCCAATTTGGAACCAGTTTGTTGTTCTATGTCCAGTTCCAACTGTTGCTTCCTAACCTGCATACAGATTTCTCATAAGGCAGGTCAGGTCGTCCCATATTCTGGGGATTCAAACCAGGTCTCCCGCATGGCAAGCAGATGCTTTACCCTCTGAGCCACCAGGGAAGCCCCCCAGTAACGTATGGGTATCATTAAATGCAATCTTACAGTTGCATTAAATAGTATTACAATAAGTAATCTTGTACGTGTACATTTTTACAGAAGACATTCTTAAATGGAAAAAAAGGTACATAATAAACATAATAAGATGCTTAATACCATCTCAGTTTTGGTTAGAAGAAAAAGTATACCTGCATACACATATAAACTAGCTTTTGGTGAGTATTCAGTGGGGAGATTCACTTTTTATATTTCTGTATCGTTCACATTTATTATAATGAGTATATAACTTATTACATATGTTTTAAACTTTTAAGAAGTTCCATATAACCCAAAGTAATCTTTAAAAATTGATATATTGGTAAATTGGCTTAATCTACCTCCATCTAGATTTATCATCTGTAAAAAAATGATCCTTCCTTATTAGAGGATCAATATGTGGAAGACTTTGAAAAGGTTATTAAAACTTTTAGATTATCACATTCCATCACTTGACAAAAGTTGTATCAAGTAGAAAAAAAGCACTTCAGACACTAATTTTGCATACTGAGGACTCTTGAAGTGACCCAGCAACTCCAGGTAGAAAGCAGTTAACAGCTCATGTGAATGAACTATTTTCAGACAATTAGCTTATTATATGTTATCATTAAATCTAGGCTGCACAGATGTCATTTATTTAATGTCTCAAGCAGTCCCCTGAACGACCGCGGTCATGGGAGTGCACACCCGTCCATCCTGAGGACAGCAGACTCCTCCTCAGGGAGGCCCCCGCGTCGTGTCTCACTGCGGCCTGGTGGGCGGCACTGGGGCGACACACTGGGGGTGCCCTTGCTCTCGGCTGCCTGCCTTCCTCACTGCCCCACAGGCACCACGGAGATCAGGCCCAACAGGCGGTTCCCGACGGTGACCCAGAACAAAGGTAGACTCAGTGATCTTCCAGAAAAGAAGCCTGCAGCCCCATCCCTCTGGACTCTAACAGCGGAGGAGTGCCAGGCGCAGCAAAGCACGAGTCACTGAACCAAGGACCAGGAGTCAGCAGTGCCTGCTCTGGGCCTGTTGTGGACCCTCTTCTGACCCAAACCCTGGTTAATGCCTGATTCAAGGACCTTGTCATTAAATTAAATACAACCAAAAAGGACTATTTCCCAGCTACCCTACCTATACCAGGCCCTGTCCCTTGCAAAAGCCAGAAACAGCACAGCAGTAGGAACTACATTCTCTATATTCACTCAAGAGCCTCTGCCTCTCGGAGGACACCTGGCCAAGGCAACACCAAAACCTGACTCAGGCTCACACAGCGGCAGGATCCAGGGTGAGGCCAGCCGGGTGCTGGGGCACACTGCATCCGAGGGGCACGCGGGGTCTGTGGGGCACGCCGGGTCTGTGGGGCATGCCGTGTCTGAGGCACACGCCGGGTCCAAGAGGCACACCGGATCCATGGGGCACGCCACGTCCGTGGGGCACGCCAGGTCCGTGGGGCACACAGCGTCTGAAGGGCACGCCGGGTCCGTGAGGCACTCCGTGTCCAAGGGGCACACTGTGTCCGTGGGGCACACACTCAGCCATGCGCCAGCACGTGGTCAGGCCGGGGCCACGCAGGTCTCACTGGGGCCCCAGGCCAGCCACGCACCCGAGAGCACAGCACGCCCGTCTCCTTCCCCACTTCGTTGCTCTCTTGGCATCTCCTTGATCCACTGCCAGGCAAACAGGCTAGTGTTTTACAAATGTCTCTAGACATTTCATCTTAATCGGCACTTCACAAATAAGGTTACGCTTCCTAGAAGTATGAATTATATGAAATAAAAAAGTTGCAAAGCCTTACTTTGAAATCAAAATTTCATAGAAGTCAATTTTCATTCCACTGCTGCAGATGACCATCTGAGCTGGGGCGGGCAGGGCCACGGGCGGCGCCGCGGCCGCTGACGCGCTGCCTCTGGCTGGGGAGCCCTCCCGCCATCCTCGGCGGCTTCCCGGTCCTCGGACCACCGCCAGCAACCGGGGCAGCATCACGTCTGTCAGCGACGGGGGCCGTGCTCTCACTCAGCCACGCAGCAGATCCCAGGAATTCACACTAGACAGAGGAAACCAAGCGCGTCATTCTGCTGCACTCAGAGCACAGGATTAACGAGAAAAGGCTGAAACCCAGAACGCTAACTGTTCACTCAGCAAACGTTTCAGGACTTACTGAGTTCCAGACACGCTGCCAGGTGTAACAGCGGGGAAGACAAACGAGGAGGTCCTGCCTTTACACAACTTACATCTGACACAGACAGACAAGCAGCCAATACACGAACAAAAGAAGCAACAGACTAACAGGACAGGGTCGCTGGGGGAAGCCTCAAAATACGGTGGTCAGAGGGGAGACATTAGAAAAGACCTGGATGACAAAGAACCAGCTACGTGAGGCCAGAAAGAAGCAGTGAGTGCAAAGGCCTGGAGAGACGGGGCTTGAGGAGTCAGCACAGAAGAGGGGACAGTGTGTGCACAGCACGTGAGAGGGGGGCCACCTGAGGCTGCACTGGAGCAGCAGAGACCAACCACGTGGGGGCTCCAGGATCCCCAAGAGAGGCCGCACTGGAGAGGCAGAGACCAACCACACTGGGGCTCCAGGATCCCCAAGAGAGGCCGCGCTGGAGGGGCAGGGACCAACCACAAGGGGGCTCCAGGATCCCCAAGAGAGGCCACGCTGGAGGGGCAGAGACCAACCACACGGGGGCTCCAGGATCCCCAGAAGAGGCCACGCTGGAGGGGCAGAGACCAACCACACGGGGGCCCCAGGATCCCCAAGAGAGGCCGTGCTGGAGGGGCAGAGACCAACCACACGGGGGCTCCAGGATCCCCAGAAGAGGCCACGCTGGAGGGGCAGGGACCAACCACACGGGGGCTCCAGGATCCCCACGAGAGGCTGCAATGGAGGGGCAGAGACCAACTATGCAGGGGCTCCAGGATCCCCACGAGCAGCGGGGCTTACTCTAAGTGCAAAGGAAAACACTAAAGCAGGGGGATGACACGGTCTGCTCTGTTTCTCCAGGGTGAGGCTGGCTCCACGGAAGGCTCCCAGGAGGACAGGGAAAGCAGAGGTGAGCCAGGAAACTGTTGCACTTCTCATTGAAACACCAGGCTGGCTCAGATGAGGATGGGGCAGCGGAGTCAGAGAAACGACTGGATTGCTTGGGAAACAGAGATGACAGAACTTATCTGCCAACAACTGATGCTAAAATGTGAAAAACGGAGAAATAAGGAGGAGGGCCAAGTCTGAGGGTTAAACAACCATGTTTAACCTGAGATGGATCAGACATGGCAGAGGCTGTGAGGGTGTCTGTGAGCACAGTGGAAGGTTCCAGAGTCAACAGCCAGAGACCCAGTAGGCAGCACCGGGAAACATGGAGCAGCTGGTGCCCAAGCCTGAGACTGCCATCTCTGAGGTGCCCAGAGCAGAAGCAGGAACCGGACCCCTTGCACAGCAGCACCGAGCTGGTGGGCGGCCTGCTGTCCTCCGCAGGGCCACCAAGGGCACCTGCTGCTGGTTTTCGCGCTCATGTCTCAGCACGACTCCCAAGAAAGCCGCGCCTGAACTTCTATTGATTAACGAGTCCCAGAACCCACTTTGACACTGAGGGACCTGGCTGGGAGGCTGCCACGTCCGTGAACCCTAGGCAGAGGCAGGAACTGCCCAAGGAGACTCTGCTCCTCGGTCCAGTACCACAGGCTGCATACGACCAAGGCAGGGTTTTAACAGAATTGATACGACAGCAAACCAGAGAACGCGTCAAGCGTCAGGAATCTGCAGACAGAGCTGCCGGCAGACCACAGAGTTGCGGACGCACAGGAAGAGGCAGCCTTAGGAGCAGAGGGGGCACCAAGCAGATGTCAGGGCGGCGAGCAAGCCCCCACCTCCTCCACGACAGCCCCCGCACCCGTGAACCGCCAGCAGCCCAAACCGTCCAGGGCCAAGGTATCGTCCGTCGGGGACTCTCGGATCCGTGACCAAGGTGGGCCCAGACCGTGTCCCAGGGACCAACCATCCTGGCCAACTTGTGTCCCGCCGCGCCTCAGGTCCCTGTCAGACTCTGCCTCAAGATGGAAAGTTGTCCACACAGCAAGCTGTGTTGTAAAAGCTCAACTCCACATCACTGATTTCTCTCCCCAGTTCCAGTCCCTCTCTGCTGTCCTCCCCTTCAAACATCTCCACTGCACCCTCAAGTACATCCTTTCTGAAGTCATTCACCCACCCCTTTCAGATAGGCTGGAACCTGAGACCTGGGAACCTTTCCTGAAATGCTTATACCTGGACGTCTCCTTGAACAACAAAATATAAAGAAACCATGTGTTCCCACATGCTCAGTCGTGTCAGACTCTTCAACCCCAGGGACTGGAGGCTGCCAGGTCCCTCTGGCCATGGAATTTTTCAGACAAGAATACTGGAATTGGTTGCCTGATGGCTCAGACGGTAAAGCATCTGTCTACAATGAGGGAGACCCAGGTTTGATCCCTGGGTCGGGAAGATCCCCTGGAGCAGGAAATGGCAATCCACTCCGGTACTATTGCCTGGAAAATCCCATGGACAGAGGAGCCTGGTAGGCTACAGTCCATGGGGTCGCAAAGAGTCGGACACGACTAAGCGACTTCACGTCACTTCTTCACTCCAGGGCATCTTCCCAATTCAGGGATTGAACCCATGTCTCTTGGGTCTCCCGCATTCTCAGGAGAAGTCTGTACCACTGCACCACCTGGGAATCTCAAAAGAAACTATAAGGGACTAAAAATAACAGTGTGCATGTGCAGCTGGGGCTAATTATGGACAAGATACATAAAGACCAAAAAAGCCCAACTGCCACCTTTGAAGGGCCAGGAGCAAAAGCAGGGCACTGCACACGCCTCTGCACATCGCACCACCAAAGGGACAGGCAGACCCCCTCAGCCAGCCCTCCAGCAGGACCCCTGGGCCCTCCCCCACTCTCACGTCATGAAAAGAACAGGCTGTGCCCCCTCAGGGAGCAAACAAGCAAGGGAAAGTGATACTTGCTGTCGTTCCCTCTGGCTGCAGCAGGGACCGATAAAGCCACGCCTGCATTTCTTGTCCGGCCTCTAGTCAGTTTCCAGTGATCAAGGAGGCCAGAGAACCTGGTTGGTAACATACATTGTGGTGACACCACGGAGTGACCACAAAGGGACAAATGCGCCCTTCCCAGGGGAGGATCTGGGCACCCCCAGGACTCGAATGCAGCTTCTCCACGGGTGACAAGTGGCTGCCTGAGGCTCCTGTTTCAACGTCACCGCGTTTGGTAAGCCTGCCCCAACTGGCCCGGTTTCTTGCCGGTCTCTCAGATGAGAGTCCCGCACACTGAAGGGGTCCCAGAACCTGCCCAGCTCCAGATCCCACCCGATCCATCCTCATCACTCCAGCAGAGCCTCAAGTCACCCTCAATGTGGCAGGCAGGAGACGTGAACTTCCTCTAGACCCTGGAGCTGCCCGCTCTGATCTGACTTGGCCAGCTGGCCGCTCTCCAACCATGATTGTACTGTGACAGGAGTTGACGGACAGCCAAAGGTAAGGTGATTCATGTCTCCCTTTGCCTGTGGAACCGGGTCCATTATTATTACTAACTCCTTTTTGTATTAATATATGCCAGGATCCCCTGTCCTCCTCCTCAAGAGAGATCTGCTAAATAAATTGAGAGCTAGTATACTCTTAGGACAGAGTGAAGTCCAAGGAGGTAGAGAATTTAAACAGAGAATGCATCTCCCAGTAGCCGCAGATGACTCACCTGCTGGTCATCAAAATATTCCCCAAGACATCCCCCAAGAAATTAGAGAACAAGCAGATCCTGAAGTCTGGGACACCTCTGGGCCAGAAAGAGCAAAATGTGTTCTCCCAATAAACTAAGGTTAAGGTCTGGGGGAAAAAGACCCTTAGAAAAGACAATATCCTTTAAAGCCTGAAAGGAATCCAGTAACTGCCCACGGTCCTAAAACACAGACTTATCAGGCCCTGCCAACCCCCTTACAACACCTGAGCCTGCCCGCTCAGAAGCTTCACAGGAGTGTCAGTTTGTTCAGGACTTACAAGCAGTGAAGAAGCAGTCATCCCTATTCACCCACTGCCAATCCATACACTCTCCCAACCCCAGAGACAGGAGCACTAGGAATTTCTCTGGACTGGACCTCAAAGATGCATTTTCCTGTATTTCCCTACATCCAGACTCTCAATATCCTTTTGCCTTTGAATGGAAGGACACTGATACCCTGAAGCCTACCCAGTATACCTGGACAGTGCTTCCTCAGGGTTCTGGGGATGGCCTCCATGTTTTTGGAAATGCATTAGCAAGGGAACCGAGCTTTGAGGACAGAACTCTGCCACAATACGTTTATGATTAATGATAAGTAGTGAGACCAAAGAAGATTCAGATCAAAATACTAGTAGGGTCCTAAACTTTCAGGCAAAAAGGGGATCTGAGCCATGTCTCCCCAAACAAGTCTCATAAGATTTCACAACAAGTGGTTCAATATTTAGGATTTGTTTTCACCTTAAGGGCATAAGCTCTGGCCACAGACTGAAAAACAGCAATTAGTGCATTACCATCTCCAACCACAAACAGGCAACCCAGAAGCTTTCTCAGGATGGCTGGGTTCTGTCACATCTGTATTCCCAATTACGGCCTTGAAGCAAAATCCCTGTAAGAGGCTCTCAAGAGAGAAGAAAGGATACCCCTTCAATGGAATAGAGCTTCCCTGGTGGCTCAGATGCTAAAAGCATCTGCCTGCAGTGCAGGAGACCCAGGTTTGATCCCTGGGTTGGGAAGATTGCCTGGAGAAGGAAATGGCAACCCACTCCAGTATTCTTGCCTGGAGAATCCCAAAGACGAAGGAGCCTGATAGGCTACAGTCCATGGGGTCGCAAAGAGTTGGACACGACTGAGCGACTTCACTTCTCAATGGAATAGGGATCACCAGTGGCCTTTGAGACTCTATAGAGACTGAGAACAGCACCAGCACTGGGGCTTCCCAATCTGGACAAACCCCTTACCCTGTTACATTCATGAGTGTTCAGGAAAAGGATTAGGAGTCCTGACCCAAAACCTGGGACCAGATAAGAGGCCAGTGACTGACTTTGCAAAACAGCTAGATTCAGTGACCCTGGGATGGCCAGTCTGCAGGCAGCTCCAGCCCGAGCCATGCTGGCTAATAAGGCTTCCAAGCTTCCCTTGGGACAATATGTAGATGCATTAACTCTCATCAGGTCCAGTCTGTGCTGGAAGTCAAAGGGCATACTGGTTGACCGAAGGAAGGTTAACAAGTTATCAGGCTCTGCTAATGGACACCCCTGACATTACCTTAAAGGTGTGCCAAGCCCTGAAAGCAGCAACTCTGCTTCCAGCAGTCAAGAGTGGAGACTCGGTGCATCAATGTATAGAAACCATAGAACAAACTTACTCCAGCAAATCCAGTCTTCCAGATGAAACTTTGACAGTCCTGAGGGCCAATGGTTTACTAATGGGAGTAGTTTTATAGAGAGGGGAACTCAAAAGGCGGAGTATGACAGAGTTAGTCTAGATGAAGTCATAGAAACCAAGGTTCTGCCTCCCAAGACATCAGTCCAGGAGGTGGAACTAACTGCATTGATGAGCCCTTAGCAACTGGGGAAGGATAAGAAAGTAAATATTTTCAGTGACTTTAAATATGGGTTCCACGTGCTACATGCTCAGCTGCCAGTGGGAAAGCAAAAGGAATATTAACTGTTAGAAATACCTCCAAAACATAAAGATTTGAGTCTGGATCTTTTAGAAGAGTGCAGCTCCTGACTCAGGGAGCAGGAATCCACTGCAGGGCCCATCAGAGGGATGGGTCTTTGTGAGCCGAGAGAACAGCAATGCTGATCAAACTGCAAACCAGGGAGCTTGACTGCAGGAGTCTAAGTGAGTTACAGCCCTAGAGATTGGCCCCCAGCCTCCCCAAGCCAGCCCCAGGATTCCCCAGAGGAAAAAGAACATGCTGAGAAATGGGGCTATGAGAAAGGAAGCACCGGCTGGTATATAAAGGAGAATAAGGTGCTAATCCCTGAGGCCCATCAATGGAAACTCTCTAAGAGCTGACATGATGCCACCCACTATGGGAGGGACGCACTAATGGAATGCTGGCCTGTGATTACGTCCCTTAATAACCCCCAGGCCCATCCAATTCCCCCTTCCTCACTTGGGCCAATTCAACACTGAGGGACATGTCTGGGGGAAGACTAGATTTCACCCAAATGCCCCACGATCAGGATATAAATATCTTCTGGTGCTCGTTGATACTTCCATGGATGAATGAAGCCTTTCCCACACAATCTAAAAAGGCTATGGAAGCCTGTAAATTCCTTTTAAAAGAAATAATTCCTTTATTTGGATTTCCAAAGTGCCTCTAGAGCAACAAAGGGCCCTCAAAATCACACAGTGGTTCACAATAACCCTAGGGATAAACGACAAGCCTCTGGTCACATCCAGCCTTCAGGGAAGGGAAAGAAAGTGAACCATACTTTACAGGAACCTTAGCAAAGCTCTGCCAAGAAGCTCATCAACCCTAGACCAACCTGCATCCCATTGCACTCCTCAGGGTCAATGTAGCCCCTAGGAGTGGTCTAAGGCTTAGCCCATTTAAAATGACTTATGGGACTTACCTGGTGGTCCAGTGGTTAAGAATCAGCCTGCCAATGCAGGCGATATGGGTTCGATCCCTGGTCTGGGAAGATCCCACGTGGCATGGGGCGACTAAGCCCATGTGCCACCGAAGTCCCCCTGCCTTAGCGCCTGTGCTCTGCAATGAGAAGCCTGCCACCCGCAACTAGAGAGTAGCCCCTGCTCGCCATGACTAGAGAGAGCCCACGAGAGAGCCCGTGAGAGAGCCCACGCGCAGCAGTGAAGACCCCGCACAGCCAGAACTAAAACAGTAAAAGCCCAGGCACCACCACAAGGAGGAACCTGCCTGCCGCAACGACAGAAAGTCGGTGCACAGCAGTGAAGCCCCAGCACAGCCAAAAATAAATACACATAAATAAATGAAAGTTTAATAAAAGACAATTACTCTAAAAATAAATAAAATGACCTATGGATTCCTATACACCAACAAAGGAAGATCAGAAAGAGAAATTAGGAAACAATCCCACTTATCATCATATCAAAAAGAATAAAATATCTAGGAATAAACCTACCTAAGGAGGCAAAAGACCTATACTCTGAAAACTGTAAGATGCTGATGAAAGAAATCAAAGATGACAGAAACAGATGGAAAAATATACCATGGTATTGGAGTGGAAGAACCAATATGGATTCTTCATTTAATCCAACTCAAAAGGGCTTAAAGACCTAAATGTAAGGCCGGATACTATAAAACTATGAGGAAAAAAACAGGTAGAATAGTCTCCGATATAAATGACAACACTTATCTTTTGTGATCTACCTCTTAGAGTAATGAAAATTAAAACAAAAATAAACAAATAGGACCTAATTAAACTTAAATCCTTTTGTACAGCAAAAAAGTGAAAGTGTTAGTTGTTCAGTCATGTCCAACTCTTTGCAGAATACTGGAGTGGGTTGCCATTCCCTTCTCCAGGGGCTCTTCCTGACCCAGGGACCGAACCCGGGTCTCCTGCATTGCAGGCTGATTCTTTACCATCTGAGCCACCAGGGAAGCCCAAAGGAAACCATAAACAAAATGAAAAGAAAATCCACACAATGGGAGAAAATATTTTCAAACAAAGCGAACAACAAGGGCTCAAACTCCAAAATATACAAGCAGCCCATGCAGATCCATATCACAAACAACCCAAATAAAAAATATGCTGAAGACTTAAACAGACATTTCTCCAAAGACAGACGGACAGATGGCCAAAAAGCACAAGAAAAGATGCGCATCACTAATTGTTAGAGAGATGCTAAACAAAACTACAGTGAGGTGTCATGTCACACAAGTCAGAATCGCCATCATCAAAAAATCTACAAACACCAGATGCTAGAGAGGATGTAGAGGAAAGGGAACCACCTTACCCCTGCACACACCACCACCACAGCGGCAGGCAGACCACTTAAGCCCCTCCTCCAGCCCAACCCCTGGACGCACTCCTACGCTCACCTCATATAAGGAACCGCATTGCCACCAATAAAGGGAATCTGCAATGGCACCCCACTCCAGTACTTTTGCCTGGAAAATCCCATGGACGGAGGAGCCTGGTGGGCTGCCGTCTATGGGGTTGCACAGAGCGACTTCACTTTCACTTTTCACTTTCACGCATTGGAGAAGGAAATGGCAACCCACTCCAGTGTTCTTGCCTGGAGAATCCCAGGGACGGGGGAGCCTGGTGGGCTGCCGTCTATGGGGTTGCACAGAGTCGGACACGACTGAAGCAACTTAGCAGCAGCTACATGTTTTCACTCCCTCCTGGTGCAGCCTGGCCTGAATCTCTTGTCTGGCCTCTTTTCAATTTCTATTGATTAAAGAGGCCAAGAACTCTGGCTGGTGACACCGTCACTGATGCTCTCTCCACCCGCTGTCTCAGTGGAAACGCAGCTCTCCTGAGGGCATCGTCAGTCACGTGACCAGCCCTGTCCCACGGGCCTCACCATCAAGAGGTACGGTCAGCGTTCTCCTAGCTTCTGAACCATTACCACTCGGTCATCCTTGAAAAAGACCCTGTTCCTTTGTGGTGTAAGCTAGCAGGCACCCCTACCTAGCTGCAGGCTACTTCCTGTTAAGCACAGGCACATCTCTGTTATATCCCGGTTCTGAACCCATAAGGTCCTCTCCTGACCTTTGACTCCATCCCTTCTTTTATTTGGGCTTCCCTGGTGACTCAGTGAAGAATCTGCCGGCAATGCGGGAGACCAGGGTTACTGGCTGCGCTGGGTTTTAACGAAGCACAGGGAATCTCGATCTTCACTGTGGCACGCAGTACCTTTCAGTTGCGGCCTGTAGGATCTTGTTCCCTGAACCCAGGGCCCCTGCACTGGGAGTGCAAAGTCCCGCCCATTGGACCACCAGGCCCTCCTCTCTTCCTTCTCTGGAGCAGATAACCTGTCTCATCTCATCCCTGAGACCCTCCGGTAAACTTCCTTGCATCTGCAGCCCTGTCTTCCCCCGTCGGGTCTCGCGAGGCCCCGCCTCCGTCGGGGGACACCGCCTCGGCCGAGACGCAGGCGGACAGCGGGCTGGATTCTGCCAGGGTCGGCCCTCAGACCCCCGGTGATTCCTGCAGGTGCAACGGGGCTGCAGACGGCCGCCTCTCCGCTGAGCGTGGAAGGGCGGGGTTCGCTCCAGGGCGGGGCTTTTTCTCCAGGCAAGAGTACTGGAGCAGATTGTCATTTCCTTCTGCAGGGGATCTTCCCGACCCACGGGTGGAACCCATGTCTCCTGTATTGCAGATGGATTGTTTACCACTGGGCCACTTGGGAAACCCCAAAACATTCTAGTCCAGGGCTTGAAGAAGGTTCTTTGGACTTCCCTGGGGGTCCAGTGGTTAGGAATCCACCTGCCAATACAGGGGACACAGGTTGGATCCAGGGAAAGGAAGATCCCACAGGCTGGGGAGCAACTAAGCTTGTGGTCCACAACCACAGAACCCCTACACTCTAGAGCACGTGCTCTGCAGCAAGAGAAGCCGTGGCACCTAGAGAAATCTGCTGCAACTAGAGAAAGCCACGCCCCAGCAATGAGGACCCAACGCAGCTAAAAATTTCAAAGAAGAGAGAAATTTCAAATATACTGCAAAGTTGAAAGCATCTTGCACCAAAATACCTAAGCTACATACATACATACAAGTAGTCCCTCAGTCGTGTCCGACTCTCTGCCACCCCATGGACTGTAGCCCGCCAAACTTCTCTGTCCATGAGATTGTCCAGACAAGGATTCTAGAGTGGGTTGCCATTTCCTCCTCCAGAGGACCTTGCCAACCCAGTGATCAAACTGGCATCCTCTGGGTCTCCTATATTGGCAGGTGGATTCTTTACCACTGAGCCGCCTAGGAAGCCCACACCACTATATATAGGATAGATAATCAACAAGGACCTACTGCATAGCACAGGGAACTCAACATTCTACAATACCCCGTATGAGAAAAGAATCTGAAACAGAATGAATACATGTATATGTATAACCGAGTAACTTTGCTGTACGCCTGAAACTAACACAAGGTTGTAAATCAACCATACTCCAGTACATTTTTTAAATAAATCAATTGACCATACGTTTAGCTCTTTATTTCTAGGGTGCCTATTCTGTTCCCTTGATCTATAGACCTATCTCTTCTCCATACCACATAGTTATGTTTATTATAGTTTCATAGCAAGTTTTGAAACCTGGTAGTATTAGTTCTCCTTTTTTTTCTTTTTCAGATTTGTTTTGGTTATTCTGATTCCTTTGCCTTTCCATACACATTTTAGGACCTAGTTCTCAAAAAAAAAAAAAAAGAGGGACTTCCCTGGGGGTCCACTGATGAAGAACCTCCTGCCAATGCAGGAGACGTGAGTTTGGTCCCTGGTCCAGGAAGATCGCACATGCCACGAGGCAGCTAAGCCCCCTCGCCACCACTACTGAAGCCCACATGCTCCAGAGCACATGCTCCAGAGCAGAAGCCACCGCAATGAGGAGCCCGTGCACCACACCCAGAGAGTAGCCCCCACTTGGCCCAACTGGAGAAGCCTGAGGACAGCAACGATGGCCCAGTGCAGCCAAGAATAGCGATGAATAAAATCGCTGTCCTGTCAAAAAAAAAGGCTGTGGGATTTTGATAGGAATTGCATTGAATCAGTAGATGAATCTGGAAATAACTGGTATCTTAACAATATTGAGTTGTTTAATCCATAAATGTGCATCTGTTTAGATCTTCTTTCATTTCTCTCAGAAACGCTCTTTAGTCTTATGCGTTTAGGTCTATACTTTTTATGCTATTGTGAATGGAAATATTTTGTC
Organism: Bubalus bubalis; assembly: GCF_019923935.1. Taxonomy (NCBI): domain Eukaryota; kingdom Metazoa; phylum Chordata; class Mammalia; order Artiodactyla; family Bovidae; genus Bubalus; species Bubalus bubalis. The sequence continues at coordinate 1,571,003 of NC_059174.1, read as the reverse complement.
AACTTCATTTTTGTATTATTTGTAGTTTATTCAAATACAATTGATTTTTATATATTTATTTTGTATCCTGAGACCCTTGTCCTAGTAAGTTTAAAAAAAAATTGCCTAGGATTTTCTACATTCAGATATCATTTGCAGGCCATTTTACCTCTTCCTTTCCAATCTGGATACCTTTGTTTTTCTTGCACATTCTAATTGTGCATTCTAGTTGCACATTCAACAGTATAGTGTCGAGTGGAAGTGGTGAGAGTAGACATCCTTGCCTTTTTTCTGCTCTTAACTGAGGAACACATTTAGTCTTTCACCTTTAAATACAATGTTAGATGTAGTGTTTTCATAGGGGCTGTATAAATTTGCTAGGTTGCCATAACAAGGTACCACAGACTGAGTGGCTTCAACAACAGAAATGTATTTACTCACAGTTCTGGAGGCTAGAAAGCCAAGATCAAGACATCAACAGGGTTGGTTTATTTTGAGTTCTCTCCTAGGCTTTTTGTTACTGTTTAGTTGCTAAGTCACGTCTGACCCTTTCGCGACACCATGCAGTGCAGCCCACCAGGCTCCTCTGTCCGTGGGATTTTCCAGGCAAGAATACTGGATCGCGTTGCCATTTCCTTCTCCAGGGGATCTTCCCGACCCAGGGATTGGATCTGTGTCTACTGCATTGAAGGCGGATTCTTTACCACTGAGCCACCAGGGAAACCTCTCCTAGGCTTACGGATGGCCATTTTCTATGTCTTCAAGGAGTCTTCCCTCTGGGTATGTGTATCCTATCCTCCTCTTCTTATAAGAGCACCCGTCATATTGAGTTGGGACTCACCCAATGACTCCTTTAACCTTATTTACCTATTTAGAAACTCGATCTCCAAATGCAGTTACGTCTTGAAGTACCAGGATTAGTATTTCAAGATATAAATTTGGGGGGATGCAAGTCATATAAGCCCATAACTGGGACCCTTTATCAAGATAAGAAATTTCCTTTCTGTTCCTAGTCTGTTGAGAATCTTCATACAGAATGGGTTTGGAATTTTATCAAATGCTCTTCCTGTGCCTTTGAAAGGATCATGCGTTCCATCTTTTGTTCTATCGTTACAGGGCGTGCGTGCTTAGTCTTTCTAGCGTCTGATTCTTTGCGACGCCATGGACTGTGGCCCACCAGGCTTCTTTGTCCATGGAATTTCACAGGCAAGAATACTGAAGGGGGCTGCCCTTTCCTACTGCAGGGGATCGTCCCAACCCAGGGATCAAACCCACATCTCTTACTCCTACACTGGCAGGTGGGTTCTTTACCTCTGCGCTACCTGGGAAGTCCTTCTATTAATACAATACATTCATTGACTTCCATTTTGAACCAACCTTGTATTCCTACAATAAATCCTACCCGGTCATGATGTTAATCCTTTTATATAATGCTGCTGCTGCTGCTAAGTCACTTCAGTCGTGTCCGACTCTGTGCGACCCCATAGACGGCAGCCCACGAGGCCCCGCAGTGCCTGGGGTTCTCTAGGCAAGAACACTGGAGTGGGTTGCCATTTCCTCCTCCCATGCATGAAAGTGAAAAGTGAACGTGAAGTCGCTCAGTGGTGTCCGACTCTTAGCGACCCCATGGACTGCAGCCTACCAGGCTCCTCCATCCATGGGATTTTCTAGGCAAGAGTACTGGAGTGGCTTGCCATTGCCTTCTTTATATAATGCTAGATTTTTATAATATTTCATTGAGGATTTTTGTGTTTGTGTTCATGAGTGATCTTGATCTATAGTTTTCTTGAGATGTCTTTGGCTTTAGTAGCAGGATAATATTGATCTTGTAAGGTGAGTTGGAAAATCTTCCTCTTCTGATTTCTGGAAATGTTTATACATGATTGGTATTATTTCTCCTTTAAATATTGATAGAATTCCCCAGTAAAGTTAGTTGCACTTAAGCTTTTCTTTGTGGGAAGATTTTTCCATCCAATTTCTTTTGCTACTATGGATGTACTTAGATTTTCTATTTCTTTTTTTTAGATTTTCTGTTTCTTCCTGACTCAATTTTGGTGATTTATCTTTCTAGAAATTTGTCCATTGTACTTATGTGGTCTGTTTTGTTGACATAAAGTTGCTCTTAACACTCTCTTACGAACTTTCTGACTTCTGTAGGATCCGTTGAGGTGCTGTCCCCTCTTCCCTTTGGACAACTTTGTCTTTTCTCTCTTTTACAGGTGTTTATTAAATAAAAATTTTAGACTGTACAATGTGTATAGTAGCTTTATTCATAATAAACAAAAGCTTAAAACAACCTCATATCCATCAAGAGTAGAATGAAAATAGAGTGAAACACTATCATCCGTTAAAGCAGCGGTGGAAACAGCCACTGATACAGGCAACAGCGCAGATGAATCTCACAGATTCCACAGAGCAGAGGAGTCCGCGCCTCAAAGCGGGTGTATTCTGAGTCCGTTTACATGAAATCTGGGGGGGCTTCCCAGGTGGCGCTAGTGGAAAGAATCTGTCTGCCAATGCAGGAGATGCAAGAGATGCAGGCTTGATCCCTGGGTTGGGACAATCCCCTGGAGCAGGAAATGGCAACCCACTCCACTACTCTTGTCTGGGAAATCCCATGGACAGAGGACCGTAGCGGGCTACAGTCCATGGGGTTGCAGAGAGTTGGATATGACTGAGTAACTAAGTAGGGCACACATTACAAATAAATGGTGATCAAATGGTGATAATAAATGGCAATAGAATACATAGTGATTTCTATGGTGATAGAAATCAGAAGAGAGGTTTCAGACTTCCCTGGTGGTCCAGGGGTTAAGAATCCCCATGCCAACGGACGGTGCATGGGTTGGACCCCTGGTCCAGGAAGGCCCCACACGCTGTGGGGTAACCACGCCCGTGCGCCACAGCTCCTGAAGCCTGGGCACCCAGAGCCCATGCTCTGCAACAGGAGAAGGCAGCGCAAGGAAAGCCCTTGCACTGCAGCTAGAGAGAGGCCGCTGCTCCCTGCGACTAAATCCCGCACACATCAGCAGACCCAGAGCAGCCGAAATAAAAAGGTCAATATATAAATAATTAAGTTTTTAAAAGAAGAGAAGTTGCTTATTGGGAAACACTTTTGACAAGAAGGGGAATGCATGCCCGTTCTCAAAACCCATCCCAGCCACTCAGCAGACTCCTGGAAAAGGTCTGGACCCAAGAGGAATACTACGTACACCAAGGTGCAATGCCCCAGGCAGGGAGTCCAGTGAGGCTGTCTCCCTGCTCCACACCGCTGGCCTGAGACCCGGGGTGGCAGTGACGATCCCAGGGTCGCACAGGGCTCCTTGGTCGGAACCTAGTTCTGACATCCGGTCTGGCGTTTGCTCTGCTCTGCTTCTCCCCTTCTGGCTCCTGCACACGGGGCTCGCACTGGCCTCCTCTCACAGTGAGCCAGGGCTGCTTAAAAGTCGCTCCACTCCAGGCCCAGGTATAGTTTCCTCCCACCTGCTCTGCTGCCCTGCATGGTATTCCAGGAAAACCAGCCACGTTTATCTTCAAAGCTCAGGAGCAGGAATTGGGTCTTTTGTTACCTGGAGCAGAGCAGGGCTGTGGAAATTGAATTCACAGGGCCAAGATGGGAACTAAGGCAGGTCGGCACCGCGGCCTGGGAGTGTGAAGACGGGGCCTCTCGATCAGCCGCGGGTACCCTGTGCTTGCTGGGTGACCTGGGGCCAGGCCCTGAGACACTGACCCCAGCTTCCCCAACTACAGACTGAGCACCTCGTCTTCCCTGCCAGGGGCTGTTGCAACAACCAAGTGAACTCAATATTTGAAGCTGCTTTGTAAACTCTATAGAAAAAGATCCCCATTTTATTAAGCATTGCTGGGATCCAGACAGGGTGACCTTAAGGTTGTCCGGTCATCTGTCTGAGAGAGAAGAAATGCCCCAGGCCCTGAGACATCTAGGGGGACACCCAACCCCAGGCTGGCTTTCAGGGTCTTGTGCCTGACCCTGTCTCCACGCCCCCAAAGGTAACCACGTTCCATCGTGTTCCCCGCCCCCACCCCCAGCCGCAAAAGCCAGGCCCACTGGCATCTCAGGAAAGCTTCTGAGGAATTGACACCTGGCCTGGCCCAGGATTCAAGGGTCACACAAACTCCAGGAGGAGGAAGCACCTGGCTCGCAGGCCTGTCCCCTGCGAATGGCTGAGTAACTTTCAGTCTGCCCGAGGGGGACACACTTTTATTTTCTAGGAGCTGTGGGCACCTTCCAGCTGATTCTGCGGGGACCCTGCCAGCCAGTGTAGTCGGGCCCCAGAGCACCAGGGCAGCCAGCCGCCCTTCTGCCTGTGGGCCCGGAGGCTGACTTGTTCCCTGGGGACTGCAGCCAGCCAGGAGCATCACGTGCTCCCCGCTTTCCCCCGCTCCAAGCCGGCAGTCACGTGGGTGGGGGCACCAGGGCTGGGGCCCAGCCCCCCACATCGCTCAGAAGGACCGTCCTAAGGCACCCATGGAGTAGCCCCCGCCCACTCCCCTACAAACCCATGGCCCTGGTGCCCCCACCCACCGGTGGCACCTGACTGGTGTGCGGTTACCACCTGCTTATGTTTAATTCATGACTGGGGGTTGGGACGAGCTTCCCAAGAAAGGAAAGAACTCCCCTGGGATCTTGCCCAGTTCCTGCCCGCCCATAGGGCACGAGGCCCCAGCCTCCCTGGGCCAGGGGCTGGGAAGAGAAGCTGCTGATGAGCCTGGAGGACACTATTCCAGCCTGGGCATTGCTATTATTCGTTAATCTGCAGCCCTGGAATGTCTGCGGGCCAATCAGCAGTGTCTTCGAGGGCTCCCCGAGGGCTCCAATAATCCTGCAATGATTAGCAGGGGCCACGGGGTCACTGCAAACCACTCAGTAGGTTGGTCGACTGGCTGTTGGCGGGCGGGCAGGCGGGCAGGCACACGGCTGGGGGAGGGAGGGCGCCCCGGGATGGGAGCTGTCTGCTTCCTTCCATGCCAGCGCTGACAACCGGGGCTGTCCAGACACCGATTACTCAGCAGCCTCCCCTTTGTCTGCCAGCCCCGTGCTACTCCTCGAGATCGTGAATAGCTCCGTCCAGTCTGGGAAGTAAACTGGACTGCTGAGCCAGGCAGAGCCCAGAGCCATCACCAGGCCCATGTTGAGGCTGGAGCCCTCGCCCAGGCCTGGAGGCCACCGGCCTGGCCTCCTGCCCTTGCTCCTAGCTCTCCTTGGCACAACGTGGGCAGGGGTACAGCCACTCCAGCTGCAGGAGCAGCGGGTTCCAATGCCTGAAGGTAAGGGGCCACGGAGTGAGAGAAACGTGGAGATGCTCTGAGGGTCCCAGGGGGCTTCCAGGAGCCAGTTCCCAGGCCTGAGCCCAGGCAGGCTGGTGCAGTTGAAAAAGCCACCCTGGATCATTTCGGGGGCCTGAGAGGGGTGCTGGAGGATGGAGCTGGGGCAGGAGAATGAAGGGGCATGGGCCCCAGGGTGGGGGGAGGGAGAACAAGGAGGTGCCCTGCGAGCCGCAGGGGAGACTGGAGGAGAGGAGCCCCAGGCAGAGGGGCTGCCGGGACCCCAGGCTGCGGCCCCTCCTCACACCCAGCCCCCGTCCCGGGCACATCCCCTCGGTCACCCCACCCCAGCTCTCAGCCTCCTTTACACCCACACCTGTCTGTCTCAGTCCCCCTCCTTTCTCCGCCTCTCGCCTTCTCCCCATCCCTCTGCTCCGGTTCCCCATGTGCCCACCAGCGTCTGCCCCGTCTTGGGTTTTGCTCCATAAGTGCGAGGCTGCACCTCATTGCGCCGCGGTGGCCCCAAGGGCTGCTGCCCAGGTGGCCTGACCTTGTCTCCCACCCTAGTCTTGAGCAAGAAGGAGAGCTTCCTCCTCGTTTCCCTGCACAATCGCCTGCGAAGCCGGGTCCACCCGCCTGCGGCCAACATGCAGAGAATGGTGCGTACCCCTACCCTCCCGGCTCACGGGGCGGAGGGGCGACCCTGACGGGCTGGGAGGCCCGACTGCGGCCAGGAGCTCTTGCACCGGCAGGGCTGGAGGGGTGGCCGCCCCTGGCCCACAGCGGGCCGGCCGTGCCTGATCACGGGGAGAGCCACGGCTCCCTCCTCCCTGAAAGACAGCCCTCGGGCTTTGCTTGCATCCCTTCTCGTTGCCCCGGAGACCAGAAGACATGGATAGAGTGGGGTCCCCTCCTCCGGGAAAGCGGAGTTCACAAAGGCGTCCCAGCGGGAAGGGAGGCTCGTCGGGGCGGGAAAGGCAGCCCGCTGGGCGGGGGCGGGGGCTTGTGTGCGACCCAACCCTGCTTCTCCAGCAGTTCATCCAGGCGACCAGGAGGGGCCCCTTCACCCGGGCCAGGGAGGGGGTGCAGGGTTTCCTAGCGCTCCCTCGAGGCTGCGGGGTCGGAGGTGTCACCTTGGGGCCCCCCAGTACGGCCCCCGGCTGCCCCCGCCCACGTAACAGTCCAGGGAGCGAGGGGGGACCAGCGTGGGGCCGGCCAGGTTCCCCATGGCTGCTTCCCACAAACTCCTCCGAGGCTGCGGCGACCTTGAGCGCTCGGGGTCAGTTTCCCAGGAGGTGGGGGCGGGGCGGGGGGTCGCCTCTCCCCTTTCCCGCCTCTGCATGTGCTCAGCCCCTCCCTGGGGCCCAGGTCTTGGCTCCCGACTCCCACACGCACGCAGCCCTAGGGCCTGGAGTGAGGGTGCTTCTGGTCAAGCCCTGCACTTCCCACGGCCCTTGTGCCTGAGTCTAAGAAAAGAGCACCTCATTAAAAGCTCAAGTGGAGCCCCACGGCTCAGCCTCTGTCACACGCACAGCTCTGGCTCTGGGCACCCATGGGAGGCTGAGGCCCTGATGGGCCCCGTGCAGCCCCCATCAGCGGTGAAATCACAACCACCGTCTGCTGGGGTCAGGCCCTAAGTGCAGCACTTTGCTCCCTGCAGCCATGTAATCCTCACACCATCTTATCCTGTGGGTACCTTATTACCGCCCCCCCTTTTTTTTGGCTGTGCTGCATGGCTTGTGGGATCTCAGTTCTCCCAGCAGGGACTGAACCAGGGCCCTGAAAACCCAGAACCCTAACCACTAGACAACCAGGGAGCTCCCACCTTACTATCCTATTTTACAGAAGAGTATGTTGAGTCTCATGGAGATTAGGAGACGGCTGGAGGTCACACAACTGGAATGAGGTGGCAAGGCTGGACCAGGGCATGACAATAGAGTGACACATGTCATCTTGGTTGCTGAGGCCCCTGTTTCAGAGGAGGGGGCTGGTGGATGGGGGCAGGGACGCCTGGTTGGGGAGAGTGGATTGGGCCCACTCCAGAGAGCTCTGCCTGCTGAGATCAAAGCAGAGGCCCTGGAGACCTCTTACACCCTCTCCGGTCCGGTGTCCCAGCTGGAGCCCCTACACACTCTAAAACCAGAATTAGGGAATAAGACCCAGCAGCATGGCTGTTGCAACTTTTTACATCACAGAAGGGACACCAAGAGGGAGCCTTTCTGACAATGACCAGGGCCAGGTTCACCTAGCACAGAACCAGTTTGGAAGCCTTGGGCACAGCAGAGCTCACATTAGGGATGGGAAAGATTACAGCAGAGGCCCACCCCATCACCTGGGCTAGCACTCGCTCCCAGGAACACCCGGCCCCTTAATGGGGTGGAGTTCTGGGCAGGGCCTGAGGGTGCCATCACCGGAGGCTCTCAGTGCTGGGCGAGCCGGGCTCTGGGGTGGGGGGGCCAGATGGGTAGGTGGCTTTCCCACAGCCTGGAGCGCCCCCTGCAGGTCCTGCCTGCCTTTCCCTGGCCCCGAGGATGCGGGCGAAACCAGCTCACAGCGCTCAAGCCGCCAAGCGTGATCCCTGCTCGAGGGCTCCCCTCGCAGGCACAGGGCCTCTGGTCGTGCTGCGGTGCGGAGCAGGGGTGGGTCAGTCGGGCCTAGCCCGGGGCCCCTATTGATGCTGCTGTGTGTACCCCCCGCCCCCCAGGACTGGAGCGACAGCCTGGCCTGGCAAGCCCAGGCACGGGCGGCCCTCTGCGGTGCCCCCGCCCCGAGCCCGGCCTCTGTTCCGCGGGCCGCCCGGCACGTGGGCTGGAACGCGCAGCTGCTGCCCGCGGGCTCCGCGACCTTCGTGCACGTAGTGGGCCTGTGGTTCTCCGAGGGGCGGCAGTACAGCCACGCGGCGGCGGAGTGCGCCCCCAACGCCACCTGCGCCCGCTACACTCAGGTGAGGCCGGCCTTCTCAACCAGGGCCCCTGCCCTGCTGGGCTGCTCCGAGAGTCTACAGTTTGTCCTAAAACTGGTGGTCGCTTTTCCTCCCGTTCCTGCTGCTGCTAAGTCGCTTCAGTCGTGTCCGACTCTGTGCGACCCCAGAGACGGCAGCCCACCAGGCTCCCCCGTCCTGGGATTCTCCAGGCAAGAACACTGCAGTGGGTTGCCATTTCCTTCTCCTAAACGTACCTAAACGTACATTTCCTTTTGCCATTTGTGTTTATCACTTCAGATCTTCAGATCACATTTGTAAGATTTACTTCCATTGATTTGAGCAAGAATGGGAGATTCACTATGAATAAACTACATTTGGGGGGCATCTGGGGTTACTTTTTTTTTTAAAACTATTCCAAGTCACACCACAACACAGAAATCCCAGCTCAGGCCCTCTTGGACACACGGGTCCGGAGTTCCTCTAAGATAGCAGTCCCCAACCTTTTTGGCATCAAAGACATGTTTTGCAAAAGCCAGTTTTTCCACAGACTGGAATTGAGGGAGATGGTTTCCAGATGATTCAAGTGCATTGCATTTATTGCACACTTTGTGTCTATTATTATTCCATCAGCTTCACCTCAGATCATCAGGCACTAGATCCTGGAGACTGGGGCCTCCCGCCCTAGGATACACTTAAAAGGGGAGTGGCTGGGTCAGAGGGAGCACGCACGGACAGCCTTGCTACCTGTTGTCAAAGTGGTGTCCCCTACTCCACTCCTGTCCGCAAACCAGTTCTCACTTCCCAGTACTGTCAGCTCCTTAATTTTTGCCAACTTGATGCTGTGGAACACTCCCTCATTCTGTTTTTAATTTCCATTTCTCTGATTGCCCTGGGAGACTGAGCCTCTTTTCTGTTCTGCTTCATTGCTGGTTAATTTCATCTTTCCCTTAATAACTTAGAAGCATCTTTTCTATGTTCTTTATACTTTTGTTGGTCATATTGGTTGCAACCATATGTTTCTAACATATGGCTTGTATTTTCTCTTTGTTTATGTGACTTTTTATAAGAAATCTTCAGAGAATTTTAATACTAATGTAATCAGACTTCTCGTGTTTTTCATTATGGTTCATCCATTTGTTAGAAATCCTATTCAACTCTGACATCAGGAAGATATTCTTTCTTTTCTTCCAAAGTTTAAATGTTTTTCTTTTTTCATACTGAAGTCATTAAGCCACCAGGTGATGTAGAATTTCATTTTATCTTTTTTTTTTTACTTCTGTATTAAGTATTGACTCTTTCCCCCACGGACTCTAATGCCATCTCAGTCATATACCAAGCTCCCATATCTGTTGAGTTCTCTCTTCTTGTTGCTTTTTTTTTTTATTACTCTGTACATACGTGCTTTAATTATTATGGCTTCATAAATAGCTTTTTGACAGGAAAATCCCCCATATTATTATTATTGTTCAAAAGTTTCCTGGCTATTCTTGATTCTTTCTACTAATTTTTTCATATGAACTTAATAAGTACCCTTTACAGACATTTCTTTCCAATCTAAGTTTGTTAAGATTTTTAAAGTCATGTTCTAATGTTATTTTTTCACATATGTTGTCCAGTTTCCCAGCACCACTTATTGAATAGACTGTCTTTTCTCCGTTGTATATTCTTGTCATGGCTCATTTTGTTTCATCTATAGCCTTACCTATTTCCCTTTCCTCCCATATTATTTTTAAGCAAATTTTAGACTTCTAATTTTATCCATAAATAAGCATATATGTCTAAAAGATAACTTTTTCATTCCACACTCTACCAATGTAGAGGGCCCAGGTTCAATCCCTGGTCAGGGAACTAGATCCCACATGCCACAACTAAAAACAGCTTTCTAAAAAATAATCACAAAACCAACATTAATATATATTTTTAAATGTTAATGCTTCCCTGCCTTCCTACTTGCAGGACTGTAATTCATCTATGTACTGTCTGTTATAATAGTTAATCAAACACTAAAATACTTACGTATTAGTAAACAGTTGTTACCCCACGTTCCCAGAAGGTACCTGTCCTAGCCTCTTCCCTGGAACACCTAGGATTTCTCTTATACCTAGAATCAGAGCAGGTGTATTTGTCACGGTAGTGGGTCTCTAGGATCCTGCTCCAGCCCAGCATCTATTCTGATTGACAAGCCGCTGGACCACCAGGGAAGTCCCTCCATTATAATGTCATCTTTGATTTTGAAGTGTATGCTTCAATTTCCTAACTAGGTTTTCTCCTTTGTTGTTTAGTCGCTAAGTCCTGTCTGACTCTTTTGCGACCCCATGGACTGTGGCCTGCCAGGCTCTTCTGTCCACGAGATTTCCAAGGCAAGAATACTGGAGTGGGTTGCCATTTTCCTTCTCCAGGGGATCGTCCCGACCCAGGGATCAAATCCAAGTCTTCTACATTGGCAGGAAGATTCTTTACTGCTGAGCCACCAAGGAAGCCAGGTTTTCTCCTTTACTTACTTCTAAATTACTTCCTTTAGATTTTATTACGTTGAATTCATAGAATGTGATCTGTAAGACATTGGTTATCTGGTAGTTATTGAATCTTGCTTTGCAGCTATTAGGCTTCCCTGAGAGCTCAGCTGGTAAAGAATCTGCCTGCAATGCAGGAGACCCCGGTTTGATTCCTGGGTTGGGGAGATCTGCTAGAGAAGGAATAGACTACCCACTCCAGTCTTCTTGGGCTTCCCTCGTGGCTTAGCTGCTAAAGAATCCGCCTGCAATGCGGGAGATCTAGGTTCAGTTCCTGGGTTGGGAAGATCCCCTGGAGAAGGGAAAGGCTATCCACTCCAGTATTGTGGCCTGGAGAATTCTATGGACTATATATATAGTCCATGGGATCACAAAGAGTCAGACAGGACTGAGCAACTTTCACTTTCACTTTGCTGTTTAGTGAGGGATCAATGTCTGCAAAATTCCATGCACTCCTAAAAAGAACGCACATTCCCTACTTGTTGGAGATATATATATATGATTACACGGGCATATCTCCCAGCCTCATGCTGGTCATTTTTAGTGGCTACTGGAGTTTGCTGGGCTATTCTTGGGTATTGACCATTTGTGTTATTTCCAAGTGGCCACTGATTCTAATACTTTAAACCTAAGTTTTGAATACTATTAAAAACCTGTATCAGGTAGCTATTGATGCCTGACACACTATCCCAAAATTTAGCATCCTGTGATTTTGCAGCTTGGCAGTTTGGGTTGGGCTCGGTTGGGAGTTTCCTCTGGTCTTGGCAGTACTCACTCTTGCAACCGCAACCAGCTGCTGGGTGGGCTAGGAGCTGGCTGTCCACAGTGGCCTCAGTGGATCATCTCTGCCCTCTAAGGTTCTTCAGCCTCCAGCAGGCTTGTTCACATGGTGGCTGAGCATGAGAGAGAATGAGTGGAAACTGCAGGGTCTCCTGAGACCTAGGTTTAAAATGGCTAGACTATCATTTCTCCAGCGTTGTGTTGAGCAACACAAGCCATGGGGCCAGCCATTTTCGAGGCGTGGGACACTCCTCCTCTTGATGCAAAACCACATTTTGTAAAGAATGGGCTGTGGGGAGTTGTGAAGCGTTGGGGCCATTTTTGCACCGGCACAAGGCCTTTGATGTCCAGGTCTTCCTGTTGCCACTCTCCTCCAGCCATCCAGTCTCCCCGCCCTTCAGGTATCTGCAGACCCTCACCTCCCCACCCAGGAGGCCTTTCTAGACTATTCCCACCCATCCTTACAGCCCTGCGCAGCACAGCTGCTCTGCTCCTGGGGTCCCCAGGGAGGTGACAAAACTGTTTATCTGCCTGGTTTGGGGCAAAAGTGCCTGTCCTCCCCGGGGGAGCATCCTGCAGGCTGCAGGTCCCCAGACTGGGAGTGGAGGGAGGCCCATGACAGGGTGTCTGAGCCTCCGTGTCTCCTGCAGCTCGTGTGGGCCACCTCGAGCCAGCTGGGCTGTGGGCGGCACCTCTGCTCTGGGGCCCAGGGCGAGCTGGAAGCCTTTGTCTGCGCCTACTCTCCCGGGTAAGCCCCCTGCATGGCAGAGCCCTGCCGTCTCCCGCTGGGCTACAGGGCAGGGGTGCTCTCAGCCAGGGTGAGACACCCACACACCCATAGGCCTTTACCCCTGGGTCTGCACCCCTGGTGGGAGAGAGCAGCACCCAGGGTTCTGGCCATGCAGAGCGTGACTTCTGCTCAGTCGCCCCTTCCTGGAAGCACCATCCTGCATTCAGGAAATCTGTCCAGTATTCGTTTGGAGGTCATCTTTTCTCTCCTGGGAAATCTCCCTGTCTCACCCAGCTCCCTGACTCCCTGGTGGGGCAGGAAGGAACTGACAGGGCTGGGGCAGGCAGCAGGGCCTGTCCCTGCCACGGCCAAGGCCAGGTCCTTGCAGCCCTCCGCTGCTTGCTTTCGCAGAGGGAACTGGGAGGTCAACGGGAAGACCATCGTCCCCTACAAGAAGGGCGCCTGGTGTTCGCTCTGCACGGCCAGCGTCTCGGGCTGCTTTAAAGCCTGGGACCACGCAGGGGGGCTCTGTGGTAAGTGCCCCCACCAGCCGGTCTGATGCGGTGATGCAGAGGAGGGTGGCAGGCTGTCCCAGAAGCCCTAGCCCTCAGCACCCAGGGAGGCACTGGCCTGGCCTGCCCAGAGGAGACCCGCTCAGTGTTTCCTTTCGGTCTGACCAGAGGTCCCCAGGAACCCGTGTCGCATGAGCTGCCGGAACCACGGCCATCTCAACGTTAGCACCTGCCACTGCCACTGCCCCCCCGGATACACAGGCAGATACTGTCAAGGTGAGGGGCACCTGGAGCCGGGTCGGGGCACCCGGGTGAGTGAAGTGCACACAGCATATCCTCATCCAGGAGGCATCCACTGAGCACTGACTGTCGGCCAGACCCTGAGCCCTGCAGGGGATTGCAAGTGAAACCGGATCTGGCCCGTAGGCTCTGGGAGGGTGCAGAGAGGGCAGCTGAGGATCCTGGCTGGATTCCTTTCCCGCCCATCCCCCAGCTCTGTGACCACGAGCAGCTCCCCAACCCCACCCAGCTCTGATTCGCTTCTCTTGACAAGATCAAACCAAAGATGCCAAAGAGCACAGAGGAGCCCCGGGCGGGTTTCTTGCTGGGGTTGGCATCCGTGCACATCCTCCATCCTGGCAGTGCGGTGCAGCGTGCAGTGTGTGCACGGCCGGTTCCGGGAAGAGGAGTGTTCCTGCGTCTGTGACGTCGGCTTCGGGGGAGCCCAGTGCGCCAGTGAGTCCCGCCACACAGCCCACACTGGACCCCTCAGTGAGGGCTGGGTCCCACCCGGACCAGCCCACAGATGCCCATGGTGTGCACTCTCGCCCACTCCCTGAGTGAACTTGGCCATGGTGGGGGGTCTTTACACCCCAGAAACAGCACTGCTGCAATCACAGATTATCTTTTTTGAGAGAGAGAGCTGGTTGTTACGTATTTACCAGCTTGGGAGCAGGTGGCCGGGGAAGGGGCACCCTGAGCCTTAACACCCTGCAGGACAGGAAGCGTGACCTCTCTGAGGTCCCACACGAACTCAGGCTCCCCTCCCGCCAGCCAAGGTGCGCTTTCCCTTCCACACCTGCGATCTGAGGATCGACGGAGACTGCTTCACGGTGTCCTCGGAGGCGGACACCTACTATGGAGCCAAGATGAAATGCCAGGTAACGCTCACCCCGCCTTCCCCCCAGCTGCCCCCTTAATGGGGGACCCTGTTTTAAGAGATGCATTCCTTCGACCTCTCAACTTACTAATGCTGGCAAGCAATCCCGATGTATTTAGGACACTGAGCAGGTGAAACAAACCCTTCCCAGGCTGGGACCCTGCCAGAGGAGAGGTGGGCAGGGGAGAGGAAGGCGGGAGGCTTTGGTGGGGATGGCTGGCTGGGGACAGCCTAGCCGGCACATAGGTTTGACGTCCGTGGCCACGGTGGGCGGCGGGAGGGACAGGAGGGGCTGGCCTGCGCTCTGGGGCCAGCATGACCCAGAGTGGGGGTTACAGGGCAAGGGCGGGGTGCTCGCCCAGATTGAGAGCCAGAAAGTGCAGGACATACTGGCCTTCTACCTGGGCCGCCTGGAGACCACCAACGAGGTGACCGACAGTGACTTTGAGACCAGGAACTTCTGGATCGGTGAGTGCCTGGGTGATGTGTGGGGGGGTGCTGTGTGTGTCCGCGCACGAGCAGTGCTCGTGGGGCTGGGACGCCCACGCCCCTCCAGGGATCTGCGCTGTGGTAACCCAGAGCCCTGCCAGCAGTCAGGGCATGGTGAGGGCTCGGAGCCCAGAATGGAGCCACAAGTCAGGCTGATGCGTCCCCTCCCCAAGGAGAGAGCTGACAGAGAGGAGCCGGAAGTGCTGGGAACGGGGTCTCAGGGCTGGGGGCCCACTGGGCATCAGGCAGCAGGCTCCGGACAGGCCCTCAGCCCAGGGAGTGGGTGGGGTCTGGAGACCTTGGGTGTGGGGCCAACCTTGGCTGCTGTGGCCCAGGGCTCACCTACAAGAGTGCCAAGGACTCCTTCCGCTGGACCACTGGGGAGCACCAGTCCTTCACCAGCTTCGCCTTTGGGCAGCCAGACAACCAGGGGTGAGCCCTCCACTGCCCACCTTCCCACTGGGGCCTTCGTGCTGAACCCTCAGACACGACCAGACCCCCACCCGCTGCCTCCTGCCCGAGCGCCCTGAGGGCCTGGGCCTCCCTGGGGCCCTCATGCCGGGAGGTGCAGGCGCGGCTGGGTGTGGGCCCAGTGCTAGACGAGGCACGTCCCTGACCCAGGGCTCACTTAAAAGACGGGGACCCCAGAAGGCTGCGTGCCCCCACCGTCCCCATCGTCCCCTCAGCTGCCTCTCCGTCTCCCTCCTATCTACCCTGCCCTGCCCCCCGGCGCCCCCTCTGCCCACATCAAATACCTAACGCTGCTCTCTGCTGGCCACCCTCCAGCATCAGCCCTCACACTCGTCTGCCCACCAGCCACCCTGCACCGTCTGGCCTTCAAAGCCCGGGGATGCCCGGGGCGGGGGTGGAGGGGGTCAGGGGGTGCACGGGGTGGGGGTGGAGGTCAGGGGTGCCCGGGACCAGGGTCAGGGGTGCGCGGGACCGGGGTCAGGGGATGCCCGGGGCGGGGGTGAAGATCAGGGGTGCCCGGGGCGGGGGTAGAGGAGGTCAGGGGTGCCCGGGGTGGGGGCAGAGGTCGGGGGTGCGCGGGGCGGGGGTGAAGGGGGTCAGGAGGGCCGGGGGCGAGGGTGGAGGGGATCAGGGGGGCCCAGGGCAGGGGTGGAGGGGTGGAGGGGTTCAGAGGGGCCCCGGGGGGTGGAGGGGGTCAGGGGGTGCCCGGGGCGGGGGCGGAGGAGGTCAGGGGTGCCTGGGATGGGGGCAGAGGTCAGGGGGTGCGCGGGGCAGGGCTGGAGGCGGTCAGGGGGTGCCTGGGGCGGGGGTGGAGGCGTCAGGGGGGCCCGGGCGGGGGTGGAGGCGGTCACGCTGTGTGCCCACCTAGACTCCCGAGCGCCCCTACCTCCCTGAGAGCAGCCATGCCGGGCCTGGGCCCGCCCCTAGACGGCCTCGGCCTGGTGGGAGGAAGGACGCAGCCTGTCCCATCCCCGTTGGGGCCTGGGGGCGGGGCTGGGGGCGGGCCGTAGCAGCAGGCGGAGGCGCCCCATGAGAAGGGAGGAGCTAGAGCGGCTGGAGGAGCAGGTGTGGAGACCCGGGAGCAGGGGGCTCCGACTCCCAGAGGCCCCTGTGAATGTGGGGTGGGGCACCGGGAGGCCCAGGCTGGGCGCAGGTGGCCCCCAGGAGGGGGCTTGGAGCCTCTCCCCGCCTCCCGCCTCCCTCCTCCGCCTGAGCACTCGCCGCCTCGGCCCGCAGGTTTGGCAACTGCGTGGAGCTGCAGGCGTCGGCCGCCTTCAACTGGAATGACCAGCGCTGCAAAACCCGCAACCGCTACATCTGCCAGTTTGGTGAGGGCTTTCCCGTGGCTCCCTGCCCTGGCCCCTGGCCCCGGGGGTGTCCGGGTGACAGCCCTGCAGGGTCTGCACACCGGGCCCGAGGCTCCCCTGTCCCCGGGGGTGTCCGGTGACAACCCTGCAGTGTCTGAACGCTGGGCCCGAGGCTATCCTGCCCATCCTGGGCCTGCAGGCCCCTGGAGCCCGGAGCGGGAGACGGCCCCGGTCCACATAGACCCGAACTGCACCCGGCCGGGGATTTCTCAAGGTCTCTCGTCTCCGGCCACTAACGCCGTCACACTGGGCCCTGCTGGGTGTGCCCGGATTCCCTCAAGCGCCGTGAACTGTGAGGGCAGAGATGAAGCCTCGCCCGGCCCCGCAGCCCCTGCTGGGGGATCTGGGGGTCCCGTGGAGGCCATTTCTGAACCTGGTGCAGCAGGGCCCCATCCCAGGACAGTCACTGGCCCTTGTTCTTCCTCTTCCTTTCCAGCTCGCGAGCACATCTCCCGCTGGGACCCAGGGACCTGAGGTTCAGCTGTGCCCCTCCCCAGCCAGTGCCTGGGCACACAGCCCCACTGGCCCGCCTGCCCTCCTGTGTAGAACCAGGGCCTGGCTGGGACTGCGGCCAACAACCAAAGAGGTCTCAGACCTTGCAGGACGTCGGGCGGGGTACAAGAGAGGCCGACAGAGGCTGGTGGAGGAGGAGGGGAGCCTGGGTGCCCCCACCCCCGGCCTGCTTTTGATCAGGAAGATGGGGCTTAATCAGGCCCTGAAACAGGAGTCCAGACCAGCAGGGAGAAGCGCCTGCTCTGGTCCACCCAGGCTGGACCCTCTGGGACAGATGGAGGCTCCCCACCCCTCCACGGTGCATGCCACAAAGGATTAAACTAAGTTATGGATGAGCCAGACTTGCACATGCTCATTGTGAGTGGGGGGATTCAGACAACCCAGAATGGTTCCAGCAGACTGGCCTCCTCCCACCTGCCCCGCTCCCTGCTTACCCACAGGACCCAGGCCCCCTCTCCAGAGGTTTTCAGACCCTCGGTTCTGAATAAGGCGCAGACTCAGGAGCCTCACTCGCACCCCTGACTTGTAGCCCTCTCACCTCTGCCTCTGTGGGCTTTGGGTTTCTGTTAACACCTCCCCCTTTATTCTTACGACTGCTTCTCCGTGGCTCTTCTTTCTTTGTGATTACCTGAACTTGGGTCGTTATGGCCCCATGGCTTCCCTGTTCCTAGGGTGGTGAGAGGGTGAGTCCCAGCAGGTACTACCATCCGTGTCCAGAATGGCGCATGGCTGCTTGTGCAAATGTCGAGTCACTGTGCTGATTGGAAGGACAAGTATGGCCTTGGCTTGTGGACCTGGGAGAAGCAAATCAGTCAGAGTTCTTGGTGGCAACCAACAGAAACACAGAAACTGCTCTGGCAAGTCATGACAGAAAAGGAGCTTATCAAAAAGGCAATAATTTTTTTAAACGGGCAAAGGATTTGAATAGACAGTTCTCCAAAGAAGATGTACAAATGGCCAACAAGCACGTGATAAGATGTTCACCACCACTAGCCATTAGGCAATCCAAATAGAAACCAGAATGAAACACCACTTCACATCCATTAGGGAGGCTGTTAGCAACAAAACGGACAGTAACGAGCGTTGATGAGGGTGGGGACGTGTTGGGGCCCTCCTACATTGCTGGTGGGAAAGTATAGTGGTGCGGTCACCGTGGAAAACTGTGTGGTGATTCCTCGCAAGGTTAAGCACCACTACCATATGACCCAACAACTTAACTCCTAGGAATGCACTGAAGAGACATGAAAACAAGTTCTCAAATTCTTAAGCACAAAATTCACAGCAGCATTATTCACAATAGCCAAAAGATAGAAACAACCCAAAAGTCCATCAGTGTTTAAATAGCTAACAAATAGCAGTGTACACATGCAATGGAATGTTCAGTTCAGTTCAGTTCAGTCGCTCAGTTGTGTCCGACTCTTTGTGTCCCCATGAATCGCAGCACGCCAGGCCTCCCTGTCCATCACCAACTCCTGGAGTTCACTCAGACTCATGTCCATCGAGTCAGTGATGCCATCCAGCCATCTCATCCTCTGTCGTCCCCTTCTCCTCCTGCCCCCAATCCCTCCCAGCATCAGAGTCTTTTCCAATGAGTCAACTCTTCGCATGAGGTGGCCAAAGTACTGGAGTTTCAGCTTCAGCATCATTCCTTCCAAAGAAATCCCAGGGCTGATCTTCAGAAGGGACTGGATGGATCTCCTTGCAGTCCAAGGGACTCTCAAGAGTCTTCTCCAACACCACAGTTCAAAAGCATCAATTCTTCGGCGCTCAGCTTCCTTCACAGTCCAACTCTCACATCCATACATGACCACAGGAAAAACCATAGCCTTGACTAGACGGCCCTTTGTTGGCAAAGTAATGTCTCTGCTTTTCAATATGCTATGTAGGTTGGTCATAACTTTCCTTCCAAGGAGTAAGCGTCTTTTAATTTCATGGCTGCAATCACCATCTGCAGTGATTTTGGAGCCCCCCAAAATAAACTCTGACACTGTTTCCACTGTTTCCCTATCTATTTCCCATGAAGTGATGGGACCAGATGCCATGATCTTCGTTTTCTGAATGTTGAGCTTTAAGCCAACTTTTTCACTCTTCCACTTTCACTTTCATCAAGAGGCTTTTGAGTTCCTCTTCACTTTCTGCCATAAGGGTGGTGTCATCTGCATATCTGAGGTTATTGATATTTCTCCTGGCAATCTTGATTCCAGTTTGTGCTTCTTCCAGCCCAGCGTTTCTCATGATGTACTCTGCATATAAGTTAAATAAACAGGGTGACAATATACAGCCTTGACATACTCCTTTTCCTATTTGGAACCAGTCTGTTGTTCCATGTCCAGTTCTAACTGTTGCTTCCTGACCTGCATATAGGTTTCTCAAGAGGCAGGTCAGGTGCTCTGGTATTCCATTAAAAGGAATGAAGGGGACTTCCCACTAGGGGTGGTCTAGTGCAGGGGAACGCGCAGGTTTGACCCCTAATCAGGGAACTAGATCCTACCTGCTGCCACTAAAAGACCCTGCATGCCATAGCTAAGACCCGATGCAGCCAAACAAATATTTTTTTTTTTTTAGAAAAAGGAATGAAGTACTAATACAGGCTACCAGGTGGATAAACCTTGAACACACTATTTTAAGTGAAAGAAGCCAGTCACAAAAGACCACATATTACATGATTCCATTTATCTGAACTAGTCAGAAAAGGAGAAATCCAGAGATGCAGACTGGCAGATGCCAAGAGAAACGGGAAAATGAGGGTGTGGGTTTTATTTTGAAATGATAAAAATGTTTTGGAATTTAGAGAGAGTTAGTGGCTGCAGAACATTGTAGATGTATTCAGTGCCACTGACTTGGTTAATTTTATGTTATACAAATTTCCCTTCAGTTTTTTTTTTTTTTTTTTTAAAGACAGCAGTTGATCACAGGACCCCTGGTAGAGTGAGAGTCATGCTGGAGGCCTGTGGCCAGAAACAGTGCTCCAAGCTCTGCTGCAAAGCCCATCTGGGTAGACTCCCATCCAGACATAGGAAGTGCAGAGCCTACCCCACGGCAGCAATATGGGAGCCACCTTTGTGGTGACTGAGGCTGGCAATCCAGTGCCCTGGTGAGCCTTTAACGCCCCAGATGCCATGTTTCCATTCAGCTGCAGCCTCTCCCACCAGCCGGCCTGGCGCTACGGCACTTCCCCACCAACGTGGGGACGTTCTCAACATGTCGCATTCTCAGTCGTGTCGCATTCTCAACAATGCGACAAAGGACATGCTGGAGGCGAGGCAGCTGACCATGGCAGGCCTCCATGTCGGGTCACGGACCAGCAGCATCAGCATCACCTAGGATCTTGTTAGAAAAGCAGGTTTTCAGCTGCTCCGAAGCTAATCTGAGTTCTAACCAGACGTCCAGCCACTTCCGATGCAGGCTCAGGTGCGACAGCCTGACAGAGGCAGTGTCTGGGTCTAAAGTCACCTGAATTGGAGGACAGGCTCTGACACTTGCGAACTGTGTGACTTTGGGCAACTTATTAACACATAGGGGTCCCGCTGGCCCAGTCTGCCTGGAACCGCCCTGGTTTCAGCACTCACAGTCCCAGAAACTGGGAAGCCTCTCTGTCCCAGACAAACAGGACAGCTGGTCACCCTAAAACATCTCTCTGCCTCGTGATTCTTTTCCGTAAAATGAAGAAGATAAAGCGAGTTAATACATCACGGTGTTTGAAACAGCCTGGTGAGAGTAAACGCTGATGAATGTCAGCTGGGCTGAGCCAATACCCTCACTTCTCAATTCCTCCGTCAATATTAGACCATCTAAACTTCATTTGTTAACCTAATAAAATTGTTAAATAAACAAAGTGCTTAAAACTGTCCCTTACAGAAGAGTAAATGCTCAGTAAGTTTCAGCTATTCTTATTTGTATTCTTATTACCTATTAGCTAGTATCATTGGGCCACGATTGAGTCCATGGGTTTTGGTTTTATATATATATGGTTTATTTGGCTGTGCCGGGTCTTAGTTGCAGCATGCGGGATCTAGTTCCCTGACCAGGGATTGAACCCAGGCCCCCTGCATGGGCAGCATGGAGTCTTAATCATTGGACTAGCAGGGAAGTCCCAAGTCCAGGTTTTAAGTGACCATCAGAGCAAACAGAACCATCCCAGACACTCATGGTAACCCCAGTTCAGTTCAGTTCAGTTGGTCAGTCGTGTCTGACTCTTTGCGACCCCATGGACTGCAGCACGCCAGGCTTCCCTGTCCATCACCAGTTCCCGGAGCTTATTCAAACTTGTGTCCATTGAGATGGTGAGGCCATCCAACCATCTCATCCTCTGTCATCCCCTTCTCCTCCTGCCTTCAATCTTTCGCAGCATCAGGGTTTCAACTTCAGCATCAGTCCTTCCAATGAATATTCAGGACTGGTTTCCTTTAGGAATGACTGGTTTGATCTCCTTGCAGTCCAAGGGACTCTCAAGAGTCTTCTCCAGCACCACAGTTCAAAAAGCATCAATTCTTCGGTGCTCAGCTTTCTTTTGGTTCAACTCTCACATCCATACATGACTACTAGAAAAACCATAGCTTTGACTAGGCATACCTTTGTTGGTAAAGTAATGTCTCTGCTTTGTAATATGCTGTCTAGGTTGGTCATAGCTTTCCTTCCATGGAGCAAGCATCTTTTAATTTCATGGCTGCAATCACCATCTGCAGTGATTTTGGAGCCCCCAAAATAAAATCTCTCACCATTTCCATTGTTTACCTATCTATTTGCCATGAAGTGATGGGACCAGATGCCATGATCTTTGTTTTCTGAATGTTGAGTTTTAAGCCAACTTTTTCACTGTCCTCTTTCACTTTCATCAAGAGGCTCTTTAGTTCTTCTTTGCTTTTTGCCACAGAACCGTAAATATCAGTACGTTCCACCTCATCTAACATTATTTTCCTCCTTCCCCACTCTGCACCCTCAGAATCCATTCCCAGATCATTTTGCAGGTTTTGCAAAACTAAATTAGCAAAATCTCATGGTTCTTTTGGTGTTCCAATATCCTCCTCCCAGATTTGATGTCATTGGTCCCTGGGGGCCTGCCGAGATCTGCCTTGTTATTCAAGTCTGGAGAACATAAGGGGTAATGGGGCAGGACACACAGGGGTCTCCTTCAGGGCAGGGGCATTCCAGAGTGTATTATTTAAGGAAATGCTAGCTGCTGACCTGGTTGCACATGTGCAAAGGGGAAGGGAACCCAGGCTGCGCAGGGCCCCTGCTGCCTGCTGCACACGGCTCCCCACTCACCCAGGGCGCTGGCACTCAGGGCGTCCGCTCGGGAAGCAGGAGGGTGGGTGGTCACTCGGAGGATGCCACAGGTCAGTGCACCCCCTGCCTTCTGTTGCCACTGGCCACACCTCAGCCACACAGCACACTAAGCGCAAGGGAGGGTGGGCAGGTCCACCTTGACGTGTGCCCAGGAGGAAAGGGATCCAGGTTTGGCAAAGAGCTAGTGAATTTCTGCTTCCTGGACCTTCAGAATGACCAAGAAGAGTCCTTTTGGCAGGCAGGGGAGCCTCTGCACGGTGGGGTCCTGAGTCTACCGCACCTTCCTGCTGGGCTGATTCTAACTGCTTCAGCTCTTGGCTCTCCAGTTTCCCTAGTTAGAGAGAGGGTGTGAAGCCACCTGAGAGCATCATTTTATGCTGTTGTTTAGTCGTTAAGTCGTATCCAACTCTTGGAACTCCCTGGACTATAGCCCGCCAGGCTCCTCTGTCCATTGGACCTTCCAGACAAGAATACTGGAGTGGGTTGCCATTTCTTTCTCCAGGGGATCTTCCTGACCCAGGGATTGAACCCAAGGCTCCTACATTGGCAGGCAGATCCTTTACCATTGAACCACAAGGGAAGCCCGATGTCATTTTATAGCCATTGATTAGGTCTTAAGTTTGGGTTGTAACTCTCTGAACCTTGCCACCAAAGGTTTAAAAATTCCCTGATTTTCAAACCATGTCTTGAACCCAGAAGCCTGGAGCCTCCAGAGCCAGGTCTGGAGCCCACCTTTCTTTCCTCTAAGCTACTGCTGCTGCTATAGCACAGCGCCCTGCCCCACAGCCTCTGGTTTCAGAGTAAGCTTCACGTGCCTCTATGGCAAGAGCCACCAGGCCCCGAAAGCCGGTCCTAGCTGGGTGCTTTGTTCTGGGCACCACAAGATTAGCTGTCCTGCCATGGCATGCCGCGGGCAGTTAGTGTCCTGTCCCCTAATGCTGGCTGGGTTGTCACTGGCCTCTGGCCACTTGCCAGACTTACATCACCCACATTTCCCACAGGGCTTCTGGTCCTATTTTTGTTATCAAGCAAGATTCTTACTTTTAAGTAAGAGAAACTGAGTCTGGTGACTAAGCAGAAACGGAATTTGTCCAAGATACTGGTTAGTTCCCAGGAGTTCTGGAAGGTTGGAGGGTCAGATCTGGAAGAAACGCCCCGCCTCTGCTGGGCAGATGCCACAACAGGCACCAGGACCCGGGCTGGACGTGCCACCTCCTTTGAAAGCTGGAGGTAGCTGCTGCCGTCAGTTGCTAAGATGGGCTTCTTCCAAGGGCAGCTTTAACTTAAAGTTGGGCGGGTGGGTCTGATTGGAGGAGCCAGGGCATGTGTCCAGGCCCTTGCTGCAAGGTTAGGAAAGGGAGGCAGAAAGGGGCGTTTTCAGCTTATTTCACAGCAGGCAGGCTCTGTCTTAAAGCTGGAGGATACTTCTAACATAGGAAGGGGTCTTCGATGTGGGACAGCCAAAAGAAAGACTCAGGTTCACGACAAGAGGCCACCTGGCGCCTGGCACCTTGGCCTGCAGCACTGCCCTTGTTACCCCGTGCTCTAACCAGGCGCCGCTCCAGCCTTTGGATTCTGTGCAGGGTAAGGTGGGTAACAGGGCATCCCTGCACAAAGGCAGTGAGGCCTGGAGGTGCTGACACAATCGGGCTCTGCTTAGAGCAGAGCCCATCAGTAAGGGTCTTTCAGTAAGTCCTCCAACTTCTTGGAACACCATGGTTTCAAGGCAGGGGACTGAGATCTCATTACTCCTCTCAAGTTGCTCTCCATGTGACCCTGGGCACCTTCCAAGCCTTTCTGTAAGATGGGGAGCATCTGGATTTCCCTGGCGGTCCTATGGCTAAGACTTCACCTTCCAATGCAGGAGGTACTGGTTCAATCCCTGGTCGGAGAACTAAAGATCCCACATGCCACAGAGCAACTAAGCCCAAAGGTCCCTTCAGATCCAAAATTAAAAAAAAAAAAAGATGGGGCACATATACCTTGCAAAGTTGTTATAAGGATTAAACAAGATGATGGATGTAAAGTTTGTAGCACAATGCCTGGCAAATAGCTGGAATTCAATCATTGTTGGCTGCTGGTTACAACTGTAATATGGGGGTGATACGATCACCCTTCCCTCTCTTCCTGGGAACTCTGTGAAAACAATGGACTATTCTGCACATCCGTGAACTCAGGGGGGATGTGCCTGGGAATCAGCGTGGGAACTCTGGGGACAGCTGTTCAGTATGGCCACCTCCGTCAGCTGCTCTTCTCTTCTCTTACTCTTGCCCCTTCCGTCAGCTTGGCCTCTGTTTCAGCCTTCTTCTTTCTTCCCATCTGACTGCCAGCCTCCCCATCCTTGCATCATCATTATGACTCCTATTCATTAACTGTCCTACCCACATTCTGGGTGCTCAAGCTTTTCACAACCAGGGGGAATGCAAGAGGGTGTCCCTTAGGAAATCACTCTGGGAGTCTTTGTAAGAGGTGAACACGGAGCAAAGACCTCTTCCCTATTTCCTGGTTCTTGGCCCCTATGATTATGAATCACTACACTGTCTCCTGTACCTTACATTATATATCAACTATATTTCAATTTTTTAAATTTTTTTAAATGAAAAATAAGAAGAATGTCCATGGTGGTCCAGTGGTTAAGAATCTGCCCTGCAATGCAGGGGACACAGGTTCAGTCCCTGGTCTGGGAAGATTCCACAAGCCTTGGGGCAACAAAGCTCTTGAGCCAACTACTGAAGCCTGTGTGGTCTAAAGTCTTTGCAAGAAGAGAAGCCAGCACACGCAATGAAGAGCAGCGCCCCCACCCCACCCCTCCCCGCTCTCTGCCAACTGGAGAAAGCCCGCCCAGCAGCAAGGAAGACTCGGCACAGTCAAATAAAATTTAAAAAAGAAGACTCAGATTTTCTGAGTAAGATCTCATAAAGACAGAATCTTATTGTTTCTTAGGCAGAGTACATTTAAGGCAAAGAAACTCTGCCTTCTTAATAGAGAGGAAAAACCAAATTCTAATTTTGTACCAGTGTATTTTTGATGTTAAAACTCATTTTAAGGACATCCCTTGTAGTTCACTGGCTGAGACTCCACACTCCCAATGCCGGGGGGCCCAGGTTCGATTCCTGGTCAGGGAACTAGATTCCCACATGCAACTAAAGACCCTGCATGCTGCAACAAAGATCAAAAGTCCCACGTGCCACAACAGACCTGGCACTGTGAAATAAATAACTAAATATTGAAGACAGCCTGAGCCTATTTGATTAGCAAACCCAGGCTAAGAAAGTTGCATATTTACTTCCAATATTGACAATTCTGAAAATATGCCTGTTTTTACTTACACCAACAAACTTAAGCTAGCTTTTACTTATCAACCATTATTCCAGATCACATGAACTGGAAAAACATGTGCGTTAGTTTCTATATTTCTGAGAGTATACTTAATTTATACATGCTTAATTTTATTTTAAGCCAACTAAATAGCGCTCCTTACAAATTAATTTTGGCAACACCATCTGAAGGCAGAAAAATATCACACGCCTGTAACACACACACGTGAAAGTGAAAGTGATGTCGCTCAGCTGTGTCCGACTCTCTGCGACCCCATGGACTGTAGCCCACCAGGCTTCTCTGTCCACGGGATTTTCCAGGCAAGTGTACTGGAGTGGGTTGCCATTTCCTTCTCCAGGGGATCTTCCTGAGCCAGGCATCGAACCCAGGTCTCCTGAACTGCAGGTTTACCCTCTGAGCCACCAGGGATGCCCAAATAGACACACATAATATGCAGGCAGACATAAAGATCTTATAGCTTTTGTTTTAAAAAAATTTTAGCCATGTCCCAGGTATAAAACTCAAGTCCAAATTATTTTTTCTGGCAGATGGAATAAATTAATGTTACCTGATCAGATGGTCAGTTTTTCATCAAAATTTTTTTATTCGCCTGTAGTAAGAATCCTTTTAAAGCTGTGGTTTTTAAAAAAAACTTTATCTTTTAGAAACTTCTGCATACCAATTGAAGAATGAATTTAGTTGTCTCTGAAAGGTTTGGAATTCTCTCTTTTACGAGTGCCCCTTTGAAAAATGAAAGTGTTTTTGTGACCCCATGGACTGTAGCCCACCAGGATCCTCTGCCCATAGTATTTTCCAGGCAAGAACAGAGGAGTGGGTTGCCATTCCCTTATCCAGGGGATCTTCCCAACCCAGGGACTGAACCTAGGTCTCCTGCATTGCAGGCAGATTCTTTACCACCTGAGCCACCAGACTGATACATAAGGAGTTCCCTTTAGGTGGACTTATCTAAAGCAATGTTTCCCCAGGATGGCCATTATAACTCTAAATTCTCTAAAAGTTCACCTATTTTTCCAGAAAGGCACAAGTGCTTGTCCAAAAATTAGGTGAAGCTATCTTGCCTTTGGATTCCCTAAAATGTCTTAATTCTGAGGGGCTCTGTTTTCCAACTGGAGAAGGAAATGTTAACCCACTCCAGTGTTCTTGCCTGGAGAATCCCAGGGACGGGGGAGCCTGGTGGGCTGCCGTCTATGGGGTCGCACAGAGTCAGACATGACTGAAGTGACTTAGCAGCAGCAGACGCTGTTTTCCAACAGCTGTTTTAAAACATTAGGAATCACATGTTCTCCCTGCTTTTGAACAGGAAGGGTGACTTACCAGGGAATCCAGTCCAGTGGTTAGGACTCCATGTTTTCACTGCTGAGGGCCCGGGTTCAAGCCTTAAGATTCCACAAGCTGCATGGAGCAGCCACCGCCCCCCACCAGCCCCTGCAAAAAATAGCAGGAGATATTAATAAAATCCCCATGAGATTAATGTCCTCCTTTGTTAAAAATAGTTATCTTCCTTCTTCCTGCTGGCTATACAGGCTGCAATGAGTGCTACATGTGTGCAAGCTCCCTCTTCAGAGTTCCCTAAGTCCATTTTTTAAAATGAGATTTGCTTTACATATTTTCAGGCATTGTTGCCCTACATGGTGAACATGGGTGTGTTTCTCTGGACACTGTGAATATGAAAGTCAAAGAAAAGACATGGAAAGCCAGACGGCATGGAAGCACAGCTGTTTTCTTAGTGCCTGGGTGTGTGTTTAATGTGTTATTGAGTGGATAAGACAGGATCGTGAATGGGAGAGAAGGACTGAGGGAGGGGGTACAGAATCACCGACTTCCTCCCAACTGATGACCCGGTCAGGACTGCCAGCATCTCGGGACACTGCTGCTGGTCTTCCTGTCGCTCTTCGTGAGCAAGCAGGTGCTGGATAAATGCTCTTGGTGACTGTGCTGCAGGAAGCCTTGTGAACAGGAAAAGAAGGCTCTCATTTGTTACTGTCTTGACAGCTAAAAGTGGGCCATGGATGATGATCATATGCCGGAGTCCAGCTCCAGCAGCCAGGGATTCAACCTGAAGAGATGAACGGTGTCAGCGATGAGGCAGCCTCTCAGTTTTCTTGGACTGCCTATTTATTTCAAGTTTAAGATTTTCTTTTATACTTTTACAAAAGCATTAGGTCAGAGGTTTGACATTTTCAGTTCCCCCTCACCCAGATTTATTATGTCCATAAATCATTGTTGCTCTTCAGAGTTCCTGCTTCAGTGATTCTCTTGGAATCAGCCTTACCATCTATTATCTACTTCCTCTAATGTGTCCTATAGTTAACTTCTGATTACATTGTAACTCATGCTACATTCCTCAGTTTACTACTTATCTTCCTAAATCCTGTTTGCCCCTAACATCCTGAGCTCACTATCTCTTAAAAAGGTTCTAGCTATAGCGTCTCTAAAAATTCCTAACTTCTATAAGCTATAGTAAAATATGCTAACTTTACAACATTCCTTAAATCTTTAACTTCTAACTATTTTAATTATTTCTAAGCCCTAAATTCAGTAAACTCCTTTGCCATAAACATTTTTCTCACAAATAGGCTTCAGATAGCAATCCCTCCCATGGCCTCAAGCTGCGGCGTATGTGCTCATCCTGGAACACTCTTTTGTAAAAGTCCTTAAACAAATGTCGATGATTAACTTTATGAATTATTCTCTGAGCACAGTTGCAGAAGGCTTTGTGCCTTCTCATGCCCCTCTCAAGAACAATAAGCACCTTAATATTCCTTTTCAGTCAACTCAGCCAAGGAGAGGAAAAAACAAGTCAGAATCATAAGGCCTAACTCCTTCATCCCAGGTCCGTGCCTGTGGGATGAGGAGAGGGGGCTGGGGGCTGTACCTCCATTTGGTCAGTAATGCCTAACGCGGCTCCCGACAATCATAGATTCAGGAGGAAATGGGGTGGGCTCAGGGAGGGGCCTCAAAGTCACAGGTGAAACTCTGAGATCCCATCCAAACCCACAAACAAAAGCTAGAACTGACCTAATGGCGTTCCATTCATTAATTCAGCAGATATCAACTGAGCACTGACCAGGTGGCCAGGCCCCAGGTGATCTGTGGGAATACAGCAATGAGCAGATTCCCCTCCATTTGCCACGAGCACGGAGCTCTGTGCTCAAATGGTGGGCGTTGAAGGGGCCCGAAAGGAGACCCCCTGCCCTGACTTGCTGCACAGACTGCTTGGCTTGCTGATCAGCCCTGCTCTAAACCGGTTCAGTGGACTCTCTGACTACCCCGCCGCCAAAAGAGAGGGCAGCGGGGTGTCCTCCCACAGCCCAGGCGGGCAGAGAGCCACTGGGGCCCTGTTAGCAGCCAGCCCGGGAGCCTAGCCCAGAGGCAGCTGCGGGTGGGCGGCCGGCGGGCACACTGCAGAGCTAACCCGGCCAGGGCTGGGGTCCCTCAGGGGTCATGAACATCCCCACTCCTGCCTGTGACGGTCCCACCCCAGGCCCCAGGGGCTGGACAATGGGGCTGGTTCCTGAGGTCAGTTTAGGGAAACGGCAGAGCAGCCTCCCCACCCTCAGAGGTTCTTTTGCCTTGAAGTGAGTCAAAGGGACACTGTCTCAGCACCAGGTCCCCTGAGAGTGGAGCCCAGCCCTGGACAGCTGGGCCGGGACCGGGGACCAGGCACGCTGCCCACGGACTGGGCACAGGCACCCACTGCACGGCCTCCCATGGGCACTGCCTCCCCTCAGAGCAGCGGGGCAGAGAGGGCCGGCCTGGAGCGGCCCTCAGCTCTGCCTCCGCGGCTCTCCCTTCAGATCGGACATGGCTCGGGAGCCCAGGCCCAGCGCTGTCCGGCAGGGCCGGAAGAGGCCATGGGGCACAGCCACCTCCCGGTGAGTCCGGGGTTGCCTGCTGGGAAGGGAGTCTGACCACGGCTTGTCTGGGGCCCTGGGCTCCCCGGGACAGAAGAAGCACCCCAGGAGGCTTGCTCAGTGTGCCGCCCCAACCGGCCAGACCGCCTGTCCCGTTCGCCGTCTCCCTCGGCCACAGGTTTTACCCGTAAACTGGGGGGTCGGGGGGTCGGTCCAGCTCACTCCAAGGCCACTTCTAGCTGACATAACCCAGCCCCCTTCCTGCTGGGGGTGCCCTCTCCCCTCGCCTGGACCCAGAGGTTGTGGGTCCTCCAAGCGGAACCTCTCCTGCGAGGCACTCAGGAGCTGTTTCTGGGTATAGATGTTTGGGAAGTAGAAAATGGGAACCTTTCTGGATGAAATCGTCCCTCTTGCTTGTGAAGCCTCAAGGAATTTTAAAGAAACCTTTAAACGTTTTCAGAAAGGCGCTCAGCAGCCTCTGCCAGCCACCGTGCCATTTCCACAGATGATAAGGAAGGTGTGTGGGAACCCGTGGGCCCTTGGTCCGCTCCGCGGGCCTCTGTGCTCTGCTCCTGGCCTGTCTGCGGACCCTCGGTGGTTTCTGTCTCGCGGTAGGGGAGGCAGGAGGCAGTCGGCAGGTGGTCGCTGTGAGGTACAATGCTGTGTAAGCACTTGGTACCAAAGGTTCTGGTTTCTTTTGGGTCTCATCTCCCTCGAAGCGGGACGGAAGGGCTGGGTGGGGGCCCCTGTGAGAAGCTTCTGCACCTCCAGGCTGACCTTGAGAGGGATTAGGCCAAATCTCTCCCTGTCCGCGGCAGCCTGAGGCTCTGGGTTACCTTAGATAGGGTAGACTGCTTTTTTCACTGCGTTTGTTTGGGGCTGATGAGTAGATGCTTACTCGTAGGTAACAGACTTTTTGTTGTTGTTAATTAATTTATTTTACTTGGAGGCTAATTACTATTGTGGTGGGTTTTGCCATACATTGACATGAATCAGCCACAGGTGTACCTGTGACCCCCCATCCCAATCCCCCCTCCCACCTGCCCCCCCCATCCCATCCCTCTGGGTCGTCCCAGGGCACCAGCTTTGAGTGCCCTGCTTCCTGCATCGAACTTGGACTGGTCATCGACTTCACATATAGTAATACACAGGTAACATAGACTTTTAAACTTGGGTTTCTCCAGTGATGCAGAACTGCATATATGGTGTGTGGTTTGCCTCCCATCTCATGTGGGAGACTCTCATCTGGGGGTTGACAGGGTTTTGTAAATATCTGTCTAAAGGGTTGTAACTGGCCCCTTCCCACAGTTCTCTGCCCTGTTTTTTCCATGTGACCACTTTGACGCTGGGCTAACCCTTCTTCGGTTCCAGTTGCC
This sequence comes from Bubalus bubalis, assembly GCF_019923935.1. Lineage (NCBI taxonomy): Eukaryota > Metazoa > Chordata > Mammalia > Artiodactyla > Bovidae > Bubalus > Bubalus bubalis. The sequence goes on along the minus strand of NC_059174.1, from coordinate 1,540,426 downwards.
TTCTTCTGACTTCATGTCCTCCCAGCCCCTGGCCCAGCAGGCTCGGCCTCAGTCCTGTAGGTGCCTGTGGAGGAAGACATAAGCAATGGAAGAAATGCCAGCTCTCCTTCAGGAATGTAGACTTCACTTACGGGTGCTGGGCACTCAAGGCCTGGGGCAGGGGTGGCCTCTTCAAGACCCGTGTGTCCTCAGGGGTCTCCAGTGGGGAGAATGAAGCCCTCGGTGGGGGGTGGGGGGGTGGCGGTCAGACAGCAGACTGTGGAAAAACGTCCGAAGCGGGCTGGGGTCCTGGCAGCCCCCGAGGTGCTGGATGCCTTCTCTGTGAGAACTGGTCAAGTGCAGGTCACGTGCCTTGGGTCTCAAAACGGCATCTGTCAACCTAGAGGAAAAGGTTTGTGGCGGAAGTATTGCCCCATATCCCCGGCCTTTGGCCCTGAGGTCTGACCTCCATCGTCAGCACCATTCTGATGGTACATTTTATTTCTCTTTTTGTGGGAAGTGGAAGCCTGCAGACTGTAATCATTAGCCCAGACCAGGGGACAGAAGGGACTGTGGACCCCGGGAGGGGCAAGGCTACAAACCCTAGAGGAAACTGGAGGTGTGGGGGTGGTGGTGGGGCAAAGCAGGAATGACCCCAGGCCCTCAACCTGCAGCAAGCCCAGGCCTAACCTCTAACCCCCAAATTCAACCCAACTCTGTCTCAACTCCCTAGCTCCCAAGTGTGTACTCAACTGTCAGTGAATCACTGTTACTTAGTCATTTTTAGGTATTTTAGAAAGTCTTTTTTTTTTTTTTTAAGGGGCAGGGGAAGGAGGGAGGAAGAAAGGGGTTTAAAAGAAAACAATCAGCCTTCTGCATTGGCCGGGAATCGAACCCGGGCCTCCCGCGTGGCAGGCGAGAATTCTACCACTGAACCACCAATGCCTCAGCGGAGGTCCTGTTGAACTAGCTCGGTACTCGTCTTTCGCCCCGCGCGGCTCCCCTCCCCTGCGCTCCCGAGCGGAGTTGCAGCCCCGTCGGGGGCCGGACCAGCGAGGAGGTTCCCCGAGGGGCCGCGCTTGGCTGAGACCCGAAAGCCCGAGTTCCGTCCTGGCCCCCGCGGCGCCGGAAGCGGGGCACCCCGCCCTGCCGCGTGCCCCCTTCTACCCTTTCTCCCAGGAAGGGCCTCCCACCCCCGGGATCAGCGGCGTCCCGAGGCTCCCGGGCCGCCCACCCAGACTTCCTGAGGCCAGAAGGCAAGGCGGGGGCGGCCGGAAACCTCATCCGCCGGCCTATGGGCCTCGCGATGAAGGCGAAGGTCTCTCCCCGAATGTCCCCCGTCTGCCCCAGGGCTCCCACCAACCTCTCCCCTCGTTCCTAGGCGCAGGGCAGGGAAGGTTATTTCAGAAACTTCCCTGACCCGCTTCACAGCCCCCTCCTCCCCACCCCAGCGCCCCGCTTGCTCCAACGGAAACCTCAAGCTGCACTGAAGTTCAGGGGCGGTAGCCCCACAGGATCTTCCTCCCCAGGCCGGGCCCGGCACCCCCTCGACGCCCACCTCCTCTCACTGCAGCGAAGGTGGCCGGGCTTCCGTCCTCACCCTGCCAGTCTGGCTGGCCCTGCATCCCGGCCATTCCCATGCAGGATTAAAGGCTCTTGTAGCCCCTCCACAGCTTTGGGCCCTGACTTAACTCTTCCCTTTCATCCTTTGCCAGACTAAGAGCCACACTAAGATCAGCAGTGCCTGGGTCAGCCAGAGGAGCCCGCGGAGGGCCCAGATCTGACTGGCCAGAAGCCTGTGGGCAGTTGACCCTCCTGCCACCGGGAGCCACCTGCAAGGTTCCCCGTTCCGAGCCCAGCGACAGGGAAGTTGGTTTGCTGGGGTCTCCCAAAGTGACCTTGGTCAAGTGCCTAGGGAGCGCTTTTGGTGAAGAATCCTGAGATTCTAAGGAAAAGCTGCAAACCTGTTTCCCAAAATTAAACTGGGGTCTAGGCAAGGACTCTGGCCCCGGGCAGTGATCCTCTCCCTGTTTCTATTACAGCAGCAGCTACAGCCTGGATTACGAGCTGCACAGGGAAGACGGCCCCTGCAGGTAGGTGGGTCCTGCAGGGCGGGCCTCTGGGCGCAGGGGAGGCTGGTGGCCTGACTCCCTCTGTCCTGTCTCCACAGGGGGTATGAACACCAGGGGGTCCCTCCCCTCCTCCACCGCGTGCCTGTCAGGATCCGGAGGGCCCACCTGGGCACGGGGGTCAAGGGCCACTTCAGTCTCCACAGGGCCCCCAGGAAGAGCCAGCTGCACCCCGAGATAAAGCGTGAGTGAACGGGCACAGCCCTCACCGGCAGGACTAGTGGGGAGCTGGGAGACCCTTAGAAGGGAGCATGGGCTTAGAGGTCCCAGCAGCAGTGCCCTCTGCCCCTGCCCCCCAGTCCAGACCGAGGAGCTGCACTGCCTCAGGGGCGAGCTGAGCCACATCAAGGCCCAGGTGGACCGCCTGCTGGAGCACGTGGAGCTCATGGAGCAGCGGAGGGACCAGCTTCCAGGTCAGGCCCCCAAGGCCGGGCCCAGGCCGCACTCCACAGGTGCCAGGTTTTCCCCCTGCTGAAGGTACCCGGGGTCCAGCCTCGGGCTCCCCCTGGCTGCAGGGCTCCTCCTCACCCTCCCCGGGTGCATTCCCCCCATTCCTTCCGGTTGTGACCCGCACCCCCCCACCCCCGCCCCGGCCCACTCAGCAGCTGTCTGGAGCTAGAGCTTGTCTCACTCAGCTGCTTGTCCTCTTGAGCCCTAGACACCTGAGATCAGTGCTGCGCATCGAGTGGCCTCTTTGGGGTTAGCTAGGGCCTTCAGACCCGGCCACTGACTGGTGACTGTGCCTGTCCAGGGACAGAGGACTGTGAACAGAACAGGGGCTCCAGGAGTCAGGGGTCCTTATGCAGAACCACCGAACCCAGGCAGGAGCCCAGAGGCCCGAGGGCCCATCCGGAGGCGGATGGCTCCCAGGAGCACACAGACCTGGAGGCTGCGGTGAGTGGCCTGGCACCTCCCCCCATCCTCACCCTCCTTGGTTGGGTCCTTGTTTGTGCAGGAGACCACAGCAGTGGCTGCAGGGAGGCGACTGACTTCTGTCACAGGCCATGTCCAGAAGATAGGGCCCTGTCCTATTCCCTACCCGCCTCAATTCCCTTGCATTGTCCTGTGCTCCCTATGGAAGCCAAAGCACACGGACTTTCCTGGACTGAGAAATCCAAACCTGGACCTGATAATAGCCTTCTGTGCAGCTTCCAAGAGCCCCAGTGTTCCCTACTATACCATAGCCTCCGCCCCTATTGGTGGTCCCTGAAGTGGGCCAAGCTCCCGCTGTTGTCAGGACCCTCTCAGCAAGGCCGGGCTGCTGTAGGGTTAGCAGTAAGGAGCTTCCTTGCTTCCACTTGCCTGTTGGGCCAGGGGACCCTTACTGCTCCCCAAGATGGAATCACATCTAGGAAAACTGGGCTGAGTAGACAAAATGCCATGTGTCTGCTGCTTCTGGGTTCACGGGTCTCAGGAAGAATCTACAGTAGCACCGAGATGCCAGGAAAGGGAGGCGGGGGTTGGAGACTGGGAGTTGTTAGCAGATGGCCCCTTCCCAGCCTCACCGCGCTTTGGCCCTCTGTGCTAGGGTCCTGCGTCTGCTTCTCCTACAGGTCAAGAATCAGGCGTCAGACCAGGGCTGTCAGTAGCAGGCTGGAACCCCTCCAGGCTCATCAGCTCCAGGCACGGTCCTTGCCTTGAGTGTTTTCTTGAGGGTCTCTCAGCGGCACCCATGCCACCCATTCTGGAGCCAGGGCAATGGAAATGGAGGCGTGGCTCAGCCAGATGGGCCAGGAACCCAGCCTTAGTGCTGCTTTTAGCTTTGGCTCAGAGGTTAAAGCGTATGCCTGCAATGTAGGAGACCTGGGTTCAATCCCTGGGTCGGGAAGATCCCCTGGAGAAGGCAGTGGCACCCCACTCCAATATTCTTGCCTGGAGAATCCCATGGAAGGAGGAGCCTGGGGGGCTACAGTCCATGGGGTTGCAAAGAGTCGGACAAGACTGTGCAACTTCACTTTCACTTTAGCTTTGTCCAAATGGCAGTCTAGGTACTGCAGGGAAGGGGGACGGTCCACAGCTGTCCGGCACCAGCGCACCATCTCATAGAGCCGAGGCCCGCTCCTGCAAGCAGAGCTGGACGCTCACCCCCGGGAGCAGCGTCAGCTCTCTTCCCCTCTCAAAGCCCCCGTCCTGTCTGGGTGTCCACAGGGTTACCGTTTTTACCTTGTTTCTATCTTGTTTCTTTTTGCTGTGGTTCTATATATTTCAGATATGCTTTGGAAATACATGTCACTGGGGGCAAATAAAGTTTGTATTTTTCCCCCTAGTCAGGGGTTCTTGGTGTGGTCCCCAGGCCTCATTCTGGTCTCTCAGCTGCCTTGAGCCAGCCTTTCCTACAGCTGAGCAGGCCCCTGAGACACACAAGCTCAGGTCACACCAAGCTGGTGCAGGGAGGACCCCAGGTGGCCCTTTCCCCAATTCGGACCTGAGCACAAACCTGCAGGGCTCAGGAGCCACACAGGGCAGAGCCCACCCTCCTGGTCAGACAGGCCCGCTCTGTCTACACAATGGCCAGAGTCCATCTCCAGCATCCAGAAACTCTCACTCCTGGCAGTTCAAGTGCCCTCTCACCAGCGGACCAGCAACACCAGGACACATTTAAGATCCTGCTTGTCCCAAGCCCTGAGAACACACTCCCCAGATCAGAAGAGCCTTACTCGTTAAAGTCAGTACCAAAAACAAGAGAAGAATGTTTCAGATTATAAAAATTGGTTTTGTTTGGGTTCAGATGTACGTGGAAGGCACAGCCCCCTTATCCCCACTCTCAAAAGCAGCCCAGTTATTCAGGAGGGAGTCCCGGGCTGGCCTGCAGAGGGTCCGTCCCTTGCAGGACAACAGCTTGTTTTCCCGATGAGCCCAGCGGAAGTCCTCTCCAACTTAGGAGTCAAGATGCGCTGGCAGGTTTCTTCAACTGGGTCGTGGCTGGGAGTCAGCTCAATTAGAAAAGTTTCTTTAACGAAGCAATCTGGAAAGAATCGCTCCAACACGGCTATTCTGAGTACGCCTCCGCAGATCCTCTCCGATGCTCCCAGTTCTCAGCTCCGACGGCGGGGGTCCTTGTGGTGGCAGCTGCGGCTTGGTCCTTGGCGTCCGTCGTTGCTCGGGTCTCTGGCTCAGAAGGGCGCGGCGGCACCCCTCCTGCGGGCGGCCCGCACCAAGCACTGCTGAAGAACGGGGTAGAGGCGCTGGCAGCCCTCGAGCCCCAGGCGCACGGCCTCCGCCCAGCTCTCGGTCGGGCCGCCCTCCCCGCTGCCCAGCACCCCGGCCACCTGGTTGAGCACCGGCATGAGCGCCACGGTGAGGCCGGCGGCGGCGCGTTCCTCCTCCAGCAGCGTGGGGTCCAGCAGCCACGCGGGCGCGGGCGCCGGCGCGCGGCTCAGGCCACAGCCCACCACCAGGTCGTACATCTCGACGCCCGCGTCGGCCAGAGCGAGCGCGGCGGCCGTGAGCGCGGCAGCCAGCGCCGAGCCGCCGTCCTCCAGCAGCAGCGCCGACACCTCCAGCTGCGCGCGCGGGTAGCGGCCCAGGCGCACGGCCGGCTCGAGCGCTTCCTGCAGCGCCAGCGCCAGCTCGCGCTCCTCGCCGCCGCCCGGTGGGGCGCGGCGCCGGCGGCCCGAGAAGGGCGCGCGGCGGAAGTCGCAGAGCAGGCGGCCGCGCAGCGCCGCGGGGGCCTCGCCGCCCGCCCCGGCCGGGCCGCCGCCGCGCTCGCCGCCCTCCGCCGGGCGCGGGCCGGACACGGCGCACAGCACCTTGGTGCCGCCCGCCTCCAGGTAGGCCGAGCCCTTGGCCTGGCTCAGCAGCCCGGCGCGCGCGTACACCGGCCGCAGCCGCGCTGGGTCGCGAGGGGCCGGCTCCTCGCCCTCGCCGGCCGCGTACAGCTGCGGAGGCTGCGACTCCTCGGGCCCGCGGATGCGCCGGTGGTCCCCGGGCATGGCGGCGCTGCTGCCGGCCGGCTCCGCGCGTCAGCCGGGCCCCGTGCGCCGGCGCTTCCGCCCGCCTGCCCGGCCGCGCGAGGGTGCGCGGGAGAGCGGCTGGCGCCACACCGCCCCCTGCCGCCCTGGAGGGGGACGGCGCGCGTCGCGGAGCCCCGGGCCACCGCGAGGACGGCCAGAGCTGGGTGCATGGGTGGATCAGACGGGCCTGCAGAAGTGGCATCTACACCGGCCCCGCTGACCTCTAGCCTTCGCGCCAGCGCAAGCCCAGGGCGTGGGTCTTCTTCCTTTCACTTGTGAAGCTGTAATTGGTCCTGCAGTAGTGACACATCTGTATACATGTTCCCCCACCGCCTTGCCCAAGAGGTCCCTCTGGTACTGTGCCCTGGCTGGCACAGCTTGTGGGGTGCATTTGGAACTCTCCCGCGCTGCGGACTGTGTGAGCTCTTTGTATGCCTCACACTCCTCACCTGGCTTGCCTTTTTGCAGCCAGGGCCTCAGCACCCTTCCTGTTTCTCCTCTTCACCCCCAGGCCTTGTGACTGGTGGTCTCTGCATCTCCTCTCAGCACAAACCTGCTTTTTCTGCTCCAAGTCAGCAGGGCTGAGAATGATTCAGGGCCAGCCTGCTGTACCCAGGGGACTTGAAGTCAGCCAGAGAGGGCACAACTAAGTACTACACACTACAGCTCCCAAACCCAGCTGTCTTCAGACTGGGGTAAATGGACAGAACCAGGTCAGAGTCTCCATCTTCACCGTCCAAGTTAGGTCCTGAAACCTGGAATGACCTGGAAGTCAAGGTGTAGGAGGAGGCAACTAATGTTCCCTAAAAAATCTCCTATACCAAGGAATGTATCCGACCTCACATCCAACCTGTACATCAGAAGGAAAGACATATGAGACTTATAAATGAGAATGTTCTACTGTAAAAAGCACCAAAAACGAAGCCTCTCTCTGCTGCCAGCAACCCCAGGGACCATCTTCCATTGAATAATTAGTTCTTCTATCACCCTATTCTGTGAGCCATCCCCATAGGTGTTTTGACGCAAATCCAGGGACCATTATTCTCAAAGTTCAGGGGTCTGGGGCTGGACTCAGCAAGGACCGCAACCAGAAACCAGGTGGAACCAGCAATTACTCTACAGACACCCAGGGAAGCATGGGTTATCATACTGGGGACACCTACGGGGAGGAGGGCGAGAGGGGAGGAGTAAAAAAAATCACATGGCAGTATCGTATCAAGTATTGCACATGGTCTTTTTATTCTCTGCAGCAAAAATGATTCCTCCCTTGAGGCCCATAGCACTGAGTCTGCAAAGAACTCTCTATAGACACAAGTGTGATGATGAAAAAGCAATCCTCGGGTAGTAGTTCTACACGGATGGCGCGGATGTGCTCAGGGCAGAAATGTAACGTGGGTGTTGAGTCACAGGCTGGCTCCCAGGTTAAGTTCCGGTTACTGCTGGGTTAGGACAGACGGGACTGTTTAAAGGTCCCAAGATTCAAACGTCCTTGTGGTGGAAGGAGAGCTCCTGGCTGGATAGGTGTGTCTGGGTCGGGGAGGTGGGGGAGATGCCTCCTGGCGGACCTGCCCTTCCCTCTCAGTTCTTCACGTCTCCCAGGCGCAGCTGGGCAAAGGAGGTGGCCAGCTGCAGCGCCTCCTGCAGGCAGCCCACGTTCTTGCCCGTAGCCTGAGCAGACACGTCTTTGCCACCGCCTTTGCCGTCCATCAGGCCTGACACCTGCTGCACCCACTCGCTGGCCTTCAGGCCCCGGTTGGCTGCATTCTAGAAGACAGGAAGGCGGAGTGGGAGTCAGGACAGAGGATGGGATTGAGGCAGACAAGGAAAGGGCTGGAGCCAGACACCCAGTACTGCCCCGAGGGATGCCGCCAGGGCTGAGAGCATACAGCTGGTACCACAGCCAGGGCGACGCGTACGGAGCAGCAAAGCCAGCACAGTTAAACGTATGCACCAGGGGGAGGGCCTGAGGCTGAGGGGTACTAGGGAGGTGACAAGTGGGCAACAGAACGGCATCTTCAGCAGGCTGCACGCACGCACGCACGGACAGACACACACACACACACACACACACACACACACACGAGTCTTGGCAAACAACTAAGAAAAATCAGGCTTCCTGAGAAGAGCTATAGACATCACCTCCCACAAGCACAGGGCTGCCTGAGCAAGACCGCAGGGCGTTCTGACCTGGGGGACTTGACACAAGCACGTGATTCTGCCGGCCTCGTTATCCACTGTGAAGAGCATGGCGGACGTCTGGGGGGAATGCATCTTAAAGAGCTTCAAGGCTTCGTTCAGGGCCTGTGGGGAGAAGCTGGCATCAGGCCGTGGCGCTGGGAAAGGGGACCATGCTCTCCTCAAGTGCAGCGGGTCTGCAGGACTCAGTTCTTGGGGTGCCCCACCCCTCCCCCTGCTAAGAGCAGGTGCTGGTCCCGGAGCCTGGATGGGGGCCCAGCGCAGGGCCTTGCCCACCCGGGCTCAGGATGGCCATCCACCTCCAGGAGCCTAGCTCTCCAGCACCAGCTCCCACCATGGCTCAGTCCAACTCAGTACCAGAGGGCGGGCCCTCAGGCAGCTCCTCAGCTCAGAGCCACAGGGCGCACACCAGCCCCAGAGGGCTGAGGGGAGCCTGCGGGGAGGAGAGCAGCAGACGGGCACAGGGCAGCGCAGCTTGCCCGGCTTGCCTTGGCCGAGGCGCCGCTCTCCACCTCCAGGATGACCAGGGGCTGGTTGGGGCTGCTGTCGATGAGCTGCTTCGTCTTCTCCAACACCTGCACGGAAGGAAGTCCAGAGAGAGGCCTCAGGTCAGAGGCCCAGACTCCGACCCCGACCACAGCCTGCACAGCCTCTGATGGGTGAATCCTCCTCCCGCCCACACTGCGGAGACCCACCCGCTTCTGCACATCGGCTTTGCTAGCCCGGTCTAGGTCATCCATGACCTTCTTCAGAGACTTGAGATTCTCCCGGAATTCATCCTTCTGCCACTGAGGGATGATGGCAGTGGCCAGGGCCTGGAACGAGAACAGGAATACCACTGGGATCTAGATCATCAGGAGCTAGGATGTGAGCCCAGCCCATCCCACCCTTCTGGCTTTGAACACCAAAGTCCCCCAACCGGTGTCCAGGAGGAGAGAGTGAAAGTGTTAGTCGCTCGGTCGTGTCTGACTCTTCACGACCCCATGGACTGTAGCCCACCAGGCTCCTCTGTCCATGGGATTCTCCAGGCAAGAACACTGGAGTGGGTAGCCATGCCCTTCTCCAGGCAATCTTCCCCACCGAGGGATTGAACGCAGGTCTCAGAGAACACAAAATCATAAAATGCTCATAAAGTGACTTGAAACCAGGAGACCTGTAGAAAGTGGGCACCCACAGGACCTCTCCCAAAGCCCTCAACTCCGGTGCCCACTAGTGCTTGGAAGGGGCTCTCCTGCTGTCAGCAACAGGGGCAGCAGGTAGGTTCCAGGGTCCACGGAGCCCCCTTTGCCAGGCTGCCAGACATCAGCGGTCAGTCCCAACGCCCACGGCCCCGAGAACCACGACCTGCAGAGGGAGGTGGCCCTACCTCCCCGAGGTCCGCGATCTCTCTCTGCACGTCCTTGTTCGGCGCGGTCTGGGCCTTCACTTTGGCTTCCACGACACAGAGACATTTCTTCAAGCTCTCCGCTTTCCTGAGGGCCTGCGAGGAGGACAATCAGAGTTGTAAACTCTGGGTCAGGGAACCTTGAACTTCACAATTCTGCTGGTAAACTGTGGCAGGCTCTGACACAACACTCTCCCAGAACATCAGACCTTTCTCTTCCTTCAGGGAGCAGGTGTCTGCAGCCTCATGCCCCAGAAGGGAGCACCCTCCTCACACACCTGGCCAGTGGATCTGGGGCTCGGGGGTGACTGAGAACTCACGCGTCAGGAGCCCTCTGCACCCATGAAATGACCACTCCTCAACCCTCAGCATGTGTCAGGCGTGAGCTCCAGTCCACACACCCAGAGCAATTGCCCCCCTACTCCACGCATCTCAAACTAGGTACATGCCCCCAGGGAGAGGCAGCAAAGTGCCGGGGGCACAGGGAACACGGCAAAACACGGCCTCCCTCCTGGACATGAACACGTGACAGCAGAGCGTACCTGCATTTTAACAGATTAAAAGATAGCTAGGAAGTCTCACATGGCAGTGGCTTTCTCCTCCCAGTCACGAGTAACTGGAGGACATTTGGAGGGCGTGCTGGACCTTCGAGTCTGACCACAGCGGCCGTGTGACCAGCTGCCCTGTGGATTCACAGCCTGGGCCCACAGACCAGCCTCATCCGCTCACCTTCTGGGCTTCAGCCCCTGTGACAGCAACTATCCTCCGGATGCCCTTGGCAATAGCTTCTTCACTCACGATCACGAACGCTCCCACGTGACTCGAATTCTGCACGTGTCTGCACGGCAGAAAGCAAATTCACAGTCGTCCCTGCACCTGGGAGCCCTCAGCTGGAAGCAGGAGCCCTAGGAGGTGGCGGCTCCCAGGGAAGCTTCCTCGGGGAACAGGGGAAAAGGCCCTTCATGTTTAGTCAGGGTACAGCTCTGGCCAGGAAAGGGAAGGCAGTCAGAGAAGGCCTGGCTGGAGCTGACTCTGAGCAAGGAGCCACATCTCTGAGCCTCAGTTTTCTCATATGTTAAATGTGGGAAATTCTCCCTCACAGGACAGTTATCTTCTGTCCCTTCTGAGAGCGTCAGTGGATTACCTTTAAAATGTTACCACAACCCCTGCAACAACCGCACTGCTCAGAGAACCTCACCTCAAATGCTCATTTACTGTGTCATCCACAAGGACCCTGACCCCAACCCCCCCACCTACCATCTACCTGCCAGAGACTCACAGGAGGCCCTGGATGGGTCTACCATGGCCTTAGGAATGTTCTTTTCCCCATGATTCCTTTGGAAGCAGGAATTTCCCAGGCCACCAGACTGTTCCAGAAAGACCTCAAGGCATACGGAGATCTTTAAGTTGGCAGAAACAAGTGACTGCCCACAGCCAAACTGAGTCAGGTCTGCTGTGTGGCCTAACATCGGGGCTCTGAGACAATGGGGTTGTTAGTTCCCCAGATGCACCTTCAGCTGACAAAGGGAACTATATGAGGCCCTGAAAATGGAAAAAAGCTAAGACCAGGTCAGAAGCGCCATGGCCCTGCTGAATCATGAATTCGCAGGCTTCTCTTGTCTCTGTCCAGGGAACCAGAGCAAACAGTCAGGAGGTAAGGGTTAAGGTGACGTTTCTCACTTTCTCCTCCTAAGAAGAGCGTTTCACCACACACTCAGTAAAGTCAACGTCAGACACCAAGGGGTGTGATGGGAGCACAAAGATGCTGGCTTCTGGGAGAGCTGCTTGGCACCTGCATTTCTGAGGACTCCTCTTCAACCTCAGACAAATGAGAGCTGGTCTAGCCCATTACCCATATCCTCCGAGGGTCACCCAAATTAGTAAGAGGCAGGTCCACCACTGCCCCCGAGGTACTCACGTTCCCCCACAGAACTCAACAGAAGTGAGCGAGCCAGCAGGACCGGAGGGGTCATCCAGCAGCTCAGACACTGGGACCCCAATGGAGACGACTCGCACAGGGTCAGGGTAGGTCTCATCAAACACAGCCCGCAGGCCCTGGATGGCTTTTGCTGCCGCCAGAGAACAATCCTCAGTATAGACCGGCTGCCATGGAGAAAGGACAGGAGAAACAGCTGGGAAAACATCTTCTCTGGGGGTGCAGTAGGAAGCAGGGAGACAGATTTGCAGGCAGGGCTCTGGTTTCTGATCCTGGCTGTGCTGATCATGTCCCAGAATAAAGCCCCATATGTAAAGTCAAGGAGCTCAAAATAGGAATTTCCAACTATTTTGTTAAACCATGCACCAAATCTGAAATGGATATGCTGCTATACATAAACCAGACATAACTAGAAGGGCCCTGGTTGTCCTGAGGAGGAGGTGGAGCAGATCCCTCACTCAACACCAGCACTGCCCCCTACCCAGCACAGCTGAGAACCACTGTGATAAGCACGTGTGTTCCCAGGACAGAATACAGTTCAACAGAAGGAGAGCGTCTGGGCGGCGGCGGCTCCGTAAATGGTGCAGGAAGGAGAGAAGTTCATGACTCAGTCACATATAATCCGACCTACCTTGGCTGCCTCAATCATCTCATTTGCGATCTCCTCAGCCTTCTTGATCTGCTGGGTGGACATGGCTCCCTTGGCAGTGAAGTCAAAGCGAAGGCGGTCAGGCGCAACTAGGGAGCCTCTCTGGTCAGCCTCCCCCAGCACAGAGCGCAGGGCAAAGTTCAGGATGTGAGTGGCCGTGTGGTTGCTCATGACAGGCCTTCGTCGGGGCTGCATGGGGCAGAGCAGGCTGGTGGAGAGGTCGGTGGTGGACCGCTGGTCGGTCCCCAACACGCACTCTCCCCTTCTTCCCAAGTCCTAAAGGCTTTCGCTGGACACATGGCTGTGCAGAAGAAAGCCTACAGCGTCCCTCACAGCTAACTGTGGCCAGGTGAGTCAATTCCAGTCAGTGAGAAGAGACACATTCCCCCTCAAGGGAAGGAACCCACCCCCGCCCCCCTTGCCACCGTCTACAGCAGGAGTGGCAAGTTACAGCCTGTGGGCCAAATCTGTCCTGCAGCCCTTCTGTGCTGGGCGCACCAGCACACAGCGGTGCTAACACACTGCTTACACACTGCTTACACACTGCCTACAGTGCCCTCGCGCCGCAACAGCAGCTGTGATGGGGGCTGCATGGCTCAGAAAACCAAACATATTTACTATCCGGCACTTTACAAGGGCTTCCCAGGTGGCTCCGCAGTCAAGAATCCACCTGCCAATACAGGAGATGCAGGAAACCCATGGGTTTGATCCCTGGGTCAGGAAGATCCCCTGGAGGAGGAAATGGCACCCCACCCCAGTATTCTTGCCAGGAAAATTTCCGTGCACAGAGGAGTCTGGCGGGCTACAGTCTGTGGGCATGGGGTTGCAAAAAGTCAGACATGACTGAGCAACTGAGTATGCACACATGCATGCAGGCAATTTACCAGAAAAGCTCACCAACCCCTGGTCTAGAGAACGGATCTGACAGCAATCTTTTTGGAACATGAAATCAAGAGCAACACCCCAGCAATGGTGGAAGAACAACAAACAAAGAAGAGCAAGACCCTCTGACTTTGTGAGGAGGGTCTCTGCATCAGTGTGGGCTTTCAGGTGAAAAGCACATTTCCACTCTGTTTTATGCTACTATTATTTTGGAGCTCTGGCACATGCAGTAGAAACTGTTTCTTAATATGGAATCCTTGGCTCCTGAAGTATTTGAGGTAAAGCTGGAGAAAGGCAATCCATGAAAACGAAGCTACAGGATCTCAACTGAAATCACCATGGTCTTACTTGGGATGTTAACATTTAAATTTCAGATATAGCCCTCATAAAATTTACTCCTGCACCTTACTTGTAATTACCTATTTATAATTTCACTTAGAAGGGATAATAATGATGGACCAATTTAAAACCAGAGGAATAGGTGAATTCTTTTCACAAAGTATCAAATCATGATGTACACTTTCAGTTCAGTTCAGTTCAGTCGCTCAGTCGTGTTCAACTCTTTGCGACCCCATGAATCGCAGCACGCCAGGCCTCCCTGTCCATCACCAAGTCCCGGAGTTCACTCAGACTCACGTCCATCGAGTCAGTGATGCCATCCAGCCATCTCATCCTCTGTCGTCCCCTTCTCCTCCTGCCCCCAATCCCTCCCAGCATCAGTGTCTTTTCCAATGAATCAACTCTTCGCATGAGGTGGCCAAAGTACTGGCGTTTCATCTTTAGCATCATTCCTTCCAAAACACCCAGGACTGATCTCCTTTAGAATGGACTGGTTGGATCTGACGTACACTTTAAATATCTTATAATTCTACATGCCAGTTATGCCTCCATAAAGCTGACTTCTTTTTTAAAAGGGGAGAAGGAGAGGATGAGTAATCCTATCCAGCGCTGACCAGCATGAAGCAACTCACCTCATCAATAAACAGCCGGACCTGGTCCCCCACTTTCAGGCTGCCATAGAGCGTTCCTATGTGCAGCACATACCCTCCTCGGACCTGAGTATTCTTCACTGTGAACTCAGTTTTCTAAGAGTCAAGGAGAAGATCAATAAACAACTAACTAAATAAATCCAAATGTGTGTGTGTACATGTATGGGTATGTATACATGCAAATGCAGATAAACATATATATGAATTCTCTCTTTACATGTTACACACGTAACATCAGTACTATTATGATATATATGTATGTAAATACATTAACATATATACAAGCCACCATATACCCGTTATATTATTATATACACACAGCACTTTAAATATGTAATAGATGTGTATGTGTACACACCCACTCCATTAGGGAGCATCTTAGAGAATTAAATCCAGGGTAAGGAAACTCAAGTCCACGCGTCTGGGAACTCGTCCAAAACCACAGAGCCAGCAGCGGCAGAGCAACGGGCCGCATCTTGGATGAGGACCCCGTCCTGTTCCCTACCCTCCCCCGTCAGAGCTGGCTCTCCTTATTTCTGAGGGGAGCCTGGAGGACCCGAGGATCACTAAGCAGCCTGGCTGCAAGGATCCTGCTGTGAGGGGAGCTGACGGTGATGAAGCCACACAGCGCAAGCAGCAGCGCCCGTGGCTTCAGAAACACAGGCCGTGGGACAGCCCAAAGAGCCGTGGTGTCTGTTCCTCAGGCCCAGGGCACGCAGCCGCCAGAGTGGCTGTCGGGGTGCCGGCCGTGGCCGGCCGCCCGCCCCCCGGCTAGCGAGGAGGAGCTGCTGGCTCACGTCTTCGCTGCTGTCGTCGGCCTTCACCAGGTAGCCTTCGTCGTAGATCTGCCCTCCCTGCTCGGCGTAGAAGCAGGTCTTGTCCAGCAGCACTCCACACTCCTGGCCCGTGGACGCTTCTTCCACGAACAGCTTGTCCCGGCGCAGAGCCATCACTGTGGCCACTGCGCCCTCAAACGCTGCACAGGGGAAACCCAGGAGATGGTTTCACTCACAGCCTCAGCCGGCTTGTGCTGCATTCTACTTCTCAAACTCTCCTGAGGTCCTAACTGCCTACTGTTCTGTTGGAAGCCAGCCTATGAGACTCCGCAAAAGGGCTTAACATGCTGGTCTTCTACGGGAGAGCACAGTACACAGGGGTGACAACTGACCCGTTTGCTTGGGACCAAGGGATTTCCCAGGATGCGAGGGAACATTGGACAATTCTGGGAAAGTGGGGCAGCTGGTCACCTCAACTCTGAGCTATTGAAAAGAAAGCCAGTGAACTTGATAAGCAGGTATTTAAGAGTAGTAATAAATTCCCTTTCCAAGGTCAATTCATAAAGAATATATTCATTTTGTGGGCTTCCTTGGATAGATTTAGGAATCCCTGTGGGAGTGAAAAAAGAAAAAATAGGACTCCCTGGTACTCCACTGGTTAGGACTCCACACTTCCAATGCAGGGGGCCCGGGTTCAATCCCTGGCCAAGGAACCAGATCCCCATGCCGCAACTAAGAATTCACATGCTGCAGCTGAAGACTGCAACTAGAGACCCAAAGCGCTGCAACTAACACTCAGCACTGACACGTAAACAAATATTAAAAAAAAAAAAGAAGAAAGCAAAAACATGTAGTGCCCGTGTATTTGAACAGTCTTCACTTTAGAACACTGCTGTTCTAACGCAAAATCCAACAGCCACTATGCATTTTATCAGTCAGTATCATTTTCCTTGTTTCCTAACAAGATGTTATTAATATAATTAGTGAAAACTGGGTATAAGGTACAAGAGATCTCAAGTTAAATTTATTTTTTTACATCCTGTGAATCTATAATTATTCCAAAATAAAAGAGATAGAAAGTCAATCACGAAGGGCCTCTCTGAGTATAAAATTACCCAACATGACCACACAGCACTACAGGTGAGGCTACCATGGATATTTTGGGTTCCCAATCTTGAGACGCATTGCTTGAAAACCACCCCAGACGAACAAATGAACATACCGTAGGTTCCACTGGAGTCCGAATGGTAACTGTACTTCGGGGAATCATCTGTTGCCTCCAGACCCTTTTCCCGGAGCTCTTCAATAGCATAAATGTCCAGCATAATGAGGTCCTCCCCACCAGCTCCCTTGCCCTGTGATTTCAGCTGCCAGCAAGAGATATAAGTTACCTTAATGTCAGAGAAAAAGAACTGAAAGACTCGAAATTGCTAAACCATGCCCCATGTAAAGCTCTGAAACAGAGTTTTTCTGATCTCAGCACCATGACATTTGGGGCTGGGCACCCTTGCTCTGGGAGGCTGTCCACTGAAGGAGGCTGAGCAGCATGCCTGGCCTCGACCCACCACGTGGCAGCGGCACTTGCCCCCCAAGCTGAGAAACCCAAGAAATGTCTTTAGACATTACTGCCAAACCGCCCCCACTTGAGACTCACTGGTCTTGGGGAAAACAGAAATTTCAAAAACTTTAATGGGAGGAAACTCGTGCTTTGCAGCCAAGTCCTGCCTTGCTTGGCGCTGAGTTTCCCTCTCACACCATAAACACTTTACCTGGGCCAGTTTCCTCTCCTCGTCAAAGCCATCCATGTCCACCACCAGCCCCTTCTCTTCAGCAATCAGTGCAGTGAGATCCACGGGGAACCCGTAGGTGTCATAGAGGAGCCAAGCGGTATCCCCTGCACAGCACCAAGAGGCCGGTAAGAGTGACAGGGACGAGGGAGGAGGTTCAGGGGGCACATGTGTGCTTACGGCCGATGCACAGCAGAAAACAACATGATACTGTAGAACTGTCCTCCCGTTAAAAACAAATACATTTTAAAAGATTAAAAAATGATAGAAACAGCCTCCCTCTCTTCCACTGCAAGCCCTTCCCAGGAGGAAGGTGGCAATGACAGGAGGAATTAAAGAGCCATGCAAGTCAGTTTTGGTTCTGTATCAGAAAATCCATCAAATCCTTTGCAGTCAACCTGGGAGAAGCACAAAGGATCCCTGGAAAAGCTCTGTTTCCTAATCTGAACACAAGTGTGTTCAGTATGTGGGAAATACAGCAGGCTTTCACCCTGTACATTACACTTCCATAAAGAGTAGAAACTTTTGGAACTAACTTTCCTGTCAGGTAAAAAATAAACTTGTAAAACATTATATACTATTTGTTCCCATTTTTACTTGTGAGCACACACACCCCCATATACATCTGTATGCAAATAGAGAAAAGTCCTGACTGGTTAGTTATATGCAAAATTCCAAAGAATTGTGACTTCTGAAAAATGAGTCAAAGAAGATTTTCACTTTTTACCTCTATACTGTTTGAATACTTTGCCACAATAATATATTACTTTAAAAATCTTATTATTAAACCCCATTTCACACCAAAGCAGTCTAATCAGGCTATGCTCAGCCTTTGGAGACACAAGAGTCTACAGTCAAGTTTGTGAGAAAAGGCTTGCCCCTTCCAGGAAGATGAACCAGCCTGATGAAGAGAGGAACAAACCGGTTCTTACCAGGAATGGTTTTGCTGTCTCCCAGGCTCTGAATTTTCCTGTCCAGGATGCGACGCCCTCTGCTGAGCGTCTTGAGAAACTGCACTTCTTCTTCATTAATGATGTCCTTCACCATATCTGGGTCCTTCTTCAGCTCAGGAAACGCATCTCCCTGGCAAATGTGAAACACAAATTTGAGGCCAATAAAGACAAGGATTATATCATGACTCCTCTAAAAATTCTCATTAACAGCGTGACATCGCCCACCCTACCCCAATTAAGGCACGCACTTTAGTACAGAAGAGGTGAGCAGGAAATACACCTACCAGAGACTGGACGACAACGTCTACTAACGTAGCAAAGAAACCCCTGCTGGCGTTGAGTTTCTCGTGAGAGTATCGAACAGCCCGGCGGAGAATCCGTCTCAACACATACCTGTAAGAGGCAGAACCCAAGACCCTGCTAGACAGCATTCCCAGTCAAGCATTTTGTAGAGGGCCTTTTGGAATTCTACCGAAAGGCCTACTCTTTGAGAGACTCTCCTAAAGCTTTTTTTTTTTTGCATTCCCCCAAGGTCATGAACATTAATTCCAGCATAAAACTCATGTTTTGTGGATGTTACTACATATCCACAAATACACATCAAGGTAACCTTGATTTATCTTCCAGCCTTGTTCTGCTGAACCAGAGATGGAGGCAGGAAGTACAGACCAGATGGCCGACTTGATGCCCA
Source organism: Bubalus bubalis (assembly GCF_019923935.1). Taxonomy (NCBI): domain Eukaryota; kingdom Metazoa; phylum Chordata; class Mammalia; order Artiodactyla; family Bovidae; genus Bubalus; species Bubalus bubalis. The sequence goes on along the minus strand of NC_059174.1, from coordinate 1,522,122 downwards.
CAACACCAGGTCCTGCCTGTCAATAATCAAGATGCCTCGTGTTAATTAGTATCTACCCTGCCCCTGTCAATATCTTATCAGACAACCTTAAATACAATCCTTATCATCTTGTACTTGGCAGCAAAGATTTAATATAGAGAACTCTGCTCAAAGTGAGCTGAAACTCCCTCTATTCCTAAAAAAGGAAAGAAAAAGAATCCCTCCAACTACCTAGATGACAAATAAAGCAATAATGAAGTGCGGCTTTAAGTTCCACAGAGCCAAAAACTCAAGTGTCAGTCCTAACGCTGCGCCATGTGTAACGCACTTACCCCCGCCCCGTGTTGTCAGGTCGGCCGCCATCTGCCAGGGCCACAGTGATGGTCCGAGCGTGGTCAGCCAGCACCCGGTAGGCCATGTCAATCCCGTCAGCATCCTCTGCACCCACTTTCCCAGTATACGGCCGAGCACCTGTGCCCTGCAGATAAAAACCAGGAGGCAGCTCACTGGGAAGCAGCCCTTCTGGTGCTGCCTCACCCTAGAAGGTTCCAGAGGACATGCGGTGGGGCAGAGGAACGGGTAAGAAGAAAGGGTGAGCATCTCGCCAGATCCTGTAATCCCAAGAAAGGCGACAGGGGCAAGAGTGAAGAGCCTCTAACCAGGCCCCTGCACTCAATAAATCACAATGCCTGTGCTTCTTCAGAACACTGTGTTATTAATATTAACAATGAAGCTGGCAGATGGTCACAGGTGCCCTCACATGGCAAAGCGTACAATTGTTTTATTTTTGACAGAACTAACAGCCAGCCTGGAAACCTCCACAGAAGTCCGCAATAGGACCAGTACCTTCTGGATGGCTTCAAAATAAGGGACGAAGAGGTCAGTGTCATAGTTGGACATCTTATTCTGCAGCACAGACACCAGTCGCTCCAGGCCCATCCCTGTGTCAATGCTTTTCTTGGGAAGAGGTTTCAGAATGCCATCGGTTTCCCTGCAAGATCCAAAAAGAGGAAGTTGAAACACGGACTCCAGCTGCCACCTCTCCCTGCTGGGTAAAACTCAGCCATTCGCAGGTTGTGACTGCCATTGGCTTCTGCCTATTTCGATGGGAAGAAGGGCGTGCAGAGGAAAAGGGAAGAAATAATCTGGGATCCATTACAGTGAGGCAAGCTTCAAGGAAATGAGCTCTAGAACAGCAGTTCAAGTTATAGCAAATTATGCCTTTAGCACTGGCCCACTGGCCCCAAAGATGGGATGAGAAGACAACCACGTGCTCTGAGTTCCTCTTGCTCTACTCAGCTTGAGGAAAGCTGCTGCTCTTAACAGGAACAGTTCAGGACCCCAAAGCAACCTGTTATACTGGATGAACACAAGGTTCCAGATCTCCAGCACGTTGGGGTCATCCTGGTTGACGAGGTGTGCTGCATCCCGACCACCAATGCGGTCATAGTGGATCTCACTGCAGGGACCACATGGGCCCGTGTCACCCATCTCCCAGAAGTTATCCTTCATGTTGCCGGGGAGGATTCTGCTGTCATCTAGCCTGCACAGAGCGGGAAGAAAGGCCCAGTTATAGCCAGAGACAGGATTCTGCACAGACCTGCATCCCTGAGAAAAGGAGATCCTTATGCATTTCTAGAAAGAAAGCTCACTCTTTGGCGGTTACTAATGCCAAGCCTGAATCAAATCTTGCTAAAGAACCACAACGTGATTCAAGAGTCACTACAACAGAATATAAAATACACATGTTATGATCACAACTAAATGAAAATATGCAAATATCTAGATAAAGCTGAGAAAGAAACACATAAAAGTGAAAATGTTTATGCAAATATGCACAGAATTAAATAAATTTCTTTGCAAATGTTCCCACATTTTCATAAATGAGGACAATTATGACAGTGTAAGTGTTTTTAAAAAAGCTGCATCACCTTCCTATGCCTCTTCATACTGGCTTTCAACAAGAGAATGACCAAGTAAACCTACTAAGAAACAATGGATGCAGCAAAAGATAATTACTCCCAGGCACCTCCACCTCCTAATTCACACCCTAAAATAGGAAATGGCAATGCACTCCAAGTCCTAAGACCCCACTCTGGCACTGAGAGTAGGAATCATTTTATTTTTTCATACTCATACTCTCAACATGCAAGCTGCATTCTTACCCCAAGTTTTGCCAGATCTGTTTGCACTCCAGGTCTGGTTCTAAGCCAGCTGCTTCATCCCCACCAAAGTAAGTAACATAGAGTCTTTCAACTGGAATGCCAAACTCTTGGGTAAGAAGTTCTAGAGCCATCTTACATGCCAGTTCCTACAACAAGATCAAAAAGATGTGAAATGTGACCAAGCCAAAATCTATTTAGTATGAATAGAAGAGGGCCAAAGCAGTGTCTTCACCATAAATAGTCAAACTCAGGATCAATTTATACAAGAAATCCAAATGCAAACTGAAATCATCAAATTACAGGCACTGCTTTCAGGAAGTCTTAGAATTAAGAAATGTCCTTCACTTCTGAATCTCAAAACGCCAACAGATCTCCTCTTTGAACTTACCTTGAAGTAATCTCCAAAGGACCAGGAGCCCAGCATCTCAAAGAAGGTATGATGATAGACATCCTTGCCCACGTCATCCAGGTCATTGTGTTTGCCCCCAGCCCGGATGCATTTCTGAGTGTTGGCAGCTCTGCTCAGCTTTGCCATAGGGTGAGATGGGTCAATAGTATTCAGAAAGATGGGTTTGAACTAAAAAAGAAAAGGAACATTTCAACTTTTAAAGAGCTGCAGATATATCAGGTGGTTGCATGCTGGCAGGAAGAGACCACACATTAAACTGTCCATTTCCAGATATGATCGGTCTGCAAAACCGAAACTTATCAGAGGCAGGTGGCCCTGTGGGCTGCAGCAGAGGCAGCCTGTCTTGCAGCAGCGCCCCCCTGGCCCTAATTCTCTAACGATTCCCATCAATGCCAGTAACACCAACTGAGAGACAGAAAGCCCTGCCAGATCTAGGATAATGGTCAAGGTTGATACAGTGAAACCAGTGCTTCCTCTTAAATCTCTGACAGTCAAGGCTTATACCATCTTTCTAGAAGAATTTATTCCAAACCTGATGTGCTTGCTTGGTAATAAAGGTGATAAGGAAAAAAAAAATTTGAGACCTTTTAAAGGAGTAGAATCAGCACAATTAGGTCATACTAGCTCGATAATCTGATGGCTGATGTGTGATTAGCTACAGAATTACCATCATTGCAGAAAGTTCTACTGGATAGTCCTGCACTAGACCACAAACCGGAGAAGGCAATGGCACCCTACTCCAGTACTCTTGCCTGGAAAATCCCATGGATGGAGGAGCCTGGTGGGCTGCAGTCCATGGGGTCGCTAAGAGTTGGACACGACTGAGAGATTTCACTTTCACTTTTCACTTTCATGCATTGGAGAAGGAAGTGGCAACCCACTCCAGTGTTCTTGTCTGGAGAATCCCAGGGACGGGGGAGCCTGGTGGGCTGCCGTCTATGGGGTCTCACAGAGTCGGACACGACTGAAGCGACTTAGCAGCAGACCACAAACTCCTTAAAGGAAAAACTATCTTACTTAGCTCTGTATAACCAGCACCTGGATAGAAAAAGCAGATGCCTAACAAATACTAATTCAAAATGTACAAACAATCAAGCAAAAAAAAGAAGATATTTCTGATTAAGAGGTAGCAGACCATGTAAGGGGCTTCCATGGTGGCTCTGTGGCAAAGAATCTGCCTGCCAATGCAGAAGACCCAGGTTCAATCCCTGGAGAAGGAAATGGCAACCCCCTCCAGTATGCTTTCCTGGTAAATCCCACTGACAGAGGAGCCTGGCAGGCTACAGTCAATGGGATCTCAAAGAGTTGGAGACGACTTAGCAACTAAACAACAGAGCACATAAGTTAAACAAATGACTCTCTCTGAGTTCAAATCCACACTCCAGCATTTTCCAGTCTCATGAGCTTAGGCAGTTTTACCCGAGCCTTCAGCGCCTCAGTGGGATGGTATGGAGTGAGCATCAAATGTGTTAGTGTATGTAAGACACAGAACAGTGCCTGGTATATAGGAGGTGCTACATGCAGTCTACTAGTTACTGTTATTCAGGGAATGTTCATCAACCCTGGACTTTGTGGTCCTTCTGCCAAATGCAGTCAGTTCATGTGGGAGAAGACAAAGCCTAGGTATGCCTAAAACAGAACTGTTTCAGTGTTCCAGAAAACCCACCACCTTGAAAGAATCCACCTAAAATTAGCGCCCTCAATTCCAGGTGTATGCATGGGATTCACACACATAATGGAAAACACTTTTATAATTTCATAGTTCACGTTACACAAGATGGAAAATGTTTCCATTGCTGCCACTTTTCAAAGCCAGAGAAGAGACCTGGGACAAAAGAAAATGTCAGCTTATCCCAGAGAGGGTCATCCTAATGGCTGGTGGGCCCATCGAGTTAAGCGGGGCACCCAGAGAACCTCCAAAGGAAAGCCCTGAGGGCACCGTCTAACCTGAAGCCACTTCCAACCAATTAAACAGTTTTCCATGTCACAGGCATATTGAAATACCTTTATCAACTTGTGATGCTCCCACTATTTCAAGAGAAAACTCTTGTCTCCTAAAATAAAACTTTCAAGTATCTTTTATAGATCAATTGCCCCAATAAGTTTCTTTAGCAGTAGATCCAAATTGACATTGGTTGGCAGTAGCTTCAAGAAAAAATTAAAAATCAATAAAACACTGCATGGCCTAGAATGGGAATGAAAGCAAAGCCTTAAAAATATTCTGAAGAACTGACTTATTTTATAAAGAAAAATACAAGAACAATGAGAAGATGAAGGAGAACCACAACACCTGAGTTAACAAATCTCTTCAGGGCTCAGCAAGATTAACCCAGACTCTGATTCTAATAAAACATAACTTTTTCCTTAGGAAAGAAAAAAAAAAAGGGCAAAACATTACAGACTAGATGCAGGCTGTATTTTTCTTGAGAGGCATACAAGGTTAATCCACGAGTATGAGGGTCTCTCATCATAATTAAAAATAACAATAGCTAACTTTCAAGTACCTACTTCAAATATTGTGCTAAACCTTTTTTTTTGGCCTCACCCGAGCCCCTTGCAGTGGAAGTGTGGAGTCTAAACCACTGGACCATCAGATAAGTAAGTTCCTGTGGTAAACATTTTTAATGCATTACTTTATTTACTCCTCACTGCAACCTAAAGACAGGCACTATTATTATTTCTCTTTTCTCACACAAAGACATGGAAGCTTAACAACATAAGGACTACACAGTAAGTGACAGAACTGGGATTCTGTAGGACTTCAGGGTTGCTTTGCTGCCTCCTACGTGGACAAAAAGGCAAGGGAAAGGGGAAAACAACCTTACCTGGTTCATGCCTGCGTTGGCAAAGAGCAAAGTGGGATCGTCCAAAGGGATGGTGGCAGATGAGTGAACATAGGTGTGTTCATTTCTCTTGAAGAAATCTATAAAACGCTGCCGGATTTCACCTGCTGTTAAGGTTGAGTCCATCTTGAAAATAACCCTAGGGATCTAACCAAAGAAAAAAATGAAAGAAATGAGGGGGAGTGAAACTGAGAGATAGTAAGCATTACACAGGCTCCTAGCTTCTCAGGCCAAGTCAAGGCAGGACATGGGTAAGCTGTGTGATCCTAAAACCTCTATGTTGTAATGTCCAAGGCTAAAATCATCATCGAAGCAAAACGTGCTGCGCCAGCACACAGCAACTGCACATGCTCCTCCTTCCAGGGCCAACCTCAAGTTCAATATACCAACACATTAAGTGGAACAGGAGGTGGTTTCTTCATGCATTTATTCACTGCGAAAATGTATGGAGCACCCACTGTGCCAAGCCCTAGGTCAGGAATTAGGAAATGAGAATAAAACCTCATGGTCTAGCAGACAAGTCCACTGGGGATAGGGGAGGCTCAGGAGAAGACCTGGGTTCCAGTCTTAGCTCCACGTCTTTAAGGGAGCTACTTTACTTCACCATCAAGAGGCCTGTGCTCGGTAGGACCCTTCCAGCTCTGTCTTCACCCACATGTCTAGAACTGTGCCAAGTTTCACTATCCCCAAAGCCAGAGCCTCCAGGTTTGGCCAGGCCATCTTGGGGAGGCTGTTGCCAGCAACAACGGACCTGGAGATGGACTTACCTGTACAAGAGACTACCTGCAAGTAGCAGGAATATACCTGCCTCCACTTAGTTCCGGAACCCAACAGGTAGGCTGCTGTTCTCCCAGCTGTTAGGCTGCTGGGCGTGAGGATGCTGCAGCTCAGTAAGGACGCAGAGCTCAGCCTCTGTGAAAGAGAAAGGGACTCAGAAGAGCGGGAAAGCAGGAAGTAAAACAGATTTACACGGAGAAGGAAATGGCAATCCACTCCAGTACTATTGCCTGGAAAATCCCATGGACAGAGGAGCCAGGTTACAGTCCATGGGGTCGCAAAGAGTCAGACAAGACTGAGCGACTTCACTTTCAAAGAGAGGAAAAGAACAAAAAAACAGCAAAATAAAAAAATATTAACAAATGACAGTAGTAAGTCCTTACATATCAATAATTACTTATTAATTTAAATGTAAGTGGACTAAACTTTTCAATCAAAAGTCTTAAAGGTGCTTGAATGGATACAATAAAAAGATCAAACTATATTCATTCTACAAGAGACTCACTGGATAGCCATAAGCTGAAAGTAAAGGGTTAGTAAAAGATATTCCATGCAAATGGTAACAGGTATATGAAAAGATGCTCAACATCACTAATCATCAGGAAAATGCAAATCAAAACCTCAATGAGACATCACCTTATACCTATTAGGGTGACAATTATTTTAAAAAACCGAACAACAAGGACCTATTGTACAGCACAGGAAATGGTATAGTTCAACATTCAATATCTTGTAATAACCTAAATGAAAAAGAATATCTATATATCTATATCTGAATCAGTTTGCTGTATACCTGAAACTAACACAACATTGTAAATCAACTATACTTTGATGAAAAAAATCAAAAGATAAGTGCTGGTGAGGAGGATGTGGAGAAAAGGGAACTCTTGTACACTGCTGGTGGGAATATAAATTGGTACAGACACTGTGGAAAATCATATCGAGTTTCCTCAAAATTGAAAAATAGAACTACAACATGATCCATCCATTTCACTTCTGAGTATATATATACAAAGGACATGAAATTCATGGATGAACCTAATGGACACTATGCTAAGTGAAATAATCTAGAAGTGGGAAAACAAAGAGTATACAATCCTATTGCTATGAGTAATATAAAACAATTAAACTCATAGAAGAAGAGAGTAGAATGGTGGTTACCAAGGTATAGGAAGAGGGGGAGTAGAGAAGGTGGAATAGGGAAGGTGTTGGTTAAAAGATACAAAGGCTCAGTTATGGAAGAGGAATAGTCCCAGAGATCTACTGCATAGCATAGTGCCTGTAGTTAAGAACATTGCATTTACACTTAAAAATGTAAGAGGGCAGATCCTATGTGCTCTTATCACACACAAAAAATTAAAAATTAAAAAGAGAGTGGAGGAAACTTTTGGATGTGATGATATTTTACTATTTACAGTATTGATTGTGATTATAGTTTCATCAATGTATACTTATCTTCAAACTCATCAACCTATTTGCATTAAGTATGCACAGCTTTTTGTATGGCGGTTGTTCCTCAATAAAACTTTTAAAAATTGGAAAAAAAAAAACAAACAGATTTACAGTTTCCAATCTCTTTCACATATATTACATGGCTTCTCTGACAGGCGGGTGAGAGGGAAGTGGCAGGGGTGCGCTGCCAACAGCACTGGCTGTCTGGAAAAATAAGGAACCATCTCATTCACAATATCATCTAAAAGTCTCTAACCTTAGACCTAGCTCGAAGCTTTAAAGTCATTTTGTCCTACACTTGTTTCCCTTCTTATAAAACAGTAGTACCTACCCTGCCTACACCTGGGGTGTGTGGTTCAAAACGCCTCCTGTATTTGGAAGCAACTGGTAAACTGGAACAAACTGGATACTACTACTTTACATCACTTACCTCAAAGTTTTCTTCCTTCTTAGGAGGAAGATACAACAAAGAAAGATGTATACAGCAAACATGATGAGACTGTGACTCTTAGATTTTATGTTTAATCACAATTTCAATTGATTTATTCAAAACTCAATCAACCCATTATTCAAACAAGAAGGCCTTTGAGTCAAAGAACTGACTAAAATTTCCATAGCTGAGGACTTTCTGTTGATGCCAAGGAGTCAAGGCTAGAGTTTCTAGAAACTCTGTCACACCAAATTCCTCCCTGATCCTCCTCAACATGGCTCCATGCACCTTGATAATGGTGGCAACAAGGAGCGCGGGTGCTAACTCCGAAGGAGCAGCAGCATCATAGCTGTTGCACAGTGTTCGTTTCTCCTCTAAATGTGCCACTGAGAAAAACAAACAGTTCCATTCCAAATGACATACGGATTTTCCATCTCTGCTCATTCTTTCAACATACTGCTGCTGCTGCTAAGTCGCTTCATTCGAGTCCGACTCTGTGCGACCCCATAGACGGCAGCCCACCAGGCTCCCCCGTCCCTGGGATTCTCCGGGCAAGAACACTGGAGTGGGTTGCCATTTCCTTCTCCAATGCATGAAAGCGAAAAGTGAAAGTGAAGTCGCTCAGTCGTGTCCAACTCCTAGGGACCCCATGGACTGCAGCCCACCAGGCCTCTCCGTCCATGGGATTTTCCAGGCAAGAGTGCTGGAGTGGGGTGCCAGTGCCTTCTCCGGCAGTATGATATAAAAGGAGCCAATACACTGATGTAAAGCCCTATGGAGGCTGGGACTATTAAAGGCTGTGTCACCACAACTCATTCACTTATTTAATACAAATATACAGGAAGGTTACACTGGATACAGAGGTAGCACAGAGGAGACCAGATTCCATACCCCAGCAGGAGCTGCGGCCTTTGGGTTTAAGGTTCCAGCCACTGGACCTTTCAACATGCTCTTCATTTACCAAGTAAGCTGACTACCCTAGTGCCCTCTTTGGTTTTTCCTAGTTAATTTCTCATTGTTGGTATCTCAACTTCAAAGAAATTCATTTAAGGAAGGCTTCTCCTTCTTGATCAGATTTTCCCTGTTTTAGTTTCAGAGCCCCAGGTGTCTTCTGCCATAATTCCCACATGCATTTGAGGGCTTGATGTCCATTTCCCCAAGAGGCTGTGACTTCCAGCCCAGTGGGAATCATGACTGGAGGTTTTGCTCTCCACTACGGGAATGTTCTCAGTATCCAGTTCAGTGGTTGCTAAGTATTTCATGCTATAGGAATCTTTTAAGAGCGAATTGCGAATGAACTTAAAAGCACAGCGGAAAAAGACTGACAGTAATCGCTGAATGCAACGGAGCTTGGCAAGTGCCTCCAGAAGGGCCTGGACTAGAATCAGTTACTTAGCTACCATCAAGAACTGGGGGGGCGGGCGCGGACAACTGAGGCAACGGCTCACACAGCCTGATCCTACCCATCCTGACCACGCTACCAGGCAACCCCGCCCGTCCCTAGGGGATTAAAACCAGGGCATATAAAACCTCCGCCTGGGACGGGTAGTCGGCGACCATGATGATCCCTCCAGGGTCTCGGTCCTTAGCAAGGCCACCCAAGGCCAAAGCCGCTCCAGGGGTCTGACAAAAAGCCACTTTCCGGCGGCCGGGTCGCCCAGCTGCTTCCTCAGCCTCGGTTCCGGCCCGGGCCCCGGTTCCAGAGGCCTCAGAGGACCTGGCCCAGGGACCAGACGCCGGGCCCAGCCGCTATGTCTGCGCGGTAGAACTCTCTCAGACCAGTCTGCTTCTCCCGGGGTCGCAGTTCCTGACTTCTCTCCCAGAGCCCACTACCCGGAACCCTCGGTTACCTGTTCCCACAGACGCGCAGTGGCACGGGCCTCAAGACGCGGCAGGCTGCAGCACGCACCGCCCGGTCCAACCAGAGAGCGTGGGGCAAAGTGCCTCGCCGCGCCTTGCCTTCCCGAGACGTTATTGGTCAAGCCACATGCCAGTCAACTGGAGTACGTATCAGCTTCTTAGTTGATTCCTGGGAAGGCGGCTCTACTTCTGGCTGACGCAATGTCAGGGAAAGAAGGGACTGGGGCCCATCACGTGACGAGTAAGGTTGCGGACTGTTAGAAACCGACATTTTAGTACCCGTAAGATAAGTCGTGGGCTTCCCTGGTACCTCAGACGGTCAAGAATCCGCCTGCGGTGCGGGAGACCTGGGTTCGATCCCTGGGTTGGGGAGATCCCCTGGAGGAGAGCATGGCAACCAACTCCAGTGTTTCTGCCTGAAGAATCCCCATGGACAGAGGAGCCTGGCGAGTTACAGCCCATGGGGTCACAAAGAGTGGGACACAACTGAGCACACAGGATAAGTCCTAGTGGTTGATTTGGCTAATGAGGGGAAACAGTGACGTGTGTTTGGTAGAGGTCACAGCTCTTAGCATCTAGTTGTGTTCGTTGTGTTGTTATAGAATGGTATTCGGATTCTGATATGTTACGCCAGTGGACACACTTGTCCTTGTCAGACCTTGGATTTGGTGTGGAAGAAATAACTTACTCTTTGAGAGGCAATTAAATTGGCCTCTGGTCTTCCATTTGCCTTTGAAAAATAATAGTTAATATTTATATGCAAAGCATTAGTAAACATTTCCTTTTTGCTGTTCAGTTGCTCAGTCGTGCTGACTTCTTGCGACCCCATGGACTGCAGCACACCAGGCTTTCCTGTCTTTCACTATCTCCTGGAATTTGCTCAGATTCCTGTTGATTGGGTTGGTGATGCCATCTCATTCTCTGTTGCCACCTTCTCCTCCTGCCCTTAATCTGTCCCAGTATCAAGGTCTATTCCAGTGAGTCATCTCTTCACATCAGGTGGCCATAGTATTGGAGCTTCAGCATCAGCTTCCAATGAATATTCAGGGTTGATTTCCTTTAGGATTGACTGGTTTGATCTCCTTGCTGTCCAGTTCAGTTCAGTTCAGTGGCTCAGTCGTGTCCGACTCTTTGCGACCCCATGAATTGCAGCATGCCAGGTCTCCCTGTCCATCACCATCTCCCAGAGTTCACTCAGACTCCTGTCCATCGAGTCGGTGATGCCATCCAGCCATCTCATCCTCTGTCGTCCCCTTCTCCTCCTGCCCCCAATCCCTCCCAGCATCAGAGTCTTTTCCAATGAGTCAACTCTTCACATGAGGTGGCCAAAGTACTGGAGTTTCAGCTTTAGCATCATTCCTTCCAAAGAAATCCCAGGGCTGATCTCCTTCATAATGGACTGGTTGGATCTCTTTGCAGTCCAAGGGACTCTCAAGAGTCTTCAACACCACAGTTCAAAAGCATCAATTCTTCAGCACTCAGCTTTCTTCACAGTCCAAGTCTCACATCCATACATAACCACTGCAAAAACCATAGCCTTGACTAGAGGGACCTTTGTTGGCAAAGTAATGTCTCTGCGTTTCAATATGCTGTCTAGGTTGGTCATAACTTTCCTTTCAAGGAGTAAGCGTCTTTTAATTTCATGGCTGCAGTCACCATCTGCAGTGATTTTGGAGCCCCAAAAAATAAACTCTGACACTGTTTCCCCATCTATTTCCCATGAAGTGATGGGACCAGATGCCATGATCTTCTTTTTCTGAATGTTGAGCTTTAAGCCAACTTTTTCACTCTCCACTTTCACTTTCATCAAGAGGCTTTTGAGTTCCTCTTCACTTTCTGCCATAAGGGTAGTGTCATCTGCATATCTGAGGTTATTGATATTTCTCCTGGCAATCTTGATTCCAGCTTGTGCTTCTTCCAGCTCAGCATTTCTCATGATGTACTCTGCATATAAGAAATAAGCAGGGTGACAAGATACAGCCTTGAGGTACTCCTTTTCCTATTTGGAACCAGTCTGTTGTTCCATGTCCAGTTCTAACTGTTGCTTCCTGACCTGCATATAGGTTTCTCAAGAGGCAGGTAAGGTGGTCTGGTATTCCCATCTCTTCCAGAATTTTCTACAGTTTATTCTGATCCACACAGTCAAAGGCTTTGGCATAGTCAATAAAGCAGAAATAGATGTTTTTCTGGAACTTTCTTGCTTTTTCCATGATCCAGCGGATGTTGGCAATTTTATCTCTGGTTCCTCTGCCTTTTCTAAAACCAGCTTGAACATCAGGAAGTTCACAGTTCACATATTGCTGAAGCCTGGCTTGGAGGATTTTGAGCATTACTTTACTAGCATGTGAGATGAGTGCAATTGTGTGGTAGTTTGAGCATTCTTTGGCATTGCCTTTCTTTGGGATTGGAATGAAAACTGACCTTTTCCAGTCCTGTGGCCACTGCTGAGTTTTCCAAATTTGCTGGCATATTGAGTGCAGCACTTTCACAGCATCGTCTTTCAGGGTTTGAAAAAGCTCAACTGGAATTCCATCACCTCCACTAGCTTTGTTCATAGTGATGCTTTCTAAGGCACACTTGACTTCACATTCCAGGATGTCTGGCTCTAGATGAGTGATCACACCATCGTGATTCTCTGGGTCATGAAGATCTTTTTTTGTACAGTTCTTCTGTGTATTCTTGCCACTTCTTCTTAATATCTTCTGCTTCCTTTAGGTCCATGCCATTTCTGTCCTTTATCGAGCCCATCCTTGCGTGAAATATTCCCTTGGTATCTCTAATTTTCTGGAAGTGATCTCTAGTCTTTCCCATTCTATTGTTTTCCTCTATTTCTTTGCATTGATCGCTGAAGAAGGCTTTCTTATCTCTTCTTGCTATTCTTTGGAACTCTGCATTCAGATGTTTATATCTTTCCTTTTCTCCTTTGCTTTTTGCTTCTCTTCTTTTCACAGCTATTTGTAAGGCCTCCCCAGACAGCCATTTTGCTTTTTTGCATTTCTTTTCCATGGGGATGGTCTTGATCCCTGTCTCCTGTACAGTGTCACAAATCTTAGTCCATAGTTCTTCAGGCACTCTGTCTATCAGATCTACGCCCTTAAATCTATTTCTCACTTCCACTGTATAATCATAAGGGATTTGATTTAGGTCATACCTGAATGGTCTAGTGGTTTTCCCTATTTTCTTCAATTTAAGTCTGAATTTGGCAATAAGGAGCTCATGATCTGAGCCACAGTCAGCTCCTGGTCTTGTTTTTGCTGACTGTATAGAGCTTCTTCATCTTTGGCTGCAAAGAATATAATCAATCTGATTTTGGTGTTGACCATCTGGTGATGTCCATGTGTAGAGTCTTCTCTTGTGTTGTTGGAAGAGGGTGTTTGCTATGACCGGTGTGTTCTCTTGGCAAAACTCTATTAGCCTTTGCCCTGCTTCATTCCATATTCCAAGGCCAAATTTGCCTGTTACTCCAGGTGTTTCTTGACTTCCTACTTTTGCATTCCAGTCCCCTATAATGAAAAGGACATCTTTTTTGCGTGTTAGTTCTAAAAGGTCTTATAGGTCTTCATAGAGGCATTCAACTTCAGCTTCTTCAGCGTTACTGGTTGGGGCATAGACTTGGATTACTGTGATATTGAATGGTTTGCCTTGGAAATGAACAGAGATCATTCTGTTGTTTTTGAGATTGCATCCAAGTACTGTATTTCGGACTCTTTTGTTGACCATGATGGCTACTCCATTTCTTCTGAGGGATTCCTGCCCGCATTAGTAGATATAATGGTCATCTGAATTAAATTCACCTGGGAACTCTCAAAAGCATCAGTTCTTCAGTGCTCAGTCTTCTTTATGGTCCAACTTTCACATCAGTACAGGACTTCTGGAAAAACCAAAGCTTTGGCTATATTTTGCTTAATTTTTCGACTGTGTATGAGGCAGATCAACTGGCATCCCATTTAGAGATGAGGTAACTGTTTTGCCTAGGTACACACTGAAAAAGTAAAGAGCCAATATTCAAACCTGTGTGTGTGTGTAACTCCAAAACCCATGATCTTAACCTCTCTGAGACAGGACGTAGATGCCCGGCCCCCCCGGGCCCCCTCCCCCTCCCCACCAGCCCCAGTTTAAAGCAATTGGAGATTCATACCATAAGGACCGAAACTCCAAGACAAGCATAGTGGGACAATTAAGGGAGGAGGCTGGGTCCTACCCAATACATACTTCTTATTTTCACAGTCAAGAGAACTCCCTGACCACTTATGTGCAAAAAAGTTTCCTTGAAGGTCAAAGAGGAGTTATGTCAAGGGATGTTCTCTACCCATATGCCTTTTCTGTAAAGTCCATCTTGGCTAAGAGATGCATGGGCACACAGGGGAGGATCCTGAGATACATGAAATATGGATTGTGAATCAGATGAATCAAAATCACTGGCCAAAGGAAACCAGGGAGAAATGCCCCTTAAAAGTAATTCAAACTTCCACAAGGGTGTGATCAGTGTCTCTCTCTCTCTCTCTCACCCTCTCACCCTGAGTCTCAGTCAGTTCAGTCACTCAGTCATGTCCAACTCTTTGCGACCCCATGGACTGCAGCATGCCAGGCTTCCCTGTCCCTCACCAACTCCTGGAGCTTGCTCAAACTCTTGTCTATCGAATCATTGATGCCTTCCAACCATCTCATCATCCTCTGTCATCCCCTTCTCCTGCCTTCAGTCTTTCCCAGCGTCATCTCCAGTATTAACCTACATCATCTTGTATATCTAAATACAAGAGTATAAAATTGTGCTGGTCATCCGTACAGATACGTTAGGAGAACACAAGTTTGCATGCCCAATGCACAGTGAGGCCAAACAACTCAAAACGTGGGAATTTAGAGCAGGGAAGGGTTTACTGCAGGGACAAGCAAGGAGAACAGGTAGATGGTGCTCAAAAACCCCAAACTCCCTGATGGTCTGGGGGAGTTTTTTATGACAAAATTTGGGGTGAGGGCTGCAGGGTGTGTGACTACCTTCTGATTGGTTGGTGGGGAGGTAACAGGGTGGTGCTCCAAGAATCTTATGCCCAGCCTGAAGTTGGGGGGATGGGTGGGCAGGGGAGGGATTTAGTTCCTGCCAGAGAACTCAAAGATACTGTATGCATAGTCCTTGAAGAGGAACCAGGACCTTACCCCAAAACTGCACTATTGTTTCTAGACTGCTTTTATCTTGTTTCCACAGTCCCTCCCTTCCCTGATTAGCAAATGTTTGAATCCACCCTTTGGAATTCAGGGAGGGTCAAGGAGGCTAAATGAAGACTAGTTCCTACAAAGGCTTGTGTGCCCAGGATGGCCCCACAGATTCCTGTTTGGTCTCAATATTACAGAAAAATTTTATCCTTTTTGTCAGGGGAAACATTGACTGAAGCCACCCACCCTGGCCAGGCACTGTAGTAACCATTTGAGTGAGTATTTCATGACAGGAGGTCCTGGTAAGGACCAGGAAACTAACAAGCCCCCACCAACCGGAAGAATTCAGAAAAGGTCAAAAGGAGACACCACGTGTCCTACCACCTCCCAGAATCCTTCTTGCTGGCATCCATCTTGGCTGAATAATGCCTGCACATCCAGAAAGGACTCTAAGACAGAATTAGTGGCCAAAAACAAACTGGAAATTAATCCCATCACCATAAAACCTGAGACTTGGCAGAGCAGTTCTGGGTTTGCATCCCCTGCTCCCCACCCGGGCACCCATTCCCAGTAAAGTCTCTTACTTCGTAAGCACGTGGGTCTCCTCGGACAATTCATTTCTGAGTGTTAGACAAGATCCCCCTTTCCAGCCCTAGAAGTCCCCCTTCCTGTAACATTTTTGTATAAAAGAGAATACTACTGGGGCTTCCTAGATGGTTCAGTGGTAAAGAATCTGCCTGTAATGCAGGAGACCCATGTTCAATCCCTGGGTCAGGAAGATCCCCTGGAGAAGGAAATGGCAACCCACTCCAGAATTTTTGCTTGGGAAATCCCATGGACAGAGGAGCCTGGTGGGCAGCAGTCCAAGGGGGTGCAGTAGAGCCAGTCAGTTGACTTAGCAACTTAACAACAAACACAGATATAAGCTCAAGCTCAAAAGCTAGTAAAAAGTCACTTAACTTGACAGTAAAGTATTAATAACCATCTTCACACCTAACATCTATTAAGCATTTAGCATGGAGAAGGCAGTGGCACCCCACTCCAGCACTCTTGCCTGGAGAAGCCCATGGATGGAGGAGCCTGGTAGGCTGCAGTCCCTGGGGTCACTCGCTAAGACTCGGACACGACTGAGCGACTTCACTTTCCCTTTTCACTTTCATGCACTGGAGAAGGAAATGGCAACCCACTCCAGTGTTCTTGCCCGGAGAATCCCAGGGACGGCGGAGCCTGGTGGGCTGCCGTTTATGGGGTCCCACAGAGTCGGACACTACTGAAATGACTCAGCAGTAGCAGACACTGAATCTCACAACCCCCTTTCAAAGAGTTACTTTATTACCTGCTAGTAACAGTCCAGGAACCTTAGGCACACAGGCGCGCAGTCGCAACGCTTGCTGCCCCCTCCTCTGATTGGCTGGTGGGACAGGCTTCCATGCATCAGCCAATGAGGCTCTGGCTGTGAGCGGCAGTTGGCAGAGGTAACCGCCATGCTGAGCGGCGATGGCCGGGGCTGCTGGCCGGGTACGCGGCCGCGCCTTAGGGCGCTTTCGGTTCGCTCTGCCTGTGCGCGATGTGAGTATCTCTGAGCGTAGGTGTGAGAGCCTCTTCCCCATATTTAGGTGTCTCCTTCTCCCGACCCCCCCACGGGGGCGGGGAACAGGAATAATAATAACAGCCGGTATTTAATCAAACGTTCGCCACAGACCAGGCACTGGGTAGAACGCTCTTAACCTTGTGATGTTGAATCCTCGAACTGTGATATGGGTGTTTACCATAATTTCAGAGGAGGCAGGATGCAGGCGATTGAATTTAAAATCCCTGGAGTCCTCGCTCCATCCCCTACTTTGGAAACTAGTTGCCTTCTTAGCAGGAGTCTCACACTGTGCAGGTGTTGAAAGTGGACATAGAAAAGTCTAGATTCCTGAGGCTTGTTAAGTTTGTTTTTAAGAAAAATCTATACACACTGAAAGCATTTATGGGGAAGATAAGCACTAAAATCCAGGACATTGTCTCTTGGGATGGCAATGCAGGGGATTCATTTGAATCTTAACTGTTGTCTGTTACAGAATTCCCTTTCCTGTTTGTCTGAAATACAATTTTAAAAGGAAAACACACACATGAAAAATAACTTTCAGAGGATGAACTGTACGCAGTTTCCTCCCAACCCAGACTTTAGAGCCTCTCAGTAGAAGCAACCACTGATACCACTTTTGTGTGTGTATTATACATTTTCTATAGTATGTACAAGCATATTTGTGTTTGTTTTGTTTGCACAAGTGAATTCTATTGTATACAGCCCTGCACCTTTGATGATTTACCTTTAAACTCATTAAACTTAAAGGTTCTTTAACCACTTTTACTCCTGTGATCAATATAATTTGGCAAAAGAGTCCCAAGGTTGCTTCTCACATAATGAGATGTAGATCATGGCCTGCCATATGCATATTTACTTTTTTCTTCCTGCACATCCTCATCTGCAGGGTCCAAAAGAATCTTCTCCAAATTAACTCTGTAAAAAGTGTTGGAGAAAAAGAATCCTGGCACGAAGAGGACAGCAGGAACTGATTTACCCTTTTCGAAACATTTTTACTTACACTTTACAAGTAAAATTCCACATAGAGCCCACTATTATTTGAAATTAATTTGTTGTGGTGCATGAGTGGCAAAGTGGGAGAAGTAGGGATTCATTTCTCAGGTTTCAGAGAAATTGCCCAGCTTCTTTCTAGTGAAGTAACAAGGAAATGTTTGATCCCAGTTAAACTGTCACACTTAATCCTTATTTTATCCTTTTTTCTTATTTTACCTCTTCTTAAAGCCCAATATATACATCTTTATTCCTTTTCAAAAATGCTCCCAATCATAGAATGCTTATGTGAGAGAGCTGGGATTCTAGCCCAGACAAAGCTAACTCTAAAAGTCACACCAGAATGGGGTGTTCCCTCGAATGAATTCATTTGCTCATTAAGCTGCTCCACGCGGCTCCTTTTTCATCAGCCTCCTACCAACTTCATCGCTAATTCTTGTTATCATTCCAGAAACTGTTTTCGTTCCACAAACCTACTTGCTCTTTGTCTCTGATATTTTACCTGGAACACATTTCCCCAGCACCCTCGTTGAGTATTTTTCAAGGTTCAGTTCAGTTCAGTTCAGTTCAGTCACTCGGTCGTGTCCGACTCTGCGACCCCACGAATCGCAGCACACCAGGCTTCCCTGTCCATCACCAACTCCCGGAGTTCACTCAGACTCACGTCCATCGAGTCGGTGATGCCATCCAGCCATCTCATCCTCTGTCATCCCCTTCTCCTCCTGCCCCCAATCCCTCCCAGCATCAGAGTCTTTTCCAATGAGTCAACTCTTCGCATGAGGTGGCCAAAGTACTGGAGTTTCAGCTTTAGCATCATTCCTTCCAAAAAACACCCAGGGCTGATCTTCAGAATGGACTGGTTGGATCTCCTTGCAGTCCAAGGGACTCTCAAGAGTCTTCTCCAACACCACACTTCAAAAGCATCAATTCTTCGGCGCTCATCTTTCTTCACAGTCCAACTCTCACATCCATACATGACCACTGGAAAAACCACAGCCTTGACTAGAGGGACCTTTGTTGGCAAAGTAATGTCTCTGCCTTTCAATATGCTATCTAAGTTGGTCATAACTTTCCTTTCAAGGAGTAAGCGTCTTTTAATTTCATGGCTGCAGTCACCATCTGCAGTGATTTTGGTTAGATTCCTGTAAGTGCTGTTGCCACATAAGTCTGTGGGACAAAATTTTAAGCAAACGGTGTTTGAGACGGCTGATTCCCAATACGTTAGCTAACACCTGGACATTAAAAATTTACCAACCCGAAAAGGGAAGGAAAAAAAAAATTTGCTTGTTTCAAAATCATTTTGCTCACTATCCGTAATGGTTTTGTGTACTGGTACATTCAATGTATATGAGCATCTTCTATATCACTGTGCTGGGGGAAAATGTGGTTTTGCTCTTCGGTTGGAGAGCCAGTTGACAGGAGCCTAGGCACTTTAAGATACTACCTTAGTCTACGGTTCTGGACGTTGGATAAGAAACTTAAGAGCAATGAAGAGGTGGAGGTTTGAAGGCTGACAAAAACGGCAGCCCAAAGAGGGCGAGGGTTCGGCGGGCCGGCGCGGACTCTGACGTCACTGGGGCGCGCCGCTTCCGGTCCCTAGCTCCGGAGCGAGTGACTTCCCCCTCCCCGGGGTTGGAGTGGCCCCGGATTGCTGATCGCGCCGCACGAGCTGCCTCGTTCGCTAGCCCTTGAGTCCCAGCCTGTGCCCGTGACCATGGCCACCGACTCGTGGGCCCTGGCTGTGGACGAGCAGGAAGCGGCTGCCGAGTCGGTGAGTTGGTTTCAGCCGTGAAAGGGTCAGGGGGCCAGTTTTGGCCGGGGATCAGATCCTGGAAAAAGTCACTCCCTGGGTTGGTCTGAACCGGGATGGGGTGCTTGTGGGGATGGAGCCTGGACCCTGAGCTGGCTTTGTTTCCCCACCCGCCAGCCTCCCCCGGGTTACGTAAGCACAGGTGAGCGCTCCCTTCGGCAAAGAGCCAGCCGCCCGCCTGTCTTTCTGGAGTCAGGATTGCACTTAACGCCTTGAACTGTAGTAATCACCTATTTAGGTGTCATTTTCCACTTCCCCATTCTGAGCTGCTTGTGTCCAGGAACCATAGCTTACTCATGTTTGTGTGCTTCCTCAGCTTGCTCATTGATGATGAATGATCCACTCAGTGGGCCCGGCAGTCAGTAAATCCTCTCGTGATCAGCTTAACTTTGTTGTGGGCCTCACACACAGTAAGCAAGATATATGTTAAACGCTACTGTGTAGAATTAATTTTTCCCGCCTAAACACTCGCATTATGATAGTGCTTTGAACCCGCTTTTTTGGTACCTTAGTTCAGTTCTGTCGCTCAGTCGTGTCCGACTCTTTGCGACCCCATGAATTGCAGCATGCCAGGCCTCCCTGCCCATCACCAATTCCTGGAGTTCACTCAAACTCACGTCCATAGAGTTGGTGATGCCATCCAGCCATCTCATCCTCTGTCATCCCCTTCTCCTCTTGCCCCCAATCCCTCCCAGCATCAGAGTCTTTTCTAATGAGTCAACCCTTCGCATGAGGTGGCCAAAGTACTGGAGTTTCAGCTTTAGCATCATTCCTTCCAAAGAAATCCCAGGGCTGATCTCCTTCCGAATGGACTGGTTGGATCTCCTTGCAGTCCAAGGGACTCTCAAGAGTCTTCTCCAACACCACACTTCAAAAGCATCAATTCTTCGGCGCTCATCTTTCTTCACAGTCCAACTCTCACATCCATACGTGACCACAGGAAAAACCATAGCCTTGACTAGACGGACCTTTGTTGGCAAAGCAATATCTCTGCTTTTTAATATGCTATCTAGGTTGTCTGTGAATTTCTGGAGAACAAAGACTTAGTATTTTTTTTTATAAGTGATTAAGTTTCATATGCACCTAAGGAGTCAATTTTTTCCTCCCCAAAGAAAACTGCTGTTTCTCTTGACATTCATCTACGATATTGACCTCCTTGTTCCCTGAATTACATGCTTGCCTTGCTACTTGTTCAGTTTTCTGTTTTAGGTGCTTATTGATTTTGACACTTTGGTCCATCCTCCTTTTCCCACCACAGAATCACACCTTCCTATTCCTCATCTTCCACTGTGATTTTAGTTAGATCAGTTTCCTGTGTTTATATTAATAACTCAAATATTTTTCCTCTAGAACTTTTTCCTTGGAATTTATGTTTTTGTTTTGTGCTTATCACCAGTTCAACCCCAGGCTCTTTGCTAATCGTCTAAGTTTATCTCAAGATGTCCCCACACACCAAGTATTCTTTCAGTTTCATTTCTCCAAGGTCTTGTAGCCTGTTTTGAACTGTACTAATTGCCCCAGTTTGTTTTAGGGGCTGGAGGGGAACAGGGCAAATTTCTCTTTGCCCTCATTCAGGGGACTTGCCCCTCTTCTCTTGTACTGGATCCTTTCATTTCTTCATCCCCCTCTACTTCTTTCTTGATTTGGTGGAGTCATATATCATCTTTCTGAAGGTGTATAGGAAGTCAATTTTTTAAGATACTGCCTTTCTGAAATTAGTTTTTTTTGCCCTATCACTTGAATAATAGTATTGCTAGGTGTAGCATTAATTGTAGGTTGGAAATTATTTTCCTGACAATTAAAAAAAAATTTTTTTTTTTTAATTTATGTCTGTGCTGGGTCTTTGTTGCTGCTTAGGCTTTTCTCTAGTTGTGATGTGTGGGCTTCTCATCACCACGGTTTCTCTTACCGCACAGCATGGGCTCTAGGGTGTGTGGGCTTAAGTAACTGCGGTTTGCGGGTTCAGGAGTCGCAGCTCCCGGGCTCGGGTTCTAGAGCACAGGCTCAGTAGTTGTGCTCCCCGGGCTCAGTCGCTCCATGACATGTGGGATCTTCCCAGATCAGGGATTCAACTTATGTCTCCTGCACTGGCAGACAGATTCTTTACCACTGAGCCACTAGAGGAGCCCCACCTGCCAAATTTTAAAGACATTGTTCTACTGCCTTCTGGATTTCTGTATTTGTTGTTGAGATGTCTGAGACCATCCTGATTACTGATGTGACCCCCTTTTCCCTTTATAAGCTTGAAGAATCTCCTGTTTGTCTCCAGTCATCAGAAAATTCATGATAATGTGTCTTGATATGAGTTTATTTTCATTCTTTTTATTAGGCATGGGGTGGGAACTTCATTCTGAAAACTCTGCCCTTGTGTTATGGGAAGTTTTCTTAAAATTTTTCATTGTTGATTTCTTCTCCTTTGTTTTTATTTTCATTCCCTCATTTCAGACTCTTATTAGATGAATGTTGAATCTCATTAATTTAAAAAATTTTTAAAGTCAAGTTTATTGTGATATAGTTTAAAGTAAAATTCCCCTTGTGCTACAGTTCTGTGAGTTTTGACAGAGGCATACAGTCCTGTCACCACCACCACAATCAAGATAGAGAGCGTTTCCACCACCCTAAAAAGTTCCCCCAAACTTTTCTTGCATTCACTTTCTTGTCTCTACCCTTCTCTGGCAACTGCTGATCTGTTTTCTGTCATTTTACTTATACCTTTTCCAAAATGTAGTATAAATGGTATTATACAGTATGCAAACCTTTTGAAAAATCTGGCTTTCAGTAGTTTGTTCTTTTTGTATTGCTGGGTAGTATTCCATGTATGGGTGTACCACAGCTTGCTTAACCTTCTGTTGATGAACATTTGGGTATTTTCTAGTTTGAGGGTATTTACGAATAAAGCTGTTATATACATTAGGATATACAGATTTCGGTATGGACTTATGTCTGCATTTCTCTTCGGTTCAGTTCAATTCAGTTCAGTCACTCAGTCGTGTCCGACTCTTTACAACCCCATGAATCGCAGCACACCAGGCCTCCGTGTCCATCACCAACTCCCGGAGTTCACTCAAACTCACGTTCTCTTCTGTAGATATCTAGTAGTGTGATTTGTTGGGTTATATGTTAAGTGTATGTTTAACTTTGTAAGTTATATACCAAACTGTTTTCCAAAGGGCTGTAGCATTTTGTATTACCACCAGCAACATGTGAGAGCTCTAGTTGCTTCACATTCTCAGCAGGACAGCATGGCCAGTTTTTCCCTCCATTCTAATAGGTGTATAGTGATATCTTACGAGGTTTTAACTTACGTTTCCTTAATGACTACAAGGAGATCCAACCAGTCCATCCTAAAGGAAATCAGTCCTGAATATCCATTGAAAGGAATGATGTTGAAGCTGAAACTCCAATACTTTGGACACGTGATGTGAAGAGCTGACTCATTTGAAAAGACCCTGATGTTGGGAAAGATTGAAGGCGGGAGAAGGGGACGACAGAGGATGAGATGGTTGGATGGCATCACTGACTCAATGGACATGAGTTTGAGTAAACTCTGGGAGTTGATGATGGACCGGGAAGCCTGGTGTGCTGCAGTCCATGGGGTCCCAAAGAGTCAGACACGACTGAGCGACTGAACTGAATTGAATGACTAATGATGTTGAGCATCTTTTTATGTGCTTTGCTGCCTCTATAACTTCTTGAAGTGGCTTTTCAAATCTTTTGCCAATTAAAAAAAAACTGATTGATGATTTTAAAAAAATGATTGTTTTCTTATTATTGAGTTGGGAGAATTCTTCATGTATTCTGGATACAAGTCCTTTATCAAATATGTCATTTGCATAAATATTCTCCCTGACTGAAACTTAACATTTAAATTTTCTTAACAGTACTTTTTGAAGAACAGACACTTTCAATTTTGGCTAATTCTAATTTGTCAATTTTTTCATGATTAGTTCTTTCTGTGTTCTAAGAAGTATACCTTACCCAAGTCCACGAAGTTTTTCACCTGTATTTTCTTCTAGAAGATTTATGGCTTTAAATGTCACATTTATGACTATGATCCATTTTGAGTTGATTTTTTTATGTAGTAGGAAGATTGGATCAACATTACCACAGTCAATTTTAGAACATTTTCATCATCCCAGACCCCCTATTTCTCCTCGGCCCAGCCCTTTGTAGCCACTATCTGTTTTCTGTCTCTTTAGGTCTGCCTATTCAGGATGTTGCATATAAATGGAATAAATACGTGCTCTTCTGTGGCTGGCTTCTTTCACTGAGCACATTTTCAGGGTTCATCTATGTTGCGGCATATATCAATACTTCATTAATTTTTGTTGCCAAATGATGATATATAGATATGCCACATTTTATTTATCTATTCATTGGTGTCCACTGATGGGCATTTGAATTATTTCTACTTTTTAGCTATTATGAATAATGTTGGTACAATCATCATGTACAAGTTTTTGTATGAACATACATTTTCAATTCACTTGGGTATCTATCTAAAAGTGGTATTGCTGGATTATATAGTAACTCTGTGTTTAAGTTTTGAAGAACTGCTATACTGTTTTCCAAAGTGACCGCATCATTGTATCATCTTTATTATTTGTTTTTTGAGATTAGTATTACCTATGAGAGGCTCTATTGTGTAGAAGTTAAGACCTAAGACTTTGTAACCAGACAGACTTGGATTTGTATTCTGAGACCCTCACTTAGGAGTTGCATGACTTCTGGCAAATTACTGAACTTGCTGTGCTTCAGTTCCCACATCTGTTAAATGGGGATAAACAGAGTACCCACCTCATTAATTTTCGGACATGCCTGAAATAAGTGCTGTGTAAGTAGTAGCTATTATTGTGGTTGTAGTTTTCTATAATTCAGTTTCTTTGCAGGAATCTTTTAAATTACTAGTTCATGTTGTAGAGATTAGCTGAACCTGGATAAGTTTTGTACATTTACTTCATCATGCACAGGTGAATTATAATAGATCCCAATATTCTAAAACTGAACAAAGGAGTAAAGACAGCTGTTGCTTCTGTTTTGTGGAGCTGCCACTGAGTACCTGCACAGGAGTGGCGTGATGCAGGTGCCTGTGCCGCGTACAGCGCAGGCTGTGGTTGTTCAGGCGCTAAGTCACGTCCAGCTCTCTGCAACCCCAGCACTGTAGCCCGCCAGGCTCCTTTGTCCATGGGATTTTTTCAGGCAAGAACACTGGAGTGGGTTGCCATTTCCTCCTCTGGGGGATCTTCCTGACCCAGGGATTGAACCAATGTCTCCTGCAGTGGCAGGCAGATTCCTTACCACCGAGCCACAAAGGAAGCCCTTGTATTTTAAATATTCCTCTAGCTCCATTTTTTACTCATTTAAAAGTCTTCCCCCCTTCTTCCTCTTCCCTCCACCCCAACACCAAAGTAGACAGACACCAGAAACTCCCTTTACAGTTTCCATCAATAGAAGTGAAGTTCCTCCATTCCCAGCTAACCACTCATTAGAAGCTTTTTCATTCCTCTCTCCACTTAAAAAACAGAAATGAACCTCAAGACATAGAAAACCTGTGCAGGCGGTGCTTTAAGAAGCAGCCATTTGATAACGGTGATTTTCATTCTTTTTCCCTTCTCTCCATGATGTCTTAAGCCCTAGTTTTAATATTTTGACTAGAGCACCTACTCTGTCCTTAATCCAAAGGTAAACTAAAAACAGAAATATCCCCTGACTTTATGTTCTGTTCTAGTCTTTCCTTTTTTTTTCTTTTGGCTTTATTGAGGTGTAATTGACAAATTTTTATAATAATAGGGGAGATAAGTCCTTCTAGGATATCCCTAACTGTGTTTGGTCAAAGTCCTACTAAATCTTTCTTTAAAATGTCTTTCCTCTGTTCCCTTCCTTTCTGTTCCACTTGATCCTGTTCTGTACCTTGATTGCACAGTGTGCCATGGTGCTGTAGGCTGTTCCCAACTTAAATACCAGACATCCAGCACAAGGCAGCCTGAACGAGAGGCTGCACCTCGGCCTGCTGTGGCCCTGGGGCCTGAACCAGCCTGTAGCCTAACTGATCTGCGCCCACAGATGCTTTTCATCACAGACCTCCCACCTCAGCGTTCTCTGTTTGAAGAATGACTGCATTTTCCAGTATCTCTTTAAATTTTCTCGTTTGAAAAATGAGAGTGACAACTCACATGGTATTCTATTGAGAGACTGTGAGAAGGTGTGTAATCAGTGCATTAAGCAAACTCACAAACTATAATTATTTCTAGGGATTGCAGTTAGGAAGTGTGGATTTTGAGCTGTTGTGTAACCATTTTTTTCTACTGCTGTTGCTAACTCATGTCCAACTCTGAAACCCCATGGACTGTAGCACACCAAGCTTCCCTGTCCTTCACTGTCTCCCAGAGTTTGCTGAAATTCATGTCCATTGTATCGGTGATGCTATCCACCCATCTCATCCTCTGTCACCCGCTTTTCCTCTTGCCCTCGATCTTTGCCAGCACCAGGGTCTTTTCCAGTGGCTCTTTGCATCAGGTGACCAAAATGCAGGAGCTTCGGCTCAGTACTGCTGTACTTGTGGGATATTTTGTTTATTCTCTAACGTTTAGTAAACAAAAGGAGCCCAGCAGAACGGCCTAATGAATATACCCTAATGAATAATAGGTCACGAGAGTGGTCGATTTCTTCCCAGCTTCACTGAGGGAGGCACTATTGACGCAAAATCTTTTAAGTGATTTTCCTGACACTTCTCCCCCCATATTCTCCATTTAGTTGAGCAACTTGCATCTTAAGGAAGAGAAAATCAAATCAGATGCCAATGGTGAGTGACTAAATGCTATTTTGAAAACAAAAAATGATTTCCTTTAGTATTTGTTTTAATATAACAACTGGGAAAAAAAAATTATATACGTACCAGACAGGAGGCAGGCAGATACTGGGAGTTATTTGATTTGGGAATCAACAAACTGGATTGTTTTGTTATGCTTCATATAAATATGAGGATACCTAATTGGCTTATAAATTATTAAATATATCACTAACCATGAAAATATACTGCCAATGATTATTTGTTTTTTAAAATATTCCTGAATTTGAGATGAGATAGACAAAGTATGAGCAACCTGAGGGCTAACCTGTTGTAATTATTGTAAAACCATATCTACAAAATCTAAGATGTCCATTGAATTTTTGTTCATGTATTTAAAGTTGTAAGGGAGAAATTGTAACATTTACCTTACTCAGATCTTTTTCTGTATATCTTTATATAACTACAACACTGAATATATGTTTCTATTAATCAACAGTTTATACACATAGACTTCTAATGGCACTGTGGTGTGTATATTGATGAACTATGATCTGCATAGGTATTCCCCTGTTGAGCATCAAAGTCATGTAATCATCGTTCTATAACATTTGAGAAATATTGATGCTGTGAGGGATTAATAGTTTTTGAGGTACAGTTAGAGGACTTGGACTAGGAAAGAACTGAAAGTAAGCATCAGTTTTCATACCTTTGTGTATATAGTAACAATAAAATGTTTTTATCTGTGGCTTGGTTTCCTCATTTATTTTTTTGCTCCCCAGGCCTTTACATTTCTAGTGTCTCATAGAATTTGAACTGTCTCAGCTCTTGGGTATGGGATGTGATTTTGAATGACGGCCGCTTTGTGTCTGATAAAGGTGCTGTTGTCAAGACCAATGCTAATGCAGAGAAGGCTGATGAAGAAGAGAAAGGTAACCTAGCCTAGAGTTATGTATACGTGGAGTTCTACAGTCTAAGAGAATGGAGTGTTAGGAGGTTTCATTTTTGCACCGTGACTTGGCTAGAGTTTAATGGAAGTCACAGTGCTAGTGTTCTCTCCTAACTCAGTCAGTAAATCTGCAATGCAGGGGATCCAGGTTCTATTCTTGGGTCGGGAAGATCCCCAGGAGAAGGAAATGGCAACCCACTCCAGTATTCTTGCCTGAAGAATCCCATGGACAGAGGAGCCTGGCGTGCTACAGTCCCTGGGGACACAAAGTCAGACACGACTTAGTGACTACACCACCACCACAGTGCTAGTAAGAATTCAATATAGTCATTGGTAAGGGGGTTCTAGGAGGTTTATACCCACCTGCCAGTGGACTTCCCTGGTGGCTCAGACAGGAAAGCGTCTGCTGCATTATAGCGGGAGCCCAGGGTTCAG
The DNA here is from genome assembly GCF_019923935.1 of Bubalus bubalis. Taxonomy (NCBI): domain Eukaryota; kingdom Metazoa; phylum Chordata; class Mammalia; order Artiodactyla; family Bovidae; genus Bubalus; species Bubalus bubalis. The sequence continues at coordinate 1,494,494 of NC_059174.1, read as the reverse complement.
TGCCTGGGTTGGGAAGATCTGGAGAAGGAAATGGCAACCTATTCCAGTATTCTTGCCTGGAGAATCCCATGGATGGAGGAACCTGGTAGGCTACGGTCCATGAGGTCACAAAGAGTCGGACACGACTGAGCGACTCACTTTCTTTCTTTTTTTCTAAAGGGATTCTAATTCTTTACATTATAGAGAAATTTTACTTTGAACAGATGATAAACTTTAACAGCAGCAGGAAATATTCCCAGAATGATTACCTTGTACAGGTCTTTATAAAAGAAATTTTAACTTGCATCTCCATTTTCTAATAAAATTATATTTGATGATATTTTGACAATTTAACATAAATAACAAGATGCAAACAGCTTATCCAATATCAAGATACAGACTTTGTCAATTTGCTTTTTTTCCCCCATTATTGTGATGGGGTTTTTAAACTCATGATTTTAAAATTTATATTGGTTACATATTGGAGAGTAAATGTTTGGGTTTTGAGAGGAGGAATCAGTAACTTCAAGAAAGGATAGTTGTTAGGAATAGAGTTCTGGAGAAGAATATGAGGCCCCAACAGATGATATGAGTGTCATAAACTTTGCTTTTAATAAACTATTTTAATTATGCTTATAAATCAGAACTAAACTCTACCTTGAATTAGGAGTCCCAGTACAAATACATGTTATTGCTTAAAATACTAATGGCAGCTGAATTCAGAGATCATGCTGGATTTCATGGACTTCTAAAAATCTTGATGCTTTTTTCCTACAGAGGACAGAGCCGCCCAGTCCTTACTCAACAAGCTGATCAGAAGCAACCTTGTCGATAACACCAACCAAGTGGAGGTCCTGCAGCGGGACCCCAACTCCCCACTCTACTCAGTCAAGTCCTTCGAGGAGCTTCGGCTGTGAGTACTTTCTGACTCTCCCCTTTGTGTTTAACTAGAAATTTTAGGCCTGTTAACATGTATTTTTTCATCACTACAGAACATTTTTAGCTAATACAAGTTTAATAAAAGAATTTAGCTGTTTTGGGTTAGTAAGTAAAATTTCCTGGTAATTTGTAAAAGCTTTAGCTACACGCATACATCGTGCCCTATTCATAGTTTTAGTATTGTTAGCTAGATACTTGGCTTCTTTCTTCAACCAGAGACTGTGATTTTCATTTTAAACTGTTTTTCTAGGAAACCACAGCTTCTCCAAGGAGTCTATGCCATGGGCTTCAACCGTCCATCCAAGATACAAGAGAATGCATTGCCTTTAATGCTTGCTGAGCCGTATGTGTCCTGATGCACCTCTATCCCATTTGTGACTTTTTTTTTTACTTTCATTATTAAAAAAAATATATATATATATACATGTTCATTTTAGAAAAGTTAAAAACAGTAAAAAATAAGAAAAGAAAAAATTTCTTATCTCCCTCCTCTCCACACTATTAATATTTGGAGTAGACTTCTAGATGTTTTACTATGTAAACATGGATTTGTATACTTTTTGCTTAAAGGAACCATATAAAATGGTTAAATACTTTTTTTGATATGATAATTATATGATAATACTTCTATGTTGGTAAATACATGTACATTTATACCATTTATATACACCATGATTTCATTATATGGGTAAGTAAAATACATGTGTCAAATGTAGATGACAGAAACTAAACAGGGATTGAGGCGATCAGAACAGTACCATTGCTAACACTGTTTTCTGGGCAGTGCTGCTCACATTTTCAGAGGCATGTGAAACTCATGGGACTTTATTGAAATGCAGATTCTGGTCTCAGTGAGTCTGAGGTGGGGACTGAGGCTCACCATTTCTAAGACGCTTCCCAGTGTTGTTGGTGCTGCTGGAGTCAGACCACACTTTGAGAACAGGGTTCTAGAACATAAGGAGCTTTTTATAAAAATTGACCCCTACATGACATATGATTATATAAAATTGCATAAAATCCTAAATCCTGAAAACCCCTTTCCCTATTTGTCTGAAAACAGATATTGTAGGTCTGTATTCTCTAAAAGTTTTTTATGTCCTGTGTCACAATAGTGATATTTTTTCAAGATGGTTAATGTCTTTTTGTTTAAATAACATTTTGAGCATACTTAAAATGAATAAATGGAATATTTATTATACTGTTTCTAATTGCCACTTGTATTTATGAATCTTGATGCTTTCATAGATGCTCACTGTTAGACTGTCAATGTTAGAAGAGCTCTGAGGATTTTCTAATACTTGTCCTTCATTAACTTATTTATTGAAGACTTGGTTTGTGACACATACTGTACTAGGAACTTAGATACATTAGTGAACCCAGCAGATGAAAATTCTTGCCCACAAGGAGCTTACATTCTAGTTTGGAGTATAGATTTATTTTTATTAAAAATAAATATACAGTATGTTTAAAGGTGATAGATTGTAAATATAATTAATGCCACTGAATTGTATACTTTAAAATGGCAAATTTTATGTTATATATTTTACCACAATTTTTAAAAAATCATTAAAGTCATATACCAAAAAGACTGACTTATATACTTTAAATGGATGAACAGCATGGTACATGAATTACATCTCAATAAAGCTCTCTTTTAAAAAGGTGGTAAGTGCTAAGGAGAAAAATAAACAGAGCATGATAGGAGGGGATTGGGAAGACCAAGATTGCAGTTTTACCCCCAATGTTTTATTATGGAAGTTTTCAGACATACAACAAAGTTGAAAGGCTTATAGTGAACACCTATATATTGCCAGTTCCCTATGCTTTATCATGTATCGGCCCACCAGTACCTCTTGTTTTTTAAGGCATTTCAAAGTAAGTTGCAACTTTAAATCACGTAGTTAGGGTGGAATCTCATTAAATAGGTGATATCTGAGCAGAGACTTGAATGAGAAGAGAGTTGGCATGCTGCCACAGGGACAGCCGTCCCAGGCAGTGTCTCGCTGCTGCAGAAGCCCGAGGATGAGAGCGCGGCTGCTATGTTCTGAGCAGCTCTGGGGCAGCTGTGGTGGTGGAGCAGAGTGAGGGAGCTGGCAGCAGATGAGAACCGAGAGCTAGCGGGGAGCCTCATCAGGTGGGACCTTGTAGGGCATTATAAGAATTTTAACTTTTACTCTGAATGCAATCTGGAGTGAATGGGGGAGGTTTTTGAGCAGAAAAGAAGAATCATTCACTGCTACGTCAAGAGTAGATAAAAGATAAGAAGTGCTTCAAATTCCACCATAAAATCTTCTATCTGTGAAGCAAGTATATGTACTCTACTACAGAAGCCAAGGCCGCCTCCTGTCAAGCCAGCTGAGATAGTCATTATTTAATTAAGCTTTATTCTTCATTTTTATTCACTGAAAGAATACATGAGATTTCAACTCCTGAACAGTTTGTGTTCTTGTGCAGCCCACAGAACTTAATTGCCCAGTCACAGTCTGGTACTGGTAAAACAGCTGCCTTTGTGTTGGCCATGCTCAGCCAAGTAGAACCAGCCAACAGACACCCCCAGGTAAGGGCTCGGCGAAGCTGAGTTTTCTACTCATAACTAGAAGGGAAATGCCATTTGATGAATTAAAAGATGAGCTATGTATTACTTTTTATATCAACTAGAACCCCTTAAGTTGAGCACAAATAACATGGTTGATCTTCCAATAACATAAAAAATCCTTTTTCCTTTCCAAAGACATGCCAGTCCTAGGATAGTGCTTACAGGCTATGCTCCTTCAGCTGTAGGAAAAAGCTCCTTAATCTCTATCATCCATTAGGAAGTTCTGAGAACCTTCTGAGTGAGAGAAAAGGAAGGTTATCTCCAGCTGGAATTTCAGATCCCTGCTCACATGTGGTTTTTGGTACTCCAGTGGCCAAAAAGCTGTTCTCAAGTGTCTACGCAGCCAGAGTTCTGACCCCTGAGAATTGTACTTCCGACTTTGCAGCTTAAACAGTCAAATGGTGTACACTCTGTATATTCTTCCCTTCAGCCTCAGCTGGAGGAATCATTAAGTCCTAATAGTAATTCCCCATTGCATAACAGTGAGTGTCTTGAATTCTCTCTCTGCACTCTTTCCCTACCAGTGTCTGTGCCTCTCCCCAACATATGAGCTTGCCCTTCAAACGGGAAAAGTGATTGAGCAGATGGGCAAATTTTACCCTGAACTGAAGCTAGCTTATGCTGTTCGTGGCAATAAGTGTGAGTATGAATATGTGATCCTAGTTAATTAAGGTAATAACTTTTTATTTTGAAAAATCCAAAAACATATGCAGTAGTTGAAATTTATAATAAACACATGTGCCTTCCACCTGGATCTGAAAAGTTAACATTTTGCCATATTTGCTTTATGTGTATTATGTGTATCTTGAGGGGGATGGTGAATCATTTGAAGGTAAATTGTAGGGGACTTCCCTGGTGATCAGAGAAGGCAATGGTACCCCACTCCAGTACTCTTGCCTGGACAATCCCATGGACAGAGGAGCCTGGTAGGCTCCAGTCCATGGGGTCGCTAAGAGTCAGGCACGACTGAGCGACTTCACTTTCACTTTTCACTTTCATGCATTGGAGAAGGAAATGGCAACCCACTCCAGTGTTCTTGCCTGGAGAATCCCAGGGATAGAGGAGCCTAGTGGGCTGCCGTCTATGGGGTCGCACAGAGTCGGACACGACTGAGGCAACTTAGCAGTAGCAGTAGCAGTCCCTGGTGATCCAGTGGCTAAGACTCTGAGCTCCCAAAACAAGAGGCCTAGGTTCAATCCCTGGTCAGGGAACTAGATCCCACAAACTGCAACTAAGTCTGCATGCCACAACTGAAGATCCCACACGCCACAGCTGAAAAAAAAAAAAGGTCCCACATGCCACAACTAAAAAGATCCTGTGTGCCACAACTAAGACCAGGGTAGCCAAATATTTTTAAAACGAAAGAAAATTGTAAACATCGTGACTCTTTATTTCAAAGTAATTTAGTATGCATTTCATAGTAAGAACATTCTTCACCATACCGACAATACCCATATCACAACCAACAAAATTACAGATTCTCTGATAACTAGCATCTTTTCCATTTTAATTTCCCCCCTAATTGTTCCAGAAGTGTTTATGGTTTTTTTGTTGAACCAAGACTGAGTCAGTGTATATGCATTACATTTGGTTGTTGTATCTCTTTAGTTTCTAGCAGTCTAGAACACTCCCTTCACATCCTCACCCCCACCCCCCCCCATATGTTACATTTGACATTTTGAGCAGACCAGTTGCTTATAAAATGTTACAAATTCTGGATTTGTTTAATAGCCTAATTTTTAAAATGTCACTATTAGAGTAAAAATGTTCTAGAATGATCATGGCAATTAACTCTGGGAGATATTTTTATTATTTTCTTTATCCACTCTACTTTTGCTTGTTTCACAACAAACTAACTTTGAAAAAGTCTACTTGTGGGAAAATGCAAATCCAGGCCAGGCAGAATAATGTTGACAGAGAAGAAATACATGTATGAAATCCTTGAAAGAGGTTGACGATTATAGAGAATGTAAAAGAATACTACTGAAGAGGTTTTCATCTCATGGTTCATGCCTTTACCAAATCTTATCAGCATTACTGTCTGTTTTTTGTGTGTATGTCCATCAAATACTATAGTGCTATCCTGACCTTGCCTTAAAATATTAATGCAAACATCAAAACAATTGCTTTAAAATACATCATAGCTTTAAAATTGCTTGGAGAGTGAACCTGGCTTTGCCATGGAAATACCCATGAAACAAAACACATCTTGTCTCCACAGTGGAAAGAGGTCAGAAAATCAGTGAGCACATTGTCATTGGCACCCCGGGGACCGTTCTGGACTGGTGCTCCAAGCTCAAGTTCATCGACCCTAAGAAGATCAAGGTGTTTGTTCTGGACGAGGCTGACGTGATGATAGCCACTCAGGGCCACCAAGATCAGAGCATCCGCATCCAGAGGTAGGGCCTCGAGCCAGGAGGGACTTCTCGGCTCCCGACCTGCAGTTCCTGCTCCTGTTCCCTCACACTCCCCTTCTTGCCCCTGCCAGGCTCTTCGCAGCTCTCAGGGGCATTTGTTTGATGGGCCATTTATTTCCATGTCAGCGCTGAGCACGCCCCCTGCCCGGGTTAAGGAGGGAGACACTCTCGGTCACCCGTCCCTGCCCCACGTCTGCTCCCCTTTCCTCCCCACAGCTGCTCCCCACTGCCCCTTCCTGGGGACGCAGGTCATCAGGCCTGGGGAGGCTGTGCCCTGGTCCTTCCAGGGAAAGCCCGGGTCAGGGTCATGCTGGACACCTGGGCCTCCCCTTGCAGGATGCTGCCCAGGAACTGCCAGATGCTGCTTTTCTCTGCCACCTTTGAAGACTCTGTCTGGAAATTTGCTCAGAAAGTGGTGCCCGACCCAAACATCATCAAACTGAAGCGTGAGGAGGAGACACTGGACACCATCAAGCAGTATTACGTCCTGTGCAACAGCAGAGACGAGAAGTTCCAGGCCTTGTGTAATATCTACGGGGCCATCACCATTGCTCAAGCCATGATCTTCTGCCATGTGAGTAGCAGCAGCAGCAGGAGGAGGCGGTGTCCTGTGGGGGTGGGGGACCCCCTGGAGGATGTGGCCCCGCTCCTCCCAGTCAGTCAGCTTCACTTATTGCGGGGGACTATGTTAACTGCCTGTGGCTGGAAAGGAAATAAATCAGTCCCAGGACCTAGTCTCTCAGGTTGTAATGAGTTGTAAGGGGAAGACTGAAGACCTAACCTTCTCTTGTCCCTACTTCTTAGAGATTACTTGGGGGGAAAAAATTCCAAATACCTTCCAATGAAATAATTTTAAAGTATTAAGAATGTAGACTATTTCAGAATGAAGACCTTTGGCTCAAACCACAATAACACTAAGATCACTGATATATTTTATCCCCCTACAATCATATGGTTAAAAAATATTCAGAAACTTTAAGCCCATCTTGCTGACTGAACTCAGTAGAGCATTCATGTATGTTAATAGCAAAAACGCCACTTTTCTGCAGGTGTCTTCCTTTTTTTTTTTTTTTTTTTTTAACAGGGATCTTCATTTAAAACAATTCTTTTCACTCCAGACCCGCAAAACAGCTAGCTGGCTGGCTGCGGAGCTCTCAAAAGAGGGCCACCAGGTGGCTCTGCTGAGCGGTGAAATGGTGGTGGAGCAGAGGGCTGCAGTGATTGAGCGCTTCCGAGAGGGCAAAGAGAAGGTTCTGGTCACCACCAACGTGTGTGCCCGCGGTAAGCAGAGACTGGGTCCTGGCCCGCCAGGCTCGGGGCAGCAGAGAGATCTTCCTGTGTGGGAGGCTGCGATGGTTTGAGGGAGATGCTGTTTTGTGGGCCAGCCTGTGGGGCTCCCTCAGTGGAGGAGAACGTCCACAGAAGCCGGGAGCCCTGGCTGGTGGCCAAGGACGGCGCCTGCTCTTGTGGCCCCAGTGCCGCATCAGCTGCTTCTCCAGATCCTCGGATCCAGCAGAGGCTGCGCGACTGATGCCGGAATTTGGCCAGCACCGGGACGGTCCCGTCTTCTCCCTCTGGGTTCTGCCACCTGTCCGTGTCCCAACACCAGAGCTGGCCTGTCGCAGACCCTGCCTTCCGCCTGAGCTTGGTGAGGGTGGGCCTGACTGGGCGGCGGCGATTTCTGTCTCCGTCCTCACTCCCGTCCAACTCTTCCCTCACGCAGGTATCGATGTGGAACAGGTGTCTGTCGTCATCAACTTTGACCTCCCCGTGGACAAGGATGGGAACCCGGACAACGAGACCTACCTGCACCGGATCGGGCGCACCGGCCGCTTTGGCAAGCGGGGCCTGGCCGTGAACATGGTGGACAGCAAGCACAGCATGAACATCCTGAACAGAATCCAGGAGCATTTCAGTGAGTCTCGGGAGAGCCCCCTGCCGGGGCCAGGTCACAGGGCCGGGCGGGGAGCCGGGAGCGGGTGTCGCCATGGCCCCGAGACGCCCTTCCCCAAGACAGGAGGTTCTCCCCGCACCCGGAGCGCTCAGGGCCGTGTGCCCGCCCAGTCCCGGGCGCCTCCGGGGCTCAGGGAGGCCTGTGGCGGGGGCGGGCACGTCCCAGGGAGCCCCGGGTCCTCCCCGCCTGCTGCCCCTCCCCTGCCTGCGTCCCCTGTGATCTGTGCGGGGCTCTCTCTGAACCCGCCTCTCTTCCCTCAGATAAGAAAATAGAAAGACTGGACACGGATGACTTGGACGAGATTGAGAAAATAGCCAACTGAGCAGCTCCTGCAGTCGCTGTGCCGGCCCCGCCCGGGACACGAGTGCTTCCACGGCGCAGCCTGACCATCCCGTGAGGATGACGGCACGAGTAGACAAACTGCCTACCTCATCTGAAATTACGTTTGGACTTGACAAAAATTGTGCAAATGATGGGGGAAGGTAGAAAAAAAAAATTGTTTATGCAACTTTTGAAGATTAGGCGTGAATACACAGAAATTTACCTTTTGGAAATTGTTTTTTGGCCAGTGTTTTCCCCATCATAACCATAATCCAGATGTTGTGGCTGGTCGTTTGCTGAGTCTCAGTGGCAGCCCAGCCTGTTGTCTGCTTAGAAGTGTTGAGGCCAGACTCCAGCCCTTATAGAAGTGACAGAGTTGAGGTGAAGAGCAGAGAGACCAAGTAGGTTAGGTTGTAAGCCAGTTACCATATTTGGCGTGTGGTGTGAGGCAGCAGAAGAGACGTGTGAGTTGCTGCTCTGAATTTGGGTTGGGACAGCTCATTTGAGTGTTTTAAGCCCCTACTGTCTGATGGCTACAGCAGGAAGGGATTTGCTAAGCATGACCCAAAATGCCAACCTGGCATCTTCGGTGTATACAAGTCTGTTGCAGACCATGGCCTATTCTCAGCAGCTACGATCTGTGTAGAATGCACATCTGATAACTGGCGGATCCCTTGCCTGTGCTTGAACAGTCCTTTGGAGAAGCCATTGTGAAGAATTAGTGGTAGTCCTAGCTTGCCACACAGCCTGACCTTTCAGCATCTTTTTTACATCCCTAATATCACCTTGACCTCTTAGCAGCTCTAAGCAAATAATAGGTAATCTGGTTTGGAGAAACAGTGACCATTGTGTTTCAAGTTGCTAATGGCCAGGCTTAAGGCAGGTCCAAAAGTGACCAGCAACAGTCACAAATGCTTGCTTTGCCTCTAGATTGCAGAAAGCAAGTTTGTTTGTTTAAATCAGAGCTGGGGAATGGTTTCAGAAAATTTGCCATCTTGATTATAAAGGAATTCCAAGTGTCTGCATCCATGGTGCTCAGCACACAAACAGGAGCAACTGAGAGACACAGTGGACTCAGCCATTTCTCTTTCTTAAGGCCTCTGCTCCATCCTCACTTGGCATCTCATGCATAAGTCAAGAGTAAAGAATAGGAATGGACACCTCCTCATACCCAACCAAAGCTGTTGGTACCCAGAGTGACGGAGCAGAGATGACATGAAACTGAAGTGCAAGAGCATATGAAACCCTGGCCAAGAGGAGTCCCCTCCAGCTCTTTGACAGAAGGGCCCACTTTGTCTAGAATCAGGCCTGCGAGAGGGATTTTCCGTAATGAGAACTATTTGAATCCCAGGCCTGTCTTATAGGCATTTCTGTGTTTCAAAGCCAGATTTGTCTCCTGGGAAGGGAAGGGGCCAATGCCAGCCCCCAGGTGTCCTCTAATCTGACTTTAAAGACACTGCAGAGAACCACGGACTACCAGTCTTGCCATGTTCCCCTATAGGCACTTGACTGTGTTGAGTCTTTGTGCTTCTGGCCAACTTTGAACCACCTTGGGAGTCTTGTAAGAGAAGAAATTTTACACAAAGTCCTGCAGACCAACCCTGAAATAACTTAAAGGCAATAATTAAAGGAGTACAGACTCCTCCTGAGGCTGCAGCCTGAGTACACCCCACCTTCTCGCAACACAGATGACCTATCTACTGAGTAGCCCCAAATCTGAGCAGGAAATGGGAAGGGATGTGCTTCAGACTCTCCAGCAGTAGGAGTACATGGGTATCTGAGAGAAATCTAAGTCAACAGTTCCTTATCTGGGGGCTTGGACCCCTAAGAACTCACCGGATGGGTTCCATGGAGTTTGTGCAGTATTTTGAGTTTAAATGTGTTTTCCTGGGGAAAAACTCCCAAAAGAGTATGTGTCTTTTTAAAAGGTAATACTCACTTTATGGATGGCTCTAGAAGGTCCCCCCAGTGTCACTGCCATCCATACTCATTCCTGCCAGTGCCTGGCTTCAGGGGGGTAATGGGTCACAGCTGTCTATGACCTTGTGCCATTTTGAGACACCAATGATGTAAAAATGTATTGAGCCCTTAATGAGCTTCAGTCCCCAGAGTGTCTTTCGCTGTTTTTAGTAAGTTCCTATTTATGGAATGATAAACTGTGCCCTAGAACAGAGAAACTTGCTTGAAAAAGATTCTGGCCCAGTGTAAAATTCTGGATATGTTCATTATCCATAAACAATAGTATGATTTTACTGATTTTTTAGAGTGTTCATTGACTATATGCATAAGAACTAATGAATTGTTAATGTATTCTTTATTGATGCTTAATGGAACTTAATTTGATGCATTCATGTTACTAAGACATCATTTCTGAGTACAAAAAGCAGCAGCATGTTTTCATTGCTGGTACTGGTGAAGATTTATGTATTATTCCATAGACTAGTCACCACTTGATAGAACTATCCCATTTCCGAGTTGACACTGCCCCAACGTGAGCAGCTGGGATGTCTCCACAGGCCAAGAGCCCTACTCAGTTGCCAGACGGCTCCTTACCTTGATGTTTTTCTTGCTGGTAAACCGGAGGCTGCTGGCTAATCAGAAAGAAGGCCGATGCCAGCAATACCTACTTACTGTTGTTATTCCAAAAAGAAATTTGTGGCTCTTAAAATTTAGGCACACTAGGCAGAAATAATTTTGGGGAGAAACCCAAAGGGAAGGTTTGGAAAGAACAGATGACATCAGGGTTGAGTCACAAACGAATGACTCATGAAGTCAGGCCTGTCACCTTCGCCAGGAGGGACTGGCCCGTCTTCTTCTCCAAAATCCTCAAGCTATTGTAGATTTCAGGGACTCTTCAAGTTTCTCTTGATCCTGGACACAGATAAAAGGTACTCAGGAACCCCCTGTACTTTATCTGACTTTGCTTTTCCGCTTGAGAATAAATGTTCCTTATTCTGTTGACTGACTCAGGTTGCAGCATCTTCTAAAAATGACACAGTGGAGAGGGGACCTGAAGGGCTGATGCTAGGAGGCTCCAATACCCAGAAGGGCTGTTCTGCCACTATTATTCAGCACAGCAAGGGGCTTTTCCTTAGCCTTAATTGTACAGTGGAGAATAGGAGTAGGTGGAGAAAAAGAATATTATATGAAGCCTGAGAGTGGTGGCTGTCTGGGATGTCAGCTGCTCAGATGAGACACTCAGTCTTTGCTTTATCCATATCTTATAGGCAGAGGTGCTTGGGTGGCAGATCTCTTATGTAGCCCTATAGCCAGCTTTTTCCAGAGGAAGGAGGGTCAGAGAGGGGGGACTATTTAAATGGAACTCTCCTGGAAGTACTACTACACATTTTGTGAGTCTTTACAACTGTTACATCCTCATCCATAGGCTTCCCATATTGTTGGAATTCTGCAGTTGGAGAAATGCCGAATAGTCTTAAGTTAGCTTAGACCCTGGTCTAGATCACCATTGACATCTGGGTCTACACTGGTCCCTAACAGTGTTCCTGCTTCTACTTGGATTTTCCTCCAGTTCATTTGTCACACAGCAGCCAGGGTAATGTTTGTAACATTTGAGTCTGATTATCCTACTCTCCTCCTTAAGTCCTCCAACCCTTACTTTCCATTTTCCTTAAGTGCAAACTGGGTAACATGTTTTGTGTGTGTGTGTGTATATATACCCCTAATACTTTATGTACTAGGTATTCCTCACTTGCTTTACTTCCCCCTGTACTCGACGCCAATTCCATCCTCACCGAAATTGCCTTTTGTGCTGGGATACGCCTTGGTGAAGTCAGTGATCCTGTGCATTTCCTTCTCTAATTTCTCATTTTGAGGCCATTATTTCCTCCCCTAGCCAGCCCACTTTGAAGCAAGAACAAAAATTCACAGAACTGGCGGCACTTATGGATGAGGCTAAGAATGTTTCACCTCCAGGATTCTAGCTAAGATGGGCATGTGGAAAGAGCCAGTAACTCAGGCTGCAGGCACTCAGGGAGCAGAGTGGAAGATCAGAGGATAATTTCTTCACGCCACCCCAGGGCGCCACCTGCGGCCAACCTCCTGTTCAACAGTGCTGAAAGCCCCTCACCCTTGACAGAGCACAGGAGAGCTGGGCACCCAGTGTGGGGAGAGGAGCCTGGACGGAGAACCTCTCCCCTCTGCCAAGTGACCAGGTGCACCAACTGCTCTAGTTACTCCTCTGCTTGGAACTCTTCTCCCAGTTCTTCCCTCCTTCGGTCTCACTCCTGCTACTCCTCCTCTTTCAATAGTAAAAACCGCTTCTTCAGTGTGCCTCAGTGCCCTGTCCTGATCTCTAGGGTGCCCTGTACTGGTGTCTGTACTTCCCTTACTGACATTACTGTCAGGCAACATTCTACATAAGGACTTGCCTCGTGGTCCAGTGGTTAAGAATCTGCCTGGCAATGCAGGGAACACAGGTTCGATCCCTGCTCTGGGAAGATCCCACATGGTGCAGAGCAACTAAGCAGATGCACCACAAGTCCTGAAGCCTGCATGCCCTAGGGCCTGTGCTTCACCACAAGACAAGCCACTGCAATGAGAAGCCCACGCACCGCGACTAGAGTAGCCTCGCTGGGGCACAACTACAGAAAGCCCGCACAAAGCAATGACGACCCAGAGCAGTTAAAGTAACTCATTAAATAATAAAGGTCTTCATAGAGGCCTTCCCTGCTGGTCCAGTGGCTAGGACTCCACTCTCCCAATGCAAGGGGCCCAGGTTTGGTCCCTGGTCGGGGAACTAGATCCCAAACGCCACAATTAAAGGGTTCGCATGCTGCAACCAAAGATCCTGCGTACTGCAACTGAAAGACTTCACATGCTGCAATGAAGACTGAAGATCCTGAGTGCTGAAACTGAAACCTGTCAAATAATTTTTTTTTAAATGTCTATACAGGGACGTCTTTGGCAGTCCAGTGGTTAACACTTCCCCCTCCAGGGCAGGAGGTGCACAGTTGATCTCTGGCAGGGGAGCTAAGATCCAACATGCCACAAAAAAAAAAAAAAAAACAAAGCAGGAGCAATATGGTAACAAATTCAGTAAAGACTTTACTAAAAAAAATTCTACATAGATTATTTACTCCTGACAACAGATATATTAGGATTCCTATTCTACAGATCAGGACACAGGCACAGAGGTTAAGTCACATGCCCTGTAACACACAGGTCAGAAGTAGCAAGACCTGGGCAGTCTGGCCCCAAGGCCCACATTCTTAACCACTAGACTGCACTGCATCATATACAAATATGCACATGTTTGGGACTACTTGTTTAGCACCTGTGTTCCCTTGAGATGAAGTTGAGTAAGGGTGGGAGGTGGGTAAAATCAGTCATCGCTGAACTTCTAGCTGTCAGCAGGAATGTTGCTGCTGTTAATGTGTGTTAATAGTGGAATATATTTTACATATTTTCTTTAAAAAAATTATCCCCACTTTTTCATACAATGTAAAAAAAACCATTTGATATTTATAAATTAGTCATCAGACCTTTGTAGGAAAAATACAAACTTGGTCTGGCTCCTGCCACTATTCCTATTTTCTGAATCTTACAGCGTTCCACTTCCCCTTCCCCACCAGTACATACAGGCATCACAAGGGAGGAGGAGCAGTAATCCAAGAACAGAGCCGCCATCCTGTCGTGCCTGACACAGAGTCAGACCATGGTGCTTTCTCCTAATAAACAATGTAGCCTCTAAGCAGTAACTCCACTAATGGTGAGGATGCTGGGTATTAGACCAGCCACTTGGGAAGACAATATGCACATAATGTGTGCATGCCCTTAACCACTTGTTTTGATGAGTGATTAAGAACCGAGAAAACATTCTTAGCCCTCCACTTTTTAAAGTAAATTTACTACTACCTGTATTTCTTATATTTTATTTTCTCATTACACTGTTTTATTTTTAATTGACGTATACACAGACTGTAATGCACAAATATTAGGTGTATGATTCTACGGAGTTTTGACAATTATATACATATGTTTAACCACCAATTAAGATAAAAACATTATTTAAAAAAAAAAATTTCCTTGTTATCTAATGGGGGTGCAGCTGCTGACAAAATCAGTACTCACAAATGGTAGATAGAAAAGGTGCCTTTAATCAGAATGCCAGCAATCTGGGGAGATAGTGGATTCAGTGTCCCCAAAAAATTATCTCCGAAGATTCAGCTTGGCAATGAAACTTTTAAAGGGAAGTAATACCAGTTAATCACTGAGACATGGGGGGTCAGAGCTGTTGCCATTCCCCACTGTGTGCAGGCTCCTCAACTTTTTTAAAAAATACAAGAATCTTGTGGTTCCAGCTACTCTTATCAGGTAAAAATTCTTTTGCATTTCTTTTATTTTTTTAAAATTTATTCCTCTGGCTGTGCCGGGTCTTAGTTGTGGTACGTGGGATCTAGATCCCTGGCCACGGAAACTGCTCTTTCACATTGGAAGAGTGGTTTTAACCACTGGCCCACCAGGGAAGTCTCAACTTCTTTTCTTCTTCTAGCTGTAATCCTGTTCACACACTGATCACACAATTTGGGAGATTACTGAAGGGGAAGCTAGGGAAGATATCTAGTCACCAGTTAACTTACTTATTCCTCACTTCTACTTCTTTGATCTATAGAAAGAACCAAGTTAGGCAAGGTATTATTTGATTAGAAGATTTCAAAGGTGTGCTTGGCCTGGAGATGAGTAGAGCCTGGGGATGCCTGGTTTAAAAGTTAAAGTATAGCTGTACTAAAGTGACAAGAGAAGAGGCTTCCTGCTGTGGCGGGCTTCCTGCAAAGAGCTGCTTACACTGAATCTCATATAAATGGATTATACATTTATGCATCTTGTGTCTGGCATCTTTCTTTCAACATAATGTCTGTAAGATTCTTCTGTTTCATCATGTGTATCAGTCTGTTCTGTTTTATTGCTGAGATGTATTCTATTTAATAAATATACTGAAATTTATTTATCCATCATCCTGTGATGAACATTTGAGGTGTTTCCAGCTTGGGATTATTATGAGTAAATCGCCAATGAATATCTGTGTGCAAGTCTTTATGTTTCATTTCTCTTGGATAGTAACTAGAACTTCTGGATCACAGAGTAAGCATAGATTTAACTTCTTGAGAAACTGCAGAACAGTTATGTAAAACCACTGCACCATTTTATATTCTCTTGAGAGGCTTGTGAGAGCTCCAGTTGCTCCTGACAGTTTCCTTGCTTGACCAACATTTAGTTAGGCTCCTGAACCTTCTCCTAGGCCCATCTGTGCACTTCTTTGTAAGATTCAGTTTTAGAGAGAACCACCCACCCTTGATATCTCATCACCCTCAATCTCTGGTCAGGTTCTTCATTCTCCACCATCTCCCAGGTGATGTCTGATCACGCTGGCCTGTCTTCAGCAAGAATCCCATTAAATTGGCTTAACAAAAATTCTCCTTACCCCTGATGTTTCATTTTAGTAATTTTCGATCCACCCCCCTGCTCCTTGACTATAAATTTCCACTTGCCCATGCTATATTTGGAATTGAGCCCAATATTTCTCCTCTGCTGAAAATTCCATTGCAGTCATCCTTATGCTTATGGCAATGGTCCTGAATAAAGTTTGCCTTATCATCATTAACAAGCGTCACTGAACATTTTTTTTCTTTAACACTCCACAACTTTACCAACACATAGTGGGTCAATCTTTAATTTTAGTCATTGTAGCCAGTGTGCAGTTGTATCTCACTATGACTTTGATTTGCTTTTCCTTAAAAACTAAAGATTTCTTGTGCTTAGTATTTATTCCCTTATAAACCGGTCAGATCGTTCGGCACATTTTGACATAAATGTTGCAATCATTAGAAATGTGCTCCAGAGTAATATATTTTGAACTAAAATCTTTGTTAGTCTATTCAGTCATACATTAAAAACTAATGAGAATCTACCATGTGTCATACACTTTTCTAGGCTCATTAATCAGCTGAGATTAAGAGATAAAATCTTTGCTTTTGTCTGAAGAGTTAATATTTTAATGGGGAGAGACAAAAAGTAAATTAGAAGCAAACAAATTTTTGATGGTATAGAAATGCTCCTTGAAGTGTTATCAACTAATAATAAAACATGCAAAACAACGTATATCCCAAAGGAGGAGGAGAAAGGGGACTTAGGTAATTTACCTCATATGAGATTGACAGACTATAACAACATTAAGTGGGTAGTTGTGACGTTTAAAAATTCTTAGCCGTATAAAAAGTCAAATTTAAAACTGTACATGTACTTTGTTTAGGACCATATAAAACACCTGTGTTTATGGACAGAAACTAGAAGGACCCAGAAGAAAAAGCAAACGCTGTTTGCGTGTTTTTTGTTCGCTTGCTTTGTGGTGGAATTACGGGGGCTGAAGGGCTTTCGGTGTCGCGCCGGGTTTTGCTGTCTTGCATGTTACCTCGTTCGTAACAGCAGAAACGGGCACCACACAGTTTTCTTCTGGGACTTTCCTTTGTGCAAAGCCTTACAGCTCAGAGACTCACACACTACAGGATGTGACAAACTTAAAAATAGACTGAGGTTTCTGCAATGTGACGTGAGGCAGAAAAGTGAGGGCGTGGAGTTTCACTCCACAGAACTTACGGATTTTAAGGCACGACGAGGCCACTCCTGAGGCAGTCAGCGAAAGGGCGAGCTGGCGCAGGAGGGGCGGGGCAAAGCCCCGCGCGGCGCGGAGTGGTGACGTAAGGGAACTGACGTCATCTTCGCGAATCGCCGCTTCCGGCCCGCGTGAGTGTGGATCTGGCGCCTGCAGCTGGGCCGGGGTTGGTGTTGCTGCGCTAGCTGCTGTGTGTGGGTTTCCCGAGTCGGCCTTCCTCGCCAGGACCATGGCCACCGACTCGTGGGCCCTTGCAGTGGACGAGCAGGAAGCGGCTGTCAAGTCGGTCAGTGGCTTCAGCTCCAGGCGGGGCGAGCGTAGTAGGAGGGCCCAAGCTGACACTGCTTGTGGTCCGCGGAGCTGTCTGGGTTGGGCAGACCCGGGGCCTGCACACCCCGAAGGTTTGCTGCGGGGAGTCTCTTAGCCCTGATTTGCGGCTAAGGCGAAAGAGGCCAGTATGGAGACTTTTCCTTTGGTCCGAGCCAGTTAAAGGCTTTAACCTGTACTTGCTCTGGGTACTGTCTTTCCTACATTGCACCTCCTGCTCAGTGGGGATTTTAAGGAAAGGAACAGTGCTGATTCTCTTTTTCATCTGTTTTCTGAGTGATTCTATGTTACTCTTATTTTACCAGTTTTTAGATGCCTGCTTAACATTGTTGGCAGTTTGTATCACTCCGCAGAATAACGGATTCAGGTTTATATTTAGTGTTTCAATATGTTGCAAACGTTGCGGGAGGCACTACAAATTGTTTCATAGGTGTTTAAAGTGATACTTAATTTCATCATTGGTTCTTTAATTAATGAAGATCCATTTAACGGGAAGGTAATCATAGTGTAAACTGTGACTCTCTGTTCTTACCTCTTTAACGTATGTTGATTTGGTGGTAATGGATTATTGATTTTAAGAATATAGGGGTTCTTTCTTTGTGTTTCTTTTTGTAGTCTGAAGTCTTATGTAACCTTTTAATGCCTAAATTACAACTCTTTTCCAGTCACCATTTATTGCTTTGGAAAGATTGTCAGTTTCTCAGCAGGTAGTTGAAATGAACTAAATCCAGGGACGTATAGGAAGAAGCTTTATGGTCAAGTTAAGAAGGCTAACTGGTGGGAATTGTTGTGAAAATGGTAAGAGTCACGTTAGAAGTGAATTCTGAGTGGGAAGACGATGTTTATGAGTAAGAAAGTCAGGGAAATTCCTTGTGAAGAAGTTTATATTTGTGCTGGATATTACAGTAACTAAGATGAAGGCGAACAGCATTTTAGAACAGAATGTAACAAAGTGCTGGACTTGTACAGAGAATAGGAATCAGAATAATTTTTGCTGCAGCATAAGGTTATTGGGTTGTAGTAGGAGCAGTGTTGAAAATAGAGAGTGTGTTTTAGACCTTAACAAAGAACTTACAGAGGAGAGGCTTTATTTGAAAGGTTTGGGCAATTTTAAGGATACTGACAAGATTAGATCTGAGGACTAGCAAGAATTATTGGACTACAGAGAACAGACTATATTAGGAGTGGTGTCTAAAGAAAAGATCAGTGTGGAAATTACTCTAATAGTCCAGAGATAGAGGGCCTGCATTGAATGGTGAAAGTGTAGGTGAAGGGATGGACTTAAGAGATAATTGTGGAGGTATAAAGATTTAGATGGCTTCCATGGTAGCTTACTGGTAAAGAATCGGCCTGCCAATGCAGGAGATGGGGGTTTGATCCCTGGGTTGGGAAGATCTTCTGGAGAAGGAAATGGCAACCCACTCCAGTATTCTTGTTGGAAATCCCATGGACAGAGGAGCCTGGCAGGCTACAGTCCATGGGGGTCACACTAGAGTTGAACATAACTTAGCAACTAAACAACAACAACAAAAGATTTAGGAAAAAAGAGAAGAGAGATAAAGCATAGATTACAGTTTTCAACCTGGATCCCACAAGGTGGTATTAATAAAGTGCTGGGATTTCTTTGGAAGGAATGATGCTAAAGCTGAAACTCCAGTACTTTGGCCACCTCATGCGAAGAGTTGACTCATTGGAAAAGACTCTGATGCTGGGAGGGATTGGGGGCAGGAGGAGAAGGGGATGACAGAGGATGAGATGGCTGGATGGCATCACTGACTCGATGGACATGAGTCTGAGTGAACTCCGGGAGTTGATGATGGACAGGGAGTCCTGGCGTGCTGCGATTCATGGGGTCGCAAAGAGTCGGACACAACTGAGCGACTGAACTGAACTGAATAACAGGTTTAGGGGAGTGGGAGGAACAGCAGATTTGATGTGTAGTGTGATGAGTACAGGTTTGCCAGTTCTGAATTTGAATTAAGGATACAACTTGGTAAGTACCTGTGTTGCAAGTCACCAAGAGGTGTCCAAGTTCAGTGGTTTCCTCAGAGGACTCACAGGACTCTGCATGTAACTGTACTCACAGCTGTGATTTATTGCAATGAAAAGCAAAATTAGCAAAAGGAAAAGGCCATGTTGAAAAGTCCAGAGGAAACCAGTCTCAAGCTTGCAACAATCCTCTCCTAGAGGAGTCAGAAGCTCCATTTTATTCCTGCTTAATTCCTCTAGCCACAGTTAGTAACGACACACAGGAAGTGTTGTCAAAGAAGCTCCTTAGAGACTATGCTCATGGTTTTTATTGGGGTCCTGCCACATGGTCATTCTTTGCCTCACAGGTACCAAAATTCCAGACTCCTGGAAGGAAAGCAGCTGTTATCATAAACCTCATATGTTTTTAGAAACATAGTTAGTGAACCCTTCAGCAGTTTTGGGAATGGTGGGAACCTTCTCATCATCCAGGCTCCCAGAAGCCTGCCAGGGTTCAGCTTTCCAAGCTGGCTTTCTGAAGGCTAGCAGTCAGACCTGCTGTGTTAAGTGCTGTGTATACAGTACCCATGAAGGATTTGGCACTGGAGTTCAGGCAGAATCAGAACAGGGGTGTAAAACTGACAGTTACCACAAATAAATGAAAAAGTATTGTAAAGGTTATGGTTTGTACTCTAGAGTTTAAAACTAATTTTCAGCATCAGGTATTCCCTAAAGACAGTTACTGAGAATTGGTTTCAAATCTTTTTTAACCTACAACCCTATGAATAATACAAATATAGACCTAAACATACTTGTATCTGGTTTTATCCATTCTGTTTCTTGAGTGGCTGGTGTAAATAAACGTTTTAAAACACTGCTTCCCAATGGTTGGGTCAGACCCCTTTTATTTTACCATTTAGACTTAAGTGCATTAGCCTGATAAATGTAATTGACCAATGAACAATTTGGGGGTTATGAGCCCCCAACCCACGCTGCAGTTGAAAATCCCCAAATAACATTGCACCTGCATATATATGGCCCCACATTCAACCAGCCATGGGTTGAGTAGTACTGTAGCGTTTAACCTTGAATAAGTGAGCCCTTGAAGTTCAAACCCGATGTTTAACAGTCAGTTGTAACTCATGGTATTCTGTTATCAGGTGTCTCTGCTCTTAAGTGTTTCTTTTCATTCCCATTCAGATGAGTAATTTGCAGATTAAGGAAGAAAAAGTCAAACCAGATACCAATGGTGAGTCACAAGTAACTACAATCTACATGTGTGCTTCCGCTTTGTACTCTTAGCTGCAATGTGGAAAGCAGCTTTCACTTAGCACCTTTGGCAGATGTCAGCACCAGCTTTGAGAGCCAGTAAATTCAGTGTTGTCAGGCGAGTGTATTCTCCTCGGTTCTGTCTAGTCTGGACAAAAATTTGAAGCGATGGACGTTAGAGCCCTCGGCGTGTCATAGCTCTCGGGTCTTGGACAGACCGTGTTATAGCTCTTAGATCATTGTTACAGCTCCGTGTTACAGCTTTATTTTATTTAGAAAATAGCAGGAAAATCCATCCTCGAGGCGTGAGGGTATGCGGACCCAAAGACGCGAAGAGAAGAGTGGGGGAACGCGAGCACGCGGCGGGAGAGGCGGGGAGACCCCTGGCCCTTTGGCTCCTCTTTTTATATGTCTTTCCCTCCCCCCGGGTCTGCCCTATGTAAATTGGGCCAGCCAGGAGTGCTGTTTGTCCTACCTTAGGTCCTCACTCAGGGCCTCGGACCTTCCTTTGTTCTGTTTTCTCGGCTTTTCCCTTTCTTGTCTCTTAGCCACCGCCATTCTGGACTCCTGTTTCCTATTCTACCTACATAACAGTTTCATGAGTGATAAGGATAGATTAGTTTTCCAGATTAAAAAAAAAATTTACCTAGCTAGCTGTGCTGAGTCTTTGTTGATAGTGTTGCTCAGATCTTCTGTGTCTTGACTGTTTTTTGTTTGTTTGCTTTTTGGTCTAGTTCTTTCAGTTGTTGAAAGAGAGGTATTAAAATTTCCAACTGTAATTGGAATAGTCTATTTCTCCCTTTAATTTTGTCAGTTTTGGCCTCCTGTGTTTTACAGATCTGTCGCCAGGTACATTCACATTTATGTGTCCCTGATGAATGGATCCTTTTTTTAGAAATATCCCTATTTGGGCTTCCCAGGTGGCTCAGTGATAAAGAATCCACCTGCCAATGCAGGAGACCCAGGTTTGATCCCTGATCTGGGAAGAGTCCACATGGCGTGGAGCAGCTAAGCCCGTGCACCATAACTACTAGCCTGGGACTCTAGAGCCCAGGAGCCGAAACTGCTGAGCCCGCATGCTGCAGCTGCGGAAGCCCACGTGCCCCAGAAGCTGTGCTCCGCACAGGACAAGCCACTGCAGAGAGAAGCCCATGCGCCACACTTAGAGAGTAGCCCTGGCTTGCTGATACTGGAGAAAAGCCAGCACAGCGGCAAAGCCCCAGCACAGTCCCCCCAAATAAATAAATACATAAATAAATAAAATTTTTTTTTTAATTAAAAAAAAAAAACTATCCTCCTTTATCTTTGGTGATGATTTTGTTCTTGAAATCTGCATTACCTGAGCTAATCCAACCTTCATATGCTTACAGGTTGCATCTCTTTCCATCCCCTGACTTTCAACTTATTTGTGTTTTTTTTTTTTTAAGAATTTATTATTATTTTTTTTAATCTCAGTTTCATTTATTTATTTACTTTACAATATTGTATTGGTTTTACCATACCCTGACATGAATCCGCCATGGATGTACATGTGTTCACCATCCTGAACCCCCCTCCCACCTCCCACCCCATCCCATCCCTCTGGGTCATCCCAGAGCATGAGCCTGGAGCACCCTGTATCATGCATCGAACCTGGACTGGTGATTCGTTTCACATATGATAATATACATGTTTCAATGCCATTCTCCCAAATCATCCCACCCTTGCCCTCTCCCACTGAGTCCAAAAGACTGTTCTATACATCTGTGTCTCTTTTGCTGTCTCGCATACAGGATTATCATTACCATCTTTCTAAATTCCATATATGTGCATTAGTATACTGTATTGGTGTTTTTCTTTCTGGCTTACTTCACTCTTTATATATAATAGGCTCCAGTTTAATCTACCTCATTAGAACTGTGTCTTTATATTTAAGTGCCTCTTGTAGGAGTATAATCTATAAAAATTTTGAATCATGTTGCATACCTGAACTAATACAATATTGTAAAATCAACTGTACCTCAATTAAAAACAAAAAATAAAGTGTGCCTCTTGTAAAACAGCTAACAGTTGGATCTTGCTTTTTTTTAATCCATTCTAATAATCACTGTCTTTTTTTTTTTTCTCACTGTCATTTAATGGGAGTATTTTATCCATTTACATTTAAGGTAATTATTGATGCGGTTAGGTTTAGGTTAGCAATTCTACTATTTATTTTCTGTTTGTCCCCTCATATTTTGTTTCTCTGCCTCTTCCTGCTTTCTTTTGGGTTAATTGAATATCTTAGAGTTACATTTTAATTTATTTATAGGCTTTTGAGCTTTATCTCTTTGCATCAGTTTATGAGTTTTAGTAAAATTTTTCTTCATATATTTTCTGCTAGCTTTATTTCCAGATGGAGTATTTTATCTTTTAGTTGCTATTATAAATAGCATCTCTTCAGTAATATCTGTATTTATAAAAGCTACTGTTTTCCATTTATTTATTTTGTAGTCATTTTTAAGTTAATACTCTTAGTCATGCAAGTTTACAATCACATATTCTACAAAAAGTGATTTTACTTCTTTTTAACTTCTAATGCCTTTATTTTCTTTCTTACATCTCATTGTGTGTACTAACTTAATGGTATATTTTAAATTAGGTTAAGGAAGTCAGAGGTGACATCTCTCTGAAGTCAACCAACATTTCTAGAAATTTGAATTTTCTTATGCACTAAACTTAGAATAAAAATCCATTAAACATAAAGAAACCCAACTATTTACATTTTGATCACTTAAATAAGGTCTGATATTTATATTGTCCTACCTTTTGAATGGATTTGATATTTGCCTTTCTGATTACGATAACTGCTTTCTTGTGTAGGTGTTATCAAAACCAATGCCACTCCAGAGAAAACAGATGAAGAAGAGAAAGGTAACTAATCTTTGAAACCCTGTCACCTAGGACTTGCCTCTCTGGAGCCAGACGCACTGTGAGTTATAAGATTGAGGAAATGAAGGGGATTCAGCCAAGGAGATTGAGAACAGTCAGTGAGATAGAACCAATAGAGGGTGGTGTCCCAGAGACCAGAAGAAGGAAGTGTTTCAAAGGTAGGGAGTCATGTATAGGTAATAAGTTAACAGAACTAAAAATTGGCTACTCAGTTGATTTAGCACGTAGAAGTCATTGATGAGTTTGACAAGGGGCTGTTGAAGTCAAGTGGGGAGATTAAATGAAAAAACCTCTAAGTGTGCACTCTGGGGAGAATAGGAAGTGGAGACCTAAGTATAGACAGCCCTGTGAGGGAATGCTCCATAAAGGAGCAGAGAATTGGGGCAGTAAGTGGATGGGCATGTAGGATAAAGGAGGAAGATTTATGATGAGAGATGGTAAAACGTGTACACATGCTGGGAGGAATGATGTAGTAGAGGGAGAAACAGAATGCAGGAGAGAAAGGTCACCACTGGGAGAAATGTCCTTGTCCACAGGACAGGACGGGGTCAGGAGCATAAGTGTCCGTCCACAGGTAATAGCAGCGAAGGTAGAGAGAGGACGCCCACAAACACAGGTGGGTGTGTGGGTTGTCAGCACAGCGTGTGGAGGTGCTTCTGATTAGGTTTACTTCTCAGGGCAGTGAGAAAGTGGAGAGGTCAGAAACTGAAGAAAGCAGACGAGTGAACGGGTGGTGTATAGAAACAAAGGCTTGCCCAGCGACTCAGGAACTCAGCCCACTTGCGTCTAGGGATCAGGAGTTAAAGTGAGACTTGTTGGTGTGGTGGTGTTTTTCTCCCACCTTGCTGGGCTATCCAGGGGTGGGTGCAGACAAGGGGTTTGCCTGATGAGTATGAGGAAGATCTGTTGGCTTTTTCCTACAGAGGACAGAGCCGCCCAGTCCTTACTCAACAAGCTGATCAGAAGCAACCTTGTCGATAACACCAACCAAGTGGAAGTCCTGCAGCGGGACCCCAACTCCCCGCTCTATTCAGTCAAGTCCTTCGAGGAGCTTCGGCTGTGAGTATCTGTTCCTTTGAACGATGGATCCTTGCTAGTTCTTCTTTTTTAAGATTTAGTATCTCAGAGACCTTGTGGGAATTTTCCTTTCTCTTTTTTAAAAAGATCTTAATATATATTTACTTTCTTTGACTAGTTAATAATTCACATGATTCAAAAGTTTAAAAGTATGGAAAAGTGATGGTCTCCCTCCACCCTTGTCTCTTGGCAACCCAGTTTTCCTCCTTAGAGAATTTAAAATGCCACAGATTTATTCATCATAGCTGAAAGTCTTTTTTCTTTTATGCTCTTAGAACTTTCAATAAAATATTGGCTGACAGGTGATTTCTGGATGTCAGGAACATTTCTTATTAGGTAAGCCCTTTTGTTAGACTATAGGGTTTACAGTGTTAAGAAAAGTTTATCTACTTTTCTAAAATCTGTCCAAAAAGGCTGTGCAGGATTCCTCGTAACTATAGTGAAAATCAGCCTTCATTGTTACAGAATTTTTTCCAAAAATCGGGAACCCAGGATCCAGCCTTAAGTGTGTACATTTATGGCACTGTGCTGAGAATGACTTCTAACATGTCCTTCCTCGAAACACAGAGAATTGCATAACATCATGCCAAGTTTTCCGTTCCCTTCAGTAAGTTAGTAAAGAGGCATTTATGGGTCATTGGTTTATGTACATGACACTGCTGGGTGTTATGAGTAATACAAGATGTAGCTACTGTTCCTGCTGCTTGCCAGCACCCAGATCATAGACAGAATAGCTGGTGAATAAGAAAGTGGTGATATGAATGGATTCTTTGTCTTGTTCATTGCCCACATGTAAACTTAGAGTCAAAGAACTAACTAGAAACCAAATCAAGGTGTTAACGAAGCAATAGCTAAGAATAAGGTTTTTAAAGTGTGCCCTTTTTTTTCCCCCAGGAAATTATACTTTTCTATGTGTATTTTCTCTGTCAAGGGCTTTTTTCAGTAAATTTGTCATCTCTGCTTCTCTTCATAAATTCTGTCAGAGCAGCTTGATGTCTTTCCTAGTATCAGTGGTCTTTCATTTAAAGGACTGGAGCTCTCAGGTCAACCAGTGATGAATTGGCCTCTGAAAAGGCAAGTTCTTTCTGATTTAATTGTTAGTAGCCAAACGAAACAAAGAATAAAACCTAGGCCACCTATATACTTGGTCTATTTTGTACTGAAAAGATATGCAAAATAAAAGGAAAATAATGAGCCACTGAAAGTTCCTGGATCACTTGAGTCCTCTTTCAGTAGTGACTTTGTTTCCTTGGCAACTAAATCAGAACCTGTCAAGCCTCACAGCCTTTTCTTCCAAATGAAAGTACGTTAATTTTCAAAGTTCTTTGTGTCTGAGAACCACCAGAGGCCAGAAGAACTACCTTTTAGAGAGCCAGTTGAACTCTAAGGAAGGCTTAGAGAACATTCTTGCCTTGGTTTGATGTTTCTTTAATAATAATCTGGTGTGATTTTTGTTAAACATCCTGTCAGTTTAGAAGTAGCAGAGAGCTTATTACAAATGTGCTATAAGAACAGCTTTAATTGATATTTGTTGTGTAGCTACTTATATAAGAAGTTTTCTAGTCTTGATTTTGACTAGACATAGTAAATCTGAGCAGTTGTAAAGTTCAGTACGATAGCTGAACTTCCTTTACCTATCTACTAGAAACTGGCTGAATTGATTTCCTTACCCCTCAGTTGTCCTGAGTCCTTGTGCAGCTGGCTTTTTTTGGAAGGCCCATGGAACACAGCATGCCTGTGGTTCAGTGGAGTGCCCGCACTGAGAAATGAGAACCGAAGTCTCATTCCCTAAAGGGACTTCTGTATCTTAGCGATTTAGTAAGTAAGCAGTGTTTGCTTTTAGATATCTTGCATAATTCATTTTATACTATGAATTAATAGGAACCATTCCTACAGTATCCAGGCCAATCAAATTTGTGGGTCTACTGAAAGATGAATTTCTCTTAAGAAAGGAAACTACCCTGGATTTTATAAATTGCATAATAGTTTCATATCAAGATTTAGTAGGGAAAGATGTTGGTTTTGTTTTTAGTTAGTATTTTTTAAGACACAAGAAAATATGTCTGACGGAGATAGAAAATATCACCCTTTGCTAGATATAGGGAAAAATAAAATCTTAGGTCTTTAAAACAGTTGCAGGAACTAGGAACCATCCTCTCTCTCCCCGGCCTCCTAGGAAACCACAGCTTCTCCAGGGAGTCTATGCCATGGGCTTCAATCGGCCATCCAAGATACAAGAGAATGCATTACCCATGATGCTTGCTGAGCCGTAAGTATACAGACCCTGGTACACGTCTCCAGGATGGGGTTTCACATCTCCCACCAAGAGTGTAGTGTTCCTGAGCATAAGATGAGCCATTGGGAGCAACAAGCTTCTTCAGGGAAACAGCTAGGACGGTGGTGAGAGAGTCAGGTGCAATTCAACACAGTTTCTGCCTTTTCCACTTAATAAAAACTGATAAAGTCAGTGCCATTTTAAACACTTTTTAAAATAATTTTGAAAATTTTGAGGCCTTCAAAAAAGTATCAGGAAACATGCCAGTAACATTTCTTTAACGCATCCTGCTGAGAAATAAAGCATCATTAACCTAGTTGACAGATGTAGTCCCCGTGTGACCCTCTCCACTCACAGCCCCCTCCCCGACCCAAGAGCGTCACGGAAGTGGGGCATCATTTCTCCTTTTACTACATACGTATGTTTCCCTAAGGATCTAAAGAGTAGTTGGCATATTTTTAAACCTTAGATAAATGGTATCATACTTTACATAGCAGCTTTTTTCATTCAACTATATTATTTTTCTTTTTTAATGATGAAAATGCCACCTGTTCCCATGACACTGAATTACATGAAGTGAAATATGAAAGTTTCCTCCGAAGCATCTGACTTAGTATCTCACATTTTCCATAAAGGTGAGAAAAGGGAGCACACAGAAGGAGCCGAGTCCTGAAGACACATCATGCAGTAAGATTTGCCCAGATCTTACTCTGCGGTCTGAATTCCCATTGGCCTCTTGGGGTATAAAACTAGGGAACTCTAGCTGCACTAGAGTCTAGAATGAATATTTTTTAGTGTGCACCCATCTAAAATAATCGTCATTTCCCTTAATATTTAAGCAGTTTTTTAACAACATATAAAAAAATTATCATTGTGCTCAAGGCAGAAAACCTGAATGAGGGGAAAAGCCTTTTCCTACTGCCCAGAAAGAGCACTTGGACACTTGATTGTTTCTAACCAATGTTATCCTCATCTCTGTTCCTCCTGGGTCCAGCCCGCAGAACCTGATTGCCCAGTCGCAGTCGGGTACTGGTAAAACGGCTGCCTTTGTCCTGGCCATGCTCAGCCGGGTGGAGCCAGCAGAGAGGTACCCGCAGGTGAGGGGGTCTTGGGGGCTCTGGAAGGGCAGCGCCATCTGGTGGGGGATGGTGATTGACAAGGGCATCCCTGGTGGAATCTGAATGCTTCTGATGCCTCAGACTGTTGCTCAGGCAAAGCCCAATGGCACAACAGGCCCTTGCATGGGTAGAGTTGATTCAAAGCAGCAGCCTTAAACGTGGCTTCTGACAGCATCTGCCAAGCCAGGCCTCCCTGCTGAAGGCTTCCGCCTACAGCTGACACGCAGGCCTGGTTGAAGAGGATGGGGCTCCCCACACTGTTCAGGTGGTACTGATACCAGGGTTCCTGTTGCTCTAGAACCTGCTGTCTGCTACCACAAGGCTTTTCTAAACTCATCTCCTGTGATCTGCCCGTTAGTGTCTGTGCCTCTCCCCGACGTATGAGCTGGCGCTTCAAACAGGAAAAGTGATTGAACAAATGGGCAAATTTCATCCAGAACTAAAGCTTGCTTATGCTGTTCGAGGCAATAAATGTGAGTATAAAAGGGCAAGACCCAGGTCGTGAGCTCAGGCAGCGGGTGGGGTGTTTGAATTTTGAAGATGAGGTGATGATATTCAACTTTCTGGTTCAGTCTGACCTTGGAGCCCAGCATGGATTTCAGCAAATTTATTTTATTTATTTATGTATTTATTTATTTACTTGTCCATTTCTTAATAATTCTTTACACTCTTAAAATAAGATTTTAAGTTGTTAAAAAAAAATCCCTGCCTGAGTCATGGGTTCTTAAAGTGTGGAGTGTTTCCCTGAGGAGGCAAGGTTTGAATTCAGCATCCAGAGTTCTGAAAGCTGCCTCCAAGAGAGTAAGCAGGGAGGATGGTAGGTTGGATCCGATCCCTTTCCTCAGTAAACAGCTTTAGTAACAGTGATCTAAGAGCATGTACAGTTCTTACCAAATCAGGAATCCTTCCACCAATTCTTTTTTCCGCAGAATGTAGAGAATGTGGTTAAAATAGGAGGACAGGTAGAAAATTGGTAATGGGGAAGTTATCAGAATATATAAAACTACAAATCAACTAGAAAAAAATAGTCATTCTAATAGGAAAATGGACAAAAGAGGCCCAGGTGAACAGACCCCTCACTAAAGAAGGAATTCAGATGGCTGGTCAATGGGGAAGACGAACAGCTTCATTAGTCATCAGGGAGACATCGGTTGAAACCACTATATGCCTCTCAAAGGGTAGAAATGAGGGAATCTGACAAACCAAGTGTTGGCCAAGATGTAGAACTGGGAAGCTCACGTGCTCCAGTGGGGAGTATACACAGGCACACTCACTTCAGGAAGCAGTGGGCATTACCTAGACAAAGAGAAGAGGGACGTCCCTTCAATTTAGCCATTTATAATCGCCTCGAGCACCGATTCTTAAACCTTTCGACTCTTACACTCTTAAACATTGTTGAGGGCCCTAAGTACTTATTTTGGAAGAATATGAAGAAAATCTAGCCTTTCTTATAATTTCAGTTACTGTTTTTAGGATGCCATACCAAAACCCAAGTGGTAATTATGTAAAAGATAATTGCCATGTGATATTTGAAATCATATTAATGACCTCTTCATACTGTTACATTAAAATCCCTTGGTCTCCCTTGCACTTTGAATGCATCTTTTGTGCAATAATAATTTTCTAACATTACACCTTGGTCATTTGGGAAATACCAAATGTCTTACCGAGTTTCGCTGAGAATGTTGACATATTTCATTATACAGAATTTTAAATAGCATTTAAAATACATTAATATCACCACCAAACAACTCAGAGGAGTTTACATACAGAGAAACTCTCAAGTTTACAGCAACACTACAAGTTTTCCAAAATTCTAATTTTCTCTTACACTTTAAGTGTTACCATGACAGCAAATAACAGTCGATTTTTTTCACTGAAAAGTCAGGCTCTCCTTGTTCATTTCTAAGAAAGTGTGTATCAGATTCCCGACTTAATTTTCTATAGTTTGTCAATCAACGAACAAAAATGGTTAGTACAGTTCACATACAAATGATCACACAAGGCCTTTTCCTGGAGAAAAGCATCATGTTTCAGCGTGCAGCAACAGCACTTTAACCAGAACTTATTGGTATCTCTGTGTGTTTGATGTCTCAAACTGACCGGCGCAACTAAGCGTGGTGTACCAGGACCTTGTGACAGCGTGGGTCTCCTCTAGATCGTTTTATAATAACGGGACCTCACTGTGTGTGAGGGATTAATGTATTGCTCTGTATTAATTATATATTAAATATATTAATAACTACTTAGTGCCCCATTTTAAAGCTCAGTGGAGACGATCACAGTGTGCAGTCACAGTGTGCCGAGCTCACTGAAACTCTCACAGTGGAGCTGATGTATTCCTAACCAGAGTCCCCTTCTCAAATTTTAAATTTTGTTTTTAAAATTTAAGTTAAAAACATTCACGTGTTTCAAAATTAAAAAGGGTATATGGTAGAAACTTTTCTTCCTCCCAAACCCTTCAACCATTTGGTTCTCCTTCCTAGAGCACCCATGGAGAAGGAAATGGCAACCCACCCCAGTATTCTTGCCTGGAGAATCCCATGGACAGAGGAGCCCGGTGGGCTACAATCCATGGGGTTGCAAGAGTCAGACACGACTGAGTGACTAAGCACAGGCCCACGCACATATGCATACAGGATTGATTCCTAATAGTGCAAGTTCTGATCAAAGGCTACAGGCATTAGTCAATTTTTTTTTAGTGTTCTAAATTTCTTTTGGGGAGGAAGGGGGTGCAGCGGGCGACAGTTGACACATGGCATGCAGGTTCTTACTTCCCCAACCAGGGTCTTGAACCTCTGCCCCCTGTGGTGGAAGCATGGGGTCTTAACCACTGGACCACCAGGGAAGTCCCATGCAGTAGTAATTTTGATAGATGAATAAAGCAGTTTCAGCTCCTACCAGCTGTAGTTGGAGAGTAATGTGCTGTTGTGATTTTTTTTTCTAATAGAATTTGTATTTAGGAAAACCATCTACACAATTACAATGGAGAAGGAAATGGCAACCCACTCCAGTGTACTTGCCTGGAGAATCCCAGGGATGGGGGAGCCTGGTGGGCTGCCATCTGTGGGGTTGCACAGAGTCAGACACGACTGAAGTGACTTAGCAACAAGGCAAAAAAATCACTGGGCCAGAATCCTAGGACTCAAAACTACCAATTTATAAGGAAATCAGTGAAGCATGAGTAAAGGGATGATATAAAAAGAATAAGAGTAATGCTAAAGAGAAAGAGCTGGATGACGGGAAATTATAGGAGGAAGTAGGTAAAGGAAACTAACATGCATGGAAGATTCACTGTACGATTTGTTCCCAACCACAGTGCGGTGAGACAGGCGTCATCATGGCCGTTTTATAGCAGAAGAACCCAAAGTTTTAGATAAAAATGCCCACAGAACACATCTTGTCTCCACAGTGGAAAGAGGTCAGAAAATCAGTGAGCACATTGTCATTGGCACCCCGGGGACCGTTCTGGACTGGTGTTCCAAGCTCAAGTTCATCGACCCTAAGAAGATCAAGGTGTTTGTTCTGGACGAGGCTGACGTGATGATAGCCACTCAGGGCCACCAAGATCAGAGCATCCGCATCCAGAGGTAGGGCCTCGAGCCAGGAGGGACTTCTCGGCTCCCGACCTGCAGTTCCTGCTCCTGTTCCCTCACACTCCCCTTCTTGCCCCTGCCAGGCTCTTCGCAGCTCTCAGGGGCATTTGTTTGATGGGCCATTTCCATGTCAGCGCTGAGCACGCCCCCCACCCAGGTTAAGGAGGGAGACTCAGGGACTCTCGGTCACCCGTCCCTGCCCCACGTCTGCTCCCCCTTCTTCCCCACAGCTGCTCCCCGCTGTCCCTTCCTGGGGACGCAGGTCATCAGGCCTGGGGAGGCTGTGCCCTGGTCCTTCCAGGGAAAGCCCGGGTCAGGGTCATGCTGGACACCTGGGCCTCCCCTTGCAGGATGCTGCCCAGGAACTGCCAGATGCTGCTTTTCTCTGCCACCTTTGAAGACTCTGTCTGGAAATTTGCTCAGAAAGTGGTGCCCGACCCAAACATCATCAAACTGAAGCGTGAGGAGGAGACACTGGACACCATCAAGCAGTATTACGTCCTGTGCAACAGCAGAGACGAGAAGTTCCAGGCCTTGTGTAATATCTACGGGGCCATCACCATTGCTCAAGCCATGATCTTCTGCCATGTGAGTAGCAGCAGCAGCAGCAGGCTGCCTGCAGGGTAGGGGGGCGGGGGAGGAACTCCACGTAGGGGACCAGGTTCCTTCCCTGGGACTAGAAGAAAAATGGTTTGTGAAGATGGAAGGAACAGTTTCTTCATAGTATTCCGAGGTTTATCTGTAGTCTAAGCATAGCGTCTCCTGAACTTAAATGCCATGTGTAGGTGATAACATTAGAAAGCCCAACTGAATAAAACTGATATTTGTAGGGAAAATAAGAAACTAAACAGGGTGACTGGCTAGAAAATTAAAATAAGTAGTTTTCCAGTCTCAAACTGAAAACACTTAGAAATTGGAAGGATAGACCCCATTTATAGTGGCTAGTGTAATTTTTCAGGAATGTGTAAGATCACCAAAGAAAGCGTCAAAATGCTGTTATGGGATATAAGAATAAGACAGCTTTTACTCTATTATTGGAATACTTGTAAATTTTTTTCAAAAATTGTCAAGAGTGGCATCCTTCTCCCAAACTCAGACTGAAACTTTGAAGCCCACAGAAAAGATGAAAACAATATGAAATGAGGACTGTTATGCCCTTTCCCTGGTGTCAGCATTTAGCCACATTTGCTCTGCCCATAAGCTTTTGTGTAGGGCTGTCTGTACTTTTTCTTTCTGCTGACTTTAAAGTCAGTTGTAGATATCAGTTGTAGATATCCCACCTAAACGCTTCCTAAGAATGAGACGTGGTCCTGCACGAGCACAGCACCACTCTCACACCTTTCATGATGCCGCCCCTCTGAAGTCCATCCATATGCCACCTTCCCCATGTATACTGAAATGGCCTTTTTGGCTTTTGGTTGCTGCTGTTAAGCCTAAGAGCCAGTAGAGATTGTTGCATTTAGTGTTGTGTCTCTTGAGACTCCCTTATTAGAGAACAGTTTTTCCACCTTTCATGACATGGACATCTTGAAGAGTCCAGCCAAGCTAGTAATTAGTCTTTAGATGTCTCTGAGTTTTTCCCCCTGTGGTTATATCAAGGTTAAATATTTTCTAAGACTTATCACCCAGGTGACTTCCTTTATACCACATCATGTTAACAATTTTAGGACATTTAACTCTTAACTGCTAAGGTTCAGTGGTCTTCCAGATCAAAAATATTCTCTTAAGGTACCTTCATTCCTCAAACTTATTTTCTTGCTTCCAGACCCGCAAAACAGCTAGCTGGCTGGCTGCGGAGCTCTCAAAAGAGGGCCACCAGGTGGCTCTGCTGAGCGGTGAAATGGTGGTGGAGCAGAGGGCTGCAGTGATTGAGCGCTTCCGAGAGGGCAAAGAGAAGGTTCTGGTCACCACCAATGTGTGTGCCCGTGGTAAGCAGAGACTGGGTCCTGGCCCGCCAGGCTCGGGGCAGCAGAGAGATCTTCCTGTGTGGGAGGCTGCGATGGTTTGAGGGAGATGCTGTTTTGTGGGCCAGCCTGTGGGGCTCCCTCAGTGGAGGAGAACGTCCACAGAAGCCGGGAGCCCTGGCTGGTGGCCAAGGACGGCGCCTGCTCTTGTGGCCCCAGTGCCGCATCAGCTGCTTCTCCAGATCCTCGGATCCAGCAGAGGCTGCGCGACTGATGCCGGAATTTGGCCAGCACCGGGACGGTCCCGTCTTCTCCCTCTGGGTTCTGCCACCTGTCCGTGTCCCAACACCAGAGCTGGCCTGTCGCAGACCCTGCCTTCCGCCTGAGCTTGGTGAGGGTGGGCCTGACTGGGCGGCGGCGATTTCTGTCTCCGTCCTCACTCCCGTCCAACTCTTCCCTCACGCAGGTATCGATGTGGAACAGGTGTCTGTCGTCATCAACTTTGACCTCCCCGTGGACAAGGATGGGAACCCGGACAACGAGACCTACCTGCACCGGATCGGGCGCACCGGCCGCTTTGGCAAGCGGGGCCTGGCCGTGAACATGGTGGACAGCAAGCACAGCATGAACATCCTGAACAGAATCCAGGAGCATTTCAGTGAGTCTCGGGAGAGCCCCCTGCCGGGGCCAGGTCACAGGGCCGGGCGGGGAGCCGGGAGCGGGTGTCGCCATGGCCCCGAGACGCCCTTCCCCAAGACAGGAGGTTCTCCCCGCACCCGGAGCGCTCAGGGCCGTGTGCCCGCCCAGTCCCGGGCGCCTCCGGGGCTCAGGGAGGCCTGTGGCGGGGGCGGGCACGTCCCAGGGAGCCCCGGGTCCTCCCCGCCTGCTGCCCCTCCCCTGCCTGCGTCCCCTGTGATCTGTGCGGGGCTCTCTCTGAACCCGCCTCTCTTCCCTCAGATAAGAAAATAGAAAGACTGGACACGGATGACTTGGACGAGATTGAGAAAATAGCCAACTGAGCAGCTCCTGCAGTCGCTGTGCCGGCCCCGCCCGGGACACGAGTGCTTCCACGGCGCAGCCTGACCATCCCGTGAGGATGACGGCACGAGTAGACAAACTGCCTACCTCATCTGAAATTACGTTTGGACTTGACAGAAATTACCCAAATTATTCAGGAAGGTAGAAGAAAAAAATCTGAATTTTGGAAAATTGAGTCCTTTTCTTCCCATCCCTTTTTGAAGCCACGGTTTCTCCCATCTTTATAATAATGTGGTCACTATTGGTAACCGCTGGCTGCAGGAGCCACTGCCTGTTTTCTGGCCAGGGGTGTTCAGACTGCCTCCAGGCCCTGAAGCAACAACAGAGGCGCAGCCTGGGCCCTCCGTGGATCCACTGGTGTCCCTGCTGATTGCTTTCCCTCTGTTCTCTGTAGAGGAATTCCACCCTC
Organism: Bubalus bubalis; assembly: GCF_019923935.1. Classification (NCBI taxonomy): domain Eukaryota; kingdom Metazoa; phylum Chordata; class Mammalia; order Artiodactyla; family Bovidae; genus Bubalus; species Bubalus bubalis. The sequence continues at coordinate 1,459,768 of NC_059174.1, read as the reverse complement.
TCCCGGGGTGAGCGTCTTGGCTCCCTTTGTACACCTCAGGTTTGGGGGGAACACGAAGTCAGTGAACTGTCTTCAGAGGCACTGGCCTGGCACAGCTGGGTGACCCAGGGCTGCCTCCGCTTCCTGCAGTGGCTCTGTCTGCTCAGGAGCCTGGCGTCCCAGCCGCCGACATGGTTTCTGACACACACACCTGGCCGGGTGAGCTCTTACCGCGGACGTCACACTATGCCTGGACGTGAGCAGCAGAGTTTGGAGAGGAAGTTACGACCAAGTGAAAGCTCTTATGATGCTATTCATCCGTAACAGTGGACCTGCTGCTTACTCGGATTCATCACTGTCTGTATGAATAAGGACGGACTAATCAGAGCTATACCCATCATCCACTATGTTAAAAATTTTAAAAATAATAATGGAACGCTTTACTAACCATGATTTGTTGTTTTTACTTGTATTTTTCTGCTTATTAGACTAATATATGCTCATTAAAAAGGTGTGTGTGTGTGTAATTTATAAAGTGCACGTGTCCTGGTCCCCACCTCTCTCAGTTCACCACTGCTAGCAGCTTGGTGAATATTCAGCATATCACCTTCTGTTTCACTATGTCAACCTACTTCTCTTTTACAAAACGTGAGCATTCTGCTCACATTGTGCGGCCTGCCTGCTCACTCACCCATGTGTCTCGGACATGTGACATGGCTGTGCCTCACTCTCCTTCGGCACCTTTCCAGGATGTAGCTGCCCCCGCATTTGCGTCCTGGCTCCTAGTGACAAGCACTGGGTTGTTGCCCACGGCAAATGCTGGTCCCGCTCCTCTCTGCGCCACTGAGACCTACTCAGGATGTGTTCCTGGAAGTAGAGTTGTTTGGTCAAAGTGGAGATGCTTAACATGTTAACACATTGCTAATGTAGCCTGCTGAAAAGTTTTTATCAATATGTCATTTCATTGATAACAAAAGTACCTACTACCTGCTTGCCAACCCCCCTCCATATTAATTTTTAAAATTTCAAGTCTGAGCAGCAAAAATAGATTACATAATTGCTTCTTTTAAAATTTTAACGATATTTGGGTTTATTGGTATTTATACCAGCACCTGATGCTTTTGAACTGTGGTATTGGAGAAGACTCTTGAGAGTCCCCTGGACTGCAAGGAGATCCAACCAGTCCATCCTAAAGGACATCAGTCCTGGGTGTTCATTAGAAGGACTGATGTTGAAGCTGAAACTCCAATACTTTGGCCACCTGATGTGAAGAGCTGACTCATTTGAAAAGACCCTGATGCTGGGAAAGATTGAAGGCAGGATAAGGGGACGACAGAGGATGAGATGGTTGGATGGTATTACCGACTCGATGGACATGGGTTTGGGTGGAGTCCGGGAGTTGGTGATGGACAGGGAAGCCTGGCATGCTGCGGTTCATGGGGTCACAAAGAGTCGGACACGACTGAGCGACTGAACTGAACTGATACCAGCACCTCTTTTGGGGGTGCTGCCCATTCCTGTCTCACCATTTTGTTACCGGCTTGTTTGACCTCTGTGAGTTATAGCCACCTTTCTACCTTAGGGAAGTTAGACTGTCTTGAGTGGTAGATCTTTTCCTAGTTTGTCTTTACAAAATCATTTTTTCTTAATATTACACAAAAGTTTAACTTTGGTAGTCTTGCTGCTGCTGCTGCTGCTGCTAAGTCGCTTCAGTCGTGTCCAACTCTGTGCGACCCCATAGACGGCAGCCCACCAGGCTCTGCCGTCCCCTGGATTCTCCAGGCAAGAACACTGGAGTGGGTTGCCATTGCCCTCTTCATTGTGTGAAAGTGAAAAGTGAAAGTGAAGTCGCTCAGCCGCGTCCGACTCTTAGCGACCCCATGGACTGCAGCCCACCAGGCTCCTCCATCCATGGGATTTTCTAGGCAAGAGTACGGGAGTGGCTTGCCATTGCCTTCTCTGTTGGTAGTCTTAACATTCATTTTTAAGAAATCTGGATTTGGTGTCGTGGCCAGAAAACCTTTCCTCATTTCAGTATTATAAATTACTTACTTATGTTTTTGTACGTCTTAAGATGATTTGCCTGCCTGATTTTCTGTGAGCGATTACTATTACCTATGGGTGAGTGGATGGCAGAGCTGTGTGTGCATGGGTCAGAGTTGAGACTGAGCGACAGGGTCCAAATGGGACTGGACGTGAGAGAGTCCTGGGAGTGAAGCAGGCAGACAGTGACCGCAGGTTATGAGGGGCGCACGAGAGCCACGGGTGTGGGAAGGGCTCTGATAAGAGAAGTTGGGTGAGAAGGGCAGCAAGGGTCCAGAAAGGCTGCAGACAAGGCAGGGTAGGGTGACGAGGAGAAGGTGTGCGGGTGCTCAGAGGGAAATGAGGAGGGAGAAGAGGCCTGGTGCGGAGCCAGCGTTCCGGTTAGGTGACATCCACGTGGACCCAGAAACACAGCAGCGATACAGAAAAGGCAGAGCCAGAGAACATACTGCCTGACCCCCAAAAACGAGGTGAATACTTCTGTGGATCAGCAACCGGGAGAAATGCAGTGTGCTAAGCAGGGCTGAAGCCAGAGCTTGCTGTGCTCCCATCTGGGGCAGAGCAGCTGCCGGCCAGCAGGTGCCATGGAGCCGAGGACCCAGGCAACACTGCACACGAGATCGGAACCCAAGGCAGCATCACTGCTCGGATGGTGCTGGACAGGAGCTTCACCTGCCTGCCCGCTGGATGCAGACTTCCATCAAGATGCAGGCCCTGGAGGCAGGGAGGAGGACTTGGACCCTGTCCTGAAATAAGAACACAGCCAAATTTCAATAGATGTACACAGTAAGACTATTCCTGGATGTTCCTGATTAGTTAACTCTTGACACTTTCCCCCAACTCCTTCCATTGAAAAAAACTATTTTTTAAAAATAGACTTGATTTTTTTTTAGAATAGTTGTAAGTGTATAGAAAGAAAAGGCAAAAGAAGGACTGAACGCAGATCCCTCGGAATGTAGACACTCACTGTATGTTCTTTTTACTTTAAGCCTTCTCCCTAGAGAGAAGCCATATTACCGGCAAGAGCCTGTAGTCTTCTCAAAAACAAAAACCAGCTGTTGGATGAAAGGTATTGTTTCTATATTCTTGGGGAACGGGCTGGCCCTGATACACACAGTTCACTGAGTGTAAGGGGAAGGGGCGTCTTTTTGCATTTTTGCGTTAGTTATCACACAGACATAGACTCACTGCAGAAGCTGTGATTTTTCTGGAAGGGTAGTGAGAAGGACCATTGATTCCTAACTCACGCTCAGGAAGGAAAAATTTGATTTTTAAAAATGTTTTAGGGTTTCACCCTTCCCCTCTGCAAGCCAGGAATGATGTTTTCCTACTGTGCCAAGCATGTCACAGGAAGGAGTTCCTTGCCTGCCGAATGGCAGTCCCCAGCTGTTCGTTCCTGTGATAGATAAATAAAATACTTAATCATGTCCTGCCTTCTCCCCTGGCATCCAGCAGAGTGCCAGCCAAGTGTGTATCCACCTACCCCTGGCCAGGCCATAACTACTCCAAGTGTTTCTCTCCAAGGAGCCCTCTGTATCCAGACAGCATTACTGCTCACCCAAATATGGCGCCTCTCTTTAGAGTACACATTCTTAATGGATTGAGGCATGGCCGTGGGACTTCTCTGGCATCAAGGAAATGTGAACTTCTTGACAGAAGCATTCAAAGACAGCCTGTGGCTCACCAGATTCTTTTTTTCTGCCCCTGAAACAACAGACCCACCCCCAGATGGTGCCACTGTCTGCCTGGGTCCTGAGTGGTCTGAGGAACACAGCCCCTGATGGAAACACAGCTTGTGAGAAATAAACTTTGTTGTTTTAAGCCAGTGCCAGTTGGAAAGGTGTTTGTCATTGCAGCACAGCCTAGCTTATCCTTACCATCCCTCCCTGCCTTGGAAAAGCTGGTTCCCTGTCCAGGCACCCTAATGTCAACCCAGAGAGCAGGTATGTTCCATCCAGGTACACAAAATTCCCAAGCAGCTTCTTAATCCATTATTTTAGAAGAGAGAACAAGTCCCAATTATTTAAAAAGCCTCCATCGTGACAGAGAGCCGTTTAAAAAAAATGAGAAAAAAATCAGCTCTGTGGAGACAGGAAAACTGAGGAAGAAAAGGGTATCTGCTAAGTATGCAATTAAATATCACACTTAGCTAACTTTCCTTTCCATGAGCTTACTGAAATTATAGGGGAGGAAAAAGGTATAAACTCATATGGACAAATAAAATGGAAGCTGTTACATCAGAAGACGAAATTTAACAAAATGTTTGGAACTCACAAAAAGGAATGAAAAAACTCCCAATTTTTAGCAATACGGGGAACTATATAGACCGTGAAAAAAAAATCCCAGTCCAAAAATCAGCTACAAAGCCGATGTATTCTGTTTGACTACATCAATGAACAACTACTTTTATTGTTTTATTTTTTACATTTATCTCTCTTTTGGTATTTTGGTAGTTTAGGCTATGGATCTAATTTTATCTTTTTCCAGATGGTTATCTAGTTATTTCAATAACATTTATCGCAACATCCATCTTTTCCCAAGTGACTTGAGAGGTCATCTCTTATAAACTGAATTTCCATACGGACCTGGGTCTAGGCAATCGGACTAATGAAAGAGAACTGAGTATCAGGGTCAGTCCATCAGTTCAGTTGCTCAGCTGTGTCTCACTCTTTGCAACCCCATGGACTGCAGCATGCCAGGCTTCTCCGTCCATCACCAACTCCCAGAGCTTGCGCAAACTCATGGCCATTGAGTCAGTGATGCCATCCAACCATCTCATCCTCTGTTGTTCCCTTCTCCTTCCACCTTCAATCTTTCCCAGCAACAGGGCCTTTCCTAAGAAATCAGTTTTTCACATCAGATATTCATAGTATTGGAGCTTCAGCTTCAGCCACAGTCCTTTTGATGAATACTCAGGACTGATTTCCTTTAGGAAGGACTGGTTGGATCTCCTTGCAGTCCAAGTGACTCTCAAGAGTCTTCTCCAACACCACAGTTCAAAAGCATCAATCCTTCGGCGCTCAGCTTTCCTCACAGTCCAACTCTCACATCCATACATGACTACTAGAAAAACCATAGCTTTAACTAGACAGACCTTTGTCAGCAAAATAATGTCTGCTTTTTAATAAGCTATCTAGGTTGGTCATAGCTTTTCTTCCAAGGGGCAAGCGTCTTTTAATTTCATGGCAGCAGTCACCATCCACAGTGATTTTGGAGCCCCCCAAAATAAAGTCTCTCACTGTTTCCATTGTTTCCCCATCTATTTCCCATGAAGTGACGGGACCGGATGCCATGATCTTAGTTTTCTGAATGTTGAGTTTTAAGCCAACTTTTTCAATCTCCTCTTTCACTTTCATCAAGAGGATCTTTAGTTCTTCTTCACTTTCTGCAATAAGGGTGGTGTCATCTGCATATCTGAGGTTACTGATATTTCTCTCAGCAATCTTGATTCCAGCTGTGCTTCATCCAGCCTGGCATTTCACATGATGTACTCTGCATATAAGTTAAATAAGCAAGGTGACAATATACAGCCTTGACATACTCCTTTCCCGATTTGGAACCAGTCTGTTGTTCCATGTCCAATTCTAACTGTTGCTTCTTGACCTGCATACAGATTTCTCAGGAGGCAAGTAAGTATCAGGGTAGTGGTCACCTTTAGGGGAAGGATGGGGGTTGGTAAGGAAGATGGAGCAGAAAGGCCTCCGGGTTGCTTGCACAACCTGAGGGTGACTACGTGAGTGTTCATCTTAAGTCACTAAGGAACCTCTATACTGTTTCCCATAGTGGCTGCACTAATTTACATTCTCACCAACAGTGCACAAGGGTTCCCTTTGTTCCACATCCTCACCAGTGATTGTTATCCCTTGTCTCTTTGACAAGTCGTTCTAAAAGTAGTGTGGTGATATCTCATTATGGCTTTGATTTGCAATTCCCTGAGGATTAAGGATGTTGCTCATCTTTTCATGGACCTGTTGGCCATCTGTATGTCTTCTTTGGAGAAATGTCTCTTCACATATGCCCATTTTTTTAATCAGATTTTTTTTTTTTTGGGCTATTGTGTTATATGTTCTTTATATATTTTGGTTTCATGTTTTACATTTAAGTCGAATCCATTTGGAGTTAATTTCCGTGAGGGATGTGAGATAGGATCTAGCTTCACTCTTGGGAACAGAACTACCATATTATTCAACAATTTCACTTCTGGGTACGCATCCAAGGGAATATTACCCTCTCAAAGAGACATCTGCACTCCCATATTCACTGCAGCATTATCTACAATAGCAAAGACATGGAAACAACCTAAATGTCCATTGACAGAGGAATGGGTAAAGAAAATGTGGATATATATATAACAGACTATTATTCAGCCATTAAAAAAAAAAAGGAAATCCTGTCTTTTGTGACAACAGGGCGTTATGCTAGTGAAATAAGTTAGATGGAGAAAGACAAATATCATGTGATCTTACTTTCATGCAGAATCTAACACTGCTCTCATAGAAACAGAGAGCAGACTGGTGCTTGCCAAATAGGAGGGGGAATGGGTAAAGGCAGTCAAAAGGTACAAACTTCCAGTTTAGGATAAATAAGCTCTAGGGATATAACGTACAGCATGGGAGCTATAGTTAACAGCACAACACTATAAATCAACTATACCTTAATAAAATTTTTTAAAAATGTATCAGCAAATTTGGAAAACTCAGCAGTGGCCACAGGACTGCAAAGGTCAGTTTTCATTCCAATCCCAAAGAAAGGCAATGCCAAAGAATGCTCAAACTACCGCACAATTGCACTCATCTCACACGCTAGCAGAGTAATGCTCAAAATTCTCCAAGCCAGGCTTCAGCAATATGTGAATCGTGAACTTCCTGATGTTCAAGCTGGTTTTAGAAAAGGCAGAGAAACCAGAGATCAAATTGCCAACATCTGCTGGATCACCGAAAAAAAAAGAGAGTTCCAGAAAAACATCTATTTCTGCTTTATTGACTATGCCAAAGCCTTTGACTGTGTGGATCACAATAAACTGTGGAAAATTCTGAAAGAGATGGGAATACCAGACCACCTGACCTGCCTCTTGAGAAACCTATATGCAGGTCAGGAAGCAACAGTTAGAACTGGACATGGAACAACAGACTGGTTCCAAATAGGAAAAGGAGTACGTCTAGGCTGTATATTGTCACCTTGCTTATTTAACTTATATGCAGAGTACATCATGAGAAACGCTGGACTGGAAGAAGCACAAGCTGGAATCAAGATTGCCAGCAGAAATATCAATAACCTCAGATATGCAGATGACACCACCTTTATGGCAGAAAGTGAAGAGGAACTCAAAAGCCTCTTGATGAAAGTGAAAGTGGAGAGTGGAAAAGTTGGCTTAAAGCTCAACATTCAGAAAACGAAGATCATGGCATCTGGTCCCATCACTTCATGGGAAATAGATGGGGAAACAGTGGAAACAGTGTCAGACTTTATTTTTTGGGGCTCCAAAATCACTGCAGATAGTGATTGCAACCATGAAATTAAAAGACACTTACTCCTTGGAAGGAAAGTTATGAACAACCTAGATAACATATTGAAAAGCAGAGACATTACTTTGCCAACAAAGGTCCGTTTAATCAAGGCTATGGTTTTTCCAGTGGTCGTGTATGGATGTGAAAGTTGGACTGTGAGGAAAGCTGAGCGCCAAAGAATTGATGCTTTTGAACTGTGGTGTTGGAGAAGACTCTTGAGAGTCCCTTGGACTGCAAGGAGATCCATCCAGTCCATTCTAAAGGAGATCAGTCCTGGGTGTTCACTAGAAGGACTGATGCTAAAGCTGAAACTCCAATACTTTGGCGACCTCATGCGAAGAGTTGACTCATTGGAAAAGACTCTGATGCCGGGAGGGATTGGGGGCAGGAGGAGAAGGGGACGACAGAGGATGAGATGGCTGGATGGCATCACCGACTTGATGGACATGGGTTTGGGTGAACTCCGGGAGTTGGTGATAGACAGGGAGGCCTGGCGTGCTGCAATTCATGTGATCGCAGAGTCGGACACGACTGAGCGACTGAACTGAACTGATTAGTGATTGGGGCACCATCTTTAAAGAACTCTGGTGGCTGTCATTTGAGGGTCAGTGAATAATGGGATCCCAGCCTAACAAAGCCTAGAAAGCCATGCCTCCTGACCTGAGACACGGAAGCACATTTACCACAATAATCCAGTTTGGCAACTAGAGTTCTCACCTCTAACGATTTGGAACAATAGTTAATTGACCATTAAGGTCCCCAGAAATGAAACAGATGCTGGGGAGCCTACTAAAGTATTGCTTGATGTGCACAGGAGAGAAAATTCTAAGAGTACTGGGAAAAAACCTGAGTCGCAGTGAGGGGAATTTTTAGCTTTTTACTCAGTTCCCAGACCTAATCAGGCCACACACCTGGAGCTCTTTTCAAGCAGATCTTAGGGTTGTTTGTGTAGCTGTTGCTTTTCCAGGAGAACCTACTTCTGGAGTGACAGTGCACTGGGAGAAGGGAAATACCCAGACTTCCAGGAGTCACCATACGCTAGCTTTGAGACCAGAATGCCAAAGCAGTCCACTTTATTATGAGAGTTGGAGCTTATTATGGTCAATGACAGATGGAGCTCTGGTTCAAGTCCATTTAATGGTGGGTCCAATGAGACTAGATTCATCTTAAGGTAATTTCCTTAGTTCGAAAAGGAAAGAGAGATATTTACTACCTGGCAAAATCACTGTACTGGCAACGAGACGCATGGGGGTAGGGCCTAATAGATGTCCCTGGAACTATCTCCAACATGGTAAGTCAGACTCAATACCACATTCCAGCAGGGTTTGCAGAGACTGGTGCTGCCATCGAACTTGAGTTATGGAAGGATGGGTGACTTCTTCCTCATCCCATTCACTCGCCATCTGAATCATGGAGAATGACAGTAGGTTATTGCAATAGTGCTAACTTGTGATTCCTGATATGGTATCTTTGCTGAATCAAAGCAATGGAATCCGTGGCCAACATTAAAAAATAAAAAGACATAATTTGTGAGGCTCAATCCTGGAGGTAACATGTACAATATCTGGAGTGCTGCTCCCACTAAGGACAGTGACCCATAAGACAGCGGCTCTGAGTGGGGCCCAGACAAGAAACAGTTCTTGGCAGTCCTGGCTATGTGCCTGTCATCTGGACACCGGGCCTTATGACTCAGGTACGTGCTACTGGGGAGTGTCTGCGGCAGAGAACTGTCATATGGAGGCTCTGGCAACCCCAAAAAGGAGAACTACAGCCCAGAGACCTACAGTTTTAGAACAAACCCTCCACCACTTCCAAAAAGTGATGCCCTCCTCCAACAAAAAGTATCTTCCATTTGAAAAGTCACTCAGCTCACTCTTGGGCACTGGCAGAAACTGGACAGCAGGACGCCAAGCTGAGCACAGATTCTGAAGACAGCTAGTGTGAGCTATCTCATCCACCAGACGGCAGAGCTATACGTTCAGGGACATTCCAGCGCATGATGGGAGTTACGGTCAAGTAGATCCAGACAGCCTAAGGAAACAGCACAGCTACCTCGGACGCCTGTGGCACCAGCTCCAACCATTTTGCCAATTCCCTGCCAACCCACACCTATGGCATCATGGGAAGTTGCACAGAACCCAGAAACAGAGCAGGGAAAGCCCCATCCAGGTGACTGTGGGGTCTGCATGCTGTACTGGGCCCACACAGCGGACGGTGGTGAAGGCCACCCTCCCAGAGGGCACAGCTGGTGGCTGGGAGGCTTCATGTATAAGGGATGGGTGCCTGGGAGTCGTCCCTTCCCCACTTCCAGCAATGCCCCCAAAAGTCTTCACCATTACTTGGTCACAGCTTCCCATTGACCTTCTTCCCACCATCAAAAACATTTCAAAACGAACAAGTGAATATACAGTTTCTTATTTTTAATTCATAAAGAGAAAGGGAAGAAAATAAAAAACATTTGCTTAAATAACTATTGTAGAAAAGAAGATCTGGGCTGGGTGCTGGGACCTACCTCTTCCAGAATGGGGATTTATTAATGTTCTAAACAAAACAAAACCCAAACAAAAGAAGAAAAAGGAACAACAACAAAAGAAATAAATTATTCTGCTCAATACTGTTTGGCATAATTGCATTTTTTTCATCTCTTAAACACTCAAGAGCCTCTTTAGGAAGCACTGAGATGAGACTGGCAAGAATAACTGGTCTTGACTTTCTAAAATGATGGGGCCGAGGTGGTGAAAGAGGTGTTCCACTAAAGGCCTCACTAACCCACCCCCATTCTTCACTCCTCCTACTTTTGGAATTGGGAAGGGACAGACTCAAGCTAAGTTCTCAATATATTAACTTTTAGCGGGGCCCACTGCCCCCCACTAAGCCTCTAACATACTTCTCTGCTGGCTCCTGTTCCCTCAGCCAGCTGCAGGAACTATACCAACGACCAGGAGGCTGCCGAGTGGTATCAACTCACTAAGAGAGGGTGGTTTTTACGTTTGTTTGTTTACTGTTTTTTAAGTCACTGTTGGGAAGGGGGACTCCTTTTAGTGGTTTGGAAGCTTCACAGAAGCCCTTTTCCCCTCCTACACTCCCCCAACCTTCAAGCGTGAGGAATACCTTCAGCAGCTTCCTCTAGGAACTTAAGCTGGGTTCAGTCATGCAAGTAGCTTCCAGCTGTAACCTCTGGTTGTTAGCTTTGCAGCCCTTCTAGAGCTGGAAATGAAAAGAGGGTCAGAGGGAAAAGGTGCAAGGTGAGCACAGGGAAGGGGATATGTGGGCAGGGGAGGAGGCATGCATGGGGCAAGTCCACTCCTCCCCAGCTATTTGCATGGCCAGCTCAGTATCTGAAAAGCATCTTTGTTGGTCAGCCACCCATAATAATTTCAGGTTAGCTAAATCATAAGCCTGAAGCAAATTCCAACCCGGAGCAAGAGGTTTCCTCCTCCTTTGGGGGGTGACAGGTGAAGAACCAGACAGCTGGTCTCATCTCCAGCCTTCTGTCCTACATGCTGCTCCCTCTCCCTAGAGGCACCCAAAGCGGGAAGGGCGGGGAGCTGCACTGTCCTAACCACAGGGCAATCCCCCCAGAGCAACAAGTGGCCTGGTGAGGAGACCCAGGGCCTCGGGAGAGACACTGAAGAGGTTGTGAGCAAACAATAGGGGCCAAGGGCATACGGAGTGAGAAGCACCTGACATCTGATGTGACGGGGTTTCCAGTCTCCTGTCCTATTTCTTACAACTGTGTTTCAGAGTTGAGCCCTAGGCGAACTTCGCTCGCCTAGGAAGGGGTGCACACAATCCTAGTTTTCTGGTGAGACACTAAATGCCACGGTCAGAAAGGCCATTCCACAAGGGGGCCAAGGGCGGGAGGGGAGGAGGCAGGAGAGGACCCACGTGCCCTCCAGATTCTCACCGCATTTCTTTGGTGGGTTTGCACTCACCTATCTACGCCTGACCGATCAAAGAAATGTGGATCTAGTTCTCTAGGCGGTCCGGGAGGGCTCTAACTTTCCCCCTGGGGAAAACAGCGCTCCCTGCAAACCACCTGACCGCCCCGCTCCCCGCCCACCCGAAAGGCTGCCCGATCGCCCTCCCGCCCGCCCCGCGGTCACGGAGCACTCCCGGGAAGGAGGGAGCGAGCCACCGCTGTCCCTCGCCTTCCCCACCGTTTCCTTCTCGGCGCCCCCAGCGAGGTTAGGCCGGAAAGTGACTGAGACGCCTCCCGCCGAACCTGCGGAGAGCATACTTCTCGAAGCCGGAAGGAACTCTTACTCCTTAGAAAGCGTGAAATAAAATCCTACCCAAAAGCATAGGGGAGTGGGAAATTAATCGGCCGCCGGCCCGCCCCCGAAGGCCATCGATTGGCTGAGAGGGGTCCCGGCGCCGGAAGTCCTCCTTGAGTTGCATGATTGGCTGGAGGCCCCGCCCGCCGGCGGCGCTGATTGGTGCTCGGCCGGGGAAGTCTCCTCGCTGGCCGAGGACGCCGGCGCTCGCTGGGCTGCAAAGTGATTGGTCCAGGCCGTGGCGGCGGCGCTCCGAACGCCCGCTGACGCCCCGGAGGGCGCCGCGCCACGCTTAGGTCACCGCCCCCGGGCTGACCCCAAGTCCCGGCGGGAGCCGCGCGGCCGGGCAGAAGAGTCGCAGCGCGTCCGGGCTCAGTTCCCTCTGTAGACCTCGATCTTGCTGGCCTTAGCCAGCATGTCGATGATGTGCGCCTCGAAGTCGGCGTCGTGCACGCCCGTCTTCCGGAATTCGCCCGCGTACCGGTTATTCTCCCAGTAGTGGTGCCAGTTGCCCCGGCTGTCGGCCCCGAATCCGTACACGTTCACCTGCGGGGGAGGGCGGCGCGGGTCACTCCACGTCGGGGACCCGGGAGCAGAGGCCGCGGCAGAGCCTTGGGTTGTAGGAGGGGACGAGAAAGGGGCCGCGGCGCCCCTACCCGAGCAGGAGGCGGCTCATCCGCTCCCGGCGCGCTTCACGCGCCTGGAAGACCCGGGACATCCAACCCTGACGCTGAGGACACTGTTCCAGAGGGAGAGGGCTGTTCCCTTCCGGTTCTCCTTCCAGCTACCTTCTGATGACATCAAGAACGCCTGAGTATGGAGCCAGCCTGTGGAAACTCACCAACCCTTGCTAACATTTTTTTCCCCCTTAATGGTGTGTTTTATTGAAAGCTGGTCAGGTACGCAATATCATACACGGAATAGTTTACTGGCAAAAGGGTGTGCTGGGCATGAGCACTGCTATCCATGGCAGAGCAGCAGACAGAGCCCAGAGATGGGCTCCTTGAATGACTAATCTCCATTTTTAACAGAGTAGGCCTGGGGCCCACAGCTGTGGGAGATCCCATTATGCTCAAACAACTCCAACACTGTTCCACTTCATTTATGGTTATTCTTTCTTTATGGCAAGTAATATCAATTATGGTATTCAATTTCCTTTTTAAATAAATTTAACCTTTCAATGAACTGATATCAGATATGGTAAAATCATGAACACAGTAAGTTTGCGAAATGCAGACCTATACCCTGCAGCCTAGAAATGGGAATGGAAGCCACTTAGTTCCTTCCTACAAAAACACATTCCTCTTGATGCACTGCTAAGCCTTGACAAAGCCTGGTTCCCTCTGTCCCTTGGGTCCTACTATTTTATCCCCAGAACAGGCTACCCACCTCATCACACACATGCAGGGCAAAGAAGAGTACCAGCATCCCAGTGGAAGGGTACCGCCCATGATGCTCTGTCCACCTGTCATGGATGTACTTGAAGAAGGCTGGGTTGTAGATCTGGACCTAGGAGGAGAAAATGTAATGAGCACATGAGGGCTTCTGGGGCCTGAAATCTCAGGCCAAGCTCTGACCAGTTCCTCTACATGTGCCAGTAGCCAGTAGTTCCTGCAGCCTGTGTGGGGGGGCGGGGGGAGGGGAGTCAGGTATACCAGCGGATGGGGACTCTTGAGGGTTCTGGAAGGGTACTGGGGGATACCTGAACCACAGGACCAGGGACAGCATGACTCAGGTCTGCACTACTTCCATTGAGGTGGGGAGGAGGAAGCTTACCTTCTCTTTGTCCACTCGAAGGAAGGACTTCACTGGGGCATAGGTGCTGCAAGCAGAAAGAAAAATAACACTGAGCTGGCTCCATGCACCCAGGGATGCCTTTCCTCCCGCTGAGGCCCAAGTGATGATGGCCTCATGACAGGCTGCCCTGCTTCCAGACTGCTCTCCCACTGCATATCACTGCAGCTCCTTGTCCAGAAACCTTCAATGGGTCCCTATGTTCTCCAAGATAAAATAAGGATGGTTTAGACAAGCACCGGGGTGTTTCATAACCTAGCCCCAACTTTTCTTCCCATGACTCTGCTGTGAAGTCTCCACTTGGGTTAGCCCATCTTCTCACACCCAGCATGTCCGTGCTCTTAACCTCTGCCCACAGCAGCCCTGACGCTACTGTCCTCACATTAGGCACAAATCCCTCCTTCCCTATTAGCCGTGGTGCCTGTAACCTATGCTCACATTTCGGACTCCTTCCCTATTAGCCGTGGTGCCTGTAACCTATGCTCCCATTTCTGAGTATCCATGGAACTTAAACTCTACAGCACTTATTTTAGCCCTTTGGACTCCCAAACATAAGCTAAACTCAGAAAACTGCAACTTCTGTGTTTAAAAAAATACGCGGTGAAAATAGGCATAGGTGGAAGTAATCCAGTTGTCCAATGGACAGATGAATAGGTAAATATGATATATCCATACACCAGAATACTATGCACCCTTTAAAGGGGATAAAACCCTGACACAGGCTATAAGACAGATGAGCCCTGAAAACACGATGCTACTGAAATAAGCCAGAGGCAAAGGACAAACACTGTATGATTCCACGTGTATGAAGTACCTAGAACAGTCAAATCATAGAGACAGAACAGTGGTTATCAGGGGCTGGAGGGAGGAGGGAATGGGGAGTTGCCATTTGATGGCAGAGTGTTCATCTGAGATGATGATAAAGTTCTGGAGATGGGCTGTGGTGAGATTTGTACAGCAATGTGAATGCACTTAATGTTCATGAACTGTGTGGTTAAAATAGTATTTTATGTTACACATACACATTTTTACACACACATGTGCACACACAAAAACCACGGTGAGACAGAGTAGATTAGTGGTTGCCTAGGGCTAGGGGTGGAGGGAGTGGGGGTGATGAGTAAGGGGTACAGGGGTGCCTTTAGATTATCTTCATCTTTGGAATATGCATGTGTTCTAAAATTACTTGTGATGGTTACATAACCCTAAACCCTGTGCGTGTACTAAAAGCCACTGAACTGCACTTTAAATGTGTGAACTGTATGGCATGTGACTCATATCTCAATAAAGCTGTTAAAGCAGAGCTAACAGACAGGAGCCACCTCCTGCAGAGGGGGCTGGAAAGGTGTCCTTCGCCTCTCGAACACCAGTGGGCTGGCTGCCACCGTGCAGGGAGTGGCCCGGACAAGCTGTGGCCCCAGCTAGCCACCGTTTGGCGCCACCCCTACTGCTGCTTCTCTCCTCGCCAGCCTCTCGGCCAAAACAGTCAGTGAGAGGCATTCTAAGACCTGGGCCCAGACAGTTCCTCCCAAGGCGGGGCGGCCCCCGTGCCCCACTTGCAGCGGCAGGGGCTCACAATCGGATCTGCCCGGTGGACAGGGCGCTGGCGATCCACAGGAGGTCCAGGGCCTTGAAGGGCACCAGCACAAAGCTGACGTTGGCGGGCAGGTTCTTGGCACTCTCGGGGTACATGAAATGGTGCGTGGTTCGGCTGCCGACATCCTGCTCAAAGCCCACGGTCGGTGCCTGATTCATCCTGCGGGGACAGGAGGGTGGTGAGAGAAGACACCGACACGTAAACTGGTACAACAATTCTAGAAGACAGTTTGGTGCTGGCCGTCACACCTGTAAACAGGTGTGCACTTACCCAGCAGTTCCATTTCCAGAAATCTATCCTATAAAAATGGTTGCGTAAGTGTGCAAAAATGTGTGCAAGGATATTCACTGCAGTATTATTTATAATAGTAAAAAGAAGAACCCATTAAATAGAGAACCAGTTAATATCAATACATTTTGGCACATTCATGTAACAGAACAGCATGTAGTCATCAGAATGAATGAATCAGATTTTTCACGTGCTGGTAAGAAGTTTTCAAGAGCTATTCAGTTAAAAAAAAAAGTGGTACGAGGAATCTCACTTCTTTCAACACATACCTTTTGAGTACCTGTGCAGTCAGAGAAAATCACAGTGCAAAAAAGGATAACTGATGGAGAAGGAAATGGCAACCCACTCCAGTATTCTTGCTTGGGAAATCTCATGGATAGAGGAGCTTGGCAGGCTGCAGTTCACAGCATTGCAAAGAGTTGGATACAACTTAGCAACGGAACAACAATACACAATCAGGCAGATTGTGATTTGGGGAAATAGTTCTTGATGGAAATGTGGCATAAAATGGAGAGTGAAGTGACCTAGTGATATGGAATATAGAGCTTTGTAAGAAATTAAAATTTGTGTATAGAATAATGATTTCAAATATTCTAACAATAAAGTCTGGCTAAAGGAAAGAAAAAAGGAAAACTGAAAATTCAATAGTCTGATTCCATTTTTTGTAAAAGAGAGAAAAAAGGGAAGGATGGAAAGGGAGAGAGAAGGGAAAAAGGAAGTGAGGGAAAGAAGGGATGAGGGAGGGGAAAAGCTGACTTCTGTATATGAATAGAAAAAAACGGAGGAGTATTAAAATTTTAGCAATGCTTACTCTTGGAGAAAGGGATAATCCACTTTTTAATGTGTACACTTCTGTTTTTTCCCCCAATAATGAGCACATATCATTTTTACAATTTTTTAAAATAAAAAGACAGACTTTCACAGCTTACAGCTCACTAGGCTGTTCTGTCCTCTTTTCTAGAAGACAGTAAAGCAAGGTAAGAAGCTGGAGCTCCCCTCAGCCCCAGGCAGCTCTGCCAGCACCAGCGCCCCGTCACCGCACTTTACGTTCCTGTCTGCCCTTCCACTCCAAGCCCAAGGGGGAAACCCGGGGCTCTGGCAGTGCCCACCTCAGCTGTCCCGGGCACACGCGCAGTGCAGGGCTGTCTCTCCTTTGCCATCTTAGAAGAACCTGGAACCCCAGCATAGTCTCTCCCACCCAGCCTTCCCCTGCCCACCGCAGTGTGACACACCAAGACGGCTTCCAATTCCTTTCAAGCGGTGCAAAACAGGATCAATAAAATCAAAGCTTCTTTTGTTGTGAGCATCTTAAAAACAAGTGATCCAGCTTTAAACACAAACCTGTTGGTCTTTTCTGCTGTGAGAACAAGGTCTTGTGTGGATCACACTACAGAATCACACCACCCAAGGGGGTGGCTATAACCTGGGCCTCCACTGGGGACACAGGGATCTGGGAGAGAGGCAGCAAAGTCTCCACTTACTCTCCCAGCTTTTTGGCCAGTTCAAACATTCCCTGTCCATAAAGGGGCCAGCACCCCCTAGGTCCTAGGCCCTGTGTCACAGGGGCTCCCCTGACACCTCTATGGATGGTACAGTGTGGTGAGGGCGTGTCCAAGACGTCCCCTCTACCAATCACTTGCTGTACCATCTGCCTCTCTGGTTCTCTTCCCTTGAGGGACTGGAGAAACTTACGTTTGGGAAACTGAGAGTGGCCTGATTGGGAACTAGAAAGTGAGTCCTTATTCTTAGCCACTTTAGTCCCTGTCTGCTTCAAGGAGAAGCCTAGATTCTCTCCTGCGGGACCAACTGTGCTCTGGCCCCAGAACAAGGATTAAGATCCTGTCCCCCTCCCCCCAACCCAGTTCTTTAGGTTAACTGCCCCTCTGATGTCTTGGCCTTTAGGGTTGAGAGAGCCCGTCTCCTAGAGGAGCTGAGAAGCCTTCTTCTCATCCACTGTGGGCTGCAGCTCCACACACACCACTGGTCCTCTTGTCAGCACAGCCAGTCTGGATCCGGCTCTGCCACGGTAGCCCCGGGGTCTGTGAGGATGAGCAGGAGCAGAGCAGTTGCAGAGGACGCCTTGATGGGGATGGCGTTTCTCAGCTGCCTGGGGTATGCAAATGGGGAGCAGACGTGGGCTGCTGGCACTTAAGCTGGCTGGGGTCTGGGCTGGGCAGGAGCTGGAGTCAAGGTTCACACTTGTGAGGACCCAAGAAACACACCTCCTCTCATTGAAGATGGAGAGGCCAAGCTGGCCCTGCAGATCAAAGGGTTGTAGCTGCCCCAGATCGGCCCTGAAGACTGCCCATCTGCCTTTTCCACGCCTCGGCAGCCAGAGCTGTCACGACACCCCTCCTTAGACCTGTCGTCCAGGGTCACTGCCTCCCAGCCTCGAGTCAGCCCTCCTGGAGTCTCCACCTCCCTCGGGTGACCTCCATTTGCTGGGTAGGCAGCCGCTTCCAAAAGTCTGGAGATGAATGGAATAAGGGATCTAAAAAGATGTTTCAGAGCCTCCAAGGAAAGGGAAGGAAGTGGCATGCTTCTGGAGACAGCTGACTCATTCTGGAGAAGCCAGGCCCTGGAAAGGGACCAGGGCGGGATGCAGAGGATGAGCTGGATTTCCGTGACTCCAGGGAGAAGCTTCTAGAGTTCTCTCTGTCTCCTGCCACTAGAGCACCCGGAGCAGGATGCGCATATGGGCATGCTTTGGCTTCAGCGTGTGGGCGCTCAGTCCTTTCACTCTTTCACGTATTCACAGTGAGCCGACCATCTGCACGTGGCTGTTCGAGGAGCTGCGGATCCATCTGCTGGCCAGCTGAGGGGGACCAGCTCAGCTCCATCTAGTCAGGGGGGCTCTGGAGTCAGAGGGGAGGAGGCACCGAGGGGAGGGCGTGGGGGCTGGGGGCTGGGCAGAGCCATCAGCTCACTGTAACTCAGCTCAGCCCTCCCGGTGGGGCTTTCATCCATCCTGTTTCCAGGGAGGGAGGCCTCCCCACTGGTTCCAAACCAAGACGTGCCTATAAGCAGTCACCCTCCATGGCCATCTGGCTGCGTCCACAAATCGGCTGAAAGCTACTCCTTCCACAAAGAGATGGGCATTTAACTAGTCTGGTGTGGGGGCCAGGCATCCATATATTTTTTAAAGCTTGGTTGACAAATACTCACCTACAGAAAAACTCAAATCTTTATCTGCAATTTCATATAAGTAAAAGTTACTGATACTTACATATCTATCATAATATTTAACCATTTTACTCAACTGTGTTATTAAGTCTACAAGCTTGTTGGGTTATTCATATTATCTGTAAGTAAAATTTTTTTAATCCTGTGCACAATCGCCATTTTTGCTGTTCATTCCTTGCTTTACTTCCTTCCTAACTCTGAGTATTATGTTAAATAATGTTGCAGAAAATATCCTTCTTTTCCACTTGATTTTAATAAGAGTATCTTTACACCTGCCACTATTGAGGGTTTTTTGGTCATTGATATGGAATATATGTTAAGAACCCTGGAGAAAGAAATGGCACCCCACTCCAGTACTCTTGCCTGGAAAATCCCACGGACGGAGGAGCCTGGTAGGCTGCAGTCCATGGGGTCGCAAAGAGTGGGACACGACTGAGCGACTTGACATCGTGACATCCACAAAGAAATCCTGGTGTCAGTCCACAACACCCGTCTCCTAGCCTGGTTCCTGTGAGGGAACGTCTGTGAGTCTCTCTCTGCCTGACCAGGACCAGGTACCGCCCAGGTCTGTGGCAGTAGCCAACTGTTTCTGCCCGCTGTGCTCCATTCCCTGGAGCTTCCCAACCATCCCGAGGTGCATGGTGAAGCCCTGCAGGAGGTGGAGAGGCCCTGCAGGCAGCACCTACAGGCATGAGAGCCCTTCCCGGGCTTCCCAAGGGTCCCATGGCTGCTCTGAGGTGCTGGCCAGCCACCTGTCCCCCATCTCAGCCACTGTCTCAGGGAGCGAGGTCCCCTCCAGCTCCCAGCCTGCCTCTCTTGCTTTCTGGGTGCCAGCAGCCGGAAGATGGGGAGGATCTCAGGTGGCTCTGGGGGCCTGGATTTGGATTAGCATCCCCTCTCCCGTCCACTCTTAGCATCCACCCCCCCACCCTCTCTCCCTCAACTCTTAGCATCCCCCCTCTCCCCCAACTCTTAGCATCCACCACCCCACTCTCTCCCCCAACTCTTGGCATCCCCCACTCTCCCCCATCTCTTAGCATCGCCCCCTCTCTCCCCCACTCTTAGCAAGCCCCCCCCTCTCTCCCCGCTCTCTTAGCAACCCCCCTCTCTCCCCTAGACTCTTAGCATCCCCCCTCTCTCCCCTCCACTCTTAGCATCCCGCCTCCCCCACTCTTACCATCCCCCATCTCTTCCACCCCCAGCACTCTTGGCATCCCTGTCTCCCCCTCTCTCCCCGACTCCTAGCATCCCCCTCTCTCCCCCACCCCCAACACTCTTAACACTAGAAAGGTTTTGCAAGGACTGTGGAAAGCCTCAGAGACATATTGCTGCCTTGTTGTTGCTATGGAGACAGCAACAGTTTCTAAGACAAAGCCCTTCCTTCCGCCTCCTGTGAAACCTGGTCTTTCTCAATGCTCATCCTAAGAGATGCTTAATGAAAACTGGCATTTTCAGTATTTTTATTCTCAGGGCTCTCCCTCCACCCAGGACTGAGAGGGCAGGATCCCTCACGTGGCATTTCCTGCCCCCATGTCTGGGGAGAAGGTGGAGAATACAGAAGTTGAGGGGCGGCACAGCAGCCTATATCAGGGTCACAAGTCCGCCTCTAGTCCCTGCTCCCCTGCCCAGGCTCCCTGCTCTGTGTCTTTGTCTGGAATGTGTGCCCTCCCAACCTTTCTCTTCTCCTCAAGGCTGAGCACAGATGTCTGTGGAGGGAATGAGCCCTTGCACAGTCTAAATGCAAAAAGGTAAAGGGTCAGGGATGAGGGCCCAGAGCAGGCACCAACAGCTCCTTTTTCTGCCCAGGACACCCCTCTTCTGTCAGTCTGCCAGAGGGATCACCCACAGTTGTTTGGGGCCCACACTCCTGGCCCAACAGCTAAGGGGACCAGATGGGTGAAAGGGCCTCTGGTGGCAGTTTTCACAAGACCTGAGCCAGGAGTCTGACTTTAGCTCTCTCCAGAGGTATTCAGAGTTGGAAGCTGAGTACAGGCCTCAAGCAAAGTTTAGAATGGGAATTGTGTCTCTTCATCCACAGAGGACAAGATGGTTGGATGGCATCACCAACTCAATGGACCGGAATTTGAACAAGCTCCGGGAGATGCTGAAGGAGGGGGAAGCCTGGCGTGCTGCAGTCCATGGGGTTGCAAAGAATCGAATATGACTGACAGACTGAACAAGTAATTCACCTCAGAAACCAAAGCAAGAAACTTGAAAAAAAAAAAAAAAGAAAGAAACTTGAGCTTGTCATGGAAGATTCTGGGAATCAGGGTCCTCCAGGACCCCCCAGCAGCTGGCAATTCCTCCTACAGCTGGGCAAGGCCAAGGAGGCCAGTGCCCCCTCCTGGAGGCTTGTCCCGTATCCAGCCTTGGGGTCCCTGGGACTCACCTCATGATGAAGTTGTGCCCATCCACGTCTGGCCCGTAGCCAGAGCCCCGCAGGTTGCCCGAGTTGCCCACCACGGCGCAGCGCCGGCACTGGCGGGGGTCCCGGAACCGGTAGGGGTTCTCGCCTGGCACTATCTGGAACAGCTTCTCCAGCACCTCGTTGGTGTTGTGTGACTTGAACTGCGGCTGCAGCATCTGTAGAGGAGGGAGAAAAAAGAAAGGGGGGAGCAGGGAAGTGGGGGGGGTGGAGTGAGCAGGAGGCAACTCCCGCCTGCTCCCCCTCGCTGCTCTCAGCCTCCAGGGTCCAAGGTGCACAAGTCTCCTACTATCGTGGGGCGGGAATCCTCCCAGAACAGTGAGGACCCTCCTGTCCCTCAACAACACAGCAGTGTCCAGACCAGTGCCTTGTTCTCAGGAGCAGCTCTGCAATATTGGTCGGACTCAGGGGCCAAGGTGCTATTCAGCCTGTTCTTCAGGGGTTTGCAGGCCTGTGCCACAAAGTAGAGGCCCCTGCTCTGCGGTCCTCTTGGGGCAGCTGCTCTGGAGTCATTCTGAATGCAGTTAATGAGGACAGTCTCAGGGGAGCTTCAGGGACTCATTCCCAGTCAGCCTGCAGGGGGCGCCCCTGGGACTCAGCCCGAAGCTCCAGGCGAGATCTGGGGAGACCTGGAGCCCTCAGCCCTCGGGAAAAGGCAAGAGGGCACAGATATTCCTCCAGAGTCAGAAGAGCTGGAAAGAAACTGGTCCCCTGCCCCTCTTGCCACCAGTGATTTTGAAGACTGTAAAATGAGGCCAGGGCAGCACTTAAACGCCACAGTGCCAGACAGGTAACACACAGCAGTGAAGAGGCAGGTGGGGCCTATAGCAAACAGGAGCCGCCATCAAAAAGGGGTGACTTCAGCCAACTGTTGCCTTGTGGGACTGTGAGAGGGACCAGATTTTCTAATTTTTCAAGAAGAGCTGAAAATACAGATCTCATGTGAAATAATCTGATTCCTAAGAGATGGCAATTAAGGCAAACAGTTTTAGAACACTGAGCTGGACTCAACCCCCAGGCCACCATCTCTAAGGGCTTTAACATGCTCTGTGGTCTGAGCCATAACACTGCAGGTGTGCAGCTGTGTAGGAGCTGCTCAGGGGAAGAGAAAGCAGGAAGGGGATGGTGGGCCTGCTTCCCTGAGCATAGGAGGGGCCCCCGAGTACAAGAACAGGGACTCAGTGTGGAGAGGAAGCTTAGCTCTGAAATAAGAATTTCTAAGTTCACAGCAAAAGGGGTGACTGTGGGGAGCAGCAGAGAAGTGGCTTCTAGGGCTTAGACAGCTCTGAGTTTCATCCCTGTGGGCAGGGGGCCTGGCCAGCCTCTCACTCCATCGCTGCCCAGAGGACTGTTCTGGCCCTTCATGGCCGCCTCTGACACCTATGCCCTTGGGCAAGCCCTGTGTACTCTCTGAACCTGGATTTCCCCATAAAATGAAGGATGTGACTATGAGGAACAGGCAGGACCCTTCAAGGGCTCCAAGTTGTCATGGCAAGGGCCTGTGTGGCTCTTGGTAGATCCTGCCCTGTAGTCTCCCCCTCCTCGGGGGCTCTGACAGTCTGCGCCAGGAGCAGCATCTGTCAGTTGCTCTGATAGGCCTGATCGCATGAGCTCATTCTCACAGTTCCCTGAATATGAGAAAGAGAGAGAATTATCACCCTCCCCATTTGGCAGCTGGGGAGACCAGGGAGCATGCAGTGGCTCCCCAGTCACTCAGCAGGGAGCACCGGCAGCCTGCGGGGCCCTGGGTTAAGGACGGACACGGAGCCACTGCTGACATGTGTGGCGACCAGATGGCCCTGGTGGAGCCTGCGGAGACATGCGCCAGAGTCTGGGGAGGAGGGGAGGGAGCCAAAGCAGCAAAGAGGTGACAGGGTCCAGAGAGTGGCTTCCTCTCCTCCCTTCCCCTCAGCCCCCAAAGGATCCGATGACGCTTTCTTATCCTGCTGCTGCTACTGCTGCTAAGTCGCTTCAGTCGTGTCCGACTCTGTGTGACCCCATAGACGGCAGCCCACCAGGCTCCCCCGTCTCTGGGAATCTCCAGGCAAGAATACTGGAGTGGGTTGTCATTTCCTTCTCCAATGCATGAAAGTGAAAAGTGAAAGTAAAGTTGCTCAGTCGTGTCTGACTCTTAGCGACCCCATGGACTGCAGTCTACCAGGTTCCTCCGTCCATGGGATTTTCCAGGCAAGAGTACTGGAGTGGGGTGCCATTGCCTTCTTGTTCTTATCATAACCCAGAAGAAAACCTTTTCTAGCAAGTGAAGAGAACCAACTGAATGGAATGGTGTTTCAAATTATTTGGGGCAAACATTTACAAATGAGGAAGCGGCCAGCATGGCAACAAGCACTGGAGCTGAACTGCCACCTGCTTTCTGAAGGGCAGGCCTTCCTGTTGCCATGGGCCTCACTTCTCAGTATCTTCTCCCCGGGGACCTGCCTCTCCTGTTTATTTTACCTCCTTGACCCAGCAGGCATTTCTGGTCTCTGTTTGGCCTCTACAGGCACTAGGAAATGGGAGTTCTCTCCCCTTGCTGGCCAAAGCTCAC
This sequence comes from Bubalus bubalis, assembly GCF_019923935.1. Classification (NCBI taxonomy): domain Eukaryota; kingdom Metazoa; phylum Chordata; class Mammalia; order Artiodactyla; family Bovidae; genus Bubalus; species Bubalus bubalis. Next base: position 1,436,127 of record NC_059174.1, on the reverse strand, counting down.
TCTACCCTTCACACTCTGTGCCCCTGGTGGCTGGCTCCGGTCCAGTGAAGGGTGCAAAGGGTGCCAGGAGACAGACCGCCCAAATCCCAGAGGGGGGGGTCTCAGGGGGTCTCCTAAATGGAGAGGACAGACTCCAGAAAGGGGGCAGCAAAGGCCACGGCTTTCTCACCATCCACCACCTCTGGACGTCGGGGGGCAGGTCCATGTTCTCCCGAGTCCAGACGGGGGAGATGTTGCTGTTGAAGTGGCTGTCGAACCACTCGGAGGCACCGGTGTCACCCATGCAGCGGCGACAGGCGCAGCTCTTGCCGGCCAGCCCCTCCTTGCTGAGGCGCTGCAGGCCAGCATAGCCCGGCACCAGCTTCACCCGGGGAGCCCCGTCCAGGGCGCCCGAGTCCAGGTAGGGCAGGGTGGCCGTGCTATGGTGGGAGTAGGTGAAGAGCAGCGACATGACGAACACCAGCAGGAAGGCCATAGAGAGGAACCACACCCGCAGCGAGCACTTCATGGTGCGCGCCCGGGAGCTGGGCCCTCAGGCCGGCGGCAGGCGGGCCTCACCACGGCCACTGCTTCTCCAGCCCGCGGACAGGCCAGCTACAGGGCAGCCCGCGTGCTTTGGCGCCACGTGCAAAGGACATGCGGGCGGGTGCTGAGCAGGGACCGAGGCAGGGACCTGCGCATGCGCCCTCGGTGCCAGGAGAGTCCGGCGGCAGCAGCAGCTCCTGTCCCGGCCGCCAGCCCCGCTCACGGCTTCATCAGCTCCGTCTGCCACTAGCTGGGCCACAGAGGCTCTGCTGCTCCCGGAGCCCCTGCAAAGGGGAGGTCAGTCCATCCCAGCCTTCTAGTTCCTTGGGGTTGCTGGCTGCCAGCTCTGGGGGTCCCCCTCTTTGGCGGCTTGAAATGATCCAGTCTGGAGCATTCGGGGTCCTTGTGGTTCATGAGCAGATGCCGAGGCGGCCCCTCGTCCCCCGCAGCGGGGAAGCCCTTGAACCCCAGTCACGGCAGAGAGCACTTGGGCTTCCAGCAGCCGGAACGTCATGAAGTCTTCCCCTCTCTGGGCCCAATGCCTCTGCCGGGAGAAAAGGGAACTGAGCCCGATCTGGAGAGAAGAGACTCAGGAAGCTCTGTGGGTGCCGGTAAACTCTTCAGGGACAAGGTCCTCCTGCCACTCGGTTCCGCCTTCCTACTTCCCCCGAGGCGCCCGTCCCTTCTCCTGAGGGTCCTAGTTGTGTAGGGGTGGCTGACCTCCAGCTCCTGCTGTGTGGTCCTTTGGGGCCTGCGATCACCCGCTTCTCAGAAGAGTGTTGCTGTGAGTGCCACCTGGGGCAATGGAGCAGGCACGTGTCGAGCTCCAGGCCGGGGCCTCCGTCTTGGTGCTGCTGGCCCAGGCTTGGAGGCTGCCCTGCCCATCCCTGCTCCCGAGGCCTCAGTCCTGCCCTGAGCGAGCAGTAATCCCCTGGCAGGTTCCCCTCACTTGTCAGGCACCAGGCTGCCGCAGCGTGACTCTGAAATCAGAGAGGAAAAATAAAGTGCAGACAGATCCCACACGCACATATGCTCTCCCCCAGCCCCACCCCCGAGGCCCAGAGGGGACAGAGCGGGCAGAAGGAGATGCCTCCTTTACCAAAGGGCGGACAAAGGAGGGCTCCTCCCTCCCAGTGCAGACAGCACCGCACTCTGCTCCTTAACTCTGGCATCACAGGACTAGAGCTGCTGGCCATGCTCACTACGAGCCAGAGGTGGCTCAGGCAGTAAAGACTCTGCCTGCGATGCAGGAGAGCGGAGTTTGATCCCTGGGTTGGGAAGAGCCCCTGGAGAAGGAAATGGCAACCCACTCCCCTATTTTTGCCTGGAGAATCCAATGGACGGAAGAGCCGGGCAGGCTACAGTCCATAGTATCGTAAAAAGTCAGACACGACTCAGCAACTAACAATTTGACACTTCAACACTTCAACAAGGATGGAAAGTGATCTCCCTAGAGCCACAAAATGAGTACCTGCAAAAGCCAGGTTTAAGAAGCTCTGATTCTAGACAGCATATTCAAAAGCAGAGACATTACTTTGCCAACAAAGGTCCATCTAGTCAAGGCTATGGTTTTTCCAGTGGTCATGTATGGATGTGAAAGTTGGACTGTGAAGAAAGCTGAGCACCGAAGAATTGATGCTTTTGAACTGTGGTGTTGGAGAAGACTCTTGAGAGTCCCTTGGACTGCAAGGAGATCCAACCAGTCCATTCTAAAGGAGATCAGTCCTGGGTGTTCTTTGGAAGGAATGATGCTAAAGCTGAAACTCCAATATTTTGGCCACCTCATGCGAAGAGTTGACACACTGGAAAAGACTCTGATGCTGGGAGGGATCAGAGGCAGGAGGAGAAGGGGACGACAGAGGATGAGATGGCTGGATGGCATCACCACTCGATGGACATGAGTTTGGGTGAACTCCGGGAGTTGGTGATGGACAGGGAGGCCTGGCGTGCTGTAATTCATGGGGTCACAGAGTCGGACATGACTGAGTGATTGAACTGAACTAATTCTAGCTATAGGAGGTTAATTTCAGGTGAAACTTAGGAGAATAATGGCCCAGAGGAAAGATCACAGGGGACTGCGGATATGACCCCCCCAGCATGGGTGCTCTGGACCCCTAAGAAGAGATAGAGCACCTCCCACAGTGAGGGCTATAGCCAGCCTGGGCCCTGGGATTGGCCCTCCTCTCTCCCCAGTGTGAGGTACAGATGAGGCGGCCCTGGGTTAGCCGGGTGAATCGTTAACACTCCTTCCAGCTCTGGTGTCAGAAAGAGAAGCTAACCGTGACAGGACGCTGGGGTCACTGCTCAGCCCTCTGGACAGCTGCCTTCATCTGCAGGTTATGGAATAAATGCCAGGGCCCCTGGGGGTATTGACAGCCTGAGGCCCCTGGCAAGCGCAGTGAGAAAAGGCAGCAGGGTGGTGTGTGGATCCACCCGAAGGAAAGGAGCCTGAATCCACGCCATGTGCCCGGGAGCCAGGGCGAGAGTGAGGACGAGGCTGGGAGTGGAGCCCCAGGCCTGACTCCATGCCATGGGGAGCACTTAATCCCCGTGGCCGGCCTGTCTCCACCAGCTCCTCTCCAAATCCTGCCCGCCCTGGTTCCGACCTGGCCCCGGGCACAGCTGTTCACTGGAAGCTCCACCCCGGCCAGCCCTCCCAGGTCCTTTGCTGCACAGAAGGCCTCTCGGGCTCCACATTCAAGAACCTCTGCCACCCCCTCCATTCATGGCAGCTCAAATTTCTGGGGCCACGCCAAACCACAAAGCCATCAGGGAGCGGAACTAGCATGTTCCAACAACGAGACATTATTCTAGATGGGGAAACAATGCTTGCACACGTGAAGGAACTTGACTAAGGTTACAGTCTCCTGAGCGGAACTGAGATTTAAGTTCAGTTCTACATGGTTCCAAAGCCTGAGACTGGCCAGGGTGTAGAAAGAAGCCCACGAGTTCTTTCAATGGCCCAGAGGCTCAGGGGTAAGAGACAAGGAGACACAGAAGCTGGCTTCCCGGGGTCCAGGGTGAAGCTTCGCCCACAGGCCTTAGTGGGGCCCCCAGCTCTAAGCCCCAGGCCCAGTCACACTGGTCCAGCGCGCTCCTGCCCGAGGGTCTCCTGAGCCCTCTGCAGGCACAGCGGCTGGGTGTGCAGTCCGTCAGTATTAACAGAAGTCTCCTGTTGTCTCCTCAGGGCCTCCGTGTGCTCACACCCAACATCTACGGAAAAGAACTTGGGTTTGCAGGGTCCCGCTCCCAGCACCCTGTGAGTGAGAGCCGGCCACGAGGCAACCAGCCTGGGAGGTGGTGACTTTCCAGACTGAGCGAGGGATGGGGTGAGGGGTCAGGCTGGGAGACCTTGGCCCACTGTGGCCGCTGCAGGTAGCCTCCAGCTGAAGCCTGCACAGGAGGCTCAGAAGGAAACAGGCTGGGGCCACAGTGACTCCGTGGAGTCCTAACAAAGCAGGCATCTGAGGTAACCGGCTGCTTGTCAGGGAGAGGAAAAGCCCCAGTTTCGTTACTGTGTTTAGGAAGGGCAGAGAAGCCAAGTCACCAGCAAGAGCCCTTGCTCTGCGAATCCCAAGGCTGGGCTGTGTGGGGAGCATGTGCTGAGGGCAACTGGGGGCAGAGGGTGGGACTGTTGCTAAAGCAGCAAGAAACTTGGAGTTCATCGACACGCACTCCAAGTCCAGAAGTTGCCTGATTAAGCCCTTTTATGCACCCCCGTGATCTCCGGTTGCCACTGCCTATTTCTGATTTCTCCCCTTTCACAGCTGCTCTGGTATTTCACGTTAAGCCCATGCCAACCCCAGTGTCAAAAAGTCAGGGGAAGGGGACACACTTGGGCACCAGCCCCTGCCTCTGGGGCCCCCAGAAGGAAAGAGGCCAGTCTTCCAGGGCTGCCTGGATGGTGCTGGCTTGTTTATTCATTCAACAGATATTGAAGGAGCCAGGGAGGGCTCAGGGGCTAGTGTGGGACAGTCCATATGCGTCCTGTCCTCATGGAGCTTCCAGTCGAAATACAAAGGCACGGGGGTGACAAATGCCATGACAGAAATTACAGGTGCCATGAGAGGGAGCAGAGAACAAAAGAAGAAACAGCCTGGCCATTAAAAACACAGCAAGAGGGGCTTCCCTGATGGCCCAGTGGCTGACTCCACGCGCCCAATGCAGGAGGCCTGGATTCAATCCCTGCTCAGAGAACTAAGATCCCACATGCAGCAACAAGACTGAAGATCCCATGTGCCATGCCACAACTCAGACCTGGTGTTCAGTCGCATCTGACTCTTTGCCACCCCATGGACTGCAGCCCGCCAGGCCCATCTGTCCATGGGATTCTCCATGCAAGAATACTGGAGTGGCCTGCCATGCCGTCCTCCAGGGGATCTTACCAATCTGGATCAAATCTAGGTCTCCCACATTGCAGGTGGATTCTTTACCATATGAGCCACCAGGGAAGCCCAAGACCCGGCGCAGCCAAATAAATAAATATTAAATACACGAACACGGCAAGAAGGCCAGTGAAATGGGGGAGAGTCTTGGAGAGGAAAGTACGAGGGGCCCAGTTACAATGGGCTTTGAAAGGATTAGGATTTATTATGAATCTAATGGGCAGCTTTAAGCAAGGGATGTGTCATGACCTGATTTATATTTTTAAATGGGCCCTCGGAGCAAATTTTTTAAAACCAACAGTACCAAGAGTTGAGAGAGGATGCAGCGTATCAGGAACACTCAGTCACCACTGGTGAGAAAATAAATTGGTACAATGCTTGGAAGGCTAATCTGGCATTACTTAAAAAACATGGTCGTGAATAGTATTTTTTTTTTTTTTTGAAGAAAAATTTAAAAACATCTTTCTCACAGAAAATATGGCATGGGAACACGATGAGAGATTAGAAAGTTCCCCCATTTGTCCTGGGCTAATTTATTTTGTGATGTCCCGTGTGAGAAGACATTCTGAGCAACTGTAGTCTTCCTCTGGTTTGGGTGGAAATGAAGTTTCTCACCCAAAGACTGGATATTTGGAATCAATGAATTATAAAACTGATGAGTCCAGCCTGCTTGTCCTGTGAAGCTGATTTAAAAGCTTAAGCTCATGGACTTCCCTGGTGGTCCAGTAGTTAAGACTCTGCCTTCCAATGCAGGGGGTGTAGGGATCCCTGGTTGGGGAGCTGAGATCCCATATGCTTCGAGGTCAAAAAAACCAAAACATAAAACAGACAAAATATTGTCACAAATTCAATAAAGACTTTAAAAATGGTCCACATCAAGAAATAAATAAATAAAGCTTAAGGTGAACCCTGACAACTGTTTTGTTTTCCCCTAAAATCCTGCCCCTACTTGGGACAGTCTGTCTCTTCCAGTGAGGTTTAATTCACAAACAATAAGATGCAGACGCCTTTCAATGTAGAGCTTGATGCCTGTTGACCCATGTGTGCGTGTGTGTAAGCGCCCAGAATAAGATACAGAGCATTTCCACACACACCCATCCCCTCCCCGCCCAGGGAGCTCTCCTGTGCCCCTTCCTGGTCATCATTCGCTGCTCTACCCTTCTGCTGAGTCCTGCCATCATACACTAGGTTTACTTGATTCTTGAACTTCATATAAACACTCCTGCCTGGCTGGCTTCTTTTGCTCAACACAGTGTTTTAGAGATTCATCCATGTTGTATGTATCAGTAGTTTATTCTTATCCATGTTTGGACAGTGAGTTGTTTTCAATTTTTGGTTGCTATGAGTAAAACTGCCCTGACCTTTCTGCACAAGTCCTTTTGTGGACACATACTCTCACTTCTCTGGGGTAAACACCTGGGAGTGGAATTACAGGGTCATAGGGTACATACACCAGCATGTTTAACCTTACCAGAAATGATCAAATAGTTTTCCAGAGTGGCTGTAGCATACGATTCCACCAGTAATGAATGAGAGTATCATTTGTTTCATGGCCTGAGTATCTTCTGTCTTTTAAATTTTAGTTATCCTTGTGGGTGTGTAGTAAACTCTGGTATTTCTACAACCAGATACACATGAACATATGTACCAAGAGACATACATGAATGCTTAAGGCAGCACTGGCTAATAGCTGGACACTGCCAACAACCCAAATGCCCATCAGAATAGGATGGATAAATTGTGGTCCATTCATGTCATATGGTAAACATGAATGAACTCCAGTTTCAGAAATAAACAGGGAAGAATATGACCAAAAGACTATTATGCTGAGCAAAATGAATAAGTCAGGGATACTTATAGTGTGAATTCGTGAAAAGTTCAGAAGTATGTAACACTAAGCAGTAAGTTGTTTAAGCCTCTATACAAAGATGATAAAACAGCAGATAAAATCAGGGAAACACTGTAAAATTCAGGGAGTTTCCCTGGAGAGGAAGAAGACAGGTAAGATAAGAAGGGCCTAAAAGAAAAAAGAAGAAGAAGAAGGGCCTATCGGGACTTTAGAAGTACTAGGAAATGTATTATTCTTTAATCCAGGTAGGACGAACAGAGTATTTTAAATTTTTATTCTTTAAGGAATTTATATGATACATACTATTCTGAATGTGTGATGCATTTCATTATAAAAGCTAATTTTTTTTTTTTTTTTTTTTGTAGGTTAAAACATTTTTTGCTAAGGGACTACTCTGGTTGCTGCATAAGACTAGCAGGGGACCAGAGAGGAGCTACTCCAATATCCAAGGCAATGGAGGTGGTGAGTGGCTGGATGTATTCTGAAGGATTTAACTGATGGGATAGATGGAGGGTGGTGGGGGTGCCATTCATTCATACAGAAAGTCAGGAAAGAAATGGATTTGGGTGAGAGAAAAGGAAAAAAAACCAACAAGAGTTCTGTTTGCTGCTGCTGCTAAGTCACTTCAGTCGCGTCTGACTCTGTGCGACCCCATAGACAGCAGCCCACCAGGCTCCGCTGTCCCTGGGATTCTCCCAGGCAAGAATGCTGGAGTGGGTTGCCATTTCCTTCTCCAATGCATGAAAGTGAAAAGTGAAAGTGAAGTCGCTCAGTCGTGTCCGACTCTTCGTGACCCCATGGACTGCAGCCCACCAGGCTCCTCCGTCCATGGGATTTTCCAGGCAATAGTACTGAGTGGGGTGCCATCGCCTTCTCCGAGAGTTCTGTTTACGACAGGTTAAATCTGAGATGCCCTTTAAATATCCGTGTGGAAATAGCAACAGGCAGCAGGACGCAGATGTCTGAAGCTCATGGATGAGGTCAGAGCTGAAGTGATACAGCGAGAGTCATCAGAGCATAGTTCATTTTTAAAACTATAGGACCAGAAGACATTATCGAGGGAAGGCCTGACACAGATGAGAGAAGGCTGTTGGCAGTGACCTTCACAATGGCTGATCCAGAGTATGGAGGGGGTGAACACCTGACCAGGTGAGAAACGGCCAACATGCAGGGGAAAAGATGCAGCATCATTAGCTATCAGGGAAATACATCTCAAAACCACAATCAGGGCCTCCCTGGTGGCTCAGCAGTGAAGAGTCCACCTGCCATTGCAGGAGACATGGGTTCCATCCCTGGGCCAGGAAGATTCCACATGCCATGGAGCAGCTAAACCCACGTACCAGAACTACTAAGCCTGTGCTCTGGGGCCCAGGAGCTGTGACTACTGAGCCCATGTGCCACAATTACTGAAACCCGGAACCTAGAGCCCGTGCTCTGCAATAAGAGGAGCCTGTGCACTGCAACTAGAGAGCAGACCCTGCTCTTTGCAATTAGAGAACAGCCCTTGCAACAACAAAGACCCAGCACAGCCAATAAATAAGTAAAAATTAAAAAAAAAATTTTTTTAAGTAAAATGGTTTAAAAAAATCCCACCAGATACCACCCACTAGGTGGCTATAATCAAAAAAGGCAGATAATAACAAGTGTTAGTGAAGATATGGAGAAACTGTAACTTTCATACATTGCTGGCAAGAATGTGAAATGGTGCCGCCCGTTTGGAAAACAGTCTGGCAGTCAAAAGGTTAAATGCAGAGTTACCATATGACTCAGCAATTCTAATCTTAGGTCTATAATCCAAGAGAAATGAAAATATATATCCACATAAAAACACATACACAAATGATTATAGAAAGAACTCAAGGTTCCATCAACTGATGAATAAACAAAATGTCCAATATCCATACAATGGAATCTTAGCCATACAAACAAAGCACTGATACAGGCTACATGCAAGAACCTTGAAAACATGGTGCTAAGTGAAAAAAGCCCAACACAAAAGCCCATCTATGATGTGATTCCTTTACGGGAAATGTCCAGAATAAAGGTGATTAGTGATTGCCTAGGGTTGGGGGTTAGAGGAGGTGCAGAGTGACTGCGGAACGGGATGATGAAATGTTCTAAAATGGTTTGTGGCCTAAAATTGCACAACCATGTGACTAGACTAAAATCAACTCACTTGTACACTTGAAATGGGTGAACTTTATATGAGTTACATCTCAATAAAGGTGTTACCAAAAACTGGGCATGGGGTAAAGTGGAATGCGAGATATAGAATACTTGTATGCTGGTGGGGATGGTTCAGTAGGGGGAGAAGCTAATGCTGCAGGAAAAAGAGGTTAATGGAAAAGCAAAGTCCTGAGCAGCAGGAACAGGGCATCAGGTGGGGGAGCCAGTCCCACATGGACAGGGCTTACTAGGCTAGCAGGAGGTGAAGCGGGGCCCGGGCTCAGGCACGGGGAATGATGCACCTTTAGAGTTGCAGTTGGAGATTTACAGGGATAGATGAGAAGCAATCCTCTGAGAGAGGAGAGAAACGGGGATTTGGTGGGAGGCAAGGCAATGCTACGGTCATCCAAGAAGGCTGTGGTCGCAAGCTAGCAAATCTGGTGATACCGTTTAATGATAAATGCCCTCTGAAAGGCTTGCTGAACTCAAGATGCTGAGGCTGAACAGAAGAACTGGTGACCAGAATCCAGAAGGTCGAGGGCAGGCTTGAGGAGCTGTTGGTCTCCCCTAGAGCCTTCTACCCAGCAGGGGATGCAAGCCTGAACAACTACACCAATACAAAGAACCAAGGGAAGCCAAAGGAGGCCCTAGCCAGCTTGCAGGTGGAAGAAAGGAAAAGCAGGCATATGGGACTGAGCAGCAAAGCCAGCCCCAAAGGAGAACAGTGGGAACTGGGTTTTGGAGGCGAGTGTGGTTTTAGAGCCAGTCTCTGGTCCGTTCCCAGGAGACAAGCCATCAAATTAACCTAATGAAGCACAGGATAGCACAGCCTCAGACCAGCGCAGCTGAACACAATCTTCTTGGCAGGCAGAGAAAAGAAACGTCAAAATAAGGAGCAGAGGCTGGGGAGAGGGTGGCTGCTTGAAGCTGGAAGGGTTGGAGAGAAGGAAAGAAAATCCCAGCCCGAGACTCTGATAAAGCTCGCTGTTTCCACCCAGACACGCGGCCTAAGGATGTGTCCCAGAGCCTCAACAGAAAGGCATCAAGCCACAGATTAGTACTCACATGTGTGATGCTTTCCGCGTTTCTGAGCATTCACAGGCACAGCCTCTCATTCGGTATTCACAGAAGTCCCAAGACAGCCGAACGAGGTCAGCCAGGCGGTGAGGGACGGAGCTATAATGCCATCCCAGGGCTGATGGCTCCAAGGCCAGGGCTCCCTCCACAGGCTCTCACTGCCTTCCTTACGGAGAGGCTTTTCCCACTTACTGGGGTACAATAATAAAACTGCTCCCTGTGTCCCAGAACCTGGCCACCGAGCAACCCAGCAAACTGCCTGCCTCCTGGGTGTGGCAACAGCAGATGCCTGGGGGGTGGGGGTGGGAATCAGTCAAGATGCGGAGGGAGGGACCCGACAGCCCCCCTTCACACTGAACTGGGGCCCATGTCCTTGATCTGAGAACTGCTGGCTTGACCTCTGCATGCCTGGCTGCCTGAACTCATCCATTGCCACACACTGGCACCAGCCTCTGGCACAGACCCCTCAGTTACCCTAGTGACTCAGGCCCCCTTGCTCCCCAGTTAAAACCCCTCCGGCAGCGTCTGCTTCAGGAGCCCATCTTACTGCAGGACACCTCACTCTGACTGGATGTCCAGTCTATGAGATCTCAGCTCCAGGACTGCTGATGCTGTCCAGAGTTGGCAGCCAGGAAACCAGAAAGCAAGAGCTAATACAGCTCTTCCAGCCTGGCTAAATTTCCAATAAGCCCGGGAGAAATAAACCATCAGTCTTCATTGCAAGAGGATCGAAGGTGCACCCCAAGAAACAGGCTCCAAGGGAGGGATGCTGAGCCCTGGGGCACGGGCAAGCAGCAGGGCAGGGGGACGGGCGTGCAGGGTCTCGGCGCTGCACCACACCTGCCCTTAAATGAGTCCCTGTGTGGGGTGTTGGTGTCCTGCGGCAGGACAGAATCCAGGGTTTTGTTATACGTATATACAGTAGGCAGGAAGCAGTCTGGAAAAACAATACTATCTCAATAGCAAGGCAAACCCAGACAGAAACAATTGAGGAGAGGCCAGAATATAGCACAAGGAAAAAACAAGTTATTTAAAGAACAGAACCACTTGTATGACAAAGGCCAGGGTGGTTCCTGTTCAGCCCGTGCCCACTGACCACTCTCTCCAGGCTTCAGACCACTCGTTATTTGCGTTTTATCTGGTGGTTGTTTAACACACGAGTATAACCCTTTACCCTGATGCATCTGGGCTCGTGTTACTCTTTCTCTTTACTAGTTTTCCTTTAGTTCTTTTTCCTTTTCCTGCCTTGTTGGATTGACACATTATCCCTACTCCCACCACTTCTTTTCCTCCTGGGTTGGAAATTATATCCCTCTTCTTTCCTCTTTTAGTGGCTACCTTAAATTGCTGGCATAATATACTTTCCTAACGAGGTCTAAGGTTTTCAGTAGTACTGTTCTATTTAACAAGGCAGAAACCTGATGTGATTTAAGAATGGTATTCCCTTTCTTACTCTACCTTACTCTTCCTTGCTAATGTGGTCAACAATTTTAGTTTTCCTTCTTTAAAATTAAAAAAACAAACTAGACACAGAATCGCTGTTTGTGTGTTTTGCCATCTGTGGCCGACACTGTTGGTTGCCTACCAGCAGCCACTCCCCCTTCTTTCCTGCCAACAGAGTCCCGATTTGGCTCAGGCGGCAAAGAACCCAGTCCCAGAAGACGAGGCAAGCCTGGACAGGCAACCACAGTAAGCCTGTTCCCTTTTACCAGGAACTGGTGTCGGGGTGAACCAGCTCTGGCCAATGAGACATAAGGAGGTATCTGCTGGGGCCTTCTTGGAAAGATTCTTCTTCCCAAAAAAGAGGCACATTAGAAAGCTTCCTTTTTCTTAGCATCCCCCTGCTTGGGAAGTTATAGGGTGATGATATGCTATCCGGAGCTGTAGCAGCCCTCTCTCAGCCATGAGGAGAAAGATCTTACACCCTTAAGGTGGCAGAGCAGAACAATGGGATGACCCAGGGTTTTTCATATCAGTATTAGATGACTGCCCCAACCCTGGAACTCCCTAACTCCACACTTCTCATCATAAGCTTAGTAAATATTTTCTGGAGTTTAAGTCACTGTGGGTGACTGAATTATCTAAATATATATTCCATAGTTAAATGTATCAACATACTATGTCAATTTCTGCACTCAAAGTTGGTGCTAGCAATCTTCTCCGAGTTTTCTTCTTACTAAAGTATACCTTTGGTAGTTCTTTTAGTCACGATCTACAGCTGATAAAACTGTCTTAGCTGGGGAGGGAGATGGGAGGGAGGTTCAAAAGGGAGGGGATATATGTACACCTATGGCTGGTTCATGTTGAAGTTTGATAGAAAATGACAAAATTCTGTAAAGCAATTATCCTTCAATTAAAAAATAAATTCTTAAAAACTGTCTTAGCAGGTCCAGAAATATCTTTATTTCACCTCACTCTTGAATGAGAGCTGAATATAGAATTATAGCTTCCTTAAGACAGTCTTCTATCACCTCTTGCATTTAATGTTGATGAAATGTTGTCTGTCTGTCTAATTGTCATTTCTCTGATTTCTTTTATTTCTCTGGTAGTCCCCTCACCTGGTAGCTTTCAATATTTTCCCTTTGTTTCTTTTTTTTTGGCTGCACCACGCAGCTTGCAGGATCTTAAGTTGCCCAACCAGGAATTGAACCCGTGTCGCCTACAGTGGGAGTGTGGATCCTAACCACAGGACCGCCAGTGAATTCTCATATTTTCCTTTTATTCTTTTTTGGGGGAGAGGGTAATAAGTTACTCTACTCCCTTTATTCTTATCTGCAGTTTCACTGTATTACATGTAGGTATTTATTCTGTTTGGTTGGAGAAGGAAATGGCAACCCACTCCAGTGTTCTTGCCTGGAGAGTCCTGTGGACAGGGGAGCCTGGTAGGCTGCTATCTATGCGGTCGCACAGTCAGACATGACTGGAGCGACTTAGCATGCATGCATGCCTTGGAGAAAGAAGTGGCAACCCACTCCAGTGTTCTTGCCTGGAGAGTCTCGTGGACAGGGGAGCCTGGTGGGCTGCCGTCTATGCGGTTGCACAGAGTCGGACACGACTGAAGCAACTTAGCAGCAGCAGCATTCTGTTTGGTATTCATGCTGTTACTTCAATTTTGGAATTCTCAGTCATTATCACTTCAAATGTTTTTCTGCCATTTCCTTGATTCGTATCTGGAATTCCTACTAGACTTGTACTAAAGCCTGTCACTCTCTTCTCCATGTCTATCCTGCATTCTAAATTAATTCCTCAGCATGAGTGTCCAATTCATGATTTCTATGTGTCCAGGCTATAGTTATCCACCATCTCAAGTTCTAATTACACTATTTTTCAATGCTAGAATTTTTAAAAATTTTCATATTCACCTATTGTTTTATGACTCCCCTTTCTTTTCTTTAATGCGTTTCTGTTGCCCTAATCTCTTTGACGATCTTTATAAAGTTATTTTCTGATTACTCTGTTATTTTCATTTCTAGGGTAAAATTTTCTTTGTTTCTGTTCTTTTTTCATATTAGTTTTCCTCACGTTTGTTTTAGAGGCTGACCCAAACATGGCCACCATCTTTGTGATGTTTTAAAATTTTTATTTATTATTTTGGCTGCACAGCATGCAGGATCTTAATTCCCTGAACAGGGATTGAACCTGTGCCTCCTACAGTGGAAGTGTAGACTCCTAACCACTGGACCACCAGGGAATTCCCTCCTCACGTTTCTGAGTATACAAGTTCATCCCTCCACCATCTAGGGGTTTTCACCTTTGCCTCCCCACGTCCTTTGGGTCTCCTGGTCTAGAATTACATCTTGCAGCACTAGCTCAGCTTAGATCCAGGCTGACACTGGGGTGTGCCTAGGTAAGCATCTTCGTGATAAGCCATAGCCCCAGGGAACGGGTGACACCACCCGTTTCCCAGCCCCCGGGTTCCAGCAGTGTGCCCAGCTCTGATTCCATGCTTTGTGTTGAGCACGTCAGAGCTGTTACCCCAGATTTCCAGTCGCTTCTGCCTACATCCAGACTCAGACCAGCAGGGCTGCAGCTTCTGCCCTGCTTTCCCCTGTGTGTTCTTGGTCCACTTCTCATTACAGGGATGTTTATCATTTTATGTGGGGAGGGAGGGGGAGTAGTTCATGGCTATGTTTTCAGCATTTTGTCTTTTTTATGTATCACTGCTATGTGTTTAGAGTACACATTTACAGTGCCATCTTGACTGGATGAGCTGGATTAAATTATTCGTACCAAGGAACTAGGACTCCCTGCCGTTACCAGTCTCCCAAGAAGGCATATCAAGCCATCTCTAATGGGATTCACAGAACTCCAGCCAGGACACTGAGGGAAGTTGACTGAGACAGCCTGGGGTAAGCTGATCGAAAGCTCCAGTTAAAACTGCTCTCCCATCCCCACCCCGTTTTCTCCCCAGTCCACCGTGGGCTGGCTGAAGGAGTGGGCAGACACGCAGTCCCATGCCTTCAGCCCCTCTTCCACACCACTTCAGCATCTCCCAGTCTTTTACCCCGCCAGGGAAACTGGCATACTGGCCACATGGATACTCTTGATGAAAGGCCCATCTGACTCCCTTCAAGACCCCAGCCCCCTGCAGCAGGCCCAGCCTTTAGTCTCAATTACATCAGGACAGCAGTGAATTCAGGAGCCAAATTCTAGTCTGGGCTATCATCAGGCAGCTAGACACTTTTTCTTTCCAGGTCAAGGTTCTTGAACAATCAGAGGAAGGCTCTCCCATGACCCCCTCTCCTTCCTCTGTGATTATTTCCTGTTTGTTTCCTGCTACCTTCACTTTGACTTCCAAGCCACTGTGACCTACCTTCTTCACTCAGACCCTTCCACTGCTTGTTTTTTCCAGCAGCTAATGGACTCTGAAGGTTCCGCCCTCAGCTCTTTTCCTCTTTGCCTCTCTATGCGCCCCTTCCAAATAGGAGCCTGCCCTCCTACCCTAGACTCCAGACCTACATTCTCAATCGCCTCTTTAGCCGTGTGGCATTTCAGACGTAAACACATCACCTTTCTGCATTCAAAAGCATGTGAGATGGAGACACAGCACTCTCATTCACACGGCCAAGGTCAGGCTCACAGAGCATCCAGAGACTCCCTAAACCAGGCCACCCTCCCAAGCCTCATTTCTCATCATGCCCATTCCTCTAGGGTTATGAGCTAATTTGGACCATAGGCCAAATCTAGCCCACATTTATTAAGATCCTACACAAAACCTAAAAAGACACGGACATGTTATTTAATTCATTATCTAGCATTGGCCTTTGAATGGCAGGCATCAAAAAATACTTGTCCATAGAGGGGAGAGATAATTTCAAAGTTTAGGATTAATATATACACACTACTATGCATAAAACAGAGAATCAACAAGGATTACCACGTAGCACAGGGATCTCTACTCAATATTCTATGATAACCTATACAAGATAAGAGTTTTTGAAAAAGAAGGGATATATGTATAACAAAAACACTTTGCCCTACACCTGAAACTAACACAACATTGTAAATCAACTAGACTCCAATATAAAATAAAAAAAATTTTAAATTTGTTCAACTGAATATTGTCTCTCTATACAACCCCAGGGTTGTAAGAAGCAGAAAGGGTAATGAAAAATGCTTTGAAACCACTTTCATAAATCATTGTGTAAACGTGCAAAGGGAAATGATAATCAGCCCCCACTCTTTCAGCTGTGACATTCAAGCTTTCTGTGACTTCTTGCAGATCACCAGGAAACATGAGACCTCAGGTACAAACCAGATTTCACAAGTCAGAGGCAAGGAGAAAGTGAGTGTATAAAAGCTAAGGGGGCTGCCTGGGTGGTAGGAATGGTCGAGGCAGCCCACTCCTCAGTTTCCATCAGCAGAGACAGCGGCTAGGACGCGCCTCTCTGGTCCGCCCCCAAGCACCACAGGCTGCTGGCTAAGTTCTCTCGAGCTGGGACTTGTCAGATCTCACGACTGCCCACCCCACCTCAGGGTCCTTCCCAGTCAAGCCTTCCAAAATGGGGGGGGCGGGGGGGGAGGCACCTAAAAAGCTTGGCTTCAGATTCTGGTTTGGCCACCTGTCGGCTATGAACCATTTAACCTTTCTGATGCGTGCCCTTTTCTGTAACATGGAGATACCGCGTATCTTGCAGAGTTTCTGTAAGGAGAGCCAGAAAACTTCTGGCTCAGTGCCTGTGCTCCCAGGCTGGGCAGGTGGGGGGGGGGGGGGGCACGGTTCGGTCAGCCCCAGGCTCAGCGTGACCCTGGAGAGGCATCGCGGGTTCCTCAGAGCCCTCAGCCCCACCCCAGCCCCCACCTCCCAGGCCGGATGGCCAAGGTCTTGCTCCAGAACTCCCTTCTGTGCCCAAGCAAAGGCACTGCCTGCCCAACCTCCGACCCCCACAGTGGCAGCTTCCGGGGGGGCGGGGTGGGCAGCAGAGGCCTGAGGTCTCAGAGCCAGTCTGCCCCATGGACCTTCACCCCCAGGCCGTGCAGTAAGGAATGCTGTGTCCATTCTGCAGCAGAGCCTGTGGGTCATGGAGCCTGTCACCTGGTGCCTGACTTCATCACACATTCAGAACACAAGCCTGCCCTGAGCTGGTCCCTTTTTTTTTCCAGCCATGCTGTGTGGAATGTGGGATCTTAGTTTCCCCAACCAGGGATCAAATCCGTACCCACTGCATTGGAAGCTTGGGGTCTTAACCACTAGACCGCCAGGGAAGTCCCTAAGCTGGTTCTAAACAGCTCACCAAGGTCCATCCCTTACTTGGCCACCTCTGTGACTCTCTAGACACACATTGGCAGCAAGATTCTAAAAAAGACAAAGTTAATAAGAGGGTTTCTTCACAGAGCTGAAAGCCTCTGACATTAAGAGAAGCAGGAGGTGGACTTCCCCAACAGTTCAGTGTCAAGACAGCGCTGCCAACGCGGGAGGCATGGGTTTCATCCCTGGTTGAGGAAGATCCTGAATGCTGTGTGGCAGTCTCCCCCACCAAAGAAAAAGAGAGAAAGAGGCAGGACACAGGCAGGAGACCCTGAAGGTAAGAGACTGGGAAAGAGATCTTTGAGGACTTCAGGAGGCAGAGGGAGTGGGATGAGTAAATGGATAAACGGTGGCCTGGGGCAAGTCAGAGGAGTCTGGAGGACCTGCAGTCTAGACCTTATTGCCCAACTCTGCCTCCCAAGGGCAATTAAACGTGACCGCACCACCTACCAGGGCTAGGGGACAAGGGTGCTTCGAGTCTGTTCTGATTGCCTTTAAAGATAAGGTTCAAAGCACCAGGTGGCTCAGCTATTCATCACAGTTTACGATTCAGCCCTCAGTCATACCAGAGATGTAATGAAGAGCCGCAGAGAAGCTGTCGGGCCCTCCTTTACCTTCTGCACCTTGTCTGGGTGTCCAGGGGACGTTTCAGATCTCAAGAGCAAAGCAGAGGATATATTCGTTCAACAAGCAACTCCTACACTCGGGAGCAGCAGGCGGCACAGACAGCCCAGCCCTCCCCTTCCTAGGCGGCCACATCACTGACCCTGTAGCAAAGCTCCTTCTCTGGCCTCGCAGCTCCTGCTCCTTCAAGGAACAGAGCAATGGGAATCCCGTTCTGAGGAGGCTCCACCAGCCCCTCTGGTCCATGTCCACCCAGGGCTCCCTGCTTTTGCCGGCCAGGCTCCCCCTAGGAGAGCTGCCCTTCCAAGGGTACACCAAGGGCAGCCAACCCTAGAGACCAGCTACTGGCCTCACCACTAGAGGATGGAGCTGGGGGCAGCCTACCCCAGAGGACTTGGGGGCATAACTAGAGCAATGCCCACAGCTAGAACAGGCGTGGCGGGCAGAGCCGAGGGCTTCCAGAAGGAAGGGGTGAGTCAGATCCTCAGCTCCCAGACCCTGGGGAGAACAATGTTTCTCATCCAGCTCATGCTCATGAAAGACAGCACTCTGCTCTTCTCAGGAAGATGGATTAATCCAATCCTTCTCAACGCTGGTTCCCCCAAACGCACACACACCCTCTGCCCTGGGGTGGGCAGGCAGGTGTAGGTTTGATAGAGGGTTTAGAAGAGAGGCTCACGGCATTCCATTGCCCCTGCCAGAACTGAGTGAACAGGAAGAGGAGTAGATAGTTTCTCCAGGTAACCAACCTCCATCTCCCCAATGTGTGCACCCACAAGGCAGGGGACCAGCCAGGGAACGCCTGGCCCACTACACCTGGAAAGCTTCCTGGAGCACTCCTGCCAAGGGTGTGCAGACTGAGAAGGAAGCTCCAGGGGCTGGGCGCAAAGGGCAAACGTCTTCTCCCTAATTTCCAACCAGCCCTCTGAGATGGCACCCCAGGAATCCCGCATCTGATCACTGCCGCCCTTACCATCGGGGAAAGGACAGGACTGGTGCTTCTGTTTCCCCGACCACCCTGGTCTGCCCCCTCCCCAGCCTGCACCAGGCATGGGGCTCCAGACGGGGCTCTCCGCCCGGCACCGGAAGCCTGGGGAGGCTGGCCACCTGAAGACACTGATGGAGAAGGCCTGAGCTAGGGTCTACACAAGTCCTGCCAGTGCACACCCAGCGAAGGGAGAAGCTGTGCTTCTAAAAGCTTCCAGGCCACCATCTCCATGACTCCCAATTCCAGCCTGGCCTTTGCCCATGCTCAGAGTTGAAGGATTCAACTTAAAACTCTAGTGTATACCCCTGTATCTTTTGTGGGATAGCGGAGGGAGGAGAGAATGCTGGAAAAGAGGTCCTAACCTAAAGGACCAGCACCGTGACCCTGCAGGAGAGGAGCCCAGGAGGCAGGGTGACTGATGCTTTGTGGGCAAGGCAGGCCGCAGGACTGGGGTCTGTGTCGTCACGGCACATGCACAATTCAGGACTGCAGCCCCTCAGCAACCAGAGGGCAGATGCCAGCTCCTCCTGGGGCCACGCTGGGACAGACCTGGCCCACAGCTCTGATCCGTGGGACCAGCTCCAGCCCCCAGGAATGCTCACAGAGCTCCTGGGATGTGATGGTCCAGAAGCAATGCTTCCAGGAAAACAGCAGCCCCAGTTCCGGGGTTCTCCAGGCCCTCAGCCCAGGGGGGAGTTAAGGAACGCACTCTCCACTCAGGCCAGCATCATACTTGGAAGGTGTGAGTGAGAACAGGGCTGTGTCCTCAGCCCCAGGACTGTGCCAACCTCCTCCCCTTGGTCAGGATACCCTCGGGATACCTTGGTTGGGACCTTTCAATCCTCACAGCCCAGCCAAGCCACCCATGTGGAAAGTCTGCCAAGCCGCTGGAACCAGGCAACATCATGAAAGGGACGGCCAGGGCTGCAGGACAGAGGCCTACTTTGTCGGCTGCAAATTTCTTTAAACGGCTCCAGCCTCGGCAGGGGAGGGTCAGTGGGCTGTAGACAACCTCCTGTATTCTATCCATCCTGCCCCCACATTTCCTTATCAGGTGGTGGTTTCTTCTGATTTTTTTGTGGCTTCATCTCAACACCGGGCATGAAATGGGACCATCTTGCATGCTGGTGGGCTGCAGTGTGGGGTGCAGAGGCCCGTCTGGGCACCACTCACATTCCAGGCAGGAGGCGGGCCAGAAATGCCGATCTGTGGTCAGGCGCTTATCTCCTTTATCAGATGACTTCAAAGTGTTCTCTGTTGTTGTTTTTTAAACCAGAACAATCTTTTGCCCAACTCACCTGGAAACTTTCATCAACCAGGCCAACTTATCAGTTAATATTCTTGTTGCCCAGTGGGAAGAAGGAGCCAGGTGGTGAGACGTGTGTAACTCCTGCCAAGACCAGATGCTGGAGGGGCCACCAGCCCTCTGCAGCGGCTCATGGGCTAAGCTGGGGCCTGAGCACTGTGTCAAGAGAATGCCTTCCTGTTACAAGGCTTACTTAGGGTAAACGAGGCGGCACTGTTACAGGTACAGCCCTGTCGGTGCCAGTTCCCTGGGGGACCTTGGGAAGGAGCCACATTCCCTCACAGTCAACCCTAAAGGAAATCAACCCTGAATATTCACTGGAAAGGACTGATGCTGAAGCCGAAGCTCCAATGCTTTGGCCACCTGATGCGAAGAGCTGACTCACTGGAAGACTCTGGTGCTGGCAAAGACTGAAGGCAAAAGGAGAAGGTAGAGGATGAAATGGTTAGGCAGCATCACCGACTCAATGAACAGGATTTTGAGCAAACTCTGGGAGACAGTGAAGGACAGGGGAGACTGGCATGCTCTAGTCTCTGGGGTTGCAAAGAGTCAGACACAACTTAGCAACTGAATAACAACGAGAAGAGATGACCCACCTGGTCTGGGGAGGACTCAAGGCAGGACAAGCACCAGGGCTCCTTAGGGAGACAGGTCAGCGCTAGGAGACCAGAGACTGGAAGAAAGGCATGCAGCGGTGCACTCCATGCTAGGGGAGCATATCTCCAGTGGGGAGAGTACCCCGAAAAACCAGGAAACAAACCAGGAACCTGTCGCTTGTGAGCCAGACTGTTTTTATTCTTCATACACCTTATCTTTAGCTTTCTTTTATTCTCCTTTTATATTTATTAATGTCTTCTGGAAAGGTCAGCCTGTGACAGCTATGTTAATGAAAACCCAAAGGAGGTGTCTGCATCCACGCCTGGACCAGGAGATTAAAGGGAGCGATGTCGTCTCTCTCCCCCGGGACTGGAGGTGCAGAGAAGCCCAGGGGTGGGCCCCTCGCTCAGCCTGCATCCTCCGGAGTCACCTTTCCAGCAGAAGGGAGAGCTGTGCGATCCAGTCAGAGGCCCTGAGCTTGCACCCTGCCCAGTGCCACAGAGGCGCTCCCAGTGCCAACCCCCTCGGACGCAGTCCTGCCCTATGCCCACACTAACCCCGGGCTCACTAACAGTCAGCTCCAGGGGGCAGAGAGCAGGTGGCTGGTAAACTGTCGAGACCAGCGCACACCTGCTTCCGTTCCTCCCTGGCTCCAACTAAGCCACCGTCCTTATCACCGCGGAGCTGATAATACGCTGTGAGTGACCCAGGCAGGACCCCTGCAGGGAAAGAGCCCCAAGGTTGCTAGGCAGGTAATCTGCTTTACCACTTCAGCCAAGGGGCAATGTCAGCTGCCGTGAGGACCGCAAAGGCAGCCTTCCCCTCGCCCTGCCTCGGCCCCTTGCCCTGGGGTGAGCGGAGCCAGGCTGGGGAGCAAGGAGCCCTCCCTAGTCCCATCTGCAGAGAGTGGCTGACCCTCCCGGACTTGGCCTGAGTTATACACTCCCTGCTAAGATAATAACTGTCATGACATCCTGATGTTGCTGGTCAGGATGTCCAGTAATCATGGACATCATGACATTACTGGTGTCAACTCTGGGGAACATGGAGAGGAGGCATAGGGAGACCATGAGAGTCCCAAGGGAGGGATACCTCTTGACTGGCTTAATTACCTGCCCTGGGGTTACCAGGGGCTGGCCAACACGATGGTGCCTGTCTGGAGCTTGGGTTGTAGGGGTGACTGGGGCTGTGAAGAGGGCGGGCCCAGGGCCTCCTCCCAAGCCCCTCGCCTGGTGAGAGGAGGCAGCCCCACTTCAACACGTTTGTGAGTTTAGTCCAGTGGACTCTGGACTTTAGTTCCAGGACTGGCTCTATCTGAAAGTTGGCGAGTCTGGGCAAATCACACCTTTCTGGTACTCAGGTCCTCCATCTGTAAAATGGGCATGATGACGCCTGCTGCCCTGCTTACCTCACAGCCACCGTCAAGATGCAGTGAGTGATGACTGTAAGCTGCAAGGCACTACCTACCTGAGGTACCGCTGGGTTTCAGCATCACAGAGAGGAGGAGGCAGGGATGAGCGCAGACACTGTGGAGCAGGAGGCCTGGCCCAGGCTGGCCGATCTCTGAGAACAGGACCCCAGGCAAACAGGTGGGCCAGAGCACCTGCGGGAGCTAGGCAGGTGGAGCAGATACAGCGCGCTGGCCAGGCTGGGTCAGCAGACAGCTCAGGAGACTAGCCATTCTGCTGGGTTTGTGGTGGTCTCACCCTGTGGGCTTTTGTTTGCTTTGTTTTTGGCCATAGCACACGGCTTGCAGGATCTCAGTTCCCCCTCAGGGATTGCATTTGGGCCCTCAGCAGCGAAAACTGTGGTGTCCTAACCACTGGAGCGCCAGGGAATCCCCACAGAGCTCTTTCCACAACACACCACTCTTGGCTCAGCTAGGCTGAGTCAAACCTCCATACCCCCACAAATTGGAAGTGACAGGCAAACTGAGGCCAAAATTGTCTCTGTACCTGAAACCGGCACTGCTGTCCTGAGCATCGTCTTCTAAGGGGGAAGACAGGGTGGGGCACGACCCTGTCCAGCAGGAAGTACCCCACTCACGCCAGGAAGCGCAGCGGCCCTGGAGCTACGTCCTCACCAGGGTCTCAGCAGGAAACACACAGGAGGGTGGGCACTTCAGAAGCCAAGATGACAGGGCAGGCGGGAGAGGATGGGGGCCTCTCCAGGGCACGGGCAGGCCTAGTCGGGCCAAGGGAGCTGGCTGAACACGCAGAGTGAACGACCCCCGCAGCCCAGACAGAGGCCCGCGTAACACCATCCACCAAGCAGATGTCCCTGGGCCACCACGAGGAAGGAACCACTTGCCATGAGCCGCCTGTGTCTGCTCTTGCAGTCCAGGGGATGCAGGACTTCCATGGATGGGCAGCCAGGGCACGGGGGTTGCGGTGGGGAGCTCCTCCCGTGAAGATGCCATTCCTATTGGAAAAAGCCTCCATCTCCAAGTCAGATAGATGGCCTGGGTTCCTGGACTCAGTGCCTCTACCTAGTGGTTTGAGGATCTTAGGCAAATGTCTCAACTCCCACTTCCCGATCTATAAATGGGAGTGACTGTGATTCTGAAGTCCCATTCTACACTCCAGCATTCAGCTTTTAACAAGGTGAGTGAATAAATGGCAACAAATCCTTGTAAGTTTGCCTACGGTGTGATTCTGACACACACACTTAGCTCTGCTTATCCCCTCAATACACGATGCCCTTAGAATGGACGACAACCCCATCTTCCTTCGGAGAATCATCTCTCCCCAAACTTCCATCTCTGTGCCCAATCAGAGCACCAAATGCAGCCAGCCAGCTTCCCTGGTGGCTCAGATGGTAAAGAATCTGCCTGCAGTGCGGGAGACCTGGGTTTGATCCCTGGGTTGGGAAGATCCCCTGGAGGAGGGCATGGCAACCCTCCAGTATTCTTGCCTGGAGAATCCCATGGACAGATGGGCCTGGCAGGCTACAATCCATGGGGTCACAAAGAGTCGGACACGACTCAGGGACTAAGCACAGCGTAGTTCTTGATCCAGGGCTGGGTGAGGGCCCCAATTCCAAGTGAACCCAGGAGTCCCGCGGCAGTACTGGATGGGATGCAGAGAAGGCGGAGGCCTACGCTGCTGGCAGGCACCTTCTGCCACGTGGGGGGCGAGCAAGGTGTCATGACAGAGAAGGGCAGGCTGAGGCGGCTGTTGTTTGAGCTCTTCCCTTCCCTGCATGTGGCTAGCCGTTCCCTCAGGTATGAGTCAACCAGCTCCCTTTCATCAAAGCACCTTTAGAGCTGGCTTTCAGCTGCTGTGATTGACGAAGTCCAACTGATACAATCTTGCACACGTGTACAACTATTTTCCATTTCATTTAAAAGAATTTTTAAAAACCACTACAATATCACTTGCCACATAGTGCAAAAGGGCTGCCCTGAACCTGGCCCTGAAACCCTGCCCTCGCTAAGTCCGTCCAGCTCGGAGGCCCTCAGGCACAGAGCGATCCTGGGCTTCCCAGTGGTGACCCTGGGAACTCCCTGGCCAGGACTCACACCCTTCTCCAGCCAGGGACACTGCCCAGATGCACAGACGGTGGGAGAGCCATTGATGTATGTAGTCTTTCTGGGTGGCCTGGGGTCAGGACTGCTCACAGCCAAAGTCCCCCAACCACGAGCAAGACTCTGGAGCGGAGGGTGCTGCCCTCTGGGCCCTGAACCGGCTGAAGTGGTCAGGGCAAGAGAAGACCACCCTGGACATGGATTGCAATGGGGAGTCGGGACCCTAGGCTCCATTCCTTGTCTGGCAATGGATTTGGGGGAAGAAACCCTTTCCAAATCTGTTTCTCAACCTATTAAGAGTCATGTCTGACTTTTCTAAATGCTGCCAGACACTACCCTGAATTCTACCCATCTATCCCACTCACTTCTAGCAGCCACCCCTCTGATGAGATACCTTACACGTACCCAACAGTACCTCAAACTCACCCTACTCACAATGCCAAACTCACCCACACTCTAAGCCCTCAAAACCTGAACTTCCCTCTGTATTCCCAGTGTCAGCAAAGGGACATCATCCATCCAACCCTGAAACCTGGGAGTCATTTATGCCCCTTCCTTCCTTTAACCTCCTTCAGCAAACCTATTACAAAGTCCATCTGAGGTTTCCCAGCTAAATCTCTCCCTTTTCTACTTTCCTCCACATCTGCCACTCTTTTTCTAACCAAGAACTGCCATCTTCTACCTACAGTAGCCCCTGAGCTACTAAAGCGCCAGATCTACTCAAGAGACCTCCCTCCCACCAATTCATTCTCCACAGACAGGCCAAATCATCTTCCCAAATGCAAGTTCCTTCAGATCCCCATTTCTATTCCTCTCAGAGAAAGAACCAGACCTTCCAAAGCTCTGGGGTAAACGTGGGGCTCCCTCAAGACCCCACGGCCTGGCTGGTGGAGCCAGGGGTAACCCTCAGGCCAACATGAACCAGGCAGGTCTAGGAGCGGCTGCTCACTCCAGAGCCCTGGCCGCCCCCCGGGTTCTCCCACCCCAAGGCTGACTCCGAACTGGCTCAGCCTTCTAGGACTGACCCCTCCCCCAGCACAGGCTTCATCTGACCCCAGATGGGAACAGGAGCTGGAGGCCAGGCAGGGGAAGCCCAGCTGGGCTGCAGCCAGGGGCGGTATGTGTCAGGAAGGGGAGAGAGCAGGGCCACAATAGCCTGTTAGTATCTGAGGCCAGCGGAAAGGAGGCAGCTGGCGGGAGGATAAACCTCGAGGAGTCTATCTCTTCCCTCTTATCGGACTGACCCTTGGCAGCCTCAGCCTGTGGAGAACAAACAGTCATTAACAACCCTGCCCACACTTGCGCACAACGCAGTGTGACCAGCCCAGCCTGGAGAGCCGGGGCCTCCCTTCCTGCCAGGGCAGTCTCGGGGGTCTGCCTGTCGGCCAGCACCCCCATCCTGCCCCTCCTTCCTGGGCAATGAAACTTTACGCTCGGCCCACCCTGGCCTCCCCCGGCCCATGATCCCCTGGCCTTTCGGGTCAGGCCTTCGCGTCACACTGTGTGTGGCTTGGCTTCACCGCCATCCTCTGCTCTCCTAAAAACCTCTGCTCCACCCCCCTTTCCAGGCGAGTTCTCAACCCTCAGTAGGCCCACCCAGAGTCTGCGCTACTGACCCAGCACCTCCCGTCTTCAGCCTGTGATCTAACCCCCCAAGCTGGCTTTAGGGGGAAATTCTCACTAAAGCAGAGCCCAAGGTGGAAGGAGGTGAGGGGATTGGGAGCAGAAACAGGAAGCCTATACACAGTCACTCCAAAGCCTAACCAGTGGCCAGTATAGGAAGAGATGGATATGATGAGAGACCGGAGGGGTTTTTCTCTGCCTGAACCCAGGACAGAGGCAGAGCGATGCTCGGGAAGGGGGATGAGGACAACAGGAGGCAGGGGGCAGCTCCCTCAGCTGCAGGAGCCCAAGTTCTCCAGAGAGAGGCCAGAGCAGGCTGGCTGCTGTGCAATACGTCCAACTGGTCAGCAGAAAGGTTGGACCAATTCTCAGCAACTCCTGGACCCGTGGTGGTGTCCTGGGGCCCCAGCACTATCTCCCCTCTCAGGGTATGGCGTTCCTCTGTTCGGCCTACTGGACGATTTGACAGCAAATCCGTGAACAGATCTTTAAATTCTGTATTTACAGATGAGGGGACTCTGAGGCCCAGAGAGGGGCAGCAACTTGCCCTGGGTCACTCAGCACCCATTTCACAGCATCTTCCTAAGGAAGTACCAACGCTGGCTCCCCTACACTGGAAGAGCCTGAACTCTTCCTGCTGCTGTTTAGTCTCTAAGCCTAGTCCGACTCTGTGACTCCATGGACTACAGCCCACCAGGCTCCTCTGTCCATGAGATTTCCCACCCAAGAACACCGGACTGGGTTGCCATTTCCTTCCCCAGGGAATCTTCCTGATTCAGAAATCAAACTGACAACTTCTGCATTGGCAGGCAGATTCTTCACCGCTGAGCCACCTGGGAAGCCCGCAACAGGGGTCCCCATGACTCTCCTAACCCCTTTCAAGCTCTCCTGTCTCCCCCTGCCTGTGACACTTGGGGCCTCCTGAGCCATGCCAGAGGACCCAGGAACCGGCCAGAAGCTACACAGGTGTGGCCCGGGGAAGATACCAAGCCCTCTGGGACAGGACAGAACAGAGAGAAGGTCAACTGCTGGAAAGCCCCTTGCAGCTGCCATGGCCTCAGACGGCTCCCAAGAAAACCCAAGAGAGACAGGACCAGGCTCCCGCCCCTCCCCTGCCTTGCGGCACAGCCCCGGTCCCTCTGGCTGCTGCCTGCTCACTTGCTCGGGCAGAGGACACAGCACAGGGGCCACAGAGACTTTCATTTCCTCCCGACTCTGGTTCCACCAGCATCAAACGACAAGTATTTTGTTTTCAACTGAACTTGAGGTTGGGGGGAACTCTACTCAAAGGTCAGGGAGAGTCCCTTGCAAACCCAAAGGGATCCTCCCCACAAAGAAGGAAGGAGGTAGTAACTATGCGTGGTAACAGATCGTTAACTAATTTGTAGACATTTCACAGAGTATACAAGTGTGGAATCATTATGTTGTACACCTGAAGCTAATATAATGTTATATGTCAGTTATATGTCAATAAAAAAGGAGGAAGGAGGAGGGAGAAGGAGTGGCGGAGCAGGGTGGGACTGCGGGGTGACACGGGCAGGGAGGGGGAAGCCCCAGGCCAGCCCTCAAGTCCCCTCTTGTTCCTCTTCCTACCATCCACCTCTTAACTTCCCCTTTCACTACTCACGCCACCCCCTCCAAATTCCTTTAAACCACACGGAAAACTTGTTGATTTTTTCTTCATCAGAGCAGTCCCCTCTAGACCAATTAGCGATTTGCATTCGTTGCTGATTTTCTCCCTCAGAAGGCTGCAGACCTGCCCGGCGGCGCGGGGAGCACTGCCGGCCCTCTGCTCCGGGACTCCACAGCTGGAGGGCTCAGAGAGCAAGGGCGAGGACTGCTCTCTGCGGTCCCTGGGTCATGCGCCGACCCCTCAGGGTCTCCTCTGCCCCCCAAGCCCCCTCTCGGGAGCAGGATGGGCCTCGCGCCTCAGCTGTGCACAGGCAGAGCTGCTTTCTGTGTCCCCCGCCTGTTCCCCACCCTGAGCCTAGGGAGGAAGAGAAGGGGAGACAAGGAAAAAGCATGCGAACGGGCAAGCATGATCAAACCAGGAGAGACGCCCCTCCAGGCAGGAGACGCCTGTGCTACCCGCTCCCCCACCTCAGCAGCCAGGGGGGATGTCAGTCAACCCCTTTCCCTCTTTGCAGTCACATCCTCCTTAAGGAAGAAGCCCTTTGAGGATGTTTTTCAACATCTGATAGCAGAACTGTTGTTTTAATATGATTATTTCACAATACAAATTTAGTACTGACAGCAAAATAAGGAAAAATTACATTTGTCTCTAGATTTCTCTTGTTCCTAGTTCACCTTATTGTACACGGGTAGCAGGCACTGTGTTCATATCATGCATGGCAAAAATATTACATCCACTATGGCTGATTCATGTTGAGGTTTGACAGAAAACAGCAAAATTCTGTAAAGTAATTATATAATTATAATTATATAATTCAATAAAAAATAAATTAATCTTTTTAAAAAGCACACTCATTTGAATGCTGACAGCTATAACTGAGGGGGACAGTCTTCTTCACCCCAGGAAGATGATCCTCTCTGAAAACCTGCAGGGTTAAGTGCCCTTCAGCATCACTCCTCCTGCCCCACCTCACAGAGAACGCTGCTCCCTTCCTCACTTTCTTCTTATATATTTATTTAATTTTTTGGCTGAGTGGCATGTGGGATCTTAGTTCCTCAACCACGGATCGAACCCGAGCCCCCTGCAGTGGAAGCATGGAATCTTAACCACTGAACCACCGGGGAAGTCCTTCTCCCGTTACTGAAGCAGGAAACCTCTCCAGTTCTCAGCTAGAAAGTTGGGGTGGCCCAAAGCCCAGCCTATGCCCTGGAGCCTTAGGAGAGGTCTGCAATGGCAACGTAGAAGTGTGACTGACAATACGCTGTAATTACAATCATGATTTATAAATAAGCACCAAGAGGTGCCCCAGAATGGCTGCTTAGGGACACATACAGGCATCCCTGGTAAGCCCAGCATAACTGGAGGAAATGCCTGTTCTCCTCAGCTAGCAGGCAAAGTTCGCCTTCTCTCCGTGCAAAATGTCATTTGCAGATATCTGCCCTAATAGTGAGAACTTGTTGCTAAAGAAAAGAGGGGAAAATCTAAAACCCAGGTCCCCAGAGAGCTGGGCCAACTCCTTTAGTTGGTAAGGGCTCAGATACTGGGACGACACGGTGGGGGAAAGTTGGGGCACGGAAACTGAGAGCAGGGAAGGGGGAGGAAGGCGAAGGCCACCCTCGGCAGAAATGGAGAGACAAGAAGAGACGCAGGCATGCTGAGCATGGACCACAAAGCCCCAGTTGCTTTCAAAATGAACTGGGCCCCTGAGGCTGTGGGGCCCCACCCGCCCAGGGCTGAGGCCCCAAACCTCAGGCAGGCAGCGTGGAGTCCAGAGTAACAAGCTAACCAGGCTTCCGGGTGTCCTGCACACAGCTCCTCCAAAGCAAGGACGCTTCATCTCCTGCAAACTCCTCCTCCTCCTGACTGCTCCACTTCAGCTAAAGGACCTGACTTCATCACCCAGGCAAGGAAGTGTCTACCCCAGTCAACTTACTGTCTGTTCCAGAAGATACCTACTTTCATAGTTCTCTAGAATCAGTTCCTTCTTTGCATTTTTACTGCCAAGTTCCAGTCTTCATTACTTCTCACCTGGACCCTAACTAGTTTTCCATTTCCTCCCTCCCTTCTTTCCTTGTCTCCTTATGACCCAGCCATACCCTGCTACCAGCCTGCCCTCTGCCTGCTCAGAAACTTGTCAGAACCAAGCCCTCTGTCTGCCGTCTGCCGAGTTAAGTCCTCACTGAACACTGTGCTGGGATTGATCTCTTGCAATCTCTACTGCCTCTTCTTCTGGGGACTCCAATTTTTGGATACGGTTTGGGGGGACTGCCTACTGTGTCACCAGCCCTTCCCCGGCCAAGGGAGGAGGCATGGCCCAGTCTGGGCCAACCAGACATCTCCTCCCTGGGATACGACTCCCAACCTATGGTGACAAAATCCCACAGTACAGCTGGAACAGTTATCCTGCCCCAGTGGTACCCTGAAGAGGCTGGCCTTTGGCTCCTGACATACCTACTCCAAGACCCTGGAGGGGGACTTCCCTGGTGGTCCAGTGGTTAAGAATCTGCCTGCCAAGGCAGGGTACACGGGTTTGATCTCTGGTCTGGGAAGATTCCACCTGCCACGGAGCAACCAAGCCCATGCACCACGACTACTGAAGCCCACATGCCCTAGAGCCTGTTCTCCACAACAAGAGAAGCCACTGCAGAGAGGGAAGCCTGCGCACCGCAACTGGAGAGCAGCCCCGCTCTCTGCAACTAGAGAAAGCCTTGCGCAGCAATGGAGATCCAGCACAACCAAACATAAATAAATAATTTCTTAAAGACCTATTTAGAAGAAAAAAAAAAGACGAATAATTGCTTTTAAAAAAAGACCCTGCAGGGGACTCGGGTCTCAAGTCATTCCTCAGATTCTAGGAGTTCCCATAGCCTTCCAATGAAGTCCTTTCCTACCAAAGTCAGCAAGGTGTTGCTTGTAACCAAACTTCTTTTTAAAATACCTCTCCTATGCTCCAACCAAAAGGGAAAATGCCCTGAAAGCGCCGTTATGGTCCCTCCTTCCCCTGCTGGCCAGTACGTTCCCCAGCCTGCAGGCACTGCTGGAACTCTGCCTTCCCTTTCAGGGCCCAACCCAGAGTCCCCTTCTGAGCCCTCTTTGGGGATGACCTCTCCTCCTCTAAACCCACAAGCCCCCGGCTGCCCCTTCTGCCTCCCACCGTGGACATCGGAGTACCTGTCTTACCCTCCTCCCGGTGGACAGAGACTTGGTCATCCTCTCCTCCACAACAGCTGGCAGAATTCCAGACTCAATAAATTCACCAGGCTTTGTGGGCAGACAACTCAAAGGCCAATTACAGGTTTCCTGGGCAAGACAGGCAGTGAGGGACAAAAAGCACGGGGTCAGAAAGACCCTATCTGGCTTCCATATGCTCCACTTACCAGCTGAGTTTATGGGCAAGTCTCATAAGTTCTGTAAGCCTCAGTTCTTCGTCTGTGCTAACCCTGCAACGCTGCTGTGAGAATGTGACGCGCCTACATGCAAGAACATCCAGCCAGGTGCCTGGCTAGAAGTAACCACTCAGGGAACAGCAGCCGTCACTCCAGCTATTCACAGCTCCTGGGTTAGCAGATGCTCTTTCGGCGGGTTGAAATCATGAGCCCTGGGCCTGTTGTGTGACCCACAGAGTATCTCTGTTTCTTAGTAACCCCACCTGGGTCTACCTCTGCCTTATAAACCTCCTGAAAAACAGTACGTGAAAAAACGCGTGGCAAAGTTAAAGCACAATGTAAGGGGTTCCTCCTATTTGTCTCAGTTTCAGAGTCCCAGGCATCCTGTCCAGTGTGCAGCCATGGCCAGCACCCAACCTGCTCAGTCTCAGGGACAGGGCAGATGAGTGCCTGGTTCAGAGTCTGCTTCCCCATGACCTTCCCCAAAGCCCTGGTGCCTAAACGTCCTGCTTTGTGGTTGGAGGGGTCCTTCCTTCAAATGGCCACAGCACAGTGTCTGCTATGTGGTTACAGGGGGACTGGGAGCTCAGGCCCTCAAGTCACCCTGACCATTAATCTAGCCAACACTGGAAAGCATGGGAATGGCAGGAAAAGACCAGCCCGGGGAAGCTGCCAGAACAGTCCTGGGTGGGGAAGCCAGGTGGGGGGCAGCCTCTCTGAAGACTTTACGTGGGCCTGGATTAATCGCCCAGGCAACTCTCATGGCCCCAAACCAGTGGTTCTCAAGTGCTATGGTCAGGAAGCCGGATAGAAATAAAATCTCAGGCCACACCCAGACTGCCTGAATCAGAAATGTCTGGGAGTGGGGCCCAGCAAAATGCGCCTTACACAGCTCTTCAGGGGGATTACTGAACACCTACTCTGTGCCAAGGACCGAGCCGCGGGGTGATATTTCAGAAACAAGGGCACATCTGAAGGACTTTCACAGTCTAACGGGGGCGGAGGGGCGGGGAAGAGGTCAAAATCAAGTACACAATACACAAGACAGGATGGGGTACAGAATGAAGCAAAGGAATCAGCTCCTCCTCCCCTCACCAGCTCCTCTCTTTCCAAGTTCAGAAGCAGGAACTCCAATTCTAGGAAACCCACCCCACCCCAGGCTGCTCTTTGAGACTCCACATAACTGCAGGTAGTTTTCAAAAGAAGAGTGATCCTCGCCCGAGGCATCTTTCAGGTCCAGAGGTTTGGCTTGTGGGGAAATGGACCATGAGGCCACACCCAGTGGTTCTTAGCAGCTGAGAAGTTGACCCCATGTGGGCTCTGGGCTGGGAAAGTTCCTAGAGGGCTGTGAGCATGCCACAGCACATCCCGGCACTGCACTCCCGCGTAAGGTCACTCCCACAGGCCCCTGGCAAGCTCACATGGTGAGCGCAGATGCAGACATAAACACGCACACAGACAGTTGGCCCCCTGGCCTCCATTCTCAAGTTACAGGGTTAAAGACGTCCTATTCACAGCCAAGGGGGAGGGATGAGAGAGGGGGTGCTGAAGCAGGGAACCATCTGGTTCAGATCAAGATTGCTCATTCAGGACCCCAACGGAACTCCCAGAGCCTGCCTTCGTGATGGCTCACAGATTTCCCTCCCTCCCCCAACTTCCCACTGAGAAGCTGAAAACTGGGCTAGGAAGGGATCGACTCATAGGCAAATCTGCCAAAGGAAGATAAGAAAACAAAACTAAACCAAAAAAAAAAAAACAACCAGATACAGGCAAGTCTCCACCACCTCTCTGAGCCCTGGCTCCCTCTTTCCTTCAAACCCTGAACACCACGACTAAACTTGAGATCACCACCTACAGTCACTACGTCTTCCTCCACAAAGAGCTCAGGGGGCACCTAGCAGCATCATTCCCTTTGCCGCCAAACATCTCCAAAGTTAGCAGCAGAAGCAAGATAAGGGTTAGGGGTGTGGTCTCCCAGACTTCTCTTATGCCGCCATCTCCACCAATGTAGGAGGTTCCCTCCATCTCGGAGGGATGGTGGAGTCCACCACGCATAATGAGAGGAAGAAATGACCAACCAGCTTCCAGACAACTGTCCCAAAGACAAGATGGGAGTGTGCATCACTGGCTAGGACTGACTTACTGAGGGACTCCAGAGTGCCCTGAGCCCCCTCGGCAGCTTTAGCTGAAAGAGGCTGCCACTCCCTTCCCACCACCAGCACCTCTCCCCTTTCCCCCAACACCACCTTAGACTCTGTTCTTCAGTGTTTTACTGTAGCTGAAAGCAAAAGGCAAGATGGGAGATGGATGCAGTTGGCAAGAAATAGAAATCAAAAGGCTAACTTGAGTAAAGGAGTGATGGGTGGGGGACTCTACAGGCAAAGGAGGCCAGAAATTAAATACAGGAAGGAGGAGGGGGAAACAGAAGTGGGAAAACGCCAAAAGGGAGACTAAAGTGAGCTCAGCAGAGAGCTGCAGCAGGCAACTGGGAAGTTTGGTCCAGTCACAGAGGAATGACTGGAGGGAAGAAATGACTCCTTCATGCCAAGGCAAGGGCTCAGACTAGCCCCAGAGGGCTGGGGCATGGACTTGGCTAAGTTCCTGGTTTGTGCCAAGCCTCGGTTTCTCTGAAGTGGGAACGAGGTCAGGCTGTTAGGTCTCATCAGAGAGAACTGGGCCACTGTGGATGGCTTGGGGGCAGTGCCAGGTAGGGGAAAGAGGAGAGAGCTTGCTGATGGTGCAAACACAGCCTGTGGCCAGGAGAAGCGGGGCAAGGGTCTCCAAGGAGTGCACAGGCCAGGAGCGCGCGCGGGGCTGGGGGTGCGAACTAGGCAGTGGACTGAAGTCGGGACTGGGGCACGGAGCGCTTCTCGGGGCTGGGCTGGGGGGCTGGGGACTTCCACCATGGGGTGGAAGAGCCGCGCGTGGGAACGGCTGGAGGTGCAGGAGCAGAAGGCGGGCAACCGGGAGGGAGGCCAGGGCAAGAGGACCACCGCCCCCACGGGGGAGCCCAGCGCCCCGACCCAGGGGAAGTTGCCGGGGTGGACCGGGAGGGTCTGGGCCGCTGGTCGAGCCAGCTGCCCGCGCGGAGGGGGTTCGTGGCAGCGAGGGGCCCGGGGCGCCTTATATCCCGCCCGCCCGCCCGCGCACCTCAGTCAGCTCCGGGCGCCGCGCGGGCCATGCTCGCCGCTCCCGCCGCCGCCGCCGGTGCAGAGAAAGCCGCCGCCTTCGTCGGCGTCCGGACCCGTTAGCTGAGCGGCTCCCCAGTCCGCCCGCAGCGGGCCAGTCCCGCCCTAACCCGCCCAGAGCGAGCAGCCGCCGCTGCCGCCGCCGCCGCCGCCTCAGCCCGGCCCCTCCCCCAACCCAGCCTGACTGGAAAGGAAGGGTGGGGGCAGGGGGCGAGGGCCCCCTCCCCACTCACATCCTCCGGCCCTGCCCCGCCCCCTCCCCCGCTCGCCTAGTCATCCTGGGAAATGGAGTCCAGCGCGCGCTGCGCCGCCAGGAGAGCCCGGCGCGCGGAACTACTACTCCCAGAAGACAGCGCGCCAGCCCGCGCGCTTGTGGGCTTTGTAGTCCCGTGGGGACTCGGGGCGTCTACAGCGCGGGAGGGGAGGGGGATGGGAGGTTTCCACTCGCTTGAGGCCGGGGTACCGAAGGCGGAGACGGGGCGTGGGGTCTGCGACGCGCTGTGCCGGGGCTGAACACCTGGACTTCGAGGGGGGCACCCAGCAGCGGAGGATGCCTCTCACACGGCTGTGGTCCGCTGCAGCCGCGCAGGGCTGCAGGCGAAGCCTCTGGCCCGAGAGCCTCACGCTGGGGACGGTTACCATTCGCGCGGAAAGAGCCTTGACCTGAGGCTAGCTTGGCTTCCTGCCCGGGCTCCGCAAGCCGGAGCTGCGGTGAGGCCGCTGCGCCCAGGAGGGAGAAAAATCACCCCACGTGGGCGTGGGGTTTTCCCTACCTGGAAAAAGGAGACCGAGTGTCTCGGTTTCCTGGAGCGCTCACCCCTCTGGGGACCTACTATTGATAATTCCAGTCCGACCCACTCTCTTTCTAGCTGACGCCCTTAGCTCCCTACTGTTTAGGGCAAAGTACACACAAAAAGCAAAGTGTTAACCATTTTAAATATTTTTCTATGTCTTCTCTTAGCACGTGCTTTCCCCAGTTTCCAGATCCACCTCAAATTGTTAATGAAACTCCCGGTTGCCCTCCAAGCTTTATCGCCTCTGGCAGAGGGAGGCCTGTAAGTCGCTGATTCTTTAACAAGCGTCTATCAGACTCTCCTGGAGAGTTTGTTTAAACACAGCTGACCCATACCCCTCCCGTGGGAGGATCCTGCTGTGGGATAATATGAACCTCAGAGGAGCCAGGCCATAGAAAGTGGGGTTTCAGGCTGCTGCTGCTAAGTCGCTTCAGTCGTGTCCGACTCTGTGCGACCCCATAGACGGCAGCCCATCAGGCTGCCCCGTCCCTGGGATTCTCCGGGCAAGAACACTGGAGTGGGTTGCCATTTCTTTCTCTAGTGCGTGAAAGTGAAGTCGCCCAAGCGACCCCATGGACTGCAGCCTACCAGGCTCCTCAAAAACGTTCTTTTTAATTTAAATAAATCAATCAGTTGATGCAGTAAAAGGAAAATACTACATGAACCTGAGGGCTTCTCTGAGAGTTCAATTGGTAAAGAATCTACCTGCAATGCATGAGACCCTGGTTTGATTCCTGGGTGGGGAAGATCTGGAAAAGGACTACCCACTCCAGTATTCTTGGACTTCCATGTGGCTCAGCTGGTGAAGAATCCACCAGCAATGTGGATTTGATCCCTGGGTTGGGAAGATCCCCTGGAGAAGGGAAAGGCTACCCACTCCAGTATTCTGGCCTGGAGAATTTCATGGACTGTCTAGCCCATGGGGTCACAAAGAGTCAGACGTGACTGAATGACTTTCACTTTGCACATGAGCCTGAAAGATGTCCCAGTCCTTAGCCTTTAGCATTCTCTTCAAAGCTGGTAAGGTTTTCTGTTCCAAAGGGGAGTTGTAGGGTATACCTGGTACTACTCCCCAAACTATGGATGCAAGCCAGGGGTTGAGATCTCAAACCTCTAGGATAGGGTCAGCTCTGTAGAATCCTCTGCTTCCAGGTGTTCTATGACCTATAACAGGCTAGGGGATTGAGAGGTGAGAAGGTGGATTCTTGACTTGTCAGGTATCTGAAAGTGACTCTCACACCACACCTACCTGGGTAGACCCTTAACCACTTGCTATCCTGATGTTCTGGGAGCTATAGAAGTCCAAGAGGAAACTTGGTGACCTTCACTCTCCGGCACAATCTCAGACCCTTTCAGCTGTGAGATGATCAAGTTCTCTGCTCCACCAAACTCTAACCAGGCTCCTGTAGGCCCTCTTCTCCAATATGTCTCAAGCTTGGCCTATAAAAACTATACACTTGATTAGGACTCCACTGGTCCACTGCAGTTCAGTCCCTAGTCAGGGAACTAAGATCACATCCCACATGCCACACAGCACAGCCACAAAACCACCCCCCACCCAAAACCAAAAAACTGTACTCTCAACACAGATGACTTTATCCACCCTTCTCCCTGGTGGTTCAGACAGTAAAGCCTCTGCCTGCAGTGCAGGAGACCAGGGTTCGATCCCTGAGTTGGGAAGATCCCCTGGAGAAGGGAATGGCTACCCACTCCAGTCTCCTTGCCTGGAGAAATCCATGGACAGAGGAGCCTTGCAGGCTACAGTCCATGGGGTCACAAAGAGTTGGACACGACTGAGGACTAAGCGACTAACACACACAACCTCCCCCCACATTAAAAGACTTAACACAGTAACATAGTTTCTAACATCTCAAGGCCGCATCCCTGGGATGGCTCTACCCACCCTAAGTGCCTGTCTGATAAAGCTCAAACATTCACTGTTTATTCTAGCCAATACCAGTTGTAAATACCCCCCCACCCCTTCTTAGAGCGTTTACTAAAAAGGCTTACAGTTGTGACTTCTTCCTTTCCCTTTAAGGTGTGCAGTAAATGTATATGTATTATGTGTCTTTCTCAAGGACCTGAAAGCCATTCCTTTGAAATATAATTACTGGAAAGAATAGGGCCTCTGTGGGAGAGTAGAATCCTAACTTCAATACTTGCCAGCTAACAGATACAGCTGACCTAATCAGCATTTACACTGACCAACCCTTTGTACTTTTTCACTTCTTGCTCACCTGCCTCCATACTTCTTCATTCTCCCTTTAATGTGCCCAGTCACCTCTGTGTAAATCCAAGGTGCAGTGTTTATCAATAATATATTGGTTAAAATCTGTCCTTACCACTTTAACTAGTGCCTGCTTTGTCTATTTTTCGGTCAATTATAAAGATTTTTTGTTTGTTAACTATTAAGATGTTTTTGTTTATCTCTGACAAAATGGATATGAGCGGTGAGCCCTGGGGCCCCAGGCTCCAGCCTCCCTCCCATCCACCAAAGGCCAAAGGGTGAGTTATTGCTAGGTCCTTGGGCACGTAGCCCAGAGGACACCAGAGGCATTGGACCCTGACTAATGTTGACCTCTCTGGTGAATGCTTGAATGCTTTTCTGTTTTTTAGTTTTTTGATTTGCGTCCCTGTCACAGACTATAGTGCGTGCGTGCTCCGTCACGTCTGACTCTTTGCAACCCCATGGACCGTACATAGCCCGCCAGACTACTCTGTTCATGAGATTCTCCAGGCAAGAATACTGGACTGGGTTGCCATTTCCTGTTGCAGGGGATCTTCCCAACCCAGGGATCGAGCCTGCATCTCTTGCATCTCCTGCATTGGCAGGCAGATTCTTCACCGCTGCGCCACCTGGGAAGCCTGTCACAGACTACAGGGGGTTAGGTAATCCACATACAATTCCACGCTCTGCCCCTAAGCCCAGCTGCCGGCCCTTCCTGTAAGGACTTTGCCTCTGCACCTGAGTCACGTGCAACTGCGGCTTTCCCTCCCAGGCAGAAGGGAATGAGTCTTTTTGTGTTGACACCCATCACCCAAATGTCTGTTAGCAGAGTACCCGGAAGATGTCATTTCATGGGCAGCGCAGGGAACCTCTCTATCCCACAACTCCCACAGGAGCTCCCATCATCACCCAACTATCTCCCAGTTAGATGTCAAATTGGTTTTTACCCATTTCCTCTTGCTAGTTGTGATTTCCTATCCTCTCCACCCATCCAAATTCTGCCTGACTGTTTGAAGTCTACCTTGAGTTTTCCTTCCTCCTCAAGGTTCTCCCCAGCTGCCTCAGCTGCACAGCCACCTGCGAACGTCACCCCTCATGTCGCACTTGAATTTGTGTCATTGACTTAAAAGCCTACCTTTGCTGTTGACCATCCACAGCAAGGGAAGCAGTGGACCAGGAAGTGAAGGAGACAGGAGCCATAGGGCTTTGGAGGCAAACTGCAACTAAGTAGCAAGATGCAAAGAGGAGGTGGCTCCCTCCCTCCCCTGCTTTCTGGTTGACCCAGAAAGGTCAGCTCCCACACCTAATGGTCTGTGTGACCCCCAGCAAACTACACAGTTCTGTGATCTGTAAAATGGCGATAATAATAACAGAATGGCCATAATAAGAGACCCTTCTTGTAGAGCTGTTATAAAGAGTAAATGGAAAAAAAAATGATGTTGGATAGAAAGACTGTCAAAAGGAAATCAAGTCAATCTGGACATTTAATGCGATCACAGTACAAATACCAGCAGCATTTATTTTGGGTTTTTTTGGAGAGGGAGGAAGAGGAGCAGGTCACTTTATTTTAAAAATTCATTTGGAGGGCTTCCCTGATAGTCCAGTGGGTAAGAATCTGCCTTGCAATGCAGGGGACATTGATTAGATCCCTAGTCAGGGAAGATCCCACATGTTGCTGAACTAAGCACAAGCTCTACAACTGTTAAGCCAGCACTCTGCAGCCTGCAAGCCACAGCTACCGAAGCCCGCATGCCGAGAGCCGTGTTCCGCCACAAGAAAAGCCACTGCAATGAGAAGCCCGGGCACTGCAATAAAGACCCACCACAGCCAATAAATAAATCTTTCTTAAAAATTCATTTGAAAAAATAATAAGCAAGATTAGTGCCAACAATAAAAAAAAATCAATCAATTGTCAAATCTAAGAAAGAAATGGAAAAATCTATTTGAGCCAACCTGAGGACTGTTCTGCCCATCAGAAATCAAAGCACAATTATATAAGTTCTTGAGACAAAAGGTTATTCATCAAATGACATATTGACAGACCCCAGATGTTCACATACTAAGCAACTGGGGTGTCATCATGACCACTTACAAGATTAAGGAAGGTTATCTCCTAAGGAGGTCTGGTTTATGCAAGTACACAATACACTCTAAAGGAGAGAGAGGAGGCCCAAATGGGCAAAGAAACATGAATTTTATTTAATCATGAGTCAGGAAATTTTTGAAAGACTAATAATATGAAGTAGTGAATGTCCTCTCAGATATTAAACATATTGTAAACATACCTTTAGAATAGTGTAATAGATCAATACATAGACCTGCAAGTCTACAAATAAACTCAGATACTCACAGAAATTGACATATGGTAAAGATACATTTCAAATAAGGGAGAGGAAAGATGAATTATTCTATAAATGGTATAGGGACAGTTGGAGAACCATCTGCTCAAATATTAACTTAGCTCTGGATCTAGTAAAAAAAAAATCACCAATGGCTACCAATATGAAAAATGAAGACAGATAATGGACCCCTGATGGAAGTAAAATATTCAGAAAGTAGTGGTGAAAAAATAAATCACCCCAAATCTGACAACTACCAATGTACAGAAAGTACAGGTATTTGAGAGGAATGTTTTATTTGGAACTATGGGGATGCAATCTAAAAAATTCAGTGAGAAACTCTATAGGACAAATGACACAATTTCTTCAATGAATACATTGAAAAAAATTTTAAGACAGAGGAGAATCTGTAAATTAAAACAAGCTATATTAACCAATTGCAATGTGTGGACTTTGACTCATAATTCCAACAAACTGAAAAAAATTGCATGAGAAGAGGGGAAGTTTGAACACAAACCATTGGATATTGAATAATTATTATTTGTTTTAAGTGTATTAATGGTATTATAGTTAGTTGTGTGTGTGTGTATGCTTAAGAGATTTCATTTAGTGATATATACTGAAATCTTATTTATGGAATGATGTCTGAGGTTTGCTTCAAAATAATTCGGGGTTGGGGTAAAGGTATAGACACAAGGCAGGCTAAAGCGGTAATTATTGAACCTGGGAGAGCAGATGGTCACTTGGACAAGTTCATTTTAACATTTTTTTTCTACTTTTTCATGCACAGTATTTAAAGTTTCACATAATAAAATGTTTTGGGGTTTTTTTTGCTGAAGTATAGTTGATTTACAATGTGTTAGTTTCAAGTGAACAGCAAAGTGATTCAGTTATGCACACATGTGTGTGTGCTCTGCTCAGTCATGTCCAACTCTTTGCAACCCCATGGACTGTAGCCCACCAGGCTCCCCTGTCCATGGAATTTTCCAGGCAAGAATACTGGAGTGGGTCGCCATTTCCTTCTCCAGGGGATCTTTCCAACCCAGGGATTGAACCTGCATCTCTTGTGTCTCCTGCAATGACAGGCAGATTCTCTACCACCTCTCCCCTTCAGTTCAGATCAGTAGCTGAGTCGTGTCCAACTCTTTTCGACCCCATGGACTGCAGCATGCCAGGCCTCCCTGTCCATCACCAAGCTGGAGTTTACTCAAACTTATGTCCATTGAGTCAGTGATGCCATCCAACCATCGCATCCTCTGTCATCCCCTTCTCCTCCTGCCTTCAATCTTTCCCAGCATCAGGGTCTTTTCCAATGAGTCAGTTCTTCACATTAGGTGGCCAAAGTATTGGAGATTCAACTTCAGCATCAGTCCTTTCAATGAACAGTCAGGACTGATCTCCTGTAGGATGGACTAGTTGAATCTCCTTGCAGTCCAAGGGACTCTCAAGAGTCTTCTCCAACACCACAGTTCAAGAGCATCATTTCTTCCGTGTGCAGCTTTCTTTATAGTCCAGCTCTCACATCCATACATGACCACTGGAAAAACCATAGCTTTCACTAGATGGACCTCTGTCAGCAAAGTCATGTCTCTGCTTTTGAATATGCCCTCTAGGTTGGTCATAACTTTTCTTCCAAGGAGAAAGTGTCTTTAATTTCATGGCTGCAGTCACCATCCACAGTGATTATGCAGCCCCAAAAATAAAGTCAGCCACTGTTTCCACTGTTTCCCCATCTATTTGCCATGAAGTGATGGGACTGGATGCCATGATCTTAGTTTTCTGAATGTTGAGCTTTAAGCCCACTTTTTCACTGTCCTCTTTCACTTTCACCAAGAGGCTCTTTAGTTCTTTGCTTTCTGCCATAAGTGCGGTGTCATCTGCATATCTGAGGTTTTGATATTTTTCCTGGCAATCTTGATTCCAGCTTGTGCTTCCTCCAGCCCAGCGTTTCTCATGATGTACTCTGCATATAAGTTAAATAAGCAGGATGACAAAATACAGCCTTGAGTACTCCTTTGTCTATTTGGAACCAGTCTGTTGTTCCATGTCCAGTTCTAACTGTTGCTTCCTGACCTGCATACAGATTTCTCAAGAGGCAGGTCAGGTGGTCTGGTATTCCCATCTCTTTCAGAATTTTCCAGTTTCATGTGATCCACACAAAGGCTTTGGCATAGTCAATAAAGCAGAAATAGCTGTTTTTCTGGAACTCTCTTGCTTTTTCGATGATCCAACAGATGTTGGCAATTTGATCTCTGGTTCCTCTCCCTTTTCAGTTTGAACATCTGGAAGTTCACAGTTCATGTACTGTTGAAGCCTGGCCTGGAGAATTTTGAGCATTACTTTACTAAAGTGTGAGATGAGTGCAATTGTGTGGTGGTTTGAGCATTCCTTGGCATTGTCTTTCTTTGGGATTGGAATGAAGACTGACTTTCCCAGTCCTGTGGCCACTGCTGAGTTTTCCAAATTTGCTGGCATATTGAGTGCAGCACTTTCACAGCATCCTCTTTTAGGATTTGAATTACTTCAACTGGAATTCCATCACCTCCACTAGCTTTGTTCATAGTGATGCTTCCTAAGGCCCACTTGACTTCACATTCCGGTTCTAGGTGAGTGATCACACCATCATGATTA
The DNA here is from genome assembly GCF_019923935.1 of Bubalus bubalis. Classification (NCBI taxonomy): domain Eukaryota; kingdom Metazoa; phylum Chordata; class Mammalia; order Artiodactyla; family Bovidae; genus Bubalus; species Bubalus bubalis. Next base: position 1,394,515 of record NC_059174.1, on the reverse strand, counting down.
TCTGGGTCATGAAGATCTTTTTTGTATACTTCTTCTGTGTATTGTATATTGTCACTCTGGTTATTTAACTTCTATGCAGAGTACATCATGAGAAACGCTGGGCTGGAAAAAGCACTTGCTGGAATCAAGATTGCCAGCAGAAATATCAATAACCTCAGATATGCAGATGACATCACCTTTATGGCAGAAAGTGAAGAGGAACTAAAAAGCCTCTTGATGAAAGTGAAAGAGGAGAGTGAAAAAGTTGGCTTAAAGCTCAACATCCAGAAAACTAAGATCATGGCATCTGGTCCCATCACTTTATGGGAAATAGATGGGGAAACAGTGTCAGACTTGATTTTTTTGGGCTCCAAAATCACTGCAGATAGTGATTGCAGCCATGAAATGAAAAGACGCTTACTCTTTGGAAGGAAAATTATGACCAACCTAGATAGCCTATTAAAAAGCAGAGACAATACTTTGTCAACAAAGGTCTGTCTAGTCAAGGCTATGGTTTTTCCTGTGGTCATGTATGGATGTGAGAGTTGGACTGTGAAGAAAGCTGAGCACTGAAGAATTGATGCTTTTGAACTGTGGTGTTGGAGAAGACTCTTGAGAGTCCCTTGGACTGCAAGGAGATCCAACCAGTCCATTCTAAAGGAGATCAATCCTGGGATTTCTTTGGAAGGACTGATGCTAAAGCTGAAACTCCAGTACTTTAGCCACCTCATGGAAGAGTTGACTCATTGGAAAAGACTCTGATGCTGGGAGGGATTGGGGGCAGGAGGAGAAGGGGACAGCAGACGATGAGATGGCTGGATGGCATCTCACCGACTGGATGGACACGAGTTTGGGTGAACTCTGGGAGTTGGTGATGGACAGGGAGGCCTGGCGTGCTGTGATTCATGGGGTGGCAAAGAGTCGGACACAACTGAGCAACTGAACTGAACTGATCTGTGTATTCTTGCCGTGTGTCTTCTTAATATCTTCTGCTTCTGTTAGGTCCATACCATTTCTGTCCTTTATTGTGACCATCTTTACATGAAATGTTTGTTCCCTTGGTATCTCTAATTTCCTTGAAGAGATCTCTAGTCTTTCCCATTCTGTTGTTTTCCTCTATTTCTTTGCATTGATCTCTGAGGAAGGCTTTCTTATCTCTCCTTGCTATTCTTTGGAACTCTGCATTCAAATGGGTATATCTTTCCTTTTCTCCTTTGCTTTTTGCTTCCCTTCTTTTCACAGCTATTTGTAAGGCCTCCTCAGACAGCCATTTTGCCTTTTTGCATTTCTCTTCCTTGGGGATGGTCTTGATCCCTGTCTCCTGTACACTGTCATGTGGGGGCTTTTTTCAGATTCTTTTCCATTAGAGGTTATTACACGATATTGAGTATAATTCCCTGTGTTATATAGCAGGTCTTTGCTGTTTACCTATTTTATGTATAGTAGTGTGTATATATTGAGGAGGAAATGGCAACCCACTCCAGTATTCTTGCCTGGAAAATTCCATAGAGAGAGGAGCCTGGCGGGCTACAGTGTACGGTCACAGAGAGTCAGACACAATGAGTGCACACATGCGCGCGCGCGCGCACACACACACACACACACACACAATGTTAATCCCAAACTTCTAATTTATAAAATGTTTTTTTAAAGTTCAGTCAGATGTGTACCAGAGAAGGCCATGGCACCCCACTCCAGTACTCTTGCCTGGAAAATCCCATGGACGGAGGAGCCTGGTAGGCTGCAGTCCATGGGGTCGCTAAGAGTCGGACACGACTGAGCAACTTCTCTTTCACTTTTCACTTTCATGCATTGGAGAAGGAAATGGCAACCCACTCCAGTGTTCTTGCCTGGAGAATCCCAGGGACTGTGGAGCCTGTTGGGCTGCCGTGTATGGTGTCGCACAGAGTCGGACACGACTGAAGCGACTTAGCAGCAGCAGCAGATGTGTACAGCATACCTAGCTGAAAACCAAAACCACAACAAAAACCAAGTCAATAGACAAGTGGAAGACAATTTTGCAATTTATATCAGGTAGAAAAGGCTAATACAAAGTGCTCTGTAAATCAGTAAAATTACCAAGGAACAATGGGACATGTGAAAAGAACACAAACAGTTCACAGAGAAGGAAGCAAATGGCTGTGACGTGAAAACATGAGTAGCTCCACCCTTTTTAAAAAAAATTAGGGTAGGGACTTCCTGGTGGTCCAGTGGTCACGGCTTCACCTTCCAGTGCAGCGGGTGCACGTTCGATCCCTGCTTGGGAAGCTAGGATCCCACATGCCCACAGCCAAAAAGCCAAAAAATAAAACAGGAGCAATACTGTAACAAATTCAATAAAGAGTTTTAAAATGATCCACATTAAAAAAATCCTTAAAAAACTGTAGTAAAATATACATAACATAAAATTTACCATCTTGACCATTTTTAAGTGTACAGTTCAGTGGCATTAAGTACATTCAAGTTGTCATATGGTAAACACTACCATTTATCTTCAGAATTTTTTGGTTTTCCCAAACTAAATCTAGGTATCCATTAAGCTATTACTCCCCACGGTTTCCTCTCCTCCCAGTCCCTGACAATCACCAGTCTACTTTCTGTCTCTATGAATTTGACTGTCAAGGCATGAAAGTATGAAGACAATATTTGTCCTTTTGTGCCTGGCTTATTTCACTTAGCATAATGTCCTCAGTGTTCATCCATGTTATGGCATGCGTCAGGATTTCCTTCTTTTTGTAGGCTGAATAATATTCTATTGTATACACTGATATGTACCACATTTTATCCATTCATCTGTTGATGGACACTTGGGTTGTTTCCATCTTTTGGCTATTGTGAACAAAGATGCTCTGAACACGGGTTTACAAATATCTCTTTGGGTTCCTGGTTTCAGTGCCTTTGGATGTATACCAAAAGTGAAATTCCTGGATCATATGATAATTCCGCCTTTAATTTTTTGAGCAACCATCATAATGTTTTCCATAGTAGCTGTACCATTTTATATTCCCACCAGCAGTATACAAGGATTCCAGTTCTTCCACATTCTGACACTTATTTTCTGAGTTTCACTTGTAATAATAAAAGAAATGCAAATTACAACCACACCGAGATATCATTTTTCACCTATCAGATTGGCAAAGATCAAAAACCTTGATAGCTATCTTGGAAAGAGTACGGGGAACAAGGATTGTCGTACACTGCCAATGTGGTTGGAAATCCATATGGCCTCTGCGAAGAGCAACTTGGTAATGTCTTCAAATTACACACGCACACACTATTTGACCTAGTAATTTCTAAGGAGGTATCCTATCTGCACATGTTCTTAATTACATATAGAGATGGATATTTGTTAAAGCATTGTAAGAAAAAAGATTAAAGATGATCTAAATGTTGTTGATCCAGATTAAAGATTAAATGAATGGAACTGGGGAAGCTTCAATTGATGGTGTCAATTGTTATCGCTCCTGCTTACGCACTTCAGTTATCTCCAACTCTTTGCAACCCTATAAACTGTAGCCCGCCAGGCTCCTTTGTCCATTGGACTTCCCTGGCAAGAATACTGCAGTGGTTTGCTATGCCCTCCTCCAAGGGGATCTTCCTGACCCAGGGAATGAACCCATGTCTCCTGCATTGCAAGAGGATTCTTTACCACTAAGTCACCAGGCGAAGCCCTTTTGTTATCATTACTTCACTAGATAACAGACTTTTGGAGAGTAGAGGAGGGGCTTTTGTAGGTCCAAACAGACCTTCCAGAAATACTGATCAGATTAACTATTTCTTGGCCTCTGGCAGAACTAGATCGGCAGACAGCTCAACAAGATAATGTGGTTTATCCAAAGTCATCCACAGAATGTCTGCTACACATTATGTACAAAGCACATTGGCAGGCATTGTGAAAATGACTGAAATTGAAGAACTGAACCCTGTCTTCTTGGAGCTTGAGACCTTGTGAAGCACTCTGACAGACCTTAAAAGTATTAACTTTTTAAAAAGTGTACTGTCAATTATATCCATGGAGACCATTGATCTGGCATATAAACTAAGGCTCAGCTCAGAGAAACTATATATAAACAGTCCCAGGGATTGAGACTCTAAGCTTTCACTGCCAAGGCTCAGTCCCTGGTCGGGGAACTAAGATTCCCACAGCCACAGGCATGGCCTGAAAAAAGGATTCCTTAACATGTTTGTGAAATGCTTTATAGCTTAGCCTAGAGGTTCCCCATGCATATAGGAATTGTTTTTCCCTAGCTCTGTACCTGTCCACTGAGAAGACCTGGGAGCAATGACACCCCATTAGCAACAAGCACACTAAACGTGTCATTGTTTGTTTGATTGTTTTAACATTTTCTGGCTGTGCGGCATGTAGGATCTTAGTTCCCCAAGCAGGGATCAAACCCATGACCCCTGCACTGAAAATGCAGAGTCTTAACCACTGGACTTCCACGGAAGTCCCTCAGTGCTGTTTTGTTTAAATTGAGGTGAAATTCACAGAACATAAAATTAACTATGATAAAGCATACAATTCAGCGTATTTAGTGCATTCACAATGTCTAGAAACCAGTACCTCTAGTTCCAAAACCTTTTCTTCACCTCACAAGAAAACCCTGTACCCATTAAGCGATCACTCCCCATTCTTCCCACCCCCAACCCCTGGCAACTGAGCTTGCTTTCTGTCTCTATGGATTTAACTATTTTGAACACTTCATATAAATGGAATCATAAAATATTTAGTAGTTTTTGCCTGAGTTCTTTCATTTTCCATATTTTCAATTCATCCGTGTTGCAGTATGCATTAATATCTCATTATTTTATGGTTGAGTAGTATTTCATTGTATGCATATATATATACATATATACACACACACACACACACACACACACATATATACACATTTTGCTTACTCACTCTGTTTATTTTAAAGTTGTGGGGATAAAATAAACCCGTTTACCTTTATTTAGTGGATCTGTAGCTCTTCTGAAGCAACACTTGTTAACATCCTGTGTTGTTGTTTAGTTGCTAAATCGTGTCTGACTCTTGGTGACTCCATGGATTATAGTCCACCAGGTTCCTCTGTCCATGGGACTTCCCAGGCAAGAATCCTGGAGTGGGTTGCCATCCTACTATATCCTACTATTAATATATAATCACATCCTATAGAATATATATACATATATATGTATATATGTACATCCTATAGCATGTATATAGATATATACACATCCTATAGCAGCACTCTTTGGAAAATGCTGCATAAGATATTTGGAAAAGGCAAGTCAGGCTTTGGGGAAGATGGCCACTTAATGATAAAGTACACTTAATAGCTCTCCAGAAAGGGTTACCTATTTTGTTATCCTATCAGGTCTGGATTTCGATTATTTAAAACCATACCAGAGACTTCCCTGTCAGTCCAGTGGTTAGGACGCCACGTTTCCACTGCAGCGGCACAGGTTCCGTTCCTGGTCAGGGAACTAAGGTCCCGTAAGTCACATGGAATGGCAAGGAAAAAAAGAAGAAAAAATAATCAGCTGTTTCAATTTCTCCTTGAAAGGCTGGTAGGAGAGTTTATTATCCTCTCCTCATTTTCATCATCTAGCTCCCATCTCTTCAGCAGTTCCCCTGCAGTAAATGCTCTTGGTTATACGCTTTCACAGGGATGAACCACCCATTCTCCAGCTGTCATGAGTGCTGGCTGAAGCATCTCATAGCTGACTCCTTCTCCGGAGAATTGTTATCAGTCCCTGTGAACTGCTTTGCCTGGAGATGCCCAGGAAATTTTGCTCCTCTTTTCCCTACCTCCCCCTGGCCCACCCATAGCCCAAACGACTGATGTGGGGTACAAAGTCCAGATCCCTTGTTTCTAAAATAAGCCCTGTGGTGCATTTTATGCTCCTGAGATCTCCAGAGGATGAGACTGAGGCTCAGTCAGTCAGTTCAGTCGCTCAGTCGTGTCCAACTCTTTGCAACCCCATGAATCTCAGCACGCCAGGCCTCCCTGTCCATCACCAACTCCCAGAGTTCACCCAGACCCACGTCCATCGAGTCAATGATGCCATCCAGCCATCTCATCCTCTGTCATCCCCTTCTCCTCCTGCCTCCAATCCCTCCCAGCATCAGAATCTTTTCTAATGAGTCAACTCTTCGCATGAGGTGGCCAAAGTACTGGAGTTTCAGCTTTAGCATCATTCCTTCCAAAGAACACCCAGGGCTGATCTCCTTCAGAATGGACTGGTTGGATCTCCTTGCAGCCCAAGGGACTCTCAAGAGTCTTCTCCAACACCACAGTTCAAAAGCATCAATTCTTCGGTGCTCATCTTTCTTCACAGTCCAACTCTCACATCCATACATGACCACTGGAAAAACCATAGCCTTGACTAGACGGCCCTTTGTTGGCAAAGTAATGTCTCTGCTTTTCAATATGCTATCTAGGTTGGTCATAACTTTTCTTCCAAGGAGTAAGCGTCTTTTCATTTCATGGCTGCAGTCACCATCTGCAGTGATTTTGGAGCCCAGAAAAATAAAGTCTGACACTGTTTCCACTGTTTCCCCATCTATTTCCCATGAAGTGATGGGACCAGATGCCATGATCTTAGTTTTCTGAATGTTGAGCTTTAAGCCAACTTTTTCACTCTCCACTTTCACTTTCATCAAGAGGCTTTTGAGTTCCTCTTCACTTTCTGCCATAAAGGTGGTGTCATCTGCATATCTGAGGTTATTGAGATTTCTCCAGGCAATCTTGATTCCAGCTTGTGCTTCTTCCAGCCCAGCGGAGGCTGCTGCTGCTGCTGCTGCTAAGTTGCTTCAGTCGTGTCCGACTTAACCATCTTTGCTTGGCTTCTTCCTCTGCCTTATTCTATCTCCCTTACTACCCTAAAAAATCACTCCCACAAGAATCCCTTTGTCTGGTTCTGCATCTAGGGAACTCAGCCTAAGATATCCCTGGGTAGCCCTGACTCCCAGAGGGATTTCCTGCCACCAGCAGCAGCCACTCATCTCATGCAGAAGTCCTGCAGATTGCAACTCCTCCAAGAAGGCTTCCAGTCTTGCACCCTCACACTCTAGCAACATGTTTAATAAGGAAGTGGGATGCCTACTTGGACTACCCTCATAGCTCAGTTGGTAAACTATCTGCTTACAATGCAGGACAACCCAGTTTGATTACTGGGTCAGGAAGATCCCCTGGAGAAGGGAAAGGCTACCCACTCCAGTATTCTGGCCTAAAGAATGCCATGGACTGTATAGTCCCCAGGGTCGCAAAGAGTCAGACACAACTGAGCGACTTTCACTTCACTTCACTTCTGGGTGCCTACTCTGTGCCAGGGACTGTGCCAGACCGTTAGGCAAATACTATTGTATTCTTACAGAGGAAGAAACTGAAGCTCAAAGAATTTGAGTGGTTTGCTCACACGGTCAGAAAGTGATGAGAACTGGGGAGGATTTGTCTGATTTCAAACCCTAGAATCTATCCTATATTATAACATCAGAATTTTTTTTTTTTAATGGCTCTGTCTACCCCAGATCATGGGGGTAGAGAGCTACACGTTTTTGTGTCTGCTGCTGACAAGCTGCACTGAGGACTTGAGCTCATTAAAAAAACCTCTGTGAATATCTTTACTAGTGGCCTTGGAGCCCGACCCAGCGAGCCTGCCCGCCCTAGGATGTAGGGGGAAGCCCTTGGCCTCTGAACTCCTTGGAACTCCCTGTTTTCCTTGAGCCACCCCCAGGGCTGCAGCTGCAGGCACCCCTTCCTTCTCCTCCACTGCAGAGCAGGGTCTGCAGTGCTAGGAACAGCTTTCCTGGAGGCCTCCTGGGTTCACAGGAGAAGGAGCAGGGCGCTGAGGTGAAGGAAGGAGGAGGAGACCTGGGCCAAGTGAAGAGAGGGGGTGACTGCAGGGGGAGAAAGGGGGATGGAGAGAGGTTTGGGGGAGGAAGTGGGGAAGTGGGAGCTGAGCAGGGGATTGCTCTTTATTCATTCCACCATTTAACACATTGTTTTAACCACGGATGATGTCCCAGGCATGTTCCCTTGACTGAGGATACAACAGGGAATAAACCACTGATCCAGCTGTAAGGGGGCCACGTGGGAATAACAGCAATAGTCATAACAAGGGTTAGTAATTTTGGAGCATCTACTATGAAGTCAAGAATTTATCTTATCCTCATAATAATCTCAGACATTTGATACAATTATTACCCCATATCACAGATAAAGAGTACACGACACAAAATTGCCACGTGACTGGCCAAGGTTACAAAAAGTGAGCAGAATGTCACATTTTTTCTGAAACCCACTGCTTGGGCCTCCCAGGCTCCCTATTAACGACAGCAGTTTTGTAAAGTACATTCTCCTAAGAAAAATTCAAGTAGTGCAAATGAAGTTCAAGGTCTCCCTGCCCATGCCCATTCCTGGCAGTATCCTCCTTCTGGCGCTCTCCTTCCAGTCCTGTTCCTGTCCATATGTACCATTATGTCCACAGACATTATTTCTGACATGAGTAGCTTCCCATACATAATATTCTTTAACAAAATGTCCTGAACATTTTTCCCTATTGCATATGTCGACCTAGCCCATTATCTCTGTTGCATAGTATTCCATTGTATGGATGTGCCTAATTTATTTTTCCAGTAACCTGAGCATCCGCGCGTTTCCACTTTTCCGGGATTACAAACAATGCTGCCATTCATAACTTTTCCGAAAGAGCCACACATCTTCTTTTCACTAGAGTTGTGACGTTTCTACCCGAAGGACCCACGTGACGAACCCGTGCAAGCCTGGTCAATTGCCAATCGGACGGTGGTCGCTTACGCTGGGACAACGCCTGTGGGTTGTTTCTCCGAGTTTGATTTCTGCCTCTGCGGAGCAGAGGTGCGGCCCGCTCCGCCGCACCCTCAGGACTCCCCGGCCCCGGGGTTAAACAAATGGACACATCCCAAGCCTAGAACTCGAGCCTCAGGAAACGCGTTCTGTCTTGGAGACGCCCTGGCTCCTCTGGGAGTTGTAGTTTTGCTGCCCCGCGGAGCTACCGTCTCCTCTCCACACCCCTTCTCGAAGAGATGGCTCACTGCCCTTTAGGAAGGAGTTGCTCGGACCATGTCTGAAGACCCGCGAGGTCGCTCGGAGCTGGGAATCAGGGAGGGACCACCCCGGGCGGGGAGAACGCTGAAACTACACTTCCCAGGACGCGCAGCGAGGCATGCGCCGCCCCGCCTTGGAGAGCTGGCGGCGCGGTGCGCCGGGCGCAGGCACGTATGTGGGTGTGCGCGGACCCGGCGCCGTGCGGATTCCCCCAGCCGTTTCGCCGACCGCTGCCCACCTCTTGCGCCCTCAGGACTGAGGTGGGCCACTGGCTGCCCGTTTCCTTACAGGGAAGAGTCTCTCCGAACTCTGGCGGCGCCCCCGAGCGCCCGCTTGCTGTGGGGTGGCTGCAGGCTCCTCATCCCATTGGCCCAGGTCTTCTTACGGGAGCTCTGAGACTTGGGGACACCCAGGACAGGGACTCCAGGCGGCTGGGCCGCTGGGTGCTGGGCTGGTGACTTTCCCTTTGAGGTCACTTTTCCTGCCTCATTTTACCCCGTCGGGTCTCGTCATTATCCGCTTATCTCAACTATATTTCCTTTGTGTGATTTGCAATGTAATCTCTACTTCCATGGAGAAGGCAATGGCACCCCACTCCAGTACTCTTGCCTGGAAAATCCCATGGATGGAGGAGCCTGGAAGGCTGCAGTCCATGGGGTCGCTAAGAGTCGGACACGACTGAGCGACTTCACTTTCACTTTTCACTTCTGTGCCTTGGAGAAGGAAATGGCAACCCACTCCAGTGTTCTTGCCTGGAGAATCCCAGGGATGGGGGAGCCTGGTGGGCTGTCATCTCTGGGGTCGCACAGAGTCGGACACGACTGAAGCGACTTAGCAGCTCTACTTCCAATCACCTTCCTTTTTCCCCAGAAGGCAAATCAGATCCCTCTGTGAAACTACTTTTTCTCCTTTAAAATGCAAAATCACTGCCCTACTTCTCTTCAAGAAGCAAATATGAAGAGGCCTTATTTTATTCTGTCCCTGACTCCCCTTCCCTATCCTAATTTTGGGCAGCGTGTGGCTGAGGGCATTAAACACCTTTTCAACTTGACCTCAGTAGGTGAAGTTCTATTGGAAGTGTGTAGAATGTTGGAATAGAGAGGCCTTGCTATCTAAGATCTCCGTACAAATGTGAAGTATGACAGAGGACGAAGACTCCAGGAGAGAGGTCTTGTTTCTGCAGGGTGCATAAGGACATGAATCTTGGAGCTGGACACACCTGACCTGTCTGTACACGCTCTATATGACCTTCATTATCCCCATTACCTAAATAAGAATCTGAGCGACTCAGGCCCCAGTCATGACTGCAGTATCAACTAACATTTGTGAATTGGACAGAATGCTTCCCTGGCAGTGGTGTTGTAAGGATGAAAAATCAGTGTCTTAACTGTGGGTCGGAGTGAGTGGGTGAGCTGACGCTTAACAGCTGCCATCTTTAATGTCATCTGCCGGGAACCCGGCATATTGAGTGCATATTGCATATTGAGTGCAGCACTTTCCACAGCATCATCTTTCAGGATCTGGAATAGCTCAGCTGGAATTCTATCACTGCCAGGAGCCAGCGTGAGGAACTCTGCCCATGACAAAGGTCATGAGGAAGGAGGCTCGGCATACGCAAAGGTGGGATCGAGCCTCAGGAGTCCCCCTGGAAATTCTCGAGCATCTACCCCCAAAACCAGAGTCTGCCTACTTTCTGCTTTGTGCTTTCACCTACACCTCTGACTTTACGGGGGTCTGTCCCCCACTACCTCTCTCTGAAAAAAAGAGTTAGCTTACAGCTCCAGTTAATAATTCCTGGGTGTGACAGTGTTTAACCTACAAACTCCTTTGGATATCCTCTAGCCTGCCTGAATAGGTTTTTCCGGCCACATGTGATTGTTCAGAGCTTCCCAACTGTGAGAGGCAGGAGATGTTCTAAACGGTCTAAACACAGATTCCTTTGAGTAGTTAAAAGATTGATTAGAAATTGTATTGGTGAAGGGTTTTTCACTTAATGGGCCAATGTTCGCTGCTAAGTCTCCATACTCCTTACCTACTGTGTCCTTGGCAGTGTATTGATTGATATAATGGGTGTATAGAAATGTAAGTAGTGGCCTCAATGTTTGTAACCTTGGACCCTTGAGTTAATTCTTTTCTTGATTGAGCCCACCTCACCTTTGCCCTATAGGAATGCAGCTTTGTCCAGTGCTTTTTTGGAGGCTGGTGCCTGACTTTAGAATAATCACCTTTAGAGAAAAATAAGTTTCTTAAAATGTTAACAGGCCTCCTGGCCAGAAGATGATGTAATTCACCTGAACTTTTGCATACGATAAGTTTGAAAGCCTGGCTTCGATTAGGACTAGGAACTGCTGTCCTTGCATGACTCCACCCCTTCCCCCATTATCCTCTATGCATAACTTAAGGTATAAAAACTACTTTGGAAAATAAAGTGCGGGCCTTGTTCACCGAAACTTGGTCTCCCCATGTTGCTCTCTTTCTCAAATTCTGGCTGAGTCTCCATCTGGAGCGCAGAACCCGCCACGCTTGCTAATTATGCTAATTATGCCTGGGCTTCTAAGATCCGACCGGGGAGGCCTCAGTGTCTCCTCTCCGTCGGGAGAACGGAAGGATGCCTGCGGCCTACGTAAGTGGTGCAAACTTCTTGTCTTGAAGTTTTATTGGTCTCCCGCGTAAACCAAGCTACTCAGCCTCTTTTCTCCACTGAATTTTCCTACTGAGCTATCCTCATTCTATTACTCTTTATATCTTTGATAAATATTTATAAATAAATAGGTCGCCTATGCCGTCTCTCCTTCGAATACCCTGGATCAGCCGGGGCTGGACCCCGGCAGTCATCCTTGATTCATTGTCACCTTGTATTGGGCACTTTACATATATTTGGTACTTTTGTTCTATTTTCAGCCCTACAAAGCAGGTTTGGTGTAGTGGTAAAGAGAATGGACTTTGGGAAAAAGGTGTCTGGGTTCAGATTTGGCTTTACCGCTTGCTAGCTGTGTGAGTTTGGGCAAGTCAATCTCTCTGTGTCTCAGTTTCTTCGTCTTTAAGGATCAAGCGAGTACTTCCCAGATATTTAGAGGTTCTTAGAGTAATTTTTCCTTTGATGGTGCTGATAGGAAAATGATGTACTTGCCATATTGGTTCAGGTCCTCAGAAAAGCAGACAACAGGATGAGATTAAACTTGCAAGAGATTTATTGGGGGAGGAAGGAAGGGGAGGGACCTGGAGGAAGCTGGGAGAGCTGTCTGTCTGCATTCCAGGTCCACTTCCTGAGACAGAACACTGGAAGGAAGACAGGGGGTATGCCCAGAAGCTCTCAGACTGCAGTGTGATTCTGAGACAGCTTCTGTTGGGTTGAATGGGGAGTTCTGGCACTAAGGAGGCCTCCCAGGTGATCCCCATCTTGTCTGAGCGGGTCTGTCTTCTTCCAGTCGTTGGTTGATGGGTTGCCGGGCCTCCATGTGAACGAGATGGGGGGCATCTGCCATTATGCTTCCTACCACCGGAGGCCAGAGCCAGTTAGGGGGTGCCAGAGGTCACACAGGGAGTTGGTGGCCAGCCTGGAATCCCCAGCCACACCCTTCACTGGGAAGGCCTGATGGGTAACCTAGGGAATGCCTCTGACCTCAGATCCCTGGCCAAGATCTCCTGCTCGGAGTTCCCTCTGGATTCCCCTCCTGAGCTGAGTGGGGAGCCAAGCAGTTTCTGTTAGTGGCAGAGGCTTTCCCTGGAAGCTTGTGGGAGTGTGGGTGTTGCTAAGTGGCAGTATCTGTCAGCCTGAACCACGGCTTGTGGCAGCAGAGTCTGACACAGGAAGAAATGGACTGAGGTTCAGGTTCCTGTTGGCTCCGACTGGAATGCGGGTGGACTGCGGACGGAGGTGTGCTCAGGGCACCTCTGGGGGATCACACAGCTCTCCCCACTGGCCCTCCCCATGCTGAGCTTTGGGGGCTGCTGCGTGGGACCACCGCTGGCAGCACACTTCTAAGGACCCGCTATGGAGGTCTTGGGGAGGCCGAGCCTTGGCAGTCAGACCGTTTTCTTACGTGGCAGGACAGGAGTGTTGCGGGGATAGGAGTGGGTGAAGCTGTGGCTTTGGCCTCACCTTTCCCCCACTGCTCAGAGTGCTCTGGAGGAAGGTGACTGACAGGTGGGGTTGCAGCCCCGTCTGGCTTGGAGTCTTTGAGAGGGGACGTCCCCTCCGAGGGCCCTGTAGTGGGTGCTGTGGGCACACTGCCCTTGAACAGACTGGTGCACCCCTCCCAGAGCTTCCCTCTTTGCAGGGAATTGCCCGCACCCTCAGGAGCCTGGACATAGAGCCTCCCTCCCCAGCCTCAGCTCACAGCCAGCGATTGGGTGATGAGGGGCCTGCGATACAGAAAGGGTGGCCCCGTGCTTTAAGCAGGGGGCCGCTGTCAACGCCACCCCCTCTCCTTTCTTCCTCTCCTGAGGAAATCTCATGTACCCAAACTGATAAAGTCAAAGATACACTGATCACGTGATCCAGTAATCCCACACCTCGGTGTCCACCTGGAGAGATGTCTTATGTTCACGTTAAATCTACACGTGAATGTTAACAGCAGTTCTATTCATGATTACCAAAACCTGGAAGCAGCCCAGATATCCTTCCTTTAGTGGGTGGGTGGAGAAACAGACTGTGGAATGTCCAGGCGATGGAGCACTGCTTGGCAAAAAAGGAGAAAGAGCTACGGCTATGCTTAGCCAACTCAGATGGATCTCAGAGGCGCTGTGTTGAGTGAAAGAAGACAATCTCAAAAGAGTGCATTCCAGCTATAGTTCTGGAGAACGGATGGCTGGTTGTCAGAGGTGCCGCATGGAGGAGGGTGTGACTGTAAAGGGTTGAGGAGTAGTTCTTTGAGATGCAGATGGTGGTAGTGACCACAAGAATCTGTATGTGTGTTAAAACTCATAAAACTATTTACAACCAGAAAAATCAATTTTAGGATATGATAATTTAAACACATTCACATATCTCTGTATCTCTGCCCAGAAAACCGTTCAACTTTGGCCAGAATGGAGCAGCCGAAGGGGGTTGATTGGACGGTCATCATCCTGACGTGTCAGTACAAGGACAGCGTTGAGGTCTTCCAGAGAGGTAGTTGACCCTCCCTCTGCATGCTGCCCCTGGTGTAGAACCCACTCCCTGATCCTTGCCACATATCCCTGGAGCCCCGGGAGCCAGGCAGTCCCAGGTTCAAACCCAGATTCTGCTGCTTCCTTGCCATGTGACCTCAGACACATGTCAGTTCACTGAGACTTGGTTTTCTCATCTGTGAAGTGGGAGTAACTGTCCTTACCTCACTGAGTTGGGAAAAGATCTAATGAGCTACTAGATGAAAAGGGGCTAAGTCAAAGAAGAGAAAATAATGGCGGTTGGGAGGTTTGCTCTAGGTGCTCGGGACTGGGGGGTGGGGTGCTGGGGGGCAGGTCCCAGCCATGTTCTGACTGCAGAGCTGGAAATACGGCAGAAGCGAGAGCAGATCCCTGCCGGAACGCTGCTGCTGGTTGTGGAGGACCCTGAGGTTCACGTGGGCAGTGGAGGAGCCACCCTCAATGCCCTGCTGGTGGCTGCTGAGCACCTGAGCGCCCGTGCAGGCTTCACCGTGAGTGGTCCTGACGTCCCCTCCTCGGCACGGCGGGGGCTTCAAGCAGAGCTTTCCCTGGTCCCCGCTCCTCGGGCCCCACTGCCCTGCCCCATTCAGGGTCAGCATCGTGTTTGCGTCTGTAGATTGGGCAGACTCACCCAGGTGAGGGCCAAACACAGGGCCAGCCTTTGGTAGTAGTTCAGAGCCAGTGTCAGAACTCTTGAAAAATCCATCTTGCCACCCTGGGCTCTCCTTCCCACATGGCAGTGGTTTGCTGGAGCTGGGATGCAGCAGCCCCCGAGGGTAGGGCACCAGCCCACGTCCCGCACACACCCAGTCACTTCAGTCGGTCACCCTGCTGGCGTGGCGCCCTGGCACAGGGAGGGAGGGTAGCTGCAGCTGTGGATGCAGCCTGGCACTGGGAGTGGTGCCAGCGAGCCGGGGGACCACTGTGTGGCTGCCAGCCAGCCCCACACTGTCGTCTGCAAGCTTCCCTACAAGTGGGGCAGGGGGTGGCCCCACCGCCGGGCCGCTTTGTCCCCTCATCCCAGAGTGGCCAGGGCTGCCTTGTGCCCGCCTCTGGCCATTGGCCTTACCTGTTATTGCTTTGCTACTTGTGTGGACTGGTGCTGGGGTTTCTCCCTGGAGGGGAGGCTGCCATCCTTGGCTGCCATCTATCCAGACCTCTGTCAACAAGGCTCTCCCGCTTCTGATAGGTGGTCACGTCAGATGTTCTGCACTCAGCCTGGATCCTCATCCTGCACATGGTTAGTAGAACGCCCGGCAGGGCCCACGCAGGATGGAGCTGTTGATTCTTGGGGCTGGACGGGACTTTAGAGGGCGTCTTCCTTTGTGTGCAAGGTGTCCATCGTGCACATTCAGAAGCGTCAGGATCAGAATTGATCCAGGTGTCAAAATGGGGAACTGGGTAAATAAAAACAGCATATCCTCCTGGAGGAATATTAGACAGTGATTAGAAGGTCCATTTAACTCTCTGCACTCACCTGTGCATTGACTGACTCTGTGACCTGGGGCAGTGGTCACGTGATCATTTCTAGGCCTCGGTTAGCACTTCCTCCTCCATGTGGAAGTGTTGAGATGGCCCATTAAATGTTTAAATTGGGGCGGGGCCTGGCTCACTGTGAGCGTCAGTGAATGTATTTTCATTATTTAGTGAAAAAGGCAAGTCACACAAGTTTGAATAGAATGATCTCGGCTTTTTTAATTGAAAATTTGGTTGAGATCATTATAGATGCACATATAAGAAATAGTCCAGAGAGAAACCTCTGTAAACCTTGCCTCGATCAAAAACAAACAAACAAACAAATCTTGCCTAGATCCCTGCAATGGTCATATTTTCCAAAACTATAGTATAGTCACAGCCAGGATATTGATATTGATGTGGTTCCCAATCTTATTTCTCAAAGTAAGTCAAAGTAAGTTTGACTTACACTCCTATGTGTGTGTGTGAA
Source organism: Bubalus bubalis (assembly GCF_019923935.1). Classification (NCBI taxonomy): domain Eukaryota; kingdom Metazoa; phylum Chordata; class Mammalia; order Artiodactyla; family Bovidae; genus Bubalus; species Bubalus bubalis. The sequence goes on along the minus strand of NC_059174.1, from coordinate 1,378,387 downwards.
GTTCTATTTTCTCCACCTTTTAAATTTTTGTAAAAACATAGTCTGCATATGAGGTATATGAAAGGATATACCTCAAAAATGAGGGCAATGGTTATTATCCCTGAGGGGTTCTTTTTCCTTTTGTGTATCTGCATTGTCTAATGTTTTACCATAGTCATTTCAAAAATTACATGGAAAAGTTATATGAGAAAAACCCTTGTCAAAGTCCAGAGCCTGGTGGCTTTCCACTCCGGCCCTCTGCCCCAGGCTCCTCTGCCTGTCCCCGCTCCCCCAGGGCCGAGACTTCCCCTTCGATGACTGTGGCCGGGCCTTCACCTGCCTCCCTGTGGAGAACCCCCAGGCCCCTGTGGAGGCCGTGGTCTGCAACCTGGACTGCCTGCTGGACATCATGAGCCATCGGGTGAGACCGGGCCCTTGTCCTGGTGCCCGCTGTGCCCCAGCCATGGTCTTTGCTGGCTGAGACAGGGGACGCCAGAACAATGGCTTTGGGAGCCCGCATTTAGTTACCAATAATGGCTTTGGGTGCTGGCTTTTAGTGGGCGCTTCAGGAGAGTAGTGTGCCGCCCTGGGGGAGGCGTGGCCCCAGAAGTAGGTGGGAGGGTGGGCATGGGCACCGCAGGTCAGGGGACCCCGTCCCCTCAGCAGCCTGGTCCCCCGGAACAGGCGGAAGCCGTGCCCGTGGGCAGGGCTGGGCCCAGCCAGCTGTCTCTCTCCCCAGCTGGGCCCGGGCTCCCCGCCGGGCGTGTGGGTCTGCAGCACGGACATGCTGCTCTCGGTGCCTCTGGACCCAGGTGAGCTTTTGGAGGTTTGCGGCTGCCTTCCCTAGGTGCCGCTGTGCCCTCTCTGCCTCTCCTCCCTCCCCCACCCACCATCTCGGCCTGGCCCGCTGCCCCTGCCGCTGCCCCTGCGGAAGGGATGCTCTGAGGTTTTCGGGATGGAGCCTAGAGCAGGAGGCAGGCCTCCCCCGCCGCACCTCCCTCTCCTGTCCGTGGGACGGAGACACCCAGTCTGTCCCTTTGGCCCCCAAGGGCTCTGGGGACAAGCTTGGCGGTGGGGGGTAAGGTGCTGTCATTCTCCCAGAGGAATGCCCATGCTGGAAACCATGGAAACGTCCTTTCTCTAGAGGTGCCTGCACAGGCCTGCCCTGAGTACATGCCTCCTGGCAGGGCCCCCCCACCACCCCGCCACTGCCCTTGCCTTGGGTTGGGGTCCCTAGAGAGCCTCCTGACTCCCCCACCCGCAGGCATCAGCTGGGATGGCTTCCGGGGAGCCAGAGGGATAGCCCTTCCGGGGAGCATGGCCTACGCCCGGAGCCATGGTGTCTACCTGACCGACTCCGAGGTAGGGCCCTGGGCCCGCGGTCTGTGCAGCCTGGTCCTGACTCCTGGCTGGCCTGGGTTTGAGGTTTTCCCCATGGCAACAGCTCCTGTGCTCACTTAGTCTTTTGCCAAATGCGAGTTGCTCCCGATCCTGTGCCAGGCTCTGTGCTTGCACTTTGGGCCGTGGAGACATTCAAAGCCATGGAGACGTCTGCCGTGGGGCTGGGGGAGGTCTTGGGCACTGGTGTCTGGGGAGTGTCCCAGCCCTCTCAGACTGCATCAGAGGTTTGCATCTGGAGAGCGCCCTCCCTCTCGGTCTCTTTGCCTCCTTTCCTAACTCTGTCTCCTCCTCCCACCTAGGGCTTCGTTCTGGACATTTACTACCAGGGCACTGAGGCAGAGATACAACGATGCGCCAGGCCTGATGGGCGGGTGCCGCTGGTACGGCTGCCAGCCCCCAGGGTGGGGGGCTTGGAGACTTTATGGGATGGGAGAGGGAGGGGTTGCCTTCCTGCCCAGGGCAGAGCCCCCCTCCTTCCAGGAAGGCTAGAACCAGAATCTGAGGCAGATCTGGAACAGGTATTCAGGGGAGCAGGTGGCGCCAGAACCTAAGGACAGGGTTAGCCTTGGCATTCAGTCTTGTCCTGAATGAGAAGGGCCAGAAGCAGGCTCGAGGGATCTTTCTAGAAGGAAGGACAGAGATGTAAGAGGTGCGTAAGAGTCTGGGACTAGGCCATAGGGAAGACGGAGGAGCCCTGAAAATTGAGGGGTCCCCAGAAGGTGCCTGTTGAGGGGCCCTTGGTGGGGAGCTGCCTCCAGTCAGCCTGGAGTCCCGGCGCTACAGTGGCCCAGAAGATGAAGACCCTGTCCAGTGTGGCCTGGGGGGCCCGTCTGCCCCTGCCCTCCCCAGCTCAGGCACACGCCTGGCCCCGGGGTCTCCTCCCTGACCTTTGTGGGGGTCCCTGCAGGTGTCCGGGGTTGTCTTCTTCTCTGTGGAAACTGCTGAGTGCCTCCTGGCCACCCACGTGAGCCCGCCTCTGGACGCCTGCACCTACATGGGCTTGGACTCTGGAGCCCGGCCTGGCCAGGTGCCCGGGTCTGGGGACCGGGAGGCCTTGGCCTGGGCGAGAGGCCCTGACGCTACTGGTCTGGCTGTGGGGCCTCCAGCCAGTCTGTTCCCCTCTGTGTGTCTGCGTCTCTGGGGGGGAGCGGGCCCCACTCAGCCGGAGAGCCCACTGACAGCAGCGCCCACCCCTGTCCCAGCTGTCTCTGTTTTTTGACATCCTGCTCTGCATGGCCCGGAACGTGCAAATGGAGGACTTCCTGGTGGGGCGGCCCCCGGAGATGGGGCAAGGTGACGCGGACGTCGCGGGCTATCTGCACGGCGCCCGGGCTGAGCTATGGAGGCAGCTCCGCGGTCAGCTGCTCACAGTGGGTGGGTCCTGCCTTTCCGCGCTCTGGGTAGGGAAGCCTTGGGAATGGGGACCCCAGGGGAGGCTCCTGGGCCTCTGGACCCCTAGGCCAGGCTGGCCTCATGAGCACCTGCGCGGGACAGCTACCTTCTCCCAGTCCCGAGTCCCCTGGGCTGACATACCGCTTCCCTTCTTTCTTTGTCTCATTCCTGGGCTCCCGTCCTGGTCTTGCTGCTTTGTAGCTGGGTGACTTTGGGCAGGTTGCCGAGCCTCTCTGGATCTCAGCTTCCCCATCAGCACAGTGGGCTCGTTTTCACGTCTGCCCTCCCAGGCCCTGATGAGGCTGTGTTTTCTGGTGGCCCAGCCTGGTGTCAGAGCCGCAGGAGGCAGGGCGTTGAGGCCAGTACTTGTGTCCCTACAGCCTATGTCCCTGATGGCAGCTACAGCTATATGACCAACTCAGCCAGTGAGTTCCTGCACAGTCTCACATCCCCAGGGGCTCTGGGGGCCCAGGTCATACACTCCCAGGTGGAGGTAAGACCTGCCTGGAGGTGAGGCCCGCAGAGGTGCCTACAGGGTGCTTGGTGGCCATGGGGGCTGCAGGGAGGGGCGGGAACAGCATGCTTGGGACAGACTATGAGCGTAGGTGTTATTACCTCATTTCACACAGGAGTCACTGGAGGCTCAGGGAGGTTAAGTAACTTGCTTAAGGCCACAGAGCCAGTAGTAGCCAAGTCAGGATTCTACATCCCAGTCTGACTGATTGAGAAGCTAGAGAAGAGTGCCCCCTAACCCTTTCTGAAGAGTCTGCTCAGGGAGTCAGGCAAATTCATGGTGAGGGGCAGGTAGAGTGCAGAGGCAGCACTCAGGGTGGCCGGGGTTGGACTGGCTGGACAGGTGGGAGTTTTCTGGAGGGCTGTCATCTGGTGGGACCCCCATTTCTGGGTTCAGGTTTGCTCTGGAGGGGAGCATGCCCCTGGCGGAACAGCAGGAACCAAGATGGGGTGGGAGTTGGCCTAAGGTTGGGGCCAGGGAGGTGCAGAGAGGGATCTGGCTGGCAGACAGGCGTGGGGAGCGGCAGGAGTTCTGGCTGGGGCCGGGCTGTGGAGGAGGATTGGGGCCGCCCCTGCCGGGGCCTCACAGCTTTCTCCCGGGTCTGCAGGAGCGGCCGCTGCTGGGGGCCGGGAGCGCTGTGGTCAGCTGCCTGCTGGAGGGCCCCGTGCGGCTGGGCCCCGGGAGTGTCCTGCAGCACTGCCACCTACAGGTGAGGCCGGGCGTGCGGTGCGGAAACCCGCTCTGGGGCGCGCCTGGGCTCCGCTGAGCACGCAGACCCCATCCTCTCCCCGCCAGGGCCCCATTCACATCGGCACTGGCTGCTTCGTGAGTGGCCTGGACGTGGCCCAGTCCCAGGCGCTGCACGGCGTGGAGCTGCGTGACCTCGTCCTGCGGGGACACCATGTGCAGCTGCACGGTGCACCCAGCCGGGCCTTCACCCTCGTGGGCCGCCTGGACAGCTGGGAGGTAGGTGCTCAGCAACCTCCCCTCACCCCCATTTTTAGGCCTTGGGCAGCCCCAGTGTCCTCAGCGCAGCGCCCACTCCGCTGCGGGGCTCTGCGAGCGCTCACCTGGGGGATACAGGCTGTGAGGAGGATGTGGCTGGTAGGGCCTCAGCAGGCCTTTCCCTCCCTGCTCCTGGCTGGCTGGGGACTCCTACTCCCATTTTTCAGGCCGAGACTGAGGTTCAGAGAAGGAAGCAACCCGCCTTGGCTGCAGAGCCAGTTGCGGTGGGTCAGGCCAGGGGCCAGCATTTTGCTCCGGGTCCCAGGCCCCCGGGCAGGCACCTGGAGGTGCCAGGGCTTGTCGCTGGTTCGGGACCTGCTTGCCCGTGTGCGCCCATCTCTCTCCCTGCGACCCCAGTCCCCTGGCCTTATTTTCCCTAACCCCTTCCTGTGGCCCCATCAGCCCTGACTGCTTCCTTCTCTTCTCCCAGAGACAGGGGACAGGAACATATCTCAACATGTCTTGGAGTAAATTCTTCCAGAAGACGGGCATCCGGTAGGGTGGATGGCCCCATGGGGCTCTGTGGACCTTGGCAGCCGGGGTGGCAGTTGCCTGGAGGCTCAGGGCCCACCTCCCTCAATCCCTGGGGCCTGGGGTAGTTTTGAGCAGCCTCATCTGCCCTAGCATCTTCCCCCTGGGCTGTTCCAAATTCTTGACCGTGCCCAGGCTCTGGGATTTTGTTCAGCGGCCTGGGAAAGGAGGCAGGGCAGCTGGGCCTCCCGCCCTGAATTGCTCGCTTGTGCCGTCTCTGGAGGGCTTGGTCCTGTCCCCAGGAAGGAGCCAGACCCCCGCTGACAGGTGGTCGGGGCTGGGGGACCGTGCTCTCTTCCTGCTGATGCGGCTTCTCCCCACCTCAGGGACTGGGACCTGTGGGACCCGGACATGCCCCCTGCTGAGCGCTGCCTCCTCAGTGCCCGTCTCTTCCCCGTGCTCCACCCCTCGAGGGCCCCGGGGCCCAGGGATCTGCTGTGGATGCTGGATCCCCAGGAGGACGGGGGCCAGGCCCTGCGGGCTTGGCGGGCTTGCTGGCGTCTGTCCTGGGAGCAGCTGCAGCCGTGCCTGGACCGGGGCGCCACGCTGGCCGCCCGCCGGGACCTGTTCTTCCGCCAGGCCCTGCACAAGGCGCGGCACGTGCTGGAGGCCCGGCAGGACCTCAGCCTGCGCCCGCTGACCTGGGCTGCCGTCCACGAGGGCTGTCCTGGGCCCCTGCTGGCCACGCTGGACCAGGGTGAGTGTGCTGGGCACCCAGCTGGGAAGCCAGACCCCGCATCACCTGCCCTATCTGCCCTCTGGGTCGTCAACCTCGGGCATTAGGGAGACATGAGACTCTCAAGCAGGGGGCAGACACAAGTGGAGTTAACCGTCTGGGTGCTAGGAAGCTCCATCCGAGTCATTGAAGGGTTTGGGGAGAGCTGGGGGCCTGGGGCTGAGCCTCTGGGTCCCATGAGCATCGGCAGAGCGTGCATTCTGTGCTGGGGGCCGGATGGGGTGAAGCGCTCCAGCAAGGGGCTCAGGCAGCGCCTTGTTCCCTGTTTACGGTGTTTACTCAGCCACCCAGGGGGACTGAGGATGAACTCAGGTGGTTTGCCTCTCGAGGCTGAGCTCTTACTCACTAAGGGCGTCCTGGGCTGGGACTCGCCAGGATGAGAACTTTGCCAGGCAGAGAACTGGGGGGCACTCTCAGGCCAGGATACAGGTGGGGCCACAGAGCAGAGGTGTGAGGGGTCTGGGGTGTTTGAGGGGAGAGGGCCTTGGGGACGGGCTCCTCAGCAGCTGCCCGCCTCCTGGTCCGTCAGTGGCAGCTGGTGCGGAAGACCCTGGTGTGGCCGCCCGCGCCCTGGCCTGTGTGGCAGACGTCCTGGGCTGCATGGCGGAGGGCCGAGGTGGCTTGCGCAGTGGGCCGGCAGCCAACCCCGAGTGGGTGTCGCCCTTCTCCTTCCTGGAGCGTGGAGACCTGGCGCGGGGCGTGGAGGGGCTCACCCGGGAGCGGGCCAGGTGGCTGAGCAGGTAGGCTGAGAGCGCCGGAGCCCCTGGAGGAGCCCCTGCCGGCCTTGGAGGTGGGAGCCCAGAGGGGCGGGGTGGCCCCAGGGCCCCGGGACAGTCGGGACCCAGGCCCCCCCTTCCCTCCTGCAGGCCAGCCTTGCTGGTGCGGGCTGCTCGCCACTACGAGGGGGCCGGACAGCTGCTGATACGCCGGGCTGTGATGTCCGCCCAGCGCTTCGTCTGCTCCATGCCGGTGGAGCTGCCGGCGCCCGGGCAGTGGGTGGTGGCGGAGTGCCCGGCGCGGGTGGACTTCTCTGGTGAGCCCGTGGAGGAGCGTGGGGTGGGGGTCGGCACCCCAGAGCTGAGCTGGCAGCCCCCCGAGACCAGTTGGGTCTCTTTCTGTTGCCACAGGGGGCTGGAGTGACACGCCGCCCCTGGCCTACGAGCTCGGTGGGGCCGTGCTGGGCCTGGCTGTGCGAGTGGACGGCCGCCGGCCCATTGGGGCCAGGGCTCGCCGCATCCCGGAGCCCGAGCTGCGGCTGGCGGTGGGGTCCCGGCAGGACCAGATGGCCGTGAAGATTGTGTGTTGCAACCTGGACGACATGCGGGGTTACTGCCAGCCCCAGGCCCCAGGTCAGCGCGCCTGCGACGTGCGCGGCGGGGCGTGGGGGCGGAGCCTCAGAGCCTGCAGGCCACAGCGGCCGGGCCTGAGGGGCGCCCTGCCGTCACCCCCACAGCCCACACGGGTGCAGGAGGGAGAGCGGCCCGCGGGCTGTTGCCCAGAGCCCGCAGGGCCTGTCGTGACTGGGGAGGGGGTGTGCACTGCTGCTGGGCTGAGCCCCTGGCCGCGCTGAGACGGGTTGGGGTCTGTTTCCGCCCTGGAGACCAAATGCCCAGCTGGGGGCTGCTCCCTACGCAGGGGCGCTGCTGAAGGCAGCCTTCGTCTGCGCGGGCATCGTCAGTGTCTCCTCCGAGCTCTCGCTGAGGGAGCAGCTGCTACGTGCCTTCGGGGGCGGCTTCGAGCTGCACACCTGGTCTGAGCTGCCCCACGGGTCTGGCCTTGGTAAGTGGGTCCACCCCCTGCTGCACACCGGCCCCGTCACCCCTTCAGCCTCGCTCTGGCCCCCTCGCCGGGCCCTGCCTCGTGGACCGGGAGTGGGTGGGGCAGGACGGGCTGGCGGAGCGGCTTCATGCCGGCCCTCTCCCCTGCCCTGCAGGCACCAGCAGCATCCTGGCGGGGGCCGCCCTGGCCGCGGTGCAGCGGGCCGCAGGCCGCGTGGTGGGCGCGGAGGCCCTGATCCACGCAGTCCTGCACCTGGAGCAGGTGCTCACCACAGGTAGGGGGCTGCCCCGGGGCAGGACTGGGGTCATCAGAAACTGGGCTCCTCTGGACCTGCAGAGCGCCCACAGCTGCGCCGGGCTGCACAGTGATTAAGAGTTGCCTTCTTATCCCTCTGACACTCTCTCTGGTGCTTTCAAGATGAGCTATTTCTACCTCAAAGGACTTGATGTAGAAACGGATACTCTTAAAGAGTCCGTGCAACACCTTTCCTGTTAGGTATTCCTTCAGTCTGTGTTCCTAAGGGCTGTACCTCAGGGCGGGACTGGGTTTGGAGTAGGGGACAGGCCTCTCAGCCTGCTTTTCAGCACCTTGTCCCTCCCCTGGCTGGGGCCCCCACCACCTGAGGGGGCGCCCAGCGCAGGGCCATGGTCATACAGAATGTCTAGCACCAGGCTTCTCACCGTGGCGGCCCCTTAGTGTCCACACAGTAGAGAGCAGCGAGGCCTGTCTGGCTCCAGGGTGCTCTCACCTCGGGATGCCGAGCCTCCCCTCCAGCACAGCCCTGGGAAGGAAGCTGCCACAGAGACACACAGATGCCTGACGATGGTCTCTTCCCTGGCGGCCGTGTAGCCCAACTCCTCCTCTCACTGTATTGACTCACATCCTGTAATAGGTGGGCATACCACAAAGGCCCTATGGAGAAGCCTTTGAGTTTTCTCGGAGTGTACCATTCATATCCTTCATTTGGTCAAATGACAACTGTTTATCAGATACCCACTCTGTATTGGGCCCTGGGGACAGAATGAACAAAACCAGGGTCCTTGCCATCAGAAGTCATATGGGCTGTTGGAGATGAACATTAATCAATAACCACTCAAATGAACGTATAATTACAAGCTATGTCAGGTGCCCTGGAGAGGACGAGTGCCATTAAGGAGTTCTCAGTGTTCCAGGCCTTGACACTAACCACGTTTTGGCCGAAGCGTTCCAGATGCCTCCTGCCATTTGCGTTTCATACTCGAAACCCTTGCAGGCCCTTCTCCAGATATCAAAGACCTGTGGTTTTGACATTTTTATATAGCTGCCAGAAGAAAAGAGATCCATACCTTTCATTACTGAAGCAGAATGTGAACAAGCTATTTTATATAAAGTTTGATAAGATATGCCGCAAAGCTTATTTCTACCATCAACACCCTTTATCAGGCAAGCCGGGGTGCAGGAACTGTTAGGCTGTAGGGAGAGTCCTGTGTCATCCTGCCCTGGGGAAAAGGTTAGGGTAAGGTCTTAATCCTTTGATGTGGTTTACCCCAGTTCCAAGAACACATTAGGTCTGCAGCAAACCTCAGGCTTTGGGTTAGGTTCTAAGCTTGGGCTCTGGAATGAAGCCCCTTCCCCTGGGCTTGTCTTGCACCCAGGGCTGGGGCGGAAGCTGTACAGCTCGGCTGACTCAGCGTTGGTGAGGGAAGCTGTCTTCCCAGCCTGGTCCCAGCCAGGGCCGCAAGGCTAGGAGCCTGGACTGGGAGAGGGAAGCTTGGCCAGGGAGGCCCCAGCGGTGATGGGGCTGGGGCTCTCGTAGGAGGTGGCTGGCAGGACCAGGTGGGTGGCCTTATGCCCGGCATCAAGGTGGGGCGCTCCCAGGCTCAGCTGCCACTGAAGGTGGAAGTGGAGGAGGTCGCTGTGCCTGAGGGCTTTGTCCAGAAGCTCAATGACCACCTGCTGCTGGTGTACACTGGGAAGACCCGCCTGGCTCGGAATCTGCTCCAGGTGAGCCCTGGCCCCAGGAGGGAGGAGGTGGACTGCTCAGCAAGGCTTGGCCTCACAGTTCCTGTGCTCCCTGCAGGATGTGCTGAGGAGCTGGTATGCCCGGCTGCCCGCCGTTGTGCAGAACGCCCGCCGCCTGGTGCAGCAGACCGAGGAGTGTGCAGAAGCCTTCCGCCAAGGTGAGGCGCTTGCCCACTGGAGTTCAGAAGCCCAGAGTGAGTGCCTGTTGCCGCTCGTGGGCCTTGAGGCCAGGGGGCTCTACAGGGCTTGGCACCGCCCTCGGTACGAGGCCCCTGGGGACAGAGGCCTACAGTCTGTCCTCTGCAGAGTCCGACACTTAAGTGCGAGTCGTGTCTCAGGACAGCACTTGTATCCTGGGGAAGGCCTCCAGCCCACCTACTGGGAAGCAGATGGGGGAAGAGGCTTGGCTTCACAGCTGGGGTTCCAGGGAGTCAGAGCTGATCAGGGCCACACAGTTAAATGATCACTGTGCTGGGTACCACGTCAGCTGCTCTGTGCTCAAACAACTCCTTGAGGGGGTTTTACAGCTCCTGTTTGCAGCCAGTACTGGACCCAGGTTTTGAACCAGGACGCCGGTTAAGCAGTGCCTCTGGGCGCCCCATCCAGCCTACAGATGACCCCCTTTCTGCCCCCACCCCAGGGAGTCTGCCTCTGCTGGGCCAGTGCCTGACATCATACTGGGAGCAGAAGAAGCTCATGGCTCCAGGCTGTGAGCCCCTGCTCGTGCGGCTTTTGATGGATGTCCTGGCCCCCCACGTGCACGGCCAGAGCCTGGCAGGGGCAGGGGGCGGAGGCTTTCTCTGTCTACTGACCAAGGAGCCGCGGCAGAAGGAGGCTCTGGAGGCCGTGCTGGCCAAGACAGAGGTACCGGGTGGTTGGAGTATGCTAACTGGCGGGGACAGGAGCCCTCCCTGTGGCCCACCAGTTAACCAGGGCTACAGCTGTAAGCCCCCTTGGCCCTGCAGCTCCAGTCCAGCCTCCTGAGAGCCTGAAACCCACGCAGAGCCCACTAACACCTCCCATCCTTTGCTCCTAGGGCCTCGGGAACTACAGCATCCACCTGGTAGAAGTGGACACTCAGGGCCTGAGCCTGCAGCTGCTGGGGACTGAGACCTCTACCTGAGGCCCCTTCTCTTGAGGCTTGTCCCTCTGCAAGAGGAGAAAGCCTGCAGCTACAGCAGCCCCTGCTGTCCTTCCTCAGGGGAGCGTTCAGTCTTCTCTCCACCCACTTCTCTGTGAATATGCTTCCAAAGGAAAGCGACCCAAGCTCTGGCCCGGCCCTTTCTAAAACCTGGTGTAGCACAGACGGTGCTTGGGAACAGGACTGAGACCTCCTGGTTGACAGCGGCCTAGGCTTAGCCTGTGCTCCATCTGGACCTAGGCAAGTCCCAAGCTAAGCGTCTCCTATGGCCTTTACAAATCCAATGGCCCTGCTTGGGCCTTGGCCTTCTCACTCTCCACCAGGGCCTGAAAGAAGGGAATGACAACCAGCCTTGGCAGACCGCTGGGGTCCCTTGGTAAGGCCGACCTTGAAGAGGCCTTTGGGGGCATTTCCTGTGGCCTTCCTTAGAGGTGCAGCTTTTGCCTGGGTAGACTTGCTGTTCAACACTCCCTCCCAGGCTGACTCAATGGAGGAGTGGGAACATGTCTGTGGCAGACAGCCAGTGGAGTCCTGCAGCAAGCTGCTGCTGGCTGAGGCCTTAACCAGCAGCGCTGCAGCTCTACCACGTACCTGTGGGTTCTCAGTCTTCCTGAATAAATGCACTCTGCATTCCAGGCTGTCCTCACGAAGATCCTTTCTGTTCCCGCTGGGAGTGTGGGAACCTGCCCCCGGGATGATCCGGCTTCTGGTGCCAAGGGCCAAGAGGGGATGAGGGTCTGGGACTGGGTGAGGCCCCTGTTGTCATGTGCCGCTCTGGGCACCAGAGGAGGCTGAGGAGTCAGACTTCTGCCTTCACATTTCAGTGCAGCTCGTGGACCTGTCTTGCCCTGTGGCATCCAGCCCTTCCTGGAAACAGCACACTGGCCTCTCTTCAAGGAGCCTGTTTATTCAGGGCGATCATAAACATCACAGCCTCTCCTTGGAGTAAACCTCAGGTCCCCAGATCAAGCCAAGTCCTTCGGGACCGGCAGGGAGGCAGCTCATGTGCTGCCACGTCCAAGGACGAGGGGATGGCCCTCTGTGTGGAAGGCTGGCCCGCCCTGGTGTTCCCACCTAGTTAGGAGCCAAGGCGGACCTACCTCTCTCTACTGGGGAGACACTGTTCCATAAAGCACCCCCACAGGTCTGAGAACAGAGAACGGCCAGAATCGAGGCCTTGTTTCCCCGCTGCCAGCAGGGGAACCGGCTGGGCTCGTGCGGCAGCTACAGGCGCAACCTCTTGATGTCCTCGCTGCGGAAGTCTATGCGCAGGGCCAGCACCTGGCGCACTTCAGCAGGCGTGAGGCGCCACGTCAGCGGGCCCGAGTTGGCGCCCCAGTAATCTAGGATCTCGGTCACCTGTGGGAAGAGCAGAGAGAGTCAGCAAGGAGGGGCCAGCCCGAGGGAAGGCCGGGGAACTCCACCAGAGGCAGTGCAGGGGCGCTCAGGAAAGAGGCGGCCTGCAGGGCTGGGCTGCCACTGGAGACCCACATTTCGTCTCTGCCTCTCCTGAGTCATCTTTCTCTGGCAAGGCCAGGGGAGCCCCACATACCCGCTCCAGATTGAGGATCGTGGCCATCTGGGAGAGCCGGGCAAACTTGTCTCGGATGGTCCAGGTGGTCACCGTGGTGAGGTAGGCAATGAGTGACCTCAGCTCCTTGTCAAACTGCAGACCGCCCAGCTGCATGGGAACATGAGTTCAAGGCCTGGCCCTCCAGCCCAGCAGCACCGGCCCCCAGCTTTGCTCAGTGCTTGGCTGCAAGGCCAGCGGGGACTCGGATGGTGCCTCAGTTGGCTCTGCCGCCTCAGGGCAGCACTGAGCCTAGATGCACAGGGCCTGGGGTAGCCAGGAGGGGACAGCCTGGTCCTCCTTAGGGAAAACAGTAGGGCAGAGGCCTGCACTCTCTTCACGTTACCCGGTTGAAGGTGGACTTCAGCACCACTTTCTCCAACTCAACTGCGACAAGGCTGGTCATGAGGCTGGTCAGGCTGTCGTAGATGACTGGGGACAGGCCGGCCTGCACACAGAGACTGGACGTCAGTGGGGGTCCCACCTTGCCCCTCTGCCTCCATACAAGCCGTCGGGAGTGCTTCCACAGCCTGGGGCTTGGAAGGGTATCCAGGGCTCCCAGCAGTAGTGCGATGAGAAGCCTCAGGGCTGCTGATTTGGGCAGAGGTGGCTAATTCTACAGACTGGTCCTGAGAGCCCTTGCTCACCTTGAACTCTGCCATTTGCTGCTCCAGATTAAGGATGAACTGTTGAACCCAAGGATCGTTGGCCTCATAGTCACTGAATTCCTCCTACGTCAGGAAGCAAGGTGGGTCAGCAGGGACTTCTCCAAGGACCATTCTCCCCCACCCGACTTCCACTCCTGTAGGGAAACACTTCTGTAGCTTATGACTCATCCAGCCTAAAGCCAGCTTAAAACCAGGCTGGCAGAAACTGCTGTTTCTGCATCATACTTCTGACCAGCAACTGAAGCAGTGGCCCAAACCACGTGGTAAACCTCCTGGCAGTTTACTCCCTCTTGTATCTCGTGTTCTATAGGAATGAAAAGATTGTGTATACACGCTCAGTTGTGTTTGACTGTTTTGTGACCCCCTGGACTATAGCTCGCCAGGCTTCTCTGTCCATGGGATTTCTCAGGCAAGAATACTGGAGTGGGTTGCCATTTCCTCTTCCAGGGGATCTTCCTCACTCAGGGATCGAATATGTGTCTCCTGCATTGGCATGCAGGTTCTTTACCAACTGCATCAGCTGGGAAGCCATGAAAAGATAAAGCTAGAAAAAAAAGGTCCTAAGATGTGGGGCAAAAAGAGCCTCAATGAAAGAGAATACATCAAGGCAAACTCCTTTTAGATGTCTTTTGAAGCCCTCTGACTGCAAGAACAACCTGTTACTGGGAGGAAGCTAGCCTTCGAGGGTGAGGGAAATGAGCCTGAGAAATACGTAAGGTACAATCTGTAAGACAGCTCCACTGCCGGGGGCCGGGGAATGCGGGGCAAGCCTGGGCTTGACGGCTGCCTGTGGTCAGGCTGACCTCCTCGATATTGTGGGAGACAGAGAGGAAGGTGTTGATCCAAGGCTGCACCTGCGGCTTGATGGCTGTGCTGCTCAGCTCTGTGAGCCCTTCCTGCAGGACAAGGCAGAGACGCGTCAGACACGGGAGGCACGTGCCCCATCCCTTCCCTTTCTCCGCTCCGTCCACCCTTTGTCTGCCAGGGCATCCTCAGCTTGGAGCCTTTTCTGCAGGCCCTCTGTGAAATCTAGCAGAGATAACACTGATCCAGGAGGTCAGGAACAACCTGTTCCTTTCGAGATCTATCCTGAATCAGGTCCAGGCCAGAGATGCGGCCATGAGGTTGGTCTGATTTCTGAGCGCCTGGTACCAGGCAGTGCCTTCAGCTAAGGCCACGCAGGTCTGCGTACCTATGTGGTTCCATTTCTTCTGAGCACCTTCCTGAGGGCTCCGGGCACTGTGGAGGCCGAGTGGAGATTCTAGAGGACCATGCTGCCAGCTTGTCAACATGGCAGCAGCACTGCTAAAAACCTTGAGTCTTCAAGGGACTTGCACAAGTTCAGTGGCGGGCACTCTGCTCCCTCACGCCTCCTCCCCACCACGCCCATTTCCTTATATGTGTGGAACCCATGATGAGCCAGTAATGAGAGTCTCAGAGCAAGACACAAGCCCAGGACTGGGGCTTACCTGCAAGAGGTCTCGGAATTTGCCGGACACGGCAGCCAAGTCAGAAAGGCAGCTGTCAAACTTGGCCTGGGCCTGCTCCCCTCCAATGCCCTGGCTGAACAGCTTGGTGCAGTCACTCTAGGAGAGAACACCCAGCCATCAGGCTTCTGAGCCCAGGGAATATCATCACGACCACAGCTAAGATTTAAGTGCTTACTGTGTGCCAGGTCCAGTTTCAAGCATTTTACTTTTAATAAAGTACTTTTCTTATGAAGTAAGCACTATTATTATTTCCATTGTATAGATGAGGAAACTAACGCACAGAGAAGTTAGTAATTGGCCTAAAGTCACACAGCACTGTCACGAAGCCAGGGATTACAGCTCCAGAGCACCTATTCATGAACTCCACACTGAGGCTGAGTAGCAGAGAACGCACAGGGACGCTGCTCCAGGTTGCCAGGAGCTGCCTGCGTTTCCTGTAGCCTCCTCAGAGTTTGTGCTGTTTTGGCTCCAGCAGGAGCCAGCAGTGAGGAAGAGCTGCTAAGGGACCAAAATCCAGCAGGCTAATTAATGTTAAAGAAAAGTCAGGAGCACAATTTAACGTGCCATGACGTAAACACAACAGACAACCACCTTGTTGAATACTTATGATGTGAGAGACTCTATGGTACTGGTCCTTTGTGACTATCGCTCTTATTTTATTCCATTTTAAGACCTTTTTGGGGTGAATTTCTAAGCTGGTCCAGTTTACAGCAGCCTCCCGAGCCTCCCTCAGGAAGCCCACCAGCGCAGAGGCCCTCTCCTCGTGTCTGCTCCTGGCCGCCTCAGGCAGCTCAGCCCTAAGGCCAGCGCTCAGCACCAGCCTCAGCGCAGAGCCCCGTGCTTTTGCAGCAAAGCGCCTTCACAGGTACCGGTGCCTGCGGGGAGGCAGGACCCTGGCTCCTCTCCTCTCCCAGAGGCAGCGTTCAGGAGTGGAGGGGAGCTGGGCTCCTTGTTTTCTGGTATTTAACAAAGTAAATGCTGCATGCTGTTGTGTGTAACTACTAATACAATCATTAACCACCACTGCATGCTGCTCATGTACCAGGCGCTTTATATTCTTGTTTAATTCTCACAACAAACCTGCGGGGCAGAGACCATCCTTCCTGTTTACAAGAGAGAAAACTGAGGCTCAGAGAGGTTAGAGAACTTGCCTCAGGCCCCACAGCTGGCCAGTGCTCAAATGGAGATGTGAACTCAGGGGTATCTCACTTCCAAGCGCAAGTAACTTCCACTGTTATATGGCCTTCCTTTAAAAAACGATGACAACAACTGGTTCTCTACAGGGTTAGGTGAACCCTATATTGTATTTTTTTTGGCTGTGCCACTCAGCTTGTGGGATCTTAGTTCCCTAATCAGAGACTGAACCCACGCCCTCACAGTGAAAGTGCAGAGTCCTAACCACTGGACTGCCAGTGAATTCCCCTCAGAATCATTTTTATCTCAAAATTTATGGGAGACTTTATTATTTTTATTAAGTGCTTTCAATCCTGTTTTTCTTTTTTCTTTTTTTTTTTTTTAACCAGGCTACCCAACAAACCAAGAGCAGGGCCCCATGGAGATCTGTATTTCATTTCATTGATGAGAGAAGTGACACTCAGGGATTTGCCCAAGGTCACAGGCCAAGTGTGTGCTGAAAGAGCTAGCCTGAATTCTGATCTCCCAGCTCATAGGCCATAATCTTCTGTAGTTCAGAGATGCGCTGCTACCATCTCAATCACTCATGAATCTCCTCAAGTGCTCTGAGGAAGAGCTGGCTCAATGCCAGGAATGCCACGGCCCCAGCAGGAGAAGCGCACAGGGTCACTCTCGACAGGAGGCATGGGAAGGCTGCAGAGAGACGACAGCCAGGGTCCCCTTTACCTCCAGCGTCTTTTTCAAAGTGGAGATGTTTTCGCTGCAGACTTCCACGTTGTTCAGCGTCACCTGGGAGACAGGACAGAAGAATGTCACTTCCTGCTCACTGCTGTTGGTACCCATTCCTGAGGCTCAAGGCAGCTAAGGACCACCTTCAGCACTGTCACCAGGCAGGGGGCTCAGGTCTCAGCCAGACAGCATGGTGAACTAGGCTCGCCCTATCTCCAGGGCCTGACACAAAGAGGCAGAGAAGCTGTCTGACCTCAGAGGTAGGGATCCAGGCTTTCAGGTCTTTTTGTTCTGTGTGTAGGCATACAAGTCTGGGAGAAGTCCTGGGGCTCCAAACCTCCAAGCCAAGGTCAGTGATGCAAAGGCTGTCACTGATTTAAGAAATGCTTCCTGAGAGCCTGTTACCTATCAAGTATTTTCTCAACCATTAGGTCTGCGGCTCGGCCAAATACCTTCTGCAAAACAAGTACAGCTGACCCTTGAACAACACTGGGGATAGGGGCACAGTAAAAAGTCAGCATATAACTTATAGCTGGCCCTCCATGTCTACATCTGTGCGTGCGTGCTAAGTCACTTCAGTCGTGTCTGACTCTTTTAGACCCTACGGACTGTAGCCCACCAGGCTCCTCTGTCCATGGGATTCTCCAGACAAGAATACTGGAGTGGCTTGCCATTTCTTTTTCCAGAGGATCTTCCCAAACCAGGGACTGAACCTGCGTCTCTTATGCCTCCTGCATTGGTGGGCAGGTTCTTTACCACTAGCGCCACCTGGGAAGCCCACCTGCATCTGTGCATCTGCATCCATAGATTCAACCGTGAATCATAGAGCTGTAGTATTTACCATTGAAAAAAATCCATGTATAAGTGGATCTGTGCAGTTCAAACCCATGTTGATAATACAGTCAACTGTATTATCAAGCCAGCTCGCAGGTGGAAACAAGACACCTAAGCGGGTGAAATGACTCAACAAGGTCAGTCAACTCTTGATTCAGAAAATATTTAAAGTGCCCACTATGTGCCAGGCACTTAGAAGGTACTGGGAATAAAATGGTTAACAGAAAAACTTCAGCCCCTTGTAGAGTATACATTCCTGAAGCGAAGTTGATAATAAATGTCAGGGAGTGATAAGTGCCACAAGGAAACATAAAGCAGAGGAGGATAGTGATTCAGTGAATGACAGGCCACAACGCTAGAGCCAGGGTTGGAATTTAGGTCTCCCCACTCCAGGTCAAGGGCTCCTTCCTTTGTAATTCAACTCTGTATGAGCCTGATGCATAAACACCAATCATAAAAAGCAGTGTGTGACAAAAATGATAATTAAGGTAGAAACTGCGATGGTCATTTAGAGGAAAGAAACCATATCTTGGTCTAAGGCACAACAGGAAGCTCCATGGCAGAGCTGGTACCTGAGAGGGACTTAGGAGGCTAGGAGATAATTCTGGAGAGAAAGGCGAGTGCATTTCTCCACCTCCACCAGCTTCCGCTAGTCCACTGCCCTGTTTGATATTATCGTAATGGTACTTAGGATTATCTGATATTGTCTTATTTGTTTCTTGTTTGCCTTTCCCACTAGAATGACAGCTCCACGAAGGCAGGGATCTAGTTTGTCCAAGAGAACTTTCTTGATGATGGCAATGTTCTAAATCTGAATTGTCCAGTACAGTAGCAATAATCATGTGTGGCTACTGAGCACTTGAAATGTGGCTGGTGCAACTCTGCAACTGGATTTTTAGCTTCAAGTTAAATAGCCACAGCATACTGGGCAGTGCAGCTCAAAAACCTACAACAGTGCCTGATATATAGACGTTTCTCAATAAATATTTGTTGAATGAATGAATGACTATTTTCTGGAGAAAGGATAATAAAGGCAAATGCAGAGTGGCAGAAAATCCCAAAACATATCTGGAGACCAGGAGAGTCGGGGTAGACGTGCAGGGAAATGACAGGAGGTGGGGCTGCAGAGACGGGTGACGTCAGCCTGGGGCGCGGGTGCTATGCGGTCCTGACACCGGGGTGGGGCTGAGGAATATGTAAATTGGGTGAACACTATATGAGCACAGCTGTGGTTTGGGAATACTGATCTGGAAGCCACTGTGCGGGAGAAATTAGAGTTTGAGATAATCATGCTGCCCTTGAACGGGTGTGCCAGTGCCGTGACCAGGAAGGCCGAGGTGAGGGGAGAGCAGCTGAGGTTTCAAGAGGTGAGTCAGAAACTTCAGGATTTCTGGGTGAAAGAGGCTCAGAACCCCAGGGGCTGAGATTAGGATGTCCCTTTTGTCTTTCACAAGAACATTGCCCTTGTCAGCACCCTGCAGCCAGTGCTGGAAGGTCATGCTGCTGACGGTGCTGCTGAGGCTGCTTGCACGGTGGAGGGTGACACTCGAGGCGCCCCTTCTGCGTGTCACAACGCCGGGCCACCAACACCACAGGCGCGACACAAGGCCACAAGCGTCACCGGCCTCCGGAGAAGCACTGCACTGGCACAACAGCTCAAGGATGGAAGCCGTAACCTAAATGTTTCCAGGGCATTTGAGGGCATAACAAAAATCGGTCATGAGGGGAAAATGGATTTGGGTTCAAATGGTATTGATTTCAAAGTTTCCTTGTCCTGACAGTCCTTGTAAGCACGGATTCACTGGGCTTATCCCAGCTCACAGTGACTGATATATCAGCACCGTCGGGGAATTCATATTGACAGCCAAATAAATCAAGGTGACATAAGAAATAGGCCCTGTGGTGGGAGTGATGACATTTTAAGTACTCGGCGTCAGGAAAACTAGAAAACTGTCACCAGGCATTTAGTATCACCTTTTCTTGTCGGCCTTATCTTCTGGGCCTCAAACAATGGAGCTGTCTGAATGGGAGCAGCAAATGTGTGAACACACAGCAGCCAGCCTACTGGGGACTTGTGGAGCCAAGGGATGGAAAACAGGACTAGAGGGACAGATGTGTCAGAATCAGGAGGCCTTCAGCAAAATGCCCAGGCAAAGGTGTCTACTTTTGATGTGGTAGGTAGTAGGGAGTCGTTTCTGAGCAGAGAAATGAAAGAATGAAAGTAAGTTCTGTGAAGAATGAAATAGAATGCAAATAAAAATGAAAAACTAAAGTCAGTTCATGATTATATGAAGCTGGTTGCCAGAAATGCTGGCAAAGTTCTCTAAAGGTACAGAAGCAATAATTTCTTGGACAGAATCCTGTTTTTTTTGGCAACAACCATGACATCCTAAATCGACAGGACCCGTGCTCAGGGAAAATATTTTCAATGACAAGGAGAAAGTAGAACTGCCTGAATAGACTTCATTGGATCTGTCTGAGGACTGGTTACTGTGGTTTTCCCTTGCACAGGGACAAGGTAAAAATTAGCATGTTTAGGCTTCTGTCTCTGAAAGCAACATCTCAACTTTTTTGGTGTCATAGTTCCCTTTAAGAATAATAAAAGCTTAAGAACCTTGCTTCCAGAAAAAAACACATATACACTTTTGCATCCCCTGCAGGGTGGTGTTCAGGACTCCATCTGTGGACCGCTGTCGACTGAGAGGTCCACTGTCGGATGTTTCCTTCAGGTCTCTGAACCCCAGGAGCCGAGAAGAGTCTGGCCAATGCAGGGAGGGCAGAACAGCCTCTGATAGCACCGTACCCACGCATGCCAAGACAGCAGGTGCCAGAAATGCCTGACCACAGGCCCAGGACTCATCTGCATTCTTTTGGGCTCATCACAAGTTGGTTGTTGCCTGGTATGAACCCTTTCATCCCCCCGTACTTCCTCCCCAGCTGTCACACAGCTGTCATGCTGGGTAGCAGCGCTTGAAGAAGCTCACCTTCCTGAGGAGGCTGAACGCCTAAGTGTGCCAGAAAGCAGTCTGGTAGGCCTAGTGGGTCAGCCCCCTCCCCCACTGCGGGCTGTCCTCAGAGAAGCAGTCTGGGGGCTGGCACAGATGTCATCCAAGCCTGGTACTCAGTGGAGCCCTCAACAGCTGGGGGTGCTCCCGGGAATGGGCACTGGGGAGCTCTGAGGCACCCAGCCTTCTTGGCAGGAACATGTCCTGGCTCAGGCTGCTCTGAAAGAGGTCCCTGGGTTAAAATGGTTTCAGAACCTCTAGAACAAGCCTTCCTTAAAGGAGGAATTTTCCATCTCTGCAGACACTGGAGAAGTCTCCAGTTGATGGCTGGTTAACCGTGGCTCAGCCCAGCTCCCACGTGTGGGGCCGCCTACCAGAAAGGACAGCTTGGCCTCGTCGGTGCTCTCGATGCCTTTGGTGTCGAACTTGCCCTGCTGGAGGCTGCTGTGCATGATGCTCACGGCACTGGTCACTCCGCGCTGGATGTCCTGCAGGGTAGTGGCTGGGAAGCCCATCCGCAGCTTGTGACACAGGACGTCCCTGGGGCAGAAGGGCACACGGGGACTGGCAGCATGCAACCTGTCCTCCAGGATGGGTGCACCAGCCGGCTCACCACCCCGAGCCAGCAGCGTGACCTGCTCTTCCCAGGGAACAGGAGGCCCTGAGCAGTCAGGGCATGAGAGGCCGCACCCTCTCAAAGGCACTGCTGTGGCGAGCACACACAAAGAAGACTGGCCGGCTCCTGACTCCCTGGGCGGCTGTCACTGAGCGGCGCTGAGCTCCAACATGCTCAGGAGGAAGCACAGCTCGGTGAAGGCAGCGCCGTGTGAGAGTGGAGACCTCAGCTTGTGAAGGTCAGGCTCCACTCCGTGTTCTACCACTTATGAGATGTGTGATCTCCCTGGGCCCCGGGTTCCTCATCTACAGAAGACAGCCAGTGGCTCCCACCTCATAGGGTCACTGTTAGGACTGAACGGGAGCAGGAAATCAGCACAGTGCCTGCCTTGTAGCAGAGGTAAGTATCACTGTTAACAGTTCCCTTTCCTCAGTCTGAGGGCCAGAAAGAATCCAGTCCAGGGAATACAGATTTGGCCTATAAGGTATCTGGGTGCTGTACAACTGCCTGGAGTTAAGGATGTGGTGCTATGGATAGGAGCTTATAGCCTATATAGAGCTGAACTTGAATCATAAGGGAAAAAAAGGAAGAAGCAAAATGGGCCCCAGGAATCCAACAGGAGGACCTTTCCGCCTCCCAGAGAGTGGAAAGGGTGGTGGCTGTACCTGAAGTCAGACTCCAGCTCTGTGGTGGCGAGGTTGATCATGGCGCAGAGGCAGTCGATGCTAGAGCTAGACAGGGCCCGCCCGATGCACTTCTTAACAATGTAGAAGACGTCATCCACCATGCTGGATGTCAACTGGCCCTTCTCGTAGGTGTCCAGGGCCACAGCCTACCCCAAAGGCAGATTGCCCAGTAAGGGCCCCAGTTCTGTCACGGTTCTAGATGGTTCTGTACTTTGTCTGTGCTTTTCCTAAAATAGCTTGTTCTGGTCACAGCTTGGAGTGGCTCCTCCTTGCTAAAACAGTTAACTTCCCTACTGATCACCAGGGTTAGGAAACTAAGTAGTTAGGGCGTCTGCCTTGAGAATATCTGGTATGCGGGATACAAGACACCAGGGGAGGCCCATCTTCTCCACGGCCCCTCACTCACACACTGCTATGGAGGCGGGGGACAGAGAGGTTCCCGAGGAGCTGAGGTGCTCTTCTATGACCCTTGGGGAAGAAGTCCCAGCTGGGTCCATGAAGAGCCCGATCACCCCAAAGATGCCCTCTGACCATTCAAAGCAGTACACTTAGTCAGCATGCCAGGGTATTCTCAAAGCAGGACCGAGAAATACGACATGCCTCGGCCATGGCTGTCAGCCTGGCTTCCTGGACAGGATGCCCCGTCTCCAAGGGGGGTTTCCTCTGTCCTACCTTGTTGACAGTCTCCCTCATGAAGTACTCCTCCATGGTGATATATAGACCAATGAGCTCCTGCATGGTGCAGCTCAGTAGGCAGTTATTGAGGAGTTTGTCCAAGCACTTCTGGTGCTCTAGGAGACAGCCAAGAAAGGAATACTCACTCTTCTTCCCCAAAGGAAATAGATCTTTTTTTTTTTTAGGTCCCTTTCTAGTCTCTGTTCCAAATCTGTACATAATTTACATGGTTACAATCACAGTACCGATACAATTCTGTTATCCTGCTTACAAATTACATCATAAATATTTCACTGTTTCTGTGTAGTTTAGTTTTTCTTCTCTGTAGCTTACTGATCTTTAACGGCTGTGTGATATCTTATGTATAGTCCATATTTTTTTAAATTACTATTTTTAGACAACTGTGTTATTTCCAAACATTTTGGCATTATTAGAGATAACTGGAAATCACAGTAATTGGAGATTGCAGTTTTTAGATTTTTTATTCTATAAAAAGTGTTGACCAACAAAATTTTCTATGATGATAGAAATGTTCTGTATCTGCTGCCTAATGTAGTCGCCACTATTAAGTACTTGGAATGTGCTTAATATGATTGAGGAACTGAATTTTTAATTTTATTTAATTTTGTGACAGGTGAAAGTATTAGTTGTTCAGTCCTGTCTGACTCTTTGTGACTCTATGGACTGTATGTAGCCCGCCAGGCTCTTCCTTCCATGGAATTCTCCAGGCAAGAATACTGGAGTCGCTAGCCCTTTCCTTCTCCAGGAGATCTTCCTGACTGAGAGATTGAACCTGCAACTCTTGCATTGCAGGCAGAGTCTTTATCATCCTGAGCCACCAGGGAAGCCCTTATAATTTAAATAGTTACCTGTGGCTTGTGGCTACTGTATTAAACAGCACAACTCTGAACATACATGGTCATTATTAACAGCAATAAGTACCAAACTCCAAATGAGCTCAAATCCTCCTTTAAACACCAATTCAGGGACTTTACTGGTGGTCCAGTGGTCAGGATTCTGTGCTCCCACTGCAGGAGGCATGGGTTTGATCTCTGACGGGGAAACATGATCCCACAAATCTTGTAGCAATGCCCAAAACAAATAAAAAAACCAAACCACCAGGTCATATAAATAATTCCCTTGCTATGCATTATTGGTACAAGCCATGCAGATTGCCACAGATGCTGGGTGAGTTTCAGGTCTCCAGTTAAGAGAATTCTGCATATACTCAACCAGCAGGGATTAAACAGTCTTCTTAAAAACCTGGAGTAAGTGTGTCAGTAAAATAGGACAGTGGCACACCTTTTTAGTCAACATATTTATTCCTTCAAAAATTGTGACTGAGGGAACGGGGAGACTGAGGAAGGGAGTGAAAGGTTTTCTCAATATTATACTTCAATACTACATGAGGTGTAATTCACATACCATAAAATTCAACCATTGTATATGGTTGAATTCAATTTTTTTCAGTAACTTTATATTTTGTAACAATAGCCACAATCCAGTTTTAGAATATTCTTATTACTCTTTAAAGTTCCCTCATGAAATTATGTATATTTTTTTGTTCTATCAACCTATCTATCTACAATGTGCACATATTGCCTACTTAAACACCAGTCCTGAAATCTGAGCTGGTGAGGACACAGGGCGTGGGGAAGAGAGCAGGAGACTCACTGAACCATTCTTGCATTTAGCCATTTTCAGCTGTACAGTGATTAGATGGCCTGAAAGACCCAGTCTAATTCTAAAATCTGGAAAGTCCAGATTTCCACCTGAGAGTCAATTTGTCCACAGATCTCCCCCAGAGACTAATAAGCCCCAATTATTTCCTCATTAAAAGAATCTGTGACGTAACTAGTACAAAACAGAGCCAACTATCCCCCAACCCATCCCAGGGAACATAGGCAACACCTTTTACCTTGTTTGACTTCTTCTGAGGCCATGGAGTCCCCCACCTCAAAATCTGAGCTGATCCTTTTCCTGAGGAAGCGCAGGTACAGCTCACTGCGGGCATTCATCAGGGTGACCTCAGTCAGGATGGGGTCCAGTTCCCTAAGACACGTGGAGCAGAAAGCATAAGCAGGACACTGGATTCCTTCAGATATAAGAGCTACAGGGCAAATAAGAGTACAAAGTCCCCCTCCCCCAGGCCCAGGAGGGTCAGCTCTGCCAAGTGGTCCTTCTGGCTCTGCTGGCCTAGTTGTGATCAGACACGGTGGTCAACCACATGTCCCATTTACATGTTTCACCTGAATTATTCACCCCCTAAAAATTCTGCCAGAGTTACATAAGAGATTGGGAGATGTATTTTTATTTTTAGTGTAATATGCTCAATCATGTCCGACTCTTTGCAACCCCATGGACTGTAGCCTGTCAGGCTCCTCTGTTCATGGGATTCTCCAGGCAAGAATACTGGACTGGGTTGCTGTTTCCTTCCCCAGGGGATCTTCCCGACCTAAGAATTGAACCTGTGTCTCCTGCATTGGCAGACAGATTCTTTACCATTGAGCCACAAGGGAAGCCCGTATTTTTGTTAGTGGCTCGAGTAAAAATGATCTATTTTTCATGTAAAACAAATCATGCTTCCCTAACCCCTCATGTAGCTCTGGTGGAAGTTTTTAGGGTACATCCTTAAACTATGTCCCACACCCATCACCTATCTAGATAAAAAGCCAAATCAATCTTGGAAAAAAAGTGTTGGTGGACTCACACTTTCCAATTTTAAAACTTATCACAAAGCTAACAGCAAACAAGGCAGTGTGGTTTTACTGACATAAGAACAGACATATAGATTAATAAGAGTCCAGATATCTTGACATTTATGGTCAACTGATTTGCAACAAGAATGCTAAGACAATTCAATGAAGAAAGAATATAGTCTTTTCAACAAACTACTGGGATAACAAATAGCCACTTGTTAGGAATGAAGTTGATCCCCTCCCTCACATTTTAGACAAAATTAACTCATTTTCCACACTGACATCCAAGAGACCTTTTCAGGACGTAAATCCGGTCATATCGTAATCATGAGTTTTCCACAGCTCTTGGGATACAAACACCAAACGGCCTGACCGACAACCTCGCTGGACTCACCTCATGGCAGACTCTCTCCAACTCCCTGCACTTCAGCTGTACTGGCCTTCTTTGGGTTTTCAATAGACGGAGTCTTTGCACATTTTCCCTCTCCTCTACCTGGAACACATTTCACCTCTTCTTCCTATTTATTCTTTTATCTTTTTGGCTGTGCCACACAGCATGTGGAATCTCAGAGACTGAACTCATGCCCCTGCACTGGGAGCACAGAGTCTTAACCACTGGATCACCAGGGGGGTTCCTCTACTTAACTCATTAAAAAAATAAAAGAAAACTTTTTATTTCTTTTTTGTAAGGGTATAGCCAATTAACAATGTTGTGATAGTTTCGGGTGAACAGTGAAGGGACTCAGCCATACGTATACACTTATCCATTATCCCCTTCTATTTACTCTTAAAGTCTCAGATGTGAGATCACGTCCTCAGGCTTCCTTCCCTTGCACTGCATCAGCCTAGGTTATATCCCTTTATTCATGCCTCCCTGTACTCCATGCTCAGTACACTGTAATGATTAACTGCACCAACTCTAGACCCAGACTGCAGCACTGGTAATGATCTAGTGTTCTTGACAAAACACAAACATGTTATACATATGCTTTTGTTTGTACGCTATATTCCATTCTAAAAAAAGAGTCAAAGACAAAGTATTTTTAAAATGTAAACCACACTAAGAGAGCAGCCTCTGAATGATACTTGATTACCGATTCAAACTTCCATGGGGTGAAGAAAAGAGGATTATTACCTTGGCTCTATTTTTTCTGATGTAGAATTTCTCATCAAGTTGCTCTGGACATGCCGAAACTGCAATATACCACAGAAATGAGAATACTCTTCCCCTCCCTCCTTCTATCTGCTTCCTGCTGGTCCCTCCAGACTTCTGGTATAAGAATGTTTAGATTTAGTTTGTTTAACAGGCAAGCTAAAAGGAGGCTCTCAACGTGAGGTGCCAAAGATTTACTTTTGATTTATATGCTAATGTTCACCTCTATTATTGTACTTAAAAGTGATGCTAGTGGTATTCCAATGAACTAATGTCTAGTCTCCTAGAGTTCTAGAAATTAAACTATATGAAGTTATTCCTATTTCTAAGTTCTATTCTTATTTTATCTGCTTAAAGGAATGGAGAAACAAAGTTCTGAAGAAACATATGTTACCTTCAGCCCTTACTTTGTCAACAAAGGTCTGTCTAGTTAAAGCTATGGTTTTTCCAGTGGTCATGTATAGATGTGAGAGTTGGACTATAAGAAAGCTGAGAGCCAAAGAATTGATGCTTTCGAACTGTGGTGTTGGAGAAGACTCTTGAGATCCCTTGGACTGCAAGGAGATCAAACCAGTCCATTCTAAAGGAAATCAGTCCTGAATGTTCATTGGAAGGACTGATGCTGAAGCTGAAGCTCCAATACTTTTGGCCTCCTGATATGAAGAACTGACTCATTGGAAAAGACCCTGATCCTGGGAAAGATTGAAGGCAGGAGGAAAAGGGGATGACAGAGGATGAGATGGTTGGATGGCATCACTGACTTGATGGACATGAAGTCTGAGTAAACTCTGGGAGTTGATGATGGACAGGGAAGCCTGGTGTGCTGCAGTCCATGGGGTCGCAAAGAGTCGGACACAACTGAGTGACTGAACTGAACTGATTCTTATTTTATCTGCTCAAAGAAATGGAGAAACCTAAAGTTCTGAAAAAGCAAATGTTACCTTTAGCCCTTAAGGAATAAAGGAGAAATCTGAGACAAAATTATTTAACATTGAATAAGACCTTAGGAAATAAAATTCTCAGTCACCAGATGGCAATGCTTGACATTCTGTGATTGACAAGTGGTTTAATGTTTCTGTTGTGTTCCTTTTAGGAAGCCCTTTCTATTTCCTTCTCAGCCTTGTACTGAGGCCATCATCACCTTGACAACACCTTGCGTCCAAAGTAAGCTGGGGAGTGGCAAGATGCAGGCCAGTCTGCATTTGGCATTTTTCTCCTACTTGTATCTTTTTTGCACTCCCCACCCCCTTAGCCTCCCTGCCCCTGATTTATTCTATTCAGTGTTGTTGGCTAATGCTGCTTCCAAACCCCCTGTAAGCTACCCCTGCTCACCTGCTGTCGATAGTCCCTCTGCTTGATGAACTTGTCGACCACCTTCTCTACCTGTCTGTCACATTCCACCTGCAGGTATTTTATCAGGGTATAAAGTCTGCCTGGCCCATAGTATGTTTCCACTATTGGCTGATGGGTCTCCACAATTCGGGCAATTCCTGGAAGGGAGAAAGGGAGAGGGCTGGATTCCAAATGTTCTTCCCACAGATACACTCCTTTCTTCTATCCACGACTGACCTGGGGTCTAACTCAACCCTTTCTGGCTGTTTTACTTCCCAAAATGAACATAAATGGTTCTTATTGGTGTCAGGAATTGCTAAGCAAATCTGTTACCTATGCATAGTGCTTGGTAAACAGCAGGCGTTTGATAAATTATACTGACAGTTTCTACAGGAGCATCTTTGGAAATGAGCATCACTCTCTCCCCTGTCGTTTTTTAGTTAAATCCACTCTTGGAGTTTTATTCTCAAGGACTAGGGAGAATAAAACATCTGAGAGACTCTAATCTTTGAGAATCAGATACTGAAATGGGATGTTAATTCTCCAATAAGCCAGTATATAGCAAACCACAGGATTAAAGTAAAGGCATCAGGCTGGTAAGGAGAAAAGAAAAGCTAGGATACAGGTGCTGGAAGTGTCTTCAGTGGAGAAAGAGGCTTGCCTTCAAACAGAAGAGTCAGTGTATCTGCAAAGATGACTGCAGCTCTTCGATCACTCATGTCTGTGCCTAAAACCAACAGGAGGTTCTCCTCAGCTTTACTGGCCACCTGAAAAAGTAGAAAATCCACATATATTTCTTAGACCAAAAGTTAGCCTCAGTTTTCCTAAAAGACCTCCCAGTGGCTTTTCCCCCCATGTTTCCCTTGATGCTAGAAAGCCTATATGGCACAGAGGAGTGTCCCTTGGGGGCTGTGGGCTGTCCAAACCTCAGGCAAGACAAAGAACCTAACATGGTAGTTAACTCTTCTTCCATTCAGAGGGATTAATGATGTTTTCCTTTTCCTTGATAATATCTACAGCTGTTAAACTGGGGAGAGAGTCCCAAGTTACAATAATTGTTTCAAAGAATAACTCAAGAGTTATTATTAATGGTGCTCTGTTGAGTAGGGGACAGAATCTGGGTACTTCTAAGGGAATTTTAAGGGATTAATAGTAGAAGCCCTTTCCAGGTTTCAGATAACAAAATACTGATAAAAAAACGTATTGATAGAAAAGTACCATAAAGCAGTTACATTTCATTTCTTGTTAATTTTTAGAATGGGTAAAACACTCTTAAACATTCAAAAGGAACAAAGGAGTGTTGGATGAAAAGTAATTCTTTCTCTTATCTGTGTTTCTTGGTCTCCTAAGTTTCCTCCTGAGAGGTGGCCACTGCTAACTGTCCCCCACATACCCCATGTTTATGTAACATACAATCTTTACAGCCGCTCTCTCCAATTTCAACATGAATGATGGCACGCTGTTGTTTAACTTAGTCAGTCACATGTTAGGGAGTAAACTGTGTCTGCACATATGGAACTGTTGCATTTTCCTGAATGGCAAAATAATATTCCACTACACAGAACTGGCGGATGGGGACAGGATGCACTGTGACACACACTTAAAAAAATAACAACTCTGTGCTCACACGTCTACTGTTTGCTTCTCCCCAATCTGAGGCTCCAGGGGAAGGTGAGCGGAGACTAAACTGAAGCGTTTCTTTTTCAGTTTTAACCTGCTTCATCTCAATTTTTGAGCTGCAAGCCTGGGGCTTTTTTCCCCTCCAAGTCTTATTTTGAGACTCAAGCCTGGTTGGTGTTGTTCGGTCGCTAAGTTGTGTCCAGCTCTTTAGTGACCGTATGGACTGTAGCCCACCAAGTTCCTCTGTCCATGATTTTTCAGGCAAGAATACTGGAGTGAGTTGCCATTTCCTTTTCCAGGGCATCTTCCTGACCTAGGAATTAAACCTGCGACTCCTGCATTGGCAGGCGGATTCTTTACCACTGAGCCATCAGGGGAGCCCTCAAGGCTGGTTACGAGTCTAAAAACCACTAACCAACATCTCTGAATGCTCTTACAAGAAGCCAGTCCCTGGTTGACAGCTTGGAAAAGGTGATTCAACTTGTCAGAGAAATTGCATTTTAATTTTCTTATGCTTTCACTTGGTCTGTTGGAATACATCAGTAGATGTCCAGGCCATGCCTGGTACAAAGTAGACTGGTAAGAGTAAGTGCTGAATGAATGCATGTATCCAGTCCTGCCAGGATGCAGAAGAAAAGGGGATTCAAATCCAGAGGTAAAAAGTATCCACAGAAAATGGATCCATCCAGTGCCCCAGTTTGCAGGCTGAGAACTGTACCATTGTCCTGCCAAGCAATCAGGAGCCATACCTGCTTGCAAAGATATTCTGAGAACTTGCTTAATCCCTCCTCATGCAAACCCAGCAGCGGGAAGATCTTGAAGAAGCGCTCCACCTGGGGCAGATCCCCTTCCTTTGTGGCAACGGCAAACTTCTCTGTGACAATGGCTTTGAGACGCTGCTCAGCTTCCTGCAGCAGTTTCAGGTTGGCATCAATCATGCTGCCTGCACAATGGAAGAACATGAGAACTAATGTAGAGAACGGTACTGTGTTAGGTTTAGGCCACTTTGTCTGTGCATTCCAAAAACAGGTATTGAGCACTAAGTGTGTGCAAGACGCTGAACTAGCAATACAGATGGTGAAGAGCTGAGTCAGCTGCACCTCCACTGCCACAGGAGTCACCATCATCTTCAAGAAATGAGGTCTGTGCACAAATGACTGTAATAAAATCCAGTGTATGACAAGTGTCATGAGAAAGGTGCCCACAAGTCACATTTCTGGTTGAAGTAATCAGAAAAGGCTTCCCAGAGATGATACTTTGTTTCTCAAAGATGGGCAAGATTTTGATTTCTCAGTATGGGGTACATACATTCTAGGCAAGGGGAATGAAAACAGCAAAGCACTGGACACAGAAAGATGAAGAGTATTTGCAGAGAACTGCAAGCAGTATCGGAGAAGGCAATGGCACCCCACTCCAGTACTCTTGCCTGGAAAATCCTATGGACGGAGGAGCCTGGTGGGCTGCCGTCTATGGGGTCGCACAGAGTCGGACACAACTGAGCGACTTCACTTTTACTTTTCACTTTCATGCATTGGAGAAGGAAATGGCAACCCACTCCAGTATTCTTGCCTGGAAAATCCCAGGGATGGGGGAGCCTGGTGGGCTGCCGTCTATGGGGTCGCACAGAGTTGGACACGATTGAAGCGACTTAGCAGCAGCAGCAGCAAGCAGTATATACCCTGGTTTAAAGAGGAGCTCAACAAACGTGTACAATGAATGGATGTATGAGCGAACAGCATGAAAAAAGGCTAGAAAGACAAGAGTGGGTGGAGGGTCATGGACAGTCCAGAACAGAAAGCTAAAAATTTAATTTTAATTGTATAAACAGGCAATATTGTCCAGTGTAAAGAACCCACTGGTCAGAGGAACAGTGGATCTGGATTGTTTTCTTTTCCATAAGGTAGGAATAACAACCTTTGCCCTGGGATGGTCTAGGACCTATACTGTGTCTAGTACCAGACAAGAAAATTTCCTGATTTTCCTTTTCCTGATTGAGACTGCCGAGTTCAGATTACAGATGCTTGTAACCAAACTAGGAAGCAGCAGTTTGGGATGCCAACCTTCTTTGCCCTGTCGGCTGAGCTCGATGACTGACTTGTCCAGGCACAAGTAGCGATGAATGTGGGCTGCAGCCTGCTCGTAATCTTCATTTCTCAAAGCAGTCTGAACTCCATCCATGCAGAACTTCAGGTCCAAGATGTCATCAGCTCTCTGAATGGCTTGATAGAGGCGATTCTGCAAAAAGATTTGTTGCTTAGAAACAACATCCTATTCTTTCAAAAGCATCTCTCCAGAAGGTAGGGAGTTTCAGGGGCTGAAGCCAAGTAACCGGAGATCCTTTACAGCCTTCACTGGTAAACTAAAAAACATTACCACTACCACTCACAAAACTTGTGGGTTGATGGTCAATACTACTGACAAGCATCAGACAATTTTATTTATGTGACCAGTCATGTACTTTAATAAGGCAGTAGTGGAGATAATCCATATTTATATTTGGCTTATATTGTTAAATTTATAACATAATCACAGTGTATTTGACATTTTGGGAACATGACATTGCAATCCAATTAATAATGTATGCATGTTGAGGTCTGGTAGAAACCAATCCAAAGCAATTATTCTTCAATTAAAAATAAATAAAATAATGTATGCAAAATATATGGAAAGTATTTTGGTGTAAATAAGCAAGAATGAGGAATTCCCTGGCCAGCCAATCCTTAGGACTCCACACGTTCACTGCTGAGGATGAGGTTCAGTCCCTGGTTAGTGAACTAAGATCCCACAAGCCACACAGCCAAAAAACAAACAAACAAACCAAAACTCACAACCCAGATCCTGTGTTGTTCAATACAGTAGCCACTCTCCACCTGTGACTACTGAGCACTTCAAATGTGACTAATCCAAATTAAGGTGTATATGCGTAAAATACACACTGGATTTCAAACTTAGCACAAAAATAAATAAGGTAAAAATGTCCCATTAATACCATTTAATAGTAATTTCTGAAATAATGGGTTAAACAAATGTTTCTAAATTGTGAAAATTATTTTCACCTGTTCTGCTTTTTAAAAAACAGTCACTGGGAAGCTTTTTAAAAAACAGTGGTTCATATTAGACTTTTTCTTTTCCCACCTAAATGACTTTTATTTCACTTTCTTGCCTAACTTCTCTGGCTAGAACCTCTAGTACAATGTTGAAAAGCAGGAGCAAGAGCTAACATCCTTGTTTTGTTCCTGATCTTTTGTGGGAAGCAACTAGTTTTTCCCCAGTAAGTATGATGTTAGCCCATCTTTAACATCATAAAGATGCCCTTTATCAGGTCGAGGGAGTTCCTTCTCTTCCAAGTTTGTTGAGTGTTTTCATCAAAACAGGTGTTTAGTTTTGTCAAATGTCTTGAGTCTATGAGATGATCATGTGGTTTTTGTCCTTTATTCTATCGATTTGGTATATTACATTAATTGATAGTCTAAAGCAGCCTTGCATGACTGGGATAAATTTTACTTGCTCATAGTATAGTCTTTTTTAATACATTGCTGGATATGATTTACTACTGTTGTTGAGGATCTGTATGTCTATATTCATAACAGCTATTGGTCTGGCATTTTTCTGTGATATCTTTATCTTGTTTTGGTATCTTGCATTACGTTTCTATTGGATGGTCCTGCTCTAATTTCTAACGTGGTGGCTTCTCTACTGCCCTCTACTAACTCAAATATCAAAAGCTCAATGGGATTACCTTGGCCAGGTCAAGCTGACGGACTTTGCTTGACACATTCTCAGCTAGGTTGCAGGTAAAGGTGATCATTCCAGCCAGCTGCTTTGCATCTCCTTCAATCAACTGTAGATTTGGACTGGAGACACACATTGTCAGTATACATATCCATAGGAGTAGATGGTAAAAGAAATGAAAAAACTTTTTTGCAGATGGAGACTATGTCTTCTATTAATACTTCTTTTGCTTGAGCATGCTTGCTTAGTCACTTCAGTCATGTCCAACTCTTTGAGATCCTATGGACTGTAAGCCTGCCAGGCTCCTCTGTCCATGGGATTCTCAAGGCAAGAATACTAGAATGGATTGCCATGCCCTCCTCCAGGGGATCTTCCCGACCCAGAGATCAAACCCATGACTCCTGCATTGCAGGCGGATTCTTTACCCACTGAGCCACCTGGGAAGTCATACTTCTTTTGTATCTCCCCACAACTCTTTGCTCCATTCACTCTATTCATAGCTTTTTCTCAAGCGCGTTTTACTGAAAACTTAGGAGAAGGCAATGGCACCCCACTCCAGTACTCTTGCCTGGAAAATCCCATGGATGGAGGATCCTGGTAGGCTACAGTCCATGGGGTCACACAGAGTCGGACACGACTGAAGTGACTTAGCAGCAGCAGCAGAAGCAGCAGGCTTATATTGAATAATAACTTAATTTAAATAAATACAAAAGACAGCCCTAAATAAGTACTGCCAAAGAACTAGAGTGCAGAATCTCCCCATTGCTAAATGAGCATAAAATGCACTAACCAACACTCTAAGAGGATGATGAAATCAAGATAATTTTTATGACTAGCGAATATACAGAATACACAAAACGGGGGCTCTCAAACTTGAGCCATACATCAGAATCACTTGACATGCAGGTTAAGCTAGAGATTCTAGAGCCCTACCCCCAGAGCTTCTGGTATAGTAGGTCTGGGGTGAGGCCTCAGAATCTGCATTTCTAACAAGTTTCCAGACAATGTTGATACTTGCTGGCCCAAGGACACTTTGAGAACAACCTAACCACACCAGTGGGTATTCACTTTACCTGGAGGTAATTCTCCTTTCCAATTTAAACTCAACTGTCACTGTATAACACAAAGTTAGGAAAAATAATAACTTATCCAGTGGACCCCGATGAAATTTAAAATAGCTCTTGCTGAACTGAAGACTCACCCCATCCGGTGGAGGGTGACCATTTTACTTTCAATGGTATTTTGCTGCTCCAAAAGAGCATCCAACTCTCTCTCCACCACTTTCTGAAACAAAGACACATCCTGTCATTAGCATGGTCAGAAGGAACCTTAAGAGTTATCTAATCTAACTACTTAGCTGAAGAGTAAATCCCATTTCAAATGTCTTCTTACCTGTCATTAAGCTCCCTAGGGCTTTAACAAATAATACTTCACTGTTGCTGTTATCACATTACATAATAACCGATAGCCTAGGCATATCTCATTCCAGCTAGGAGGTGAACACAACAAAGAGACGAAATAAACTTTTATTCAATTTCATTAGCATAGTGCCTAACACAGGGAGGCATTTAAAATATAAAGGCTCAAATAAAGAAAGGAAACTTCTAAACTGGCAGTTATAAATAGTCTCTTCTAGTGTATAAGCCCCACCAGGGGCTTCCCTGGTGGCTCAGACGGAAAAGCGTCTGTCTGCAATGCAGGAGACCCGGGTTCGATTCCTGGGTTGGGAAGATCTCCTGGAGAAGGAAATGGCAGCCCACTCCAGTATTCTTGCCTGGAAAATCCCATGGACGGCAGAGCCTGGTAGGCTACTGTCCATGGGGTCGCAAAGAGTCGGACATGACTGAGCGAAGGGAAGAAGTGTATAATCAGTACCCAGAAGCAATAAATAGAATTCTCTCTCACCCAAGTCAATTTTTGAGTTACTTTAACTAATGTAATATTCTTATGCTTGGGTTTCTTCATCTGCAAAATAGGGATAGTACTATATACCCCTTACAGATGTTAGGTAAGCCCAACAATAACATACATAAATACAGACACAAAACCAATATTATTCTGTCTGTAAGACTGACTTAATCTTTCCCCCCAAAGTATTGATTAACTCAATGAATGCAAGCTTAGTACTGAACTTTACAAAGCACATCTTGCTGAAAAACATACTAAAAACTGCTGGAGCTGTTGTAAGTCAATATTTGAAAATTCTCAAAGATACCAATGACCATCCCTGCTCCAGGCCGAAGCTGCCTTCTGTGCTCAACCTTCACAAAAGTTTGGTTTAGGGAACAGCTACTAAACTATTAGATCACAGCTTAGATCTTTCTGCTGACTGGCAAGGAAGCCGGCTGGCAGTCAAAAATGTATTCACATCAAGTCACACAGAAAAGTAAAGAAGGCTGCAAGGAATGTTAGAAAGCATAAAGCTCACACTCCTCATTTGGCATCAGGCAGGGCTAAGTACAGCTTCCCTGGTGGCTCAGTGGTAAAGAATCTGCCTGCAAATGCAGAAGATAGGGGTCAGATCCCCTGTCCAGGAAGATATCACAGGAAACAGAGCAACTAAGCCCATGCACCACAATCACTGAGCCTGTGCTCTAGGGCCTGGGAGCCTCAACTACAGAGCCCACCGCCCGGCAACTACTCAAACCCTCCAGCCCTAGAGTTGTGCTCTGCAACAAGAGAAGCTACCACAATGAGAAACTCCTGTCTCCACAACTAGAGAAAGCCCAGGCAGCAACTTAAGACCTAATACAGCCAAAAATAATCCTCCTGCCAATGCAGGAGATAGGGGTTCGATCACTGGATAGGGAAGATAATCTGGAGAAAACAGTAACCCATTCCAGTATTCTTGCCTGGGAAATCCCATGGATAGAGGAGCCTGGCAGGCTACAGTCCGCAGGGCTGCAAAAGAGTCTGACACGATTTAGCGACTAAACAACAAGAGCTAAGCACAAGGGATGAAGCGACTTGTCCAAGATCAGACAGTTGTGTCTGAATCTTAAAATCTTAAATTTCTATAAAGCCCTGAATTAACCTGAAACACTAAAATTACACTCTTAAATCATTCCCAACAGAAGGAAGTCTTAAAACGCTTCGAGTTTATTTACAATGATTTCCCGCCTAAATGAGATAACGAGGTAAAAGCATTTCAAAATTTTTAAACTGTTAAGTCGTTGCAAGAGAGCCTTTCTTCCTATTTTGAAAAGCAAGCAAGTCGGCTTACACTCCTCAAGTCTAACTTTACTCTGGCGGAGAAATCTGGCGATTAAGGGCCAGGGAAATCAATGGATGAGTGGGGGCAGATCGCCTAGGTAACAGGAAAGCATGCTTGGGGGCGTGCAAACGAGTAAACAGAGACGTCAGGTCGCTACTGCTGCTGCTGCTATTAAGTCGCTTCAGTCGCGTCCGATTCTGCGACCCCATAGACGGCAGCCCAGGCTCCCCCATCCCTGGGATTCTCCAGGCAAGAATACTGGAGTGGGTTGCCATTTCCTCCTCCAATGCATTAAAGTGAAAAGTGAAAGTGAAGTCGCTCAGTGGCTCCGACTCTTAGCGACCCCATGGACTGCAGCCTACCAGGCTCCTCCGTCCATGGGATTTTCCAGGCAAGAGTACTGGAGTGGGTTGCCATTGCCTTCTCCACAGGTCGCCCCACCTACACTCAACAACACGCCTGCATCTCGCGTAGGTGCTTTTTTGGTTCCTTGGCAAGAATAGAACGTCCCACAGCCCAAATTTCCCACGGCTCCTAGGCCCACTGCCTCTGCGTCCTTCCAGAAAAAGCAGCTCAGCTCCCCCACCTCCTCGCCGCAGAGCCGTTCGTACACAGCCTCCAGCTCCTGCAGCTCGGTCAGGGAGCGAATGAGCTCGGTGGAGATTTCTGAGCAACTGCCTCCTCCCATCCCGTCAGGCGGCCGAGGCACGCCTGACAGCTTCTGAGGGGAATCGAAGTCTGCCATCTTCGTCCCAATTCCTCGCTTCCGGCCCCGCGAGGCCCCGTCCTCGTTGGCGCAACACGTCTTTGGGGCTGTCCACGGAAGTGCCTAATGAATTTGTAGATTTTTTCTTTTTTAACTGTCTACTTTAGAAAGTCAATTCATTCCATATTCTGGAAAAAATAACGGCCATAAAGAATATTTACAATGCGATGTGGAAGCAAGACAGAAGCAGTTAAAAAAATTATATATACATTCTTCAGGCGCCCGCGGGGACCTTTATCCGTCGCGCGCCAACCGGAAGGTCCCTATCTTCGGAGGTAATGGCGGACGCCGGCGACTCGGCGTTGTCTGTAGCTTAGGCCTTCAAGGAAACTGAGGATCTGTTGGATATCTACGCCATCCTCCCTGCTACAAGGTAAGGAAGCAGCTTCCTGACCTCCTTGAATCCGGGGAGAGGGAGAGCTGCTAGGTAGGGAGCTGGGCCGAGCCTTTGGTAGGGGTTTCCGAGGCAGCTTAGGCCCGAGAGGTAAGGGCAAAGGACGAGGAGGTGGCGGAGGGGGAATGCTCGGCTCGGCTTTAGGGAATCGCCTCCCGCTTGCGTTCGCAGTGTGGGAACTAGGCCTGGCTCAAAATGAGCTTTCTAGAGACCGTACCTTTTAGGCACTGGAAAAGGTGAGAATGGCAGGAGGGACGTCTCCCCCTTGCGAAAGTAAATACGACACACAGAAATGGAAAGGTCGGCGGAATGGAAAGGTCTTGGGCATTAAAAGTGTAAATAATGGAAACAGCCTTTGAAATCAAGACTGTGTCGTGTTTATGCTTTGGCACTTGGGCAGCTTGTTTCCTTCCGTGATCTCATGCAGTGATGTTTTGGCACATGGAAAAGGGGTGGAGGGAGCAATCACAGGCTCATCTCCTCGTGTTTACAGACAGCATTCCCGGATATCAGTTTAGTATGGGAAATAAAAATATACCAAGGTTGGGCCGTTAGTGGCTCCTGGTATATTATTTTGGCTGAACTTCCTCCATTACCCAAGATAACAATCGTTGGGGAACGTGATTCCTAAAGATAGTCATGGATGGCATCAGTTGTAAAGCAACTAGAAAACAGGCCGAGTTCCTCAGTGAGCTATGAAGAATGAAAGGTAGCCTGGGGGGAGCTTTTCCAGGTTTCAGAAATGGCCCCTGGTTTCCTCTACTTGTTTTCGAAAAAATTTCATATTTTAAATTAAGTCAGTCAATCCTACCACATGAATCAT
Organism: Bubalus bubalis; assembly: GCF_019923935.1. Classification (NCBI taxonomy): domain Eukaryota; kingdom Metazoa; phylum Chordata; class Mammalia; order Artiodactyla; family Bovidae; genus Bubalus; species Bubalus bubalis. Next base: position 1,340,768 of record NC_059174.1, on the reverse strand, counting down.
ATTGACAACATGATAGGGGTTTCATTATGAATTCTGTTGTTGATAACTGGAATTTTGAAATTATTTGAACCATGGTAAGATGCAAGAGAAGTTGTATCTGAGAATCACGTTTCCTTTTTTTTTTTAAACTTTTTATTGAAGGATGATTGCTCAAGAGAATTTTGCTGTTTTCTGTCAAACCTCAACATGAATCAGCCATAGGTGTACATATGTCCTCTCCTTTTAAACCTCCCTCTGCATCCCACACCTTTAGGTTGATACAGAGCCCCTGTTTGAGTTTCCTGAGCCACACAGCAAATTCCCCATTGGCTATCTATTTTACATATGGTAATACATTTACTACTTTTTGATAGCAATTGCAACATGTTCTCTATTTTCCACCCAGACCTTTAGCTGAGCACAACTTCCCTTGGAACTTTCTCAGTGTCTAAGCCCTTCTGAGTGTGTGTATCTAGTCTTTGTGTCTATAGTTTTTTTTCTCTTTGTAGGTCATTTTTCAACTCTGTTATTCCACCTCAGGCCTTTTCCTTTTTTCCCTACCATCCTCGGACAATAAAGATGTTCCTTGGTTTCAAGTAGGAAAATGTGTGTTTCTCAGGACCTGTTTCTAGACTGGAGTGTCTGTCTTTTCCTCTCTTTGGTAGCCCAGAGAGACAAGAGCCCTTGCTCTTGCCCAGCCCAGAAATGGTTATTATTTGTGAGGATGTTTATTCATAATTCTCTTTTCTCATTTAACAAAACCAAACTCATATGTTGTTGTTTTTTTTCCCAAACTCATGTGTTAATTACACAGCGATCACTTTGAATTTCTCTAGATCCCTTGCTTTTGTCTCTGAGTGAGGAAAAATAGGTCAGTTTATTTTCTAGCAGCAGGTGTGTATAGATGTAGTTTTTGGTGATTCTTTTATGGTAGAGGTACATCAGTTTGCGGTTTTGAGTTCTATCTGATGAGAATCCTTTTCTGTGATTGTGTACTCCTTTGGAGAGGCTTCCTCCTGAAGTGACAGTTCAGTTTTTAGTTTTTTGGTGGTCAGTAGGTTTAAATGTAAAAATTGGCATTACCGACTCAAAGGACATGAGTTTGAGCAAACTCCAGAAGATAGGGAAGGACAGGGAGGCCTGGTGTGCTGCAGTCCACCGGGTCCCGAAGAGTGGGACACGACTTAGCCACTAAACAATAGATTTAAGTTTCTAGTATTGTAAATACAGAGCTCTATAAGAGATGTAGGTGAAGTACTTTGATCTATTAGATTAGCAAAAGTCTGGTTGTAGAAAATTAGGAACTCAGGTTGCTGGGGATGTAAATTGTCAGAGTTTCTTTGAAAGGCAGTTTGTCAATATGTATCAAAATTGCAAATGTGTAAGTCCCTCAGTCCAGCAATTGCACTTCTAGGAATTAATCTTAGAAATACAGTCATGCACATATGAATGGCTTATATATGAAGATTTTTCTTTGCAGCAGTATTCATATTAGCAAGAGGTTGGGAAGAACACAATGTTCATCAGTAGGGTTTTAGCTAAGTGAATTCTTATATACCCATTCGATGGAATACTTATCCTTGTATTAATACATAGCTGTAAAAAAAAACCGAGAAAGTCTTGTTTGTCGCTCTGTCCAAGATAGGTAAAATTATTAAAAACAAAATCAGTTGCGCTATAATGTGAGTGTACAATGATCTTTAGTTTAAAATGAAGACATAGTATACAGTATTAATATGTTTCTTCTTGTGCATACAGAAAATATCTGGAAAGACATGATATAACTTGGTGAAATTGATTCCTCCAAGAAGGAAAACTGAATAGCTAGGGAATGGGTGGAGTGAGCTTTTTCCTGTGCTTTTGAATTCTGAACCATGTGAAAGTAGAAGTTATTCAAATAGAAGTAAATGTAGACCTAGTTTGTTTCCATGACAGTAAAGTTAAATAAACATTGTTGCATTAATGGTACAGAGTACAGCTCCCTAATGTTTTTAACTACATGTGACCTCAAGCAATTTATTTTCTTAGCCTAATTTTCTTACTTGTAAAATTAGTGTAATATCATGAACTTTGTATATTTCTTGTGAGGTTAGAAGCAAAGTGTATAGTAGCATAGTGCCTGCATGTAGAAAGCACTCTTAATTATTATGTTGTTACTCAGTAAGCCTTACTCTACTGGTTCTGCTGTCTTCACTAGACTTTCCCATACAGAAATATCTGTTAACAATTTCACAGCTGATATTTTTCTGCTTTTATGTGCTCTTAGCTTGCTTTGACTTGGTATAACCAAGGTCTGAATTGTGGAGTTGTGGGTGGCTCACCGTTACTGCTGCCATGTTCCTGTACAACTTGACCTTGCAGCGAGCCACTGGCATCAGCTTTGCCATTCATGGCAACTTCTCTGGTAAGTTCCTCTAAAGTTTTGTGGTTTTTTTTTTTTTTTTTTTGACTACACCTCTTGGGTTGCTGAATCTTATTTCCCTGACCAGGAATTGAACCTGTGCCCCCTGCAGTGGATGTGAGGAGTCCTAACCACTGGACTTCCAGGGAATTCCTCACATTTTAAATATTAATAGTTTTATGCTTCAGATTGGTTTTTCAACATCAAACCTTTTTGTAAAAAACAAATTATGAAAAAAAATTTAATTGTTAAAGAACATTGTAACTTATGTAATGCTTTACAGTTTCTAAAGTAATTGATCTTATCTCCTTTGCAAAGAACTTGTAGAAAGTAAGGTGTCTTGATAAGTGATTGGGCATTGAGCAAATGGTAATGGATTGGGATAGGTAGACGTGGTATATCAGGTAGAATGGGAGGCCATTTAGGCATTAGATAGTGAAGACCTGTGCTGGGGCAGTGAGGATAGATAGAAGAATATGAGTTTGCATCCTGGGTGGCAGAGAAAATGACAGTAACATTCATAGCAGGTTACTTGAGATCAGAGAGTGTGAGAAAGGAGGAAATTGGTTATTCTCAACATTTGAAGGTGATGACAGCTCATTAGGGTGGAGATGAGTAGCAGGGAGAGATGGGTTCAAGTTGGCTGTTTATGCATCTGGAGGTGTTGATTGCAATTTTGAAAGCAAGTGAGGTTTTAGAAATAAACAGCATATATTAGATAGCAATTTTGAAAGTTCTTTGGGACACTACATCTAACTGCACAAAAAGTTAATATGATTTCTTAGAAACGTAGCCTTAAAAATGGATTAGAAAGAGCCTTTGGAAATTTTTAATTTTACAAAGCTAAATGTTATATGTTAATATCATTTGTAGACAACTCCCAATTATGCTTATTGATGGCAAATCTTAGAAAAATTAAAAGAAGTTTTTAAAAAAGCTTGCATGATCATTTATGAAAAGCTTTTCTTTGATACCACTTTTGTTAAATGTTTTAAATTCTAGGAAAAGGACCTTTTACAGTAGAATAAATTAAAATACTAAGCCTCTAACTCATTTAGTTGTATTTATGTGTCGTAGCATTTTGATCGATGAAGGTTACTTTTTGGATTAGTTCTTATTGTTCATGATCTTTATTTTGTGTGTTTTTCAGGAACCAAACAACAGGAAATTGTTGTTTCCCGAGGAAAGATCTTGGAGCTGCTTCGCCCTGATCCCAACACTGGCAAAGTGCACACTCTACTAACTGTGGAAGTATTTGGTGTCATCCGGTCGCTCATGGCCTTTAGGTTGACGGGTGGCACAAAAGACTACATTGTGGTTGGCAGTGACTCAGGTCGGATTGTTATCCTGGAATACCAGCCATCTAAGAATATGTTTGAGAAGATTCACCAAGAAACCTTTGGCAAGAGTGGATGCCGCCGCATTGTTCCCGGCCAGTTCTTAGCTGTGGATCCCAAAGGGCGAGCTGTTATGATTAGTGCGTGACTTACTCTGTTGGCTTTTTGATTCTTAAAGAAGCTCAGTTCAGAATAGCAGTGCTGTGATCTTGGTAGCATACCAAGAAATCACTCACCTGAGTAAAATTTGTATCATTTTGGGTGTTTAAAGTTGCTTTCTCTTTTAAAACAATGGGGAAAATTGTAACACGCCTTTTCTACTTCTTATCTAGTTGGAAATGGGTCTTTTTTGGTTTCTTTGACTGTACCAAAAAGACTATGCTGAAAGTTTTCACATTATTAGGCAAAGAGTATGGTTGCTTTCATCAGCCTGAAATGATGATTTACATTCATGTCTCTTCTCTGATAAATCTCTTGAAGAAAACTCTGCATATCTGATCAGGCTTCCAGAGGGCAACCTTCTGTGAACAGTCACAAAATTATTAGATCTAATTCAGAGAACAAAGCTGGCAATTTTATGAATTTTTGTTTAGTTTGTCATAAAAATTTTTGGAAAGTTAGTGGGATGTTAAGATCCCTATTATGGGGACGTCCCTGGTAGTCCAGTGGCTAAGACTCCGAGCTCCCAGTGCAGACTTGGGTTCATTCCCTGGTCAGGGAAATAGATCCCACATGTCACAACTAAGAGTTCACATGCCACAACTAAAGAGGGCCCTCTTACTGCAGCGAAGATCTTGAATATTGTAACTAAGACTCAGCACTGCTAAATAAAAAAAAAAAAAAATCTCTATTAGAACAAGAAGGGTAAAATTTTGCTCCTTTCTATTTTAGTGTTAGCAAAATCTTAATGCACTTGTAGAGTTTAAAGGGTTGGACACGACTGAGTGACTGATCTGATCTGATCATTTAGAAAATAATTGTGATGTAAATCTAGCTGTTTTGTAGCTTGTCTTTTCATTATCGGGAGTTTTTTTATGTTTTGTCTCCATCCACAGGTGCCATTGAGAAACAGAAATTGGTGTATATCTTGAACAGAGATGCTGCAGCCCGACTTACCATCTCATCTCCACTGGAGGCTCACAAAGCAAACACTTTAGTGTATCACGTAGTTGGAGTAGATGTGGGATTTGAAAATCCAATGTTTGCTTGTCTGGAAATGGATTATGAGGTATATCTTACTTGGTCACAATTTTTTTATTACTGTTATACTCCAAATTCCTTTCTGAAACACTTGGGAGCATCTCAGCATTTACCTGACCACATGTTAGCGCCTTTGCTCTGGTTTGAACAGTCCCCCTGTGTAAACAGGGATTTGTTGGGGAAACGCCCTGAAAAAAAGAGGTGAGGTGGTGTTTTGGATATTTTTTCATTGGGAGATAGTGAAAGATGGGACATACCATTCTTTCCCTTGAGAGGAAGGCAGTGTTTTCTGGTTCCAGAAGTAGAAAACTTGGGTTCTTGCTCCCATTCTGCCATTTTTTAGTGTCAATTTTGGCAAAGCATTTGGCATCTGTGGACCTCTGTTTCCTGGTTTGTGAAATGGAAGAATCTTGATGCCCTTTTCAACTTTGTTTGTTCATTTATTTAAATAATTTTTACTGGAGTATAGTTGATTTACAGTGTTGTATTACTGTCAGGCGTACAGCAAAGTGAATCAATTATACATATACATATATCCACTCTTCTACTTTCCATCTTTGAAAGCTTGATTTTATGGTACTGATTAGTCTTTGTGCCACTGTTACCTAGGAAGCAGACAATGATCCAACTGGGGAAGCAGCAGCTAATACCCAGCAGACGCTTACTTTCTATGAATTAGACCTTGGTTTAAATCACGTAGTCCGAAAATACAGTGAGCCTTTGGAGGAACATGGAAACTTCCTAATTACAGGTACTTTTTTCTTCGATGTGCTTTGTACCATTTTGCTTGGTCCATTTTATGCCCAAACTTAGGAGTGTTTACTTAATAGGATTTGGAAACTATAATCTATTCATAGTAAACCTGAGTGCCTTGTCTATGTTTTGGGGAGGTTAGAGATTCATGTGGTGGTTAACTCGTACCCTCTAATGGGGGAGAGAAAAAAAGAGCAGTCAGCTTGGAGTCTTGATTTTTGTTGGTTGCTCTGCTTTTGACTGTGGTCAATCTTTCACTCTCATTACAAAAATCAAAATCTGGCTCTATGAAAAGACAGATGTTATGGATGAAACAAGATAAAACTGTCCTTCAGTTTGAAAGCCTAGATGAAATAGAAATATTTTTGAAAACTGTCACCAAACTTGATAGAAGATGAAATTAAGAACCTGAGTAGACCAACATTTGTTTAAAAATGGGGCAATAATCAAAAGTTTCTTTTCCTCAGAAGATTTAAGGTTCAGAATTTTTAGGGACCTTAAATTTCTTGAGAGATCAGAAAAAGAATAAAAACCATTGTACCACTTTAAGAGCTTAATATACCTTCATACCAAAACTGGGGAAGGACAGTAATAAGAAACATTTACAGCCTAGTTATCCTTTGATGGTAGATGCAAAAATCTTAAATTTTAGCAAATCAGATTCAACAGTGTTTTCTGTGCATCATAGCAAAGTAAGATTTTTGTAGGAGCTCAAAGAGGTTCACCATGAAGAATCAATATTAGTTTAATTCATTATATTAAAAGACTAAAGGACAGCTATATTTGTGGTATCTAAATTGTATCAGGCTCATCTAAGATGGTGATCCAGTCCTTTCTGTTTTGAGTCATTTGCATTTGATGTCTAAAATGAAGTATGTCTGTTGTTGGGTAGGATTTTAGAGAAGAAAAATATAAAATAGCACTTGTCTTTGTTAAATCTTAGGAAGAGACTATATATTAAGCAGAAGCATTTTTAAAAATAGGTTATATTAATTACTTGTTATACTGTATTATGATACTTCTCATTTACAAGGGTTGCATTCATTAAACAAATGTTTACTGAACCTCTATGATCACTGTGTGCAAAGTCAATCTGCTGAGACTGCATGGTGAAAAATTTGTTGTGGTGTCTCCTTTTATACAAGATTGAGTATAATGGTGAATACATACTAGTAACACAAAATTTACCAGAGTGTGCCACATGCCATGACAGTGTGGAGGAGGGGTTCCTAACCAGGAAAAGGAAGGCAGTGCATTAGAGAAAGCTTTCAGAAGTGCTCTCAGCTGAGGACTAAGGAATAGTTAGGAGTTAGGTACAGTGAGGGTGGAGGAGGAGTTTCTGTTGTGAGCAGAGGAACCAGAATACACAAAAGCCCAAATGCAGGAAAAAAACATGATTCATTGAAAACTGAAAGCCCATTGTGGTTGGATCATTGGAGGTAAAGAGCTGGGGTGGAGGAAGCAGAATAATGATCTATTAAAGGTGAATGTTTTAGAAAGATCACTTGATTACATTTTGGTAATGGAATGGAAGGTAGTAAGATCAGGAAGCATTTCCATTAAACCAAAAGAGATTTGCCGCATGAGGACTGCTGAAGAGGTAGAACCAATGTGGGAGAGGAGAGAATTGAAGGATGGCATCCTTTTAGCTGGTTTGGTCAATTGGTTGATGGCAGTGTTCTCTAAGGTTGAGAACCCAGGAGATGGTTTGGTAAGGAACTTGGCAGTGGTTTATGAATGCATTCATTTTTAACCTGCTGTGGAATATCCATGTAAGAGTGTCCAGTAGGCAGTTGGATTATAGGTCCAAAGCTGAGAACTGAGTTCTGGGCTTGGAGCTAAACTTTCAGATGCCTTATTAGATATCTGGACAGGCTGAGATCACCCAAACGGTGCTCCATCCTTGTCTAGTGTAACTCTCAGGGAAAAGAAACACATTGAATGTTTAGCACCTTCAGGCACCTTTAAGTTGTGCTGAAGGAGAGAAGGAATTGAAGGTTAAATTCATAGTTGTGTCAAATCATTGCTGGTTTTTGTTTTCTCTTTTGACAGTTCCAGGGGGATCAGATGGTCCAAGTGGAGTGCTGATTTGCTCTGAAAACTACATTACCTATAAGAACTTTGGTGACCAACCGGATATCCGCTGTCCAATTCCCAGGAGACGGGTAGGTCTTTGTTTACCATAAGAGAAAATATATTTATGTTGTGAAATGAACCTAATTTTTGTTAAGTGTTTTTAATAAAGTCAGTAAGTATTTTAGCACAACAAAATCTGAGAAAGAAAATTGAAAACCAGCACAGCTCTGGGTTGTGCACCTGAAACTAGCCTGATTCTGTAAGTCAGTTGTGCTTCAGTTTTTAAAAAAGCAGATACAGTTTCATTCTTGAAGAGCCTATGAACAGTATCCATTTGAAATTCCTGAAGTTTCTAGTTTGAAGAATCCAGGTGTATTCATTGGAGATAAATTGCCTTTCATTCTCCCCTACCCCACCCTGTTCCAGCATAGAAAAAATCTAAAAGGAGCAAACAGTGAATCCTGTACACTTTTCACTTAGATTCACTTATTAGTACTGCTTTGCTACATTGGCCTTTTCTTTCTTTTGTATTTGTGTTTTTTAGGCAAGACCATTCGAAGATAAGTTGTAGGGATCATGACACTTTGTGACAGTTCCTTGTACTACCCTGTTTTAGTTAAGAGATTTGGGTATCCGTGAATTTTGGTATCTGGGGGCTCCTCAAACTAGTCCCGTGCAGATGTTGAGGGATGATTATAATGAAGTTCTGTGTACCCAGCCTCAGTTATCAGCAGCACATGGGTAATCGTCATTGATTTCTGCTTCCTCAAACTCTTTTCACCCCAAATTATTTATCTTTTTAATACTAATTTATAGGTCCTGGGGTTAAATCTTTTTAAGACATAGTTTATCTAGTACATGGTATTTGAGTAAGACTCCATCAATTTTAGAAAATTTGGTAAGATTAGCAAGTTAAATTTTTGGAGTGGTGTTAAGTAATTAAGTTTAGTTGATCAGAAATTTATTAAGCACCTGATTGCCAGGTGCTGTACTTGACTTTGGGACTACAAAGAAATATAAAACATGTTTTGCCTTTGAGAGAAATACAAAATGTTGGAAATTAAAAAGAAACAAACCAGCTGAGGGGGATGCCTTTTGGGATTCGGGCAAGTTGATAAAGACAGAAGAGGGATGATGTTGGTGGTTTGGGTAGTACTGTGAACGGGTAAGTCTTATTCACAGCCTGAAATGATGATTCTTTAAATTTCATGTCTCTTCTCTGACATTTTTCTCTGGAGATAGTTTTTGCCTTATTAATCTGATCAGGCTGTAGAGTGGAATTGTGGCTTTTTTTTTAACCTAAGCTTTATTATGTATTTATAGTAGACAAGAATTTCTGTTTATTGTGTTACATAATCCTGTGGCTGGCAAGCTGCTCTGGGTCACAGCTTGCATGGAGAGACTCCAGGTGCCTCTAGGCGTTTGGTGGCCTGTTTGATTCTTATTGGTAAGGTGCTGAATTCCAGAAAAGAAATCCTAATTTCTAAGATGTTGATTGTGTATTTGACTTTGCTAGAATGACCTGGATGACCCTGAAAGAGGAATGATTTTTGTCTGCTCTGCCACCCATAAGACCAAATCAATGTTTTTCTTTTTGGCTCAAACTGAGCAGGGAGATATCTTTAAGATCACTTTGGAGACAGACGAAGATATGGTAAGTAGAGCATGGAGGAGGGAGGAAAAAATGAAAAAGTATGTTAGCTGTTATTAGTCTAATTTGATAAAACTTGCTACAATTTCATCCTAATTTTAGTTAAATAACCTTATTTTGAAAACTGATGGGGGAAGGGAGAAAAAAAGAAAAAGAAAACTGATGGTTGTCTAAGGTTTACAGAGTGGTGTTATAAGCCATTTGTTCATTTCAACTACTCTGAGATAGAAAGGATAGTTGCAAGTTTAAAAAACAGGAGCCGAATGCCTTAAAAAGTAGTTGCTTAAGGTGTTAAAGCTTTTAAAGTTTGGAATTGGAATATGAATGTAAATTTTCTCCCCCTGGTTAACAGATTTTTGGTCTGGTTACATATAATGTGAGAATGGGTAATGCCGCTTCTAGTGAATGACAAGAGAAGGCTCTCTGTCACCTGAAAACTGGCAATATGCGAGACCTGTCACTTTTATCCCATGGAGGAGCATTGAGCACTGGGCAATTTCTTAGATGCTGGTTTAGTTCAAGAGTTGGCAAGTTCTTTGTGTTTTTATTTTTTCTTTTTAAGGCCAGGTAGTGAACATTTTCAGCTTTTGTGGGCCGTGTGGTCCCTGTTTCCACTACTTAGCTCCACCGTTGGGGCATAGAAGCAGCCACTGGGAGTATGTGAACTGCATGGCTAGCCTGCGGGCTGTAGTTTTCTGACTCCTGGTGTGGATGTGAAGGACAGGATTTTTTTTTTGCCACTTTGTTTTATGACATTGTCTTATTATACTGCACTGTCTTCCATGTTGTGGCTTAATTTGCCTGCACGCTAGAATCTTTCTCTTTCCATTCCAGGTTACTGAGATCCGGCTCAAGTATTTTGATACTGTGCCTGTTGCTGCTGCCATGTGTGTGCTTAAAACAGGCTTCCTTTTTGTAGCATCAGAATTTGGAAACCAGTGAGTAGTCCTTTTATTATCCCATTTCACCCTGGTTACTATAAAAGTTGGTGAAAGAGAGGTAGTTTCAAGGCCTTGTAGCTTTTCCTGAGAATGTTTTACGTCCTTCAGAACAAAAGTTTTGCCCTCTTTTATGTTCTTTCTCTTGATGACTTTCTCTATTTTAGTGGCTTAAATCAATACCTGTGGATAGCTGCAAAAAGGAGCTTTAGAAGTGATCTCCTGAACTTTTTGTTGGGCATTCCTGCTGAACTACTTAGTATTAAATAGATGTTCCATAGACATGTCACTTGTACAAGTCTGAAGTTGAAACTCATTAGTACCTACAGCAGCTTCCCAGCCATATCACCAGTCTTTCCAGCCTTACTATTTCTTTTTTTTTTAAACATTCTTTTTTTTTTTAATGTTCTTTTCCATTATGGTTTATTTTAGGATGTTGAATTTTGTTCTCTGTGCTAGGACCTTTGTTGTTTATCCTTTCTGTTTCATAGATAGGTTCATTTGTGTCATATTTTCAGATTCCACATAAATGCTACCATATGGCATTTGTCTTTCTCCTTTTGACTTCACTTAGTATGATCATCTCTAGTTGCATCCATGTTGCTGCAAATGGCTTATTTTGTTCTTTTTTATGGCTGAGTAGTAGTCTGTTGTGTATATATACCACATCTTTATGCATTCGTCTGACGATGGACATTTAGGTAGTTTCCTTGTCTTGGTTTTGCCGTCCTTACTATTTCTGTTAATGTCTTATGGGCCAATTCCAGCAACTTGAGTGTAAAGTCTCGATTTTTGTGGTACTACTCTGAATTAGTTCTCTAGTTCCTTATTGTAGTTCATTGTCTTGTAAAACTCAACCTTTATAGAGGGTCATCTCTTTAAGCAAACAAGACACAACCCTGATGAAATGATTTCCTCATCCCTATGGTACAGTCTTTGATGGCTTTTCATAGACAAATGGGAGAAGGTGATGGCACCGCATTCCAGTACTCTTGCCTGGAAAATCCCATGGACAGAGGAGCCTGCGTGGTAGGCTGCAGTCCATGGGGTCGCTAAGAGTCGGACACGACTGAGCGACTTCACTTTCGTGCATTGGAGAAGGAAATGGCAACCCACTCCAGTATTCTTGCCTGGAGAATCCCAGGGACGGGGGAGCCTGGTGGGCTGCCGTCTATGGGGTCGCACAGAGTCGGACATGACTGAAGCGACTTAGCAGCAGCAGCAGCATAGACAAATGAGTTAAATAAGTCTGAACTCTACTCTGGCCTTGAATTTAAAACCAGTATTGAAGACTCCAGATTGCTTATGAAATGAGATGCCATGGTCTTGCTTTCTAGTTCAGGTTTTGCCAGCACGTGCAGAAGACTTATCTAATGCTATTTCTGTGTGATGAAAATGAAAATGTCGTCTAAAATTCTGTGATTCTATTCCAGTTTTGCCGTTTCTTCAGTTGTTCTCCCTTTCTTTATGTCCTTAACTCATCCTCATGGAGCTTATTCCAACTGTCTTTTTATTATTCCTTTTCCCAGTTTATACCTGTTTTGTCTCACTTTTTACAACCTAGCCTATTGTTATATTTTCACCCATTTCTAATTTTTTAGTTTTCTTAACAAGGAATTTCCATTTTAGAAAAGTTAGGAAAGTGCATGTAAGCAAAAATGTCTCTTGTAATTCTGCCCAAAGATACCATTTTTGTGTGTGTGTAGCCTTCCTGTGTTATATATTTAAATCTTTGTATAAAAATGATAATGTATAGTGTTTTGTAAGTTATGTATTTTTATATAGTAGTGAATAATAATAAATATTTTTCTTTATCAATAAATAGGTCTTAAACATTCCTATTTTTTAGCACCCATTATCTCTTTTTGTAGTAAAATATGTATAACAAAATTCGTCATTTTAACATGTTCAATTTGGTGGCATTAATTACATTTGCAGTGTTGTATAACCGTTGCTACTATTTTTCCAAACTTTCTTTTATCACTCCAGACTGAACCCGTATGCCCATTAAGGAGTCTCTCCTCATGGCCCTCAGCACTGGGGACCTGAGTGCACTCACACGTTCACCCTTCTGCCTGGCTCATTTCATGTAGCATAGTTTCAGAGTTCATGTGTCAGCTCTATATTCTTATCTATGAATAATAACCCACTATATGTATGTACCACGTATTATTTACCTGTTAATGGACACCTGGGTTCTTTCCACCTTTTGGCTGTTGAGAGTAATGCAGTATTGGATGCTGGCATGCAAATATTGGGTATGTACCCTGTTCTTAAAGATGCAGAAAACCCTAGTCAATAAGCAGAGATCTCAAACTGTAGATGCCAACTCAATATTAAAGTGATTTATGAGCATTATGTTGATGGCAGACATCTTCAGAAAAAGTACTTTTTAAATGCTTATTAGCTTTTTTTTCTTCCAGTTTTACAGAGATAAAATTGAAATACAGCACTGTATAAGTTTAAGGTGTGCAGCATAATGATTTGACTTACATACATCATGAAATGGTTATCACAGTTAATCTCATTTGGTTCATGTATAACATGTGGAAGTGTTAATTATATTTATAATGTACATCAGACAGAAAATATTTTACATGAAATCTTTGCTTCTCCCTAGTTACTTATATCAAATCGCACATCTTGGAGATGATGATGAAGAACCTGAGTTTTCATCTGCCATGCCTCTAGAAGAAGGAGACACATTCTTCTTTCAGCCAAGACCACTGAAAAACCTTGTGTTGGTTGATGAATTGGACAGCCTCTCTCCCATTTTGTTTTGCCAGGTGCAGGTCTTTCCAGTCACTCCATAATGAGCAGTGCTAACCAACTGTTTTTGAGTATGAATGAGTTTAAAGTTTTAATCCAGATTAACCTCATAGTCTAAAGAGGTTCAGCAGCATGTCTGTGGACTCGCCAGGGTATGAGGGTGAAGCAGCTGAAGGCAGTTGGGGGGTTAAAAACTTTACATAAATCCTTGGGCTTAAAGTGGTTAAGACTCTACATTTCTACTGCAGGGGGCACAAGTTCCATCCCTGTTCAGGGAACTAAGATCCCATGTGCTGTGTCACCAAAACAAAGAACTGATAAAAGCTTTTTTTGGTTGTAAAACTTGCTGCTTCAAACTGCTTGCTTTTTGGGACATTGGGTCTTTTTTTCACTCCATGTGCCCAGGGCCTGTAGTAATGTTTAAGCCTAATAAACTAAAAAAGTGGCTTGTCCCCCTGAGAATAATCAAGTTTGTGTGTGGGAAAGTAGCACAAGTAGACATTTCCCCCCCTTTTCTTTGTGCAGATAGCTGATCTGGCCAACGAAGACACTCCCCAGCTATATGTGGCCTGTGGTAGGGGACCGCGGTCATCTCTGAGAGTCTTAAGGCATGGACTTGAGGTAAGATGGGAATTTCTAGATCATATGCAGGGTTGGAGGGAAGTGCTAGCAAAGCAGCCTAAGGCTTTATTCTGATATCAAAGATGTATTCAATGTTTATATGAAACAAAAATGTTTTCCTCTTTACCTGTTTCCATAAAGTTTACAGTTTAAATTTCCTAGTCTTTAACATGTTAACACAATAGGCACTTTAAAAATTTGGCAAAGGGGAAAAATACTGATTAATTCCAGGTTCACTCGCCACAATGTGTAGGTTGAGAAGTCTGCATGGCACATTTTACTGCATCTCATTTTAGTCTTGATTTTTCTGCATAGTTTTTAGATACTTAAGTTTTTAACTATGTTAAATACAGTATATATATATATATATATCTTACCAAGTTTATTTCTTATTACTGTGTGCTTTTAAGTCGTACAATTTTTAATGTTTTTGCAGTATACCTCCACAGTGGGTGTATCAGAATTTATTTAATGAATCCTTTATTGTTGGACATTTTAGGTGAAATGGACACTCAAAATTATCTTCTCAAATCCCATATCCTTTTCTCATCATGGTTCTTGTGTTGATGCATTTTAGCAAGCCCTGGACTTGATTTTGTTAGGAATAAAATAAATCTTCCTATGGCAGTTACTTTTAGCAGTTGGGGTTGGCAAACTCCAGGCTCTTAGAGGCCCACTGCCTGTTTTTTGTAAATTTTTATTGGAACACAGGCAAGGTGACCTTTGTTTTGAATTTTGGCTTTGCTTAATAGCTGTTACTAAGCTTTTGTTTCCTCTTCTGTAAAATGGGCTTACTAGCATCTGCCTTAAGGATTGCTGTATGAATTAAATGAGAATGCAAATGAAGCACTTGGTCAAGTTCTGGCTTATAGTAACTGTTCAATAAACGTTAGCTATTAATAGCGCTATCTCAGGGGATTTAAAAAGTTTTGACTGCCTGAATATTCATCAAGTCACCAAAATTTCAATGACTTGAACCTAATTTAGACCAATAGTTCTTGATAAGTTACTTGCTGCTCATTGGATCACAGCGGTCATCTGGTGAAAGTAAGCACTCACACACAAAAAATGCATACATGCATTAACAAAACTTTGTGTACGGTGTTGGGAGATAAAGAACCTGATGAAGAATCATTGCTTTTGAGTCCTCTGCGGCCTCCTAATTTTTTCTATTTTTAAAAATCTGTTATGCAAAAATATTTTTTAAATTGCTGGACATTGCTTTTGTTCCTGTGTATCTGTTGAATCTTGTTCAGCTAGATTATGGTCTCAGTTGAGCAGAGTCACTGTCAGATAGTGTAGCGTACTTGACATTAGGGTTTTATTGATTGTGAAGTTTCCTGAGATTGTCCTGTACCATGATCAGGTATTCCTGCTACCATTACATAGATAAACAAACAAAAGGATAAAATAAAATGCCTTTCATATATATTCTTGAGTTCTTTCTGTAAAATGTAGTTCCACTGTTAAATTGCACATTATGATAGGCTGCCTTGCTTTTTATTTCTAGATCATTTAAAAATATTTAATAAAATTTTTATCTTAGGTGGTCTTAGATTTACAGAAGAATTGCAAGGATATTATAGACAGTTAATGTTTAGTCCACACCTTGTTTTCTCCTCTAGATCATTTTGAGTTTATCTTACATATTTTATTTATTCTCATTTGAAAGTCTATACGACATTCAGAGAAGTCTTGACTCTGACATTAAGGGGCATAAAAATCAAGTAGAAGGGACAAAACAGTTCCTCAGATTACTTTCAGATAAGTGTCCTAAGCGGTGATGATTGTGATTCCTCTGAAAACTTACAGGAGGGAGAGATGACTGCCAGCTCAGAAAATAAGGGAAGATTTTTTTCTAAAGGATGTGGCATTTGAGTTGTTTGGTGAAGAGATGTGGAATTTCGCCTTAAGGGAGCAAAGGAAAGGAATGGATGCTAATTGAGATGGACTGTTTCATTCCCACATGCTTGCTTGTTGTGGAGGATGCAGGCATGTTATACTTAAAAGGAAGCAATTTGGCCTGGCTGCAGCAGCTATCCTAGATGTTCCATCACTGCTTGCTGAAGTCAGTTTTGACAGTACCTCTGGCCTTTTGGTTCTTAATGTTCTGTTTGACTAGCTGGTTCCAGTGTTTTAATCCAGTGTACACGGAGAGCGCTGCTGTATTATAGGGACTGTATTATCCAGTGTGATTGTAAGCAAGGAGCTGGGTTTCACGCTCAGTGGGTCTGTGGTTTGTCTCCTTTCCTGTCAGGTATCAGAAATGGCTGTCTCCGAGCTTCCCGGTAACCCCAACGCTGTCTGGACAGTGCGTCGGCACATTGAAGGTAAGCAGCCCTTTCCCAGACGTCTGAATGAGGGTCCAGGTGCCACTGACAGTAGAAGCTGAAGAGGCTGCATTCATAATACTTGTGTGTCATTTCATATACTAGAGACTTTTTTTTGACTCAACACCATGTTTTTGAGGCTCCCAATCACAATGCTTTGACATACTACATTTTGTACACATGGGTAAGAGGCATACAGGGTGGCTGTTCACACTCAGTACATACACACTTCAGTATCATAGAGCTGTCTGTCATATGTCGGTTCTTTGACTATATTCATCATTAAGGTACTCTTTCCATATGTGTTAGAGGTATGATGTAAGGAAAAGTTTTTGCTTCTTCTGTGATGTTTTCTCCTGTTGTGTTGAAATCACAGTGAAATTGAAGGTATTCTGGATATTAAGAGGTTTGTTACTGTTCTGTTCAATAGGTGTAGTAGTTGTGTTTAAGGGAAGTGGAGGTTGATTGAAGCAGAATTTTAGGGTGAGTGGAAAAGGAGGGATGGAAGAAAGAGGAAGTCTGAGCTCCTGAATAAAAATGGTCACCTCATCCTAAAACTTTGAAAGTTATGTGAAAATGCATATTAATACAATAGCAGAAAAGTCTTGTGACAACGGAGTTTCAGTCCCTCAGAAATAAAACTCAGTTCTCATTTTCCCTTTGATTCTTTGGGGTTGTAGGTCATTTCTATTCCTAGACCTCATTTTCCTCTTGTTCCCTCAGGAATGTGAAACTGGCCAGAATACAAAGCTTTTTCAAGAAAACAGCTGGAAATTTTCCTGCTTTTTAGATGTTTTGGTTGTATGGAACAACTTTAAGGGAGCTGGGAAATGTGTAGGAGGGAAACCTCTTTCTATTAATAGAATACACAGTGAATTTTATCTTCATGTGGGCATTGGAATCCTATCTGAGTAGAAAGAAAAAAGTTAATAGGAAATCAGTAGGTTCATTTTAGCTGAGAAGGTATTTATTGGATGATTGGTTTTAAAAGATTTCCCCAGTTTTGGTATTGTCTTCATAAAGTGGTCATAAACTGGTCAGAGTTGATATTTACCTTTGGCTTGGGGGCTGGTTGATACGAAGGCTCTTGAAAATTGCCTAGACTGTTTGAATTAGAAAGAGCCTTTATGATAAAACCTAGTGTGCTCCTTTTTTTGGTCTGTTTTTTGTTTTAACTTATTAAACTTTATTGTAAAATCGATGTAGATTTGCAGGAAAGTTACTCCTCATTTTTTTGAAAAAGGCTGAAAATCACAGTTGTTGACTGTCTCAAGATAGAGCACATAGGTAAGAGAGACTGAAAGCTTTGTCTCTCGAATCTCAGCCCAGTGTTCATTTGACTTGAGTCTGGGTCATTTTGGTTTCCTAGAACAAGTTCAGTATTCTCATCCTGCTGCCTTGTAATTAAGATAGGATTCTATTCTCAGAGCATGTGCCATCTAAAAAATAAGTATACAAAACTATTGTGTGTTCTGATACAGTGAAAGGCATGTGTGTGTTGCCAGGCTGGGTTAGAGGAGAGGGAAGAGGCATGTGTTTGAGAATCAGGAAAGGCTTTGGG
Source organism: Bubalus bubalis (assembly GCF_019923935.1). Classification (NCBI taxonomy): domain Eukaryota; kingdom Metazoa; phylum Chordata; class Mammalia; order Artiodactyla; family Bovidae; genus Bubalus; species Bubalus bubalis. Next base: position 1,323,152 of record NC_059174.1, on the reverse strand, counting down.
GGTGATGTTTGATAAGTTAGTGATAAGTGGTATATTGCATGGAGGAACTTGTAGCTAAAATGTTTTCTCCTCTAAATACCAAAATCTAGGAAATTATTAAATCCTGATAAATTTTACTCTTTAGGAACTATAATTTGGGTTTTCACCCATAAAAGAGGTCAAGTTCTCGGTTCATTCTCTTTCCAGATTTCCTACATTACTATTCCACATGTCCACACATGTGGACATGGCATGTAGTCTTCCAGGCAACTACTAACCTTGGCTGGTACTTGGTGATGCACACTACCAATACCAAGCCTTTTTTTCTCTTCCACAGGTGGCTGGTGAAGGTGCTGATCACCACAGGTGTGTACCTATCGCTAGGGTCTACCGTGGGGTCTTAGAGTTTACCCAGGGAGAGGGAGTTGCACAAAATACTGAGGCTGCCCTCCTAGCATCTCTCAGGGGGTAACTTTGCAGTTTGCTGTCCATGTGCACTGTGGTAGTGCACACCCATCTGCCAGTGTGCTGAACAGTCTGAGGCAGGAGTCACTTTCTCCCACAGAATGTAGAACATAGGATTAATTTGCTTCCCATTAAGCCAAAAGGGCCTATAGCTAGAAAATCTTAACTTCATACTCTCCCTTGATGTTTTTATATGTTCCATGTGTAACTGAAAGACTGGGCCCTGGAGCAAGCCCCCACTTTTTTCTTTTGAGTCTAGTGAGGCCTGTGCTGAGGCAAGACAAATACTGAGTAGTCTGAATATGGAGTGAGAATGAGATGTTGAAGGCCTCGGTCATCTCGGTGGTCACTCAGTCTTCTCTTGGAGTGGGCTTTGTTGAGCCTGAGACACTAGGACAAGAGAAAAAAGGGCACATCCCCTCTTCTGTGGGCTGCTTCCGCAGTGCTGAGACAGAAGTCTCATTTAACCTGAGACAGAGATGCAGTCTAATACTGAAATAGATTCTTCAGTGAGAAAGGAACTAATAGTGCTTTATACGAAACTTGAAACCTCTGAAAGAAGGCAACATAGCCTTTATAGTTCATTGGCGTTTGCCTTGACTGAATCTTTATTTTGTTCTCAAGTCCAACTTTTAACCTAAAACCTGCCTAGGACCCAAGAGCTGCTATCTACTTCTGGTTCTCCTGGTCGTAGGATGGAAAGGATAGACGTCTCAGTGTGCTTAATGTTCATAGGGAAGTGGATTTTTGCAGCTTTCAGATAGCAGTCATTGCTCTGCTGCTTGTTGAACTGCCCAGCAAACATAAGACCCAGACCACCGAGCATCTCTTTGTTTTTATACCTGAGCAGTCTGGGGCCTTGAGTCAGAGGGGGGAGGATAAGGACGCAGGCTGCTGCTTTTCGTCACTCCCCTCAGTCTCTGCATGTAGGTTAAAAATGTGTGGTTTCTTTTCTGGAGACCCTCCTCCCTTGACTGAAGGAAGAAGCTGAAATCCTGCCCAGTTTTAGCCCTTTATTGTTTGGCTTTAATTTGCTCTGGCATAGCTTTTGAGATAGAAGGTTTCAGTGTTGAGAACGTGGGAAAGGACACTATTTATATAATGTTAAAATTAAGCAGTTCCTGTTAACTTTCACACCAGAGATTTCCAGTTTAAAAATGGAGCTGGAGTAAAGCTTTCAAGTTTGGTGTTGCTTAGAGACTGATGGTGGTTTTATTGTAAGCTGTTAAGACATCCACTTCAGGGATGGCCATGTCTGTGCTCAGTATTTTAAGATGATGAACAGTACAGTTTTACAGAGCAATTTTATAAGGTGTCGCAGGCATGTGAAATAATCTAAAACCAGTTACCTGCTTGTCCAGTGTTACTTCATGTGATTTGGAAATTGAACCATTCCTCTGGATTCCTGGTGTAGCCATTAAGATTATACCCATTGGGAAAGATCTTTGATTCTTGCCTTTCAGCCACTCATTCAGTGCACACGTGTTATTAATTGAAGCAAACATTTTGCAGGACAGTACTCAACCCTTAACAAATTATAAATTATATTTATTTCTATATGTTTATATTTTAAAATGCTGATTGCCATCTACTAGATTGATTTTCAGTTCAGTTCAGTTCACTCACTCAGTCGTGTCTGACTCTTTGCGACCCCATGAATTTGCAGCACGCCAGGCCTCCCTGTCCATCACCAACTCCCAGAGATCACTCAAACTCATGTCCGTTGAGTCGGTGATGCCATCCAGCCATCTCATCCTCTGTCGTCCCCTGCTCCTCCTGCCCCTAATCCCTCCCAGCATCAGGGTCTTTTCAAATGAGTCAGCTCTTCGCACCAGGTGGCCAAAGTATTGGAGTTTCAGCTTCAGCATCAGTCCTTCCAATGAATACCCAGGACTGATCTCCTTTAGGATGGACTGGTTGGATCTCCTTGCAGTCCAAGGGACTCTCAAGAGTCTTCTCCAACACCACGGTTCAAAAACATCAATTCTGGAACCGTGAACTTCCAGATGTTCAAGCTGTTTTTAGAAAAGGCAGAGGAACCAGAGATCAAATTGCCAACATCTGCTGGATCATCGAAAAAGCAAGAGAGTTCCAGAAAAACATCTATTTCTGCTTTATTGACTATGCCAAAGCCTTTGACCGTGTGGATCACAATAAACTGTGGAAAATTCTGAAAGAGATGGAAATACCAGACCACCTGACCTGCCTCCTGAGAAACCTATATGCAGGTCAGGAAGCAACAGTTAGAACTGGACATGGAACAACAGACTGGTTCCAAATAGGAAAAGGAGTATGTCAAGGCCGTATATTGTCACCCTGCTTATTTAACTTATATGCATAGTAGAGATTGATTTTACATCCTGCTAATTCAGAATGCTACTATAGGTCACACCAGTAATACTAGGTTGGTCAAAAGTTTGTTCAGATTTTTCTGTAAGATATTACTGAAAAACCTGAATGAATTTTTTTGGCCAATTCATTTGCAATTCATATGCAATTCATTTGCATATGGCCTCTTTTGTAAAGAACACTATTCTGCTGAACTTACTGAGTAATCTTAGTTAAGCAGAACCACCTTTGGAGCAATCAGAATCCAAACTGTGTCCTTGATGTGAGTGGGATGGACCAGGCATATGGTGTTGGGCTCTGACAAGGGCTCCAGCAAGTTTTCACTGCTGCTGAGAGTGAGTTAGCCACCCCAGTCTACTACCTTGCCTACTTGGCATTCTGTCCCTCACTTGCCTGTTTTCTGTGTGAAGGGGGCAGGAAGAGGGAAATTGAACAGAAAATTGAAGAGAAAATGTAGGAAAATCTCAATTCATCTTTCAAAAAAATGAACGTACATTTATTCAGCATTTATCAAGCTTTATGCCAAACACTGTTCTAGATATGGGAGACACACACGGAAATTGTTTTATGTTGTAGGGTGGAATGTGTAGGAAATAGCTTTTAACTGTGGGATGTACATGAGAAACTTTTGGGGTTGCTTATATGCCTCTGACCTCTTTTCAAAACTGATTGGTGTTTATTTATCCAAATACATTTTATTAAATGGAAAGCAGATTCTAATTGGTTGCTTGTGAACACTGAACCATTAGGATTTTAAATATGAAAAGCTAGAGAGGTCAAGGGCTGATGATATAAGCTACCTCCCCCCACCACCACCCCTCTTCCTGGTTATCCAGTGTTCTTACATCATTCCTATTGGGGCATCTTAGGATTCTCAGTTTATAACTCCGTATCTGAGAATGATTCAGTCTCATGGAGGCTAAAATAGTCACTGTTTTATTCGTTAGGTCTTATGTTCCTGTGTAAGATTCTTTCAGAAAAAAAGGGAGACCTTTTTTGGTTATAGGAAGTATTTAATGGATTGTGACTGGCATCTGAAAGAAGCTCTACCTTCAATACATATTGAATTGAATACAAAGAAATTGTGAATGCAAAAATATTGTAGTATTCAAAATTTCCTCTTACTTGGTCCTTTTGCATTTTTCTAGCAAAGTTCTCAGGAAAATATTAGTTTGCAAGGTATTAGATGTGGGCATGTGTACCCTATTAACTGTTCAGCCATTTAAGGAAGCAAAGTATATCTGTAGGCCGTTATGACCATTAATTATCTTTCGGATCACCCTACGCTGTTTGCCACATGAGTGTGATGACTCCACATGGAAGAAATGCCTTGGAAGGCTTCTGAAGAGAGCGCTTAGTGTGTCTCATCTGGCTTTGTAGCTAATGAATTCTTAGCTAACCAACTTCTTTCTTCTTTCTGCTTTTCAGATGAGTTTGATGCCTACATCATTGTGTCCTTCGTGAATGCCACACTGGTGTTGTCCATCGGAGAGACTGTAGAAGAAGTGACAGACTCGGGGTTTCTGGGCACCACCCCTACCTTGTCCTGCTCCTTGCTAGGAGATGATGCCTTGGTGCAGGTGAGGATTCTCAGAGAGCCACTTACCTGCTTCCCGTACTTTGTCCTTTCTCTGAGTTCATTGTGGTGTTGGTTGCTGGCTTCACATTAATGAGCTTTGAACTTCTTTGAAATTAATGCTGCGAAACATGAACTTTTTTGAAGTTAACTTTGCCTGGGACTCCTAAACTCACATTGACTCAACTGGTGCTTCAAATGCAGTCCCTTTAGAGCTGACAGATCCGATGGTGTGAGGGTCATGCTTGTGATCACTGATCACTAAATGGCTAAAGTTGGGGTTTTTTCTTTTACTGCCTCTAGGTGTACCCTGATGGGATTCGGCACATCCGAGCAGACAAGCGAGTCAATGAGTGGAAGACTCCTGGGAAGAAAACAATTGTGAAATGTGCGGTCAACCAGCGACAAGTGGTGATCGCCCTAACAGGAGGAGAGCTGGTCTATTTTGAAATGGATCCCGTATGTTATTTTACCGTTCACTGTGGGACTTAGTGTAGGGTTCAGAGGTGAAGATGGGAGCTGCAGTCCAGGTGTCTAGATTACATATTCACAAGAAAGAGAAATGAGGAGGGAAAGGCCTTTACTGGGAGTTGGAGGGGATACATCTTCATGTCTTTAATTCTTAAAGTGGAGTTATGAAATGCCGTCTCAGCAATGAAATGCTTTTTCTGACCTTCACACTATTTTCTAGCAGATATTTGCTGTGTGTTTAATTTCTGTAATCTGATTCAGTTTCAGAAATTTTTGTTTTACTTTTATATATGGAAGGATAGGTATATTTAATTATACTCTCAAGAAATCTCTGGATGTGACCAACTTGTATAATGTAACTGTACCTATGATTGAAATGTTTTGTCTCTAACTGCCACATTTGAATTCTGTTTCACCCATGAGTCTTTTTATGAACAGATAAACAGTGATATATTTTCATTTCCTGAAGCTAGGTTGGCTTAAGAAATTTGTGGTGCATCATACTCGTCAAAGGTCTCTTGATTATCTTGTCAGTAATTTTGCTTGCCATTAGCCTGTAGAGTTCAGTCTTGGAACCTCAAGTAGAGAAATTTTTGGTCATCGGTTATAGTAAGAAGAGTGAGAGGAAGCAAAAAAGAACTTATTTAGCAAGCCCCCTTTCTTCTTCGGGCTCAAGAGTTGGGGGTGGGTGGCGTGGTCTGTGATCTCTCTCTGTCTTCAATCCTGTAGTCAGGACAGCTGAACGAGTACACGGAGCGGAAGGAGATGTCAGCAGATGTGGTGTGCATGAGTCTGGCCAATGTGCCCCCTGGAGAGCAGCGGTCTCGCTTTCTGGCTGTGGGGCTGGTGGACAACACTGTCAGGATCATCTCCTTGGACCCCTCAGTGAGTGTCACCCTCAATTTCAAGGATCTTCCAGTTGGAACCTGAGCACCTGGCCCATTCTTGATGCCCCTGTCTGAGAGCAGCTGGGCTGGGCCCTGAATCGGCACGTCTGCCGCTTCTGAGCACTGTAGCAGCACACCGCAGGGGTCTTCTGCTTTAAAATGACTCGTCCAAGACTGCTGAGTGTTTCTTTGGCTTAAGTCCTGATTCTCTTTTTTAGTTTAAACAAACAAAAACAAAATCCAAGACTATGTTTACAGAAAAGAGCCTTAGATGACTTTAAAGAGGTACCCTTTGCTTATTTAGTTTTACCCTTATCCACTTCTACAAAAAAGAGAAAGCCCAAGCCTCTCCAGAGCTTGTTTTAAGGTTTAGTTCTCTAGTGATCCCATACCTGTTGAGAACTCATTCTTCAGGTTTTCTATGTCCACAAAAAAGAGCTTTTCTTCACTTCTAAGAATTAGATTTTTCTGGGTAGGTTTTTTTCCAAAGTTGGTCACTTGCCGTATTTTATTTTCTCCTTCCTCTTTAGGACTGTTTGCAGCCTTTGAGCATGCAGGCTCTCCCGGCCCAGCCTGAGTCCTTGTGTATTGTGGAAATGGGTGGGACTGAGAAGCAGGATGAGCTGGGGGAGAGAGGCTCTATTGGCTTCCTGTACCTGAATATTGGACTCCAGGTAAGAGATCCAGAAACTCACTCCTGGGGTCAGAGCGTCTTTTCTTCATGATGCTTTGTTTAATGCAGGTGTTTTCTGTGCCTGTGTTTTAGTTACCCACCTTATGAAAAAGGATCAGTTTTGCTCTCTGTTCCACTTGTTTTAGCTCTAATTTAGAAGAAATCAAGCCTGGAAAAAAGTATTTTATAGAGTCTGGTAAAATTGCTTAGCAGTGACTGTTTTGGGGCAGAACTATATTGCCTCTGGTTTTCACAGTTTGCAGTTTGTGAGACTATAATCCAGTTGCCCCTCAGTGTCCTTGGGGTTGGTTCCAGAATCTCCCTTGGATACCAAAATCAGAGGATACTCAAGTCCCTTATGTAAAATGGCATAATGTGTGTATTTTTTTTTTTTTTCGTAACCTTTAATTAAATCATCTCTAGATTACTTAATTACCTAATATAAGGTAAATGCTATATAAATAGTTGCTGTACATGTGTGGCCAATTCAGGTTTAGTTTTTGGGAATTTTCTGCTTTTTTTCCCCCTGAAATATTTTTGATCTGTGGTTGGTTGAATTGTGGATTCAGAATCCAAGGATACAGAGGGCCTCACAGTTCATGATGGGCTCCATTAGCAATAAAGGGCTCCTCGATGTTCCCTGTTGTCAAAGCACCTGGGCTCTTCATGGCATGAAAGGCACGAACCCAAGAATCAGAGAGTGTCAGGGGTTTTGACCATATCTTTTTTTTTTTTTTTTTTGCCTAGCCCAGGAGACTGTTTGCTTTTTAATTTTACTTCCTAATTTAGAAATTCTCAAACATGCCCAGGAGTTAGACTAATGAAATGAACCTCCATGTACACATCACCAGTTACCATTTTGCCTTTCCCTTTTCTTCTCGTTTAAGGCAGATCCAATATAGTGTCATCTGTAAGGACTTGAGAATGTAGCTATAACAGAGGAGTGTGTGTGTGTATTTTGAAGCTTTAATATTATGCTTAACAGAATTTAAGTTCCTTAATATCATCTGATACCCTCATTTTCTCCCTTTTTTTTTCTGTTCTGAAAAATGTGTTTACTTTTGGTTCTACTCAGAATCTGCATAAAACTGTCAGTTTTTATCTGCTTAATCTTCTCACATTATTTTATTTCATTATTTATTTGACTGGGTCAGGTCTTAGTTGAAGCATGTGGGATCTTGTTCCCTGACCAGGGATTGAAACTGGGCCCCCTGTGTCGGGAGCACAGTCTCAGCCACTGGACCACCAGAGAAGTCCTCACGTTTCTTTTAATAACTGGCTCAACTTGTTAAAAAGAAACCAGATCATTTTTCTTGGGGACCTTCCTACTTGCCATCCTACTCATGTGCTGGCCTCCCGGAAAATCACAGCGCAATTCTTCCTGGTCCCCAGGGCAGAGTGCGTGTTTCTGATTCTGGATGGTGCATCCAGTTTACTACCACCGCCGTGGGGACTGCATCACGGCCTTCAAACCCGAGTTCTTGGATAAATACTTCACTTTTCCCCCTTTGTTCACTATTTTTAGAGTAAGAGGTTGGTGCCATAGCAATCTCCAGTGAAGACTGATGAGATGTTTGTTTTTATTTTAATTTTAGATAACATTTGCAGATTTTTATATTTACATCAAACTATCACAGTTCTTTTAGATGCTAAGTTGCCACAATTTAGAAAAGTGGGAATTTTCCTTCTGAAGTTGCCTCCTTTGTCCAATTAACAGGTGCCCACTATCTTTGGGGGCTTCCTCCTGGCATAAGAAAGTGCGCCACACACATCTGGAACATTCTTGCTTCAGATTGGAATAAGGCATTTCTCTCAGGATTCTTAATTTTTATTAAGGGAAGTGGTATTTAGAGACCACAATAGGCATGGGTATGTTAAACTGTACATGTATCTTAACATTGTAAAGGGTCTAACATAAAGGGTAAAAAATTTTAAGGATATACGGTGAAAGGAAACTGCTTTTCACTTAGTAAATGCTCAGTAACTATTTGAGTGAGTGGTTTAGGAAAATGAATGAATGGTTGGCTGATGACTATATATTTAAACCACCTAGTCATTTTCTTCCAACTGAGATAGGGTAGCTAAAGAAGCTTCCATTATGGGTAGGCCTTAACCACCTCTCTCATTTTTATTAGAACGGTGTGCTGCTGAGAACTGTCCTGGACCCTGTCACTGGGGACCTGTCTGACACCCGCACTAGGTACCTGGGGTCCCGTCCTGTGAAGCTCTTTCGTGTCCGGATGCAAGGCCAGGAGGCAGTAAGTAACGAAAGGGGCAGAGAGTGTTTCTGGATGTTAGTGTCATCACCTGAGCCCTGTGGCCTGAATCTTGCTGTCAGTAATTCACCAGTGTTGTAGTTAGTTGGACATTAGCTTTATCTTGATTGGGTTCCTTCATGCAGGAAATCTTGAGTCCTTTAACCTAGAGCTTCTTAACTGAGGTTCCATGGCACTGCCATGATTAGGTTGTAGGTGAGTTAGAATATTGATCCCTTCAGCCCTGAGGCTGAGCAAATGGAGTGAACTGAGAGTTAGCTGGAAACCTCCCATGTAGGATACCACTACCTAGGAGTAAACTGGTATAGGTATTGTGACTTACTGTGTAATGTGAAAGAGGCCAGCAAACATTGTGTTCTTTGTAGTTAAGAACATCAGTGTTGCTGAGGGACCTGCTGGTTCTTGTTACTGCAGTTGAATCCTTGCAGCTCTCCAGCTTTGTGTTAGTATTCTCACTTCACACGCGTGGAGCCCGGGGCTCGGAGATTGAATGATTGCTGTGTCATCTGGCTAGTAGCCAGCACTTGTAGCAAATACTAAGCTGTACTAACTCTTCTCTAGACCTCTTTTTCTTAAGGTAGCCTTTTAGGTTTCTAAAATTCCTTGGGATATTTCACACGCTGAAATCTGGGGACAGGGTAATTGTGTTAGTATACCGTGTTTGTTTGGGCTTTCCCCCAGCTCATTGGGGATGTTTTTCTTTCCTCAGGTGCTGGCCATGTCAAGCCGCTCATGGTTGAGCTATTCTTACCAGTCTCGTTTCCATCTCACGCCCCTGTCTTATGAGACCCTGGAGTTTGCCTCTGGCTTCGCCTCTGAACAGTGCCCTGAAGGCATTGTGGCCATCTCCACCAACACCCTGAGGTGAGAGAGTCCCTCCGCTGAAGCCCTGTTAGAGGCTGGCGGAGAGCCAACTCTGTCCTGGAGCTGGCGTGTGGTAATTGAGACCTTCATGGGCTCAGGATTTGAGTACCTGGTAGCCACGTTTCAGTGTGTGGGAGTTTCAGCTTCTGTTAAGACTGGGACCATGTTTTCATATTTGGCAATGTAGTTCAGTCTCTGAGATGTAAGATCCTTGTTTTCCAGGCCCATGCTGTTGAATCAGTGTTATAGCAGGCGTTGTTGAATCACTGATTGTCTTTTCTCACTGTGTCTTGCATTTGCAGTGTTATATCTTATATATTAAGCTCAAAATTAATTTAGACTTTTTGCTGGTTGACAGATTATTTATACTGATCACATTGGAGTGAGCACTGTCTATATTGCAAAATGGAAGATAACCTAGTCAGTTTTGACTTGGTCAAATTTTGGTGGTTGGTTTTGTTTTCTTTTTTAAACCTTTAATGTGGTTTACCAGTGTCATTCACATGTTCTAGTTACAACTATTGGTGTTTACAATGGAACTCTGGCCTCTTGGTATATGAATCACTTATTACTTAGTCAGGTGAACTCCCAGATTTGTTTGCAGAAGCTTTCAGGAACTTTATCATCACCGTTCTCTCTGTTTTTAAGCTTCAGCATCTTTGGGTACCTTTTTTTTCAGCAGAATTGTTCTCTCTGCACACTTCCATATGTTCTTCCTAGTTTGTTATCTCTGCACTTGTTCTTGGAATGCTTCTCACACACATTTCTGCCTGTTAAGCCTTAGCTATATGCATGGGTTCCTTAGTTGTTTTATTGACATGTGCGATCTCCTGGGTTCCTATCAGTTTTGACAGTGCCACAGATTTTCACACTTTTCTTTTTAAAGCAGCAGAGCATTTCCCCCCAGAACAAAATCAGGGAAGGCTGCTGTGTGCTGTGTGTCTTGTATGTGAAACATGTAAGCAGAATTCTCGGGAACACAGTTTAAACACCACTGGTTGTCGTACTTACTGTCAGAACCACTCACTTCCACTGTTGACTATTATGAGTAATGCTGCTGTGAACACTCCTATACAAGGGTCTATTTGTGTGTGTGTTTTCTTTTTTCTTGGGTGTATACCTGCAAGAATGGAATTGCTAGTAACTGTTTTAACTTTTTGAGGAACTGCTACGCTGCTTTCCCAAGTGGCTACACCATTTTATATTTTCATCAGTGAGGTATATTGGGTTATTATTATATATATTGGTCTTTTTATTATGGAATTATAAGAGTTCTTTTATATTCTGTATACAGTTGTCTTATGAGATAACATGATTTGCAGATATTTTCTTTTTTTTCTTGCAGAATGACAGTCTTTACTGTTTAGCAGTTGATTTTTTTTTTTTTTTTTTTTAACCCACACACGTTGGTAAGTTGTTCAGTTTAGTCGCTCAGTCGTATCCAACTCTTTGCAACCCCATGAACCACAGCACGTCAGGCCTCCCTGTCCATCACCAACTCCCAAAGGTTACCCAGACTCATATCCATTGAGTCGGTGATGCCATCCAACCATCTTATCCTCTGTCATCCCCTTCTCCTCCTGCCTTCAATCTTTCCCAACATCAGAGTCTTTTCAAATGAGTCAGCTCTTTGCATCAGGTGGCCAAAGTATTGAAGTTTCAGCTTCAGCATCAGTCCTTCCAATGAACACCCAGGACTGATCTCCTTTAGGATGGACTGGATGGATCTCCTTGCAGTCCAAGGGACTCTCAAGAGTCTTCTCCAACACCACAATTCAAAAGCATCAGTTTTTTGGTGCTCAGCTTTCTTTATAGTCCAATTCTCACATCCATACATGACCACTGGAAAAACCATAGCCTTGACTAGATGGACCTTTGTTGGCAAAGTAATGTCTCTGCTTTTTAATATGCTGACTGAGCGACTTCACTTTCACTGTTCACTTTCATGCATTGGAGAAGGAAATGGCAACCCACTCCAGTGCTCTTGCCTGGAGAATCCCAGGGACGGGGGAGCCTGGTGGGGTGCCGTCTATGGGGTCGCACAGAGTTGGACACGACTGAAGCGACTTAGCAGCAGCAGCAGGTTGGTCATAATTTTCCTTCCAAGGAGTGAGCATCTTTTAATTTCATGGCTGCAGTCACCATCTGCAGTGATTTTGGAGCCCCCAAAAATAAAGTCAGCCACTGTTTCCACTGTTTCCCCATCTATTTGCCATGAAGTGATGGGACCGGATGCCATGATCTTCGTTTTCTGAATGTTGAGCTTTAAGCCAACTTTTTCACTCTCTACTTTCACTTTCATCAAGAGGCTTTTTAGTTCCTCTTAACTTTCTGCCATAAGGGTGGTGTCGTCTGCATATCTGAGGTTATTGAGATTTCTCCATGCAATCTTGATTCCAGCTTGTGCTTCTTCCAGCCCAGAGTTTCTCACAATGTACTCTGCATATAAGTCAAATAAGCAGGGTGACAATATACAGCCTTGACGTACTCCTTTTCCTATTTGGAACCAGTCTGTTCCCATGTCCAGTTCTAACTGTTGCTTCCTGACCTGCATACAGATTTCTCAAGAAGCAGGTCAGGTGGTCTGGTATTCCCATCTATTGAAGAATTTCCCACCGTTTATTGTGATCCACACAGTCAAAGGCTTTGGCATAGTCAATAAAGCAAAAATAGATGTTTTTCTGGAATTCTATTGCTTTTTCCATGATCCAACGGATGTTGGCAATTTGATCTCTGGTTCCTCTGCCTTTTCTAAAACCAGCTTGAACACCTGGAAATTCACAGTTCACGTATTGCTGAAGCCTGGCTTGGAGAATTTTGAGCATTACTTTACTAGCGTGTGAGATGAGTGCAATTGTGCGGTAGCTTGAGCATTCTTTGGCATTGCCTTTCTTTGGGATTGGGATGAAAACTGACCTTTTCCAGTCGTGTGGCCACTGCTGAGTTTTCCAAATTTGCTGACGTAGTGAGTGTAGCACTTTCACAGCATCATCTTTGAGGATTTGAAATAGCTCAACTGGAATTCCATCACCTCCACTAGCTTTGTTTGTAGTGATGCTTCCTAAGGCCCACTTGACTTCACATTCCAGGATGTCTGACTCTAGGTGAGTGATCACACCATCGTGATTATCTGGGTCATGAAGATGTTTTTTCTATAGTTCTTCTGTGTATTCTTGCCACCTCTTCTTAATATCTTCTGCTTCTGTTAGGTCCATACCATTTCTGTCCTTTATCGAGCCCATCTTTGCATGAAATGTTCCCTTGGTATCTCTAATTTTCTTGAAGAGATCTCTAGTCTTTCCCATTCTATTGTTTTCCTCTATTTCTTTGCACTGATCACTGAGGAAGGCTTTCTTATCTCTCCTTGCTATTCTTTGGAACTCTGCATTCAAATGGGTATATCTTTCCTTTTCTCCTTTGCTTTTCGCTTCTCTTCTTTTCACAGCTATTTGTAAGGCCTCCTCAGACAGCCATTTTGCTTTTTTGCATTTCTTTTTCTTGGGGATGGTCTTGATCCCTGCCTCCTGTACAATGTCATGAACCTCCATCCATAGTTCTTCAGGCACTCTGTCTATCAGATCTAGTCCCTTAAATCTATTTCTCACTTCCACTGTATAATCATAAGGGATTTTATTTAGGTCATAGCTGAATGGTCTAGTGGTTTCCCCCACTGTCTTCAATTTAAGTCTGAATTTGGTAAAGTATTTGATTTATGTCTTCAAAGAAATGAACCTTGCTCATTACCCTCTCATAGTATTTTGGGTATTTATGGGAGTGGAATGTTGTTTAGTTGCTAAGTCGTGTCCAACTCTTTTGTGACCCCATGGACTATAGCCTGCCAGACTCCTCTGTCCATGGGATTTCCCAGGCAAGAATACTAGAGTGGGTTGTCATTTTCTTCTCCAGGGAATCTTCCTGACCACAGGGTTCAAACCCATGTCTCTTGCATTGGTAGGTAGGTTCTTTACCACTGACCCACCAGATAAGCTCTGGAATGTGTTAATTGTAGTCTTTTAGAAAATGTTCTGGTTTTTATAATGTACTCTTTTAAAATGATTCTTAATTAGTTGTTTTTTCTTTCTGCACTTTGAAGTGTCTGTATGTTTAAGAGCATCTGGGTTCTGCTTGTTTTGCACATAATTTGACTTATAAACATTTCTTTCCACTTGACAAAGGTTGTAGATCTCATAGTTGCCATGTCTTTCTGCATTGTGTAGGTTTCCTAAAGCCAAGGTGATTTTCGTTCAGGATGACATTCACTTTATTCTATGGAACACTGTCACACAAATACCACATACATATGTTTGGGTAACTGCAGTGCAAGAAGAGATTTTAATTTTTTACTATCGCTTTATCATTGGAGGCATAAAACAAATCTTTGAGGGTTCTAATGGAAATTTTACTGGGGGTAACTGGAATCACTGTGAGCAGTGATGGCTGTTGCTGAAGTAAAGGCCCTTCTCAGATCTCCTGGCTCTTGTGCATAATCTTCTAGATGAGAAAGGTATTGTTTCATGTTCCCCAGTGCTGATATTAGAGCTGTGACTGCTTACTGACCCTTTCAACACCAGTTTCTCGGCCGTGAGTGGGTGACCTATTAACTCCTTGCCTTTTGCCATAGGATTTTGGCGTTGGAGAAGCTGGGTGCTGTCTTCAATCAAGTAGCCTTTCCACTGCAGTACACACCCAGGAAATTCGTCATCCACCCTGAAAGTAACAACCTTATCATCATCGAGACTGACCACAATGCCTACACTGAGGCCACTAAAGCTCAGAGGAAGCAGCAGATGGCAGAGGTAATGCAGTTGATCTTCAGGGTTCAGTAAAAAGGCAGTCTTGTGAAATCGTGTTTAAGCCTCTGTGTAATTGATGTCTAATGCCTTTGTTGTATTTAAAGATCCAGAGTCTTTTCAGGCCCTTCAAACAGAGCCCTTTGCCACAGTTCTTTGTGTTTTAGGGGCTTTTTTATGACTTAGGACAAAAATGTTAACCTGGATTTATTCAGTATTGAGCTACTTCTCTGGAACAGTTCTTCTGTCCTGGAACTTCCAAAATAGCTTGTGTTATATCTTTCCTGGATTTGGGCCCAAAGAAGACAACTTTTGTATTCCTCACACCACCATCTCCTTCCAGAAATAATTTCCCAGCAAAAAACAAATAGTCCCCTCTATGTAAAACTGTATCTGGCCCAGAAGAGAGGAAGCAGTCAGTCTTCATGTTTCTCAAGTGTTCGCCACAGCTGATGTCCCCTTGTTTGTACACCTCTCCCTTTGATCTTCATTTTGGGGGATAATGATTTTGGTGGACCGGCTTTGCTGCTTTGTATATTGTGAACACCCCCTGAAGGTGTTCTTGTTTGTCTACGTGTCCACTTCTCACCCAGCACCCACCTCTGAACACACCAACTCTTCCTTGGTTCTTTGGATTTAGGAAATGGTAGAAGCAGCAGGGGAGGATGAGCGAGAGCTGGCCGCAGAGATGGCAGCAGCATTCCTCAATGAAAACCTCCCTGAGTCCATTTTTGGGGCTCCTAAGGCCGGCAATGGGCAGTGGGCCTCTGTGATCCGAGTGATGAATCCTATTCAGGGGAACACATTGGATCTTGTCCAGCTGGAACAGAATGAAGCCGCTTTTAGGTAAGGGGCCCTGACCATGCAGAGTTTTAAAGACTGGAATGGGAATTCTCTGGGCTGTGCCTAATGCCTGACTCCTGATTCTTTCTTTGAAAATGCAGCGTGGCTGTGTGCCGGTTCTCCAACACTGGTGATGACTGGCATGTGCTGGTGGGTGTGGCTAAAGACCTGATACTGAACCCCCGATCTGTCGCTGGGGGCTTTGTCTATACCTACAAGCTCGTGAACAATGGGGAAAAACTGGAGTTTTTGCACAAGGTAGGAACCAGACAGTGGCTTTCCTGGATCTTAAGTCCTACTTCTTGTTGTTTAGTCTCTAAGTTGTGACCAACTCCTGCGACCCCACGGACTGTAGCCTACCAGGCTCCTCTGTCTATGGGTTTTTCCAGGCAAGAATCCTGGAGTAGGTAGTCATTTCCTTTTCCAGGGGATCTTTCCGACCAAAAGATTGAACCCGCGTTTCCACATTGGCAGGCAGACTGTTTACCACTGAGCTACCTGAGAAGCCCATAAGTCCTTTAGACCTAACCAGCTTTGTATCAGTCGTGGATCAGGTCTTTCTGACCCATCTCTTAGTGGCACGTGGAAAATCTCCAGTGAAGCTCCACTGCCTGCTGGTCCCACTGGGGCCTGTGTGCTAACACCCTCTAAGGGGAACAGATGCATAATGAATGAGCCCTGTATTTTCATGTCTTACTAAGTAGGTGGCCATTTGTGACCAAAATCCAGCAGTTGTACAGAATTAAGGTCATGTTATGTGCTTTGTTTTCCATCTGTCTTCTACACTGGCAGCACATGAATGTGATTTCTCTTGGCCTCCCACAAGGGGCATGTTACTGTAGGAAATAACTATTTCACAGAGCCTTCTTTGTGCTAAAGTCACTGTGTCTCCTTTACAGCCAAGATGTGACTTGTCTCTAGCACTGCTTTCCCCTCCCTCCACACGCCCCAGTCACTTCTCTGATACTAAGGCTTCACTTTCAGTTAATGGTGCCACCTCAGTTAGCATCGGCTCTGGGGCAGTGTTCATCAGGTACCGGGACTTCTTCTCACCTGTGGCATTCATTGATCCACTTGCCGAAATGGAGTGTTTCTGATCTGTTTACCCAAACACCTGGTTTCATAGGGACTGTTGGTTATATGTGTGGGTTTATTTTCTCTGATGAGCAGAAGATGATCGCTCATTGTCTGTCTTCCTCACAGATGCCTCTAAAAGTCATTTGGGGATGGGGAAGTGTGGCTGTGTCTGTTGAAAACAGCTGCATCACCTGTGCTTCCTCCCACAGACTCCGGTGGAAGAGGTCCCTGCTGCTATTGCCCCTTTCCAAGGGAGAGTGTTGATTGGTGTGGGAAAACTTCTGCGAGTCTATGACCTCGGAAAGAAGAAGTTACTCCGCAAGTGTGAGAACAAGGTAACTGCGCTGGTGGAGGGTTCAGATCCAGCTTTTGAGGAAGGAGGCCCAGGCGGGGTGGTGGACAGCAGCTGCTGGAACCGTGTCTTTATCCGGACCGTCTTCTGTCTTCCTGGGCTAACGGTTAGGCTCTTGAGAAGGGGAAGCGTAGGTAGGTTTCTTGACTTCTTTACTTCAAGAGCCAGATTTCTGTCCTGCTTGCGTCTGTAAGGAGTTTAACTGACAATTAAGCATATTTTTCCACCACGTTAAAACCAGTTAGCTCTTTCTCCCACCTTCTATGAATTTCTTGCTGACGGCTATTCTTTGGTGCGTGCTGTTCCCTATGTATGTTGCAGTCAGGGTAACCTGGACTTTTCCTATTGATTCTGCACCCCACGGTTATACCTTGCTGTCCTTGTTTTTCCCAGCATATCGCCAACTACATCTCTGGGATCCAGACAATTGGACACAGGGTAATTGTATCTGATGTCCAAGAAAGTTTCATCTGGGTTCGCTACAAGCGTAATGAGAACCAGCTCATCATCTTTGCTGATGATACCTACCCCCGATGGGTGACCACAGCTAGTCTCCTCGACTACGATACTGTGGCTGGGGCAGACAAGTTTGGCAACATTTGTGTGGTAAGTTGATGTTTACTTGGGTTACAGGGATGTATGAAAAAAATGGCCCAATTTGTGGTAATACTGTAATCTCTAACTTGGAAAGTAAAAATGGGTATACAATTCTTTTAGCTTCCTCTGCCCCCATCCTGCTGTTCACCGCCTTCTTCCCCATGCCAGATGACTTAATAATGATAGATTTAGTTTGAGCTGAGGACTGATACTCTCACTCTTTGCCAGAAGTTGGGGTTATCTTTGTATTTAATTTTTTAATTGGAAGAAGATTGCTTTACAGTGTTGTGTGGGTTTCTGCCGTACAAACGAATTGCCATAATTATACATATTGTCTTCTCCCTCTTGAGCTTCTCTCCTCACCCTTGGCTTATCTTTTAAAGCCCAGTCTGGATTTTCTTGAATAGCTCTGGAGTTTCTCCCTCATTGGCCACCAGAACAGGTGCTGGCTCAGGTCTGCCAGATGCGGCGCCCCAAGGTTTGCTTGCAGGGACCTGGGGCAGACGTGCTGCTTGGTGACCAGGGTCAGTACATGCAGAACCCAGCTCTGTGATTTGTGTCTCTTCATTTTAGGTGCGGCTCCCACCCAACACCAATGATGAAGTGGACGAGGATCCCACTGGAAACAAAGCCCTGTGGGACCGGGGCTTGCTCAACGGGGCCTCTCAGAAGGTAGGCTTGCAGAAGCGGCCCCAAGGAGGGGCATCAGCCTGCGCGGTCCGTTCGTCAGGACCTTCACCAAGGACACATCTCTTTAGTGTTTCATCCACAGTGCACACGACTATGTGTGCAGGGTGGCTTTGACACAAGATAAGCAAGTTACTTCCCCATTTTTATGATAGAACAAATTTTTCTGAGACATTTTAGCATTGTAAATTTCTTCGGTGCATAGTGGGTTCCTTGGAAAGGGTGGTTGCACAGGTTCACTCAGGATACTAACCAGCTTTTCTCTGCAGTATGTCCTGGGCTTTCCTCTTTTGTAGCTCTGAACTTTAAAAATAGATCCATTTTACTTTAGAAGGCAAGCCTACAGATTGCAGTTTTTTAAACTTTCCTTGTTTCTTCCTTTTTTGCAAACTTGATATTTAACAAAAATGTTTTTCAGCTATAAATCAGAAAATATCTACCTTCAGCATGTTTGTGAAGGTATTAAATTCTATGCTAAGAACAATCCAAAGTACGTTTAAATTTTAATAATTTATGAAATTATCAAGGTGGTGAAATCTGCCCTTTGGAAGTGCCGTTTGCTCTTGGGAATCTAGAACAGTCTCCTGAGGGCACACATCGTGACTAGTCTGGTTTTGACTCGCAGGCAGAAGTGATAATGAACTATCACGTGGGCGAGACAGTGCTCTCCTTACAGAAGACCACACTGATCCCTGGAGGCTCAGAGTCGCTTGTCTACACCACCTTGTCAGGAGGCATTGGCATCCTTGTCCCATTCACATCCCATGAGGTAACATCTTCCACAGTCCTCTGGCTTTTCATTCCTCGGGTTGTTCCTTAGTGTTAAATTGGCCTAAGAGGGCAGTCCAGTTTGTGTCCATATGCAACTAGGAGTGTTGTGGAATTTTTGTAAGGTAACAGGAGTATCTGGGAGAAAGGAATCTTGACTTTTTTCCCTTGGGGAAAGCCATAATTTATACCATGCCAGGGTTTGGTTAGTTTTCTGATATGACTATAGGGTAGTCAGGGCTTGAAGCCCCAGAGCCACACCAGATGGGGTGGTGTGGACTGGGTACTTAATGCTTCCTAGGGTCAACTCTGGGATTGGCTAAATTTGGTGTATGTGGTTGTAGCCAAGGAAGATGGGATTAGGAATCTGACTTCACAAACCACTCTGCATATGGTGTTTTCTCTTATATTCTGCAAATACAAAGGGGTTTTCATCTGTGGTCATGAGGAACAGTTATTTCACATCTGCTTGGGTGATAAAAATCAATGGCCTGTTTGTTCACTGTGCTTTTGGAAACCGTAGACTAGTAGTTGAAATCTTTTTTCTTTAGTGATCGATTCTTTGTTTTTTTCCGCCAGGACCATGACTTCTTCCAGCATGTAGAAATGCACCTCCGGTCCGAGCACCCCCCTCTCTGTGGGCGAGACCACCTCAGCTTTCGTTCCTACTATTTCCCTGTTAAGGTAGGTCTTTCTTGGAAACTCTGGTTGCAAAGGGGGATTCTCAGCCCATTTAACCAGTCTTGTCTTTGGGCCTCCCACCCTTAAAAATCAGCAGAGTCTTTAATGAAGGAGCATTGAGAGGATGGATTTATGGAGGCAGTAATGGGGGAGGAATAGTTAGTGATAGTCAGAGACCTCTTCCCTTAGGACAGAGCATAGCCAGAGAAGAGCTCTCACCCAGTTTTGCTCAGTCAATTTTGAATAGTGTTCCTGGCTCTGTAACTGGAGTTCAGATATCTGAGGGGGAAAAAAACCTTTCCTGGCAGTTGCTGCTTTTGGCATGTGCCATTTTCTTTGGGCATCTCACCTTTTTCTTCCTCTCTTGTCTTTCCTTGTCTTAGAATGTGATTGATGGAGATCTCTGTGAACAGTTCAACTCCATGGAGCCCAACAAACAAAAGAATGTGTCTGAAGAACTGGACCGAACCCCACCTGAGGTGTCCAAGAAGCTTGAGGACATACGGACTCGCTATGCCTTCTGAGCTCTTTTCCTGTGGGGTTTATCAGAGACTTTATTTCCCTCACCACGTGACTGTGAATCTCTGTGACAGAAGGGTGGTGATAATTAATACTTTGTAATGTTAAAGCTCTTAGCTCTTCCCATCCACTCTTTTCCTGGAGTGACAGGTTTCCGCTAAAATTGGCACTGAGATTTGCTACACTTCTCCTTGCCTGGTACATAATCCACTGCCCCCAGGTTCTGGTGTGGAATACAGTGTCCCTTTTCCCAAAGCTTTCTTGCATTGATATTTTTGGCTATCCTGCCTACTTTTGTACACACCTTTAATTTTTAACTGGTTTACCTGTAAATACAGTTTTGTATGATGTTGTCTTTGTGGGGCTTAACTGAGGTGGGGACCAGGTTGGTTATAGTACAGCTCCGGAGTTCTGCCACTTTGGAACCTAACCAGGAATACAAACCTAGCTTTTGAGGTGGCTGGCGTCCGTGTGTCTGTTCTGGGGTGAGAATTTAGGTGGAAGATGGAGCCTGAGTTGGAAAACAGTATCCTGCTTCCGACCAACTTGGACTTCTGCTGCCCTGTGGCCTCTCACTCCCTGCTCTGTGCCGGCGTTTGGACTTCTCTAGTCTTCGCTGCGATGCAGATGAAGCATGGAATCAATGATAATCATGTTGTCGTCCATACCTCTTCCCATTGGATAGTTAGGAAGGGGTCTGGTGTCTTCTTCCATTTTGCCTCCCTTCTACTTTGAGGCCATAGAGTGAAGGAGTTGGTCTGAATTCCAGCTGCCTCATCTCTTAGAAGATGCTCCTTTTACTTCCACAGTTCTTGAAATAATCATTTGTCATCTGTCTACTGGGAAAGATCAGTAAGTACAGAAGAACCTGCCCTTGGGAATAAAGTCAGTACATGTAGTCACTTTTAAAAGAAAGGCACATGGGTAATGGGCTGGAGGGGGGCTGTCTTCAACATAGCTCCGAAAGGCCCTCAGGACGCGGAGTTGTGGCTGGAAGTGACCCAGACTCAAATGTTCCAGCTCACACTTAAGAATTCCGCTGTCAAGCCTTGCCACTGTCGAGCTGTATGGGAAGCCTTAACATTCCAGGCAGTCCCTTAACTTCACTGAGGCCCAAGTCACATTCTTTCCGAGTGCTTCATAGAGTAACACGATTCTCTGTGTGTGCTCAGTACTTCAGTGGGACAGATCTTCTGGCAGGCGCGGATTAGAGTCAGGAGTGAGTGTGGTTCCATAGAACCTTTGACCTCCAACAGCTGGCATTCCACAGTGCAGAGTGTTCCTGATGCCAACCCTGGAACTGTGTATCTTCAGTCATAGCTTGATACGAGACTGGTCAGTAGAGACCTCATTTTGCCAGGCATTGAATCCCTAACGGACACTTTTTCTTTTTCACTTAGCTCATGGGTATGCTTAGTAGACCGCACTTTGGAATTACATCTGCATAGCCTGATTCCAGGGCTCATTTCCCCGTGGCCCGCACTCATTCCATGTCTCTTGTCAGACTGTGTGGCATTGATGTGCAGTAGTATGGGAAACGGCATAGATGTTTGAGCGATAGCTCCTTGTTCCCAGCCTCTCTCCTTTTCTTCCTACAATAGTAAGCAGTTATGTAAGAAAGGAAAAAAAAATTTTTCCCAAACTTTAAACTCCTTATTTTGTATTGGTATAGCCAGTTAACAATGATAGTTTCAGGTGAATAGCCAAGGGACTTAACCATACATATTTACGTATCCATTCTCCTCCAAACTCCCCTCCCATCCAGGCTGGCACGTAACACTGAACAGTGTTCCAAGGAAAGGAAAACGATAGAATCAGGAATTGCCACCCTTTTGTTGTTCTGACCATGTAGACAGCAGTTTATTGGTCCAGCCCAGGGCAGGGAGAAACCACGTATACTTAGGGATACTGCAGGCTATGCAAGACAACAGGGATTGCACTCAGGAACCCAGTAAACAATGGGGGGCTTTGGGAGGCTTTGGAATATCAGGAAAGGGCAATTCCTAGTTCCTTTGGGAAGTTGTGATTGGCTTGTTGGAATAAACCCACAGACTGCTAGCCAGAGGTGGGCAGGAACTGTGCCTGGTCCTTCGACATGGAGGATTATTTAGCAAGGGAACCTCATTCATGAAAACAGAGTGGGGAGGGAAATTTGGGATTAGGCCATTTGAAGCCCTTCTGATTTTATAGCATATGATAACTGAATCTTAATTTTAGATCTTATCCAACTGGGAATGTATATGGTCATGTGATTAGTGCCCCACCCGAGAGCTGCCTTGAAGGCCAGGCGAGGGTGAATTTCACATTGGATCATCCTGTGCTTCCAGTATGTTACAAGGCTCTCCTGTGTTCCTGGGAAGATGGTACACACTCAGTGGAATCGTCAGAGAAATAATGGGTGTGTACTGGGAAATGTTAACATGACAACAGATTATGAGCTAATATTCTGAGCGTTGTGCTAAGCATGTGAGAAATCAGGGCTCGTTCAGCTGGACTTGACATTTTCGTAGGGGAGAGAAGCCTACACGTGTGAAGTAATCAGGCAACAAGTTCGCTCTGGTTAGGTCGAATAACTGCCAAGTGAGCTTGGGCAACCCGTTTGACAATTTGGAGGCTTGGCTCCCCCGCCGTAGAAAGAAGGGAGAGATGCAGTATATGCTGCTCGGGAGTCCCGAAGAACGTAGTCACGTCTTAGTTCCTCTGAATTACAGCGCTAAGCAGCACATCAGTGACTCGGTATCTTGGGAGTACAAACTATGTTTATTTTTCCCCCCAAATTTCCTAATCATGAAAATCATCCCTTAGGCCACTCACAGGCCTGAGTTCCGTCAGGTCTCTGCCTCTGATTAGATTCATGATTTTGGTCAGGCCATTGACTTCTCATGCATAACGGGGAGATAAACAGTTTGATGTCAGTAAAATGCGGGCATAGACCTCAAACACCCAGCAGTCCGCCCAGCACATTATAGGTTCTTCCTGATCCACATGTGAGCTCTCACTATGTGGGCCTAGATAAGCATGGTTAAGTCCTCCATTTTCCTCCAGGAGCTAACGAGAGTGTGGATCCCCTTCCCTTCCCACCCCTGACAAATCACAGTGATGTTCTCTTCCCCTCACACTGCCTCACGATCGCTGTCTCTGTCACCCTTGTCAGATGGGTGCTGAATAAGATCAAGAGCTTTGGAGGATGCTCAGACAGCATTTCAGCGCCATAATTGAGGGACGTTCTCTGGGCTTGATTCTTCATGAATTCTCACAGCTGGAAAGATTTTCTTTTCTCCAGTTTTGATCTAATTCACATACATCATTGTGTTTGTTTAAGGTGTACATCATAATGGTTTGATATATATAGTCTAATTCATCATCTCTTGAAAAGACAAAATGAGAAGATTTCTGAAGAGAATTCTTAGGATTTATTGTTACCAACTATATCACATAGCAGTGTTTAGTCATCATGTTGTACACTATATTCCTAGTACTTTTTTCTCTTTTAACTGGAAGTTCTATCTTTTGACCTCTTTGTTATAGTGTCCTGTCCCCCTGTTCTCCCTTCCGCTCCTTCCCTTACAAATCTGGTCTTTTTCTATAAGTTATTTGGTTTTATAGATTCTGTATCTAAGTGAAGTTACAGGGTAATTTGTCGTCTTGTTTCTAGGTTATTTCACTTGAGCATATGGCACCCCACTCCAGTACTCTTGACTAGAAAATCCCATGGACGGAGGAGCCTGGTAGGCTGCAGTCCATGGGGTCGCTAGGAGTTGGACACGACTTCATTTTCACTTTTCATTTTCGTGCATTGGAGAAGGAAATGGCAACCCACTCCAGTGTTCTTGCCTGGAGAATCCCAGGGACGGGGGAGCCTGGTGGGCTGCCGTCTATGGGGTCGCACAGAGTCGGACAAGGCTGCAGCGACTTAGCAGCAGCAGCAATGCCCTCAAGATTTATCCAATCCTGCGAATGGCAGGATTTCCTTCTTTATGACTGAATAATATTTTACTATACATATACACACACCACATTTTCTTTTTTTTTTTTTTTTTTCACATTTTCAAGTTTTTGAGAGTTGTCTGTACTGTGCCAGTGGCTGTACCAGTTTACAGTCCCACCAGCAGTGCGCGAGGGCCCCCTTTTCCTCACATCCTCAGCACCATTTATCACTTGTTTTCCTCATGCTGGTTCTAACAGGTGAGAACTGATTTAGCATATTGTGGTTTGATTTGCATTTTTCTAATGACTAGTTTTGTTGAGCATCTTTTCACGTACCTGTTGGCCATTCATGTATCTTTCAAAGAAAAAAGCCTGTTCAGGTCCTTTGCCTATTTTTTAATTGGATTTTTTTGTTTTTGCTGTTGAGTTCTCTGAGTTCTTTATGTTTTTGGATGTTAGCCCTTTATCAGACACCTGGCTTGCAAATAATTTCCCCCATTCCATAGGATGTCTTTGACTTTGTTTCTTTTGCTGTATGCTATGCTAAGTCACTTCAGTCGTGTCCGACTCTGTGCGACCCCATAGACGGCAGCCCACCAGGCTCCCCCCGTCCCTGGGATTCTCCAGGCAAGAACACTGGAGTGGGTTGCCATTGCCTTCTCCAATGCATGAAAGTGAAGTCGCTCAGTCGTGTCTGACCCTCAGCAACCCATGGACTAGCCTTCCAGGCTCCTCCATCCATGGGATTTTCCAGGCAAGAGCACTGGAGTGGGTGCCATTGCCTTCTCCAATGCATGAAAGTGAAGTCACTCAGTCGTGTCCGACCCTCAGCGACCCATGGGCTAGCCCTCCAGGCTCCTCCACCCACGGGATTCTCCAGGCAAGAGCACTGGAGTGGGCGCCATTGCCTTCTCCGTTTGCTGTATGGTAGTCTAATTGAGTCCCACGTGCTCATTTTTTTATTTTGTTGCTTGAGTTTTTAGGTGTCGTATCCAGGAATTGTCACCATTGAGCTCCCTCTGCATGACCGTGAGTTTGCTCGTTCTCTGCAAAACAGGGACTCTGACAAATGGAAGTTTAGGATCCCAGACACAAGGAATTAGGCTTGAATATGTTGAGACCAGTCTTGTCTAGTTCAGAGTTTCTGCTGTAGGACCTAGAGAAAGTTTTTAGTAAAATGTAGTGATTGGATGAGGCTACATTGCAAACTCCATCTGTGTTAAGGGGACCACATCAACTCCTTTGGTTTAGTTGTGTAACCCGTTAAGTGGAGAACTCTGCTGCTGTGCAGAACACACATTAGAGGCTGCAACGGAACAGGAGTGTCACCCCACCAAGGCATTTGCCCTTGCTTATTAGGATTGCTCTTTTTCTGCTGCCTTTAAGTCTCTGCAACTTGGGTCTGAAAAAAGGACTCAAAAAGTTTTAACTGCCTCAGCGTTTCCCTGACCTCACGAGTAGAGGTTCCACAGATGTTGTTTCATTTGGAAGATCTTTTGCTAGGAATAGCATTCCTTGGGGGGAGGGGGTTCAAGTTGGACTGTGGGTGGAATGTCAGCTTTTATCTGTTTTTTTTTTTTAATGTATTGCTAGCAAGACAGCTGCTGGGACTGGAAAAGGCTCTTGAGGTTCACTTACTCATAGGGAAAGCTCTCATCTCCAGAACTCATGCTGCTCTCACGACTGCAGCCCCTTTTGAGGTTGTTGGTGGGAAGCCAGAAACGTTTGGAGAGTTCTGCAGATGAATCAACCTGGCTTTCAGCTTTAATTCCTAAATTCTGTTTCTATTCAAAGTAGAAATGGCATGGGTTTGTGTGAATCATCCACTTGCTCATTTGCATGTTAATATTTTATGTGAATATTTTTAAGTTTATTGCACCCTTAAAATATCTTTAAGGGCCATATACAGAGCTCTGGTGCTGAAGTGAAATGTTCAAAAAAACAATGTAGGGATACAGATGACTGGTATATGTAGGTAGGACTCAACACCTCTGCTGTCAGTGGCTGATTTATATTTGGGGATCTGATAACCCACTATGGACCTTGTATGAAGTCTGAACTGAAGTCAGTGGATGTGGACTCCACAGCACTCAGGAAAATCCCCTTCACCACTCTGCATCAACATAACCAAGAGCTGTTTCTATAGAGGCTTTAGAAGTCAACATCAAGAGACATGCCTAATCCACTAGAAGATGGTGCTACATTCATTTATTCCACCAGCGTTGCCTGAGCACCTACGGTGTGCCAGCTCCTCGAATGTCTGCTCTACTGCACCCAGGAGTCCTTATAACAGAGTAGTTTCTGTCCCTCTGAGTCTGGTGGTGAGGTGAATCTGCCAGCAAGCCTAAGGCCCATGTCACTAGTTTCCTCAGATAAAACAGTCACAGCATTGGGACTTCTGGGGGAAATCAGAGACAGCCAAAGATTTTAGCTCAGGGAACCTGTTGCAGTGGCAACATCTGTTCTGCCCCAAATTAGTCTGCTAGGGATGACTGGGCATCTGTCTGTTTCGCAATCTGGTAATAATCAGACCTGGAAATCACTAGGTGGCCTCCAGGTGACTGAGGGAACATGGCTTCTTGTTAAAAATGAAGCAAAAGAAATCAGAACACCAAGTTTCCCCTAGAGGACAAAGCTAAAGAGTCCGTACCACCTCACCCTCTAAATGCAGCAGTTCAGTCAGTACCCAGTCAGGTTTGGCTGTGATCCCTGAGTCAAAGTCACCTCAGTTCCCCACCTCTGTCTTTTAGAGTCTGGTCCTCAAAATTTTATCCCACAGGCCCACCCAGCAGAATTTACCCTTTTCTATAAAGCAAAATCTCTGGGAATGAGACCTGCTTTTGATTAGGTCATTTCAAGACAGTTTTCAAAGTTAATAATTTGGGGTCATGAGTGAAATGTGTGTGAGCTAGTGTGACGTGATGGTGAAGAGAAGTGTCAGCATTCACTGTGAGTCCCTGGGGGTGGGTGCATGCAGTGCTGTAAACACGGCCCACTGAGGAGTCTCTCGCCTTTAAGGAGCTGACGCTGCAGCCGGAGAGGGACTTCACATAAGTCAGTCTGAAACCAGATCCCATCTGCCACGTGTAAAGTGGGAGTGAAGTCCATTGCAGAACGCTGGATGCGAAGTCACATGACCTGGCTTCACCAGTCTCTAAGCTGGGCCTCAGCTTCCTTTCTGTAAAAGACCAACCTCTAGGGGTTATCATAGTAACAGTAAAGTACTTTCCACTGAGCTTCTGGGGATCTGAGGAGGTTTGGCCACTGAACTTGGGTCCAAAAGCCTTGGGAGACCTGGAGCCACCCCTATCTTGAACTGCAGTCGTATATGTGATGCCTTGAAAGAAAGGGATATCCCTCTAAGCCACGAGGTCCCAGAGAGGGCACAGAGGAGTTTTGTTCAGACTTCTGCAGGGCCCCATCCTGTGCTGTACCCCATCACTTCCACCCCATCTGTCCTCCCATGGGCTACTCAACTGCTCCACTCAGCTGGGCACAAATACAGCAAGACCTTGCTGAGGGTGTGGCCGGCGCCGTCACTGGCTTGCAGATGGGAGCAGGGAGTTAGCCATAGTTTTGGGTTGGCCAAAAAGTTGGTTCCGGTTTTTCTGTAACATGGAAGGATCCTAACGAGCTTCTTGGCCAACCCAGTACATTCCAAATGTAGGCATTATTGTCTTACTGCAAGTCCAGGGCCAAACCAGAAATCCGGTTTTGTCAGTCCAATTGAGAAACCATTTCTTGAGAAATTTTTTGAACAAGTACTTGTGCCAAGCATTAACATTCAGAATAAGACATGCTCATATCTAGGCCAGCATTTCCCAAACCAGGTGCTGTGGAATCCTAAATGTTAAATAAAGGACCTCTTAGTGAAGGATCCTGTGCTTGTATCAGGGAAACCTGCAAACTATCTTGGATAGTTTGATGCTTTGAACACAGCCCTTCCCTGATCCCTTGCTCTTTACTTGTCCACTGGTAGAGAAGCTGAAGGATTCCTTGAGGGAAATTCCGGGCAGTTCAGTGGCTAGGACTTGGCGCTTTCACTGTCATGGCCTGGGTTCAATCCTGGCCGGGGAACTAAGATCCTGCAAGGCTCCCTTGGGGAATTGGCCCACCCCTAAGCACTCCGAATATGGTCTAAGTACGTAAGACCTTGCTCTGAAAACTAGGTAGAGATGGAGCTCCCCCTTCGGTGGCCACAGAACTGCTGGCAGAACTGTTCTCAGCTCTCATTCTGACCCAGGCAAAGTGAGAGTGCTCCTTGTCCTTGGAGATGGGCTTGAGCATCTGTTGTGTCACCAGGAACTCCCACAGACACTGTGCCACACCACGCATTACACCAGGACAGGCCTGGAGACATGGAAAGAAGGAAGCCCTCTGGCTGTGTGATCTTGGTTTAGATACTTCCTCTCTCTGGGCTCATGTCTCCATCTGTAGGCTGGGTATTGATTGGTCCTCAACACTGATGATATTTATCAAAGGCCTTTTCTTCCTCTGATGTTTGTTCCCCTGTGTACATGTGCAGTCCAGACAGTACTACATCACTACGGTTAAGTTTTGTGGAAGGGTTCTTGTTGGAATAAATGTGCGAGGGAGAGGAGTTGGCATAGCCCCCTAAAACAGCCCATCCTGCCTAGGAGCCAAGACTTGGTCTGGGGACTTCCACCGTTAACTTGCCTGGCGCACTTGGTCAGAAGAGTTCCTGGCTGATCCTCTGGGCTTGTGGCCCCCTCCTACTCCACTCTCCGAGGCAGGCTGGGGCCACGTGGCCCTGCCCCGCCCTTGCTGGCTCCAGTTTCTGAATCAGTTGCAGTGGCCTGCTTTCCCCGCCCTTCCCATCAGTCGGGAAGCCTGGACTGTGCACTGGGGGAAGCCACAGCCTTTCCCACCTGGCACCCACTGCCCTCTGCCCTTGGTACCTGTTCCAAGCCCTGAAGCCCTTTAAAGCTGCCAGTGAAGCCCTAGAAGACTGTATCTTGGTACTAGAACAGGTAAGAAAGTGGTTGATTTTCTCTCATGTAGTTTTCTTTGCCTGACTTGTTCAAAACCCAACTTAGCTGCTTCCTTCACAGATCACAGCAAGAGGGATTTGAGCTAGACTTGAAAAACAGTCCCAGCAAGAAGCTCTGAATTACGTCTTAGAAAAATGGTGTGAATTCTCTGCTCTGCATTCTTCTTTAAACCTTTGCTTTCATCAGCTTTGCAGGAGAAAAGCAGTCCAAAGAGCTATAAAGCAAGTTACTTCTCTACGCATTCCCTTCTGAGTTTTGTAAATCAACAAACCCACATTCTTAAATGGTTGTCATGGGTTACTGAGGGCTCTTCCACCGGATATTGCTTTGGTTTTTAGATCTTAATGTATTACTGTGTGCGTGAGTTATGGACATGAATTACCTTATCAGAAATTGACTTAAAATTCTCTAAAGGAAAGGAAAAAATAAAATGGCATAAGTTAGGCTTCTTCCTTCAGATGGTTTTGTTGCAACAGTATTCTGAAATTAAAATGAAGTGTTCTGCTTTTGCACTTTGCATGGAAACCAACTAACTGGTTTTTAATTCCATGTGGTGTCCTCCAGGATATGCATCCTTTGTCCCTTAGTTGTGAGGTTTAGATCGCTTCCAGGTGTTTCGTGATTAATAATTCGGCTTTTATGGACAACTCTGTGGAAATAACTTCTTTTAGATTTTTTTTTTCTGTTAATCTCTCTTTTGGATTTTATTCTCCATCCAGAATAAATACTTGGGATAAAGGGCAAGAACATTTTTGTAGCTCAGCTCATGTTACACGTGGGGTCAGCTCATTCATAAGATTTTCAGGACCGTGATGGCATGAGGGAGTGGGTGGGGAACTTGTTTTCTCTAAATTTTTCAGGAAGTGGGCTGGAGGCAGTTTAGTACAGTGGTTAAGACTTGGCCTTTGAAGGCAGGAGAGCCTGGGCTTGTATGAATAGCTGCCTGACCTTGAACCCTCACCTAATGACTTCAGTTAGTTCACATGTAGAATACAGACTTTAAAACTCCTTAGCGGTACAGGAAAGGCAGAGAGAGTATTTGTAAAACAGTGTTGGTGCATAATAAGCACCCTGGAAGGCTCTTTCAAACCTGGGGCTTCCTCTGGGCCGTTTCAGACGCGAGGCAGAATTGAGACAGTCACCTCAGGGGCATTTTTTGACCTCTTCCCCCCTTCTAATTTAGCCTCCTGTTAGAGATGTTATTTGTTTGTTTAACTTTGCCCCAATCCGTGCTAAGGCTGGTGAACTGGGCACTGGGGAACCAGCAGTTCAAATCAGCCTCTTTCTGAAGGTCACCCAGACTCTCGGCCACCAGCTATCAGATCTGAATGCCACCAGTCCCATCTCTTAGCCACCCTCCTCAGAGGTCAGGTCTCAGGGATCACTTGACAGAGTGGAGGGTTCCTCCAAAGCCTGTGGACCCACCTTTGTCCTCTACCCTGGTAGATCCCTGGGAGGCCACATCGAGGCACGGAGAAATGCACCCAGGCTGGGTTCTAATCCCGGCCATACCAATTCCTGGTCAATGGACTCCTCTGAGTGTCAGTTTCCCCATCTGTAAAATGGGAATGTTAATACCTGCGCTAGAGAATTACATGAAATTATAGAGCCCGAGCGGCTGGCACTTAGTGGCCCATTACTGTGGAAGGTCAAGACCATGTTCCAGAGCCTTTGGGAAAGTACCAGAATTAGCCATAAAAGATAGGCAGAAGACTCACGTTCATTGTCAGTCAACAAACACTCATCATTCATGGTGCTGGACGCTCGGGAGAGATGTATAACACAGGCTCCCTGCTCTTGGTACAGGTGTACAGCCCATCCCAAGGGACAGAGGAAACAGTGGCTGCCTGGGCCCTGCAAGATACCCCGCTTGAAAGGGAAGAATAATCTGTGAGGCAGAGATGGGGGGCAAGGAGGACAAGATAAGCTGGTGTGGGGGAGCCTGGCTTGCGAGTTGGGCCCCAGGGCTCTGGGGCTCTGGTCCAGCTCTGCCATCCTCAGAGCCAGGGTCTTCTCTCCAGCCTCCAGTGAGATTTAAGGCACTCAGGTTTCTTCCAGCTCCTTTCTTCTGGGCGTCTGCAAAGTGTCTCTGGAGGCCACACTCCCCACCCCTGTAACACTGTCTGTCCATGGTAGCTGTCCGGGACCCAGCCTTGGTCTTGGGAGGAAGAGGCATCCTGTCTGAAGTGGACAGTCTGACTCTGTGACCCAGAGAGGCTCCACGGCAGTCTGAGAACGGCGGCCTCTAAGTCTGTGAGAATCCTGGAGCTTCTGGGCTCTGACTACTCTGCACACTTTTGTCTGACAGCCGTGTCCCACAACTGGGGAGTAGTGTACCCCGGAACAGGGTTGCAGTCATCCTGGGAATGTACTCTGGAGCTTCCCAGCAGCTGCCAAGAGTTCTGTCTGTGCATCTCAGCCAGGAAGGCTCAATAGCCACGCCTGGAGAACTAGCTAGGACTTCCCGTTTGGGGCCATCTTGTGGGTGAAGAGGTAGATGAGTGGGGATGTAGCTACAGTGAGCAAGGCTGAGGTCAGGGCGATGAGTCTAAAAGGCCAAAGAGATGTGGACTTGCTACTGTGGCCAGCTGCTCAGAAAGGTCAGGCCCTGCTCGTCAAGCTTGCTGGGTGCCTCTGGTCTCTTGTAGCATGAGAATGCCCACGTTCTGGCTCAGGATTCTCTCACCACATCCAAGCTTTATCACCCACAGGCCTCCTCAATCTTCCCCTCAAGGAAGGGAATTTGGAGCATGCTATGACATGGGTGAACCTTGAGGATATTAAGCAAAATAAGCTAGACAAAGAAAGACAGATTCTGTATGATCGCACTTATGGGAGGCAACTAAAAGGAGTCAAATGTGTAGAAGCAGTAAGTAGAATAGCAGTTGCCAGGAGCTGGGGGAAGGAAGGAATGGGGAAGTTATCGTTCAGTGGGTTTAGAGTTTCAGTTTTGGAAGATGAAATACTTCTAGAGACAGACGGTGGTAATGGTTGCACAACAAAGTAAATGTACTTAATACCACTGACATGGACAGTTAGAAATGGTTAAGATTTGCTGTTATGTGTATAGCACTACTGTTTAAAACTTGGTGTGGGGGGATAAGTAGTATATGCCTCATAGGGATTAAGAATTGAATGAAGCAAGTGAACTGAATTATTATTAATGTCAGGTTCTGGACACATCCAAGACTTTTTGCCTCACAAACCCAGCACTGGAGAAGATTCGTGTGTCCCTGTGGGGAGTGGCTGTGCTGTTCTGCATGAGATGTTCAGGATGAGGTTCAGGGGAGACTTCCTTAAGGAATGACTGAGGCCCTGCCCAGAGGGCTCCTGGCATTTGTGGGATGAGTAGGTTCCAGACACTGGAAAGTCCCTGGCAAAAAAAAAAAAGTCACTCCCACTAAGGGACAGTTTGAAAGGGAGGAGATTTTAGATCCACCTGAAGAACTTGTGATCAGAGCTGTTTGAATGTGGAATGGGCTGTCTTATGGAGTGCTGAGCTCCCCGTTAGTAGAGGCATGTAAGGAGAGTTTGGGCAAGTTGTAGATGAGACTCTTGCATGAGGCAAGGGTAGGGCAGAGGGTTTCCTAGGCTCTGTGCCTCTGTGATGTGATCCAGTCCAAGCCTGTGTAAAGATGCGACCCAAGTCAGAGGAAGGGGACAGGCAGGGGGAAGGCATGCTGCCAGCCTTCCCCTAAATAACAGTAATGGCAGCTGCTGCCGTTCTGGGTGGAGACCGTGTTAAATGCTGAACCGGCTTCATCTGAGATCCTCACAAGCCCAGATGGTGGGTGCTACTATCGTCTCCATTTTACAGCCGGGAGCTGAGGCCCCGCTGCCAGTTCCCAGGCTTAAGTCTCCCGCCCAAGGTCAGCCAGTAGGCCACAGAGCTGGAGTTAGAACACAAGCAGCCTGGCGCTAGCCCTCTGCCTCTGCAAGCTGGCTGCTCCCTGCTCCCCTGCCCCGGTGGCAGTCTCCCTGGGTGTTGACACTCTCACAAGGCAGGGATCTAGCAGCTGCCCCACTCCCTCCATCTGGTTTTTCTATGGAGCCAGGCCCCACCTGCTTGGCTCCAGGGTTCAAGGTTAACCCTAGGCAGACAACACTGGCCTGAATTAAGAGCCAGGCTCCTGGTCACTCAACATCCCCCTTCGCCTTCTGGTAAACAGGACCCGGCTTGACAATTCTCTTCAAGGTTCCAAGTCTTTTCCATAGCTGTTGAGTGAGTTCATTCTGTCTTCTTTTGCAACTGTGTTTTTTCCAACGCAGCTGTTTGGGTGCCAAGACCTAGTCTGCATGATTCAATTTGTCCAAGTTCCCAGGCTTAGCACCCACAAGTCAATAGATGCCATCCCTAACAGTGGCAGTACCATGGCCTCCTGTGTCCTCAGAGTTATAGAGGGAGCCCTGGCCGGGGTGGTGGCCTTACAGAATGACCCAGTTCGTGGGGCTGGCCTTGACACCTTATGAAGGTGCAGGCAGCTACCATGTAAAGACATCTCTGGACTTCCCTGGGGCTCAGTGGGTAAGTCTCCGTGCTCCTGCTGCAGACTGGTTCCCCAACCAGTCTTCGATCCCTGGTTGGGGAACTAAGATTTTACACATGACCAAAAAAAATTTTTTTAAATAAAGATAAAGGCATCTCCATGCCAGTTGGTCACTATTTCACCCAATCCATACAGATCCTGGGATTCTCCCATATTACAGATGAGGTGACTGAGGCTTGGAGAGGTGAATTCATGTGTTTAGAAATCAGGAGTCTTTCTCTCTCCCCTCGGGGTCTTGGAGGCTTCACACTGGTAGCTGATCTGACAGCAGTAGAAACAGTGCCACTTGCTGTTTGGCTGCATAACGTACCCTTAAGATTTCTCCCCCACTGCCTCCTGGTCCCCCACTGCCTCCTGGCCCCTCGCTGCCACCCTGGGAGCGGGCCCGGGCAGTGCTGTTTCACGGATGAAGAAGGTGATCTGGGGCTTCCCAGGGCCTCACAGAGGAGGGGGTACACCAGGGCAGGGTGGTGACCCTTCTGGTCCTCCTTGCTCTGCAGGCCCCGCCCTGCACTGGTGTCAGGCTGTGGAGCCCTCCTGCTGGCCTCCTTGGAGGCTCTGTCCCGGGCCCCAGTGAAGCGAGTTAGGCACAGAGGCCAGCAGACCAGCTGGCCCAGAAGAGGCTGGGCTGGGGCCAGGTACTTTCCAATGTCCTCCCGCAGCTGGGAAACCTTTCTTGGATGAGAAGGTGCCTCCGGGTCTTGCTTGCCCTGGTCTGCCTCCCAGCCCAGAGAAGACTCCTCTTCTCCCTGTCCACGGAAGTCACATAGGCAACATAATCAGCGATGGTGTTCTGGAACCTGTGAGCCTATGAAGCGTGACCGTTAACCCCAGAGGAGGAAGCTGAGGCTGGTTTAGAATCTGGGACTTAAACTATCTGCTCTCTGCTGGCAAAATCCATAACATTGGATGAATCATTTTCACTGTATACTTTTTCAGTTTTCAGTAATAATTGGTGTTTTTTTTTAAGGACGGTTTTAATTTACAGAACAGTTGAGGCGAAAGTGTAGAGAGCTCCATATAGCCACACCACCACAGATACACAGTGCCGCAC
This sequence comes from Bubalus bubalis, assembly GCF_019923935.1. Lineage (NCBI taxonomy): Eukaryota > Metazoa > Chordata > Mammalia > Artiodactyla > Bovidae > Bubalus > Bubalus bubalis. Next base: position 1,288,758 of record NC_059174.1, on the reverse strand, counting down.
ATTACTAATATGGGTTATTAATGTGATGTTTGGTACAGTTGATGAATTATCATTAATACATTATTATTATACTGGGAAGGATTGGAGGGATTGGGGGCAGGAGGAGAAGGGGACAACAGACGATGAGATGGCTGGATGGCATCACCGACTCGATGGACGTGAGTTTGAGTGAACTCCAGGAGTTGGTGATGGACAGGGAGGCCTGGCATGCTGTGATTCATGGGATCGCAAAGAGTCAGACACGACTGAGTGACTGAACTGAACTGAACTGACTGAATACATTACTAAAATTCATAGTCTCCATTAGGGTTCACTCCGGTGTTACACATTTACAGGTTTATTTATTTTTGGCTCTGCCGGGTCTTCATTGCTGTGCGTGGGCTTTCTCTGATTGTGGCAAGCAGGGACTACTCTTAGCTGAGGCTCGCAGGTTTGCTGGGCACATGGGCTCAGTGGTTGCAGTGAACAGGCTTGGTTGCTCTGTGGCACGTGGGATCTTCCTGTACCAGGGGTCGGACCCATGTCTTCTGCATTGCCAGGCGGATTCCCAACCTATGAACCACCAGGGAATTCCCTATATGGTGATTTTTAAAAAAAAAATATTTATTTGGCTGTGCTGGCTCTTAGTTGCGGCATGCAAACTCTTAGTTGTTGTACATGGGATCTAGTTCCCTGGCCAGGGATCGAACCCTGGCCCCCTGCATTGGGATCACAGAGCCACTGGACCACCAGGTAAGACCCACTTATGTGGTGATTGACAATCTGTACAAATATAGGCAATGTGTTCTTCAGCCCTTGCATCTAATAAGTGGTACCAGTTTTACTGAGTAGGGGATGGTTCTTCATATAGCTGTACCTCCTGGGAATAGAGCAGGCAAATGCCCAGTTGGCCCAGGCCCTGTAGGAACAATTCTGTAAAGAGTCTGGGAGTCCTTTCCCTCAAGGCATGGCTTAGACCTCCTGCAAGAACTGTTCCCCAGGCCCTTTCAGGCATGTGATCCTCCATTACAGACCTCTCAGAGGTCACCTTCCTTCATCATGGGGCTTAGAGGAACGGTTGCTGTCCTGGCTTCTGCCTCCAGCTCATCTTGCACAACAGTGTTCCCTGAGTGTGTTCACCAGGTTACTCCCCTGCTCACAACCTGTGCTGGCTCCGTGATGCCTGGCACACGGAGAGGTGCGTGGCACTGAGGGCCTTCTGTAGTCTGGCGTTGTCCTGCCTGTCCAGCGTGCACTCCCGTGACACCCTGATGCTGCTCCTCAGCTCTGGACAAAGGACCTTCTCTGCTGTCCCGAGCACTTGCCCTGTAGCCTCATCTCCATTCCATGCTCCCTTTATCCCCACTTCTCTCTCCTCCGTAACGTCTCTTGTCCCCGTTTTCCATCTTCATCTTCTGGCTTGAGTCTCCTTCTCCCCGCCATGAAGCCTACTTGGACCACTTTGGCTGAATTTGATCCATCCTTTTTCAAGCACTTATTACATGTACTGTCCACACCATACAGACTAGCCTTGAATCATTCTGTACATGTTCTCTGGGCCTGCCTCCCAAGATCACCAACTAGCCTGTGATTTCCATAAGAGCAAAGAACTGAATACCCAAGAGCCTATGGTGGTTCTGGGCATATAGTGCCTGCTTACTAGCCATTAACAACAAGACACTGCATATGGAAATGGTCTGTAACTCTCAGGTAAGATAGCAAGATGCTCAACAAGGCTCTTAGTGTTACCATATTCCACTGATTCTAAAACACACCTTTCTCCCACTCCCTGCATTTTAACATCTCCTCTGAAATCAGGATCAACGGCAAATCACAATTTAACTGACAGGTTTTTTTTCCTCTTTCGCAGTGTCACATATAATTTTTGTGCCTTTTATAACCAGTTGTGCATTAGACTTAAGGAGATGAGGTGTTACTGGTTGATGTGAGAATGTGTTTCTGGAATGGACCTGCTGATAAGCTTCTGGGAGAAATGTGGGGAGTCTAGGAAAGGTGAAGGGAAACTGGGTGAAGAGAGGATGCTGGGGGAGATGACAGACGCTGGGAGAAGCGGGGGATACTAGAAAAGGACGGGAGGGCACCCGACTGAGCCCAGAAGCTTTTCCAATAACTCTGAGTTGATTCAGCTATTCCTTCTTTTCATATTCCTATCGTCTGTGCGTATGCTACTTCAGAGGCTGATTCCCAGAGGCAACCTCTGGGTCCCTCTCTGAAGTTGCAGGGTGCTCAGGAGAAGGCAATGGCACCCCACTCCAGTACTCTTGCCTGGAAAATCCCATGGATAGAGGAGCCTGGTGGGCTGTAGTCCATGGGGTCGCTAAGAGTCGGACACAACTGAGCGACTTCACTTTCAATTTTCACTTTCATGCATTGGAGAAGGAAATGGCAAGCCACTCCAGTGTTATTGCCTGGAGAATCCCAGGGGCGGGGGAGCCTGGTGGGCTGCCATCCATTGGGGTCGCACAGAGTCGGACATGACTGAAGCGACTTAGCAGCAGCAGGTTACCCCTCCAGCTTCAGATTCTTTGGGGCTTCATCTCATATGCTGGGCCTCCCTTAGCTTCACAGTCACATTCTAGCTGCATAAAGCTGCTGGGTGGGAGAGAGTGGTCTTCTTTTGCCTTCAGACTGCCCTCTAATGTGGCATTATCAGCAAGGGCTCTGGGGTAAGACATATTCAAATTTAATACTTGCTGTCCCATTTGTTAGCTGTGTGAGTTTTGGTAGCTTGTAAAACTTTCTGAGCTTTGGTTTCCTCATCTTTAAAGTGAGGGTGAGAGAATTCCCTAGAGGTCCAGTGGTTAGGACTCTGCACTCTCACTGCTGAGGGTGCAGGTTCAGTCCCTGGTCAGGGAGCTAAGATCCTGCAAGTCGCAAAGCACAGCCAAAAAAAAAAAAAAAAAGGATGAGAATTTCTAACTCTGGTATTGATGTGCATGTGTAGTGGTGGAAAGGAGATTAAATGACATTAAATGATTCACATTAGCTCTTATTGTGTTGCTGCTTATCATCACTGTCCTTTTAGTCTTTTTATTCAAGCTGAGGTAGCCCTTTCAGCCCCTGAGGTAGCTTCTCACGGACACTGCCGACATTATCAATCCAGATTTTACGGGCCCCAAACACCCCTGAAGCAGAGGGAGCACCGTCTCCCTGGCCATCCCCAGCGCTGACTGGGAGCTCTGACTCTTTTCCCTCTTTCTGTTAGTTTCCTCTGAGCACCTGGCTGTTGCCTGCTGATCACCAGAGCTCTAGTTTCATTAGAGAAATAAAGAAAAAGGCCGTGTAAGGTTATAGCTAAAACCAACATAAGGAAAAAGAAGTGTAAGTGAGGCTCTTTTTCAATGAGATGTAAGATTTGATAGTTTTTCAGGGAAACTACAAAAAGATCCAGAAATTCAGGATACAAAACAATCAGCACTTTTTTTATGCATAGCTGAGCTGCATGGATGGCCCCTGGACAAGACAGTAAAGGAAGCTGGGAGGGAGCAAGGCTGCTTTGCCTTCCCTGAGGGCCCTTCACTGGTCTGGATAACCCAGGGAAGTAGACTGAAATAGCCACAGAGACTAGGGCCAAAGTTTTGAGCCTACATGAAGCAGGGAGGTAGAAATGAGAACCCCACATACAGCTGAGACTCTCAAGGGTTTAAGCCTCTTTTAAGTGAAGTAAGGCCAGAAAAAATTCAGCCACTAAGGCAGAGGAGGAAGCTTTTCTAACCTGGACTGGGTCTGGTTGGAGACGAGGAAGGCCTCCTGTTAGAAATGTATAATCACATCTGCCCTCTTTTGGATTTGGGATTATATTTACACTACTCATGTGATCCTAGAGTCTCTAGGCCAGGAAGTGATCATAAAAACTACTCCCAGCTGGAAAATTCATAGAGAAAGAAAGTAGAATGCTGGTGGGCAGGATGTGGCCAGTGCGGAGGAGGCGGGAGGAAAGGGAGTTGCTGAATGGATATAGAGTTTCCCTTTTGCAACATGAAGAGTCCTGGAGATTGTACAATAACATGAAAATATTTAGCACTCTTGAACTGTATGCTAAATTTTATGTTATGTATATTTTACCACAATAAAAAAAAAACTGCAAAAAAAGATTTGGAGGGATTTCCCTTAAGGATTTTATTCTTGAGTGAGAAAAGTAAGAAATGGAGATGGGTGTTAATATGATCCCCTTTTGGCAAAGTGACTCCAAATAAAGCCAAACTTGACCCCAAACCCCACACTTGTATTTGCCTGTGAAGTTCTGTATAAACACACAGGAGCATGAAGAAGGTAGTGAAGGCTTCCCATCAGGGTTGCTTGTGTAGGCTGCAGATGAAGAAAGAGAAGGAAAATAAAAAGATTTTGGTGCAATTGAAAATATCTACAATACCCAGCCTTTACTCTGTCTGCTCTGACCCTGTTTATGAAAGAGGATATCTGATTGTGAGTGCTTGCCTCCATGGGATAAAAAATTAGATTGCGGACTTGCAGATATGCCCTCTGTGCCAATGGAGAAGAAAGCAAGTTATATGGATCTGGTGATCTTACTTTATTTACACAAATAAGCAAACGTCAGTTCTATGTGTGTATACACCCTCATGTATTGGTGTGAGCATGGAAAAGATGTGGAAAGACAGGTGTCGGCAACTAACGCAAAGCCAGACACTGCTGTAAAAGCAAGGCACATGACATACAGCCGGGAACGTGACGGAAAGCCAGGGCACATGACATAAAGCTGGGAACGTGACAGAAAGGCAGGGCACCTGACGGAAAGCCTTGGCACCGGAGAAAGCCAGGGCACGTGACGTGAAGCCAGACACGTGATGTGAACCCAGGGAACGTGACCGAAAGGCAGGGCACCTGAAGAAAGTGAGGGAATGTACGGAAAGGCAGGGCACCTGACGGAAAGCCTTGGCACCTGGGAAAACCAGGGCACGTGACGTGAAGCCGGACACGTGATGTGAACCCAGGGAACGTGACGGAAAGACTCTGCACCTGACAGAAAGCCAGGACACGTGACGTGAAGCCGGACACGTGACGTAAACCCAGGGCACACGGCGGAAAGACAGAGCACCCGCCATAAAGCTGGGCACCTGACGTCAAGTCGGACACGTCACACGCCCCCGACGTTTTGTCGCTTACGGTTCTGGAAGCTGGAAGTCTAACACCAAGGCCACGCTCGCTCTGAAGGTTCCAGCGGGCTCCGGCCTCACCTCTGCCCAGGCTCGAGGCCGGCCGGGGTTTGAGGCGCGCTGAGGGAAAGTCGGGGGAGGGGAGTGGGGGTGGGGTGGAGCCCGAGGGTGCCCACCACTGTGCCGTGGAGAGAGGGACCCGCCTGGCAGCTGCGGGCCCCGCGTCCGGGCCCACAGACGTTTCTGGAAGATCTTGAAGAACCGCCCTTTCCTTGAGCAGTTTCTCGCCTGTTAGGCGGGTTTTGAAGCCCCGCCCCCTCCCAGCCTGCGTCCTCCGCCCCTCCTTCCTCCTCGGCCACCTGCTCCGTGATCTGGCCTCCCTGTCAGCTGGGCTTGCAGCTTTTTGTCTTCGTGTGCCAGTCCCCGGCACCTGGGAGAGGCTTGGATCAGGAACACATGTAGAGCAGAATTTAACTGTGACCCCTCTAAGTTTCAGGGGGCGTGGGCAAGAGTAGGGGTCGTGGTGAAATCAGGGAGGGTCCTGGGTCAGACTGATGTGTGTGATGAGGGCCGGGTCGGGGGAGGTTGGTGACTGATTCCTTCTGGCCCCCGACCTCTTGGTTCCAAGTGGCTTGGGAACAGGGGACTGCCTCTGATTCTACCTTAGCTGCGATACTGATGCCTGTTACAGACAGACGAGGCCTCCCTTGTGGGTCTCTCTGCATTAATTAACACGGTGATTGAATTCTCCTCATGGTAGGCACTGAGCTAGGAATTCAGTGGGGCTTATGTTCCAGAGGGGTGGGAGATTCAAAACCACTAATGCATAGTTGTTTAATTACAGCTATGATAGCTTTTATGAAACACAGGCCCCATTGCCCTTGGAAGGTGTAACAAAGCAAGTTTGATGATGAGCCAGAACAGAGCCTGTGTGCCAGGGCCTGTGTTCCTGCCAATGGTCTTATTAGAGCAGGGCTTGAACCCAAACTCAACAAGTGTGAGGCCAAACCTTTGCGGGAAGTTGTGCCTTGTGTGACCAATACACTCCCCATAGCGGGGACCTCTGCAAACACCCCCATTTCCCTTCCACCACTCCTTCCCGACTCAGTTCAAACAGGAGTTTCTCAAACTCCATTTTTCAGATGGGTGAAGTGAGGCCTTATAGAAAGGAACTGATTTGCTCTCTAGGTCCCAAATTAGTAAGAAGCCAAAGCCAGGCTCCCTGGCACCATGCTCAGCCTGCCCGAGTCCCCACAGTCCATCCTCTGTGATGAGCCAAAAAATGAAAAACAAAGCTGCTCTGTTCACCCAGATTTCTGTTTTCTTCATTGTTCTCCACTAGGGACATTCCTGAATTGGTAAAGAAGGGACTGGCTCAGCCTCTCCTGGCAGTTGATCGGCTATGCTGTGCCTAACCAGAATTGAAAAGTCAGGAGACAGAGTTAGAAGAAGTTTGAGACTTTGAGGACCTCCCAACTAGAACAGAAACAGTGACCTCCCACCTGGCTCAGGACCCTGTGATCAGGTCAAAGGAAGAGGGGCACTGCAGGGGTGGGGTGCGCGTGTTATGGGGTGGGGATGGAAGGCATACAGAGAGACAGCTCCCTTGGAAAGGGAGCAGCTGGAGCAAACTGGATCTTCTGTGGGTCCAGGGCAGCACATGAAAGTGTCTGGGAGGGTGTGGGTGAGGGGAAGGGGAGATGGGAGGAGAGAGAATTAGGCTGGCAGGGGATGGGGGAAGGGCTTTATGCTCAGGGAACAGCAAGTGCAAAGGCATTGAGGCCAGTCAATCATCATGTGAGGGGAGGGGTGGACTCCAGGGATGAGAGCCTGACCCCTTGGTGATCCTGGCTCCATGGAGCAAAGAAAGGATCATGAGAGTCTTGTCCTGTGAGAGGAGACAGTTGTCTTTTCTCTGCCTTAGGCTGAGAAAAGCAGACAACCCTCCTCTTTCTCCGAAAATGCACATCTGCAATATTTTTTTAGTTTTTGCTTTTTTAAATTGTGGTAAAATATACATAACATAGGGCTTCCTTGGTGGCTCAGATGGTAAAGAATCTACCTGCAAGGCAGGAGACCCAGGTTTGACCCCTGAGTCGGGAAAGATCCCCTAGAGAAGGGAATGGCTACCCACTCCAGTATTCTTATCTGGAGAAATCATGGACAGAGGAGCCTGGTGGGCTGTACAATCCATGGGGTCATAAAGAGTCAGATATGACCGAGCGACTAATACACACACACACACACACCATAAAATGTACCATTTTTAAAAAGAGGTTTTTTTTTTTTTATGTGGATGATTTTTAAAGTCTTTATTGAATTTGTCATAGTATTGCCTCTGTTGTTTATGTTCTGGTTTCTGGCCTGTAGGATTTTAGTATTCCCCCCTCTCAATCCCGAATTGGAAGTCAAAGTCTTAACTACTGGACTGCCAGGCCATCCTTAAAAACTACCATTTTAAACATTTTTAAGTGTGTGGCTCATTGATATTAAGCACATTTACAATGTTGCATAACCATTATCACTATTTATAGAACTTTTTCATTATCTCAAACAGAAACTCTGTACACATTAAACAACTCTTCCTTTATCCCTCTCTCCATCCCCTGGTAACCTCTATTATACTTTCTAGCTCTAGATTTTGCCTGTTCTACATCCCTCAATATATATGAAATTTTTAAAGAATGAGTTTATTGTGGTAAAATTGACATGCAATAAACTGCACAAAAGTGCACAACTTGCTAAATTTTGATTATGCATTTGTTGTTGTTTGGTCACTAAGTTGTGTCCCACTCTTTTCAAACCCATGGACTACAGCATGCCAGGCCCCCCTGTCCTTCACTGTCTCCTGGAGTTTGCTCAGATTCATGTTCATTGAGTCAGTGATGGTATCTAATCATCTCATTCTCTGCCTCCCACTTCCCCTTTTGCCTTCAGTCTTTCCCAGCATTAGGATCTTTTCCAATGAGTTGGCTTTTTGCATCAGGTAGCAAAAGTGTTGGAGCTTGAGATTCAGCATCAGTCCTTCCAATGAATATACAGGGTTAATTTCCTTTAGGACTGACTGGTTTGATCTCCTTGCAGTCCTGGGGACTCTCAAGAGTCTTCTTGCTTACTTCAGCAGCACATATACTAAAATTGGAACAGTGCAGAGATTAGCATGGCCCCTGTGCAAGGATGATATGCAAATTCATGAAGTGATCCATATGAAAAAAAAAGTCTTCTTCAGCACCACAATTCAAAAGCATCAATTCTTTAGTGCTCAGCCTTCTTTTTGGTCCAACTCTCAACATCTGTACATGACTACTGGAAAAAACCATAGCTTTGACTCTTACAGACCTTTGTCAACAAAGTGATATCTATGCTTTTTAATACACTGTCTAGGTTTGTCAAACCTAGACATAGCTTTCCTTCCAAGCAGCAAGCGTCCTTTAATTTCATGGCTGCAGTCACTGTCCACAGTGATTTTGGAGTGCAAGAAAATAAAATCTGTCACTGTTTCCACTTTTTTCCATTTAATTTGCCCTGAATTGATGGGACTGGATGCCATGATCTTAGTTTTTTGAATGCTGAGTTTTCAGCCAGCTTTTTCACTCTCTTCTCTCACTCTCATCAAGAGGCTCTTTAGTTCCTCATCACTTTCTGCCATTAGAGTGGTATCATCTGCATATCTGAGGTTGTTGATGTTTTTCCTGGCATTCTTGATTCCAGCTTATGATTCATCTAGCCTGGCATTTTGCATGATCTACTCTGCATATAAGTTAAAAAAGTAGGGTGACAATATATAGCCTTGACGTACTCCTTTCCTAATTTTGAACAGTCAGTTGTTCCATGTCCGGGTCTAACTGTTGCTTCTTGACCTGAATACAGGTTTCTCAGGAGACAGGTAGGGTGGTCTGGTATATTCTCATCTCTTTCAGAATTTTCCATTTTGTTGTGGTCCACACAGTCAAAGGCTTTAGCATAGTCAATGAAGCAGAAGTAGATGTTTTTCTGGAATCCCCTTACTTTCTCTGTGATCCAGTGAATGTTGGCAATTTGATCTCTGGTTCCTCTGCCTTTTCCAAACCCAGCTTGTACATCTGGAAATTCTTTGTTCATGTACTGCTGAAGCCCTAGCTTGAAGGATTTTGAGCATAACCTTACTAGCTTGTGAAATGAACACAATTGTATGGTAACTTTGAACATTTTTTGGCATTGCCCTTTTGGATTGGTATGAAAACTGATGTTTTCCAGTCCTGTGGCCACTGCTGAGTTTTCCAAATTTGCTGGCGTGTTGAGTGCAGCACTTTAACAGCATCATCTTTTAGGATTTGAAATAGCTCAGCTGGAATTCCATCACCTCCACTAGCTTTGTTCGTAGTGATGCTTCCTAAGCCCCACTTGACTTCACACTCCAGGATGTCTGTCTCTAAGTGAGTGACCACACCATCCTGGCTATCCAGGTCATTAAGACTACTTTTGTGGAGCTCTTCTGTGTATTCTTGCCACCTCTTCTTAATCTGTTCTGCTTCTGTTAGGTCCTTAGTGTTTCTGTCCTTTATCTTGCCTATCCTTGCATGAAATGTTCCCTGATATCTCCAGTTTTCTTAAAGAGATCTCTAGTCCTTTGTGTTCTATTGTTTTCCTCTATTTCTTTGCACTCTTCATTTAAGACGGCCTTCTTCTCTCTCCTTGTTATTCTCTGGAATTCTGCATTCATTTGGGTGTATCTTTCCCTTTCTCCCTCACTTCTCTTCTTTCCTCAGCTGTTTGTAAAGCCTCCTCAGACAGCCCTTTTGCCTTCTTGCATTTCTTTTTCTTTGAGATGGTTTTGGTCACTGCCCCCTGTACAGTGTTACAAACCTCCGTCGTGGTTCTTCAGGTGCTCTGTGTACCAGGTCTAATCCTTTGAATCTGTTTGTCACCTCCATGACGTAAGGGATTTGATTTAGGTCATACCTGAATGGCCCAGTTCTTCCCTGGTGGCTCAGATGGTAGAGAACTCATCTGCAATCCAGGAGACCATGATGCATCCCTGGTCAAAAAGATTTCCTGGTGAAGGGAATGGCAACCCTCTCTAGTATTCTTGGCTGGAGAATTACATGGACAAAGGAGCCTGGCAGGCTACAGTCCGTGGGCTCACAAAGAGTCAGAACAACTAACACTTTCACTGAATAGCTTAATGGTTTTCCCTACTTCTTGATCATGCACGCAGTAAGCCAAATAATGCCTATACCAGCCACTGCCTAAATTTCCTTGTGCCCTTTTAAATTCCTTTCTCCCCAGTAAACTACTGTCTGCTTTCCGTCCCTGTGGATTAGTTTGGATTTTCTTGAGTTTTAAGTACATGGAATGACACAGTTCATCCTCTTTCTTCTGGGTGGTTTGGTTTCTTTCAGCATAATTGTTTTGAGATTCAGTCATTCACGCTGTTGGGTGCCTCAGTAGTTCATTCTTCTCATAGCTGAGTAGTATTCCATTGTGTGATCTACCATAATCGTTTATCCGTTCACCTGCTGATGAACATTGAGATTGTTTCTAGCTTTTGGCGCACGTAAATAGAAATTCAGTGGATTTTTGTATGTAGATTGTGTCCTGCAGGCTTCCCTGGTGGCTCAGCTGGTAAAGAATCCTCCTGCAATGCCGGAGACCTGGGTTCGATCCCTGGGTTGGGAAGATCCCCTGCAGGAGGGAACAGCCACCCACTCCAGTATTCTGGCCTGGAGAATTCCATGGACTGAATATCCATGGGGTCACAAAGAGTCAGACATGACTGAGCAAGTTTCACTTCACTTCACTTGGGTCCTGCAACCTTGCTGAGCTCTTTTATTAGCTCATCTTGTTCTCAGTTTTAGGGACAGAGCATTCAGTGTTCATCATATAAGTTTCTCATAGACGCCCTTTTGCAACTTGAGAAAATTCCCTTCTCTTCATAGTTTGCTGAGAGATTCCTCGGGAGTGGAATGCTGGATTTTGTCAGAGGGACAAAATCTATGGCATCTGCTAAAGTAATCATTGGTTTTTCTTTTTAGTTTGCTAATGGTGGTGGGGGCGGAATTCACAACGCTTGATTTTCAAATGTGAAACCAACCCTTCATTCCTGGTACTGCCTGTGAGATTAGAGTAGGATGTGGGAATTGGTGCCTCTGGAGAATCAGGGGCCTTGTCCCTCAAGGAGACCAGGTTCTGTGCCCAGGCATGGGGAGAGGGAGGGAGGGTGCAAAGGGCAAGGGCGGGGAGAACCCGAACGTCAGACATAGCTGCCTGCACCTGCCACCGCAGGGGAGCCGCCCCAGGAGCGCCAGCGCCCCAGTCAGCCATCGGCAGCTCCCCACGGGGTGTGCGCGTGAGGCGTGTGCGTGCGGCTTGGGCGGTCCCGCTCGCAGCCTCTTTGCCGGATCTCCTGCACCGCACTTGCCTCTCCGGGAACTCTCGGCCTCTGTAAAACGGAGCCGGTGACGGCTGGGCAGCCGGAGCGCAGGGACCAGACCCAGGAGGCCAGTCTGCATTCCCGAGTGTCGTGGAAACGACCTAGCAGGCCGCGAGCTCCTTGGCACTTCCCGTCTCCGTGAAATGAAGGTAATGGTGCTTCCTCCCAGGGCTGCTCTCTTCAGTGAGCCCATGGTGACAGACCACTTAAATAAGTCAGATAAAAGTGGCCAATGGACGATGTTCCAAGCCAATGCCCCTTACTCACCAGCTGCCGCCGGTGGCTGACTCTCTCAGCCTTAATCTCCTCACTTAGAAAATGGAGATAACATTTTTACGAGATGTGGGCACTGATGACAATTCAGTGTCATCAGGCAAACGGATGAGTGAGCACCTGGCGCAGTTCCTGGCACGTGGGAAAAGCTGGGTAACGTGCAGGCGTCTCAGGCACCCAGAGCCGGGGTGGCTGCAATGGAGCCTGTCCTGGAGCTGGAGGAGCCACAGAGGCAGCCAGGGGCAGGAGGGTACCCTGGCCTGGTTTAAGTGTGCAGTGCTGTGCACTTGAGTGATGCTGTGCCATGGAGTGGCACTCTCAGTACCCCTGCCAGACTGGCATGATCCTTGTGCCCCACCCAAGTACCAGCAGGAAGGGGGAGACTCAGAGCTAGAATTGGAATCCGGATTCCCTTGGTCGTTTGGGAGGTTTGTGCCCATCTAAAAGGGGAAGGATCTCCCCAGGGCTGGTGCTAACTCTGGTCCCACGTTGAGGGAACTGGGAGAGGAGAAAGGAATCGAGTAGCCAAGGAAACCCTTGGTGGATTCTCTCCTTCCCCATCTTGGCCTTGGGCTGGGTTTTTCCTCCAGCTTCTTAGGCTGAGTGTTTAGCTGACCTAGTTCTTCTCTATTGGCATTTCAGCATCTGACCCAAATGCCCTACTCACACAGATGTTGTTCATCAGATGTTACCATCTTCTGGGTGCATTAGGCTCTGGGGACACAGTGATGAGGTCAGAACAATGCTCATTCTTATGATTACAAGATAACACCCATGTGAACACAGTTAAAATGGTGGCAGAGACCAGTGCCCTGCAGAAGTGCCACAGAGAGTGTGACGGGGAACGACCTGGGCTGGTCAGAGAAGTGTACAGTGCTGTGCACTTGGTGTACCTGTGATGTTTCAGTTGAATAAAGGAGTCAGCTGGGCAAAATTCTGGGGTGGGGCATTCTAGGCAGAGGGAATAGGCAAAGTCCTTAAGGAGGAGTCAGTCTGACCAGTAACTGGCAGACAGTGCGTGGATGGTGGGTGGAGCTAGGGGAGGGGTCACCTTGCAGTGTGGGGCGGGGGAGGGAGCTGTGAGGACTTACTCTAAGTACAGATTCTGGGATTCTTCTGAAAATGAAAAAAAATGCTTGTATTCTTTTCTTATATTCTGTCTTTTGTGATTTAGAGGGCCTCTTGTTTGGAAAGATATTTGAGAGTCTCTCAGAACTGGAAGTATTGGCGCCCATCAGGTTGCCTTTAGCCACTGTTATTTCTACTCCTGAACTGCCATGGACAGTAGACCTCATGATGTTCTCTAAGCCACCTTGCCAGAGTTACATGATGGGGTCATATCCCCTGGCAAACGGTATGAAAGCCCAGCCTTCTCGCCCTAGGCTGGGAGGACTCTGATGTTATTTTAAAATGCTTTAGACCTTCAAGACATGCCCGTCCCTATCCTCTCCCCTTGCTCCTTCACCTAAAGGTTTCTCTAGAAAGCTTGGCCTCAAAAATTCATGTAGAACTGAACCCCCGTCTCAGGTTCTCCTTCTGGGGAAACCAAACTTAAGCCACCAGGGACCATGTGTTTTTTGGACTTGAAATTGAGCTTCTGGGATTAGAACCTTCCAGCTCTGAAAGTCTTTAGAACTGTGTGACTTACTCAATCACACAATAGGTGATTGGCAGAGCCAGACCCAGGAAGGCATCGGGGTGGGGGTGGGGCCTGCTGGTGAATGTGGTGCAGAGCCAAGGTCGCAGCTGTGGTTTACCAGTAGCTGTGCTCTCTGCCTTAATTGCTCCGGAGACTTTATGTCCAGAATTCCACCTGCTTCCTCCTATGTTAGAGTAATTCACCCTGAAGTATGAAAGATTGGCAGCTCAGAGACAATGCATTTTGAAAAGAAGATGCTTGTAATAAATCTGTAATTCAGTGAACTTTTTGTCAGGGTGATAGAGTGAGTTTAGTCAGCTCAGTCTTTCAGTCATGTCGGACTCTTTGTGACCCCATGGACTGCAGCATGCCAGGCTTCCCTGCCCATCACCAGCTCCTGGAGTATACTCAAACTCATGTCCATTGAGTCGGTGATGTCATCTAACCGTCTCATCCTCTGTCGTCCCCTTCTCCTCCTGCATTCAGTCTTTCCCAGCATCAGGGTCTTTTCAAATGAGTCAGCTCTTCACATCAGGTGGCCAAAGTATTGGAGCTTCAGATTCAGTATCATTCCTTCCAATGAATATTCAGGACTGAATTCCTTTAGGATGGACTCATTGGATCTCCTTGCAATCTGAGGGACTCTCAAGAGTCTTCTCCAACACCACAGTTCAAAAGCGTCAATTCTTCGGTGCTCAGCTTTCTTTAATAGTCCAACTCTAACATCCATACATGACTACTGGAAAAACCATAGCTTTGACTAGACGGATTTTTGTTAGCAAAATAATGTCTCTGGTTTTTAATATGCTGTCTAGGTTGGTCATAACTTTTCTTTTTAGCATAATTCTGTTGGTTTGAGGTCATAAGTGAAAGTGAAAGTGTCCGACTCTTTGCAACCCCATGGACTGTAGCCTACTAGGCTCCTCTGTCCATGGGATTTTCCAGGCAAGAATACTGGAAATGGGTTGCCATTTCCTTCTCTAGGAGATCTTCCCGACCCAGGGATTGAACCCGTGTCTCCCGCATTGTAGGCACTTTACCAGGGAAGTTCATTTGAGGTCATATGTGTGTGTGTGTGTGTTAGTCACTCACTTGTGTCTGACTCTTTGTGACCCCATGGACTGTAGCCCACCAGGCTTCTCTGTCCGTGGAATTCTTCAGGCAAGAACAGTGGAGTGGATTGCCATTTCCTTCTCCATTTGAGGTCATAAGGGAGCCATATATCAGGAAATTCCTCAGCTTTTCCAAGGATCAGCTTCCCCACCCCATATCTACTTCTCCTCACCCTCTTCTCCCCACAGTCAGACCACACATGTTGAGAAGCACTCTGTGGCTTCTTCAAGTTTCAATTGCAAGGCCTCTCAAAGGTTTGAGTCGATGGAGGGGAAGGTGACTCAGCTAAAGAAATAATTTGGCCAAAAGTGCATTTTGGAAAAGAACAGACTGGTGATTTGAGCTAAGCTCCCTGGCAAGTGATTGGTTTCTCAGAAGCGTAGAGGGCTGTGTATGATGTAGTAAATTTCCATACCGTTATCTAAAGGGCTGGTGTCCATTGCTGGCTGAGGCAGGCTTATGATATAGGTCTGGGGATGGCAGGTAAGGCTGCCATCCTAAGGAATGGCAGCCCCCCTGGC
This sequence comes from Bubalus bubalis, assembly GCF_019923935.1. Classification (NCBI taxonomy): domain Eukaryota; kingdom Metazoa; phylum Chordata; class Mammalia; order Artiodactyla; family Bovidae; genus Bubalus; species Bubalus bubalis. The sequence goes on along the minus strand of NC_059174.1, from coordinate 1,273,686 downwards.
AGGGTTTCACTTTTCTGTCCAAGTGGCCTTGGGTAAGTCATTTACTTTTTCCCATACAGTTTCCTTGTCTAAACAAGTAGAGCTGGATAGTCCACAGTCTTGGTCCTCAAAGTGTAGTCTGCTGACCAGGAGCATTTACAACACCTGGGAGCTTGTTAGAAATGCAGAGTCCTGGGAATTCCCTGCCAGTCCAGCGGTTAGGACTCTGCACTTTCACTAGCAAGGGCCTGGATTCAAACCCCTGGATGGGAAAGTGAGATCCCGTAAGCTTCATGGCATGCCCCGCTACCCCACCAAAAAAAAAAAAAAAAAGAAATGTAGAGTTCTGGGAATTTTCTGGTTGTTCAGTGGTTAAGACTCCGTGCTTTCACTAGTCTGGGAGAATTTCTGGTTGGGAAACCACGATCCTGCAAGCCACATGGTATGGCCAGAAAAGAAAAAAAAGAAATGCTGAGTTCTGGGTCTCACCCTAGATCTTATAAATCTGTATTTTAAGAAGATTCCCAGGTCATTTGTATACACATCTCAGTTTGAAGAGCCCTGCTCTGGAACAGACCACTCAAATGTGGTCCTTAAACTAGCGTATCAGCATCACCAGAGCTTGTTAGAAATGCTAGTTCATGGGCCCCAGACCTACTGAACAACAGCTCAGGGTGGGGCCCAGGAGCCTCTGTTTTAACAGCCTCTCCAGGTGATTGTTAGGCACACTGACCTTTGATAAGTGCCCTTTCTCAGGTCACATTGATTCTAGCAGAGGTTTGGCTGTTGTATGTGTGTGTGCTAAGTTGCTTCAGTCGTGTGACTCTCTGCGACCCCATGGACTGCAGTCACCAGACTCCTCTGTCCACGGGATTCTCCAGGCGAGAACCCTGGAGTGGGCCTCCATGCCCCTCTCCTTAGCTGTTGTACATACAGGGCTTGTTTGGTGCCATTTTGTGGTTCTGGAAACACTCACATACCCGTACTCCATGGCATTTCTGGGGTGTCTTTAGCTTTGCTTTGCCAAAGAGAAAACTGAAGTTTAAGGGAGGTTAAGTGAGTTGCCCAAGATCTTTCTATCTCACAATGTTTTTCGATAGTATTATTGACACAAGATGTTTCTGGCGATGTGAGTTAGCTATTAACACGGTAATAAAACTCCTTGTGAATATTAAACATTACCTGTTGATAAATGACAGAGGCTGTTTTCTTATTGGAGTATAGTTGTTTACAATGTTGTGTTAGTTTCTGCTGTACAACAAAGTGAATCAGCTATATATAATACATATATCCCCTCCCTCCCACAGCCCCCAACCCTGCCACCAGATAGACGCTCTTGGAACATGAGCTGGAAAAGATTTTGTGGGTCTTGATCAAGTTTTTGGAGCTCGTGAACTGCAGCTCTTCTTTTCTTGTTTCTTGTTTTGAATAGTAATACGTTCACATGGTTTAAACATCATATGACTTTTAATAAATTAAAAGACGCTTACTCCTTGGAAGGAAAGTTATGACCAACCTAGATGGCATATTCAAAAGCAGAGACATTACTTTGCCAACAAAGGTCCGTCTAGTCAAGGCTATGGTTTTTCCTGTGGTCATGTATGGATGTGAGAGTTGGACTGTGAAGAAGGCTGAGCGCCGAAGAATTGATGCTTTTGAACTGTGGTGTTGGAGAAGACTCTTGAGAGTCCCTTGGACTGCAAGGAGATCCAACCAGTCCATTCTGAAGGAGATCAGCCCTGGGATTTCTTTGGAAGGAATGATGCTAAAGCTGAAATGCCAGTACTTTGGCCACCTCATGTGAAGAGTTGACTCATTGGAAAAGACTCTGATGCTGGGAGGGATTGGGGGCAAGAGGAGAAGGGGACGACAGAGGATGAGATGGCTGGATGGCATCACTGACTCGATGGACGTGAGTCTGGGTGAACTCCGGGCGTTGGTGGTGGACAGGGAGCCTAGCGTGCTGTGATTCATGGGGTTGCAAAGAGTCGGACATGACTGAGCAACTAAACTGAATAAAGGACTGCTGCTGCTGCTGCTAAGTCGCTTCAGTCGTGTCCGACTCTGTGCAACCCCATAGACAGCAGCCCACCAGGCTCCCCCGTCCCTGGGATTCTCCAGGCAAGAACACTGGAGTGGGTTCCCATTTCCTTCTCCAATGAGTGAAAGTGAAAAGTGAACGTGAAGTCACTCCTCCGTCCATGGGATTTTCTAGGCAAGAGTACTGTAGTGGCTTGCCATTGCCTTTTTCGTAATAAAGGACTATAGTCAAAGTTTTTCTGTCACTCTTGTTCCATAGCCACCCAGTACCCTCCTCCCCTAGAGAATGGTTTTTAGTTTATTGGATATAACCTAATTAATGCTGATCCTTTACAAAGCTTTGGAATCTCCTGATATAAGGCTACCCTCATGACCCCCCAAATCTCTGGACTTGCAGTATATGCATTTTCCCAGTTCACTTTATCATCCTGACAAAAAGTCCATCAAATTGGTTAACAAGCATCTTCTCTTAAGGATACACCATCTTGAAGAGGTTCTGAGCTGCTGCTCTTGGATGCTTGTGTGTATATTATTCTAATACAGTATTTCTTTATGCAAATACAAACGTACATAGATATATATGTGTGTTATATATAGCATATATTAGCTGTGAAATAGCGTCCGTATCTATGTCTGTATAATGCTCTGTCACCTCTGCCAACACAATTTACAAAATAGAATACACGGCACTGTTCTGAGCCGTGCTTGTTTCACTGAATATATTATGCAGCTCTGTTGTGTGATAACAGTTTCCACTCTGCTATCACAGACACTGCTGTATATGTGGCATTTTGCCGGTGCTTATTCTATATGCAGAATAAATTCCCAGAAATGAGGTTGCTAGGTGTCTGTATTTGTAGTTCCAAGAGATACTGCCAACTTGCCCTCCTTAAGCTGGTGCCAGTTTGCACCTCGACCAGCTTTGGATGAGAAGCTACTGTTTTCTCACATCTTCACCAGCTTGTTAAGTTGTCACATCGCTGGATTTTTACCAATCCGATAGGTGAAAAGCAGTGACTCATTTGAGTCTTCATTAACCTAGAATATGTTTACAGGCCATTTCTATTTCTTTTTCTGTGATTGTTAATACTCTTTGCTTGTTTTAAAAATTGGTTTGTTGCCTTTTTGTTTCTAGGAACTGATTATTTATTAGGGAAGGATGGCCTTTTGCCTTTGATAAAAGTTGTATCCAATTTACTGTTTCTCTTTTATTGATGGTTTGTTGGTTCTGTTTACACATATTTTCATTTTTTGCAGTCAGATTTATCAGTCATTTCTTTTATGGTTTCTCGGTGTTGAATCATAGGTACAAAGGTCTTCCCCACTTCAAGATAGCATGTTCTTTATTTTCTTCTATGATTTTACATTCAAATTTTGATCCATTTGGAATTTATTTTGATGTATGCTGTGAGGTATAAATCAACTTTTTTTTCCAGATGGCTATCTCTTTTCTGCTGAATTGAGAAGCTATTTTAATCATAAACTGTTTATCATAAGCTTATTTTCTCATATATATGTAAGTCTATTTCAGAACTTGCTTCTCTTTTTCATTGGTTTCTTTGACTATTCATGTTCGCTCATGTTCACACTATTTTGCTTGCCATGGTTTATAATATTTAAAAATATCTTTTAGTATATTGAAGGGCTGCTCCCCTTATTTTTAGATCTCTTTCAGGCTGTTCTTATTCATTTTTCTATTTGAACTTTAAAATCTGTTATATAATTACATTCCCAAGTGTTGGTGTTTTTACTGGATTTGCTTTAATAAAAACTGAAGTATAACACACATACAGAAAAGGGGACTGATTGTAAGTATGCGGCTTGATGAACTATCACACAGAAAAGCGAACCATGCTGGAGCAGTACCGGCACGGAGAAGCCCCACGCTGGCCTCCAGGCAGTTACTGCCTCACCCTCTTACAAAAGGTAGTTATCATTCTCATTTCTTATGTCATTCTTCTGGTTTTGATTAAAAAAAAAAAAACTTTATGTAAATGGATTCTTTTGTATTTGGCTTCTTTTGCTCAATTTGTGAGTTTTTTAAAATCTCTTCTCCTGATGATGGACATTTAAGTTGTTTCCCAGTTTTTGGCTATCATGAATAAAGTTGCCTTGAATATTGTAACATACTGCTTTTGGTGTCTATGCATGTATGTGTCTGTATATATATACAATTCTGTTGGGTATTTGCTTAGGAGAACTTGTGCATGGGATATGCACGTGTTTCAACTTCAGAAAATACTGCCAAACAGTTTTCCAAATAGATATGTAACCATTTACCCTCCTTCCAGTAGTGTCTGAGAATTCCAGTTATTTCGAGTTCCTGCAACACTTGATTTTGTTGGTCGTTTGGATTTTACTTACTTTGGTGGTAATTTAGTGTGGATTTAATTTCCTAAAGTAGCAATGAGACTGTGTGTGTGCTCAGTTGCTCAGTCATGTTAAGCACTTTAAAATATGAGTTTGTTGGCCATTTAAATATTTTGTTTCATAAAATATATTGGGATTGTTTTAAATGTATACATTAACTTTAGAGAATGGACATATTGATGATGTTGAATGTTCTTATCCAGGTACATGGTGTAGCTTTCCATTTGTTTAAATCTCCTGTGTCCTTTAGTATTGTTTACAGTTTTTTTTTTATGTATCTTGCACCTTTTTTGATAGGTTTATTCATAGATACTTATTTTTTGTGGAGTCTTTTCTAACTGGCTGTTGTTTGTAGTAGTTTCTTAGTTGATTCTTGTAGCCATTTTAGGCTTATAATTATTTCATCTATAAATAGAAATAATTTTATCTCCTCCCATCCAGTTCTTTTTTAGTTTTTTATTGAGATATAATTGACATATAACATTGTATTCATTTTAGGATACAAACATAATGATCTGATATATGTATATCAATGAAGTGATTACCACAATAAGTTAGTTAGCATCACAACAAGTAGCTATAATTTTTTCTATAACAAGAACTTTTAAAGATTTATTCTTTTAGCAACTTTCACATAAACAGTACAGTATTGTTAATTAGAGTCACCATGCCATCCATTGTATCCCCTCATCCAATTATTTTCTCTCTCGTTTCTTTAGCGTGTCTAGTTGCAGTGGTGAGGACCTCCTGCACAGTGATAGTGCACACAGATGTATTATTTCTCTCTTTAGTTGGAATGTGTCTGTTGTTTTCTAGTTAAGTAGAATGCTGGCTTATAACTGAGGTTTATATATTTTATCATATTAAGGAATTATCCACTGAATCCTACTTAAGGATTTTTAATCAGGATAATGTGTTTTTGTTAAATGCTTATTCAACATTTATGGATTTCCTGGGGTCTATCGTTATGTTAAGTTTCTGAGAGCTCCTTGGTGGGTTAGTAGTTAGGATTCTGAACTTTGACAGCCATGGCCCAGACCCAACCCTTGGTCAGGATCGCCCTGGACCACAGCAGTGGAAGTGTTGAGTCCTAACCACTGGACTTCCAGGGAATTCCCTCCTTTTGGTCTTTTAATGTGCGTGCCAGCCTACTGGAGAATCTTCTTTGAGTCAACAGCTACTGTGGACTCCTCTGGAGAGGATCTCTGGACATGTACAGCGTCAGGACATGTGGTACATGTGGGCTGAAGTGTCCTTTTCTAAGGACTTCCCTGGTGGCTCAGATAGTAAAGAATCCACCTGCAAAGTAAGGAACCCTTTGTTTGATTCTCTTTTAGGAGACCCAGCTCCAGATTCCTTCCTGGCATAATGGACAATAGGAACTGGGCTTTGGGGAATCCCCTAGTGGCCTGGTGCTTTCACTGCCCTGTGCAGGGGTTTGGTCCTGGTCGGGGAACTAGGGTTGTGCAAGCTGCATAATGCCACCAAAAGAAAAAAGTAAAAAAAAAAAGCAACTGGTTTTTCATCAAGTTGGGAAAAAATGCCTGATTCTAATCTTAGTATTTTTCAGTTTAGCTCTGTAGTTATTTAGTTAGCTTTCATCTCAAAATAAAACAAAACATTCCAAACCCCCCAAAACAAAATTAAACAACCTTAATCCTGTTCCACTCAGTTCTGTTTATATAGTGCTTTAGAGGATGTCCCAATGGACCTTGGGACTCACTGCTCTAATGGTTCTCAAGAAGGGGAAAAAAGCTGAAGGAGCTCTGGATCTATAACAAACCTTTGGGTTCTCAGTCGCTGGGGAATGCAGTGCCCAATCCAAAGAAGAGGCATCCACTTGGCAGTGTGGCCCGGTGGCTAAAGATTTCCAGGCCAGTTCGTCTGGGCCCAGATCCTTCCTCTGTGTACTACTGTGTGACCTCAGACAAGTTACATCACCCCTCTGGTCCTCAGTTTCTGCAAACAAAAAATAAAGATAATAGTGATTCTATCTCTAGCCTTGTTGTGTGGAATCAGTGAGCCCATGCCTGGCAAATTCTGCGGCCATAAATATGGGGAAGCCGGAATGGGTATTAGAGCATCCAGTGGGGATTGGACCAGGTGGTCTTTACATTCAGTGATCTACCTGACCTTTGCTGACCCCAATCCTCATGCAGATATCTGCTGGTGTCCTTAGACAAGTGAAAAGTTCTCAGGGTCAGGGTCTTCTAAGATGAAGCAAAATAATGAAATAAAAAGTCCCATTTTCTAAGTCTGGGCTACAGAAAGCAAAGCAATCAAAGATTCTTAAAGGTTGGCATTCTAGATAATAAATTTGTGAGTTACTGAAAAGTTGGGTTAAGGCGCTTGGCCCCTAACCAGGCTTTTCTGCAGCCTTTAATTCTGAGGCTTGGCACTCCCTAAGAAGCGGGTTGGTTCATTTTTGAATGGGGCATCTGCACGGTGGCTCTCCTGGGTAGTACTGCCTATAGTACCCAAATATTTGTGTTTGAGAGAGTGAAAGAGGCATTTTGCTGTGGGCAGAGGAAACAGATGCAGATAGTGGTTGATTGTAAAAGGAAGAGCCACTGGGAGGGAGGGACCCCTTGGGCAGTGCCTGGCTTCTCTCATTAAATGTGGATTCTGAGCAGCAGGGTCTCGCTCTCCTTCAGGTATTCTGTCTAATATGGTGAAACAGAAGCTAGGTTGGAACCCTCATCACCAACTTGCTGTTTCCAATGAGTTATTTGCAATTTTTAAAGCTATAGTAAAATTACTTAAAAGGCACAGACTTTAAACATTGTTTGATGGTCTGTTAGTTTCCTAGGGCTACTGTAACAAAGTACCACAAATTTGGTGGCTTTAAGAGTTTTCTCTCATGGGTCTGGAAGCTGGAAACCCAGAATCAAGGTGTTCCTTGACCTTTCACTGCCTCTTCCTGGCTCCTGGTGGTTGCTCGCAGCCACCGTGGCTTGTGGACCTATTTTTCTGATCTCTGTCTCAGTCACCACGTTGTATTCGCCTTGTGTGTCTCTGTTTCCTCTTCTTATAAGGACATCAGTCCTTGGACGAGGGCCTTCTGTAACCTGGTATGGACTCACTCTAATTTAATTACAGCTGCAAAGACCCTATTTCCAAATAAGGTCACATTCTAAGATTCTGATGGACATGAATTTTTGGGGGACACTTTTCCTCCCAGTGCAGATGGCTTTTGACAATTGTGTATACCCAGGTGACCACCACCCCAGTCAAGAACCAGGATATTTTCATCACTATGAATTTGCTCATGCCCCTTTCTGTCCTGACTCTGTAATTGTAGATTATTCTTGCATTCAAATAAATGGAATCATGTAGCGTGTGCTCTTTGGTGTCTGTCGTCTTTTACTGGCAGTGTTTTTGAGAGCCATCCATGTTGTCGCATGGATCAGTATTTTGTTCCTTTTTCTTGCTGAGCAGTCTTCCGCTGTGTGATATACCAGATGTGTATATCCGTTCTGTTGACGAACATTTGAATTGTTTCAACTTTTGGGACTGCGTATAATTCATGATACCAATATAGTAGCAATGCATATTCTTTTTGTTGTTGTTTTTGAGCACATAGCTTTTGATTTTTCTAGGTTGATACTAGGAGTAGAATTGCTGCTTCATACAGCAGGTATATAGCTCATTTTATTAGAATTGCCAGTCTTCCAGAATGACTGTAGGCCCTCAAGGGTAGTGTGTCAGAGCTCCAGTTGCTCCATATTCTCATGATCTTGGTTACTTTCTTGGCAGTATTTTCTTTGGTGCATAGAGAGAGTAGACCTCTGCACAAGTTTCTATCCATGAGCTGTAGAGCTCAAGGCCCTCCAGCTAATGATCCGCTTCACTCCTTTCGTTTTCTTTTTTGTCGTGTTGCTCCAAGGAAGCTTTTGGGCACTAAGGTCTGCTGGAGTCCCTTTGTCAACGGTCACTTTTTTCCGAGAATAGCAGAAGTATGAGCCCTCCACACTCTGTTCTTTCACCCTTGAGTCTCTTTGCTCATCGGAGGTCAGAGTTTGAAGGTCAGAGGTTGGAGTCCTTCAGAAGGACATCAGCAGCTTTCAGGAGCTGTTCAGAATGTTCAGGGGTCCCATGTGACTAGTTCCACACTGGATTTCTTTCTTTCTTTCTTTCACAATCAAGTATTTTCCTCACAGATCTCTATTGATGGTGCTAAAGCAATAGCAATAAAGGGAATAATTCAAGAACAAAAGAAAAAGCTTTAGTTTTCCAAGACACATCTTTGCTGCCTTTTGTAATAGTGAATAATAATTATTATAGTAAGTACTGAGCTCCTGGATACCATCCCATGTTCTAAGTTTTCTATATATGGAAACTTGGTAAATACTCCCATAACCCTTTGAGGTCAGAGTTTTGTCTCAAGGCCATTCTACAGATGAGGAGTCTGAAGGAAGACAAGAACGCCCATGTTGCCCAAGGTAAGATGGCGCCCATGTTGCCCAAGGTAAGATGGAGCCAGAATTTGAACACAAGATTCTAGCTTCAGAGTCAGTATCTTAGCTGCACATTTTTTTCCTTAGGGTCATTCACATTTTGGAAGCCTAGACACATTTATTTAAAAGGGAAGCATTATATCACTACCACAAATGGGAGCTCCATATCACTTGCCATAGTAGATGATAACTATGGAAACAGATACTCTGATAGCAGCATTGTGCTAACTTATTCCTGTTATCCTCACCCACAGCACCATGTTTTTTAATGGTTTGTGCTTTTGAGTCAAATATAAGAAAATTTTGCCCAATTCAAAGTCACAAATATTTTCTCCTAGAATTTATTTAGTTTTAAGTTTTACAATTACATCTATGATCCATTTCAAGTTATTGTATGCATAGTGTGAGGTAAAGGCTATGCTTAATTTTCTTTTTTAGGGTTATGCTTATTTTTTTAAAACAAATAAGGATTTCCGGGACTTCCTTGGTGGTCCAGTGACTAAGACTCTGTGTTCCCAATGCTGGGGCCCTAAGTTCGATCCCTGGACAGGAAACTAGATCCCATATGCCACAACCAAGAGTTTGTATGCTGCAATGAAGACCTGACACAGCCAAATAAGTAAATATATATATATATTTAAAATAAGAATTTCCGGTAGTTTCTACAGCATTGGTTGAAAAGACTCACTTTTCCTGCCTTCTCTGAGTCTGGCTTTTCTCAGGGAATGGGAAGATTAATTCTCGAAGTTGCTACAAGGAGAGAAAGGTATAATCATTTTGCTACACAGGATGTAAACTCATTGGCACATGGTCAGGACTCAATAAACAGCAGTTAGTTCTCAGATTATGCTAAGTGCTTTCCTGTTGTTTGGCATTTAGATTGTTTCCAGTTTTCTTTCTTGAAGTGTAAACAGCAATGCAGTGGATATTCCACGTGTGCTTTTTTTTTTCTTTAAAATTACTTTAGAGTATATTTACAAATCTTAATCCATTCTACAGTTAGTGTCAGAAGCATATACCCCTACCAGAAGCCAGAAGCCATGCATTGCTTTTGAATTAGCTCTGCTTCTAACCAGAGGGAGCTCCTTGGGAGGGTTAAGAACTGAAATCATCGCCTTCTCTAGCAATGAAGGGAATAATTCAAGAACAAAAGAAAAAGCTTTAGTTTTCCAAGATACATCTTTGCTGCCTTTTGTAATAGTGAATAATAATTATTATAGTAAGTACCTCACCGCACCCCCCACCACCAGTTGGTGGTTTTTCATCTTCCCTTTAGCTGAACACACTCTTCAGTGATACTGTTCTCTACTCTTTTGTGTACCTGTTTGCCTTCCCCACTGGCCTGCATCCGTCTTACTGGAATCCTCCTTGCCAGCTCCCAGCACAGCGCCGGCATATACTAGGTTCTTGGTGAATGTTGGCTGTAAGAGCAGCACGCAGTGGGGCGCGACCCAGCGGCTGGGTCTGCGGACTTGCCTCCGTTTTCTGACAGCAGCGTTCTTTTAGCAGCAGTGCTGTGGTTCCAAGGCGTTGCGTCATTTAGATAGCTTTCTCTAAGTGTGGGTTGGTGCCATTAGTTAATGTTGGATGGTGTAACAGGGTACTTGTATCCTACATTAAACAACATTGAATTTCAGAGTGAGGACATTTCTTTTCAGTTCTTTTTCAACTCTTCTTCTCTAGGACAAGATTTCTCAGTCTCAGAACTATTGACGTATGGGGGCTGAAAAATTCTTTGTTGTAGGGCGGCTGCCTTGCGCATGGTAGAATGTTTACAGCAGCCTGGCCTCCACCCATTACTAGGTGCCAATAGCGCCCCCACTCCCACCTGTGACAACCAGAGTTATCTCTAGACGTTGCCAAATGTCACCTCCAGGTTGAGAACGACTGCTCTGGGAAAAAGACTCATTCTGGTGCTATTGTATTTCGAACACCTCTACAACCCTTGCCAGGGATCTCCCTGGAGGTCTAGTGGACTGGACCAGTGGACTTAAGACTCTGCTTTCACTGCTTAGAGCCCAGGTTCAATACCTGGGTTGGGAAACTGAGATCTCACAAGCCTCACGGCCAAAAACAAACAAACAGAAATCCTTGCTGATACTTCCTTTCCAAAAAAGAGAGCACTTCCCTAGCTCAGCAGGCAATGCTTTCTCACTTGAACTTATGTTCTTTTACTTTCCTTGATGTTAGCTTCTCATTTTGGCGAGTGAGAACTGTTTTTCTCTCAGTGTTAAGTGTTGTGGAGTTTTCTTTACAAATCAATTTAAGTAAAAAGTTGAATGAATATAGAGAAACATACCTCAAATATGTAGATATGACCCAAATAGTGCTGTGCTAGATACCTGCTTCTAAGGAAACGCTGAGTCATGCATCTTCCTGTTTCAGAGCTTCTGTCGGCAGGCAGGTTTTCGTGTTTTGCTTCACCTAAGACAATACTCCAGCTTGGGAGATGCCCTAGGGATCTGGTGTAGTGCCAAGCTTCCCAGATGTGCTGACACGGATCATATACATGCAGCACCTATCAGAAGTGTACCGCCTGCTCCAAGCATTTGATCTGTGGACCCAGGAGTGAGTCTCAGTTGATAAAATCATTCAGGTGCTTTGGATCACAAGGGTAAAGGCCGTGCATGTCTGGTTGCCAGCCAATCCTTTTCTGAGAAGCCGGTATTTGAAAACAAACCACACAAGGCTGGAGACTTTCTGATTTAATAGAGATCAGATGTGGGAAGAAAGCACAATATGTCATATTGTGACATATCATATTTCATTTCAGACATCTTAGCAGAGCTGCCAAGCTGCTACTGACTCTGCTTCCCTCATGGGAAAAGGCTTGATCAGATGGCAGTGTGAGTGAGAATATCACACTTAGCAACCCTTGATGAATTAATGAGTCTAGACATTAAGCATCAGTGGCTACCAACATCAGAGAAGAGTGGACCTGGCACCACCTGTAGTTGTGACAAAGGATTTAAACTTTGTCTGATCCAGTCCGCAATGTGCAAAAGCACAGGATGGAGGGATGTGTTGGATTGCACCATGAATGCACAACCAGCAAAGCTAGACTGGGGGCGCTCTTGGACATGTATCCTGGGTTCTTTTTTTTTTTTTTTTTTTAATTTTAAAAAATTTATTTGGCTGTGCCAGGTCTTCGTTGCTGCATGTGGGATCGAATTCCCTGACCAGGAATTGAACCCAGGTCCCCTGCAGTAGCAGCTTGGTGTCTTACCCAGTCTTACACCAGGGAAGTTTCTATCCTGGCTCCTTTAGCAGATGAATTGTAAAGGGAAGAATGGAATGGAGGAGAAATCCTGTGGGTTAAAAGAGGATTCAAAGATATATGAATTTTAAAAATGGGCAAAGCTAAAACCTTTACTGTCTAGGGAAGCACGCTTGGTTGATAAAACCAGAAAGAAACCTGACAAATGTTTCTGTAGTAGTCAGGATGGTGGTTACTTTTTGGTAATTGAGATGGGACTCATGGAGAGCCTTCTGGAGTGGCCTACTAGGTTCTATTCCTTGATTTCATGGTAGATATAAGATTTGATTATCATAATAATTCATTAAACTATACATTTTTTTCTGTTACTTCTATATTTTATTTTAAAATAGTTTTAAAAAAGCAAGATGTGAGAGGGGACATATGAATACCTATGGCTGCTTCATGTTGAGGTATGGCAGAAACCAACACAATATTGAAAGGCAATTATCCTTCAATTAAAAATACATACATTAAAAAAAATGCAGGGTGCAAAGGAATATGGGTAAAATGCCACCTTTGTAGGCAAAGAGAGGAAATATGAAAAATATGCTTGTTTTTTAAAAATGTAACCAATGTAAGGATAAACCAAAAACTAATGAAATTGTTTTATCAGGGAGGGAGAAATAAGAGGGGAGAAAGAACTTTCTGAATATGACTTTTATCATTTAGTTTTTACTTTGAAATGATGGCATCACCGACTTGATGGACGTGAGTTTGAGTAAGCTCCGGGAGTTGGTGATAGACAGGGAAGCCTGGCCTGCTGCAGTCCATGGGGTTACAAAGAATTGGACACAACTGAGTGACTGAACTGACTGACTGAACCTGACTTTAATGGATTGAAATACAAAAATTTAAAAATTAATGAACTCAAGGTGATAACTGAAAAATCATCATTAATTACCTTTGGAAGATGTTAGGCAACAACTCATTCTGAAAGCTGGTAAGTAAAGACAAAGAATCATGCTTTTTTAAAAGTGTTATAAATATTTATTTGTCAAAATATTTTTTTAAGAAAGTGGAGTAAGGCAAGGCTGAATTTCAGCTAATGTTATGCCACAATCACAGGTCACATAAAAAGAACAACAGCAACAACCAAAACCCCAATTGTCCTAGCAATTTCAGAGGATAAGCTTCAGTGTTCGAGTCCAGAGCTAACATAGAAGAGTAAAAGGTTGCTTGCCTCTACATGTCATTTTAAAGGGAAAGGAGATGTTGCAGGTAGACAGGGAGAAGGCTTCAACAGCTGAGGAAAGCAAGATAAGAGGGATTCTACTGTATGGGAGAAAGGGGATGCCAGCAAAATCCTTACCTAGGGCTGTTCAAAGGCTGAGAATATAAGGGTCAGAATATAAAGGCTACAGAGACTGCTATCAGGAGGAAAGAAAAAAGTCAACTTAGAAGAATTAAAGAGAAAACAAAGAGACTTCCCTGGTGGTCCAGTGGTTAAGAATCCGCCTGCCAATGCAGGGGACCCAGGTTCCTTCTGGTCTGGGAAGATTCCACATGCCACCGCAGAGCAGCTAAGCCCCTGAACCACAGCTCCTGGGCCTGTGCTCTGGAGCCCACAAGCCACTACTGTTGAAGTCTGCACTCCAGAGCCCATGCTCCACAACAAGAGAAGCCGCTGCAATGAGAAGCCCGCACACCACAACGAAGCGGAGCCCCTGCCCGCCACAACTAGAGAAAACCCACACGGCAACGAAGACCCAGGGAAGCCGAAATAAACAACAAAAAAAGCTTTTTTAAAAAAGAAAACATGGTTGGTCACAAACTCTTCTGTTTACTGAGACATGAAGCAGTGGAACCATGTCAGCAAGGGGGACCATGTGGAGCAAGTTCTCCTATGTGGGACCACAGTGTGAGGATCTGCAGTCTGCAGTTATCCTACCTCCCGTCTTTCAAAGGCTGAGTACCCAGCTCAGTGCGCATACTGCTCCCGTTCGTACTGGGCCGTGTCACAGAACCGCATGCTGCAGCCTGCGACAGCTCGCTCTCTAGCCCGTAACCGTAGCCCTCTCCACCTGTGGGGCGCACAGCCCTGCTGCAGGATGCAGGGGCTCCGTCCCCTCCATCACAGGAGGGAGTGCTGGCAGTGGCAGCAGCAGCGCCTGAGTTTGGCAACAGCTGTTTGTCCGTCGGGATCAGCAGAAGTGGAGCTGAGGCGGCGGGCCACAGCTGTGTTCTGGACTTGAGGGGCATGGGACATGGTCTGCTCTGCGTAGTCGTGTGCAGACGCTGCTGCTGCCAGTACTGCCTCGTGAAAGTGAGCTCGGGAACGCTTACAGTAGTCGAGCGCTCTGTAGGATAGCATCACTGTAATAAATGTAGCCTGTGGTGTAAGGTGTGTGCACCGCTCCATACTGTTCATTATAACTGCTTGGTAAGTCCACCACACGACCCGTACGATCTGCTGGGCACTCTTTTGACCAGTGCCCCTCTTTCTCACACTGACAGCAGCCGCTCCCGTCTCCCATCCCAGGGGCAGTCCAGAGCAGCTGGTGGACACCTGCACATGCATTCTTTTGCCTGGAAACTTGATAGTTTCCCCTGTCAGCCTCCACTGCATCCTCTGCCCACTCCATGTGTACAAAGGCATAATCTTTCACAATGTCATCGTATTTGATGACTGGACCGTACTCCTCAAACTTGGCTGAGGCCTTGCTCTTACGCTTGCTGACCTCACTTTGATGCTCCCCGCATGCAGGCAGTGCTGCTGGTGCTGCATGGCACCCTCAGCCCTCTTGTCCTCTGCATGCACAAGGCCACAGGTCTTAACGCGCTCACATTCCAGCACCTTCCAACACTGCTCAACGAGCGAGCGGGCCTCCTGCCCTGTGGCCTCCCAGGGCAGGTTCCCAGTGAACAGCTTCATCATCTGACGAGAGCCTCCTGGTGGCAATAGCGGTGGGTCCCGCATCACAGAGAACTCTGCATAATGGCGAGCGCCACGCGTGGCTCGGTGCCACCGGGTCAAGAGTCAAGCTTTTATCCTGGGTTTTCTACCCAGACCAAATCTTAAGAAAATAGATGAGGAAAGAATGTTCTACTTCATAAAAGAATCACAGTAATATATATAGAAGAGAAGATAGAAAGTCACCACCTAAGAAAACAGTGGATCAAGGCCGTCATCCTGAGTATGTGATGAAAGGTAAAATGTTGATGGAAAACTTTATAATGGATGGATCATGGAGAAACAACAAAACATTCGCTCTTTAAAGTGGGACAAACAGAACTTCTGTGTCTCCTGATATAATGCGACACCTCCTATGAAAATTGTGCCTGAGCCCAGTGAAGCATCCTGATCTAAATATTATAATTACAGAGACAAATATGTTAAATGACATTACAGGGGTGCAATTATCCAAATCCAGAATGTGGGAAGTCTACAGGACAAGTGACTCAGTTTCTTCAATAAAAACAGAAAGAGAAAAATAAGTTACTATAGATTAAAATGTCTTAAAAGTGTTCAGAACATACCATAAAGCTACAGAAATCAAGACAGAGTGGTTTTTGGCATAAAGATATAAATATAGGGGGTTCTCTGGCTCTCCAAGGGTTAGGACTTGACTCTTTCACTGCCAGAGTCAGGTTCAGTCCTAGGTCAGAGAACTAAGATACCACAAGCTGTGTGGCATGACCAAAAAAAAAAAAAAAAAAGATATACATAATAGATCAGTGGAATAGAATTGAGAGTCCAGAAATAAATCCATATCTACCCATGTATTTGTGGTCAACTGAAATATAGGAAGGGTGCTGAGACTATTCAGTGAGGAAAGAATCATCTTCTAAAAACTAGTGCTGGGACTGCTGGATAGCAATAGGCAAAAGAGTGAAGTTGGGCTCTTGCCTCACACCATATACGAAAACCAATTCCAAATGGATCAAAGACCTAAATGCAAGAGCTAAAACTATAAAAGTCTTAGAATAAACCATGTATATCTTTGTGCCCTTGGGTTAGATAGACACTTGTTTCTTAGATATGACACCAAAGGCACAAGCAACCAAAAAAAAAAAAGGTAAATTGGGCTTCCTCAAATTTAAAAAGGTTTGTGCCTCAGGGGACATTGTCAGGAAAGTGATATTAACAAGTGTTTGTGAGGATACAGAGAAATCAAAACCCTTATACATTGCTGGTGGGAATATAAAATGGTAGAGCTGTTTTGGAAAGCTGACTGACATTTCCTCAAAAAGTTAACCATGAGTAGCCATATGACCCAACAACTACATTCCTACAAATATACCCAGGAGAACTGAAAACATACACCAACACAAAAACTTGTACACAAGTATTCATAGCAGTATAACTCATAGAAGTAAAAAAAAAAAAAAGAAAACAACCGAAATATCCATCAACTGATGAATGGATAAAGAAGATGTGGTTTATCAATACATTTTGGAATATTATATGACAACAAAAAGGAATGAAGTTACTGGTCCTGGTGGTAAGATGGTGACCACTACTGAGTGCGATGTGGGAAGAGCAGTGAATGAGCCAGAACTGTTCAACCACAAAGAAACTAAGAGGGAAGCAGAGTCTTTCAAGGAGCAAGGAGGTGCATACCATGTCAAGAAAGATTACAGTGATGCTTATAGCTATTATACATAGATATGTTTCCTTAAAAAGGCTAGCTGATATGGGAGTTGGGCAGTCATCTAGATGATGATCAAAGGGTTCCAGAAAGCTCTTGGAGATGAACAGCAGTGAGTGAGGTTGTATGACAGTTCCGCCCAGGGACTTCTATGAGAGGGCAAATACCACCTATCTCTAGGGAATGCCTTGGTGGCACCTTGCGGTTTCTGGCGAGCACTAGAACTTGACTATGAATATGCTCAGGCACAATAGAAGTTCAGGATTGCTAATGCAGTCACAGAATATGAGAAAACAGCAGGAACAGATTTTGAGAATCGGGATTTTTGGAAGTTTGTTTCCTGTATGGACTGTGCCCTAGAATTTGCCCCTGCCTGCCACTGCTTCAGAATCATCAAAGAATATTTAGCAGTCTGAGTGGTTATCCAGAAGCCCAGTATGTGACCAGTAACATTTTGCAAATGGATCCCACCTTTGCAGCTGCTCTGTATGTATGAGGTCTTTGCCTTTATTATGAAGGTTGTATTGAGGTGGTTTGGTTTTTTGTACAGCCTCTCAGGATGGCTCCTGACCATGAGGAGACCTGCATTGTCTGTAGAAATGCCAAAGAGCACACATGAAAAAGGATGGGAATACAACATTTAAAGAAGGAAACTACAAACTAGCACATGAACTGTGCAGAGAAACTCTGGGGATAGATCCAAAAATATAAAAACATAACATAACATGTTATAAACATAACATGTTCAAAGCAACAAATGTCCAAAAACATACAAATAGTTCATACAGCTAAAAAAAACAACAACCAAAAAACCCAATCAAAAAATGGGCAAAAGACCTACATAGACATTTCTCCAAATAAGATATACAGATGGACAATAGACATATGTAAAGATGCTTAACATCACTAATTATTAGAGAAATGTAGATCAAAACTGCAATGAGGTATCACTTGACACCTGTCAGAATAGTCATCATTAAAAAGTCTATGAATAACAGATGTTGAAAAGAGTGTAGAAAAAAGGGAACCCTCCTACACAGTTGGTGAGAATGTAAATTGGTGTACCCGCTAGAAAAACAGTGTAGAGATTCCTCAAAAAACTGAAAATGGGGACTTGGTTGGTGGTGCACTGGTTAAGAATCCACCTGCCAATTCAGGGGACACAGGTTCTACCCCTGGCCTGGGAAGATCCCCGTGCACCACAACTATGAGTCTGAGCTGGAGTCTGTGAGCTACAACTACTGAGCCCATGAGCCTAGAACCCATGTTCCACCACAGGAGAAGCCTCCGTGCACTGCAGCTGGAGAGTAGCCCCCACTCGCCACAACTAGAGAAAGCCTGCTTGCAGCAATGAAGACCCAGCACAGCCATAAATAAATAAATAGAATTTTTAAGAAGGAAAAAAAGAACTAAAAATAGAACTATCATATGATCCAGCAATCCCACTCCTGGGCACATACCCAGAGAAAACTCTAATTCAAAAAGATACATGCACCCCCCAGTGTTCATAGCAGCACTGTTTACAATAGCCAAAGCATGAAAGCAACCTGAATGTCCATTGACGGATGAATGGGGAAAGAAGATATATCACATATAGACTAAAGACTGCAGGTAGGGGAGGAAGACATAGAGTGAACAGGGAGATTGCTTGTGAACTTTAGTTTTATATATATATATATATGTATACAATGGAATGATATATAAAATGATCTATAATGGAATACTACTCAGCCATAAAAATGAAATAATACTATCTTCAGCAACTGGATGGACCTAAAGATTATCATACTAAATGAAGTAAATCAGAAAGAGAAAGACAAATACCATATGATATCACATATATGTGGAATCTAAAATATGATATGAATGAACTTATTTATGAAGTAGAAACAGACTCACAAACATAGAAAACAAATATGGTTACCTAAAGAGGGTGGGGGGTATAAATTCGGAGTTTGGGAATTCAAGGCATTCTTTGGTGGTCCTGGGAGCTTTGAAACTTCTGGTCCAGGGATTTTTTTTTTTTTTCAGTTTGACTAATGAAACTGTTTGGGACCCAGAAAATGCAGGCTTTCCCAGTTTTACCTGGAATGTGGACATAGGTCACCTCCTTCCTTCATCATGTCTCCATGTACTTAGCATAGTTTGTTTTCTTAGTTGGATACCCTGTGCCTGTGTGAGAAGGGTGACAGAAAGGGAGCCAGACTAAGCACTGCAGGTAGGGGAGGGAAAAGTGAAGTTGCTCCCTTTCAAAGAGTCGGGTCTGACTCTTTGCGACCCCATGGACTGTAGCCTACCAGGCTCCTCTGTCCATGGGATTTCCCAGGCAAGAGTAGTGGAGTGGATTGCCATTTCCTTCTCCAAGGGATATTCCTGACCCAGGGATCAAACCCAGGTCTCCTGCATTGTAGGCAGATGCTTTACCATCTGAGGAGGGAGGCAGAGAGTAAACAGGGAGACTGCATGTGAATTTTTGTTTTACTATTTAAATTTATTAAAAATTTAAGAGAATAAAATGTTTTACCCTTATTTAAAAAAAATGATTTAAAGTACTGTCTTAGCCTACTCAGGCTGCCATAATAAAATACCATAGACTGGGTGGCTTAAATAACAGAAATTTATTTTCTCACAGTTCTGGGGGTTGAAGTCCAAGATTAGGGTACCGGCATGGTTGGTTTCTGGTGAGGACTCTCCCTTTGGGTTGCAGACAGCCACCTTCTGGATGTGTGCTCATGACTGCCTCTTTATGGGTTCATGGAGAGAGAGAGAGAGCAAGCTCTCTGGTTTCTTTTCAGGGCACTAATCCTATCATGAGGGCCCCACCTTCATGATCTCATCCAACCCTGATTACCTCACTAAGATGCATTTCCAAATACCATCACAATGGGGGTTAGAGCATCAACATAGGAATTTGCGGGGGAGAGGGACACAAACATTCAGTTTACAAGATTAATGAACCCTGAAAATATGCTAAGTGAAGGAAGCTGGTCACAGAGGATCACATAAGATTTTATTTGCATGAAATGTCCAGAATATGCAAATCCACCAACTCCAGGAGCTTACTCAAATTCGTGTCCAGTGAGTCCGTGATGCCACCCAACCATCTCATCCTGTCGTCCCCTTCTCCTCTTGCCTTCAATCTTTCCCAGCATTAGGGTCTTTTCCACTGAATCAGTTCTTCTCACCAGGTGGTCAAAGTATTGGAGCTTCAGCTTCAGCATCAGTCCTTCCAATGAATATTCAGAACTGATTTCCTTTAGGAGTGACTGGTTGGACTCCTTGCAGACTGCAAGGAGATATATCTTAATATTTTTTTAAAAAAAAGAAAGGAAAAAGACGTAGAGACACATCAGTCAGTGGGCCAAAATACCGGGCTCTTGATTCAAACAAAGCAACTTTTAAAAAAATGTATTCTAATTGGAGGCTAATTACTTTACAATATTGTGGTGGGTTTTGCCATACATTCACATGAACAAAGAAACCTTTTAAAGGTTTTAATTTTGAATTGTAGGATAATTGCTTTACAACATTGTGTTAGTTTCTGCCATATATCAGCATGAATCAGGCGTAGGTGTACCTATATCCCACCCGTCTAGGTGGTCACAGAGCATCGGATTTGAGCTCCCTGTGTCATACAGCAAAGTCTCGCTGGCTTTCTATTTTACATATGGCAATATACATGTTTCAGTGTTATAAAGCAACTTTTAAAAAGACATTTTTTAAATAGCTAAGGAAAATTGAATATGGATTCTTTTTTTAAATTGATCTTTTTATTGCAGTAACATTGACATATGAGTATATGTTTCATGTGTGCAACATTATATTTCTACTTCTATAGACACCGCAGCCTGCTCACCACCAAAAATTGAGTTTCACTCCATCACCAGTTACCAGCCATATAGTTACACCATAGGTCACTCATTTTGCCCTTCTCGCCCTCTCCCCTCTGGTAACCACTACTCTGTTTTCTGTATCTACATGTTTGGTTTTGTTTGTTTTTGTTTCTCCACTTGTTTTTTAAATTCAACGTGAGCAAAATCATATAGTATATTTCTTTGACTTATTTCATTTAGCATGATGCCCTGAAGGTGCATTTATGTTGTCACGATGACAAGATTTTATTTTTTTAATTTTTTGGCTGTGTTTTCAGGCTTGCAGAATCTTAGTTCCCTGACCAGAGATTGAACCCATGTCCCCTGCATTGGAAGCACAGAATCCCAACGACTGGACTACCAGGGAATTCCCCAAGATTTAATGGCTGAGTAGTATTCCATTATATATATATATATATATATATATACACACACACACCACATTTTCTTTATCCATTCATCCATGGATAGTCACTTAGGTTATTTCTGTATCTTGGCTATTTAAAATAATGGTGTGATGGACATAGGGGTGTATGTATCTTTTCAAAGTAATGTTTTCATATTCTTTGGATAAATACCCAGAAGTGAAATAGTTAGGTCATGTGGTAGTTCTGTTCTTAGTATTTTGAGAAACGTCTCTACTGTTTCCCATACTGGCTGCACTACTTTACAATTCCATTAACAGTATATGAGGGTTTTTTTCCACAACCTCCCCAAGGCTTGTTATTTCTTGCCTACTTGATGATAGCAGTTCTGACAGGTGTGAGATGGTATCTTACTGTGGTTTTGATATCTTTTCATGTGTCTGTTGGCCATCTGTATGTCTTCCTTGAAAAAATGTCTATTCGGCTCCTCTGCCTATTTTTTTTTTTAATTCTGGCTGCACTGGGCAGCATGCAGAGTTTTGGCCCCCTACTAGGAGATAACCCCACTCCCTATGCAATGGGAGTACACAACCCTAATGACTGAGCAGCCAGGGAGGTCCCATCCTACTAGGGAACAACCCTACTCCCCATGCAATGGGAGTACAGAGCCCTAATGGCTGAGCAGCCAGGGAGGTCCCATCCTACTAGGGGACAACCCTACTCCCCATGCAATGGGAGTACAGAGCCCTAATGACTGAGCAGCCAGGGAGGTCCCATCCTCTGCCTAGTTTTTAATCAGGTTGTTTAACTGTTGTTCAGTCATATGCATTCTGTGTAATAAATATTAACCCCTTAGTGGATATGCAATTTACAAATATCTTCTCCTATTAGGCAAGTTGTCTTTTTATTTTGTTGGTGGTTTCATTTGCTGTGTGGAAGCTTTTTAGTTTGGCACAGTGCCATTTGTTTATTTTTTGCTTTTATTTCCCTTGCCTGGGGAGACATATCTAGAAGATATTGTTAAGACTGTTTTCAAAGGGTATACTGACAGGACTTACCTGGTGGTACAGTGGTTAAGAATCTGAGTTCCAGTGTAGGAGACTCAGGTTCAACCCTGGTCAGGGAGCTAAGATCCCGCCTGCCGTGGGGCAGCTAAGTCTGCTCACTGCACCTACTGAGCCCGCTGTAACAAAAGATCCAGCCTGCTGCAGTGAGAGCCCATGTGCCACAACTGAGATCCGATGCACCAAATAAATAAATAGATTAAAAAATATATATATACTACTTATAGTTTATTCTAGGAGTTTTATGGTTTCAGGTCTTACATTCAAATCTTTAATCCATTTTGGGCTGACTTTTGTGAATGCTGTGAAATAGTAGTGTAGTTTCTCTCTCTCTCTCTCTTTTTTTTTTTTTTTTGCATGTGGCTGTCCAGTTTTCCCAGCTCCATTTATTTATTTCTTTTAAAAAAATTTATTTATTTGGCTGCGTTGGGTCTTAGTTGCGGCATGTGGGATCTTTCATTGTGGCACTCAGGCTTAGTTGCCGCATGTGGGAGCTTAGTTCCCCGACCAGGGATCAAACTTGAGTCTCCTGCATTGCAGGACAGATTCCTGACCACTGGATCACCAGGGTAGTCCCCTCAGCTCCATTTATTGAAGAGACTATCCTTTCTCTATTGTATGTTCTTTACACCTTTGTAGTAAATTAACTGTGGGGTTTATACGTGTGCATTTACTTGAACATGGATTCTGTGTTAGATGGTAAGGGATTGTGCATGCATGATAAGTAGCTTCAGTTGTGTCTGACTCTTTGTCACCTGATGGACTGTAGCCCATCAGGCTCCTCTGTCCATGGGATTCTGCAGGCAAGAATATTGGAGTTGGTTGCATGCCCTCCTCCAGGGGATCTTCCTGACTCAGGGATCAAACCTGTGTCTCTCATGTTTCCAGCACTGGCAGCCAGGTTCTTTATCAGTAGCATCACCTGGGAAGCCCAGTATAAGAGATTATTGGTTTGGAAATGTGCAATAACAGTAATTTTTTTAAATCTTAACATACTGGTAAAATGGCATGTCTGGGATTTGTTTTAAAATACTCTAGGGCAAAATTTAGAGGATGGGTAAAATGGGAATGACAGAGTATTGATAATTTTAGAAGCTGAATAATGGCTATATGGGGCTTCCCTGGTGGCTCAGTTGGTAAAGAAGCCTCCTGCAATGCGGGAGGCCTGAGTTTGATTCCTGAGTTGGGAAGATCCCCTGGAGAAGGGAACGGCTACCCACTCCAGTATTCTGGCCTGGAGAATTCCATGGACAGAGGAGCCTGGCAGGCTACAGTCCATGGAGTCTCAAAGAGTCAGACATGACTGAGCGACTTTCACAATGGCTGTATGAGGGTCCATTATACTATTCTATTCTACCTTGTTTGGTTTGTTTAACAAAGCTGTAATACTGTTTCAAAAACTACATCAAATATAGCACAGGGACAAAAGTATTGATTAGTACAGAATTCCAGAGATTCATCTTCCAATAGAAGATTCTGAGCTGGGCCCTAGGGCAGTGAAAGCACAGCCTTCTGGGTTCATTCAGAGGAGAGGAACCACGGGAACCACTCCCAGAAGACGCTTTGGATTCGACTTGATGGGGTTTTTACAGAACATTTGCAGAGATGATGCACTTCCAGACTTTATCAATTGTCTTTTGTTGTGTAACAAACTACCCCCAAGCTTAGTGGTTGAAAATAAACAAACATTGACTATTTCTCACGATTCTGTGGGGTGGCTACTATTCTGGGCTGACTTGACGGGGGCCAGATGGACTAGTTTAGGATGGTCTCATTCAGATGCCTGGGGCCCCCTGTAGGAAGCTAACCTGTAATTGTTTACATGATGTGAACCCCTCCGAGCAGCAAGAGAGGACAAGCCTGAAGCCCAGGCACATCCCACTGATCAGAGCAAGTCACCTGGCCCAGCCCAGACCAAAGCAGGTAGAAATAGAGCCTCCCTTGCAGATGGGACTTGTAGTTACTGAACGGGGAATGGGAGACAAGGGGCCAGGCAGGGTCTGACTCAGCCCACATCTCTGGATGGCACTGACTACTCAGATGTGGCCAAGAGTGGATCCTGTGTAATTCATGCGCCCTGGTTCTAGAACCCTTACTCTATGGATAGAACAGAGGTGGTGGATGAAATATTATTCAGAAATATAAACCCTGGGCTAACAGAAGAAAATCATTCCTATTTCTGCTTTTGTTTATCTTTTTTTTTTCCCCCCTGTGGCCTAAACTCAGTCATGTTTTTCTTCTTCCTCCTTAAATTGAGCATGTGTGACTCACTGCTCAGGACTGCTAGTTGCTGTAATGTCCCTCCCCACATTCTCAAAGGGCAAAGTGGCTTGATTCACAGGAGGAGGTGGGGCTGGGTATTAGTCTTGGGACAGCTCCCTGCACCAGCCCTGTTTCTTCATATCTAGATGAGGGGGTTGCATGGCATGTCTCTGAGGCACTTGTGGCCCTGCCCTGCCTACAGAGATGTGGCAGGTGGTCCAGTGCTCCATGCCCTGGGTCTTAGGTCAGGCCTGGCCTCTTTGGGAAGAAGGATGCTCTGTGTTGGTGTAATAGACTTGCTGCAAAAGTGGCCCTAATTTTTCACACGCACCCCCATTCATATCTTGTTCTGCTTTTAAATTGAAGTACAGTTGATTTACAATGTTGTATTACTCTCAGGTACACAGCAAAGTGATTCAGTTACACATATGGAGAAAGGACAGACTACCCACTCCAGGATTCTGGCCTGGAGAATTCCACGGACTGTAAGAGTCGGACATGACTGAGCGCCTTTCACTTTCACATGCTCATCTTGCTCCTCTGTCTGAGGCACTATCTGTTGACTTCCCCCTCAGTGAACGTGTGGCTGCCTGTCACTGCCTCCCTCCCCTCCCCACACATACGCACCCTCCCCCAGCCCTTTGTCCTTCCACGATCCATAAGTCATGGTTCTGTTAAATTAGCATTCACTTTTGACTTGCTACTGTGACTTTGAAAATGCTGCTACTGCTAAGTCGCTTCAGTTGTGTCCGACTCTGTGCGACCCCATAGACGGCAGCCCATCAGGCTCCCCCGTCCCTGGGATTCTCCAGGCAAGGACACTGGAGTGGGTTGCCATTTCCTTCTCCAATTTGAAAATGTTATTTGTTATTGAACTATGTAAAATAATACTCCAGCTTTTGCTTTCTTGTCCAAGTTCTCTCTGCACCAGGTTCCATAGGACTGTTTTAAGCCCCTGGGTAGAGTGGGTCTGGGGAGGCAGAGGCGATTCTCAACTCCCCCTGCCTGCTTCCTCACCAGAGAGAGGCAGACGGACAGACAGACACCCCTGAACTTTCCCAGGGTTCAGCAAGGCTACTCTCTTAGGTGATTTCCTCCGCGCCGCCCTCCCCCTCCCAGAGAAGGGTCCGGCTTCTGTGTCATCAGGCAGCCCCCGCTTTGCACCTTCCTTGGCTTCCACATGTCTCTCCCATTTCCGTGGGTGGCACCCAGGGTCAGGGCTCTGTGGTGTGGCCTGAAGGAGACCATGACCCCTTCTCTCACTTTCTCAGCTTCTCCATCCCAGCCTGATGGCCCAGGGTGCATGGAAGAAGTCTTTCTGAGAGATACTTAGTGAGGAGCTGGCCGGGAGAGTTTTGGGGCGTTGGATGGGGTGCAGAGGCAGATTTTGGTGTGCATGTAGGAGGTCTGGATCCGCAGATGTTCCGGTGGTGGGAGCAGGACAGGAGCAGGAAGCGCTGTCCAGGCCCCAGTGCACAGGACTCAGGGCTGAGGTATCTGAAGGGCTGCCGGACCGCCAGGTTACAGCGCGGGCCTGCAGAAATGGAAGTTCCATCTGTACCAAAACCTGTCCACGTCAAAAACTGGAAACAAGCCAGCTGCCTTTCAACTGGTGAATAGAGTCTACATAGTGGAGTACTACTCAGCAAGGAAAAGGAACAAATGACCAACACAGGCAGCATCCTGGCTAAACCCCAGAAGGCAGTCTGCTAAGGGAAAGGACAGAAGACCGCGCTCTATGATTGTATTTATAAGGTGTTCTGGAAACAAAACTGCTGGCCGAATGAGCAGGGGTGGTTCATTCCCACCCTGGGGCCAGGGCGGGAGGACTGGTTGACTGCAGGCTGGCAGGAGGGAACGTTCTGGGTGGATGGAGGTGTTTTACATCTTGATTATTGTAGTGGCTATGTGGCTCTGTGCATTTGTCAAAATCCATAGAATTGTATGCTAGGAAAAGGTGAATTTTGCTATGGGTAGTTATTACCTCATTAAACCTAAATAAAGCAAACACAATGACCACAAAAAGTTTCAGCCAGGTCAGTGTTTGTGGTAATACTGTAGCAGCAGAAAGGTTACCAATGTGGGTCGCAGGAGGAGGAAGTTCAGGGGCGCTCTCACACAAGGGGTGGACGCCTGTGTTCCCTCATGAGGCCCTGCCTGCCTCCTGGGAAACCACGGGTAAGAGTCGGCCCATCCATCATTCTGTGGAGGAGCCGTGGATGTCACAATGGAGAAGACTCCCAGATCATACCTACTCTCCCCTCATGCCAACCACCTGTGGCCATTCCAGAGGGAGAGAGCAAGACAATGGAACAGAACTGAATCAGAGGCTGAATTTCAGAGCCGGCTCTGTCACTTGCCAACTCAGCGTCTTAGAGCCTCAGTTTCCTCATCTGCAAAATGGGTACAACAACCCATGCCTCACAGAGCCGGATGAGGGATAAATGATGGCGACTGTATGAAAGCCCCGAGCCCCATGCCCAGCTGTAACTCATTAGCCAGCTGTAGTTGAATTCCTGTTGCTCTTCTTACAAGCTGTGTGGCCTTGGACAAGTGTCTTAACCTTTCTGGGTTTGAGTTCCTCATTGATAAAATGAAGTTTTATGGCCCCAAAAGGTTGTTGTGAGGATTTAATGATTATAAAGGCCTTAGCTGTGGGCCTACCAGATAGTGAACACTCAGAAAAAGTCTCAGCATTTTTATAATAGGGTTGCCAAATTTAGCAAATGAAGATACAGGATTCCCAGTTAATTTGGAATTTCAGATAAACAGTGAATATTTTTGTAGCATAAGTATATCCCGTGCAATATATGGGATATACTTATACTAAAAAAAGTATTCATATGTGATGTGCTGTGCTTTAGTCTTTCAGCTGTGTCTGACTCTTTGCCACCTGATGGACTGTAGCCCGCCAGGCCCCTCTGTCCATGGGGCTTCTCCAGGCAAGAATACTGGAGTGGGTTGCCATGCCCTCCTCCTGGGGATCTTCCCAACCCAGTAATCAAACCAGGGTCTCCTGCATTGCAGGTGGATTCTTTACCAGTTGAGCTAACAGAGAAGCCCCATTCATGACATAATTATACTAAAAAAAAATTTGTATCATTTATCTGAAATTCAAATTTAACTGGGTACTCCATACTTGGGGAGGCAGATTTGGAAGGTGAGAATGGAACTAAGCCTGAAAGTGAGTAGAGTGGTGAATGATCTGCTTTAAAAAAAAAAAAATCTCCCTGCAGTCCAAGTCATTCATCTAGTTTATCTATGATCTCCCCTCAGGAAGCTCCCCGGGTTTAACCCACACAGCCCATTCATTCCTTGGTCCTGCTTTGGTTTTGGCCCCGGGCTGTCCGCCTGTATCCTTTGAACTCGCCCCTGGACTGAGGCTGCCCTGTGGATGCCCTGTGGTCCTGCGTCCGAGTGGTGCGCCTCTGGCCTTCCTGTGGGCCCAGCCGGCCGTGGCTGCTGCCTGCACGGTAGGCTCTGCGTGCCTGTGGCCGGGGGCTGAGTGGCAGCACCACGCTTACATAATCGGTTTTTCTCCTCCTTTCTCTTTCCAGAGCCAGGTTTCACACTGAGCAGCTGCAGACGGAGAAATCAGAGAAAGCACAAGCCAGCCACAGATTCCGAGGCCTGCAGGGGACTCTGTCCTCCCGCTCTGAAGAAAGACTCCAAGGCAGCCGTCTCAGGCCAGGTCTTGCTGCCATGGGGCCCACGGCCGCCGCCCGCTGGCTGCCGCCTGCACTGTCAGGCAGATAAGGGGGAGCCCTGCCAGGGGCACCTGCCGCCCCGCCCGGCCACTCCCCCGAGGCCAGCCCTTCCTCACTCCCGGCTCCCTCTGCTGACCGGGGCCATGCAGGCCCTCCTCTGGCCTCTGTGAGCAGACATACCTCTGGGGACGCGCGTCAGTGCTCTGCAAGACCCAGCGCACCACCATGCCCCAGGGACTCGCCTGGCTGCGCTGTGAGTACCCAGCAGGGCTGGGGGGTCCGTGGGGACTGCCCGGGGAGGCCTTGGCCCACAGCCGGGCTCTGCTGTAACCACGGCAACCAGGGCATTCTTCCTGGGGAGAAGTTGAGATGCTTCCCAGCTTAATGGCAGGCACCCTCAGGGACTCCCACGCTGTCTGCCCTGTCTCCAGCTCAGACAGGCATGGTGACTGTGAGCCTTGGAGTGAGTGTGCACAGTCAGTGGGTCATGGGGACAAGGCAGGCACTGGGGGTGGGAGGCAGGGTCTCACCTGCCCAGGCTCACTGGTGCTGGGAAGTACGGTGGAGAGATTTCTGGCTTCCCTCGGGGTGGCCAGTCCTGGGTGGGGGCTTATGAAACTGTTTGGCCCCCGAGACACATGAGAGGAGTGCAGGCTGTTCCCTCTGCCTCTCCCTCCGTAAAGAGCTACATCAAAAGGCAGGAAGAGAACAGTGTTGTTGGGAAAAAGAAAAATAGTTGAAATAAGGACAGAAAAGAAAAAGAATCTAGAAGCCTCTCGAGCCTGCTGGTGGGAGGCCAGACCAAGCTCCCTTCAGACTCCAGGATTCAATTTAATTGACTCAAATTCAACATATTTTTTCTGGTGCCACCCACATGCCCACTGGAGAGGCACTGCCATGGTGACAAGGACCTGGGCTATCTCGTGCGTCTCTAATACCTGGCATGGAGTTAGGTGCTGGGAACCCTGCGCTGTTTATATGAGGTCTGGGGTCTGATCCTCCGAGGGATGCGCTGAGGAGCTGGGTCCTCCCCGGCCCTTGCGGAGGGCACTGCAAAGGGTCAGGATGTTCAGAATGGGTGGGAGGGCCCAGACTTGGTGTTCTGGAATTTTCCAAGTCGTGAGGGGCAGGGGGAACAGGAGAAACAGCAGAGTGAGGTGCCACTTGGAATGGTCTCAGAGGTGGGTGGGTCTGCATCCATAGATCTGGGGAGGTGAGGACAGTGCTCCTTCCAGGGAGGGGGAACAGCGTGAGCAAACCTCAGCAGGGGGAGTGAGAGGCCAGGCTGGACATCGGTTTGGGCTCGGGTGGCTGAGGCCGTGGAAGCCAGGGTGAAGGGCGACTGACTGATGAGATAGCAGGGAGCCCTGGAAGATGCATGGTCTGGGGTGGGGGCTGGGATTGGGAGTCCCTCTGCTTTGGGGAGAGTCTCTATTCCAGCCTTCCGGGCAGGAGGTGATGAGGGTCCCTTCTGAAGATGGAGGTGAAAATGAAGAGTCCTGGCAGATAGGCACAGTGCATGAGGCGGAGCGCAGGGGTGGCGGCCTGGCTGTGGTGGGGGGCTGCGGATCAGGAGCTCAGGAGGGACTGGGTGCTGGAGAAGGAGCAGCTGCCCCAAAGAATTGCCGCAAACTTGGCTAAACAGCAGAAATGCACTCTGTCACAGTTTGGGAGGTCAGAGGTCTGAAATCAAGCTGTCAGAGCTCTGCTCCCTCCGAAGGCTCTGCTGGAGGGTCCTTGCTGCCTCTTGCAGCCTCTGGCGGCTCCTGGTGTTCCTTGGCTTGTGCCTGCATTGCCCCAGGCTGCCCTGCTCTGTGAGGCCACGCGAAGGGTCTTGCCCTACACGTCTCTGTGTCCTTTCCTCGTCCTAAAAAGACACAGTCATGGGTATTAGGGCCTACCCTAAATTCAGGATGAGTTCACCTGGAGATTCTTAACAACAGTTGCCGAGACCCTGCTCTTGGAAGGCAGATAGGCAGTGAGGCTGCGGCTCTGCTGTCCCTGCCTGCTCACCTGTGTGCTGCCCTGTTTTTCAGAGCTGAGGCAGCAGGAAAGGAGCTTAACATTGGAAATGGTAGTTGGGCTGCAGGGTTGGAGGAAGTCTAAGTCTGGAAGAAGACAGGTCATCTGGGCAGGGTTTCCGGGGGCACCCACAGCTGCCAGTCTGGGAAGCATGGGGGCTCTGCAAGTCCCTGCTGCATGCCTCATTGCCAGGCCCTGAAGGCTCCAGACTGGGACTCGGATGAGGGCAGGGGTGTGCCACTTGGGGGTGGAGTGGGCAGCCAGGGGGTGCCAGCCACATTGGAAAGAAAATTCAGTGTGGACAGACACACGAAAGAAAAGACAGAAATTTGGATTTTTATGTGGCATCTCTGTGAACCAGAGTGTGGCCCCGAGGACACCAATCTGTGTCCTGTCACTTTCTGTCAAGCACAGTTGCCAGACCAGCAGCATCAGCTTGATTTCGGAATCTGTTAGAAATGTCGATTCTCTGCCCCCCACCCCACCGCCTACCTGCTGAATCAGATACTGTGGGTGGGGCCTGGCACTCTGGGCCTTTACCAGCTTCTGCAGGAGAAGGCAATGGCACCCCACTCCAGTACTCTTGCCTGGAAAATCCCATGGACGGAGGAGCCTGGTAGGCTGCAGTCCATGGGGTTGCGAAGAGTCGGACACGACTGAGCGACTTCACTTTCACTTTTCACTTTCATGCATTGGAGAAGGAAATGGCAACCCACTCCAGTGTTCTTGCCTGGAGAATCCCGGGGACAGGGGAGCCTACTGGGCTGCCGTCTCTGGGGTCACACAGAGTCGGACACGACTGAAGTGACTTAGCAGCAGCAGCAGCGGCAGGAGACCCAGATGCCTGCTCCCAGTTTCCTAAAGTGCTGAGTAACATGACCTTGCTGGGGTTCAGAGCACTGAGCATCCACACACTGGGAGCTGCCTTGTCTGCTCAAGACAGTGAGTGAATTGGACAGATGGTGCTAGAGACAGAGGCTGGTTCAGGCGGGGGAGACCCTGGGGAGGGAAGGAGTCTTGGGCTTACAGTGGGAGAGGACGCCCAGGGCAGGGGCAGTGTGTGGGCCAAAACCCCAAGGCAGGAGTGATCTTGACAGGCAGGAGCGCCCAGCTGAGGGGGCAAATGATGTAGAGACAAGGTAGGGAGCAAGCGGAAACACTGGTTTGTCTGTTCCTTGGTCTAAATATTGGTACAAGAACATGGAAAGGGAGAGAGAGACAGAAAGTGCCAGATGGATTACAAATTTGCAAGTCTGTGGAAAACGTGGGGTCAGACTTCTACGACGGGAAGGGCTGGTGGGCTGCAGCCCATAAGGGGCACAGGCTTGAGCAGACCTGAGTTCCTGGACTGGCAGGGACACAGCATTGAGCAGGCGGAGGTGGGGGGTTGGGGGGGGTAGGGGGCTGGGGCGGACAGTGAGGCCCGCAGCTCAGGCCCAGGAGTGTGTAGGAACAGAAGTGTTCCCAAGTGCCAGGAAGGTGAGTGGGGAAAGTCCGGTCAGTAATTCCTGCTTACAACCAAGAGGTGACTCAGCCTGCCTGGCTAATTTGGGGGGAAAGAAAGAAAGAAAAGGAAAAAGCACTGCTTTTGACTATAACAATAATAGATAGTAATTGTAGAATAGACCCTACAACATATAAAGAAGAACATAACAATATCCCATAGAGGTTTGGTGCATTTCTTTCTGTTGCATTTTTCTATGTACGCACACACACACACATATATAGTTAACGAATTCAAGTAATGCTTTATACTCAATGTATTGCATCATGCTTTTTTAAACTTCACTCAGAGGTTAAAGCCGAGAAGACAATGGCAGCCCACTCCAGTACTCTTGCCTGGAAAATCCCATGGATGGAGGAGCCTGGTGGGCTGCAGTCCATGGGGTCGCTAAGAGTCGGAGACGACTGAACGACTTCACTTTCACTTTTCACTTTCATGCACTGGAGAAGGAAATGGCAACCCACTCCAGTGTTCTTGCCTGGAGAATCCCAGGGATGGGGGAGCCTGGTGGGCTGCCGTCTATGGGGTCGCACAGAGTCGGACAAGACTGAAGCGACTTAGCAGCAGCAGCAGCAGAGGTTAAAGCGTCTGCCTGCAATGCAGGAGACCTGGATTCAATCCCTGGGTTGGGAAGATCCCCTGGAGAAGGAAATGACAACCCACTCCACTATTCTTGCCTGGAGAATCCCATGGGTGGAGGAGCCTGGTGGGCTATAGTCCATGGGGTCACAAAGAATCAGACACGACTGAGCGACTTCACTTCACTTCACTTAAGCATATCAAAAGTATTTTTCTTGTCATGAAAGCATATCATAAGTATTCTTTAACAATGTGATTTTTATTGACTGCATTCATTATTAATGAACATCCAGGGCGCTTATAGATGTTCGCTATTATAAAATAATACTGCGGTGGAAGTCTTTGTGGCTCTCTTTTGTTTTCCTTCACATTTATTTCCTATCACATCATTCCTAGATCACATCCTATCACATTCATTCCTAGAGATGAGTTTAATGGGTCAAAAGGTATGGACAGTTTTAAAGTTTAGTGGGTTGAAATGTGAACATTTTAAAGTCCATCAATAACAAGAACTGCCAAAGTGCTTTACAAGATGAGAGCATTTGCCTCACTACTTCACCAGCACTTTAATAATTTTGTTCTATTAAAATAAAGCAACAGCAACAACAACAAAAAAACTCAGTTTCTATTTGGTAGGTGAAACATGGATCTGATTGTTTTAGTGTGAATTTATTAATGAGGTTCATTTTCAGATATGTCCCTTGCATATCCATATTTTGTTCTTTCTGCTCTGATCCATTGAACTCTTGTTCTTATTTGTTGCAAATTCTCTCAGATACGTTTTCTAAGTCTGTTCAGTTATGCAGAAATCACAGTTTTTAAAGTCACAGTGACCCACAGTGGTGAAGGCGGGTAATGTTCGGATTGTTTGTATGGAAAGAGAAACAGCCTGAGTGAGGCTCAGACAGCATCCTAGAAGGACCACACCAGAAGGGCCGCTACACACCTGCCGGTACCAACACCTGAGAGGCATGTCAGAGTCAGACAGAGCAGGGAAGACAGTGGCGCGGGTCGCCCTGGAGTCACTGGAAGAGTTCTGACTAGAATCCACAGTTCCAGAGTCTCTACGTGGAAAATGCAGCAAAAGGCTTGGAAAACTCCTTGGCTCCAGACAAACGGCAGAGATTGCCCTGGAAAGGAGGGTGCCTGCCCCCAGAGCAGGAGTAGGCAGGAGGCTGGTGACCAACCCCAGGGCGTAGATCTGGGGGCTCTGCCAGGCCGAGGTGGGACTGGCTGCGCTGGACCGCATGTGCTTGTCTGAGTTGCCCTGGAGCCCCCGCCCCAGAAAAAGGCTTCCCAGTGCTAGGACGGCCTCCTGGGGGCCCAGCTCCCCCACCCTGGCCTGTGAAGACATGTCCCCTCGTAAAGGGAGGCGCATGCTCGCTCTGCACACAGCTGCGTGAAGGGACGCGCGGGCTCGCTCTGCACACAGCTGCGTGAAGGGAGGCGCGTGCTCACGGCACACCCTCAGGAGCAGTGTGAAGCAGCAGGTGCTCACGTGTTCTTGCTGGGTGCGGCCCGCAGATCTTGGGATCCTCCTCGGCATGGCCTTGGGAAATGAGGGCTTGGAGCCGTGGCCCTTGACCCGGAGCGACGAGTGCGCCATCACTGGCTTCCTGCGGGACAAGCTGCAGTACCGGAACCGCCTTCAGTACATGGTACGCACGGGCCCTCGCCGTGTCCTCTGCCCGAGCCCGCCTGGCCCCCGGCCCCTCGCACACACCCTGGGCCCGGGCTGCACTGCCTGTCCCTGCTCCTGCCAGCCATCCGCAGACCCTCCCCGCCTCTCATCTGACCCTTGATCCCACCTCCACGTGGCCCTCTCCAGGGGAGAAGGGATTGCAGGAAACCTCGGGGGAATCCCAGACACGTATTATTAACAAGGGTGATAAGGACCTGGAAATTATAATGTTTGATTCTTTTATTAGGGTGAATCATGTGGCATGTGGCTCTATAGGTCTTTTTTTTAACAGCTTTGAAGACATATTGACACATAATTCACATACCACACGATTTATGTACTTAAGTGTACATTCAGTGGTTTTTAGTGCATTCTCAAAGTTATGAAACCATCACTATGATAAGTTTCAGAGCAATCTTTTAAAGTTATCTTCCTCACCCCCCAAAGGAGATGGTTTTCCCAGAGTAGTAAGCCTCTCATCCTACATCTTGGCCTGAGACTAGGCCTGGTCAGGACCTATCCTTTCCTGTGTCCCGGAGGAAAGAGCTGTCTTTGTCCCAGCCGGGGGCCAAGCACATATTTTCTGTGGAGGAGTACTGCTATGACCTCTGCCTTAAGGGCCAGTCCTGGGTTCTTCCCCTGCATCAGATTCCTCTGGGAGGCTGGGGGAATCTGAGCCGTTTCTGACTCTGACCTCATCCTTTGTTCTTATATCTTCCTAGAAACACTATTTCCCCATCAACTACAGGGTCAGTGTGCCTTATGAGGGGGTGCTCCGAACAGCCAACGTCACCAGGCTGGTGAGAATCCCCTCCTCTGGAGTGGGGAGCCCCCTGCCTCCCGGGACACCCTGGGCGCCCTGCCTGGGAAGCACCAGGAGGCTTTCCTGGCCCCTCAGGCAAGCCCACCCTTGGCTCAGGCCCAAGCTTGCCCCCCACCCCTGGGGGCTGCCGTGGTCTCCCCCCTGTGCAGGTCAAATCTGGGAGGATGTTGGATCTGGGGGCAGGGGTAAGGGCCCAGAGGCCCCTTTCCCGGGCTTCAGTAGTTTCTCTGTTCCTGCAGCAGCGGGCCCGGGTGAGCCAGCAGGAGCTGCGGTATCTGTGGGTCCTGGTGAGTCTCAGTGCTACTGAGTGGGTGCAGGAGGTGCTGCTCGACGGCCACCCATCCTGGAAGTACCTGGAGGAGGTGCACACACTACTGCTGGACGTCAAGCAGGGCCTGGGGGTGAGCACTGCGGGGGTGCGGGCGGGGGTGTGAGTGTGCGTGTGTGTGCCTGCGGGTGAGCACTGTGGGGGTGCGGACAGGCGGGGCTGGGCGGGTGCGTGTGAGTGTGTGTGTGTGTGCGTGTGCGCGCCTGTGGGTGAGCGCTGCGGGGGTGCGGGCTGGCGCGTGCGTGCGTGTGTGTGTGCCTGCAGGTGAGCGCTGCAGGGGTGTGGGCGGGCAGGGCCGGTGTGTGTGTGTATGTGTGTGTGTGTGTGTGTGCCTGCAGGTGAGCGCTGTGGGGGTGCGGCAGGCAGGGTGTGTGTGTGTGTGTGTGTGTGTGTGCCTGTGTGTGTGCATGGCCAGAAGCGATCAAAGGAGGAGGTAAACACGTGGAAAGTCCTGGCTTGTCCTGGAGGGTGCGGGAGAAGTGGGGGTCAGGGTGATGGACTGGGCTTTGGGGGGCAAGTGATGCAACTGAGACCCTCTTAGGCTCTGCAAACCTGGGTGAGTCATTGACCCCCCTCACTGTTTTCGCATCTAAGGAACAAGGGAAAGGCAGGAGGATAAGTGGGTGGAGCACAGGGGCTTAGGGTGATGGAAATCTTCTGCGTGATGCTGTAATTCCACTTGTCAGAGCCCACTAATGTACAGCAGAAAGACTGAACCCTAATATAAACAGACTAATTAAGAATGATAATAACAGAGGTCCATGATTGCTGCCTGTTCAGCAGTGTTGGTCTGAGGCCTGGGGTATATGTCTTCCAAAAAGCCTGAGGAGTAAGGTGACAAGATCACTGTGTTTGTGCAGGCTGTGTGTGTGCCGTGGGATCCCCTCCCCACACCCCCACTTGCCCTCCTTAGGACCCCGGTAAACACTTGCCAGGCCCCCAGCTGCTGCCCAGCAGGAACAGCTGACAGGGCGCCGACTGTGAGCTCCTGCTGACCCCAGGGCGCGGGGCCAGCGCCTGCTTTTGCAGCTGCCTGGAACTTTGTGGAGGCTCTGTTTTCCGGCAGAGGCCAGAGGGTTAGGCCGTGTCCTTGGTGGCTCTCTTGTGCCTGTGGGCAGGGTAGGTGGGGGCTGACCTGGGGAATGGACTGTGCTTCATTCTCAGTTTTCCTCGGGAGTGTCTCTGGCTCCTGGAGCTCCAGGGAGCTGCTCTGGGGGCTGGGAAGGAGACATGGGTAGGCTGAGGCCCTGCCCACCTGGGCTGTTCACAGTGAGCCAGCTTTAATGTCTCCTTTCTCAGTGGTGGTGGCCGAGGGCCCCTAACAGGTGACCCGCGTCTCTGGGGCAGTGGGTCCTCCCAGGGTGAGCCCCTTGGCTCTCCTCTCACCCTCACTGCTCTCTCTAAGCCTTTGTATGTTAGCTTTCTGGGACTGCCGTCACAGATCACTACTAACTGACCACTTAAATCCGAGCCTGCGCCTCCCCTCTGCCAGTCGCTTGGGGC
Source organism: Bubalus bubalis (assembly GCF_019923935.1). NCBI lineage: Eukaryota > Metazoa > Chordata > Mammalia > Artiodactyla > Bovidae > Bubalus > Bubalus bubalis. Next base: position 1,237,282 of record NC_059174.1, on the reverse strand, counting down.
TTCCCAGGTGGCACTTCTGGTAAAGAACCTGACTATCAATGCAGGAGACATAAGAGACGTGGGTTTGATCCCTGAGTCAGGAAGATCCCCTAGAGGAGGGCATTGAAACCCACTCCAGTGTTCTTGCCTGGAGAGTCCCATGGACAGAGATACTTGAGGGCTACAGTCCATGGGGTCGCACAGGGTCGGACGCCACTGAGGCAATTTAGCACACACAGTGGCTTAAAACAACAAAAATTATTGTCATGGTTCTGGAGAGCAGAAGTCTGAGGTCACGGGGGCATCAGGGCCATGCTCCCCCAAAGGCTCCCAAGGACGCTCCTTCCCAGCTCTTCCAGCTTCTGGAGCTGGTGGTTCTGGTTCTGGGCTTGTGGCACGTCACTGCAGCCTCTGCCTGTCTTCACACGGCCTTTCCCTCTGTGTCCCATGTCCTTTCTCCTGTCTCCCAGTCATCGGATTTAGGGCCCACCCTAAACCCAAATGGATCTCATCTGGAGGTCCCTGACTTTACACCTGCAAAGACCCTGTTTCCTCACATTCACAGGCTCCAGGGATAAGGACTTGGTTCAGCTTCCCTTGTGGCTCAGTGGTAAAGAATCTGCCTTTAAAACGGGAGACCCGGCTTCGACCCCTGGGTTGGGAAGATCCCCTGGAGAAGGGTATGGCAACCCACTCCAGGATTCTTGCCTGGAGAGCCCCATGGACAGAGGGTACTGGCGGCTACAATTCAAGGTGTTGCAAAGAGTTGGACAAGACTGAGCGACCAACACTTTTCACCTTTTCACAGCTTTTTTAGGGGGACGTGGGGCAGAGGAGCACACAACTCCACCCAGCACACATCACTCTGAGGAAGGGCCTTGCCCAGCTCAGGCCCCACAGCCCCCCTGCTCCGTGTCTGCTCCTGCGGCTCCAGGCCCTGCTCCATCCTGAGCACGGTGCCCGTGCCCCCCACACCCGGCCCCTTAGAGCAAGTGCGGTTCAGAGGAGCCCACCTGCTTGGAGCTGGAGACCCAGCCCTGTTGGCCTGCCTTGGCCTCACGATAAGACCGACCCTCCTGCGGGTCCTGCTTCCTCTTCCTGGAGTGGGTGTGGGTCTCTGCACCTGAAGGGGAGTGTCCCTGGGACGGGGACTCCTCATGCAGGGGCGGGCAGGCCTGCGCTGGAGCAGCGAGGATGCCCCCACCTCCTCCCAGTCTGGCCGCCCCCAGGAGGAAAAAGAGAAGTCTCTGTGTGTTGTGCTCGAGTGACGGGCATTGAGGGAGCCCCTCCCAGGAAAAATGGCGCCCACAGGAAGGAGAGAAGTTACTCTCGGGTGTTCTGGTCACCTCTTTCCAGGCAGGATGAGTTTGCCCACCCCGCCCTCACCCCCGCCAGCTCTCCTGGGATCTCTGCATGGGCTGAGGGTGGCATCTGTGGTCCTAAAGGTTTCCTCTCTTCCAGGGCGTGGAGGTCAGCCCCCAGGTGGAAGCAGTGTTGAACCTCCTGAGTGCACCGGGAAGCCTGAAGCTGGTGCGGCCCAAAGCGCTGCTGGACAACTGCTTCCGGGTCATGCAGCTGCTCTACTGCCCTTGCTGTGAGGAGCTCTGAGGGGCTGGGGCTGGGGCTGGGGTACCGCTGTCTGAGCCAGGTCACTGGGTAGAGCTGGGGCCCTCCTCAGCACGTCCTCTGCTCCCCAGGGCCACAGGCCATTTCTGGAAGCGGAGATGGACTTGGGTACACGGAGAGCAGTGCGGCTCGGTTGGGGTGAGGGGCTGCTGACCAGTCCTGCAGCCTCATTTGTGTGTCTGTGTGTGTCCCCGCAGGTAAAGAAAGCTCTGTGCTAAACTGGCAGGACTGTGAGGCACCTCAGCCTCAGCCTCGCAGCCCAGCCTCGGCACAGTGTGAGGCCGCCCAGCTGTACCCTCTGCCCCAGCCACCCTCCACCTCCCTGCCCCGCGTCCTGGGACCCTCGGCTGGCCCCCCAACTCAGTGAAGCTGCTGAGGGCACAGGGTGAAGGCTTCCTTCCCGGAGGAGCCTAGGGTGACCTGGGGGGCAGCTGGAGGAGCCCCTGCAAGAGACGGACTGGGCCTGAGACTTCAGGTGGCAGTGGGGAGCGCCTCCTGGAGAGGAGGCCCCGGCAGTTTTCCTTTGAGGGACACAGAGCCTGAGAAGGGCGCAGCACCCCCTCCTGTGGTCTCGCCTGGAGTGGCGAGGGCTGGGGCACCTGAAGGTCCTGAAGGCAGAGCCTCTGGCTGCTCCTGGCACTGCCTGGGCTGACCCCTTCTCTGAAGGCTGTGCCGACCTTCTCCTGAGTCAGGCGGTGGGAGCTGTACCAGGTGGGCTTGGGGGGAGCCCAACAAACCAAGGCCGGGGAGGGGGCAGCAAAGCTGGGACAAGGGCATGGTAGCCAAATGCCACGTCTTGCCATAGTTTATTTTTTCTATTAAACACCCGCTTTGTTTTGGTTTGCTTGCATCTTTGAGGGTGAACCTGGAGAAGGCTGCTTTCCCCTCCTGCCAAGTGCAGGAGGCAGGAACGGGGGGCGGGCTGGTCTGGCGCAGGGGCCTGGGGCTGAGGATTGAGTTGGAATGGTCAGGGCCTTCGCCAGGGTCCCGGAATGGGGGATATTTGAGGGACTGAGTTCCTTCTAGTCCCGCCCCAGCCCATGAAGCCTCAGCAAGCCTGACGGAGCAACGGTGTTGGGCTCATCTCCCACAGCGTGTCCTGGACACTGCCTTCTCCCCCTCCAGCTGGCAGCTCCAAGACCACCCCCAGCAGGGACGTAACAGGCATTCAAACACATGGGTCCTGGCACGAGCCCTGGCCACTCCAGCCCCGCCCGCACGGAGCCCCCTGCCCCTCGGCCGGGTCTGGGACGGTGGGGGCGGGGTGCAGGGGGTGCGGGTGCTGGCTGCAGGCGCTGGAGGAAGCCAGGAGACAGTGGCGTTAATTACAGTACAACTTTATTAATACTGGGATCTTCACAGTGCATTTGTTACTTGTAGCAGTGACTATTTAAATCAAGGGAAGGTGGGCTGCAGGAGGTGGGTGGGGGGGAAGGAAAGGATAATTTATCCAAAACAGACAGAAAGAAGAGAAACAAAATGGTTTAGATGGCATGGGGGCTGGGGGCGGGTGGTAGAGGGGAGACAAAGTGAGTGGGAACCAGAAGGGGAGGCCTAAGGAGGGGAAATAAATTAAAAAAAGGAACAAGTTAACAACAGCACCAGAAAAGTTACTTCAGTCAAAAGACGCTTCGAATAGAATATTTCTCTGTACAAAAAGAAAAAAATGAAACAAACGTAAAGAAGTTCCCCAAACCAAAGTTTGTGACATGGGATGGTTGGCTCGGATCCTGAAGGGGCGGGCCTACTTGGCGATCACTAGAGGGATGAGGCGGTCAAGGGGGTGGAGGAGCTATGTACAGCCCTGGGGGTAGTCTGGAGGGGGGCCCCTGAAGTCTAGGTGAGGGGTGCCTGTGCCATGCCCACCCCCTCCCCCCGGGTCCCCGAGGCCACACCCCTCCTCAGGGCAAGCTCTTCCTCATGGGGACCCGGGTACCCCACCCCCCCCCACTGCCCCTTACCCTGCTCACATCAGATAACCTGCGTTTTACACCAGCCCACCTGGGCAAACCCTGGCGGGGCGGGGGGCAGTGTACACTCTGCCCCCAAGCCTCCGAGTGCAGGCCATCTGCTCCCCTGGCCCTCCTCCAGGTGTGGTGAGCTCAGCTCAGTGAGGCTCCTTTCTCCGACCTAGCGACTTACAGGTACCGTCCTTCACCCACCTCTGGGGAGCCCCTCAGAGGAATCCCTGGTTCCCCACACCCTCCTGGCGGCTGTGCCTAGACCCGTTTCCGGCACAAGAACTACCAGGAGCCCTGGGTCCATCCAGACCAGGAAGAGCCAGCTCTCCTGACCCCAGGAGCCCCTGCCCTGTGACCCTGCTAGCATGGCTGCTGTCGGCGGGCCTGCGGGTCACAGGAAGCCCTCCGCTTGCCCTTGGCACACGTGCTTTTACCTGCTTAGAGTTGGCGCAACGTGCTGTGTGGGTGGAGGGGTGCACTCCCTCCACCTCAGTCCTGCCACCCGGGACCACCCTGGGATGGCATTGCCTCTGACAACAGTCAGGGCCAATCTCCCCCAGCAGCCCTCCCCTCCTTGGCCTGCAGCAAATGGGTGGGAGGCCCAGCCCCCGGCCCCTTCCCAGCGCATTGTGGCTTTGCTCTGGATGCTGCAGAGAACACCGACCCCGGCCCCTGGCCCCCAGGAGCCGTGCAGACCCTCCTCTTCCTCCCACGGGCCATCAGGCCACCGCGGGGCCCTCTGTCCCTCAGGCACTCTTGGACACACCCTGTACCGTCTACCCTGTCCCCACACGCAGTCCTTGTCCGGTCAGCTCACTTTATTATATATTCATAAAAGAACCCACCCCCCACCCTCTCCAGTTTCAGTCCCTGACCCAAAGGTAGCTGAAACTGTCACTAAAGTTAAAGTCCCCACGTGCCCGGATGACGATGGGATCTGAGCAGCTCCTGGGAGGCCGGTAGGCCGACAGCCTGGCCTCCGCATGCCTTCCCTGTTGCCCCGCCCCAGTCGCATCTGCAGGCAGGCAAGCTGTCTCAGGGTCCCCACCCTCTGCTGGGCAGGCACCCTGCACGTCCTCCCCAAGAGACTGGACTTGGGCCCCAGGCCCCCGTCCCCAGTGGGTGGGCTGGCTCCTAACTTCACTGGCCCCCCAAACGGCCAGCCGCTCTGTGGAGCCTCTGATTAACCCAGACACTGTAGCCCTCGCCCCTCCATGGCCCCCCCGCCTCCCTGATGGAGGAGAGCCTGGGAGAGGCAGAGATGAGGGGGGTGACAGGGGGTGACGGAGAGGGATGTGGGGGGGGGTGCCTTGGCCAGGGGTGGGGGGGCCACCGTCCCCAGGGAGACGGGGAGGCGCTGGGCCGGGCTGCCTGAGCTGTGCACTGCGGGCCCTGCCAGGTGGGTAGGCCCCTCTGCTGGGGGCACGGGGCACAGCTCTGTGGCTCGCCCTTGTGTGGAAAGGGCAGGGCCTGGCAGGAGGGAGAGGAGGGGCAGAATAGGCAAGAAAAGGTTGAAACAGGCTTCAAATCCAGTTCAAGGCCCGCAGGCTCCGTCCTGGCACGGTCTAAGAAGTCACTTCCTGTTTAAACCATGAAATCCAAGCTGGGTTTCTCCTCCCAGTAAAGTGGCTTTGAATCGTGTGACTTAAAAAAAAGAAAAAAAGCTAGCCTGGCTCTGCTCACTCCTGACTGTGCCTCTGCTCTGAGCCTCCGCGGCCCACCGGCCCGGCCCCCTGCCTTGCCGGGCCAGGGAGGGGGGCGGGAGGCGCCATCACAAGATGCGGGGCGCCGACCTGTCGTTGGTGACGGTCCTGCGGAGCCGCACCCCGCGACGGATGGCCACCAGCATGTCTTCAGCCGGGGGCTCGCCGGGGGCGGCGGGGGGTGGGGCGGGCGTCCCCTCCGCGGGGGCGGCCGACAAGGCGGAGGGGAAGGGGAACTGGCCCTCGGCCAGCGCGTGGGCGCCCGCCACCAGTTCCCCGAGCTTCTCCACCAGGCTGTGCCGGTTGGCGGCCAGCTGCTGCTGCTGCTCCTCGTCGTCCTGGGCCGCCAGCCCCGCGTAGCCGGCCGCCTCTGGGGATGGGCTGCCCCAGGCCGTGTTGGGCAGGCTGAGCCTCTTTGGGGAGGCCTTGGCCAGGTCCGGCGCCAGGGCCGCGGCGGCCTCGTCGGTGTAGAAGACGCATTCCTCGCTGCCCGCCCGCGTGGGCCCCACGTAGCCGGGGGAGTCAGGCACTGTGGGCGTCTTCACCGGCACGATGGGCGGCCGGATGGGGATGGGCCCGGCGCTGGAGAGGGCGCGGCGCACGGTGGGCTTGGTGGACGGGGTGCGGCGGATGGTGGCCACGCCGGGGGGCGCCCCTGAGGCGGTGGGCAGCCCCGCGGTGGAGGCCGGACGCTTGGTCTGGATCAGGCGGCGGTAGTTCTGGGCGATGTTGCTGTTGCGAGGGATGGTGGACGACTTGTCGAATTCGGGGGGCCCCTCGCCGTCTGCGTCCCCGTTCACGGAGTAGCAGTCGTAGTCAGAGCCTAGGGTGGGGTGGGGCATGGGACGCAGTGGGCCCAGAGCCTCGGGGCCGAGAAGGCGCGGCCCCGGCCCAAGCCCCCGGGGCCTACCTTGGGAGGGGATGGTGTCCTCGGAGCACGAGGGCGTGGTGGTCTGCGTGCTGTAGCCGCTCGAGTACTGCAGGGAGTCCCGGCTGCTCTTCTGGTGCTCTAGGCTCAGGCCGCGGGTCAGCACCATGGCCAGGTCGCTGGCCGCAGGGGACACCTCCTCCCCGTGCTGAGGGCAGGAAGACCGCAAGCTGAAGCCTCACTCCCGCTTCTCGCTCTGCCCGGCCAGGAAGGCAGTCCCCCAAGGTGTTCCGGGCTGGCCCCGTGACCACCTGCCGGGCCTTAGAGCTGGCCTGGGAGACAGCGGGGCCCAGCCGGGCCATCCCGGGAGCGGCCCTCACCTTGGCTGCGATGGTGGCGGGGGACATGCGGGGTCGTGGGGCCTCCTCTCCACTGGGGCCCGGGGCGCCCCCGCCAGCCGGGCCCGGCTCCGGGTCTCGCAGGAGCTCCACACGGTCCTTCCTCCGCTGCAGTGCGGTGCCTGCGGGCTGCTCGTGGGGGCCGGCCTTGGCCCAGTCCTGTAAGGCAAGGCGGGCGGGTCAGGAGGCCCCTGCGCCCTGCTCCTCATGGCCGAGGGCAGAGCACAGAGGACACTGTGACTCCCCAGCCCCTCCTGGGCTCCTTATCCATCAGAAGGGAGGAGGTGAGCGTTTGGGGAACGGCTGCAGTGGGTGCCCAGGAGGTTTCTTTTGTGCGGAGCGGGTGCGTACGCATACCCCTCTGGTCGAACCTGGACCCTCCCTGAGTGCCTGGGCAGGTGGGGGTTACTGACCGAGGTCGGGGAGCTGCACTCGCTAACGGACTGGCAGGTCTCCGAGGCCTCAGAGGACGCGGAGCTGGAGGACTTCTGCATGCGGAGGCGAGCGGGCAGGAGACGGGGCAGGGCGGCAGGAAGGTGGGGAGAGAACACATCCGGTCACGGCGCCAGCACGTGGGGGGCCCTGACTCAGTCCTCCCCGGCCTCCCCGCCCACACCACGCCCTGCGCCGCGAGCGCCTGCGCAGAAAGCAGCACCCAGAGCGCACCCCACCACCCCCACCGCAGATCCACCCCACCGCAGCCCAAGAACCACATTTCTCTAAGAATTAACAAGACTACTGCTGGCCTGCATGTGGCGAGCAGGGAAAGAGCGATGCTAAGGTCGGCAGTGGGGTGCTGGCTTGAGCTGCGGGGGGATTTGTCACCGTTCTCTCAGAAGGGCAGGCCTGGGGGGAACGGAGTCCAGGGTTCCATCCTGCGAGTGTTAGGTGGGGCTGCCTGTTAGGTGTCTAAGCCCAGGTGCAGTGCCGGCAACTGTATTTAACAATCTGGAGTTTAGGGAGAAGTCAGGTTTGGAGCCACAGATCCAGCAGCGTGAGACAGAACCAGGTGACGCAGGCAGTCAGGATGAGGGTGGTTAGAGAAGGGGTTCAGGGATGCCAGGCTGCCCTCAGTGCCTGGGAAGGAGAGGACGGCCCAGTAAAGAGTGACAGGACCTGCCAGCAGTGTGGGAGGAAGACCGCGAACAGGTGCCTGTCACAGAAACCGGGGAAGAGCCCTGTGCGCCAAGGAGGGAGGGCCAGTGGTATGGGGGCTGCTGGGGGTCCGGCAGATGGGCCAGAGGGGTGTCCATGGAGACCCCCAGAACTGAAGACAGGACCGAGGATGCCTGGAGGCTCCTGCTCTGGACAGTGGCAGGGACCAGGTACCCTGGGAGGCCCCCAACTGAAAATAAGAGAAAGGCTGAAGAAAAAGGAAGCAAGGGCAAAGCAGGACCATGAAGGTCCCCAGGGCAAAGGCAGCCTCAGCACTGCGGTTGAGAGACTGGGTAAGCGCCAGGTGGAGAGCCCGCCCGACTGCCGCCCGGAATTAAACCTGGAAGGGGACTGGTTAGGTGCAGCTCTGCATGTCCTGTGCCCACCAGGGCACAGTCTCTAAAGCATCCTGATTTCAACTCCCAGACTTTTTTAGTTTATGATGAGCCAAGATGACCAAAAGAAAACTAAACTCTGTAAGTAAGGATTCAAAGAAAATAATAAATACATTGAGAGTTTTACCAATATAATCGCTAAAACAAAAAAAGAAAAAAATGTTTGGAAAACTCAATGGAAAAATTCAACACCCATTCGTGGAAAACACACTAGTGATAGAAAGGAACTTTGTTCATCTGATAGCGTTATCTACAAAAATATCAATTCTTTTCTTTCTGAGGCTGGAGAAAGATAAAGATGCTCACCATCACCATTTCTATTAAGTACTGGAAGTCCTAGCAGTGCAATAGAGCATGAAAAAGAAGTAAAAAGGAGTAAAAAGCAAAAGGACTGGAAAAAAAGAAACTGTAAAAGGCCTGATTGTGTATGCAGAATATTCATTCTATGATTATCAGAACTAACAAGTGTTTTTAATGAGGTTATTGGATACAAGATCAACATACAAAAAAAAAAAATTTCTAAATATCAGCAGCTGAAAAACAAGTAAGAGACTCTGAAAAAGCCAAAATAATTTAAAATAGCATCAACAAATATCAAATACCCAGGGGGGAAAAAGCCAGTGGTAGATGTGCAAGATTCTCACATGAAAATTGCAAAATATTATTGAAAGAAGGTAAAACCATAATAAAATGGAGAGACATATGTAATCCCAGGCAGAATCCCAGGGATTGCTTCTTTTAAAGTGGAAAATAACAAGCTAATATTACAATTTATAAGGAAATGCAAAGGGCCCAAAACAGGTAATATTGAAGAGTAACATACCTAGAGGACTTTTATTACCAGGTGTCAGGATTCTGTATAAAGTTACTATAATTAAGACGGTGTCCTACTGGTACAAGAACAGACAGATCAACCAGTGGAACAGAATACAAACTCCAGAAACAGCTACACATTCAGACACCTGTTTTATGACGAAGGTAACACACTACAGTGCAGTAGAGGAAAAAGATGGTCTTTGCAATAAACTGTTCATTAGATATCCATATGGAAAAAAATGACTCCTACAGTTCAGTCGCTCAGTCGTATCCAACTCTTTGTGACCCCATGGACTGCAGCCCGCCAGGCTTCCCTGTCCATCTCTCATACTAACACACCACACACACAGTCAATTCCAGATGACCTGCAGATCTGAGTGAAAAAAGGTAAAAGAAAAAGGCTTTGCAGGGAATTCCCTGGTGGTCCAGTGGTTGGGACTCCACACTTCCATGCTGAAGGCCCACCTTCAATCTCTGCTGGTTGGGGAACTACGATCCCACAAGCTGAGCAGCAGAGCCAAAAAAAAAAAAAAGCTTTTGGAAGAAAACATCTTTGTGACCCTGGAGTACACAAAAATACTGCTAACAGGACAGAAAAAGCACTAACAATTGGAAAAAATGGATAAATTAGACATACATTAAGAACTTCAGAATTTTACATTTCATGCAAAGATGGGCTCGATAAAGGACAGAAATGGCATGGACCTAACAGAAGCAGAAGATATTAAGAAGAGATGGCAAGAATACACAGAAGAACTGTACAAAAAAGAGCTTCACGACCCAGATAATCATGATGCTGTGATCACTGATCTAGAGCCAGACATCCTGGAATGTGAAGTCAAGTGGGCCTTAGAAAGCATCACTATGAACAAAGCTAGTGGAGGTGATGGAATTCCAGTTGAGCTATTTCAAATCCTGAAAGATGATGCTGTGAAAGTGCTGCACTCAATATGCCAGCAAATTTGGAAAACTCAGCAGTGGCCACAGGACTGGAAAAGGTCAGTTTTCATTCCAATCCCAAAGAAAGGCAATGCCAAAGAATGCTCAAACGACTGCACAATTGCACTCATCTCACATGCTAGTAAAGTAATGCTCAAAATTCTCCAAGCCAGGCTTCAGCAATATGTGAACTGTGAACTTCCTGATGTGCAAGCTGGTTTTAGAAAAGGCAGAGGAACCAGAGATCAAATTGCCAACATCTGCTGGATCATCGAAAAAGCAAGAGAGTTCCAGAAAAACACCTACTTCTGCTTTATTGACTATGCCAAAGCCTTTGACTGTGTGGTTCACAATAAACTGTGGAAAATTCTGAAAGAGATGGGAATACCAGACCACCTGACCTGCCTCTTGAGAAACCTATATGCAGGTCAGGAAGCAGCAGTTAGAACTGGACATGGAACAACAGACTGGTTCCAAATAGGAAAAGGAGTTCATCAAGGCTGTATATTATCACCCTGCTTATTTAACTTATATGCAGAGTACATCATGAGAAACGCTGGACTGGAAGAAGCACAAGCTGGAATCAAGATTGCCGGGAGAAATCTCAATAACCTCAGATATGCAGATGACACCACTCTTATGGCAGAAAGTGAAGAGGAACTAAAAAGCCTCTTGATGAAAGTGAAAGTGGAGAGTGAAAAAGTTGGCTTAAAGCTCAACATTCAGAAAACGAAGATCATGGCATCCAGTCCCATCACTTCATGGGAAATAGATGGGGAAACAGTGGAAACAGTGTCAGACTTTATTTTTTGGGCTCCAAAATCACTGCAGATGGTGACTGCAGCCATGAAATTAAAAGACGCTTACTCCTTGGAAGGAAAGTTATGACCAACCTAGATAGCATATTCAAAAGCAGAGACATTACTTTGCCAACAAAGGTCCGTCTAGTCAAGGCTATGGTTTTTCCTGTGGTCATGTATGGATGTGAGAGTTGGACTGTGAAGAAGGCTGAGCGCCGAAGAATTGATGCTTTTGAACTGTGGTGTTGGAGAAGACTCTTGAGAGTCCCTTGGACTGCAAGGAGATCCATCCAGTCCCTTCTGAAGGAGATCAGCCCTGGGATTTCTTTAGAAGGAATGATGCTAAAGCTGAAACTCCAGTACTTTGGCCACCTCATGCGAAGAGTTGACTCACTGGAAAAGACTCTGATGCTGGGAGGGATTGGGGGCAGGAGGAGAAGGGGACGACAGAGGATGAAATGGCTGGATGGCATCACGGACTCGTTGGACGTGAGTCTGGGTGAACTCCGGGAGTTGGTGATGGACAGGGAGGCCTGGCGTGCTGAGATTCATGGGGTCTCGAAGAGTCGGACACGACTGAGCGACTGAACTGAACTGAACTGAAGGGAGTAAAACAGCAACCCACAGACTCAAGATTATCAGATGAAAAGACTTGTAGCCACAGTGTATAAGAAGTTCTACAAATCAACAAGAAAAAGACATACAACCTAGTAGAGAAAAAGAAACAAAAGATCTGAACATTTCCTTCATAAAAAGAAGATATGGCCTTTAAACGTATGAAAAAACATACAATCTCATTAGTCATTAGGGGAATGCAAATTCAAAACACTGGGCACTATTACCATAACACCCACCAGAACGGCTAACATGAAAAGAATGTCGGACACTGCAGGCTGACGAGGCAGTGGAACAGCAATAAATCAACTGCTGTGCTCCTCCTGTGCTTCTGACTACGGGAAGGCATGAGACACACCCAAAACAAGTGACATTCTACAGAACACATGGCCAGTATTCAAAAGCCATGGAGGAGGGACCAAGGAGCCATCGCAGACCGGAGAAGCCTAAGGAGACACAGTGATAAAACACAGCGCAGGGTCCTGTGTCAGAACCTGGACTCCTGGACCGGGAAAAGGATGCCAGTGAGAAAGCCGGCAACATGTGAAAAAGAGTCTGTCAGCGAGTTAACAGTGTTGTGCAGTGCTAATTTCCTGGTTTTAAAACTGCTGATAGTTACATGGGTTGCTAACATCAGGGGAGACAGTGCAGAGGCCGGGTGGGAACTCTGCTCTTTTTAGAGATTGTCTATAAGGCTAGAGTTATTTCACGATAATAAAAATAAACCTTAATGGATAGGTTAAATTGCTGTAAAATAGAGAAAAGGTAATTGGAAGATAGACCTGAAGAGATGATCCAGGGAAACAAGGAGATGAGAGACGTGAGAGGAGAGAGACACGGAGACCAGACAGGAGCGAGCAGAGTGGGAGTGAGAATAAGAACAGAATGCTCGCAAACTCCTGGAACGGGTGAAAAACCTGAATGCGCAGACAGAGGAACACAAACACACCAAGGGAGATTAAATGAGCACAAATCCACCACCAGACATGCTGCAGAAAAACTCAAGTGACCAGAGAGAGAAGTCAGGTCACTCACAAAGGCACGGCAGCGACGGACAGCAGAACTCTCAGCCGGCAACAGAAGCCAGAACACGGGGAAATACCCTCGGAGAACACATTCTCCTCGGAGTGTGGAGACAAAGCAACTGGCACCCAGCGCTGCATCCCTGGCAAAACTAGCTTTCAAGGAAGAGGAAAAAAAATGAAGCATGTTTACAGAAGAACAAAACCTGAGTTTACTGCTACAGACCCATTCTAAAAGAACTTTAAAGGATGTATTTTACTGCAGAAAGAAGCAAAATGACCTTAAAAGGAGAACAAAAAAAGTATAAACACATATGGGTAAATCTAACAGATACTTACGTATAAGATAATGATGACATTAAGAAGAAAAATGTCAATTGTAGGGATGATAAAAAAAAAGGAGAGAATAGCATAAAATAGCTTATAAGGGGAGGGGGTAGGTGACCAAAGTTAAAATATATGTTAAGGTCCTTGAATGATTCAGGAGCCTGGGTTAGGACTTTGCTAAGGATGCATGGTAAAATTTCAAGGTAACCTGTATAAGAAAGGAAAGAAGTATAACTTAAAATCCAGTAGAAGGAAATAATGGGGGAAGAAAAAACAAACAAAAAGCAAGAGAAGAAACAAAAGAAGCACAGATAAAGCAGAATGAACAGAAATAAAAAAGAAGTCTAAGTATGCCGGTAATATCGATAACTGTGAAAGGACTTAAAAATGTCAGTTAAGAGAGAGATTGTCAGCCTGGATAAGAAAAGAAAACCTAGGCATATGCTGTTTACGAGAGACTCATCTAAAACATAAGGACATAGTGAGTTTAAAAACTAAGAGATAGGAAATGATAACGTAAATGTTGAGCTGAAGTAGCTGCAGTAAAATCAAACAAAACAGACTCACTCTACGCTAGAAAATGTACATGCAACAGAGGGTCAGCTACACCACGTGGGGAGACTCAGTTCACTGCGAGTTAACATTTTAAAGCTGTATGGACCTAACAGTCTCAAAAGCGTACGCACACATGGATAAAGGACACAGGAGAATGAATTATTCTAGCTTTTCTGTTAAGGAAAGCTGACGCAGACAGGACTGAGTAGGGAATGAGATGGAGGCGGTCAGTGTGGACAAGTGTCCTGAGCAGTGTTGCTGTGAAGGAGAGAAGAGGCAGCTGGAGGAGACTGTGGAGGAAGGGAGGCCTTTTAGACGGACGGTACCGGAGCATGTGTCTGTGTGCCGACAGGAATGAGCCTGCTGAGGAGGGCAGTCTGGGCATGCTGTGGGCACATCCTGGGCAAGAGGGCAGACTACAGAATGCTGGGCTCAGAGGGCCGGGCCACGGTGGGCACCTGGGTACGCGGCCTGACCTCCCTGTCTTCTGCTCTAGCTCCTCCGGTCCCTTTCACAGAGCCTGAGGATCTGAGCCTGCCTCTGAGGGTCTGAGCCTGCCTCTGAAGGGGTTCTCACGTTCAGGGTGAGAGTGGGGGAAGATGCCTGCAGATCCTGGGGCTCCTACGGACGCCTCCGTGGGGCACCCACCCCATCACAGCCAGCCCTGGCATGGGGGGTCCCAGGGTCTGGAGCTGGCAGGCTCCTCGAGACCTTCCCCCGCCCTGCCCTGGGGCAGTGGGCTCAGGCTGGTCCTGGACGCGGTGGTCCTGGGGGCCTGCAGGCCGCTCTCAGCCCCGGCACGGGGGTCACGGGGTCCGGAGCTGGCAGGCTCCTCCAGACCTTCCCCTCCCCTGCCCTGGGGCAGTGAGCTCAGGCTGGTCCGGGGACGCGGTGGTCCTGGGGGCCTTCAGGCCACGCTCAGCACCTGTAGGGGCCCCGCCCCACAGTGTGGATGGCCTGGGGCTGGCATGAGCTCAGCAGACGCCCCTCACCTGACTGGTGATGTCTGAAGGCATGGGCGAGGGGGGCTTGGAGTAGGTGGCTTCCTGGGAGACGAAGCCGGAGTCGTGGGAGGAGACGCTGGAGAGGCGGGCGGCGGGGGCGGGCTGCGCCAGGCTGCGGTAGCGACAGGCGGGGCCGGGTGAGCACGTTTGGGCGCCCCCGGGCCAGGGGGCTCCACCACCCTTGGCGCTGCTCCCGCTGCTGGGGGCACTGGGGAGGGAGGGGGCACGGCGGCCGGACAGGGAGACACAGGGCGCGTTTGGGAGGCAGGGGGACACACGAGGGTGGGCAGAGAGGAGGGGTGGGGGAGGAAAGACAGGGTCAGACCAGGCCCTGAGGCCACGGGCCAGAGCAGCGGGGTCCCCGACTGCGGGCTGGGGGGCGGGCCCCCACTGCCCCAGGAGCCTCCGCCAGGCACCCCGAGCCAAGGCAGCCTATCTGCCTCCCGAACCGCCATTATGAAGCGGAAACAGCCTGATGAGGAGGAACGGAGTCAGTTAGGCTACAACTAGACACGAGTCTGATCCTGATCGTCTTCTCCAAATCTGGTATTTGCCATCAGATCCTGACTGAATGTCTAGCGTGGGGTGCTGGTCAGCACGGGTCCTAAACTCACCATCACCCTCCCCCGCTTCACTTCTGTAGCTCATCCTCTCTGCATCCGTGTCCAGGCTGGGCAACGCTCCTGGCAGTGAAGGTCACTATCCTCCTGAGCGTGACCCGGGAGGCCCCTGGCCCCTACCCTTGGCACGGGTGACCCCTGGGATCAACCTCCCTCCTGCGTCGGTCACCCACCCGGGGTCTGAAGAGCCTCCAGCTGCTGTGGACCATTCTCTCCCTGCAGGAGCAGCAATAACTCTGCCTGGGTCACTGCCCATGGCCTGAGTGCCCAGCCAAGCTGGTTCTAGAGAAAGAGTGCCTGGTACAGAGGGGTCTCCCCACCAGTAACCTGCTCTGTGCTCAAAGCACCCCCCTCAGGAAGCCTTGAATCCAGACCCCTCCCAGGAAGCGCCCCTGACCCCGAGCCTGCCTGCTGGTCAGGCAGGACCCCGGCCCCGCCCTGGCCCTTCACGGCCCCCAGGGCCAGCTTGGGCTGAGGGTTGGCCCTGTGGCAGCTGCCCAGGCGCAGCTCTCAGGAACCAGCCAGGCTGCAGTGCCCATAGGTAAGCTTAGAGCCTCTGCATACGCTCCTGAAAACCTCCATGGCCTTCCCCACCTCAGATTCTTCCTGCTGCCCAGACTGTGCTGGGCTTGGCTGAGCTGAGAGGTTAATGCTGGATTCTGTACCTCAGCTTCCCCCTCCATGGAACAGAGACAACATCATACCGGATAGAGTGGTGTTAGGATTCAATGAGGAAAATGCAGAAAGCATTGAACGGGCAGCCGGCGCGCCCTCTGCTGCTGCTGCCGCCCCGCAGCCTGTCCCTACGCCTGCGCTAGCAGCGGTCGTGCAGTGTGAGTGTATTTTCCCTGGATTCCTTGATGATGCAGCAGTTGCATGAATTCTGGGGCCAAAAGCAATTCCTGATCCACTTCTGGGCGGGGCTTCCCCCATTCCTTTTCCCTGCCCCCTGCCCAGTCCCCCACTGACCTGCACATGCTGGACTTCCGGGAGCTGGAGCTGCTAGGCGATGAGGGTGGGGTCTGGTATGACCAGCTGTAGTCTGAGCCCTTCAGGTCTGTGATCACCTGGACAGGGACATGGATGGGGTCACTGGGGGCAGCCCAGCCCCGCAGAAAGCCTCATCACTTTCCTGAGTCTCCCTCCAGAGGACTGGCAGGGTCTTCCCAATTGAGAACCAGGCCCCAGAGGAGATCTTGGGGATATGGAAGCCCTCTGTGTTCCAGCCTTTTCCTAATGCCAGCTCCTCACTCAGGGACAAGAGGTGGGGCTGCTAGAAAGTCCGGGAATGTTGGGGAGGTTGTGCCCTCTCTGCTTCTCAGGGATGCTGGCCCAGCCAGGACACAGAGGAACCTGGTGCTCCCGAGGACTCCTTGGGGCTGGCAGAGGAGTCAGACCAGAGTGGCCGTGCAAGACCATGGGGTCCAACCCTGGCTCTGCTCTGCCCTCAGGCAAGCCGCTGCTTCTCTCTGAGCCTCAGTTTTCTCCTGGGAAATGCAGCTGATCCTTCCTGTCTTAGAGGGTTGTGGAGGTGACTGAACTAGGTGACCCGTGGGAAGGGCTCGGCATAGGGCTGGGTGCACAGTAAGGCCGAGTGAGAGGAGCACCACGGTGCTGTCAGCGAGGACTGCCCCTGGTGCGGTGGGAGCGTGGTGCTGAGAGGTGGGCAGGGTGGCTACGGGGGCAGCTGCATGTGTGTGCACGGGGCTGGCGGGTGTGGGCATGGAGGCTGGAGGCACCATCAGGACTGGCTTGCTCGGAGCCTGGCCCTGTGAATCCGGGACGTCCAGCCGTCTGCTCTGTGTGAGGCCCCGCTGGGTCCCGGGCACACACCCTGCTCGTGTGGGCAGGTGCCCCTAGAACTCACGGGGGTGGACTTCTGTGCCCAGCTGATCCCCCCAACGTTTTCCCATTGCCTCCTCCGTTGTCCCCAACCAAGGCCAGCGGTCCCCGGGGCTGGCCGCACCTGCTCGCTGGCGGGGGGCAGCTTGTGCGGCTCCGCGGTCAGCACCACCAGGTCGTCGATGATGCCCTGCAGGTGGGTGATCTCCCCCAGCATGGTCAGCTCGCCGTTCTGACGGGGCAGTGAGTCAGCCTCCGGGGCCTCCCTGCCCGGCACACCCTCCCCTGCCCTTCCCCCAGCCCACGTGGCTTGGGCCATGGTCCTCTGGACCTCTCGGGATTCGTGAGGGCCCCTCAACTGGCCCAGTCGTGGAGATGCTAAGAAGGCCTCTGTGTCCCCACGGGACCCACCACCACGGGCTGCAGGAACGTGATGAAGGTACAGAAGCGGCCGCGCTCCTCAATCAGGGCCCGGCGCACCGCCTGCTTCTCAGTCTCCTCCAGCAGCAGGTACATGTCGTTCACATCCTGCAGGGCGCTGTCCAGCTGGGGCTGCAGGTCTCCTTTCCCTAGGGGGTGGGGAGGAGAGGCCGCGCTGGGGACGCGGGCCTGGCTTGCTGCATCCAAGGCTCAGGCCCTGAGGTGGGATCCCTGGCCGTGAGGCTGGGCACTTCCAGGGGGGCCTGGGGACCGGGGAGGGCAGCTGGGATGCCAGGGCTCGTGGAAAGGCTGGTCCCCAGCGCAGGCAGAGAGGACAGACAGGCACACAGGAAAGACACCAAAGCTGCAAAGCCACCCAGTTCTGGGGAGAGCAGAACCCTGGGCAGCCCTGGGGCCACCCGGAGCAGCTGTGCTCAGTGGAGTCAGGCGGAAGGAAGCCTCCGGGAGAGCAGAAGCTTCTGCCCCCAGGGACACCCTCACTGCCTGTGGGGTGAGGAGCCTCCCCTCCCGGGCTCAGGGAGGGGGCGTGGAAGCTGAACAGAGTAGAACATGGGGCAGGGCTGCAGGCCAGGCCACGACGGAGGCGGGGTCCAGGAGCGCTGGGGCTGGGCCCAGGGCATGGGAAAGGGGGTGTCTCATGGGGGTCCCCACTTGGCTCAGGAATAATGCACAAGAACAGCAGGAGTGACACAAAGATGCAGCGAAAGAACCACAGAGAGCGAGAAGAGAATGGAGAGGAGACAGCGAGAAGGGCGTGGGGGGCGGGGCGGAGCAGGAGGGAAGGGCCCGGGGACTGCGGGGCTGGGGCAGCCGAGGCCTGGCCCCCCACCCTGCCCACCCGCCCTCCTGGCCTGGCAAACCGACCCAGCACGGCCCGGCCTCAGCCCCGGACCGGAGGACTGTGCCCCAGCCCCTCCCTTGCGGACCGACCACCTTCCTCTCTCCTCCTCGGCCTGAAGAGGCTCCTCCAATGGCCCTGAGCTGGGCGAGACAGACAAATGCGACAGGGACGACAGGGAGGGAGAGCAGCTCAGGGGACGGGCATCTGACTTACCAAGTAGCTCTACAGGAGGGGTGGGGAGAGGAGAGGAGAGACAGAGAGAGAGACCGTGTGAAAGACAGCCGGATGGACAGAGCCGCTCCTGGGGGCGGGGCCTCCTGCAGCCTCCCGAGGAGGGGGCCAGTCAGGTGGCAGGCACCCCCTCTGCCCACCCCAGAGGTTGGGGGCCCTGTGTCCAGCACGGGGTGCCTCAGGTCGGACGCTGCCCTGGGCGACCCCACGGCCGTCGGGGACACAGCGCGGGGCTGTGCAGGGGCCCGCGGGGCTGCGCTTCTGCAGCCGCTCGGGGCTCACCTTTGCGTGCTTTCTTCTGCAGCTTCAGCGTGTCCGAAGACTTCTTCTTGATCTCGTGCCGCGCTCGTTTGTACTCTGTGCAGAGGGAGAGAGAGCGGCGCTATGACAGGGTTTCCGCCAGTGGGGAGCTGGAGGGCGCGGCCAGGCGGGACCCACCTTTTGCGTGATCCTTGTCCAGCTGGTTGGCCGACTTCTTCCAGTCCTCGATGCGCTCCTGCAGCGGGTTGATGAGGCTCTCCAGCAGTGCGCTGAGGGCAACGGCAACGGAGGGCAGGTCAGGGCCGCCCTGGGATCTTCCCTCGACCCCCGCCCCCAGCGCGGACGCACTCACTTGGTGAACTGCCGCAGCTTGGTCTCGATGCTGCGGTGGCGCATGCACATGCGCGTGAGCGCCGAGCCGATGTCCCGCGTGGCCCCTGGGGGCAAGCGCCACGTGGGCGGGGCCGCCGGGCTCCTGCAGGCCCGGCCCGGGCCACGCGGGGGCGCGTCTGGCCCAAGAGCCGAGCTCGCAGCCCGCCGGCCCTGAAGTCCCTGTCCTGCGGACCCGCTGCCGCCGCCGCCGTGCCCCTCCCGGCATCCCCATCCCGCTGATCCCTCCTGCGACCCCGCCGGCCCCTCTCCGAGGGGTCAGGTCAGGATCTGTCCTCGTAACCCCAGAGGGGAGAGGCCCACACCAAAGATGGTTCAAGGAGCCAACAGAACCCCTCCCTCCCAGAACCCCCTCCAGATGCGCCCAGATGCAGGCGTGAGGGTGCCCGTCGCCTTGGTCTCACCAGCCAAGGAGGCAGGAGCTCCAGGTCCCACTGCTCGGACCGGAAGGCCGCAGAGCCAAGGCCAGCAAGGGAACCTTCCCCTGCCCCGTGCCCCCAGAAGGGCAGATGGGGAGAGAAGCCACAGACTCACCTACGGAGTGTGAACACCGTGGCTGAGAGGTCAACCCAGCTACCTGGCAGCGAGACAGAGCCCCCTCGCACTCTCCCCCCCGCCCCCAACATCCCTGTCGTCTGTCACCCGTTCCTGCCCTGAGAGGCTCCCTCTCTCCAGAAAGCCTGCTCCATGAGCCAGCAGGACCCAAGGTCCCGTCTCTGGCCCCGGGTCCTCTCCGGCTCACACCCACTCAGCTGTTTGGAGTGCAAGTCCAAGCTGGGCCGCGTGCCCTCCCCACCTCGGGTGTTGGTGGCCATGTCGGCCACTTTCTGGAAGGCGTCCAGGAAGGCCACAGCAGCCAGCACGGTGGTCCTGGGGAGATGGGCGGGGGGCGGTCAGTCGGGGGGTGGCTTTGCGCCCCATCTCCTCCCCAGCTGGGGCACCCTCACCTCAGCTGGGAATGCAGTTTCGTGGCCTTGGAGTTGAAGTCCTCCCAGATGGGGTAGGAGCTCTGCGGAGGGGATGGGAGAGGCAGTGAGCCGCCATGAGGGCTCCCCCCGGGCCGGGGACCCTCATGCCTGGTCTAGACCCCAGGCTGTGTCTAAGAGAGCAGCCTCACCCCTGTGGAGAGGGGGCTTCCGGGGTTCCTCTGGGGGCAGACACGGGCATGAAGAAGGCCTGGCCCCTCTGCCCGCCCCGCGCTCCCTAACAGTCGGAACCCCGGCCACTGTGAGCAGTGGTAGCCCACATCCTCAAGGGGGATGGAGACTGGGAGCTGCAGGCCGCGTCTCCTTGCAGGTAGGAGGGCCTAGGGGGGACCGGGTTGGCCACACTAGGGGCACTGTGTCCCCCGGACACAGCCCTGGATGGTCCACATGGCCTGGGGGAAGAGGCACAGTGAGCCGTGGTGGAGCTTGAGACACTGGGTCTGAATGAGGGCCTCGTGACCCGGAAGCTGCTGCCAGCCGATCTGCCCATCACAGACCAGCGGCCGGGGCTCCCAGGCCCAGGGGGACCGCGGCTGCTGCGGGGCCTGGCCAGCCTGCCCGGGACAGTCAGGCCCAGGCTGAATGGGGCCTTGTGCAGCCAACAGAGCCACCTTTCTCCACCCCCGGCTCCCCGCCCCTCCTGGGGACACAGTGTGGCCTTTATCCCAGCCTGGCCCAAAGCTCTGAGCTGGCAGGGGGTTTCCCAGTAGTGAGGCCGGGCTCCTGGCGATCAAGTTGTCCAATGTGATCAGCGGGCTTTTCTGGCTAATGGGCCTCCCATGGCTGTTGGGTCCCGGCCCAATGGCCCTGTGGAAGGAAGCCTTGATCCTTGAAAAAGAGCCCCAGGTCAGCGAAGCCCCAAGGTTCTTCTGACCTTCCCTTCCATGTGGGATGGGGTGCTGGGAGCCAGGGCTTTTCCAGTGGGAAGGGGGAAGGCGGAGACCCCAGTTCCCAAGGCCTCAGAGAGAGGCTCTGCCAGGCTGGAACCCCAGGGAGGCCAGTCTGCTGCAGTGGAAAGCACAGGGCAGCTTCTGGGATCCTCAGAAGCACCCTCCCCTCCCAGCCCAGCCCAGCCAGTGCCCAGGGAAAGCAAATATTTGTGAAGTTCACACGCTGGAGCAGGAAGGCAAAAGCGGTGGGTGGGCTGTCTGCGCGGCACGGCCTGGGGTGAAGGAGCCTGGGTCTCCCCTGGCACTCCTGAGGACTTGGCACCACCCCGCTCTGCACCCCAGCCCTAGGCCGTGCTGAGACCTTGAGGAGATAACGCCATGGGGGCAGGGGTGCAGAGGCAGCGGTCCTGGCCCCTGGCGTTTCAGCCCCTCAGCAGCCTCTATCTGAAAGCTAGGGGCTGGGGGAAGTGGGGGAGACAGATCTGTACCCTGCTGTGGGTGAGACAGGTCTGTGTACTGAAGTCACACCCTCATAGCCTCCGCCCCGAGGCTCACTCCATCCCTGGCCCTCCCAGTCTCGGTCCTCCTTGGGCAGAGGGGACAGGGTGGGGGTTGGGGGGCCAGGCCCAGCCCCTCCTCAGCAGGTGGACAGGAGCTCCTGGCCTGTAAGGGCCCACTGGTAAGTCATGACGACCCCAGAGGCGAGCTTGAGGGGCCAGCGCCCAGGAGCATGTCTCCGCCCGGGCCTGTGCCCTCAGGCAGGTTGCACCCAGCTGTCAGGCAGGCTTGAAGCCTCTGGACTCGTGGTCTTGATAGTGACGGGGACTGCGATTGGGGGTCAAGAGTGTGGTGGGCCAGGCGCCTGGCTGAGCGCTCTCACTGTGGGGTCACACTGAGTCCTTACAGCAACCCTGTGAGGCGAATACCGCTGCCACCACCCCCATTCTACAGATGAGGAAACTGAGGCTCAGAGACATTAACCCGCTTGTCCATGGCTACCGAGTGTGGGGTTCAGGCTCTGATCCCAAGTCTGACTGGTCACTGCATGGCAGGGACACCCCCTCTACTTCAGGGTCTGGAAGGTGAGTATCTGGGTACCCAGGGTGGGGAGGGGCGGGGACTGCAGAACTGGGAGAGCAGCGGGCGGCTCTGGGGGGGCAGTCACACGCTCGTCACAGGGGGTGCTCAGGTGGGCGGGCCCTGGGCTGTACAGGTGAGTGGCCCAGGCTGCACCCCGGGAGAGGGGCTCTGTGGGAGGCTCCTCTCTGAGCCTGCTTGTTCCCCTGTGAGATGAGGGCAGGAGCAGGCTGGTGTGGAGATGCCTGGGAAGCACTAGGTCAGGACCTGGCACACAGAGAGCGCTCAGCTAACGCTGCGGACAGAGCGAACAGGCGGTCTCTGGGTCTGCGTGACACTCCCCACTCTCGGGGGCAGGCAGATTGTGACCCCATTTCTGGAAGGTGCAGGCTGAGCCCCGGACCCCCT
Organism: Bubalus bubalis; assembly: GCF_019923935.1. Taxonomy (NCBI): domain Eukaryota; kingdom Metazoa; phylum Chordata; class Mammalia; order Artiodactyla; family Bovidae; genus Bubalus; species Bubalus bubalis. The sequence goes on along the minus strand of NC_059174.1, from coordinate 1,215,132 downwards.
CCCAGCCCTGTCATTCCCGGACAAGTTCCTGATCGTCTCTGAGCTTCGGGGGGTATCTGGGCCGCTTAAATGAGGCAGGGCAGGCAGGGAACGCTCCCGGGGCCCCCCGCCCTGAGTCGGTGCCCCTCCAGGCCCCAGGGGCAGCCCCCCTCCCCTCCTCGGCCACCCCCATGCCAGGCTCTGGACCTGCAGCCCTGGGTGGGCTGTCATGGGGCCTCGCAGGCAAGTTCGGTCTCCTCACCCTGGCCACCTTCCTCTGTGGAAACCCTGCTGCTTCTGTGGCTCAAGCCACTGAGCGAAACAGCCGGAAGCTGTCCCCCAATTCTAGATGACTGGCCTCCAGGCGGTCCGCGTCCCTGCCCTGTCCCTGGCCCAGACACAAGCCTGTGTCACAGGCTGGGGACTGGTGGGGCTCGGCATTACGCCAGGTGAAACCTCTCCCAGTTTGCCTCCCCACGTCAGAAAATCCTGAGCCGCTTGCTACAATCTGGGCCCATCTCCTTCGTCTCATCCCCAAGTTCCTTGCAAATTGCCTGGAGACGGGGGAAGGCGGTCCTGCCCGCTTCTCTGAGCGAAAGCGGAAAGCGGCTGCGGAGGCAGTGTGTGTGGTGAGGATGCCAGCGGGACAAGGTGCGGGAAGGAGCCGCTCCACCAGCCCCGGGAGTGGTTGGGGGAGGGTGGTCTGGAATGGGAACCTGGTGCCAAGGCTGCGATGCTCATGGGGCAGGAAGGGCTGCTGAAGGCAGCGGGAAGCCAGCACTCGGGGGCCAGCAGAAGGGCTTGGAGGTGGAGCTGGGGGGACGGGGTCTCAGGGGAGCACCCTGTGTGGGGCACCGAGGGGCACCTATGCACGCTGCCAACCCTGCAGTTCTGGGGAGGGTGGCCCCGGGCCTCCTGGGGGTGGGGGGCACAAGGATCTGGCGGCCCCCGAAGGCCTGCCTGGGCGCTGTGGTGTCCCTCCCCGGGGTCTGCGATGTCACTGTAGGATGCCAGGCTGTGTACCAGGGAGGGTGAGACAGGCAGGGGGCTCTGAGGAGTTCCATGTTCCCCCTAGCCTGGCCACACTGCCCCAGAGCAGAAGGGGAGAGGCACGGCCTGCCTGCCCCCGGCCTGTCATTGCGGCCGGCCCTCCTCTCTGCCCAGTCAGCTGGGCCACCCCGCCAAGCCCCAGCCTCTTTAGGGGCGAGGATCCCCTCACTCCCCGGATCAACAGTGACGGGTGAGGTCATGGGCTGGTCCAACAGTCTCCTTAGTGACCTTGAGCCATTCCCAGCCTCGGTTTCCCCACCTGGTGAGCCAGAGTGGGCCAGGAGTTGGTGGCCCGCTGAAGCCTGACCTTGGGCCATCCGGGAGAGGGGCTGGAGCTGAGAGCCTGGAGCAGCCGGCAGCCTCCCTGGGGGCTGCTCCCTCAGGCCCACCTTCGCCCTCCTACCCCAAAGGCAGGTCAGAGGCCTTGGGGCCGGGGCCACTCCTCACACAGACCGTGGAGTCCTGGAGCTGCTTTGGGGCGCGGGCAGCGGGCGCAGAGGCAAGGCTGGCAGGGAAGGAGTTAACGGTTCCCTGCTTTATTATTTTTCGCTTCTTTGGCGGTGACAGCATTGTCTGGGCTCCGGGGCCGTCGGAGTCGGGGAAGGGGGCCCCGGGGGTGGTAGAGGGTGGAGGCCGGAGAGACCCAGGACCCTTTAAAGGGCCCTGAGTCGCCCCCGGAGTCAAACCCCCATTCATGGTTTGGGGGTATGGGGCGCGGGAAGCCCGCGTGTGCGCAGACTCAGGTCGGGACCCCAAGGGGGCGCTGCGACCTGGGCGACCAGGGGCATGGACCTGGGTATCGCACGGACACCCAGACACATGAGTGCCCACACCCACCACGACGGGCGCCCGGAGACCAGGGCGCACGGCAGACGCAGGCCAGACGCGCTCAGACAAGGGCACACAGACGCGGGGCCTCACCGACACGGCGGGACGCGGCTACCCGCCGCCACGCGTCCCCAAAGGGGACACGCACCCGCGCCGCATCCGCGCCCGTTACCTTCATGTCGTTGACGATGGCCTGGAAGAGCCCGCCCAGGGCGCCGCACTCCTTCTCCGCCGTCTCCATGCTCGGGCCGGGCGGCGGCGCAGGCAGGGAGCTGGGACCCGCACCGCGGCGGCTGTCGCTCCGAGGCCGGGCCGGGCCTGCCGCCTCCGGGCCGCGCTCAGCGGCCGGCCGCGCCGCGCTCGGGGGTCGCGGGCCGCCGCGGGGCGGCGCGGGCCATGTCGCGGCGGGGCTGGCGGGAGGCGCTGGGGGCGCGGCGCGGGCGGCGGGCGGCGCAGCCTCGGCGCGGGGACTGGCGCGGCGGCCGTAACCCGAGCGCGGAGGCCGGGGCGTCACGTGGGCGCGGGGGGGCGGGCCGCGGGGAGGGGTCTGCAGGGAGGCCGGGCGGGCGCCGGCCCATTCACCGCCCGGAGCCCGGGCTTTGAAATCCGAGCCCGGGCGCGGCCAGACGGGCAGTCAGAACAGGCCTGACGGGCGCAGGCGCCGCCGCGGGGGCGGTGCTGCCTGGCTTCCCCGCGGGGGTGGGGCCGGCCGTTTGGTGCCGCCCCGTAAAGGGGCTCACCACCACCCTCCAGCCTTTGGTCTGGGGGTGTCTGTGTCTCCCCGCGTTTTCAGAAGAGGGGAGCAAGCTGAGATCCTGGGGCGCATCCCGTGTGATGGACCCACCCACACGTAGCAGGGGCGTACGGTGTTCCGGAGGCCGCCCGCCTTGGGACATTTTATCCCAGGCACAGGAGTTTGGACCCTCCTCCAGTTCTCTGGCTCCTTTTCCAAGCAGGGCCCGTGCTGATGCCACCTGCATGGGGTGCCCCAGGCCGGACCTCTGGGGATGGTGGGGTCCGGTCCTCAGGGTTTGGGGCCGAGCGGGACCAGCAGAGCAGAGGCAGATGTGTGATGTGTGATCTTATCCCCTCTCTGATGCCTGGGTACATACATAGGAGGATGCGTGTGTGCACGTGGGCCATGGTGAGTTCAGCCTGTCTTCCTGTCCTGGAGACTCCAGACAGGGAAACCCACCCTCCCAGGCCTATGCTGGGGCTCTGGGGAAAAGCCCACCCAAGGCCTTTCTCTGCTACTCCAGGGACCCACAAGAGCCACTGGGAGATCAGTGGGCCTATCTGAGGCTCCCCAAAGCCTGGGGGCATGAGAACAGGTCTCTAGGACCAGCAGCAGGGTCCCAGGGCTGCTGAGCATCGGTGGGGCGGGCACCGTGGGAAGGAGCAGGCCAGGCGTGGGTGGAGGGTTTTCTGTCACTTCTTTATTGGGGAGGGGTGCGTCCTTCGTATGGATCTCTGTGCTGGTCCCTATGTGCACACAGATGGTTTACATGTATGTACACACATCTGCACGAGGTCAGAGCTCTGGTGGGCTTGGGGCGTCAAGCTCTTTACAAGAGGGCGTTAGAAAGAACCCGATTCCAGAAAATGGGGATGTCTGAGCTTGCGGCCCCACCCTGGTGGGAAGCCAGCTCTGTCTGATCCCCGGTGCAGCTGACTATGCTGGGGGCCCGGGGCTGGGCTGTGAGAGCAGTGCGGCGGTCAGCGCCTCCAGCCCACTACCCTGCCCCGCGCTGGTGGCCAGGCCCAGCCTTGCCCTCGAGGCAGACCCTTGGGCTCTGCGGGGAGGAAGCCTGAAGACCCCCAGTATGCCATGGCACCACTCCGTGGACCCGTCTCCACGCCAGGCTGTCAGAGGACCACCCTCCGGTCCAGGTGATCCCCACGCCCGCTCCGCTGGTGCCTCACTTCCAGGTGCTTCTTCTGGACCCGCTCGAAGTGCTGCAGCAGCTCCGCGTAGTCGATGCTTGGCGAGTCTGCTTTCTGCGACTTGGGTGCCGCCTTCAGACCGTCTCTGTGGAAGGGAGCAGAAGGGCTCAGCGTCAGGGCCTGAGTGCACGTGGGGATGCTGGAGGGGGAAGCACCAGCCACAGGCTGGTGGAGCGCGACCTCGGGACATGTGTTCACCTCAGGCCCGGGAAACCCCTAACTGTTGGCCCCATAGAGGGGAGCGCTCCGGAGCACCCCCTCCCCCACAGCGAGTGGGACCAGTCAACACTGCCGCTTGGATAAGGCCCTCAGCCTGTGGGCTGGCAACGGTGCCCAGAGCAGGCATCACACCGGGAAGCATTTCCTGTTTATGAGTGGCTCCCTTTGGGGTGAAAGCCAGGGCCAGCAGCCAGCCAGGAAGCCAGCTGGGGCTTGGAACAGGGTCCAGGGAGAAGGGGGAGGAGGGGCAGGGCTGAGGCCAGGGACCACAGGGATGGCCGAGGTCTACCGGCCCTCCACTTGGCAGGACCTCTGTTTTTGAGCTCTGGGGCTCAGAGGTCCGCAGTCACTCTGTGTCCCTGGGGAAGGAAAGCTGGTTTTGCTACTGGGCAGCTGACGCCTCTCAGAACTCCTCTTGTTAGCACCCTCCTAGCTGCTCTGCGCCGTAGCACAGGTTGTGCACCGCACAGCTGCAATACGAGACACGACAGGAGGAACTTGCCCTGGTGTCCAATCCCAGCCTAGGTGCCCAATGGGTGGCCACTGAGGCTACAACCATGTCCCTTTGAGGCCCAGCAGCTCACTCCGCTTGGGGGAATCACAACAGTGCTTCATGCAAATGGAACCCTCACCGATGAACCTGGCTCCTGGTGGGGCACAGCCCACCAGTGGTCAGAGCCTGGAAGACACCTCTCAAAAAACACCAGGACCAGGGGCAGCAGGAACTCTTCCCATGGTTGGGATACCATCTGGAGCAGCCCCGTACCCCTGCTCAGCCTGTTCCCTTCCTGACAAAGGTACACGACCTGTAAACACCTTGGAGTGTGGCTATGGCCGCTTCTTTCCTGGGCCCAGTGGCCCAAAGATTCTCTGCCTAGCTGATCAGCCCACAGTCGTCAAGAGAGCCCTTCACCAGGGCCTCCAGGCTTCAGAGTCCAGAAGCAGATCCTTTCTGGACCACATGGATCTGCCTCCAGCGAGACCAAAATGAGGGAGAAAAATAAAGTCTTTGCAGGACTCTCTGCTGGGGTGAACTATTAATTCACCTCACCTGGGCCTCGGGCAACACTGGTTCAGCAACTCACAAGGAGCTGGGCTGGGTTCACTCTTGGGGGCCAGACCGCGGGCAGCATTCCGGGCTCCCCTGGGAAAGCGGAAGGGACATCCCCGGCGTAGTACTCCTGGGGCCTAGTGTCACTGCCACAAGGGAGCAGCTCCCCCTTCTGAGGAGGCTGAGGGACACCCTGGAGCCCTGGCCCCAGGGGGTGGCCAGATGCCACGCCATCCACGTAGACGGAAGAAGGGGAGACATGCAGGCCAGAGATGATGGTGAAGTGCGTCGTCTGAGGCCGGCACCCACGGTCTGCGTGTTCCTCCCCCCAGCACTCTTTGCATTAGACACAGAGGGGCTGAGATTAGGGGTTGCCAGGGAGATGCCAGTGACGGCGGTAAATCCCGGGTGCTGTGCACAGATGTGGCCGGGCGGGCGAGGGTGGGGGGCTGGGCGTCCCCTTGCTCCCGCGCCCGAAGGCAGCAAGTCCTGCCCCTCACGTGACTCAGCCCCCTGTGGGCAGGCCCTTCCCCGCCCAGGGTCTTGGGGGCAGGGAGGGCTGTGTTTCAGGGTGGGGGGGCTCCTCCGACATGGAGGCTGGGAATGAGGCTCGCCCCCGCCCCCAGTCGCCCGCTGCCAGTCCAGGGTGTGGCCGCTGCTCAGCCCTTCGTGTTCCCTGTATGTTTACGACCCTCAGGCCATGAGTGGCTGGGGGACACCTGGCCAGCAGCACAGGGCTGGGATTCCAGAACCCAAGGCCAGCCCTCTCCTCCACTACCACGCACCTGTCACCCGGCTCCTGGCTGCTAAGTGTCACCAGCTTCTACTTCAGAGGGTCCCTCTTACCTCACAGAGGAAACAATGGCCCAGAAGCCTGAACCGGTGGCCAGGGTCCCTGAGCCCTCGGTGGGGTGCGGGGGGGGCAAGGAGCAGAGGCTCCTCCAGCTGGTTCCTGCTCATGGGCCTGCTGGGCAGCCTGCCGCTGTCTTCCCGCCACCGCCCTGTGCAGGGCTGCCTCTCCAGGGTGGAGCTGTCTCTAAGCCTAAGCCGGCAAGCGGCCGCCCACCCACAGCTGGCCCTGAGGGCCCCCTCCTCATCCGCTCTTCCCTGCCTTCTTCCAGGGCAGCTCTTCTTGGGTCCCTGCAAGGAGAGCCTGGGAACCCAGTGCCGTGAGGGCTGGGCAGACCCTCATGGATCCATTTAGTCCAGTGCTCACTTACTGATGGAAGACATCGAGAGCCCTTAGAAACCATGGGGCTGGCCTGAGGCCACATAGCAAACCCTCAGCAGAGCGTGGACCAGACCCTAGTCCAGGCCTGCGAGCCACCTATCAGCCAGAGGCCCCAGACGTGCTGACGCTAACCACGGGAGACCAGGGGCGAGCCTCCTTTTCCCAGCTTTCACCTGCAGACCTGCCTTACCCTGGCTTGGGGAGGGCTCCAACTGATCTGAGCCTTCCTTCCTTTTCATAGAATGCTCCCTATGCGAGGAGATGTAGCGGACAGAGCTCTTAGGAGGCACCGGCCTTTAGCAGCACAGGGGCTGCGGCCTGGCCCAGAGGTCACAGGCAAGCAGCCTTTCCTGCCTCCTTCTCACCTTCCCTCCTAAGTGGCTGCCAGGGCGACCCTAACACCCATCAGGTACTGGTGGCCAGCAGAGGCCAGGCCAACAAAGCATAGTACAGGTCCTGGGCCTTTCTGAGTCCCAGCAGCCAGAGGCACTCCAGCTGAGGGAATAAAACCCACACCTAACCCTGTGGCTGTCCCTGCCCCCCAGGGCACCCTGAGCGCTGAGTGCCCCTTCCTGAGGATCACCCAGCAGCGTCATGAGCAGCTGGGGCAGCACCCAGCCCTCCCTGCTGCTGTCCGGGGAGGGGGGCATGGTGCACAGGAGCTGGGCCTTGGCCTGGGGGCTCCACCCCCCCGAATGGCCTGGGGCAGGCAGAAAGCCCATTGGGGACCACATGTCCAGCCCCTGGACAGATCAGGTCAGGTGAGGGAGGGGTGGTGCCCCAGGCCCTGCAGGACAGAGGGCACAGGGGCATCTCAAGGCTGCCTGTGTCCACCACAAGGGCAAAGGCCTGAGTCCTCTTGTGGGCGCGAGGCGCCCAGCCTGCTGAGGGGCTTGCACAGCCTGGGAGGGAATTCTAGACGCACAGGGCATCTGGTGCAAGCTGGGTGCGCTCCATTCAGCGTAAATCTTCTCAGTGGCTCTGCTTGTTTCCATGGCGACCTGACAAGTGAAATTTTCCATCTCGGATGCCAAATGCCTGTGGATGAGGCAAAGCCTCCAAGGGTTACCAAATATAGACATGACCCAACAGGCTCCGGGGGCCGGGCCAGCAGTGGGTTCAGGGTGGGGGTCTGGATGCCCCCAGAGGCTGGCATGCAGGGCCTCTCCAGGCAGCCAGCCTGGGACCTGTGCTGCCTGTGGATGGGTCGAGAGCAGGGTGGCCACGGTGCGCCCTTGTCTCCCACCCCACTTGGCGATGGGGAGGGTCCGTGGCGACCCGGGACACGCCGTGGCCCAGGGCTGTCTCTCTGCTGCACGTGGGGGGAGGGCTGTCTGTGCCTGGGAGGGACCCCCTGCGGCCCTTCCACCACATGCCCCAGGCGACACAGTCTCCAAAACAGGACACAAATTCCTCACCCTGCACTTTCTGTTTGGGTCACTCCAGCACCCGCTCAAACTTTTAATAAACTCAACCCAACTACCTACCACCTTGTGAACAGGGCCAGGTCTCCCAGCCAGGGCTCTGATGTGGAAACGGGAGGCCTACAGGCAAGAGGCCGTGAGGCGAACAGTGTCTGCAGTGACAGGAGGTGTGAGGGGGAGCTCAGGGAGGGCCCAGGTCACCCCTTTCATGCCCCAACGCGCCAGGCCGTGTCCCCGAGCTGGGCACTCACTCGGTCTGCAGCAGCTCAGGGTTGGGCACGCACTGCAGCCGGTGTGACAGCAGCTGGAAAGCACTGCTCTGCGGCAGCAGCATGAGCAGGCCGTACAGGGCCTTGATCAGGTACGGGTTGCTCTTCACGTCCAGCAGCTGCAGGCGCAGGTCTGCGGGAGGGCAGAGGCAGGGGTCAAGGAAGGCGGAGGGCAGGGGTCGGGGAGGGCAGAGGCGGGGGTCAGGGAGGGCAGAGGGCCGGGGTCAGGGAGGGCGGAGGTCAAGGCTGAGGCCGGAGGTGGGGGTCAGGACGGCTCTGATGGCAGCGCAGCCTGGCCAGGAGGGCCAGCGGGGTGGCTGGGCTCCTCGCAGCCTGCCCCCTCCAGCGGCGTCTGAGCCGTCCCCGTGATCACACGAGATCAGCCTCCCCTGCCGTCCAACCTTCCTGACAGTTACCTCAGCCTGGTGACCCCAGCCAGCCGCCGGGCCTTGCACACACCCACTGCTCCCTGGCACTGAGAGGCCCCAGCTGGAGCATGACAGATCCCTGGGCCCGCTCCACACATGGGCACAGAGCACTGTAAACAGGGTGAGCCAGAGAGAGGCTGGGCCAGGGCAGCTTTAAGGGAGGGCAGGTTCTTCGCTGTGTGACTGAACACACCGAGCCAGGAGCGTCTGGTGGACACTTTTGGACATCGGCCTCAGATACCAGCCCTGCTCACACTGTGCCAGACGGGAGGGATGCACCTGGGCCCTGCCCAGCATGGTCCCAACTAGACGGGACCACGCGGCTCTCCTGAGCCCTTCCAGGGAATCACTTGTTTCTTTCTTGTGTCTAAGGCCCCATCTCGAGAATCTATGGTGGAGGACAAGCCACACAGCCCTGAAGAGGCCATGTCACCCAGGAGCTCCACGCGGGCCTTGGGGCGGGCTGCGGCAGGAGGCAGGGGTCTCAAGCAGCAGCCCCTCCCCTCACCCCGGGCCCAGCGGCGCCGGTTCCAAACCCCGTCCCTGCTCTGGCCCTGGGTGAGCTGGGCTGGGGGCCAAGCTAGTCACCACAGGGCTCGAGGCCACCGAGGGTGTGAACAGGGCTAGGCAGGGCCAGCTGTGGACCACTCTGCTGTGGTCCTCGCATGAAAGCCCTGGGCCTGGAGAGATGTTTGCGGCTTCTCTAGGGTTGGGCTGGACCTGCCGTCAGGGGAGCACAAGCCAGGCTGCTCCAGGAGACCTCTGAGAAAGTGAAATGTCAGTCCAAGGACCGTCTGGGGTACGCTCTGACACCCTCCGCTGGGAACAGGGTCTCCCTCCTGCTCGTGGGCCTGTCACCATGACGGTGGCTGTGTGGAGAAGCTGCCTTCTCTTTGGATGGGGGGGCAGCCCGCGGCCCCTGAGTCGCCTTTGGGCTCCAGGGCTTGGCCTGGGTAGGCCAGGGGTGCTGCCCAAGCAAGGGGCTTGGGTGCTGGGCTCAGGAGGAAGCTGGCTGTCAGCAGGGCTGCCGCCCGGCTTCACTTCCACACCGTAAGCACAAGGGCTGCGTTCCGAGCCGCCCGCTTTGGGGAGCAGGCACTGGATGAGGTTAAGGCGCCAAGAGCTGCGCTTGGCTCGGCCAGCCGCCACCCCGCACACTTAGCCCAGGTGTTACACTCAGGGCCTGCCGTCAGCTCCTGGCGGATTCCAGCTCTGCTCTGCAGGGACGAGGGGCTGGCTCCTAGGTGCCTGGGAAAGCACCCCCGATGGCCGCCCCGCTTACCCCAGGTGGGTTTTGCCAGCGCATAGGCAGGTTCTGATGCCCTGTTCCAGCCCGCCGCCTGAGCCCTGTCCTCCCATTCTCACATTCCTGATGTTCCAGAAGCGCCCCTGGGTGCCCGCCTGCCCCACTTCCCTCCCCAGGGGCAGAGAGCCGCTCTCCGAGTCTGGCTCCGCAGCCTCCCAGCAGGACGGCGCACGCTCACATGTGAAGATGGGGCACTCGATCAACTGCACCAGCTTGTCCACCTCTGTGAGAAAATCCACGGTGACTTCCAGGTCCCCGCTGGGAGGGCGGTCAAGGAAGCCTCATTGCTGGCCAGGGCAGCCTGCCTACCTGAGGGGCTAGGGTGGGGGTGCTGGGGGCAGCCTGCTCTCTGAGGAGCTGGGCTGGGGGCGTTGGGGGCAGCCCACTCTCTGAGGAGCTGGGCTAGGGGCATTTGGGGCAGCCTGCTCTCTGAGGAGCTGGGCTGGGGGCGCCGGGGGCCCCGGGGCAGCCCGCTCTTTTGAGGAGCTGGGCTGGGGGCATTGGGGACAGCCTGCTCTCTAGGGGGCTGGGCTGGGGGCGCAGAGGCACTGGCCCAGGGCTGGCCTGGCTGCACCGAACATGCAGCCCCTGCCTCAGGCCCTGGCTCCCAGGCTCAGGCCATGTTTCCGCCTGAGCAGTATTGGGACACAAAGCACAGCCTCAGCGGCCTGTTCCCTCTGCCTTTCTGCCCCTCTAGACCGAGCCAGAGGGCAGCCCCGTGCTTCCTCTGCTCCTCTCCTCTGCGCCCACCAGGCCCTGAGGGCTCTTATCTCGGGCCTGCAGCCCACGGGGGGCTGGGGCAGGCAGGGCCCCGTTCCCGCCTGAGTGACTGAGGGCAGACGGAGGTGTGATGGCGCGTGGGCGCCTCAGGGAGCCAGGCAAGGCCGCGGCGGACCCTTAGTGGAGGTGCCGCAGGGCCCCTCTTTCCTTAGCCCAGCTCTCCGCCCTCAGAGGAGAAGGCCCATTCTGCCTCCTACGTAGCTGTCTGATCCAGGTCAGACACCACGCAGAGAAAGCTGGTTTGCTTCACAGTGTTCCAAACAAAACCTGACCGTGGATGCCTTCCTCTGAGACAGGCCCCGACGGGCGCTGGGGCCCTCCCTCGTCCCGAGGCCCCACTGCTGCTCCGCTTCTCCCGGGCACGTCCTCTGCGAGGCTCAGCGGCCCCTGAAGGCCCCTGGGCTCAACTCCTCCTGCCATTCAACCGCCCCGTCCCCGCGCCAGCACTGGGCTGAGGACACCCTGCCTCTCTCCCGGGGGACCCTCACGTAAGCACGCACCCTTCCCGACCTCCGGTTCGCGAGATGACCCTGGTTCCTCAGCTGCGTCCCTCACTGGGCCTCACGGGCCTTAAAGCCACAGGCCCGGAGGGGAGCCTTGGAGGGGAGTCCGCTGGGACCGGCCTCCATCGCCGGAGGCTGGGTGGCAGGATGGTGAGCGAAGGATACAACTTCTGGATGAGGTCGTAGGCGTGCCGGTAGTTCTGGGTGAGGAAGCAGAGGGACACCGTGGTGACGGGGTTGTGGCACCAGGAGCGGTACAGGCAGCAGAACAGGTTCCGGCTCTCCTGCGGGATGAGGGGGTGTGCGCTGTCAACAGAGCCCACCCGGGCCCCGCCCCCGCCCCCCGCCGCGGGCCACGCCCGCGAGCCGTGCCCCTCCCCCACCGGGCCCCGCCCCCGCCCCCCGCCGCGGGGGGCCCCAGCTGTGCCGCCCCTTCCCCCAACGGGCGCCTCGTGGGGCACTAGGGGCCGGCCGGCCTCGGGGCTGTTTGGCAGCCCAGCCGGAAGGAGCCGTCACAAAGGAAACGCTGACAGCTCCTCCTCAGACCCTGTCATTACTCGCGCAGAGCCACGTGCTGTGGCTGCGAGGCCCGCCGGCAGCGAGCCTAGCCTGGGCGCTGGCGCTCCCAACTCGGCAGGTAACAGCAGTCACCCTCCCAGCCCTCCACGGCAGGGCCTAGGGGTCCGCGAGGGCGCTGGGTGCGGGCGGGGAGGAAGCCTGCTCAGGGCCTTGCCTCCTCTCCTGGGCAGCGCCTTCCTGTCATCCTCAAAGCCACCTCTTCCTTCCTCTGCAGCTCACCTTGCACTTGAAACCACGCCTGGAGCTGAGCCCACCCTAGGGAGCGCCCCTGCCCTGAGGAACATCCTACAGGAGGGAGGCAGGGGTGTGGCCTGGCTCATTCCCAGAGGCCAGGCCCCAATGCTCCCAGGCACAGGCCTGGACGTCCTGGAGACCCCAGAGACGGGCCAGTGCAGGGTCTGAGCTGGGAGGATGATGAGCACAGCCCAGATGGAAGCCCCGGAGCCGCCAGGCCAGCCTGTCCTGTATGACAGCCAACCCAGGGACCCTCCACAGCTCAGTCTGAATGAGGCCTTTGACCCACATCCCCCAGAACGGTTTGGCAGAATGGTGAGCGCCTCCCTGCTCTCTCTGACCGGCCCTGGTGGGTCCTCACTCAAAACTCCTGGGCCAGACAGCACCGTTGACACCCTGGCTGACACAGACATGTCCCTCTGAGGGAGAGGGGGGCCCAGGCTAAGGAGGAGGGTCAGGGGAGCGGTGACACCCGACCGTGGTGGGGTTGTATCCACAGGCCCGACCCTGACCAGCTGGCACAGCCCAGTAAGCACGATTCAACCAGGCCTGCAATGGGGGCTCAGAACCGAGCCGCTCTGTGTGGGGTGGGGTGTCAGGGAGGGCACATGGACCCCAGAGCAGGGTCCCCAGTCTTCTGTGGGCAGAGCCCTTCGTGGCGGGCTGCTCCAAGGAAACTCATGCCCGTGGCTAGCACTCACATACAGCCCACCCAAAGGGACCCATATTTGACAGTGGACCGGGAAGCCTCGGGTCACATCCTTGTCTCCTCCCCGCCAATCTCTGGGGACCGAGGGGCAGGCTGGCACGGCCGTGCCCCGTGCACACACGAACGACGCTGGCTGGAGCTTGCGGGTGAGGAGTACCGGGGTCTTTAGGTCCTTGAGCTGGTTTCGCAGCTGGAAGAGCTCAGTGGAGGTCAGCAGGATGGTGTTGAGGGTGTGGACCATGGTTGAGGCGAACGTGAGGTCCTCCTCCCGGAGCAAGATGTCCGCCATCGAGTGGAAGATGCTCTCCGCGTGCAGCAGGAGGCAGAGCTGCCTGGGGGGGGGCGAGGGGGAAGATGCTCTCCATGTGCAGCAGGAGGCAGAGCCTTCTGGACCTGTGGCAGGACCCCCGGCTCCTGGGCCTCTGGGGGGCCAAGGGGGCCACTCACAGTAGAGCTGGGTCCATGGCTCCCGGGCACTCCAGAGTCCCACAGGCTGTGTTTATCCCGCCACCCCAGGCCAGAATGTGAAATCCCAAGAAAGACAGCTTGGGGGATAAGGCGCGGGCTTTCTGGGAAGGAGTCTCCATTTTATAAAAGGGAAAACTGGGAACCCAGAGAACAGAGGAAGAAAGCAGTTTCCCCCGGGTCTCTGGACCAAGGTGATGTCAACAGTGACACCAGGTCTCAAGGACAGGGCTCGGGGAAGCCTATTGACCTCCCTGGTTTGCCAGCTGCCCACAGAAGCCTGGCCTTGTGGGGACAAGCAGGCCTTTCTGTCGGGAGTCGAGGAATCTCACGGCTTCTGGAAGTGAGAAGAGCAAACCCAGGAGTTGGCAAAGGCTGGTAAGAAGGGTGGGGTGTGGCCCCTGAGCCCTGCCTGTTGGGGGCCGGTGCCAGCATGGTGCCCCCTTTCCTGTCTCTCATCCAGGGTCAGTGTCTGTCTGCCTGACTCCTGGTCTTTTCTCAGGCCTCAGGCTTGTGTGAACAGGGGTCTGAGGCCTCAAAGGTGCTGAACAAAATGTGCCCCACTTGGAGCCAATGAGCCTCTAACATCTCTGCTTCTGGCCACTGAACATACACTAAACTCAGCATTATCAGGGTCTGGCTTCCTGCTTCCTTCCGAATACCAGCCACGCCCTGGGCCCAGACTGGAGAAGATTCTTCTCCGCCCCTGGCTCCAGAAAAATCCCAGAGCATTTGGTAACAGAGAGGCCAAACCACGAAGTGTAAAGAGCAGGCAGGCTGTCTCCAGCCTAGGCCCAGCTGGAACCAGCAGGCTGGGGCCAGAAACCACCAAAGAAATGGAAACAAAGCTGTTGGGGGGACGGGCCAGAGGGTGGGATGGGGAGGGCTCCGCCATCGTGGGGGCAGGTGGAGCGGGTGGAGGATGGGCCATGGCTCCGAGCCTAGGGCTCCTGATTCCTGACCAGCTGTGTGACCCAGTGTGTCTGTGGACAATTTCTCCACCTTCTAATTGGGGGTGACGTCTACCTGCACTGTTGGGGCGATTCGGAGGGCAGCTACCCAGACTCCTGACAGCCTGTGTGACGCGTGGTGCGTGGCGGACGGGACCCCTGGTTGGGTCCCGCGTTGGTACCACGGGTGGCCCTTTGGCAGAGCACTGACAGCGCTTCTGTCCCCTCGGGGCCCTCCCAGCCCGAGATGCGCCCCTCTCCAGGGCCATGGGAGAGAAGCAGGATAGGAGGGCAGGCCGGGAGGAAGGAGTGCTTTCTGACAAATGGTCACAAGTGACCGTCGTCCGCAGCTGCCGCCGTCTCCATGACGGGGGCCGACAGCTGAGGCTGCTGCCAGGCAGCGCTCCCCAGGGACCACGGGCCCAGGGGGGCCTGTGGCAGCCAGAGGATGGCCAGGGCAGGTGCAGAGAGACCAGTGAGGGGGTGGCGAGGAGTGGAGGCAGGGACCACGGCCTCCTGGCATCCCTAAGAAGCTGCGAGCGCAAGGAGGCCTCAGAAGGTCAGGACAGCAGAGTGCTGAGTACGTCCACGTCACCACCACGCCCTCCTCCTTGGGGCTTTCAGTCGCCTTCGGCTCCCTTTCTGGCTGGCACCCTTGGTGGCCGTGTCTGGCCCCGCGGATGTCTTCAAAGCTATTTCTAGATGAGCAGCTCCCACACACACCTCTCAAGCCCTGGTGGCCTCTGGATGGGCACTGCTCGCCTGGTGGCTGCCCTGCCTGCTTGACCAATAGGCCCTTCAGGCTTGGCGGGGCCACAGCACACCTCTTAGTTTCCCCCTCGACTCAGGCCCCCAGCCTTCAGGGGACATCACTGCCCATGCAGCTGCTGCAGCCCAAACCACTGAGTCCTCTGTGACCCTCAGGGGCCCTCTCACCAGGGCTCTGCCTTCAGCGCACGCCTACCTCCTGGCCCGTCTCAGCCATCCTGCCCAGGGCCACCGCTCAGCCCTCTCTTGCCTGCTCAATTCCAAGCCACCTTCTAATCAGACTCCCTGCTTCTTTTTTCACCCTCCGTGCCACTACTGGGGTGCTTCTTAAAAAGTGCTAAATTATGGACCTCCCTGGTGCTGCAGTGAATAAGAATCTGCCTGCCGATGCAGGGGACACAGGTTCAATCCCCAGTCCGGGAAGATTCCACATGCCGCAGACAGCTAGGCCCGTGCGCCACAACTACCAAAGCCAGCACGCTCTAGCGCCCTCAAGACACAAGTGCCCCTGGGTGGCAACTTCTGAAGTCCGTGCACCAAGAGTCTGCTCCACAATAAGAGAAGCCATCGCTATGAGAAGCCTGCGCACTGCAACTAGAGAGTAGCCCCGTTCTCTGCAACTAGAGAAGACCTGCATGCAGCAATGAAGACCCAGCATGACCGAAAATAAGGGGCCATTTTGCACAAAACCTGAGTTTGTGGTGTGACCCACACAGGCGGCCCAGCCTCCCTGACCTGGCCCCAGGCTCCCCCCGTGGGATCTGCTGAGCCAGCACCCCATGCACGCAGAGGGGCCTGGCCACACCTGCAGGGGAGGAGGGGCGGCTTCAGACCCAGGGACCAAGCTCCCTTCCCCACTCTGCCTCCTAGGAGCCCGTAGTGAGCGGGCCCGGCCGTCCCTCAGCGGGCCTGGCAGATGGCGGCCTCACAGGGCTGCTGCGTCATCACTTCTCCATGGAGCCCCCACCTGCTTGTGCTGCCTGCCGGGCCCTCAAGCAGAGCATCAATAATGGAACACAGCTTGTAAGCATTAAACATTTGCCCGTATTTTTTAATACCCACATTAACGTGCTATTCATGATGAGAAAATAGCTTGGAAAATACTTGGGGACAAGGCAGAGAGGTGGGGTGGGAGGGAGCCTGGGTGGGGTCTGGGAGGCCACAACCTGGAGGCCCCCTTAGGCCCGAGGAGAGCAGGGGTCCGCCTGCACTTGCCCCAGGGCGGCCCGCACTTGCCCTGGGGTGGCCTGCAGCGTGCGCACTGCCCCCTCTCCTCCAGCTGCCCACTGCGGCACGGACCGCTGTCCTGTGCTTCCAGGTCCAAGTTCCCGCGGGGGACCCTGTGTCACTCACAGGAGCTCTCAGGGGAGCACCCTACCTTCCGTCGGCTCTGAAACCCCTGGACACAAGAGGGACCGCCACTTTCCCTAAAGCACAGACAGAGGGGCGGCCTCAAAAGGCCAAGCCGGACGCCGGGCTGGGAAGGCTCAGGACCAGAGCTTGCCCGCCAGGGCCACACCACGCTTGCCGGGCTGGTGTGAGCCTTCTCACTGTCCCCCAAGCACAAACACCGGCCAAGCACCTGCCAGACTCTGCCCCTGAATGGCCCCAGCCATGGTGGGAGGTGCTGCCCTAGGTCCAGCCTGGCGCCCACCTACAGCCCCTGCTTCAGGTGACCATGGGCCAGAGTGGGCAGGAGGAAGACCTCAACTGGCCTGGCAGGGGCTGGAGAGGGCAGGTCGTGCCCCGAGGCCACGGGTCCTCGCTCTGTCCTGGTGTGGGAAGATCCCATGCGCCGCTTCTTTTCCAGGGACCGGGACCAAGCTGGGCAAGGCCAAGTCCTGGTGTGGGGACCAAGACCCTTCCCTGCCGGGCCGTGTGCAGAGAACGTGAGAAGAGGCCCTGCTCTTCCGGGGCTCATCCTGCAGGCCTGGGGGGGTGCATGGGGCAGGGTGCCTGGGGGAGGCCATCTTGGTAGTGGGGGTGCTGAAGGAGGGGGCCCAGTCCTTTTGGGATAGAGGGGGCTGGGGGCAGGCATGGGCTGGCACAGAGGAGGGGGGCATGGACGGTGGGGAAGCTGGGGGCCAGGCCCATGTGGAGGGGCAGGGGACCAGAGTAGCTCTTGTGGGGCAGGGGCCCAAGCATGGGCACTTTTCCTGAGGGAAGCATCCTGCTGCTTTTCCTGCTGGGAAATCTGAAGTCAGCCATGCGGCTTTGGGAGAAGACGGGAGACTTCTTCCCATGACCCCACTCCCCTGTGCCCTCCAAAAACAGGACCAGCGAAGTCACACTTCCCCACCCATGCTGTTAGCCAAGCCTTCCCAGGTCCCCGGGCTCCCTTCTGGTCTCCGTGGCGCCTGTCGCCAAGTCAGGGCATGTCGACGCCCCCGGCACCCAGCCCTGCCGGTTCTGACACCAAGCCTATTGCCCAGAGCTGGCTGGGAAGTGAAGTGAGCTCATCCTTTCTCAAGGGGCGCTGGGGGCGGCTGCCCGGCCCTCCCCTCCCTACTCCTTGCTCAGGCCTGGCTTTTTGTAGAAAAGCTGAAGCAGACAGTATGTTTGATCCATGAAGAGAGGGTGCTGGGTGAGCAAGCAGCCTGTAGGGCCCAGGAGTATCCCCCACCCAGGCTGACAGTGCCAGCTTTGGGACCAGCTGGTGGGCACAACTCATCCCACTGGCGAGTCAGCCCGGTTACTGGTAGGGGGACGTAGAACTGGCATCAGATGGATTCAAGAGAAGTTTAAGGGGAAATGGAGGCTGGAGGGCTTTCCCACTCTTGACTGTCCCGAGTTACTAGCTACCCCCACTGACAGGATGGCCACCAGCACATGGCACCAAAGAGCTGGCCTGGAGGGGAGACTCTGGACTCACCCCACTTGAGCAGAAGGGGACGCTGCTGCTGAGATGGGCATAATCGCGGGGGCTGCCTCCCACTCCCCCAGCCTTCCCCAGTCACCACTAATACAGTCTGTTCCTGCTTCAACCCTCGCTCGCCTCCCTGCTCACTGCCCCAAGACGAAGAGAGAACTCAAAACGAGCCTCAGCTGCCAGGCCCTGGGCCCAGCGGGTGTGCCACCGCTCCCTAGGGCCCCTACCTCCCGAGGAGTCAGGGGACCAGTCCTTCCCAGGCCCCTCCAGACCTCGAGGAATCGTGCTGTGTTAGTGCCACACGGGGGACAGGTGATGCCAGTGACTTCGTTCGGTGCCTCCTGTCTGGCTGGGCCCAACCAATGGTGTCCGATGCGGGCAGGTCTGTCCGCTGTCTCTGAGGCTGCCCTGAATGCTCACGGAGTCATCCTCTGCGTCCTCCACCAGTGCTGCCCGCCGGGTCCATCACGCCTCCGTCTCCAGCCGGCCATCCAGCCCACCCGGCACCCTGTGAGGGACTGGGCTGGGGGACCGCCCCTGTGAGCTCGGCTCTTCAGGGGGTGGTGTGGCCTGTGGCGGGCGGGGGGCGCGTTGGGCTGCGGGAGGTGAGCGGGCAGGCGTCCTGAGTCAGGCTCCCTGCGAGGCTGCATGTGGAGCCCGCCTTGGAGGAGCACTCAGGGCTGGCCAGTGGGCTTCGGGCAGACTGTCTCCCCAGAGCGCCCGCCTTCTGCCTCTAGCCTGGGTCCCCCTCTGATCTCCATCCCCAGCTGCTAGCACCCTGCATGGAGGGCTGGGTCCTCACTTCCTCTCCCTTTTGGCCCTAGGCCGTGTCCATGGCCCCTCGGCCCCAAGGCCAACGAAACAGGCTTTTGCCAGGAGCCCCACAGCCGTTAACTCTGAAGCGCGGCCTAATGTCGAGCACAGGGAACTCGGGGCCCAGAGTCATTCCCACAGGAAAGGGCCCTCCCGCCTGGTCCCTGCCCCTTGTCCCAACAGCTGGGATCCTTTAGGAATTTAAAGAGAAAGTGGCTCTCAGGTCACTGAGACATTCAGATGGGGGAGGAGGCCATGGGCTCCCTTCTGAAGTTTAGAGAGCTCCCTGCCTCCTCCCTTACAGCCCCCGGCTTCTCTTCCCTTCCAGCTCTTTGCTTCCCAAGTATGAAAGTTGTAAATCTGTTTTATTTATTTCAATCAATCCTCAGCAGTGTGCCCCTCAGGGCAGAGGCAGCCATGGTAACCCTGCCAACTCATGCCTTAAAAATTCATCATGTCTAATGCAGCCAATGTGTCTGATACACTGAGAAGTTTTTTTGGGGGGGGTGTGTGGTGGGAGGAGAGGGTATGAGGACTTGTTTTTCTGGGTCTTGCTGGGAGTCGGTGCAGTAGAGGTGAAGACAGAGGCAGATGGGGAGAGGCAGAGGGATGGGAAGGAAGGGGCTTTGGCCCACGCAGCTTGTTTGACCCTGTTCCAGAGGGTGTGGCAGGCTCTGGGGGCAGACGCCTGAACGGGGCTCATCCAGGGACCTTCTGAGAAGGCCTCCTTAGGGCGGGAGGGGCTGAGAAAACCAAGTGGTCTCCTGGAAGCGCCCAGGGCCTCTCTGGAGGCTCGGAGTTTGCTCCAGGGACCAGAGAGGGAGGGGCAGAGCCGGGAGAAGTCTGTCTGTCACTCAGTCGTGTCCAACTCTTGCACACCCATGGACTGCAGCCTGCCAGGCTCCTCTGTCCATGGGATTCTCCAGGCAAGAATATTGGGGTGGGTTGCCATTTCCTTCTCCAGGGGATCTTCCCAACCCAGGAATCGAACCCAGGTCTCCTGCATTGCACGTAGATTTTTTACCAACTGAGCTATGAGGGAAGCCCGGGAGAGGTGACCCCCATTCCCTCCTTCCTGCCCATCCCCAGGAGGGCAGCCAGTGCCACAAGACCCACTGGCCTGTTTCTCATGTGCCGCGGCAGCCTGCTCAAGCCAGGCCCCCATGTGCTCTAAGCGCCTCTGGCCCCCCCGACAGGCCTGTGCCGGCCCCTCCCCTGCCCGCCCGGCCTGTCCCACTATCTGCCTGCACCCCCAGGGCGCCGGGCCCCTGCCACTCCCTGAAGACGTCTCCTTTCTTGACCTCAGCTTCCTGAGGGAAGAAGCCCCATCGGGCAGGGCCGCTGGGGGCCATGGGGAGATGGGTACTTGCGGGCCAGAAGTTAACTGACAGGAGGGCAGGATGGCCTGGGTCACTTTGGTGTGGCATTCAGCTGGCACTGGGAACTGCGTGCTTGGGCACCCAGGGAGTCAGGCGGGCTGTGAACCACGTAGGGCTGACTTACAGACAACGTCCGAGTTTGTGTCCTAGAAAGGAGGCTGCACCTCGGTCCCACAGGGAGCTTGCCCTGAACATGGCTGGAGGCACGTCAGGTGGCAGGTGTGTGACCCCCTGCCGGAGGCTCTGGGGACACCACAGAAGGACGAGGAAGCCTCTGGGGGCTCTCTCTCCAGGCTCCAAGCCTCAAACCCTGGGAGATGAAGCCCATGGCTTCAGGACATTTCATATTTTGAGCCCTCCCGGGAAAAGAAAAGAAAGGGAAGGGCCGACGTGGGAAATCCTGTGGTCTCCATGACAATCAACTGCAGCCAGCCCTTGAGAGGGGCCTGGGCTCTGCCTCTCCCATCACAGGGATTCCCTTCAAGCTGAGTCACGGCTTCCTCAGCGTTGGCCCCACAGGACAGACGTCTGTGAGTGCTTCCTCCATATTAGGCCTGTCAGGTACCTAAAGCCCCTTTCACATGGGCCAGGAGTGGCTTTAGCCGTCCTCATCTGCGGAAAACGAGGGTGAGGGCCAGAGTCTTGCTGAGGTCCTATCTGGTTGGCCCCCCCTGGTGCCTGAGTGCTTTGCTGCTGCTTCGCCATTCACCTGGCTCACCCAGGGGCTCTGATGGGCTTTTTCTGGAAGACGGGATGGTTTTGTGGGAAGATGGAGGGCACCTTGGCTACAGGTATCACTAGGCCTTCTGATGGACTGGAGCCTGGTTTTCTCCAGAACCTTTCTGTGGCAGTTTACCAGCAAACCAGCTCCTCCCACTGCACCCCACCCTTGAGCTGCCTCTGCAGGTGGTGGGCACCTAGCAGCCACACGACCATTCCCGGCCCGCGGTGACCTGCGCCCACACTGAGTCTGCTCTGCTGGGGTGGTGGCCCGTCTCCAAGGGGTGGGGCAGGAGGCAGAGCTAAGGACCCCAGCGGGGATGAGGAAGGAACTCATGGGGGTGACCCCACCAGCAGGGCCCAGACCAGCTGCTGCCTGAGGTCCGGGAGGAGCAGGGGTCTCAGTCCGACAACTCCCATGCTCTGAGTCCAGGCGGAGTTGCTGGGGAAACAACCCTGAGTCCTGCAGGCCTGGGGGTCCCACGGGTGGACTGTCAAGAGAATTGCACAGGATGGTCCTCCCCTCTGAAGCCCTGCAAGCTCCTGCCCTTGTCAGGGGGCTCCCTCTGGACACATGGAGCCTCCCACTGAGGAGGGTCCCGCCTGGAAGAGGCTGCAGGCGCCTCAAGGTCAGCGCCCATCCAGCCTGGCATACTGCTTCCTGGCCCAGACCTGGCTGCCATCCACGCCCTGCCAGTGTCTAGACAGGCTCACGGAGGCCCTCAGAGACCAAGCGCTCCAAGAAACCGAAACCCAGGGCTGGTCCAAGCTGCACTGCCGGGGCCACGGTGCAGTCGAATCCCTGACCCAGAGTTCACGTTTCCTTCCGCCGGACAGTCAACTGGGTGTCACCTGCAGGACAGACCTCTCCTCCTGGGCTAGGCCCTCTTTCCACCTGAGGGCTCCAGCTCCCTGTGACCAGAATGCCTAAGGCACATAGACCTCATGACACGTGCCCTTAATCATCAGGGCCCCTTGAGGTGGAGGGAATAGGTAAGGGAAGGCGTTGCTGAATCGCTGACACTTTTCCCCTCAAACGGTGGGGGCGACCTTCTGAGCAGTGAGGCAGCAGGTACAGAAGTGCTGGGAGTTGGGGGCCCGAAGGCCCGCTCCATTGTCCCCAGGGAATGGCTTTGGGCGCCCCCTGCCCCACCAGCCTTCCTGTTAGCAAGCTGCTCTGTTCACACTTTCCTCTACTCCATCCCGTTCTTCCCAAACTAGTCCTTCGCTCCAGGCTGAGGATCACTCCCTGTTGCTTGGTGAGGCGACCACAAGCACCTACAGACAGCAAGCGCCTCCTTTCCCCCTTAGTCACCCTGGGCCGGGACACAGAGGCCTGAGTGTCCCCCTACGCTGCCCCTCTCAACGCCGCCACCAGACTTGGGCCCAGCAGCCCGGTGCCCACACGGTCACCCCACCCAGGCCAGAATGTCCCCCTCCTTAAATTCTTCACCCGAACGGGCTGCCCTCGTGGTGTGGGTCCCAGGCAACCACAGTGATCCACTTGTATCTCACATTCCCATGGTGATCCTCTAAGGATGTGCCTTGAAGGGTTCCCATCTTCCCTGGTGGCAGCCTCAGTGTCCGGCCCGTGGGCGCCATATGTACCTCCTGTCTCAGTGTCCTGGCCCAGCCAGAAGGTCACACAGTGACCCTCCAGAACCAGGAGGCCCTCCATGTCAGAAACAGCCCCTTACTGAGAGAGCCCTGAACCCGGCTGCACACTGGAGTCACCCAAAGACCGTCCGGGACTCCAGGAGTAGGTGATGTGCATCCCTAACAGGCTTCCCGGTGAGGACTGAGAACCGTCGCCCTGAACTGCTGCCAGCCCGGCGATGCTGCTCTCCGTGGGTAGTTGTTTCACGGCCCCGGCAAAGGGCTGCAGAGCCTGGGCCTGGCTCAGAGCTTTGGCTGCTCTCCTTCTCCGACTGCTCCCCACCCATCCAGGGCCTGCGTCCTAGCTTCCCCTGAGTTTCTGCCTTGTCCCCGCCTTAGGGTCCCAGGTCCTATGTGCACAGCCCTGACTTGCTCCATTGGAAGGGTGCAAGGGAGCTAAGCCCTCTGGCCTGGACAGCGCGGCCTGCCCTCAGTCCCAGCCTGGCAGCCCCGGGGATGGGTGTGGGGGAAGCACAGTGCTCCCCTGGGTCCCCGCCTGGCAGCCCTGGGGATTGGGGTCGGGGGAGGCACAGCGCTCCCCTGGGTCCCAGCCTCAGAGGCCCCGGAGGGAAGCACAGCGCTCCTCTTCCCCGCATGCACCTCTCCCGCCTTCCTGGCCACATCTGGCTTCCGCAGGAGAGAAGCTTCTCCAAGGAGCTGGAACCTTTAGTGCCTTTCTGGCCTTCCAATCTTTCGTCTGGGAGTTTTACGGAATTTTACGATCTGAGATCATTTTCTGTAGCTCTTCACAAGTGCCCACTTAAAGGGCACTGAGATAAACGTCAGAACAGACTGGGAAGTGAAACGCTAATACCCACTGCTGGTAACAAAGAGCAAATATCAGAGCAGCCTTGGCGCTTGAGTCTCTTGGACAATGGGAAGAGATCAGAGTGAAAGGGCTGGGAGGATGGCAGGGTCACAGCCGAAGGGATGGGACAAAGAGAGTGTGGAGGGGACTGCTTCAGTTCTCTGTGGCCAAATGCAAAGGGGGTTTCTCTTCCCCCCTCCACCCGCTGTCAGGAGGCTGCAAAAATTTCTTTTGTGATCAGTCATTTTCAGGGAAATTTAAGATGCATGAAATAGGCTTTTCATCCGAATGTCCCTTTCCAGCCTAGGAGATCTTTATGGGATTAAGCACATGAGAATGAGAAAGGGCTCCAGACAGGACGGTGTCCTGCAGGTGCCTGAGGAGTCCCAGGTCTCGGGTACAGAAGAGACAGCCCCATGCCTTCCCCCGCAGTGTGTCAGCCAAGGGGTCTGCCTCATCACAACACTGCCCACAGACCACGGTCTGGAAGCTGCACAGAGAAACGGGCGATGGAGTTCAACCCCGAAATGGCAGCCTTGATCAGGGAGAGGTGACCCTGAGCCGGCCCGCTGCGGCCTGAAGAAGAGAGGGCAGTGTCCTGAAGAGTTCGGGATCTGGATGGATTCGCTTGTCAAATGACGGCTGATGTGTCAGGGAACACAGGGCAAGCTGCAGAACGACTCTGAGTCTGGAACCCTCTGCCAGAAAACCACAACTTTCACCACAGCCAAACAGAATCACACGTTTGTAAACGCAAAGACAAGTTTTGGGAGGAGGTACATGAAACAGAAAGCAGAGGCTACTTGTGGGGAAGGAAGGAGTGGGGAGGGTCTCTCACATTTCACACTACATTCTTCTGCGTTATTTCCATTTTTATCTTACATGAGTTAAAATGTCTTTTAAAACAATACAGAAATCACTTAGAAACCTACATGTTTGGGGATCGTCGTGGACCCCCTCGTGGAGATCTTGGAGGCGGAGCAGTGAGATTTAACAATGGAAACAAGCACAGCACAGATGAGAGGATCAACAGCCGGGAAATGGTATTTTTAGCCACGGTGGCTCTTTGCTTCAAAGGCGTAGGTTTCATATAAAACCAGGCAAACCTCCTACATAGTCTGCCTGTTTGCAAGGAGTGATTAGCATAATACTCCTCGCATGAGAAGACGCCTGGCTCCACTCTGAGGCAGGAGTGCCTACTACGGGGTGGCTTCTCCTGAAATAGAGTCTGAGCAGAAGAGCAAAGTCTTATCAACGGAGACGAAGGCCCGGCCTCCCACCAACGCTGGAAAGCCGCCTCCACCCCAGGGCCTGGGGCTGGTGGGTGAGATGCAGCCAGGTCAGGGGAGATCTGAGACTGCAGCCTTGCATGGGAGCCTCCCTCCTGTGCGGCTATTTAAGTCACGTGTGCCTCGTGTAAGCACCTTCCGATTTCAAGAATGGAAGGTCTGGGGACCACCTTTCTAGATGCCCCTTCTGAGGGGGAGGCCAGAGCCAGGTCAGGGCTGCGGAAGGCGGGGGGGCTGAGGAGATGGCCAGCAGGGGCCGGGGCCCAGGGCACTCACGCCTGTCCAGGCCCATCCATCCTGCTTCCCTCTCTGGCCTCTCCTCCCCGAGCCAGGCGCCCCACTCTGCAGCCACTATGCCTGGCCTGTAGGCGCATCTTTGATGGCTGTCTTTCCTCTCCTAGGAGCCCCCCCGCTGGCTCAGAAAGACTAAGCATGTAAAGGGATGCCTGAATGTTTCTCCCAACACCACAAAAATGAAACAGAAGCTGTGACCTTCCCAGACCTCTGGAATCACAGATCCCCGTCTCGGGATCTGGGCTGGGGATGGGTATCATCGGGCAGCTGCCCTATGCCAGCAGGCCAGGCACCCCATCCTGGGGGGAGTGTGCCCTCGGACCGCGTGACGGGGCTGGGGCAGGACGTGGCACTGCTGCTGCTACCGCAGGCGCCGCTGGCAGGAGACAGGGCAGAGGACCGCAGGGGAGGGGATGGGGGCACAGTCCTTTCTCCCTCCTGCTCCCCGCAGGGTCTTCCTGCAGAGGGTCAGGGGACTGGGAAATACTCACAGGCGGGGTGCACAGCTGAAGACCTGAGAAAGCAATTACCATGCTACTTGGGGGTGCCAGGAGAAGCAGAAGGAACTGGATTAGGGTGGTGGCTCAGGCTTGAAGGGTAGGAAGGAAGTGAGGTAATCCCAGGAACCTGCCAACTGCTCAGGCCAGGGGCTACTGGCAGAGAGGGGCGGGAGGCCCCTCGGGAGTGGGCTCGAAGGAGGCAGGCCAGTCTGTCAGGAAGGGGATCAGCTCCCGTAGGAGGCAGGGAGAGGCTGACTCCTCTCTGGGGACAGATAAGGCAAGCTGGCTGAGCTCACAGACACCTGGGACTAGCTGCCTGACAGAGCCGCACGCGTCACGGCAGGGACGTCTGGGTATCAAGAAGGTCTGAGACTCAGTTCAGGTTATTTGCTCACACTGCCGGCCCCAGGACCACTGAACCTTCCAGAACGGTGTAACGGCCATGTCCCTTGTCAAGCAAGCTTCCTGAGCCGCTCCTTAACCACCCTCTGGTGTCTGAGGGTGCCAACGGTGCAGCTGGAGATGGACAGTGAGCGTCCCCATCACCGCGAGCCCTGGGCCCCACTTCCCTGCCGTTCACGGAAGCGTGGGGAGTGGGGCTCTGGGAACTCAGGCAGTCCCCCGGCTCGGTGCCACCCACCCCAGCGTGGCCATATGTCGGGGTGTCTCTCAGCACTTGCGCACACCCACAGCAGGTGCAGAGGGCCTTCTGAGCCTGCCCGGGGCCCCACGGGGGCCCACGCTCTGGCCCTGGGCTTCTGAGCACACTTTTCCTACACAGCACCTTCTCCTACCACCTCCCCGCCATCGAGTGCCTTATTTTCCATGGCTCAGGGACGCCGCCTCTCTTTCCAGAAACTTCCCTGGACCCCTCCCTCCATGCTGGGCACCCCCCCCACCATGTGCTCCCACAGAGCATCACTGCTGCTCAAGTTTGGGGCCCCCCGGGAGGGCACTGGGACCCCGTCTCTGAGGCCTGCTCGGTGATGAGTGGAGGCTGGCACAGCAGCAGCAGCCCCTCCGGAGCGGGGCGGGGAGCTGAGGACTCTGATCCACGCTCACGGGGGGCGGGGGGGATGCGAGCGCTTGCTCCCGGCAGTCCATTCAGAGATGACGACTCTTGCCTGGCCTGACAGCTGTGGCCTCATTTCCAGGGCTCTACCCGGCTCCTTAATTTTACCCACTTGGTATTTTCATTCCTGAAGCGCTGGGGGATGGAGAGGGAGTGGGGTAGGGGAGGTGTGGAGAGCGGAAGGGCTGAGCGCCTGGGGCCGGCGGACTCGGGCACGGGGGGCAGTTCAGGGGGGAAGCACGGGGTGAGGAGGGCCAAAGCGCTGGCTTTTTTTTTTTAATTTTCAAAAGGAGAAACAACAACAACAAAAAGCCAGCTCCCAAATCCTGCCCCGATTTTCCTCAGTAAGCGCTTTCAGCAAGGTCGCAAATGCACTGGCTCCAAGCCACCTCTCAGGCAGCCCTAAAAGCTAGCTCTTGCCGCAGCTTCAGCTGAGCCTGAGCACAGGGACAGCTAGGGCAGTTTTATGCTCCGAGAAAACATAAGATCCAGGTCGCAGCTTCTTGGCTCTGCTGGAGTTGCCGGGCACCACCTCCCCGCAGGCCCAGACCTGTGGGCCCCATCGAGCCTGCCGTTTCCTCCAGAGCAGGAGCCACGGCACCGGGGTTCATATTTCTTAGTCACTTGTCTGCTGTGTCACTGGACTGCCACCTGGGTGAAGGCAGGAGCGTGTTCCCAGGGCTGGCTCGGGGGCTGGTACGCTGAGGTCGCCCCAGGACCAGCCCCGGAAGAAGGCGTGCACCTGTGACCCTGCCGCCACCTGGGTGAGCCTGTGCTCCTCCCTGCCCGTCCCACAACGCTCCTGCCCACCACGACCCGAGGGTGCCCCCCGTGGACCACGGGGGCTAGGTCTGTAGCGGCCTAGCCCGGGCGTGGCGCAGGGCAGAGCCCGAGTCCCCTCCTGTGTGAGAGGCCTTGGTTGGCCCTCAAGGCCCCTCCTGGGCGCCAAACTGAGCCCCAAGACCAAACTGAGGTGCCCCTCGTCCCCTGAGTCGTGGCCTGGGGCCAGCACGCTGGGGCCCAGGTGGGGAGCAGCATGAGCAGCCTTGCTGGGGGCAGGGCTGGGTCTGAGTCAGGGACACAGCAGCACACGGCAGACAGGCCAGCCTCTGGCCCTGCAGCGCTGCGAATGCGGCCACAGAAAAGGGGCCAGACCAGCTGGAGGCGCGACCCGCCCCCGCCCACCTGCCCCCCATGGTGGTCTCCAGGAAGGTCAAAGGGACACAGACGGCTCCCCACCCCCACGGCTGCGCAATTAGGCTGCAGGCAGAGGGGAGGGGGTCCCTTCTTCCACCGCCGCCCTGGAGGGCCCTCGGTGTCGCCTGCTTCATACACCTTTCCAGGAAGCACTGAGGCTGACCACAGAGCGGACGCCGGCTGGGTCTCCTGTCCACAGCCTGGGGTTCTGGTTCCAGAACCAATTTTCCACAAGCAGCAGCCCCTCTTCCCCATGGGAGTGGGGCACAGGCCCGGGTCCTGAGACCCCAGCCCGGCATGGGGCTGATGGGGAGGAGAGGCCTAGGCCTGAGGAGGGCCAGGGGACGCCTGCTTCGGGCTTGCCAGTCTGTGTCCCGACTGCAACCGAGTCCCGACGGGCAAGGCGTGGGGGTGGGGACAGAGGAGGGGAGGCCACTGGGGGACAAGTCTTAGTCTTAGTCTGCTCTGCAGCTTTCTTGCCTACGCTTCTCTAGAAAACAAGAGACAGCGACAGTCAGCCACAGAGCGCCTGCTTTCCAGGAGCCAAGCCCAAGGGAGCAGCCGCGGATGGCACTGGAGGAGCCAGGGGCTGGGAACGGGGGAGCGGGAGTGCCAGGCCCCCAGCCCCGGCTCCCTGATGGACATGCAGAGAGGAAGGGAGCTTCATCGCAAGGACCCTCACTGTCACCACCAGGACCTCCCGCACAATCACCAGGTACAAGACACTCCCCGGAGCACCGTCTTGTGGGGACACGTAACCTCCCAGGAACTGGCAGGAGACCATGGTGGCCACTATCTCCACTTTCACATAGGAGAATGATGCTCAGCTGAGCAGCGGCAGGCCCTTTCCTCTGGACAGCGTTCCGCTCTGCTCCGCCCCACCCAGGGGCCCATGACCCTGCAGGGCACAGCCAGCAGATGGAGTGAGACACAGGGGCCACCTCCCTGCCAACAAGTGAGACCAACGCAGAGAGGCTGAGAGGAGAGATGGCATCACAGGGAGATGCCACGTTCCCGGGCCTTGCAGCCCGCGCCTCGGCCGGACTCTAAGGGCCAGGCAAGGCCCCTTGTCGTACTGGTGCTGTGACCCCAAGAGTGCCGCCGACTGTAGTTACGTCTAAGTGGCTCTACCCGGAAGCCCTGGGGTCCAGCTGACGGGGGGACGGAAAGAAGGTGGCCTCCGAGACCCTGTCCAGCGCGCAGCTCTAATGCCTCTGGGCTTTAGGCGGATTGTACCCGGAGTCCAGCGCGCTGGGAATGCTTACCAGACACGGGCAGCTCCAGGGTTGGTTCTCACGAGCTCCTAATCCCCTGAGAAAAGCACCACAAACCGTAAAAAGTGCTGAGAAGCAAAACGTGTCACCTGAACTACATTAGAAATAAAGAACTTCTGTTCATCAGAGACACTTTTAAGGGGGCGATAAGGCAAACCGCAAAGCAGGAGATAATTACAGTACACACGCTGGAGAGAGACTTGAATTCAGAACGTATAAAGAATTTCCACAAATCAATAAGAAACTCACCAGAAACCCAACAGGGAAATGATTTAAACAGGCTCATTGCAAAAGAGGATATCCAGAAGGCAAAAAAGTGATGAGAAGTTCTTTAGCTTCATTGGTCTTCAGGGAAATGAAAATTAAAAGCACAAGGTGAGGGGAATTCCCTGGTGGTCCACGGGTTAGGACTCTGCGCTTCCAGTGAAGGGACCACTGGATTCAACCCCTGGTGGGGGAACTAAGATGCTGCAAGCCAAGCAGTATGGCCAAAAGCCAAACAAACGAAAGCCCATCAGGTGATACCACCACAAGCCTATCAGCACGGCTAAAAGCAAAATGATGATACAAGTGTTGGTGAGGATGTGAGCAACAAAAGCTCTCACATATCCTGGATACAAGCGGAGACCGGTGCAGCTAGGACAGCTATCTGTCAGAGCTAAACACGTGTATGGCCCTGCTCCGGCAAACCCCAGGCATTGTCTAAGAGAAACGTGCACATGTGCCTACCAGAAGACATGGGAAGGGATGCCCAAGGCAGCATTCTCCACAGCAGTGCCAAAGAAGACAGCCCAGATGCCCAGCTGCCCATGGCAGCAGGACGGGCAAGTGAGCCTCTGCTCTCACACAGGGGGGACGAGACAGACGTGTGAACTGCTGCTATGTGGACACAGTGCCTCTCACAAACACGCGGTGGGCCAACAAAAAGCTTATAAAAGAGCACAGATTGTATGATTCTGTTTATATATAGCTCAAAAAATCAGGTTAACAACAACAAAAAACCCTCCAAAAACAAAAACAAAAAAATCAGGTACACGAATGTACAGTTAGAAGTCAGGTCAGTGCCTACTTGGGGGAGGAAGAGTAGGGAGGAGACGCGAGAGGGACCTCTGGGTGCTAGAAACGCTCTGCTTGATTTCATCACTCGTTACCTGGATACAGGGACCCGGCAAAAACTAGCCAAGCTGTAGGACACTTACGATTCACGTACCTTTATATGGTATGGTGTTATTTAATGAAAAATTTACATTAAAAAAAAAAGGCATTGTGGAAATTGAGCCACAGAGGGAGGAGAGGCCGCCACGGTGGCCTGACCAGGAGGAGACGGACGTGTGGCACAGAAGCCAAACGTGTCATCGTCACGTGGTGAAGAAAAGAGGGCTTTGCCAGAGAGACAGCAAAATGGCAGAGAAAACAAGGCAGAACTGGGGACACAGGAGGCTCCGAGTCTGCCGATGACAAGGCTGCGGGTGCAGACGGGAGCTCCGTTATCTGGCTAGAGTGGCAGCTCTCTGGCGGAATGAAACGAGGAGGCTCAGACGGCCCCACATTCAGGAAAGGTGGTCACGGGCGAGAGCAGGAGCTGGGGCGTTGGACCGCGACTGCAGCCCCGATGGGCATGCGGCCAG
Organism: Bubalus bubalis; assembly: GCF_019923935.1. NCBI lineage: Eukaryota > Metazoa > Chordata > Mammalia > Artiodactyla > Bovidae > Bubalus > Bubalus bubalis. The sequence continues at coordinate 1,184,916 of NC_059174.1, read as the reverse complement.
TGGAGAGGGACAAACCTCACACCCAGGAAAGCAGTGTCGGAAGGGAGAGTCACAGGCATGGCTGGAGACAGATGCTTGACAGAGGGCTGGAGAAAAACGAGATGCCTCAGGACTGCACTTGAAATCTGTCTCAGCTCAGCTTCAAAGAGAGAGAGAGAGGCCAATGTAGGTGATGTGAGCAACTGTGATAAACCAGAGGAAAAACAAACGAGCTGGGAGGAGAGAGGGGTTGAGACTTGTTCTTCTGAGCAAGAATCAAAACGGAGATTTAGACCAAGACAGTCAGTCCCTGTCCGAGAGCCAGGCAGTTCCTGTGAGATGATGTCATCTAAATACAGACCGGAAACAGGCCAGCGTGGCGGGCGGGCAGGAGTCTGGAGGCCCGGGGCCTGAGGGAGACGGGGAGGGACTTGCAGTCTCATCCTCGGTCCCCCTCCGAGTGGGGACAGGCAGAGGCTGAGAGCCGGGAGAGGGTGGTGAGGGGGTGGCCACAGAAGTGTTCCCTGTGGGTCAGCGATGCCTGGAGAGGCCCCTTCCAGCCAGGCTGAGGAAAAGCAAGTCCAGGCTGGACGCTGGGCGGTTTTCCCGCACAGCCTCCAGCACCCAGAAGACAGCTAAGGCTCTGGGCTCTGGGCTCCACGGTGGGTGCACAGCGCCCCTGGAGGTGCCCTGAGACAAGGGTGAGGGGCAGGCACAGGGGCTCCTGGGCTGCAGGGAGACTCGAGGGTGAAGGCAAAGGCCCAGTGCCCATGCTCTCCTGGGAGCCAAGCTGCCCGCTTGTAAGGAGACTCCCACTGTCCGCCCCGGACCCCATGAGCGTGCAGCCGGGCTTACAAAGCCCCCTCCCCGCGTGCTGTGCTCTGTCACGTGGCCGGGTGCCTGCCGTCTGAGCCTGCATTTGGCGCCAAGACTCCCCCAGGCCAGGGCCCTTCCGACGCATCTGCTCAGAGACGGGAGCTCTCCTTCCACGTGGAAGGGGCAGCTGGTCTGACACCTTTTCCAAACAGCACGTGATGGAAACCCTTCAGCGTGTTTTACTGAAGATGAGTATGAGTGTGTGTATGTGATCTCTGTGGCCACCTGCTAGAAGAATATGCTTGTGGGGAGAAGGGAGGACCACACAGGCGCCTCCCAGAGCAGCCTACTCTAGGAAAGCCAAGGTGAAAAGGCGCAGAGGCAGAGATTCCCAAGAGCCGGGCACAGCGCACCACTGGACACTGGCCTCTGCAGTTGCTGTTCCCGGAGCTTCAGAGCACACTTAGCCCGAGGACTCCCACTCGTCTCTCCTGGCGCAGGTGCAGCCCTCCTCCAGGGAGGCGGAGGATGAAAGTGACCTCTGGGGGCCAATTCCAAACCTGCTGATATTCTGTTCAGTTGCTCCACTGTGATCCCCGGCAGCTACTTCCTAATTAACCGAGCTGTCTGGCTTCCCAAGGTCAAAGCTTTGCTAGTTTCCTGGCGTCCTGAGGTAAGGTATAAACAGATCCAGAGACAACTACAGGTTCCACAACCTCTCAAGCTTCAGAGGGAAATTCACTGTCTAGTTCCCAGCCTTTGGCTACAGTGCAGGGAGCCGACACTTCTCAGGTGTGTGGACTACAAAGCAAGCACTTTTAACTGGAGGCTGGGACGGCCCAGCAGGTGCCGCCACCCATATGATGAGTCTCTGGAGGCCTTTTAAGGCATCCCATGCGGTGGGCTCGAGGTGGCTCCGGAGTCCTTCCCCTCCACAGGCGCTCCTGGATGTGGGGCAAACCGCTGGCTCCATGGATCACATGGCCTCCCTCTGCTAAGTCCACCCATTACCTCTAACCTCCCAGCAGCCCTGTTCAAAGCCTCCTTCGATCCCCTGCTTCCATCAGCGGCCCCCTCAAGGATCCAGGAGGACCCTCGGAATGTGGGGCCACTTCCCTCTAGAACTCCCCAGACTCCCAGAGCACACTGCACAGGGCTGTCTCTGGCCAGCATGTCCTCTCCTCCCCTACACTCCTGCCTGCACCTAATTAATCCCAGCCTGACCCAGCAAGGCCCATCGCATGTGGTTTTCATACTCCAGAAGAAAAGACGTCACTTCTTGCAGGGAACTCCAATGTGCACGAGAGTGGGTTCTACATGGAGGACAGCATGCGGACTGCCTAGGGGAGGCCCTGGGTTGCAGATGGTTCTGCGAGGTGCTGGATGCTGGCATTTTGCCAAGGACGAGAGAGCAGTGGAAATGGACTGGGCTGGGCTCTCTGCATTTTTGCCCCTTCCAGGGACGTCTTTTCACCTTTGCGGGCAGGGCTTTCTTGCAGGCAATCTCTGGCATGTCGGCTTGGGCCACCCTGCATTCACAAGCCCTCAGCGTCGTTCCGCTTAGGAGATGAAAGTCAGGAGCTGGCTGTGCAAAGCAGCTTCTGCCACACACTCCCTGTGCTGTCCTGCGTCTCATCTCACAGACGCACCCTGGCCCCTGGAGAGGAGTGATGGGGGAAGGCTCCAGAAGGTTCCCACAGGCAGCTGGGCAGGCTGACTGAACACTGACAGAGAGAGGAGCTGCTCCTGAGAGGGATGGAGCGATCCCCTGGAGAAAGCCCCCAGCCCTGCTCAGTGTCCCGTCCCCTTCCCCTCGGCAGAGGACCCATCAACACGGACAACTGACGGAAGACCCCAATCCTCCTGCAGCCCAGGGAGGTGACTTGGGACCTGCTTCTGCAGACAAACTCAGGGGCGCGCATGTCTGTCACAGCAGTTTGTTTTTACTGTGAGCAAATGCCGTTAAAGGGGCGCGAGGGAGAGCTGAGCTGGGCCTCCCAGCAGCTTCCCTGCAGGCTGGGGGCCGCGGGAAAAGCTGCTTTCTGCACCGCTCTGTGAACAGGGTCTGGCCAGGTCCCGCGATTTATCTTTCATTCTCACCAGCACAATGGGCTCTGGGGGCCAACCAATGACCCCGGCAGGTAAGGTGGCATGCAGAAAGGGACAGGGAAACGGGGTGCCACCGATGCTGAGTGAGCTCCAAAGGTCCGGGGGATGCAGACGGCGAGCGGGGGCCGGGTCGGGAGGGCGGGCCCATGCTGTGGGCTGCCCGGGCCACAGGGCCGCCTGTCCCCAGGGAGGAGTGCACGAGGACAGCACAGCGGAATTTCCCAATTACGGCGTGAAAACAGAGCTCCTCTTGCACCACCGCGCCCCCTCCCGCCCCACAATTAAAAACCAGTCCAGTTTCCAGTGGCTTCCTAGCCCGGGCTCCGGCCCCACCACCCACCTCAGTGGCCAGTTTCCCACTCCACCCGCCCCCAACACGGGGCTCTTCTGCAGAGCCCGGGGGCGGCGGTAAGGGGGAACAGGATTAGCAGGGGATGTATTAGGGACACTGGGCCTCGGCTGCACTGGATGAGCTGCCAGGCATGTCTGTGTCGAAGGAGGGCCAGAATGAACCAGAAGCTGTACCCAGTGGGGCTTCTCGGGGTCCGGGTCTCATGGAAGAAAGCCTCGTGACAGCTCCCCCCGCCAGACTTGGGCCCCTTCCCAATGCCTCATCTTGGGGGCTTCCCTTTCTCCCGGGACGGGGCTTGGGACCTCAGCCACCATGGACGGAGCTGGCTGGGGCTGCAGCCCTGAGTTCACAGCACAGTCACTGGCTGAAAAGAAAGCTTTCTCCGGCTAGCCCTCTTTGCAAGGCAGCAGGGAGGAAGGGGGGTGGGGGAGGCACAGCTGATTAGGCCCAGGCCGCCGGAGGGCTGAGCTGGCCGGGGGTGAGCGTGCTCAGCCGCGCAGGCTCCGCACAGAAGCAAGCCTTGTCAGGATCACAGCTGTTGGGCTGTGCTGGAGTTCATGTTGCAGTTTATCAAAGAGGCTGCGTTTTCTCCCTCCTCTCCTCTTCTCTGGAATATAGTGGGACGGTTCGTGGGAAAACAAGCCCTGTGCTTGTTCCGTCTGCACTGGCTGGGGGGGTGGGACGGGCCAGAGGAAATGTACACACACACCCACTCGGGGCCGGGCAGGGCCGCTGGTGGCGCCCTGGGAGCCAGCGCTCGGCACAGAAGGTTGGTTCTCACCCTCTGCCGGGCCCAGTCTCCCCTCCCCACAGACCATGGGGTGGGGGAGGAGGCCGAGGCCGCGTCCTGAGGCCAACAGCGGCGCCCCCTAGCTGTCTGTGGGCACCAAACGCACAGCATCTGCTGCACCTTGCTCTGCAGATCGACAGGGCAGGCGCAACAACCGCGTCTTACAGTCAGAGCAAACTGGGCTTGGAGACGGTCCACAAGCTAAAAACTGGAGGAACTGGGATTCGAACCCAAGGTCGTTTGACTTGAGAAGCCCCCTCTTCAACTGGCTCCCAAGTGCCTGTGGCATCTGCCTGACCACCGTGGAGCCCTGGGGCGGGGGCTGGTGTGGGCAGGGCTGGCGCTCACACCACCTGTGCTCAGCATCTGCCCACCCTGAGTCCCTGCAGCCTGAAGAAGGGCCTGGGGCGGGGCACAGCAAGCCCCGTTGAGATCAGGTTTTGGAATCCCTGGCCTCCCCAAACCCAACATACCTCTACACAGTTACGCCCACCCGATAACAAGGCCACATGGACACGGAGCAGATGTCCGACCCCTGCAGGGGCTCCGTTCCCGACCCCCACGGAGGGGCAGCCTAGGAAGGCCAGGCGGGTGGGGAACTGCTCCCCAGCCTGTGGAGGGTCTTGCCTCTTCCTCAAGGCCAAGACCCACAGCCAAATGTCTGTCCTCAAGAACTCCGGACGCCTCTGTCCTTCCAGTAGCCGTCCCTGGACCCTGAGCTAAACGCACCACTGCAGGAACAATGGCCACTTATCTGCAAAAAGAGTTTCTTTCCTTTCTTTGCTCAATGTTGGGGGTTGAGGGCAGCAACTTATAGTTGGCTGAACACGACAAAGAGCAGGTTAAGAAATATCCACTGTCTCTTATCAGACCTGTGGCTTCACCTCAGCCGTCTGCGTGCATCACTAGCGTGCACTTCTTTAAAGCCGCCAGCAGAAAGTAAGGAAATGAGTTGGAAGACAGGTGGGCAGGCTGACCCTCCCAGGAGCGGGCCCCAGCGAAGCTCTGCTGAAGGACCTCAACCCCGTCTGGCCATGAGGAAGAGGGTACATGGCTTCAGGCCTCCTCCACGTGGGGGGCAGGGCACACTGGTCAGCCTCCCAGGGCTAGCCTGGCCCCGAGGAAGCTGTGACTGGACATGACAAGGACTGCTGCTATTTCGGGGGGCGGGCGGGATGGCAGGAGGGATAACATATGTGAGCGGCCCAGTGACAGGGCCTTCCGTCCTGCCGCAGAGCTCTCCACCTGGGGCTGGGAGAGCATGCTGGCTAAGCGGGCTGGGAGTGAGCTGTGCCCTGGGGGCAGGCGCCGTGTCCACGGAGGCCCCAGTGTGGTCCTCGAGGGACGTGAGCCCCAGAGCAGCAAGTAACTGCTGTGCTGGATGGACTCGGCCCCAGAAGGCCGAGGGGCGAGGACCCTCTGGGGAGCTAGGTGCTGGGAGGTCCTGGCGTGCAGGGTGGGGAGACCCCTCAGGGACCCGGCTCAACCCTCTCTCACAGACGGGACAGAGGGCCAGCTACAAAGTCAGAGGAGTGCAGGGGTCTGCAGCCCAGCTCCAACCGAGCCAGGTGGGCACGTGACCTCCTCTCATTCCCCTCCTGCAGCAACGAGGATTCCCAGCAGCCCGGGACGCCTGGGAGACCCCCCAGAGTAAGCGAAGCCTCGCCACCCTGAAGGCTCTGCACAGGACCACGGGGACGCAGGACCACCAGCTCTGCAAACCCTCGGCGCTGATGGGACAGGGAACGCCCCTGCACACGCCCACGCGCTCCCACTCCGTGCTGTCTGGGGAGGTCGGCGACCCCCAGCACCCTCTCCCCAGGCCCCACTGGGGCCTGCCAGGCTGATGGAGGCTGGAAAAACCCACTGCGGTGGGGCTCTCGAGAGAGGAAACTAGCTATAAACTCCTTTTTCAAAGGCCCCTCTCTCCACTGGTTTCCTGAAAGTCTTCCAGGCAAGGAGGACTCATCAAAAGAGCCAACACCTCTGCAATTTGGAATGCCACATGAAGCTAGCTGTCAGTCATGTGGGGAGTGTCTGTCATTTTCCTGGTGGGGGGGCTCCTTTCAGTCCCCAACTCGATGAGAAAAAACAAACACGGAAACCTTCTGCTTTTGGCCAGTGAGGTTCAGAATCCACTTCTGCCCTCTGTAACCGTGACTGTCACCTGGGATCACTCTGTCCCCCAGGGGCCCTTGGCGCTGTCTGGGGACACTTCTGACTGTCCCGACAGGGGCGGTGATGGTGCTCCTAGCCCCTAGGGGGTCAGGACGGGGGGTGCTGCTCAATACCCCAGAGGGCGCAGAACACCCCCGCCACTAAGAGTTAACCAGCCCCAGATGCCAGCGTGCTAAAGCGGACAAGCCCTGCCCTCCTCAAGCTCAGGAAAGCAGGGGGTGGCGACACCCACCACCACCAGGAAGCCCTGCGTGGTCCTTCCCAACAGGCAGGGACTGTGCCGTCCTGTTCTTTGCCCTTCCGTTTCCTCCTGAGAATCAATCCTTTGACCACCCCCAGGGTGGCCACTCTCCCCCTGGGGCTCCCCCGTTTCCTTGCTTGCCACTCCCCGCCCACTCCCAGCAGCACTCAGCAGGCTCCTCCCTGCCTCCTGCCCCTCAAGGCTTCCTGCGTCCCCCTCTCTCCTCGGCTTCTTTCTGCCTCTCAGGCCCCTCTTCTCAGCCTCCTCTCCCGGCTTCTCCCTCTTTCTGCAACCATCACACACTGGACGAGCAGAGAGCCCATGGCTGCCTCGACCCCTTGCACGACGTGAGGATGAAACTCGAGGCTGTGGGAGAAGGGACGCTCCCAGAACTGACCTGATGATGAAGGCGCCTCTGACCTCCAGGAGCTTCCGCTCACTGCTGAACCTCTTGAGAAGGTTGATCATGAACTTGTAAAAGTAGGAGTTCATGGTCGGGGTGGAAGGAGAACACTCCAAGCCTTTGGTACCTACAGAGGAAGGGACAGAACAGGGTTTATTCTGCATGTCCACAGAAAGGAAACAGTTATCGATGCCAAAAAGGTGGGGAGAGTCCCTGTGCAACCAGATGAGGGAACACCATCCATCAAGGGCCACGCTGGCAGCAAAAAAGCAAGGACCAAACACATGTGCTCAAGCTGATACAACCCTGCTCGCTATAAACGCACCCATTCCCCTGGCCACCCCTCCAGTGGACACTCCATCACTTAGTGAAGACTTCCTACTTGAGACTAGGCGCTAGGTGCCAGGTGCTTCTGAAAAAACAGAACACATTTTTAACTCATCCCAATAAATAAAATACGCCTGGGCTTTGGTGGGTTAAGAACAGATGGCAAGTCATAGAGAAGAGGGAAGGCAGGCACAGCCCCAGTGGTTGATAAAGCCGACAGACCCCCAGAGGCAGAGGCCACACTCCTTTCCCACTGCTGCTCAAGGAGAAATAAGAGACGGCACACGCTGGCAAAACGTGACCAGGCGTTTTCATCTGCACCCAATGTTCTGAAATCAGACATTCTTCATCTTCAGGCAAAGATGCTCTATCAGAGGAGCACCCTGAAGACCTCGAGGTGGCTTTACAACCAGAAGCACACTCCAGGCCTCCCCCTTATGTGCTCGGGTGCTCAGTCGTGTCCGACTCTGTGTGACCCCACGGACAGTAGCCCGCCGGGCTCCTCTGTCCATGGGATTCTCCAGGCAAGAGTACTGGAGTGGGTTGCCATTTCCTCCTCCACTCCCTTACGCATCCCAGCTGAAAATACACGGAAGGCCAGAAACAGCACCCCCTGCCCCACCCCCCGCCCCCGGCCCTGTGGAAGGCATCCAGCGCAGAGGGGACTAGGGTGGGGCCGCTGTGCTGTGGCCGACCGACCCTGTGCGTTCACACACGCCTGGGGTCGCCCCGTCCTTGCTTTCTAGCGCGTGCTGACCTCAGCACAAGAGCAGTGGTGGTGAGGGCAGGACTCCTCAAGTCCACCTGCCTGACGCACGAATAGGGCATCTGATTGTTTCTGGTAACAATTTAATCGTGATGCAACTCATATACTATCAAGGTCACCCTTTTAAAGGGTGCCGTTCAGTGAAACAGGCAGGGAGTGGGGTCTCTGGGAATCAAGTTTGGCTGTGCGAGGGGATATCAGCTCCCAGAAGCGTCAACCCAAAGCACGAGTGTGTGGAACCGTCGCCCAGAGCGTAAGCAAGCCTTACAGAGGAGCCCTGGCAGGCCGACTTCAGCAGGTGCAGGGGCCAGGAGGCAGCAGTGAAACCTTCTCCCAGGAGGTCTATCATTTTGCTGAACTCAGACTTCCTTAAATCCTCGCAAGGTCCTTACAGGGAAGTGGCTGGGAACTGGAAAAGGTGTTTCCTGATTTTTTTTTCCCCTGGCTGTGAACTCGTCTGTGAGGATGCCTCACCAGGAGCCACACCTTCAAACTACTGTCCTCTCTCTGGAACCTCCTGGACAGCTCCTGTGAATCGTGCCTGGGGCGAGCCCTTCGTGAGAAGCCAGTTCAAGGACAGGCCTCACGGCACTTCTTGTCTGCAGTGTGTTGTTCTGGGTCCCTTTCCAGAAGAGCCTGGCCCAGGGCCGTCCTGAGTGTCTCTGGAATGGCAAATAGTCTGCTCTCTGCCCCCGAGGGGCTGTTTGCAGAATCGAGTGTCACATTCTTACAGATCGAGTTACTCCAGGCCCAGCTGGGGCTGACTCTGAAGAGATGGCTGTGGATACAGTTGTGAGGAGCCCCGTGTCCCTGCCCCCACACTTGAGGACATGAATTCTGCTGCCCCCATGGAGGCCTGGCTGGAGGGCATAGGCTACCCCCACCCGTGGAAGTACTTGTGGCTTGGGGTCCAGCTCCTTGCAGCCTTCTGGGTGCTGGGTGACCACGGGTCCTTATGTCCCTGTCCCCTCCCACCTTCTGGAGGTGCGTCCCTGTCCCATCCATTAGCAGGCTTAGATTCCACAGTATTCCAAAGGACAAAGGGATCAAAACAGCGACTGACCATGAAGAAATCCTCCCCACCCGGGGCCACAGTCTCCAGCTCCTGGGGACTGGGTGACTTGAGCAAGCGCTGGGGCGAGGTCCTGGGTGGCTCGGTTCTTACAGAGGCAGTGGGTGTTTCTTGGCTGCACCGTGTGGCATGTGGGATCTTCAATCCCCGACCTCTGTCCCCTATATTGGATGGTAGATTCTTAACCACCAGACCACGAGGGAAGTCCCAAACATGGTGTTTAGAGATTGGCTTGGGAGTCCACCACACCTGAGATCAGATCTTCACTCAACCCCCGACTAGTTGTGCAACTTTGGACAGATCTCTTAACCCCTCTAAGCCTCAGTTTTCTCATCTGTAAGATGGGGGCAATGAGAGCCCACAATAAATGAGACAGAGGATGTAATGTACCAAGCCTGGGGCTTCCTACATAGTCTGTACTCAAACAAGAGGGGGTGCTACCACCAGCAAACCTGCCCTAACCAGGAGCACTGCCTGAGGCGAATGGGTCCCATCTCCTGAGCCACGGCCGCCTCTGGGGACCACAGTCAACTCTGGAGTTCCAGGCCCACATGGTGGACCCTGGAGCTGAGGAGGCCCTTAGGAGGGAGGGGTGGGGCAGAGTCACATGTGGGAGACGCCGCGTTGAGAGGGTCCTGTTCTCACAGCGCAGTGGTTACCGTGGAAGCTTCCCACTTACTTCAAAGAGCAGGAGGCTGGGTGCAACCTAAGTGGGCACTGGGTGCCTTCCGAGGCTGCCGGGAGAGACCGTGGAGCTGCCCGAGGCCCGTGGCCCTTCCGGCTCCACATGCCAGAGCAGACTCCAGTCAAGGCCACTGCCCCAGGAGAGAAGGCCCTGCAAGAGCCGGCAGGGAGCTTTGGGGAGCCCCGGGGAGGGCAACATGGGCTGGACTGGCTGGGCAAGGGCGGCCGCCTCTCCTGACCACCAAGGATGGGGTGGGGGCCACCTCGCTCCCCCCCAGCCTCCTTTCTCCCTGGCCCACCAGCCACTGCTCTGACTGACCAGCCGGCTGGAGGTGGAACTGGAGACAGGGTTCTGGGCAGTGCTGCAGGCCTGGGAGGGGAAGAGGGGTGGAGAGAGAAGGAAGTCTCCAGGAGTCCTCCCACGGGGAGTGCCAGGCCTCTCTCAGCTGAACTCATCTCTGCCTGACCGCAGCCTGCTCCTCCCCGTGGGGCGCCCGCCTCTGGCTTGTCTGCACGCGCAACTGGATTGGCCTCTTTTCTCACCAGCTGAGAAGAGCCCGGGGCGAGGGGCTACAGCCCCCAGGACGGGGCGGTCAGGGCCCGCCCCCCCCACATGCGCTTGAGGGTCTGCTGGGTGGACAGGCCAGGGCGAGGGGCTGCGGCCCCGAGGACGGGGCGATCAGGGCCCGCCCCCCAACACATGCTCGAGGGTCTGCAGGGAGGACAGGCTGGGAGGCCTGTACCAGGAGGGATGGCGGGTGCTGGTCGGAGGTGAGGGGAGGGCTGGGAGCAGCCTGGTGTCAGGAGGAGGCACCCTTCGGGGCGAGGAGAGCAGGACTCCTTCTGCCTCCGGCTGAGGACCTCTGGCCTGGCCTCTGTTGCAGAGACGCGGGCTCGGGCAGGAGGCTCACGTGAGCACCGCTGGCCCAGGGCAGGCAGATGCCGCCAGGAGCACCGGGTGTGCAGGGTCTGGCCGGGGGCGGGCAGCCAGCGAGCCGGCACTGCAGATGTTCCTAAGTGAAACCTGATGTGGCGACAGGAGACTCTGCAGAACGCCGACAAACAGCCTCCCTGGGATGTTTTGGATCGAGCTCTGTGGCTGTGACGTGCGCGCGCCTCACATGTCAGGATAAAAATAGCTCTGGCCTCAATACACCATGCGCTACAGTTCGACAAAACCAGATGCGAGAGCGTCACTGCCCCGCCTGGGGGAGGCGGGGAAGGGCCCACGGATGCCCAGGGAAGGTCCAGCTGCCGCCTGGGGGTGGGGGCCTGCAGGGCAACACCTCTGGGCTGGTCTTGGCAGGAGCCTCACAGGCTCCAGGAGCCCACGGCCCAGCCCGCAATGGACGTGCCCTGAGGGCAGGGCTGGGATGGGGAGGCTGGTGCGGATCGAGAGCCTGCGCTCAGAGGAAAGGGGCTGGGACGGGGGTCTCAGGGGGTGGGGAGCCCCCATGTCAGAGGGCCCAGCCCCCTCTGCAGTGCGAACTGATCTAACATGCAGTCGCTTTGGTCTCTGTGCAAAGGCCAGCGAGCCCTCTGCCCTGGGCAGTCCCCCAACTGCAGGAGGCTGTCCAGCTGCCTGCTTCAGAGCAAGAGAGAAGAGAAGGGGTGCAGCAGGGCCTGGGACCACCCCCGGTTGGTGGGGGGAGGGGGGCCGCAGGAAGGTGAAGGAAGTAGGCTCCTGGGCCAGCACTCTCCTCAAAAGACAGGCTGACCCACGGGGAGGGTCCAGTGAACTGACATGGAGAAAGTGCCAAAAACACAGCCCAGACCCAAACAAGAGCTCAGCACATCAGAGTCACCGCTGTCTTCGGGAGCTGCCAGGGATGGCTTTCTGGGTTTCCTTTAGAGTTTATCTCTGCATTTGGTCATACCAGGCTGGGCCATAAGCAATGAAACTGAATCAGAACACTCATCTTCGCCTACGTGTTTGGAGCTGGGAGCAGACAGCCTTGCGCAATGACTTGAGCAGTTTCATCCCAAGAACAGGCCGGAAAGGAAGGTCAGGAAGGCTGGGTTTGGGGGCAAACATCCATCCCAGGGGACTTGGTCGCAGGTCACCACACGGCTGTGTGGGGCCCAGCTTCCTCCCCTCCCGCAGCAGGGCCTCGACCCGGAGCCCTCCTCCCTGCAGGCCTTCTCCTAGGAGTCTGGCAGGGCTCCAGCCGTGTGGAGCAAGCAGAGGAGGCACAAACACTGCCAAGTCACAGGGGGACCCAAGTGCGCTTTCATGTCATTTCACGGAAGCCCAACTTAGGGAGACGGAGCCCTCCACCAGCTTCCCTCAGGGCCACCCACCCGGGCAGCTCGCGGTCCTCCTGGATGCCCTAGCAGCGGCCCCCTCCCCAGCCCAAGGCTCTGCTGGGGCCAGGAGTGAAGAGGGTTGGGCAGAAGGGAGACCACCGCCTCCGCCCACACCGCTCTGCACCGCGGGCAGGGCTGTCCCTGCCAGGCCAGGCAAGAGCACCGGCCCCGGTGGGCAACGCGGCCTGCAGCCCCGGGCACCGCTGTGCTGACACCGAGGCCAGCACGGCAGCTGTCCAGGCAGGTGACGGCCCACCGACACACTTGGTCTGCACGGTCTGAGTTTATGGCCTGACGTGCAGGCTTGGTGCCACTGGTCTCATCTTTGCTAGGCTCCCTGCCGCCTTAGTTTCCCGAATTCCCTTGGTAGGGGTGGCAGGGCGGGTGATCTGTCTTACAGAGATGCAGCCCTGCACCTGCAAGTTCTCAGAGCCGTGCCCTGGTGGGCCAGGGGAAGGCAGGTCCAAACCGGAAGACGGTCCACCTTGCAGCCTGTGTGTGACCAGCCGGAAGCAGACAGAAGAACCCCCCACGTGCAGAGATGCCGTGGGAGAAAGGACGGAATGTGTGCGCGTCTGCGGGTGCCCTCTGACCTGTGTCCTACGCCAGCATACTCAGCGCCCACCTCCTGCCCTCCCCAAGGTGGCCGAGGCGGACGGCAACAGGGCATAGCCCTACTTCTGGTTACTGCCGTGAGCTTGACCTATGAGAACCACGGCCTGCCTGACAGGCCTGCTGCCAGCCATGGACCGCACGCTGGGTGGATGCCACCCGCTGACAGGGCACGCACGGTGCCGTGAAACCCCCGCAGTGGGGAGTCTCATTGGCTGCGGGCACTTCCGTGGTGCTCTTTCCAGGATGGAATTTCTTCTCGTCTGGCACACTTAGCTGTTTTCTATGAATTCAGGGCGAGGCCCTGGCTGATGTGAGCCAGTCTGACAGCCTTGGGAGCTGGGGCAAGTCTTCATCACCTCGGCCTCCCCGGCGGCCCAGGCGTCTTGACAGGAACAGAAGCTGGGGCGCAGAGCTCTTTGCCACCCAAGCCCCTCCAGCTCCCGCTCCAAGCAGTGGAGGGCATGCTCACGGAGTTCCCCAGGCCGGGCCCTGCAGCCTGGGGCCCCCACCCTGCCCCTCCAGGGCGGGCTGTGCACAGCTGCTTTTCGGCCCATGCCTCTACCAGCCAGGAAGCGCTTCAGTCATCTACGTCTCCGTGCCCTTCTCTGTCCCTAGGAGGGGCAGATCAGACAGCCCGGGAGGAGAGGGTGCGTGCCCCCTGCCCGGGGCTGTCACCACACCCTCTCCCCGAGGACGTGCGGTCTCAGTTTCCTGGGCAGGGAGTTCTGGGGGCCACCCCCACCCTCAGGAAACCTCCTCTCAGCTGCTGGCCCCGCTGCCTCTCAGTGAGCCCCCCACCCAGCCTCTAGCAGCCCTGCCACCTGTCCAGAGACTGCAGGTTGGCGCCCAAGTGCTGATATGGGGACCTAGCATGGAGAACAGAGGGGAGCACTTGCATCCACAGTCAGGATGTCCAGAGGAAGCGATGCGTGGACCCGGAAACCGCTGCATCCTGCGGAACCAGGGAAGGACGCTGGGCTGCTGCAAGAGCCCCTGACTCCTTCCTGCCTTCAGTCAGAAGCAGCTGGAAACGAGAGCAGCTGCAGGCGGAGCGTGCACTGGTGGCAGCCTGGGCCCTATGGGACACCCCTTGGCTGGGGCTTGACTTCAGGTGTCACTAGGGAGATGTCTTCCCTGGTGGCTCAGCTGGTAAAGAATCTGTCTGCAATGAGGGAGACCCGGGTTCGATCCCTGGGTTGGGAAGATCCCCTGGAGATGGGAAAGGCTACCCACTCCAGTATTCTAGCCTGGAGAATTCCATGGACTGTATAGTCAGTCCATGGGGTCACAAAGAGTGGGACACGACTGAGTGATTTTCATTCACTTTTTGACGCACAGGCCTTCTGGGATTGGCTGGCAGCCCTGGCGCCCACTTCCACTGAGCAGGTGCCCTCAGGGCCAAGTACTGGGACACCTTTGGGGACGGTGTGGTGGGGCTGTGGCGGGGAAGCCACCACTGAAAAGGCCCCAGATGTATCTGACTCTTGGCTTTTCCATCAGAGGAGGTCTAAGACCTCGTATCTGGATGTCAAGAGCCGCTCAGGGGACAGAGACACCTCAGGCAAACACCTAAGATTCGCTAGGTACGCTCCTTTCAAGCTGCCTCCCTGGGCATTTTCCAGGATTGTGTCGCTGGAAGGCAGTGGCATCTGCCTGCGAGGGAGGACCCGGAGTCACGCTGGCCCCAGGAGAAGAGCCACCTGGGCTGGAGGGACCCTGAGGTGGGGGCTCCAGGGGTGCCACGGCCAGCTTCACGTGCGAGGACTGCCCGGGAACACCCTGTCTGAGTTACCCACTCTCCGGCCTGGGCTGCCCGCCCTGTTACTTTCAGCTTCTCGACGATGTCTTCCACCCATGAGACCCAAGCTCTGCGCTCCCTGACTTCTGACCAGTGACGGCGCCCCAGGGGAAGAGACCATCGCTGACTTGGATGGTTTCACATTTAGCCAGTGGCTCAAAGGGCCGAGAGTGGCAGGGAGATGAGGGAAAGGGCTGTGAGGGTCTCCTGCGAGGGTGGGGGCTGCTGCAGTGGGAGGCGGGAGGGTCAGGCTGCCTGCCGCCTGCAGAGCGGCACATCGCTGGCCCTCACCCCCGGGAGCTCCTGGGCTTAGGAGGGTGGCCCATGTGCAGCCAGTCCCAGACAAGACTGAGCAGCGCCGTGCCCAGGGTCCCCGAGGCCACAACCATCCAGGAAGGGAAGACTCACCAGGTGTGTTCAGCAGGCCGGCTCTGCCGGGGGTGGGCGCCTGGAGCTCTGAGTGGCTGACCCGGAGGTCAGGGCCATCGAGGGGGCCTGGGTCATCCGTCTGGCCTGCAGGGGAAGAAGCAATTTCTGCCAGCACCTCCAGATCCTTTAGGATAACCTGGGGAGAGAAGAAGAGAATGATGGACAAGGACCCCCACACTGTGCCGTGACTGTGGACAGAGAGCTGCCTTCAGGGGCACCAGGCTGCTGAGGGACGCCCAGATTATGGCTCTGAGTGCTCACAGACTGCTGCAAAGGATATGGACTCAGGAGAACAGAGGCAGACGGCAGACGGCAGGAAGTGGGGGAGAGAAGGCGGGGTCAACTCTTCCAATGCTCACTGCTCTCTGGTCCCCAGGAGACGAGGGTCTCAGGCCCAGGGCCCAGCCTGTGCACTGGGGGCCCCGGGCTGGCCAGGCCTCGATGTCAACCAGCACTCAGCCAGATGCTGACCCTACCAGGGCCACAATGACCCACACCAGTTCCAGTGGGTTATTTCCCTATTGGGAAATACACTTGGGGAGCCAGCACACCTGAGAGGCCTGGCCCGTGAGACGTCCATACCCTGAGTGGCCCCGTGAAGGAGGGGGAGGCCAGAGAAGGCAGCTGTTCCGGCTCTGAGCCGGAGGGGAGCCCTTGCCTGTCCTTGGTCTCGCCTATAGGCGCCTCCTCAAGGAGCCTGAGGCTCCACTTCAGAACTAGCTCTCGTCCATGAGCGGAGCTCAGTGCTCACAGTCCTGGCTTCACTCTCGACCCTGACATCAGTCGCCTGACTCTGGAACAGTGAACTCACCATACCCACACCCCCCAGCTTCTGCTGAGCGGTGCCTGCTGGGGGCCGGGCCCGCACTGGTGGGAGGAGAGGCAAGGCCACAGGGCCCTGGGCGTTGTCCCCATGAGAGTGACCCAGGGGAGACAGGCAGCCCACAAGCTCTGCGACCGCAGTGCCTATGCTCCTGAGGCCAGCAGCATGGTCTGAGGGGGGCTGCCGGGCCTCGGAAGTGCTGAGCCCAGGTCTGCCAGGGAACCGGGGGTACAGGGAGGCACGCAGAGCATTCTCTTAACCAGCAGAAGCTTTTCACGGACGCGGGACCAGACCCAAAGGCACATTCCTGGAACCCAAGCCGCAGCCCAGCCCCGGAGTGGGGTGTGCGGTGGGGGCGGACACGAGGCAGGGCAGGTCATCAAGGACCGTCGCCCGGACTCAGGGGCGGTCTGAGCGCGGCTTTGTGGTGGGCTGGGGGGCTCAGGCTCCTCCTGTGTGCCCTGGGGACTCGCCCTCGCCAGGGCACTGTGCCGATCTCAGGAGTTGCTTCCTGCACGACTTCTACGCAGGGATCTTGGGGCCAAGCCTGCTGGCGGCCCTGCACAGGGACAGGGCAGGGACAGCGGCACACATCCAGGCCTCCAGCCTCACCTCTGCACCAGGAGCATCTGCGTCACTCGTCTCCGCACGCATCCTCCCCCCGCAGGGCCGCACGGCCAGCAGAGCTGTGCTTCATATTCCGCATTCTCTCGTTTTATATAAAGTTTAACGTCAACCCACAAATTAATGCAAACCACACACTTCTTTTGTACTATTACAGTCGGAAATGTTGTCTACAGGTTCCTTTAGCAATCCTGGCCACCCCTCTCATGCCTACATATCAAAAGATTTGTCTCTGGTCCCCTGGGGGCTGAAGACAACAGACAGGTCAGCTTGGAGCAAAACCATGTCCTTGTGTACACGCACACTGTGGAAGCCCCCTAAGTGGGAGCTGGAGAACAGCAACACTGTCTCCTTCAGCCTCCAGAGCCAAGGACTGGAGAGGGGCTGCCAAGACGGAGGGCAAGGAATGGCGAGGAGAGTGGGAAGTTGGTGGGGAGCCACTTCGGGGTTCTCAGTCCAGCCCATCAAGTTCAGCCACTGACTCTCCCCCAGTGGACCGGGAAAACCACAGTCCACGCTGAACAAGGGTATGGGTAACCACCATCCTGAGGCAGGCCCAGGCCAGGACTCTGCCTCTGTGTGGGGAGCGGGGGGCGGCCCCGGGGGGCGGTGTGTCAATGGGGAGCCTGGGACAGCAGCGGGGACCACAAGGAGCTGCCCTCCACTGGACCTGGCTCTGGTCTCTGTGCCGGCAAGGCTGTCAGCGCTCCTCGTCCCTGAAGACCTCACGGCCCTCGGCAAGGACATGGTGGTCTCAGCGGCCTCGGTCACACTCAGGGCCTGGACACAAGGGGAGAAATGCCCCACGCAGCCTCAGGACACGCAGAGCCAGTCCCCCTGGCAGCGTGCAGGCCGGCTGGGCTCATGCCGGCGCTGGCCTGCGGTCCTGGCCCCGAGGATGGGAAAGGCTCACAGAAAGCGGGAGGAAGCCACGCCAATTAGTATGCGCTACACAGCTTTTTGCAGAATGAATATAAAACACTTGTGCTTTCTTTTTGTGTGAGAGAAAGAAGGGGGGAAGGAGAGGGAGGGAAAAAGGTTACAAGAGAGCAATATTCTGCAGGAGCAGGAGGGCCTGCGGTTACCACGGCAACGGGCTGGGGGGCGGGGGGGAAGGCACATCAGCTGGTCCCTGAGCGAGCTGGCCACTGATGGAGAGAAAAGGTCAGCGGTAACTGGGGAAGAAAGCATCTGACAAAGCAGTTCCAGGAGGAAGGCGGCTGGGGTGAGGGGCATGGGGTGTCACACCCTCCATGGCTTGGGGAGCAAAGTGAGGAAGGCCTTCCTTCTAGGAGGCGACTGGACAGCAGCAAAGGGCACGTTCAGCATGGGAGGGGAGTCACTGTCTGGATGGGCCGCAACAGGCTGTCAGCCCCTGCCCTCCAGTGGGCCAAGGACAGTCTCCTGGACAGCAGCTGTTTCCACCCCCCATTGACTGGTGCATCCAGGCACTCTGTCCCCGCAGCGTGTCCACAGACCAGCCCTGGAAAACCCCTTGCTGCGGGAGGTGCCCTTCTGTCTCCTGGAAATGCTCCTGCCTGCCCCTTCATCACCTCGGGACCAGGGGAGACCCAGAGCTTGGCAAGGCTAAGCCTGCAGGCCTGTCCTCTCTTCCCACCCAGACCTCTGGACACGGAGTCCCAGGCGAGGCACCCGGCGGCTGCAGAGCTGGGCAGGAAACGGAAGATGGATGGTTCTGGAGAGCTTCTGCCAAGGGATGGCTGGAAAAACCTTCCATTTCTCTACCCACATGTCTCTGAGGAACAGTCCAGAGTCTGGCTAGGCCCCTGATCAGCTGACCAGGCCCCAGATGTCAACAGGCTCAACCTTCCAGTCCCACAAGCAGGGAAGGAACTCCCTGGGATGGGCCCTCTGCAGTCCTGGCCAGCAAGAAGCCGCATGAGTTTCCGAGGGCTGCGTCGGGGCTGGCGGGGAAGGGGACGCAGGCTGGAAGCCCAAGGCCGAGGTCTGCGGGCACCGCCCAGGCCTAGCTGATGCCTCTGCCCAGAACAGGGAGGCTGCAGGGCCATAGCTGAGATCCCGGGAAGGTTGGATTACCCCTTATTCTTGGGGAGCGGAGCTGAGCGCAAACAAAGGCTGGATGCCCAAGGCCGGGCCTGCACGGGAAGCCTTGTGGCCTCCTGCCTCCTTCCGCACAGGAGCCTGTCCCCTTCCTTCACAAGGGCTGCAGCCCAGGGGATCAGGCCTCTCGTGCCCCAATGCCTGGTGGACTCATCTGGAGAACCCAGTCCAGGAGGCCGGGCCGCCAGCCCAGGAGGGGCGCCCAGGGAGCCGGGAGTCGGGGGGAGGATGTCCGCGGGCCCCGGCACAGCTCCTGTGTGCCCGAGCCCCTGTGCTGCTCTGGGGGGGCGGCAGCTGGTACCCACCGGCCCTTGACACAGCAGACCCAGGCTGGAGAAAGCAGAGATCAGCCCCGGCCCGGCCTGAGCGGGCAGTGTTCCCAGAACAGCTTCCCACTAAGGGGGCGGGCGCAGGCCAGGCCCAGCACCCCGGGGAGGCGGCCCGCAGCCTTGCCTTCTACACCACCGGAGCAGCTCTGCCAAAAAGACTCCCAGATCTGGGGGCTGGAGCAAGGGCACTGCTCAGCCTTAGACCTATTTTCCCACTGAGGAAACTACCCTGATTAAGCCCTTGTACGCCTCGGTAAAGCAAAAAACAACTTGAATAAAAGGAACAAGAATTCTGTCTTGGTTTGTTGCCTGACTTGGAACGCACGCCCTTAGGAATCAGGAGCGGTTTTCTTTTCTTTTTCTTCTGTTCAAGTGGACTCAGAAGTCCTTCCAAGGCGCCAGTTCCGTGCCATACTGCCAAAGGCCAGCACCTGATGCTTATTAAGTTCCTCGGTGACAGCAAGTGCGGGTTCTGGCAGCTGGAACCGACCAGCCGCCGCCCCGGAGGGCAGAGGGGGACGAGGCCAGCCCGGGTGAGCTGGCGTGGAGACAGGCCCCCCAACTTCCCAGGGTGAGACGGCGTGGAGACAGGCTCCCCAACTTCCCGGGGTGAGACAGGCCCCCAACTTCCTGGGGTGAGCCGGCTTGGAGACAGGCCCCCCTTGCCTCCCACCCGAGGGCTTCCTGTCGAAGCCCTCTCTCACTCGCAGCTCTGACTGGCAGGTGCCCCTGCAGGAGGTGAACTCTCCCTGTGAGCGGGCAGGGACTGGAGGGGCCTCTGCACGGGGCAGCCTGGGGCAGCGCGGGCACCGTTACAGCTCGGTCACCAGGCGATGGGCCGAAGGGCCGCTGTCTCCAGGGCTGGGCCCGCGACGACCAGGACAGCAGCGTGGCCTCCCGCCCGCCACCGGGTCTCTGCTCAACCCCAGCCCCGTGTGAGTCCTACTCAGCTCTGTCGAAGTGGGCAGGCCCAGGCCCCCACGAGCAAGGAAGCGGGCAGAACGGGCCCCAGCGCGCTCTGCTGCCACCTGCCCGCCTCCTGCTTATGCACGCATCACGAGACGCGTCTGGGGGCGCCGGGTGCTGCAGTGACACAGACGGGGACCCGGCCGGCCCGGAGGGGCAGAGGGGCGGGCGCTGTGCTGCCCTTCAGGGATTCACGGGCGTCAGGCCGAGATCCCAACCTAGCTACCTCACTTCTCTGAGCCGGTTTCTGCTTGGTGAGGGGTGGACACAGCAGAGCGCACGCCTGAAGGGCTGCTGTGGAGACGGTGAGGCCCGCTGTGGGCTGGGAGCCGAGCGAGCACCCAGCGCACTCCTGTCCGCAGCATCTTTAGCAGCTCCCTGCCCCGGTGGTGGGTCTCGCAAACTGCCAACAGGAAAACGTGAGGGAAACGCAACCAACTCTGCTTTGGCTATCTCCGAAGGAGGAAAAACGGACACACGTCCTGGGAGAGATCTTGGCTGCTGCTGATGTCCCAAGTGAGGCGGGGTGGGGTGTGCGTGTGAAAAAAAGGGCCCTTGGCGATGGCAGAGAGAGAGGGCGCTGGAACTGATAGACAGGGGCCTGGCCCCCAGGCTCCCGACAGGAACTGGGGTGGGTCCACACCAAGGTTCTCAGTCAGAGACGAGCATCAGTCACTGGGGGCCTGTGGGGAACCCAGGCCATAAGGCCCCACCGGAGAGAGCAGTTTACGGAGGTCCAGGCTGCAGCCCAGGCAGCTGGGTGTTGAAGAGCTCCGGGGGATTGACGGCGGCCCTGGCATGTGTGGCTCCCTTGGGGCACTCTGTAGGGCTGCTGGACGTGGCCTTTCTAGGTGAGACGCCTGATCACTTGAGTCAGGGAGAGACGCGCTGGGGAAGGTGGCCGGCTCCTCCCGGGAGCCCCAGCCCTGTCCAGGGGAAGGTGGTTCCTACCCCCTCCCCTTTGTGACTCCTCTCTGGGCCCTACTTTTCCTGCTTTGGGAAATAAGCCACCCCTCTGGGGAGCCTTCTGCCCTGAGCTCCAGTTATGGTGCAGCTCTGGGTCCTCACCTTCCCAAGAGTGGAGGGAATTCAGACAGAGATAAAGACTGAAAACCCTCCCAGCACAAACCTGTCTTCCTAGAGCAGGTGATAGGAGCCAACGGGGGGTACTGAGGGCCCCTCCTCACCCCAAGGAGGTGCCTCCCAGCGCAATGCTGGGCCTGAGACCGCAGGGCCCCGTCCGTGCACGGTAGCAGTCCGCTGCCAAGGGCTCCCCGGTGCTGATGGCTGGGGCCTCTGCTGGGCCATGTGGCTGCAGGCCTGGTCTCTCCTTGCTGGCCACAGGTCCTCTCCCTGCTCATCTGTCCCTGCCCCTCATTTTCTCTCCCAAGCCCTGCAGGAAGCTGTGGGGTCCACCTGAGAGAGCAGAGGACCAGCCCTGAAGCCTGTGGCGGGAGGGCCCGCACGTCCTCACCTGGCCATCGAGCGGCAGCCCGGCTCACCCCTCCACGTGGGGCGGGCCCTCCGCAGTCGGAACCAAGCTCTTGGCCGCCACTGTCTCGCCCTTTGGTGCTCCGGGCTGGCACCCGACCTGACCGTGTGATCTGACCATACAGAAACATTCAGAATTGAAGCGCGGGGTGGCGGGGTTGTTTTTGTTTGTTTTGGAGAGTGGATGGAATGAAAATGGAGCAAAATAAAAACTGAGGCAAGGATATGAGAAGGAAAAACAAGCCCCATTCTTACGGAAGACTGTCCACTTTTGAGCAGGCCGCATTAGTATTCTGGGCAGTGGAGTCAGGACCACACAGAGTCAGGGCTGGAAGGGACTTAACACGATCCAGCCTGACCGCGTTTTAGGGAGGAAAACGGAGGTGACATGTAACTGGTTCCAAACTGGGAAAAGAGTACGTCAAGGCTGTATATTGTCACCCTGCCTATTTAACTTATATGCACAGTACATCATGAGAAATGCCGGGCTGAATGAAGCATAAGCTGGAATCAAGACTGCAGGAAGAAATATCAATAACCTCATATATGCAGATGACACTACCCTTATAGCAAAAAGCAAAGAGGAACTAAAGAGCCTCTTGATCAAAGTGAAAGAGGAGAGTGAAAAAGTTGGCTTAAAACTCAACATTCAGAAAACTAAGATCATGGCATCCGGTCTCATCACTTCATGGCAAATAGATGGGGAAACAATGGAAACAGTGACAGACTTTATTTTCTTGGGCTCCAAAATCACTGGAAAATCCCATGGATGGAGGAGCCTGGAAGGCTGCAGTCCATGGGGTTGCTGAGGGTCGAGCACAACTGAGTGACTTCACTTTCACTTTTCACTTTCATGCATTGGAGAACGAAATGGCAACCCATCCAGTGTTCTTGCCTGGAGAATCCCAGGGATGGCGGAGCCTGGTGGGCTGCCATCTATGGGGTCGCACAGAGTCGGACACAACTGAAGCAGTAGCAAAATCACTGCAGATGGTGATTGCAGCCATGAAATTAAAAGACGCTTACTCCTTGGAAGAAAAGCTATGACCAACCCAGATAACATATTAAAAAGCAGAGACATTACTTTGCCGACAAAGGTCCGTCTAGCCAAGGCTATGGTTTTTCCAGTAGTCATGTATGGATGTGAGAGTTGGACCTTAAAGAAAGCTGAGTGCTGAAGAATTGATGCTTTTGAACTGTGGTGTTGAAGAAGACTCTTGAGAGTCCCTTGGACTGCAAGGAGATCCAACCAGTCCATCCTAAAGGAGGTCAGTTCTGGGTGTTCACCAGAAGGACTGATGTTGAAGCTGAAACTCCAATACTTTGGCCACCTGATGTGAAGAGCTGACTCATTTGAAAAGACTCTGATGCTGGGAAAGACTGAAGGCGGGAGGAGAAGGGGATGACAGATGAGATGGTTGGATGGCATCACTGACTCAACAGATACGAGTTTGAGTAAGCTCCCGGAGTTGGTGATGGACAGGGAAGCGTAGCATGCTGCAGTCCATGAGGTCGCAAAGAGTCGGACACCACTGAGCTACAGAACTGAACAGAGCCTGAGCATGTTCCGGGGAGGAGAGCAGAGGTGGGGAGGTGCCTCAGCCTTACCATACAGTGGGGGCAGCATGGGGCAGAGGTTGTCCTGCTCTCCACTGGGCAGCTGCCACACCACCCTCAGCCATCCCTGGCACGGCTCACTGCTTTGGGGTGGGGCCCGGGAGGCTCAGCAGACCTGGGGCAGCCCGGGGGGGCAGGT
The DNA here is from genome assembly GCF_019923935.1 of Bubalus bubalis. Lineage (NCBI taxonomy): Eukaryota > Metazoa > Chordata > Mammalia > Artiodactyla > Bovidae > Bubalus > Bubalus bubalis. The sequence goes on along the minus strand of NC_059174.1, from coordinate 1,161,979 downwards.
CAGAGCCAAGTGCATCCAGCCTGGATAGAGCAGTACCCCTCCCTGCAGCACTCTCACTGAGGTGAGTGACGGCAGACCTCGTGTGGGGTTTAGATGATCTGGGATCTGACAGACCCAGCTTCCAAGGCTGGCTTCTGGCAAGTTATCCCCCTCATGCCTGAGCTTCCTCTCATGTCAAACGGAGGATAATGAAACTACTCCTGGACCACCAGGCAGATTCCTGAAGACAAAGGGTACGATGTACTCTGACCAGGGCCATGACTCCATAAACTGGTTTCCGCCTCTCCTTCTCCCAGACACGGGGTTCAGCACATAGCACCCCCAAGGTTTCCAAAGGAAGCCAGCACGAGGGGTGTCAGGCTACCCCCGCTTCTCTAAGCTGCTCTCAGATGTAGGCAACAAGGGGAAGCCCTTGTTTCTGGGGCGGACATGGAGGGACGGCCCATTTCCAGCAGCAGGCCTTCCCTCCTGGGGGCACAATTTGCCCCTAAAGAATCTGAGGGTGATGGACAGGTTGTTAGGAAGGGTCAGGCTCAGACGGGGAGCCTTCCTCGGCCTCCTGAAACAGCAGTCGGCGGGGCACATGGAGACACCCTGCCTCCTGACCTCCATGCAGGTCGGAGCAGTCAGGCTCCTGGCCCAGGTCCCTGGGGAGGAGGGGCACCTGACCATCCTTCCAGACCTCTTCTGAAACTTTAGACTTTTTTTTTTATCCTACATATTTCTGTTTAAAATAGATTTTCAATTTTTAGAGCAGTTTTAGGTTTGCAGCAATACTGAGCAGAAGGTAACAGAGGTTTCGCACGCAACTCCCGGCCCTGCAGGCACACAGCCTCCCCCTCACAGGTCTTCCTCACCACGGCAGTGCGCCTGTTACAATCAGTGTGCCTGCACCGAGACACATCTCCTCTGAAGCCCACAGCTGACGCCGGGGTTCGCTCTGGGCATGTGTGTGATGACGCGTACCTGCTGTGACCCGCAGAGGATCTGAAATGCAGTGGGGAGGCAGCTGTGCTTGAGGCAGGGGTGGGGATGGGAACCACCAAGGCCCCTCCGGGCTGGCCACGCCATGGGAAACGTGGAGAGGACCTGTCTGTCGTCCAGGGGCTCATGGGCAGAACCCGCCCGGGCAGCTGCGGGCTCGGGAGGTGGCCGATGCTGGCACCTTCGGGCAGGGAAAGAGCGGCCCCGCCTCCCGCGGGTCCTGCAGGAAGCTCTGCGGATGTGCCTCGCCTTCCAGACTGTGGGATCAGGGTCGCATTTTCACTTAAAAACAAATCATTGGATCGCTAGCTGATGAGAGAATTTCTACTCCAGTGCCAAGAATATTAGACACCTGCAAAATTCTGACAAAAGGGATTTTCAGATCAAGGCTGCGAGGAGCAGGCGGTACTGAGGGAGCAGCCACTTATCCTGAATTAGGAGAAGCAAAGACAACCGAGGATCCCAGAGGGGTGTGGACTGCTGAGCTGTCCCTGGAAGGGGCAGGGGAGGCGGGCAGAGAAACAAGGGCCCGTGAGACACCCATGAGGCCACATGCCCGGGGGCTGGGGAATGTGGCGGCAGAGCTGGGGCTCTGAGGCTCGGCCTCTCCCTGCGCCTAGCTCTTGCATCATGGACACCTGGTACACTCTGTCCCCCGGGGCCAGTGCCTCTCCCCATACCGCAAACCTGACGGGTATGCGGGTTTATCATCTTCACACTGGGAGAGGAAAACATGTGCGACATAGACCATAGATGGGATGTCCCGGATAAACAGAGCTGTAAATCAATGGAAAAGTGGACGACGGGTCAGGGTGCTGAGGGAGAGCTTTTTCCAAAGCCCCACAGCCCTCTCCACACCAGACTAGACAGTCTTCTCGAGAACATGCGGAACAAGAGAAAAAGGCCAGATGATGGGGATGATGATACAATGACTAAGCACAAGCTTGGGGGCCACACATGGTAAAACACAGGCACGGAGGCTCAGCGACTGAGCGCTCTGGGGACAGACAGACTTGGTTTTGGCCCCACCATTCCCTAGTCGGGTGCCAGCTACTTCACCTCCCCAGCCTTATTTCCTGAATTGCCAAATGGAAATAATAACATTATTCTCCCGCAGAAGAACTGTTGAGGGTTCTCTGGACACTACAGGGAAGGTGTCTAAGGACATTCCCTGACACTGGGATGACTTCAGACAAGCTGGCGGTTATTAAAGGGCTAACCCAGGTGTTGAGGCACCTAGGCTGAGTGTACGGCCCTACGTGGGGTAGGCCATGGTTACGTTCTATTAGCGAGGGGCCTCCCCCCACTCCACTCTGGCTGCGGGCCGATCTGACTCAATGGGTTTTCAGGGTCTCGCACCTCCGGAGCTCCAATCTGAGATGAGGGCCGTGCCTGAAAATAACTGGGGAAACCTTGCAGAGGGCACTTTCTGGATGCCCTGGAACGGAAGCTCGCACCAGGAGAAGAGGGACTTTGTCTTGTTCATGGCCGCATTTCCACTGCCAAGTACCCAGGACGCCCACAAGGTCATCGGATTCAGCAGGGGCTACTTAGGGACAGGATTCTGGAGAAGAACCAGGACGTGGCAGGATCACGACTCAGCAGCAATATGGGTTCCCAAGTCCCTCCCCGGGAGGGTGAAGGGAGGCGCAGACGCTGAACTGCTGCTAACCGCAGCGCTGCCTGCCCGCCCCGCCCCCGGCAACTGTCCCCAAGAGCAGCGGCAGCCTCCTCCCCGCCGGAGGCCCACAAAATGCACCCCAAAACCCGACAACATCTGGCATCTCAGCAAATCAAGTCTCCACAGCCGGAACCTGAACAGAGCTGTTTAATGGACTGTATCTCCTCCGGCTCCCTTTAAATGCACACGCACACAAAAACCAACCGCGGGTGAAGAAGGCTGGATGGGATTAAACAACTCAATTTAAAGGACTGAAAACTCAGCTGCTTCCACTAACGTCCTGGGGAAGGAACCAATCAGCAAAGTTCTTCTCTCCCTTTCTGTACTGAAATGAGGGCCGTGAGTGTGCAGTGAGTCAGTTCTAATTCACGCAGAACCGGGCCATGGCCACCTGGGCCTTGCATTGCAGTGGCACGGGGGGAGGCAGGGGGTGTGTGTGTGTGGGCGTGTGGGCCTTGCATTGCAGTGGGGCGGGGGGGAGGCGGGGTTTGTGTGTGTGTGTGTGTGTGTGTGTGTGTGGTGGACAGGTGGGAGGGGACCTGAGCAGAGGCCCAGACCATCTGCTCTGAGTCTTCAGGAAATGCGGAGGACCTGATGGGACCTGGAGGCAGACACTTGCCTGTCTGAATCTCTCTGTGGCCCAGGGTCAGGGAGCAAAGTCAGGCTGCAGGCTGGCTGCCCAGGACTCCACACAAGCCAGGGGCCAGCTCAGGAGAGACCGAGGCACCTCCTGCACGGGAAGCAATGGGCCGGGTCCCGCTCCCTTCTTCCCCAGCCCGTTCCCTCCTGCTCGGCGCTGGGAGGTCTGCAGATGCGAGCGCCTGCTGCCTCACGGGGCCCAGAGGAGGGCAGGCGAGGGGCGGGTCAGGGCCTGGGCCACCAGCATCCAGCACGAAGCCCAGAGCGGGCATGGGCGGAGGGCAGGGATGCCCCCCAGGCAGAAGGCGATGCCCGGCTGCAAGCCCCGCCCCTCGGCCAGGAGGCGGGGCGTCTGACCAAGAAGGTCCCTGAGCAGGACACCGCTGGCATGGTGCGGGGAGGCTCAGGGTGCAGCCCTTGCCCACCCGACTCTGGGGTCTCCACACTTGGGGCGCTGCCTGAGAGGGAGCCAGCCTCTCCCTTTAGCTTGCGGTGACCCCCAACAAAAGCGAAGACTCAGGGTCCAAGTTCAAACTGGAGGCCAGGAAGAAGTCCAGCTGAAAGGAATCACAAATGATGCTCCGAGGGCTCGGCCGCTGCCCGGCACAGCACTTGGCGTGTTTGGAGACATTTCTCACACCCCTCCGCTGTCACTACCCCACTGGATGGAGAAAGGAAACTGAGACGCAGGGTTTCCTGTCGCCCCTCCCCACGGCCTCCTGGGGACCAGGGGCTCCCTGTCGGACTGGCTTCCTCACCACCGAGACCCGGCGCTCATCAGAAGGGCCTGCAGAGCAAGAGCCTTTACTCTCCAGAGGACAGGAGACACAGCTTTCTCCCTGACAGCCGCTCCTCACCACACAGGAGCAACAGGGCCACTTTAGGGGTGCTGGCTTAAGAGAACAGCAGCAAAATAGCCCCTCTGAGCTACACCGTGCCCTCAGCAGGGGAGGCTGGCGGCCAGGGCCCGGAGGAAGGCGGGGACCTACCTCGTCAGACTCGTCCGACAGCGTCTGCAGGAGCACAGGGAACAGGCTGTCCGTGTGCCGCGACATCTGTGGAGAGGGGCTGTGTGAGTGCCCGCGCCACCCGGGCCCACGGCAGGGGCCTCCCACCCCAGGACCGTGCCACGCTCCTGCCGCTCAGGGCTTCCCCAGAACGGGAACGACCAGGACCCTGCCAGGCGTGGGCAGGCCATGCAGACCACCCCGGAGCGCTGCCCCAGCCCGAGGGCTCACCTTGCGGGGGGTCTTGATGTACAGGTGGTAGAGCCACTTGAGGACGGCGATCCTGGTCATCATGCCGATGGCCGTGTCGCTGAGGTGGCAGTTCAGCACCTGCACGATCCCGTCCAGGTGGAGGGTAACCGGGGCCCTCTCCGTGCTGCGGGCGAGACCAGGAGGGAGTGGGGCTGAGGCCCACTCCCCAGCCGCGCCCTGGCCCTGCACCCCCCACATGGGGCGCCGGGGTGCTGCTCTGCCAGGCGGGAGCGCAGACACCCTCGCAGCGGCAGGAGGGCCAGTCCGCTGGGCAGCCACCCGCGGCCCCCTTTCTACCAGCGGGCTGCGCCAGAGAAGGTGCAGAAGGGCGGACACCTCTGATGTCAAGAAGCTCAGGACCAGTGGACCTCACGGCTGAAAGGCAGTTCAGCACCCTCAGCGCATTACGTCCAGAGCCTGTCGATGAAACAAAACCTCCCTGTCCAAAGAGTCCAGGGAAAGGCCCCAGGGACACTCCTAAGTAACACAGGCCCTGCCCCAGGCACCCGAAGCCCACTTCTCCAACGAGGACCCATGGCGCTTCACCTGGTCACACACAGGGCCCTCGGCACAGTGGCCGGCCTGGGTGAGGGGCCCTCAGAGCCACCTCTGAAGTTGTTAATTTTCTCATCTGAGGCAGGAAGGAGGTGACAGGCTCAGCCTGTAGATTGGAGCTTGCTCAGAATGCCTGTGCTCTAGGATGGGGTACAGGCTCCCTGCTCCCCTGGCCTGAAGCCTTGCTGGTCTCCAGGCAGAGAAAAGTCCTGTCAAGCAGCCCCAGGAAGGCTGGGTGCCGCCAGAACAGACCCAAGTGGGGCCCCCAGACAGAGGCCGGGGCTCTCCGGGATGGGGCTGGTGAGGACAGGGGGCCTTAGGGTGTCGGGAGGGGCTCCCTTCCCCTCTGACGCAGGACACCATCGCCTGCCTGTACAAAACGGTCTTCCGTGGTATTTCCAGATTGCTCAATTATTCATTTGCGTCAGGAACTCAATGCCTGTGCTTTCCCAATCTGCCTGCAGCCTCTCTGAAGCTCGTTTGATGTGAACTCCTAAAGGGCAGGGTTCTGAGCTCTGTTAAGTGCTAAATGGAAGTGCTATTTAACATGGTTTGATGATTCCCCATGGAGCTCGTTTTGGGGGCACGAGCGGGCACTTCTAGCCTCTGGTGGCCGGGGGGCTGGGTATGTGAGGGATGCCGCCCAGCAGACCAAGCTTTGGGGAGGGGCTGCTGCTGAGGCTCCCCAAGAGCCATGTGGCCGCAAGTGCTGGGGTCTTCCGAGGACAGCCAAGCATCTGGGTTCTTCAGCAGCCTGGACAGATGGGGAAATTCACGCACAGACAAGTCCAGGGTGGCAAAGGCGGGCTCCCAGACAGTCTCAGCCACCCGGGAACCTGCTGCTCTTCACCTCTCTCTCTTTCTCACTGTCTATTAGAAATATAATGCAAGTCACGTATGGAATTTTATGTTTTTTGGTTTTATATTAAAAAGTATAAAGAAACAGGTGAAATTAAATTTAACAATATATTTTAAGTAACCCAATATACCCCAAGGGCTTCGCAGGTGGTGCAGTGGTAAAGCATCTGCCTGCCAATGCAGGAGGTGCAGCAGACGCAGGTTCAATCCCTGGGTCGGGAAGATCTTCCGGGGGAGAAAATGGCAAACCATTCCAGTATTCCTGCCTGGGAAATCCCATGGACAGAGGAGCCTGGAGGGCTACAGTCTATGGGGTTGCAAAGAGTCGGACGCAACTGAGCGGCTGAGCATCCACTCATGCAATATGCCCCAAATGTCATTTCAACACGTGATCAATATAAAAGTCAACACAGAGGTTAGTAACAGACTGTGTCACACTCTTCGCAGTGTCCTGAGTCTTTTAACCCACGTGTCTCCTGCCCTCAGCGTCCTTGGCTCAGACTGGCCGCGGTGTGCGCAGCGGTCACAAGGGGCAGAGGCGCCCAGTGTGGACAGCACGGCTCAGCAGTGGCCGTCCAGGGCTGCCCATGCATTTCGTCTTCTTCTCTGACAATTAACTGACATCCCCCTCCCTGTCCGATCTTCCGGTCCTGCTTTGCCCCATCGCAGTAGCCTCCTCCTGGGCTCCTCCTGGCACACTCTGTAAGCTCTCCTTGCGTGGGCAGGATCCCACAGCTGGAGACACTACAGACACCTTCCTGGAGCCCAAGGTCTTAACGAAATGAGCTCGGAAAGCAGTGGGGAATAACCGGAAGCCCCTTCCTGACCCTGTGAGCCGAGGGCCCCTGGGAATCCCTCTCCACAGCAGGAGCTGCCACGAGGGCCGTAAGCCCGGCAGGTCACTGCCGCTTCCTGGCTGGAACAGCCCTCGAGGGGAGGCCTGGAGGGTCCTTGGGACCTGGCACAGGGGGTGGGAGGCAGTGCTGAACCCAGCTCCCAGCTCCACCTGCAGGCCAGGCCCCGTAGGGTGTACGGACCTTGGGGGTCAGGCTCTAACACTGAGCAGGGAGGACAGTGCTGGCGCTGGAAACGAGTGCTCAGGTTCTGGGTAAGCACCCTGTGCTGGACTCCGTGCTGAGCTGTGTGCCCGCACAGCCCTGCTTATGTCCCCCCAGGGCCCTGTGCCTACAGCCGTGTGACTCCCAGTCTGGAGACGAGGCAATCAGAGCACGGAGGCACTAAGTAACCCGGGCATACCACGTGCCTGGGAAGTGTGGAGCCGGCAGTTTGCACGCGGCGTCTGGGTCCAGGGTGGCCCTGCCCACCGCACGGCTCTGCTTCCCAACGCGCTGCACTCAAGCACTCCGGCACCACTGTTTCCCAGGGAAGGGGACACCGAGGAAGCTGCTGCTCATCTCCGGGGGCGCGGTGGGCCAAATCCCAGTGGCCCCAGGAAGCTAGGCCAGACAGTTCCTCGGGCAGCCGGGCTTCTTAACTGACAACAATCCCGAGGTGCTGCGGGCCAGCTAAGCGTGTCTTACTGAGCACAGACACTGAGGGCCAGCCTGTGACTGGCGCTGCCCTGGGGCCAGACACAGAAGGAAGGGTGTCACGGAGCCGGCGTGAGAGCGGGCAGCACCCTGGGTGCCCACAGCGGCCCTCCCCAGACACGGGGCACCCCAGATGGACAGTGAGGTGGGCGTTGGCTTCAACCAGCCAATAGGCCCCCGGTCACATGAAGCAGTTCCTTTGGTGCACAGATGGGACACTACAGGACCTGCCCGAGGCCAGGAGGCCTGGTGCGTCCCTCCCTCAGCCGGGGGTGCTCTCCCGGGCTCCCACGTCCCTTGGCTGGCTGGAGGCGAAGGGCACAGGAGGCTGAACAGCCCAGGGTGCCGGGGACAGGGAGAGTGGACGATCCTGCCTCTGAGGGACTGCTTTCAGCTACCCCACTGGAGGGGCCGGCTGCACTGTCTGGGCTTGGCGTGCGCTCCGTGCGAAGCTGGGGCTCTGGAACCTGAGCTCTTCCTAGCGTGGCACGCTGCACCCGGTGCTCAGCTCCTGAGCTGCTTGCTGGTCTGGAGCCAGAGGTGTGCACCCTCCACCCTGGCTCACCCTACCCAGAGAACGGAACAGAGCTCACTCACAGCTTAGAACACATTTCTGTACCAGTTCTAGAGAGTCTAGTTACTCCTGGGGGCTTGTGAGTTATTTCATGGTGTCTGCAAAACCCTATTCTCACCATATACTTTCTCTTAAGGCATCTCATAACGAAGATCATACGTGTACATGTACTATGACTTCCAAATGCGTGGTGCTACTGTGACTATTAAAATACTGACTTCAGGAATAAGGGTTCTGATATTACTAACACATCCTGATAAAGCCCAGCGCTTCTCCGTGGGAAGCAGCACTTTATTTCTGTAACATCTAACCCTTTATGGCACTCCTATGTTACAGCTCTAATCAAATTAGAACAAAAGTAAGTCTAAAAAAGGAACTGTTTCTGAATTCAGAGCTGTTCTTTTTTTTTTTTTTAATAAAAGATCTTTATCACATCTTTCAGCAGGTACTAAAAGTTGGGAAGCATTGATTTCTAGATCTTTCTGCTTGCCTGCAGCAGCCAGCTATACCAGGAGACCTATACTGAATGCCCCCGATGACACTGGTCCTCTAAAACCACATCTAGTCTCGTGTACAGGGACAGAGCCCAGAGCTTTCACCAGACTGTCACCTCGCTGACCATGTCCGCCAGGCGGGGATGCTCCTCTGTCACGGGAGGGGTCCCCCCCGGGCCACTACCTTCAGTGGGCCTGGATGCGGTGGGAGCGGCCTGCCTGTGCAGGCAGTGCCCGGGGTGAGCGTGCGTCAGAGCCCTGCAGCCCGAGTTACGCTGCCCGGGGACCCTGCGAAAGGCCAGCTTCCGGCAGCACCAACCGGCACAGCAGGCACCCCAGCCTCCGTCCTCGGCTGCTGCCTCCAGCGGGAGGGGCTGGGATCAGGTTCCCAGCTCTGGGGCCGCCCCCCTCTCTGGCATAGCCAGTGACTCAGATTGGCAGCTGCCACAAGGAAACCTCCGTCTGAGGGAAACAAAGCACCAGATAGCGTGTTCTCCGTTGGCTTTTTAATTTGAAAGGCTGGTTCAGCATTTGCTGCTGAACGACGGGTATAAAGCAAGGCTTGGTTCCAGGCAGGGGATCCCAGCCACAGCGCAGGAATCAGGGCCTCCTCTGGGCAAAGGAACTGCCGTCTCCCCAGTGAGGAGGGGGAGCCGTGCCCCCTGCACAGGGCTGTCAGTCATGGCCGATCTCTGGTCCTCCTGGACCGCCCCCTCCCCATGGCCTAGATAGATTAGTGATGAGGCTGCGCCAGGCCTTCCTGCCGCCAGCTTTGCCCCCCACCTGCATCTGTCCTCTCTCATACTGCCGGAGGGGCCTTGAGACCACACGGCTCTCCCTGCCAGGGCCCTCCGATTCCCAGAGCAGATCCTCCACAGGGCGGGCAAGCCTGCCTGCATCTCCATCGAGACCTCTCCCCTGAGTTCCAGCATCCCACATCCACACCAACCTCCTGACCCGCTCCAGCAGGATGCCCAGAGCTGCCCTGAACTCTGCTCTCGACGGGCCCACTCACACCCGTTCCTCCTCCTGCTCAGCTTGGGAAACGAAACCAGGATGCCCTGAGCTGGCTCAACCCCGAATCTAGAAGTCCCCTCTCCTCATTCCCCACCCCCAACTCCATTCCATCCGTTGGCCAATTCTACCTTCAAAACATCTCCAGCCTATCAACTTTCTCCATATCCTGCCGCCTCTTCAGTTTGAGCCTCCACCTTGTCTAAACGGACGTGGCAGTGACCCTGACTGGTCTGCGCCCACCTCAGGCCCTCCTAAACCCAGTCTCTGCAGCAGCCCCGACCTCCCATCCCTCCTCAGCCCTGATGTGGAGACAGCACCGCTGCTGAGCTTGTGGGTCTAAACGTAAACATCGGCAGAGCCCGCCAACGCGACGGAGTGCGGGGCGTGGCCGGGCCCAGGAAGGCCTCCCCGAGCGCTCGAGGTTGGCAGCTGGTGCTCCAGCGGGCCTCAGCAGGGCACCAGCGCTGCCCCAATGCCCTCGGAGCCCCCGCACAACGGTCACCGCCCTTTCCCATAACGTCCTGCTTACGTCTCCGCCCCCACACTGGAAAACCTCAAAGTCGGGGACCACGTCTTTTTCTTGGAAACTGCAGGGTTGAACACAGGCTCTGGATGTCTGACAACAAACTAAAAACAAATAAATGAATGGTGCTGGTTGGCTTGCTCCAACAATGTGGGAGAGATCCTAGGAAGAGTCCATATTTACAGTCAGTACTCTGAAAACACCCCCAAGGTCCTGAGAAAGAGTCAGTGAGAAAACGATGTGAACGGAGAGAAGAGCCTCAGGGTCTGCGGAGAAGAGTCTCCTGGGGATGAGTATACCTTTTCTCTTGTGAGTGACCTGTGCCCCCAGGGCCCACGCTCAGGGTTGGATTCAGAGGGAAGAACCCCCTACAGGAGGACCTCCATCCACTCCAGCCCCGTAGCCAGCTGTGCCAGACAAAGTGGGGCCGAGGGCCAGTCCAGGGGCTCAGGCTGGGACAGGGCGGTAACACTCCCTCCCCGGACCATCATTGGCCTACAGAGCACAGAGCGTGCAGAGCGCGGAGCGGCTGCCCGGGGATCGTCATCCGCCTGCAGAGCGCAGAGCGGCTGCCCAGGGCGGCCATCTCCCTGCCTGGCCTGCACTGCCCCCGCGTGGATGGCAGCGCCACTGCAGCCAGCCTGGGAGGACAGCTCGCGCACCTCCGCCTGTGCACGCTCCAGCTCAGTCAATCACAAGGTGTGCTCTGAGCTCCTTGAATGGGCTTCCTCAGAGAGCTACATCGGCCACACATTATCCTGGACAAGCAAACAGGGCTGGGCAAAAGCGCCTGCAAGGTCCCCCTGTGGTCACCATGCATGACCTACACTCTTCTTGTTGTCTAGTCTCTTAAGTCCTATCTGACTCTTTGTGACCCCATGGACTGTATCCTGCCAGTCTCCTCTGTCCATGGGATTTCCCAGGCACGAATACTGGAGTGGGTTGCCATGTCCTTTCCCAGGGGATCTTCCTGACCCAGGGCTTGAAGCTGGGTGTCCTGCACTGGCAGGCGGATTCTTCACCTTGAGTCACCTAGAGCTACACTCTTACACCTTGTATTTACTGATCTCTCACAGCCTCCAGTCCTCCCAAGACGCCATATGTCCCCCAGAACCAGGTGGGGTGGGCTCTTTGGTGTCCTCTGGACTCCCTCATCAGACAGTCTGTGTCCCGCAAGTGCTGGCCCTGAGCACAGTCAGCCTCAGGGTTTGCTGCGGTCTCCCGTGCCCAGAAAAGATGTAGGTTGCTAGCTCTCCACAAACAGCTCTGGCCGTAACAAACCACTTACCTGGCTGGAGTGAAGACACCGATGCCACTACTGAAGCTAGAGTCGCAAGAACCATCAGGCCCTCCTGGGGAGAGAGAGAGGATGAGGCATCACAATAAAGGTCACTGGGGCCTTTAGAAGAGCTAGGCCCCTGTTCAGAAGGACACACAGCCTCTAGTCTCCCACACCTTGATTCTGGCTCTTGGAGAGGAATGTGGCTTTGGGGCCCTGAAGACCCAATGCCTAGCGGTTCCCTGAAGCTTCTGGATGGTATGCGTGCTTGTAGGTTCTCAGGCACAGTGACCTCACAAGCAGGGTCTATCAGTGCTAAACGCATCTGGGAAATCTCAGAAGGGGCTGCTGGCTAAAGGGCAACAGATGTTAAAAGTGACTTCTTGAACACTCAACATCACAAGCCACCAGGGAGACGTAAATCAAAACTGCAATGAGATGCCATTTCACACCCATTAAATAAAAGGCATATTGATAGCAAGTGATGGTGAGGAGGTGGAGAAACTGGAAGCTTATACACTGCTGGTAGAAATGGGAAATGGTGCAGCTGCTTCAGGAAAAAGTCCAATTACCTGAACAGGCCTGGGGGAAGGTGAGGCCGACACCTGGGGCAGTCTGGGTGGGCCCGCCAGGAACAGCTCTGGGGCTTCCAGCTCTGGGGCTTCCAGCGCTGGGGGCCTCCCTCCCTCCCGCCTGCTGGGAAGGCGTTTATGGATGAACCGATACAATGTTAAAAACTGGCTGCAGATGAATTTCCGTTGTTTCCTATTTTCACTCTGAGACCTCGCCTCTGCTTCCTTTTGCACAAGTGTGGGCACTTCCCCAGGACCCCGTTAGAGGGGGCTGCTGAGCAGGAGGGTCAGACCCCGGCGGCTTGACCAGACCTCGCCAGGCTGGCCTTTAGGAAGGGTCACATACACGCCAGCAGTTGTTCAGCCCACCCTCCACCTTGGAAGCCGTGGGATACTAGTGATCTTTACAGTATTTGCCAAATTGATGAGTAAAAATGAGACTGTTTTACTTTGTGATTCTGGGGTTCCCAGTGAAGCTGAGCATCTTCAGTTGCCCTTTTGTTTCAATCTCCAGACTCAGGAGCCCCTGGGCCGGGGTCTCAGTTTGACTCCCCTGCTTCCTCACTGTGTGACTTCTGGGTAGGTCACCTGCTTTCACCCCACTGCCTCACCTGTGTAATGTGCTGAGGCCAGGGCCTCCCCGGAATCTTGTGAGAACAATAAAGAAGCCAATGTGTGTTCAGGGGTTAAGACGGAAAACCTGACCCATGTCTCTGTTTCCTGAGGATAAATTTTTAAGTGTTCTGGTACATGCTGCCAAACGTACTGATATCTACCAAACAATGAACGTATTTAAGGTGTTTACTCTTCACCTTCTCCCAGTAGGAGCGTCTGGTTGTTCCAAAATCTCTCTAGGGAATGTGCATTTCTCTTGTGATCAGAGGGAAAAATGAGGGTGGTAAAGGAGAGTTGAAGGGAATGAGAAAGAAGAGATTTAGTTCAAATACCCTCCACGAAGCCTGGCTGGGTGCCCCAAGTCCTGTGACCACGCTCAATGTCCTGTGATCACTCATCTAAGGATCCAACCCTGAGCTCTCTGCAGGCAGGTCCTGGATCTGAGTCACTTAGATTGGCAGTGCTGATAACACCCAATCCCATCAAAGCTTTGCAAATGTGTGGACTCCATTTCATGCTCACCCACAGAGGTCACCGGTCCTCCACTGGAAATTGTATTTATAGCTGTGCTCCTCACTCACTGCTTGAACTTTCATCCCTAAACCACTACAGTCCCTCATTTAGGACCCATCAGAGGCCCATTACCACCTGGGAAAAGCTAATGCTAAAAGGCAAGGGAGCCAAAGTCCTGCCCTGTCAGGGCACCACTCTTGCTAAGTGGTGGGTCTCATTATAAACAGACCTTAAACAACTTGACACGGAAGCACCTGTTACTGGGAATGTGTGACCCACGCCACGCACTAAGAGCTCTACATGCAAAAAATCTCCGAAACTCATAGCCACACCATAGGTTCCCTACTATCACTGTTGCTCCAGTCAATGAATAAGAAATCTGAAGCACAGAAAGGCCAAGTGGCTTGTCCAAGGGCAAGAGATGAAGTCAGCAGGGCAGGACGCACAGGCAGGCAGGTCTGACCGCAGAGTGTAGACTGTGATGCCCGAGACAATCAGGAAACGTCATGGGGGGACAGGGAGGATGCACCAAGTGCCTGGGAGCTCAGGATCAGAGAAAGGACCCTGCGCTGTGGATTCCTCAGGCAGAAGGGTCGGGGGAGGGAGCCAGGGCAAGCAGAGGGGGCTGGGGGCAGCCAACTGAACAAGAGCCACCCTGACCGGAGCCCTGTGGGGAGGGGCGAAGGAGAAGCACGTGCATGTGAGAGCGAGGGTGTGCGTGTCTGTGAGTGTGCGCGGACTCGCGTGCAGAGGACCTGGCTGCCAGGCCTCACTGGGGGGCTCGCCCAGGATGTGCTGTGGGGCGCAGGCTGGGTGGGGATGGGCACCAAGTGAGAGAGACCAGGCAGGAAGCTGCTGCCTTCGCTGGGTTGGAAGAGATGGGCAGTGAGCGTTAGCGTCAGCGCTGGTTGAAGCTGGGGACTGAGGAAAGAAGTGCTGACTCTTTGGGATTGCTGGCACCTTCTGCTGGCACGCTGGGAAAGCGGTGGTTGGTGACCAGCTGAGTGGGTCTGGAGTGGCTGTGGAGCCCCAGAATTCGTCAGTGCCATTTCTGGGAACTACTATAAAGTGAGCTCTGCGTCTGCTGAAGTGCTGTTTACGAGGCAGTAAAATCTGGAGCCAAGCTGCCTGAATGTGTCCTGATTTAGGACCAAGATTCTCCTGAGCAGGGAGCTGTTTGACGAAGACTTAGGAAAGCTGTCGAAAAGGTTAAGGGAGCTGCATTGGCCGGGAATCGAACCCGGGCCTCCCGCGTGGCAGGCGAGAATTCTACCACTGAACCACCAATGCTCCAGCTGAGCACTCCTCTTCCCCAGCTGTTCTGCTGCGCTGGCTCGCGGTGACGTGGGCACGGCTGTAACCTGACACCTGCGATGGTCCAGCACTCAGTGCTGCTCCGTTCTAGAAGGCCAGTCCCCTAAGGACGCCCACAGGACACGCGTGCCTGCCATTCTGCTCTGAGGTTCAAGAGAAACCAAAGGGACAAAATGCTTTGGGGACTCTTTTGGCTCCTGGGGGGCAAGTTCCAGACCTCAGTCTGTTAGCCTTAAAGATTTCAGTAGGTTCTGCATCAGTTTAGTCTTTGGCTGATTTTGCAAAGGAGAACATCATCCCAGAGCTGATCAGGGACCTCTCGGTGAGGACAGAGTTGGAGAGATGGAAAAAAGTCTCAGAGTTCTACATTTAGAGAGTCCAACTCTAGACTCCAATAGGCATAAAAGCGGTTTTCTTCATGTGAAGGATAAACAAGACATTAACATTAAAGGAGAGAAGCAGAATTTCCAAGGACCGAATAAACCACAGCTGGGTTGGTCTGAACCCCCATCCCTGAGAATGAGTGGCAGAGGAAAGGCAGGCGGTTCCTGAGTCACTGGATGTCCACCCCTGAGACTCAGCTGAGCCTGCAGACTCAATGGCCCTCCTGCCAGGCTCCACACCTCTCTACCTGGGCTGCAGCTGAGCTCAGAACAAGGCTAAGGAAAGAATGAATGCTCTCTGGGGCAGAAAAGGCTCAGAGCTACGGTTCTGGAGGCCAGCTGCTGGGTTCAAACACCTCCTGCCCCTGGGAGCTGCTGGATGCTGGTGGTAGGACTCCTCTACCCTGTGCCCACCTGCTGGAGGAAGGCAGCAGTTCCCACCTGCCGGGCTGTTCCCAGAGATAGGGGCTGAGACTCGGAAACAGCCCTGGCTGGCTGAGGGAGACCCCATGTCAAGTTCTCCAACCTCTGGGCCCCGGGGGCCCTCACTGGGAGGTGGGGGCGGGAGGCAGAGCCCACTCACCGCTGGCTGCCCCCTCCTGCTTTGCTGCGCAGTCCTCGGGGCTGGGGCCTGCCTGCTTTTGCACCACTGGCCTGGGCTCATCGGGCTCGTCATCCTCGGGGGTGACCAGCTTCATCAGGCTCTGGTTGCAGACATTAGCCACTTCCTTGATGTCTGAGTGCACCGATGTAAGGAGCGGCTGCAGCCAGGCTGGACTGACAGCCCGCTCTGCTGCCCCGAGGGGCTGCCCTGTCGCCTCCCTTCCTGGGGGACCCCCCACCTCAGAGGGGAGCAGAGACTCGGCAGCCTGGGCCTGGGCGAGCTGCTTAGATCTCTGAGGACGCGGCTGAGGTCCGGGCACGCGGTGCCAGCCCCGTCCCGGGCCACCTGGGCTCTCCCAGGGCACGCTCTGCTCCACCTCCTGCTCCAGGGCTGTCTGCAGGCATGGCGGGTCCTGGGCCCCCTCCCCACCCAGGGTGACCTCGCGCCCCTCAGGGCTGCCCTTGTTTCTGCTCTCCGGGCTGAAGGATACTCCTCTTGCGGTCGTCGTAGGCCAGGCAAGGCAGGACGGCGGTCAGGATCCCTGAGGAGTAGGGCAGCATCACGCGGCCGGCCAGCTGGATGAACTCCCGCAGCCAGCACATGGCCGTCAGCTGGATCAGGTCGTCTGTGGGGACGGGGTTCCGGGGTGAGTGCGGCGGTGCCTCCCGACATGCCCACAGGTGCTGGAGCCCTGCAGCGGGGCTGAGGCCTGGCACAGCTCCCAGCCCCCTGGGACTCCCATGCTCTCGCCCTTTCCTCCCGTGGGCACCAGGGGGACACGGATGATAGTCCTATGGCCGCCCATGAGAGCAGCCATGGCTCTCTGCCCTCCTGTGTCCACTCCCCACAGTGGGGTGCAGCTCCTCTCATCAGGAGCGGGAGTTTATTCCCCAGCTCCCGGTCTGGAGCTGGCCTTGCGACATTGGCCAACAGAAGGTGGGAGAAAGGATGGTTCAAGCCTCGGCCTCACTGACATCTCTCCTGTCTCTTGGAATCCACTGAATTCACATGAACGCACCCAGGCTAGCCCACCGGGTGATGAGATGCTTGCAATGACTGTCACCGCTGGCCACAGGTGACGGCTAGACAGCCAGACACAAGTCACACGACGGGCCATCGGCCTCAGCCCACCCTCCAGAGGACTGGCGGCACGGGACTCCCCGCTAGCCCTGGCCTGGCACAGGGGAGCAGGGCTGCCCAGCTGACCTGAAGCCTGAGGTCAGTCACAAGGGACTGCGACGGGAAGGAGTTATATTTGGTGGTGGTTTGATACTCAATAGAAACAGTTACGTGACCCCAGCCTCCAAGCGTTTCAATTCACGGTGCTGATGCCAAGCCTGCCAGCAAGGCCTCCAGATCTTCCCCCATCTAGGGCCCCCAAGTGAAAAGGCCTCCATGCTGACAGAACCAGAATCTCTTCTGCAAGGCCCCGGGCCCGGGACCTGCCGTCACACTGCCGCCCACTCCCACCAGGACTCTGTCCAGGACGGGGAGAGGGGGCTTCTGAGGAGGAGGGGGTCTGCAGGGCTGCCACGTGCTCACCTGTGGTCTGGCAGTGGATCACCAGGATGTTGGCCATCTCAGCAAACTTAACACTCGAGGGGTTCTTCTTCGTTTCCTTCAGGAACTCCCCAAGGACCACCTCACACCTGCAGTGAATGAAGGAGAAGTGAAATACCCCTGCCACCCGGGCCGGGGAGCCTCCCCAATGCTGTTTCTGCTCTGCTTGGCACGGGCATCTGGGTCAGAGGGACGACTTCAGAGGCTGGGGGAGGAGGCGCTCTTGGCGTCCCAAAGCGGGAAGCTCACACGCCAAGAGGAGAGTAAATCTCACGTCCTTCTGGAGCCTGTGGGTGTGTGTGGGGGACATGTATGCAGCTCCGTGCTCCCCTCCTCACTCACATTTTCCGGATCTCTTTGCCATTGTCGCCCAGGATTTGGAAGAGCCCATCCAGGATCTCTGGCAGGTAGTCCAGGAGGTTAATGTCGGGCACGGACTCCAGCACTAGGATCTGACCCAGGAAGGAGACTGTTAGAGAAGGTCACGGCCCGAGCACCTGCCTCCTCGGACCCTGGGGAGGAGGCGCCCTGGGGTGTCCCTCAGGGGAGGGCGTGCCGGCTGCAGTTGCTTTTGTTCAGCGTGCAGGGAAGCAGCACTCTCACCCCCAGGCAGCTCAGATGTCCTAAGGAGAAGGGAACCCATGGGAAAGGCAGGCAACTAGCAGGAGAGGTTGACTTCAAAGAGAAATCTGGGTGTTTCCGGAGACGAGGAAGGAGCCCCATCTGCTTCAGAGGCAAACGTGACGGGCTCTGGGGGCAGAGCTGAGGAAACGTGTTTTGGGATCATGTGCCATCGTGGCTCCTGGAGGGGCAACAGCGAGGCACCTCCACAGCCTTGGGACACGTCCAGGTGGGCCAGAGGGCAGGCTCACAGGCAGCCAAAAACAGCATCAGGGCCAGATCTTACCCAGGAGATGATGAACTGCCGGGCGTACTGGTTGTTGGAGTAAATCCTCTCCCGCAACAAGGGGATGAAGCCCACCAGGTCAAACTTGTTGCTCTCCGTCACGATGTCCTGGGGGTCAAAGGCGTATGAGCTGCTGGGGGCTGAGGAGCCTGACCTGGCCGAGTGCCTGACTTCAGGGGTCAGGTGGCCACAGAGGAGGAGGACAGGGCCTGTGTCAGGCAGGCCGAGGGACAAGCAAGGATGGACTGAAAGTGGGAATCAAGGGGAAATGATGCAATGAAAAGGCAAAGCCCTTCCTACATCTCTGCGGTCTGGACTGAATGCCCAGTGAGCTGAGCATGCACTGCCCCACACGGGGGGCAGGGTGGGCCAGCTCGTGGGAACACTAGGGGCGATGACGGCTCTGTATTTTGATCCTGCTGCTGACGTAACTCTATATACTCAGAACTGTATATTATCTCACCTACTGTATGTAAATATTTTTTTTAATTAGGAAGAACATCCCAATGATAGAGTTTCAAAGCTCCACAGACAGATGGAAGAAAGAAATGCTAGAAGTGGGGACCAAGCACTAATACCTTTAAGAGGCGGTCTAGGAGCTCAGATCCGCTTTTCACATTGGGGTCTGGGTCAGCAGCCAACTATGGGAGACACAGAGGTGGAAAAAGGATCATAGTCAATTTATTAAGGCAAAGAATTCACTGGAACCCTATAGCAAGGCCTTGGGGGAGCCTGTTCACAGATGGAAGGAAGGTAGGGGAGGCAGGGAGGCAGCGCAGAACTGGGGCAGGCGCAGAGACGCGCTCGGGGGCCCTGCTCTGCTTAGGAGCCTGCAGGGCCTGCTGCCGCCGGCCGCGTGGCTGCTTCCCGCTGGCGTTCCCCAGGGCGTTCCAGCCTAACAACGCCGGCTCCTCTCCCCACTCCTGGAGGAGGGGCCGGAGCAGTTTCGAGGCTGATTCTCTAGAAATGACTTCATGGAGGGAAACTCGGTGATGCTGAGAGGCACTGAGGAGCTAAGAGGGACCCCAGAGCCATTCTAAGCGGAGCTTTTTCCAGAGTTTCCAGGCTACGCTCGCCTCACAGGGGAAATCAGTCTGCACGACGGACAGAGGAGGCTGGCAGGCTGTAGTCCATGGGGTCGCAGGAGAGTCGCACACAGCTGTGCAACGAGCAGTACAGAATCGCCACCTTCGCCTTCTACCAGGGAGGTCAGTGCTCTCAAATGACTGTTTTCCCCCCAACTTGTGGTGGACTGATGCTTTTGTAAAATGCAGTAAAATCAAATTAATAGAGATGTGGGGGGGAGCAAACATAAATACAAGCTCATTTTAAAAATGTATCATCAGATTCAACATACAAGGAGCATCCCTGGCAGCACGTGCTTATCTGCTCCCCTGCCTCTGGGGAGAGGCAGCCGGCACTCAAGGCCCTGAGGGTCAGGCCCGGGAGGCGGGGGGCGAGCTCAGAGCAGCCGGAGCGCGGAGGGCTCACCTTGCTCAGCCCATCGAAGAGCACGTTGAAGTGGGGCAGCACGGCGCCTCGGGCCACCTTGACGATGTTATAGAGGGCCTCACAGGCGTAGTAGCGCAGCCTGCTGTCGGCGTCGTTGAAGCAGGTGAGCACCGGCTCGATCAGCTCCTTCAGGTAGAGCCCCGAGTCCTGTGATGGGGCGGGAGCACAAGTGCTACTCAGAAAGAGTCGGATCTCGGGATCCCAGCCCCCGGCTCCCTCGGAGATGCTCAGACCTTCGGGCTGGGCTCAAAGGCTCTTTGCAAGTCGGCCTCTCGGGTTAGGGGCCACGCCCAGGAACCAGGGAGCAGGCTGCAGAGCCAGCCTTACTGGCCTGGGGTGTGCAGAGAATGGCAATGGAAAACATGGGTCTGCAAACCCCTGTTGGGTTCAGGGGCAGAGTCAAGGCCACGGCTGGTGTGTGCGTCCCTCCAGGAGAAAGGCGTACCTTGCCCAGTGCGATGGAGCAGGCGGCCAGGCCGATGAGCCCACCTTTCCGGCTGTGGGGGTGCTGAGACAGGGCAAACTCCTGAGACAAGGTCTGGATCACATGCTTGATCTGCACCGTGTTGTTCTGGGCCACGAACTCTCGGACCAGCCTGGAGAGAGAGAAGAGAGGGTCTTAGGCCAATGGGATCAGGCTGCTCCTGCTCCTGCTGCTGGCCCCAGGGCCTGGCACTGGGATGAGGGGTGCAGAGGACCTGCTCAGAAAGAGCAATCGGAGTCACGGGTCCTGCCCTAGTTCTGCTGCTGACTGGGGGAGGCTGGCTTTCCCTTCCCCTTTTCTGGTCTCCATTTCCCCTTATTGAGGATGGAACAAAGAACAGTGACCAACCCCAATTCTGAGAAGGCAGAGAATGTTGTGCTGGGGACCAAAACCTGCAGTGATCCACCGCCTTCATTCAACCTATTGCTCAGCCCTCCATTCAGGCACTCAGGCGGTTCTCTGTCATTATTTTCAGGGACGGGGCTGAACCGGGCCCACGTCCAACAGGCAGGATCCACACACAACAAGTAGGTGTAGCCACAGCACACAAGCGTCACCACAGAAGCCAGATGCTGCAGGTAAGTCTCCCTGGGCGGCCAGGGCGGTGCCAAATGAGTCGGACCTTAGAGTCAGGAGCTGGCATTTTCCAGGTGAAGAAAGGAAGGCTGGGCACCTTAGGCACAGGGAAGAGCCTGGCTAATGGCAGGGGCCCTGAAAACACACGGTGCACTTAGAGGAGGGTGAGGAGCCCAGCATGTGGGAGGAGCGGCTGAAGACAGATCAAAGGACAGGAGCTGGTGAAAGGTTTACAGTGATGGGGTGGCGTCTGCAGGCCTCTGTTTGGACCTGGAGAGGCTGCACCGCATGGGAGGGGGCTGATTTGACAGAAGGAGAGCACCCCAGCACTTTAGTCCAAAATAGGGGGCTTAAACATGGCGGAGGCAGTGGGAAGGAGCAGGGAGGGATAGTTTTAAGCTAAACAGAAAAGCATTAGGATCCCCTGTAGTAGGGGAGAGAACAAGGAGGGTAGAGACGCTTGTGTTTTAAGACGCCATGAGATGGATGGGAGGGGAGGAGACTGTTCCCTCATCAGGTGAGAGGGACTAGCAGAGATGGGGTGCCAGGAAAAGGCTGCATGAATGGCCCGTGGGGGGCCTCCTGCTTTGCCCGTTATAGCGTGTGATTCCACCAAGCCCCCACCCTCCCCGTCCCTGGGGCCTGAGGGCTGTGGACGAACCAAGGGCCTCGGGAGGAAGGCAGTTCCATAGGTGTCCATACTTCCTAAGCAGTGCAATAAACCTGCTGGATTCCCAAACAGGACTCCAGCCAGACAAGTCTCAGTGATGTCAGAGCTCTCTGAGTGTCCACAGACAACAGTCCCTTGAGAAAGGCCCTGCAGGTGAACCAGAGAGCAGTGGAGCATTGGTGGTTCAGTGGTAGAATTCTCGCCTGCCACGCGGGAGGCCCGGGTTCGATTCCCGGCCAATGCAGGGCTGCTTTTTTGGCCTCTTCCAGGCAGACTCCCTCAGAGATCCTGCTACAGGAGCCAGCTCCTCAACCACACCCGGCCTGCTGCAGCCAAGGCTGCTCTGAAACCAGGCGCACCTCCCTGTCCGGTGAGCATGACCAGCAGCTGGATTCTCCACACATGCGCCACTTCCTGGCTGCGGGGCCAAGGCCCGCGTGCCCTGCAGCCATCAGGGGACTCCTGTGCACCCCCAGCCCCGGCCAGTCTCCAGCAGGAAGCTGTGATGAAGCCTGTGAGCTGTGAAACAGTTCTACACGCCATGTGGACTGGGGAGTGGGGACCACACTCAGAAAGGAAGCCCCCAGAGTCTCATTGGGCTTCTTGTTACTGAGAAGGAAGGATATGAGCTGGTTTCTGCCCTGATGGATGAAGGCAAATCAAAGACACACACACCCCCTCCTGCTCTGGAGCCTAAGCTTCTGTTTCTGCAGCGGTGCTGATGTGGCAGCCTCAGAGTGTGGCCTCGGATTCTGGAAATCAGCATGTGGACAAGGAGGCTGGTCCTGGGGTTAAAGGGAGATGCTCACACAGCTGCTGACAGCTGGAGCATTGGTGGTTCAGTGGTAGAATTCTCGCCTGCCACGCGGGAGGCCCGGGTTCGATTCCCGGCCAATGCAGCAGCAAACATTTTTTAAAAAAATCATTAAAAAAAAAAAAAACCCCAAGAGACTGGATTTGAGATTTCACACCACTCACAGCATTGGTGACACACTCTGAAAACCTGAGAATGACTTTTTCTAGCTTGATTTTCCACACCTGTCTCCTACATTCCACAAAGATCTAGCTCGTTGTCTTCTCATTCCTGAGGAGTCCAGGAGGTAGGAGTCACCAAAGCCACTGCAAGCAGCTGTCCTCCCACTCCCGCCCAGACGGGCTGCCTGTGGCCTCTGCCTCTGAGGCTCCCGGGGAACCAGGCCAAGCTTCTGCTCAGCCCACGCAAGCGCAGCCCTGGGACATGGAGTAACGTCCTCCATGAGGCTCTGGCAGGGCAGCCACAGAAGACTCAGCCCGGCCGGCAGCACAGCCCCTCCTGGAACCACCTCCTGGCCCATCTCCTTGTTTCAGGTCACAAATGGTCCCTGAGCCACTGGAAAGGGTCCCCCAGCCCACTGGAGAGCCAGCAGATGGCGCATTCCCTGCCTGAGGGGCTTCTGCTAGAATCCGGTGGGTGGGAAACGAGAGGCCATGAGGACTTTCACGCAAAAGAGGAAAGAAATCTGGTGAGGACGGGCCAGGAGAGAAAGAGCGTGAAGCATCTCTGGTGCGGAGGGGATCTGATGTGGTTTCACGAGGGGCAGCTTTTGAGATGGGTTCTGAGGGATGAGTAGATGTTCGTGCGAGGAGGAAGCTCAGACAGAGGGAAGCTCATGAGTGAAGGCTCACAGGAAGGACAGGGGCACTCGGTTTGGCAGCTTGAAAGGACAGAGGTGGGGGAGAGGCTGCGCCCGCTCACGGGCTTGGCAGAGGAGGTGGCCTTTGCTCTGTGAGCAGCCACAAACGGTAGGGACGGTCAGCAGCGGCGGGCGGTGGGGTCTGACCTGCACTGAGGGAGTGCTGAAGACTGGAAAGGCTGCAGAGACGGGGCGCTGGGAGAGCATGAGGAACAGGCGCCGATGTCGGGGCAGGCTGGCAAGGGCAATGGGGCCTCCGGAAGCGGGAGCAGACAGACAACACCCCCTGACCCCACTGTTTGCTCCACACCAGCTGGAAGGCCCCTCACCCTGAATCCCACCAGGACGTAGCTCACGCACCTCAGGTCACTACAGACACAATGGCCCCTTCAAGTTTCAAGGCTCTGCTGTCTGCACCCCTGCACTTGAGGGGAAAATAGTGTCCACAGCCAGGAAAACAAGACAAAAATGGTTTCTTCTGGAAGGCAAACCCTGAGAAGATGGAGAAGGCAATGGCACCCCACTCCAGTACTCTTGGCTGGAAAATCCCATGGACGGAGGAGCCTGGTAGGCTGCAGTCCATGGGGTCGCGAAGATTCAGACATGACTGAGCGACTTCACTTTGACTTTTCACTTTCGTGCACTGGAAAAGGAAATGGCAACCCACTCCAGTATTCTTGTCTAGAGAATCCCAGGGATGGGGGAGCCTGGTGGGCTGCCGTCTATGGGGTCACAGAGAGTCGGACACAACTGAAGCGACTTAGCAGCATCCATCCGCCTGTAGAGCACTGGGCTGGGCCCCTGGGGTCAGCCCAGGGCCACAGCAGGAAGACCTGTCCCACGAATCAGGCCCACACTCTCTACCTGACACATAGGGGGTCAACACAGGGCCGGCTACCTCTCCAATCTGTAGCTGGGCTACACGCGCAACCTCCCTGCAGCCAGACCCAGCTTCCTACTGCGTCTGCTAGTCTACTCCACGGACACTTCCTGTCCAGGCCACCCCACAGACAAGCTCCTGTCTCGTTTGACAGCCTAGCCAGGCCTCAAACGCCAGCTCCAATCCACCCCTGCTTCTGCTGACCATCTCAGGAAGGACCACTCGTCCTCTGGACGCTGCATTCTGTGCTCACCACCGCATCATCCAATGTCATGAATTCTTTCTCACATGTTTCACATTCCCAGCTCCACAAGCCAAAGGCAATGTCAAACACTAAACAAACCCCATTAAAGACAAAATCCTTCCAGCACAGCCTACAGAGTGACAGCACTTACACAGGATGTGCTGGAAGCAACAACAAGGCTGAGATGAACACCTCTATTCAAGGACTCAACCAATGACTCAAGCTATGAAAATAGCAAACATTTCTGAGAGGTAGAGCGGGTGATAGACAAAACCGGTGTCACTGTACCTTCAGCCAATAAAACCACAGACATGGAGCCAAGTCTGTACATCAGTTCTGAGTCTCCTACTCATCAGAGCAATACTCATCAGTACAATTTGCTGGCAATGGCAAGAGCTAGGGCAACAACAAGCAGCGGTGGGGAGAGACGGCACTCAAGAAAGGGGTGCTTGATGAGAGAAGCGTGGTTCTGGACATGCTGAATCTTAGAGCTGAACGGAAGGGTCATCTTGGCAAAATCCAAACCCTTTAGTGGAGGAGGAAACTGAAACCAAAGCAGTTAAGGCAGTGGTTCTCAACTGGGGTGATTCTGCATCCCCAGGGAACATTTGGCAACTGTCTGGAGGCATTTTTGGTTGTACTAGTGATGGAAAGCTACTGATGTCTAGGGGGTAAAGATCAGAGATGCTGCTAAAAACCCTATCATCTACAAGACAGTCCACCACAGCCAAGACTTACCTGTTCAAAAATATCAAAAGCACTGAGGTTAAGAAACCCTGAGTTAAGGAATTTGCCAGCGGTCACAGAATGAGCATCACACAACCGACTATACTAGGCCCTTACAAAGCTTTCTGCAGTGATGGAATTGTTCGAAAATCTGTGCTGTCCATTATGGCAGCCGACAGCCGCATGTGGCTACGTGAGATACAGGCAGAATGACTGAGGAACTATATTAAAATTTTTTATTTTATCTTCAATAATTTAAATGTAAACAGTCACCCATGGCCAGTGGCTACCTTACTGGACAGGGGAGAACTAAACCCTCTATTTCCTGATGCTTAAACTGGCATTCTTTCTGTTTCACAGCCTGCCTCTTTCCACTCTTCTGAAATTACCTACCCACCTGACTTTGTCACAAAGATTTGGCTGGAAAAAAAAAATACACGTGTAAAATAACAGCAGAAAAATCTCAATGTTCCCAGTTAAACGCCTTGCTTTGTAATAAAAATAACTAAGCAAAATGTCAGGTCATGGTTACACATACAGTGGAATGCCATATCCACAGTTTCAGATACCAACGGTCAACAGCAGTTCAGAAAATATCAAATGGAAAATCCAAAAATAAACAATCCATAAGCTTTAAACTATATGCTGTTCTGAGTGCTGAGATGAAATCTCGTGATGTCCCACCAGGACATGAATCACCCCTTCCTCCTGTATATTCATGCTGTATATGATACGCACCCACTTAGTAACTGTCTGAGTTATCAGATTGACTCTCTGGTATGGTAGTGCTTACGTTCAAATAACCCTTATTTTACTTAATAATAGCCCTAAAGTGCAACAGTAGTGACGCTGACAGGATATTCTCTTACTGTGCCGAATTATAAATCATAAATTAAACTTTATCATACATCTGTATGTATAGGAGAAAATATAGCATATATAGAGTTTGGTGCCATCCAAGGGGTTTCAGGCGTCCACTGCGAGTCTGGGGACATATGCCCCACTGACAAGAGAGCGCTACTCCACATGTAATTAAGACTGCAGAAACAAAAAATCATTCCTACTTCCACTTTTGGAGAAGGGTGATATGACAGAGATAAAACAATCAGCCCTCTGAGCCTTGAGATTTTGGACCTGACTTCTTCATTTGGTCAACTTATCGTCTTTTCACTTCTCAGAAAGTGGGTAAGAAATGAGGCAGGTCAACATCCATAGTAAATTCTCACGCTTCCCACCTCCTTCCCATCGGAGATCACTCTCGGATTTGCTCGTCTTGGCAGAAACCACACTGAGGACGCATCATGCGCCAGGCACTGGGCTAAGCACCGTACATACACAATATCGCTTCACTCTCACCACAGCCCCTTTGAGATACCAGGTTAAATAACATGGCCCAGATCACACAGTACTGCCCATCTCCTGCTGCTAAGCACGGCACTGAGGGCCTAAAGCTTGGGGCAGCAACACCGGCTGCAAAAGCCTGAGCAGCTGCCCGGAGGAGCGGACAGCGCAACAGCCAGGACGGAGCCCCGGCTCCCGGAGGAGCGGACCCCGTAACAGCCAGGACGGAGCCCCGGCCCCACTCCCCGGGCCCGGGCCCGCAGCTCTTACTTCTCGATCTCCAGGGCAGCCACCTTCCGCTTTTCGTAAAGCTTGTCGTTGAGGGCGCGCACGATGTTGGGCGTGAGCGGCGCGAAATCCTTCTCCGGGTTCATGGTAGCAGCGCAGGCTCGCCTCCCGAAGCCCCGCGGCTCCTCAGCCCGCGGCAGCCGGGGCCGCGCCGGGGCCAGGGGCGTCTGCGGCTCCGCGCTGCCTCCGGCGCCGGCTCATGGGCCACGCCGCCCCAGCCCGAGTCTCGCGGGGCCGCGCGCCGCCTCGGAGCCCCGGCGTGAACCTCGTCTCCGTCCCCCTGCCCCGGGCCAACCAGCAGCTCACGGGAGCAGTGCCTGCTGAGCGCCAGGGGCGGCGGCCATGTTTCCCGCGTCAGGTGACCTCAGGCAGCTTCCGCCTTCCGCCACTGGGCCCGCCCCTCGCCGGCCACACCCCCGGTGGGTCGGCCACGCCCCCGCAAGGCTGCACTCCCCGCTCCCACTCTGGCCTGCAGCCCCCCACAGTATGGCCCGTGTTTGAAGCCTGCTTAGAGCGGCACGTGTACCATGTACTCCACTGCCTGCACATAATAGGCTTGGCACCTGGTGGGCTTCTGCAGACGTTCCTGAAAACGAAGGGGCTCTTGAATCGCTTGGCATAATTTATTCCACACCTACTGAATCTCCTAGTTCATTCACTACTTTAGTCATTAGTCAATTTCTTATATGCCAATGTTACAAATTAGAGTAACGCCCTCTTGATTTTCGCTATATCCTAGTCACTTGTCAGATCAGATCAGTCGCTCAGTCGTGTCCGACTCTTTGCGACCCCATGAATTGCAGCATGCCAGGCCTCCCTGTCCATCACCAACTCCCGGAGTTCACTCAGACTCACGTCCAACGAGTCCGTGATGCCATCCAGCCATCTCATCCTCTGTCCTCCCCTTCTCCTCTTGCCCCCAATTCCTCCCAGCATCAGAGTCTTTCCCAATGAGTCAACTCTTCGCATGAGGTGGCCAAAGTACTGGAGTTTCAGCTTCAGCATCATTCCTTCCAAAGAAATCCCAGGGCTGGTCTCCTTCAGAATGGACTGGTTGGATCTCCCTGCAGTCCAAGGGACTCTCAAGAGTCTTCTCCAACACCACAGTTCAAAAGCATCAATTCTTTGGCTCTCAGCCTTCTTCACAGTCCAACTCTCACATCCATACATGACTACAGGGAAAACCATAGCCTTGACTAGACGAACCTTTGTTGGCAAAGTAATGTCTCTGCTTTTGAATATGCTATCTAGGTTGGTCATAACTTTCCTTCCAAGGAGTAAGCGTCTTTTAATTTCATGGCTGCAGTCACCATCTGCACTGATTTTGGAGCCCAGAAAAATAAAGTCTGACACTGTTTCTACTGTTTCCCCATCTATTTCCCATGAAGTGATGGGACCGGATGCCATGGTCTTCGTTTTCTGAATGTTGAGCTTTAAGCCAACCTTCTCACTCTCCACGTTCACCCTCATCAAGAGGCTTTTCAGTTCCTCTTCACTTTCTGCCATAAGGGTGGTGTCATCTGCATATCTGAGGTTATTGATATTTCTCCTGGCAATCTTGATTCCAGCTTGTGTTTCTTCCAGTCCAGCGTTTCTCATGATGTACTCTGCATATAAGTTAAATAAACAGGGTGACAATATACAGCCTTGACGTACTCCTTTTCCTATTTGGAACCAGTCTGTTGTTCCATGTCTAGTTCTAACTGTTGCTTCCCAACCTGCATACAAATTTCTCAAGAGGCAGATCAGGTGGTCTGGTATTCCCATCTCTTTCAGAATTTTCCACAGTTTATTGTGATCCACACAGTCAAAGGCTTTGGCATAGACAATAAAGCAGAAATAGATGTTTTTCTGGAACTCTCTTGCTTTTTCCCTGATCCAACGGATGTTGGCAATTTGATCTCTGGTTCCTGTGCCTTTTCTAAAACCAGCTTGAACATCTGGAAGTTCATGGTTCACATATTAATGAAGCCTGGCTTGGAGAATTTTGAGCATTACTTTACTAGCGTGTGAGATGAGTGCAATTGTGCGGTAGTTTGAGCATTCTTTGGCATTGCCTTTCTTTGGGATTGGAATGAAAACTGACCTTTTTCCAGTCCTGTGGCCACTGCTGAGTTTTCCAAATGTGCTGGCATACTGAGTGCAGCACTTTCACAGCATCATCTTCCAGGATTTGGAATAGCTCAACTGGAATTCTATCACCTCCACTAGCTTTATTCGTAGGGATGCTTTCTAAGGCCCACTTGACTTCACATTCCAGGATGTCTGGCTCTAGGTCAGTGATCACACCATCGTGATTATCTGGGTTGTGAAGCTCTTTTTTGTACAGTTCTTCTGTGTATTCTTGCCATCTCTTCTTAATATCTTCTGCTTCTGCTAGGTCCATACCATTTCTGTCCTTTATCAAGCCCATCTTTGCATGAAATGCTCCCTTGGTATCTCTGATTTTCTTGAAGAGATCTCTAGTCTTTCCCATTCTGTTGTTTTCCTCTATTTCTTTGCATTGATCGCTGAAGAAGGCTTTCTTATCTCTTCTTGCTATTCTTTGGAACTCTGCATTCAGATGTTTATATCTTTCCTTTTCTCCTTTGCTTTTCACTTCTCTTCTTTTCACAGCTATTTGTAAGGCCTCCCCAGACAGCCATTTTGCCCTTTTGCATTTCTTTTCCATGGGGATGGTCTTGATCCCTGTCTCCTGTACAATGTCACAAACCTGATTCCATAGTTCATCAGGGACTCTATCTATCAGATCTAGGCCCTTAAATCTATTTCTCACTTCCACTGTATAATCATAAGGGATTTGATTTAGGTCATACCTGAATGGTTTAGTGGTTTTCCCTACTTTCTTCAATTTAAGCCTGAATTTGGCAATAAGGAGTTCATGGTCTGAGCCACAGTCAGCTCCTGGTCTTGTTTTTGCTGACTGTATAGAGCTTCTCCATCTTTGGCTGCAAAGAATATAATCAATCTGATTTCGGTGTTGACCATCTGGTGATGTCCAGGTGTAGAGTCTTCTCTTGTGTTGTTGGAAGAGGGTGTTTGTTATGACCAGTGCATTTTCTTGGCAAAACTCTATTAGTCTTTGCCCTGCTTCATTCTGTATTCCAAGGCCAAATTTGCCTGTTACTCCAGGTGTTTCTTGACTTCCTACTTTTGCATTCCAGTCCCCTGTGATGAAAAGGACATCTTTTTTGGGTGTTAGTTCTAAAAGGTCTTGTAGGTCTTCATAGAACCATTCAACTTCAGCTTCTTCAGTGTTACTGGTTGGGGCATAGACTTGGATTACTGTGATATTGAATGGTTTGCCTTGGAAACGAACAGAGATCATCCTGTTGTTTTTGAGATTGCATCCAAGTACTGCATTTTGGACTCTTTTGTTGACCATGATGGCTACTCCATTTCTTCTGAGGGATTCCTGCCCTCAGTAGTAGACATAATGGTCATCTGAGTTAAATTCACCCATTGCAGTCCATTTCAGTTCGCTGATTCCTAGAATGTCGACATTCACTCTTGCCATCTCTTGTTTGACCACTTCCAATTTGCCTTGATTCACACAGGTTCCTATGCAATATTGCTCTTTACAGCATTGGACCTTGCTTCTATCACCAGTCACATCCACAGCTGGGTATTCTTTTCGCTTTAGCTCCATCCCTTCATTCTTTCTGGAGTTATTTCTCCACTGATCTCCAGTAGCATGTTGGGCACCTACTGACCTGGGGAGTTTCTCTTTCAGTATCCTATCATTTTGCTTTTTTGTACTGTTCATGGGGTTCTCAAGGCAAGAATACTGAAGTGGTTTGCCATTCCCTTCTCCAGTGGACCACATTCTGTCAGATCTCTCCACCATGACCTGCCTGTCTTGTGTTGCCCCACGGGCACGGCTTAGTTTCATTGAGTTAGACAGGGCTGTGGTCCTAGTGTGATTAGATTGACTAGTTTTCTGTGAGTATGGTTTCAGTCTTACTTGGGTTTCTCTTACCTTGGGCGTGGGGTATCTCTTCACGGCTGCTCCAGCAAAGCGCAGCCATTGCTCCTTACCTTGGATGAGGGGTATCTCCTCATCGCCGCTCTTCCTGACCTTCAACGTGGGATAGCTCCTCTAGGCCCTCCTGCGCCCGCACAGCCACCGCTCCCTGGACGTGGGGTTGGTCCTCCCGGCCACCGCCCCTGGCCTCGGCCATGGGGTTGCTCCTCCCGGCCGCTGCCCCTGACCTCGGGCGTGGGGGCGTGGGGTAGCTCCTCCCTGACCTCGGACACGGGGTAACTCCTCTTGTCGCCGCCCCTGACCTCGGACGCTGGGTATCTCCTCTCGGCCGTTCCTGCGCCGTCACTTGTACTAGTATTTAAAAAATATTTTCTCTCGAGTTTTAAAATTCCTACTTAAGCCTTGTTTATGCACATAATGGTGGGTTTGGATAGTGATATATATATTTTTAAAACACATAAATAAATTACAATTAAAAACCAAGCAGTCTGTCTGTTGTTATCCAAAAAGTAGATTCAGCTTTTGAGGGGTGTTGAGCCAAAAGGCACAACCAAGCCAAAGATGGGGAGAAGGAAGCATTTATTGTTTCTGTGACGAGTAACACATGTGATCTCTGCCAGAGCAGTGTCTCTCTCTCCCTCAAAAGCAAGTTGGGGAAAGTTTTAACCTAAAGGTACATGGATTTTCATGAAGGGGTTTGAGCAGTGGAGAATTCAGCACAGAACTCAGGCCATGATCAACAACGTCCAAGCTTTTAGTTGATTAAAGTCATGAGGGTCAACATTATCATTCCATCCTCCTCCTAGGTGTGGGCCTTAGTTCTTCAGAACTCGAAGACTTTCAAATTGTTATGTCCATCCCTTGAGGAGGAACTAGGACTCTGCTTTATAGCTGAACTGTTTTTCTTGAGGTTGAAGAGTGGTCTCCAGTTCCTAAAAGTGGTTCCCTATTGTCAGTTGCCAAGAAAATGGGACTTCAAGTGGCTGCAAGGAAATGAATTTTGTCAACACGCTAAGGGAATTTGGAAGGGAATCTCTCCTCATTTGACTCTGGAGATGGCTGGTTCATTAGCATGTGTTTTGAGGATGGAATTTAAGAAAAGCGTTGCCAGGTATCTAAACACCTATATACCTGGGCTTTCCAGGTGGCTCAGATGGTAAAGAATCTGCCTGCAATGCAGGAAACCTGGGTTCAATCCCTGGGTCGGGAAGATCCCTTGGAGAAGGGCATGGCAACCCACTCTAGTATTCTTGCACTTAAGTATTTTCCAGAAACCCATGTAGATCTATGCTTTCATAAATGCTTCTCTACCTTATGTGTAGAGGAAGAAATTCTTCTGATAAGCTGGTAATTTCTGCCAAAGTTTTCTTTTAGATTTTGGTAGCAACAATTTAACAATGATTTTTGTGGTTTGTTACAAGATGTGTTTCAAAGCTGTAAGGTTTGCTGTTTGTTTTGTCTAAGAACTACTCATCTATAGAAAGCCTTGTTTCTCCTCCATCATTTCAACAATGTTTACTTTCTTTCATTAATGAAACTTATGTGAGACCATCATCAATTCTGAATGAGGCACACACTGAACCATGTTTAGCATCTGGTTTTAATTATTTTAGATTCAAATGATGCTCTAAGAAGAAGTCGCTCAGTCGTGTCCGACTCTTTGCGACCCCATGGACTGTAGCCTACCAGGCTCTTCCGTCCACGGGATTTTCCAGGCAATAGTACTGGAGTGGGTTGCCATTTCCCTCTCCAAAGAAAGAAGGAGCCTCAGCTAAATTAGTTTGATTCCTGTAGGTTTGGATTCAAAGCACCTGCCCATCTTATCATCTGTCTTCAGATTTACGGGAGATTAAGAACTGAAGTTAGAGAATCTTTGAGACTGTTACAGAAAATTAAAAAATTCAGGTCTTTTTTTGTTAACCAGCCAGATGGAATTTAATGATAACTCAAATTGCATCCAATATTTAAACAGTAACAAAATGTGTACAATATAGAAAAAATTCAGACGTAAGAAATTGAAGGTTTAGAAATAAAAATTTTCATATTTTTCTTCTTTTAGTATCTGTTCCTTGGGTGATACAATGGACTCAAGTTTCCGTTAGCCTTTATACAACAAGGGGGTGATGGTAATACACGCTTACATTGGAAAGCAGCTTGTACTTTATAACTGGACAGGAAAATCGTTTGGTGAAAGAAAAGGGCAAAGGAATCGTAGGCTGGTGGCGTGGTACAGGCCCGCGGTTACCCCTGAGGAGACAGTCAGCCCCAAACCACCGTGACCACCTAACAAGACCGCTTTTCCGTTGGAGCCGCGCCTTCCGGCGGTAAGTCACCGCAGCCCACCAGCCTCCGCGACGTCGTCGCAACCTCGCGGTTTGGTCCCGCCCCGCCCATCGCCCCGCCCACCGCTTCGATTGGCCCGTCTGTCCGGCACTCTGGGAGACTCTGGCCCGCAAGGCCCTGGAGCTCGTGCTTGAGTGTGTGCAGCTGAGCGTGTGTGAGGTGCGGAGTGGAGCCGGGCGGCTTGCTGGCGCCGGCAGCCTGGGTGGTGAGTGACCTTGAGGGGAACTGACGAAAAGGGCGGCCGAGATGAAGGACGCCAAGCAGTCGCCCTGAGATGGGGGCTTCAGCCGGGAAGCTTCCCTCGCTGAGGCGGGCGCTCTCAGTTGGCCTCCTCGCGGCGTCTAGGTTTTCCCCGCGTCTCAGAGACGACGCGCGCGCCCCGCTTCTGTCGGCCCCGGTGGGTGACTTCTCCTGAGGCTCCCCTTCCTTTTCTTTCACTAACGGTGCCTCTCAGCTTCCCTCCCTCCTCAGCGTATTTGACATCCCCCTCACTCCCGACCGTTTTCCTAATTATATCCCGCTCTCCATCACCATCGCTGCCAGAAACTTTCTACCTTCGACAGGGTGGGAAAGACTCCTCAGCGACCTGAAGCGCGATATAAAGCTCTACAGAAATGTAAGCTCTTGTCCCAGTTGCTGACTCTTGATGAGGATAGATTCATATCGAATACATGACTGTTTTGTTCTTGGTCGTACCCTGTTGACACATACATGTCATATTGGCATTAGGTATACTGTTCAGACCTTGAAACGGAACAAAGCCAATAGGGCTGTCAAACGTGGAGGCTCGATCCAAAACATTGAAACAACCATTGATAGAAAAGACTTCTCTTCGTTAACCTTGTGTGTCTTGACTGTGATCAGACTGTTCTGAAGGAAGAGGGAATGGGGAGGCTGAAGCAGTTACATTAGTGTTAACCAATCCAAACTTGGATTCCTTCCCCGTGCGCAGCAAAGCTCGTCTCCTGACACCAGGTTGTGGTGAAGGAAAATGTAGCATTTGTTGAAGGCGCCAAACAAGCAGTCAAGGTAGCTGATGCTCAAAAGGCTCAGACTCCCTTGTTAGGGAGGGTTGGTGGGCATATGATCAGCACATGGACGTTTTTCTAGTTGGTTGGTGGTGAGGTAATTGGGAGTCAGTATCCTTGATCTTCTGGTTCCAGCTGCTCTGGGTCAGCATGCAGTTAACTTCATACACCTAGTGTGGGTTTTAGTGTCTGCAGAGTGGCTCAAAAGATATGGTTCAGAATATTATCTATAACCCTTAAGGAGAAACGGAAGGTTTTTGACTTTGTTTTATGGCTGAACTATTATTATTTTCTCTTGCTCGATTGTTTTCTTTTATTTCTGTATTTTCTCAACTCTGATTAAATTTTGTTCTGTGGAATTCAGGGAAGTCCTTGGAGGCTAAAGCTTTGCTATAAATAAGAGGCAGTTGGAGGACATGGGCACGGGGGAATCTGTGCTGAGAAGGCCTCATAGGATCCTGCTGCTGCTACTGCTAAGTCACTTCAGTCGTGTCCGACTCTGTGTGACCTCATAGACGGCAGCCCACCAGGCTCCCCCGTCCCTGGGCTTCTCCAGGCAAGAACACTGGAGTGGGTTGCCATTTCCTTCTCCAATGCAGGAAAGTGAAAAGTGAAAGTGAAGTTGCTCAGTCGTGTCCGGCTCTTCGAGACCCCATGGACTGCAGCCCACCAGGCTCCTCCATCCATGGGATTCTCCAGGCGAGAGTACTGGAGTGGGGTGCCAGTGCCTTCTCCGCATAGGATCCTACTCAGATAAATTAGTAGCACAGCTTTAAAATGAGCACTGGATTAAGAATTTAAGAGAAGACACTGAAATGCTTTCTAAAGTTATAGGAAGGTCATTCACATGAGGGTATGGGCACACATGTGTATAAGAAGTAAAATGATAAGATTTTGTATCTTGTCTTTTTGAGTTAACATACAAAGTAGGAGGATTCTTGATCAATACTGAGTTAAACAATTTATATGCCTTATTTTTTAGATGTTTTATATTAAAATAACTTTCATTGTGAAAAATAATGTGCCCTGAATATAATTTATGTAGTATTCTTTTTTCACATTAGAACTTTAGTTCACCTAAAACTTTGTTCTGTGCATGATGTGATAAATGGCTGTTAGTAAAGTTTTGTCATTGTTCTGTTGCTATTTGGAAAACCATGGCCCGTGAGCCAAATCTGGCTCACCATCTGTTTGTTGTTTTTAAAAAATTTTATTTATTCATTTGGCTCCTTCACGGCTTAGTTGTGGTGTGCGGGATCTTTTGTTGTGGCCAGTGGGCTTCTCTAGTTTTGGTCCCGAGTTGCCCCTGAGGCATTTGGGATTTTAATTCCCCAACCAAAGATCAAACCCGTGTTCCCTGCATTGAAAGGTGGATTCTTAACCACGAGACCACTGGGGAAGTCTTCTCACTATCTGTATTTGTAAATAAAATTGTGTTGGAACACAGGCACATCCATTTTTTAAATTTATTGTCTGTCTTCTCTTATGCTACGACATCAGAGTTCAGTAGTTGTGACAGAGACTATATGGGCTTCAAGGCTTAATATATTACCGTGTGGCCATTAACAGAAAAAGTTTGCCAACCCCTGAAATAGGACATCCTTTCCTCACTGATTGGATAATGTCATATTCCCACATAGCTTTGATATATACATGTTTGTTTTTGAGCTTTTCTATTCTGTTTTGTCTAGCTTTGCATATATAATACAGTGTTTTAATTACTTTAGCTTTAAAATAAGACAATATCCTGTGGGTTAATTGCTTCCCTTACTCCCTGTACCAAGTTGTTCTTTACCTTATTTATTCTTGGCCCTTAGATCCTTCATACTAATTTTTGTGATTAGTTTATTAAATCCCATAATAAATTTTTTTGAGGTTTCAATAGGAATTGCTTTGAATATAACATATTAATTTGGAAGAGTTGTCATCTTTGCTATATTCAGTCTTTTCATTCATGAATGGAGTGTATCCTGATTGTTTTCATGTTTTTTAATGTGACCTTAAGATTGTTTCCTTTAGAGAAACATCAGGGAGATGGGCTTCCCCGGTGGCACTAGTGGTAAAGAACTTGCAAGTCAATGCAGGAGTCAGAAGAGATGTGGTTTTGATCCCTGGGTCAGAAAGATCCCCTGGAGAACCCTCTTACACTGTTGTTACAATGTTCACATTAGAACTTTATTTCACCTAAAACTTTGTTCTGTGCATGATGTGATAAATGGCTGTTAGTAAAGTTGGTGGGAATGCAAACTAGTACAGCTACTATGGAGAACAGTGTGGAGATTCCTTAAAAAACTGGAAATAGAACTGCCTTATGACCCAGCACTCCCACTGCTGAGCATACACACTGAGGAAACCAGAATTGAAAGAGACATGTGTACCCCAATGTTCATCGCAGCACTGTTTATAATAGCTAGGACATGGAAGCAACCTAGATGTCCATCAGCAGATGAATGGATAAGAAAGCGGTAGTACATATACACAATGGAATATTATTCAGCCATTAAAAAGAATACATTTGAATCAGTTCTAATGAGGTGGATGAAACTGGAGCCTATTCTACAGAGTGAAGTAAGCCAGAAAAAAAGACACCAATACAGTATACTAATGCATATATATGCAATTTAAATTTTATTTTATTTTTAAACTTTACATAATTGTATTAGTTTTGGCAAATATCAAAATGAATCCGCCACAGGTATGCATGTGTTCCCCATCCTGAACCCTCCTCCCTCCTCCCTCCCCATACCATCCCTCTGGGTCATCCCAGTGCACTAGCCCCAAGCATCCAGTATCGTGCATCGAACCTGGACTGGCAACTTGTTTCATACATGATATTTTACATGTTTCAATGCCATTCTCCCAAATCATCCCACCCTCTCCCTCTCCCACAGAGTCCATAAGATTGTTCTATACATCAGTGTCTCTTTTGCTGTCTCGTACACAGGGTTATTGTTACCATCTTTCTAAATTCCATATATATGCATTAGTATACTGTATTGGTGTTTTTCTTTCTGGCTTACGTCACTCTGTATAATAGGCTCCAGTTTCATCCACCTCCTTAGAACTGATTCGAATGTATTCTTTTTAATGGCTGAGTAATACTCCATTGTGTATATGCACCACAGCTTTCTTATCCACTCATCTGCTGATGGACATCTAGGTTGCTTCCATGTCCTGGCTATTATAAACAGTGCTGCGATGAACATTGGGGTACACATGTCTCTTTCCCTTCTGGTTTCCTCAGTGTGTATGCCCAGCAGTGGGATTGCTGGATCATAAGGCATTTCTATTTCCAGTTTTTTAAGGAATCTCCACACTGTTCTCCATAGTGGCTGTACTCGTTTGCATTCCCACCAACAGTGTAAGAGGGTTCCCTTTTCTCCACACCCTCTCCAGCATTTATTGCTTGTAGACTTTTGGATCGCAGCCATTCTGACTGGTGTGAAATGGTACCTCATAGTGGTTTTGATTTGCATTTCTCTGATAATGAGTGATGTTGAGCATCTTTTCATGTGTTTGTTAGCCATCTGTATGTCTTCTTTGGAGAAATGTCTATTTAGTTCTTTGGCCCATTTTTTGATTGGGTCCTTTATTTTTCTGGAGTTGAGCTGTAGGAGTCGCTTGTATATTTTTGAGTTTAGTTGTTTGTCAGTTGCTTCATTTGCTATTATTTTCTCCCATTCTGAAGGCTGTCTTTTCACCTTGCTAATAGTTTCCTTTGATGTGCAGAAGCTTTTAAGGTTAATTAGGTCCCATTTGTTTATTTTTGCTTTTATTTCCAATGTTCTGGGAGGTGGGTCATAGAGGATCCTGCTGTGATGTATGTCAGAGAGTGTTTTGCCTATGTTCTCCTCTAGGAGTTTTATAGTTTCTGGTCTTACGTTGAGATCTTTAATCCATTTTGAGTTTGTTTTTGTGTATGGTGTTAGAAAGTGTTCTAGTTTCATTCTTTTACAAGTGGTTGACCAGATTTCCCAGCACCACTTGTTAAAGAGATTGTCTTTAATCCATTGTATATTCTTGCCTCCTTTGTCAAAGATAAGGTGTCCATATGTGCGTGGATTTATCTCTGGGCTTTCTATTTTGTTCCATTGATCTATATTTCTGTCTTTGTGCCAGTACCATACTGTCTTGATGACTGTGGCTTTGTAGTAGAGCCTGAAGTCAGGTAGGTTGATTCCTCCAGTTCCATTCTTCTTTCTCAAGATCGCTTTGGCTATTCGAGGTTTTTTGTATTTCCATACGAATTGTGAAATTATTTGTTCTAGCTCTGTGAAGAATACTGTTGGTAGCTTGATAGGGATCGCATTGAATCTATAAATTGCTTTGGGTAGTATACTCATTTTCACTATATTGATTCTTCCAATCCATGAACATGGTATATTTCTCCACCTATTAGTGTCCTCTTTGATTTCTTTCACCAGTGTTTTATAGTTTTCTATATATAGGCCTTTGGTTTCTTTAGGTAGATATATTCCTAAGTATTTTATTCTTTCCGTTGCAATGGTGAATGGAATTGTTTCCTTAATTTCTCTTTCTGTTTTCTCATTATTAGTGTATAGGAATGCAAGGGATTTCTGTGTGTTGATTTTATATCCTGCAACTTTACTATAGTCATTGATTAGTTCTAGTAATTTTCTGGTGGAGTCTTTAGGGTTTTCTATGTAGAGGATCATGTCATCTGCAAATAGTGAGAGTTTTACTTCTTCTTTTCCAATTTGGATTCCTTTTATTTCTTTTTCTGCTCTGATTGCTGTGGCCAAAACTTCCAAAACTATGTTGAATAGTAATGGTGAAAGTGGGCACCCTTGTCCCTGACTTTAGAGGAAATGCTTTCAATTTTTCACCATTGAGGATAATGTTTGCTGTGGGTTTGTCATATATAGCTTTTAATATGTTGAGGTATGTTCCTTCTATTCCTGCTTTCTGGAGAGTTTTTATCATAAATGGATGTTGAATTTTGTCAAAGGCTTTCTCTGCATCTATTGAGATAATCATATGGTTTTTATTTTTCAATTTGTTAATGTGGTGTATTACATTGATTGATTTGCGGATATTGAAGACTCCTTGCATCCCTGGGATAAAGCCCACTTGGTCATGGTGTATGATCTTTTTAATGTGTTGTTGGATTCTGATTGCTAGAATTTTGTTAAGGATTTTTGCATCTATGTTCATCAGTGATATTGGCCTGTAGTTTTCTTTTTTTGTGGGATCTTTGTCAGGTTTTGGTATTAGGGTGATGGTGGCCTCATAGAATGAGTTTGGAAGTTTACCATCCTCTGCAATTTTCTGGAAGAGTTTGAGGATAGGTGTTAGCTCTTCTCTAAATTTTTGGTAGAATTCAGCTGTGAAGCCGTCTGGACCTGGGCTTTTGTTTGCTGGAAGATTTTTGATTACAGTTTCAATTTCTGTGCTTGTGATGGGTCTGTTAAGATTTTCTATTTCTTCCTGGTCCAGTTTTGGAAAGTTGTACTTTTCTAAGGATTTGTCCATTTCTTCCACATTGTCCATTTTATTGGCATATAATTGTTGATAGTAGTCTCTTATGATCCTTTATATTTCTGTGTTGTCTGTTGTGATCTCTCCATTTTCTTTCTAATTTTGTTGATTTGATTTTTCTCCCTTTGTTTCTTGATGAGTCTGGCTAATGGTTTGTCAATTTTATTTATCCTTTCAAAGAACCAGCTTTTGGTTTTGTTGATTTTTGCTATGATCTCTTTTGTTTCTTTTGCATTTATTTCTGCTCTAATTTTTAAGATTTCTTTCCTTCTACTAACCCTGGGGTTCTTCATTTCTTCCTTTTCTAGTTGCTTTAGGTGTAGAGTTAGGTTATTTATTTGACTTTTTTCTTGTTTCTTGAGGTGTACCTGTATTGCTATGAACTTTCCCCTTAGGACTGCTTTTACCGTGTCCCACAGGTTTTGGGTTGTTGGGTTTTCATTTTCATTCGTTTCTATGCAAATTTTGATTTCTTCTGTAATTTGTTGGTTATTCAGCAGCGTGTTGTTCAGCCTCCATATGTTGGAATTTTTAATAGTTTTTCTCTTGTAATTGAGATCTAATCTTACTGCATTGTGGTCAGAAAAGATGCTTGGAATGATTTCTATTTTTTTGAATTTACCAAGGCTAGCTTTATGGCCCAGGATGTGATCTATCCTGGAGAAGGTTCCATGTGCGCTTGAGAAAAAGGTGAAATTCATTGTTTTGGGATGAAATGTCCTATAGATATCAATTAGGTCTAACTGGTCTATTGTATCGTTTAAAGTTTGTGTTTCCTTGTTAGTTTTCTGTTTAGTTGATCTATCCATAGGTGTGAGTGGGGTATTAAAGTCTCCCACTATTATTGTGTTATTGTTAATTTCTCCTTTCATACTTGTTAGCATTCGTCTTACATACTGTGGTGCTCCCGTGTTGGGTGCATATATATTTATAATTTTTGTATCTTCTTCTTGGATTGATCCTTTGATCATTATGTAGTGACCTTCTTTGTCTCTTTTCACAGCCTTTGTTTTAAAGTCTATTTTATCTGATATGAGTATTGCTACTCCTGCTTTCTTTTGGTCCCTATTTGCATGGAAAATCTTTTTCCAGCCCTTCACTTTCAGTCTGTATGTGTCCCTTGTTTTGAGGTGGGTCTCTTGTAGACAACATATGTAGGGGTCTTGTTTTTGTATCCATTCAGTCAGTGTTTGTCTTTTGGTTGGGGCATTCAACCCATTTACGTTTAAGGTAATTACTGATAAGTATGATACCGTTGCCGTTTACTTTATTGTTTTGGGTTCGATTTTATGCACCGTTTTTGTGTTTCCTGTGTACAGAATATCCTTTAGTATTTGTTGGAGAGCTGGTTTGGTGGTGCAGAATTCTCTCAGCTTTTGCTTGTCTGAAAAGCTTTTGATTTCTCCTTCATACTTGAATGAGATCCTTGCTGGGTACAATAATCTGTGCTGTAGGTTATTTTCTTTCATCATTTTAAGTATGTCTTGCCATTCCCTCCTTGCTTGAAGAGTTTCTATTGAAAGATCAGCTGTTATCCTTATGGGTATTCCCTTGTGTGTTATTTGTTGTTTTTCCTTTGCTGCTTTTAATATTTGTTCTTTGTGTTTGATCTTTGTTAATTTGATTAATATGTGTCTTGGGGTGTTTCACCTTGGGTTTATCCTGTTTGGGACTCTCTGGGTTTCTTGGACTTGGGTGATTATTTCCTTCCCCATTTTAGGGAAGTTTTCAACTATTATCTACTCAAGTATTTTCTCATGGTCTTTCTGTTTGTCTTCTTCTGGGACCCCTATGATTCGAATATTGTAGCGTTTAATATTGTCCTGGAGGTCTCTGAGATTGTCCTCATTTCTTTTAATTCGTTTTTCTTTTATCCTCTCTGATTCATTTATTTCTACCATTCTATCTTCTAATTCACTAATCCTATCTTCTGCCTCTGTTATTCTACTATTTGTTGCCTCCAGAGTGTTTTTAATTTCACTAATTGTATTATTCATTATATATTGACTCTTTTTTATTTCTTCTAGGTTCTTGTCAAACCTTTCTTGCATCTTCTCAATCCTTGTCTCCAGGCTATTTATCTGTGATTCCATTTAAATTTCAAGATTTTGGATCAATTTCACTATCATTATTTGGAATTCTTTATCAGGTAGATTCCCTATCTCTTCCTCTTTTGTTTGGTTTGGTGGGCATTTATCCTGTTCCTTTATCTGCTGGGTATTCCTCTGTCTCTTCATCTTGTTTAAATTGCTGAGTTGGGGGTGTCCTTTCTGTATTCTGGCAGTTTGTGGAGTTCTCTTTATTGTGGCGTTTCCTCACTGTGTGTGGGTTTATACAGGTGGCTTGTCAAGGTTTCTTGGTTAGGGAAGCTTGTGTTGGTGTTCTGGTGGGTGGAGCTGTATTTCTTCTCTCTGGAGTGCAATGAAATGTCCAGTAATGAGTTATGAGATGTCTATGGTTTTGGGGTGACTTTGAGCAGCCTGTATCTTGAAGCTCAGGGCTGTGTTCCTTTGTTGCTGGAGAATTTGCTTGGTATGTCTTGCCCTGGAACTTGTTGGCCCTTGTGTGGTGCTTGGTTTCAGTGTCGGTATGGAGGCATTTGATGAGCTCCTGTCAATTAATGTTCCTTGGAGTCAGGAGTTCCCTGGAGTCAGGGTTTGGACTTAAGCCTCCTGCTTCCAGTTATCGGTCTTATTTTTACAGTAGTTTCAAAACTTCTCCTTCTATACAGCACCATTGATAAAACATCTACGTTAAAGATGACAAGTTTCTCTACTGTGAGGGTCACTCAGAGAGGTTCACAGCATTACATGGAGAAGAGAAGAGGGAGGAGGGAGTTAGAGGTGACCCAAATGAGATGAGGTGGAATCAATAGTGGAGAGAGTGGGCTAGCCAGTATTCACTTCCTTATGTGCACTCCACAACTGGACCGCTCAGAGATGTTCACGGAGTTATACAGAGACGAGAAGGAGGAGGAAGGAGACAGAGGTGGCCAGAAGGATAAAAGGGGGGATTGAAAAGGAGGGAGACAGATCCAGCCAGTAATCAGTTCCCTAAGTGTTCTCCACCATCTGGAACACACAGAAATTCACAGAGTTGGGTAAAGTAGAGAGGGGTTAGGGAGGAGACACAGGGGACCTGGTGGAGAAAAAGGAGAGTCCAAAGGGGGAGAGAGCAGTCAAGCCAGTAATCTCGCTCCCTAGTGAAAAATGGGTCCTGAAGATTGGGTTCTTAAAGGTACAAAATTGGTAACAAATACATAAAAGCAAAAATTAAAAATCTAGAGTAGAGTTTGGAATTTAAAAAATACGATGTTAAAGAAAAGAAGAAGGAAAAGAAAGAGAGAAAAAGCGAACAAAGAAAAACAAACAAGGTCACGAAAATTATAAAGAAAATACAGGTACAAAATTGATAACTAATACCAAAAAGCAAAAATTAAAAATCTAGAGTAGAGTTTGGAATTTCAAAAATACAATGTTTAAAAAAAAGAAGAAGAAAAATAAAGAGAGAAAACAAACAAACAAAAACAAACAATGTCGCAAAAATTATAAAGAAAATACAGGTACAAAATTGATATCAAATACCAAAAAGCATAAATTAAAAATCTAGAGTAGAGTTTGGAATTTCAGATATACAATGTTATATAAAAGAAGAAGAGAAAGAAACAGAGAAAAAAAAAAGTCACAGAAATTATAAAAAAAAACTATAGGTACAAAAATTGATAACATATACCAAAAAGCTAAAATTAAGAATTTAGAGTAGAGTTTGGAATTTCAAAAATACAATGTTAAAGAAAAGAAAAAAAAGAAAAAAAAAAAAGGTCAAAAATTATAAAATATATATATATGAAGTTTGCTGAAGAAAAAATAGGGTCTTTTTTTTCTTTTTTTTTTGCAAAGTAATAGGTTATAAAAGTGAAAATTAAAGGAACAATAGAGGACTTAAAAAATTTTTTTTTGAATTAAAAAAAAGAAAGAATGATCGTAAAAATAGTAAAAATATATCTAGGACTGTCTCTGGTTTTGTTGTGAGTATTGTGGGTTCAGTTCATTTTTGGCTAGTTCCTTGGTCCGACTTATATTTCTCAAGATCTATAGGCCCCTTCTTATGTAGTCAGTAGTAACCACAGGGTTTTAATCTATTGCCTGTAGCTTCCAAGGCGTTTCCCTCTGTTATAGCTTCTTCTGTTTGCTGGTCTCTTCAGTGTCTGGTTTCCGCCCTGACACAAAGGGGACGGTGGAGGACACTTTTTTTTTTTAGGCTCACTTGTTCAGTTGCGCTGTGGGGAAGGAGGGAGGGATGCTGCAAACAAATAACACTGGCGTGCGCTCGCAGTGCCTCAGCCACACTGGGTCTGCCCCTGCTCACGGCGCGTGTAGCCTCCCTGCCCACACTGCTCGGGTTCTAGGTTGTTCTGCCGGGAACAATCCGAGGCTGGCCCTGGGCTGCATGCACCTCCCAGGTCCAAGCCGCTCAGGTTCAGGCACTCGGGTAGTCCTCAGAGGCGCAGACTCGGTTGGGCCTGCGTTTTGTGCTCTTCCCAGGTCCGAGCAGCTCAGGTGATGAGGTGTTTGGCGAGCGCCAATGCTGGGACTTATCGCCTCCCCGCCACTCGGTTATCTGGGTGTAAAACCAGCACACCTTCTCAGGCAGATGTTGACCGTCCAGACCCCCAAGAAGTTTTAGTTAGCAAAGAAGCCTGCTTACAGTTTTATAGATAATGTCTCTCTGGGGCTGCGATTGCCCCCTTCCGGCTCTGGCTGCCTGTCGACGGAGGGGGAAGGTCTGCAGCCGGCTATCTCTGTTCAGTCCTTTGTTCTGAGCGCGGGCCTGGCGGTGTCTTAGGTTAGGGCTGGCTTTTCGCGTGGTAGATATCCCAGAGTCTGGTTTGCTAGCCCAGATTATTTCGCTCAGATAGCGCTCAGGATATTCAGGCCAGATTCTTACTCTAAGTGATGCAGCCCGCGCTGCGCCTCCCTGCCCAGCCCCCGCTTGCTAATGGCGTGTGCAGACGTCTGCGCTGCTTCTCTGCTGGGGGAGTTACTGTAGGGCTCACAATCTGCGAGTTTCCCTCCCTCTTTTGTCTCTTTTTTTGTCTTTTATATTTTTTCCTACCTCCTTTCGAAGAGTTGGGTTGCTTTTCTGGGTGCCTGATGTCCTCTGCCGGCATTCAGAAGTTGTTTTGTGGAATTTACTTGATGTTT
The DNA here is from genome assembly GCF_019923935.1 of Bubalus bubalis. Classification (NCBI taxonomy): domain Eukaryota; kingdom Metazoa; phylum Chordata; class Mammalia; order Artiodactyla; family Bovidae; genus Bubalus; species Bubalus bubalis. The sequence goes on along the minus strand of NC_059174.1, from coordinate 1,117,645 downwards.
AAATGCTCTTTTGATGAATTTGTGGGGGAGAAAGTGTTCTCCCTGTCCTACTCCTCTGCCATCTTGGCTCCTCCCCTATATATGGAATTTAGAAAGATGGTAACGATAACCCTGTAAACGAGACAGCAAAAGAGACACAAATGTATAGAACAGTCTTTTGGACTCTGTGGGAGAGGGAGAGGGTGGGATGATTTGGGAGATTGGCATTGAAACATGTATACTATCATATATGAAACTAATCGCCAGTCCAGGTTCGATGCACGATACTGGATGCTTGGGGCTGGTGCACTGGGACGACCCAGAGGGATGGTATGGGGAGGGAGGTGGGAGAGGGGTTCAGGATGGGGAACACGTGTATACCCGTGGTGGATTCATGTTGATGTATGGCAAAACCAATACAATATTGTAAAGTAATTAACCTCCAATTAAATAAATTTATATTAAAAAAATAAAGAAAGAACCAGGAAGAAATTAGTCATAAAGAGAGAGAGAAAAAAGAAAGATCCCCTAGGGGAGGGCATGGCAACCCGCTCCAATATTCTTGCCTGGAGGAGTCCCATGGACAGAGGAACCTGGCAAGCTACAGTACATAGGGTTGCAAAGAGTTGGACACAACTGAAGTGACATAACACACACATGTAAGGGAGAATCGTCTTAGTTTTGCTTACTTGTGATTGTCTGGTTTTAGAATTAGGACATTGCTGTCTTTAAATGATCTGAGATGTGTTTATTCTTCTGTTTCTTGAAATATTTTGTATAGGATTGTTTTTATTTTTTAATTTTTTGTTGAATATTTGATAGAAAACACCAATGCATCAATCCAGGCCTGGCACTTTATTTGTAAGATTTCAATTAAATTAAAAAAATGAGAGTAGGGCTTCACTGGTAGCTAAGTGGTAAAGAATCCACCTGTCAGTGCAGGAGATACAGGTTTGATCCCTGGTCCGGGAAGATCCCATATTCCTCAGAACAGCTAAGCCCATGTGCCACCACTGCTGAGCCAGCGCTCTAGAGACAGGAACCAAAACTACTGAGCCCACGTGCCCTAGAGCCCTTGCTCTGCAACAGGAGAAGTCACTGCAATGAGAAGCCCCCATGCTCTGCAACTAGAGAAAAGTCCACACAGCAGTGAAATCCATAATAAATAAATAAAATTATTTTAAAAGCTTTTTAAAATGAGAGTAAATTCTATTTGTTTCAGTTCAGTTCAGTTGCTCAGTCATGTCTGAATCTTTGTGACCCCATGGATTGCAGCATGCTAGGCCTCCCTGTCCATCACTAACTCCCAGAGTTTACCCAAACTCATGTCCATTGGGTAGGTGATGCCATCCCACCATCTCATCCTCTGTCATCCCTTTATCCTCCTGCCTTCAATCTTTCCCAGCATCAGGTCTTTTCAAAAGAGTCAGCTCTTCTAATCAGGTGGCCAAAGTATTGGAGTTTCAGCTTCAGCATCAGTCCTTCCAATGAGCACTCAAGACTGATCTCCTTTAGGATGGACTGGTTGGATCTCCTTGCAGTCCAAGGGACTCTCAAGAGTCTTCTCCAACACCACAATTCAAAAGCATCAATTCTTTGGTGCTCAGCTTTCTTTATAGTCCAACTCACATCCATACATGACTACTGGAAAAACCATAGCCTTGACTAGACGGACCTTTGTTGGCAAAGTAATGTCTGTGCTTTTTAATATGCTGTCTAGGTGGGTCATAACTTTCCTTCCAAGGAGTAAGCATCTTTTAATTTCATGGCTGCAGTCAGCATCTGCAGTGATTTTGGAGCCCCCCAAAATAAAATCAGCCACTGTTTCCACTGTTTTTCCCCAACTATTTGTCATGAAGTGATGAAACTGGATATCATGATCTCAGTTTTCTGAATCACTCTCCTTTTTCACTTTCATCAAGAGGCTCTTTAGTTCTTCTTCACTTTCTGCCATAAGGGTGGTGTCATCTGCATATCTGAGGTTATTGATATTTCTCCCGGCAATCTTGATTCCAGCTTGTGCTTCTCCAGCCTAGTGTTTCTCATGATGTACTCTGCATATAAGTTAAATAAGCAGGGTGACAATATACAGCCTTGATGTACTCCTTTTCCTATTTGGAACCAGTCTGTTGTTTCATGTCCAGTTCTAACTGTTGTTTCCTGACCTGCATACAGATTTCCCAAGAGGCAGGTAAGGTAGTCTGGTATTCCCATCTCTTGAAGAATTTTCCAGTTTGTTGTGATCCACACAGTCAAAGGCTTTGGTATAGTCAGTAAAGCAGAAATAGATGTTTTTCTGGAACTCTTTTGCTTTTTCAGTGATCCAAAGGATGTTGGCAATTTGATCTCTGGTTCCTCTGCCTTTTCTAAAACCAGCTTGAACATCTGGAAGTTCTTAGTTCACGTACTGTTGAAGCCTGGTTTGGAGAATTTTGAGCATTACTTCTCTAGCATGTGAGATGAGTGCAATTGTGTGGTGGTTTGAACATTCTTTGGCATTGCCTTTCTTTGGGATTGGAATGAAAACTGACCTTTTCCAGTCTGGTGGCCACTGTTGAGTTTTCCAAATTTGCTGGCATATTGAGTGCAGCACTTTGACAGCATCATCTTCCAGGATTTGAAATAGCTCAAGTGGAATTCCATCACCTCCACTAGCTTTGTTTGTAGTGATGCTTCCTAAGGCCCACTTAACTTCACATTCCAGGATGTCTGGCTCTAGGTGAGTGATCACACCATCGTGATTATCTGAGTTGTGAAGATCTCTTTTGTACAGTTCTTCTGTGTATTCTTGCCATCTCTTCTTAATATCTTCTGCTTCTGTTAGGTCCATACCATTTCTGTCCTTTATCGAGCCCATCTTTGCATGAAATGTTCCCTTGGTATCTCTAATTTTCTTGAAGAGGTATCTAGTCTTTCCCATTCTATAGTTTTTCTCTATTTTTTTCCACTGATCACCGAGGGAGGCTTTCTTATCTCTCCTTGCTATTCTTTGGAATTCTGCATTCAAATGGGTATATCTTTCCTTTTCTCCTTTTCTTTTCACTTCTCTTCTTTTCACAGCTATTTGTAAGGCCTCCTCATACAGCCATTTTGCTTTTTTGCATTTCTTTTTCTTGGGGATGGTCTTGATCCCTGCCTCCTGTATAATGTCACGAACCTCTGTCCATAGTTATTCAGGCACTCTGTCTATCAGATCTAATCTCTTAAATCTATTTCTCACTTCCACTGTATAATTGTAAGGGATTTGATTTGGTCATACCTGGATGGTCTAGTGGTTTTCCCTACTTTCTTCATTTAAGTCTGAATTTTGCAATAAGGAGTTCATGGTCTGAGCCACAGTCAGCTCCTGGTCTTGTTTTTGCTGACTGTATAGAGCTTCTCCATCTTTGGCTGCAAAGAATATAATCAATCTGATTTTGGTGTTGGCCATCTGGTGATGTCCATGTGTAGAGTCTTCTCTTGTGTTGTTGAAAGAAGGTGTCTGCTATGAACAGTGCATTCTCTTGGCAAAACTCTATCAGCCTTTGCTCTGCTTTATTCTGTACTCCAGGGCCAAATTTGCCTGTTACTCCGGGTGTTTCTTGACTTCCTACTTTTGCATTCCAGTCCCCTATGATGAAAAGGACATCTTTTTTGGGTGTTAGTTCTAGAGGGTCTTGTAGGTCTTCATAGAACCATTCAACTTCAGCTTCTTCAGCGTTCCTGGTCGGGGCATAGTCTTGGATTACCGTTGATATTGAATGGTTTGCCTTGGAAACGAACAGAGATCATTCTGTCATTTTGGACAGTATGAGCGGTGAGCAGTGGCTGCACAGTGCTGGAGTGGCGAGCGGCTGAGAGGAGATACCCCACGTCTAAGGTAAGGAGTGGCAGCTGCGCTTTGCTGAAGAAGCCGTGAAGAGATACCCCACGTCCAAGCTAAGAGAAACCCCAGTAAGATGGTAGGTGCTGAGAGAGGGCATCAGAGGGCAGACAGACTGAAACCACAGTCACAGAAAACTAACCAATCTGATCACTCGGACCACAGCCTTTTCTAACTCAGTGAAACTAAGCCATGCTGTGTAGGGCCACCCAAGACGGACGGGTCATGATGGAGAGGTCTGACAGAATGTGGTCCACTGGAGAAGGGAATGGCAAACCACTTCAGTATTTTTGCCCGGAGAACCCCATGAAAAGTATGAAAAGGCAAAAAGATAGGACACAGAAAGATGAACTCCCCAGGTCAGTAGGTGCCCAATATGCTACTGGAGATCAGTGGAGAAATAACTCCATAAAGAATAAAGGGATGAAGCCAAAGCGAAAACAACACCCAATTGTGGATGTGACTGGTGTGACTGGTGATAGCAGCAAGGTCTGATGCTTTAAAGAGCAATATTGCATAGGAACCTGGAATGTTAAGTCCATGAATCAAGGCAAATTGGAAGTGATCAAACGGGATGGCAAGAGTGAACATCTACATTCTAGGAATCAGCAAACTAAAATGGACTGGAATGGGTGAATTTAACTCAGATGACCATTATATCTACTGCTGTGGTTCTACTCTCAGAAGTTAAATAAGTGCCTTCTAGGAGATTTTTAAAACTATCAAATAGTCTCAGAGGGAGGAAAGCAAGGATGTGGAGTGTGAGGGAAAATCATAAGGAGATCTTTCTTACATGGCAAAGCTCAGTTAAAAGGTAATGATGAGGTCCCATGAGAAACACTACACAGCTGAATTTAATTTATTGAATAGCATACTCTATTCTGCTTTATATTGGATAATAAAGATTTGATCCCTGTTGTCAGGAGGATAGGAATTGATTCTAACTCCACCATCAAGCTTGTCACCTGGAAAGAGAAATTTTTGTAGAGAGGGCTTTATAGGAGTTGTAAGTTCAGAAGGCTGGGTGGGTTAGTCACTAAGTTGTGTCCAACTCTTGTGACCCCATGGACTGTACCCTGCCAGGCTCTTCTGTCCATGGGATTCTCTAGGCAAGCTTACTGGAATGGGTTGCCATTTCCTTCTCCAAAGGATCTTCCCAACCCGGGAATCGAACCCCAGTCTCCTGCGTTGCAGGCAGACTCTACCAACTGAGCTATCAGGGAAACCCTAGAGAGGGCTTTATAGGTTTTGTAAGTTCAGAGGGCTAGGGTCATTTAAAAAGCACTATCCACAGAGATAAACAAAGCTAACAGGAGGCCCAAGGGAATTCCAGAAACTCAGACCTGAAGAACATGGATAGGAATTATTAGAACTTTGTACAGCTTCTTAAATTTAGAGAGAGTCTCTGCTGTGGGATGAATTGTGTACCCCCGTCTCTTACCCCAAAATATTTTTAAGTCTGAACCTTGTTATTTGTGAATGTGATTTTAATTTGGAAATAAGGTTTCTGTAAAGAAAGCTGAGTGCCGAAGAATTGATGCTTTTGAACTGCGGTGCTGGAGAAGACTCTTGAGAGTCCCTTGGACTGCAAGGAGATCCAACCAGTCCATCCAAAATCAGTCCTGAATATTCATTGGCAGGACTGATGCTGAAGCTGAAACTCCAATACTTTGGCCACCTGATGCGAAGAACTGACTCCTTGGAAAAAACCCCGATGCTGGGAAAGATTGAAGGCAGAAGGAGAAGGGGATGACAGAGGATGAGATGGTTGGATGGCATCACTGGCCCAATGGACATGAGTTTGAGCAAGCTCTGGGAGCTTGCCTAGGAAGCCTGGTGTGCTGCAGTCCATGGGGTCGCAAAGAGCTGGATACAACTGAGCAACTGAACTGAGCTGAAGGTTTCTGCAGATTTTATCCAAGGTAAGATGGGATCATACTGGATTAGGGTGGGTCCTAACCCAGTGTCTGGTGTCTTTATAAGAGAAAGAAGGAGGTTTGAATACAGAGACACTGGGAGCACATACACACTGAGGCAAGATTCTGGAAGCAGGGATTGGAATTATGCAGCTGCAACCAAAGAACACAAAGGATTGTGGGCAACCACTAGAAACTAAGAAGAGGGAAAGAGGGAGCCTTCTCTCAACTCTTCAGAGGGAGCAAGGGCCATGTTCCTACCTTGATTTCAGACTTCTAGTGTCCAGAATTAAGAGGATAAATTTCTGTTGTTTTAAACCTCTGGGTCTGTATGATAACTTGTCACTGCTGTCCTCATACATTCTGCACCTTCATTACTTTCCCTGGGCACGACCTAGTTCCCTACTGCAGTTAGCAGGAAAATGCTATAAAATGAAAATGAAAACTAGGCTCACTTGGTGGGACATGAATTAAAAACAGTGGGTAGGTAATGTTTCTTGTTTTTGCACAGTGGACGAAAAGATAACCTTCACTGATAATATGCCCTCTCCCACAAGCATATAAAAGTCCCCAGGGTCCAGAAGCAATTTAGGTGCTGGAGAAAAAAAAAGAGCAGTAAGCCTGTAGGCTGATCAATGTGTATCTCCTATATTGATAATATATATCCTATGCTGAGAGTAAGGAGATACAGTTCTCAGTAATCAAGAGGCTGAGTGTTAGAGTCATACAGCCTCAAGATAATGGGGTCTTGGAGTCCTTAAGAGTCAAATGGTTAGAAATCAGACCCCTGCAGTTGACCCTTCTTTATTTAATATAATTACTAATATATTAGCCTGTAAAAATATATTGACTTGATACTTACCATCATATTATTTCTCATTTTTTCCTTTCTTGCTCTGTCTTAGATTGATTTTTTAAATAATTTAATTTCCCTCTGCTCTATACCCTTGATTTATCAAATCTATTATTAACTTACATTTTATCTCATGTTTTCATATTTTGCTGTTTGTATTTTAGTTTTTTAGGTATTTAAAATCCTATAAGATTTATCATTATTGTAGATCTACCTTTTTTGGGTGACTTTTCATTCCTTCCTGGGTCTCCTAGTTTCTGTTGGTGGAATCATTGTCCTTCTGCCTGAAGAATGCCCTTCAGTATTTATTTGAATATGAATTTGTTGAGGGCAGATTCTCACAATTTTTCATATATTTGAAAAAGTCTATTTCATCTTCATTGATGAAGGGTAGTTTTGTCAGTTATGGATGGTTAGTTCAATGTTCCCATTCCTTTGAGGATGTAATTCCATTACCTTCTTTTTTTTTTTTTTTCAGGATCTCAAAAACAATGTTTATTTTAACACATAAAATGTGCCACCTAGCACCAATGCCTGTTAAGTACCAGCATTCCATCTGGTTACTATTACGCTTTGGAACCAGTGTGACTGGGAAGTCCTGACAGATCAGTCTGCAAACAGATGATTATCATAACATAAAATAGAGACCACACAGAAAAAAAAGCATTTGGTAAATGTATACAGAAGTACACTTGTAGTTATTTAAATAGCTTTCTGTTTCATATAAATAAGTGATCACCAGTGAATTTAGCCACATTTTCCTGGAAGCTACACAGGAAGAAGAGTACACAAGCCACATAAATGCACGAGCCTGAGGCTGGGCCTTTTATTCTCACTCCATCCTCAAATAAAAAATTTTTACCGGGATCTTTCCCTCCCTTGCACTCTGACTTCTTCTTTCTTCTTTATTAACCAACCACAGTATAATTTATTATGTAATTCACAGGGTAAATTATACTATAATCAGTACGGTGAAGGAAAAGCACAGAACTTTGGTCACAAAACAGTCTTTTTGGTTTTTTTTCCCCCAAGTAAAAGAACACAAATATTAAAGTTGTCTGAAAAAACAATGAAGTGGAAGATACTTACAATAAAACCCATTGTATAAATGTTAAAACCCTCTCTTAAACTTATCTTGATGACAAATTAAAATTTACTGATTTGAATTTAAACATTATTAAAGAGTAACTGATACCTCTCTTTAGAAACTGGGTCAACTTACCTCTATTTTCCTGAAAACACGCCAAGCCAACCATGCTACTTCATTATTTTTGGCAGACTTTAGGCTAACCTCAGTACCTATTTTTATTGGAGGAGTGACTGACACAATGTTTCTTTTAAGCAGAACTTGATGTGGAGCTAAAAGTAAACTAAGTTGGATTTCAGGCCCATTGGCAGGTAGGCAGTCAGTCAAGTCATTTTTCATATTGCAGGCAGCCGGTGGTGGTTGTCTATAGATTGGATCCCTAAAGACATGCTGAAAAAATCTGTGAACACAATCTTCCCATGCTGTATTCACATGCTTCATTCATGTTATTAGCTTACCCACGTTGTTAGAGGCTTGGGTAAGATGACTAAAGATTTCATGATGGGAATTTCGATTTTTTCTTTCTGATGTATAAAATGTGAATATCTTCACTTCGATATTCTTCATCATGTTTTTCCAAAGGAATTTTTTCAAAGTCAAAGTCTAGTTGAAGGAGCCATAAGAAGCATTTGGGTGACCACAGGAGGAAGATGGGTGAAACACAAATGGGATTCTAAGTACTACTTCTGCAGCTTCCTGTGGGTCATTAATTCTCAAAATATTTTTTCTCGATTTCTGGATTTTTTCCCATTGTTCGCTGTTCATAACAACATATAATACAAGTCTCAGACCCACTGAGATCTTTTAGGGTTTTCGACAGTGGCTCCAAAGACTCTTCGTAGTATATGCAGTCAGCCATCAGTATATAGTCTGGCGGAGAAGGGAAGTCTTCTAATTCTTCCCCCCCTGGCTTGAACAGAACCAGTGACAAGATGCTTGTTCATATTAATATTCATCTTCAGCAAGTCTTGCAATTCCTCAAGATCGGTGACTATAACATCTGCCCCGAGGGTAGCGGCCATGAGCCCCACAGCCCCGGTGCCTGAGCCCAGCTCTAGCACCGACCGCCGGCTCAGCGCGTGGGCCCCATCGCCGGAAAATCCGGGCGTTTCCAGGTATTTAGAAAGGACAATGGCAGCGTCCCAAACAACGCAACCCACGCCGCCGGAGCCATACTGCTGCAGTCGTAACACCGTGCCCTCCATTACCTTCTGATCTCTACAATTTTTCCTTGGAAGTTAGGTATCAGACTTAAAAAGGAACTTACCTCTTTGATTGCTGTTAAGATTATCCATTTTTTTATTTTAAGTAGTTTTAAAATGATATGCTTAGGCTTATATATTTTTTTAATGCATACTGTTTATCCTTTTGTAGGGTTGAATCATAGCTTGATATATCCCATCAGTTTTGTAAAATTCTTGATCAATATCTTCTCAGATACAGCTTCTTCCCCATTCTTGCCTTTTACCCCAATAAGTTCCCTTGTCCTGTTTAGAGTCATTTTCTATCTCCTCTCTGCTAATCCTTGGCAACCACTAATGTGCTTTTACTTTATAGATTTGTTTTGACTTGCTGTGCTGCTGCTGCTGCTGCTAAGTCACTTCAGTCGTGTCCGACTCTGTGTGACCCCATAGACGGCAGCCCACCAGGCTTGCCCATCCTTGGGATTCTCCAGGCAAGAACACTGGAGTGGGTTGCCATTTCCTTCTTCAATGCATGAAAGTGAAAAGTGAAAGTGAAGTTGTTCAGTCGTGTCCGACTCTTCGAGACCCCATGGACTGCAGCCTACCAGGCTCCTCCGTCCATGGGATTTTCCAGGCAAGAGTACTGGAGTGGGGTGCCATTGCCTTCTAGAGTTACACTATTACAATCATTGATCATATATTGAACTATACTTTTGATCAACTGCTTCAAGTCTAGTCATCATTTCCATTGAAAGCTCAGTCATATACTTGGTAATACAAGAAATAATAATCTTGTGAACAAGCAGAATACAAATGGTATAGTTAATAACATTAGTGGAATTAAAAGTAAATATTTTAGCCATGAGCCTCCCACACCAGTTTTTCTTTAAAGATTGTCAAGACTAGGGAATGGGTCACTTAGAGCAGATTTTTTATGTGGTTCAAATGTGTTACATTAAAGGATTTATCAGGTACAAAAATACAGCATTCAGTTTGAATTATAGCACAGATACCTCCCTGAGGTGCTGTAAGGTGTCAAGGGTCTTGCAGTTGTGTAGCACTCCCTTTCTCATCATTCAGATCTCAGAATTCAATAGGCTAATAGCCCAGTTACTATCATTTAAAGCTTATGAAAGTTGTCAAAGTCAATTACATCCTCCAACCCCATTGAAGGCGCGCGCGCATGCACAAACACACACACACACACACACACAAGTTGCTAAATGGTCATACCAGTAGAATACAGATCTTTGACCCATTGGGATCATACCAATGGTAGATTGGTTGGGGTTATCTGTAATTTGTTAACATGTATGACCTTAAATTATGAGAATCCCAGGCAACACCTTCGTATCATCCCTGTAGATATCAAGGCCATAAATTAGTGCCACAAATCCACTGAGTTCCATACCAATCACTCTCTCTAAGGGTAATAGCCGGCATAGTTCATAAAGCACCCAGCCTTGTCTCAATTACCAGGTTGATCATTTTTAGTATGATTTAACCGTTCCCAACATGGAGGAGTCTTTAAACTTAAATGACCATAGCCTGGTGTTAACCATGTAGATCCTCCCCATAATTGTAGGAGTTTTCCTTTTAATAGATGAGAAGTTAATTTCTTACTGAGACTTAGCTCATCACTCCGATTGAGTTTAAATGACCCTAAGAGAAAACTTAAATCTATGGCCGGCCTCAGAGCAGGTATTTTTAATTGGCCAGGTGAGAGGATCCCATCTAGAATTATTATGGATAGAAAGAACAGGATTGAACACTCATCTAAAACAAATTTCCTAGGGGGTATCCAATCAGAGCCCTAAAGAACAGAAATCCACCAAGGTAACCCAGAAGAAATAGGCACAGGAAATTGGCCACAATCCAACAATTGGATTGAGTTTTAAACTAGCATAGAACCATGTCCATGTTTGACTTTCTCTAATGTCATATAAATAAATGAAGTTATACAGAATGTACTGTTTTGTATCTAGTTTGTTTCTCTCTTATGTTTTTGACATTAACTCCTATTTTAGTGTATATCAATATTATGGTATTATTTATCTGTATGTATTTATATGTATATAATTTGCTTATCCATTCATATTTTGATTGAAATTTGGGTTGTTTCTAGTTTGAAGCCATTATGAATAAAGCTGCTTTGAATGTCTGTGTGTAATCTTTAGGTTAAGTACCTTGGAAGTGGAATTACAGGATCACACAGTAATTGTTCAATTTTATAAGAAACTGTCAAACTGTTTTCCAGAGTATTTGTATGATTTTAGGTTCCCTTCAGGAATGTATAAGAGTTGCAATTCTCCATATCCTTGCCAACACTTGGAAATGTTAATCATTTAACTTTTAGCTATTCTGGTGGGTGTTTGTATCCCTTTGTGGTTTTAATTTGTACTTTACTGATATCCAGTGACACTGACCACATTTTCATGTGTTCATTAGGTACTCGGATCTCTTTCATGATGTGTCTACCTAAATCTTTTGCCAATTTAAAAACTGGCTTGTCTTCTTTTTATTGAGAATTTGAAGTTTCCTTATATTCTATATAGAAGTACTTGGTTAATAACATTCGTTCAGAATATCTTCTGGTCTGAGACTTGCACTTTCTTTTTTTTTAATTTATTTGAGTGCACTGGGTCTTAGTTGTGGCATGCAGGGTCCTTGGTCTTTGTTGCGGCATGCCGTGTCTTGGTTGTGACATGTGCGATCTAGTTCCCTGACCAGGGACTGAACCCAGGCCCCCTGCCTTGGGAACGCAGAGTCTTAGCCACTGGACCAACCAGGAAAGGTCCCTGCACTTTCATTTTTTAACGATGTCTTTTCTAGAGAAGTTTTTAGTTTTGACGATGTTCAGTTTGTTGTTCATTTTCTAAGTCACGTCTCACTCTTTGCGACCTCATGGACTGCAGCACACCAAGCATAGCTGTGCTTTACTGTTTTCCAGAGTTTGCTCGGATTCATGTCCATTGAGTCTGTAGTGCTATCCAACCATCTCATCCTCTGCTGCCCTCTTCTTTGGCTTTCAGTCTTTTCCAATGAGTTGGCTTTTCGAATCACATGGCCAAAGTATTGGAGCTTCAGCATCAGTCCTTCTAATGAATATTCAGGGTTTATTTCTTTCAGGGTTGACTGGTTTGATCTCCTTGCAGTCCAGGGACTCTCCTGAGTCTTCTCCAGCACCACAGTTTGAAAGCATCAATTCTTCAGTGCTCAGCCTTCTTTATGGTCTAACTCTCACATCCATACTTGACTACAAGAAAAACCATAGCTTTGACGATATGGACCTTTGTTGGCAAAGTGATGTCTCTGCTTTTTAGTACGCTGTCTGGGTTTGTCATAGCTTTCCTTCTGAGGAGCAAGTGTCTTTTAATTGGATATCCATATGGAAAAAAAGTGAATCTTAATTTTCCTTTCACACAAAAATGAACATAAAGTATATTAGAGATCTAAATGTAAAAGCTGAAAAAGCTGAAACTGTATATTCCAGAAAGAAAATCTCTGTGACTGAGGTAGAGAAAGATTGTTTAGATTGAACACAAAATGCATGAGTCATAAGATTAACATTGGTGTTCAGTTTGTTCATTTTTATTTTGACTCATGCATCCTATCTAAGCATTCCTTGTCTACCTCAGAGTCACAGAGATTTTCTTTCTGGAATATACAGCTTCAGTTTTTACATTTAAATCTCTGATCTATTTTGTGTTTGTTCTTGTGTGAGTGGAGGGTTAAGATTCATTTTTTACCCTATAGATATCCAGTTCTTCTAGGACCATTTTTACCTTTCCTAAGGAAGGAGTACCACCTTTTGAACAATCCTTCTGTGGTAACAATTACAATCTGTCAAAAAGATGAAAGTTTAACTGCTTGAATACAAGGGGAACAAGCAAAAGCAGGCAGAAACTGGATGGGTATCTGTTTGGAAAAGGAGAATGGCGCTGCGTGAATGTCCTATGTTTATCACATTTTTTACCCCAGTGTGCAGGCCAAGACAAAACTTGAAAAGGATATTGACAGACTTTCAGATTGAACAGCCAGAGGGCAGAATTTGGGGTAACCTCAGCAGCTGGAGGGTTTCCCAGGTGGCTCTAGTGGTAAAGAACCTGCCTGCCAGTGCGAGAGACATAAGGGACACGAGTTTGATCCCTGGGTCGGGAAGATCCCCTGGAGGAGGGTATGGCAACCCACTCCAGTGTTCTTGCCTGGAGATTCGCATGGACAGAGGAGCCCGGCAGGTTACAGTCCATGTGGTCGCAAAGAGTCAGACATGACTGAAGCCACTTGGCACACATGCCACACAGCAGCTGGAAAGTTAGTAGGGAAATGACAGACTCACAGGGGAGCTCTACATTTTGTTTATAAACTCACCACATCGTCACTTGACTCGTGAACTGGGCTTGCATGAGACAGTTTTCAAGCAGTCCAGATAAATCGAAAAGGTCTGAACAGAGATTTCAGCGGTTGCCCACACAGGAAAAGCACTTTGGTGTTTTTACCTCAGTCAAGTTAACTGCCTGTTGCAATAAAAATATCAGTATTCATCAGAAAACCACAGAATCATAATGTCCAAAATATAGTAAAAAAAAAAAATAATCGAAATATACAAAGAAACAAGAAAATGTTATCTTTGTCCAAGAGAAAAGGCAGTCAATGGAATCTGACTTCAACATGATTGAGAAGTTGAATTAGAACACAAGAATTTTAAAGCAACATTATAGATATGCTCAGTAATATGAGGGGACATTTATTGTAATAAATTAAGAGATAAGATCTCACCAAAAAGTACAGGTAGAACTGTTTTTAAAAATTACTGCTGCTGCTGCTGCTAAGGCACTTCAGTCGTGTCCGACTCTGCGTGACCCCACAGATGGCAGCCCACCAGGCTTCCCCGTCCCTGGGATTCTCCAGGCAAGAACACTGGAGTGGGTTGCCATTTCCTTCTCCAATGCATGAAAGTGAAAAGTGAAAGTGAAGTTGTTCAGTCGTGTCCGACTCTTCGAGACCCCATGGACTGCAGTCCACCAGGAGCCCACCAGGCTCCTCCATCCATGGGATTTTCCAGCCAAGAATACTGGAGTGGGGTGCCATCGCCTTCTCCGTTTCAAAAGTACTGGTGGTGGGTAATTCTGAGTTGAAAAAAACAGTACTCAGCGCCCCCCCCCCCCCCAACCCCCTCCAATCAATGGATGGTCTTAAAAGCAGATTGGCTTTTTTTTCTTTTTTCTTTTTTTTTCAGAAGCAGGTCCTCTACGAATGGTTTAGCACCAGGCGCCCCACGAACGTGCAGTGCGTGACGGGTGAGGGGGCGGCCGCCTTTCCGGCCGCGCCCCGTGTCCCAGGACGAAGGGCTCTCCGCACCGGACCCCGGTCCCAACTGGCTTTTTGTTCTATTTTGGCACTCTTATGCTGATTTATATGTCTATCCATTATGCTGTTACCATACACTGCTTTGAAATTAGGTATAATAATTCTTTAAGTCTGTATGTAATACTTAGTACCTAGTAGTATCACTCTTCCAGCTTTTTATATTCCTCTAAGACATCGTTGTGATTTTTGGGCCTTTCCTATATAAATTTTTAATCAACTTGTCAGTTTCTACAAGAAGTTTGCTGAAAACCTTTTTGGGATCACATTGAATCTGTTAGACCAATAAGCTGACAATTATCTCATAAGAAATACAACTTTTTTCAATCATGTGATATCTCTTTTCTTTCCTTTTGCATTGTCTTTAAATTCAGTCGTGTTTTTGTAGTTTTCCTTGTATAAATATCGCACAAATTTTGTTAAATTTGTCCCAGAGTAGTTCATATTTCTTGATAATACTGCAAATTTTGTTTTTCTTTTAATTTTTGCTGGTTACTAGTATTTAGGAATGTCAGTGATTTTTATATATTAACTTAAAATTCTGACTAAATTGCTAAAATTGACTGTTTACATTTGCAAAAATTTATCAGTGATATTTTACTTCTTTCTTTCTAATATATATACCTTTGCCTATCTACCTATCATCTTTTTTTGCATCAGCCAGTATGATTTTTAATAGAAGTAAAAGTACATTTTGGCCTTATTCCTGATCTTGGGGATAAAATGTTTAGTCTGTCTCCATTAAGTATTATGAAATCTACAGCTTTTCATAATTGTCCTTCAAGTTGAGGAAATTCTCTTTTAGTCCCTATTTTGCTCAGAGTTTTCATCAGTAACAGGTGTTAAATTATATCAGTTGAAATAATCCTATGAGTTTCTACTTTATCCCACTAATATGGAGAATTACGCTCATTTTTTTAATTAAAATTTTGAAATTTTGTATTGGAGTATAGCCAGTTAACAGTGTTGTGATTGTTTCAGGTGAATGGAGAGGGACTCAGCCATACATGTACAAGTATCTGTTCTCCCTGATTCCCCTCCCTTCCAGGCTGCCACATAACATTGAGCAGAGTTCCATCTGCTATACAGTAGGTCCTTGTTGGTTATCCGTTTTAAATATAGCTGTGTACATGTCCATCCCAAACTCCCTAACTATCGCTTCCCCCCATCCTTCCCCCGTCCCCCACCCCTGCAGCCATAAGGTCGTTCTCTAAGTCTGTGAGTCTGTTTTGTAAATACGTTCATTTGTTTTCACTTTTTAGATTCCACACGTAAGGGATGTCATATGATACTTCTCCTTCTCTGTCTGACATACTTCACTCAGTATGACAATCTCTAGGCCCATCCATGTTGCTGCAGATGGCCCTAATTCATTCTCTTTAATGGCTGAGTAATGTTCCATTGTATCCTACATCTTTGTCCTTTCCTCTGTCAGTGGACATTCAGGTTGCTTCCATGTCTTGGCTATTGTAAACAGTGCTGCAGTGAACACTGGGGTGCATTTATCCTTTTGGGTCATGTTTTTCTCTGGATATATGCCCAGGAGTGGGGCTGCAGGGTGATATGGTAGCTCTATTTTTAGTTTTTAAGGCATCTCCATACTGTTATCCATAGTGGTTGTACCAGTTTACATTCCTACTGACAGTGCAGGAGGATTCCCTTCTTTCCACACCCTCTCCAGCATTTATTGTTTGTGGATTTTTTTTTTTTTAAATGATGGCCATTTTGACTGGTGTGAGGTGATACCTCATTGCAGTTTTGAGTTGCATTTCTCAAATAATTAGTGGTATTGGACATCTTTTCATGTGCCTTTGGCCATCTGTATGTCGTCTTTGGAGAAATGTCTGTTTAGGTCTTCTGCCAATTAAAAAAAATTATTTATTTTTACTTGAAGGATAGTTGCTTTACGATCCTGTATTGGTTTCTGCCAAACATCAACATGAATCAGCCATCGGTGTACACACATCCCCTCCCTTTTGAACCTCCCTCCTACCTCCCTTCCCATCCCACCCCTCTAGGTTGCCACAGAGCTCCAGTTTGAGTTCTCTGAGTCATACAACAAATTCCCGTTGGCTGTCTGTTTTACACAGGGCAGTGCATGTTTGCATGTTGCTCTCTCCATACATCCCACCCTCTCTTCCCTCCCGCACCATCAATTTGTTTTCTATGTCTGCATCTCCACTGCTGCCCCACAAATGGGTTCATCAGTATTGTCTTTCTAGATTCCATATATATGCATTAATATACAATATTTTTCTCTTTCTGACTTACTTCACTCCATGTGATAGGCTCTGTGTTCATCTACCTCAGTAGAACTGACTCACACGCGTTCCATTTTATGACTGAGTAATATTCCACTGTATATATGTACCACAGCTTCTTTATCCATTCATCTGTAGATGGACATCTAGGCTGCTTCCATGTCCTAACTATTGTAAATAGTGCTGCAATGAACATTGGGTACATAGCAAATGAAACAACTGACAAAGGATTAATTTCTAAAGTATGCAAGCAGCTCATTCAACTCAATACCAGAAAAACAAAACAACCATCAAAATGTGGGCGAAAGACCTAAACAGACACTTTTCCAAAGAAGACATGCAGGTGGCTAATAAACACATGAAAAGATGTTCAACATATCACCTTACGCTGGTCAGAATGGCCGTCAGCAAAAATATCTACAAACAAATGCTGGAGAGGGTGTGGACTAAAGAGAACCCTCTTGCTTTGTTGCTGGGAATGTAAATTGACGCAGTCACTATGGAAGACAGTATGGAGATTCCTTAAAACACTAGGAATAAAACTACCATATGACCCAGGAATCCCACTACTAGGTATATACCCTGAGGAAACCAAAACTGAAAAAGACACATGTACCCCAATGTTCTGCCCATTTTTTGATAGGGTTGTTTGTTTTGATGATGTTAAGCTTCATGAACTGTTTATAGATTTTAGAGACTAACGCCTTGTCAGTCACATCATTTGCAAATATTTTCTCCCAATCTGAGGGTTGTCTTTTTTGTTTTGTTTATTGTTTTCTTTGCTGTGCAAAAGCTTTTGAGTTTAGTTAGGTTATATTTGTCTATTTTTGTTTTTATTTCCATTATTCTGGGAGAGGGATTGAAAAAGGCATTGCTGCAATTCACATCAGAGCTCTTCCTATGTTCTCCTCTAGGAGTTTTATAGTGTCCTGTCTCATGACCACAAGGAGGGTTCGAGCCAAGGGGCAGCTCCCGGGACTGTTGCTGCTGGTGCCCCCATCCCCACAGTGAGCGACTGCCAACTCACGCCTGCGCAGGAGACCCTCCAGCACTGGCAGGTAGGTCTGCTTCAGTCTCTTGTGGGGTCCCTGCTCCTTTCCCCTGGGTCCTGGTACACACAGGATTTGGTGTGCGCCCTCTAGGAGTGGAGACTCTTTCCCCCAATCCTGTGAAAGTCCTGCAGTCAAGTCCTGCTGCCCTTCAAAGTCAGGTTCCCTGGGGATTCCTAGTCCCTTTGCGGGACTCCAGGCTGGGGAGCCTGATATGGGGCTCAGCACCCTCACCGCACTGGGAGGATTGTGATATCATTGTGCTCCAGTTTGTGGGTTGCCCGTCTGGTGGGTGGAGAATTACATTGATTTTTACCTGTGGAACCTACTTTGCATAGCTGGAATAAACTTCTTCATCGTGATGTGTTATTATTACAATAATTATTTTTATGCTGCTGATATCCTAATCAGATGTCCTAATGTTCTGATAAGAATGTTAACGTCTAATTTTCTTTCCCCCTGTAGTGGCTTTGTATGATTTTGGTGGTGTTGGTGTCATACAGTGAAGCGGAAAATGTTTCTTTCTCTTTATTTAAAAAAAAAAAAAAAGCCTGTGAAGAGTTAGTGCTGTTTCTTCCTTAACTGTTTGGTAACATTACCTGAGTGGAACACGCACAGTTCCCATGTGCCCCGTGTGCCCACGTGTGCGCAGCCGCAGCCGCAGTCAGCATCCTGCACCCAGAGTGCGTTTGTTATGATTGATGACCCTGCACTAATACATCTTTATCACCCAGAATCCGTAGTTTACAGTTTGTGTTCACACTTGGTGTTTTACATTTCATGGGTTTTGACAAGGATAGTGACATGCCTTCACCATTTTAGTACCATAGAAAAGAGTTTCACTGCCCCAAATCCTCTGTGCTCTGCAAATTCATCCCTCCCACCCCACCCCCAACCTCTACAACTTCTGATCTGTTTATTGTCTGCATAGTTTTGCCCCTGCAGAATATCATATGGTTGAAAGCATTTAGTATGTAGCCTTTTCATATTGGTTTCTTTCACTTAGTAATATGCACTTAAGGTTTCAATGTCCCTTTTCATAGCTGACAGCTCATTTCCTTTTAGCCTTGAATAGTATCTCATTGTACCGTACAATAGTATTTCATGTCCCATAATTCATCTTTCCACCTGCTGAAGGGTATCTTGCTTGCTTCTAAGTTTTGGCACTTATGAATCAAGCTGCTGTAAGCATGCATTGGAGGTTTTTGTTTGGATGTGTTTTCAGTTCTTTTGGGTAAATATTCAATACCAAGGAGCACAATTGCTGGGTTTTATAGTAAGTGTATTTTAGTTTTGTAAAAAGAGATAAAATGGCCAAAATATCTTCCAAAGTTGCTGTACCTTTTTGCATTTCTGCCAGCAATGAATGAAAGTTCCTGTTGTTCCATGTCCACACCTGCATTTGTCATGATCAGTGTTTTGGATTTCTGGCATTCTTACAGGTGTGTACTGACTTCTAATTGTGATTCCCTAATGCATTAAGATGTTGAACATCTTTTCATATGCTTTTTGCCATCTGTATATCTTCTTTGGTGAAACACCTGTTCAGATATTTTGCCTGTCTGTTATTGGGTTTCGTTTCGTTGAGTTTTAAGGGTTATGTTCAACTGCCTGTGGTTTTGATAGATAGTTTTGGAGGAAAATACTTTTTGTACTAGTGAGCTCTGAGTAAGTTCACATAATGACTGCCTTTTATGTGAAATCTTTTGTGTCCAATAATGACCTTTTTTCTGGGAACTCCCAGAACTGCTACACTTGATTGTGGCCATTGTTTTTCAGGACTCCTGTGGATCGGGTGATGGGCAGATGGACATTTGTTCTTGTTTAGACACTAACTCGTGTTTGACTTTTTTGCGAACCCATGGACGGCATTGGGTTCACCAGGCACTGGCAGGCGGATTCTTTACCTCTGAGCCACCTGGGAAGTCCAGGCAGATGGGCATGGAGCAAATTAAAAGGTCACAAAACTCATTGTTCTTACTGAGATGAGGCTTTTTTTCTCGAATAATCATTTCCAAGATTGCTGCAAGTCTTTGGTTAATTTCTAGCATTTTGAGGAAAAAAAGTTGATTTTGACTTTTTTTTTTTTGGCTAGTGTTCTCATTGCTTTTATGGAGGGAAGCTTTTCAGAGCTCTTTACTCTGACATATTCAGTGATGTTCACTGTTCTTTTGTGAACAGTAACATAAACTTTGTAAGTTAGTGCTGTGAGACCTGGAATAAATTTCTTTCCTGTAAAACAGGACAACAAGAGCTCAGTTAAATGACCAGGGAAGGTAATATGCTATATGCATATCATATCAGTTTATATTTTATAGGTGCTGGATCTAGATGAGCCAGATTTTACTCTAAGCAATATGTGGTTAAATGTCATCACCATATAACATGTTATCGTTTATGTCCTTGAAAATGAAATGAGGAATTACTATTTAAATGATAGTCTAATATCCTCTTCCACCTGAAACCTTTTGTCATCTGGAATGTCTCTTGATAGAAAAGATATGTTCTTATTTATTTTTCCACCTGAATATTTTATAAATAGTGTCATATTTAAGCCTACTATCAGCTTTTCATTTGAATTTCCTGAATGTGTAGTAGGAACTTCTGATTCTTTATTACTCAATTTTTTCCTCTCTAGTTGTTGGTATATATGGAGTATTATGGGGAGAGAAGAATGGAGGATTGATTTGTGAATGATAGGTTGACTTTGCCAGACAAATCATGTGTAGGTCAAGTTGTTTGAGGGTGAGCTGCTATTGCTCTGGAAAGATTTCTTTATATTTTTATATTTTATTGAGTTTAATTATACATGCAGGGCAAATGAAAAATTTCATGCAGTTGGTTTCGTGGTGTTTCATTCAATGGGATGGGAGTTTTCTAAGTTCCCTCACTGAAAATATTGAGAAGGCTTTCTACTATCTCTGAATTTTACACAAAACTATAGTGTAGCTAGTCATTTAAAATTCTAGATTTGTTTTGCCATGCTGTATCTGATTGAGTTATATTTGAGATCTAAAAGTAAGATGATTTGCTTTTGTTTGAGGATATATTGTGAGGTCTAAAATATTTCATAGTTGTAGTTAAATTTCCTAAGCTTATAGTATCTGGATTGGGAAATAGGAGGTGTATTGAAATGAATAGTTTTCTTTCATCTGATGTTATTCTTGTTATACTACTAGCCAATATTTTAGTAAGTGGGACTTAATAAAATGTAGACCGATCAACTTTTTCAAAGCATAAACTACTATATGAGACATACTTTTAAAAAAAATCATGTATGTTTGATGCAGATCAAGTACTTAGTAAATTTGTAGCTCTAGGACAAGTGGCAGGAAAACAGAATTTCAATATTGTGTGTGTTGGTTGCTGGTGGCTTCATTTAGAAGGCGTAAGAAGAAAGAAGAGCTCAGACAGGACTGTCATTTTTCAAAGAAGAGGCATGAAAGGAAATTTAAAGGGACAATAGTGTTGGGAGGTGTAATTG
The DNA here is from genome assembly GCF_019923935.1 of Bubalus bubalis. NCBI lineage: Eukaryota > Metazoa > Chordata > Mammalia > Artiodactyla > Bovidae > Bubalus > Bubalus bubalis. Next base: position 1,096,603 of record NC_059174.1, on the reverse strand, counting down.
TTTTTAATCCTAACTTCCAGCAAATAAAATTTGTAAAGGCTTTGAGAGGTAAAGCCCGGTTAAAACTCAATCTTTTAGAAAGGATCAAGTAAAAAACATGACCTTCACAACCAATTCATGAAACCTCAGAGTTTATCAGATGTCTCAGAGTGAAGTTTGACTTTTGGTATGGTATCTATTCAATTTCTTTTAATTAAACAGAATGTTTTATGAAAAAGTTTCTGCCTCTGATCCATGATTGACTTAATATTACCGTAATTAGGAAGAGAGATGGAAGTCAAAGGTAAGGAAAAAAGCCATAGCAAACCTAAGAATGTTTAGAAAAGAACTGTGGGTGTGGCTGTTAGACTCAGGACCTGATTACAAGAAGCCAAACTGTTCTTTGAGAGAACTACATATTTTAGTTTATTAGGTGGTGCAGTGGTAAAGAATTTGCCTGCCAAGGCAGGAGGCATGAGAGACACGGGTTCAATCCTTAGGTCTGGAAGATCCTCTAGAGTAGGAAACGCCAACCCACTCCAGTATTCTTGCCTGGAAAATTCCATGGACAGGAGCCTGGCAGGCTACAGTCCAGTTCAGTTCAGTTCAGTCACTCAGTCGTGTCCGACTCTTTACGACTCCGTGGACTGCAGCACTCCAGGCGTCCCTGTCTACCACCTACTCCTGGAGCTTGCTCAAACTCATGTCCATCGTGTTGGTGATGCCATCCAACTATATTATCTTCCATCGTCCCCTTCTCCTGCCTTCAGTCTTTCCCAGCATCAGGGTCTTTTCCAAGGAGTCAGTTCTTTGCATCAGGTGGTCAAAGTATTGGAGTTTCAGCTTCAGCATCAGTCCTTCCAATGAATATTCAGGACTGATTTCCTTTAGGATTGACTGGTTTGGTCTCCTTGCAGTCCAAGGGACTCTCAAGAGTCTTCTCCAACACCACAGTTGAAAAGCATCAATTCTTTGGCGCTCAGCTTTCTCTATAGTCCAACTCTCACATCCATACACGACCACTGAAAAAACCATAGCTTTGACTAGACAGCCCTTTGTAAGCAAAGTAATGTCTCTGCTTTTTAATATGCTGTCTAGGTTTGTCATAACTTTTCTTCCAGGGAGCAAAAAGTGTCTTTTAATTTCAAGGCTACAGTCACCATCTGCAGTGATTTTGGAGCCCAAGAAAATAAAGTCTGTCACTGTTTCCATTCTTTCCCCATCTATTTGCCATGAAGTGATGGGACTGGATGCCATGATCTTAGTTTTTTGAATATTGAGTTTTAAGCCAACTTTTTCACACTCCTCTTTCACTTTGCATCAAGAGGCTCTTTAGTTCCTCTTTCGTTTCTGCTGTAAGGGTGGTATCTTCTGCATATCTGAGGTTATTGATATATCTCCCAGCAATCTTGATTCTAGCTTGTGCTTCATCCAGCCCCGCATTTCACATGGTGTACTCTACATAAAAGTTAAATAAGCAGGGTGACAATATACAGCCTTGACATATTCCTGTCCCAATTTGGAGCCAGTCTGTTGTTCCATGTCCAGTTCTAACTGTTGCTTCCTGACTTGCATACAGATTTCTCAGGAGGCAGGTAAGGTGGTCTGGTATTCCCATCTCTTGAAGAATTTTCCACAGTTTGTTGTAATCCACACAGTCAAAGGCTTTGGTATAGTCAATAAAGCAGAAATAGATGTTTTTCTGGAACTCTTTTGCTTTTTCAATGATCCAACGGATGTTGGCAATGTGATCTCTGGTTCTTCTGCCTTTTCTAAATCCAGTTTGAACATCTGGAAGTTCTTAGTTCATGTATTGTTGAAGCCTGGCTTGGAGAATTTTGAGCATTACTTTGCTAGCATGTGAGATGAGTGCAACTGTGTGGTAGTTTGAGCATTCTCTGGCATTGCCTTTCTTTGGGATTGGAATGAAAACTGACCTTTTCAGTCCTGTGGCCACTGCTATTTTCCAAATTTGCTGGCATATTGAGTGCAGCACTGTAACAACATCATCTTTTAGGATTTGGAATAGCTCAACTGGAATTCCATCACCTCCACTAGCTTTGTTCGTAGTGATACTTCCTAAGGCCCACATGACTTGGGACTCCAGGATATCTGGCTCTAGGTGAGGGATCACACCATCATGGTTATCTGGGTCTTGAAGATCTTTTTTGTTCAGTTCTTCTGTGTATTCTTGCCACCTCTTCTTAACATCTTCTGCTTCTGTTAGGTCCATACTGTTTCTATCCTTTATTGAGCCCATCTTTGCATGAAATATTCCCTTGGTATCTCTAATTTTCTTGAAGAGAACTCTAGTCTTTCCCATTCTCTTGTTTTCTTCTATTTCTTTGCATTGATCACTGAGGAAGGCTTTCTTATCTCTCCTTGCTATTCTTTGGAACTCTGTGTTCAGATGGGTATATCTTTCCTTTTCTCCTTTGCCTTTCACTTCTCTTCTTTTTTCAGCAATTTGTAAGGCCTCCTCAGACAACCATTTTGCCTTTTTGTGTTTGTTTTTCTTGGGATGTTCTTGATCACTGCGTCCTGTATAATGTCACAGACCTCTGTCCATAGTTCTTCAGGCACTCTGTCTATCAAATCTAATCCCTTGAATCTATTTCTCACTTCCACTGTATAATCGTAAGGGATTTCATTTAGGTCATACCTGGATGGTCTAGTGGTTTTCCCTACTTTCTTCAATTTAAGTCTGAATTTTGCAGTAAGGAGTTCATGATCTGAGCCAGTCAGCTCCCTGTCTTGTTTTGCTGACTGTATGGAGTTTTTCCATCTTTGGCTGCAAAGAATATAATTAATGTGTTTTCAGTATTGACCATCTGGTGATGTCAATGTGTCGAGTCTTCTCTTGTGTTTTTGGAAGAGGGTGTTTGCTATGACCAGTGCATTCTCTTGGCAAAACTCTGTTAGCCTTTGTCCTGGCTACAGTCCATTGAGTTGCAAAAAGTCGGACATGACTGAGCATGCCCACACAAAGCTACATCACATTTTTTCAAAATGGTTGCACCAATTTGTATTCCCAACAGATTGTATATTAGTCAGTCTGATTTACTGATCAGTCAACCAGATAGTGTATTACCTAATCTTGTGGGGCTTGTAGTAGTGATTTAATTGGCATTTCCTTGATATCTAATGAAGCTGAACATATGTTTTTCTGACCATCTGGATTTCTTTTTTTTTTTTTAATGAGTTGTCAGTTCATGACTGTTCTTCTTATCGTTTTGGTTGTTGAACATGCAATAATGTGTATCAGGTGCACTAATCTTAAGTGTACAGTAAAATTTTTTGCTCTGTATTGCTTTTATTGTAGAAGTCTTTCATCTCCTTGGTTAATTCCTAAGTATTTTGTTTTTTGATGCTGTTGTAAATTGTTGTCATTATTTCCTTTTCTCATTGGTAGTGTATAGAAATGCAGCTGACTTTTGAGTGTTGACTTTGTATCCTGCTACTTTGTTAAATTCATTTATTAGTTCTAAAAATATTTTTGTGGACTGTTTAGAGTTTTCTACATAAAAGATCACATCACCTGTGAGTAGAGATAGTTTTATTTACTTTCCAGTTTGGATGTCTTTTTTCTGACTTCAGTTCAGTTCAGTCGCTCAGTCATGTCCAACTCTTTGTGACCCCATGAACTGCAGCATGCCAGGCCTCCCTGTTCATAACCAATTCCATATGCAGAGTACATCATGAGAAATGCTGGGCTGGAGGAGGCATAAGCTGGGATCACGATTGCCGGGAGAAATATCAATAACCTCAGATATGCAGATGACACCACCCTTATGGCAGAAAGTGAAGAGGAACTAAAAGCCTCTTGATGAAGGTGAAAGAGGAGAGTGAAAAAGTTGGCTTTAAGCTCAACATTCAGAAAACAAAGATCATGGCACCCGGTCCCATCATTTCATGGCAAATAGATGGGAAAACAGTGGAAACAGTGGCTGACTTCATTTTTCTGAGCTCCAAAAGCACTGCAGATGGTGACTGCAGCCATGAAATTAAAAGATGCTTACTCCTTGGAAGGAAAGTTATGACAAACCTAGACAGCATATTAAAAAGCAGAGACATTACTTTGCTGATAAAGGTCCATCTAGTCAAGGCTGTGGTTTTTCCAGTAGTCATGTATGGATGTGAGAGTTGGTCTGTGAAGAAAGCTGAGCTCCGAAGAATTGATGCTTTTGAACTGTGGTGTTGGAGAGGACTCTTGAGAGTCCCTTGGACTGCAAGGAGATCCAACCAGTCCATCCTAAACGAGCTTAGCCCTGGGTGTTCATTGGAAGGACTGATGTTGAAGCTGAAGCTCCAGTACTTTGGCCACCTCATGTGAAGAGCTGACTCATTGGAAAAGACCCTGATGCTGGGAAAGATTGAGGTCATGAGGAGAAGGAGATGACAGAGGATGAGATGGTTGGATGGCATCACTGACTCAATGGACATGGGTTTGGGTGGACTCCAGGAGTTGGTGATGGACACGGAGGCCTGGCGTGCTGCAGTTTATGGGGTTGCTTACTTAAAACACCAGTTTTGCTTGAATTTGAACTGTATTTAAAAGTATGTGCTACTTTGTGGCTAGCTTATTTTACTGAAAATACTGTGTGATGTCACTTTGTTGTGTACACCCATCTTTTTTGTCATTGCTTTACAATATTTCAGTGTATAAATTCATACTGTATTTTAGCTTTTCTTTTGTTCCTATGCTTTGAGGTTGTTTCCAGTGTTTGGCTATTAATTTTGAAGCAGCTGTGGATGTTCTAGTGCATGTCTTTTTAAAATTATTTTTTTGTTTTTGGCTGTGCTGGGTCTTTGTTGCTGTGTGCCAGCTTTCTCGGTTGCAGTGAGCAGGGGCTACCCTCTGGTTGCAGTGTGTGGCCTTCTTATTGCAGGGGTTTCTTTTTTCACAGAGCACGTGCTCTGGGGCACACGGGCTTCAGTAGTTGTGGCTCACGGCACTAGAGTGGTGGCTTAGTAGTTGTGAAGCACGGGCTTAGTTGCTCCATGGCACGTGTAGTCTTCCCAGACCAGGGATCAAACCAGTGTCCCCTGCATTGGCAGGCAGATTCTTTACACTGAGCTGCCAGGAAAGCCCCTACACGTCATCTTATAGACATATATACTCATGCTTTTTGCATATATGTATATGTGTGTTTATCTGTGTATGTGTCTGTCAGAAGAATTGCTGGGTCATAAGGAGGAATGTGTTTAGCTTCGTATAAATGGCCAAATACTATTCTAAAGTGGTTGAACCAATTTATGTTGCTGCTGCTGCTGCTAAGTTGCTTCAGTCGTGTCCGACTGTGTGCGACCCCATAGAAAGCAGTCCACCAGGCTCTCCTGTCCCTGGGATTCTCCAGGCAAGAACACTGGAGTGGGTTGCCATTTCCTTCTCCAATGCATGAAAGTGAAAAGTAAAAGTGAAGTCGCTCAGTCGTGTCCGACTCTTCGCGACCCCATGGACTGCAACCCACCAGGCTCGTCCGTCCATGGGATTTTCCAGACAAGAGTGGTATTGTCTTTAGTTTTGACTATTTAATTTATTGTGTTAGTTTGTATTTCCCCTTTTACCAAAGACTTTGTTAGAAAGCTTTGAAATTACCAAGTGAAAGAACCTTTTTATTTTGTTTTTAATTTCTACTCTTAATTGTGTGACCAAAGAATATTGCTTATATTGTTTCTACTTTATGGAACATATTGAAACATTTTTTGAGGCTTAATTTTTTTGTTGTTCAGTCTCTAAGTTGTGTTTGAGTCTTTGGGACCCCATGGACCGCAGTACACCAGGCTTCCCTGTCCCTCACCATCTCCTGGCGTTTGCTCAAATTCATGTCCATTGAGTCGATCATGTGATCAATTTTTGTGAATTTTTCATGTGTACTTAAAAAGGAAATTATTTGTTGTGGGAGTTTAAAGATACTGATATGGTTTGTTTAGTTTCTATATTCCATGTCCTTTTGTGTTTTTTGCACACTGGTATGTTGGGTATGTTGATGTCTTCTGTTTGTTTTATTTTTGAACCTTTATGTCTCCTTTAATTCTGCTTTATCATAGTACTTGCTGTGGTACATAGATATTCCTAATATACATTTATCTTGAATTCGTCTTTTTATCATGAAATGTTTTTTAGTATGTACTGCTTTTGATCTCAGTTCCATCATGTCTGATACCAGAATTACAACACTTGCTTTCTTATTGTTTCCATTTTCCTTAAATACATTTGTTCCTTATATTTTTAGTTTTTGAATCACTTTTAGGTAAGTTTACTTATTATGTTATAGAGTTGAGTTTTGCTCTGTAAGTTAATTTGAAAGTGTGTCTTTTAAGAAATAGGAAAGTTGTCAGTGTACGTTTATCGATATGACTGTGTGGTCTCTGTTCTGACAAAATTTTATATATTTTTATCATGTGTATGATGTTTCCTCTTTCAGTATGTAGTATGTTCCTCGCTGGACCCACTTTTTGTATTTTCCTTTGTGGTTTTTTTTAAAGGACAGTGGAATCTCTCTTTTTAAAAATTGTGTTTATTTAGTCTTGGCTGTGCTGTGGTTGCTGTGCACAGGCTGTCTCTAGTCATGGTGTGGGGGCGTCTCTTCGTTGTGGCGTGGGGGCTTCTCGCTGCAGTGGCATCTCTTGTTGTGGAGCACAGGCTGTTGACAGGGCTTCGCTGCCCAGTGGCACGTGGGATTTTCCTGAATCAGGGATCGAGTTCGTTTGCCCTGCATTGGCAGGCATGTTTTTAACCAGAGGACCACCAGACAAGTCCTTCTTTGTATCGATATTACTGGAAGGTTTATATTGTTGTGTTGGTTTCAGGTATACAGTGAAGTGATTCAGTTATACAGCAGAGTAGTTCAGTAATATATGTATCTGTTCGTTTTCAAATTGTTTTCCTACTTAGGTTGTTACATAATATTGAGCAGAGATCCCCGTGCTATACAGTAGGTCCTTGTTAGTTACCCATTTTAAATAAACAGTGTGTACAAGCCTTCCCAGACTCCCTATCCCTCTCCCCCAACCATAAGTTCCTTCTCTGAATCTGTGAGTCTGTTTTCCAAATAAGCTTATTTCTATCTTTTTTTTTTTAGATTCCACATGTGAGAAATACAGTATTTCTTTTTTTGTCTGACTTACTTCATTCAGTATGCCAATCTCTAGGGCATTCCATGTTGCTGCAAATGGCATTATTTCATTCTTTTTAGTGGCTGAGCAATATTCCATTGTATTTATGTACACATCATCTTTATCCTGTCTTCTCTCGCTGAACACTTAGGTTGCATGCATGTCTTGGCTTTTGTAAACAGCGCTTCAATGAATACTGCAGTGCATGTATCCTTTTGAACCATGTTTTTCTCTGGGTACATGCCCAGCAGTGGGTTTGCAGGAATGTACAGTATCTGTTTTCAGTTTCTTAAGGAGCCTCCATACTGTTTTCCATAGTGGCTGCACTAATTTACATTCCCACTAACAAGTGTAGGAGAGTTCCCATTTCTCCACACTCTCTGCAGCCTTTATTGTTTGTGGATTTAAAAAATATATATATTTAAATATTTTTAAATTTTATCTTTGGCTATGCTGGATTTTCACTGCTGCATGTGGACTCTCTCTGGTTGCCGTGAGTGGGGTCTACTCTTCATGCGGTGTGTGGCTTCCCAGCAAAAAAAAGCTGTAGCTTTTTTTTCTTCAGTGCATGTGCTGTCAGCGTGCCAGCCTCAGTAGCTGCAGCTCTTGGGCTCAGGGACGCGTGGGCTTCAGTAATTGTGGTACACGGGCTTAGTTGCCAATGCCTGTTGGATCCTCCTGGACCACGGATCAAACCTGTGGGCCTTGCATTGGCAGGCAAATTCTTAATCACTGCAGCACCAGGGAAGTCCTTTTTATGGATTTTTTGGTGATAACTGTTATGACTGGTGTGAATTAATATCTCATTTGCATTTCTCTACTAGTGATGTTGAGCATCTTTTCATGTGCCTCTTGGCCATTTGTATGTCTTGGAGAAATGTCTGTTTAAGTCTTTGGCCCATTTTTTTATTGGGTTCTTTGTGTTAATAATATTAAGCCACATGAACTCTTTGTGAATTTTGGAGACTAATCCCTTGTTGGTCACATCATTTGCAAATATTTTCTCTCAATCTGTGGGTTTTCTTTTCATTTTGTTTATTGTTTCCTTTGATGTGCAAAAGCTTTTGAGTTTAGTTGGGTTACATTTGTTTATTTTTTTTTATTTTTTATTTTCAATTTTATTTTATTTTTAAACTTTACAATATTTTATTAGTTTTGCCAAATATCGAAATGAATCCACCACAGGTATACCTGTGTTCCCCATCCTGAACCCTCCTCCCTATTTTTTTTTTTTCCCATTACTCTGAGAGATGGATCAAAAAAGCTATTGCCATGATTTATATCAACCTGGACAGCATATTAAAAAGCAGAGACATTACTTTGTCAACAAAGGTCCGTCTAGTCAAGGCTATGGTTTTCCCAGTGGTCATGTATGGATGTGAGAGTTGGACTATGAAGAAATCTGAGTGCCAAAGAATTGATGCTTTTGAACTGTGGTGCTGGATAAGACTCTTGAGAGTCCCTTGGACTGCAAGGAGATCCAACCAGTCCATTCTAAAGGAAATCAGTCCTGGGTGTTCATTGGAAGGACTGATGCTAAAGCTGAAACTCCAGTACTTTGGCCACCTGATGTGAAGAGTTGACTCATTGGAAAAGACCCTGATGCTGGGAAAGATTAAAGGCAGGAGGAGAAGGGGATGACAGAGGATGAGATGGCTGGATGGCATCACCGACTTGATGGACATGGGTTTGGGTGGACTCCGGGAGTTGGTGATGGACAGGCAGGCCTGGCGTGCTTTGGTTCATGGGGTCGCAAAGAGTCAGACACAACTGAGCAACTGAATTGAACCGAATACATAGAAAACAAACAGAAAATAAAGCATTTAAAATCTTGCAGTACAGAACTTTGAAAAACAGAGTGTAATAGCTGGCATACAAGGGCTGGCATAGAGTGAATGTGTACGAAGAGTAACTGACTGGAGGAGGAGAGAGAGGAGGTGGAGACGGCAGAGCTGAAGGGCCCTCGGCGATGGGAGGTTGAGGGCAAGCCGCAAGCTCACGCACGCGCGCTGATGACGGCACAGGCTCTGCTCCCTTGTTGGATTCAATTCTGTCTACCCTCTTGAAAAAATGATCCAATGATGTCTGGGTGGTGGCTCTTTCTCTTGCCATAGATGACGTGGTAGCACTGGGTTGCGTTCTGAGTGGCCGCTGCGACCTCCGTGTGCCGTTCTACGCTCAGGTCCCATGCCTCAAAAACTAACAGTGCTTCCTCGAACTGGGTCATGACCACTCTCAAGAGCCACGCCCCATGCAACACAGCTATAGCCCCTCACTGGACGCGCTCGGGGGCTGTCAGGGACACACACAGACTGCGGAGCTGACCACTATTCCTTTGAGGGCAGGTATTCCTGAACAACCTCCTTCCACAGTCATCATCTCATCCTTTAGATTTGAGACAGAAGCTCAGGGAAACCAAGGCCCTTTCTTGATGTCACAGAGGATGTGAAACTTGGCACATACAACGCCCAGACCCTCTCCACTGTACACCAGCTGCTTCCACCCACCTTCTTAAACCTCATCAGCTGCCAAGTGTGCTCATCCAATTATGGAGGGCGCTTCCCTCATGCAGAACTCTGGCCCCAACAGAACTTTCTTTCTGCACTTTCTCTCTGCGTTTTCCCCTCTCCGAAGCATTCTTCCACCACACACGGTGTGTACAGATGTGATACGTACTTGAGATGTTGAAAATCTAAGGTTACTTTTCTACCATTAAGGCAGGAAGTGTTAATTATCTCCTGAGTACTTCCTACATGCTAGGTAATGTGATGGACAGTTTACATGCATTATCTCATTTAAACCTTAAAATAAGCCATGGAACTAGGTGGTATAATAGCCATTTTACAGATGGGGGAACTGAGGCTCAGAGAGGTTATGAAACACCCAAGGTCATACAACTTATGGATGGTAGCTGAAAAAATCAGACCCAGGTTTGTCTGGCATGAGGTGTAACTAGCATGCTACAGTTTCCCCTCTTCAAACATCATAGCTCCCACCAGCTGGATGCCTGTTGGCTGTAAAGCAGTCAGTGTGGACTTTGGCCTGCAGGTTTTTCCCGTTCTCCAATACCCCACTGAGTCCACACTGCCTGGGCCTCTCTAGATGGGACCACAGTAGTCACATTCCAAGCCTCTTACGCCTAAAAAATGGACAGCCTGGATTGGAAGAGCTTTAAAAGATGACCTGTTTCCTCCTCTCCTGGTCGTGGGGTTCTTACATCAAGCCTCAGTCCTTAGAGAAGCTCCAGCTGCCTAGGACAGCGGCCTCAGCATGACCTTGGCAGGGGTCGGGATAGGCCTGGGGAGGTGAGGGGTGAGGGGCGGAGGGGATGACACTGGCCCCGTGGGACCGTCCGGCACTGGCGCCGCGCTTTCCAGCCCAGGAGCACAGTCTGCTAGGCTGGCTCTGGTGTGGGGCAGGAAGACGTGCTGCCGCCTTGTGGCCCTCTCAGGCAACAACAACTCCAAACCTGAGTGTGGGCACCTCACGTTCACCAGACTTGCGGGGCTCTGAATGGTCCTCTCCCTGGAGAGATGACACTCAGGAGGCAACAGAAGGATTCAAAGAAGGCTGGAGTTCAGGAGCCAATGCAAACAGTAAACTTTTCTTACACTGAAACAAAAAGGAAACCAGAATCCTGCTCCTGTGCAAATCCTGGGCCACCCAAGTCAAAAAGGAAGGCACACCAGAACTACAGGGAGCTCTCAATGGCAGCAGGTAGCAGAGAGTGTACAGACAATAAGTACTACAGAAGGCCGGGAGAACAGGGAGCCCTCCTAGGCTGCAGGGGGAATGCAGCTGACAACAGCCACTACAGCAAGCGCACGCAGGCTCCTTTAGACACAAAAAGCAGCCTGGATGCTGCAGTCCACCTCCGGGGCCTAGACCCTAGGAAAAGCGTCCCTCCAGGACGCACATGCATCCAGCACGTGCTGCTGTTTACAACAGCCGGGGCACGCAAGCAACCAAACTCAAGCCATGGACGGGTGGAGGCTGGAGATGTTCTGCACACATTCATGGGCTGCGACTGACACACACAGGAGAACGAAGGGGGGCCACTGCAGCACCGTAGAGGGGACCGGCGATGCTCACTCTAAGTCAGGATGCCAGACAAAGGCTGAAAGAGTGTGCTGTCACTTATGGGGGAAATCTGAGCATAGGTGGAAAAAATCAGTAGACCAGGCAGATTCAGAAGCCTAGAAAACTTAGACTTTATCAAAGGGAAAGAACGCAGGGGAGTGGAAGAGGAGGTAGGTAACTGAGGAGGCTGGTATTAGCATATATTACCATATAAAATTCTAGATAGGTAAATTCACAAATAGACAAAAGGTGAACAGGAACTTGCTCCGTAGAATAAGGACACGGACTCCACACCCTCTCATAAGCTCTACGGGAATACAAACAGATAAGGAACAGGCACACGTGTATGTATGACTGAATGACCTTGCACCAAAACAAACAACTGTGTAACCCAACTATACTCCAACAGAAAATAAAAATCACTGCAGGAGAAAACCCCCAAAACCAATGTCTACTGCATTCTCCCCAGGCCTCCAGCCCCTGTGCTGCTGTCTCATGCCTGGGTTTAGTGGGCCTGACTTCCCGGTCAAACTGTGGTCTCTATGAGGGAGCTGGAAAGGTGGTGCCATCCTGTGAGCTGCAGTAATATCCTGACCACCTGCACCCCATACTTGGGACCGCCACCTTAAAATTCAAACGGTCCTCCTTCACCTAAAGCAAGCCTCTTGCACCTAGAGAATGGTAGACTCTCTGAGTTGAAAGAGATTTGAAAACTCACACTCTCTCCACCTCTTTTGGTCAGGGGGTTCTTACTTCCAAGCCTCTCTTAGAGAAATTTCACCTGCCTATGACAGCTACCTTGGCATAACACTTTGGCAGGGATTGGCATGGTTAAGGGTAAGGGGCAGAAGGAATGACACTCAGGCCCTGTGTGTCTGTTCTGCACTTTCTACCACACTTTTCAATCACTGGAACAGGGTCTCCTGCATTGCAGGTGGATTCTTTACCAGCTGAGCTATCAGGGAAGCCCTTGGGAAGGCTCACATCAGATCAGATCAGTTGCTCAGTCATGTCCGACTCTTTGCGACCCCATGAATCACAGCACGCCAGGCCTCCCTGTCCATCACCAACTCCCGGAGTTCACTCAGACTCACGTCCATCAAGTCAGTGATGCCATCCAGCCATCTCATCCTCTGCCGTCCCCTTCTCCTGGCCCCAATCCCTCCCAGCATCAGAGTCTTTTCCAATGAGTCAACTCTTCGCATGAGGTGGCCAAAGTACTGGAGTTTCAGCTTCAGCATCATTCCTTCCAAAGAAATCCCAGGGCTGATCTCCTTCAGAATGGACTGGTTGAATCTCCTTGCAGTCCAAGGGACTCTCAAGAGTCTTCTCCAACACCACAGTTCAAAAGCATCAGTTCTTTGGCGCTCAGCCTTCTTCACAGACCAACTCTCACATCCATACATGACCATAGGAAAAACCATAGCCTTGACTAGATGAACCTTTGTTGGCAAAGTAATGTCTCTGCTTTTGAATATGCTATCAAGGTTGGTCATAACTTTCCTTCAAAGGAGTAAGCATGTTTTAATTTCATGGCAGCAGTCACCATCTGTAGTGATTTTGGAGCCCTAAAAAATAAAGTCTGACACTGTTTCCACTGTTTCCCCATCTATTTCCCATGAAGTGGTGGGACCAGATGCCATGATCTTCGTTTTCTGAATGTTGAGCTTTAAGCTAACTTTTTCACTCTCCACTTTCACTTTCATCAAGAGGCTCTTTAGTTCCTCTTTACTTTCTGCCATAAGGGTGGTGTCACCTGCATATCTGAGGTTATTGATATTTCTCCCGGCAATCTTGATTCCAGCTTGTGTTTCTTCCAGCCCAGCGTTTCTCATGATGTACTCTGCATATAAGTTAAATAAACAGGGTGACAATATGCAGCCTTGATGAACTCCTTTTCCTATTTGGAACCAGTCTGTTGTTCCATGTCCAGTTCTAACTGTTGCTTCCTGACCTGCATACAGATTTCTCAAGAGGCAGATCAGGTGTTCTGGTATTTACATCTCTTTCAGAATTTTCCACAGTTTATTGTGATCCACACAGTCAAAGGCTTTGGCATAGTCAATAAAGCAGAAATAGATGCTTTTCTGGAACTCTCTTGCTTTTTCCATGATCCAGCGGATGTTGGCAATTTGATCTCTGGTTCCTCTGCGTTTTCTAAAACCAGCTTGAACATCTGGAAGTTCACGGTTCACATATTAATGAAGCCTGGCTTGGAGAATTTTGAGCGTTACTTTACTAGTGTGTGAGATGAGTGCAATTGTGCGGTAGTTTGAGCATTCTTTGGCATTGCCTTTCTTTGGGATTGGAATGAAAACTGCCCTTTTCCAGTCCTGTGGCCACTGCTGAGTTTTCCAAATGTGCTGGCATATTGAGTGCAGCACTTTGACAGCATCATCTTTCAGGATTTGGAATAGCTCAACTGGAATTCCATCACCTCCACTAGCTTTGTTCGTAGTGATGCTTTCTGAGGCCCACTTGACTTCACATTCCAGGATGTCTGGCTCTAGGTCAGTGATCACACCATTGTGATTATCTTGGTCGTGAAGATCTTTTTTGTACAGTTCTTTTGTGTATTCTTGCCATCTCTTCTTAATATCTTCTGCTTCTGCTAGGTCCATACCATTTCTGTCCTTTATCGAGCTCATCTTTGCATGAAATGTTCCTTTGGTATCTCTGATTTTCTTGAAGAGATCTCTAGTCTTTCCCAGTCTGTTGTTTTCCTCTATTTCTTTGCATTGATTGCTGAAAAAGGCTTTCTTATCTCTTCTTGCTATTCTTTGGAACTTTGCTTTCAGATGTTTATATCTTTCCTTTTCTCCTTTGGGAAGGCTCAGGTTTCCCCAATATGCAGAGCAGGGCAGGAAGAAATGCTGTGCTTTGTGCCCATTGGGGGCAGTAACAACTCTTAAATGCAGGACCTATGGGTACTTCGTATTCTCTTTCCGACTCTTTGCAACCCCATGGAGTATGCAACCCCTTGGAGGATATAGCCCATGGAATTCTCCAGGCCAGAATACTGGAGGGGGTAGCCTTTCCCTTCTCCAGGGGATCTTCCCAACCCAGGGATCAAACCCAGATCTCCCGCACTGCAGGCAGATTCTTTACCAGCTGAACTACTAGGGAAGCCCTGCAAAATGACCCCTTCGCTGGAGAAGTGACATGCAGGAGGTAACAGAAACAGAATTCAAATGAGGCCAACCTTCAGGAGCCAATTTCAAACAGCAAATTTTGCTTACACTTTAGAAAAAAAAAGGAAACCAAAATCCTGCTCCTATGGATATCCAGGGCCTCCCAAATGAAAGAGGAAGGCACAGATACTCCAGAAGGTCTGATCAGAGGTGCTCAGAGTGTCCCATGTGTGGTCGACAGCCACATGGCTTGTGGAGTCAGGATACCACAGTGTTTTCTCCGTGTGAAATCTCTGGGGCCTGCCGGACTCCATCTCAGCTCTTACAATGAGTCAGAGTCCCAGGGAGGAGGCTCAGAGGGAGACGATGTGGAACAGACTTAGTGGGAGTGATGGCTTTGGTGAAGCTTGACTTTTTAAAAAGTTTTATTTTTTATGTGATTTTTAAAGGTTATGCTCCATTTATGGTGATTATTAATATCAAATATGGCTATATTCCCAGCATTGTACAATACATTGTTTTTTGTTGTTTAGTCACTAAATCTTGTCCAGCTCTTTGTGACCCCATGGACTGTAGCCTGACAGGCTACGTCTGCCGGGAGCAGGAGCTCTCCCCCTGGCAAAGTCATGAGGAGGGAGGCTGGGCATACGCCAAGGCGGGATCGAACCTCAGGAGTCCCCCTGGAAATTCTCGAGCATCTACCCCCAAAACCAGAGTCTGCCTACTTTCTGCTTTGTGCTCTCACCTACACCTCTGACTTTACGGGGGGCTGTCCCCCACTACCTCTCTCTGAAAAAAAGAGTTAACTTACAGGTCCAGTTAATAAAGTTCCTGGGTGTGATAGTGTTTCAACCTCCAAACTCCTCTAGCCTGCTTGAATAGGTTTTTCCGGCCACATGTGATTGCTCAGAGCCTCCCAACTGTGAGAGGCATGAGATGTTCTAGACTGTCTAAATACAGATTCCTTTGAGCAGTTAAAAGATTCATTAGAAATTATATTGGTGAAGGGTTTTTCACTTGTTGGGCCAATGTTTGCTGCTAAGTCTCCATATCCCTTACCTGCTGTGTCCCTGGCAGTGTATTGATTAATTGGTGTAAGTAGTAGCTTTAATGTTTGTAACCTTGGACCCTTGAGTTAATTCTTTTTCTTGTTATAGCCCACCACACCTTTGCCCTATAGGAATGCAACTTTATCTAATGCTTTTGGAGGGTGGCGCCTGACTAATCACCTTTAGAGAAAAATAAGTTTTCTGAAGAAAGGGTCTTAAAATGTTAACAGGCCTCCGGGCCAGAAGATGATGCAAATCACCTAAACTTTTGCATATGATAAGTTTGCAGGAAGAAAGCCTGGCTTACAGCATGACTCTACCTCTTCCCCCATTATCCTCTATGCATAACTTAAGGTATAAAAACTACTTTGGAAAATAAAGTGCAGGCCTTGTTCACCGAAACTTGGTCTCCCCATGTTGTTCTTTCTCTCACCTTCTGGCTGAATTATTCAGCCTCTTTTCTCCACTGAATTTCCTCACTGAGCTATCCCTATTTAACCACTCTTTATATCTTTAATTAACGTTTAATTAAGCAATTGTTTCCTGATCCTCGCCGACACCGTCCCCGCTTCGAATTCCCTGGATCCACCGGAGCTGGACCCCGGCATACGTCTGTCCATGGGATTCTCCAGGCAAGAATATTGGAGTGGGTTGCCATTTCCTCCTCCAGGGGATCTTCCTGACCCAGGGATTGAACCTACATCTCCTGCATTGGCAGGTAGATTCTTTACCACTGAGCCACCAGGGAAGCCCAATACATTCTTATAACTTATTTTTAAAACAAATATTTTTTTATTTGTTTATTTGGCTGTGAAGGCTCTTTTAGATGTGGCACTTGAGATTTGTGTGTGTGTGTGTGTGTGTGTGTGTGTGTGTGGTATGTGGGATCTAGTTCCCTGACTGGGGGTCGAAACTGGCCCTCCAGCATTGGGAACTCGGAGTCTTAGCTACTGGACCCCAGGGAAGTCCCCTTGTAGCCTATTCTAGGGGTTCTCAACCCCTTTGGCACCAGGGACTGATTTTGTTCCATGGATGGGGGTGGAGGATGGTTTAGGGATGATTCAAGCACATTGACTGTGCACTTTATTTTTATTTTTATTATTACATCAGCTCCACCTCAGACTGTCAGGCATTAGGTCCCAGAGGTTGGGGACTCCTGGCCTGGGCTTCATCCATTGGTGTGTGCCTCCCACTTCCCCACCCCTATTGTGTCCCTCCCAACTCTCTCCCCGGTAACCACTAGTTTGTTCTCTATATCTGTGAGTCTGCTGCTTTTTTGTTACATTCATTAGCGTTCGTTGTCTTTTTTGGTTCACATGTAAGTGGTGTCTTCCTCTGTCTGACTTATTCACTTAGCATAATGCCCTCTGAGCCCACCTGTATTGCAGCAAATGGCAAAATTTCATTCTTTTTATGGTTGGGTAGTATTCCATTGTATACATGTGCCATATCTTTACCCATTCCTCTGCTGCTGGACACTTAGGTTGTTTTTGTGTCCTGGCTACTGTAAATAGTGCTGCTGTGAACATGGGGGGCACGTGTCCTTCGGAATTAGTGTTTCTGTTTTAGTTTTCAGATCTGTGTGCAGGAGTGAGATTGCTGGGTCACATGGTAGTTCTGTTCTTAGATTTTTGAGACCCTTACATTCTGTTTTCGACAGTGGCGTCACCCCTTACATTCCCACCAACAGTGTAAGAGGGCTCCTTTTTCTGTAAGGCTTAACTTTTATCATTGCATAATCTTATGTTTATTGAAAAAACACTGAGAAGCAAGGTTTAAAAAGAAGGAAACAGCTGTGCTACACAAACACAGCCAGTGTTGAAGAGACGCACTTCCTTCCATGGGTGTGTTTGTTAAAAACTAGAGAGACCTTATAAGTACTTTTACACGACTCAGATTTCCCTGAACGTAATAGTGTGAGCTCTGTCTCTTTAAGTGTTCTTTGAAAGCATGGCGTTAGTTGGGTTTATACTACACAACCTGGATGTGGTTGAAGCATTTACTCATGCTTTGTCAGTTTCGTCATCAGTTTCGGACTATACACCATCATATAGGACAGTAAAGAGCACCGGAAGCTTGACACCTAGTGGTTCTTCTTCATAGGTTCTTAAAAGAGGAAATGCTCAGTTGGTGTTTAAATATGTTAAATGCTTTTAATTTTTTGTAACTTTATTTATTTTTGGCTGTGCTGGGTCTTCGTTGCTGGGCGGGCTTTCTCTAGTTGCAGTGAGCGGAGGCTCTTTAGTTGGGGTGCTCGGGCTTCTCACTGCAGCGGCTTCTCTTTTTCTACTATGTCAACTTCAAATGAATTGATGCTGCTGTATAGTTGGGTTCTCTGATTCCATCTTTTTTTTTTTTTTTGCCTTGATTTTATTACCTTCTTTTTGCCTTTTTAAAAATCAATTGAATTTTTTTAAAATTGGAGGATAATTGCTTTACAATGTTGTGTTGGTTTCTGCCGTACATCAACATGAATCAGCCATAGGCATACACATGTCTCCTCCCTCCTGAACCTCCCTGCCACCCGCCCTGCTCATCCCACCCCTTTAGGTCATCACAGGGCACTGGGTTGAGCCCCCTGTGTTAGACAGCAACTTCCCACCAGCCATCTGTTTTACTTATAGTACTGTATATGTTTCCTGCTACTCTCTCGATTCGTCCCGCCCTCTTCTTCTCCCGCCCTGTCCATAGGTTTGTTCTCTGTGTCTGTGTCTCTCTTCCTGCCCTGCAAATAGGTCCAGCAGTACCATTTTTTCTAGGTCCCATATATACGTGTTAATACATGGTATTTGTTTTTCTTTCTGACTTACTTTGCTCTGTATAACAGGCTCTAGGTTCATCCATGTCACCAGAACTGACTCATGTATTCCTTTTTCATGGCTGAGTGATATTCCATCATATATATGTACCACAGTTTATTTACCCATTCATCTGTCAATGGACATCTAGGTTGCTTCCATGTCCTGGCTTTTGTAAATAATGCTGCAGTGCTCCGATTCCATCTTTATTTTATAGATTCCACAATTCCTTGGTCCTGGAGACTCTTTCTAAGTCTGATCCTGCTGGACAAGCAAGATGGCAGAATCAGACCACCTGCTGTGAATAAAAAGGAATTTATTAGATGGAAGATCCACTTTGGACAAAAACATGTGGAGCTCGGACTGCCAGAGATCCCAACTTTTGATCTAAGGACAGCCAAGGAAGACCTGGTCAACCTGTTGACGACCTCTTATAAGGCACAGCACGTCTGAAACATGATGTTTGGTATCTTTGAAAAGCTCCATCGTGGAGCTAGCTCTCTGTGAGAAGATCAACACCAGGCGAAACTGAGTTAGTGGGTAGGGTTGGGGGCAGTTTTCAGGAAGCCTGATGGTTTCGATAAACTAAGAGAGCTGGTCTTCAGACCTGGAAGCCATCAGAAGATGAGTGATAAACAGGATGTGAGTCTTGTCCTGTCCTGTGACTTTGTGATTCTACCCAAGTGTCTTCCGTCCTGCTCTTAGGAAAGTAGCCAGCCAAAGGATAAGACCCAGCCAAAGAAAGTGCTCAAGCTAGCACAGATTCCAAGCCAAACACTTTGCCATGGAACTGTAAGATATGGCCAGAGAAATCAGTTTGTTATTGTTCATTGACTCAGTCATGTCTGACTCTTTGCAACCCCATGGACTGCAGCACTCCAGGCTTCCCTGTCCTTCACCATCTCCCGGAGTTTGCTCAGATTCATGTCCATTGAGTCGATGATGCCATCTAACCATCTCATCCTTTGCCACCCCCATCTCCTCCTGTCCTCAATCGTTCCCAACATCAAGGTCTTTTCCAGTGAATTGGCTATTATCATCAGGTGGTCAAAGTATTGGAGCTTCAGCTTCAGCCTCAGTCCTCCCAGTGAATATTCAAGGTCCTTTCCTTGAATTCCTTTCCTGGGTACGGGACAGATCCTCCTGCCCCTCAAGTTCACTGCCGCTGGGAACAGGCAGATCAGTTACGTGCAATCACAGCCTCAGCCCTGGGACAGCTCTCAGAGACCAGCTGGCTTTGCTTCCTCCATCAAGTTCTGTGGTGGTAGCAGGTCTATTCAGCTCCCCTTGCCCTGGGGGTAAAATTTTCTTCGGGTGTTTTTTTTTTACCAAGGGAGGTCTCATCTCTGTCTGGAAGTTTGTTTAGACTCACTTTTGCATCCCAGGTGGCGCTGGAGGTAAAGAACCTGCGTGTCAGTGCAGGAGATGTAAGAGACACAGGTTCAATCCCTGGGTCAGGAAAATCCTCTGGAGGAGGAAATGACAACCCACTCCAGTGTTCTTGCCTGGGAAATCCCAGGGACAGAGGAACCTGGTAGGCTACAGTCCATGTGGTTGCAAAGAGTCAGACATGACTGAGCAACTGATCAACAACAACAATGATGTACACAAATGAGAAAATCAGAGAAAAAATAAAAAGGTAATTAATGGTTGATAGTCAAAGATCTAATTATTAGCTGCTTTGAGCCAGTTTATATCAGGAAACTATCTCTGGGAGATAGTGAAGGACAGGGAAGCCTGACATGCTGCAGTCCATGGGTTCCAAAAGAGTCGGACACGACTGAGCGACTGAACAATAACAAAACCAGGAAGCAGTCTCTGAACTCAAGAATCATGACTTCATTTTACATAAAAATTTTCCTTTGATGTGTTATAACTAAAGGTTGTTGAAAATGCTGTGGAACCCGAAAGGTGAAAGAAATAAGGTTTTTCTTATGCCAAAATACATGAGAAAAAAGCTGTTATGTTCTGCACCAGTGGTAAAAGAGATCTGCAGCTTGTTATTTGGATCAGTTTTACTTTATTTGATTCTACTGATGAAAACTAGGTTTTTGCAATCTTCTTTTAAAATGTTATAGCAGTGCTCGCTTCGGCAGCACATATACTAAAATTGGAACGATACAGAGAAGATTAGCATGGCCCCTGCGCAAGGATGACACGCAAATTTGTGAAGCGTTCCATATTTTAAAAATAAATAAATAAATAAATAAATAAATAATAAATAAATAAAATGTTATAGCAAATATCTTGTACCTGTGTCTCTGTGATGAATGCTAAGTTGTGTTCAAGTATTTGCGATCTCATGGACTGTAGCCCACCAGGCTTCTCTGTCCATGGGATTTCTGAGGCAAGAATACTGGGGTGGTTGCCATTTTCTTCTCCAGGGGATCTTCCCAACCCAAGCATTGAGCCTATGTCTCCTGTGTTGGCAGGAGGATTCTTTTTATTTTTTAAATCACTGAGCCACCTGGGGAACCCCATAAGTACAGATACTGGATGTGTGTGTGCGCGCGCGTGTGCTTAGTCACTCAGTCGTGTCCAACTCTTTTTGACCCCATGGACTGTATAGTCCATGGAATTCTCGTGTGTGTGTGTGTGTGTGTGTGTGTGTGTGTGTGTGTTTGTGTGTGTGCATGCGTGTGTGCATACGTGTGCTTAGTCACTCAGTCGTATCTGAATTCTCCAGGCCAGAATACTAGAGTGGGTAGCCTTTCCCTTCTCCAGGGGATCTGTGCAACCCGGGGATTGAACCCAGGTTCAATCCGCCGCATTGCAGGCGGATTCTTTACCATCTGAGCCTCCAGGGAAGCCACCAGATTTTTGACAAAGGTTGAGTCTGCTATGAAATCTGTTTTCTTAAATAATGATATACCCTGATGCCTGAAGAAGAATAGCTTGAATATTAATTTGGCCATTTGAACTATGACAGGTTATATTGGCATTTATTATTTAGAGGTTTTCTCCCCCTCTCCGTCAACTTAGAATGTTGGAAGTGAAAACTACCCACGGTTAGCAGCAGATATCCCTTTCTGTCACTAGATGGCAGCCTAAAGCAAGGACTGAATCTGTGG
Organism: Bubalus bubalis; assembly: GCF_019923935.1. Lineage (NCBI taxonomy): Eukaryota > Metazoa > Chordata > Mammalia > Artiodactyla > Bovidae > Bubalus > Bubalus bubalis. The sequence continues at coordinate 1,075,376 of NC_059174.1, read as the reverse complement.
CTTGCAGTTTCTTCTCTGAGTCTTGGGTTGTTTTCCTCTAAGGCTGTTAAAACTCAAGCTTACTGGCCTCTTCAAAGAATCGCAACACTGACATCCAGGAGCTGGGATTAATTCTCTGTAAACAAACGATTTTGATCAAGACCTTCTCTGCCAGAATGGATTGTTACTGTCAAGTGGTTTACACAGAGGTTAAAAGGAGAGAGAAGTTACGAGGCTGCAACGTGGTGCGTTTGTCGATGATACTCAGAAAGGGACGGCGCATTGACGAGGCGGAAGCAGAGGCAGTGAGGAGCGGTTCTGCTGGCAGGGTTTGTGGCAGACTGGCCTGAAACAGACGGAGCTGCTTAGAGGGAGGAGACTCCTCTCGGGTTTGTTTTGGCAGGTGTCCCACCTTCCTTTTACTGTGAAATGATTTTCTGCCAGTGATCTTATTACCATGGAAAGAGATAGTCATACCTGTGGAGGGTATATGATGTTGGTCAGTGACATATAGACATGAGCTCATGAATTTCATGTGAAAAGTGTCTTTCTCTGTATTAATAGAGGTAGAAATTGAGACAAAGGGAACTGAAGTTGCTTAGCAAAATTACTACCAATTAAGCTTTATTTTTTCTGTTCAATACATCTGGGTTAGGAACCGCATGACTGCAGTGTTCCCTCCTCCTCCTCACTGGACAGCTCGGGAGGTGAGGCCGACAGGCGTGTCAGGGTCTGTGCGTCCACAGCGCTGGGACGCAGCGGAGCAGAGAGCGTTTGTGAAAGGAAGCACGAGTGACTCTGAAAGCAGTTGAGAGGCACAGAGAGGGGCCGTCTCATTCTTAGGCAGAAGACATGGCTTCTGAAGCAGTGTGATTCCAGGGACCGTAAAATACCACCCTTCCATCCCCAGTAGTGTGATAACAAGCAAGCTCTGCACCCCTAGGGAACCAGGATGCCTGGAATTCCAACAATGGAGATGCATTGTTTAGGCAAAGCTTTGCTTCCTCCAGAGTTTTATTTTGAAATGCAAACATCCCTATTGAGGCTAACCCTGCCATGTGACAAGGTGAGCTCCTCTGGGCCCCTGAGCCTTGACTGAGGAGTCAGGATGCGGTGGGAGGTGAGGGCAAAGAGAGGAGTTAAAAAGTGGGGAAACTTGGCACTGACCCCACACTTGGTTGATTTCCCAAGTTGTTTTCACAGTGAATATCTGGACCTGCGATATCATCTGACGTGGCGAGTCCTGAGAGCTTGACTTCCATCAGTTGAAAGTAACTGGGGAGGAGTTGTTTTTCTCCGTTATGATTCCCCGGGCTCCCCTCATCGGAGGCTCTGGTTAGGGCAGCTGTGGGCCGGCAGTGCCTGCCTGTACAGAGGGCCGCTCAGCCTTACCCAGCAGCGTCAGGCGTGAGTTCTGTTTGCCCTGAGCCTTTGCTCCAGGAGGTGCTGGCTTCTTCTCCCTCCTGGAGACACACATGATTTCCTTGAAACACAGACCACACATTTCTCACTGGGCTTTTAAGGTCATCTGTTATTAAGGCAGAATCCTGAGCAGGAACAGTCCTGAGGTTTGTAAGTGCTGCATGAGAGAGAGGCACATAAATTCATTCTGATGCCAAGAGTGAATTCCTCTTTCCCCTTTCTCTTTCCCCTCTTTTATTATGTAATTGATCAGGAACATTGATCAGAAAAAATATGCCTCGTTGACCATATTCTTGGTTAAAGATCAAGGGTGTTACTTTTCTATATATCAGTACCTGCAGCAGGTGCTGATTGGAAGGGGTAAACCTGTTCAGCGTGGCACCGAGTGGAACCCAGACAGCTGTACCCTTGAATGGTGTCCAGCCTCTTCTGTCTTCCCGTCCAGCACACATTTCTTTTCTCAACCTGGATTTTGTCACTATTGTGAGAAAATTTTCCTTTGAAAGATAACTGTGTCAAGGCTTCTAGGGTTTTAGTTTGAGTGTCGATGTATTCCCCTTTTTAATGTTGTTCTTTGTGTGTGTTTTGGTCTTGGAGGTGGGCCGGGTTACTTTCACCATGGTAAGAAATGCTTGTTATGGTGTGGGGGGAGGTCCAGCATTTGTGGATGGCTGGCTGGGAGGTGCGTGAGGAGGCCCTGGCTCTGGGATCTGGGAATCTCGGGTCAGAGCCCCTGCTGTGGAGTGACTGAGCTGCCCTGTGACCGAGGGGCACCGTAGACAGCAGCCCAGTTGACGGAAGAGTCTAGTCCAGCCTGGCCTTTGCTCTTGTAGCTTTTTTAGGCCCTGGTTTTTATTGAGGTTTCTCAGACACTTAACTGAGTAGACTCCTTTCCCGTGACATTCGCCTCTTTCCTGCTTTTGCCGGATGTTGAGTTATAATGGCGCACTGTCATGACTCTTGGGCGTTGGGCGTCTTCACATGTCCTCCTTGCAACTGCTTATCTGACTTTAAAACTATTTAGAGGGGTTTTAAGCAGAAATTATTGTTAGAATAATGAGTGTTTTTTTTTTTTTTTTTAGCGAGACCAAAAAGTCAGGAAATTGGGTTTAGATGAAAGCAAAAGGGAATGTCTTCAGATGATTTGACTAATCTGACCATCAGTATACACTGAGGTGTTGAGAGAAGGGATGAGGAAGGTTCCTGCTCCCTTGAGATTTTATAAATTTTATTAATTTATTTTATAAATAAATCACCAGTCACCTACTGCACATAGAGTTGCTGTTCCCCACCCAGCGACAGGTGGTGTTCAAGGTTCCCTGGGCTTGAGGGGTCCATAAGTGCTGTAGATTGAATCAGTATTGTGAGTGTGTCCTGGCACCTCTTGGGGGCCAGGACCTCAGGTTGCCTGCTGTGGACTGAATTCCCAGCCGCTTGCCCCAATTCCTATGTCAGAGCCCTAATCCCTGGGGTTAGTGCCCTTACGAGGAAAGACCGCAGAGAGCTGGCGTCCTCTCTTGCCACCACGTGACGACACACAAGGCTGCTCTCTCCACACCAGGAGGAGAGTCCTCACCAGACTCCCAGCCCCAGAGCTGTGAGAAGATTTCTGTTAAGCCCCCCAGTCTAAGGTATCCTGTATGGCAGCCCAAGGAGGTTCAGACTACCGTGTCTGCAGAGGAACATGGTGGTTTGGTCAGTAGGCTCTTTTCATTGGAGGTGGGGCAGGTTTGGTTAACCCCTCTAGGTGGGTGTCCTGGGGACTTCCGTGGGCTCACAGTCACGAGCACTTTTCTCTAGTTCTGCTTGGGCATACCAGGTTTCCTCCCCACTCTGCCCTCTAGACTCTTACTAAATCCTGCTAAGAAAAAAGATCCAAGGAATTCAACTTTTTTCTTGAGATTTCTGTATATCTTGAAAAAAAAAAGCAACAACCTAATCAATCAATGACCCTTTATCAAAACACCTTCCTGTGCTCTTAGCGACACTCTTTTATGGCTGAAGACATATGTAATTTTCTGCTCAAGAACCAGCAGAGCAAAACCTAGAATTCCAGGTCTCTTATCAGGAATTGTAACAAGTCTGAGATTGTACTCTGCTTGCGAGTTAAGTGCTCAAAATTCTCCAAGCCAGGCTTCAGCAATACGTGAACTGTGAACTTCCAGATGTTCAAGCTGGTTTTAGAAAAGGCAGAGGAACCAGAGATCAAATTGCCAACATCTGCTGGATCATGGGAAAAGGAAGAGAGTTCCAGAAAAACATCTATTTCTGCTTTATTGACTATGAAAAAGCCTCTGACTGTGTGGATCACAATAAACTGTGGAAAATTCTGAAAGAGATGGGAATACCAGACCACCTGACCTGCCTCTTGAGAAACCTATATGCAGGTCAGGAAGCAACAGTTAGAACTGGACATGGAACAACAGACTGGTTCCAAATAGGAAAAGGAGTATGTCAAGGCTGTATATTGTTACCTTGCTTATTTAACTTATATGCAGAGTACATCATGAGAAACGCTGGGCTGGAAGAAGCACAAGCTGGAATCAAGATTGCTGGGAGAAATATCAATAACCTCAGATATGCAGATGACACCATCCTTATGGCAGAAAGTGAAGAGGAACTAAAAAGCCTCTTGATGCAAGTGAAAGAGGAGAGTGAAAAAAGTTGGCTTAAAGCTCAACATTCAGAAAACTAAGATCATGGCATCTGGTCCCATCACTTCATGGGAAATAGATGGGGAAACAGTGTCAGACTTTATTTTTTTGGGCTCCAAAATCACTGCAGGTGGTGACTGCAGCCATGAAATTAAAAGATGCTTACTCCTTGGAAGGAAAGTTATGATCAACCTAGATAGCATATTGAAAAGCAGAGACATTACTTTGCTGATAAAGGTCCATCTAGTCAAGGCTATGGTTTTTCCTGTGGTCATGTATGGATGTGAGAGTTGGTCTGTGAAGAAAGCTGAGCACCGAAGAATTGATGCTTTTGAACTGTGGTGTTGGAGAAGACTCTTGAGAGTCCCTTGGACTGCAAGGAGATCCAACCAGTCCATTCTAAAGGAGATCAGTCCTGGGTGTTCTTTGGAAGGAATGATGCTAAAGCTGAAACTCTAATACTTTGGCCACCTCATGTGAAGAGTTGACTCATTGGAAAAGTCTCTGATGCTGTGAGGGATTGGGGACAGGAGGAGAAGGGGACGACAGAGGATGAGATGGCTGGATGGCATCACTGGCTCGATGGACCTGAGTTTGGGTGAACTCCAGGAGTTGGTGATGGACAGGGAGGCCTGGCGTGCTGTGATTCATGGGGTTACAGAGAGTCAGAGACGACTGAGCGACTGAACTGAACTGAACTGCGAGTTAACTGGTGAGCCTGCTGCAGCATTATTGATGCTGGCAGGAGACGCAAGCATCCTGGCTCAGTGGAAGGACTTTCTTCTCATAACAGTCGCGTGGCCAGAGAATGAGCATTTTCTTGTATAGATTCGGTGCACAGGGCCAGGGGACACCTGTAGGGGGTTGTGTTACAGGAGAGGAGCCATCAGGGTGCCTGAATTTTACAATAAGCAGTCAGAGAGGAAGTCTGTCTCTGTCTTCCAAGGCTGTTCACTATATGAACATCCTTGAAAAAAAGTCCAGAGCAAAGGCCGGCAGTGACTCCACTCACCAGGTGTGCAGAAATGTGGGAGGCCCGTGAGGAACTGCTAACGTCTTTCCCCAGGGCTTGTGTTGACCCCTCGGCGGAGTGGCAGGCGGTGGTGGGTTACGTCCTTGTTGATGGACCATTTGAAGCCTGTGACTCAGCAGGGATAGTTGGGTAGACACATGCTGCTGATCTGTGCTGCACTGGGGGTACTTCTTGGGGTATGGAGGTTGCCTGCTGGACATAGTTGCTTGAAGTTCATTGCATTGACTTGTGGATTCATTTCTCATTTTGAGTTATGGAAAGGGATTGCTAGGAGAGGGACACACTGTGCTCATGAGGTTCTCCCCTACAGAGAGACAGAAATTTAAGTTAATCTAGTACCTGTTTATTGGGCATTTACAGCACGCAGGGAAATTGGGGACATAGAGGGGCAGAGGGCATTAATGACACCCTGGGTCCACACCCTCTGGAAGCATTCATCTAGCAGGTTGGGGTCGTGGCACTGAGGGAGAGCAAGCCCTACAAACGTGACATGGGTAGCTAGGAGACAAGACTTGTGTGCCTGCAACTGGAGTTATATTACTTAATACTGGATAACAAAGTACCTAAGATTAGTGGCTTAAAAGAACGTTAATGATCTTAGTTTCTATGGTTCAGTAATTTGGCGGTGGCTTAACTGAGGAGTTCTAGCTCATGGTTTTCATCTTTGAGTCCAGATGTCAGCCAGGGCTTTGGTCATCTGAAGGCTTGGCTTGGGTTGGAGGATCTGCTCTCGTGGGTGTGGGTGGGGGTCCTGGTTCCTTGCCAAGTGTGCCTTTCTACTTGCTGTTTGTGTCTTTTCACAAGATGGCAGCTGACTTCTCCCAGAGTGAGTGATCCAAGAGAGCTGCAAGTCGGAGGCTGAAGTATCCTTTATGACCTGCCCTCCAAAGACATCATTTCTGCAATGTTCTGATCGCACAAGCCAGTACTACTCAACACCAGGAAACAGATCCCTGGCAACAGTTTGGGAGGCTGGCTACCACAGGGCCAGCAGAAGGACTGCTAGCAGAGGGACTGGGACTGGAGAGCAGAGCCCTCAATTTCCCTGTCTGCTTTTTCTCTTTTATTTCTTTTAATTTTAATGATAAAATATGCATAACATATTTCTTTAAGAAAATTGGAGATACCAAAGGAGCATTTCATGCAAATATAGGCACAATAAAGGGCAAAAACGGCCAGGACCTAGCAGTAGATCCTAGCAGCAGAAGAGATTAAGAAGAGGTGGCAAGAATACACAGAAGAACTGTACAGAAAAGCTCTTAATGACCCAGATAACCACAGTGGTGTGGCCTCTCATGTAGAGCCAGAAATCCTGGAGTGTGAAATCAAGTGGGCCTTAGCTAGTGGAGGAGATGGAATTCCAGCTAAGCTATTTCAGATCCTAAAAGATGATGCTGTTAAAGTGCTGCAGTCAATATGCCAGCAAATTTGGAAAACTCAGCAGTGGCTGTAGGCCTGCTGAGTCTTCATTCCAACCCCAAAGAAAGTTCAAATTACCATACAATTGCACTCATTTCAAATGTTAGTAAGATTATGCTCAAAATCCTTCAAGCTAGGTTTCAGCAGTACATGAACTGAGAACTTCCAAATGTTTTTAAGCTGGATTTAGGAAAGGCAGAGGAACCAGAGAAATGCTGAATCATAGAAAAAGCAAGGGAATTCCAAAAAACGTCGACTTCTGCTGCTTGGACTGCACTAAAGCCTTTGACTGTGTGGATCACAACAAACTGTGGAATATTCTTAAAGAGATGAGAATACCAGACCACCTTATCGGCTTCTGAGAAACCTGTGTGCAGTACAAGAAGCAACAGTTAGAATAGGACATGGAACAGTGGACAGGTTCAAAATTGAAAAAGGAGTACGTCAAGGCTGTGTATTGTCACCCTGCTTACTTATATGCAGAGTACATCATACAAAATGCTGGGCTGGATGACTCACAAGCTGGAATCAAAATTGCTGGGAGAAACGTCAGTAACCTTAGATATGCAGATGACACCACTTTAATGGCAGAAACTGAAGAGGAACTAAAGAGCCTCTTGATGAAAAAGGAGAGTGAAAAAGGCAGCTTAAAACTCAAGAAAAATTGGCAGAACGTCAGGGCCTTGTACATTAAGAGCACCATGGGCAAGCCCCAGCGTCTGTACTAAGGCACAGCTTAATAAACCATACTAAACCATCAAAAAAAAACAAAAACAAAAACAAAAAACAAAAAACTCAGCATTCAAAAAGAGAAGATTATGGCATTCCAGTCCCATCACTTCATGGCAAATAGATGGGGAAAAAGTAGAAACAATGTCAGGTTTCATTTTCTTGGGCTCCAAAATCACTGCAGACGGTGACTGCAGCCACAAAATTATAAGACACTAACTCCTTGGAAGAAAAACTATGACAAATCTAGACAGTGTATTAAAAAGCAGAAACATCACTTTCCTGACAAAGGTCCATATAGTCAAAGCAGGCAGTGGCACCCCACTTCAGTACTCTTGCCTGGAAAATCCCATGGACGGAGGAGCCTGGTAGGCTGCAGTCCATGGGGTCGCGAAGAGTCGGACACAACTTCACTTTCACTTTTCATTTTCGTGCATTGGAGAAGGAAATGGCAACCCACTCCAGTGTTCTTGCCTGGAGAATCCCAGGGACGGGGGACCCCGGTGGGCTGTTGTCTATGGGGTCGCACAGAGTCGGACACGACTGAAGCGACTTAGCAGCAGCAGCAGCAGCATTGTTTTTCCAGTAGTCATGTATGGATGTGAGAGTTGGACCATAAAGAAGGCTGAACGCCAAAGAATTTATGCTTTCAAACTGTGTTGTTGGAGAAGACTCTTGAGAGTCCCTTGGACTGCAAGGAGATCCAACCAGTCAATCCTAAAGGAAATCAACCCTGAATATTCATTGGAAGGAGTGATGCTGAAGCTGAAGCTCCAGTACTTTGGCCACCTGATGGGAAGAGCCAATTCATTGAAAAAGACCCTGATGCTGGTAAAGATTAAGGACAAGAGAAGAAAGGGGTGACAGAGGATGAGATGGTTGTATAGCATCACTGACTCAATGGACATGAGTTTGAGCAAACTCAGGAAGTTAGTGAAGGACAGGGAAGCCTGGCATGCTGCAGTCCATGGTGTCGCAAAGAGTTGGACGTGAGTTAGCAACCGAACAAAAAGAATGCATAGCATACATTTTACCATTTGAACCATTTTAAAGTGTTTGGTTCATCCCTGTCTGGGGATTCCCAGGTGATGCTAGTGGTAAAGAATCCATCTGCCAATGCAAGAGACTCAGGAGACCTGGTTTGGATCCCTGGGTCAAGGAAGATCCCTGGAGAAGGAAATGGCAACCCACTCCAGTGTTTTTGCCTGAAAAATTCAATGGACAGAGGAGCCTGGTGGGCTACAGTTCATGGGGTTGCAGAGAGTCAGACAGGACTGAACACGCACACACCACGCCACCCTCCCCACCGCCCCGTCTACTTTTGTGTCTGATCAGACTCAGCTTCTGCAGGGACTACTTTTGGAACCTCATCCTCAGGTTCCTCAGGTCCCCACCTGCGGGGGGAGCTCGGAGTCTGCCTTGGAGGTGTTGCTGGTGCCCGCTTGGGAACCTGGATGCCTCTGTTTCGCAGCGCTCTCCTGGCAGGGCGCAGGGAAGCAGCAGGTGGCCATGTGCGCCGTTTGCTCCTGGACTGGCTCCCATGTGATTACTACCTCTTCTCCGTGTCACCTTCAGTGTGGAAGCCTCCTCGGCCCTTGCTCTAAGCTGAGGTTCACCTCTCTGAAGGAGGAGCTTGGGCACTGCTGAACCCTGTTGATCTCTGCAAAAGCAAGATGCATTTTCTCCTGAGGTCTGTGGCATTCAGCTCCCAAATGAAGCTTATTTAATAAAGGAATTAGTTCCAATTGAATTCTCAAGATGAAATTATGGATTCTTTGGAAGGGGAATAAAAGGGGCAGTGGGCTCGAAGGTCGAGGAGAAGCTGTTTTCTGAGCATCCATGATGTACACTCTGCAAAACAGTGTTTCCAAACTGACATTGTCGTTGTCCAGTGTTGTGGCTTCTCACACATATCCTGCGAGGACTGCGTTCCATCACAGATGCAGGTGTAGGCCATGGCTTCTTGTGTCTGTGCTTTCCATCCCTGGAGCAGTGCCCCCCAAGCTGACACCTTGGAGTGGCGTCAGATTTCTAACTGTAGGAGACACTAGTTGTTTAACGTCTCCTAGCCTGTGCTCCCTCCTAGGGGTCACTTACCTGCTCTCTGCTCTTAGCCCACGTGCGTCCAGTGAAGGTAGTCCACCCTGGGCTCACCCAGCCAGGCCCTCTGGCCCTGGTCATTGGTCCCAGTGAACGTACGATCCAGGCCAGGCCAGTCAAACCAGGGGCTCAGCTCTGGCACTTTTGTTGAGCAGATGGACCTGCTGCCATCAGCTCACGATCACATGCGGCCACCTGTGCGTCAGGCAGACCCGAGAGACAGCAGGAAGTGGCCAGGCCTTGTTCCTTCCGTGCTCTGGAGCCAGCTGTGGCCAGATCCAGCCCTCTGTATTCTGTCTTGGCTTGAACCAGTTTGGATTGCCATATTTGGTCAATGTGATACACTTCTACTTTTTAAAGATCAGGTGAGTCCACTTCTCCTACGTGGAACCTGATGCTTCAGGTACAGGTGCTGTGGAGGATGGATTTCTTTAGTGTCTTGTGTATGTCACACCATTTGAGTGGTCCAAGGGAGCCCTAAACTGGGCCTACTGCCGCCATGCGTTTATGGGACTTGCTGCCACCAGCCATGGGGAGAGGCCTCAGAATTGCAGGCTTAGGCCAGTGAAAACAAGCCTGAGGTTTGTAGTCAGGCTGTCATAGTCCAGCATGTGCTCTGTCTGTGTCTCACAGTCTCTCTTGGTAAATAGGGAGTGGTCCTTGGCAGATTTGTGTTCTCTCTAGTCTTCAGCCTTCATTGCTTTGGTACCTGTTCTTCCCCCCTCTCTCCTTCCCATCTGCTAGGATCTTCATCCACCAATTATCTTTTCTTCCATCACTCCGGCTCTACCTGTTGATTCCCTTTTTCTCCTACGCACAGATGGCATGACCAAGGCCTCTCCCCAGCCTTGGTTGTGCCATCCTCTAGCTACTAATCTCTTTCCCTTGTCAGCTATACCACTTCCTCCCATCTCATTCGCTCACGCCCGTCTCAGTCTTCTCTGATAAAGGGAACCCCTTTGCCATATCGGAACTGGTGGAACCAGCGTACACAAAATCACAGCACAGCATATAGTCAAGGCACACGTGGCTCTGTGCATGTGGCTCTGTATGGGTCTCTGGGGCACTGGGTCCTGGGAGCCCCTCAGTTATGGGGAACTCTCCAAGCCCTGAGTGCCACGGCCTCATCTCTGATGAGTTTCTTCTGCTTCTCTCCTGCTTCCACTTCTCTGCTTCATGGTCTCCTTTTTGTTCCTGTCTCTGTGGGTTTTGCCTGTAAGATACTGTTCTTCCTCCACTATAGACTGTCTCCCGTGGCACTCTTGGTTTTAGTTACTAGCTCTGTGCACTTGCTCCTGAATATTTATTTTTGGTCCCAATCTCTCCTGTTACTCACAACTGTTGGATAGATATCTGCAGTTGGGTATTCTACAGGAAACCTCAATTTCAAAGTGGCCAAAATGGACTTCTGCCTCTGCCCATGACAGAGAAAAAGGACTGGATTTATCACAAACAACTTAAAAAAAAACAAAGCAGACAAAATACATGTAGTAACTGCCGTTAGCCATTGAATGAAAAGCAGCACAGGGCAGTGATCTAGGAGAGAAGGAAGACCAATGAGGCGAGGTCGGAACACCTGAGCTTCCTACCTGGAGCAGGTTTCCAGGGAGAGGGGCCCACACAGAGCCCAGTGGTTTCCCTGAATTGAAAGACTGAGTGGAAGATTCAGGGAGGTAAAGTAGCTAAAATTTACAGGCAGAAGAATACCAGAGAAGAGATGGAGGGAGCATGGTAGAGGGCCCTGGAAGTCTGCAGATTCTAGTCAAGTCTTGAGCAGTGTGTCAATGTGAGGAAGGTGCTTGAGGCTGCTGGAAGAACCCTCAGAAGAAGCAGGCAGAACAGTCTTGGAATTTATACAGGCCTGTGTCCCCAGTGGCCAGAGTGGAAAAAGACTGTATCCCACAACACAGGTGGAATGGACACATTTCTTGAAAGGTACAAATTACCAAAGCTTACTCAAGAAAAAAAGTAGATAACCTGAAGGGCCTTGTATCTATCAAAGAAACTAAGTTTACAGTTAAAAACCTCCCCACAAAATAAGCCTCAGGCCCTGATGGCTTTAGTAGGGTATTCTATTAATACCAATCATTTAAGGAAGAAATAATATCAATTCTATTCAAACTCTTGTAGAAAATTAAGATGAGGGGCCACTTCCCAATTCGTTCTATTCTTTAATTTCAAACCCAGAAAAAGATGATACAAGTAAAGGGGACTGCAAGTTATGATTTCTCATGAACATAGATTCAAAAATTCTTAACAAAATTTTAGCAAATTGGATCCTTTATATTTAGCAAAATATAAAGAATACATCATGACCAAGTGGAGCTTATCTAAGGAATGCCAAACAATTTAACATTTGAAAATAGATCAATGTGACTGACCTTTAACAGACTAAAAATGAAAGTCACATGATCATCTCCATAGAGGTAAAAAATAATTTGATAAAATGAAACATCCAAACATGATAAAAAAAAAAAACCTTCAGGCATAGACGTCATTTTCTCAACCTGATAACGGGTTTCTATAAAAATCCTTCTGCTAACATCATACTTCATGATGAAAGACAAAGTGCTTTCCCTGTAAGATCATTAACAAGACTAGGATGTCTGTTATTATTTCTACCCACTTCTACTCATTTCTGTCCACTTCTAACAAGTACATGTATTTCTATATATTAGCAATAATCATAATTAAAACAAAATAGTATAATTTGCATTAACATTAAAATTTTGAAACATCTAGAGATAAGTTTGGGGGAAAAACACAAATCCTGTAAACCGAAACCTACAAAACACTGCTTAGAGAAATTAAGAGACCCACATAAATGAAGAGAGAAATATCATGTTTGTGGATCAGAAGACTCAGTATTGTTAAGATTTTTTTAAAAGATCCTACAGCTCAATTCCAGAAAAATAAATGACCCAATCAAAAATGGGCCAAAGAACTAAATAGACATTTCTCCAAAGAAGACATACAGATGGCTAACAAAAACATGAAAAGACGCTCAACATCACTCAGTATCAGAGAAATGCAGATCAAAACCACAATGAGGTACCATTTCACACCAGTCAGAATGGCTGCGATCCAAAAGTCTACAAGCAATAAATGCTGGAGAGGGTGTGGAGAAAAGGGAACCCTCTTACACTGTTGGTGGGAATGCAAACGAGTACAGCCACTATGGAGAACAGTGTGGAGATTCCTTAAAAAACTGGAAATAGAACTGCCTTGCTGCTGCTAAGTCACGTCAGTCGTGTTTGACTCTGTGCGACCCCACAGATGGCAGTCCACCAGGCTCCCCTGTCCCTGGGATTCTCCAGGCGAGAACACTGGAGTGGGTTGCCATTTCCTTCTCCAGTGCATGAAAGTGAAAAGTGCAAGTGAAGTCGCTCAGTCGTGTCTGACTCTTGGCGACCCCATGGACCGCAGCCTACCAGGCTCCTCCGTCCATGGGAGTTTCCAGGCAAGAGCACTGCAGTGGGTCGCCAGTGCCTTCTCCGAGAACTGCCTTATGACCCAGCAATCCCACTGCTGGGCATACACACAGAGGAAACCAGAATTGAAAGAGACACGTGTACCCAATGTTCATCGCAGCACTGTTTATAATAGCCAGGACATGGAAGCAACCTAGATGTCCATCAGCAGATGAGTGGATAAGAAAGCTGTGGTACATATACACAATGGAGTATTACTCAGCCATTAAAAAGAATACATTTGAATCAGTTTTAATGAGGTGGATGAAACTGGAGCCTATTATACAGAGTGAAGTAAGCCAGAAAGAAAAACACCAATACAGTATACCAACGCATATATATGGAATTTAGAAAGATGGTAACGATAACCTTGTATACAAGACAGCAAAAGAGACACTGATGTATAGAACAGTCTTTTGGACTCTGTGGTAGAGGGAGAGGGTGGGATGATTTGGGAGAATGGCATTGAAATATGTATAATATCATATATGAAACGAGTCTCCAGTCCAGGTTTGATGCACGATACTGGATGCTTGGGGCTGGTGCACTGGGATGACCCAGAGGGATGGTATGGGGAGGGAGGAGGGAGGAGGGTTCAGGATGGGGAACACGTGTATACCTGTGGCGGATTCATGTTGATATATGGCAAAACCAATACAATATTGTAAAGTTAAAAAAAAAAAAAGACGTATCCACTTATTTATTTTTGGCTGTGCTGGGTCTTTGTTGCTGCCTGCAGGCTCTCTCCAGTCGCAGTGAGTGGGGGCTGCTCGTTGCAGTGGCTTCTGTCTGCAGAGCGTGGGCTCTCGGCACACGGGCTTCAGGAGTCGCCACGTGTGGGCTCAGGAGTTGTGGCTCAAGGGCTCTAGAGGGCTGGCCCACTAGTTGTGGCCCGTTAGTTGCATGTGGGAATCTGCCTGGAGCAGTGATCAAACCCATGTCCCCTGCCTTGGCAAACAGATTCTTAAGTACTGGACCACCAGGGAAGCCCTTGTTAAGATGTTAATTCTCTCCAACTTGGTCCTATAGATTCAGCATAGTCAAAACTTCAATCAAGATTCCAGAAACTTTTTTTGAAGAAACTGACATGCTAGCTTTAAAATTTGTGTGGGATTACAAAAGTCCTAAAATAGTTAGAATAATTTTTAAAAGAACAAATTTGGAGGACTTGCACAAACTGGACAGGGAGCAGAGAAATGGCTAATTGTGCCCGGGGTTTTATGACCAGGCTGGATTTGGCAAATCTCCTTCCATCCACATCTCATTGTCAAAGTTGAGTCACTTCATGTTATAGAACCAGTGTTGGCACCTTAATCCTCGAGGGTCATTTTCATCAACTACATGCATCTATCTCTGAATATCTGTCTGCTTTCTGCTTACAGACAGAACCTGCAACCTTCTGTGGGCTGCTCTTGGGTACCAGAGCCTCTTCCCGTGAATGTAGAGAATATTATGTACATGACTGACTGCTGTGGGAGAAGAAAAGACCAGTATGTTTGCCTTGAGGCAGGTCAGACTCCAAGATGTAATTTATACTTCCCATGGATCAGGCTTGGGACTTTCACCTGCAACTGCATCAGTCACATTCTGTTTGCCTTCTCCCCTTCTCAGCCCTGCTTCCCCCAACCCTGTTGCTAGCATCTTCAGCAGCATATTTTTAACAGATCAATTGCACCCAAGAGAAGCAAGAACTAGTGAGCACTTAGTCAATCTCACAGCACCTTACTTATCCAGCTTTTTCTTTTGGACACTTAAGTCAAGGCTTCTCTTTGTGAAGAAACCTCCTCAGCTTGTCTCCAATGGCTCTGTTGACATGTCTGTCTTCGCTCCCTGGACTGGCTCTCTTGCAGACAGGAATTAAGCCACATTCATCTGTGCATCTCTATGCTCACACAGCCCAGCAGCAGGTATTCATTGGACACTCTGTTCCTAAACTTTGCATCCCTTCATGAGGTTCTGCTGCAAGGGTAGCATGAGGCATGACCCAAGGGATCTTTGTTCTCTGTCACCTCCCTGATGGAGGGAGCTGAACTGTGCAATAAGACAGCGGGAGAGAGATTCTGGCCTCTCGCTGCTGTCCTCAGGACAGTTTCCCCAAGGCTGGGCTTTGCACGAACAGTTAAATCATGCCCACGTCCCCAGGCATTGCAGCTCCCGAATTACACACTCTGTTGCTTTGCAATTAAGCAATAATGCAATTAGAACTAATGCAGCAGAGATGATGATCTGTGGGGCCCGTTCATAAAGATGCTTCATCTAAATGTTGAGCTCAGTGCTTGGAAAGAATAAACAGACATATTTCTCTTTCTCTTCTTTTTTTTTTTTTCTTTTTACATAAAAAGGAATTTGTCTCAAAACAGTTGTGGGTTTTATGCGTCATCGCTTCTGTTCAGCCCGCAGCTCTCTGCTGTGGGATGTGTCGCGGTCGCTCCCTTGTGGTACCGCTTTGCTTGTCCCCACTGTGCAGTAGGGCTGCTTGTTCAGGCAGAGCATGCCTCTCACCACTTCTGCAGTCCCTTCAGTGTGTTGCTACGCAGTGCCTGGGGACCCGATGGCAGTTCCCTTGTACTTGCCACCTTCTTGCCTCTCCTGGGGCCAGTGAGGGGGTGCTGAGTCAGTGTGATGGAGGAGGGGCCGTCAAAGCAGAGTGTCATCCCTGCGGCACAAGGTTTCCATGGCAGTGGCCCCACGATGGGACTCCTTGGCATTTCTTTGTCAAGATGGAGAAAGTCAGCTCTGGAGACTCCAGAGTGACATGGCTCCCTGGCTCCCCAAGCTGGTCTGATGAGCACAGGACAGGCAGCACAGCAAGTGCTTCATAAGCATCATGTCCTGTATTGTGAGACAGTAACCTGCCTATATTATTGGTTATGATAGTCTTCCCTATTTAAAATTAAATTTTTTCCCCGATATTATTGCTTACTAAAGTTCAGTTCAGTTCAGTTCAGTTGCTCAGTCGTATCTTTGCGACCCCATGAATCGCAGCACGCCAGGCCTCCCTGTCCATCACCAACTCCCGGAGTTCACTCAGACTCACATCCATTGAGTCGGTTGATGCCATCCAGCCATCTCATCCTCTGTCCTCCCCTTCTCCTCCTGCCCCCAATCCCTCCCAGCATCACAGTCTTTTCCAATGAGTCAACTCTTCGCATGAGGTGGCCAAAGTACTGGAGTTTCAGCTTTAGCATCATTCCCTCCAAAGAAATCCCAGGGCTGATCTCCTTCAGAATGGACTGGTTGGATCTCCTTGCAGTCCAAGGAGACTCTCAAGAGTCTTCTCCAACACCACAGTTCAAAAGCATCACTTCTTCGGCGCTCAGCTTTCTTCACAGTCCAACTCTCACATCCATACATGACCACTGGAAAAACCATAACCTTGACTAGACGGACCTTTGTTGGCAAAGTAATGTCTCTGCTTTTCAATATGTTATTTAAGTTGGTCATAACTTTCCTTCCAAGGAGTAAGCGTCTTTTAATTTCATGGCTGCAGTCACCATCTGCAGTGATTTTGGAGCCCAGAAAAATAAAGTCTAACACTGTTTCCACTGTTTCCCCATCTATTTCCCATGAAGTGATGGGACCAGATGCCATGATCTTCATTTTCTGAGTGTTGAGTTTTAAGCCAACTTTTTCACTCTCCTCTTTCACCTTCATCAAGAGGCTTTTTAGTTCCTCTTCACTTTCTGCTATAAGGGTGGTGTCATCTGCATATCTAAGGTTATTGATATTTCTCCCGGCAATCTTGATTCCAGCTTGTGCTTCTTCCAGCCCAGCGTTTCTCATGATGTACTCTACATATAAGTTAAATATGGTTAAGTTACCCAAATTGTTTTGTATTTAGTTGAATCATGTGAAATTGCTAATATTTGACTGTTCTGAACTATAAAAATGGCAAATTTGCTGTTATTTCATCATTTGATCAATAAGAATGGCAACTTTAGATAATTCAATCTAGTAATTTTACTAATGCTTGGGAAACTAAACATCTGGGACCCTGTGATATAGTTGGCAAGAATTTCATGCCAAGATTGGGTGGATTTAGAGTTGAATTTGGGCTTTCCTGTTAGCTCAGTTGGTAAGGAAGCCGCCTGAAATGCAGGAGACCTGGGTTCGATCCCTGGGTTGGGAAGATCCCCTGGAGAAGGGAAAGGCTATCTACTCCAGTATTGTGGCCTAGAGAATTCCAAGGACTGTATAGTCCATGAGGTCACAAAGAGTCAGAATGGACTGAACGATTTTCACATTCACTTTCAAAGTTGAATTTGGTTTTTACTTCTACCAACCCTGATAACTCCCTTGTCTGGATGAGTCTCTGGAGTGAAACTCACAATTCATGTCCTTCCCATCTCACAGGTCACATGCTTTTTAAATGGTAAAGTGCCCTGTGCATGAGGGTTAATGACCTGCAGCTGGGAGGATTCTTATGCATCATGGTGAAACTCTTGGCTTGGACTTTCTGGGAGCAAAGTGTACCTTCTTTAAACTCCAAGTTTTATCTGTTTGGGATGAAGACCCTTGGGGCCCAGCTCTGGGGACTGGCCATGGTTGTCTTCAAGAGGCTAAATCCTGTATCTGATAGGGTGGCATCTCATTCAAAAGTCAGAACAATTGGGCTAAAAGTGCAAAAATCAATCAGTTGCATTGTCTCCAGAAAGTTATGCAACCAATTTGGATCTTTTTTAAAAAAGAAATTGATTAAAAAAATAAAAACCTCAATCAATTCAATTTCCCTTCTCAGGGTGGCTTAGAGACCATGTTATTTATAAAATGTTTTGAAATTCTTTGAATAATATTAAAGAGGAAAAAAGTACCATTCTTTGAGAATTTCTAACTTTTAAACCTCATAAAGTGACTTTACTCAACATTCTATCTATGAAAAATCTCTACTAACTATGTTCTTCTAAAGGGCCTGATACAGTGGTAAGTGATATTCCTATTATAGACTTGGAGGAATTTAAGCATTCTCAGGTGACTTTAAGACCTCCATGACAATGTCTAGTCAGCCTTTGGAAATTGTGGACGTTGTTGGTTCCCTGCCCATATTCTGTTACCTGTCTCACTTTTGTGCTTGTGAGCCCTGCTTCCAACAGACAGCACCTGCATCTCTTTCTTAGAGGACTCCTTTGTCACTGGACACCATAAGCCAAGGGATTCCCACATGGCTCAGTGGTAAAGAATCTGCCTGCCAATGCAGAAGACGCAGGTTTGATCCCTGGGTTAGGAAGATTCCCCTGCAGAAGGAAATGGCAACCCACTCTAGTATTCTTGCCTGGAGAATTCCAAGAACAGAGGAGCTGGATGGGCTATAGTCCATTGGGTTGGAAACAGTCAGACGTGACTGAGTGACTGAGCATGCGCTCATCCACGCACCATAAGCCGGGAAAGCCAGGGAATCAGCAGTTCCAGGTGAGTTCTCAAGAGTAACAGGACTTCCTGTCTAAAAACCACAGCTCCCTCATTCCTTGGTGGGATAACTCTCAGGTGTGATTCACTGTCTTGCAGAGTTCCACATCCCCATCATGGTAACTAGCCTGATCCATACCCTTTATTGGCTACCTGCCTTTCCTGGTTCACTTTCCCTGTCCACTAGAGATATTTCATGATCTTCCAAACATCTTCATCCCAGTAGCTGCATCTGGGGTGACTCAAACTAAGACGTTCAGTAATATGGGGATGATGTCTGTGTGGGCCCACCATTTAGCTAGCCTTGTAGGCTGCAGTCCATGGGGTTGTGAAGAGTCAGACACGACTGAGCGACTTCACTTTCATGCATTGGAGAAGGAAATGGCAACCCACTCCAGTGTTCTTGCCTGGAGAATCCCAGGGATGGCGGAGCTGGGCTGCCATCCGTGGGGTTGCACAGAGTCGGACATGACTGAAGTGACGTCGTTGTCGTCGTCGTCGTAGTAGTTAGTAGTAGTAGTAGTTAGTAGTAGTTAGTAGTAGTAGTAGTTAGTAGTAGTTAGTAGTAGTAGTATAGGATTATCCATGACAGGCTACTCCTTGGGCATGTTGGATAGCGGCTTATATAACACTGTGTATAATAATTGTGATTATAAGAATGTACGCATTGTCCCCAGAGATCTAGTTGCTGTAGCCAAGTTGTAGTGTACTTGCCTTCTGGAGCAGTCCCTCAGCTTTGCTTTCAGGAGCGTTCTTCTCCCGCCCTCAGCCTGAGCTCCAGTAAGAGGCTTGTAACTCATGTTGGCCAGTGAAAGTGCCACATCTCCCTGGCTACTGTGCTTGGCTCTCGGTTTGGTGCATAACCCAACCCAGACCAGTGAGAGGCAACCCCAGGTCTTTTCCTGAAGTTTTAAGGAGAGAGGTGGTCTTTTTCCGCAGGTTGCTAAACTAGTGGGGTACAGGCTGGAGAGGGGCCTAGCTCGACACCTGTGAGCCCTAAGGAGAGAGCACGGGGAGCTGGAGGAGAAGAGGGCCTGGTAGTGGTCTTGTCTGCGCTTCTCATCACATGAGTACTCTCCCAGAGTTGTTTTTCTGTCACTTGGGATTGAACCAGTCCTGACCAAGAGGGTTTTTCTGGGGGAGTACAGGGTTCCCTTCTCAGAAATCGCTTCCTTAATGGAAGTCTAGGTGACTCCTGGGTATGGTTACTAAGAAGAAAACTGCCTCTGGTGTCAGGCCTACAGGAGATTCAAGTCTGTAAAGACTTCAGGCTTGTTCTGGGTCCTAATGCTGGGTGTTTTGCATGTGTTGGGAAACTTGCCATTGGTGGCTTTTCCTAGAAGAGAGGTATGTAGTGTTTGGATGAAAAGGTCGGGTACAGAGACACTGAGATGCTGAGTAGTAAGCGTCGAGGCCGCACGCTTTGTGCAGCCCCACCGTGGAGCCCGGCGCCGGGTGGGCCTCCCCAGCCCCTGGGGCCTCACGGACAGGCTCCATCACAGTCAGGTGATGGCCTCTCCACTGAGGTTGTGTTGCTGCCCTAAATGGGCACCCTCCACAGCCCATGGTGGTCTGGCCATCTCCCAACTGGCTGTTAAGAGGGGAAGAGCTGTGAGGGGCGGGTGAACACAGCTGAGAAGAGCAGTTGGCGTGGGAGCGCCTGGGACTGGCCGTCGCTGAGGCCACAGACAGGGCAGGGTGGGGCTGGCGTGGGTGGAGACGAGGGGCTGGGGCCACCCCAGGGACTGGGGGGAGGACCACCGAGGCAGCTGACGCGGCCGCACCGCAAGTGCTGTGTCGCCAAAATGTAAAAGCGCTGCCTTTAATTAATCGGTGATCCTTGACATGATGGTGTAAGCTCTAGGCTGGGGTCAGGGTCTGAGTTGATCTGCTTTGATCAGTACTTGGTAAAAGTAATTACTTGGCTGTAAGTTTAATGGTTTGGTTTGTAGGCTGAGTTAAATGTCCCTGTGTAAAAAAAAGGCCCCTCAAAATGTCATTGATAGCTCACTCCTATCATATCTCAACAGCAAGAATCATCTTCCTTTCTGTCTTTGCTGCTTAGCAAAGAGGTTTCTGTTGTTGGGGGTGGGGAGGGTGGGCACTTCCTCAGTGAGACTGAAGAGGGATGAGTGTGTCCTCCTTGGCTATGAAAAGTACGGACTGTACACTCACACCAGACCACCTGTACCCCAACCTGCATTTTAGGAGGAGTCTCCAGTGGCTCATGGCCCATGTATAATGGATTCACTGTAGTATCTGACCAGATCACAGGGACACCCTGTTCCCTCGTCAGCAGGATGGAGTGGGGCTTGCAGCCCTGTTGGATGCCTTGACCCCAGCTCCATGTTGTGTTTGTTAGGGTTAAGGCTGGTTATCTGACCTGAGACTGGCCAATCAGAGCCCTTCTCTTGGTTTGGAATAGGACTCGTGTGTGTGTGTGTGTGTGTGTGTGCGCGTGTGCCCGTGCACGTGCGCGCGTGCCAGAGCAGGCGTACACCTTCTCCTTGGGCAACTGATGTATAACAGGTCTACTTGGGATGGATCGCCGTTCACCAGCTGCAGGGCCCTGAGTAAAGGAAGCCAGTTGGTAGACAGAAGACAGAAGTAAATGTGTTTGACAGTGAGTCGCTTGCCCGTACACTGCGAAGCAAGCAGAATGCCTTCCAGAATGATCTGCCTGAGGACCGTGAAGCAGGGGCATTCGCCCATGGGATCCTCCAAGGCACCGCCCATCCTCAGTGTGCTTCTGCTGTGTCTGCTCTTGATGGAACAGGCTCCACAGCTTAGAGGAAACCCCTGGTAGAAAAGCAGAGAACACAGGCTACACCTTGAGGAGGGCCCTCAGTCTTTGTCTGGAAGCATCCACCGTAGCACTATGAAGTCAGAGAGGGCTGAGAGAAAGTTCTGTGTGGCCCAGAAAGTACCTCCACGGTCAGGACACACCAACAGTCACACCTCCACCCCTCACAACTCCTGTGCCTAAATAACTCAGAAGCAGGAACTTGTGTCCGACTCTGCGACCCCATGGACTGCAGCATGCCAGGCTTCCCTGTCCGTCACCATTTTCTGGAGTTTGCTCAAGCTCATGTCCATCAAGTTGGGATTATGCCATCCAACCATCTCATCCTGTCACCCCCTTCTCCTCCTGCCCTCAATTCTTCCCAGCATCAGGGCCTTTTCCATTGAGTCGGCTCTTCACATCAGGTGGCCAAAGTATTGGAGCTTCTGCATCACAGCATCAGTCCTTCCAATGAATATTGAAGGTTGATTTCCTTTGGGGTTGACTGGTTTCATCTCCTTGCTGTCCAAAGGACAGTTTGTCTCCTTGCTGTCTCCTTGCTCTCAAGAGTCTTCTCTAACACCACGGTTCAAAAGCGCCAATCTTCGGTGCTCAGTCTTCTTTATGGTCCAACTCTCACATCCATACATGACTTTAACTGTATAGCTTTAACTGTATAGACCTTTGTTGGCAAAGTGATGTCTCTGCTTTGAAATATGCTATGCAGGTTTATCATAGTTTTTCTTCCAAGGAGCAAGCATCTTTTAATTTCATGGCTTCAGTCACCATCCCCAGTGATTTTGGAGCCCAAGAAAATAAAATCTGTCACTGTTTCCACTTTTCCCTTATCTATTTGCCATGAAGTGATGGGACCAGATGCCATGATCTTGGTTTTTTGAATGTTGAGTTTTAAGCCAGCTTTTTCACTCTTCTCTTTCACCCTCATCCAGAGACTCTTTAGTTCTTCACTTTCTGCCTTTAGAGTGACATCATCTGCATATCTGAGGTTGTTGATGTTTCTCCCAGAAATCTTGATTCCAACTTGTGCTTCATCCAGCCCAGCATTTCACATGATGTACTCTGCATATAAGTTAAATAAGCAGGGTGACAATATATAGCCTTGTCATAGTCCTTTCCCAATTTTGAATGAGTCCATTGTTCCATGTCCAGTTCTAACTGAACGGAATGTAGTAGATGCCCCAAATTGGCATGGCTGAAGTTATCACTTCAAGTGGCATTTACAAATAATCTTTCAGTGGAACTTCCCTTTTAATCTTTACCAACAGTATAAATGGGGAAATTGAGAACTTATTTATAGTAATAAACAAGGACAGAAACCTCTGAACTTTCTCCCTGGTTTTATGGACTTCTGTGATTTCTATTTTGCAGAAAATGCGCACGGTAGCATGCCTAACACCATGCAGCTCTTTAATAAATAAAAACCAATTGATGAAATATTTCCTGCCTGATAAATTATTTTCTTAGTCCCTGTCTCATGAAATTTAGGAGGGAAATGGCAGATTTTTCATTTATTTGATGATTTTAGTTTTCTACACAGTCAACAGATGCATCCTTTGGACTTGGGTCTGCCTATTCATATGTGGAATCTCCACGTGCCTCGTGTTTCTGTTGTCCCAGGCGAGTCTCCGTGGCCCGCTCTGGCAAGGCTGAGAGCAGAAGAGCTGAAGTTTCTTCAGTCTTGTTGGACTGGAGTTTTCCCTGTTATTTTGATTTGTGACGTGGTTGACCTCCCCCACACCTGTCTCTGTTGTGGCAGGTGCCCTCTGATTCATGCAGTGCAGCTCTGTCTCCCAGGCGCCACTCAGAGCGGGCCCCTCGCTGTGGCTGACTCAACTCTGTGCACGCTGCCTGCCGCAGTCCGTTGAGAGCTGGCTCCATGTCCCCGAGTGGGCTCCGAGACTCCCACAGGGCTGCCTTTTGCTCAGACAGCCCGAGACTCACTGGTTCTTGTTTCCGTATCTCAGCACACCTTGAAAAGAGATGTAATAAGGCCTCTACTTCTGTGATAGCTGTTCATGAAAAAGCTCTGAAAAGTGAAAGCGCTAGTCGCTTAGTCATGTCCTACTCTTTGTGACCCCACAGACTATAGCCCACCAGGCTCCTCTGTCCATGGGATTTCCCAGGCAAGAATATGGGAATGGGTTGCCATTTCCTTCTCCAGGGGATCTTCCCAACCCAGGGATTGGACTCAAGTCTCCTGCATTGGCAGGTGATGCCTTTACCACTGAGCCAGCAGGGAAGCCCCACTGGGAAGTCCACCTTTATAATTGAATCTTCCTTTGTATATGTGTGTTTGTGTGAGGGAAATTGTCTTTTCTTTAATTAAAAATGTTTTAGTAAGTGTTCATCACAGAAAAATTGAACCTCACAGCCAGACGTAAACACCATCCCAGCCACCACTGGAGACATAAGCTTTTAACACCTTGGTGTATAACCTTCTAAACTTTATTTCTGCATGTCTGCTTCACTGTCTGTATAATGAAGCTGGAATTCAAATCCTCTGTTAAACGTACTGTAGGAGCCTGCTACTTAAAGGAATTCTAAAGTGATTCTTTTGGGGATGTGAATCATTCTTCTGGGATTTATTTGTGCTACTGGGTCAGGCCAAATTTGGAAGTCATAAACTGTTTATGGTTGGGGGTCTGGGTGTCTGACAGTTTTTGAAAATTTCTGTCTTTACCTCTGCCTCCATATCCATCCATCCATCCATCATCCATTTGCTTATATTTCCTAACCGAGTGTTGAGAGATTAACATAAAGAGACAGGCAGGGAAGCCAGGGCTGACTTGATTGAGTGCCCTCCGCAGGGAGCCTCACACACTCAGTGCCACATATTTATGGCGTGCCCCAAGGACTGGATTACATGGCAAAAGATTAACATCCCTGCCGCAGAAATTAAAAATGTTCTATTATTTGCAGCATGGAGCGGACTAGCTGAAGATGAGCATCTTCTCTTTGAACAATGTAATTGAATGTCTCTCAGCCTGAACCCCTTGCTGTATTGATTTGAATTAATAATTTGTACATTTGTAATCTCCTGGCTTCCCCAGTCCAGGAGTGCCCCACACATCACAACACTGTGTGGCTGCCTCCTCCCCAGCCATCACCTCTAGTCTGGAAGCCTTGACAGTTCTATGGACAATTAATCAGTCAAATGGAATCAGTTTTTTTTGATAAAGGAGAGCTGTCCATGTAAAACTGACATTCCGTTTTATGGGAATTAACATTCTGAAAAGTGACTGTGATCTGCCTTAGTTTAAAAAACCAATTCCTTAGGGCCAGTTTGGAGAAGGTATGGGAAGTGGTGATGGTGGGATCATATTTTTACCATGGAAGTGCTTGGGGCTGGGTCAGTGGAGGGAGCTGGAATAATAATACCAAGCCTTTTGGTGTTTAAGGGGCAGGAATCTGTTTGCTGCTGCAAAGCGTATTAGTCAGCTATGTGAAGTATGTTGGTAGATTTTGTTGTAGACACACAGCAGACCTTTCAAACAAAAATGGAAAATTTTGTATACTATAATTTACTAAAAAAAAAAAAAGGCACAGAAAAAAATAGCATTTGCATGGAAAAAGAAACTCAGGGTATCTGCAATCCAATTTAACTTCTTTGATGTGTACTTATATAAAAAACTGGATACATGTTATTTGAAAACATAAATTACTTGCTTTGGGAATGGGTTTCTGGTGAACCCCGAATCTCGTCTTGCTCCAGTGTCTCTGAGGAGCATTCTGGATGGCTGCTTTCTGGCCCTGTAAGGGACCACAGCTGTCAGAGGCTGCTGAGGGGAGAGGAGGGTTGGAGACCCAGGACCTCCCGGGTGCACGCTCATGTGCCTGCAGGCGCTCGGAGACTGTGTATCTGCACGCTGCAAGCTGGGTGAGGCGACAGGGAGTGGTAGAGCTTGTAGGGAAGTGGGGAGACTGTTCTTTTGTAGGGGACAGCAACTGCTTGGCACCTACATTCACTGCGTGGGAATGTGGGCCTCTTGGGGAATGAGGGCCACATACTACATTTTTTTTCAGGGGAAGACAGAAATTTGAGTTTTACACGAGAGTTCCCAATGTTGTGAAGTAATAATAAAAATCCTTGTTCAGGCCAAACAAACATCCTTGTGTGGCCCACAGACTGCCAGTTTGCAACCTCTGGGTGGGAGACTGAATTGAGACATGCATTGTCTTGGGGCTGTGGAAAGAGAAAGTTATTTTGCTTTTGGTTTTAATATAAATCCCTGATATTTTACAGTTTTTTGCTTCTTTTGTTTTTAATTTCATCTGCACAGAATTGATTAATCATTGTCCTTATTTATGATAGGCTCTTATCATTGATTTGTGTATGGCTTCATTCATTCATTCATTCAAAATAATACCAACTTCACCACTCAATTCAAAAACTGGTTGTGGTAATTACCTACATCCACCTGTGGGTGCCTCTCTCCCCTACCCCCGTTTCCTGCCTCCCTCCGTCAAGGAATCCATATTCATCACTCCCTTACTTTCCTTCTTAGTGAATTTTATCTCATCTTGTGTGTTTTTAAGAGTCCATCCATCCATCCATCCATCCATCTATTGGTTTTAGTTGGATTTTAACTTTATGAAAAGAGTATTATAGCAATACTATATGTACTTCTGGGGGGCTTACTTTTTTCAACTAACAGATGCTGAGATGTAGTTCATTCACTTTGTCTCGTGTGTAATGCGCCAGCAGCATGTTCCACAGCAGATTCAGCCGTTGTCTTGACTATGGGGACTTGCCTGTTTCCAGGTTACATGAATGGTGTTGCCGTGTACTTGTATTTATATTGTCCCTGGGGATATGAAGTGGAACTCCTGGGTCAAAAGGCATGTATGTGAATGTTCGATTTTAAGAATTAGTGCCAAGTGTTTTCCAGTGACATTAGACCAGTCCACCCTCCTGCAGTTAGGTGGCTCAGTGGTACAGGAATCCACCTGCAGCGCAGGAGATGAGTGTTCCTCTCTGGGTCGGGAAGATACCCTGGAGAAAGAAATGACCATCCACTCCAGTAGTCTTGCCTGGGAAATCCCATGGACAGAGGAGCCTGGTGGGCTACAGTCTGTGGGGTCGCTAAGACTTGGACACGACTGACGCAGCTGAGCTTGCACACACGCACTTGAGTGGGTATAATCGTTGTGCCTTTGATTTATAGTACTCTTATCGCTTTGAGGCTGAATACCTTTTATGCATTTTCTGGACATATTTTCTCTTCCGTGATACGGTGGTTCATGTCTCTTGTCTAATTTGCCATTGTATTATTTGTGGTTTTCCTACTGATTTCCAGGAGTTGTTTATACATACTTGATTCTAATCCTTTGTTAGTTGTATTTTATGGATTCTTTCCACTTTCTTTATGGTGTCTTTTGATAAATGATCTTAATTATAATGCAGTCAAAATCATCCATCTTTTCTTTTATAGTGACCACTTTTGGTGTCTTATTTAAGAAGTCCTCCCTGATTTCAAAATCTAAAATATGTCTATATTTTCTAAGAGTATTACTTATCACTTATTATTATCACTTATCACTTACTGAATCACTTATCATATAGTAAAAATTATTACTTATCACTTCCCCCTTAAAAAAATCAGATGCAGGGAGCAAATCTGATTTTTGCTATATTTTTCTTAGTTGCTGGTAGATGAGGCTTGATGTGAAGTCGTGTTTTTGACTTGAAATGTATTTTTAGTGCTCCATGGGTCTTTGTCATTTAAAGGGGTCACTGCCAGTGTTGTTTCCAGACTTTAGCTCATGTGGTGTCTGCAGCCACAAAATAGGGCGAGTCCTTCCTAAAGGACATGGGTTCTCCATGCATCGTAGGGTTCCTGGGGTCCCAAGGAGGAGGTAAGGTCACCTCCGGGCTGAGGAGGGCAGGGGCTCTTCGGGCCAGCAGCGTCACTGTGCAGGTCGGTTGAATTGGCGCCCAGTCCCTCTGCGTCCTTTCCCGCCCCCACCTGGGAGGAGAGTTAGAGGGCAGACTGCTAAGCAGACACGCACACAGGGGCAGAGGCACCGGGCCGCCTGCCACTCGTTATCCGGGGGATGAAGGGGTTGTGCCCTTTGAACCCTGACAGGATGGCTGCGGATGTCTGATGGAGAGAGGGGCCTCTATGGGAAAGCAAGGCAAAACTGGGTAAAAACGGGTGTGGGAGAAGCCCCTTGGCTGTAAGCGCAGCGCACAGATGGCTCATCTGGTATACCACCGAGGCCGGTCTAGAATCAATCAGACAGAGCGCTCCTTCTGACTCAGAGCGGTAACTGAGACTGTGCGGTGGAGGTGGAAACAAAACTGGGAGTGCACTGGCCCTGGTCACATCCCCTCCCGTCAGACGCGGGGGTTCCTGTCCTTCCCCCACACTGTGCCCCGAGGTGCTGCCTGAGGGCCCAGGTGGACCAGCAGCGTGAGGTGCCAGCCCCTTATCACAGCTGGGGTGCAGGGGCGGCTCCCCACATACCTGGCTCCCCCTGTCCTGCACTCTCCCCATCTCGCTCCACCTCTGGCTAAGGTGCAGGTTGCCCGCCATCATCTCCCTCCTCTTCCCCTCTGCCTCCGTGCCCTCATTTTGGTGCTGGTCGCCATGTTGACCGTCCCTTCCCCAGTCCCTCCAAGCAGAGCGGGTGGTTGTCACAGGCTGGGGCCAGAGCTCCTGAATCACCCACAGTGTGTTCTTCCCAAATTGAAATAAGTTGTCTTGTCCTTGGACCCCTGTCTGCCCGGGGCTGGGACCAAAACCAAACGAAAAGGTGCTTTGGGTTGAGTCCAGTCCCATGTTTTCTCTTTTTGGTGGGTGCTTAGCCCTCCCGGTTTGTATGCATCCCATAATATTCAACGCAAACGACTCATTCTTGGTCCTTGTCTAGGAGGGTGGCATAAAGGACGCCAGAGAGCATGTACCCAGATCCCATCAGCCTGCTCAGTGGGTCTGCAGGGGCTGACTTCCCTTTCTCCTGTGAGTTCAGAGCACTGACCAGCAGGGAGGCTGGTCCTTGGGGGTCCCAGGGTCAGAAGGATTTGCTGCTGCCACCTAAGGACCCTGATTCCTCCATTCTTCCATTGTCCTCTCTTGGTGGGGAGGCAGTGGAGCTCCCACTTCAGGGAAATTGCTAAGGTTCATCCATGACTTCCTTCCCAGGAGACCGTGATCTCCAGGGAGAGACTTGAGGGCTTGTTCCTCTGGGTGCAAGGCGCTGCTTCAGTGTTGAAAAGGGGCAGCCCATGGGAACAGTTCGCCAAACACACCTGCCTCCTCTTCCCCACACGCACCCCACACGCAGGGCCAGTCGCTTCCGGGCAGGGACCTGGCTGACTGCACGTGTGCAGAGGGGTCTGGTTTTGGCGATGGAAGATGGCTCCCTGGCTCCTGCCCCTGGAGTGATCTGGCACAACATTAGCCCGTCACTGACACATTGTTTCCATTCAGCCCAGCATCCAGGAAGTCCCTTTTTCTTTTCAAGCACAGACGCCTGTATTTAACATGACAGCCCAGTGCAGTATTGAGTTAACTATAAACAGCGATGATCCTTCTGGACAGAATCACTGTCCACCAGACAAAATGATTAAACTTACAACTCGATTGGTGCTGGTCAACATAAATGAAATGTGAAACAGCTTTATGCAGCCACTAAAAACAGCTGGCTCAAGGTCATCTTCTCACAGGTATCCCAGTCTGTCAGCTCCACACTGGGCCTCTCTGCACATGTGGGACTGTCCAAAAAACTTTTACGTTCTCTTTCCTCTCAAATAAATATGGCAGTACCTTGCTGAATTTGTAGGGATAGGCTGGATTATGCTGCAATAACTAACAACTCCAAAGCTCAGTGGCCTGAAATGGTAAAGGCCAATCCCTCATCATGCTGCATTTCCAAAGCCGGCCTGCAGAGGGGGCTCTGCCCATCGTAGAAAGTCGGGACCTAGGCTGGCAGAGTGTTTTATTATCTTGAAAGTTGCCGGTTGTCCTAGGGGGAAAGGAATGCTTCTTGCATTAGTGATCCAGTGTCTGGGACTGGAAATCATATACACCCCTCTGTTCTCAACTCAGTGGCCAGAGCAGGTGACACGGTCCCAACTGGCACAGGGTGCCAGCCTGTGAAGAAGTAATAATGTCTGGTGAGCAACACCAGTGACAAGCACATTTGTTTAAAAACTGGCTAGATTTTAAACGAATCCATGGGATCTGGCAACTTAGTGCGATCTTGTCATGGAATGAAGAATAACACCCCCCAGGGCTTGTCTATTTCTTTGAGACGTGTAACCTCCTTCCCTTGTGGCTCAGCTGGTAAAGAATCGACCTGCAATATGGGAGACCTGGGTCTGATCCCTGGGTTGGGAAGATCCCCTGCAGAAGGGAAAGGCTACCCACTCCAGGATTCTGTCCTGGAGAATTCCACGACTGTATAGTCCATGGGGTCGCAAAGAGTCGGACATGACTGAGCGACGTTCACGTTCAACCTGCCCTGAACACACACGTTTCAGAGGCTCAACACAATCTCTAGATGCATGAGCAAAGAGTGTGGAATGCCCCACTCTCTCCCCAAATTCTCTCCTCAAACTAGCAGTGACTCCAGCCACAGTAATCACGTCTGGACGCATAATCTCTAACTGGGCAAATGCATTGACAGGTAGTTAAGCCGGAAGGGAAAGAATGGCTCTTGATTTATATCACAGCTCTTTCCAATAATTCCTTTCCTTGAGGACCAGGACTGGGGGTGCAGTCCTCAAGGTTCCCTGTCCCTGGCGGAGGCTGGGCAGGCGCTCTGTTCTGCCCAGTGTGGCCTTGGCCAGGAGCCCTGGGCTGCAGCCAGCCCCCAGTGCAGCTGGCAGCAGAGACCAGGAGGGCACAGCACTCGGCATTTGGGCTGCTCGGGGCACCACGGCTTAAATTCATACATGTCTGTAGAAAGGTTATTTCAAAGTTGTTTTTTATTCAACTGCTATTCAGCAATATACAGTACAGTTTATAAACGAGTGTCTGACCTTGTTTCCAATCTTTATTTAAAAATAAATATTATTGACAGTGAATTTTAATTATGATAAGATGTATCTTTTTTAATCAAAGTGTCTCAAAAGAAATAATTTAATAAAAAGAAAACCCCCCAAAGAAAAAAGTAAATTAAAAAATTTCCTAAACACAATAATCTACTAAAAATATTTTGCTTTGTCAAAAAGGCTTTGACCTGACATTTTTACATAGTATCCTAAAGATAACTGCTCAACAGTTCGTGCAAAATGAAGACTTGGAAGAAAAGTTTGAAAAGAAAAATACATTAAAATAGAGAAATCATTGATCCCATCCATGCATACTGCACGGTCCAAACTCCATCTTATTTGGAAACTAGGTGCATTATTTTAGGTTGTCTACATTTGTGTAACTTCCCCCAAAAATATGGTTTATTTGCTTTCCACATGGACTTGGTCATGCGTCTCTGAGTCTGTCTGTGTCCATCTGGTGATGCGGTCCTCACCCAGGGACTGGGCAGCCGTGCAGGCCGCTTAGGAGCACAGGCCGGTGAGTCTGTCAGGGCCCCACCAGCAGGTGCAGGAACTCATGTAGGGCCAACAGGAACAGGGACAGGAGCGGGTCTGTGGCGTAGTTTGGGCCGGTGCCTGCAGGGGATGAGAGAATGGGCAGGGTTATCTCCTGGGAGCAGGTGGGGTGAGGGGGTGGGGGGCGGATGAGACCCCCCCCTGGAGGGCTGTTGCTCTGAGTGCCCAGCTGGTACCCAGCCAGACACGGCTGCTCTGCGGTGGCTTCCTCTTTACCAACTGCACAGGAGCCCATTCGTGGTCCAGACATGGGGCGCCCCTGCCTGAAGGGTGTGTGCTAGACAGCACATCCTGAGTCCAGGCATTATTTTAGTTGAATAAGAAGACTGTGCTCCCTCTCCACTCCTGCCCCCAGGACTACAGTGCAAAGTGCCCTTGGTGCTTAAGGCCCAGCTGCCCGCTCCTCCAGAGAGACTCCCTGATCGCACACAACTCCATCCCCTCCAGCTGCTGCCTGAACCGCACAGTTCTGCATTCACAGACACCCTGCCTGAGGCATCCTGAATGTGTGAGTCTTCTTTCCACAAACCGTCAGTCCAGCCCCTGGGGTCAAAGTGGGGCACTCAGCAATCACTGTTTGGTGGTCAGAGGGCTAGGGCCCCCCAGGAGTGACCCTGGCACTATCCTGATGGGAGGTCACCCCCATCTGTGTCTTCCATGTGAGCTCTGGCCCACTACTGGGACGGTGACATACTGTCTTCAACCTCCTCACCCGGGCTGCCTGCCCGGCTCCCCATCTGTCAGTCATCAGCTCTTCATCTGTCTGGGAGGCCTCCTGTGCAACTTGGCAAAAGCCCACCCACGAACCCCAGGCTTCTCACCAGGGGGTGGGATGCTCCCTCCAGGTTATATTAAGAGGAGCCAATGTAGAGGCACCATGGATGCCCCTGGTCCTGCCCAAACCATGTGGACGTCACTACCAACTTGCAAAGAATCGGGCTGCGTCCATGGAGCGGTTTCTAGCCACACCCTGCCTATCTGCACCTTATGGAAACCTCTCCTCCCTTCTCCCCGCCTAGCCAGCTGGGCTGGAGCCCTGTACCCTGAGGGGAGGTGCAGGAGGCCCTTCCCGGCCCGTGGACATGCACAGAGGCCATGGCCCCTCCACCCGGCTGCTTGCAGGAGCTACCGCCAGCCTGGCCGGGTTTGTGGCTTCCCTGACAAGCCCGGTCTTCAGCCCCTGACTTCTTCCCCACTCCAGGGGGAAGAGCCTTTTGTCTTTCTTGTCCAAGGTGTTTCCCTCATTCTTGTGACCTGGGCCCCACTCTCCCCTCTGTACGAGGAGGGGCTTGGACAAATGATCCAGGGCCATTCTGGCTTGAGATGCCAGGATTCCATCTGTTCGTTTTAGGAAACGAGGGCTGTGTTGGAAGATCTGAAAGAAAAGAGGGCAGAGGCCATCTGCTGTGCCCGTCCTATCCAAGGTCAGCATTTCTGAACCCAGCCCTGAGCCCCCGCCGAGAAGCACAAGGACAGGAGGGCCCTAACGGGCGACCTTCCCTTGCGGTACTGTTTTCACGTCGTCACCACTCCCGGCCCTCCTCTGCAGCTTCACCCAAGTTGACAAACCCTCTTGCCCCCTGTCATAGGGAGGACCACGGTGCGGTCACTCCAAAGGCTTGGGTCTTCCTTTGCTGCTCCTCATGGCCGTGTGTCTCTGGGAAGGACAAGGGTGGATGTGGTAACAGACAAGCTGATGGAAGCCCAGATGCCTGGGTGGACTCACCAAGGCTTGGAGGTGTGGAAATAGGGGTGACCAGCAGGGTACTGGCTCCTTGGCCCACAGGGCTCACGTGGCCAGCCCAGCCCCACTGGCCTCCCCATCTCCTGGTGCAGATCTATCTGCTCCTGCAAACCCTGACACTCAGGCCCGTGCAGGCAAGACAGAAACAAGTGCGCGAGGCACTTAAAAGCAGATGTGAGTGTGCAGAAGGACACATCCAGATCCTCAAGGCAGGCTGGGCCAGGAGGCACGGCAAATGGCAAGCCAGGCGGGGTGAACACTGCAGAACTCTGGGGAAGAAATGTTAATTTGCCTCTGAATACTGTCGACTTTGTCTTTTCCACTATTGCAGTCTTCTCATGTTTAAAAGTTGTAAAATTGCAGACTTTGAAACAACCCTGAACTGAAACAACCACCCTGCTCCTGTGCTGGGCTAATGGCAGGCAACAAGGGCTGCAGAGGAGGCCAGGGCCAGGCGGGGGCAACAGGGGCTGCGGAGCGGGCCAGGGCCAGGCGGGGAGCAACAGGAGCTGTGGAGCGGGACAGGGCCAGGCGGGGGCAACAGGGGCTGCAGAGCAGGCGCTCCCGGAGGCCAGTGCCCAGGGAAGGCAGGCACAAGGGTCGTCCGTGTCTCTGCTTGAGGATGTCTGCGTCGGGGGAGCTGGGTTTGGCTCCTGGGTGGCATGTCTTCGTCTCCCTGACCCCGCATTGCCATGGATGGGACCCGAGGAGGTGGGATGGGGTAGTGGGCTGGAACCAGGACAGCTTCTGGCCAGGTTGCTGTGGGACCCGTGCAACATCCTTCACCTCTCTGGGTCCTGGGGCACACTCTGTAAAATGTGGATTGCACATGCATGGCGCCATGCAATGAGTATGTGCAGGGCACGGCTCCCCAGGCTGGGTCCAGACTAAGCAAGATGACAGTGGTAGGTCGCAGAAACGGCTACAAATGCCCCTCCTCCCGCACCTTCTGTGACGGTGCCCTCGCACACTGACGAGGCTGGCCACAGGACTTGCTTTGGCCAATGAACATTATCAAGCGTGAAGCAAGCAACAGCTTGAAAAGTGCACCGGGGCTTGCCTTTCTCTGTGGCTTTTGGAACCCACTGCCATGAGAGAAGACTGGGCTGGCCTGCTGCAGGTTAAGAGCCACGAGATGTCTCAGCTGAGGTCCCTCTAGACCAGCTGGCTCCAAATGAAAGGGCAGATGACCACAGGTGCATGAAGAAGCTGACAGACACCAGCAGGAGAAATACCCACTGACCCACAGAACCATGACCTAAAACATCCAAGCCACCATGATTTAGCGTCAGAAGCTCACTGATAGATACAATCATGTAAAAAAACAGTGCCTCAAACAGAGTAAGAGCCATGTGAATAAAATGTGAATGAAAAGGACAACATAATTACTTTTCTGAAAAGTGTTGGAGAAGAACCAATTTTGAGGGCTGTCCTCCTGAGAGAAACATTTTCCAAGATGGAATAAACAGATAGACCCGCCCCTGCTCCAGCATCTGCTGCCCTAGTGCACGTCCTCACCGTTTCCTGGAGCGAGGCAGGACTGTCTGCGCTGTCCAGGGCTCACCCGACCCTCCAGAGCAAGGACCAGGAGAGTGCCTCTGGCTCAGCCGAGGCAGGACCTCCTATCCTGGCCTCCTGTACCATGCGCCGTGGAGAGGTCGATGTTCCCAAGGACATGCAGGCTGCTGCGATGACTGGTTGCTAACAGTCTATTTCCTCCTTTCCTAAGGAGGGCCAGGAAGGGCTCTGCAGCACGCAGAAGTTGATGTTGTGGTTAAGCCGGAAAATTAGGCTGCTTGAGAGGTGAGGGAAGCATCTGATGGAATAGCAGCTGATTCACTCTTTGTATTAAACAGATAGCACTGTTTTGGTAATCATTCTTACAGAAATCAAAGCTGCTCTGTGAATATTAACTTTTATCATTTGGGTGGCGAGTGGGGTAAGACTCACACCAGAGCCACTTCCCAAAGAACACTGTGGGTGCACCCGGACCCATGGGCACAGTGAAGGTGCCAGTTCGAGCAGCTTCCACTGGAAAATCCTGCTTTTCTATTTACCCAGCAATGGCAGAATTCCAAAGCCCACATCAGAAAACAACAGGGAATCTCTGGGGCCGTTTATCTCCTCATGATGGCAGTGAAGGAGGCTGGGCTCCACTCACCCTCTGGGATCCTCACTTTGCCCCCACTGGAGGTTCCTGACAGTCGGTTCCTGGGAGCGGGATGCAGAGGACACCCCTACTCTGGCCTGGACTCCTACAGGCACGGGGGCACTGGGGGGACCACCCCCCTCTGCAGGCATCAGGACTGGTAGGCTGCTCCCCAGCTGACCTGTGAGCCCAGGACAACCATGCCCTCCGCCACCCGCCCCGCCCACACGTCTGGGATCGTTTGGTGTCTGCAGCCTCTTCCCTCCCCACTGCAGTCTCTTCTCCTGGCCTGGGGGCTGCCGCAGAGGGGCTGGCTTGGGTCAGAAGTTTGCAAAGGTGCCCTCAGAGGCCAGTGCTGCTCAGAGGCTGTATTTTGTTTTGTTTTGTCTGTAGCTTAAAAACTAAAAATTTATTTCAGGTTTGAGTCAGTAAAACTCAGATACATTTGTGCTCTGGTTCTACACACAAAAATGGCTAACAGGTTGATTCTGGCTCTTGGGACCTAAGCAAAGTTGGAGGTTCACCCTGTGGGTGACCCCTCAGTGCCTGGCCTTTGCCCCCTCAAGTGCTGCATTAGAATATTCCCATGCTGAGCACAGGCAGAAGAGAACTAGTCCAGCCTCATGGACAAATCCACTCCACCAGTGAGCGTGGGTATCCTAACATCAGGACTGTGACGAGGTCCGGAGGACAGGGCCCTCCTCTGTGTCAAGCAGAGCAAGCCCACGTACATCCATTCGGCATTTTCTGCTGTCATAACATGTGTTTGAATAGGGGCTTTTTGGCTGAAAATGTTAGAAAACCAAGTGGAGTGCCCTGGATGAGTTTCCTTCAGTGTGGCTGTTCGCTTCTATTCCTTTTCCCCTTTGCTGCTATGTGAGAATAAGAGAAGGGGCCAGCCCCCAAGCAGCAAGAGTCTGGGCACGGCTGGACTTTGTGGGCTGCACTTGGACATCCACTTACCGTGGAGACGGAGGCCTGTCTGTCTGGGGCAGCTGGGAGCAGACTGGCTCTTACCCTCATTCCCATCACTGGCCCTGACCGTGAGTGTGGTGGTGGCCGAGCCCAGACAAAGAGGAAGGCCTCCTCTAGGAGCTTCCTGGGGCAGGGTACAAGGAGATTTGCAGGGGCTTGTGGAATAGAACACTTGGTCATCTTGGCCACGGTCAGGCACCGTGCCGTTATCTGTGGGGGACACACGCACAGTCACAGAGCCTGGGGCAATGGAGAAGCACTGAGTTTCCACTTGAGGATTCAGTCTGGAATGCAAAAGGGTCTGGCGTGGTGCATGCAGAGCTCTAAAAATTGTAAATTATAATCCAACAGGTAAAATGTGGGAGACTTTTACGTAAAAGCACAAATTGGTATGTGAACTGGAAAGGCCCACGACCCAGCAGCCCTGGGCCTGCCAGCCACCTAGCTGCATGACTGGCCACTGTCTTCTCAGCAGGGATCTCCTGCTCACTGCTCTGCTCAGCCCAGGCCGGGCCCTAGCGGCTGCCTGTTTCCTCCTTGATGCCCTGGAGTCAGCCCTCTCCTCAACCTGCTTCGCTCATCTGCACCCCCATGCTTGGCCCTCTGTAGGGGTCTGAGTTTGCAACCTCTGGGCAAGCTCTGGTACGGGATCCAGGAGGCCTGGCTGTCAGCTCACCTTCATTCCTACACCCTGGGGTGACCATGCGGGGCTGGCTCCCCTTGCCCTGCCATGCCTGGCTTCCTGATGGCCCCCTGCACCCATACTACCCTGGCTCTCTGGCCTCCCCTGAATGCTGTGCTGGTTAGGCCCGGCAGCCCAGCCGCAGCTGGGTGGGAAGATACCACCTTTCAAGGAGCTGCTCCCCTTGTTGATGTTTTAATTAAACCCTCTTCACAGATATTTATTCAAAGGGAATCAGCAAGGAATAATCGAGCACTAACAGGACTGGATAGAATTAATTTCTGCCATAAAATTAACGTGTGCCGGTAACTAGGGCAAAACTAGGAGCAACCAATGGCCTTGGTCTTTAAAGGAAACTGAAAGTGTGGGCTGAAGAGGTGCAAGAGGAGGGCGGGCTGTGGCTGCCTTGGCCCTGTGCTGGCCCTGCCCCAGCCTTGGGCAGCTGGCTCCTGGGTGTGAGCACAAGCTGTCCTCCTGCTGGGGGTCCATGTCCACGGGAGGTGACGTCCGCAGGGCAGCCCCTGTGTCTGGGCTGGGAGTGCTCCGGGCTCAATGGGGTACTGAAGTGAAAGGTGCTCAGTCGTGTCCGACTCTTTGCGACCCCACGGACCATACAGCCCATGGAGTTCTCCAGGCCAGAATACTGGAGTGGGTAGCCTTTCCCTCCTCCAGGGGATCTTCCTGACCCAGGGGTTGAACCCGGGTCTCCTGCACTGCGGGCGGGTTCTTCACCAGCTGCGCCCCCAGGGAAGCCCACAGGGTGGGGACAGACACGCGTGTCCCTGCCTGTTTTAGCCATGCCTCTCGGCGTCCTGTCCCCTGTCCCCCTGGACCCCAGTGCGGCAGTGACCTCTTAAAGCGCCTTCCTGCCTCCACTGCCACCCTGTGCCTGCCTCCCTCCTTCTAACGCATCTGGTTCACCCTTCTTGAGGGGCAAAAACTTTGATGGGTTCCCTCTGCCTTCAGGAGAAAGCGCCACCACGTCAGTGCCACAGCTGGGCTGCTCCGTACTCTCCCCAGCAACCTCAGCCCCAGTGCTTTTTTGCTATCAGCCCTGTACTCCGATCCACGGTTCTCTGCCAGCACCTCGAGTGGACTCCAGGCTCACCCTACAGAACCACTGACTTCTATTCCTTTGTCTAGGTCGGACCTGAACCTCAGGCCTGGAACAAGTGCTGCCTCCTCCAGGAAGCCCTCTCTGAGCACCCAGGCACAGAGGGCTTTGCACACATGAATGTTCTCGTGGCCCTTGCCTGTGTCCCCTTGTCCCCCAGCCCCGTAAACAGCTTCCTTATGAATCCTGCCTCTCCAGCCATGGTGGGACCCCATGTGCCAGAAGGTTGGGCCTGGCCACCTCCCCTCCTCCCCCAGCAAGTGGCCCCATCTACATCCAGAGCCCAAGAAGACAGAGCCTCGCTGGGACCAGGGACCACAGTAAGTACATTATTTTAAACTGCATCCTCTTAACTGTAGGGGTTACTATTTTATCCCTATTTTACTGATGGTGAAACAGCTCCAGAGAGGTAAAGTAATTTGCCCAAAGCCTAGAGTTGCCAGATAAAATACAGGATGCCCAGTTAAATTTGAATTTCAGATAAATAACAGATAAAGTATAATATATGTTAATCTCTAATACTGCATGGGACATACTTACACTAAAATGCTATTGATTGTTTATCTGAAATTCAAATTTAACCTGGTGTCCTATATTTTAAGTTGCTAAAATCTAGCAGCCCTACCAAGACCACTCTAAAATAATTGGCAACTCTGGGCCATGAACACAGACCATCTGGCTTCTGTCCACACACCTAACCACCGCACACACCAACTCTCAGGGTCGAAGGTCAGGAGCTCCCCTGCATTGGCACCTCAGCTTGATCCCAGCCCCAGGCTGCTTCCAAAGGAGAGTGCGTGGGAATGAGTTTTTTCTTTTTTTTTTTTTTGTATTTTAACATTTATAATGGGTTTTTAATGTGGCCAACTTTGTTGCTAGCTCCTTTCCAGCTCCTTAATTCTTTTGAAATGAAATCTTGCCCCAAAGGACCCGTTAATGGTGCCACTTAATGAAAACAGTAAACAGGCCTTTCCCTCTGGTCGGGTGGCTGCTGTCTGCAGGGCCAAGGGCAGCCCTGACCACAGGATCAGGGTGCTTCCCAGGCTGGGTGGAGCTTCCCAGCTCCTCAGTACCGGGCCTCATCTTCAGGGGAGGATTTCCTACTCGCCCATTCAAATTCTTTAAACTTTGAGGCTGCGGGGTGCGAATAGGCCTGTGGTTCTTTGTTCGTGGTGCCAAGAGAATTCTCTCCTTTAATCCTCTCAGGAGACTCTGGGATGTGGAACGGCGGTGCTCTTACACAGGTGGGCCATGGAGAGGTGAAGTAACGCGCCCAAGTGTGAACAGCTGCGAGGCAGTAGCGGTGTTATCTATAGTTCACTGCCCAGTACTTTTGAATTCAGCCTTCCTGACCCCACCCTGGGGGCAAGTTCTGTCTCACCTGCGTCCACGCTGCCTCCAGTGCCCCAGGCTCCAGGCAGACCGGCTGCCACACAGAGGCCACGGGGCCCTCCCTCTCCTGCTATTAGACAGACCTTCCTGTTCCCTTCTGCTGGAGCCCGCCCACCCTCCGTGGATCAGCCCAGAGACGCCCACAGCATGACCTCCAAGACAGCTTTCCATCTGCCTGCTTCTTACCCCGGACCCTCTGCCCCAGGCCCAGCCCTGCCCTAGTCCTTGAACCCTGCCTCTCGCCACATCAGCGCCCACGTGGGCAGCGCAGTGTTCCTGACGGGCCTGTCCACGTCCACTAACCCAACAGCCAGGCAACCATCTAGCAGAGGCCAGAGTGCTCTGTGCACATGCAAAGTACTCACCTTCCCCCACCCCAGCCCCAGCCCCCAGTGGCTTCATGCAGGCTGGCTAATTCCTCCCTGGGCCCCTCCTCAACACCCCTCCGCACCTCCCTTGGTCCAGCATCCGTCCACACGGCTCACCCCATGTCCTCTCACCCACCACTTGCCCCTCCCTCCACGGGGTCCCTCAGACACCACATCCTCCTTGGCCTGGCTGGAGGCGCCTGTTGCCCCATGGGCTCCAGAGCAAGTCATGTTTAGCTGCACTGTGTTTGAGTGGCCACGGTGGCTTATGTTTTGATTGCTGTCTCCTCTGACAGTGGGTAAACCCACAGTCGTTTCGCACCCTGCCCAAACCTGCAGTGCTTACAAAGTGTTTGTTCAATGAATGAGTGGAAGTTGTTCTTAGAGACCCGCAGTGGTCTAAGCAGGCGTGATGCACAAGGCATTGGCCAGCTGCTTCCTGTCTGTCAACTTAAACACAAGCTGTGTCTTCAACTACATACGCTACCTGACCTTTTTCACCTGCCCAAGACTGTGTGCACACAGCTCTTTGTCTATCTTTTTCCAAATTAACTTCACCTTCATTTTCCCTTTATCCCAGTTTTGTCATTAAATAATTTTCACTCTGTTATGCCACGTGCAGCTTTGTAAACCACTTCAAATTTTTCCCCTAGGGAAAAATTATATATATATGTATATGTATATGTATATGTGTGTGTGTGTGTGTATTTGTATAATTTGCATATTTTGGATGAGACATATAGCATCACTGACTCAACAGACATGAACTTGAGCAAACTCCAGGACATAGTGGAGGACAGGGAAACCTGGTGTGCTGCAGTCCATAGGGTCACAAAGAGGTGGACATGACTTAGTGACTGAACGACAACAGTATTTTGTATAATTTATACACACACACACATATATGAGTATATGAGCTTCCCTGGTGGCTCAGTGGTAAAGTATCCACCTGCTTATGCAGCAGATGCAGGAGACATGGGTTTGATCACTGGGCCGGGAAGATCCCCTGGAGAAATGGAGAAGGAAATAGCAACGCACTCTGGTATTCTTGCCTGGGAGATCCCATGGACAGAGGAGCCTGGTGGGCCCCAGTCCATGGGGTTGCAAGAGCTAGACACCACTTAGTGACTAAATAACTATATATATATATATATATATATCTATCAGTTCAGTTCAGTTCAGTTGCTCAGTCGTGTCCATCTCTTTGCGACCCCATGAACTGCAGCACACCAGGCCTCCCTGTCCATCACCAACTCCGGAAGTTCACTCAAACTCATGTCCATCGAGTCAGTGATGCCATCCAGCCATCTCATCCTCTGTCGTCCCCTTCTCCTCCTGCCCCCAATCCCTCCCAGCATCAGAGTCTTTTCCAATGAGTCAACTCTTCGCATGAGGTGACCAAAGTACTGGAGTTTCAGCTTTAGCATCAGTCCTTCCAAAGAAATCCCAGGGCTGATCTCCTTCAGAATGGACTGGTTGGATCTCCTTGCAGTCCAAGGAGACTCTCAAGAGTCTTCTCCAACACCACAGTTCAAAAGCATCACTTCTTCAGCACTCAGCTTTCTTCACAGTCCATCTCTCATATCCATACACGACCACTGGAAAAACCACAGCCTTGACTAGACGGACCTTTGTTGGCAAAGTAATGTCTCTGTTTTTGAATATGCTATGTAGGTTGGTCATAACTTTCCTTCCAAGGAGCAAGCGTCTTTTAATTTCATGGCTCCAATCACCATCTGCAGTGATTTTGGAGCCCAGAAAAATAAAGTCTGACACTGTTTCCACTGTTTCCCCATCTATTTCCCATGAAGTGATGGGACCAGATGCCATGATCTTCGTTTTCTGAATGTTGAGCTTTAAGCCAACTTTTTAACTCACCTCTTTCACCTTCATCAAGAGGCTTTTTAGTTCCTCTTCACTTTCTGCCATAAGGGTGGTGTCATCTGCATATCTGAGGTTATTGATATTTCTCCTGGCAATCTTGATTCCAGCTTGTGCTTCTTCCAGCCCAGCTGAAAGATTGGGGATGATGCACTTCTCATGATGCACTCTGCATATAAGTTAAATAAGCAGGGTGACAATATATAGCCTTGACGAACTCCTTTTCCTATTTGGAACCAGTCTGTTGTTCCATGTCCAGTTCTAACTGTTGCTTCCTGACCTGCATACAGATTTCTCAAGAGGCAGGTCAGGTGGTCTGGTATTCCCATCTCTTTCAGAATTTTCCACAGTTTATTGTGATCCACACAAAGGCTTTGGCATAGACAATAAAGCAGAAATAGATGCTTTTCTGGAACTCTCTTGCTTTTTCGATGATCCAGCAGATGTTGGCAATTTGATCTCTGGTTCCTCTGCCTTTTCTAAAACCAGCTTGAACATCTGGAAGTTCATGGTTCACGTATTGCTGAAGCCTGGCTTGGAGAATTTTGAGCATTATTTTACTAGTGTGTGAGATGAGTGCAATTGTGCGGTAGTTTGAGCATTCTTTGGCATTGCCTTTCTTTGGGATTGGAATGAAAACTGACCTTTTCCAGTCCTGTGGCCACTGCTGAGTCTTCCAAATTTGCTGGCATATTGAGTGCAGCACTTTGACAGCATCATCTTTAGGATTTGAAATAGCTCAACTGGAATTCCATCACCTCCACTAGCTTTGTTTGCAGTGATACTTCCTAAGGCCCACTTGACTTCACATTCCAGGATGTCTGGCTCTAGGTCAGTGATCACACCATCGTGATTATCTTGGTTGTGAAGATCTTTTTTGTACAGTTCTTCTGTGTATTCTTGCCACCTCTTCTTAATATCTTTTGCTTCTGTTAGGTCCATCCCATTTCTGTCCTTTATCAAGCCCATCTTTGCATGAAATGTTCGCTTGGTATCTCTAATTTTCTTGAAGAGATCTCTAGTCTTTCCCATTCTGTTGTTTTCCTCTATTTCTTTGCATTGATCGCTGAGGAAGGCTTTCTTATCTCTTCTTGCTATTCTTTGGAACTCTGCATTCAGATGCTTATATCTTTCCTTTGCTCCTTTGCTTTTCGCTTCTCTTCTTTTCACAGCTATTTGTAAGGCCTCCCCAGACAGCCATTTTGCCCTTTTGCATTTCTTTTCCACGGGGGTGGTCTTGATTCCTGTCTTCTGTACAATGTCACGAACCTCAGTCCGTAGTTCATCAGGCACTCTATCTATCAGATCTAGGCCCTTAAATCTATTTCTCACTTCCTCTGTATAATCATAAGGCATATGATTTAGGTCATACCTGAATGGTCTAGCGGTTTTCCCTACTTTCTTCAATTTAAGTCTAAATTTGGCAATAAGGAGTTCATGATCTGAGCCACAGTCAGCTCCTGGTCTTGTTTTTGCTGACTGTATAGAGCTTCTCCATCTTTGGCTGCAAAGAATATAATCAATCTGATTTCGGTATTGACCATCTGGTGATGTCCATGTGTAGAGTCTTCTCTTGTGTTGTTGGAAGATGGTGTTTGCTATGACCAGTGCGTTCTCTTGGCAAAACTCTATTAGCCTTTGCCCTGCTTCATTCCGTATTCCAAGGCCAAATTTGCCTGTTACTCCAGGTGTTTCTTGACTTCCTACTTTTGCCTTCCAGTCCCCTATAATGAAAAGGACATCTTTTTTGGGTGTTAGTTCTAAAAGGTCTTGTAGGTCTTCACAGAACCGTTCAACTTCAGCTTCTTCAGCATTACTGGTTGGGGCATAGACTTGGATTACTGTGATATTGAATGGTTTGCCTTGGAAACGAACAGAGATCATTCTGCCGTTTTTGAGATTGCATCCAAGTACTGCATTTTGGACTCTTTTGTTGACCATGATGGCTACTCCATTTCTTCTGAGGGATTCCTGCCCACAGTAGTAGACATAATGGTCATCTGAGTTAAATTCACCCATTCCAGTCCATTTTAGTTCGCTGATTCCTAGAATGTTGACGTTCACTCTTGCCATCTCCTGTTTGACCACTTCCAATTTGCCTTGATTCATGGACCTAACATTCCAGCTTCCTATGCAGTATTGCTCTTTACAGCATCGGACCTTGCTTTATCACCAGTCATATCCACAAACTGGGTATTGTTTTTGCTTTGGCTCCATCCCTTCATTCTTTCTGGAGTTATTTCTCCACTGATCTCCAGTAGCATATTGGGCACCTACCGACCTGGGGAGTTCCTCTTTCAGTATCCTATCATTTTGCCTTTTGACTGTTCATGGGGTTCTCAAGGAAAGAATATTGAAGTGGTTTGCCATTTCCTTCTCCAGTGGACCACATTCTGTCTGACGGACCATATATATATATATGGGCTAAGTCAGTTTTAAAATCTTTTAAAGCAGTAGACCTCCTTTTTCAAGCTAATTGCTGCGTGGAACCTCAATATTTAAAACCATTAGAGGGAGAATTTCGCTGATGGTCCAGTGGTTAAGACCCTGCGCTTCGAATGCAGAGCACATGGGTTTGATCCCTGGCTGGAGAACTAGGATTCCACATGCCCAGCATTGTGGCCAAAAAAAAAAGTCACTCCTCTTCCCACACCCCCAACAACCCCCACCTCCCCAAAAAGAAAAAAAGATTAGAAGCAAAACTGCTTTGTTTGTGGCTGGAGACAGGGCTGGGAAGCCCGGGGCTCCAAGGAACAAAGTTTGGGAACCACTCATTAGAGACTCTTTATGGCCCCTTCCAGACCTAAAACTCACAGACTTGTAGATGCCAGAATGCTGGCGTGCCCAGTACACAGATGAGGAAGGGGAGACCTGTCAGTGCTTCAAGGGGGTGGTCCCTGCTTCTTTTTGAGGCATTTCAGCCTCCTTTAGCTCCCACTGGTCCCCTGCATAGCCTTTATGTCTCTCGGTGCAGAGTGTGCTCAGATTAACCAGGTCAGGCAAACAGTGGGCACTCAATCAGTGCCTGCTCAAGGAGGGCTTCTCACAGTGTGGGTCCAGGCCTGAGAGCTGGGCATGGCCAAGAAAAAGCAGGAGTGACAGCCTGGAGGCCCAGGGCCAGGGGAGAAGGGCTGTAGGTCCCCAAGGCCAGCACAGCGGAACACAACAGCAGCACCTTTCTCTAGAGTCCACCTTGGCAACACCTGGACATTTCTTTTTCACACTGAGGACTTTTCTTCAGGAACACAATTGGACTGAAAAGGTTCACACATTTTAATTGCCCAGGGACAGTGCTCTGAAAATTCTATAACATGTGCTCATTAAATAAAATTAGCACAGAGGAGCTGCCCAGGATATGTCACGCATTAAAAGATGACTCTGTAGAATAGAATGCATTATGAATTATTGCCTTGTGTATTTTTGTTACATTAGTTTTT
This sequence comes from Bubalus bubalis, assembly GCF_019923935.1. Taxonomy (NCBI): domain Eukaryota; kingdom Metazoa; phylum Chordata; class Mammalia; order Artiodactyla; family Bovidae; genus Bubalus; species Bubalus bubalis. The sequence goes on along the minus strand of NC_059174.1, from coordinate 1,031,066 downwards.
AATGCAAATGCAGCTACTCATCTGCCTACCTGGAGATCTGACTTTTTAAATGCTTGAAAAAATATATTTAACTTTTACATGGACAGTCATCATCAAGTCTTTGCCAGGCTGCATCCTCCAGAATGCCCAGTGTCCGCTCCTGCCCCTCACAGCAAGGGACAGAGGTGCCTTCTGCAGGCTGAGGGGTTAAGGGAGCTGGGGCAGGCTGGGAATTGGCTGTGTCCCCTTGCTCTGCCTGTTCTCTCTGTGGCCCAGGGCCGGCAGGCAGAGGCATGACCTGGCATGAAACTCTGGTCCACACCACCACCTGGGACCTTTCTCCCTTCAGCCTCCCCTTCCTGGAGGATGTGGCCTGGGTATGCAGAGGTCAGGTGTGGAGAATCCTGACCCCAGGCATGTCTCCTCCTCCAGCCCCACTCTTCCTGCTGGGCCCATCTTGCATTCGTGTTTCATCCACACAATGAAACAAGATACTCATCCAAGGATAAGTATCTACTCACCCTTCTTTCTGTCCCCCTCTCCCATCCAGCCGCTCAGTTTTAGCCTTTTCCCACACATTCCTTCCAGCCAGCCACATGTCCCTTCATCCTTCCTTTCACCCCTCCCCCCCCAACCTCTGTCATCCAGTCACACATCTTTCCCTCACTCATTCATCAGACACTTGTTTTCCAGTTCATCTCTCCATCCGTCCTGTCCCTCATCCATGCAAACCTTTAGTCCTGGCCCTGTCACCTCTTGGCTGGATTACTGGCTCTGAAGTGGTCTCCCCATATCCACTCTGCTCCTACCTCTCCAGCCTCCACAGCTGCAGCCAGGATGTTATTTCAGAAAGCATCACGCCCTGCCAGCCACTTGTTCCCATTCATGGCCAAGAGCCAAAGCCTCCCTGGGATATGACCTGAACTCCTCTTCACTTAATTCCCCTGTGCCTCTTCTTGCTCTCTGTGCCCTAGACACAGTAACTCTCTGTCAGGCCTTAGTACCCGCCTGCTCCCTCTTGCCAGAGGATCTTTGCACATGCTGCCCCTCTTCTTGGAAGGCCCTAGTCGCTCTCGTTCTCAAGCCCACTCTTAATTATCACCCAGCTTATGGCTTAACTGTTGTTCCGTCAGGGGCCCTTTCCTGACTGGGCCATAGCCCATGGGTCCTTCATTTAGAATGCCAGCAATGGCTGCAGAGTCCTCCTTGCTGTGTGACTGATCGATAGTCATGCCATGTCCCTCTCTTCAGATTCCTAGGATCCTGTTGATCTTGTTCACATGTGGTCTCAGTGCCTAGCACAGATCTTGCACATAAGATGCTCAATGGATGTTTTCTGAACGTACAAGTAAATGAATGAATGAGCAAATCAGTGCCAGGCCCAGGGAATGTGAGTGTGGGGTGCTGGGGACAAAGACATGAGAACGAACTCTGCCTGCCTGCCCAGGGCGTCAGTCCCAGGACAGGAGGGAAACGTGGGGGCCCAAACAGCAGCAGGGCCCTCCTGGGTGCTCAGGATGGATAAGACCCCTTGAGATGCAGGGTCAGAGAACCGTCCTTCCCTCTGTGGAGTGATCCCCCACTACCAGCCCACCCTGGTCGTACCCTTTATGAGCCCTGAGTCATTCTCAGAGCACCTGCTTCTCTGGCCACCACTGTTGGGCCATCAGCTTCTCCCTAAAGCAGGGGCTGGGTCTACCAGATGCCCGGGGCAGTGGCCACCCTCAATCAGACCAGATACGGTTAGCTAGGAGCCCCCACCACAGTTCCAGCTCAGAATAAGCCATGGAACCATGTCAGCTCCGTCTCCCTGGGGGTTTATTAAAGATCCTTCCTTTGCGCTAAGCGGCATTCGTGTGAGAATCAACTGTAATGAGTTGCTGTAAGGATCTGACATTGCAGCTGGGCTTTCCTGGCTTAGAGAAAACCAAGATTTCTTCAAGGAGAGCCGATGGGCAGGGGCCAGGGGGCAGAGAGGGTGGGGCTCTGGATCTTTGTCTGTATTCATCCGGTAAAGGTGGGCAGACCTCCTTCAGGGAAAGCCTGTAGTGCTTGGTGGGAGGGAGGCTCATGTGGGCCTGAAGGGGTCCTGGCCTCCTGGTTCTGCATATAGCCCGCTCTTCATCCCACCCTCTCCCCATGGGTCCCTGGGTGCCAAGCAGTCATCAGAGAATGCATCCAAGCAGGTACCAACACAAAAGCCAGAGTGCCAGAGTGCATGGGAGACAGTGTAGGCCCAAACCTGCAGCAGAGGCCTGACCCATCACCCAACACGCCCATCCCTGCACAGGCGGCTCTATCTCGTGTGGTGAGAGTCTCAGTGAGGAGGGCACTGGCACCCCCTCTCCAGTCCAGGTCGGCCCTGGAGACTGTTCAGCTGCCTGACCATCACTCGGGGCCAGGTCCCCAGATGTGAGCAGGTGGGATGCGAGGAACCATACTGAACCTGTCCTTGTTCACCTTGCTCCTGACTCATGCAAAATAGCTGCAGCCAGGAAAGAATGAGGACATGGCATTATCCCTACTTCCTTTCCTCCCCCTCCAAATGGCAAGGAGAAAGGACGAAAATAGTACCTCGCTGAGCCATTTGCAGTCTGAGGGCATTTTCTGTTTGAAGTGCCATCAGCTGTCTCCTCACCTTTAGCCCCATGATGCACTCACTGCACAGAGGGAAACATGTCTCAGAGCAAAGTCTCAGATCGGAGTGCCCTGTCCAGCCCCCAGAAACGTTCAAGAAATGACCCGGGACAGTCAATGCCATTCCCATGAACAATGCTGATAGAGCCAACATCAATGGGTGTTTTCTAGGTGCCCGGCCTGTGCGAAGCTCCACTCTTTCTGAGGATTATCTCCTCTGGTCCTGCGTGGGCCCTGGTGTCACCCAGATGATAACAGATATGAGAACTTGCCTGTGGGGGGTGGGAAGTGATGGGTCAGGATTGGAATCCAAGCACTTGGACTCGTGGAAAATGAGAAGCATAGTCCTTATGAAGGGCGAGAGAATGAGGCATGGATTGTGACTTCTGGGTGGCTGGAGCTCTGTGAGGCCCAGAAATAGGAAGACTGGTTGGCATTCAAACACTGGCTTGCCCATGAACCAGCTTAGCCGATAGTAAGGAATGTTTGAAATGTCAGAGGAAGAATTAAGTAGTTGGAAAAGTGGTAACACGTTCTCCTGAGCTGTTGTCAGCCTTTCTCAGGTTTGTTTTGTCTTTTCCACCATAGTGGGCAGCTCTTTTAAGAGAGCTTGCCTAGGCCCTGACTGACCAAGCGTGTGTGCATGCTTAGTCACTCAGTCGTGTCCAACTCTTTGCGACACCATGAACTGCAGCCCGCCAGGCTCCTCTGTCCCTGGGATTCTCCAGGCAAGGAAACTGGAGTGGGTTGCCATGCTCTCCTCCAGGGGATCTTCCCAACCCAGGGATCGAACCCTGGTCTCCTGCACTGTGGGCAGATTCTTTACCAGCTGAGCCACCAGGGAGGCCCAAGAATACTGGAAGGGTAGCCTATCCCTTCTTCAGGGGATCTTCCTGATGCAGGGATCGAACCGGGATCTGCACTGCAGGTGGATTCTTTACCAGCTGAGCCGCGGGGAAGCCTGGCTGACCATGGCCTCCTCCCTTATCAGCACTGGGTGTCCAGCTGGGCACACTCCAGAGGTGCCCTGTGCACAGCTGGCCTTCACGCCTGAGGAGCCCTCTGGTGGGGTGGTCACTTCTGAGCTGGAGGGAGCAGAACGCATGGGCGTGGGTGAGCCAGTGAATGGTGGGGCCCCCAAAACACTCTCCTTGAACCACAAAGACCAGAAGCCAGCCCAATGTGGTGCTGACATTTCAGCCCGGGGAGAGGTAATGACGGAATGGGACCACCAGTACTTTCCAGAAATGGCCTCACCCAGGATGCTGACACAGGGACGAGACTCAAAAGGCCTGCCTCTCGAGGGCCCGCTGGTGGACGTGTGGCTCGAGAAGACCTGAGCGAGGGCCCGCTGCTGCTGGGCACCCGGCAGCCCCTTCCACGGCTCTCTGCTCACCAGCAGCTAAGCCTTAGCCCAGAGAAGACTGGACTAGGTAATCCATCCTGCACTTAGAGCACTTTCCCTGAGAACCCTGGAGAAGGAAATGGCAGCCCACTCTGGTACTCTTGCCTGGAAAATCCCTTGGATGGAGAAGCCCAGGAGGCTACAGCCCATGGGGTTGCAGAGTTGGACCCAACTGAGCGACTTCACTTCACTTTCCTGAGAACACCAAAGCCACCAACAAGCGGACTGTTTCCCCTAGAAGCCTCATCCCAGGGAAGGAGGTTTGTCATCCTTCATAAGAAAAAGGTGGGGATCGGCAGTTGCAAATGCTGGGCCTGTTTGCTTGTAATCTTAAACTTTCCTGAAGCCCTTATGTAAGACAAAGGGAAGCTTCTCACTGCTTTGGAGTTTCTAAGAGATGCCTGCAAAGCATGGGGGAATAGAAAAGATGATACTTTCTTTTTTTCTCCTGTGCTGCAAAGGTATCTTAAAACCAAGTCAGCACCCGTAAAGCTTAGAGGTTTAGACCACAGCCAAGCCCTTGCCTCTGTCCACATGGGGCAGCAGTAATCAATATCGTATTACAAAAGCACTTGACCTCATTTATTCCCATGGATGCTTGGGGGATCCTTAATATTCAGAGCTTTTAAAGTGTGCGCCTGGCGTATTTAATGAGAAGCTCCTTGGTGGGTTTGGCTCCCGGTGACATTTAGAAAGCCTGGCTTTCCACTCTTCCCGTGGGGCTGCCACCCTGGCTAGGGAAGGAAGGAATCTGGGCTCTGGGGCAGGGGCTGTTTGATGGAGTGGGGCAGAAGGGGTCATGTAGAAACGGGGGACACCGGTGAGATGCTAGCGTGACACACAACTAGTACTCAGTGAAAGGCAAGTATTCTTTATCATTATGACGATCTGCAGTATGGTTTTTCCTCCTTAGTTTGGGGTCTCCCAGGTGCTGAGAGAATGGTTGTGTTGTGAGCTGACTCATGGCTGGATGATAGATAAAAAAGGCCCTTCCACCTGGTGTGACTTTCTCAATCCATGGGTCACGGAGTTGGGAGGGAAAGAGAGGCCCCCCAGGAACTTCCCCAGGACTGATCTAAGAGGGGGATGAAGCCCAGGCGCCTCCTTCCAGCCTGAGGTCTCGCACTGCCTAGAGCAGGCCTCTGTCAGCCTCATCTGGGCCGGGGCTGTGCTCCCCGGGACTCCCGCTGACGCAGACAGCTTTGTCCCGGAGTCCGGGGGGTGCCCTTGGTGCCCTGAGCCAAGTCTGGCTGTCCTCGCTGGTTCCTGCTCGAGGCAACCATGGGACTGGCCAGTGAGGGACGGGAGGCCGTGATGTGGACACCCACATGCGTTTGCAGGATGCGGCTGCCTCCTGCCAGCGGTGAGGCTCAGCCATTTACTTTGTGAAGTCCCTTCATGTTCTCTTTCAGGATGCTCAGAGTTTCACCTTCTCTCTGGGAAAACCTCTGCCAGATTTACTTTCTCTTCAGTTACGACCCTTGTGTCACATCAGAGCTTGAGGGAAGAGCGGGCTCTTTAGTTAAGGTGATGGTTGTCAGGTCCTTGTGGGTCTGGGGAGAAGGGGAGACCGGGTGACTGCTGCCTGCCTTTGCCGGCCAACCCCCCTACTGCACGGAGATTCTCTCTGGTCACACTGGCATTTCTGCTGGCTTTGTTGTCCACCAGGGGCCCAGGCTGAGAGGAGCTCCCTTCACCTTGTCCACAGCCCTCTTCTGTAATGGTTTACAGTTGCCATGGTGACTGCCAAGGATGCTCCCCTGGATGGCTCCCAGCAGTAACAATCTCTCTAAAGCCATCACACCTATGACCTTGCTTGTGTCTTTCTCTCATTATTAATTGAAATATTGAGACTCAGTTCTCTGGGTGGGTACCAGGCATCAATTTCCCACATCCAGCTGGCTCTCTGTAGGGGCCAGGGTGGCTCTTCTCTGAACTGGAGCCTGGAGGCTAATTAGAGGTTCACACACCACAGAGCTGATCCCCAGGTCCCTGCAAAGGGGAACCTCTTGCCAATATACAAGCCAGTCAGTTGCAAACTGTATTCTGTTGAGGCCACACTTGGCTTCACTGTGGCAACCTTCCAGTTGAAGGATTTGTCTGGAAGATACTGTTTTGTTTTCTCTCTTTTTTTCTTCTAGAAATGGCAACCAGCAGCAAAGTGTCCATGAAAAATAGGTCAGTTTTCAAATTAATTAGGAGTCAGATTTATGAACAAGGCTATGAAGCACCCCAATCTCCTATGCTGGCTCTGTTGTGCTAATCCAGCCCATGTTATTTTTAGGCACAAATATCAAAATGTCTCCTGACAAATGAGACGTGAAATGAATGAGTTTTTGAACATAAACTTTTAGTGCCAAATATGTATTTGGCTATGTTGGGCATGTATAGGGCACAGGAAGGCTTTTCTGGCCTGGCTGTGAGAAAGCTGAAAACAAAGCTTTGAGTAAGTCCCCTCACCCCTTTCCTGGCGTTAGCAAAGAGGCTTGCTTTAAAAACAGTGACACAGTGTTGTCTGGGCTTCTGATTTTCTCCCAGGAGCAACTGCTTAGGTGACTGGGGAGCTGGGCTGGGACCATCTCTGAGGTTGCCAATCTGAAATAGCCAGTGTATCCATTCAGCTCAGAGATTAGAGGACCTCTTTAATTAGGAACTCAGCTCTGGGTTTGTCCTGGTGTTGGGCTGGGGCAGAATGCATCTTCTTCCCTTGAGAGCCAGCTTGTTGCCTCTGTCACTCCAGATCCACCCTTCACCTTTCCCCACTCTGCTCTGAGCCCCGAGAAGCTGGCCTGTAAGCCTGGGTGCCCTTGTTCTCAGCTCCCAGGAGAGTTTGGTCACTGGGAGACCCTGACAGGGGACTAGAGGTCAGCAGGAGAGGGGGGTCTTGCCAGGCCACTGGGGGTTAGCATGTCCCTCTCCCAAGGCCTCAGCTCTTCCGGTCTGTCTGTCCACCTGACCTCTCTGGATTCTGCTAGTTGCCCCCTCCCTTTGCCCTTCCAGGCCAAAGGTGCTAATGATTCCCACTGCTATGAGCCGGGGGCCAGTTCTCATCCTTGGCTGTCCTAACCTTGTTCACACCTTTAAAAAATACTCTCATTGCCTCTCCTCCAAGAATCTGCTTGAATGTGCCATCTGCTCCACCAGCACCCTCTCTGTTACGCTCTGCAGACACGCCTGCCTGGTAACCAAGTGGCCACAATCCTTTCTCGTCCTTCCCCCTCTAAGCTGCCAAGAACCGAGAGTTGGGTGAGGAGCGTGGTGGGGGCGGGGAGCAAGTCCGCGATCATCACCGTGAGCTCCCTCTCTGACTCACACTGCCGCTGGCTCTGAGTGATCGGCTGCCTGCTGCATCCCAGAGAGGCTCGGCAGAACCGAGAGCTGCTCGACAACACAGCCCTGCAGAAAGGCTAGTAGTGCCCGTGACTCAGAACCCAGCTGCAGCCTTCATCCCGCCCACAGCCCCCAGGCGCAGCAGGTGAGGCAGGCTGGGACACTGAAGACAGTAGGCGTGCCCCCTTGGCATCAAGCTGTCGGGTACGTGTGTGGATTAGAAGTCCTCTGATCCACTTCTTTACACTAAGAGTGGGCCACAGAGGGGCCCGCAGCACAGTGATTCTCCCTGGAGCTTCGTCTAGAGAACGGAGGACACAAGCCTTTGGCCCTCCAGCTGAGGGCCCAGCTTCCTGGGCTGCACACAGCTGGAGAGGAACCCGGGGCTCTTTCTGCGGTGTGTCTGCGCGGTTGCTGACCTGTGCAGGGGCCAGCAGTGGCTCTGGGCCGACAGAGGCCCTAGGGCCAGCACACGCCATCCCGGTCGTGCCGCCCCGTGAGCCCTGCTGGCCCTGCTTTCTGGGGGAAAGGAGTACGGCTTCTCACCCCAGGGAGGGCAGAGGAGCCCCCGCCTGGGCTGGCAAGTGCCATCAGAATGGGGCTGACCTAAGGACTTCCAGAAAGAAGGCACTGTCCATGCCAACTTCCGTGGCTGGGTCCCTGCTGGAGCGATGCGTCATCTGGAGCTTCCCTGCGGTCAGGCCCAGAGACTGGAGCTCTGACAGCTGTACCAGGCAGAGTCAGGTCAGTCGTGATGAGGCTCGAGGGGTCAAGCTCTGCCCAGGGGGGAGGGAGATCCAGCAGGAATGACCTTTCATCACACAGGGCTTCCTTTACCGAAAACTTTAATAGCTCCTGTTGCTCCACTCAGCATTCAAGACCTTCCTCAGCCTGGCCCCCAACCACCAGCCACTCGCTTCATCTCCCTCATCCTCTCCTCTTCGCTCAGAGAATATAATGGCCTTGGTGATAATAGTGAACTTTATAGAGCAGTTTCCATGCTGAGTTCCCTCTGAGGTCAGGGATTACTGAAGTATTTCTAAAAGAAATACTTTCAGAGAGGGTACGTCACATGCCTAAAATCACACAGCCAGTAAAAGAAGGAAACACAACTCATATCTGGGCTCCTGGCATGCCACATCCTCTGCTCTGCTTATAGTCTATGGGACATCCCAGAGGAATGTTCCAGCCCAAGACACACGTTTACTTGCTAGAGCCCAAAGGATGGGGCAGAGGGTGTTTTCTTCACCAAGCAGCAGTATCTAGGCCGTTAACCCTTTTCCAGTATCCCTAGTAACCCTTTTCCAGTGTGCTAGGCAGAGATGGCTTTGTCCCCATGATTTAAGCTCCTCTTCCACCCTGAAGAGATGAGACTGGAGAACAGCTGTCAAGCCAAGGACTACATTTTCTACCCTGCTTGCATCTGTTGAACAATCAGACTGAGTTCTGGCTGATGGATGAGGGTGGTAGTAATATTGACCACTTCTAGGCATGGCCTTTACAAACTTCCATTGCCATTCTCCACATCAGCTTTTCTCTGAGAGAACTGAACTCTACCAGAATTACCTGAGTGGCTATCTTCTCAGTCTTCCAAAAATGACAGATATCAAGACCCATTCTAAATGCATACGAAAGATTCATCACATGCTTTGTGAGCCTTAGAGCCCCGGGGCTTGGTGTGCTCAGGGAACTGGGTTGAGAAAGGCTGCTTCCATTCTCTCTTCCCTTGTTTGCGGGCTGTATGTTGACGAGTGAGCGTGGAAGCCACCTCTTAAAGATGGTCGAGTTTCTGTCAGCCTGAATCTCTGAATGACTGCACGGAACAGAGCGATTCCTCCTCAGCCCCTCCTCCCAGCGATGGAAACCAGAAATGGTACATTCGAATTGTGTTAAGCCTCTGGCATTTTGGAGTTCTGCACAGCAACTCATGTTATCTTAAACCGAAATGGGGTAAGCTCCAAGACAGGTGGACGAGTTTGGGGAGAGGACTTTCACAAATTCCCAACTGACTCGCCTTCCCTCCTAGCCTGGGGGAAGCTCTTGTGGGTACCTGTGTGGGACCTGAGAGGGATGAAGCCTCCAGATATAGCCAAGAGCCTGAGTCCCATGGAGAAGCTTCCACAGGGAGAGTGACTTAGTGAGAAACAACTGAACTAATGTGGAAGGCAAACTGGCAGGGTCTGAACTGTTTGAAGGCTTAAGACGGTCGGCCAGGGAGGGAGGCTAGGATGCTGGTGTCCTTGGATTCAGTGGGGAGCCCAGGAGTCTGCATCCTTACAAAGTGCGGATGCTGGTGGCGGGGCGTCTGCACTTTAAGAACCTTGAGAGGGCTTCCCTGGTGGCTCAGCTGGTAAAGAACTTGCCTGCAAGGCGGGAGACCTGGGTTCGATCCCTGGGTTGGGAAGATCCCCTGGAGAAGGGAAAGGCTACCCACTCCAGTATTCTGGCCTGAGAATTCCATGGACTGTATAGTCCATGGGGTCGCAAAGAGTGGGACGGGGCTTTCAAAACAAAAAAAAAAGAACCATGAGAGTAGGGCGGTGTGCTTCAGCTCCCCCACCCTATGGTGGTTTATATGACTGTCCTGGAGCCCAGCACTCTCAGTGCTGCAAGGCTGATAGAGATGCTCTCTATGAGTCTGTGCCTCCACAAGACTGAGAGGGAGTGACAAGCTTAAAGGCAGCCACAGGGAGTGAGCCCTGGAGCTGAGCTATCTCTGAGGTCCCACCTTTGAGCAGGTGCTGGGAGTGAGGGGTGCCTTGGAGGAGGGACACCCTGTGCAGTAGGCCCTCCTGCCCTGGGTAAAAGCCCACCACTGCTAAGCCGGCCCTCCTGCTCCCAGCCTGCAGTCAGTCCCTCATCCTAGCCCTCTGCTCTCTGACTCCCTTCTCCCCTTCTCTCCTTGCCCCTTCCCCCTCCCCTGATCCTCTCAGCTCCCTGGGAGAGCACCCCTGAACCTCCGGGTGCCCTCGTAATAATGGCAGGGCTCCATCCTCACCCGGTCCCCCATGAGGGCCTAAAGGAGCCTGGAGTGGCGATTATAGCCAAACTGGTGTCTAGGACCGCCTGGAGCTTGCCAAGGAGGGCAGAGAGCATGCAGCCAGGCCCACCCACGAGGGCTCCAACAAAGTGTGTCTGTTCAGTCCAGTCAAGGTGGCACCCACACTTACAAGACCCGAACTGTAACTGCCTTCTCTCACTCTAGACTGGGTGCTACTGCCCACCCTGGGTGTTCAGGAGACAAGCAGGCCCGACGCTGTTGGGGTGCAGCCCCCGAGGTCCGGTTCCCCAAACTCCAGAGCGAGCTCCCCGCCTCCAGCCTCGCGTACCCTGGGCGGCGCCCACCGTCATAAAGGTGGGTGGTGAACACCCCCAGCAGCCAACAGTAAGGACGGGAAAGCGGCGGGAAGAGAGCAGAGGCGGGGTTTCGGGAACGCTCCCGCCAGATGACCCACGGACGGCGCCCGCGACCAACCGCAGCGGGGGCGGCCCGTCCGGCGAGAGCCTCCCGCGGGGCCCTTACCTGAGTGCCTCTGGCGCAGAAGGGCCGCTTCGCGAGGCGGCGGCGGCGCGGACGAGGCGGCGGCCGCCACGGTGGTCGCGGCTCTGTGCGCCGCGGAGGCGGCGGCGGCCTCGGGGACGCCTGGGGCGGGGGCGGCGGGAGGGCCCGCGGGAGGCGGGCTCTTGTCGCTGCGGCCGGGCTCCTGGGCGCCGTCGGCCCGGGCGGCGCTGGCGGGGCCGTGGCGGCGCGGGCCGCCGCTCTGAATGTGGGACACGGCCTCCGCGGCCTGCACGTCGGGCGGGGAGAAGCGCGCGAGCACGCGCAGCAGCGCCTGGGCCGTGTGCTCCTGCGTGTCGTCGTCGCTGTAGTCCGACACGCGGCACTCGTACACGCCCTCGTCCTGCCGCCGCACAGCCGACAGCCGCAGCCGGTGCGAGATGTCGTTGCCCTGCACGCGCACGGTCTGCAAGAGAGTGGGGCTTCGGTCAGGGCGCGGGCAGGCCGGCGCCTCGCCCTCTGGGCCTTCACATCCGCTGCCACTAATGCTCCTTCATTCCAGTCTGGAGGGCCGAGGTGGTGTCCGAGGGAGAGTCGCTCTGCCCTCATAGTGCACAGATACCTGCTCCCAGCTCCAGCCCTTCTCAGCGAGCGTTCTGCCCTCGCTGGGAGGCAGAGGAAGCAGAGGCTGCTGCCACACCCACTGGGTCCCTGCTACCTAGGAACTTGCCTCTCGGCGGCAGCATGGAGCGGCGGACAAAGCTCAGCTCCCTGCGAGCTGCTGGAGACGCCGGGGAGCAACCGCTTTGTGGCCCTCACCAAGCTCCCAGGGAACCCTCACCTCCGAACCAAGCACAGGAGGCCCTGGTCATCCCCAGGCCGTGATCCCTCCATCTCCAGCCGGGAAGGCTTGGCGCATGTCCTCCCCAACCCTGGCAAGACTCCTCCCCTCCACCGCAACTCCAAGCCAGCCCACAGCGCCTGGCACCGGGACCCGCAACCCAGGCGGAGCGGAGGGCTGCCTCAGAGGGCGCCGCCAGGGCGTGGGCTGCGTGCGGGGTGGGAGTGGGGCCCACAGCCCTGAGCTTGCAAGGAGCTAGGGCAAGGAGCCTGCAGGAGAGCTTTACAGGCAAGCGTACAGATGAGGAAGGAGATTCAGGCCTGGGACCCTTGGTTTACGCAAAAGAGAACCTGATCCACGACCGGCGACAGATGGCGCACGGACAGGCCAAGCAGCCGACAATGCCAGGCTGTGAGCTGGGCCCTATACCGCACCGCCAAGGAGCCTTTCTAAGAGGGAGGAGGCTGCGGGGCGCAAAGCGGCCGGAAGGGGTCTCCCGCGGCCCGCGCTGGGCTCCACACTTACGCTGATTTTAGTCGCATCCTTATTTGTTACCTAAAATGCAAAGAGGGAGAGAGAGACATTAGGCTGTTGGCCTTCAGGCTCAGGGAACTCAGACGCACCTCCTGCAAGAGGATCCTCCGCAGGCAGGCTGAGACTGGAAACCGCTCGGGATGTAGCCACGGCGGAGGGCAGGAAGAACATCGAGATTTTCAGGAGTTTTATCCGGAAGGAAGCAGGGCTTGGAGCTAGTATGGCGCCGGGCCAAGGAGGGGCTGCCGGAGCACCCCTGCCAGCCAAGGAAGGGAGGCTGGATCGCCTCCCGGGTGGGAAGGAAGACCTATTTCCCTCCGGAGGAGCATCCCCATTCCCTATGGTGTTTCCCTAAACCCCTTGGAAAGCTGCATGGACAGGACCCGATGGGAGATGTGAGCAAAGGGTGGGACTCTGGGTAGAGCGAAGGTAGGCGGTGTGGGTGTGCGGTGTGTGTGTGCGCGCGCGGCGCGAGGGGAGGTGGGTGTGTGTGTGTGTGCGTGAAAGAGAGAGAGACAGAGCTAGAGACTGTTTAAGAGGCAGATGGGCAGAGGGGGAAGTCCCTCTGACCCTGCAGCGGCTGGAGGTAACCTGTACAGCGTGCTCCGCCAGCCTCTGGAACCCAGCCCGGAGGAGCTTAGCTGCTTGGCCGTGTGCCCTGGGGACCTCAGGGTGGCAGAGGACAGGGAAAGCCCGGCCCCAGCAAGTGGTCTTCTTTCAACACCCGGCACCTATTACCCTCTGGACCCATAGCTGGCAAGAGCGGGCAAACTGGATGAGGGGTAGCTTCCTAGGGCTAGGCGTGGAGTTCAGGGGAGGTTTCCGTGAAGGCAATGCGAACGCCTAGGGGGTAACAACTGCTGTTGTTGAAGGTGCTGTGAGGACGGGGACGGGAGGAGATGGGTTGCACCACGGGGTGGCGCCCTGCCTGCCTCACCCCGGTCACCCCAGGCGCCCCGCGGGCGGCCAGTTACCTTGCTCCGGGCGCCGGGCACGCTGAGCGCCAGCTCGTGCAGCAGCTCTCGGGGAGGCTCCTTGAGGTACCACCACTGAATCTCCAGCGAGTACGAGGTGGCTCCACTGGCCCGGAAGGCGCAGGGCATTTCGATGTCGTCTCCCTCACGTACGGTCACATCTTTGGGGACTTCGGTGAATGTCGCTGGGGGCGGGGGAGAGAGAGGCGTGACCAGCTGTGGGGCGGAGGCCCGGGGCCACCCCGGCTCGCTGGGCCGTGCGCTTCCCACCCCCAAGCTGCTCGCGCGGCCCCAGGCACTGGCCAAGTCCGATCGAGCAGCTGCCGGGCCGCTGCAGAGACCGGCTGCCGTTGCAGGCCGCTTCCCTCCAGTCCGGGCGGAGCGGCGGGGAGCGGCTCACGCTTCTTCCCCGCGCCCGGCCTCGCTGCCAGCGCCAGGCTGGGGCGCGCCAACTCCCGGCGCCCCACGAGCCTCCTGGCCGCAGCTGGAGCCCGGGTCCAGCTCCGAAGGACCTGGGCGCGGGCGCCACTGATGCCGCGACCCTTCGCCGCTCTCCACTCCCGACCGCACCGGGCAGTGGCTGCACATCAGGATCGCTGGAGACCGTGAAGCCTTCCCCTTCGCTTCCTCCGCCTCTTTCTCCGCGGCGGCCGGGACAGGCTGGCTTTGGCGGCCCCGGCGAGGACCCCTGAGACCCCAGCGGCAGCAAAGTTCCCGCTCTCACCCTCGGCCACGAAGAGCAGCAGGGCGCGCAGCACCAGCGGCGGCAGGTATCCGGGAGCGCCGAGCCGGTTCCTCTGTTCCATCTCCCGCAGGGGGCGCGGCGGCGACGGGGACCCGGGCTCGGAGAGGCGACTGTGGCGGCGGCGCGGGCTCGGATCCGGTCGGACTCGGGCTAGGACGCCTTCGAGCCTGCCATGGCCCCGCGCGGCGCCCCCTCCCCCGGCCGCCGGCGGCCGCCAATCAGTCCAGCTCCCTAGCCGGCTCGCCAGGCGCGGCTCCGGCGGGGGGCGCTGCTCCGGGTGCGCGGAAAGCGAGGTCCCGCCGGGAGGCTCCTGGCAGTCAGTCAGTCCGTGCTTCCTTTTGTCCGGTCGTCCGCCGGACTCTGGGGACCCGCAATTCAGTCTCTGCCCGGCGGGCCGGTCGGGGGCCGGGCCGCGCCGGGACCCATCCCTGGCCAGGAGAGCGCGCGCCTCGGATCCCCGAGCTTCTGCCTGCCGGTCTCCTGCTGCTGCGGCTCCAGACCGCCGCCTCCTCTGGCGGCCACTCCGCTCTCCCGCTGCCGCCTCCGCCGGTCCCTGCTCGGCTCTTTCCGCAGGGCGAGTGGGCGCTCAGCCGCGGCGCGCAGACCTGGCGTCCGACCCAGCGCAGCGCCGGGAGAGCGGGTCCGGCGTGGCGGCCCCGGAGCCGGAGGGGCGGGAGAGGAGGGGGAAGGGAAGGGGAGGGGGCGGTCAGCGGCTGGGCGCCGGGCCGCCTCCAGCGCCGCATCACCCGCGCCCTCCCGCCCCCTCCCTCCCTTCTCTCCCCTTCTTTTCTCTGCCACAGCCGGCGCCTCCCCCGCTCCGGAGCGCTCCCCCCGCCCCGCCCGGTCGCCTGGAGGGACCGCCAGTCTCTGGCTGGAGCGCAGCCCCGCCCCGCCCCCGCTTGGGCTGGGGGTCTTCCCACCCCAACTCTCCCTTGTTTCTTTTCCATCTCCGTCGCCCGAGACGGCCGCTTAGCATCCTTGTGCCCCGCGGGGTCCGAGGCCTTCTCCGTAGACCCCCGCCCTCAACTTCTTACCCCGGTTTGGACAAAAAGCTGCCCCGCTCTTTGTCCCCGGCCCAGGCTATGGCAGGCTGGGGCGCTGGAGGGTGGGCGCCTCGGGCCCGGGAGCAGGGTGGAGCGCCGCGCGGGGCCGGGGCCGGGGCCGGTGCGGGCGGCCACGCCGGAGTCTGCAGCGTGCGAGTGAGAAGTGAGCGCTCGGCGCGGGGCGAGCAGGTGCCCGAGGCGCCGAGAGCGCGAGAGCAAGCCGGAGCGGCGGCAGTGAGTGACGGCGGAGGCGGGGTGGGGCGGGGTGGCTGCGGAGCGCCCGGCACGACTCCAGGCCCAGGAGGGCTCAGAGCCGGGTGGGGTTTCTGCGCCTCGATCGTGGCCCTTGCGTCCCCCCTTGTTCTTCATGGGTCGCAGCCCTCGCTTTACCCGGTGCCCGGGGGGATCCCCAAGAGCAAGGAGGCAAAGGGCGGTTTCGGAGCCCATCCCTGGCTTCGCATCCCCCGAAACCCTGGACCTCTCAAAGCTTTCGCCCAGAGCCTCCTCCGTCCTCAGCCCTCTGCGGGAGAGCAGTCTGGCCCCCGAGGGGAAACGTGGGGCGCGCTTTTGGTTGGGAGGGACACAGTTGTAGGGGCGAGTCCCACGCCTGCGCTCGGCATCTCTTGCCTTCATCAAGGGAAACCAGGCAGCGGACTTCAGCGTCTCTGTCTCCACCCCCCGATCCCTAACCTCTTAGCTTTGACCTGAGGTCGAGATGAGAGGAGCCCTGTGGATTCACGTGACTGCTGTCCCTATTCCCCAGCCTCTCTGGAGTCTCCACCAGAGGGTTCCCCAAGAACCAAGGAGACGGAATACGACTGGGCAAACACTTCCCAGCAGCTGACTTTGGTCCAGGAAGCTGCAAGCCCTTTCTAAGCTAGGTCTTTGCCAGCTGGGGACCCTGGGCAGGTCCATCTACCCCCTCCTAGGCCTGAGTTTCAGCATCTCATCTGTGGCCCAGGAGTTATTCCTGTGTCCTAGGACACTGTTGCTCATCTGTTGGGCCCTTGTTGGCCAAGGTCTCTGGCCAGGAAGGGAGGGATGTCTCAAGGCCTTCCTCTTCTTCCTACAGTTTCTCTCCAGGGGACCCAGAGAGGCATCTGTCAGCTGCTTTCTGTCCTTTCAAGCCCCCACTCCCTGGGAGCTTTCCCTTAAAAATTCCACCTTCCTTTGGAAACCACCCTTGGATCACTGAATATAAAACCCTACCAGGCCCATTGCTGTCCTCAGCTTCTGAAGGGAGGGGGCAGACTTGCACTATATTGCACAGGCTCAGGACGCTGGTGGGATTCTAGGAAACCAAATTCATTTGGGGGCTGATTCCAAGCGGGGTGATGATGGCAGGAGCTAGCCTACTGTGCAGTGGCCTGCCCGGAGGTGCAGCAGTCTCCTGTCCTGATACCATATCGAGGCGGAGGGCCAGTGATCAGGGATGCACACGGGGAGGATTCCTGCAGCTAGAGGAAGTTATGCCTCGCTTACCTTTAAGGTTGGTGAATCTTACCTGTACCACCTTGTGGGGGTAAGGTATTTCTTTCCCACAGCATAAATTAGTGTTACTATTAATAATAATAGCTATACATTTTTACATACTCTTCATGTACCAGGCACTCTTCATGCATTAGTTGTCAACATGACAACCGAGCAGTCCTTCTCAAACAGAAATCAGATTACTCTTCCTCTGCTCAAAGCCCTGCAACGGCTCCCTTTTCATTCAGGACAAACATCAGTGACCTTGCAATGACTGGCAGGGTCAAACCATCTGCCTCCCACCTCCACCTCCCTGGTCCTCATTTCCTGCTTCCTGTCTTTTTCTTGGTCAGAATCCTCTGGCCACACTGACCTCCTTCCTACAATGCCACCCCAGGGTGTGCCCCCACCCACAGGGTGTGCCCCCAACCCAGGGCCTTTGCCCCGTGTGTTTTGTCTGGCTGGAATACTCCCTCCTCGGTTACCTGGTTCTTCTGATTTTTGTTAAGCAGTCACATCTCAGTGAAGCCCACTAGGGTCACAGTTCTAATATGCAATCTGCACTCCTCCATCCCTACCTCCAGCACTCCCAGTCCCTGACTTTGCGCTTCTTTTTCTCCTTTCTTTAGCGCCAACTTCCTTCCAACACATGATCCAATATCCTTATTTATAATGGCACAGAGATCTGTAGAGTCTACACTCATTGATGTATCTCCAGCACCTAGAACAGGGTCCGACATATAGTTGGTGCTCAATAAATATTTGTGGAGTGAATGAAGGGCTCATTTAACCCCTATAATGGTGGGTACCTACTCCTGTGTGGTAGACTGATTTTACCCATCTTAGAAGTGTGGTACTGGAGCTCAGAGAGTTTGAGGAACTAGCCCACAGTCACACAGGCAAGTAAGGCTTAAACCAGGTCTGTCTTCCTCTGAGGTCCTAATTTTAGCTCAAACAGCCCCACCCCAGATGAGACTGTGGTCCCCTACCTGGAATTGGTGTAGACAGCAAGGCTCTTCCGCCCTTGACTGGTGGCGCCTGACGAGGCTGCTTTGCAGCTCTGTGCTGAGCGGGTCTGCTCTTCCCTCCTGTCTCCTAGACTGAGGCCGCAGCTGCATCTTTCTTCTCTGTGTCTTTACCTCCAGGCTGGGTTTGACCCATGCCTAGGGCTCTGTGGCTGTAGGAACCAGGAGCCCTGTCAGGAGTGTCCCAGAGGGCGCAGTTGCTCCGTTCCTGGGGCTTCCCTGGTGGGCAGGTTGTGGCCTTCAGTCTCTTCTATCTAGCCTTTGCCAGGCAGCAGCCCCCACCGTCCTGGCCGAAGCCTGGCCGGGCCGCCCCCTGCAGGGAAGCCAGTCCCTTCTCACTGAGTCGTGGTGGGCCACGGTCTCTGTTGGAAGCTCTAAAGAAGGCATCTGTGACAAAGCATGTATGTTGCTTCCCCAAAGGAAAACTGCTCTCTGGGGACCAGAGCTCCTCAGCCCTGCCAGCTGCCGGTGTTCCCTGGGCTTCCACAAAGATGCCCTGTTTAGGGACAGCGTTGGCCACGTGAGATGAAACTGCTTTCCCACAGATGGACCTGTCCGAGCGTTTCAGGACTATTGCATGGCTGGTCCCTAGTGCTCATCAGTAGGCAGTGACAGCCGCCCTTTTGGCTTCCAGGTTTCTTCCCTCCTCTCTGTGTCCACAGGCTCTGAAATGCCTGTAGGATCACTGTGTACAGGGATCTGGAGATGAGCGTTCCTGTAATGTGACCAATAGGCGCTCAACCCGCCTGACCCGCTGGTTCGGCTCTGCCTGGGGGCCTGCTTGTGCCCATCGGCAGATCTCTAACTCATGCCCACTGCCAGCACGTGCTGTTTTGATTGGGCTGCAAGTTGGGGTATGCAGCACTTGTCAATACCATTTTGTGGATGAACTCACCGGACTCTCAAAGATGCTTCAAAAGTGCTATTTAGAAAGACTGCCAGCCTCTCATGAAAGCACCCTTAAATTATAGCCCTACGTAAATGTTTTTCCTGGAACTCACTTTCAAAATTTGCTTTAATGTTCATGTCCTCTTGGAGTTTTGGTTTCGGTATTCTTGTCTCCACTGACCTTTCCTGTCCTCCCCCAACCACATCCAGCAACATTGATTTTGGGTAATGTGTTTTCATTTTAAGATGCAGCCCATCCATAAACTTTTCTATCAATAATCCTGGCCACACTCTGTGTACCCAACAGCTTAAAGGAAAAGATCAGATTTATGGGGACTTTCATTTTTGGCTGGTTTAGTCATTGACTTGCCACTAGTGTCCGGGGATAACCCAGAAGTCCAGCCCCAGGGGATGTCCCCTGAGGGCACAGCTCCGGCCAGCTGCGTCGGATGGAGGGCAGTGTGGGCAGCAGAGGTGGGCCCTCCCTGCACCCAGGGGTCTCTGTCCCGGGTGATGGGGGAATCAAGTGCCTGAGATATGGGGGTGGCGGCTCCTGTTGCCCTCCTCTGCATTGCATCCCGGGAGGAAGACCCTGGGGCTTCAGCCCCTGAATGGCACAGATGCAAGGGAAGGCCCTCTGCTATCACAGGCCTCCTGGGGAGCTAAGCCGGCCCTTGCTCGTGTGCACGCCGCAGAGTGGGCCTGGCTTGCAGCCCGCCTGCACTGGGCCCGCAGCAGTAGGAGACCCCAAGCTGTGAGGCCCGTGGGTCTGGTCTATCCGTGTTGGATCAGTGTCCCCATGCTGGGTCCCTGGAGCCTGGGGCCAGTAGTCTGCTCGTCAGAGACGGGACTCCTGAGGCTGGGGACTGCTTGGAGAGATGGACTAAAGAGAGAGACTCCAGACAGAGCCTGTGTCACCTCAAACATTCATTCAGCCAGCATGTCTTGAGGACCTCATCATGCATCTCACCGGCGCGTATCTGGGGGCACCACGCTGGGGTGCTCACAGCACCTGCCTACAGAGAAGCTGCAGTTCAGCCCAGAAGGGAGCAGAGACGCACCCGCAAAGAGGAAACACAAGCTAAGCCTGATCAGCTCAGTCAGCGATGTGTACCATGCACCCCCCCCACCCCACACACACAGACACACATCGTGGTGGTCCTTGTGGTGGGGAAGACATGAAGCATCAGCCAGGCAGAGGTCTGGAGGGGGAGGGTGCTGGGGGCCAAAGGCACAGCCTGGGCCAAGGCCAAGGTCAAGGTCAGGGGTCTGGAGAGTAGAGGGCAGGGGTTGCGAGTGAGGGGCTCAAGTGGCCTGGGGGGCGGCAGGCGGGGGCACAAGGGGGCCTTGGAGCCACAGTAAGGGTTTCCATGCCCAGAAGAGTGGGGCTCAGAGCCCATGGGGTGCAGATCCAGACCAGAGTGAGCCCAGCCCCGGCAGAGAGGTGGACCCCACCTCGAAAGGTTCCTGAAGGCAGCTGAGCGCGGAGTGGGAATTTGACAGGGGCGGGGCCAGGTTCTGGGGGCCCAGCCCCGCGAAGAAACGCTTGCGGTGCGGGAGGCCTGCATCCGGGGACAGAGGGGAGTCCAGAGTGACAGAGTCAGCAGGGAGAGGTGAGGGGAGAACGGGCTAAGGATCCGGGCTTGAGGGGACACGGAGGAGGCCCGAACCTGAAGGCAGCACGGGATGGGGTGGGGCAGGGAAGCGAGTTCTCAGAGACGGGTCTGGAGCCTGGGAGCAAGTGCAAGGCCGCCGGTGGCTCCTTGTTTGGACGCGGCTCCAAGGAGAGGCTTTTTGATGAGAGCTCGCCTGTCCCTGGCCTCTCCTGTCCCTCTGCACTTGGTGGCTGGCTCTGACAAACAGCACCACGTCTGGCCCAAAAGTGTGCGGGTTTCAGATGAACCTCGTGGCGCCTGAGTCCCCAGCTAAGGGCCTCATCCTGTCTTCCTGGGTCCTTGACCTGCTGGGACCCCTGGACCTCTGGGCTTGGTTGGGAGGGACCGTGAGCCTCAGGTTCCCCAGCTGCAATGTGGGTTCTCATTCCGGCCCTCTCTGCTATCTCTGTTCCACCTTCCACTGAGATCGGTGCATATGGTCCTGGGCCAGAGTTGGTGGGCAGGTGAGGGGGCCTCTCGACACCATCTCTGATGAGCAGATGAGAGCAAGATCCTGCCCAGTGGCCTGGGCTACCCTTTGCTCGATGGGAAAGCAAGTCAAATGCAAAACTAAGCAAAGCAGAGCCAGGTGGCATCCAGGGCTATGGAGTCAGGAGCGCTTTGGTTCAGGTCCTGGTCTTGCCTTGACCTCTTGGAACTCAGCTTTCCCATCTGTAAAAAGGGTATACTAGCTTTGCTGACTGCAAAGGGTGAATGGGAGGATTGATTCTAAGACGAAGTGTTTACAGCAGATCACTCAGCACCTGGGCGTAGCAGTAACAGCAGCAGTTCATATTTTAAAGTGCGTGCCTAGCTGACTTTGGTAACGTGCCAATGTGGGATGGGAACTCTCAGGGTGTGGACTGGCTCTCCTTGAGCCTGGGCACTCGGGAAGCATGGTGTTATCAGGGGGAAGTGATAAGTGGTGTTATGTTCCCTAATGATTTCATTATAGTCTCTGTGTGTGTTATGTTCACAATTATTTGCCAGAGTAAATCTTATAGATCCACGGAGAGTTGTGTGTTTTTTAATATTCTCAATACACTTGGGGTTTTATTTCCCACTGGATCTTATTAGTTTAATTTAGTAGAGGACAGACTGTATACTTAACCAAAAATTTCTTTGACTTTATGGAGAATTGTGAGGCTCGGGCAGATGGATCTGAGTGGATCAATCTGCTTGAGATAAAATTCTGTTATTTCCCCATGAGTGCTCTTCACCTCAATGGTGAGGATGGTGATTAGAAAACATGGAGCTGGCTAATAATGACCAGGGGCTGGCTGGAGAGTCAGGGCTGTGGCTCCAGTGCTTGCTCCAGACCCATGGGAGTCTCCCCCTTGGCAGGTGCTGTGTGATGGTTCCCCTGGAGACACTGTTGGGGACCAGAGGCATCTCTGGTGCCCTTCCAGTGTCTTTGACCAGCCAGCCTTCTGAAGAGTCAGCATCGCGTGAGTTCAGGTGGGCATAGAGTGCAGAGCCCAGGGCGCAGTGGAGGCAGCGATGGCGCGGCCAAAGCCAGGAGCTGTGGCTGTTTCTCTGGCGTGCTAAACCAAGCCTCAGCCCCCCGGTTAGAGCGCACTGGGGTCCCCACCTCCTGGACTGTGTAGCTTTCTGAACTGTCACGGTTGGGGATTCATGATGATTATGGTCCCACGTTCTCTGCGGCTCTGGGTTTCAGGAGCTGCTCAGGAAGTGCCAGCTGGGCTCTGTTTCTAGGCCCCTAAGGTTGTGGCATCCTTCCACATCTTTCTGCCCAGAGCATCTGTATGGGGGCCTTGGGGACAGTGGGGGTGCTGTGGTCCACAGGAGGCTCCCGGAGAGTTTTAGTCCCAGGCTGTTTTCAAAGGACCTCTTGTCTCTCCCAGTCTAACACCGCATGGGGCCACCCCCACGTGAGCCTGCAATGGCTCCAGTTTAACACCGGATGGGGCCACCCCCACGTGAGCCTGCGATGGGTCCAGTTTAACACCGCATGGGGCCCACCCCCACGTGAGCCTGCGATGGGTCCAGTCTAACGCCGGATGGGCCCACCCCCACGTGAGCCTGCGATGGGTCCCAGTCTAACACCGGATGGGCCCACCCCCACGTGAGCCTGCGATGGGCCCAGTGTAACACCGCATGGGCCCACCCCCACGTGAGCCTGCGATGGGCCCAGTGTAACACCGGATGGGCCCACCCCCACGTGAGCCTGCGATGGGTCCCAGTTTAACACCGGATGGGCCCACCCCCACGTGAGCCTGCGATGGGCCCAGTGTAACACCGGATGGGCCCACCCCCACGTGAGCCTGCGATGGGTCCCAGTCTAACACCAGATGGGCCCACCCCCACGTGAGCCTGCGATGGGTCCAGTCTAACACCGGATGGGCCCACCCCCACGTGAGCCTGCGATGGGTCCCAGTTTAACACCGGATGGGCCCACCCCCACGTGAGCCTGCGATGGGTCCCAGTTTAACACCGGATGGGCCCACCCCCACGTGAGCCTGCGATGGGCCCAGTAGGGCCCAGGCACAAGTTCTGAGTGCAGTGTCACCTTTGGCTTCAGAGCCTCAGAGCGTCTGGTCCGGGAGGCTCTGAGGTCCCCTGGTGTCCCCTGCTCAGGCGCACTGGGCAGGCACGTGAGCAGGCCTCAGAGGGGCAGCCCTGCCAGCCAGGGGCTTGCTCTACCCCACTGTCCGGGCCCCGGCCCCCTCGGTGCTGACGCCTGGGCCTGGGAGAGGCTCCGCGCTGCCGTGACCTTCATGCCTGACTTGCCCCTTCAGAGTTGCTCCTGCTGTTAGACTGGCAGCTGCCAGTGCTGCTCGGTTTGTGAAATGTCAGTGGTTTAATATCAATTCTGGAGGTTTTATTGCCTTTCCTCCCCCCTGTTTTCCGATGGGATTTTGATCCAATCAAGGCCGATCCAGCGTGATGGTAGGGAGATTTGTGTTCCTGTCCGAAGTTGACAAAAGGTCACCCTGCCTTGGAAGCCAGTGGCTGCCATGCCCTTGCATGCATGTGATTACTCTCCTGTCCCAGGGCCCTGGAATCAGGCCATGCTTTTCCCAGGAGAGCAGTTTCGGGTGGGTGCGGCTGCTTCTCCCCATGGGGACCGACGGCTGGCCAAGGCCCCCGGGGGTTTTCAGCTCAGGCAGTGGCCATGCACGGATGCCTTAGTTTTGTTTGCAAAATGTCTTTGATGCTTCAGGCCTATATTAATTTTTCACAATAATGTTTCAAAATGTCATTTTTTTTTTTTTTTTTCCCAAAAAAGGAAAAACCGGAGAAAATGAGATTCTCTGGGAAGAGGCCTGAGTTGGGGAGATCCCAGATGCTGAGCCTCTCAGGCCTGTGGCCCTCACCTTGGCCTCGTCCTCCCCAGTCCTGCTCATTCTGGGGTGGAGCGCGGGGACGAGATCTTTTGTCAGGGTTTAATCTTGTCCCATAGTGCTTAAAGAGAGGTGGCTTGGCAAGCCTTGAGTGGGGGCTTACTGTGTGCATAGCCCAGCCTGGGGCTTCTGGGCAAGTGTGCAGGCGCCTTGTAGGGATGGGGAGGTCTGGCTCCGCAGGAGCGCGGCTTTGGCCGTGGTGGGCCTTTTCTGAGGTGGAGGGCTCCTGCAGCAGCTGTGGCTTCCAGAGCTCGCCCAGCTGAGGTGGGACGGAGACCAGGGTGGCCAGTTTGAGCGGCTGGTGCTGCTGTGAACGGTGACAGCTGCGGGTGCCCCATAGTAAGAGAGAGTGGCAGGACGCACCTGGGGTAACCGGGCGGTGACGGGGCTGTGGCTCTCCCCACACCTGCCTGCAGTCCCGGGCCTGCAGACTGGGGGGAAGCCGCCCACGCCCACCTTCGGGGGGCCGGCCCTATCACTTGTGCACATCCTCTCCTGTCCTGAAGCCCCTCAGCTCGCAAGTCTCGCTTGGGCCCTGCCTCCAGGGACTGGAGTCCCAGGCTGCACCCTTAGGACATGGGTGGTGGACGTGTGCTGAGTGTGCTTATGTTGTGTGTGGGGTGCTTGTGCATAGACAGTGTGACCTCTGTGTGCATGCGCACAGGCGGTGTTTGGATGAGTGGCAGCTGGTGTGAGCAGACAGCGTAGGTGTGTGTAAATGGTGTGTGCACGGAACGTATGCACATGGAGCGTGTGTGCACACACAGGCAGGAAGGCACGCTGTGGGCGGGGGTTGGTGAACAGGACCCCCGCCCCCAACTTCTCTCCTCCTGCTCCTCTCCAGTCCCCTGGTTCTTCCCTCGCCCTCTCTTTAGCGGCCTTGCACTCTCCTGGGACTGTGGGTCTGAGCCAGCATCACCGTCTCCCCCTTCCTCTGGGCTGTCCCGTCTGTCTTCTGCCTGGCTGCTCTGGGGTGGGGAGTGGAGGGGACTTTGGACCGGCTTGGAGCGGCTGGAAGACGCCCCCTGCCCACACAGCACAGGTGTACCCTCTCCCCGTGTGCTGAGCCCCAGCTCTCTCTCTGCGGCGCGCCCTCTCCCCATGTGCTGCGTCTCAGGTCTCTCGTGGACTTGCAGGCCTGTGGGCTGGGCCTACGTGCACAGGGGTGGGGCTGGTCTCTGAGGTGCTGTGGGGCAGGGGACAGAGCAGCTCCGTCACACCCCGCCCAGGGGGCACAGCTCGGTGCAGACCCTGAGAGGTCTGGTGTTTCAGTCTCAGATGAAGCTGGAAACCCAGGATTTTATGAGAAATCTAATTTTTAAATGTTGATTTCACTACAGAAACACACGCTGCAGGGTCTGCCGGCTAATGCTGGCTCCAGGCCCAGTTTGCGGCGTCACCAGCCCCAGTGGCCCCAGAGGCAGGACACTCTGGGGTGGGCTCTCTGCAACTGTGCAGACGCCGACCCAGGACTGGGCTGCACCCTGGACCTGCGGCGGGGACACTGGTGAGGCTGCAGGTCTCCGTGAGGTACGGCTCTGCTGGATTTTTCAGACTCGTCTGCGTTTTCTGTCTATTTTAAGCTGAGGTGAGAATGTTATCCTTGAAACTGGCTCTCTTCTTCTCTTTTTGGTTCCCGGGTCTCTCGCCCAGAGATCACCGGGGGAGGTGCTGAGGTTGGGAAGCGGTGGCCTTGGGGCGGTCCACGGTGTCCCTGTTGCGGCTCTTCTCAGCACGGCTCCACCCCGTTCCTTCACCACCACCACTCCTGCAGTGATACCTCGGTGCGCCCGACTTCCCCAGCCTCGGGAGCGCTGTCTAGTCCTTACCTGGACACGTCAGCAGAGCTGGGCGTGCTCCTCTCCCGGAAGCGCTTGCTCCCTTGGCTTTTGCGATGCCCTCTCTCAGCTTCCCCCCACTACCCTGGCCACACCCCCCCAGTCTCCTTGTCGTTGGTCATCTTTCTCACGCTGC
Source organism: Bubalus bubalis (assembly GCF_019923935.1). NCBI lineage: Eukaryota > Metazoa > Chordata > Mammalia > Artiodactyla > Bovidae > Bubalus > Bubalus bubalis. Next base: position 1,005,702 of record NC_059174.1, on the reverse strand, counting down.
TGAGTTGGACTCCTCACAACTTAGTCCCAGGCCTGCTTCTCTAGCTCAGATGGAAGTGGTCCTTTGTCTGCACGGGCTTCCGTATAGATGCCACAGAGGACTTGGAGGATGTCCGCCTGAGGCTTGTGCGTTCCCTCCGCAAGCTTGGTCTGGGGTGGTCCTGGTGGTTGTCTCTGTCTCAGTAGCTAGCCCGCTGCCCCTGTGCCATGCCGAGGCCCCCTGGAGCCCTGGAACCCAGCGCTTGCCTCTGTTATGCAGGAAGCTGTGTGAAGTTGCCGGGTCCTGAATGTTGGTCCTCTGGCTTTCTTGCAGGGCTCCCCCAGTCCTGTATTGTCACTTAGGGTGAGAGGCACCTCCAGCCTGCTCTGTTAGGAAGTCCAGAGTGTTTCTTTCTTCTCCTCATAAGCATCCTTACCATTTATTGAGTACCAATACCAGTAGATCTACAATAGATTCCTCCTGGACAAATAATGAATGAAAGCATAGATGCATTAACACCCTGTGGGAGAGTTGCTACGATCATTCCCATGATGCAGATGAAAAGTTTGCATCCTGGAGCCGTTTAGCCTGGTACGTGGTGGAGCTGAATCAGTGAATCAGTGGAGTGTGTCCAATTCTTTGCGATCCCGTGGACTGTGGCCTACCAGGCTCCTCCATCTATGGAATTTTCTAGGCAAAGGTCCTGGAGTGGGCTGCCGTTTCCTTCTCCAAGTGGAGCTAAGGGAAGCCTGGTCACCAGCAGCGGGCAGCCCTTGGAGCTGCTCCGGGTCCCTGGCTCAGCTCGCCGAGTCCTTGGTCTCTTCCCCCCGGTCCCTGTCAGGGGATTTCCCTCTTAGTCTCTCCAGTTGGGGGCTATGTAGATGCAGCAACTGTGTTAGTCAGTGCAAACTTTGGTGAGTAACTCGGTAATTATTTCCAAAAATATTGACTCGTAATGTGAAGAAAGCTCTTCTCCATGCCGCCCGTCAGCAGAAAATTGCCTTTGGTATTAACATTTCATCAACTGCATAATGTGAATTGATGTAAATGCATAATTAGAAATAATAGCCTGGGAAAATTCACTCTTATTTATAAAATTGGGCTTGTTAAAATGGGAGCTAACGACTTCCAACTCGCTCTTAAATATGTCCGAGGCTTTGCCTGCCTTGCTTCGCAGGAGTCCCACATGCTCAGTGGCTCTGCAGGGAGACCCTGGAGAGGGGATACCCTCTGAGGAGGCCCAGACACCACCTGTCCAAAAGGTGGCTCTCTAGAGACGTGAGCGGGCTTCTCCAAGACGGCTGAATCAGCACCCGACAAATGACCGTGCCTGAGGAAGGCTGGGTGGAATCCTCAGCCCGCTTTCTTCCTGTAGAATGGGCCCAGGCCAGCTCCCCCACCAGAGTCTGACAGATGCTGTGGGGACAGCGGAAGGTGCTGTATGTTCCCGTGCACGGAGGCCGATGAACATGTTCCACAAATTCTGAGAGGTTGCGGAGGACAGTGAGAAATTTCATCATCATTAGTAACATTTGCTCATTCATTCAATAAGTACCTACTCCATGTCAAACCCTGTGCTAGGTGGTAGGTATACAGAGATAGAAAAGATATGGTTTCTGATCTCTTGGAGCTCACCGTCTAGGTGGGAGAGACATTAAGGCATTTACATGTGCTTTCATTTTGGGTGCAAGTGACGGAAAAACAATTCACACTACTTAACACAAACAAACAAGAAATCTATTTGCTCATGTATCTGGTGTGACTTTCAGGCAGAGCTTGATCCAGGGACTCAAATGAATTTGTTAGAACTCTGGTCTGTTTTCTCTGAGCTTTTCCTCTGCATGTTAGCCTCATTCTCTTGATTCTTGCAGGTTGTACCCCCACCCTCCATGTGGGGAGGGTGATACGGCGTGCTGTTCACATTTATAGCCGATGGCTGATGTTTGAAGGGAAAGGTCTGCAGCTTTCCCTTCCTGTACACCCCATCCTTACTGGCTGAGTGGAGCTGACCTCTTTCCCCAGCTTCAGAAGTAGAAATGTGACTCAGGCCTTGCCAATCAGAGCTCTGCCTCCTGAGCCTGGGAACAGGTCCGGGGACACACAGGACCCTGGCTGAATGACATGTCTGTGTCATGGGGGGATGTCCGGTCAGGGTCACCAGGAAGGCAGCGCTCCTGGGTCTCCAGAATGGCAGGCTGTGAAGATGGCCAGAGGCACCTCCCTTGGGGGGAGCCAGAGCTGACACACAGCTGATCCTGTGGCGTCGCTGGAGTCTCTGGTGCGGCCACACCTGGAACGAGGTGCACCCCTGTCTCCTCTATTCCATGGCTGTTGCCCTCATTTTACACTCCAGTTGGTGCACAGTGTTCTGTCAGTTCCTGCTGGAAGAGTCCTGGCAGGGTCTGTCCAGGTCTTTATCCTTGATTAAAACCTACTCATTAAATAGAAGCTGCTTGCTGTCTTGAATGAGGCGCAGCACAAATGAGCCCGTCTCTAGAAGCCTTCACGTGTGTGTACGCTCACAGCCCCGTCTTTCGGCCCTGCTGGCAGGCCGTCTGTCCCCCTTTTGTGGCAGGCTGGGGGGTTTCTCAGGCCGTGCTGCCCTCCCCTCCCTGGCTCCACTCTGGGCATGGGGGACTCCAGGGAGGGGTGTTTCGGCCCCACCTGGTTCTGCCCCGGCCCCTTCCCTCTGCTTGTCTCCTCCCCCGGGGACACAGGTTCCCTTGTCATGTGGGAAGAGAGCTGCCCACTTGTCTGCAGGAACAGCTGGGCCTTGTCCCCTCAGCTGTGGCCGACTCCTGCAGCGGGCTGGACAATCCTGGCTGTGTCCCGGGGGGCTGGCGGCTCGCGGAAGCGCCCTGGCTCCGGCCCAGGCCCTGCAGGGGGCTTCGGGCTGGGAGCTTGGAGGTGGAGCCCGCGGGGAGCCCTTTTCTCCAGGGCCTCTGCTTTCCCCGCAGGCCTGCCTGTGGGAGCCGACGCTGGCCAAGGAGGATGCCCATCAGCTTTCTGAAAGGGGTGCTGACGCTGGGCCTGGCTCCTTTCTCACGGGCCACTGCGCGACCAGGGGCTGTGAGCAGAGATGCGACGGCTAGGGGACTCGATCCCTCTAGCCACCTTCTCTGAGCCTGATGCCCTCAGCGGGCTCTTCCGAGGGGTGGGAGGAGAAGGGTGGGAACAGCTGACGAGTCGGGGCTGGCTCCCTGTCGGGACTTCAGTGGTGGCCCTGATGTCTGGCTCTTCTGCCCTCAGCCCCTTGGGCTGGCAGCTCCTGCACTGTGCTGCCTGTCTGCCCACCAGCCCTGCCTTGTCCCCCTGCAGGGGGCATGGCTCCTTGGGCACCCGGCCCCCAGCGTGCACCATAGTCCCACAGGCAGAGGGTCTGTTCTGAACCCAGATGCTCCCCAAACACTGCCTCACTCGTGGCATTGGGAGGTCTGTGTTCTTGTCCTCATTTTGCAGATGCAGAAGCTGAGGCTCAGGATGACCAAGTGACTTGCCCAAGGCTACCCAGCTCGCTAAAGTGAGTCTTTCCTCTTCTGAAGCTCGTGCACAGGATCAGTAGACTCTACGGCTTCTCTGGGCGCCTTGGCTCCAGCTGCTGCTGCTTCTGCCTAGAAAGCTGTTTTCTTTATTCAAATGACAACCGTTTATTGAGTTCTTACCCTGTGCTTTTCCATGGTCTTACAGTTTAGAGGGGGAGATAGATAATAAACATGTGAATAAAAAGGAAGAAAAATAGAGAAGCTAGTGTTCACTGCTATGTAGGGAATTAAAAGAGAAGGGTGTATCTGGGCACGATGTGGGGTGCATTTTAGCAGGGAGCTTGGAGAAGGCTGCTTATGGACCTGGGACCTGAAAGATGGGAATGAGCTGTGTGGGAACTGGAGGAATCACGCTGTGTGAAGAGAAGGGCTGGCAGCATTCCTGGGTAGACGTGAGCATGGCGTGCAGGGGAGGTGAGCTGCGAGTCTAGAACTGGAGTGGGTGTGCAAGGGGGACACATGAGCACTCGGGGCGCTGCCCAGAAATGAAGCAGAACCACCCTGTGGCCTTGTGACCCAGTTGTCCTGTCTGGGCACTGGGTCCATAACAACCCCCTGCTACTCAGGTACCAGGCAGACATCACTTAAGTAGCTGAAGGACTATCATAGGAAGATGAACTGACCTGCTGTACCTGCTATTTGTGGCCCCTGAGAGCAGAATTATACCCACGGGGTGGGGAAAGGTTTTAGGTGTGTTCAATAGTCATAGATATTCAGGAATGAGAAGAGTTGCCCTGAGAAGCAGAGAGCTGTCTGTTACTGATGGAATCCAGCTTTGCTTGGAGTCAGGATCGCGTGACAGCTGAGCCCTGGTGATGGAGCGGACGGCTCTTGGGTACTGACGGGGCTGGGGCTCACCAACACTGGGGTCTCCCTTGGTGGTCTCTGCACGGCTTGAGCGTGCAGGGTGAAGGATGTCAGGCTGGAGAAAGGGTGCATGTTCCCTGCAGACCTGGCTTTTCGGTGGCTTGGGTTAGGTTGCAGGCTTGGTTCTGAGCTCTGGGCCAGAATGTGCCTGGTGCTTGATAAATTTTGTTGCTTGATTGATTTCATCCGGGCCCTGGAGGGAAGTGAAGGGAAGATTTCTTGATTTGAGAAGACTAAATTAGGAGCAGATGTCTTTTCAAGCTATTAATAGACAGTTGGGGAACAATGAGCCTTATTTTTAAAGGCTCCCACAGCATGCTGGTCGCTGCTTGCTGTCCATTTGATTATTTTGTGTTGGAGCATTTCATATTCTTGTCGGTGGATGGTCATTTGCAGGGAATAGCCAAGCCCCTCTTTATGCTCCATTCACGCCATGAGCCAGAGGGTCTAAATTTAAACTATTCCCCCAAACTATTCCATGTCCCGCTAAAGAGCCCCAGTACACCTTATAATTCTGAAAAATGGGTACAGAATGACTTTCCAGAGAAGGGTTAGTGGAATGCACAAGGCAGTCACTAAATGGCCCAGGTCATTTTTTTTTTTTTTTATTCTTCAATACAGAAGTTTGGAGTTTGGCTTTTAGGTAAATGAATATGAACCATTGTGGAAGCCATTAATAGCATCATTCACAATCATGACTGTTGAAAATGAAGTCACCTCCTTTGTGTGTGTGTTTTCTCTCTTGCAATTTAAAAACCAGCACCACTTAGGTCATTCGGAATAAAACTAGTGAGGAAAATGGCTTTTCTTTAAAAACAAAAAAGCCCAACATTTTGCTATAATGTGTTCCTCTGGAGAAAGTAATTATGATACAGACAAGAGAATTATCTGACTTGATTTATCTTGGTAGATTCAGTTCCAGTCAGGCTATGTGCACAGACCCAGGAGGGGAAGAGTCACTTCTGACAGCCAACTTGGGTCCGTGACTTCCCGCAGTCACAGTGGGCAGATGGGAGTCCCTGAGAGGTGCCCAGCTCGCCGTGGGGCCTTTGGTCATTTTTGAAGGAGGTCTGGGCTTGTCCATAGAGACTAAGCCCTGTGGGGTGCCTGCCCTCTCCCCATAGAGGTATCTGCTTAGGGAGTGTAGTGACCAGTCCGTATGCCCTTGTCACTCTCAGTTGCCCTGCTCACCAGCAGCTTCTTGCTGTGGGAACTTGGCCTGCTTGTCCCTCGAGCCTCGAGCACGCGCCTGGAGATACATGGGAGCTGATGCCCCAGGGGCAGCTTCAGCGGTGACGAGTGGGTGTTGATGGATGGACACCCTCTGGGTAGGACAGCTCTGAGACGATCTACAGTCTCCTAGCGGGCTACCCACAGCAGCCTGCTCACTGCCTCGTCCCATGTTGCCAGTCCCCAGCAGGATTGCTGCTAAGTAACTTCAGTTGTGTCCGACTCTGTGTGACCCCATAGATGGCAGCCCACCAGGCTCCCTTGTCCCTGGGATTCTCCAGGCAAGAACACTGGAGTGGGTTGCCGTTTCCTTCTCCAATGCATGAAAGTGAAAAGTGAAAGTGAAGTTGCTCAGTCGTGTCTGACTCTTCGCGACCCCATGGGTTACTGGGGCGTAAATCCTGGCTCTGCACTGCTTCCTGGCAGAGTGTTGGAGAGGGTGAAGGACAACCCGTGTGCCTGTGTGCCCGGAGGTGTGCCTGCCCTCCGCCCACTGCCAGGGTGGGGCAGTGCCTGGACTCGAAGGGCGTAAAGGACGCATTGCCTGTGGGCGTCTTCCACTCTCCCCACTCATCACGCTGCCTGTGGCATCACCGTGCTGCTGTGGACCCAGCTGGGTCCCCCAAACCCATATGTTGAGGCTCTAGTTCCCAGTGCCCAATACTGTATCTGGAGATAGGGTCTTTCGGGGGTAATGTGTTAAAGGAGGTCACAAGGGTGGAGTCTGAATTCTACAGGGCTGGTGGGTCCCTTTAAGGAGAGGAAAAGCGATCTCTCTCCTCACCCTCAGCATGGGATAAGGCCGTCTGAGCACACATACAGAAGGCGGCTGCTGCAAGCCAGGAGAGGCCTCAGCATGAAACCTACTTTGCTTGCAGCTTGATCGTGGATATCTGGCCTTCAAAGTTGTGAAAAAGTAAACGTCTGTTGCCCCCCAGTCTGTGATGTTTCGTCAAGCTGGCCCTTGCTGGCAAATACACACGCTCAGCTCAGCGAGCTGTTTGTGTTTCACAGATCCCGAAGCTTTGAGGGCCTCGTTCAGGCCACATCTGGGGAGGGGAGCCCCGCTAGCCCTTCTCCACTGCTGCCAGTCACCCCGCAGACCAGGATGAAGCTGAGTCGGATCGCAGGGGTTGTCTGACTGCTCTGCAGGGCCCGCTCTTGCCAGGGTGGTTCCTTGGGGTGCCCTGGAATCTGGTCCCTGTGGGCGTCCTTCACTGGCTTGGATGGCACCTTCCTCTTTGGGGGAACCTCTCCCGCCACTCCATTGTGCAGCTCCAAGAGAGCAAGTCAGGGGGAGTTTTCAATCTGGAGCCAAGGGAAGAGCCCCACCCCCTCCTCATCCCGGTGAAAGCTGGGGGTTTGGGGGCCCTGAGGTTGTGGCTGCCGTGGCCAGCTGCGTGGAGCTGCACCTCTGACGGAATGAGCTCACCTGGGAAGAGCCAGACTGACAGCTGGAGCAGGGTCTTGAGGACCCAGGTCATCGCCGAGACCCCCCAGACCCCCACCCCTCCCGGGGTTTGCCGTGGGGCCCACAGCCTCGCTCTGCTGCATCTGGCTTGGGCTGGGATCCTGTCATTCGTCATGCTGGGTCCTGTTAACCCCCAGCGAGACACTTGTGCGGCCTCTGAGGCCCCTCCTGACGGAGCCCTGATGGCCGCAGCAGCAGCGCAGCCTGTCCCTTGGCATATCACTCCAGTTCAGCCATTCAGGGAATATCCTTTATCACCAAAGCTCTCTGCTGGAGAGCGTCAATCCGATCAAGGATCGAGGTGGTCCTCAGGGAAGTCATGTGGGAAAAGGGCCCAAGAGACGAGGTGTGGCCCCTCCAGCCGCAGAAGGACGTGTGGTCGGAGGAAACGATGTCATGGGGAGCTGTTGGCTGACCTTCCACGGCACCCACTCAGCCCTGTCTGGGAGAGGAGACCCCGATCTGGGCAGAGGGAGGAGGGGTCAGTAGGTGTGAGGATGCTCTGTGTGCCCGGTCAGCAAATGTCACTGACACGCAGGGATGCTGGGGCCTTGGAGCTGCACGGGGCATGGCTGCTAGACAGTCCATGGCCATGACGAGGACACCCATGAGCCAGAACCCCCTTGACTTCCCATCCTCCCCTTGCTCTTCTGTTCGCACACATCTTGCCGTCATCACATGTTATGTCCCCATGAAGGCCTGGGGTGTGGGGTCACCAGAGAGACAAGATGTACCTGAGTAGCCACAATGCCAGGTTGGAAGGGAGGTCGTTCAAGAGGCTTTGGTGTTTTCAGGGGCTCCAGAGTCAGAGTGGTCACATCCACAGGGAGTCACAGTCGCTTGCCTGGAAGGACCACCCCAGGAGTGCTATGTGCTCAGGGAGCCTGTGGATGGCTGACCCAGGGGTCTCAGTGCGTTGTGCAGCCTAGATTTCTGGAGCCCCCTGGCCCACTCCCCAAGCCCAGGTGGCTCTCTGGTGAGTCTGTGAGACCTCAGACCCTTTCTAACTCCTCTGTCCAATGTCCCAGAGCTGGCTTCTGATTTTATACCTGCTGGGCCAAGCTTCTAAGAAGACGTGGACTATAAGTGCCCTGAGAGGCCATTGTGTGCAGTTCCCCCTCCCTGGGCTAATGGGCATTCACGTTTATTAGCCTCACCGGTTGACTTATTTCTGAACTCCGCATCTCTTTACTGAGGAAATCTCTCCTGCTGTCTGACCACATGCCACTCTGCTGCAAAGTGTATTGATTGTGTTATAAACTTGTGTTTGGGCTGAGGATTTTAAAGAAGAAAGAATCATTCAGAAATGGCCTAATCTCAGTAATTCTGTTTTTAACCATAAAGGGTGGATTTCTCATGACCAGAAATGGATCTTTTCCCTTTCCATCTTTCCCTGCCTCTATGGGGCCATTGCTCCTGAATCTGCTTGCATCAGGCTTCTCTGATGTCTGGAATCTCGAGTAGTTTCCTGCAGACAGATGGCATTGATTTTGCATTTGTTCCACTGTGCCTATCTCTCAGGAAATATTAACATCAGCCTTGACATGAAGCTCCTGAAGATATCAGAAACGATTTGATCTGTGACTTTAAAAAATGTTTAGTAACATGTTAGGCATGGGGAGGTTTTACAGAAGGGACTATTTTTCAAATAACTAGAGAATTTTGGACAATCACCAAATTTTGCTCTTTTTTGCATGTAATCATCTTGCCTCTTCTTGCATCTGATATTTTTGATTGCTGAGTTGTTTTAGTGACTTCAATAGAAGAGGAAAAGATGACCATGTTCCACGTTGCAGCACAGGGAGGAGCACTGGGCCAGGAGTCCCCAGGGGAGGCTCTCTATGACCTTGGGGAAGGCACTTCCCCGTTTCCCCATTGGTGAGTTGGGGAGATGGATCCCTTCCCCCACCACATCTCAGATGACTGCGATGAACAACTCACTTTTTAAAGGGGAGGGTCGGCCAGCTATCTCACTTTCTCTGGATGGACACAGAAATTCCTCAAGCTTATTTGATCTTGAGCACCTGAGTGGCCCTCTTATGCAAACAGAGAATGAGGGGGTATCCCACGACCCTGCAGAAGGAGTCCCTCAGGACCTGCTCTTCTGGACTCAGCCTCACAGCAGGTTGCTGGGGAAGGGGGTGCTTCTTTGCATAGATACCTCCCCCCATCCTAACCCCCCTGAAGTATCACGCCCAAGTCTGTCCATAGTAATGTGTTCTAGATTCCAGTAAAATGGATGGTGACCCTCATTTCTACATGAGGACTCTGTGGGAAGGCTCATTGCAGAAACAAACAGTTGGAGACCAGATTGATTTGTCACTGTAGGAGCGCAGGAGAGAAGAGGGCTACTTTCCCCTGGGCTCCTGTCCCCAGCTCTTTTTGTGGTGTTGTCTTGCGTCAGCTCTGCTGCTCAGGGAAACCTGCAAATGCCAGGCGTGGTGCAGACACTTGAAGAAATTGGCTGAGACAGGAGACATTTAACACTAGTTAGAAGATTGGGCAATTCTAACTGGCAGAGATTGCCCAAGGCAGTCTGGTGTCCCCCACGCCAGGCCCCTGTCCAGATGGCCTCCTCTTTCTCTTGTTCAGATGTGTGATCTGAAAGAATGTACGTGCCATGGAGCAGGGACCCCACCTGCCTTAAGCTTCTGGGACCTCCAGAGACAAGAATAGTGCCAGGTACCCAGAACCTGCTTCATTCATTCATTCATTTGCTCATTCAGTTCTGAACACTGGCCAGGCCAGGGTCTGGGCTGAAGGTGTTCAGGGATGTGCCACATAACCAGGTAGGCCCCTATGACGGGGGCTTCCCTCACCTCTCAGTGGTAAAGAATCTGCCTGCCAATGCAGGAGATGTAAGAGACATGGGTTCGATTCCTTGTTTGGGAAGATCTCCTGGAGGAGGAAATGGCAACCCACTCCAGTATTCTTGCCTGGAGAATCCCATGGACAGAGGAGCCTCTAGTCCATGGGGGGCTGCAAAGAATCGGATGTGACTGAGTGAGTGAGCAGAGCAGGCCCCCATGACAAGTCAAGGAAAGCAGGCGCAGAGTCAGGAGTCGCAGCGCGGGCTCAGCAGACCACAGGAGCAAGCTCAGTCTGGCACCTCGCGCCTGCAGCCCCGCTCCATTTTCTGGGCCATGGGGAGCCTCACCTAACTTGTTGTTCTCACCGAGAGCGCCCTTTGTGACTGACGGCACACAACACTCCCACAGGGCCATCTTTCTTGGGGAAGTCAGCCTGGATCTGTGTCAGAGTCACCTTTCAACTGATGCTTGGCCTAAATTCTTCCTGCTTCCTACCCTAGAACGTCCTTCCTGGGTGTGGGTGGGACAGCTGAAGTCCTGTGTTGAAGCTCTTCTGAAGCAGAGGAAGGCCTGCCGTGGCAGAGCCTGGGTGAGGTGGTGAGCCGTGTCTTGGTCACGCGGGAGCAGGCAGCATCCTGATCCACGGTGTCAGCTCAGTGGCCTCTGCCACTTGCTACTGTCTTACTTGACAATTAGCCTTGGGAACAGGATGGGCAACTGACATGTAATCAGAAGTACTGTCAGGAGCTTCGCAGGGAAGCTTTTGTAGGATAATCGGATTCCCAAATCTCAACCGGAGGGCTTTTGGAGGCTGCTTTCTTAGAATGCTTGCAGTTGTATATAGTAGAAAATCATTACATGCCTGGATTAGGCAAAGAGGGCAACTTATTGGCTCAGTAACCAGAAAGCTTAGGTCTCAGGCATGGCTTGATCCAGGGGCTCAACTGTTCTGTTTTTATGTGTCTCTCTGTCTTCCTCTCTGAGCTCAATCCCCTTCCCGGCTCCCCCATGTGGGTGCCCCCTTTATCTGCTGTCGTCTGACCGGTTAGTTGCTCACACAGAAGGAGACCCATCCCCCTTTCCCCGGGGTTCTGTCTGTGCTTGTGGAGCGAGTGCCGTCAACCAGCTCAGTCACGTTTCTGTTCCTGAACCCTTCCTGCCATCCCCCTTCTCTCCTTCCTCCCTCCTTTCTCTCTAGATTTCTTCCCTTTATTGATTTCATAAAGATGCATGATCACAAACAACCAAGCAAAAGAGAGAAGTATAATTGTTAAAATTAGGTGGTGGTCGTTCTAGATCTCTCTCTAGGAACATGTATAGATTCATAGAGAGAGTTTGATGAAAAGATTATTTCAACATGCTATGTAAAAATAAAATTGTCAAATTTTGGTTGAATTTAATAGGAACAATGAAAAACCTGAAGTGAGATGGAAACAATATTTTTTCACCTCATAATCCATCATTCTTAAAAGAGTACCTCAGATTAAAAAAAGAAAGTTACGAAAACAATATGAGCTGGGAGTCATTTTCTTTTAAGGATATCTCAGTTCTAGACAACTGAGCTGGCTTTGGATTCTAAAGGATGAGGGAGTTAGCAGGTTTATTCTCTTCTGAAGATTCTCTGCCAATTTCTATCCACAAAGTTATTCTTTTACTTTGTCCAAGTTTGCAACTTTAACATTCTCTTCTACAGGGTTTCTTGTTTTCTATGTTTTATTATAGTCAGTGCTTGTCATTTATTCAATGATTTTTCCTTTTTTTTTTCATTTTGATGCTCTATTTTATTGTGAAATGGATTTTTTTCTCCAAGAGTCATGGGTACTATGTTGCCTGAGTTCTCCATGCTAAAAAAATGCCTCTCTTGATATTTATATTTAAAGGACAACTTGAGACATACACAGTTTGCCTTTAAAACTGCTTTCCTCAGCTTTGCTCTGGATTCCTACGTTATCCCCTCCACCCTTCTATATTTTTCCTCTAATATAATGATTTCTCCAGTTTCCTTTTTCTTTAGATATATTTTGCCTGGATACAGCTGTAAATTAGATTTTTAAAGAAATGTTCCTGGGTACTATATATGCTGAGTTCCTTAGTGTTCTTGTTGTAGCCACACGTTCCGGGAAACAAACTCACTCAGGACAGTGCAGATAGTGGAGTGCAGTTTATTACACGGCGGGCCCAAGGCAGAGTCCCCTCTTAGCCAAGGACCCCGACCAGCATCTGTGAAAATCTTTTATACCCCGTGTGTACGTGTCTGAACCCACTACTACAAAATCCTTGAGACTTACATAAACCAAGGAAAATACAATCCCAATAACCCCATCATTCACGTGCTACGTGCTCAAACAGTCAAACAATTAGCCAATAATCAATAAACCCGAGGTTACACTCTGAAAGATACAGAAAAATTTATGGCCTGTCTGGAGGAAGGGGTGATTAGTGTATGTTTTCTCTTAGGTGATGAGTAACCTAGATACGATCTTCAAGGTTCCCGTATCTGGAGGGGTCTTATCCTTCTGTTGTTGTTTTCATAGGCACTAAACACAGAGTTCAGAGTCCATTGGAAAGGTGGCCGAGCAAGATCAGCATGAACAGGCCTAAGATGGAGTCCAGGCCCTATGAATTCCTCCTTCATTCTTTCATAATGTTAGTTGCTGTTTTGTTGAAATAGCAAATTGAATGATCATAGCTTTTTAGGTTCACATTTTCAGTTCAGTTTGTGAACATTCTCTCTTACCCACTGAATTGAAAATTGCCGAGGAAAAGTCTGAGCCCAGTGTGATTTCATGAACCTCTTTCCTTCTGAAAATGCCCTTTTCCCCCCCTCTGTGAACACACAAACATTGTTTTCTTGTTTCTCGATTGTATCACTTTTAACACAGTTTTTGCTGAACATGTTATGTCTTTTGGATGCAAAAATTAAGTTCATCATCTTTAGGAAAATTTATTATATTATGTACTTGAATATCTCTCTTTTATTTTTCACTCATGTGCTCAGGATGAACAGGAAGGGAATGGGTGTGAGAAAAGTGGAAATGTTCCCAAGCTCAGCTTGCAGGGCGAGTCTGTTCCAGCCACCAGCATCAGACACAGGCAGCAAAAGAAAACCGTAGGTGAACCTCATTTAAAGACAAGTTACCTACAAAATATTAGGATATCATCAAATCGAGCATGAGATCATAAAAACATACAGTGTGTTCAACTACAGCTTATTCCAGCAACAAGGGACCATTCAACATTGGAAAATATACTAATCTAATTACTCCACTGGCAGGTTAAATCACGTGAGTCTCTTAATAGAGGCTGAAGCAGCATTTGATGTGAGTCACCACACATTCCTGATGCAAAAGAGGATGATTAGCCATGTTAGCAAATACCGGACTTACTGCTCGTTTGGGAGGGAGCCTTGAAAAGTCACAGCCGCTGAAAGAGCAATTTCCAGTTTTCCCAGGACAGAGGGGTTTCTGGGATGTGGGGTGTTTAGTGCTGAAACTGGTGGTCCCCATATACAGAGGGCGTTGGCAGCAGCTCAGGCAAAGAATGATTAGGCCGTTCTAAAGACGAAAATGAAGCTTCTTTGTTTGTTTGTTCCAGAGAGGGAGGGGAAACAGCAGTAAGATGGGCAGAAAACGGGAGTGAAGAAGCAAGAATGTGTGAAGAGGAGCTGTGTGGATGAGGGGCACCCCGAGGTGTGATCCCGGGTCGCTGTAAGGACCAGGTGCCCGATGCTGAGCATGGGGCTGTGTTGTTGTGACAGAAGCCTCAGAGCACCTTTCTATTAATACCCGCTCCGTGTCGTGGACGCTGGCTGTGCCCTGCCAGATATGGTTGCAGAGTTCCTGGGCTGCTTGCTGCTTCACACCCCGCCCTCTGCTGTGAGTGTTAGCTGCTGCCCCCTCTCTGGGGAATTGCCCCAAGGTGAGTCCACCTCCCTGCTCCCCTCAGCAGTTGACCGAGTGACAAGGGGAGTGCAGAAGGCTGCCCACCCAGTGCTACTAGGGAACCTAACCCAAGAGAACGCCCTTCAGCAAAGTCTAGCACATTCGCAAGTGTGTGCGAGCGCGTTGAAGATGGGCCGGGCTTTCCATTGGAGCTGCAGAATGAATGAAAGAAACCTCAGCTAAAATTGGAGTGAAGAAGTCTTGTAGGGGAGCTCTCCTTCCCAGCCAGGCATGGCCAAACAGGAAGAGACAGGCACCTACATCCTGACAGGAAGGAGCAAGCCACCTTACTATCCAGCAGGAAGAAGGAAACTTCTCTCCACCCTGACTGTCCTGCCGATCTGAGCCTGCAGCAGCCTGACCAGTGAGAAGCCTCCAGCTTCCTTCAGGGGACTCTGGTGACTACAGCCCCTCCCAACTCCCTTCTTTTCCCTATAAAAGCCAGCTCCCTTTCTTTGTTTCTGGATTTGCTCATGGTTTACAATAGTTTGCATATCCCAAATTGTAATTCTTCTAGCTATTCCCAAATAAATTTGCTTTTGGTGGTAAAATATCTATTATATTATTAAAGTTGACAGAGTTGGATACAGTAGGAAAAGAAGCTGTGCAAGTGGTGGAGGATTTGCAGAGATCTCGGGGAGGGCACTTTCCAGAGTCTGGAGCTGCAGTTTGGACCAGTCTTACCTGGATCTCAGAGTGTGGGGAGGCTCCAGCCTTCATCTGTATTCCATACATTAGCACACAGAGACCAATAAGGGACCCAATAAGAGACTGGTTGAGATTAGAACCCCGATCTTCGTGAGGCAGAGCTTAAGGCACTAACAGCTGTGGAACTGCTGGATGTGTGACCTTGGGCTGGTTTCTTCTCCTCTCTGGACCTCACTGGATCTCCAGGGCCGCATTCTTTGCTTAACTGTATTGGAAGCAGTTGCTTGCTGGAATGGGTGAGGGACCTGGAATTTTAAACTCTGCAGCAGGAGAGTTGGTTAATGTCTACAGTGAAGAGTGAGCTGGGAGATTAGGACTCACAAGCAGGCACAGCTTAATGTGCATCTGTTTCTTTAAGAACAACATCTGCTTCTAAGTAGGCTATGCTTCCTGTGGCTTGTTTGCATCCTTCTTCGCTTAGAAAGCAAACTCTTTCTTCAAAGCTAAGCTTTCTCCTAGGCCTACGGGATTAGCACGTACTCCAGATTAATGGGTCCAAATTAATGCGATTTATTGTCATGGCTTTCAAAGTTTCGGTCTACTTATATAGCTACATTTTTTTTTTTCTGGGACAAAATTTAGGACACTTGGACCAAAAAAGATACTTTTCTTAGTTGTGCATTTAAACGTGTGGAGTACCTTACAGAGTTACGGAAATCACAGCACACTAAATGGATATGAATAAAGCATGGCAGATAGAATGAAGCGCAATGAGGTCAAGACTTCTCTGGAAGCCCAGGTGTGTGGTCGCCCTGTTGGTTTCGGTTATGAAATAGGAACAATTCAGAATCTTCAGCTAGATGATGTTTGAGAATCTCCGAAGGGCTCCACATTCCCCAGGCTTCAGGAGAATGAGACAGCAGATTCTATACACCTTTTCAATGGGCCAGGTGCACTGTGCTTGCAACCGCGTCTATGCCACAGATGGGGTTTTTGTGAGCCAAATGAGAAGCAGCTGATGAATCCTAAACCCATTGTCTCTTTCAAGGCATGTTTAATGGAAACTGGTTGAAAAGTCCAGCCTGGGTTGTATTTAAACTCATTGTAAATGAGCAGGAGCCTGTGGGTTCTTCCTGAGTCAGACCCCTTCCTCATATTTTCTGTCGTAGCTCTTCTCTGAAGTACCCAGATAATAGTATCTCATGTATAAGTTCCTGAGTTTTTCAGATGCTAAAAACCACCGTCAAATGGAAGAAATTAACTGCTTGTGATCATGGCACATAGCCTCCAGGCCTATGGGTGGCTAGGGATTGATCATGTTACCCACCCTATTACCTCACCATCAGCCAATCAGAGAATAGTGCGTGACTGGATCTCGTATTCTAGAACACCTCCCTTTCACTGGGCCTTTAAAAATGCTCTGCTAACACCCTTCAAGTGGTTCAGGATTTTTTTGAGCATGAGCCACCTGTTCTCGCTCGACCCTGCAAACCTGTCTCTGCTCCAAACTCCATCGTTTTGGTTTGCCTGGCCTCACTGAGCATCCAGTGCATGAACTTGCTTTTGGAAGCACCATCGCTGAGGAGTCTGTGGTGGCCTGAGGCCCAAAACAAGCTGGTTGGGGAGCGAAAGATCTTCAGATTCGCCTTGCACTGCCTCTTGGCTCAGTTGGCATCAGAAAGGGGCTGCCTCATGAGAGGCGCTTGCACCTCCTCTCCCTGCACGCCAGTGAAACTCTGCCCTCTCATGGTGCCATTTACCTCTAAATGATTGTGCGATTACATTTGTGAATGTAATCCTGCAGGGTATTATTCTAATTATAGCCCACAATCCCTTTCAACAGCTTTCACTGTAATAATTTGAGCAGTTAAATGGGGCTCTTCAGCCTGCTAGAATGTCTGGAATTCCTGGACACACGCATCTGCCTCCTGGAATCCACACGCCCTCGCTCTTTCTCAGGAAGTCACCAAAGTGTCTGGTGTACAGAAGCTGCTCCTCAGGGAGGGCCCCATTCCACGTGTGTGTGAACTGCAGGTCCCTGAACACCTTCATAGAGTTCTGTTATGCACAATAGCTTTGCTCAGCTAATTACACATTATGCATTCTTTACAAGTAGTCTCTATGAATTTCATGGTACGTAAATTACGCCTCAATAAAGCTGTTAAAAATAAAATAGCTGTTCATATTTTAATATTAATAGTTATTAATTATAATCAAATACAGAGACAATCATTGCTATGGACCCAGGCCAGATCTCATGAGATGAGAATGACCCGGGAAGGTCTAGAGGGGAACGCTGAGTGATCCTGAGATTTAATTGGCAGAGGTGTCCAAGGTAAACGCTGGCGGCCCTTTGTCTGTAATGAGCTAAGTTGTTCCCCTCCTTCTCTCCCTCCTCCCTCTGTCCCTTACCTGCCTCCTCCTCCTCCCTTCTTCCTCGTCACCTCCTAGCTGTTTTTGGCCCTGCTTATGCCATGTGTGGAATCTTTCCAGTTGTGGTAAAGTTTTATAGAATTAAATCTCTGATGTGTACTTACTTTTGAAGAAGGCAATGGCAACCCACTCCAGTACTCTTGCCTGGAAAATCCATGGATAGAGAAGCCTGGTAGGCTGCAGTCCATGGGGTCGCTGAGAGTTGGACGCGACTGAGCGACTTCACTTTCACTTTTCACTTTCATGCATTGGAGAAGGAAATGGCAACCCACTCCAGTGTTCTTGCCTGGAGAATCCCAGGGATGGGGGAGCCTGGTGGGCTGCTGTCTCTGGGGTTGCACAGAGTCGGACACGACTGAAGCGACCTAGGAGCAGCAGCCTAGCAGTGTACTTACTTTAGGCTTAAACATAATGTAGACTTTCTGGAGGGTCCTATGAACCCCAATTTCTGGCCTCTCTCCTTGGCAGTTTATAAGCTGCAGGAAGAAGAGTCGGTATCACAAACTTGGAAGCCCAAGAGGAGACTTCAATCATGTGAAGGGACACTAGCTTGCTTTGCTTTCCTGGCGACATGGCTAGGGCTGGGCGTGGGGGCTGTCCTTGGGGGAGGCGGCATTAACTTGGTGAGATCCTTCCTCAAACTCTTGCATGCAGCGAGCTGTGTTCTCTGAAATTTCTCTTGGACTGCCTATAGATCCTGATTCAGAATTTCTGCTTTCAGTATAGCCTTTTCTTCCCATAGACATTTTTTTTAAATAAAAACTTTAATAATTAGTCATTATTAATTGCTAGCACGACTTCACCTTAATGTTTTCATCATCACCAATTCTCCTTTCAATTACTCTGTTACAGAAATGTCCATGCAGGGTGTTTTACCTGTGAGTCTGATAGCTGGAGTTAAGGTGTGGGGAACCGAGAGTGAGCGAGAGACAGGGCTGCACCCGGGCTGCTCCGGGGGCGGGGCGGTGCCCTCCACTCCCAGGTCTGCTCTGCTCCTCGCGTTGAGGGGCAGCGTGCATTTACTATTTCAGTCGAAGGAAGTATCCGACAATGTGTATTTCAACAGGTTCTATCAGCAAAGTTGTCTACAAGATACTCTTGAGCACCCGTATTGTTGTATTTTATGCAAATAGTCCACATTTACAGGAAGCAGGAATCTGGATGTTCCTCTTCTCAGATTAGGACAGAAGCCTGCTTATTGAAGCTTCTTGCTTTCTTTGACTTTCTTATGCTACATTTTATCTTTTTTTTTTTTTTTTTTGCAGTGTATAGAATTGAACGCTCAGTTCATTTACTTTTATTCTTGTTTAGTAATGAAACTAGCCAAGGTTATTGATTTTCCTCTGAGTCTACTTTTGCATGGATCCCATCGCTTGGAGCATGGTGATGTGAACAAGCTCTTTGTTGTCCTTTTCCAAGTAGCGTGCAGAAATTATTTAATCCCAGAGCTTAAATTTAAAAAAAATTTAAAAGCTCCAGAGGATTAGGTTTTAGGAATTAAACGTTTATTACTCATTTCCAGTTTTACTGTATTGTTCATCCTTTCTGTCTTGCAGTTCTTTGTGGGAGAAGAGTTCAGGAGTTAGACGACCCAGATTTGCGTCCTGGCTCCAGCTGCCTCTCCATTGTGGCCGTTTGTGGAGTGAAAATATGAGCACAGACCTGGCAGGGCTGCAGGAGGATCAGGGAGGAGGGCGAGGGGAGGCAGTCTTCCTTCTCCCCTCACCCAGTGGTGCCCTCACCCCTCTCTGGGGGCTGCCTCTTCCATCTTGTGGATGAGAGAACTGCCGGAAGCCTCCGGCTTGAGGGGGCTCGGTGGCTTATGAATAACGCAAAGAAATGATGCATAGATGGTGTGTTTCAGGCATGTGTAAGTGCTTGTAGGGGCTTTTCTGGGGAGATTTCTCAAATTCCGCCAGACAGGGTGCTTTTCATTGGCCTCTGATTGAGAGGGTCCTGCTCAGCCTGGTTGGGCCAGGTTTTCCGGGGTGTGCCTGGGAACCCGACCATGCAGATGGGAGCCAGGCAGGACCTCCTATCTGGCAGCACCCACCCTGATGGGGAGGATGTGGCAGTGGACAGGGATGCCACTGGCTGGCAGTCCAGGAGGGACAGGAGCCCAGGTTCCCAGGGCCCAGGCCCATGGGCTCGGGCTGTTCACCCTGCTTCTCCAAGCCCCATTGCCCTCTCTGAGTACCCAGGTCACAAGGCGGGCATGGGAGAATTGCTCCATGGATGCTGGGTCCAGAAGAGGTCTCCCCACTGCCCCACCTCCTCTGGGGCATCTAGGCTGGAGCTGGCAGCACCAGGTTGATCAGAGTTGGTTGATGGGCCCCAGGAAGGTTGCTGGTCAGGCTACGGTGTGGGGTGTTGAGGCCAGAGGAGAGGCTGGGGGCGCTTGGGGCCCCCGCCTGCCAGGCTCCCCCTGGGCAGCCCCGCCTCTGCCTGTGTGCTGGGCGCCTACCCGCTTCCCAGCAGGCCAGGCCTCAGCGGGTTCCGCCACACCTCCGCTCCACTGCCTGCACCCAGAGGCCTGGCATGGTGTCCCCTCTGCTGGGAGGCCCTAGGTCTCCCCCGTGTCATCTGAAAAATGGGGATGGACAGACCCTCTTCCTTCCTCAGGATTAGATGCAGTGGTGGCTTGGCATACACTCTCCCACTCCAGTGTTCTTGCCTGGAGAATCCTGTGGGCAGAGGAGCCTGGTGGGCTGCCGTCTATGGGGTTGCACAGAGTTGGACACGACTGAAGCGACTTAGCAGCAGCCGCCGCCGCAGCAGCATGCACTCTGTCAAGGCGTAGGCATGACCCTGAGGGGCTCTGAGGGCGGAGGAGGGGCCTGTGGGCGGTCTGCACCCCTCGCTCGGGCATCCATCCTGAGCCAGGGAGACTCCCAAGTAATCTCACAGGGGAAGGCCCTCATCTTGGGCCGCTTGGGTCACTGCTGGTGGAGCCTGGCCCGGCACTTCAGAGGATCAGTTTGCAGTCAGATGAACCTGGTTCTGTGACCTCATTCAATTCCTTAACTTCTCACAACCTCAGTGTCCTCACCTGGGAATGAGGGTGATAGAGGGTGCCTTCTTCAGAGCATCCGTGTGGGAAATAAATACTAGTGTTTGGGAGGCATGTGTGAGGTGCACAGAAAGGCTCTCTGGTGAAATAATCATCAGTGTTGCTTCCCCAGGCCGTGGAGCAGCCGGGAACACCGTGCCGAGGGGCCACCGGGAGGGCCGGCTCTCTGGGCTCGTCTTTCTCTGGATTCTGGGAGGACGTGGACGAGTGTTTCTGCGAGTTGATGGGAAGCGAATAGGCTGGTGGGAATTATTTAGTATATTTTAAACTAGGGCGCTTTTGTTCTATTTTCTAGAGATTTCCACAAATCTCTCCGGATGCCCAGCTCTCTCCACCTCTTCCAGTCACCTCTGGCCCATAGTTTATCACAGTCCTTGTTCCCGTTCTTCCTGGAACAGTAAATCTGTGCACTGCAGCCCAGCCAATGAAACACCCTGACGTGAAATCGTTCCCTCCTGAGAGTCCCTGCAGCACCTCCACGATGCTCCCCACTTGGGAAATAAATCAGCGTCTCGCATGTGCACAGGGAGGAGCTGACGATCTCCTTGGCTTTGTCTCTGCAAACCGGAGGCGGACGAGGGAACGTTCTGGGCTGGTTCTGAGCTGGAGCCATGTGGGGAGACCTGTCCGATGAGAGAGAGCCAGACCAGAGGCGCCATACCTACTTTTCTGGGCACTGAGACCCCAAAAAGCAAGTGGTCCAGAGCCCCAGCTGGAACCAGCTAGCCCCGGATGGCCTCTGGCCTGGGTGCTCTGCAAGCACTTGTGGAACGGATAATCAAATGATGGCAGGGCACACAGGAGGGAGGGATGGAGCGTCTAGGGTCAGGAGCCCGGGTTCCAGGTCCCGCTCTATGGGGTGGCCCTGGCGGACACCAGGTTTTTCACCAGGAACCCTGGGAAAACACAGCTGCACTGGCCGCTCAGGGGGCCTCACCGGGATGGAGGTGAGTCATTCCTGTGAGGTGATGGTTTTCTCCTCTGCCTGCTCCCTTCTGGACTGCTCAGTCTTTTCCCTGCTGAGGTGAAGATAGCAGGTCATCGTGCAGGCTGGGGCCTGGGGGGCATTGCTAGCAGAGCCCCAGGCCCTGAAGCAGAGAATGAGAGATGCTGGTCCCTCTCGGGGGGCCTCTGTGAGGGAGACTCTCCCCTCCCGCCTCAGGTCTGCGCCCACCCTCGGCAGGACGGGCGGTCTCCAGGGCTTGGCCCTGAGAGGAGGTGGGGGTTCTTGAGGAGGGGTTGAAAGTCTCCGGGTTGGGGAGGGGCCCAGTAAGGTGCGCAGAGGCTGGGGCCCCCGGCTGGGGCGGCTGCAGGGCTGGGTGCGGAGGGGAGGCCGGAGGAGCGTCTGTAACGGGAAATGGCTGCGCAGGTCACGCCGGGCCCGAGGGTCACTCCCGGCCCCAAGGTGGCTGACAGGCCGACAGGACTTCTGCTCCGTTGGGCTGAACGTGGGGCCAGGTCCACTCCTCATCGGGGTGCAGAGCCGGGGTCTCTGTCCTCTCCCAGGACCTGACCGGGGGTGCGGGAAAGCAGACCCCGCCCTGGTGCTGGGGGGCCCTGCCCTGGGGGGCGGCCCTGGGCTCTGCAGCCCCCAGCCCTTCCCTGCCCCCAGGTGGCCCGAGTCCTCAGAGCTTGGGCTTAGGCCTTTCTTGGGTGTTCCCTGTCAGGTCTCAGGGTATGGCTTGGCCCCGGGGCTGCTGCGGGCAAATCCAGGGTTCAGGCCCCGGGGTTCCAGCTTTGAACACCCCACGCCCCCTAGCTCCCGCCCCAGTGACCTGTGGGAGGCCTGCCCTTCCCGGAGTGGAGAAGGCATGTGTGTGCTGAGTCAAAGCTTCAGAACTAATTCTTCTCTGCAAGCCTTCTGTTCATCAGGGACCTGGAGCAGTGGTCTTGGGGAGAGGGGGCCCCTGTCTGGGCTTTAGCTTTCCCATCTGGAGAGTAAAGGGGCTTCTAAGCCCTCCAGGCCTCTTTCAGCTCTGATACTTCAGGCTCAAATGGGTCTTGCCGGTCCCTTGACCAGCAAGGGTGCTGTGGGTCCTTCCTAAGAGGTAGCAGGCAGCTAAGGCCCCAGGGTATCAGCCCACAGGGGTGGGATCTCCCACTGGACTCTAACTGGACCCTCTGGGGTATGCAGTGGACCCGTTCTGCCCAGTTCCAGGGTAGACCCTTTTGCTTCCTGGTGGGTGTGCTGCATTCTTGGCACTTTTCCCTGGGTGTACCAAGGGTTCAGATTCACAAGGAGAGAGCTGTCCACGGACACAGAGAGATAGAGGTCAAAGGGACTGGCTGGCTTTCCCTAAGGAGGGAGTGGGCAGTGGTTAAGGGCAGGACTTGAGAGCCAGCCCATCCTTATTCAGTCTCACTTCTGTCCTTTCTCAGCTGAGTGGCCCTGGGCAAGTTATTAACTTCTCTGAGCTTCAGTGTCCTTATCTGCAAGTCGTCTGCTTTAATTTGAATTCCTCTGAAAGCAGACACTGACTGAAGACTTTGGGTATTTGGGATGAGGGCGTGGGGAGAGGGTGAGATGAAGGGGGAGGAGAGGGGAGTGAGCCGTGTGCTGCTCAGCTGCCTGCTGCTGCGGGCAGTGGGGTCCACTCCTGCTGGGGACCTTGCAAGTTAGCATGCAGGATGCCCTCAGAATTGTCACTCCAAAGGCGACAGGTTGAGGCATTGATCCACTGACTCCTGTACCCAGCCTTTGGCTGGGGTTTGTCTCCAGGGGACCCCACTTCTGGACGGTTGGCCCCCTAGCCTTGACTCAGCTTTCATACTGGAAGGCTTCCTCCTTCCATCCTCTAGAAGACAGCCTTCTGGCAAGAGGGCTGGGCGGGCCGGGTGTCTGCACGTGTGGACCTGCCCACCCCAGCACCACTCACAGCTGTGATGGGCTGGGTGCAAGGCACCAAAACTCCAGTGGCCCTACCTAGGGACGGGCCAGCACAAGCTGACGCATAATAAGTGAGAGTTGCCTTCTGCCATCATTGTTGGGGTGATGGCTGTACGTTACTCGGACCTGCCCCTTGCAGCCCACAAACCTGATGGTAGTCCAAAGGCCAAATCCAACCTGTAATACACCTGTTTAACTGGTCCAGCGAGATGTGGAGCTTTGAAAATTACTTGCCACTCTTACAAATGTGAATACTATCATATAAAAATTGAGAGTTCCAGTTTTTCTTGAAATATTGGAAGTTCTGGTTTATGGGGCATTCATTCTCATGTGTTAAAACTCCAATGGTCTCTCTCCTTAGCCCGATGTTAGTGCCTGAATTCCACCACTACGGTCTGGGGTGTTGCTTCTACTCCACTTGCACCCTGAGTGGGGTCATCCTTTTAGAGGAGCAGGTGCTGTCCGGGCTGCTGCCCCCTTACCCTGGGGACCCCCACTTGGAATCCCCCAGTTTGTTCCTGCCCGATCCCCATGGGACTGTGTGGGGAGGGGAGGGGGTAGCAGCCTGGATTTGGGTCAAGATGATGCCTCAGGCCTAGGGGTAAAGCAGATTCTCTGAGGACGTCGGAGCCCAGAGCATCTGAGCAACCTCAGGCCTGTGTGCTGCCCCCAGAGGCTCCCAGGCCCATTTGGGTGAGTGAGTGCTCCTGCTGCTTTGAGAGAATCTCCCGCGTGATGGGTGAAACCTGCTTCAGGGCACATCTCAGCCGCAGGACAGCCTGGTGGTACACAGAGGCCGCTTGCCCCCTGGGGAGAGATCAAGTTACCCGGTTTGGATGCTAGGCTGAGTCCTGGGGTTGGCGGGCCCGCGGGTCCTGGGGAGGGAGTCAGGAGGGGCCAGAGGCTTCAAACCCCTCCTGCCCTCCCGGGAGCTCGGTGGGTGGCTTCCCAGAGCCACTGCCCATTTTGAGGAGCAGCTGCCTCACGGGTTGTCTTCTGCCTGGATCTCACAAGGGCCCCTGCAGGCCTCTAAGTACCGTGTGTTTTTCCTGATCGTGGTAAAAAAATGAAAGTAGTTTGGAGCTTGGCTACAACAGGTCCTCTTTAGAAAATACAGTTAAGAGCAATCAGAAAGACGGATGGGAGAACACGCTGGGATTTTTCTCATTCCCTCTCATTTGGCCCTTTCCAAGGTCTCATATATTAACATTCAGCGCCCGGCAGTTAACCCTAGGTGGCGAGAGCAGTGGGTGGGCTCTTACTCACACAGACGCCCGCCCCTCCCACCTTGTCTTAGAACCGGAGAGCTGGTGATGGGAGCGCCCAGGGCCTAACACCCAGCGGCTACACTTGGGGCTGCTCTCTGGGTGTGGGAATGTTCTGTCCTGAATCAAGAATCATTTCTTCTCTTTGCTTGTTACCGGTGCCTGATATTCTACGTTAGAGTTCTATGTGGCCTCCTGGAATATTGACTCTGCCCCATTTATTAGCTGGGTGGCCCTGTTCAAGTTAATTAACTTCTCTGAGTCCCAATTTTTCTACTGTGAAATGGAGACAAGACTTCCCAGAGTTATTCTGAGAAATAAATGTGAAAGCCACCGGGGGAAGACAAAATTGCTGAGCATGGTGCCCACACAGGGCACACAGGACCACAGAATCGTGCCCATGTGCTGGGAGCCAGGGGGCCACAGCCACGTTTTCAAGGTCGTCAAGGGGACTTGTCCTGTGATAAGCTTGCTGTGGGGATGGCGACCTCAATTTTCAAGAATGATTTTCAGAGAGAACAACAAAGCTGGCTTTTATCTCTTCTTGCAGCCCCTGGCCCCCCGGGAAGCTGGCAGAGGGATCGAGACTTCTGGAACCCTCACCCCCTGGGGCCCAGAGGGTGGTACTGATAGTGGAATTTAATTCATTTGTTCCCTTATCAGTTCCCCCAGAAACCTGTCTTGGACAAGGCACTATGGGAGCCGGCCTGGATGTCCAAAATACCAGTGTCTCTTCCACAATCCAGGTTTTTAAATCACGACAGCTTAGCAAGGTTCTTTTAAAAGATCATGTATTGTTTTGTTCAGATTATAAAAGTCATACATGCTTCCTGGGGATAATTTAGAAAATATGAAAAAGTGTAAAGAAAAAAATTAAAACCCCCCACGATGGTCTAAAGAGATAGTTACTGTAAACATTTTGGTGAATTTCCAGTATTTTCCTTCCTCTCTCCCTCATCTCTTTTTTTTTTTTTAATTTTTTTCACAAAAGAACAGAAACAGAAAGAAACAAGTCACATGGGAAACTAGAGAAATACCATGGTTTTCATCATCCACCTCCCTCTCCTCCTTCCCTCTTTCCTTTCTTAAGGAAAATGGTTACAGATAGAGTTGGAGACCCTTTTTATACATCTCCCGTGTGCTACTCGGAAGTGGGGTGTATGCTTCCTTATCAGGTTTTATACTTTTTCCTCCTGTGTATGTATCCATGAAGGATTGTTGTGTGTGATCCGCATTTAACAGAAGCAGGGTCACATGACACATACCTGATACTTCGTTTTGTTCTTACTCAACATTGTTTTTTAGGTTTATCCCTGTTAAAGTATATATGTATAGTTCACTTATTTATTTTAATGCTGCGGTTGCATCCTCCTGCATGACTTCACCACAATGATTTGTCCATTCTCCTATCGATGGACTTCATATTGCAGCCAGAAGCATTCGTGAGCACATATTCTTGAGGGCACATGATCACTTTCTCTGCAGTACAGGCCCAGAAGTGGGGTTCCTGAGCCACTGGGTATGTGAACTTTGAAATTCATTCGATTTTTGCCTATTTTTTCTAAAAGTGGTTATATTAGTTAATGAATGTTTCTATTTCCTCTCAACCTCAAGCACCTCTTGAATTGCCAGATTCTAAAGTTTCAGCTAATCTGGTGATATGCTCTGATGTGGAATAATTGCATCTCATTGTTTCAATGTTAATTATTTTTGAATATGAGTGAAATTAAGCTGCGTTTTGTATGTGTATGGGACATTAGGGTTTCATCTCTTATGAATCTGACTATTAAACTGTTTGCTTCTAATTGTGTTGTGGGAGTTGTTGTGGCTGTTTAGTTGCTAAGTATGTCTGACTTCGACTGCATGAACTGCAGCACGCCAGGCCTCCCTGTCCTTCTGTATCTCCCGGAGCTTGCTCGAACCCATGTCCACTGTGTCAGTGATGCCATCCAGCCATCTCATCCTCTGTCGTCCCCTTCTCCTCCTGCCTTCAATCTTTCCCAGCATCAGGGTCTTTTCCACTGAGTCAGCTCTTCACATCAGGTGGCCAAAGTATTGGAGCTTCAGTTTCAGCAACAGTCCTTTCAATGAATGTTCAGGGGTGATTTCTTAGAATTGACTGGCTTGATTTCCTTGCTGTCCAAGGGACTCTCAAGAGTCTTCTCCAACATTACAATTCGAAAGCACCAATTCTTCGGTGCTCGGCCTTCTTCATGGGTCCAACTCTCACATCTGTGCATGACTACTGGAAAAATCATAGCTTTGACTTTGTAGGCAAAGTGATATTTCTACTTTTGAATACGCTGTCTAGGTTTGTCATAGCTTTTTTTCCAAGGGGCAAGTGTCTTTTAATTTTGTGGCTGCAGTCACTGTCTGCAGTGATTTTGGAGACCAAAAAAATAATCTGCCACTGTTTCCTCTTTTTCTCTATTTGCCATGAAGGGATGGGACCAGATGCCATGGTCTTCATTTTTTGAATGTTGAGTTTTAAGCCAGTTTTTCACTCTCCTTTTCACCCTGATCGAGAGGCTTTTTAGTTCCTCTTTGTTTTCTGCCGTTAGAGAGGTGTCATCTGCATATCTGAGGTTGTTGATATTTATCCCAGCAATCTTGATTCCAGCTTGTGATTCATCCAGCCTAGCGTTTTGCATGTTGGGGGGTATTTTGTATATTCTTGATACGAATATGTTGGAATATATACTCTTACATTATGACTTATTTAAAAAATTTGTTAGTGGTGTCTTTGACACACAGACACCATCTAAAGTTTTAAAGTAATCACATTTATCATCCTTTTCTTTTGATGGTATATGCTCTTGGTATAGTATTTAAGATATCGATCTCTAAACCTTTTTATATTTTTACCTTTATAATTTTACAATTCCTGGATTGCATTTTCTAAATATGTATATATAAATATATGCAGAATATCCATATAAATATTCTTATATATACACAGAGGTATATATCAAAATCTCTGTGTCTTTCTGTGTATCATATAGATATACATACAGACTCACATATGTTTGTATATATATATTGATAGATACGCCATTGCCTCAGCACCATTTGTTGAACCGTTCACCTTTCCCCACTAGTTTGTAAATTCCACTTCTGCTAAAAATCAAGTTTCTATATTAGCTTTGGTCTGTTTCAGGTCTTTCTCTTCTGTTCCACTGGCCTACTTGTCTCTTTCTGAATAATATCACATTGTTTCAATGAGGTTACCTTTTTAACAAATCTGTTGCCTGGCACATTCTCTCTCTTTACAGTTTCTTTTAAAAATTATGTCACCGTTCCTTTTCTTTAACCTTTCAGTTTAAATTTTTGTATTAGATTGCCAAGTTCCATAAAAAAAGCATTTGGCTTTTAATTGAAATAGCTTTGATTTTATAGTTTAATATGGGAAAACTTGACATCTTTGTGATAATGAATCTT
This sequence comes from Bubalus bubalis, assembly GCF_019923935.1. Lineage (NCBI taxonomy): Eukaryota > Metazoa > Chordata > Mammalia > Artiodactyla > Bovidae > Bubalus > Bubalus bubalis. The sequence continues at coordinate 978,121 of NC_059174.1, read as the reverse complement.
CTCATCCATGAATTATACATAAATTTATTTTCATTATTTTGGTATTTATATATTCTTTGTAATATTTTACATGCTGCTGCTAAGTCACGTCAGTCGTGTCCGACTCTGTGCGACCCCATAGACGGCGGCCCACCAGGCTCCCGTCCCTGGGATTCTCCAGGCAAACATACTGGAGTGGGTTGCCATTTCCTTCTCCAATGTAGGAAAGTGAAAAGTGAAAGTGAAGTTGCTCAGTCGTGTCTGACTCTTCACGACCCAATGGACTGTAGCCTACCAGGCTCCTCCATCCATGGGATTTCTCAGGCAAGAGTACTGGAGTGGGGTGCCATTGCCCTCTCCGATAGCATACTTATTTTACATACTTCTCTGATAACATACTTATTTTACATAAGTATGTTAAACAGCTGCATAATATTTTTAGCTAGATTTTGCAGCTACCATGAATGATACTTTTACAAATGACATTCCCTAATGAGTTATTTGCTAGATTCTAGAACTATCATTTTTTGCATGCTTTTCCTTTTTTAAAATGTAGGTATGTACTTATTTATTGATTTGGCTACATCAGGTCTTAGTTGAGGCCCACAGGGTCTTTTGTTGTGGCTCATGGACTTCCCTGGTGGCTCAGCTGGTGAAAAATCCGCCTGCAATGCAGGAGACTTGTGTTTGATCCCTGGGTTGGGAAGATCTCCTGGAGAAGGGCAAGGTTACCCACTCCAGTATTCTGGCCTGGAGAATCCCATGGACTACAGTCCATGGGGTCGCAAAGAGTCCGACACGACTGAGCAACTCGCTCTCCCTTTCACGGACTCTCTAGTTTGGCGAGCGGGCTTAGTTGCTCTGTCGTGTGCAGGATCTTAGTTCCTCAGCCAGGGATTGAACCCACATCCCCTGCGTTGCAAGGCAGATTCTTAGCCACTGGACCACCAGGGGAAGTCCCTTTTAGCTTTTCTTGAGTCCAGAATTCCTACTATGTGTGTGTATTATGAAGAAATTTCTATGTAGAAATTTTTATTTTCTAATAATAATCATAGTTATCTATTACTTTCCAATCTTTATTCCACTGATTTATTTATCTTTTATTCTTTCATTGAGTGGGACTGCCACAAAAATATTGAATAGCAGCAATCAAAATAGTCATTCTTATCCTCTTACTATCTTCAATATAAATAATTCTTAAGTTTTATTAAGAGGTATGATATTTACCAAAAAATTTTGGTGGTTGAATTTTACTTGTTAAGGAAATTAACTTGGTGTGCTAATATTTTTGTAAATTATAAAGTCATGTTTCATTTCAGCAAATACTTTTTTCTCTATTTCTTTAAAGATGATTAAATACTTATTCCTCCCCTCTAGTCTTGAATATTATGGTGACTTTCACTGGCAAATTTCCTGATGTTAGAAAATCTTACATTATATTTGATCATTATATAATGATGGATTTGATCTCTATATTTAACTTAAATTTAAAAAACTCTATTCATAGATAAAATTGGTCTTGCCTTATATTTATGTGGTTTTGGTATTGAAGTTAATGTAGTCCTATAGCATCAATTGGATAGTTTTAGTTGTTCTGTTCATTGAAATAGGTTTTTGTTTTTAATAAGATGGAGTGGTATGTTTAGAATCTAGGGAAGATTTGCCTATAAAATATTTGAGCTTGCTGTCCATTTAGTAAGAAGATTTTTGCCTGGAAATACATTCAACTTAGGTAATGGTTTTTTGTTCATTCAGGTTTTCCATTTTGAATAAATATTAGTAATTGTTTTCACCAGTTGTCTCTGTTATTATATTTTCAAATTTACTATCATAAAGTTGTTTATATTGTTTTCTTGTGATCGAAAAACATCTTTACTTCATTTCTAATTTTCTCTCTCCTTCATTCCCAATATTGTTTTCAAAATTGTTATTTATTTTCAATTTACCTACAGAGAAATGCAACCTTTGTGATGTGTAAGTTTCGACAGATGTAACCATCCTCAAAATCAAGATACAGAGCAGTTCTATCACCTTCCAGAATTTCTTCATACCGTCGCTTTGTAGTCAATTACTTTCCATACCTGCAACCTCTGGCAGCCATCCTTACAGCGTTGCCTTTTCTAAAATGCCTGTATCACACGATATGTAGCTTTTTGAGTTTGACTTTTTTTAACTGACTATAATGTATCTGAAATTTATCCACGTTATTATATGTCTCTATAGCTTTTTTCTTTGTATTGTTGAACAATACTCCATTTTCTTCCTATGCCACAGTTCGTTTACACATTTCCAAGTTGTTTTGTTGCTTCCAGGGTTGTGGTGAGTATGAACACAGGCACTATGAGCACTTAGGTGCAGAATTCCATGTGTGCCTAAGTTTCAGTGTTGTTTAGTTGCTAAGTCAAGTCCAACTCTTTCGAGACTCCATGAACTCCTCTGTGGGATTTCCCAGGCAAGAATACCAGAGTGGGTTGCTGTTCCTTTCTCCAGGGGATCTTCCTGACCCAGGGATTGAACCTGTGTCTCCTGCATTGGCAGGTGGATTCGTTACCCCTGAGTCACAAGGGAAACCCGTAAGTTTCATTATTCTTGGTTAAATACCCAAACCTGGAATTGCACTTTTATAAAAAAATCAGTTGACTGTGTTTGTCTGGGTCTATTTCTGGACTCTTCTCTGTTCCATAATTTGTGTGTTAATTTGTGTACTGTCACACTAGCTTTACACCATCATATTGTCTTGGTTGCTGTAGCTTTATGACAAGTACAGTTGGCCCTTGAACAACACAGGTTTGAACTGCATGGGTTCACCTATATGTAGATTTTTTCGCTAAAGATGTACTACAGTACTGCATAATCTATAGTTGGTTGAAACCATGACTGAGAAACTGTGGAACAGTGTGGTATCAAATTACATGTGTATTTTCAATGGCAGGTATGGTTGACACCCCTGACCCCCATATTGTTCAAGAGTCAATTCTATTAAAATAAGGTAATGTATAGAATGTACAGAACAGTCTTTTGGACTCTGTGGGAGAGGGAGAGGGTGGGATGATTTGGGAGGATGGCATTGAAACATGTATAATATCATATATGAAACGAGTCGCCAGTCCAGGTTCAGTGCACGATACTGGATGCTTGGGGCTGGTGCACTGGGATGACCCAGAGGGATGGTATGGGGAGGGAGGAGGGAGGAGGGTTCAGGATGGGGAACATGTGTATACCTGTGGCGGATTCATGTTGATATATGGCAAAACCAATACAGTATTGCAAAGTTAAAATATAAAATTAAATTAAAAAAAAGAAAGAAAATATATTCATATAATCCTGCAAAAAAAAATAAATAAATAAAATAAGGTAATGGAAGTCCTCTGACTTTTCTGCTATTTTTCAAAAATTTTTGGCTATTTCCTTTGCCTTTCCAAATAAATTTTAGAGTTTGTCAATGTTTGTCAATGTCAATCCCCAAAATTTCTGTTGGGATTTTGATTGGGACTACATTGAGTCTGTAGATCATTTCAACACTGAGGCACCAATCATGGAACACAGATTTATTACTCCATTTATTTAGGTCTTCATTTCTTTTCTTTTAGCAGTGTTTTACAGTTTTCACCATAGAGGCCTGACACATGTTTTATTAACTCTATTTTTTTCTTTATTCTATATTTTTCTTTATTAAATTTATTAATTTCATTTTTTCAGTAAGTTGTCTAAATACATGGTGAATGGTACTGTTTAGAAAATTTGAATTTCTAATGTTCATTGCTAGTATATAGAAATAAAATTGATTTTTTATATTGATCTTTCTTCTGGAATCTTGCTAAACTCATTTATTAGTTGTAAGAGTTATTTTTATAGATTCCTTGGGGTTTTCGGCATAGGCCTCATGCTGCCTGTGGATAAAGGGATATTTATTTCTTTGTAATACTTATGCATTTTATTTTCTTTTTTGGCTTTACTGCACTAGTTGGGACTTCTAGTTTCAGTGATAAGAAGTGCTACGCTCAGTTGTGTCCAACCCTGCGGCCCATGGACTGCAGCCCACCAGGTTCCTCTGTTCATGGGATTTCCCAGGCAAGAATACTGGAGTGGGTTTGCCATTTCCTTCTCCAGGGGATCTTCCTAACTGATGGATTAAAATCGACAAAGATAGGTATTCTTGCCTTATTTCTTATCTCAGGGGGAAATCATTCCATCTTTCATCATTAAATTTGATGTTACCTGTAGGTTTTTTGTAGATGTCCTTCATCAGGTTAAGGAAGCTCCCTTAAATTTCTAGTTTGGTGAGATTCAATCAATTTTTAAAAGTTATTAAAAAATTATAGGTTGAATTTTGTCAGCTGCTTCTTCTGCATCTATTAAGATGATCTCATGCTTTTGCTTCTTTTCTCTGTTAATATGGTGATTTATTTACATTGATTGCAAAGTTGAACTAACTTTGAGTTCCTAGGATAAAGCCTCACATGATCCTGATGTATTATTGTTTCAAAATATTATTGCAATTGATTTGCTAATATTTCATGATAATTTTTATATCTATGTTCATGAGAGATATTGGTCTGTAGTTTGCTTATTTATCAGTTAGTCATGTAATGTCTTTGTCAGTTTTGGAGTCAAGGTATTGTGGGCCTCACAAAACTCCTTTTCTTTGTCCTGAAATACATTGGGCAGAGTTGTTATTGTTTCTCCCTTAAGTGTTCACATAGTGTATAGTTGGGCATTTCCTCCTTTAAATCCAAACTGATGATCTCTACCTTTTTACTTGGTATATTCAGATAATTTACATTTAATATGATTATTGATATGTTTGGATTTAGGTTTAGCATTTTATTGTTTGTTTTCTGTGTATTTTCTCTACTTTTTGTTTGTCTCTTCTTAGTATCCTGCCTATTTCTGGATTATTTGGATTTTGGGGAGTATATTTCATTTAGATCAATGTATTGGCTCATTTTTTACTGTGGCTCTAAAATTTTTAATTTTTCAAAGTTCTTAGGTTGTTGCATTTAGTCCAGAATTTCGGTTGTAATTGGTGAAAGAGATAGGCTATCCTGGGCTTATTTAATCTTGACTGTCCAAATACTGCCTTTTAAAAAGTGTAATTTTGTTATTTTTCATATGTTTTTCTAGACATCTATCTATCGTTCTTTTAAAATAACTGGTTTTTGTTGTACTGAGCGTCTCTTTTAGTACTGGTGTTGTTTTTCTCCTAAGCAATAAAATTTGGTAGAAGGCTTCATTGGTGCCCCTAAAAATGCCTTTATTTCCTATTTGCCACCCGAGCATGCCCACCTGCAAGCTTCTGTGTGCTCTGGTACTGGTTTCACCTGAAACCTTCGAAGGACTGCCGTTGGGCTCTGGAGCCACCTGCTGGTACAGAGAGCTAGACACGCCTGAAGTTTGCATCCCTTCCAGCCTCAGGCTGCTTTTAGCCGGGGCCGGCTTGTACAGGAGTGCGAAGTCTCAACTCTTTTGCTCCAAGACAGAACAACTCTTCTACTTCCTTACCATGCTTCCCCACTTCCTTACTGGATTCTTCTGGGATACTTTCTTAATAGAGTAATCTTCTTCCTTTTACTTTTTTTGAGTTTATTCCTCTTCTCAAGTTGTTTTCATCTCCTCTTATTTTTTGTGTTAATGAGTTTATCAAGAATTGTACTTAATTTATCTCACAACTTATGGACGTAGAATTTTGTTTCATTTATCCCTAAGTATCTTAATTGTTTTGAGATTTTCACTAACACATGAGTTAATTTAGGAATAACATTTTAAAGTTTTTGATATTTTTGTCTTAAAGGTCTTAATTGTCAATTTCTAATTCAATTTCATTGGGTTCTGTATTGTTGATATTTGAATCTCTGAAATTGATCGAGACTTCTGTTTTGTTCTACAATAAGGTTGACTACTTATAAATATTCCTCATTTTCTGGAAAAGTATATTTTCTTTTGTTGACTGCATATGTATATATAAAGATACATCTATTAGATCATGCTTTTACAGCATTGTAAAATTTTTCTATATCCTAAGTTATTTTTCTCTGCAGAATCAGGTTCCAATACAGTGAGTGAGAATGTTCTGCTCTAATGGTGGATTTCTCGGTTTCTTTTTGTTATGCTATCAGTTTTGCTTTATGTACTTTGAGGTTATGTTGCTGTCAGGCACATACAATTTATGCCTGTTATATCCTTTTATATAATTACATAGTATTTTTTATTTCTACGAATGTTTTTTGTTTTGTTACATTTTATCTGCCTCAAAAATTAGTATTCTTGTTTTGTTTTTGTTCCATTTCTACATTTGTGGCTTTTCTGAGTTGTTTATATTAGTGTGTCTCTTGTAGTAAGAGCCGTATCACTAGATTAAGAGGATTAAAATCTGTTGCTGCTAAGTCGCTTCAGTCGTGTCCGACTCTGTGCTACCCCATAGACGGCAGCCCACCAGACTCCCCCATCCCTGGGATTCTCCAGGCGAGAGCACTGGAGTGGGTTGCCATTTCCTTCTCCAATGCGTGAAAGTGAAAGTGAAGTCGCTCAGTCGTGTCCAACTCTTTGCGACCCCACGGACTGCAGCTTACCAGGCTCCTCCGTCCATGGGATTTTCCAGGCAAGAGAACAGGAGTGGGTTGCCATTGCCTTCCCCTAAAATCTGTTAGACTCTGGCTTATAATTGGTAATTTAAATCTCTTTATATTTATGATGAATATTGATATGATATATTGGGACATATTTTTGCTATCTAATTTGTTATGTTTTCTTTGCTTCTCTAAATCCCTTTTCTGATTTACATTTGGTTACTAAAGCTTTCATTATTTTCCTCTGTTGATTTGGAAATTATATATATATATATATTAGATTTTATTTGTATTTTTAAAGTGATTATCCTTATTTTTTCTTAAGCACATTTTGAATTTTGAATTGCCTAAAATTCCAAAATGCAAAATAAAACAATCATCAGTATTTTTACCACCGTAAGTTAATCACTTAACATTTTGGCATATTTGCACCTGGGAAATAATCTTAACTTTTATAAAAATGAAGCAAATATAGATATATATTTAGACCTATATAAATATAAATATATAAAGACTTAAGATAGGAATGTACCATGAAGAAAGTAAAGAATCTAAGTCCTAGTCCTTAGGCAAACATAATTCCAGACACTTATCTATGAATACTTATCAACAGTAACATAGATATAGTGACAGATTTTTAAAAAATTGAAATATGCTTGACATACAGTATTATGTTAGTTTCAGGTATACTATATAGTGACTTGACATCTTCACAAAAAGCCTAGTAACTATCTGTCCCCATAGAAAGTTATTACGATATTGACTATATTTCTTATGCTGCGTATGACATCCTCATGGCTCATTTATTTTATAACTGAAGGTTTGCACCACTTATTCCCCTGCACTGATTTTGTCTCTTGACTTCTCCTCTCTGGCAACCACCCATTTGTTCTCTGTATCTATGAGTGTGTATCTGTTTTGTTTTATTGCTTATTTGTTTTGTTTTTTATATTCCACATATAAGTGAGATCATATGGCATTTTTTTTTCCTGTCTGACTTCACTTGGCCTAATACTCTCTGCTGCTGCTGCTAAGTCACTTCAGTTGTGTCCTTCTCTGTGCAACCCCATAGACGGCAGCCCACCAGGCTCCCCCGTCCCCGGGATTCTCCAGGCAAGAACACTGGAGTGGGTTGCCATTTCCTTCTCCAATGCCTGAAAGTGAAAAGTGAAAGTGAAGTCGCTCAGTCGTGTCCGACTCTTAGCGACCCCATGGACTGCAGCCCGCCAGGCTCCTCCGTCCATGGGATTTTCCAGGCATGAGTAATGGAGTGGGGTGCCATTGATCCTTCCATATTGTTGCAAATGGAAAGATTTTAGTTTTTAAATTCTGAGTAGCATTCCATTGTATATATTATTCTGCTATCTCTTCTTTATGCATTCATCATTAATGGTCACTTAAAATGCTTCCGTATCTTGGATATTGTTAATAATTCTTCAGTAAAAATTAGCGTGCATATATCTTTTTGAATTTGTGTTCTTTTTATGAGTAAATATCCAGTAGTGAAATGGCTGAATTATGTGGTTGTTCTATTTTTTGTTTTTTAAGTAAACTCCATACTGTTTTCCATACTGGTTGCGCCAGTTTACAGGCTCACAAACAGCGCATGAGTGGTCCCTTTTCTCCACATCCTTGCCATCCTTGTTAATTGTTAGCTTTTTGATGATAGCCATCTGACAGGTGTGAGATGATGTCTCATTGTGGTTTAATTTGCATTGCCTGATGATTAGTGATATTGAACATTTGTTCATTATCTGTTGACTATCTATATCTTCTTTGGAAAAATGTCTATTTAGGTCCTCTGACCAGGTGTTTTTTTTTAATGTTGAGTTGTATGAGTTTTTTTGCATATTTTAGGCATTAACTCCTTAGATACATCATTTGCAAATACACTTTGTTGGTAGTTTCCTTCTCTGTGCAAAAGCTTTTCAGTTTGATGTGGTCCCATTTGTCTATTTTTGTTTTTGTTTCTGTTGCCTGAGTAGGCAGATCTAAAAACATATTGCTAAGACTGCCTGTGTTTTCTTCTAGGAAATTTAAGTCTTTAATCTATTTTGAGTTTACTTTTGCATGTGGTATGGGAAAGTAGTCCAGTGGAGTTTTTTTGGCATGCATCTGTCCAGTTTTCCCAACACTGTTTATTGAAGAGGCTCTTTCTCCCACTGTATATTCTTGTCTCCTTGTCATATATTAGGTGACCATATTAAACATGAATTTCAGTTCAGTTCAGTCACTCAGTTGTGTCCGACTCTTTGCGACCCCATGGACTGCAGCACGCCAGGCCTCCCTGTCCATCACCAACTCCTGGAGCTTGCTCAAACTCATGTTCATTGCGTTGGTGATGCCATCCAACCATCTCATCCTCTGCCCTTCTCCTCCTGCCCCCAATCCCTCCCAGCATCGGGGTCTTTTCCAATTAGTTGGTTCTTTGCATCAGATAGCCAAAGTATTAGAGTTTCAGCTTCAACATCAGTCCTCCCAAAGAATATTCAGGACTGATCTCCTTTAGGATGGACTGGTTGGATCTCCTTGCAGTCCAAGGGACTCTCAAGAGTCTTCCCCAACCACACAGATCAAAAGCATCAATTCTTCAGCTCTCAGCTTTCTTTATAGTCCAACTCTCACATCCATATGTGACTACTGGAAAAACCATAGCTTTGACTAGATGGTTTATGGGCACTCAATTCTGTTCCATTGATCTGCTGCTGCTGCTAAGTCACCTCAGTCGTGTCCGACTCTGTGTGACCCCATAGACGGCAGCCCAGCAGGCTCCCCCGTCCCTGGGATTCTCCAGGCAAGGACACTGGAGTGGGTTGCCGTTTCCTTCTCCATTAATCTACGTATCCATTTTTCTGCCAGTACTGTACTCTTTTGATTACTGCAGCTTTGCAGCATAATTTGAAATCAGGGATCATGATACCTCCAGATTTTTTCTTCTTTCTCAAGATTATTTTGATTATTTGGAGTCTTTTGTAGTTTCATACAGATTTTGGAATTATTTGTCTTAGTTTTGTGAAATGCATGCATTTGATAATTTGAGAAGGATTGTACTGAATCTGTAGATTGCCTGGAGTAATGTAGTCTTTTAAACAATATTGATTCTTCCCATTCAAAAGCACAGTATATCTTTCCATTTGTTTGTGATATCTTCAATATCTTATAGTTTTCAGAGTACAAATCTTTTCCCTCTTTAGTTAGATTTATTTCTGGGTATTTTATTCAATTATGAATGAGGTTGTTTGTAACTTCTGTTTCTGATAGTTCATTTTAATGTGTAGAAATGTAATAGATTGATTTTATATCCTGAAACTTTACTGAATTCATTTATTAATTCTAATAGATTTTAGATAACATCTTTAGAATTTCCTATATATGATTTCATGTCATCTGCAAACAAGGACAGTTTCACTTCTTCCTTTTCAGTTTGAATTCCTTTTCTTTTTCTTGTGTGATTGAAGTGGGTAGGACTTCCAATACTATGTTGAATAAAAGTAGATAAAAAGAGAAAAGACATTCTTATTCTGTCCCTGATCTCAGAGAAAATGCTTTCAGATGTTCACTGCTGAGTTTTATGTTGACTACGGGTTTGTAATATGTGACCTTTATTATGTTGAACTTTGTTTCCTATATACCAACTTTTTAAAAAATCATAAATGGATATTGAATTTTGTTGCGAGTATTTTCTGCATCTACTGAGATAATTATATACATGACTTTTGTTCTTCAACTAACCAATGTGGTGTATCATATTGATTTGTATATCTGTGTTAAATCCTACTTGATCATGGTGTTTGATCCTTTTAATATATTGTCAGGTTGAATTTGCTAATATTTTATTGAGAATTTTTACATCTATGCTCATCAGTGATATTGGCCTGTAATTTCATTTTTTGTTGTGTCTTTGTCTAGTTTTGGTATCAGGGTGATGCTGACTTCATAGAATAAGTTCAGAAACATTCCTTTCTCTTTAAATTCTGAGATAATTTGAGAAGGGTAGTTGTTAAATCTTCCTTAAATGCTTTGTAGAGTTCATTTATGAAGCCATCTGGTCCTGAGCTTTTGTATATTGGGAGTTTAAAAAAAAATACTGATTCAATTTTGTTCCTGGTGGTCAGTTTATATTCTCTTTTTCTTCCTGATTCAGTCTTGAAGGTTGTGCATTCTTAGGGATTACCCATTTCTTCCAGGTTGTCTATTTCATAGCTGTTTGTGGTAATCTCTTATGATCTTTTATGTTTCTCCTTCATTTATGATTTTATTTGGTCCTCTCTTTTTCTTTTTTCTTGATGACCCTGGTTAAAGTTTTATCATTTTTTTCTATTCTTTTCAAAGAACCAGCTCTTAGTTTCATTGATCTTTTCTATTTTTAAAATATCCTTATTCTTTTCCTTATTCTTGTTCCCATATTTATTCTTTCTTTCTTTATACTAATTTTGAGTTTTGTTTGTTCTTTTTTCTGTTCTAGTTCCTTTAGGTGTAAGTTTAGACTGTTTATTTTATATTTTTTGTTTCCTGAGGTAGGCTTGTATTACTATAAACTTCCCTCTTAGGAATGCTTCTGCATCCCATTGATTTCTGAATCACTGTGTTTACATTTTCATTTGTTTCCAGGTATTTTAAAATTTACTCAGTGACCAATTTGTTGTTTAGTAGCATGTTGTTTAGCCTCCACATGTTTGTGTTATTTTTGCAGTTTTTTGCAGAGATTTCTAGTCTCATACAATGTGGCCAAAAATGGTGCTTGCTATGATTTCAATTTTTAAAAAATTATTGAGACTTGTTTTGTGGCCTAACATGTGCTCTATCATGGAGAATGTTCAATGTACACTTAAAAAGATTATGTGTTCTGCTGATTTTGGGTGGAATGATCTACATTTGTTATCTCATTTGATATAATATGTGATTTATGGCCAGTGTTTCCTTATTGATTTTCTGTCTGGATGATCTGTCCATTGATGAAAGTGGGATGTTAAAATCCCATATTATAATTGCATTACTGTCAATTTCTCCCTCTCTGTTTGTTAATATCTACTGTGTGTAGGTGGTCCTATATTGGGTGCATATATACTTATAATTGTTATATCTTCTTTTTGGATTCATCCTTATTATTATGATATGCATCATATCATTATGAAAAGTCTTTATGTATCTCTTGTTGCAGTCTTTGTTTTATAATCTGTTTTGTGAGATATAAATATTGCTACCTGGCTTTCTTTTCATTTTCATCTGTTTGGAATACCTTGTTATATACCTTCACTTTCAGTCTGAGTGTCTTTAGATCTGAGACACCGAGTCTCTTGAGATCTGAAGCGACTCTCTTGTAGGTAGTATGTACATGGGTCTTGCCTTTGTATCCATTCAGTCACTCTGTGCCTTTTGATTGGAGAACTTAGTCCATTTATATTTAAAATAATTATTGATAGATACATACTTATTGCTGTGCTTCCCCAGTGGCTCAGTGGTAAAGAATCCTCCTGCCAATGCAGGAGACATGGGTTTGATTCCTGGGTTGGGAAGATCCTCTGGAGGAGGAAATGGTAACCCACTCCAGTATTCTTGCCTGGGAAATCCCATGGAAGAGCCTGATGGACTCCAGTCCATGGGGTCACAAAAGACTCAGATATAATTTAGTGACTAAACAAGAACAACACAGTACTTCCTACCATTTTGTTAATTGTTGTCTAGTTGTTTTGTATTTCTTTTTTGTTCATTTCTTCTTCTTTTTGCTCTCTCTTCTTGTAATTTGATGAATATCTTTAGTGTTATACTGAGATTCCATTCTCTTTGTGTGTGCGTGTGTGTGTCTATTATATTTTGGTTTGTGGCTACCATGAGGTTCACATAAAATTATGTGTATGTGATTAATTGAAGTTGATGATCTCTTATTTCAAACACATTCTAATCATCCTATTGTTTTACTCCCCCTCCCATGTTTAATGTTTTTGATGTCATATTTTATAACTTTTTTGTTTTGTGTATTCCTTAACTACTTATTGTACAGCTGCTGCTGCTGCTGCTAAGTCGTGTCAGTCCAGCTCTGTGCGACCCCATAGACGGAAACCCACCAGGCTCCTCTGTCCCTGGGATTCTCCAGGCAAGAACACTGGAGTGAGTTGCCATTTCCTTCTCCAATGCATGAAAGTGGAAAGTGAAAGTGAAGTCGCTCAGTTGTGTCTGACTCTTAGCGACCCCATGGACTGTAGCCTACCAGGCTCCTCTATCCATGGGATTTACCAGGCAAGAGTACTGGAGTGGAATGCCATTGCCTTCTCCTAGATGCTTGTATCATTTCTGCCCTTTAATCTTCCTACTGTCTTTATAAGTGGTTGATCTGCTATCTTTACTATACGATTGCTTTTACCAATAAGAGTTTTCTTTTTATATTTTTCATATATACATAGTTGTGGCCTTTTCTTTTCCACTTAGAGAAGTCCTTTTAGCATTTCTTGTAAAGCTGGTTAAATGGCATTGAATTCTTTTAGCTTTTGCTATTTCTCTTTTAAATCTGAATTATAACCTTTCCAAATAGAGTATTCTTGGTTGTAGGGTTCATTTCCCCCACCTTTCATTGCTTTGACTATATTAAGCACTCCCGCCTGGCCTGCAAAGTTTCTGCTGAAAAGTCTGTGATCGTTTTTTGGAAGTTCCCTTGTATTTAGCTAGTTGCTTTTCTTTTGCTGTTTTGAAGATTCCCTCTATCTTTAATTTTTGCCACTTAAATTGTACTGTGTCTTGGTGTGACCTCTTTGCTGCTGCTAAGTCATTTAAGTCATGTCCGACTCTGTGCGACCACATAGACGGCAGCCCACCAGGCTCTGCCATCCCTGGGATTCTCCAGGCAAGAACACTGGAGTGGGTTGCCATTGACTTCTTTGGGGCCACCTTATTTGAGATTCTCTGTGCTTCCTAAACATGGATGTCTATTTTCTTTCCCAGCTTAGAGAAGTTTTCAGCTATTATTTCTTCAAATAAATTCTCTTCCCTCCTTTCTCTTTTCCTTCCAGAACCCCTATAATGTAAATGCTAATACACTTGATGTTATTCCAGAGGTCTTTTAAACTATTCTCATCTGGACTGGTTCAAAATTGTGAAAGGAGTATGTCAAGGCTGTATATTGTCACCCTGCTTATTTAACTTACATGCAGAATACATCATACGAAATGCTGGGCTGGATGAAACACAAACTAGAATCAAGTTTGCTGGGAGATATATCAATAACCTCAGATAGGCAGATGACACCACTCTAATGGCAGAAAGTGAAGAAGAACTAAATAGCTTCTTGACGAAGGTAAAGGAGGAGAATGAAAAAGTTGGCTCAAAACTCAACATTCAAAAGACAAAGATCATGGCATCTGGGCCTATCACTTCATGGCAAATAGATGGGGAAAAAGTGGAAACAATGTCAGGTTTCATCTTTTTGGGCTCCAAAATCACTGTGGATGGTGACTGCAGCCATGAAATTAAAAAAACTCTTGCTCCTTGGAAGAATACCTATGACAATCCTAGACAGTGTATTAAAAAGCAGAGACATCACTTTGTTGGCAAAGGTCCATCTAGTCAAAGCTATGGTTTTTCCAGTGGTCGTGTATGGATGTGAGAGTTGGACTATAGAGGAAGCTGAGTGCCAAAGAATTGATGCTTTTGAACTGTGGTGTTGGAGAAGACTCTTGAGAGTCCCTTGGACTGCTAGGAGATCCAACCAGTTCATCCTAAAGGAAATCAGTCCTGAATATTCATTGGAAGGACTGATGCTGAAGCTGAAACTCCAATACTTTGACCACCTGATGTGAAGAGCTGAATCATTAGAAAAGACCCTGATGCTGGGAAAGATTGAGGGCAAGAGGAGAAGGGGGTGACAGAGGATGAGATGGATGTATAGCATCACTGACTCAATGGACATGAGTTTGAGCAAACTCAGGGAGAAAGTCAGGGACAGGGAAACCTGGTGTGCAGCAGTTCATGGTGTTGCAAAGAGTCAGATATGACTTAACGATTGAACAACAACAACAACATCTTAAAAAATTCTTTTTCCTGTTCAGCTTGGGGCATTTCCATTACTTTTTCTTCTAGATCACCAATCCATTCCTCTCTGTTATCTAATCTACAAATGATTCCTTTTAGTGTATTTTTAATTTCAGATATTGTATTCTTATGCTTTGCTTGGTTCTCCTTCATATTTTCTCTTTGTTGAAATTCTTACTCTGTTCATTCCGAGTTTGGTGAGTATCGTTATGATCACTGCCTTGAACTTTTCATTGTATCGATTCCTTATCTCCATTTTGTTTAATTGTTCTCCTGAGCTTATGCCTTATTCCTTTGTTTAGAACGTGTTTTGAACTGTGGTGTTGGAGAAGACTCTTGAGAGTCCCTTGGAGTGCACGGACATCCAACCAGTCCATCCTAAAGGAGATCAGTCCTGGGTGTTCATTGGAAGGACTGATGTTGAAGCTGAAGCTCCAATACTTTGGCCACCTGATGCAAAGAGCTGACTCATTGGAAAAGACCTTGATGTTGGGAGGGATTGGGGGCAGGAGGAGAAGGGGATGACAGAGAATGAGATGGTTGGATGGCATCACCGACTCAATGGACATGGGTTTGGGTAAACTCCGGGAGTTGGCGATGAACAGGGAGGCCTGGCGTGCTGCGGTTCATGGGGTCGCAAAGAGTTGGACACGACTGAACAACTGAACTGAACTGAGAACATCTTTCTCTGTCCCCTCACTTTACCAGTTCTTTTTATTTCCATGTGTTAGGTTGGTTCTGCTTTCTGACATAGGAGAAGCGGCCTTATGTAGGACATGTCCTGTGGAGCCAGGAGCGTGCTCCCCTCTTGTCACCAGCACTGCGTGCTCGAGGATTCCCTGCTATGTGGGCTCCTTCTGTGTGGCAGGGCTGATTACTGTGGGCCTGCTGGTGTGCAAGGGTGGGCCGTGGCGTCGTTGGCTGCAAGACTCTGCCTCGTGTGGTGACTGTGGGCCCCCTGTGGCTACCTGCACAGTTGGTTGCATGACCCACGGGGAGGTAGGGTTGGTGCTGGCCCACTGGTGGGCAGGGCTGGTTCCCTGGAGCTAAAAGGCTAGAGATAGGATTCCAAAATGCTTGCCAGTACTGGTGTTATTCTGGTAGAATAATTTCCCCAAATGGCTGCTGCCAGTGTTTCTGTCCCCAGGAGCAGTCCCAGTTGCCTCCTGCCTCTTGGATGCTCTCCAATATCAGCAAGTGGGTGTGACCCAGAGTGCTTTCAAACCACGGCCTCTGTACTGGGTCTCAGAGTGTGTAAGATTTTGAATGCATTCCTTGAGAGTGGATCCCTGTTTGCTACGGTCACCTGGCTCTCTGGTACACAGGCCCTGTGTTGTATCGTATTGCTCAGTCTCTCAGTCACGTCCGACTCTTGGCGACCCCATGAACTGCAGCATACCAGGCTTCCCTATCCATCACCAACTCCCGGAGCTTGCTCAAACTCATGTCCACTGAGTCAGTGATGTCATCCAACTATCTCATCCTCTGTCGTCCCCTTCTCCTCCTGCCTTCAATCTTTCCCAGCATCAGGGTCTTTTCTAATGAGTCCACTCTTTGCATCAGTTGGCCAAAGTATTGGAGCTTCAGCTTCAACATCAGTCTTTTCAATGAATATTCAGGACTGATCTCCTTTGGGATGGACTGGTTGAATCTCCTTGCAGTCCAAGGGACTCTCAAGAGTCTTCCCCAACAACACAGTTCAAAGCATCAATTCTTTGATGCTCAGTTTTCTTTATGGATACTCTCACATCCATACATGACCACTGGAAAAACCATAGCTTGGACTAGAGGGACCTTTGTTGGCAAAGTAATGTCTCTGCTTTAGGTATTCATCCAAGGAGCACTGAAAAGTGCCTTTTAATTTTATGGCTGCTGTCACCATCCACGGTGATTTTCAGTTCAGTTCAGTCACTCAGTTGTGTCCGACTCTTTGTGACCCCATGAATCGCAGCATGCCAGGCCTCCCTGTCCATCACCAACTCCTGGAGTTCACTGAGACTCACGTCCATCGAGTCAGTGATGCCATCCAGCCATCTCATCCTCTGTGGTCCCCTTTTCCTCCTGACCCCAATCCCTCCCAGCATCAGAGTCTTTTCCAATGAGTCAACTCTTCGCATGAGGTGGCCAAAGTACTGGAGTTTCAGCTTTAGTATCATTCCTTCCAAAGAAATCCCAGGGCTGATCTCCTTCAGAATGGACTGGTTGGATCTCCTTGCAGTCCAAGGGACTCTCAAGAGTCTTCTCCAACACCACAGTTCAAAAGCATCAATTCTTCGGTGCTCAGCCTTCTTCACAGTCCAGCTCTCACATCCATACATGACCACAGGAAAAACCATAGCCTTGACTAGGCCTCCCTGTCCATCACCAACTCCTGGAGTTCACCCAAACTCACATCCATCGAGTCAGTGATGCCATCCAGCCATCTCATTCTCTGTCGTCCCCTTCTCCTCCTGCCCCCAATCCCTCCCAGCATCAGAGTCTTTTCCAATGAGCCAACTCTTTGCATGAGGTGGCCAAAGTATTGGAGTTTCAGCTTTTGCATCAGTCCTTCCAAAGAACACCCAGGACTGATCTCCTTTAGAATGGACTGGTTGGATCTCCTTGCAGTCCAAGGGACTCTCAAGAGTCTTCTCCAACACTACAGTTTTTTTTTTTTAATTTTATTTTATTTTTTAAGTTTACAATATTGCATTGGTTTTGCCATATATCAAAATGAATCCACCACAGGTATACACGTGTTCCCTATCCTGGACCCTCCTCCCTCCTCCCTCCTCCCTCCCCATACCATCCCTCTGGGTCGTCCCAGTGCACCAGCCCCAAGCATCCAGTATCGTGCACCAAACCTGGACTGGCGACTCATTTCATATATGATATTATACGTATTTCAATGCCATTCTCCCAAATCATCCCACCCTCTCTCTCTCCCACAGAGTCCAAAAGATTGTTCTATACATCAGTGACTCTTTTGCTGTCTCGTATACAGGGTGATTGTTACCATCTTTCTAAATTCCATATATATATGCGTTGGTATACTGTATTGGCAACACTACAGTTTAAAAGCATCAATTCTTCGGCGCTCAGCTTTCTTCACAGTCCAACCCTCACATCCATACATGACCACTGGAAAAACCATAGCCTTGACTAGATGGACCTTTGTTGGCAAAGTAATGTCTCTGCTTTTGAATATACTATCTAGGTTGGTCATAACTTTCCTTCCAAGGAGTAAGCATCTTTTAATTTCATGGCTGCAATCACCATCTGCAGTGATTTTGGAGCCCCCCCCAAATAAAATCTGACACTGTTTCCACTGTTTCCCCATCTATTTCCCATGAAGTGATTTTGGAGCCCCCCAAATATAAAGTCTGTCACTGTTTCCATTGTTTTCCCATCTATTTGCCATGAAGCGATGGGACTGGATGCCAGGATCTTAGTTTTTTGAAGGTTGAGTTTTAAACCAGCTTTTCACTCTCCTCTTCCACCTTCATCAAGAGGCTCTTTAGTTTCTCTTCATTTTCTGCCATAAGGGTGGTGTCATCTGCATATATGAGGTTATCGATATTTCTCCTGGCAGTCTTGATTCCAGCTTGTGCTTCTTCCAGTCGGGCATTTCGCACGAGGTACTCTGCATATAGGTTAAATAAATATACAGCCTTGAACACAAGCCCTGCTTGCCTTCAAAGCTAGACGTTCTGGGAACTCATCTTAGTGCAGACCGCACCCCCCCTCCCACCACTCTGGAGCCTAATGTGGGGCTCAGACCTCTCACTGTTTGGGGAGGTTCTCTGTGACTCATAGTCTTCCTGTTTGTAGGTAGCCAGTCCAGGGGTGTGGGCCTTGACTATATCTCCACCCCATCCCTGTCTCATTATGGTTCCTTCTTTATGTTTTCAGTTGTGGAAAATCTTTTCTGCTAGTGTTTAGTTCATTCTCACAGACAGTTTCTCTGTAAGTAATCATAATTTTGGTTTGTTTGTGGGAGGGGATGAGTTCAGTATCTTCCTATTCTGCCATCTTGGTGACCTCTAGTGACCTTTATAAAAATATGACTATCTCCAGATGTTCTTTTAAACTATACGGTACTTTATTGAGTTGGCCAAAAAGTTCATTTGTTGTTTTCCATAAAATGTTATGGAAAACTCTGAATGACCTTTCTGGCCAGCCCAATATTTAATGTTACTAGAACTTAAAACAGAGAAGGCAATGGCACCCCACTCCAGTACTCTAGCCTGGAAAATCCCATGGGCAGAGGAGCCTGGTAGGCTGTAGTCCACGGGGTCTTGAAGAGTCAGACACGACTGAGTGACTTCACTTTCACTTTTCACTTTCACTTTCATGCGTTGGAGAAGGAAATGGCAACCCACTCCAGTGTTCTTGCCTGGACAGGGGAACCTGGTGGGCTGCCGTCTATGGGGTCGCACAGAGTTGGACACAACTGAAGCGACTTAGAAGCAGCAGCAGAACTTAAAAGAAAACATAACTGAAGCAGAATTGAAGGAATTGTGAACTTCAGACATTAAAAACAATAAACAAAATTATTTCCTAGAAGATCCTTCAAAAATAGAAAAGAAAGATTTTGAAAAATTTCAGAGTTGATAATCATTTTTTTTTAAAAAAAGATATGTTTAAAATTTTGAGTTTGTTTCAAAGTTTTGAGTTCAGTTTGGTGACTCTCGTCTTTGAAAGATGAGACATTGATGGATTTCCATCTTGTCTCCTTAGAGTTGTCAGTTATAGTATGACTTTTACCTTGAAAAGAAAGTGAAAGTGACTCAATCGTGTCTGACTCTCTGTGACTCCATGGACTATACAGACCATGGAATTCTCCAGGTCAGAATACTGGAGTGGGTAGCCTTTCCCTCCTCCAGGGGATTGTCCCAACTCAGGGATTGAACCCAGGTCTCCCTCATTGCAGGTGGATTCTTTACCAGCTGAGCCACAATGGAAGCCCAAGAATACTGGAGTGGGTAGCCTATCCCTTCTCTAGCAAGTCTTTCCGATCCAGGAATGGAACTGGGGTCTCCTGCATTGCAGGCGGATTCTATACCAACTGAGCTATGAGGGGAGCTTTTTACATTATCCAGTTTTAATTAAAGTCATAATTTGTTCTGGTATCGTAATTCCCTTGATTGGTTGGCCTTTGTTCTATGTTTAGACGGGTTCTCTGCTCAGCCCTAGGTCTTTTACTCCAATCTGTAAATTCTTGAGTTTATAATTATTATTGCTGTTATTATTATTTTCTATAAATGGAAAGTATTTAATTATGAATAGTTACTTTTTTCCCCTAAAAAGTCCATATGTTCTGTATTTTCTTAAGTACTTAATGTTTTAGAAAGGATGCTTCTTGCCTTTACAGAAATAAGCTGGCTGAGTGTCAGATTCTCGGTTCCCTTTTTCTTTCTTTTGGAACTCTGAGATGTGAATACCTTTTATTCTGGCTCTGAATGTTGCTGCATAGAAGCCAGAGTCTGGGCAGATTTTCCCATTGTGTGTTATTTTGCTCTTTCTGCTGAGATGTGTGAGGATTTCTCTCTTAACTTTGAAGTTTTATAATTTAATTAGGATGTGGTATGTCTCTGTGTTGAGGTTTTTATATCAAAATTTGCTGACATACATTACGCTCTTTTAAAATTTTTTCTCAGGTTCAATTATTTTTAATACAGGGAAAATTTCATGTATGATATCTTTGAATACATGTTTTGTTCCATATGTTATATTTTGTATTATTTGTTGTGTTTTCTTCTTTAGGAATTCCAATTACACCTGACAAATTGTCTCTTTTTTATAGTCAATTTGTCTTCCTAATAACTTTGATTTCTTTGTTTTTTAAAATGCATGTTCATTTTAATCACCCTAAATCTTTCCTCTAGTTCTGTAATTATATTATCAACAGTATCAATTCTGTCCCTCTGTAATAATACTTATGGGTTCTAATTTTGTTTTCTAATATCTATTTCCATCTCATTCTATATTTTTATCATCTTTTAATTTTAACTTTACTTGATTCATGTTTCTATTAAGTTTTCTCTAGTTTCAAGCAATAGTGGGGTTTCTCTTCTGACCCTTTAGTGATGCACGTGTCCAGTTTAGGCTTCTTTGGGGTCTTGTGCTGTGTTCTCAAGTCCTGGCTTTTTCTTTTGCGCTTTCATGGCCTCTGCACTGAGGCGTTTCATCTTGGTCATGCACAGCATCTTCACTGCTCTGACCACTGTACCTGAGACCCGCGGGTTTTCCCCTTTAGCTGCAAAGAGTATCTGCATCTTTCCTTTCTACCCACTGTCTGAGGTGATGTGGCAGGTGAGGGCATCTCTGGGTGATATTCAGGCTTTGTCAGAATAGCTGGGCTCTGTCCCTGCTTCTGTGGCGTTTATGGAACAGTCTGGGGTTTACTGCACCTGACCAATCAGTGAAACATTTCATGCTGTCCAGGAATCCTGTACATCCTTACCTTGGGCCGTTTCTCTGAGCAAACTGGGTGGCCAGATGCACGGCCTGACCTCTGAGGGCCACCCCTACGTGCAGTGCAGTAGGTCTCCACTTTTGTCTGGAATCACCACGCTGAGTGGAACCTTCCCATGAACCAGATCCAGACTTTCCCTGCCCCTGTCGGCTGGTTGTAGAGGTCGCATCGCATGCCCAGTGAGTCCATAGGTGTGAGTCGAGGGAGATGCGCTGACTCAACGTAAGACTGTGACGGCCGTGTTTGGCTCACCACTTTGTATAGCTTGCCTGTGTTTAATACCCTTTTGTGCCTGACCCTGGATGCCCGTAGGATGATGTGTGGCTAGTACCCAACTTGCTTGCCTTGCTGCCTCAGAGAGCACCCGGTGCGGTGTGGGCAGCTTGTGTGGCAGCCACTTGATGCTCCCTGATCAGAGGCCGGGTTTCTGTGTGGCTCACGTTCCAGGAGCTGATTTTTGAATAAAGTGTGTTTGTTTGAAGCAGACAGCATGGCTTGTTCCACACCTTAGGAGGCTGTGCTGTAACTCTCCTGGTGGGACTGTGCTGCTGTTAAATACCATGGATACGGCTGGCACCATGGGATCTGCTGAACCAGCTGGCAGAGACGACTGCCCTATCTCCTGGGTCTTTGGCAGAGCATTCTCCTACTCTAGATCCTACTTAAAATCACTTGTCGAGTGGATCAGAGCAGCATTCTGAGTGCAGCGCATGCTGCTTCAGAACCTGAAAAGGCTTTTACTTATGTTAGTGGTTGAAGATGTAAGGTGTGCAAACCGTACCTGAGACCGCTGGGCCAATGTGACAGACCCTGGGATCTTGGTACTTTATCTTCCATCTTCTTCAGGACAGTTGTGGACTATTGTGATGTTCTGTGAAATGTCCAGATGTTCGAGGTTACCTTGGACTGTACTGTGACAGAGAACAGGAGAATTGACACAGCCTTTGGGAAAGACTGTGAATGTGCGCTGTAGTCTACCCAGTTCAGTCGCTCAGTCGTGTCCCACTCTTTGCGAGCCCATGTCGTCTACCCACCCCAGGTGAATGAATGGGATCCTGGCTCTTCTTCCTGATGGGGATTAAAAAAAAACACACCACAATATTGTAAAGTAATTAGCCTCCAATTAAAAGTAAAAAAATTCAACAAATTTATTAGCTCAATATCTGCATTCTACAGAACAGAGGCTCTGTTGCTCTGTTCTAGATAAAGACAAAGATTTGGCACAGAAACTGTAATTGGGGTGAAACTCAGTTAAGTCTGAAGTGGTTCATCACCATGATTCACTGTGGATTGTGCAAGTTCTGGGGGATGCAGTGGGCCCCCAACTTTTGCATTCTTTAAGTTTTTGAGAATAGCACTCATTTCTGCCTTTGCCCCCAGGGTGTGGTATTGTTTTTGGTTGGTTGAGTCAGGGGATCAGGGACAATTTCAGGGCCTGGCATTTGGCCTTTCCTACCTTGCTAGCTGCTGAACACGTCCATCTGATTACTCATTCAGAAGGCTGAGGAAATGACCACTTGGTGGATCTGTGGACCCACCACAAGAAAGATTCCATTTATTGAAGCTCCAATACTTTGGCCATCTGATATGAACATTGGAAAAGACCCTGATGCTGGGGAAGATTCAAGGCAATGGGAGAAGGGGGCGGCAGAAGATGAGATGGCTAGTTAGCATCACTGATTCGATGGACATGAATTTGAACAAACTCGAGGAGATAGTGGAAAATAGAGGAGCCTGGCGTGCTACAGTCCATGAGGTCGCAGAGTTGGACACGACTCAGTGACTGAACAACAGCAACACTTTACTCTAATGAGGGATGGGGAGTGATGGTGTTGTTCAGTCGCTAAAGTACTAAAGTCAGCTCAGATGCTATGTCCAACAGCGTCCTGAAGAGACAGGATTTCCCCTTCCCCAGTGCACTGTCAGCCAGAGCTGGAGTAATGTTATTGCTTAAACTTCCTGTGGCATTTCATTGCAGGGTCATTCCTCAGTTGACGGGTTCTGGGTTTGAGAACTGCTGCTCGTTTGGGGCTGCCCCTTGGTGTGATTTATCTCTATTTTCTGCTCATTTTCATCCATTTTTGCCCAATACCTTTGTCAGCCACCTATATGTCTTTTTCCTATGATGGTCTATTGGGAATCACCACAAGTCCTTGTAGGTCAAAGTCACCTGGTTGCCATCCTAACCTCGCTTTCTACCTTGCCTCTGATGATTGAATGTTACTGTACAATCTGCTGTTCTCAAATCCTTCTGTCCTCAGTGACTCTGCGGTGCCAACGCCATTAAAAGATCCATCATCAGCCTCGCTTTCAGAAGCCTTACTGAACTTCTTAACGAAGCCCATACCTCTCCACCCACCCCAACCCCTCTTTTCCTGCTCCTTAGTGAAGGCAGTTTCCTATGGATTTTCTCAACAAATGTGGTCATATGGTGAGAACTCAGATCTATTGATAGATCCATTCCAACTTGCCCACTTCTCTGAGATCAAAGATCTGAAGCCCTTGTTTAACAAGGCTGCTCTTTTATTTTCATATTACGTTTAAGAAGAGAATTTTTTTCTCAAGATTCTAGAGGCCATTCCAGAAGTTACTAAGACTGGCTCTCAGAACCTGATGAAGTATCAAAAGCTCATCTGGCTTCATATTCTGTGTCCCTTCCCCACCTACCCTTGGTTCGGTACCATTGGGATCCCCTTTCAGGTAAGCCTTTCTAGTTCCTGTGGGCTCCATAGGTCAGGTCCTTCTGCTCTGTTGTTGAATAATTCCTTTCCCTTAGCAGGGTCTGCTGAGATTCAGCCTTGGGTTATTTTTCTAGCCCCTAGAAGGGGACAAGGGAATAGATCTTGAGGAGGGAAAGGTTGTCTTGCAAAGGTTTGTGACCGTGGGGTCTCTGAATAGAGTTCAGGTAAGAGGGTCTTCCATCTTCCTGAGAGAAAGTGGACTGTTGTAGGCAGAGGGTCCAGGGGAGTCCAAGAGTTCACTGTTCTGAAGTATCCACTCAGATGTCTCTCTCCCAAGTCTTGGGGGCCCAGTTATTTTCTATCTAGGCCTTGGTTTTGGCTTAGGAGACCTCAGTCCTCTCTTACAGTCAGATCCTGGGTCACACCTTAAGCACGGTCTGCTTTCCAGCGAGGAAGAATGATCTGTTTGGACATTGCCAGAGGCCTTCCGATTGCCACGCCATGCCTCACACTGGGTAATTAATCAGCTGATCTCAATCTGTCTCTTCTCTATTCAGTGCACCCATAGCATTTAGCAGCATCCAACCAACTGTACAGATCTTATAATTGCTACATTCTATAGCGTGCGCGTGTACGCATGTGCGCGTGCGCACACACACACACACACACACACACACACAGACACGGGGCTTCCCAGGTGATGCTGGTTGTAAAGAACCCACCTACCAGTGCAGGAGACATAAGAGATGTGAGTTCGATCCCTGTGTTGGGAGCATCCCCTGCCTGTAGGAGGGCATGGCACCCCACTCCAGTATTCTTGCCTGGAGAATCCCACGGACAGAGGAGCCTGGCGGGCTACAGTCCATGAGGTTGCAGAGAGTTGGACACAACTGAAGTGACTTAGCCCACACACACTATGTATTTCAGATTCTAGACCTATCAGTACCCTAATGAGTCCCTTTCCACGTAATGGCAGTTAGGTGCGCCTTTTCCCAGCCGCCCTTCCCAGGTTAAGGGCACAGCTCCAGCCTGCGGGCTCCCACAGTAGTGCTCAGGCGCAGCCTGCCTCCTCTGCGGTCCTCAGTCATCACTACCCCTTCGTGGCTTTGGCCCACTTTGTGTCTGCCTGACAATTGACTGCCACTTTATGGCCACAATTCCTCTCTTGTCCTTGCAATGTTTTTGAAGACAGCTGTATATTTTCTAACTTTTGGAATTATATTTTGCCTATCACAATGGCATGTGTTTGAAGCAGGTCAGGTTCCAAACATGAATTTACAATTCAATCCTAAGTGAAGACCCAGCCAGTCTACATTTTAAAGTAGTTGCTGTCTCTTAAGTACATAAGTTTTAATCATGCTTTTTTGGTTATGTGGCTTTGCTGATATACGATGGTTGATTTATTATATTTTTGAAAATCTACAATGTGTCAGACATGGTGCTACATACTTTAGAAAGATTGTTTCATTTAATCCTAGCCCCATGTAATCTTCACTTTATTTTCCAGATGAGAAAATGGAGATTCAAAAGGTAAGCAAGAAAATAGCAGACAGTGAGTGGAGACAAGGTTAACCTGGATCCTGTGACCCCCAGGACAGTGGACACTGTCCACTGTCTGCTTTTCATTCAGCCACCCATTCATTCCAATACCCAGTGATCAGCTCAGTGCCTGGTATTTTCAACTGTGTTGGTGATTCACTGCCAGGATAGTGGAGCCCTGGAATTTGTGAGAATTTCTGCAAGTTGGCTGAGGAGTCAGGAGATGCCTTTCATCCCATGGACACTTGTGCAAATTAATTTAATGCTCCCTCTCTCAAGTCCGGGGCATGCTCTGGTGGAGTTCAGTCAGTGTTTGCGTTGAGGCATAACAAGGCCTGTATTTGATTTTCAGCAAATATTGACTGAGGTCCCGCAGAGAGCTCTCAGGGAGAAATTAGAGGGGACTACCTCCTAATAATAGGATTTGTATACATAATTTCTCAAGTGAGACTCACGAACGTTTACCTGGAGCTATTGGGGGGAAAGTGCCGACACAGTGGTGGGACTTGTAACTCCTTGGAGAGGAGATTTTTCCTTGCAATGATTTGGCAAAGGAGTGCTTGGCAAGCACCTTACCTTGTTACCAGGGGGTGGTGGAGCAGGTTGGAAGGACCATTGTTTTACACAGGAGGAAGCCAAAGCCCAGAGGTAATTCATCCTTTACCCAAAGGCCCAGAGAGAGTGCTTGCCTCCATGTCACTGGTCTCTTGGTCAGTAACTCTTCTGACTGTCCTGAGAATATAAGCCTGACTATAAGAGGATTCCTAGCCTGTCTTGAGGGAGGAGGGTGGGGCTCTGGGGTAGGCCAGGGCAATGTTGGGCTGCAGATGGAACCCTAAGGCTTGTTTCAGGAATAGGAATGAGTGGAGGACTGTCAGGGCTCAGTGTGTTTGCTGGTTGGCTTTCGGGGAGGACTGAAAATGCAGTTCCATCTCCAGTTTCTAAAGTAGACTATGGGGTCAAAACAGGTTTTGAGGTTTACTGATGTGTGGTCTTTATAATCAAGTAGAGAGAGGGATCAGTTTCCTCAACTGGATGGGACTTTCTTTTTGGGCAGGTAGAAGAGGTGCCTTTGCGACAGGTTGGGACCTGGGACCCTTTGAGGCAGTGCTTGCATCTTGACAAATGTCACCTCAAGCCAAAAAATACAAAGAAACTATAAGGGGCTAAAAATAACTGTGCATGCGCAGTTGGGGCAAATTCTGGACAACAGTTTACAAAAAGACCAATCTTGCGGCCACCCCCCTCACCCCCGCGGCAAACTGCCACTTCTGAAGAGCTGGGAGCAAAACCAGGTGTCTGCCCGTGACCTTTGCACACAGCACCACCAAAGCAAACCACTTAAGCCACCCCCCTGGTCAGACCCTTGACTCACCTACACTCACCCCGTATAAGGAGCCAGCTCATACCTTCTCAGAGGGTGAGCGAGGGAAACTTTTCTTCTTCCTGTGGTCCATGAGACCCAGGGAAGCCTTGCCTGAATTTTTGACTGGCTTCCTATCAATTCCTATTGGTTAGGGAAGACCAAGAACTCTGGTCAGTATCTCTTTCGCTCATGTCTAGGTACCCATTTGGAGAAGGCAATGGCAACCCACTCCAGTACTGTTGCCTGGAAAATCCCATGGGCAGAGGAGCCTGGTAGGCTGCAGTCTATGGGGTCTCTAAGAATTGGACACGACTGAGCAACTTCACTTTCATGCATTGGAGAAGGAAATGGCAACCCACTCCAGTGTTCTTGCCTGGAGAATCCCAGGGACAGGGGAGCCTGGTGGGCTGCTGTCTATGGAGTTGCACAGAGTTGGACACGACTGAAGTGACTTAGCAGCAGCAGCAGCAGGTACCCATTCCTCAGTAGGTCAGGACAACCCCGAACCCAAAGACCCTAGCTTCACTCATGGCCCAGGTGAGAGCCTCCTGGCTTTGCTGATGGGTGTCCTGGCATGGTGTTTTGTGACAAGGCCTGGGCTGAGCTTTGACCACGTCAAGGCTGGTCCTAGTATAAAGCAAGCATGCTGCAGAGACATGGCAATGGACAGGTGGCGGGCTGAAATAATTTTAAAACCAGGCAGGCCTGAGCATAAACTTACTCTGCCACTCACTAGCTCTGTGAGTTTGGGCAAGTTCCTTAACTTCTCTGAGTCTCCATCTCTTTAATTATAGAAGGCGCAAATAATAGTGTTGGTTTCATAGTGTAGCTGCAAAGATAAACTGAAAGAATAAATGTGAAATTCTCACCCTTGAGTCCAACACAGAAGTGCCCAATAATCATCAGTGGCTTGAATTGCTATTTTCACTTGTGGGCTTCTCTAAGGTTGAATATCATGGCATGACTATCACATCTTCCCTCTTACTTGTCCAGGAGGGGGCACTCTCTCTCTGTGGATTCTGCCATCTCTTTGCTGGGGACATCTCAGGACAGAAGGAAGGGCTCTTAAAATAGTACCTGGGAGAGTCTCCATTGGTTTGGCCACTTCCCTTTCACTGTCATGGAGCAGACCTCTCTGAATAAGCACTTACCCCCTCAGGCATGCTGCCTGCTTTATTGTTTGTGGATGCCATCTTTTTCTTATTTTTGTCATTATAAGATGCATAAAAGGGGCATGTACTGGGAAGTGTTGCAAACCATTGTCAATGACTGTGTTCATACCCTGGGACGCCTTATGCCTATGACTGCGTAGCCACGATCCAGGCATTTCAGAGATCACACAGGCAACAGACATGGTGGGGGTTACTGGCTTCTTAGGTCAAACTAATTTACCCAGGGGTCATCCACAAGGGCTTCCCTGGTGGCTCAGCTGGTAAAGAATCTGCCTGCAATGCAGGAGATCTGAGTTCAGTCCCTGGGTTGGGAAGATCCCCTGGAGAAGGGTAAGGCTACCCACTCCAATATTCTGGCCTGGAGAATTCCATGGGCTGTATAGTCCATGGGGTCGCCAAGAGTCGGACACGACTGAGCGACTTTCACTCACATCCCTGGGTAAGCATGACAAACAAAAGGCTTCTGGAGCTGGAGGCAAGGCAGCAGAGGAGATCACCAGCCATCGGCCACCACTCTGTGGCAGAGCACTGACCACGTCTGAGAAGCCAGCTCACCTGGGACTTGACTCTGACACCAAGAGATGACACAGGTCAGCACAGATCCCTGGTGCTAAGTCAAACAATGGGCCACCCCTTGATCATGTGGAAGATATAGGGTCAGATCTGGTTTCCTATATAAGACTCCCTGAAAAAGCTGACTTGGGTCTTGGTAATAACTATGTGTCCAGGACTGGATCATAATGCAGTGCAGCTATGGTTTGCCATGTCAGAGATTTTCAAGAAGGTGGAGGGTGAGGTGTGCTGGGGGTGGCGGGGCTTCTGCCATAAGACATATTGTACCTCTGGACCAAGAGGTGGTGGGTTATCTCTGTTGTTGTCCTGTCCGACTGTGGCCACATTAGCAGGCTCCGATTTGGAGAGGCTGGGTGTTGAGAATGTTGGAGAGCAAGAGGCCAGCTGTGCGTGCTGAAGATACTCCCCAAACCTCCCCGTAAGTTTTGTGGAATCCATCTTCAGATGCCCAGGGAGGACCAGAACCTTGGGGATTCCAGTCCAGCTGCAGTCCAGTGTCCACAGGGGAAGCCCAGTTTCCAGAGGCATCAGGACTGGCACACAGAGCTTGGTACCGGACTATCTTCAGTGGGGTGTCCCACTGAGAGCATCTGTTCAGCGTCTCAGGAGGTGGCAGACACAGGCTTTGTCCTTGACTGGGCCTTCTGACTTGGGCTGCATTCTGTGTTTGGTTGCCTGGCACCAGGGCATTTTGAAACACCACCTTAGGGGTGGAAAATAGCAGCCCAGAGCTCGGAGGCTGAGGGGCGTCAGATCCAGCTGCCCCCAGTGTACTGATAGAATGGTCAGCCAGCCTGGGGTGGGAGAGGGGAGGGAGAGAGCTGAGGTCCATGGGATAGCTGAGCAGGCTTCCGTGAAGGTCCGCATGCCTATGTTTGATCCTGTCATGGGGACCTATGTCTATCATCCCTCCAGGGTCAAGGCTGGTCCTCATGGCTCCTTCTTTCCAAGGCTAGCTGCTCTGGAGACAGAACCATTTCTTGGAGTCTGAGGGAGAAGGTACTATCAACAGAGATGGACCCTCTCACTGAAGGGTGTGCCAGGATATTATTTTCAGAGTATGCATTCAGAAAATGTGTTAAGTCAAAGAAGGATGAATAGAGATCAGACACACTGGAAAACTCTCATCCTGTGTGCAGATTCTGAGTCCATGGGGACCTTGAGGAGAGGAGAGGTGTCTCTCAGGCAGGGGGACAGCTCTGGCAAGTCACACCTCCTCTCCCATCCCCACCGTCAAGTATGGGGGTGAGTCTGTGTTTTGCAAGACAGCTCTTCAGTTATGGTCACAGAGTTCACTGAAAATAGGAGTTGCTCTGTAACGCTTGTTTAAACGAAATTAAATGAATGTGTGAGTGAATGAATGAATCTGAGATTATGTAATCCATTTATTCCACAAAAACAGACTGCATGTTACAGGTAGCATCCAAGTCCCTATGCCAGAGGAGTCCAGACCCCCACACTGTGAGGAGGCCAGGGCGTGATTCCCCCACACGCTCTTCAGTCCTTCTGCAGCTGCCTTTCTGGAACTGGCAGAGTAAGTGAGGAGCTCTCTGCAATCTAAAGGGGCCTGCATGCACTCACTCCATTGCTACTTTCTTGGGGTGACGACTGTTCTCTTGCTTTGGGTGAACTCCCTGGCTGAAATTGCTGCCGGCAGGTGGTTGGAGCCATTGCCGACATAGAACCAGCACAAATGAGGACAGAGTCACTGCCTGGGAAGGGACGGGACTGAAGTGTCTGTCTGGAGAAGGACGGCCTGGCTAAGATGGGCTCTCCAGGGAGGGCCATCGTCTGTCCTTAGGAAACGTGAACTATGAACCTGAGGGCGCAGGCTCAGGCTTCAGGACAGGGCTTGCTGCTTCGTACTGCCCCGGCCTTCCTAAACTTCTCATGGAACTGCAGGGTTGCTTGGAGCCCTCTTGGAAGTTAAAATGGAGCCTTATAGAGATAGTTGGTGAACATTTAAAGCTAGGAGGTCTAATTCCACTCTTCATGTAATAAATGAAACTGTCTACCATTTACTGAGCACTGATGGTAAGGTAGGCTGAGAACTTTGCATGCTTTGTCTCATTTAATTCCTTCAGTGACCCTGTGACAGACACTGCCACTAGGTCCATTTTTATAGATGAGGAAGTTGAGGCATAGGGAGGTTCAGGAGTGGCAGAGCCAGAGACCTTCAATCCATACCTGTGGATCCCAAAATTGTGTGCAGAACCTGGACATTCTGCTCTTGAGGAGCCTGCTTTCCTTCCCCTCCACTCCACGCACTAGTGGAAGAGGGCAGACATGGCAGAATCAACGCGGAACTCCAGAATACTGGGATGTTCACACCACGTGTAGACGGGGAGTTTCAGATCCCTGTGCCCAACCTTCTGCAAGTTTGCAGTCTTGTTCAGAGTGGGGATTCTTCTTATGCCTTGCCTTCCCACCCTGAACCTTAGTGGGGTTCTCAAAGCAGGATGTGAGCAGGGCAGCAGATCCCTGGGGAGCCCCAGTTACAAGCCACCCCCCACCCCCAGCCAGAATCTCCAGTGGTGCAGCCAAGGAATCAGCCATTCTACAAGCTCCTCGGTGGGAGAAGAGTCACAATGTACTTATTTGACATACTCCTTGCTATCAAGGATTTATGAAGAATGCCTGTAAGTCAAGGAGACAAAGACAGTTCAATAAGAAAATGGGCAGAAGAATTGAACAGGTAGTTCACAAAAGAAGATGTATGAATGGCCAGTAAGTACAAAAACAGATGTTCAGCATCATCAACTATCAGAGAAATGCAAAATTAGATAACAGTGAGATATAACTTCACACTGCCAGAATGGCTAAAGCTAAAAAGACTGACAATAACAAGTGCTGGTGAAGAGGCAAAGCCACTGGACTCATACACTGCGCATGGAAACATGCAGCCATTTGGGAAACTACTGGGCCTTTTCTCATAAAACTGAGCATCTACCCACCTTCTGAGCCATCATCTGCACTCTGGCTATGTATCAAGAAATATGGATGTCTTACGTGCACCGAAAAGACAGAAATATGAATGTTCGTTGAAGTTTTATTCATGATAAACCAAACTGGAAAATCGCCCAGGTGCTTATCAGTAGGTGCACAGATAAACAAATTGAGTCCAGCCACACAGTGAAGTATGACTCAGCAGTAAAACAGAAAACTGGTGGTGTGTGCATCAGCACAGACAGATCTCACAGACATTACCCTGTGCAAAAAAAGAGAAAAAGCCATTTAAATGCAATTACCTGGAGGAGGAAATGGCAACCCACTCCAGTATTCTTGCCTGGACAGAGGTCTGGCAGGCTACAGTCCATGGGGTCTCAAAGAGCCGGACACGACTGAGCGACGAAGCACAAACACAAATGCAATTAAAAAACTAATTGATGGTGATAAAAGAATAATGGTTACTTTGGCAGGGAGCTGGATGGAATTTCAGGGTACTAGAAGTGTTCTATATCTTAATCTGAATTGTGGTTACACAGTGTATGCATGGGTTAAAACTGAATTGGACACTTGAAATACTTTACTGTATGTATCAGTGTTGTGTCCGACTCTTTGCGACCCCATGAATCGCAGCACGCCAGGCCTCCCTGTCCATCACTAACTCCCGGAGTTCACTCAGACTCACGTCCATCAAGTCAGTGATGATCTAAAAAAAAATTCAACAAACAAAAGCCTAGTGGGAGAAGGATTGGGTCTTCCTGCAGCCTTTCCTTAATGAACAGGAGTCACCCCAGCCCGTGGATGTCCCCAGTGCCACTCCAGCCTCTGGAGCTCTCCTCTGCCATCCCTGGTGTGCGCCAGCAGCCCTCTCCCCATTCCCCAGCCAGAACCCCGCAGGTCCTTGGTTTCAGCTATTGGTCTGGCAGCGCGGCCTGTGGCATCAGTCTGGTAGTAGGAGGGAACTCTGGCCCAAACCACTGTCCAGGGGACTCCAAAAACCTGGAGCTTCCTGCATGGAGGCTTCTCTGCCTGGGGTGATGCTGGGCGCAGTCTGCCAGGCTCCGGGCTCCTCACCACAATACTCAGAGGGAAAGTCACTGGCCTGGTGTTTATTTCTCTTCTTCTTGAGACCAGGTGAGTGCAGACCCTTGGGCCAGCACATGGCCCTCTGGAGTCACGCTGCACTCCTTCCAGCAGGTCGCAAGTAGCAGTGAGAGCACTTGGCCAGGTTCCCAAGCCTGCCAGGGCCGTGGCTCATTCTCATCCGGGCGGCAGGGCTCTGCAAACCATCTGGGCCCTTCAGAACCAGGACCCATCCTGATGTAGCACCCAGCATGTACTTTCTTGACTTCAGCCTCCTGAGCTCCTGTGAGGGGCAGTCAGGATAGGAATAAGCACATCCATCTTTGCACAAGGAAACTGAGGCCCAGGGGAGATGATCCAATGTCATATAGCTGTTTAGTGGCAGAGACGGGACCAGGCATGATTTCTAATGCCAGGGGGGCACCCTGCCAACCTCCTCCCTCTCCATTCTGCAGGCTGGGGCAGCCTGTCTCCTGCAGGAGCACAGCCTGTCGGTCTCTCCAGTCAGGAAGGAAGATTCCCCCATGGTCTACCCACCTGATCATCCATGTTTCTAAATGGAGGGGCCAGCAGAGATGGAACTAGCCTCTCAGTGGAGCCTCAGAATCAAAGAAAACCTTCAGAAGGAGCAGGAGGGCAAGTCAGACCCAGAACAAATCTGATTTTCTCCTCTTTGAGAAATCTTGCAATTCTGGCTCTGGCTCTCACCCAGGGAGTGAGGAGGACAGAGCGCCTGGAGGAGCTGGTCGGGGCACTCGTTCCCACAGGGCCTGCTCAGTCCCTGAGGGCCAGCCCTGTGGTTCCCTCCTCCCTGGAGCACCCAGTGGGGGAAATGCTTTCCCATACATCCATGTGATTTCAGGACATGCAGAAGGTGGTTCTTGCCCCCAGTTTACATGTGGGAAAACTGAGGCTGCAGAGACTTGCAAGGCCCCCCATGGGGCTCCTGCTGAAGATTCACCGTTGCTTCCCTTTAGGGCTGATGGAAAGGAGGCTGAGGTGTTTTCTCGCTCCTGCCGAGCTCGGGTAGAGGCGGCCCAGCAGTGCTGCCTCATCCCCTGTGTCCTGGGGTTCCCCTCGCCTCCCTGGGCACTGAGCTGGGGAGCCCAGCTGAGGTCCTCAGGGCTCCATGTGTGGCATTAGGTTGGGGAGTGGAATGTGTTCCTCTCTTCCTGTGTGGATGAAGGTGGGGCTGAAGCTTGGGTAAGTGACTCTGCCTCCTGATGTGGGACCCAAAAGGAGAAAGGCAGCCCCGGGACAGTAGGTCTGAGGGGGTCCAAGGTGACCTTGAATCTGGCCTGAGCCCAGAGTCCCTGCCCTGTGAGAAGTCCCCACAAAGCGCCTTCCCTCCCCAGGGCTCCCTGACCTCAGCAGTACCTGGCGTCTTTGCCTGGGCCCCTCTAACTCCCAAAGACTTAATTTGCTGCAGATCCACAGGGCCTCGCTGGGGGCCTGTTAGAGGCTGCCTTGGGTGGAAACTGTCTTATGCATCCAGGTCCCCCTGTCTCAGATGCATATGTGTAGTGTGTACTCAGAAATATTCATGGAGAGAGGGAGGCACAAAGATTTGTTGAACACTCAGCGAGTGCCTTGTGTTTATCCTGATTGTCAGTTTTAATCTCTGCTCCTTAGGAGCTGGTTATTTCCCCTATTTTGCAGTTGGAGAAACCGAGGCCCAGAAAGGTTAAGTGGCTTGGCCAAAGTCATCACTGGTAGGTGAGGAAACCAAGACAAAAGCAGCTGTGCCCCTGCTCCATGAGCTGGGGCTGGGCCTGTCACTCACGAGCTTTGCCATTTCGCCTCTGGGCCACTTGCTATCAGGCAGTGGGGATTTGTCATTTCTGTCCATTCCTCCTTTGGGGTCCCCCTGTCTGCTCTTCCTCACTGGACACTAGTCTTGGGGCCTTGGGCACACATGGGAGAGAACAGACAGTTTGTGCCCTCATAGAGGCTACGTTTTAATGGGGGAACAGGGCATGAACAAGGAATAAGATACCTAAAAAGGTAATTCAGATCCTGGGGTATACCTTGAAAGAAACAAGATTCGTGTGATGGAGAAGAACGGCGGTTGTGGTGGTGATGACGGTGGTGGGGCTAGTTTAGCTGAGGAAGTTAGGACAGGCCTTTCTGAGAAGGTGACATTTCAGCTGAGACCTTCTTGATAGGAAGAGCTTGGGAAAAGAGTTCCAAGAAGATAGAACAGCACATGCAAAGGTCCTGGGGTGCACCTGAGCTTGGAGATTTTGCGGCACAGAAAGACCAATATGGCTGGGCCACGTGACTGAGGGGGACGGGGGCGCTGAAACAGGTAGTAGCAATCAGGTTACACTGGGCCTTTCGCTAAGTCATGTGCAGAGAGTGAATTTTATTCTCGTTATGGTAGAAATCCACTGGAGGGTTTTAAGCAGTGGAGAGGTACGGTTTGACTTGTCTCTATAAAACACCACCCTGGCTACTGTGTGAGAACGCCTTGGAGGGGCACTGGGAATGGGCTCTTGCAGTAGCGTCCGTCATGGCTGCTGTGGCCTCAGAAAGAGACGAGGGTGACGGGGAGCCCGGGATGACAGTGGTGCCCTGGGAGAAAGGAGGACAGATCCTGCCTCCTGTTTTGCATCTTTCCTTCCCCTCCCATCGCTCTCCCCTCCCAGCACCACTTCTGCCTGTGCTCCACACGCCTTCTGCACACGGTCATTGAGAACCAGCCACAGGGAGCCCGCCCCGAGCGTGACTTTAGCTTCACACCCTTACCAAACAGGGGAGTGCTGCAGCGCAGCTCCCCCACAGGCTGAGTAGCGTGTTGTCGGAGGGAGACCCTACTGAAATCACAATGGTGAAGCTGCGGTAATAACCTCCTCAATCAGCAATCAAGGTCCTGGGCTCAATTTGGGTAGCAGCTTTATGTGGTAGTTTAATTCATTGTACACCAATTTCAGTTGTGCATTAATTACATGCGGCTGAATAGCAATTAACTAATCACCATGTCACTCCTTTCCTGTTAGGAACAACCTCATTAATTCCAGTCTGCAAGGCTGCTGGTGTCTCTTTGCCACCCCTCTGCACCCTCCCGCTCTCTTTTTGGCTGCTCTTGACTTATAATCAAATATGAAATTCATGCATTTTTAAATAAGTTCTCGGCTGTTTTTGCCACTGAAAAATTCATGGCATTACTCAGTCCCTTTAAATAATGTTTATTCATTATACATTTCTTGTCTAAGTTTGGTGCTGTCTGCTGATACCGATGAGCTGTTGGCGCTGTCTTGAGGGGTGCTGGGGGCCAGTCTGGGCCATCCTGGGTGATGCAGGAAGGTCTTCCCGAGAGGCGCTGGTGGTTCCTGGCAGTCCCGGCAGTTGGGTGAATACTTTTCCCTCCTTGGGGTTTCACTGAGGCCAGTCTGCCCTGTGCTCTGCTTTGCAGACACATTTGTTGTTACCCACCTCCATGCTCCTGCATGTGCCATGCGCCCCCCGCTAGTCATCTTTCTCCGTTTCTGCTTGACGGTGCGCCTGGCCTTCAGGCCCCAGTTAAAAGCAGCTTCTTCCATATGCCCTGTCCATGCCATAGTTCTCCCATCCAGACTCTTTGTCTTCTTCCCTGGTGTGTGCATTGTGCTTGTTGCACTTTTCACACTCCTGTCCACAATCTGCATTTTAATCCAGTGCTCATGTCCAGGCCCTGGAGGGAGCCCCATCTGTGATCAGAGTTGCCGCAGCATCCAGGGCTGTTACTTTACTTGCTTTGAATGACTCCCTGTGGGGCAGCCTTACAGGAGCTCTTATTTCATTTCAGAGATGAAACTCAGGAGAGAAAGGCTTGTGCAAAGTTGTGAGGAGTAAGTGGACACAGGAGGACAGGAGCACAGGCCCCTGATTTCCGGTAACAGAAACTATCACGCAGCTTCCCTGGAGGGCCACTCCTTTTGAGAAATGAGACCCCTGCCAGAGGGCAAGGGACTTGCTCTTGTTTCCATTCAGTCAGTCAGCTCTGACGTCCAAGTATATCTGAATATTTTCACTTCTCACCGCACCCCTGCCAGGCACTGATGTGTGCTGCTCCTTCTGTTCAGCTTTTTACTTCATCAGTTCCATGTCTTCATTTAGCTTCAGCTTAAATGCTGCCTCCTCCAAGAAGCCCTCCCCGACCTCTTCACCTAAAGGGCTCTGCAATCCCTCTGCTGCACATCAAGGGTTGTGATTGGCTTTGAAGTTGGGCGAACCTGAGTGTGAATGTTCCTCTTCTTCCACATGACCTCAGTAGGCCCCTTAATTCTAGCCTCAGTTTCCTCATATATAAAATGGGTATAGTATCTGCTTCCTGACCATGTGGCTAGAAAGTCAGGTACCTGTGGCAAGTGCCAAGCCCATAGGATGGGCTCCTAAGGGCTGGTTTCCTTTCCTGCCTCCCCTGCACATCCTCTTCACCAGGAAGTACAGTGCCCTGAAGCTGACTGGGCCCTCACCCCACCCCCTCCCAAACCGTGCTCAGTGCTGGCCAGTGTCACCCAGAAGAGGTGTATTGATTCAGCCACACCGTCACCTGCATTTGCCCTCTGAGCTATGTCCGAGGGACTGACCCTGGGGATCCTTAAAATATGTGTTGTTTGACCTTTTCCTGATTCGCACTGAACTCTCAGTCTCACCCTAATCCGTTCCCAACACCACTCCAGCCCCACAGCACTTCAGTGCTAAGGGAGATCTCAGCCAGCGTCGGTCCAGCCCCTTCTGCAGGCTGTCCTGACCTGCACACGGGGTCCTTCACAACCTGCGCCCGCGAGCCCAGCCTCCTGTGCCATAAACGCATCCTCTGCCATCACCTGGCTCCTGTCCCCTGTGCCGTCCCTCACGTTCACACCTTGATTGCACTGACTCCTCTGGTGGGGTGCCCTTCCCTCTCTCTCTGAAAGCTCCCAGCTGCTCTTTGCTGCGCTGTTCAGCGGGGACTCACCGGCCCCCTGTGGCCCAGGTCTGGCCAACCAGCGGGATGGGCCTGTGACCTGAGGCAGGTCATTCGGAGACCCTGTGTCTTGCTGGGTTTCTCCAGAAGCAGACCCGGAGGTGGGAAAGTTAGTGTTGGAGCTGTGGGAAGGGCTGGTGGGCAAGACGAGCAGGGAGCCTGTGGAGGCAGAGAGGCCAGGAAGCAGGTTGCTGCTGTGGGTGACTGGGGCTCAGTCCCGAACGGCCCTGGGAGACACTGTGGAACAGGCCTCAAAGCGGTCCTCTCTGAAGGGCAGGGAGGCCGGGTGTTTACCCACCTGCCCCTGGGTGTTACTGGGTGAAGGCTGCTCCCGGGCACATCCAATGCAGGGCGCCTCGGCTCTGTTCTGCGGGGGTGCTGGGCTCGCCCTCCCTGGGACCAGAGGTTGCCCTTGGGCCGAGACGCAGGGACTGGCATGGACTGGCCGGTGGTGTCCACCGACTCCCGCACCCGCTCCTGCTCCGCCCTCCCTCGGCGCAGCGCCGTCCGCCCTGCACGGATCAAACCCGTCACTTTACTGTCCTTTCGTCCTGCGACGCTGCCACTAGACGTCTGCTTGTCTTTTCAGGGTATGTTCTGAATTTCTTTCTCCCTCTATGAACCATTATTTATTTCTTTTTTAAACAACCAGCACTTCTAACACCACATGTGTGGGGATTTTTTCCCCCACGCCAACCAGTTCTCCAACTCTCTGGATACCAACTGGTGTCCTACAATTCCATTCAAGTGGCTAACTGCCCAGTCAGGGCGCACCCCACAGGCGAAGGGCTCAGCCCCACAGACTGCCCGTCTCTTCAGGTGTCAGTCTCAAGGCCCAACCAACTGGCTGTAAACTGGGAGCTCCCGAGACCCTCTCCTTTGATTAGAAAATGTGCTGGACTGGCTCACAGAACTCGGGACACTGCTTTACTTACTATTTCTGGTTTGTTATAAATGATGTAACTCAGGAAGAGCCAGATGGGAGAGACGCGCTGGGCCAGGTGTGTGAGGAGCCCCGAGCTGCCTGAACACACCGCCTCCCAGCACGCGGACACATTCAACAACCCGGACGCTCTCTGAACCCCTTCCTTTGGGAGTTCTTATAGAGGTTTCATTATGTAGGCTCAATTGAGTAAATCATTGGCCACTGGTAACTCAATCTCTAGCCCCTCTCCCCTCCCAGAAGGTGGGGGGACCAGACCTCCATTGGTCCCCAGAAAGTGGTCAGATCCTGAGTTTCCAAGAGTTCTAGGATCTCTGTGTCAGCAACTATGAACAAAGACCAAATATCTATTTCTTTTTGATATCACACACTCCTTCTTCACCAGGTTAAGGTCCAGTCTGTTTTCCACTAAAGTGACTACTCTCCCTTAGGCTATTTACATCACTTGCAAAGTGTACCCCTCAACAGTGGAATCCCAGACTGTGGGGGTGGGGTAAGGGCTTTTCTTAGGGTCCCCAGTCCTCCTGGGGAGTGGTAGTTTTCAGCACAGCTGTCCTGATGAGTCTGTCCCCACCCACAGGTGGATTCCTTTTATTTCTCTCTTGAGGTTGGGGTGGGGGCACGTAGCCTAAGTAACAGTAATTAGAGATAACGTAGTCATTTGCGCAGGGAGCTATACTATTGTTTTATTTGGTGCTACATTTTGCCCTAATTCTAGAAAACATAATGCTGACTGTCCGCCCACCACCCCCAATAAAAACC
The DNA here is from genome assembly GCF_019923935.1 of Bubalus bubalis. Taxonomy (NCBI): domain Eukaryota; kingdom Metazoa; phylum Chordata; class Mammalia; order Artiodactyla; family Bovidae; genus Bubalus; species Bubalus bubalis. Next base: position 939,081 of record NC_059174.1, on the reverse strand, counting down.
CAGACATTAAACCTCCCTCACAACTTGCTTTTTTGCTAAAGATTAAAAATGTTACTTCTCTAATCTATTTCTGAAATGGCTTTGGAAATGCCATCATCAAGACCAAAATGCACCAGGCGGTAGTTAGAAAAGCAAATACTGGCTGTTCATTTGCCTAAGATTGTCCACGATTATGCTGTCTGTGAATAGCACCCAGTCTGTCCCTTGAGTCCTGTGTGCATTTGGGAAATTAATCATGACTCTCTTACAAGCGTCATTAGAGTGATGCACACGGCCATCAGTTTGCTCTGTCTCTGCAGGCCGGAGCAGTCAAGGCTGTGAGTGTCTCTGTGTTGCTGGCAGGGGGGCTCTGGTCAAGGACGGGGAGCAGGAGATGGGACAGAGGCAGCCTCAGAGGGCTGCTCCGGAGGGCCCTGTGAGCTTTGGGCTCTGCAGCCCAGGGCGAGGGCCCTGGCCTAGCTCCACACAGCTGTGTGAGAGCAATCGCCTGAGCCTCGGTCTTCTCATCTGTAAACTAGGCACCAGAACAGCCCCTACCTGGCTGCCTTGTCTGAGGGCTCAAGGGCAGGGGCAAGTGAGGAAGTCAGCAGACTGCAGGGTAGGAGCTGCTGGCAGACCAGGGAGGGGAGTCGGTGGCCTGTGCCAGGGATGTGACCGAGCTCCCAGCCCAGAGAGCCTCCTTGCTGCTGACCGTGCAGGATGAGGCCTCGTCTCAGAGAGCCCGGCTTCTGCTGTTATCTCGGGTGCCCCTAGGGCTTGACTCTCCCTTCTGGGAGCCTGTCTTGTGCTGACTCCTCCCTCTGGCATGTTCTCTCTGCCAACTGTCACCACCTGTCAAATCCTACCCCTCCTTCAAGGCCAAACTCAAATGCAACATTCTAAGAGGCCTCGGGACATGTAGGAGCCTGGGCTCTGAAGCCAGAATGCTTGGGTACAAATTCAGGCTCTACCACTTACCAGCTTGACCTCGGACAAGTCACTTAGTTTTTCTGTGCTTCTGTTTTCTTATTTATAAAATTAGACTGATAGTCAGAGGGTTGTTGTAAGGACTAAATGAGTTAACACACGGAATGCACTTAGAACAATCTCTGATGGAGAGAAGCTCTATATAACAACAGCAATAAATGGCATCTAAAAGGCAATGGCACCCCACTCCAGTACTCTTGCCTGGAAAATCCCATGGACGGAGGAGCCTGGTAGGCTGCAGTCCATGGGGTCGCTAAGAGTCAGACACGACTGAGCAACTTCACTTTCACTTTTCACTTTCCTGCATTGGAGAAGGAAATGGCAACCCACTCCAGTGTTCTTGCCTGGAGAATCCCAGGGATGGCGGAGCCTGGTGGGCTGCCATCTATGGGGTCGCGCAGAGTTGGACACGACTGAAGTGACTTAGCAGCAGTAGCACAATTCTAGGAAATGTCTCTGACTCATGTAAGTGACTTAATCTCTCCTTTTCTGGTGTGGTTGTCACTGTATCCACCCTCCATCCAGAAGACCAAGCAAAGAGTCTTGCCCATAGTAGGTGCTCAGTTCTCACTGAATTAAGCTGGAGAATGGAAGCCTGTTAAAGGAGAACGATGGGTTAGCGATGACGACTCCCTCCCTCACTTCCAGCACGTAGTCCTTCCTGCCAGAAAGGCTCTGTGGGGCAGCTGAATCTTGCCATGTAAGGGATAGAGGGTGCAGACACAGATGGCAGGTGGGCAGCTGCCTGGGGGCAGGGCTGGGAGGAGCCTGAGCCAGGGCCCGTCTCCCCGTCTGGAGGCTCTTCTGCCCTAGCAGTCTTTACTGATTGGCAGAGTGTCTCTTTCTGAGGTCCTGCGGTGCTTGACCTTTGCTGCATTCTCCCTCTCTACCAGGGAACAGAGACCACTGTGAGACATTAGGGAGGACATATGATCCCTGAGCAGTGAGTGTGCAGCATATGTGCGCTCACCAGGGCAGGGGCACCCAGACCCACCAAAGCCTCTCCTTTGTGCTCCATGTTTACTCATGTCTCAGGGCCTTTGTACCCGCTTTTCCCTGTGCCTGGAATGGTCCATCTCCAGATCTTCCTGAGATTGCCTCCTTCTCAACTTTTACATCTCTGCTCATGTGTCACGGTCTCCAAGAGGCTTTTCTTGACCACTGTAGCAAAAGTAGAATCCCTTCCCCACCCCATTCACTGACCCTTATATATTCACTACCCACTTGTTATCTCTCTCCTCGTTTTGGAAATTTGTTCTTTGTCCGGTCCTAGGATACAGTAGATGTTTAGTGAGTTGTTGAATTTATCAATTAATTAACAAAAGCAGGTTGAAGACCCTGAGGACCCCCTGGCTGAGCTGGAGAGCTCTGAGTGGCCCAGGAGCTTTGTCATGTTTGTGGGACTTGAGAGCTGTGATGCTCTCAACTGCAGGCTGGGGTAGCTGGCCCTGTGCGCACCCAGAGTTGCCCAGACCTCAGGACCTGCCCTTTTCACACAGCCGCCTGAAGCAGCATCTTCCACCCCCCTGCTTAGTACGAAAGAGCGGGAGCTCGGGCCAGGCCTGTGCGAGGTCCTGTGGGATGGGGCTGGGGCATGCAGGGGCCGGGTGGGGTGTAGGAGGGGTGTCACACCCCTGGCTGCCACCTTCTTTCTCTCATGGCCACAGTGCTGAGGTGCCTTGTTCCTTAGGCCTCCCAGAGGGGTCTTCCTCGTATGCCTGGACTTGTCACTGAGGCAGCATCTCCAGAGGATGGGCTTGGGGCTCCACAGGAATGATGAGGAGGTAAGGCTGGCCTGAACTGGGGGTCCAGGGAGAGTGTGCTTCCTGGAAGTACACTCCTTGCCCGCCGCTCAGTGTGCCTTTCTGAATGGGGTTACAGCCCTGAGTGGCTGAAATGGCCGGGGCCATCCTCCCAGGCCCCCTCCCACCCCTAGCTGGGCTCTTCCATCATAGAAGACACAGGAGGCTGAGCCTTTGACAGGCTCCTGCAAGCCTTGCACTCTCAGCGTGCATGAACACCTCTGTGTCCTGGTCTTGCCTTTGGGCTGGGCTCCTGGGCTCCCAGGCCCAACCCACTGTATCACACTCATCTTTCTTCCAAGGCAGATCCCACACTCGCCCTCTGAAGCCCCCCTTGTGACTTCAGTCCTTAGGGACACCCACCTGCTGTGCCAGGGAGCTGTGCAGGAGGGCGAGGCCCCGGATGGGGGAGGGGTACAGACAGGCAGGCTTCGTTGTCTGAAGGGCAGTGCTGGAGGAAGGCACCTGGGGCAGGGTTGCCAGGCCTGAGCACTCCAGGCATTCTGGGCTGGATACTTCTGTGCTAGGCCCGTCCTGTGTGTGGCAGGATAGTTAGTGGTACTCCTAGCCTCTGTCTACTAGGGGCCAGTAAGAATCCCCCAGTTCTGACCACCAAGAGTGTCTTCAGACGGTCTCTGGGAGGCTAAGAACCATGAAGAGACTGGGGAGCAGAGGAAGACTGTGGGGAAGGCGTGGGGTGTGCAGGGGAGGGGGAGGGGCAGAAAGGTTGGGGCGGGATGTGTGTGAGGGGAGCAAGAAGGCTGGGGGTGGGGTGTGTGCAGAGGTTGGGGGCAGAGATGCCCAGGCTCTGTGGCAGGAGAGGTGCTGGCCCTTTAGAGAAACTCCAAGGAGATCCTGAGGCTGGAGCTCAGAGAGTGAAGGGGGCATGGTGAGGGGCAGGGTGGAGAGGTCTGTGTCTACGGTTAGGCCCCGTGTCCCTGCGGCAAACCAGCAGCCTCCAACCTCAGTGCTGGCCCCATGGAGCTTCTTAATGCAGAGAGAAGAGTTCCCCATAAGCTCCAAAGTGTTCTCTCCAGAGGCAGGGCTGGGGGTGATTAGGTGAGGGCGGGGAGGGTGCCTGCTATTCAGATGCACAGGATGGGCGGAGGGGCTGGGTGGTCTCTTGGAGAGCCAAGCTGTCTTGGGCACCAGAGGGCTGTGACCACCAGTGTTGAAAGGCACATGGAGGGTCTAGGCAGCACAGCAGGTAGTTGTCTTTCCCTTGTAGATGGTCTCGGGCCACATGGAGGCGGCTGGGGGACAGGGTAACCACGCAGAGGCGTGGCCGGGGGAAAGCGTGGGGCCCACCCCGGGCTGGCCCTCGCCCAGAGCGGGCGCTCCTCCTGGTCCCGGCTTCCCGGCTGTGCGTGCCTGAGACAGAAGTGGGGGTGGAGGTCTCTCCCTAGCCTGCCCTTACTCTAGCGCCTGGCTCTGAACCACGGTTAAGTCTGTGCCATCTGTCAGCTTCCTGACAAATGAGGTTACTTCCCAGGAAACCTCAGGTAGAGCCAATCAGAAGCCCTCTGGGACACCCCTCACCCACCTGGACCTGGCCTGCTGTGCCCCCACCACCAGGATCCACTGCCTTGCCTAGACCGGGGGCTGGGGGCAGGGTCAGTCACCAGGGTCTTGTGATTGCGAGTTTAGCCAAGGTCCCTGGGGCAGGTCAGAAGAGCCATCAAGCCTGCCTCAGGGGTCACAGACAGGTGGTTCAGCGGCTGCAAGGGCCCTCTGTAGTTAGATGGTTCCCACAGCGTGTGCAGCACAGGTGTTTAATGACTCACTTCATCTCTGATAAGACGTCATCTTCATGTAACCATTCTTCCAGAAGTATCCTCCATAGTGGGGACATTTATCAAAAATTAAGTGCTGGTGATATATGCCTATTCTCCAGTGATATCACCAGAAGCAGCCGTGGCCCTGCCCTAGGACACCGCTGGCACTGACTGTGCCGTTCTGGCCCTTTGTCTTCTGAGCACGCAGACCTCGCCCCTCCCTATTGTCCTATACCACCCTGCTGCAACTGTTCACAGAACTCGACTGCCCTCTGTGGCAGTGCTGGAGTTGCAGACCTTTTCTAAATCTAAATGTTCCATATAAAGGGAAGGGTAACATAACTTATATGCAGAGTACATCATGCGAAATGCCGGGCTGCATGAAGCACAAGCTGGAATCAAGATTGCCGGGAGAAATATCAATAACCTCAGATATGCAGATGACATCACTCTTATAGCAGAAGGTGAAGAGGAACTAAAGAGCTTCTTGATGAAAGTGAGAGTGGAGAGTGAAAAAGTTGGCTTAAAACTCAACATTCAAAAAACGAAGATCATGGAATTCAGTCCCATCACTTCATAGCAAATAGATGGGGAAACAATGGAAACAGTGACAGACTTTATTTTCTTGGGCTCCAAAATCACTGCAGATGGTGACTATAGCCATAAAATTAAAAGATGCTTGCTCCTTGGAAGAAAAACTATGACCAACCTAGACAGCATATTAAAAAGCAGAGACATTACTTTGCCAACAAAGGTCCATCTAGTCAAAGCTATGGTTTTTCCAGTAATCATGTATGGATGTGAGAGTTGGACTATAAAGAAAGCTGAGCACCGAAGAACTGATGCTTTTGAACTGTGTTGTTGGGAAAGACTCTTGAGAGTCCCTTGGACAGCAAGGAGATCAAACCAGTCAATCCTAAAGGAAATCAGTCCTGAATATTCATTGGAAGGACTGATGCTGAAGCTGAAACTCCAATACTTTGGTCCCCTGATGTGAAGAACTGACTCATTTGAAAAGACCCTGATGCTGGGAAAGATTGAAGGCAGGAGAAGGGGACAACAGAGGACGAGATGGTTGGATGGCATCACCGACTCGATGGACATGAGTCTGAGCAAGCTCTGGGAGTTGGTGATGGACAGGGAGGCCTGGCATGCTGCAGTCCATGGGGTCCCAAAGAGTCAGACACGACTGAGCGACTGAACTGAACTGAACATTTTTTCCCAGGATTAGTCATTGGGGTAATATATTTTGAGCCTTATTTTGAATATACACTTTATAACAAATCATCCCTCTTTAAAAAAAATATAGTTGTATATACACATACACACACACATATATAAAGTAAAATGCCATATATATATATCTATATCTATCTATATCTATACCCACTCCGGTGCTCTTGCCTGGAGAATCCCATGAATGGAGGAGCCTGGTGGGCTGCAGTCCATGGGGTCGCTGAGAGTAGGACACGACTTCACACGACTTCACAAGACTTCACACGAGCGACTACACTTTCACTTTTCACTTTCATGCATTGGAGAAGGAAATGGCAACCCACTCCAGTGTTCTTGCCTGGAGAATCCCAGGGATGGGGGACCCTGCCGTCTATGGGTTCACACAGAGTCAGACACGACTGAAGTGACTTTGCATTGGAGAAGGAAATGGCAACCCACTCCAGTGTTCTTGCCTGGAGAATCCCAGAGATGGGGGACCCTGCCGTCTATGGGTTCACACAGAGTCGGACACGACTGAAGTGACTTAGCAGCAGCAGCAGCATACATATAGCATCACTCCTCTAAAAGGCATTCTTCATGTGGCAGGAAGTCTCTGCAGAGAGCGTGGGCCTGGGCCTGGAAGGAGAGGGCTGGAGTCCCAGACACAGAGGTGCTTCTAATTTGTTGAGTGAGCCTCCGTGGCTGCCTCTCTGCAGCCTGCTTCTCCTGCTAGGCACACAGTGAAATGTAAAACCGGCCCCTTGCAGTTAGACTGGCATTCTGTGACTGTGTTCAGCCCTGCAGAGTGTCAGAGGGAGGCCCTAGGGCAGGTTTGTCCAGAACCTAAGAAGTATGTCCTGCTTGGATGTTGGTGTCTGCACCCCAGGTGCATACAGCAGGGGCATGCCTGTCCCAAAGACCCAACACCATGAATGAAGGCGAGAAAGGGCCGCACTTATCACTAAAGAGAGAGCAGATGCAGCTCAGCGGGATGTTTGGGGCTGGGGGCTCCCAGGAGTGCCTGCTCATCAGACTGTCTGAGTCGTACCCGCTCCCCACAGCTGCTGGCCAGGTGAAGTGTGATGATGCTGGGCATCCTCAGAACACTGGTGGGTTCTCTGTTTGAAGAGAGGGAGGGGAGGAAGCAGGTGGGGCAGAGCCTGGCCTATGGCCTTGGGGCCTGGCCCTCCTTCCCGGGCTCCAGTCTCTTCGGCAGGAGAGCAGGGCCCTGGGGAAACTGCAGGTGGTCCCCAGGATGGTAGTGAGAAGCTGGGCATTGTCACTTCTAAAATGGACTGGCAGTGGTGCCAGCCCCGGTCAGCCGTGCCCTTCTTGAGACACAGGGTCACGAGGCTGAGGCTTCTGTGTATCTTGGGGAACCCTGTACCAGGCCTGGTAGGGCAGGGTGAATGCAGCGCCTGAGGCCATGATGGGCTCGTCCACACCATAGAAAGTCATATCCCAGGGCGTTGAGTGAGTGTGTGTGTGCGTGCGCGTGTGTGTGCATGCGTGTGTGAGTGTGTATGAGTGTGTGTGTGAGTGTGTGTGTGGGGGGCAGCAGGTGTGGGTGGGGAATGTCACTCCAGCCAGATGTTGCCCTGGAAGAGTGTGAGCCTCTTCTCCTAAAGAAGGTAAAGGTCTATGTGAAAATCTCATCCTAAAATATCTTAACTAATTCTAATGACTAAGAATAAAACACACAAGACAAAGAGCACCTACCCATGGATCAGAAAAGGCTCACCGCTGCCTGTCTGTGACCCTCGGTCTAGGACCACGCGGGGCCAGTAGCAGTTGGGGGGGCGGTGGAGCCTGTGGTCTGTGGTCTGAGAAGCTCCCGGCGGGCCGTGCCTTTGCGGGCCTGCGGCTCCGGGGTGGGTGTGTGCCTTGGCGGCCTGCGGCTCGGGGATGGGTGTGTGCCTTGGAGGCCTGCGGCTCAGGGGCTGCTGGGGGGACCATCCCTGTGCAGTAACTCGGCCAGCCCCACGGCCTCTCCGGGGCCCAGGGGCCCAGGGGCCTGCCCACCCACTCGGGTTTCAGCTGCTGCTCAGACGCCGTCTGGTCCTCCGCCTCGACAGTCCGTCCGGCCCTCCGCCTCGACCGGCCGCAGTGCCGCCCGGATCTGCGGGAAACGACTCCGCCGCGCCTCCTCCTCTGCACGCGTCTCCCTTTCCTTGTTCTGACAGCGGGTTACTGGCCTCAGAAATCAGAGTTCCTGGGGACCAGGGAGCCCCCACCTCCTTTCAGAAGTGGGAGCTGAGGTTTTCTGCTCCAATCTTCTGAGCAAATCCATCACCTCTATAGGTAGCTGGAACAAGCAGAAACGTCATGATTTATAAAGGAGTGATTAAGAAAATAGGAGTGTGTGTGGTCAGGGGATTGGCGGTAGCCCCTGTGGGCGGAGAGCCAGCGTCTGCAGAGTCTTGTGTGCCTTTGGAGAGCACGAGCAGAAGACGAGTCCACATATTATAGGACGGAAATTCTATTAATTTGAGAGAAAATTGACCAGATACTAGAAGAATATAGGATGGTTTTTATACGAGAGGTAGAAAACCTTCAGGGCTGACGTTCATAATTGCTCCACACCAGAGTCTTGTGAGTTGTGGGCTGGCTGTCCTCTGCCTGGGCTGCTCTGACAGGGCCGTACCGGCCCCCCTTCTGCTGAACCCGTGTCTGCAGCAGCACCGCTTACTCCCATCACAGAGCTTTATAACTCCGTCATAAAATCTGGCTCCAGGGCTGGGACTTGGCATATAAGGTCTCAATGTGATTGTGGGCACCCCCCCCCCACTGAGAGCTTAAAAAGGGGATTTACTGAACAGAAAAGACAGCTAGTACGTTCTGAACTGAGAGGAGGGGGCAGGTGTGTGCCTTTGAGTATGTGTGCATACATGTGTGTGTTGTGTGTGCATGCGAGTGCATGCATATGGCTGTGCACATGTGTGATCATTTGTGTGCATACCCGTGTGTGTGAGGACGTGTGTACATGTGAGTATGGGAGCACATGTGTGGGTGTAGATATGTGTGTAAACACACAGGCACATGTGTGAGAGCGTGTACATGAGAGCAGCCTGTGTATGAACATGTTTATGCACACAAGTGCACATGCATATTGGTGGGGTTATCGGGGTGGGGATAGGTTTTTAATATTCCTACGGCCATTTCTGTTGAAAGGAAAAGGCATTATTAGTTCAGTATCTCAGCCCTTTATCTGGGAAAGAGGAGGCCCCAGACGATCGGAGCTGCCAGCTCCTGCTGGGGGTTTAGACTCAGAGTACAGAGTAGCTGGGACAATTACAGCTTCCCGTGCCAAGCCTCACGGCTGGCGGGCACCGTGCTGAGTGTGTGGGAAGCCCCAGCTCATTCCATCTTGCCAATGCTGTGGGGACAGGGCCATTGTTATAGGAGGGTCATAATGGAGCAAACAGAGGTTCAGAGAGGTCAGGCCACTTAAGCAGAGCCCCACAGCAGGAAGTAGGGATATGTGGGCAGTGCTGGCCGAGCACCCTTCTCTGTTGCCCTCTGGGTGTGGAAGGTGTCTGGGGACCGTCTGGAGCAATATGGGCACCTTACGGATGGGCAAACGGTGCCCGAGAGGGAAAGCTTGAGGCTTCGTGCTGAGAAAGGCCTGCACCCCCTGGACCCCGGGCCCTTCCCGGTTGGGCAGAAGTGGGAGAGGGAAGGCACCCGGGAGCCGCCCAAAGTCCCTGGCGGCAGCAGAGCCCGAGGTGGACAAGCTTGGGCGCAAGTCTGAGGGGAGCTGAGCCTCGCAGAGGGTGACACTGGGCGCCCCTCCTCCTCCTCCTTTCCCCAGGGCGGCTGGCCCCACGCACGCCATCTCGAGCTCCCAGCCGCAGGATGAAAGGCACAGAAGGGCGGCTCAGGAAGGAGCCTCATCCGTCTGGGTTAGGTCACTGAGCTTCCGGGAATGCTGACGGGAAAAAAGACCCTGTTCGGAGCTGCAGGGAGCTTCCCGAGCAAGGGAGGAGTCAGGGCAGATGACAGTCCCTCCTGCCCAGGTGCGCGTGTTCCCTGGAGTGCTCGCGCACAGAGCTTTGCGCCCACAGCCCTGGGCACAGATGCCCGCAGTTGCACCTCTGCCTGCCACACCTGGCAGGAGGAGCCTGGGCTCTCCCTGGCTTTGGACTAGCAGTCCGGGAAAGGCCATAAGCACCAAAAGAGGAGGTGCTGGCCTGCCCGCGGGAGGTCCTGCGGGGAGGGGGTCCTTGGTCGGGAGCGAGGGCTGGACGTTTCTTTATGGAAGGTGAAACGACTGCATTTGTGAGCCTCGCAGGAGGAGGCTCTGGGCTGTCACAGGCCGTCCTGCACTGGGCCGCTGTGCTGCCCCCTGCAGCTGCGGGGGCTCCACGACGGTGCAGCCTGCCCCAGGAGGGCAGGGAGCGTGCGCCAAAGACTCTGCGGTTGTTTCCCAACCGGTGGTATAGGAAGTGACTCGCTGCAGCCACAGATCTGACAGTGCTGTGCTTGAGTCCTGGGGCCGGGGCGAGGCCCGGGGAGGGTGAGGCTGAGCTGAGACCACACAGCTGGTGAGCGCCTGAGTGGGCTTTGGAAATCAGATGTTCCGACCCTGCAGCTGGTGTCTCTCCCCTTGGTGGTGGTGGTCTGAGCTTCCTTCAGGTCTGGCTGTCCTTGGAAGGGCCCCAGCTCTGGTAAGAAAACCCCTGACTGTGCGCAGCACCCCCATTGCTGCTCACAGGGCAGGACAAAGATGTCACAGTAGGATGTCAGTGGCCTTTGCAGAGATGGACCAGGCCTGGCTTCCTGTCTCCTCCTTTACTGGCTGAGATGGGCTGGGCCTTTTATAATTAAATGCACCTAGGGAAAGCTGCTCCCCACGTGGAGAGCTATAGAGCATTAAATATACCAAAGGTCCTGAGAAGTCCCACAACTTGGGGTCCAGCCGGAGCTTGAACGCAGGGTGAGATGACCGGCCCCATGTCTTGTGCCGCATCTTGAGGTTGCTCCATGGCCAGAGCTGGGTGCTGTGCTGGAGATGGCAGGCGAGGTGGGATCCCCACTCAGCCTTCCCTTGCCTGCCCCAGAGACTCAGTGTGTGTGCACACGCATGTGCAAGAGAGACAGGATAAAGGGCGAATAGCAACTAGAATGCCAGATGAAGGCTTACCAGGGCTTATCTGCCTTTTAATGTAATTGTGAGACAAATTAAATATTTACTGTTTACAGGCTGAGTCAGGAGGAGAAATCCAATCACACAGAAAGGCCTCTGACTCAGAGTCTGCCTCGTGAGCTGGCCACCAGCTCCAGCCCCTGGCTGCTCCCTGAGGTGGAGCCTAGACAATTCAGCAGGCCACAGTCTGACGATTCAATAAGTCCATGCTAAGCTCCTGCTGCATACAAGACATTGTGCTGGCCTCAGAGTTGGAGGGGATCAGGGGAGCGCCAGACACCTCCCATTTGACAGGGAGTGCTCACCCCCTGGGGCTCAGGGTCCCGGCTTCCCTTCTCCATCTGTGGTGCAGGCCCTCACTTTGGAGGTCAGAGAAATGAGGGGTGGGGCAAGGGAAGCCCAGGGTCAGGGAGGTCAGGTGAGGGGCAGGGAATCTGTGCTCGCCTTTGTGCCAAAGTCCACTTACTCCTTTAGGAGTGAGAGATCTCAGCCACTGACATGGAAGTTCAGAGCTCTGAAAGGCCTAGTGGTCATGACCTGAGGCCTCACTGCCCCACACGGGGCGATTACATCACCAGCTGACAAATTAAGTTTCTCAAGAGAAATGCAAGCCAAGGGCCAGGGGACATCAGTGTCTGGCCTGTGGAGGATGGTCCTGAAAGCTCCGGGTGGTTTGGTTGGAGAGTCAGAACCTCCGTCTCACTGGAGCTTTTTTGGACAGTGTTGACACACCCTGAATCCAGTGACTGGGGTCGTCAGAGAAACGAGAAATCCATGGAAAGACAGGCCGTTTGGGGCTGCCCGAGCCGGCTCTTGAAGCTGGAGGAAGCAGGGCAGTGTGCTCTTACGGCCTTCCGCATGCGCGCAGCCCTGCAGACTCCTCCAGAGCCGGGAGAACGTGCATTCCTGCTGTTTGTAGCCACCCAGCCTGTGGTGCCCTGTGGCTGCACCCTCCGGAAGCTGGCACACTGCTCACTCTCTGTGGAGACTTTGGAAGCGTTAAATGATTGAAGGTCCTGATTTCCTGTCCTGCTGCAGCCAGGTGGGGCTGCCTCACCTGTGTGGCCAAGACCAAGGGCTTCCGTGCAGGGGATTTATTTGGGGGCCGTGATTCCAGGGAACAGGAATGGCTTACTGGGAAGGTGAAGCGGGAGTGGAAGGAAGTCGCGGTGGGCCACGGGGGCTCTTTTTACCTGGGGACCCTCTGGGGTACTGGTTAGGACGTGCGTCAGTTCCCACCTGAGGTGTCCAAGGGAGAAAGCGTTCATTCGTGGTGTGCCTCCCCCACTGGCCAGGAGTTGCTGGGGGCGCTGGCTACCTTGGACGCCCAAGGGTGGGAGTGTACCGGAATGGCCCAGCACCTTCCCGGGCACCTCAGGGGGCAGAAGCAGAGGGCCCAAACAGAGAGCAAGAGATGCGGATGGCTGTGGGAGCAGGTGCTGCCAGCCCCCCCTGCTGGCAGCTGGTTGCTCCTGCAATCGCTGGAGGGAAAATGCGAGCTGAGGATGGGACAGGGCCATGTCAGAGTTGCCCACACTCCTTGAAACCCAGAATTCTTCCTTCTTGCTAGTGCACATTGAAAGCCTGAAAGTTCCTCTGGGCCCTCTGGGGAACCGGTCCCATGCGTGCAATTGCAAACACGAGCTTTGGGGTGAACCCGTAACATCTCCTTTCCCTTACCTGGTCATTTATGCAGCAGATTTTATCAAGGGCCGTCTGTGACTCCTCCTGGCCAGGGCTGCAGGATGGAGGCAAGCAGCCCTGGTCCTTGTCCTAGATCTTGAGAAGCTCAGGGTCGAGGGTAAGGGTAAGCAAACATTTTGGGAAGGATGAGACAGTATTAATAGATCTTTGGCTTTGTGGGCCATATGGTCTCGTTGCTCTTGTAGTAGGAAAGCAGGCGCAGATAGTGTATAAACAAATGTTCGGATAATTCTGATAATATCTTACCAAACTAAGGGACAGGCTGGATCTGACCCGTGAACCATAGTGTGCAAACCTGTGGCCAGCACCCAGGGAGAAAATCCCAAGCTGAAACAAGCCCAGAAGACCATGTCCTCTGCCCAGGAAATCACAGAAGGTTTCTCAGAAGAGGTGTCATCCGAGTGAGGTCTTGAGGGGTGAGTGGGAGCTTCCTGGATGGAAAAGTAGGAGAAAGGCATTTCCAACAAAGGTAACCACCTGAGAAAGCACCCTGTGTGCGTGTGCTTCTGAAGAGTGGGACTCTCCATAAATTGTGGAGGTCTGCAATATTCTCTGGGCTTCCCTGGTGGCTCAGAGGTTAAAGCATCTGCCTGCAAGGCGGGAGACCCGGGTTCAATCCCTGGGTCGGGAAGATCCCCTGGAAAAGGAAATGGCAACCCACTCCAGTATTCTTGCCTGGAGAATCCCATGGACAGAGGAGCCTGGTACGGTCCACGGGGTTGCAAAGGGTCGGATAAGACAACCCATGGGCAGTTTTAAAAGGAGAGTGGGTGGGAGGAGAAGACAAACCCAAGAATCAGGGCTGGGAATCGCTCCTGGGACCCCTCCCTGGAGCATCAAGCCTCAGTGGACATGAAAGGCTGGTTTAGAGGGTCTTCCCGGGGCTAGGGGTAGGCAGAGCGCTCAGAACTTGACTGTGCTTCCCAGAGCTCACCGTGCCATCTGCCTCAGCCACCCTGCTGGGCAGCATGCCCTGCCACCTCTACAGGTCACAGCCACTCAGGGTGGCGTTTGTGACAAAGATTCTTTGCTTAACCAAACTCTAGTCAGGCTTCTGAACTTCCTAGGTCCATCTCTGCACTTCCTTTTAGAATCTAGTTTTAGCAAGAACCCTGAGAAGGCTTAGCAAAAACTTCCCACCTGTGATACCTAACCAGGTTCTTCACCCCCCTCCCCAGGTGATGTCTGATCACCCTGGCCTGTTTTTGGCAAGAATCCTGCTGGATTGCTTTAGACAGAACCCCTGCCACCCCTGATGTACCCTTTTGTGTCCTTGGCTGTTCACTCCCACACAGCCAGGCTGTGTTAAGAGTTGAGGCCCGTCTCTTCCTCCCCCTGCAAAGCCCCGCTGTGGGGTCCCTGAGTCTACTGGAACGGTCCTGAATAAAGCCTGTGTTAACATCTTTAATGTGTCATAGTTTTTTTCCTTGGCATCAGCCAGGGTTCTGTTGGGCCCCAGGAGCTAAAATCATCTGGCGTGTTGCCAGCACAGAGGGTGTGCAGAGGTGTTGGTGAGAGGGCTTCCTGCGAGAGACAGCAGGCTTGGCTGGGAGGAGGACTCTGCTGGCACCCACCTTCCTGCCTAGCTCTGGTGTCTCCAGCTCAGGCTCCCCATAGCTGTGGGCCCTGGGGGTGGGGCTGCCCTCTCAGTGGAGCGAGTCTAGCAGCTGAAGGCCAGGAGCCCCCAGCAGCACATGCTGAGGGCGGTCAGCATCTCCAGCACTCGTCAGGAGGACCCGCTGATCGTGCAAAGAGGCTTTCGGACTACAGTTACCTGGCCCTCTGCTGCTGGGCGGGCACCTGGCGTGTGGGGCAGAGAGTTCCTTGCCTTTGAGTCGACAGTTTCTGAACTCTGACACACCATTCTGGGTCTGTAATGAGATCTTCCTCTTCCCCCACTTCCCGCAGAGCAAGGAGGCTGGTTTGGAGCGTGCGGTTGGGGGAGATGGAGGGCCAGTGTCTGTTGCCACATAACAACCCCTGAACCTCCATGCCATACAACTATCAGCGCAGATTTCTGCCCATGCATCGGCGCGTTGGTTCAGGGTTCTGCTGACCCAGGCTGAGCTTGGCAGGCTCACTCAGTCGCATGGAGTCACTTGAGGGTTGGTTAGGTGGCTTTGTTGATCTTCACCTTCATCTTCCGTGTCTGGGTCCTCAGCTGGGGCCACGGGGCCAGTTTGGCTCTGCACCCCATGTCTCCTAGCCAGGCTTGTTCTCTGGAGGAGGCGGGGAGCCAAAAAGAGTGGAAGTCTGGCCTTAATGGCCATGCTGTCACGTCCGCTGCATTCTATCAGTCAAAGCAGGTCACAAGGCCAGGTTGGACAGGGAAACTCCAACTCTTGACAGGTAACCTGACAAGCGGCCTGGAGACAGGCAGGGGTGATGGTTTATGGTCATTTTTGCCAGCAACCCACCACAGGTGGACTCCCATCGTGGGGCAGAGACACAGAGACTTCCTTCCTGAGTAAGAGTGAGGCAGGGTGGATAGAACCTTCCCTTTGAACTGTGCTCCCCATTCCCAAGGTCTTACTGAGCCTCCCACTGACCCTGGCTTCTGCTCTCTTGCCCAGACCCCAGGCGTCTTCTGGAAGAGAGATGTGTGGAGACAGCAGTTTCCTCTCCCGTCCCCAGCTCTGCTGTAGGCTCATCCCGAGCCTTCTTGGCATCTCAGTTTCCCATCCAGGTGACCTGAGGCTTTATCTGGTGAGTGGGGCCCCTCCACACCAGCCTGGGGTGCTGCCATTTGTCGGTTCCTCCTCCGTGCTGGGCCTGCGTACACTGCTTCTCCATGATGGGCTCTGCATACCCTGCTCAGTTCAATTCTCACAGCAATCCTGGGAAGCTGCCTCATTTCCCTCTAGTTCAAAGGAGGACTTGGGGTTAGAGAGGTTAAGTTCCCCCAGCTGGTAAATGGCAGAACCAGAAATTAAACCTGGGTAGGACTGACCATTGGACATGGCACAGTTTTGCTGCCCCATCCTACAGATCAAAAGACCAAGACTCTTCTAGTCAAGGGACAAACTCCCTCTTCTTCAGCCCAGCGATGATCTGGCAGATGAATGCTCAAGTTTTTTTTTTTTAATTTTAATTTTTTCCTCCAAGTTTCCATCTGTTCACACAGCAACAGAATTTATGCATGTTTAGGCACCATCTGTGACTGCAACCCCCTTTCTAAATCCAAAAGCATTTTTCCCTTTTGTACTTACCATACGCGATGGGGTGGTGGTCCTGAATAAATAACTCATCTTGGATTGCCAACGTCCCAGGAACCTCCATGGGAATTTTCTCTTAGGAGGGAGGAAGGAAGTAAGGATTTTGTTAAATTGGAATTTTGTTTTTCTGATGTGGGCTGTTTTTTCCGGGTGACATTTTGGCGGGCTCCCATCTGTTGGCTGCATTTCACGCCATCTCTTTGTTGTCGTGGTTGATAGCAGATGATGCACGAGTGTGTGTGTGTGTGTGTGTGTGCGTGCGCGCGTGTGCACCTGTGCGAGTCAGTGCATACCTGCCTTCCACATCTTTGAAAGCTCTTCTCATCGCCCCACCTGGAGGGCCACTGTGGTCAGTCACATAACCTGAGGTTTAGGGGAGGGATGATCTGGCTTGAAGAGCAGGGGAAGTGGGGGCTCTGTGGGGTCCGTGGCCTCCTGGGTCCCTAGAGCTCTGAGAGCCCAGGACTAGGACTCTCTCCTCCTCTAGCTCAGGAGTCTCCAAACCCAGGTGTTTCCTGGCGTCCAAGCATTTGGTGTAGAAGCCCTTCCTCCCCTCAGTCCTTTCTTGGGCCTCCTGGTAGTTCTCTGACTATACCGTGGCCATGTTGCCCTCCCTGGTAGCTGCAGCTCATTTTGCGTGGCATCCTGTGCCGTCAGCACGGCTTTCAGGGCTGGCCCCTGCATTCCCTGTGCCTGGACAGCGCCTCTGCCTGCTGCAGCCCCTCCGGTGTACCCCCTCTCCCAGACCTGCCCACCCTCGTCCAGAAGGCTGCTTGCCCACTGTCTCCTGCCCTAAGAGCTGGTCCCAGGCCTCTTGGGGGTGACTTCCCCACACCTGTCTCCCCTTAGGCCCCACAGCCTGGGTGGCCTATACTTCCTGAGTGTGTGAGGGGCCTGGGCACAGTGTCCAGCGTGCACATGGCTTAGGGAGCTCCTGCTCCCTGGCAGGAGGGGGAGTTACATGAGGAGAGGTATCCAGACCTGGGTGGTGACTGGGGTCACGAGGCCCCGGAGGGCCTGAGACGATCAAAGGCCACAGTCCACAAAGAGAGTTTGGCCCAGGGTCCTGCAGGGTCCAGGGATAGGCTTTTGGCATCTTGACCTTCTCAAGGTGTCAGCCCCAGAGCACTGAGACCAAAGGGCAGAGGGGACACTCTGATGGCCCCAGGTGGCTCCTGGTGTCAGCAAGCCCCGAACCGAGCTACTCAGCATCAGGCTTTTCTATGATGATAATTGCTTATGTTGTTGGGTCTTCCTGAAAACTTATTTGAAAATCATTACATATTATAAGCGTAATTAAATATCTCAGTAATACAGAAAGTTGTGTTACTTCTCCCCCAAACCCTCTTTCCTAACACAAATGCTCTGCCTTTGGTCCACTTCTCCCCACCTTCCCGGAGCTGCTGTGACTATGTGCTGCACACGCTGCTTTATAGGCTGGGGCCCTCGGGGACCAGCTGGCACCCTTGAGTGTTCACTCTGCTAGATCCAGTACTCAGAGGGCCACATGGCCCGGCGATTCCTGTGCTCACAGCAGCTCTTCTGGATGACAGGTCTGAGGCTTCAGGGTCAGGGGACACGCCCAAGGGCATGCAGCTGCTTCAAGGAGCTCAGAGATCCAAGGACCCCTGGGTCAGCCCCAGGGGTCCCCCTGCTCCTCCTTATAACCCGCAGGTGGGCAGGGCCGGGGATGGAAGACATCCCCGTGGCCCATTTTACACTAAGACACTCGGGTCTAGACAGGTGAGGGGACTCGCCCAATATCCCACTGGTTATAAAACCCGTGGACCGTATCTCAGAAATGTCTCCCAAATCTCCCCTTCCATCTGACAAACTCTGGGCAGAACTTTCTCAAACTACGTCAGAGCCCACCCCGTCCCCTGACCTTTCTCTGGGCCTTGGCATGGCATTCAAGACTCGTCACATACGTAGCAGTGGAGCACAGAGTTTAAGGGCAGTGACTGAGATCAGAGAGACCTGGGTTTCAACCGTTCCTTGCTCTGTGACTCTGGACAGGACTGTTCCTTCTGTCTGGAATATTTTCTCCCATCCTGCCCCTGGAGCCAAGCTCCTACTCATCCTTCAGGACCCAGATGTCAGGCAATCCTTCCAGATTTCCCCAGGCATCCCGTCTTGCATGCTCCATGAGCCCCACGCCTGGACTGCACGTCTCTTCCTTGAATGTTCCCACAGCAAGAGGCTGTACCTAGGCTTTCTGCGGGCCCACTGGGTCATCAGCAGCAAGTGTTGGCCAGATGGACTCATCATCACCGTGTAGCAGGAGGAACGTAACACAACAGTGTACACCCTTTCTGTTGGCGCACACACAGCTGCCCCGGCTGGTGGCCCTCTCGTGCGGCAGCGGGCTTGTGAGCATCTGGGTGTTCTGACCGGCCACTTGCCAGGCCCTGCAGGGGGTGAGGAGGACGGCTCAGGGAGGAAGATCAAGATATATTAATACATTTTCTCTTAATTAAAAACTAACGAGCCGTGTTTCCCCAGCTGGTCTGTGCTGTTGGGGCCATGTCTTATCAGCAGAGGTTTGGCCTGTGGGCTGTGCGTGTGGCAGGGCTTCTGGGAGTGGGGCGGGGGGTGTGGAGAGTGCTGCTGAGGGTCCATCAAGCCTGCAGGGCCCGTGGAAGGCCCATCTGCAGACCCACAACTGAACCACTTGGCGGGGCCTCGGCAGCCTGAGAAACAGCCGGGCTGAGCCCCGGGGCGAGACAGGCCTCACGCTTCTCCTTCTGGGCGTGGCCTCGTGCCTTGGGCTTGTCCCTGCCTGGAGCCCCCGCCTTGCTCTCACGTACCAGTGTGGGCTCAGGGGTCTCACTGAGGCCTCCCTTCAGGGTGACGGTGCTCGGGGGTCACCTTTGCGCCCCACACCCGCCCTGCTGAACCGCAGCAGTGAGCACAGCTTGCACCAGCGGGGGCAGGTTGACCTTCGTTCAGCTAAGACCTGGGACGCCTGCATGTGTCTGCGGGACCCTGCCCCTCTGAGTGTGCAAGTCCCAGTGCCCGAGAGCTGACGGCATGGCAGGTGAGGTCTGGCGAGCAATCTCGGATGTGCTGCTTCCTCCTGCGTCTCCCCGGGGCTCCCATTTGCAAAGTGAGGACAACGAGAATACCGCCGATCTGGGCTATCAGGAGCAAGATAATAACACAGTGCAAAGTGGGGAAAGCCTTCTAAGCTCACAGCAGCATCCTGCTGGGAGCGGTCAGCTGGCACAGCTGGCCCAAGGCACTGAGGGCCGCCGCACGGAGCGAGGCTGTTTGGGGAGCCCCGCTCACTGTTCCCGCTCTTGAGATCTGATGTTGCAGCGGGAGAGGGACCAGCACTGAACAGACGATCCCAGATACAGTCACGTCTGGCTGTGCCCAAGTGGGCCAGCGCTGCTCGGGCCTTTGAAACTCAGCCTAGGGAGCAAGGCTGCTGGGAAGGGGTGGCAGGGAGCAGGCTGTGTCAGCATCATGGTGGTGGGTCCTCCTGCTTTCAAACAGCTTTGCAGCATCTAGCTGGTGGAGGCCATCTGGATCCCTTAGGGACTAGGTGGGTGGTAATGAGTTTCAGCATCACTGGCCTGCATGCCATTGCCTGATGGGGATACAGGAGAGGGGGCCTCTGGCTGGGAATCCACGTCTGCTCTTCGCTCTGCCATCTCCTCCTGCCCCCAGGGTGTGAAACCTTGTAGCCACAGATTCTCCAGACACCAGAACCCTAGGAGATTGGTCCTAAAGGGCCCCAGGAGAACTGGGTCCAGCCTTCTCTGGTTATTGAGAAGGAAGAGGCAAACACCAATAGATCTGAATCTCAGGGCCCAAGAACTTGGGCCGGTCTTCTCCCTTCAGTGGGCCTCAGTCTCCCCGAGTACAATGAGGGCGCTGGGCTAGATGGGTGCTGAGCGTCTTTTCATCTGTGATATGCTCATGTTCATGAAAAGAACCCACAGTTGAAAGAAACATGATAAAGCCTTGTCAGTCTTTATTTCCCAAGTTTTCTGTGTATTTTTTTTTTTTAATCAGAAGACAAAATGTGATTAGACCATATGCCAGGCTAATTGTTCCCCAAACAGAATTTAAACATTTGAATATGTTTGCAAGAGGGAAGCAAAGTGGAGGAAGCTGTGGGGAATTAGGGCTGATTCCTCCCCAGGGTGGGCCCCCTGGGGGCCTCTGGGGGGCTCTGGGTGCTGCCTTGGGGAACAGGCGCCCCAGAGTGAGGAGGGTGTGCTTTCCCTGTGGCCTAAGTGTGTGCAAGGCTGAGGTGTGCGCGCGCCCGTGTCCCCATGTCCGTTCATTCACACTCACTCATTCATTCCCTCTGGAGACGTGAGTGGAGCGCTCAGCCCTGCTGGTCAGGACGACGGCTGAGCTTCCTGTCCTGCAGAGCCCTGGGCTGGCTCGAGACCTGGGGAGACACAAGGGGGCTGCAGCTCTGTGTGATGGGGCGTGCAGGGTCCGGAAGGCTGATGCTGGATCAGAGGCCCGAGCGGGGGCACTGGCCTTTCCATCAGAGAAGTGGCCTGTGCGAAGGCCAGGTCAGGAGCAGCCTGGCCCACAGAGGCCGTAAACAGGTTGTTGGGCCGTTGTGTCAGGAGCTAGGAACTCAGGAGGCCGGGGCTGAAGAGGTGGTGGATGGGATCCAGTGAGTGACCCGGCTGAGTGCAGGCCTGGAGGGGATGGAGTCACCTCTGCGTGTAGGGCTGTGTGCCCTCCCTTGGGGAGCTGCCAGGTCAGCTGAGGATGTATCCTTTACCGGGAGGGCCACCAGCTGGCCCCCTTGGGCCGAGTCACACCCTAACTTCTGTCTCGTAACCAGAGGCCAGACTGTTGAAGAGGCTAAGGTGCTCCTGAGAATGACCTGGCCCCTGAAGACAGAGCTTTAGGACCCAGAGAGTCTCGAGCCCAACCCTATGGATGGGGAAACTGAGACGTAGGGAGATGGGGGCGTGGAGAATCATCGTTCCTCACAGAGGTGGGGTTAGAACCCCACACACGTGGTCTCATGGCTCACTGTGGCCCCTCTGCTCAGAGCACTGGACAGTGACCAGCATCCTCTGGTGTGATGTGGCTGCTGCCAGCGGCTTTGATGGAGGGTGCTGAGAAAGGCGAGAGCCTCTCTCTGTGGTTCTGGATAAAGGAATGGACACAGACCTCATCTGCAGGAAACTTCCCCGACGAGGCAAGACCTGATGTTTTCAGGCTCTGCGCTGGAGGAGGCAGAGACTGGAGGCAGGGGCCTGCTAGGCCTCTTAGAGGATGATGGTGGGGGCTGGTGCATGCCCACAAGCCCAGGAGAGAGCACTAAGGGTGAATTTAGTGATGTAAAAACCTCAGAAACAAGTGGTGAAACAGCTGAGCCATGCGAATTCAGAGACAGGAAACACCCAGGAAGGGGCAGGGCTGAGTGCCAGGCTGGGCCGTCTCTCCCACCCTCCGTGAATGCTGCCCCACCACCCCGCAGTGGCTGAGATTACAGAGGGCTGACAGATGCACGCAAATATGGTTTTGTTCAAAGAATGAGCTTAATTAGGTATTTATGCCTGTGGTTCTGAGTCCAGAGTTTTCTCTCTTTTTGGCATGCAATCCAGGAATGTTACTGAAGATCATCTGCAGAGGAGTGTCCAGATAGTTGGGAAATAATAAAGCAGATGGTCCCACTGTTAAAGCTGACCCTTTCTCTCCCTTCTCGTGGCTAAGCACGGCAAGACTGGACCCTGTGCCTTTCACATGGGTGCCTCACTGTGTAGAGCACCTGGGCCCTTTGCAGCCAGCCTGGACCCATGGCTGGGAGACTTGGGGCCTCCCAGAAGGTCAGCCGGAAGGGCCAGAGCCGCTGAACGATGGGGTATCTGAGGCCCAAGGTCATGCAGTAGAGTGACCCCTGCACCACTTGAGACAGCAGCCTGCCACCCCCCGCTCCCCGCACTGGCAGGAGCCCCACCCAGGCCTATGGCCCCACCAACTTTCCAGAACCAGGAGAAAGAGTGTCCAGCTTGCTGTTCTCACACAGGTAAGGCTCGCAGCTGAGCATCATGGTCCTGAGCTCAGGGGAGGGCAGGAGCCATGGCCTGGGGTCTGGAGGATTCCTGAGGGTCCTGGGTCTGACCCATACCCATTGCCTTTTCGGCCTGTCCCGATCTCTCTTCTTGGTCTCTCTCCTCCACCCCCAAAACTGCCTAGGGTGTGGGTCAGAGGGGCAGCCCAAGCACTCCAGGCCTGAGCTTCCCCGCATGGGGCAACACAAGTCCTCCAGGGGTCACGGGTGCCTCCCTCTGCCTGGTGCCCCACAGGCCTGTGGTGTAAATGGTGTGTTCAGTACCTACCTTCAGTTGCAAAGAACATAATCTGACTTCATTATTGACCATCCAGTGATGTTCATGTGTAGAGTCATCTCTTCAGTTCAGTTCAGTTCAGTCACTCATTTGTGTCCGACTGTTTGCGACCCCATGGACTGCAGCACGCCAGACTTCCCTGTCTATCACCAACTAGCGGAACTTACTCAGACTCATGTCTGTTGAGTTGGTGATGCCATCCAACCATCTTATCCTCTGTCATCCCCTTCTCCTCCTGCCTTCAATCTTTCCCAGCATCAGGGTCTTTTCCAAGGAGTCAGTTCTTTGCATCAGGTGGCCAGAATACTGGAGTTTCAGCTTCAACATCAGTCCTTTCAATGAATATTCAGGACTGATTTCCTTTAGGATGGACTGGTTGGATCTCCTTGCAGTCCAAGGGACTCTCAAGAGTCTTCTCCAACACCACAGTTCAAAAGCATCAATTCTTTGGCACTCAGCTTTCTTTATAGTCCAACTCTCACATCCACACGTGATTACTGGAAAAACCATAGCTTTGACCATAGATGGACTTTTGTTGGCAAAGTAATGTCTCTGCTTTTTAATGCTGTCTAGGTTTCTCATAGCTTTTCTTCCAAGGAGCAAGCATCTTTTAATTTCATAGCTGCAATCACCATCTGCAATGATTTTGGAGTCCAAGAAAATAAAGTCTGTCATTGTTTCCATTGTTTCCTCATTTATTTGTTATGAAGTCATGGGACTGGATGCCACGATCTTAATTTTTTGAATATCGAGTTTTAAGCCAACTTTTTCACTCTCCTCTTTCACTTTCATCAAGAGGCTCTTTAGTTCTTCTTCGCTTTCTGCAATAAGGGTTTTGTCATCTGCGTATCTGAGGTTATTGATATTTCTCCCGGCAATCTTGATTCCAGCTTGTGCTTCATCCAGCCCAGCGTTTCTCATGATGTGCTCAAGTCTTCTCTTGCGTTGTTGGAAAAGGCATTTGCTACAACCAGCATGTTCTGTTGACAAAACTCTGTTAGCCTTTGTCCTGCTTCATTTTGTACTCCAAGGCCACACTTGCCTGTTTTTCTGGGTATCTCTTGACTTCCTAATTTTGCATTCTAATCCCCTATGATGAAAAGGAAATCTTTCTTTGGTATTGGTTCTAGAAGATGTTGTAGATCTTCACAGAACTGTCAACTTCAGCTTCTTCGGCATCAGTGGCTGGGGCATAGACTTGGATTTCTGTGATGTTGAATGGTTTGCCTTGGAAACTAACTGAAATCCACCTGTCGCTTTTGAGGTTGCACCCACTAGTGTTGACTATGAGGGCTACCATTTCTTCTATGGAATTCTTGCCCAGTAATTTAGTCCACAGTGATAGATATAAAGGTCGTCGTGTGTACTCAGTCTTCAGTTGCGTCTCTTTGCAACCCTGTGAATTGTAGTCCGCCAGGTTCCTCTGTCCATGGGATTCTCCAGGCAAGCATACTGGAGTGGGTTGCCACACCCTCCTGCAGGGCACCTTCCTGACCCAGGGATCAAGCCTGTGTCTCCTGCATTGCAGGCAGATTCTTTACTGCTGAGCCACCAGGGAGGCCCGACATAATGGTCATCTGAATTAAATTCACTCATTCCTGTCCATTTTCGTTCACAGACTCCTAAAATGTCAATGTTCAATTTGGTCATCTCCTGCTTGACCACATCCTGTTTACCTTGATTCATGGACCTAACATTCCAGGTTCCTATGCAGTATTGTTCTTTACAGCATTGGACTTAATTTTCACCACCAGACACATCCATGGCTAACTGTGTTTCCACTTTGGCCAATTCATTCTTGAAGCTTTTAGTAATTACCCTCTGCTCTTCCCCAGTAGCATATTGGACACCTTCTGACCTGAGAGACTCATCTTCCAGTGTCATATCTTTTTGCCTTTTCATACTGTTCATGAGGTTCTCCAGGCAAGAATACAGGAGGGAATTGGCATTCCCTCCTCCAATGGACCATATTTTGTCAGAACGCTTCACTATGACCCGTCCGTCTTGGATGACCCTGCACGGCATGGCTCATAGCTTCATTAGTTATGCAAACCCCTTTGCCATAACAAGGCTGTGATCCATGAAGGGTATCTAAAGATGGAGAAGCTCTACATAGTCAGCAAAAAAAGACCTGGAGCTGACTCTGGCTCAGATCATCAGTTCCTTATAGCAAAATTCAGGCTTAAACTAAGATTCAAGGGATCACGTCTAGTAGACAGAGTGCCTGAAGAAATATGGACAGAAGTTCATAACATTGTATAGGAAGCAGTGACCAAAACCATCCAAAAGAAAAAGAAATGCAAGAAGGCACACTGGTTTTTTGAGGAGGCTTTATAAATAGCTGAGGAAAGAAGAGAAGAGAAAGGCAAGGGAGAAAGGGAGATATACCCAACTGAATCCACAGTCCCAGAGAAAAGCAAGGAGAGATAAGAAGGCCTTCTTATATGAACAGTTCAAAGAAATAGTAGAAAACAATAGGATGAAAAAGACTAGAAAATTCAAGGAACCAAATTTTCTCAAATTTCTTGAAGATCTCAAATCTTCAATGGAATTGGAAATATCAAGGGAACATTTCGTGTAAGGATGGGCATGATAAAGGACAGAAACAGTAAGAACTTAAGCAGAAGAGATTAAGAAGAGGTGGTAAGAATACACAGAACTATACAAAAGAAGTCTTAATGACAGACAACCACAATGGTGTGATCACTCACCTAGAGCCAGACATCCTGGAGTGTGAGGTCAGTGGTTCTTAGGAAGCATTACTATGAACAAAGCTAGTGAAGGTGATGGAATTCCAGCTGAGCTCTTTAAAACCTGAAAAGGTGATGGTGTTAAAGTGCTGCACTCAATATGTCAGCAAATTTGGAAAACTCAGCAGTGGCCACAGGACAGGAAAAGGTCAGTTTTCATTCCAATCACAAAGAAGGGCCATGCCAAAGAGTATTCAAACTACCGCACAATTGCACTCATTTCACATGCTAGCAAGGTTATACTCAAAAGCCTTCAGGCTAGGCTTCAGCAGTATGTGAATGGAGAACTTCTAGATATTCAAGCTGGGTTTAAGATGCTTGGGGCTGGTGCACTGGGACGACCCAGAGGGATGGAATGGGGAGGGAGGAGGGAGGAGGGTTCAGGATGGGGAACACATGTATACCTGTGGTGGATTCATTTTGATATTTGGCAAAACTAATACAGTTATATAAAGTTTAAAAATAAAATAAAATTAAAAAAAAAAAATAAAAAAGGCACAGGAACCAGAGATCAAATTGCCAACATTCATTGGATCATGGAGGGAATTCCAGAAAAGCAAGGGAATTCCAGAAAAATATCTACTTCTGCTTCATTGACTAGGCTAAAGCCTTTGACTGTGTGGATCACAACAAACTGGAAAATTCTTAGAGACAGGAGTACCAGACCACTTTACCTGTCTCCTGAGAAGCATGGATGCAAATTAAGAAGCAACAGTTAGAACTGGACATGGAACAACTGACTGGTTCAAAATTGGAAAAGGAGTACATCAGGGCTGTATATTGTCACCTTGCTTATTTAATTTACATGCAGAGTACATTTTGCAAAATGTCAAGATGGGTGAATCGCAAGCTGGAAGCAATCTGAAATATCAACAGCCTCAGATGTCCAGATGATACCACTGTAAAGGCAAAAAGTGAAGAAGTGAAAGAGTTAGTCACTCAGTTGTGTCCGACTCTTGGTGACCTATTGACTGTAGCCCGTCAGGCTCCTCTGTCTATGGAATTCTCCAGGCAAGAATACTGAAGTCAGTGGCCATTTCCTTCTCCCGAGGATATTCCTGACCCAGGGATGAAACCTGGGTCTTCTGCATTGCAGGTAGATTCTTTACCATCTCAGCCACCAAAAAGCCTCTTGATGAGGGTGAAAGAGGAGAGAGAGAAAGCTGGCTTGAAACTCAACATTAAAAAACTAAGATCTTGGCATCCAGTCCCATTACTTCATGGCAAATAGATGGGGAAAAAGTGGAAGCAGTGACAGATTTTATTTTCTTGGGCTCCAAAATCATCGCAGACGGTGACTGCAGCCATGAAATTAAAAGACGCTTGCTCCTTGGAAGAATATCTATGACAGCATATTAAAAAGCAGAGACATATTACTTTGCCAACAAAGGTCCATATAGTCAAAGTTATGGTTTTTCAAGTAGTCATGTATGGATATGAAAGTTGGACCATAAAGAAGGCTAAGCACCAAAGAATTGATGCTTTCAAACTGTGGTGCTGGAGAAGACTCTTGAGAGTCCCTTGGACTGCAAGGAGATCCATCCAGTCCACCCTAAAGGAGATCAGTCAAGATCAGGAGATCATTGGAAGGACTGATGTTGAAGCTGTAACTCCAATACTTTGGCCATGTAATGCGAAGAGCCGACTCGCTGAAAAGGACTCTGATGTTGGGAAAGATTGAAGCAAAAAGAGAAGGGGACAGCTGAGGATGAGATGGTTGGATGGCATCACCGAATCAATGGACATGAATTTGAGCCAACTCTGGGAGATAGTGGAGGGCAGAGGAGCCTGGCATGTCACAGTTCATTGGGTCACAAAGAGTTGAACAAAACTTAGGGACTAAGCAGCAATAAAGCGCCCACTTGCCCGTAGAGACAGTGTTTCTGGACAGGAAGGTGATATTGCTCTTAATCCACCAGGCTGGGATGAGGCTGCTGGCCTCCTGCATGCTGTAGGGCACTGAGCCTGCAGTGGGCAAGCTGGCACACTGGGAGAGCTGGATTTGATGGTTGGGGTTGTGAGATCCATGCAGAAAGAGCCCCACACTGGAGTGCATGCCCTTCTCCAGGAGTCGGCCATGGGATGGTGGGGAGTACAGGGCTGTGGCTGTTGCTGCAGGTCAGTTTCCCCTCGTCCGTCACCGGCCTCCATGGGATCTGCTGGAGGGGCTGGCGTGTGGGTGCGGGGAGTGAGGGAGAGGGGCCTGATGGGCTTTGGGGATCATTCAGTTGGTCCTTCCTGATTCCCAGTGCTGAGGGTCCCCTGGAGGGGGCTGGTGTCTGGCCAGGGTGGGGCAGGGCAAGCGGCATGGTGGCTAGGGGACGGGGGAGGCAGGCAGGGGTCCACTCTGTGTCCTGGCTGTGTGCTCACCCAAGGGCAGGGATTCACCCAGCTATTTAACCGCCCCAGAGAAGGCAGTGGCACCCCACTCCAGTGCTTTTGCCTGGAGAATCCCATGGATGGAGGAGCCTGGTAGGCTGCAGTCCATGGGGTTGCGAAGAGTTGGACACTACTGAGCGACTTCACTTTCACTTTTCACTTTCATGCATTGGAGGAGGAAATGGCAACCTACTCCAGTGTTCTTGCCTGGAGAATCCCAGGGACAGGGGAGCCTGGTGGGCTGCCGTCTATGGGGTCGCACAGAGTCGGACACGACTGAAGCGATTTAGCAGCAGCAGCAGCAGCCTCCTCTTGACCTATGACCTGACAGTGATGATAATCCTATCATAAACAAAATCCTCCCCTAGCACACGGGAATCCTCACTACCCAACCACTGCTCCTGTTTCAACATTCCCACAGAGCGGGGTCCTGTCGGGCGCTGATGGGGCTGTGATGGGTCCACAGTAGTTCTCACTCGAAGGCTGAAGACTGGTTTTGGTCCAGCCCCACTGCTCACGGGAGAGGAGGGAGACTCTCACAGCTTGGCAGGCACAGGTTAGATGTGTGAGAGACTCCCTAGAGCGGGGAACTGGCTGCTCTGAGAGGGTACTCTCTGGAGGTCCCTGAAGGCAGGAGTGACTGTAGTGGGAGGAAGGGTGAGTGGTCCAGGGTGCCCTCACAATTCTAGGCACCTGACTGTAGGTCACCCCGGATAGGGGGTGAGACAGGCCCGTGATCGGGGGTGAGACGGGCCCCTGATTCGGGGTGAGACAGACCCGTGTTCTGAGCAGGCAGCTCCCAGAGTCTCCTCTTGCTCCTGGGGCACAAGCGCCCTGGAAGCAGGCAGGCTCCTATTTAGCCCAGGCTATGCCCCTGACCCGGGCACCTGGGTGGGGGTGAGGCTTTCAGAGGTCGTTTTTAGGCAAAGGAGGAGGAGGAAAGCAGGGTTGACAAGCTGGCTGGTGAGAGGAAAGTATCTTCAGAAATCCAGGAGAGCTGAGTCAGCCTGTGAAAGCAGACCTCAGCCAACAGGATCTGTATTCAGGCCACACGGCCTGACTCTCTATGTTGGCATTCTGATTTAATTTATCTTGCAGGATGGGAGGGATCATGGAAGGTCAGTCTATTAGCACTGGGCCCAGTGATGGGCTTGGAAGCCTCCTCCTCTGAGCTCCTTGCTGTGTGGAGATGGTGTTGTGACTAGAAGGTTCTCGGGATGAGTGTGGTATGTGTCCCGGAGCCCAAAGGGCCTGGGGTTGCTGGTGGGAAGTCTGGAACCCAGAGAGGCCAGGCCTGGGCCGGGACAAGAGAGAGTCCAGCTCTAAGGGACATGAAGCTGCGCCTTTCTCCCCCGGCGCTCCGTGCGCGTGAGGACTGTGAGTCACCGTGAGGCTCTAAAGAGCAGCGCGCGGCCTCCTGCTTGCCTCCCCACGTGAGAAGCGCGTCTCTCCTCCTCCCCGTCTCTGCCGTCTCCAGGACAGAGAGCGCTGTGTGGGAGGGGCCTGCAGGGGCCCAGGCTGTGCTGTGGATTTGCTGGTGTTGGCTCCTGCTGGAGACGGGAGAGCCCGCCGCCCCTGCGTCGCAGGCCTGGCCCCCGAGGGCGGCTTGTGCAGGCAGTGCTGCCGCTGGTGAGGCCGTGGGCCCCCCCCGCCCCGGGCCTGCTCTGACCGTGCCTAACAGCCCTCAGTGGCAGCGGCTTGTTCGTGGTCTCGCCTTGTCACAGCTGCCAGCGCCCGCCTGTCTGCTTCCCCACCCCGCGTGAGTGCGTCCAGGATCGCCGTCTCCATAATCTGCTTGTGGCCCAGTCCTTAATCTCAGGACTGGGGGGACGCGCTGATAGCTGGGGATGCAGGCACAGCTCAGATGCGTGCGCATCATCAAGTCGCCCCTGCTCTCCAGGGCAGCAAATGAGCAGCTGCCCCCTGCAGCGTGGCTCCTTGGGCCCTGGGAGGCCTCCCTTTGCTGGACACTCGCTGAGGGGCCAGCACAAACCGCAGGGGTCTCCTCGGCCATTTCCGGCAACCACGGCATTTGGTTTCAACCAGCCTCTCTGTTCTGTTCCGTTTTCAAGGCTCTAGAAATCTGGTGTCTACTGGGGAGAATGGAAGCACCTTGTTTCAAAAAACCATCCTCTCTAAGGAATCATTCACTACAGAAGGTCTTGTACTGCCTGGATCAGAGAAAATTCCAAGGGGTAAGTCGTTGCACTCTCAGCAGATAACACACCAGGCATTTCGTTGCTTGAACCGATGGGTTCTGATACAGTTAAAGCAGCAGTACCTCAGGCCTGGAGATCGACAGATGAGGAAAAGCGATTGTTTAAAACAGAACAGTAATTGCAGCTGCATTTCCAGTTAGATTGACTAAGCAGATGTCAATACCTATGCCTATGGAGACAGGAGGTGTGTGTCCTGGTATGTTCCAGCCAGAGCCCTTCGATGGAACATACACCCTGGCCTTTGCACTCCTTTCCAACAGCGACAAGCCCTGGGGAACTGTCGAAATAAGCACAGACAATCGCTGTCACCCCCAAAGCCCAGCCAGGCTGCTCCGTGTGCCCCTGAGGGTTCCCTCCATCTGTTCTCTGTCCCTCCTTTTCTCCCTTCCCCCCATTTTCCTTCCCCTCCCTCTTTCCTTCCCACCTTCCTTCTTTCCTTTCTTTTAAAGAACAAGGACGAGAAAGGACCACCACAGCACGTCTTGAGAGGGTCTGCATGCAGGTGCTGCACGCTCGGGTTGTACCGGGGCCTAGGGAGTGTGGGCCTGTGGGCTTCGCAGAACTTTCTCTCACCACACAACTTGCCTGATCTTGCACGGACCCCTGTGCTGTGGTGGTCTCAGGGCAGCATGTACAGGTCTCAGGGCAGCAGTTTCTGGGTACAAGACACCTTGGAGAGGAGCCGAGTGTGGCGGGCGCAGTCCCAGGCCCCGCCACAGAGGTTTTGTTGAAGTGCTAAGGCCTCCGAAGCCTGCCTCTGCTCCTCCACCCCAAATCCCTCCCTTCTCCCCAGACAGCACTGGGAACCTCGTGGATGGAAGTTTCAGAGGACACCTGCCTCATTTGGGGCTTTATTCCCAGAGCCTGGCACAACGTCAGGCTTGAAGCAACTCTCATCAATGAGGAGACCGGGCCAGTGGCCCTTCCTAGGCTTCTCTGGATGACGCCTGCACACGGTTCCTGTAGGACCTCCATCTCCCTCTTTCCTAGGAGGGTCATTTCTCCCCGGGAAAAAAGTGAAGACTTCAGCAGACAGCCCTAGGGTCTGCATGAGACCCTGTCGGGGGCCAGCAGCCAGCTGGAGATCTCCCTGAACTGGTCAGGGAAGGGGTGCAGAGTTAACTATCACAAATGGAGTCGGGTGTGTCCACCTTCCTCCCCGCTGGCATCTGTTGAGCTTGAGTCCTTGCCGAGGCTTGGCCGGGTGGCTGTCCCAGCGGAGAGGCTCCCATCTGGAAGGGGCTGCTAGGTGCCTCTCCCGGCCCAGCCTCCTGATGCTCCGGGCCTGCCGCCCCCACCCCGGGCTTCACAGCAGCCCCCGATGCTGCGGGTGGAGAGGGAGCCAGACGGTCCCCGGGCGAAGCTGCTGCCCTCACGCGTACTTCGCCCCCTGGCCCCGCAGGGCTGGTTGTCAGCTTCCTCCCTGCTGGGGAGATCTCTGCTCCAGGGGCAGGGAGGCCGAGGCAGGCTTTGAGCTGAGGCCTAGCTGACTCCCAAGCCCACACGGTCTTTTGGGGCTGCTCGTGGCCTCCAGATAGGGACAGGGAAGGAGAGTGGCCATGGCCAGTGCAGATGTGCTGGGCCCAGAGTCCGCCAGCCTCCAGGTTTGGGGGAAGCACGAGGCTGCCCAGGCTCCTCCCCAAGCCTGCTGATGGGCGCCCCGCTGTCCTGCCCCCAGGCCGCAGTGCGGGGCTGGCGGCGGCTGAAGACTGGCATGAGGGACTCCCTGGTCCTCTTGAGGAGGAAGATGGGCTTCAACTCCTGTCTGAACTCACAAATGCTTCTAAAGTCACTGTCTGAGATTCAGTCCTTGGGCTCGTGTTAGAATAATCGCGTTCGTGGTCAGGTTTCTGTTAGGATGCCGTCTCCCCGGGTGGCTGTGTTCCGCGGGGCGTCTTATCGCTCCCCGCACAGTGCGCGCCTCCTAGGCCAGAGGCTGGCCCTTCGTCTCAGCACGCACGGGCCCAGGGCCTGGCTGCTCCGGGATGTTTGCTGAATGAGTGAGTGAGTGGCATGTTCAGGGCAGCTAAGGTTCTGGGTTTACAGGGCCCAGGAGCGAGGAGGAGCTGATATCAAGCTTGCTGCCTTCACAAAGCCCCCTGGGGCTGAAACCAGCCAGCTTTTAGCCCAGGCCCCTCCGGAGGGGAGAGCTGATGTGTTGAAAAGACAGATGCCTCTACATCCAGCGCACTCTTCAACTTCCGAACGGTCATTTCCACCCCTTTTTTATTCCTGGGAAAACTTTTGGCCCAAAGAGACGCCGGCTCCTTCCTAGGTAGGATGCACCCTGATGCTGACACGTGGGTGAGGAGCAGAAACACAGCGGGCTGAAGGCGATATGCTGTGCTGATCGTCAGGATCAGCTTTACTGTGTGAAGTTCCAGATTGCTGTCTCAGCAGTCAAACCTCTGGGCGCAGGAAGACAGGGGTCAGAGGGTGAAAGGGGCACATTCTCCGGCCTCACTTCCTCATATGCCAACCAAGGGGCCCCCCAGACTGACTCCCACCTCCCCCCAGGCCCTGAAGAGGAAAGAAGAAGGTGTCCAAGCCCACAGACCTGGCTGTCTCAGCCCACCTCTGCCTGCAGAGACCCCCCGGGCCTCTCGAGAGGGGAAGACACCCCCTCCCAGTTAGGGGCAGAGGGCTCCCTCTCCCCTCACCTGCTTCAGGGGGAAACAGGTTGGTGTCTACCTGTGCAGGCTCTGGAGCACGGTCTTCCATTGGGAGTCACCTGTTTCTTGCATCTTAGTGGCCGGAGAGAAGTGAGTTTGTCTGTGAGACTCTGCAGAAATTCCAAGAGCCAGGCAGGCACAGAGGCTGAGGAGACAGAGTCCTGTGGGCTGAAGGGAGCTCCCACCCACCAGGTGCTCCCGAAGTCTCTGGGGCCTGGCCCAGGCCTGCGCTGCTCCTCAGGCAGCGTCATGGGAGCTCCTGGGGCCGGGGCGCGTACAGGGAGCACCCACCCTCATCCGAGGCTGGGGCCTAGTGCTGGGCATGAGGGATGTGATGGGGGGGTCAGCTCGGGGCACTTTCATAGCTGCCCTTCCAAGGAGGGCATATCCAAGGGCCTGAAGCTTTTACCCTGGGGTTCAGGATGACTCCCGTGCGTGTCTGTGTCTCTGTTTTTGTGTGAGTGTTAGTCACTCAGTCGTGTCTGATTCTTTGTGACCCTGTGGACAGTAGCCCACCAGACTCCTCTGTCCATGGAATTCTCCAGGCAGGAATACTGGAGCGGGTTACATTTCTTAATCCAGGGGATTTTCCGACCCAGGGATCAAGCCTGGGTTTCCTGCATGGCAGGCAGATTCTTGTGTGTATGCCTGGGCATGCCCATGTCTTGTGTTCTCATGCACACGTGTCAGTGTGTCTGAGTTCACACCCCTGTGTGTCCTTGTGTGTGCTCATGCCTGAGTGTGTTTCTGCATGAGGCCATGTGTGTGCTCACAAAACCCCGCACAGCCACTCTGGCCTCCCTCCAGAAAGCTGTCCTTCTCTCCTTAGCCTTGCTATTGATCTTTCCCCCACTAACCAACTCTAGCCTTGACCTGGACAGGACTGTGTGTCCCGTGGGCTTCCCTGGTGACCCTGGAGGCCTGACATTGCCTGTTGACTGTTGGAAGCATCTGAAAGGCAGGAGTGGATATGAGATCCTGGTTCCTGGACTTCCAGACCCAGGGCAGCCTCCCACCTCTCCTGGTACATAACCCTTCTGACCTTTTGTTTTCTCATCTGTGCAATGGGTATTCTGATGACTACACAGTTGATTCAAAAGAACAGGTGTCAAACCCGAGCACCAAGTCAGGCTCACAGCGGTTTCTCTGGAAGACAGCCCTCTGAATGTCTCGAGTTTGTTCTGTTAGGAGTACTGGGGAGGAATAAATCCTAGGGTATTTTCTAGTTGCATCTAAAGTCAGAGACAAAAGTAGGAACAGATCCAGGCTCTGAGGAATTAAGTCTGCATGGAGGAGTGTGTAACACAGCCCCTTACTATTATGACTGTTACTGATAGTACATAACAGTAGCAATTACGACTTTGAACAGCTACAACCACAGCTAACCTTTGCGGAGTGTCTACACTGTGTCAGTAGCTGAACAATGTGTGTTACCGTGATCTACTGTTTCCTGTCATCCTTGCAACAACCCCATTTTATAAATGAGCAAATGGGGAATTCCCTGGTGATCCAGTGGTTAGGACTCACTGCTTTCTCTGCCCGAGCCCAGGGAACAAAGATCCTGCTAGCCGTGTGGTGTGGCCCCACCTCCCAAAAGAAGAGTAAAAGGACCTCTCTCTCTCTGTGTTTATAATAGCTCGCATCGTTTATATAAAATCAAGAGCAAGTGTGATACGGTGAGAAAGCACAGAATTGGCAGTCAGAAATCCTGGAATTTAGGCTTAATTGTGCCACCAATGCATCCCAGGGACGCAGGCAAGTCATTTTCTGGGATCCCCACCGAGCACCGTTGTATTTCTTAATGGAGGCATTTGCTACATCACCACGGTGCCTCTGCACACAAGTCGTCTCCACCCAGGTGCCTTGGTTGCTCGGCTCCAGGCAGACTCAGACCTAGGGAGGCACCCCACTCATCCGTCAGGCTCCGGGACCTGGGAAGCCCGCCTCGCCTCCTGGTCACAGATTAGTGGCCTCCCGTGTGCCAGCGCTCTCAGTGCTGAGCCCAGCCGCGCTCCGAGAGTTAAGAGCTGCTGGGGCCTTGCTTACAGACACCGTTTGCAGGTGGCGTATGGTTGCCATTTGAAATCACATTAGGCTGTAACTTCAGAGAGAGGTTGTCAGCTTGCCTGCGTTTGGAAACAGAGGTTTGAATAACATTTCTGATTTGTCCCAAGCTTTTCCTGGGGATCTTGACAGGATCAGGGAGCAGGCTGTGGATGGAACCAGGGTGCCCTGGGGGTAGAGGGGAACTTGTTGGGACCTGCTTGCTCTTCTGTGCACACAGGCCACCCAGGCTGCCCTAGGCACCTGTGCATTTGCAGCCGGAGCCGTTTCTGGAGCAGGCCACCACCCACTCTGCACAGGGGATGTGGGCATGTGGTGTCTCCCGCAAGGAGGCACTTGTTTCTGACCTGAGAGGTCTTTTAGAAGGCCACATGCTTTGTAATTAGACCACGAATGCCGTGCTCCATCCTAATTTATTTTGGGGGATTTGGTCTCTCACTGGATCCCTTTCTCGAATTTTCCTTCAGGAGCTTGTTTCTTTCCTCTTGTCTGTTCTTACCTTCTTGTCCACCTGTCCACCTGGAGGCCTGCCTGCCAGTGTCCACCTGCCTGCTCTCTCCCTCCGTCACTTCCCCCTCCTTTCCTGCCTTCTCCTTCAGCCTCATGTTTTTCTATCTATTTTATTTATATAACAACCCCTCACACAGCATAGCTCCATGAACTTACAAATAGCAGCTCATGTCATCCTCACAATAGTTCACTGAGGAGAGTACTGCGATCACCTGAGGTTTAAAGTGGCCTTTGTAGGTTTGGGGGAACTACGGGGGCCTGGGGGTGGGGTGCAGGGGCAGGCTGAGATAAGAGTCACAGTCCATTGCTGCCAGCTTTCTAGTAAATGTGTGCAGAAACCTCCAGCAAAGCAGAGGACCTGCCCCTCTTGCGGTGTGGCTTTTCCCAGCCCTGAAGGGCATCCTGCCCCCCAATCCCTGCCCTGAGCAGAGCGAGCCCCCAGGAAGACTTACCCCTCAACATGCCACGTGGTGACTTCCCGCCTCCTGAAAGCCTCTTGTAAACTTCTGGGCCAATGGGGCCACCTGCTGGGACTCAGTAAGACTCCTCACCTGGTTTAGTGATGGAGTTTGTCATTAATATATCTTTTGAGGTAGGAACTATGAATCCCTGTTTAAAGATGAAAAATTAAGGTCTAGAGAGGTATAGCAGTTTGCTCAAGGTGATCCCACTGAAAAGTGCTAGGGTGGATATTTCAGCCCAGGCCTTCCTGACTCAGCCCCACTGAGCCACACCCCGGGGCCTCTGTGACATGAGGTAACAGTAGGGAGATCAACTGCTGTAACAAACAATCCCCAAATCTCTGACTTGACACAAGAAAAGTGTGCCTACAATTCCCTAAGCAGACTGACCTGGGTGTCTCCTGGTGACTGTCCCCCAGGCGGTGACTGAGGGACCCATGTGTCTCTGCCATCATCTCGGGCTTCAGGGTCCTCAGCTGGATTCTGCATATCTACCCAGCAGATGAGGAAAGAACGGAGGATGGTGTAGGAGGTTTAACCGTCTGGGCCTGGGAGTAGAGTTCATCGTCTCCACCACCTTCCCTGGCCAGATTCAGACACTAGGTACAAACGAAGCCGGGAAATGTAGTCCGGTTTTGTGTCCAGGAGGGAAAGTTTAGTGAACAACCCAGCCTCTCCCATACAAGGTCCAGTCTGTTTCCAGTTTCAACGGCTATGACGTCCTGGCCGCCGTCTGTTAAGCAGGTTGTATCAATTTTTCAGTTTTCCTTCCCTCCCCATCCTTGTCAAGGTGTATTCTGGACACAGTGCACTTCTTCGTCCCAAAGACTTGCCTCGTGACCTGCTGCAGCCCGCGGAATGAGGGCGGACATAAGATGTTTCAACTGCAACCGAGGCTCCCAC
This sequence comes from Bubalus bubalis, assembly GCF_019923935.1. Classification (NCBI taxonomy): domain Eukaryota; kingdom Metazoa; phylum Chordata; class Mammalia; order Artiodactyla; family Bovidae; genus Bubalus; species Bubalus bubalis. The sequence goes on along the minus strand of NC_059174.1, from coordinate 902,968 downwards.
CGTCGTGCGGCTGTGTTGGCCTTTCGTCCCCCTGCCTTGCACCTTGAGAGGGGTAGGCCCGGGCGGAGACTGCTCCTTCAGCCTGAGCTCTGGAATGAGCATGTGGGCAGACCCCAGTGAGAGCAGAGACGCTTCAGCCGACTTGCGACCTGTGAGCGGGACATACGCGCTTGCTGCTGTTGGAGCTTTTGTTTCACAGTGTGTGGCAGCATCGCTGGCCTGCATAGACTATGCCGGAGAGTGACGCTCACAGACCTGCTCTCCCAGGCCTCTGTGATGCCGCTGATGATGCCACATGTGGTGCTGTTGGCATTTGTTGAAATTCATGATCTCTTAGAGCCCAGGCCACGGGCAGACCCTCTCACAGAACTTCCCTTAGCGTTCCTGCTCCTTGGGTATTCAGAAGATGCAGAGGCTACTATTTCCTCAGTTTGATTATCATTCACAGATTCATCCAGTATTCCTCCCCTCCCTGGAGATTGGGGCTCGTGGAGCAGGAGCCATATCAACTCCCCTTTCCTCTTGCTACCACGCTCGTGCCCCACATGTGGGTAGATGGTCAGACAATATTTGCTACACTAGATTGACTTGAGCGTTCACCCCACAGGGCACGCTGAGTGCTGGCAGGAATCGCCGACAGGGCCCAGCCTGTGCTCCGTGCTTCGAGGATGGATCTGTCATTGTCTGTAAGGATGAGGGGCTGGGCGGCCTCCCAGGGCTCCTGGCCAGGGGCCTGGGCTTGGCGAAAATGTGATCCCTCTCACTGCCCTCAGGATCTCGGCACCCAGAGCCTGTGTCGGGGGGAACAAGGTAGTGTCACACACCGGTCCACACCCGTCCTGGGGAAGCCAGCGGGCTGCCTTATCGGTGGCCCCTGGTGGCCCCAGCAGTCCTGCTGTGGTTCCCAGAGCAGAGGCTGCCCTGCATTGCGGGGAAATCAGTTTGCATCAGGATGCTTGGGGATGCTTCAGTGCTGGCATTTGCAGGCCTGGTACAGAGACAGCTCTGGGCTCACTGGTGCTCCTCCCATAGTGGACAGTGACCCTGAATCTCAGACAGGCCTGTACTGTGGAAGCCACCCAGACCCCACAGGCCTTGCTAAGCTAAAGGCTGTACATTAGTGAAGGTATCTGGGCCATGTGGATCGAAGCTGGGTCAAAACATGAGGTCACAGGGCAGCAATACAAGTTAACCTCTGCTCTGAATCCTGCTAAAGTCAACTCTAACAACGGAAGGGCTCCCCTGCATTCTCTGTGCAAAGAAAGGGATGAGCGACACACACTTAGCTGCAGTTGGAGATTCAGGGTTTATCATTTATCTGTAATTTATCTGTCACCGCAGACAAAGTACTCCAAAGTTCGTGGCTTAGAGGAACTGTAAGCATTTATTATCCTCAGAGTTTCTGTGGGTCAGGAATTCAGCTTGGCCAGGCAGCCCTGGCTCAGGGTCTGTCACGAAACTGCTGTCACCTGGAGACTTCCGAGGAACGGCTGCTGCTGGGAGTTGGCAGGGGCCTCAGTTTCCCCACATGGCTCCAGCTCCATGTCTGCCTGACTGTTCTCCTGATCTGGTGGCTGTCTTCCCTCAGAGCAAGCGATCTGAGAGAGAGAGATCTAGGCATATGACTAGGCTTTGGAAATCATAAAGCAGTACTTGTGCAAACACTCTATTTGTGAGAAGTGAGTCATTCAGTACGGACCACATTTGGAGTTAGACTTCATTCTTTGAAGGGAGGAAGTCAAAGCATTAGTAGATATATTTTAGAACCACCATAATGCTGGAAAAGGGAAAATAGCCTTTAGTGCCCTATGCATATCTATCCCAACCTATTAAACCTTCTTTTCTGCCTGCAATCCACAACGCAGAGGCCCTGAGACCCAGCGTAAGCCTCGGGCAGCAAAGGACAGCCCATCTATATGGACCAACTAAAGCAGGAGAGTGACAGAGACTCCCACGTGGGCTGAAAGATGCAGAAAGGCCATGCGTGTGGAAAGGCTTTGCCTGGGCTGGGTGAGGGTGTGTCTGCGGGCGAGCTGGAAGGAGGTTGGCAGGAAAAGCCCCTCCCTGGTTGAGCTCACCTGTGTGGAGCCTTGAGCAGCGGGGCCGCTACATGGTCAGCCAGGCCCTCAGGAAACTGAAGGTGCTGTGGGCCAGCGCCTTCACTCTGCAAACTAGGGAAAGGGCCAGGGACGGAAGGGACGCACCCCAGGCCACATGATGTGTTACGGGGTGGGGCTCCCCCTGCTTTCAGCCACCACACTGCCTTTCCATTGAGGTGCCTGCCAGGAGCCACTCCTGGCAAAGACGAAGAAAAAGGAACAGCTGTTCTCAGTGCAGCGAGGGGGCTGCTCCAGACTGAGTCAGGGAAGGGAAGTCACAGCGGGCCTGGATCATTCAGGATGGCTTTATTCTTCCAGTAAGAGGATGCATAATAAACATTCGTGAAGGAGGAGAGGCCGGGAAGGTGCAATGGAAATCAATAGTCAATATCAATTGAATAAGACAAACTCATAAACTGATTTTTTAAACAAGAAAGAACACCGCCCCCCAAGCAGTAAATACAAAAGAAATACTAGCTCTAAAAAGAAACCATGCCTATTTATTGGCCTAAAATACACAGGAATGTCCTGTACAAGCGATGGGGACATGTACTAGCATCCGAATCCAGCGTTGGTCAAGGAGTCAGCGCTCCTGTGAGCGCTCCTCTTCTCTGTGGCCGGGGGCTGGGTCTTGCGCCCAGACCTTGCATTTCTCCCAGCCCAAGTGCTGCCAAACTTGGGAGCTCTGGGAAGGCAGCACATGACCTAGACGAAAAGGACTGCAGAATTACCTAAATGTCGGTTCCTGCCTCATCCACACATTCTCAGAAAATCTGCTAAGGGCGGCAGGAGTGGCTGGAATTCACCTTCAGGATCACTGAGGGCAGCGGACAGAGGCTGCCCAAGCTAGTTTAAAAGGACAGGATTGCTGATGGGAGCCCTGTGGGGTAGCCCGGGGCCCTGCCGGCCAGCGTGCAGCCGCTCTCACCAGGGGTCTCCAGGAAGCAGCCGCTGCCTGCATCCTTCCTGTCTTGCCTCTGCTTCTCTTTGACCCTCCCTTCCGGCAGTCTGGCCTTCTCTGCCGCGCCTCTCCACTGCGGCTCGTGGCTGTGCTGACCCAGGTCACGCGCAAGAAAGAGGCGGGCCGGGGAGTCCAGTCCCTGCTCCAACGCCTGTGGGGGGATCCGGCCAGCACCGAAGACGAGCTGGCCTCACAGGGCCTCGTGGGCTCCAGTGGACCAGTCCCTGTGGCTGGTGGGTGTACCTGTGCCACCTGGCTTTTCCCAGGTCCCCTCCCTGCACCACGCTGTCGCCAGACAATGGGGTGATGGGGATGAACCGAGGGGGTTTCCTGCTCTGGGTTCTTCATGCCTTGAGCACTGAGTGGGCCCACTGGGGGTGGGTTGCTGCAGGAGAGTCCTCCTGCTGGAGGGGTGGGAGACCCTCCTGAAACCCAGGGCCAGTGACGGCTGTGAACTCTGAGGCGTGCCAGCTGAGAGCAGGGCTTTATGCCTCTGTCTTTCCCTGGGTTTGCTCCGCCCTCAATTTAAGTCTGTTTAAAGACATATATTCAGTATCTGCGGGGAAATGGGCTCAGAAAAGAGATGGGGCTGGCCTGTGAGATGGCACAGAGCCGTCCAGGCCAGCAGACCCCCGGGAGAGAGGACCCAGGCTGAGCTGAGTCCACAGCCCTGGTCCCACCTCCTCTGCTGGTTAGGCAGGTCCCTCTCCACCTCACAGGGCTTTTGTAAAATCACATAGTACACTGTGCATGAAAGCTCTAATTTAGAGTAAAGGATCACACAGCTGTAATTATTTTCCAGTCAAAACCTTAGAAGAAAAATTCCCAAAGATAGGCCCAGTAGTCACGTAAGTGCCTCTGCTGATCTTAGAGGAGGTTGGATCTGGGGGCTACCTCCTCTCCCCATCGCTGAAGCGTGTGCAAGTTGATGTGGGTGGGGGGCTGAGGGAGGGGCATCAAGATGCCTTCTGCTCACAGGATGCGCGCGGCCAGAGGCAGCAGAGTGCCTCGAACACCAGACTCAGAAAGCTGGATTTTACATCCAGTTGGCAGGGGTTATGTTGAAAATAGTATTTTAGGAGAGTGAATAACCCACGCACAGAGAGAGTTTCAGCACATTTTCTCAAGACTCTGATTTAATTTTCAAGACACTGTGTGGGGGTTCTCAGGGGTATGCAAATTGGGGCCCTGGGGAGTCCTCCAGGCAATTGCTGCTCTGCAGGGCCCCCTTCCCTCCCCTGTGGAGTTATGATTGAGGAAGGCATCATGAGAAAGCTTCTCTCGGCACGATGGCAGTGGTCTGTGCACCCTTTAAAGTAGCCATCCCCCATCTGTGCACGCTCCTCCTCCAACTAACCCCACCACACCCCACCCCCATCACCACTCTGCCTCATTTCCTTGGTTCAGGACTCTGGGCTTTGAGGTATGTTTTAGGTAGCTCAGTAGGTAAAGAATCTGCCTGCAGGACAGGAGACCTGGGTTTGACCCCTGGGTGAGGAAGATCCCCTGGAGAAGGAAATGGCAACCCACTCCAGTATCCTTGCCTGGAAAATGTCATGGACACAGGAGCCTGGTGGGCTGCAGTCCATGGGGTCACAAAGAGTTGGGCACGACTGAGTGACTCACACTTACTTACTTACTTAGGCCCTTCCAGTTTCCGTGTTCATCTAGACCCCTTCCCCAGTGCTGGGACCCCTGGATTAGATGACTAAGAAGCATCGGATCCCCTTTTGTTTTATAACAACTTCTTCCCAGATGCCAGCTGCGTGGCCCTTTGTCTGTACTGGATTGGTCTACTCCAGAACCCTCCCTCCGTGGAGAGGGGATTCAAATCCCCATAACTCCAGTGCAGCAGTAACAAATGCCATTTATTCAGCTCTTATTATGTGTTGGCACTGAATTTACTGCCTCATATGCATAATTTCCCTGAATCCTCAGAATAACCTTATTCAGTAATGTTATTATCTCCGTGGGACACAGAAACGTGAGTTTACTTTCTAGGTTCTCAGAGCTCCTAAATGGCAGAGCCTGGATTCAAATGCAGATCTGTCAGGCTGCAGTACACTGAGCTCTTAACCACTCTGCTAGATTAAGAGATTTGGGATAGAACCTTGGGGGATGTACTTGAAGGAAAGTTTTAATTTTATTGCAGAGGCTTTGCCCCATACGTAATCCCCTAGCTTCTCACAGGGGATGACACCGCACACAGTGTCTGTTAACTACGAAGTATTTCCTACAAGCCTGGGAGGCCCTTGAGAGAAGGGGACGTCTTATTCATATTTCCGTCCTCAGAACTTAGTTACACCAAGAATGGGCACAAATTCAAGCCAAACCAACTTTTTCTGGAGCCAGCAGTAGAAAGGAGAGGGTGTCTTGACAGCCGTAGGTGCTTGCCTGGAGGCAGAAGACCTGGGCTGGGTGGCTGTCCTGCAGCCATGCAGTGCAGCTCTTCTTGAGAATGGAGTCAGCGAAGGGTGGGAAAGGACAGGTTCCCAAAGACATCACTGGGCACCTGGGCTTGGCTGCCTGAAGCTGAGATGAGTCTTTTTTATTTTCATAAGCCAATATGTTCCCATTTTGAGCCAGGTGACTTGAGTTTCTGACATTTGCCACCAAACTATCTTAATTCAGAGAACCTTAGTAAGGGCTTTTTAATTAAATGGACACTCAGCCAAAGCCTGAGTTCTGGAATGCCTCCCATTCAGTTTCTGGGCCTGCTCTGAACTTCCCGGGCTCCCTTCTCTGGCTACAGAGTCAAGACCATTTCTCCTGCAGAACTAGCCCATCCTGGCCAGAGCAGACAGCGTGAGGCTGGACTTGGAAGCAATCAGCGAAGTGCTGAAGGGCTCGTTTGTCTCCACTCTGTCATTGACGCAGCAGCCCTGGGACCACTGTTGCCATGAAAGATGGGTCTGGAATTGTCATTAAATTACACGCGTGTCCACTGTGCCTGGTTATTAAGTCTTTGGCAAATCAATTCTTTATGGCCTTTTAATCAAGAGCAGATAAACAGGGAAAGGAGCTCATGGAAACTCTTCAAAGAAAACTCCAAGCACTGTTCATCCAGGAGGCGGAGGATGAATAGTTCAAAGACTTTGGAGGCTAGGAGCCCCAGATAGCAGGGACCATGGTTGGGCTCTCATGGGGTCAGAGAAGGAGCTACGTGAGGCCAGTGGGGCGGGGGCAGAAAAGGAGTGTGTGGAGCGAGAGGAGTGAGAGACCCAGAGGTCTTCATTCACAGCCGACCCAGCTCAGGGCAGACGCGACAGCAAGGAGCATGCGTGTGGAGCCAGCGCCTGGCATCCCACCTCACTCCTGTGCCTCCTCGCCAGAGAGAAGTGCCTTGGTCCAAATCTTTAAAAGTCCGCGAGGTTGAGTCTGCTCATGGTTCTCATTGGTCATGCTGGTCAGTGTTTGCCGTAACCTGCAGTGAAATGAAGAAAGCAGACTCAATTTAAAGGATTTCCTTTAATTCTGAGATCGCACATTTTCCACTCTTTTGACTTTACATTGGCCTTTCTGTGGTGAAATGATGGTGCTTATAGAGGGTTGCTGGCAAACTAAAAAGCTTTCAGCGGTGCGTGTCCCCACCCTCTGAAGTCCCGACGCTAGCACAGCACTGCTGCTGGGCCCCTGGCGATCTCCTGCCCAGCTGTCCGCCAGCCCCGAAAGGCAGGGGTCTGTGGGGAAAGAAGCTTTCGTGGGACCTCTCACCTGAATGGGCCTTTTTGTCTTTGTGCAGGCTCACCGCACCCAAGGGGATTCCGAAGTAGTGAATCAGGCAGACACTGTCTCACAGATGAGGGAAGGAACTCTGAGGAAGTAAGCTGCAAGCCCAGAGCCCCCTGGTGCCTGAGGCCTGAGACAGGATGAGAGCCCAGGGATGGCACTGTGGTCGGGAGCAAGACCCCAGCGCTGAGCCACCTGCGTTGAGGCTCTGCCTCTCCCCCCTAACTCGTGACCCTGGCTGAGGGTCTTTGTGCCTGGGCTGGTTGCATCCTCCATCACATAGGTCACTGGTGACAGAGTGGGCATCGTGGGCAGAGCCCCTAGAGCCTTGGGCAGCACAGTTCTGCATGGAGTCAACGCTGGCTGCCTCCCTCCTTCCTAGGTACCCCCGTGCTGGCAGCGACTGGGGAAGAGTGAGGGTCACTGCCTGGCACCAGATATGCCCAGCTGTCCACCCCTGGGCACTGGATGGCTGCACCCGCAGCCCATGTGCATGGTGGGTGTGGGGCCATGTAACCGCTCTGGCCAGTGGGTGCAGTCCATGTACATGGTGGGTGTGGGCCGTGTGACTGCCCTGGCCAGTGGGTGCAGGCTGTGTGCATGGTGGGTGTGGGGCTGTGTAACTGCCCTGGCCAGTGGGTGCAGGCTGTGTGCATGGTGGGTGTGGGCCGTGTAACTGCCCTGGCCAGTGGGTGCAGGCTGTGTGCATGGTGGGTGTGGGCCATGTAACTGCCCTGGCCAGTGGGTGCAGTCCGTGTGCATGGTGGGTGTGGGCCGTGTAACTGCCCTGGCCAGTGGGTGCAGGCTGTGTGCATGGTGGGTGTGGGCTGTCTAACTGCCCTGGCCAGTGGGTGCAGTCCGTGTGCATGGTGGGTGTGGGCCGTGTAACTGCCCTGGCCCGCGGGTGTGGAGGCAGGGCATGTGTCACCTCTAGGGGAGCGTCGCAAGTCCTGTAAGTCTGCACGTCCTGCTCTGCCACTATAACTGTGGGGTGGGCGGGGCATCCCTCAGCCTGAGCCCCGAGTGTGACGAGGACGAGAGTCCTCCTGGCTGGCCCAGGTGGGACCCACAATAAAAGAGGAATAACCCTGAAGATGCTGGGGATGTTTCTGCTTCCACTTGTTCCTGGCCACCCTGCCAGAGCAGGTAAAGTCAGGGGTGAAGAGACTCCATGGGGACCTGGGCTGAGACGTGTGCACAGGGAAAATCAGGGCTGCTGAGATGGGCTCCTCACTCTCCTCAGTCCTGAGAAGCTCCCTTGCTTGAGAGGCTGTCAAGTCTCACAGGCGCTGCAGGGCCTGTGTGGAAGAGCTGAGGGCCTGGCCCCAGGCGGAGCCTTCTCAGTGGAGTTTGCGTGTTGATGGTGCCTCCCTGGCATAGCCCCATGGCCCCTCTGCGGTGGTTTGGGTGACACAGACTTGAGTAGGACCCAGAGGGGTGACTTCCTGCCGATCCGGCTGTCAGGGGCCAACTGCCTCCCTAGAGTTTCAAGCCAGTGGAAGACAAGAAAACACACAAGTGGCTGTTAGTGCAAAGTGCTGCTACTAAGACAATTAAACTAGACAACGGCATAGAGACAGGGGATGGGGAAGGCGGAGGAAGGCCTTTCTGAGGAGGTGGGACTTGCAGGGTGAGAAGAAGCCTGCCATTGGGAAACGGGTGCTAGGGAGAGACGGTGGGGGTAAACATTGGTCTGCAGATGGTTTTGCATCAATAATCAATACACTGTAACAGATGCGAGGTGAGCACCCACTATGTGCCAGGCCTTGTACCGGGTGCTAGGGAGACAGTGTTCATTGCTATGAAAAGAGGACAAAGACTTCACGCCACGTGTCATGATCCTGGTTGACCTGCCAAACGCCATATGTGCCTAGTCTAGTCCCTCCTTGGGGCAGCCCTGTGCAGTGGCATCACCTCTATCGCTCAGGAGATGCTTCAGTAGCAGCACACACCCAGGGAGTGGCGACTCTGAACAGCCCGCAGAGCTCTGGAGCTCCCAGCCTTCCCACTGGGCCTTCCTGCCTTGCCCACCAGTGCAGACCCAGGGCTGTGAGTGCTGGAAGGAGCCACGCGTTGTGAGCAGTCGTTCCAGCACCTGCGCGGAGTGGAGGCGAGGGAAGCCCCAGAAGGCGTTTCTGCAGGAAGCAGAGCAGGTGTGTCCCCCAGCCCGGCACCTGCGTGCGGAGTGTTGGTGCTCCTGAGAGTCAGGCCTTTCCTCCCTGGGGAGCTGGAGCTGGGAGGGGAGGGCAACTGAAAGCACAAAAGAGGCTGAGTTCCGAAGCCCCAGAGGCTATCCGACTGCCTGGCTGCTCCTCTCAATGTCTGGAACCCAATGTCCACGCAGCCTGCTGCAATCCTCCTTCTGGCATAGCTGTCCCCACAGACACTGGGTGAGTCAGGATGACACATGGGCCACTCGGGGTGAGGATCTCCTTAATTCTCAACCATAAACATCACTAGCCATGTTGAGAAATGTGCCGAAATGTGCAAATAAACACACAGGGGTTTCTCCTGTCTAGAGAGCATCCCCCAGCCCTGCTGACCTGGGCCGAGGGTCTGGGTGGGTGGTCGGAGGCCACCTCTTCCGATCTGTCTGCTTCTATCAGGAGGAAGTGGGTGCTCAGCCTGCGAGGCGGGTGTGGAGATGGAGGCCTGGGAGACACTGTCCTCCTCAGGCACCGCCTTCAGAAGGACAGAGCCTCAGCGGCCAGGAAGCAAGCCGTGCTGAGAAGGAGTGGGCAGCCGAGGATAGGGACGGGCAGAGGACGAGGGGCCCCCGGACCACGGACAACAGAGACCAGTAGGCTTGGGAGCTGTGGCAAATCCAGGCCAGAGTGGAAAGGCCAGCGGACAGACCGTCCCACCTGGGAACTGGCCCCTGTGCTGTGGGCGGGCTCAGGAGCCCCACCAGCCTTTAGGTGGAGTCTTCTTTATTTTTTCCCTCTGAACACCATGGCCTCCTGAATTCCCTCGTGGGGAAATGGCATAACTACTTGGGTCCCTTCTGTTGCTTTCCATTGTGGACAAAGCTTAATAAATGAGCCCTCAGAGGCTGAGCTTCTGGGAAGTTGGTGAGGGTCAGGGCGTGGTGAGAAGCTGATGGAAATGGGATGGGGGCCCTGCAAAGACCACGATGACAGCATACATCTTTGCCTGGATACTCTCTATGGGTAATGTGACCTGTATCACCACACGGGAACCTCAGACGGCCCTGCTGACACCCCAATTTGCGGTTGGGGAACACACAGGGCAGAAGGTGTCTTTGGGAGGATCAAATCCACCTGCCTAGAAAGACGCAAGCCCTCTCCTCTCTCCTCATTTTCCCTCTCCACAACGGGCCTTTCACAAACTCTCACCAAGGAGTTTGGGTCTGGGTGAACGGCTTTTTGTGTAATTGTCTGGTGCCACTTTAGAGAAAATGATTGGGACTGTTTGTAGGACACCTTGGCCCGACTGACGTCACTGGCACTTTTAAGGCTGGAATGTGTTGGTGTTCATTTCTGCAGCATTTGGTCTGTGGTTGGAGCTGAGTGAACAACGTGAAATGGGATAGAGCTGCATCCAAACACAGCAAGGGAACCAAAACCAGCTCAGCTTGCAAACGTGGTGAAGAAGCCGGCCTCCAAGCCTTCCCAGACTCTTTCGGATTGATTGTATTTCCAAGAACGTTTTGCCCATTTTGCATTTAATTTTTGTACGATGGCTGCTGCTGCTACTGCTGCTGCTGCTGCTAAGTCACTTCAGTCGTGTCCGACTCTGTGCGACCCCATCGACGGCAGCCCGCCAGGCTCCCCTGTCCCTGGGATTCTCCAGGCAAGAACACTGGAGTGGGTTGCCATTTCCTTCTCCAGTGCGTGAAAGTTAAGTCGCTCAGTCGTGTCCGACTCTCAACGACCCCATGGGCTGCAGCCTACCAGGCTCCTCCGTCCATGGGATTTTCCAGGCAAGAGTACTGGAGTGGGGTGCCGTTGCCTTCTCCATTGTACGATGGCAGTGGTTGGCAAATGAAGGCTATCTGTGGTGCTGCAAGTCTGTGGATATTGCACTCAGGGGGCAAGCTGATGTGCAGTCAGACTTTCTGAAAAGAGACATCAGCCTGCTCCCCACTGAATCCTGTCAGGTGGGCCCCTGTCCTTGTCCATTAGCCAGGGAGTTTATCTAGCCATTCACATGTGCCCTTGTGTCAGATGTTCTGAATTTTCATGCCCCTTGACTTTCACTCCAAGGACCGGACACCAGCTTCTGAGCAGACTGGTAAGGAAGAGAGGCGTGGCCTGTGGGAGGCTGAGCCGGAGGTTGGGGGAGGACCCTGGCGCGCAGGCTGGGGCTCCCAGCCCCTCCTGAGGGACCTGCGGGGCCCCTGTCTCTCCTCCTCACTCCCCGCCTTCTCTGCTGCTTCTCGGTCCCTCCCCTGCTTCCTCCACCCCTGCTGCTCCCTCCGCCCTGCCCTCTGCACCACCCCCTCCGTCTCCCCCATGTGACTCAGTGTCGCCTCTTCAGAGAGGCCCTGCCAGAACCCCTGTCTCAGAGAGCTCCACGCTCCTCTGTCTTCTCCCGCGTCCTTTCTCTCCACTGCCTGTAGTGTCATGTAACACGGCATGCTGGCTCACGCTGGCTTGGTTACCGGACGCCGCCTTGTCAAACGTGGGCCCCGGGAAGGCGGCCGGGACTGCCTCCGTGTGGCTTCCACCCGGGGAGGGTGAGCAGACGCGGCTGGCACCGCCTGCGAAGCACAGTTAGGGCCCTGTGGTCCGGAGAAAGAAGCCCCCAGGTCAGAGTGGGTGCGGCCCGAGGCTGCAGCTGGACAGACGGGACTGAGGGCTCGTGGGCCTGACGCAGCCTGGCTGGGTGGTGTGCTCAGGCCAGCTGGTTTCCATGCTCACGGAGCAGTCGTCCTCACCTGGCATTTCCCAAGAGGATTTCAGTGGGATGTGAAAGAACTTAAATATTTTTGACAGCTCAGTATTTTCTTTTTAATGTATTAGGAGAAATATATATATAACTCAGGAATTAGGCTTCTAATTTTATGCAAACTGCTTAAGATGAAGCTAAAGCATTTGAGGTTTTTTTTTACTTTTTGTAAAGCCCATTTCAAGGAAAAGTCTAAAGCAGGAGTCTGGATCCTGTCTGTGACCCCCTGCCTGTCTTTTACATGAAGTTTTGTGGGAACACAGCTATATGCTCATTAGTTTACATGCCGTCTGTTGCTACTTTTGTGCAGCGTTGAGTAGTTGTGACAGCAACCAGATGACCTACAAAGACTAAAATATTCACTGTCTGACCCTTCCAGGAGAAGTAAATCATTTTCAACAATCACTGAGGTTTTTGGGTCCCAGCGTGGGGGAGAGCCAGGCTCTGTCATCAGGGATCAGCGAGAGCCAAGCCTGCAGCTCCGCTCTGCCCAGCGGCCTCTGGAGTCTCAGCCTCTTGCCTCTGATCCTGGGGCCCTGGCGGGGCCGCCCGCTGCCCCACCCTCTGGAGGGTCTCCACCTGTTTAGGGCTCAGAGGCTCCCTTTGGCCCCCTATTAGAGGAGCCAGAAATAGGGTCAGTTGCTCAACCTGAGGAGGGATGGATTTATCAGGTGGTTCAAGACATTCAAGGCAGAGTTAGGTCCTTGCAAAGGGAAGAGTAGGGAGGCAAGAGACTGCGGGCTCAGGGTAAGTGGACGCGGTGCCCAAGGCTGGAGCACAGGCTCATGTCTGAGGAGAGGCCCCCTCAGGACGCACTCTGAGCTGTTCACTTTCCCGCCTGTGCTGTTCAAGGAACACTGAAACTCTGTGAACAATTAGGTGATTACACAGAACAACAATAGCAAAACAGCTTTGCAGATATTCAGAGAGACCACTTCTCAGAAAGTTTCAAATCTCCAGGAAAAGAGTCTAGATGGGCCAAGTGCGAGACTGTGGGGAGAGGAGGCTCTGTAATTAAGGCGAGCTGGAGACCCCGCAGCCCAGCACCGAATGGTAATTAGACTCGGGGCAAGGGGCTGTTTGAAAGAATGACATAATAAAGCTCCCAGCCTGGTCGGTATAATTTCCCCTGGCACCTAGCTTGCATGAATAACATACTCAGTCGAACAGAAGAGTAATCAGCTTTGAAATATTCCTTTAATAATACGTTTGCCAGATCAAATATTAAAAATAGAAGATGGAAAAAAGGAGCAGCCGTCTCCCTAGTGGCATCGGTTCCATAAATACTGCTTCATTAAGCTGTCTGCATTGGTTCAAAGGGATGGATTTCAAAATGTGGCCGAGGTTCCAGACTGCTTGTTGCGAGGAGGTGGAAGACTCTGGGCTGCCAGCGTCGCCCCGCCGCCCTGTGCTGTGCCTGCTGCCCCAGCAAGGGGACATCAGCTAGCAGCCGTAACTGGCCCGACAGCTGCCCGCGGGACGTGCGTGTGTTTATTTGGAGTCAAGCACCCTCCACCGGGCACCAGTGGCTTCCATCCCAGGCGAGCAGCAGGAAATTAATAATGATGGCATTTGACTTTCCCAAAACCTTTTCTCAGCAAAGTTTACATCCATCCTATTGGCATCTCTCTGAGGTTAAAGGTAGGGCGGGGAAGGTTAAGGCTCTCTTGCCAACTCAGGTCCACAGTCTGTGAGGAGGTGGCTCAGTGTAAGCCCAGCGCCTACAGGCACAGTGGTGTACAAAGGAATGATGAATTCTTAACTCTGTGCTGAGGGTTGGCAAAGCATTTGGAGGGTTGTATCTCTGCTCAGTTTAGGACCACAGATATTTACTGTTGGGTCCAAGGATCTATGCTGAAGAGCAGAAAGAATTACTGCTTAAAGCTCATTTATCAGATGTAATTTTTGAATATTACACTTGTATTGCCTTGACCAAAGCTTTATATGACTATTAGCAATGGCAACCCACTCCAGTACTCTTGCTTGGAAAATCCCATGGATGGAGGGGCCTGGTGGGCTGCAGTCCATGGGGTCGCTAAGAGTCAGATACGACTGAGCGTCTTCACTTTTGCTTTTCACTTTCATGCATTGGAGAAGGAAATGGCAATCCACTCCAGTGTTCTTGCCTGGAGAATCCCAGGGACAGGGGAGCCTGGTGGGCTGCCGTCTATGGGGTCGCACAGAGTCGGACACGATTGAAGCGACTTAGCAGCAGCAGCAGCAACTGCAAATGTGCTAAATTCCCACAAATATATTTGGACTTAATGTCAGGAAGCCAGGATCAGTGAACTCTTAAAGATGCAGAGGCAGAGTCTAGCTCTAGTTGATGAATGATGAGCGTCCATTGTCACATGTACAAAGAAACCAGTTCCTAAGTTTACGAAATCTTTCCTCTCAACTTCATGTCTGTCCTTTGCCAAAACCTTGACTTTGAAAAATAGAGCTCAAAAGAATTAAAAGGTTGAATTTTGTCAAATCATTATTTTATTTGCTCTCCAAGGGTCAAAGAGATAGTTTGACTCAGTGTTAAGTATTTTTTTTTAAATTATTGATTTTTATAAGTATCTATTAAGTGCCTACTATGTGTTAGGTACCTTGTTAAGTTTTTAGTGACTTAGTGAATTCTAAAGTGAATCAGACCTTAACCAAATTCACCCTGGTGGATGGGTGGGGAATCATCACCATCAATACCTTCCATACTTTGCTTCTTCTTTTTGTCTGCAATGCTTCTGATCTGCTCATGTTTACATGAGACTCTGAAATATTTTTCATATTAATTCTCTGCCTTCTCAGCCACCTTCCATTCCAGTTCCAGGATCCTAGGATTTTGAGAGGCCAGAGAGGAATAGATACCAGCCAATCAATGCTATTAGATGACAAGACGCACTCCCACATCTGTACACGCTTCCCTGCCAGGATCACAGGGATTGACACTGCACCATTATGTTGCCATCCCTTTGCCTGTGGAGGCTCTTGAGGGATGCTGAGCTCCTCCCTTGGATGGACAGAGTGGGCTTCTCACCAGGGCTGTTCTCCCGGCATGGGAGAGGGCGGGGGAGAACATCTGGAGGGGCTTCCCTGAGTATCCCAGCCTATCCATTCTCTCCCAGCGGGAGCAGATGCCGTCCCCACCCTTGCTCTGTCCCCGTCGACATGCAACATCGACACACATGCGTGCCGGGTCTGCTCTGCAAGCACCGAGACTCTGCCAGGGGCCTCTCTCTGGCTGCGATGTCCTGATTTGCTGCCTGTGTGCAGGCTGGGCTAGAGGTGTTTGGACCTCAGCTCCTTCAGGAGCCAACTTCAGCCGTGTCCAGCCTCTTTGCCCCCAAGGGCTGTTCAGCACAGTCTCCTGGAGGCCCCCAGGACACTGCCCTCAGCCGCCACCCGCCCATCCCCGCACCCTTCCCTGACCTTCTCTCTCCGTCACTCCAGCTCCGCTCAGGTCCCTGGGACTGCCACCTAAGGAAGGTCTTGCTCAGGAATCTCTTTCAGGCTCCAGCTCCAGGATCCCAGCCTAAGCCTCCTGTTCCACGAACTCACTGCACACTGATTCTGCCAAGGATCCTCATTCAGCTGAGGCACTCTGTGCTAGGAATGCAGTGTGAAGGGGCCAGGGCGTTCATCGGGACTCGTTTCTGATGAGTCCCAGTCCTGCCGGCCTCTCCCTCTGCCCTCTCCTGGCATGCAGCGTATGTCCCCAGGGCAGGGGCTCTCTGTTCTGCTCTGGGCCAGAGTTAGTTATATGTGACTTGGCACCAACCCCTGTACCTGTCCCCTGGGCCTGTGACCAGTCTGCAGTTTAAGCCCAGAGATCATTCAGGTAAGAAGGCCGGTGGGTCCTGTCTGATAACAATCCCGAATCCAGGGGCCAAGCGTTCAGTGCAAGGAAGGGAAGGGCCTAGGATGAGCCTGAGGGTAAGCCCACCTGGGTTTCCATTGCAAAAAAGGAAAAACAGCCTGTTAAGTCCAGAGCATCTCTAGGCTGCTTGCTTAATGGAATGAAGCCACATTTCATACCTCTGGAGGGCAGAGGTTCTGTCTTTCTCATCACAGCCCAGTGGCCCCAGAGGCAGCCCAGTCACTGCACAGAGATAGTCTGCTGTGGGCGCTTCTTTGTGACTTGGACAGAGGGAAGGTGTCAGCAGGGAGGCAGCTGGGGTGTGGAGAGAAAGCCTGGGACTGACTCAGCTCCACTGCTACCACAGCCTATTTCTGGGCCAGCTTGACTCGGGCAGATCCGGCACCTGAGCCCGTGGGAGCCCGTGGGCTGTCCCCGGGACACGTGAACGACTATTCAGCCTCTCTCATCATCTCACCGGAAGGGAGGAGTCCTATCTGTCCCAAGTGCTGACAAGCTAGCATGGTACAAAAATCACCACGTGCCAGATGTAATGTCTGTATTGGTAACTTGGATTTTTTTGAGAATGGATTTAAAACAAAGAGATTCTGCCCAATTTCACCCTCCCTGCAAATAGCTTAAACAGCTCACCAGATCCTCTCCCTCCCTTTCCTCTCCCCATCCTCACCAGTGCTCCCAGCCCTGGTCAGACTTCCCAAGGACAAGTTTATGGTCAGAACAAATGGTTTCCCCCTAGACTGAGGTTTCCTGAACTTCAATCACTATGTTCCACCTTCAGGATTTGTCATGTTGTATACTGCTGGTACAATTACCTACCTCATATTTTTCTTTAAGTAGACAGAGTATTCTCGCTCTCTTCCACCAAGCTGTCTCTCCCCACCTCTCCCCAGTGCTCGAGAGCTGCTAAGACACGTTAGAACCTAACTGAGACCTTGTTGATGCAGATACAAGGACTCAGCAACTTTCTCTTTCTCCCTCTGATGGTCCATGAATTTGAAGTTCTTTCATTGCCTAAAATCATCTCCATTCAGACCTTAATTTATCTCAGGCATCCATAGGGATTTTCACCCCACCCCCCAGCACCCCTGCCCTCTTTAGGAAACTTGTCTGTCACCAGAGTGGTCAGGACCCGGGATGGGAGTTCAGATGAACTCAGCTTGATTTGGAAGATGGGCTTGGGGGTCACAACTGAAGCTAGGATGCTTCTCCTCTTCTGATCTCCTCGCAATCTCATCTGGACTGGGAGGAGGCCCGGACTCTCATAGAAGCCTGACTGCGATGAGCTCAGGAGCGTGGAGTGTGGAACAATGTTCAAATTTCTCTGGGACTGAGCAGAGGGTGACTATGGGGGATGGAACCCTTCAGCCACCCAGAGCAGAAGGGACCAGAAGAGGAGGGTGGGGAGGGGCTGCCGCATCTGAGAAAGCCTCCTGACCCTCGCTAGAGTTGCTGGGCAGGTGACAAGCTTTAGGCCAGTTCCTGGGGACCCTGGGACCCTGCTCTGTGCTGTCAGGAGGAGAGCCGTTCAGCACTCCAGGGTGCTTTGCAGGTGGTCTGGATAGAGCACGGTGCATTTCTATAGTCAGCTTCCTCATCTCTGGGATCTCTCAGGGTCTCCGCTCACTCCGTGGTTGCTCAGTTGGTTTGCTCAACCCAGTGTCAGGGCCCGCTTCCCGGCTGTAATGTCTGCAGGCTGCGGGACGTGGACTCCCAGAGGGCACTGCTGTCCTTATGTCTGTTGGAGAGGAAAACCGCTCCCTAGGCTCTACCTGTGTGGAGGGGGAGGGCCCAGGGCAAGTCCCCGCTGCTTGTGCCCCAGGGCGGGGGGCATCCACCAAAAGGCATTGATGGCCCCAGCAGAGCGCCTCCCCTTGTCCAAAGCCCCTGGAGTCAGACAGGGAACTGCCCACCTGCCAGCTCTCTAAGGAGTGGGCTCCTTCCCCCTTTTGGGACCCCCACAAGGTCATCATGCTTGCAGTCCACCGGTCATGTCCCCCAGGCATTGCTGGGATGCGATCTACATGGAAGGACTATGTAGTGTCTAATTCTATAGCATGCATGGAGAATTCGTCACACAAAACTGTCCCCTGGATTACTAAAAGCACTCTGTATAATAAATCATCATTTTGTATTAAATGAAGAGGCAGCCCCTTTCTCAGAATGGCTGTTCCCTCGTAATCATGATAAATGGAAAATCCCAGACAGGTGATTTTTAATAGGCACACAAATGTACTCAGATTAATTAGATTACATTAAAAAAAACCTTTTCTCTTTTGGGCCATAAATCTAAATGGGGGCCTCTAAAAGATAATAGCCCTCTACACACTAAAATGCATTATGACCTAATAAAAGGTTATCGGTGCACATATGCAGCTCGGCATTAGGCTGGAGGCAGCGGAATGGCATATGAATGCCGCTGGAGCTGTTTTAAAGTGTGCATTTGCCAACACGGCTAATGGCAGTCTCTGATGAAAGCGTGCGGGTGGGTGGATGGAAGGGAAATGGTGCACACGTCCACTTCTGAGAAGACCTCTTAAACGGCAGCATCTCCCTCTCCAGCCCGGGCGTAAGCGGGAGGCTGCATTAGACTCACCCCAGACATGGCACAGCCGCCCGGCTCCTAAAGAGAACTGAAGGGTGCTGATTGACAGCCACCGAGCAGCCGCGGTGTGGAGACCAGCATCTCCAGACAAGCCTTCAGAGGCGGGGGCCCGGTGGCTCCACGACGTCCCTCCTTCCGTTTCTACATCTGACATGAGTGTCCTGTCCTTACTGTGGTGAGAAAAGAAAGGTTTCACCCTGAGGAAAACATCCATTGGCCTTCATCAAAAGTTTAACATTTATTATTATTTTTTTAAATTTTATTTTATTTTTAAAACTTTACATAATTGTATTAGTTTTGCCAAATATCAAAATGAATCCCCCACAGAAATAGCTAAGAGGCAGACACTAGTGGAGGAAAGAGGAGAGTAATTAAGAGATCAACTTGTCTTGATTACAATCCCGAACAGTTGACAGAATAGGAACCCTGCACCGGTCTGACAGTGCCCAGCTGACCTGCAATCACCCTTGGAAACAGGCATTGCTACCCACATGGAAACTAAGTTGGGAGGGGCATTTGCCAGAAGGAGGATGTAAACTAAAGGACACCCAGCTAAATTTGAATTTTAGGCAAATGACAGATAGCAGTGTAAATGGGTGTACTTGCATTACATATAGGACAGTGTGTACATATGTCTTATAAATAAAACTTATCTGTTTGTTAGAAATTTGTTTTACCTGGTAATTCCAGCCCAGTGTCAAAGCCACACAGCCATTAATTAGCAGTGTCAGGGCTTAAATCCACTTTGATTATGGTTGTTTTGGTGATTTTGTCCTAAATTTCCTGGCTGATTTGTCACCAAACTACACCCCAGGGTGACTCTTTCCCTCTCCACTGAGGCTGTGATATCAAAAGCGCCAACTGGACACACCTGTGGGCTGAGCACATGGTGGGGATATAGACAAGGTCTTAGACTCAGCATGGTGACCAGCTGCCAAACCAAACGTGGTACTGCCATCTGGGGGCGGGTGTTGGTGGAGGCCAAGAGACTCTCATGTATCCAACTAACAGTGTGTCCTGCAGCTGGAAATGCGGCCTTGATGTGGGCTCCAGGCACGCAGGGCAGCAGTGGCCCCTGTGGTCCTCAGTGTTGGGGTAACTGGAGCCTGGGATCCCTGCCTCTGGCCGCCCTGCTCTGAGTCACCTACTCACTAGCCTGTGTGTTCTGTCCAAGTGCATAAAACTTTTATTTCTGTTATCTTCCTTTCAAACGTCTCCAAACACCAGGAAATAAACTGTGCGCATCAGTTTGGAACATAAACAATATTTGTTTCTCCTTGTCCAAGTTGTCCAACCTCTTTCAGTCTTTTTTTTTAACTTGGAAGAAATTGATTTTATTTTTGTGTTCTATGCTACGCTATGCTAAGTCACTTCAGTCGTGTCCTTCTCTGTGTGACCCCATAGACGGCAGCCCACCAGGCTCCCCGTCCCTGGGATTCTCCAGGCAAGAACACTGGAGTGGGTTGCTATTTCCTTCTCCAATGCATGAAAGTGAAAAGTGAAAGTGAAGTTGCTCAGTCGTGTCCAACTCTTCGCAACCCCATGGACTGCAGCCTACCAGGCTCCTCTGTCCATGGCAAGAGTACTGGAGTGGGGTACCATTGCCTTCTCCGTTTGTGTTCTATAAATAAGCATTTAAAAAATTATTTATTTTTTAATTGAAGGATAACTTCTTTACAGAATTTTGTTGTTCTCTGTCAAAATGTGAATCAGTCATTGGTATACACGTCTCCTCCCTCTTGAACCTCACTCCCTCATTCAGCTTTGATAGCATCTGTGAAGGATAACATTCATAGCAGAGGGATCTCTAGAGTTTCTTTCACATTTTCCACGCTCTGAGGCCCCTTGCAGCTTAGGGAATTATACCTCATTGTTCACATTCTCAACCAGTTAAGCAGGAGTCCTTCTCTCAAAGCTGGACTTCTATAAGTGGTTGTGTATATTTAAAGGCTGTAATTAAGGCGTTGTCAGTCAGAATTCACATTAAAGTCCTAACTTTGAAGTTTGTGACTTGGACTATTTAGCTCATAACATCTTTTGAAATCTGACATTTAGAAGCATGGCTCAGAAAGATTTATACTTAAAAAGCAAAATAAATTCTTCATCTTAAAGCTGGAAATAGAAGGGGATTCCAAAGTTAGTCCCTGCATAGGCTGGAAAGGGTGTTTTAGGCAGAAGAACAGCTGCAGCGTATTCCGTGATCAGACATTTCTCACACACTTACTGGGTCCCAAGCCCTGAGGACAGAGACTCTAGTGAAGACGGAACAGATCTTGGCGGAAGGAGCTCGCCGTCAGGAGGGGGAGAATGGCCCACAGTGGGAGGGACAGATAGAGCACATGGAGTGGGTGGAAAGATGGAGGGACGGGTGCTCAGAGGCCCGAGATGGGAGGGGTGTGAGGGGTGTGAGCCAGAGGTACGGAAGGCAGTGGGGCCAGGTCGTGAGGGTGCTTGTGGGCTAGGCCGAGGGACTTGCACTCCATCCTGAAGCCAAAGAGAAGGGCAGTTTCCGCCCTGAGTGAGACTGAGAAGTAATGCACGTGCTCAGGGCCTTGTTGTAGAAAAATTGCCTCAGCGTCTCCACCTGGAACTGCCTGGTGGGCCACTTCATGCCTCTGTCAGCAGAGGGCAGTGGGACTGAACTGGAGGCAAGGACAGCAGCCAGGAAGCTGATGCAACAGTCCTGGGCAGAGGTGACGAGCGGCGACTCGGAGCCGAGCCCAGCCTGCGCCTCCCTCCCCCCTCCCCTACGTCCATATACAATGTCTCCTGCATACTGACACTCAGTTTGTGAAATTTCAAAGGTGTGGACATGCGTTTGCGTGTCGAGTCATATGTTAGGTCACGTGTCCAGTGTGGGTTGTCACGTGTGGGCATCTTCTACAAGCGGTGCCTTCGTGTGCAGTGCAGAGCTGCGTAGCGTGCAGCGGCACAGCAGCTTTGTTTCAAGCCCAGGACGTCTAGAAGCAAGCGTGAAAGTAGTGGTGATGTAGCGGGCACTACTAAAAAGTACCGAGCAATAACGATAGAAACTAAAGTGAAAATAATCGAGAGTGGAGCGAGACGAAAAGGTGGGAGGCGTTGCTTGCGCTTACAACACTGAGCTCCTTGCTGGGCATCAGGAAGAGCTTACTAATGAAGAGCTGATGGAACTGGAGGCCTGGAGAAAGGATGAAGAGAGAAACGAGGAAGAGGAAGTAACTGCAGAACCGAAGAGATTCACAGCTCAGGAGACGGCAAGGGGATTTTCTTTATTTGGGAGGCACAGGCCCTGAACGGTACATGAAGCTTGCAGCAGCTGTTCAGAAGGCAATCCAATGCCACTGTGTCATCTATGATGAGAAGAAAAAGAGCTACTACCCAGACATCACGGGATCATTTTTTTCAAGAGGGTAGATAAAATTGATTCCATCTAGGGAACCAGAGCCTGTGCCATTAGCGTCAGACGTGAGTGAAATTCCAGCTTGCCCTCCATCTGTTGGTGATGATCCTTCAGCTCTGCCATCTCCAGCTCTTCTCCCTCCTCCAGGCAGTAACTTTTCTAGATTGTTCACTGGCTGCCAGCCTCTGTATGCCAGCTGCTGTACTATACTCATCTACTTTTCAAGGTACTGGACTTTAACATTAAAAGTGGTTATTATTTGTTTGCTTTTATGTATTGTGTGTAAAGTATTATAATCCTGTTAGAGTACAATACTATATAACCTATTTTGGTAGTTGGCTACCTAGGCTAACTTTGTTGGACTTACGAACAAATTGGACTTAAGAATGTAAGCTCGGAACAGAACTTGTTAGTACGTTGGGGACTTAACTATATTCATTCAGTATCTAATTAGTGTTCATTATGTGCCAAGCACTGTGGAAGCTGCTAGGGAAACAATAGTGAACAAAATAGGTAAAAATCTCCACTTTTCTCCAACAAATTCTAGAGGGGGAATCCACAGTAAATAAGATAAATAAGCACAATATTTATATGTCAGATGAGGATGAAACTTTGTATTATATTTTTGAAACACAATTCACATACCATACAACTTACCATTTAAAAATGTTCCACTCAGTGTTTTTCAGTTTTACTGAGGATTAACTGACAAAATTGCACAGTATATACATTTATATATATATTTTACAATTTTGTCAAATATATATGGTATACAGTGCAATATTGTGCAAGAATACTGGAGTGGGTTGCCGTTTCCTACTCCAGGGGGTCTTTCCAATCCAGGGATCAAAACTGCTTCTCCTACATCTCCTGCATTGGCAGGTGGGTCTTTACCTCTGCGCCAGCTGGGAAGCCCATACAATGTGATGGTTTCATATAAATGCACATTGTGAAATGATCACCACAAGCAAGCTAATTAGCATTCATTACCTTGTTTGGTATGGTAACTACCTTTTGCTTCTTTTCACCTCCTTACACCCTCCCCTGGCAACTGCCAGTTTCGTCTCTGTATTTATGTTGTTGCTGTTGTTCAGTCGTGTCTGACTCGTTGCGACCTCATGGACTGCAGCACACCAGGCTTTCCTGTCCTTCACCATCTCCTGGCGCTTGCTCACACTCCTGTCCATTGAGTCCGTGAGACTATCCAACCATCTTGTCCTCTGTCATCCCCTTCTTCTCCTGCCTCCAGTCTTTTTTCAGCATCAGGGTCTTTTCTAATGATTTGGCTTTTTGTATCATGTGGCCAAAGTATTCAAGCTTCAATTTTAGCATCAATCCTTCCAATGAATATTCTACATTGATTTCCTTTAGGATTGACTGGTTTGATCTCTCATAGCCCAAGGAACTCTCAAGAGCCTTCTCCAGCACCACAGTTCAAAAGCATCAGTTCTTCAGTGCTCAGCCTTCTTTATGATCCAACTCTCACATCCATACATGACTACTGGAAAAACCATTGCTGTGACTAAACAGACCTTTGTGGGCAAAGTAATGTCTCTGCTTTTTAATATGCTGTCTAGGTTTCTCATAGCTTTTCTTCCAAGGAGCAAGAGTCTTTTAATTTTATGGTTACAGCCACCATCTTCAGTGATTTTGGAGCCCAATAAAATAGTCTCTCACTGTTTGCATTGTTTCCCCAACTATTGACCATGAAGTGATGGGACCAGATGCCATGATTTTCATTTTTTGGATGTTGAGTGTTAAGTCAGCTTTTTCACTCTTCTCTTTCACCTTCATCAAGACGCTCTTCAGTTCCTCTTCTGCCATAAGGGTGGTGTCATCTTCGTATCTGAGGTTATTGATATTTCTCCCAGCAATCTTGATTCCAGCTTGTGCTTCATCTAGCTTGGCATTTCTCATGATGTACTCTGCATAGAAGTTAAATAAGCAGGGTGACAATATACAGTCTTGATGTCCTCCTTTCTCAATTTGGAACCAGTCCATTGTTCCATGTCTGGTTCTAACAGTTACTTCTTGACCTGCATACAGGTTTCTCAGGAGGCAGGTAAGGTGGTCTGGTATTCCTATTTCTTTAAGAATTTTCTGTATTTTGTTGAAATCCACACAGTCAAAGGCTTTAATGCAGTCAATGAAACAGCTGTTTTTCTGGAATTCTCTCGCTATTCCTATGATCCAATAGGTGTTGGCAATTTGATCTCTGGTTCCTCTGCCTTTTCTAAATCCAGTTTGAATATCTGTGAGTTCTCAGTTCACGTACTGTTGAAGCCTTGCTTGGAGAATTTTGAGCATTATTTTACTAGCATGTGAAATGAGTGCAATTATGTGGTAGTTTGAACATTCTTTGGCATTACCTTTCTTTGGGATTGGAATGAAAAGTGACCTTTTCCAGTCCTGTGGCCACTGCTGAGTTTTCCAAATTTGCTGGCATATTGAGTGTAGCACTTTAACAGCATCATCTTTTAAGATTTGAAATAGTTCAGCTGGAATTCCATCACCTCCACTAGCTTTGTTCTTAGTGATGCTTCCTAGGCTCACTTGACTTTGCATTCCAGGATGTCTGGTTCTAGCTGAGTGGTCATACTATCATGGTTATCTGGGTGTGGTTAAGATTTCTTTTGTATAGTTCTTCTGTGTATTCTTACCACCTTTTCTTAATATCTTCTGCTTGTGTTCAGTTCAGTTCAGTTCAGTCACTCAGTCGTGTTTGACTATTTGCGACCCCATGAATCGCAGCACGCCAGGCCTCCCTGTCCATCACCATCTCCTGGAGTTCACTCAAGCTCATGTCCATCGAGTCAGTGATGCCATCCAGCATCTTGTCCTCTGTTGTCCCTTTTTCCTCCTGCCCCCAATCCCTCCCAGCATCAGAGTCTTTTCCAATGAGTCAACTCTTCGCATGACGTGGCCAAAGTACTGGAGTTTCAGCTTTAGCATCATTCCTTTCAAAGAACACCCAGGGCTGATCTCCCTTAGAATGGACTGGTTGGATCTCCTTGCAGTCCAAGGGACTCTCAAGAGTCTTCTCCAACACCACAGTTCAAAAGCATCAATTCTTCTGTGCTCAGCTTTCTTCACAGTCCAACTCCCGCATCCATACATGACCACTGGAAAAACCATAGCCTTGACTAAACGGACCTGTGTTGGCAAAGTAATATCTCTGCTTTTCAATATGCTACCTAGGTTGGTCATAACTTTCCTTCCAAGGAGTAAGCGTTTTTTAATTTCATGGCTGCAGTCACCATCTGCAGTGATTTTGGAGCCCAAAAAGATGAAGTCTGACACTGATTCCACTGTTTCCCCATCTATTTCCCATGAAGTGATGGGACCAGATGCCATGATCTTAGTTTTCTGAATGTTGAGTTTTAAGCCAACTTTTTCACTCTCCTCTTTCACCTTCATCAAGAGGCTTTTTAGTTCCTCTTCACTTTCTGCCATAAGGGTGGTGTCATCTGCATATCTGAGGTTATTGATATTTCTCTCAGCAATCTTGATTCCAGCTTGTGCTTCTTCCAGCCCAGCGTTTCTCATGATGTACTCTGCATATACGTTAAATAAGCAGGGTGACAAGATACAGCCTTGACGTACTCCTTTTCCTATTTGGAACCAGTCTGTTGTTCCATGTCCAGTTCTAACTGTTGCTTCCTGACCTGCATACAGGTTTCTCAAGAGGCAGGCAGGTGGTCTGGTATTCCCATCTTTTTCAGAATTTTCCACAGTTTATTGTGATCCACACAGTCAAAGGCTTTGGCATAGTCAATAAAGCAGAAGTAGATGTTTTTCTGGAACTCTCTTGCTTTTTTGATGATCCATCAGATGTTGGCAATTTGATCTCTGGTTCCTCTGCCTTTTCTAAAACCAGCTTGAACATCTGGAAGTTCGTGGTTCACATATTGCTGAAGCCTGGCTTGGAGAATTTTGAGCATTACTTTACTAGCATGTGTTAGGTCCTTACTATTTCTGTCCTTTATTGTGAGTATCTTTGCATAAAATGTTCCCTTGGTATTTCTCATTTTCTTGAACTTAAATCTAACTTTTTTTGGTCATTAATTCTGCAGATATGTCTATTCTTAGATGGCTGTAATTACCAATTTGCTGCTTATCATAACAGTTATTAGGAGTAGAAAATATTATCAAATGACTTACACAGAAAATATTCTGAGAATTTAAGGTTTTCTCCATGGTTTTAGGACCCAGTGTTAACAGAGTCCAAGTACTAGATGGGATCTAGGGCTGATCAGGGGTCTGCTTGTGGGGTGCAGTCACATGATTGGCAATAAATGCTTAAAAGAATTGATAGTTTAAAATTTTATTTATTTTTTAAATACACAGCTTCCTCAAGGGTAGAATACAAAGGTCAGATAAGATTAGTGGTTTCTAAATGTTAACCCATGGCCTGGTTCCTTGACTGCTGCAAAGTGAGAAAAACAAGGACAGGTAGTACTTGTGTATATAAGCTAAGTTTATTTGCTATAAAGGACTTTGTTCCAAGATTATATTTTGATGTTGAGTGATAAAAGATCGCAATGTAAAAAAAAAAAAAATCAGCAAAATCAGGAGCAACTAGCCCCTAGACTACTCCAGTCCTCTCTCCTGCCCCTTGTCTCCAGTGTGGCTCCTGGGCCTTTGAGCCACTTTACCATGCTGTGCAGGGGGCTTGTGTTCATGCTTTGGGACTCAGAGCTAGGCTTCTTCGAAGAATCCTTCCCTGGTAGCTTTCACCCACACTAGCCCTGACAAAGGGGCTTGTCTTATGTTATCATAACTCTGAGTACATATTTCTATGGTGGTACATGGAAGCTTGTAGTTTTCTGTGTCATTTACACTTTCCTTATGAGACAGGGCAGCTTTGAAGGGGATGAGGTGGCAATCTGTTTCCTTCCTACTTTTGTAGCCTGAATTCCCATGACTGGGACTGAGACACAAAAGTTCTATCACTCAAAGCTCAGTGGAGCCCAGATGAAAACTCAAAGCAGGGCAATCAGGAGATATTAAGACAGGAACCATTTGCAAAGGTATAGTTATAGTTTAGAGAAGCCACAAGGGATAGTGCAGGAGACTTCATCTGGAGGAGCACGGCTCCATGGTGTCCATGTCTGGAGCTGGGACAGGGAGAAGGGCGTGGAGAGGGCATCTGGAAGGAGCTGGGAGTTAAACGGGGACACAGCCAGCTATGAGGGTGAGCAGTGAGAGAGCCAAAGAGTAATGCTTGGCTCTCCTCCTTTCAGTTTCCTGCAGGGACGATCCGCTGGCTAGAACAGGTTGGCCTCGTTTGGCACAGAGCAAGACGGAAAGGGTGCACAGGGAGTTTGAAGGGCTAATGGAAGCCTTCCAGCACAGCAGTGCTCAGCACACGTGTTTGGAATAAATGACTGTTTCTGGGCAGGTCATTGGATCACGCAAGTCTTTATGCTTAGAGGTGACAGTGTTGATGATGAGACTGGCAACGGTGATGGTGGGGTGATGTTGATGATGGCCATGACGTTATTGAAGCTGCTGCTGCAGCTGGTGGTGATGATGATAACAAATAGCTAGCAGATACTGAACACTTAGCATACGCTAGAGACTGAGCCAGACACTATTTATTTAGTTACTTTTGGCTGCAGTGAGTCTTGGTTGCTGCGTGCAGCCTTTCTCTAGTTGCAGAGAGCAGGGGCTACCCTCTAGTTCTGTGTGCAGGCTTATTGTGGTGGCTTCTCTGTTGCAGAGCGTGGGCTCAAGAGCGCAAGCTCAGTAGTTGTGGCGCATGGGCTTTATTGCCTCACAGCATGTGAAATCTTCCCAGACCAGGGATTGAACCTGTGTCCCCTGCGTTGGCAGGTGGATTCTTAACCACTGGCCCACCAGGGAAATCCCTGAGCTAATCACTTTATATATGTCATGTTAATTAATCCCCATGATGCTGAGACAGCAATTATCATTACTGTTACTTCCATGTTAGATATAGGGAGATGGAGGCTCAGAAACACCAAAGGACTGGCTAATGGTCACACATCTTGAATGGGCAGGTCCTGGTATTCCAGCCCAAGTGTTTGATTCCAGAACCCAAGTGTTCACCACTGCACCATACTGCCTCACTTTCAAATGTATATGTACACCAGATTGATTACTCTCTTCTGAAATACTCAGTAAATTCTCATTAACCGCGGTCTCAAATCCTGAGTCTCAGTTTCCAGGTGCCTCATTATTTGGCCCCTTTCCAGTCTTACCTACTAATATTTTTCAAAGCATTCTTCACCTCAGAAAGGCTAAAGTGAAAGTGAAAGTGTTATTCACTCAGTCGTGTCCGACTCTTTGCGACCCCATGGACTGTAGCCTGCCAGGCTCCTTCGTCCATGGGATTTACTAGGCAACAATATTGGGGTGGGTTGTAAATCTATTCCAAATATTCCTGCCTGCATGTGTGTGTTCATGCTGTTCTCTCTGTGTGGGATTCTCACCCCTTCCTCCAATCCTGTGACCTTTTCCTGGATCAAAATCCTACCTACACTTTAACATTAAAATCAAAATTTCTGCCTCCTTCCAGAACCTTCCCTGACCCTCTCCTCTGTCCCTCTGCCCCTTCCTTCTCTGCCACGAAGTGGAAGGTCTAGTTTATCTGAGCCTCCATATGGAAGAGTCTGGAAATTGTTTCACCTTAGATTATGCTTACTCCAATTCTTGCTAAACCAGACTCTCTGAGACCGATTACACCTTGTTCATCTCTCTACTCCCTGCTTACGGGTCAGTGCTCAGTAGATATTTTGTGTTTTCCTCTGACAAAGAATGTAACATGAAACTTTCTTGCTCAAATCACAATGAAAGCCAAGTCAATCCATCTACTCGTGAATCTGTCCATCCATCCATCCAACCCGCCATTCAGCTACATCTTTATCTCTCCATTCATCCATCAAACATGGTAAGATAAAAGTTGGATAGATCAACAAGAAAGAATTGAGCCCCATTCTGTGTTGGCTGGCTGTGAGGGTTGACTGAGGGATTTCATCTAGAGACTGAGAGATAGTGTAGGAAGTAGAAGTGTATGTGCTTGGAATCAGATACATCTGAGATACAGTCATATTTCTTTTATAAAGAAGCTTGGGAGCTTGAGCAAGTTTCTTAACCACTCAGTTCTCTAATTCCTCATCTGTAAAAGGGACTCAAAATTCTGGTGTAATTTAAGAACCCACATTTCCCAGAACTGAAGCAAGGTCTCATTTTGAAGAATCACAGTTCAAACAGAAACTGAAACCTTTTTTCCCTGTCTTTCCAAAAGGTTTCAAGGGCTCCAATTACATTTCCACTCAGCTCCTAATAAAAGTTCCCTCTCCTCCTTTCCCCTGGGACTGTGGGTACACTTACCTCTTCCAATACTAAGAGCCCTCTCCCTCCTCTCTCGTGGTCCTTCCTGCTCCCTTCACCACTGTCCCCTCTGGTCTTGTGAAAGAGTCCTTGATGTGCCTGACATGCTCAGGTCCTTTCTGCAAGCACTGCTCTCCCTGGGGAGTGAAGGTTTTTCCCTCTGACCCGTTTCCTCTCAACAGTCAACCAGCTGTTCAGTGCTTTCTCTGCTAAAGTACTCTTTGCAACAGCTCACCCACCCTGATGGGCTAAGTATGAGGATTAGAGGTTATATGAAAAGAGCGCACAGCACAGGGTCCAGAACCCAGAAGGCCTTGCACACTGAAACCCGTGAAAGTGAAAGTCACTCAGTTGTGTCTTTGCGACCCCATGGACTGTAGAGTCCATGGAATTCTCCAGGCCAGAATACTGGAGTGGGTAGCCTTTCCCTTCTCCAGGGGCTCTTCCCAACCCAGGGATTGAACCCAGGTCTCCCGCATTGCAGGCGGATTCTTTACCAGCTGAGCCACAAGGGAAAACCTAGAATACTGGAGTGGGTAGCCTATCCCTTCTCCAGCGGATCTTCCCCACCCAGGAATCAAATGGGGGTCTCCCGCACTGCAGGTGGATTTTTAACCAGCTGAGCTATCAGGGAAGCTCTTAACGATTTGGATAAAATGAGACAGGCTTCATGGAAGACGCATACCTTGAAACTGTCTAACAGATGGGGAGATGTTTCAGAAAATTTCTTGAATAGCTGCCTGCTGCCGCTGTGAGTGGCCCTTGGCCCTCAAAGTTGTCTACAAGAATTTGCTTTTACATAGAAGAGTGGATTTCTTAAAAAAACTTTTTAGTTGAAAAAATTAAAGAAATGCTATATTCTTATGGCTCAAAAATGAAAACTCTGTGAAAGGTAAACATGAAGTTTTGACCCTATTCCTGTCTCTAGCCACCCCCTCTAAAGCCTCTGGCCCTGCTTTGTTCGTTTCCTAGAAATGTGCCCGGTGTCCTATATATTTAAAGAAGACACAATACCTATGTGTAGCAAAAATTTCAGGCACAAGAGAATGGTGTGCCCTGGGCAGAAGGCTCCTACCCTCCCCGTGGTTTCGCTTCCACTGCCTAGAGGAAACCCATCCCCTGACCTTTTCTCCTGTATCTGTGTCCAGAGATTATTCTATGTGCAAAAAAGTACATAGACACAGATATCCTTATGAACACAATTGCATTTTCTGTACATGATCAGTAGCATACTACACACACTGTTCCACATTTTGCTCATTTTTTTTTTTTTTGCTTCATAATACATCTTGGGAAGTGTTTCCCATCAGTTTATAAAAGTCTGACTTTCATTTTTTGGGCTGTATACTCTTCCTTAATCTGCATATTCTATGATTTATTAAACATTGCATAAAGCATAGTAATAATCAACATATTCGTAGGTCCCAATATTTGCTATATAAGCATTACAGCCAAGAATATCCTTGCACATTTATCACTTTGTATATGTGTAAAGTTGTAGGAAAAAATAATACAAGTTATTAAGCTGAAATTGAAGAGTCAAAGGTATTAATATTATAAATTCTGATAGATATTGCCAAATAGGTCTTCTTATTACTCGGGACAAGCCAGATCATGCTGTGGTAATGAACAACCTCATGTCTTCCCCATTTGAAATAGCAAAAGTTCACTCCTTGTTCATGCTTCATGTCCATCTCGGATTCTGAGGACTCTGTTCTGTATTACTCTCTTGCTCAGACCCAGGTTGAAAGCACAGTCACAACTGAGCAATTGTAGTCTCCACAGCAGAGGGGTCACAAAGGCGAAGGTGCTGAATCACACACTAGTCTTAAGGTTTCTGTTCAGAAGTGACACCTTCATATTTTATTGGTCACAACAAGTCACATGGAGCAGATCAGTGCAATCTCACCAGTTGCCTGGAGGAAGAGTGAGCAGCCCCAGAGACCACTACCCACTTTAGGGCGTGTGTGTGCGTGCTCAGGCTGACTCTTTGCGAACCCACAGACCTGCCATGCTCCTCTGTCCAAGGGATTTTCCAGGAAAGAATACTAGCGTAGGTTACCATTTCCTCCTCCAGGGGAGCTTCCTGACCCAGGAATTGAACCCATGTCTCCTGCCTGCATCTCCTGCGTTGGCAGGCAGATTCTTTTATCACTTGAGCCAGCTGGGAAGCTCTACCCTCTTCAGAGCCCACTGCAGTTGCTCAGTCCTGACAGTGAGAGCAGACACACCCTCAGCAACACAGCGTCTCAGCACAAGGTCCTAGTTTTGTCCTGTCTGACAGGTGGGAAATCTTATCTTGTGAAATTTAATTTCATAGAAGTTATTTAATTTAAAGTTTATTCTTTTGTTCAAACACAACCATGAGATCATTAGTCTCTAAAAAGGTAGATAAGCTGGACATGGTGCTCTCAGAAATCCTATTATTCCATGACTCAGTCATTTTTCCAATGTTGGTTGAGTCCTTGCCATGAGAGACACTGGGCTGTGCTGGGTACCAGGACACGGGCAGTAGAGGCTGCCATCCACTGCCACCTACTGTGCCCAGAGTCATCAGCTTCATCAGCTCTGCACCCAGGGATCTGTGTTTCTGTAAAGGTCTATTTACTCTTTTCCTCAAGATGATTTTTGTTGTTCTTGCTGACACTTAGAGAAGGAGCAAAACTCCAGAAATCTAACCTATAATCCTCCTATTCCCACCTGGCAGATGAACAGACTCCCGAATGTTAAGGCAGGCACATTATAAGGGGTGTTCCTCCTGTCCACAGATGCTGAATAAGCAGTGTTTGTGGACACAGGTCAATCATGGGTCCTGGAAAATGAGGGAAAAGACCAACACCTTTGAAACTAAAGAAGCTCATCCACATGAAGGAATATTTTTTAAAAAATCACTTTGAGGTAGGATGGACATACAAAAAGCTGTACATTTTTAATACATACAACTTGATGGCTTTGAGCTCCACCAATCTTAAAAAGTCTTCCCCCCAAGAGTCACCAGAAAGGAACAGACCTGCCAGTACCTTGGACCTGGTCCAGGGAAATGCCCAAGCCATAGAAAAGAAATTCTTCTAGGTTTGTCCAATGGGGAGCAGCAGATAGCTGTAGGCAGGAATGCGGATGTTATGCTATGTAGGGCCACCCAAGATGGATGGGTCATGATGGAGAGATCAGACAAAATGTGGTCCACTGGAGAAGGGAATGGCAAACCACTTTAGTATTCTTGCTTTGAGAACCCCATGAACAGTATGAAAAGGCAAAAAGATATGACACTGAAAGATGAACTCCCAGGTCAGTAGGTGCCCAATATACTACTGGAGAAGAGTGGAGAAATAACTCCAGAAGGAATCAAGAGACAGAGCCAAAGCGAAAACAACACCTGGTTGTGGATGTGACTGGTGACTGAAGTAAAGTCTGATGCTGTAAAGAACAATATTGTATAAGAACCTGGAATGTTAGGTCCATGAATCAAGGCAAATTGGAAGTGATCAAACAGGAGATGGCAAGAGTGAACATCAATATTTTAGAAATCAGTGAACTAAAATGGACTGGAATGGGTGAATTTAACTCAGATGACCAATATATCTACTACTGTGGGCATGAATCCTTTAGAAGAAATGGAGTAGCATCATGGTCAACAAAAGAGTCTGAAATACAGTTCTTGGGTGCAATCTCAAAAAAGACAGAATGATCTTTGTTTGTTTCCAAGGCAAACCACTGGATATCACAGTAATCCAAGTCTATGCCCCAACCACTAATGCTGAAGAAGCTGAAGTTGAATGGTTCTATGAAGATCTACAAGACCTTCTAGAACTAACACCAAAAAAAGATGTCCTTTTTATCATAGGGGACTGGAATGCAAAAGTAGGAAGTCAAGAGATACCTGGAGGAACAGGCAAATTTGGCCTTGGAGTACAAAATGAAGCAGGACAAAGGCTAATAGAGTTTTGCTAAGAGAATGCAATGGTCATAGCAAACACCCTCTTTCAACAATACAAGAGAAGACTCTACACATGGACATCACCAGATGATGAATATTGAAATCAGATTGATTATATTCTTTGCAGTCAAAGATGGAGAACCTCTATATAGTCAGCAAAAACAAGGCTGGTAGCTGACTGTAGTTCAGATCATGAACTTATTGCCAAATTCAAACTTAAATTGAAGAAAGTAGAGAAAACCACTAGCCCATCCAAGTATGACCTAAATCAAATCCCTTTCAATTATACAGTGGAAGAGACAAATAGATTCAGGGGATTAGATCTGATAGAGTGCCTGAAGAACTATGGATGGAGGTTTGTGACATTGTATAGGAGACAGGGATCAAGACCATCCCCAAGAAATAGAAATGCAAAATGGCAAAATGGTTGTCTAAGGAGGCCTTACAAATAGCTGAGAAAAGAAGAGAAGCGAAAGGCAAAGGAGAAAAGGAAAGATATAGCCATTTGAATGCAGAGTTCCAAAGAATAGCAAGGAGCGATAAGAAAGCCTTCCTCAGAGATCAATGCAAAGAAATAAAGAAAAACAATAGAATGGGGAAGACTAGAGATCTCCTCAAGAAAAGTAGAGATACCAAGGGAACATTTCATGCAAAGATGGGCTCAATAAAGGACAGAAATGGTATGGAGCTAACAGAAGCAAAAATATTAAGAAGAGGTGGCAAGAATACACAGAAGAACTGTACAAAAAAGATCTTTATGACCCAGATAACTACTCGCCTAGAGCCAGACATCCTGGAATGTGAAATCAAGTGGGCCTTAGGAAGCATCACTATGAACAAAACTAGCAGAGGTGATGGAATTCCAGTTGAGCTATTTCAAATCCTAAAAGATGATGCTATTAAAGTGTTGCATTCAATATGCCAGCAAATTTGGAAAACTCAGCAGTGGCCACAGGACTGGAAATGGTCAGTTTTCAGGCCAATCCCAAAGAAAGGCAATGCCAAAGAATGTTCAAACTATTGCACAGTTGTACTCATCTCACACACTAGCAAAGTAATGCTCAAAATTCTCCAAGCCAGGCTTCAACAGTATGTGAACTGTGAACATCCAGATATTGGAGCTGGATTTAGAAAAGGCAGAGGAACCAGAGATCAAATTGCCAACATCCGCTGGATCATCGAAAAAGCAAGAGAGTTCCAGAAAAACATCTACTTCTGCTTTATTGACTATGCCAAAGACTTTGACTGTGTGGATCAGAAGAAACTGTGGAAAATTCTGAAAGAGATGGGAATACCAGACCACTTGACCTGCCTCCTGAAAAACCTGTATGCAGGTCAAGAAGCAAGAGTTAGGATTGGACATGAAACAACAGACTGGTTCCAAATTGGGAAAGGAGTACATCGAGGCTGTATATTGTCACCCTGCTTTTTTAACTTATATGCAGAGTACATCATGTGAAATGCCAGGCTGGATGAATCACAAGCTGGAATCAAGATTTCTGGAACAAATATCAATAACCTGAGATATGAAGACAACACCACCCTTATGGCAGAAAGGAAGAAGAGCTAAAGAGCCTCTTGATGAAAGTGAAAGAGGAGAGTGAAAACGTTGGCTTAAAACTCAGCATTCTGAAAACTAAGATCATGGTGTCCAGTCCCATCACCTCATGGCAAATAGATGGGGAAACAATGGAGACAGTGAGAGACTTTATTTTTCTGGGCTCCAAAATCACTGCAGATGGTGACTGCAGCCATGAAATTAAAAGACACTTACTCCTTGGAAGGAAAGTTATGACCAACCTAGGTAGCATATTGAAAAGCAGAGATATTACTTTGCCAACACAGGTCCTTATAGTCAAGGCTATGGCTTTTCCAGTGGTCATGTATGGATGTGAGATTTGGACCATAAAGAAATCTGATTGCCGAAGAATTGATGCTTTCAAAATGTGGCATTGGAGAAGACTCTTGAGAGTGCCTTGGACGGCAAGGAGATCCAACCAGTCCATCCTAAAGGAGATCAGTCCTGGGTGTTCATTGAAGGGACTGATGCTGAAGCTGAAGCTCCAATACTTTGGCCACCTGATGGGAAGTACTGACTCATTTGAAAAGACCCTGATGCTGGGAAAGATTGAAGACAGGAGGAGAGGGGGATGACAGAGGATGAGATGGTTGGATGGCATCATTGACTCAATGGACATGAGTTTGAGTAAGCTTCGGGAATTGTTGATGGACAGGGAAGCCTGGCAAGCTGCAGTCCATGGGGTCGCAGAGTCGGACATGACTGAGTGACTGAACTGAACTGATACATCTTTGAAATCATTATCGTAATCTATGATATAAACATATCTATCACCTCTGAAAGTTTCCTCTCAGCTTCTTATTTATTATTATTTTGTGATATGATCCATTCTCTCAGCAAAATTTTAAGTATACAATGCATACATGAAGGGATTTTTTGATGATGCTGATGCAAGTGATGGCAGGAGGCCTTGGTTATGTGTGTGGAGGTGGGGGCTTGGAGATGAGTGATGCACGCGGCCTCAGTGAGTATTTTTTTCCTAGCGGCATATTGAGTGCATCAGTTCTGGCTTCCTTGTACAGAACAAGGCAGGAGGCAGTGGCTAAGCTGCATTTAATTTGCGAAGCTTGTAAGATTCAGGAAACAAGAATTGACAGAAATGTCCAATTTTACCTCAAGACAACATGGAAATTATATTCCAATGTTCCTCTTCAACCCGGAAAACCTTTGCTGAGAGGGCTGGGTGATTGGGCAGCTGGCTGAGGACCAAGAGGCGGTGGGGCCTCCCCGCCCGCCGTGGTTACTGGGCTGGGAGTCAGTCAGCTGCTGCCTTTTTTTGGCAGTTCGTGGTGCTGCACATACAGGGTGACTGGAGAAGCATCCTGTCCTGTTCAAATTAGGGGTACTTGTTGGGTTATTTGTTTTTATTTGTGGCTTAAAATTAGCATGACCTATAAACTTAAAAAAATAAAAGTGGGGAGAATGAAATATTACTTGACAGAGTTTGGTGGGCTGTAGGGCAGCTCCAGTTTGGAAATACACTATTTTGAATCTCACAAAAATACACTGTTTTGGATTTCACAAGTTTTAAAATTAGTTGTCAACTTTAAAAAGCTACAGGAGATTACAAAAACCAACATTCTTTGGGAGAAAATACATGCAAATAATATGTCAAGAGGTTAATATCTAAAATATATAAATGGTTTGGAGAAGGCAATGGCACCCCACTCCAGTACTCTTGCCTGGAAAATCCTATGGGCGGAGGAGCCTGGTGGGCTGCAGTCCATGGGGTCGCTAAGAGTCGGACACAACTGAGCGACTTCACTTTCACTTTTCACTTTCATGCATTGGAGAAGGAAATGGCAACCCACTTCAGTGTTCTTGCCTGGAGATGGGGGAGCCTGGTGGGCTGCCGTCGATGGGGTCGCACAGAGTCGGACACAACTGAAGTGACTTAGCAGCAGCAGCATAAATGGTTCAGACAACCCAAAATAAAAAAAAACCACAAACAATCCAATCAAAAATGGGCAGAAGACATGAATAGATATTTTTCCAAAAAAAAAAGAAACACTCAGATGGATAACAGGCACATGAAAGGATGCTCAGCATTGCCAATCATGAGGGAAACGCAAATCAAAACCACAATGAGCTGTGGCCTCCCACTGGCCAGGATGGCTATTATAAAAAAGCCTGTAAATAAATGTTGGAGAGGATGTGAAGAAAAGGAAACCCTTGAATACTGTTGGTGGGAATGTAAATCGATGCAACCAGCATAGAAAATGATATGGAGGAGCGTCAAAAAAACTGAAAATAGAACTACCATATGATCCAGAATTCCACTCCTTGGTATATATTCAGAAAAAATAAAAACTCTAATTCAAAAAAATACTTGTACCCCAATGTTCAAAGCACTATTAGTGACAATTGTCAAGATACAGAAGTAATGCGAGCGCCCA
The DNA here is from genome assembly GCF_019923935.1 of Bubalus bubalis. Taxonomy (NCBI): domain Eukaryota; kingdom Metazoa; phylum Chordata; class Mammalia; order Artiodactyla; family Bovidae; genus Bubalus; species Bubalus bubalis. The sequence goes on along the minus strand of NC_059174.1, from coordinate 866,154 downwards.
TCAATAGGTGAACGGATAGAGCAGATGGGTGTACACATACAACGGAATCCTACTGGGATCCGCGGAGCTGTGAAAATGAAGGGAATCCTGCCGTTTGCAGCAACATGGATGGATCTGGAGAGTATTGTCTTAAGTGAAATAAGTCAGAGAAACACAAATACTGTATTATGTCACCCATATGTAGAATCTAAAAAGTAATGCAGATGAATGTATAACGCAAAACAGAAACAGATGCACAGATGTAGAAAGCAAACTAGGGGTGACCAAAGGGAAGAGGGAAAGGAGAGCAAATTCAGGGAAGAGGATCAAGAGACACAAACTGCTGAGTATAAAATAGATAAGGAACAAGAATATACTGTATGGTGATTATAGCCATCATCTTGTGATAACTTTTAATGGAACATAATCTGTAAAAATACTGAATCATTATGTTGTAATATTATAAATCTTATAATATTTACAATATAATAATTTGAAATGTAATGTAAATCAACTATACTTCAAGTTAAAAAAATCAGCATTCCTGCCTTCTACTGAAAAACTTGTATTTCTGTCATTTTGAGTGTTAGTCCCACATGGCACCTCTCATGAGGACTCTGTGGTTGCCTGTCCCTCAGATGGGACACAGACATGCACTCTGCAACCTGCCAGTCTTCACCACACCTGCTGTTTACACCCTGCCGTCTTTATTTGCTTGCTCCTTGGAGGAAAAGTTATGACCAACCTAGACAGCATATTAAAAAGCAGAGACATTACTTTGCCAACAAAGGTCTGTCTAGTCAAGGCTATGGTTTTTCCAGTGGTCATGTATGGATGTGAGGGTTGGACTGTGAAGAAAGTTGAGTGCCAAAGAATTGATGCTTTTGAACTGTGGTGTTGGAGAAGACTCTTGAGAGTCTCTTGGACTGCAAGGAGATCCAACCAGTCCATCCTAAAGGAGATCAGTCAGTCCTGAATATTCTTTGGAAGGACTGATGCTGAAGCTGAAATTCCAATACTTTTGTGAAGAACTGACTCATTTGAAAAGACCTTGATGCTGGAAATGATTGAAGGCGGGAGGAGATGGGGACGACAGAGGATGAGATGGTTGGATGGCATCACTGAGTCAATGGATGTGAACTTGAGTAAGCTCTGAGCGTTGGTGATGGACAGGGAAGCCTGGCGTACTACAGTCCATGGGATTGCAAAGAGTCAGACATAACTGAGCGGTGAACTGAACTGAACTAGTCCTGTGGGCATTTGATCCTTTGTCTTCTGTCATGAGCAGTGGTCCAGATTAAAGGTGTTTTAGAAGCAACAGGAGCTGCATGAAGTTCACTAATTTTAGCCCACTGGGACAGACCTCAAAGTAGGCCACCAAGCCTTGTTAATGTAAGTCCCACTGCAGTGAGAGGCTTGCTCTTCTAGTAGTGGCCCAGGGCCAAGGCTCAGAGATCCTCTCACAGCAGCTGTAGCTGGTCAGAGCCTATGTTAGTTCCGAGGTAAGTGGGGCAGACGCATTAGCCTTGTTTTACAGATGAAGCAGCTGAGGATTAGAGATATTAAATGACTGTAGCCTGCCTGGCTCCTCTGTCCAAGGGATTCTTCAGGAAAATATACTGCAGTGGGTTTCCGTTTCCCCCTCCAGGGGATCTTCCTGACCCAGGGATCGAACCAGTGTCTCTTATGCCTCTTGCATTGGCAGACAAGTTCTTCACCTCTAGTGTCACGGGAAAGCCCTTATGACCTGTGCTGTATTTAACTAATATCTTTCTTCAAACTGAATTTATGCAAAAAGGAATACATTTATATTATAATGGAATATAATTACATTTTATTGTAGTGGAAACTGGTATAATTTGCCAAGGATTGGAAACCTTGAATGTAATATGGATGGATCGTCACGTGTACACATTCTCTAATTTTGTCTCATTCTCCCTTTTCTCCTCTACCCCTCCCCCTAGTATCTCTCTACTTGTAAACAGAAAGAATGGCAAGGCCAGTAGGTGGCAAAACCCCAGGAGAATCGTGGTTCATTACAGATGAAGATAGGTTTTTTTAGCACATATTTTTAGCAAACGTGTTTTGAAGCATCCCTCTGGATCTTCAGAGATGCCCTTTCATTGTGTTGGCAAAGAGGGTAAAATAGGTGCTCCTGTGAAACATGTCTGACCACCAGCATTTCTTCTGAAGACACGTGTGGTGTGAAGATAAGATCAAGTGGGCCTGGAGGGAGTCTCATGTCCTGAAAGCGGTCCATATTTCCTCACCTTCAGATTCACATGCTGGTAGTTAAACTGAGAGAGAAAGAGAGAGAAGCTGGGAGCACGCACCGAAACCAGTTTTGTGCACCTGCTGTGGCTGGCATTGGGTTGGGTGCTGGTCAGCGTAGAGAAGGCAGGTTCTGGGTCTCCGGCTGGGGAGCAGATTCACAGACAGAGACTCAGACTTGCGGTGCTCAGAGCCACAGCAGATCAGAGAAGAGAGAGGTGAGGAAAGGTGCTGTGGAAGCAGCATGGCCTATGCAGCCTAGAAAGCTGAACTTAGAGTGGACAGCAGGACCAAAAGCCTGAAGAGTGAAGTGGTCAAAAATACTTAGCCTGCACTGGGCTTGACGGCCTGAGCTGGAGAGCAAGGAGATCGTATTGGTTCACATTAACCGGAAGTCCCGAGTGTGTGGCTTTCGGGCAGCTGGATCCAGGTACCCAGAGGGTGTCAGCAGGACTCCTTCCTGTTCTGCTTTCCTTCAAACTTTCTTCACCCTGAGAATGCTCTACCCCCATCACCCCTCAGTACCACTCAAGGGAAACGTGCTTTCCTTCCTCACAGTTACAGAATTTGAGGGCTGATGTTCATTAGCTCTGATGGCCCATTTGGGCCATCTGTCCAGCTTAAACTGGTGGTCTTGGCAAGGAAACATGGTGACTGAATTGACCAACCTGACATGTGCCTATTGTGGGGTCCGCAGTGGGGCAGACTCCTTGAGCCTTGTGGGAGGAACATGATTCTTCACTGGAGAATCCAATGCTAGAGAAGGGCTGAATTTGTTGGGCTGCTGCAGACTATGAGGAGCTCCTCGTAACCTGAAGGAAGGGGGTATGAAGGGAAGGTGGACTTATGGAAGAAAGGGGTGGACTGTGAGCTCGGCAGGTAGCTGGAGCTGTCAATAAGCTATTCTGGTAAGTCATTAAATTCGTTAGGTGTCATTCTTCCCTTTTATTCTCTCCATGAACGTGAAAATGGCCAGGCCTTTTATTGCACTGTGCCGGAATATTGTCCTTTAAGGAGTCTTCACCATGGCCTCCTAAAACCACAGCCACCGTGCCTAGCTGTAGTAACACAAGGTCTAGGGCTCTGGGACATGGCCTCCAGGAAAGGCATCTTGAGGTAATGTCCTCTATCCCTGTGCTTGGGGCTGAAGCATATTTTCTCCCAGCCTCACAGTGTCCGGGCCCTAAGTGCTCCTGGGCTTTCCCTGCACCCACAGCCAGCATGGCTTGCTCCTCCTGTGTAGTTTTTGCCTCTGAAATGCACCTGCAAAGTCTCCTCGCTGCAGTGGCTGCTGTGCCCTCAGTGTGACAGGATCTCTGCTCGCCTGGCTTCCTTGCTCCCAGCATGGAGTACACTCTGGGCCCATCTCCTTCCTGCAGGAAGCCCTGCTGTCTTGGGGATCATCCCCAGAAGGCTCCAGCTTAGGCGGTGTCTCCAGAGGATTTCCCAGAGGACAGCTCGTCCTCTGGGAGCTGTCTTTATGGGTCACTTCCTTTCCGGAGCTCAGCTCTGGGATGGGCACCATGGAGGCAGCTGAGAAGAGAAGGCAAATCCTGTCCCCAAGGACTGAGTCTCACCAGGCACCAGCAATGAACCAGGAGATCTGTAGTGCATTTGCATTGAATTTGAATATATATTTGCATCTATTTTACTAAGAATATGAAATTGAACCCCCAGGCAGTTCAAGCTCAACATTTCAGGGCTGTCACCCTTAAGACTGTGATTTTCTTTTTCTCTTCTCTGCCTTCTCACACACGGCAGCTGACTGAGATTCCCATCATGAAAACAAAACGGGGAAGGGAGAGGAAAGAAATGAAGGTGCTGAGTGGGCATGAGAGTGAGGAGAAAGAGCGTCATAGTCCCCATTCCTCATCCTGGGGTCCAGCTTGGGGAGCCTGCTGCTTGGGATGGGGGCTTGGCGCTCTTCAGGTGCTTGGGTCTGTACCATTAATTCCGAGATTCGTGGAATGGTTATTCACCGAGTAGATACCATGTAGCAGACCCTGCCTCAGGCTTCTCATGGTCTGGTGGGAGAGGCAGACTTCTGACACGAAGATGTCGGCCGGTTAGGGTTAGGGTTAGGGTTAGGGTTATGGAAATCTCCGCTGGCCCCAGCAGTGGCACAAAGCTGGGAGTAAGTGGCTAGGGCGTAGGGACTGTGAAAAGCTTCCTAGAGGAGCTGACGCTTGAAGCGACCCTTGAGAGAGGAGAGGGTGTCCTCTTAGGTGGGCAGTGAGGGGAAGAGCATTACTGCAGGGGGTCGGGGGGCTTGAGCAAAAGCCTGGGAATGTGGAGAAGCTCCTGCGTGTGGGCAGGGTGGCGTGGAGTGGGTGAGGCTGAGAGAAAGAAAGTGACTGACAAGGCCATAGAGCGGGACAGAACCTGAAGGGCCTGGAAAGGACCCTCTGGGTGCTGAGGACGTGAACAGCAGACCCACTGCAGGGGGTTAAGTAGACGTGTGGCGTGGGCAGATTTGCATGTCAATTCTTGTTGTCTGTCTCTGCGGGAACCAGCCCATCTCCCAGCCAGAAGAGGAGCTTCGCAAGGATGCGAGCTGTGAGCCTCATGTGAAAACTGTCCACCCAACCCTGGCATGTGGGTGCCCCTCAGTAAAAGCAGATCTATCTGTGTGTCCAGGAATAAAGGCTGTGTGAGCTCCAGATACAGGGAGCTGGCCAGTGGAGAGCTAGCAGTCAGCCCCCTCAGGGCTGGGCGAGCTGGAGGTGGGAGCTGGCTTCAGCCAGGACACCCTAACAGAGTGGGGGAGGAAGGTGTGCACAGGTGTGTTGAGCAGTTGAACTCTGAGGCCTGGAAGACCAGAGGAGTGGGAGCCCCATGACGGCAGTGAGTCAGAGCAGCAGAAGAGCGGGGCCTGAAGGGAGTGAGCATTAATGGGCGGTCACCGCCTTTGCTTCTCTGCCCACTGTGACTCACAAAGCTAAGGGGTGGGCTTCCCTCCTCCCACCCCACACCATCCCCGGCCACAAATAACCCCAGAGAGGAGCTCAGAGAAGCCAGGCCCAGGTAGTGTCATGGTGGCACGGCCAGGGAAGCAGGATAAACAAATGGGCTGACAGCAGTTGAATAATGCTTGCGTTCTAAGTACAAAATTATGCACAATCTCTGGCCGTGGTATACTATTTTTGCTATATTCATCTATCACTGTAAATTGCCTGCTATTATTGCCAGAAATTTGTTTTGTAATTCAGGGGTGTTGGGCCTTAAGTGGAAGGATGGAGCCAAATAAGTAATAAGCAGAAATAACTGGTGGGCTGTGCTTTACCAAACAAACAAAAAAGTCCCCCAATACAGAAACAGAGGAGGGGATGAGCAGTGCAAGAGAGCCTTCCCTTCCTGTGTATGATTGTCCCATGGGGTTCCGATTTACAATGTTTGAGTATCGGAGCCCAGAGGTAAGAGGAAAATGAGAATTCATTGGCTTAAAGCAGGAGTTTCCTGAGTGTGTTTTGTGGCACTGCAGTTCCAGGGTTGAATACTTTTGAACACATCACGACCTCGTCTGCCCCCTTTCTTCACTTGGAGACCCACAGTGAGGCAGCATGGTGTGCGGGTGGCTTCACCTCACAGCCAGGGGCCCGCTGCGGCCCCGCTGGGCTCGTGCTCAGGGAGGTCCTGCGCTTGGCACCAGGCCTTGCAGCTGTCTTCTTGCAATTTTTCATAGTCTTTGCACCAGGGGCCTGGTGTTTTCATTCTGCACCAAGCCACACAAATTGTGTAGCTACTCGTGAGCACATCGAAGGCTCTAATGTCCTGTAGTAAAGAAACCTGTCCAATTTTGCTCAACACATCATTTCCCAAAGTTGTTTGAATTGGAAACATTATTTTAGAAGACTATCTATTAACAGCCTATGTAATTTGTATCTCTTAGAAGACACTTCATAAAAGTTCACTTTAAAGCAAGATATAGGCTCTTGAAGAGAAAGTGGCTCTGTGTGAATGGGCATTTGTGAATACGGGGAAATGTAATTTTCTAAAGTTGACCTCCGGTTCTTTTAGGAACGCTGATCCCATGGGAACCAGGGCTCCCATGGGCATGGGGCTGGGGGAGCTGGGCAGCCGGCAGAGCTGACCTAGTAATCAGATCCCCGGCTACATTTCCAGCATTGCTCTTCGTCCCCGCCACACAGTTAGGGTCCTGTGAACTGTGGCCACTGCAAATGCAGAGAAGAGAGTCAAAACGGCCATTTGGTGTCTTGTGGGCAAATAAAATGTGAATGCTTGATTTACTTCTACAGTTCTGGTATTTGTTTTTCACTCTTAAACATTTTTTTCCATTGGTTATTCTGGCATCCACTAGCCACCCCTCAGACAGGAGGGCAGCTCTGCTCCATCCTTAGCACGTGGGATCCCCCTCAGGAGCATCAGGGTGCCCGTCTGGCTGACGGGGCGTGGGACGTGCCATTTGGGCCCTGTTCACACTGCTGCCTACTATTTCAGGTTCTGTTCACCTGGAGACCCTAAGTCAGCTCCCCTCGCCAGCCTGTGGACCAGAGCTATTCATCTGCCACCAGTTATGATTCTTCAGCCATGGACTCTTGCAGAGCTGGGCCTGCCCGCCATCCGTGGGGCACTCCTTGAGTGCCTAGCCAGAGACCACCACACAGAGGACCAAGGCCTCCACGAGGACCATCTGACCACAGGCGAGCATGCTCGTTCACCGGGGCAGCCCGGAAGGCGGCCTGTGTGCTCATCCTCATCCAGCTCTTTTCTGCCTCCACACTGCCTTACACAAGTCACACCATTTCACCATCACATCACATCACGTCAACATTTACAAAACGAAACCTCTACTCCACAAGGGGACATTCAGACCCACTGGCGATCCAGGCACACTCTGTTTTTCCAATCCCATTTTCTGTGGTTCATCACATAGCCTGTGAATTAATGGCATACTGTTCACTCTCGCATCTGTGTTCCTTCTCTCTACAGCTCATGCCGTGCCCACCACGTGGGATGAATCTCTCCTCCACTTCCCTCTCTATCTGTGCCCCAAGTACTAGCCTAGTTCAAAAGCTCCCTAAAGCCTTTCCTGACCTCCTAGCTCACAATTAAATCTGTTATACTCCTCTGGCACTGAGTTTGAATTCTCTGAAAAGTAGATCCTGGAGTAAGGACTTGAGTGCAGGTAGTTTGTTTAGAGCTGATCCCAAAAAGTGAGGAAATAAGATGGGGAAGGGAGCAAAGTCAGTGGAGTGTGTGTCCAGGGCACTTTGCCTCTGTGGGCACCTGGGCTTAACCTTTTGGGCCCACTGAGAAACCATGCAGAATGTGCCTCAAAACCATCTCACTGGAACAGCAGAAGTCCCCCAGTGACTGGGGGCTGCCCTAGGGATGGGGGAGCCCCCACACTTGACCTGGGACCCCATCAAGCACAGAGCGTCAGCCATGGCAACTGGGCTGTAACCCAATGGCCAAGAGGCTGCACGGTGCCTCCTGGCGGTGGTGATAGGCTCTCCTTGTGAAGGATGTTTCTTCTACCGAACTCCTGGAGATGGAAACCTGCTCTGATTCCTCCCTGTATCTTCTAGTCCCCACCACCTGCAGGCCCCCAGTGGGTATCACCAAGTTGACACATTGGAAGAATAATGTCAAATGCACTTCTGTTTGCTCTGCCTAATGGGCTTTGCTCCCCTGAGCTGCCTGGCCGCGCATTTTCAGCTGCCTACATTGTTCCTCGTGTCTTCTTATAACTGCCCCCTCGCTCTCATGCAGGGACCAGCACCAGTATCTCTTACCTGGCGTGCTCCTGCACTGCATTGCTGCTACAGGTCTTGTTTTGCATCTTTCAAAAAGGACTTGGTGAAGCATGGATATATTTTTTAAGAGACATGGGAAACCCACTCAGCAGAAATACGGGTCAAAAATCAATCAGGGTAGAGGGGAGAGGGATACACACTACAAATACTTGAGCCAAATTTTTACCTGCTGTCTTGTCGTTCTACATGAGGTCCCAGCCTACTAATAGTCATGGTGAAGGACACATGGGCTGAGTGGTGTACATCTCCTGCAAAGAGAAGGGAGCAAACAAGCTTATCTAGAGTTACTGACTTTGGGCTGCCACTGAGTCAGAGCCTGGGGCTTAAAGGAAGGGTAATTGTATACTGGACCATTGGTTTGCAAAAGAGAGAAGTCTACTCTAATTATTATGATGATATTAATCAAATTAAAGCACTGAATTACTGTTGGCTAGAGACATTTCTGCAGACCCTACGCTGATACAGGGCAGCCACTTTGTAGTTCTGGTCATTTTAGCCTAGGAGCAGAACTATTAAATTCCCACAGGAGCTGTGTTGGCTGCCGGGGTCCAGCCCCGGCTGATCCAGGGTATTCGAAGCGGGGACGGCGTCGGCGACTTATTTAATTATTTATTCATCAAAGATATAAAGAGTAATAGAATGAGGATAGCTCAGTGAGGAAATTCAGTGGAGAAAAGCGGCTGAAATAAGGATAGCTCAGTAGGAAAATTCAGTGGAGAAAAGAAGTTGAGTGGCTTGGTTTACGCGGAAAATCAATATAACCCGTGACACCAGGTTAGCTCTGACCACGGAGGCCGCAGGCGCCCTCTCGAATAGCGGAAGGTGCCCCACCTTAGACACCTTCTCGAGTGGGTCTTAGAAGCCCAGGCAAATAAATGGTCGCAGAGGACATCCGCGCTCCAGATGGACACTCAGCTGGAATTTGGGAGAGAGAGTGACATGGGGAGACCAAGTTTCAGTGAACAAGGCCCGCAGTCTATTTTCCAAAGTAGTTTTTATACCTTAAGATATGCATAGAGGATAATGGGGGAAGGGGTAGAGTCATGCAGCAAGCCAGGCTTTCTTCCTGCAAACTTATCATATGCAAAAGTTCAGGTGATTGACATCATCTTCTGGCCCGGAGGCCTGTTAACATTTTAAGAAACTTATTTTTCTCTAAAGGTGATTATTCCAAAGTCAGGCACCAGCCTCCAAAAAAGCATTGGACAAAGCTGCATTTTACATTTCTATACACCCATTATATCAATCAATACACTGCCAAGGACACAGTAGGTAAGGAGTATGGAGACTTAGCAGCAAACATTGGCCCAACAAGTGAAAAACCCTTCACCAATACAATTTCTAATCAATCTTTTAACTACTCAAAGGAATCTGTGTTTAGGCAGTTTAGAACATCTCCTGCCTCTCACAGTTGGGAGGCTCTGAACAATCACATGTGGCCGGAAAAACCCATTCAGGCAGGCTAGAGGATTTCCAAAGGAGTTTGTAGGTTGAAACACTGTCACACCCAGGAATTATTAACTGGAGCTGTAAGCTAACTCTTTTTTTCAGAGAGAGGTAGTGGGGGACAGCCCCCTGTAAAGTCAGAGGTGTAGGTGAAAGCACAAAGCAGAAAGTAGGCAGACTCTGGTTTGGGGGGTAGATGCTCGAGAATTTCCAGGGGGACTCCTGAGGCTCGATCCCGCCTTTGCGTATGCCGAGCCTCCTTCCTCATGACCTTTGTCATGGGCGGAGTGCCTCACGCTGGCTCCCGGCAGTGATAGAATTCCAGTTGAGCTATTACAGATCCTCACTCAATATGCAATATGCCGGCTCCCGGCAGTTGGCAAAATGAGAGACTGAAACAGGATGGAAGGAGAGACTGAAAAGGGAGCAGTGGGAACGGCGGCGAACTGGGGCTCACAGTGGTGGCTCCGGCAGCCTCAGCTGTCCTGCGGGGTTGCAGGTGCAATGCAGTTAGATTACATTAAAAAAATGTAGCACTGGAACTCTGAATGCATGTGACACCTTCCAGTTTGCAGACATTAGTAACTAATTGAAAATGTTACTGCGAGATTCAGCTCACTGGCTTGTGCTCCACCAAAGTGCAGGGACTGAGCTCAGAATGAAGAGGCACCTCGAGGAGGGGACAGGGTCTCAGGCCTTCACTCCAAGAGTCTGAATCCTCAAGGGACTTTTGGGCAACTGCCAGACTCTTACAGGAAAGGGGACTCATTTACTCGGGGCCTACTCTACAAACCTGGACTAGAGCTGCTCCCTAGATTTTGCTCTCCTTGGGCATCAGGTAAGAGCTGGCTATGCCAATATCTCTCACACAGGTGTGCCTACCTCTGGGGTCCTCTCCTCCCCCCCTCACTCATTACGTGAGCCCACGATGGCAAAGACATTTCCTTGTTCACCACCTGGTACTGAATAGATGCTCAATAAACAGTTGCTGAATTTAAGGATGAAATACTCTCTCTGTCCCCACATCACTCCATGCTGGACAGGGAGTTTTCTGAAGTCAGTTCTCTAAGATGAGTTGAATTAGTGGACAAGTTTTTGTTTGAATAAAGCAAAGGAGGTGTCTTAGGGATGCCTGGGAGGGAGCCCCAGGATGAGGAAATTGAGCCCCAGAACTTTCCAAGTGCACCATCAAATCTACAAATCTTTGCAAAAATCGCCATCCATTCCCCAAGATCTGTTGGTGCAGTTTTCTGGGGGTGATAATTATCACCCTGCCGCGGAGGTGATGTCTATGGCTAATGGACCCCGGTGTTATTACAATCATTCCTACTATGTAGCTTAATTTCCCCAGCTCCTCCTGCACTGCCTGCTCCCAGCACATACACCTGAAGTGGCTACAAAGTGCTGTCTCCTCCAGGCCTCTTGATTAATTCTTTGCAGGTATAAATTGACAATTATTATGCCTCCCATTAGTCATCTCTCCTCTGGGCTGTACAAATTTAGTTCTCCTGATAGCAATGAATCATGGGACAAAATGTTCATTTGCATTAAGTGCCAGCTCTTTCAATCAAACTCTGTTTTTATAACACTTCATTGCAAGTCTCCTTAACATCTCTCTGTTCGGAACGTTAAATTCAAGGCTTTTACAACAAGGAGCCTGTTGCCCCACTCTCCCCCTCCCTCCAGGCGCAGGCCTCCGGTACCTGGTGTGGCCGTGGGGCTGGCTCCCCTTCTCCTGCACAGGAGCCAAAGCGGGGCAGCAGATCAAGACTCACGAGAGAGCTGACAAAAATTGATAATAATGAGCCAATCTACATGGAAGAGACTCATTACCAAGCTAGTTACCAATACGCTGGGTTGCTGGATTTCTGCCAATAAACTGGATCTCTTGTAGTGAGCAATTTTTCACCAGCTTGTAGTGAATCTCTACAGCTTAAAAATACTTCAGGGAAATCGCCTTTACAGTAAAAAGAGAGGAACGAGTCTGCGGTTGTGGTGCCGAAAACATCACAGACATTTTCACCATTTCCTCCCTTTTAGTGTCTCACAGCTTTAAGACATGGTTTTGGTTGCTTTCCAGTCAATGCACCAAATAACTGCTTAATTTTCAAATGCAACCATCTCAGGCAAAATAATAACTCACGTGGAGGTGCAACGCTCATGATTCAGGGTCTGTGATGAAATGTGTCCAGCGCTTGGAATCCAAAAAGATATGTAAATAGGGCAAGGAGGGAAGAGAGAATAATTGAATTTTGATTCAAATGGGAAAAAATGATCACTGTAAGCCTTTGGTTTTCATTATTTGGAAATTTCCATCAGAAGGTGTTTTAGTCCACTCAGGTTGCTATAACCAGGTACCATATTCTGAGTGGCTTATAAACAACAAAAATGTATTCCTCACAGTTCTAGAGGCTGGAAGTCGGAGATCAGGGTGCCAGTGTGAGGTTCTGGTGAGGACCAGCTTCCTGGCTCTTGGACGGTTCATGCGTCCTCGCATGTTAGAAGGGGTGTGGGATCTCTCTAGGGTCGCTTTTATGGGATCACTAATCCCATTCATGAAAGCAGAGCCTGTCCAAAGCCCCAGCTCTTAGTGTGCCACCTTTGGGAGCGGCACTGCCACGTATGAAGTCTGAATATGAAGGCATTCAGTCCACAGCAGGAGGTTTGGGTGTTGGCCGTGCACGGTGCCAGTTAGGAGTTGCATTCAGCTTTCCACTTTGTCTCATTGTGCACACAAGGAGCCAGGATCAGAGTACGGCGGTGCCAGCCTGGAGAGCAAGTTCAGATGAGAGCTGCCTGTTATCACGAGGGTGGCACCCCCACCCCCACCCCCATCCCCAAAGAAGCAGTGTTTTGTAGACAACTTTGAAACGCATCAGAGAGAGATCAGGTCTGCATTGACTGAAATCGGGATCTTGTTCTTCATGTGTTGAAGCAAGTTCAGACCGTGTGTAGACTGTCGTGGATGGTGTATTATCTAGAAATAGGCCCTGCAGCTTTCCTTTGTGAATAAGACCAGTGTTAGGTGGGCACCTAGCTCTTCCTCCTATTGGGGCTACAGCTCCTGCTACCGATGTCCGTCTCAATTGAAGGGTGGCAGCTGCAGCTGGGACCTCGTTGGATTGTCTGGGGGAGAAATCAAGGGCTCCATCAGCTGCTCTCCACTGAAGATGCTTGAAACAGCCTGCCTTTCACTCTGGGTTTCTGTACACATCGTCTCCTACCCCAGGCTGTCGACTCCTTCGAGACGGGAGCTCTTTCAATCGTCCATCCGCCATCGGTGCCGAACTGGAATGGAACCAGTGTGCGCACCTGGTGACTCCGAGTTTGCTGTGTGTGGTGGAGCCTCTTGATTCTTGTTTCTCCCAGGTTTGCTTCTTCCTTTGCAGCACCTGTAGCAAACGACTGAACGTCTCTATTCTTCAGTTTCTTTATTCATAAGTGGAAAGCAATCATGCCTTCCTTCCAGGGTTGGCACAGATAGCAGGAGGTGACATGCCGTAAAGCTGGGCACAGTGCCAGCCCCTTGGCAGGCACCCAATGCATATTAGCTACTGTGTTATTGAGTCGCCCCAACTCTGCCCCAAGGTCAGGGACGGAAGCCGGATTCTGGCTGGGGAAGCTGGCGGGGCCTGCGGGGCTGCCTCTGCTGTGTGTTCTTGTGAAGAATTATCTGCTAGAGGAGCCACGAGTGGTGGTCAAAGTGGCATCTCTCAGAAGCAGGAGAAGCTCCACCCAAGACCAAAGGGTTGGTCTTGGTCAGAAAGACCCTGGGCAGCGCTACCAGTGGGTAAACACTCTTCTGCCTTTGGCTCTGGGTCATGTGCCACCTCAGGCAAGTAACCTGCCCTTTCCAGGCTCAGCTTTCTCGTCTGTGAAATGGGAATGAAAACTGCTGCCTCATAGAGCTCTTCTCAAATCCTGAGCCACAGGGCTCAAAGGGGCTGCCAGAGTCCCTCTCATGCTGGTTGCCTGCCCTCAGGGGGGTTCTGTATCCTCTGTACTTGGCTTTCTCATCACCTGCAGATACTCGGAGGTTCTAAAGCTAACAACAGCCTGAGAAGCACTTAGAGTGGTCTCTGGTTAACAGTCAGTCATCAGTAAAGGAGCTTCCATTATTTTCTTTAAAACACTGTCCATCCCCTGGAGGTTAGGCCAATCCGGTGAGCTGCTGAGGCACTGGGGAAAATAAGCCTGAGCTCTGTCATGCTGAGATCTATGCAGACGCACTATCCTTTAGAGCTGGAAGCCAGATGCTCCTCATAGTCAGAACACTCACATGATGGAATCCTTTGGTCGGGATGCAGGTTGGACTTAAGACCTGTAAGGGAAAGATCCACCGCCTCTCCCTGAAGAGGGTTGGGTCCTGGAATACCACTCCCACTAGTGCATAGACAGGTTCTAAGTGGGGCCACTGCTTGGTTGGGCTCAGGTGAGTAGTGGAGCTGGGATTATGACCTGGCTCTGTAAACCCACGGTTGGCCTTTGTGATGTGTCTGCCCAGATCCTTGCTGCAGAAGTGGTTTCCCCTTTGCTGAGCAGAGTGCCTCTTGCCATCTCACCCAGTGTTCCAGGGAAGGGCCAGGTGCCTCTTAGCCATCCTTGAGAGGTCACTGTGCCTCCTGATTGCACCTCTCAGGGGCTCATTCTCAAGTCTGTACAAAGCTTAGTGACCTGGCCCTCCGTGCAGGCCTCTGAGTCAGGCCCCTCACCCCCTGCAGGTACATGAAATGCAAGCCCACTTCTCAACCAGCAAACAGACTCTCTAGAGGCCTCTAGGCCTTCCTCACAAGCATGAAGAGTTCTTGGGTCCAGGCTGCCTCTGTACAAGAGTGGCTGGAGTTACAGAGCTTTCATCCCCATTGTGTGAGCTTGGAAGCAACTCATCACATCTGCAGTAACATTAGCATGTAGGGCAATCCCACAAGGGATGGTTTGTATGAGGGCTTTTTATATGGCAACTTGGAGCATCTAGTTTATGTTTTTAGATTTAACAACCCGGCTACAAGTGGGAGATGTTGGGCTAAATCCTGACAGATCCTCTAAACATCCAGACATTTAGCATGCTGGAGAACATGTAGCAGATAAATACATTTAATTTTTCATCTTAAAAAGTTCTCCCCCCTGCTCCCTCTGAAACTTTCCGTTTCTTCAGAATTGGACAAGTGCTTCCGTGGTGTTAATTTCTAACCCTAGGAAGGCATCTGAGCTCCTGCGGTCAGCATTTTCAGCATCTGCGGCTCACAAGGGACTGGGCTTGGGTTTCCCTTGTCTCAGATATAAATAAAATCACAGTTTGAAAGGGAGAGAAATTGAAAGAGAAAAGTTTCATTGTAGCATCATTCATAAGAGCTCAGATATGGAAGAAAACCTATGTGTTTGTCAGTAGATGAATGGATCAAGGCATGACGTACATACACAATGGAGTATTATTCAAGCATTAGAAAAAAGAAAATCCTGCCATTTGTGACAACATGGATGGAACTTGAGAGCATGATTTTAAGTGAAACAAGTCAGGCAGAGAAAGACAAATAGCACTCACATGTATAATCGGTAAAAAGTCAAACTCACCAAAGAGAGTAGAATGGGGCTTGCCAGGGGTCGGCTAGGAAGAGGTGGTGGTGTGTGTATGACTGTGTAGATGTTAGTTAAAGGGTACAAACTGGCAGTTTTAAGATGGATAAGTTCTGAGGATCTAATATACAGCTCAGTAATTATAGCTAATAATGCTATGTTATCTACTTGAAAGTTGCTGAGAGAGTAGATCTTAAATGTTCTTCAGTTCAGTTCAGTTCAGTCGCTTAGTCGTGACAGACTCTTTGTGACCCCATGAATCGCAGCACGCCAGGCCTCCCTGTCCATCACCAACTCCCGGAGTTCACTCAGACTCACGTCCATTGAGTCAGTGATGCCATCCAGTCATCTCATCCTCTGTCGTCCCCTTCTCCTCCTGCCCCCAATCCCTCCCAGCATCAGAGTCTTTTCCAATGAGTCAACTCTTCGAATGAGATGGTCAAAGTACTGGAGTTTCAGCTTTAGCATCATTCCCTCCAAAGAAATCCCAGGGCTGATCTCCTTCAGAATGGACTGGTTGGATCTCCTTGCAGTCCAAGGGACTCTCAAGAGTCTTCTCCAACACCACAGTTCAAAACCATCAATTCTTCGGCACTCAGCCTTCTTCACAGTCCAACTCTCACATCCATACATGACCACAGGAAAAACCATAGCCTTGACTAGATGGACCTTTATTGGCAAAGTAATGTCTCTGCTTTTGAATATGCTATCTAGGATGCTCATAACTTTCCTTCCAAGGAGTAAGCATTTCTTAATTTCATGGCTGCAGTCACCATCTGCAGTGATTTTGGAGCCCCCCAAAATAAAAGTCTGACACTGTTTCCACTGTTTCCCCATCTATTTCCCATGAAGTGATGGGACAGGATGCCATGATCTTCGTTTCCTGAATGTTGAGCTTTAAGCCAACTTTTTCACTCTCCACTTTCACTTTCATCAAGAGGCTTTTTAGTTCCTCTACACTTTACCACACACAAAAAAATGGTGATTATGTGACATGAGGGAGGTGTCAGCTAAGACTATAGTGATAAGCACTTTGCAACACCTAAGTGTATCAAATCAATACTACACAATGTATGTCAATTGTATCTCAGTAAAGTTAGGAAAAAGAAATCCTTGATGAAGTCATAAAAATATTAATGTTAATTTTTTTGAAAGAAAGAGAAAAAAATTGAAGCTGCTGATGGCCCTCTAGAAGGTGTTGCCTCTTTAGAGAGGAAATGCTGAAGGAGGGGAGAGAAAGATTGATGAAGATGGTCTTTCTTCTATAGTGCAGTGATCTTGGTCCTAATGCAGAATTTTCCTCTTGTCAACTGAAGAAAAATGCACAACCTAAAAGTTGTAGGTTTAGTTTTATTCAGTGAGGACTTACTGAGTGAGGACTTTAGCCTAGGAGACAGTCTCTTAGACAGCTCTAAGAGACTGCTCAGTTCAGTTCAGTTCAGTTGTTCAGTCGCTCATTGGTGTCCAACTCTTTTCGACCCCATGGACGGCAGCACACCAGGCCTCCCTGTTCATCACCAGCTCCTGGAGTCCATCCAAACTCACGTCCATTGATTCGGTGATACCATCCAACCATCTCATCCTCTGTCATCCCTTCTCCTCCTGCCTTCAATCTTTCCCAGCATCAGAGTCTTTTCCAATGAGTCAATTCTTCGCATCAGGTGGCCAAAGTATTGGAACTTCAGCTTCAGCAAACTGCTCCCAAGAGGTAAAGGAGAAGCCAGGATGTAGAGGAATTTTTTGCTGGAAAACAAAACCCCAAACCATGTAGTCAAACATAATAAGATTACTGTTAATAGCAAAAAACAAACAAAAACCAACAAGAAAATGAAAACAGACATCTCAAGTGAATGATTTTAGTACTTTTCTATGTATGGGATCAGTGGGTAAAGAATCTGCCTGCAATGCTGGAGATGCTAGAGATGCGGGTTTGATCCCTGGATCAAGAAGATCCCCTGGAGGGGGTCATGGCAATCCACTCCAGTATTCTTGCCTGGAAAATCCCACGGACAGAGGAGCCTGGTGGGCTATGGTCCATAGGGTCACAAAGAGTCATACACAACTGAAGCGGCTGAGCATGCCTGCATGCATGTATGGGAAGACGTGTCAGTAAGAGTCTGGGCTCTTTGAAATTATTTCTAAGGTATATATCTTAACTATCCAGGGCCAGTATCTGAAGCACAAAATATGTCCTGTTTCCCTCCATCCTGAGTTGTCCCCCTGGGCACACCATGGTGGGGTTAGTGGCTGCAGCGGCTGAGGGCTTGATCCTTGACGGACTGGAAAGGCAGGCAGCGCTCCCTGTCCACGCTCCCAGCCCCCTTGCTTCCCAGAACCTGCACCACCATCTCCAGTGCCCCCTATGCTCTTGTGACACGTGCCAACTCTGTCCAGAGAGGCAGCTTTGGGGACCACAGTCTGTCTGTGGCCACTCCTGGGGCCTCCTATGGGGGAATCAGGGGTGGTCAGCAAGGGAACTCGGGTAAAGGAGTCCCAGGAGGTCAGCCTCAAGGAGCAAAGAAGAGAGGGGAGGCTGGATTCAGGAGGAAGGAGCAAATAAGATGACCATCACCATTCCCACAGTAGAAGCATTAGCTCCCTCAGTTTCTCCCTACAAGACAGACCTCCTCAACATCCAAACAGGAAACAGGCTCTGGGGAGTGTGCAATAGACAAATACACTTAATTTGTCCTATGCAGAAGGAGCTGAGTGCCCCTCCTTCCATCTCCCCTGAGCTCCCTGAGACCTGGCAAGGTGGCTAGCAGTGTGCTCTAGGATCCAAGAATTCTGACATTTATCTAAATTAGTGGCTCCATGCCTCTGTATCCTGAGCCTTTCAGCAGAATCACACATTTACTCGATTCAGAAGATGAGAGTAAGAGCTGCTAAGGAAAGTAGTTTGGAGACATGTAGGAAAATTGGCACATTTCCTCCTGAAATCTACTTGCTCTAAGGCTACAGACAGGTTGTATATGTAGTTAATTAATTAGGAAGTGTGCAAGGATCAGAAACAGAGGCCATTGCACTAGACTCTGTGGGCACACCTCACCCCTGGCCTTGTGCAAGAAGGACTCTCTCAGATGCATTGGGATTTTGGAGCAAACTGAGCTTTCTCTGTCATTGAAACTCCCTTGAGGGTTGGGGGGCAGTGCTCCCCAGGAGTTGGAGCTGATAGCCCATCTCCATGAAGAAGGGCCCACTGGCCTTTGCTCTGACCTCCAGGGCCAGGCCCGGCGCCTCTTTGGGTGTAATTTCCCGATATTTACTTGCAGACATCTGTCACTCCAAGGGAGACTGTTCAAATACAATATGTCACCATAAACTGTTTGCTAATTGAGCAGTGCTGTGGGATTTCTTGATGACCAGTGCCACATGCAAGTGCTTTTTTCCGAGAGATCCAAATAAGGACATTTTCCAGAAAGGCTGATTAGTCAGCTCTAGTCACCATTTTCAGAATTAAGATAGTCACCTGTGAAATTGACTTCTCTGGTGGCTCAGACAGTAAAGCATCTGCCTGCAATGCGGGAGACCCGGGGTTCGATTCCTGGGTCGGGAAGATCCCCTGGAGAAGGAAATGGCAATCCACTCCAGCACTCTTGCCTGGAAAATCCCATGGACAGAGGAGCCTGATAGGCTACAGCCCATGGGGTCGCAAAGAGTCGGACACGACTGAGCAACTTCACTTTCACTTCACTGTGAAATTGTAGAAAGAAAATAATTTTCAACAAATTAGTTTTTTTTTTTTTAAAAAAAAAAGAAGAATGAATTGTTCATGGAAAACTGTTTTCCTTTATCTCATTCTGACAACAGAAAGGTCTGGAGCCGGGGCACCCTCCAATCACAATCACAGTGGCCTTCCCAGGCCCACACAACGCTGTGCTTCCAAGACGGTTATCAGTTGAGATCATCTTGATGAGACAAATCATCAGCTTACTTCTTGGTGAGTGAAACGCTTCATTTTTAAAAGATCCCAGGCTTCATCCTCTATCTCACCATCCTGTCTCTGACAACTGATGCTCTGCCCGCAGTGACTGAGAGTGAAATGGGGCATCTTCACTCTCACATCTTCACTGCATCTGCCTGTGTGTGTGTGAAGTCGCTCAGTTGTGTCTGACTCTTTGCGACCCCGTGGACTGTAGCCCGCCAGGCTCCTCTGTCCATGGGATTCTCCAGGCAAGAATACTGGAGTGGGTTGCCATTTCCTTCTCCAGGGGATCTTCCCAACCCAGGGATTGAATCCGGGTCTCCTGCATTGCAGGCAGACGCTTTATCCTCTGAGCCACCAGGGATCAGTCTTTTTAGGGAAAGATGCCTGTTCATACCTGCAGTGGGGCCCAAAGACAGAGGAGTTGGTGGCCTTCAGGAGCTCTGTTGAGCCCCTCATTCATGGGGACCATGATACAGGCTACCCCAGCACTGGCCAGCTTGGTCGAACATTCCCCACTTCACTCTGCCAGACAGAGGCCCAAGAGAGCAGGGCCTGGAGCTCAGAGGAGCTGGGATGAAGCACCCAGGAGACACTCCTCACGTGGGTTGCTTCAAAGGTTGCCTTGAAGATGGGGAGCTTGGTCACTGAAAGGAGATGGGAGAGAGCGTGTTGGGAGAGCTTAGGTTTTGAGGCCAGACAGGGTTTGCTGGAGAATGACTGTCCAGCTGAATCCTGTGAATCTGTGTAGGGAAGTTCCTAGAGGTTGGCAAAGCAGCTTGGGGGTATTCAAGGACATCATCCTCTTGACCTTGGGAGACCACTAGGGGCTGTGAGCAGGGCATGGCCTGCGGAAATATAGGCTGCCTTTTGATGGTGGACCATCTAATTCCTTTTGGATGTTGACCCCAAACAGATACTACAATTCCATCAGCAATTGTGAGGGAGGGCCCAGGCCAGCCTCCCAAGAGTGTGCCTGGAACCAAGCGCAGTTCCTGTGCAACCAGCCCAATCCTGAAGTGGGACTCGGCTTCTCCAAGTCCAGTTGCCCTTGGACTCTGCTTGTTTCTTACTGGGAAACAGTGCTTTTGGTGGCACCGCCAACCTTGGGCTAGCTATTTAATTTCACTGAGCCGCAGGTTTCTTCTTGGAAGTGGGAATACCTCCTTGCAGGGTTATGAGGGTAATAAAGGGGTACAGTGCAAGGGCCATAGTAAGTTTCAATTGGATACCAGACCCTCACCTTACCTGACCCTTTCAAATCAAGACTATTCATTGTGTGACCATAACTGACTCAGCAAACCATTCAAAATGCCTCACTTCAATTAAAAAAACAAAACAAAACAGGTAATTGCCAGCCTAAGTAGTTGCATTAGCCTGTTATTCTGTCATGTTTTCCCAATAAACAGATTGCCTTCCTCTCTCTTTCCTTTCTGTGTACGGATCTGGAGGATTTGAAATGTGCAAAACAACTGGATTGGTCAGTTATTGATCAAGAATGATTTATGACCTCTTCAGGCAAAAAGCTCCCCATGAACACAATTTAGTAACTGCCACCATCAGTCTCTTTGCGGCTCAGAGACACAGGTCTCAGGACTCCTGCAGGGAGATAACCAACAGTGAGTATTAGCGAACAGATTGCTTTATTTAGTAGCACTTCAGTAGTGTTGGGGGGGGGTTCCCCACTCTAACCTGTGTGAGAACAGCAGTGATCTCGTGGGCTCAGGCAACCCTGCACAGACTGTGTGATGGCAGGAGGGTGGTGGCCTGGACGCATTCCAGTTCTGTCCATTGCTGATATATGTTACTCGTGTCCTCTTGGAATAAGTTTTGTGTCTGTTAAATGGGATTTATGCTACTCTCTCCTTCCTTCCCAGGGCTTTTGCATCCCTGGAGATAAGAATGGATACAGAAGCCCTCCTGCAATGCTGAGTCCATAGTACAGCATGCTTCCCCCCACCACCCAAGTGCTCTGAAAGAGACCTTATTGCTCTTGGACATTGGAGCAGCTTCCAGATAGTGCTTTGTGTTTCCAACCACACACCTCCATTCTGTAAGTCAGTGTCAAATTCACATTTCTAAAGCAGAGTTCTGATCAAGCTTTTCTCTCATTCCATAGCCTTCAAGGCTTCCTATGCTTACAGGACCAAGTCCAGGCTCTCCAGCTGGGCATTTAGACCTTTCAAAACTGTCTTAGCTTTCCTGTTAGAACGCATCTTGCCTGTGCCCTACGTCTGTGTGTGCCAGTCTCACTGGAAGGCCTCATGCCTCCTCGCCGTGCCCATTGCTCCTGGCTCCCCTCTCCCGCCGGCTCTGGGCCCTCTGAGGTCAGCACTCAGCCCAGGTCTTTGTGTCTCTTTTCCTGAAAACCAATGCTGTTACCTTCTGCCCAGTGCCCAGACAGAACTGCTGAATTAAGAGAAATCCAACTGAATTGAAAGTAAAGTTCCTGTCCTCCATCCAACTCAGACGAGGAGGATATTCAACCACTCAATTTTACCGTAAAGGAAGCAAGCGTGTGGCTTGGCCACAGGTGTGGTAGGTGGTTTCAGAAAGACCAGTGTGCCTTGGGGACTCAGCTAGCTCTTCCCTGCCTCCGGGAAGTGGTGGAGCTGGTCTGGGATTCTCCCAGACTTCACTTCTGCCGCGTCATGCGTCCTCTGCAGCAGCCCCCGCGGCGTGCCCACAGTGGGCGCCTCCCACTCCCACCTGCTCAGCGCCCATTTCTCCTCCTTCCAGCGACTTTTCATGGAGTCACGTGTCTGTCGTTCTCAGTCCAGGTGGTGGGGAGGGGCTGACAGAGAGCCTCTCTTTGACCAAACTCCAGCCAGGCTCCACTGAGCAGTCTTCTCAACTAGGCCCTGACGTTTAGGGGTCTGTGTTCACCTTTGTACTGTTCAATTTTAGCAAAAGTTCGGCTTAGCTTTTCCAGAATCTTCTGACCTTGGTATCTGATCAGGCTCCTCATCACCTGCCCTGCCCTGTGTGTCTGGTCCCCTGGCCTGCCTTCAGCAAGACTCCTGTTAGATTGCTTTAGCCCCCATTTCCCTCACCTCTGATGTCTCCTCTTAGCAATTTTCCATCCACGGACCCTACCTGCTCCTTGACTATAAATTCCCATTTTTCCCTGTCGCATTTGAAGTTGACGCCAGTATCTCTCCCCTATTGCAAAACCTGATTGCAACAGTGTAGGTGTTATAGAGAAACCCAGGAAGAGGGAGAGGTTACCCAAGGCCGCCACACAGGGGGGCAAGCTCAGCCTCCCATCTGGTCTCCTAACTCCCAGGCCTTGCTACTGAGGCGAGGCCTCTGCACAGTTTCTCTTGCCAGCCACCGGGGACCACGCCAGGCCTGGACAGAGGGCTGGATTCCCTAATGTTGGAATTTCAGGCCCCTGCCTCTCAAGGAGAATAGCTTTATTCCCAGCGGGTCCTGGGAAAGGTGTAGCCATGGCATTCACCTTGGGTAGAGCCATGGCCAGGGCCCTTTGCTCTGGGAGATGATCCCTCACAGTCCTCTGCTAAGGACTGTTCCTTTTCCCTGAAAAGAGCTTACCATCCCCTTACAATATCCCCGTCCTGGGGACAAGGCTCTTCCAATACCCCCCACTGGAGACTGGAGGAGGTCGTTCTCATGCAAATGCTGGTCACCTTGGGAGCCCTCTTCTCGGCTGTCTTACTCCCAGCAGTTGCGTCACTGTCGTTAGGGGACCTGCAGGTGCCACCTGCGGGATTTTCATTGTCTTTGCCAGTAAATGAGATTCACTAGGGAACCCTGCTGGGCAATGCGGAGGAGCAGGTTTAAGGTTTTCCCCTCTCTCTTTTCTGAGCACAGACGTGATCAAAATTGCAGCAGGGTCTCTGACATTCACTTTTAAAGCCTCAGTTGGCTGATACCTCACTGTGCAGCCATCCTGTTCCTGCCTGCTCCAAACTCTCACTTGTAGTCTGGGCTGGTAGTAAGAGCAAGGTCTCCTCTGGGAAGGTGAGGGAGTCCTTCATCTGGGATAATGTGGACAGAACCATTTAGACTGTGGTTCTCAAGAAACACAAACATATCTACCAATTGTGAAGAATGTATGGGAAGTAAGTGATATCCTGAACCTGTATTTGTCCTTCCTATTTTCATTCCCAGCTTCTGTGCAGGTTCTTGAAGGGGCTAGAGGGAATGTCACAGACGTGGTCGATGGCTTTTATGTCCACGCATCCAGTGTTTGCAGGCGTGTTGAGCTGGAGCCCGCACTGGACACCAGGGGAGGAATGAGCAGAATAAAGTGGCCATCGCCACTGTGTGGACACGATTGCAGAGCGGTCTCACTTTCCCATGAAAGTGTGTGACTGATTACATGGTGCATGTCTGGGTTCTGTAGAAGCAGAACCAAGATGGGGATTCTTGTGGGGGGATTTTTCTAGGGACTGCTCTCAGAAGAAACCTGACGGGGGTGAGGGAAGCGGGACAGGGCGAAAGCCAGGCTACGATGCGGGCTCGGCTGTAGTCACGACATGTCTGGTCTTATGGGGCGCTCAGGAGGGTGAATGGCTCCACAGGGTTTTCTGCACCTGTCAGGGGGCTGGGTTTTGTAGCCCCCTATCTTTGGCCCCTGTCAACTACCCTGGGGGTGACCCACATGTCACAGACATCTCAGGGCAAGGTGGATTCTCTGGGAAAGGGGTAGCTGGGAGTCCTCAGCAGCTCTGACCACAGCAGCCAGCCGCTGGGGATCACGCCAAGCCTGGACAGAGGAGCAGAGTAGGACCCACAGCATCTACTGCAGCGGAATTTGGAGCCAGACTGCCTGGGCTGGAATGCTTGCCTTCTAAGTCACGGGATCTTAACCTCTCTGTGCTCAGTTTTCTGATCTGGAAAATGGGTCATGATTGTAATGCCTCCCTCAGAGGGTTCAAGGCAGCGGCACATGGTGAAGGCTCAGTGGAGGGGGCTGTGATGAGTGCATTCAAGGGACAGGAGCTTCCTCAGGGGCAAGGTATTCCCTGCCCCACTGCAGTGCCCTCCCCTCCTCCTGCAGTGCAGGAGCCTTAGCCCTGAGACAGGAGCAATCCCTCTCCGGCTCAGCAGCTGCAGGACAGAGGAGGGCTCAGAGGAGGACAGGCTCAGCTCTGGGGGGGAGACGGATGCCGAGGAGCTTAGATTCCAAGCAGTCCCTTCACGCTCTCCTGAGGCTCTGGGGGAGAGAGGCTCCTTGACAACTGGATTTTTAATGCTCTTCCAAACGAGCCTATAAAAATTCAGCCCATTTGGTTTGCATACAGAAACTTTGCTTTTAAAAATCTTTTGAGTTATTTCCTCCTTTCTCCCTTATTAGGGAGAAGTTATTTCAAAGGAAAAGGGTGCAGGGAGCAGGCCCATGCATTTGTCAGCCTCATTTCCCGGTGGGTTTGTAACCCTGGGGGACTTTGCTTAAGCCCACATGACATTTGTTACTTTGCTAGTACTTTCTTACCCAGAGGGGCTCAGTCCTTACTGGCACATTTTCCTTTTTATCTTTCTGAGAGGGAGGGATGAGCAACATGAAAGCAGGGAGAGAGGGGAGAGGGCATGTATTTGCATTTGTGTCTCTGTTTCTCTTTCCAGACTCCTTCCCCTCTACCCTGCCAGCCCCCTGGATACTCAGGGGCTCTAAGGAGAGTTCTGCAGATTGCAGAGAATGAGGACTACACCCTCCTGCAGCCTTGGCCCCAGGGAGTGCATGTTTGCACTTGGCACGTGCACACTTGCTCTCAGGGCCTGGTCTGTGCACTGCACAATCACTACGTCTGCTCTTTCATTAATTTATGCAACCAGTGCTGAAGAGTGCTTTCAACACGCAGCGTCTTGGGGTTCCTGCTGCAGGTTCTGCCTTGGCTAAGTCAAATAGGATGCCTGCCTTCCCTCACAGAGCTCACCCTCTCCTGGGTGGTGTGTATGTTACCGGAAGGGGCATCACTTCCAGGGCCCGAGAATAGGCTCTTGTCTAACACTTGAAAATGAAGTGTCTGAGGAAACACACGTGCTGACAAATCAAAAGACTATTGGAAAGTGGGGCTTGAGTGGAGAGCAGCAGGGTAAGGGACCCCAGGAGAACTGCTCTGCTGTGTGACTTGCTTCCCAGGTGGAGCTTTGGTAAAGAACCCACCTACCAAATGCAGGAGATGGAAGAATCACGGGTTCGATCCCTAGGTCGGGAAGATCCCCTGGAGGAGGACATGGCAATCCACTCCAATATTCTTGCCTAGAGAATTCCATGGACAGAGGAGCCTGGAAGGCTACAGTCCATAAGGTCTCAGAGTCGGACATGACTGAGGTGAATTAGCACACATACATGGGGCTTGTAGTCTCGGGTTTTATGTGACGGGTTTTTTTCCAGGTAGTTTCTGCCAATCATTTTGCTTGTGCCCAGGTTTAGTCTGACTCAGGTTCCTTCCTGGCAGCAGGTGCAATTCAGCCAAAAGGGGTTCTAGAGCAAGGGTTTCTGCGAGGTTGACCAGACATATTATGGGTTGGTGTCTCCTCCCTCCTGTTGGCCCCTCTCAAATTCTTCCAGTTTGGGGCAGCTTATTAGTTCCATGTTCCTTATCAGGACTTTCTGTGTGAGACACCTCATGCAAGTGGCTATTATTGTGCATGGCCAGGGCAGGCAGTTTCACTCCATGGTTCCCTAACATGTACAGTCACTGAAGTCAGTGTTGGGGGCAGAGGGATGGGGCGAGGTTGGGGTGGGGCTCCTAAAGATGAAGACACCTGGGTTGGCTGCTGACTAGAAACTGAAGCATAAAATGGGGGAGGGGTTTCCAGGTGAGAGCAGGTGGGGTACTTGAGGAGTGGCTGGGGCCGCATGGCTGAGGCATCAGGTGTCACAGGGATGCAGGTGAGGGTGATGAGGGATGGAATGAAAGAGGAAGCAGAAGACAGTCCTATGAGCCCTGCTAGGGATGGTGTCCTTTGTCCTGGCGAAGGGCATGTGGGTGACAAGAGAGAGCTGTGTGGCACATAGTGGAGATGAAACGGACAGACGAAGCCTGGGGGAAGGGCCTGCTGAGTTGATGGCAGTTATCTAAGGGAAAGGCAGAGAAGATGCCAAAAAGAAGAAACCTACTTGACAGACTAGGTGAAGGGAGAGTGAAGGGTAGACGATAACTTTGAGCTTTCTGGCTTAAATGATGGGGAAGGTGGGGACAACATCTGAACTAGACATGCCAGGTAGAAAAATGCTGTGTGTCCCTAAGCAAATATTTGTTAAATGCACAAACATATACTGTAAAGATAGATGCCCCTTCCATTAACCTGGAAAGTCAATGTAACTCTGATAAAAAAATCAATACAAAATTTTACGTGATTTGTTAAAATCATTGACAAAATCTACTTGGAAGAATTAAAGCCCAAGAATAGTCATGATAAATCTAAAAATGAAGAGAAAAGGGGTGATACTTTTTCTATCAGATATCAAGAAGCTATAATAAGTGTTGAAAGTGTGGTATTGCCTCCAAGATAAATATGTAAGTAGACTAGATGAGTAGCCATTCTCATTAACTTCTGTATTGTTCATGGCTGCACTCACCATGCAATGGAAGAGTTGAGTCCTTGTGACTGAGGCCACAGGACCAGCAAAGCATAAAATATTTACATTTGACTCTTTATAGAGAATGTTTGCCAATCCTTGGTCTAGAAACAGATCCAAGAATTTGTGAGAACTTAGTGTAATGTCCAGTTGAAGATGGCAGCGTAGAAGGACATGTACTCATCTCCTGTGAGAGCACAAAAATTGCAACTAGCTGTTGAACAACCATTGACAGGAGGATGCTGGGACCCCCCCCAAAAAAAAGATACCCCACATCCAAAGACAAAGAGGAAACCACAACAAGATGAAAGGAGGAGTACAAATACAATAAAATAAAATTCCATACCTGCTGGGTGGGTGATCCACAAACTGGAGAACAATAATACCAAAGAAGTTCTCCCACTGCTGTGAATGTGCTGAGCCCCACATCAGGCTTCCCAGCCTGGGGATACTGCAAAGGGACTAGGAATCCCCAGGGAATCTGACCCTGAAGACCAGTGGGCTTTGATTACAGGACTTCCACAGGACTAGGGGAAACAGAGATCTCACTCTTGGAGAGCACAAACAAAATTTTGTGTGCACAAAGAACCAGGGGAAAGGGGCAGTGACTCCACAGGCAACTGAACCAGACCTAGCTCCTGGTGTTGGAGGGTTTCCTGTGGAAGTGCGGGTTGGCCGTGGCTCATCACAGAGGTGGGGGCACTGGCAGCAGGAGTCCTGGGAGGTGCCCC
This sequence comes from Bubalus bubalis, assembly GCF_019923935.1. Classification (NCBI taxonomy): domain Eukaryota; kingdom Metazoa; phylum Chordata; class Mammalia; order Artiodactyla; family Bovidae; genus Bubalus; species Bubalus bubalis. The sequence continues at coordinate 838,896 of NC_059174.1, read as the reverse complement.
CTTGGTATAAGTCTTCTTGGAGGTCACCATTAACTCTGCCATAGAGCCCGTGGACTCCAGAGCTGGGTTGCCTAAGGCCAAACAACTAACAGGGAGGGAGCACCACCCCATCCATCAGCAGATTAAAGCTTTATTGAGCATGGTCCTGCCTACCAGAGCAAGTCCCAGTTTTCCCCACAACCTGTCCCCCCCATCAGGAAGCTTACACAAGTCTCTTAGCCACATCTACCAGAGGGCAGACAGAAGAAGCAAGAAGAGCCACAATCCCACAACAGTTACAGCAAAAACCACATTATAGAATGTTAATCAGGATGAAAAAGCAGAGTTATGTCCCAGATGAAGGGACAAGAGAAAACCCCAGAAAAACAACTAAATGTAGTGGAAATAAGGAAGCTTCCAAAAAAAGAATTCAGAATAATGACAGTGAAGATGATCCAGGATCTTGGAAACATAATGGAGAAGATGCAATAAATGTTTACCAAAGACCTGGAAGGACTAAAGAACAAAGAGAGATGAACAATACACTAGAAGAAAAATCAATAGCAGAATAACTGTGACAGAAGAACAGATAACTTACCTGAAGGACAGAATGGTGGAAATCATTGCTGCAGAACTGAATATAGAAAAAGAATGAAAAGAAAGGAAGACAGACTAAGAGATCTCTGGGACAACATTAAACGCACCAACATTTGAATTACAGGTGTCTCAGAAGGAGAAGAGAGAGAGAGAGAGGACCCAAGAAAATATTTGAAGAGATAACAGTTGATAACTTCCCTGACATGGGAAAGTGAAGAGTCAACCAAGTCCAGGATGCAAAGAAAGTCCCAGGCAGGATAAACCCCAGGAGGAACACACTGAGACACAGTAATCAAACTAACAAAATTAAAAACAAAGGTAAAATATTAAAAGCAACAAGGGAAAAATGATAAATAAAATACAATGAAACTCCTATAAGGCCATCAACTGATTTCTCAACAGAAACTCTACAACACAGAAGGGAATGACAAGATATATTTAAAGTGATGAAAGGGTAGAACCTACAACCAAGAATACTCTACTCTCATTCAGATTTAATGAAGCAAAACTCTCATTCAAATTTGATGGAGAAATCAAAAGCTTTCCAGACAAGCAAAAGTTAAGAGAATTCAGCACCACCAAACCAGCTTTACAACAAATGCTAAAGGGACTTCTCTAGGCAGGAAACACAAGGAAAAGATCTATACAAAATAAACCCAAAACAATTAAGAAAATGGTAATAGGATCATACATATCAATAACTACCTTAAATGTAAAAGACATAGACTGGCCGGGCAAATGAAGCCATGTTCATGTAATGTACTTTCATTGACCACATCACTCTACCTACCTCCCCAGATTGTATGTAATTCCTGTATAGTGTTAAGTTAATCATATTTCCATTATGGCTTGCACTTGTAATTATTGTTTGGCCTTTGTCTGGCTATTGATTGTCAAAACTGGTAAACATCTTTTAGTATTGTGGGAAAAAAAAGAACTTAGTGTATGCTGAAGATGGTATGGCAGATCAGGGGGAGGAGAAAGACTTAGCTTTCCTAGAAGAAGAAAATTAAAATTAGATTCTTTCTTCAGATGGATTAAAGATCCAAATATGAAAAACAGAACTTTATAACCTTGAGAAGGTAACAGAGGATCAGGTGTTCATCGTCTCAGCATAGAAAAAGACTTTTTGTGTGGGGCGCAAAAAGCCCATGTGTACAGGTGTCATTGCTATGACCAGCCCGTTCTCTTGGCCAAACTCTGTTAACCTTTGCCCTGCTTCATTTTGTAGTCCAAGGCCAAATTTGCCTGTTTCTCCAGGTATCTCTTGACTTCCTACTTTTGCATTCCAGTCCCCTATGATGAAAAGGACATCTTTTTTTGGTGTTAGTTCTAGAAGGTCTTGTAGATCTTCATAGAGCCATTCAATTTCAGCTTCTTCAGCATTAGCGGTTGGGGCAAAGACTTGGATTATTGTGATATCCAGTGGTTTGCCTTGGAAATGAACCAAGATCATTCTGTCATTTTTGAGATCGCATCCAAGTACTGTATTTCAGACTCTTTTGTTGACTATGATGGCTACTCCATTTCTTCTAAAGGATTCTTGCCCACAGTAGTAGATATAATGGTCATCTGAATTAAATTCATCCATTCCTGTCCACTTTAGTTCACTGATTCCTAAAATATCGATGTTCACTCTTGCCATCTTCTGTTTGATCACTTCCAATTTACCTTGATTCATGGACCTAACATTCCAGGTTACTATGCAATGTTGTTCTTTACAGCATCAGACTTTACTTTCACCACCAGACATGTCCACAACTGGGCATTGTTTCCATTTTGGCTGAGCCAAAATAGCTTCATTCCTCCTGGAGCTATTTCTCTGCTCTTCTCCAGTAGTATATTGGAGACCTACCGACCTGGGGGGTTCATCTTTCAGTGTCACATATTTTTGCCTTTTCATACTGTTCATGGGGTTCTCAAGGCAAAAATGCTGAAGTGGCTTGCCACTCCCTTCTCCAGTGGACCATATTTTGTCAGGACTCTCCACCATGACCCATCTGTCTTTGGTGACCCTGCATGGCATGGCTAACAGTTTCATTAAGTTACACAAAGCTGAGATCCATGTGATCATTTTGGTTAGTTTTCTGTGATTGTGGTTTTCATTCTGTCTTCCTTCTGATGGATGAGGATAAGAGGCTTGTGGAAGCTTCCTGATGGGAGACACTGGCTGTGGGGAAAATGGGGTCTCACTCAGGTGGGCAAGGCCATGCTCAGTAAATCTTTAATCCGGTTTTCTGCTGATGGGTGGGACTGTGTTTCCTCCCTGAGGTTTTTTCTGAGGCCAAACTACAGTAGGGGTAATGGTGGTAAATGCGACCTCCTTCAAAAGGACTTATGCCAGCATGCCCCAGCTCCCAGGACTGTTGTAGTCAGTTCCCCTGACCCTATGGCAGGCCATTGTCAACCCACATCTCTTCCAGAGACTCTCAAGCACATACAGGTAAGTTTGATTCTTGTGGGGTCTCTTGTGGGGTCACTGCTCCTTTCTCCTGGGTCTTGGTATGCACAAGGTTTTGTTTGTACCCTCCAGGAGTCTCTGTTTCCCTAGTCCTGTGGAAGTTCTGTAATCAAATCCTGCTGATCTTCAAATTCAGATTTCCTGCAGATGCTCAGTCCCTTTGCTGGATCCCCAGGTTGGGAAGACTGCCGTGGGGTCTAGAACGTTTGCAGCAGTGTGAGAGCTTCTTTGGTGTGATTGTTCTCCAGTGTGTGAGCCGCCTGCCCGGTGGCTCCACAGTGGAGCTAATCGTGACCTCCATCAAGAGGACTTTTGTCACATGCTATACCTCCCAGGACAGCTGCTGCAAGAGCCTCTGTCCCCACAGCAGGCCATTGTGACTAATGCCTCCACAGGAGACCCTCAAACAGTCAAAGGCAAATCTGACTCTGTCTCGTGTGGGGGTCACTGCTCCTTTCCCTTGATCCTGGTGCCCACAATGTTTTGTTTGTGCCCTCCAAGTGTCTCTGGTGGATATGAGGTTTGATTTTAAACACGACTGCACCCCCACCATCTTGTGGCAGTTTCTCATTTGCCCTTGGTTGTGGGGCATCTTTTTTTGGTGGGTTCCACCATTCTTCTGTAGATGGTTGTTGCAACAGCTAGTTGCAATTTTGGTGCTCTTGGAGGAGGAGATGAGCACACAGTCAGCAAATCCAGACTGGGAGCTGACTGGCTCAGATCATGAACTCTTTATTGAAAAATTCAGACTTAAATTGAAGAACATAGGAAAAACCACAAGGCCATTCAGATATGACCTAAATCAAATCCCTTATGATTATACAGTGGAAGTGACAAATAGATTCAAGGGATTAGATCTGATAGACAGAGTGTCTGAAGAACTACAGATGGAGGTTCATAACATTACACAGGAGGCAGTGACCAAATCCATCCCCAAGAAAAAGAAATGCAAAAGGTAAAATCATTGCCTGAAGAGGTCTTACAAATAGCTGAGAAAAGAAGAGAAGCAAAAGGCAAAGGAGAAAAGGAAAGACATACCCATCTGAATGCAGAGTTCCAGAGAATAACAAGGAGAGATAAGAAAGCCTTCCTCAGTGATCAATGCAAAGAAATAGAGGAAAACAATAGAATGGGAAGGACTAGCTGCTAAGTCACTTCAGTCGTGTCCGACTCTGTGTGACCCCATAGACGGCAGCCCACCAGGCTCCCCCATCGCTGGGATTCTCCAGGCAACAACACTGGAGTGGGTTGCCATTTTCTTCTCCAATGCATGAAAGTGAAAAGTGAAAGTGAAGTTGCTCAGTCATGTCCCACTCTTAGCGACCCCCTGGACTGCAGCCTGCCAGGATCCTCCATCCATGGGATTTTCCAGGCAAGAGTACTGGAATGGGGTGCCATTGCCTTCTCCATGGGAAGGACTAGAGATCTCTTCAAAAACAAATTAGAGATACCAAGAGAACATTTCATTCAAAGATGAGCACAATAAAGGACAGAAATGATATGGACCTAATAGAAGCAGAAGATATTAAGAAGAGGTGGTATTAATACACAGAAGAACTATACAAAAAAATCTTAATGACCAAGATAACCATGATGGTGTGATCACTCACCTAGAGCCAGACATTCTGGAGTGTGAAGTCAAGTCAAATCCTCAAAGATGATGCAGTTAAAGTGCTGCACTCAATATGCCAGAAAATTTGGAAAACTCAGCAGTGGCCACAGGACTAGGAAAGGTCAGTTTTCATTCCAATTCCAAAGAAATGCAATGCCAAAGAATGTTCAAACTATTGTACAATTGCACTCATTTCACTTGCTAGCAAAGTAATGCTCAAAATCCTTCAAGCTAGGTTTCAACAGATGTGCATAAAGAACTTTCATATACATTTAGAAAACGCAGAGGAACCAGAGGTCAAATTGCCAACATCCCTTGGATCATAGAAAAATCTGGAGAATTCCAGAAAAGCATCTACTTCTGCTTCATTGACTACACTAAATCTTTTGTGTAGATCACAACAAACTCTGGAAAATTCTTAAAGAGATACAAGTTCCAGACCATCTTACTTGTCTCCTGTGAAACCTGATGCAGGTCAAGAATCAACAGTTAGAACTGGATATGAAACAATGGACTGGTTCAAAATTGGGAAAGGAGAATGTCAAGGCTATATACTGTCACCCTGCTTATTTAACTTACATGCAGAGTATATCATGTGAAATGCCAGGCTGGATGAAGCACAAGCTGGGATCAAGATCACTGGTAGAAATATCAATAACCTCAGATATGGAGATGACACTATCCTGATGGCAGAAAGTGAAGAGGAACTAAAGAACCTCTTGATGAAAGTGAATGAGAAGAGTGAAAAAGTTAGCTTAAAACTGAACGTTCAGAAAATGAAGATCATGGGATCTGATCCTACAACTTCATGGCAAATAAATGGAGAAACAGTACAAACAGTGACAGACTATTTTCTTGGGCTCCAGAATCACTGTGGACAGTACTGCAACCATGAAATTAAAAGACTCTTGCTCCTTAGAAGAAAAGCTATGACAAACATAGACAGCATATTAAAAAGCAGAGGCATTACTTTGCTGACAAAGGTCCGTCTAGTCAAAGCTATGGTTTTTCCAGTAGTCATGTATGGATGTGAGAGATAGACAATAAAAAAAGCTGAATGCCAAAGAATTGATGCTTTTGAACTGTGGTGCTGAAGGAGACTCTTGAAGAGTCCCTTGGACAGCAAGGAGATCAAACCAGTCAATCCTAAAGGAAATCAACCATGAATATTCACTGGAAGGACTGATGTTAAAGTTCCAATACTTTGGTCACCTGGTGCAAAAAGCTGACTCACTGGAAAAGATCCTGATGCTGGAAAGATTGAAGGCAGGAGGAGAAGGGGATGACAGAGGATAAGATGGTTGGATGACATCACCGAATCAATGGACATGAGTTTAAGCAAATTCTGGGAGACTGTGAAAGACAGAAGCCTGGTGTGCTGCAGTCCGTGGGGTTGCAAAGAGTAGGACATGACTGAGCAATTGAACAGCAACAACCAAAAACTCAGCTCATAAATGAAAATTTTACTATGTGACAACTACGATTATTATCCTACTGCTGTTACGTACATGCACACACATGTACGCTCATATACATGCACACAATCTCTTTGGCAAGAGACAGCATAAGCCAAGTTTACAGTCAGAATAGAAGAATGCAGCTGCTGCTGCTGATGGAGTTGGCCCAGTATAGGTCAAGAAGTCCTGCATGTGAATTGTTTGGTAAAGGACAAATAACCCAGTAGAAAAGTGAGGAAAGGTTAAGACCTAGAGTTTCAGCAAAGAGAAACTATTAATGGCAAAGATAAATGAAAACTACTTAGCCACATTACTCATAACAGGAAGACAAAATAAAAGGAAAGTTGGAGGATTCATCCCAAGTATGGAGAAGTAGAGAAGCAGGAAATTTTGCACAGCTGGTGAGAGGGAGAACTTTCAGCAGTATTTCAGCAACATCTGATAAATTCAAAGTGTGTGTCCTCTGTAACCCAGGCGTTTGCTTTCCATACTGTGTCCCAGAGTGTCTCTCACACACGTGCAGAAGGGCTTTGCTTGCAGCATTGTTTGTGATGGTGCAGAAAACAAACCACCTCATGGCTCTTAAAGTGAGAATGGACTCGGGAATCGTGGTGCATTCAAGTATTGGGCACGTAGCACTTGTGGTAGCAGAAACCTATCTTGAAAAATTAATGCTGACAGAAAAAGGAAGTTGAGATATAAGTTGTGATCGCATTTATAGAAATTAAAAGATTCACAAGGCAATGTATTTGTTGTCTATCTGTCTATTTATCCCTTTAAAGTTAGCATCTCTCATAATCTTCACCAAAGTAAAATGAAAATAGCAATAAAAACATAAAAATGGTTGCTGGGGGAGCCATTTAATGAAAATTGTAAAGCTCTAATTTTTTTTCACAGAACATTATTTTTAGCAAAATCAAGAGCACATTTTCTTTTGTTAATCATGATGGCAGGCATGGGGTTGTTTATTTCATCATCTCGACACATTTCAGATTGAAAGAGAGGAAGAGAGTCAGAGTTGTGAGGTAGGCAAGGAGAGGCTTTCCCCTCTTGGGGACTGAACTCCTAACTCTCAGAGCTGATGTCTGTGAACTGCTAAAGAGCCCCCCAGCCTGGGCATCTTCTGCGCATGCAACTGTCTTTCTACCTCTCAACTATATTGCATGCACCTAGGCTCAGGAAGCTCGGAGGGAATATCTGGGGAGGTGAGGCAGACTCGAAGAAACTCAGAGGGAATCCCGTAGGAGGTCTGCTGGAGTAAGGCCTCGGTGGGATGGTGTTCACCTATGTGACTCTGCCCTGTGCATACCCCGCCTCCTGGCACAACTCCCACACATCCTCAAACACAAGTTAGTGTCACTTCCTTCAGGAAGCCTTCCCTGACCTCCAGTCTGGATTCCAAGGGCCTCCTCCCCCGTATGGTATCCTGTGCACAGCTCTGGCTCTGCTTCCAGTGCCCTGCTGGTACTTGCATTTTACTCGGTGTTTTGGGCTCCTTCAGAGTTGATGCAATGAAGTCTGCATCCCCCAGACCTCACACAATGCCAGGCTCACAGTACATGCCCCATACTTTGGTGATGTGAGCAGAGAGATGGGAAGGTGTTTGGATAGGATGGGGGCTCAAGACAGCTGACGGTACAAGAGCCAGTGTAATCCGCAAACAGTCCCTGCATCAGGCCAGCCAGGCCTCTTTGAGTCAAGGGCAGAAAACTCAACAGATGCCTCCAAGAAAACTTACCAGGTCACTTAACTGGAAAGCCCAAGTAGCCCAGGCTCATCTGGATTATTGCTATTCGGAGCACGTTTTTCTCCTCTTTCTGTCTCTCCCATTCTCTCTCTCCCTCCATCCCTCGTTTCTCCATCTCTGGATTCTACTTCTTCTGTATGGGAGCCATTCTGTCACTGCTCTGGGCAGGAGAAGAGAAGGCTGCCATAGACGCAGCCCCTCCAGCAGGGCAGAGCAAGTTTCTCTCCCCTGGTTGCTCCAACAATTTCCCAGGATTAGCACTGCCTAGCTCTGATTGGTCCTGTATCCATCTCTGACCAATCGGCATGGCAGGATGTGAATGTGAGTGGCTTGAGCCTGTCTGGGGCTAGGGGTGGAACCAGCTCCAAGGCCTCCAACAAGGCTCCGAGTGGAGAAGGGCTACCAGCTACTGGTGACTCTTCCCTGTTGGCTTCTGCAGGGCAGTGCTTCTGGGTCCTTTCCCAGGAGCTATGGCTGAACACTGGTGCCATAACTAAACACTGACTGTTCAGAGCATGGAAGTTGTTCCTGTGGGTATTACAATGTGTGGTTGACCATCAGTTAAGCTGTGGGTTTTGCATTCAAAGAATATGGAGCTTCACTTTACACTTGGTTATAAATCTGAGGCATTTGCTCATCTCTGTGGGCCTCAGCTAGACACTAAGAAAGAAACTGGACATGTGTGGCCAGGACCCAGCCCCAGGGGCCAGTGGGAATAAGGAGTGATGTGAGGTTCCACATGTAAGCGTCTATAACTCTTAGAATTATTTTTCAGCATAATGCTATTCATAGAGTTGCTCAAAGTGGACATTTAAGTGTGTGGACCACCAGCTGGTGAAAGTGTCCAAATGAGAGCCTCCATTATTTTCTGTTTGCTCAGTTACTCAGCACACATTCATACGGAGACTTTGGGGAATGCACAGCCCTCTGTCCGACTCTAAACACAGCTGCTAAGATGGGACTTAAAGAAAAGGTGTCCAGAGCATTAGTACTGGAATCAACAAGAAAAAGCAGAGCCACACTCGCCGAGCCCCTGAGTGCCCTGCCCTGTACTGGGCACTTCGCTTTCACTGTCTGTGGTAATTCTCGCAGCAGTCTCTGAGATAGCTGCCATTGCCGGGTCTGGTTATAGAAACCAAAGCTTCGTGAGAGCCATGCGTGACAAAGTGGCAGAGGTAGTAACCAACGGAGCTGGGGTTCAAACCCAGCCTGACCTCAATTCTAGAACTCTTGATTTTTTCCTTTTCTTAATTTTAATTTTTGATTAAAGGATAATTACTTTACACTATTGTGATGGTTTCTGCCACACATCAGTGTGAATCAGCCATAGGTACGCCTATGTCTCCTCCCCCTTGAACCCACAGCCCTCCCCGTCTCACCTCCCTAGGTTGACAGAGCACCAGCTTTGGGTTCCCTGCATCATACAGCAAATTCCCACTGTCTATTTTACATATGGTAATGTGTATGTTTCAATGCTACTCTCTCCTATCATCCCATTCTCTCCTTCCCCACTGTGTCCAAAAGCCTTAGAACTCGCACTTTTAAGCATCATACATTTTTTCTGCTGAGACAGAATTGCGGGATGACTGATTTTAAAGCATGCAATATTTGTAGATACAAATATCAGCGTCCTACCATATGCGTACTCCTGCAAACACATCACTTTTTTTGAAATCCAAATCCCTATTTGAAACTGACCATGGGAAGTCACAAGGGAGCACCAAGGGGAACTTCTTTTGTTAAGACAGCACTATCTTCTAAACTGCATTGCTTTGATAAATCAAAGAAGTTCTTCTGATTAATCATAACTAGAGCAGTCATTGACTCAGTTCCTGTGCTACCCATCAGGCATGATTCTAATCGGCTGGTGTTAATAGCTTTTTCTAATGGCCCCATGAGGAGGGATGGCAGGGTCAGCTGCCCGCTCACTAAACCTTTGTGCTTCCTCCCAGGCACGCAGCTAGCTCATGTTTCCTAGCCCCCCTGCAATCAGGCGTGACCTTGTGGCTGAATTCTGCTCCATGCACAGTGGGTGAAAGTGACAGGTAATGCCCGGGGCCTTTCTCCACTCTCACCCTTTCTTGGAGACCATGGAAGCCAAGTGGGGCCACAAAACGGATTGAGCCTGACTTCCTGCATCAGTGCTGGAGATGTCTTGCCTTGGGCTTTACCTGACCGAGAGAGAAACTCCTGCTGTGTTAATGCACTGAGACTTAGGGATACTTTGTTACAAGGGCTAGCATTGTCTTATAGCTAGCTATTACCCACTTTTAATGACTGTACAACACATATTCTTTCCACCCTTGGACATTCCTGAAATTATTAGGCTGGATCTTAATTCTTCCCAGCGCCTTACACTTGCTATTGGCCTAGACTGAGGTCAAAGTCCAAGAGAAAAGATTTACATTTGTTTCTTCCACTACCTTGGGCCACTAAAAACTCGAGTTCTCTTTATTTTTCTTTTTAAAATTTTTAAAAAAGTTTGTATTGGGGCATATGATTGATTAACAATGTTGCATTAGTTTCGGTGACGCAAAGTGAATCTGTTACACAAACACATATATCCTCTCTTTTCAAGATTCTGTTCTCACATGGGCTATTACAGAGCATTGAGCACATGGAGTGCTCTTTAAATGAAGCTCTCTGCATCAGGTCTTCTGGACTATACCAGGTAGTGCCAATGCAAACTTCAGATCCTCTTGAAGACCAGCTCATGGTTCAAACTCTCATGCGAGAGTCTTTTCCTCCCTTTATCCGGTGCTGTGGTTGAGACAAGCAAGTCTGTTTGCCACTCTTTCTATGGGGCGGGTTTATTTCTCATGTATTCACATGTAGAGGGTGTGATGGTTAACTCTATAGCTCAGCTTAACTGGGCTCAGCAGTGTCCAGACAGCTGGTAGAACATTATTTCTGGGCATCTCTGTGAGGATATCTGGAAAAGATTAGCATCTGAATAGGTAGACTGAGTAAAGAACATCACTTTCACCGTATAGGCGTGCACCATCCGGTCTATTGAGGGTCTAAATAGAACAAAAAGGCAGAGAAGGGCAAATTAGCTCTCTCTGCTGGAGCTGGGACAGCCGTCTCCTGCCCTTGGACAAGGCTACCCCTCGTTCTTAGGTGTTCAGGCTCAGACCAGGACTTCCTCCCCGCCTGCTCCCCCACCACTCTCAGGCGTTAGGACTTCCACTAAACTACCTCACTGACCTTCCTGGGTTTCTGCTTGCAAACAGCACATCATGGGACTTCTCAGTTTCCATAAACACGTGTGACGGATCCACAAACAAAACAAATCTCTCTACATATCCTGTTTCTCTGTAGAACCCTAATACAGAAAGGTTGACCTTTGATGCTCTGGCTTTATTTGGGGAGCTCCTCCTGAACACCTCATGTTAGGCATTTTTCTTTTTAGTGGCATATAAATAATATTGGATCTCACATTCAGTTTGTAGCTTATATTCAATGAAATACAGTATCACCTCCAGTTTATAGATGGAAAATGAAAATATCTGAGGCACAGACAGAGTAAGGAATTCACTAGTAAATGTCAGGGCTGCAGTGTGCACTTAAGGGTCTTAACCACCATGCCACTGCAGCGGTGGCCCAGTGGTTGCACTTGGCCACCAAGTAGAGGACAGGTAGGGGCCGGCTCAGGGCTGGAACTAGCTCTGCTGTCATCAGGAGCTTGACTTTCGACATGATTCTCAGCTTCAGGTCCCTCATCTGATTCCTAGCGATAGTAAGACATTGATTCATTTATAAGATTGCAGTGGAGATTAAGTGGGGCTACAGTGTAAAGCATTTGATATAGTGCTAGACACGTAGAACCTATTTAGTGATGGTTAGGTATGTTTCCCCACTCCAGCACTCTTGCCTGGAAAATCCCATGGACGGAGGAGCCTGGTAGGCTGTGGCCCATGGGGTCGCTAAGAGTCGGACACGACTGAGCGACTTCACTTGCACTTTTCACTTTCATGCATTGGAGGCGGAAATGGCAACCCACTCCAGTGTTCTTGCCTGGAGAATCCCAGGGACAGGGGAGCCTGGTGGGCTGCCATCTATAGGGTCGCACAGAGTCAGACACGACTGAAGCGACTTAGCAGCAGCAGCAGGTATGGTTATTATTGTTTTATTCACTATCCTATACTGTTTCCCAGTAGTGAAATATGGAGCACTTATTCGGTCCCTTCCATGTTCATGCCATGCGTTCTCATTTCAGTGTCTGACAGAGTCACTGTTGTCCTCATTTCACAGATGAGACACTGGGCTCAGAGATGCCCAGTGACCCGCCTGGGTTACACAGATATCCAGCGGCAGAGCCAGGGTTCAGACTCAGCCCTGCCTGACTCCAAGTGGTGCACTCTTTCCTCTCTGCCCTGCCTCAATCTGTGCAACTTGCTTCCAGGATGTAATATTTTACAGAATAAAAGAGCCTGGAAATGATTCTAGGCCTGGATGAAGACTTGTCCCTGAATGATCAGAACTGCTCCTCTAAACACGAAACCTCTCTGGACCTGGTTGGTTAGCCAAGGGCACTTGCTGTGTGGAAAGGGCAACTGGCCTAAACCAGCTCAGGACAGACTGTAGTCCAGTGTGGAATGTGTACTTTCGGGCGATCATTCCAGTGACCCAGTGACTTAGATCATAAGGACTCTCTGGGCTGTGCCAGTCAGAGGAGGCTTCCCGGAGGAGGGGGCACTCCAGCCAGGCCTCGAAGGACAGGTGGAAATGGGGATGGAGGCACTTGGGGCAGGATTCCAGTGTGAGCAGAGGGATAAAGGGAAGGATGTGCATTTGGGGCTAGAGGGCTCTGGGAGACGGTCTTGGGGGACCTAGAGGCAGTTCCATCTGAGTCACTCCCAGTGGTGCTCAGGAACGTGAGGATTTGCTGCCCTAGTCAGTTCCTGTAGCCCAGAGGCCAGAGGATGGGAGGGCATCTGAGCAGCCTCACTGCCCTGCAGGTCAGGCCATTCCAGCCCCAGGCAGTCCTGGTCACAAACCTGTGGCCCCAGGTCGGGATTCTGGCTGTTGCTCCTGCCTTGAGATTCTGCCTCACTCTCTGTAGTTCCTCCTGCGCCAGACCCAAGGCCTCACACCTAGAATCCCCTTCTGCCCTGCTCAGGGCTTCTGGCTGCCTTGGCATAAGACCGGCTTTGCCCTGCATGAGGGAAGTGAAGGAGTCAGGACATCCAACGGAAAGGGACCAGTGTTGGCACAGACCACCAAAGCACCCCAGGCTCGGCAGGCTCCGGGGGTGTGAGTGATGGTGTCAGGACTCGGTTCCTCCTCTCCTCTCCTCTCTGCTGGCTTCCCATCCATGTGGTATGTAGCGGGAGTTCCAGCCTTGAGGACTCCCAGAGACTGCTAGAGATGTCACTAAAGGCAAGTGTCCCGAGGGTAAGTGCCTAACCTCTGAGTGCTGGTGGCCAGGGGATGATCAGCCTTGATGACTTGTCTTGGACACGTGCCCGCCCCAGGGCATGAGGGAAAGGAGGCTCCCAGAGGAAACCGGGGCTTTTTCCAGAGGACAGGAAGGCAGGAGCTGGGCAGATGGCAGGGGCTAGCAGCCCTCAGATGCTCTGCCCCCAGTGCTTGCACTCAGGCTCAGGCTCACCTGGGGCTGCGTGGCTGCTTCTCCGTGTGCAGCTGCTGGTGGTGGTGTAGTTGCTGAGTCATGTCCAGCTCTTGTGATCCCAAGGACTGTAGCCCGCCAGTCTTCTCTGTCCATGGAATTTTCCAGACAAAAATACTGGAGTGGGTAGCCATTTCCTTCTCCAGGGGATGCTCCTGACTCCAGGACTGAAGCCACATCTCCTGCATTGCAGACAGCGCCCTGCATTGCAAGCAGATTCTTTATTTACCACTGGGCCACCAGGGCAGCCCAGGCAGGAGGGAAGAATGAATGGGGGTGTGTACTCAGCTCTGAGGGTGCGTGCTCTGAGGATGGTGCCCTCTCTGGGTCTTGGAGGTACACTGTCCCTGGGAATCTGAGTCCTGGGAATGCCAGCTTGCCCGAAGCCTCCTGGGTTGGATCTGTAGCCCTGCTGGTCCATCTCAGAAAGCAAATCTGAGCTTCTAGGGAAGCCTCCTGACACATGGGGCTGGCATCTGATCTGCGGACAAGGCTGGCACCGGGTGGACGGTGTTCCTGTGGCCACGTGGCAGCTGCCTTGCATCTGCAAGTGTGGGTGAGGAACCCAGGACACCCCGGGGAATTGCTTTTGGGCAGCTTTCTGGGTGAGCACTTGATTTATGTACTCAAAAATGTCCTACATGCTAAAGGTTGCACACTGTTACAAACAAAATGTTTATCCCAATGCAGTGTTTCTCCTCTGCTCACCATCGAAATGCTGAGTGAAAGGTGAAATTTATTTTTTACCTCGATTTTCAAATCCTGGCCTTTCCAGTCACTGGGCAACCAGGTCTTACAGTCCTGAGATGAAAATAATTCTTGGCACTAGGAGCAAGCGTTCAGGTTCAAGCACAGGGCAAGCAAGTCCTGGAGGAATCAGGGCATCAGGGCATGGGGACGCTATGCGACATGGCAGGTAGGAGGCGGGAGGGAAGTCACAGGCCCTCTTTTCAAGTCAGAAAGGCCCCCAGGGGTCCAGCTCACCACACTGCTCTGGGAGGTGAAGTTGGGTGCTGAGAAGCCACCTGACGAGACGCAGCGTCTCTGGGTGGATGAGAACACTGAGACGCTGCCCTCCTATTTAATGCCTCCGTGGGTCACCAGGGGCGACTCCTCAGCCAAGATCTGAAGGCCACGCGCAAGGACAGAGTGCTGTGTGCAGCAAGACCCCACTGGGAAACGGGGTGGTGTGTCCGAAGAAGGCTCAGGTCCCCATGAGCGTGGGAGGGTAGCGTGGCAGGGTCAGGTCACACGGGCCCGGCGGGCTCAGGGATTCGTGCAAATCGGGAAGCAGGGAAAAGCGGGTGAGGGATTGAAGCACAGAGTGGCATACTCTGGCTTGCATTTTGAAGAGAAAACTGGCTGCTGCTGTGTGAGTGCTTGGCGAGGAGCTGGTGGGGGAGAAGGAGGCCTCGTGTGCAGCAGGCCTGGGAGGAGATGCGAAGCGCAGGGGCAGGACAAGGCCTGGCGACTCAAAGTCTCCTCTCATCTATTTTGGGGGTTGAATTGACAGGACATATGGATGGTTTATATTTGGGGCCGAGGAAAGGGAAGCTATTAAGAAGGAACCACTCCTAAACTTCTGATTTGGATCCTTTGACTCAGATATGGGAGACAGGAGTCTCTTGTGCAATGTCATTATGTGATGTCGAATAAGCAGCTGAATACAGAAGTGTAGAGGGATCTCTCAGGACAGCTGTGCTGGGGTCCCTGTCTGAGCTGTGGTGTACAGATGCAGCTAAACCTGTGAGAAAGCAACAAGGCCAAGACCTGTTCTGAGGAAACATCAGTGTTTAGAGGTGGGCTGCGTGAGGAGAAGCTCACCAAGTGGCGTGAGAGAGGAGGAAATAAGAGAGGGAGGCATCATGGAAGTTGAGAGCAGACTGGACTATGGGGACTAGTGCTGCTCAGAGACGGAGGAGTATGAAAATTAGCACTGGCCTTGGAAATAAGGAGGCTGCCGTGGTGCGAGTGGTGGAGGCCAGCCCAGATCGGAGCAACCGAAGATGGAACGTGAGTTGAGGAAGCCAAGCAACCTGTGCAGACTTCTGCGCACATTACCTGCCAGTTCCCTCCCAGTTGGGCAGAGCTACGTGACTAGTTTTGGTCAGAATTATGGGCAAAGGAGCCTGCGCCATCCATGGGCTGGGGCAGTGGAAACCTTGAACTGCAGTCCTAGGTTCCCCTTCCATTCCGGAAGCCCCTGAAGGTTACCCTTCCAGAAGAAGCAGCTACAAGACGACAGAGGCTCTACAAGCCTGGGTCCTGAGTGACTGCGGAGCAGAGCTGCCTTTCCTGAAACCGAGAGGGGCACAGAGTTGCCTCTGTCTCCCCAGCGCTTTATGTCTCTGTGGCTTTAGCAACTAGCAAGCTGCATGCAGATGGTGTGACTCCATGCTTCTTTCCCGCTTGCCTCTCTCTCTTTCTACCAGGTTACGGCAGGAGGAAGGGGAAGGACAAAACAGCTGCACTCTTCTCTCTTTATGGTCCTGGTGTTCACGATGCTGTGTTTCTTCCAGACTGTCCTCATCCATCAGCAGCCAGACACCTTTCGAATCAAGTATCTTCCAAGCCCTCCCAGCAGCAGACCCTCCACGGAGGGAGCGGGTGCTTCTGGCCCCATCATGGAGATGGCCATCCATCAGGTGGCTGACGGGCCGTTATTAATAATGGGTGGGAAAATATCTACTTGGCTGCTCTGTCATTGTTATTGCCTTTAACTATTACTTAAAGAAGAAACATAGTCAATACGCTTCATCTATGGTTTTCTCTGAACGTTTTGGTAACAATTCATTTTAAGTGTAGGCAATATCCAAGGCCTTGATACAATAAATCTGCAGTAATGCTGCTGGCTGTCTGATCTGATGCACTAAAGAGAAGTGCACATATTCCTGTTTTTACTTCTTTGCAAACATGCAGAAGGGTTACAACAGGGGGGCCCTTCTGCCTGTTTCACTTCAACATCAGCCCAAGGCTGTCCCATATCTTGGGATTAAGTAAAATCCTAAGTAGGACTTATCAGTAAAGTGGAGGGATGTCTGCCCTTCTGATCACAGTCACTTAGGCTCTGTAAGCGGCCAGAGCCTAAATACCTCTGGTTCTTGCTGCTGAACCAGCGCATCTTCCTCATTACTCACAGTTTTGACTGGTCGACTTGGTCAGAGTTGTCTTTACATGCTAGCCATTCTCAGAGGCAGCCCTGAATCCTACAGTCACTGTGCAGCGCTCTCCGAGGTTGCTGATCCCCTCTTCCCCTGTGGCCCGGTCTTGAGTAGGAGATGCCTGCTGACTGAGATCAGCCCCAGGACTGGGATCTGAGCTTCTCTTTTAAGTGGGTTAACTGTCATCCTGTTGTCTTTGTTAAGCTATCAATTTTCTTAGGAAATCCTTTTAAAATGCAAAACGCAGAAGCAAACTGCAGCCTAGTTTTGGAAGAATTCTCACACATTTTGGTCTTGTAGACATCATTTATATTTAGGTATTCAAGAAGTCACTTAATCTTTTAGGGAGGCCCTGCCAAGTCATTCTCTCTTTTTTTTTTTTTGATTCAGCAAATTTTGAGTGATTGGGATGTGCATTTTTGAGTGAATTCCTGAGTAAAGATTATGTTGTAACAAAACACTTCTCCTGAATGATGATGGTGGTGGGGGTGGGGAGCAAGATGACTTTCTAGGACAAGCTCCGGTCTCTCTTGCAATGGATTCTCCTGCAGTCAAGGAAGTCAGGAAATCCTAGCGTCAGGATCATCTTCCGCTGCTGCAGCCTGGCAAGTCACAGGCCTCCCCGGGGTTCTTGCTGTGTCCAGCACCTCACCCAGGTTTGGCTTCTCCCCCTTTTCCTGCTCTCCTCTCCCTCACCCTCACTGTTGTCTCCTTCCTTGACAAACCAGCTGCCACAAATCCCTATCTCAGAGCCTTCTTCTAGGATAGCCTAACCTGGGACAAACCTTGAGCTGATTCTGGGTGTAAGACAGCCCTAGGCTGCTCATAAACTTGATTCCTTAGTACAGCCTGCCAGCTGGTAGGCTGCTGTACTGGTTTCCAATAGAATGTCAGTTGATTTTAAAATATTGCTATTACTCAAATAAATAAGTTATGTGCTGTGCTGTGCCAAGTCGCTTCAGTCATGTCTGACTTTGTGACCCTATGGACTGTAGCCCACCAGGCTCTTCTGGCCATGGGATTCTCCAGGCAAGAGTACTAGAGTGGGTTGCCATGCCTTCCTCCAGGGCATCTTCCCAACCCAGGGATCGTACCTGGGTCTCCTGCATTGCAGGTGGATTCTTTACTGCTGAGCCACGAGGGAAGCCCAAATAAGTTTATGATATATGAAAAAATTAAAAAAGTAAAACATTGCAATTGACTTCTAAAATGCTAGGTCACCTGGGATCTGTGCATGTCACAGATTTGTTATCCCCTTGTAGACCCAGGGTTTTGTGTGCCAGCACAGTCTACGGGTTCATTTTTGAGCTCTCCTGAGTGACCAAGGTTCAGGCGAAGCCATGGATGCATGAGGCCCACACAGTCTCTCCAGAATCTAGGAGCCTGCTGAGCACCTCTCTGAAACCCCAGGGTGTTAGGCCAGCCCACCATGGACAAGCTGAGAAGACAGCAACCAACTTTGTTAGCGAGCCCTCTGACCCCACACTTGACCACAGTCTCAGCCTGTAGGACAGGTTTTTGGGGCCTCTGGCTTCCAGCTGGGTTTGGCAGCACTGGAGGGGATGAGTGGGCTGAGTTCCTCTGTGCAAAAACCACAGCCCCTTCCTGAGGCCTCTTCCGCAGCAGTGTACACAGTGGTCACCTGGAGGGTGTTCCAACGGCCTGCATGGCTCCCCTTGAGTCTCCCCTCATGAACAGTCTGCCTGTCAAGCTCTCCTCAGGGAATCTCTGGGTGTGCCTCTGCCCCAGGCCCCTGACGGGTTTGGAAGGAGACAGCTGTGTCACTGGCGGCCCAGGAAGAGCCGATGAAGGGGCTTTCTCCTCCAGATAGCATTCTCGTCCTGCTCACGTGGTGTCTCTGGTCCCGCTCTCCACCCATCAGAATGTCTCCCTCTGTCCCAGGCCGTGTCCTAGCGGCCCCTCTTCTGGGGGTCCTCGGGAGCCCTCTGCTCAGGGTTTGTTGGGCCTTCCGCCTGCTGCTCAGGGCACTGCCCAGCCAGGCTGGCTGCTGACAAGGGGGACATCCCAGGACTTTGGAGCCGCATGAGGGCAGGGCCCCCACCCTGTCACTCCTGAGCTCCAGCTGCCCAGGAGGAGCTTGGCACAGCCGGGGGCTTGGTCGTGGTGACTGATGACAAACTCTTTCAAGTCATGTACTCTGGGCTTGTAGACGCGGGCTTTTCTTCACCATCAGAGCATCCCCGTCCTGGGAGGGCTCTACTGCCTTCCCAGCGTTCCCAGGAGCCCTCCTGGACAATGCCCGCTCACACCCCTGCTGAGCTCCGCTCTCCATTCCACCGCCTTCCCCGGGCTCTTGTTCTCTCTGTGCCGTCAATCCCTCCACATGTTCTCTTCTCCAAAGCCCTCCTGACCAGAGGCGGAGGTGCTCCACGCTGAAGGTTGAGGGATGTCAGAAAGGAGTGCCGGCGTCTCACAGAGTGGGCGCTCCATTTGTTCGCTGCGACCGCTCCTCTGCTCGCTGCATCTCTGCGGCTGTCTTCCTTGCCTGTCCAGGATCCCCCTCTGCCATTTGACTAGAGCCCCCTTCATCTCCTCAGCCTCGTCTCTTCTTGTCTCCCCATCCCAAGGCCTTTCCACACAAAGGAGACAAAAATCCCACTCACAACAGAGCACCGTTCTCTTTCTCCACCCCACTGTGCCCTGGGGCCTACATTTTCACACACGCAGAAAGATCCTCTGAAGTATTTCTCTAAACTAAAAGGCCATCTGCTCCTAAGAAGAACTTGACCTATTTCTTAGACTATTGTAGCCGTTACAGTCAATTTTTGTTTTCAGTAAAGGCATTTTGTCTTCTTATTATTCCATTAGGACTCGGCTGCTGAGCTGGGGTCCTGTGGGTCACCCATCTGTTCTAAATTTTCCTAGAAGTTGGTGCCGCTGTGCAATGGTTTTCCCATTTGTCCCCTGCCCTCGTGCGGTGCTTAGCACACTGGAGGGTACAGGTATTGCTGCAGGAGGTTCCTGTACCCTGTGCCACATTCTTGGGCCCAGCTGACATCAACACAGCTATAGTGGGTAGTGCCAGGCACAAGGCCGGGGTTCCAGCACCAAGGTCCCTCCTCAGGCAGGCCTACTGGAGTTTCTGCTTTTCTGACATAGAGCTCTCACAGAAGGTACTGGGGCGATCAGCCCAAGCATAGGCAAAGGCTGCAAAGGTGGGAGGGTTGACATACTCAGGGACAACCCTCTTCCAACAGTGGACGGGTTAGAGGATAAATGCCCCAACTTCCCACCCTCCAAAGGAGTACTTCTGAAGTCCGTTCCAGCAAATTTTTCAGACGGTCCCAGCAGGACTGGGCCCCCAGTGCCCACAGTGACCAGCTCGTTTATTCGTTCTTCTTCCACTCCCTCACTTCTGTTCCCTGGGATCACCTCCCAGATCAACTATTAGCACCCAAGTTTTTGTCTTTGATCTGTTTCGAGGGGGACCCAAGTGAGGACAGGTACTTGAAGGCTGTGTGTTCTGTGGCCTTCAGTAATCACCTGCAGAGCCGAGCTGGGATCTGGGGGTCCTCACTGGTTCAGAGCCCTTCTGCACAGCTTTGCTAACGATTCCCTGACTTTCTGCAGGGACAAGTGGCTCATGTGATGGATCTGCCCATGTATCTCCTCTCTCATCCAGAGTGTGATATTAGACATCTCAACTCTGGAAGCTTGATTCATCTGGGGAGAGTCTTTGGCCATCTGAAAAGCCATAAAGCTCTCCTGGTGTGACAAGGAGCAAATGACTTCAGTGTCGTATTACTGCCCTCAAATCCAATAGAACCAGGGTCTGATGTGTCTCATCTTTTCAAGCAAAGGTGTTAACAGATGCATTACTCATTGGCATCGCCCGATTCTTGCCTTGTTAGGAGCCGCAGAGGAAAGTTGATGTTTTGACAAGGAAACTAAGACCAAGAGCCAGAATGACTATAAGACTCTGTCAGTGGGTGCCAGAAGATTCCACACCACTGCCTTTGACGCTTAATTTCCCTTTGGATGCATTGCCTGTCTCGGCCAGGGGCCTGCTGGGCTTGTATATTCTACTGGAGAAGAAGCTCTGTGTCTACACATTCTGCCTGCTTTAAAACAGTGACGCTTCTTTTTGCTCAGTCTCCAGAAATCCCCACAGCAATCAGATTCCCGGCCGGGGCCCTCACATCTGGGTGGTTTCTTCTGCTTTCCCTTTGTTTCATCCCCAGCATCCTAGAGCAACCACGGCTGAGTGTTCTCAATCTGGGCACCATATTGAACCAGAATATTGCAGTTGCTTAGGAAATACTCTCTGAGAAACCAGACACTGCATAATTCTTACACTCTGTCCTGTGAAGTGGATATTGCTGGACCCAATCTATTGTTGAGGAGAATGAGGCCCAGAAATTTGCTTCCCTTTGGATGCAGTCATGTGGGCAAGGAAAGAAAGGTGTGGGTTTCATCTCCTGTGGGTTTTGTGCTCAGATCAGCCTTCCCTCTTCCATGAGGATGAGATTGGGGCTCGGAGGAGAGACACATGCTGGGACCACAGAGGACCTCTCTTCTTTACTCCATGACAGCCTTTCAAAAGCAAACCCTGGACTGGGAGACATGTACAACTCCATGTTTTCTTATCAAGAAGGGTCAACCATATATGTCTGATCCCAAGAGCATTTTACAGATTGTCCAAAATTAAAGCAATCCCAGCTCCCCATCAGCACCTGCAAGCCTATATAGGGTGGACTCCTGCCCTATAATGTGTCCTCTTGCTCATCACCCTCTGGCCAAGTTGGCCTCAGTCCCACTGTCCTACCTACCAAGCTGGCGTGTGTGTGTGTGTGTGTGTGTATGTGTGTGTGTGTGTGGTGGGGCAGGGCTTGGCATGAGCCCCTCCCTTCCCTGCCTCGCATGACTTGCTCTTTCTCAGCCTTCTGTTCTCCCCTCTCTGGCACCCCTTCCAAGTGGCTCCTCTGTCCACGGTTCCCATCCAAAAGCCCTTTGCACTCTGGCTTCTCTAGGACATGAACACGCTGTCTCCTTCCAGCACTGCCGCGGTCTGAAATTGTCTTGCTCATTATCATTGTTTTCCTGTCTTCACCGCAGTGCAAGCTGTTGGCCCTAGAACAGTGCCCTATCCCTAGTAGCTGCCCTTACCACAGAGTAGAGTGTGTGTTACATGAATGAATTCCTAATAAGAAATAGGATTGTAGCTTCTAGAAACTCTGTCTAGAGTTCACAGTATGTTGACAATGACTTCAAATCCTCACTTATCTATTAAACCCTAACCTGTCTCCTCCCTCTTCTCGACTCCCTGCACTCCTGAGGTCTTTCTTTCCTTCTTCCCAGCCCTATTCTCTCTTCCTTCACTTTTCTTACTCCCTTTCCCTTTCCCCTCTATTCTATCCTTCCCTTTCTGCTTGCCTGCCTGGGAAGCAGGTCACTTGGCAGGCAGACAGGGGAGAGAGTCCAACCTGGTTTACCCACAGTGGCCATCGTCATGAGCAAGAAAGGTCTTTTCACTCCATCCCGGATGGGATCAGAGGTGACAGTGTCCACTCAAGTTGTCCCAGGACAGGCCTGGAGTGCATCTTACATCCGATTGTCACTTCTGGGATCCATCATTCCTATAGCTTAGAGTGCATTTGTCAGGGCAGCTTTGGGCCTGAGTGTTGGAGAAAAACAGCTAAACCCATCAGAGGCATGAAACAGAAGCCACTGGTTGAGGACCTCTGCTCACATAAGGAGAGTTTAATTTATTTATAAATGCTTAATTCTCTGATTCTTCAGGAGCCTTCAGTAGAAAGTGAAATTGTGCATCCTGCTGAATGACAATGTTCCAAGGAGACCAGCACTTGAAAACAAGAGTGACTACTCCTTTGTCCTAATCTAAAATTTCATCACCTTGGCAGGAACTGCTGAGTGCTGGTAATGAGTGTTGAGAGGCAATCTGAGGACGGTAATTAGGTATTAAACCTGGACAGATACTAACCAAGAGGTGTGTGGCCCCTTGGCTCAGCACCACAAAAACGGATCTCTCCCAGTCAACTTCTCTGGCCATGCAGAGGGGAACAGAGCTGCATTGTAGCAAAGCGAAATGTGATTTTAATGATTCCGAGCACATGGTTTCTGCCTCCAGCATTCTAGATTTGTAGACTGAGATTTTTTCCCCCTTGGGTGGATTCCAGATGTTGTATAACTTGCGTGTTTCTAAGTTACAGAGTGGTAGACGAGGACTTACTTGTCTTTTCGTTATGAGCATGTACAATGTGGATAAGTGGCACTATCAAACAACCTCCTAAAAGACACACTGTACCCAAGTCGGTATGGAGTAAATGATGGGGAAAAGGAGCCTGAGACTTCAGTAATTCTAAAGTAGCTAGGAGACGTGGATTCAAAACTCTGGAATTCTGGGCAAGCCCTCACTTTAGACACCCACCCCACCTCTACCTCAGACACACACCTGTGCACACGCACATGTGTGGGCATGTGCACACACACAGACACACTCCTTTTCCATTTCATTACTCTTAGACTGATCAGGCCCACCCACCTGGGGTCTTTCTTGCAAATATATTTTCTGAGCCTCCAGGCCAGACCTGTCACAACACCGGCATCTTCTCTAAGTGAGGTCGCCAGATAAAATTCAAGATACCCAGTGGAATTTGAATTTCAGGTAAACAACAGGTATTATTTTAGTATAAGTATGTCTCATGTAAAGTTTAGGGCATACTTTTACCAAAAAATAATTTATAAGAAATTCAAAAAATTTTTTCATTTTAGAGAGCTATTTTATTTTTTTACACCTTTATTTTTTAATTTAATTTTTTTTTTTGACACCAAAAACATTTTATATTAGGGTATAGCTGATTAACAGACTTAGAGAATGAACTCATGGTTGCTGGGGGGAAAGGATGGTTAAGGACTTTGGCAAGGTCATGCACATACTGATTTATTTAAAATGGATAACCAATGAAAACCTATTGTATAGCACATGGAACTCTGCTCAGTGTTATGTGCCAGCCTGGATGGGAAGGAGGTTTGAGGGAGAATGGATACATCTATATGTAGGACTGAGTCCCTCCACTGTTTACCTGAAACTATCACAACATTGTTAATTGGAAATTCAGTATTTTATTTGTATCTTTATTTGCTTAATCTGACATTCTTAGCCCTGTGATCCAGTAAACTGAGGGCGTACTGCAGACCATAAGCCCACTCAGGAACTCACAAGGCCCATTGTCGTTTAATGCTGCTAGGAAGTCCTGCAGAGGATAAACGTATTTACATTAAAAAGTTGATTTTTGTTTATCTGAAATCAAGTTTCACAGGGCAGCCTACATTTTAACTAACAACCCTACACAGAATCCCTTTTCTGAGGACTACTTTGACGGGTGCACTTTTAAGGCAGCTAAGTGCATTGGGGCTTGCCGGAGGAGGTGCAGTTTGCGTAAGCAAATGGAAGCCAAGAGGTGCGCAAACGCCCCCAGCAGGGAGCCAACCAGGAGCAGAGACGGGCTGGAGGGTTGGCTGCATTGCCCTTGGGGCCATGCTGTATCTCCTCCAGGAGCAGGGGTGCTCCCTAGGAGACAGGTCCTGCCTGGAGGTCTGCAGCTGCATGTCGGGTCTTCTCTGCCGAAAGCAAAAAGCAAAATAGTGCCAGCTCAACCAGAGAGGGACATGACACAAGGGACCGTGCTGGACCCCAGCCTGGGCACTGGGCAGCCCATGTACAGTCAGATGTGTGATGTTGCTGGTTTTTGACTTTCTTCTCTGGTATACTCACTAGGGATGTGAGCTAGGAATTCCACTTCTAAATAACCATGTGGCCTTGGATAAGTGCCTTCCCTCTTCACACACCAGGCTGGGATCAGGTAAGCTCCCTTCTGAGGTCCCTTTTGGCTCTGATAGTCTTCAATTTCTATAGCAAGTTCTTTGCAGGGACCTTTCTGCATCTGAAAGGTATTTACTCAGCACTTGGGGAGGCAGATCGTGGTTGCTTGAACGGATTCTAACGGTGTCCTGCAGGCAAACTCTGCCATTCCTGGTGTCCCCTGCTCAGTGAGTGCCCTAGCTGCTGCTCTCACAGGACTGTGGCTTCAGCCTCGGAGGAAGGGAAAGAGGGGCCACACCAAGCCCTGATGACAGTTGGCTGGCTGGGGCCACACTGCACTTTCTTGGGGCTCTTTGGTTGTAAGAAAAGGGGGCTGACTCAGGCTTACTTAGGTGTAAGGGAAACACATTTGGAAGACACATGTTTAGAGGGAAGGGTAGTACGGGGATGTTCTGGACAGTGGGCCAGAAAGCTCTATGAGATAAATAGATTTCAAAAAGAAGTATTCTTTTTATCCTGCTGCTCACAATTCAGAATGCAGAGAGGAAGCGTGGCAGTCAGCCATCAGTTCTGTCACCCATATATTCCTTTTCTATCCCTCGGGTGATTATGTGAGAGCATTGTCTTTCTTGACCCTTTGTGGTTGGTTAGGGTCAAGGTCTGATTTCTGGCCAGAAATGATGTGTTTCGACCTGGAGCATTTGCACTGAGACAAGACCCTGCAATGTTTTCTTTGTTGCCTTTGCTATCATAGGAGCAGGTATTGAAATGCAGGCTGCATTAACCTGGACAGAGGGACTGCAGTGAGCGAAGCTCCCTTTTGACTTGGGACAGATATGTGACCTGGACAGATACCTGGCCTAAGAAAGAGAAAAACTTTGTTACATTCAGCCACTGAAAATTTAGAATTGCTTGTTACTGTAGCATCTTCAGACCTAACCAGACTGATACAGGAAGCCTCCCACTGCCTAGTTTGGGTCGCATGCTCACCCCGAGAGGGGAGCAGGACACTGGTAAGTATCACCAAGCTCCAGCCAATGGGAGAGATTTAATTGCACGGATGTACTGTTACCCAGAGAAGGGAAAGGCTACCTGGAGAAGGGAAAGGCTACCCACTCCAGTATTCTGGCCTGGAGAATTCCATGGACTGTGTAGTCCATGGGGTTGCAAAGAGTTGGACACAACTGAGCGACTTTCACTTTTCACTGTTACCCAAGGGCTTCCCAAGTGGCGCTAGCAGTAAAGAACCGCTAGCAGTAAAGAATGCAGGAGACGTAAGAGAATGGGGTTTGATCCCTGGATTGGGAAGATCCCCTAGAGAAGGAATGGCAACCCACTCCAGTATTCTTGCCTGGAGAATCCCATGGACAGAGGAACTTGGTGGGCTACAGTCCAGGGGGGTCGTAAAGAGTCGGACACGACTAAAGTGACTTAGCAAGCCCTGTTACCCAAAGAACAAGAATGTGTGGCTGGCAGCCAAAAGATAATCATTTACAATGGTGGTCACAGGACCCATCCAGGAACTGAGCCCAGGACTGACTTCACAAATGCCTGGGCTGTGAGCAGATCGGCTGCCAGAGTCAGTACTTCTCAAAATAACAGCTATTTAACAGCTACCTCTTCTCCACAACCGTCTAAACACCAAAGCTGAAGCCATCTTCTGAACGTGGCTGCTCCAATAGGCCCAAACTGCCTGCAGAGAAGCTCAGAGGGACTCATTTGTTATCTACTGTATTTAGTTTAGTTTAAAACACCATCTTTCTTGAAAAAAGTTCAAAATTCATGTATCATATTAAATATTAAAATACACTTTATTGCATAGCATTAACAGGTTGTATTAAAATACTCAATAAATCATGCTTTGTTTGTGCCATGGTTATAATATGAATAATGCACTGAGAAACTTTTACACCTTTAATGGGATTAAAAATCTTATGGCATTTCTAGACTTTTCCTCTCTCCTCTATGTAGGTTAGTTCATTTTGTCACCATGTGACGCATTTAGCCATCATCTGAATCACCATGTCATCTCCAACTAGAGTGCTGGCTAATTAAAAAGAATAAGAATAAGTATATATAATAAATTCAGAAGGCTTGCTAATTATGAGCATATTGTACTATATTAATACTGTGCTAATAATTTAAAGGACAACTAATGTAAAAAATCATCTAATTTTCCATGTTCTCCAGAACCCACATTTTATAATACTGCCATAGGGAGGGACATGGGTTAAATCATTTTTTTAATCTTCAAGAGTCATTGGAGAGCAAAGCAGGCAATAGATCTCTGTGTTGTTTAGATCTTGAGTGTCTAGATATTCTGTGTGGTGTTTCTGTGAATGGTGAGAAGCAGATGATCAATAGAGGACCTTGTATTTATTATACAAGGTCAGGGAGTTTGTGCTGGTTTGGAATCTGCAGGAGCGTTGCTAGTTGACGAGATGTCTAGATTAGTCAGTTGTTCAAGGTTATTTGTTGCAGCAGTGTTTGTACTAGCAGATATCTAGAAACAACCTGGAAGGTCCTCAGTTGAAGTTGGGTTGAGTGATTACGACCATCCATGCCATGGGGTCTTCAGTAACCTTGAAAAATAATGAGGAATCCTCTCTTTAGCGATGTCAAAAATTCTCTGATATGTACGTTCTAAATAAATGTGAAACCAAGGGAGGTATGCTATTATTAGAGTTCAAGATGGAAAGAGACCATGTATTACTTTTGTATGTATACAGATTAGAAAATTCTCTACAAGGATACATCAAAAACTAAAACTGTCCATTTATTTGGTGGTGAGGGGATGTGTAGAAACTGGGTAGGTGGTAGAAAAGATGGGAGAAAGAAATTTCTCTAAATACCATTTTATAATTAAAAAAAATTTTCAACCCAGATAAATATATTATCTATTCAAATAGTTAAATAATTCTAATATCAACCCAGCCCCCAAGGATTGAACAAAGAGAGTTAGTAATTTTCAGAAAAGTGAAAAATCTCTCTTAGCCCTGGGGGAAAATGTGGGCCCTGCAGACACCACAGAACACAAAGTAACTGTGTGTGTGTGGGAGGTGTGTGTGTGACAATCATCTGCTCCATCCCGGAATGGGGGCATCCAAAAAGACCATGCAGGCGGTGAATTTCTTCCCAAGGAAGAGAGACTAGCAGATCTCATTCATTGTTTTATGGTAACTAGTTTCAGAAACGAAGCTTGCTGCTGCTGCTGCTGCTAAGTTGCTTCAGTTGTGTCCGACTCTGTGCAACCCCAGAGACGGCAGCCCACCAGGCTCCCCCGTCCTTGGGATTCTCCAGGCAAGAACACTGGAGTGGGTTGCCATTTCCTTCTCCAATGAATGAAAGTGAAAAGTGAAAGTGAAGTCACTCAGTCATGTCCGACTCTTAGTGACCCCATGGACTGCAGTCTACCAGGCTCCTCCATCCATGGGATTTTCCAGGCAAGAGTACTGGAGTGGGGTGCCATTACCTTCTCCAAGTTCCAGAAACGAAGCTTAGAAATACTCAAATAAAATTGGTCATGAATACAATAGACCCCATGGCATTGGCACACTCAGATGCTCTCTGGACCTGGCTGCCAAAAAAAGGACTGAAAAAAAGAAGAGCGTGCAAGTCCTTCTCCAGGGTTGACTGCAGTCAACCTTACCCTGTGGTTGGTGACTCTCAGGGAATCAGGGCTGCTAAGTAGCAAAGTTTTCCAAGGGAAGAGAGCAGTATGGATTTCTATGTTGGCAAATAATTTTTTAAAAGATTAAAATAAATGAGCTAAATAGGATTTCTCTATAGCTGCCAGGTGGTCATTTTTTTCTTTTTTTTAAATTGAAGTATAGTTGATGTGCAATTTTGTGTTAATTTCTGCTACACAGCAAAGTTTTTCAGTTATACATGTACATATATATTTATACACATTTAAAATTATTCTTTTCCATTGTGGTTTATCATAAGATATTGAATATAGCTCACTGTGCTATACATTAGAATCTTGTTGTCTGACATTTTTGACCATTGCCATAGAATCTGTGCATTCAGAAGGGATCCAAATTTAGGAGTGCCCTTAAGACATGAGCTTCCCTTGTAGCTCAGCTGGTAAGAATCCGCCTGTAATGCAGGAGACCTGGGTTTGATCTCTGAGTTGGGAAGATCCCCTGGAGAAGGGAAAGGCTACCCACTCCAGTATTCTTGGGCTTCCCTGGTGGCTCAGCTGGTAAGGAATCCACCTGCAATGTGGGAGACCTGGGTTCTATCCCTGGGTTGGAGAGATCCCCTGGAGAAGGGAAAGGCTACCCACTCCAGTATTCCCGGGTTTCCCTGTTGGCTCAGCTGGTAAAGAATCCACCTGCAATGTGGGAAACCTGGGTTCAATCCCAGGATTGGGACTGTCCCCTGCAGGAGGGAATAGCTACTCACTCCAGTATTCTTACCTGGAGAATTCCATGGACAGAGGAGCCTGGCAGGCTATAGTTCATGGGGTCACAAAGAGTCAGACATGACTGAGTGACTTTCACTTTCACTTTTAAGGCATGTAATTTCCCCCATGGAAGGTATATTTTACAGAGAGCAGAAAGCACTTCATTCCTGAGGATGTTTCGTTTCTGGTGATGAGATACACTCACATACTGTGTGGTCCTCTCCATGCAAATCTCGCTGTGAATGTGATTGGAATCTGTGTCTCCAAAATGTGTAAGACCCATGGACAAGGATGATCTTTAAAGCATGGCTTATATAGTGAAAATTGGAAAGTGCTCACCTGGTCTTCAGTAAAGGGCTGCTGTGTGAGCTCTACAACGTCCATATTAGGAGAAGACAGTAGAGCTAGGTAGATGCCCACCTATGTCATGGGATAGAGCATGTTGAAAAACAGCAAGTCTTCATGATCCCGTTTATAGTAAAAAGAACAAAGTGTGTGTATTCCTAAATTTTTAATCCTACATACATTTCTATAAAATAAAGCTATAATTTAATGCTGTTTTATGTGTTTTCATCCTCTTTTTAAATAGACCTTATGCTAAGTCACTTCAGTCGTGTCCTACTCTGTGTGACCCCATAGACGGCAGCCCACCAGGCTCCCCTGTCCCTGGGATTCTCCAAGCAAGAACACTGGAGTGGGTTGCCATTTCCTTCTCCAATGCATGAAAGTGAAAAGTGAAAGAGAAGTCGCTCAGTCATGTCCGACTCTTAGCGACTCCATGGATTGCAGCCTAACAGGCTCTTCCGTCCATGGGATTTTCCAGGCAAGAGTACTGGAGTGGGGTGCCATTGCCTTCTCCAAACAGACCCTAATGTGCTGTAACTCTTCATGGAACGTTCCATCCCCTTGTCCATGTTTTAGTTTTTTATCTTTTCCTAGTTCAGGGAAAATAGCTTTTTTAAACAGTCGCTGATAAGTTAAACATATTACACTATTCAGCATCCTCTGGAGAAACAGAACCAATAGGGTACATATCTGTGCATGCGTGTGTGTTCAGTCGCTTCAGTTGTGCCCGACTCTGTGACCCTATAGACTGTAGCCTGCCAGGCCCCTCTGTCCACAGGATTCTCCAGGCAAGAATATTGGAGTGGGCTGCTGTGGCCTCCTCCAGAGGATCTTCCTGACCCAAGGATGGAACCTGGGTCTCTATGGCTCCTGCATTGGCAGGCGGGTTCTTTACCACTAGCGCCACTTGAGAAGCACATTTATATCTAGCGCCCCCTGGGAAGCCACATTTTTATCTACTTCTACATCCTCATGTAGGTGTGTGTTATATAAGAAACTGGCTCACACAGTTATGAAGGCAGAGAAGTCCCATGATCTGCCGATGTGCTGTCTGCAAGCTGGAGGCCCAGGAAAGCCAGGTCTGAGAACTCAGAGAACCAGGGCATAGGATTCTGCTCAAGCAGTCAGTCAGAGAGCTCACACGTTCCCCTCCTCTGCCTTTTGTTCTATTCAGGCCATCAGTGGATTGGATGAGGTCCACACACATAGGGAGGGCCATCTGCTTGACTCACTTTATTTGTTCACATGTTAATCTCATCCGGAAACACCCTCACAGACATACCCAGCCATCACGTTTAACCACATATCTGGACATCCCAGGATCCAGTCAATTTGACACTTGAAATTAACCATTATACATATTCTATCAATTTTTATGTCCACTGTTGTTTTTCCCTTCCTGTTCCTCTCCCTAGAGTCATGTTTCCTTGGGTTGAAGCACATCCTTTAGCAGGTTTTTAAAGCAAAGATCTGGAAAGTTTAGTTGGGCGTAGACTTCTAAGCTGATGCTTACTTGTCCTTGGTATCTATGCCGACACCATTGCACTGTTTATGGTAAACACTTCCAGACTAGTCAGCAATCTGCTCTCACTCCTTTGTGGTTAATATTTCCCCTTAAGATAGTCTTTAAAATATTTCTCCCTGCCTGAGATGCCCTATGGTTTCACTATGAGGTGTCCAGGTGTGGATTTATTTTTGTTTATGCTGCTTGTTCCTTCAAGATGCACTTTCTTAAATTTTGGAAAACTCTCTTCGGTGGTCTATTCTTTTACTCATATTCTCTCCATTTTCATCTTTTGGTACTCTTAGGTATATTTTGGAGACTCTGTACACACACACATTTATATCATTGCTATAACATCATTTATGCGAACTTTAAAAAATTTGGATATTTTTGTGGAAAAGGAAAGCAATTTTGTAGCAGAAGGGTATAGCATGGGGTTCATCTGTACCTCGGGAAGATTATTTGCACTAAAAAAGCTCTGGAGCAAAGAAAAAAGAAAAGAAAGGGCATTAATCAAGTCTTTTACATTTTCTACACTTTCGGTATTTCCGACACTTTGACATTTGCAGGCCTTGCTGATCCTAAAGAGACTCTTAGAGATAGTAAACAAGCCTTCATATGTAAATAAATCCAGAGCCCAACCTCCTCCTCTGACAGGCTTTCTTGCTCTGGGCCACTGTTCCCCTGCCCTCATCACCCAGGGACAGGTCCCAGGAATCTAAGGACAGCCTGTAGATCCAAGTTGTTGCTGCAGATGTTTAGTTAGTTGGTGTCTGACTCTGTGACCTCACTGACTGTTGCCCGCCAGACTCCCCTGTCCATGGGATTTCCCCGCAAGAATACTGGAGTAGGTTGCCATTTCCTACACCCCAGAGCCCACCGACCACGTTATTCAGACTAGCCAATGCGGAACCTGCTTACCCTGCCTCTTCTGTTCTTCCTCAGGGAAACCACAGTAAAGCCTCTTGCTCACATTATACCCTCCCTCTCCCTGTGGCATGCGGAATGTGACACGCCCCCTTCTCTGGGGAGATGTCACCAACTGTTACTTTAATGGCAATGATCTGATTTGTCGGCCTCAATGGACTTGAATAATAAAATAGATATTTTAAAATGGAAGGAAAGAAAGAATAAAGGATCGAAGGTAGAAAGTGAGGAAGGAAGTAAGGGAGGTGGTAAATAAGGAGGAGAGAGGGAGAAGAGGAGAGAGGAAGGCAGGAGGGAGAGAGGAGGAGGAGGCAGGCAGTTGGGCAAGCAAGCTGCTGGCGCTGCTCCGGGGACCAGCCTGGTGGGTGGTGGGGCCACCGAAGGAGTGGGGCTGAGGCATTTTAAAGGCAGCGCCTGCAGACCTCGCTGTTGGAGTATCCTGGAGGGTGATAGGAGACAGATCAAAGATGTGTTTCTGGCTTGAGGTGCTGGTGCCAGGGGGTGCCATTTGCTGAGGTGAGAAAGGAACAGCTTTGGGACTCCTGGCTGGGTGACCCCTGCCAAGTGATCTAACTTTCTTGTGCCTTGATGTCCTCATTGGCACAATGAAGATAGTCAAGGAAGCTCATGATAAGGATGAGGATGACAGCTGGGGTGTGGGGCAGAGGAGGATGGGGTGGAGGGGCTGAATGAAGCAGGAGGGCCACAGAGAGGGCTGACAGTGGAGGCTTTCTGAGCCAGGCGAGCAGGGTGGACCACCATTATCTTAGTGGGGAGAGACATGATCAGTTACGCATCCTTAAGCACCATTCTGGCTGTCACGTGGAGAACAAGCTGGAGGAGAGAAAGAAAAAGTGGGGAGAATAGCGAGGTGGTCTCGGCCCCTTCCACACTGGACTGAAGGAGGCTGCAGAGGGAGAGGGCAGTGGCTGGGTGTGCAACAGTATGAACCAGAGTTTATAACTGCAAGCTCACGATAAGTATAACAATTCTTTTTTTTCCCTACTGTTTATTTATTTTTTTATTTTTAAAATTAATGCATTTATTTTAATTGGAGGCTAATTACTTTACAATATTGTAGTGGTTTTTGCCAGACATTCACATGAATCAGCCATGGGTGTACATGTGTCCCCCATCCTGAACCTCCCTCCCACCTCCCTCCCCATCCCACCCCTCAGGGTCATCCCAGTGCACCAGCCCCGAGCACCCTGTCTGACTTCCTTTAAATCTACTTAAGCCTGACCCTGGCAAGTCCCTGCCTCCGCCGTCTTGTTGAGGGGAAAGTCGACGTCAGGCAACCTCTTTGCCTCCCAGGCACTCTGCAGAGTTACACTGAAGACCTCGGACCTCACACGGCATCAAGGCTCCAGAGCATACAGTGGCTACTTCCAGGATGGCTGTCTTGTCCCAGCCCATGACATCTCTTCATGCCTGGACATCCTGTGGCTCTATGTCACCATTTAGGAAAAGGAAACAGACAGGGCAGGGAGGCCCAGGGTCCAGTCCTCCCAGAGGGGCTCTGGGGATCAGTGCCTCTGACCGCTTCCCAGCTTGGAGGTTCTCCCCTTCTAACCTTAAGGAAAATAGACAGAGATCAGTGAGCTGTCCTGCCTGGAGGGAAGCCTTAACCACATTATCACCAGCTGGCTCAGGGGCAAAGCAGGCTCTACTGAGGGAGAGAGGGCAGGATTCACAGTTTCTGGTCTCTATACTTTTCCACCCCAGCCCTTCTGCCTTGTTATGGAGAGCAATTGGTGGGAGACTCGCACACACAGGTGGGAAAGCGGCCTGAGCTTGGGTGCCAGCTGTTCAGGCATGCCGTACCCCAGCACTGGGTACACTAGCTGCCCAAGGGAGTTGAATCCCAGCAACAGTGGAGGCCTCTGGGGACATCAGGTTTCATCTCATACAGGACAGACAGCACTGGTAAAAGCTGGCAGTTATGCATATAAATACAAGTCAGTTCCTGTGCTAAATGTGTGACATACACCACTTCACTTGCTCTTTATAACATGCTAGGAGGTACATGTTATTATTATTATCACCCTTGAAATGGAAACAAAGAGAGGTTCAGCGACCTGACCAGATCTGACCCCACAGACTGCTCCTGACAGTGGCCCCGGGGGCCGCATCAGCAGGCCAGTGCTCAGTGGGGTTGGCAAGTCTGGATCTCAGGCAGGGCAGGCGTGCAGGTCTTTTGGTGTCATCTGAGTCACTTTTTCTTCCTTCCCCCTTTCCTTTTTTTATTCTTGCCTCCTCCTCTAACTTTGTTCTTTCTTTTCTCCCTGTCTTCCCAAAGCTGTGTAAAAAGTCACATCTCTGCTTTTCATTAGACCCTCAGTCTTGGGTCAGAGCTTCTCCACCCGAAACATTCCACCCCCTCCATCTCTCACCGACTACAAGAAATGCCCTGTGACACGACTGCTGGGTGACATTGTCACTCGAGTTTCTGGCTGATAAGAGTCTTATCCTGCTGGCTAGGTTTGCTACACAAAAACCCTGTCAATGAAGGGCATCCACCTCATGAGTCTTTACACTTTGGTTGTTTAGGAAGCAGCAGGCCTTTGCCATGCCTCTGTAGTACCAAGGTCTCTGTTTAGTGCTCAGTTTGTATGAATGGAGCTCACTGGACAAAACTGATGACTGTGGCCATGCACTTTGGTTGCAGGGGACTCTGAGGATGAAGCTGATCCATTGAGGACCCCACCATCCTTGTAAGGAGACCACTGCATCACATGTTACATACTCATTAGGCCGTTTCACACACTGTGGTCAGTGTGACATCAGATCCATTGTATGAACTGCTAGATTCTTCAAATGATACTTCTCTTTTCACACCACATTTCTCTTTGGAGCAAGGTAAAAATTTTCTCTGCTTTTGGAAAGTTGAAAAGAAGTTGCTTGGGTTTGCTACTCCCTTGCATGGGACTAGCTTGGCTATCCCTCATTTCCAATGCAGGGACTAGGCTGGGGTCATCACTTATGACTGAAACTAGACAATATCCCTGATGAACTTGGATGCAAAAATCCCAGACAAAATATTAGCAAACCAAATTCAAGAGTACATTAAAGAGACCATATACCAGAAGAATCAAGTGGGATTTATTATGGGGCTGCAGGGATGATTTTAACAACCAAATTAACAAAATGAAGAATAAAAATCATTGAATCATTTCAATAGATACAGAAAAAGCATTGGATAAAATTCAACATCCATTCATGTTGAACAAACTAGGTACAGAGGTATTTCAACATACAAAAGGCCAAATGTGACGAGACACAGCTAACATCACAGTCAAGGTTAAAAAGCTGTAAACTTTTCCTCTAATATCAAGACAAAGAAAACGATGCCCATTCTTATCACTATTATTCAACACAGTGTAGTAAGTCCTTGCCAGAGCAATTCATGAAAGGGAAAAAAAAAAAAAGAAAAAGAAATCAGAGTTTTCTGATTTCTGGGGATCTTCCTCAGTGGAATCTTCCTCAGTGCCTTCTTATTGGTGTGCTGTTTCCTTGAGCTGTGATTCAAGGCTGAGGCCAAACATTTCTTTCTCTACTCCCAGCCTGACTGCAGAGGTTGTCACCTTCAGCTGCTACAGTCATCTCCACCTTCTCCTTTCTTTAAACTGGGCAACTGTTTGTTGAAGTGTAATGCATGGAGAGGTAGGAGGAAATAAGCATGAATAAGTGGGAACTAGAGGCTTTAACTCAGGCTATCATAGTAAAACTACTGATAAAGAAACTGTATCAGTCTCACATACTTTGTATGCAGATCAGAAACACAGCTAAGAAACAGATCTTGGGGTCTCTACTTCAACAATTATGGAGCATACCACATCCCTGACAGGGCAGTGACAACCACAGAGCAAAGGAGAAGCCTCACTCAATATCCACCTCACCCACCAGGAGCAGACACCAGAGGGAAGAGGAGCTATGATCCTGAAGCCTGCAGAAAGGAGACCACAAGCACAGTAAGTCAGACAAAATGAGTTGACAGAAAATGTTGCAAAGGATCAAGATAAAAATCTATAAGAACCACTAAATGAAAAGGAGATATGGTAATCTACCTGAAAAAGAATTCAGAATAATGATAGTAAAGATGATCCAAGATCTCAGGAAAAGAATGAAGGCACAGATTGAGAAGATGCAAGAAATGTTTAACAAAGACCTAGAAGAACTAAAGGCTTCCCTGGTGGTTCAGTGGTTAAGAATCTGCCTGCCAATGCAAGAGATTTGGGTTCGATTGCTGGGTCAGGAAAATCTGGAGAAGGAAATGGCAATCCACTCCAGTACTCTTGCGTGGGAAAGCCCATGGACAGAGGACCCTGGCAGGCTACAATCCATGGGATTGCAAGAGTCGAACATGACTTAGCTACTAAACATCAACAAAAGAAGAACTAAAAAATGAACAAACAGAGATGAACAATACAATAACTGAAAATTTAAAAAATACTTTATGATGAATTGATAGCAGAATAACAGGATGAATAATGGATATGTGAGCTGGAAGACAGAATAGTGAAAACTGCTGCTGTAGAATGAATAAAGAAAAAATAATGAAAAAAATGAGAACAATCTCAGAGACTCCTGGAACAACATTAAACACACCAACAGTCAAATTATAGGGGTCACAGAAGAAGAAGAGAAAAAGAAAGGCTCTGAAAATGTATTTGAAGAGATTATAGCCAAAAACTTCCTTAACATAGGAAAGGAAATAGCTACCCAAGTCCAGGAATCACAGAGCCCCATACAGGATAAATCCAAGGAGGAGCATCCCAAGACACATATTTATCAAACTAACATAAATTAAACACAAAGAAAAATATTAAAAGCAACAGGGGAAAAACAACAAATATCATATAAAGTTATCAGTTGATTTTTTGGAAGAATCTCTGCAGACCAGAAGGCAGTGGCATAACGAATTTAAAGTAATGAAACGGAAAAACCTACAACCAGGAATACTCTACCAAGCAAGGCTCTCATTCAGATTCAGCAGATAAACCAAAAGCTTTACAGACAAACAAAAGCTCAGAGAATTCAGCACCACCATAGTGGCCCTATAACAAATGCTAAAAAAACTTCTTTAGGCAGGGGAAAAGTAGACCACAACTAGAAACAAGAAAAACACAAATGGCAAAGATCCCTGGTAAAGGCAAACATACAGTAAAAGCAGGAAATCACCCATACAGAGATATGATGTCAAAACCAGCAACCATGAGAAGAGAATAGTACAAATTCAGGAAATGGGAATTGCACTTGAACAACTTAAAACAATCTTGTGTGTATTAATATAGACTGCTTTATCAAAACCTCACGAAAAATGTAAACTAAAAAAAAACTATGATACAAACACACAATGCAAGAGCAACTCAGACACAATGCTAAGATGGTCATCAGAGCGTAAGAGAAGAGAACGAAAGAGGTTGGGAAGAAAAAAGACCAGAGAAACAAACCCCACACAATTAAGAAAATGGCAATAGGAACATATGTATCAATAATTGCCTTAAATGCAAATGGATCAAATGCTCCAACCCAAAGAAATAGATTAGCTGAATGGATACAAACACAAGGCCCATATATGTGCTGGCTGTAAGAGACCCACTTCAGAGCTAGGGACACATATGACTGGAAGTGACAGGATGGAAAAAGATATTCCATTCAAATTGAAATTGAAAGAAAGCTGGAGCAACAACACTCATATCAGACAAAATAGACTTTAAAATAAAGACTGTTATAAGAGACAAGGAAAGTCACTACACAATTAGATCAAGGGATCAATTCAAGAAAAAGATACAACAATTGTAATTATATATGCCCCCAACATAGGAACACCTCAATATATAAGGCAAATGCTAATAGCCATAAAGGGAGAAATCAACAGTGAAACAATAATATTGGGGAACTTTAACACTCCACTTACACGGATGGACAGATCATCCAGACAGTAAATAAGGAAACACAAACCTTAAATGACACATTAGACCAAATAGACATAATTGATATTTATAGACCATTCCATACAAAAGCAGCAGAGTACAGTTCTATTCAAGTGCACACAGATCATTCTCCAGGATAGAGCACATCTTAGGTTACAAATCAGGCCTCAGTAAATTTAAGAAAACTGAAATTGTATCAAACATCTTTTCTGACCACAATGCTATGAGAGTAGAAATCAATTACACAGACAAAAAGAGAAAACAAAACTATAAAACACACATACACACACAGAGGTTAAACAATAACTTCTGTTATTATTAATAAATACTCAATGGGTCATGAAATAAATCAAAGAACAAATAAAAAAATACCTAGAGAAAGTAACAACAAATACATGTTAACCCCAAACTTTTGGGATGCAGCAAAAGCAGTTCTAAGAGGGAAGTTTATAGCAATACAACCTTATCTCAAGAAACAAGAAAAATCTCAAGTAAGCAATCTAACCTTACACTTAAAGCAAGTAGAGAAAAAACAACAAACAAAACCCATACTTAATAGAAGGAAAGAAATTATAAAGACCAGAGCAGAAATAAATGAAATGGAGACAAAAGAAAAGAATAGCAAAGTTAAATGAAACTAAAAGCTGGTTCTATGAGAAAATAAACAAAATTGATAAAACTTTAGCCAGACTCATCAAGAAAAAAAGGGGGAGGACTCAAATCAATAAAATTAGAAATGAAAAAGGAGAAGTTGCAAAAGTCGCCACAGAATTATAGAAGATCATAAGAGACTACTAGAAGCAAATATGTGCTAATACAATGCACAAATTCCTATAAATATACAACTTTTCAAGACTGAGTTAGAAAGAAATAGAAAATATGAACAGACCAATCACAAGTACTGGAAATTGAAAGTGTGATTAAAAAATTCTTAACAAACAAAAGTTCAGGACCAGATGGCTTCACAGGCAGACTCTATCAAACATTTAGAAAAGAGTAAACACTTACCCTTCTGAAACTTTTCCCAAAAACTTCAGAGGAAGGAACACTCCCAAACTCATTCTACAAGACCACTGTACCAAAATCAGACATGACACTAAGACCAGACATAGATATCACACAAAAAATTACAGCAGGCCAACATCAAAAATCCTCAAAAAAATAATAATACTAGCAAACCAAATCCAACAACACATTAAGAGCATCATACACTCTGATCAAGTTAGATTTATCCCAGGGATGCAAGGATTCTTCTATATACTCAAATCATTCTATGTGATACACCACAATAACAAATTCAAGGACAAAAGCCATATAATCTTCTCAATAGCTACAGAAACAGCTTTTAAGACACAATTCAACACTCATTTATGATAACAACAACAATAAAACTCTCCAGAAAGTGGGCTTAGAGGGAACATGTGCTCTGCTGTGCTTAGTCGTTCAGTCATGTCCAACTCTTTGCGACTTCATGGACTGTGGCCTGCCAGGCACCTCTGGCCATGTGGATTCTCCAGGTAAGAATACTGGAGTGGGTTGTCATGCCCTCCTCCAGGGGATCTTCCCAACCCAGGGATCAAAGCCAGTTCTCCCGCATTGCAGGAAGATTCTTTACCATCTGAGCCACCAGCGAAGCCCATGAATACTGGAATGGCTAGCCTATCCCTTATCCAGGGGATCTTCCTGACCCAGGAATTTAACCCAGGTCTCCTGCATTGCAGGTGGGTTATTTACCAGCTGAGCTACCAGGGAAGCCCTAGAGGGAACATATCTCAACATAATAAAAGCCATATAACAAACCCACAGCTAACATCATATTCAGTGGTGAAAAGCTGAAAGCATTTTCCTCTAAGATCAAGAATAAGACAAAGATGTCCACCCTCACCACTTTTATCCAACATAGTTTTGGAAGTCCTAGCCATGGCTATCAGAGAAGAAAAAGAAATAAAAGGAATCTAAATTGGAAAAGAAGAAGTAAAACTCTCACTGTTTGCAGATGACATGATACTGTACATAGAAAATCCTAAAGATGCTACCAGAAAACTGTGAGAGCTCATAAATAAATTTTGTAAAGTTGCAGGATATGAAATTAGTACACAGAAACCTCTTGCATTCCTGTGTGTGTGTGTGTGTGTGTGTGCATGCTCAGTTGCTCAGTCATGTCTGACTCTGCAACTGCATGGACTGTAGCCCACCGGGCTATAATCCATGGGCTTTTCCCAGCAAGAATACCAGAGTGGGTTGCCATTTCCTCCTCCAGGGGATCCTCCCAACCCAGGGATCAAACCTGCATCTCCATCATCTTTTGCATTGTCAGGCAGATTCTTTATGACTGAGCTACCTGGGAAGCCCCTGCACCTAACAACAAAAGATCAGAAAGAAAAATTAAGGAAACAATCTCATTTGTCATCGCATAAAAAAAGAATAAAATATCTAGGAGTAAATCTACCTAAGGAGGAAAAAGACCTGTATCCTGGAAACTATAAGACACTGATGAAAAAAATTGAAGAAGACAGAAAAAAATGGAATAATATTTTGTGGTAATGGATTGAAAGTATTAATATTGTTAAAATGTCCATAAACCCAAAGTGATCTGAAGAGTCAGTGCAATCTAAATCACAATTCCAGTGGCATTTTTCACAGAAATAGAATGAGCAATTCTAAAATTTGTATAGGACCACAAAAGACCCCAAATACCAAAGCAATCTTGAGAAAGGAGAACAAAGGTGGAGATATGATGCTACCTTGTATATTCCAAACTATATTACAAAGCTTTAGTAATCAAAATAGTGTGGTACTGACATGAAAACAGATGCATAGATCAATGGAACAGAATATCTAACACAGGAATAAACTCATACATTAATTAATGTTTGACAAAGGACTAAAGAACCAACAGTGGGAAAAGAACAGTCTCAATAAATGGTGTCAGAAACACTGGACAGTCACATGCAAAAGAGTGAAATTGGACCACTATCTTGGACCATACATAACAATTAACTGAAAATTAATTAAAGACTTGGATGTAAGACCTGAAACCATATAACTCCTAGAAAAACATAGTAAGCTTCCTGACGTTGGTCTCGGTGATTTTTTTTTTTTTTTTTTGTATATGACACCAAAAGCATAGAAAAAAGAAAGCAAAAGTAAACAAGCAGATGGGACTTCATAAAACCAAAAAACTTCTGCATGACAAAGGAAACCACCAACAAAATGAAAAGGAAACCTACCAAAAGGGAGAAAATATTTGCAAATCATTTATCTGTTAAGGAGTTAATATCCAAAACGTACAGAAAAACTCATACAACTCAATAGCAAAAGAGTAAACAGTGAGCAGAAGATACGAATAGACATTTCCCCAAAGACCTAAAGATGACCAGTGGATACATGAAAAGCTGCTCAACATCACTAATCATCAGGAAAATGTGAATCAAAAACTGCAATAAGATACCACTTCATACCTGTCAGAATGGCCATTACCAAAGAGACAAGAATTAACAAGTGTTGGTGAGGATGTGAATAAAAGAAAATCCTTGTATATTGTTTGTGGGAATATAAATCTGTACAACCACTATGGAAAACAGTGTGGAGGCTTCTCAAAATATTAAAAATAGAATTAACATATGATCCAATTATTCAACTTCTGGGTATTTATCCTTCCCCAAAATGAGCTCAGTTGTGTCCAACTCTCTGCAACCCCATAGACTATAGCCTGCCAGGCTCCTTAATCTGTGGAATTTCCCAGACAAGAATACTGGAGTGGGTTGTTTTTCCTTCTCCAGGAGATCTTCACAATCCAGGAATCGAACCTGGGTCTCCTGCATTGTAGGTGGATTCTTTACCATCTGAACCACTAGGGAAGCCCTAAAATAAAAACATAAAGTTGAAAAAAATATATGCACCTCCTATTCATTGATTCATTGCAGTTATTAATGATAGCTAAGACAAAGAAGCAACCTATGTGTCTATCAATGGATGAAGAATTAAAGAATGATTAAAAATAATAGAATATTATTCACCCATAAAAAGAAGAAAATCTCATTTGTGAAACCATGGATGAACCTAAAGGATATTATGTTAACTGAAGTAAGTCAGACAGAGAAAGATGATCTCTGAGATCTACACGATCTCACTTACATGTGAAATCTGAAAAACAAACGAAAAGAAACCAAAGTCATAGATACAGAGAAGAGATCGGTGATTGTCAGAGGTGAGGACGTGAGTGGGTAAGTGAAACAGGTGAAGGGAGTCAAAAGATACAAACTTCCAGTTATAAAATGAAAACAGTCCTGGGGTGTAACATACAGCATGGTGATCATAGGTAACAACCCTGCACTGCATATTTGAGAATTGCCAAGAGTGTAAATCTTCAAAGTTCTCATCACAAGAAAAAAAGTTTGTGTGGTGACAGATATTAACTGGACTAACTGTGGTGATCATTTTGCAGTAGATACAAATATCGAATTATTATGTTGTACATCTGAAAAAAACCAATGTTGTATGTCAATTACACCTCAATTAAAAAAAAAAGTCTAAAGGGGGAGACATGCTATTGAGGGGGCTAAGCAGTGAGCCCTTGGAGAAGGCAATGGCACCCCACTCCAGTACTCTTGCCTGGAAAATCCCATGGATGGAGGAGCCTGGAAGGCTGCAGTCCATGGGGTCGCTGAGGGTTGGACACAACTGAGCGACTTCACTTTCACTTTTCACTTTCATGCATTGGAGAAGGAAATGGCAATCCACTCCAGTGTTCTTGCCTGGAGAATCCCAGGGACGGGGGAGCCTGGTAGGCTGCCGTCTATGGGGTCGCACAGAGTCGGACACGACTGAAGCGACTTAGCAGCAGCAGCAAGCAGT
Source organism: Bubalus bubalis (assembly GCF_019923935.1). Classification (NCBI taxonomy): domain Eukaryota; kingdom Metazoa; phylum Chordata; class Mammalia; order Artiodactyla; family Bovidae; genus Bubalus; species Bubalus bubalis. The sequence goes on along the minus strand of NC_059174.1, from coordinate 796,466 downwards.
GAGCCCTAGAGTAGGAGTCCGGAGCCTGGCTGTGAAGCTGCCCCCACCCTGCCCTGGCTGTGAGACATGCGTCTATGCTGTTAGCATGTTAGTACTTGACTCACTCTGTCATTGTTTCAGTTAAACCAGGAGCTACAAACTCAAAGCCTGCAGTGCCCAGAAAAGAAGCATAAATACTCACAGAGGGACGTAAGTCAGCCAGCAGGTGCTGAACTGCTTGTCTTATGAGTCACACAAGCTCCACCTGGTAATTGTCTTGTAAGAACTGCAGGAGCCAAACAATGCAGAGCAAATAAACAAACTCTAGGGCTGAATGAAGCCAAGGGTCATAAGACAGGGACCCCTAGAAATAGCCCTTTGCTCTTATTTGGAGCAGCTTTGTGTTCTCAGGGGGACCAAAGCCGCTATTGTCACGGCTGGAGATAACTGACAGATGCTAACAGGAGGACACCTTTGCCGGGAGAATAGGAAAACTTAAGAGGTGTGTGGGTGATCCTCGCACGCAAGCCAGAGCACATTATCAAAGATGGGGATCAGCTAGGCAGACACATCTAACTGATGCTGATGGACAAGAGGATCTCACCAGAACGGCAGCTGAGCCTCTGATGAGGTTTCAGCTTGTGGCAGCTCTGCCCCAAAGGTGACTTTTACTGATGAAGCTCTTCATTAATATGGGTTCTCCAGTCTTCAGCAGACATTTGTTTGCTTGTCAAGCTGGGTATTGCTCTCTGCCAGGCAGCAGGGAGTTGACATTAATATTTTTATCAGCCTGACTTTGGGAGGTCAGCTGGGATTATTACAGATAACATATCCTTGATTTTAGCAAATAAAACTGATTAAAATGTGCTGAGTCAGAAACTCTGGCTGAACAGTTAAAAGCATTACAGTCTGGGATCACATCCACTCACCTCACTGAGGATTACTTCAGTTCAGAAGACTCAAGAACTGTATGATTCAAGACAATAGAAGCAAGATCTCCAAAGAGTGATAGAAAGGATGTAATGGTGGCTTTTCATGTTAAAGATTATACTCTTGTCAAATGCAGGCTCCATGGGTGTGACTAAGGGCATTTTTCTACTTTTTTAATCTTTAAAACTTGGGCTTTTCATGAATTCAAAAGCACATAGAATATGTGTGGTGGTTAATTTTGTGTGTTACTTTGACTGGGCCATGGATTGCCCAGGATTTTGGTCAAACAAGATTCTGGATGTGTCTGTGAGGGTGTTTCTGAATGAGATTAACATTTGAATAGGTAAAATGAGTAAAGCAAATTGCCAGTGTGGGTGGCCCTCATCTAATCCATTGAAGACCTGAATGGAACAAGACTAAGAATTCTTGCCCTTAACCTGATTTACCTGACTGCTGGCTCTTCTGGGTCTGGATTTTTCAGTTTCTATAACTGTGAGCCAGTTCCTTATTCTATCTCTAATTATATATATATATGCAAGCTTCCCTGGTGGCTCAAATGGTAAAGAGTCTGCCCAGAATGCGGGAGACCTGGGTTCAATTCCTGGGTTGGGAAGATCCCCTGGAGAAGGAAATGGCAGCCCACTCCAGTATTCTTGCCTGGGAAATCCCATAGACAGAGGAGCCTGGCAGGCTACAGTCCATGGGGTCACAAAGAGTCAGACACGACTGAGAGACTACCACCACATATATTTATGCATAGATGTATGTATTATATGTGCTTCCCAAGTGGCACGAGTGGTAAAGAACCCGCCCAATGCAGGAGACTTAAAAGACTCAGGTTCGATTCCTGGGTTGGGAAGGTCCCTTGGAGAAGGACATGGCAACCCACTCCAGTATTCTTGTCTAGAGAATCCCTTGGACAGAGGAGCCTGGTGGGCTACCGTCCAAAGGGTTGCAAAGAGTTGGACATGACTGAAGCGACTCAGCATGCACACATACATGCATGTGCATATTATATACATGCACATATAATATACACATCTACAAATAAGTGTAAATATATAAATATGTGAAATAAAATGCTTTCTGCTCTACCTCTACCAGTTAACAAACCTTTTCCAAATACAATTTCTGAGCCCAGATAAAACAAAGTCACTTATTTGGAAGTCATTAACTACTTCCTCCCTGATAAGCATTGAGGAGCTGGGAGGATGTGAGAGGTGGCCATTTTCCATCTGCACCATCTCTTACGGTAAACAAAAAATTAGAATGTAAAGAATAAAAGAACGAGATTGGCCCCAGATAGCTGAGATGCATATGAAAGAAATGATTTCAGCAAGCCCAGACACTTGCATCTTCCCATACTTAGAATATCACTAAATCTCTTCATGTGAGAGATTTAGGTTTCTTTTAATTAACAGTAATCTTTCAAAATTCAGATTACCTGCCCCTTGCTACAAACTTGTGCATAGCGTGGCTCCTCCCCTGCCTCCTCAGAGTCAGCTCTCTGGGGGTCACCTGAGATGCTGTCTCCTGAGTTCGAGTCCTAAAATTCCCACCAAATAAAACCTGGCTCTTAACTTTTAGGTTGCACTATTTTTTAGTCATATATGTATATATATACATATATATATGTTGGGCCTCCTTGGTAGCTCAATCTGTTAAGAATCTGCCTGCAATGCAGGAGACACCAGAGACACAGGTTCAGTCCCTGGGTTGGGAAGATCCCCTGGAGAAGGAAATGGCTACCCACTCCAGTATTCTTGCCTGGAGAACTCCACGGACTGAGGAGCCTGGCAAGCTACAGTCCATGCAGTCGAAAAGACTCAGAGATGACTGAACGACTCACATACACACACACATATATTTAATATACACATCTTATTAGTTCTATTACTCTGGAGAACCTTGACTGATACAGTATATATGTACAAAGTAAGGGAACAAATGATTAAATCCAGTGAGAGTCAAAGTTCTGAATGCTCTCTACATGGAATGGGCAGCTTTAGAAATGCATCTGCTCTTAGAGACAATTTACATTTCACAAATAGAGGAACTGAGATCTAGACAGTGGAAGGGCCTTGACCTAGCCACGTACCCAGCTGCCTTATGTGTGTGTATGTGTATGGTGAGAGGACTTAAGATCTGCCCTGTTAGCAAATTTCAAGTATATAATACAGTATTGTTAACTATTGTCACATTGCTATACATTCAGTTCAGTTCAGTCACTCAGTTTTGTCTGACTCTTTGTCATCCCATGGACTGCAGCACACCAGGCTTCCCTGTCCATCACCAACTCCTGGAGCTTGCTCAAAGTCATGGCCTTTGAGTCAGTGATGCCATTCAACCATCATCCTCTGTGTCCCCTTCTTCTCCCGCTGTCAATCTTTCCCAGCATCAGGGTCTTTTCTAATGAGTCAGTTCTTTGCATCAGGTGGCCAAATGTTGGAGTTTCAGCTTCAACATCAGTCCTTCCAATGAACACTCAGGACTGATCTTTAGGATTGACTTGTTGGATCTCCTTGCAGTCCAAGGGACTCTCAAGAGTCTTCTCCAACACCACAGTTCACAAGCATCAATTCTTCAGCACTCAGCTTTCTTTAAAGTCCAACTCTCACATCCATACATGACTATTGTATGCCATACAATAGATAACCAATAAGGAAATAAGTCCTTGTTATGCAAGGGCTTATTTCCTTGCATAACTGAAACTATGTATCATTTGATCAATATCTTCTCCATTCCCCTTTTGGCACATGCTACATGATGCTACACGTGGAAACTAAAATAGTCAAACGCACTGCAGTACAGAGTAAAATGGGATGGGAGAAAATATTTACCAGATACTTTCTTGAGGAGTGAGCTGAGTCTGGGACCAAACCTCCTCAATCTGGGCCTTGTGTTCTTCCATCTACATATACACGTGCTCACACACACATATTTCCCTAAAGACTTGATGTATCAGCAGTTTGCTCTGTGCCGGGCATTGTACTATTTGAAATGGGTTAGTACAGTCAATCTTCAAAATGATCCTATGAAGTAAGGCTAATCTTGTTTCTATTTTATGTGTGTGTGTGTTAGTTGCTCAGTTGTGTCTGACTCTTTGTGACCCTGTTGACTGTGGGTCCCCAGGTGACCCACCAGGCTCCTCTGCCCATGGAATTCTCCAGGAAAGAATACTGGAGTGGGTTGCCATTTCCTTCTCCAGGGGATCTTCCCTGGATCAGGGATTGAGCCCGGGTCTCCCGCATTGCAGGCAGATTCTTTACTGACCGAACCACCAGAGAAACCCTATTTTATAATAAAAACAAAACAAGACAAAACTAAGACTCAGACAAGTTAACAATGTGCCCAAGACTGCACAGCTGTTAGGTGACCCAGCTGACTTTGGAACCTATACTTTTACCCCAGTGATGAAAAGGGCTCAGTGATCAGCCTTTGGAGAATTTAAGCTTTCAGTTCCTTGAAGAAAAGCCAGTTAATTGTAGGGAAAGTACCTTTTATTGTGATTTCCATCACTGCTGAGATGACCAGAGGAAGTTTCTTGCAGCCCGGGGTCTCTGGGATCTTGTCAATGGCTGCCTTGCTGACTTGAGGCTGCCGAGGAGCTTGCTATGTCTTGGACGGTGAGCTTGAAGGGGATGCTTGTAGTAGCAGAGTCCCAGGACGGCTCCCCAAATTCTCGCCCCCAGTATGCATGCCTTTTTTCCCCTCAGTGGGGGGGACCCAGTGATATGATGGGGTATCATTTCTGTGATTGTTTTGTGGCATGACTAAAGCGGTTTTGTATATATGATTAAAGTTACTAATCGGTTGCCTTGTGTTAACAAAAGGGAGATTATTCAAGTGCTCTTGACCTAATAACATGAATCTGGTCCAGAGGTCAAAGACAGGGAATTCAAGGAGATCTGAAGTATGAGACCCATTTCTGCTGGGTTGGAAGAAGGCAGACATCAAAACTGGGAACTAGGGAGCGGGGTGTCCCATGGCCAGGAATTGAGGGTGATCCCAGGAACTGAGAGTGGTCCTGGCTGACCTGACGACTAATAAGAAAATGGGGACATCGGTCTACAGCCTCAGGAAACTGAATTCTGGTAACCAATTGAATGAGCTTGAGGAGGACAAGTTCTAGAGGAGATCAAACCTGACTGAGCTTTGATTTTAGCCTGTGAGACCCTGAGCAGAGGATGGAGCTAAGCTGTGCCCAGATTCCTGACACACCCTGTGAGATAATGAATAGGTGTTGCTTTGAGCTGCCAAGTTTGTGGCAATTTGTTAAACAGCAATTGAAAATTCATGCAACACCCTTGAGAGACACCCTTGGGCTCTGGAGAAATTGTCTCCATTACCATCTTTCTGGCTCAGGAGCTGAGGTGTACCTGGCTAGGTTTAATGCCTGGAATCTGCCCTGATCCTCAGTCAGGAGGAAAGCCTCTCTGGGTGAGATGAACAATCTGCCCATTTGTAGATAGGGATGGGCCACCAGAGCCAGTGGATTCCTGACCAAGTTCCTGATGATGGACATGTGGCTGAGGAATTCTAATCCCTCTCATTCCTGGAGAGAAGGCAAGAGATTTCTGTTGACTCAAATCCAACCCATGTCTTAACATTGTCAAGTCCCTGGGCATTCACTGTGGCCTCCATTCCTAGGCATGCTCGCCATGAACTTGATCTTGTAGGGAATGATTTGATTCCTGTCGTTACAAACATCTTCTATGTCAGCTACTGATCTAACAGTTTTCCTCCTGACAAAATTGTTAATCTGCATCCATTCTCTGCCATTTTAGGGCATTTAAAAATATTCTGCTTTGTAATAGTTTTTTTGGGACACTTTCTGACAATGTGCTTCCATGCAGGGTCTTCATGAAATCCTGGAACAGTTTTTAGTCTTTCAACCTGAAAATTCTGCTTATGTTGCAAGTGTGAGGGAAATACAGAGGGGCCCTTATAGCAGGAGTGCTGGGGCTTCACCCTGTTGTGACCCTCACTTCAGTGCCACTGGGGAGGGCTTATCGCTTTCTCTTTGATGGCTATTTAAAGAATTGTCACAGTATCTAAAATAAGAATCCAGCATATGGGCAGTGTGACAACTGGCAGTGACAGCAAAGAGGAGGTGAGGGGCAAAGCCACTCTCCCACCAGGCAGATCCAGAGATGCTAGGGCTAAAGACGCTGACCATGTGAGGCCCCCCCTCCCCGCATGTTCTGCTGGCCTCCTGGCTGTTAGTTGCAGCTTCACGCCCACACTCTCCCCCCAGCCTGCCAGACTGAGGTCCCACCTGGAGAGACTCCTTCCAGGCCACATATCCCTCGATAAGGCCACACCTCTTCCTTTGGATTTAGAGAGGAAGGAGCTCATCCTCTCCCACAGGGCAAGGTGATGGGGTTAGCCCTCCAAACGCATTGCACCAGCCACGCCTCAGTTCTGGGAAATGAGTTTAGGAAGAGCTGACCAACTCCCTCTCCCCAAATCCTGATACTTAGATGTCATCTCAGCATCTTGTCCTTGTTAACCATAAGAATTTGGGAATCATGGCTAAATGTGCTGTCTCAGGCCTCTGCAACAGCTGCCCCTCCAGGAGCCTTTGCTCCAGGACTTCCCAGGGCTGCTCCTCTCCACCAGCAGGCCTTAGCTCCCCTCTCTGGAGTGCCTACTCCTTGCCCCAGAGTCTATCACAATAGCCTCTGTTGGTTTTTCAGGATGTTTGTCTTGTCGATTTATTTTTTCTCTATTTTCTCTCTCTCCCATAACTGAAAGCAGAGACTCCTGCTACCCTGCACCCCCGGCTCTTAGCCCAGGCTGGCCCAAGGGGATGACCAGTGCACAGCTGTCCAAGGAAGGCAGCAGCTCCCAGCACTGCAGAAGCATCCCTATAATACCCAGCTTTCACTGAGAGGGAGCCCACTATCTTGCAAAGTAGTTCTTCCCTAATTCTCTTATATGCTGAGTCCAAAGAGGCTGTGAATCTGCTCCCAGGATGGCCCAACACCTCCCCAGCAGGTCAGGTTCCAGGCTCCCTGGGGCCTTTGGTTTCCTCTCTTGTGGTTTAGAAAAGCATCTTTGCAGTATCAGCGTGGCACTGAATGTCTTTCCTGCCCGTTTCCCACAGAACACAAAATCCAACAGGCTCCTTGTCCTGGGAGCCCAGCAAGCCCCGGGGGGTGTGGGCAGGGCCCAGCAGAGGGAGAGCTGTCTCCACTGGTCTCCAGGCCCTCACGTGTTCCACAGCTCACTCAGAGCTGTCTCCTCACTACTTTCCTTTTCTCCTTATAACGTAACAGAATGTTCTGTGAACACTGTCACTGCTGACAAGACCATCAATTCTGTCCATAAAGACTATTCAGCATTCCAGCAGAGCACTGAGAACCGGAGCATGTCACAGTCCTGGGCATTTGGGCCCTCACAGGAATGCTTTCCTCCAGACAAAAAAGGAAAGGAGAGAAGGCAATTCTATTTTCTCAAGCAGAGAAGAGCTGGCTGCTAGAGAAGTGGAACGAGCACCATTTCTCTCTGCTGCTCATCCTATCTGTGACACTCCACCCTGGAGAGGCCTTTCCCTGAGGCTACATGCGGGAGGACTGGATGGCCTGATAATGTGGTGAGGAGCGTGGTCCTGCAGGGCTATCCCAGGTGAGACCGCTGCTTGCCTATTTGCTCACACTGGACACCTCTGGATCCCCTCGATTCTTCTCTTCATTCCCAGTCCACTTCTCCCACAAGCCATACTCTCCGGTATGGTCCACCTCTCCCCATCTCCACAGTCACCCCTGGCAATCCAAGCCTCCACCACTTGTTTGCCACAGTTTCTTGAATGATCTCTGCTTCCACACCTGTCACCCTCAAGACCATTGATTGCAGTGGAGAGATCTTTGTATAGCCTTCATCAAGTCCTCACTGCCCGCTGGATAGCTGAGGGATCTTTTACATCCTATATCAGACTATATCTCTCTACTAGGCACATTCAGCTAAACCTGATGTTCCTTCCATGGTTTAGAGGAGCTATATGTTCTGGCTTCTTCTCCTTTCTATCCACTTGCCCTTGGAGATTTGGCCAGTCAGTTCTGTCTCCAGACCGTGCTGACCTCATTCCTGGCTCAGGGCTGTTGCACTTGCTGTTCCTTCTGTCTGGAAAACAATAGCTCAAACTTTTCCTTGGCTGACTTGTTCTCCTGGTTTTGGTGAAGTTTGGATGCATGTCTGCTCTTCAGGATGGCTACCCTGAGTACCCCAGCCACTGTAGATGTCCTTCATAGTCTTTACCACCATCCAACATATTCTAGTTTATTATTTGACTGCCAGGGTTTTGGTGCCTTGTCTGTCTGCTGACTCCTGCATGCCCTAGGATAAGTGTTTACCTAGTGACATGAACCCACAGCCCATGTGACCTCCTAATAACTCTGAGGAATGAAACACAGTTCCAGGTACCAGATAGGACACATGTGTTGCCCAAGGTCACACAGGACACAGATAAGAGCCAGTCCTGGGTTCCAGATCTGCTGGCTCTGCTCTGTGGATCTTTCATTGCCAGGTGAGGCACTCCAGGTATAAACAGGATGCTGCCCTAATCACAGGGCTGGGGGCATCTTCACATTAAAACATGAGCGGAGTTGTTCCCTGGGAACTTACTCAGGGTGGCCAGACTTCCCAGAAGAAGCTCTGGGAGGAGCTCAGGTCCTAAGGGATGGTGGTGGTGGAGGAGGAAGTTCTGCTGAGTGGTGCAGGCTTTGCTGAGCTAGGGCTTATGGCAGGAGGAGGAGCAGCCAGGACGACAGTGACAAATTCTCCACTTGAGATTGTCTCCAGGACTCTGCGTGCTCCAGCCTGAAGCTGCACAGCTAGTGGGATGTTGATTAATCACGGCCATGCTAAGGAGCAGAGTGGTGGAATTGGACTTTGTGGAGACGGAGTGTTTGACTTTGGGGAGCCTCTATTTAAAGATGATGGGTGGTTGGAGGCAGCTCCCTGGGAACCAAAGAGATTCAGACTCTTTCTGTGTATGATGATTTAATCCTTTCTTTGAGCACGTATTGTGGGCTGGCCGTGAACTAGACCTGTTAGGAAGATAGAGGGGAGAAATGGAGAGACTGCCCCAGGGAGTGCACACTTGGGAACGGGTTGCTAAGTCAGGTCGCTGGATGACAAGCTACCCTGCAGCATCAGCCACCAGGCACAGAGCCTTACAAGAATTCAGAGAGCCCAAAGCACATCAAGGAGGTGGAATAGCAAGGTGAGAGGGACACTGTTTTGCACTTAAGTCACAAAAATATGGGAGCTAAAATGTAGAACTTGCTCAAAAGTGGGAGCAACCCCTGACCAACAAAGCCCTTTTGGACACGTGGACCCCAGGAGAGAGAAGGACCATGTTCCCACCTAGGTGAAACGAGAGGTAAAGAAGGAGGAGGGGCAGACAGACCTGGGATCTTCCATCCTCCAAAGGCCCTCACAACAGGTATGTTTTAAAAGTGTGGGTGCATTCAGGAGCACAGCCTGCAAGATGTGATGGGCCCCCCAGAGGCTGGAGACCTCCTCCCTCCCGTGGGCTTCTGTGCCTCCTCCAGCAAAGCCCAGAAGGTGGCAGAATCACTGCGCTTGACTGCTGCACAGGCAAATCACGTCCATCCCAGGCTTGTGTGATTGATTTTTTAAAATTTTATTTTATTTTTGGCTATGCTGGGTCTTTGTTGCTGCCTTCTGGCTTTCTCTAATTGTGGTTAGCGGAGACACCTCTCAGCTGTGGTGTGCAGGCTTCTCATTGTGGTGGCTTCTCTTGTTGCAGAACATGGACTCTGGACTTGTGGGCTCAGGAGTTGTGGCTCCCTGGCTCTAGGGCTTAAGCTTAGTAGTTGTGGTGCATGGGCTTAGTTGCTCTGCAGTACGTGGGATCTTCCCAGATCAGGGATCGAACCTCTGTCTCCTGCATTGGCAAGTGGATTCTTTACCACGACTCACACCAGGGAAGCCCTTGTGTGACAATAGCACCTACCACGGCATCTCACGCTTGACCTTAATCTTAGACGAGGATATCACCCCCATTTTAAAGAAGAGAACACTGAGACTCGGGACATTAGGAACCTGACCACAATTACATGGCCTAAAAGATGATGCTGTGAAAGTGCTGCGCTCAATATGCCAGCAAATTTGGAAAACTCAGCAGTGGCCACAGGACTGGAAATGGTCAGTGTTCATTCCAATCCCAAAGAAAGGCAATGCCAAAGAATGTTCAAACTACCACACAATTGCACTCATTTCACATGCTAGCAAAGTAATGCTTAAAATTCTCCAAGTCAGACTTCAAAAATACATGAACCAAGAACTTCCAGATGTTCAAGCTGAATTTAGAAAAGGCAGAGGAACCAGAGATCAAATTGCCAACATCCGTTGGATCATTGAAAAAGCAATGGAATTCCAGAAAAACATCTACTTCTGCTGTATTGACTATGTCAAAGTTTTTGACTGTGTGGGTCACAACAAACTCTGGGAAATGACCACCTTACCTGCCTCCTGTGAAACCTGTTTGCAAATCAAGAAGCAACAGTTAGAACCAGACATAGAACAATGAACTGGTTCCAAATTGGGAAAAGAGGAGGTCAAGACTGTATACTGTCACTCTGCTTATTTAACTTCTGTGTGGAGTACATCATGTGAAACGCTGGGCTGGATGAAGCACAAGCTGGAATCAAGATTTCCAGGAGAAATATCAATAACCTCAGATATGTAGATGACACCACCCTTATGGCAGAAAATGAAGAAGAACTAAAGAGGCTCTTGATGAAAGTGAAAGAAGAGAGTGAAAAAACTGGTTTAAAACTCAACATTCAAAAAGCAAAGATCGTGGCATCTGGTCCCATCACTTCATGGCAAACAGATGGGGAAACAATGGAAACAGTGACCGACTGTATTTTCTTGGGCTCCAAAATCATTGCAGATGGTGATTGCAGCCATGAAATTAAAAGACACTTGCTCCTTGATAAAAAAGCTATGACAAACCTAGAAAGCATATTATAAATCAGAGATATTGCTGACAAAGGTTCATCTAGTCAAAGCTATGGTTTTTCCAGTAGTCATGTATGGATGTGAGAGTTGGACTATAAAGAAGGCTGAGCGGCAAATAATTGATGCTTTTGAACTGTGTTGTTGGAGAGTCCCTTGGATAGCAAGGACATCAAACCAATCAATCCTAAAGAAAATCAATCCTGAATATTCATTGAAAGGACTGATGCTGAAGCTGAAGCTCCAATACTTCAGCCATCTGATGTGAAGCGCTGAATCATTAGAAAAGACCCTGATGGTGGGAAAGATTGAAGGCAGGAGGAGAAGGGGAAGACAGAGGATGAGATGGTTGGATGGCATCACCGACTCGATGGACATGAGTTTGAGCAAGCTCTGGGAGTTGGTGATAGACAGGGAAGCCTGGCATGCTGCAGTCAATGGGGTCACAGAGAGTCAGACATGAGTGAGCGACTGAACAACAACACCACCACCACCAACAACAGCATGGCCTGTAAGGAACACAGCCTAGGTGTGAGCATCGATGATTCGGCTGCCAGGTCTGTGCACAGGGTCAATCGGCAGCCTCAAGATGGATGAAGCTGGTGCCTCCCACAAGGCATCTGAAGGCTGCTTTAATGGCAGCTGAGAGTGATTCATAGCATCAATAGCTTCATCATTTAATTAGTCTTTGAAAACAATCCATCCTTTTAACTAGTTATATCTGTCACAATCTTTAGACAGGAGAGAATTATTTAAAAATTCCTTTCTTTATAGGTAGTGAAAAGCCAGATACTGGCCTAAATTGTCCATATCATCATACCCTCTGGATTTAGGAAGATTACAGTTAAAAACTACTCACTCACTGCAAGAAAGAAAGCCACCAACTCATGTCCCTGGTGAAGCTGACCAGAGTCTTCTCTCCACTGCCTAGAGCCCAGCTCCTGTGTTTTTTTTTTTAAAGGTTTTTTGGAAGTGGACTGTTTTTAAAGTCTTTATTGAATTTGTTACAACACTGCTTCTGTTTTGTATTGGTTTTCTGGCCACGAGTCACGTGGGATCTTAGCTCTCTGACCAGGGATCGAACCTGCACCCCCTGCATTGGAAGGTGAAGTTTTAACCACTGAAGCACCAGGGAAGTCCTCCCCTGTTGTTTTAATAAACTCGGCACCTGATGATAACTCAAGGCGCGAGTGCTGCCTCTCCTGCCAAGGCTCTTCAGGTTCGCTCACTGAGAAGCCTCTTTCACGGCCTCTGAAACGGGCGCATGTTTATTGTTCCTGCTGTCTAGGAAGTGAGATGGGAGTGAGGAGCAGGCATCCTGTCCCGTGTGTGCTGTGCTCTTTGGTGCTGCCCTGTGATTTCTGGGGTGGGTTTGTTTTCGTCTTCCTTCTCACATAACATTAGGGGCCCTTGCTGTCTCTCATCCAGGACCCACTCCCCAGCTCAGCTGATGTCACATCTATTGAAGGAATGAATGAATAACACTGTCTTTTCAAGAATTTGGCCTCATTGAGGGTTTGACCAGAACTTGGTTATGGGGTTCCCTAGTAACTCAGCTGGTAAAGAATCCGCCTGCAGTGCAGGAGACCCGGTTCAATTCCTGGGATGGAAGATCCCGTGGAGAAGGGAACAGCTACCCACTCCAGTTTTCTGGCCTGGAAAATTCCATGGACAGAGGGGCCTGGAAGGCTACAGTCCGTGGGGTCACAAAGAGTCAGCCGTGACTGAGTGCCTTTCACATTCACTTTCTTTCTGTTATTAAGATTGATTCTATTTTAAAACAAAGATTTAGCTAATTTAGTTTTAAAAATCCATCATATCCTTTGTTTAAATTAGCTTACTTTTAAGACTAGATTGAGTGTAACAGTAATGTGTGTAGACACAGCTGGTGTTAAAGGAATGATTAATTAATACACACATAGACACAAAGGCAGAAATCTCCCTGCTCAGAAGTCTAGAAGTGCAGCCCTAATAGCCTCTGGAATTCCTTTGTGAGAGGCTAGCCCGGGCTGACCTTAAGACACACCAGTGAGATAGCTCAGATCACACTGCCAGCTTGCAGAAGGAGGGTGCTGTCTTGGGTATGCGGCACATCTCCATCACAAGATTCTCTCCCCAGGGTGTAATTTTCAGGATAATACAAATGTTGTTTTTATTGAAATAAAAGGCATTGTAGGGGAGAGTTGGGAGGTGGTGCTGTGAAACATCTAGATAGCAGAAAGAACGGGTCCTTTGGAGCAGGGCGGCCTGGGCTCAGGCACTGATGAGTGGTGGGTGTTGGGCAAACTCTTTTCCTCTGTTTCCTCATCGGGGAAATGGAGATGGTAAGGACTTCTTAGTCCTCACAGGAGGTGCAGCCGGACAAGGGAGTGGAGTTCCGCTTTCAGCTGGCAAGACTATCCTCAGAGGACATTTTCTTTGCTTCTCTAGCTCACAAGGAACTGAACTGCGGTTGACATTCAAGGTGATGGCTGCCTCTTCCTTCACCCTGGAGGCTTCGGATGATGCTTTGGTTGCTAGTGTTCTCACTGGCAGCAGGAGTGAGCAGTGAAGTGTGGACTGGCTGGACCTCAGGCGCTGTCAAAAAGAAGGGAACGTATGGATGGTTTGCTGACAGCCGCAGCCTTGACTGTAGAAGCAGAAGAGGTCCCGAGGGCCAGTCGCATCCCTACCTGGCTGGACTACATCCCAGTTGGCTTGAGAATATCCAGCTTCCACGGAGGTGCCTGGAGGTGGAGTTATAGCTGGCATGGAGAATGGGGGTCCAGGGCAGAAAACCAACCTCCAACCTTCGTCACCTTTCCCCAGGAAGTCCCCTTTCTCTCTGGTTCTGGGATGAAAGCTTTTATCCTGGGTGACTTTGGGATCTAGACATCCTCCAGGGGACAGGGCAGTGGACTGGAGCTTTGTGACTGTCCAGATGTCAGACTCAGCCTCCTTAGGCAGGACCTCTGACAGGTGCAAGGCACTCTGTTCCTGACAAAGCACTTCCACATGCATAGCTTCTTCAGGCTTCTTGATGGCTCTGAACCACGCTTACCACTTTATTGGTGAGTAGCCCAACAAATCCAGGGAATGATCACCTGAGTGGGGAGGGCTTTGGAATCGTGCCCTCTGGTCAGTGGAGGGGTTCACCTCCATACCCTCCTTGCTCTGTATCCCTGGGAAAACTATTTTAGGCCTCTATGTCCCTGTGCCCTGATCTGTAAGCTAAGAGAAGAAAACAGGACTTAGTGAGTGAACAGGTGACAGGGCCCACTACAGTATCTGGCACTAGGGGGTAGCATTTTCCATAATTTTAATTTTTACATTGGAACACACTCACACACAGACACACACATACACACACACCCCAGATTTGAGACCCGGTTTTGCAACCAAAAAACAAGGGCAGGTCAGTTGACACCTCTGAGCCCCAGTTTGCTCATGTGGAAACAGGGACCAAAATAGAAACAAGAGCAGAACAAGAGAGGCGGGGTCTCCCGTGGAGTGGAGCCCCTTCCCAGTGCCAGTGGGTGAAGTGCTCTATACGTGTGACATGTTGGAGTTATTAAATGAAGTAATGTTCATGGAAATAATTTAGTACAGTGTCTGCCACACAAGTTACATGGCATAAATGTGAGCTAATGTGATTAGTAGCTCTGTGTACAGTTGGGGCACAGTGTCTGCTCTGGTCTCATCCTCTATCCTTGTCTGTGCACACATGTGTGCACGCACACACACACAGAGTTAAAAATTTTTGTATTTTTCTTGTGTAATTTAATTCTTTGATCACTTAGATGAGAACCCCTTGAAGGTAAGGATTCTCACAAGTTGTTTTTTCTCCTTTTAGGATTCATTGTGATAAATGGCCAAATCACACCCTCTAAACATTCTTTGCTCCTCTAAGCTTCTTTTGAGCACACGTAACTCGATGTATTCTGGAGCCTCGCCCTGCAAGGTGCTTCTGAAAGCACAGTAGAGAGTGACATTGCTTGTCAGCGGCAAGTGCTGTCATCGCCTGGTGCTCATTGCCTGGCTGCCTCTTTCGCTCTGTGCTAAGCAGTAAGCAGACGCAGTCTCTCCCCGGGTGTCCTACAGACTGTGTTTGCACTGGTGCCTCCCGTCTGCTCACGGAGTGGAAGGATGCAGCCGTGAGCTGAGCTTCTGCCATACGGGTGGTGCTGGGCTGCTGCATTTGTGAGACTCTGAATGACCCCGGAGACCCAACTCCTGGGAACAAGAGGAGACCACACACAGATAGGAACAATCCTTATTAGTGTGTGTAATCAGTGACTGTTAGGGCTACTAAAATGCATAGTGTGGAATATCACGCCATTTGATCAGGCTTTAAAAATGTCCAGAGAAATGCATCTGAGTAAAGAGTGCACGTGCTTGTGTGTGTGCTAAGTTGCTTCAGTCGTGTCTCTTTGCGACCCCATGGACTGTAGCCCACCAGGCTCCTCTGTCCATGGGATTCTCCAGGCAAGAATACTGGAGTGGGTTGCCATGCCCTCCTCCAGGGGATCATCTTGACCCAATGATTGAACCTATGTCTCTTAGGTCTCCTGAATTGGCAGGCAGGTTCTTTACCACTACCGCCGCCTGGGAAGCCCAAAGAGTGCACAGACAGAGTAAAAATAGTAACAGCCTCCAAAATTAACTAAATAAAAGAACAGGAGAAGGCAAAGGCACCCCACTCCAGCACTCTTGCCTGGAAAATCCCATGGACGGAGGAGCCTGGTGGGCTACAGTCCATGGGGTCGCTAAGAGTCAGACACGACTGAGCAACTTCACTTTCACTTTTCACTTTCATGCATTGGAGAAGGAAATGGCAACCCACTCCAGTGTTCTTGCCTGGAGAACCCCAGGGACGGGGGAGCCTGGTGGGCTGCCGTCTATGGGGTCGCACAGAGTCAGACATGACTGAAGCGACTTAGCAGCAGCAGCAGTTAATATTAGTGAGCATTTACTAGTCACAGGCACCTTGCAGACATTTCAGTCACCACTGCTCTGTGAGTGTTATTATTATTCCAGATTTATGGACGAGAAGATGGAGTCTTGGAGAGGGAAGGTGCTGATGTAAGCGCACACACTGCTAAGCTCACCCTACACACCTCGTGACGGAGCCAAGGTCCGACCCCAGACTCTGGAGATCGACAGCTTCCCAGTTTGCAATGGGAAGTAAGTTTGCCAGTGCTCATGTCTACTAGGCATCAAAAAATACAACTTTTTGAATGAATGAATGAGTGTCCCTGGGGGTGGGGGTGGGTAGGTATTTTGCTTATTTCAGTCTGTTTCCCAGTGCTCAGGCCACAGTAAGCTCTCAAAAAGGTCTCCATGCTCAGCCCCACCTCCTTCTTATGATCAGCCTGAAGGAGTCCCTGCTGGCTTGCTGACTGCCTTCTGCAGGCCTCAGAGGAGGCCTGTCTGGACTGGGCACGAGGGCAGGTTCTGCTGCTGTGGGTACTTGGATTATGTGACAGCTGGCTTGATGCTGAGCAGGGCAAAGGGCACACGGTTGCAAAAGCCAGATGGCTGTTTCTAAATCCAATTCCCTCCTGCTGCCAACCTGCTCTGAAATACAATCCATCACTCACCATGATAGATGTCTTTGAACTTGGGAGCTTGGCTCTTGAGAAGTGCAGGAGGGAAATTGAATACCAACCTTCCCTCCTCCCCCAGAGAGGTTCCCTTGTGAATTGAGATGGCAATAGCTTGGAAAATGATGTCGCAGCTCATAGTAGAGCTGAGCGACCATGAGGCACTGATGTCCCCACATGCACGGCTAGGATGACCCAGGAGACAGTCACCCATGTCTCCACCAGCACCCCTGGTCTTAACGATGGCTTCGGTTAGGACATCAGAAATTCCTGAGGACCTTGGGATCAGGAAGTCCAGGGAATAAGTAGAGGTGGGGTGGGTTCATATGAAGATGCAATGGGGAGAGAACAAGGGAGAGATCCTGAAAGCCCAGCATGGCTGAATAGGTGCTACAAGTAGACCTCTCTGTACATTCTGGTTGTAAATATGTACTCATTTTGAAAGTGTTTGTATGTAAATTCAATTATTATTTAATTTACTATTAAATTAATTTAAAGTACTATTTTCTTATCATTATAGTAATACATGCTTGATTAGTTGTGGTCCTTCTTATAACAAATAATTATGAAAGTCGCTCAGTCATGACTGACTCTTTGCGACCCCATTAACTATACAGCCCATGGAATTCTCCAGACCAGAATACTGGAGTGGGTAGCTGTTCCCTTCTCCAGGGGGATCTTCGCAACCCAGGGATCGAACCCAGGTCTCCTGCATTGCAGGTGGATTCTTTACCAACTGAGCCATGAGGGAAGCCCGTACCAAATAATAGAAACATTCAAACTTGCCCACGCAAAAAAAAGAAAGCAAAGCTAAATAGAATAGGTGGTCCTGGTTCCAATCAATCAGCTGTGCCCCAAGGAGGCAGAGCCATGAGAGTATAAAAGGGTTACGTAGGGCTCATCCCTGTGGATCTGTATGACGATTTCTAGATAAAGGGAAAAGTGAAAAAGTGAAAGTCAGTCAGTCTTGTTGGACTCTTTGTGACCCCCATGGACTGTATAGTCCATGGGATTCTCCAGACCAGAATACTAGAGTGGGTAGCCATTCCCTTTTCCAGGGGATCTTCCCAATCTAGGAATTGAACCAGGGTCTCCTGCATTGCAGGTGGATTTTTTACCAGCTGAGCCACCAGGGAAGGTCCCGGAGGAAGGGGGGGTGGTGGTGGAAGCTTATCGGCTGGACAAGTGGACCCAAAGGAGAGCATGACAATTTTTGCTCTTTGCAAAGATTTATGAAAATACCAGAAAAAAAAAAAGAAGAAAATGAAGCTTTGGTTTTTCCCACTGCCTATCATATCATTTTAGAACTTAGTGAACATTTTTCTTCAGTGGTTAATGGTGAATCTTAATCTCTATCCCTTTAGTTTTACTAGGTCATAGCAACTCTGGCAAGCTGTTTATTAGTCCAATTCTATTGAACATTTACTATGTACTTGGTGCCATTCTGAGTGACAGCGTACTACAGTGAACAAGATAGACAAAGTTCTGACTCTCAAGGAGCTTAGACCCCAAGGAGGGGAGTAATCAACTTGTAAACAGCAGCTGAGATCATTCACAAAGTATACATATTGTGAAGAAGAAGAACAGGGAGAGGAGCCTGGTGATGGAAGGGGGCCTCAGAGAAATTCATGGGAGGCCTTGCTCCTCTCAGAGAGGCAGCAGTGAGTGGTCTCGTGAAGCAAGATCTTAATTCTCTGCCAGGAACTGAAGCTGGTAGCCTGGATCAAAACCAGGAATCCTAGCCACCAGACCAGCAAGGGCTGCATTACCTGTCTCAGGAAATGTAAGCAGGAGGCTAGTTGTAAATGCCTGGCCTGCTGCTGCTGCTGCTGCTAAGTTGCTTAAGTTGTGTCCGACTCTGTGCGACCCCATAGACGGTAGCCCACCAGGCTACGGCAGCTCACCAGGCTCCGCCATCCCTGGGATTCTCTAGGCAAGAACAATGGAGTGGGTTGCCATTTCCTTCTTCAATGCATGAAAGTGAAAAGTGAGAGTGAAGTTGCTCAGTTGTGTCCGACTCTTTGCGACCCCATGGACTGCAGCCTGGGGCCCCTTTATCTCTTACTCAGTGCTGAGGAGGCACACGTGTCCTGCTGGAGGTCAGAGGCCCCGGGAGCGGAAGGATGGGCACCGCGGCCGGCAGCAGTGTGAGCCTGAGCCAGCGGGCGGCCGGGGGTGTGCAGGACAGTGACGCTGTGTGGCCACAGCTCAGGGAGAGGCACAGATTCCGGGATGGAGTCAGGGAGGTGGGGACAAGCTCGGAGACACAGCAGTGAGCGGTGGCTTGAAGGGAGTTCTTGGTTCTCTGCCCAGACCTGGGCAGCCTGGGTGAGAACCTGGAATTCTAGCTGCTAGTGTCCCAGGGGCTTGAGGCTAGAGGCAGAGTTCCCCTGGCCCTTGCCTCCATCGAAAAATGCATTTTTCAAGGAGGCAAAACCTGTAAAATAGGCACAAAGTTTACTATTAGAGACATAGCACAACATGTGGGAGACCATGCAGAGAAACAGTGTGTTCATTTAAGAAAGACTCAAGGCAGAGATATATATATATATACCCGGAAAGAAAGAGTGTGGGCAAGCCCTCTAACGAGGAGGAGCACAATAAAGAGGCAGTTAAGTCATTCATATAAGGTAGTTCTTCCAGGTCTTTGTTTGCCTTTGGCCAATTATTTGGTTTCTTTTCCCACACCTGACCTGCTCTAGCACCCTCCCTAATATACCTGCGCAACTTTTTTTCAAGATGGATTCCAGCCCAGAGGCCTATGGGGGGAGCGGGCTTGGCATCACCTATTATGGGGTGGCACCCCCTCCTTTTTGATCCCCAAGGGGCCTTTCTGCACATGTGCAGTGTCTCCCTTGTCCCATGGATGAGAAATATGTGACTTTTTGATCTTTTACTCAAACAGGGTTTGGTCCCTTTCTGTCCCTGCCGCAACTTGTTCTCTTAAAGTGGCCAGCTGAGGCAAAATCCAGCTATTTACTTTGTTTTGTTGTCACTTCCAACTTGAAGTGTGAACAGGTGGCTGGTTGTAAATATCTAGCCTAGAGCCCACCTGTCTCCTTCCTTCTTCAGGAAATTAAAGCAGGAGGCTGGTTGTAAATGCTTAGCCTGGATCCTGTCTATCTCCTGCCTCAGAAAAGGATGGACCTCCCTGCTGGTCCACTGGTTCAGAATCCACCCGCCAGTGCAGGGGAAACAGGTCAGATTCCTGGTCCAGGAAGATTCCACGTGCCAGAGGGCAACTAAGCCCACGCATCACAGCTACTGAAACCCGCATGTTCTAGCGCCGTGTGCCACAGTTACTGAGCCGGCCCACCCTAGAGCCCGCACCCCACAATAGGAGAAGCCTCCTCAATGGGAGGCCAGTGGACCACAGCTAGAGGGTGGCTCCCTGCTCGCCGCAGCTAGGGGAAGCCTGTGTGCAGCAAGGAAGACCCAGCGAACTGAAAACAAATAAACAAATACATAAATTACTTACAAGGATGGGTTTACACAGATTTGAGGGAGCACTGATGGGACCTGATTAATGTTTCAAAAATTAAGTCCATCCCTTACTCAAGTCTTACCTGGGAAGCACTAAGGGAGTATTATTAAAAATACCAATGCCTGGGTCCCACCCAAGCATTATGGGGTGGCACCCCATAAAGTATTTGAAAGAAGAGTCTAAAACTCAGCATTTTAATTTACTTTTTTCACATTTAAATTAAACCTTATACATTTTGACAAGTTTTGACAAATTCATGCAAATACTAATGCAAAAGCATACATTCCCCCAATCAAGATAAAGTATATTTCATAAGAAACGAATCACCAGTCCAGGTTCGACACAGGATCCTTGGGACTGGTGCACTGGGATGACCCGGAGGGATGGTACGGGGAGGGAGGAGGGAGGGGGGTTCAGGATGGGGAACACGTGTACGCCCGTGGCAGATTCATGTTGATGTGTGGCAGAACCAATACAATATTGTAAAGTAATTAGCCTCCAATTAAAATAAATAAATTAAAAAAAAAGATATAGTATATTTCATAACCCTGAAAGATTCCCTCACATCTCTCTGTAGTCTCACCGTCCACTTCTGGCCCCAAGCAACCATTGATATACTTTGCATCTCTCTAGATTAGTGTGTCCAAGTTACAGTTTCATGTAAATAAAATTAATTAGTCCCTACTCTCTGTGTCTGGCTTTTGTCATTTAATATAATGGTTTTGAGATTCTTCTATATTGTTGCCAGAATGTACCTTTATATTGCTGAATAGCATTCCACTGTATGGATATGCCACAATTTATTCACATGTTGATGGGTGCTTGCAACCCAATTTGGGGCTCTTAGGGATAAAGTTACTACAAGCATTTATGTGCAAGTATTGTATGGATATATAGTTTTTATTTCTATTGAATAAATATTCAAGAATGGAAATATTAGGTTACAAGGTTAAGTGTATTTTTAACCTTTTTAAAACTGTCGTATTGTTATCCAAAGTGATTGTACCATGTTACACACCCTCCAGAGGTGTATGAGAGTTCCAGTTGCTTACACTCTTGCCAACAGTTGCTATTATTAATTTTAACTATTCTGGTATGTATACATCAAATATTTTATGAGTGGTGGCTACTCTGGTGGCTCAGTGGTAAAGAATCTGCCTGCAATGCAGGAGATGCGGGTTCAATCCCTGGGTAGGGAAGGTCCCCTAGAAAAGGAAATGGCATTTCAGTATTCCTGCCTGGGAAATCCCATGGATCGAGGTGCCTGGTGGGCTACAGTCTATGGGTTGCAAGAGTTGGACACAACAGCGACTAAACAATAGCAACGACAACGATCTTGTTTTTCCCTGAAATATCTTTGCCTGGCTTTGGTATTAGGTATTTCTGCTTTCATAAAACTTAGCTGGGATGTGTTCCCTCATCTGTTTTCCAGAAGAGTGCGTGTAGAGGTGGAGCATGGTGCTATTTCTTCCTTAAATGTTGGATAGACGCACAAGTGAAGCCATCTGGTTGGTGGCTGGTTTTTCTCGATCTGCCACCTTCATTCTTCACCCTAATGACTCAGCACTGTGGGTCTTTTCCAGAGAGGTGAATCGATTGGGAAGCCTGTGGAATGTGGGCCCCCTCAACTGCTGGGGATCTCTGGGGCTTGAGGAGTGCTCTGGGTCGTGAGGGGGCAGGGTGCTATTGGAAAATGTGTCTAATGTTAGCATTTCTGACAAATTGCATAAAAGAATCTGAAAAGGGACCTGAGTTTCTAAGCCTCTACTACTTGTTGTGATTCCTTTCTTTTTTACAATTTTGATCAGATATTTATTTTCACACCAAATTTTTTATTTGTAATTTTATAGTCTTTTTCTTAAAGTGGACCCCAAATTGTTTTTTTTTAACTTATGTTTTTATTGAAGGATAATTGCTGTACAGAATTTTGTTGTTTTCTGTCAGACCTCAACACGAATCAGCCATAAGTATACATGCATCTCCTCCCTTCTGAACCTCCCTCCTGTCTCCCACCCCATCCCAGTCCTCTGCTCTGCTCAGACTCTACACAGCTTACTCTCAGTAAATAGACTGCATGCTCACGAGAGCCCTTTCCTTTCTCCCTTCCTGCCTGACAGGTCCCACTCCGTGCTCTAGCTCCTGGCTACACACTGAGCCCAACGTGTTTGATTCTGTGGGTGGCAGGTGCCCAGTGTGGCTGATTACAGATTCTGCTCCCGAATGTCCTGCTGTCTGCTACCCACTCACTGAAGAAGGGAGGAAAAGTGTGCCCTCAGGAGCTGACCTGGTGATGGATGTTGGCAAGGCTCTAAGTCTGGACTTTGGAAGAGATGTTCTCTTTGTCAGAAACCTTCAACAAAGTGGTCTTGAAGTGATCAGGGGAGGCTGCCTGAAGGAGGCAGAGTTGGAGGTGAGGCTGAAGGGGAGTAGGATTTGCAATGGAATAGAGAGAAGAAGCAGAGAAGGCAATGGCACCCCACTCCAGTACTCATGCCTGGAAAATCCCATGGATAGAGGAGCCTGGTAGGCTGCAGTCCATGGGGTCGGGAAGAGTCGGACACGACTGAGCAACTTCACTTTCACTTTTCACTTTCATGCACTGGAGAAGGAAATGGCAACCCACTCCAGTGTTCTTGCCTGGAGAATCCCAGGGACGGGGGCGCCTGGTGGGCTGCCATCTACAGGGTCGCACAGAGTCGGACACGACTGAAGTGACTTAGCAGCAGCAGCAGCAGCAGCAGAGCTCCTTCACTGTGCAGACCTAGATTCAACCCCATGGGTCTTCGAAAGAGAACAAAGCAGAGAGTGAGAGTAAGTAGGTTGTCATGGGAGAGAGAGAGAGTCAGAAGTCTCCAGCCAGCTGTTTGGGGAGACCGGCAGTTTACCTTGAAATCCCAGGCTTCAGCATCAATGATCTCGGAGAGAGACAACCATGAGGAGTGGCTTAGTTCTCTGCCCAGGAATTGGATCCGGGTGGCCTGGGTGAAAAGCCAGGAATCTTAATCTCTAGTCCACCAGTGGCTAGAAATTAGAAACAAGGTTCTCCTGGTTCTTGCCCCCAGTAAAAAATGCATTTCTCCAGGAGGCAAAAACTAAAAATATGATAAACGTGCATTACTGGAGACACAGCACAGTCGTGGGGAAGCACACAGAGGAGGTTTGTTAAGACAGAAGCCAGCAGAGTTCACACCCAATAGAAAGGCTGTGGGCGTCCTCGCGAAGGAGTCACGACTGAAGTGACTTAGCAGCAGAGAGAAGCAGAGGGGAACAAGGACTGAGTGACAGGGAGAGCGTCCCGAGGAGATCCTGGCTCGGAAATGAGGCAAGGAGCTTAGAGGGTACCGGCCAGCTGGATGGAAGGAAGGTATATGTGTGCCAGGGAGTGGTCTGGGTGAGGTGCACACACTAGGGAATCTCCAGAGTGCATCAGATTGCTTTTTCCCTTCTGGCTAAGGAAAATTTCACATCTAAGCTATTTTCACATGAGTTATATATATATATATACACACACACACACACGTATATATGTATATGTACATACATATATTTTAAATTCATGCTCACATTATGACAACTTCAAATAGCACAAAGGGTCAGTGACATATAGGTCTCCGTCTCCTCCCTGTCTCCATCCCCAGTTCTTGCCTCTGAGACAACCACTGTTACCACCTGCGCAGCTTCCTGGGCAGCTGTATGCAAAGAGCTCCCTTACACACCTGGGGCCACTGCTTTGCACCGTGCTTGTCCCCTTGGCCTGTGTCTTGCAGACAGCTCCATCCGGTGTGTCTGCACCCACTCCCAGAGCTGCCTGTGCAGGACAAGGAGACGAACGCTTTGCTCTGGAGTCAGGAGAGCTGGGTGAGCCACCGGCAGGCCTGGCGAGTGGCTTGGCTGCAGTGTCCCCACCTGTAAAACCAGGAGGACAATGGCCTCTCCTCACGGCTGTTGTGAGGATGAACTGAACGTGTCTAAAGCTCAGGTACAGAGCCAGGCACCAAGAACTCCTCATGGCTGGGGGCTGCTGGCACTCAGAGAGGGAACGCGGGCCTGCTGCCTTCTCCCCCACCTCCTTGAGACAGAAACAGCCTGCCTGCGTGTTCGTCCTGCATCTGGCCCTACCCCCTGGCCCCTTCTCTCTGGGACACGTTCTACCATTACCGCCCCCCAGCTCCCTCAGGATCTTTGTGGCACCTGGGAAGTGGAATGCCAGTTAAATGTCATCCAGGCCTTTCTCTGTTTATTTAGACTCTGAAATTGGACCCTTTTCAAGCAAGATCCATAGAGCGAGCTGGGAAGGCATTTTGGGCTCTGTGCAAGCGGGTTTCCCTCCCACCACTCAGCTGGCCGCGTGGTCAGTGGCTTTGTGCAGAAATAGCGCCATGCTGGGGTCCCGTGCAGAGATGAAAATTAAGGGATAAATATACAGGTTTAATAATATTCTGTCATTTTGACAGTCTCCGCTGCTTGTCTGTGATATTTTAAATCCACTTTGCCTGCTTCCAACATTAAGAACTTCTGATGAAGATTTACCAGGAAGATATTACCTTTATATAATGGCCTTGTACTATGCCTATGATTCTAAACACAAATTTATTTGCTTTTATCACTTTGACTAAAGAGAGAGAAAATGAACCATTAGAAAAAAGGCTTCCATAACCCCCCCTCCACACACACCCCCTTTAATTTTCTCCTGGAAGCAGCAGTTCCCTTCTCTTTTATCTTTCCATTCTGAGTGCGCAGGCACAGCTCTATTATTTGTTCCAGTGCTGCCTTTGAGGTTAATATTTCAGCTCAGTCCTTCCTTTAGCTGTGGGGATGAATTAAATTAGTGCCAGCAGAAGGAGTGAATTAAATAAACTGTAAAATAATGCCCAGTTTCCCTGTGTTCCTTTTGCTATTCTGGTACCCCAGCTAATTAAAAAAAAAATTTTTTTTTAATGAATTCTATTGTGATTTGCAAATAGTTGACTTTATCTACTGAAAAATAGAGATTCAGACTGCCCAGATTGTTGTCCAAAGTATGTTCATTCATTCATTCAGTAACCATCTTGCAACCCCTAGAAGGCATCTTATTTGAAAATTGAGGTTGCCTGAGAGAGGAGTCCAGAAAAAAAGGTCAAGTTCTGATGACCCTGGTCCAGCCCTTGGATCCAGCTATGCCTGAAGTCCTAACCTGGGACATTTTGGAGGTAAAAATCCCTTTTTTGTTTGTCGGTTTGTTTAAACTGCCTCTATCTTGGAATCAAAAGTTATCTAATGCATATAGAAGTATATATATCAGTTCAAGAACAGGATGGAGCTGGGTCCAAGGAGGACCACAGCTCTTGTCCAGCCACAGGTGTCAAGCACAGCAGTCCAGGCAGTGAGGGCCATTCCACCAGTGGTAGAGAACATAGCCAGCACCGGAGACCAAAACTTGGAGGCAAGTCAGAATACCAGAAGGAAAATGAGGAGGATAGAGCCAGCATGTGAATGCCCTTCACACCCGACTTTGCTGTCAACTTGCGTGTGACCAGAAAAATCACCCTCCCCAAACACTGGACCTTGGTCTCCCAGTCTGTTGTAGTAACATTTGCTAAGTGCTTACCACGTGCCAAGCACTCAGGCAACTGTTTCTTCACAGCGTTTCTTTGGATCCCCCTGACTGCCAGCAGGTATCGCCCTTGTGCTTCACTCACAACAGAGGGACAGAATTGGATTGACCACAGGAACCTGCAGCTCTGGGACCTGCAGTGTTGGAGGCAGGAGGTGAGAGCATCCTTTAGAGGTGGGTAAAAGCAGGAGGACACACTGATTTAAGGAAGGAGCTCCAGTATCCACCCTGCAGCTTCCAGAGCTTGCTGCTAGAGCTGTTTATTAAAACTACTCTGAAGCATCAAGATCATGGGAATTTGTTTGTTCTTTTGGGGGGAATTTTTGGAGCTGTCAGTGGGTTAAGGTGAGAGGTAAAAAGGATGTGGGGAAAATCACCCCATTAAAAATTAATATTTCTGTTTATTTTAATTAGACTCTATAGGCAGGTAGAAGGACAGAGCCTTCAGAGAACTGTTTGTTGTCTTAAAAAAAAAACAAAACCCTCTCACTCAATCAGTACAATAATTAAGGAGCACTATCTTTTCTCAGTGGGGCTTCTCTGGTGGCTCAGACGGTAAAGCGTCTGCCGGCAGTGCGGGAGACCTAGGTTCGATCCCTGGGTTGGGAAGATCCCCTGGAGAAGGAAATGGCAACCCACTCCAGTACTCTTGCTTGGAAAATTCCGTGGACTGAGGAGCCTGGTAGGCTACAGTACATGGGGTCTCAAAGAGTCAGACACGACTGAGCGACTTCAGTTTCACTTTCATCTTTTCTCAGCAAAGGAAACTAATTATTTCAGCCTCGTGCTGATCGATCCATTTTTTATGAGCAGTTTTAAAGTCTTAGATGCATTTTATGAACCACTTGTGAACAGTCCCAACAACGACAGGGTTGAGGGTGGGGTGTCACTGTGCAGGGATGCTTCCCAAATCCAGACTGACAAAGGTCAGAGCCAGCTCCTCCCATTGTGCTTTTGTCATTTAACCAAAAGGTGGAATATAAGGAGGAGGTTACAGAGAACTTAATATGCTTCAGACTCAAGCCCAGCCTTCTTTTCTGAGACTATGTCTTCAAAATGACCCTGGTAGGCAGGGCAGCCTTTCCGGGTTCCACCCTGTATGGTTAGGCCACCCAAGATGACTGTTCCCTCGCTCTCTGTACATTCCCTGCTCAACTAGAGCCTGCTTCACCTTCACCCTGCTCACAATGGACCCTTCTACATTCTTGCCCCAGGACCCAGCTAATGGTTGTTTGAGCTTTATTTTACTTTATTTTTTGGCCACATGACATGCAGGACCTTAGTTTTCCAACCGGGGAATGAACTTGTATACCCTGCAGTGGAAGCAGATGTTTTACTGGGCCTTTTATAGATATGTTTGTACTCTGATACTGTTACAAAAAGTGCGTCAACACCAAGAAGATTCATCGACAGGCTATGGAAGCTGTTACAGTTCCACATCAAGACGATAGCTATGCAAGGGTTCCGGCCTGTACCAACTCCAAAAAAGACACCGTCCTGGCCTTGGGGCCCCTAGATTAGGCATCCAAAGCTTTTTACTACCTGACAGGCAGGACTGACACTCCTACTCAGACTTGAAGCGGTCACAGAAGACAGACCATCTCCCCTCTGCTTGCCATAAAATATGGGAGTAAAATCTCTGAGGAGGGAACGAAACAGGAGGGAAAGGGGCAGGGCACAACCTTCTAAAGAATGATGCAGCCTCACTGCTGCTGCTGCTGCTAAGTCACTTCAGTCGTGTCCGACTCTGTACGGCCCCAGAGACAGCAGCCCACCAGGCTCCCCCGTCCCTGGGACTCCCCAGGCAAGAACACTGGAGTGGGTGATGCAGCCATAGGACGCTACAAAAACTGGTTAGGACCAGCTGGGTCCAAGATGGTGAAAGATTGGGACTTCCAGTAGACATTTTGCCTCATTATAGGCTTATTGTAATACATTAGCATTCTAAATGACATACCAGAGCCACGACCGCTTTGAGATCAGTCATAAAAGGTCAAAAAGTGAGCAGTGGCCTAATTTCTGGAAATCCCCCCCCTTCTCTGAAATAGTTGGAATAATCCTCCCATTCATTAGCCTATGAAATTACTGAGTCCCTAAAACTAGTCACCCCATATTTCAGGGCCTCTTGTCTTTGGAGTTGCCCCACACTCTATCTGTGGAGTGTGTTTCTGTCTAAATAAACCCACTTCTTACCTATCACCTTGCCTCTCACTGAATTCTTTCTGCAACAAGACATCAAGAACCTGAATGTCATTAAGTCCTGAGACCAGAGGTGTGATCTGAATTGAAACACAGCAGGCTCATTTTTGGGTTGCAGGGTTTCACAACTACTATTCTCGTTACACAGAGAAGCCGAACAGTGAGTGTGTGAGAGAGCATGGGGGTGGGGAGGAGGAGGCTCACCCTCCAAACACACTTGAACTCCCCAAAGGATTTCACAAAACATTTTTAAAGTCCAGGTGAGGAAAGACGGGTGTCCCAGGAGACATAATCAGCTCGTGCACAATTCTCTGGTTGATTGATGGTGATTAATCCTTAGGTTTAATCACACACTCCTTAGGTACCACTAGTTAATTTCTTCCATTTGGTGATTTTGGTGATCTAAAAAACTCAGGAAATATGCATCAGATACTATCATCTAGGAACTTCAGAGAGAGCTAAAGCAGGGGATGGGGGGAGGAGTCTGTCCCAGGAAGGCCCAACAAAGTCCTGCTTGGTTCTCTTTTTTGGTAATATTTATTTCTTTATTTGACTGCACGGGTCTTAGCTGTGGCTTGTGAGATCTTCGCTGCATCGTGTATGATCTTTTGTTGAGGCACATGGACTTGCTAGTTGTGGCGTGAGCGCAGGCACCAGGGGCTGGTGGCACACAAACTTAGCTGCTCTGTGGTAGGCGGGATCTTAGTTCCCCAGCCAGGGATTGAACCCGCAACCCTGCAGTGCACAGCGGATTCTTAACCCCTGGACCACCAGGGAAGTCCCTGTCCTTAAATCTTGAGCCAGGCTCTTGTGATTCAAGGGAGCCTGGCAGAGGGCAACTGTTTTACAAACTAGAGGCAGGTGGTGACATGGGGGGAGGGGTCTGTCCCAGGAAGGGCCCATTGAGTCCTGCTGGTTACCAAATGTTAGATATTATTCTCCCATTCCTCTTCTTTTCAAACGTGAGGAAACATGTTAGAGAAGAAAGGGCACTGGAAATACATATATGGAAATCTTTAAAATGTTCCTGCTAGGGTTGCCAGATAAAATGCAGGACTCACAGTTAAGTCTGAATTTCAAATAATGACAAATAATTTGAAAATAAGATTTAACTGAATATCCTACATTTCTAGATGCTATATTTGGCAACTCTAGTTCCTACCTTTTGACTCTAAAATTTCATTTCTGGGAATCTATTTTAAGTAAATTTTAAAAGAAATGTATTTTATGCAAGGGAGTTTTCCTTGGAGTTTTTTGAAAATAAATGTTGAAAAATTTAGAAACAAACAATACACCCAATGGTAAGTGTAAGGCGAGTGCAGAGAAAAAGAGAGTGAGCCGGGCAGTCAGGCAAGAAAAGGAAATTTATTAGAGGGAAAAGAGAGGGTGACTGGCTCTTAAGGAGAACCAGCGTTCTCCCTTTCTGTCCTTCTGATACCCCACCAATGAAAAATTCTCTGAAGGGATGGTCACGTAGCCAGAGGTCTGGAATCTGGTGGTCTTGCAG
This sequence comes from Bubalus bubalis, assembly GCF_019923935.1. Taxonomy (NCBI): domain Eukaryota; kingdom Metazoa; phylum Chordata; class Mammalia; order Artiodactyla; family Bovidae; genus Bubalus; species Bubalus bubalis. Next base: position 767,202 of record NC_059174.1, on the reverse strand, counting down.
CTTTGAGAAGACAGGCACCAGTGAGATGACAGGAAGCCATTTGGGCAATTTGGTCAGTCTCAGAGATCACTGTGAATTTACTCTTTGTTTGCAAGATCAACATAACCCAGCCATCTTATCAGTGAGACCCCATGTGGGCCCTGTCAGTAAGAAGATGATTAAGTAAGTTAGGATATATCTACTTGATTGAATATTATGGTGTCATAAAGATGTTTCTGAAGAATAAACAGATAGGGGAATGCTTATGAAATAATGCTAAGAGAAAAAAGGGGGAATAAAATTATGTGAAAAGTGTTTATAACTAAAAATTATCCTTAAATATAGAAAAAATGGACAGGAAAATTGGTACATGGATTATAGTGGTTGTATTGGATATTTAAATTATGGCTTTTTTTTTCTTTCTACTTATATACATACCCCAAATTTTCTATAACAAGCAAGAAATACTTAGTTCCAAAAACTGCTTTTCGATATTCATGACTTGGGGGAGGAAGACAGTGGGTCAGTGCCGGGACCCTGGGGTTCTCATGCTGGTGTACTGAGTGTGACTTCAAATTTGAAGTGACTTCAAATTTGGGGGCCTACGTTTTTCATCTGTTAAATGAGAGAAATGGGGACACTGGCCTATATAGCCCCAAATTGCTCTATGATTCTTATTCTTCTGCCTCTTCTTCTTTTTTGTCCTTTTCTGCTTGCCCCTTTCTTCCTTCTCTTAATTTCCCCCTTCTTTCCTTTTTCTTTTCCTCTTGTCTTTCCCATTCTCTGACCTGCCTCATTATCAAAACTCTTCTCATGCAAACATCAGATAGCATCAAAATTCCAACCAGTCTATAAAATGAAAAGGATTTATTCCTCCTGGAATAACTTTCTTGAAGTCAAGGGAAGCATAACTTCAGGGATGGCATGGTTAGGGTACTGTGTTTCCCTGAAGTTCTCCCTGGGCCCTTTTCTGTTGGCTTTGCCCCTGATTAGTGCTACCTTGATGGTCCCCAAGATTCCGGATTTCTTGCTGTATGGCACTGCCACCCAGTCCCGATGGTGAGAATGTTTCTGTCTCTACATCCCAGAAGACCCCTTTGATTTGTTTTGATTGGATAGACCTAGTCCACATGCCACTTCTGAACTAATGACCTAGTCTAGGGTGTGAAATGTCTGTATTTCTTTAAGCCACTCAAAGTGTTGCAGAGAAGACATTTCTGACTTCATGCTGGAAACTGTTTCTTTGACTTGCTTTTCATTGCCTTTGTTATTATAATCATACATAATAGCCTGCCTCAGGGCACACATTGCCAACATCTGTTGGATCATAGAAAAAGCAAGGGATTCCAGAAAAACATCTATTTCTGCTTCATCGACTATGACTTTGACTGTGTTGATCACAACAAACTGAAAAATTCTTAAAGAGATGGGAAAACCAGACTACCTTACTGGCCTCCTGAGAAATCCGTATGCAGGTCAAGAAGCAACAGTTAGAACTGTACATGAAACAACAGACTGGTTCAAAATTGGGAAAGGAGTACGTCAAGGCTGTGTATTGTCACCCTGCTTATTTAACTTCTGTACAGAATACATCATGAGAAATGCCGGGCTGGAGGAAGCACAAGCTGGAATCAGGATTGTGGGGAGTAATATCAGTAACCTCAGATATGCAGATAATACCACCATAATGGCAGAAAGCGAAGAGGAACTAAAGAGGCTCTTGGTGAAGGTGAAAGAGGAGAATGAAAAAGCTGCCTTAAAACTCAACATTCATAAAACTAAGATCATAGCATCCAGTTCCATCAACTCAGTTCAGTTCAGTTGCTCATCATGTGTCTGACTCTTTGCCACCCCATGGATGAGATGGTTGGATGGCATCATCGACTCAATAGACATGAGTTTAAGCAAACTCCAGAAGATAGTGAAGGACAGGGAAGCCTGGCATGCTACGGTCCATGGGATTGTGAAGACAAGACTGAGCCACTGAACAAAAATGAGGACCCTGCCCCTCTGCCTGACTGTAAACTAAAATGTCTTTGTTCAGCTCATAGAGGGAAAAGAGATGAACACATCTCCTCTAAAGGTTGACCCTTCCCACAGATGTTTTGCAAGACTGAAGACCCTTTTTACTTTATTTCCTCACTGCCCCTCCCTCTCTATTCTGCCTTTTGACTTTAATTACTCATTGCTTCTCTCTCTCTGACTCTATAAAAGAACTTGGCATCCAGGTCCCAACAAGAGGGCCACTTCAAGGCATTAGTCTGACTTTCTGAATAGAATTGTGTTTCTTGCTTCAGTGTCTCTTCTCTTGGATTCATTGACTTGTTGTGCAGTGAGCTTGGACTTGATAACAAAGGTTTCAATCTTGAATTGTGGGTGGGGCCACTAGCTGAAGTGTAAGTGGAGAGGAAAATAATTCTGGGTGGTCCCTGTCAAATGCTCAGTGCTTCACCGGCAGATGTGAAGCATCACATCTCATCTCTCAGACGGTTCACCTCATCTCTCAGCACAGTGCTAAGTCTGGGATCATTCGGGGAGAGACCAGACAGCTACCTTCTTCAGTGGCTCTTCTTCCCAGTAGCAAATGTTGAAGCACAGTGTGGGAAAAGGCAGAGTTTAGGCCATTTTTTGGCCTTGAATCACATTGGTCTATACATCTGGATTCTCTGGAAAGACAGCGACTGACATTGTCTGACTGGCTTTGTCTTGTTCTAGCATGTTGGACCCACTAGGCTATAAATGAATAGGGATCAGTGTGGGTGCCAAGAACCCTTCCCTTCCTCTCCTCACACTTGGGCTGCACTGCCTTGTTCTGAAGTTTGCCCATTCAGACAAGGGCCATGTTCTGTCTCCCTCCCTCCCTTTTTTTTTTTTTTTTCTAGTCTCTCTAAATTACAAAGTTCTTCTTTAAAAAACAGTCCATGTTCCTCCACTGAGACTTTGCCTAATGAAGTATTTTATAGAATTCTCTCTTTTAAAAGGGATGAGGTTGAATGTTTATTAAATTAATTTTTGCTTTAATATATTTCCTCAATATTTCATGCTGTGGATACAACTGTTTCTGTAAATGACTTTTTCCAAGATGCCTGATTTATTTTTAATTGCCACTGTCCCTCATTTTGGTTCCAAGATACACATTATTTCTATTTGAAGTGAAAGTAAAAGTCGCTCAGTTGAGTCTGACTCTTTGCGACCCCAAAGAGTATACAGCCCATGGAATTCTCCAGGCCAGAATACTGGAGTGGGTAGCTGTTCCCTTCTTCAGGAGATCTTCCCAACCCAGGGATCAAACCCAGGTCTTCCTCATTGTGGACGGATTCTTTACCAGCTGAGCCACAAGGGAAGCATCTATTTGTTTAGCAGTTAAAGCCTAGAGATATCACAGGTAAAGATCTCCCCTTTTCTGAGTCAAGGCTGTAACTTACAAGGGTGTGGACACATTCATCTTGAATAGGAAGTACAAAGCACAAGTTACTTTCTGGTGGCTTCCAGAATTGAAATACAAATAACATTCTTTCCCATTTGTGAAACTTTCTATAGTATAAAAAGTCTGTCTACGTGTTCTATCTCCAGTGTTGCTCATTTTGGTAAGGTTTCCTGCCACAATTTATAAATGTACTAAATTAGGTATTCCCATTTTTAAGGCTAAAAGACTTGTTAAATAGAAGGCCTAAACAGACATTTCTCCAAAGAAGATATACAGATGGTCAACAGGCACATGAAAAGATGTTCAACTTTGCTAATTATTGTTGTGTTATTGTTCAGTTGCTAAGTTGTGTTCAACTCTTTGCGACCCCATGGACACCAGGCTCCTATGTCTCCACTGTCTCCTGGAGTTTGCTCAAAATCATGTCTATTTAGTCGGTGATGCTATCTAACCAATTCATCCTCTGCTACTCTCTTCTTTTGCCTTCAATCTTTCGCATTATCAGGGTCTTTTCCAGTGAATTGGCTCTTTGCATGAGGTGGACAAAGTATTGGAACTTCAGCTTCAGCATCAGTCCTTCCAATGAATATTCAGGACTAATTTCCTTTATGACTGACTGATTTGACTTCCTTACTGTCTAAGGGACTCTCAAGAGTCTTCTCCAACACCACAGTTCAAAAGCATCAATTCTTCGTGGTCAGTCTTTGGGTTCAACTCTCACATCCATACATGACTACTGGAAAAACTGTAGCTTTGATTATACAGTCCTTTGTTGGCAAAGTGATGGCTCTCCTTTTTTTAATATGTTGTCTAGGTTTGTCATAGCTTTCCTTCCAAGGAGCAAGTGTCTTTTAATTTCATGACTGCCATCACCACCCACAGTAATTTTGGAGCCCAAGAAAGTAAAATCTATCACTGCTTCCACTTTTCCCCTTCTATTTGCCATTAAGTGATGCAACTGGATGCCATGATCTTAGTTTTTTGAATGTTGAGCTTTAAGCCAACTTTTTCACTCTCCTCTTTCACCTTCATCAAGAGGCTCTTTAGTTCCTCTTCACTTTCTGCCTTTAGAGTGGTATCATCTGCATATCTGAGGTTATTGATATTTCTCCCCACAATCTTGTTTCTAGCTTGTGATTCATCCACCCTGGCATGTCACATGATGTACTCTGCAAAGAAATTAAATAAGCAGGGTGACAATATACAGCCTTGATGTACTCCTTTCCCAGTTTTGAACCAGTTCATTGTTTCATGTCCAGTTCTAACTGTATCTTGACTGCATACAGGTTTCTTAGGAGGCAGGTAATGTGGTCTGGTATTCTCATCTCTTTGAGAATTTTCCACAGTTTGTTGTGATCCACACAGTCAAAGGCTTTAGTATAGTCAATGGAGAACAATAGATGTTTTTCTGGAACTCCCCCGCTTTCTCCGTGCTTTCTCTGTAGAGACATTGACAGGCCTTGGCAGGTGGATTCTTTACTACTAACACCATCTGGGAAGCTGGATAAAGACAATGTGTACACACTTCTCTGTGTTTTCCTGTTTTTCACAATGCAGGTACAAATTGTTTCTGTATAAATATTTTCTTTAAAATGCACACATGGTTAAAACAAAAACTTTTAGGGTTTGGGCTTTTTTGTGTGTTATTTGCAACAACATAGATGGACCTAGAAATTATCATACTAAGTGAAGTGAAGTTGCTCTATCGTGCCCGACACTTAGCGACCCCATGGACTGCAGCCTACCAGGCTCCTCCGTCCATGGGATTTTCCAGGCAAGAGTACTGGAGTGGCATTTTGGAGAAGTACTGGAGGCCTTCTCCAAAGTGAAGTGAGTCTGAAAGAGAAGGACAAATACTATACTTATGACAGAAAGGAACTTACGTGCAAAACAGAAATAGGCTCACAGACACAGGGAACATATTTGTGGTTGCCAAGTGAGACAGGGCTAGAGGAAAAATGGAGCAGGATTTGGGGATTAGCAGATGCAAACTATTATATACAGAGTGAATAAACAGTAAGATCCTACTGTATATTACATGGAACTATTGTACTTAATATCCTGTGATAAATCATAATGGAAAAATACGAAAAAGAATATATAACTGAATCACTTCGTTATATATAAAAATTAACACAACATTGTAAATCAACTATACCTCAATTAAATAAATTTAGAAAGAAGAAATGCAGAAAAAAAGACTTGCTAAATGTTTCTAGCTGGGAGTGAAAGGTTGTTGCTGAGCCAGGAAAACGCCAGGATTCTTGGTCACCAGAGGAGAGGAATTCAATCTGGGGCCAGTGATGAGGCTTGATCACTCAGAGCTTTTGCGTGATAAAGTTTTATTAAAATATAAAAGAAATAGAGAAAGCTTCTGACATAGACATCAGAAGGGGGCAGAAAGAGTGCCCCCCTGCTAGTCTTTAGCCGGATGTTATATAGCTACTAGCAGGCTGATAACTAGAGAAAGGAAATGTCTCAAAACTCAGAGACTGGCACTAGGCCCCTCACCCACAACATGCATTTTGAGATAACCTTGGCACAAGGTGAGTTGTCCCAGGCTGTAAAAGGATTGACATGAATCTTGAAGAAATGCAGGTTTCCAAGCAAAGACATAGTCTCATCAACATAGCTTAAGAAAATATTTGCATGAGTAAAACTGGTTTGTAAAGTCCGTTCTGAGTTGTAGGCTTAACCAACTTGAAGACAGAGTCTAGGGTAAATACATAGTTCATTAACATAGGTTAAAAAAATTTCCATAAGAAAAATGCATTGGTTTGCTCAGGGGTTGGGAAAAGTTAAGTTCAGGTGAAACTAGGTGTCGTTATGGCAACCACAGAATTTGAAAAGAAACCTCTTTTTAACTTTGTATAGAGAAGGGAAAAAATCTGACACTTGTAGTTTGTTTCCTCCTGCTGCTTAGATCAGATCAGATCAGTCGCTCAGTCGTGTCCGACTCTTTGCGACCCCATGAATCGCAGCATGCCAGGCCTCCCTGTCCATCACCAACTCCCAGAGTTCACTGAGACTCACGTCCCTCGAGTCAGTGATGCCATCCAGCCATCTCATCCTCTGTCGTCCCCTTCTCCTCCTGCCCCCAATCCCTCCCAGCATCAGAGTCTTTTCCAAAGAGTCAACTCTTCGCATGAGGTGGCCAAAGTACTGGAGTTTCAGCTTTAGCATCATTCCTTCCAAAGAAATCCCAGGGCTGATCTCCTTCAGAATGGACTGGTTGGATCTCCTTGCAGTCCAAGGGACTCTCAAGAGTCTTCTCCAACACCACACTTCAAAAGCATCAATTCTTCGGCGCTCAGCCTTCTTCACAGTCCAACTCTCACATCCATACATGACCCTAGGAAAAACCATAGCCTTGACTAGATGAACCTTTGTTGGCAAAAGAATGTCTCTGCTTTTGAATATGCTATCTAGGTTGGTCATAACTTTCCTTCCAAGGAGTAAGCGTCTTTTCATTTCATGGCTACAGTCACCATCTGTAGTGATTTTGGAGCCCAGAAAAATAAAGTCTGACACTGTTTCCACTGTTTCCCCATCTATGTCCCATGAAGTGGTGGGACCAGATGCCATGATCTTCGTTTCCTGAATGTTGAGCTTTAAGCCAGCTTTTTCACTCTCCTCTTTCACTTGCATCAACATGTCTGACACTTGCAGCCTATTTCCTCTGTCTGGGGACCCCCAGCCTTCCTGCCCATTACTCTCTCAGCAGGAACACCAGTGGTATTCCAAATGTATATTTATTTACATTTGTCAATTAAAAAAAGATGTACAACTTGAGAGTTGTGAGTTAAGTTTTATTTGGGGCAAAATGAGGACTGCAGCCCGGGAGGCAGCATCTCAGATAGCTCTGAGAGACTGCTCCAAAGCAGCAGTGGGGGAAAGTCAATATATAAGGTTTTGGTGACAGGGGAGTTCAATACCATGAAGCACTCGTTTTACAAAAGGTTTTTTGTTAGTCATGAGGATCTGATGTCACCATGAAGGGATTTAGTGATTCTCTAGATATGACGAGATGCAAGGATTGAGATCATAAAATCTGTTCCTAAAAACATCCAACCATCTAGAGACCTGTCCCACCAGATTTTCTGGAGCACAGAGCACCTCACTCCACCCTGAACTCCCTCAGGGGTTGTTGAAGGTCAACAGCTATAGCGGCACGTGGTTCAGTCTCCCTAGAGGCAGATGGCAAATGCCTTTGCTGTTCAGTCGTTGGCAATGCTCTTGGTAAGTGCCAATTTGTAGTTGACACATTTAAGATCTTAAACATAAGTATTCTCCTACTATGTTACTTTATATTACTGTAAGAATAAAGTCCAACCCCTAAATATTTCTGTTTTATACATTTGTGCTCTTTAAAGACAGTATTTATACCGAAATAATTTGTATATGTGTTGTGAAAAAGGAAAATACCGGTAAGGGGTGTGTATGTGTGTGTGTCCACTTGCATGCACATTCACTCATAGTCCTCCATCTGGAGGCGACCGCAGCATGGAAGGCCAGGAGGGCTTGAGCTAGAGTGTGTGGTAAGTCCTGCCCAGCTGGAGCTTCATCTCCCTCATGACCTCACACTCTGCTCCCCACTGCCTGAACAGCCATCTTTAAGCCCAGTGGATAGAGGGTGGGCATGTTGCAGGAAGGCGGACCCCTTCCAGGGCCCAAAACTGTGCTCTTGTCTAACACTCGGAAATGAATTGTCTGAGGAGACACACGTGCCAAGAAAACAAGAGATTTTATTGGGAAAGGGCACCTGGGTGGAGAGCAGTAGGGTAAGGGAACCCAGGAGAACTGCTCTGCCATGGCTCAGTCTCGGGTTTTATGGTGATGGGATTAGTTTCCAGGTGGTCTTTGGCCAATCATTCTAATTCAGAGTCTTTCCTGGTGGCACATACATCGCTCAGCCAAGATGGATGCTAGCGAGAGGGATTCTGGGAAGTGGATGGACACGCGGTGTCTCCTTTAGACTTTTCCCGAACTCTTCCAGTTGGTGGTGGCTTATTAGTTCCGTATTCCTTATCAGGATCTCCTGTCATAAAACATGCAAATGGTTACTATGGTGCCTGGCCAGGGTGGGCGGTTTCAATCAGTGTGCTTCCTCTAACAGGCATGTCTGTTCTCACTGCCTGCCTAACACTCATTCCCTCTTCTTAACCTCAGTTTCCCTTTGAGAAACCACAAACACACTATATTAAGCCTAATGTGAGTGGAGTGGGTGGTTTAACCCACATGTGGGGTGGTCATATGACCTACACTTCAGTCAGTTTCAGTCACTCAGTCGTGTCCGACTTTTTGCGACCTCATGAATTGCAGCATGCTAGGCCTCCCTTTCCATCACCCACTCCCGGAGTTCATTCAAACTCACGTCCATCAAGTCGGTAATGCCATCCAGCCATCTCATCCTCTGTCGTCCCCTTTTCCTCCTGCCCCCAGTCCCTCACAGCATCAGAGTCTTTTCCAATGAGTCAACTCATCACATGAGGTGGCCAAAGTACTGGAGTTTCCGCTTCAGCATCATTCCTTCCAAAGAACACCCAGGACTGGTCTCCTTTAGAATGGACTGGTTGGATCTCCTTGTACTCCAAGGGGCTCTCAAGAGTCTTCTCCAACACCATAGTTCAAAAGCATCAATTCTTCAGCACTCAGCTTTCTTCACAGTCCAACTCTCACATCATACATGACCACTGGAAAAACTATAGCTTTGACTATACAGACCTCTGTTGGCAAAGTAATGTCTCTGCTTTTGAATATGCTGTCTAGGTTGGTCATAACTTTCCTTCCAAGGAGTAAACGTCTTTTAATTTCATGGCTGCAATCACCATCTGCAGTGATTTTATAGCCCCCCAAAATAAAGTTTGACACTGTTTCCACTGTTTCCCCATCTATGTCCCATGAAGTGATGGGACCAGATGCCATAATGTTAGTTTTCTGAATGTTGAGCTTTAAGCCAACTTTTTCACTCTCCTCTTTCACTTGCATCAAGAAGCTTTTTAGTTCCTCTTTACTTTCTGCCATAAGGGTGGTGTCATCTGCATATCTGAGGTTATTGGCATTTCTCCCCGCAATCTTGATTCCAGCTTGTGCTTCTTCCAGCCCAGTGTTTCTCATGATGTACTCTGCATATAAGTTAAATAAGCAGGGTGACAATATACAGCCTTGATGTACTCCTTTTCCTATTTGGAACACGTCTGATGTTCCATGTCCAGTTCTAACTGTTGCTTCCTGAAACCTGCATATAGGTTTCTCAAGAGGCAGGTCAGATGGTCTGGTATTCCCATCTCTTTCAGAATTTTCCACAGTTTATTGTGATCCACACAGTCAAAGGCTCTGGCATAGTCAATAAAGCAGAAATAGATGTTTTTCTGGAACTCTCTTGCTTTCTCCATGATCCAGCGGATGTTGGCAATTTGGTCTCTGGTTCCTATGCATTTTCTAAAACCAGCTTGAACATCAGGAAGTTCATAGTTTATGTATTGCTGAAGCCTGGCTTGGAGAATTTTGAGCATTACTTTACTAGCATGTGAGATGAGTGCAATTGTGTGGTAGTTTGAGCATTCTTTGGCATTGCCTTTCTTTGGGATTGGAATGAAAACTGACTTTTTCCAGTCCTGTGGCCACTGCTGAGTTTTCCAAATTTGCTGGCATATTGAGTGAAGCACTTTCACAGCATCATCTTTCAGGATTTGAAATAGTTCAACTGGAATTCCATCACCTCCACTAGCTTTGTTCGTAGTGATGCTTTCTAAGGCCCACTTGACTTCACATTCCAGGATGTCTGGCTCTAGGTGAGTAATCACACCATCGTAATTATCTTGGTCGTGAAGATCTTTTTTGTACAGTTCTTCTGTGTATTCTTGCCATCTCTTCTTAATATCTTCTGCTTCTGTTAGGTCCACACCATTTCTGTCCTTTATCGAGCCCATCTTTGCATGAAATGTTCCCTTGGTATCTCTGATTTTCTTGAAGAGATCTCTAGTCTTTCCCATTCTGTTGTTTTCCTCTATTTCTTTGCATTGATCACTGAGGAAGGCTTTCTTATCTCTTCTTGCTATTCTTTGGAACTCTGCATTCAGATGCTTATATCTTTCCTTTTCTCCTTTGCTTTTCGCTTCTCTTCTTTTCACAGCTATTTGTAAGGCCTCCCCAGACAGCCATTTTGCTTTTTTGCATTTCTTTTCCATGGGGATGGTCTTGACCCCTGTCTCCCGTACAATGTCACGAACCTCCATCCATAGAGAGAGTGCCTGACCTACACTTAGGTAGTGACAATGATGCTGAAGGACCCTTGAGGTGCATCTTGGGAAACAGAAGCTCTATTTCTGCTGTGAAGCTAAGGTGGCCATCTTGCCACCAGGAGACTTTGCTGAGAGGGAGCCACCCAGAGAAAATCAGAGCCTGGGAGACTGAGGGCAAGAGACTGCATCCTTATGCTGTGGTTTTCTGTTACATAAGCGGATGCATTTCATTTTTTTGCTAACTCCTGTTGGAGTTGCATTTTTGATCATTAGCTCAAAGTGGGGGAATGGATGACCACGTGCTAATAGAGTAGACATAGGACAGTTACTTTTAAAATAAAATGATTTTTATTGCCCCAGTTCAGTGCTTACTAGAAAGCTGGGAGAGAATATTCTTCCCAAAGTGTAAGGTTTCAGCTATTGCCTAAATTCAGTTAAAATTTCAAATTTATTTCCTTTGTGGTCAGAGTACATACTCTGTAAGATTTTACTTCTATTGAAATTTATGCAGTCTACTTGGTAAGTATCTATTTGTACTTGAAAAGAGTGTGTATTTTTCAGTTGTTCAGTGAAATGTTCTATAAATGCCAAAGTAATTGATAATGTTCTTCAGATATTTATTTTTACAGATTTCTTGCTTAAATTGGTCTATTAGTTCCTGGGAAAGTTGTGTTAGAGTCTCTTACTATGGTTGTGGCCTTATCTGTTTCTGCTTTTAATTCTATCAGATTTTCATGTATATATCTTGAAAATCTGTTTTTAGACACATACACACTTGTGTCACTTCTTCCTGATTGTATTGATCCTTTTAAAGTAATGGAAAGTCCTTTTTGCCTTGAGTAATACTTGTTTTGATGCCTATTTTGACTCATGTTATTAGAAGCACTTCAGATTTTTCATGCGTACATTTTGCATCTTTTTTCATCTCTCTTGTATTTGAATTGAAAGTGTGTCTATTGTAGACAGCATATACTTGGTTCTTGCTTTTAATCCTGCCTTAAGATTTCTGCCTTTTGACTGGAGCGCATATTCTTTTTACATTTAATATAATTATTGACATAGTTGTATTGAGGTCTGTCATTTTTCTATTTTTTTATATTCACCTCATCTTGCTATTGTTGTTACTCTGTTCTTTCTTTCCTTCTTTTGAATTAATAAAGTATTTCAGCATTTCATCTAAATTCACCTTTTGGTTTTTATCTATGTATCTTTGTTTTTAGGGACCTTAGGGTTACAATATCCACCTTTAACATAATGCATTCTTATTGTTACTATTGAGTTACTTTAGGTTAAATAGAGAAGATTTGAAACAGCAAACTTCATTTTGCTAACCTTTTCTAATGCTATTTTTGTTGTATATATTCATTGTATGCTATAAACCCATTTTTGCAATATTAAAACTTATATCTTATTTTTAAAATATAATATATTTTTAATGAAGTCATATAATTTTAAAAGGACAAAATTTTAAATATAGTGTTTTATATTTATTTAAACACCTACTATTTTCAGAGGTATCTATTTTTTTCAGCTTAAGGATCTTCCTTTAGTGTTTTTTGTAGTGCAGGTCTGTGGATGACAAATTATCAGTTTTTGCTTTCCAAAAATGTCTTTATTTTGCCTTCAGTTTCAAAGAACAGTAATATTCTGGATGCAATATCCTTGGTTGGCAGTTCTTTCCCCTTTTTGGTACTTGAGTTATTTTGTTCCTATTTCCTTTGGCTTCCATTGTTTATGAAAAGAAATCAGTCATTATTCTTACTGTTTTTCCACAGAATGTTATCTGCCAATTTTGCTGACTGCCTTTAAAATTTTCTTTCTTTGGCTTTCATAACTTTGAATAAGCTTATTCAAAGAGTTTTCTTTAGTTCTATTATATTTGGGGTTCATGAGTTTTTGGATCTGTAAGTTAATATTTTCAACCAAAATTGAGACTTTGGGGAGCCATAATTATTACTTTTGAATATTTTCTTTTTTCCTTTATTTTTCTTTCACCATTCTAAGATTCAAATAACATGTATGTTGGACCCCAAACTACTATTGTCTCACAAATCTGTGAAGGTCTTTCATTTTCTTCAAACTTTTTCCTCTATATACCCCAGATTAATTTATATTGATCCAGCTTCAAGTTTACTAATAACTCTCTCACTTAAACTTTGCTACTAAGCCTTATTCAGTGGATTTTTAATTTTAGTTATCATAATTTTTAGCTTTAGAATTTCCTTTTTTATGTCTCAATTTCTATGTTAAGATTAATTTTCTGTTAATTCATTTTATATTTCTCTTTATTGTTTTAACATATTTAAAACTATTTAAACATATGTATAATAGCTACTTTGAAGTCTTTATCTGCTGAGTCAAACATATGAAGTTACTTTCTTTTTCCTTTGTTTTAAAATAAACCTTGTTTATATCTTAGGTATACAATGTGGTTTTTGATATACATATACATAGTGAAATGATTACTAGAGTCAAGTTGTTGCGGGAAGGGGAACCCCTTCCAGGGCCTGAAACTAGACTCTTGTCTAACACTCAGAAATGAATTGTCTGAGAAGACACATGTGCTGACAAAGCAAGAGATTTTATTGGGAAAGGGCACCCGGGTGGAGAGCAGCAGGGCAAGGGAACCCATGAGAACTGCTTTGCCATGCAGCTGGCAATCTTGGGTATTATGGTGATGGGATTAGTTTCTGGGTTGTCTTTGGCCAATCATTCTGACTCAGATGACTCAGAGTCCTTCCTGGTGGTTCACACATTGCTCAGCCAAGATAGATGCCAGCTAGAAGGATTCTGGGAAGTGGTTGGACACGTGGTGTCACCTTTTGACCTTTCCCAAGCTCTTCTGGTTGGTGGTGGCTCATTACTCCCACGTTCCCTACCAGGACCTCCTGCGGTAAAACAGCTCATGCAAATGATTACTATGGTGCCGGCCAGGGTGGGCGGCTTCAGTCAGCGTGCTCCCCTAACAAAGTCAACAGGCAAATTATCTCACAGAATCACTTTCTATTTACTGCTTCCCGCCCCCCGCCCCCCCACCCTGATTTTCCCCCAATGTCTATTAAATTTTAGATGAAAACTATATATTGCAGATAATTTTTAGTGAATCTGTATTTTATTGTGTTTGAGGATTTTATTTTCATAATGAATTTGCTTGGACTCAAGCTGCAAACTTTGCCTTTCCTGTAAGCACGCAGCAACTGATCTCTGCTCTTTATTTTGTTTCTTAATGCTACTTTTGTCAGTACTCTCCACCATGACCTGTGCATCTTGGGTGGCCCTGCACACCGTGGCTCATAGTTTCATTGAGTTACACAAGGCTGTGATCCATGGGATCATTTTGGTTAGTTTTCTGTGATTGTGGTTTCTGTTCGGAAGGCCATGGGATTGAAGTTCTTGCTTCTTCTGTCTGCCCTCTCCGATAGGTGAGGATAAGATAAGAAGCTTGTGCAAGCTTCTGGATGGGAGGGACTGGCTATGGGGAAAAGTGGGTCTTGCTCCATTGAGCAAGGCCATGCTCAGTAGATCTTTAATCCAATTTTCTGCTGAAGGGTGGGGCTGTGCTCCTTCCCTATAGTTTGGCCTGAGGCAGCCCACTCCTGGAGTCTGCAGTCTCTATGATAGGGCTATGGGCTCTATGGCAGGGCTAATGGCAACCTCTTCTAAGAGGACTTATGCTGACAGCAAGAGAATTCCAAAAACATCTACTTCTGCTTCACTGACTACACTAAAGCCTTTGACTATGTGGAGCACAGCAAACTGTGGAAAATGCTCAAAAAGATGAGAATACCAGACCACTTTACCTTTCTCCTGAGGAACCTGTATGCAGGTCAAGAAGCAACAGTCAGAACTGGATGTGGAACAATGGACTGCTTCCGAATTGTGAAAGGAGTACATCAAGGCTGTATTTTGTCACTCTGCTTATTTAACTTCTATGCAGAATACATCATGAGAAATGCCTGGCTGGATGAATTGCAAGCTAGAATCAAGACTGTGGGGAAAAATATCAATAACCTCAGATATGCAGATGATACCACCCTAATGGCAGAAAGTGAAGGGGAACTAAAGAGCCTCTTGATGAAAGTGAAAGAGGAGAGTGAAAAAGCTGGCTTCAAACTCAGCATTCAGAAAGCTAAGATCATAGCATACAGTCCCATCTTTCATGGCAAACAGATGGGGGAAAAATGGAAACAGTGACAGATTTTATTTTCTTGGGCTCCAAAATCACTGTGGTTTGTGACTATAACCACGAAATTAAAAGATGCTTGCTCATTGGAAGTAAAGCAATGACAAACCTACACAGTGTATTAAAAATCAGACTCATCACTTTGCCGTCAAAGGTCCATCTAGTCAAAATTATGATTTTCCTAGTAGTCATGTATGGATGTGAGAGTTGGAAGGCTGTGTGCTGAAAAATTGATGCTTTCAAACTGTGCTGCTGGAGAAGACTCTTGAGAGTTCCTTGGACTGTAAGGAGATCATACCAGCCAATCCTAAAGGAAATCAGTCCTGAATACTCATTGGAAGGACTGATGCTGAAGCTGATGCTCCAATACTTTGTCCATCTGATGCAAAGAGCTGACTCATTGGAAATACCCTAATGCTGGGTAAGACTGAGGAAAGGAGGAGAAGGGGATGACAGAGGATGAGATGGTTGGATGGCATCATCGACTCAATGGACATGAATTTGAGCACACTCCAGGAGATAGTGAAGGACAGGGAAGCCTGGCGTGCTGCAGTTCCTGGGGTCACAAAGAGTCGGACATGACTGAGGAATGAACAACAACGACAAAATGCTACTGTTTAGCTGATACCTTTGGTCTCCTTTGTGCCTGTGTAATTTGTTGGTCAGTTAATGATTTTAACAGTGATGGGGATTACATTATGTTTTCTTTTCTTGTAGGAATTCCCCCTCCCTGCAATTTTCAAAGTTTGCTAGCCTTGGGTTTTGACTTCTGATACATCAAACCCATGAATCTTCATCTTTCTTCTGATTGCCTCCTGAGCTGTGTCTGATTGGGACCTGCACTTGTTTGAAAAAATATAAAGTTTATAGATTGTTCCCTGAGTAGCTCTTTCTTTCATGAGCGCATTTCTTTCTTCTCTCTCCTGTTTATTTGCCGTGCTGCCGGGGTCTCCTTCATGCTTATGTAATTTAGTTGTCAGCAATGGTTTGCTTCCAAGATTTCTCCTCTACAGACTCTCTGATCTTGAACTCTGACCTCTAGCACCTCTATTTCATAAGGTTTCAGTTTCCACTCTCATTTTCTATGCCATGTCACTGGATTGAAGAACAACCTCAGATCACAAAGCTACAAATTCAAAATTGTGTCTTTCAAGTGCAACTCACTGAAAGCAAATGTCTCTCTAGTTCCGTCTTCTTTTGGATCCTTCCCTGAACTTTTAAATAGTGTTCTGTTTAAATTATTTTATCAAGTTTTATTATTGTTATCTGTGGGAGGGCTCATGTGACTTGTCATTATTCAAAGTAGTTGATGAATTTTTAAAAAATCTCCTGAGAGTATTCTATTGTCCATTCAGGTTTGAAACCAACAAACCAATGTGCCACTTTGCCTCCATGAAAGACTGGGTTTATTCTTACTCTATTCTTGCTCTACCTGCTGTAGAATTAAGTCGAGTTTGAATAAAAGAATGTTGGCAGCATCGGTAAGAGGATTTGTAATGTTTCTTTCATTACAAAAGGCACCTTTAACCCCAGTGTGGAGATCTGGGGCTCAGTGTTTTAAAAAGTCTCCTAGAACTGGAGACAGTTGGGCCCAGGGATACTGACATCTTCATTTTCAATCAGATGTGGTCGATCACCCTGGCCCCAGTTAGGGCGTATTGGTGACTTAATCTTTGCTGTCCTCAAAATTGGTAAATATGACATCCTCTCAGCCCCGTTTCTTCTTATGAGACAGCTTCTTGGGTGCGGCTGTGTTCCCTGAGACTCACTTAGATGTCTGTGGAATCAGGTGCGTTCTCTGTCTTAGCTCAGAACAGACACTGTGGCATCACTACCAAGAGTCTGGACAGCTACTCATTCCTTTACTCAGCCAACACTTCCTGAGTTTCTGCTCTGTGACAGAATCTAGCCAAACTTTGGGGATGAGGGGAGGAATGGATCTCAGTCACTGACCACTGCAGACCACAGAAACACATTATGCTGTGATTGTTGTCGTATTTTAATATAGGAACATGTCTTGTTTGGTTTGAAAGGCAGTAGCGAGATGAAGCAGAGAGGATTCTAGTCCTAGACTGTCTGGGTTTGCCTTTTTAGCCTGGCCATTGACTGTGACCTTGGAAAAGGCACTTAATCTCTCTCTGCTTTTCTTCCTGGGAGTGAAGTAACTACTTCAAGGAACTGTTAAATAGGTCAAGTGAGTTAATATATGTGAAGCTCTCAGTTTGGTGTTTGACAAACAGTGAGGGCCATACAGTGTCATTTTCTTCCCTTTTCTGTGGTGGACTCGGTGTTTGCAATGTAAAATGTCCTCCCACCTCCTGGGAAGGTATAGCAAGTAAGATACTTTTGCTTTACAGGGTACTGCTTTTTCCATGGCTAATAATTCAGGCTGCAGGGGTAATGAAGATTCACTGAGAAAGGAAAGAGAACAGGATTTAAAGCAATGGTGGAAGGAAGGACGAAAGTATCTCGCAGGAAAGCAGAGTGGAAGAAAAGTTCTCCCAAGACAAAGGGACGATGAATGATGAGCGAGAAGGGAGATCACTGGAGGAAGTGGAGTGTACAGGCTTTTGGACAAACCATCTAAGAAGGACACTTACTGGGAAAAGCCACGCTCTCTGATCTGGCCAAGATCTTCAGGAGATCTTGTGTGAGTTCCTGAAAATGGCAAGGCAGCTGCTTTCACCACAGACTGCCCAGCTGAGAACTTGTCCTGAGACCACACCAACTTTCCTGTCGATCTTCTCTGGTTTAGAAGTCAGCACAGCATCGAGGTGACCACTTCCTATTGTCAGTATATGCTCTAGGTCAGCCCCTTGCCCTAGCTCACCCAGCAGAGGTGACACCCAGACCTGCCCCAGGACTCATCTGTCCCAGATTATTATCTCATGTGATAGCCCCCTTCACAAAGCTCCAGGACACTGTGAACCCAAGAGAAGGATTCCTCTGCCTGTTCTCAGTGGGATGGTGCTGAGCTTGAATCTGAGGACCTCACCACTCACTGGACAGTTTTTACTGGCCTCCCCTTAGTGACATGTTGAGTCCTTGCTCCAGGTAGACCACCGTGCCCTGGCTATCACATTCCTTGAGGAGAAACTTCTTGCAGCACCTGGAGAGGTGGCTATTGCTCCCATTGTCTCAAGGAGAAGCAGGAGCTCCGGATGTTGAAGGGCTTGTCTTGTGCCAGTAGGGAGGCAAACCCAGCAAGTTTGGCTACAGGGCCTGGATGTTTAACCACTGTGCTTTTCGCCTGCCTTGGAAGGACTCAGTATAGGTTTTCCAAAGTCAATTCAGACGTTGTATTTTGTTTTGTTTTTAAATGTTGATCCAAGCCTGCAGCTAGTACCCAGCATGGGGTCAGACATACTCATAACCTATCTGAATACCATACTTTACCTGAATGCCAAACGGGGCTACCTGGGGGCACAACTTGGCAGCCTGGGTGCTTGCGTTTTTCCAGGGCTGGGGATGGGAATGGGGGAAGAAAGGAACTAGTCCAATGGCATTGCCCTGGAGTCCCCAGTGGCACCTAGGGAAGCTGCCCAACTTGCTGGAGGGGAGCCGGCTCCCAGAATGCACAGTCTGACTTAGGCCCTCAGGCTGCAGGTGTGAGACTGAGGCCGGTATTGGGATGTGTGCTAACGAGCTAGTGGTAGGTCCAGGTCCGCAACACAGGCCTTTGTCCATCCCTGCATGCAACCATCTGTTGGATACTAATTGCCAGGCACTGTCTTAGAAGCTAAGGATTTAGCAGGAGACAAACTAGACATTGTGATTGTCCCTATGAAGTTGATGTTTGGGAGAAAAACCACCCTAGAGCTATGTCCCCAGTATCCTGTTACTCCTTCCATAAATGCTGTTTCCCATAGGCAGGACCAGAGTTTAGGCCTCCCCAACTTCTGGTGTAGTGAGAGTTGTGTCCTGGCAGAGAGAGCCCAGGCTTGACAGCAGACTGGGTTTGAATCCTGGACCTGCCACTGACTAGACATGATCACTGCACTACCCTGTGATTTGGATTCTCACCTCTGAAGCAAAGATCATAATATCTGCATTGTAAAGTTGTCAAGAGGACCAGAAATACTTAGTTCAGGTGGCTGGACCAGTGCCCTGAAGCCTCACGATGAGCAACACAGATCTGTCCATATCTGTGTTGGACCTCATACCCTCTCGGAACACAACTTCCTGAGAGGCAGGGATGCACCGTACCTGGCACCTCTGGTACTCCACACAGGTAGGCTCTTTTTCTATCACGCTGGGAGGATTCTGTTGGCAGTTTCTCCAAGAGACCTCACTGGCTGCCTTTTCTTGAACAAGAATGAGTGACCTTTGCCATTCTGGCATTTGCTGCTGACGAGGTTCACATGGGGGCCTCTCCTCTGCTCTGCTTGACATTTAAGCGATCATATCATATCAATTTCACTTAGTCTTCTTTCTTCAGAAGGGTAGGTGAGGGCCTCAGCAAGACAAAGGAGACTGCAGACAACACTTGAGCCACTTGGACTGGGTTTTTCAAATGTTATTGACCTCAAACTACTTTTTTACATTGATATCCCAGTGTGTATGTAGGCATGTATACCTAAAACAATAACAAAGTGTTTGTGAAACAATACTTACTTTGCTACAAGTGATGCATTCATATTTTATTTACTATTGTCTTCTGTTTTATTTTTTTAAATGGTGGTTGATAGCCACAGAATTGATCGTATGACCTAAGGATTGGTCATCGCTCACAGTTTGAAAAACAGCCCTGCTAGATGGCATGCCTGCTGGCCAACACTTTTCCCTTTCTCCCACTCTTCCCCCCTTTCTCTTTATCTCTATTCTCCCAAACTTGACCTCAGCTGCCCATTGAAGCTCCAGAGTGAAGGTATGAGTGACTGGCCAGTAACACATCTCAATGGAAGGCAGTATCTAGAAGGTTTTGGTGGGTAAGGGGCAGCAGTAACCACATAACAGCAGGGTGCAGAGCTGAAACTCAGGTCCTGTCAAAGAGCTGGTCAGAGGGCAAGAAGTCAGGAAGACAGTGGGCCACAGCAGAACACCAGGCCTGGAGAAGTAGCACACAGGGAACTGTTGGCCTCCACAGTGAGACTGAGGCAGGATGCAGGGAGCCCTCTGCAAACAGGTGCATGGAGAATGCACTGGAAATCAGGGGCACTCAGTCTCTCTTGTTGGACTGGGAGCCTCTCATCTACAGAGGGATCCACTGATGCGGATGATGTCCAGGTGATGACTTGGAACAAACAGGGGCTCAGGGATAGTCATAAAATAATGAATAATTTTTATTAATAATAAATAATAATTTCAGTTCAGTCACTCAGTCATGTTCAACTTTGTGACCCCATGGACTGCAGCATGCCAGGCCTCCCTGTCCATCACTAACTCCTGGAGCTTACTCAAGTTCATGTCCATTGAGTCAGTGATGCCATCCAACCATCTCATCCTCTGTCATCCCCTTCTCCCCTGCCTTCAATCTTTCCCAGCAACAGGATCTTTTATAAGAAGTCAGTTCTTCGCATCAGGTGGCCAAAGTATTGGAGTTTCAGCTTCAGCATGACTCCATCCAATGAATATTCAGGACTGATTTCCTTTGGGACTGACCAGTTGGATCTTCATGCAGTCCAAGCGACTCAACAGTCTTCTCCAACACCATAGTTCAAAAGCATCAATTATGGTGGCATTCAGCTTTCTTTATAGTCCAAGTCTCACATCCATACATGACTACTGGAAAAACCATATTTTTGACTAGACAGACCTTTGCTGGCAAAGTAATGTCTCTGCTTTTTAATATGCTGTCTAGGCTGGTTGTAGCTTTTCTTCCAAGGAGCAAGCCTCTTTTAATTTCATGGCTGCAGTCACCATCTGCAGTGATTTTGGTGCCCAAGGAAATAAAGTCTGTCACTGTTTCCATTGTTTCCTCATCTATTTGCCATGAAGTGATGGGACCAGATGCCATGATCTTAGTTTTCTGAATGTTGAGTTTTAAACCAACTTTTTCACTCTCCTCTTTCATTTTCAAAAGGCTCTTTAGTTCTTCCTTGCTTTCTACCATAAGGGTGGTATCATCTGTATATCTAAGGTTATTGATATTTCTTCTGGCAATCTTGATTCCAGTGCTTCATCCAGCCTGGAATTTTGCATGATGTACTCTGCATAGAAGTTAAATAAGCAGGGTGACAATATACAGCCTTGACATACTCCTTTCCTGATTTGGAACCAGTCTGTTGTTCCATGTCCACTTCTAGCTGTTGCTTCTTAACCTGCATACAGATTTCTCAGGAGGCAGGTCAGGTGGTCTGGTATTCCCATCTCTTTAAGAATTTTTCCACAGTTTGCTGTGATCCACACAGAAGCAGAAGATATTAAGAAGAGGTGGCAAGAATACACAAAAGAACTGTACAAAAAGATCTTCATGACCCAGATACCCACGATGGTGTGATCACTCACCTAGAGCCAGATATCCTGGAATGCAAAGTCAAGTGGGCATTAGGAAGCATCACTATGAACAAAGCTAGTGGAGGCGGTGGAATTTCAGTTGAACTGTTTCAAATCCTAAAAGATGATGCTGTGAAAATGCTGCATTCAATATACCAGCAAATTTGGAAAATTCAGCAGTGGCCATAGGACTGGAAAAGGTCAATTTTCATTCCAATCCCGAAGAAAGGCAATGCCAAAGAATGTTAAAACTACCACACAATTACACTCATCTCACACTAGCAAAGTAATGCTCAAAATTCTCCAAACCGGGCTTCAACAGTACGTGAATAGAGAACTTCCAGATGTTGAAGCTGGATTTAGAAAAGGCAGAGGAACTAGAGATCAAATTGCTAACATCTGTTGGATCATGAAAAAAGCAAGGAGTTCCAGAAAAACATCTACTTCTGCTTTATTGACTACACCAAATCCTTTGACGGCATGGATCACAACCGCAGAAATGAATAATAGTAAGTCAGAATATTTTTATTTTCATATTATTTGCCCAATTATTATATCACCTAAAATTTTTTTTTAATTAGAGGAAAATACCTTTGCAATGTTGTTTTGCTTTTTGCCATAATTATACATATATCCCCTCCATCTTGAGCCTACCCTCTCTCCAGACATCACACCCTTCTAGGTCATCACAGACCGCCAGGCTGGGTTCCCTGTGTTATATAGCAACTTCTTCTTCTTCTTCTTCTTTTTTTTTTTATTAATTCATTTATTTTAATTGGAGGCTAATTAGCAACTTCTTACCTGGAGATGCAGATGTAGAGTACATTATTTTTCTTTTCCAATATAGTTTCTTACAGGATATTGAATATAATTCCCTGTGCTGTACTGTAGGACTTATCTGTTTAATCACTCTGTATATAAAACTTTGCATCTACTAATCCCAAGCTCCCAATACAACCCTCCCACGCACCTTCCACCTTGGCAAGCAACCAAAAACATTCTGAGTATATTTCTGTTTCGTAGATAAGTTCATTCATGTCATACTCTAGATTCCACATGTAAGTGACATCACATGGTATTCATCTTTCTCTTTCTGGGAAGTCAGAATCTTTACTCCTGGAACTTCTACCCGTTGGTCATTCATTCATTCATATTCCAACTCTGGGCCAGGCTCAGCACTGAGATTTAGGAGTCAGAGATGGATGAGACTGCCCCAGGCCTGAGGGCTTTGCATTTTGAGGATGTGTGGGCAGGGAACTGACAGACACACAGAGCACAGAGAGCTGCAAACTCCCCAGAGGCTTCCAAGGGAGGCTCTTCCCCAGCTGTTGTTCTTACCTTTACTTGTTCATTATACAAATACCTGTGTAATACCTGCTACCTGCCAGGCTGAGAGTATAGTAGAGAATAAGATAAAGTTGACCAAGTTGAGGGCCTTCCTTTAAGTAGCTTATCTTCTGGGCGAGGCACCAAAATCACTGCAGATGGTGACCATGAAATTAAAAGAGGCTTGCTCCTTGGAAGAAAAGCTACAACCAGCCTAGACAGCATATTAAAAAGCAGAGACATTACTTTGCCAGCAAAGGTCTGTCTAGTCAAAAATATGGTTTTTCCAGTAGTCATGTATGGATGTGAGACTTGGACTATAAAGAAAGCTGAATGCCACCATAATTGATGCTTTTGAACTATGGTGTTGGAGAAGACTGTTGAGTCGCTTGGACTGCATGAAGATCCAACTGGTCAGTCCCAAAGGAAATCAGTCCTGAATATTCATTGGATGGAGTCATGCTGAAGCTGAAACTCCAATACTTTGGCCACCTGATGCGAAGAACTGACTTCTTATAAAAGATCCTGTTGCTGGGAAAGATTGAAGGCAGGGGAGAAGGGGATGACAGAGGATGAGATGGCTGGATGGCATCACCAACTCAATACATGTGAATTTGAGCAAGCTCCAGGAGATGGTGAAGGACAGGGAAGCCTGGTGTGCTGCAGTCCATGGGGTCGCAAAGAATCAAACAAGACTGAGTAACTGAACAGCAATACTTCTGGCCCATGAACACTGGATATATTTCCATTTATTTGTGTCTTCTTCAATTTCTTTCACCAAAGTCTTGTATTTTTCAGTGTAAAGATCTTTCACTTCCTTGGCTAAATTCATTTCTTAGTATTTTATTGTTTTTAATGTTATGGCAAATGGGAATGTTTTATTTTTTTCAGATAACTTATAGTGTATCAAAACACAATTTTTTTAACTTCTTTTTTATATTTAATTGGTAGATAATTGGTTTACAATATTGCATTGGCTTTTGCCACACAACCATGTGAATCAGACACAAGTACACATATGTCTCCTCCCTCATGAAGCTCCCTCCCCTGCCTCCCCATTCCACCCCTCTGGGTTGTCACAGAGCACCAAGTTGAGCTCCCTGTGTCGATACAGCAGCTTCCCACTGGTTGTTTATTTTACACATGGCAGGGTATATGTGCCAGTGATGCTCTCTCAATGATCCTCTCCTGAAAGGACTGATGCTGAAGCTCCAGTATTCTGGTCATCTGATGCAAATAGACAACTCACTGGAAAAGTCCCTGATGCTGGGAAAGATTGAGGGCAGAAGGAGAAGAGGGTGTCAGAGGATGCGATGGCTGGACAGCATCACTGATGCAATGAACATGAACTTGGGCAAACTCCAGGCAATGGTGAGGGAGAGGGAGGGCTGGCATGTTGCATGGGGTTGCAAAGAGTCAGACACGACTGGGCAACTGAATAACAACAACTCCCTTTTTGCTCTGTGTCTAAAGTCTGTTTTCTATGTCTGCATCTCTATTCCTACCCTGCAAATAGGTTCATCAGTACCTTTTTTTCTAGATTCTGTATGTATGTGTTAATACATGAAATTGGTTTTTCTCTTTCTGACTTACTTCATTCTGTATAACACAACTGGTTTTTGTATGTTGGTTTTATATCCTGAAATTTGCTGAATTTGTTGATTAGTTCTAACTTTTTTTTGTGTGGAATCATTCAGTTCAGTTCAGTTGCTCAGTCATGTCTGACCCTTTGTGACCCCATGAATCGCAGCATGCCAGGCCTCCCTGTCCATCACCAACTCCCAGAGTTCACTCAAACTCACATCCATTGAGTCAGTGATGCTATCCAGCCATCTTATCCTCTGTCGTCCCCTTCTCCTCCTGCCCCCAATCCCTCCCAGCATCAGAGTCTTTTCCAATG
Source organism: Bubalus bubalis (assembly GCF_019923935.1). Classification (NCBI taxonomy): domain Eukaryota; kingdom Metazoa; phylum Chordata; class Mammalia; order Artiodactyla; family Bovidae; genus Bubalus; species Bubalus bubalis. The sequence continues at coordinate 742,708 of NC_059174.1, read as the reverse complement.
AGTCAACTCTTCGCATGAGGTGGCCAAAGTACTGGAGTTTCAGCTTTAGCATCATTCCTTCCAAAGAAATCCCAGGGCTGATCTCTTTCAGAATGGACTGGTTGGATCTCCTTGCAGTCCAAGGGACTCTCAAGAGTCTTCTCCAACACCACAGTTCAAAACCATCAATTCTTTGGTGCTCAGCCTTCTTCACAGTCCAACTCTCACATCCATACATGACCACAGGAAAAACCACAGCCTTGACTAGACAGAGCTTTGTTGGCAAAGTAATGTCTCTGATTTTTCATTTGCAGAGACAATTTTACATCTTCTTTTTCAATTTGGATGCGTTTTCTTTCTTTCTCTTGCTCTAGCTAGAACTTCCAACACTATGTTGAATAGGAGTGGTGAGAGTGGGTTTCCTTGTCTTGTTTCTGATCTTAAAAAAATTTTTTTTTTCAATCTTTCACTCTTGAGTTAGGACAAAACCCACCTGATCATAGTGATGATCCTTTCAGTGTGCTGTTTAATTTGGTTTGCTAGTATTTTAAAAAATTAATTCATTTATTTTAATTGGAGGCTAATTACTTCACAATATTGTGGTGGTTTTTGCTAAACATTGACATGTATCAGCCATGGGTGCACATGTGTCCCCCCATTCTGAACCCCCCTCCCATCTCCCTCCCCACCCCATCCCTCTGGGTTGTCCTAAAGCACCAGTTTTGAGTGCCCTGCTTCATGCATCAAACTTGCACTGGTCATCAATTTTACATGTGGTAATATACATGGTTTGCTAGTATTTTGTTGAGAATTTGTGCATCTATATTCCTCTGGGATAACGGTCTGTATTTTTCTTTTCTGGTAGTGTGCTTATCTGGCCGTATTATTAGGGTAATGTTGGTTTCACGAAATGAGTTTGAGAGTGTTCCTTCCTCTTCAATTTTTTGGACAAGTTTGAGAAGAATTGGCATTACTTATTTTTTAAATGTTTGGTAGAATTCTCCAGTGAAACCATCTTGTCCTGGGATTTCTGTGTTGGGAGGTTTTAGATTATGGATTCAATCTCTTTACTGATTATTAGTCTGTTTATCTGTTTAGATTTTCTATTTCTTTATGATTTAGACTTGGTAGGTTGTACATTTCTAGGAACTTACCCATTTCTTCTATGTTATCCTCAAGGTTTTTTCTTTTAAAAGATGACGTGTTAGGGCATGTATGTATGAGGGTAGTATGGCCAGAAGTAGAGGCAGAAACTGATGAGGTAGAAAGAAGAATGGAAGGGAAATGGGCCCCTTTGACTGCACATGGATACATTGACTTTATTACCAGGAGAGAAAGCAGAGTATGAGTACAGATGAAAGGTTGGTGGATTTGGTGTGGGGAAGATGAAGAGGTTTCCATCACGCTATTACTGTAGTGGGCCTCTTTGGTACCATTTTACATCTTCTCAGTCCCATTCTTTTTTTTTTTTTTAAGCAAGGTAAATGTAGAACAGAGTTTCATGCTGGATCTGACCAGTATTGCATGGATAGAATCTGACAATGCCTCATCCCCCTGTATCTCTTGTTCTTGCACTGGGATTTCTCTCAGACCAACTTACCTGCCTCTTGAGAAACTTGTATGCAGGTCAAGAAGCAACAGCTAGAACTAGACATGGAAAAACAGACTGGTTCCAAATCGGGAAAGGAGTACATCAAGGCTGTATATTGTCACCCTGCTTATTTAACTTATATGTAGAGTACATCATGAGAAACGCTGGGCTGGATGAAGCACACGCTGGAATCAAGATTGCCAGGAGAAATATCAATAACCTCAGATGCCGGTGCCAGCCAGCAAAGTCGATCAGGTCTCGAGAACGTGTACGGCGTGGCTGAGAAAGAAAACTAAAGTAAAAGAAATTTACAACAACAAAGATGGGGTCGAGAGAATCAGACTCGTCTCCACGAAGGGATGCAGTCTGACCATGACTTTATTCAGCATCTTATATTTATACAGGAGAGCGTGAAAAAGACAAGACAGTTAGCATTTTTTTTGGTTGACCTATATATCTTACAAAAAGTCACAAGAAACCTTGAGAACATGGGAATGGCACCCTGTTATTATTTTTTACACCAGATAACATTTTTCTGTGCGTGAAAAGTTTGTCCAAAACTCCAGGTGTCTGCAGTAAATAATCGCCTAATCTCTGGGGTGGCGGGACAGAGAGCTATGTTTGCAAGCAAACCCTCAAAGACTGAGACAGGTCCCAGAGCTGTGTCCTTTAGATAAAGGACCCCGTTCTCATGAGCAGCCCCCCACACTCAGATATGCAGATGACACCACCCTTATGGCAGAAAGCGAGGAAGAACTAAAGAGCCTCTTGATGAAAGCTAAAGAGAGTGAAAAAGTTGGCTTAAAACTCAACATTCATAAAACTAAGATCATGGCATTAGGTTCCCATCACTTCATGGCAAATATATGGGGAAACAGTGACAGACTTTATTTTTTGGGGGTCCAAAATCACTGCAGATGGTGACTGCAGCCTTGAAATTAAAAGACGCTTTCTCCTTGGAAGAAAAGTTATGACCAACCTAGACAGCTTATTAAAAAGTAGAGACATTACTTTGCCAACAAAGGTCCATCTAGTCAAAGCTATGGTTTTTCCAATAGTCAAGTATGGATGTGAGAGTTGGACTATAAAGAAGGCTGAGCACAGAGAACTGATGCTTAACTGTGGTGTTGGAGAAGACTCCTGAGAGTCCCTTGGACTGCAAGGAGATACAACCAGTCAATCCTAAATGAAATCAATCCTGATAATTCATTGGAAGGACTGATGCTGAAGCTGAAATTTCAATACTTTGGCCACCTGATGTGAAGAACTGACTCACTGGAAAAGACCCTGATGCTGGGAAAGTTTGAAGGTGGGAGGAGAAGGGGACAACAGAGGATGAGATTGTTGGATGGCATCACAGACTCAATGGACGTGGGTTTGAGTAAACTCCGGGAATTGGTGATGGACAAGGAGGCCTGACATGCTGCAGTCCATAGGGTCGCAAAGAGACAGACATGACTGAGCTACAGAACTGAACTGAACTGAATCTTGAAATGTTAGATGCCCAGGAATATGCTCTATAGCTGTGCCTATTAAATCTAGACGTTCTGAGAAGATAATTCCTGTTGGGCCACACTTGCTCTATGGGGAATGGAAGCCAGTAAGTAAATGCTTTCCTCTTTTAGCCTCTATGTTGACAGCTCTGAGGCACACTTGGTAAGGCTCCTTTCTCCCCACAACAGGGAATCACTCAAGGAAACATCTTTGTATTGGTTTTTCTTTCTTCCTTGTTTCACTCCCTTCTCTCTCGTCCTAAATCTCTGAGATCTTATTCCCAAATCAAGTACTTGCACGCAAATGTCTGTTGAGGCTCTGCTCTTGGGATCAGGCTGATGACGCCCTGCATGACCTCTTTTTCTCATTTTGTGCTAGATCTCTAGAGCCTCCCACCCTGGCCTTCTTGTGAAGCCTATAGTATGCCAACGTTATTCCCACCTCAAGCCCTTTGAACATACCCTGAACCCTTGCCTAGCCCTTCCTGTGCCACCTCCTCTGGTCTCCGTTTCATGCCACCATTACAGAGAAATCATTGCTGATCATCCAAGGTGAGCAGACCTTACTTTCACCAGCAGGCCTCTCCTTCACAATTGCCTATTTATTTTTCAATAGCACCTACCATACTCTGAAATAGTCTTTTATGAATTGTCTGTGGGTGATTGAATTACTTGCTGGAGGCCTGCCTCCCTGGACTTTACAATGCTTCTCATAAGATGTCCTTTCCAGCAATAGGAGACAGGCAGGTAACACAAACATTTCAAATTGGCCTAGTATAAAGTGACAAATGACAACCAGCACTCAGCCTCTGCATCCAGAGGCCAACAGGAACTGATGGGGACTGAAGGGAAGCCCTAGAGCCAGGCCTGTCTAAGGAGGGGCCTGCACACAGCTCCTTCTGGTTGCAGCTTAGGAATGTGGCTAATACTGCTCAGCTTTCTGGTTTCTCATGATATACCAACACCTGATTGTGTGTGTGTATGAGAGAGAGAGAGAAAGAGAGAGAGAGAAGTCTTCAGATTTTTAAATATTAGCCAACAATTTCATTTTTCAATACTTTCTGAGCCAAAGAACCCCAGAACCCATGCTCTGCCCCAGATACGGCAGGGTTGGAGCTGGCTTTGACCTTTCTGGCTGACTTCAAGCACCCCATGCTCACTCACAGTGAAGGCGATGAGAGCTAGATAACCCAAGCTGTAGATGTTTCTTCACCAGAATCAGAAACAGAGACCCACCAAGTACTAACAGAAACAAGAGAAGGGCCTGCTAGGGTGTGGAATGAAGGAAAATTGAACTGATTAGCTTTCCACCTTTTGCAAATGAATAAATCCAAGATGCCAAAGAAGTAGAGTATATGGCCTTTAGACAAGGTGCCACAAACCTGTCTTGGATAATTAACCTTATTAAGAAGCAAGCGTGTTAAGCACTTAATATTGAAAGAGGTATAATGTAGCAAGTAAAGCTATAAATAAAAGATATGGATAGCACAGTTGTATTTTCCCAAGTCATTATGGTGGGTTGTAGCTAATTAATTTATAATGCCACTGAATTGATACTGTGCTATTTGTGTTCATGCAAATTACCTTTTACCTCACATTAAAAGATGAATACGTTGAACAAGTTGAACTTTCAAAAAAGTAAACATTAACAGAAAAAATAACAATGGTTATGGCTGGTTATTCAGGTTACTATAGGTAAGATTATTATGTCAAGATTTCCAATGTAACTTTTATTTTTAACAACTTATAACTCAGTGGTAAAAATAAATTACATTGTGCTATATGTCAATGTGATGGTATCATTGGGAAAGGATTATTTTTTCTCTTTCCTATTTAAAAATAGTTTTACTTCATAGATTGACAAGTTAACATTTCCCCAGGTTTAGAAAATGACTTCCAGTACCCGGGTGGGTCAGGGCACTGCCAGGGGTGGTTGCTCTCTGTCCTGGCTGTTCCAGGGGTTGACCTTGGGGTGATCCCCACTCCAGTGGAGGCTGGGGGTTTCGTCTCACTGTCCCAAACCTGTTATTATTTTTACATGCCCAGTGGTCTGGGATCCTTTTGTCTCTCAGATAGCCCTCTTCTGCCTTCCTTTTCCTCTCCAAGGCTCAGGAGACAACACACTCATTTTCATCTGTTCATTCATTCAATGTCTATTCACTGAATATAGTGTGACAAGCCATGTATTTTCATGGGGTCACCATGGTGAACAGAGAGAAATATGGTAAAACTGAGGAACCACTGGAATTCCTTATATTAAAAATGGCATTGCTTTTATTTTGGGTCATAAGGGAGGGCTGGGCTTCCGTGTGGCTCAGCAGTAAAGAATCCGCCTGCGAATGCTGGAGTTGTAAAGACACTGGTTCCATCCCTCGGTCGGGAAGATCCCCACTGCAGTATTCTTGCCTGGAGAAGCCCATGGGCAGAGGAGGCTGGCGGGCTACAGTCCGTGGGGTCGCAGAGAGTTGGACACGACTGAAACAAGTAAGCATGTACCCACGAGGGAGGGCAGCGGAAATCCATGTTCAGTCTCTTTGAAGGTCCTAATCTGGCCATGGCAGACACCATCAGTTGCCCACAGAAGTGAACAAAATAGACTACAAATGAGAAGGCAAAGAATAAGCACTGTCATTTCAGACGGTTAGGAGTTCAACCAAGAAGTAAAAAGGACAGAGTGACAGAGAACACCAAGGGGTGTGGAGGGTGAGAAGACCAGTTTAAACTGGGTGCTAATGGAAGACGTCAAGGGGTGGTGGCGCTTAAGCCGAGACCCATGTGACGAAAAGGGCCCAGCTGTGTGAAGACTTGAGGAGTGAAGCGTAGCAGGCAGAGGGACGGCTGGAGTGAGTTTGGATGTTAGAGGACAGAGAGGTGACCAGGAAAGCCGCAACACCAAGGGCAGCGGGGAGGAGCAGGAAGGGGCAGGTCAGAATGGTGGGCAGGGCTTAGGCGCGTAGGGGAGGAAGCTGGGCCAGAATTCTCAGCCACTTCCTGCTCGGTCCACGGACATCCTCTCCTGTTGTCCTCAGGTAGCTGAAACAGAAACAACTGAGATTTACTTTTTATCACTTTCCAAATGGTAGTTAATTTATTTATATTTTTTATAAAAATAGTAATATAATAAAAACAAAGTAAGCAAATCAGATAATATAGAAAAATAAGAGAAAGCTTAAAATGTATAATATACAATTTATCATATATTATAACTATATGATTATATGTTATTTAATATAATATAAAATATGAAAAAAAATTCCCCATCCAAAGGGGATAATTAACATTTGATGTGCAGCTTGCTAGATGTTTTTTGTTTGCAAAAATGGACATTTACAGACACGTACCCACCCACATGTCTGATGCAATGGACATGAACTTGGGCAAGCTCTGCGAGATGGTGAGGGACAGGGAGGCCTGGCATGCTGCAGTCCATGGGATCACAAAGAGTTGGACATGACTGGGTGACTGAACAACAAGACACCCACCCACACAACCTTTAACAAAAACCTGATCTTGTGCATCCTGACTTATATGATGCTTTTTTCACGTAACACATTGAATATCATTTACCATGTTATTGAACATAGATCAATGATGTAACTTTTAAAGACATTTATAAATGTACCCCAATCTAACCAATTTTGCATCATCTGAGGATAATTTTTCTTTGTTATAAACAGCACTGCAGTGAATACCTTTACATACTGTGTACTTGTCTGGTCACATTCCTGCAAACGGGCGTGATGGGCCAAAGGCTTCAGGTTGTGAGTGCAATTGCAGAGTTTTACCCACAGAGGATCTGAGGGTCCAGGGACAGACCTCACAGTGGGCAAGAGAGTGGCCCTCACTCCCTCACTCTGTCCAGAGCTCCACGGCCAGCTCTGTCTTCTGGTGTCATCAGCAAGTCAGACCAGGTTATCTTAGGATCTGGGTTTTCTTTTCACAAACGTGCTGGGAAAAAGTTAGCATCTGGCAGAGTATTTGGCCTCACCATGTTACAGGGAAAGGAAATGGAGAGCCCCAGTTGGGTCCTGGGTGGGGGGAACACAAGACCTGACCTTCAGAATCTTCAGGTGTTCACATCCCATCCCAGGAAGAGGTCTATGAGGGCCCCTATGTCCTCTAGGGCAAGCCAGGGATACCTCTTACTTTAGGAGCTGGGAACCAGTGCTCCCTGGACAGAGGCCTGTCTAGTGCTTGGCTTTTACTTCACCCAGATCAGTGATTAGAGGCACGGTCCTCAGGGCTTACCGTATCCTCTCATACAAGTGCCCACATGGTCTCTCTTGCCTTCCTCTTCTTCCCTGTTGCCCCCCGCCCCATCTCGGGGGTCTCTCTTTTCCCAGGTGTCAGGTTCTGTCTCCAATCAGCATAATCACTGGCTGCACTCCTCTGTCTCTGGAACCCAAGAAAATGTGCATTTGTGACTTCCCTTCAACCAGCACAAATTTCTTGGGCTCCATCTGTGTCCATAAAGTGCCATTACAGACTGAATAGAAGAAATTCGGTCATTCTTCTGCAGCTGTGGATGCAGCAATATTTCTGTGGGGGAACAAAAGAGTGCAAGCTTCTATTTTCACCCTAAGGAGTTTATTTAGTGGAGTTGACACAGAGGAGAATGTAGGCTGCTGTCTGGGAACCTGGTAAGGGTGTCAAACCTCCCCTAGGAGCTCAGGGTAATCAGCACATAGCACTGCCATATCACAAAGCTCTCCCCTTCTAACCCCCATCTGCTTAAGAAGACTGAGGCAAGGGGACATAGAATGAGAGGCAGAGGCTGGACACTTGCCCAGGTCTGCCTGAGCCTGCAGGGCTCCCTGGGCTTGTGGAGTTTTTGCAGGGAGAGGACTGAGTGTGGGGACAAAAGGCCTCCAGATGAGGACCCACAGTGGTGAGACAGGGGGATTAGAGGAGCTTAGGCCTTTGTGTCTGTGGTTCTAGCCTTTCATCCTTTATCATTCCAGTCCCTTCCAGCTCTTCCATTAGTAGGACAGATTATCAGTTATTTGGACTCAAATTTGACAAATCAAATTTCAAAGAATTACAAAAAGTTGTAGATCAATACTATCTGAATGATCAATTAATCATTCCTTACAATTAAAACTACTGATTCTTACGAACTTTCAGTTATACTTTATTGCACATCTTCTAATTTAGAGCTTTTAGGCAATTGTATTGATGCAGGTACACTTATACTTGGTAATCAAATAATCTATTAATCAGCACACCTTATTATGGGATATCTGATTTAATTATCATCATCTAGAGACAGAAGGTGGTATTGAGCTTTTCTTAGGATGCTGGAGGTTTGCCCTTTTATTCTGGTGTGTGACTCTACCTGCCACAGAATTTTACTTCCTTTGTTAAAAAGAATTTTAGGAAAAATAGGTGAATGTATTTGAAAAGCAAGTGAATGGACAAACTCAAGTGGAGCTTCAAAATCATGAAGCATGCTTAATTTTTTTCATGGAAGTTTTATAACTTATTTTTGTTTCTATTATGCTTTTAAGATTCAAGGGTAAAAGGACCTTTGAAATTACAAATGGGTGCTGCCTTCACAATTACCTTGGAATACAAATTAAATACCAAGCACTTTACAATCATCTTTCTTGTATCCATCAATTTTGAAACAAGTACAAATAAAATATTTTATTTAACATATACATTTATTATTCCAATGGCAATGCTGGACAAACTAGTGGTTGGATTTAACTCCCCTCAGTGTTTTCTGAGCATAAATTTGAAGGGGAAATATTGACAAACTGTGTGTACAGATCCTGCAGGGATCCTGGGTGGGCCTGAATCTCTCTCCTGCTTTTCTAGTTCATATTCTAGACATTTAGAGATGCCCAGGGATGTCATGGGTACTCAAGGGGCCTAGTTCTTCCAGGATGAAGGGGCCTCTGCTGAGTCTCTCTGCAATATGGGATCTGGCAGCAGCTTCTCCTGAGTGACAGGCAAAGCTTCACAGAGGTTTTGAGTTGAGTCCAAGCTGAGTAGGTTCAGAACTTGGTGCTTGGGAGCATGATGACCAGAAGTACAGAGCCATGATACCACTGGGGCAGAGGGAGGAGGAGCTGGGAGGAGGAAGATTCTCTACGTGAGCAGTCTCTCTGTCTTCCATGGGTTACCTTTCCAGAGGTAACCCCTTCAACTTACCCTGCCTTTCCAAATGCATCCTTCCCTCCAGAAAATGCACAATTCTCCATCAAAACTGTTTATCCTATGCCTCCCTCTCCCCATGTTCTCTCCAGTCTGCCAGGAATGGAGAGGAAGCCCTGACATGATGCAAAAGTGTGGTTGTTTGGGAGACAAAGTGGGCCATGTGTTAAGTATGCCCACGTGGGAACACGTTTGCTCACTGTCTTGGAGTCACTGTGGGGCTCACAGCAAGCACATGGACAATGAGACAGCACCATCTCCATGCTGTTTCCAAGCTTACTGGCCCTCATGGTTCCCCTTCCTGGAGAAAGAAAGCCTGAGCTTCTTAATTAAGTGTGCAAGGCTCTTCACAGTGAGGTAGTGGGGTAGGCAGAAGTCTAAGAAGGCTCCCAAGATTCCCACCCCTGATGTAAAGGCCTGGTACAGAGTCCTCCCCTAGGGTGTGAGTGAGCCTGACCTAATCAGTCTAGAAGTCAGAGATCGAAGGGGTCAGAGAAATGCAAGGAGAGAGATTCTCCTCTTGAGGCTGAACCCTTTGCTCTGCTGTAGAGAGGGCTGCATGACAGGGAGCTGACTGGCCTCCAGTTGCGTTGGCCTCAGGCCTCCAACGACAGGGATGTGGTTCTGCTGACACTCTGCAAGCCTGGAAGAGGACTCTGGACCTCAAGTGAGATCGTAACCCTGGCTGACACCTTGGTTGCATCTGGTGGAAACCTGAGCAGAGGGCCCAACTAGCTGTGCCCAGACTCCTGCCCCATAGAAACTGAGAAGTAATAAATGGGCATTATTTGAGTGGTTTAGTGTGTGGTATTTGTTACACAATAGAACATAAATAAAGGTCCCAATCTCTGTGTCCCCAAACCCATCCTCTCCGACCTAGCTTCTATTCTGTCCACTTGAAACCACCCTCATTCTGGGAACGTGAGGTCCCTTCTACCTTCTCCCTTCCCGCAGAAGCTGAGCCCAAGACAACCAGCAGAAGACAAGTTGTCAGTCTGGGAGGTGGATAGAACACTAGCAAAGCAGGGAGGAAGTGAGATGGGAAGGGAAGGCAGCCAGGAAGGAGGGTGTAATCATGGAGTTATCACACCAGGAGAGCTGGGGTGGGGGCATGTGAGTAGGGGCTGAATTCCACCGAGGAACACAGGGGGCATTGTAGAACATACTCTCAGAGGCCTCTCTCAAAAGAAGGCAGTGAGGGGCTATCAGTCATTGTTGGAGGGCTAAGGTGGGCCAGACTGGTTATTCCCTCGCACTTCTGGCTTGCAGGATGGGCAATGGAGAGCCTTCAGTTCAAGGAAGTCAGGGACTGGCCTTGGAGCTCTGAGAAGGGCAGACAGGCAGGACCAGGGAAGCACCCGCTCCACCTGCTGGTGTTCTCTTGCATCTTCAGGGCAAGGCTCACAACCCCTCTCAGGACGCACTCTCTGAGCCCTCCTGCTTCAGAGCCTCTGCTCCCTTTGGTCCGTGCACCTATTGGCATTTTCTCATTGTGTGCCACATGCCTGGCCCACAGCATGGCTGTCTCCCGCTGCAAGCCACGAGCCCCTCCAGGTCAGGGCCGAGTGCCTAGTGAAAGTGAAAGTCGCTCAGCTGTGTCTGACTCTTTGCGACCCCATGGACTACAGTCCGTGAAATTCTCCAGGGCAGAACACTGGAGTGGATAGCCTTTCCCTTCTCCAGGGGACCTTCCCAACCTAGGGATCAAACTCAAGTCTCCTGCATTGCAGGCAGAGTCTTTACCAGCTGAGATACAAGGGAAGCCCAAGAATACTGGAGTGGGTAGCTTATTCCTTCTCCAGGGGATCTTCCTGACCCAGAAATTGAACTGGGGTCTCCTGCATTGTGCCAGATTTTTTACCAACTGAGCTATCAGTGAAGCCATAGGAGGTTTTCAATATTCATTTGGTGGATACATGAAACATATTTTTCCCGAGGTATTTTTGTTACTATTCAATTGAAAACTTGAAAGAGATGGGAATAGCAGGCCATCTTACTTGTGTCCTGAGAAACCTGTATGTCAGTCAAGAAGCAACAGTTAGAACCTTGTATGGAACAACTGACTGGTTCAGGATTGAGAAAGGAGTACGACAAGGCTGTTTATTGTCACCCTGTTTATTTAACTTATGTGCAGAGCACATCATTAGAAAAGGCATGCTGGATGAGTTACAATCTTGAATCAAGATTGCCAGGAGAAAAATCAACAACCTCAGATATGTGGATGATACCACTCTAATGGCAGAAAGCGAAGAGGAACTAAAGAACCTCTTGATGAGGGTGAAGGATCAGAGTGAAAAAGCCAGGTTAAAACTAAATATTAAAAAAAATATATTTTGGAGTTCTTGCAGGAGAAGATGAGTGCACATCCTTCTACTGCACCATCTTTTCATTCATGAACGTGCAAGACTGGAAGTTTTTCTGCTCTCTTCAAGTTAGGACTTGGGCTCAGCCTCCATTTTTCCCAGGAGGCAGCAGCAGTGGGTCACGATGTTTGGCCTCAAAAGAAACGCAGTAATGGGACTGAACCTCTACTGTGGGGGAGCCGGGTCAGGACACGGTGGCAGTGCCTCCTCTCCTCGTGGGGGCGGGGGCGGCTTTCGGCTGCGGGGAAGGAGGCCACCTTCATGCAAACATGGGCACGATAAAGGACAGAAATGGTATGGACCTGGCAGAAGCAGAAGATATTAAGAAGAGGTAGCAAGAATACATAGAAGAACTGTACAAAAATGATCTTCACGACTCAGGTAACCACAATGGTGTGATCACTCAGCTAGAGCCAGACATCCTGGAGTGTGAAGTCAAGTGGGTCTTAGGAAGCATCACTACGAACAAAGCTAGAGGAGATGATGGAATTCCAGTTGAGCTATTTCAAATCCTAAAAGATGATGCTGTTAAAGTATTGCACTCAGTATGCTAACAAATTTGGAAAACTCAGCAGTGGTCAGAGGACTGGAAAATGTCAGTTTTCATTCCAATCCCAAAGAAAGGCAATGCCAAAGAATGTTCAAACTACCACACAACTGCACTCATCTCACACACTAGCAAAGTATTGCTCAAAATTCTCCAAGCCAGGCTCCAACAATACATGAACGGTGAACTTTTCAATGTTCAAGCTGGATTTAGAAAAGGCAGAGGGACCAGAGATCAAATTGCCAACATGTATTGGATCATCAAAAAAGTGAGAGAGTTCCAGGAAAACATCTACTTCTGCTTTATTGATTACGCCAAAGCCTTTGATTGTGTGGATCACAACAAACTGTGAAAAATTCTTCAAGAGATGGCAATACCAGAGCACCTGACCTGGCTCCTGAGAAATCTGTATGCAGGTCAAGAAGCAACAGTTAGAACTGGACATGGAAAAACAGACTGGTTCCAAATCGGGAAAAGAGTATTTCAAGGCTGTATATTTAACTTCTATGCAGAGTACATCATATGAAATGCTGGGCTGGATGAAGTACAAGCTGGAATCAAGATTGCCAGGAGAAATATCAGTAACCTCAGACACACATATGACACCACCCTTATGGCAGAAAGTGAAGAAGAACTAAAAAGCCTCTTGATAAAAGTGACAGTGAAAGGGAGAGTGAAAAAGTTGGCTTAAAACTCAACATTCAGAAAACTAAGATCATGGCATCCAGTCCCATCACTTCTTGGCAAATAGATGGGGAAACAATGAAAACAGTGTCAGAGTTTATTTTTTTGGGCTCCAAAATCACTGCAGATAGTGACTGCAGCCTTGAAATTAAAAGACATTTGCTCCTTGGAAGAAAAACTATGACCATCCTGACAGCATATTAAAAAGCAGAGACATTACTTTTGCAACAAAGGTCCATCTAGTCAAAGCTATGGTTTTTCCAGTAGTTATGTATGGATGTGAGAATTGGACTATAAAGAAAGCTGAGCACTGAAGATTTGATGCTTTTGAACTGTGGTGTTGGAGAAGACTCTTGAATGTCCCTTGGGCTGCAAGGAGATCAAACCAGTCACTCCTCAGGGAAATCAGTCCTGAATATTCATTGGAAGGACTGATGCTGAAGCTGAAACTCAACACTTTGGCCACCTGATGTGAAGAATTGACTTCTTGGAAAAGACCCTGATGTTGGGAAAGATTGAAGGCAGGAGGAGAAGGGGATGACAGAGGATGAGATGATTGGATGGCATCACCAACGCGATGGACATGAGTTTGAGCAAACTCCAGGAGTTGGTGATGGACAGGGAAATCTGGCGTGCTGCAGTCCATGGGGTCACAAAGAGTTGGACAAGACTTGGCAGTTGAACAACTGTTCAGTTGCTAAGTTATGTCTGACTCTTTGCAACCCCATAGACTGTAGCACATTAGGCTCTCTGTCCACTGTCTCCGGGAGTTTGCTCAAATTTATGTCCATCCTGAGATATATCTCTCCCTTTATATGGTTGAACTGAGTTATCTCTCTAAACCTTTGACCTGCTCCTGCCATTTTGGTACTCTCTTCCCCTAGTCCTGTTTTCTTTTCTCCATAGAATACACCACCATCTGGCATATTGTATATGTTTATTTGTTGTTTTTCTTCCTGCACTAGAATGTAAGGTCCTAAAAGACACATTTATTTATTTTGTTCACTGCTTTATTGCCTAGAGCTGGCACACAACACTATCTAGCATATAGAAGCCACTGGAAAAAATCCTTCGAATGAATGAACGAAACTGTGCAATCAGAGTGTAAAAAGGGGGAGTGCTTTGTGCCACTGCAGCAGCTCACCTGGCAAGAGATGGATGTGTGACTGATGGGGAAACTGATATGGTTTTCAACAAAGCCTGAAAATTAATCATACTTAATGAGTGTGACTAATGTGTTAAAGGAATGAGCAATTAAAATATTACCACATCTGAACTTCTCCTCCCTGGCTAATTTCTTCTCCTCCCTAGGGTTACCATCTTTCAAAGAGGTAGGGGCACAGAATTAAAGAAATGGATTTTATGGAACAGAAATGCATTTTAAATGGCTTAAATCGGGGACAGGCTGTGCAATTCTCTAGTGGCTGTCAGTCTTCATGTCTCAGTGCTCAAGTGAGAGATGTGGGCTGAGAGGAGAGGCTGAAACTGTCAGAGACTGGAGCTGGAAATGGGGAGCCAGGCATTTCCCAGGGTAATGGTGTGGAAACAGGAGACAGACGGGGAGCCCTGAAGCAGGGAGGCTGATTGCCTTACAATTAAGCACAAGGTGAGATGAAAGTGGCTGAGGAAGAACGTCCCCTGAGGCAGGGCCAAAGGCATCTCAGCAGCTTTGCACCATCCAAGATCATATACAGAGCTACTGTTATTATAAAGGCTTGAGAATGATCTTTGGAGGATCCTAGCACAGTCTCCTTAAAACACACTTCCCTCCCTGGCTCCAAACACACCCATTGCCCAGATGGAAGGGTCAAAACTGTAGAGAATAAAACTCACAGACTTGAGACTGGGAAAAATAAAACTCACAGACTTGAGACTGGGAGAGCTAACTGCTTGTTGATAAACTACCACTACTGGCAATGGATCAGGTTTGTTTATGGCATTGTGTGAACCTGAGGCCCCAGACTCAGGGCCTCAGCAGAGACCTGTCAGACGTAACCGAACCAAGTGGGTAGGATGGCAAAGAACCCAGACCAAAAATCAAGGACTTACCCAGACATTTTCTACTTGAGGATCCAGGCCCAGTAGGGTTAGATCTTCCACTTTTTAGAGAAAAGACAAATGTGTGTATTAGTTACCTATTGTTGCTGTAAGAAATTACCACAAATTTAGTGGCTTAAAACAACCAAAGTTATTATTTTATGTTCTGAAGGTCAAACGGAGGAGGCAATGGCGCCCCACTCCAGTACTCTTGCCTGGAAAATCCCATGGACGGAAGAGCCTGGTAGGCTGCAGTCTATGGGGTCGCTCAGAATCGGACACGACTGAGCGACTTCACTTTCACTTTTCACTTTCATACATTGGAGAAGGAAATGGCAACCCACTCCAGTGTTCTTGCCTGGAGAATCCCAGGGACGGGGGAGCCTGGTGGGCTGCTGTCTCAGGGGTCGCACAGAGTCGGACACGACTGAAGCGACTTAGCAGCAGCAGGAGGTCAAAAGTCTTAAATGGATCTGCAGGCCTGTGTTACTTCTGGAGATTTTAGGAGAGAATCTGTTTCCTGGTCTTCTCCAGCTTCTAGAAGCTGCTCAGATTCCTTGGCTCCAGGCCCCATTCCCGCATCTTCAAAGTCAGCAGCATATCTTCTGCCCTCGCTGATCTCCTGCTTTTCTCTGGTAAGAACCCTGTGACTACGCTGCTGTAGTTGTTCAGCTGCTCAGTCGTGTCTAGCTCTTTGAGACCCCATGGACTGCAGCACGCCAGGCCTCCCTGTCCTTCGCTGTCTCCTGGCGTTTGCTCAAATTCATGTTCCTTGAGTCGGTGATGACATCCAACATCTCATCCTCTGTTGCTGCATTCTCCTCCTGCCCTCAATCTTTCCCAGCATGAGGGTCTTTTCTAATGAGTCAGCTGTTTGCATCAGGTAGCCAAACATTCATTATGCTCTTGCTGTGTACCAAACACTAAGTACTCCATGTGCATTATTTCTTTTAATCCTCATAGCAATCTCATTTTTATTCCCCATTTTATAGCTGAGAAATTTGAAGCTAGGTGTTATCCAAAGTCACACAGTGATAGGGGTCAGAGCTAGTATGCAAACTAGGTTGTCTGCCCCCAGAGCCTATCAAGATGCATTGTCCAAGGAAAGAGATGTGAAGCAGGAATGATAATAGCTTCTTCAGTTAAAAAACAAACAAGCAAATAAACAAAAACTCCCAAGTAGAATTCAGATTGGTTTACAGAGATTCAACTTCCCATATATCTGCCACTCATGGATTCCACCTTCTAGGAGAGGACAAATATTCAACCACAGATTTACCCTTCTTCCTGCTGCAACACTGGTCTAGAATCCAGAACAAATAAATGGTCTTTATTTATCAGTGATGTCTTTGGGCTAGTGATGTAATCAAAATGGCAACATGGGAGACCCAGTCTCTATTTCCCTCACAAAGACCAGCAATTGCCTATTAATTGCAAAGAAATACATCTCTGGGAGCTCTATATATGGACTATATAAGAAACTTTAGCAAGACAGTGGAACAAAAACTTGAGAAAAACCTCACAAGAAAAGAAGAAAGAAAGTTCCCTTTAACCTACATCAACCCAGCACTCAAGCCAGCACTGCTCAGTGACAAGAGGGGATGTCCTAGCCAGACAGAATTCTCCTCGCCAGGGAAGGATGAGCAGGCTGAACCACTGGCTTCTCTAGTTTTAAGAAGACACTGCATAAAGGTCCTGCTTCAGTTTTATCGCACTCAGACTGGCAAAGTAGAAAAATACAGAGATGGCAAGAACAGAGAAGAAAAATAGGGGTGCCAGTTTCAGCCATGCAGCAGGAGTGATCACAGTTCACAGTGGCCTGCTCTTCAAACAGCCCCTGCAGATTTCAGCAGCTTTTGCCTCACAGGTGTCCATATTTGATGATGTTAGCTGCCTGAGACCCCTCCCCAGCAGGAGCCCAGGAATTGCACTGGCAGCCAGTTAAGGCCTCTAAGGCTGCACAAGTGCAAGATGCCAGGGCCGTGGTTGACCTCTACACTGGGCATGTGCTTGGGGCTAGCCCCTTCAGCTGTGCATTACCCATCAGTAGCCTGATGCTCATCATCAGCCTCTCTGTAGTACTCACGCCTAGAGGGAAATGGTGCAGCCAATGAAGAGTGCTAACATACAGGGCCCTGGTAGCTGCCAATGAGTCCATACTTGACCCTGGCCTTGCTGCCTGCCTTGGGTTCCTTCTCTGTGTGTGTGTCTGGAACTGGCTTTTGCCACTATGTAGGAAACTAAAGCTGGTTACTGCAGACAACTGTGTGCCTACCACTAGCTGTGGGCATCACCATTGCCTGCTAAGGTACCTGGCTACCAGACCTGGAGAAGTCACTGAGGAAGATTCTCAACAGCCTTTGCAGCCACTGTGACCCCTACAGTGTCCACTAAGGACTACAGAGTTGAAGCCTTATGACCCCCCAGTCAAAGAGATAGCACACACCCCCAGACCCAGTGTTGTCACGTGCCCCCACACTTGGTATCCTGTATCACTAGACCCGGGTCACAGCATGACCCACTGTACCCCACCCACAAATAAAAAAAGATCCTTCTTTACTGAGGAGCAAGCGTCTTTTAATTTCAAGGCTGCAGTTACCATCTGCAGTGATTTTGGAGCCCAAGAAAATAAACTCTGTCACTGTTTCCACTGTTTCCCCGTCTATTTGCCATGAAATGATGGGAACAGATGCCATGATCTTAGTTTTCTGAATGTTGAGCTTTAAGCCAACTTTTTCACTCTCCTCTTTCACTTGCATCAAGAGGCTTTTTAGTTCCTCTTCACTTTCTGCCATAAGGGTGGTGTCATCTGCATATCTGAGGTTATTGATATTTCTCCCAGCAATCTTGATTCCAACTTGTGCTTCATCCAGCCTGGCATTTAGCATGATGTAATCTGCAGATAAGTTAAATAAGCAGGGTGACCATATAGCCTTGACATGTTCCTTTCCTGATTTGGAACTGGTCTGTTGTTCCCTGTCCAGTTCTAACTCTTGCTTCTTGACCTGCATACAGATTTCTCAGGAGGCAGGTCAGGTGCTCTGGTATTGCCATCTCTTTCAGAATTTCCCACAGTCAAAGGCTTTGGAATAGTCAGTAAAGCAGAAGTAGATGTATTTCTGGAACTCTCGTGCTTTTTTGATGACCCAACAGATGTTGGCAATTTGATCTCTGGTCCCTCTGCCTTTTCTAAATCCAGCTTGAACATCGAGAAGTTCACCATTCATGTACTATTGGAGCCTGGCTTGGAGAATTTTGAGCATTACTTTGCTAGTGTGTGAGATGAGTGCAGTTGTGTGGTAGTTTGAACATTCTTTGGCATTGCCTTTCTTTGGGATTAGAATGAAAACTGACCTTTTCCAGTCCTATGGCCACTGCTGAGTTTTCCAAATTTGTTAGCATATTGAGTGCAATACTTTAACAGCATCATCTTTTAGGATTTGAAATAGCTCAACTGGAATTCCATCACCTCCACTAGCTATGTTTGTGTGATGCTTCCTAATGCCCACTTTACTTCACCTTTCAGGATATCTGGCTCTAGGTGAGTGATCACACCATCATGGTTATCTGGGTCGTGAAGATCTTTTTTGTATAATTGTTCTGTGTATGCTTGCTACCTCTTCTTAATATCTTCTGCTTCTGTTAGGTCCATACCATTTCTGTCCTTTATTGTGCCCACTTTTGCATGAAATGTTCCTTCGGTATCTCTAATTTTCTTGAAGAGATCTCTAGTCTTTCCCATTCTATTGTTTTACTCTATTTCTTTGCAGTGATCTCTGAGGAAGGCTTTCTTATCTCTCCTTGATATTCTTTGGAACTCTGCTTTCAAATGGGTATATCTTTCCCTTTCTCTTTTCTGCCTTTAGCTTCTCTTCTTTTCTTAGCTATTTGTAAGGCCTTCTCAGTCAACCAATTTTGCCTTTTTGGCATTTCTTGAGTGGTCTTGATCACTGCCTCTTGTACAATGTCACAAACCTCTGTCCATAGTTCTTCAGGCACTGTCTATCAGATCTAGTCCCTTGAATCTATTTGTTACTTCCACTGTATAATTGGAAGGGATTTGATTTAGGCCATACCTGAATGGTCTAGTGGTTTCCCCTACTTTCTTCAATTTAAGTCTGAATTTGGTTAGTAAGGAGTTCATGGTCTGAGCCACAGTCCGCTCCCGGTTTTGTTTTTGCTGACTGTATAGAGCTTCTCCATCTTTGGCTGCAAAGAATATAATCAATCTGATTTCAGTATTGACCATCTGGTGATGTCCATGTGTAGACTTGTCTCTTGTATTGTTGAAAGAGGGTATTTGCTATGACCAGTGCTTTCTCTTGGCAAAACTCTGTTAGCCTTTGCCCTGCTTCATTTTGTAACTCCAAGGCCAAATTGGCCTTTTACTCCAGGTATCTCTTGACTTCCTACTTCTTTCATTCTTAGGGATTCTTGCCCACAGTAGTACATATAATGGTCATCTGCATTAAATCCACCCATTCCAGTCCATTTTAGTTCACTGATTCCTAAAATGTTGATCACTCTTGCCATCTCCTGTTTGACCACCTCCAATTTACCCTGATTCATGAACCTAACATTCCAGGTTCCTATGCAATATTGCATCGGACTTTACTTCCAGCACCAGTCACATCCACAACTGGGTGTTGTTTTGCTTTGATTCTGCCTTTTAATTTTTCCGGAGTT
Organism: Bubalus bubalis; assembly: GCF_019923935.1. Lineage (NCBI taxonomy): Eukaryota > Metazoa > Chordata > Mammalia > Artiodactyla > Bovidae > Bubalus > Bubalus bubalis. Next base: position 723,169 of record NC_059174.1, on the reverse strand, counting down.
ATTTCTCCACTATTCTCTAGTAATATATTGAGCACTTTATGGCAGAAAGTGAAGAAGAACTAAAGAGAGCTTATTGATGAAAGTGAGAGAAGAGAGTGAAAAAGTTGGCTTAAAACTCAACATTAAGAAAACTAAGATCATGGCATCCAGTCCCATCACTTCATGGCAAGTAGACGGGGAAACAGTGGAAACAGTGGCTGACTTTTTCTGTGCTCCAAAATCACTGCAGATGGTGATTGCAGCCATGAAATTAAAAGATGCTTACTCCTTGGAAGGAAAGTTATGACCAACCTAGACAGCATATTCAAAAGCAGAGACATTACTTTGCCAACAAAGGTCCGTCCAGTCAAAGCTATGGTTTTTCCAGTAGTCATGTATGGTTGTGAGAATTGGATTATAAAGAAAGCTGAGTGCCAAAGAATTGATGCTTTTGAACTGTGGTGTTGGAGAAGACTCTTGAGGCTCCCTTGGGCTGCAAGGAGATCAAATCAGTCACTCCTAAAGGAAATCAGTTCTGAATATTCCTTGGAATGACTGATGCTGAAGTTGAAGCTCCAATACTTTGGCCACCTGATGTGAAGAACTGACTCCTTGGAAAAGACCCTGATGCTGGGAAAAACTGAAGGCAGGAGGAGAAGGGGATGACAGAGGATGAGATGGTTGGATGGCATCACCGACTTGATGGATATGAGTTTGAGCAAGCTCCAGGAGTTGATGATGGACAGGAAAGCCTGGTGTGCTGCAGTCCACGGGGTTGCAAAGAGTCAGACATGACTGAGTGACTGAACTGATACTTATTTAAAATAGACTTTAAACCAAAAATGGTAACAAGAGATAAAAAGGTCAAGAATATATAATAATCATACATATATATGTATGCTACATCAGAATAGTGAAATATATGAAGAAAAACTAACAGCTCTAAAGAGAGATATAGACAATAATGCAATGATAGTAGAGAAATTCAATTCCTCATTGTCAACAATGGATATATTAAAAAACAGTAAAACAAGAAGGAGATGTTAGACTTGAGCCAAGCTTTAGAACAAATGAACCTAACAGACATATATAGAACATTCTATCCAGCAACAGAAGACTATACATTCTTCTCAAGGCCACATGGAACATTCTTCAGCTTAGATCATAGAAAGGTCACTAACAAGCCTTAGAAAATTTAAGAAGACTGAGACTGGATTGAGAGCTGAGAAATAAACCCTTGCATATGCAATCAACTAGTATCTGACAAAGTGATTGAGAATACTAAATAAGGGAAAGGATCATGTCTTCAAAATATGGCGTTGGGAAAACTGGAAGACCACATGGAGTAAAATGAAATTGGATTCTCATCTTAGGTCACCCACAAAAATGAACTCAAATTGGGTTAAAGCTTAAATGTAGAAACAAAGCCTATAAAAGTCCTTGGAGAAAACATAGGGGAAAAGCTCCTTGATGTTGGCCTTGGGAATAACTTTTTGGCTATGACACTGAAAGCACAAGCAACAAGAGCAAAATTAATGAGTGAGTCTATGTGAAACTGGGCTTCCCAGGTGGTTCAGTTGGTAAAAAACACACCTGCAATGCAGGAGACACAGGAGACACAAGTTCGATCCCTGGGTCAGGAAGATCCTCTGGAGGATGGCAACCCACTCCAGTATTCTTGCTTGGTGAATCCCATGAACAGAAGAACCTGGCAGTCTATAGTCCATATTGTCACAAAGAGTCAGACATGACTGAAGCGACTGAGCATGCACGCATGTACTATCTGAAACTAAAAAGTTTTTGCAAAGCCGAAATACTATCAACAAAATGAGAAAGCAACCATCAAAACAGGAGAAAACATTTGCAAATCATATATCTGATAGGGGATTAATATTCTAAATATATAAAGAACTCATGCAACTCAATATAATCAAATAAACAATCCAAGTAAAAATGGGCAGAGATTCTCAATAGACATATTCTCAGAGAAGACACACAAATGGTCAATAGGTCCATGAAAATGTATTCAACATCACTAATAAGCAGTAAACGGCAGGTTAAAACTACAGTGAGATGCCACCTCACAGAATGGCACCCACAGAGGATGTGCAGTAAAGGGGAAACCTGTGCACTGTTAATGGGGATGTAAGTTTGTGCAGCAACTTGGAAAACTTGTATGGAGATTCCACAATAAATAAAAAAATAGAAATACCATATGATCCAGTGATCCTACTTCTGGGTACGTATCAAAAAGAAATGAAAACAGTATCATGAAGAGATATGGGCGCCCCCATGTTTATTGCAGTATTAGTCACAGTAGCTAAAATATGGAAACAATCTAAGTGTCTGTCAATGGATAAATGGATAAAGATGTGGTACATATACATATACACAATGGAATATTGTTCAGCCATGAGAAAAAAGGAACTCCTGCCATTTGGGACAACATGGACGAACCTTGAGGGTGTGATGTTCAGTGAAACAATTCAGATAGAGAAAGACAAGCACTGTATGATCTCACTTTGTGTGGAATCTAAAAAAGCAGAACTCATAAAAATAGAGTGGGGTTCATGGGGTTCAGCGGCTGATCATGGGGTTCTCAAGGCATGGTTACTGAAGTGGTTTTCCATTCCCTTCTCCAGTGGGCCACATTTTGTCAGAACTCTCCACCATGATCCATCCATCTTGGGTGACCCTACACGGCATGGCTCATAGTTTCATTGAGTTAGACCAGGGGCTGGGAATTGATGGAAATGGAGAGATGTTGGTCAAGGGTAGAGACTTCTAGTTATAAGATGAACCATTCCTGGGGAAATAATGTACAGCATGATGATTATAGTTAATAATAGTGTGTTATATAACTAAGTTGCTAAGAGAGTAGATCTTAAATGTTCTTACCATAAAAAGATATGGTAATAATTATGTGAGGTGACTTAGATTTTTAGCAGGCTATAGTGATAATCATGCTGCATTCTATATGTATCAAATCAACAAGTTGTACTCTTTAAGCTTATACATGTTATATGTCAGTTATATCTCAATAAAACTGAAAAAAAAATGACGTCTTTGGGTAAGCCATTTGTCTTCTCTGAATCTCAGTTTCTTCAACTAGAAAATTTAAAGAGTCATTTTTATTATTATTATGGACATTTTCATAGCACTTGCCAGGCCCCATGCTATTCATTATATCTATATATGAAAGTGAAAGTGAAGTCGCTCAGTCGTGTCTGACTCTTTGCTACCTCATGGACTGTAGCCTACCAGGCTCCTCCGTCCATAGGATTTTCCAGGCAAGAGTACTGAACTGGGTTGCCATTTCCTTCTCCAGAGGATCCTCCCGACCCAGGGATCAAACCTGGGTCTCTCTCATTGTAGGCAGACGCTTTACTGTCTGAGCCACCAGGATATATATAAATCCCTTTAATCCTCAAAGTAACACTTTGAGGGTAGATACAATTAATATCTGATTCCCAAGTGGTGCAGTGGTAAAGAATCTGCCTGCTAAACAGGGGACATGGATTTCAATCCCTGGGTCAGGAAGATCTCCTGGAGAAGGAAATGGCAATGCACTCCAGTATTCTTGCCTGGGAAATCCCATGGACAGAGGAGCCTAGTGGGCATGGGGTTGCAAAACAGTGGAACATGATGTTGTGACTAAACAACAACTCTCATTATTCTCTTTTTACAGAAGAAGAACTGAGGCATACACAAAGGTTGTACATAAATCATCTCAGGACAGAGCTTGTGAGCAGCAGAACTAGGATTGAACCCTGAGAGTCTAGAAATCTCTAGAATCTAGAGAGTCTTCCTATTCTGCTCAACTTGTGAAGCTCTTTCCTTCATTCACCATTCATCCTTCACTTACTCTTACCCACCTCAGGGGGTTGTTGTTATATTAAATGTTATTTCATGTAAAGTACTCCAACTGTACTAGCTGCTCTGGAAGGTCTGCTTCGATCATTTGGGTTTTTGCTCATCTCAAAGAGTCAGACAGGACTGAGTGACTGAACTAAACTGAACTGTAGAGAAACTTCATTGGTGCACACAGGCATCACCATCACACTTCTTGCCAAGCCTGTGAACTGCCTGTATTAATAATTACTTGATATTTAAATTGGGCTTCACAGCTGGTGCAGTGGTAAAGAATCTGCCTGCCAATGCAGGAGCTGCAAGAGATGCAGGTTAGATCCCTGGGTCAGGAAGATCCCCTGAAGTAGGAAATGGCAACGCACACCAGTATTTTTGTCTGGAAAATTCCATGGATGGAGGAGCCTAGCAGGCTACAGTCCACTGAGTCGCAAAGAACTGGACACAATTAAGCATGCACAAAGGCAATTATTTAAATTAACTTTTCACTGAATAAATGTAATCTCATTACAGTCATTGGAAAATCAGTATTGTTACAAAATGTGTACCATGAAAATAAACTATTATTAAGTCCTCTCTAGATTCAACTACCTAAAGGCTTTGAATTTAAGACCTATTTTGTTAAAGGGAGATTAGTAAATCTTGAGAAGAATTAAAGATTAACACCAAACTGGGACTTTCTCATTGGTATAATCAGAAGAATTAAAGAGGAGTAAAAAAGAAGTAACATTTTCACCATGTGATACAAAGTGATTTCGGGATTGATCTCTGCATCCCCTGAAATCAACCTTAGGGAAACTGTGACAATAGCTAAGAGCATAGACTCAGAAGACAGACTCCCCCCACCTCACAATTTGCTGGCTATCTTCGTCTTGCGAACATAATTCCTCTAACCCTCACTTTCTTCATTAGTAAAACAGTACTTATAAAGATGTTGATTATAAAAGAAAGAATGAAGGTAAAGCACAAAATCTAATACATAGTAAATGCTTAATAAACATAAGCCACCATCATCACCATTATTATTAAGCTTTGCACATAAGTCCCTGGACTTTTAAAAATGTTTTAAAGTTTTTAGTTGCATAACAATAATATTCATTATAGTAAACACATAGTGATTACTACAATAGGTTCTTCTCTGGGTTTTATATGTATGCTAGCCGCTCATTTAGCCGCTCATTCATGACCGATCCTTTGTGACTCTGTGGACAGTAGCCCACCGGGCTCCTCTGTCCACGGAATTCCAGGCAAGAATACTGGAGTGGGTATTCCCTCCTCCAGGGGATATTTCTGATGCAGGGATCGGACCCAGGTTTCCTGCATTACAGATAGATTCTTTACTGTCTGAGCCACCAGGGAAGCGCGCGCGCGCGCTCTCTCTCTCTCTCTCTATGCCCAACCATATTTTACATATATAAACATTTTACCTACGTTAAGAATTATTATTATCCCAACTTAAACTATTATGATAATTTATTCTTATCCCTCGTTCCCCACAGATGAGGTTTTTGCCCGAACGGGGACAAAATCGGCCCCCGTGACATTTCTGGTGGCCTCCTTTGCTGCCTTTCTTGGGGCAAATACCAGAGGCAGACACTCAAGCCACTAGACATCAGTTCAGTTCAGTTCAGTCGCTCAGTCGTGTCCAACTCTTTGCGACCCCATGAATCGCAGTACATCAGGCCTCCCTGTCCATCACCAACTCCCGGAGTTCACTCAGACTCACATCCATCGAGTCAGTGATGCCATCCAGCCATCTCATCCTCTGTCGTCCCCTTCTCCTCCTGCCCCCAATCCCTCCCAGCATCAGAGTCTTTTCCAACGAGTCAACTCTTCGCATGAGGTGGCCAAAGTACTGGAGTTTCAGCTTTAGCATCATTCCTTCCAAAGAAATCCCAGGGCTGATCTCTTTCAGAATGGACTGGTTGGATCTCCTTGCAGTCCAAGGGACTCTCAAGAGTCTTCTCCAACACCACAGTTGAAAAGCATCAATTCTTCAGGCGTTCAGCTTTCTTCACAGTCCAACTCTCACATCCATACATGACCACAGGAAAAACCATAGCCTTGACTAGACGGACCTTTGTTGGTAATCAGGCGCTAACAAATGAGATCACTCCTCATCCTGCGCGCGGGCCCTCGCCCCGCCCTCGACGCCGCGGCTCTCCGTGCTGGCCCCGCTCCGTGTGGAGGCGGGGCTTCCCCTCAGCTGGCGCGCTGACGTCACGATCCCGCGCCCTCGTCGCCCGTTCGCGCCTGCGCTGTGGCCGGAAGGTCGTCCCTGTGACCGGCTTGGCTTTTGGAGCTGTTGTCGCCATGTTGTCGGTTGCCGCGCGCTCGGGCCCATTCGCGCCCGTCCTATCGGCCACGTCCCGCGGGGTGGCGGGCGCGCTGCGGCCCCTGGTACAGGCCGCGGTGCCCGCCACCTCGGAGTCGCCTGTGCTGGACTTGAAGCGCTCCGTCCTGTGCCGGGAGTCGCTCAGAGGCCAGGCCGCGGGCCGGCCTTTGGTCGCTTCCGTGAGCCTCAATGGTGAGCCGGGCTGAAGGGTGCCTCTTGTCTTGCTCCTTCCGGCCCTGGACTCAGGGAGCAGTTGAGAAGGGCAGGGGGCTGCGGGTAATGGAACAGAGCCCTGGTTGGGAATGGCATGGCCTGCAGGCCTGGTTGACCTTGGTTAGGCCTCTGCGCCTCCCAGGCCTCTGTAATAGTGAAAGATTTGAAAGACTGATTTAGCCATAAGCTCTCACCAAGAGCATATTTTACGCCTCTTGTCAGCAGATCCTAGTTTATCTTTGGTGCCTTGTTCTGATTTTATGCACTGTTTGGAGATCCTTAATTGGCAGCTTGTGAGCCAGGTACCTGTAATCTACCTTTACCTGCATAGTTGTTAAAAACGGGCTATCTTTGGCGCCTCTGGAAATGTTGAATGTTGGCAGTGCTGGGCTCTGGTTTCCATTATCGTGTGTACTGGTTGCACCCTTCACTGAAGCAAGTGCTTCTCCAGTTCATCACAGTCCTCATCAGGCCTGCTTCATTCTTTGTTACTTGCCTGGTCCCATTGACCTTGGCGCTACACCAAGTTGTCCCCCACCCTCTTAAGTCGGCCTGCATTCACCCTTTATCTTTACTCTAAACGCCCCTCCCAGTTTTCCACATTTCCAAGTTTTACCCATCCTCTCAGTTCAGGATCAGGTTAGTAAAATCTTACGTTGCTGATTCCTTTATGTTTTATAGCACATAACACTTTGTATTCTGTATTGGATTTATTGAGGATTCCTCTGACCTTGAGCTTCAAGGTATAGAGAGTATCCTTTATTTTTCTATCTTTCACAACTTCAGATTTTGCGTGTAGTTGCTGCAGAGTATTTGTGAGTGAGTAAAGTGGCAGTTTTTCTTAGTGGGCCCCCTGGTTTTAGAGAAATTGCCCAAGCCAGTAATTTGGACCCAAATGAGAAACAATTAGGGAGGAGAAAATTTCAATAACAAAGATGAAAAATATCTTGGAATTGGTCATATGGCTAAAGAGTTTCTTCTAAAAATCACGGGCTTACCTGACTTTTCCAAGAAGTGGTAGAGGTATAAGGCAAACGTGTTTTCTGTAATCGTGACTTCAGCTTGAAGCTTAAGTTCATGTTAAAATTTTCTGTATAGATGGTTTGTGGAAAGATGGTTAATAGAGGGTATAGTAAGGGGCAGTTGAGGCAGAAGATCCCTGAATTGGGATACGTTAGAGCTCACTTTTGGAGAAGGAAATGGCAGCCCACTCCAGTGTTCTTGCCTGGAGAATCCCAGGGATGGGGGAGCCTGGTGGGCTGCCGTCTGTGGGGTCGCACAGAGTCGGACACGACTGAAGCGACTTAGCAGCAGCAGCAGAGCTCACTTTAAAACAAAACTGTGTTGTTATAATGCCTTAATTTTTCTCCATTTCTAGATGATGTTTCTATAAGTATTTGATTTTGTTTTCATTTAGAGCTAAATATAATGTCTTTGCTACTAAAAGTCACACCTAATAGAATTCATGTGAATTATTTAGAGAATGATTTTTACAATATATAGCACTTTTAATTTCCCAAAGTGTTCTTAATGATGGAATTCAATATAAAGTGTAATTTACTAGATAAAATGTGAGTAGACAACTGGATTTCTTTTGCTACCAAATCTCTGGATGATAATGTCAAAGTCATTCTCTTTAGTATTCTCTGCATTTCCTTGTGTGGAAGGATTGTAGACAGGGCTTTTAAGTATGAACTTGGGTTTCTTTATCTTTTAGGTATGCTATGCATCTCTTTCCTGTGTAATCCCAGACAGTCCTAGGGGAAAGAAAGTCACACTTAAGTAGGGTAGTATGTGATATGTCACTTTGCTATAGTTGTGAGTATCCAGTAGTCACTACCTGTGTCCTTGTCCCCTCCAAAAAATGTTGAGTGAGTTAGAAAAGTACGTAGATAGGTTTCTCCATTGTTTTTGACTACTTATGGCTTCCATAAAATTACTGACCATGCGAAACATATTCCTTATTGTAATGTTTGACTGCTCAAGGCAGTATGTTAGGGTGAGACAGCCTAGTAGGTCAAGTAGAATTGCAGCTTATGTGACAATGCTTTTTATAAGTTCATGTTTCTTTTGGAAACATTTTCTAAAACTGAGGAGTTTGTAGTGTCTCCTTTTCTAAAAAGCAGATCCGTGTAGATTTTTTTAAACGAATATGCACTTTGCAAAGAGATTTACTTTCTGAAACATACTTAAAGGTGATACTGTAAGTTAATTTTTTGTCAGACATTAAAAAATGGTATGGGACAGGACATACCTGTTGTTTGAAAAAGTAAACTGTTGCATCCATAATACAATAAGAACCTCCAAGTTTTGAACTTTGAAAGATTCGAACATGTGTTCCATCAGCATCAGGCGTGAGTGAAATTGCAGCTTGCCCTTTGTCTCCTCTATTTCTGACTGTTCTTCAGCTCTACCATCTCCCACCTCCTCTCCCTCCTCCAGTGGGCACCTCTTGCCTGTTTCTTTGATGCCAGCCCCTGTTTGCCAACTGTTGTACTTCTGTACTTTTCAAGATTAAAAATATATTTTATTTTTTGTGTTTGTTTTTTATGTATTATTTGTGTAAAAAGTATTGTAAACCTGTTACAGTACAGTACTGTGTAGTTGATTGTGTTAGTTGGGTACCTAGGCTAACTCTGTTGGACTTAGGACCAAATTGAACTCACAAATGCACTCTCAAAACAGAATTCATTTGTATATGGGGGACTTACTGTACTGCATAAACAGTAATTATTTGGTTATTTAATGTTCATTTGATATTAACATTGGCCTATTTATGGCCTGGAGTAAAGTGTCCCAGTTGAGAGATCCACAGCAGTTAAAAAAAAAAATAATAATACCCCACTCTTATAGATGTTATTGCCCTTCACTGATGTTATATGAAAAAAATTGCTCTTTTTTTTTTTTTTATTATACTGAATTGAAATAATTGGTTCTTTTGGAGATTTCATTTGATTTTGATAGTTACATAGTCTGATAAGGGTGTCTTTTCTGCCCATTAGTGGTTTTACTTGAATTTTTACCCCAAAATCTAAAATAGAAATCTCTTTAAGTTTTCTGCTACTAAATTTATACTGTTTACAGAATGTGTAAACAGTGGTGTTTATTATCTTAACAATTCTTAAGTTATGAATTTTTAGAAGTTTGGAGAGCAGGTAGATAGGAATATACAGTTAGACATTTGGGTTAATAAGATGTTCACATCAGTTTAATGAATGGACTAGATGAGTTTTAGGGTCTCTTCTAATCCAGAAAATATGGATGATATTTAGCATAGTTGCACAGTATATCTTAGCAGGTTGAATTTTTGGAGAGTTAAAATATTGCTGTTTGCAGTACTGTTTAACTTTTTTTAACCTGATGCACTGAATTGTTACAGATTCTGAATCAGCAGTGTTCTATCAGGTGGAGTCAATTATACATATTATGATTTCATACCAATATGATAGGTAGTGGTTGAGTTAATTTTGTTTTCAGTATTTTATTTGCTGGCACTGCCAACTTGGCCATTTCTGAGACCAGTGAGTGCTGTATTTCACATTTTAATAATTTTATTTTTGCTTATGAATTCATAAGGGCCCATTCCCTGATGTATGCCTCTTTCAGGGTCCTCATCTAATTGTGTTTTTTTAACCTTCTGTTTATCTTGCAGTCCCTGCTTCTGTTCGTTATTCCCATACAGACATCAAAGTGCCTGACTTCTCTGACTATCGTCGCCCTGAAGTGTTAGATAGTACAAAGTCTTCAAAAGAGAGCAGTGAGGCTCGGAAAGGTTTTTCCTATTTGATAACTGCAACAACTACTGTGGGTGTTGCATATGCTGCCAAGAATGTCGTCTCTCAGTTTGTTTCCAGCATGAGTGCTTCTGCCGATGTGTTGGCCATGTCGAAAATTGAAATCAAGTTATCCGATATTCCAGAGGGGAAGAACATGGCTTTCAAATGGAGAGGCAAACCCCTGTTCGTGCGCCATCGAACCAAGAAGGAAATTGACCAGGAAGCTGCAGTTGAAGTGTCCCAATTGAGGGACCCACAGCATGACTTAGAACGAGTAAAGAAACCTGAGTGGGTTATCTTGATAGGTGTTTGCACTCATCTTGGTTGTGTACCCATTGCAAATGCAGGAGATTTTGGTGGTTATTACTGCCCTTGCCATGGGTCACACTATGATGCGTCTGGCAGGATCAGGAAGGGGCCTGCACCTCTCAACCTTGAAGTTCCCTCATATGAGTTCACCAGCGATGATATGGTGATTGTTGGTTAGAGACCTGGACTCAAGTTATAGGCTTCTTTCAGTCTTCATGTCACCTCAGAAGAGTTAATTGAGAACAAGCCTTCTGTGCTTTGAATTAGTTGATTTGAAATATTTAAGAATTGCTAATAATGTGTTTGCAACCATGTAAATTGAATTTAATGTTGAATACTTTCAAGCATTCACCTAAAAAAGCCACCATTAAACATTGTTATGCTCAAAGGGTGCAGTGTCTTTGATAGTTAATTCTAATTAAAAATTGTAGACAAGTGTATAAAATATTTGTGAAATCTGTAGTTGATTTTCTGATTATTTACCTTCTTCTGTCAGGGACAGAGATTCTACAGAGCTCATGGTTAGGTTGAGGTAGAATTAGCCGGTCATCTCCCAAGACCTGGGAGATGTTTTTTGGCATTGGCAGAAACAATAGTATCCAAGTTGCTTTGCTGTTTTGCACACGTGGCTATGCACACCTTCCACTCCCACCTGTATGACAGGCCAGGAAGTTTTATCCATCATTTATGGGAGTAACTTATTAATTAGAATTCTTCAGTTTTAACAGGCAGTGGTGTGGGGTATTTTCTGAGAGCAGCTTTCCAAAACGGAAGTGCTGCTCTGTTATTTCCTTCATCTGGTGGAGGTATTTATGTCCCCCAGAGCTCATCCATCCATCCTGTCAGGATGCAGAGAGGGCATAGTATATCTGAGATTTAATACTACCTTTGTGTGAAAATGATCCTGCTGGTTTTGTTTCTTTGATGGTAACATTTTGAGGTGCTTCTCCCAGTTGGATTTGGAGACACCACTTTTCACTGTGAAGTGAGGGTGGGGACAGGGAGACAAACCTGAATCAACCCCCTCTTCTTTCTGCTTCTTGCTTCCAGTTCACAGGTCAAATAAGACCAAGATCTGGTATTCTCTGTAGGAACTGGAAGTGGACTTTGCCCTTTGTTGAGATCACAGCTATCATGATAGGTTTGTCTTGTCTTTTCCATTTGGAGGTGCGTTAGTATGTACTCCACTGGGCACACCTTGTGATCATACATGTTTTTGTAAAATAGCAAATGGGATTCAGTGATTAGATCTTCCAGAGGGGACTGGTCTTTTAGGGTTCTAGACTTTAAAATCAATGTGTGTCAGAAAATGGCAGTTTCCAGGCTTACAAGTAGATAACAAACTGGTTCATTTTTGCCATCCATTCTAGAGGGAAAATTAGCAGGTACAATATATGGGGCACTTAATAGTATTTTGTTCCAGATCTCCATATAATGACATTTAGGTTCAAGTATTTAAGTATGAGACAAACCTACAAATTTGCTACTTTTTGACATGTTCTCTATTTTAAATGGAGGGCTCTCTGACCTTTTGTGCCTATGTAGATTACCAAGGAAAAGTTGGTATTGTTTCATTTAAAAATAGTGGAACTGTATCATGTATGAGTAATATATGTTTATAGTGTTTGGTTTTAACATTTGGATCATTTCATGTGAAGTTTCCCCCCCCCCCCCCCCCCCGATTTATGGTGAGGCCAAGAGAATCAGTATCTATTTGTTGGATATTTTGCTTGTTTATCATTTTGGTGAAGATTCCATTTTTAAAATATTCATGGGCAAAATCCTATACCTTTTCCTATACTCATGCTACTTTTTTAATGGTCCCAATTGTCCACAACTTACTGTTTAAAACTACAATATCTCCAGTAGAAGCTGACAAATTTTGAGGCTGTTTTCTTTAAGTGGCCCCAGGAGCTATTCATAACTTCTTGGGATATACTAATATAGGAACTTTGCATTTGTAGAATTATTGCTTGGAGGAACTTTGTGGGGGTGATAAAGATTCAACTTTTAATTTGAAGGTGAATTAAACCTTGAGTAGAGACCTTGAAACATTAAATGAATCCTTAGAACCCAGCAAATTGTGTGACTGTTCATTTGTCATCCTATGTCAAAAAGTATTGATAACTGTGTTATTTGTACATAATTGAAGCTGCTGAGCTCCAGTATCCAGCAGGTAGTTGCTAGCTAGTTGCATGAGTTGGGGGCGTGGTGTAGTGGAAGAACTTTAGGGTTTTCTGGCTTTGCCATTTCCTAACCATGGGCCTGTCACTTACTCTCCTTACGACAGTTGTTCTCTAAAAATCCTTCCGACTAAAATTTTATGAGCCCCTTAATCTTACTTCTGTAATAGAATTGATTTCCTTAAATAAGCATTTGTTGTATTTGGTCCAGACTCAGAATTTTAATTAACAGAGCCAACCTTTCATAACTCGTGCTCAGCCGGGGGCAGCTCTGCTGCTTTATGGGGCGTTAGTGGCCATCGTTGGATGTCATTGTGGTTGCAGGGTGCTATCAGTATTGGGGGAGGTGGTTCTGAGGAATGTAATATGTTCAGTTGAGGAAAACAGATCCACACGCTGGAAGAAAAAAAAGTGCTGCCAAAAATGTTAACTGCACCATTTTTCTGTAGAGAAAAGTTATATTTTTCTCCTACCCTGAAGTGATACCTCAAAATAGTTGATATTTTCATATTTAAAATGCTGAAAAACAACTGCATTAGAGGCTACCTGGCAGTGGGGGACAAAAATAGGCAATTTACTGATTCCTAGATATATCACAGGCATTTTGTGCTGGAATTGCTGTATATGGTGGGCTGCTTATGTCTTTCATGATACTTTGACTAATGATGTTAAACCATTAAATCCCAGTATCCCATTTAATTTTTAAGAAGAAGATTTTTCCATAAGTGACTGGACAAGTAAAACTACTTTATACTACTTTGCTAAATGAGTGGATAGAGCAGATCTGTGTTAGCTTTTTAGTATTTTGCTGAAACAAAATCCTAGATATTAGGGAGAAAAATCAGGGAAACCTGACCAGTTGGCATCCTGATGTGAGATTATTAGCCTGTACTTCTCTATACAGGGAATTGGGGCAATCTTGAGGTCCATGCCACATGCTCTTAAAAGAAGGGTTATAGGAAAGAGTATTTCTTTAAAAAAGAATTTGTTAGAGATAACACCAGATTTACCATGATCTTTCAAATCATACCTTTGGAAAATCTTTTACTCAGTCCCAGTCCTTATCTGATATCAAAATGGGCTATTAAGTACTCTGTAATTTTTGTGGACAATGGGAATGTACTGTTTGTCTGAATTTCAGAGAAGTCACTCTTCGTTCTGGTGCTGCTGAAACTCATTTTCTGTATTTTCATGTCATGTGAATATCATTGCATTTTTTATATTAACCCAAAATGTCCATATTTTTTTAGAGTGATATCCTTGACCCACTGTTCTAATACATTCTCATCTGTATTTTCTAGTGACTCCCCTTGATCACTTCTCTAAACTTCATACTCCATTCAGCTGCTTAGCTGGCATCCGTGCACGGATGTTGCATTAACACTTGAAACTCAAAATGTCCAAAAGAAAAGGAAGTCCTGTCTTTCTGAAGCCATCTTCATAGCAGTTGGCAGGCTTAAAACTTCTAGTCCCTCCTGCCTCCTTTTCCATTACAGTCAATCCCCAAACCCTGCTAATTGTGTCTTCTTAATAAAACAGATCTGTAACTGTCTCAGCAATCTGTTTTTCAGTCCCTAAGTTGTGTCTGGCTGTTCGCAACCCTGTGAACCGCAGCATGCCAGGCTTTCCTGTCCTTCACCATCTCCCAGAGCTTGCTCAAATTCATGTGCATCAAGTTGGTGATGCCATCCAACCATCTCACCCTCTGTTACCTCCTCTCTTGCCATCAGTCTTTCCCAGCATCAGAGTCTTTTCCATTGAGTCGGCTCTTGGCATCAGGTGCCCAAGGTATTGGAGCTTCAGCTTCAGCCCTTTCAATGAATATTCAGGGTTGCTTTCCTTTAGGATTGACGACAATCTGTAGCATTCTAATAATGACACACTTTTAGAGCACTGTCTCCTAGCCACCCAGGCTAAGTGTACTTTATGTGTATTATCACATTTAAAACAAAAAATGCTATCAGGGAGGACAACCAACAAAAACTCGGTTGCTATTCCTAATTTACAGAGAAACAGGCATGCAGGAGTTTCTTGTTTACAATCACAGCTGGTAGGTTTTATTTCAGCCCAAGGAGTCTTGAGCCCAGAGCCTGTATTTCTGATAGCCATCATATATATATAATTGAAAAAGATCTCAAAGCACTGTACCAATTTCTTGTCCATTTTTGCTTGGTCTAATTGCAACAAGATTCCAAGCAGGTCTTTGCTCCAATCCTGTCCCCTAAAAACCCATCCATCCTCCACATAGTTGCCAGAAGAGTATGGGTGTGGTTCCTGGGTTCCAGTGTTGGCTCTGATTTGATATAAATCACTTCATCTTTTTGTGCTTCCCTTCATCTGAAAAATAATACCCTCAAAGTGTTTCTTTATGAATGAATGCATTAGTGTAGGTCAAGAGATGACTTCGAAACTCCTGAACATAGAACCTCTGTGAGGTGCTACTTGCCTGCATCCCGTCAGTAAACCTTTTGCTCCAATAACATGACTTGCTTGTTGTCACTGATGTTCTCCTTTTAACCTCTTCCCACACTGACCCTTTGCCTTGTTTCCCTTCCTTTCTTTTTCATTAATTAGGCTGACCTCTGCCTTTAAGACCTGGTGTGGTACTCTGCACCTAAATCGTGTAGACTCTTCCAGCAAGTTTCCCCAAAATAACCAGGGCATATCCATCTAGATATTTATATTTTACTTCATTGTAACGTTCACTCTCCTGTTTTGTCTCCCCACCACTGGACAAGAGGCTGGGGCCCATAGCAAGTACTCAGTCATGGAATTGAATGGGGGAAAGAGGTGAATTTCTGAGTGGCATTTGAAAGGAAAAATTTCTAGGGTGTACTTTGTAAATATCAGCTTTGACATTTTAAAAAATAGAACAATCATGTAACATCTGTGTATCTTACCTTTCTGGTATTGAGGAATGAACTATAGTACAGGATATTTTGGATTTAAATTTAGACTTCATTCCCAGAAGAAAAAATTGAGAGTAAATAATTCAACATTTAAAGAAAATCTGGTATTATAATATTTTACTTTATTTTCAATTACTTCATAATGACCTTTCTTTGGCCCATGGAAGATTTCAATGTCAAAAGATTGTTCTTTAGTTAATTTTATTTTCAAAACTTTTAAATGTAGTTGACGACATTATTTCTACCATTTTATCTCTCTTCTATTCACTTTTCATCCTGGGATTTAGGAAGGGACCATTTTGCTTGGAGAGGAAAAATATTATCAAGCACATGAATTGATCAATTCTTCTCTGAGGTAGGAAGGATTGTGGATTATTTTCTCTTTTATAATAGTCAGCACTACTTACTGGGCTTAAAAATGTCCTAAATACAGTACTGCCAGGAATGCAAGGTTGAGACGGTTTCTACTTTAGCTACTTAAAGGAGACCAAAATATACCACATAAGACTATTCAAGTGCTTACTCATGGGAATGCTTATAAAAAAATTATAGATTGAAAATCTCTAGTTGGAGTGCAAAATTAAAATGAATTTTGTGAAGAGGTTTAGCAACATCTTTGTAATAATTTCTCCATAACAACACATGACTGGTTTATCAGTGAATGAAAATCACAAATTCAATAAACTACACTTGATATTTTTGCCTAAACTTGGGCTAGTGTGAGTACAAAAGTTTACAATAATCTGACTTTTGAAATTCTTAATAGAATATTTGCAAAGGTAATCAAAGTATAAGTAATAGATTTTTCATACATTTTTAAAAGAGCAAACAAAACTTGGACTCCTTAACTGAAGGGGAAAAAAGGCTAACACATTTCACATAATTGTCCAGTCTAGGGTGAGTGTCTGAAATCTGCCATTTTCTTTAATCTGTGTGTGATAAAATTCTAACCCAATCTCTTCCTGTTTCTGAGGGAATGCAGGCTTTCTTAGCTCTACCCAAAGACACAGTCTCTCCTGTGGCCCGTTTGGCCATTTGGAGGGAGAGCGCATTCTGAAGATTCCAACTGATATCAGAATAGAAAAATCAGACTAGGGACCGTTTTCCCTTAAGTCAAGGATTTTATGTTAGACCCTCTTAAATATAAATCTCAAATGAGGTAACGGGTGTGAAAGGTAAATAAACTAAACATACAAAAGCTTGAAGTGAGGTATACCAACGAGGTATATGAATATGTCTTTAGAATATGATTAAGTATGTAGAAAGGTGATTAGGTGAAAATATGTCCATATTCAAGACTGTTTTATCAACTGAAGATTGGTGTTAATCCTGCATTCTTCCCTGAAAGTTCAGATTTGCATGTGTACATGGTTTTGATGCTAATAGAGAGCAAAGCTAAATTCATCTACAGTTAATGGTTCACACTGTAGACCTCCCTGCCCCTTTTAACATCCAAGGACTTTACTAACTGAATCCAAAGTCTGGTTATTTGAGAAGACCAAGAAAATAAAAATGAGACAGAACAAAAATCATGAGACAAAAGAGCTGACCATTGTCACTTGATGGAAGAGGTTACTAATAAAGGAATGCAACTGTACTACAACAAAATTATAAAGCTCAGGTCTTACAGATGATTTACTAGCAAAATATACCAAAATTTATCCAAGAAGTGGAAACCTTGAATGTACCAATTAGCAGAGATCAAATTAAGTATAAAAATTTAATATTAAAAGCCTGATGTGAAATATATTAAAATAAGACATCAGTCTCATTTACTGAATAAGTGCAATTTTCTGGTATTTTTTTCACCAGTAACGGAAATCTGGGCTCTCTGCTGCTCCCCTTAGACAGTCACACCATCCTTGAGACATGATGGTCAAGTGTGGAGTAAAGGGATTTGGCTGTACTAAACACCTGGTCGTCAGGGCTGTTTATAACTCTCACAAAGGATATTGTGGATATTGGTATTAATGACCCCTTCATTGGTATCAGCTACTTAGTCTACATATGTGTATGTATGCTCAGTCGCTAAGTTGTGTCCAACTCTTTGCAACCCCATGGACTATAGCCCGCCAGGCTCCTCTGTCCATGGGATTTTCCAGGCAAGAATACTGGAACCCCAGGTTGCCATTTCTTATTCTGGAGGATCTTCCTGACCCAGGGGTCTAATCTGTGTCTCCTATGTCTCCTGCATTGGCAGGCGGATTCTTTACCACTGAGTCACCTGGGCAGCCCACTTAGTCTACATATTCTAGTCAACATATTCCAGTATTATTTCACCTATGGCATGTTCAATAGTATAGTCAAGGCTGAGAATGGGAAGCTCATCAATGGAAAGCCCATCTCCAAGGCTGTAGGCAAGGTTTTCCCTGAGCTGAATGGGAAGCTCACTAACATGACTTTCCATATCTCCACCCCTAATGTGGATCTGGCCTGCCATCTAGAAAAAGCTGTTAAACATGATGACGTCAAGAAGATGGTGAAGACATCAGAGGGCCCCCAAAAGTTTATCCTGGGCTACACTGACAACCAGGTTCTCTTGCAAGTTTAGCACTGAAACCTACTTTTCCATCTTGAACACAGGTTGGAAAATGCCCTCAGTGACTGCTTTGTCAAGTTTCTTTCCTGATAGGATGGTGTATTTGACTATAGCAAGAGGGTGGTGTCTGTTACTGGTCCACATGGCCTCTACAGAGTAGAAGCCCTGGACCACCAGGCACAGTGAGAGGCCCTCAGTTGTGGAGTCCTTGCCCCAACTTGATCCCCCAACACACAAGAACCTCTTATGCCAGTATAGTTTCCATTTTAGACTCTGAAGAAGAGGAAGGTCCTAGGGAACTCTACCTTATCATGTACTATTAATAAAATACACCATACCCAGCATCGCCCCCTCCTCCCAAAATCAGTATAGCAAAAGAATAGTAAACTTGGACCATGTAAGGTTTATTCTAGAAGTGTGATGTAATTTGGTGTCAACACTGTTAATTAAAACAACAAAGAAGAAAATACATAAAGCTAGCAATAGATGTGGAAAAATAATTTCTAACAGCAATATAAGTAAATAGGGAAGGAGAAGTTTGAAATGTGAGAGAGGCTAATTAACAAAACTAATAGCAAATATTCTAAATTGTGAAACACTAGGATAACTCCAAAGATTATGACTAGCTAGTGATGCCCACTATCACTAGCATTATTTAACACTGTTTTGGAGTTTCTAGAAAATGTAGGACAGGAAAATGAAGTAATCAGTACAAATCCTTGAAAATGAGAGAAAAAAATATTTTTCTGTTGATAATGCAATATTTCCAGAAAACCTAAAGGTCCTAATTAAAAGAATTAAAAATTTGGTAAGGTGCTGTAAGACAAGTATTCTAAATTGGAGCTTTTCACTACATCAGAAGTAAAGCTCCTAAAGCTGAAAATGGGGGAAATAATTACTTTTATAATATGTAAGGGATTCCCTGGTAGCTCAGTTGGTAAAGAATTCGCCTGCCTTGCAGGAGACCCCAGTTCGATTCCCGGGTCTGGAAGATCCACTGGAGAAGGGATAGGCTACCCACTCCAGCATTCTTGGGCTTCCCTGGTGGCTCAACTGGTAAAGAATCTGCCTGCAATGTGGGATACCTGGGTTCAATCCCTGCGCTGGGTTGGGAAGATCTGGAGAAGGGAACAGCTACCCACTCCAGTATTCTGGCCTGGAGAATTCCATGGATTGTATAGTCCATGGGGTTGCAAAGAGTCAGACATGAATGAGTGACTTTCAGATTCATTTTATAATATGTAAGCTACACTTGGGTGAAGATTGCCTTTTTAAGTCAGTATTCTCAGCACTTAGAACAGTGCTTGATATATGGTAGATGCTAAATAAATATTTGTTAAATATGTCTATGACCAAAAGAATATAAAACATGAATGCATTTCATTAGAAACATACAGGAATATAGAAAAAAAGTCTAAATCAAGATGTAAATAAATGGAAAGGCTCTTGAATGGGATAACTTATTTTCATTTAAAGGTAAATTCTCTCCAAATTAACATATATATTTAGTGAATTTGCACTTTAGGATTGCTACAGCCTTTCTTTTTTTCTTTGTTTACTTTCTTTTATTTAGGATAAAATGGTCATGAAATTTATATAGAAGAAATATCCAGAAATAGCCAATAAAAATATAAAAAAGAATGAAGATTTGCTTAGGATATGAGAAGCTACCATAAAATAATTGTAGTTATATTAATATGACATTGACATGAGAACAAACAGATCAGTGGAACAAAACAGATGATCAAGAACTGGATATCAGGGTATATGAGAATTTAGTACAAGGAAAACAGCATTCAGTTCAGAGGGGAAAGAATGGTTTGTTTAATAAGTGGTACTGGCAAAACCTACTATCTGTTTCAAAGAAAACAGTTGATCTAAGCTCTTATTACACATAGATTTTAGGGAGATTAAAATGTGTGAAAGACAAAAAAATTTAAGAAATCTGTAAAACTGTTTATGTAATCCGAAGATGGAAAGGCCTTCTTAATCATGACAGGAGACTTAAAACCTATAGCAGAAAAGTTTGCAGCTTGCAGATGACATGATACCATACATAGAAAATCCTAAAGATACTATCAGAAAATTACTAGAGCTAACCAGTGAATTTAGAAAGTCACAGGATACAAAATCAAAGACAGAAATCCCTTGCATTTCTATAAACTAATAATGAAAAGTTAGAGAAATTAGGGAAACAATCCCATTCACCATTGCAACAAAAATAATAAAATATCTAGGAATAAACCTACCTAAAGAGACAAAAGAACTGTATACAGAAAGTTAAATGACACTGATGAAAGAAATCAAAGATGACATAAACAGATGGTGAGATATTCCATGTTCCTGATTTGGAAGAATCAATATTGTAAAAAATGGCTATATGACCAAATGCAATCTACAGTTTCAGTGCTATCCCTATCAAATTACCAATGGTGTTTTTCACAGAACTAGAACAAAAATGTACAATTCATATGGAAATGCAAAAGATACCCAACAACCAAAGCAATTTTGAGAAAGAATAGAGTTAGAGGAATCAACCTTCCTGACTTCAGACTGTACTTCAAAACTACAGTATGGTACTGGCACGAAAATAGAAATACAAACCAATGGAGCAAGATAGAAAGCCCATAGATAAATCTCACCTATGGGTACCTTATTTTTGACAAAGGAGGCAAGAATATACAATGGGGCAAAGACAGCCTTTTCAGTAAGTGGTGCTGGGAAAACTGGACAGCTTACATGTAAACGAATGAAATTAGAACACTTCCTAGCATCATACGCAAAGATAAAATTGATTAAAGACCTAAATGTAAGACCAGAAACTATGAAACTCTTAGAGGAAAACATAGGCAGAATATTTGATGACATAAATCAAAGCAAGATCCTCTATGACCCACCTCCTAGAGTAATGGAAATAAAAACAAAAACAAACAAGTGGGACCTGATTAAAATTAAAAGTTTTTGCACAGCAAAGGAAACTATAAACAAGGTGAAAATGCAGCCCTCAGAATGGGAGAAACTAGTAGCAAATGAAACACTTGACAAGGATTAATTTCTAAAATATACAAGCAGCTCATACAACTCAGTACCAGAAAAACAAACAACCCAATCAAAAAGTGGGGAAAAGACCTAAACAGACATTTCTCCAAAGAAGACATACAGATGGCTAAGAAACACATGAGAAGATGCTCAACATTATTCATTATTAGAGAAATGCAAATCAAAACTACAGTAACACCTCACATCAGTCGGAATGGCCATCATCAAAAAGTCTACAAACAATAAATGCTGGAGAGGGTGTGGAGAAAAGGGAACCCTCTTGCACTGTTGGTGGGAATGCAAATTGATACAGTCACTATGGAAAACAGTATATAGATTCCTTAAAAAGCTAGGAATAAAACCACCATATGACCCAGCAGTCCCACGACTAGGCATATACCCTGAGGAAACCAAAACTGGAAAAGACGCGTGTAGCCCAGTGTTCACTGCAGCACTGTTTGCAGTAGCCAGAACAAGGCAGCTACCTAGATGTCCATTAACAGATGAATGGATGATGAAAAACTGTGGTACACAGGTATATAGTAAATATTACTCAGCCATTGAAAGGAACACATTTGAATCAGTTCTAATGAGGTGGATGAACCTAGAACCTATTATACAGAGTGAAGTAAGTCAGAAAGAGAAATATCGTATCTAATATCGTAGATACCGTAGAGAATATTGTATACTAATGCATGCACATGGAATCTAGAAAGATGGTACTGATGAATTTATTTGCAGGGTAGCAGTGAAGACATTTACATAGAGAACAAACTTACGGACACAGGGAGAAGGGGAGGGAGGAGAGGATGAGATGTATGGAGAGAGTAACACGGAAACTTACATTACCATATGTAAAATAGGTAGCCAACGGGAATTTGCTGTCTGACTCAGGGAACTCAAAACAGGAGCTCTGTAACAATCTAGAGGAGTTGGGTAGAGAGGGAGATGGGAGAGAGATTCAAAGGCAGGGGACATAGGTACACCTGGCTGATTCATGTTGATGTCTGGCAGAAACCAACAAAATTCTGTAAAGCAATTGTTCTTCAATTAAAAAAAAAAACTATAGCAGAAAAGATAGACCAGATAGATCTATGTAAAAAACCCCCAAGTTTTGAATAACAAAAGATATTAGCCAAATCAAATAAGAGAAGTTTATTAAAATTCTAATGAAAGGATTAATTAATATGTATAATGTAGAGAGAGATTTTATAAATTGACAAGAAAAGGACAAAACTCCAGAAAAAAAATGAGAAAAAGGAATACATAAGCAAATAGAGGAAAAGTAAATCTGAGTGACCAGTAAGTAGATAAGAAGGTATAAAATCTCCCGATTGTCAGATTAAGCACAGTGGTAATGGGGTATCATTTTACATCCATTATACAGGCAAAACTTTACAGAAAAACAGTATCTTTGGCTATTGAATAAGTGTGAGAAAATGTTACTTTCACACATTGCTGGCAGATATAGATCATTTAAATATATTTCTTGAGACTTTTTTCCAAAACCAAAAATACACATACTTATTGGTACTGCAGTCACTTTTCTGAGACATGCCTCATAGAAATAAAAACACAATTATGGGAAGATCAAGGTAAAAGTATTTGTTTTGGTGAATTTATAATAGGTCCAAACTAGAAACAAAGTGACAATGATAAAAACAATAAAAATGTATAAATGCTTCTGCATATGATTTTGAGTGTGAGAAAAGTGTGGAAGAATACCAGGTGCTAAAATGGATTATCTGGAATTGAGGTTGTTGACTGAAAAGAAGTGTACAACATGAGAGCTGTGAGTTTCAGTTTTATCTGAGGACTCACTGAGAGCTCCGAGGAACTGCTCCAAAGAGGTGACAGGAGTGGTCAGTATATATGTGCTTTTGGCCAGGAGGCACATGCAATCAAGCACACGTTTGGTAGAATGCTATTGCTAGTCACAAGGAACAGATATCTCTTAATGATTTTAATCTTTTCTAAGCACAGGACGAGATATGCAAGAATACAGGTTCATAAAATTTTCCTGAAAATATCTAACTATCTGAGGGCCTGTTCTGCCAGTTTTCCCAGAGCAGTGTCTCATCCTGACCTTTGCCCCGAATCCCTGTCAGGGTGTACTGTAAGTCAGCAATTGCAGTGGCTACGGACTCGATTGTTGTAGAACCAGGTGGTTGTTATTCCTTAGTTGGCAAGGTGGATATGGAGAGGTCAGAGGAGGTGGCAGAGGGTGTGTAGAAACAAGCTAACAAGGAAGAAGCAAGAAAATGCCACTACCTACCTGCTGCCTGTCCATGCCCAGCATACGTAGTAGCCCAGTTTGTAAAATAATATATATGTGCATATATGTGCTTGGGTGTGCCAAGTTGCTTCAGTTGTCTGACTCTTTGTGAGCCCCTGGACTGTAGCCTGCCAGGCTTCTCTGTCCATGGGATTCTCCAGGCAAGAATACTGGAGTAGGTTGCCATGCTCTCCTCCAGGGGATCTTCCCCACCCAGGGATTGAACCTGTGTCTCTAACATTTCCTGCATTGGCAGGCGGGTTCTTTACCACTAGCTCCACCTGGGAAGCCCATGTATGTGTATATATGTATGAATATATAAGTGTATATGCGTAAATCTGTCTATATATATGCAGAAAGAGATTGGAGCAAAAGTGACTTATATCCATATCTATAGACCCTCAAGAATGTCTATGACATTTTGGTAAGTGAAAAAGAAAACATTGCAAAGTTAAGTGTATAACAGGGGTCCCCAAGCCCCAGGCCACGGACCAGTAGGAGTCTGTGCTGGTCTCTGGCCTGTTAGGAACCCAGGTTATAGAGCAGGAGGTGCGCAGTGGGTGAGCAAACAAAGCTTCATCTGTATTTACAGTTGCTCCCTATTGATTGCATTACTGCTTGAGCCCCACCTCCTGTCAGATGAGCTGTGGCATTAGATTCTCAGGAGCACGGACCCTACTGTGCATTTGAGGGATCTAGGTTGCAGGCTCCTTATGAGAATCTAATGCCTGATGATCTGAGGTGGAGTTGAGGCAGTGATGCTAGTGCTGGGAGTGGCTGCAAATATAGATCATCATTAGCAGAGAGGTTTGACTGCAGAGACCATAATGAAGCAACTGCTTGCAGACTCATATCAAAGCCCTATCAGTGAGTGGCAAGTGACAAACTGCACCTGGTGGCAGGCTTTAAGTCAGAATCCACCCATGGCCGGCCCGTTATTTTATTTATCACTTCTGTCTGTGCCTCTTTCCTGTGCTGCACACTTGTCTCAGGCATGGTTTTGGTAAGCCCACAAGCTAACCCTCGCCAAAATGAGTGAAAAACAAGCATCGCCGGAGAGCTTCTTTGAAAAGAGGGAAAGACCCAATGATGAGACAACAGAAGTCTCTAAGACTGCCCCCCCCCAAAAAAAAGGAAGAAGAAGAAAGCTGCATTTTAAAGAAAATACCAAGAGTCCTTCTGAAATTATGGTTTCATTGCAATAGGTGATTCACATTCTCCAAGCCCACTCTGTATAATACGTGGCGACCAGGTCACACAACAAAGCCATGAAACTTCAAAATTGCTTTGCCACATGGAGACCAAGGATCCTACATTAAAAGACAAACCTTTGGAGTTTTTCAGAAGAATAAAAGCTGATCGTGCCTGCTGCTAAGGACATTTGTTGTAAACTTTTAGGAGAGACTTCAGTTAAAAAGGCAGCACCTGTTCCACTTTTGGCTAGCACCATAACTAGATGAATTGATGGAATAGAAGAGAATAGAGGCACAACTGTTAGAGAGGATTAATGAGTCACCATGATACACAATCCAACTGGACAAGTCCACCGATGTTGACAACAAGGCAACAGTGCTTGGTTTTGTGTGATATATTTTTCAGGAGGATGTGCAGGAGGATATGTTATGTGCACTTTTGTTGCCAACCAACCCCACAGATGCAGAACTATTCAAGTCTTTGACTGATTACATATCAGGAAAATTCTGCATTGGTCACTTTGTGTCTGCATGTGCATGGATGGAGAAGCTGTCACAACTGGATAGCTTTTTGGTTTCACTGCTTGTATCAAACAGGTTGCTTCTGAATGTGAGTCTACACACTGTTTCATCCATAGAGAAGTGGTGGCTAGCCAAAAAATGTCACTCTGACTGAACAATGTTTTGCTGGATGTAATTAAAATTGTCAACCACAGTAAAGTACATGCCCTTAACCAATGTCTGTCTGCACAGCTCGGAGAGGAGATGGACACAGTGCATGTCTTCTC
Organism: Bubalus bubalis; assembly: GCF_019923935.1. Classification (NCBI taxonomy): domain Eukaryota; kingdom Metazoa; phylum Chordata; class Mammalia; order Artiodactyla; family Bovidae; genus Bubalus; species Bubalus bubalis. The sequence goes on along the minus strand of NC_059174.1, from coordinate 697,764 downwards.
TTTTACACAGAAGTGGGATGGCTTTCTAAAGGTAGATCACAGCCAGAGTTTTTGCATTACTAGAGTCACTTCAGAGATTTCTTTCAGAAAAACAGTCACCACTGGCAGCACACTTCAATGACCCAGAAGAGGTCACAAATCTTGCTTATTTATGTGACATATTTAACCTACTTGACAAACTCAATCCATCACTTTAGGGAGAAGGACAGCTGTGTTCAAGCTTCAGACAAAGTGGCTGCATTCAAAACCAAACTGGAATTACGGGGACAACAAGTGAGCATTGGGATTTTTGACATTTAAAACATTAGCAGAGGTTGAAAGAGACTGAGCCAGGGCCTTGTTTCTCCAAGCTGGTGCATGATCACCTTATGTCAGCTTTCAGAAGAATTTGGGCATTACTTCCCAACCACAAAATACCCCCAAACTGGGAAGGAATGGAACCATGACCTATTTGTGATTAAGCCAGGTGAATCAGCTTTGTCCACACTATAAGGGGATCAACTGCTTAAAATTGCAAATGACAGTGGCCTTAAAAGTATGTTTGAGACAGCTTCAAATCTCCATACATTCTGGATTAAAGTCAAGGCGAAATACACAGATTTCCACAGAAGTACCGAAAAGCCTGCTACGATTTCCAATATCCTATCTTTGTGAAGCAGGGTTTTCTGCAGTGACAGCAGCCAAAATGAGATTACAGAGTAGACTGGACATAAGCAACACACTTTGGGTGTCACTGTCTCCCATCAACCCCAGATGGGACTGTCTAGTTGCAGGAAAACAACCTCAGGACTCCCACTTATTCTACATTATGGTGAGTTGTACAATTATTTTGTTATATATCACAATGCAACAATAATAGAAATAACACAATAAATGTATTACATTTGAATCATCGGACACCTTTACTTGTATTACTCATGTATCAAATCACAATTTGTTTTGGTTCTTTCAAATATGGAGGGAAGAAGGATGGAGAGTAACTGCAAAAAATTCATTTGCATCTTCTCAAATAATTATGTATTCTTATCTAGACCAAAGTTGTCTGATGGAACTCTCTGCAGTGAAGATCATGTTCTAAAATCTGTACTGGAAGAATTAGACGATTTTGTGGCTAGCTGTATGCACTACTGAGCATTTGAAATGTACTAATGTATCTAGAATTGAACTTTAAATTTCATTTAATTTTAGTTTTAATTAAACTATGACGTGTAATCTTAAAAAAGGGAATACATGGGCTGGGGTCTGGGGGCTATGAGATGATGTAGGTAAAGGGGTACAAAATTTCACTTATAAGGATAAATTCTGAGGATCCAGTGAACAGCATGGTTCCTACAGTTAATAATAAGATAGTGTATATTTTGAAAATTGCTGAGAGTAGATCTTAAGCATTCTCACTGAACCACCCAACCCCGCCCTACAAAGTTAACTGGATTAACTGTATGATGTGATGGATGCATTAATTATCTTGATAATCAACTGACAGTGTGTAAGTATGTCAAATCATGGTGAACACTTTAAATATATGCAATGATATTGGTCAATTGTTCCCCAAAATTAAGAAAAGAAAAAACTATTAGGGAAGAATTAAATTCAATGAGCTTTATGGGAAAAATGGACATTTGCCAATAGGTGGGGAAGGTGGTCCAAGAGAAGGAGTCAATTTTCCTCTTGTGAGGGGAACAACCAGAAGGTTTCCCTATAATTTTCATGAAAGGATTTGCCTAAGGAAGTGGTTCTCAAACTTGTTTGCTCATTAGAATCAGCTGGGAACTTATAAAGCCCCTGACGTCCAATCCACACCCGGAGATTGTGACTTCACTGGTTTCAGGGATTCCTATTGAGCAAACTCCTTGACACAGGTCTTGGCAATTATTTTTTTAATCTGACACCAAAAGGAAAAGCAACAAAAGGAAAAATAAAATATGCTAGACTACATCATACTTATACTAAAAAGATTCTGCACAGCAAAGGAAACCATCAACAAAATGAAAACTTATTGAGTAGGAGAAAATATTTGCAAAACATATATCTGATAGGGGGCTAGTATTCAAAATATATGAAGAAGTCATACAACTCAGTAGCAAAAAAAATAATCTGACCAAAAACTGAGAAGATCTGAATAAACATTTTTTCAAAACAGACACACAGATGGCCAACAGGTCTTTGACAAGATGTTCAACATCATTAAACATCAGGGAAATGCAAATCGAAATCACAGTGAGGTATCATTTTACACTTGCTTTATAATGATTATTATCAAAAAGACAAGAAATAACAAGTGTTGGTGAGAATGTAGAGAAAAGGGAACATTTGTGCACCATTGGTGGAAATGTAAATTGGTGCAGTGACTATGGAAAATAGCATAGAGTTTTCTCAAAAAGTTACAAATAGAATTACCATATGATCCAGCAATTCCACTTCTGGTTATTTATCTGAAGAGAAAAAAGAAACACACTAACTTGAAAAGATCCCTGCACTCCCATGTTTATTGCAGCATTATTTACAATGGCCAAGGTGTAGAAACAATTTGTGTTCATTGACGTATAGTTACATTTTCCTTATCTAAGGGCAGGAAAAGAGAAAACAAGTGGCTCAGATGGTTAGTTATCAAAATCAACCAAGATCTCTAAAATAAAGGAGTCTCAGTGGGAGAAGACAACTGGCTTTGCACTTTATCTAATTGTGTATTTATTTGAGATCTGCTTTGAAGTGGATGCCTCTTTGAAATGGATGCTTTGGCAATCAAAGCTTAAGTCAGGCACTTGCATTATGAAAAAAAAAAAAACTGTCAGGGCTTACATTACATATATATGTGATTAAAAAACTGTTCTGGACTCATTAAAAATGGTATGGAAGTAACTTAGACATTGAAATTATTTAAAGCCCCCAGTAAATTCTAATGTGAAGTTAGATTTGTGAATTTGTGGCCCAAGGGAAGTCAATGTTTTCAGGAAAGAATTAGATCAAAGAACCTGAAATGAATTTAGAGCTCTATTTCTGGCTTCTATGTGCTGGGTTCAGTCTAGAATTACCATATAATCAGCAAATTAGGCACAAGGGAGAAAAATAGAGGCCCTCTTTTGCTTGTAGTCAGTCAGTGCGAGCATATCTGATCCAAAACACTTGGAAACACACAGTTTCATCTAGTGGCCAGTGGGGACTCTCCAACAGAACCTGCAAAACAGGAAGACTTTGGGATCTGGCTTTTTGAAACACTGAGGTTACAAGGAAGAAAAGGATTGCAAGTTGTTTGATTGACACAGAAGAATTACAAGTGTGAGAGAATGAGGAGGCAGAGGGCCAAAGGGAAGTATGTTTCTGCCGCCGCCACATCACTGCTGCATTTCAGGAATGGCATTTCAGTCGGGAAGGTCAGTATAAATCATATTACCTAAGGAAAAGGGTGTATTTGTCTCTTGCCCTTACCACTTGGCTGAAATGGTTGTTCCTGGAAAAGATAGTTCACTACTGAGTTGAGTGAGTGGGTAGATACAACATCAGTAAGAAATGGAATTTCACTTTTGTAGCCAAGTGAGATGAGATATCTGAGTAGAACTGTCAGAAAAAAAAATGCAGGGCCATGCTCAGGAGTTAATGTTTTCTGGGAGAGGAAAAGGAAACAACAAGAGGTAGATTAATAAGAAAATGAAAAATCCCAATAGTAAATGTTGTAGATACGGATTGCGGGTTTTATACCTTTGGGTGGTTTTCTTTTATTTATTAGACTTGAGAAGAAGCTGGGTCTTCAACTAGAGAGTGGAACAAGAGATCATTTAAGATCTAATATTTTTCTTTTATTAAACTTTTCATGGGAAGAAAACAGTTATAGCATAAAGTGTAAAACATTCTTATGCATTACCTGAAAAGTTAAAGGCAGCACTTAATTTATATGTTTTTTTTTTCCCACAAATACAAAATAAGAAAACCTTGAAAGCACAAAAAAGTGAATTCACCAAAATCTTACCCAAAGATAAACACTCTTAATATTTGGATGTGTGTAATTTCAGTATTTTTTCCTACAAATGAATCTATGTGCTTTTCTTAATACAAATTATATCCCCTCTACAGAGTAATTTAGAGTAAGGATATTCTTGAAATACTAATAGGGAGAAGGCTGCCTATAAAACAGTCTGCATAGCCTATCACAGCCATAACTCAGCTGGGTCAGCGCTGGTTTCTCTAAGGCATTTGACTTTTTTTGTTTGTTTGTTTTTGCTTTAAAAATTTTTATATTGGAGTGTACTTTGGCCACCTCATGTGAAGAGTTGACTCATTGGAAAAGACTCTGATGCTGGGAGGGATTGGGGGCAGGAGGAAAAGGGGACGACAGAGGATGAGATGGCTGGATGGCATCACCGACTCTATGGACGTGGGTTTGAGTGAACTCCGGGAGATGGTGATGGACAGGGAGGCCTGGTGTGCTGCGATTCATGGGGTCGCAAAGAGTCGGACATGACTGAACGACTGAACTGAACTGAACTGAACTGTAGTTGACTTACAATGCTGTGCTAGTTTCTTTTGTACAGCAAAAGTAACCAGTTATACATATATCTACTCTTTTTACGATTCTTTTCCCATATAAGTTATTAAAGTGGTGAGTAGATTTCCCTCTGCTATAGAGTCGGTCCCTATTAGTTGTCTATTTTATATACAATAGTATGTATATGTCAATCCCAATCTCCTAGTTTACCCCTTCTCACCCTGTAACCATAGGTTTGTTTTCTACATCTGTGACTCTATTTCTGTTTTGTAAATAAATTCATTTGTGCTACTTTTTAGATTCCACATATAAGCAATATCATGTATTTGTCTTTCTCTGACTTACTTCACCCAGTATGGTATTTGATTTTGAAGGGATGAACTTGAAGTGGTCAGCAGAAAACACCCAAACCTGGTCCTAGAAAACTACAGGGGTAGATTCTGATTCTCAAAGTTGCAAAGTTTGTCTTTATCCAGGCCTCCTAAAGTGAAATGAGAGTTTAATATGGCTGCCTGTCATTTTGCACTCTGTCCTCTGCCCTTTGTGTTTAGTCCAGGCCTTGTCCTATCCTGTCACCTTTTAAAGCCAGCTGTCAAATTAGCTTATGGGGAAGACCCTTAATAATTTGACTTGATGACAGTTCATGCCATGGGTGTGTTCCATTACTCATTCACTCTCTTTTTTTCTTTTACAAACTACTTAGCATAATTATGCTGTTTTAACGACCACTCTAGCAACTTTAATTATGACATTATCCAACAGTCTATTAATTGATGTTGGAAAGCTCTTTTTCAGTCCCAATATTAGTTACATTTCTCAAACAGAACTATTGCTATCTTAGCAATAGTCCTGTGAAATATTTCTATACTATTTTAATCACACAAAGCAAAGGAAGCTCCCAGGTGATGTGGTCTTCCTTAGATGTTAGTTTCACCTGTCTGTTCAAAGACCTCTCCCAGGTGCTGTGTTTCAAGGCTCTGAGGACCAAGCAGAGAAGCTGAAGCTAGGCTGACTCTTTGCAGTTGACTTTGGAGTCTTCTACCATTGGGAGCCTCCTCAAGTACAGACAGATGCTGTAGGCTTGTGGACTCTTTCCTGAATGGTGATCGCAAACCTGGGTACCCCAAAATGTTGACAATTGGTCTAGCCAAGCTTTCTCATTTAACAGATGGAGCTGTGTGTTAAGTTGTTGAGATCTTATGGTTAATTTACAGTTGGATGAAACTCTGTACTCCTTCCACAGTGTTCCACTCCCCCCGCCCCCACCACCTAGAGAAATATCATCTTCTCTAGATGCTAACTTGGATGAGGATTCTTCCAGGGCTACTGTTACATAATTCCCTTAATGAGGCACAGGCTTATACCATTCAAAACTTTTCAAAAGGCCTCTCACTCACTTTCTCAACTTAGCTGACTCTCTGAGTTCTGAGCTCAATTCCAATTAGTTACTCCTGACCTCCTTTGGACTGCCCATGTTTTTTGTTGTTTAGTTGCTAAATTGACTGTTCACGACTCCATGGATGGTAGCACGTCAGGCTTCCCTGTCTTTCACTATATCCTGGAGTTTGCTTAAGCTCATGTCCATTGAGTCCAACAGTGATGCTGTCTAACCATCTCATTCCTCTGCCACCCTCTTCTCCTTTGGCTTCAGTCTTTCCCAGCATGAAGGTTTTTTTTCCAATGATTTGGCTTTTCGTGTCAAGTGGCCAAAGTATTGGAGCTTCAGCATCAGTCCTTCCAATGAATATTGATTTCTTTTAGAATTGAGTGGTTTGATCTCCTTGCAGTTCAAGGGACTCTCAAGAGTCTTCTCCAGCACCACAATTTGAAAGAATCAGTTCTTCATCACTCAGCCTTTTTTATGGTCCAACTCTCACAACTGTATGTGACTACTGGAAAAACCATAGCTTTGACTATATGGACCTTTGTTGGCAATGTGATGTCTTTGTTTTTTAATATGCTGTCTAGATTTGTCCTAGCTTTCATTCCAAGGAGCAAGCATCTTTTAATTTCATGGCTGTAGTCACTATCCACAGTGATTTTTGAGTCCAAGAAAATAAAATCTGTCACTGTTTCCAATTTTCCTCCTTCTATTTGCCATGCAGTGATGGGACTGGATGCCGTGTTCTTCATTTTCTGAATGTTGAGTTTTAAGCCAGCTTTTTCACTCTCCTCTTTCACCTTCATCAAGAGACTCTTTAGTTCCTCTTCAGTTTCTGCTATTAGAGTAGTATCATCTGCATATCAGGTTATTGATATTTCTCTTGGCAACCTTGATTCCAGCTTGTGAGCCATCTAGCCTGGTATTTTGCATGATGTCCTCTGCATAGAAGTTAAATAAGCAGGGTGACAATATACAGCCTTGATGTACTCCTTTCCCAATTTTGAACCAGTCCATTGTTTCACGTCCAGTTCTAACTGTTGCTTCTTGAGCTGAATACAGGTTTCTCATGAGACGAGTAATGTGGTCTGGTAGTCCCATCCCTTTAAGAATATTCCTCAGATTGCTGTGATCCACACAAAGGCTTTCACATAGTCAATGAAGCAGAAGTAGATGTTTTTCTGGAATTCCCTTGCTTTCTTTATGATACAATGAATGTTGACAATTTGATCCTTGGTTCTTCTCCCTTTTCTAAATCCAGCTTGTACTTCTGGAAGCTCTTGGTTCACATATCGCTGAAGCCGAGCTTGAAGGATTTTGAGCATAACCTGACTAACAGGCGAAAAGAGCACAAGTGTCCAGTAGTTTGAACATTCTTTGGCATTGCCCTTATTGGGATTGGAATGAAAATTGATCTATTTTAGTCCTGTGGCCACTGCTAGTTTTCCAAATTTGCTGACATATTAAGTGCAGCACTTTAACAGCATCATCTTTTAGGATTTTAAATAGCTCAGTTGGAATTCCATCACCTCTACTAGCTTTGTTTGCAGTAATATTTCCTAAGGCCCATTTGACTTCATACTCTAGGATGTCTGGTTCTAGGTGAGTGACCACACCATCATGGTTATCCAGGTCATGAAGATCCTTTATGTATAGTTCTTCTGTGTATTCTTTCCACCTCTTCTTAATTCCAGTTAATTATTTCTGACCTCCTTTGGACTGCCTATGTTAAGAAAGACTAAATGGTAGTGTTTGACCTCACTCCACTATCTAGAATTAGCCAGACAATTGTGGAACAACTAGGCAGGAAGAACCAGAGCTTCTCCCATGTCCCACAGCCTCAACACCAAGGTACTCATCAATAGTTGCCACCATTCCTGGTAGAACATTTACTGGAACTGAAATTCAAATAGAGACAACTTGGCTCTAAGATTTGTGTTCCTTGTCAATTACAGTTTTTTGTTTTTTCTAAATCTTCTTCCTTATTGGAAGGGGTACAGAACTGCTGGGCCCAAGTTGCTCCACTTCTTGCACAGCCTCTGGTGCATCTTGAATTTACTTACAGGCCCACAAGAATCTCTCTGTGCCTGGGGCTGTAATGGAGACCGGCAACTTCCAGCTTCCTAACCAAAGCACAGTCTTTCACAATATTCTTCTCTATCCTCAAAACTGATAGTCCAGGTAATTGTCTACCAAGAACCCAGGCCATGGGTCTGATGCATTTGTAGGATGCCTCTTGAAAGACACTGAGACCGTCAGTGACACAATAAAGCAAAACTGGATTTCTGTTCATCAGCCCTTATTAAAGGAGATGATACCCATGTATTGATTTGGTTTTAAATAAGAAATGATTGTGTACCAGATGCATAAATAACAGAAATCTAACCCGGAGAAGAGCATACTGATTTAGAGAGGTGTGATAACTAATTTTGATATAGAGGACCCTGGAGGAAAGAGGTGTGTCCATATTCCTTGTGGTCCATAGTTAGCCTGTTAAGGGAAGGTAAGGGAGATCTAAGGAAGGGCTCATGGGCAAAAAGGGCTGCATAGAGTGAAATGGGCTGCCTTAGAGGCAGCAAGACTCCCACACTGGGTGTGAATACTGGCTGGACAGTTAACTAGTGAGAGAATTACATAAAGGATTCAAACAAGAGGTCAAGGCTTTGCCTTGATAGCCTTCCTGATTCAGGGACTCAGAACTTTATTACATATTTAAAGATTTTGGAAAACACTTAAAATGCTTATAGTAATTCGACATTAAATCATCTAGGATCAGTTACGATCCTTTTTCTTGCAAAACATAGAAAACGGTTCCCAATTTACTAAGCAAAACGGGAATATTTTGGCTTACAAAATGACAAAGTCCAGGAATAATCAGGCAGGAATGGATCCAGGAACTCAGTTGAAGCCATTATGACCCTTCTTCTTCCTGTCTGTCCCTGGCTCGAATTCCTTGGTGTTAGCCTGTTCTGAAGCGACTTCTCCCCACAGTCATATAAAAATGACTGCAGCTCGTCCTTTCAGCTTCAAGCCTGGAGAAGAGAGTCTTTGTGTCAGCACTTCCAAAAAATAGGCTGTTGGGGAAATTAAAAATCCTTCTAGCAAAAAGACCTCCCCTCTGCCCCAAATGCCAATATAGAGGAGGGAGCAAACCTGATTTATTCCCGGATATGCATAGCTTATATCCTTTCAAATGGTCCGTGCCAGCCTAGAAAATCTGGGCAGAATTTCACACAATTTATACAGCCAATTAGAAGAAGTAAAAATGAAAACTTATTTATCTCTTTGAGAGACAAATGGGTGTAGCCTGTGATAACCTCCTGTGCACCTCATGAGAGTCTCGAGGCAGTTTTGGACGTATGTGCTTACAGTTCCCAGAATCAGAAGGCCTCTGGTTTAATACTGTTTATCTAAGACTGAGTTTATCTAACTCTAGCCTACAAGGTCTAGCCTACCTATTTTAATTTTAAGGAGATACTCTAGCATTGAGGAGGAGCTGCTACTGCCCCTTTCTCAAACAGAGTTTCATTGTATTTCCTTGCACAGGTCCATTACACCACCTTGCCTTGGGTTGGGTGGTATGCCCACTGCTGAACCAATTTCTGTGGCCAGAAATAGGACACACCAATTGGCCTGGGCCTGGTTTATAGAGGGGAGAATTCAAAAGTGAGTGGGATACAAGAGGAGAAGAAGGCATGGATGCTGTGAAGACCCTTCTGGGTCCTTAGGGGCCTGGGGATGGTGCAACAGTACCCTTGGGTCAAACTTAGCAGGTAACTAGTTTGTCTGTTAGGATTTGATGTGTCACTGTTTTGGCAATTCTCAACCCCTTTTTATAGCCCCAAGATTTGAATGGAGATAAGAATGAATAACTTCAGATTTTTTGAGAATAATTGCTATGGATTTCAGAAAATCAGTAGTGAAAGAACACAAAACCCATGCTGAGAGCCAACTTTTAAGGTCTCACTTGCAAAGTGAATGTTTTAAGATGAAATCTGTGTTGCAAGGTTTGGAGTCTATGGTCTACCCCAGTTGACATGCAAAGGAAAACTATCCAAACTCCAAGTGGTTTGGCCAACAGAATGTCTGGGGTGTGGTCCACTATCCCTGCCAAAACCGTGGTCCAACATCTTATTAGCAGGTGACTAGCGGAAGCAGCTGGAGAAGGAAATGGCAACCCACTCCAGTGTTCTTGCTTGGAGAATCCCAGGGATGGGGGAGCCTGGTGGGCTGCCATCTATGGGGTCGCACAGAGTTGGACACTACTGAAGTGACTTAGCAGCAGCAGGGGAAGCAGCAAGACCTTTGGCTTTGGCAGGGATTGTTGTAAAACTTTCCCAGATAAAGTCACTAGTACTATTTTCCAACTATTCTCTCTTTAGAACCTGTATATGATGACCAGTTATTAACTGGTCACTGGAACAAAAAGATTAAGCAGAGAGAAGCAGGATAAGGTGAAGATAGATGAACTTTGTTGACCATTGAGTGCCAAAACAGGGATTTGTAAACTCCAGCTATAGCCCTATTGTGCGGATCAGAGAACTGGGGCTTGGAGATTAACTTGCCCCCAGGCACATGACCCTGCGGTGGTGGCCAAACTATAATTTCAACCCCACTGTCTAATTCCAAAGCCACAAATACTTTGCTTATGGTGAAAACAAAACAAAACACAACACTGAAGTTTCTCTAGTAGAGATGAGTAAAATTCCAAAATACTATTGGAGGTCTTTTTTCCTAGTCCAAAGAGACACTTAGCAGTTGACTGCCAAGGACATGGTTTGGTGACAGGCAGAATGGAGGTGCTTTTGTTCAGAGACCTTTGTTCTTTATGTCTGTGCAGAATCATAGGTCAAATGTAGGTAGCTGGAAGAGCCTTTATAATAATTCACTGAGATAGTTAATTCAAATCTGAGACATCACACGAGTAGAACTGGTGGTATAGGAAACCCACCACTCTTTGGACTGAAAAGTTTAGTTCTGATTAGCAATCTAGGAGAGCAAACTCCTGTTGTGAAATTCTGGTAAGGCTCAGTGAGCTGCACTGTCTGATATTTTTTTGTTTTGTTTTTTGTTTTTTTTTTTTTTTTCCCATAGCAAAACTGTACTCTGCTACTGAAGAAGGGATGGAAGCAGGTTAGACTAGTGGAGGGTACTAGTCAGCCTCTCTAGTACTTTCAGCCTCTCTTCTTGGGACCACGCTGGGTCTGAATACCTCCAAAAAAAGCCCCACGCCTCCCCACCTTAGGGTCTTGGTATCTGTTGTACCTTCTGCTCAGAAACCAGTCCATGGAGTGACATAGTATGTGCTATTTCCCAAACTATATGTAAACCAATTTTACCTATATGGAAGCCAATTTTACCTATATGGAAGCCAATTTGATGGGGGAGAATCTCAAGGCCAGAACACACTGAATCACCAGTTCCCTCACTCTTACTTGCTGGGTCTTTCATCTGTTTCTGCTCATGAAGTAATTATCAAACTTCAGAGGCTCTTAGGTTTCAAAACTCATTGCTTTCAGCTGAAACCAGGAGATGCAAACAAGAGTTTCCATGCCTTCTTTGGGGCTGAGCAAAAGGTAATAGTCTAGCCTCTCCTTTCACAAGCACAGATAATGGATGTGGGAAGAGTTAGGAGCCAGAATTCACCATGCTCCCTCCTGAGATTGCAGCATTGCCGGAAGTGGAGTTGGTGGCTGCCTGCCATCCTGTGGCCACCATTCTGGCTCTGTGTGCTGACCAGCCATACAGGGCCTCTTCATTCACTTTGCCCGGTCCAGCTATTCTCAGTTTGTCTGACCCCAGGCCTCATTAGGAAGCTAGTGGAGATGCCATGATTAACCGTCAGGTGGAGTCTGTTGGCACTCGGCTGGGGAGACTGAAAGAAGCTCTTTTCCTGCTACCAACTGCTCTACCAACATTTGTTTTTTAAAGATAGTGACCTGCCTTGACAGATAATCTGCTTTCGCTTATGATTAGCATCTCTACTGTCACCCTTGACCCTCTTGCCATGTGCTCCATAAATCATGAGCTTTTTAATTTTTGCTGTGAATCCCTTGTCATCTCCACATTACTAAACCAAGGTCTTTAAGGTGGTTGCTGCCAGTACTATTTATACTCAAGCTTGGTTTTCTCTCTGCTTTCCCAGGCCTCCTCTTTCTTAAGCAAGACCCCTTGAAATTATTTCAAAAGGTTGTCCTCTCAGTGACAGTGATCCATGTTAATTGCTTTAGCCAATGTGACAGACTCTGGTGGCCTCATCTGGCCATTAAAGGCCCAAGAATGATGTGAAGATGCCGGGCCACTTCCTTCCCACCTAAGGACAAGAGGAGCAAATGTGTGGTGGTAGTGTTGGCAGACCAGGCTGGGCTTCATGGGAGCTGTGTGGCTCTGTGGAGCTTATAAATGGTTCTGAGTCCTTGTTAGACCAGGAACTTCCAGCCAGTGGCCCATCTCTAACCTCTCCTGACTTCTTCTGATTTCTCTCTTCTCTGCAGCTGGTACCTTGCAGATGCTCACTAAATGTTGATTGAGTAAATTAATGAAAGAGTAAATGAATGAACAAATGTCATTAACTCTTAAGGAAGTCAATGCAACAAAGCAACAAACTCAAACCTCTTGAATAGTGGAAGATCTTTTTTGGCCTGTCTTCTGCTAGCTTGCTCAGTTTTGTCTCCCTTGCTGTACCCTTAGCACTTTACACTCCATTAATATAGAATTATATGCAATTCTCTAGCTCCATGGCAGTGTTTCACAACTCCAGGCTTTAGCAGCAGTTGTTACGTGTGTCTGGATACTTTTCTCTCCTTGGCTCAACTCAGATATTTTTCCACATCAAATTTTTTTTTTAATGCAAATTCATTTATTTTAATTTGAGGCTAATTAATTTACAATATTGTATTGGTTTTGCTGTACATCAACATGAATCTGCCACGGGTGTACACGTGTTCCCCATCCTGAACCCCATTCCCACCTCCCTCCCCGTACCATCCTTCTGGGTCATCCCAGTGCACCAGCCCCGAGCATCCTGTATCATGCATCAAGCCTGGTCTGGCAATTCATTTCACATATGATATTATACATGTTTCAATGCCATTCTCCCAAATCATCCCACCCTCGCCCTCTCCCCCAGAGTCCAAAAGACTGTTCTATACATCTGTGTCTCTTTTGCTGTCTCGTATACAGGGTTATCATTACCATCTTTCTAAATTCCATATATATGCGTTAGTATACTGTATTGGTGTTTTTCTTTCTGGCTTACTTCACTCTGTATAATAGGCTCCAGTTTCATCCACCTCATTAGAACTGATTCAAATGTATTCTTTTTAATGGCTGAGTAATACTCCATTGTGTGTATGTACCACAGCTTTCTTATCCATTCATCTGCTGATGGACATCTAGGTTGCTTCCATGTCCTGGCTGTTATAAACAGTGCTGCGATGAACATTGGGGTACATGTGTCTCTTTCAATTCTGGTTTCCTCGGTGTGTATGCCCAGCAGTGGGATTGCTGGGTCATAAGGCAGTTCTATTTCCAGTTTTTTAAGGAATCTCCACACTGTTCTCCATAGTGGCTGTACTAGTTTGCATTCCCACCAACAGTGCAAGAGGGTTCCCTTTTCTCCACATCCTCTCCAGCATTTATTGCTTGTAGGCTTTTGGATAGCAGCCATTCTGACTGGCGTGAGATGGTACCTCATTGTGGTTTTGATTTGCATTTCTCTGATAATGAGTGATGTTGAGTATCTTTTCATGTGTTTGTTAGCTATCTGTATGTCTTCTTTGTAGAAATGTCTGTTTAGTTCTTTGGCCCATTTTTTGATTGGGTCATTTATTTTTCTGGAATTGAGCTGTAGGAGTTGCTTGTATATATTTGAGATTAGTTATTTGTCAGTTGCTTCATTTGCTATTATTTTCTCCCATTCTGAAGGCTGTCTTTTCACCTTGCTTATAGTTTCCTTTGTTGTGCAGAAGCTTTTAATTTTCATTAGGTCCCATTTGTTTATTTTTGCTTTTATTTCCAATGTTCTGGGAGGTGGGTCATAGAGGATCCTGCTGTGATTTATGTCGGAGAGTGTTTTGCCTATGTTCTCCTCTAGGAGTTTTATAGTTTCTGGTCTTACGTTTAGATCTTTAATCCATTTTGAGTTTATTTGTTTATTTTTGTGTATGGTGTTAGAAAGTGTTCTAGTTTCATTCTTTTACAAGTGGTTAACCAGTTTTCCCAGCACCACGTGTTAAAGAGATTGTCTTTTCTCTATTGTATATTCTTGCCTCCTTTGTCAAAGATAAGGTGTCCATAGGTGTGTTCCACATCAAATTTGGATACCTACTTGGTAAGAACCATCTCCAAAATACCCTATGGTCAACTTTCACCACTCTCAGCATCTTCTGAAATTGGTGCACTGGGCTCCTGTATTGAAATGCTCTTTAACTGTATTTCTTAGGGTATATTTGGTGAAATGCCATCCAAAGAGGTTGTCCCCAAATGGCATTCGGTATCAATAAGTCAGGAAAATGTTACAAACTACACCTCTTTCTTGTATGGTTTTTCTAGTAGACATGTATGGATGTGAGAATTGGACCAAAAAGAAAGCTGAGTGCCAGAGAATTGATGGCTTTTGAACTGTGGTGTTGGAGAAGACTCTTGAGAGTCCCTTGGACAGCAAGGAGATCAAACCAGTCCATCCTAAAGGAAGCCAGTCCTGAATATTCATTGGAAGGACTGATGGTGAAGCTGAAGCTCCAATGCTTTGGCCACCTGATGCGAAGAACTGACTCATTAGAAAGACCCTGATGCTGGGAAAGATTGAAGGTGGGAGGAGAAGGGGATGACAGAGGATGAGATGGTTGGATGGCATTACCAACTTGATGGACATGAGTTTGAGCAAGCTCTGGGAATTGGTGATGAACAGGGAAAACCCTGGTATGCTGCAGTCCACGGGGTTGCAAAGAGTCAGACATGACTGAATGACTGAACTGAACACCTCTCTCACAGAGATTCACAGCAAACACTGGCATTTTCCCCCTCAGCTTTATAGAGGTACAATTAACAATTACAAATTGTACATATTTAAGTTTAAAATGTGGTATTTTCATTTATGTGTATATTGTGAAATGATTTCCACACGCAAGCTAATTGACATATCCATCACTTTGCATCATCATCTCTTTTATGTGATGAGGATCCAAGATTTCAAGTGTATAATATGGTAATATTAACTACAGTCACCATGCTATATATTAATTCTCCACAACTTACTCATCCTGAATAACTGAAGCTTTGTTCCTTTGAACAAGATCTCCACATTTTCCCCACCCCAACACCTGGCAACCACCATTCTGCTTCTTGCTTTAGTAAGTTAAAATTCTAAGGTAGTGGGGTCAAAGGACATGCGCGCATCTCTTCCTGAGAGAGCACCAAAACCGCAACTAGCTGCTCAACAACCATTGACAGGAGAATGCTGGAACCCACCAAAAAAAGATACCCCACATTCAAAGACAAAGAAGAAGCCACAGTGGGACAGTAGGAGGGGTGAAATCACAATAAAATCAAATCCAATACCTGCCAGGTAGGTGACCCACAAACTGGAGAACAATAAAACCAAGGAAGTTCTCCTACTGTTATGAAGGTTCTGAACACTACATCAGGCTTCCCATCCTGAGGAGCTGGCAAAGGGACTGGGAATCCCCATGACATCTGACCTTGAAGACCAGCAGGATTTGATTAGAGGACTTCCACAGTACTGGGGAAAACAGACTCCAGTCTTGGAGGGCACAGACAAAATCTGCACACATCAAGAAACCCAGAGGAAAGGAGCAGTGACCCCACAGGAGACTGAACCAAAACTACCTGCTAGGGCTGGAGGGTCTTCTGTGGAGGTGCAGGTCTGCAGGGGCTCACCGTAGGACCAGCAGTAGCAGTCCAGGAAGGTCTTGGCATAAGCCCTCTTGAAACTTCCCATAGGGCCTGTAGAGCCCAGGACTGGGTTGCCTCAGGCCAAACAACTACCAGGGAGGGAGCACAACCCCACCCATCAGCAGATAATCGGATTAAAGCTTTATTGAGCAAGACTCTGCCCACCAGAGCAAGACTCAGTTTTTCCCACTGCCAGTCCCTTCTGTCAGGAAGCTTACACAAGCCTCTTAGCCTCCTCCATCAGAGGGCAGACAGAAAAAGCAAGAAGAACCACAATACCACAGCAGCTAAAAGAAAAACCACATTAGAGAAATTTCATCAGGATGAAAAAGCAGAAAGTTATGTCCCAGATGAAAGGACAAGATAAAACCCCAGGAATCAACTAAATGAACTGGAGTTAGGCAACCTTCCAGAAAAAAATTCAGAATAATAATAGTTAAGATGATCCAGCAGCAGTGATTTCCACCATTCTGCCCTCCAGGTCATTTATCCATTCTTCTGCCTCAGTTATTCTGCTGTTGATTCCTTCTAGTATATTATTCATCTGTTTGTTCATTCTTTAGTTCTTGTAGGTCTTTGGTAAACATTTCTTATATCTTCTCCATGGAAAACCATGAGGCAGAAGAATGGATAAATGACCTGGAGGGGAGAATGGTGGATATCACTGCTGCAGAACAGAATATAGGAAAAAAGAATGAAAAAGAAATGAGGACAGGCTAAGAGATCTCTGGGACAACATTAAGCACACCAACATTTGAATTATAGGTGTCTCAGAAGGAGAAGAGAAAGAGAAAGGACCTGAGAAAACATTTGAAGAGATAATTGCTGTAAACTTCCCTAATATGAGAAAGGAAATAGTCACCCAAGACCAGGAAGCACATAGTCCCAGGCAGGATAAACCCAAGGAGGAACACAGTGAGACACATAGTAATAAAACTGACAAAAATTAAAGACAAAGATAAAATATTAAAAGCAACAAGGGAAAAATGACAACATACAAGGGAACTCCCATCAGACTATCAGCTAATTACTGAACAGAGCTCTACAAGCCAGAAAGGAATGGCATGATATATTTAAAATAACCAAAGGGGAGAAACCACAATCAGGCAAGACTCTTATTCAGATTTGATGGAGAAATCAAAAGCTTTCCAGACAAGCAAAAGTTAAGAGAATTCAGCACCACCAAACCAGCTTTACAACAGATACTAAAGAAACTTCTCTAGGCAGGAAACATAAGAGAAGGAGAAGATCTATAGAAAATAAACCTGAAACAGTTAAGAAAACAGTAATGGGATCGTATACATTGATAGTTACCTTAAATATAACTGGATTAAATGCACCAATCAAAAGACATAGACTGGCTGGGCAGATGGAAATATATGCATGTATGCACTTCCACTTACCACATCACACTGCTTGACCACACCTCTCAAATTGTATGTGATTATTTTATATTGTAGGTTAATTATGTTCCCATTATGGCTTGCAGTTGTAATTATCTTTTATTTTTTGTCTAGCTATTGATTGTAAAAACTGATAAACATCATTTACTATTGTGATTGTGTAACTATTACTCAGTTAATACCATAGTTCATGATTGGTTAATAGAAAAATAACAGAAATCTATATCACCAAAACTGCTATTAAAAGAAAAATCTGTAATCACTTTTTAAAATCCAGATGCATATCAGAAATATCTTGGAATGTTTTGAAAAATACAAATGCCCAGGTATTGCTATTTTTTTCTCCAGAGCTCCAGATATGTTTCTAATGAGCTGCTGCTAAGTCGCTTCAGTTGTGTCCAACTCTGTGAGACCCCACAGAGGGCAGTCCACCAGGCTCCCCCATCTCTGGGATTCTCCAGGCAAGAACACTGGAGTGGGTTGCCATTTCCTTCTCCAATGCATGAAAGTGAAAAGTGAAAGTGAAGCCGCTGAGCCATGTCCGACTCTTAGTGACCCCATGGACTGTAGCCTACCAGGCTCCTCCGTCCATGGGATTTTCCAGGCAAGAGTACTGGAGTGGGGTGCCACTGCCTTCTCCAATGAGCAGCCATGTTTTAAAACAACTGGACTATGTGATGATCTTTCACTTTTACCTAGTTTGTTTCACTTTTTCTGTTTAATATTAAGTGCTCCCGTTTCATTTAGTTTATGTTTTCCAATTTCTCTGTCTCTTCTTTTTTTTAAATGTTCTTTGTCAAGCCTTTATCAAGCATAGTAGAAAGGCTTTTCTATACATATATATAATATGTGTAATATATATGTATATTAAATATAAATAATACATATAATATATATCTTAGAAAACTTATGAATTTTTGCCTAACTAAAAAATTCATGACATCAGGTGAGAAAGTAATCAAGTGAGAAAACAGTAGGCTTCTTGTGCAGCATCCTGCATGGCAGGGAAAGCCAGATACTCACTATGCTCTCACTTTCCCCTGTGGGAGACGCTGTGGGTTTGTGCTTCTCTTGGCACTGAACTCCAATGCCCTGAAGCCTGGTAAAGTGAGAAGGTTCTTCTTGCTTTCTTCAAAGGATCTGTTCTTGGATTTCTTTTGCTCCAAAGGGGTACAGGGAGGACCTCTCCAAAGTTAATCTTATCTATGGATTGTCAAAATCAGTGTTTCTGTGGAGAGGATGAGTGTGGAAACCTTCTATTCCACCATCTTATTGATGTCCGTCTCTACCACTGCCATTTGAAAAGCTCCAAGAAGTCCAAGAGTAAAGATGTTTACTCAATTTTAACTTGGTTTTTCTATACTTTTAAATATAGAGCCCCTTTTCATTAGTAGTTATTAATATCCCATCTATTCACTTTCCACTGAAGTCCCCATGGCAGCACAACTTCATTTACATCCCCTATTCTCATCGGGGTAGAAGTTCAGGGAGGGCAGACACTTCTTGTTATGCCATCCATGGCTGGCACCTCATCGGCACACAGAAACAATCTGCTGAATCTAATTGGTTTGTGCCAACGAGATGAGCAGCGCACCTCTCAGAAGCTGTGTGTTCTTGCCCTCGCTCTCTGGCAATATCTGGTTGTCAGCAGGCTTACTCTGCAAGTCTGGTCTTTACTGAATGGCACCCATAATTCTCACCTGGGGCTCCCCCTAGTGTTTCCCTTGCTGCCTGTTGTGGGCAGTGACACCAAGGTGAGCAGCAGTGAGAGGGAGGGAATGTGTGCCTTGTGGGAAATTCATGCTTGGCTGCAGAGAGGGGATAAAAGTCTTTATCAGAGGCTGTCAAAAGGGATACAGTTCACAATCAGGGAGGGATCCTGGGGCTGTGTGCTTAGTCAGACTCTGACCCCATGGACTGTGTCCTGCCAGGCTCCTCATCCATGGGGATTCTCCAGGCAGGAATACTGGAGTCGGTTGCCATGCTCTCCTCCAGGGGTCTTCCCAACCCAGGGATCGAACCTAAAAGTGAAAGTCATGTCCTACTCTTTGTGACCCAATGGACTATACAGTCCATGGAATTCTCCAGGCCAGAATACTGGAGTGGGTAGCTGTTCCCTTCTCCAGGGGATCTTATGCATGGGTAGGGGGATTCTTTACCACTAGCACCATCTCGGAAGTACCAATAATATAAATGGCTAGAGCCAAAGTCAAAGACAAATTTGGTTTCCATTTTCATGCACCACAGATTTAGTTAAGGTTTACTGGCCCTTGTGTGAGCTATGGGCTTGCATCTCCTTTGGGATCACATCTGAGGCAGTCCTGAGCTTCCACATTGTTCAGCTCACAGCTCGGCACACTCTCAGTGCCCAGGATACTCCTGCCCTTCCTGCCCTGGCACTCCTGCGATCTTATTCCTTCTTCACAAGTGCCAGTGCGAGTGAGTCCACATTTAACCCTCGAGGACCATTCTCCAGCTTCCGTGGCTTCTCCTGGGAGGAAGCGCTGTCCATCCTCAGATGCCAGCGTAGGCTGTCTGCATTTCCTGGGAAGCCCCTGTTGCAGTGAGTAGTGCCTGGGCCTTGCAGCCAAGCACTGGGGTTCGAGTTTCAGTTCCAACATACACTGTATAGGAGACTTCAAGAGCCGCAGGCTCCTTACCTGAGAGTGAAAGTGAATGGGATTGTGGTTCCTGTCTCAGAGAGGTTGTCCTGTGTGTTAAATGGGTTAAAGCACGTAAAGCACTTAGCAGGGTGCCTGGCTTGTAGGAAGAGCTTATTTCATGTTAGCTATCATTATGATAATTTGTAGTTTTATTAATGTTGTTATTATCACCTCAGATTTATTTGTGGTTATTTCTCCCTTACAAGACTGTGAGGACAGGATTACGACTGCTTCAGGTCTTCACCCCACAGAGTGCTAATCACAACACTTGCCACATAGACGATAGCCAGTAAATACATAACGAGTGTTGAATGAATAATCCTGTAAAATCCACACTAGAAACCCCTCAGAAAAACCAGTTTGGCTCACTCTCTGTGATTTCCCCTATAATTCAGAGTCACCTCTGAGGCATGAGTGTGCTACAGACAGGTATCTTGAGTGTCCTGTCATCTCTTGGTGCCTGCCCACATCATGATGTCCTTGAGGAGTTGTGGTACCCCACAGCACTTGGAGCATCTTTGAACACCTTCATTCTCTCAGGAAGAGAATTACAATCCTTTCGATTATTCTTTTCTTTTGATTCTGGGTTGTATTTCCCTGCTTCTTTGCATGTCTCATAATTTTTTGCTGTATAAACTTAACATTGTAGATGATAAATTATAGATTTTAGGCTCTGTTCTCTTCTGAGAACAGAAGAAGAGAACAGACTAGTTTTGTTTGTTTTTATAATGGACAGTTAAATTCTTAGGGAATAATTATGGTCTTGTAGAGGCTTGGTGTTAAGCATTATTAGAGCATGTTTATTTCAGAGCTTTTATTTATTCCTAGGACATAGTCCTTAGCTCTAGTATATAGTCCTTATTCTTAAAGATGTGGCTCTTCTGAGGTTTCAGTGGATAGCTAAAGGTATTGAACAAGATCCTTTAACTTTGTGGAATTTGAAAGTCAAACTTGTCTTCAGCAACCACCAGTAGCTGCTGAACTCTGTTCAACTGTTAGCTTTCCAGCTGTTGCTATATATGTGGTTCCTGGGCGCGTTGCCACAAACATATGATGTTTAGGAGTCATCTAAGATTTTGAAGGCAATTGTACACAGATGTGAGGCATCTACCCTCATTCTGGAAATTCCCCTCTCAATTTTCAGCTGTGTCTGGCAGTTCCAAGCTCTTTGGCCCAGAATAGATGGCTACTTTCTACTTGAGCACTGTACTTTGAGCTCTGAAAACTTGGTAGGACCCTTGAGACGAAGAGGCAATTTAATATCACCTACTTTGCGTTCTTCTTTCTGAGACCATACCTCTTCCAGCTCATTTCTGCTTTTTGTTGCTCTCTTGTGCCTTCGAACAGTTGTGTTTTATATTTTGCCTAAAGTTTATACTCGATATTGTCAGGAGGGTTAGTTATATAATTATGTTGCCAGTACAGGAGCTGGAACTAACCTGTCCAAGTATATTTTTATTTTTAAAAAGCCTTTAGAGAGCAAGAGGAGCCTCTGTGATTGAATCAAGAATTTCTATAAATATTTTCTTCTTAAATTTACTCAACTAATAATTTTTGAACCCTAGATTGTTCAGGGATCTACCAAGCATGCCACATACTCTTCTACAAATTAAGATCTGGCTGAAATTTGTCAGAATTAGGAATTGGTTTTATGACCTTTGATGTTCATCAGACTCTGAATTCTGAATTAGCTATGGACCCTATCTGATTTCTGTGAAAATACCTCCATTACATAATAATAAAATATACCAAGACCTTGGCAGAGTAGTTGCTATTAAAAATTTTTTGTTTTGTTCTACCCAGAGTCCATTTTTACTTCTTCTGATAAATACCTAGACTTTTGTAAGGGGAGGTATTCCTCTCCTCACCCTCTTAGGCCATATGCTCGAAGTGGGGTTCCACCCAAGTTCAGAGATAGAACATGTGGCTCTAAATAAGCCAGCCAGAGTGCTACCAAATCTCAGTAGTCATAGGTGATTGGTTTAGGGGTTTCCATGCAAGTAAAGCCTAGAAGTTAGTGTTATTATAGCTCTTGGCCACAGAAATTGTTTCCTTATATCAAGATGAAGACATTGGTCCAAAAGATCATGAATCATGGAATGTGGGCCAAAGCTTTTGGAAAATAAACTCTTTGCTTTTCAGACTTGAAACCATAAAGATGTAGATGTAGGACTATTAGCATTATGCTGACCTCACAAGAAACTGAGATTTAAATAGTAAGAAGAGAGCAGAGTCAAATCGTTTGAGAACTTGGGTACAGCTATACCTGCCACTCTATGCCTGTACTTTTCAGTTGTGTGAATTAGAGAAATTCTCTTTTATAAGCCAGTTTGAATTGGGGTCTCTTTCATTCAGAACAGAAATAACCCCTGGCACATCAGTCAAAGGCTTAAGTGCCAATAATGTCACCCAGAGATGAAAAGGTAGGCCTGGTCACTCCAGCTTGCTGTTGGTTGAACACATTTAAGCTTGTCTTGTCAATCACCAGATTCACAGCTGACAGCATTTCTTTGGCACCTGCAGTAATTCCCCTGTAACTTTACAGAGTAAGTGGAGGCAGGCGCTAGATCAACAGCATTGGTCATGTGTTTGTGTGATCTACATGTTCTTAACTCATCCTGCAACGAGACCACATCTCTCTTCCTAAGTGGACAGAAATTTTCCAGGGATGTTAGCATGCTGTGTCTTCCCTGTCTGTGCTGGGATTTGGTGATTATGCAACCTTAGTCTCTGTCTACTGGATGAGAGGTAACCTTTGAGCACTTTGTGGGAACCGTTGCACAGTTTAGTTTCTGACTATCCCTGGAATAACTGCACTTTAAAGGTGTTTCCTGATCAGAAAATCTTACATGTTGGTTTAGAAAATGTGCCTGCTCTCCTTTTTAAGTTTCAGCCCAAATTAATCAACAGTGTCTCCCAGATATTTTAAAAATAGAGTCCTGACATCTTACCTATTTGATTGGTCAAACATATCTTTTTCTCTTCTAGTTGCTCAAGACCTTTTGTGTAAATTTAAAACAGAAAAGGGAATCGTAAAAGAGGCTTTGTTTTTCCTTTTATTTTCTGTGTGAGCTACAGTGGGCCTTCCTCCAGGGTACCTACAAAATCAGAAAGTCTTAGGATACAAGAATGATTTTTGACAAGCAACAAATGATCACTTTGAACTAAATAAATACCCCCCTTTTTTTTTTCCATTTGTGATGCCTTGTTTCTCCACAGCAACAGAAGCCCAGCATGGCTGTTATCCCCAACTGTAATTTATATTGGACCAGATTGGTTTGTCAGTCACTTGTCATTCTATGTCCCCCAGAGTTACCTCAGCAGTGCTGTGAACCAGGTATCTCCTGGATGTGTGTCTGTTCTGACTTCTTCAGTTAATTTCACAAATTTGTGGGGCTTTTTTGTTGTTTTATTCCCACATGCATTCACAGAATTCTTTACTTCTGTCTACCAAGAAGTATCAGCTCAGTCATGTTTGAAGAAGGGAAATAAATAAATTATTTATTTAATCTCCCTTTGTGAAGAGCAGTTACTTTGTTACTATTCACTAAGACCAGGTCTAGGCACACAGATGAAATTGTAGTAATCCGTTTATGGAAAGTTAGGTTTTATTCTTTTTTGCTAAAGTGGAAGAACTCTGAGGACGTGGGCCATGACAGGCATTTCTGGTGTACATGAAAGGAAAAGATGGCACTTGAAAGACTACACCCCCAATCCTTTGCTTTCAGTCAGGGCCATATGACTGATCCTGGCCAATAGGATGGGAGAGGAAGTGACTTGTATCCAGTTTGGGCTGAGGCAATTTAAAGCCCTGATGATTCACCAGTTTCTCTACCCCTGTCAAGGGAACTGGAGGAGGCTCCATGTGAGGTGCAGAGACGCATTTTTGAAAGAGGGCTGCCCAGTCCTGCAGTGCACTTTAAGCAAGAAATAAACATTCACTGTGTTAAGCCATGAGGATGTAGGGGTTGCATGTTACCAAAGCATAGCCTATCTTGTTCATAATGTAGAAATTATGGATGTAAAAAAGATGGAGACATAATTTACAAATAGTGAAATATTCAGATTTTGAGTGTACTGTTTGAACTCCTTTGACAAATGCCTATATTCATGTAGCCCACATCCATTTGTAAGACACAGAACATTACTATCGCCCCAGACAGTTCTCTTCCGGTTCTTTCCAGCCAATCCTCTTCTTCCAGAAAAATCACTCAACTGATACCTTTTACTATAGTTTTGACAATTCTAGACTTTTCAGACATAAATACAGTATGTACATTTTTGTATGTATCTGGCTTCTTTCCTTTTGTTATTGTTCAGTCACTAAATCATCTCTAACTCTTTGAGACCCTATAGACTGATGAATGCCAGGTTCCCCTGTCCTTCACTACCTTGGGAGTTTGCTCAGATTCGTGTCCATTGAATCAGTGATGCTATCTAACCATCTCATCCTCTGCTGTTCCCTTCTCCTTTTGCCTTCAATTTTCCCCAGCATCAGAGTCTTTTCCGATGAGTCAGCTCTTCCCATCAGGTGGCCAAAATTTTGGAGCTTCAGTTTCAGCATTATTCCTTCCAACAAACATTCAGGGTTGATTTCCTTTAGGATTAACTGGTTCCATCTCCTTTCAGCCCAAGGGACTCTCAAGAGTCCTGCATATCTGAGGTTGTTGATATTTCTCCGGGAAAACTTGATTCCAGCTTGTGCTTCATCCAGTCCAGCATTGCATGATGTACTGTGCATATAAGTTAAATAAGTGGGGTGGCAATACACAGCTTTGTCATACTCCTTTCTCAATTTTGAACCAGTTAGTTTTTCCATGTCCAGTTCAAACTGTTGCTTCTTGACCTGCATTCAGAGTTCTCAGGAGACAGGTTAGGTGGTCTGGTATTCCCATCTCTTTAATAATTTTCCAGTTTGTTGTGATTCACACAGTCAAAGGCTTTAGTGTAGTCAATGAAGTGGAAGTAGATATTTTTCTGGAATTCTCTTGTTTTCTCTATGATCCAGTGAATGTTGGCAATTTGATCTCTCTTTCCTCTGCTTTTTCGAAATTCAGCTTGTACATCTGAATTTCTTGGTTCACATACTGCTGAAGCCTAGCTTGAAGGATTTTTAGCATTATCTTGCTACCATGTGAAATGAGTGAAATTGTATGGGAGGTTGAACTTTCTTTGGCATTGTCCCTCTTTGGAATTGAAATGAAAGCTGACCTTTTCTAGTTCCGTGGCCATTGTTGAGATTCCAAATGTGCTGACATATTGAGTGCAGCACTTTAACAGCATCATCTTTTAGGATTTTAAATAGCTCAGCTGGTGTAATATTTTTGAGATTTATCAATGTTTACAACATGCATTAGTAGTTTTCCTGTTCTTGATGAATAATGGTTCATTTTATGAATTTTCCACAGTTTATCCTTTTTCCTTATGATGAACTATTTCTACTTTGGGCTTACTGTGAGTGAAGTTCTCAAAAACAGTTGTTTACAATGCTTTTTGTGGATATAGACTTTTTACCTTTTAAAAAATACTTGTTTTTATTTTTTAAATTTATTTTTTAATTGAAGGATAATTGCTTTACAGACTTTTGTTGCTTTCTATCAACCTCAACATGAATCAGCCATAGGTATACATATATCCCCTCTCTCTTGAACCTCCCTCCCATATCCCTCCCTATCCCACCCTGCTAAAGTTGATACAGAGCCCCATTTGAGTTTCCTGAGACATACAGTAAATTCCCGTTGGCTATCTATTTTACACAGAGTAATGTAAGTTTCCATGTTACTCTCTCCATACATCTCACACTCTCCTCCCCTCTCCGCATGTTCATAAGTCTGTTCTCTATGTCTGTTTCTCCACTGCTGCCCTGGAAATAAATTCTTCAGTACCACCTTTCTTGATTCTATATATATGCATTAGTATATGATATTTATCATTCTCTTTCTGACTTACTTCACTCTGTATAATAGGCTCTAATTTCATCCACCTCATTAAAAATGACTCAAATGCATTCCTATGGCTGAGTAATATTATATTGTGTATATGTACCACAGCTTCTTTATCCATTCATCTGTCGATGGACATCTAGGCTGCTTCCATGTTCTAGCTATTGTAAATAGTGCTGCAGTGAACAATGGGATACATTTGTCTTTTGCAATTTTGATTTCCTCAGGGTATATGCCTAGGAGTGGGATTGCTGGGTCATATGGTGATTTTATTCCTAGATTTTTAAGGAATCTCCATACCACCTTCCACAGTGGCTATATCAGTTTACATTCCCACCAACAGTGCAGGAAAATTCCCTTTTCTCCACACCCTCTCCAGTATTTATAGTTTGTAGACTTTTTGATGATGGCCATTCTGACTGGTGTGAGGTGACATCTCATTGTAGCTTTGATTTGCATTTCTCTAACAATAAGTGATGTTGAGCTGTGTTAGCCATCTGTATGTCTTCTTTGAAGAAATGTCTGTGTAGGTCTTTTTCTTGCTTTTTCATTGGGTTGTTTGTTTTTCTGGTACTGAGTTGTATGAGCTGCTTGTATATTTTGGAAATTGATCCTTTGTCAGTTGTTTTATTTGCTATTATTTTCTCCCATTCTGAGGGCTGACTTTTCACCTTGCCTATAGTTTCCTTTGCTGTGTAAAAGTGTTTACGTTTAATCAGGTCCCACTTGTTTCCTTTTGTTTTTATTTCCATTACTCTAGGAGATGAGTCATAGAGGATCTTGCTTTGATTTATGTCATCAAGTGTTCTGCCTCTAAGAGCTTTATAGTTTCTGGTCTTACATTTAGGTCTTTAATCCATTTTGAGTTTATCTTAGTGTATGGTGTTAGGAAGTGCTTTAGCTTCATTCTTTTACATGTACCTGTCCAGTTTATCCAGCACCACTTATTGAAGAGGCTGTCTTTGCCCCACTGTATATTCTTGCCTCTTTTATAAAAAATAAGGTACCCATAGGTGGATGGGTTTATTTCTAGGCTTTCTGTCTTGTTCCATTGGTCTATATTTCTGTTTTTATGTCAGTACCATACTGTCTTGATGACTGTAGCTTTGTAGTATAATCTGAAGTCAGGAAGGTGGATTCCTCTAGCTCCATTCTTCTTTCTTAAAACTGCTTTGGCTATTCAGGGTCTTTTGTTTCCATATGAATTGTGAATTTTTTTGTTCTAGTTCTATGAAAAATGCCATTGGTAATTTGATAGGGATCACATTGACACATTGAATCTGTAGATTGCATTTGGTAGTATAGTCATTTTCACAATATTGATTTTTCCTACCCAGGAACATGGGATATCTTTCCATCTGTTTATGTTGTCTTTGATTTCTTTCATTAGTGTCTTATAATTTTCTGTATATAGTTCTTTTGTCTCCATAGGTAAGTTTATTCCTAGATATTTTATTCTTTTCGTTGCAATGGTGAATGGGATTGATTCTTTAATTTCTATTTCTGATTTTTCATTGTTAGGATATAGGAATGCAAGTGATTTCTGTGTATTGATTTTGTATCTTGTGACTTTGCTAAATTCACTAGTTAGCTCTAGTAATTTTCTGATAGTATCTTTAGGGTTTTCTATATATAGCATCATGTCATCTGGTAATAGTGAGAGCTTTGCTTCTTATTTTCTGCTCTGGATTCCTTTTATTTCTTTTTATTCTCTGATTGAGGTATCTAGGACTTCCAAAGCTATGTTGAATAAAAAACCTATTTATTTTTTGATTGGAGGATAATTGCTTTAAAATACTGTGTTGACTTCTACCATACATCAATCTGAATCAGCCATAGGTTTACATATATCCGCTCCCTCTTGAACCTGCCTCCCACTTCCTACCACATTCCACTCCTCTAGGTTGTCATGGAGCACCTAATTTGAACTCCCTGCATCATGCAGCAATTTTCCACTGGCTATCAATTTTACAGTTGACCTACAATATTATATTAGTTTTAGGTATACAGCATAGTGCTTCAGTACTTGTATACAATTATGAAATGATCACCACAAAAATTGCAGTTACATCTGTCACCATGCAGCATTATTAAAATATTATTGACTACAGTTCTTATGTTGTGCATTCATCTCTGTGACATTTATATTATAATTGGAATTTTGTACCTACTACTCTCCTTTACCTATTTTGTCTCTGCCCCACTCTCCTTCCTTCTGACAACTACCAGCTTGTTCTCTGTATCTATGAGTCTATGTATGTTTTGTTTTGTTTGTCTTATTTTTTAGATTTCATATAAAAGTGAGATCATATGGTATTTGTCTTTTTCTGCCTGACTTATTTCACTTAGCATTATACCCTCTAGGTTCATAATGTTCTTGCAAATGGCAAGACTTCTTTTCTATCATTCAGTAACATTTTATTTTATATCTATATTATATCTTCCTTTTCCAATTATTTATTTATGGACACATATGTTGCTTCCATATCTTGGCTATTGTGAATAATGCTGTAACAGGCATAGGGGTTAGTGCTTTTGTTTTCCTTTAGATAAATACCCAGAAGTGGAATTGCTGGACCATATGGTAGTTCTTTTTTTAATTTTTTGAGGAGTCTGCATACTGTTTTACATAATGGCTGCACCAATTTACACTCTCATCCAACAGTGATGAATGCTCCCTTTTCTCGTGGACATATATTTTCATTTCTCTTAGATAAACATCTTGGTGTGGAATTTCTGTGTCATAAGATATATGTTTAACTTATGGTATGTATTTAGTGAAACAAATCACGTATAAGTGGACCCACCCAGTTTAAACTTATGTCTTTCAAGGATCAAATGTATGTTCAAGTTCCCACTATCAATTTTACACATCAACTCAGTTCAGTTCAGTTCAGTCGCTCAGTCGTGTCCGACTCTTTGCGACCCCATGAATCGCAGCACGCCAGGCCTCCCTATCCATCACCAACTCCTGGAGTTCACTCAAACTCACGTCCATCGAGTCAGTGATGCCATCCAGCCATCTCATCCTCTGTCATCCCCTTCTCCTCCTGCCCTCAATCCCTCCCAGCATCAGAGTCTTTTCCAATGAGTCAACTCTTTGCATGACGTGGCCAAAGTACTGGAGTTTCAGCTTTAGCATCATTTCTTCCAAAGAAATCCCAGGGCTGATCTCCTTCAGAATGGACAAGCTGGATCTCCTTGCAGTCCAAGGGACTCTCAAGAGTCTTCTCCAACACCACACTTCAAAAGCATCAATTCTTTGGCACTAAGCTTTCTTCACAGTCCAACTCTCACATCCATACATGACCACTGGAAAAACCATAGCCTTGACTAGACGAACCTTTGTTGGCAAAGTAATGTCTCTGCTTTTGAATATGCTATCTAGGTTGGTCATAACTTTGCTTCCAAGGAGTAAGCGTCTTTTAATTTCATGGCTGAAGTCACCATCTGCAGTGATTTTAGAGCCCCCAAAAATAAAGTCTGACATGGCAAATAGATGTTTCTCCATCTATTTGCCATGAAGTGATGGGACCGGATGCCATGATCTTCGTTTTCTGAATGTTGAGCTTTAAGCCAACTTTTTCACTCTCCACTTTCACTTTCATCAAGAGGCTTTTGAGTTCCTCTTCACTTTCTGCCATAAGGGTGGTGTCATCTGCATATCTGAGGTTATTGATATTTCACCCAGCAATCTTGATTCCAGCTTGTGCTTCTTCCAGCCCAGCGTTTCTCATGATGTATTCTGCATATAAGTTAAATAAGAGGGTGACGATATACAGCCTTGATGCACTCCTTTTCCTATTTGCAACTAGTCTGTTGTTCCACGTCCAGTTCTAACTGTTGCTTCCTGACCTGCATATAGATTTCTCAAGAGACAGATCAGGTGGTCTGACCTGAGAAACCTGGTGGGCTATGGTCCATGTCAAAGAGTGAGACATGACTGAGCGTATGCATGCATGGTCACGCGCGCGCGCGCACACACACACACACCCGCTGTATATGTGTTTATCTCAATCTCTCAATTCCCCTACCCCATGTCCACATGACCATTATCTCTGTCTGGGTCTCACTTCCTGCCCTCTAAATAGGTTAACCTGTACCATTTTCTAGATTCCACACATGTATGTTAATATACTATACTTGTTTTTCTATTTCTGACTCACCTCACTTTGTATGACAGTTTCTAGGTTCACCCACTTCTCTACAAATGACCCAATTTCATTCCTTTTTGTACTGAGTAATACTCCATTGTATATATGTTACAAAGGAGAAAAGGAATATATGCATATATGTATAAGGAATATATGTATATGTGTATACAAAGGCAAAGGAGAAAAGGAAAGATATACGCATTTGAATGCAGAGATCCAAAGAATAGCAAGGAGGATAAGAAAGCCTTTTTCAGCGATCAATGCAAATAAATAGAGGAAAACAATAGAATGGGAAAGACTAGAGATCTCTTCAAGAAAATTAGAGATACCAAGGGAACATTTCATGCAAAGATGGGCACAATAAAGGACAGAAACAGTGCGGACCTAACAAAAGCAGCAAATGTTAAAAAGAGGTGGCAAGAATGCACAGAAGAACTATACAAAAAAGGCCTTCCTGACCCATATAACCACGATGGTGTGATCACTCACCTAGAGCCAGACATCCTGGAATGTGAAGCCAAATGGGCTTTAGGAAGCATAACTATGAAGAAAGCTAGTAGATGTGATGGAATTCCAGTTGACCTATTTCAAATCCTAAAAGATGATGCTGTGAAAGTGTTGCACTCAATATATTAGCAAATTTGGAAAACTCAGCAGTGGCTGCAGGACTGGAACAGATCAGTTTTCATTCCAATCCCAAAGAAAGGCAATGCCAAAGAATGCTCAAACTACTGAACAATTGCACTCATCAATTAATGCTC
This sequence comes from Bubalus bubalis, assembly GCF_019923935.1. Classification (NCBI taxonomy): domain Eukaryota; kingdom Metazoa; phylum Chordata; class Mammalia; order Artiodactyla; family Bovidae; genus Bubalus; species Bubalus bubalis. The sequence continues at coordinate 667,065 of NC_059174.1, read as the reverse complement.
AAAACTCTCCAAGCTGGGCTTCAACAGTATGTGAACTGTTAGCTTCCAGATGTTCAAGCTGGATTCAAAAAAGGCAGAGGAACCAGAGGTCAAATTGCCAACATTCATTGGATCATAGAAAAAGCAAGAGAGTTCCAGAAAAACATTTACTTCTGCTTTATTAACTATGCCAAAGCCTTTGACTGTGTGGATCACAACAAAATGTGGAAAATTCTTCAGGAGATGGGAATACTAGACCACCTTACCTGCCTCATGAGAAATCTGTGTGCAGGTCAAGAAGCAACAGTTAGAACCAGATATAGAACAACAGAATGGTTCCAAATTGGGAAAGGAGTATGTGAGGGCTGTATATTGTCACCATGCTTATTTAACTTCTATGCAGAGTACATTATGCAAAATGCCAGGCTAGATGAAGCACAAACTGGAATCAACATTGCTGGGAGAAATATCAATAACCTCAGATATGCAGATAATACCACCCTTATGGCAGAAAGTGAAGAGGAACTGAGGATCTGCTTGATGAAAGTGAAAGAGGAGAGTGAAAAAGCTGGCTTAAAATTCAACATTGAAAAAAACTAAGATCATGGCATCTGGTCCCATCACTTCATGGCAAATAGATGGGGAAGCAATGGAACCAGTGAGAGACATCATTTTCTTGGGCTCCAAAATCACTGCCGATGGTGACTGCAGCCATGAAATTAAAAGACGCTTTCTCCTTGGAAGAAAAGCTATGACCAACCTAGACAGCATATTAAAAAGCAGAGACATTAGTTTGCTGACAAAGGGCCGTCTAGTCAAAGCTATAGTTTTTCCAGTAGTCATGTATGAATGTTAGAGTTGGACCATAAAGAAAGCTGAGTGCCAAAGGGTTGATGCTTTTGAACTGTGGTGTTGGAGAAGACTCTTGAGAGTCCCTTGGACAGCAAGGAGACCAAACCAGTCAATCCTAAAGGAAATCAGTTCTGAATATCCATTGGGAGGAGTGATGCTGAAGTTGAAGCTCCAATACTTTGGCCACCTAATGCAAAGAACCAACTTATTAGAAGATACCCTGATGGTGAGAAAGATTAAAGGTTGGAGGAGAAGGGGACAACAAAGGATGAGATGGTGGCTGGCATCACTGACTCGATGGACATGAGTCTGAGCAAACTCCGTGAGTTGGTGATGGACAGGAAGCCTGGTGTGCTGCAGTCCATGGGGTCACAAAGAGTTGGATGTGACTGAGCAACTGAACTGAACTGAAGTGAACTGTATATATGTACTATATCTTCTTTATCCATTCATCTGTTGGTGGACATTTAGGTGCTTCCATGTCCTGGCTGTTGTCAATAGTGCTGTGGTGAATATTGGGGTGTATGTGTCCTTTTGAATTGTGTCCTTTTTTTTTTTTTTTTTTTAGTGTATATGCCCAGTAGTTCAATTGCTGGGTCATATGGTAGTTTTACTTTTTCTTTTTTAAGGAACCTCATACTATTCTCTATGATGCCTGTATCAGTTTACATGCCCACCAACAATGCAAGAGAATTCCCTTCTCCACACCTTTCCACTACTTATTGTTTGTAGATTTTTTGAAGATGACCATTCTGACCAGTTTGAAGTGATACCTCATTATAATTTGGAGCTGCGTTTGTCTAATACTTAGTGATGTTGAGCATCTTTTCATGTGCTTCTTGGCCATCTGTATGTCTTCCTTGGAGAAATGTCTATTTAGGTCTTCTACCCATTTTTGAAAAGCTTTTTTGTTACTGCATGTGCTGTTTGTGTATTTTAGAGATTAATCCCTTGTCAGTTGCTTTGTTTGCAAATATTCTCTCCCATTCTAAGAGTTGTCTTTTTGTCTTGTTTATATTTTGCTGTGCAAAAGCTTTTAAGTTTAATTAGGTTCCTCTTGTTTATTTTTATTTTCATTACTCTAGAGGGTCAGTCGAAAAAGATCTTGTCGCAGTTTATATCAAAGAGGGTTCTGCCTATGTTTTCTTCTAAGGGTTTTATAGTGTGTGGCCTTGTGTTCAGGTATTTAATCCGTTTTTAGTTTATTTTTGTGTGTGGTGTTATGGAGTGTTCTAATTTCAGTCTTTTACATGTAACTGTCCAGTTTCCCCAGTACCATTTATTGAAGAAACTGTCTTTTCTGCATTGTATATTCTTGCTTCTTTTGTCATAGATTAGGTAGCCAAGGTGCATGCGTTTATCTCTGGGTTTTATGTCCTGTTCCATTAATCTATATTTCTGTTTTTGTGTCAGTGCCATACTGTCTTTATTGCTGTAGCTTTGTAGTGGAGTCTGAAATCAGGGAGCCTGATTCCTATAACTCCTTTTTATTTTCTCTCTCTCAAGGTAGCTTTGACTATTTAGGGTCTTTTGTGTTTCTATATATATTATAAAATTTGGTTCTAATTCTGTGAAAAATGCCATTAGTAGTTTGATAGGAATTACATTAAATCTGTAGATTGCTTTGGGTAGTATAGTCATTTTCACAATATTCGTTCTTTCAATCCAATAATATGGTTTATCTCTCCATCTGTTTGCATCTTCTTTGATTTATTTTATCAGTGTCTTGTAGTTATCTGACTACAGATCTTTTGCCTCCTTAGGTAAGTTTATTCCTAGGTATTTTATATTAGTTTTTATTAGTTTCAGTGTTAAATGGGATTTTTCCTTAACTTCTCTTTCTGATCTTTTGTTGTTAGTGTATAGGAATGCAAGAGATTTCTGTGCATTAATTTTGTATCCTGCCACTTTGCCCAATTAATTGATAAGCAATGGCACCCCATTCCAGTTCTCTTGCCTGGAGAATCCCATTGATGGAGGAACCTGGTGGGCTGCAGTTCATGGGGTTGCTAAGAATCGGAAACGACTCGGCAACTTCACTTTCACTTTTCACTTTCATGCATTGGAGAAGGAAATGGCAACCCACTCCAGTGTTCTTGCCTGGAGAATCCTGGTGACGGTGGGCTCTGGAGGGCTGCCAACTATGGGGTCGCACAGAGTCGGACACGACTGAAGTGATGCAGCAGCAGCAGCAGCAGCAGCAGTAGTTTTCTGGTGGCATCTTTATGATTTTCTATGTATAGTGTCATGTCATCAAACAGTGAGAGTTTTAATTCTTCTTTTCCAATTTGGATTCCTTTTATTTCTTTTTCTTCTCTGATTGCTGTGGCTAAGACTTCCGAAACTATGTTGAATAAGAGTGGCAAGAGTGAAGATCTTGTCTTGTTCCTGATCTTAGGAAATTCTTTCAACTTTTCACCATTGAGAATGAAGTTTGCTGTTGGCTTGTCATATATGGCCTTTATTATGTGGAGGTAGATTTCCTCTATGCCTACTTTCTGGAGAGGGTTCTTTTTTTTTTTTATCATAAGTAAGTGTTGAATTTTGTCAAAAGCCTTTTCAGCATCTGTTGAGATGATCACATGGTTTTTATTCTTCAATTTGTTAATATGGTGTATTGACTCATATATGTTGAAGAATCTTTGCATTCTTGGACTATATCTCACTTGATCATGGTGTATGATCCTTTTAATATGTTGTTGGATTCTGTTTACTACTATTTTGTTGAGGATTTATGCATCTATGTTCACAGTGATATTGGTCTGTAATTTTATTTTTAAAAAAATTATCTTTGGTTTTGGTATCAGGGTGATGGTGGCCTCTTAGAATGAGCTTGGGAGAGTTCCTTCCTCATCAATTCTTTTGGAAGACTTTGAGAAGGATGAGTGGTAGCTCTTCTCTAAATGTTTGATAGAATTTGCCTGTGAAGCCCTCTGGTCCTGGAGTTTTGTTTGTTGGCAAATTTAAAATTATAGTTTCAGTTTTATAATTTGTGATTATTCTGTTTATGTTTTCTATTTCTTCTTGACTGGTGAGAGGAACACATGCAGAAGTGAGGCTGACACAGCAGGTCCAGTGACCTACCCAGAGGTCTTGGAGGGCCTACTAGGGAAGTGGAGTTTGGCTGTAGCTCAGTTTATGGGCAATGACACTTATAGATAAGGTTTCAGGGATTTTAAAATATGTTTTATTCTTACTTTTTATTTTTTAATTTAAAATTCTTATTTGTTACTTTTTGCTGTTGTGGTTCTGTTTTGTTGTTTCACTATTATTTTTCTAATATTACTTCATTTTTTATTCTTTGCTCTGCTCTAACCCTTTTTCTTCTTTTCGTTTTTCTGTGCCATGTGGCTTGCAGTGTCTTGGTTCAAAGGTGAGGGGTTGGACCTGAGCTCTTGTGGTAGGAGTTACAAGTTTAAGCTGCTGAATTAACAGAAAACGTCAGGTCCCAGGGACTATTAATCAGAGTGAGGTCTTCCAGAGTTCCTCATCTTGGCAGCAAGACCTGGCCACTCTCAACTGTCTGCAACCTCCAGAGCTGGATGCCTCAAGTGAAACATCCAGCAAGACAGGAACATAGCCCCACATATAAAAAAAAAAAAATGAGGTGACAAAAAATATAGTACAGATAAAGCAGAAAGGTAAAAACCTACAAGACCAAATAAATGAAGAGGAAATATGCAACCTACCTGTAAAAGAATTCGGAGTAATAATAGTAAAGATGATCCAAAATGTCAGAAGTAGAGTGGAGGCACAGATCAAGAAAACACAAGAAATGTTTAACAAGGACCTAGAACACCTAAAGAACAAACAAACAGTGATGACTAGCGCAAGAACAGAAATGAGAAATACTTGAGAAGCAATCCATAGCAGAATAACTGAGACAGCAGAACAAATAAGTTAACTGTAAGAATAGAATGGTGGAAATAACTGCTGAGGAGCAGAATAAAGAAAAAAGGATGGAAAGAAAGGAGGCAATCTCAGAGACCTTTGGGACAACAATAAAATTGCCAGTATTCAAATTATAGGAGATCCAGAGGAAGAGAAAGAGAAAAGGTCTGAGAAAACATTTAGAGATTATAGTAAAAAAAAAAACCAAAAAACAAAAAACAAACAAAAAAAACCTTTCCTAACATGGGAAAGGAAAGAGCCACCCAAGTCCAGACAGTTCCATACAGGATAAACCCAAGGAGAAACACACCAAGACACATATTAATCAAAGTAACAGAAATTAAATTTAAAGACTAAATATTAAAAGGAGCAAGGAAAAAGCAAAAAATGACATACAAGAAAATCCCCATAAGGTTATCACCTGATTTTTCAGCAGAAACTCTGCAGCTCACAAGGGGGTGGCAGGATATATTTAAAGTGATAAAAGAGAAAACCCTACAACCAAGATTACTATACCCAGCAAGGATCTCATTCAGATTTGATGGAGAGTTCAAAAGCTTTACAGACAAGCAAAGGGGCTTCACAGGTGGCTCAGTGGCAAAGAATCCACCTGCCAAAGCAGGAGCTGCAGGAGATATGGGTTCGATCCTTGGGTCGGGAAGATCCCGTGGAGGAGGAAATGGCAACCCATTCCACTATTCTTGCTGGGAAAATCCCATGGACAGAGGAGTCTAGAAGGCTACTGTCTGTGGGGTCACAAGGTGTTGGACATGACCCGGCGACTGAGTATACATGCACAGACAAGCAAAATCTAAGAGAATTTGGCACCACCAAATCAGCTTTACAACAAATTCTAGAGGAACTTCTCCAGGCAGGAAACACAAGAGAAGAAAAAGACCTAAAAAATAAACCAAAAACAAGAAAATAATAATAGGAACATGTATATTGATAATTACCTTAAATGTAAGTGGATTAAATGCTCCAACCAAAAGATACAGACTGGCCAAATGGCTACAAAAACAAGACCCATATATATACTGCCTACAAGAGACCCACTTCAGACCTACAGACTGAAAGTGATGGAAAAAGATACTCAATGCAAATGGAAATCAAAAGAGAAGTGAAGTAGCAATACTCATATCAGATAAAATTACTTTAAAATAGAGAGTGTTATAAAAAACTAGGAAAGACACTACCTAATAATCAAGGGATCAATCCAAGAAGAAGATATAACAATTGTAAATGTTTATTCACCCAACATAGGAGCACCTCAATACACAAGGCAAATGCTAATAGCCATAAAGGAGAAATTGACACTAACACAATAATAGTGGTGGAAGACTTTAACACCCCACTTAAGCCAATGGACAGATCATCCAGACAGAAAATAAATAAGGGAACATAAGCCTTAAATGACACAATAGACCAGATAGACTTAATTGATACTTATAGGCAAATCCATCCAAAAGCAGCAGAACACACGTTCTTCTCAAGTACATATGGAACATTCTCCAGGATAAATCACATCTTGGGTTACAAATCAAGCCTCAGTAAATTTAATAAAATTGAAATCTTATCAAACATATTTTCTGACCACAATGCTATGAAGTTAGAACTCAATCACTGGGGAAAAAAAACTGTAAAAAACAGAAACACATGGAGACTAAACAAAGCACTACTAAATAACCAAAAGATTGTTGAAGAAAGCAAAAAGGAAATTTAAAAAGAACTTAGAAACAAATGACCATGAAAACACAAGGATCCGAAACCTGTGGAGTGCAGCAAATGCAATTCTAAGAGGGAAGTTTATAGCAATTCAATCATACCTCAAGAAATAAGAAAAATCTCAAATAAACAATCTAAGCTTACACCTAAAGCAATGACAGAAAGAACAAACAAAACCCAACCTTAGTAGAAGATAAGAAATCATAAAGATCAGAACAGTAATAAATGAAATAGACACAAAGAAAATAATAGCAAAATTCAATGAAAGGAAAAAACTGGTTCTTTGAGAAGACAAAAAAAATTGATAAACCTTTAGCCAGACTCCTTAAGAAGGGAGAGGATTGAAGTTTAAAAGAAATTAGAAATGAAAAAGGAGAAATTAAAACTGACAATGCAGAAATACAAAGGAGACTTTGTAAGTTACTATAAGCAACTATATGCCAATAAAATGGACAACCTGGAAGAAATGGGATATTCTTTTAAAAGTTTATATTTGCAAGCCCCATCCCTAGGGATTTTGATTAAGTAAGTCTGTGGAAGAATCCACGGCTCTGTATTGCTAACAAGTGCTTTTGGTTACTATATTGCCAGTGGTCTGCTGACCATACCCTCTGGTGACCAGCATATTTTTAGGCCCACACTTGGATTAAGAGAGTAGTATATTGGTTAATGAAGAGATCTGAACAGCATCACAGGAACACATAAGAGAGCAGAACCTTAGTAAGAACCTTGGAACACCTTTCAAAATCAGTATAAGTTCATGTGGCCAACATCTCTGAAGTCTGTTCTCTGTTTTCTTTCTTCTTAGAACCTTTCTTGACACTATTTGGTGTGAAATGACCTTATGAATTCTGCTTTTTGCTTTGGTAAAATCCTATCTCTCAGACACATCCCTTCCTCATCCCTTCATTAAAGAAATTGTTGTTTGGCTTTTACTCTCCTTATCCCTCTCAGAATGGTGCTGTTATTTTTGTTGTTTAGTTGTTAAGTCATGTATGACACTACATCTGTTTTAATAATATGCCTATGTTATTCACTCAAGAGGAAAATATCCATTTTCAGAACAGAGGACAATCCCGTACCTGCTGGGCTCTTGACTGTCTCCAGTTGTTCTCTTGCTTGGGATAACCCACACCCCAGACTTCCTGGATGATGTACATACAGTCCAGCAGGTCAATTGTTATGACAACTATATCTTGTTTCATACAAGGCTTTCTCTTGTAACTCTTTATAAAGACTAATTTTGCATTGTACTCTGTACTCTAATATGCAATATATAGCATACTACAGTTCTCCAAGACACCTTATATCAAGGGTCTTGAATTTCAATGATAATGGCTTCTTCAGAGCCAAGCAAATTACAGTTCAACTATATAGCTACTGTTTAATCTCCCAAATGAGACAGGGAGAGGCCAGGTAGGACATTTTTCATAAGCAAAAAGGTTTTAAACCTTGAACGCAGACTTTAAAAACTTGCATATATTTCAGGTAACAAGTACTTGGCTGCTTTATAATGAAAGGTCTTCTCAATAAATATTGCAGAGCTGGCTCAAGGGCCACTCAACCATGAGGAGTTCATTTTGGCAAAATGATGGGTCAGAAGGGGCTCCCGCCATAACCAAGTTATTTATTTGTGTTTAGCTCACATAATATTCTTTGAATTCAGACCTCTAGCAGATTTTTTCTAGGCATCCAAGAGAATGCATAGTGACTACAAACTGACAGAAATAACGTGCAGGTGTCCTGGCCACTGAACCTGTCCCATTTACACACTTTTCCTGACAATCTCCCTCCCGCTTCTCCTCCCCTCAACATTGACCCATGATTCGAAGCTATGGCTGGAGGAGGCTTGATAAAGCCAAGCCTAGGACATTCATTGTCAGACGCCCATCAGTGAGAATTGTTGACACATAGGTGGTTTTAAATCAGGCCTGGAATGTTATCTTCCTTGGCCAGAGTCTGTTAACCACTGGGTTTGTTTCCTCTCTGCAGTTGTCACGGTGTGTGTGTGTGTGTGTATCCTTATGCACACAGGGTAGCACTGGGGAAGAGGATCATTTGTGCACTACCCTGACCCAGCTTGTGCCACCTTTGAGTTAACTTGAGTGGCAGTGGGGGAGTTGTGATGGCAATGGGGGTGTTGCTTCTTTAAACTCGCTCAGGTCAACCACAGTGATTCTGGCAGCAGCCTTTGAGGTATAGCCAGGCTATCCACTCCTCATGCTGAAATCCTCAGCATCAATACTCAGCCTCCCCTTCCTTGCCTTTTGCATGGCCCTTCTCCAAATGAGATTGCTGATTAAAGCCCTCCCATGCTTTAAGGATCAGCTCAGGAGCCACCACCTTCAGGAAAACTTCCATAACCTAATGGCACAATTTGCAATCGTCTATTTGTCTCAGTTTGGAATGGATCATTCCCTTTAGCGTGTGTGTGTGTGTGAGACTTTGTAAGCTTTTTTAGAATTTTTATTAAAATAATATTGCATACTGGTCAAGAATATGAACATAGGATAGACCAAGGATCTAATGCTAGTTCTGCCACTTAATACCTGGGGGAATTTGGGCAAATTACTCTGATCTCTACAAACCTCAATTTTCTTATCAGTAAAATGTGAAATATAATACTTTGAGCTTTCCTTGTAGGATTATTGGGGTAATTACATGAGATATTTGTGAAATACCCAAACTAGGACCTGCTTATAGTATATGCTCATTATACATTGCTTATTGTTATTATTATTATATTCATTTGTTCACTAAAAAATATGAGTCCAGCAATGTATCAGACACAGATACAGAGATGAAGGCACCCTGCCTTGAAGGAATTTACAGGTCTCTGGGGGAGATAGACACATATACTAACAAGAGTCTATGAATTGCAGTTCAGTGAGGCAAATTTGAAGGTCTGTTTAGTCAAGGCTATGGTTTTTCCCGTGGTCATGTATGGATGTGAGAGTTGGACTATAAAGAAAGCTGAGCGCCAAAGAATAGATGCTTTTGAACTGTGGTGTTGGAGAAGACTCTTGAGAGTCTCTTGGACTGCAAGGAGATCCAGCTAGTCCATCCTGAAGGAGATCAGTCCTGGGTGTTCATTGGAAGGACTGATCTGAAGCTGACGCTCCAATACTTTGGCCACCTGATGCAGAGAGTTGACTCATTTGAAAAGACCCCGATGCTGGGAAAGATTGAGGGCAGGAGGAGAAGGGGACAACAGAGGATGAGATGGTTGGTTGGCATCACGGACACAATGGACATGGGTTTGGGTGGACTCCAGGAGTTGGTGATGAACAGGGAGGCCTGGCGTGCTGAGGTTCATGGGGTCAAGAAGTGTCAGACACGACTGAGCAACTGAACTGAACTGAGGAAAATATGATGGCAGAGGTGTGAACCTTTGTGGAGCTGCCAACTCAGATGTGCAAACTCTATCTCATCTTGTCATTTACTTGGGTGTCTCTGTCTGCACCATTGCACCATACATTCCTGAAGGGCAGGAATCAAATCCAGATTTATCTTCAAGTTCTTGGAAAATCATAATTAAGTAAACTTACGGTTACATATTAGATTTGAAACAGAGAGCTGGACTTTTCCTCATCTTCCTGTGTTTCCACGAGGCCCATCTACCTTTGCCTCCTCAAGCTGCAGGTAGTACTGGGCAAGTTCTAAAGAGCACCTGCAGTGATGATGGGGTTTTTAAAGTTCCAGGTTATCATGAGCAGATGACCATATTGGTTGGCATGGAAGGTCTCTGGTGGGTACTGTGCCAAGTCAGAATTGACTCACTGTCCTTTCTCTAAGCCAAGGTCAACACCATGGGCAAGTGATTTCCAGTAGCCGGAGGCCTCTGGGGACTCTTACCCTGGTGGGTAGTTACACGTTTTTACGAGCATGGCTTGATTAATTAGCTTCTGAAAGGATTGTACTTATTCCCAGAGAGGCTGTTAGGAAGCACCTTCGTTATTTGGTCCTTGCGAGAAACGATTAACTAAAATTCACACTCTGCAAAATAATTAACGAAGAATGGTAACACTACATTATGTAGTCATTTTGAAGAAAAGGTCTCTTAGATTGCAACTTAGAACTTTAAATTATTTTGGAGACTAGCTTTGGCTTTTAGATAGATTATAATAAAAGCAAATTATTGTACATTTTAATAACTGGCTTCAGTGAATAAGAAGTATGATACAAGGCTGATGACTGTGATGTATCTCATAAAAGCTAATTGACAATCTAGTTCTTTAAATACCACAGGAATCCATCATGGTTAACATTACTACGATGAGTTCCAAAGGAATTAAAGATGATTTACCAGCCGTTGAGACATTTGGCTAATATTATGCACACTGAAGGAAGTAGTAAAAAAGATGAATACTTTTAGCTACCTCCAATTGCCTCATTTGTAAACAGATGCCATGCTCAGCACCTTTAGTTCAAGGGCACATACCTAGTTGGGACAAATGTGGCATTATGATTATGCAAACTTTATCTTGTCTCTATATTGTCCTTTCTCTAGATTTTGGTACAGACTAATTGGGATATGGTGTTTCTATTCTTGGAAACAGCTGGTTTGTTTATCCCTTGTGTTCTGCCTTTCTTTCCTGTTCCTTTCCTGAGAGATTCTGTGGGAAGGGTTGCACTGTGATCCACTGGGCCCACTTGGAAACAATTCGATAGAGGCAGTTCACACTTACTGACTTCGCAAACTGGCCAGGAGGTTGATGAGAGGAAAGGGATGATTTGGTAAAAAAAAGGATTCCTCTACAAAGGGCACTAGGCAAGGGGGTCCTAGCTGAGTTGGCTGAGGATATTCACACCCTAGTTTATAGACCACAGGTCACATCTGATAAATACAGAGTATTCTATCTGTCCTCAAAGTGTTAAAAAGAATTTTGGGTCACTGTTTAAAAATATAGGATTTGGATGGAGTCTTTCTTAGAACACTACAAATCTGATAAAACTACACTCTGAATCCCATAGAGCAGGAGGCTCTGTCCTTTGAGAGAGGACAGAGGTTATCTTCTTATCTCTGACTTGGTTCACTAATTATCTCACTTTCTTGGACCTCAGAGATTGAGTCTGAGTCCTGTATCACCAGAGACCACTGATTGACAAGGACTCTAGGAAACTTAATCATAAAGGCTTCTGCTTTGTACTCAGAAAGAGTTTAGACTCCTGGATTGACACAAGCGTCCTTTGGTTCTCAGGCCCCGTGCTCACCACTCCCCTCCTCATCACCAAGCTTCATACTTGGACTTCTTCAGTAGAGAAGAAACATGACCTAGTTGAAGATTAGAAAATAAAATAATAATCTGAGTGAGAAAACAAAAATCTATAACGAGGGTAAAGTATGGGAAGCCAGCAGCTCCACATTCTGTCACATTTTGGGCTTTTTGTAGGCAAGGACAGTGGGAAAAGTGGCAATCATGGTAAGTAAGAGGAGTCTCTATTCTTTTATTGTGTTATCACAGCTCAGGTAGTTTAGTTTTGTAGCACTTCTCATACTGTGAAGTTAATACTTTGTTAACTTGCTCTTTCTTCCACTAGTTACTTAACTCGCTGAAGGGCAGGCACGATGTCATATTTATCTGGGTATAAACTGGGTTTTCCCAATCCTTACCTGCTTGCATGTACAATGGAACAACATACTCCACTGCACATATTTGGCTCTGCTTCTAACTCAGAACTCTATTCCTCTGTGAAATGTCACTCAGGATTTCTAGGACATTCAAGGGGGTGGCTTAGCTCCCCAGATGGAGCTAAGTGGTAAAGAACCCACCTGCCAATGCAAGAGACTTAAGAGATGCAGGTTCAACCACTGGACCAGGAAGATCCCCTGGAGGAGGAAATGGCAACCCACTCTAGTATCTTGCCTGGAGAATCCATGGATAGGGAAGCCTGGTGGGCTACAGTCCATAGGGTTACGAAGAGTTGGACACGGCTGAAGCAACTTAACACAAATGTGTGCACAAGGGGGTGGCTCACCTTTGTTGAGGAGGAGGGAAATTTCCTCTACCCTTCTAGGTTCTTCTGTTGAGTCAGAATTAAATTGGCATGTGATAGATTAACAGGAGAAAACAACAAAATTTAATAACATGTGTACATGGAAGAGACCTAGGAAAACTGAGTAACTCTCTAAAATGGCAGAAACCTTTACCTTAACTCTCATCTTTGTTGCTGTTCAGTCACTCAGACTTTTTTTCCTTTTCCTACTGTTCACGGGGTTCTCAAGGCAAGAATACTGAAGTGGTTTGCCATTCCCTTCTCCAGCGGACCATGCTTTGTTGTAACTCTCCACCACGACCTGCCATCGTGGGTGGCCCTACATGGCATAGCTCATAGTTTCACTGAATTAGACAAAGCTGTGATCCATGTGATCAGTTTGCTTAGTCTTCTGTGATTGTTGTTTTCATTCTCTCTGCCCTCTGATGGATAAGGATAAGAGACTTACAGAAACTTCCTTTTAGGAGAGACTGATTGTGGGGGAAACTGGGTCTTGTTCTGATGTGCAGGGCCATAATCAGTAAATATTAATCCAATTTTCCATTGATGGACAGGGCTCTGTGCCTTCTTTGTTGTTTGGCCTGAGGCGAAACTATGGTAGGGATAATGAAGGTAATGGCAACCTCCTTCAAAAGGATTTGTGCATACACTGTTGTATTCAGTGCCCCTGACCCCGCAGCAGGCCACTGTCGACCCACGACTCCTCCAGAGGCTCCTGGACACTCACAGGCAAGTCTGGCTCAACCCAAGAAAAAGAAATGCAAAAAGGCAAAATGGTTGTCTGAGGAGGCCTTACAAATAGCTGAGAAAAGAAGAGAAGTGAAAGGCAAAGGAAAAAAGGAAAGATACACCCATCTGATGTATAGTTCCAAAGAACAGCAAGAAGAGATAAGAAAGCCTTCTTCAGTGATCAGTGCAAAGAAATGGAGGAAACAACAGAATGGGAAAGACTAAAGTTTTCTTCAAGAAAATTAGAATTACTAAGGGAACATGTCATGCAAAGATGGGAACATGTCATGCAAAGATGGGCACAATAAAGTACAGAAATGGTATGGATGTAACAGAAGCAGAAGATATTAAGAAGAGGCACAAGAAAACACAGAAGAACTATACAATAAAGATCTTCATGACCCAGATAACCACGATGGTGTGATCACTCACCTACAGCCAGACATCCTGGAATGCAAAGTCAAGTGGGCCTTAAGAAGCATCACTATGAACAAAGTCAGTGGAGGTGATGGAATTCCAGTTGAGCTATTTCAAATCCTAAAAGATGATGTTTTAAAAGTGCTTCACTCAATATGTTAGCAAATTTGGAAAGCTCAGCAGTGGCCACAGGACTGGAAAAGGTCAGTTTTCATTCTAATCCCCAAAAAAGGCAATGCCAAAGAATGTTCAAACTACCACACAATTGCACTCATTACACAGTCTAGCAAAGTGATGCTCAAAATTCTCCAAGCCAGGCTTCAACAGTAGGTGAACTGAGGGCTTCCAGATGTTCAAGCTGGATTTAGAAAAGGCAGAGGAACCAGAGATCAAGTTGCCAACATCTGCTGGATCATAGAAAAAGCAAGAGAGTTCCAGAAAAACATCTATTTCTGCTTTATTGACTATGCCAAAGCCTTTGACTGTGTGGATCACAATAAATGTGGAAAATTCTTAGAGATGGGAATACCAGACCACTTTACATGCCTCCTGAGAAATCTGTATACAGGTCAAGAAGCAACAATTAGAATTGGACATAACAGTCTGGTTCCAAATAGGAAAAGGAGTACGTCAAGGCTTTATATTGTCACCCTGCTTATTTAACTTCTATGCAGAGTACATCATGCAAAATGTCAGGCTGGATGAAGCATAAGCTGGAACAAGACTGTTGGGAGAAATACCAATAACCTCAGATATGCAGATGACACCACTCTTATGGCAGAAAGCGAAGAGGAACTGAGGAGCCTCTTGATGAAAGTGAAAGAGGCGAATTAAGAAGCTGGCCTAAAATTCAACATTGAAAAAAACTAAGATCATGGCATCTGGTCCCATAACTTCACAGCAAATAGATGGGGAAACAATGGAAACAGTGAGAGACTTTATTTTCTTGGGCTCCAAAATCACTGCAGATGGTGACTGCAGCCATGAAATTAAAATTTCTCCTTGGAAGAAAAGCTATGACCAACCTAGACAGCATATTAAAAAGCAGAGACATCACATTGCCAACAAATGTCCATCTAGTCAAGGCTATGGTTTCTCCAGTAGTCATGTATGGATGTGAGAGTTGGACCATAAAGAAGGCTGAGTGCCGAAGAATTGATGCTTTTGAACTGGAGAAGACTTTTTAGAGTCTCTTGGACAGAAAAGAGATCAAACCAGCCAATCATAAAGGAAATCAGTCCTGAATATTCATTGGAAGGATTGATGCTGAAGCTGAAGCTTCAATACTCTGGCCACTGGATGCAAAGAGCTGACTCATTAGAAAAGACCCTGATGGTGGGAAAGATTGAAGGCAGGAGGAGAAGGGGATGAGAGAGGATGAGATGGTGGATGGCATCACCTACTCGATGGACATGAGTTTGAGTAAGCTCTGGGAGTTGGTGATGGACAGGGACGTCTGGCGTGCTGCAATCTATGGGTTGCAAACAGTCAGACAGGACTGAGCAAATGAACTGAACTGAACTGAGTCACTCTGACTAGATAGATCTTTGTTGGCAAAGTAATGTCTCTGCTTTTTAATATGCTATCTAGGTTGGTCATAGCTTTTCTTCCAAGGAGAAAGCATCTTTTAATTTCATGGCTGCAGTCACCATCTGCAGTGATTTTGGAGCCCAAGAAAATAAAGTCTCTCACTGTTTCCATTATTTCCCAATCTATTTGCCATGAAGTGATGGGGCCAAATGCCACAATCTTAGTTTTTTCAATGTTGAGATTTAAGCCAGCTTTTTCATTCCCCTCTTTCACTCTCATCAAGAGGCTCCTCAATTCATCTTCACTTTCTGCGTAAGGGTGGTGTCATCTGCATATCTGAGATTATTGATATTTCTGCTGGCAAATTTGATTTCAGCTTGTGCTTCATCCTGCCTGGCATTTTGTATGATAGACTCTGAACATAAGTTAAATAAGCAAGATGACAATAAATAGCCTTAATGTACTTCTTTCCTAATTTGGAACCAGTCTTTTGTTCCATGTCTGTTCTGTTACTTCTTGACTGATACAGGTTTCCTAGGAGGCAGGTAAAGTGGTCTGGTAGTCCCATCTCTTGAAGAATTTTCCACAGTTTGTTGTGATCTACACAAAGGCTTTGACATAGTCAATGAAGCCAAAATAGATGTTTTTTGTTTTTTTTTTTTCTTTCTGGAATTCTCTTGCTTTTTATATGATCCAACGAATGTTGGCAATTTGTTCTCTGTTTCCTCTGCCCTTTCTACATCCAGCTTGAACATCTGGGAATTCTTGGTTCACATACTGTTGAAGCCTGGCTTGGAAAATTTTGAGCATTACTCTGCTAGCATGTGAAATGAGGGCAATTGTGTGGTGGTTTGAACATTCTTTGGCATTGCCCTTCTTTGGGCTTAGAATGAAAACTGACCTTTTCCAGTCCTGTGGCCACTGCTGAGTTTTCCAAATTTGCTGGCATATTGAGTGAAGGACTTTCACAGCATCATCTTTTAGGAATTGAAATAGCTCAGCTGGAATACCACCACCTCCACTAGCTTTGTTTGTAGTGATGCTTCCTAAGGTTCACTTGACTTTGCACTCCAAGATATCTGGCTCTAGATGAGTGATCTCACCATTGTGGTTATCTGGGTCTTTATGAAGATCTTTTTTGTATAGTTCTTCTGTGTTTTCTTGCCACTTGTTCTTAATGTCTTCTACTTCTGTTAGGTCTTTACTCTTCTTCTCCTTTATTGTGTGCCCATCTTTTCATGAAATATTCCCTTGGTGTCTCTAATTTTCTTGAAGTGAAGTCTAGTCTTTCCCATTCTATTGTTTTCCTCCATTTCGTTGCATTGTTCACTTAGGAAGGCTTTCTTATCTCTCCTTGCTATTCTTTGGAACTCTGCATTTAGATGGGTGTATCTTTCCTTTTCCCCTTTGCCTTTCAGTTCTCTTCTTTTTTCAGCTATTTGTAAGGCTTCCCCAGACAACCATTTTGCCTTCTGAATTTCTTTTTCTTGGGGATGATTTTGACCACCACCTGCTGTGAAATATTACTTTCCATATTTCTTCAGGCACTGTGTCTTCCAGGTCTAATCCCTTGAATCTATTTGTCACTTCCACTGTATAATCATAAGGGATTTGATTTCGGTCATACCTGAATGGCCTAGTGGTTTTCCTTAGTTTCTTCAGTATCATCTTTAGTTAAAGACAAAAAAAGCATGTTGGGAGTAGGGGTTTGGGACCTCAAAGGGGAAGAGGGTAGTGGACATGGAGATGGAAAAGCAAATGTTTGCTGGGCAAGGCAGAGACAATGGGACACAGAGACAATGGGACACGCTTCATCTTTAAGAGTTTCTCCCACCACACCTAGGCCATATTCTTTCCAGATATCTCTGATGATAGCTATATTCCTCAAACAGGCTCACTATCTAAATTTTTCAGGTAGTTAGGGATATGGCCAAAATGTCTTCCTGAAACTTGACAGTTTTCAGCTAGAAATAGTCTGCATAGTACGAAACATCTGGGTATGGCAAGTTCTGCTCCCTGAATCCTTGCTCGCAAATGAAAGTGTTCAGCTCACAAATGAAAATGTTCAGCTATTTGTCATTTGATTCCATTTATACTCCAGGCTCCTTCAGCTGAATCCACAGTACCTACCAGACCTGCTATGATTGCCATGTTTGGTCAGTGAGGCCCCAGAAAACTTTGTCTATCTGGCACCTAGACTCGACTACTGATGGCTCCAGCTAGAACAGTTAAGGTTCACAACCATTTCTGCACAACCCCGTCTCCTGACCATGATGACAACAACCAGAGCCCCAGAGTACTCTTTTAGCAATGGGTCAGTTAAAAGACCCAGGACTGCACACCAGGCACTATATTGGAAAGTTCCAGTACTGGAGATGCAAGGCACAATCTTGGACCTCAGGGAACACATAATGCAACTACATTATGATGGGTAAAGTGGTAACATAGGGCCAGGATGTTGAGTCCAGATTTCTTTCTAGGAAAAGCATTAATAACATTTACACTGAAACCCAAAGATAAGGAGGGTTTAGGTAAGAAAGGGTGGCTCAGCTGGTAAAGAATTGCCTGTAATGCAGGAGACACAGGTTTGATCTCTGGGTTGGGAAGATGCCCTGGAGAAAGGAATGGCTACCGGCTCCAGTATTCTTGCCTGGAGAATTTCATGGACAGAACTTGGTGGGCTACAGAACATGGGTTTGCCAAGAGTTGGACATGACTGCATGACTAACATACTAAGGTAAGAAAAATCAGAACCTAGAAGAAAGAAGAAAAGAAGATGGAGTGGCAATGGCATTTAGAAACACAGATGGAAAAGGGCAAACCAATCCTCATGTGGGTTTGTGGTCTAAAATCAGGTCATCCAAATAGGCCGAAAAATCATTTAGCCAAGAATTTAGCTTAAGTTGGTTCTGGCTGGTAGATTCCTCTAGACCTATGGCAGAAGCAAATTCAAATCCTCCTTGATCTTGTTTTCAAACTAGGTATCATATAATTTATACTGATAAAGTTCTAGAAAAAGAGCTTATAATAAAAATAACACACCTATACTGACACATATGGAAATGAGGCATAATGAATGTGAACCAGCAAGAAGATCAGTATCTGACCTGAAAATTTTCAAATACTGAAATTATTAAACACCCAACAAAAAACAAGTATGTTTAACACACTTCAAGAAATAGAAAAGATTACAGTGCAAATGAAGAGTAAAAGACTATAAAATAAGATGGATTATATTAACAAAAAATTCTGGATATCAAACTACAATGGTCAGCATAAAAATGCATAATGAATAGGTTTAACAGTAGGTTAGGCACAGTTAAAGGAGAGAAATAGTGAACTCCAGATAGATCTGCAAAACTTACCTAGAATATGACACAGAATCAAAGAAATGGAAAATCTGATAGAGGTAAGATAAGTTAAGAAATCACATCAAGTGAGAAGTTGCAAAAGAGAAGAGGGGGGTGGGGCAGAAGCAATACTTGAATAGGTAATGGTTGAGAATTTTCCAAAAGAGGTAAAAGCAATCATTCTACAGCTTTGTGAATTCTTACAAAAATAATATTAATTCAGAACCTACATCCTACACATCATAGAGAAACACAAAAGGCAAAGAGAGGGTTTTAAACAGATCCAGGTTAAGAAAAGAATACACCTCAAAGGAATGGCAAATAAACTGATTACAGACTTCGCATAGAAACAATGGAAGTTTGAAAACAGTGGGGAGGTATTTCCCTGCACTGGGACAAAAACTTGTTGACTTGAAATTGTGTGCCCTTCAAAGATATCTTTCCAGAATGAAAAGAAAATGTAGATGTTTTCAAAGAACTGAGCATGTTTCTCCACAACACACTCTAATTTTGCGGATTCTAAAGGGTGCACTTCAGACTGACGGACTGTGATCACAAATGGAAGGGCAGCATGAAGGGAAAAATCATGACCAGAAGATGGTATAAATATGTAGGTGAGTTTAACAGTTTCTGGTGGCATAAAACAATGATTAGAATATGTCACAAGGTTTAAAAAAGAGGTAACATTCATGCCAGCAATAGCATAGAAATAAGGAGAACAGGAAGTCAACATCTCAGAAAGAATGTTTGTCTGAGAGGAAGTTATAGAGTAACCCATGTGATATTACATCTTTTAATTAAGCTTTAAGAGTTTGCCAAGTAATACGGTGCATTGCGGATGGTTACATACCCCATATAGTACAAGTACAAAGCACTCATGAATAGCATGTGTCCATGTTCAGACGCTAAGTCATGCCCAACTCTTTGTGACCCCATGGACTGTAGCAGGCTTCTCTGGCCATGGAATTTCCCAGGCAAGAATACTGGAGTGGGTTGTCATTTCCTTCTCCAGGGGATCTCCCCCACCCAGGGATGGAACCTGCTGTCTCCTTCATCTCCTGCATTCGCAGGCAGATTGTTAACCACTGAGTCACCTGGGAAGCCCCTATGAATTTGAGTTACACACCAATTTAATGGTTGTAGTTAGCTATTAGGAGATATCAGAGAGGAGGACAGAAGACATTTCAGTTGTCACTATAATTTTTTTATTCTGGAAATACAAATATATCTGAAACAAATATAGACAAGTTTAAGATGTGTCCAATCTAGGTAGTAGGTATACAGATATTCTTGTACATTAGAAATATTGTAATAAGCAGATTATTTTGAAGTCAACATGACTGAAAAGGAAAGTTTACAGGGTATTAATTGGAGGTTATGGTGGCTAGAAGGAGTCCCTGTTCTTCTTTTAAAGTAAATCTGGAAGAGAATTCAGCTTGTTGCCGTGCCACCAGGACAGAGCCAGCGAAGAGAACAGCTGATCGGCCTGGGCCCCAGGATTCAGCCTGCGCAGGAGAAGGAGTCCTCCTCTCCTGCTGGGATGTGTGTGGGAGGAAACCAGGCGCATTTCTGAGTTTTGCACAAGAGAGTTGAAGGTATTCCTATCTGATTGCTTAGGTCAACTCTGCATGAATTCGTCTGCTGAGACGGGGAGAGCAGATGTTTGAGGAGCCTGAACAGAGCCTTGAATACTGATGGAAAGGTGCCACAGCTGTGTTTTGGCAAAGTGGGAGGGAACACCCGCCATCAGTTTGTGGAATGTGCTTTCTGTATACCAAAGCCATGTCTCTCCTTTTCTCACCCCGTTAAAAGGGTTTCAGTGAATTCTTCCGGCGGTTCCACAGCATTTAGGTTTGAACCTGAGAGGCCAGGTGGGGAGACAGTCTGCTCTAATCCACCTGTGTCAGTACGTCACCCTTTTCCCTCAACTTAGGGCACAATCTGTGCTTCTTAGACTTAGCTGGAGATCTTGTTAAAACACAGACTCCAAGTCAGTGAGTCAGGAATGGGACCTGACCTGCATTAAGTTTGCAAGTGATGCTGCTGCTGCTGATTGATAGACCACACTTTGAGCAGAAAACTAGCCTGGCTCTGGCTCATTTGGGTAAGTGCTTCCCCCCCGCCCCCTGCTCCACCGGCTTTCACTCTCACTCTTGTTATGACTTTCAGTACTCTTTTGGGAGGCTCTTCGGTTCTCCATCCAAATAGAGTTGTTTTGCTTGTTTGCCACATGTGCCCATCTCTATCAGAACCCCAGTCTAACTGGAACTTCGTCTCAAACCTGGTCCTTGGCTCCTGTTGGCTTTCAGCACCCAGACGTGGTTTTGGGTCAAAGCAGAGGCTCAAGACAAGGGAGGTTCACTTCTAGGAGGAAAAAGCCAGCATGGCGCTCAGCTTCAGGCAAATCTCATGTCTTCCCTCTCTCCTTTGGACAGCAGAGCACCTCTCTACATTACTGCAGTCAGAGGATGAGGGCACAGGACCCCCCACTTAGTTATCTCATTAACAGAAAAAAGTCAGCAATCAGTAGTACTGAATACCATTCTGCTCACAAAACATTAAGCAACTCCGGGTCTGGTAATACTTGGTTGTCTCTTACATAATTGAATTGGTTTGTGTTCAGGGCATCATGGAACTCATGCACTACCACCCCTGAGATTGTCTGATTAGTTTTCCCACATGCAAGTCACAAGTAAAAGCTATAGTTCCTATATCTTCCCGTATCTGTGCAACTTGGTATTTTCAGATTTTAGTTTCATTCAGTTGTATGATAATAACAGGGTTCTTTGATGTTAGCTTTAGAAACTTGTATTCTTTGACAGGAATCCTTGGGAAGAAAACACCAAAGTTACCAGTATCCACAGGCCAGGCCAATGAGCTTCTAGAACAGGGCTTCTCAGTCTTGGCAATAATGACATTTGGGATGGAATAATTCTTTTTGTGGGAGTCTGTGTATTATAGGATGGTTAACAGCATCTCTGTAGCACCCTCCTAGTTGTGGTGGTCAAAATGTCTCCAGACATTGCCAGATGTCCCCTGAGTGAGAACTGCTCTTCTGTAAAATCATCTAAAACAGAAAGACAGAAATTATGTGAATTTGATGTTGGACGATTCATTAATTTAGACTGATTGTAGGGAGGCCCCATCCATAACATAAAATACATTATTGCCAGTGCTATTGGTTAATGCATTAACCAATGAAGCCTGAATGCTGGCGATTCTCAGGTTTCTGCCTTGGATCTTTTTATTTCCTTGATTGCTCTCTGAGTACCTCATTTACTTCCAAGGTTTCAGTGATTCTCAGTGGGCTGAATAATCAACTTTTCCATATCAACCTAACCTTTCTGCTGAGCTCTGGACAAATAAATTCAATTTCTTATGGCATCTGGACTTTCTCTGGATACCTCAAACATAATTTTCTCCTGATTGACTCATTGCATTAGCCAGGAGGATATTTTGACACTAAAATTTTGATTATATCTTTCCTCTTGAAACTTTTTATTGGCATTCCATCACTTTCACGGAAAGTCTAGCCTATTTAACACAATGAACAAGGCCCTTCATAATCTGACTGTCTGTCCTTCATTCTGACCAACCCATCCTCTATTTTCCTTGGTACCTTGCTCCAGCGACACCCATATTCTCTGTCAATCCCAAGCATTTCATATACTTTTCCCTCCTTCTGGCTCAGGCTTGCTGGTTCTCCTAATTCTAGTTTGAATATTACCTCCTCCTGAAGCATTCTCAGAGGCCCCAGGATTGGTTGAGTCTTATAGCTTGACTATATAATCCTGTGCTTCCTCCTTTGTAATGTAAAGTTTTGCCAGGAGGGTTGATTTTTACTGAGAAAGACACATTTCAGGGGAAATGTGAAAAAGTACAGGGGAAAAGTACATTTCATGTACTTCCTTCCATAGAGAGCTGGAGAGGATTGGTGCATGGAATTCAGTTTCCCCAGCTGAGGGCCTTTTGGGCACTCATTGTAAATGATATGTTGTAGAGACTCTGAATTGTTAACTTTCTCTGAAGACTGTTAGGTTTTGTTCTGTCAGGCAGTTCAATTACTGGCAGACCCACTTGAGTTATTGGAGGCTTGGTCTTAGGTTTTGTTAGGGCACGTCTGTTGTTTTGCCTCTAGACCAAGCACACACCCTTAACCCTGGGAAGACTCTTAACTCCTAAGGCGTAGTCCTTCTAGGGTTTCAGTGGAATTGCTGAGGTTTTTACTGACCCCTTCTAACTTTCTGGGATACAAACTCTATCTCCCATGCACTGAATAGGAGCTGATATATCAGGTCGGTCTTTTAGCTTTCCAGCTGCTCTTTTCTTCTTGTGCTTCCTGGAGTTATTATTTATATACAGTTTAGAGATAAGCCAAGAATCAGAGGGGACTTTATATATAACCTCCTCTATATCGAGGGCTTCCCAGGTGGCACTAGTGGTAAAGAAAGTGCCTGCCAATGCAGGAGACTTCAGAAATAGAGGTTCAGTCCTTGGGTCAGGAAGATCCCCTGGAGGAGGGCATGGCAATCCACTCCAGTATTCTTGCCTGGAGAACCCCATGGACAGAGGAGTCTGGTGGGCTACAGTCCATAGAGTCGCAAAGAGCTGGACATGACTGAAGCGACTTAGCAGCAGCAGCCTCTCTATTGAGAAGCATTTGTAGATAGAACTGGGGACTCACCTTCTCTGTAGTTTCTTCTTTTAAAGGACTTCCGCCTTCAATTTCCAGCCACTCTGGCAGTTTCAAACTCCTTCTTTGACATATTAAGTCAATATGACCACAGCTTTCAGCTTGTACCTCCCTGGCAATGTGATATGACTACGGCTCTCATTCTCTGTGTGCTGTTATTTCAAAGAAGAAGTCCCATCCAGCTCCTGCCTGCCTGGCTGCTTCCCAGTTCCCTCAAGCAGCCATACTTCATAATTTTTCCAGAGTTTACAATTGCTATATGTGAGAATATTCTACTATTTCTGGAACTGAAAATCTTAACAAATATTATTGAAAAGAGAAGAAAGAATAAATAAATGTGTCGATTTTTGTGTTGACATCAAGGATGACGTAGGGAACTTATGATTTATGGCATAAAAACAATGCATGTAAAATATCTGAGGTTAGTTGGAAATACTTTGGTCTCAATTATTTCAGCTATCACTTTGTGATTTTTATCCTTTCTGAAAAATGCTGGGCAGAGGATGACTCAAACAGAGTCTGGTTCTTTCATCACTTAAGACAATAAATTAAGTTTTTTTGTTGGGGGATGGGGAGATGGTGAACCAGCAGATTACATTTCTAGGTACCTGATATAACAGAAAAATTCTATAGAAGAGTCATTGACGTGTTCTGTTTTCAGTTTTTCTCTTGTCCCATAGCTACTCTAAGACTGCTAATGACTCGTATGATGATGACTAAATTGTCAATGATCAATGTTCATCTCACTTGTCCTGTTTGCAATATTGGACCAGTTAGACCTAATTGATATCTACAGGTTATTTCACCCCAAAACATGAATTTCACCTTTTTCTCAAGTGCATATGGAACATTCTCCAGGATGGATCACATACTGGGCCACAAATCTAACCTTGCTAAATTTTTAAAAATTGAAATCATTTCAAGCATCTTCTCTGATCACAGTGCTGTAAGATCAAACATCAACTACAGGAAGAAAACTATAAAAAACACAAACATATGGAGGCTGAACAACACACTTCTGAATAACCAACAGATCACTGAAGAAATCAAAAAGGAAACCAAAATATACATAGAAACAAATGCTAATGAAAACATGACAAGCCCAAACCTATGAGACTCAGTAAAAGCAGTGCTAAGAGGGAAGTTCATAGCAATACAAGCCTACCTCAAGAAATAAGAGAAATACCAAATAAGCAGCCTAACTTTACACCTAAAGCAACTGGAAAAAGAAGAACCAAAAACCCCCAGTTAGTAGAAGGAAAGAAGTCATAAAAATCAGAGCAGAAATAAGTGAAAAATAAGTGAAGGAGACAATAGCAAATATCAACAAAACTAAAAGCTGGTTCTTTGAGAAGATAAACAAAATAAACAAAGTGTTAGCCAGACTCAACAAGAATAAAAGAAAGATGACTCAAATCAAAAAAATGAGAAATGAAAATGGAGAAATTACAGTGGACAGCACAGAAATACAAATCATCCTGAGACTACTATGAGCAACTATACACCAATAAAACGGTGGAAGAAATGGACAAATTCTCAGAAAAGTATTACCTTCCAAAACTGAATCAGGAAGAAATAGAAAATTTGAATAGCACAATCATAAGCATGAAAATAGAAACTGTAATAAAAAATCTTCCAACCAATAAAAGCCCAGGACCAGATAGATGGCTTCACAGGTGAATTTTACCAAAAATTTAGAGAAGAGCTAACACCTATCCTGCTCACTCTTTCAGAAAATTGCAAAGCAAGAAAACTTCCAAATTCATTCTATGAGGCCACCATCACCCTGATACCAAAACCAGACAAAGATGCCTCAAACAGAGAAAACTACAGCCCTTGATAATTCTGTAGTGCCCTTCCTTGTCTCTTTAAAGTCTGTTTTATCTGATATGAGTATTAATACTCCAGCTTACTTTTGGTTTCTGTTTGCATGGACTATCTTTTTCCAGCCCCTCACTTTCAATCTGTGTGTGTCACTAGGTCTGAGGTGGGTCTCTTGTAGACAACACATATATAGGGGTTTTGGTTTTGTCAGTTTCTTTTGGTTGGAACATGTAGTCCATTTACACTTAGGATAATTATTGATATGTATC
Organism: Bubalus bubalis; assembly: GCF_019923935.1. Taxonomy (NCBI): domain Eukaryota; kingdom Metazoa; phylum Chordata; class Mammalia; order Artiodactyla; family Bovidae; genus Bubalus; species Bubalus bubalis. Next base: position 641,809 of record NC_059174.1, on the reverse strand, counting down.
TTATTACCACTTACTTTACTGTTTCAGGTTTGTTTTTGTAGGTCTTTTCTTTCTCTTGTGTTTCTTCTCTAGAGGAAGTCCTTTAGCATTTGTTGTAAAGCTCCTTTGTTGGTGTGAATTCTCCTAACTTTTGTTTGTAGAGCTTTTGATTTTTCCTTTAAATCTGAATGAGGTCCTTGCTGGATAGAGTAATCCTGTTTGCAGAGTTTTCTTTTTTTTCCCCTTCATCAATTTAAGTATATCCTGCCTCTTCCTTCTGGGCTGCAGAGTTTCTGTTGAAAGATCAGCTGTTAACCTTATTGGGATCCCCTTGTGTGTTATTCGTTGCTTTCCCCTTGCCACTTTTAATATTTGTTCTTTATGTTTAATTTTTGTTAGATTAATATGTGTCTTGGTATGTTTCTCCTTGGGTTTATCTTATATGGTACTCTCTGGGATTCCTTGATTTGGGTGGTTATTTTCTTTACCATGTTAGTGAAGTTTTCAACTATAATCTCCTCAAATATTTTCTCATACTCTTTCTTTTTTTCTTCTTCGTTGACCCATATAATTCTAGTGTGGGTATCCTTATTGTCCCAGAGATCTCTGAGACTATCCTCATTTCTTTTAATTCCTTTTTCTTTTCTTTTTTTGATACTATATCTTTATTTTATTTTTTTATGATATTATACATGTTTTAAGTTATTTCCACCATTCTGTCACTTATCCATTCTTCTGCCTCAAATAGTCTGCTATTGGTTCTCTCTAATGTATTTTTAATCTTAGCTATTATGCTGTTGATTGCTGATTGTTTATTCTTTAATTCTTCTAGGTCCTTGTTAAACATTTCTTGCATCTTCTTGATCTGGACCTCCAGTAGGTAAATAGCTTTGTGCCTCCATTTTTTCCCTAAGATTTTGGATCATCTTTACTATCATTACTCTGAATTCTTTTTCACATAGACATCTTATTTCCCATTTATTTGTTTGATCTTGTGGGTTTTTGCTATGTTTCTGCATCTGAAACATGTTTCTTTGTCTTTTCATTTTGTTTAATCTACTGTGTTTGAAATCTCCTTTCTGCAGACTAGAGTATCATAGTTCCTCTTAATTATGGAGTCTGCCCCCTGTGTATGGGATTGGATCAGTACATTGTGAAGGTTTCCTGGTTGGGGGGACTTGTGATTTTGCTATGGTGGCTGGAGCTGGATTTTGCCTCCATGGAGAGCTGTGCCATGCCCAGTAGTGTGTTTTGGGGTATCTATAGGCTTGGTATGGCTTTGGGCAGCCTTTCTGCCATCGGCAGTGTTGTGTCTTTGTTTTGCTAATGATTTGGCATGAGGCATCCAGCACTGGAGCTTTCTGGTCTTTGGGTAGGTCTTTGTCTTGAAATGGAAGTGTTGAAATGGAAGCCTTTGGAAGAGTTTGCATAGACTAATATTCCATGAGGTTGGGATTTCCCTGATGTTCCACAGTCCTGGGCTCAGGTCTACCACCTCAAGGTTTCAGGTTCAACCCCTTACTGTAGCATCAAGACTTCACAGGCCTCACATTATAGAAGAAAAAAACCCTGCAGCTGATGGTGCAGGCAACAGTCAATAGCCAAGAGCAACCAAGGAAACTTGCACAATTACAAAGAAAAAGAAAGAAATAAAAAAGAGGGAAAAAAGGAGAAAAACTGGAGTCAAAAAAAGGAGAGAGCAATCAAAACTATAAAATTGGAAACAAATGAATATATTTAAAAATAAGAAACTTTGAAAATGGAGAAAGCAGGTACAAAAATAACAATGAAAGGAGTAACAAAAAAAGAACATGAAAACAATAGACAAAAGGAAAGAAACAGAGTGGAAAATGGGGGGAAAAAGAAGGAAAAAAAGGGGGAAAAGGGAAAAAAGGAGAAAAATGTTTAAAGAATGTAGTTCCACCTTTGCCTCCCTAGGAGGCCCTCCAGTACTAGACTGTTCTCTGGACCCACTGTAGGGGCAGCTCAGACTCCAATCTGGCCCAGCTCCTTCAGGTACTTGCCTCCAGTGTTCATGGTCGCCAGAGCTAGGTATTTTTCTTTTGTGTGAATACTCACTGTCCTTTTATGTTTTCCGTAGACACAGAGTCTACCTAGTTGATTATGTGGATTTAATCTGCAGCTTGTATGGAAAGGTGGAAATGTTTTCAATCCTCTTCCTTAGCCGCCATGCCCCTGGAGCTCGATTGTGGTTTTATCTCCACCTCTGCATATGGGTGATCCACAGGAGTTTGCTCCTAAGGCTGCCCTGGAGGACTTGGGTCTGCTTCAGTGAGGACTAGGCATGCAGCTGGCACAGCAGCTTGGATCATGGGGACCACAGCAGCGCAAGGTACACAGAGGAGCCAGTGGCCACAGGCTCAGGGGATATGGTGCTCAGTTCAGTTTAGTTGCTCAGTCGTCTCCGACTCTTTGCGACCCCATAGACTGCAGCACGCCAGGCCTCCCTGTCCATCACCAACTCCCAGAGTCCGGCCAAACTCATGTCCATTGAGTCAGTGATGCCATCTAACCATCCCGTCCTCTGTTGTCCCCTTCTCTACCTGCCCTCAATCTTTCCTAGCATCAGGGTCTTTTCCAGTGAGTCAGTTCTTTGCATCAGGAGGCCAAAGTATTGGAGTTTCAGCTTCAACATCAGTCCCTCCAATGAACACCCAGGACTGATCTCCTTTAGGATGGACTGGTTGGATCTCCTTGCAGTCCAAGGGACCCTCAAGAGTCTTCTCCAACGCCTCAGTTCTTTGGTGCTCAGCTTTCTTTATAGTCCAACTCTCACATTCATACATGACTACTGGAAAAACCACAGCCTTGACTAGATGGACTTTGTTGGCAAAGTAGCATCTCTGCTTTTTAATATGCTTTCTAGGTTGGTCATAACTTTCCTTCCAAGGAGAAAGTGTCTTTTAATTTCATGGCTTAAGTCACCATCTGCAGTGATTTTGGAGCCCCCCAAAATAAAGTCAGCCACTGTTTCCCCATCTATTTGCCATGAAGTGTGGGAATGGATGCTATGATCTTAGTTTTCTGAATGTTGAGCTTTAAGCCAACTTTTTCAGTCTCCTCTTTCACCTTCATCAAGAGGTTCTTTAGTTCTTCTTCACTTTCTGCCATAAGGGTGGTATCATCTGCATATCTGAGGTTATTGATATTTCTCTCAGGAATCCTGATTCCAGCTTGTGCTTCTTCCAGCCCAGTGTTTCTCATGATGTACTCTGCATATAAGTTAAATAAGCAGGGTGACAATATACAGCCTTGATGTACTCCTTTTCCTATTTGGAACCCGTCTGTTGTTCCATGTCCAGTTCTAACTGTTGCTTCCTGACCTGCATACAAATTTCTCAAGAGGCAGGTCAGGTGGTCTGGTATTCCCATCTCTTTCAGAATTTTCCACAGTTTATTGTGATCCACACAGTCAAGGGCTTTGGCATAGTCAATTAAGCAGAAATAGATGTTTTTCTGGAACTCTCTTGCTTTTTCGATGATCCAGTGGATGTTGGCAATTTGATCTCTGGTTCCCCTGCCTTTTCTAAAACCAGCTTAAACATCTGGAAGTTCACGGTTCATATATTGCTGAAGCCTGGCTTGGAGAATTTTGAGCATTGATATGGTGCTAGTAGGGTTTTTTCTAGCTTCTGGCAACCCTTCCCCAGTGAAGGCCAGGCATGGCAATAGCACATCTGCTTGATCACAGGGAAGCTGACTGGAGACTCTCTTAGAGCATTTTTCTAGCCTCTGGAAGCTCTCATTCAAAGAGATTGCCTGGCTGGTCCTCTTTAGTTTGGTGCAGTAGGCACTCCCCCCACCCCCCGCCCCCCTCCCCCCACCCCCCGGAATCCTTCTTTATTGCTAGATGCAGCAGTCTCTCCAAGGGCCCTCTTGGCTGGGATCCTTCTCTATTACTTGGCAAGCCAGGTGCTCAAAGGGTCCCCCTAGGTGGGGTAGTTCTCTATTGCTTGGTGCATTAGGCACTCCAAGGCCCACTCTCTCTGGGGGAGCTCTCTATTGGTCAGCTGCCAGCGCTGGCATGTGGGGAGAGAGGCTATAGCGATGGCCCCACCCTCCGTGTGGGACTCAGCAGTGTCGCCAGCTTCCATGAGTACCCAGATTGCCCCCAAGGGCACTCCTCCCCGTGATCTCCTCTCTCTCATCCCCTCAGGCTGCCTCCCTGCTGACAATAGCAGTCCTCACCCTGGGACTGTTCTCCAATCCCTGCACTTCAGCTCCTAGCCACCGCATGCACTGGAGGACCAGAATCCCTGCGGCATACCACAGGCCTAGCCTGTGGGGATTGTCTGTGTGGTTCTCACTCCCTTCAGACCATCACAGATCAGCTGCTTCACTCTCCAATAGCCTCACACGTCTCCCCTCTGTCCCAAAGTACTGCTCCAATGTGGGAATCTCACCCCTACTTCAGTTCCTCCACCTCCCTGGGTGCTGGTCCAGTCTCACTCACTCCCCTCCACTTTTTCCCTTCCTTCCTTCATCCTGCCTAGTTTTTCTTGGATCTATGTATTCCTTTCCTGTGTTCAGGGACTCTTGCCCACTCTCAGCTGTTGCTCCATGAGATTCTTTGCATCTGAAGATGTATTCTTGATGATCCCTGGAGAGAAGTACTCCTCATCTACCTACTCCTCTATCTTGTTGAATCACCTCCTTATTGTCTTGATTGCTAAAGTTGCAGTGTCCGCATGAGGGTTCTTTGTACATATTCTTTCTTTTATTGAAACCTTTCCTCCTTAGTGACTATATTTTCTCATGGATTTAAACACCCACACAATGACAAGTTCCCAATTGTCATTTCCATCTTAGACTTGTCCTCTGAATTGTAGAATTTTATATCCAGTTGTCTACTCTCCATGTTTATGTAGGTGTGTAACCATCATCTCAAACTCAAGTTGTTCAGAACAGAACTCCTACCTTCCAAATCTTCCCCATTATAGTTGGTACAACTCCATCCTTCCGTTTCCTGAGGTCAAAATTTTCAGTGTCATCCTTGGCTACTTTTTTTGAAAGTATCCCCAATACAGTTTTTTTTTTTTTTTTTTTTTTTTTTTTTTTAGCAAATCTTATCACTATACCTTCAACATTTAATCAGTTTCCTAGTTGCCATATCATCTTTAACCTAAATTATTGCATAAGTTTACTAACTGGTTTCCCTGTTTCATTTTCATCCCTTTCCCTTTGTAGTTAATTACAGAGTGATTATTTTTAAATGAAAGTAATATTATGACCTCCTTCCTGTTGGCTCAGATGGTAAAGCATCTGCCTATAGTGTGGGAGACCTGGGTTCAATCTCTGGGTTGGGAAGATCTCCTGAAGAAGGAAATGACAACCCACTCCAGTATTCTTGCCTGGAAAATCCCATGGACGGAGGAGTCTGTTAGGCTACAATGGTTGCAAAGAGTTGGACACAACTGAGTGACCTCACTTACTTCTGTTCAGCACACCCAGTTGCTTCCCATCCATCACATAAAAGCCAAAGTCTTTATAGCATCTAGGGTCATACACATTCTGCATCTTTGTTATCATTCTCATCTTACCTACTACTCTTTCCTCTCTGCCATGACACAACAGTCTTCTTAAAGATTCTGGGCACATTCATGCCTCAGGGCCTTTACACTGGCTTTTTACTATGCCTGGATTGTTTTCCTTTTGGATATCTGTGACTCACTCTCTCATCTTCACATCTTTTTAAGAACTTTACTGTAGCATTATGGCTTTCCTCATGTTTACTTTACTTTAATCTTACCTTTCCCTCATTCTCTGCCTTGTTTTTCTCAAAGTAGTTACCATCATATGATGTCTGGTATATTACATATTAATTTTCTACTTATTGTCTGTATTCACTGACTGAACTATGTTTCATAAGGACAGATTTTTTTGTGTGCTTTTTTTTCATTACTCTAACACTGCATAGATAAGCACTCAGCACAGAGAAATAACTAAAGGCGTATTTATTGAATGAGTTAATAACAAATGAGGATATAAAGTACCTAGATTCTTAGTTGGTGGTTAGGTACTTAAACAGGTGGTTCTTTAAGTACCATGATTTATCAGAAAGTAGAGGATCCAAAAAAGCTGAACTCAAACCAAGGGGTTGAGCATCTTCCTCTTTAGTTTTTCTCCATTTTCTTTGTACATTTCCCAGTATGTGCAAATCACTGCACTTGTTATAACACTTCTATCTCCTCTAGATAGTGACTGTAGATTAATTGCATTTTCTTAGAATGTTTATAAGAAGCAACTGTTATGTTTACTTGTCTGTTATTCATTTCTTCTTACTGAGATAACAGTACCATGACTGTTTCTCAGGGGATTGTCCTTCCTTCAAGTTCAGCCTATGAAGTTTGGATGCATCTGAGATCTTCTTCACCCAAGCTCCATGGACTAATCCTGAGCAATCAGAATCTGCTCCCCCCCAACTTCTGGCTCCTGCTCCAAATGGCTATGGATTTGGGGATGGATGGTTTTTCATAATTCAACAGGATCCAGTCAGAGCAAGCAAATTCTGGGATATTTGCTATAAGCACAGGGTAAGAGAAAATTTTTCTTCTTAGATTGCACTAAGGCTAATGTAGACATGACCTGTAGAAATCTACCATGTAGAAACAGGCTATCTGAGAATGAGGCCAACACAGGAAAGCAGAGTGGAGAGATGCAGACTGATTTCTGATGATAATGCTTGATCTCCTGGATCTGGCTTCCTTGAACCCTATACCCAATGATTCATTTATATGACCCAGTAAATTCCCTTTTATGGCTACACTGATTTGAGTGGGGTTGTGTCACTTACAATCAAAAGAATTCTGAGACCATATTTAGTAATTCTGCCATGTATAAACTAGTTTTTTATGTTCGCATCATCCTCAACTTCCATGGAATTTTGTTGGAGCCATTTTTGCAACTCCAATACCACTTGCAGTGATCTAGCTAGGAGGTGCTTAATAAATACCTGGATGGATGGATGAATAAGGAAAATTTTACTGGTTCAAATTGTTTATTTTTAAATAAGGGCTTCCGTTTGATCCTATGAAGCATAGTTATCTTTGCTCAGAAATTGCATGCCTTGTATTTATAAATGTGATACATTTGAAGGAAAATATCAATTTTATTTAGTGCAATTTTTAAAAACCACTCTTGAAAATGAGTTTCTGGATATCTTCTGGAACTAATATATCAAAGATAAAAATTCTTTATGCATAGGTAGCCTATGATAAGATAGTAGAGATTTGGAATTCTGGTTGACTTCTTAAGAAAGGATATGAATCTCCAAGGATGGTTAATGACAACCAATGAGGGGCAGCTAGCTGTGCATTTGGTTGGTTTGCAGTATGTGGCTTTGGTTCTAACAACTCCCAGAGGTTGCACAGTAATTGGATAACTAATCTACACATTGGATTGGTTGGGTTTGAATTAAAGACTATTACTTTTTTAGTTTCCTCATATTGAGAGTGCTGTAATGGTTCCCAGATCTTTCCTTCATAATTTTTTTGTGAGTGTACAATTATGATAAAATGTCTTTGAGCTATTGCTTGAATGCAATTATTTTATATTTTTGAATATTAATATAGAATTTTAGCTATCTTATTCAAAGACCATATTTATTCTACAGACTCTATTCTTTGTTTTAATGTTAAATTAATGTTAAATTAATTCCCAAATACCATGAAAAACCTTATGATAGCTTCGTGAGTGATAAACTTACTCTAAAGCTGTTCATTTTATCTTAGAAGATCTTTATTCAAATACATTTGCCATCAGAAAAACATGAACAAGATTCTTCTCATGGCAAGGCCTGTTTTGCTTCCACAAAGAAGAGTTTCTTTGTTTCCTTGGCCTGACAATATCTGGTGTGATTGGAGAAGGTTTTAGCGAAGTCCAAAGTTGTGACAGAATGTTCTGACCATTATCTTCTCCATTGGAGATATGATGAGGTTGCAAGAAGCCGAGCTCTCTTGAAGATGATGAACTCTTTCCTTCAGAGGCATTTGCCTGCTTATGACTCCCACTTTCTCAGACTCTGTAAGTCATATCTTTGACCATTTAGTGAGAAGGAGGAGAAATACCAGTCTTCTTCCCAAAGGCTGAACTGTGACAGGAAGTATGACCAAGTTGGCCAGGGCTGCTATCCCACCACTGCAGGGCCTGGACAGGTGAAGGTGGTGAGACAAGCCAGTACTGGTGGCAAGGGACTGCAGACCATGCCCAGAGGGACACTGCAGCCAGCTCTGTGTGTTTCCAGAACTTTTGAATATTTATGAGATGCCAAGTTTGAGCTTTTATATGCAGCTACCTGAGTTGAAAATATTGGCAATGAATTCAATGTTATATAAAACCTAGGGCAACACTTGTGCACCCCCTTCCCCGCCTTTGTCCTGTCCTTCTCTGCTTCCTTCCTCTTTATGCTGGGGCGTGGGGAGGTGTTTCTGAGATCTGGCACTGAGAATCCCTGAGTATCCTGGTCTCCTCACCCTTTGCAGGCCTTCTGGGTGAGATTGGCCATCACTTAGCTTCCTTGTCTAAGTATATTCTCCAAGAACCTTTAAATCCTGAAGTAATCAAGGGATAATTATAACTATCATGATATCACCTCCAAGGACTGGGGTGAAAAGTAATGAAGTGCTTCTCACATGTTCTCAAGCACTTTTAAAAGTTGCTAATTTTTCAGAAAATGCTATTTATCCTCTACCAGGTGGAAATTAGAGAACTTATGGGGCAAGTTTCTCAAAGAGTGGCAAGCCAGCCAACGGCATCAGAATCACTGGTGTGTGTGGGTGGGCGGGTGGGGGGGTTCTTGTTAAAATGCGTGTTCCCAGCTCCACCCACTCATATGAAATGAGCTCTTGAGAGAGTGGGAGTTGGGACTTTGTGTTTTTAACAAGTACATCCCCTATATCTAGGTGATGCTAGTGTTGTTCAAGTTGAGAAGGATTTGAGTTGAGTCTTCAGAGGTACGCAAATGGGGGTGGCTGTGAAAAAAAATCTTTCAGTTAAAGGGAACATCTAACTCAGCTCCTCTGAGCCTGCAAAAATAGTTTATTAAGGCTTTGGAATTGGTAATATAGAATGAAAGAATATGCCTAGAGATTTTGAATGACGAGTAGAGGTAAACACATAGACATATGCCACATAGACAGCTGTGTTCAGATCCAGGGGTGAGGTCAGAGAAAACTTATTTTATCTCTTTGAGTCTTATTTTCCCCATTATAGCTCAGAGATAGAAGATAAGGTGTTCAGCTCTCCTATAGAAGCCTCATGGGATCAGGGTACTCACAACTGTCAAGAGAAATGGACCATGGATGTAGGTAATACTAGTGGATCTGTCTGGAGTCAGTGGATCTGTCTGGAGTCAAATAGATAAGAAGCAAATACATTTCTGCCACCAAAAGAATCATGACCGTGGACAAACAGAGACTGAGGCTATCTGAGACTTTAGACAACCCGTAAGCCTCATCTGGTCAGGAGGCTAGCTGAGAAAATGGAGCCATGCTCCCAAGAAGAGCATGTTCCCCACTGTCATCCATAGAGGTGGCCAAGAAGAAGAGTGGCCTGAGAAGACCTCCCATGGTACAAATCTACAGGCAGTAAATGGGGTCCTCAGGCCTTCTGAGAAGTGGTATCGGTACCCACCCTGCTTCCGTCCCTGTCTTCAGCTAGATGTTTATGTGGTTTCCAGCCCTGTTCCACAGCTGCATGTTGGGTGTGGGGGTAAGAAAGGCTGCTTCTGCCTCACAGAGATGGACCTGAGTCTGTGAGGGGGTAGCTGTCTTCCTTGGGTAAGCGCTGTGCGCTCCCCTCGTGGAGGGAGATAGTATTCATCAATACTACATTAGTATTGGTGAATATTTGTTTCTCCCTTCCTGGGGCTGGGGGTGGATTATTCTTCCCCACTCCAAGGAGATTAGGCTTTGGTCAGTGACGGTGAATGAATGACTCTTGTTATTTCAGAACAGAAGCTTTAAGCACCGACCACACTGAGCATGTCTCTTCTCTCTGCTGGCACAAGTCTCAACTGGCAAAGCCCCAGCGAGGGCCTGCCCTAGCCAGGCAGAGAAAGATGGCTATCCTCACAGCCGCCTCCTCTGACCAGCGAGGGGACTGGAACACAAACTTTAGTTATTCTAAGCTAGGTTAGCAGCCTTTCCGTAAAGAGCCAGAGAGGAAATATTTCCGTTTGTGGGTCATGTAGCCTCTGTCACAACTAACTACTCAGCTCTGCACCTGTGTCAGGAAAGCAGCCACAGACAATACCTCAATGAATGGGCATGACTCTGTTCCAATATGACTTTATTTGCAAACACAGGCAGTGGGCTGGGTTTGGCCTTTGGCAGAAACTAAGGTTTGGGATCCTTTGTCCTAGCTGGCTGGACCTCAAACTTTAACATGTGTCAGAATCACCTGGAGAGTCTGTTAGGCCTGGGCTGGGGAGTATGGGGTGAGAATACATTTCTAACATATTCCTAGGTGATGCTGATGAGATCAGCTCCATCATTTTCCTATTAATATCTTGGTCTCTCTTGACTGACATATAATCTGTAAAATGGGGATAATATCAGAACTTCATAGCAGTCTTGTCCTAACTAAATGACATAATATTCTGACGTGATTAGGACAGGCCCTGCACTTTGTATCAAAAAGTCTCAGCAAACATTAGGCACTGCTGTGGTGTTAGTCATTGTGCTCATATGCACAGACCTACACACACACACACACACAAACTGCATAATGCCTTCACTTTCTGAGGATATAGCATGGTAACTTACAAGTGGACCATTTGCTTCCCAGGTGAGTCCTCACTTCATTGAAGACTCCACCACAGGATTTACCTGAGCATATTACTGTGGTGTGTTTACAGTGGGGCTTCAATGTCAAGCTGGCTTCCAGCTAGAATGGTCATTACTCAGGACAGGTGCACCTTTACCATCTCACTGAGAAGATGGCCTTCAGCTCGCTGGCTGGAGGCACACCATGGTATGGCCTGAGAAGAATTAATCTTTCCTTCTGCTTCAGCTGGCTGAATCCATGCCTGGGTCTCCCAGAAATGCTTCCATACCCAGTTCTCTTGGAGTACCAGGCTTGTTGGCCACAGAGGACCTGACCGATCTAGCCCTAAACTGAGGCTGGTTGTTTTAAGGCTTTTAGAAAGAGAAGCCAGGAGATGATCTTACCTCTAGAAGGGAGGAGAAGGGAGAAGCCAATTCCCTGAGCAGCCCATCTGGGAGGGCTCCTCTCGAGCAGGAGTGAGAAAAAGTGGCATCTCCATGACTTATATGGAATTAATAGGGGACACATTCTCCCTTGTGTTTCCTTTTGAGAGTCTTCTATCTGTTGGGCAATTTATGTCAGTGATTTTTACATCATTGTCAAAGAAATGAGCCATATTAGGCTGGAATGCCTTATTTAGTTTCTTTGTTTATAGGTCAGTGTGGATAACCCACTCTTTAGAAGCAAAGTCAGAAGTACAGGCTAGAAACTGGCAAATGCGATCCCAGCTCCCAGTGGCACTGTGTCATTTGCAAACCCCGTGGCTTCCAATCCATGTCTGCTCTGAATGGAATGAGAACCGGGAAAGCTTAGGAAAGGCCACCTGCTCAACCACCAGTGGCTTATGCTTCCCATTGTTTCTGAAATTTGGAGTTGGGAAAGGACATGAGAGGCATGCTGGACAGTTCTCTTAAACCTGCCCATCCCAGGTGCCCAGGAGCCAGGCTTCTCTACACACTGACTCTGGTTTGCTTAAGGGTCCCCTAGTGAGGACCATGTGGCTTATGGGGTAAAGAACCAGCATCTCCTACTTGTCTGCTCCTGTGCTCCGTGTTATTTTAGCTCCACAACCTCACTAGCACTGTTACCCCTAATTAGCTGTCTCTTTTATGTTTATTTGTTCTCCAATACACTCAATCACGTTCATTTTTTTTTTTTTTAAAGCCAAGCTATAATCTGGTCACTTTTCTGCTCAAAAATCTTTGTTACTTCCCTACAGCTTAAGAAACAAAGTCCAGACTTTTTGGCCTGACTTTCAAGTTCAAGTTTCCCAAACAGGCTTCACAGTAACTTTTCTGCCTTTTTATTTTTATCTGCCTCTTCTCAAAATGTTCGCTGAAGCAGACACTGTGCACTTTGCAAATCCTTTCATCCTTAACCCCTTAGCGTGCACTAGACTAAGGGCTTACTGCCAGCCCTGGGCTTTGCTGCCCGAGGGCTTTCTCTGGTTTCTGGAGTCCACTTTACTGCTTGCACCAAGTATCAGAAAATTAACAACTCACTGCTCCTTTCTGTCCCCATCAGCAGCCCTTCAGCAGGGAAGTTGGGATATAAACAGCCAGCTCCTTTACTTTGCAGTTGGATGGCTCTTCAGGGCATGTCCTCTGCTGGCTTCCATCGTTCTTTGTGATTTCAGCTTGAGTTGCCTCAGAGGTCCCTAAGTTGGTCTTGGAGAGGCAGCAGTGAGCTTGAAGCAAAATCTTAATTCCCTGCTCAGGAATTGAACCTAGGTAGTCTGGAAAATCTCATGGACGGAGGAGCCTGGTAGGCTGCAGTCCATGGGGTCGTGAAGAGTCGGACACGACTGAGTGACTTCACTTTCACGTTTCACTTTCATGCATTGGAGAAGGAAATGGCAACCCACTCCAGTGTTCTTGCCTGGAGAATCCCAGGGACGGCGGAGCCTGGTGGGCTGCCGTCTATGGGGTCGCACAGAGTTGGACATGACTGACGTGACTTAGCAGCACCAGCAGACCAGCAAGGGCTAGAGACTAGAAGCAAATTTTCCCTGTATCTTGCCTCCATTGAAAAATGATTTTCTCAAGGAGGCAAAAACTGTAAAAACAGTGCGAAGTTTATTATTAGAGACATAGCACAACAAGTGGGGGAGCAGAGAAACAGTTTCTTCAGTTAAGACAAGAAACAAGGCAGTGCACACCCAGAGAAAAAGGGTGTAGGCATCCTCCCTGATGAGGAGCAGCACAGTGAAGAGGCAGTTAAATCGTTTATATAGGGCAGTTCTTCCTGTCTTTGCTTACCTTTGGCTAATTATCCGATTTTTTTCCCCACACCTGACCTGCCCCAGGACCCTCCCCAACATATGTGAGCAACTTTGGATTCCAGCCCAGAGGCCTAACTGGGGGCCTTGGCTCACCTATTCTGGAGTGGTACTCCCTCCTTTTTGACTCCAAAGGAGCCTTTTCATGAATGTGCAATGTCTTCCTTGTCCCAAGAATGAGAAATATGTGACCTCTTGATCTTTGACTCAAAAAGGGTTTGCCTCCTCTATGTTTCTGCCATAAATGTTGTATTTGATGTTCGGTTGCTAAATTGTGTTCAACTCTTTGTGACCCCATGGACTGCAGCACGCCATGCTTCCCTGTCCTTCACTATCTCCTGGAGTTTGCTCAAACTCATGTCCATTGAGTGAAAATGCCCAAAGTCTGGCTATTTACCCTGCTCTTGTTTTTTTTTCCTATCTTGAAGTGCAAATGGGCTTCCCTGGTGGCTCAGCTGGTAAAGAATCTGCCTCAGTGTGGGAGACCTGGGTTGGGAAGATCCCCTGGAGGAGGGCATGGCAACCCACTGCAGTATTCTTGCCTGGAGAATCCCATGGACAAAGAAGCCTGGTGGGCTACAGTCCATGGGGTTGCAAAGAGTCAGACAAGTGGGAGGCTAGTTGTAAATATCTAGCCTAGAGCCCACCTGCCTCCTTCCTCAGGAAATGTAGACAGGAGGCTTGTTGTAAATGCCTGGCCTGGACCCCATGTACCTCCCACCTCAGGCTGACACCATGCCCTGTGCTGACTGTCTTCCCATCTCTGCCTCCCTTCCCCACTCCTCCAGAAGTGCTTCCTGGAATCCTACCCCTAAACCTACTTGTGCTTCATCCTTGTCTTCATAGTTGGCTTCTGGAAGAATCAAAGCTAAAGTGTTGCCTGTGTTGGTTGCCTAGGATGATTGTGACAAAGGACCACATACTAAGTGATGTAAAACAACAGAAATTTGTTCTCCATAATTCAGGAGGCTTCTTGTTGTTTTTCAGTTGCTCAGTCATGTTCAACTCTTTGTGACCCCATGGACTGCAGCATGCCAGGCTTCTCTGTCCTTCACCCTCTCCTGGAGCTTGCTCAAACTCATGTCCATCGAGTCAGTGATGACATCCAACCATCTCATCCTCTGTCATCCGCTTCTCCTCCTGCCTTCAATTTTTCCCAGCATCAGGGTCTTTTCTAATGAGTCAGCTATTTGCATCAGGTGGCCAAAGTATTGGAGCTTCAGTCCTTCTAATAAATATTCAGGATTGATTTTCTTTAGGATTGACTGGCTTGATCTCCTTGCAGTCCAAGAGACTTTCAAGAGTCTTCTTGAAACCACAGTACAAAAGCATCAGTTCTTCAGTGTGTGGTCTTCTTTATGGTCCAACTCTCACATTCATACATGACTACTGGAAAAATCAAAGCTTTGACTATATGGATCTTTGTTGGCAAAATCATATCTCTGCTTTTTAATATGCTGTCTAGGTTTGTCATAGTTTTTTTTCCAACTCCTAGGAGCAAGCATCTTTTAATTTCATGGCTGCAGTCACCATCTGCAGTGATTTTGGAGCTCAAGAAAATAAAGTCTGTCACTGTTTCCATGGTTTCCCCATCTATTTGCCATAAAGTGAAGGGACCAGATGCTATATTCTTAGTTTTCTGAATGTTGAGTTTTAAGCCAGCTTCTGGAGGCTAGATGTCTGAATTAAGATGCTGGCAGACCATGCTCTCTGATGGCTCTGAGGAAACTCCTTCTAGCTTTTGGTGTTTGCTGTCAATCCTTGGTGTTCCTTGGTCTACAGACACATCACTCTGGTCACATGACATCTTCTCCCTGTGAATTCACAGTGTCTTCCTTCTGCTCATGTTTGTCTTCGCCCAAATGTCCCTTTTTAATAAGGAACCCAGTCATTTTGGTTGAAGGCCCCTCAATGACCTCATTTTCACTCGATTACCTCTGTAAAGAGAGTTTTACAAGAAAAGATCATGTTCTACGCTATTGGGGTTAGGACGTTAGCACATATTTCCAGGAGACAAGTCAACCTGTCTTCTCCTCCTTGCTCTTCAGAGGCTGACATTTGCTTCTGCTGCTTCCTCACCCCATTACCCCTCAATTCCAACTGTAAGAGTCTCTTCCACCCTTGGCCTTTGCACTTTGGGAGCGCCTCTTGATGGACTCCGTCCCTGCCTGCCTGGAGTTATGGTGCTTATGAGTCCAAGCAGGGGTGTCGCAGGAAGATAGCTGGGCCCAGTCTGCTTTCCTGCCTCAGGAAATCTAATTAAATAAGTACAATTTAACCTCCCTTGGATTTTGAACTCGAGCAGCACCTGGGGAGCACAGCTCTCACCACTCAGGTGACAGATGCAGAAACGATGGCTGACTGAGATGTGTCTGTGGGGGTGGGCGGACTCCAGGAGTGGCATTCCAGACTTGCATCCCTGCATCATTTTCTGTCAACTGTTATTTTCTTCTCAGTGCCAAATTCTGAGAAAAATAATCCTGGTGACCTGAAGTTAACAGGGCCTTGAAGGACTAGACGTATGGAGACAGTCTGATAGCAAATCCGGAGAGCAGATAGTTCTATTTGGGCGAGTAAGCCTTGTAATTCTTTGCTCAATTTTTAACCAAATCTAACTGGCCCACATTTCCTGGAGGCTCATTCCTGTGCTGTTTGCAGGACTTGGGGAGACAAAGGGGGAGGCTAACTTGGTTCAGTCCAACACTGTACTGTAGCCCCAGAACAAATTCCTGATAGCAACTGAGCAAGAAAAAAATCAAACCAGTGAATCCTTAAGAGATTTGACTTAAAGTTTAGCTATTTCCCACTTCCTCAGAGAATGCTTGCAGGGTTCTGGCTGTAGACAAGAGTCCTAGGCTGCATTCAGATCACTCACATTGGGGTGACTCTTACCTAGGAGTCACCCACCTTAGCATGGAGGGCTGACTTCACTAATGGCTTGTGTGCCAGATGCAATCATTTTCAATCCTGCAAGGACCTTATGGGAAAGACATTACTGTTCCATTCTAGCTTGAGGAATCTAAGAGCCAGAGACATTAGGCAGGCACTCCATATCCTACAGAGACCCAGAGCAGCCTGCTGGCTCCTAACTTCAGGCTGGATGTGTTTGCTTCCCCCACAAGAGCAGTTGTCCACCAAGAAGAGTGCTGGACCCAAGTGTGAGACGTGGATCTGAATTCATGAGTGAAGAGCTCAACAGACAGCCAGTCTCAGAGCCCACGGCTCTCAGTGGAGAGCACAGGGACTCAAGAAGGAGTGCTAAGGTTGGTAAGGTGGAAACTTCCACCAGTGTTGTTTCACCTTCTCTGTGAATCTCCTTCTATAGCCTGGTGCTTGGCCTTAGATAAAAGTTTACTCTCTAGCAAAGGAAACCAAATTTGATTTATAAGCCATAGTCCAGATATATAAGAAGAACTTCCAAAAAAATCTGCCCAATAAATCCCAGCCATCCCAGGGGTTTTTATCATTTTTATGTATATGGAGAAAAAGGAGACAGAAATCTAAGCCTTTTTATTCTGTGTTTATTGGAAAGAGCTTTTGAACTACAAGTGCTTGGGGCCCCTGGGCCCTGAAGGAAACAGTACTGGATCTGAGCCACAATTGGGAACTTCCTTCAGATTCTCCCACCTCCAGGCTTTGGCTCCCAATTTGCACAAACCCTTCTTTGCTCTCTTCCTAATTCACCCTTTGAAGCCCAGGTTAGATGCCTTGCCTGTGTTGCTCACAGGGCTTTGGAGCTCAAACTCCACCGTGGGTTGGCCTCCTGTGCCCTCCTCCTTCCCTGCCCACACTCCCTCTGGTGCTCACCCCACTGGTTCCACGTGGATCTGTGGGTACAGAGCACTCAGCAGCGAGTCTTCTGTGTGTTCTGGGAGGGAGCAAGCCCAGCTCCAGCTCATCCAGGAGGCTTGGCACTGGAAGGGATTCCAGCTCGGCCTACTGGACAAGGTGCCAATCACCAGAGAGGTAGAGGAGAATGGCATTGCTCTAGGGCTTGCCTGGGAGAGAGGTAGTTCTGTGGCAATAAACAAAGCCAGTGAGAGGAGGCCAAAGCACTTTATTCAGAGTTTGCTTTAACAAGGGAGGCAGCCATTGTACAAGCGTTCTAGCAGTGACTTAAAGGGGTGGGAAATTTTTATAGTAGGAAGAAGGGAAGGCCCTGTTGGCACAGGGAGGCTGTAAGTGGCCTGCTGCTGCTGCTGCTAAGTCGCTTCAGTCATGTCCGACTCTGTGCGACCCCATAGACGGCAGCCCACCAGGCTCCCCCGTCCCTGGGATTCTCCAGGCAAGAACACTGGAGTGGGTTGCCATTTCCTTCTCCAATGCATGAAAGTGAAAAGTGAAAGTGAAGTCGCTCAGTCATGTTCAACTTTTCGTGACCTCATGGACTGCAGCCTACCAGGCTCCTCCGTCCATGGGATTTTCCAGGCAAGAGTACTGGAGTGGGGTGCCATGGAACTAGAGGCAATTGTATGTGATTGGTTAGTGGTGCATGTTTGGCTTTTTCTAGTTGGTCTTAAATTGGAAGCTAAGACAAAAATTAGAGAAGCTGTCAGTTATGAACCAAGTTCTGGTTAGTTTGGGCCAATTGTTACAGGGGTGATTGGCTTCCTGGACTGGTTGCTAGAAATAGTGGTCTGACTAGAAGTCTGACTCGTAGGTAATGGGCTGGCTTCCTGGATGAGTTACTATAAATGACGTGTTTGTTTTCTGGGCTGCTTGCTGCAGATTATGGGTCAGAGTTCTATTTTTGCACATGATGTAGTGATCGTCCATTTGCATGTTCAGTCTCTCAGATCAATATTCACCCAGGACCTACTTTATGCTAGGGCACAAGGATGGGCTGATGAGACGCTGCCTGTCAGGATCCTGATCCCAGCCTGTGGGCTCTCAAGCAGATCACAGAGGCCCCAGGGCAATAGGGTGAGACTCATGGGCAGTGTGGAGAATGAATGACCTGGGACCCAGGATGCCAGCTTCTGTTGGCTTGGGGTGGGAGGAAAGCGGGAGACATGGTGCCAAGGAGGGGGGTTCCACAGGCCCCTCCCCACAATCCCAACTCCACTCACTTCCGGTTCCTTGTCAGTCTGTGGGGAGGGCACAAAAGCGGGTGCTGCTCTCCCATGGCTGGTCTTCATTTTAGGACAGTGTTGTAGGACAGGGTTCCCAGGAGAGGACGGGGAAGGGCTTCTCATGCAGTTCAAACAGCTGTCACCCACACCCCCGCCCCCAACCCTTTTTTCTCTGAGTGGATCCCCACTGCTTCTATCTGCCCAGCATCCAGCCCCCGATATAGAAACTGGACTTCATTTTAAAATTTTGCTCTGTGCAGAGTGAGAGAGGCTACTGGCCTTTCTAGATTCATGAGAGGGTTTGGAATGAAGACTTGGCTCAGCAGCGCTTTACACTCCTTGGGAGGCAGCATGTGACTCAAGGCCCTCCAACCAGAACTACTGGGCAAGGTCACCCATGGTTATCAGTACCACTAAGCTTGCAGGATATAAACCATGTACTGCCACGGTCAAAAGAGGAAATTGTGCTTGGAAATGAGTCAACACGTAGAAAAACAGAATCAAGAGATAGCAACAGTAAAACTGGATTGAGCTTTGTCTGAAAGTCCTGGTCCTGGACTTTTAAATTTAGTTAAGTTTTAGTTCTTTTTAGTTTAAAGCATTTTGAGTTGATTTTCTATAGTTTTCCACCATAAGAGTTGTGATTAACTTGTCCTCCTTTGGGGAAACAACAGCACAGTGTTTACCCCTCATCTCATCTGGGGTGTGTACCTCAGACTCTATTAGTGCCTCTCTTATTCTTTTCTCTCTCTTTCTGCAATACTTGCTGGTGGGCAATGAGTTCCCACATGTTAGGGAAAGGGTGCAGAGATTAAATTCATCTGGGAAATGGTTTAATTAAATAAACTAGATTTTCATCCCACTCAATCTAAGAGTTTTATCAATATTGATAAGTGGGGACTTCCCTGGCAGCCCAGTGGTTAAGACTCTGCTCTTCCAATGCAGGGGGCACAGGTTCAATCCCTGGTCCGGGAACTAAGATCTCGCATGCTGTGCATAGCTTAGCCTAAGACATAACATAAATAAAGATTAAAAGTTTCTAAAAAAATCTATATGTAAACCCAACTATGTGATGAAATTCAGATGAAATGACCATTAGCAATCCCAAATGGTGAAAGCTGACCTTTCCCCTGTGCAGGTACTGTTTTAAACACTTCCATCTGTTATTCTTAAGCCCAACAGCACTGAGGGACAGAGGTCCCCTTCCTCTTCTTGCTGGAGTTTAACAACTTGTGCTTAGTGATACATGGATCCAGGCTGGGTGAGTCTCATCTCCTAACCGCCAGTTAGGGGCCTGGCGTGCATGGTGTTCTCTTTGTCCCCTTTCCCTTCCCATTCAGGTGGACAGCAGCTGCCTGAGCTCCTCAACTTCCCCACCCCCCTCCCTGCTGTCAACCACTGGGACCTGGGCCTTGATGGGAGGGGACAGGTGCAGAGCAGTGGGGTTTAGGGGCAGGAGAGCAGAAGAGCATATGACATGAGCTCAGAGGGAGAGAGTCTGTGCAGGGGAGAGAGGCTTTCTCTAGGGGATATCAGAACTGTGGGAGATTGGGGAAGAGATGGGTCATGTCAGCGTGTGTGTGTGTGTGTGTGTGTGTGTTATGGATTGAAATTCATTTCATATGATTTTTGGGGAAGGACATTAAAGACTTTATTATTAGTAGTAGTCATTTAAAAAATTATTTATTTTACTTGGAGGCTAATTACTTTACAATATTGACGTGGTTTTTGCCACACATTGACATGAGTCAGCCATGGGTGTACATGTGTCCCCCATCCTGATCCCCACTCCCACCTCCCTCCCCATCCCATCCCTCAGGGTTGTCCCAGGCCACGGCCCTGAGTGCCCTGTCTCATGGATCAAACCTGGACTGGTGATCTAACCAAGACTGCGTGTGTCTATATAAAGATTGGACCACAGCGTTGGGAAGATATAGGGTCTGATTATCTATTCTTCCATTTCTCTATCCATCCAGTTTTATAGCCTCAGTAAGTTAGTGTGAGTATTCACCCAGCAAGCCGCAGAGAGCACTGCCAGGGGGATAAGCATGGGGAGATAGTTAAGAGGCCCACATGTGGAGCCAGAGGGTCAAGTTAGGCTATTTGGAGCTTTGGTGGGAGTGAGAGGTGGACAGACTGCTTGAGGGTCCACTGTGGCTCGGGTGGGGGTCAGCTTTAGCAGCTTCAGGAGGGCTAAGGCTCCCTCTTGGCTTTTGGCTCTTTTGCTCCCATCAGAGGTTAGGATCTACCCAGCACGCATGCTGTTCAATGCTTTGAGGCCACCTTGGCTCCAGGTGTAAGTGAATATCAGTCATTTCTGTAGACTGTGCTGGCAGGCAGTGTTTCCTGCTTTTGAGGACAATGTTCTGTGCTCTCGTGGAGCGATTATGCTAGTGGATGAAGGGCTCTTCTGATGGATAATGCCAACTCTGCAGTCCAAGCCAAGTGTCACTTGGCACTCTTGTCTCCTGGATGTGAAAGGAAATGGTTCCACACTGATGGTTAGGAAAACAATGGTGTCCAAATGGGTCTGATTGCAAAGGTTGGCAGTGTTTTCAGCAGAGTCCAGGCTCCTGGATGTCCCAAGTATGATAGGTTCAAGGCAGTGGCAGTTACAGTCTTCAGGGCACAGGTGTTCAGTGAACGCTTGCTGACTTGAACCAAAGGGGAGTTTTGTGGTTTAGCTCCCTAAAATGACATTTAAATGACAGCAGCCTCCAAAGCAAAGCAGTAGAAGCTGAGATCATGAGCCAGGGCCCCACACAGACATTGTTTGAAATTGATGGCATATGTGTTGCTGCCACTGGGAGCTAGAGCTAAGAGGGATCTAGAGAGTACCTGTCTGGCTCCGCACCTCCACTTTCTTATCTGTAAAGTGGGATGGTGGGAGTACCTTTAAGAAGCCAGGGAAGTGAGGCAATGTGCTCAGAATGTGCATGGTGTCTAGAAGCACTCAGGCTGTGACTCTGGGTTTCCTCTTCCAGTTCTAAGAATTCCAAACGGCGTTTTCCCAACTACAGCTTGTGTTCAGTGTGGTCTGGCTAAACCCCACTAATGGTTTCACTTTGTTCCTAGGCAGGAAAAGAAAAGGGCCACTTGAGTGCAGCAATCTGTGTGCCCACTTGGACCAAGATTCCTGCTCTGCATGCTCACTTCCCAATGCATTTTCTACCTCCCAATGCAATATGTTGTTCAGTCACTAAGTCGTGTCCAACTCTTTGTGACCCCATGGACATTGGCATGCCAGGCTCCCCTGTCCTCTACTATTTCCCAGAGTTTGCTCGAATCCATGTCCTTCGAGTTGGTGATGCCATCCTGTCCACAAGGTTCTCTAGGCAAGACTACTGGAATGGGTTGCCATGCCCTCCCCTAGTGGACCGTGTTTTGTCAGAACTCTTCACTATGATCCGTCCATTTTAGATGACCCTACACGGCATGGCTCATCACTTCATTGGATTATACAAGGCCTTTTGGCACGACGAGGCTGTGATCCATGAAGGGGACATTTGCCACTCCTACCCACCAAATTGCCCCCCTCCTGTTCTCACCTCCTTTCCTGCTAATTCCATTTTTCTCTGTTTTGCCTTCTCTGATGCTTCAAAGTACCATGAACCAGGCCACACAGATATAAGCAGCACTCCACAGAACAAGGACCTCTCCAGCCCCTGACAAAGGCGATGTGTTATTCCCAGCAGTGGGGCAGCTGCTCTGAGACACGCCATCACCGGTTGCCCCGTGTGAGCCGTGGGCACAGTGACGGGGCTGTGAGTGAGAGGGGCTGGGCCCACGGCCTGGAGCTGAGGCCTCAGGAAGCCTCTCCTGTTGTCCAGCTGGCCTGTCAGGGGTGGCATCTGCTCCATCAGAGGTCAGGTTAAAGCACAAGGAAAGGGCTCTGTTTCAAAGGAAGGAATCAGGAGCACTCTGCATGCATCCAGGGACCCTGGAGGAGCAAGGCTGGGATAACCCAGGAAGCCAACATGCAGGAGAGGCAGGACAGCAGGGCCAAAGGTGTGGAGGTGGACCTGTGAGATGCTGGGGAGGGGAGATGGAGGGAAAATGACATCCTTGTGTACCCAGGGGCCAGGCATGGATTCAGCGTTTTTGTAGAGATTTCATAATAGTTCTAGGGAGCAGGTATTTTTTCCTAGCCTAATTGAGATATGATTGGCAAATAAAGATTGTTTATATTTAAGGTATGCAACATGATGTTGTGATATACATTGTGAAATGATCACCGCAATCAAGCCAATTAACATATCCATCACCTCACATAGTTACCATTTCGTGTGTGTGCGGTCAGGACACCTATCTCAGCAGATTTCCAGTAAGCAATACATCATCATTCACTGTCACAGTTTGCACGTGAGGACCTATGCAGAGAGGAGCTCAGAGAGGCGAACCTGCCAAGGGCGCCCCTCGAGTGTCTGATTCCAAAGACCCCTCCCCTCACTCACCCGCAGCATTGGCCAGGATGCTACCATCCTCATCCCTTCTTGGAGGAAAGGCCCTTTTGCTCCGGTTTACATACAGCCAGTTGGATTTTCCCTCAAAGTCATCCCAGACCTGGGAAGCCTGTAGCCTGCAAGCTCATCCTCAGTTATACCAACGTGTTTCTTTCCCACTCTTATAAATTGCCCTCAGTAGAACAGGGCCTTTCTTTCTGATCTAAACCCTGCTGCTGTATTGATTACTATAATTCAGCCCTAATTGGACTTCTGCAAAGCCACAAGCTCAGACAGCGGGCTTCTTGGCCGCACAGCATCCATTATTAATGTGCCGGTGCTGGCCTTTACCCCACTCCCTGCTTTCACCTCAGGAGCTCTGGAAAACAGCCCGCTGAGTAATGTGGCTTCCATGTGTATTTACCTCTTCAGGATATTTGTTTCCTCTTGAAGGAGAAGAGGGATGCAAACCACACAATTAGCAAACAGCTCTTTAATTGCCTTTCTGCTGGCCCAAAGATTGGTCTGGGTTAGGGAGGATTCTCAAATCCTCTCAACTCTAAGATATTGGGCTCTGTAAGTGGCAGAGTTGCAAGGGAGCCTCGGACTGGCCCGTGAGTCAGCCAGGTTCAAGAAGCCAGTAGGACATACCCAGAATCTGTACCTGGTCCCTGTTGGGTTGGCCAAAGGAGAAAGGTCACAATGGGGCAAACATGTAACACAACCAAATTGAGGCAGAGAGGACCACATTCTGTGGGCAGAAACAGAACAGACTCATTATTAGGACAGATCTGGGAAGCTCACTTCCCAATGAGATCTTGGAGACAAGTGAAGTGTTTCATGGCCCCCCAGGAGTGCAAATGCCAGGATGTATGTCTGACAAACCCTGCTTAGTAGCTCGCCCAGGTACTGGTTCTGGTTAGACAGCCCTGGGCTGAGCCTCTCCACGTGGAGGCAGGCGTCGGTGCAATGTGAGAGTCGGGTTACTGCTGTTCAGCTGCTTCAGGGGTTCAAGAAGGGCCACACTTCTTGTGCCTCCAAAGTCTGGGGCTCCTTCCCTGCCCACCAGAAGTCCATGAAGCCAGGGGGCCACTGTGGATCTGGTCGGGTTGGGGCTTCAGGGCAGTTGCATGAGTTGCTCAGATACTGAGAGGAACAGGGACAGGCTAGGAGTAGACTGAGCCCAACTCATACTCTGGGGGTTGTTTGTTCTACAGACTATACACCCACTCTTCCTTAATACTGGCAGTCAGAAGACAGTCCCCAGGTCCACAGAACGACCACTCTTCATTCTGCATCACTCAGTCATTTGACAAACCTTGATTTCTGGCCTGGGCTTCCCAGGCGGCACAGTGGTAAAGAATCCACTGGCCAGTGCAGAAGACACAAGAGACGCAAGTTCGATTCCTGGGTCAGGAAGATCCCCTTAAGTATGAAATGGCAACCCACTTCCATAATTTTGATTGGGAAATTCCGTGGATAGAGGAGCCTGGTGGGTTCAATGTATGGGGTCCCAAAGAGTTGGACACTATTGAGCAACTGAGTACACACACGTGCAATTCCTGGCATACTCTGGCAGATTCTGGGGAAATAACAGGTAACATTGACAACATTCGCCCTCTTGTAGTTTGCACGAGAGTGGGAAAGACAGACGCTGAACAGGTCAGCGAACACACAGACAAGGGCTTCTATAGTTGGAGGGCTGGAAGACGACTAAAAGGGGATTGTGCCAAGGGCCTAGAGGGCAGGTCTCCCCTAAACTCGTCTCGCATCTTTAGGCACCTTGAGCAGGGATAGTCCCAGGCTTCTGCTCTCTTTGACGGCTTGTTGCAGAGTCTGGGTCTGACCCTAGCTGGAATTCCTGCAGTTTGCTCTCCATAGGGAAGATGGAGCAAGGGATCAGACAGGCCCTGCGGAGGTCCCTTTCCTTCACTAACCTGGCATAGGACTCTCATTCCTTCTCACTCTGCATGCCCTGGGCTTGTTTTGCAGTGCACACTGGTGCTCCTTGGGAATGCAATCTGTGCAGGCGGCCTCTGCCTTTCTTCAGTGCCCAAGAAGTACTTAGCAAGTGAAGATGCGATGAGAGAGGAGGGGACACTGGTGCAAAGAGAGGCTGGGGGCTGAAACCCTGTCTCTGCAAAGTGCTGCCTGCCAAGATGAATAGCTGTCTTCGCCCCTTCATAGGGGCTGTGAACCGGTGCGTGACCCCTGCTGCAGGCAGCCTCAGACCCTCTCGTCTGCTGGCCTGCCTCTGCTAGGAGCCAGGACAGCTGTCTGCACTCTCTTCTCAAGCTACCCAGCTGGGGCCCTGGCCGCTTTGGCAGGGGTTGGCAGCTGAGTTCTTTGCACCTTTCTCTTCTTCTGCCTCCCTGTTCCTTCTCCTGGAGTGAATGTCTGCCTGGGTCAAAATGTGGATCTCAATCTCAGGGCCACAGGTGTGGGGCAGGGGTCTTCTGTTGGTTTCTGGAGAGTGAGGGGTGGCGTGCTCCTCCTGCCTCTTGCATGGGCCCGCATTTTGCTCTCAATCAACTTCCATGTTTGTTTTTGCAGAGTAGTCCTGATTGTCATGTCAGTTCAAAATCTCCAATTCTCTGTTAGAAAAATGAGCTTCATCTCCCTTCTAGTTTTGTTTCTCTTGGGGAGGGGCATAGGGCAGAACTGGGAAGAAGTGAGCCCTTTCTCCCACTCTCCCCACCCCTGGGGCCCCCACCTTCCCTGCCTTCCCGCTGACCAGTTGCCTCCCCAGCCTTCCCTGCCGCCTTCACTCTCAGCGCTGGACGCCTCCACCCTCCGCGCTCCTCACTCAAGTTGGAACTGGTCCCCAGACCTGTCTGTCCTGCCTCTCACCATCTTGCTCTCAGTGGGGCTGAGGCCATTGGCTGCTGGCATAGGCCATGGGACCTGGTCCCTGGTACCACACCCCAGCCAGGGAACTGCCAGCTGTGTGCTTAGGCAATTCTGTTAGCCTCCCTGTGCCCCTGTTTACCCATCTGGAAAGCAGGGTAATTCAAGAGGTGGTGAGGCTGATGAGGTGAGGCAGAGCCTGGCGAGTGCGGGTGCTGCATGGGTCATTGGCCCGTCCTGCGCCCTCTGTCTCTGTCTCCGCTGCCCGCCCTCTCTCAGGCTCCTTTCCTTTGCCTGGACCATCTCTGAGCCTCCCAACAGATCACCTCCCACGTCACATCCATCCCCTTCACCTGGACATTTTCCTTGCCACTTCCAGAGAGCCTGTCTTCCTACCACTTGAGACCTGCTGCTGGCTCCCACTGCCTGTAGGACAAAACCTCAATCCTGCCTCCAGGCACCTGCGCCTCTCCCCAGCTTCCCCTGTGCGCAGCACCCTGACCCCAGAGAGCCTCCCAGGATGCTGGGCTCCAGGGCCACGGGTGACTCTACCTTGCCTCGGCATCATCCGTGGGGAAGCCAGTGTCTGGTTCTTGACTTCTGTAGGTAAATGCTGTGTGATGAGTAAAACACACTTTCCTTTAAGTGTCACTGAGTGAACAAACTAAATGAAATTTATGTACTTTGGAAGCAAAAAAAAAAAAACAACAACCCAAAACTGCAACATTTTTGATGCCAGAAAGATTTTTCTACCTGAGCAGTTTGGAAATCTCACGGGGCTTCCTGCTCACTCTCCTCCACATGACTTGCCCTTCTGTGACCTGCCTCTCTCATGCTGTTCTCATTCTCAGAACGCTCTTCCTTCTTCTGCAGATGAATGTCTAGGCCCCTCTGAGGCCATCACCTCCTCTCTGAAGGCTGTTCTCTTTCCACAGGCCTCCACACAAACCTATGCATGACTCCACATTTGAGGAACAGGGCTTTGCAATGACTAAACACCATCTGAAACTGGTTTGTCTCCATTTAAAACTAGCCTCCACTACCTACCAGCTGTGTGAGTTTCTTAACCTCTGTCTGTCTGTCCTCCCTATTAGTAATGGAGGCCTTATGCCACAGGTGCTCTCAGAGGACTAAATCTGTTCATACATTTAATATGCTTGTATCTGTTCCTGGCATATTAGTACTATTTAAGCTTTTGCCATATTATTTAAATAAGGTGTATTTTGTGTGCTAGCTCTCTTTCCAGAAGGTTGAGAGACCTTGAGTGGCCAGGTCTCTTTGGCTGCTGGCTCTCTGCCTCTCTGGCTCCTAGGATGGAGCTGTGTACAGTAAGCGTTGGGAGAGTGTTGGCTGGAGATGCAGAGAAGGGTCCAGGCTCGGGTGCCACCAATACTGGGGAGAGCTGGGCCCAGGCTTTGCTTCTGGGACCTGGTCTTGATCTCAGGTTCGGTGTGTGATCACATGAGGCCCCAGGAGGAGCTGCCCAGGATCTGGGCTTCTTGCCAGTGTGGACACTGAAAGCTGCTTCAAGTCTGATCAAGAAATCTTACCCAAGCACCCTGGGGCTCTGCTGGGGACACTCATCACCTTTAGGACAAGGTCACCAAAGCGTGTGGTGTGGCCTGCATGGTGCCCGGGGCTTGTGAAGGTTGCCTCTCACCGTCCATTGCCTGTGAGGACCTGCAGAGTTTCTCCCTTGCCCCCCTCCCACCTAGGCAGTGGGCACTCGTGACTCCTTCAGAGGAGGGAGGCTCGATCCCAGGGCCTCCAGTGTCCATACCCTGTGGCGGAGGTTGTTCACCCACACTCAGAAACCAGGGGGGAACTGCGGAGGGTGAGGGGCTGTTTTCCACCTTCCAAGCACGTCTTTGAGCTCACTCCAGGGAATCAGGGGCACAGGTGGCTGAGGACCATGGCTCAGGCTCTGCAGGGGACAGGTGAGCAGGCGAGGGGCTGGGAGGAACGGCAGGACCTGGGGACCCTAGGGCCATAGTGGTGGGAGGGTCTCCTCAGTCTCCCCTCCTGACGCACACACCTCCTCCTGAGGGAGCGGGCCTGGGCCTCCGCTCCCCTTCTGGACTGAGCGCGCGGGAGTCCGCTCTCTGCAGACAGGGTGAGTCTGGGTGAGCAAAGATTCAGGGCCAGTGCCCAGCAAGGGGACCGATGTCCCTGTTAAGTGAGGGAATCTGGCAAAGCAGAAGGAACTGCTCTGTCAGCTGTGCAGATGGTGAGGGATGGGGAGACAGGGCCTAGAAGCCCTTGGCAGGTCAGTGCCATGCCCTGTCCAGCAGAGGGAGGGAGTGAGTGAGTGAAGTCGCTCAGTCGTGTCTGACTCTTTGCAACCCCGTGGACCGTAGCCTACCAGGACCCTCAGTCCATGGAATTTTCCAGGCAAGAGTACTGGAGCAGGTCGCCATTTCCTTCTCCAGCAGAGGGGGCTCAGGGCCAAGCTTTCATATGTGCTGCTGCCTGTCCTCTTCACTGTTTCCTCTGGAATTTGGAGTGAGAAATCCTTCCTATGAGGGCCATTCCTGTACATGCCGGGACACTTAGCATCCCTGAAGCCTGTCCACTCTAATGCCAGTAATGTCTCCTTCCTGCCCCAAGAGTCGCTGGCACAGCCACAAACGTTTCACAGACATCTATTTTCCTTTGTCCCCCAAGACAAGAGCAGGACTGGCCACGGGCTCTGCCAATGATCACACGCCACCCCCCCACCCCCCAGGGCAGCTCCTGAAAGGCAAGGGGTGGCATCGCTAGCACTGCCACAGAAGGCCAGGGGGCCCATTGTTCCAGGAGAGATGCCAGCCCCTGGCTCCTACCTCGGGCTCTCCTGGAACTTCCCTTTCCCTGCCGCTCACGCCCAGTGGGAGAGCGGACAGTGGTGGGTCCTGGCAGGTGACAAGGTTGGTCGGGCCAGCATCCCATCTCAAGGCCACAGCAGGCAACGGTCCTAACCCAGGGTCTCAGAGCCCGGCCGCCACTTCTCCTGTGGTCCCTGGGAGGGCGTCCCCACCCCAAACTTTTTTCTTGCAGTTAGTGTGACTGCTTGGACACCTTCCAGTCCTTTACCTGGGCTTCTTTAACTTCCTCAGTTTGGACAGGAATGCACGGATGCTCTTCTGTGTGCTGCCTTGGCCATCAGTCACGAGGTGATTGCGGTCTTCATCTTGCTGCGCTTAGGGGGCCCAGGAGAGCAGAGCCTCAGGGGAGACAGAGCATCAGAGGCTGGCCGCTCACTCCATTCCTCTGCTCTCCTGGAGCTTCCTCCCACATACGCCGCCCTCCACAGGGCAGGCCCATCGCAACTCCCTCCATCCTCCACTCCTGGCTTTACTTACCGATGAACTCTCAGGCCTGTACCACCGCCAGCTCCCAACACTCACGTCAGCACCCCCATTCCTGCTCCTAGCCTCCCAGCATTGTCCTGGGGCCCAGGACATCGACC
The DNA here is from genome assembly GCF_019923935.1 of Bubalus bubalis. NCBI lineage: Eukaryota > Metazoa > Chordata > Mammalia > Artiodactyla > Bovidae > Bubalus > Bubalus bubalis. The sequence continues at coordinate 612,958 of NC_059174.1, read as the reverse complement.
TGCTCTGAGGATACCCTCCCAGGTCCTCTGTCCCCTACTGGCTGTCTTTATCCCTCTTTCTATGAGTTTGTGGGACTCTGACTCCCCTCCCATGTACTCCCTCTTCTTACAGGAGCGGTGAGGTGGGGATGGTATCTCAGGGTGGGTGGGGGCCCAGGCTGAGACCATCACTGCAGGGTTGGAAGGCAGTAAGGAATCATCCTAAAGCTTTGACATGGGCCCATTTTCCAGAGAGCAGGGACAAGTTAGGGCAGAGTGGTCCTGGGGCAGAGAGAAGGCAGAGACAGAACTGGAATCATCACATGTAAAATAATCTCACGTAAAAGGCATTAGAACTCTATGTCCAAAGCACTCCTAGAGTCAGTCCTACTTCAAGCCTGGGCTTTCAGCAACGCAAACCACTCTTCTCTTTCCTTTGAAAACTTTCCTTTTCTTTGTAAGCCTGCTTAGAGTGACATTCACTGGGGGGTCACAGAAATCTTTGAGTAATAAAAGGAGTTTCTAAATGCTGGTCTTTAACTCACTTACTTTCTGCAGCATCCAGGGTGAAGGTAGTCAAAAATGCTGTACTGCTGGGTTGGGAGATACTAACTGGAAGGAAACGTGACCCAGAATGAACTCGCTGCTCAGGACCTTCCCTCCCCTTTCAGTGTCTATGCAGAAGACTCCATAAATGGGAAGAGGTGATTGTTCTCCTCCCAACTCCCAATCTTATAGCAGGTGGCACAGAAGGCTTTTCCATAGTCTCTTTAAGAAGCTGTGACATGGACAACATTTCTCTAAAGGGGAAAGAAAAGTATCAGAGAGCTTTGCTAATGTTGATTACGTACCCAGGTCTGAAGGCAGGTCACACCAGGTCTGAAGGCAGGACACCCCAGCTCTACCACCGCCTGGACCTCTGACCATCCCAGAGTCCTATAACTTTGTGTAAAATGGAGATGGCGGCGGAACCTAACCTGTGACGTTGTTTCCAGGATCAAATGAGTTGGCAACATGGGAGGCCTTTAGCCTATTCCTGGCATGTCTTTCCCTGGCTGCCACCTTATGGGGGCTTGACCCAGAGACCCTTACATCCACGGCCTCTGTCCACAAACTTGGTGCCAGATTCTGTGTTAGGCACAGACTCCACCCAGTCTCATGGGGCTCTGGTCATAAACCAAACGGTGTGTGGCGTGCAGCGAGGCAGACAAACTGCACCAGCTGGGGTGATTGTGAGTGATGCCCTTCAGGATACGCCATCGGAGTTGGCTTAGTCAGAAGGACTGGGCCCCTGGGGCGTGAGGGGGAAAAAGAGCTGCGTGGCGAAGGGCGTGGGTGTGGTGCTGGGGGAAGTGATGGGCTCCCTGCTAGGTCAGTGGGTGTCTGTGTGTCCAGAGAATGACCCTGGATGTTGGTTGCAGATGAGATTCAAGGGTTTTGTTGGTTTGTTTTAATTTTAAAACATCTTTTTTTGCTGATGTAAAAGTTACAGTGAAACTCTTTGGGAAATTAAAAACGAAAGCGACAGTGAAAAACAAACAGTGAATGGTCCTGCAACTGCCCGGAGGTGTAGAGCTCTTGTTTCTAGAGTTACGCACCTATGCCATCAGTGACCAGGGAGGGGTGTGGGTCCTTCACCATGGAGGCTCCCATCCCGCTTGTCGGGGAGCACATTGAACTTGAAACTGAGGTTCTTCAAGCTCCTCTCTGAGTCAGGACCAGCTTCCCCTCCTACACGTACCCCGAATAGCCTCCTCTCTTCATCTGCCTTCCTCCTGGGTTTCCTTCCTCCTTCAAGTCTCACATCAAACCTTGGTCTCCTTGTATCTCCACCTTCATCTGAGTGAAACATCTGTAAGACTGACACAGCTTTCTCTTGCTAACTCCTATTTTTTTTTCTCCCAAAGACTCCTCCCATTAAGGGTGGGATGGAGCAGGACATTGGGGGTGAAGGGGACCTAGTACCCATTTTCTCCCACTGGTTGGACAAGAATACATGGGGCGGGGGGTGGAGCAGAGAACTCTGGACCTCTCCCCTACCCCTCCCTCTCCTTCTCAGAATGCTGAGATGTCAATGGGGACCTTGACAGTTGGCAGGATAGAATAGAGGCCACTGAAACTTGATTGGGTGCCGTTTGGGACCGCTTCACCTAAATGGATCCTGGTAGGATTCCAGTGTATCCTGGAGGCCCCTCTGTTCTGCATCACTTCACCTGCTCAATCTGCAGATTCCAGGTGCTGGCAGAGTCACTGAATTCTGATCACCACCTAGGCAAGTGACCTCTCTTGCATCTGACAGGTTCTTGCTGTAGCAGCCCTCCCATTACTCTCTGGCAGGCAGAATTTTGCAGTGTTTCTACCCTGGGGCTTTTCCATTTCCGGAGTGTCTGATGCTAATACATGCTTTGCCCATTTATATATACCAGCAGGAAAGTGAAAGTTAGTGAGATATATAGGCTCAGATCTCTGTGTTACGAAGAAACTTTACAATTTTCTGTAAAAAGAAAAATCAATATTTATTAATGATACCTTTAAAGATAAAGTAAATGAACAAATCCTATCTTTACCATATTATAGCAGTCATACTCTACAGACCCCATCATTTGCCTAAAGCTCTGAGGATCTCTGGGAGAGTTTGACAGCCACTTTACAGTCTTGCCAGTCCTGCCAAGAGAGGCTGTGGATTGATCCTTTTGACTGGGTGTGTTAATGGCTACGCCTCAAGCCTCTTTCTTGATAGACTGCTTAGGAAGTTAGCCAATCCGCCTCTCTGTGCGTGTGGCCAACCCAGACCCTTTGTGTACTGTCCTCATCTTGCAGAGAGAAGTCCCTTCTAAAGACTGAGAAGCTCCGGTTTAGCTCAGATGGCTATCTGCTTTCTCCTGAGCATGTGACAAAGGTTAAGGTTTGGAAAATCATTGAGTTATTTGGCTATAATAAAATCTGGATGTTGTCAGTTCTCTTGGAGGTATTTGTTTGTTACAGGAAATCGTCAGTACACAATCTGTGTGTACTGGCACCACATTTCTAAGCATCTTTATAGCTCACTTAGCACGTGCTCTGTGCTGTGCTTAGATGCTCAGTTGTGTTCGACTCTTTGCGACCCTATAGACTGTAACCCGCCAGGCTCCTCTGTCCATGGGGATTCTTCAGGCAAGAATACTGGAGTGGGTTGCCATGCCCTCCTCCAGGGGATCTTCCTAACCCAGGGATCAAACCCAGGTCTCCAGCATTGCAGGTGGATTCTTTACTATCTGAGCCACCAGAGAAGCCCAAGAATACTGGAATGGGTAGCCTATCCCTTCTCCAGGGGATCTTCCTGACCCAGGCGTTGAACCAGGGTCTCCTGCATTGCAGGCAGATTCTTTACCAACTGAGCTACAGGGAAGCCCTCACTTAGCACACACAAAGCTATGATGTCATTTGTTTCTTATAGTTTACAGGAGGCAGCTAAAAGCAAGGATTACCAAGCTTACATTATAGACTGAAGTGAAGACAGATGAAGAAACTCGCCCAAGACTACTCAGTAAAACATTGATAAAAGTAGGACTCAAGTCTAGACCCATGGCTCCTATACCGATTCTATACCAACCTCAGAAAGTTTAGTTAGTAGGAATTGATACTTTGGCCACCTGATGCAAAGAGCTGACTCATTAGAAAAGACCCTGATGATGGGAAAGATTGAAGGCAGGAGGAGAAGGGGACGACAGAGGATGAGATGGTTGGATGACATCACCAACTCAATGGACATGGGTTTGAACAAGCTCCAGGAGGGCACCACCTTCCCTGGTGAAGGACAGGGAAGACTGGCTTGCTGAAGTCCATGGGGTCACAAAGAGTCAGACAGGACTGAGCGACTGAACTACAACAACTAGGAATTAGAATTTAGGAATTAGATATTACCTAGAGTATATATTTGACATTAATGAACAATCACCCAGGCTAAACTCTAAAAGATAAATCTCAGTTTTTCAAATCTTATTGACTTAAAACAAACAGTGAAACAACAACAAAACCATCAACACCCTTATATGCATTTTAGACGACTTGTAGTGATCAGTGTGGTACCTGAAAGAGCCCACTCAGGTTATGGAGCCCCCTCAGTAGGATGGGCTCATTCTACTTTGTTCTTCTCAGGGAAATAGCATTACCATCACAGTTTTATTTTCAACAGGGTTCAATGGTTCAAAATTCAAAAGATTAAAAGGTAACAGTGAAAATTTTCTTTCTCGTTCCATTCTCCAGTCACCTAGCATGCAACAACGTCACCTGTACCAAGTGTCCTTGCAGAGAAATAAGTAAGTAAGTAAGTGTTAGTCGCTCAGCTGTGCCTGACTCTTTGCGACCGCGTGGACTGCAGCCCACCAGGCTCCTCTGTCCATGAGATTTTCCAGGCAAGGATACTGGACTGGATTGCCATTTCCTTCTCCAGGGGATCTTCCCAACCCAGGGATTGAACCCGGGTCTCCTGCACTGGAGGCAAATTCTTTACTGACTGAGCTACAGGGGAAGCAGAGAAAGTAGATACATGCAAATAGGTATCTATAACCCTATTTTGTATGAAAAGTGTTAGCTCACGCTATACACAATGCTTGTCTTCCGTCGCTGCGTCTTGGCGATTTTTACCTGGAAGTGTACGTGGGTGACGGTACTCCTACTGTAGTTACAGAGGTCTCTGTTGATGGGAATCTACAGGATTTCCAATCCGTTGCTGTCATAAGCACTGTTGTGACTAACTCTCTGCATTTGTCACTGTGCCATGGCTCCTAGAAGTGGAATTCCTGGTATATGCATTTATAATTTTTTAAAAACAATTATTTATTTACTTTTGGCTGCACAGGGTCTTTGTTGCTGCACGTGGGCTTTCTCTAGTTGTGGCAAGTGGGGGCCCCTCTTCACTGTGGTGTGCGGAGCATGGGTTCAGTAGTTGCGGCTCGTAAGTCCAGCCCTTGAGTCGTGGTGCAGGCGCCTAGTTGGCTCATGGCATGTGAAATCTTCCTGGACCAGGAATCAAACCCATGCTCCCTGCACTGGCAGGCAGATTCTTAATCACTGGACCACCAGAGAACTCTGCATTTATAATTCTGATAGACATCAACAAACTCCCCTCCACAGAGGTTGCACCAGTACATACCCAGGGCAGCCGTTAGACCCACCGCCATTGACTCAACTCATCACCACTCATGCTGGGTGCTACCTGCTGCATCCTTATAAAACCTGACTGCTGTGGTGGTCACATCAGCCTAGCTCCTGAGAGGCCACGAAACAAGATAGTGAATGATTCTTACCGATGTCTCCTGGGACTTTGTGTTTCTAAAGCCAAAGGGCACCTTTCAGTTCTGATCCTACTGACCCGCAGCAGCACTTGGCACAGCTGAGCCTCCTCCTTCCTGCTTGATTTTCCTGTTTCTCTGCATGATACTTTCTGTTTCCTTTGCAGGCTATTTTCCTCTTCCCAGCTGTTAAGTCAGTAGTTTTCAACCACGGCCATACATTAGGACCACCTGGGAAGCTTTTAAAAATTGAGATGCTCAGGTCACACCCCAGACCAACTCAATCATAAATTTATAAGTTCTGTAGGTGGAACCCAAGCATCAGACTTTCTAAAGCTCTTCACATTGACTGCTGCTAACTGCTGCTGCTGCTAAGTCGCTTCAGTCGTGTCCGACTCTGTGCGACCCCATAGACGGCAGCCCACCAGCCTCCTCCATCCCTGGGATTCTCCAGGCAAGAACACTGGAGTGGGTTGCCATTTCCTTCACATTGACTACTAGCAACCAAAGTGGAAAAACACTTCATTAACATGGATTTTATAGAGTCTGATCCATTTCTATTCTCTTTTTATTATTGGGTTGCCCAAAACATAAGTTTGGGTTTTTCTGTAACATTGTTTGCGATAAACTCAAAAAAGCATTTTGGCTAACACAGTATATCGTCTCTTAAAAACTACATGCAAGTTCATAACTTCAGTTACCCTCCTTACACATTCACATCTCCATCTGAGATCCTTCCTGTGTGCTCCACACCCGGGTATGGAGCCAATTTAAAATCTCTTTCACAAAGACCCCAAGTTTAATGATTCAAAACCAAACTCGTGACCTTTATTCCTTAAACCTGGTACCTTCCCATAGTTTCCATTTTGATGAATGGAAGCTCCTAGGGGAAGTTTTCTCACCCTTGAAGACTGGACCAAGTCAGATCTCCCTCTAAGAAACCCCAAGTAAACTGTATATCTTTCCTTTATGGCAGTTGCACATTTATAATATTGCCTTTTCCATGTGATTCTTCGATTAATACTTCTCTCTGTCTTTGGACCAGAAGCTCTGTGAAATCAGGGATGGTGGCTCTTTTACCTTGTCATTTTATTCCCAGGGCATCATTCAATGCCTGGAACCAAGCAGTAATATATGCTGCAAAGGAAAGGAACTGAAGCAATGATTGCTTCTCATTTTATAATTGGGGAGATAGAGGCCTGCGGAGTCAAGGAATTTGCCTTCAAAAGGAAGATTTCAGGAGCAGATGTCATCCATCTGACCCTGTAGGGGACATCTTCCTTCCTGTCATCTCCAGTATGAGTCCTTTGGCAGCTCCTTCAGAATGAGAGAGTCATCAGTGAAAATCATTCCCATCCAATAACTTCCAACAGCACTACGTAAATATTAGAAAAAGTATGAAGAAATGTTTATAGGAGCTGCATCTCATAAGGGAGATTTACAAGGCTATTAAAAATTGTTATACTTCTTCCATAACAGAGTAGCTTTCACAAACTGTGCTGCACAGCTTCCCATATCCAGGCTCTGCAGAATGTTTATTTTCATGTTTTCAAAATATTGTATTTCTTATACCATTAAATTTTATCTCAGCAGTGTTGTTTTAAAACAACAGTTCCCCCAATTCTTCTGATCTTGTGATTCAGCTCCAAAATATGTTGCTTTGGAAGCCCTCTGAAGATCATATGGGTCCAAAGCATGGCTGCATGGACCGCACTGAGTAATGCACGAGGCTTCTGAGGATTGCAGGCTTCCCTGCTGACTCAGCCGGTAAAGAATCCACCTGCAATGTGGGAGACCTGGTTTCAATCCCAGGGTTGGGAAGATCTCCTGGAGAAGGGAACAGCCACCCACTCCAGTATTCTGGCCTGGATAATTCCATGGACTGTATAGTCCATGGGGTCTCAAAGTGTCAGACATGACTGAGTGGCTTTCACATTTCTGACAAGTGCAGGGTATAAGTGTGCACGTGTGTCTGTGTGTGCATGCACATGCACGCACCCCAAGCTTGGCTGGGACTTCCTGGAAGAGGTGGAATGTGGGCATGAGAGTTAGGAAGGAGCAGGTGGGGAGCCAAGATCTCAGTGGGCTTCTGAGCCTGGTTTGGCTGTGAAGGCACAAAGCTGCCTGTCTTTATTTCCCCTGTGACACCTGAATGATTATCATGTACAGAATACGAACTTGAGTCTCTCTGGAGTGTTAACCCTGACTACTGTCCACGTCCTCTGGCATACCTCAGCGTTGTCAAGGGCTGGTAGGGATTCCTTCTTCTTGAGAGGCTGACAAGTTGCCGAGGCTCTCAGGGAAGAAGAGAGTATCCTTGTTTAGTGATGGGATGCTGTTTCTGGTCCAGACTCCACTTGAAACCCAGAGCTTCTTGAACCATGTCAGATGGGGATATCTGTGGTGTGATGATTTGTGCCCAGAAAAGAGGTTTGGGAATCTTGATATGTTCCTAGGATTTAACAAAACTGTGGCCAGCTCTCATTAAAGTCCCTGCCATTGCCCTTTTGGAATGCCTCCTCTAGCCCTTTTAGTCCATGGAGAAATCAAGCACAAATGCCACTCCCCTAGCTTTCGGAAGTGACTCCTCTCCATTTGGGGAGCTGCTTCTCAGCTCTCTGAGCAGGTCATATGCTCTGCCCTTGGGGTCCTGGGTACTGTAAGTCCAGTCCTTTTTGGTATAACCTCACTGTCTAGCTGGTGAGGTCCACTGACTCAGGTGGTCACAGGGGCCAGGTTGGTGAGATAAATAGGGAAGCTGGCCCACAGGTGGCTAGATGAATTGCTCATCACCACAAGAGAAAGTGGACTCAATGTGGCCAACTTTTTTGATCTTCTGATTGAAGCCAGGAATTTGGGGTTTTATGTAAACTCTTCTGATTATGTGTGTGTGTTGCCGACATTTAAAAATACTGCAGTCTGAGTAAAGCATATAAAGCTGGTGACCAACCTTGCATTTAGACTCTGAGTATCCATGACCTCATTGCATTGATCGCTGAGGAAGGCTTTCTTATCTCTTCTTGCTATTCTTTGGAACTCTGCATTCAGATGCGTATATCTTTCCTTTTCTCCTTTGCTTTTCGCTTCTCTTCTTTGCACAGCTATTTGTAAGTCCTCCCCAGACAGCCATTTTGCTTTTTTGCATTTCTTTTCCATGGGGATGGTCTTGATCCCTGTCTCCTGTACAATGTCATGAACCTCATTCCATAGTTCATCAGGCACTCTATCTATCAGATCCAGGCCCTTAAATCTATTTCTCACTTCCACTGTATAATCATAAGAAATCTGATTAAGGTCATATCTGAATGGTCTAGTGGTTTTCCCTACTTTCTTCAATTTAAGTCTGAATTTGGTAATAAGGAGTTCATGATCTGAGCCACAGTCAGCTCCTGGTCTTGTTTTTGCTGACTGTATAGAGCTCCTCCATTTTTGGCTGCAAAGAATATAATCAATCTGATTTCGGTGTTGACCATCTGGTGATGTTCATGTGTAGAGTCTTCTCTTGTGTTGTTGGAAGAGGGTGTTTGCTATGACCAGTGCGTTCTCTTGGCAAAACTCTATTAGCCTTTGCCCTGCTTCATTCTGTATTCCAAGGCCAAATTTTCCTTGTAAACTCCAGGTGTTTCTTGACTTCCTACTTTTGCATTCCAGTCCCCTATAATGAAAAGGACATCTTTTTTGTGTGTTAGTTCTAAAAGGTCTTGTAGGTCTTTGTAGAACTGTTCAACTTCAGCTACTTCAGCATTACTGGTTGGGGCATAGACTTGGATTACTGTGATATTGAATGATTTGCCTTGGAAATGAACAGAGATCATTCTGTCATTTTTGAGATTGCATCCAAGTACTGCATTTCGGACTCTTTTGTTGACCATGATGGCTACTCCATTTCTTCTAAGGGATTCCTTAGAAGGAAAGTTATGACCAACCTAGACAGCATATTGAAAAGTGGAGACATTACTTTGCCAACAAAGGTCTGTCTAGTCAAGGCTATGGTTTTTCCAGTGGTCATGTATGGATGTGAGAGTTGGACTGTGAAGAAAGCTGAGCACTGAAGAATTGATGCTTTTGAACTGTGGTGTTGGAGAAGACTCTTGAGAGACCCTTGGACTGCAACGAGATCCAACCAGTCCATTTTGAAAGAGATCAGCCCTGGGATTTCTTTGGAAGGAATGATGCTAAAGCTGAAACTCCAGTACTTTGGCCACCTCATGCGAAGAACTGACTCATTGGAAAAGAGTCTGATGCTGAGAGGGATTGGGGGCAGGAGGAGAAGGGGACGACAGAGGATGAGATGGCTGGATGGCATCACAGACTCGATGGACGTGAGTTTGAGTGAACTCCGGGAGATGGTGATGGACAGGGAGGCCTGATGGACTGTGATTCACGGGGTCGCAAAAAGTCAGACATGACTGAACGACTGAACTGACTGATCCGTGACCTCACTTCCCCTACCCCCAGGTCCTTTCAGTGTTCCCAGAGCCCATTTTCTAAGAGACTCAGGCAGTCCCAAAGTTCAACAAGGCTCAGGAAAAGGCTGAGCACACTCCAGTGCGCCCCTGGGTGATCCTATGGGACCTGTGGGTTCCATGGTTCTGCGCAGACTCTGCAGCGGCACTTGCTTGTCTTCCCATGTGATTCTTTCTGTGTCACTTTCCTCCAAAGATTAATTCCATATTTAGGAGCCCCTTTTTCGGTGGCAGAAAGCTGAAAAAGAAGGAATCTTGTGGGAATTCCTGTCCTTTGCACATCAGGAGAGCTATTAAACAGCAGCTTGGAATCTCTTCTGGGCTCCATTCCCGCTACCTTAATGAGGTGAGTGACCCCTGGTTGGGAGTCCAGCATAGGAGCTCCTGAAAGGCTTACTTAGCCGAACCTGTGCCTGGCAACCCCTCTGCCTGCTGGGCTGCAAGTACAAGTGACCATTAGTGTATGGTCCTATTAATTAATATAAATCCTGAGTGGGACAAGAACTTCCATCATAATCACACGGCTTCATCAGGGCTCAGCTTCTTATGGTAAATCAAGATGAGGAAAGTGGTTTATTCAAGGTAGTCCTAGTTAAACCAGATAAAATGTCTGCATATCCCTATGACCTCATTTACAGAGGAAGAGGATGTGATTGACATTCTGAGGATAGATTCATCAGAGATGTCTGCACACAGAGAGGTGCTGTGAACCCCACTTGGTGGCACAATAATGCTGTGTTAAGGAGCACTTTGGCTTTCATCTTTGTGGGTCAGGTCTGCATTGGGACCACTTAGCAAGCCTTACAGATCACTGAAGCCTGGGTAGGGGATTTACCTCCAACATCAATACCCTGAATGGCTAAAAATAGGAAGGGGGGCTTTTGGCCACATGGAGATAGAATAGTCTGGAAAATGCCTCCCTACATGGGGCCAGTGCTCCTGTGGTTCCCAGCCTTCCCTAGAGAAGGAAGATCTTATTTTATGCTGAGAGCTCTGGGCCAGCTATTCTATCTCTAGCCTGGACTTGAAGGGAAGGGGAGGAAAGAGTCTATTGTGGGCAAGGCACACTTGGCCCCAGGCAAAACCCATCCTGTCTGTCTTCAAGGTGCACTCCACCCTTGTGGGGGGATGGGTGTATGTGCGTGTGCACACACATCTTTACTGTTTCCATTTGTGCTGAACCTGGGACTTTTGATGCTCTAGCTTGGCCCATTCTTCCCCAGATTCTCACACAGGTGGTTTCTTCTCATGAATCAGGTTACATTTAAATGCCCCCTCCCCAGTGAAGCCTTCCTAACCCCCAGCTCTCAGGCACACCCCGTTTTATTATTCCTATACACCCTCTTCCAACCCCAAATTCCAATTTACTTTTTGCTTATTTGTCTGTCATCTCCATGGCAGCAGGGACCTCATGTACTGGATGATGTGTTAAAAACCCTAGTGCCTGGCTCAGTGCCCAAACTTAGGGGACGCTCCACCAGTAGCTGCCTAACCGAGATGTTCACAGGTGCTGGGAGGGCTCTGTGGGCTCGGGAGAGTCCCTGAGCCAGGGTAGAAGGTGGAAATTTGGCTCCCACACTTGCTTAAGATGGACTCTAGCCCCCATCAGGGCCTCCTTCTTCTACTTCAGGATCAGCCCGAATGCTACCTCTGCATGCCACGTTCCCCGATTTCTCTGCCTCCCTCCTAGGACAGCCTGACAGCGTCTGCTCTACTGAACTGTGTTACTCCTTGCGCTTTGCTGTGCACTTGGGCATTAAACTCAGCTGGAATGCCTCTCTCTCACCTCTCAGACTCAGCCTAGACTCCCCAGGCCAGTTTTAGGTGCTCTGGATGGGTTTGGGGAGTTGAGTGCTGGAGGCAGCTGTAAGAGGGCTTGGGAAAGCCCCTTTTCCATTTGTGGGGGCTTCCCTGAGTAGTGACTGACTGACTCAATTAAATATTGCTCCTGTGTGTCTTCAGGAAGAGACTGTGCGTGTGTGCTCAGTCTTGTCCAACTCTTTGCGACCCCACGGACTACAGCCCGCCAGGCTCCTCCGTCCATAGGGTTCTCTAGGCAAGAATACCGGAGTGGGTTGCCATTTCCTCTGGGGAGCAGGATACAAAGGGTATAGGGACATTTTGGAACCTGGCAAATTTCAGAGTTTTCCCATTTCATATTCCGGGATTTCAAATGTAGCCCAGGACAGTAAACGAACCTAATCTTTGTTCCAGAAGGAGATATTCTGTCTTCCAAGGCTATTCACTGTAGTCATGCTTTTTAAGATTATTCAGAATCAAGTCAATGGTTCTTGACTCTGCTTATAAGATGTGAGGAAAAATGGGAGACCCAGTGAGGGTAAGAATCTCTTATGTAGACTCACTGAGGGTGTTTGCAGATTGTCTTTGCAATATAAGATGTGATATTTATTGTGGATACCTAGGAACAATCAAAGAGAAACAAACCAAAATAAGGCAGAGAGCAATCCAGACTAGAAGGTCCTTTCTCTAGCCAAGCAGTAGAAAATGGCAGGGGAGATAAACCATGCCTGGTAACATGCCCATACCATATAGGGGGAAGCTCAGGTCTGGAACAGAGGGTGGAGGACCTGGGAAAGGATAAAGGTGGGCATGCACATCATTCACATCGACAGAAGCTGAGCGAGGATGGCCGTGGGGGAGGAGGGGTGAAAGGAGAGGCAGTGTTTTGACTGGGGACCAGTAGCAAATTTTTTTACTTAGTTCTGTTCATTTTGAATTTTATCACTGAGAGCTTAGTCAGTTGATTGAGTCTGCCCAGGGTTCGGAAAATTAAGGATCATTTGGGGAGGGAAGGGACTGCCTCTCTTGATACTCCATTGAGAGCCAGCCACAGATGACTTCTGTGTGGGCAGAAGGGTGGAAAACACCTGGAGAGAGAGGGGGGTGGTGATTCTCAGCATTTATTCCTCTTCTCTCTCAAAGGAGAGAAGGATGTACCCCCCAAAAGAAAGGGCTGCTCAAGGGCTGACTCTTACTATGATCATATGTGAGGACAGGAGTGTCTGAGTCACACACCAGGGCAGGGCTTGGCAAAGCATCAGAGTCGATATAAGTGTTACAAGAAATACTTCTCCACGTGAGAATTCTGAGGTAGCTATGACCACAACTTTCTCTTCCCTGGGAAGCATTAAAGCCAGAATTGCGCCTGTTGGAAGGAAGAGAACACTTGAAGATACCTGCCTCACATTTCAGACTTAATTGCCCCTGTGGTCCATTTTTCTCAGAAAGTATTTACTGAGCCCACCTCTTCTCCCCAGGCTGACTCCTTATGATTTCTACTCTAGGAGCTGGGCACTTCTGCCATTGGATAATGCTTACCAAGATATTTGGCCCCAATTTAGAAGGATGAGAGAGAAAAAGCAGCACAACCACATGGCATCAAAAGGGGGCTTTCCTCACAGTCAGCCTGGAGTTGGAGATGAGCTCCCCTCCTGTGGTCAGCAGTGTGCATTCCTGTTCCGCCCTAAGCAATGTAGCATGCCCAATGGAGCTGCACATGTGTGTCACACTGCTTCCTGGGAATCTTTAAGGATAAATGCCAGGACATTTCAAATAGTGCCAAGTGGGCTCTGAAGTAGAAACAGGAAGGCTGCTTCTGAGCATGGCAGCTTTACCACCTCCACCACGGACACTGAAAGTGAAAGTTACTCAGCTGTGCCCGACTCTTTGCGACCCCGTGGACTATACAGTTCATGGAATTATCCAGGCCAGAATACTGGAGTGGGTAGCTGTTCCCTTCTCCAGGGGATCTTCCCAACCCAGGGGTTGAACCTGGGTCTCCCACACTGCAGGCAGATTCTTTACCAGCTGAGCTACCAGGGCATCCCATGGACACTGAGTGGGTGGCAAATAAATGATCACCCTTAATCACCTTGCCTATGGGCTAAATGCTGCTAATGAGAAATAAGCACAGAGGAGACTGGTAGGTGGGATGATTCAGTTCCTGGGTGTCAAGACCCGTCGATCCTGTTGGTGAGGACAACTACCAAGGCACCCTCTGTGGAGGAGTTCACAGGGATTCTGTTGAGAAGTAAAATTTACAGAGACCCTAAACAGCACAAATGTGAGGGGCAGTTTCCCCAGACAGAGGGGATTGAGACAGGCAATGAAAAGGGGAATATAGCACACAGAGACCATGTTTGGAAATTAGGAAGCAATGCTTCCCATATTATTGTGTTTGGATGGTTAATCCTCGTCTCTGTTTTCTCATCAGAAGTGCTGTCCTCATCAAGGGAGTCTCTTCTCATCAAGGTAGGAGAAGGGTATTCAGAAAGATATTTAATTTTACGGTGCAGAGAAACAAATACTATTTATTTATAGGTATAATTAGGACAGGAGACAAAACACATTTTAAGTATGTTTGAGCACTTTATTACTGCAGATATTGTCTTTCAAAACATCTTAAAAGTAAGCCATGAAGTAGCATTCTCAATTCTCCAATTACCACCAGGATGGGTTTCCTAGGGACAGCTTTATTCATTAGGCTGTAATAAGAATTTTACCATTTTCCATAAAGGTGCTATTTCAAATCCCGCCAACACATGAGCCAAGATTCCAACAAGTGTGAAATTCTTCATCAACATATTCATGAGGAAGCAGAATCACACCTCAAATATTTAAAATAAAACTCCTTAATAACAGCATGACAGACAAACAGATGTTAAATTACTATATGCTATCATCTGGGCCCAATGTGGATGCTCCTGAATGATTGTGACATCCCTGCCACAGAGAACTGGGTGACCTGATCTGCTTAATCAAGCTGAGCACATTGTGGGTCTAAGGTGATGGAGAACCACAGAGCAGTGGGCAAGAGTCACAAGGCAGTGCCTTTCGAGGAATGGAAGCTGATGATCATGGCCCTGGGATCCCTGCCTGCATCATCTGGTCATAGGAAGAGTGAAAGACAATGAAGTTCTATGAAGGTCAAGTATGGTTTGTATCAGATATTTGTTGATTTCTGTATGATATCCACACCCTTTCTCCTGACTAAAAATACTACTTTTGTCCTTTGGGAAATTATCTCTGTTCCACTGTGTTAAGTCTCACTGGGATTATCAGTCAGAGCATCTTGTCACCTCACCCCATGTGACCAAAGTTCTCCTGACTGGTTTCTCTTTGATTCTCTGGTGGAGTGAGTCAAGGTTGGATGAAGCTGCCAGTTAGCTCTGACTGCCTGGGTCTCTGGAGTGGCCACCATTTTTGTCTCCTTTGTGACTGTTTATCTGGATGGCTCTTTGATTTGGTGAGCTCTTCTCATGAAATTTCAGTTTTTAAGTTAGCCAGGGTTGCATTTGTTGCTTGCAATTAAAGAACCTTAACTGACATAAAAATAACAACCTCAACAACAACAGACACAGATACTCTTTATTAAGCACTAAGGGAATGGCAACCCTCTCCAGTATTTTTCCATGGAAAATCTCATAGACAGAGGAGCTAGCAGGCTATGGTCCATGGGGTCACAAACAGCATGACTGAACAACTGAGCATGCACACACGAGTTTTATAGCTGACACTTCACCTAATGCTCATGATGACATTCTAAAGTAGATATTATTATTATCCTTATCTTTTATCAGGGGGTAGAATCATAAGCAACCCAGGCTAAATGACTCTTCAAAGTCCTGTGATGTCAATGAAACTCTCTTTGTGAGGTCTCTAACTGATCCTCAATCGTCTTGTCTGAAGGGATTCCTGCAAGCCCAAATCCCCACTCTTGGGGTAAAAGTAACTTGAAAAACATCTCCAATGAAGGTAAGAGATGGGCCTAGAAAATTGGGAGAGACCTGCCTACTTGATTCCAAGCCCCCTTTAAGAGAAGTATTTGTCTTCTTCTGAAATCAGTGGTTCATGTGAATCAAGAATTCTCCAATGGAGAGAAATGAATTCTCAACACAGTGACTGGAGATCAGGATTCAGAGGGCCAAAGGCCTGCTGTCAGAGAATGAGCAGGAACAATACCCAGGACGAAACACAGAGGTGGGGTGCCTCTGAGCTGAAAAACCATCTGTGAAACAGGTCTACCCGATGACAGAGCTGTTGTCCTTCAGAATGTCTGAAAGGCATTCACACCACTCATGGGTGAACACACTTAGTTATCCAAGGACAAGTTCAGAGTTACAAACTCAAATATTGACAGAAGCCAAGTGAAGGTGGGCTTAAAAAAAAAAGCATACAGAATGAAACGGGTCTGATGTAACACAAGAGAGACCATGAGGTCCCTGCCACAGTGAAAAGTGATTGTTCATCTCATGAGGATGCCCTGGACCTAGTGCTAGAGTTTCAAGACCTCAAACAGTTGGGGGTAGAACATATTTGGAAGCAAGGCACCCTTGAGGAGGGAACATTTTATTCACAAGATTTTCTTAGAAATACTTGGGAGGGTGCCTTGAAAAATGTTTGTTAGAAGGAGAACTGTCCCATCTTTCTCCTACTTTCTAACTAGTTGCATTGGTAGCCCAGTTACAAATTGGCATTTCATTTAGAAGCCTGGGTCTCCACTTATCTCCAAAATTTTGGCTTTCTCCTTTCTTTGCATGTATCACATTGTGTTAGCTCTGATTAGCTAACAAGTGGATGAGAGCCAGGTCCCATGAGGCTGGGACACGGGTGGTCACTGGGACCCAGAAGGGAGGTTGAGAACAGAAACACATCAGTGACTTCACTGCTTTGTTTTGGGCCTGTCCTTCACACAGCGTGTTCTTGGCTTGAGATGACCTATTAGGGGTGGTAATTAATTAAGGGACACCAGCAATTCTAGCTTCTCAGGTGAGACTGGGAATGTTCTCTCTTATGGGGCAAGAGAGACACGTTTCTCTCCTGCAAACGAAGGCCTGACAGATGAACCTATTACCTCAGAACTAGCCTGTACCTCCAAAGACGACACTCACTTTGTTAACTCCAGAGGCTTCAATGGTGTGTTATCATCCACTCCCAAAAGATCCAAATAGTTCCAGTGACTCTGGCCAGGCTATATTAAGCAACAGATTCTGACCTAATAGTCGGGCAGTGTGTTAAACTGCTTTAGGAGTCATTTCATTTGAATAACATTTGCACCCAAATTTAAATTCTTGGCTCTTTGAATACTAAATAATTATTAGGCACAGTGGCTTGCCTTCCTTGCCACTGACACTTTCCTCCACTTATCCCCAGTGCTGGTGATCTAAGGCCGAGAATAGTGGAGGGGCTTTTCCTGGTGACAGCACACTTGAGTAGCCAGATGCTCCTTCCTCTACCTAACTGCTCAGCTAATGGAAGCAAACACCATCCTTCCAGAGCCTGTCCTGAAACTTCCACCAAGAAGCGAAGCCTCCAGTGGAGAAGAACAAAGAGAAGAAGCATCTTTTTTTTTTTCCTCTCTTTCAGAAATTTCTACTGCACATAAAATGGCCCATTCTGCTTTGTAGGTCAGTTGTTATCAACTCTAAAGTTGTTTTCTGTAAACTCTCTCCACTCTCTGCCCTACTGAAAAAGTCCTGCTCTTGGAAAATATCAAGAGTAGCCTCTGATTGCTGGTTAGGGAAGCTGGAGGATGGCTCCTGGGGCGAAGGCCGGAAGATGCCATCTGAGCAGGCTGGGCCCATGGCCTCGGCACAGGCTCTCTCACACCAGGCATTGCAGAGGGAGACTTCCGGCGGCCCTGCCTGCGTGGGGACATGACAGGAGCTGTGCATTCCCAGAGCTAGAAACTGCAACAGCCTGTCAGCAGGCACTACAACAACCTGCACTCTATGGTTATGGAACGGAGCATTCAGAAAAATGGAATTTTTCTGAATGGAATTCCAGTTGAGCTATTTCAAATCCTGAAAGATGATGCTGTGAAAGTGCTGCACCCAATATGCCAGCAAATTTGGAAAACTCAGCAGTGGCCACAGGACTGGAAAAGGGCAGTTTTCATTCCAATCCCAAAGAAAGGCAATGCCAAAGAATGCTCAAACTACCGCACAATTGCACTCATCTCACACGCTAGTAAAGTAATGCTCCAAATTCTCCAAGCCAGGCTTCAGCAATACGTGAACTGTGAACTTCTAGATGTTCAAGCTGGTTTTATAAAAGGTAGAGGAACCAGAGATCAAATTGCCAACATCCGCTGGATCATGGAAAAAGCAAGAGAGTTCCAGAAAAACATCTATTTCTGCTTTATTGACTATGCCAAAGCCTTTGACTATGTGGATCACAATAAACTGGAAAATTCTTCAAGAGATGGGAATACCAGACCACCTGATCTGCCTCTTGAGAAATTTGTATGCAGGTCAGGAAGCAACAGTTAGAACTGGACATGGAACAACAGACTGGTTCCAAATAGGAAAAGGAGTTCGTCAAGGCTGTATATTGTCACCCTGTTTATTTAACTTATATGCAGAATACATCATGAGAAATGCTGGACTGGAAGAAATACAAGCTGGAATCAAGATTGCCAGGAGAAATATCAATAACCTCAGATATGCAGATGACACCACCCTTATAGCAGAAAGTGAAGAGGAACTAAAAAGTCTCTTGATGAAGGTGAAAGTGGAGAGTGAAAAAGTTGGCTTAAAACTCAACATTCAGAAAATGAAGATCATGGCATCTGGTCCCATCACTTCATGGGAAATAGATGGGGAAACAGTGGAAACAGTGTCAGACTTTTTTGGGGGGGGGCTCCAAAATCACTGCAGATGGTGATTGCAGCCATGAAATTAAAAGACGCTTACTCCTTGGAAGAAAAGTTATGAGCAACCTAGATAGCATATTCAAAAGCAGAGACATTACTTTGCCAACAAAGGTCCGTCTGGTCAAGCCTATGGTTTTTCCAGTGATCATGTATGGATGTGAGAGTTGGACTGTGAAGAAAGCTGAGTGCCGAAGAATTGATGCTTTTGAACTGTGGTGTTGGAGAAGACTCTTGAGAGTCCCTTGGACTGCAAGGAGATCCAACCAGTCCATTCTGAAGGAGATCAGCCCTGGGATTTCTTTGGCAGGAATGATGCTAAAGCTGAAACTCCAGTACTTTGGCCACCTCATGCGAAGAGTTGACTCATTGGAAAAGACTCTGATGCTGGGAGGGATTGGGAGCAGGAGGAAAAGGGGAGGACAGAGGATGAGATGGCTGGATGGCATCACTGACTCGATGGATGTGAGTCTGAGTAAAGTCCTGGAGTTGGTGATGGACAGGGATGCCTGGCGTGCTGCGATTCATGGGGTTGCACAGAGTTGGACACGACTGAGCGACTGAACTGAACTGAACTGAACTGATTCAGAAAAAGTGCTCAACGCCACGGAAGGGTCTGGGGAGAATTTCTGAGCTTCTCTGCAGCTCCAGGTCTTCCTCGTGTAGGCAGGCACAGTGTGCTTCCGTGTGGCGGTGCCTCGTCTCTTAGGGCTGCCTGGTAAACTTGTCCTCGTGAGCAGGGACTCGAGGGACAGGCCTGGCAGTCAACGGTGCACCGGAATGTGGGTGGGAAGGGTTGGCAAAGGACACACAGCGGATGAATCCTGTCCCAAGCCCAATTTTATCGGAAGGTTTATAGATGGAATCTAGAACACCCTCTGCTCCCCTCTTAAGAAAGGAGGATAGAAATAGAGGCTCTGCCTCAACAAGAAGGAGGAAAGGGCAGAGCCGCGAGTGAAAGGGCAGAGCCGCGAGCAGGGACAGACGACAGCTCTGGGACAGCCTCAAGAAGACAGTTCTCTGCTCATTTGCATTGAGAATGAATGTGTTCACGTTGAGGCACGATGCGGTTCCCCAAGGACTTTCTGAGGCTGGTGTGGATGCCACGCATTCTGCCCTGTGGTCTCCCTCCCTGGTGCGTGGCCCTGCTCCACCAGGATGGCTGGAGGGCCTCGGGACCAGCCTGGCTCGACCGCACTCCTCTGTGGACGGGCACGGCCCCTGCAGATTCTGACGGCTCTGGGAGCCGGACACGGTCGGCCTCTGGTTGAACCGCGACCCCAGCTGGCTCCATGGTGCTTCTCTTTCTGCGCCTTCCCCGGAAGAGGCATGAGCTGGGGCGCCGGGCCGGAGCTGCCACGAGGACTCTGCGACGGGCGTTCCTACTGCAGGCTGTCACTGCAGCTCCGGCTGCTGGGTCCCGGCCTCACCGAGCAGACCCCCTCCCGCTGGTGCCGTGGCCTAAACCGTCTGAAAAGAAGCGTCTTTTTCTTCCTGCTCCACAATTTGGCTGTGTGTAGGAGTGGGGAGGGGGTACAACCATGCTTCCTACAGCCAGACAGGTGTTATTCAGGACTAAAAGAGGCCAGAGCAGGGAGAGGAACATCAGAGAGTACAAACTGTTTAAAAGAGACAGCAGATACTAAAGGACCCTATGTCAAACCTTCTGAATTTTTTCAAGAGAACTGATAATTTTTCTGTGGAATCTCTAAGCTTAAAAAATGTTGGCAAAAATGTTACCCAGCTTAGATTTGGCTGCTTGCCATTTAAAAGTCAAAAATTGAGACGAAAGCATCAGAAGAAAGGAAAGATGCTTTAATCAAGAAAGATGGCAGTCTGGCAAGAAGGTGGATTCATGTCCCAAGATCAACTGAGATTCTGCTCACCCATGACAATTTTTAAAGGCAAAAAGGGAAAGAATCTCAGTGAACTGCAAAGGCAGAAGGGGGTCAACTATATGGTCATGCTTTCTGCAGCATTCTCCACTGCATGCAGGCTGTCTGACTCTTCAGATGTTATCTTACCCACTCTGTGATCTGCTTCCAGGATCGCTAATGGGACTGTTGCTGGTGGGGAGATAGTAATTTTTAACTACTTAATTCTTCATTATTACTTATTTTAATCTAGGAAAAGAATCAGTAGATTAGGTAAGGCATGGTATACATTCAAGAGAGCTTAAATCAGGAGCTAGTTTAAATTGCCTAGTGATCTTATTCCTATAATTAGGTTCTTTCAAGGTTGAAGGGGAATAGAAATGGGCAAACAAGAAAGGGGCAGAAGAGCTGCTTTCAAAAACTCAAGGTTAAAATAACATTTTTTATATGTTTAAGGCATACAGCACTATAATTATAATCTGTATACACTGCAATGTGATTACCGCCACAAATCTAGTTACTATGTGCCACCATACAGTTGACCCCCTTCTCCCATTTCATTTACCTTCCAACCCCTTTCCCCTCTTGGTAACCACGAATCTGTTTTTATATCTATGAGTTTATTTCTATTTTGTTTGTTCATTTTGCTTCTTTTTAGATTCTACTTATGAGTGAGATCATATGATATTCGTCTTTCTCTGTCTGACTTATTTCATTTAGCATAATGGCTTAAAGATCCTTCTATGTTATTGCAAATGGCAGGATTTCACACTTTTATGACTGAGTAGTATTCCATTGAAAAAATATATATTTTTAATGCATTCTTCCATTGAGGGACATTTAGCTTATTTTGATATCTTGGCTATTGTAAATAGTGCTGAATGAATATAGGGGTATATATATCTTGTTGAATTAGTGTTTTTATGTTCAGATAAATATTTAGAAATGGGCTAGCTGGGCCACATGGTAGTTCTATTCTTAATTTCTTGAAGAACCTCCATGCAATTTTACCATAGCAGCTGCACACAGTCCCTCCAACAGTGTTCTCTTTTCTTTACATTCTCTCCAACATTTGCTGTTTCTGTCTTTTTCATAATAGCCAATAGGTGTGAAGTGAGAAGCTCAACTTTTAAAACACTCTGGTGTCACTGCAAGGCGGGTTTGAACCGTGGGCCACACGTTTGTGTGACCCTGGCAGCTCATCAGGCCCAGGGGCTGTTCTTTGTACTCTTTATTGTCAGTAGAATTGAATCCGTGGTGTGAGTTTGAAAGGTATGAACTTTGATAAGATGCTTTGAAGGCAAACAAGAATTTAATTGTGTTTATGCTAAATATTATCCATTCCAATGTTAGAGTCATTTCACCAGAGGTGATGCTGGCAAGTAGCAATGGGTAGGGTAATTGGTCCATGGGGTCTTTGGCCTGGAAGTTTAGAAACCTTCAGTTAAAATACTGGGACCGTTAACCATAGAATGTGTGTGTGCTCAGTTGTTCAGTTATGTTTGAATACCTTGAGCAGTTTCTGAGTTATAATTCAGTCCTCTTGGAGTTCAGAGAAGGCCCTGTTTTGTCCTCATAAGAATACTAGGCTGAAACTGCAATTCCATTTTGAACAACTGAGCTATGATTCTTCCTCCTGTTTTTTCCCCCCATATCAGTGTCCACTGCCACTGTCAAAGGCAACCAACATTAGCTTAAGGATCCAACCCAATGTTGACTGGGTTTGGAGACCAATGTGTTGCTGCTGTTTGGTCGCAAAGTCATGTCCGACTCTCTTGCGACCCTGTGGGCTGTGGCCTGCCTGGCTCTTCTGTCCATGGCATTTTTCAGGCTATGCTGGAGTGGGTTGCCTTTCCCTTCTCCAGGGAATCTTCCCTATGACTCAGAGATTGAACCGGTGTCTCCTGCATTGCTGGCAGATTCTTTATTGCTGAGCCACCAGGGAAAACCTAGAGATCAATTACACATGTTCAACTTTCTAGGAAGCGAATGTGACAGAAAGTACTTGCTGCCCATCTAATATTCATCTACCCTTCTTCCCAACCTTACTAGCTGTCCAGACAGCTAAAAGACTTGTAATTCCCACTCCATCGCAGCTAGAAGTGACATGGATCTAGCCATAAAATATAATCTGAAGTCTAGAGTAATAAAAATGAATTACAACTTGGGAAAAAAAAAGAATAGTAGGCTGAATGCCTGTGCTGGCCTGAGTGTTGTGCTAAGGAGGCACTGCTGCCTGGAGTTCCTGAGCCCGGGGAGGGAGGGTCGCCCATTAGGCAGCATGTGCTTTAGCCAGAGTTCGTGGCACTTCTGAAGGTGCTGTTTCACAGCTCTCCAAATGGTAAGACTTTCAGGAACTTTCATGTAGGCTATGAGCAGACCAGCATTTTCAGTTCTTAACGCATAGTCACGAACAATAAGGGCTGTAAACTGAGGCATGAGAGCAACATATTTGCCCAAAGATTCATCTAGTCAAGGCTATGGTTTTTCCTGTGGTCATGTATGGATGTGAGAGTTGGACTGTGAAGAAGGCTGAGCACCGAAGAATTGATGCTTTTGAAGTGTGGTGTTGGAGAAGACTCTTGAGAGTCCCTTGGACTGCAAGGAGATCCAACCAGTCCATTCTGAAGGAGATCAGCCCTGGGATTTCTTTGGCAGGAATGATGCTAAAGCTGAAACTCCAGTACTTTGGCCACCTCATGCAAAGAGTCGACTCATTGGAAAAGACTCTGATGCTGGGAGGGATTGGGGTCAGGAGGAGAAGGGGATGACAGAGAATGAGATGGCTGGATGGCATCACTGACTAGATGGACGTGAGTCTGAGTGAACTCCGGGAGTTGGTGATAGACAGGGAGGCCTGGCGTGCTGTGATTCATGGGGTCACAAAGAGTCGGACACGACTGAGCGACTGATCTGATGGCTGCAAACCTAGTGCTGTGGAATTGTGTTTACTCAGAGTGTGGAGGGCAACAATGGCAACGTAACGTAAGGGCAGGGAGCCTCTCTGTCGAATTTCTGTGGAGACCCATTTACCCCCAAGGTAAGGACAAGGAGGGAGATTTTAAAACAACCATTCCCAAGCTCTGATCTTGGAATGTCTGCAGTGAATCAAAAGTGATGCTTTAAATAGAACTTTTTTTTTTCCCCAGTTACAAAAGCAGCTCTGAGTCAATGTAAAGAAAATTATGGGGAAGAACAAAATTGGAAAAAAACCCAAACATGTTTAATTTCATCACTGTTCACTGTCAAAGGCTGATATAGCTGGACAGCAGGTAAATTGGTAAGGATAGATTTGAATCAGTAATATACTATTGCAATAGGGGAAAAGTCCAACATTGTTTGAACTCAAGTTCAATTTGCATAGAGATAACTAAGTATTTTAAAGGGAGAATGAAGGAATAAGGAGGAGACATGAACAAGGTTCAGAGATTCCTAAACCCTGAGCCCTTTTGTCAGAGATAAATCAACCTGATAAACACATTTAAAAACATGTGATGAGGATGTAGGAGATTTGCTCTCCTGGGTATTTACAAGTCCTTAAAAAAGGACTTGGGCCACTGCTTAACCTGAAGAATGATGAGCTATTAGGCTAATCTTGGCATTTGGTCTGTAGAGATTTTTGATATAAGGAGCCTTCTGGTTTCCCCAGACTGCATCACTGCTTCATTTACAGTCCAGGCTGGCTCTGTTCCCTCATTTTCCCTCTTTGAGACAGCATCCAGCTCTGAGTCACCTAGGTGGGGTCCATGGCAGTAGCAAGGCCACACCTTGGCTTTGTGCCTGATGCTCCCCACCTGTGAGCTTTCCTCTGCCAGCTGAGAGCCTCCAGACACAGGCTCGATTTCACTCCCTCCATGTCACCAGGCCTGGCTCAAGTCCTGAACAAACTAGTGCTTAGGTATTTGAAGGAATTTAGAATACACTTGGGCCCACTCAGTGCTGGGGATCTGGCCAAGGTCAGAAGTGGGGCCGGAATCCCTGGCCTCTCTCCAGGCTTGAGAGATATAGGCAACTGCTCATGTAAGAAGGTATCAGCCACTGGTAGGAAGACAGCTGTGGCTTTAGTCAAAGGAGAAGAGCACAGCCACTGCAATTTCTCTTGTCTCTACTACCTTCTGAGCATGGTCCAGCCAACAGCCGGGGACTCAACAACACACTTACTCAGGCCATATGCCACTTGGTGAATGTGTTTATAATTGACTTGCTGTCCCCAGAGCAGGGGACATAAATGCAGATAACTAATAAGTTATCTAGTGCATGTGTGCATGCATGCTCAGCCATGTATGACTCTTCATGACCACAAGGACTGCAGCCCAACAGGCTTCTCTGTCTATGGAAGTTTCCAGGCAAGAATACTGGAGTGGTTTGCCATTTCCTCTTTCAGGAGATTTTCCTGACCTAGGGATCAAAACGATGTCTCCCACATCTACATTGGCAGACAGATTCCCCACCGTTGAGTCACTTGGAAAGCCCTAGTACCACATAACAAATTACCAAATTTGGAAGCTTAAAACACATTTATTATCTCCCAGATTCTGTAGGTCAGGAGACAAGCAAACCTTATCTGAAACCTCTGCTGCAGGGTCTCTAACAAAGCTGCAGCCAAGGTGTCAGCTGGAGTCTCATTTGAAGGTTTGACTGGGGAAGGTCTTTGGAAGAATTTAGTTTCTTGAGGGCTGTTGGACTAAAGGTTTCAGAGATAGCTGGCTGCTGGTCAGGGGGCACCCTCATTCTCTCCTGGCATGGCATGCTTCAGTATGGCAACTCATTTCATCAAGCATGCAAGTCAAGAAGGAAACAGAGTCTACCAGCAAGAAAAATCAATCTTTGTAACCTAACTTCAAAAGTGACATCACATTGTCCTTACCTTTGCTCTATTCTTTGGTGGGAAGCAAGTCACAAGTCCCATCTAGCCCAAGGAGGAGAGGGGATGGCACAAAGATATGAACAACACAAGGTGGGCATCACGTTGGTCATTTTAGAGCTTGTCTGTCACAAAGTAGGTGGCTGGTAATTCTCTCACGGTCTCCATTCGAGCAGCTCTGTGCCCTGGGGTTTGAAGCTTCACCATGTGCTCTCCTAGCTCCCAGAGCTTTAACTTGTCTGTTCCTTCTGCTAGCTCATGAGCTCTTTGAGCGAAAGGCCTTTGTATATCTCACTCTCTGTCAGTGAGAGGACCTGTATGTGCTTAGTCACTAAGTCATGTCCAACTCCTTGTGGCCCCATGGACTATATAGTCCATAGAATTTTCCAGGCAAGAATACTGGAGTGGATAGCCTTTTCCTTCTCCAGGGGATCTTCCCAACCTAGCAATCAAACCCTGGTCTCCTGCATTGCAGGCAGATTCTGTACCAGCTGAGCCACAAGGGAAGCCCAAGGATAGGGCCTATTGACTCTCACATACTAAATGCACCCTTGGTGGATGACTGTGTGGGAAGCTGAGGTCAGAGAGTCATAGCCCCTGCCTGCCTGCCTGCCCAGCTCAGCCAGAGCGAGGGCTGATGGTACCGGGGACAGACATGCAAGGCTGCACTCTGGTGTGTGCTGTTTCTTTAGATACTTCTGCAAAGCCCATCTCTTCAGGAAATCTGGTTCTATTAGCCTAACTCCAGTCTCTAATCTTTTCTAAACCACTCATTCAGGTTTCCCTGCCCTGATGCTGACAGCATTTTCACCTTTGCTTTCCAACTTAGAATAAGAATCAGGATGTTTCCTCTTTTAAATGCCTACACCTCTATCCCTCCCCCGTTCCCCACACAAATATGAATGCCTGAAGCAGACACCCAAGCTCCTCAACCCCAGACAATGTTTGTTTTCATTCAATTGCTACCATGGTACTTTCCAGTGTTCTGAATTTTCAAGGAAACTTGAAATCTGTACTTTTATGTACACTTTGCACATTAAAAAAAATGTGTATGTAAAACAAACACATCTGCCAACTATATTTGACTGGCCCTTGGTTATATATTGCACTTTACTCTTTTATCTTTGAGACTAGACTACAGTGGCAGCTACCGTGTGTGGTCTTGAAGTGCTCAGCAAATTGTTGTTGTTCAGTTGCTAAGTTGTTTCTAACTCTTTCTTTGCAATGCCATGGACTGCAGCATGTCAAGCTTCCCTGTCCTTCATCATCTCCCAGATTTGCTCAAATTCATATCCATTGGTTGGTGATGCCATCCAACCATCTCATCCTCTGTCGTCCCCTTTTCCTTGTGCCTTCAATCTTTCCCAGCCTCAGGGTCTTTTCCTGTGAGTTGGCTTTTCACATCAGATGGCCAAAGTATTCAGCTTCGGCATCCTTCCAATGAATATTCAGGGTTGATTTCTTTTAGGATTAACTGGTTTGATCTCTTTGCTGTCCAAGGGACTCTTCAGGGACTCTCAAAAGTCTTCTCCAGCACCACAGTTCAAAAGCATCAGTTCTTCGGTGCTCAGCCTTCTTCATGGTCCAACTCCTGTATCCATACATGGCTACTGGAAAAACCACAGCTGTGATTATACACAACTTTGTTGGCAAAGAGATGTTTCTGCTTTTTAATACATTGTCTATGTTTGTCATAGCTTTTCTATCAAAGAGTAAGTGCCATTTAATTTCATGGTTGCGATCACCATCTGCAGTGATTTTGGAGCCCAGGAAAATAAAATCTGTCCCTGTTTCCACTTTTTTCCCATCTATTTGCCATTAAGTGACAGGACCAGATGTTATGATCTTAGTGTTTTGAATGTTGAGTTTTAAACCAGCTTTTTCACTCTCCTCTTTCACCTTCATCAAAAGCCTCTTTAGTTCCTCTTTACTTTCTGCCATTAGAGTGGTATCATCTGCATGTCTGAGGTTGTTCATATTTCTTCTGGCAATCTTGATTCCAGCTTGTGATTCATCCAGCCCAGCGTTTTGTATGATGCACTCTGCTGCATATAAGTTAAATAAGCAGGGTGACAATATACAGCCTTAAAGTACTGCTTTCCCAATTTTGAACCAGTCCATTGTTCCATGTCCAGTTCTAACTGTTGCTTCTTGATCTGCATACAGGTTTCTTAGGAGGCAGGTAAGGTGCTCTGATATTCCCTTCTTTTTTTTTTTTTTTTTTTAATTTTATTTTATTTTTAAACTTTACATAACTGTATTAGATTTGCCAAATATCAAAATGAATCCGCCACAGGTATACAATATTCCCTTCTTTTTAAGAATTTTCCATAGTTTGTTGTGATCCACACAGTCAAAGGCTTTAGTGTAGTCAATGGGGCAGATGATTCTCTGGAATTCCCTTGCTTTCTCTAAATGATCCAATGAATGTTGGCAATTTGATCTTTGGTTGCTCTGCCTTTTCTACATCCAGCTTGAACATCTGGAAGTTCTCAGTTCACATACTGTTGAAGCCTGGCTTGAAGGATTTTGAACATTACCATCCTAGTATGTAAAATGAGCACAACTGTACTGTAGTTTAAACATTCTTTGGCATTGTCCTTCTTTGGGATTAGAATGAAAACTGATCTTGTCCAGTCCTGTGGCCACTGCTGAGTTTTCCAAATTTGCTGGCATGTTGAGTGCAACAGTTAAACAGCATCATCTTTAAGGATTTGAAATAGCTCAACTGGAATTCCATCACCTCCACTATCTTTGTTCGTAGTTATGCTTTCTAAGGCCCACTTGACTTCACACTCCAGAATGTCTGGCTCTAGGTGAGTGAAAACACCATTGTGGTTATCTGGGTCATTAAGACCATTTCTGTATAGTTCTTATGTTTATTCTTGCCACGTCTCCTTCATCTCTTCTCCTCTGTTAGGTCCTCACCATTTCTGTCTTTTATTGTGCCCATCTTTGAATGAAATGTTCCCTTGGTATCTTCAGTTTTCTTGAAGAGATCTCTAGTCTTTTCCATTCTTTTGTTTTTCTCTATTTCTTTGCATTATTCACTTAAGAAGACTGTCTCATCTCACCTTGCTATTCTTTGCAACTCTGTATTCAGTTGGGTATAGTTTCCATTTCTCCTTTGCTTTTTACTTCTCTTCTTTTCTCAGCTATTTGTAAAGCCTCCTCAGACAAACAATTTGCCTTCTTGCATTTCTTTTTCTTTGGGATTCTTTTGGTCACTGCCTCCTGTGCAATGTTACAAACCTTTGTCCATCAGATCTAATCCCTTGGTACTATTTGTCACTTCCACTGTATAATCATAAGGGATTTGATTTAGCAAATGGTCCTGTGCAAATGGCCACTGGGCTTATGTGCACTTTGGATGGTGATGGGGAGTGGGGTACCCACTCTGAAACTCTTCCAGAAAAGCAGAAAAAAAAAAAACCACCCAACTTTTGTTGCTGCCCTTTGGAAAGCCCCTGTTGAGAGTGCCCCTTTGGGAGTGGTTACGGCCCAGAGCCCCTCAGCCACATCTTGGTAATTTGTAGAATTGCTCAGCTTTCAGCAAAGCAAAAAAAGGAGCAGGAAGTCAGATTCTGAATCTTTGAGAAGCTGCACGGAAACAGCACTAAAGGATTGATTCATGTCTGCACTCACAAACAAAATGCATATGAACAATTCAAAGTCCCACATGAGTTTAAAAAAAAATAGTGCTGGAGATAAAACAGCCAGTGGGGAGAGTCCTTTAGCAGCCAATCTGCATTAATTACCTCTAGTGAGCTTGGCTGCTGACAGTGGGTAATGGAGGTGTGGAGTCACCAGATGCCATCACTGCATAGTCCCTCTGTGCTGGTTTGGGCTCAGGACCATGTACAACCATCCACATCACTGTTGTTTCAAAGAGTAAACAGTACTGGCTTTCAGCCAAGCCAGGGAAACCTCTCTCAGAATATCTGAGCTAATGTGGGGCAATAGAAATTCTGGGGATTAGAGTGGTGAGGACATTCTGCTTTGCTTACTGGCCTCAGGTGGGGTTTCCTGACATAAAGAGCAAAAAATGAATGGGAACTAACTCTGGGACTAAGAAGAGTTTGGTTTTGGCAACAGAAGCTGATGGAGAGACCGTATGGCCAAGCTTCCCAACTCGGAGTCAGCGAAAGACTAGATTTTTATTTCCCATCAGTTGCAGACCAATACTTTTGCAAAATACAATAAAAATGGAGTGATGAGAAAAATGAGATTAAAAAAAAAGCCATACAAAATACAAGCAGCCAATTCTTTATTATTAGATTGAACAGTCATACTCTGTTACTTTGTCAAATTGCTATCAAGGTTTCGAAACTCTTATTTCAGTATTTCATCACAGTCACATTCAGGCAGGAGGAAGCCACCGGGCTCACTCACCTCCAGGCTGTCCCACTTCGTGTTCTTGCTGGGCTGTTCCCTCTGCTGGGACTGTCCTTCCTCATCCTACCCTTCTCCACACCATTTCCTCCCGTGAGTGCCCCTGAGTGTCCACTTCTGCCTCCTCTGCTCGTCCCCGACGCTGCCCCTGCAGTTGGGATGAGCTGCTTGTCCCCTGGATGCACCTCACTCCTCCTGGCTGGGCCCTGCTCTCCCGCTCCTGCCATGCCCTCCTACTTTCCCTCCACAAAGATGCTGGAGAGGTTAACTTCTTAAAACATGTGTCTAATTACATCACCTGCTGGCTGAAATTCTTCAGCACCTTGCAAGCAATTCCATCATGGGGCCCAAGCACTCAGTGGTGGGCTGAGGCTTCCGCAGACCTGGCTGCCTCCCTCCTGGCTCCGCCGCCAGCAGCCCATGCAACCCCAGGCCTTTTGCTGCAGCTACGTGGGCTCTACTGCTCCTGCCTTGAGCTTTCGCTGTGCTGCTCCTCTGGCCTAGTCTCCCTTCCCCTCCCTCTTCTCCTCACTCGGTAGGATTTCAGATCTACCCCCTCCTCTACGAGGCCTTCCCTGATGGAGGTAGAGCTGGTTAACCAGGCTTCCTCATCCACTGAGTGGGACAACTCGAAGGTGTGTTCTCCCAGCCTCTTTCTGAGCAGGCCATGGGTGTAACTTGCCTGGTGTCCCACCTCCTCCTTGGGTTTCTAGGCATCACCTTTCACACAAAAGACCTGCTCTTAGCCTCTTTGTCTCAGGTCTGTTTCTGGGGACTCAGGACCCAAAAGTTGTTGTTGCCCACCTGTCCCTCCTGTCACAATCTAATGTGAAAGGTGGGAAAGTGCATCCCTGTAAATTGTAACAAAGACTAAGGAAAACACACTGGGGCAGGAAAAGAGATTACATTGGGCCATGTTGGTCAGAGAAGGCCAGAGAGACCAAGTGACATTTACAAAGTTGTAATCCCATGCAACAAAGTGTCAGTAGACTCTTAGTAGCAGTGTGATGTGCTCAGAGGAGGAGAGACCAGAACTATTTAGGGTCAGAAAAAGTTTTTCTGAAGCAGAGATTGAGCTGAGTAAAGTGGTGCCAAGTGTTGAGAGCTGAGCAAAGCAGAAAAGGCCTGCAGTGGTGTGACTGATACCAGGGCTGCTGTGATAGACGCCGTCCACGAGGCATGTCTGTGTGCCAGGCCCTGGGCTGGGTGTGTTACGTGCCTCACCTCACTAAATGCATACAGCAACTTTCTGGACCATCCTTAGTTTACAGAAGAGGAAACTGAGTTGGTGCAGTGCCAGGGTGTGGAGTCAGGGGCAGAGAGAGACAGGAAAGATCACAGCCATCTCTCTTTGTGACTTCATGTAGATTTCTTAAAGGTTTGTAGTGGGCTGACCTGGTGCCCACTCATTGGAAAAGACTCTGATGCTGGGAGGGATTGGGGGCAGGAGGAGAAGGGGATGACAGAGGATGAGATGGATGGATGGCATCATGACTCGATGGACGTGAGTCTCAGTGAACTCCGGGAGTTGATGATGGACAGGGAGGCCTGGCGTGCTGCAATTCATGGGGTCGCAAAGAGTCGGACACGACTGAGCGACTGAACTGAACTGACCCCGTGCCAGGACCTGTGCTGGGCCATTCATACCTAGTGCTGTGTCCTAGGCTAGCTCTTTCTAGATTAACATTAATATTAATATTTTTGTCGTGCAAATGTGCTTGTTTTGGGTGAATAATTTACATGGCTCTGAAAGTGTCACCTCAGATGCTGGGGACAAAATGCTGCTTATCTCCTTGCTGTGTCACTATGGCCAAGCAGCTCCAGCATGTTCCAAACTGAGAAATGGCTGCCTTGGCCTCCCTGCTCCCTGCTACTGAAGAACAAAGATGAATGGGAGGTAGGGGAACAGGCAGAGTCAGAATGAGTGACCCTGAGGGCTTGAGACTCACACAGGCAGAGTCGGTCCCTGTGCCTGCTGCGCACTGCCCCTCCCCTCCCTCCTCTCGGGGAAGGCGGGGCCTCTTCTGCCCAGTCCTCCGGGAAGCTTCAGCTTGCACTTGAGGCTCTCTGCCTTTCCACCTCTCTGTGTTTCTGTCTCTGTCACTGTTTGTCTCTATCTCCGTCTGTTTTTCTCTACATCTCTCTCTCTCTCTCTCTCCTTTTCCCTGCCTGTCAACTGTCTCCATCTCTCTGTGTAAGTCTCTGTTTCTCTGTCTTTCTGTGTCTCTTGCCCATTTTATTCACCCTACACCACTGTGGAGACCTTGGCTTTCACATGCGGCCAGATTCATCACTATTGGCTCAAATCTAATGGATCCTCCTTTCTTTGGATGTGTCCCCCTGAAAGTGTGAGTTTTCTTGAAAGCATAGCCAGAGATAAGACCTTGGGAGGTGGAGCTGAGAAGCAGAAACAAGGTGGCAGGCCAGTGGGACAGGTAAGAAAGAACATCCGACTAAGTGAATTCTGGGCGCCATGAATGCTGTGGACAGCGCGGCTCAACCTTGTGGAAGTGCCCTGTGGACACATGTGTCGTGTGCCTGGAACACATCCTCTGCCAAGGATGGGGCCTGCACACAGGCCAAGGAGGGCCTGCCTCCTGGGTTGGGAACTTTGCTGACTCCGGGTTTCCCTGGGAGCAGCTGAGGGAGCACCACAAATTTGGGGAAAGGCTGCAGGCAAAAAAGTGTAGAAACTCAGGAGAGCTGCTTTTGAGATGCAGCTTGAAGCCTGAGTGGGGCCTGGGCAGGGCCAACAGCTGGCACACCTCTCTGTTGCCTGCAGTGTGACATTCAAGGCCCCACGACATGGACAGTTGATGTCTAGTTGCTACTGCCCCACTGGCTGAAGCCAAGGTGGCCTGCTCCCTGGGTCCTAACAGCTCTCGTGCTTACCCACCTCACCACCTTGGCGTCCCCATTTCCACATGCTGGGATATCCTATCCCTCAATCCCTTCCCTCTGCATCCATCTAATATCTGTGGGTCTTTTAAGTCACACCTCTACCAAGAAAGCTTTGGGAATCTCTTTAACCCAATGTGAGCTCTTGGCTCTGCCCTTAGGGTCTAAGCTACCAATTTGTCATGTATTATATGTATCTACTACATTTCTTGTTCACTTGCTTTTTTTTTTTCAATTAAATTCCTTCAATATCATGTACTTTCAATTTACCAGACATGATGCCAGGTAGAGGAGTATGGAAAAAGGCACCTGCCCCATGGAGTTGGCATCTGAAAGCAGGTAGAGCCTTAACTCTTCATTGAGAGAATTGTCTTATCGTCCTGTGGCATCTAAAACTCAGCATGCTGCTGGCCTCCTAAGGGTGCTTCTCTTCCATTCTGAGTGTGTAGCTTCTTCCTTTTCTCATTTAGGCTAAATTCTTCAAATGAAATGACACTTGCTTTGCCAAGCCTTGCCTCAGTCCCTCAGTCTTCGGGATCGGGGAAGCTTCGAGGTCCTACTATAAAAATCCTCTAGCAGCCTGGGCACTAATTTTGAGTGGCTGCCATTGGCACTCTAGCAGAGACTGCTTTGGAGGCAGACAGTAACCCACAAGCAGTACATAATCAATCACTCAGGGCCAGACAGCTCCATCAAACCCTCTTTGAGAGATAACTGCATTTCCTTGGATGTTAGCAAACCCTTCTTTCCTCTGAGTGCTGAGATTCCTCCATGCTGGCTCCTTTGGAATCTTGGCACTGGACATGGTCTCTGGGAGGTTGCAGGGATGCTGAACCACATCCCAACATCAACGTCAGCATTCCATGGCCAGATGTCCTAAGACAAGTGCTGACTTAGCACCTACAGGGAGTGTGTTCTGAACCCAGAGGAGACCTGATAGTTTCGTCTTTCTGCCAATCCTCAGTGCAAGCTAAGATGAACTGTAAAAGAAGTCTGCAACTAAAGGGTCTGTCTAATTAGGTAGGAGAATCTGATTTTTTAAAGTTTTAAATTGTGAAATGCAATCTATCTTAAAGTATATATAATGTGTTTAAAGTAATAAGATGAGGAGTCACCATCCAGTCTAAGAAACAGAACATCACCCTCTGTGTCCCTCACCAGCTGCATTCTTCCCCCTGCTCCACCCCAAGGTAAAATTACCCTGAAGTTTGTGTTTACTATGCCTTACTTTTCTTCATAGTTTTATCACATTATATACATTCATGAATAGTTTAGCTATGCCCATTTTTTAATGAAAATGTTCCTACTGCATATGTGTTTTGTAATTTGTTGGTTTTGTTCCATATTTTTTAAAAATTCGCTAACACTGATGAATATGGCTGTAGTTCATTTCTTTCTGCTCTTAGAGTATTCCAAAACATACATTTAAGCATGCATTTATCCAGTTTGCTGTTAATGGAGATAAGGGTTGTTCTCAGCTTTCCTTTTTCTCTTTTTTTTTTTTTGCTTTTGAAAGTCATGCTGCCAAGAATCCATTTGTACATGTCTTCTGGGGTATGTGTGCAAGTACTCTTCTTCAGGCTGCTGCTAAGTTGCTTCAGTCGTGTCCGACTCTGTGCGACCCCGTAGACAACAGCCCACCAGGCTCCCCCGTCCCTGGGATTCTCCAGGCAAGAACACTGGAGTGGGTTGCCATTTCCTTCTCCAATGCATGAAAGTGAAAAGTGAAAGTGAAGTAGCTCAGTCATGTCTGACTCTTAGCGACCCCATGGACTGCAGCCTACCAGGCTCCTCTGCCCATGGGATTTTCAGGCAGCGGTTCTCAAAACTAGTGCCTGCTTTTATGACAAATATTGGCTGATGTTCTCTTTACTATCTTGAAATGAATTTCTTAGATATATTGTACCTATATCTATATATTTCTATAATATACTATAATATTATATATAATATACTGTATATATATTATACAGTATATTCCTGTATATTATAATATATATTATATATATAATATAATAGTAGGTATAATATACTATACCTACCTTTGGATTTCAAGAAATCAAACTAATCTTCTAGCTGTAGTATAAAAGAGAAATAAAACAAAGCAATTTATAATAAAAGATGGCTGTCCAATATGTACATATGTAAATTTGGGGGGACAATTACATCAGGAGCCAAAATAATGATGTCAGATGCTTGCATCTATATGTAGAATCATCATGATCTTTCCAGCTACAAATGCAAACAGACATGGGTATTTTAAATTGGTCATCCACAATATTGTAATGTAAAAGAAAATAATAATAATAATAAATTGGTCATCCAAATACCGTGTGCAAGGTTCTCAACAGACAGATGACTTTTCTGAATTATTGAACAATTCTTGACAAAGTTCCAAGCAGTACAACATAAAGCAATCTCTTCCTCCAATTTAGAAGGTAGTTGTATTCAATACACATTCAATATGTTAAAAGCTAAAACAACTCACTGTTGTTGTTCATTTGCTAACTTGTGTCCAACTCTTGGCCACCTCATGGACTGTAGTCTACCAGGCTCTTCTGACCTCCACTATCTCCCAGAATTTGCTCATTTTCATGTCCATTGAGTCAGTGATGCTATCTAATCATCTCATCCTCTGCCCCCCTCCTTCTTTTGCCTTTAGTGTCTCCCGTCATCAGGGTCTTTTTCAATGAGTCAGCTCTTTATATCAGGTGGCCAAAGTATTGGAGCAACTTCAGAATCAGTCCTTCCAATGAACATTCAGGGTTGATTTCCTTTAGGATTGTCTGGTTTGAACTCCTTTCTGTCCAAGGGACTCTCAAGAGTCTTCTCCAACATCACAAGTTGAAAGCATCAATTCTTTGTCACTCAGCTTTCTTTATGGTTCAACTCTCACATCCGTAAAGGACTACTGGAAAAACCATAGCTTTGACTATACAGAAGTTTGTTGGCAGAATGATGTCTTTGTCCTTTAAGGAGGCTGTTGGGCTGTAATGCCATGGTCTCCAGATGTGTAAGTGGGAAAGATAATAACCTGAGAGACTTTTGCATCTTGGCCTGACCTTCCAGCCCCAGCCTCCCCATCTCTGCAATGAAGATACCCCCAGAGAGAGCTGGGTGGATGGATGAGTTAGTGTGAGTATGAAAGGTTTGAAAGCAAAGGTCTGTTGAAGTTGATGTGAAGGCAAGTCCCACCCATTTTCCCCTCTAAAGTTTTATCTCCTAGTAAGTAAAAATGTGAATAAAGTTGACCAATTATAATGATACAGAAAAAC
Source organism: Bubalus bubalis (assembly GCF_019923935.1). Taxonomy (NCBI): domain Eukaryota; kingdom Metazoa; phylum Chordata; class Mammalia; order Artiodactyla; family Bovidae; genus Bubalus; species Bubalus bubalis. The sequence continues at coordinate 577,266 of NC_059174.1, read as the reverse complement.
AGGGAGACAAGTGCTTCCTGTGAGCAGTCAGTTTTAGTTCCTTCCAGAGGTCCTGGTATACTTCACAAGGTGACTTTCCCCAAGCTTGGCCACTTGAGGGCCCAGCTGGCCTCGGGAGCTGGGGGCTGGGGACCACCAGCGCTGGCTGCAGTAGAGTCAACATCAGATCTCCCTGACCTGCAGCTCCAAGTGAGGATTTGACCAAGCCTTCAGACCAGAGATAATAGATGGATTTGTGCTGAATGCATTTCCCAATCAATGCAGCAACTTGAGGGCTAATTTATGAAAATTGAATATGGTGACAAAATGCTGCATTAAAACCCTGCTTATCTTTATGGATTAAAAGTTAGTGTTGGCGGTAGATTTATAGCTGGTTTGAGGAGCCCACAAGATAATAAAGTAGAAGAATACGCTTTCCTCTTTCCTCATGCACTGAGGGTATTCCTGAGGGTGGGAGGAGGGCTGGGAAATTAAAGGCTCTTCCCAAGGAGGAGATGATAGCTCTTCAGAATATTCCAATGCATTGTCTCTCCTTTTCTATTCCAATGACAAAACACAGACTCTTTGGTCTCCTAACACCCACCCCCACTGTGAACCCCCCGCTCAATACTGAGATCTGAGAAGTGTCTCAACATCTGAGCTGAATTCCAAGTTCCAAGTGAACCAGTTCTCTAAAGCAAGAGCCACTGTCTAGTGAAGTGAAGTGAAAGTTGCTCCATTGTGTCCAGCTCTTTGTGACCTCCAGGCTCCTCTATCCATGGGGATTCTCCAGGTAAGGGTACTGGAGTGGGCTGCCAGACTCTCCTCCAGGGGATCTCCCCAACCTAGGGATTGAACCCAGGTCTCCCACATTGCAGGCAGATTGTTTACCAACTGAGCCACCAGGGAAGCACCTGACTCAAATGGCCAATGGTTTCCACACTCCTACATTTCCTTCTGAGCAGAGAAGACCCTCCTATATGAGTACCTATCCCTGGGCTCTGATGCTGGAAGGATGGTCCTGCAGTTCTGTGATACTGTTCTCTAAAAGGCTTTAAATTACAAGTTGACAACATCCTTCCCCATTGAACCCATCCCTCCAAAAAGCCCCACAGAAAACTTCAAAGCCCTTTGCAAAGCTCCTAATCAGAGAACAGGGGGAGAAGAGAAATACTTGTTTCATTCCATTTTGTTTCCGTGGGCCAGGGAGATTGTAAAGGATGAAAGCCTGAGTGTCTTTGTGGTTAGTATGAAAGGCAGCATCTGGCAGAGGAAATGCTCCCTGACAGGACATGGGTGCAAATGCTTCTTGACAATTCTAATCAAGGAGTGTTCTCGTTAGCATTCAAGATGGCTGGGATGATAAATTATATGAATAATTTTGGTTCTTTGTCACAACTGGAAGATATCTTCATGCAACACATCTGTAGCTGTGCATACTTAATTACTAGCTAAAGAACAAACATGAGGCATGTGGTGTGGGCATATCCTTATGCTGTAGAATGTCACTTGCATTTGATGGGGTGTACATTAGATAAACAGATGAGATAGCAAGCTCCTCAGCCGGAACCCTCCTGGGAGCCCTGGATGAGCGGAGACTGGGCCTGTCTCTCTTAACCTGGAAACAGGAAGGAGGCTTGGATCTGAGCGGGATTAATTTGGGGGCTGGGGCTGGGTCGCTATAGCAGCAACAATCTCTGAGCAGGCGCCCTGCAGACCAACTTCAAACAAGCAATGCATGAAGACTATGACAAGTCTGAACACTTAAAATGTGCCAAGCATTATGTGAGTACTTCATAAACGTCACTGGTGTGACAATATTATCACCTTCAGGGATTGTACTTGGAAAAATAATTTAGCTAAAACTCAACATATTCTATGTGGTGTAAAGGATTCACTATTATTCAGTAATTTGAAAAGCCACAATATGGTGATACTGTGGCCCTTATAAAATTAGTCATCATTGAGCATCTTTCTTAATTTAGCACTGGTCTGTTTCTGTTTTGTCTGTTGTGTCATTGATTTTCTCTACTAAGTTTCCTGCCTTTTACAGGCTGCTATAAACCTTTGGTTTTTTAAAATATGTAAATGATTCAGAGTAAATTTTCAGATCTTAGAACTGGAGGAAAATTTGTTGAGTTAATGAAAGGGTTGTGGGAAAACTGTGCAAATCCCATTCAGCTCCCAAGGCAAGTGAGGATCTGGATGAAGTATTCTAAGTAATGATGGAAGAGAACACTAGCAGGATGATAGTGCTTAAAGAAATCATTAGAAAACCAAAGAATAAAGAGGCCCCTGGGAAGATTAAATGTAATATTTTAACAGTTATTAAAAAAAACAACAATAGTGCTTAGAAAATAAAACATGAAACAAAGGACATATTTTACCATCCTACTTATTACTAGCTTTGTTGTTGTTGTCCAGTCACTAAGTCACGTCTGACTCTTTGCAACCCCACGGACTTCAGCACACCAGGCTTTCCTGTCCCTCACCATCTCCCAGTGCGTACTCAAACTCATGTCCATTGAGTCGGTGATGCCATCCAACCATCTTATTTTTTGTCGCCTCCCTTCTTCTCTTGTCCCCAATCTTTCCCAGTCAGGTCTTTTCTAATGATTTGGCTCTTCACATCAGGTAGCCAAAGAATTGGAGCTTTAACTTCAGCATCAGTCATTTCCAATGAATACTGATTTCCTTTAGAATTGAGTAGTTTGACCTTCTTGCTGTCCAAGGGACTCTCAAAAGTTTTCTCCAGCACCACAGTTCGAAAGCATCAATGCTTTGGTGCTCAGCCTTTGATGGTCCACCTCTCACGTTCATACATGACTACTGTAAAAATCACAGCTTTGACTATGTGTACCTTTTTAGCAAAGTGATGTCTCTCCTTTTTAATACACTGTCTAGGTTTGTCATAGCTTTTCTTTTAAAGAACAAGTGTCTTTTAATTTCACGGCTGTAGTCACTGTCTGCAGTGATTTTGGAGCCCAGGAAAATAAATCGGTCACTGTTTCCACCCCCCCCCCCCCCCATCTATTTGCCATGAAATTAACTTATATGCAGAGTACATCATGAGAAATGCTGGGTTGGAAGAAGCACAAGCGGGAATCAAGATTGCTGGGGGAAATATCAATAACCTCAGATATGCAGATGATGCCACCCTTATGGCAGAAATTGAAGAGGAACTAAAAAGCCTCTTGATGCAAGTGAAAGAGGAGAGTGAAAAAGTTGGCTTAAAGCTCAACATTCAGAAAACAAAGATCATGGCATCTGGTCCCATCACTTCATGGGAAATAGATGGGGAAACAGTGGAAACAGTGTCAGACTTTATTTTTCTGGGCTCCAAAATCACTGCAGATGGTGATTGCAGCCATGAAATTAAGAGATGCTTACTCCTTGGAAGGAAAGTTATGACCAACATAGATAGCATATTCAAAAGCAGAGACATTACTTTGCCAACAAAGGAGTCCATCTAGTCAAGGCTATGGTTTTTCCAGTGGTCATGTATGGATGTGAGAGTTGGACTGTGAAGAAAGCTGAGTGCCAAAGAATTGATGTTTTTGAACTGTGGTGTTGGAGAAGACTCTTGAGAGCCCCTTGGATTGCAAGGAGATCCAACCAGTCCATTCTAAAGATCAGTCCTGGGTGTTCTTTGGAAGGAATGATGCTAAAGCTGAAACTCCAGTACTTAGGCCATCTCATGTAAAGAGTTGACTCATTGGAAAAGACTCTGATGCTGGGAGGGATTGGGGGCAGGAGGAAAAGGGGATGACATGACAGAGGATGAGATGGCTGGATGGCATCACCGACTCGATGGATGTGAGTCTGAGTAAACTTGGGGAGTTGGTGATGGACAGGGAGGCCTGACGTGCAGGAGGCCTGCAATTCATGGGGTCGGAAAGAATCGGACACGACTGAGCAACTGAACTGACTGAATGGGACTAGATGCCAAGATCTTAGTTTTTTGAACGTTGCATTTTAAGCCAACTTTTTCACTCTCTTCGTTCTCCATCATCAAGAGACTCTTTAGTTCCTCGTTGCTTTCTGCCATAAGTGATATCATCTGCATATTTGAGGTTGCTGATATTTCTCCTAGCAATCTTGATTCCAGCTTGTGAGTCATGCAGTCCAGCATTTCACATGATGTACTCTGCATATAAGTTAAATAAGCAGAGTGATAATACACAGCCTTGATGTACTCCTTTCCCAGTTTTGAACCAGTCTGTTGTTCTATGTTCGATTCTAACTGTTGCTTCCTGACCAGCATAGAAGTTTCTCAGGAGACAGATTAGGTGGTCTGTTATTCCCATCTCTTTAAGAATTTCCCACAGTTCCACAGAGTCAAAGGTTTTAGCATAGTCAATGCAGCAGATATAGATGTTTTTCTGGAATTCCCTTGCTTTTTGTATGATCCAACATATGTTGTAATTTAATCTCTGGCTCCTCTGCCATTTTGAAGCCCAGTTTGTACATCTGAAAGTTCTTGGTTCACATACTTCTGAAGCCCAGCTTTAAGGATTTTGAGAATGACCTTGTTGGCATGTAAAATGAACACAATTATACAGTAGTTGGAGCATTCTTTGGCATTGCTCTTTGGGATTGGAATGAAAACTGACCTTTTCCAGTCCTGTGGCCACTGCTGAGTTTTTCAAATTTGCTGGCATATTGAAGTGCAGCACTTTAATTGAATCATCTTTTAAGATTTTAAATAGATCAGCTGAAATTTCATCACCTCCACTAGCTTTGTTTAACAATGCTTTCTAAGATCCACCTGACTTCACACTCCAGGATGTCTGGCTCTAGGTGAGTGACCACATTTTTATGGTTATCTGGGTCATTAAGACCTTTTTTATACAGTTCTTCTTTATATTATTGCCACCTCTTCTTAATCTCTTCTGCTTCAGTTAGGTTCTTATCATTTCTGTCCTTATTGTGCCCATGTTTTCATGAAATATTCCCTTGATATCTCAAATTTTCTTGAAGAGATCTTTAGTCTTTCTAATTCTATGGCTTTCCTCTATTTCTTTGCATTGTTCACTTTAGGCTTTCTTATCTGTCCTTGCTATTCCTTTGAACTCTTCATTCGGTTGGATGTATCTTTCCCTTTTTAGCTTAGTGGGTCTTTAAGCACAGCCATTGGCTGTGGAGCTTTCAGCATTAGCCATCAGTGTACTGAAAACAGCCCCTCACTCACGCCTCCTCTCCTGCTCCTGATGTAATGTCAGCATCCTGTTGCCCTGAACAGTGAGCCTTGGATGGGTTCTTCTAGACCTCCCAACTAGATTTGAAACCTGGAGAATGGGATAGACAAATGTACCTGCTGACTCACCTTGGCCAGCAAAATGAGTCAACATGACACCTGTCACTTTCAGGAAGAAGCTTTATGAGCCCCTGTGTGAGTTGCAGAATTGCTTTTTCCACCTTATAATGCCCATGGGAGCATGTATTGCGATGAAACTCAGCAATGATGTCTTTCTCCAAGGTGATACGCTCTGCCCATCTATTCTGATGTATACTGACTGCTTCTATCACATATTTTATCTCTGTAATGATTCTCTGTTACTGAAACAGTCAATTAATAGTATTTAAATAACACTATGAAACATTTTTAAAAAGAATTTTATTTATTTATTCTTTTTTGATTTTTCATTACTGTGGGGATTTTCTCTAGTTTTGACAAGTGAGGGCTACTCTCTAGGTGAGGTGCGCAGGCTTCTCTTATTGCAGAGCATGGGCTCTAGGGTGCACAGGCTCAATAGTTGTGGCACATAATGGGCTTAGTTGCTCTATGGCATGTGGGATCTTCCCAGATCAGGGATCAAACCCATGTCTTCTGCATTGGCGGGCAGATTCTTTACCATTGAGCCATGTACCAGGGAAGCCCAGCTACATGTTTTATACTGATTGTATCATTTAATCTCCATAAGAAGTTATGAAACAGCCTCTGTTAGTTTCATCTATAAAAGGTGGGGACTTCCCAGGTGGCACTAGTGGTAAAGAACCCGCTTGCCAATGCAGGAGATGTAAGAGACATAAGTTTGATCCCTGGGTCAGGAAGATCCCCTGGAGGAGGGCATGGCAACCCATTCTGGTATTCTTGCCTGGAGAATCCCATGGAGAAAGGAGCCTCATGGGCTACAGTCCATAGGGTCACAAAGAGTCAGACACAACTGAAGTGACTTAGCACACATGCATGATCATTGTAAATAGTACCCTACATAGTAATGTGAAGACTTTTGGGGCTTCTCTGGTGAACCTTCTGGCAATGCAGGAGACCCGGGTTCGATCCTTGGGTCAGGAAAGTCCCTTGGAGAAGGAAATGGAAACCCTCTCCAATATTCTTGCCTGGTGAAGTCCATAGACAGAGGAGCCTGGTGGGCTATAGTCCACAGGGTCACAAAGAGTTGGACATGACTGAGCGACTAACACACACACAAAAGGTGAGGAAACTGAGGCTTAGAGAGAAACGGATTTGTTCTCTCATCTAAAGTCAATGCATGTTTATTTAAATTCTGTGACCTGAGCTTCTGACAGGGCCCCATCTTCTCAGTGAACGTGCAAAAGCCTAACTTTTACACTCATTGAGTTTGTTTGTGGCAGGATACACACGCTCTTTGATGTTGGTTTAATTGTTGAGAGTGTGCAGCTGTGCAGCGCACATATACACAACTGCATTGAACATACATGGTGTGTGTGCCTGTCACAGTGTGCTTATATCCTTAAAGGTGCTAAGCATTGATTATGCAGTTTCTGCAAGCACTGACATGGCAGAAAGCAGTCTATGGCAAGCATGGGTTGGTGCATGTGTATGAGCATGCAGTCATGTGATTTGTGTGTATCAGACAGAGGCATCGGCTTCTGTGCCCAACAGAGCAGCTGTTTATGTTACTTAATTGCTGATTTCTCACATCCATTTCTCCAGGAAAGGGATGGACCTGACTTTGCTCACAATCCCACCTGACTTTGCTCACAATCCCACTCTAGAGAAACATGGGCCTGATAAGAAGTGACAGTTCTGAGGTGGGTGCCTTTGGGGTAGGCACCCTTCCATAAGCTCTGGCAATCAGTAAGGCCCTACACTCTGTTTCTGTGTGTGTATTTGTGTGTGTGTGTATTGGGGTTTGGGAGGAGAAAAATTTGAGGGAAAGCCCTCCCTACTCATACAGCTTCCTCTTTGTAATGCTTGAAAATAGCTTTATTATGGGTCAGTATATATTGACATGGAAATCTATCTAAGAAATACTTTGTAGAAACTCAAATTGTAGACTGAATTTATTTCTGGAAAAAAAAATATGATATATGTAAAATTTGATTCAAGTACCTATCCCATGAGCAGTAGGTCCCATGGAGTCTTGGCAGAAAGTTAACCTGCATTTCCCCCACTCACCTCTAAGTGTGTGCTCTGGGTTCTGGCTGGCTTACTGAGCTTGTGTCCTGTGATTGTGTCTTCCTAATCCTTCACCCTCCTTGAATGAAAATCAGTCATTTCCCTTTTTCCTGACACCTTCCAGTGTGAGGTAGAGGCTGGCATGGACTTCAGAGGTGTAGCTGCTGCCTGTGGTCTGCAGAGCTGGTGAGGACCCTGATCCAAATGGGGATGCCTCAGCTGAACACGGGCAAGGAGGGGCTGAGTTACTAAAGGGAGCCTTGTTCTGAAGAAACCAATTGACAGGTAGAAGCTTTGTGTGAGCAAGAGCTTGGAGATGGGGAGCATGGGCATGTTAAGAAACAGTTCATGAGTGCACATTAAAAAAACAAAGAGACAGTTCTTGGTTTGGAGAATGTTTTCTGAGACCAGGGGGAGACAGGTTGATAAGACACCAGAGCTGAAGTCTTACCTTGTCCACAGATGCCCAGATCACCAGATAGTACTTTGTTCAGATCAGATCAGTCGCTCAGTTGTGTCCGACTCTTTGCGACCCCATGAATCGAAGCACGCCAGGCCTCCCTGTCTATCACCAACTCCCAGAGTTCACTGAGACTCACGTCCATGGAGTCAGTGATGCCATCCAGCCATCTCATCCTCTGTCGTCCCCTTCTCCTCCTGCCCCCAATCCCCCCCAGCATCAGAGTCTTTTCCAATGAGTTGACTCTTCACATGAGGTGGCCAAAGTACTGGAGTTTCAGCTTTAGCATCATTCCTTCCAAAGAAGTCCCAGGGCTGATCTCCTTCAGAATGGACTGGTTGGATCTCCTTGCAATCCAAGGGACTCTCAAGAGTCTTCTCCAACACCACACTTCAAAAGCATCAATTCTTTGGCGCTCAGCCTTCTTCACAGTCCAACTCTCACATCCATACATGACCACTGGAAAAACCATAGCCTTGACTAGACGGACCTTTGTTGGCAAAGTAATGTCTCTGCTTTTGAATATGCTATCTAGGTTGCTCATAACTTTCCTTCCAAGGAGTAAGTGTCTTTTAATTTCATGGCTGCAGTCACCATCTGTAGTGATTTTGGAGCCCAGAAAAATAATGTCTGACACTGTTTCCACTGTTTCCCCATCTATTTCCCATGAAGTGATGGGACCAGATGCCATGATCTTCGTTTTCTGAATGTTGAGCTTTAAGCCAACTTTCTCACTCTCCACTTTCACTTTCATCAGGAGGCTTTTGAGTTCCTCTTCACTTTCTGCCATAAGGGTGGTGTCATCTGCATATCTGAAGTTATTGATATTTCTCCCAGCAATCTTGATTCCAGTTTGTGTTTCTTCCAGTCCAGTGTTTCTCATGATGTACTCTGCATAGACGTTAAATAAACAGGGTGACAATATACCGCCTTGACGAACTCCTTTTCCTATTTGGAACCAGTCTGTTGTTCCATGTCCAGTTCTAACTGTTGCTTCCTGACCTGAATACAAATTTCTCAAGAGGCAGGTCAGGTGGTCTGGTATTCCCATCTCTTGAAGAATTTTCCACAGTTTATTGTGATCCACACAGTCAAAGGCTTTGGCGTAGTCAATAAAGCAGAAATAGATGTTTTTCTGGAACTCTCTTGCTTTTTCCATGATCCAGTGGATGTTGGCAATTTGATCTCTGGTTCCTCTGCCTTTTCTAAAACCAGCTTGCATATCAGGAAGTTCACGGTTCACATATTGCTGAAGCCTGGCTTGGAGAATTTTGAGCATTACTTTACTAGTGTGTAAGATGAGTGCAATTGTGTGGTAGTTTGAGCATTCTTTGGCATTGCCTTTCTTTGGGATTGGAATGAAAACAGACCTTTTCCAGTCTTGTGGCCACTGCTGAGTTTTGCAAATTTGCTGGCATATTGAGTGCAGCACTTTCACAGCATCATCTTTCAGGATTTGGAACAGCTCAACTGGAATTCCATCACCTCCACTAGCTTTGTTCGTAGTGATGCTTTCTAAGGCCCACTGGACTTCACATTCCAGGATGTCTGGCTCTAGGTTAGTGATCACACCATCGTGATTATCTGGGTCATGAAGATCTTTTTTGTACAGTTTTTCTGTGTATTCTTGCCATCTCTTCTTAATATCTTCTGCTTCTGTTAGGTCCATATCATTTCTGTCCTTTATTGAGCTCATCTTTGCATGAAATGTTCCTTTGGTATCTCTGATTTTCTTGAAGAGATCCCTAGTCTTTCTCATTCTGTTGTTTTCCTCTATTTCTTTGCATTGATCGCTGAAGAAGGCTTTCTTATCTCTTCTTGCTATTCTTTGGAACTCTGCATTCAGATGCTTATATCTTTCCTTTTCTCCTTTTCTTTTTACTTCTCTTCTTTTCACAGCTATTTGTAAGGCCTCCCCAGACAGCCATTTTGCTTTTTTGCATTTCTTTTCTATGGGAATGATCTTCATCCCTGTCTCCTGTACAATGTCACGAACCTCATTCCATAGTTCATCAGGGACTCTATCTATCAGATCTAGGCCCTTAAATCTATTTCTCACTTCCACTGTATAATCATAAGGGATTTGATTTAGGTCATACCTGAATGGTCTAGTGGTTTCCCCTACTTTCTTCAATTTAAGTCTGAATTTGGCAATAAGGAGTTCATGGTCTGAGCCACAGTCAGTTCCTGGTCTTGTTTTTGCTGACTGTATAGAGCTTCTCCATCTTTGGCTGCAAAGAATATAATCAATCTGATTTCGGTGTTGACCATCTTGTGATGTCCATGTATAGAGTCTTCTCTTGTGTTGTTGGAAGAGGGTTTTTTTTTATGACCAGTGCATTTTCTTGGCAAAACTCTATTAGTCTTTGCCCTGCTTCATTCTGTATTCCAAGGCCAAATTTGCCTGTTACTCCAGGTGTTTCTTGACTTCCTACTTTTGCATTCCAGTCCCTTATAATGAAAAGGACATCTTTTTTGGGTGTTAGTTCTAAAAGGTCTTGTAGGTCTTCATAGAACCATTCAACTTCAGCTTCTTCAGCGTTACTGGTTGGGGCATAGACTTGGATTACTGTGATATTGAATGGTTTGCCTTGGAAACAAACAGAGATCATTCTGTCATTTTTGAGATTGCATTCAAGTACTGCACTTCGGACTCTTTTGTTGACCATGATGGCCACTCCATTTCTTCTGAGGGATTCCTGCCCAGCCGTGGCTGCGCAGGCGCAGGAGGGCCTAGAGAAGCTATCTCACGTTGAAGGTCAGGAAGGGGGGTGGTGAGGAGATAACCCTCGTCCAAGGTAAGGAGCAATGGCCGCGCTTTGCTGGAGCAGCCTTGAAGAGATACCCCACGCCCAAGGTAAGAGAAACCCAAGTAAGACGGTAGGTGTTGCAAGAGGGCATCAGAGGGCAAACACACTGAAACCATACTCACAGAAAACTAGTCAGTCTAATCACACTAGGACCACAGCCTTCTCTAACTCAATGAAACTAAGCCATGCCCGTGGGGCAACCCAAGATGGGCAGGTAATGGTGGAGAGATTTGACAGAATGTGGTCCACTGGAGAAGGGAATGGCAAACCACTTCAGTATTCTTGCCTTGAGAACCCCATGAACAGTATGAAAAGGCAAAATGATAGGATACTGAAAGAGAAACTCCCCAGGTCAGTAGGTGCCAATATGCTACTGGAGATCAGTGGAGAAATAACTCCAGAAAGAATGAAGGGATGGAGCCAAAGCAAAAAGAATACCCAGCTGTGGATGTGACTGGTGATAGAAGCAAGGTCCGATGCTGTAAAGAGCAATATTGCATAGGAACCTGGAATGTCAGGTCCATGAATCAAGGCAAATTGGAAGTGGTCAAACAAGAGATGGCAAGACTGAATGTCGACATTCTAGGAATCAGCGAACTGAAATGGACTGGAATGGGTGAATTTAACTCAGTACTTTGTTCGCACCACTGAAAAAGCACCGACAGTCTCTGATCAAAGGCGCAGAGCTAGGTCTGAGCCGTGCTGAGACCAGGCTCTCTAAGAGTGTGCAGAAACGGAAAACTGGTCAAAAATCCATTTCCATAGCCTGGTGGGAGGAAACAAGGCATGAACTAGAGGAACAGAAATGAGGGCAGAAGTAGAGGTGCATGCATGACAGCCTACTGCAAATTCAGGTAAGGGCATTAGGGTAGAGAAGGTTGCGGACCAGAGGCTCTTGCAATCTCTGGAACAAGAGAATAGTTGGATCCATAGGAAGAGAGACGGAGGAGGGTCAAGGTTGGCTGCTGCCATGAGAGAGACTGATGACAGGCGCCTCAGTATGACTTGCTGATGTCTGAGGCAGGCATGAGCTTACACAGAACAAGTTCTCAGCTCCAGGGGAGATAAAACCATCAAAAGATGCTGGACAGTCTGTGGTTCTTGCTGGGTGGGAGCCCAGAGAGGAAACCCTCACCTGTTGGAGGAAGTTATACTATACCACTGAGGAGAGGGAGTTGGAGCTGATCCTTGGAGACTAAGAAGTTTAACAGGCAAGGGAGAGCTGAGGTTCTGGAAGAGGAGGGCATTGTGAGCAGAGGGGACCACCTGTGCTGCAAACGGACTGATGCTCTCAGGTGTCACAGCTCTGTTTCAAATGCCCAAAACAGTGTGATTAGTTTTATTCTAGAGAATGAAGGGAACTTTAGCCATTCCTCTGGTGTTCTGACCCAGGACCAGGGCTCTTTATCATGCCCATGGGTTCCTGACTGTGAATTTCTCATTTGTACGCGAGGTCAAGCAGACACAACTTCTGACTGGGAGGGTGACCAAGAGAAATTACATGTAAGAAGGATGCAGCAGAGCACTCCATGCACAGTAGGTACTCAGTATTTGTCTTATTATCATCATTGTTATTTTATCCAGAGCTCTCCAAAACACAGAGAAAAATGTATTTTGAGCATATAAGTCCTTAAGTGTCCAGGAAGTTTATGGAAACCATGATACATGAGTCCTGAAGGCATGTGATGAAGGGATCACAGTATTCTGGACAAATAGTTTCTTAGCTTCTGATTGTTTCAGGCTCATATGAAGGACATGGAGGCATGTGACTGCCTTGAGTCATAGAAGGGGAGCATGTGAAAGCTGCCATCCTCTGCATATGGACAGAAAGTTATCTCTTGATTTAATAAGGTTCAAGGAATCTCTTAATTTTAGTACAATGTGAGAGGAAGGAGAATATAATATCACAAAGCTTTACAAAGCATAAGTTTTGGAGCTGGGCTTTCTGAGTTAGAAAGCCAGCACTGCTGAGATTTTACCCAGCTTAGCCAAGTGATCATCAACAGGTTGCTTCACCCTTCTGTGCCCATTTTCCTCATATGTAAATTGGGGCCCTATAAAGTTTAAAGAACATAGTGTGCATTTATAAAGTGGCTGGGACATAAATCTGTTAATTAAACATCAGTTGTATACTTTGCTTCCGTGTGTGTGTTGTTATGTTAGTCTCTCAGTCGTGTCTGACTCTTTGCGACTCCATGGACTGTAGCTCGCCAGGCTCCTCTGTCCATGGAATTCTCCAGGTAAGAATACTGGAGTGGGCTTCCATTCCCTTCTCCAGGAGATCTTCCCAACCCAGGGATTGAACCCAGGTCTTCCTCATGGTAGACAGGTTCTTTACCATCTGGGCCACCAGGGAAGCCCCAAAAGCTTCCATAAGGTCATATATTTAAAGTAATATACTTGATCTTATATTGATATGAACTGAAATTTAGCAACAAATGGGACCATCTCAAAGTGTGCAGATTGCTTGGTAGGCCAAATTTATATTAAGATATTTCAAGGAAGGATCAGCCTCTGAGACTGCCCTGGTTCACCCACAAATATTTCCCTGATATTTTCATCAAGAGGTTTTACATATTTGTTAAGTCTTTTCTATTTCCCCTGCAACATGAATGTGAATGAATAAGGCTGTGGAAATTTCATAATGAGGTTCAATAAGGTTTTTAATATTTAAATCTACCCTTGTTGTTGGGGGTCACTGCCACTGTCTTGGTGGGGCCCAGGCAGGCTGAAGAGCACCAAGCGAAGCAGTAGATACTCAGATAGAACACAGGCCGCTTCCTTCACTCTAAGTTTTGAGTAGGGTTAGGAGCTCAGTATTCTTATGTGCTGGCTGTTCTGCTTGATCATTTACATGCCAGCTTGGTTATAAAGGAAGTTTTCAGGAACATGCACTCTTCTTATTGAATTGGTTGAAAAACACATATAAGAGATTTCTGTCTGCTGAAGGTGGTCTCTGCCAAGACAGTTAGATAATCCTAGAGGAATAAGCCAATAAAGATGGTTAAACTCATTTCCTTATCTTACAGGTCAGAAAATTAAGACTCAGGGAGGGGCAGGAGATTTCTTAAGGGTACAGTCCACTTATTCAGAAACATCATGTTTCTCACAATGTTATTCCCAATTATTTAGGCAATAATCGGTTCTATGGCTTACTTTTTGCAATTCTATATAAAAAGTTGCTGTATTGTCAATGGGAAATTTTCTCCCAGGCTCTTGGAAATGAAGAAGATCAAATAGCTACAATTTGAAGAAAACCCTAAGTGAGGAGTTCAACAGCTCATAAAGGGAGCAAGTAGGCCAGGGAAATACCATGGGGAAGCAGAGATGGCATAGCCCTATACCAGAGATCAGCTCCCACTCAGTGCCAGTGGGGTTTGCCATGAGAGGATTCAGGCACAGAGTCACTCATGTTATTTCTATATTTCATTGTGGCTCTAATTTTTCTAGAGAAGTTGTGAATCCAGAATTTTATGTAAAACCCTTAGTTTTCCAGTTGGCAACTCAGTGGGCCAAATAATATCAGTAGAACCCTATCAATCTGCCACATCTGGCTTGAACATGAGGCAGGCTGGCAAGCAGCATGTTAATTGGGTGAGTTTTAGGAGGTAAGTAGCTGCCACTGAGGCCTCCAGCTGTTTCTATGGTGCACACAGCTTCCCTCACAAAGGATGATGGATGACTCCATATACTTTCTACATCATCACGTTAAGTCATCAAGGATGACACTTTTCCCATTGATTTTGAAAGCAGAACTTTCAATCATTCTGAAGAACTTGGAGACTCAGAGTGAGACTAGAGTATCATGTTTCACTGTCTACAATAACAAAATATTATGGAAAAGCTGCCTGCAGCCCTCTTTCATGCAGGTACCACCACCCTGTAACACACAGGCTTTCTTCTCTGGCCTTTGCTGCCCCTCTGTGGGTCCTGGGCAAGCTGAGTCCAGGGGAAACACAGATCCCCTTCCTTGTTCTTGGCTTTGAGCTGTGTCAGGAGCTCAGTATTCTTAAGAAGAGTGCCCAAGAGCCTGTCTCTGTCGATTCCAAACACTGAAGTTCCCTTTCTTATTCCGTATGCCTGAAGGGATTAAGTAGCTTGTCTCAGAGGTCAATTGTTGGTAGTGGGAAAGAGTAAATACCAGAGAACATGCCCTTTTGAAATTGAGGTATAATTTATATGCTCATCAAATGTACTATTCAGTTTTGACATACGTGCTTCAGGAAGGAATATTTACATCATCCCAGAATATGTCCATACATACCTTCCCAATCATTACCTCCTCCATTGTGCATATAGCCTGGCTTCATATAAATGAAATCATACAGCATATTTTTTGTGTGTCTAGCTTTTTTTGCTCAGCATATTTTTGAGGTTCAGTTTATATGTGTAAGTACTTTATTCCTTGTAACTGCTGAAGCAAATTCCATCTGTTAATGGACATTTAGATTTTTCAACTTTGTTGTTATTGTGAATAAAGCTGCTATGAACACTCTTATGAAAGGCCTTTTGTGAATACATAGTTTGCTTGTTTTGGATAAATACATAGGAATAGATTTGCTTGGTCACAGTGTAGATTTTAGGCTTCCTTGGTGGCTCAGATGGTAAATAATCCACCTGCAATGCAGGAGACCTGGGTTTGATCCCTGGGTCAGAAAAATCCCCTGGAGAAGGGAATGGCTACCCACTCCACTATTCTTACCTGGAGAATTCCATGGACAGAGGAGGCTGGCAGGCTACAGGTCATGGGGTCACAAAGAGTCGGACACGACCAAGCAACTAACACTTTCACTTTCAATGTAGATTTTAAGAAATAGCTAAATAGTTTTTTAAGTAGTTGTACTATTTTATACACTTGCCAGAAATACATTGGGTCTGATTGCTCCATGTTCTCTTGAATAGCTATTTAATTTTGGTCTTTCTAATGGACCTGTAGTGGTGTTTCATTATGGCTTTTAGACCGTGCACTTTTGGCTTCACAGCATAATTGAGCAGATGGCATAGAGATTTCCTGTATGCTTTCTAACCCCCACATACACACAGCCTCCCTTTACCATCAACTTGCACCAGAGAGGTACATTTTTTACCATTAATGGAACTTATTACCCAAAGTCCATAGTTTACATTAAATTTCACTCTTGGTGTTATATTCTGTGGGTTTGGAAAAATACATTATGCCATATGTCTACCATTATGATCTCTTGCAGAATAGATTTACTGCCCTAAATCCTCTGTGCTCTATTTATCCCTCCTTTACCAT
Organism: Bubalus bubalis; assembly: GCF_019923935.1. Classification (NCBI taxonomy): domain Eukaryota; kingdom Metazoa; phylum Chordata; class Mammalia; order Artiodactyla; family Bovidae; genus Bubalus; species Bubalus bubalis. Next base: position 561,373 of record NC_059174.1, on the reverse strand, counting down.
GAACCCCTGGCAATCTTTAGCTGTCTGCAGTTTTGCCATTTCTAGAATGTCATATAGTTGGAAACATACAGTATGCTGCCTTTTTAAATTGGTTTCTTTTACTTAGTAATATGAACTTAAGATTCCTCTGTGTCTTTTCATGGCTTGGTGACTCATTATTTTATAGCACTAAATAATATTCAATCATCTGGATGTACCACAGTTTTCCCATTCACTCACTGAAGCATATCTAGGTTGCTTCCAAATTTAGGCTATTATAAAATGAAGCACATAAACATTTATGTGAAGATTTTTGTGTGGATACATTTTCAACTCTTTGAGTAAATATCAACTAGCATGATTGCTGGATCATATGGTAGAGTATGTTTCAGTTCAGTTCAGTTCAGTTCAGTTCAGTCGCTCAGTCGTGTCCGACTCTTTGTGACCCCATAAACTGCAGCACGCCAGGCCTCCCTGTCCATCACCAACTCCCAGAGCCTACCCAAACTCATATCCATTGAGTCAGTGATGCCATCCAACCACCTCATCCTCTGTCGTCCCCTCCTCCTCCTGCCCTCAATCTTTCCCAGCATCAGGGTCTTTTCAAATGAGTCAGCTCTCTGCATCAGGTGGCCAAAGTATTGGAGGTTCAGCTTCAACATCAGTCCTTCCAATGAACACCCAGGACTGATCTCCTTTAGGATGGACTGGTTGGATCTCCTTGCAGTCCAGGGGACTCTCAAGAGTCTTCTCCAGCACCACAGTTCAAAAGCATCAATTCTTTGGCAATCAGCTTTCTTTATAGTCCAACTCTCACATCCATACATGACTACTAGAAAAACCATAGCCTTGATTAGATGGACCTTTGTTGGCAAAGTAATGTCTCTGCTTTTCAATGGGCTGTCTAGGTTGGTCATAACTTTCCTTCCAAAGAGTAAGCGTCTTTTAATTTCATGGCTGCAATCACCATATGCAGTAATTTTGGAGTCCCAAAAAATAAAGTCTGACACTGTTTCCACTGTTTCCCCATCTATTTCCCATGAAGTGATGGGACCGGATGCCATGATCTTCATTTTCTGAATGTTGAGCTTTAAGCCAACTTTTTCACTCTCCTCTTTCACTTTCAACAAGAGGCTCTTTAGTTCTTCACTTTCTGCCATAAAGGTGGTGTCATCTGCATATCTGAGGTTATTGGTATTTCTCCCAGCAATCTTGATTCCAGCTTGTGCTTCATCCAGCCCAGCTTTTCTCATGATGTACTCTGCATATAAGTTAAATAAACAGGGTGACAATGTACAGCCTTGATGTACTCCTTTTCCTATTTGGAACCAGTCTGTTGTTCCATGTCCAGTTCTGTTATTTTCTGACCTGCATACAGGTTTCTCAAGAGGCAGGTCAGATGGTCTGGTATTCCTGTCTCTTTCAGAATTTTCTACAGTTTATTGTGATCCACACAGTCAAAGGCTTTGGCATAGTCAATAAAGCAGAAATAGATGTTTTTCTGGACTCCCTTGCTTTTCCAATGATCCATCGGATGTTGGCAATTTGATCTCTGGTTCCTCTGCCTTTTCTAAAACCAGCTTGAACATCTGGAAGTTCACGGTTCATGTATTGCTTAAGCTTGGCTTGGAGAATTTTGAGCATCACTTTACTAGCATGTGAAATGAGTACAATTGTGTGGTAGTTTGAGCATTCTTTGCCATTGCCTTTCTTTGGCACTGGAATGAAAACTGACTTTTCCAGTCCTGTGGCCACTGCTGAGTTTCCCAAATTTGCTGACATATTGAGTGCAGCACTTTCACAGCATCATCTTTTAGGATTTGAAATAGCTCAACTGGAATTCCATAACCTCCACTAGCTTTGTTTGTAGTTATGCTTCCTAAGGCCCACTTGACTTCACACTCCAGGATGTGTGACTCTAGGTGAGTGATCACACCATCATGATTATCTTGGTCGTGAAGATCTTTTTTTGTACAGTTCTTCTGTGTATTCTTGCCACCTCTTCTTAATATCTTCTGCTTCTTTCAGGTCCATACCACTTCTGTCCTTTATTGAGCTCATCTTTGCATGAAATGTTCCCTTAGTATCTCTAATTTTCTTGAAGAGATCTCTCATTTTTCCCATTCTATTGTTTTCCTCAATTTCTTTGCATTGATCGCTGAGGAAGGTTTTCTTATCTTTCCTTGCTATTCTTTGGAACTCTGCATTCAATGGATATATCTTCCCTTTTGTCCTTTGCTTTTCACTTCTCTTCTTTTCACAGCTATTTATAAGGCCTCCTCAGACAGCCATTTTGCTTTTTTGCATTTCTTTTTCTTGGAATGATCTTGATCCCTGTCTCCTGTACAGTGTCACAAACCTCCGTCCATAGTTCATTAGGCACTCTACCTATCAGATCTAGTCCCTTAAATCTATTTCTCACTTCCACTGTATAATCATAAGGGATTTGATTTAGGTCATACCTGAATGGCTTAGTGGTTTTCCCCACTTTCTTCAATTTTAATTTTACTTACACTTATTCCTTTCTGATGCTTTTCCTTACTTCATGTAGATCTAAGTTTCTGATATGTCATTTTTCTTTCCTCCTAAGAACTTCTAAAATTTCCTACAGTGAAGTCTGATGCTGTAAAGAACAATACTGCATAGGAACCTGGAATATTAGGTCCATGAATGAAGATAAATTGGAAGTGGTCAAACAGGAGCTGGCAAGAGTAAACATTGACATTTCAGGAATCATTGAATTAAAATGTACTGAAATGGATGAAATTAATTAAAGGATCTACTACTGTGGGCAAAATTCCCCTAGAAGAAATGGAGTTGTCCTCATAACCAACAAGAGTCTGAAATGCAGTATTTGGGTGCAATCTCAAAAATTACAGTATAATCTCTGTTCGTTTCCAAGGCAACCATAGAATATCACAGTAATCCACAGGTCTATGATCCAACCACTAATGCCAAAGAAGCTGAAATTGAATGGGTCTATGAAGACCTACAAGACATTGTAGAACTAACGAAAAAAAAAAAAAAAATAGGGGAATGGGATGTAAAATAGGATGTCAAGAGATACCTGAAGTAACAGGTAGGTTTGGCCTTGGACTACAAAATAAAGCAGCACAAAGGTTAACAGAGTTTTGTCAAGAGAAAACACTGGTCATAGCAAAGTAAAGAGACGATTCTACACATGGTCATCACCAGACAGTCAACACTGAAATCAGATTGCTTATATCCTTTACAGCCAAAGATGAAGAAGTTCTATACAGTCAGCAAAAACAGGACTGGAAGCTGATCGTGGCTCAGATCATGAACTCCTTATTGCCAAATTCAGACTTAAATTGAAGAAAGTAGGGAAAACCACTAGGCCATTAAGGTATGACCTAAATCAAATCCCTTATGATTATACAGTGGAAGTGACAGATTCAAAGGATTAGATCTGATAGACAGAGTGCCTGAGGAACTATGTATGCAGGTTTGCAATGCCGTACAAGGGGCAGTGATCAAAACCATCCCCAAGAAGAAGAAATGCAAAAAGGCAAAATGGTTGTCTGAGGAGGCCTTACAAATAGTTAAGAAGAGAAGTTAAAGGCAAAGGAGAAAAGGAAAGAGATATCCATCTGAATATAGAGTTCCAAAGAATAGCAAGGAGAGATAAGAAAGCAGAAGATATTAAGAAGTGGTGACAAGACTACACAGAACTATACAGAAAAAGATCTTAATGACCCAGATAACCATGATGGTGTGATTACATACCTAGAGCCAGACATCCTGGAGTGTGAAGTCAAGTGTACCTTAGGAAACATCACTTGAACAAAGCTAGTGGAGGTGATGGAATTCCATTTGAGCTATTTCAAATCTTAAAAGATGATGCTATTAAAGTGCTGCACTCAATATGCCAGCAAATTTGGAAAACTCAGCAGTAGCCACAGGACTGGAAAAGATCAGCTTTCATTCTAACCACAAAGAAAGGCAATGCCAAAGAACGTTCAAACTACCACACAATTGCACTCATCTCACACGCTAGCAAAGTAATGATCAAAATTCTCCAAGGTAGTCTTCAACAGTACATGAATGAAGAACTTCCAGGTGTACAAGCTGGATTTAGAAAAGGCAGAGGAACCGAAAATCAAATTGCCAGCATCTGTTGGATAACATAAAAAGCAAGAGAATTCCAGAAACAAAACATCTAGTTCTGCTTTATTGACTATGCTAAAGCCGTTGACTCTGTGGATCACAGTGGAAGATTCTTAAAGAGAAGGGAATATCAGACCACCTTACCTGCCTCCTGAGAAAACTATATGCAGGTCAAGAAGCAACAGTTAGAACTGGACATGGAGCAATGGACTGGTTCCAAACTGGAAATGGATAACATCAAGATTTTATATTGTCACCCTGCTTATTTTACTTATATGTAGAGTACATCATGGGAAATGCCGGGCCAGTTGAAGCACAAGCTGGATCAAGATTGCAGAGAGAAATATCAATAACTTCAGATATGCAGATGACACCACCCTTATGGCAGAGGAACTGAAGAGCATCTTGATGAAAGTGAAAGGGGGAGTGAAAAAGCTGACTTAAAACTCAACATTCAGAAAACTAAGACTGTGACATCTGAATCCTTCACTTCATGGCAAATATATGGAGAAACAATGGAAACAGTGATAGACTTTATTTTCTTGCACTCCAAAATCACTCCAGATGGTGACTGCAGCCATGAATTAAAAGATGCTTGCTCCTAGGAAGAAAAGCTATGACAAACCTAGACAGTGTATTAAAAAGCAGAGACATTACCAACAGAGGTCTGTATAGTCAAAGCTATGGTTTTTCTGGTAGTCATGTATGGATATGAGGGTTGGACCATAAAAAAAGCTGAATGCCAAAGAATTGATGCTTTTGAAATTTGGTATTGGAGAAGACTCTTGAGAGTTTCTTGGACAGCAAGGAGTTCAAACCAATCAATCCTAAAGATGATCAGTACTGAATATTCATTGAAAGGACTGATGCTGAAGCTGAAGCTCCAGTAATTGGCCACCTGATGAGAAGAGCTGACTCATTGGAAAAGACCCTGATGCTGGGAAAGATTGAAAACAAGAGGAAAAGTAGATGACAGAGGATGAGATGGTTGGATGGGATCACTGACTCGATGGGCATGAGTTTGAGTAAGCTCTAGGTGTTGGTGATGGACAGCGAAGCCTGGCATGCTGCAGTCCTTGGGTTCACAAAGAGTTGGATATAAAACTGAGCTACTGAACCGAACTGGACATTTCCTACAGGTCAGGTCTACTGTCAACAAACTCAATTAGTTTTTGTTTGTTTGAGAAAGTCCTTCTTCACTTTTGGAACATTTCATAGGGTACAAAATTCTAGTTTATGGGCTATTTTCTCTCAACACTTTAAATACTTTGCTCTCCTCTTACTTGCATCATTTCTGAAGAGAAGTCAGATGCAATCCTTATCTTTTCTCCTCTATAGATAACATATTTTCCCCTCTGGTTTCTTTCATAATTTTTCTATAATTTTCTACAGTTTAAAAATGATATGTGATAGATGTTATTTGCTGTTGTTTGTTTTGGCATTTATCTTGTGTGCACTGTTAGAGCTTCCTGGGTCTGTGGTTTGATATCTAATACTACTTTGGAAGAACTAACTGATGCTGAAGCTGAAGCTTCTATACTTTGGCCACCTATTGCAAATAGCCAACTCGTTGAGAAAGACCCTGATGCTGGGAAAGATTGAAGGCAAAAGGAGAAGGGTCAAGCAGAGGATGAGATGGTTAGCTGGCATCACCAACTCAATGGACATGAATTTGAGCAAACCCTGGAAATTGTGAAGAACAGGGGAACCTGGCATGCTGCAGTCAATGGGTTCACATAGAATCAGACATGACTAAGTGACTGACAACAACTAATTTGGAGAAATTCTCAGTCATTATGGCTTCAAATATTTCTTAATTTGAAGAATGAAGAAATTCATTTATCTTTTTCTTCCCCTTCCGTTAGTCCATGACACACGCTACACTTACTGCAGTTGTCTCGAGTTTCTTGCATTGTATATTCTGCTCTCTGTGTGTTTCTAGTCTTTTATTTGCTTTACTTTTCCATTTTGGAAGTTCTTATTGCTATATCCTCACCCTCTGAAAATTTTCCCTCAGCCATGTCCAGGTTACTAATGTGTGCATTAAGGAAATTCTTCATTTCTGTTACACTGTTTTAATCTCTACTATGTCTTTTATTTTTTTTCCTAAAATTTTCATAACTTTGCTTACATTGTCTATCTGTTCTTGCCTGATGTCTACTTCATCCATTAGAGCACTTAGCATATTAAACATAATTATTTTAGATTCCTAGTTTGATAATCCCAACATTTCTGCCACGTCTCAGTATGGTTTTGGTGTTTGCTCTGTGTCTTCCAATTATGCTTTTTGCCTTTTAGTATACCTTGTAAGTTTTCCTTGATAGCCAGACATGCTGTAATCAAGCTTTTACTAATTAGTGTTAAGATGTGGGAGAGGGATTGGTCCTATGATTACACCTCAGTACTTTGGTGAGTGTGTGCCTCTGGACTGTGAACTTTGAATGTACTTCTCAGTATCCCCCTTATAAGTAGGACATGAACGCCACAGTGGTTGGAGTTGGGGTTGGGTATTTCTCTTCTTCTCCATGAAAGGTCAGAGCAGGCTAAACGTTGGAATATTCTTTCCTCCATGTGGAAGGCTGGAGACTGCTGGAACTGATACTTTTCTTTCCCCTTATTGGTTTGTCTCTGAAAAAAACTCAGTAATTTAGTAATTACCTAGAAACTAGGTAAACTAGTTTCTCTTGATGTCAGACCTTGTTCAGATCAGATCAGATCAGATCAGTCGCTCAGTCATGTCTGACTCTTTGCGACCCCATGAATCGCAGCACACCAGACCTCCCTGTCCATCACCAACTCCCAGAGTTCACACAGACTCACGTCCATCGAGTCAGTGATGCCATCCAGCCATCTCATCCTCTGTCATCCCCTTCTCCTCCTGCCCCCAATCCCTCCCAGCATCAGAGTCTTTTCCAATGAGTCAACTCTTCACATGAGGTGGCCAAAGTACTGGAGTTTCAGCTTTAGCATCATTCCTGCCAAAGAAATCCCAGGGCTGACCTCCTTCAGAATGGACTGGTTGGATCTCCTTGCAGTCCAAGGGACTCTCAAGAGTCTTCTCCAACACCACACTTCAAAAGCATCAATTCTTCGGTGCTCAGCCTTCTTCACAGTCCAACTCTCACATCCATACATGACCACAGGAAAAACCATAGCCTTGACTAGACGGACCTTTGTTGGCAAAGTAATGTCTCTGCTTTTGAATATGCTATCTAGGTTGCTCATAACTTTCCTTCCAAGGAGTAAGCGTCTTTTAATTTCATGTCTGCAGTCACCATCTGTAGTGATTTTGGAGCCCAGAAAAATAAAGTCTGACACTGTTTCCACTGTTTCTCCATCTATTTCCCATGAAGTGATGGGACCGGGTGCCATGATCTTCATTTTCTGAATGTTGAGCTTTAAGCCAACTTTCTCACTCTCCACTTTCACTTTCATCAGGAGGCTTTTGAGTTCCTCTTCACTTTCTGCCATAAGGGTGGTGTCATATGCATATCTGAGGTTATTGATATTTCTCCCAGCAATCTTGATTCCAGCTTGTGTTTCTTCCAGTCCAGCATTTCTCATGATGTACTCTGCATATAAGTTAAATAAACAGGGTGACAATATACAGCCTTGACGAACTCCTTTTCCTATTTGGAACCAGTCTGTTGTTCCATGTCCAGTTCTAACTGTTGCTTCCTGACCTGCATACAGATTTCTCAAGAGGCAGGTCAGGTGGTCTGGTATTCCCATCTCTTGAAGAATTTTCCACAGTTTATTGTGATCCACACAGTCAAAGGCTTTGGCATAGTCAATAAAGCAGAAATAGATGTTTTTCTGTAAGTCTCTTGCTTTTTCTATGATCCAGCGGATGTTGGCAATTTGATCTCTGGTTCCTCTGCCTTTTCTAAAACCAGCTTGAACATCAGGAAGTTCATGGTTCACATATTGCTGAAGCCTGGCTAGGAGAATTTTGAGCATTACTTTACTAGCATGTGAGATGAGTGTAATTGTGCGGTAGTTTGAGCATTCTTTGGCATTGCCTTTCTTTGGGATTGGAATGGAAACTGCCCTTTTCCAGTCCTGTGGCCACTGCTGAGTTTTCCAAATTTGCTGGCATATTGAGTGCAGCACTTTCACAGCATCATCTTTCAGGATTTGGAATAGTTCAACTGGAATTCTATCACCTCCACTAGCTTTGTTCGTAGTGATGCTTTCTAAGGTCCACTTGACTTCACATTCCAGGATGTCTGGCTCTAGGTCAGTGATCACACCATCGTGATTATCTGGGTCATGAAGATCTTTTTTGTACAGTTTTTCTGTGTATTCTTGCCATCTCTTCTTAATATCTTCTGCTTCTGTTAGGTCCATACCATTTCTGTCCTTTATTGAGCTCATCTTTGCATGAAATGTTCCTTTGGTATCTCTGATTTTCTTGAAGAGATCCCTAGTCTTTCCCATTCTGTTGTTTTCCTCTGTTCCTTTGCATTGATCGCTGAAGAAGGCTTTCTTATCTCTTCTTGCTATTCTTTGGAACTCTGCATTCAGATGCTTATATCTTTCCTTTTCTCCTTTGCTTTTCTCTTCTTTTCACAGCTATTTGTAAGGCCTCCCCAGACAGCCATTTTGCTTTTTTGCATTTCTTTTCCATGGGGATGGTCTTGATCCCTGTCTCCTGTACAATGTCACGAACCTCATTCCATAGTTCATCAGGGACTCTATCTATCAGATCTAGGCCCTTAAATCTATTTCTCACTTCCACTGTATAATCATAAGGGATTTGATTTAGGTCAGACCTTGTTAAGGACAACCTAATGTTTTGGTGTATTTCAAAATGTTTCCTTTTCCTCTCTCCTTGTCAGAAGCACTGGAATATTTCTTCTCACAGAAGCACTGTGAGACCCCAGTCTAGCTTCTGGAGATAAAACTCACAAAAGTGTGGAGACCTCCTTATGACTGGGCCTCTCTGAAGTTTTTAACTTTCAGGCTTGTCCACACTGAGCCTCCTGCAATTGGTCTACCATAGTTCAGGTTTTCCTATCCTGGAATGCTTCTCTTGGAAATATCTGCTCATGGATATCTGCTCCAATCAGTTGGGATGATCTGTATTTCCCCATTTGTTTCTCTAATTTGGGTGGCAGCATTTTGCCCTCACTTTTCCAATGGACCTAAGAAGAATTGTTGACCTTTCAGCTTGTTCAGTTTTACTTGTTGTGATGGAGTGATGCCTTCCAACTTCTTTCCATGCCAGACCAGAAATTGCAAATCAGAATATACTTTTAAAAACTACTTTAAACAACTTTATTTATAAGACTTTAATCCTAAGAATTGGAATTTTACCAATCTTTCATCTGGGTAAATGTAACTGACTTCTTAAGTATAGCAGCTTATAGAATTAAAATGATAGATATATAAAATTTATTTGGGAAAATGCAAAACATCTGAAATTCATTCTTATGGTTCTAGATATTCACTAGTTTATTCTTTAAAGCCTGGCATGCTGCAGTCCATGGGGACACAAAGAGTTGAACACAACTGAGCGACTGAACTGACTGTACAGCAAAATCAGATATACATATACACCCTCTTATTTTTTTAACTTTTTATTTTGTATTAGTGTTGTGTTAGTCACTCAATCATGTCCGACTGTCTGCCACCCCATGGACCGCAGATCGCCAGACTCCCCTCTCCATGGGATTCTCCAGGCAAGAGTACTAGAGTGGGTTGCCATTTCCTTCTCCAGTATTTTGTGTTATGGTGTAGCCAATTAACAATGTTGTGATAGTTTTAGGTGAACAGCAAAGGGACTCACTCATTCATATGCATGTATCCGTTCTTCCCCAAACTCTCCTCCAGTCTGGGTTGCCACATAACATTGAGCAGAGTTCCATGTACTATACAGTGGATTCTTGTTGGTTATTAGTTTTAATAGCAGTGTGTATCCATCCAAATGCACAACTCTTGAGGAATACGTACAGGAAGATTCCTTGTGTCAATAATAAAGAAATATTTTTCTGAGTTTTGAATGGCTTGACATTAGAAGAGGCAGGAATATGTGGTGAATCTGTCATCATAGAAAGTAATTAAAGTACAGAGGGCACTTTTAAGAATGATGTATTCCAGAATATGTGTGTGTGCTTTAGTCGCTTAGTCATGTCTGACTCTTAGCGACTCCATGGACTGTAGCGCACCAGGCTCCTCTATCCATGGGGATTCTCCAGGCAAGAATACTGGAGTGGGTTGCCATGCCCTCCTCCAGGGGATCTTCCCAACCCAGGGTATCCTGCATTGCAGGTGGATTATTTACTGTCTGAGCCACCAGGGAAGCCCATATTCCAGAATGAATACAATCTTTTTGTAGAGGAATAGGGCCTGGGATGATGAGATAACCTTTGTAGACATTTCCAACCAGGGAAATATATAATTTTTGGAGCAAAACAATGTGTTTAAGAGATCATGATTTTGAGGTGGACGTTTGCATTTTTGAATAACTATTATGTGTTGTGAACCTCACTTATATTGGGTTGGCCAAAAAGTTCCTTTGGTTTTTAAGTAGAAATAAAAGACATATTTTTCATTTTCACCAAGTGTTTTATTGGGCAAAGCACAGTTTTGTTTCACTGCCTTTTGCCATTTTTCAGGCAACCTCACAATTCCATCTTTCCCAAATTTTTATCTCTGAGCAAAAAACTGTTTCAGGTGTATCTTACAATCTTCCAGTGAATTGAAAACTTTTTTCCATTAAGAGGCTTTTGTAAAGACTGAAACAAATGTACATCTGGAGGTGCAATGTCTGGTGAATATGGCAGATGAATCAGAACTTCCCGCTCCAACTGTCTCAGTTTTTGCCTGATCATCAAAGAAATATGCAGTCTTGTGTTAACCTGATGGAAGTGAGAGGGTAACAGGCAGGAAGGCTAGGGGTCTCCAAAAGGAGGAAATAGGCTACAAGTGTCAGACATTTTTTCTCTCTCCCTTAAGTGGCAGGAGGAAACAAATTACAAGTGTCAGATTTTTTTTTTTTTTTTTTTTTTTTTTTACTTCTCTATACAAAATTAAAAGGAGGCTTCTTTTGAAATTCTGTGTGGCCATGATGACACGTGGTTTCACCCGAACTTGACTTTTCTCAAACCTTGAGCTAACCAATGCATTTTTCTTATGGAAATGTTTTCCTTAAGCTATGTTAATGAAACTATGTATTTGTTTTGGAATTTGCCTTTCTTAAAAATGGTTCTAAGACTAATTTTTTCCTTTTCTCAAACCTTGGGCTGATAATAGCTCAACAAACCAGTATTCATATCAATTGTTTTATGGCTGGGGGATGACACACCTCATGCCATCCTGTCTTAAAAATGCATATTGTGGAAGAGGGGCCTGGTGAAACTCCTCAGCCTTGAGGTGTCTCTCTTATCTGATTAATAGCTTTCTAACAGGCATGGATAGGGAGGCCTGCTGCTGCTGCTGCTGCTAAGTCGCTTCAGTCGTGTCCGACTCTGTGCGACACCATAGACGGCAGCCCACCAGGTTCCCCCACCCCTGGGATTCTCCAGGCAAGAACACTGGAATGGGTTGCCATTTCCTTCTCCTGGCGTGCTGCAATTCATGGGGTCGCAAAGAGTCGGACATGACTGACTGAACTGAACTGAACAGAGAAAACATCTGGCTAAAGATTAGCAGGGGGGCACTCTTTCTGCCTCCTTCTGATGTCTATGTCAGAAGCTTTCTCTATCTCTTTTATACTTTAATAAAACTTTATCACATAAAAGCTCTGAGCAGTCAAGCTTCGTCACTGGCCCGGGATTGAATTCCTCTCCTCTAGAGGCCTAGAATCCCAGCATCTTTCATGGCTCAGCAACACCGTTCAGAAGATTATACACTTTCTGTTGACTAATTCAAACCACTTTTGACACATTCGATCACTTACAACACCTTCTCTTATGCTACATGAATCTTTTTTTGTGTGTTTCAGTTTTTACCTTTCTTGAAATAATAAATCACAATATGCCAAAATGTTGCTTTTTTTCTTTCATCTTCAGTATTAAAGTGGCTACCCAAAAATTAATAATTTGATGTTTTTTAAAAAATGATATGATATGACAGTTGTTAAAATATGATCTAAAAATATTTAGCCATCTTACAGAAAGGAAAAAAAAATGAATGTTTTGGCCAACCCACCATATTATATTATTTTTTATCCTCAGAACAGCACCATGAGGTAGATATTATCCAGTTTTACAGACGAGGAAACTGAAGCTCTGAGAATAAGGAATGCTGCTTATTTCCTGTCCTCATCACTTTCCCGACATACACTGATTCTTCACTCTTTTTTTGTGACCCCAGGAAGCTGAGTCCTGTGAACTGCAATGGCCAATGGGAGCTACTGACAGGGCATTGGAGTGTGAGAAGGAAGGGAGATTGGACTGTTTATTTTCTGTTTCCTCCTGCTCTGCACCCTGTCTCTCGCAGTGGCTAGCCCTGTTCCCAATCCCACAATAGCAGTCTTTCCTCCCCATGTCCCTCTGGCCTATGGCTGAATAATGTTTTTCTGTGGTTACCAGGTCCTGGCTGCCTCCACCAAGGAGGTGACAATCACTTTTTAGCTTCCTTAATCTCATCTGAGTCTCTCATCTCTGTGAACAATCATCACATTGAAGCCTAATTAGTTTCACCATCTGAGTTTCACCATCTGAATGACAGATTCCTAATTGACATTATAAGCAAAGTGTCCAGAATAGGAGAACCAAATCTAATTGTGGTTGAGACATGCTGTCCCTAAGGCCTGATTTGGGTGAGCAAACAAGTCAAAGACCTGGGCAGAGACACTGTCTCATTTTCTTATTCAGCTGGCAGTAAGATGAAGCATTGGCTCCAGCAGTACTGGGATGTGTCCAGGATCTAGAAAGTGGGGTTGCACTGATGTCTGGAGAACCTGGTTCTTGTCCTCATTCTGATTGCAAAACAGATTTCAGGATAACCTTGAGCTCTTCATGTCCCCTCAGCATTCAAATTTCAAGGGCAGCTTTCCAATCTCTTCAGGTTTCAATGAGTTCCTAATAAGGAAAAAAATTTTGAAAAGCACAAAGCAGAACAACTGTATAAAGTAGTTTTGTTTTCATGATTATCAGTAGTGGAGACTGTAAGCTGTGGGATTAACTGTTTTTCTATCATTTCAGTACTGAGCTTAGAGTACTATGAGGACTATTAGGGGGTTTTCCATCTCCTGCTTTCTCAGAGCTACCCACTTTTCTGCCATCCTGGGGTTTTGGGGAGGGGGGATCAGTCTGATGTGGCCTCACGTGACCTCCATTTAAGGCTTGTTTGGGTCTTCTTGGGAAGACAGGGGATTTCTAGATTTTAAGAAGAGAAAGAATTAAATCTGCAGCAGAAATGAGCTTACTTTGGCATTTTTCATGACTTTCTGAAGTATTAAAAACTTTTGTCAACATTTGCATTTAATAACTTCTGCTTTTGTGAAATTATCAAGGTTTCTAACTGTGATTTCAATTGTTTTAAGAGTAGGGGGGCATTTGTAAATTGCTGGAAAAAATTAATAGAGACTCATGAAAGAAAAATTGCTGAATGGAAACTAGTAAGTGAAGATTTAAGTGAAAGAAAGGGGAAAAAAACATATGTATGTTTGACTAGACAGCTAGATAGATATGTAAGCAAATGTATTTTTTACTTTTGTAAATTTTGTTTTATTTGATATAGCAGGAGAACCTGATAGAAAAATTCATCTTGCTTTCTGCTGCTGCTGCTACGTTGCTTCAGTCATGTCCGACTCTGTGTGACCCCATACATGGCAGCCCACTAGGCTCCCCCGTTCCTGGGATTCTCCAGGCAAAAACACTGGAGTGGGTTGCCATTTTCTTCTCCAATGTATGAAAGTGAAAAGTGAAAGTGAAGTCGCTCAGTCGTGTCCGACCCTCAGCGACCCCATGGACTGCAACCTTCCAGGCTCCTCCATTCATGGGATTTTCCAGGCAAGAGTACTGGAGTGGGGTGCCATTGCCTTCTCTGTGCTTTCTGCTACAGGGATTTATTTCACGAAGAAATGAGAGGAGTCCCTACTTCACAACAGCGTTCCCCTATTCCCACCCCAGGCACTTCTGGAAACCAGCCCCAACTCTCTCCAGGAGCATGTTGGAGATTTTTGTCTACAGCTGAAAATTAAGTGCTCCTTGGCTTCTGATTAGGGCTTCCCTGGTGGCTCAGATGGTAAAGAATCTTCTTGCAAGGTGGGAGACCTGGGTTTGATCCTTGGGTTGGGAAGATCCCCTGGAGGGGAGCATGGCAACCCACTCCCGTATTCTTGCCTGGAGAATCCCCATGGACAGAGGTGCCTAGTGGGCTACAGTCCGTGGGGTCCCAAAGAGTCGGACATGACTGAGTGACTAAGCACACACACATAGGCTTCTGACTAGAGCCAGAAACCTTGAATTTTATGTAAAATCTTCCATTTCAAAGGTTGAAAGCAAATTTTTCTTAAAAGCACACACTATACGCTGAGCCAGATGAAAATATTAGGGTGAACTTCTGAAGTTGCCACTTTGAATGGCCACATATTGGGTGTTTCCCACCTTCAGTCTAAGCTAATGGCTTGGTGGAGCACATTTTAAAAACTGAGCTGTAACACTGATGGCTGAAATAAAAAGCACAACATAAAAGTTTTGTATTAAGTTTTGTTTGGGGACCTTACTGAGAACTATAGCCCAGGAGAAAGCCTTTCAGATAGTTCTGAGGAATTGCTCCCAAGAGGTAAAGGAGGAGCCAGGAGGTTTTCCTCTGTCCATGAAATACTGGAGTGGGTAAGCCATTCCCTTCTCCAGGGGATGAAGGAACTATATATATGTATATGTATACAATGGCACAAATATATATATATATATATTTGCAGAAAAAACATGTATTCAAGCAGAAAATGATTACTGCTAAACACAGACATCTCAAGTTAATGATTTTAGTGCTTTCTGTTTATGGGAATATGCAAGATTCTGAATCATTGAAATGTTTCCTTAGATATGCATCTTAACTCTCTTACGTCAGTATATCCAAAGTACAGGATGCTTCCGACTCCTCTCCATCCTGAATTCCTCTGAGGGTGCACTGTTGGTGGGTGACGGCAGTGACTAATGGCTTGATCTTTGAAGAGCTGGAAGGGACAGGCGATATTTTTTTCTTTACAACACACACAGTAACATGTGTGAAATGGAGTCACCCCCAAAACTGAGTTCCCTTATCAAGCTTATGATTAATCTCTCTACCCAGAACTTTATTCCCTTTTTTATCCCCTCTGACCTCAATTCTTCACTAACTAAACAATATTCAGCTAGAATCATGTGACTAAAATTGTTGCGGTCGATAACATTGCTAACGTTAAAATTGCTATTATCATGATTATCATTAATGTACAAACTCAGATTGTTTCTCCAGGATAAGATAAGCTAACAGACCCCTGAGCTCTGGACCACTGGGCTGCAGAATCATAAACCAGAAGCATCCAGGCTCCAGAAACAACAATTAAGAAATATCAAAAAAACAATGATTAATCCCAGCCTTTTTGTTCTTCTTAAACAACAACAACAACAACTCAAACTCAAAAATCAAGTTGGAGTGGATCCGAGGCTTGTCTCCCACTGCCCTGCAGTAAATCCTTTCTTTGCTGCAAACTCCTGATGTCAGAGTTTGGCTTTCTGCCCTGTGGACCACAAACGCTTTGCTTGGTTAGTGCACTCATGCTGAATGTGCAGCTGCTTGTACCTCACATTTGTACATACTTGAGGCAACTCCTAGATGAATGTATAACATTTTTCAGTACCTGAAAGGTCCCCTGTGCCCTCTCCCTGACAATACTCACTCCTCCATTGAGGGAAGCTTAAAGGGAAGTCATGGTCTAATTGAAGTGGGTGGCAGTGAACTTCCCTGAAGTTAGGGAAGGGTAAGAAGGTTTAGGGGTTTGAGATAGTAGATGGAGATATGTGCCACCTTGCACAAACCCTGGGATTGAAAGGTTGTTGCAGACTATGAAAGATGCTGGGATTCTTGCCCTCTGGAGGAAAGGAATGCAATCTGGGGCCAGTGATGAGGCTTGATTGCTCAGAGCTTTTGTGTAATGAAATTTTATTAAAGCATTAAAGAGATAGAGAAAGCTTCTGACATAGACATCAGAAGGGGGGCAGAAAGAATGCCCCTCTGCTAATCTTTAGCAGGAAGTTATATATATGAACTCCTTATTGCCAAATTCAGACTTAAATTGAAGAAAGTAGGGAAAACCACTAGACCATCCAGGTATGACCTAAATCAAATCCCTGATGATTATACGGTGGAAGTGAGAAATAAATTTAAGGACCTAGATCTGATAGATAGAGTGCCTGATGAACTATGGATGGAGGTTCTTGACATTGTACAGGAGACAGGGATCAAGACCATCTCCATGGAAAAGAAATGCAAAAAAGCAAAATGGCTGAGGGGGCCTTACAAATAGCTGTGAAAAGAAGAGAAGTAAAAAGAAAAGGAGAAAAGGAAAGATATAAGCATCTGAATGCAGAGTTCCAAAGAAGAGCAAGGAGAGATAAGAAAGCCTTCCTCAGCGATCAATGCAAAGAAATAGAGGAAAACAACAGAATGGGAAAGACTAGAGATCTCTTCAAGAAAATTAGAGATACCAAGGGAACATTTCATGCAAAGATGGGCTTGATAAAGGACAGAAATGGTATGGACCTAGCAGAAGCAGAAGATATTAAGAAGAGGTGGCAAGAATACACAGAAGAACTGTACAAAAAAGATCTTCATGACCCAGATAATCACAATGGTGTGATCACTGACCTAGAGTCAGCCATCTTAGAATGTGAAGTCAAGTGGGCCTTAGGAAGCATCACTATGAACAAAGCTAGTGGAGGTGATGGAATTCCAGTTGAGCTATTTCAAATCCTGAAAGATGATGCTGTGAAAGTGCTGCACTCAATATGCCAGCAAATTTGGATAACTCAGCAGTGGCCACAGGACTGGAAAAGGTCAGTTTTCATTCCAATCCCAAAGAAAGGCAATGCAAAAGAATGCTCAAACTATCACACAATTGCACTCATCTCACACACACTAGTAAAGTGATGCTCAAAATTCTCCAAGCCAAGCTTCAGCAATACATGAACCGTGAACTTCCTGATGTTCAAGCTGGATTTAGAAAAGGCAGAAGAATGAGAGATCAAATTGCAAACATCTGCTGGATCATAGAAAAAGCAAGAGAGTTCCAGAAAAACATCTATTTCTGCTTTATTGACTATGCCAAAGCCTTTGACTGTGTGGATCACAATAAACTGTGGAAAATTCTTCAAGAGATGGGAATACCAGACCACCTGATCTGCCTCTTGAGAAACCTATATGCAGGTCAGGAAGCAACAGTTAGAACTGGACATGGAACAACAGACTGGTTCCAAATAGGAAAAGGAGTACGTCAAGGCTGTATATTGTCATCCTGCTTATTTAATTTCTATGCAGAGTACATCATGAGAAACGCCGGGTTGGAAGAAGCACAAGCTGGAATCAAGATTGCTGGGAGAAATATCAGTAACCTCAGATATGCAGATGACACCACCTTTATGGCAGAAAGTGAAGAGGAACTAAAAAGCCTCTTGATTAAAGTGAAAGAGGAGTGTGAAAAAGTTGTCTTAAAGCTCAACATTCAGAAAACGAAGATCATGGCATCCGGTGCCATCACTTCATGGGAAATAGATGGGGAAACAGTGTCAGATTTTATTTTTTTGGGCTCCAAAATCACTGCAGATGGTGATTGCAGCCATGAAATTAAAAGATGCTTATTCCTTGGAAGGAAAGTTATGAGCAACCTAGATAGCATATTCAAAAGCAGAGACATTACTTTGCCAACAAAGGTTCGTCTAGTCAAGGCTATGGTTTTTCCAGTGGTCATGTATGGATGTGAGAGTTGGACTGTGAAGAAGGCTGAGCACCGAAGAATTGATGCTTTTGAAGTGTGGTGTTGGAGAAGACTCTTGGGAGTCCCTTGGACTGCAAGGAGATCCAACTAGTCCATCCTAAAGGAGATCAGTCCTAGGATTTCTTTGGAAGGACTGATGCTAAAGCTGAAACTCCAATACTTTGGCCACCTCATGCGAAGAGTTGACTCATTGGAAAAGACTCTGATGCTGGGAGGGATTGGGGGCAGGAGGAGAAGGTGACAACAGAGGATGAGATGGCTGGATGGCATCACCGACTCGATGGATGTGAGTTTGAGTGAACTTGGGGAGCTGGTGATGGACAGGGAGGCATGGCGTGCTGCGATTCATGAGGTTGCAAAAAGTCGAACATGACTGAGAAACTGAACTGAACTGATATACCTACTAGCAAGCTGCTAATTAGAGAAAGGAAATGTCTCAGTGTGAGACATTTGGATGTAAGAGTTGGACTATAAAGAAAGCTGAGTGCTGAAGAACTGATGCTTTTGAACTGTGATATTGGAGAAGATTCTTAAGAGTCCCTTGGATTGCAAGGAAATCAAACCAGTCAATCCTAAAGAAAACTCAGTCCTGAATATTTATTGGAAGGACTGATGCTAAAGCTGAAATTCCAATACTTTGGCCACCTGATGGGAAGGACTGACTCATTGGAAAAGATCCTGACGCTGGGAAATATTCAAGGCAGGAGGAGAAGATGACGACAGAGGATGAGATGGTTGAATGGCATCACCAACTCGTTGGACATGAGTTTGCATAAGCTCTGGGAGCTGGTGATGGACAGGGAAGCCTGGCATGCTGCTGTCCATGGGGATACAAAGAATTGAACATGACTGAGCTACTGAACTGGACTGAAATGTCTCAAAACTCAGAGTGGCACTAGGCCCCTCACCCGCAACATGCATTTTGAGATAACACAGGCACAAGGTGAGTCATCCCAGGCCATAAAATGATTGACATGAATTTTGAAGAAAGGCAGGTTTCCAAGCAAATAGGTAGCCTCATTAACATAGATTAGGAGAACAATTGTATGAGTAAAACATACTGGTTTATTGAGCCATTATCAGTTCTGAGTTTTAGGTGGAACTTGAAGAAAGACAGAGTCCAGGGTAAATACATAGTTCATTAACATAGCTTAAGAAAAACATTTCCATAAGAAAAATGCATTGGTTAGCTCATGGTTTGAGAAAAGTTAAGTTCAGGTGGAACCAGGTGTCGTCATGGTAACACAGAATTTTAAAAGAAACCTCTTAATTTTGTATAGAGAAGGGAAAAAATCTGACACTTAGTTTATTTCCTCCTGCTGCTTAAGAGAGAGAGAAAAAACGTCTGACACTTGGAGCCTATTTCCTCCGTTTGGAGACCCCTAGCCTTCCTGCCTGTTACTCTCTCAGTATGTGGAGAGGGGACAGCTCTGTGGCATCCCTAAAGAAGTTTTTCAGATATCCAGTATCCTGAATCAGAAAGGTCTAATGATGTGAACCAGGCCTGGTGTGGAAAGACTGGACTACAGCCTTGTAGTCAATCTCATGGGATGTGGGAAGGCAGGGAACCTGGGAACTGACTGCCTCGAGAGGTTGAGGACATTTGAGAGTGTAGACTGTTTAGGAATCCCTGGTGGTTCAGTTGGCAAAGAATCCATCTGCAATGCAGGAGGCAGGGGTTGATCCCTGGGTTGGGAAAATCCCCTGGAGAAGGAAATGGCTACTCACTCCAGTATTCTTGCCTGGAGAATTCCATGGACAGAGGAGCCTGGTGGGCTACAGTCCATGAGGTTGCAAAGAGTCAGACATGACTGAGTGACTAACATTTTCACTTTGTAGGCACCCTAGGTTCCTGCAGACCCTGAGGGCAGGGAGAGCCTCCCCCAAAGCACCAGGGAGGTGCTATCGCCCACTAACAACAGCTGGTGAAAGAGTGGGTAGGAGGGCAGTGAATGAGCCAGATTCGTGTATTTAGTATAGAACAGACATGCAGTGCTTCTATGTCTTGCACTGTATGTCAAGGAACAAAATCACATGTGTTATATATATTTTGTTTGAATTTTCATTGGCAGAGCCCAGTCTGCCAGGCTATGTGCCAGGCTATATTAGCTGAAGTTCTGGTCCAGCCCTGTGCTTCTTCCCATGGATCTTAGAGGTTTTTGTTCTAATCCACAAAGGAAGAGAGGCCTGGCAGGGATTCAAGCTCATCCATGAAGAGCTACTAACGGCTGCAACTTTTGTTTAATCCTAGAGGGAATTGGCACCCTCTGTGGTGAGAAAAGATTCAAGTGACTTTTTCCCCTGTGAAGTCGGCAGTGGTGGCAGAGGTTAAAATTTCACCTGGTGATTGCTTGCACTCCATTAATGATGCTTCGGAACTGTCTTCTGCTACACATTGGCCTCTCTGAGCCGCTCAGATGAGTTGGCTTTGTTCAGGTGAATGCTGAAGGCTTCTGCTCTCATTCAACTGCTTCTCTTTCCTCCACTCCCATGGAGCAAACTTGGATCCTGTCCTTTCATCAAGGTGACTGAGTAGGCAGTGCGTCTCCCAGGGATACACCAATAGCTCTGTTAGCCTGACCAGGCCAACGGGCCCCTCTCAGGCCAACTCCCCTTCACTTCTGAGCCTTACTTCCTTCTCTGCTCTGGCATCCAGTGAGCATGGGGGCTTCCTTGCTCAAATGAGGATGGGGGGCTGAGAATACCAGCTCCAGATCTAGCAGCCTGAGACATTCTTTACATGTCATTCCGCCAGCTTTGAGTGTCAGACTGTCTTTGGACAGGTGTGGTAGGAGTGGGCTTCTCAACAGAAATGAAAACCACATTAAAATGACTATGACCAGTGTGGGAACATGGGGTACACACAATGGTGGGCCATGCCCTTATATCCTGGATCACATTAAATCCTCACCACAATCCCACCAGAAAAGTGATTTTATTTCTTTTAACAGATGAGAAAACTGAGATTAAAGGGTACTAAGTAACTTGCCCAACAATTCTGAGCTAATTTTGAATTCAGGTCCCTCTGGCTCCTGATTCCGTATAATTTCTAGTTCACCAGGAACCATAGGAACAATGTGCACGAAAGGCAGCCCAGAGCTGGGCGCATAATTTGTAGCTGCTGCTGCTGCTAAGTCACGTCAGTCGTGTCCGACTCTGTGTGACCCCACAGACGGCAGCCCACCAGGCTCCCTGGGATTCTCCAGGCAAGAACACTGGAGTGGGTTGCCATTTCCTTCTCCAATGCATGCAAGTGAAAAGTGAAAGCGAAGACGCTTAGTTGTATCTGACTCTCAGCGACCCCATGGACTGCAGCCTTCTAGGCTCCTCCATCCATGGGATTTTCCAGGCAAGAGTACTGGAGTGGGGGTGCCATTGCCTTCTCCATAATTTGTAGAGCCCAGTGCAAAATGTAAATGCAGGACTCTTTGTTTAAGAATTCAGGCAGTGAGAGCAGAGCAGTAAACCAAGCCTGGGGCCCTGTGAGACTGCACAGATCACATGCCCAGGAGGCTGTCTCTGGCTGAGGCAGGGGGTGTGATATACATACACACAAACAAGCAAACAAAATGCTGAGAGGTACACTTTCTAAGGGGAGGAACCAAAACTTGCCTCCAGCAGACTTTGATATTAAGAAATACAGACCCCCTGTTATCAAGTCCTCTCAATTTTCAAAAAAACCCAATAGAGATTTGAGTTTTGGGCAAGTTGTCTAATATTTATCTGTTAATTTGCCTTCCTAATACCCATTCTCTCCTTCTTACTTGATAATAGAATCTCAATTTCTTCAGAGCAGAAATATGCTCACCTAAAAACTGTATTTCCCAGACTGTTGTGGTGAGAGTGGTCATGTGACATGGGTACTGACGAGACCTAAGCAGAGATCTGCTGGTTTTTTGTGAGAAAGTTTTGCTTTCCTGACATAGGTGCCATCTCCTCCTTCTAGACGTTTCTCTTTGCTCCTGTCTTCTTGACAGGTGGAGCAGCCAAGGTGTGCCTGTGATAATGAGGTGGTCGTGAGAGTGAAAGCACAAGCTGAGGATGGTCCCCAGGTTTGGAGTCACAATTCCAGTCCTGAGTGGCCTCCGCTGCATTTTCTGTCACACTAGAAAAATAAACCCCATGGGGTAAACTGGGGTGGTTGGGTTTTGAACACACAGAAGCAGTCTCTAGTGAATACAGAAGCCAGTGGAAATAATTTTAAAACCCAGAGAGCACACCAAACCAAGGCAGGGAGGAGTCCTGGCTTCTCTCCCACAATCTAGGCTGGGACTGCCCTGCCCTCCGCCCGCAGCAGGGGTTCTTAGCAGGAGTCAGTCACATGCTCACTTTGAGCCATGTATCCTCACTGACCCTTTCAGTGGTCACTCCTATGCCCACAATGCTGGGTGGACATCACTAGTGCTTACCCACAAGGGATCTCTTCTCTTTCTAGGCACGTTAAAAGCTTTCTAGGCCCCCTTGCAGTTGAACAGAGCCTTGGGATGACTTTGGCATAGGCACATGTGGGCTGAAGTTTGGAAGAGGGGCACAAGAGAGCTGCATGCGTGTTTCCCCTACTGCGGCACAAGGGCGTTTGCACGGAGATTGCAGATTCACCAGATCAGGGCCACCTGGGTCACCGAGTCACTTCACAGAGGCCAATTGCCCTGAGAGTCTCCTGAATTCATAGTGAACTCTGTAGGGCTGAAACATACATGTGTTTTAAGCCATTGACATACTGGATTATTTGCTCTCCCAGCTTAGCTCACTTAGAGCTACTAACAATTGATAGGTGACCTCTTACCTCTATTGCAAAACCTGCACTCATGTGACAGACTCCGAAGCTGAGGTTAGAACGTTTCCTCTCAGGATGCACTCCTCAAGTGGGGGTGCCTTTACCTAAAAGGTGAGATTTGGGCAGCACAGAGCAGCTAGGGAAGGATTTAGGAGGAGGTGATACACATTCAGGAATCTTTCACATTACAGGTATCAGTTATAAGCTAAAGGCAAAAAAGAGCCGGCCCTGAGTTCAGTGAGTCAGGACCTAGGTCCCCTCTTGTGCCCACACAAAGCTCTTTGCCTCTAGTTACTATCTCATCTACACATAATTATTGTTTAAAGTGACAAGATCCTGCTTAAACTGACTGAAAAAGGGAATGTATTGGCTTAGCAACAAAGAGGCTCCAGATTTCAGATATGACTGAAATGAGATGTTCAAATGATGGTGCACCCCCTCTCTCACATGACGTTGATGCTTCTCAGCTGTGCTTCCTTTGGATTGGTGTCATTCTCAAGCTGGCCTTCTGGACACGGTGGCTCTCAGCAGCTCCAGGCCAGCTCTAGGGGCAGCACCACTTTCCCACATGCCTTCACATAGAGGGTCCCTCCAGCCCCCTCACACAGCCAGTACCCAGGCTGGGGCGTGAGATGTCTGCATGGAGAGTGAAATGATGAACAAGAGTCACCAAAACCAGGAGAGCTGCTCCAGTAGACAGAGGATCCACAGGATGGGCCCAGCTTGCAGACGTGTACACTGAGGTTGGGCCCCATTGTTCTTCCTAGACTGATTCCCGGAGGTGGAGTTAGGAGCAGGGAGAGGATATGGTGCTTGTGAATGAAGTTTTCCTAAGGCACCAGAGCTCAGAGTCTTGGGAGACTGGGGGTTGGATGCGAGAGCTGAGAACCCCAGGGAGCACTCTAAAAGAAATCTTCCATGGAGGCCAGGACTTCCAGCACCAAATAGTCCAAATAAGGAAATGAATGCATAGAAAGGACTGTACATACTGAGTACTTAACCACTTACACCCTATCACACATCTCAAAATAGACAATTTTCTAAAAGAGGCTTTTCACCAGACCCTCATCAGTGATATGAGTCAGGGGAGGGTCACTAGGGTGTGACTGAAACTCATCTCCAGGTGGCTGGAGCAGTTCCCATCTGCTGAGAGGGCTGAATTGGTTCATACAACTAAAGAGTCCAGAGATTGACCTGGAGTTCAAACGTTGTCAGCTGTCTTTCAAATTCTCTGACTTGGTTTAATTTGCTTCTGTGATTGCCTCAGTCTCAGGTAGAATCTTCACATCTGCAGGCAGATGATCCTCAGGTGCCTCCAAGCAAAGATCTCAGGACCGAGGCTCACTGGCTCAGCTGAGATCACATGCCCATCTTTTGACTGATTGTCCAGGGCTAAGTGTGTAAGTGTGTGTGTGTGTGTGTGTGAGAGAGTATGTGTGTGCATGCATGCACATATGCTATGTCCAAACTTTATAGATTGAGAAGGGGTAGTGGATTCCACAGAGGAAAATCAGGGTGAAAGTGAAAAGTGAAAGTGAAATCGCTCAGTCGTGTCTGACTCTTTGTGACCCCATGGACTGTATCCCGCCAGGCTCCTCTGTCCATGGGATTTTCCAGGCAAGAATACTGGAGCGAGTTGCCATTTTCTTCTCCAGGGGATCTTCCCGACCCAGGGATCGAACTCAGGTCTTCCGCATTGCAGGCAGACTCTTTACCCTTTGAGCCAGGAGGGAATCCCGAAAATCAGGGTACTGTTATTAAAAGAAAGGAACATGGATTCTGTTCTGGGGGGAATGGCAGGAGCCAACTGCTGCAGGCACTCTCTTAGAGCTTGGAATAGAGAGGCTTTCAGGACTCCAGCCGCCTGTGGTCACCAGAGCAAGGGGAACTCTTGAACCTTAGCGCTCTGGGGTGTCCCTGTTGGGTTTTTTGGAAGCAGTGCCTGTGATGAGGCTTACCGTGCAGGCAGCGCTCTCAGGAGGCAGGCTAGGGAAAGGGCAAATGCTACAGTAGAGGGTGCTGGTGCTCTGCTCAACCTGCCTTAAATGAGCTGGGCTGCTGATCTTTCTTGGCTGCCCTGAGTGTGGACTGTGATATTAGGCTGGTGCAAGATTAATTGTGATTTTGTGTTGTTGAACTTTGCCATTTGATATTGGAATACATTCTTCAACAAATGTGGTGTGTTATATATCATTTTAATGTGCATTTGCTTTATGTTTTTTGCTAATGAATTATAATTTGATGTTTGTACGTATTTTAGACTGTGAAATTACGTTAGACAAAAAGCAAATTCAAGCGATTTTCTTATTTGAGTTCAAAATGGGTCATAAAACAGAAGAGACAACTCACAATATCATCAATGCATTTGGCCCGGGAACTGATAATGAGTGTACAGTGCAGTGGTGGTTCAAGAAGTTTTGCAAAGGAGATGAGAGCCTTGAGGATGAGGCGTAGTGGCCACCCATTGGAAGTTGATGAAGACCACTGAGAGAGTCATTGAAGCTGATCCTCTTACAGCTATGTGAGAAGTTGCCCAAGAACTCTGTCAACCATTCTATGGCCATTTGGCATTTGAAGCAATTTGGAAAGGTGAAAAAGCTCAGTAAGTGGGTGCCTTATGAGCTGACCACAAATTGTTGTCTTAAAGTGTCATATTTTCTTATTCTACACAACAGTGATCCATTTCTCGATCAGATTGCAATGTGTGACGAAAAGTGGATTTTATATGGCCACCAGCTCAGTGGTTGGATTGAGAAGAAGCTCCAAAGCACTTCCTAAACCCAAACTTGCACCAAAAAAAAAAACCGGCCGCTGTTTGCTGGTCTGCTGCCTGGTCTGATCCACTATGGCTTTTTGAATCCCGGCAAAACCATTACATCTGAGAAGAATGCTCAGTAAATCAAAAAGATGTACCCAAAAATCCAATGCCTGCAGCTGGCATTAGTCAACAGAAAGGGTCCAATTCTTCTCCATGACAACAGGGAACCATGCATGGCTTCTAAAGTTGAATGATATGGGCTACAAAGTTTTGCCTCATCTGCCATATTGACCTGACCTCTTGCCAATACACTATCACTTCTACAAGCATCTCAACAACTTTTTGCAGGGAAAATGTTTCCACAAGCAGCAGGATGAAGATAATGCTTTCTAAGAGTTTGTTGAATCCCAATGCCCAGATATTTTTTGTTGCAGGAATAAGCTTATTTCTCATTGGCAAAACTGTGTTGATTGTAATGATTCCTATTTTGATTTATAAAGATGTGCTTGAGCCTAGTTATAAAATTTTAAAATTCAGGGTCCAAAACTGCTGTTACTCTTCCACCAACTTAGTAACTCGCAGGTCTCGGGAAAATTGCCCAGATTTGGAATATATTACAACCCCTGGGGTTTGGTCCACAGCAAAAGACTAACTGATATGAGGATATTAGAAAAAGTCCATTTCCCTTGCTTCAACATAGGACCCTTTATGAACAGATCAGATCAGATCAGATCAGTCACTCAGTCGTGTCCGACTCTTTGGGACCCCATGAATCGTAGCATGCCAGGCCTCCCTGTCCATCACCAACTCCCAGAGTTCACTGAGACTCACGTCCATCGAGTCAGTGATGCCATCCAGCCATCTCATCCTCTGTCGTCCCCTTCTCCTCCTGCCCCCAATCCCTCCCAGCATCAGAGTCTTTTCCAATGAGTCAACTGTTCGCATGAGGTGGCCAAAGTACTGGAGTTTCAGCTTTAGCATCATTCCTGCCAAAGAAATCCCAGGGCTGATCTCCTTCAGAATGGACTGGTTGGATCTCCTTGCAGTCCAAGGGACTCTCAAGAGTCTTCTCCAACACCACAGTTTAAAAGCATCAATTCTTCAGTGCTCAGCCTTCTTCACAGTCCAACTCTCACATCCATACATGACCACAGGAAAAACCATAGCCTTGACTAGACGAACCTTTGTTGGCAAACTAATGTCTTTGCTTTTGAATATGCTATCTAGGTTGGTCATAACTTTCCTTCCAAGGAGTAAGTGTCTTTTAATTTCATGGCTGCAATCACCATCTGCAGTGAGTTTGGAGCCCAGAAAAATAAAGTCTGACACTGTTTCCACTGTTTCCCCATCTATTTCCCATGAAGTGATGGGACCGGGTGCCATGATCTTCATTTTCTGAATGTTGAGCTTTAGGCCAACTTTTTCACTCTCCACTTTCACTTTCATCAAGAGGCTTTTGAGTTCCTCTTCACTTTCTGCCATAAGGGTGGTGTCATCTGCATATCTGAGGTTATTGATATTTCTCCCAGCAATCTTGATTCCAGCTTGTGTTTCTTCCAGTCCAGAGTTTCTCATGATGTACTCTGCATAGAAGTTAAATAAACAGGGTGACAATATACAGCCTTGACGAACTCCTTTTCCTATTTGGAACCAGTCTGTTGTTCAATGTCCAGTTCTAACTGTTGCTTCCTGAACTGCATACAAATTTCTCAAGAGGCAGATCAGGTGGTCTGGTATTCCCATCTCTTGAAGAATTTTCCACAGTTTATTGTGATCCACACAGTCGAAGGCTTTGGCATAGTCAATAAAGCAGAAATAGATGCTTTTCTGGAACTATCTCGCTTTTCCCATGATCCAGCGGATGTTGGCAATTTGATCTCTGGTTCCTCTGCCCTTTCTAAAACCAGCTTGAACATCAGGAAGTTCATGGTTCACATATTGCTGAAGCCTGGCTTGGAGAATTTTGAGCATTACTTTACTAGTGTATGAGATGAGTGCAATTGTGCGGTAGTTTGAGCATTCTTTGCCATTGCCTTTCTTTGGGATTGGAATGAAAACTGCCCTTTTCCAGTCCTGTGGCCACTGCTGAGTTTTCCAAATTTGCTGGCATATTGAGTGCAGAACTTTTACAGCATCATCTTTCAGGATTTGAAATAGCTCAACTGGAATTCCATCACCTCCACTAGCTTTTTTCATAGTGATGCTTTCTAAGGCCCACTTGACTTCACATTCCAGGATGTCTAGCTCTATGTGAGTGATCACACCATTGTGATTATCTGGGTCGTGAAGATCTTTTTTGTACAGTTCTTCTGTGTATTCTTGCCATCTCTTCTTAGTATCTTCTGCTTCTGTTAGACCTATACCATTTCTGTCCTTTATCAAGCCCATCTTTGCATGAAATATTCCTTTGGTATCTCTGATTTTCTTGAAGAGATCCCTAGTCTTTCCCATTCTGTTGTTTTCCTCTATTTCTTTGCATTGATCACTGAAGAAGGCTTTCTTATCTCTTCTTGCTATTCTTTGGAACTCTGCATTCAGATGTTTATAGCTTTCCTTTTCTCCTTTGCTTTTTGCTTCTATTCTTTTCACAGCTATTTGTAAGGCCTCCCCAGACAGCCATTTTGCTTTTTTGCATTTCTTTTCTATGGGAATGGTCTTCATCCCTGTCTCCTGTACAATGTCACAAATCTCATTCCATAGTTCATCAGGCACTTTATCTATTGGATCTAGGCCCTTAAATCTATTTCTCACTTCCACTGTATAATCATAAGGGATTTGATTTAGGTCATACCTGAATGGTCTAGTGGTTTTCCCTACTTTCTTCAATTTCAGTCTGAATTTGGCAATAAGGAGTTCATGGTCTGAGCCACAATCAGTTCCTGGTCTTGTTTTTGCTGACTATATAGAGCTTCTCCATCTTTGGCTGCAAAGAATATAATCAATCTGATTTTGGTGTTGACCGTCTGGTGATGTCCATGTATAGAGTCTTCTCTTGTGTTGTTGGAAAAGGGTGTTTGTTATGACCAGTGCATTTTCTTGGCAAAACTCTATTAGTCTTTGCCCTGCTTCATTCTGTATTCCAAGGCCAAATTTGCCTGTTACTCCAGGTGTTTCTTGACTTCCTACTTTTGCATTCCAGTCCCTTATAATGAAAAGGACATCTTTTTTGGGTGTTAGTTCTAAAAGGTCTTGTAGGTCTTCATAGAACCATTCAACTTCAGCTTCTTCAGCATTACTGGTTGGGGCATAGACTTGGATTACTGTGATATTGAATGGTTTGCCTTGGAAACGAACAGAGATCATTCTGTCGTTTTTGAGATTGCATCCAAGTACTGCATTTCGGACTCTTTTGTTGACCATGATTGCCACTCCATTTCTTCTGAGGGATTCCTGCCCACAGTAGTAGATATAATGGTCATCTGAGTTAAATTCATCCATTCCAGTTCATTTCAGTTCGCTGATTCCTAGAATGTCGACATTCAGTCTTGCCATCTCTTGTTTGACCACTTCCAATTTGCCTTGATTCATGGACCTGACATTCCAGGTTCCTATGCAATATTGCTGTTTACAGGATCGGACCTTGCTTCTATCACCAGTCACATCCACAGCTGGGTATTCTTTTTGCTTTGGCTCCATCCCTTCATTCTTTCTGGAGTTATTTCTCCACTGATCTCCAGTAGCATATTGGGCACCTACTGACCTGGGGAGTTTCTCTTTCAGTATCCTATCATTTTGTCTTTTCATACTGTTCATGGGGTTCTCAAGGCAAGAATACTGAAGTGGTTTGCCATTCCCTTCTCCAGTGGACCACATTCTGTCAGATCTTTCCACCATGATCCGCCCATCTTGGGTTGCCCCACGGGCATGGCTTAGTTTCATTGAGTTAGAGAAGGCTGTGGTCCTAGTGTGATTAGATTGACTAATTTTCTGTGAGTATGGTTTCAGTGTGTTTGTCCTCTGATGGCCTCTTGCAACACCTACCATCTTAGAGGCCAAACTTCAACTGAATCCACAGTTTTGCCTGCTTCTTCCCCTGCTCTTCACTGCTTCCCTCTGACAAAGGCTCTCTCCTTGACCAAACTCACTGAGGATCAGAGGAGCCTTCTACTCAACTTGGCCGCATCCTGGGGCCTTGTCTTTGGCCTGCCTAGTCTACTTGTACCAAGAATCCTGCTAGTCAGTTTAGCAAGAATCCCTCCACCCTTGGTATCTGATTACCCTATAACTTCAGATGCAACCAGTCCATTCTAAAGGAGATCACTCCTGGGTGTTCTTTGGAAGGAATGATGCTAAAGCTGAAACTCCAGTACTTTGGCCACCTCATGCGAAGACTTGACTCATTGGAAAAGACTCTGATGCTGGGAGGGATTGGGGGCAGGAGGAGAAGGGGACGACAGAGGATGAGATGGCTGGATGGCATCACCAACTCGATGGACATGAGTTTGAGTGAGCTCCGGGAGTTGGTGATGTACAGGGAGGCCTGGCGTGCTGCAAATTCATGGAGTCGCAAAGAGTCGGACATGACTGAGTGACTGAACTGAACTGAACTGAACTAAACTTCAGTAAGGATCTAAGACAGTTTAGCAAGAAACACTCCCTACCCTTGATGTCTACTTTTTACAATTTTCCACCCAGAATCCCCTCACATTGTTTTATTCAGAGTGGAAACTGACTTTTCTCCCCTATTGCCCTAGTCTTAACACATCACAGAAGTAGTGAGTAGTCTTCCTTACTGTTTTAACAAGTGGTCAGTTCAGTTCAGTTCAGTCGCTCAGTCGTGTCTGACTCTTTGCAACCCCATGAACCACAGCATGCCAGGCCTCCCTGTTCATCACCAACTCCCAGAGTCCACCCAAACCCATGTCCATCGAGTTGGTGATGCCATCCAACCACCTCATCCTCTGTTGTCCCCTTCTCCTCCTGCCCTCAATCTTTCTTAGCATCAGGGTCTTTTCTAATGAGTCAGCTCTTCGCATCAGGTGGCCCAAATATTGGAGTTTCAGCTTCAACATCAGTCCTTCCAATGAACACCCAGGACTGATCTCCTTTAGGATGGACTTGTTGGATCTTCTTGAAGTCCAAGGGACTCTCAAGAGTCTTCTCCAACACCACAGGTCAAAAGCATCAATTCTTTAGCACGCACCCTTCTTTATAGTCCAACTCTCACATCCATACATGACTAATAGAAAAACCATAGCCTTGACTAGATGGACCTTTGCTGGCAAAGTAATGTCTCTGTTTTTTAATATGCTGTCTAGGTTGGTCATAACTTTCCTTCCAGGGAGCAAGTGTCTTTTAATATCATGGCTGCAATCACCATCTGCAGTGATTTTAGAGCCCAGAAAAATAAAGTCAGCCACTGTTTCCATTGTTTCCCCATCTATTTGCCATGAAGTGACAAGTGTTAGAATAACTTTATTTTTAATGCCCTACTTCCCTAGAAGTTTCACCTGAGAGCACTTCCTCTATGAAAGGCTTGCATAACTTTCTTTCTTCCAGGCTCCAGTTCAAAGGAGCTGGATCTAGTGCAGAAGCTAAGCGTGGCTGTGGTCTCATGTGAAGCCTAGACTTTGATCCATCCTGTGTGGAGCTCTGGAGCATATATTATACCCCAGAGTCCATGCAACCTGAGGCAAAGAACACTTAGAGCAGTCATTGGCTAAGCTCACTGGGGGTGGGGATGGGGTTTGGGTGGGGAGCGTAACCTGCCAGGCACCCTACGCTAGCTGGGTGGGTGAGGGAGCTTCAGAACCTCAGGCAAGGTGCCAGCAGACCACTGCAGGTAGGAACCTACAGAAGCAAAGTCTGAAAATAGGAGAGGGATTTAAGGGGCTTGAGTGGGTTGTGTACACTGTTTACCTCACAGGACAAATAAATCAGGCTGAAGCGAACTTTGAGGAGTTAGAATTTTAAATTGGTACCAGCTGAACTATCAGGGTATTCTGATGAGCTGACAACAATTGCAGTTTACCAATTTATTGCTAATTATGTAACAAGAATTGCAGAATACAGTACTTACAAATCCTCGTAATGAAATATTTTCCTGTTTTGAGGCAGTGTTTATATATAGATGTAATTAGTTTAAACTTTTTGACCTCATTTGCATTCTAAAATTACAGTGCTATAATTTTCTTTTCCCAAATGCATTCACAATTAATCTTAACCACTCTCAAACTTTTCTGATTTCTATTATCACTATTTAAAGTTGAGATTTTTAATGGATCTAAATTCCATATTCAAATTAATGTCTCTTTCTAAAGTTATAATGACTTGAAATTTACTTGATTTGGGCCCAAAGTATTACCTGAAAATTAATTTGATTGTTTTATAATTTAAATTATGTGTGTGGAATAAAATTCATTAACCTTTTTTACAGTGCATAAAAATTATGACATTCTAACCAGTTAACGTTTTTTAATCTGTGCAGTATTTTACAGCATAAAGTTTTTATAGCAGCTCCATCAGCTACATCCCTGAACCCATTTGGTGCCAAAAACCTGGGTGGGTGTTGATTTCCAACTTTGATGAAAATTCTTTGTTTGCCCAGATGATGTTGTATGTTGAAAGTGTGTCTTCTCCTCAGGGACTGAGGGAGCTGAGACTTGCTGAAATTACTTTAGCATAATCTTCCTAGGACAGTGGGGGAGAACTAACCCCACAAGGCCTGCTCTGGAGGTCATAGGACAGAAAATATGAAACCGTGGGTATGGACTCCTTTCTTTCAGAATTCCACTCTGGAAAGGCACAGACCTGCTGTTCTTAGGACAGCCCTTCCCCAGCACAGAGCTGGGGAGTTTTTCTCAACAAGCCTCAGGACTTGGCAGTTCCTGGAGTGGTTAAGTTATGGTGCCCGCAAGATTCAGTTCAGTGCAACCAGCTCAGGCTTGGGGTGGAGTCCAGGCTTTGACACTTGTTCCCAGGTGGCACTAGTGGTAAAGAACTCACCTGCCAATACAGGAAATGCAAAAGGTGTGGGTTCAATCCCCAGTTCAGGAGGATCCCCCGGAGGAGGGCATGGCAACCCACTCCAGCATTCTTGCCTGGAGAATCCCATGACAGAGGAGCCTGGCTGGCTATAGTCCATGGGGTTGCAAAGAATTGGACACAGCTGGAGCAACTTAGCATGCACCTATGTTACACTGATTCAAATCCCCTGTCTCCTGGACTATAGACAAGGCCTCTTCACAGGTGCCTTGTGGCAATACTGTCCCACCTTCAATGTTTCCTCCACTTTATAGCCAGGATTATTTTGAAGCATGAATCTGGCTGTGTTCCCTACTTAGTAAGGTCCCCATGGCTTCCACATAGAAGCCACTTATGGACAGACCTGCTCTCACTGGCTGAGAGGGCTGCTTCCCCCCACCCAGTGCTCCAGGTGTGGTGGTCTTTGCGTTCACCACTCTCCCTCAGGCTCCCAGGCGTGGCACACACTGTTCCCCCACTCCCTTCAGAGTCTCTAGAAGGAACAAAACTCTGCCATCACCTTGATTTTAATCCAGTATGACCCACTCTTAACTTCTAACCTCCAAAATAGTAAAACAATACATTTTTACTAAGTTTTTGGTAATTTGCTACAACAGCACAGGAAACAAATCACAGCCCTGGAATCATGCCTCCTGGATCCCTGGACTTCAAAGAGGGCTTAGAAAATGGCCATTTCCTCCCCTTCAGGGCTCCTCTCTCTCTCTGGAACCCTCCAAATGTCCATAGACCCAGGCTAGAAAAAGGTACATGGCATCCTCATCCTCCCCAACTTCCATTCCCCAACCTCCCATCTCCCCACCTTCCCCATCCCTACTTCCTCTCAATCCCCTTCTCCGAGGCTTCCATTCAGACATGCTAGCATTGTTGAAACCCTGGGGGTTTATCCTGGTCTGCACAGGGCTGCTCAGTCAGGCCTGCTTCTCTCCTGGGGTCTACTGGGGACCTTGCCTGTGAGCACCCCTCCCTTGTGGGATGCTGGCACCCTTTTCTAGGATCTTCACAATGAAGAGTTCTCATGGATTTGACGCCTCACCCTCAGCAGAGGTGAACGCATGGCTAAAAGGCCAGTGGGGCTCAGTTCCCAGTGGCTGGGCAGTGACAATAAAGCAGCCAGGCCCACAGGCCTTGGCTCTCCTATAAGGAGCAATGCCGGAGTGAAAGCAGGAAGGCTGCTCTTCAGCTAGCCTGGAGCCTGAGCACAACAAACCAGGAGAGGAGTGCTGGTGAGACAGCAGGACAGGTGACCTTCCCTCTCCTCCTCTTGCTGCGCTTGTCCCCTGTGGGTAAGAGACATAATTCAGCAGCTGTAGTGACGTGAGGAAAAAAAAAAATAGCAGTGAACTTCCCAGCACTGCAAGAAGAGCTTTCCTGGTTCGGGGCACGAGACAGGGGTTACTGGCAGGGGGGCAATGCAGAGGTGGTCCCCGAGGCCCCAGTGCAGTGGTACCCCTCTGGGGTCTGTGACCCTGAGGAACAGGAGTTTCCTGGTTAGAAGAGGCTGGTGCCCACCCTGCAGTCTCTGCTGCTGCTGCTAAGTCGCTTCAGTCGTGTCCGACTGTGTGACCCCTGAGACGGCAGCCCACCAGGCTCCCCCGTCCCTGGGATTCTCCAGGTAAGAATACTGGAGTGGGTTGCCATCTCCTTCTCCAATGCACGAAAGCGAAAAGTGAAAGCGAAGTCGCTCAGTCGTGCCCGACTCTGAGCGACCCCATAGACTGTAGCCTACCAGGCTCCTCCGTCCATGGGATTTTCCAGGCAAGAGTACTGGATTGGGGTGCCATTGTCTCTACGAGTACTCAGCTCCGCAGCACCTGTGTCCAGGAGGCTGCCTGGTCAGCAGCTGTGCACTTCCTACCCTCTCACCTAGGCTCTCTTCTTTAAACTTGAGCTTCATTCTCCTCTCTCCACTGAGCAGAGCTCTCTGCTTCCCTACCACCTGTGCCTGGCCAAAATTGGAGGCCAACAGCGGGTCCTTTCTCTGTCATCGTGTTCTGCCACAGGTCCTGCTGCCAGATGACTTGGTCCTTGCTGGCCTATGCAAACTGCAAGCAGTGGATTCAACTGACTGGCTGCCATGCTATTAGACCAGGCTCACTGCCCATCCCAGGTGCCCGTTGCCAGGAGGTCACATTCTTAGCAGGGCCCCTGGGTAGCAGCTGAAGTTGAGTGGTTCTATGAGAACCTACAAGACATTCTAGAACTACACCAAAAGATGTCCTTTTCATCATAGGGGACTGGAATGCAAAAGTAGGAAGTCAAGGGATATCTGGAATAACAGGCAAGTTAGGCCTTCGAGTACAAAATGAAACAGTGCAAAGGCTAACAGAGCTTTGCCAAGAGAATACACTGGTCATAGCAAACATCTTCTTCCAGCAACACAAGAGATAGTTCTACATATGGATGTCACCAAATGGTCAATACAGAAATCAGATTGATTATATACTTTGCAGCCAAAGATGAAGCAGCTCAATACAGTGAGCAAAAACAAGACCTGGAGCTGACTGTGGCTCAGATCATGAAAACCTTATTCAATATTCAGGCTTAAATTGAAGACAGTAGGGAAAACCACGAAGCCATTCAGGTGTAACCTAAATCAAATCCCTTACGATTATATAGTGATGGTGATGAATAGATTCAAGGGATTAGATCTGATAGAGTGCCTGAAGAACTATGGGTGCAGGTTTGTAATATTGTACAAGAGGTGGTGAGCAAAACCATACCTGAGAAAAAGAAATGCACGAAGGCAAAATGGTTGTCTGCAGAGGCCTTACAAATATCTGAGAAAAGAAGAGAAGTGAAAGGCAAAGGAGAAAGGGAAAGATATGCCTAACTGAATGCAGAGGTTCAGAGAATAGCAAGGAGAAATAAAAAAGCCTTCTTAAATAAATAATGCAAAGAAAACAATAGAATGCAAAGACTAGAGATCTTTTCAAGAAAATTAGAGATACCAAGGGAACATGACATACAAAAATGGTCACAATTAAAGAACAGAAACTGTAAGGACCTAACAGAAGCAGAAGAGATTAAGAAGAGGTGGGAAGATACACACAAAAAACTACCCCCAAAAGATCTTAATGACCCAGATAACCATGATGGTATGACCAGTCACCTAGAGCCAGACATTCTGGAATATGAAGTCAAATGGGTCTGAGCAAGCATTGTTTTTCAGTTGCTAAGTTGTGTCTGACAGCTTGTGACTCATGAACTGCAGCGTGCCAGGGTTCCCTGTCCTTCACTATCTCCCAGAGTTTCCCCAAACTCTTGTCCATTGAGTAATACTATCCAAACCATCTCATCCTCTGCTGTACCTCTTCTCTTGCCTTCAATCTTTCCTAGCCTCAGGGCCTTGTCCAATGTGTCAGTTCTTTGCATCAGGTGGCCAAAGTGGAGCTTCAGCCTCAGCACCAGTCCTTACAATGAATATTCAGTGTTGATTTCCTTTAGGAATGACTGGTTATATCTCCTTGCTGTCCTAGGGACTCTCCTGTAGAGTCACAATTGAAAATAAGAACAGAACCACAATTTAAAAATATCAATTCTTTGGCACCGAGCCTTCTTTATGGTCCTATTCTCACATCTGTACATGACTACTGGAGAAACCATGGCTTTGATTATAAGGACCTTTGTTGGCAAAGTGATGTCTTTGCTTTTTAATATGCTGTCTAGATTTGTCATAGCTGTTCTTCAAAGGAGCAAGTGTCTTTTAATTTTGTGGCTGCAGTCACTGTCTGCAATAATTTTGAAGCCCAGGAAAATAAAATCCATCATTGTTTCCACTTTTTCCTCATCTATTTACTATGAAGTGTTGGGACAAGATGCCATTATCTTCATTGTTTGAATATTGAGTTTTAAGCCAGCTTTTTCACTCTTTTTCACCCTCATCAAGAGGCTGTTTAGTTCCTCTCCACTTTCTGCTTTTAAAGTGGTATCATCTGCATATCTCAGGTTGCTGATATTTCTCCCAGCTATCTTGATTCAGGCTTTGGGTCATGCAGTCTGGCATTTCTCATGATATACTCTGCATATAAGTTAAGTAAGCATGGTGACAATATACAACTTTGACATACTCCTTTCCCAAATTTAAACCAATCTGCTGTTCCATGTCTGGTTCTAATGCTTGCTTCTTGTCCTGCATACAGGCTTCTCAGGAGACAGGTAAGGTGGTCTGGTGTTTCCACCTCTATAAGAATTTTCCACAGTTTGTTGTGATCCTCACAGCCAAAGGCTTTAGTGTACTCAATGAAGAAGAAGTAGATATTTTTTTCTGAAATTCCCTTGGTTTCTCTGTGATCTAGTGGATGCTGGCAATTTGATCTCTGGTTCCTCTGACTTTTCTAAATCCAGCCTGTACATCTGGAAGTTCTTGGTTCACAGAATGCTGAAGCCTAGCTTGAAGGATTTTGAGCATAACCTTGCAAGAATGTGAGATGAGTGCTATTATACAGTAGTTGAAACATTCTTTGGCATTGTTCTTCTTTGGGATTGGAATGAAAACTGATCTTTTCCAGTCCTGTGGCCACTGCTGAGTTTTCCAAATGTGCTGGCATATTGAGTGCAGCATTTTAACAGCATCATCTTTTAGGATTTGAAATAGCTCAACTGGAATTCCATCACCTCCACTAGCTTTGTTCATAGTAAGGCCCACTTGACTTCATACTTCAGGATGTCTGGTTCTAGGTGAGCAAACACACCATTGTGTTTATCCATGTCATTAAGGCTTTTTAAATACAGTTTTTCTGTGTGTTCTTGCCACCTCTTCTGTGTTTGTCAGGTCCTTGGGGTTTATGTCTTATTGTGCCCAACTTTGCATGAAATGTCCCCCTGGGTATCTCTAATTTTCTTGAAGAGATCCTTAGTCTGTCCCATTCTATTATTTCCCTCTATCTCTCACCATTGTTCACTTAAAGCTTTCTTGTCTCTCTTTGCTATTCTCTGGACCTCTGCATTCAGTTATGTATACCTTTCCCTTTCTCCTTTGCCTTTTGCTTCCCCTCTTTATCAGCTGTTTTTAAGGCTTTCTCTGACAGCGATTCACCTTCTTGCATTTCTTTTCTTGGGGATGGTTTTGGTCACCATCTCCTGTACATGTTACGAACCTCCAGGCATGTTTCTTCAGGCACTCTGTCTTTCAGATCTAATCCCTTGAATCTATCATCACCTCCACTCTAATTAGGTCATACCTGAATGGTCTAGTGGTTTTCCCTTTCTTCAATTTAAGCCTACATTTTGCAATAAGGAGCTCATAATCTTAGTCACAGCTCCAGCTCTTGTTTTTGCTGACTGTTTTGAGCTTCTCCATCTTTGGCTGCAAATATATAATAAATCTGATTTCAGTATTTACTATCTGTAGATTTGTCTCTTGTTTTGTTGAAATAGGTTGATTGCTATGACCAGTGTGTTCTCTTGGAAAAGTTATGTTAGCCTTTGCACTGCTTCATTTTGTACTCCAAGGGCAAACTTTCCCATTACTCCAAGTATCTCTTGACTTCCTGCTTTTGCATTCCAGTCCCCTATGATGAAAAGGACATCTTTTTTTGGTGTTGTTCTAAAATGTCTTGTAGGTTCTCATAGATCCACTCAACTTCAGCTACTTCAGCATTATTCATTGGGACATAGACTTGGATTATTGTGTTGTTGAATGGTTTGCCTTGGAAATCAACTGAAGTCATTCTGTTGTTTTTGAGATTGCATTCAAGTACTGCATTTTGGACACTTTTGTTGACTATGAGGGATACTCCATTCCTTCTAAGGGATTCTTGCCCACAGGAATAGATATAATGGTCATCTGAATTAAAATTTCCCATTCCTGTCCATTTTGGCTCACTAATTCCTAAAATATCAGTGTTCACTCTTTCCATCTCCTACTTCACCATGTCCAAATTACCTTGATTCATGCATTAGTGTGAACAAAGCTAGTGAGGGTGATGGAATTCCAGCTGAGCTATTTAAAATACTAGAAGATGATGCTGTTAAAACGTGGTGCTCAATATGACAGCAAATTTGGAAAACACAGCAGTGGCCACTGGACTGGGAAAGGTCAGTTTTAGTTCCAATCTCAAAGAAAGGCAATGCCAAAGAATGTTGCAACTACCATACAATTGTGATCATTTCACATGCTAGCAAGATGTTGCTCAAAGTTCTTCCAGCAGTACATCAGCCTTCCAAAGGCTTCAGCAGTACATCAACCAAGAACTTCCATATGTTCAAGCTGGATTTAGAAAAGGCAGAGGAACCAGAGATCAAATTGCCAACATCCACTGCTTCATTGAAAAAAACAAGGAAATTCCAAAAATAATCTGCTTTGCTTCATTGACTACACTAAAGCCTTTGACTGTGTGGATCACAACCTGCCGGGGTCCAGCCTCGGCTGATCCAGGGAGTTCAAAGCGGGAACGGCATTGGCGAGGATCAGGATACAATAGCTTCAATTAGATATTAATTAAAGATGTAAAGAGTAATAGGATGAGGATAGCTCAGTAGGAAAATTCACTGGAGAAAAGAGGCTGAGTAGCTTGGTTTACACGGGAGACCAATAAAACTTCAAGACAAGAAGCTTGCACCACTTACGTAGGCCGCAGGCGTCCTTCCGTTCTCCCGAAGGAGAGGAGACACTGAGGCCTCCCCGGTTGGATCTTAGAAGCCCAGGCAAAATTAGTAAGCTTGGTGGGTTCCGCGCTCCAGATGGAGACTCAGCCAGAGTGAGAGAGAGAGTGACATGGGGAGACCAGTATTTCGAGAAACTGATCCCAATTCTTTATTTTCCATGGTCTACTTTTATACACTGAGATGTTATGCAAAAGTCACACGGGGTCAGCAGTCCTGACCTTTATCAAAGTCAGGTGCTTCATACAAATGTATACAGAGGTCTTAGGGGTGTTACATCATCTTCTGGCCAGGGGGCCTGCTGACAATTTATGACCCTCTCCTTGTGACAGCGGTCAGTCAACCAGGACACTTATTTCTCTGGGGGTGATTATTCTTAAAACAGATGCCACCCAAATAAAGTTCCTATAGGGTGAGGGTGTAGTGGGTTTTAGTTAAGGAAAGAATTTACTTAGCCTAAGGTCTAACGTGATTTATATCAAAGGTTAATACTTATTTCTTCTATATATTCATTAATGTGTGTAAGGGCAGGGGATGTGGAGACTTAGCAACAAACATTGGCTCAACAAATGAAAAACTCTTCACCAATACAGTTTATAATCAGCCCATTATACTTATACTAATGGTTTTCTAACTTTTCTAAGGAACCTGTTTTTAGAAGGTTTAAAGCATCTTGTGTCTCTCACGGTTGGGAGGCTGTGAGCAATCACATGTGGCCGGACAAGCCTGTCAGGCAGGCTAGAGAACCTTCAGAGGAGTTCGTAGGTTAAAACACTCTTGTCACGCCCAGGAGTTTTTATTAACTGGAGCTCAAGTTTAACTCCTTCTCTGAAAGAGGTGGTGGGGGACAGCCCCCCGTAAAGTCAGAGGTGTAGGTGAGAGCACAAAGTAGTAAAGCAGGCAGGCTCTGGTTATGGGGGTAGATGCTTGAGGATTTCCAGGGGGACTCCTGAGGCTTGATCCCGCCTTTGCGTATGTCGAGCTTCCTTCCTCATGACCTTTGCCATGGGTGGAGTGCCTCACTCTGGCCCCCAACAACAACCAACTGTGGGAAATTCTTAAAGAGATGGGAATACCAGACCACCTTACCTGCCTCCTGAGAAATCTGTATTCAAGCTAAGAAGCAACAGTTGGAACCAGGCATAGTACAATGGACTAGTTCAAATTTGGGCAAGGAGTATGTCAAGGAGGTATATTGTCACCCTGGTTATTTAACTTATATGCAGATTATATGCAGCTTGGATGAATCACAAGCTGGAATCAAGATTGCTGTGAGAGATACCAACAACCTCAGATATGATGGTGATACCATTCTTATGGCAGATAGTGAAGAGGAACTCTTGATGAGGATGAAAGCAGAGAGTGAAAAAGCTGGCTTAAAACTCAACATTCAAACAACGAATATCTTGGCATCTGGTCCTATTACTTCATGACAAATAGTTGGGGAAAAAGTGGAAATAGTGACAGATTTAATTTTCTTGGGTTCCCAAATCACTGCAGACAGTGACTGCAGCCACGAAATTAAAAGACACTTGCTCCTTGAAAGAAAAGTTATGACAAACCTAGATAGCATACTAAAGAGCAGAGATATCGCTTTGCTAACTAAGGTCCTTATAGTCAAATTATGGCTTTTTCAGTTGGACCATAAAGAACTCTGAGCATCAAAGAACTGTTTCTTTCAAATTGTTGTGCTGGAGAAGACCCTTGAGAGTTCTTTGGACAGCTAGAGATCAAATCAGTTAATTCTAAAGGAAATTAACCCTAAATATTCATTGGAAGGACTGATGCTGAAGCTGAAGTTCCAATACTTTGACCACCTGATGTGAAGAACTGACTCATTGGACAAGACCCTGATGCTGGCAAAGATTGAAGGCAAGAGGAGAAGGGGATGACAGAGGGTGAGATATTTGGATGGCATTACTGACTCAATGGGCATGAGTTTGAGTAAACCCTGGGAGATAGTGAGGAACAGGGAAGCCTGGCATGCTGCTGTTCATGGAGTCACAAAGATTTAGTTACTGAACAACAAGAACAGGGTGTGTCATTGGTACAGAGCAGTCCTAGGCATATTTCTGGAGCCCCAGAGAACATCTTGGAATTCTTGGTGTTAGGGACTAGGGGAGATGGGCAGCCCAGAACTCTTTCCAGAAAGAGAACTGGGAGGCTATTCAAGTGATCCTCAGCTGTCCCTCTAGGGGAATTATTTTGAATGAAGAAAATAGCCTTACCTAAGTTCGTGTACCTTTCCCAAATCAGGCCACATTCAATGACTGATTAGCCCTCAAACCAACCAGAAACATCTCTGTGGAGCTCTCTGCAGGGTTGGCAGAGGCCTCTGCTGGTGCTGCATCCTGGCCCAGTGTTTCCCTCTGCCTAATTCTACTCTTCATTTTCCCACTTAATAGATGTTATTCCCGATAGTTCCCCCTAATAAAACATCTTGCCTGCTCTTCTCCATCCCAGAGTTTGTTCCATAAGGAAACTCTTTGGTGGATTTCCTTTGGGTTTACAGTCAGTCTGAGTGCTGTGAAGTGAAACACAGCTCAGATCAGCCCAGCATCATTACAGACACATCTGAGCTGAGGGGCCAGGATTGATGTAGGACAATAGACCTTGCCTCCAAGCCTTGCTTTCTGTCTAGCCCCCTCCAGGAAGCTCTCTGAAAGAGTGGTCAGGCAAGTTGTTGCCAGAAGGCTTGGCTCCCCAGGTGCTGCTAGTAGGGATGCAGATGTGTGAATTTGAGGAAAAACACAGGTTTGTGCTAAGCTGTTCAGCACCATGAATGTCCAAGGAAA
Source organism: Bubalus bubalis (assembly GCF_019923935.1). Lineage (NCBI taxonomy): Eukaryota > Metazoa > Chordata > Mammalia > Artiodactyla > Bovidae > Bubalus > Bubalus bubalis. The sequence continues at coordinate 519,419 of NC_059174.1, read as the reverse complement.
ATGCTTGTGAAGGAAAGGTCTGTCTGCTTCATGTAGAGCCCTGGTGAGTGCCTTCTTCCATGGGAAAACCCCTGGCCAAATGCTAGCCTTCCAGATGTCCATCGTCTTGAGGTGGGCAAGTAGAAAACCCCATGTTGAGAGAACTAAGAGAGTGACACCTGAGGGACCCCAGGCATGAGTCTTATTTTTGTGGGAGAAACCTGGCTTCTCCAGTCTGTTGACCACAGAAAAATAAATTTCTTTCATCCTGCGCACTGTTCTCCCCAATTCCCCCCAGGAAAGGAAAAAAAAGTGATAAAGGCCCAGGAAGAAATCTTCATTCTTGCTTCATGAATTACAAAATCAAGATAAGGGCTGCCAAGTGTCTTTGTTATTTTTATGTGACACTGAAGAAGGTTGAGCGCCGAAGAATTGATGCTTTTGAACTGTGGTGTTGGAGAAGACTCTTGAGAGTCCCTTGGACTGCAAGGAGATCCAACCAGTCCATTCTGAAGATCAGCCCTGGGATTTCTTTGGAAGAAATGATGCTAAAGCTGAAACTCCAGTACTTTGGCCACCTCATGCGAAGAGTTGACTCACTGGAAAAGACTCTGATGCTGGGAGGGATTGGGGGCAGGAGGAGAAGGGGACGACAGAGGATGAGATGGCTGGATGGCATCACTGACTCGATGGACGTGAGTCTGAGTGAACTCTGGGAGTTGGTGATGGACAGGGAGGCCTGGCGTGCTGCGATTCATGGGGTCGCAAAGAGTCAGACACGACTGAGCGACTGAACTGAACTGAACTGAACTGATAAACTATTTTGCACTTCCCTCTGTCACCTCCCAAGCTCAGAGAAGTAACTTTCCAGAACTTTATTCCTTTAATTAAAAACAGAAACATTAAAATTTCTCTCAGCAGGTCTTGGTCTTTAAATAACAGTCTTTGGTTCCCCACTTATTTTGTGTCTAATAGAGCCATCAAGCTGTATTACACTGGAAATGAATCTTAACTGGCTATGGCTTTCTAAGGATGTTCATCTTAATAATCCCCCAAACAAAAAGTCTGAGCTATTATGAGACTAGAAAAGTATGCACCTGTAGTTCTGAGACCCATAGTCCTTGTTGAGATTTGAAGATTGGATTCTTACAAGCCTGGGGTTTTTGTGAAAAGCAATACCCTCCATTCTGCTGCAGGCCTTGGGAGTGCAGCACCAGTTTCCTTCTGACCTGGGCCTTTGTCTTGAGGAATATGTTCATTTGCATCTTCCAGAGGAACAGTATCAATGTATACAAATTACTAGAAAAAATTTGCTCATATAGAGGCTGAGAAGTCCAAGGTCAACTGAAGACCTTAAATAGCCAATAGGATATTTCCAGCCTAAGTCTGAAGGTCTAAGAATCAGAAAAGATAATGGTATAAATTCCAGTTGGAGTCCAAGCCTGAAGGAATGTCCCAGCTTGAAGACAGTCACGTAGAAAATAACAATTCTTTCTTACTCAATCTTTCATTCTATACAGGTCTTCAACAGATTGGATGAGGCCCACCTACATTGGGAAGAGTGATCTACTTTACTTAGTTCACTGATTCAAATATTAGTCTTAACCAGAAACCTTCACAGATATACCCAGAATAATGTTTAACCATATATCTGGGCATGCCATTCCAAGTCAAGTTTATGCATGGAATTAACCATCACAGGAAGAAAGAGCAGATAATAGGATGGATGTTTCAAAGAAAACCCCCGCATCTGCAAGTACCTTGTCTGGATTGGGACTAAGGAAACAAGAGTTTCTTGCGTGAGGAAGAGGAAAGCCTTGGGGCTACAGGTGAACAGGTGTGGTGGGAGCCTCTTGGTGCTTTCAGTCTTTAGAGAACTGGAGGGCCATTCTTGCATATCACTTCCCCAGGCTTATGCCTACCTTCAGGCCCTTCAGGGCCCCCAGCTTCTCTGGCCAAATGTCCCTTGCAGCTCCTTGCCAGATGAGGATTGTCACATTTGCTAGGTTTGCCCTGACAAGCCATGGCAGCTGGTGGCCTCTTCCTGAGGTCTTAAAGAAGAGTTGAAGATTAAGATTTTCACTGGAGAAAAATATGTCTAATAGAAGGCAGATGTCCATCGATTAGGAATTCTAATCAGCTCTCAATAGTTAAGACTAGATAAGACAGTAGCTTAAATAGCACAAAAGAACAAAACACCAAAGGGAAAGAAGACAGTGATTTTATTTCAGGTAATGAGAGGTGTAAGCAGCCCAGGGCTGTAAGGTGCCCCCACATCGTGGTTCAGAACTTAGTCTTCTTCCACCTCACAGTTCTGCTGAGCTCTAGGGAAGGGTCCTCAAGTTTGTGACTTCAAGATGGCAGTCACCTGTGTGGCAGGCAAAAGGAAGAGAGTGTGGGTATGTCTGGGTGGTTGGTGGGTGTGGGGCAAGAGAACCTGTCACTTCAATCAGCCCTTTTGTTTGTTGTTGTTTAGTCACTCAGTCATGTCCAACTCTCTGTGATTCCATGGACTGCAGCCTGCCAGTCTCCTCTGCCTATGGGATTTCCCAGAAAGAATACCAGAGTGGGTTGCCATTTCCAACTCCAGGGCATCTGCCTGATCCGGGGATCAAACCTGTGTCTCCTGCGTGTCTCCTGCAAATCTCCTGCTTTGCAGGCAGATTCTTTACTGCTGAGCCCCCGAGGAAGCCCCAGTCATCCCCTGCTCTTCTTTAAAGAACTTCCCACAAGCTCTACTTCATGACTTCAGCTTATATCTCATTGGTCATCCATAACTGTAAGGCAGCTGGACTCTCTTGGTAAAACCATGATCCTGCATATCAATATCCCATCTCCTTGCTTGTTGGTACCCATTTTTAATTGAGCCACCTGACTTTCTCTGCCTTCTCAGCTTCTCTTTTTTCATAGCAATAGTTTTATTTTATTTTTTTAAAATTTATTTTATTTTATTTTAACTTTACAATATTGTATTGGTTTTGCCATATATCAAAATGAATCCACCACAGGTATACATGTGTTCCCCATCCTGAACCCTCCTCCATCCTCCCTCCCCATACCATCCCTTTGGGTCGTCCCAGTGCACCAGCCCCAAGCATCCAGTATCATGCATCGAACCTGGACTGGTGACTCATTTCTTATATAATATTATACATGTTTCAATGCCATTCTCCCAAATCATCCCACCCTCTCCCTCTCCCACAGAGTCCAAAAAACTGTTCTATACATCAGTGTCTCTTTTGCTGTCTCATACACAGGGTTATTGTTACCATCTTTCTAAATTCCATATATATGCGTTAGTGCACTGTATTGGTGTTTTTCTTTCTGGCTTACTTCACTCTGTATAATAGGCTCCAGTTTCATCCACCTCATTAGAACTGATTCAAATGTATTCTTTTTAATGGCTGAGTAATACTCCATTGTGTATATGTACCATAGCTTTCTTATCCATTCATCTCATAGCAATAGTTTTAGTTTGATGTCAGACCCTTTGTTCTTTCCCATACTTGCTCAGAATATATCTGTGTTGTATTTATAAAGATAGAAACTTAACATAATATTTTAAGCCAGAAAGGAATTCTGTTGGCTCAAGCAACTATATTGTGGAAGAGCAGTGGCAGAATTTTTCTTAGTAATTTCTAGAACCGTGAACCCAGAAACCATCTAGTAACTCTCAAAGACTGCCTCTCTTTCTCTTTCTTTTTGCTTCCCTCTCCATATTATCTATGGCTATATTCCATCCTACTAAAATCATGTCCTTCACACATCAGAAGACAAGGGTACATGTAGAGTTACAGCAGCTCTACAACAAGAATAGAAAGAGCCATTACCCACCATTTTTGGTACAAAAATCCAGGAGAGGATCTGATTAGCCAAGCTTGGTCAGATGTCTTTCCTTTGCCCAATAATGATGGGCAGCATATGAGGATTATGTAATGGGATCTATAACATCTCTTTCGCGCCCATGGCTTGGTCAGGATTGGGAAACAGAAGTCAGGAGGGATTATGATTAAGCCAGTAGTCCCTAACCTTTCTGGCACCAGGGACTGGTTTTGTGGAGGACAGTTTTTCCACTGACTGGGGTGGGGAGGTGTCAGATGATTCAAATGCATTACATTTATTGTGAACTTTCTATTATTACGACCCTGTGATATAATGAAACAATTACACAACTCACCATAATGAAGAATCATTGGGAGCCCTGAGTTTGTTTTCTCAACTAGATGGCCCCGTCTCAGGGTGATGGGAGACGGTGGCACCTGAAGTGTTATTCATCTCCCATCTACTTTCTAATTTTGTCTTGGTTGCTGTCACTGCAGAAAACCCTGCTTCACAGATGGGATGTTGGAAATGGAAACAGGCTTTTCAGTGTTTTTGTGGAAATCTCAGGATATTTTGCCTTGACTTTAATCCAGAATATATGGAGATTTGAAGTTGTCTCATACTTTTAAGGCCACTGTCATTTGCAATTTTAAGCAGTTGATTCTCTTAGAGCATGGACAAATTTGATTCACCTGGCTTGTTTACAAATAGGTCATGGATCCATTCCTTCCCAGTTTGGAGGTCTTTTGTGGTTTGGAAGTAATGCTCAAACACTTTTGAAAGCTGAGATAGGTGATCAATGCACCAGCTTGGAGAAAGAAGGCCCTGGCTCTGTCTCTTTCAATCTCTGCTGATGTTTGAAACATGTCAAAAATCTCAGTGTTGACTTGGTGCCCCCATAATTCCAGTTTAATTTTGAATGCAGCCACTTTATTTGCAACTTGAACACAGTTGTCATTTCCCCTGAAATGACAGGTTGAGTTTGTTGAGCAAGTTAAATATGTCACACAAGTAAGCAAGTTTTGTGACCCCTTCTGTGTCATTGAAGTGTGCTGCCAGTGGTGATTGTTTTTCTGAAAGAAGTCTCTGGAGTGGCTCTAGTAATGCAAAAACTCTGGTCAGTGATCTACCTTTAGAAAGCCATCTCACTTCTTTGTAGAAGACAAGACATGTGTGTTCTGCGTCCATCTTCTCACAGAGCTAGGAGAACAGTAGTGAGTTAAGGGCATGTACTTTAATGTGGTTGATAATTTTGATCACATCCAACAAATTGTTGTTAAGTTCAGGTGACATTTTTCAGCTAGCCATTTCTTTGTGGACTCAGTGCAGACTCACATTAAGAAGCGACCTGTTTGATTCAAGTAGTAAAACCAGAAAGCCATCCAGTCAGCTGCTCCACCCACGCATATACTGACTCAAAATGACCCGTTCAGTTTTCCTGATATGTAGTCATTAAAAAACGTGCACAGTTTTGCAGCTGTGGTTTTGGTTGGCAACAAAAGGGCACGTAGCATATTGTATGCACATCCTCCTGAAGAATATATTGCAAAAAGCCAAGCATTGTTGCCTTACTGTCAACATCAGTAGACTTGTCAACATGGATTGTACCATGGTGTCTCAACCCTCTCGAACATTTGTGCCTCAATAGCCTCTTCATCACTTCATCTAGTTAAGTTGCTAGCTGAAAGAGGAACATGTACCAATTTTTGAACTGCATCCTATCCTGAAATTTCACAAGTGTCCTGAGCAACAGGAAGAATCAGCCCTGCACCAACAGTAAAGGGCTTCTTAGCTTTAGCAATGTGGTTAGCCACAAGAATAATGCTCTCGGTGGAGACACATTTGATGAAATGGTGGCCTTGGATAATTGCTTCTGTTCTTTGTGTTCATATTTTTTTTTTTTCTTTCTAAAAATGCAAAGGCTTGACCTGTAATGCAGGATGCTTGGTTTCCATGTGGCAAAGTAGTCTTGAAGATTTCCTGGCTTCGTTGGATAGCCAGTCACCACATATTATATAAAGCGGGCTTACAGAATGTGAATCACCTGTTGCAATGTACCCTTAATTTAAGTAGGACTCGTGGTATTTTCTTTTAAATGAAACTTTTTTGTTGTGGTTAGCAGTCTTCGAGTCTTCTGCTATCTCATCATTGGGTGTTTCCCCCCACCCCCTGATTTCATAGATGCTCCCCAGTGACATTTGCTTTTCACTCATTTTGCCTAGGGCTAACCTGTGTGCTTACCAAAACTCTGACTGAGATAAGTGCCCAGTACCAGAAAGAGGAAGTGTCAGATGGAAGTGTCAAACAAAATAATGGGTGGGCCATGCACAGACTAAAACGTGTCAGATTCTGACTTAAAGACTGCTACCAGGTGCAGCTTAATTGTCACTTGCCACTCACTGATAGGGTTTTGATATACTTCTGCAAGCAATTGATTTATTATGATATCTGTGCAGTCAAACCTCTCTGCTAATGATAATCTGTATTTGCAGCCACCCCCCAGCACTAGCATCACTGCCTCAGCTCTACCTCAGATCAGCAGCCAGTAGATTCTCATAAGGAGCCTGCAACCTAGATCCCTTGCCTGCGCAGTAGGGTTTGCACCCCTCCTGTTGATCTGACAGCAGGTGGAGCTCAGGAGGTAATGCAGGGGATAGGGAGCAGCTGGAAATACAGATGAAACTTAGCTCACTCACCTGCCACTCACCTTCCACTGTGCAGCCTGGTTCTGAACAGATCATGGACTGGTACTGGTCCATGGCCCAGGGGTTGGGGATCTCTGGATTAAGGGATCTGAAAGAATGAGGGGATGACACAGGCATACTCATGGAAGGAATTGTGTTCGGTTAGGCAGCAAGCCCCAAGTCCTCTGTGCCATACCTTCCTGTGTCAGTCCTGTGTATGTTTCCCCATTGATTGATATTTTGGCCTTTTTGTTCTTTATTCTGTATTACAAGGGATCTGCCTCCTGCAGGCTGCTTTCTCCAGCCTTCCAGCTTAGCTTCCAAGGTGGGTTCAGCCAATGGTATAGATTGGATGATGGGAGAAGAGGGGTGTTTCTTCTCTATCCTGAATAGTAATCTGGCAGCAGTTAATTTTCTGTATGGCTCCAACTCTGGCAATGCGGCTTCCATGGATTGAGTTTCACAGATGTGACCTTGGTCCCTGGGCTTCACAAACTCTGTCTCTTCCCTTAGTACTCAGCCTAGGGAAAACAGTGACTTTCTATTCTTGCTGATCTCTGGGTTTATATCATTTATACAACCACTTGGCTGAGTTAAATTTCTCCTATTGTAAAGGCATAGAGGAGTTGTTTTCCTGATTGGACTTATTTATGTACCTTCCTTCTTCACAAACCTTCCTACTCCCTCTCCAATGGACATTTGCAAATGAAACTTTTTCTAAACTGAGAAAAAGGGTTTTGTCTTCTATAAATATTTTAAACTTCATTGAGCAGCTGCAAAAGTCTACTCTGAACGGGAGAGTGGCTGTTGGTAACCCCACATCCACCAGGCAGTCACTTATTCAAGAACTTGGGGAAATGCATCCAGTTTTCAATTAGTTGTGAGTAGATGTGCCTGGAGAATCTGCATTGAGACCTTCATTCCTACCTATCTCCACCTGACTGTCAGGAGAAATAGACTTTTAATGTGAGCAGAAACAAAACCAAAACATAAAGTAAACCAGCAACAGAACAACCAGCGTTTAAGGCAATCACAGCACAGTGGATCAAGGGATCGTGTGACCTGCGCTGTGCTACGTGACTGATCAAGAGCTGATAAAATAATCAGTATTCCACATTTGATTGCATACCCCCCAGGATGTCAATCCAGGTAAAGGTCATGCTCCTGTTAAGTTAGTTGGAGAAACAGTACTGGACTGCTTTTTTTCCCAGCAGTTGGCTTTGGGGAAATGAAATTGTATCTATATGTTTTTTCTTCTGGAATATAACTACATGAGGACTTATTTTCTCAACACCAGGTCACAAAACTACCTTAAATTATGTCTCTCATAACCTTCTTTCCTCTTGTTTTAATTAAGGAAGGATTTCTGTACCAGTTAGGGTAACCAGTTTCTGCTGTGATAATGTCATTCTAAATTCTTAGAGGTTTATAGCAATAAAGATGTTTCTCACTTATGGGGCATGTTCCATGTGTCTTAATTCTGGGACCTAGGCTAATGGAGCAGCAGCTCTTTGGAATAAAGCTGGTTGCTGTGGCAGAGGCAAGTGACAAACATTGCTCTGAGATTGCTTTCACATTTCAAGGTCATATAAAGTCACATTGGAGCATCCAACATCTTGCATCCATTGTTTTTCTTAAAAATTTTTTTTATTGAAGTATAATTGATTTACAATGTTGTGTTAGTTCCAGGTATACACCTTTAATTAACCCCCATATCGGTAAATGATGCTACTTTCTATTCAGTTGTTTAAGTCAGAAATCTAAACATCATTCCTGATTTCTCTTTCTTTCATTTGCCACATTCAACCCATCTACAAGTCTCATTGGTTCAACCTTCAAAATAGCTTTAGAATCTGTCTACCTTTCCCCATAGTCACTGTATTCACCTGAATTAGTTTAGGTTCCCCCAGAAGTGGTCCCTGGTACAAAGATTGAAGTGCAAGTCACTTTTCTGGAAGGTACTTTGTAATGTTGATGGAGAAATGGCAACCTGAGACAGGGAATAACAGGTCAAAAAAAGAGGAGGTCATTATTGAGAGACAAATAATGCTACAGTTAACTAAAGCTTAATTCTGTAGGGAACCTCTGGGAAACAATGTAAAACATTTGTGCCGGGAGCCGGCATATTGCATATTGAGTGCATATTGCATATTGAGTGCAGCACTTTCCACAGCATCATCTTTCAGGATCTGGAATAGCTCAACTGGAATTCTATCACTGCCGGGAGCCAGCGTGAGGAGCTCCACCCATGACAAAGGTCATGAGGAAGGAGGCTCGGCATACGCAAAGGCGGGATCGAGCCTCAGGAGTCCCCCTGGAAATTCTTGAGCATCTACCCCCCAAAACCAGAGTCTGCCTACTTTCTGCTTTGTGCTTTCACCTACACCTCTGACTTTACGGGGGGCTGTCCCCCACTACCTCTCTCTGAAAAAAGAGTTAGCTTACAGCTCCAGTTAACAATTCCTGGGTGTGACAGTGTTTCAACCTACAAACTCCTTTGGAAATCCTCTAGCCTGCCTGAATAGGTTTTTCTGGCCACATGTGATTGCTCAGAGCCTCCCAACTGTGAGAGGCATGAGATGTTCTAAACTGTCTAAACACAGATTCCTTTGAGCAGTTAAAAGATTGATTAGAAATTGTATTGGTGAAGGGATTTTCACTTGTTGGGCCAATATTTGCTGTTAAGTTTCCATATCCCTTACCTGCTGTGTCCCTGGCAGTGTATTGATTAATAAAATTGGTGTAAGTAGTAGCTTTAATGTTTGTAACCTGGGACCCTTGAGTTAATTCTTTTTCTTGTTATAGCCCACCACACCTTTGCTCTGTAGGAATGCAACTTCAATGCTTTTGGAGGGTGGCTCCTGATCAATCACCTTTAGAGAAAAATAAGCTTTCTGAAGAAAGGGTCTTAAAATGTTAACAGCCTCTGGGCCAGAAGATGATGCAAATCACCTAAGCTTTTGCATATGATAAGTTTGCAGGAAGAAAGCCTGGCTTGCTGCATGACTCTACCCCTTCCCCCATTATCCTCTATGCATAACTTCAGGTATAAAAACTACTTTGGAAAATAAAGTGTGGGCCTTGTTCACTGAAACTTGGTCTCCCCATGTCACTCTCTCTCCCAAATTCTAGCTGAGTCTCCATCTGGAGTGCGGAACCCACCATGCTTGCTAATTATGCCTGGGCTTCTAAGATCCGACAGGGGAGGCCTCAGTGTCTCCTCTCCTTCGGGAGAACGGAAGGACGCCTGCGGCCTACGTAAGTGGTGCAAACTTCTTGTCTTGAAGTTTTATTGGTCTCCCGCGTAAACCAAGCTACTCAGCCTCTTTTCTCCACTGAATTTTCCTACTGAGCTATCCTCATTCTATTACTCTTTGTATCCTTAATTAACGTGTAATTAAGCAGTTGTTTCCTGACCCTCGCCTATGCCGTCTCTCCTTCGAATACCCTGGATCAGCTGGGGCTGGACCCCGGCACATTTGCCTTAGTATTATTGCCCTGGAGTCAGGGGTGGGATATCATCAGTTTGGGGCAGGGGGTTGGGAGGGAGCAACTCTTGGGGGCTATTGATATTTTGGACTTCCAAATTGTGCTGCAAGCAGGCAGAGTGACTTCACGTGGCTTTGGAGAGATCTTTCAGGAGAAAGACACAGATATTGGCAATTTGAAGTCAGTTGCCTCACTAACGTGATCCAACAAAAAGGAGGGATATGAATGGGGCACCAACAGCATCTACTATGGTCTCAGGTTCACATATGACCCACAGAGAGTTTACCCTTATAACAACTGCTCTTCAGGATAGTTGCCAGTTAACAAATAAGCAAAACAAACAAACAGTAACATAAGAAACTTCATGAAACAAGCTGCAGTTGGCCGGTTGGTCCTGAGATTGGGTCCTGCTATAATTTCATTTCTCCACTACCACTTCCAGATTCCCTTCACCCCCAGCCAACACTTCAGTGTGTATAGGCTTCTTTCCCGGTAATTGAGACTTTACTGGTTAATGGATCTGTGCACCTGGGTATGATACCTTCATTAAGGCATGATTCTGAGGTTACTTATTAGCAATCATTAACAAAAAATAAATCATCAAGAGTTGTAACCCAAGCAAACTCACTAAGATCCAGACAAACTCCTCATGGCTTCCATTATATGACATCAACTCTGTCATTCATGCTTTATTTGCTTATAGATATAGTGGTGTAAAGACACCAACATAGAAAGGCAGCAGTTATAGCCTTAATTTTAGTAGAATCAATATTGTGTGCCCTGGCAAAAGTGTGTTAAGATTTCTAGTCTAATGGAGCATGCAGTTTTGGGACAGGAAGCACAAATTCCTCAAGCAGTCCATTAGGTATAACACTAGGTAGTATTTGGGCAGTGGGGGTAGCTGTAGGGAGCTCCAATTCTTTATGTCTCAGCACAGAAAGAGTTCAGCAAGAGGCAAAGTGATAGAAAAGAAGTGATTTATTAGACTAGGATGCTTGTGAGGCTTCCGAGCAGGCAGGCAAGAGGATGCCACACCCAAAGAACTCAATGGGCTACAGTTTTATAATCAAAGGAAAAGTGGGGAGGAGGAAAAGACCACTTTCTTCCTCATTATTGAGTAGATGCCAAGCTTCCATCATCAGCTTCTCTTTCAGGTTGGGCAGGGGAATTTTCTTTTCCCTACATGATCAAGCTGGGACTATCCTGGCACTATAGAAAAATTACTTCAGGTCTCAGTACAATGAGGGTCTCTCACTTTGAAATGTCATCTTTTCATAAATTATTGCTTTTTATGGATGCAGAGAGCATGTTCTAGGGTAAGCATTAACTTACTGAGCTCACTTGGTGGGATGTGGGTCTCATGCCGCCATTGTTTCATTGCTTGGGGGCATGTTTCATGCTTCTGTTTCATGGTTTTGTTTCTAAGCAAGCCTGCTTGGTTTTGCAGTAAAGCAAACCTGCTTTCTTGAGTAATTAACTTACAGTAGTCTCCCATACTTTTTTTCTCTACTTACAATTCCTAGTGGAATTAACTATTGAATCAGCTGCTTTGTCCCTTTACTCTGTCCCTATCAATCTGGTCTAGCTAGTTGAGCAGTGCCTCTTCTGTAGTCTGTGTTTTCTGGTGGGTATTCTTAACATGTGGTGCAAAGATCCTCACACTTTGAGACCACTCTCATAAATCCATCTGTATGCTTCCTCCTGAGACTTCTTTGCCTCCTCTCTTCCAATTTCTTAGCCCCCCCCCCCCCCAAATTCCTAAACAAACAGTTAAGCTATTAGCAACAGCTGAAAGTCCTGAATATTCCTGTCTCAGGCTACTTTTTACTCCAATCCAAGTTAATAAACAGCTGTACTGCTTAGCTCTAGCCCCTGAGTTTTCTCTGCCACCACTGAAATTGAACTGCAGAATAGCAATAAATCCATTTTCAGCTTGTACCAGCAAGTTGTACTATCTATTGATGAACCAAAAATGACCACTTTTTCCTTTTTCAGCTGGATGAAATAAAATCTTGTAAGGGTCTAGGTGAGAAGGAGATTCATGAGTAAGAGAGACAGACAATCTGAGTGTCTGGGCCAAGTATTAGTTTATATATGTTTACTGGATCTACTCAGCCTGATCTCAAATGTATCATTGCCATTATATGATGAAATTATGTTGTACTTGCCTAACCTTGTGAATTGGTGGGCTTTGCTCAGCTCAGGAGGCAAAGCTCAGATCAATGTTGGGAAGCAATTTGATGTCCTGTGATTAGGTATCCAGCCTCTATCAGAGCCTGGTAGTATGCCAGGAGCTGCCCTTCAAATGGTGGGTAATTTTCTGTTGTAGATGTGCTATGGACTGAATTGTGTCCCTTCAAAATTCATGTGTTTCAGCTCTAACTTCCAGTTTAACAGCATTTGTAGGTGGGACCCTTAAGGAGGTAAACTACCATTTTTGGTACCAGGGACTGGTTTCATGGAAGATAATTATTCCATGGACTGTTGGAGGGATGATTTCAGGATGATTCAAGTGCATTACATTTACTGTGTGTTTTACTTCTATTATTATTACATTGTGATTTTATTATGAAATAATTACACAGCTCACCATAATGCGGCATCACTGGGAGCCCTGAGCTTGTTATCCTGAACTCAGGCAGGAATGTAAGCGATTGTAAGACACTGTAAATACAGATGAAGCTTCATTTGCTGGCCCTCCACTCACCTCCTGCTGTATAGCATAGTTCCTAACCTTGTACCAATCAGCGGCCTGGGAGTGGGGTGTGGGGATCTCTGAGGTAAGCAATGTTAAATGAGGTCATAAAAGTGGGTCCGCAATCCAATAAGGCTCGTGTACTTACAAGAAGTATAACGTGATTGTACACCTCCTACCATTTTATTGGGGCTGGGGTTATCTTTTTTTGGTGGGATCCAACAAGGCTGAGTTCCAAAGAATTAATGCTTTTGAACTGTGGTGTTAGAGAAGACTCTAATGATAGAGAAGACTCTAACAATAGAGAAGACTCTAACAATAGAGAAGACTCTATTGAACAGGTAAAAGTAAAGTCTGGCAAGGAGATCAAACCAGTCAATCCTAAAGGAAATCAGTCCTGAATATTCATTGAAAGGACTGATGCTGAAGCTGAAACTCCAATACTTTGTCCACATGATGCAAAGAAGTGACTCCTTGGAAAAGACCCTGATGCTGGGAAAGATTGAAGGCAGGAGAAGACGACAGAGGATGAGATGGTTGGATGGCATCACTGACTCGATGAACATGCGTTTGAGCAAGCTCTGGGAGTTGGTGATGGACAGGGAAGCCTGGTGTGCTACAGTCCATGGGGTTGCAAAGTGTCAGACATGACTGAATGGCTGAACTGAACTGAACATTCTCCTGTTGATGGTTGAGTCCTGGCTTAGACCTTGAGATTTCTGAAACAAAAACTTCCACGCTTTTTCCACTTCACAGAAAACTAACAAAACTGATCACATGGATCACAACCTTGTTTAACTCAATGAAACTATGAGACATGCTGTGTAGGGTCACCCAAGATGGATGGGTCATGGTGGAGAGTTCTGACAAAACGTGGTTCGCTGGAGAAGGGAATAGCAAACCATTTCATTATTCTTGCTTTAAGAACCCCATGAACAGTATGACAAGGCAAAAAGATATGACACTGAAAGGTGAATTCCTCAGGTCAGTAGGTGCCCAATGTGCTACTGGAGAAGAGTGGAGAAATAGCTCCAGAAGTAATGAAGAGGCTGAGTCAAAGTGAAAACAACATCCACCTTTGTATGTGTTTGGTGGTAAAAGTAAAGTCTGATGCTGTAAAAAACAATATTGCATAGGAACCTCGGATGTTAGGTACACGAATCAAGGTAAACTGGAATTGGTCAAACAGGAGATGGCAAGAGTGAATATCGACATTTTATGAATCTGTGAACTAAAATAAAACAGGATAGGTGAATTTAATTCAGATAATCATTATATCTACTAATGTGGGCAAGAATCCCTTAGAAGAAATGGAGTAGCCCTCATAGTCAATGAAAGAGTCCAAAATGCAGTACTTGGATGCAATCTCAAAAATGACAGAAATCTCTGTTCATTTCCAAGGCAAACCATTCAATATACAGTATTGAACAGTATCCAAGTCTCCCCCAACCACTAATGCTGAAGAAGCTGAAGTTGAACAGTTCTATGAAGACCTACAAGACCTTTTAGAACTAACACCGAAAAAGATGTCCTTTTTATCATAGGGGACTGGAGTGCAAAAGTAGGAAGTCAAGAAACACCTGGAGTAACAGGCAAGTTTGGCCTAGGACTACAAAATGAAGCAGGGCAAAGGCTAACAGAGTTTTGCCTAGAGAGCACACTGGTCATAGCATACACCATGTTCTAAAAACACAAGAGATGACTCTATGCATGGATAATACCAGATGGTCAATACCAAAATCAGACTGGTTATATTCTTTGCAGTTGAAGATGGAGAAGCTCTATACAGTCTGCAAAAGCAAGACCAGGAGCTGACTGTGGCTCACATCATGAACTCCTTATTGCAAAATTCAGACTTAAATTGAAGAAAGTACAGAAAACCACTAGCCCATTAAGGTATGACCTAAACCAAATCCCTTATGATTATACAGTCAAAGTGACAAATAGATTCAAGGGATGAGATATGATAGAGTGCCTGAAGAACTATGGACGGAGGTTCGTGACATTGTACAGGAGCTGGTGATCAAAAGCATCCCCAAGAAAAAGAAAAGCAAAAAAGGCAAAATGGTTGTCTGAGGAGGCCTTACAAATAGCTGAGAAAAGAAGAGAATCTAAAGGCAAAGGACAACAGGAAAGATACACCCATCTGAATTCAGAGTTCCAAAGAATAGCAAGGAGTGATAAAAAAAAAAAAGCCTTCCTAAGTGAACAAAGAAAACAACACAATGGGAAAGACTAGAGATCTCTTCAAGAAAATTAGAGATACCAAGGAAACATTTCAAGCAAAGATGGACACAATAAAGGACAGAAATGGTATGGACCTAACAGAAGCAGAAGATACGAAGAAAAGAAAGTGAAGTCACTCAGTCATGTGCGACTCTTTGCGGCCCTGTGGACTGTAGCCTACCAGGTTCCTCCGTCCTTGGGGTTCTCCAGGCAAGAATACTGGAGTGGATTGCCAGGGGCAAGAATACACAGAAGAACTATACAAAAAATATCCTAATGACACAGATAACCACAATGGTATGATTACTCACCTAGAGCCTGACATCTTGGAGTGTGAAATGAAGTGGGCTTTAGGAAGCATCTCTTAGAACAACACTAGTGAGGTAATGGAATTCCAGATGAGCTATTTCAAATCCTAAAAGGTGATGCTGTGAAAGTGCTGCACTCAATATGCCAGCAAATAAGGAAAATTCAGCAATAGCCACAGGACTGGAAAAGTTCAGTTTTCATTCTAATCCCAAAGAAGAGCAATGCCAAAGAATGTTCAAACTACTGCACAATTACACTCATTTCGCATGCTAGCAAAGTAATGTTCAAAATTCTGCTAGCCAGGTTTTAAGAGTACCTGAACTGAGAATTTCCAGATGTTCAAGCTGGATTTAGAAAAGGCAGAGAACCAGAGATCAAACTGCCAACATCCACTGGATCTTAGAAAAAGCAAGAGAATTCTAGAAAAACATCTACTTCTGCTTCATTGACTATGCTAAAGCCTTTGACTGAGTGGATCACAAAAAGCTAGAAAATTCTTACAGAGATGGAAATACCAGGCCAGCTTACCTGCCTCTTGAGAAATCTGTATGCAGCTCAAGAAACAGCAGTTAGAATCAGACATAGAATAAAGGACTGGTTCCAAATTGGAAAAGGAGTATGTCAAGGCTGTATATTGTCACACTGCTAATTTAACTTATATGCAGATTATATAATGAGAAATGCCAAGCTGGTTGAAGCACATGCTGGAATCAAGATTGCCAGGATGAATATCATAATTTCAGATATGCAGATGATACCACCCTTTTGGGAGAAAGTGATGAAGGTAAAAGCGGAGAGTGAAAAAGCTGGCTTAAAACTCAATATTCGAAAAAAGAAGATCACGGCATCTGGTCCCATCACTTCATGGCAAATAGATGGGGAAACAATGGAAACAGTCACAGACTTTATTTTCTTGGGCTCCAAAATCACTGCAGATGGTGACTGCAGCCACGAAATTAAAAGACACTGGCTCCTTGGAAGAAAAGTTGTGATGAACCTAGACAATGTATTAAAAAGCAGAGACATCACTTTGCCAATAAAAGTCTGTATAATCAAAACTACGGTTTTTCCAGTAGTCATGTATGGATGTGAGGATTGGACCATAAAGAAGGTTGAACACTGAAGAATTGATGCTTTTGAGCTGTGGTGTTGGAGAAGACTCTTGAGAGTCCCTTGGACTGAAAGGAGATCAAACCAGTCAATCCTAAAGAAATCTATTCTGAATATTCATTGGAAGGACTGATACTGAAGCTGAAGCTCCAGTACTTTGGCCACCTGATGGGAAGAGCTGACACATTAGAAAAGATCCTGATGTTGGGAAAGATTGAAGGCAGGAGAAGAAGGGGACGACGGAGAATGAGATGGTTGGATGGCATCACTGACTTTGAGTTTGAGGAAGTTCTGGGAGATGGTGAATGACAGGGAAGCATGGTGTGCTGCAGTCCACGGGGTTGCAAAGAGTTGGACATGACTGAGTGACTGAACAATAACAATTTATAAGAAGAGGCAGAGAAGCTGTGTCTCTCTTTCCATATGCATACAGGAGAGGTTATCTGAGGATACAGTCTAAAGGTGCTCTTTGAAAGCCAAGAAGGGAGCTCTCACCAGGAAATAGCCCTGACATTTCCTTAGTCTTGGACTTCTGGCCTCCACAACTGTGAGACAACAAATTTCTTTCATTTAAGTGACCCAGTCTGATATATTCAGCAGCTCTGGTAGACTAATACATAATGGCATTGACTTGCTGTAAAACCCTAGGGGTCAGCACTTAGACCCTTCCATTAAGAATTGGCTGAGATATCCTGTCCTTTGTCACTATGAAGTGAAGTGAAAGTCACTCAGTCATGTCCGACTCTTCACCATGAACTGTATAGTCCATGGAATTCTCTGGCCAGAATACTGGAGTGGGTAGCCTTTCCCTTCTCCAGGGGATCTTCCCAACCTAGGGACCAAACCCAGGTCTCCCGCACTGCAGGCAGATTCTTTACAAGCTGAGCCACGAGGGAAGCCACTGTAGGTCCATCTAATATCTAATATTCACCTCTCATATGGCTTATTGGCAGACCTGATTGTATTGCAGCCTGAATATGCTGTAAAGCTATCTCTTGCTCTGGTTTCCACTGAAAACTGGCATCTTTCTGAGTCATTTAATAAAAGGGTTGTTGCAGGTTTTCCAAATGTATGTGCTACTTCCAAAGTTAAGGGGTTTGTTCATTGTTAAGCCTTTTTCTCAATGGTAGAAGCTACAAAGTGTAAAAACTTCCCAGTATTCCTCAGATCACTTAAAATCTACGTAGGGCTTATCTCCCAGCCTCTGGGTACATCCATTGTACTTTCTGCTTCATAGTCCCTAGGTTCAATTCACATTATATCACTGACATAGTGACTATGGGATATCAAGACAACCAAGGTCTAACTAGACCGTGTTGTGATAGAGACCAAGGAGAGTTAACTCAGATTTCTTCCAAGATGTGAATATATGCTGCTGTTCTTTCCAAATGAATGCAAACATCTTTTAATTTTCCTTTGTGATAGGAATGGAAAGAAATACATTTGCCAGATCAATAGTTGTTATTTATGACAGAGATTGAATTGGTCTAGTAAAAATAAAATATCTGCTATAGCTGCTACAATTGGGGCTAAAATTTTATTTATTTATTTATTCACAATTTTTAGTAGTTGTACTGATTTCCCATGACTGCTGTAACAAATTACCTCAAACAGTGACTTAAAACAATAAACATTTATTTCCTCACACTTATGGAACTTGGTCAAGAAATCTAAAATTAGTTTCACTGGGCTGAAATCTTAGTCACAATAGGGTGGTGCTCCCTCCAGGGGTGATAAAGGTAGGAAGATTTCCTTATCTTTTCCAGCTTCTAGAACTGCATTCCTTGGTTCATGGTCGCTTCTTCCCTCTTCAGAGCTGGCAGCATGGCATCTTGTTTCTAGAGTCACACTGACTTCTCCTGTAGTCTAATCACCCGCAGTCTCCCTATCGTTAGGAGACTTACGATTACACTCAGGGTTCAGCGACATAATCCAGGATAATCTCTCCTCTCAGAGCCTTAATTTAATCACAAATTAAATGAATCTGCCAAGTGCTTTTGTAATATAAATTAACACTCACATGTTCCAGAGATTAGGACCTGGATATTTTGAGGACCACTTTCAGCCAACAGTCTTTTCTCATCTACCATGACCAGCTTTCACCGTTTTTTCTAGGGTCCTGTTAAAAATTAAAATAAATTCTAAGTGAGAAGATGCAAGAGACTTGGGTTTGACCCTTGGGTCAGGAAGATCCCCTGGAAGAGGAAATGGCACCCTACTCGAGTATTCTTATCTGGAAAATTCCATGGGCCTGGAGAGCTACAGTCCGTGGAGTCTCAAAGAGTCAGACATGACTGAACACATGCACAGAGCCCCAGAGACACTTTCACTGAATCCTTTAGTCTTCGAGAACAGTACGGATCTCTGCCATTACACTTGGAATGTGGTAGTGCTTCCAAAAGTTCACTAACTTGGCCAAAGGGGAAGTATCAGGAGATTGCGTCTGGACTTTCATATCATAACCTTAAATGATCTTGACCCTGAGGTCATATTTTGCTGGTAGCATCCTGTGTTTAATCTCCACCCAGGTTTTAGTTGGAGGGAACTTATCTGAATATGAGAAACAAGTTTGTTTTCCACTCCAGAAATTTCTGGTTCTTTTATATTTCCTCTAAATTCTGCTTGCAACTGGGCAGTTCCTTCTCTAGTTTATCCCTCTCTTTCTATACTTCCAAATTGAAAGCCAATGAACATATCCTACACACTGCCTGAAGGTCTCCTTAGCCTTGTCTACAAGTTCATTAGATATATTTTCTATCTACCAACTTACCACAGGCAAGTCTTTGCAATTACTCCACTGATATATAACAAACGTAGCCTCCTTCCAGCTTCTCCAGCAATTCTCAGCCTCTGCCAGCAGTTTTTTGGGACCCACGTTTATAGTCTCTGTCTGCTCCTCAGCCTCAAAGTTAATGCCATGTGTTGTTGGTTTTATTAAAGCAGGATGCCATTCCTGATATTAAATTGAATTGCTTCAGTTAGCTTTTATTGTGTAACGAATTGCTCCAAAATTTAGTGGCTTAAAACAGCAATTTTTTTTTTTTTTTCACTCACAATTCTGTGAGTCGTTTGGGCTATTTCCTTGCTGATTTTTCCTGGGATCCCTCATGCAACTGACTTTAACTGGAGGGTTGGTACACTGGGAAGACTATACGTTGGCCCCTCAATGATCCCCATATTCTGGTAGTAATACCTTTTTGTAATCTTTTCCCCTGGATTGTGGGTTGGCCTAACAACTTGTAACTTGCTTCTAAACCATAGAACATGACAAAGGTTATGAGGTGTCTCTGTCAAGATTAGGTTACAGGAGTTTATAATTTCTGTCTTGCTAGCTGACTTTATTGACTCTCTTTCCCTTGCTGGCTTTGATAAAGAAATTTATCATGTTGAAGAGGCCCATGTGGCAAGGCATTGAGTGCAAAGAAAAGGTGGTGATCCTCACCACAAAGACCACGACCACTATCATCTTCGTCATCTGCACCAGTATTATTACTCTTCTGCATAGCCTTGATTTTTTCTTTATTAAGGTATAGCTGGTTAACAACATTATATTAGTTCAAGATGTACAACATACTAATTCACAGTTTTTAGAAGTTATCCTTGATTTATAGTTCTTATAAGATATTGGCTGTATTCCCTATGCTGTACACTGTATCCTTGTAGCTTCTTTTATACATAGAAGTTTGTGTCTCTTAATTTCATGCCCCTATATTCCTTCCCCTCTCCTCTCCCCACTAATAACCACAAGTTTATTCTCTGTGAATCTGTTTCTTTTTGTTCTATTTGCTAGTTTTTTTTTTTTTTTTTAGATTCCACATATATGTGATATTATATAGCATCTTTCTCTGACTTATTTCACAAAGCATGATACCCTTCAAATTGATCCATGTTATAGCAAAGGGCAAAATTTACTCTCCTTTATTGATGAATAGTATTTCATTATATGTATGTATATATGTGTGTATATGTGTGTGTGTGTGGGTGTATCTCAAATAATTATCCACTCAACTGTTGAACACTTAGGTTGTTTTATATCTTGGAAACTGTAAATATTATTGCTGTGAACAATGAACATTGAGGCACATGTATGTTTTCAAATTAGTGCTTTCATTTTCTTCAGATACATATGAAGGAGTAGAATTGCTGACTCATATGGTACTTATATTTTTAGTTTTTTGAGAAACCACCATATTGTTTTCCACAGTGGCTGTACTAACTTACACTCTTATCAACAGTGTACAAAGTTCCCTTTTTTCTACATCCTCACAAACATTTGTTATTTGTGATCTTTTAGATGATATCGGAGAAGGCAATGGCAACCCACTCCAGTACTCTTGCCTGGAAAATCCCATGGATGGAGGAGCCTGGTAGGCTGCAGTTCATGGGGTCGCTATGAGTCAGACACGATTGAGCGACTTCATTTTCACTTTTCACTTTCATGCATTGGAGAAGGAAATGGCAACCCACTCCAGTGTTCTTGCCTGGAGAATCCCAGGGACAGGGGAGCCTGGTGGGCTGCCGTCTATGGGGTTGCACAGAGTCGGACATGACTGAAGCGACTTAGCAGCAGCAGCAGCAGCAGATGATGATGATATCCATTCTGAGAGGTGTGAGGTGCTATCTCGTGATTTTGATAATGCCTTTCTCTGACAATTGATGATGCTGAAAATCTTTTCATGTGCCTTTTAGCCATCTTTGTGTCATCTTTGGAAAAATGTCTATTCAGGTCTCCTGCTGATATACCTGGAGTAACAGGCAAGCTTGGCCTTGAAGTACAAAATGAAGCAGGGCCAAGGCTAACAGAGTTTTGCCAAGAGAACACACTGATTACAGCAAGCACCCTCTTCCAACAACACAGGAGATGACTCTACACATCAGCAGATGGTCAATACCAAAATCAGATTGATTATATTATTTGTAGTCAAAGATGGAGAAGCTCCATATAGTCTGTAAAAACAAGACTAGGAGCTGACTGTGGTTCACATCATGAACTCCTTACTACAAAATTCAGACTTAAATTGAAGAAAGTAGGGAAAACCACTAGCCACTCAAATATGACCTAAATAAAATTCCTTATGATTGATTATACAGTGGAAGTGATGAATAGATTTAAGGAATTAGATCTGGTAGACAGAGTGCCTGAAGAACTGTGAATGGAGGTTCATAACACTGTACAGGATGCAGTGACCAAAATCATCCCCAAGAAAAAGAAATACAAAAGGCAAAATGATTGTCTGAGGAGGCCTTACAAATAGCTGAAAAAGAAGAGAAGTGAAAGGCAAAGGAGAAAAGGAAAGATATACCCATCTGAATACAGAGTTCCAAAAAACAGCAAGGATATATAAGAAAGCCTTCTTAAGTGAACAATGAAAAAAAAATAGAGGAAAACAATAGAATGGGAAAGACTAGAGATCTCTTCAAGAAAATTGAAGATACCAAGGGAACATTTCATGCAAAGAAAAGTATGAAAGTGAAAGTCACTCAGTTGTGTCCAACTCTTTGAGACCCCATGAACTATACAGTCCATGGAATTCTCCAGGCCAGAATACTGGAGTGGGTAGTCTTTCCCTTCTCCAGGGCATCTACCCAACCCTGGGATTGAACTCAGGTCTCCCGCATTGCAGGTGGATTCATTAACAGCTGAACCACAAGGGAAGCCCATTTCTTGAAAAGATGGGCAAAATAAAGGACAGAAACAGTATGGACCTAACAGAAGCAGAAGATATTAAGAAGAGGTGGCAAGAACACACAGAGAATGGTACAAAAAAATCTTAATGGCACAGATAACCATGATGATGTGATCACCCACCTAGAGCCAAACATCCTGGAGTGTGAAGTCAAGTGGGCCTTAGGAAGCATTATTACTAACAAAGTTAGTGGAAGTGATGGAATTCCACTTGAGTTACTTCAGATCCTCAAAGATGATGTTGAGAAAGTGCTGCACATAATATGTCAGCAAATTTGGAAAACTCATAATGACCACAGGATTAAAAAAGTCAATTTTCATTTTTATTCCAAAGAAGGGCAATACCAAAGAATGTTCAAACTACCACATAATTGGGCTCATATCACATGCTCACAAGATTATGCTCAAAATCCTTCAAGACAGGCTTCAACAATACGTGAACTGAGAATTTCCAGATGTACAAACTGGATTTAGAAAAGGCAGAGGAACCAGAGATCAAACTGCCAACATTCGTTGGATCATAGAAAAACCAAGGGAATTCCAGAAAAATATCCACTTCTGCTTCATTGATTATGCTAAAGCCTTTGACTGTGTGAATCACAACAAACTGTGGAAAATTCTGAAAGAGATGGGAATACCAGGCCACCTGACCTGCCTCCTGAGAAACCTGTATGCAGGTCAATAAACAACAATTAGAACTGGACATGGAACGATGGACTGGTTCCAAATTAGGAAAGGAGTACAGTAAGGCTGTATATTGTCACCCTGCTTTTTTAATTTCTATGCAGAGTACATCATGCAAAATGCCAGGCTGGATGAAGCACAAGCTGGAATCAAGATTGCCAGGAGAAATATCAATAACTTCAGA
Source organism: Bubalus bubalis (assembly GCF_019923935.1). Classification (NCBI taxonomy): domain Eukaryota; kingdom Metazoa; phylum Chordata; class Mammalia; order Artiodactyla; family Bovidae; genus Bubalus; species Bubalus bubalis. The sequence goes on along the minus strand of NC_059174.1, from coordinate 496,551 downwards.
TAGGCAGATGACACCTCCCTAATGACAGAAAGTGAAGAATAACTAAAGAGCCTTTTGATGAAGGTGAAAGTGGAGAGTTAAAAAGCTGGCTTAAAACTCAACATTCAAAAATGAAGATCATGGCAACTCTTCCCACTACTTCATGGCAAACAGACGGGGAAAAAATGGAAACAGTAACAGACTTTATTTTCTTGGGCTCCAAGATAACTGTGGATGGTGACTTCAGTTGTGTAATTAAAAAGGTTCATATAGTCAAAGCTATGTTTTTTTTTTTTCCAATAGTCAGGTATGGATGTGAGAGTTGGATCATAAAGAAGGCTGAGCACTGAAGAACTGATGCTTTCAAATTGTGGTGTTGGAGAAGACTCTTGAGAATCCCTTGGATTTCAAGGAGATCAAACCAGTCAATTCTAAAAAAATCAACCCTGAATATTCATGGGAAGGACTGCTACTGAAGCTGAAGCTCCAATACTTTGGCCACCTGATGGGAAGAGCTGACTCACTGGAAAAGACCCTGATGTTGGGAAAGATTGAAGGCAGGAGGAGAAGGGGTTGATAGAGGATGAGATGGTTGGATGGCATCACCGAGTCACTGGACATGAGTTTGCGCAAACTTAGGGTGATAATGAAGGACAGGGAAGCCTGGCACGCTTCAGTTCATGGGGTTGCAAAGAGTCAGTCATGACTGAGTGACTCACTAACAACAATCCATTTTTTAAATCAAGTTGCTTATTTTTTTGACAGTGAGTTGTATGAGGTGTTTATGAATTTTTGATGTTAGACTCTCATCGATTGTATCATTTGCAACTATTTTCTCTCATTCAGTAGATTGTCTTTTCATTTTCTCCATGTCTTCACTGTGGAAAAGCTTTCAAGTTTAATTAAGTAGCATTTGTTCACTTTTGCTTTTATTTCTTGTGTCTTATGAGACAGTGAGATATCCAAAAATATTGGTACAATTTATGTCAAAACCTATGTTTTCTTCTAGGAGCCTTATGGCTTCCCATCTTGCATTTAGTTTTTGAGCATTTTGAGTTTATTATTGTGTATGGTATTAAAGACTGTTCTAATTTTGTTCTTTCACACGTAGCTGTCCAGTTTCTCACCACCACTTGTTTAGGAGACTATCTTTTCTCCGTTGTATATCTTGTCTCCGGTGTTATAGATTGATTGACTGTAAGTCCATGGTTCTATTTCTGAACTCACTGTTCTGTTCCATTAATCTACTTGCTTGCTTTTGTGCCAGTATCCTGTTGTTTTGATGACTATGGTTTTGTAGTATAGCCTGAAGTAAGGGCACATGATTCCTCCTGTTCTCTTTTTCTTTTTCAAGTTTGTTTTAATTATTCAAGGTCTTTTGTGTTTCCATACAAATTTTAAAATTATTTGTTCTAATTCTGTGAAAAATGCCTTTGGTATTTTGATAAGAATTGCATTGAATATGTAGATTTCTTTGAGTAGCACAGTCATTTTAACAATATTAATTGTTACAATCCATGAACATGGTATATCTTTCTATTTATTTGTGTCATCTGTGTAATACATCTCCTTAGGTAGGTTTATCCCCAGGTATTTTGTTCCTTTTGATGAGATTGTAAATTGGATTATTTCCTTAATTTCTCTTTTCAATAGTTTACTATTAATATATAGAAATGCAACAGGTTTCTACATATCAATTTTATATTCTACAAATTTGCTGAATTCATTGATAGCTCTAGTGGTTTTTCTTTGGTAGCATCTTTATGATTTTCTATGCACAACATCGTGTCATCTGCAAATAGTAACAGTTTTACCTCTTCTTGCCTTGATTCTTGATAGGTCATTCTTAACCACTGACTGACTAATGGGGTCGATGAGCTGGGCAGGCAAAAGGGCCTCTAAATAACTTATCCTCATTGATCTAATGTCTCTAGCCCATTCCTCCCCACCCAAAATATTAGCTCTACACTCAACAGCCAGTATCAGTAGTTAGATAGGATAATGGTCTTTCCTCTCACCTGGCAGGTCTCTCTCAAAACAGATCTCCAAGGTTCCTGCCTTTCCCTTCTTGGACTGTAGAAGGAGTTATTGGTATTATTTACAATCCTTGCATGGCTAACAGGAAAGATCAAGCCATGCCCTATGGCGACTAATTTCCTGGCCTCTCCTATGATCCTTGGTGTAAAAAAACTCCCAAGGATTTCCTTCAAATGCTTTGAATCTGTCTGCTGTGCCCATGTGACATAGCTTAAGAGTAGCACACTTCATCTATTGACTGACCTTCAAGAAAGACAAAGCTGGGGCTCCTGGCTGATATGCCCTGACCTAAAGAAGCTTCACAGTACAACATGACTTTTCTGAAGAAAGGAATCTGCTTTCCCCGCCCCCTACCCCCCACCTCAGGGCTTGGAGACCTAGTGAGGGGGTGGAAGATGTTTTGATCCAGCTCTAACGGTGAGGACATAGGATCACAAGGTTGTGTACAGTGACCTAATCTTGCTCTGAATAAACATCTTTTCTTCCATCTATGCTCACAGGTAGATGTAAGCAGCTCTTCTTTCCTGCAGATGATGAAGCCTCTCTGACAGTTGAAGAGACCTTGGGAAGGAAAAGCTGCTACTTATTTCTTTAAATCCCACAAATCCTACCCCATCTCCCACTCATCACATTTCTCCTCTGGATTTCTTTGTCTGATTAACATCAGACAGAAAGATGAGAGAACAATAGCTGGCTCTATGAATGGCACACGAGACGAGGTGCCAGAAGCCAGAAACAAGTGTGGGACAGGAGACAAAGAAGCAGCCTGAGCGAGGAGATGTGATGCATTGGCCTCTTTTATGAATCATCAAGGAGCCCAAGGATAGGGCACAATTGGATTCAGGAATAATTCAATGGTAGTTTTTCATTATTAAAGGAGGTTTTCTATCAGATTAATAAGACATTATTAGACAAACTAAATTCAATAAATAAAATTACTCATAAACCTAGTTTTCAAATTCATAAGTTCTTGATCTTCATTTATGAAAAGGTTAAGATTTTCTTGGCCTGCTTTATTCATAAACGAACAACTCATCATTCATGGGCCTTGCCATATGAGGTGGAAGGAAAAGAAAGCCACAACGTGGCACCTTTTCAACAGGGCCTTCCCTGACCACTTTATTCAGAGTTGTGTCCTAAGCACCCTTCACCCATGAATTAGGGATTTCTGTTTCATGCATTAACATGGCTCAAGTGCCTGGGCCAGTGCCTGGCATGCAGTAGGTACTTAATACATGTTCTTAAAGGAGTAAAGAAAATTTGGCAAAATATTGGGTTGGCCAAAAAGTTAATTCAGGCTTTTCTGTAAGATGGTACAAAAACCCCAAATGGATTTTCTGGTCAACCCATTCTATTTTATCCCCTACTTATACAAATGAGGACACTGAGAATTAGAGAAATTATGTAATACCTAATGACAGGTAGCTGGAGTCAAAACTAGCACCTGACCTGGCACCTGTCCTGGCACTTGATTCTCTGACCTGGAGGATCTCTAGCTTCTCATCAGAAGCCAGCCTTCCTTTTCCTCCCTGCAAATGTTTCCACGCTCCTCCTCATCACCAGGGATGATCAGGCCCCCGCACCACACACCTCTGGGTGCCTTGGAAGTGAGAAGATGCTGTCTGTGCCCTGAAAACAAATACTTCCCTAACAGCAGTATGGGAAACAGAGCAGAAGGCTTCTTCTGAGCACATTCCCCCAAATGACATCATTTTAGTAAGCTTTTGAGGACAATACATTGCCATGATGATCGTTATGTCCTTGATGAAAAGTCTGTAGAGGAAAGAGAATGAAACAAAGGCCAGTAAGCCTAGAGAAGATGGTTAAAGGGTTGTATTGACCAGGGCAGTGAGATCCCAGAGCCCTTATTAAGCTTACAGTCCCTGATATTAGAACCTGATGAAGTGGCTACTCGAGGAAGCCATCACTGCATATTTCCCAGCTCTGCTGGCCTCTCAAACTGTGGGAGCCTGTGTATTTGCATCACTCTGTATGTGCTCCCTACCTTCTGTCCCTCTCTACCTTTGCAAAGTTTGGCATGCCTGAGTGGAACCCTCCTGGCCTTCCTTGGCAGCTGGACTTGGAGTATAAAAAGCTTGTGGTCATTTCCTTTGGCAAAGATTCACATTACATACCCCAGGGCTGGTTTCCCTGCTGGGGAGAGGCCCGTTACCACAGTATGCTGCTTGTCATGCTGTGTGCTCCATGGATTTCATGGGTGTGTTCGTTTTTAATCTGTCTTAATAACACTTGGGTATAGATTTGGAAAAACTCTAAATGAGCTTCCATCTATACTGCTCTGCATGCCCAGTCCTGAGGAAGTCACTGAGAGCAGCCACTGGCCTGGCCCAGGAGCTGGAGCTATCCCTGGCACAATAAGGCAGATGAACAGTTTCCATGAAGAACCAGAAAGGAAGCAAAGAGGCATGTGAGCTGAAGCAAGGAGGGAAATCTCCCTGGGAGTGGTGGGTTGCCACAAGTTCTATTTTCTTTGATGAAACTCAATAAACTGACTTTCCATGAAAGCTGAGGCTCATCATGTTTAACCATAAAAGGTAACCCCTACCCCAGGCCCACAGCGTGTAAGGGTGGAAGTCAGCTCACACTCTGGGGCAGTGAGGTCTTGAGCTTTGCTGGGCATCACTAAGCCCAGAGAAGCTCCATGTGCCCCCTCAGGAGACATGGTTTTGGAGGTGTGTGTGAAAGACCATTGCCCGGCCCAAGCTGGGAAGCAGTACTGTAAGGCTTGGGCAGGGGAAGAGTCTAATGGGCACCCTGGCAGTGAGCAGTGGCAGCATTCCTACCTTTGCTTTGGAAAGTGAAGAGGTGCAATGTTGGAGGTATGGGAAACAGTTGCTGAAGGGTCTACTCTGTCAGAAGAGTGGGCGTCAACTTGTGTCATTGGACATGTCCTTGTATTTGTCCATAAAGTTATTTCAGATGGCTTAAATTACACCACTCCTGACAGTCCTCATTCCCCTGAAGCTTTTATTTTCTTTTTAAAACCAGCATACCAATGGTTCCCCAAGCTGGGAAATAATGAAATGTCTGCAGGATTTTCCTGCAGGTGTGGGAGTAAAGGGTGAGAGGATGTGTTAGTTGCTCAGTCATGTCTGACTCTTTGTGACCCTATGGTCTGTCCATAGAATTCTCTAGGCAAGGATACTGGACTGGGTTGCCATTCCCTTCTCCAGGGGAACTTCCCGACACAAAGATCAAACCCAGGTCTCTCTCCTGCATCGCAGGCAGATTCTTTACCATCTGAGCTATCAGGGAAGCCCCTGGTGGGCTTCACTATAAATGTCTGAGGTGCTAGGCAGCAAGCCCCCTGCCTATATCCCATACCAGAAGTCCAGATCATAGCAGCAGCAGCACCATGGGAGGAACTTGTCCACCATGGGAGGAACAGCATGATGGGGATGTTCCCAAAGAGGTGGAAGGGACTAAATGAAACATTTCTACTGAATGGAATTCAATAATAGTGTATCAAGAACAACACAAATCCTGTATAATATTTGATTTAAAATACTTCAACTATTTTCTTAGAATTTCTTATTTGCTCCTGACACTTAATAGTGAGAAAAGATTACTGATCCCATTTTACAGATGAGGACACTTGAGCCTTAGAAAGGTTATGTTCCAGAAGAAGTGAAACTAAAACCCCCAAATCCCTGATTCTCAGTCCACCAGGGTTTCAGATGAATCCTGCTGGGGACACAGTAATGACTGGGACACAGAACACATCTGTCTTCAAAGAGCAGTCTCAGGGAAGATCTCACTAAGCAGACATTGATAAAGACAGAATTCCATTTGTAAACTCATTTGCGGTGTCTTTAGTACAGTAATGAAGCAATTCCTGATTAGCATTATTTGTTCCTTTCTCTGAAAACTGGTTCATTGGGAGGAAACACCAAGATTGCAGGTCCCTGGGTCTTATCAACAAGATGCTAAAGACCCTCAGTAGCATTTAGGTTTCCCTAGGCTTCCCTAGTGGAGAAGGCAATGGCACCTCACTCCAGTACTCTTGCCTGGAAAATCCCATGGATGGAGGAGCCTGGTAGGCTGCAGTCAATGAGGTCGCTAAGAGTTGGACATGACTGAGCGACTTGACTTTCATTTTTCACTTTCATGCATTGGAGAAGGAAATGGCAACCCACTCCAGTGTTCTTGCCTGGAGAATCCCAGGGATGGGAGAGCCTGGTGGGCTGCAGTCTATGGGGCCGCACAGAGTCGGATAGGACTGAAGCGACTTAGCAGCAGCAGCAGGCTTCCCTAGGCTTCCCAGGCTTAGTGGACAAAAATACAAAATGCCCAGTTACATTTGCATTTCAGATAAATAAAGAATAATATTTTACTGTAAACATACCCCATATATTGCATTGCGTGCTCAGTCATGTCCAACTCTTTGTGGCCCTATGCACTATAACTTGTCAGGCTTCTCTGTCCAGGGGATTTTCCCAGTAAGAATGTTGGAATGAGTTGTCATTCCCTCCTCCAGGGGATTTTCCTCACCCAGAAATTGAACCTCTGTCTGCTGCATTTCCTGCATATCAGGCAGATTATTTACTGCTGAGCCACCAGGGAAGCCCATATATTGCATGGGGCATACTTATAAAAAACAAAACAAAACTGTGCTATTTGTATGAAAATCAAATTTACCTAGGCATCTTGTGTTTGAAGGGTTTCCCTGGTTGCTCAAACGTTAAAGAATCTGCCTGCAATGCAGGAGACCTGGGTTCAACTCCTGGGTAGAGAAGATCCCTTGGAGAAGGGAATGGCTACCCACTCTAGTATTTTTGCCTGGAGAATCCCACGAACAAAGAAGTCTGGTGGGCTACAGTCCATGGGGTCAAAAGGAGTCAGAGATGAATGAATGACTAACACTTTCAGTTGTATTTTATCTGGTAACTCTATTAGCAGGTTACAGCACTTGAAGAACTTTGTTTTCCTAACCACCCACTGTCCCTATCTAGTGCTCCATGTTCTGGATCTTTCTCCCCAGGGCCAGGCAAAGTATCCCTCTTGACAAGAGCCTGCTAGGGGCAAGATGGCTTAGCTCAAAGGTGTGAGACTCGTGTTGAGATTTCAGGCCAAGTATTAGGGTGTGGGTTCCAGGGAGCCCAAATTCACATGAGAAGAATAGCAATAACCCTGCTGGCTTCTGCCCAGTGAATCCTGGATTGGCTAGGCAGAAATGTGTTGACAGAGGCAGGGTCACATATCTGTCAATTTTTCTCTTTCTCACTCCTGAAACCATTACCGAACCTGGACTTGGGTTTACTCGTCCTTGCTCAGTAAAGCCAATCTACTGACTGGGTTGTGGCCAAGGAAAGCACAGCATTTATTGCGGGGTACAAAGCAGGGAGAATAAGCAGCTCATGCTCAGATCTGAGCTCCCTGATAGCTTGCAGGAAAGGGGTTTTAAAGATGCTGTGAGGGAGGGGTCTGCAGGGTCCATGATCAACTTGTGCCCAATTCTTGAATTGGTTGGTATCAAGGTGAAGTTGCCAGCACCATCAACCTTCTGGTTTCAGCCAGTCTGGGGTCTATGTCCTTATTGTCAGCAGTTTTCTTCTGGTGGGGGTCTGCTCCCTGTAAAAACAACTTAGGAATGTGTGTCAGACTTTTATCTGTATCTTTCAGGGAACTGGGAGTTCAGTGACTCTGCTATGTGGCTGATTTATAGTCTACATTGTTTCCAGTTTCCCAGCTCAACAGCTATTCTTTGTTTCTACTTCTCCACATTTCCTAATCATTAACTCTTGAGCAAGCCTTTTGAGACTCATAAGAGGCCTGAGAGACTAAACCAAAAGCCTTTTATTTCAAGGGCAGGAACACAGTATGTGGTTTCAAAACCACAGGACTGACTGCTTTTAACTGTGTGACATCTAGAATTCTAGGGCCCTCATAGAAGTGGGTCAGACATCATGGCCCACGTTCTCTCCCCAGACACCAGTACAGCTGCCAGTACCAGGTCAGTAAGTCTCACCCTCCAGCACATCCTCGTCTACACCCTTTCGCTCTCTGCCAGTGGCTGAGGGGGGTGGCCTGTTCTCACACGAGTCCCTCTTAAGATCTGCATATTTAATTTAGGTTGACATAAAAGAAAATCATGGACTATTTTCTGCAGCTTGCTGCTTAATTTTAGGGAGAGATAAGGTGGGGTATGGTCTAAGGAAAGGGGGCAGCTGATGAACTGATGAGAGTGATTGCTTGTAACCTGGGACTGTGCCTTCCACTCTTGCTGGACTTGCCAAATAGAGTTTCTGAGGGTGCTATAGCCTGGGCCCTGGAGACTGGGTCATCATGGACAGAGAATGTTCCCTGCCTTTAAGGGCAGGTGACTCAGGGAGCTCCACAGAGGACAGACTTGGAGCCAGCCTGGCAACTTCCTAGCTACTAACCTTTAGCACCCTCTGCTTCCATAGCTAGGCATGGCTGGGGCCTGGGAGCAGATGGGCTAGGCATTCAGGGGCCCAGAGATCTCCATTTCCCAGAGCTCATAGCATGGGTCCCCTGACTGGAGGCCCATGTGGTAGGTGTGTGGCTCCTCTCTCTGCAGGGGCCTGGACCTTGTGCAGCCTGGCCTGTAGGTGGGAGAGTGTGAACACCAGATTCAGAGTCTCCCTGGCCTGAGCACAGCTGCTACTGGTCAAAGTGTTTTAGTACTATTACCATTTTTGTTTAGTATTCCTGCCTTTTTCTTCACAAAAGGGTCAAGTAAAATGAAGTAAGGCTTGTATCTTGTATCTTGAAGTAAGGACTTCCTGGGTGGCTCACATGGTAAAAGCGTCTGTCTACAATATGGGAGACCCGGGTTCGATCCCTGGGTCAGGAAGATCCGCTGGAGAAGGAAATGGCAATCCACTCCAGTACTATTGCCTGGAAAATCCCATGGACAGAGGAGCCTGGTAGGCTACAGTCCATGGGGTCGCAAAGAGTTGGACATGACTGAGCGACTTCACTTAAGGCTTGTATCAGGACTGGCCGTTCCTCCTTGAAGCCTCCAAGACTAACATAATTCCAATTCTGACCAGTGTAATTTGAAATGCAGTTGGATTTTCACTTCCATCCTGTAGTCTTTCCCCCAATCAGATTCAGTTTAGATTAAGGAGAACCAAAGTAGGGCACGATTGTCTTTGGCTCAGTCAATGGTGCTGTAGTTGAGCTGTCGCCCCTCCTGTCCTGCCATGTGACTTGGTCTGAAAGTCAGTCTTTGATCTGAAAGGGATTGCAGACAGAGGCCTTCCTAGAATGGATGGGGTGGGACGCTCTTGGACCCACAGCACCCCATTGCTAATCCTTTCCTTCTCATTATCCCTGTGTATGTTCTCCTGATCTGTCCCTCACGGTCTGTGTGCCTTCTCCACAGTAGGGATTTCCAGGCCCTTGCCTCACCTCAGCTTTCTGAGTTCAGCTGCTCTGAGTCCCTTCACAGTCCTCTTCTGTCTGGTTTTTCTTTACAGACTGGTATAAGATGGTCTTGTTTGATGAGGAAGTCATACAGTTCCCTGGCCCTTCTCAGCATCCTCACTGCTTCCTGCCACCACCTGGAACCCACACTCTTTATCTTATCTTCCTCCACCCTTCACCGGTGCTCTCAGCTGGGCCTTGCCTGCATAGCAGCAGTGACCGAGGAGGACTGGCACAAAGAGTGTCACTGAGCGTGCTCAGCAAGGTGCTGATACGTTGCGACTGAGAGCACAGAATCAGGGCATATTAGTCTGCCCATATTAGACTCCAAACTTACGATCTGTGCAGGCTGGTGCAAGAGACACTGACCCTGTGGGCCTCCTTCTGTGTGCGTGTATGCTCAGTCATGTCTGACTTTGTAACCTCATGGACTGCAGCCCGCCAGGCTCCTCTATCCATGGGATTTTCCAGGCAAGAATACTGGAGTGGGTTGCCATTGCCTTCTCCAGGGGATCATCCTAACCCAGGCAATGAACTTGCATCTCCCTCAGCTTCTGGATTGGCACGTGGATTCTTTACCACTGAGTGACCCAGGAAGACCTGGGCCTTCTTCTACCATCTATCAAATAAGAACCTAAAGAGATGTTTTCAGATGCTCTAAGGTTCCTTGGCTTTCCTCTTGCCTACCAGAGTCCAGATGTGGCAGAAGGGATTTGCAGGCTCACGTTCAAGTGCAGGACTGCCCTTAATTGTGGGAAAGATGGAGCCCCTTTCCTGGTGCTATATACAGATGGCCCTGCTCTGACCTCTCCATTTCTCATGAATAGATGAATTAAAGGGTCCAAGTGGACATGTCTACCCAAAGCCCATGCTCCCCTTCTGATCCATGCTTTATCTACCCAGGACCCTGGACGTCCTGCTCAGGCAGCCTTGAACCTGCTTCCAGGGGCAACAGAAGGCACTTCCTTGTGTCTGGTCTCTGGTGGATGGACGGCTCTGTGCTATGCATGTCTGTGCGGCAGGGGCTGTCTCATTCCCCTGTAGTCAAGACTTTGGCTTTCTAGGACTTGAGACTCAGGATAAATTAATGATCATAACTGGTCTGAAGGGAATGTAATTATTGATATGAATAATCTACTCCTGATGGCATAAAGCTTTGCTTTCTTCTCCCAGCCCTGTCACTATCTAGAAACGGCTGGGGAGGTTCCCATTAATCACGCTGTCTTGATGTTCCTGCCCAATAGTCACAGGAATGAATATACTGCTCAGCAGACGGGGGAGGGATTGTCACCACACAGACACTACAAAGGCGCTACTGTCATTGCCAGGTTGCTTGATGGGTTCATAATTTTAATAAAAGAACTGGCTTTTAGACTCAAAGGAGTGACTAATAAAGAAGTCCACAGCCATGTGGTAACGGCCAAAGTGCTCTCAACAGGAGAGGGCTGAGTTCTCTCAGAGTCTGAGGGCCCTCCTGCTCTCCCATCACTCCGCCTCCAGCCCTTCGTCCTGCCTGCACAGCTCTCCTGCTTAAAGCTATACAGTGAAATATTTCTCTAAATGGAGAGAAAAATAAGCAGATAAGAAGCTCACTTGCATGAGTCAGGACTTACTTGGTTGTCTGTGATAGAAACCCAACTCTGATTTAAGAAAAAAGAAAAAGCAGACTGAGCTGGGCACATGTGGATTGGCTCAAAGGACTACACAGACCAGGAGGATAGGTGTCCCTTCAGGCAAGACTGAAACTCAGCAAATGAAAATGTAGTCCTCAAGACCCCAGCCTGTCCTCTCGTCCCTTGGCTCAGTTCAGCTTTCTTCTGGGTGGGCTGGTTGTCAGGCCATCCCCAGCAGCTGAGCCCAGGACCTCTGCTGTGATGAAGAAGCCATGCTTCAAGCTTCTACTCTGTTTTCTTTGCTTCTTAACCCCACTCACCCCTTCCTTTGTTTGTTTGTTGTCTCCCTCTGGGGAGAGCAGAGGCATTGCAGGATTCATTATTTTATAGCCAGAGCTTCCAGCAGCACCTGGAACAGAGAAAGCTTTCTCGTAGTAGTTGAATAAATGAATAAGCCCTGTGAAATATGTTTATAGTCTTTCCTTTCTAGACAGAGAAGTTGAGACTCAGAAGAAATAAGTTCCCTGAGGTCATTCAGCACACATGTGACAGAGCCCAGGTTTGAACACACATGACTAGATTTCAGACCCTCTGACAATACACATTCTGTGGCAGAGTCTTGTATCCAGTGTCTATCTGAGCTGGGCTAGGAGGCCCTGGAGGGTGACTGAGAGAGACAGAGGGAGGGAAAGAGAGAGAAGGGGGAGGAAGGGAGAGGAAAGGCCAGGATCCCAGGGCAGTGGGCAGCTCATCTGGTCCATCTCAGGGAGGGGAGATGGCACCCACTTCCCTCTCCATGACAGCACTGGAATATGCCAGTGTGGGGAAAGGAAACTATTAAAGGAGTCTTTAAAATTGTTAGCAAAATCAAATTATTGCACAGTTCTGTTTTCCATGGGTCCTGACTCAAGCCATAGGTTCCTTTACTATGATTCTCTGTACCAGAGCACTGGGGTGCCTCATCTCTGTCCTGCAAGCATCTCCAAGGTCAGGGCTTGGAAGGTAGGAAGATGGCTACCCAGAGAAGTCTGCATCTCCAATATATTTTGCTGTACTGGGAACACGAGTTTCAGAGCACCTGCTCTGGAATCTGACACTCTGAGGCTGAAAGTCCAGCTCTGCCCTTCTCTAACTTCATGTCTTTAACCTTTCTGTGCTTTTAAGGCTCTTCTTTCATGGGGCTGTTGAACAGATGCAGCTGTATGAATGTGCTCTTCTCTCTCTGCAAGTGGCTCCCTGTGCCACTTCTCTCACAGGGACTGAATGAGTGGTGGGGATGTGGCAGGGTCAGGGTCCTGCTGCTGTGGTTTTGGCTCCTTGGCTGCAAGGTGACAGGCACATCCTCAAAACTCGCAAGCTCTCCCTCCCTCCACAAGGTAGTCATGGAGTAGACCATCTTGCTGCTGCTGCGTTGCTTCAGTCGTGTCCGACTCTGTGCGACCCCATAGACGGCAGCCCACCAGACTTCCCATCCCTGGGATTCTCCAGGCAAGAACACTGGAGTGGGTTGCCATTTCCTTCTCCAATGCATGAAAGTGAAAAGTCAAAGTGAAGTCGCTCAGTCGTGTCTGACTGTAGCGACCCCATGGACTGCAGCCTACCAGGCTCCTTCGTCCATGGGATTTTCTAGGCAAAAGTACTGGAGTGGGGTGCCATTGCCTTCTCCTAGACCATCTTATTAGGTAGCTATTGGATGCACATAAAAGTGGCTGCTACAAAGCCCATTAGTTAATTGCAAAGTAATTGCCAGCACACAGAAAGGAACATCTCTTTGATTTATCCTAATTGCCTGCTGCTGCTGCTAAGTCACTTCAGTCGTGTCCAACTCTGTGCGACCCCATAGATGGCAGCCCACCAGGCTCCCCCGTCCCTGGGATTCTCCAGGCAAGAACACTGGAGTGGGTTGCCATTTCCTTCTCCAATGCATGAAAGTGAAAATTGAAAGTGAAGTCGCTCAGTTGGGTCTGACTCTTAGCAACCCCATGGACTGCAGCCTGCCAGGCTCCTCCATCCATGGGATTCTCCAGGCAAGAGTACTGGAGTAGGGGGCCATTGCCTTCTCCCATCCTAACTGCCTAGATGTGATTAAGTCCTCCAGACTTGAGTCCTTACCTTAGGAGGCTTGAGTCCAGACCTTAGGAGACTGGCAGTTTCCAAGTTCAGGAGCACCCTTGTGCTGAGATGGGATGGGGTGGATCTCAGGGCTCACAGTAAGGGGGCAAGGATCTGGTCCCCCGTGAAGTTCTCAAAGCCCTCTGAAGCTCAGGGATGGAGCTTTCTTTGGAGTCTGCCAATGCTTCTGTTGGGCTACTCAGCAGGTGCACAGGGTTGCACATGGGGCATATGGAGAAGGAGGTCCAGGACTCACAGCCAGTCCCCAGTTCTGCTGATGCAATCCCACACTTGTCCCCACCTGTTCCATTCACACCCCCAGGCACTTTCTCAGACATGAGTTTGCTCAGGCTGCCATGAAAAAGTACCACACACTGAGTAGGTTTACAGAAACTTACACTCTCACAGTTCTGTAGGACAGAAAGCTGACATCAAGGTGTCAGTCGGGCCATGTTCCCTCTGAAGCCTCCAGGGAGGCTCATTCCTTGTTTCTTCCAGTTATTCATAGCCTCAGACATCCATTCCTTGGCTTATAGCTGCATCACTCCAACCTCTGCCTCCAACTTTACATGGCTTTCTCCCCACATCTCTGTGTCTTCACATGGCTATCTTCTCATAAGGACATGAATCATATTGAATTCGGGTCCATCCTAACTCTAGTGAAACCTCATTTGAACTAACTACATCAGCAATGACCCTTCAACATCACCCCAGAAAGAATAAGAGAGGAATGGTGACTGCAGAACCCTGTGGTCCTAATAGATTGAACGCCCTGCCTCTGTCCTGATCAGCTGACATTGCCAGACCAGCCTCGAAAGGAAGGCCCCTCCCAGTGATGGTCTAGTTAGAAAGACAGTGCCAGGGCACGCTGGCCAAGCATGTCCTTTCATAGAACCCAGAGATGAGAGATTATTTCCCAGAATATGTGACTTTTCTGTTAAAATTACCACCTTGTATTTTTGCTTTCCTTACACATGACCTGTCTTTAGAATGATGTTGCAGAATAGAATAAGAGCCTTTCACTCCTGAGAAATTAGCTGCAAGTTGGCATGTATTTTCTCACTGACTTTCATTATCAAATCAGAGATATGTTCTCTGACCACCTATTAGGCCTGCACGTTTCTCACTTCTGCTTCTTTCTGTGTGTCTTTCCCTTCTGTGACTTTCATTTTAAGCTCACATGGAGTCTGATAAACAGGACCCAAGTAGGCCCTCCCCTTTGCCAATTCTTTCCTGCTCCATTTCCACAGTGGCCTTCTTATGTGGCTTTTTAATGCCATGACATCCACCTGAATCCCACAACTTCCCACCAGCGAAAAGGAGAGACCCCAGATTAGCATTTCCATGACCTAGTTCTTTTGCTCATTAACTCATGGTGCTCTCTTCTTCCCAGTTGGGTTTCAGGGCACCAGCAGGAACCCTTCTTCACTACACCATGAGTGAATCTTGGGAACCATGCAGGTATCTTTTTCTGGATTACCCCACTACTTTGCTTCCAAGCATCTGAATTCTCTTTGGATCTTGCATCCCTCATAAAGTCCCAGTGAGAAAGTAATGTCTGCTTTGGCAAACTCCTATAGCACCCTGCACGAAGCAGGACACAGCATGGCAAGAACCATGTGACAAGAACAAGACAGACTTGACTGTTGGTCTCTTCCATCTGAGTGTGCTTGGTGTCTCTTCACATTCCTTCCTCTTAAATAACAGCATCTGTAAAGGGAGTGGTTTGCTACATGGGTAAAATGAAGGATGGTTTTCCCAGGTGATGCTAGTGGTAATGAGCCTACATGCCAATGTGGGAGATGTAAGAGACACAGGTTCTATCCCTAGGTCAGGAAAATCCCCCAGAGGGGGAAACGGCAACCCACTCTATTATTGTTGCCCTGGAGAATCCTCATGAACAAAAGAACTCTAGTCCATGGGGTGAGACACAACTGAAGTGACTTAGCATGCACTTATGTAAGACAAAGGACAAGTCTAGCCAGTAGGTCTCCAGGTCAAAGAGGTAGATCCTTGGTTATTGTTGTTTAGTTACTAAGTTGTGTCTGATTCTTCTGTGACGTCTTTATAGAATGCTAGGCTCCTCTGTCCATGGGATTGTTCAGGCAAGAATAATGGAGTGATTTTGGAACCCAAGAAAATTAAGTCTGTCACTGTTTCCATTGTTTCCCCATTTATTTGCCATGAAATGATGGGGCCAGATGCCATGATCTTAGTTTTTCGAATGATGAGTTTTAAACCAGCTTTTCACTCACTTTCATCAAGAGGCTCTTTAGTTCTTCTGTGCTTTCTGCCATAAGGGTGGTGTCATCTGCATATCTGAGGTTATTGATATTTCTCCCGGCAATCTTGATTACAGCTTGTGCTTCATCCAGCCTGGTATTTTGCATGATGTACTCTACTCTGCATATAAGTTAAATAAGCAAGGTGACAATATACAACCTTGACATACTCCTTTCCCAATTTGGAACTGGTCTGTTGTTCCATGTCCAGTTTTAACTGTTGCTTCTTGATTTTCATACATATTCTCAGGAGGCAGGTAAGGTGGTCTGGTATTCCAATGCTTTGAAGTATTTTTCCATAGTTTGTTGTGGATCTGCACAGTCAAAGGCTTTGACATCATCAATAAAGCAGAAGTAGATGATTTTATGTAAGTCTCTTGCTATTTCTATGATCCAACAGATGTTGGCAATTTGATTTCTGGTTCCTCTGCCTTTTCTAAATCCAGCTTGAACATCTGGAAGTTGACGGTTCACATACTGTTGAAGCCTGGCTGGGAGAATCTTGAGCATTACTTTACTACCGTGTGAGATGAGTGCAATTGTGTGGTAGTTTGAGCATTCTTTCGTGTTGCATTTCTTTGGAATTGAAAGGAAAACTGACCTTTTCCAGTCCTGTGGCCACTGCCGAGTTTTCCAAATTTGCAGGTATATTGAGTGCAACAATTTAACAGCACCATCTTTTAGGATTTGAAACAGCTCAACTGGAATTCCATTACCTCCACTAGCTTTGTTCATAGTTATGTCTTCTAAGCCCCGTCTGACTTCACACTCCAGGATGTCTGGCTCTAGGTGAGTGATCACACCATCATGGTTATCTGGGTCATGAAGATCTTTTTTGTATAGTTCTTCTGTGTATTCTTGCCACCTTTTCTTCATATCTTCTGCTTCTGTTAGGTCCATACCATTTGTATCCTTTATTGTGCCCATCTTTGCTTGAAATGTTCCCTTGGTATCTCTAATTTTCTTGAATAGATCTCTAGTCTTTCTCATTCTATTGTTATCCTCTATTTCTTTGCACTGATCACTTAGGAAGGCTTACTTATCTCTCTTTGCTATTCTTTGGAACTCTGCATTCAAATGGGTATATCTTTCCTTTTCTCCTTTGCCTTTCACTTCTCTTCTTTTCTCAGCTATTTGTAAGATACCCTCAGACAATCATTTTGCCTTTTTGCATTTCTTTTTCTTGGGGATAGTCTTGATTACTGTCTCCTATACAATTTCACAAACCTCTGTACATAGTTCTTCAGGATCTCTGTCTATCAGATCTAAACCCTTGAGTCTATTTGTCACTTCCACTGTATAATCATAAGGGATTTTATTGAGGTCATACCTGAATGATCTAGTGGATTTCCCTACTTGCTTCAGTTTAAGTCTGAATTTTGTAATAAGGAGTTCATGATCTTAGCCACAGTCAGCTCCCGGTCTTGCTTTTGCTGAGTGTATTTTCTCCATCTTCGACTGCAAAGAATATTATCAATCTGATTTTGGTATTGGCCATTTGGTGATTTCCATGTACAGAGACATCTGTTCTGTTTTTGGAAGATGGTGTATGCTATGACCAGTGTGTTCTCTTGGCAAAAGTCTGTTAGCCTTAGCCCTGCTTCATTTTGTAGTCCAAGGCCAAACTTGCCTGTTACTTCAGGTATCTCTTGACTTCCTACTTTTTCATTCCAGTCCCCCACGATGAAAAGGACATCTTTTTTTGGTTTTAATTCTAGAAGGTCTTGTAGATCATAATAGAACCATTCAACTTCAGCTTCTTCAGCATTACTGGTTGGGGCATAGACTTGGATTACTGTGATAGTGAATGATTTGCCTTGGAAACAAACAGTGATCATTCTGTTATTTATTTATTTTTTTAAAGATGAGAAATCCTTTTATTTATTTATTTATTTTTCTGGTATCAAATTTATGGAGCAGTTTATTTAATCTCTCTAAACCTCAGCACCTTCATCTGAAAAATGAGCATAATAACAAGAGTTCTAAACTCACAGTGTTATGAAAAAGACTAAGTGAGATAATTTATGGATAGCTTACAACCCAGTGTCAGACATACAATGAATACTCATAAATACTGGCTTTTAGTGACTTTATTTTATCTCAAATTTTAATTGAAGTATAGTTAATTTACAATATTGTGTTAGCTTCAGGTGTATAGTAATTTGATGCAGTTATATATTTATATTTTTCAGATTATTTTCCATTATAGGTTAATGTAAGACATTGACTGTATTTCCCTGTGTTATATAGTAAATCCTTCTTGCTTATCTATTTAATGTGTACTAGTTTGTATCTGTTAATTTCATAGTCCTAATTTAACCCTTCCTTGATCTCTTTCCCCTTTGGTAACCATAAGCTTATTTTCTCTCTCTGTGGATCTGTTTCATATGTAGATTCATTTGTATTATTTTTTGATTCCACATATAAGTGATATCATATAGTATTTGTCTTTTTCTATTTGACTTACTTCAGTAAGTATAATTTTTTCTAGGTCTATCTACGTTGCTGCAAGTAGCAATATTTCATTCTTTTTATGGCTGAATACTATTCCACTGTATATATACCACTTTTTCTTCTTCTTCTTCTTCTTTTTTTTTTTTTTACTTTACAATATTGTATTGGTTTTGCCATACATTGACATGAATCCCCCATGGGTGTACATGTGTTCCCCATCTTGAACCCCCCTCCCACCTCCCTCCCCATGCCATCCCTCTGGGTCATCCCAGTGCACCAGCCCTGAGCATCCTGTATCATGCATTGGCCCTGGACTGGCGATTCATTTCACATATGATAATATATGATATGATATCACATATGATAATATATGTTTCAATACCATTCTCCCAAGTCATCCCACCCTTGCCTTCTCCCACAGAGTCCAAAAGACTGTTCTATACATCTGTGTCTCTTTTGCTGTCTCACATAAAGGGTTATCGTTATCATCTTTCTAAATTCCATATATATGCATTAGTATACAGTATTTGTGTTTTTCTCTCTGGCTTACTTCACTCTGTAGAATAGGCTCCAGTTTCATCTACCTCATTAGAACTGATTCAAATGTATTCTTTTTAATGGCTGAGTAATACTCCATTGTGTATATGTACCATAGCTTTCTTATCCATCCATCTGCTGATGGACATCTAGGTTGCTTCCATGTCCTGGCTATTATAAACAGTGCTGCGATGAACATTGGGGTACACGTGTCTCTTTCAATTCTGGTTTCCTCGGTGTGTATGCCCAGCAGTGGGATTGCTGGGTCATAAGGCAGTTCTATTTCCAGTTTTGTAAGGAATCTCCACACTGTTCTCCATAGTGGCTGTACTAGTTTGCATTCCCACCAACAGTGTAAGAGGGTTCCCTTTTCTCCACACCTTCTACAGCATTTATTGCTTGTAGACTTTTGGATCACAGCCATTCTGACTGGCATGAAATGGTACCTCATTGTGGTTTTGATTTGCATTTCTCTGATAATAAGTGATGTTGAGCATCTTTTCATGTGTTTGTGAGCCATCTGTATGTCTTCTTTGGAGAAATGTCTGTTTAGTTTTTTGGCCCATTTTTTGATTGTGTCGTTTATTTTTCTGGAATTGAGCTGCAGGAGTTGCTTGTATATTTTTGAGATTAATTGTTTGTCAGTTGCTTCATTTGCTATTATTTTCTCCCATTCTGATGGCTGTCTTTTCACCTTGCTTATAGTTTCCTTTTTCATTGCACCCAAACATTGCATTCTGGACTCTTTTGTTGACTGTGAGGGCTACTCCATTTCTTCTAAGGGATTCTTGCCCACATTGGTAGATATAATGGTCATCTGAATTAAATTCACCCCTTCTTTTCTGTTTTAGTTCACTGATTCCTAAAATGTCAATGTTCACTCTTTCCATGATAACTTACAGTGAATGATGTCAGATTCGTGATCTCCAAAGAAGATTTAGCTTTGGGACAAGCGACTAGGCTTGAACACTCAAGACGTTTTGTGTAGCCGAGTTTTATTAAAGTATAGAAAGGGACAAAGAAAGCTTCTGACATAGACATCAGAAGGGGGATGAAGAGTGCCCGCCTCACTAGTCTAAGCAAGGGAGCTATATACTTTTTCAATTGATTATTGCAGTAAATCAAAAGAATGTCTCAAGGTTGTAAAGGTCTTACCAGATCCATTCCCACAATATACATTTTAAGATAACAGGATTAGTCAAAAAGTTCTCAAGAAGGAGAAACATGTCCTCAATCAGGATACATTGTTGTTATATAATCATTGGTACAGAGTTTAAGGAAAAACATATCCTTGAGCAAGATGGGTTGTTTTGTTGTGCAATCATCAGCTCTGGACTTAAAGAAAAAAACATTTGTCCTTTTCTTCTCCTTGAGAACTCCAGACCTTTATCTCCTTCTCAAGAGCCCCAGACTTCTTATCAACCTGCCTAGGAATTGACTCTCTCAGCCATCTCCTGTTTGACTACTTCCCATTTGCCTTGATTCATGGACCTAACATTCGAGGTTCCTATACAATATTGTTCTTTACAGCATTGGACTTTACTTCCATCACCAGTCACATCCACAACTGGGCATTGTTTTCACTTTGGCTCCGTCTCTTCATAGTTTCTGGAGTTCTTTCTCCAGTCTTCTCCAGGCACACCTACTGACCTGGGAGCTCATCTTTTAGTGTCATGTCTTTTTGCCTTTCATACTGTTTGTTCATGGGGTTCTCAAGGCAAGAATACTGAAGTGGTTTGCCATTCCTTTTTCCAGTGGATCATGATTTGTCAGAACCCTCTACCATGACCCGTCCATTTTGGGTGACCCCTACATAGCATGGCTCATAGTTGCATTGAATTAGACAAGGCTGTGGTCCATGTGGTCAGTTTAGTTAGTTTTCTGTGATTGTGGTTTTCATTCTGTCTGCCCTCTGATGAATAATAAGAGGCTTATGGAAACTTCCTGATGGGAGAGGCTGACTGTGGGGGAAACTGGGTCTTGTTCTGATGGGGGAAACTGGGTCTTGTTTTTATATATATATATACACATACACTACTGATTTTGTTTTTCTGGAGAAAACTGGCTGATGTGGGGATGTAGTAGCAAGACTCCTGGGCAGAAGTTTCCCTGATATCACTCAGTTGGGCTTGACTGATAAAGAGCTACAATCTGATTGGGGCGGGGGTCAGGGGTGGGATACAAAAGCAAGGGCCCTCACAAGAGAGGGTTGACATTGTGGACCATGGGCTCTGAACCATATAGGAGGCTGTCAGTCCAGGAGGGGCAAAGAGGGAGAAAGCAGAGGCCTAAACAAGAGTGTGTATGTGGGGTGGGGGGAGTGTGACTAAGGGGATAAGCAGGCAGAATGAGAGATTGTGGTCTGAGAATGGAAGATGCAATTAAATCTTTTGGGGGCAAGGGACTCTGCTAGGTTACATTCACTATAGGCCTAGGAGGGCTACCAGCTGGTGAGACCAGATGGCCCACTGAAAAGAGCATCCTAACAGGGCCGCCCAGTGAATGCTCAGCTTCTTAGGGAACCTTCTTTTCAGTATTGGTGTCTGAAGTATTGATCTGATGGAGGAAGAGCCATGCTCTTCATGGAGACCATTATCAGGGATTTTATGGACTATTGCTTCAGGTGGAGTGTGGAGTAATTATTTTCTTAAGACTCTTTGTATGTATAATTGTATTCCTGCTACTCAGGATATGTTCAGAAAATAATTACTATTGAATTAACTGCATTGACAGTCTTTCAATTCTACTACCAACACTGTTTGCATTTAAGCTAGGTTTCCTCCTTGCCAATATGTGTCTGTTACAATAAGCATTTCAACTAAATTAGCATCTCAGTAACAATCAAATTATCTTTAGTATGAGGTAATTACTTTTTTATTAGGCTAAATGAGAAACTAGCAGGCCTGGCGTGGTGCAGCCCATGGGGAAACAAAGAGTCGGACATGACTGAGTGACTGAACTGAATTGAACTGAAACTAGAGATACCGAGCTGTGAATGTCTAGCATAGCTTTGAGAAGTCATTAAAACAAATCCAGATGCCTTTCTAAAACAGGAGTATATTTTCCAACTGTCCTATTAAACACCTAAAAATACATCCCTTGTGCTACATCCACTTCTTGCAGGACACCTTCCTGATGCTGTCACACCTCATGCCTTCCTGATGCAGTCAGACCTCCCAGATCTCACATAAGAAGTTCTGTGCATCTGCATCTGGTACAGTCGTCCATGCAGCTTCCTCATGTGTGGACCTCACTGCTAGGCTGAACCATGAGGCCTGTCAGCATAAAAGGAGTGAACGTTGAGTCCCTTCTATACAAAGCATTGTGTGTTGAATTGCCATCCCCATTCATATGTTGAAATCCTACATCCTGGTACCTCAGAAAGTGTTCTTATTTGGAAATGGAGTATCTGTAGAAGTTAAAATGAGGCCATTAGGTGGGCCCTAAAGCAATGTGACCGGCACGTTTATAAAAAAAGAGAAACCTGGACACAGACATGTACAGAGGGAAATAATGCGAAGACACCAGAAGAAGACCCTCTACAGGCCAGAGAGAGAGGCTTTTTCTCACAGGCCTCAGAAGACACATTGATCTCAGATTTCCAGCCTCTAAATCTGTGAGTAAATGAATTTCTGTTGTTTAAGCCACCAAAATTTCAGTATGTTGTTACAGCAGCCCTAGGAAAGTAACACAGACTTTAACCATAGTGGTTAAGGGCAGGGCGTTGGAATCAGGGTGCCATAGTCTGAATCTCAACACAACTGTTTATCAGCAATGAGAAATTATGTGCCTCAATTTTCACATCCTTAAAATGTGGATAGTAACAACATCTGCCTCCTCAGTTCAGTTCAGTCGTTCAGTCGTGTCTGACTCTTCTCGACCCCATGGACTGCAGCATGCCAGGCTTCCCTGTCCATCACCAACTCCTGGTTTCTACCCAAACCCAAGTCCATTGAGTCGGTGATGCCATCCAACCACCTCATCCTCTGTTGTCCCCTTCTCCTCCTGCCCTCAATCTTTCTCAGTATCAGGGTCTTTTCCAATGACTCAGCTCTTCTCATCAGGTGGCCAAAGTATTGGAGTTTCAGCTTTAGCATCAGTCTTTCCAATGAACACCCAGCACTGATCTCTTTAGGATGGACTGGTTGGATCTCCTTGCAGTCCAAGGGACTCTCAAGAGTCTTCTCCAACACCACAGTTCAAAAGCATCAATTCTTCAGCGCTCAGCTTTCTTTATAGTCCAACTCTCACATCCATACATGACCACTGGAAAAACCATAGCCTTGACTAGATGGACCTTTGTTGACAAATAATGTCTCTGCTTTTCAATATGCTGTCTAAGTTGGTCATAACTTTCCTTCCAAGGAGTAAGCATCTTAATTTCATGACTGCAGTCATCATCTGCAATGATTTTGGAGCCCCCCAAAATAAAGTCAGCCACTGATGCCACTGTTTCCACTGTTTCCCCATCTATTTGCCATGAAGTGATGGGACTGGATGCCATGACCTTAGTTTTCTGAATGTTGAGCTTTAAGCCAACTTTTTCACTCTCCTCTTTCACTTTCATCAAGAGCCTTTTTAGTTCTTCTTCACTTTCTGCCATAAGGGTGGTGTCATATGCATATCTGTTGTTATTGATATTTCTCCCAACAGTCTTGATTCCAGCTTGTGCTTCCTCCAGACCAGTGTTTCTCATGACGTGCTCTGCATATAAGTTAAATAAGCAGGGTGACAATATACAGCTTTGACGTACTCCTTTTCCTATTTGGAACCAGTCTGTTGTTCCATGTCCTGTTCTAACTGTTGCTTCCTGACTTGCATACAGGTTTCTCAAGAGGCAGGTCAGGTGGTCTGGTACACCCATCTCCTTCAGAATTTTCCACAGTTTATTATTATCCACACAGTCAAAGGCTTTGGCATAGTCAATAAAGCAGAAATAGATGTTTTTCTGGAATTCTCTTGCTTTTTTGATGATCCAGTGGATGTTGGGAATTGGATCTCTGGTTCCTCTGCCTTTTCTTAAACCAGCTTGAACTGCCTCCTAGGGTGGTTCTAATTCATATAAAGAGCTTAATGCAGTATAGCAAGTGTTGCGATGATTTTTTAAAAAAATATTTATTTTAATTGAAGGATAATTGCTTTACAGAATTTTATTGCTTTCTGTCAAACATCAACATGAATCAGCCATAGGAGTGCATATATCCCTGCCCTCTTGAACTTCCCTCCTATCTCCCTCCCAGTCCTACCATTCTAGGTTGATACAGAGCCCCTGTTTGAGTTCCCTGAGACATACAAAAAATTCCCATTGACTCTCTATTTTACATATGCTAATGTAAGTTTCCATGTTACTCTCTCTATGCATCACACTCTCTCCTCCCTGCCCTCCATGTTCCTAAGTCTGTACTCTATGTCTGCTTCTCCATTGCTGCCTTGCAAATAAATTCATTAGTACCATCTTTCTAGATTTCATATATATGATATTTATCTTTATCTTTCTGACTTACTTCACTCTGTATACTAGGCTCTAAGTTCATCCACCTCATTCAGTTCAGTTCATTTCAGTTCAGTTGCTCAGTCATGTCTGACTCTGCGACCCCATGAATCGCAGCACGCCAGGCCTCCCTGTCCATCACCAACTCCCGGAGTTCACTCAGACTCACGTCCATCGAGTCAGTGATGCCATCCAGCCATCTCATCCTCTGTCGTCCCCTTCTCCTCCTGCCCCCAATCTCTCCCAGCATCAGAGTCTTTTCCAATGAGTCAACTCTTCGCATGAGGTGGCCCAAGTACTGGAGTTTCAGCTTTAGCATCATTCCTTCCAAAGAAGTCCCAGGGCTGATCTCCTTCAGAATGGACTGGTTGGATCTCCTTGCAGTCCAAGGGACTCTCAAGAGTCTTCTCTAACACCACAGTTCAAAAGCATTAATTCTTCGGTGCTCAGCTTTCTTTACAGTCCAACTCTCACGTCCATACATGACCACTGGAAACACCACAGCCTTGACTAGATGGACCTTTGTTGGCAAAGTAATGTCTCTAGAACTGACTCAAATGTGTTCTAAAAAGGAATAAGTAATATTAAGTAATTGGCTGAGTAATATTCCACAGTGTACATGTACCACAATTTCTTTATCCATTCATCTGTTGGTGGACATCTAGGCTGCTTCCATGTTCTAACTATTGTAAATAGTGCTGCAATGAACATTAGGGTACAGGTGTCTTTTTCAATTTTGGTTTCTTCAGGGTTTATGCTGAGGAGTGAAATTGCTGTGTCATATGGTGGTTTTATGCCTAGTTTTTTTTTTTTTTAAGGAATCTCCATATCATCTTTGATAGTGGCTCTATCAATTTACATTCCCACCAATAGTGTAAGAAGACTCCCCCCCCCTCCACCACCCTTTCCAGCATTTATTGTTTGTAGACTTTTTTGATGATGACCATTCTGACCAGTGTGAGGTGATATCTCATTGTAGTTTTGATTTGCATTTCTCTAATAATAAGTGATGTTGAGCATCTTTTCATGTGTTTGTTAGCAGTCTGTATGTCTTCTTTGAAGAAATGTCTGTTTAGGTCTTTTTCCCATTCTTTGTTTGGGTTGTTTGTTTTTCTAGTATTGAGTTGTATATTTTGGAAATTAATCCTTTGTCACTTGTTTCATTTGCTATTATTTTCTCCCATTCTGATGGTTGTCTTTTCACCTTGTTTATAGTTTCCTTTGCTGTGCAAAAGCTTTTAAGTTTAACTGCTGCTGCTGTTAAGTTGCTTCAGTCATGTCCAACTCTGTGCGACCCCATAGACAGCAGCCCACCAGGCTAGGTCCCACTTATTTACTTTTGGTTTTATTTCCATTACTCTAGGAGGTGGGTCTTGAGGATCTCACTTTGATTTATGTTATCAAGTGTTCTGCCTATGTTTTCTCTAGCAGTTTTATAGCTTCTGGTCTTACATTTAGGTCTTTAATCCATTTTGAGTTTATCTTTGTGCATGGTGTTAGAATATATTTTAATTTCATTCTTTTATGTGTAGCTGACCAGTTTCCCCAGCATCACATATTGAAGAAGCTATCTTTGTCCCATTGTATATTCTTGCTTCCTTTGTCAAAAATAAGGCAACAATAGGCGCGTGGGTTTATTTCTGGGCTTTCTAGTTTGTTCCATTGGTCTGTATTTCTGTTTTTGTGCCAATACCATTACTGTCTTGATGAGTGTAGCTTTGTAGTATAATCTGAAATCTGGAAGGTTGATTCCACTGGCTCCATTCTTCTTTCTCAGGACTGCTTTGGCTATTTGGGGTCCTTTGTTTTTCCATATGAATTGTGAAAAAATTTTTTGTTCTAGTTCTGTGAAAAATGCCATTAGTAATTTGATAGGGATCACATTGAATTTGTAGATTGCACTTGGTAATATAGTCATTTTCACAATATTGATGTTTTCTACCCAGGAACATGGAATATCTCTCCATCTGTTTATGTCATCTTTGATTTCTTTCTCTAGTGTCATAATTTTCTATATGCAGTTCTTTTTTTCTCCTTAGGTAGGTTTATTCCTAGATATTTAATTCTTTTTGTTGCAATGGTGAATGAGATTGATTCCTTTATTTCTCTTTCTGATTTTCATTGTTAATATATAGGAATGCAAGTTATTTCTGTGTACTGAATTTGTATCCTGCAACTTTTCTAAATTCACTAATTAGCTCTAGTAATTTTCTGATAGTATCTTTAGGGTTTTTCATGTGTATTATCATGTCATCTCCACACAGTGAGAGCTTTACTTCTTTTTTTCTCATCTGGATTCCTTTTATTTCTTTTTCCTTCTCTGATTGCTGTAGCTCAGACTTCCAAAACTATGTTGAAGAATAGTGGTGAGAGTGGAGACCCTTCTTCCTGATCTTAGGGGTAATGCTTTCAGTTTTTCACCATTGAGAATAATATTTGCCATGGGCTTATCATATATGGCCTTTATGATGTTGAGGTAGGTTCCTTATATGCCCATTTTTAAAAGAGTTTTAATCATAAATGGGTGCTGAATTTTGTCAAAGGCTTTTTCTGCCTCTATTGAGATTATCATATGTCTTTTTTATCTTTCAATTTCTTAATATGGTATATCACATTGATTTATTTGCATATATTGAAGAATCCTTGCATCCCTGGAATAAACCCAACTTGATCATGGTGTATGAGTTTTTTTTCTTTTTTTTAACATGTTTCTGAATTCTATTTGCTAGAATTTTGTTGAGGATTTTTGTATCTATGTTCATAAGTGATATTGGGTAGTTTGTGTGTGTGTGTGTGTGTGTGTTGTCTTTGTCTGGTTTTGGTATCAGGGTGATGTGGCCTTGTAGAATGAGTTTGAAAGTGTTCCTTCCTCTGCAACTTTTTGAAATAGTTTTAGAAGAATAGGTATTAGCTCTTCTCCAAATGTTTGATAGAATTCACCTGTCTGGTCCTGGACTTTTGTTTTTTTTTGGATATTTTGATCACAGTTTCAATTTCAGTGTTTATAATTGGGTTACTCATAATTTCTATTTCTTCCTGGTTCAGTCTTGGAAGATTAAACTTTTCTAAGAATCCTGTTTCTTCCAGGTTAACCATTTTATTGCCATATGGTTGCTCATAATAGACTCTTATAATCCTTTGTATTTCTACATTGTCCGTTGTAACCTCTATTTTTTCATTTCTGATTTTGATTTGATTATTCTCTCTTTTATTCTTGAAGAGTGTGCCTAAAAGTTGGTCAATTTTGTTTATCTTCTCAAAAAACCAGCTTTCAGTTTTATTAATCTTTACTATTGTTTCATTTCTTTTTCACTTATTTCTGCTCTTATCTCCATGATTTCCTCCCTTCTGTTAATTTTTTTTTGTTCTTCATTTTCCAGTTGTTTTAGGTGTAAATTTAGGTTTCCTATATTTTTCTTGTTTTTTTTTTTTTTTTTGAGTTAGGATTGTATTACTATAGTTCAGTTCAGTTCAGTTCAGTCGCTCAGTTGTGTCTGACACTTTGTGACCCCATGAACCACAGCACGCCAGGCCTCTCTTTCCATCACCAAGTCCTGGAGTATACCCAAACCCATGTCCATTGAGTGGGTGATGCCATCCAACCACCTCATTCTCTGTCATCCCCTTCTCCTCTTGCCCTCAATCCCTCCCAGCATCAGAGTATTTTCCAATAAGTCATCTCTTCACATCAGGTGGCCAAAGTATTGGAGTTTCAGCTTTAGCATCATTCCTTCCAATGAACACCCAGGACTGATCTCATTTAGGATGGACTGGTTGGATCTCCTTGCAGTCCAAGGGACTCTCAAGAGTCTTCTCCAACACCACAGTTCAAAAGCATCAATTCTTCAGCTCTCAGCTTCCTTTATAGTCCAACTCTCACAAGCATACATGACTATTGTAAAAACCATAGCCTTGACTAGATGGACCTTTGTTGACAAAGTAATGTTTCTGCTTTTCAATATGCTGCCTAGGTTGGTCATAACTTTCCTTCCAAGGTGTAAGCGTCTTTTAATTTAATGGCTGCAATCACCATCTGCAGTGATTTTGGAGCCCCAAAAATAAAGTCAGCCACAGTTTCCACTGTTTCCCCATCTATTTCCCATGAAGTGATGGGACCAGAATGCCATGATCTTCGTTTTCTGAGTGTTGAGCTTTAAGCCAAATTTTTCATTCTCCTCTTTCACTTTCATCAAGAGGCTCTTTAGTTCTTTTTCACTTTCTACTATAAGGGTGGTGTCATCTGCATATCTGAGGTTATTGATATTTTTCCCAACAATCTTGATTCCAGCTTGTGCTTCCTCCAGCCCAGCGTTTCTCATGATGTACTCTGCATATAAGTTAAATAAGCAAGGTGACAATATACAGCCTTGACATACTCCTTTTCCTATTTGGAACCAGTCTGTTGTTCCATGTCCAGTTCTAACTGTTGCTTCCTGACCTGCGTACAGGTTTCTCAAGAGGCAGGTCAGGTGGTCTGGTATACCCATCTCCTTCAGAATTTTCCACAATTTATTGTGACCCACACAGTCAAAGGCTTTGGCACAGTCAATAAAGCAGAAATAGACGTTTTTCTGGAACTCTCTTGCTTTTTTGATGATCCAGCAGATGTTGGCAATTTGTTCCTCTGCCTTTTCTAAACTTCCCTCTTAGAACTGCTTTTACTGCATCCCATAGGTTTTGTGATTTCCCTGGTGGCTCAGTCAGTAAAGAGTCTGCCTGCAGTGTGGAAGACCTGGGTTCGATCCCTGGGTGGGTAAGATCTCCTGAAGAAGGAAGTGGGAACCCACTCCAGTATTTTTGCCTGGAATCCCATGGACAGAGAAGGCTGGTGGACTAAGTCCATAGGGTCTCAAAGAGTTGGACACGACTGAGTGATTAACTTTCACTTTCATAGGTTTTGAGTTGTCGTGTTTTCATTGTCATTTGTTTCTAGATTTTTTTGATTTCTCTTTTCTTCAGTTACTTGTTCATTATTTAGAAATGTATTGTTTAATCTCCATGTGTTTGTGTTTTTTACAGTTTTTTTTCTCTTGTAAATGATATCTAGTCTCATAGCACTGTGGTCAGATAAGATGCTTGACACAATTTCGTATTTCTTAAATTTACTGAGTTTGATTTGTGACCCAAGATATGGTCTAGCCTAGACAATGTTCCATGTGCACTTGAGAAGAAGGTTTATTCTTCTGCATTTGGATGGAATGTCCTGAAGATATCAATGAGATCCATGTCTTCTAATGTATCATTTAAGACTTGTGTTTCCTTATTAATTTTCTGTTTTGATGATTTGTCCATTGGTGTAAATGGGGTGTTAAATTCTCCTACTATTATTGTGCTACGGTCAGTGTCTCCTTTTATGTCTGTTAGTGTTTGTCTTATGTGTTGAGGTGCTTGTATGTTAGATGCATAGATATTTACAACTATTATGTCTTCCTCTTACATTGATCCTTTGATCATTATGTAGTGTACTTCCTTATATCTTGTAATATTCCTTATTTTAAGGTCTATTTTGTCTGATATGAGGATTGTTACTCCAGCTTTCTCTTTTTAAAATTCATTTATTTTAATTGTAGGCTAATTAATTTGCAGTATTGTGGTAGTTTTTGCTGTGCATTGGCATGAATCAGCCATGGGTGTACACGTGTTTCCCCTCCTGAACCCCCTCCCCCCTACCTCCCCATCCCATCCCTCTGGGTTGTCCCAGTGGAATGGCTTTGAATTCCCTGTTCCATGCACTGAACTTGGACTGGTCATCTATTTTGCATATGGTTTCACACATGTTTCAATGCTATTTTCTCAAATGATCCCACCCTTGCCCTCTCCCACAGAGTCCAAAAGTCTGTTCTCTGTATCTGAGTCTCTTTTGCTGTCTTGCATATAGGGTCGTCATTACCATCTTTCTAAATTCCATATATATTCATTAATATACTGTATTAGTGTTTTTCTCTCTGGCTTTCTTCACTCTGTATAATAGGCTTCAGTTTCATCCACCTCATTAGAACTGATTCAAATGCATTCTTTTTAATAGCTGAGTAATATTCCATTGTGTATATGTACCACAGCTTTCTTATTCATTCATCTGCCAATGGACATCTAGGTTGCTTCCATGTCCTGGCTATTGTAAGCAGTGCTGTGATGAACATTTGGGTACACGTGTCTCCTTCAATTCTGGTTTCCTCTGTGTGTATGCCCAGCAGTGGGATTGCAGGGTCATATGGCAGTTCTATTTCAAGTTTTTTAAGGAATCTCCACACTGTTCTCCATAGTGGCTGTACTCGTTTGCATTCCCACCAACAGTGTAAGAGGGTTCCCTTTTCTCTGCATCCTCTCCAGCATATCATTTGTAGACTTTTTGATAGCAGCCATTCTGACTGGCATGAGATGGTACCTCATTGTGGTTTTGATTTGCATTTTTCTCATAATGAGTGATGTTGGGCATCTTTTCATGTGTTTGTGAGCCATCTGTAGGTCTTCTTTGGACTAATGTCTGTTTAGTTCTTTGGCCCATTTTTTGATTGGGTCGTTTATTTTTCTGGAATTGAGCTGCAGGAGTTGCTTGTATATTTTTGAGATTAATTCTTTGTCAGTTGCTTCGTTTGCAAGTATTTTCTCCCATTCTGAAGGCTGTCTTTTTACCTTGCTTATAGTTTCCTTCGTTGTGCAAAAGCTTTTAAATTTAATTAGGTCTTATTTGTTTATTTTTGCTTTTATTTCCATTACTCTGGGAGGTGGGTCATAGCGGATCCTGCTGTGATTTATGTCAGAGAGTGTTTTGCCTATGTTTTACTCTAAGAGTTTTATAGTGTCTGGTCTTACATTTAGATCTTTAATCCATTTTGAGTTTATTTTTGTGTATGGTATTAGAAAATGTTTGAGTTTCATTCTTTTACAAATGATTGACCAGTTTTCCCAGCACCACTTGTTAAAGAGATAGACTTTTCTCCATTGTATATTTTTGTCTCCTTTGTTAAAGATAAGTTGTCCATAGGTGTGTGGATTTATCTCTGGGCTTTCTATTTTGTTCCATTGATCTATATTTCTGTCTTTGTGCCAGTACCATACTGTCTTGATGACTGTAGCTTTGTAGTATAGTCTGAAGTCAGGCAGGATGATTCCTCCAGTTCCATTCTTCTTTCTCAAGATTGCTTTGGTTATTAGAGGGTTTTTTTTTTTTTTTTTGTATTTCCATACAAATTGTGAAATTATTTGTTCTAGTTCTCTGAAAAATACTGTTGGTAGCTTGATAGGGATTGCATTGAATCTATAGATTGCTTTGGGTAGTTTACTCATTTTCAATATATTGATTCTTCCGATCCATGAACGTGGTATATTTCTCCATCTATTTGTGTCATCTTTGATTTGTTTCATCAGTGTTTTATAGTTTCCTATATATAGGTCTCTTGTTTCTTTAAGTAGATTTATTCCTAAGTATTTTATTCCTTTTGTTGCAATGGTGAATGGAATTGTTTCCTTAATTTCTCTTTCTGTTTTCTCATTGTTAGTCTATAGGAATGCAAGGGATTTCTGTGTGTTAATTTTATATCCTGCAACTTTACTATATTCATTGATTAGCTTTAGTAATTTTCTGGTGGTGTCTTTAGGGTTTTCTAGGGATCATGTCATCTGCAAACAGTGAGAGTTTTACTTTTTCTGGGCATATACACCAAGGAAACCAGAATTGAAAGAGACAGGTGTACCCCAATGTTCATTGTAGCACTATTTACAATAGCTAGGACATGGAAGTAACCTAAATGTCCATCAGTGGATGAATGGATAAGAAAGCTGTGGTACATATACACAATGGAATATTACTCAACTATTAAAAAGAATGCATTTGAATCAGTTCTAATGAGGTGGATGAAACTGGAGCCTATTATACAGAGTGAAGTAAGTCAGAAATAAAAACACCAATATAGTATAATAACACATATATATTTGGAATTTAGAAAGATGGTAACGATGACCTTATATGCAAGACAGCAAAAGAGACACAGATGTAAAGAACAGACTTTTGGACTTTGTGGGAGAAGGCATGGGTGAGACGATTTGAGAGAATAGCATTGAAGCATGTATATTACCAATGTGATATAGATTGCCAGTCCAGGTTCAATGCATGAGACAGGGTGCTCAGGAATGGTGCACTGGGATGACCCTGAGGGATGGGATGGGGAGGGAGGTGGGAGAGGGTTCAGGATGGAGAACACATGTACACCCGTGGCTGATTCATGTGAATGTATCACAAAAACCACCATAATATTGTAAAGTAATTAGCTTCCAATTAAAATAAATAAATTAATTTACAAATAAAATAAAATGGACAAACCATTAGCCAGACTCATCAAGAAAAAAAGGGAGAAAAATCAAATCAACAAAATTAGAAATGAAAATGGAGAGATCACAACAGACAACACAGAAATACGAAGGATCATAAGAGACTACTATCAGCAACTATATGCCAATAAAATGGACAACTTGGAAGAAATGGACAAATTCTTAGAAAAGTATAACCTTCCAAAACTGAACCAGGAAGAAATTGAAAATCTTAATGACCCATCAAAAGAAATGAAAACTGTAATCAAAAATCTTCCAACAAACAAAAGCACAGGACCAGATGGCTTCACAGGTGAATTCTACCAAAAATTTAGAGAAGAGCTAACACCTATCCCACTCAAACTCTTCCAGAAAATTGCAGAGGAAGGTAAACTCCCAAACTCATTCTATGAGGCCACCATCACACTAATACCAAAACCAGACAAAGATGCCACAAAAAAGGAAAACTACAGGCCAATATCACTGATTAACATAGATACAAAAATTCTCAACAAAATTCTAGCAAACAAAATCCAACAACATATTAAAAAGATCATGCATCCAGCTTTCTTTTGATTTCCATTTGCATGAAATATATTTTTCCATCCTCTCACTTTCAGTCTATATGTGTCTTTAGGTCTGAAGTGGGTTTCTTATATGGGTCTTGTTTTTGTATCCATTCAGCCAGTCTGTGTCTTTTGGTTGGAACATTTGATCCATTTGCATTTAAAATAATTATTGATATATATGTTCCTATTGACATTTTCTAAACTGTTTTGGGTTTGCTTTGGTAGATCTTTTTCTTCTCTTCTATTTCCTGACTATATAAGTCACTTCAATATTTGTTGTAAAGCTGATTTGGTGGCACTGAATTTCCTTAACTTTTGCTTGTCTGTAAAGCTTTTGATTTTTCCATCAATTTTGAAGGAGTTCCTTGCCAGGTAGAGTAATCTTGGCTATCTATTTTACCCTTTAAATATATCCTGCCATTCCCTTCTGGCCTGCAGACTTTCTGCTGAAAGATCAGCTGTTAAACATATGGGGTTTCCCTTGTATGTTACTTGTTGCTTTTCCCTTGCTGCTTTTAGTACTTTTTCTTTGTGTTTTATCTTTGTTAGTTTGATTAGTATGTGTCTTGGCATATTTCTCCTTGGGTTTATCCTGTATGGACCTCTTTACACTTCTTGGAGTTTATTGACTATTTCCTTTTTCATTTTGGGGAAAATTTCAACTTTAATCTCTTCAAAAATTTTCTCATAGCCCTTCTTATTCTCTTATTTTTTTGGGACCCATATAATCTGAATGCTTATGTGTTTAATATTGTCCTAAAGGTCTCTGAGACTATCCTCAGTTCTTTTCATTCTTTTCACTTTATTCTGCTCTTCAGTAGTTATTTCCACTGCTTTATCTTTCAGCTCACTGATATGTTCTTCTACTTCAGATGTCCTGCTACTGATTCCTTCTGGAGTATTTTTAGTTTCAGTAATTGTGTTGTTTGTCTTTGTGTGTTTATTCTTTACTTCTTCTAAGTCTTTGTTAATCAATTATTGCATTTTCTCCATTTTATTTTCAAGGTTTTGGATCATTTTTACTATCATTTTTCTGAATTATTTTCCAGGTGCTTTGCCTATTTCCTCTTCATTTTTTTGTACTGTGTGTTTCTAGTTTGTTCCTTCATTTGTGCAATATTTATCTGCCTTTTCATTATTTTTTTTCAGTTCAGTTCAGTTCAGTCACTCAGTCGTGTCCGACTCTTTGCGACCCCATGAATCGCAGCATGCCAGGCCTCCCTGTCCATCACCAACTCCCGGAGTTCACTCAGACTCACGTCCATCGAGTCAGTGATGCCATCCAGCCATCTCATCCTCTGTCGTCCCCGTCTCCTCCTGCCCCCAATCCCTCCCAGCATCAGAGTCTTTTCCAATGAGTCAACTCTTCGCATGAGGTGGCCAAAGTACTGGAGTTTCAGCTTTAGCATCATTCCTTCCAAAGAAATCCCAGGACTGATCTCCTTCAGAATGGACTGGTTGGATCTCCTTGCAGTCCAAGGGACTCTCAAGAGTCTTCTCCAACACCACAGTTCCAAAGCATCAATTCTTCGGCGCTCAGCCTTCTTCACAGTCCAACTCTCACATCCATACATGACCACAGGAAAAACCATAGCCTTGACTAGACGGCCCTTTGTTGGCAAAGTAATGTCTCTGCTTTTGAATATGCTATCTAGGTTGGTCATAACTTTCCTTCCAAGGAGTAATTTACTGTATTTGAAATCTCCTTTTTCCAGACTTCAAGGTTGAATCCTTTCTTTCTTTTGGTTTCTGCCCTTGTGAGGTTGGCTCAGTGGTTGTGTAATCTTCATGTAGAGTGTAAGTTGTGCTTGCATTTTGGTGCAAGGGAGTGAGCTTTTTTTTTTCTTTTCTCTCTGATGAACAGGGCTGAGTAAGGCAGTGACCTTGTTTGCTGATGATTGGGTTTGTATTTTTGTCTTGTTTGTTGTTTGGACGATGTATCCTGCACTACCAGGGTGCTACTGGTAGTTGGGTGATGCTGGGTCTTGTATACAAGTGGTTGCCTTTGTGGGAGTTCTCACTATTTGATACTCCCAAGGGTTAGGAGTTCTCTGATAGTCTCGAATCTTGGAGTCAGCTCTCCCACTCCAAAGTCTCAGGGCTTGATCTCTGGCCAGGAATGAGATTCCACAGGTTGTTTGTTGTAGCATTAAATGAGACTAAAACAAATACCCAAAAATGAGAATACAAAGATGAACCCCAGACAAATGACAATTACAAAATCAGGCAAATAATTAAAATAATGGAATATAAAAACATACATATACACCCATATGCAAAATCAAAACAGTGCAACAAAAATAAAGCATAATAGATTTACCTGGTGAATAAAGGAAATGAAAAATGAAATCCACCAGTTAAGAGCAAAACTAACTAAAGCACAAACTGGAAAACAAAATTAAATGAAGGTACCAATTGGTGAATAAAGCAATGAAAGCAAAACTAACAAATATAGTGAGAAAAAGAGAGGAAAGAAAGAAAATAAATAATAGAAATTCAAAGTAAAAAAAAAAAGAAATTCAAAGTTAAATAGAATTAAATAAAAAAGATTTATATTTTTATTAAAGATTAACTGCAAGGGGAAAAGAACAGTAGGAAAAGTAAACAAAGGAATAAATGCAGAAAAATAATAATAAGTTTAAAAGATTTAAAAATTAAAATAAAAAAAAGAGGAAAAAAAGGAAAACTCTACAGAACTGCAAAAGGCCAACATAGAGGCAGAAGTTTGTAACAGAAATAAAAGATGTGATTGAAAAAAAAAAAAATCTCAAAAGCTTAAATAGATTTCATAGTGCTAATAAAATTGACCACTACAACAGAGGGAGGAAAAGGGGGAAAAAGAGGGGGAAAAAAACATGAAAAAGTAATCCAAAAGAAACTACAGAGCAAGTCAAAATATAAAAATAATAAATGATTTTCTTGTCTCTGCTGTCAGTGGCCTTTCCCTCGCCAGGAGTCACAGTCCACCTCACCTCCCTAGGGTGCCCTCCAACACTGCACTGGTCTCCGGACCTGCTATGGGGGCAACTGAGACTCTAATCTGGTCTTACTCCTGTGTGTTCTTGCCGCCAATGTCCACAGCTGTCAGAACTAGGGCATTTTCTTTTGTGAGCTCTCTGTTCTTTTATATATTCCATAGACACAGAGTCTGCCTAGTTGATTGTGTGGATCTAACCTGCACCTTGTACAGTTGGTGGGAAGGTTTTGGGTCTTCTTCCTTAGCCACATTGCCCCTGGGTTTCAATTTTGGTTTTATCTCCACCTCTGCATGTGGATCATCCACTGGGGTTTGCTCCTGAGGCTGCCCTGCAGGACTTGGGTCTGCCCCAGTGAGTGTCAGGTGGGGAGGTGGTGCAGCTGCTTGGGTCACAGGGGCCCTGGCAGCACCAGGTACTCAGGCAAATTGGAGGCTAGGAAAGCAGGAAATACAGTGCTCTAGAAGAGTATGACAACTCATTCCAGGACTCTTGCTTGGAGAACCCCTTGACAGAAGTCTCGCAGGCCACAGTCCACAGGGTCACAAAGAATTTGGATATGACCGAAGCGACCCTGCTTGCATAGATACAATACTTTTTTTTTTTTTTTTTTGCCCCTGGCAGCTCTGCCCCAGGGAGGGTTGAGCATGAGGGTGGCACAGCTGCTTGGATCCTGGGGACCCTGGCGGCGCTAAGTGTGCAGGGACACAGGCTGCCTCAGCCGCAGGAGTTAGGGCCCTATCAGAATCTTTTTTTCGAGCCTCTGGCAGCTGGCAGTCAGAAGGTCTCTTTGGCTTGTCTTTCTCCATTGTTCCACTAGTTCAGGCACTTAGAGGGCTCCTTTGCCTGATGTCTGTCTCTGTTGTTTGGCACATCAGGCACATAAAGTGGCCCCCCCTGGCTGGGGTCTTGCTCTGTTGTTCACATATCAGCACTTGATGGGCCAGGCTGTCGATTGTTCCGCTGCTAGTGCTGACGCGTGGGGAGAGAGAGGCTATGGGGATGGCTCACCCCTAACATGACTCAGCAGTATCGTCTTGCTTTCATGGCTGCCTGGCTTTCCTCCACAGGCACTTCCCGCCACAGTCTCCTCCCTTACGTCCCCTCGGTCCCTCTCCCAGCAGTCAACAGCAGCCCCTGCCCTGGGGTTGCTCTAGAATCCCTGTGCTCCAGCTCCCATCTGCTGTGCCTTGTAGGGGACGCACATTCCTGTCTGGGGTACTGAAGAGGGAATTCATATGGCCTGGACTCCATCTTAGGCCTGTTCATGCTGATCATGCTCGGCCACCTCTCCAGTGGACTCTGAACTCTGTGTTTAGTGCCTATGGAAACAACAGAAGTATAAGACCCCCTCCGGACAGGCCATAAAATTTTCCGTACCTATCGGAGTATAACCTCGGGCTTATTGATTATTGGCAAATTGTTTAACTGTTTGAGCACATAACACGTGAATGATGGGGTTATTTGGGATTGTATTTACCCTTCCTTTGTTTATGTAAGTCTCAAGGAATTTGGAGTGGTGGGTTCAGACATGTACACATGGGGTATAAAAGATTTTCACAAATGCTGGTCGGGGTCCTTGGCTAAGAGGAGACTCTGCCTTGGGCCCGCCAGTGTAATAAACTGCACTTCACAATCTGCATTGTCCTTCTGAGTGAGTTTGTTTCCCAGAAAGCGTGGCTACAAAAGTATATACGGCTGCAACAAGGATTGTCTGATTCTCATTCCATTTAGGCTGTCACAGATCAGCTGCTTTACTGTCAGCCTCAAATGTTTCTCCTCTGACTCAGACAATTGCCCTGATGTGGGGATCAGACCCCTGCTTCAGTTCCCGCCCCACCCCCCAAGCTGAGGGCAGGTCCAGTCCTACAAACACTCCTGTTTCCACCCCGCCCCCCCTCCCCAACACACACACACCGGCCCAGTTCCTTCATCCTACAGGGTTTTACCTGGTTCTGTACACCCTTTCTGGTGATCAGGTACTCCTGCCCACTCTCGTCTGGTGTTCTGCAAGCCCTTCTGTGTCTGAGGGTGTATCCCTGATGTATCTGTGGAGAGAGATGTACTCCACGTCCACCTACTTCTCCGCCACCTTGTTCCCTCAGCAAATGTTTGGTGCATTTTAACTTTTACTATGCCCCAGGCACAAGTACTAAGTGCTTTATATATATTCACTGCATTAATCCTAGCCACAGACTTATGAAGTAGCAGTTTTTATTGTTCGGTGAGGCGAATGAGTCAGAGAAGTCAAATGCCACATGAAGAATGGATCCAGGACTGGATCTGATGCCTTGAGCACCAAGTAGATTGCCTTGGACTGGCCTAGAGGATGCAGTGTATCTGTTGTGATTTTTAAATTTATCCATTTAATTAGTTTGACTTTTAAATTTACTTTAGTTCAAGTAACTCTGTCATGTGAACTCTGTCATGAAAAACTCACATGTAGATAAGGAATTCAAACACAGATAACGAGAAAAATCTCCCTTCAGCAGGAAGTGATTGTTTTGATGCTGTTTGGCCTTAAAATTTTATTTTTTATTCATTCATTTATCATTCAACATTTTTATTGACTACCTACTACATGCAATCACTGTAGTAGATCCTAGGAACAAATGAGGAACAAGACACATATGGTTCCTCTCTCCTATGGGGCTTAAATTCTAGGTGTAAGTTACAGAAAATTAACAATAGCAATGTGTTTTGAAAATTTCAGCAACAACAACAACTGTAATTTTTAAGAACCAAATAATTAGAGTGAAGTGATAGTATTTCATACATCTGTTTTATGGAGAGAGGTTAGGAAAGGCTTCTGAGAATTTGACATTAGGTCTGAAAATACAAGCGTGAGAATGACCCAGGTACATGAATTCTTTAAACTAGGCAGAGAAGAAGACGCTAAGGCAGCATCCCTGAGGCAGAACATCACTAATGTGAGTGTAAAAGACATGATTTTTTCTGCTTAGGAACTTTCATAGTCTTTAACCTTATACTTCCATTTTCTCAAGAGGGTACGTGATTATTACTTTTTACTATGTTCTCATGTTTTTAAATCAGAAATCTACCTTTAGCATAACATATCTGAAAAAAATTCTGTTGCTTTCTTCAGACATACTAATTAGCTCTATATTGGATCTCTGTTGCTTTTACTCTTTATAGCTATCATTTGCTCTTTACTTTTTCTTTGTTTTCTCGAATTTCCCCCTTTTTACACTGCTTCAAATGCTGCTTAAGTTCTCCAATGATGTTTTCTTTCCCTTAATTTCTTGCGTTTCCTTTGCCAGTTCTTTTTTTCATCTTATATTTTTATCATATCATCTCATCTTTCATGTCTTGTATTAGAGTTCTTGATTGCTCTCATTTCGTTTAGGTGTCTAAGTAATTATTTTCCTTTTTGTCTTTTTAAAAATTATTTCAGCTTTATTGAAGCATTGTGTATATTAAGGTGTACAACTAAATTAAAATTATGTATATGAAAGTGTACAACTTGATGTTTTGATATACATATACACTGTAAATAGTCACCACAGTCAAGCTAAGTAACATGTCCATCATCTCACATAGTTCTGTTTTCTTTCTCTCTCTCTCTGTGACTGTGTATGTGTGTGTAGTAAGAACCTTCAAAACTGATCTTTTTTGCAATTTTCAAGTATGTAACATTGTTAATTACAGTCACATTGCTGCATATTAAGTCTCCAGAACTTAGCATGTATAACTGAAATCTTACACTTTTTGACCAATATGTCCTCATTTCCCCTCTCTCTAGGCCTTAGAAACCACTAATTAATACTCTATGCTTCTATAAATTTGATTATTTTAGATTACACATATAAGTGAGACAATGTCTCCCTGTGTCTGATTTATTTAACTTCGCATAATGCCCTCTAAGGGCTTCCCTTGTAGCTCAGTTGGTAAAGAATCTACCTGCAATGCAGGAGACCTGGGTTTGATTCCTGGGTTGGGAAGATCCCCTGGAGAAGGGAATGGCAAGCCACTCCAGTATTCTTGCCTGGAGAATCCCATGGACAGAGGAGCCAGGCAGGCTATAGTCCATGGGGTTGCAAGAGTCGGACACGACTTAGAGACTAAACCATCACCACCACCAATGCCCTCTAGGTTCGTTTCTGTCCTCATAAATGACATGATTCATTTCTTCTTAAAGACTGCAAAGAACATGAGAGTACAGATTCCTCTTTGAGATACTGATTTCATTTCCTTTGTATATATACACAGAAATGAGACCACTGGATCAAATGGTGATTTTATTAAAAAATTTTTAAGGAAGCTTCATAATATTTTCCATAGTGGTTACACAAATCTACATTTCCAACAACACTGTACAAGGGTGTCTATTTTTCTACATCCTTCCCCACACTTGTTAGCGTTCATCTTTTTTTTTTTTTTTTTTTTTTTTTGACCGCACCTTGCAGGATCTCAGTTCCCTGATCAGGGATTGAACCTGGGTTGGAAACAGAAGTGTGGAGTCCTAACCACTGGACCTCCAGGGAATTAATTGCCAGCATTTGTCTTTTTGATAATAGCCATCCTGACAGTGTGAGGTGATACTTCTCTGTGGGCTTGATTTTCACTTCCTGATGATTAGTGATGTTGAGCTCCTTTCATATGCCAGTTGGCCATTTTTATGTCTTTGAGAAATGTCTATCCAGGTCTTTGCACATTTTTTTAAATCAAGTGAGGTGGATTTTTTTTTTTTTAAAGCTATTGAGTCTTATGGGTTCCTTATGTATTTTTGATATTAAATCCCTTGTCAGATATATGGTTTCCAAATATTTTCTCCCATTCCCTGTTGATTGTTACCTTTGCTGTACAGAAGTTTTTTTGGTTTGAGGCACTTATTTTTACTTTCATTGGTTGAACTGCTGCTGCTGCTGCTAAGTCACTTCAGTTGTGTCTGACTCTGTGTGACCCCATAGATGGCAGCCTACCAGGCTGCCCCCTCCCTGGGATTCTCCAGGCAAGAACACTGGAGTGGGTTGAACATTTGGTGTCAAATTTCAAAATCATTGCCAAGACCAATATCAAGGCATTTGCTGCCTTTGTTTTCTTCTAATAGCTTTAGTCTCAAGTCTTACATTTAAGTCTTAAACCCATTTCAGTTTGTTTTTGTATAAAATGTGAAATAAGGGTTCAGTTTTATTCTTTCTGTGGATATAGTTTTCCCAACATCATTTTGTTAAAGAGACTATCCTTCCCCTTTGTGTGTTCTTGGTACCCATTTTGGAGATCAATTGACCATATACATGAGGCTTTATTTTTGGCCTCTCTATTCCATTCTACTGGTCTATGTGACTTTTTTATGCCTGCACTATGCTTTGTTACATGCTGTTTTGATTATTCTCTCTCTGCAACATAATTTATAATTTAATTTGAATATATGATGTCTTCAGTTTTGTTCTTCTTAAGATTGCTTTGGCTATTCTGGGTCTTTTGTGGTTACATATGAATTTTAGGATTCTTTTTTTATACATTTGTAAGGAATGAATTTGGGATTTTGGTAAGAATTTCATTGAATCTGTAGATCTTTTGGGGGAGTATGGCCATTTTACTGATGTTAATTCTTCCAATCCATGAATACAAGATGTGTTTCTGTTTATCTGTGTCTTTAATTTTCTTCATCAATATTTTCTAGTTTTCAGAGCACAAGTCTTTTACCTCTTTAGTTAATTTTACTTGTAAGTATTTTGTACTTTTTGATGTGAATGCCATTTTTTAAAAACATTATTTGTCAGGTAGTTTGTTGTTTATATACAGAAACTATTGATTTTGGGCTGTAGAATTTGTATTGAGCAACTTTACCAAATCATTTATTAATTCTAACAGTTTCTTGATGAGTCTTTGTGATTTTCTATCCATATAATGTCATTTGCAAAGAGGGATGATTTTACTTCTTTCTTTCTGATTTGGATGCTGTTTTTTTTTTTTTCTTCTCTTTTTCTTGTCTAATTGCTCTAGTTAGAACATCTAGTACTATGTTGAATAGAAATACTGAGAATGGGCATCGCTGCCTTGTACTGGATATTAAAAGAAAACTTTTCAGTTTTTCTTTCTTTCTCTCTCTGTGTGTGTGTGTGTGTGTGTGCACTAAGAGCTCTTAAAACCAACAGTTATAGCAATTTTCAAGTATGCAACGCTGTCAACTAAGTCACAAACTTTCAGTTTTTCCTTATTGATTATGATGCTAACTGTGGGCTTTTAATATAAGGCCTTTATTGTGTTGCAGTAAGTTCCTTCTATGCCTATTTGTTGAGGGTTTTTTTTTTTTTAAATCATGAATGTATGTTGAATTTTGTCAAATGCTTTTTATGTACATATTGAGATTATTATGTGACTTTTATCTTTAATTCCAATAATATAGTGTATCATGTTGGTTGATTTGTTCATGTTGAACCATTCTTACATGCCAGGGATAAATCCCACTTGGTCATAGTGTATAATATTTTCACTATCCTGCTGAATTCCGTTTGGTGGTGTTTTATTGAGGATTTTTACATCTATGTTCAAAAAGATATTGACTTGTATTTTTTAATCTTGTGATGTGCTTATATGCATTTGGTATCAGTGTGATGCTGGCCACATAAAATGTGTTTAGGAATAATCCTTCAATTTTTTGGAAAGAGTTTAGGAAAGATTAGTATTAATACTTTTTTGAATTTTGGTGAAATTCTCTTATGAAGATTTCTAGTCCTGGGCTTGCTTTGTTATGTGATTTTTGATCACTGCTTACCTCTCTTTATTTGTCATTTACCTATTTGTGCTTTTTATTTCTTTTTAATTCAGTTTTAGGAGGATGTATGTTTCTAGAAATTTATCCATTTCTTCTAGTTTATCCAAATTGTTATTAACTTTGTCATTTTCTTGCTGTTATTGATTCCTAGGCTATTTCCATTTTGTTTAGAAAAGATACTTGGAATATATTTTTTATTTTCTTGAATTTTTAAATACTTATTTTATAACCCATCATGTATTATATCCTGGAGAATGATCTGTGTGTGCTTGAGAAGAATGTGTATTCTTCTGATGTTGGGTAGAAATTCTGGATATGTCTGTTATAACCAGTTGGTTCATAGTGTTGTTCAAATCAGTTGTTTCATTATTGATTTTCTGTCTAGATATTCTATTCATTATTGAAAGTGGGGTATGAAGTCTCATACTGTTATTGTATGGCCATAAATTTCTCCCTTCAGATCTGTCAAATTTGCTTTATATATTTACATGCTCTAAAGTTGATTGTGTATATAGTTAGAATTGTTATACTCTACTGTTGAATTGATCCCTTTATCATATATAGACCTTTCTTTCTTTTTTTTTTCTATCTCTAGAGGCAATTTGGACTTAAAGGTGTATTTTGTCTGATGTAAGCATAAGCAGATCTGCTTCTTCCAGTTATCACTTGCATGGAATACTTTATCCATCCCTTCATTTTCAGCTTATGTGTGTCCTTAAATATAAAATGACTCTTTTGTAGATGCTATATGGATGAATCTTGTTTGCTTGTTTGTTTTCTAATCCATTCAACCAGTCTATGCCTTTTGATTGGGTGGTTTGATCTATTTATATTTAAAATAATTATTTATAGTACATAATTACTATTACCATTTTGTTAATTGTTTTTTGTTTCCATCTTCCTCTCTTGATGGCCTTCTTTGTGATTTAATTACTATTGCAGTGATATACTTTGATTCTTTTATGTTTATCTTTTGTGTATCCATTAAAAGGTATTT
Organism: Bubalus bubalis; assembly: GCF_019923935.1. NCBI lineage: Eukaryota > Metazoa > Chordata > Mammalia > Artiodactyla > Bovidae > Bubalus > Bubalus bubalis. The sequence continues at coordinate 453,043 of NC_059174.1, read as the reverse complement.
CTTTGTTGTTACCTTAAAGTTTACATAAAATATCTTGTTATAATTGTCTATTTTAAGTTGATAACAACTTAATTTCAATCTCATAAAGACTTTACACTTTTATCCCATCCCATACATATTTTATTCTTATACTCAGTTTGCTTCTTTTATTATTGTATTGAGTATCAAGTCTGCTTTGAGGCACTTTACAGTAAGTCCCCATACATATGGACCTTCAAGCTGCAAACTGTCCAAGATGCAAACATATGTTCATATGTCCAGTTGCATAAGTTAGCTCATGTGTCTGCTATACATTGTCACATGTGTTATCCTCTATAAGTAGTTGTGTTTTTGTGTACTGTACTGTACAGGAATATATAGAGTACAGTAGTACAGTATTATTTCAAGCCCAGGATGTCTGGATGCAAGGATAAAATCAGTGGCAATGTAACTGGTACTGCTAAGAAGTGCCAAGCAATAATGGAAACAAAACAAAAACCAATTGAGAGAGAGGAGCAAGGTGAAAAGATGGTAGATGTCACTTGTTCTTATAACATGAATTAGTCAACCTTTTGGCATAGTTCTCTTTTTTAATCTTGTAATAACATTTAATGGAGCATAATCTACAAAAATACTGAATCACTATGCTTCACATCCGACTTCACTTTCACTTCTCACTTTCATGCATTGGAGAAGGAAATGGCAACCCACTCCAGTGTTCTTGCCTGGAGAATCCCAGGGACGGGGGAGCCTGGTAGGCTACCACCTATGGGGTCGCACAGAGTTGGACATGACTGAAGCGACTTAGCAGCAGCAGCATATATATATATATATATACATATACATATATGCATATATATACATATATATATATACGTATATATACATATATATGTATAAAATTATGGCTGATTCACAGTGATGTAAGGCATAGACCACAACACTGTAAAACAATTCTCCTCCACTAAAAAATAAAAATATATTACTTACTTTTCTATATACTGACAATGAGCAAGTATAACGTCAAATTGAAAACACGATATTTAATTATCACACTCCCAAATAAAATACTTAAGTATATATCTGACAAAGTACATATAAGACTTATATGAGAAAAACTACAAAGCTCTAATGAAAGAAATAAAAGAAGAAGCAAATAACTGGAGAGCTATTCTATGTTCATTGATAGGAAAACTCAATATTGTCAAGATGTCAGTTCTTCCTAAATTGATCTATATATGCAATGCAATTCCAAAAGATCCCAGTTATTTTATACATATTGACAAACTGATTTTAATGTTTATATGGAGTTATGGGCAGAAATGGTCCCATGGCTTGAAAACTTATATGGGAATTCCCACATTCTCTCCCTTTGTCTCTGTGGCTCTATCTATCTGTCTATCAATCATCTACTTCACTCAAAGTGGAATTCTCACAAAATACATATAATATTATGCCTTCATATGTTCCACATTTTGTAATTATTCATTCTCACATATAACACCTGTTTCAGGTGGTGACTAGAAAATCACCTTGGGGCAGGTCCATCTTTACCCACTTGATTCAGTGAAGAATGCTCATATGTGGAGATTTAACCATAAAACTTTCATGCTATAATGTGAATTAATTAGATAGAGACCTGAAATTTGATGATCAGAGAACCTAGTCAAATATGATTTTTCATGAGAAATCTGGCACTAGTCAATTTGTAGTGTTAAGAATGGGACAAGACTATGAAAAGTTTAGACTAAGTTATTGTGCCCTTGTTTGAGATTGTAGCTGTTTGTAAAAGCTTCTTCTTGAACCAGGTCTGGACTAGAATGTGAAAGGATGTAGGAAGTAACATAGTTATCACATGTCCTGTCATGCTGCCAGTCAAGGGTACTTTGCTCAATTTGTACACCCCAAGACCCTGGGGGCCACAACTATGGTAAAGAATATACCTGCTGTAACTCAGAACTTTCTCATATTTTGTTTCTCCTGTCTTGGAGCTTCCCCACCCCACCCCTTTCCCAGTCACCAGTCTGCAAATATGCAGAGATGAATCCAAAAGCCCACTTGCTGTGCGACTCTTGCTTCCTGACCACACATAGAGTAATAGTCTCATGCTCAGAACACCTAATATGAGCTACACACTTGGCAAAGTGGCCAGTTGGTCAAATTGAGACAGGAGATAGGCTTCAGATTAGGTATTTACAACTGACTTCCTGTTTATACTTCTTGAGGCAGGAAAAATGTGGGCTTCAGGCTGGACATTTACAACTAGCTTCTTGTTTACTTTTCCTGAGACTGGGAATAGATGGGCTCCAGGTTAGGCTTCGCAATCAGCTTCCTATTTTCTCTTCAAAATAAAAATAACAGAAACAGGGTAAATAACCAGGCTTTGTCTCTTGTTGGACACCTGAAGATAATAGTCATGGCAGGATCAAATAGGGTCTAAACCTTGTTTGAGTAAAGGATCAAGAGATCACGTATTTCCCCTCCTTGGGGAAAGGGAGACACTCTCTATATATGTGTATAAAGGCTTCTTGGGGATCAAAAGGCAGGAAACTCCAAGCCATAGTAAGTCTTGCCATTTCCCCACCACCAGATGCCTGTGCGCTGAAATACATCTTGGTTGAAAGGGGTGTGTGCACATAGAGAAAGGTCCCGGGAAAAATTTGCCAGGGAAGAAAAATGAGACAGTTGGCTAGAGGGAAGACAAAGACCTGGAAAACTGTCTGCTTATGAAGGATTTAAATTTCCCAAAGGCAGGACTCCTGTGCCTCTTGCTGAGTCCACCCATGCATCTTTCCGCATGTACTCTGCTTTTTCAATAAAACACCTCCTCATCAGAATTTTCTTGTCAAGGCAAGCAAAGACTGTAGATTTAGGCTCTAGCCGCTGGCTTTCATGGTCTAGCAGTTAGAACTGGTTTTCACCCATGCAACCCACATTTTGATTCCCGGTCAAGGAGTTAAGCTCTGTCTTCCAGCTACTGCTACTTACTGCAGGGTACCACTCGCTGCTGCATGTGTCTGAAACTAAAATTTCCATAGCAGAGATTCACCAATTTTTCACCTCCTTCCCTAGAGGGCATGCTCCTCCTCCAGCCTGAGAGGCAACTCTCAGAATCAGGTGACTCTTTTCCTTCCCAGCTGAGTTGATATCCTCAGGCTGGACCATTTAGATTGTCTCTCTGAGGGATGTGGAGCTGAATACAAAGGTACAGGCCAGTGAGAAGCAGGCCCAGGGCCATGCAGGCCTGAGCTGTGATTTGCAGATGGGAACTACAAGACATCTGTTTGCAGAAAGAAGGAAATGAAACAAATATGTAGAGAAGAGGAGAGATATTGAGAAAGAAGTGGAGTTCTTGTTGACCACCAAGGCTTTTGACGGATTCCTGGCTCTCAGTTCCAACCTTTATAAGAACTCATTTTCTCTCAGATGTGTTATTTTAATAGGAATTTATTGGGCATTATCATAAGTCAAGCCATGTTCTAGGGCCAGCTATATAGCAGTCTCTGGCCTCATGATGCTTGCTTTATAGCAGATTCTGGGAGAAATTCTTTCTTTGCTTGAGTGAACCCAAGTGGGTTTCTGTTGCCCACACCCAAGAGATCTTGCACTAAGATCCTGTTCTATAGATGAACACTCGGAACTCTGAAAGGGTAAAATAAGCTGCCCCTCAGGTTCACTCAGAGACAGAGCTAGGCTTTGAGGGCTGCACATCAGACATGAAGTCTTAGCACACATCCTATCACCTCCTAATGGATGAAGTCATCCATTCTGCCAGAGGATGTCAGGATTCTGCACCCAGAGATAGCTCCTGTGGTCAACAGCAAAGATCCCAAGGGGTACATAAAGTTATGCTCATATGAACACAACCTTGGCATTTTATGTACTTTTTGACATTGGATTCTCACAACAGCCCTGCTGGAACCATAGGACAGGCATTCACTAATTTTTATAGTTGGGGAAACCCTGAGCTCAGAGCCATCAAGTGACTTGCCCAAAGTCACAGAATTGATGAAGAAGGAGCCAAGACTCCACCCAAGCCCCTTAGTCCTACTTTTTTCACCACCTAGCTATGGCTTTAAATCTGTAGAAACTATTTTACTTTACCTTATCATATAACTCCCTCCTTTCCTTGGGCCATTTGCCACTACTTTTTTGCTTAGTCTCTACCCACAAATGGGTAGAGACTCAAAATTCTCAAAATTCTCCAAGCCAGGCTTCAACAGTACATGCATGGTGAATTTCCGGATGTTCAAGCTGGATTTAGAAAGGCATAAGAACTAGAGATCAAATTGCCAACATCCATTGGATCATTGAAAAAGCAAGAGAGTTCCAGAAAAACATCTGTTTCTGCTTTATTGACTATGCCAAAGACTTTGACTGTGTGGATCACAACAAACTGTGGAAAAATCTGAAAGAGATGGGAATGCCAGACCACCTGACCTGTTTCTTGAGAAATCTGTATGCAGTTCAGGAAGCAACAGTTAGAACTGTTAGGACATGGAACAACAGACTGGTTCCAAATTGGAAAAGGAGTACATAAAGACTGTATATTGTCACCCTGCTTATTTAATTTATATTCAGAGTACGTCATGAGCAACGTTGGGCTGGAGGAAGCACAAGCTGGAATCAAGATGGTTGGGAGAAATATCAATAACCTCATTTATGCAGATGACATCACCCTTATGGCAGAAAGGGAAAAAGAACTAAAAAGCCTCTTGATGAAGTGAAAGAGGAGAGTGAAAAAGTTGGTTTAACACTCAACATTCAGAAAACTAAGATCATAGCGTCTGGTCCCATCACTTCATGGCAAATAGATGGGGAAACAGTGAGACTTTATTTTTTGGGGCTCCAAAATCACTGCATATGGTGACTGCAGCTATGAAATTAAAAGACACTTGCTTCTTGGAAGAAAAGTTATGACCAACCTAGACAGCATATTCGAAAGCAGAGACATTACTTTGCCAACAAAGGTCCATCTAGTTAAAGTTATGGTTTTTCTAGTAGTCAGGTATGGATGTGAGAGTTGGACTATAAAGAAAGCTGAGCACTGGAGAATCGATGCTTTTGAACTGTGGTGTTGGAGAAGACTCTTGAGAGTCCCTTGGACTGCAAGGAGATCCAACCAGTCTATCCTAAAGGAAATCAATCCTGAATATTCATTGGAAGGACTGATGCTGAAGCTGAAACTCCAATACTTTGGCCACCTGATGCAAAGAACTGACTCCTTGGAAAAGACCCTGATGCTGGGAAAGATTGAAGGCAGGAGGAGAAGGGGATAACAGAGGATGAGATGGTTGCATGGCATCACTGACTCAATGGACATGAGTTTGAGTAAACTCCTGGAGTTTGTGATGGAGAAGGAGGCCTGGCATGCTGTAGTCCATGGGATTGCAGAGAATCAGGCATTACTTAATGACTAAACTGAACTACCCACAAACTACCAATTCTTTCATTACTTCTAGCCATCCTCACTGAACTCAGGTTCCTTCTTGTCCTCATACACACATTCTGTCTCTCAACATGTCCAAAACCAACACTTTAAACACCTATCACCTAAACTACTTCATCTGAGTATATCCGATCCCAATTAAGTGTCACTGTCTCCAACTCAACTATGAGGCTAAACTCTGGAGTCAGCCTTAGCTTCAACATCACTCTACTCTATTAGCAACATGTCAATATCTTGTACAAAATTTCTGACCAATCCAGCTACTTCCACTGTGACTTCTGCTGTGACTATAGCCTAATCCTGTCTCAATTGGATGACTGCAATGTCCTCCAGACTAATCATTCTGCTTTCTGAATTGTGACTACAGGATCTATTCTGTAAACTGCAGCCAGAGAGACTCCCATACACTCTTTTGATGAAAGCAAGACTCAGGAGAATCAACCAAGGGCTATTGTTAAAATGCTGATTCCCAAGCCTTAAGCCTAACACCCTAAGCTGGCATTGCTAAGAAAGGGGACAGGGATTGTCACTAATGAGCTCTCTAGTGATTTGTATGCGCACTAAATGTTTATTTAGTTATTTATTTAAATATAAATTTATTTATTTAAATTGGAGGCTAATTACTTTACAATATTGTATTGGTTTTGCCATACATCAACATGAATCTGCCACGGGTGTACACTTGTTCCCCATCCTGAACCCCCCTCCCTCCTCCCTCCCTGTACCATCCCTCTGGGTCATCCCAGGGCACCAGCCCCAAGTGTCCTGTATCCTGCATCGAACCTGGACTGGCAATTAGTTTCACATATGATATTATACATGTTTCAATGCCATTCTCCCAAATCATCCCACCCTCACCATCTCCCACAGAGTCCAAAAGACTGATCTATACATCTGTGTCTCTTTTGCTGTCTCACATACAGAGTTATCGTTACCATCTTTCTAAATTCCATATATATGCTTATACTGTATACTGTATTGGTGTTTTTCTTTCTGGCTTACTTCACTCTGTATAATAGGCTCCAGTTTCATCCACCTCATTAGAACTGATTCAAATGTATTCTTTTTAATGGCTGAGTAATAGAACTATTGAGAATTCTGACAAATGAAGAGGAAGATTCATGAAAGGCATGGCCTGGGAGCTGTCCTGGGGCCCTTTAACTGCTGGATGGAGCTGACATCTAAGCTCTGGGGTGGAGGTTGAGAAGTAGTTTAGGATCAAGGGATCACCTTTGACATAGGTGTCAAAGACCTGGCTTTGCACTTCCTACATATGAGCCCCCTAGCTATGGAGCCCCAAGTTCCTAGCCACAAAATGAGATAATGTCACCTGCTGGTAGGGCTGTTGTAAGGATTAATACCTTCAGGATTGATCCAGCACTTAATACAGGCACTAAATACCTCACAAATGTGGGACATTTTGGTAATTAGTAATATGTCTCCCTGAAAACATCAGTTATTTTTGGGTTGATGTATTTATACAATTTGAAGGACAAATGGGAATTCCCTGTGCAATATTTATCTTATTCCCAAGGATTATTAGATATTATTCTCTTGTTACCTTCTCTTTACACATACACATACAAATACACACACACACACACACACATACACACACACCTGATTGGTAGGCTGCAGTCCATGGGGTCGCAAAGAGTCGGACACGACTGAGTGACTTCATTTTCGCTTTTCACTTTCATGCATTGGAGAAGGAAATGGCAACCCACCCCAGTGTTCTTGCCTGGAGAATCCCAGGGACGGGGGAGCCTGGTGGGCTGCCACCTATGGGGTCACACAGAGTCGGACACGACTGAAGTGATTTAGCAGCAGCAGCAGCAGCAGCAGCAGCAGCAGCATACCCACCTAATTCACGCATACACATACCCCAGTCTTCCTCAACACTCCTGGACGCTGTCCTTTTTCTGTCCCCAAATGCTGTTTACTATTTTATCCACAAGGATAAGGATATAGGTTATCTTACCTATAGCCTTTCTTTTGTCAAATATAAATTGGCACTTGCCATTGGCACTTGCCATCTACCTCTACAAAGAGTGAAATATGAGCTGCTGCAGCTGCTGACTTCCAACATTCCCTGAAAGGAGTTCAGTGTGTGTGTGTGTGTGTGTGTGTACGTGTCTTCAGTCACTCAGTCATGTCTGACTGTTTGCAACCCCATGGATTGTAGCCTTCTGTCCATGGAATTTTACAGGCAGGAATACTGGAGAGGATTGCCATTTCCTATTCCAGGAGATCTTCTGACTCAGGAATTGAACCTGCATCTCTTGCATCTCCTGCAAGAAAGCTTAGCACCAAAGAATTGATGCCTTCAAACTATGGTGTCAGAAAAGACTCTTGAGAGTCTCTTGGACTGCAAGGAGATCAAATCAGTCCATCCTAAAGGAAACCAGTCCTGAGTATTCATAGGAAGGACTGATGCTGAAGCTGAAACTCCAATACTTTGGCCACCTGATGAGAAGAACTGACTCATTGGAAAAGACTCTGATGCTGGGAAAGATTGAAGGCAGGAGGAGAAGGGGACAACAGAGGATAAGATTGTTGGATGGCATCACTGGCTCCCTGGACATGAGTTTGAACAAGCTCCAGGGGTTGGTGATGGACAGGAAAACCTGGTATGCTGCAGTCCATGGTGCTCAGCTTTCTTTATAGTCCAACTCTCACATCCATACATAACTACTGGAAAAACCATAGCTTTGACTAGATGGACCTTTGTTGGCAAAGTAATGTCTCTGCTTTTTAATATTCTGTCTAGGTTGGTCATAGCTTTTCTTCCAGGGAGCAAGCAACTTTTAATTTTATGGCTGCAGTCACAGAAAATTCTACCTTCTCCTTACACCACTTAATTTGGAATTTTCTGGTTTAGTTCCAGTGAAAGCAATTTGTTCCAAATCAGTGATGGGCTCCAAATAAATGATTTTATTTTTTGGTGGACAAGGATATTGATGCCAAAAGTCTTGTCTCTCTGTGCACTGATGCTGAGCAGAAATACAGAGTTTTGCAGGAAAAGAAAAATAGCTTTATTCTTTGCCAGTCAAAGGGCCAGACACAGCAGGCTAGTGTCAATTTTGAAAAGACGTACAATGCTTTCTGTCACACCTCAACAGAAAACAGCAAAATTCTGTAAAGCAATTATCCTTCAATAAAAAATAAATAAATTTAAAAGAATAATTAAAAATAATGCACAATGTGAGAGTTGCAAGTTAAACTTTATACAGGGAAAAATGAGGATGGTAGCCCAGAACACAGCACCTCAGACAGCTCTGAGAATCTACTTCAAAGAGGTAGGGAGGAAAGACTGTACAAGAGATTTTGGTGAAGGGAGGGTACATGCAACCAAACACAAATTTTCCCAGAAGGTTCCTTCTGGTCTCATAAAGCTTCTGCTAATCACAAGAAAGAGTCATCCCCATGAAGGGTTTTAGTGTTTTCCTAATATGAGGAGATATAAGAACTGGGCTTATAAAATCAGCTCCTAAGAATCAGCTGCTGAGAATATCTGGTTATCTGATAAACTGTCCTGTCAGTTTTTTCCTAAGCACTGAATGCCTCATATCTGCTGTCCACGCTTAACTCCTCCAAGGGGTATAAAGTTCAGCAGCTGCAGCAGCACATGATTTAATCCTTGTAGAGGTAGCACCCATGGTGAAGTTGCTCAGTCGTGTCTGACTCTTTGTGACCCCATGGACTGTAGCCCACCAGGCTCCTCTGACCATGGGATTCGCCAGGCAAGAATACTGGAGTGGGTTGCCATTTCCTTCTCCAGGGGATCTTCCCAACCCAGGGATCGAACCCGGATCTCCTGCATTGCAGGCAGATGCTTTATCCTCTGAGCCACCAGGGAAGCCATAAAGGTAGCACCCATGGCAAGTGCCAATTTGTAGCTGACAACTGTGTGCTCCCCTTATTGGGAAATTAAGAGAGGTTATATAGCCCAGACAACAAAAATCATGGAGTAGAAGGACTTGCCGTCATCTCTTATGAAAACACCAAAATCCCAATGAGCTGCTAAACAGCCATCAACAGGGGAATGTTGGAACCCACCAAGAAAAGATAACCCATGTATCAAGAGCAAAGGAGAAGCCACAACAAGAGACTAAGAGGGGCACGTCTGCATTTAAATCCAATTTCATACCGACCAGAGATGCTTGGAGGGTACAAACAAAACCTTGTGCAACCAGGGCCCAGGGAAAGAAATAGTGATTCCCACAAGAGACTGAGATCTACCTGTGAGTGTTTGAGGGTCTCCTGTGGATGCATGGGTCAGCAGTGGCCTGCCACAGGGACAGGGGCTCTGGCAGGAGTCCTAGGAGGCATGGTGTGTGGCATAAGTCCCCTTGGAGGAGTTCATCATTAGCCCCACTAGAGAACTGCTATCCACAAACTGGAGAAAAATTATACCAAAGAAGATCTCTCACTGTTGTGAAAGGTCTAGCCCCCACCACAGACTTCCCAACCTGGGGATCTGGCAAAGAGACTGAGAATCCCCAGGGCATCTGACTTTGAAGGTCAGTGGAATTTGATTACAGAACTTCCACAGTTCTGGGGAAACAGAGACTCTTGCAAGAGACAAACAAAACCTTGTGCACAACAGGACTCAGGAGACAGGAGCAGTGAATCCACAAGACATTGAGCCAGACTTGTATGTGAGTTTCTGGGAGTCTCCAGCAGAGGCATGGGTTGACAGTGACCTGTTGTGGGGTTAGGGGCACTGACAGCAGCAGTCCTTGGAGGCCTGGTATTCTGGCATAAGTCCCTTTGGAAGAAGTCATTATTATCCCTACTATAGTTTGGCCTCAGGTCAAACAACAGGGAGGGAACACAGCCCCATACATGGCAGAAAATTGGATCAGAGATTTACTGAGCATGGCCTTGCCCCACCAGAGCAAGACCCAGCTTTACCCACAGCCAGCCTCTCACATCAGGAAGCTTGCACAAGCCTCTTATCCTTATCCATCAGAGGGCAGACAGAATGAAAACCACAACCACAGAAAACTAACCAAAATGATCACATGGATCACAGCTTTGTGTAACTTAATGAAACTATGAACCATGCTGTTTAGGGCCATCTGAGATGGATGGGTCATGGTGGAGTGTCCTGACAAAACTCCTGTCAGGAGAGTCCTGACAAAACAGCACTCTTGCCTTGAGGACCCCATGAACAGTATGAAAAGGCAAAAAGATATGACACTGAAAGATGAACTCCCCAGATCAGTAGATGCTCCTGGAGAAGACTGGAGAAAGAACTCCAGAAACAATAGAGAGATGGAGCCAAAGCAAAAAGAATGCCCAGTTGTGGATGTGACTGGTAATGAAAGTAAAGTAAAATGCTGTAAAGAACAATATTTCATAGGAACTTAAATGTTAGTTCCATGAATCAAGGCAAATTGGAAGTGGTCAAACAGGAGATAGCAAGAGTGAACACAGACATTTTAAGAATCAAAAAATATACAAGCAACTCCTGCAGCTCAATTCCAGAAAAATAAATGACCCAATCAAAAAATGGGCCAAAGAACTAAACAGACATTTCTCCAAAGAAGACATACAGATGGCTAACAAACACATGAAAAAATGCTCAACATTACTCATTATCAGAGAAATGCAAATCAAAACCACAATGAGGTACCATTTCATGCCAGTCAGAATGGCTGCGATCCAAAAATCTACAAGCAATAAATGCTGGAGAGGGTGTGAAAAGGGAACCCTCTTACACTGTTGATGGGAATGCAAACTAGTACAGCCACTATGGAGAACAGTGTGGCGATTCCTTAAAAAACTGGAAATAGAACTGCCTTATGACCCAGCAATCCCACTGCTGGGCATACACACTGAGGAAACCAGAAGGGAAAGAGACACGTGTACCCCAATGTTCATTGCAGCACTGTTTATAATAGCCAGGACATGGAAGCAACCTAGACTTCCATCAGCAGACAAATGAATAAGAAAGCTGTGGTACATATATACAACGGAATATTACTCAGCCATTAAAAAGAATACATTTGAATCAGTTCTAGTGAGGTGGATGAAACTGGAGCCTATTATACAGAGTGAGGTAAGCCAGAGAGAAAAACACCAATACAGTATACTAACACGTATATATGGAATTTAGAAAGATAGTAATGATAACCCTGTATGCAAGACAGCAAAATATGCATAGAACAGTCTTTTGGACTCTGTGGGAGAGGGAGAGGGTGGGATGATTTGGGAGAATGGCATTGAAACATGTATATTATCATATGTGAAACAAATTGTCAGTCCAGGTTTGATGCATGATACAGGGTGCTCGGGGCTGGTGCACTGGGATCACCCAGAAGGATGGTATGGGGAGGGAGGTGGGAGGAGGGTTCAGGATGGGGAACACATATACACCCATGGCAGATTCATGTTGATGTACGGCAAAACCAATACAATATTGTAAAGTAATTAGCTTCCAATTAATATATATATATATATATATATATATATATATATATATATATAAAAGAATCAGAGAACTAAGATGAATGGAAATGGGCTAATTTAATTCAGATGACCATTATATCTACTAATGTGGGCAAGAATCCCTTGGAAGAAATGGAGCAGCCCTTATAGTCAACAGAAGAGTCCAAAATGCAGTACTTGTCTCGGTTTGTTTCCAAGGGAAACCATTCAGTATCACAGTAAATCAAGTCTATGACCCAACCACTAATTCTGAAGACCCTGAAATTGAACGATTCTATGAAGACCTACAAGACCTTCTAGAAATAACACCAAAAAAATATGTTCTTTTCATCATAGGGAATTGGAAAGTAAAAGTAGGAAGTCAAGAGATACCTGGAATAACAGTCAAGTCTGGCCTTGGACGCAAGATGAAGAGGGCAAAGGCTGACAGAGTTTTGCCAAGAGAACACATTGGTCATAGGAAACACCCTCTTCCAACAACACAAGAGACGACTCTAAACATGGACATTACCAGATGGTCAATATCGAAATCAGATTGATTATATTCTTTGCAGCCAAAGATGGAGAAGCTCTATACAGTCTACAAAAAGAAGACCAGGAACTGACTGTGGTTCGGATCATGAACGCCTTAGTGCAAAATTCAGACTTAACTTGAAGAAAGTAGGGAAAACCATTAGGCCACTCAAATATAACCTGAATCAAATCCTTTATGATTATACAGTGGAAGTGACAAATAGTTGCAAGGGTTAGATCTGATAGAGTGTTTGAAGAGCTAAGAGTGGAGGTTTGTAACATTGTTCAGGGGTGATCAAATCCATCCCCCAAAGAAGAAATCAGTTCAGTTCAATTCAGTTCAGTTGCTCAGTCGTGTCTAACTCTTTGCGACCCCATGAATCGCAGCACGCCAGGCCTCCCTGTCCATCACCAACTCCCGGAGTTCACTCAGACTCACATCCATCGAGTCAGTGATGCCATCCAGCCATCTCATCCTCTGTCGTCCCCGTCTCCTCCTGCCCCCAATCCCTTCCAGCATCAGAGTCTTTTCCAATGAGTCCACTCTTTGCATGAGGTGGCCAAAGTACTGGAGTTTCAGCTTTAGCATCATTCCTTCCAAAGAAATCCCAGGGCTGATCTCCTTCAGAATGGACTGGTTGGATCTCCTTGCAGTCCAAGGGACTCTCAAGAGTCTTCTCCAACACCACAGTTCAAAAGAATCAATTCTTTGGGGCTCAGCCTTCTTCACAGTCCAACTCTCACATCCATACATGACCACAGGAAAAACCATAGCCTTGACTAGATGGACCTTTGTTGGCAAAGTAACGTCTCTGCTCTCGAATATGCTATCTAGGTTGGTCATAACTTTCCTTCCAAGGAGTAAGCATCTTTTAATTTCATGGCTGCAGTCACCATCTGCAGTGATTTTGGAGAAAAATAAAGTCTGACACTGTTTCCACTGTTTCCCCATCTATTTCCCATGAAGTGATGGGACAAGATGCCATGATCTTCGTTTTCTGAATGTTGAGCTTTAAGCCAACTTTTTCACTCTCCACTTTCACTTTCATCAAGAGGCTTTTGAGTTCCTCTTCACTTTCTGCCATAAGGGTGGTGTCATCTGCATATCTGAGGTTATTGATATTTCTCCCAGCAATCTTGATTCCATCTTGTGCTTCTTCCAGTCCAGCATTTCTCATGATGTACTCTGCATATAAGTTAAATAAGCAGGGTGACAATATACAGCCTTGACGTACTCCTTTTCCTATTTGGAACCAGTCTGTTGTTCCATGTTCAGTTCTAACTGTTGCTTCCTGACCTGCATACAAATTTCTTAAATGCAACATGTTAAAATGGTTGTCTGAGGAGGCCTTACAAATAGCTGAGAAATGAAGAAAAGTGAAAGGCAAAGGATAAAAAGAAAAATATACTCATCTGAATGCAGAGTTCCAAAGAATAGCAAGAAGAGATAAGAAAGCCTTGTGAAGTGAAGAGTGCAAAGAAATGGAGGAAAACAAAAGAATAGGAAGGACTAGAGATTTCCTCAAGAAAATTGAAGATTGCAAGGGAACATTTGATACGAAGATGAGCACAATAAAGGACAGAAACAATATGGGTCCAACAGACACAGAAGATATTAAGAAGAGGTGGAAAAATACACAAAAGAACTATAGAAAAAGTTTTTAATACATGGATTACCATGATGGTGTGGTCACTCTCCTACAACGCAGATGTCATGGAGTGTGAAGTCAAGCGAGCTGTAGGAAGCAACACTATGAACAATGCTAGTGGAGGTGACAGAATTCCAGCTATTTCAAATTCTAAAAGACAATGCTGTTTAAGTGCTGCACTCAGTATGCCAGCATATTTGGAAAACTCAGCAGTGGCTGCAGGACTGCAATCTTGGCTTTCTCTTCCCACTGAAGTTGAATAAAAACCTACAGAGGCAGGGTTTGGCATAAATAGAAAGTTGTCTTTAATTCTAAGCTGAGAAAAGGGGAGAACACAGTAGGCTTGTGCCTCAAGGACTGTGGCCATATTCCATGAGGAATCCGGGGGATTATATAAGATGAGGGCTCACTGGCAGGGGTAGGTGATGAGGAATAAAGGTGTTAGGATCTTATATTCTTTCTCTTGCATTGTTCAAAAACAGTCATAGGCTGAGAGTCAGGTAGCCCAGTAACTGAATCTGGCAGTCCAATAGTCCAGTATTTGGGTCCATTGTCTTTTATATATTGTACTGGGGCCTCTTTTCTGTAATTCAAAAAGAGAAGAACTACAAAGGGTGGTCTGTGAAGAGAGTGCTGTAAAGGTGAGCACCATGTACAGGAGGTAATTAGCTAGAATCAAAGGATAACGGGTGCAAAATACATCTCATGCTAGGGCTTCCCTTGTGGCTCAGCTGGTAGAGAATCTGCCTGCAATGCAGGAGACCTGTGTTTGATCCCTGGGTTGGGAAGATCTCCTGGAGAAGGGAAAGGCTGCCCACTCCAGTATTCTGACCTGGAGAATTCTGTGTACTGTATAGCCCATGGGGTCATTGCCAAGAGTCACAAACAACTGAGCAACTTTCACGTTCATAGCTCATGCTGAGGTAGGGGGCAGAAAAACAAACTTAGTTACAGTCTACAGATTAGAAGAAGTTAAAGTAAAACGCAGGAGTGATCAGGCCTGCTCACTGTTCTCTTTATCTTCTTTTTTCTCAGGAAGAAAAAAACTCATCCTCTTGTTTCCTTTTCACTGCAACGGCAACTGTAAGCGCCAGGTGCAGAATATAACTCACACAGTGTCAGAGAGTGTTAGAGTTTAGCTTCACGAAGACCAAATTTAGTTACAGACACTATGGTTTAGTAACAGTTAAAATAAAAAAAAGTATTGTCTAACATTTTTAGGCTAGTTTATGTTGCTTCTCTGGGAGAAGGCAATGGCACCCCACTCCAGTACTCTTGCCTGGAAAATCCCATGGACAGAGGAGCCTGGTAGGCTGCTGTCCATGGGGTCACTAAGAGTCGGACATGACTGAGCGACTTCACTTTCACTTTTCACTTTCATGCATTGGAGAAGGAAATGGCATCCCACTCCAGTGTTCTTGCCTGGAGAATCCCAGGGACGGGGGAGCCTCGTGGGCTGCCGTCTATGGGGTTGCACAGAGTCGGACTCAATTGAAGCGACTTAGCAGCAGTAGCAGCAGCATGTTGCTTCTCCAGCCCAAACTGTTCATTGTTCCCTTTATTTTCCTTGTTATCAAGAGAGGAAAACCTCATTTCTATTTCTTTGTTCCAACAGCATTTCCTTATTTTTAATTCAACCTTTTGAAGTATGATTTATATACAATAAACTTGCATCCACCTGAAGTGTACAATTTAATGATTTTGACAGATGTGAACTTCCTTGAAACTACTGCCACAATCAACATACCGGAAAATTCAATCAACCTCAAAGATTCCTGACTCTGAGTGATCACAGGGCAGTGGGGAGGAGCAGCCTGGATTTGCCTCTTTGGGGAAACTTTCTGGGCAGGAAACTACCTATTATACTTCATGGCAAAGCCTCAGGATGCCCTCAGTCAGACAGCAGGTATCCAATAGAACTTTCTAAGATGATAAAAATAAAGCTGTATCTCCACTGTCCAATAAGGTGACTGCCGGGGTCCAGCCCCGGCTGATCCAGGGTATTCGAAGTGGGGACGGCGTCGGCGACCTATTTAATTATTTATTCATCAAAGATATAAAGAGTAATAGAATGAGGATAGCTCAGTAGGAAAATTCAGTGGAGAAAAGAGGCTGAGTAGCTTGGTTTACGCGGGAGACCAATAAAACTTCAAGACAAGAAGTTTGCACCACTTACATAGGCCGCAGGCGTCCTTCCGTTCTCCCGAAGGAGAGGAGACACTGAGGCCTCCCCGGTCGGATCTTAGAAGCCCAGGCATAATTAGCAAGCATGGTGGGTTCCGCGCTCCAGATGGAGACTCAGCCAGAATTTGGGAGAGAGAGTGACATGGGGAGACCAAGTTTCAGTGAACAAGGCCCGCACTTTATTTTCCAAAGTAGTTTTTATACCTTAAGTTGTGCATAGAGGATAATGGGGGAAGGGGTGGAGTCATGCAAGGACAGCAGTTCCTGGTCCTAATCGAAGCCAGGCTTTCAAACTTATCATATGCAAAAGTTCAGGTGAATTACATCATCTTCTGGCCAGGAGGCCTGTTAACATTTTAAGAAACTTATTTTTCTCTAAAGGTGATTATTCCAAAGTCAGGCACCAGCCTTCCAAAAAGCATTGGACAAAGCTGCATTTTACATTTCTATACACTCATTATATCAATCAATACACTGCCAAGGACACAGTAGGTAAGGAGTATGGAGACTTAGCAGCAAACATTGGCCCAACAAGTGAAAAACCCTTCACCAATACAATTTCTAATCAATCTTTTAACTACTCAAAGGAATCTGTGTTTAGGCAGTTTAGAACATCTCCTGCCTCTCACAGTTGGGAGGCTCTGAACAATCACATGTGGCCGGAAAAACCCATTCAGGCAGGCTAGAGGATTTCCAAAGGAGTTGTAGGTTGAAACACTGTCACACCCAGGAATTATTAACTGGAGCTGTAAGCTAACTCTTTTTTTCAGAGAGAGGTAGTGGGGGACAGCCCCCTGTAAAGTCAGAGGTGTAGGTGAAAGCACAAAGCAGAAAGTAGGCAGACTTTGGTTTGGGGGGTAGATGCTCGAGAATTTCCAGGGGGACTCCTGAGGCTCGATCCCGCCTTTGCGTATGCCGAGCCTCCTTCCTCATGACCTTTGTCATGGGCGGAGTTCCTCACGCTGGCTCCCGGCAGTGACAGAATTCCAGTTGCGCTATTCCAGATACTGAAAGATGATGCTGTGGAAAGTGCTGCACTCAATATTCAATATGCACTCAATATGCAATATGCTGGCTCCCGGCAGGTGACCACTAGCTGCAAGTGACTACTGAGCACTTTGTTAACTAAAAAATTATTAACAACCTGAAAGTTGAGAGTTATGTTTTACTTGACAGGAATTTTTAAGACTTCAAGCCTGGGAGGCAGCATCTCAAGTAACCTTGAGAGAATTGTCCCAAGGAGGAAAGGTGGGAAGCTAGGATACATAGGAGTTTTGCAACAAAGAGCAGGTAGTCTGTGTGACAAAAATTATTATTAATTAAAGAAAAGAAGATATGTCAAATTAAGGATTTTAACAATTGTCTATGTATGAGAAGATGCTAGAAACTGAGCTCACTGAAACCATTCCTTTGATATGCACTTCAGCTATCTAGGGCCAGTATCCTGTGTTTTCATATCCTGGGTTTTCTCAGAGCTCACCACAGGGAGTGGTTGCAGCCTGACAGCTGCTAAATGGCAGATATTCTTTCCTTCCTGAGTTCCCTCAGAGCTTACCAGCTCACCATACACTATGGTTGCCATCATTGATGACTGTGATAACTTTGTCGATTATTGTGACATCCTTTGTTGATTGGTATGACAGGCAATATTCCATTTATCAATTTGAAATGTAGTAATGCAACTGAGGAACTAAGTATTCAATTTAATTAATTTACTTTTAATCTTGAATAGCCACATATGGTCAGTGACTACCATATTGCACAGTGCAGGAGAAATAAATGACAGGTAATTCCTTATGGAAGGCTTATTGTATGGGAAGAGAGACTGCCACAGGGGTTTTCAGCCTCCTAAGAAGATAGCTTGCAGCAAATAGACAAGAGAATGTGAAAAAAAAAAAAAAAGGGTGCAAAATTATTGTCAGGCTACAAACCATAAAAACAAAAGTGGATGATACAGCATGAAGAAAGAGTGGGTATTGCTCAGGTTACATGATGTTTAGTTCCAGGTTTATATAGGTCCTAATGATCTCAGAGAGGCAGCAGTGAGTGGTGGTATGAGGTGAGATCTTAATTCCCTGCCCAGGAATTGAACCTGGATAGCTCCTCTCAGCTAAGGTAAGGAGGTAAGATACCCCTCATCCAAGATAAGGAGCAGTGGCTGCACTTTGCTGGAGCAGCCGTGAAGAGATACCCTACGTCCAAGGTAAGAAAAACCCAAGTAAGATGGTAGGTATTGTGAGAGGGCATCAGAGGGCAGACACACTGAAACCATAATCACAGAAAACTAGCCAATCTGATCACACTGACCACAGCCTTGTCTAATTCAGTGAAACTAAGCCATGCCGTGTAGGGCCACCCAAGACAGATGGGTCATGGTGGAGAGGTCTGACAGAATGTGGTCCACTGGAGAAGGGAATGGCAAACCACTTCAGTATTCTTGCCTTGAAAAACCCATGAACAGTATGAAAAGGCAAACTTATAGGATACTGAAAGAGGAACTCCCCAGGTTGGTAAGTGCCCAATATGCTACTGGAGATCAGTGGAGAAATAACTCCAGAAAGAATGAAAGGATGGAGCCAAAGCAAAAACAATACCCAGTTGTGGATGTAACTGGTGATAGCAGCAAGGTCCGATGTTGTAAAGAGCAATATTGCATAGGAACCTGGAATGTCAGGTCCATGAATCAAGGCAAATTGGAAGTGGTCAAACAGGAGATGGGAAGAGTGAACGTCAACATTCTAGGAATCAGCAAACTAAAATGGACTGGAATGGGGGAATTCAACTCAGATGACCATTACGTCTACTACTGTGGCCAGGAATACCTTAGGAGAAATGGAGTAGCCATCATGGTCAACAAAAGAGTCCGAAATGCAGTACTTGGATGCAATCTCAAAAATGACAGAATGATCTCTGTTCATTTCCAGGCAAACCATTCAATATCACGGTATTCCAAGCCTATGTCCCAACCAGTAACGCTGAAGAAGCTGAAGCTGAACGGTTCTATGAAGACCTACAAGACCTTTTAGAACTAACACCCAAAAAGATGTTCTTTTCATTATAGGGGACTGGAATGCAAAAGTGGAAGTCAAGAAACACCTGGAGTAACAGGCAAATTTGGCCTTGGAGTATGGAATGAAGCAGGGCAAAGGCTAATAGAGTTTTGCCAAGAGAACACACTGGTCATAGCAAACATCCTCTTCCAAAAACACAAGAGAAGACTCTACACATGGACATCACCAGATGGTCAACACTGAAATCAGATTGATTATATTCTTTGCAGCCAAAGATGGAGAAGCTCTATACAGTCAGCAAAAACAAGACCGGGAGCTGACTGTGGCTCAGATCATGAACTACTTATTGCCAAATTCAGACTTAAATTGAAGAAAGCAGGGAAAACCACTAGACCATTCAGGTATGACCTAAATCAAACCCCTTATGATTATACCGTGGAAGTGAGAAATAGATTTAAGGGTCTAGATCTGATAGAGTGCCTGATGAACTATGGATGGAGGTTTGTGACATTGTACAGGACTCAGGGATCAAGATCATCCCCAAGAAAAAGAAATGCAAAAAAGCAAAATGGTTATGTGAAGAGGTCTTACTGTGAAAAGAAGAGAAGAGAAAAGCAAAGGAGAAAAGGAAAGATATATGCATTTGAATGCAGAGTTCCAAAGAAGAGCAAGAAGAGATAAGAAAGCCTTCCTCAGTGATCAATGCAAAGAAAGAGAGGAAAACAACAGAATGGGAAGGACTAGAGATCTCTTCAAGAAAACTAGAGATATCAAGGGAACATTTCATGCAAAGATGGGCTTGATAAAGGACAGAAATGGTATGGACCTAACAGAAGCAGAAGATATTAAGAAGAGGTGGCAAGAATGCACAGAAGAACTGTACAAAAAAGATCTTCACAACCCAGGTAATCACGATGGTGTGATCACTAACCTAGAGCCAGACATCCTGGAATGTGAAGTCAAATGGGCCTTAGAAAGCATCACTACGAACAAAGCTAGTGGAGGTGATGGAATTCCAGTCGAGCTACTTCAAATCCTGAGAGATGATGCTGTGAAAGTGCTGCACTCAATATGCCAGCAAATTTGGAAAACTCAGCAGTGGCCACAGGACTGGAAAAGGTCAGTTTTCATTCCAATCCCAAAGAAAGGCAATGCCAAAGAATGCTCAAACTACCACACAATTGCACTCATCTCACACACTAGTAAAGTAATGCTCAAAGTTCTCCAAGCCAGGCTTCAGCAATACGTGAACCATGAACTTCCTGATGTTCAAGCTGGTTTTAGAAAAGGCAGAGGAACCAGAGATCAAATTGCCAACATCCGCTGGATCATCGAAGAAGCAAGAGTGTTCCAGAAAAACATGTATTTCTGCTTTATTGACTATGCCAAAGCCTTTGACTGTGTGGATCACAATAAACTGTGGAAAATTCTTCAAGAGATGGGAATACCAGACCACCTGACCTGCCTCCTGAGAAACCTATATGCAGGTCAGGAAGCAACAGTTAGAACTGGACATGGAACAACAGACTGGTTCCAAATAGGAAAAGGAGGACGTCAAGGCTCTATATTGTCACCCTGCTTATTTAACTTCTATGCAAAGTACATCATGAGAAACTCTGGGCTGGAAGAAGCACAAGCTGGAATCAAGATTGCTGGGAGAAATATCAATAACCTCAGATATGAAGATGACACCACCCTTATCGCAGAACATGAAGAAGAACTAAAAAGCCTATGTTGAAAGTGAAAGAGGAGAGTGAAAAAGTTGGCTTAAAGCTCAACATTCAGAAAACTAAGATCATGGCATCTGGTCTCATCACTTCATGGGATATGGATGAGGGAACAGTGGAAACAGTTTCTGACTTTATTGTTTTGGGCTCCAAAATCACTGCAGATGTTGATTACAGCCATGAAATTAAAAGACGCTTACTCCTTGGAAGGAAAGTTATGACCAACCTAGAAAGCATATTCAAAAGCAGAGACATTGGTTTGCCAACAAAGGTCTGTCTAGTCAAGGCTATGGTTTTTCCTGTGGTCATGTATGGATGTGAGAGTTGGACTGTGAAGAAAGCTGAGCCCTGAAGAATTGATGCTTTTGAACTGTGGTGTTGGAGAAGACTCTTGAGAGTCCCTCGGACTGCAAGGAGATCCAACCAGTCCATTCTGAAGGAGATCGGTCCTGGGTATTCATTGGAAGGACTTATGCTGAAGCTGAAAATCCAATACTTTCGTCACCTCATGCGAAGAGTTGACTCATTGGAAAAGACCCTGATCCTGGGAGGGATTGTGGGCAGGAGGAGAAGGGGATTGCAGAGGATGAGATGGCTGGATGGCATCGCCTTCTCGATGGAGTGAACTCCGGGAGTTGGTGATGGACAGGGAGGCCTGGCGTGCTGCAATTCATGAGGTTGTGAAGAGTTGGACACGACTGAGCTACTGAACTCAACTAAACTGAGCTGAGCTTGGATGAAAACCAGAAATCCTACCCACCAGGCCACCAAGTGCAATTTTGCCGCCAGGGAAAAATACATTTCTCACAGAGGTAAAAGTTGTAAATGCAAATACAAAGTTTATTAGAGACATATCACAACAAGTTGGAGTGCACACAGAGAAATCATCTGTTTAGTTAAGTTAGAAGCAAGGCAGAGATGTACACTGAGAGAAAATGGTGTGAGTGATCCTTCTAGTAAGGATAAGTGTGGTAAAGAGGTGGTTAAATCATTTACAGAGTTCTTCTGGGTCTTTGCTCTTCTTTAGCCAATTATATGGTTTCTTTTTTCATACCTGACATCCCTGTGGACCCTCCTCAACATACATGCACAGCTTTTTCTCAGGATGCATTCTAGCCCAGAGTCCTATGGGGGCCTTAGCATCACATATTATGTGGTAGTGTCGCCTCATTTTTACCCCTAATTGAGGTAGGAGATAGTTTGGATCCAGGTTGGAAATTTACAATCAGCCAGTCTCCTCTTTGCATTTCCTGAGGCAAAAGATAGGAGGGCTCCAGTTCCGGAATTTACAGCCAGCACACCGTTTGCTCTTGAAAATGGAAATAACAACAGAAACAAGGTAAATAGCCAGTCTTTGTCTCTTGTAAATATTTCAAGGGAATAATCATGGCAAAGACAAATAGAAGCAAAAATCCTATCTGAGTAAAGGGTAAAGGAGACACCACAAATGCACAGAAAGGCTCCTTGGAGTCAAAAGTCAGAGGAGCAAGCCATAATGAGTCTTGCTCCTCCCAGAAGCCTTTGCTTCAAGATCCATCTTGACTGAGGGCTGTGTGTGCACCCCAGGGGAGGGTCCCAGGGTAGGTCAGGTGTGGAAAATGAAAACAGATCATTGGCCTGAAGAAAGAAAAAGACCTGGAAGAATTGACCTATATAAATGATCTAATTGCCTCTTCACTGTGCTCCTCCTCACTAAGGGGTCACCCACACCCTTTTTCTCTGGGTGTGCCTCTCTGCCTTGCTTCTATCTCAACTAAGCAGTTTCTCTTGCTTTTATTTCAACTAAATAGCTCTCCAACTTGTTGTTGTGCTATGTCTCTAATAATAAACTTTGTACCTGCATTTACAGTTTCTGCCTCTGTGATAAATGCATTTTTCACTGAGGGCAAAGATCCAGGGAAAAACAACCTCTAGCCTTTAGCCCTTGCTGGTTTGGTGGCTATGATTCCTAGTTTTCATCCAGGCTACCTAGGTTAAATTTCTAACTGCTGCTTTGCTGAAATTACAAGGAAACTTTTTATGCGTTTGAAATGTCTCCCTTGTCCCAAGGGTGGGGAATATATGACCTCCTGATCCTTCACTCAGACAAGGTATAGCTCCTCTCTCTCCCTGCCATGACTGTTGTCTTAAGGCGTCCCCAGGAGACAAAGCCTGGCTATTTATCCTATTTCAGTTGTTACTTCCATTTTCGAGAGCAAAGAGGAGGTTGATTATAAATATCTGACATGGAGTCCACCTATCCTGTTTCAAAAAATACAAATAGAAGGCTAGTTGTAAGTGTCTGGCCTGAAGCCCACATGTTTTAACCTGCCCCAAGAAATGTGAACAGGAGACCAGTTGTAAATGCCTAGACTGGGACTCATCTATCTCCTGCCTCACTCACTCTCAGTCCTATAGCTTGCTACACAAAGAACATAGGGCCAGATGCTGGGAAGGGCCTTGAGGCAACCTAAATACATGTAGTAATGTCCTAGGCTCTAAAAGAAGAGGAAGAACCACAGCATTTGCTTCTCCCTTGGATCTCAGCCCAGGACAAAAACAGTCTTAGAATTTTTCTTACCAAGATATTACCAAGCTTTTAAACATATCAATATTAAAAGCCAAGGAGACCTAGGCTTTCATCTTGTAAAACTGAAACTCCATACAAAGGAACAAAAACTGATAAATGGTACATTTTAAAATGGTTGAGAGGGCAAATTTTATGTGTTTGTTTTTTAATGACAATTTTTTAAAAGGCTCAGTGTGTGGGCTCATCTCCCTAGATCTAGTGCTACTTCATACCTCCTGGATTCGGTGACCCACATGCCACTGGGGCCGTGCCACTGTAAGCTCATGAAACTGGCAGCCTCGCATTCCTCCAGAACCAGTGCAGGGCCTGGCTCAGCTGGTGTTCTTGTGCAAGACTGAAGGTGGTCTTTCCACAGCAAACACAGACTGTTAAGACTGGAAAGAGATGACTCCTCCTTCAAATACACAGACACCAATGAAAGGCTACACAGAGCATGAAAAGTCAGAAACATGACATCTCTAAAAAAATAATAATATTTCCAATAACTGATCCCAAAGAAATGAAGGTCTATAAATAATCTGAAAAAAATTAGAAGAAATTGTTTTAAAGAAGCTCAGCTCCAGAGAATGAGAAGACAAGGTTCAGACTGGAAGAAAATAATTACAAAAGACACATGATATCAAATGATAAAGGTCTGTTTTCTGAAATATACAAAGAACACTTAACACCCAACAATAGGTAAACAAACAACCCAGTTAAAAAGTAACCCTAAGACCTTGTTAGACACTTCACCAAAGAAAATATTCAGATGGCAGACAAGTATATGAAAAGATGTACCACATCAAATGTCATCAGGAAAATGCAAATTACTGCAATAATGAGAAACCACTACATACCTATTAGGTTAGCCAAAATCTGAGATACTGACAATAGAAAAAGCTGAAAGGAATGTGCAGCAGCAGGAACTTTCAAACATCGCTGCTGGGAATACAAAGTACAGCCATTTTGAAAGATACCTTGTCAGTTTCTTATAAAACTAAATGTACTCTTACCATACATCCAACAATTACAGTCCCTGGCATTTATTCAAATGAGTTGAAAACATATGTGCCCACAGAAACCTGCACAGAAATCTTTATTGCAGCTTTATTCATAATTGGCTAAACTTGTAAGGAACCAAGATGTTCTTCAGTAGTTACATAGATAAATATACTGTGATATATCCAGACTGTGGAATATTACTAAGCACTAAAAATATGAGCTCTCACGCTATGAAAAGATATGAAAGAAACTTGAATACATGTGACTCAGTGAAAGAAGCCACTCTAAAAAAGCATCATGGTATTATTTCAACTATATGCCATTCTAGAAAAGGCAAAACTATGGAAACAATAAAATGATCCATGGTTACCAGGGACTGGTGTTTGGAAGTGAAAGATGAATGAGCAGAGCACAAAGAATATTTAGGGCAATAAATATTACAATACTGTAATACTGTGTATAACAGATGAAGTATAAGCTCAATGAGCTGCAAGGGAACACAGACACACAAATCAATGAAATCAGGAAAACAGTACATCAAAATATTGTTGAGAAGTTCAACAAAAAGATAGGAAGCATAAAGAAAAAGAACTAAAGATAAGTTCTAGAGATGAAGAATTTCACAATGAATGGAATAAAATGTTCAGTACAGTTAAGTCCCCTTAGCTGTGCTGTTGTGTGTAAGTCCCACACAAACAAGTTGCATTCTGAGAGCACATTCCTAAGTCTAGCTTGTTCCTAAGTCCAACAAAGTTAGCTTAGGTACCCAACTAACACAATTGGCAATATAGTACCAGACTATAGTAGGTTTATAATACTTTTCATACAAATTATACATAAAAACACAAAAAATAAAGACAATATTTTAAATCTTACAGTACAGTACTTTGAAAAGTACAGTAGTACAGTAAAACAGTTGACATATAAGGGGCTGCCACCAAGTGAAAAGGCAAGAAGAGTTAATGACTGGAGGAGGGAGAGGAGGTGAGAGATGGTACAGCTGAAGGATCATCAGTAACATGAGACAGAGGGCAAGCTTCAATTTCACTCATGCCTGACCTTGATGGCACATGTTATGGCTCCTCGCTGCATTCGATTCTATCTACCCTCTTGAAAAAATGATCAAGATGTCTAGGCAGCAGTTCTTTCTCTTTTTTTGTCCATCATAGCTGGCATAGTAGCACTGGATTGCATTCTGAATGGCTGCTGCAACCCTCATGTACTGTTCTATGTTCAGGTCGTGTGCCTCAAAAACTAACAGGGCCTCCTCAAATAAAGAAAATCTTCTTGCTATTTCATGAATTGAGAATCTCTTTGATTATTCAGTTACTTCCTCTTCCTCGGGTCTCTCTTCATCCTTTCTCTGGGCCTCCAATTCCATCAGGTCTTCATTAGTAACTTCCTCCTGTTGCACAGCAAGGAGTTCAGTGAAGTTGTCCTCTTTCATGTCTAGCTCCAGCTTCTCACAGAGGGTCACTAAGTTCCTAAAGTCCGCTTTGGACTTTTCATTCACTTCAAATCCACAAAAGTCATGAACAAACTGCAGGCCAAGCTTCTTCCCAACCCCATTCATGGTGAGAGCTATAACATCACACCAAGCAAAGTCAGTGATTTTTTATGGCCTTGTAGGTATTAGAGTCCTTCCAAAACTGTTGCAAGGTTGCTCCTGATTTGTCACTCACCTTTACTGCCTGAGGAGAAGTGTGATGTCAATAACATTTCTTGAAAGTCACTATAACTCCTTGATCCATAGATTGGATGAGTGATGTAGTATTTGATGGCAGATACACTGCTTTGATGTTGGGATGAAAGTCATCCATGAATAGGAGGTACTGTTGAGCATTGTTGAGCAGCAAAAGAATGTTGAATGGGATGTCCTTCTCCAAGCAATATTTCTCTACCTTTGGGGTAAAGTGGTGGAAAAGCCAGTCTTGGTAAATGGCCTGTGTAACTCAGATTTTGGGGTTATTCTTTCACACAACAGGAAAAGACCCTGTTTTTAAGGGCTCTTGGGTCCTCTGAATGAAAAACTAAGAGAAACTTCAGCTTCATATCACTGGAAACATTGCCATCAAACAACAGAGTGAGTCTATCTTTTGCAGTTTTATAGCCTGGCATCAACTTTTCCTCCTTACTGATATTACTTTGGTCTGGGTCTCTTCCAGGACAGCTCTGTCTTATCCAAGTTAAAACATGCCCTGGTAAATGTGCACCTTCATCAGTAATTTCTTGAAATGTTTCAGGAAATCCCCAGGCAGCTGCCATACCTACACTTGCTGCTTCATCACTTACTTTTACATTGTAAAGTGCGGCTTTAGCCTTGAATTGATGAAATCAGCCATGGCTGGCACTAAAAGATGTGTTCTCTGATTCTTCATGTGTTTCTCCCTCAAGTCTTCATAAAGGCTTTTAGCTTTCTCTTAAATCACCAATAAGCTGAGCAGGTCTTGATCCTGATGCTGATCCAGCACCTGTACACTGAGAAGTTTCTCCAAATCCTCCATCACCTTTCAACACTTGTGATATTATTGTTGACATCATTGGCACAGCAGACTTCACATGTTCCAGGATCTTGTCCTTGTACTTTAAAATTGTGATGATGGAGATCAGGGGAGACTTTCAAGATGGTGGAAGAATAAGATAGGTAGATCACCTTCCCCTGACAAACATGTCAAAAATTCATTTGTATGTGGAACAACTCCTACAGAACACTTTCTGAATGCTGACAGAAGACCCCAGACTTCCAAAATGGTAAGCCAGTCTCCTCAGAGTGTGGTAGGTCAAAAGACAAAGATAAAAAAGGATTTGAGGTTGGGGACCTGAGCCCTGAGGAGGGAGTCTTGAAGGAGTTAAAGTTTCCAAATACTCAGAAACCCCCTCACTGGTGGGGTCGAGGGGGTGGTTTTGGAACCTCAGACGGGAATGCAGCAACAGGTGCTCCGGAGGCAAAACAGAAAACTCACCACAGAGATCTTTGTCAAGCCACATTTCCCAGCTGAGAAGCAGCTCAGTGCCTGTGCCCACAGCCAGTGGGGGCTCGGTACTAAGATACTCTGAGGGGGCTAGTACAACACAGATGAGGGAGTCCAGGGAAAAGCCTGGGCCTCCCAGAGAGGCAAGAGATTGCTACTGCCAGAACGCTAACTCCATGCTCTCCCAGACAGCGGCTGTGAACCCAGCTGCGATCACCAAAGCCAGCAGGAGCGCCAGCACCAGCAGAGAAACTAGACACAACTGCAGTTTACAATCTAGAAAGGGGAACATAAGCCACTAGCCACTGCCAAGGCCAGGGAGAGTGCTTGAGGCAGCAGGCAAAGCACCACAGTGGTTCTGACCCCAGAGGTGGCACCTGCCACCAGACTGTGAGCAGGCACACTTTACTGCCCACACCTTGGTTGGAGCCTAAGTAGCTTGGCTCTTCCTAGGGACCCAAGGCCAGTTGGCAATTCCTCTGGGAGAGTACACCACCCACCTCAGCCTGTAGCAACATCCAGGGGGTCTCTACCCTCGTAGGCACTGCCCAGTACATCCCAGTTGTAGCTGCCATGCCCCTTCCCCTCCCCAGCATGACTAAACAAGTGAGCCCTAATAAGCCTCAGCCCTTGCACAGTCTTGTCTGGGTTGATGTATAGAAAAAACCACCACAATATTATAAATAATTATCCTGCAATTAAAATTAATTAATTAAAAATTATAAAGCAATTATACTCCAATTAAAAAACAAATTTAAAAACGTCTTTAAAAAGATCATATAAGAATAATTCAATCCTTTAGGCAACTGTATATTTTGTGTGTGTACTCTAAAATGGTTGATATTCTTCCCTGGTGGCTCAGTCGGTAAAGAATCTGCCTGCAATGCAGGAGACTGCCTGCAATGTCAGTCCATTCTCTCTATCTACATCTCCATTTCTTCTATGTAAACCAGTTCACAGTATTATTTTTCTCGATACCATATATATGCACTAATATATGATATTTGTTTTTCTCTTTCTGACTTACTTCCCCCTGTATAAAATGGTCTAGGTGTATGTGCCTTAACAACTGTTTCCAATTCATTCCTTTTTATGGCTAAGTCATATTCCATTGTATATATGTTCCACAACTTCTTTATCCATTTATCTGTCTATGGATATCTAGATTACTTCCATGTCCTGGCTATCACAAACAATGCTGTAATGAACATTGGGGCACATTTATTTTTTAAAAAATTGTGGTTTTCTCATGATATATGCCCAGTAGTGGAATTGCTGGTTCATATCGTACTTTTATTCCTAGTTTGTTAAAGGATCTCCATACGGTTCTCCACACTGGCAGTACCGATTTATTAACATACTCCCACCAGCAGTGCAAGAGAGTTTCTTCTTCACATGCTCTCCAGCTTTTATCATTTGTAGTTTTTTGATGATGGCCATTTTGACTGGTATGAGATGATACCTCCTTGAAGTTTTGACTTGCGTTTCTCTAATAATGAGTGATGTTGGGCATCTTCTCATGCACATGTTGGTCATCTGTATGTCTTCCTTGGAGAAATGTATGTTTAGGTCTTCTGCCCATTTTTTGATTTGACTATTACTGTTTGTTTTTCTGATAGTGAGCTGTATGAACTGCCTAAATATTTTGGAGATTAATCCATTGTCAGTTGCTTCATTTGCAGTTATTTTTTCCCATTCTGAAGATTATCTTTTAATCTTGTTTATTGCTTTTTTTGCCATGCAAAAGCTTTTAAGTCTAATTAGGTTCCATTTGTTTTTGTTTTCATTACTCTAGGAGGTAGGTCAAAGAGGATCTTGCTGTGATTTATGTTTTTTTTATTGCCTATGTTTTCCTCTAAGAGCTTTATAATTTCTGACCTTAAATTTAAATTTTTAATCCATTTTGAGTTTATCTTTGTATGGTGTTATAAACTGTTCTAATTTCATTCTTTTACATGTAGCTGTCTGGTTTTCCTAGCACCACTGATTGAAGAGGATGTCTTTTCTCCATTGTATATTCTTGCCTCCGTTGTCACATATAAGGCACCTGTAGATGCATGGGCTTATCTCTGGGCTTTGTAACTTCTTGCATTGGTCTATATTTCTGTTTTTGTGCTAGTAATGTACTTGATGACTGCTGCTTTGTGGTATAGTCTGAAGTCAGGAGGGTTGAATCATTCAGCTATGTTTTTCTTTCTCAAGATTGTTTTGGCTACTTGGGTTCTTTTGTGCTTCACTTTCACTTTTCTCTTTCATGCATTGGAGAAGGAAATGGCAACCCACTCCAGTATTCTTGCCTGGAGAATCCCAGGGACGGGGGAGCCTGGTGGGCTGCCGTCTATGGGGGCGCACAGAGTCGGACACGACTGAAGCAACTTAGCAGCAGCAGTGCTTCCACACAAATTGTGAAATTTTTTGTTCTAGTTTTGTGAAAAATAAATACCATTGGTAGTTTGATAGGGATCACATTGAATCTGTATTATAGTCATTTTCACAATATTGATTATTCCAATCAGGAAAAATGATGTATCTCTCCATCAATTTGTGTTATCATTGATTTCTTTCATCAGTATCTTATAGTTTTCTTCAGACAGGTCTTTTGTCTCTTTAGGTAGTTTTATTTCTAGATATTTAACTCTTTTTGTTGCAATGAGAGTGTTTCCTTAGTTTCTCTTTCTGATTTTTCATTGCTAGTGTATAAAAATTCAAGGGATTTCTGTGTATTAACTTTATATCCTGCAACTTTACTAGATTCATTGATTAGCTCTAGTAACTTTCCAGTGGAATCTTTAGGGTTTTCTATGTATAGTATCATGTCATCTGCAAACAGTGAGAATTTTACTTTTTCTTTTCCAATCTGGATTTTTAAAATTTCTTTTTCTTCACTAATTGCTATAGCCAGGACTTCCAAAGCTATGCTGAATAATAGTGGTGAGTGGATACCTTTGTATTGTTCATAATCTTAGATGGAATCTTTTTATTTTTTCACCACTGAGAAGAATGTTTGCTATGCATTTGTCATGTACTGTGTTGTGCTTAGTCACTCATTCGTGTCTGACTCTTTGCAACCCCATGGACTGTAGCCTGCCAGGCTGCTCTGTCCATGTGGATTCTCTAGACAATAATATTGGAGAAAGTTGCTATACCTTCATCCAGGGGATCTTCCCAATCCAGCAATAGAACCTAGGTCTCCTGCATAGCAGGTGGATTCTTTACCATCTGAGCCACCAGGGAAGCCCAAGAATACTAGAGTGCATAGTCTATCCCTTCTCCAGAGGATCTTCCTGACCCAGGAATCAAACAAGGGTCTCCTGCATTGCAGGTGAATTATTTAACAGCTGAGCTAACAGAGAAGTATGTGTTTTTCATCAGTTCAGTTTAGTCAGTCAGTCATGTCCGACTCTTTGTGACCCCATGGACTGCAACATACCAGGCTTCCCTGTCCATCACTAGCTCCTGGAACCTGCTCAAATTCATGTCCATCAAGTTGGTAATGCCATCAAGCAATCTCATCCTCTGTTGTTGCCTTCTCCTCTTGCCTTCGATCTTTTCCAGCAGCAGGGTCTTTTCCAAAGAGTCAGTTCTTCATCAGGTGAACAAAGTATTGGAACTTCAGCTTCAGCATCAGACCTTCCAGTGAATATTCAGGGTGGATTTCCTTTAGGATTGACTGGTTTGATCTCCTTACAATCCAAGGGACTCTCAAGAGTCTTCTCCAACACCACAGTTCAAAAGGGTCAATTCTTTGGTGCTCAGCTTTCTTTAAAGTCCAACTCTCATATCCATACATGACTTCTAGAAAAATCATAGCTTTGAATAGATAGATCTTTGTTGGCAAAATAATGTCTCTGCTTTCTAATATGCTGTCTAGGTTGGTCATAGCTTTTCTTCCAAGAAGCAAGTGTCTTTAATTTCATGGCTGCAGTCACCATCTGCAGTGATTTTGGAGCCCCCTCCCCCAAAATAAAGTCTGTTACTGTTTCCACTATTTCCCCATCTATTTGCCTTGAAATGATGGGGCCAGATGCCATGATCTTAGTTTTCTGAATGTTGAGTTTTAAGCTACCTTTTTCACTCTCCTCTTTCACTTTCATCAAGAGGCTCTTTAGTTCTTCTTCTCTTTCTTCCATAAGGGTGGTGTCATCTGCATATCTGAAGTTATTGATATTTCTCCTGGCAATCTTGTTTCCAGCTTGCGCTTCATCCAACCCTGGCATTTCACATGATGTACTCTGCACATAAGTTAAATAAGCAGGGTGACAATATACAGCCTTGATGTACTCCTTTCCCAATTTGGAACCAGTCTGTCGTTTCATGTCAGGTTCTAATTGTTGCTTCTTGACTTGCATACAGATTTCTCAGCAGGCAGGTAGGGTGGTCTGGTATTTTCATCTCTTTCAGAATTTCCCATAGTTTGTTGTGATCCACATATTCAAAGACTTTGGCATAGTCAATAAAGCAGAAGTAGATATTTTTCTGGAACTCTCTTGCTTTTCTGATGATCCAGCAGATGTTGGCAATTTGATACCTGGTTCCTCTGCATTTTCTAAATCTAGCTTCAACATCTGAAAGTTCACCATGCGTGTACTGTTGAAGCCTGGCTTGGAGAATTTTGAGCATCACTTTGCTAGTGTGTGAGCTGAGTACAATTGTGCAGTAGTTTGAATATTCTTTGGCATTGTATTTCTTTGGGATTGGAATGAAAACTGACCTTTTCCAGTCCTGTGGCCACTGCTGTGTTTTCTAAATTTGCTGGTATATTGAGTGCAGCATGTTCACAGGATCATCCTTAAGGATTTGAAGTAGCTCACCTGGAATTCTATCACCTCCACTAGCTTTGTTTGTAGTGATGCTTCCTAAGGCCCACTTGACTTCACATTCCAGGATGTCTGGTTCTAGGTGAGTGATCACACCATCGTTGTTATCTGGGTCATAAAGATATTTTTTGTATAGTTCTTCTGTGAATTCTTGCCACCTCTTCTTAATATTTTCTGATTCTGTTAGGTCCATACTGTTTCTGTCCTTTATTGTGCCCATCTTTGCATGAAATATTCCCTTGGTATTTCTGATTTTCTTGAAGAGATCTCTAGTCTTTCCCATTCTACTATTTCCCTCTATCTTTGTATTGATCACTTAGAAGGGTTTCTTATCTCTCATTGCTATTCTTTGGAGCTCTGCATTCAAATGGGTATGTCTTTCCTTTTCTCTTTGCCTTTTCTTTTTCTTCTTCTCTCAGGTATATTTAAGGCATCCTCAGACAACCGTTTTAACTTGTTGCTTTTTTCTTGGAGATGGTCTTGGTCACCACCTTCTATATAATGTCACAAACTCCAGTCTATAGTTCTTTAGGCACTCCATCTATGAGATCTAATCTCTTGAATCTACTTGTCACCTCCATTGTATCATTGTAAGAGATTTGATTTTAGTCATACCTGAATGTTCTAGTGGTTTCCCTACTTTCTTCATTTTAAGTGTGAGTTTTGCAATAAGGAACCACAGTCAGCTCTGGTCTTGTTTTTGCTGACTGTATAGAGCTTTTCCATCTTCAACTGCAAAGAAGTTAGTCAATCTGATTTTGGTATTGACCATATGGTGATATCCATGTGTACAGTCGCCTCTTGTGTTATTTGAAGAGGGTGTATATCTGCAGAGTTTTATAATACATTGATAAATGTATGTGTTGGATTTTGTCAAAAGCTTTTTTTGCATCTATTGAGATGATCATGTGGTTTTTATCTTTTAATTTGTTAATATAGTATGTCACAATGACGATTTACATATATTGAAGAATCCTTGTGTCCCTGGGATAAAGCCCACTTGATCATGATGTATGATCATTTTAATGTGTTGTTGGATTCTGTTTTCTAGAATTTTGTTGAGGATTATTTGTATCTATTTTCTCAGTGATATTGGCCTGTAATTTTCTTTTTTGTGGCATCTTTGGCTTTGTTATTGGGGTGACAGTGGCTTCATAGAATGAATTTGGGAGTATTCCTCCCTCTGAAATTTTTTTGCAAGTATCTGAATGGGATTGGTGTAATCTCTTCTCTAAACATTTGGTAGAATTCGCCTGTGAATTCACCTGGGCCTGTGCATTTTTTTGTTGGATACAGTTCAATTATAGCTTCCATTTCACTGCTTGTTATTTGTCTGTTCATATTTTCTACATCATCCTGGTTCAGTCTTGGAAGGTTGTGCTTTCTAAGAATTTGTCCATTTTTTTTCCAGGTTGTCCATATGGTTTCTCAAAGTAGTCTCTTATAATTACTTGTATTTCTGTGCTGTTTTTTGTAACTTCTTTTTTTCCCCCTAAATTTATTTTTTTCATTTCTAATTTTATTGATTTTAGTCCTCTCCCTTTTTTTCTTGATGAGTATGCCTAATGATCTGACAATTTTTTATCTTCTTAAAGAACCAGCTTTTAGTTTTATTGAACTTTGCCATTTTTCTTCATTTCTTTTTCATTAATTTCTGCTCTGAGCTTTATGATTTCATTCCCTCTACTAATTTTGGGAGTTTTTTTTATTCTACTTTCTAGGTGATTTAGGTGTGATTAAGGTTAAGTTGTTTATTTTATGTTTTTCTTATTTATTAAAGTATGCTTGTATTACTTAAACTTCCATCTTAACAATGCTTTGACTGTAGCTCATTGTTTTATATTGTCATATTTTAGTTATCAGTGTTTCTAGGTACTTTTTGATTTATTCATTGATTTCTTCAGGGACCTCCTGGCTGCTTAGAAGCATATTGTTAAGCCTCTATATGCTTGTGTTTTTTACAGTTTTTTTTCCCCCCCCCCGTAACAGATATCTAATCCCATTGTCTTATAATGAAAGATGCTTGATACAATTTCAATTTTCTTAAATTCACCAAGGCTTAATTTGTGATCCAAGATGTGATCTATCATGGAGAGTATTCTGTGTGAACTTGAGAAAAAGGTGTATTTTTTGCTTTTGTATAAAATATTCTGTAGATATCAATTGCCTCCATCAGGTCTAATGTGTCATTTAAGTCTTGCATTTCCTTATTAATTTTCTGTCTGGACAATTTTCCATTGGTGTGAGCGGGGTATTAAAATCCTCCTGTTATTGTGTGTTATTGTTGATTTACCCTTTTATAAATATTAGCATTTGCCTTATGTACTGACGTGCTCCTATGTTGTGTGTGGTGATGTGGTGTGAGGGGAGAGGGAGCATTCTATAGTCCTATGATTGTTGTTGTTTCTTAGTTGCTCAGTCATGTCTGACTCTTTCCAACCCCATGGATCGCAACTTACCAGGCTTCCCTGTCCTTCACCATCCCCCAGAGTTTGATCAAACTCATGTCCATTGAGTTGGTGATGCCATCCAACCATCTCACCTTTTGTCATCCCCTCTTCCTCCTGCCTTCAATCTTCCCCAGCATCAGAGTCTTTTCTAATGAGTCAGCTCTTCACATCAGGTGGCCAAAGTATTGGAGCGTCAGTCCTTCCAATGAATATTCAGGGTTGATTTCCTTGAGGATTGACTGATTTGAACTCCTTGCAGTCCAAGGGACTCTCAAGGGTCTTCTCCAACACCACAGTTCAAAAGCATCAAATCTTCAGTGCTCAGATTTCTTTATAGTCCAACTCTCACATCCATACATGACTACTGGAAAAACCAAAGCTTTGACTAGATGGACCTTTGTTGGCAAAGTAATGTCTGTTTTTGAATATGCTGGAGCAAGTGTCTTTGATTTCATGGCTGCAGTCACCATCTGCAGTGATTTTGGAGCCCCAAAAATAAAGTCTGACACTGTTTCCACTGTTTCCCCATCTATTTGCCATGAAGTGATGGGGCCAAACGCCATGATCTTAGTTTTCTGAATGTTGAGTTTTCAGCTAGCTTTTTCACTCTCCTCTTTCACTTTCATCAAGAGGCTCTTTAGTTCATTTTTGCTTTCTGCCATAAAATGTGGTGTCATCTGCATATCTGAGGTTATTGATATTTCTCCCAGTAATCTTGATTCTGGCTTGTACTTCATCCAGCCTGGCATTTCATATGATGTACTCTGAATATAGTTAAATAAGCAGGGTAACAATATACAGCCTTGATGTACTCCTTTCCCAATTTGGATCCAGTCTGTTGTTTCATGTCTGGTTCTAACTGCTGCTTCTTGACCTGCATATGGTCCTATTTTTAGGTCTAGTCTTTTAGTGATCATGTGAACTTTACAAGTTTTTCTTAATGTGTTTCTTTCTCTTTTTAGGTAGGACAGAGTGACTAGGGAGGTCTGGAGTTGAGTATTTTCTTCTTCCCACATGATGGTTAGGGCCAACTGAACTTGAATATTTCCCTTTTCCAGGTCAGTAAGGTTCCAATAGTACCTTAAGCATGCTTTTAATTTTTTTAAATAATGAAGCATGTTTGACTTACAATTTTATATTAGTTTCAGTTTCAGGTTTACAGCATAGTGATCCTATATTTTTATAGATTGTACTCTACTTATCAGTTCAGTTCAGTTCAGTCACTCAGTCGTGTCTGACTCTTTGCGACCCCATAAATCACAGCATGCCAGGCCTCCCTGTCCATCACCAACTCCCGGAGTTCACCCAAATTCACGTCCATCGAGTCGGTGATGCCATCCAGCCATCTCATCCTCTGTCGTCCCCTTCTCCTCCTGCCCCCAATCCCTCCCAGCATCAGAGTCTTTTCCAACGAGTCAACTCTTTGCATGAGGTGACCAAAGTATTGGAGTTTCAGCTTTAGCATCGGTCGGTCCAATAAACACCCAGGACTGATCTCCTTTAGAATGGACTGGTTGGATCTCCTTGCAGTCCAAGGGACTCTCAAGAGTCTTCTCCAACACCACAGTTCAAAAGCATCAATTCTTTGGTGCTCAGCTTTCTTCACAGGCCAACTCTCACATCCATACATGATCACAGGAAAAACCATAGCCTTGACTAGGACGGACCTTTGTTGGCAAAGTAATATCTCTGCTTTTGAATATGCTATATAGGTTGGTCATAACTTTCCTTCCAAGGAGTAAGCGTCTTTTAATTTCATGGCTGCAATCACCATCTGCAGTGATTTTGGAGCCCAGAAAAATAAAGTCTGGAAAAGTTTCCACTGTTTCCCCATCTATCTGCCATGAAGTGATGGGACCAGATGCCATGATCTTCATTTTCTGAATGTTGAGCTTTAAGCCAACTTTTTCACTCTCCTCTTTCACTTTCATCAAGAGGCTTTTTAGTTCCTCTTCACTTTCTGCCATATGGGTGATGTCATATGCATATCTGAGGTTATTGATATTTCTCCCAGCAATCTTGATTCCAGCTTGTGCTTCTTCCAGCCCAGCGTTTCTCATGATGTACTCTGCATAGAAATTAAATAAGCAGCCTTGACGTACTCCTTTTCTTAGTTGGAACCAGTCTATTGTTCCATGTCCAGTTCTAACTGTTGCTTCCTGATCTGCATATAGGTTTCTCAAGAGGCAGGCCAGGTGGTCTGGTACTCCCATCTCTTTCGGAATTTTCCACAGTTTATTGTGATCCACACGGTCAAAGGCTTTGGCATAGTCAATAAAGCAGAAATAGATGTTTATCTGGAACTCTCTTGCTTTTTCCATGATCCAGCGGATGTTGGCAATTTGATTTCTGGTTCCTCTGCCTTTTCTAAAACCAGCTTGAACATGAGAAAGTTCACTGTTCACATATTGCTGAAGCCTGGCCTGGAGAATTTTGAGCATTACTTTATTAGAATGTGAGATGAGTGCAATCGTGCGGTAGTTTGAGCATTCTTTGGCATTGCCTTTCTTTGGGATTGGAATGAAAACTGACTTTTTCCAGTCCTGTGGCCACTGCTGAGTTTTCCAAATTTGGTGGCATATTGAGTGCAGCACTTTCACAGCATCATCTTTCAGGATTTGAAATAGCTCAACTGGAATTCATATTATTAAATATTGGCTATAGGCCCTGTGTTGGTCCCATCGCTTCATGGGAAATAGATGGGGAAACAGTGGAAACAGTATCAGACTTTATTTTTTTTGGGGTTCCAAAATCACTGCAGATGGTGATTGCAGCCATGAAATTAAAAGACGCTTACTCCTTGGAAGGAAATTTATGACCAACCTAGATAGCATATTCAAAAGCAGAGACATTGCTTTGCCAACTAAGGTCCATCTAGTCAAGGCTATGGTTTTTCCAGTGGTCATGTATGTATGTGAGAGTTGGCCTGTGAAGAAAGCTGAGCACCAAAGAATTGATGCTTTTGAACTGTGGTGTTGGAGAAGACTCTTGAGAGTCCCTTGGACTGCAAGGAGATCCAACCAGTCCATTCTGAAGATCAGCCCTGGGATTTCTTTGGAGGGAATGATGCTGAAGCTGAAACTCCAGAACTTTGGCCACCTCATGTGAAGAGTTGACTCATTGGAAAAGACTTTGATGCTGGGAGGGATTGGGGGCAGGAGGAGAAGGGGATGACAGAGGATGAGATGGCTGGATGGCATCACCGACTCGATGGACATGAATTTGGGTGAACTCCGGGAGTTGGTGATGTATAGGGAGGCCTGGCGTGCTGCAATTCATGGGGTCACAAAGAGTCGGATATTACTGAGTGACTAAATTGAACTAAACTGATAGGCCCTGTGTTACTATTTACTTATTTATATTTAGTAGTTTAATTGTTTTATATATAGTAGTTTCTAACTCTTAATCACCTGCCCTCATCTTTTTTCCCCCAACTTCCCTCTCCCCACTGGCCACTAGTTTGTTCTCTATACCTGTAAGTCTGTTTCTGATTTGTTATATTTTTTAGATTACATGAAAAAGTGAAAGTGAAGTCGCTCAATCGTATCTCTTTGTGACCCCATGTACTGTAGCCTGCAGGCTTGTCTGTCCATGAGATTTTGCATGCAAGAATACTGGAGTGGGTTGTCATTTCCTTCTCCAGGGGATCCTCCTTAACCAGGGATGGAGCCCAGGTCACCTGCATTGCATATATGAGTGTTAATCTACAGTATTTTTCTGACTTCTTTCACTAAGCATAATACCTTCTATGTCAATTCATGTTGTTGCAAATGGCAGCATTCCATTCTTTGTTATGGCTAATAAGATCGCATTGTGTGCATGTGCTTATACCACATCTTCCTTATCCATTTATCTATTAATGAACACTTAGATTGCTTCTGTATCTTGGCAATTGTAAATAATGCTGCTATGAATATTGGGGTACATGTGCCACGTTGAATTAGTGTTTTCATTTTATTCAGATATGTACCTAGAAGCGCAATTTCTGGATCACACTGTGATTCTATTTTTAGTTTTTTGAGGAATATCCATTTGTTTTCCATAGTTGTTGCACTGATTTTCATTACTACCAATAGTATACAGGAATTACCTTTCCTCCTCATTTTCAACAGTTGTTATTTGTGATCTTTTTGATGATAGCTATTGTGACATGTGTGAAGTGATATCTCATTCTGGTTTTGATCTGCATTTCTCTGATGATTAGCAATATTGAGCATCTTTTCATGTGGTGGCCATCTATATGTATTCTTTGGAAAAATGTTTGTTTGGGTCTTCTGCCCATTTTAAAAAACTGGGTTATTTGTTTTCGTTTTCTATATTAAATTATATGAACTGTTTATATATTTTGGAAAGTATGCTATTTTTATGTCCCCTAAAAGCAAAGGGGAAGACTCTTGAGAGTCCCTTGGACTGCAAGGAGATCCAACCAGTCCATTCTAAAGGAGATCAGTCCTGGGTGTTTATTGGACGGACCGATGCTAAAGCTGAAACTCCAGTACTTTGGTCACCTCATGCAAAGAGTTGACTTATTGGAAAAGACTCTGATGCTGGGAGGGATTGGGGGCAAGAGGAGAAGGGGACGACGGAGGATGAGATGGCTGGATGGCATCACTGACTCGATGGACGTGAGTTTGAGTGAACTCCGGGAGTTGGTGATGGACAGGGAGGCCTGGCGTGCTGCGATTCATGGGGTTGCAAAGAGTTGGATATGACTGAGCAACTGATCTGATCTGAAAAGCAAAGGATTTCTTTAATAGAACAACATTGGCAGTCTTGAATCTGGAGGGGCACACTGTTGGGCTGTGCTGGTGGAAACTTTCTATGGGGAAATCTAACTGTGTATTACTCTTGCCTTATTCACTCACTGATATTACAATTCAACACTGTCAGGTGGGACCCTGTGAAACATTTTTTTTCTTTCCACTTCTCCTTGGCAAGGATATGAGACCTTGTTATAAACCTTAGTGTTACAGATACCTGAAAGTACTTTTCAGTAGCGTGGTTTGCTTCATGGAGCTGAGTTATTTCTTCCTTGAGTGTTACTCATCTTTGATTCATAGAATGCCCAGTTGAAGGTGGCGACTAAAGAATGTTGTTCACCATTCAGCTGCATTAGGATTAGGCCCATTAGCCACTGCACCTGCTGACCTTTAACACACCCTGAAATGAGTTCGGGGTAGGGCTCAGGAGTGAGATGCTTTGTGCTTGGAGAAAACTGGCAGAACAGGCCTTTAGATAGTTAGGTATTTTCAGGAGAAATTTTTTATGAGCCTGAACTTTCATGTCTTCCTATAGTTCTAACTAGCTCCTAAGCACTAACACCATTAACTAAGATATCTGTTTCTCAGGACTAGCAGCAACCTTTGACTGAGATGTGTGCTTCGTTGCATGTAACCCCTTCACCAAAATCACATATATGCTTGTCCTCTCCTCCTACCTCTTTGGAGCAATTCCTCAGAGTTCTGAGATGCTGTCTTCCATGATTTAGTCGTTAGTAAGTACTCCAATAAAACTAAAACTCACCAGCTCTCATGTTGAACATTTTAATTTCAGTCAGCAAAGGTGAATCCATACCTTTGGCTAGTCTGGTGAGAAAATCTGAGGCCCAGAGCTAGGAAAAATATTTTTTCTTTTTTTTCATATTCATAATGAGTGGCTAGAAGATATGGAATAGAAACCCCACCCCTGGTTTCTTCCTCTCAGTCCAATTCAATTTGTTTTCCCTGCTTGACATTTTGGGCTAGAGGTTCCAACTAAAAATAGTGACCCAGTTACAAGCAGTTGAGAAATTCAACCTCAGGCATTGGTAGCTATATTATTCTGGCCTTACTCTGAAGGTATCATTAACATATGCATCACTCTGCATCTGCCTCTGCAGTGTCAGGATGATTGACAACAAAAGGCAACAGTGCTGAAGCAAGCCAAGGTTTATCAAAGGATTCAAACTGTATTCCTTCGACCTGGTGGTTAATTGCCAGATTATCAACAGCCCTGAAAACTTGACTCTGAGAGCATTCATCAGGGGTGGACAG
This sequence comes from Bubalus bubalis, assembly GCF_019923935.1. Classification (NCBI taxonomy): domain Eukaryota; kingdom Metazoa; phylum Chordata; class Mammalia; order Artiodactyla; family Bovidae; genus Bubalus; species Bubalus bubalis. The sequence continues at coordinate 412,254 of NC_059174.1, read as the reverse complement.
TCAGGACTGCCTGAACTGTCCTATGTGTGGGTTCTGAGAGGTGCATCCTAAGTGTGGGGCCTGGGTAAGATGGGAAGCACAAGAAAGGAGCAAAGGTGGGGCACTGTAGTGAACCAGTCTAGTCAAGACTTACGGTGTATTGGACATCTGGCCATCTCAATAAAAGTCACTGGGGAAATTCTCTGATGATCCAATGGTTAGGACTCAGTGTGTTCACTGTGGTGTCCCAGGTTCAATCCTTGGTGGGGGAACTTAGATCTTATAAGCCATGGGTCATGCCAAAAACTTTTTTAATTAGAAAAAACAAAAGTCCCTGGACACACAGAACTAAAATCTAGGGTTTTCATTTAATATCAAATGGTCCCATTAGTGGCTTGGGTCACTCATAATATTAGAAATTCCCCTAGAAAGCAGCACCAAAGCTCCCAGCCTGCCTTCCCTGAGCACACCTGAGTAACACCTTAATGCACCTTTATGTATGCACCGTAGTCCTTCTTGAGACCCAGAATCCCTTGAGGTTAAGGGCTATAGAGCTTATGTTTCCCCTCTCAACCCCACGGCCAGTACAGGGTCTTGCACCCAAGCCACATGCTTTAGTTTATTACAGTTGATTTTTTACTTAGAGACGAGGCTGCTGCACACTTTCCTACTCACATTATTTGGTCCTGAGACCATCCCAGACCTTGCCTGAGGCGTGGACCTGATTGGAATAAAGGTGAGAAATGAATGTAGAAGAGGCCCATTTGTTCTCACAATTTAGAACTTGGGAATTCTCTTTATCTCTTCCTTATGATGAGTGGAATATTTGTTTAGCCAACCAATTTGTTTAACTACCATTTGCTTCCAGAGACTTTTATTCTTAGGTTAGGTCATCTTGAAATATCTTTCCTTCTTTTTCACCAGTTGAGCAGAAATAAAAATGCATTTCTTCAGAATATAAAGAACTTTCTTGGTGACTAAAACTCCAGTGGAAATCAATTCAAGTGTTCAATTGCATATTTTAGCTTTTTGCGTTCTCTTTCTCTGTGCAGGATGGAAGCAAGAAAGAAGGACTGACTCAGTGTTCCCAGCACTACCTTTTATGAAGCCCAAACCAAGTTGATTAGCGAATCAGTCATACAAAAATGTTTCCCAACAGAAATAACTTCCAACTCCGGGAGCTAATCTTGATCTTGGAAGAAAGGATGAGGAAGGAGACTGAGTAGGTCTGCTTTTTGGTTTGCCAGCTGTTATTCTGAGCAGTGTTCTTTTCTGGGGCTTTTTTCCTCATCCATAAAATGGGCACACCTTTTCTTCTTGATCAGAAGAGACATTTTCTTTTTATTTTTTGGTGGTAGGCAGAAATATTTTCATCTTACTGAAGCTGGCTTGCTGCTCCCTTGGTGTGTCAAATGTTTGTTCTCTTAACTGCTTCCTCTTGTAAGCCTACTTCTGTGGAAAGAGATAGCAGAGTCTGCACTTGGCAGGATTGGAGCTGGGTGGTGGGAGACAAGAGCTTCCAACTTCTTGTCCAACTTCCTGTTCATTGTCTGGTGATGCCATTCTTCTCCAAGGCTGCTGTTTGAGAGTCCCAGGGGATGGTTATATTATCTCTCCTGCTATGGGACCAAGTGTGGATGTACCTCTAGCTTGACATTTCCAGGGCTCCATAAAGTTCTCCACACTGGTGTTAGGGCCATGGGATGCCAACCATTCCCACTGTTCCCAGAAATACTTGTGTACTTTTTGACCCAAGAAATTGTCATCAAAGAATGTTGCCTGCCATTCGAGTAAGTAAGAAATTTTGCTCACCATCAAGCCATCAGCCACTGCAGACTCCCCTCCCACCTCACTCTCTATCACTCAATGGTATGCCCTTAGGGCAATTATAGATGGAAAAAAATAGGACACAATCTGTGCTTTGGACACTTGCCCTCAATAGTTAAATGCATATCTAAGGAATAATTTCTATGTGCCCCAAGCTCTTGCATCTTCCCATGCATAGACAAGGATTAAAATCTTTAACTGGAGATATCTGTTCTTTGTGATTAGCAGTAATCTTTTTATGTTTAATTACATGCTTTTTCCTCGCAAAAAAACTCCCTAAAACCCTACTTTATGTCCTGGTTCCTCCCTTTCCTCTTCAGAGCAGTTCCCTAGAGCTACCTGAAAGTCTGTCTCCTGGGCTACAATTGACAGTAAGATCCTCAAATAAAATTTAACTCATAACTTTTAGATTGTATGTTTGGCAGTAGAGAGAATCACCCTACTCTTGAAACTTCTATCACTAGATCCCAAGCCAGGTTCCAATGCAACTTCCTCCAGATCTACCTCTAATTCTCCTTCCTCTCATTGGTTCCTTTTGTTGTGAAACGTGTGTAAATAGCAGTTTCCGAAGCTCTGGGCCCACGTCCAATCCCAGGACAAGTTGTCTGAGTGCTTGGACAGCCTGGTCCACTCTCCATTGCTCCCCATCTCAGCTCCTGCTTTTTATTGTGCTCTAACAAGGATGTAATGAGTGAAATGGCATAATGTTGGAAATTTGCCTTTAAAATGTATGTGTATCGGGCCTATTAAAAAAGGAATGGCAAAATGGTGATAATTGTTGAAATTTGTCTTGTCATATTTTCTCTACTTTTGAGAGTGTTTGAAAATTTTCCTGAGGAAGTGCAGTGAAAAGAGAAAATATTAAAAAATTAGAAATAGAGAATTGAAGATTTACCCTTGGATATGTATCCCCTCCATTGATGTTAATAAATGGCTCTTGCTCAGAAAAAGAGGAAGGGGTTAAAATATCATTTTTCCTAATTCAATTTACTCACAAACTTAATTACTTGAGTAATTGCAGGGTGTATGAAAACCTCTGGGTATTTAATTTACACAGCAATCCTACAAGGTGATAACTACAATCAGGGTTTATAGGGGAGGAGTCTGAGCCTCAGAGGCACTGAGAAGTGATCCTTGGTGGTGTTTGAACCTAGCTCCCCCCAGTGACTCCTCTTGCTTGAGGATCTACCAAGGGTACCCAGATGGCTTGAGTCTGAGCCAGGATAAGAATAAGGTTTAGCAGCAGCAGTTCTGAGCCTGACTCTGGAGGGACAGAGGCCTTGGCCTGATGGAAAGTGAGGACTCTCCAGTTCCTGGAGTCCCATGGGAGCCACTTTTCAGTCCCTGATAGGGTGACAGATTAACTTACAAGCCACCTTGAGGCCATGTTGTGCTGATGTAGGCTCCAGGTGTGGCTCTCTCAGCTTAACAGTCTGTCCCTGGGTGACCTGCATATTCTATATGTACCTGCCCAGAGCCTGGTGTTCAGAAAACCCTGACAGCTCAGGTTTGAATGTGTGTGTCATGTGTGCCTGCCTCAAGCAAGACTGATAAGCTCTGACATTACAGGACATTACATCTGACCTGACATACACTGGGAGATAGTTATAGAACCTCTGTGCTGTGGCGCAGCCCCAGCCCCACCCTGATCACCTGATAATGCTGATGGCGGTTATTACTGTTACAAGGCACTCTATAGCTGCAAAGCCCAGTCAGGAACGTGATTCCCTTCTGTCTTATCAGACTGTGAATATCTGTCCTAGAACAGAGGTCAGCTAGGCTTTAGGCTGCAAAATGGTGAAGTAGAAAGACACCCAGATGCAGAACTAACTTCCATCCAAGTTTGAGTTCTGATTTTAATACTGGCTGTGAGATCTTGGCTAGTCACTTTGCTTCTCCTGTCCATAAAAGGGAAATGACCCTTGACCCTTCCAGAAATTTTATTGTGAAGACTAAATGATCTAACTTTGAAAGTAATATGCATATGTATTATTTTCATGGGAGACTTTGCAAACACTCTTTATAAATAAACACACATGTCCTGTCCTCTGGGAATGTGGAATGCCAAGGGAGAAATAAGACATAACCTTGTGATTGTTTCTATTTATTGTAAGGAATTTATATTTCAAGGTAGAATAAACTATTGACCTGAGAGTAATGTACTTCATGAGCCAAGGCTTGAATTACTTGAAAGCAAGTGGCATAATTAGGGCGATGGTATAACTTATCACTCAAATGGAGACACTGTTAGGAGTGAAAGGGTAATCAATGCCAGAGGCAATAGATGTGGACAGAAACTGACCTGGACACACTGGGATGGAAAGCCATACTAAGGACAGCTCATGTTGCTTCTCTATGGTGCAGGTATGTGCATGTTTAGCCAGTCCTCAGAACACCTGCCAGGCTCAAGCATGTGTTTTTCTTGCATATTCTAGGCCTTTGTGAACTGTCCATGCAAAAGCTTACATCTCTAACAGGACTTCAGAACCTATTTCCTGGGGATTGATTTCACAGCCTCTCATCCTACTTGGAATGTAATCCAAGTTTCTGATCATGGTCTGCAAGGCCTTGCCCTAGTATGGTCCCTGCATCAAATGCTTCCTCCCTCCCCTCCCATTAAGCTGGAGCCTAGAGAGATACTGACATCTCAAGGCGCTGCATTTGCATTTCTTCCCACCTGGTATTCACACGATGTCTTAGGTCTGTAATACATATGTCTTAGCTTCAATGTCATCCCTTGCAAAAGTCTCCCATTTCTTTCAAATCCCAACCAGTCTCCTCAACTTCTCCCTCACTTGTGTCATTGTCTGTAAAGCACTCAGCATAGACAAAACACACTTAAAAAAAAAAAGACGAATTTTTACATCCTTGCTCAATTGGGCTCCAAACAGGACAGAAGCATACCAGTTCTTAATTCCTGTGGCAACTCCATACCTAGAACAAGACTGGTCTATCCAAAACACTTGGTGAATGAGTGGTCTAATGACATATAGGGAGTCTTTAAACAGAAGCACAGGATCTCTTTCTGGAGAATCCATCATTGGTGGCCAAGAGAACAGAGAACAAGAGATAAAGGAAGAGGGACTATGAGGCAGATCTATGAGAGGAAGAGGCTCTTGAAAGGACATAAGAATCAGGAACTCTCCTCTCTTGCTCCAGCATCGCCACAACCTTTTTCAGTGACCTTAGGGAAGGCACTTCCCCCTCTCTGAGTCAGTTTCAGTGCCTATGAAATGGGAAGAAAATAGTATAGAACAGGATTCTGTCAACCTATTTTGCCAAGGGCCAGATCGTAAATGTTTTTGGCCTGTGGGCCTACAGTTTTGGTCACTACTACTCAACTTTGCTGTTGAAGAGCAAAAACAGCCATATACAGTCCATAAAAGAATGGGTGTGTCTGTGTTCCAGTGAAAGTTCATTTACACAAAGAGGTAGAAGGTCACAGTTGCTCTGTAGGCCTTAGTCGCTAAATCTTAGTCTAGAAGAGCGATTCCCAAGCTGTCTTCTTTGAAAGAAGTTAAAAGAAATTTGACAAATGTTAAGTTCCACAGTTGAAAAAAAAATTCAGGACTCCTCAGAAATGCTGCTATGCTAATGACATTGTGACTTTCCACAAAGGGGTATAGAATAGGGGTGGGTGTCCTCTATCTTCCTTCACCACAGAAATGTTGGGATAGGATGCTGTAACAAATGTTGCCAGTGTCCTACCCACATCTTTCAGCACTGTCTCCATGCATGCTCATTCTGTCCAGTGCCAGTGCTTAATTCTCTGCCTGAGGATCTCTCCACACACACAGAGACAGGCCACAAGTATTAGGGAGTCACTGCTCCTGGGAACTACCCTCAGCCAATGACGAAAGGCAACTGGCTGATGAATAGCCCAGTTTCTTCCCCTTTGATGACAGAGGTGGAGGGAAACCTCCAAATATGGTCTTGGAACAAGCAGCCTCAGTGTCACCTGGGAGCCCATTGAATTGGGAACTCTGAAGGTTCAGCCCAGACTCTGTTCTAGGAATCCCTCCAGGAGATTCTGACATGTGCCACAGTTTGAGGACCGCTTCCCTACACTGTCTTTCAGAGGTCCCCAGTAGACACATTAACACATCTGGCTTTGGCTTCTTTTCCTTTTCTTTTTCACTTTCTTGCTGGTGCTTCCTGGGATTGTCCCCCAAATAAATTACTTGGCATGAAAATCAGTCTTAGGGCCTGCTTCTGAGAGCCCTCAATAAGATAGACCCTCATAATATCTCTTGGGAGAGGAATTTTATAAATTCTGATCTTGGAGGCCCCTCCCAACAATAGTTGTACAGTCATTATGGCATTTGTGTGGCCTGATCAGTTTGTTTCATCAAACAACCAGTGTGCATTGCCTGTCTGTTATTTGCTTAGTATTATACTAATTAGACGGAGAAGGCAATGGCACCCCCACTCCAGTACTCTTGCCTGGAAAACCCCATGGATGGATGAGCCTGGTAGGCTGCAGTCCATGGGGTTGCTAAGAGTCAGACATGACTGAGTGACTTTACTTTCAATTTTCACTTTCCACTTTCATGCATTGGAGAAGGAAATGGCAACCCCCTCCAGTGTTCTTGCCTGGAGAATCCCAGGGATGGGGGAGCCTGGTGGGCTGCCGTCTATGGAGTCACACAGAGTCAGACTCGACTGAGGTGACTTAGCAGCAGTAGCAGTATACTAATTAGAAAAAGTTAGAGAGAGGATCCAAGTAAGCCTAGGATTTTCCCTGTAACTTGGGTGTCAATAACAAAAAAACACACCTGTGGATAAGCATGGAACCATTTGTCACTGATAATTTGCTGGATTTGTCTGTGCACCTTTTTGAGTATTTGACTCCAAATGGATGAACCAGTTGTTTTAAAATGTAGATTTTTTTAATATTCAGGTATAATCAGGAGAAAATTGCCATTGAAAAGATGGTTTGTAACTCATAATTCCTAAGGGAAGTGGGCATGCCAGGCAGGGCTGCAGAGGGAAGAACTAGTGTGTGTTAGGAGGAGTGAGAGAAAAATATGGTCAAGAGCCTTTACTGTGGTTTAGGAGGGAAAGGGAAGCTACAGCAAGGTAAACAGACTTAGCACTGGCTAATCAAATAACTTCAGCAGGCTCTGGGACACGGAGGCTGTCTCCAGTTGTCTGGGCCTGGGATGATTAGGGCAGGGGGACACTGGTCCAGAGTGTGAGAGCCTGAAAACAGAAGTGGCTGGGGACTATGGGATTGGTTAGTTCTCATTTACTATCTCTAGGAATTGTCTAGGTCTGGAAGGGGCAATCTCTCCAGGGCCCACAAGGTCCAAGATGTCAAAGCATCAGAGATATAGAAATTAAAAGGCATGATATATAAGTTTGAGTCAAAAGTCTGTAAACTTCCATAGAAAGGTAGGCTGGGCCCTCGCAGGCAGGCTCCATGCAGACTAGAGCTACTAGAATATACAAATAGAAGCTTCCACTAGGTTTGAAGGACACTACAGTATGGATATTAGAGTTGGACCGTAAAGAAGACTGACAGCTGAAGAATTGATACTTCTGAACGTGGTGCTGGAGAAGATTCTTGAGAGTCCCTTGGAATGTAAGGAGAACAAACCAGTCAATCCTAAAGGAAATCAACCCTGAATATTCATTGGAGGAACTGATGCTGAAGCTGACACTTTAATACTTTGGCCACCTAATGTGAAAAGCCGACTCATTGGAAAAACCCCTAATGCTGAGAAAGATTGAGGGCAAGAGTAGAAGAGGGTGACAGAGGATGAGATGGTTGGATGGCATCACTGACTCAATGGACATGAGTTTGAGCAAACTCTGGGAGATAGTGAAGGACAGGGAAGCCTGGAGTGCTGCAGCTCATATGGTCTCAAAGAGTCTGACACAACTTTGCAACTTAACACCACTACCAGCAATAGTACAGAAGAAAAGTAGTATCATTTAAAAATTAGAAATAACTTTGTTTCTCTTTTCTAAAATGTAATCCATGTTTATTAGTGATACATTAGAGATGTTATATCTGGAAAAGGAATTTAGAAACCAACATCATGATTTTACTGTCCAGAGATAATTACTGGGGAAATTTTTCATTTTAGTCCACCATGTAGATGTGAAACTCTTTCGGTTACTGGCCTTCAAAATCAAATTGATGTAAGTGATAGATCCAGAAATTGGACTAGCTTCAGGTGTAGTTTGATCCAGAGATTCAAAATGTCACCTATTTTTCTGAAATTCTCTCCTTTGAGTTTCTATTTTTTTCCTTCAGATCAGCTACCTGCATGGCTGCAATAATTGTTTTTACAATCTCATTATCCTCAGGGAATTCATGTCAGCAGGAAAAGGAACATTTCCAGAAAAATTCCTGAGTGTACTCTTATCAGACAAACTTGGGCCACATGTTCACTTGTGAATTTCCTTTGAAAAAGGACCTCTGTAATTGAGGGTGATCTGTTTCAATCACATGGAAACCACAATACCCAGAATTCTCTTTGAGTTTCAGAACAACAACCCTCCCATTCTCAGTCCTATATTTTGAACAAAGGAAATAAATGCCAGCAGCAAGCAACAAGTGTGCAAGCACATTATTTCATCAGTGCCTTTTTCGTTCGTTAGATTTTCGATTGTGAATAACCTTACAGCTAAATCTTCATACCCATGATTGATTAAGAAATCTTTTATTTTTCCCCTTTCAGTTCAAGTAGTGGGGTTATAAGGAAGTCCCTGAGAGCTCACCTTGGCAAAGAAAACTGTAAATACCAGGTATACATTTCATGGACAGGAGAGTTCTTCCCATTGACAAACCAATGCTCTGGGGATGCCCTTGGCTGCAGAGTCCCAGGGATGAGTGTGGTTTTCCTGGTGATAATGGACTAAGAAATGCCCTCCTATCAACTTTCTTCCCCAGCATGCTCTCAAGCCCTGCCCATGCCTCTGGCCTCCCACTGGGTGACTTTCTGGGAGAGGCCAGATGCTGCTGTCACCCAGTCTTGTGCAGTAAAACTGACTACACTGAAAGGAGAGATTACAAGCTTTCCTCCTGAAAGAGTTAATTCTTAGGTAGGTTGATAAGGAGTCCAGGGCCCTTGAGGAGGAGGAAGGGACAAACTTTTTTTTTTTTTTCTTCTACATTCCTTCACCGTAGTCACATAAGACATTTTTTTCTTAAGCTCTGAGTTGCTATGGCAACAATCTATTTCACCTGAGACTAACTTTCTTTAAGCCCCAGTTAATGATTGCACAACAAGACAGTGCATCTTGCTCAAGGGTATGTTTGTCCTTAAGCTCTGTGCTTATGATTATTTAACAACAACACCCTGCTCAAGGGCCGAGAGGAGCTACTCCACGTTCAAGGTCAGGAGGGGCGGTGGTGAGGAGATACCCCTCGTCCAAGGCAAGAAAAACTCAAGTGAGATGGTAGGTGTTGTGAGAGGGTATCAGAGGGCAGACACACTGAAACCATAAGCATGGAAAACTAGTCACTAAACCATGCCATGTGGGGCCACCCAAGATGGGCGGGTCATGGTGGAGAGGTCTGACAGAATGTGGTCCACTGGAGAAGGGAATGGCAAACCACTTCAGTATTCTTGCCTTGAAAAACCCATGAACAGTATGAAAAGGCAAAATGATAGGATACTGAAAGAGGAACTCCCCAGGTCGGTAGGTGCCCAATATGCTACTGGAGATCAGTGGAGATATAACTCCAGAAAGAATGAAGGGATGGAGTCAAAGCAAAAACAATACCCAGTTGTGGATGTGACTGGTGATGGAAGCAAGGTCTGATGCTGTAAAGAGCAATATTGCATAGGAACCTGGAATGTTAGGTCCATGAATCAAGGCAAATTGGAAGTGGTCAAACAGGAGATGGCAAGAGTGAACTTTGACATTCTAGGAATCAGTGAACTAAAATGGACTGGAATGGGTGAATTTAACTCAGATGACCATTATAACTACTACTGTGGGCAGGAATTCCTTAGAAGAAATGGCGTAGCCATCATGGTCAACAAAAGAGTGAAATGCAGTGCTTGGATGCAATCTCAAAAACGATAGAATGATCTCTGTTCATTTCCAAGGAAAATCATTCAGTATCACAGTAATCCAAGCCTATGCCCCAACCAGTAATGCTGAAGAAGCTGAAATTGAACGGTTCTATGAAGACCTACAAGACCTTTTAAAACTAACACCCAAAAAAGATGTCCTTTTCATTATACCATTGACGATGTGGCTCAAAGGTTAAAGCATCTGCCTGTAATGCGGGAGACCTGAGTTTGATCCCTGGGTCGGGAAGATCCCCTGGAGAAGGAAATGGCAACCCACTCCAATATTGTTGCCTCGAGAATCCCATGGATGGAGGAGCCTGGTGGGCTACAGTCCACAGGGTGGCAAAGAGTCGGACACGACTGAGTGACTTCACTTTCACTTTTCATTATAGGGGCCTGGAATGCAAAAGTAGGAAGTCAAGAAACACCTGGGGTAACAGGCAACTTTGGCCTTGAAATACAAAATGAAGAAGGGCAAAGGCTAATAGAGTTTTGCCAAGAGAATGCACTGGTCATAGCAAACACCCTCTTCCAAAAACACAAGAGAAGACTCTACACATGGACATCACCAGACTCTACACATAGTCAACACCAAAATCAGACTGATTATATTTTTTGCAGCCAATGATGGAGAAGGTCTATACAGTCAGCAAAAACAAGGCAAGGAGCTGACTGTGGCTCAGAACATGAACTCCTTATAGCCAAGTTCAGACTTAAATTGAAGAAAGTAGGGAAAACCACTAGACTATTCAGGTATGACCTAAATCAAATCCCTTATGATTATACAGTGGAAGTGAGAAATAGATTTAAGGGACTAGATCTGATAGATAGAGTGCTTGATGAACTATGGACGGAGGTTTGTGACATTGTACAGGAGATAGGGATCAAGACCATACCCATGGAAAAGAAATGCAAACAAGCAAAATGGCTGTCTGGGGAGGCCTTACAAATAGCTGTGAAAAGAAAAGAAGTGAAAAGCAAAAGGAAAAAGGAAAGATATAAGCATCTGAATGCAGAGTTCCAAATAATAGCAAGGAGAGATAAGAAAGCCTTCCTCAGTGATCAATGCAAAGAAATAGAGGAAAACAACAGAATGGGAAAGACTAGAGATCTCTTCAAGAAAATTAGAGATACCAAGGGAATATTTCATGCAAAGATGGGCTCGATAAAGGACAGAAATGGTATGGACCTAACAGAAGCAGAAAAATATTAAGAAGAGGTGGCAAGAATACACAGAAGAACTGTGCAAAATATCTTCATGACCCAGATAATCACGATGGTGTGATCACCGACCTAGAGCCAGACATCCTGGAATGTGAAGTCAAATGGGCCTTAGAAAGCATCACTACGAACAAAGCTAGTGGAGGTGATGGAATTCCAGTTAAGCTATTTCAAATCCTGGAAGATGATGGTGTGAAAGTGCTGCACTCAGTATGCCAGCAACTTTGGAAAGACTCAGCAGTGTAAAAGGTCAGTTTTCATTCCAATCCCAAAGAAAGGCAATGCCAAAGAATGCTCACACTATCACACAATTGCACTCATCTTACATGCTAGTAAAGTAATGCTCAAAATTCTCCAAGCCAGGCTTCAGCAATACGTGAACCATGAACTTCCAGATGTTCAAGCTGGTTTTAGAAAAGGCAGAGGAACCAGAGATCAAATTGCCAACATCTGCTGGATCATGGAAAAATCAAGAGAGTTCCAGAGAAACATGTATTTCTGCTTTATTGGCTATGACAAAGCCTTTGACTGTGTGGATCACAATAAACTGTGGAAAATTCTTCAAGAGATGGGCATACCAGACTACCTGACCTGCCTCTTGAGAAACCTATATGCAGGTCAGGAAGCAACAGTTAGAACTGGACATGGAACAACAGACTGATTCCAAATAGGAAAAGGAGTACGTCAAGACTGCATACTGTCACCCTGCTTATTTAACTTATATGCAGAGTACATCATGAGAAATGCTGGGCTGGAAGGAGCACAAGCTGGAATCAAGATTGCCGGGAGAAATATCAATAACCTCAGATATGCAGATGGCACCACCCTAATGGCATAAAGTGAAGAGGAACTAAAAGGCCTCTTCATGCAAGTGAAAGAGGAGAGTGAAAGAGTTGGCTTAAAGCTCAACATTCAGAAAACGAAGATCATGGCATCTGGTCCCATCACTTCATGGGAAATAGATGGGGAAACAGTGGAAACAGTGTCAGACTTTATTTTTTTGGGCTCCAGAATCACTGCAGATGGCGATTGCAGTTATGAAATTAAAAGACGCTTACTCCTTGGAAGGATAGTTATGACCAACTAGATAGGATATTCAAAAGCAGCGACATTACTTTGCCAACAAAAGGTTCGTCTAGTCAAGGCTATGGTTTTTTCAGTAGTCATGTATGGATGTGAGAGTTGGACTGTGAAGAAAGCTGAAAGCCGAAGAATTGATGCTTTTGAAGTGTGGTGTTGGAGAAGACTCTTGAGAGTCCCTTGGACTGCAAGGAGATCCAACCAGTCCATTCTGAAGGAGATCAGCCCTGGGATTTCTTTGGAAGGATTGATGCTAAAGCTGAAACTCCAATACTTTGGCCACCTCATGCAATAAGTTGACTCATTGGGAAAAAACTCTGATGCTGGGAGGGATTGTGGGCAGGAGGAGAAGGGGATGACAGAGGATGAGATGGTTGGATGGCATCACCAACTCGATGGACGTGAGTTTGCGTGAACTCAGGGATTTGGTGATGGACAGGGAGGCCTCAGTTCAGTTCAGTTCAGTTCAATCGCTCAGTCGTGTCCGACTCTTTGCAGGGGTGTACTGCAATTCATGGGGTCGCAAAGAGCTGGACATGACTGAGCGACTGCACTGAACTGAATTGAACTGAACCCTGCTCAAGGACATGTTTCTTCTTCTTAACAGAAATCCATTCCTTCTGGGTAAACTTATTATCTTAAGATATACGTTGTGGGAGTTGGTCTTTTAAGGACCTTACAGCTGAATGTCAGTGTTCACTCTTGCTATGATAGCTTACAATGTCAAACTCATGATCTCCAAAGAAGGTTTATCTTTGGGACCAGGGACCAGGCTTGATCACTCAAGAGCTTTTGTGTAGCAGAGTTTTATTACAGTGGAAAAAGGACAGAGAAAGCTTCTGACACAGACATCAAAAGGGGGATGGAGAATGCCCCACTCAGTAGTCTTAGCAGGAGAGCTATATACTTTTTCAATTGATTATTCAGTTCAGTTCAGTCGCTCAGTCGTGTCCGACTCTTTGCGACCACATGAATCACAGCACGCCAGACCATCTTGTCCATCACCAATTCCCAGAGTTCACTCAGACTCACGTCCATCAAGTCAGCGATGCCATTCAGCCATCTCATCCTCGGTCATCCCCTTCTCCTCTTGCCCCCAATCCCTCCCAGCACCAGAGTCTTTTCCAATGAGTCAACTCTTCACATGAGGTGGCCAAAGTACTGGAGTTTCAGCTTGGGCATCATTCTCTCCAAAGAAATCCCAGGGCTGATCTTCAGAATGGACTGGTTGGATCTCCTTGCAGTCCAAGGGACTCTCAAGAGTCTTCTCCAACACCACACTTCAAAAGCATCAATTCTTCAGCGCTCAGCCTTCTTCACAGTCCAACTCTCACATCCATACATGACCACAGGAAAAACCATAGCCTTGACTAGACGGACCTTTGTTGGCAAAGTAATGTCTCTGCTTTTGAATATGCTATCTAGGTTGGTTATAACTTTTCTGCCAAGGAGTAAGCGTCTTTTAATTTCATGGCTGTAATCACCATCTGCAGTGATTTTGGAGCCCCCCAAAATAAAGTCTGACACTGTTTCCACTGTTTCCCCATCTATTTCCCATGAAGTGATGGGACCAGATGCCATGATCTTCATTTTCTGAATGTTGAGCTTTAAGTCAACTTTTTCACTCTCCACTTTCACTTTCATCAAGAGGCTTTTGAGTTCCTCTTCACTTTCTGCCATAAGGGTGGTGTCATCTGCATATCTGAGGTTATTGATATTTCTCCCGGCAATCTTGATTCCAGCTTGTGCTTCTTCCAGCCCAGCATTTCTCATGATGCACTCTACATAAAGGTTAAATAAGCAGGGTGACAATATACAGCCTTGATGTACTCCTTTTCCTATTTGGAACCAGTCTGTTGTTCCATGTCCAGTTCTAACTGTTGCTTCCTGACCTGTATACAGATTTCTCAAGAGGCAGGTCAGGTGGTCTGGTATTCCCATCTCTTTCAGAATTTTTCACAGTTTATTGTGGAAAAAGGCTTTGACACACACAGTCAAAGGCTTTGGCATATTCAGTAAAGCAGAAATAGATGTTTTTCTGGAACTCTCTTGCTTTTTTCATGATCCAGCAGATGTTGGCAATTTGATCTCTGGTTCCTCTGCCTTTTCTAAAGCCAGCTTGAACAACTGGAAGTTCATGGTTCACGTATTGCTGAAGCCTGGCTTGGAGAATTTTGAGCATTACTTTACTAGCCTGTGAGATTGATTATTACAGTAAATCAAAAGAATGCGTAAAGGTTCCAAAGGTCTTACCAGACCCACTTCCACAATTTATATTTTAAAATGACGGGATTAGAACAATAGAAAAACCTTACCAGCCCTACTCCCACAATATACAGTATAAGATGACAGGATTATTCAGAAGGTTCTTAAGAAGGAGACATATGTCCTCAAGCAGGATACATTATTGTTATGTAATCATTGGTACAGAGTTTTAGGGAAAATATATTCTTGAGCAAGATGAGTTGTTTTGTTGTGTAATCAGTAGCTCTGAGCTTAAAGAAAAAAAAACATTTTATGTGATTAAAATGAAGAAATGTGGAAAAAAATATTTGTCCTTTTCTCCTCCTCGAGAACCCCGGACCCCTTTTTCCTCTTCAGGTACTCCAGACTTCTAATCAACCTACCTAAGAATTAACTCTCTCACAATCTTGAGACTTTTTTTTTTTTAAAATCTATTGTTAGTAACCAATTTAAAAAGTATATAAGGCCTTGCTAAGACTAGCAGGGGTGGCACTCTTTCAGCCCCCTTCTAATGTCTGTGTCAAAAGCTTTCTAAATCCCTTTTTGCTTTAATAAAACTTTTGTTGCATGAATCTCTGAGTGACTGAAACCCCATCTTTGGTCCCAAAGCAAAATTTTCTCCTTTGGAGATTACAAATCCGATACCATTCATGGTAAGCTGTCTCTCTCAAACCATGTGGCCAACTAAGCAACACAGGCAAAAGGCAGGCTGGTTTGTCATAATGACGGCTTTGCTTTCTCCCTGATGAGGATACTTCATGTAGGTGACAATGCATAAATTTTCAGCACTTTCTGATGCCATTGGTGCTGCCAGAGAGCTCCACCAGATCCCAATTCTCCTGGGATCTGGCTCATGCACCTTGTATCCTAAAACACCACCAAGGAAGCCCTGTGTATTGTGAGCCCACTCTGGCTTCAGTTTTACTTTGGGAGTTTGTATACAGAAAGGAAGATAGATGGTCACAGGGGTCGGTTGAGTAGCCTCTTAACCTTGGATCTTGAGGGCATGTAGAAACAGAACTCCAAGCCAAGCCCGCTCTGCCCTCTGCCCTCTGTAGCCCCTATCCCAAGTAGGAAGAGAATACCTGATCTGAGCCAGAGGAAGAAGCATAGCATATGGCCCTCCTACTGCTGTGGGAGGAATCTTAGGGAAACTTCCTCACTGGGCATTAATAGGAAGTGACAAATGGTTGAGTAGTTCATGGTATGCGAGTGGAGAGACAAGGGCAGGGCTGGAGGGGAATGTGGAAACAGAGGAGAAGCATGACAGTGATCTCCAGAATTCATTTCCAGCTGAAGTTTCAGGCTTATACAGGAATAAGGGATAGAAGACACACTGAAAGATATAGTGGAGCTCTGCCTGACACAGGCATGGTGGTCTTCATCCAGCATTGGGGGAGTTGGTTGCTGCTGCTGCTGCTAAGTCACTTCAGTCATGTCTGACTCTGTGTGACCCCATGGACAGCAGCCCACCAGGCTCCCCCATCCCTGGGATTCTCCAGGCAAGAACACTGGAGTGGGTTGCCATTTCCTTCTCCAATGCATGCAAGTGAAAACTGAAAATGAAGACGCTCAGTCATATCCGACCCTCAGCGACCCCATGGACTGCAACCTACCAAGCTCCTCCATCCATGGGATTTTCCAGGCAAGAGTACTGGAGTGGGGTGCCATTGCCTTCTCCGGGGGGAGTTGGTTAGCACTGCTTTAAAATCCCCTAAGTGGATATCTTGTTGGACACAAAGAAGTCTTTGATCCATCCAGACCACTGGATTTTCTTCTTTGAATCATTTTTTCTACTTCCTTTGGGGCAATAGATGAAATAATTGGCTTTTGTTTCAGGGCAACATATGTGAGGTGGTTACATGATGAAAGAATATAACAGATTTGCTCTTTTATTTTAGGCTTGTGCATTGGAATGGCAAATGAAATTATCCATGTTTATGTTACTTTTTTTTCCTGCTTTCTTTTTATATTTTTTGAAAGTTAATACCAAGTGGGCTTTATCCCAGGGTTGCAAGGATTCTTCAATATCTGCAAACCAATCAAAGTAATACACCACATTAACAAATTGAAAAATAAAAGCCATATGATTATCTCAATAGATGCACAGAAAGCCTTTGACAAAATTCAACATCCATTTATGATAAAAACCCTCCAGAAAGCAGGAATAGAGGGAATATACCTCAATATAATAAAAGCTATATATGACAAACCCACAGCAAACATTATCCTAAATGGTGAAAAATTGAAAGCATTTCCCCTAAAATCAGGAACAAGACAAGGGTGCCCACTCTCACCACTACTATTCAACGTAGTTTTGGCCACAGCAATCAGAGCAGAAAAGAAATAAAAGGAATCCAAATTGGAAAAGAAGAAATAAACTCTCACTGTTTGCAGATGACATGATCCTCTACATCAGATCAGATCAGATCAGATCAGTTGCTCAGTCGTGTCTGACTCTTTGCGACCCCATGAATTGCAGCACGCCAGGCCTCCCTGTCCATCACCAACTCCCAGAGTTCACTGAGACTCAGGTCCATCGAGTCAGTGATGCCATCCAGCCATCTCATCCTCTGTCATCCCCTTCTCCTCCTGCCCCCAATCCCTCCCAGCATCAGAGTCTTTTCCAATGAGTCAACTGTTCGCATGAGGTGGCCAAAGTACTGGAGTTTCAGCTTTGGCATCATTCCTTCCAAAGAAATCCCAGGGCTGATCTCCTTCCGAATGGACTGGTTGGATCTCCTTGCAGTCCAAGGGACTCTCAAGAGTCTTCTCCAACACCACACTTCAAAAGCATCAGTTCTTCGGTGCTCAGCCTTCTTCATAGTCCAACTCTCACATCCATACATGACCACAGGAAAAACCATAGCCTTGACTAGACGAACCTTTGTTGGCAAAGTAATGTCTCTGCTTTTGAATATGCTATCTAGGTTGATCATAACTTTCCTTCCAAGGAGTAAGTGTCTTTTAATTTCATGGCTGCAGTCACCATCTAGTGACTTTGGAGCCCAGAAAAATAAAGTCTGACACTGTTTCCACTGTTTCCCCATCTATTTCCCATGAAGTGATGGGACCAGATGCCATGATCTTCATTTTCTGAATGTTGAGCTTTAAGCCAACTTTTTCACTGTCCACTTTCACTATCATCAAGAGGCTTTTTAGTTCCTCTTCACTTTCTGCCATAAAGGTGATGTCATCTGCATATCTGAGGTTATTGATATTTCTCCCGGCAATCTTGATTCCAGCTTGTGTTTCTTCCAGCCCAGCGTTTCTCATGATGTACTCTGCATATAAGTTAAATAAACAGGGTGACAATATACAGCCTTGACGAACTCCTTTTCCTATTTGGAACCAGTCTGTTGTTCCATGTCCAGTTCTAACTGTTGCTTCCTGACCTGCATACAGATTTCTCAAGAGGCAGGTCAGGTGGTCTGGTATTCCCATCTCTTTCAGAATTTTCCACAGTTTATTGTGATCCACACACTCAAAGGCTTTGGCATAGTCAATAAAGCAGAAATAGATGCTTTTCTGGAACTCTCTTGCTTTTTTGATGATCCAGCGGATGTTGGCAATTTGATCTCTGGTTCCTCTGCCTTTTCTAAAACCAGCTTGAACATCAGGAAGTTCACGGTTCACATATTGCTGAAGCCTGGCTTGGAGAATTTTGAGCATGACTTTACTAGTGTGTGAGATGAGTGCAATTGTGCGGTAGTTTGAACATTCTTTGGCCTTGCCTTTCTTTGGGATTGTAATGAAAACTGACCTTTTCCAGTCCTGTGGCCACTGCTGAGTTGATCCTCTACATAGAAAATCCTAAAGACTCCACCAGAAAATTACTAGAGCTAATCAATGAATATAGTAAATTTGCAGGATATAAAATCAACACACAGAAATCCCTTGCATTCCTATACACTAATAATGAGAAAATAGAAAGAGAAATTAAGGAAACAATTCCATTCACCATTGCAACAAAAAGAATAAAATATTTAGGACTATATCTACCTAAAGAAACAAAAGACTTATACATAGAAAACTATAAAACACTAATGAAGGAAATCAAAGAGGACACTAAAAGATGGAGAAATATACCATGTTCATGGATTGAAAGAATAAATACAGTGAAAATGAGTATACTACCCAAAGCAATCTATAGATTCAATGCAATCCTTATCAGTTACCAATGGTATTTTTCACAGAGCTAGAACAAATAATTTCACAATTTGTATGGAAATACAAAAAACCTTGAATAGCCAAAGCAATCTTGAGAAAGAAGAATGGAACTGGAGGAATAAACCTGCCTGACTTCAGGCTCTACTACAAAGCCACAGTCATCAAGACAGTTTGGTACTGGCACAAAGACAGAAATACAGATAAATGGAACAAAATAGAAAGCCCAGAGATAAATCCACACACCTATGGACACCTTATCTTTGAGAAAGGAAGCAAGAATATACAATGGAGAAAAGACCATGTCTTTAACAAGTGGTGCTGGGAATCAGGCTCTACTACAATGCCACAGTCATCAAGACAGTATGGTACTGGCACAAAGACACAAATATAGATCAACAAAACAAAATAGAAAGCCCAGAAATAAATCCACACACATATGGATACCTTATCTTTGAAAAAGGAAGCAAGAATATACAATGGAGAAAAGACAATCTCTTTAACAAGTGGTGCTGGGAAAACTGGTCAACCACTTGCAAAAGAATGGAACTAGAGCACTTTCTAACACCATACACAAAAATAAACTCAAAATGGATTAAAGATCTAAATGTAAGAGCAGAAACTATAAAACTCCTAGAGGAGAACATAGGCAAAACACTCTCTGACATAAATCACAGCAGGATCCTCTATGACCCACTTCCCAGAATATTGGAAATAAAAGAAAAAATAAACAAATGGGACCTAATTAAACTTAAAAACTTCTGCACAACAAAGGAAACTATAAGCAAGGTGAAAAGATAGACTTCAGAATGGGAGAAAATAATAGCAAATGAAGCAACTGACAAAGAATTAATCTCAAAAATATACAAGCAACTCCTGCAGCTCAATTCCAGAAAAATAAACGACCCAATCAAAAAGTGGGCCAAAGAACTAAATAGACATTTCTCCAAAGAAGACATACAGATGGCTAACAAACACATGAAAAGATGCTCAACATCACTCATTATCAGAGAAATGCAAATCGAAAGCATAATGAGGTACCATTTCACACTGGTCAGAATGGATGTGATCCAAAAGTCTACAAGCAATAAATGCTGGAGAGGGTATGGAGAAAAGGGAATCCTCTTACTCTGCTGGTGGGAATGCAAACTAGTACATACACTATGGAGAACAGTGTGGAGATTCCTTAAAAAACTGGAAATAGAACTGCCTTATGACCCAGCAATCCCACTGCTGGGCATACACACCAAAGAAACCAGAACTGAAAAAGACGCATGCACCCCAATGTTCATCGCAGCACTGTTTATGGAAGTACAGGAAGTCCAGGACATGGAAGTAACCTAGATGTCCATCAGCAGATGAATGGATAAGAAAGCTGTGGTACATATATACAGTGGAGTAATACTCAACCATTAAAAGGAATGCATTCAAATCAGTTCTAATGAGGTGGATGAAACTGGAGCCTATTATACAGAGTGAAGTAAGCCAGAAAGAAAAACACCAGTACAGTATACTAATGCATATATATGGAATTTAGAAAGATGAACCCCCTATTCATGACCAACTATCTCAGGCTATAGGGGCCCTGGTTATTGGGGAAAGGGGTGATGACCACTCCTAGCTTCTTCTGGCCTGCATTGCAGGCAGATTCTTTACCATTTGAGCCACTAGGGAAGCCCCTCTAACAGCATCTCCCATTCTAATAAACTCTGTTCTCCTCTCATTCTGCATCATGCCTAGAAATTCCTTTCCAACTTGCACACAGACCATGACATTTTGGTGGCCCCTATGGGGATTCTTGAGGTAACCCCCTCATTCTCTCATTTATTTTCCTTTAACTCTTTGCAAGCAGATGAATTTCTTTGGAAGCAATTGAGGAACTCTGGCCAGGATTACTCTCTGGAATGTTCCAAAGGTCCCACAGCCCACTCTGTGCCAGTAGCTGCCATCCAAGTGGGTGAGGGCTCTCCTTTCCTCCTTTCCTTTTTCTCCCTTATGATAAGAACCAGGCCAATTAAAATTGTGTGGGCATAGGTTAGGCACTTAAAAGCCATTAGGGAACCTGCTGCTTTACAATTCCCATCAAGATAAGGGAGTCATGGAATTGACCAGGCTATTAGAACATCCGCCTCCAGCAAGACAACTTCCAGGCAGTGTCAGGCACATATCTATTCAAGCAAAATACAGCCCACCACCCCTGGTTGGCACTCCCTGGAAGGCCTATGAGGCAGATTCCTCAGCCTTCTTCCCTGTCACTTTCACTTCTTTCCCTTTTAGTCTGGATTGATTTACAGGAGCCTAGGAGTTACCCTCTGGGCTATCCCGAGAGTGCCTTCCATGTTTCAGGGAATCTCCAAAGGGTAAGTCACCTGGTTGCTCCAGGGAGTCTCTGTCTTTCCCTGCCTGGGGTGTGTGGTGCCTTAGCCACATGGTTCTCAGGGGTCACCTCTCACTGTCAGATGTGACTGTTGGGGTGGTCAGCCATTTTGTGCCATTAGTCACTTGGAGAGATCATTGGGGAAAAGGGACACCTTTCTGTCAGCCCGTGACTCTCAGTACCCCTACCCATTCTGTGGCATACAGGCTAATAATGGGTTCTGATATATCCTAAGAACCTCCCTCAGACTCACCCCTTACATCCTCAGGAACTAGAAAAATCTGACCCTGAAAAATCTCAAAAAGAAAAGGCCTGGCCCCAATATAAAATGGGGAACTAAGGAAAATGACCTGTTAATGGCACACTAGATCATAACATAATCTGTCAACTTGATCTCTTTGGCCAAAAGCAGGGAGAGAACTCAGGGGTCCCTCATGTTCAGATAGTCATGGCCTTTAGTCAAAATCCAGATCTGAGGGACTCATGGCACATGTGTCTTTCTGTTGACACCTTATACCCCTGCCCTCATCTATCTGCCCCCTATCAGTTAAGAATCCCCTTCTAAAGTGTATCTCTCAGTGGGGAGGGGAACCAAGCTTCCCCACTCCTGCAAGTTCCCTTACCCCTTCAGATTCTTCTGGTAAGACCCCACTTCCTCAGAAGGATAATTCCTGCTGGGACAATGTCTTATCAGTCAGTCAACCCCTATTATTAGAGCTGATTTGAGCACTCTCTCATTTTATTTTATTTTTTTAAATTTAAATTTATTTATTTTAATTGGAGGCTAATTACTTTACAATATTGTATTAGTTTTGCCATACATCAACATGAATCTGCCACAGGTACACATGTGTTCCCCATCCCGAATCCCCCTTCCTCCTCCCTCCCCGTACCATCCCTCTGGGTCATCCCAGTGCACCAGCCCCAAGCATCCTGTATCCTGCATCAAACCTGGACTGGTGATTTGTTTCTTATATGATATTATACATGTTTCAATGCCATTCTCCCAAATCATCCCCCCCTCCCTCTCCCACAGAGCCCAAAAGACTGTTTTATACATCTGTGTCTCTTTTGCTGTCTCGCATAGCTATGAGACCATGACCACAGAAAGAAAAAGACTGTATGTTCATGATATTAGACTCCAGAGAAAACTGGTTAAAATAAAATCTTTTTGAAATTACAAAACTGGTTCTTGTTACATGTACAATTAGATAAAGCTAGCTTGTTAAACAAAAGCATGCCTAAGAGAAAGCTTGAAGTTGACTCTGAACATGTCCTTGAGATACGTAGCCCGCTTTGCCTGAGACTTCAGCCTTGGGGAAATTAGTGGAACTTCAAGCCAAGAAAAAAAGGGCAAAGAGGCATTTTAAATCTCAAGCAGAAAGCTCTGAGATCTCTGGCTGTCTGTCTGATTTTATGTATATCTCAGTATGTCTTTAGATTATATTTCTGAGGTTGATTTGTAAATAAGCTCGGTTTAATTGGCCTAAATTAAAGTAAGTGCTTAAAAATCAAGCAATTCTAGATACAAGAGAAGCTAAGATAAATGAATTTCAGGTTCACATGAACTGGGAATATTCAGAATTAAACTAATACCAGTTATTAATGTTTGTTCCTTAATGTAAATAATATAGATATATCTGAAGAATCATCAGCAATAAGTGTATACTTTTGTTGTGCCTAGGTTAGTGCTGTGCTTAGTCACTCAGTCATGTCTGGCTCTTTCCAGCCTCATGGACTGTAGCCTGCCACACTCCTCTATCCATGGGGATTCTCTAGGCAAGAATACTGGAGTGGGTTGCCATGCCCTCCTCTAGGGGATCTTCCCAACCCAAGGATCAAACCCAGGTCTCCTGCATTGCAGGTGGATTCTTTACTATCTGAGCCACCAGGGAAACTCAAGAATTATCAGCAATAAGTGTAATATTTTTGTTGTGCCTGGGCTTAATATAAGCTAAATAAGATCTTGTATCTGTTGCAAATTTGTCAGCAAGGAAAATAGCTCAGTATGAAGAACCTTTTAAGGAAGGCAAATGGAAATGAGATAAGAACTTTAAGTGATTATATTTACCAATATATAAAGTGCTAATCAAGGACAGTTCATGGTGGCTTAAGAAAAGTAGGATATGTGTTTTAGTAACGAAGGTATGAGGAATGGAATTGCATTTTATTAAGGAAAAAGGAAGCAGGTCTGATTTACAGGTGGCTGTTTCTGAATGAACAAAGTGATGGATGAACAAAGTGAAAAAAAGTTTTGTGGAAAGTGGACCTGGCAACTAGTACCAGTTTTATTAGGATGTTGAACTGCTTTTGACAACGGATTTTAAGGTTTTTTTTTTTTTTTTTTAACCTCTTAAGTGATCCAGTCTATATTTACCTTTGAAATATTTTATTGTTACTTTGGCTGAATGAATAACTGTTGTTTCACATTCACTTATTAGCCTATCTGACTGAAAATTCTAAACCTTTTGATATTCTTTTTGGCAAAACTTCCTAATATTGACTCTAATGAAGTTCTTTTGACCTCTAGGTAACCTTGGGGTGCTTCAGAGGGCCCCTGAGGCATCCCAAAGAAAGATACTAAACTAATTATGTTTATTTGGCATGCTAAAGGTACCTGTAAGTACTGTCAAATAAGTAATAAATCTTAGGTTATATTGTATGGTAAATGCTACTAATACAGATAATGCAGATAATCTAGAAATTATATAGAATTTATAAGGATCTGATATGTCCTGGTAAAATGTTATCAGTCATAATTCTAGCTACTATCTTAAAGTGTTGCATGTCACAGCAATGACCAAGTTACTCTTTCAATTACAATGTAATCAGATTTTAAACATGCCTTCTTAAGTCTTTATGTCAATATAGACATCTATGTTTTTACTCTGATACCTTTGCAAAAATACTATCTCTTCAAGATTTATTTTAAAGAGGACTTTGTAAGATTAAATTAACTAACAGTAAGCTGGCATCAGACTGGAATTTGGTTTTCTCTCTTTTAAGAGAACAAAATTTTCTTGGAATTTGGCTTTTTATAGTAGACTATATGAATTTCTTTGCCTTTAAATAATTTATATTTGTTTTTAAAAGGTTTCATTACTTAAGTAAAATATATAAATATTATTTCACAATGATCTATGAAGATTATGGTATGTATAGATTTAGCTCATTCTGCTTCTACAAAGATTATCCCCTCTTTGTCAGACTTCTGCTATCCTGATGTCCTTAAAACATGGCAACAGTCTACTCCTAAGTTAGAAAATTTTACGTGGTTAAACATTAGCTGTAAATCCAACATTCAGAGCTATGGGAAATCCAAAATAACTGCTTGGCTTTTCCCAACTCCCTGACAAACTTTCGTTTTTGTTTGGTGAGTTAAAGCCTTACTGGCTAGAGGGTTAATGCCTTCACAATGAAAAAAATTATGTTTCACTGAATATTAAATTCTAATTTTGTTAATTAAGGTCTGTGTTTACTAAGAATCACTTCTGGGATAGTTTCTTGCTGTTATGTTATATTGCTAAAAATGTAATTAAGTTATTAAAAGGGCGCTAAGTTTGCTTCTAAAGCTTATCTCATTAATCAGTCTTTGGATAAAGAAAGATGCTCCATGATCTGCAACCAGGATATTAATACCAGGCTATATTTATTTAATAAACTAAGTCAGATGACTTGGGGATATCCTGGGCTATGCCTAATGGAAGTTCTTGACTTCAAATCTTACTTATGACCTTACTAATAACTGCAAGCTACATTTTTGTGTTGCCTGTTTCAAAAAATTGCTTCTTACATTACCAAATGTGTGACTGAGTCTCTGATAAAATGATCTGTAGTTCCATATGAGATTAATGATTGCAAAATGCAACTGTAGATAAGCAACGAAAGGGACTATTTTCCTGGCCCCAGAGGCTGGTAAAACAGGCATCATCCAGAGACTTTTGCTACTCCTTAGGCCTACTCCAGTAGCAGCACCTGAGTAGCCTATCAGCAGAGTCTTTGCCAGACCTGGAAGTGAGCACTGCCAGCACGGAGGGACAAAACGGTCATAAAATGCGTCCCAAACCAGGGTCAAATTCATGACCCTGCAGTGCCTCCGCCAACTGCAAATTGGTACTTGCTGTCTGCCTCTACAAAGATTAAATCATGACCACTGCAAGCTGCTGACCTTCAGCACCCCCTGAAAAGAGTTCAAGGTAGAGATCAGAAATGAGGCACTGTGTGCTCTGAGAAAAACTGACAGAACAGGCCTTCAGAAAGTTAAACACTTTCAGGTAAAGATTTTCCTGAGCCCAGATTCTTGCATCTTCTCACACCTTGAGAAATACTGATGTCATGGACCAATGTCTGGCCCTGGTTCTCCTAGCTAGTTCCTCTTTTAGGCCCCTTGGCAACTTTTATACTTCTATGAATCATCAGGCCATGTATCTTTAAGCTTCTTGTTAAGTTTGTTCTGGAATACAATAAATCTCCAAATGGTATTATGGCAAGAATATCACCTGGCTAACTCCTGGAGTACACTGGAACAAGCCATCTTGTCATTCCATGGACTCACATCTCCCTTCATAAATTCACCTTGACAGAGAATGGGCATTGGAACCCAGGACCCCGCAATGTCCCTGTTCAGCCTGAAGAAGCTAGGTCATCACCCCTTTCTCAATGACCTGTGTCCCTGTGGCCTAAGATAGGGATAGGCAGTCAGTCATGAGGGCTTCCCTGAGAGTTCAGTTGGTAAAGAGTCTTCCTGCAATGCAGGAGAGCCCGGTTTGATTCCTGGGTCAAGAAGATCCCTGGAGAAGGGAAAGCCTACGCATTCCAGTATTCTGGCCTATGGGGTCACAAAGAGTCAGTCATGAGCAGGGTGTTAAGGGGCCAAAGATTTGGCCCATAAGTAATAAGATGGAGGAATGTGGAGCCCTATACCAAGGTCACACGTGTTCAGCTGAAGAAGGAATTCATAGGGCCTGGACTCCATCTTAGGCCTGTTCATGCTGATCTTGCTCAGCCACCTTTCCAATGGACTCTGAACTCTGTGTTTAGTGCCTATGAAAACAACAACAGAAGGATAAGACCCCCTCCAGACAGGGGAACCTTGAAGATTGTATCTAGATTACTCATAGCCTAAGAGAAAACATACACTAATCACCCCTTCCTCCAGACAGGCCATAAATTTTTCTGTATCTATCAGAATGTAACCTCGGGTTTATTGATTATTGGCTAATTGTTTGACTCTGAGCACATGAGCACATAGCACGTGAATGATGGGATTATTGGGATTGTATTTTCCTTGGTGTATGTAAGTCTCAAGGAATTTGGAGTGGTGGGTTCAGATACGTACACATGGGGTGTAAAAGATTTTCACAGATGCTGGTCGGGGTCCTTGGCTAAGAGGGGACTCTGCCTTGGGCTGCCGGAGTAATAAACTGCACTCCACAATCTGCATTGCCCTTCTGAGTGAGTTTGTTTCACGGAACACATGGCTACAACACAGCCTTATACCAAGGACACAGGACAAAAATTTCTGGAATTAACCAAGCCCCAAAGCAACTGCTACCATGATCCTCCTGATCTAAACCAGCCAGTTCCCTGACTATATGTTAGGTAAAATAACCACCTTAGAGCATTCTAACCAATCATCTAATGCCACCCTTTCTGTAGGAATTTTCCTGTCTTGAGGCTGCTTAAAATACAAAATTTGGATCCTAGTTCATGAAAGGGGCTGACTCTCCCTTGAGCTGGCCCACTATTCTAATAGCATCTCCCACTTTAGCAAACTCTTTTCTCCTATCATTCTGCCTCGTGTCTGGAAATTCTTTTCCAACCCACCCACAGACCACAACAGATATAACCACTATAACCATTTCGAGCATTTATTTTTTTAAAAAAATGTCTTGCTAGATAGATAATTTCACAAAATTGAGGTCATCAAAATGTGTAATTTTAGCTATTTTTCTTTTTGCTCAGACACTCATTCATGTGTGACTTTTTGTGACCCCATGGACTGTATCCCACCAGGCTCCTCTGTCCATGGGATTTTCCAGGCAAGACTACCAGAATGGGTTGACATTTTCTCCTCCAGGGGACCTTCCCAATCCAGGGATCAAAGCCATGTCTTCTGCATTGGCAGGCAGGTTCCTTACCACTGAGATACCTGGGAAGCCACATTTTTCCTTTTACTTCATATGATTTGTTATAAAAGTGAAAATTTTCCTTCTCGTCAAGGTTTTTCTGGAAACATGATTTAAATGACAATGATAATTTTCGTATTTTAAAAAATATTGCACTATTTTTGGACATTTGGTTTTCACTACTGTTGATGTTTTTCAATGAGTATTGCCGCCTAGTCCATGTTAGGCACTGGAGCTTAGCGGTGAGGATGGTGTGATCCAATACAATCCCATCTTCAGGAAATTATGACAGACAATAAAGAAATAGTATGTAAAATGTATAATTTTAGATTGTGGTCAGTGTTACAAAGAAAACTAAAATAGGGTAAGGGACTATAGGGATAAAGGGAAGACGCAGTTTGGATCTAGGGGCAGGAATGTCTCCTGGAGGTGACGTACATCCTGCTAAATCTAGAAGAGGATTTTTTAAAGCAAGTACGAATACCCTGAGGTGGAAAAAGATTTGGGCCATTTAAAGAATGGTGAGAATAGTGTGGGCAGGGTGGCAGGAGCCAATGGGAGTGTGGTATGGGAGGAGTTTGGTAAAGTGAGCAGTAATTACTTTACACAAGTAATAAAGTTCTTGTGAGCTAATGTAAAGAATTTTAATTTTATTCTAGATGTGGCAAAAGCTCAGGAGTCATGAGATCTGATGTGTTTTTGAGATGCTCCCTCTGGCTGCAGGGAGTGGTGTGATTGGGGAGGGCAGAATGCAGTAGAAGCAGAGAAGACAGATAGTGGCTTAGAGAAGTGCTTCTGGTGAGAGCTGATGTCTTGGATGTAGGTATTAACTGTAAGCTGAGTGAGGAGAAAAAGAGAGCCAACCAGGCACTAAGGCAAAGATTATAGGAAGAAAGAAAGAAAGTGGCTGGCTTTAGAGAAAAACCAGTGCTTGCCCTTTACAGCCAACTCTTCTTATACCCTATAGATAGGAAACTGTGCCCCGAAGGGCGGGGGCCTTAGTTTATATTTAGCCGGCAGCTGGGGTCTTGTGGTCACATACTCGATGAGGTCTCATGATCGAGTGGTCATGTAGTTTTGAGAAATTGGCACCAGCAGGGAAAAACAGGATATCGCCTTTAAGGAAAAAACAGGATACACACCGAGGCAATGCGGCCACTGTGACATCATCCCTTGTGTGTCAGGTAACCGCAATGGGCCGTTTTAAACTATAGGCTATGAGCCCTTTGCGGACTCTAACACTAACAAAAGAGTTGATGATGTTACAGCAATAAGGTAGCTAGATATGAGCAGAGAAATGGAGGCAGGGGCCAGATGGCAGGAAATCTTTCAACAGTGAGAGTCCTTTGGCAGACAAAGAAAAGCAGGAACCTCCAGGCTGACAGGAAACTTTTGCATCATTAGTGTCCTGGAAGCAGACAAAGAAAGGTAGGGAAAGATGGGAGTCCAAATGTAACCCACTGCTCATTACACTCTCATTATAATGAGCAATAAAATCAGCCTTACAAATGAAAAGTACCTATCATGCACTGTCCCCATGATGTTGCAGGGAGGAAGCCAATTCTGAATCTATGTTGGAAACTGTTTCTTTGACTTACTTTTCTTTGCTCTTGCTATTATAATCATACTTAATGGCTTGCCTGGAGGACCTTGTCCCTCTACCTTTTTTTTTTTTTTTTAGGTTCTTAAATATGAACTGGGTTGTAAAGTGCCTTTGTTTACCTCATAGAAACATAGTTTGTCCCCACCCACCTGTTAATAGGAGAGATTAACACACACTTGGAGATGTTTTGCAAAAATGAAGACCTTTTCCCTTTACGTCACTGGTCACTACCTCTCTCTTTCTATTCTGCCTTTTTTTTTTCCCCCCAATGGAAAGAGTTTAATCTTGAAATGAATTAGAAAAAAAATTTAGTTACCAAGTTTTCCTGGAATTATACAGATCATTTTTTTCTGTTGGCAGGCAGAATGGAATCCAAAGTCAAAATAAATTGTTGTAAAAAAGTTACATTTTGCAAAGAAGCAATGAGGAGCTAAAGTCAAAAGGCAGAAAACTTGAGCTCCTCATTGCTTCTTTCTCTCTGGTCTATAAAAGAACCTGGCATCCAGAGCCCAATAAGACAATTATTTAGAGGTGCTAGCCTGCCATCTTCTCAGTCTGCCAGCTCCACAATTAAAGTCTCTTACTTGCCTCAACAATCTCTCTGATACATTGGCCTGTTGTGTGGCAGGCAGAGTGAGCTTGCACTTGGTAACAATGACACTTCTGAACAAGCTAAATAAGGACAAAAATCCCTCCTCCCTTTGGGAAGATGGAGCTGGGATAAAAATCAGAATATACAACCCCCAAACTCCTCCTTCCCCAGCGAATAGTCTGCCTCTTCATTTGTATGCCCCTCATTACTGACTTTCTAAAGAAACCCAGGGCAGTAGCTCCTAACTCGCCTGTCTGCCCACTCTGCCTCTGATACCATATCCTTGCTTAAATAAATTCTTACTTTACTTTCTTTTTTTTTTTTGCCATGCCAGGTGGAATGCAGGATCTTAGTTGTCTGACCAGGGATTGAACACGTGTCTCCTGCATTGGAAGTGTGGAGTCTTAACCACTGAGCTGCCAAGGAAGCCCCACACCTTACTTTCTTAACCTCCCTATTTAATCTCCAAATTATTTCACTGCAAGGCAAGAAACTTAAATTAACCAGGAATAAGGAAGAGTGGCTATATTCCAGATTTAAATGTGGAGTTGTAGGTCTTTGGTCTGAACCATTGGGTAAATGGTGGTGCCATTTACTGAAAAGATAGGGTATGGTAGAGGCAGGTTTCAGATAGGAACCAGGAGTTTGACTTGGAACCTTTTCAGTTCAGTTCAGTTCAGTTGCTTAGTCATGTCCGACTCTTTGAGACCCATGGACCTCAGCATGCCAGGCTTTCCTGTCCATCATCAACTCGCAGAGCTTCCTCAAACTCATGTCCATTGAGTCGGTGATGCCATCAAATCATCTCATCCTCTGTCATCCCCTTCTCCTCCTGCCTTCAATCTTTTCCAGCATCAGGGTCTTTTCTAATGAGTCAGTTCTTTGCATCAGGTGGCCCAAGAATTGGAGCTTTAGCTTCAGCATCAGTCCTTCCAATGAATATTCAGGACTGATTTCCTTTAGGATTGATTTGTTTAATCTTCTTGCAGTCCAAAGGACTCTCAAGAGTCCTCACCCTGAGGACACTCCAGCTTGTTCTCTGAGATCCACTTGAAGACTGTGAAACTTTCTTCAACTTGGCTAGAGGTATTTACCTGGAATCAAAATGTCTCATTCAAGATGAGACGTGTTGTTTCATCTTGCCCCTCCTTGTTCAAGTCCCTCCTTGTTCAGCAGTCAGGAAATCTATCAGGAGATCTATCTCCTGTCTATTTTGGAGTACCAGTCCGGATTGGCAAACTTTTGGAGGGCCTCATTTAGCCTTCCCAGAAAGGCAATCAGGTTCTTGTTGGGCTCCTGAGTTACTACTGAGACCAGGCACGCACCACAACTAATAGGCTTCCTTCTGTGGCCATGGGTGGACTTCCTTAGGACTGAATCTTTCTGAAACTTATCCTACCCAGTACTGTTGCAACCTGAGAGCAGGGCATCCCCGGGTCAGGGTGCAAATCCCCAGGCAGGTTGAGGCATGTCAACCTCCTGGAGATCAAATCCCAGGGCACGTCAAGGCATGTCAGCCTCCCAAGAATTGGGTCCATGGGCAGGTTGAGACAGACTGACCTCCTGGGATCCCCAGGCTGGAGTTTGGCATCCCCAGGGTCTCCAGCATGACTAGTGTTGGGTTGTAATCTTAACTCCTTGTTGCTTTGTCCACCCTGGAAGAGAATGGATACCATGATTTAAGGCAATCCAGACTTCTCTGGTGGCTCAGACAGTAAAGAGTCTGCCTGTGATGCAGAACAACCAGATTCGATCCCTGGGTTGGGAAGATTCCCCTGGAGAAGGAAACAGCAACCCATTCCAGTATTCTTGCCTGGAAAATCCCATTGGATGGAGGAGCCTGGCAGGCTACAGCCCATGGGGTTGCAAAGAGTTGGACATAACTGAGCGACAAAGTAATCCAAGCCTGTTCTCTGAGACTGGGAACTTGGTAAAATAGCCTCAAGCCTAATTCTCTTATCTGCTCTGAGGGAATGTAAGTCACTGATTTCCTCTCCTAGTCCTCCATAAGAGAAACATTTCATTGTCATAGACTCACTCTAGGTAATAACAAAAGTATTGATAAATGAGTGGTTTATCTATAATGGGCTGCATGGAGTGATGTTGCCTAAAGAGGGTTCAGGGTTGTGGTTGTAAGGAATTGAGACAAAGTGGCTTAAGGACAAAATGATAGGAGGCAACAGACCAGATGTTCCATAAAAGTGGAGTGGGGATTTGATACGGGAGTATATTCACAGCTTTAGGAGAAGGGTGGTAAGGGTTTTGGCCCAGAAGGCCTGCAGAGCTAACTCTCAAAGTGGCAAACATTGTCCCTAGAAGCGCAGTTGCCCTTGAAGGGATGCCACCAACAGATGGACTTCTAGCAGGCATTGTGTATCTGTCACCCACCCTAGAGTTCCACTGAGAGGTGCTGTTGTTGCACATGTAGGAAACATGGAAGATGAAGGCCTGAATCTCTAGAGGGATTGGATATTATACAGTATTTCCCTCCCAAGGGCCAGCTATTTTCTGGTTGTCCCGCCAGAAGCTTGTAGAGGCAACACTGTGGGACTGGACAGGGCTCGCAAAAAGAGCATGAAACAGGAGAGAAGGATTCAGGGAACAACTTTTGAAAGAATGACATAGCCCAAGAACATAACATAAAACAATTAAAATCAAATGGTCCAAGATGGCAGACCAGTCGACTTCAACTAAACCTTGATCCTCAATCTGCAAGCTATATGATATACCCAGATTCGCCATGACAGTTCCAAGGCACTATCAAAAGACTACCAATTATATTTTTGGGAAGGGCTGATAAATAAATTTTTCATGCTATTTTTGTTAAATTTTATTAACTTATTTCCTCATAAATTGAGTGTTCTTTTTCTATATTCTAGCATAGGTTTTATAGTATGGAAATTATCTGTTCCATCAAATTCAGAAAATATTCACCAGTAGAGCCAAAGAGCAGCCAAGCGCTTTCACAGGCAGTGTGTTGACAGCACTTTGTTATCTCCTCTATAGTTATTGTCTGTTCTGAAGCACTGCTTTCTGTTGAGCTATTTTCTGTAATTTGTTATTTTCTATAAAGTTTACATTTTTACATTTTGATGGAATTTATTAGCATATAACTGTGCCTAATATTATCACATAATTTAAATTACTTTCATCAGCATATGTTACACCACTTTTATTTCTAATATCTTTATTTCTATGTTTCTTAATTAGATTTGTTAAAGTTTCATATTTTTGTTGGGCTCTTCAAAGGGTCAATCTCAAACTTACTAAATAATCTTGATGTTTTCTCTTTCAAATTTGCTAGTATCTGATTTAATTTCTTCTTATTTCTCATGACTTCCACAGGCTTACTTTGCTCAACTTTCTTCAGTCCTCAAACTGCATATCTGTTCTGCACAGACATAACTGTCATTTTTCTCTCTCTGCCTCTCTTTCTCCACCCCCTCTTTCCCTCTCAATTTTCAGAAGACAGGATTCCATTGCTTACAGGCAATCGGCGTTGCAGAGAAATCTGAGGCAGAAAGATTTCCATTGCTTTAAAACTACATTTCCCCCCCTGTCTATATGCTTATGGGCTGTTTGTACTGGATGTTTGGGTCCCCCAAAATTCATCTATCGAAGCCCTAATTCCCAGTGTGGCTGTATTTGGAAATGGAGCTTCTAGAAAAGTAACAAGTTAAATGAGGTCATAATGGTTGGGCCTTAATATGATAGGATTAATGGCCTTATAAGAAAAGACAGCAGAGATCTCTCTCTCTCTTCCTCTGTCTCTCTGCATGTACACAAAAAAGAGGTCATGTGAGCACAAAGCAAGGTGGTAGCTGCCTGCAAATCAAGAAGAGACACCTCCGGATGAAGCCTACCATGCCGACATTTTGATTTTGTACTTCTTATTTCCAGAACTGTGGGAAATAAATGTCTGTCATTTAAGTACTCCCATCTGTGGTATTTTGTTGTGGCAACCCAAATAGATGAAGACAAGTATTTTTCCTGTGTAGATTTTTTTGGACAGTTTAATTTTTCTTGAGACTGTAAAATGCCAGTTGGTCCAAAATGACACATACAGCTGATGGCAACCCTCCTTCCTGCGGTCTTCCTAGCAGGCACTGAGCTGACCATGGCCTTCGTTTCTCACAAAGGCCACATCCAGTATCCCTGCTACTCCTCAAGGAAAGCTGGCCCTGAAGGGGGCACACACTTGCCATCCCTGGTTGAGGAAGTGGACTTTTCTCACTCATTTAATCTGGTGCTCAAGAAATAACTTCAAACAGTGAACTTAATTTTTCTTCAACTCAGCTAAGTTTCTGATTTTAGTTTTTTTTTTTTTATGTTGCTTCTATTTTATTTTAGCCAATAAAAAGCCATCTGTTTTATTTTAACCTTTCATTAACTTATTCAGCAAATATTTATTAAGTACAAATCTTACTCATTCAAAAGCTAGAACTGTAAGGAACTTTACTGAGCACTGTTCTAGAACCTTCAGTTACAGTGTGGCAGAATAAAAGCCCTGCTCTCATGGAGCATACATTTGAATGGAGGGAGACACACAATTAAAAGTAGAAATAGATGGTATGAAAAGTGGTTTGAAGAAGGTGGAAAGAGACAGGGACTGAAGTAGGCAGATAGTGTGTGCTAGTTGTATAGGAGATTTTCTGTTCCTTGATATGATATTATTTGAACAGAAACCTGAAGGAAGTGAGCAAGTAACTGACCTCTGTTCTAACAAGACAGGTGTGGTGGAACAAATGAAGCCAGGGGAGAAGCTAGAGACCATAAAATATGAGTCTCTTGGGCCATGATAACAAGCTCAGAAGCCAGGATGGGCTAGAAGGCTCTCCTGGAAGTGAGAACTGAGGAAACACTGCAGTTAAAGAATATCAGGAGGGAAAAAGAGCCATGAGAGAAGAGGAAGAGAGGAGGAAAGAAACAGTAGAATTGAAAAGGTATTGACTTTGAGAAAAGCTTCTGAGACTAGTCACTTGTTCATGTATTCAGTTAATCAACTCTCTACTGAACACACACTAGGTTTGGACTTTGCTGTATGCTCATATTGCTACTTCTTCAAGATTACATATTCTAGTTTCATTGATGCAAGATCTTTTAGGAAAAAGAAAATCTGGCTCCTTGTGCTGAATTTGTTTCAGTGATAAGTCATTAAAAAAAAAAAATCCTCCTCGTATATTGTAGGACCTCTTCACTGGTCCAGTGATTTTCTTTCAATTCCTCCTTTAAAGTGAAGCAAAATTCCGACCACTAAAACCTCTTTCGTTCTTCAGCTCTCATCCTTCATCCCTCAGCTTTCATCCTGGGCAGACGTCTTTGATACTCTAGCATTCCAGAGCATGGACCTTTTCTGTAAAAGCAATGATTTCTGCTAAGAGATGTCTTCTGCTAAGAAATACAAAGGCACAGATGTGTGCATGTACTCAGTTGTGTCCAACTCTTTGTGACCCTATGGACTGTAGCCCACCAAGCTCCTCTTTCCATGGGATTTTATAGGCAAGAATATTGGAGTGGGTTGCCATTTCCTTCTACAGGGGATCTTCCTGACCAGGCATTGAACTCGCACATCTTGTGTCTCCTGCATAACAAATGGATTCTTTACGTGAGCCACTGGGGAAGCCCTCTTCCACTAAGAAAGAGTATCAACTCCCTGCTTCTCATGTTTAGTGCTGTCTTAAGAAAAAGGCTCATGGATCAATCCTGTATGACTTTTAAATCTGGTTCATATTTTACCATATAGTAAAATTTCCTTAAACTTTAGGCACCATCATAAAATCTTGCCTCAGTTCAGTTCAGTTCAGTTGCTCAGTCGTGTCTGACTCTTTGTGACCCCATGAATCGCAGCACGCCAGGCCTCCCTGTCTATCACCAACTCCCGGAGTTCACTCAGACTCACGTCCATGGAGTCAGTGATGCCATTGAGCCATCTCATCCTCTTTCGTCCCCTTCTCCTCCTGCCCCAAATCCCTCCCAGCATCAGAGTCTTTTCCAATGAGTCAACTCTTTGCTTCATGTGGCCAAAGTACTGGAGTTTCAGCTTTAGCATCATTTCTTCCAAAGAAGTCCCAGGGCTGATCTCATTTAGGATGGACTGGTTGGATCTCCTTGCAGTCCAAGGGACTCTCAAGAGTCTTCTCCAACACCACAGTTCAAAAGCATCAATTCTTCGGTGCTCAGCCTTCTTCACAGTCCAACTCTCACATCCATACATGACCACAGGAAAAACCATAACCTTGACTAGACGAACCTTTTTTTGGCAAAATAATGTCTCTGCTTTTGAATACGCTATCTAGGTTGGTCATAACTTTCCTTCCAAGGAGTAAGTGTCTTTTAATTTCATGGCTGCAGTCACCATCTGCAGTGATTTTGGAGCTCCAAAAAACAAAGTCTGACACTGTTTCCACTGTTTCTCCATCTATTTCCCATGAAGTCGTGGGACTGGATGCCATGATCTTCGTTTTCTGAATGTTGAGCTTTAAGCCAACTTTTTCACTCTCCTCTTTCACTTTCATCAAGAGGTTTTTTAGTTCCTCTTCACTTTCTGCCATAAGGGTGGTGTCATCTGCATATCTGAGGTTATTGATATTTCTCCCTGCAATCTTGATTCCATCTTGTGCTTCTTCCAGTCCAGCGTTTCTCATGATGTACTCTGCATATAAGTTAAATAAGCAGGGTGACAAGATACAGCCTTGACGTACTCCTTTTCCTATTTGGAACCAGTCTGTTGTTCCATGTCCAGTTCTAACTGTTGCTTCCTGACCTGCATACAAATTTCTCAAGAGGCAGATCAGGTGGTCTGGTATTCCCATCTCTTTTAGAATTTTCCACAGTTGATTGTGATCCACACAGTCAAAGGCTTTGGCATAGTCAATAAAGCAGAAATAGATGTTTTTCTGGAACTCTCTTGCTTTATCCATGATCCAGTGGATGTTGGCAATTTGATCTCTGGTTCCTCTGCCTTTTCTAAAACCAGCTTGAACATCAGGAAGTTCACGGTTCACATATTGCTGAAGCCTGGCTTGGAGAATTTTGAGCATTACTTTACTAGCATGTGAGATGAGTTTCTAGTAATTATTCATATATATACACACACACATATATATACACATACACACAGGGAAGCTTGGTGTGCTGCAGTCCATGGGGTTACAAGGAGTGGACACGACTTAGCGACTGAACAACAACAATATGCATAAACATATACACACATATGTGTGTATATTGGGTTGGCCAAAAGTTTCATTCATTTTTTTTTTAATAAGATAGGTCTAGTAATGCTTAATAGTCTTTAACTTCATTCAAAACAATTTTATTACATTGTAATATGACAGCTGTCATATCAGTTTGCATTTATAAAGCTCATCAAAGTTGGTGAATTTTTGTATAGCCATTTTAATATTAAAGATGGAAGACAAAAAAGAACATTTTGGGCATATTATGTTTTACTATTCCAAGAAAGATAAAAACACAACTGAAACATAAAAAAAAAATGTGGGCAGCATATGAAGAATGTGCTGTGGCTGACTGAATGTGTCTAAAATGGTAGTGAAATTTCATGCTGCAGATTTCTCAGTGGACAAAGCTCCACAGTCAGGTACTCCAGTTAAAGTTGATAGTGATCAAATCAAGATATCGATTGAGAACAATTGTTATACCATGTGGGAGATAGCTGACATATTCAAAATATCCAGGTCAAGTTCTGAGAACCATTTGTACCAGCTTGGTTATATTAAATCACTTTGAGGTTTGGGTTCCACATAAGTGAAGTGAAAGAAAAACCTTCTTGACCACATTTCTGCATGCAATTCTCTACTGAAACATAATGAAAATGTTCCATTTTTACAGCAAATTGAAATGGGTAATGAAAAGTGGATACTGTATGTGAAATGTGAAATGAAAGAGATAGTGAGGCAAGAGAAATGAACCACCACCAACCACACCAAAAGCTAGTCTTCACCCAAAGAAGGTGTATGGTGGGATTGGAAGGGAATCCTCTATTATAAGCTTCTTTTAGAAAACTTAACAATTATTTCCAACAAGTATGTTTCCAATAAGACCAACTGAAAGCAACACATGACAAAAAGTGTCCAAAATTAGTCAACAGAAAATGCATGATCTTTTATCAGGATGATGCAAAACTGAATGTTTCTTTGATAACCAGATTGAAACTGCTACAGCTTGGCTGGGAAATTCTGATTCATCCACTATATTCATCAGACATTGCACCTTCAGATGTCCATTTATTACAGCTTTACAAAATTCTCTTAGTGGAAAAAAAATTCAATTCCCTGGAAGACTGTAAAAAGTACTGAAACTGCTCTTTACTCAAAAAGATAAAACTTTGGGGAAGATGGAATTATAAAGTTGCCTAAAAAATGGCAGAAGGTAGTGGAACAAAGTGGTGAATATGCTGTTCAATAAAGTTCTTAGTGAAAATGAAAAATATATCTTTTATTTTTACTTAAAAAAAACTGAGGGAACTTTTTGGCCAATCATCTCGATGGACGTGAGTCTCAGTGAACTCCGGGAGTTGGTGATGGACAGGGAGGCCTGGCGTGCTGCGATTCATGGGGTCTCAAGGAGTCGGACACGACTGAGCGACTGATCTGATCTGATCTGATCTGAATATATATACCTGATTATTTCTATGGAGATCTGGGAGTATGGAATCAAAATGATATTAAAAATATTTAACAACCATATGGCACAGTTCCACACAATCAGAATGCATTTGGCACCGTACAACCAGCATGACTGTACTGAGGGGTACTGGCTGAATACTAATCTTCACAGGAGGTGGATTTCTAGGCCCACTTAATAGTCTCAGCCAGAAGTTCTGGCCAGAATGAAATTTTATACCCTGGCACTAATCTGTGACCTGGTGTATACTCAGTAGTTGTAAATTTTCCTTCAAAGCCAAGAGATATATAGGTATATTGGATGAAATTGCAATATATATTTGAACAGCATATGCAAGAAAGAGCTTACTTCTCAACAGGGTGTGTTCTTGGTGCTATTCCTGTCTCTCTCCCTTTTGTAACACATTTCTTCAGAGATCTAAGAATTGCCTATCTTTTCACTTCCTGTTGCATTTTGGGAGTTGTAGTCTTTGACCAGATGTCCAGATGAGGAAGCTGGGCAGGCAGACAAAACTAACAAGCTGGACACTTAAAGAATGGCCACTTATAATCTTCTTTTCTGGAATGTTAGTTTCATGCAAACAAGGGACTTGACTGTCTTAAATTTTGTTTCGTTTATTTTTTAACACTTTATCTCCAAGGCTCAGAACAGATGTTCAGCAGAAAGCTGACTAACTAAACACATGAATGAACAGTAGGCCAATCCCAGATGCTCTTCTCAGAGTTGCTGCTTTTTTATCCTTGTAGTTCTTTTCCTCCATTTTGTCTTTTCTCCTTTTTTTCCCTTATGTCCTTTGCTGCAGTGTCTCCTCTCCTCAGTTCTCACCTTCAAGAGGGTGTCTTGGCTTGTCTTGGGCTATGCTCAGCAGGAGTCAGAGTACATTCCTGGAAGTAGTGTGACTGGACTCATGCAATCTGCCCCATTCCTCAAGTAGAGGCTCATGCTTTGCTGGCCTGAGCCTTATCAGAAGCAGGGACCACACTCTTGAGGCCCATAGTCTGGGAGCCAGGAAAGCCCTCAGTTCTCAGAAAGGTTTCTGCAGTGATCACATGACTCTGACTATGGACTGTGTCCTAAATCTCTTGAGGTCAGCTTCAGTGTCTTAATATTTCCACAGTACATTACACCCTACAGCCTGCAAACATGTTCTTGTTACATTAAATTGAAATCACATAATTTTGATGAATAGTCCATTCACAACAAGTGTAATTAAAAACTAGTCTCCCTACTTGTGCCCTGCCACCTTTCCCATTTCAGGTCAAAGACTCTGGATCCAGATAAAGAAGCTTTAAGTCTCAGTTTTGCCAGTTGTTAGCTGTGTAATCTTGAAAACATACTAAAACTCTGTGACTTTATTTCTCCATAAGTCAAACTAGGATAGGAGGAGCCTAGTAGGCTGCAGTCCATGGGGTCGCTAAGAGTTGGACACAACTGAGCAACTTCACTTTCACTTTTCACTTTCATGCATTGGAGAAGGAAATGGCAACCCACTCCAGTGTTCTTGCCTGGAGAATCCCAGGGACGGGGGAGTCTGGTGGGCTGCCGTCTATGGGGTCGCACAGAGTCGGACACGACTGAAGTGACTTAGCAGCAGCATAGGGTTATTGAAGTTAATACAGGGTAAATGAGTTGCTACACATGAAGTTTCTTAGAACAGTGCCAAACAAATAGAAACTGCTATATAAGGATTAACATCATGATGACTATTATCACTACAGAGATATATAGTCCTCCATTTTATAAACTTCAGATCTGGGCTTCCACTCTCAACCAAATGCACATACACCTAGCTGGTATTTTATCTCCTTCACTTCCATCAGAGATTAGTACAACATCTGCCATTGGCTTTGACTATAGTTTTTACCTGAGGCTTAGGGTAGAGACCCAAGTGGAGCAGACTTAAGGCTTGAAGCATGAGACCCAGAGGACACAAAGAGCAGCTGACATAGCAAGTGGTCCCTCTTTGGGCTACAGAGTCTGGAAGAAGTACCCTCACTTGCCCAGTGCTATAGAGGTATTTTACAAGCCTCTCAAGCTCATGCTGCCCCTGGTACAGAATGAGAGTCAGGAGCTCCACCTAGGCAAAGGTTTGTTTAGACTTTTCCTCATGAACCCCAAAGTCAGTTCAGTCACTCAGTTGTGTCCGACTCTTTTTGACACCATGGACTGCAGCACACCAGTCTTCCCTCTCTATCATCAACTCCTGGAGCTTGTTCAAACTCATGTCCATGTTGTTGGTGATGCCATCCAACCATTCCATCCTCTGTTATCCCTTTCTCCTCCTGCCTTCAATCTTTTCCAGCCACAGGGTCTTTTCTAATAAGTCAGTTCTTAACATCAGGTGGTCAAAGTATTGGAGCTTCAGCTTCGGCATCAGTCCTTCCAATGGATATACAGAACTGATTTCCTTTAGGATGGACTGGTTGGATCTCCTTGCAGTCTAAGGGACTCTCTGAAGAGTCTTCTCCAGCACCACAGCTCAAAAGCATAAATTCTTCAGCGCCCAGCTTTCTTTGTGGTCCAACGCTCACATCCATACATGACTATTGGAAAAACCATAGATTTGACTACACAGACTTTCTTGGTAAAGTTCTGCTTTTTAATACGTAGTCTAGGTTTGTCATAGCTTTTCTTCCAAGGAGCAAGTGTCTTTTAATATCATGGCTG
Source organism: Bubalus bubalis (assembly GCF_019923935.1). Lineage (NCBI taxonomy): Eukaryota > Metazoa > Chordata > Mammalia > Artiodactyla > Bovidae > Bubalus > Bubalus bubalis. The sequence goes on along the minus strand of NC_059174.1, from coordinate 371,693 downwards.
CAATCACCATCTGCAGTGGTTTTGGAGCCCCCAAACCCCAAATCTGTCACTATTTTCCTTGTTTCCCCATCCATTTGCCATGCAGTGATGGGACTGGATGCCATGATCTTCATTTTTTGAATGTTGAGTTTTAAGCCAGCTTTTCCCCTCTCCTCTTTCACTTTCATCAAGAGGCTCTTTAGTTCCTCTTCACTTTCTGCCATAAGAGTGGTATCATCTGCATATCGGAGGTTATTGATATTTCTCCATGCAATCTTGATTCCAGCTTGTGCCCCATCTTGTCTGGCATTTTACATGATGTACTCTGCATATAAGTTAAATAAGCAGGGTGGCAATATACAGCCTTGATGTACTCCTTTCCCAGTTTGGAACCAGTTCCATGTCTAGTTCTAACTGTTGCTACTTGACCTGTATACAGCTTTCTCAGGAGGCAGGTAAAGTGGTCTGATATTCCCATCTCTTTAAGAATTTTCCAGTTTGTTGTGACCCACAAAGCCAATGGTTTTAGCATAGTCAATGAAGAAGAAGTATATGTTTTTCTGGAATTCTCTTGCTTTTTCTATGATCCAATAGATGTTGGCATTTTGATCTCTGGTTCCTCTGCCTTTTCTAAATCTGGCTCGAACACCTGGAAGTTCTTAGTTCACATACTGTTGAAGCTTAGCTTGGAGAATCTTGAGCATTACTTTGCTAGCATGTGAGATGAGTGCAATCCTGAAGTAGTTTGAACATACTTTGGCATTGCATTTCTTTGAGATTGGAATGAAAACTGATCTTTTCCAGTCCTGTGGCCACTGCTGAGTTTTCTGCTTCAGCAGTGTCCAACTCTTTGTGACTCTGTGGACTGTAGCCCACCAAGCTCCTCTGTCCATGGGATTCTCCAGGCAAGAATACTAGAGTGAGTTGCCATGACCTCCTCCAGGGGATCATCCTGACCCAGGGATCAAACCTGTGCCTCTTACATCTCCTGCCTTGGGAGACAAGTTCTTTACACTACCTGGGAAGAACTAGCACCACCTGGGAAGCCCCATGATGACTTACATGTAACGAACCCATTTTTCTGTCTTGTTTTGTTTAAGGATGCCATATGGTAAATACACCACTGCTTATAGAAACTGTTACATCCTGTGTAGGCCACTAAAGTGTTCCTTAAAGGCACTATTTGGGGGTCACACAGAATAAAGACTTGCAATATGGCACTCATATTGTAAGGGTCAATTACATGACCTATGAGTAGCCTGGTGATTGTTTTTGAAAATAGTTTACATGTTTACTGTTTGTGACGCGAGTCTTTCATACACACCCTTGTGAAGTAGGAACTACTATTAGCCCTCTTGTACACATGAGAAAGCTACACCACGCAGAGTGGTCAAGTAATGTCAGCAAGATCACATAGCTAGCCTACAGTGAAGCCAGGATTTGATCCTGCAAGACATTTTGGCTTTGCTTTCAACTGCTATACCTTATTGTTCTTCCTAATAATCACATTTGGTCTTAATTTGCACTTTTCTGATGAGTAGTTGAGAATCTTTTAATATATTTATCACCATTTATGTATCCTCTCCTTTGACCTATATTTCAAAGTCATTTTTTCTCTTATTAATTTTTCTTAGGGCATTTTGGATAGTAATTCTTTGTTTCATGTGTTGCAAATACCTTCTCTAGTTAGTAACTTGCCTTTTCACTTTATTTGTGGTGTCTTTAGATAAACATAAATTTTTTATTATGATGTCAAATTTGTTATTCACATTTTTTATGGCTAGAAGTTTTGTGTCTTTGGAGTTCTTTCCTACTCCAAGGTCATAAATACATGCCCCTAAGCATTTCAAGGTTTGACCTTTCACACTGAAGTCTTTGATCTATCAGGAATTGACTTTTGCATATGGTATGAGGCAGCAGTTCAGTGTAATATTTCTTTATATATGTAATCTATTGCTATAGTGCACTTTATTAGCTAGTCCACCTGTCTTAATTGAACCCCCTCAAAGGCAGAGTCTCATTTGGAGGTGACTGCCAGAAGCAAGAGTGAGGGTATGAGGAGAGCAAGACAAGGAAGGTCACAATCATAATAGCTATGTGGAAAACAGGGTTCAGGTCCACTCTGACCTGCCAAAATGTGAACAGAATATCTTCCAGGATCATCCACCTGAGAGATGGGAAGTAGGATCATTTATCTACTATCTCCCTTGCTTCTTGTTTGGGGCCTGTCCCCAGGGTTGCTGAGCCCACACTTCTGTGCTGCTCCTTACTGCAGACTTAAAGGTCTCCCAAGAAATCAGACCAAGCCCTGAGGCAGAAAGTGGAATGACCTTGAAGTGGGACAATACCAGAGCCAGAGCCAGATGAGAAGCTGGCATGGAACACTCCAATTAGAGATGAGCTGAGGAGTGGGTGTGACCCAGGGCAGCAGGATATGCACTCCTAAGACTGTTTATTTTACCAGAGTAGCTCCAAAGGATCATGCCCAGAAATGGCCTGTGGGATCTTCTCTACTCTGCTCTGTATCTCAGGAAGCAATCTGAATGGCTGGAGAGCAGAGGGAGGGAGGGAGCAGAGGTAGGGCATTTTTTTCCTCTTGCTTCCTCCTGGCAGTGTTGCTTTCAGGTGGCTGAGTCCCTCCTCTCAAGACAGCATGTCTATAGCACTCATCCTACTGATAACTGGGGATCTCTTGCTCTCCACATCCCTTTAAACCTGTGTGGTCACAGGTCCACCCAGACCTTTGTAAACTGTCACATTATAAAACCCGTGGATGTTAACATGCCATACGTTCACTCAGGGACTGTGACCGATAGAGTACCGGCACCACTGTCCCACCAAACGTGGCAAGTGCAGGCGCCCAACCTCACTGTGTACTCTCTGGGTTCCAGCTCTAAATCTGCACATTGCTAAGGGATATGGCAGGTTTGAGGTGAATTTACACAGCTCCTGTCCTCAGAAAGTTTCCTGCCTAGTGGACAAAATAAATGAAAAGGGGAGCAAGGCAATCCCAAAGGATAGCAGACTGTGCTCAGAGTGAACTTGGGGTTAAATGTGTCCTACATGAGAGTGAGGCCTGCACCCTGCCTCCCAAGTCCTCTATAGTCAGACCTCAACCCAGGCCTGCAGGGGCAGCATCCGTTCTAGCCCTTCTTCTTCCCCTCCATCTTGGCTGGAGTTGGGCTTTTCCCTTATTTTCTTCCATGGTTGCAGTTCCAGAGGTTTTTGCTGACTGACTGATATCACTTTTATAGATATTCATGTACTAAAAAACAGGCTTCATATGCATAAATACCATACTGACAAGAGTGAATGAGGAGAATGGGGAAATTGGTGGGCTTTTAACCCAGCCCATTGATATTGTGTTAGCATTTTTTCCCTTTTCCTTCTGAAATCTGCAGAAGCTGTTATACTAGTAGCTGTGATTTGCATAATTACTGGAGTAAAACAGAATAAGAAGCCAAGCTGCAGGCAGACAGCCTGACTGTGCTGGTATGTGGATGGCCTTGTATGATTAGGAAAAGGACACTTACATATGTCAATATCAGAGTACTGTGAGGGTGAGGCAGAGTAGATGGAATGCGCATGTGAGCCAGAAGGTGGCCTCTAAGCCACTTGCCTGAAACAGAGTGTCTAAGTCAGAGACTGAAAGGGCAGGAGAGGGGACTGCCCTCACTGGGTCTTAAGGAAGTCTAGACTCAGGCCAGCTCTTCAATGTAACTGGCGTGGAGTTGCACAGACACCAGCTGTCCTGGTTGAGGGCAAGTTTTCTCTGATTTAAAGTTCTTGTACATTTTACTTTGGAGAAATTAATCTATGCTGTAATTCATGCTAGGCTCACAGAATGATAAGTTGCTGCCTTAAATGAATTAAATGTTTATCCTTATTGCACACCAGAGGGGATCCCTGTGGTATAGAGGACATATATGGGCAGAGAGTACGAAAGAGCAGTTTGTGGTCAGGCCACTCAAGATAGGTGTTCCCTTGCTTTCTGTATGTCCCAAGCTCCACCAGTGTCTGTTTCATCCATACTGTTCTCACATGACTGACCTTCCTACATACTTGCACCAGTCCCCAGGTAATGCTTATTTGTTCCGGCTCTAGGTCCGAACTCTCCATTATGCTTATCAAAGGGATGGTCATGGGCTTGCTCCTCTGCTGAAGCAGACCCAAAGATGACCCAACCTGACACAATTCTCAGATAACTGGTAATCTCCTCTCCCACCCTGGGAGTGAAGAGTGCTACCATGTTCTGCTACACACAGCACAATGTCACTCTAGGACCTTACTTCAGACATGTAAGCTCCTCCATCCATTAAACTGTTGATGTCTGTCACTGACTCCAAGATCTTTCTTCAGTCTGCTGTTTTTTAATTTTTTAAAAATATTTTAATTAATTATTAGTCTGTGCTGGGTCTTAGTTGAGGCACGCAGGATCTTCAATCTTTGTTTTGATATGTGGGATCTTTAGTTTCAATATGCAAAGTCTTTAGTTGCAGTGCGTGAACTCTTACTGGTGGCCTGTGCGATCTAGTTACCTGACCAGGGATCAGTCCAGCCCTCTGCATTGGGAGCATGAAGTCTTATCCACTGGACCACTAGGGAAGTCCTTCTTTCTTCAGTTTTGAAGTTGTGCAAGGACAGGCCTTGTAGGCCTGTGGGGTGCAGCCCAACAAACAGGTTCCCCACGTCCCAGGCTAAGCAAGCAAGTTACTCTGCTTGGGAATAGAGGCCATGTAGCTTTGTGAGGTTCTTGTGATAGTGTAAGATCACAAAGAAAATGAACCGAGTCCAGTATATTTTCTTATTAAAGTAGTGCTTTGTTAAATTTCAGTTTAGTTGGGCTCCTTTGTCAAAAACTTCATTCAGAATCTGTAGTCTGAATTGGAGTAAAATTTATCAGTTGCTGCTAAAAGGCAAGAGTCACTGTTACAGATGCTTGCTGACAATTCCAAATTCTATGAGGTTCCCACAAAAAATCTTATTGTTTGCATCACCAACAGCCTTTCTTTCTTTTGAAGATTAAAGGCCTCTTTTTGGAGGCTGATTATAAGATTTGTCTGCAGTGAATCTCAAGGCCCCAGCCACAGAGGCCTTTAGAAAAAACCTGGGACCTTGCAAGACTCAAAGGCCAGAGAGTCTCAAGGGTAGTTAATTAGGAGAACAGATGTGGAAGTGCAGACAGGCAGAGTGCCAGCACTGAACTACATTACTATCCTCTTTCCCCTACTCTCTGTTGCCTCGCCTCTCGCTCCTCCCTAGGCTCCAACTGTTATTAACGTTCAGATTTTGGAGATAATGGTCTAATTAAACTACTATGTTGTTTACTACTGTTTTGGAAATTTGCTAATTAATCTTTATGTAATTGTTTTATAATGGTTGTACAGCAAAAGTTCTTAAATTCTAAGTTGAAGGTCTCACAGAGAATCCAATTTCTAATCAGATTCCCATTAATAAGAAATAATTGTGAGGAAAAATTCACCATTTAAATTTCCTTCCAAAGTAGAGGTTGTCTATCTTCAACATGTAAGGCTGACTATCATGTGGAGAGCCCCATATTGACCTCTTCATTTTGATGGTGCTGATGGACTTGCTGATGTCCATATATGAAGACAATGGTCCTTCCTCTACCTTAATTAGGGGTCCCCAGGTGGCTCAGTGGCAAGGAATCCACCTGCCAATGCAAGAGACATAGGAGATGCAGGTTTGATCCTTGGATCAGGGAGATCTCCCAGAGGAGGAAATGGCAATCACTCCAGTATTCTTATAGGAATAGTCCCATGCACAGAGGAGGCTGGTGGGCCTCAGTCCGTGGGGTCACAAAGAGTCAGACATGACTGAGTATGCTTGCATGCACTACCTTAATTAACATTAAAAAACAATGTTATATATTTGTAGAGACTATTTCTGTGAAATGTTTATTCCTTAGAGATACCTAAGGCCATCCTTTGTAAAATGCTAGGCTTCCTCTCCTACTAGAGAAAGTTTGCAAAAGGTCTGTGGGAATCACATCTACTGAACTTTGGAAACAGTGAGAGACTTTATTTTCTTGGGCTCCAAAATCACTGCAGATGGTAATGGCAGCCATGAAATTAAAAGATACTTGTTCCTTGGAAGAAAAGCTATGATAGACCTAGACAACATATTAAAAAGCAGAGACATTACTTTGCCAACAAAGCTCTGTATAGTCAAAGCTATGGTTTTTCCAGTATTCATGTATGGATGTGAGAGTTGGACCATAGAGAAAGCTGTGTGCCAAATAATTAATGATTTTGGACAGTGGTGTTGGAGAAGATGCTTGAGAGTCTATCAAACCAGTCAATCTTAAAAGAAATAAGTCATGAATATTAGTTGGAAAGACTGATGTTGAAGCTAAAGCTCCAATACTTTGGCCCCCTGATGTGAAGAATTGACTCATTAGAAAAGACCCTGACTCTGGGCAAGATTGAAGGCAGGAGGAGAAGGGGATGACAGAGGATAAGTTGATTGGATGGCATCATGGACTCAATGGACATGAGTTTGAGCAAGCTCCGGGAGTTGGTGATGGACAGGGAATCCTGGCATGCTGTGGTCCACGGGGTCACATGACTGAGCAACTGAACTGAACTAAACTTTGAAAATGAGAGAAAAGCTGTTGAAAGATATCTCAGAGTATCCCTCAATACGTGATGTGAAGTATGGAACATTTTTCAAGGATATTAGAGGTAGTTGTTTTTTTTAATTTCTAAAATAAGAACCAAGAACTTCCAGATGTACAAGCTGGATTTAGAAAAAGCATAGAAACAGGAGATCAAATTGCCAACAGTCACTGAATCATAGAAAAAGCAAAAGAATTCCAGAAAAAACATCTACTCTGCTTCATTGACTATGCTAAAGCCTTTGACTGAGTGCATCATAACACAGTGGAAAACTCTTAAAGAGACGGGAACACTAGACTGCCTTACCTGACTCCTAAGAAACCTGTACGCTGCTCAAGAAGCAGCACTTAGAACCAGACATGGAAAACAGACTGGTTTAAAATTGGGAAAGGAGTATGTCAAGGTTATATATTGTCACCCTACTTATTTAACTTCTATGCAGAGTACATCATGTGAAATGCCAGGTTGGATGAAGTGCACACTGGAATCAAGATTTCTGGGAGAAATATCAACAACTTCAGATATGCAGCTGATACCACCCTAATGTCAGAAAGTGAAGAGGTACTAAAGAACCTCTTGATGAAGGTGAAAGGGCAGAGTGAAAAAGCTGGCTTGAACCTCAACATTCAAATTGCTAACATCATGGCATCTGGTCCCATCACTTCATGGTAAATAGAAGGTGAAACAGTGAAAACAGTGACAGACTCTATTTTCTTGCGCTCCAAAATCACTGTGGACAGTGACTGCACCATGAAATTAAAAGATGCTTGTTCCTTGGAAGAAAAGCTATGACCAACCTAGGCATCATATTAAAAAGCAGAGACATTACTTTGCCAGCAAAGGTCCATATGGTCATACTATGGTTTTTCTGGTAGTCATGTATGGATGTGAGAGTTGGACCATAAAGAAAGCTGAGAACTGAAGAATTGATGCTTTTGAACTGTGGTGTTGGAGAAAACTCTTGAAAGTCCCTTGGATTGCAAGATCAAACTGGTCAATCCTAAAGAAAATTCACCCTGAATATTCATTGGAAGGACTGATGCTGAAGCTGAAGCTGCAGTACATTAGCTACCTGGTGTGAAGAGCTGTCTCATTGGAAAAGACTCTGATGCTGGCAAAGATTGAGGGCAGGAGGAGAAAAGAGCAACAGAGGATAAGATGGTTGGATGCCATTATAGAATCAAAGGAAATGAGTTTGAGAAACCTCCAGGAGATAACGAAGGACAGGGAAACCTGGCGTGCTGCAGTCCATGGGGTTGTAAAGGGTCGGACATGACTGAGTGACTGAACAACAAGAATGCTTTCTTGGGAGGTGTGTCCCAGCAAGATAAGTAAGGGATAAAAGAAAGTAAAGCACAAGGAGAGACAGGAAATAAAAGATGGTAAGTTACCAAACAGAACAGTTTCTCAAGAACTCCAGCCGATTGCATAGTCTCATGGAATGTCTCCCAGAGGGCGTGTGAAAACACTGTGTCAAAACAGCCCATGTTGAGGGGAGTTTGGGGGAGAATGAATACATGAATAAGTAGGGCTAAGTCACTTTGTTGGGCACCTGAAATTAACACATTTTTATTCAGCTATACTCTACTATAACATTTTTTAAAAAGAAGAAAAAGAGCAGGCTATTTTAGGGGAGAAGGTCAAACAATTTATCTTCTAGTCTCTTTCCATTTCCTGTCTCTTATTGCTCAAAATCCACCTCACAGGTCTTCAATGTTTCCACATATCCAGGTTGTGATAACTAACCCCCTTGTATCTGGACAGCCACTGAAGAAACCAAAGCCTCAATAATCCAGTGGAGTTGAACTATGGTACTCCAACTGCTCTAGCTGCTGCCACAGCGAGTGCAATGGGGACCATGCATAGCCTGGTACACTCCCCAGGAGAGGCTGCACCCAACAGAGTGTGCAGGAATGCTGTGACAGGCAGAGGCCGGGCCAGTGGCCGGAACTCAGGAAGCTGAGATTGTTGAGAGGATCTGGGTAGCTCATAGACTGTCTCCAGTGCAATGGGCATGTGGTATAAAAAACCCTTTTGACAATCAGCGTTTAGCTGAGAAACAACTTGGCATTAAAGTCTGTCTCATTTCTTTCTCATTTTCATCTCCCATCCCCATTTCCCTAACTTTTTGTTGCAGTGCATGTATCACAGCTGCCCAGAGTATACAGTGCACTCGTAAGTCCTCACCCCAGGCCTTGCCAAGTCATAGATCCACACAAAGAAGCATGGCATGGCCAGTGGTTCCAGCATTTAGAGACTCTGGTGGTGACATCCAAGCTCTCTCTGCTTCATCTCTTACTCTATCACTATGCTCTAGTCAACAAGTTTCTACGTGCTATGTCCTGCCCACTTTTTAGGCCTTATCTCATGCCCATCTGCGTGTCACCTAATGCTATCTGGCCACTCTGTCCTTTTTCAGCTCCCAGAAAAGAATAATTTCTGTACATTATTCCTTCCCTTCTGGGAAGACATATCTATGCCTCTTTGCTTGGCTAACTCCTGCTCATCCTATAGAATGAGCTTCAGAAAGAGCTTCCTGGGGCCCAAAATAAAAAATAGGTCTCTGCTGTACATCCCATTCTCATAATCTTTCTCCATCTATGGCGAAATATTTATTAGGGTTATTTTTGGGTTCACTTCTATGTCTTCCACTAGGCTATAAACCCCAATAAGACAAGGGTTAGGATTGTTCTGGGTTGTAATAGATTTTACACACAGTCACAAACAAAAGGAGAAATGAATGAGTTGGTGAGCAACCATATCTTTTGATTTTTTGACCCTTGTCTCAATGAGTCTTGAAACTGACAAGCTAATAATTCCCACAGGACGAATGGGGCCTGCTATCATTTTCTTTAATCGTCATGATGGCCTTTCAGAAAGTAATTGACTTAATTATGCCCTAAGCTGACCTTTTGGATGGAACTGAAAGATAACTGAAGAGAGAAAAATCAATCAGAATGACTCTGTTGGGTACCATAATCAGTAAAGAAAGTGATTGAGAATTAGATATAGTTTATCCAGGGCTCCTCAGCATGAACCATACTGTCTATTCATCATGCCTGTCCCATGCCTTATCTGTGCTTTGGGGAAGCTGTCTGCCTGCTATTCATGCCTATTTATTTATCTTCCCTGAAAGGGCTTGTAGGAAAAGATTCAGAGCTTAGGAAATATACTGGGAATTCTAGGACCCAGAGTTTATACAAATGAGAGCTCTTAACCCTCTATAAGTGACAAAATATATGCTTCTCTGGGTTTTAGAGTTTAGGAGTTACTAGAGGATCCTTGATTATAGGGTCAAAGTTCTCCTCTGAGGATGTCAGTTAGAGAGTTAATTCTTAGGTACGTTGATAAGAGTCCAAGGCACCTGAGGAGGAGAAAGGGGCCTGGGGCTCTCAAGGAGGAGAAAAGGACAAACTTCTTTTTTCTACATTCCTTCATCTTAGTCACATAAGACTTTTTTCCTTAAACTCTGAGTTGTTATGAAAACAATCTTTAAGGCTAACTTTAAGGCCAGAATGAATGATTATACAACAAAACAACTCATCTTGCTCAAGTGTATGTTTTTTCTTAAGCTCTGTACTAATGATTATATAACAACAATGTATCTTGCTTGAGGACATGCTTCTCCTTCTTAACAGGAACCTTCTAATAACAAACTAATCTTGCTATCTTAAGACATATGTTGTGGGAGTGGGTCTGGTAAGAGTTTTCTATTGTTAGTAAGCAATTGAAAAAGTATGTAAGGCCTGATAAGACTAGTGAGTGGGGCACTCTGTCCCCTTCTGATGTCTATGTCAGAAATTTTCTCTGTCCCTTTTTCACTGTAATGAAACTTTTGAAACACAAAGCTCTGAGTGACTGAAGCTGAGTCTGGTCCCGAAGCGAAATTCTCTCTCTCAGAGATTATGAATCTGACACCATTCACTGTAAGCGATCATCTTGGGGGCTCGTCAGGGATCTTCAGGACAAGGTAAGGACACTCAGAGCCCTAGCTTCTCTGCCTTCTCAGTCTACACGCTTTCTGCTTTACTTTACTGACTCTATGATGCGCCTGTGTGTGCTTGATTGAAAGCCTGAGATACATCCTGTGCAAAGTGAGTGTTGAGCTCGGCTTTGTGGTTCCATGGTGCCTTGTGATGACTGAGTGCAGCCACGCAAGGGGAGCCTGTTGGGGGTTTATATCGACCTGCCAATGCCAAGAGACACCCAGCATCCCTGTGAGGAGAGTGGCCAGAAATGGGCAATGGGTGTGGACTGAACTTTCCTCTCTTGGTCACCTTTTCCTAGTCTCTTTGACCATTTCATAACTGCCTGGGCAATTAGGACTACTAACCTAATCTGTCAGATCATAGACTTTCAAGGGACTTGTGATCCATGATGTTACTGTGTGGTTTTAATTAGACCCCAAACTTGGAATTGTCACAAGGTGCCCAGCCTTACTACACACAGGAACTAAGTGGAGTTCTAGCTCTAGGAGCACGTTCAAGAGTGAGGTGGAGCTCTAACTCCAGGATGTCTCTCTTTTGGCTGTTTCCATATGGCAACCCACTCCAGTACTCTTGTCTAGAAAGTCCCATGGATGGAGGAGCCTGGTCCATGGGGTCGCAAAGAGTCGGACACGACTGAGCGACTTCACTTACTTACTTACTTACTTATGCGGGACCAGAGCCTCAGAAGCAAGACCTTGCCATAGCTGTGCCTCTGAACTCTATGGATGAAAGCACTGCTAGCAAGTATGAGGTTTCCAAGAACATAGGCTAGGAATCCCAGATTGGAAGTACAGTGGGCTTCTTCCTTCTTCCTCTTAGCAGGCCAGATAAAGCTCCCCAGTGGCTTCTGTCTCAACTCCCTAGATGTTCCTTTTGTGGAATCTGTGTAAGTGAACTGGGATGATTTGCCTTAGTAGCTAGAGGACAAAAATCACTTTTTTTCTCGCTGGAAAACACTCTACCACCTCTTTTGCTATCACATATACTGGCGTGGTGACACAGAGAAGAGATATTTTGTGGTTTTTTGTTTGTCCTTTTATGACTCATCATTTCTACTGTGTCAGGACTACACTAAAGAATGTGCATAGGCACATAGAAAATGGATGCTTCCCCTAGTGGTCCTAGCTGGAAACATTCTGGAAAGCTACTCTCCTCCACCCTGGCTGGTGCAAAGGATGAGTGAAAATCAAGCCAAGGTCTTAATGGCGAGGAACTGGAAATCAATTTGGGATGCCATCAGGTCTACCCCTGGTGCATCTCCACCCCACTTTGGTGGTAGAATGAGGAGGGCTGAGGGTGACTGCATTGGTAAAGGACAGACTAAGGGCAACCAGGGAAGGAAAGCTTCTGGTGGAAAATCTGTCTCCACCCCCATCTAGAGCAGGGATGGACGACTCTGGTAGAAAAAAATCCACAGCTGTGGATGCTGCTCTTTTTTCTCTTACAGATAGGAGCTAGCAGTTCCAGAACTACCCCTTTAAAATGTATTTTGAAAAACTGGGGTAAGTTCGATCCCCAAAGCTTAACCTTACTTGGAGAGATGTAATGTATATCTTAGGACAGACGCTGACTTCTGACTCAAAAAAACTCAAGTTTTGGGGGAAGTTACTACTTTTGGAGATGAATGGCTTGAAGATGAGGCAAGGGGAAAGAGGGAACATAGAATAGCCCACCTTCCTGCCGCAAGCCAAGCAGTGCCCATAACAGAGCCACTCTGCTGGATGTATTCTTGAAGGACTCGAGTGAGCCCATGCTAAGACTTTAAACTATGCTACGTTGGCTGACATAGAAAAGGAGAAGAAGGAAGCTCCTGGTAAGTTCCTAGATAGACTATGGGAGGCTCTCCACAAGTTAATGACATTGATCCAGAAAGTACAGATGGAAAAATGATCTTAAAACATAGATTTCTCACGCAGTTGGCTCCAGACACCATAAGCTACTAAAACAGGCGTATGGACCAAGTCAATTTTAGGCTATTACAGCTGGCTTAGATATTTTATTACAGCAGAGGATAAAATGAGGAAAAAAAACAAAAAACAAAACAACTCGACAATATGTTGAGGCCCCAACAATGGCTGTTATATCCGCTTTGAAACAGCCCGAGGAGAAAAGTGCCCAGAGGGATCCAAGTATCGGGGGATGGGCTTGCTATTACTGTAGAAAGGTGGAGCACCTCAAGCAGAATTGCTCTCAGGTGTCTAAGCCACTCCTGGCTCCATGTCTGATCTGTAAAGGACCACACTGGAGGAGACATTGCCCTCAGAGGTATAGGCCCCAGGGGTCAGACTCTCAAGACAATCAGGACTTAAGGTCCCCAGGGGTCCCCACACAAGCCGCCATCCTAATAACATTTGAAGAACCCTGGGTAATAATAACTGTGGGAGGCCAATCAGTCAGTTTCCTTTTAGACACTAAGGCAAATTACTCTGTGCTTACTGAAAGCCCCTGGCTCACTTTCCACCCAATCTACTACTGTAACGGGGCTGTCTGGATGAGCCAAACATTATTTCAGTCATCCTCTAAGCTGCAACTGGGACTCTGTTCTATTTTCTCATGAGTCTCATGACTAGTTGTGCCAGAGTCTCCCTCACCCCTTCTGGGGAGGAATACAGTGAGGAAGGTCCAAGCCTCTGTTTTCATGAATATGGAAACCACTCTTTCTCTTACATTAGTTAAACAAAATGTAAATCCTAGAGTGTGGGTTGATAGAAAAAGTGTGAGTCAAGCAGAAAATGCTGCTCCTGTCTTTATCAAGCTCAAAGACCCTCACCATCTTGCACATCAAAAGCAGTATCCACTAAAGCCCGAGGTTAAGGAAAGGGTAAAACACATAACTGAAAATTTAAAGGAACAAGAGCTAAAGGAACAAGTTAACTCCCTGTAACAATCCATGCAGCACTCTTATTTTGGGTGTAAAAAAGTCAAATGATAAATGGAGATTAGTTCAAGATTTATGAAAAATAGAAGAGGCTGTGGTTCCTTTACACCCCATGGTGCCTAATTCTTGTACTTTTTTGCCTGAAATTCCAGAATGAGCTAAATATTTTTCAGTCATTGATTTGAAGTATGCTTTCTAGACTTAAACCTATGCTAAATCATCCTTTACCTATGCCTTTAAGACAATTGATAGTATTCTTGGGCTTTACAGGATATTGCCACATTTAGATTCTGGGTTATGGGGGACTTGCCCAGGCTTCATATAAAAGGGCAAGACTGACAAGCTGGTTTGGTCTCCAGAGACTCAAAAGGTTTGTAAGGCTTCAAACTGCTCTCCTGTAGGCTCCTGCTTTAAGCCTGCCCACAGGGTCAGAATTTAATTTGTTTGTTACTAAAAAAAAAAAAAAAAAGAATGGCCTTGGTCGTGATGACACAACCCCAAGGACCTCACCAACAACCTGTAGCTATATTGCTTTGCTAGTGCCTGAGGCTCTTAAGTTTACCAGTGGGAGAAATCTCATTGAACTGACTTCTCATAATGTGAGCAGAACCTTAAACTCTAAAGTTCAGAGCGACAATGACTCTGCCTTTAAAGCTGCTGTAACTCAAGGGGTGTCAAAATCCCTAGGAATAGAATATCACTTACACTGTTCCTAGAAACCCCAATCTTCAGGAAAGGTTGAAAAGGCTAATGACATTTTTAAGTGGTACCTGTGTAAGCTAACTCAGGAACCACAAGGCAGTTGTTTTAAAGTTTTCTCCATAGCTTTATTGAGGGCTCAAACTGTCCCTAAGAAGAAGGGGCTGTCTCCATTTGAATTGTCTATGGCAGAGCATTTTTACACACAGACATTGTCATAGATCCTGAAGTCTTAAAATTAGCTATGTGATTCAGCTTTCAGCTTTTCAACAGACATTACAGGAACTCTGGGAGGTGACTCCTGACCCAGCCTCTGACTCAGACAAGCCATTGTTTGAGCTAGGAACAGAAGTCTGATAAAGACATTGGAGTCTGGAAGACAATCTCCAGAGCCCCTCTGGGAAAGCCCCTACCAGGTTATTGCTTCTTCTCTTACAGCTGTCAAAGTGCCAGGAACTGATTCGTGGGTGGACCACACTCGAATTAAAAGGTTGCACCCTAACTGAGACTAAGTGATGTCATTTTTATGTCTTTAGTCTCTACGCTTTTACTTTTTACTTTTCAGATGGGCCTGATAACTTATGTGGGCTTGCTTCTGCTGAGTCCTAAAATCCTGAGTCTTCCATGTGACCCTCAGGACCTTACCTTTCTGTCCTGGGCTCACTCCTACACTGCATTCCACAATTGGTCTAATTGCTGGGTCTGCAACTGCTCCCCTTCTTCATCAGTTGGAGGCTTCCCAAGGTGGATTTCTCCACTTCAAGGAAAGTACTTTCTTCAACTCTGTGAATACCTTCATCAACAACAATCATATGTGATGCCTCTTCTTGATCTGATGACATTTAATGATACTAAGATGGACTGGTGTAACACTTTGTACATTAACTATAGACATAATGTGACCTTTAATTTTAAGTTACAAATGATTGTTCATGCCCCTATGTTTTTTTTTACCACCTCCTCCAACTATTATTTGGGGCCCCTGGATCAGAGACCCTCAGTATGAGGGTAAGGAGAATATACTGCCTCAACAATTTAGGTTCTGTGCCCCTGGCCAGCAGGAAGTAGCTATAGAATGAGAGGTACACCCCTTTTCCTTTGGCAGCCATATTTTCCAAAAAGAAAAGGGGGAATGAGAGAGTTAATTCTTAGGTAGGCTGATAAGGAGTCTGGGGCCCTCGAGGAGGAAAACAGGGTCCAAGGACCTCATGGAGGAGAAAGGGGTCCAGGGCCCTCAAGGAGGAGAAAAGGACAAACTTATTCTTCATTCCTTCATCTTAGTCACATAAGATGATTTTTCCTTAAACTCTGAGTTGTTATGACAACAGTCTTTTATACTAACTTTCTTTAAGGCCAGAGCTAATGATTACACAACAAAATAACTCATCTTGCTCAAGCTATGTTTTTCCTTAAGCTCTGTACTAATGATTATATAACAACAATGTATCTTGCTTGAGGACATGTTTCTCCTTCTTAACAGGAACCTTCTGACTAATCTTCTTATCTTAAGATGTATGCTGTGGGAGTGGGTCTGTTAAGACCTTTCTATTGTTAGTAAGCAATTGAAAAAGTATATAAGGCCTGATAAGACTAGCCAGTGGGGCACTCTGCCCCCTTCTGATGTCTGTGTCAGAAGATTTCTCTGTCCCTTTTTCACTGCAATGAGACTTTTGCCACATGAAGCTCTGAGTGACTGAAGCTGAGTTTCTGGTCTCAAAGCAAAATTCTCCTTCAGAATTCACGAATCCAACATCATTCATAAGCTTTCATAAGTGTGGTCTGCATAGGAAAAAAATGGAGAAATGGTCATAATGGTCCTAGAGTGACTTAAGGGACAGAACCAAGTGTGGATACAGTATCATCTCTTTGACTGTTAGATAGCAATGAGAGTCCCTACTGCATGGGGTTGTAATTAGTGCCTGTAGAAGGAAATAGATATATTTTTTGGTGAATGTTGCCTTAGTCAGATGACTCTGGGTTCAGAGCTTCATGGGAAGCTTCAAATCTATACCCACAAAGGGCAGTTCAACTGTCTGGAACTTTAGGCTGATTGTGCTTTCTGTTTCCTACTCATCAGGCTCCATGCATCTAGCTCTGCCTGTTTTACAAGGAGTACTCTGTTCTTTCTCTCAAACTTTATGGGACTATAGGGCAAGTTTGCAGTATTCTCACTTGGTTCCTCTGTTCAAAGAAACCTCAGTAGTTGGTTCAGATGCCTGAGTCACTTTGCTATGAGCACCAGAAGTTCCAATAAGACCTACTCTCCCCATTCCTCCCTCCAAACGCTGTCTTTAGCTTGAACTCAGGAAAGTTGGAAGCTGTGTATAGTCCCTTTCATGATTCCCATGGGTGTGCAGAGTGGTGGTTGTTCTGTTCAGTTTTGTTTTTTAAATGCTAGGGAAGATCGATACCTATCATTTTCTCTGCTTTAAAGTGGGCTGTCCTTTGCACTCTTTTTAGGGAAAATCCCTTTACAAAGAATCCTCAGGAGAATGTCCTAAATCTCTGGTCATATTTAAAAGTTTTGAAAAGGTAAGAAGATATTTCAGTTTCAGTTCAGTCGTTCAGTTGTGTCCGACTCTTCGTGACCCCATAAATTGCAGCACACCAGGCCTCCCTGTCCATCACCAACTCCTGGAGTTTACTCAAACTCATATCCATCGAGTCGGTGATGCCATCCAGCCATCTCATCCTCTGTCGTCCCCTTCTCCTCCTGCCCCCAATCCCTCCCAGCATCAGAGTATTTTCCAATGAGTCAACTCTTCACATGAGGTGGCCAAAGTATTGGAGTTTCAGCTTTAGCATCATTCCTTCCAAAGAACACCCAGGACTGATCTCCTTTAGAATGGACTGGTTGGATCTCCTTGCAGTCCAAGGGACTTTAAAGAGTCTTCTCCAACACCACAGTTCAAAAGCATCAATTCTTTGGCGTTCAGCTTTCTTCACAGTCCAACTCTCACATCCATACATGACCACAGGAAAAACCATAGCCTTGACTAGACGGACCTTTGTTGGCAAAGTAATGTCTCTGCTTTTGAATATGCTATCTAGGTTGGTCATAACTTTCCTTCCAAGGAGTAAGTGTCTTTTAATTTCATGGCTGCAGTCACCATCTGCAGTGATTTTGGAGCCCCAAAAAATAGAGTCTGACACTTACCTTAATGTAAAAGAAAGTGTGATTGACAAAGATCCTGTAAAGACAATGTATCTGAGAGTTAGGATTAATGGAGTATAATGTTTCCCCTCAGTTTTTGAGAAAGGATTCCTTACCTACAGAAGATTCTGTGCCTAATAACATCTCCAAGGAGAAGACAGTGAATAGACTCACAAATTTATCCTTGTCCTTTGGGGAAGGAGGTGTATCATAACATTTTCATGCTATTAACAAGCTCCTCAGATTACATAAGAGATATAATAAACCTCACATGTACAAATCAGTTAACTTCAATGCTATTGATGAATGGCCAACTTTATTTCACCTCTATACCAATCTACATCCCATACAGTGTCACAGACCATTCTGAGGCAACTCTAGATTTCTGTCACTTTATCTATACATATTCCAGTCTATCTCTACAGCTTTTAAAAAGACTTGTTTTGATCATTACAACCAAAATACACCTAAAAATATTTCTTAATAGCATCAAGGATGTTATTAAGATGACAGAAGATGAGAGGATGAGCTGGTTGGATGGCATCACAGACTCAATGGATATGAGTTTGAGCAAACTCTGGGAGTTGGTGATGGACAGGGAGGGCTGGCGTGCTGCAGTCCATGGGGTCACAGAGTCAGACATGAGTGAGCAACTGAACTGAACTGAATAGCATCATAACAAGTCAGTGTTTACATTTCCTCAATTGTATTGTGAATGTTTTTAAAGTTTTAAAATAGTTTGAATATGAATCCAAAACTGCTTCAGACATTGTGATTGACTGGCATATCTTTTATATTTCTTTCGTTTTCTCCCTCTGTCTATGTTTCCTTTCTTACATTTTTTTGGGTGGTGGTTGTTTTTATTGATACTACTTTTGTTGGAGAAACTGGTTGTTTTGTCCTTGGAAGGGCCCAACAACCTAGATTTTGTGATTAATACCCTCATGGCATCATTTTTAACATGCTAATTTGTCCTCTGCATTTTCTATATATTGGTAGTTAAATCTATCAATAGATGCTTGGTCAGGTTCAGGTTTGGTGTTTTTTGGTAAGATTGCTTCAGATTTGATGTTTTTTGGTAAAATAGTATTACCAGGAAGCTATAATTTCTTCTTGCTTCCCTTCGTGTGATGTTAGTAGCCACTGATGATCATGCCAAGATCTCCTATTTCATAGGAGGTTACAAAGGGAGATATTCTAAACTATCATTTATTTGTTAGCTGGAAGATGTTTATAAAGAGAAATTTTCTCATCAACTTTGTGGTTACACTGAAAAGCTGTTCATGTAGAAAAGGAAAAATAATTAGAGATATCTTTAAAAACTACATGGAATAATCTGCAGGATATACATAAGAGATTAAAATAGCAGAAAGTAATGTGGATAGTATCCTACCATTTACTCCAAAAAAATTTGGGAACTATGTAGTATAATTTTTCCTTTATTAAAAATAGAACTGCAACTCTTCATCCTTGCTTCTTCCTTTGTGTTCTCTCTTGAAACCAGTTACTTAAACCAGTTTTCTCTTCCTTCTTAGTCTAAGTAGAAGGCCAGACAGGACCACCAGCTTTATCTTTTTCCATAGGATATATGATTTTCCCAATACCACTTTTTACTAATTTCATCATACTCCACTAATTTGAGTTGTTGCTTTTATTATACACTAAAGTTCATTAACCATTGGGTGCATTTCTGAAATTTTGATTTTGTGATAGAATTCTTTTAAATTTTGTATGGAGATAAGATGTATTGCAATAAATTTGAGTCCTTATCATAAAGAGGTTGATTATCCAAAGAGAAAAAAATAAATCAGATATGCTCAAAGATGCCATCCAAAGTCTAGAGCTATCAATACTCCAATGTATGTTTAACTAACACAGAATTATCCATTAGTAACATCACTTGTACAAAGAAAGTGTGCAAGTTGGAGTCAAAGCTCTTTAAACAGTGTCTGTAGGTGATAGTCCGGAGAAGGAAATGGCAACCCACTCCAGAATTCTTGCCTGGAGAATCCCAGGGACAGGGGAGCCTGGTGGGCTGACGTCTATGGGGTTGCACAGAGTTGGACACGACTGAAGCGACTTAGCAGCAGCAGCAGCATAGGTGATAGTCAGGAGGATACTAGGATATTGTAATAGCTTTATCTTTTGAGAGCCTCTACATAATACTCAGGAGGGATTCCCTAGAATGAGTTGAGGTATAAGAACTTTCTGGATTTCAGTTCACTTTTGTGAAACTAAAACATTATCTGCCCATAGAATCTTCAGATCAGCTCTCACAACCATGCTTCAGGGGTGTGACTTTTGCACACCCAAAAGTCATTTAGTAATGCCTTTATAGCTGGGAAGAGTATTTTTTTTTTTTTTTTTTACTTTTTATTTTATATTGGAGTATACTTGATTAACAATGTTGTGCTAGGTTTTAGATGTACAATAAAGTGATTCAGTTATACATATATATGTATCTATTCTTTTTCAAATCTTTTCCCATTTAAGTTGTTACATAATATTGAGAAGAGTTCCCTGTGCTATACAGTAGGTCTTTGTTGATTATGAAGTTTAAATATAGCATTGTGTACATGTCAATCCCAAATTTCCTAACTATGCTTCACCTATCAACATTCCCCCTTGGAAAGGATAAGTTCATTCTCCAAGTCTGTGAATTGTTTTTGTTTTGTTAATAAGTTCATTTGCATTACATTTTTATATTCTGCATATCAGCAATATATGATATTTATCTTTCTTTGTCTGATTTACCTCACTCAGTATGACAAACTTTAGATCCATTCATGTTGCTGCAAGTGGCATTATTTCATTTATATTAATGGCCGAATAATATTCCGTTCTGAAGCTATTTTATGAAAAACTGAGGAAAGAAGAGAAGTGAAAGGCAGTATAGATAGGGAAAGACATACCCAACTGAAAGCAGAATTCCAGAAAATACCAAGGAGAGATAAGAAGGCCCTCTTAAATGAACAATGCAAAGCAATAGAGAAAAATAATAGAATGAGAAAGACTAGTTATCTAGTCAAGAAAATTGGCAATATCAAAGTAATATTTCATGCAAGGATGGACACAATAAAGAACAGACACAGTAAGGACATAACTGAAACAGAAAAGATTGAGAAGAGGTGGCAAGAACACAGGAGAACTATACAGAAAAAGTCTTAATGACCACGATAACAAAAATGATGTGATCACTCACCTAGAGCTGAACATGCTGGAGTTTGAAGTCAAGTGGACCTTAGGAAACATACAAACAAAGCTAGTAGAGGTGATAGAATTCTAGCTGAGCTATTACAAATCCTAAAAGATGATGCTATTAAAGTGCTGCAGTCAATATGTCAACAAATTTGGAAAACTCAACAATGTTGGAAAAGGTCAGTTTTCATTCCAGTTTCAAGGAAATACAAGGCCAAAGAATGTTCCAAGTATTATACAATTATGCTTATCTCACATGCTAACAAGGTTATGCTCAAAACTCTTCAAGCTAGGCTTCAGGATTACATAAACTGAGAAATTCCAGATGTACAAGTGATCACATCAAACTGTGGAAAATTCTTAAAGATATAGAAGTACCATTGTGCTGAGAAACTTGTATGCAGGTCAAGAAGCATCAGTTAGAACCAGACATGAAACAACTGATTGGTTCAAAGTAGGTAAAGGAATACAAGGCTGTATGTAGTCACTCTGCTTATTTAACTTATATGCAGAATGAAAATGAAAGTCATTCAGTCGTGTCCGACTCTTTGCAACCCCATGGACAATTCAGCCCGTGGAATTCTCCAGGCTAGACTATTGGAGTCGGTAGCCTTTCCCTTCTCCAGGGGCTTTTCCCAACCCAGGGATCGAACCCAGGTCTCCTGAATTGCAGGAGGATTCTTTACCAGCAGAGCCACAAGTACCCAAGAAGCCCGAGAATACTGGAGTGGGTAGCTTATTCCTTCTCCAGCAGATCTTCCTGACCCAGGAATTGAACTGGGGCCTCCTGCATTGCAGGCAGATTCTTTACCAACTGAACTATCAGTGAATCAGATTTTAATTTCATTGAACTTTGCTTTTGTTTTCTTTGTGTCTATTTCATTCATTTCTGTTCTGATCTTTATGATTTCTTTTACTAAGTTTGGACTTTGTTCTCTCTCTAGTTGCTTTAGGTGTAAGTTTAGGTTGTTTATTTGAGATTTTTCTTCTTTCTTGAGGTAAGATTGTATTGCTACAAACTCTCTTCTTAGAATTACTTTCGCTGCATCTAACAGTTTTGGATCATTGTCTTTTTTTTTTTTTTTAATTTGTCTCTAAGCATTTTTTTTTCTTTTTAATTCCTTCATTGACTTGTTCAGTGATCCATTGCTATTTAGAAGCATATTGCTTAGCCTTCATGTATTTGTTATTTGTACAGTTTTTTCCCCCTTTAGTTTTATTTCTAATCTCATAGCATTGTGGTCAGAAAAGATGCCAGATATGATTTCAATTTTCTTAAATTTAGCAAGGCTCTCTTTAAGGCCCAACATTGTGGTCAGTCTTAGAAAATGTTACATGTGCACATGAGAAGAATATGTATTCTACTGCTTTTGCATGGAATGCTCTTTAAATATAGATTGTCCATCAGGTCTGATGTGTCATTTATGACTTGTGTTTTCTTACTGGTTTTCTGTCTGGATGATTTGTCCATTTGCCCATGAAACTGGGGTGTTAAGCCCCCGCTATTATTGTGCTACTGTTGATTCGTCCCTTTAAAGCTCTTGGCATTGTCTTCTATATACTGAGGTGCTCCTTTGTTGGATTTATATAAATGTATACTTTTTATATCTTTTTGGATTTATCCCCTGATCATTATGCAATGTCCTTCTTTATATCTTATAGCCATTTTTATTTTAAAGCCATTTTGTCTGATGTGAGTATTGCTACTCCAACTTTTTAAAAAACAATTTTTCCATTTACGTGAAATGCCTTTTTTCCATCCATTCACTCTGTATGTGTCCCTAGATCTGAAGTGGGTCTCTTGTATCTTTTCAGGCAGTCTTTGTCTTTTGGATAGAACATTTAATCCATTTACCCACTATATTTAAGGTGACTATTTACATGTTCTTATCGCTAGTTTCTTAATTGTTTGGGTTTGTTTTATAGGTCATTTAAAAAATTAATTAATTAATTTTAATTGGAGGATAATTACTTTACAATATTGTGATGGTTTCTGCCATACCCCAGCATGAATCAGGCATGGGTACACATGCCTACCCCATGGTGAAAGACCTCCCTCCCCACTTCATCCCTCTGGGTTGTCCCAGAGCACCAGTTTTGGGTGCCCAGCTTCATGCATTGAACTTGAACTGGTGATCTATTTAACATATGGTAATATACATGTTTCAATGCTATTCTCTCAAATTTTCCCAGCCTTGTCTTCTCCCACAGAGTCCAAAAGTCTGTTCTTTACATCTATGTCTCTTTTGCTGCCTTGTGTATAGGATAAAAGTTAACATCTTTCTAAATTCCATATATATGCATTAATATACAGTACTTGTGTTTCTCTTTCTAACTTGCTTCACTCCAGTTTCATCCACCTCATTAGAACTGACTCAAATGCATTCCTTTTTATAGCCAAGTTATTCTATTGTGTATATGTACCACAACTTCCTTATCCATTTGTCTGCCAACGGACATCTAGATTCCTTCCATGTCCTAGATATTGTAAACAGTGCTGCAGTGAACGTCAGGGTGCGTGTGTCTCTTTCAATTCTGGTTTCCTCGGTGTGTATGCCCAGCAGTGGGATTGCTGGGTCTTATGGCAGTTCTATTTCCAGGTTTTTAAGGAATTTCCACGCTGTTTGTTCCCCATAGTGGCTGTACCAGTTTGCATTCCCACCAACAGTATAAGAGGGTTCCATTTTCTCCACACCCTCTCCAACATTTATTTTTCTTTCCTTCCTCTTTTGTCCTCTTATCTTGTGGTTTAATGACCATATATAGTGCTGTGTTTGGGTTGCTTTTTCTTTTTGTGTGCATGTATATGTATTATAGATTTGGGGTTGCTATTCCCATGAGGTTTTTATATAGTCATTTATATATGTACAAGATTGTTTTTAGTTGCTGGTGTCTTTCCCACATAGAGAAGTTCCTTTAGCATTTTTTGCGAAGCTAATCTGTTGGTGCTGAATTCTCTTACCTTTTGCTTATCTGTAAAACTTGATTTTCTGTCAAATCTGGATGAGAGCTTGCTGTGTAGTATTCTTGTAGGTTCTTGCCATTCATCATTTTAAATATATCATGCCACTTCCTTCAGACTGTTACCAAGTCCAAGCTCTCCCTGCTCATGGCTTGACAGGCCAATGACTCTGAGAGACAAGGTGTTGAGGTAAGGAATACTTTACTCAAAAAGCTGGGCTAAGCAAGAAGATGGCAGACTAAACTCAGAGAAACCATCTTGTCTGGTTCTGGATGCCGGGCTCTTTCATAGAGTCAGAGAGGGAGAAGCGATGAGGAACTAAAGTCAAAGGCAGAATAGAGAGGGAAAGGCAGTAGGAAAATAAAGTGAAACGGAGGGCGAGGCAATGAGAAAGTAAGGTGAAAGGATCTTTAGCCTTGTAAAACATCTCCAAAATGGCCAGCCTTTGGAAGGGGTGTGCTAATCTCTCTTTTTGTTGTTGTAGCTATTCACAGGGGAGCAGGTCAGATTATCTCTTTATGAGCTGAACAAAGGCACTTTAGTTTACAGTCAGGCAGAGAGGCAGTGTCCTCTAAGGTAGGTTATTACGTATGATTATAATAACAAATGGCTTCCTGGGTAGCTCAGCTAGTAAGAATTCACCTGCAATGCAGGAGACCCCAGTATGATTCCTGGGTCAGGAAGATCCCCTGGAGAAGGGATAGGCTACTCACTCCAGTATTCTTGGACTTCCCTGTTTGCTCAGCTGGCAAAGAATCTGCCTGCAATGCAGGAGACCTGGATTTGACCCCTGGGTTGGGAAGATCCCCCTGGAGGAGGGCATGGCAACCCACTCCAGTATTACTGGGTGGAGAATCCCATGGCCAGAGGAACCTGGTGGACTATATAGTCCATGGGGTCACAAAGAGTTGGACACAACTGAACAATCAAGCACAAGCACATAATAATAAAAGCATTGAAAAGCAAGTCAAAGAAACATTTTCCAACATAGAGTCAGAATTGGCTTCTTCTGTGATAGAATTCCAGTTGAGCCATTTCAAATCCTGAAAGATGATGCTCTGAAAGTGCTGCACTCAATATGCCAGCAAATTTGGAAAACTCAGCAGTGGCCACAGGACTGGAAAAGGTCAGTTTTCATTCCAGTCCCAAAGAAAGGCAATTCCAAAGAATGCCCAAACTACTGCACAATTGCACTCATCTCACACGCTAGTAAAGTAATGCTTAAAATTCTCCAAGCCAGACTTCAGCAATACGTGAACCGTGAACTTCCAGATGTTCAAGCTGGTTTTAGAAAAGGCAGAGGAACCAGAGATCAAATTGCCAACATCCACTGGATCATGGAAAAAGCAAGAGAGTTCCAGAAAAACATCTATTTCTGCTTTATTGACTATGCCAAAGCCTTTGACTGTGTCAATCACAATAAACTGTGGAAAATTCTGAAAGAGATGGGAATACCAGACCACCTGACCTACCTCTTGAGAAACCTGTATGCAGGTTAGGGAGTTAGAACTGGGCATGGAACAACAGACTGGTTTCAAATTGGAAAAGCTGTACATCAGGCTGTATATTGTCACCCTGCTTATTTAACTTCTATGCAGAGCACATCACGAGAAACTCTGGGCTGGAAGAAGCACAAGCTGGAATCAAGATTGCTGGGAGAAATATCAATAACCTCAGATATGCAGATGACACCACCCTTATGGCAGAAAGTGAAGAGGAACTAAAAAGCTTCTTGATGAAAGTGAAAGGAGAGTGAAAAAGTTGGCTTCCAGTCTTTAAATTTCCCCTGATCCCACCTTCATCCCTGTGTTCTCCACTATCTTCTTTTTCATTTTTTTCTCTTTCTCCTATATAGCAATTCGGCTCTATCCCATCTTTTCCACTCCTGTGTCCATATCTATAACCTGCTCAGAAGGTCCTCCATGACACAGTTCACCTTACTAGGCAGGCAGCTGGGGATGGTAAATTACACATTTGCATGAATTTTCCTTTCTTCTGCTCTACTGTGTTGTCACAATGCGTGGCACTGAAACCCTAACAATGATTAGGAATCAGATCATGTCTGGAAATTGCTTTCCCTCTGCTGAGTTCTACAGATAGCTTTCAGTCATTACTTAGTTTCCTATTATGTTTTTAACATTCATCTTCATTTGTGCTTGTAAGAAACCACTCTAGAAAGATAGGCTTTATCATTTGTATCCAGCAGAAGAGGACTTAGAACTGTGAGATGTGACTTCTACAACTTCCATAGGGTTTTCTATGTAAACATTAGTGTCAACTGGATATAATACAATTTTATGTCTTCTGTAAGTCTTCTAATTTGATACTGAATAATAGTTGAGAGATGAAAAAAAAAATCTCACAGAGAATCCACAATCCCTCAAATTTAAAGAAAAGTGTTTTTCTTCTGCAACAGAAAACTCAAAAGCCATTCAAGAGAATTTTAAGTGAGGAAAAAGGGAAGCTTTTGTTTTCTTCAGTTATATACTCAGGGGTGAAATTGCTAGATCATATGGTAGTTCTATTTTTAGTTCTTTGAGGAACTTCCATACTGTTTTCAATTGTGGCTGCACGAATTTACATTCCCACAGTAGTACACGAGAGCTCATTTTTCTCCACATCCCTGCCAACGTTTGTTATTTGTAGCCTTCTATGATAGCCTTTCTAATAGGAATGAGGTGATATCTCTCTCTGGTTTTGATTTGCGTTTCTGTGATGATCACCAATGTTGAACATCTTTAACGAGCATGTTGGCCATCTGTATGTCTTAAGGAGGGAATAGTCTATTCAGGTCATTTGCCATTTTTTTTGGTGTCCATTTTTAAATTGTTTTTTAATATTAATTTGTATGAGTTATTTACACATTTGGGATACTAACCCCTTATTAGTTATATCATTTGCACATATTTTCTCCCATTCAGTAGTCTGTCTTTTCATTTTGCTAATGGTTTCCTTTATTGTGAAAAATCTTTTAAGTTTCATCTCTATTTGTTTATTTATATTTGCTTTGGTTCCTTTTGCCTCTGGAGACATATAAAACAAATAGCACTACAATTTATGTCAGAGTGTTCTGCCTATATTCTCTTCTAGTATTTTTATGGTTTCAGGTCTTACATTAATACTTTTGGAGATTTTTAGTTTAGTTTTGCATATTGTTGCTGTTATTTGGTCACTCAGTCATGTCCAACTCTTTACAACTTCATGGACAGCAACACACCAGGCTTCCCTATCCTTCACTATCTCCCAGAATTTGCTCAAATTCATGTCCTTTGAGTCAGTGATGCCAACCAACCATCTCATCCTCAGTCACTCCCTTCTGCTCCTGCCTTCAATCTTTCACAGCATCAGGGTCTTTTCCAATGAGTCAGCTCTTAGCATGAGGTGGACAAAGTATTGGAGCTTCCACTTCAAGATTAGTCCTTTTGATGAATATTCAGGGTTGATTTCCTTCAGGATTGACTGACTTTCAAGGGATGCTCAAGAATCTTCTTCAGCACCATAGTTCAAAAGCATAAATTCTTTGGTGCTCAGCCTTCTTTATGGTCCAACTCTCACATCCATACATGACTACTGGAAAAACCATAGCTTTGACTATATGGACCTTTGTAGCCAAAGTGATGTCTGTTTTTTAATATGCTGTCTAGGATTGTCATAGCTTTTCTTCCGAGGAGCAGGCATATTTTAATTTCATGACCGCAGTCACCATCAACAGTGATTCTGGAGCTCAAGAAAATAAATTCTGTCACTGTTTCCATTTCCCCCGCCATTTATTTTCCATTGAGTGATAGGACCAGATTCCATGATCTTTGTTTTTTGAATGTTGAGTTTTAAGCCAGCTTTTTCACTCTCTTCTTTCACCTTCATCAAGAGGCTCTTTAGTTCCTCTTCACTTTCTGCCATTGGGGTGGTATCATCTCTGTATCTGAGGTATTGATATTTATCCCAGCTATCTTTATTCTGTCTAGTCAAAGCTATGCTTTTTTTTTTTTTTTCAGTAGTCATGTATGTATGTGAGAGTTGGATCATAAAGAAAGCTGAGTGCCAGAGAATTGGTGCTTTAAAACTGTGGTGCTGGAGAAGACTGTTGAGGGTCTCTTGGACTGAAAGGAGATCAAGCCAGTCAGTGTTAAGCAAATCAGTCCTGAATAGTCATTGGAAGGACTAATGCTGAAACTGAAACTCCAATACTTTGGCCACCTGTTGCGAAGAACGGACTTATTGGAAAAGACATTGATGCTGTGTAAGATTAAAGGCTGGAGGAGAAAGGGATGACAGAGGTTGAGATGGTTTGATGATATCACCTGCTTGATGGATATGAGTTTGAGCAGGATCTGGGAGTTGCTGATGGACAGAGAAGCCTGGCGTGCTGCAGTCCATGGTGTCGCAAAGAGTTGGACACGACTGAGCAACTGAATTGAACTGATATTGATTCTAGCTTGTAATTCATCCAGTCCAGCATTTAGCATGATGTATCCATGCTAAACAAGCAGAGTGACAATATGCAGCCTTGACATATGCCTTTCCCAATTTTGAACCAGCACATTGTTCCATGTCCTGTTCTAACTGTTGCTTCTTGACTTGCATACAAATTTCTCAGGAGACAGGTAAGGTAGTCTGGTATTCTCATCTCTTAAAAATTTTCCAGTTTTCTGTGAGCTACACAGTTAAAGGTTTTAGCATAGTCACTGAAACAGATATTTTTCTGGGATTCCTTTTCTTTTTCTATGATCCAATGGATGTTGCAAATTGATCTCTTGTACCTGTGCATTTTCTAAATGCAGCTTGCACACCTGGAAGTTCTTAGTTCAATACTGTTGAAGCCTAGCTTGAAGGGTTGTATGTGGTGTGAGAAAATGTTCTAATTTCATTTTTTACATGTAGCTGTCCAGTTTTCCCAGCACCACTTAAAGAGAATATCTTCTCCAATGTGTATTCTTGCCTTTTTTGTCATAGATTAATTGGTTGTAGGTGTGTGGGATTTTTTTTTTTTTTTTCCTGGGCACTCTATTCTGTTCCATTGACCTGTGTGTTTATTTTTTGTGCCAGTACATGCTGTTTTGATTACTGCAGCTTTGAAGTATAGCCTGAAGTCAAGGAGCATGAGGTATTCTTTCTTCTCAAAGTTGCATTAGCAATTAAGTGGGTTTTTTTGGTTCTATATATATTTTAGGATTATTTGTTCTAGTTTGGTAAAATACGTCATGTACATTTTTATAGGAATTGCATTAAATCTGTAGCTTGCTTTGAGTAGTATAAACATTTAAACAATATTAATTCTTCCAATCTATGAACACAGGATATCTTTCCATTTCTTTGTATGATCTTCAGTTGCCTTCATCAACATAATTAAAAGAGATATATGCACCCCCCTCTGTTTGTAGCAACATTATTTAAAGTAGCCATTCATTATATAGATGTTGTAGATAAGATTTTGGAGAAGGCAATAGCACCCCACTCCAGTACTCTTGCCTGGAAAATCCCGAGGATGGAGGAGCCTGGTAGGCTTCAGTCCATGGGGTTGCTAAGAGTCGGACACAACTGAGCATCTTCACTTTCACTTTTCATTTTCATGCATTGGAGAAGGCAATGGCAACCCACTCCAGTGTTCTTGCCTGGAGAATCCCAGGGATGGGGAAGCCTGGTGGGCTGCCATCTATGGGGTCGCACAGAGTTGGACATGACTGAAGCCACTTAGCAGCAGCAGCAGCAGCAGCAGATAAGATTTATTACATTAAGAAAATTTCTTGCTAAAATATTAAATCATACACAGCTCTTGAATATTATAAATGTTTTTACTAAGTATTGTAATGATTGTGTGTATATGTGCCCATATACATTTATATATGATTATTATATAATTAGAATTTATATAATTGTCAAAATTTTGAAGAATCTCAAAGTTTTACCCTGTTTGCCTGTTGCTGATTCAGAGATGATGGCAGAAGACAAGATACCTTTGAGTCAGTGGTAAAGAGCTTTCTCAAGGCAGAGCAGGCAGTATGAGCATCAACAAGTCTGTGCTGGTTCCCTTTGCTCCCAAGCCCCACACGGTGATGTGAGGGGGCTCACAATCCTAAGAACACAATGGGTTTGTGTCACAGTTTAAGAATGTAGGGCAGGAGCTCAGCAAGTTTTAATAGAAGAGCAAACACTGTAGTAAGCCAAAACCAACCGATTCTTCTGCCACATACGGTGAGCAGTTACAAAGTAGTCATGCTATTAAAAAAAAATAGACAGGATATGGAAGGAAACTGTGTCCATGAACAGATGAATGAATAAAGGTAGATATTACCTGGCCATAAAAAGAATGAAATTCTGCCATTTGCAACAACATAGATGAACCTGGAGGGCATTATGCTAGTAAAATAAGTCTGACAGAGAAACAAATACTCTATTATCACCTATATGTGGAACCTAAAAGATAAAACAAATAAATGATTGCAACACAACAGAAACAGGCAAAGAAATATAGAGAACAAACTAGTGATTCTCAGTGGGGAGAGGGAAGTGGGGAGGAGTAAGACAGGGATAGGCAATAAGGAGATGCAAATTATTAAAAGTAAAATAAATAGGCAATAATGATATATTACATAACACAAGGAATATAACCAATATTTTGCAATACAATCTATAAAACATTTTATCACTATGTTGTACACCTGAAACTAATATAATACTGCAGATCAACTATACTTCAAAAAAAAAAAAAAAAGTAGGGACGTTTTCATCACCAAACTGATCATCTCCTTGTTGGGAGCATTTGGAACATGGTGAAACTTGTGCCACCCTGCTCTGAAGCAAGACCACTTCAGTAAAACCTCCTGTAAATGCCCAGCCTCATGTTGAGGAAAATAACAGAACTTTCTTGTGAATCTTTCCTTCCCCACCCACAACCAAACATAACTCCAAGAAAATAAACTTTGTGTTCTGAGTCTGGAACTTGGAGCCAGCTATGGTGGTGGGCCGAGGAAGCCAGCCCACTGAATATCCAGCCAGCACACTGGTTCACCTCACGATATCTGCAGTGTCTCTCCTTCTGCTGATGGGAGATAAATAGGGCTTTCCACCCAGGGTAGGAACTCCCCAGGTCTGTAGGTGCCCAATATGCTACTGGAGATCACTGGAGAAATAACTCCGGAAAGAATGAAGGGATGGAGCCAAAGCAAAAAACAAACAAACAAACAAACAAAAACAAAGCTGTGGATGTGACTGGTGATAGAAGCAAGGTCCGATGCTTCTAGAGCAATGTTGCATAGGAACCTGGAATGTTAGGTCCATGAATCAAGGCAAATTGGAAGTGGTCAAACAGGAGATGGCAAGAGTGAACGTCGACATGCTAGGAATCAGCGAACTAAAATGGACTGGAATTGGTGAATTTAACTCAGATGACCATTATATCTACTACTGTGGGCAGGAATCCCTTAGAAGAAATGGAGTAACCATCATGGTCAACAAAAGAGTCTGAAATGCAGTACTTGGATGCAATCTCAAAAACGACAGAATGATCTCTGTTCATTTCCAAGGCAAACCATTCAGTATCACAGTAATCCAAGTCTATGCCCCAACCAGTAATGCTGAAGAAGCTGAAGTTGAATGGTTCTATGAAGACCTACAAGACCTTTTAGAACTAACACCCCAAAAGATGTCCTTTTCATTATAGGGGACTGGAATGCAAAAGTAGGAAGTCAAGAAACACCTGCAGTAACAGGCAAATTTGGCCTTGGAATGCGGAATGAAGCAGGGCAAAGGCTAATAGAGTTTTGCCAAGAGAACGCACTGGTCATAGCAAACACCTTCTTCCAACAACACAAGAGAAGACTCTACACATGGACATCACCAGATGGTCAACACTGAAATCAGATTGATTATATTCTTTGCAGCCAAAGATGAAGCTCTATACAGTCAGCAAAAACAAGACTGGGAGCTGACTGTGGCTCAGATCATGAACTCTTTATTGTCAAATTCAGACTTAAATTGAAAGTAGGGAAAACCACTAGACCATTCAGGTATGACCTAAATCAGATTCCTTATGATTATACAGTGGAAGTGAGAAATAGATTTAAAGGCCTAGATCTGATAGAGTACCTGATGAACTATGGACTGAGGTTCATGACCTTGTACAGGAGACAGGGATCAAGACCATCCCCATGGAAAAGAAATGCAAAAAAGCAAAATGACTGTCTGAGGAGGCCTTACAAATAGCTGGGAAAAGAAGAGAAGCAAAAAGCAAAGGAAAAAAGGAAAGATATAAGCATCTGAATGCAGAGTTCCAAAGAAGAGGAAGGAGAGATAAGAAAGCCTTTCTCAGCGATCAATGCAAAGAAATAGAGGAAAACAACAGAATGGGAAAGTGATCTCTTCAAGAAAATTAGAGATACCAAGGGAACATTTCATGCAAAGATGGGCTTGATAAAGGACAGAAATGGTATGGACCTAACAGAAGCAGAAGATATTAAGAAGAGGTGGCAAGAATACACAGAAGAACTGTACAAAAAAGTTCTTCACATCCCAGATAATCACGATGGTGTGATCACTGACCTAGAGCCAGACATCCTGGAATGTGAAGTCAAATGGGCCTTAGAAAGCATCACTATGAACAATGCTACTGAAGGTGATGGAATTCCAGTTGAGCTATTTCATATCCTGGAAGATGATGCTGTGAAAGTGCTTCACTCAATATGCCAGCAAATTTGGAAAACTCAGCAGTGGCCACAGGACTGGAAAAGGTCAGTTTTCATTCCAATCCCAAAGAAAGGCAATGCCAAAGAATACTCAAACTACTGCACAATTGCACTCATCTCACACGTTAGTAAAATAATGCTTAAAATTCTCCAGGCCAGGCTTCAGCAATACATGAACTGTGAACTTCTAGATGTTCAAGCTGGTTTTAGAAAAGGCAGAGGAACCAGAGATCAAACTGTCAACATCTGATGGATCATGGAAAAGGAAGAGAGTTCCAGAAAAATATCTATTTCTGCTTTATTGACTATGCCAAAGCCTTTGACTGTGTGGATCACAATAAACTATGGACCGAAACAGATGGGAATACCAGAGCACCTGACCTGATTCTTGAGAAATCTATATCAGTTCAGTTCAGTTGCTCAGTCGTGTCCGACTCTTTGCGACCCTATGAATCGCAGCACGCCAGGCCTCCCTATCCATCACCAACTCCCAGAGTTCACTGAGACTCACGTCCATCCAGTCAGTGATGCCATCCAGCCATCTCATCCTCTGTCGTCCCCTTCTCCTCCTGCCCCCAATCCCTCCCAGCATCAGAGTCTTTTCCACTGAGTCAACTCTTCACATGAGGTGGACAAAGTACTGGAGGTTCAGCTTTAGCATCATTCCTTCCAAAGAAATCCCAGGGCTGATCTCCTTCAGAATGGACTGATTGGATCTCCTTGAAGTCCAAGGGACTAAGAGTCTTCTCCAACACCACAGTTCAAAAGCATCAATTCTTCGGCGCTCAGCCTTCTTCACAGTCCAACTCTCACATCCATACATGACCACAGGAAAAACCATAGCCTTGACTAGACGAACTTTTGTTTGCAAAGTAATGTCTCTGCTTTTGAATATGCTATCTAGGTTTTTCATAACTTTCCTTCCAAGGAGTAAGCGTCTTTTAATTTCATGGCTGCAGTCACCATCTGCAGTGATTTTGGAGCACCAAAAAATAAAGTCTGACACTGTTTCCTCTGTTTCCCCATCTATTTCCCATGAAGTGATGGGACTGGATGCCATGATCTCATTTTCTGAATGTTGAGCTTTAAGCCAACTTTTTCACTCTCCACTTTCACTTTCATCAAGAGGTTTTTTAGTTCCTCTTCACTTTCTGCCATAAGAGTGGTGTCATCTGCATATCTGAGGTTATTGATATTTCTCCCGGCAATCTTGATGCCAGCTTGTGTTTCTTCCAGTCCACCGTTTCTCATGATGTACTCTGAGAAACCTATATGCAGGTCAGAAAAACAGTTAAAACTGGACATGGAACAACAACTGGTTCCAAATAGGAAAAGGAGTACGTCAAGGCTGTATATTGTCACCCTGCTTATTTAACTTCTATGCAGAGTACATCATGAGGAATGCTAGGCTGGAAGAAGCACAAGCTGGAATCAAGATTGCTGGGAGAAATATCAATAACCTCAGATATGCAGATGATACCACCCTTATGGCAGAACGTGAAGAGGAACTCAAAAGCCTCTTGATGAAATTGAAAGAGGAGAGTGAAAAAGTTGGCTTAAAGCTCAACATTCAGAAAACGAAGATCATGGCATCTGGTCCCATCACTTCATGGGAAATAGATGGGGAAACAGTGGAAACAGTGTCAGACTTTATTTTTTTGGGCTCCAGAATCACTGCAGATGGCGATTGCAGTTATGAAATTAAAAGACGCTTACTCCTTGGAAGGATAGTTATGACCAACTAGATAGGATATTCAAAAGCAGCGACATTACTTTGCCAACAAAAGGTTCGTCTAGTCAAGGCTATGGTTTTTTCAGTAGTCATGTATGGATGTGAGAGTTGGACTGTGAAGAAAGCTGAAAGCCGAAGAATTGATGCTTTTGAAGTGTGGTGTTGGAGAAGACTCTTGAGAGTCCCTTGGACTGCAAGGAGATCCAACCAGTCCATTCTGAAGGAGATCAGCCCTGGGACTTCTTTGGAAGGAATGATGCTAAAGCTGAAACTCCAGTACTTTGGCCACGTCATGCGAAGAGTTGACTCATTGGAAAAGACTCTGATGCTGGGAGGGATTGGGGGCAGGAGGAGAAGGGGACGACAGAGGATGAGATGGTGGTATGGCATCACTGACTCGATGGAAATGAGTTTGGGTGAACTCCAGGAGTTGGTGTTGGACAGGGAGGTCTGGCTTACTGTAATTCATGGGGTCGCAAAGAGTCGGACACGAGTAAGCGACTAAACTGAACTGAACTGACCCAGGGTATTTTTCAGGTTCAGTCACAGGTTTGTCTGACAGTGCTGGGGACGAGCAAAGAAGCTCCTCATCAGTGATAAAGAGCCAATCAGTGTTCCATTGTTCTGTCATTTATTGGTGTAGCTCCTCATCCGTTATGAAGAGCTGATCAATGTTCCATTGTTCTGTTATTTATTGGTGATAATGCAGGAGATAGATAGGTTCTAGGTTAGGCATTTACAAGTAGCTGCCTGTTTACTTTTCATCGGGCAAGAAAAAGGCTGGCTTCAGGCCAGACACTTATAACTATCCTCCTGTTAGCATAGACTGAGGCAGGAGATAGGGCTCCAGGTTAATCAATTTACAGTTTACAATCAGCCTCCTCTCTACTCTCCCAAATGGAACAATAGGAAAAGGGTAAATAACCAGGCTTTGTTTCTTGAGGACACCTTAAAATAACACTCATAGCAGAAATAAAGAGGAGCTAAACCCTGTAAACCATTAAGAGGACACACATTTCCCTTCCTTGGGAGGGAGACGCTGCATGTGCATAGAAACTCTCCTCAGGGTCAAAAGGCAGGGAATGTCAGAGCATAATGAGTCTTGCTTCT
This sequence comes from Bubalus bubalis, assembly GCF_019923935.1. NCBI lineage: Eukaryota > Metazoa > Chordata > Mammalia > Artiodactyla > Bovidae > Bubalus > Bubalus bubalis. The sequence goes on along the minus strand of NC_059174.1, from coordinate 336,673 downwards.
CCCAATGCCTTTGCATTGAAATCTATATTGGCTGAGGGGTGCATGCACACCTAGGGGAGGATTCTGAGGCAAATTAACCTGAAGGAGCAAAACAAGATTAGCCAGAGGGAAGACAAAGACCCGGAAAACTAATTTAAACTTCCTAAAGACACAGGTCTTGTTACTGTCACTAAGTTCACCTGTGCATCTTTCCTCATGTACTCTGCTTTTTCAATAAATTCTTTAAATTTCTCTTTACTTTTCATCTCCTCATCAGAATTTATTCTTTTCAAGGCAGGCAAGGACTGAGGACTTAGGCTGTAGTGGTTGGCCTCTGTGGCCTAGTGGTTAGAACTGCTGATCAGGGAAGTAAGGCCTCGTTTTCAGCTACTGTTCACTGCTGCAGGCATCCAAAATTGGAGCTCTCCTCTCTCCTTTTCTCTTCCTCTTAACTAGTACATCCCATCACAACATCAGAGTCTCAGTAAAAGAGATTATTCCTGCCAGACACTCTCTTTCTCATCACCACAACCAGGGTACAGTTTCCAATTTGGAGAGGCCAGAAACACAGCTCCACCAGGCTGCCCTGTGGGAGAAGGACGAGGTTGAGGCTTTAGTCCTGACCCATGTGAGAGGCTTCATTATAGCCTTCCCAATCTTCCCTTCTACTTTTTGGTGCAATTTCTGTACAATTCAAGAGAGCAGTTTAATGGATCATGTCAAGTAGTCAGTTAATAGAATTTCAGTCTAACTTCCAGTAATTAGGTTTCCCATCTTCCTAGACCAGGTTTCTCAACATTAGCACTAGTATCCAGCACTATTTTAGGCTGGATAATTCATGTTTTAACCAAAGACTGTACATATTTAATATTTACCTTTTTCTAAAAAGACTTTTTAAAGGGCATTCTTAAGTACACAGCAAAATTGAGAGGAAGATACAGAATTTCCTGTATAGCCCCTGCTCTCACACATGTGTTCAGTTCAGTTCAGTTGCTCAGTTGTGTCTGACTCTTTCTGACCCCCTGAACTGCAGCAGGCCAGGCCTCCTGTCCATCACCAACTCCCGAAGTCCACCCAAACCCATGTCCATTGAGTTGGTGATGCCATCCAGCCATCTCATCCTCTGTTGTCCCCTTCTCCTGCCCTCAATCTTTCCCAGCATCAGGGTCTTTTCAAATGAGTCAGCTCTTCACATCAGGTGGCCAAAGTATTGGAGCTTCAGCTTCACATCAGTCCTTCCAATGAACACCCAGGACTGATCTCCTTTAGAATGGACTGGTTGGATCTCCTTGCAGTCCAAGGGACTCTCAAGAGTCTTCTCCAACATCAAAGTTCAAAAGCATCAATTCTTTGGCGCTCAGCTTTCTTTATAGTCCAACTTTCACATCCATACATGACCACTGGAAAAATCATAGCCTCGACTAGGACGGGCCTTTGTTGACAAAGTAATGTCTGCTTTTGAATATGCTATCTAGGTTGTTCATAACTTTCCTTCCAAGGAGTAAGCGTCTTTTAGTTTCATGGCTGCAATCACCATCTGCAGTGACTTTGGAGCCCAGAAAAATAAAGTCTGACACTATTTCCACTGTTTCCCCATCTATTTCCCATGAAGTGGTGGGACTGGATGCCATGATCTTTGTTTTCTGAATGTTGAGCTTTAAGCCAACTTTTTCCACCCTCCTCTTTCACTTTTATCAAGAAGCTTGTTAGTTCTTCACTTTCTGCCGTAAGGGTTAGTGTAGCCTTCCCATGATCAACATCCGCCATCACTGTAGCACGTTTGTTACAACTGATAAACCTGCTTTGAAACATCATTATTACCCAAAGCCCACAGTCTATGTTAGGGTTCACTCCTGGTGTTCTACATTCAGTGCATTTGGACACGTGTATAGTCACGTTTATCCATCATCTTAATATGCAGGGCGTTTTCACTGCCCTAAAAATTCTCTGTGCTCTACCTATTCATCCCTTTCCTCCTATCCCCACCCCCTAGCAACTACTTGTCTTTTAAATGTCTCCAGAGTTTGGATTTTCTACAATGTCATATATTTAGAATAATGTAGCATGTAGCCTTTTCAGATTGGCATCTTTCACTAGAGAAATTTAAATTTTCTCTATCGTTTAATGACTTGATAACTCATTTGTTTTTACTGCTTCATTATAGTCCATATTCTGGATGTACTGCTATATATTTATTCATTCACCTACTGAAGGAAATCTTGATTACATCCAGTTTGGGGCAATTATGAGTAAAACTGCAATAAATATCTGTGAGCAGACTTTTGTGCAGACACAAGCATTCAATTTCTTTGAAGTAAGTACCAGGGAGTGCCACTGCTATCATATGTTAAAAGTATGTTTAGTCTTATAAGAAATTACCAAATCATCTTCCAAAGTGAAAGTGAAAGTTGCTCAGTCATGTCTGACTCTTTGCAACCCTGTGGGCTATACAGTCCATGGAATTCTCCAGGCCAGAATAGTGGAGTGGGTAGCCTTTCCCTTCTCCAGGGGATCTTCCCAACCCAGAAATTGAACCTGGGTCTCCTGCATTGCAGGAAGATTCTTTATCAACTGAGCTATCAGGGAAGCCCAAGTTTTATAAGAAATTACCAAATCATCTTCCAAAGTGTCTGCTATATTTTGTACATATAACAGTAATGATTGAGTTCTGCAGTTCCACATACTTTCCAGTATTTGATGTTATTTATGTTCTAGATTTTGGCCAACTAATAGGTGTGTGTGTATGTGTGTTAGTCGCTTAGTCATGTCCAATCTTTGCCATCCCATGGACTATATAGCCTGCCAAGTTCCTCAGTCCATGAGATTTCCCAAGCAAGAATACTGAAGTGGGTTACCATTCCCTTCTTCAGGAGATCTTCCCAATCCAGGGATCAAACCCAGGTAACCTGCATTGTAGGCAGATTCTTCATCAACTGAGCCACCAGGGAAGCCCCTAATAAATGTGTAGTAGTGGTATAATCTTGGTAAGTTTTGATATATGCTTACATTCATAATACAATCACCACAATCAAGATACTAAACTTATCTATTCACTCCAAAACTTTCCTTGGGTTCTCTTGTAGTTTTCTTGGTGTGATAAGTACACTTAAAATGAGATTTCTCCTATTAACATATTTTTAATTTATCTATTTTTAATTGAAGGATAATTGTTTTACAATATTTTGTTGGTGTTAGCCATACACCAACATGAATCAGCCATAGGTATACATATGTCCCCTCCCTCTTGAACCTCCCTCACACCTCCTACTCCATCTCTTTAGGTAGTCACAGAGCCCCAGTATGGTTTCCCTGAGTCACACAGGAAATTCTCACTGGCTCTCTATTTTACATATGGTAAAGGAATGTAGAAGATTGTGAAAGTCACTCAGTGGTGTCCAACTCTTTGTGACCCCATGAACTATACAGTCCAAGGAATTCTCCAGGCCAGAGTACTGGAGTGGGTAGCCTCTCCCTTCTCCAGGGGATCTTACCAAACCAGGGATCAAACCCAGGTCTCCTGCATTGCAGGCAGATTCTTGTAGAGATACCAGCTGAGCCATGAGGGAAGCCCCAGGATACTGGAGTGGGTAGTTTACCCCTTCTCCAGTAGATCTTCCCTACCCAGGAATCAAACCAGGGTCTCCTGCATTGCATGAGGATTCTTTACCAACTGAGCTATCAGAGAAGCCTTTACATGTGCTAGAGTATATGTTTCCTTGCTACTTTCTCCATTCATCCCACCCTCACCTTCCCCTGCCCTTCCATGTCCATAAGTCTGTTTTCTACATCTGTGTCTCCACGTCTGTGTCTCCATTGCTGCCTTCCAAATACATTCATCAGTACCATCTTTCTAGATTCCATATATATGTGTTAACATATGATACTTGTTTTTCTCTTTCTGACTTACTCTCTCTGCTTAATAGGCTCTAGGTTCCATCTCATGAATACTGATTCAAATTCTGAGTATTTTATGGCTGAGTATAATTCCACTGTGTATACGTAACACAACTTCTTTATCCATTCATCTGTCAATGGACATCTAAGATGCTTCCATGTCCTAACTATTATAAACAGGTATGCAATGAACATTGGTGTACATGTGTCTTTTTAAATTATGGTTTTCTCAGGCTATATGCCTAATAGTGGGATTGTTGGGTCATATGTTGGATAGCTTTATTCTTAGTTTTTAAGGAATCTCTATACGGTCTTCCATAGTGGCTTCATCAATTTACATTCCCACCAACAGTGCAAGAGGGTTCCTTTTTCTTCACATCTTCTCTGGCATATTTATTCTTTGTAGATTTTTTGATGATGGCCATTCTGACCAGTGTGAGGTGATATCTGATTGTAGTTTTGATTTGCATTTCTCTAATAGTGAGTGATGTTGATCATCTTTTCATGTGTTTGTTAGCCATCTGTATGTCTTCTTTGGAGAAATGTCTGCTTAGGTCTTTTGCTCATTTTTTGATTGGGTTGTTTGCTTTTCTGGTATTGAGTTGCATGAGCTGCTTGTATATTTTGAAAATTAATCCTTTGTCAGTTGTTTCATTTGCTATTATTTTCTCCCATTATGAGGGTTTATTTTTTCACCTTGTTTATAGATTCCTTTGCTGTCCAAAAGTCTTTAAATTAAATTAGGTCCCACTTGTTTATTTTTATTTCCATTACTCTAGGAGGTGGGTCTTGCTGTGATTTATGTCATACAGTGTTCTGCCTATGTTTCCTTTAAGAGTTTTATAATTTCTTGTCTTACATTTAGGTCTTTAACCCAGTTGGAATATATCTTTGTGTATGGAGTTAAACTGTCCAGTTGTCCCAGCACCATTTATTGAAGAGATTATCTTTGTCCAATTATATATTCTTGCCTCCTTTGTTGATGATAAGGTGCCCATAGGTGCTTGGGTTTATCTTTGAGCTTTTCATCTTGTTCCATTGGTCTACATTTCTGTTTTTGTGACAGTACCATACTGTCTTGATGATTGTAGCTTTGTAATTAGTCTGAAGTCAGGCAGTTTGATTCCTTCATCTCCATTCTTTTTATTTGGGGTCTTTTGTGTTTCCAAACAAATTGTGATTTTTTTTTGTTGTTGTTCTAGTTCTGCGAAAAATGCCATTGGTCATTTGATACGGATCACTTTAAATCTTTTGATTGCATTTGGTGGGATAGTCATTGTCACAATATTGATTCTTCCAACCCAGGTGCATGGAATATCTCTTTATCTGTTTATGTCATCTTTGATTTCTTTCATCAGTGTCTCATAGTTTTGTGTATACAGCTTGTTTGTCTCCTTAAGATAAGTTTATTCCTAGGCATTTTATTGTTTCTCTTTTAATGGTAAATGGGACTGATTCCTTACTTTCTGTTTCTGATTTTTATTCTTAGTGTATAGGCCTGCAAATGATTTCTGTGTATTGATTTTGCATCTTGAAACTTTATTAAATTCACTGATTGGCTCTATTAATTTTCTGGTAGTATCTTTAGGGTTTTTTTTTTTTAGGTACAGTATCATGTCATCTGAAAACAGTGAGAGTTTTACTTCTTCTTTTCCAATCTGAATTCCTTTTATTTCTTTTACTTCTCTGATTGCTGTGTCTATGACTTCCAAAATTATATTGAATAATAGTGATGAGAGTGGTACACTTATCTTATTTATGATCTTAGAGGGAATGGTTTCAGTTTTTCAAGATTAATAATGATGTTTGCTGTGGGTTTATCATGGCTTTTATTATGTTGAGGTAGGCTCCTTCTATGCCCCCTTTTAAAAGAATTTTTATTATAAACTGGTGCTCAATTTTGTTGAAAGTTTTTTCTGGATCTATTGAGAGTATCATATGATTTTATCTTTCAGTCTGTTGATATGGTATAGCACATTGATTAATTTGTGTAGATTGAAGACAATCTCTTTAACAAGTGGTGCTGGGAAATCTGGTCAACCACTTGTAAAAGAATGAAGCTAGAACACTTTCTAACACCATACACAAAAATAAACTCAAAATGGATTAAAGATCTAAATGTAAGACCAGAAACTATAAAACTCCTAGAGGAGAACATAGGCAAAACACTCTCTGACATACATCACAGCAGGATCCTCTATGACCCACCTCCCAGAATATTGGAAATAAAAGCAAAAATAAGCAAATGGGACCTAATTAACCTTAAAAGCTTCTGCACATCAAAGGAAACTATTAGCAAGGTGAAAAGACAGCCTTCAAAATGGGAGAAGATAATAGCAAATGAAGCAACTGACAAACAACTAATCTCGAGAATATACAAGCAACTCCTACAGCTCAACTCCAGAAAAATAAATGACCCAATCAAAAAATGGGCCAAAGAACTAAATAGACATTTCTCCAAAGAAGACATACAGATGGCTCACAAACACATGAAAAGATGCTCAACATCACTCATTATCAGAGAAATGCAAATCAAAACCACTATGAGGTACCATTTCACACCAGTCAGAATGGATGTGATCCAAAAGTCTACAAGCAATAAATGCTGGAGAGGGTGTGGAGAAAAGGGAACCCTCTTACACTGTTGGTGGGAATGCAAGCTAGTACAGCCACTATGGAGAACAGTGTGGAGATTCCTTAAAAAACCAGAAATAGAACTGCCTCATGATCCAGCAATCCCACTGCTGGGCATACACACTGAGGAAACCAGAAGGGAAAGAGACACGTGTACCCCAATGTTCATCGCAGCAGTGTTTATAATAGCCAGGACATGGAAGCAACCTAGATGTCCATCAGCAGATGAATGGATAAGAACGCTGTGGTACATATACACAATGGAGTATTACTCAGCCATTAAAAAGAATACATTTGAATCAGTTCTAATGAGGTGGATGAAACTGGAGCCTATTATACAGAGTGAAGTAAGCCAGAAAGAAAAACACCAATACAGTATACTAACGCATATATATGGAATTTAGAAAGATGGTAACAATAACCCTGTGTACAAGACAGCAAAAGAAACACTGATGTATAGAACAGTCTTATGGACTCTGTGAGTGAGGGAGAGGGTGGGAAGATTTGGGAGAATGGCATTGAAACATGTAAAATATCATGTATGAAATGAGTTGCCAGTCCAGGTTCGATGCACGATACTGGATGCTTGGGGCTGGTGCACTGGGACGACCCAGAGGGATGGAATGGGGAGGGAGGAGGGAGGAGGGTTCAGGATGGGGAACACATATATACCTGTGGCGGATTCATTTTTATATTTGGCAAAACTAATACAATTATGTAAAGCTTAAAAATAAAATAAAATTAAATAAAACAAAAACAAAAACAAAACAGTATGCCTGGAGCCCACCCCCTAGATGCAATAGTGCTCATACCCCCTTAACAGTTATGACAACCAAAAATGCCTCTAGATATTGCCAAGTATCTCCTAGGAAAATATGTCTCCTGATAAGGAACCACTGACATTGATGGCCACCTCCTGATCTGTCAGGACCATATTCTTTTGCTTAATCACTATTATTACAGCAGCAGCAGCAGCAACAATGACCCCGCGGCTTTTATCATTAGCATCGCCATCATTACCATCAGCAATAGCATTTTCATTAGTCATCATCATTAACTACTAACATTTATTCATGATGATTTAGGATCTCATTAATGGACTTTACTGACCCCCAAGTGCCTAGCTTTTTCCAGGAAATGTTTATGGAATAACCTATATCTCAAAACTCTGAGGTAAATATTAATAACTATTTTATTCCCATTTTGAAGATGAAAAAACTTATGATCAAAGATTTTAATTTTTCTCAGTGAGGCAGAAGACAACCGTGCATCTGTCTGATGTAAGCTTTTATTATATCAGAGCTTTTATTCATTATCTTAGTCTGCCATGTAATTCTTTTTTGTCTCATTATTTGCATCTCCTCTAGCTCCTAGCAAAGGTCAAGCACAAGTTTAGCTTTCAAATAAATCTTTGTAAACCACAAAAATCAAATCACTCAGCTTAATTCAAATTAATTTGCAACTTGTCTGTTGAGGCAATGAAAAATTGCTTTGCAATACAGGACTAAACCTAGAATTCTGGCTCCAACATTGACCAGCTGTGTGAGCTTAGACAAGCCACTTGACCTTTCTAAGCCTATGATACTTCATCTGTAAATGAATTAATATGTGTTAAGAGATAAAAGCCACACCTGGATACAGTTAGCACCCAATAAAAGCAGGATGTTTCTATTCCAAATTCTTTATTCTGCTTCTCCTATCTCATCAGTTCAAGATAGATTTAAATCTTCTTGTTCCCTGTGTAAGAGTGATTGGGAAGTTGCTGTGTATGCTTAGGAGACATGAGAACCAAAAGTGTCAGGTCAGACAAGAAGATAACTGGCTTCTCTCAACTTCTCTCCTGAGACATGGCAGCCTCTCTTGAATAGAGCTCTCCCTGGGCATCAGAGACTCTGAAGTGGGGACTGGAGAATTGTGTACACTGTCAGGCCTCCAGTTTCAAAATCTGCATGTTAGTTTCGATAATCTCAAGTCTCTTAGATCAACATGTGATCTAACAATTTGTATGACCTATTTTCATAATTTATATCAAGATACTGGTATCATATGTTTCATCTTTGAGTAAGCTCCTTCATAGGAGCTGGATATATACATAGATAATATTTTTCTTTCTCTCTTTCTTTCTTTTCCTCTGAGACAAATTCTTTAAACCATTTGTGATCTCCACATATACCTCTGCCAAGCATGCTTTTCTTAGGTGGTAAGCAGGACATGTAATTAGAGTTCACAAAGAGCTAATGAAACCTCATAGGCATATCTGAAGTGTTGATTAAATGGACAACATGTCCATTTAAATACATGCCTGCTTCTCCTGTTAACCTGAACATTGATCCTACTGAGAAGAAGGGCGGGATGGCTAGTCAATATCTCTTTCTAAGAAGCTTTTGACTTTAATTAGTTGTCTTCACAGAGCCCTGGATTAGACTAAAGGACAAGTTATAATGCATTAATGAAAGTGTGGGGGTAAGCCGGTAAAAGATAATCAGCCTGCAGGGAGCAGGATGGCTTGAGAAATAAACAGAGAAAATGTCAATGTCCTCAGTTCAGTTCAGTCATTCAGTCGTGTCCAACTCTTTGCGACCCCACGAATCACAGCAAACCAGGCCTCCTTGTCCATCACAAACTCCTGGAGTTCCACCTAAACCCATGTCTATTGAGTCGGTGATGCCACCCAACCATTTCATCCTCTGTTGTACCCTTCTCCTCCTGCCCTCAATCTTTCCCAGGATCCGGGTATTTTCAAATGAGTCAGCTCTTTGCATCAGGTGGCCAAAGTATTGGAGTTTCAGCTTCAGCATCAGTCCTTCCAATGAATATTCAGGACTGATTTCCTTTAGGATGGACCGGTTGGATATCCTTGCAGTCCAGGGGACTCTCAAGAGTCTTCTCCAACACCATAGTTCAAAAGCATCAATTCTTCGGCCCTCAGCTTTCTTTATAGTCCAACTCTAACATCCATACATGACCACTGGAAAAACCATAGCCTTGACTAGATGACTTTTATTGACAAAGTAGTGTCTCTGCTTTTAATATGCTGTCTAGGTTGGTCATAACTTTCCTTCCAAGGAGTAAGTGTCTTTTAATTTCATGGCTGAAATCACCATCTGTAGTGATTTTGGGGCCCCCCAAAAATAAAGTCAGCCACTATTTCCATTGTTTCTCCATCTATTTGCCATGAAGTGATGGGACCAGATGCCATGATCTTCATTTTCTGAATGTTGAGCTTTAAGCCAACTTTTTCACTCTCCTCTTTCATTTTCATCAAGAAGCTCTTTAGTTCTTCACTTTCTGCCATAAGGGTGGTGTCATCTGCATATCTGAGGTTATTGATATTTCTCCCGGCAATCTTGATTCCAGTTTGTGCTTCTTCCAGCCCAGCGTTTCTTATGATGTACTCTGCATAGAAGTTAAATAAGCAAGGTGATAATATACAGCCTTGATGTACTCCTTTTCCAATTTGGAACCAATCTGTTCCATGTCCAGGTCTAACTTTTGCTTTCTGACCTGCATACAGATTTCTCAAGAGGCAGGTCAGGTGGTCTGGTATTCCTATCTCTTTCAGAATTTTCCACAGTTTATTATGATCCAAACAGTCAAAGGCTTTGGCATACTCAGAAAAGCAGAAATAGATATTTTTTCTGGAACTATCTTGCCTTTTTGATGATCCATCAGATGTTGGCAATTTGATCTCTGGTTCCTCTGCCTTTTCTAAAACCAGCTTTAACATCTGGAAGTTCACAGTTCACATATTGCTGAAGCCTGGCTTGGAGAATTTTAAGCATTACTTTATTAGCATGTGAGATGAGTGCAATTGTGCAGTAGTTTGAGCATTCTTTGGCATTGCCTTTCTTTGGGATTGGAATGAAAACTGACCTTTTCCAGTCCTGTGGCCACTGATATTTCCAAACATATGGCCACTGCTGAGTTTTCCAAATTTACTGGCATATTGAGTGTAGCTCTTTCACAGCATCATCTTTCAGGATTTGAAGTAGCTCAACTGGAATTCAATCACCTCCACTAGCTTTGTTCGTATTGCTGCTTCTTAAGGCCCACTTGACTTCACAGTGAGTGATCACACCATCGTGATTATCTATGTTGTGAAGATCTTTTTTGTACATTTCTTCTGTGCATTCTTGCCACCTCTTCTTAATATTTTCTGCTTCTGTTAGGTCCATATCATTTCTGTCCTTATTAAGCCCATTATGTTAGGTCCACAGTGAGTGACTTCACAGTGAGTGATCACACCATCGTGATTATCTATGTTGTGAAGATCTTTTTCGTACATTTCTTCTGTGCATTCTTGCCACCTCTTCTTAATATTTTCTGCTTCTGTTAGGTCCATATCATTTCTGTCCTTATTAAGCCCATCTTTGCAAGAAATGTCCCAGTGGTCTCTCTAATTTTCTTGAAGAGATCTTTAGTCTTTCCCATTCTATTATTTTCCTCTGTTTCTTTGCATTGATCTCTGAGGAAGGCTTTCTTATCTCTTCTTGCTATTCTTTGGAACTCTGCATTCAAATGGCTATATCTTCCCTTTTTTTCCTTTGCTTTTCGCTTCCCTTCTTTTCACAGCTATTAGTAAAGCCTCCTCAGACAGCCATTTTGCTTTTCTGCATTTCTTTTTCTTGAGGATGGTCTTGATTCCTGTCTCCTGTACATTGTCATGAACCTCCGTCCATAGTTTATCAGGCACTCTGTCTATCAGATCTATACCCTTAAATCTATTTCTCACTTCCACTGTATAGTCATAAGGGTTTGATTTAGGTCATACCTGAATGGTCTAGTGGTTTTCTCCACTTTCTTCAATTTCAGTGAATTTGGAAATAAGGAGTTCATGATCTGAGCCACAGTCAGCTCCCAGTCTTGTTTTTGCTGACTGTATAGAGCTTCTCCATATTTGACTGCAAAGAATATAATCATTGTAATTTTGGTGTCGACTGCCGGGAGCCGGCATATTGCATATTGAGTGAGGATCTGGAATAGCTCAACTGGAATTCTATCACTGCCGGGAGCCAGCGTGAGGCACTCCGCCCATGACAAAGGTCATGAGGAAGGAGGCTCGGCATACGCAAAGGCGGGATCGAGCCTCAGGAGTCCCCCTGGAAATTCTCGAGCATCTACCCCCAAAACCAGAGTCTGCCTACTTTCTGCTTTGTGCTTTCACCTACACCTCTGACTTTACAGGGGGCTGTCCCCCACTACCTCTCTCTGAAAAAAAAAAAAGAGTTAGCTCACAGCTCCAGTTAATAATTCTTGGATGTGACAGTGTTTCAACCTACAAACTCCTTTGGAAATCCTCTAGCCTGCCTGAATGGGTTTTTCCGGCCACATGTGATTGTTCAGAGCCTCCCAACTGTGAGAGGCAGGAGATGTTCTAAACTGCCTAAACACAGATTCCTTTGAGTAGTTAAAAGATTAATTAGAAATTGTATTGGTGAAGGGTTTTTTCACTTGTTGAGCCAGTTCGCTGCTAAGTCTCCATACTCCTTACCTACTGTGTCCTTGGCAGTGTATTGATTGATATAATGGGTGTATAGAAATGTAAAATGCAGCTTTGTCTAATGCTTTTTGGAAGGCTGGTGTCTGACTTTGGAATAATCACCTTTAGAGAAAAATAAGTTTCTTAAAATGTTAACAGGCCTCCGGGCAAGAAGATGATGTCAATCACCTGAACTTTTGCATATGATAAGTTTGAAAGCCTGGCTTCGATTAGGACCAGGAACTGCTGTCCTTGCATGACTCCACCCCTTCCCCCATTATCCTCTATGCACAACTTTAGGTATAAAAACTACTTTGGAAAATAAAGTGCGGGCCTTGCTCACCAACGCTTGGTCTCCCCATGTCATTCTTCCCTTTAACTTCCAGCTGAGCGTCCATCTGGAGCGCGGATGTCCTCTGCGACCATTTATTTGCCTGGGCTTCTAAGACCCACTCGAGAAGGTGTCTAAGGTGGGGCACCTTCCGCTATTCGAGAGGGCGCCTGCGGCCTCCGTGGTCAGAGCTAACCTGGTGTCACGGGTTATATTGATTTTCCGCGTAAACCAAGCCACTCAGCTTCTTTTCTCCACTGAATTTTCCTACTGAGCTATCCTTGTTTCAGCCGCTTTTCTCCACTGAATTTCCTCACTGAGCTATCCTTATTCTATTACTTTTTGTATCCTTAATTAAAGTGTAATTAAGCAGTTGTTCCCTGACCCTCGCCTACGCCGTCTCTCCTTCGAATACCCTGGCTCAGCTGGGGCTGGTCCCAGGCAGTCGACCATCTGGTGATGTCCATGTGTAGTCTTCTGTGTTATTGAAAGAGGGTATTTGCTATGACCAGTGCGTTCTCCTGGGAAAACTCTATTAGCCTTTGCCCTGCTACATTCTGTATTCCAAGGCCAAATTTGCCTGTTACCCCAGGTGTTTCTTGACTTCCTACTTTTGCATTCCAGTCCCCTATAATGGAAAGGACATCTTTTTTGGGTGTTAGTTCTAGAAGGTCTTGTAAGTCTTCATAGTACTGTTCAACTTCAGCTTATTCAGTGTTACTGGTCGGGGCATAGACTTGGATTACCGTGATATTGAATTGGTTTGCCTTGGAAATGAATAGAGACCATTCTGTCATTTTTGATATTGCATCCAAGTACTGCATTTAGGACTCTTTTGTTGACTATAATGGCTAATCCATTTCTTCTAAGGGATTCCTGCCCACAGTAGTAGATATAATGTCCTAGATGGCAGCAAAGGGAAGATTGTCTGTCTATCCATCTATCTGTCTCTATTATCTATCCATATTTCAGCACTGCCTTTTTAAGTGATTCTGGAAGGAACTTACATGATTCATTTAAAAGGCACAGTGTGAGAACCAGATTAAGATGGCAGAGTAGAAGGACATGTGCTCATCTTTTGCCAGAGCATCAAAATTTGCAACCAGCTGTTGAACAATCATTGACAAGAAGACACTGGAACCCACCAAAAATGATACCTTACATCCAAGGACAAAGAAGAAGCCACAACAAAGTGGTAGGAGAAACACAATTATGAAAAAAGCAAATTCTTACCTGCCAGGTGGGCAACTCACAAACTGGAGAACAATAATACCAAAGAAGTTCTTGCACTGTTGTGAAGGTTCAAGGCCCCACATCAGGCTCCCCAGTCTGGAGATCTGGCCAAGTGACTGGGAATTACCAGGGAATCTGACTTTTAAGGCCAGTGGAATTTAATTTCAGAGCTACCATACGACTTGGAGAAACAGAGACTCTTGGAGGGCAACAAAAGGTCTTGTGCACCAGGATCCGGGAGAAAGGAGCAATGAGCCCACAGAAAACTGAGCCAGACCTACCTTTGAGTTTTTGAGGGTCTTCTGCAGAGGTGTGGGTTGTCAGTAGCCTGATACAGGGATGGGGACATTGACAGCAGTAGTCCTGAGAGATGCATCTACATAAGTTCTATTGGAGGTTACCAATAGTCCTACTATAGAAGTCTATAGACTCTAGGACTGAGTTCAGTTCAGTTCAGTTCAGTTCAATCGCTCAGTCGTGTCTGACTCTTTGCGACCTCATGAATCGCAGCATGCCGGGCCTCCCTGTCCATCACCAACCCTAGAGTTCACTCAGACTCACGTCCATCGAGTCAGTGATGCCATCCAGCCATCTCATCCTCTGTCGTCCCCTTCTCCTCCTGCCCCCAATCCCTCCCAGCATCTGAGTCTTTTCCACTGAGTCAACTCTTTGCATGAGGTGGCCAAAGTACTGGAGTTTCAGCTTTAGCATCATTCCTTCCAAAGAAATCCCAGGGCTGATCTCCTTCAGAATGGACTGGTTGGATCTCCTTGCAGTCCAAGGACTCTCAAGAGTCTTCTCCAACACTACAGTTCAAAAGCATCAATTCTTCGGCACTCAGCCTTCTTCACAGTCCAACTCTCACATCCATACATGACCACAGGAAAAACCATAGCCTTGACTAGACGGACCTTCGTTGGCAAAGTAATGCCTCTGCTTTTAAATATGCTATCCAGGTTGGTCATAACTTTTCTTCCAAGGGATAAGCGTCTTTGAATTTCATGGCTACAGTCACCATCTGCAGTGATTTTGGAGCCCCCAAAAATAAAGTCTGACACTTTTCCCACTGTTTCCCCATCTATTTCCCATGAAGTGATGGGACCAGATGCCATGATCTTCGTTTTCTGAATGTTGAGCTTTAAGCCAACTTTTTCACTTTCCACTTTCACTTTCATCAAGAGGATTTTTAGTTCCTCTTCACTTTCTGCCATAAGAGTGGTGTCATCTGCATATCGGAGGTGATTGATATTTCCCCCAGCAATCTTGATTCCAGCTTGTGTTTCTTCCAGTCCAGCGTTTCTCATGATGTACTCTGCATATAAGTTAAATAAACAGGGTGACAGTATACAGCCTTGATGAACTCCTTTTCCTATTTGGAACCAGTCTGTTGTTCCATGTTCAGTTCTAACTGTTGCTTCCTGACCTGCATACAGATTTCTCAAGAGGCAGGTCAGGTGGTCTGGTATTCCCATCTCTTTCAGAGTTTCCCACAGTTTATTGTGATCCACACAGGCAAAGGCTTTGGCATAGTCAATAAAGCAGAAATAGATGTTTTTCTGGAACTCTCTTGCTTTTTCCATGATCCAGTGGATGTTGGCAATTTGATCTCTGGTTCCTCTGCCTTTTCTAAAACCAGCTTGAACATCTGGAAGTTCATGGTTCACATATTGCTGAAGCCTGGCTTGGAGAATTTTGAGCATTACTTTACTAGCCTGTGAGATGAGTGCAATTGTGCAGTAGTTTGAGCATTCTTTGGCATTGCCTTTCTTTAGGATTGGAATGAAAACTGTCCTTCTCCAGTCCTGTGGCCACTGCTGTTTTCCAAATTTGCTGGCATATTGAGTGCAGCACTTTCACAGCATCATCTTTCAGGATTTGAAATAGCTCAACTGGAATTCCATCACCTCCACTATGTTTGTTCATAGTGATGTTTTCTAAGGCCCACTTGACTTCACATTCCAGGATGTCTGGCTCTATGTCAGTGATCACACCATCGTGATTATTTGGGATGTAAAGATCTTTTTTGTACAGTTCTTCTGTGTATTCTTGCCACCTCTTCTTGATATCTTCTGCTTCTGTTAGGTCCATACCATTTCTGTCCTTTATCGAGCCCACCTTTGCATGAAATGTTCTCTTGGTACCTTTAATTTTCTTGAAGAGATCTCTAGTCTTTCCCATTCTGTTGTTTTCCTCTATTTCTTTGCACTGATCACTGAGGAAGGGTTTCTTGTCTCTTCTTGCTATTCTTTGGAACTCTGCATTCAGATGCTTATATCTTTCCTTTTCTCCTTTGCTTTTTGCTTCTCTTCTTTTCACAGCTATTTGTAAGGCCTCACCAGAAAACCATTTTGCTTTTTTGCATTTCTTTTCTATGGGGATGGTCTTGATCCCTGTCTCCTGTACAATGTCACGGACCTCATTCCGTAGTTAATCAGGCACTCTATCTATCAGATCTAGGCCCTTAAATCTATTTCTCACTTCCACTGTATAATCATAAGGGATTTCATTTAGGTCATACCTGAATGGTCTAGTGGTTTTCCCTACTTTCTTCAATTTCAGTCTGAATTTGGTAATAAGGAGTTCATGATCTGAGCCACAGCCAGCTCCTGGTCTTGTTTTTGCTGACTGTATAGAGCTTCTCCATCTTTGGCTGCAAAGAATATAATCAATCTGATTTCGGTGTTGATCATCTGGTGATGTCCATGTGTAGAGTGTTCTCTTGTGTTGTTGGAAGAGTGTGTTTGCTGTGACCAGTGCATTTTCTTGGCAAAACTCTATTAGTCTTTGCCCTGCTTCATTCCATATTCTAAGGCCAAATTTGCCTGTTACTGCAGGTGTTTCTTGACTTCCTACTTTTGCATTCCAGTCCCCTATAATGAAAAGGACATCTTTTTTGTGTGTTAGTTCTAAAAGGTCCTGTAGGTCTTCATAGAACCGTTCAACTTCAGCTTCTTCAGCGTTACTGGTTGGGGCATAGACTTGGATTACTGTGATACTGAATGGTTTGCCTTGGAAACGAACAGAGATCATTCTGTCGTTTTTGAGATTGCATCCAAGTACTGCATTTCAGACTCTTTTGTTGACCATGATGGTTACTCCATGTCTTCTGAGGGATTCCTGCCTGCAGTAGTAGATAAAATGGTCATCTGAGTTAAATTCACCCATTCCAGTCCACTTCAGTTTGCTGATTCCTAGAATGTTGACATTCACTCCTGCCATCTCTTGTTTGACCACTTCCAATTTGCCTTGATTCATGGACCTGACATTCCAGGTTCCTATGCAATATTGCTCTTTACAGCATAGGACCTTGCTTCTATCACCAGTCACATCCACAGCTGGGTATTCTTTTTGGTTTGGCTCCATCCCTTCATTCTTTCTGGAGTTATTTCTCCACTGATCTCCAGTAGCATATTAGGCACCTACTGACCTGGGGAGTTTCTCTTTCAGTATCCTATCATTTTGCCTTTTCATTCTGTTCATGGGGTTCTCAAGGCAAGAATACTGAAGTGGTTTGTCATTCCCTCCTTCGGTGGACCACATTCTGTCAGATATTCATTGATTAGTTCTAGTAATTTTCTGGTGGAGTTTTAGGGTTTTCTATGTAGAGGATCATGTCATCTGCAAACAGTGAGAGTATTACTTCTTTTCCAATCTGGATTCCTTTTATTATTTTTTTTTCTTCAGTCATACTGTGGCCAAAACTTCCAAAACTATGTTTAATAGTATTGGTGAGAGTGGGCACCCTTGTCTTGTTCCTGACTTTAGGGTAAATTCTTTCAGTTTTTCACCATTGAGGATAACGTTTCCTATGGGTTTGTCATATATAGCTTTTTATTATGTTGAGGTATGTTCCTTCTATTCCTGCTTTCCGGAGGGTTTTTATCATAAATGGATATTGAATTTTGTCAAAGGCTTTCTCTGCATCTATTGAGATAATCATATGGCTTTTATTTTTCAATTTGTTAATGTGGTGTATTACATTGATTGATTTGCAGATATTGAAGAATCTTTGCATCCCTGGGATAAAGCCCACTTGGTCATGGTGTATGATCTTTTTAATATGTTGTTGGATTCTGTTTGCTAGAATTTTGTTAAGGATTTTTTCATCTGTGTTCATCAGTGATATTGGCCTGTAATTTTCTTTTTTTTTTTAATTTTATTTTATTTTTAAACTTTACATAATTGTATTAGTTTTCTTTTTTTGTGGCATCTTTGTCAGGTTTTGGCATTAGGGTGATGGTGGCCTCATAGAATGAGTTTGGAAATTTACTTTCTTCTGTAATTTTCTGGAAGAGTTTGAGTAGGATAGGTATTATCTCTCCTCTAAGTTTTTGGTAGAATTCAGCTGTGAAGCCACCTGGACCTGGGCTTTTGTTTGCTGAAAGATTCCTGATTACAGTTTCAATTTCCGTGCTTGTTATGGGTCTGTTAAGATTTTCTATTTCTTCCTGGTTCAGTTTTGGAAAGTTGTACTTTTCTAAGAACTTGTCCATTTCTTCCAAGTTGTCCATTTTATTTGCATATAGTTGCTGATAATAGTCTCTTATGATCCTTTGTATTTCTGTGTTGTCTGTTGTGACCTCTCCATTATCATTTCTAACTTTGTTCATTTGATTTTTCTTCCTTTGTTTCTTGATGAGTCTGGCTAATGGTTTGTCCACTTTATTTATCTTCTCAAAGAACCAGCTTTTGGCTTTGTTGATTTTTGCTATGGTTCCTTTTGTTTCTTCTGCATTTATTTCTGCCCTGATTTTTAAGATTTCTTTACTTCTACTAACCCTGGGGTTCTTAAAATCTTCCTTTTCTAGTTGCTTTAGGTCTAGAGTTAGGTTATTTATTTGACTTTTTTCCTGTTTCTTGAGGTAAGCCTGTATTGCTATGAACCTTCCCCTTGGCACTGCTTTTACAGTGTCCCGCAGGTTTTGGGTTGTTGTGTTTTTATTTTCATTCATTTCTATGCATATTTTGATTTCTTTTTTGATTTCTTCTGTGAATTGTTGATTGTTCAGCAGCATGTTGTTCAGCGTATTGGAATTTTTAATAATTTTTCTCCTGTAATTGACATCTAATCTTACTACATTGTGGTCAGAAAAGATGCTTGGAATGATTTCAATTTTTTGGAATTTATCAAGGCTAGATTTACGGCCCAGGATGTGATCTATCCTGGAGAAGGTTCCGTGTGTGTTTGAGAAAAAGGTGAAATTCATTGTTTTGGGGTGAAATGTCCTATAGTTATCAATTAGGTCTAACTGGTCTATTGTATCATTTTAAGTTTGTGTTTCCTTTTTAATTTTCTGTTTAATTGATCTATCCATAGGTGTGAGTGGGGTATTAGAATCTCCCACTATTACTGTGTTATTATTAATTTCCTGTTTTATACTTGTTAGCATTTGTCTTACATATTGCGGTTCTCCTATGTTCGGTGCTTATATATTCATAATTGTTATATCTTCTTCTTGGATTGATCCTTTGATCATTATGTAGTGTCCATCTTTGTCTCTTTTCATGGCCTTTGTTTTAAAGTCTATTTTATCTGATATAAGTATTGCTACTCCTGCTTTCTTTTGGTCTCTATGGAATATCTTTTTCCAGCCCTTCACTTTCAGTCTGTATGTGTCCCTTGTTTCACAAAAAACCTCGAATAGCCAAAGCAATCTTGAGAAAGAATGGAACTGGAGGAATCAACCTGCCTGACTTCAGGCTCTACTACAAAGCCACAGTCATCAAGACAGTATGGTACTGGCACAAAAACAGAAATATAGATCAATGGAACAAAATAGAAAGCCCAGAGATAAATTCATGCGCCAAAGGACACCTTATCTTTGACAAACGAGGCAAGAATATACAATGGAGAAAAGACAATCTCTTTAACAAGTGGTGCTGGAAAAACTCTCAACCACTTGTAAAAGAATGAAACTAGAACACTTTCTAACACCATACACAAAAATAAACTCAAAATGGATTAAAGATCTAAATGTAAGACCAGAAACTATAAAACTCCTAGAGGAGAACATAGGCAAAACACTCTCCGACATACATCACAGCAGGATCCTCTATGACCCACCTCCCAGAATATTGGAAATAAAAGCAAAAATAAACAAATGGGACCTAATTAAAATTAGAAACTTCTGCACAACAAAGGAAACTATAAACAACGTGAAAAGACAGCCTTCAGAATGGGAGAAAATAATAGCAAATGAAGCAACTGACAAAGAATTAATCTAAAAAATATACAAGCAACTCCTGCAGCTCAATTCCAGAAAAATAAAAGACCCAATCAAAAGATGGGCCAAAGAACGAAACAGACATTTCTCCAAAGAAGATATACAGATGGCTCACAAACACATGAAAAGATGCTCAACATCACTCATTATCAGAGAAATGCAAATCAAAACCACAATGAGGTACCATTTCATGCCAGTCAGAATGGCTGTTATCCAAAAGTCTACAAGCAATAAATGCTGGAGAGGGTGTGGAGAAAAGGGAACCCTCTTGCAGTGTTGGTGGGAATGCAAACGAGTACAGCCACTATGAAGAACAGTGTGGAGATTCCTTAAAAAACTGGAAATAGAACTGCCTTATGATCCAGCAATCCCACTCCTGGGCATACACACTGAGGAAACCAAAAAGGAAAGAGACACGTGTACCCCAATGTTCATTGCAGCACTGTTTATAATAGCCAGGACATGGGAGCAACCTAGATGTCCATCAGCAGATGAATGGATAAGAAAGCTGTGGTACATATACACAATGGAGTATTACTCAGCCATTAAAAAGAATACATTTGAATCAGTTCTAATGAGGTGGATGAAACTGGAGCCTATTATACAGAGTGAAGTAAGACAGAAAGAAAAACACCAATATAGCATACTAATGCATATATATGGAATTTGGAAAGATGGTAATGACAACCCTATATGTGAGACAGCAAAAGAGACACAGATGTATAGAACAGTCTTTTGGACTCTGTGGGAAAGGGAGAGGGTGGGATGATTTGGGAGAATGGCATGGAAAAATGTATATTATCATATGTGAAACGAATCACCAGTTCAGGTTTGATGCATGATACAGGATGCTCGGGGTTGACCCAGAGGGAGGGGACGGGGAGGGAGGTGGAAAGGGGGCTCAGGATGGGGAACACATGTACACCCATGGCGGATTCATGTCAGTGTATGGCAAAACCAGTACAATATTGTAAAATAATTAGCCTCCAATTAAAATAAATAAATTTAAAAAGAAAGAAAGAAAGAAAAAAAATAACCCAGAGGATGATGTACCTTCAATGAGCACTCCCTCCCGTGCATCATGTTCCTTTACTTTCCCTCCATTTCCTTGGCTGTAGTTTCAAGGGTCTTTATTCTGAGCAGTGGAAACAGGAGAGGGGTAGGGAAAACTGGCCCTGAGGGCATTCTTATTTTTCCCAAATTTACTGTGATGGCGTAAACCTTTGGCTGATGATCCTTCTAAACTTCATTCTCTGAAACCAGTATTTGTTCTGTATGTTTTCTATCTTCCCTTCACCCCTATGCTCTGGGAGGATGCCTTGTATGGGCTTTATCAGTGGGTGCCTCACCCTCTGGTGCCCAGCTGGTTTTGGGCAGAGGGAGCACAAGCAGGGCCTAAGGAAAGAAGAGTGTGGGAAGGTGGGTATTCCTATCCCTAGCTCCACCTTTGCCAGGTCACTATAGGCTGTCTAGGTCCCTTGACTAATTATCTCCACTCCTGAAAAGTAGCCCTCTCTGCAAGGCTTTCTCTTTCCCCATCTCTTCTGGCTTAGAGTGAGTGGTAAAAGGATCTTGGTGCTATTTGATGCGCATCTCCCCACACATTGTGGTCTGTCTGCACATCGCCTATGCCTTCATAAATACCTCCTTTGGTTAAACTCTGCTTAATTTCAGTCCTGTGTCTGCCTGCCTCCTGCGGACCTCCTGGTGCATCCAGTCATCAGTTTCAACACCCTGATTTGATATTGAGAAGTGAGAATCGACTTTTCTTTCTCTTTGCTTTCCTGCTATAACAATCTTTTCCTAGGGTAACAGACATCTCTAGTCTAGTTTCAATTAGGAAATTAGAGGGGAGAAAATGAGTGGGAAGGAGAGGGAAAAAAGATGAAAAAGGAGTACCAGTCAAAAAATAAGTTGGGCTTTACTGGTGGCTCAGTGGTAAACAATCCACCTGCCAAAGGGCGAGACAGAAGTTCCATCCTCGATCTGGGAAGAGCCCACATGCCTCAGAGCAACTATGCCTGTGTGCCACAACTACTGAGCCTGTGATACAGAGCCAGGAGCTGCAACTACTTGAGCCCACGTGCTCTAGAGCCCATGCTCTACAACAAGAGAAGCCACCAACGTTAGAAGCCTTGCACCACAACTAGACTAGCCTTCACTCTCCACAACTAGAGAAAAACCCATGTGTGCGTGCATGTGTGTGTGCTTAGACGCTTCAGTCCTGATTCTTTAAGACCCTATGGACCATAGCTCTCCAGGCTCTTCTGTCCATGGGATTCTCCTGGCAAGAATACTGAAGCAGCTTGCTATTTCCTTCTCCGGGGGGATCTTCCAACCCAGGGATTGAACCCACGTCTTCTTCATTGCAACCCAGGTCTTTATTGCAGGCAGATTCTTTACTGTCTGAGCCACCAGGAGAGCCCAGAGAAAAGCTGAGACAGCAACAAAGACTCAGAAAAGTCAAAAATAAATTAATAAAACTAAAACATGATTTTTTCTAAAAAAGAAAACATAGGTTAACATTTTAAATGAATTTACCACTACCTGATTCTTTGTTAGTTTTTCATCAATAAGTGGGACTAGTTAGCTGAAGAATATGGGATTTTTTGCCCTAAGTGAGCTATAACTTACTAAGTATAAGAGTTGGTGATATTTCAACTCTAAAATGTCCTATGTCAGAAAACTCTAGTCCAGAAAGGGAAAAATTAACTTACTTATTCAAAAGTCCTCCAAAATAGTTCTTGAATACAGATTCCATGCTAATGCTAGAGATATAAAATTAACAAATTCCTACACTTTGGAAACCAACAGAATCATGAAATAGGATCCTTGCAGACTAATCATACAATCACTCATAATTCCTCTGTTAGATCTACCATGTGCTGGCCTCAATACTAGGAACACAATCAGATATAATCTATGCCCTCAGAGCTTACTACTCAGTGATAACATGGACACTGAGCAAATAATCACATTGAAGAAGCGGAGCACAACCTCTATGATTAAAGACTTTAGCAGAGTTTCATAACCAAAGAAAAGCAGACTTCCAGGACGGGATAGTGTATGCAAAGTTCCTTTGTCAGGACTGAATTTAATATGGTGAATTTGAAGGACTGGAGTGGAAAGTTCAATATAGGGAGAAAGACTAGGAACCCTGAAGGTCTTATAGGCCTTGTAATGAGTTTTATTACATGGTCAATAGTAACAGAATAATGTACACTGTGTAGAGGGAACTCATTGAAGAGTGAACCCATATGAGAAATCAGGAAAAAAATCCATGGAGAGATACATTTGGCTTTTAATGGATATTTTATCCCTCTCTCAGCTGAGTATGAAAAAGTTCAGTCACTCAGTCGTGTCCAACTCTTTGCGACCCCATGGACTGTAGACTACCAGGCTCCTCCATCCACGGGATGGAGTACTGGAGGGGGTTGCCATATTTTATCCCTCTCTCAGCTGAGTATAGTGAATGGCCTATGAATGATAAAGAACAGGGCATATTCAAAAAAGTTTCTGTGACTTGGAGGGCTAAAACTGGGGATAGAAAGTGAGGCTACAAAGGGAGATGTTTGAGGTCAGATTACAAGAACTTTCTATATCAAACTAGGGCAACCTGGAAGAAAGAATGTTTCAGCTTCTCTAAAGAGCAGCCAGCCAGTGACTGGGTAGGGTGGGGCCTAGGATTCAGGACCAGGGAGTACTTTGTTCAACAACTTTCCTTTAAGAAGAAACCAAGGCACCTTCCATTTCTGACATCCTCTGATTCACTAGTAAGATGTATAGACTCAGCCATCCCAGGCTTGAAGATTTCTGGTAGGTAATGAGCAGAGTGTAAGGTGTGATGTGTGTGCATTGTGATATGCCTGATTTGCAAAAGAAACAAAGAAGTTTATTTTATACTTAGAGAGAAAACCATGTGTTAGTTTCTTGACACTGCTTTAACAAATTACAATGTGGCTTAAAACAACAGAAAAGTATTGCCTTGCAATTCTAAACACCAAAAAAGTCCAAAATTAGAATTAGCAAGGCTATGATCTCTCCAGATGCTCTAGTGGAAAATCTTTTCTTCTTCAAATTCTGGTGTGGGTCCAGATGTTCCTTGGCTAGTGGCAACATCACTTTAGTTTCTGTCTCTGTCTTAACATGGCCTTTCAGTCTTCTCTCTGTTTTTTCTTCTCTGTGTCTCATAAAGGATTTTTATTCTTGGATTTAGAGCCTACCAGTTAATCCAGGATAACCTACTTATTTTGAGAACCTTAACTTTATTACATCTCAGGACGTTTTTTTTTTTTTTTTTTTTTCTTTTTTTTTCCAAAAAAGGTCACATGCATAGGTTCTGAGGATTAGGATATGGACATCTTTTTAGGGACTACTATTCAACCCACTTTGGGCTTCCCAGATGCCTCTAGTGGTAAAGAACCCACCCGCAGATGCAGGAGACACGAGTTTGATCCCTGGGCCAGGAAGATCCCCTAGAGAAAGGTATGTCAATCCACTCCAATATTCTTACCTGGAGACCCCTATGGACAGAGGAGCCTGGCGGGCTGTGGTCCATAGGATTGAAAGAGTCAGACACAACTGAAGTGACAGCACACACGCGTACATTCACCTCACCAGAGGTCAGTGCCAGAGGTTGTCAGGTGCTTATGGAAATCTTGTAAGACTTTCTAATGCATTAAATTATTTTCCAGATTGTTATCTATACAGAAACCAAATAAGAAAAAGAGAATGCTTCACATGGGCAAAACTTGTTATAAAATTCTTGATTCCATTATGCACCAAAGTCCTGAATCCAAGTAAACGGGGATGTGAAGGCCTGTTTGAAGATAATTTTTATCCCGTTTTAATACAAAAGTTTATGTCACCTCTGATGCGAAATAAAAGAAGAAGTAGGCAACGTATACTCATTGGAGTCCTGAAGTACCTTAGAGTCCATTTCTGAATAAGAATGCCTTAATAAATATTTGTTGGTTCCTGGGCTTCAAAACATGAGCTCTGACTAGAGAGATGTTCTCGTTAACCAGAACTCAGGGGTTGTCTGATGCCTTTCTCAACAATATCCTGGTTCTGAGAAATTAAATTAAACATGAAATCTCTTTGCCACTGAACAGTTTGTTGGAATCCTCCTAATAAAAATTCACTTGAATGCACCACTCAGCAGAATTCTGTGTAATTCTAGATGAAGACAGTTATTTCAGAAATATGTTCCTGTATTTGACTGTGTAATGAATATCCTTATTCTTATCACCCACCCCTAAGATTGCAGGTGTTACTGCATGTTAAAGAGTGTATTGTTAAAAGGTCACATTAGATAATCCTGGCCACATACTAGCCATCAGTTCATTTGGGACCTGCCTTAACTCCTTCCTGCTTCTGAGATTGTGGGAAAGGGAAATAATGAATTTATTTTATTTTTTAAATTTTATTTTATTTTTAAACTTTACAATATTGTATTGGTTTTGCCAAATATCGAAATGAATCCACCACAGGTATACACGTGTTCCCCATCCTGAACCCTCCTCCCTCCTCCCTCCCCATACCATCCCTCTGGGTCATCCCAGTGCACCAGCCCCAAGCATCCAGTATAGTGCATCGAACCTGGACTGGCGACTCGTTTCATACATGATATTCTACATGTTTCAATGCCATTCTCCCAAATCTTCCCACCCTCTCCCTCTCTCACAGAGTCCGTAAGACTGTTCTATACATCAGTGTCTCTTTTACTGTCTCGTATACAGGGTTCTTGTTACCATCTTTCTAAATTCCATATATATGTGTTAGTATACTGTATTGGTGTTTTTCTTTCTGGCTTACTTCACTCTGTATAATAGGGTTATTTTATTTTTAAAATCACATCACAAAAAGTAAACAGAAACTTAAGTCTCCAAATAAATTTCCCCATTAACACAACTTGAAAATAACTTGCACCAGAAGTCCATCATGCTGCCACTCTAAAACCCTCACAGAAGAGGAACTTGGGAGAGGAACATGTGGAAACTTCTTACCTAAACAGAGCTGAGAGTGTTCCTTATGGCCCATCTGAGGCATCAGCATCCTTATAGACCCTTCAGAGAACTTACCCAAACTCTTTGGGGGTTGAAGAGGCCAGTCCAGGTTGCTGAAGTTCATATTAGACAGTATTAGGGAAAAAAATGCTATTTCATTCTGCTAGCTTTAAACTACACAGAATAATTAAATGCAGTGCCAGCGAAGGATGGGACAGTTGGAGCCCTTGCTGAGCCTACTTCAATGAAATGTTAACTATAATTTGCAGCACTGATTTTTATATTATGTGTTAAAACCATATATTTTCTTATGCAGGCTAAGCATACTCCTACAGTGGTCTTTTCCCTCTTTCTGGGGTGTACTCTATGGCCTAATCAAGGCTGAGTTACTAGTCACTGACTGAATTTTTCATGTATGTAGGTACATATGTTTCATAGGTTCCTAAGTTTCACAAATCAGAAGGCACTAGCAGCTTATTATACCCAATGATTCCCAAATGAACTTTGACTGTACACTGAGCTCGTTAAATAAACAGGGTGAGAATATATAGCCTTGCCATACTTCTTTCCCAATTTGGAACCTGTCTGTTGTTCCATGTCCAGTTCTAACTGTTTCTTCCTGACCTGCATATAGGTTTCTCAAGAGGCAGGTCAGGTGGTTTGGTATGCCCATCTCTTTAAGAATTTTCCAGTTTGTTGTGATCCACATGGTCAAAAGCTTTGGCATAGTCAATAAAGCAGAAGCACATGTTTTTTTCTGGAACTCTCTTGCTTTTTTGATGATCCAATGCATGTTGACAATTTGACCTCTGATCCCTCTGCCTTTTCTAAATCCAGCTTGAACATATGGAAGTTCACGGTTCATGTATTGTTGAGCCTGGCTTAGAGAATTTTGAGCACTACTTTGATAGCATGTGAGACGAATGCAATTGGGTGGTAGTTTGAACATTCTTTCGCATTGCCTTTCTTCAGGATTGGAATGAAACTGACTTTTTCCAGCCCTGTGGCCACTGCTGTTTTCCAAATCTGCTGGCATATTGTGTGCAGCACTTTCACAGCATCATCTTTTAAGATTTGAAATAGCTCACCTGTAATTCCATCACCTCCACTAGCTTTGTTCTTGGTGATGCTTCCTAAGGCCCACTTGACTTTGCATTTCAGGATGTCTGGCTCTAGGTAGGTGATCACACCATCATTGATTATCTGGGTTATGGACATCTTTTTTGTACAGTTCTTATGTGTATTCTTGCCACTCTTAGTATTTTCTCTTCTGTTAGGTCTATACCATATAGCAGTTCAGTTGTATGTTTTTTCTGACTGTTAATCAGAAAAAAAATTTTGCAATCTTTTATTTTCTTTTTGTAGTAACAAACTTCTAGTATGTCTTTCTCTAGGACTTTCAAAGCCTTTAAATAGGCATTATGAATTTTCAAGTGAGAATGATGGGCATTAGAGAATATAAACCTTTCCAAACTCAGTGTTCTTGGAATTTTTCTTTTTTCTCCCTTCTGCTTTCCCTTTTTCTTTCTCTCTCTCTCTCTGTTTTTTTTTTTGAGGAGGATTTATAATATTTGGAGCTTATTTTGAAAAATATCATTTTTGGCTTTTCTGTTGTCATTCCTTTAGGCCTATGGGAGCTTCTACCACAAGTTACGACTTCAGAATAAAATCCTGAACATCAAATGGCATTTGCAGAGCATTTACCTTTCTGTTTTCTGCATCAGTTTTGAGTTGGGAGGTCTAGCCATTTACAGCCTGTATTAGTCTGCTTGGGTTGTCATAACAAATTATCACAGACTAGATGGCTCAAACAACAAATCAATTATCTCACAATTTTAGAAGCCTGAAGTCCAAGACAAAGATGTCAGCAAGTTTTGTTTCTCTTGAGGCCTCTCTTCTCAGCTAGTCATTCATCTTCTCTGTGTGTCTTCGCATGGTCTTCCCTTTGTACCATCTGCACCCAAATTTCTTTTTATAAGGCCATCAGTCATATTGGATTAGGGCCCACCAACTAATGACCTTCTTTTTACTTAATTATCTCTCTAAAGACCTTACCTCCAAATATAGTCACATTCTGAGGTTCTGTGTATTGGAATTCCCTGGTTGCTCAGACGGTAAAGAATCTGCCTGCAATGCAAGAGACCAGAGTTCAATCCCTGGGTTGGAAGATCCCCCTGAAGATGGGAATGGTATTGGTGGGAATAGACCAAAACACCATCAGAGCTTAAAGACTGTGTTTATAGGATTATTTGGACTGAAAGAAATGTTGGACAGGCCCAGGAAATAGAACACCTGAGACAGACTCTCAGTAGGGGGCAGGCATTTCTTGTAATGATGCAGGATGAACCTACCTTTAGTAATAAGAAGGCTGAGAAGTGGAGGTAGACTCTCAGTAGGGGGCAGGCATTTCTTGTAATGATGCAGGATGAACCTACCCTTTAGTAATAAGAAGGCTGAGAAGTGGAGGTAAAACAGAAAAAGAGTCTGTAATGATAGCAGAGCCTCAGGCAAGAATTGGACCAATCATGACGTGCTTGGTATCTGGGCAGAGGACATGCAATGCACTGCACATGTATACTCTAATTGTCCAATACTCCTAAGAGGTAGGTACTATGTCAATCACCATTTTGCCTATAAGGATATTGGAATTCAGAGAAGTATAATAATAGGCCAAAGGTTTCATGTTAATATGGTTCACCTGGGATGTGAACCCAAAAATCTTTACTCCAGAGTCCACTTTGTGAGCATTTCTCAGCCTAACTAGAATCTTAATAGCTGTATGCCTTTATGAAAGTGAAATTTCAGCATTTCCACCTGCAAATGGGACTAATGAAACATATTCCCCCTTTACAGAGGCTATTAAAACTCTTTTTTTTTTTTTTTTTTACCTCATTAAGAAAAGCCAAGGCAATAAAGAAGAGGTGAGAGGATTTATAGTGAACTTCCCAAAAATCTTTTGGACTCTAGGATTCCTCTATGTTCATGAACAATTTGTTCTGTCATTCATACACCCATTTATTCACTCATTCACTCATTCAATGTTCCAGTATTGACCTACTCTGTCAATAATAATACTAGTAATAATAGCTAGCATTTGCTAGGTCTAATAAGGGCCAGGCCATTTCCCACAATGTTATCCATTGAATTCCTGCAAATTCATTGGGACAGTAATGGTGAGAACCACATAATTTATTTCAAGAGCGAGTGTACAATGCCCCTTAGGGTGGGAATTAAAGAGAACTCTCTGTTTTAAGAACCCATCTGATAATCATATAAAAGCCCCTAGAGCCAATGATGGGCCAGGTTGGGCTGTTATATGAACAAAATGAGAAATACATAAATAAAATGAGAATATATAAATCAAAGGAGAAAGAAAGAAGGAAGGAAGAGAAAGAGAGAGAGAGAGCACACTAACTGCTCTGAGTAATGCATGAATAAGAGTTCACGGAGTTGGTATGAGTAAGCCACAGAGAGAGAGAAGATCAAAGAAGACAGGAGGTCAAGCAATAAAGTAGAAGGCTGGATGAAATAGGAAATGGTTACAAGAATAGAAATTATTGAGAGAGTTTTAAAGGGGAAATATTAAGCCTCAATCTTGAATTGCTTGCTATTGTGGGTATAATATAATCCCCTCTGTTGCCCTGAACCTTCAGAAAAAGTCTCTTGTACAGAGTTTTGAGTTGTCACTGCCCAAAAGAATCAGGATGATACCCAGCAAGGCAATTCAGCAAGTAAAAGAGAAAGTATTCACATAAACATGCTGCAAAGGTAAATGCAATATAAGCCAGAGAAACTAGTAGTAACTAAGAGAACTGAAATCTTCCCCAGATATTAGAGATATTGAAATTACCATTTACTTGTGAAAGAGGTTATATCACCTTCTATTTGAATAAAAGAAAAGATTGACTTTAAAGGAGGAGGGTTTAGGATAGGGAACGCGTGTAAACCTGTGGCGGATTCATGTTGATATATGGCAAAACCAATACAATATTGTAAAGTTAAAAAATTAAAAAAAACATATATTTCAGTTATTCTCTTGACACAGGTGGATTTTTTAAAGCAGCCATATTTTAAGAATAAGATTAAAACCAAAAACAGAAAAAGAAATCACCCATGACTCTTGGCTTTTGAATGATTTGATGATCTTTTTGTGGTTCTAATCTGCAAACTTGATCTTTGGGACTCAAACAAGGAGAGGTCTTGGTGATGAGACAAAAGCATGATATACTCCTTTCCATGCTGGGACAAAATCTCAATCAAGCAGGCAACCTCAAAGGGTGCCAGAACTTAAAGGGATAAATACCATATAGAAGTTGAATGATGGAGCCTGCAGCTGGGATTAATGGAATAGGATATTTATAAACCTGTAGACTGATAAGGAAGGCTTTCTAGCATTGATATTCCAGCAGCTTTCTAAGGGTACACTGGAATCACAGAGATCTACCTAGATCTTAAACAAGAGACTCAAAATCAATGGAAGAGCCAAGTCCACAGAGAATTTATCTCAAGAGTGCTATATAAGGAGGGCATTTCAGGTAACATGAAGAAATCAATAAGTTCAGACTAAGTTTTAGGACAGTGCAAGAAAATATGTAATCAAAGTATATAGTCATACAGAAAAGTCCTATGGGAAAGCAGATTCAACAAAGGAACAAATTTGCCATCTTTGGTGGATTGAGCAGAAATGACATGGAAGCATATTTCTATGAATCAGGGTTTCCAAACAAACAAACAAACAGAAGATAGTGGATTATCTACTTTGTTATCTGATATATGCATCATCTAGTTCTCTTAAGACACACAAAACTGCACACACACAAAGAGACACACACATACCTGGGATTTCATTTTGAAAACTCTATATACATTTTCAAAGAAATTTAATATCTATCATCTCAGCTATCTCTCTATTATTCATACAAAATAAATATAGATAAGTTTATTATTTTCCATTGACAGGTAAGACCACTCAAATTCAGAAGAAATTAAGTAAAAGACATTCCCAACTAGGTCTTTCCTATAAACCTATTAGGCCACTTTGGATTTCAAATAACAAACTCAGTTCATACTGGCTTAAGTAAACAGGTGGGACTAGCTGGCTCATGTAACTAAGGTCCAAGGGTAGATCTTCCTGACTAACAAGATAGCTAGATCCAGATTAGAAAGGATGTCATCAGAAATCAGTCTCTCTGTCTCTTGTCTCTGATTTCTTTTGGTTGTCCTCATTTTGGGGTAGCATCTCCCCTCTTGGTGGCAAGAAAGTTACCAGCAACCCCAGAATTATTGCCTATCATCTGGGTGATCTCAACAGAAGTCATATTCCTCTTTTGCACACAAAACATAATTTGTTTTAAAGATGAATTTATAATTAAGGACTTGCTTTTCTTTCCGTATAGACTTTCCATCTTTGTTACTGAATGAAGTATTCAAATTTCTTTGTACCTTTATCCATCCATTCTACATCCATGGTAGACATTATTAGCTGATTATGGCATATTTGCTCAGTGTATTCTGAATATTCTTTGCAATCTCTTTCCACACAGGACGATATGAAGCCATTTTCAATCAGTAGGATCTAGTAAGTTGAAACCTCAAGCCTCCTGAAAGTAGGAATGCATATTTCATTATTATTATTTCTTAGATTTTGCTGAAACTTCATCAATCACCTGAAACTGTTTTCCAGAAGATTCTTTGACTGTCAAAGATAAGTATTTTGCCCACTAAAACCTTGATGGACCAAATAACATTGGGTGCGAATTACTGAAACAGGAATACTTTTCCTCACCCTCTTCTCTGCTTCCTTCTCTTCCCAATGGACCAGGAGCTTAACCTTGAAATCCAGTAAATGTTCTTCAAAGCCATTCAGCCCAGTCTTTACTTATTGAGAACAGATTTCCATGCATATTGCACATAATGATGTCTTTTCAAAGTAAAGTATCAATATTGATTGCTACAGTATATCCAGGATAATTTGTTTTGGAATGTCTTCAACCACAGACTCTAATTTGTGCATTTAAAAGTAAATACAGGACTTACCCGGTGGTCTAGTGTTTAATAATCCACCTGCTAAAGCAGGGGACAGGGGTTCCATCCTTGGTCTGGGAAGATTCCACATGCCACAGGGCAATTGAGTCTGAGTGCCGCAGTTACTAAGTCTGTACTCTAGAACCTGTGTGCCACAACTCCTGAAGCCTCTGCACGCTAGAGTCCATGCTTTTCAACAAGAGAAGTTCACACACTCCAACTGTAGAGTGGCCACTACTTGCCACCTTTAGAAAAAAGTCTGTATGCAGCAATGAAGATCCAGCACAGCCATACATAAATAAATAAATAAAATAAAGACAGAATAGCAATGTTTGCATTAACCAATACTCTGCAGAAATGATAGAAACATTAACATTGTTATGGAGAAAGGAAACACCTCCTTTCCATCAACTCTTATTTGCCCTAATCACACAATGACTAATGACAATGTTGGTCTGCAGAGAGTGGCAACTCCAGTGTCCATTGCTGTCTTGCCCCAAACCAGCATGTGAGTACTAGTGGTGAACTTTCAGCCTAAGCAGCAAGAAGACAAAACCAGGAAGTGCTCTGACAGCTGATTGTAAGTTGCTACTGAATTAATTAATTGCCAACTAGTAGTTGCAGAAAGTTTTGCCAATTAGTTTGATGAGACAGTTTTCCATACCTTAGTTTTCCATGGCTCAAGAAAATCCTTTCTAGAAAGAGACCATGGCATCCCTCAGTGTCGACCAAAATTATGTAAGGACAGTCTTTGCTCTCAAATGGCTCATGCTCTGAGAGAGAAGCAAATAGGAACAGATCCCACAGTAACACAGGCAGTCTTCAGTATGTGTGGCAGTGAAGGGATTAGCAAAAGATTCTAGAAGCACAGTGGCAGAAAGAAATGCAATGGGTTTTTGCCTATGAGATTAGGGCTTCTTACATCTGAGTCTTGAGAAATTAGTAGGATTTGAACATACCAGGAAGCTGCTTCAGGCAGAGCAGCTGGCATCAGGACAACATCAGCCTGAAGTGGATCAGGTGGGCCTAGAGTGCCTGGTAAGAAGATCAGATTTTATTTCTTCTGTAGGCAAAGGAAGCCACAGAGGGGTATCAGCAAACCAGCAACTTAATCAGAAGCATGGCTTATTGATAGAACACTTTTGAGGGCTCTAGGAACAGAGACTTCCTTTTATTATTTACTTTATGGCCTTTCCTAAATCAATAATTGTGTGCTAAGCTGTAGTATGTATATACTCACAACTGTGATTGAGTGCCTGCCATGCCTGTTTTGTGCTCTGTTCAGGAGACTCAGTTCAGTTCAGTCACTCAGTTGTGTCTGACTCTTTGCGACCCCATGGACTGCAGCACCCCAGGCTTCCCTGTCCATCACCAACTGGACTAGACAAGATGAGACTAGACAACATGAAAGAACAACATAAATAAGATTGACCACTGAACCCCAAATATCTAGGGCATCTCCCTTTGACAAGAAAGTCAACTGCACTGACCAAGCCAAATTTTCCAAGGTGGTGGTGGTAGGGTGGGAGGCAAGCATTCTTTATGGGGAAAGATAAAGAATACTTTCTCAAAGAGAACTTACGATCCACACTTGAAAGATACTTTGGGAAATTTCACTGTTTTCTTCTACCAGGTATCTATTTCCCTCCTTGTGCTGAAACAAGTACCTTGGTTTTCCTTGAAGAATCATCCTCTTGTCAGTCTCCAACAATGTTCAGGTGCCTGCTTCCATTCTACAGACATTGGCATGAAGAGCTGACATCTGGCTCAATCCTAGCCAATAGCTATACCATCCCCATAATTGTTCAGAAATAGGCATGTGAAAAAGGCCAGTCTAATAAGGCCCAATCCATAACTTTGCTAGAACTGTTAGAAAAGCCATGTATCTTATCTTAGGGACCATGAATTGTAAGATTTTTGGAGCCGGCCTGCCCAAGACTGTGACAAAGAGACAAAAGCAGAGCCAAGAGTTGGAGGCAGACCAGTGTCTGATCAGAGGTAGTTAGGGCTGCAGGTGGCTCCTTTGCAGTGCGATTCCCTATAGAAGGCATTAGGACACTTTCTGAATAAGGATGAAAAATCTTTCAGTCAAACTTTAGTCCCAAGCGAGTTATATTGCCACCTGAAGATGTCATCGGCTAAGTCTCCTTCCAGAGTGATCCAAAAAACAATGAAGGGGAGATTTTACTGAAGGAAGTGCTACAGAGAAACTTTAATCCCAAAGTCACAGTACTGACAGGTTTGGGCAAAAAATAACTGGCAAATAGAGGGCCATACCATCTTGAGTCATCCATCTCCTCCAACATTAGCTTTCAGGCCATCAATGTGTTAGATAGGAAGCTGCTGCTGCTGCTAAGTCGTTTCAGTCGTGTCCGACTCTGTGTGACCCCAAAGACGGCAGTCCACCAGGCTCCCCTGTCCCTGGGATTCTCCAGGCAAGAACACTGGAGTGGGTTGCCATTTCCTTCTCCAATGCGTGAAAGTGAAAAAATAAAGTGAAGTCGCTTAGTTGTGCCTGACTCCTAGCTAGATGTGAGCAATGAGGGGAAGCCTGGATGAAAGGGATGCAAGCTGATCTCTAAACCTCATCCCTGACACACCCTGGAGAGTTTACAGATATGCTACAAAATAACCACAGAGAATTTTCAACTCCTACACATGCGCCATAGGCACGCAGTGAATACCAAATGACCACAGGGGCCCATTAAGGGCTCATGAATGTTCTACATCTAATTATAACAGTGAACTATAGGAAGACATAAACAACAAAGCTGCTGTTATATAACTTGAAAGTTTGATTCTGCCTTGAGTGTATGCCCATTTGCATTTCCTTTGTTGGTGGGTACAAGCCCTACTTTGCACAGGGCATAACCAAAAGGAGGAGACTGGAAGTATAAAAGGGGAAGTCAAGAGACATTGATAGGAAGGATGAGGAGTTTTTGGGGAGTGTCTGACTAATAAAAGATCTGTTTGCTTGAGCTGAACTGAGCTGTAACTTGTCTGTTGTTCTACAACATTTAGTCCAGCCCTTCAAATTTTTGTTGCCACAAAGCAATAACTGAGGAAGAGAAATAAACCAACCTGACAATTACCTTATCCTAAATAACTAAAGAAGTCCTGAGTTTTCAGTCATACCTTTCTATAGTCCATTATTCACAAACCATCTAGAATCATCTTTTAAAAATATAAATTCTGATGGGGATTATGGGGAGTTCAAAAAGGATGGCACACATGTATGCCCATGGCCAATTCATGTTGATATATGGTAGAAACCATCACAATATTGTAAAGTAATTATCCCCTAACTAAAAAGTTAAAAAAATAGGTATTCTGTCAAGGCTCCTCATTCAAATAAGAATAAAATTCAAATTCCCTACCATGATCTATTTACACCATAAGATCTGTACCAAACTTTCTACTCCATCTCATCTTATGCCACTCTAAATTCCAGCTGCAATGGCCTTCATTTTTTTGTTTTGTTTTGTTTTTCTTTTTTTTCTTTTTTTTTTTTTTGGAGTTTTGTTTTATTTTTCAAACACACTGAGTTCTTTCTCAACTCAGAGCTTTGTACTTGCTGTTTCCTATACCTATAATGGACTACCTCATGTTCCCTTCATAGATGAATTCTTAACTTTCTTGTGATCCATCTAAAATGCTACCTCCCTAGTAGGCTTTCTCTTGCTACTTTATTTCCAACACTCAGCTTACCTTGATAATTACCTTTATGACATTCAAACATGTAATCATATTGCCTCTTAGTAAAGTAGTATACAAGTACACTATGTAAATGGTATATAGTAAAGTAAGCTATGCAAAGACAAGCATTTATTTATTTTGTCCACAGAAATTTTATGAACTAGAATGAATGAGCCCCATATTCAGTATTTAATTAGTATTTGTTTGAAAAACATATAAATGGATGAGTGGATCAATGATAATTACCCATAGAAATGCAGTTGTTGGTTTCTATTGAAGGTAGCCATTCTCTGTCTGATGCGTTGGACTTAGACAACTTTGTAACCAAAAAAAATTCCAGCTTTTAGTGCCACCAAGCAAGTGTCAGGAAACTGTCAAGTGTAGAAGCAGACAGTTCAGATTAGGGTGAATATTTTCCATTATAGTAAAGTCAAATTTGCTATTAGAATAAAGTGCAATATGCTTTGATTATTCACATCTCTTTCCATTGAGATGATTACTAACTTCCAAATTGCTGTGTTGTTTGACCTAACTTATTTTGGAAATGAGGGAAGAATTTTGTGAATAAATTAAAGAATACCTATGGGCACTTGTTTTCTGCATTACAAGAACAGTCCATCCTGGGATTAATCTGAACACATTTGGCTGTCCACTCCACCTGGCAGATATGAGGCACCCGTGGAGTTCAAACTTGACAAAAGATGAAAATGGTTCTGATCCTGAATTCCTTCCAGCAGTGATATTCCTCAACATCATTAATCACTCCAGCCCCAGAATGTAGCAAAGCTAAAGTCTCAAGCAATCTGTTAGTTGATAAATGTGTCTGTGGGCTCAGATTCATTTTCTGTGTGTTCTTTTGATCAAAGTAATGCATTGTATGATACAAAAAACCTTTTATCAAAAGATTATGCAAGGTAAATTGAATGCATACAGTCTTCCATCTCAAGTTTCAGAGATAATTTCTTCTTTTGTTTATTTTATTTTTTAAATTTACAATATTGTATTGGTTTTGCCATATATCAACATGAATCCACCACAGGTATACACGTGTTCCCCATCCTGAACCCTCCTCCCTCTCCGTTCCAGAGATAATTTCTTTAAACTGTTTATATTTGCTTTCCTTTGTTCTTTCCCTCCATTGCTCTAACTAATATGAGCATACATATATTTATTGATTTTTAAAAATTTTTAGATATTTATTGACTCTATAATGAGAAATAAGCCTTTAATTCACCTACAGCCCAATTTTCTTCTTTTCTACAGTTCATAGTTGAATCGTTTTAGTCCTTGCATTGATTATATATTTTTTAATCTTATGACACTTTTTAAACACACATAAAAGTTGAAAGTCTTTTACAATAAATACCTATATTCACATCATTTGATTTTGCAATTAATATTTTATTATACTAGTTTTATTGCATATCTTTCTATTCATCAATGTATATAACTATTGGTCTATCTTATTTTTTGATGAGTTTCAAATCAAGTTGAAACAACAGTATCTCTAAACACGTCAGCATTGATGCTGATCCAGAATTTAATATTTGTTACAATTCTTTTTTTCCTCTTTTTAAAATAACATGTACATGAAATGAAGTGCACACTCTTTAGTGCACCCTTCCTTGAGTTTTGATGCATATTCTATGTAACTCAAACCTCTTCAAATATATAGAATATTACATTGCCCTGGTGTTTTTTTGTGTCTCTTCCCAGTCAATTGCTGCCTCACTTCCACCACAGAGACAATGACTGCTCAGATTTTTCTGTTTCAGATTAGTGTCCTTGTTCTATAATTTATACAAAAGCAACCCATTGTTATTCTTTAAATATTCGTTATTCTGATAGGTGTGTAATTGTATCTCATTGTAAGTTTTAATTTGTGTTTTCATGAGAAGTGAAATTGCACAGTCATGTGTGACTCTTTGTGAACCCATAGACTGTAGCCTACCAGGCTCCTCCTCAGTGGAATTTTCCAGGCAAGAGTACTGGAGTGGGTTGACATTTCCTTCTCCAGGGGATCTTCCTGACCTGGGGGTCGAACCCAGGTCTCCTGCATTGCAGGCAGATGTTTTACCCTCTGAGCCACCAGGGAAGCATTATGTTTTCATGATGACCAGTGACTCATTAAACACATTATTTTTCCTGTGCCCCTGCTTATTGACATTCGTACATTTTTGTGTGTGTGTGAGTTGTGCAGTCAAATAATTTGCCCTTTAAAAAATTTGTTCATGGAGAGAACAAGATGGCAGAGGAGTAGATGGGTTAGAAGTACATCTTCTCTATGAATACATCAAGAATACACCTTTAGATATAGAAGTGCATGGCAAACAGGAGTACCTGAGCAGTGAAAACGAATATATAGGGCCATGCAAACTCATCAACAGCAGCCCTCACCCTGGGATTGCTCCACAATCCCTAAACTCCAGCTCCCATCTGCTGTGCCTTCCAGGGGACCAGCGTTCCTGTCCAGGAGATCAAGCCCTGAGCCTTTGGAGTCAGAGCACTGATTCCAAGACCCTAGACTACCAGGGAACTAGCCCTAGGGAGTATCAAATAGTGAGAACTCACACAAAGGAAACCACTTGAATATTAAGACCCAGCATCACCCAACCACCAGTAGCATCCTATGCAGGACGCTTCATCTAAACAACAAACAAAACAAAAATACAAACCCAATCATCAGCAGAAAGGCAAACTTGAAGCCTGGGAAAAGGAGATCACAAACACAATAAGTTAAAAAAGATAATGAAAAGGCAGAGAAATACTACAAAAATGAAGGAACAAGTTAGAAACACAGAAGTACAAATAAATGAAGAAAAAATAGGCAAACTACCTGGAAAAGAATTCAGAATAATGACAGTAAAGATTATCAAAAACCTTGAAAACAAGGTGGAGAAAATGCAAGAAGCAATTAACAAAGACCTAGAAGAATTAAAAAATAAACATACACAGGCAAACAACATAATTACTGAAATTAAAAATACTCTGGAAGGAATCAATAGCAGAATATCTGAAGCAGAGAGAATCAGTGAGCTGGAAGATAAAATGGTAGAAATAACTTCTGAAGAACAGAATAAAATAAAAAGAATGAAAAGGACTGAGGATAGTCTCAGAGACCCCTGGGACAATATCAAACACAGCAACATTCAAATTATTGGGGGTCCCAGAAGAAGAATAGAAAAACAAAGGGTATGAGAGATTTTTTTGAAGAGATTGTCGTTGAAAATTTCCCCAACATGGAAAAGGAAATAGTCAATCAATTCCAAGAAGAGCAAAGAATCCCATACAGGATAAACCCAAGGGGAAACACACCAAGACATGTACTAATCAAACTAAAAAAGACTAAACACAATGAAAGAATATTAAAAACACCAAGTGAAAAACAATAAGTAACATACAAGGGAAACCCTATATGTGTAACAGCTGATCTTTCAGCAGAAACTCTGCAGGCCAGAAGGGAATGGCAGGATATATTTAAAGTAATGAAAGGGAAAAATCTACATCCAAGATTACTGTACCCGGCAAGGATCTCATTAAAAATTGATGGCGAAATAAAAAGCTTTTCAGACAAGCAAAAGTTAAGAGAATTCCGTGCCACCAAACCAACTTTACAACAAATGTTAAAGAGACTTACATGGTCAAGAAATACAAGAGAAGGGAAAATATCTACACATTCAATCACAAACAATTAAGAAAATGGCAATAGGAACATATATATCAATAATTACTTTAAATGTAAATGGATTAAATGGTCCAACTAAAAGACACAAACTGGCTGAATGGATACAAAAACAAGACACATATATATGCTCTCTGCAAGACAGCATATAGGTCTTGCATATAGGTCTTTAGGTCTGTCCACTTCAGACCTAAAGATACATATAGACTTAAAGTGAAATGATGAAAAAATATATTCCATGCAAATGGGAAGCAAAAGAAAGCTGGAGTAGCAATCCTCATATCACACAAAATAAACCATGAAATAAAGAATATTATGAGAGAAAAGGAAGGACACTACATAATGATCAAGGGATCAATCCAACAGGAAGACACAATTGTAAATATGCACTCTACATAGGAGCAACTCAATACATAAGACAAACACTAACAGATATAAAAGGAGAAATTGACAGTAACACAATAATAGGAGGAGACCTTAACATCCCACTCACACCAAAGTAGAAAATTAATAAGGAAACACAAGTCTTAAATGATACATTAGATGAGATGGATCTCATTGATATCTTCAAGACATTCCATCCAAATGCAAAAGAATATACCTTCTCAAGTGCACATGGAACATTCTCCAGGATAGACCACATTTTGGGTCACAAATCACACCTTAGTAAATTTAAGAACATTGAAATTGTATCAAGCATTTTCTGTGACCACAACGTTATGAGACTAGATAGCAATTACAAGAAAAAAAAAATGTAAGAAACACAAACACATGGAGATTAAACAATACATTTCTAAATAACCAACAGAATACTGAAGAAATTAAAAGGGAAATAAAAAAAATTATAGAAGCAAATGACATTGAAAGCATAACTAAAAACCTATGGGATGCAGTAAAAGCAGTTCTAAGAGGGAAGTTTATAGCAATACAATCCTACCTCAAGAAACAAGAAAAACAATGAATAGACAGCTTAACTTTACACCAAAAACAACTGGATAAAGAACAAGAACAAGAACAACAAAACCCAAAATTAGTAGAAGGAAAGAGATCATAAAGATCTAAGCAGAAAGAAATGAAAGGATCAATAGTAAAGATTATAATAAAGCTAAAAGTTGGTTCTTTGAGAAGATAAACAAAATTGAAAAACCTTTGGCAAGACTCATCAAGAAAAAAAGAGAAGAATCAAATCAACAAAATTATAAATGAAAAAGGAAAGGTTACAACAGACAACGCAGAAATATGAAGGATTATAAGAGACTATTATGAACAACTATATGGCAATAAAATGGATAACCTGGAAGAAATAGACAGATTCTTAGCAAAGTTCAATCTTCCAAGAAGACATTATGAACACCCCAATTACAAGCACTGAAATTGAAGCTGTGATTAAAAAAAAAAAAAATCTCCCAAAAAACAAAAGCCCAGGACCAGATGGCTTCACAGGAGAATTCTATCAAACATTTAGAGAAGAGCTAATGCCTATCCTTCTAAAACTCTTTCAAAAAATTGCGGCGGAAAGAACACTTCCAAACTCATTCTACAAGGCCACCATCACCCAGATAACAGACAAAGATAATACACAAAAAAGAAAACTACAGGCCAATATCACTGATGAACATATATGCAAAAATCCTCAACAAAATTTTAGCAAACAGAATTCAGCAACACATCAAAAAGCTCATACACCATGATCGAGTTGGGTTCACTCCAGAAATGCAAGGATTCATCAATATATGCAAATCAATCAATGTGATACATCATATTAACAAATTGGAAGATAAAAGTCATATGATAATCTCAACAGATGCAGAAAAAGCCTTTGACAAAATTCAGTGCCCATTTATGATTAAAACTCTTCAAAAAATTGGCATAGAAGAAACCTACCTCAACATAGTAAAGGCCGTATGTGATAAGCCTACATCAAACATTATTCTCAAAGGTGAAAAAACTGAAAACATTTCCCCTAAGATCAGGAAAAAGACAAAGGTGTCCACTTTTCCCACTATTATTCAACATAGGTCTGGAAGTCCTAGCTTCAGCAATTAGAGAAGAAAAAGAAATAAAAGGAATCCAGATTTTAAAAGAAGTAAAGCTCTCACTGCTTGCAGATGACATGATACTGTACATAGAAAATCCTAAATATAGTATCAGAAAATTACTATATCTAATCAGTGAACTTAGCAAAATTGCAGGATACAAAATCAATACACAGAAATCACTTGCATTTCTATATACTAACAATGAAAAATCAGAGAAATTAAGGAATCAATCCCATTCACCACTGCAACAAAAAGAATTAAATATCTAGGAATAAATTTACCTAAGGAGACAAAAGAACTGTACACAGAAAGTTATGATACTATAATGAAATAAATCAAAGATGACATAAACAGATGGAGAGATATTCCATGTTCCTGTGTGAAAGTTTGAAAGGTTGAAAGTCACTCAGTCATGTCTGACTCTTTGCGATCCCACAGACTGTAGCCCACCAGGATCCTCTGCCCATGAGATTTTCCAGGCAAGAATACTGGAGTGGATTGCCATTTCCTTCTCCAGAGGATCTTCCTGACCCAGGGGTTGAATCCAGGTCTCCCACATTGTAAACAGATGCTTTATCATCTGAGCCACCAGGGAAGTCCTTGGTAGGAAGAATCAATATTGTGAAAATGACTATACTGCCAAATGCAATCTACAGATTCAATGTGATCCCTATCAAATCACCAAAGATATTTTTCACAGAACTAGAACAAAAAACTTCCCAATTCATATGGAAACACAAAAGACCCCGAATAGCCAACGTAGTCTTGAGAAAGAAGAATGGAGCTGGAGGAATCAACCTTTCTGACTTCAGATTATACTACAAAGCTACAGTCATCAAGACAGTATGGTGCTGGCACAAAAACAGAAATATAGACCAATGAAACAAGATAGAAAGCCCAAAAATAAACCCAGGCACCTTTGGGTACCTTATTTTTGACCAAGGAAGCAAGAATATACAATGGGGCAAAGACAGCCTCTTCAATAAATGGTGCTTGGAAAACTGGACAGCTACATGTAAAAGAATGAAATTACAACACTTTCTAACACCATACAAAGATAAACTCAAAATGGATTTAAGACCTAAATGTAAGACCAGAAACTATAAAACTCTTAGAGGAAAACATAAGCAGAACACTTGATGACATA
This sequence comes from Bubalus bubalis, assembly GCF_019923935.1. NCBI lineage: Eukaryota > Metazoa > Chordata > Mammalia > Artiodactyla > Bovidae > Bubalus > Bubalus bubalis. The sequence goes on along the minus strand of NC_059174.1, from coordinate 294,303 downwards.
AATCAAAGCAAGATTCTCTATGACCCATTTCCTAGAGTAATGGAAATAAAAACAAAAGTAAACAAGTGGGACCTGATTAAACTTCAGAGCTTTTGCAGAGCAAAGGAAGCTATAAGCAAGGTGAAAGGACAACCTTTAGAATGGCAGAAAATAATGGCAAATGTAACAGCTGACAGAGGATCAATTTCCAAAATATACAAGCAGCTCATACAACTCGGTACCAGAAAAACAAACAACCCAATCAAAAATCAAGAAAAAGACCTAAACAGACATTTCTCCAAAGAAGACATACAGATTGCTAACAAACACCTGAAAAGATGTTCAACATTGCTCATTATTAGAGAAATGCAAATCAAAACTGCAATGAGATGTCACCTCACTCCAGTCAGAATGGCCATCATCAAAAAGTCTATAAGCTAGTACAGCCACTATGGAGAACAGTGTGGAGATTCCTTAAAAAACTGGGAATAGAACTGCCATACAACCCAGCAATCTCACTGCTGGGCATACACACCAAGGAAACCAGAATTGAAAGAGAAACATGTACCCCAATGTTCATCGCAGCACTGTTTATAATAGCCAGGACATGGGAGCAACCTAGATGTCCATCAGCAGATGAATGGATAAGAAAGCTGTGGTACATATACACAATGGAGTATTACTCAGCCATTAAAAAGAATACCTTTGAATCAGTTCTAATGAGGTGGATGAAACTGGAGCCTATTTTAGAGTGAAGTAAGCCAGAAAGAAAAACACCAATATAGTATACTAGTGCATATATATGGAATTTAGAAAGATGGTAATGACAACCCTGTATGTGAGACAGCAAAAGAGACACAGATGTATAGAACAGTCTTTTGGACTCTGTGGGAGAGGGAAGGGGGGATGATTTGGGAGAATGGTGTTAAAACATGTGTAATATCATATAAGAAACGAACCACCAGTCCAGGTTCGATGCAGGATACAGGAAGCTTGGGGCTGGTGCACTGGGATGACCCAGAGGGATGGTATGGGGAGGGAGGCGGGAGGGGGGGTTCAGGATGGGGAACACGTGTACACCCGTGGAGGATGCATGTTGATGTATGGCAAATACAATAGAATATTGTAAAATAAAAAAATAATAATTAAAAAAATAGTAACAATAATAAAAAATAATTTAAAAAAGTCTATAAGCAGTAAATGTTGGAGAGGGTGTGGAGAAAAGGGAATGCTCTTGCACTGTTGGTGGGAATGTAAATTGATACAGCCACTATGGAAGACCATATGGAGATTCCTTAAAAAACTAGGAACAAAACCATCATATGACCCAGGAATCCCACTCCTAGGCATATACCCTGAGGAAACCAAAATTGAAAAAGACAAGTGTATCCCATTGTTCATTGCAGCACTATTTACAATAACTAGAACATGCAAGCAACCTAGACGTCCATCAACAGATGAACGGATAAAGAAGATGTGGCACATATACACAATGGAATTTTACTTAGCCAAAAAAAATGGAATGCCTTTCGTTTAGCCCTAATGAGGTGGATAAACCTAGAACCTATCATACAGAGTGACATAAGTCAGAAAGGGAAAGATAAAAATCATATTCTAATGCATATATATGGAATCTAGAAGAATGGTACTGAAGAATTTATTTACAGGGCAGCAGTGGAGAAACAGACATAGAGAACAGACTTGTGGACATGGGGAGAGGGAGGAGAGGGTGAGATGTATGGAGAGAGTAACAGGGAAACTTACATTGCCATATGTAAAATAGATGATAGCCAATGGGAATTTGCTGTATGGCTAAGGAAACTCAAACAGGGGCTCTGTATCAACCTAGAGGGGGTGGGGTGGGGAGGGAGATGGGAGGGAAGTTCAAAAGGGAGGGGATATATGTATACATATGCCTGATTCATGTTGAGGTTTGACAGAAACAACAAAATTCTGTAAAGCAATTATCCTTCAGTTAAAAAGTAAATTAAAACAAAACAAAACAAAACTCACTCCTAGTCCAAGCCATAGCCAACCACTGTTCTGTTCTATATCTCTATAAATTTGCCTTTCCTAGACATTTCCATTCCTAGAAATCTACCTATTGAAATTAAAACATGTATCTGCACAAAGACATATCTACAAATATTCATAGTAGCACTATTCATAATAACTAACAACTTGAAGTAATTTAATTTTAAATATATATTTAAACTTTAAATAATAATATATTTAGACTTTAATCTTTCTCTAGTAACTCTTCACTCACCACTTTACAAGAACACTCACCATCCCTCTTCCTCTCTATGTCCAGCACCCTCACTCCTCTGTTCTACTGTCTGTCAGCTATACTTCTCCTTTTGCCTCTGAAGGTCATTAACATTTGAATACATGTTCCCACCTCAATAAACTCTCCCATTCTTTGTTCAGTTGTTTTCTACATTATTGAAATTTAAAGAATAATGTTTATATTGAGGGTATAAATGTCCATTTCTTTATTCATTTGAAAGTGCCAGGCAGAGTTCTAAGGTAGTGAAGCTACAGTGATGAAGAAGACAGGCAACGGCCTCTCAGAGTGGGGTAGGAGCAGACAATAAGTAATATATATATATTATATATATATATATATAATTTAAAATAAATAATTTAAATGTTCAATCAAGTATTGTACTACTAAGATTAGGATTGTATTTCATCTCTAGTAGTCTACTTATGTTACTCCTGGGCCAGAATATATTGTTCCTAAGAGTGAAGTCAAGTGGGTTTTCTTTCTTTGCTCTTTATTAATTGCTTGAAATTATGGTTCATAATTTCCAGGTGGTATTAGTGGTAAAGAACACACCTGCCAATGCAGGAGACATAAGAGATGTGGGTTCGATCCCTGGGTAGAGAAGATCTCCTGGAGGAAGGCATGGCAACCCACTCTAGTATTCTTGCCTGAGAATCCCATGGACAGAAGAGACTAGTAGGCTACAATCCATAGGATCACAGAGTCAGACATGACTCAAGCAACTTAGCGCACACACACAAACACACACACACACACACAGACCATTCATCTTGGTTTGTTTCACATTTGGACTTAAGGTCACAAGATATTTTTTTAAAAGAATAAAAACTCAAAGAAAAATGAATAACAACTAAAATTTCTATCCTATCCCTCTTATTTTTTTCTATCCTGGCCTTTTATTACATGTCTCACTCAAGGGCCTTCTGTGCTTCTGTTGCAAACTTTCCAGGGCTTCTGGATTTTTTTTTCTGTCTAGCAGTTATTAAGCAGTTACTAAGTACTAAATACATATTTCATCCTATTTGGTCCTCACAACTGTATGGAATAGGAACTATTATTATTCCCATTTTATGGATCAAGAAATTGAGATTTAACAAGGTTGAGTAACTTGTCTATGGAAACAGTATGTTGACACAGCATGGTTTGAGAGCCATGTGGCAAGTGATGTATCAAAACTACACAACATATATACCTTTTGACTTAATTATGCCAATCTTGCTAATTTGTTTTCTGGAATAATTCAGGAGAATAGAAGATACATGTTCACAAAGATTTTCACTGCAGCATAATCTTAAATACTGAAAAATTAGAAACTTAAATATCAAACAAGAGACTTTATAAAGCATCAACATGATAGATTATCATGTGGCTATTGAAAGAAGAATGTAACCAAAAAAAGAAAGCAGAGATGTTTCTTTTCTGTTGTCTTGTGTAGAATCTACTAGCTCCAGTAGCCCAGTGTATTTTTTTTTCTTTATTGTTTTATTGGGGGGGGGGTTGCATGGCAGACTTATGAAAATAATTTCATAGTTTCCCCCTTTTCCTTTCTTTCTTCCTTCCTTCATTTTTCTCCTCTTTCCCCATTTCTGCCTCACCTTCTCCTTTCATTTCTTCTTTGTCCATGTTCCATAACTTATCTTTTGTCCCCCAAAACAATTCTAATGTTTCTAATGAATAACTTATTTTATTTATATACATTATTTCAAAGTATATACTTGTTTTCTGGTGTGTTTTCTGTTTGTCTGGTTTTTAATGATTTTTTCTTGATGCTTAGTTGCTTTACAATGTTGCATTAGTTTCTGCTATATAGAAAAGTTAATCAGTTATATGTATGCATATACGCCCTCTTTTTTGGATTTTCTTTCCATTTAGGGCACCACAGAGCATTGAGAAGAGTTCTCTGTGCTATATAGTAGGCTGTAACCAGTTATTTTATAAATGGTTTCTAAAGTGTATATATGTCAATCCCATCTCTCAATTCATCCCACCCCTTCCCTTGGTATCCATATATTTGTTTTCTACGACTGTATCTCTATTTCTGCTTTGCAAATACAATCATTGATTATATATATATATTTAGTTTCCACATATATGCATTGTGTGTGTTAGTTGCTCAGTCATGTCTGACTCTTTGTGACCCTATGTACTGTACCCCTCCAAGCTCCTCTGTCCATGGGATGCTTCAGGCAAGAATACTGGAGTGAGTTGCCATGCCCTCCTCCAGGGGATCTTCCTAACCCAGGGACTGAACTCAAGTCTTTTATGTCTCCTGCATTCCCAGGAGGGTTCTTTACCACTAGAGCCACCCATTGTTGTTGTTGTTGTTGTTCAGTCTCTTAGTCGTGTCCCTCTCTTTGCAATCCCATGGACTGCAGTACACCAGACTTCCCTGTCTTTCACCATCTCCCAGAGCTTACTCAAACTCATGTCCATTGAGTCAGTGATATCTTCCAGCCATCTCATCCTCTGTCATTTCCTTCTCCTCCCAACTTCAATCTTTCCCAGCATCAGGATCTTTTCCAATGAGTCAGCTCTTCAAATCAGGTGGCCAAAGAATTGGAGCTTCAGTCTCAGAATCAGGCCCTCCAATGAATACTCAGGACTGATTTCCATTAGGATTGACTAGTTTGATCTCCTTGCAGTCAAAGGGACTCTCAAGAGTCTTTTCCAACACACAGTTCGAAAGCATCAGTTCTTTGATGCTCAGCCTTCTTTATGGTCCAAATCTCACATCCATACATGACTACTGGAAAAAACATACCTCTGACTAAATGGACCTTTTCCAGCAATGTCTCTTCTTTTTTATACATGACCTATGTTTGTTATAATTTTTCTTTCAAGGAGCAAGCATCTTTTAATTTCATTGCTGCAGTCACCACCTGCAGTTATTTTGGAGCCCAAGAAAATAAAGTCTTTCACTGTTTCCATTGTTGCCCTATCTATTTGCCATGAAGTGATGGAACCAGATTCCATGATATCCTTTTTTTTTTTTTTTTGAATGTTGAGTTTCAAGATAGCTTTTTTACTCTCCTCTTTCACTTCATCAAGAAGTTCTTTAATTCTTCTTTGCTTTTTACCGTAAGGTTGGTGTCATCTTCTTATCTGAGGTTGTTCATATTTCTCCTCACAATCTTGATTCCAGCTTGTGTTTCATCCAGCCTGGCACCAGAGTACACATGGTGTACTCTGCATATAAGTTAAATGAGCAGGATGACAATATACAGCCTTGACGTACTCCTTTCCCAATTTGGAACCAGTCCATTGTTCCATGTCCAGTTCTAACTGTTGCTTTTTGACCTGCATACAGGTTTTGCATGAGGCAGGTCAGGTAGTCTGGTTTTCAAATCTCTTTAAGAATTTTCCAGTTTGTTGTGATCCACAGAGTCAAAGCCTTTAGCCTAGTCAATGAAGTAGATGTTTTCTGGAATTTTCTAGACTTTTCTATGATACAAAGCATGTTGATAATTTGATCTCTGGTTTCTCTGCTTTTTCTAAATCCAGCTTGAACATCTGGAACAGTTCACATACTATTGAAGTGTAGCTGGAAGAATTTTGAGCATTTTTTTGCTAGCATGTGAAGTTAGTGCAATATTACCACCTGGAAAGTCCCCATATATGCATTAATATGCAATATTTGTTTTTCTATTTGACTTACTTCACTCTGTATGAAAGTGTCTAGGTCCATCCACATCTCTACAAATGATCCAATTTTGGTCCTTTTTATGACTGAGTGACATTCCATTGTATATACCACATTTTCTTTATCCATTCATTTGCTACTGGGCATTTTGTTTGATTCCATATCCTGACTATTGTAAAAGCTTTTGTACAGCAAAGGAAACCATAAGCAAGACAAAAAGATAACCTTCAGAATAGGATAAAATGTTTTCTAATGATGTAATGGCCAAAGGATTCAACTCCAAAATATGCAAATAGTTCATGCAGCTCAATATCAAGAAAACAAACAGCTCAATCAAAAAATATATGGAAGACCTAAATAGACATTTCTCTAAAGAAGACAAAAGAAACATGAAAAGATGCTTAACATTGCTGATTCTTAGAGAAATGCAAATCAAAACCATAATAAGATATCTCACAATGGTTCAAATGTCTATTATCAAAAAATCTACAGACAATAAATGCTGGATAGAGTGTGGAAAAAAGGGAAACCTCTTGCACTATTGGTGGGATTTTAAATTGATACAACCACTATGGAGGACAGTATGGAGGTTCCTTTAAAACTAAAAATAGAGCTACCATATGACTCACCAATCCCACTCCTAGGCATATACCCAGAGAAAACCATAAATCAAAAACATAAGCAGCCTAGTATTCATTGTAGCACTCTTTAAAGTAGATTTTTGTTTTGTTTTATTTTTCAGTTTCTAACATCCAAGTTTACTCATGAAAAATATTATTTCTTTTTCATTCTCCTGTTTCACAGATGAATTTGTTTTTGTCCCTCTGGAAGCATTTAGAGTATCTTCTTATCATTCATGAGAATGTGTCCAGGATGGTGGTTCATGGTAGCCGCTTCAATATTCAAAATTCAAGACTTTCAGATCCAGGAAAGTTTTTTCTAGTGTTCATTTGATAATTTCCGCCTATTCACTTGCTCTGTTCTCTTCTTCTGAAGCTTCAACTAGATGTTAGATTTTCTGGATTTCTTCTCTGTTTCTTTTTTTGGTCTTTTTCATCTTTATTCTGGAAGATTATATTTATTTTCCATATTTTTCATTCCTTTTAAAATTTGTATTATTAATTTAAATCTTTTTTTGTTTGTTTGTTTTATGGTTATAAATCTTTTTGACTCTTGCTGAATATATTAGGAATCTTATCTTCTTTCCTTCTTAAGTTTTCTATTCCCTGAATTGTCTGTTTCTTCTAGGTCATGCTTTCCATTTGTACATTTTGAACTTTCCCTTCCATCTTGCTGATTCTTATATGTTTGATGATACTTGGTGGTCTCTTATTTGTGCACAGGAGCTCTGTATGGTGCAAGGAAGAATGCTAATGCTAGGTTTCAGACCACAATCCATCTCCTTCTTTGCCGAATGATGAGGGCTTACCTCTGAGGCACCATTATCTACACAAAATGCCTTCTTATTCCCTGTGTACTTTTTTCAGTGTCTTTAGAGAAAAGCTATCTTGGGCTTTGCTTAGAAGAATATTGTCTTACTGAGTGTCCTCCTCTGGGGATGTGGATGGCGATGATCTATATTATGGTGTGGTAGTACAGACCTCTGATGAATTTCCCCATTTCCAACCTCTTCTTACCTTCACCTCAATTGTATCCCAGGACTCTTAAGATCAGATCCTGTCCAGAGTGTTAAAGGACAGATGGGCTCTCATCTTTACTACAACCCACCCAACATCTTTCCTATAAAGTTTTCTCCACCTATTTCATTAGCTTGTCTCCACAAAACTATTTGTCTTCTAGAAATATGTCTAAAATTTGAACTGTGACACTTCACTTCTCTTTTTCCTCTGTTTCTTTTGACCAGATAATTTTTATTTCAGCACAATTCCAAGAGGGTCACATAAGCAAATGAACATTCATATTCTGCCATCTGGAACTTGGAACTGCTAGTTTTGCCAGAATAATCCATCAGCAAAATTTTAAGATTGTTATTATTGTGATTCCAGGCATAAACATTATATGCAGTCTTTTCATATTTTAAATAAATCAAAAATAATTCAAAAGACCCTGAGGGATGGGATGGGGAGGGAGGTGAGAGGGTGGTTCAGGATGGGGGACACATGTACACCCATGGCTAATTCATGTGAATGCATGGCAAAAATCACTACAATATTGTAAAGTAATTAGCCTTCAATTAAAATAAATAAATTAATTTTAAAAATATCTTTGAAGATTGTTGTCTTTTCCCTTGTGATTGGCATGATCATTATGTCTCTCTCTTAAACAACAGGATTGCTCCCTTTGGCAAAATAAATGAGAACTACGCAGCCAAGGCTGTTCTTTTTGCCATGGCTACCAGGAATGTTAGATTTAGTATGCAGTTATAGAAACTATCTCAACTTTGATTCTACTTTTAAATATATTTTTGTTTTATCCCTTAAACTGAATATGCATATATACATATATGTTTGAATTAACCTCAACTGTAAAAAAATAACTAGAATACAAAATGTAAACACATAAGATAATTAAGCTTATATGAACATTTGACCCTATATATAAAAAAATTTTTAGTATAACTAGGCCCTGAACCTAAGCACTGTCCACAACTGTAATCCAGTTCTAAGAGGTAAACTGGTTGGGTGGGTTCCCCTGGAGACCATTTTCCAAAACTCTAAATAGCTTTTGGTAGATCAAGTGGGCCTTAGGAAGCATTATAAAGCTGCTGCTGCTGCTAAGTCGCTTCGGTTGTGTCTGACTCTGTGCGACCCCATAGACGGCAGCCCACCAGGCTCCCCCATCCCTGGGATTCTCCAGGCAAGAACACTGGAGTGGGTATAGTGGAGTAATTCTAGCTGAGCTATTTTAAATCGTAAAAGATGATGCTGTGAAAGTGTTACACTCAGTATGTAAACAAATTTGGAAAACTCAGCAGTGACCACAGGACTGGAAAAGGTAAGTTTTCATTCCAATCACAAAAAAAGGGCAATGCCAAAGAATGTTTCAACTATCATACAACTGTGCTCATTTCACATGCTAACAAGGTTATGCTCAAAATCCTTCAAGCTAGGCTTCAGTAATACATGAACTGAGATCTTCCAGATGTACAAACTGTGTTTAGAAAAGGCAGAGAAATCATATATTAAACTGCCAAAATTCATTGGATGATAGGGAAAGCAAGGTAATTCCAGAAAACATCTACTGCTGCTTCATTGACTACGCTAAAGCCTTTGACTGTGTGGATCACAACAAACTGTGGGAAAGTCTTGAAAAGATGGGACTACCTGACCACATTACCTCTCTCCTGAGAAGCCTGTATGTGGGTCAAGATACAACAGTTAGAACCGGACTTGGAACAATCGAATGATTCAAAATTGGGAAAGGAGTACTGTGTATTGTCACCCTACTTATTTATCTTATATGCAGAATACATCATGCAAAATACTAGGCTGGATGAATCACAAGCTGGAAGCAAGATAGCTGGGAGAAATATCAACAACCTCAAATATGCAGTTGATACCACTCTAATGGCAAAAACTGAAGAGGAACTAAAGAGCCTTTTGATGAAGGTGAAAAGAGGAGAGTAAAAAAACTAGTTTAAAACTCAGCATTCAAAAATCTAAGATCATGGCATCCAGTCCCATCACTTTAGGTTTGCCATAGCTTTCCTTCCAAAAAGCAAGCATCTTAATTTCATGGCTGCAGTCACTGTCCACAGTGATTTTTGAACCCAAGAAAATAAAATCTGTCACTGCTTCCGATTTTATTTTCTTGGGCTCAAAAATCACTGTGGACAGTGACTGCATCCATGAAATTCAAAGACACTTGTTCCTTGGAAGAAAAGCTATGACAAACCGAGACAGTGTATTATAAAGCAGAGACATCACTTGACTAATAAAGGTCCACGCAGTCAAAGCTATGGTTTTTCCAGTAGTCATGTATGGATGTGAGTGCTGAACCATAAAGAACCCTGAGCATCAAGGAAGTGGTGCTTTTGAATTGTGGAGAAGACTGGAGAAGACTCTTGAGAGTCCCTTATACTTAGACCTGCTGCTGCTGCTGCTAAGTTGCTTAAGTCGTGTCCGACTCTGTGCGACCCCATAGACGGCAGCCCACCAGGTTCCCCCGTCCCTGAGATTCTCCAGACAAGGACACTGGAGTGGGTTGCCATTTCCTTCTCCAATGCATGAAAGTGAAAAAATAAAGTGAAGTCGCTCAGTCGTGTCTGACTCCTAGCGACCCCATGGACTACAGCCCACCAGGTCCCTTCGTCCATGGGATTTTCCAGACAAGAGTACTGGAGTGGGTTGCCATTGCCTTCTCCAATACTTAGACCAGTCAATCTTAATGGCAGTCAACCCTGAATTATCATTGGAAGGACTGATGGTGAAGCTGAAATTCCAATACACTGGCCATCACAAGAACTATTCATTGGAAAAGACTCCAATACAGGGAAAGGCTGAGGACAGGAAGAGAAGGGGGTGACAGAGAATGGTTAGATAGCATCAGCAACTCAAAGGACACAAATTTGAGCAAACTTCAAACATAGTGAAGGACAGGGGAGCCTGCCATGCATGGACTCTTGGAAAGTTGGACATGACTTAGCAACTGAACAAGAAAAGAGTACTCACCTTAGGGAAGGGGAGAAACTTTATGTTCTTGATTATTTTGTAGGAGGGACTTTCTGAATGTTATGTGCTATGTGTTACCTAAATCATCTTCTAGCACAGCAACTCAGGGACTCATATTTGGAGCCTATAGATATGAGATAGACTGAGTATAGCAGAACAGTTTCTCTATAAACTAATAATTCGTGATGCAAGTAGAGTTATGGAGTCTTTTCAGAGAGGATAAGAGAAAAAAAGGTGCTACATATCTACAATTTTATTTTTTCTTCTCTTGGGTATTTAAACCACAAATGCTATTGCTTGGGATTAGAATATTGAATTGGAGAGCCCATTTCTTTAATCAGGTCTCTATAAAGAGAAGGTGAGTCTGAAGTTTGGTTTTGGAGACCCTGACATTGTCATTTGACATAAAAGCATGTGAGAATGGAAAGGTTTCTTGAGATAAAGGTAAGAAATGAGAAGAAAAGCTTAGTATGGGAGAAACAGAGAAAGAAGTCATAAAAGTTTCATGGTATTGAGTTTCAGAGCCAGTTGAAATTTCCCTTAATTGTATATCAGATACACTTTTAAATGAAGATGCATCCCAGAGCCCAAGTTGAGGAGAACAAACATCTGTGCTGTCTCCCTAAGCAATGGCCTGAGCATTCTAGTTTATTCTTTACCTAAAGATGGAGTCCTTCTGAGGAAAGATAGGGAAGTTCCAGTTCCAACTGCCCACCTCCCTCAGCCTCACAGCTTCATCTAAATGTAGCCAAAAAAGCCAAAGCTCTCTGGTCAGTGAGACTGTGATTTTAATTTCAGCATTTAGTTTCTGCTTTGGTTTGCTGTTTTGCATTTTTCTTTCTTTCTTTTTTTTTTTGAGTCTTATAGTTAAGCTGGCTTCCCTGGTGGCTCAGGTGGTAAAGCATCTGCCTACAATGCAGGAGGCCAGGGTTTGATTCCTGGGTCAAGAAGATCCCCTGGAGAAGGAAATGGCACCCCACTCCAGTACTCTTGCCTGGAAAATCCCATGGACAGAGGAGCCTGGTAGGCTATAGTCCATGGGGTCACAAAGAGTTGGACACGACTGAGTGGCTTCACATAGTTAAGCTATGAATTAAAAAATATATTTACTGCATTTTAGTAATCATCAGTAGAGTGTATGTATGTGGAGGGGGATGGATAGACATCAAAAATAGTTTTTTATTTGGTCTGTTGTATTGCTGAAAAAATCACTTCATATTCACTCTTCAGCCTTCCCCAGTGCAAATTTTTACCCATAATTCTAGGAATATTGTTCTCATTAGGTCTCACTAATGGCTTCTACTTTTGCCAAATCTATAGAAAACATTTTTTTATCCTTAGCTTTTCATTCTCTCTGTAACTTTTGATACAACAGACTGCCTCCTCTTTCTTGAGAAGTTTTACCATCTTGTCTTTAGCTAAGTTCAGTTCAGTCACTCAGTCATGTCCGACTCTTTATGACCCCATGGACTGCAGCAGGCTTCCCTATCCATCACCAACTTCTGGAGCTTGCTCAAACTCATGTTCATTGAGTCGGTGATGCCATCCTACTGTCTCATCCTCTGTCGTCCCCTTCTCCTCCTGCCTTCAGTCTTTCCAATCATCAGGGTCTTTTCCAATGACTCAGTTCTTCACAGCAGGTGGCTAAAGCTTCAGCTTCAGCATCAGTCCTTCCAAAGAATATTCAGGAGAGATTTCCTTTAGGATTGACTAGTTTGATCTCCTTGCAGTCCAAGAGACTCTCAAGAGTCTTCTCCAACACCACAGTTCAAAAGCCTCAATTCTTCAGCACTCAGCTTTCTTTATGGTCCAACTTTCACATCCACACATGACTACTGGAAGAAGACCAATACTTATCCCATTTTAGACCTCTTCCATGAACTCCAGCCTTGCAAATCCAACCACCTCTTTGACATCTCCTTTTGGATATTTCAGAGGCACCTCAGCATGGTGTGTTTCAACCACAACTTCTTAATTGTCCTGCCTGCTGTCACTCCCATCATGCTCTTTACCTCTTTCTGTTAGATCTCAGAGAATGCTGCTGCTGCTGCTAAGTCGCTTCAGTTGTGTCCGATTCTGTGTGACCCCATAGACGGCAGCCCACCAGGCTCCTCCATCCCTGGGATTCTCCAGGCAAGAACACTGGAGTGGGTTGCCATTTCCTTCTCCAATGCATGAAAGTGAAAAGTGAAAGTGAAGTCACTCAGTCATGTCTGACTCTTCGTGACTGCATGAACTGCAGCCTACCAGGCTCCTCTGTCCATGGGATTTCCCAGGCAAGAGTACTGGAGCGGATTGCCATTGCCTTCTCCGTCTCAGAGAATCACACCTTATCTACCACTTAACTCAAGTTAGAAACTTAAAAGCAATCCTTGGTTGTTTATTTTTCTACTTCTCCTCTCAATATCCACCATTGTGTTTTAATTTACAAATTGTATTCATATTCAGCCTTTGACCCACTCATGCTTCTCTGTCTTAATTATTACACCTCTTACGTAGAGGATTTAACCCACTCATGCTTCTCTGTCTTAATTGCTACACCTCTTACGTAGAGCATCATCCTCTCTCACCTGAGCTCCTATGTTCACCTGCCTCCATCTCTTCTGCTGCCTTCATGCTTTCCCTTCTCCAGTACATCCTCTTTAAAGTAGCCAGAGTGACCTGTTCACATCACTCAGCACCTAAAAGATTTTTATTTTGCTGAGAGCCAAGTTCTAAATCCTCACTAGTAATAGCATGACCTTCCCTGACTTTGCAGCCTCCCTCATGTCGCTCTCTACTTCACATACTTCAGGCCAGCCACACCAACTTTCTTTCAGTCTTTAAACATGCCAAGGCCTTTCTCACCCCCAAGGTACTTGATAGTCCTACGTGAGATGGATCTTTAATAGTATCATCTTTCCACATTTGGCTTCTCTTCAACTTTTGGGTTTCACCATAAAAATCTTTCTTTGGTAAATCCTTCCCTGACAACTTAGTTTAAAATAGACGCATCTCCATTATATGCTATTTAGGTCAATTCTTGTATTTATTCATGTGTATTTCTTATGGGTTGCCTATATCTCCACTAGACTATTAGTGCCATGAGCACAGGGACTTTTTGTTTCTTATGTCCCTTCCTCTGTACCCAAGCATGGCAGTTAACTGGTCCTCAATAACCACTATTGAATATGTGACTGCTGAAAGGACACATGAAAAATTAGGACCCATTTAGGATCTTTTATCACACAGCAGGCACTTTTCTGGGCTCTGCTAAGTCTCCAGACTCAATATGAATTGGGTTCAGTCACATTTTAGCTGAGTTCTTGAGAGTTCTGCTTTTTGAAGTAACTTTGATTCATCATGACAGAGCTGAAGGGAGAAAATCTCTTCAGAATGACAACCAGAGGTCAAAGCTGGAGACTGCACACACCAGGCCTGAGACCAGGAGATCATTGCCTATACCGTGTACACCATAGGGCAGTTTTGTGAAAGCCTGACAGAAATTTGAAATGCTCCCTAAAAGGAGGCAAGATAGTTTATGTTCCACAATGGACTATTCATGAGAGCACAAAGGGTGCTACTAATAATTATGCTAGAATAATAGGCAAAAATAGGAACTGTGTTGGATAAGATGGACATAAGCTAGAAAAATTTTAGCTGGTTTTTAAAGACAGGATGTCACCCTCAAAGTCTGAAAAGCCAACCTGGACCACAAAGGACATATATCTGAGTGTCAGGATAGCTGAGGTCTGCCCCTATGAGATTTCACCTGGGCAAAGATGTTCACTATGCTGAGGTCCCACCCATGAGTTGCTGCCACCTGAGGCAGGTCGCTTGATCTCTTTGAGTCATGGTTTCTTTATTCATGAGTTAGAGATATTAGTACCTCTTCCATCTCCTCTCACAATTATGTGTGATGGCACTTGCAAAAATATCAGTTTTAGAAATATGTGGTAGTATTGATTACTTTTATGATTTGCAGTTTATGTTTGCCTAAAATTACAGAACTTTTCAACATTAGATGGAAAAGTCTTTCCAATGGAATTTCAATATCACATGTATAACAGGAAAAGTTACAGTTTCTCTTAAAATATCATGGTTATCTCGAGAAGGGGATGTTTAAACATTTTTTTGGCAGAACCCCACAATCTGTGGGATTTTAGCTCCCCAACCAGGGGTTGAACCCAGACCCTCAGCAATGATTCCCTGAAAAATCTCCTGGACAGAGAAGACTGGCAGGTTATAGTGCATGGAGTTGCAAAGAGTCAGGCATATGGACAAGTATTACTTAGGGGTGAAAGCCTGTACTTTCTTCCAGTCTTTTTCTATATATTATTAACATATGTAGGTGTGTGTTTTCTATGTATATTTATACATTTGGGTTCATTCTATATGGACAATTTATTCAGCTGCAGGAAAAAAGACAAGATATAGTCATAGAAAACAAGGTGTTTAGTAAGCAGAAATAAATTGCTCATGAATGTGAAAACTACAGTTTTAATAATAATTCTGTATTTTGATCTGTGGCTTATTTCCCTTGTTTCTTTTTTTCTTTTGTAGTATTTTGAGGAAAAGGAGAAAATTTTAGTTCCAAGATTTGTTCCAGTTTCTGTTAATTTCATAAGAGAACCATATAAGAAATTTTCTCAGGAAAAGGTCCAAACCTTTTTAAGATGCCTGGTATTATATTGCATTGCTAGTGACAGTGTGTGTGGGTCACTCCATGCACACTCATAAGCATTGAAAATGGCTGGGTTTGGTTTTATCTTAAGATTTTTAAATCAAAGTCTTTCCCAAAGAACAAATTTCCCTTATGGACTTTCATTATTCCATGAGCCTTCACTGCCCCTGGACTCTGTCCTGGCCTGCCTCAGTATGAGTAGTTTCCTGGAATGTGAGACTTTCTGGGTTAAAACTGCAAACGAGGCTAGTTTGTCACTCTACTGGGCTGGTTACCGGGGAATACAAAATGCTCTATGCTTCTTCACTAGGCTTCTGATCCACAAGGTACAGCTTCTACTGGATGTTTCCACCTCAGAACTGGCCAAGGGAGGCCACTGAGGTCCACCTGTGAACACACAGGATTTCCTTCCAGAGCTTCTCTCTCTGGTGGGCACCTGTTCTTCACCACCTAGCAACTCCTCTAGGGCCTATTCTGGCCCTGGGCAAATCTCATCTGGAAAAGAGAAAAAAAAGTCAGCTAATATGCCTTGAAGTGGAGGTCACTGTCATCCAACATTGTTCCTTTTATCCACTGGTTTGTGGCTCAAAGGGACTTTCGTGAGTGAGGAGACTGTGAATCAGTTTGGAGGTACAATATGTAAGCAATCTGGAGAAATGAATGTTTCTTCCACATGTACCTCTTGCTGTCCTCAAGCAGGTCTGTGGGCTGCTGGGGGATGAGCTATCTTTGGCAGCTCCCTGAAGGCAGAAAGGAGCCAGGTGCCCCCAAAGTGTACATTTTTAATTATTCATGTGTTACTAATAGCAGCAGTGATGATGTCAGGAAAGTAGTAATCATGACACCATGGCACAGGACCATTCTGAGAGCAAGAGACAGGCCCCACTGCTTTGAGTCTGGCCAAATTAGCAGACTCTGAGTCATGCCTCCCCTGTTCTCTTCTTCAACAAGATCAAGGGCAGGACATGCCAGATCCCACCCAGAGAGAGTCCTCTTAGCCAACTAAAGCTTTGTAACCTCCTGGACTGCTAACCTTCCTTCACTGGTAACACAGTATTAAGGGTACAGTCAGAAATACCTCAAGATCTCATACTTAAGGTTCAGGCGACTTTGGGCAAAGGTCTTAACTTACCTAAACCTTTCCCATCTTCTATTTGGCTACATGGAAGTAATAGACTGTGCACGGGGCTTTTACAAAGATTAAGTATGGGAAGGGGCTGAGCATGATTCCTGGCATACTGATGGTGTCCCATGAACTTTAGCTTTGCAAATCTTGCTGCATGCTCTTGGAGCCCATTCTTTGCTGGATTGCACTCATTTTTTTACCCTACTAAGATTGGAATTGCTCTACAGGTTATGCCCTACTGGCTGGAATCGCCTTCTCCAAAGCGATTTTGTATGTGTGTGTGTATGTGTGTCTGGGCTTTCCTTGTGGCTCAGACACACAAAAACATCACTTTCGAAAATAGAATATGGGAAAGATTTAGGTAACACCTTTGCCCAAAGTCACCCAGCTCTTAAGTTGGAATTGTCTTCTACAAAGTGAAGGCAACTTATCAAATCTTTTCTTTCCTTTTAGGGGTGGGAGAAGGGACTTCACAGCACATAGAGATTTTGTGTTAGTTGGTGAAAGGTGAGCTTCTGTCTCCTCATCTACCAATGCTTCTGCCTCCTGTTTCAATCTGTCCTGTAAGGCAGAGCATCAGAATCAGCCATCACTGAGGAAACACTAAATTTTTTAGGCCTGCTCAATGTCTCTTTAATTACTCAGAACTATATGTTAACAAAGAACTATGTATTCTGTGATGGACTTCTTAGTGATTATAGTCTCATCTGGAAAAGGGACGAGTGTGATAATAAATAGTCTTCTCAGGGTGGCGGAAGGAATAAACATGGTAGCTCACAAACAGAACTTCACACATGTCTGCATTTTGGATGGGCTAAGTCAGTGTTGATTACTGCTATTTTTCTACCTATACATTAAAATTCTATTTTGATGTCTACTTTATCTTGATTTTTTCCCATTAAAAATTTCCAAGAGCTATAATAAAATATATTTGGGCAAATTCCTAAAGATATTTTGGGTAAAAGACTTAAAAATTCAAGTTCTACCCTCAATACTCATGTACCAGAGGCTTGAGACTGGATAAAGATGAGAAGAAATCTTTAAATACTTGCTCAGAATAACTTGAGCCTCAGACTTTGCCAAAACTCAGACATGGGCAAGAAAAGGAGCTGTTTGAAGTCTTCGGTCCTTGAAGAGAAGCTTCTAGTGAAGCTCTCATCTTAGGTTAGATTCCCCAGAAGACTTTAAAATGAAGATCTGTATGAACATACTTTATAGGGAAATGATCCAAGGAAAACTAGTGAAAAGAGAGAGGGCAGGGAAAGGACAAACAAGGATGCAGTATCAAGGAAAGACTTTGAGAAACTTTGGTTCAATTCCAAAAGGGAACTCTGGAGATACACCTGAGACTTGTCCATATAATAAGATGCCAAGAGCATTCCCATCCATTGTTAGTGAAGGGATAATCTTGCAGGATCAATTCTAAGGTGTTACCAGTTCTTGTACAGACAAGGTCAGTCATGGCAGCTAACAGAGAGCAGGCTATGGGGAGCGACCGAACCCATGGAGCTAGTGAGCAACCAGATGGTGACAGGGTCCAGGAAACATGAGGAGACACAAATGATGGGTCTTCCTATAATCTGAGGACACCAATCTTCACCCAACTGGATGCCACATACTTGACTCATTCTATTCCTCTTTCCCTCCAACACTCCCTACTCAAAAGTCTTTGCCTTCATTTTCCTTGTTCCTTCCCTTGAACATTTATTTGACATTTTCTAGATACAAAGTTTGGTGTCAAGCTATGCAGGGGCAACAAGATGCAGAATTATACAGGACCCAGGGAGAGCATGTAGCATCTGGGTTTCCTTTTGGTATGAAATCATCAACATAATTTTCATCCTAGATCAGCCATGGGGATTGAGTAGTGATGTGACACTCTAAGTCTCACTTTTGGACCCATACAAACACTTTATTTTTTAAATTATTGACATAATAATTGATCTATAATATTATATTAGTTTTAAGTGTGTAATACAGTGATTCAGATTTTTACAGATTATACTTTATTTATAGTTACTATAAAATATTGTCCCTGGGCAGTAAAATATATCTTTGTATCTTACTTATTTTATACATATTAGCTTATACCTCTTAAAACCCTACCCTTATTTTGTCCCTTCCCACTTTCATCTTCACACTAGCAACCCCTAGTTTATTCTCAAAATCTGTGAATCTGTTTCTTTTTTCTTTAAATACAAACTAGTTTGTTTTATTTTTTAGATTCCACATATAAGTGATATCATACACTATTTGTCTTTTTTCTAACTTATTTCACTAAGCATGATACCCTCAAGGTCCACTCATGTTGTTGCAAAATGGCAAAATTACATTCTTTTTTTTTTATAGTTGAGTGATATTTCATTGAGTAATATTTTTCCATATCTTCTTTATCCACTCATCTGTTGATGAACACTTAGGTTGCTTCCAAATTATGGCTATTGTATAATAATGCTGCTATGAACATTGGGATGTATGCTGCTGCTGCTGCTAAGTCACTTCAGTCATGTCCAACTCTGTGCAACCCCATAGACGGCAGCCCACCAGGCTCCTCTCTCCCTGGGATTCTCCAGGCAAGAATACTGGAGTGGGTTGCCATTTCCTTCTCCAATTGGGATGTATATATCTTTTCAAATTAATGTTCTCATTTTCTATAGCTATATACCCAGCAGTGGAATTTCTGGGTCATATAGTAGTTCTATTTTTAGTTTTTGTGAGGAATGTCCATATTGTTTCCACAGTGGCTGCACCAATTTACATTTCCATCAACTGTATACAAGGGTTCCCTTTTCTCCACATCCTCACCAATGTTTATATTTACAATATTTTCTAACAATTGTGAGATGGCAGGTAGCTCATTGTGGCTTTTGATGTTTAGCCATGCTGACCATTCTTTCACATGCCTATCAGGCATTTGAATGTCTTCTTTGGAAAAATATTTATCCAGGTTTTCTACCCATTTTTGGATTTTTTTATTTGTTGTTTTGATACTGAATTGCATGAGCTGCTTGTATATTTTGGATATAAGCCCCAGTTGGTCACATCATTTGAAATATTTTTTCCCATTAAAGAGGTTCCTATTTTGTTAACAGTTAATAGTTTTCTTTGCTGCATGTAAAGCTCTTAAGTTTGATTAGCTTATTTTTGCTTTTATTTCTTTTGCCTTAGGAAACTGCTTTAAAAATATTATTACAATTTATGTAAGAGAGTGTTGACCTATGTGCTCTTCTAGTAGTTTTATGGTGTCATGTCTTATATTTAGGTCTTTAGACCATTTTTAGTTTTTCTTTTTGTTAAATATAAATTTATTTGTTTTAATTGGAGGCTAATCACTACAATATTGCATTGGTTTTGCCATACATCAACATGAGTCCGCCACAGGTGTACACGTGTTCCCCATCCTGAACCCACCTCTCACCACCCTCCCTATACCATCCCTCTGGGTCATCCCAGTGCACCAGCACTGAGCATCCTGTATCATGCATCGAACCTGGCCTGGCAATTCATTTCACATATGATATTATACATGTTTCAATACCTTTCTCCCAAATCATCCCACCCTCACCCTCTCCCACAGAGTCCAAAAGACTGTTCTATACATCAGTGTCTCTTTTGCTGTCTCGCATACAGGGTTATTGTCACCATCTTTCTAAATTTCATATATATGCATTAGTACATTGTATTTGGTGTTTTTCTTTCTGGCTTATTTCACTCTGTATAATAGGCTCCAGTTTCATCCACCTCATTAGAACTGATTCAAATGTATTCTTTTTAATGGCTGAGTAATACTCCATTATGCATGGTGTGAGGGAATGTTCTAATTTCCTTGTTTTACATGTAGCTGTGTGGGTTTCCCAATATCACTTGTTAAAGAGACTGTCTTCTCTCCATTGTTTATTCTTGCTTTGTCATAGACTAATCGGTCATAAGTGTGTGGGTTTATTTCTGGGCTCTCTGTTCTATTCCACTGATCTATGTGTTTGTTTCTGTGGCAGTAACACACTGTTTTGATTACTGTAGCTTGGCAACAAAGTCTGAAACCAGGAAGGGTTATACCTCCAGCTTTGTTCTGTTTTCTTGGGATTGTTTTAGCTGTTTTGGGTCATTTGTGAGCCCATATAAATTTTAGGATTGTTTATTCTAGTTCTGTGAAAAATGTCATGGATATTTTGATAGTGATTGTACTAAAATTACAGATTGTTTTGAGTAGTATGGACACTTTAACAATACTAATTTCTTAATCCAAGACCACAGGCTATCTTTTCATTTCTTTGCATAATCTTTATTTTCCTTTATCAATGTTTTATAGTTTTCAATGTAAAGATCTTTTACCTCCTTGGTTAAGTTTGTGTTTAGGTATTTTTAATGCAATTTTAAACTGTATATTTTTAGAATTTCTCTTTCTGATTTTTTATAATTCCTGTATAGAAATGGTTTCTGTATATAAATTTTATATCCAGTTTCATTGTTAAATTCATTTATTAGTTCTAATGCTTTTTGTGTGAAGACTAGTATTCTCTATATGAAATATCATGTCATCTGCAAATAGTAACAGTTTAACCTCCAATTTGGATACGTTTTATTTCTTTTCCTTGTCTGTTTGCTGTGGCTTGGACTTCTAATAATGTATTTTTTAAATTTATTTTATAATTGGAGGAAAATTGCTCTATAATGTTGTGTTGGTTTCTGCCATACAACACTGCAAATCATCCATAATTATACATACTTATACATTATAATTATACATAATTTTACATTATAACACCTCCCTCTCAAGCCACCTTCCCCTTCCCCTTCTCACCCCTCTAGGTCATCACAGAGCACCAGGCTGGGCTCCCTGTGTGACTTCTCACCAGCTATCTATTTTAAATATGATACTTTATATATGTTGATGCTATTTTCTCCATTTGTTACACTCTTTCCTTCCTCTACTGTGTTCACAAGTCCGTTCCTATATCTGCATCTCCTTTCCTTCCCTAGAATCAGATTCATCAATACCATTTTCTAGATTTGATATATTGTATTAATATATGATATTTGTTTTTTCTTTCTCACTTCACCCAGTATAACAGGCTTTACGTTCATCCACCTCACTACAACTGACTCAAATACATTCATTTTTTGGCTGAGTAATATTCCATTGTATATATGTACCACATCTCCTTTATCCACCCATCTGTTCATGGACATCTAGGTTGTTTTCATGTCCTAGCTGTTATAAATAGTGATGCTATGAACATTGGGGTACATGTGTTTTTTTTCAATTATGGTTTTCTCAGGGTAAATGCCCAGTAGTGAACTTTCTGGGCCATATGGTAGTTTTATTCCTAGTTTGTTAAGGAATCTCCATCCTGTACTCCATAGTGGCTGTATCAATTTACATTTCCCCTGACAGTGCAGGAGGGTTCCCTTTTCTCCACATTCTCTCCAGCATTACTTGTTTGCAGATTTTTTAATGAAGGCTATTCTGAAAGTGTGAGGTGATGCCTCATTGCAGTTTTGATTTGCGTTTCTTTATAATTAGTGATGTTGAGCAACCTTTTATGTGTTTATAGGACACCTGTATGTCTTCTCTGGAAAAATGTCTGTTTAGGACTTCTGCCCAGTGCTATTTGTTTTTCTGATACGGAGCTATATGAGCTGCTTATGTGTTTTGGAGATTAATTATTTGTCAGTTGTTTTGTTTGCAATTATTTTCTCCCATTTTGAGGGTTGTCTTTTAATACTTATTATTGTTTCCTTTGCTGTGCAAAAGCTTTTAAGTTTAATTAGGTCCCATTTGTTTACATTTGTTTTTATTTCCATTACTCTAGGAGGTGGGCCAAAGAGGATCTTGCTGTGATTTATGTCAGAATGTACTGTCTACATTTTCCCCAAAGAACTTTATAGCTTCTAGACTTACATTTAAGTCTTTAATACATTTCAAGTTTATTTTTGTGTATGGTGTTAGGCAGCATTCTAGTTTCATTCATTTACATGTAGCTGTCCAGTTTTCCAAATATCATTTATTGAAGAGGCTAGCTTTTCTCCATTGTATATTCTTGCTCCTTTGTCAAAGATGAGTTACGCATATGTGCAGGGGTTTATCTCTTGGCTTTCTGTTTCCTTTCATTGATCTGTATTTCTGTATTGATGCCAATACCATACTGTCTTGATGACTACAGTTTTGTAGTATAATCTGAAATCAGAAAGGTTGATTCTTCCAGGTCCATTTTTCTTTCTGAAGATTGCTTTGTCTATTCAGGGTCTTTTGTGCTTCCATACAAATTGTGATGTTTTTGTTCTAGTTCTGTGAAAAATACCATTGGTAGTTTGATAGGGATTTCTGTGTACTAATTTTATATCCTGTGACTTTTCTGTATTCATTGATTAGCTCTAGTAATTTTCTAGCGGCATCTTTAGGATTTTCTATGTATGGCATCATGTCATCTACAGTGAGAGTTTTATTTCTTCTTTTCCAATCCAGATTCCTTTTATTTCTTTTTCTTCTCTGATTGTTTTTGCTAGGAATTTGAAAACTATGCTGAATAATAGTGGTGAGAATGGGCTGCTGCTGCTGCTGCTAAGTCACTTCAGTCATGTCCGACTCTGTGCGACCCCCTAGATGGCAGCCCACCAGGCTCCCCCATCCCTGGGATTCTCTTGGCAAGAACACTGGAATGGGTTGCCATTTCCTTCTCCAATGCATGAAAGTGAAAAGTGAAAGTGAAGTCGCTCAGTCATGTCCAACTCTTTACAACCCCATGGACTGCAGCCTACCAGGGTGAGAATGGGTATCCTTGTCTTATTCCTGATCTTAGAGGAAATGCTTTAAAATGTTCACCATTGAGAATAATGTTTGCTGTGGGTTTGTCTTATATGGCCTTTACTACATTGAGTTATGTTCCTTTTATGCTTACTTTCTGGAGAGTTTTATTCATAAATGGGTGTTGGATTTTGTCAAAAGCTTTTTCTACATTTATTGAGATGATCATATGGTTTTTATCATTTAGTTTGTTAATATGATCTATCACATTGATTGATGTGTATATATTGAAGGATCTTTGCATCTCTGGGATAAGGACTAGTTGATCATAATATATGATCTTTTTAAGGTGTTGTTGGATTCTGTTTGCTATAATTTTGTTGAGGATTTTTGCATCTATGTTCCTTAGTGATATTGGCCTTTTTTTGTGTGTGTGGTGTCTTTGTCTGGTTTTGGTGTTAGCATGGTGGTGGTGGTCTTTTAGAATGAGTTTTGGAATTTTCCCTTCCCTGCAATTTTCTATAAGAGTTTGAGCAGGATAGGTGTTATCTCTTCATTTATGAATGAAACTCTTCTGTAAACTTTTGGTAAAATTCACTTGTGAAGCCATCTGGCCCAGAGCTTTTGCTTGTTGGAAGATTTTTTATTACAGTTTTTATTCCAATGCTTGTGATTGCTCTGCTTATATTTTCTATTTCTCCCTGGTTCAGTTTTGGAAAGTAATAATTTTATATGAATTTGTTCATTTCTTCTAAATTGTCCATTATATTGGCATGTGGTTTCTTGTAGTGGTCTTTTATGATCCCTTGTATTTTTGTGTTGTCTCTTGTAACTTATTTTTAATTTCTAATTTTATTGATTTGAGTCTTCTCCCTTTTTTATTGATAAATCTGTTTAACAGTTTGTCAATTTTGCTTATTTTCTCAAAGAACCAGCTTTTAGTTTCATTGATCTTTGTTATTGTCTCTTTCATTTCATTTTCATTTATTTCTGCTCTGATTTCTTCCCTTCCACTAACTTTGGGTTTTCTTAGTTTGTGTTTTTCTAATTGCTTTGTATGCAATATTAGGCTGTTTATTTGATGTTTCTCTTGTTTCTTGAGGTGAGCTTATGTTGTTATAAACTTCCCTCTGAGCATTGCTTTTACTGTATCCTATATGTTTTGAGTTGTCGTGTTTTCATTGTCATTTGTTTCTAGGTATTTTTCAATGTCCTCTTTGATTTCTTCAGTGACCTTTGCTTATTCAGAAGCATATTGTTTAGCCTGCATATGTTTCTGTTTTTTACAGTTTTCTTTCTTTTCTTTTTTTTTTTTTTTTGCAGTTGATATCTAATCTTACAGTGTTGTGGCCAGAAAAGTTGCTTGAAATGATTTCAATGTTTTTGTAACTTATGAAGGCTTGATTTGTGACCTTATTCTGGAGAAAGTTCCATGTTTCCTGGAGAATATTCCACGTGTAATTGAGAAAAAAAGTGAAATCTATTGTTTTTGGATGAAATGCCCTATAAATATCAATTAGGTCCAGCTGGTCAACGTATCTTTAAAGCTAGTGTTTCCTTATTAATTTTCTGTCTGTATGATCTGTCCATTGGTATGAGTGCAGTGTTAAAATCCCCCACTATTATTGTGTTATTGTCGATTTCCCTTTTAATAGTTGTTAGCATTTGCCTTATGAATTGAGGCGATCCTGTTGTGTACATATACACATATAATGTTATATCATCTTCTTTGATTAATCCTTTGGTCATTATGTAGTGTTCTTCCTTGTCTCTTGTAACAGTCTTTATTTTAGTCTATTTCACCTTATATGAGTGTTGCTGCTCCTGCTGTCTTTTGATTTCTATTTGCGTGGAATATCTTTTTCCAGCCCCTCACTTTCAGTCTCTATGTGTCCCTAGGTCCAAAGTGGGTGTCTTGTAGACAGCATATATAGGGGTCTTGTTTTGTTTCCAATTAGCCAAACTATGTCTTTTAGTTGGAGCATATATTCCATTTACATTTAAAATAATTATTGATATGTATTATCCTATTACCATTTACTTTTTGGGTTTGTTCTTGTTCATCTTTTCTTTCTCTTGTGTTTCTTATCTATAGAAAGTCCTTTAACATTTGTTGTAAAGCTGGTTTGGTGGTGCTGAATTCTCTTAACTTTTGTTTGTCTGTAAAGCTTTTGATTTCTGTTTCAGATATGAATGAGGATCCTTGCAGTGATTAATCTTGGATGTAGGGTTTTTTTTTTTTCTTCCATCACTTTAAATATATCCAGACACTCCCTTCTGGCCTGCAGATGTTCTGCTGAAAGATCAGCTGAAAGATCCCCCATGGGATCCCCTTGTGTGTTATTTGTTTCTTTTCCTTTGCTGCTTTTAAATATTTGTTTTTTTTTATGTTTATTTTTTGGTAGCTTGATTAATACATGTCTCCATATTTCTCCTTGGATTTATCCTATATGGGACTCTTTGGGATTCCTGAACTTGGGTGGCTATTTCCTTTCTCATGGTAGGAAAGCTTTTGACTCTAATCTCAAATATTTTTTCATACCCTTTCTTTTTCTCTTCTTTCTTGGACCCCTATAATTTGAATATTGGTGCACTTAATGTTGTCCCAGAGGTCTCTGAGACTGTAGTCATTCCTTTTCATTTCTTTATTCTGCTCTACTTCAGTTATTTCTAGTATTCTATCTTCTAGCTACGTATCTGTTCTTCTACCTCACTTATTCTGCTATAGGTTCCCACTAGTGCATTTTAAATCCCAGTTATTGTGTTGTTCATTGCTGATTGTCTATTCCTTATTTCTCCTAGGTCCTTGTTAAACATTTCTTGCATCATCTTAATCCATGCCTCTATTCTACTTATTTTAACATGCATTCAATTTCCAAGATTTTGGATCATCTTTACCATCATTAATCTGAATTCTTTTTCAGGTAGCCTGCCCATTTCTTCTTCATTTGTTTGGTCTTGTGGATTTTTAAACATGTTTCTTCATCTGCTACATGTTTCTCTGTTTTTTTTTTTTTCTTTTCATTTTGTTTAATTTACTGTGTTTGAGGTTCCTTTCTGCAGACTGAAAGGTGTAGTTCCTCTTAATTGTGGAGTATGCTTCCTGTGGGTGAGATTGGACCAGTGCCTTGTGAAGGTTTCCTGGTTGGTGGCACTTGTGTCTGTATTCTAGTGGATGGAGCTGGACCTTGCCTTTGAAGGCCAGAGCTGTATCCAGTAGTGCATTCTGGAGTGTTTATGGGCTTGATATTGTTTAGGTACCCTGTCTGCTATTGGGCAGGATTGTGTTCCTTTTTGCTGAAGGTTTGGTGTGAATTATCCAGCACTGTTCCTTTGGTGGTGCCTAGTCTTAGTGTTGAGATGGAGGTCTTTGGGAGAGTTCTTGCTGATTAATGTTCCATGGGGTCAAGAGTTCTCTGGTGGCCCAAAGTCCTGGATGCAGGTCTCCGATGTTAGATGTTCAGGCCCAATTCTACTGTAGCACTAAAACATCACAGGTCACACAGCATAGAAAACAAAGCCCCAAGACTAATGGTAAAAGCAACATGCAGGGGGCAAGAACTGCCAAATAAACATACACTTACAAAGAGAAAAGAAGAGAGAAAAAAGAGGAAAATAATACAAGCAAGTATCAAAAAAGAAAAGGGCAATCAAGTCAATAAACCAATCCATAAGTGAAAATGAATACTAAAAACTAGACTAGCAAAACTAAAGAACCAAAAACATAGGGAAAATGCAATATAACTAAAGAGCACTGTAAATAGGACAAAATAAAATAAGTTTATTTTAAAAGATAATGTTTTTTAAAAAAGAAAAGTTAGTTAAAAATAAAAATTAAAGGAATAATATAGAAAGAAAAACATTAGAATAATACAGAAAAAGGAAAGAAAAATATACATAGAGAGACTGGTAGTAAGAACGTCCTACCGAGTCCTCTTGTGTTCTCCACACATGAGCACTATCCAATCTGCCTACTCAGGAAGTCCTCCAATACATTTAGGAAGGTCTCTAGACCTGCTGTGGGTGCTGTGGGTTCAGCTCAGACTCATATTTAGCCTTACTCCAATTTGTACTTGCTCCCAAAGTCCACAATTGCCCCAAGTCCACAGTCTCGGGCTAATTGTGGGGATATAATTCTTTGCACCTGCAAAAGTGAATTCCTTTCCTCTTCTTTGCTCATACAGCCCCTGGTGCTCCTCTTTGGTTTTGGTCCCACCTCTGTAGGGTGCCCTCCAGTGTCTGTTCCTCTCCCAGACCAGAGGGTGGGAAAGCAGCAGCTTTTTAGGGCTCATTTGCCCAGTTGGGCTGGAGAGAGGGACACAACTGGGCTATATGAGGAGTGCCTGTTGCAGTCGAGGCCTGTGGAATATTGTTACAGTCTGAGGCAGGCAGTGTGCTTTCCCAGGGGTCCCAGGTCTTGTGCCCCTCAGCAGAGACAAGCTGCATAGGCCCCCAGGAAAGTATGGGCAGTAATCTGTGCCTGCTCACAGCTTGGTGGCATCTGCTACCTCTGGGGTCAGGACCACAGCTGAGGCATTTTTTCCACTTCCTCAGGCACTCACCCTGGCCTTGGCAGTGGCCTGTCAGTTTGCCTCCCTCCACTCTGGGATCATAAACTGAAGCTGCATCTAGTTCTGCCTCTAGCACTCATTCCATCTTTGATGTATCTACCTTGGGGTCACAGACTGCAGCCAGCTCATCCCATCTATGGCATTTGCAAAGGGTGATCCGCGAGCACAGGGAGTTAGAGCATTCCTGTGGCAATGACTTCTTGGCTCTCTGGTGGGCCTAGGCTTATCCCTGGACTCCATCAGCTGCATTGTTCTAGCTCCTCTCCCCAAATATTTTCACAGTGGTCAATACTGGTCCTCTCCTGGGGCCCGACCCCAGAAGCCTGAGCCTCAGCACCCAGCCCTCATTCACTACACTGGGCATGCAAGCCACTTCTCAGCTGGGAAGTGCTGTTTGGCCACAGTCTCTGTGGTCAATTCTCTCCCTCTTGCCTTTGGAGCACCTGTTGCTATGTTCCCCCAAGAGTTTCTGAAGCTCCCCCCGTCCCCACTAGTGAGGGGGTTTCTAAGTGTGCAGAGGCTTTTTCTCCTTCACAACTCCTTCCCTGGGGCACAGATCCCTGTTTTAAAATCCTTTATCTCTTTTTTAATCCTTATCTTTTGCCCTGTCTTGTTCTGAGAAGATTGGGGCTTACCTTTTTGGAAGTCTGGGTTCCAAACACTGGGTTCTTCCAGTGTTCTGAAGGTGTTCGGTAGAAGTTGTTCCACATGCAGATGTATTTTTGATGTATTTGTGGTAAGGAAGGTGACCTCCCCATTTTACTCCTCTTCCCTCTTGAAAGTCCCCTGGCTATCTCAATACTGTATTGAATAGAAGGGGTGAGGGTGGGCATCCTTGTTTTTTTTTCTGAATTTACCAGAAGGCTTTCAGGTTTTCACCTTTGACTATGATGTTGGCTGTGGATTTGCTGTAAATGGCCTTTATTATGTTGATTTGTTCTCTCTATACCCACTTGAATAAGAGCTTTTATTATGAATGGGTGTTGAATTTTGTCAAGTTTTTTTTTTTTTTGCATCCACTGAAATGATTATGTGGCTTTTGCCTTTCCTTTTGTTAACGTGGTGTATCACATTGATCGCATATGTTGAACCATCCTTATGACCCTGAATGAATCAGACTTGATCATGGTCCAATCCTTCCTTTTTTTTTTTTATTGTTGGATTCAGTTTGCTAGTACTTGTTGAGGGTTTTTGCATCTATATTCATCAAAGATATTGGCCTTTCATTTTCATTTTTCATAGTGTCTTTGCCTGGTTTTGGTAGCAGGATAATGGAGGTCTCCTAAAATGAATTTTGGAATTTTCCTTCTTCTTCAGTTTTTTTGAATAATTTGAGCCTGCCTAGAGGTTTGTCTTGGAGAAGGAAATGGCAACCCATTCCAGTGTCCTTGCCT
The DNA here is from genome assembly GCF_019923935.1 of Bubalus bubalis. Lineage (NCBI taxonomy): Eukaryota > Metazoa > Chordata > Mammalia > Artiodactyla > Bovidae > Bubalus > Bubalus bubalis. Next base: position 265,264 of record NC_059174.1, on the reverse strand, counting down.
GGAGAATCCCAGGGACGGGGGAGCCTGGTGGGCTGTCGTCTCTGGGGTCGCACAGAGTCAGACACGACTGAAGCGACTTAGCAGCAGCAGAGGTTTGTCTACTTTATCTTAAAAAACAAAACAAAACAAAACAGCTCTTGTCTACTGTTTTTGTCTCTATTTTATTTGTTCCTCACTTTTCTTTATTATTTTCTTTTTAATGCTGACTTTGGGCTTTGTTTGTTCTTCTTTTTCTAATTCTTTTAGGTAGTATGATAGGTTGTTCATTTGCGATTTTTGTCATGTGTTGAGGAAGGCCTGCTGTTTGCTATGAACTTCCCTCTCAGAATTCCTTTTGCTCCATCCCATTGATTTTTGTTCATATTCATGTTCATTTGTCTTGAAGTATTTTTTTTTTCTGATTTTTCTTTAATTTCATCATTGGCTCATTGGTTATTTAGTAGCATGCTGTTTACATGTGTTTGTTCTTTTCCCTTTTTTCTTTCTGTAGTTGATTTCTAGCTTCAATCGTGGTCAGAAAATATGCTTGATATAATTTGTATTCTCTTAAATTTATTGAGTTTATTTTGAAACCTAGTCTGTGATATAACCTAGAGACTGTTTAATGAATGCTTGAAAAGAATATGTATTCTGCTCTTTTTTGATGTAGTATCTTGTAAATATCAAGTTAGTACAGCTGGTCTATTTTGTCATTTAGGATCTCTCTATAGATTTCCATCTGGTTTATCTGTCCATTGGTATCAAAGGAGTGCTAAAGTCTTCCATTATCATCATAATTCTAACCATTTCTCCCTTAATGTCTGTTAGGATTTGCTTTATATATAGGTGTTTTTACATTGAACGTGTATATGTTAGCAAGTGTAATTTATTCTTGATCACTTTATTATTTACACACTACCCTTCTTTGCCTTTCATTATGATCTTTCTTTTAAAATCTATTTGTCATATGAGTGTTGCTACCCCAGCTTTCTTATCATTTCCATTGGCATAAAATAATTTTCCATCCCCTAACTTTCAGTCTATGTTTGTCTTTCACACTGAAGTGTGTATCTCATAGACAGCATATTGTGGGTTCTCTTTAAAAAAAAAAATCTAATCAGTCACTCTATGTCTTTTGATCAGCATATTTAGTCTGTTGATACATAAAGTAATTATTGATAGGTATGTAATTATTGATAGGTATATATTTATGGCCATTATAATCTTTGCTTTCCAGTTGCTTTTGTAGTTCTTTGTTCATTTCTTCTTCTTCTTTTCTTTTTTTTTTCTTTTGTGCTTTGATGATTTCCTCTTGGGTAGTATGCTGGAGTTCTGTTATTTTTGGATTTTGTGAATTTGTTTGTTTTTGATTTGTGGTTAGCATAGAGTTTATGTATGTTGACCTATAACTATGTCTACTTGCTTTAGACTGATAGTAATTCAAGTTCAAATACATTCTAACATCTATATTTTTATACTCCCCTAAAGGAGATGGCAACCCACTCCAGTATTCTTGCCTGGAGAATCCCATGGACGGAGGAGCCTGGGGGGCTACAGTCCACAGGGTCGCAAAGAGTCGGACATGACTGAGCGACTTCACTCACACACTCAAAGCATCACAACGAACAAAGCTAGTGGAGGTCATGGAATTCCAGTTGAGCTATTTCAAGTCCTGAAAGACGATGCTGTGAAAGTGCTGCACTCAATAGGCCAGCAAATTTGGAAAACCCAGCAGTGGCCACAGGACTGGAAAAGGTCAGTTTTCATTCCAATCCCAAAGAAAGGCAATGCCAAAGAATGCTCAAACTACCGCACAATTGCACTCATCTCACATGCTAGTAAAATAATGCTCAAAATTCTCCAAGCCAGGCTTCAGCAATATGTGAACAGTGAACTTCCTGATGTTCAAGCTGGTTTTAGAAAAGGTAGAGGAACAAGAGACCAAATTGCCAACATCTGCTGGATCATGGAAAAAGCAAGAGAATTCCAGAAAAACACCTATTTCTGCTTTATTGACTATGCCAAAGCCTTTGACTGGCAGATCACAATAAACTTGGACAATTCTGAAAGAGATGGGAATACCAGACCACCTGACCTGCCTCTTGAGAAATCTGTATGCAGGTCAGGAAGCAACAGTTAGAACTGGACATGGAAGAGCAGACTGGTTCCAAATAGGAAAAGGAGTACGTCAAGGCTGTATATTGTCACCCTGCTTATTTAACTTATATGCCGAGTACATCATGAGAAATGCTGGGCTAGAAGAAGCACAAGCTGGAATCAAGATTGCCAGGAGAAATATCAATCACCTCAGATATGCAGATGACACCACCCTTATGGCAGAAAGTGAAGAGGAACTAAAAAGCCTCTTGATGAAAGTGAAAGAGGAGAGTGAAAAAGTTGGCTTAAAGCTCAACATTCAGAAAACGAAGATCATGGCATCTGGTCCCATCAGTTCATGGAAAATAGATAGGGAAACAGTGGAAACAGTGTCAGACTTTATTTCTTTGGGCTCCAAAATCACTGCAGATGGTGATTGCAGCCATGAAATTAAAAGACGTTTACTCCTTGGAAGGAAAGTTATGACCAACCTAGATAGCATATTGAAAAGCAGAGACATTACTTTGCCAACAAAGGTCCGTCTAGTCAAGGCTATGGTTTTTCCTGTGGTCATGTATGGATGTGAGAGTTGGACTGTGAAGAAGGCTGAGTGCCGAAGAATGGATGCTTTTGAACTGTGGTGTTGGAGAAGACTCTTGAGAGTCCCTTGGACTGCAAGGAGATCTAACCAGTCCATTCTGAAGGACATCAGCCCTGGGATTTCTTTGGAAGGAATGCTGCTAAAGCTGAAACTCCAGTACTTTGGCCACCTCATGCGAGGAGGTGACTCATTGGAAAAGACTATGATGCTGGGAGGGATTGGAGGCAGGAGGAGAAGGGGACGACAGAGGATGAGATGGCTGGATGGCATCACTGACTCGATGGACGTGAGTCTGAGTGAACTCCGGGAGTTGGTGCTGGACAGGGAGGCCTGGCGTGCTGCGATTCATGGGGTCGCAAAGAGTTGGACATGACTGAGCGACTGAACTGAACTGAACTGATCCAACATTATGTAATTTTACATCTTCATGCTTATCTTTTTGCTGTTTATTGTAGTTATAATCACTTTTACAAGTCTTTTAATGTATTTTAAATCTACATACTGACTTATTTAAGTGATCTTCAACCCTTACTATGTATTTTCCCTTCCTATTTTGATTTTCCTACAGGTTCTTGATTCTTTTCAATTTAGAGAAGATCTTTCAATATATCTTTTAGGGTAAGTTTAGCATTGCTAAATATTTTTAGTTTTTGCTTCTCTGAAAAATTCTTTCTCTCTCCTTCTATTCTAAATTATAATCTTGCTGGGTAGAGTATCCTAGGTTGCAGATATTTCCCTCTCAGGACTTTGAATACATCATGACATTCCTTTCTGGCTCAACTGATACTGAAAACCTTTTAGAGGTTCTCTTTTAAATGGCTGTTTTTTAAAATCTTGCTGCCTCTAGAATCCTCTTTTTATCTTTAATTCTTGCCATTTTAATTATAATATTCATTTGTGTGGATATGTTTGGGTTCATCTCTTTTGGGGCCCTCCGAGCTTCCAATGCCTGAATATCTGCTTTCTTCTTTAGACTTCGGAAGTTTTCAGCCATAATTTTTCCAAATACATTTTCGATTCCATTTTCTATTTTTTCTCCTTCTGGAATTCTTAATTTGCCTAGGTTGGCATGCTTTCAACTCAGCTACTCAGTAGTGTACTACTATTTGCGACCCCATGGACTGTAGCACACCAGGCTTTCCTGTCCATCACCAACTCCCAGAGCTTTGTCAAACTCATGTCCATTGAGTTGGTGATGCCATCCAACCATTTTATCCTTTGTCGTCCCCTTCTCCTCCTGCCTTCAATCTTTCCCAGCATCAGGGTCTCTTCCAATGAGTCAGTTCTTTGCATCAGATGGCCAAAGTATTGGAGTTTCAGCTTCAGCATCCGTCCTTTCAATGAATATTCAGGGCTGATTTCCTTCAGGATTGACTGGTTTGGTCTCCTTGCTGTCCAAGGGACTCTCAAGAGTCTTCTCCAACACCACAGGTCAAAAGCATCCATTCTTCGGTGCTCAGCTTTATTGATAGTCCAACTCTCACATCCATATATGATTACTGGAAAAACCATAGCTTTGACTAGATGGACGTTTGTCAGCAAAGTAATGTCTCTGCTTTTTAATATGCTGTCTAGGTTTGTTATACCTTTTCTTCCAGCGAACAAGTGTCTTTTGATTTCATGGCTGTAGTCACCATCTGCAGTGATTTGCAAAAAGGCAAAATGGTTGTCTGAGGAGGCCTTAGAAATAGCTGAGAAAAGAAGAGAAGCTAAAGGCAATGAGAGAAAAGGAAATACATACCCATTTGAATGCAGAGTTCCAAAGAATATCAAGGAAAGATAAGAAAGGCTTCCTCTGAGATTAATGCAAAGAAATAGAGGAAAACAATAGAAAGTGAAAGACTAGAGATCTCTTCAAGAAAGTTAGAGATACTAAGGGAATATGTCATGCAAAGATGGGCCCAATATAGGACAGAAATGGTATGGACCTAACAGAAGCAGAAGATATTAAGAAGAGGTGGCAAGAATACACAGAAGAACTATACAAAAAAGATCTTCATGACCCAGATAACCGTGATGATGTGATCACTCACCTAAAGTCAGACATTCTGGAATGTGAAATCAAGTGGGCCTTAGGCAGCATCACTATGAAAAAGCTAGTGGAGGTGATGGAATTCCAGTTGAGCTATTTCAAATCCTGAAAGATGATGCTGTGAAAGTGCTGCAATCAATATTCCAGCTAATTTGGAAAACTCATCAGTGGCCACATGACTGGAAAAGATCAGTTTTCATTCTAATCCCAAAGAAAGGCAATGCTAAAGAATGTTCAAACTACCACACAATTGCACTCATCTCACACACTAGCAAAGTAATGCTCAAGATTCTCCCAGCCAGGCTTTAGCAGTGCATGAACCATGAGCCTCCAGATGTTCAAGCTGGATTTAGAAAAGGCAGAGGGACCAGAGACCAAATTACCAATACCTGCTGAATCACTGAAATGGCAAGAGAGTTCCAGGAAAACATGTACTTCTGTTTTATTGATGACACCAGCCTTTGACTATGTGGATCACCAGAAGCTGTGGAAAATTCTTCAAGAGATGGGAATAGCAGACCACCTTACCTGCCTCCTGAGAAATCTGTATGCAGGTCAAGAAGCAACAGTTAGAACTGGACGTGTAACAACAGACAGGTTCCAAATCAGTAAAGGAATACATTAAAGTTGTATACACCCTGTTTTTTTTAACTCATATGTAGAAGTCATCATGTGAAATGCTGGGTTGGATGAAACACCCCGGAATCAAGATTTCCAGAAGAAATATCAATAAACTCATATATGCAGATGACACCACCTTTATGGCAGAAAGTGAAGAAGAGCCAAAAACCTCTTGATGAAAGTGAAAGATGAGAGTGAAAAGTAGCCTTAAAACTTAACATTCAAGAAAGGAAGATCATAGGATCTGGTCCCATCACTTTGTGGCATATAGATGGGGAAACAAAAAATAAACAAACTTTATTTTCTTGGGCTCCAAAATCACTGTAGATAGTGATAGCAGCCATGAAATTAAAATATGCTTGCTCCTTGGAAGAAAAGCTATGTCCAAAATAAACAGCATATTAAAAAGCAGAGACATTACTTTGCCAACAAAGGTCCATCTAGTAAAAGCTATGGTTTTTCCAGTAGTCATGTATGGATGTGAGGGTTGGACCATAAAGGTAGCTGAGTGCCAAAGAATGGATGCTTTTGAACTGTGGTGTTGGAGGACACTCTTGAGAGTCCCTTTGGTGTTGGAGGACACTCTTGAGTGTCCCTTGGACGGCAAGGAGATAAAACCAGTCATTCCTAAAGGAAATTCATCTGGAATATTCATTGAAAGTACTGATTCTGAAGGTGAAGCTCCAATATTTGGCTGCCTGATGTGAACAAATGACTCATTGGAAAAGACCCTGATGCTGGACAATAGTGAAGGCAGGAGGAGAAGGGGATGACAGATGATTAGATGGTTGGATGGAATCACCGACTCGATGGACATGAGTTTGACCAAGCCCTAGGAGTTGGTGATGGACAGGGATGCCTGGTGTGCTGCAGTCCATGGGGTCGCAAAAAGTTGGACACCACTGAGCAACTGATCTGAAGAAAAAAAGTGAACTGTGTGTCAAGTAGTTTCTCAAATCCAGGCTCTTTTAACCTGTCCACCATTTCTGAGAGATATATGTCTTTTCCCACAATTAGTTTGTGAGCACTTTGAGCTGAAAGTGAAGCCTGGAGCTCACACAGCTAGTTTATAATAGAACTTTTATTTGAACCTAGCGCATCTCTGGAGAGCTGCCTCTGAGATGTCTATACATTTATGTCTATGTCTATACATAGACAAGTAATGTCTATGAAATTACTGACAGGTGTAGGGGGCTTACCATTTTACCCAATGTGCCCTTTGTAAAGCTGCTGCTGGCATTAACACATTCTTTCCAGGAAAATTTCTCTTAATGTCAACAAGGAGAAATGGTTTATTTGTATCCCTGAGGGCCCATAATGTAGCAAAACAATCACATTCTTCATTAGGAGCCTGGGATAGACAGTTAGGGAATGCTTTTAAAAATAAACAGTGTCTCAATAAAGAATTTTGGAAATAACCCGCTGTCCCCTTATTTCTCTATGTTTCACCATCACTCTGCTAATTTCTGTCATTCTCAAAAGGAAGACTCCTAGTTAGATATGGGAAAAGAGTGCCCTCATGTGGGGAACTGCAGCATCTCTAACACTGTGCTCACTTCTCTCTCCAAATCATGAGAACACCAAATACCCTGCAAGACCAAGTGTGGCTTCTGCTCTGCTTCTCCTAGGTCAGGTCATTTGAGCCATGGTGCACAGGATCCTTGCAAGGGAACCATTCAACAGTGCGGACAAGACATCTGGAAGTGCACTGCCTCACCCTGACCCCATGTATCAGGATGGCTGAAATACTCACCCACCGGAAGAACAACCAACCAGGTCAGGTCACTAACTACAGGCCAGGGACTGCCAGGCAATGGCAATACACACAGTGGAGGGCAAAACAGACAAGACTCTGCCCACAGGGACCAAACCACTTAGCAGGAGGTACATTCTTAAAGTAGTGATCACAGTGAGGCTTATAAATTTACAAACTGTGATCAGGATTATGAAGTCTATGGGAGAGTGCAGTAGGAGCCCTGGCTCAGTGGAGGGGAAGGGTGTGAAGGCTGTCAAAGGACTTTCATGAAGAAAGCCAGAGAAAAAGCATAGCAATGTGACTTTCTGAGCTCAGATTGGCCACTGCATGACACTGGGTGATATCCTTACCCATAAAACCAGGGCTGTGATAATATTAGCTCCTATTCCCCAGCTTGTTGAGAGTGTTAATGACTTGAGAATGGTAAAGTGCTTAGAAGGGTGGCCTGACATGAGAATGCTACAGTGTTTGCTGACTAGTTGTTGTTCAGTTGCTCAGTCATATCTGACTCTTTGTGACCTCATGAATTGCAGTGCACCAGGCTTCCCTGTCCTTCACTATCTCCTTGAGTTTGCTCAAATTCATGTCCATTGAGTCAGTGATGCCATTCAAACATCTCATCCTCTGTCATCCCCTTCTCTTACCCTAATCTTTCCCATCATCAGGGTCTTTTCCAATGAGTCCTCTCTTTGCATCAGATGGCCAAAGATTCAGAGCTTCAGCTTCAGTATCAGTCTTTCCAATGAATATTCAGGACTGATCTCCTTTAGGATTGACTAGTTTGATCTCCTTGCAGTCCAAGGGTCTTTCAAGAGTCTTTTCCAGCACCACAGTTCGAAAGCACGATCAATTCTTTGGTGCTCAGTCTTCTTTATGGTCCAACTAGCATATCCATACATGGCTACTGGACTAGAGGACTCCTGTAAACATAGCTCTGAAGGGTGAACAGAAACTAGCAAGCCAATGGTGAGAAAGCAGGTTCCAGGCAAGATATAATGACACAATGGGAATCTCTGAGGCCGGAAAGACTGTGGCATTTTGAGGCACCACGACAGCCTGAAGAGACCACGCTACAGGGGAGTAGGCATAAGAGAGGCAAAGAGGCGACTAGGTCTTAGAGAGGACTCTCCAGCTCACTGTAGGCAAAATGGAGCTTCTGAAGTATCTGGAACAGAGGAGGGGCATCACCAGAGTAATGGTTTAGAGAGAGATAGTTGACTGGGATGCAAGGGCAGAAAGGGAGAGAAAGTTAAAAAGAAGGCAACTATCTGACTGGAGGCTTTAGCTTCTAGTCTGTTGTACTCTACTGGTCAATCAGAATGAGAGGTTATTCTCTAGCTACTGGATGGCCTTTTCTCTGATGATGGGAAATTTTGTGGTCAGATCTGGCTCTGTAAATATGGTCCCATACATGGTGCGTAGAAGTTGAGACAGCTTCCCTCAGGTGCAGCATACATGTCATATGGCCCCTTGGATGGCTTGGTTTGAAATTTTCAAAGCTCAAGGGAAATATTCTCCTCTGTGTTGTGTCCCTGGGCCCTTAAGCCTAGCACAGACCTTCTTCATCCACTGTTTTCTGCAGAGCCAGGATCTGATGGAAAGTGAAATCACAATCTTATGTAGGATTGGAAACCTAATTGAGAAGAACAAAGTCCTCCACATCCCGTGTTAATCCCCTTTTTGACAGAGGTAGGATCTTTAAAAACAATAACAACAATTGAAATTTTGTGGAAGGGAAAGGGGCACTTTGACTCATTTAAATTTACTTAATATCAATATAGTAGGGAAGCTAGTTACAGAGATGTCATGAACAAGAAATACAGATGTTTCAAATTAAATGTGCAACCCCAGAACACATGTGGTTTTTTATATATTCAAGGTACAACTTTTCCCTGTCATTCTGGTATTTTAACCTTGGTTCTATTACATTTGTCTTTACAATGTCAAGTAGAGAGTATCAAACACTAAGATTTAAATTAAATTAGTCTGACCTGAGATACACATGCTATATGAAGCTGTCATAAATGTTTTGATCCAATTTCTAAGACTTAACATGTTGATGCTTATAACTGTGTGGAGGGGACCCTAACAGTTCTCATCCCTGCTAAGTTACTGTCATCTACAAAATGAATTTATTTCATTTGAGCACCTGTCTTGGCCAGCCCATAACCTTTTCTGGAAACTGATACAGATTAACTCATGAGAATAAAGTTCAAATTGTGTTTGGATGTTGATAATTTTTCACCTCAGCAATTAATGTGTCCTCTCAATTCAGTTCAGTTCAGTCACTCAGTCGTGTCCAACTCTTTGCGACCCCATGGACTGCAGCACGCCAGGCTTCCCTGTCCATCACCATCTCAAAGCTCACTGAGTTTGGGCTTACTCAAACTCATGTCCATCAAGTCAGTGATGCCATCCAACAGTCTTGTCCTCTGTTGGCCCCTTCCCCTCCTGCCTTCAATCTTTCCCAGTATCAGGGTCTTTTCTAGTGAGTCAGTTCTTTGCAACACGTGGCCAAAGTATTGGAGATTCAGTTTCAGCATCAGTCCTTCCAATGAATATTCAGGACTTATTTCCTTTAGGATAGCTTTGTTAGATCTCCTTGCAGTCCAAGAGACTCTAAAGAGTCTTCTTTAACACCACAGTTCAAAAGCATCAATTCTTCGGCACTCAGCTTTCTTTATAGTCCAACTCTTGCATCCATACATCATCACTGGAAAACCATAGCTTTGACTAGATGGATCATTGTTGGCAAAGTAATGTCTATGCTTTTTAATATGCTGTCTAGGTTGATCATAGCTTTCTTTCCAAGGAGCAAGCATCTCTTATTTTCATGGCTGCAGTCATCATCTGCAGAGATTTTGGAGCCACCCAAAATAAAGTCTGTCACTGTTTCCATTGCTTCCCTATCTATTTGCCACAAAGCAATGGGACCAGATGCCATGATCTTCATATCCTGAATGTGGAGTTTTAAGCCAACTTTTTCACTCTTCTCTTTCACTTTCATCCAGAGGCTCTTTTAGTTCCTTTTTGCTTTCTGTCATCAAGGTGGTATCAGCTGCATATCTGAAGTTACTGATATTTCTCCCAGTAATCTTGATTCCACGTGTGTTTCACCCAGCTCAGCATTTCACATGATGTACTCTGCACATAAGTTAAATAAGCAGGGGGACTATATGCAGTCTTAATGTAGTTCCTTCCCCATTTAGAACCAATCTGTTGTTCCCTGTCCAGTTCTAACTGTTGCTTCTTGACCTGCATACAGATTTCTCAGGAGTCAGGTCAGGTGGTCTGGTATTTCCATCTCTTTCAGTATTTTCCACAGTTTGTTGTGATCCACACAAAGTCTTTGGCATAAACAATAAAGCAGAAGTGGATATTTTTCTGGAACTCTCTTGCTTTTTTGATGATCCAATGGATGTTGGAAATTTAGATGCCACCAAACTCCTTGAAGAAGGAGATCTGGAACCTTAAAAGTGAAGTGAAAAGTGAAAGTTAAAATTACTCAGTCCTGTCTGATTCTTTACAACCTCATGGACTGTATAGTCCATGGAATTCTCCAGGCCAGAATACTGGAGTGGGTAGCTGTTCCCTTCTCCTGGGCATCTTCCCAATTCAGGGACTGAACCCATCTCTCCTGCATTGTGGGCAGATTCTTTATCATCTGAGTCACCAGGGAAGCTCAAGAATATTGGAATGGATAGCCTATCTCTTCTCCAGGGGAACTTCCTAACCTAGGAATCAAACCGCTTGCATTGCAGGCCGATTCTTTACCAGCTGAGCTACCAGGGAAGCTCTTGGAAACTTAATACAACCAAAGTCAAATGCCACCTGATTATTATGGTTCCGGGTAAGGATGGGGGAACACCACTCAGGGTTGTGGCTTATGAAGTCAGTTAGAGGATACCCTTCTCTGCTCCTGCTCTGCAACTTGAGGAGATGGGTACATTTCAGGGTTTGCACATCTATTGCCTTATTTGCCATTCAGTTCACATAGCAGTTAACACTAAGATAAATGAAAATACATTTATATGAAATACTTCATTAAGAAAAGCTCATCATCTTGTTCCATGACCACTGAGAGGGTGATCATAATAAATGATTTACAATAGGAAGATCTGAATATTTATTCAAAACTTTTCATTTTGTGATGTTACTACATTGGTTAATTTTTATAACTACTCAGGCTTAAAATACCCTTGACCACAGAAACAACTGGAGACCAAAATCCTTCCTGTCAACAAAGCTCTTTGTTAATCCCAAGTCCCACCTTGGCCCATTAATCCTAAATCCCACCTAGGTCCATTCTGTTGTTCCAACAGCTCATCTGGGATGAAAATGAATGGGGAAGGGAGAAAGGAGCATGTCTGTCTATAGGACTTCAGGCATCTTCTTTTTTTCAGTTCACTAAACAGTAGGCAAATTTCCACTCAATATAATAAAGAGCTTTTAAATATGCAGAGCTGTCTATCAATGGAATTAATTGCATCAGCATATAGTAAGCTTTCTCATATGAGGAGTCTGCAAACTGTGGAAGATATGTAATAGCTACCATCTGAGATATCTTTCTATTCAGTAATGCTTTATTTCTTCTAAGCAGCTCTGGATGCAACAACTAATCTGTCTTGGAGAGAGATAAAGACACATATTAATTGAAGACCTGCTGTGTGATAATCGTTGTGGTAGGCACAGGCCAGGGATGACAACCACAGAGCCTCAGGCTTCAAGAGTATGACAAACAGCTGGGAAATTTTCTTTTCCTCTTGATAAGCAGGTAGTGGGCACTAACCCTTCTTGGCTTCTAGGATCCTTACCTTCTTCAGCAACTACAGTCCACAACTCTCATTTCATGGTCACCAGGAATGCACCCGGGTTTGGTTCATAGAAGGCCACATGCCTGAGTCTCAGCATCCAGCAGGTGCAGCAAGGGTCAAAGGGCACCAGACAAATTCACGTCAGCAGGAAGTAGCATATCCTTTCAGAGTAAAAACTTAAAAACTAATTCACTGTAGGTCAAAGCACTTGACCCAATCAGCAAAGCTGGTCAATTTCCTCAACTCTGTTCCCTAGCAGAGTATTCTAGCCTTTGGTTTTTCTCTCGTGTTTGGGACAAGACTGTCTGTGAGCTAACTTTCTGCTAACAACTGTGTTAACTCCTAGATGACAATCTGATCACAACCACAAATCCCTATGGTCTATCATCTTCAGGCACAAATGCATTTCTTTCTTGTTCATTTCCTTATATATTAATTTTTAAGGTCCTGACATGTTAAGGCTCTGGCACCAAAGGAATACAGCTTTAAAGAAATGTTTCAAGAGAAAACCTCATCCCTTAAACAGAGAACCATTAATTTTTTCAATTAGCAGAAAAAAAATAAGCCAAGGCTGTTAATGCTTTACATTATTCCCCTAGGCTACAAAAAATGATAACAAATTAATAAATAGTTAATATGTATTGAGGAGAAGGCAACCCACTCCAGTACTCTTGACTGGAAAATCCCATGGGCAGAGAAGCCTGGTAGGCTGCAGTCCATGGGGTTGCTGAGGGTCAGACACGACTGAGCGACTTCACTTTCACTTTTCACTTTCATTCATTGGAGAAGGAAATGGCAACCCACTCCAGTGTTCTTGCCTGGAGAACCCCAGGGATGGGGGAGCCTGGTGGGCTGTTGTTTCTGAGGTTGCACAGAGTCGGACACGACTGAAGCGACTTAGCAGCAGCAGCAGCAGCAGCAATATGTATTGAACACTTATGTATGCCAAGTGCTCTTCAGTATATTTATAAGTATTATTTCATTTAATCTTCAAATCATTTGTATGATGTTTGGAGAATCCTCCGGAGAAGAGAAAGACTACCGACTCCAGTATTCTTGCCTAGAGAATTTCATGGACAGAGGAGCCTGGCAGGTTACAGTCCATGAAGTCACAAATAGTCGGACATGACTGAGGAACTAACATGCCCCATATATCTCTTTATTCTGGGACTAATGGCTAGCTGGGATATACTCTTTTCACATCTGAGTTCAAGAGTGGAAGATGATGACCAGAAACACCACAAAACAAAACATTTAAAGCCTCTGGCATGTATCTGTTCCTATCACATTAGCCAAGAAATTCATAAGACCAAGTTATAGTCGGTGGAGTGAGGATGTATGTTTTTCACTCAATAAACTAAAGCAGGCAAAGAGTGGGGAGAGGAAGAACTGTCAATAAATATTACCAATCAATCCAGAGAAAAAAGTGCTTTCCTTACAAGGTTGTGAAAGTCTCATAAGAGAAGTGCTTAGTTTAGTGCCTGGCACAGAGTGAGTGCTCAAAAACAGTGAACTAATAATAATTTGTTATTTTCACCTCCACGACAGAAAGGAAAAAAGGGACATTGACATTAACCTATGTGAGAACTTCATCTCTACTTGATAAACTCTCTCTTTGCAAGAGGGAGCAGAAATATTTTATGCTATGTATGGTGGGCCAATGCCTTACTTTGCATGAAAGCAATTTCGTGATTTGTAATAGGTTCATCCTTTGACACAGTTATTTTTAGAATCTTCTAGGAGCCTATTTTAATAATATAGACAGAAATATAGGAATATTTATGTGTGAAGATGTTCATCAATGCCTTTTTAATCATAACAAAAAATAAGAACAATATGTCCAGAAGTAGAATATTTAAATCCATTTGAGGGAGGGAGAATTGCAAAGTTAATTTTCAAGGGGTCTAAGGAGATTTAAAGGAGAAGGCAATGGCACCCCACTCCAATATTCTTGCCTGGCAAATCCCATGGACGGAGGAGCCTGGTAGGCTGCAATCCATGGGGTCGCTAAGAGTCAGACATGACTGAGCGACTTCACTTTCACTTTTTACTTTCATTCATTGGAGAAGGAAATGGCAACCCACTCCAGTGTTCTTGCCTGGAGAATCCCAGGGACTGGAGAGCCAGTTGGGCTGCCGTCTATGGGGTTGCACAGAGTCGGCCACGACTGAAGCGACTTAGTAGTAGTAGTAGTAAGGAGATTTAATGAGATAGGAAAATGTACCTAAAATAAGGCTAAATGAATAAAGCAAAATAAAGAAATATACAATATAATCTTAGTTTTGTAACACATTTGCATCTGTATCATTGAGAAATAACTGGATGGAAGTTTGAAAATTGCTAACACTGGCTAGATATAGACAATGGACAGATGATGTAGTCTGAGTACTTTTTATTTTCTTATTTTTTTTTCTATGTTTTCCAAATTTCCTACAGGAAACAAATAGACAAATGTTTTTAAGTTGCTAAGCTAATCATGGGGGTGCTTTGATGATGGGTATTCCCAACCAAACTGCAGTAAGAGTTTGGATCATGTTTCCTAGAACTGAGATTCCTGGAAAGCTCTGCCTCAGTTCATTGCCATTTATCTTGTTGCCCTCTAATTATAAACAATTGATGCAAATGGCATCCACATCCATAGTTGAATCAATTCTGCTTCACTGACTATGCTAAAGACTTTGACTGTGTGGATCACCACTAACTGGAAAATTCTTCAAAAGATGGGTAAACCAGGCCATCTTACCTGCTTCCTGAGAAATCTGTATGAAGGTCAAGAAGCAATAGTTAGAAATGGACATGTTCTAAAATTGGAAAAGGAGCACATCAAGGCTGTATATTGTCAATCTGCTTATTTAACTCATATGCAGAGTACAACATCTGAAATGCTGGACTGGATGTAGCACCATACTGGAATCAAGATTTCAGGGAAAAATATCAATAAACTCAGATATGCAGATGATATCACCCTTATGGGAACAAAGAGTGAACTAAAGAGCCTCTTGATGAAAGTGAAAGAGGAGACTGAAAAAGCTGGCTTAAAACTCAACATTCAGAAATTGAAGATCGTGGCATCTGATCCCATCACTTCATGGGAAATAGATGGGAAACAATGGAAACGGTGACAGACTATTTTGGAGGGCTCCAAAATCACTGCAGATGGTGACCGCAGCCATGCAATTAAAAAATGGTTGCTCCTTGGAAGAAAAGTTATGGCCAACCTAGACAGCTTATTAAGAAGCAGAGACATTATTTTACCAACAAAGGTCTGTCTAGTCAAAGCTATGGTTTTTCCACTAGTCATATATGGATGTAAGAGTTGCACCATAAAGAAAGCTGAGTGCCAAAGAATTGATGCTTTTGAACCGTGGTGTTGGAGAAGACTCTAGAGAGGCCCCTGGACTGCAAGGATATCCAACCAGTCCATCCTAAAGGAAATCAATCCTGAATATTCATTGGAAGGACTGATGCTGAAGCTGAAACTCCAATACTTTGGCCCCCTGATGCAAAGAACTGACTCATTTGAAAAGTCCCTGATGCTGGGAAAACTTGAAGGCAGGAGGAGAAGGGGAGGATGGAGGATAAGATGGTTGGATGGCATCACTGACTCAATGGACATGAGTTTGAGCAAGCTCTGGGTGTTGGTGATGGACAGGGAGGCCGGGCCTGCTGCAGTCCATGGAGTCACAAACAGTTGGACATGACTGAGTGACTGAACTGCACTGAACTGACCAGAAAGACACCTCTGACCCTATTAGCAGTATTAAAGAGGATGAGACTTCATTTCATTTGATTATTTCGTAGACCTTGAAAATTACATTTGGAAAGGAATGGATGTGAGAGTTGGACTGTGAAGAAAGCTGAGTGCCGAAGAATTGATGCTTTTGAACTGTGGTGTTGGAGAAGACTCTTGAGAGTCCCTTGGACTGCAAGGAGATCCAACCAGTCCATTCTGAAGGAGATCAGCCCTGGGATTTCTTTGGAAGGAATGATGCTGAAGCTGAAACTCCAGTACTTTGGCCACCTCATGCGAAGAGTTGACTCATTGGAAAAGACCCTGATGCTGGGAGGGATTGGGGGCAGGAGGAGAAGGGGACGACAGAGGATGAGATGTCTGGATGGCATCACTGACTCGATGGACGTGAGTCTGAGTGAACTCCGGGAGTTGGTGCTGGACAGGGAGGCCTGGCGTGCTGCGATTCATGGGGTCGCAAAGAGTTGGACACAACTGACTGACTAAACTGAACTGAACTGTAATTAATGTTGTTATTGAGGTCTTTGGGAGATAGAAAATACCTAATGTTGGAAAACTAGGGTTCTCTGTTTTGGTGCTGATTTATTATTCTAAATGGTTATTTTGGGGCCTGCTTGACTTAGAAGAATGAATTTGGCTTATGACTTTGGAAAGACAGCCTTTAGAAGCCAGGGCTCAATAAATCCCTTCTAGTCACAAAGTCACACACAGATCTTAGATATTTTGATATTAGAATTAGATATTCCTTTTAGTGGGGAAGGCATCCAGTCCCTTACTCTCCAACAGCTATTGGGATTATTTGCCTTCAGGATTCAACTCACCTATTGGTACTACCAGGTAAACAGCACCAGGCAAGTACTTTCTGGACAAAGTTTTCCCTAACTTCTCTCTCAGCACCAGCTTTCTTGGAGTCAAAATTGTGCAGTTTATGCCAGCACTGGATTCATCAGCACGCCAGGAAGTTTCCCTTTACCACTCCCAAACTGATCTGAGTAAATCTGCTCAAGTGCCCCTTCTAGACATAGATCTCCTATGCCAGGTTTCTGACTGGAGCACATTCTTTTTTCCAAGTTACCATCTCCAAAATATTGGTTTCATATTGGAAAGGCTCAGTCACATAGTCTCAGTCACTGAGACTCAAGCAGTCCCCAATCATCCTTATGCTGCCAAAAATATTTATTATCATTTCTTCATATAATCACTATTTAATACCAGTCATGGGCTTCCTCAATGGCTCAGAGGGTAAAGAATCAGCCTGCAATGAAGGAGGTGTGGGTTCAATCCCTGGGTCGGGAAGAGCCCCTGGAGGAGGAAATGGCAACCTACTCTTGTATTCTTGCCTGAAAAATCCCATGGACAGAGGAACCTAGTGGGCTATAGTCCACGGGGTGGCAGAGTCAGATAGGACTGAGTGACTCACTTTCACTTTCCTCTGTACTAGAGCATTCCACTAAGAGCCAGGTTGGGCCCTATAAGCAGACACAGGAAAAAATCTGGCCAATTGTCAGACACACAGGAGCCAACCAGCCTTCCTAGCCTGACTTTATCTTAGGAAATAGTAATAAGACCTATTATGGAAATTAAGCAGTTATTGAGGAATGGCCTCTTTGTGCTTTTCTGGAAAGAAACTCTTTTAAAGCATAATTGATTTGTGAACAGAGCTGCTTTCCCCAGATGGATGGGGTTGAGTCCTCATAGATCTCAGCAGTAGTGATCAGGGGTCCCAGAAGCACAAGTCACCTGCCCATTGCCAGACTCGGGCTCCTGTGGTCCTCTAGGTAGAAAACTTACTGGGAGGTGTACCCACCTGCCACACACTTCAGTGCCCCTGAGTCAGGACTAGGAAAGAGGTTTTCATAAGCACACCAATGCTTCTTGAAAACCAGCTAAGGCATCCATTTATTCCTGATAGAATTCTGTCCTGGCTCTTGGATTGTACTTGTCAGAGTTCTCTTGAACTGGAGGCATGTCTTAGTAATCCCCTAGTAACAAGGACAGCCCAGAGCACATTCATAGCCTGAGCCTTCTGCAGCTCCCGTGGGGCACTGACCCAGGTACTCAGCAGTCTGCTAAGAAAACTTCAATACTGCCCCTTGTGGGTTGCTTGTTTTGCAGGCCTCATTGTCAGGAAGTGGAGGAGCTGACCACTTTGGTTACATTCTTATATCCTCTCTTCAACCAAATTTTCCCTCAAGATGTTCAAGCTGGCCACAACTCTGCCTTTTCTCAGCCCTTCTGCTACCTGAGCTGATTCTCAGTAAAATTATGAAGTTGACCATATTTGTCTCTTATCTCTCAGATCTCCCCTTCCATCTAACTCCTGCTCTAAATCCCAGAAAGAATCTGATGCCCATTAGAGCTCAGTGTGGAGCAGTTTCAGTAGAGCCATAGATCCTGGTGCCTACAAATCCAGCAACTTAAATAGCACTGCCTGTCTGCACTCACCTCTTGTGGTAAACTCACAATAGAGCATCCTCATGTTGCTTGAGCCTGGATTTCTCCCCTTTCTTCATGGCAGCTTTTACCTGATCCAGGTCATGTATTCAAAATATCCAGTAATTCACCAAGCAGCAGGCCTGTGGGAGGGATGGCGATTCTGCAGTACCTAATTCTCTGTACCTAACAGGCTAAAATCACAACTGGTCAAAGGGAAAACAGAATCAGGTTGACAGGTAAGCCCCATCGAAAGTGAAAGTGAAAGTTGCTCAGTTGTGTCCAACTCTTTGTGACCCCATGGACTATACAGTCCATGGAATTCTCCAGGCCAGAATACTGGAGTGGGCAGCCATTCCCCTCTCCAGGGGATCTCCCCAACCAAGGGATCAAACCCAGGTCTCCTGCATTGCAGGCAGATTCTTTACCAGCTGAGTCATAAGGGAAGCCCAAGAATACTGGAGTGGGTAGCTAATCCCTTCTCCAGCAGATCTTCCTGACCCAGGAATCGAACTGGGGTCTTCTGCATTGCAGGCAGATTCTTTACCAACTGAGCTATCAAGGAAGCCCTAGAGTAACACAATTCATTTTCAGAAATTTCATAATTTCTATTCAAAAGATGGCCAGAAGCTTGCTGCTCCCTTGCCTTGACACATGTGGGCTGCCAAACTCATTGTTTTTTTTTTCTTTTTTAATTCCCTGGACTTTACATCATATTCTAGTGACCTTTACAAAGTGTCTTAAAAGCACTTTGTGCAAATGTATCTCAAAGCCCCTTTGAAGCAATCTCCCACCACCCATGCAGTAAAGGTGCCAAACAGAAAAACACCAAAACAGAGGTTAGGTGGCTATTTCCAACTGATGGCTTCCATAACTTGGAGTCTCAGTTTTCACTCTTTGCTTTCTGCTATTAGCATAGTATTATCTTCATATCTGAGGTTGTTGATATTTCTTCTGGCTATCTTGATTTCAGCTTGTGAATCATCCAGCCCAGCATTTCATGTGATGTATTCTGTGTAAAATTTAAAAAAGCAGTGTGACAATATACATCTTCTTGACCTGCATACACGTTCCTCAGGAGACAGGTAAGGTGGTCTGTTATTCTCATCTCTTTAAGAATTTCCCAGTTTGTTGTGATCCAAACAGTTCAAAGCCTTTAGCATAGTCAAAGAAACACAAGTAGATGTTTTTTTGTCTTTTTATTTTTTTTTAATTTCCTTGCTTTCTCTATGATCCAATGAATGTTAGCAATTTGATCTCTGATTCCTCTATCTTATATAAACCCAGCTTGTATATTGGGAAGTTCTTGGTTCACATATAGCTGAGGCCTAGCTTGAAGGACTTTGAGCATAACCATGTTAGCATGTGAAATGAGTGCAATTGTGCATAGTTTAAGCATTCTTTGGCATTGCCCTTCTTTGGGATTGGAAAGAAAACTGACCATTTCCAGTTATGTGGCCACTGCTGAGTTTTCCAAATTTGCTGGCATGTTGAGTGTGGTACTTTCACAGCATCATCTTTTAGGACTTGAAATAGCTCAGCTGAAATCCCACCACTTCCACTAGGTTTGTTCATAGTAATTCTTCCTAAGGCCCACTTGATTTCACACTCTCGGATGTGTGGGTCTGATGAGTGATCACACCATTGCGGTTATCCAGATAATTAAGACCTTTTTTGTGTAGTTATTCTGTGTATACTTGCCACATCTTCTTAACCTCTTCTGCTTCCATTAGGTCCTTATAGTTTCTGTCCTTTATCATCCCCATCCTTGCATGAAATATTCCCTTGATATTTCCAATTTTCTTGAAGAGATCTCTAGTCTTTCCCATTCTATTGTTTTCCTCTATTTCTTTGCATTGTTCACTTAAGAAGGCTTTCTTATCTCTCCTTATTCTCTGGAACTCTGCATTCAATTTGGTATATCTTTCTCTTTCTCCCTTTCTTTTCTTTCCTCAACTATTTGTAAAGCCTCCTCAGACAACCGTTTTGTTTGCTTGCATTTCTTTTTCTTTGGGATGGTTTTGGTCACCACCTCCTGTACAATGTTATGAACCCCCATCCATAGTTCTTCAGGCACTCTATCTACCAGATCTAATCCCTTGAACCTGCCATCTCCACTGTATAATAAGGGATTTGATTTAAGTCATACCTGAAAAAAAAAAAAGTCATACCTGAAGGGTCTAATGGTTTTCTCTACTTTCTTCAATTTAAGTCTGGATTTTGCAAAAAGGAGCTCATGATCTGAGCCACAGTCAGCTCCAGGTCTTGCTTTTGTTTTTGCTGACTGTATACCGCTTCTCTATCTTTGGCTGTAAAGAATATTGATTAATCTGATTTCGGTATTGATCATCTGGTGATGTCCATGTGTAGAGTCATCTCTTGTGTTATTGGAAGAGGACATTTGCTATGACCAGTGTGTTCTCTGGGCAAAACTCTGTTAACCTTTGCCCTGCTTCATTTTGTACTCCAAGGACAAACTTGCCTGTTACTCCAGGTATCTCTTGACTTCCTACTTTTGCATTCCAATCCCCTATGATGAATGTTAGGTGTTAGTTCTAGAAGGTCTTGTAGGTCTTCATAGAACTATTCAACTTCAGCTTCTTTAGCATTACTGGTTGGGGTACAGACTTGGATTACTGTGATTTTGAATGGTTTGTTTGGGAAACTAACCAAGATCACGCTGTTGTTTTAGAGATTACACCCAAGTACTGCATTTTGGCCTCTTCTGTTGAGTATGAGCAATCACTATGTTTAGAAGTAGGCTGGTATCCCTAAAGAATAGGGTCCTTTCACTGGAACTTCTCCTCAAGATATTGGTTGGAAGGAGCATCTTCCAAGATGTGTTCAGACAATGAATTAATGTCTATTAGGCTGACTTCTAGCTCTGCTCCTCTGTTTGTTTCCTAGAAGAGCAAGAGCCATGTGTGTTGAGAAAGGCTTAAAGTGGGTCAGTTTTCTTACATTTTCTTAACTCAGATGCTAGGAGTACTGCCTATTCAGACCTTTGCCTTGGGTCATGAATGACTGATGTGTAAGAGAAGAGTTTTAATGCCTCAAGCTCACCTCTAGTACAAGAGTCACTAACCCTCTGAGGTGGCTCTGAGCACAGTGCTCCACTATATCCTTATGAGAAGAATATTGTTAAAGAGAAGGAAATGGCCTTAGGTTAATGACAGAGTTTGCCAAAGACCACAGTGCCAAGCTAATAGGAGAGGTGGGATTGAGCTACATGTAGGACTCATTCCATTCAGTTTTGAAGGAACAAAATGAAAGGAAGGAAAGAAGAGGCCTGAAGGCAGGCCAAGCGATGGGAGCAGACAGGCATTACTAGGGAGCATGAGTGAATGAACTGTTCAGCTAGATTGGAGAAGGGGTGCTTTGGGTGGGTAACGGAAGAACTGGTAGCAAGATTGCATTATGTATGTATGCACACATACATCATAGGAAGCATGAAACAGGCATCACCTTAGCTAGGCAAATGGGTTCCCCAATAGTACAGAAATGGCCTTTACCCAAGGAACACAGTCTCCCAACTCTAGCTTTTCTCATTGATTCTCTTTGCCTTCCAGCAAGTATCGGACATCTGCTTAACATTATGCAAGGATTACTGTCAATGAGAGATGCTTGAGCCTGCCAGAGGGGCTGCCTCATGGGAAAGAGAAAGCAAAACCTGAGCCTTAAAAATAGAAAACTATAAAACACTGGTGAAAGAAATCAAAGAGGACACTAATAGATGGAGAAATATACGATGCTCATGGATCGGAAGAATCAATATAGTGAAAATGAGTATACTACCCAAAGCAATTTATAGACTCAATGCAATCCCTATCAAGCTACCAATGGTATTTTTCACAGAGCTAGAACAAATAATTTCACAATTTGTATGGAAATACAAAAAACCTCAAATAGCCCAAGCAATCTTGAGAAAGAAGAATGGAACTGGAGGAATCAACCTTCCTGACTTCAGGCTCTATCTACTACAAAGCCACAGTCATCAAGACAGTATGGTACTGGCACAAAGACAGAAACATAGATCAATGAAACAAAATAGAAAGCCCAGATACAAATCCACGTGCCAATGGACACCTTATCTTTGACAAACGAGGCAAGAATTTACAATGGATTAAAGACAATCTCTTTAACAAGTGGTGCTGGGAAAACTGCTCAATCACTTGTAAAAGTATGAAACTAGAACACTTTCTAACACCATACACAAAAATAAACTCAAAATGGATTAAAGATCTAAACGTAAGACCAGAAACTATAAAACTCCTAGAGGAGAACATAGGCAAAACACTCTCGGACATACATCACAGCAAGACCCTTACCTCCCAGAATATTGGAAATAAAAGCAAAAATAAACAAATGGGACCTAATTAACCTTAAAAGCTTCTGCACAACAAAGGAAACTATAAGCAAGGTGAAAAGACAGCCTTCAGAATGGGAGAAAATAATAGCAAATGAAGCAACTGACAAACAAGTAATCTCAAAAATATACAAGCAACTCCTGCAGCTCAATTCCAGAAAAATAAATGACCCAATCAAAAAATGGGCCAAAGAACTAAATAGACATTTCTCCAAAGAAGACATACAGATGGCTAACAAACACATGAAAAGATGCTCAACATCACTCATTATCAGAGAAATGCAAATTAAAAGAACAATGAGGTACCATTTCACGCCAGTCAGAATGGCTGCGATCCAAAAGTCTATAAGCAATAAATGCTGTAGAGAGTGTGGAGAAAAGGGAACCCTCTTACACTGTTGGTGGGAATGCAAGCTAGTACAGCCACTATGGAGAACAGTGTGGAAATTCCTTAAAAAACTGGAAATAGCACTGCCTTATGATCCAGCAATCCCACTGCTGGGCATACACACTGAGGAAACCAGAAAGGAAAGAGACACGTGTATCCCAATGTTCATCGCAGCACTGTTTATAATAGCCAGGACATGGAAGCAACCTAGATGCCCATCAGCAGATGAAAGGATAAGAAAGCTGTGGTACATATACACAATGGAGTATTACTCAGCCATTAAAAAGAATACATTTGAATCAGTTCTAATGAGGTGGATGAAACTGGAGCCTATTATACAGAGTGAAGTAAGCCAGAAAGAAAAATACCAATACAGTATACTAACACATATATATGGAATTTAGAAAGATGGTAACATTAACCCTATGTATGAGACAGCAAAAGAGACACTGATGTATAGATCAGTCTTATGGACTCTGTGGGAGAGGGAGAGGGTGGGGAGATTTGGGAGAATGGCATTGAAACATGTGTAATATCATGTATGAAACGAGTTGCCAGTCCAGGTTTGATGCACGATACTGGATGCTTGGGGCTGGTGCACTGGGAAGACCCAGAGGGAGGGTATGGGGAAGGAGGAGGGAGGAGGGTTCAGGATGGGGAGCACGGGCATACCTGTGGCAGATTCATTTCAATGTTTGGCAAAACTAATACAATATTGTAAAGTTTAAAAAAAAAAAAAGGTTAAAAAAAAAACAACTGGAAATAGAACCGCCTTATGACCCAGCAATCCCACTGCTGGGCATACACACCAAGGAAACCAGAATTGAAAGAAACACATGTACCCCAATGTTCATCACAGCACTGTTTATAATAGCCAGGACATGGAAGCAACCTAGATGTCCATCAGCAGATGAATGGATAAGAAAGCTGTGGTACATATACACAATGGAGTATTGCTCAGCCATTAAAAAGAATACATTTGAATCAGTTCTAATGAGGTGGATGAAACTGGAGCCTATTATACAGAGTGAAGTAAGCCAGAAAGAAAAACACCAATACAGTATACTAATGCATATAAATGGAATTTAGAAAGATGGTAACAATAACCCTGTATGTGAGACAGTGAAAGAGACACAGATGTATAGAACAGTCTTTTGGACTCTGTGGGAGAGGGCAAGGGTGGGATGATTTGGGAGAATGGCATTGAAACATCTATAATATCATATAAGAAACGAATCACCAGTCCAGGTTCGATGCATGATACTGGATGCTTGGGACTGGTGCACTGGGATGACCCAGAGGGATGGTTTGGGGAGGGAGGAGGGAGCGGGGTTCAGGATGGGGAACACGTGTATACCTGTGGTGGATTCATGTTGATGTATGGCAAAACCAATGCAATATTGTAAAGTAATTAGCCTCCAATTAAAATAAATAAATTTATATTAAAAAAAATAGAGCTCTCTACTGGTGGAATTCTGTCCTACTGTCATGACCATTTAGTCACAGGGGGAATGGCACCCTGCTAGGAAGGTCATGAGATAGTCAGTAAACAAGCACTGAGGCAGACCTTCAGCATGTGTCCCCTCATTCCCAGACCTTTGTGGGCCCCATCAGAAGAGGGTGGCTGGGTGTTCTTGTGTCTATCTGTAACCACAAAGCATGTGTTTGCTTTTATTATGCTGGGTGCCAGTCTGGCCCTGAAGTTCACTGCTTGCACAGACAACACTCATTCATTCAGACACTGATGCTGCTGTTGCTGCTGCTAAGTCACTTCAGTTGTGTCTGACTCATAGACGGCAGCCCACCAGGCTCCCCCATTCCTGGGATTCTGCAGGCAAGAACACTGGAGTGGGTTCCCATTTCCTTCTCCAATGTGTGAAAGTAAAAAGTGAAAGCAAAGTCGCTCAGTCATGTCCAACTTGTAGCAACCCCATGGACCGCAGCCTACCAGGCTCCTCCGTCCATGGCATTTTCCAGGCAAGAGTACTAGAGTGGGTTGCCATTGCCTTCTCCTCATTCAGAAACAAATGAGATCAATTCTTACCCAGCTCATAGAGCAATAGGATTTGGCAACTCCTCAGAGTCTTAAAGATTACATTATTTTTAAAACTGCAGAGTTAAATAAAAGAGTCCAAAATTAGGGGTATTATTTGACTGTCAAACAGATGTCCCTTCCCCTATGCCATTGCCCTTGTGTCTGCCTGCTTTGAGTTCTCCTGGCACTTTACTTCCCAGGTCTCCACTTTCCAGACACTACAGGGTCTTCCTGTGAACTACGGGTTTAGAGCCTAGTGTTCTCAGTTGTCCTCCTCCTCTCCATCCCAGAGTTTGGCACATATTTGGGATTCCATGAAAACCAAACAGGGAAAAGGTTTAGGTAAGGAAGCCACATACCTAAGTTGGGAACCTGCAGATAGTGGTTTTTCCTTTCAACCACTTATGTCTAGAAAAGAAAGAGCAGCAGACCTCTCCCTCAATGCCCTGAGTCCAGAGCTTGTCCCTTCAGAAAAAACAGAGCTGCCCTCTTTTGCCCCTTGTCTCTCCTCCAGGTGCCTGTAGACCCTGGTTTGCACTGTTCTGGGCTTGTCTATGGCTCCTGGGGGCAGGCACAGGGAGCAGCAGCATGCTCTCCACCCACACATGGTGCACTAAGCTTAGTGGTCCCTTTATTTAAAGCTTGTTGCATATAGAAAGTGTGGGTGCCAGGCCCCAAATTCAATTTAAAACAGAAGAGTCAATTTTCACATTGCAAATCTTTTGTGGGGGAAGTTGTGAAAGAAACAGGAAGTAGCTGAGGAAGTGGCTACTTTGAAGTGAAGCAACATTTCAGAACAATTAATAATCGTGCTTCCCCAGAGACAAGCTGCAGAGGAGGCAGTGGAGCTGAAATTGTTTCCTTCATTGTACTTCCTTTTCATGGGTGTCAGACTGGAACCCTCTGGGTGACTTCTCAACTCAGCATGTCTTGCTCATATATTAAGCTGAATATTAATCTTTAGCGGAACTCATCTTTCATCCCTGAATTTAATTTCATTAGTTATAATTTCTTTCCCTGTTTATAGTCTCTGATACCTTTGCTTGAAAGGTAAATGAGCATCAGCCTTACCCCTCACCTCTCCTCAATCGAAACTTTCCTTGTAATAGCAGAGATGATTGCTGAATAACCAGTTCAGGCTATCTGGATCTTGGTGTAGCCAGAATCAAGTCATTTTTTTAATGGACTCTCAGGAACTTTCTCTAAGGCAATCAGGGATACTGTGGTTTTGTAGCAATGACCTGAGTTCCATTGCATATGAAAATGCACAGAAAGTGCCATTGAAAGTTTATAAGCAAGGGGGCCTCAAGTTTATATAATAGCCATATGTCTCAAATTCAGCCTTAACTGTCCACTTTTACCACCCACTTGGTCTCAAAACCTCAACATACTAACAAAATCTTGGCCTCTGTACACTGGCACTGAATCAAAACAATGTACACAGAGTTTGGGTAAAGAAGAAAGGGGTAGCTTTATTTCTTTGCCAGGAAAAGAAGGCCACAGCAACCTGGTGCCCTCAGGACTGTGTCCTCCCTAAAAGGGTTCAGTGAGTAAAACTTATAGGGTTAGCTCAAAATAGGATTCTTGATAATGGTTAGGGCAGGTGCAGGGTATGCACACTTCTCTTCTCTTCTCATGGAACATCTCAAATTCATCAAGGCTGGTGTTGGGAGGTCCAGAGATGGGCCCTGGTGGTCTCTGAGGTTATCACACCATGACTTTCTCTTCTGGAATGAAGTGAAGTAAAGTGAAAGTCGCTCAGTTGTGTCCAACTCTTTGCGGCCCCATGGACTATACTGTCCATAGAATTCTCCAGGTCAGAATACTGGAGTGGGTAGCCTTTCACTTCTCCAGGGGATCTCCCCATCCCAGGGATCAAACCCAGGACTCCCACATTGCAGACAGATCCTTTACCAGCTGAGTCACAAGGGAAGTCCCCAAATACTGGAATGGGTAGCCTATCCCTTCTCCAGGGGGTCTTCCCAAACCAGGAGTTGAACCTGGGTCTCCTGCATTGCAGGCGGATTCTTTACCATCTGAGCTAGCAGGGAAGCCCATGGTAGCTCCTCCTCAAAGAAAAGGAGTGTTAGGGAATGTTTCTGAGGAAAAACACCAAATGCCTAATGTAATTTTAGCTAATGAGTGAGTTGTTTTCAGTGATTAGATGCAAAGGAATCATTAATGGAAGAAAGAAAACTATATATGGGAAAGCGGATGTGCAAGTGAAGCGTAAGGTGACCTGGCTAGTCCAATCAGTTTTAGCTACAACAACCACAATTCTCCTGGCCTGAAAGTGTTTACTAACTAGTCTCCCTGCCTCTAGTCTTGTTCCCTCAACCAGAGACTGAAACTGCTTGAGTGCAGGGATTGTATTTTATCTATAGTCACATCACCTACCCAAAGTTATGATATCTAACATTGCTTGGTAAATGTTTGCTAAGCTAGCAAATGAATTAATGAAGGATAAAAACTGGATGAGTCTGAAAGCAACACCCAAAGGAGTGTAAGGAAGGATAAACAAGCTTTGGTTTACCCCGCACTGTAGGCCCAGACAGTGGCTAGGACACTGCAGGGGACTGATGCTGCTGGAGCCCAGCAGGGAAAGCCTGACAAGATGATGGTCTTGGAGAGAGGCGTTTCTTCATATACCCTCCAGTCCAGCCCTGATCCATGCTACTCTGCAGTAGGCTCTACTTTGGGTGTTGTAGGTGTTCAAAATTGTCTAAAGCAAGTGTCCTTGCCTCTCTTCTTACCTCCCTTTAAGAAACATTTGACTGCCTACTACAGACTAGGTCCTGTGCCAAGTGTAGGTATCAAATAATAAGGTTACAACAACAGTGAGGCCCCTTCCCTCAGGAGGCCCCCCACCTAGTGAGGAGACCACTGTAAACACACTATACCGACACCTACAGTTCTCTAGATCCACACTTGCTTATAATGGAGCAGGACCCTGTGGGCCTTCCCGGGATGGACCCCTCCCCCATAGCCTCTGTTATGGCTCTTCTTGGAAGTACCTAAGTAATAGTAGCTGACATATTTCCCATTTTTCCAATGCTAAAGCCACCACCAAATGGAAGAAATTAACTACAGGAAGATCACAATCACGTAGCTCCCAAACCTTCTGGAGTGTAAGGGTTGATAATGTTATCCACTCTGTTACCTCACTATCCACCAATCAAAGAATAGTGTAGGAGCTAATCACATACCCTGTGACACTCCTCCTCTCTCTAAAAATGCTTTACTGAAGCCTTTGGGGAATTAGGGGATTTTGAGCATGAGTCACCTGTATTTCTTTGCTCAACCCTGCAATAAACATTTCTCTGTTCCAACTCTGACCATTTCAATTTGGCCTCTCTGTGTGTCTGGCACACAAATACCTTTGGTAACACATTCTGTTCAGTGCTTGAACAGAAAAGCAGAGAGAGCTTGAGAAAGAAAAACTGTAGGGTAATAATCACATCAGGTTTGAAGAAGTGGGGAAAGAATGCTCACCACAGGTGTGTGAGAGATAGGGGTAGGTGGAGCCAATTACCTCACAGCCTTGGAAAAAAGGGGGCTCTGTCATGATCCTGACACTTTAGTCTTTCCTATAGATTTTAAAAGAAGATCCAAAGATCCACTAAGTGGCACTACAGGATAACATATTGTTCAGACCGGTGCACCAGCATCCAGGATTTGTATAATTAAGGGCAACTTAGAACTCTAGGTGAGGTAAAAGCTCCTTTAGACAGGAGGCCTATGGCTAGAAGTCCAGAAACAGATTCTAGCCTAGTTCAGCCCTTCTGTTTTTTTTTTTTTTTTTTTCCCCCAGCACCTCTTAATCCCTGGGACTTGGGGCCTCACATGTAAAAGGAACAACTGAACAAAAATTGTCCTTTTCTGATGCAAGATCTGGTCCTTGAAGCTCTGGATGTAACCATGTCCATAGAGGAGTAGTTTCCCTCTTCTAAGGAAACTCCTGTTCTGAGTCTCCGGGTACTATTTGCTCCAGTGGATTTAGAGACTTGTGGCACTGGCTCTGTAAACACATTATACCTATACCTACAGCTCTATAGATCCACACTTACCTACAATTTAACCTATGGTTTTAAAAAGAATCTGGAGCATCACTGATATCCTTTTATCTTACTCTCTTACTCTGCTCGTAGCCTCACCTTGTGTGCATGCATGCTAAGATCTTTCTTTGTGAGCCTAACGACTGTAACCCTCCAGGATCATCTACCCATGGGATTCTCCAGGCAAGAATATCAGAGGGGGTTGCCATGCCCTCCTCCAGGGGATCTTCCCAACTCATGGATTGAACCTGTGTCTTTTATGTCACCTGCATTGGCAGGCAGGTTCTTTACCACTTAGCACCACCTGAGAAATCCCAGCCTCACCTTATCTTCTCTCTAATTCCATTCCTTCTCCACATGATGGTGAGTGGGAGGGCACTGCTCAGGGGCCCAGAGCCTGGATTTCAGATCTAGGCTTTGTCAGGGACTCACTGTGGGCAGGTGACTCCAAAGAGGACTTCAAACTCCCATGTGAAAGCATCAGGAAAACAAGCTCTGACCCAGTCTATAGGGTGCAGTCTGCCTCAGTCAGAAAAAGGTCTAAGTTCACGCTTTCCCCCCCAGGAGGCCACCAAGAGTTTATTCCAGGTTACACTTTTTATCTCCAGTTGAAATCCTGTAGCCGCCCAAAAGCTTGACCCAAAGTTTTCTGATTAGAAAACTAATCTTAATTTGAAGATGAGTTAATGGAGAGGAGAAGTTATTTCCTGCAGAGAGTGATCCACCCCCCTCCACCACCACCACAATCATCCTCTGGCAGGTTGCCCACCAGTCACTGTGACATGACTGACACTGTCGTTTGGGTGACAGGTTGGTTACACTCATTTACAAGAGGGAATTAATTCATGTGGGAGGGAGGAATACAGAGCCAGTTTCAAAGGGGCATTTTGACAAAAGCATTTGTTCTCCTCTTTGGGGTGCAATTCAGCATGGCCCCTGAAGAAGAAAGTCTTTCAGGAGTTATGGAGTGGCCTTTCCTTGTCTCTGAGTGTTAAGACAGCTTGGTCCACTCTCTGAGGACTGAGGTGGTCAGGTCAGGAAAGACCCTATAAGGTAAACTGCACAGTGGAGAGACATTTGGCACTTGAGATGTGCCTGATGTGTGGATGCTAAAAAAGAGAAAGGGCTGAAGGGCAGGTGCATCAAGGATAGAGACTCAGTCTTCTCTTTGCTCTTTGTTGATAGTCATCACATCAACACTTCTTGGGAGCCCACTATAGACTAAGTACATTGCAGGAGCCCTTAAACAAAGTCCTTTAAGGGGATCACAAAAGACAAGAGCTCTTTTTGTTATGAATGGTAGAAACCAAATTCACACTGATGTGGGGAAACAAAGAAAAATGCCTTGGTTCATGCATAGTGCTGTCTCCTTGCAGGGTCTGACTGCAAGCACTGACAGATCTGTGTGTGAAAAGGGGCCAGAAATCTGACTTCATGGCTTCCCTCTGCTTCCTCAGAAGGTGATCTTATGTTCGGCAGGATTTCTCCTATTCCAACAACTTACCCCTGATCCCCATCCAAAAATAAACCTATATTTCCCAATACTTCAAGTCAAAATTTGTAGACCAACCCTTCTTTGAACTTGTGTCACTTGCCCACCTGTTAATCAACCACTGCAGCCATGAAGTGAAATAAGATTGGCCAGATCCATGCAATATGCTGTTGGTGGGGATGTAAGGTCAATTCCATCCAAACTGCATGGACTGAGACTGTTGAAGACAAGATTTCCCAAAATACAGTAAGCATGTCATGAACAGGATATGTATGTGTGAATTCTATACCAGTCACAACAACATACAACCACGGAGTATTGAGGGACAGTGAAAGCTCAATAAAGGGAGGGGTCAGTGCCAGGGGGGAAGACAATAAGAAAAAATTGTAGACACAAATTTTAGGCAAAGGGATGCTTGAGTTAAAATGAAAAAGAGCACAGGTCCAGCAGGTTGAGGAAGAAGGAGTTAATGCAGACAGAGGCACTAGTTTGCACAAAGACCTAGATACTCATACAAATGCAAAGAGTCAGCTCTGTGGCTATAGATGCTTAGCTAAATGTATTACACACTTCTAGTTTAATTACCACAGCGACCCTAAAAGAGAGCTCAGATTTTATGGGTCTGGGATGGAGCTTGATAAACTGCATTTTTAACAAGTTCCTTGGTGACGCTGATACTGCTGGTATGAGGACCACAATGAGTCAGATAGGAGATCAAATCAGCAAATCTTCAGATTCTTTATATTGAGGAGCTTGGACTCAAATGTAAATGCAGAGTTAAATACTGGGGCCTAACTACACTGTGAGAACTCAGGGCCCTATCCTTAAACTTAGGGAACAAGCTGTATATCTGAGAAGACTTAAGATCCAGAAACCTGAACAAAACCCTGAGACGTGTTCAGATTAGATGATATGAAAATATGTTGCCCCACCTTCTTAGTGTAAATCATAAGGTCATTGGTTGTATAACCAGTGATTCCAATGTCATATGTCTTTTGAAAAACTATCAAGATGCCATCACATTCCCCTGCCCTGTTACTGGGCTGCATCACAATTAATGAAGTGAAAGTCAATCAGTTGTATCCGACTCTATGACTCCATGGACTATACAGTCCATGGAATTCTCCAGGCCAGAATACTGGAGTGGGTAGCCTTTCCCTTCTCCAGGGGATCTTCCAATCCAGGGATAGAATCCAGGTCTCCTGCATTGCAGGTGGATTCTTTACCAGCTGAGCCACAAGGGAAGTCACAATCAATGCCCCTGCATAATCTGCCATTAAGCTACCCCTCTGGAATATGCACAGAAGCGCTCAAATATTATTCTTTCCAAGGCCTACAGCAGCCTTTTCTGGGAGACTGTGCAAAGCTCATCACCACATTTTCTCTCTTCTAATTCATCTCATTTACTCCCTTACACCACTCCCCACATCTTCTCTGCCCCAAATCTGTGTCATCTGGGAGTCAAGCATCACCAACAGTCAAAACATACTTCTGGGAGTCCATGTGGCAGTTACCAGTCTCCTGCCACCAAACAATACTAAGATACTCTAGGTCAGTGAGAGCCTGGATGCTGTTGCATAATCATGGAAAGCAAGCACCCTGTCCAGAGGCAGGATTTCTCTTTTATTAGTCCAGGTTCCATTGCAGGAAACAGAAACTATTCTAGCTAATTCAAGCAGAAAGGGGTTTAATACTAGAAATAAAGTGCTTGCAAAAATCCATGGAAATCCTGGGTCTCTACAGGATTTGTGAGACTGAGACCAAGTCCATCACTGTAGAAGTGGCCACAAAATGAATTGCTTGCTACTTTCATCACACTCAGGCAGGGTTATATCAACATGTCTCTGTCCTAACTCCAGGTTCTACCACTTTGACACTTTGACAGTGATATGGGAACTAAGAAGCAACTCTACAACTGCTATCTTTACACAAGTTAAAAAAAAAGTCTCTTTTCCCATTTAACTTGGTTGAGATCAAGTCTTATAGGAATGCTGGTGATTGATAAAACTTAAATCACATACAAGGTTCTAGCTATAAGAACTCTTTGACTTGGAAATGTTAGCTCCCTCTTCCTCTTTCTGCAGTAAAGGAAAACCCACTAGAAAGAGACTGGAACAGATGTTGAATAAACCAACCTACTGTATTCCCCACTGAGACCCAGTGTCTCAAACTATGAGCACTGAAAGTGAAAGAAAATGCACCATAAACTGGCCAAGAATAGAGGGTTATTGCTTTACATAACTGTAAAACACAGGTACGTTTTGATACAAGGACAAAAAAAAAAATCACTGGAACCCAACCTTTCTCTACTTTCCTTCCTCATGTTTTGTTTTCAGACTCCACCTGGTGGTTATAGGACTCTTAAATGCTCCCCCCTCACATTCTCCTAGTATCAAATCTAGTGGGAGAGAAACTGTTATTCCCAATAGCTCCTGGGTGCTATTCTCATTGGACAAGCTTGGATCACAAGATGTGCCATGAATTAATCATCATCTCTAGGGCATTTGAGGGGAAGCTGTCCAAGGTTGAGTCACATGAATGCCCTGGAACCAGAGGGCCCTGGAATCTAACTGGGGGCACATAAACTAAAAGTAGGAGTGGAAGTGATTTCCTGGAAGAATATACACATATATTGGAGGCAGAACAACATAACAAAAAGAATAGCTGTTTACCTCCTCTGGGATCTTGGACAAGTTCTTCCACCTTTCTGATTAGCTCTTGCTTGTATATAATGAGATGATTTGATCACTAGACATCTAAATGCCTCTGACAGACTCAAGTTGCTTGCATCTGTGTTTCTTCCCCAGCAGTCCTCCCATGCTGCTTTTATCATTTCCTAGAAAATCCTTAAGTCTTGAGTAATTTATCCATCCTCTTAGGTGTGAAAATTATCTTATCACCTCCTCTTTTGCATTTCCAACCTGTTACCATGCCTTTTCCAGCCCTCAGTCCTCAACTATCTCATGTATTTGCCTTGTTTTGCTTTGCTTTTCTTATTTTTAATCACACCTTCTAGGGCAGCATCTGAAGGTCTCATCAGCAGATGGATTAGGATTGATAAGAAAGTTAAATGATGACACAGATAACCAACTTCCACACAGTTCCAGGAGACATCACTCTGCTCCCTGAAGGGAAATAACTTGAGTTCCATTTGCAACCATTTAATTCTGAAACGCATTATAATAGTCACCAATAATTAATTGTCTACTACATAGCATGCAATGTGATGAATACTTTTTGTTCATTATCTTTAATCCTCCCAACACCTCAAAGGATGTACATCTGTTATTGCTCCTATTAAAAAATTAAGATTTGGGACTCAAGCAACATTATCAAACAGCAACTGACTACTGAGAACTGAAATGCCCATTGCTTCCAGACACTGAAGGAATGAGTAGGAGACACAACTCCTGCTTCCCCAGAAAGCAATCTGGGGAGGCAAATTTAGACAACAAAGATGAAATAGTCAAGGAAATATACACTGAAATCCCAAAACGCAGAATATCTGACCCTTTGGCAAGCTGGCTCAGCAAACACTTCATGGAGGTAGTGTGATTTCTATCAGGGCTCAGAGGCATTCCTTGCAAATATCACAAAGTTCAAACACAGTTTATGAGAAGCACTCATTCTTACTTTAATGTGATAATTATATTAGAAAGAGAACAAGAATGTGGGCCTTAGCTTCTCCACAAAAGTTCATCTGAGAACCCCACATCTGTAAGTACACATGCCATCTCTCCCCTTCTTACAAGACCTTGCATAATTGGCTTCTGCTCTAGGGCTCTGTGTCAGCAACTTTTTCAGGTTATATTTAGAGAAAGTAACAAAATGGGTTTCCTTGCAGTCTTTACTAACTAGATGGTGTTATTTTAAATTAAATGCAGAAGACAAGAAAATAAACCAAATTACCAACTTCTGAAAAAATAGAAAAAGGCACACAAATTATTCACAGTGTCTGTTCCAGGATGCTCACAACCTGCCCCAATCCAACTGCCTTTGGGGTATCCTGGTCCTTGGCGATTCCCTGAAGTCTCACAGTGTGCAGTGTGAGGCCTGGCTGCAGCTGCTGCTGTTTAAGGCAAGATCTACAAAAATAACCTGTTTTGAAATTCTGATCTACCACTTAGCAGTTCTGTGACTGAGAATGTCAGTTAACATCTCTGTGACTCTTACTCACTTACAAGTAAAAAAGATAAAAATTTCTGTCTCTTTATGTTATGATAAAGTGGTATAATGCACTTGAGTACTTGTTTGGTGCCTGGTACTTAATAAGAGCTTGGCAAATGGTAATGATCATGATTACTGTTGATCACTCATCTTGCTATTTGATTTTCCTAGGCCTACCACTGTTTAATAAAACACAAATCCACTGTCTCTATCTAAACACAGAAGAAACAGGAGCAATGAGATTAGCACTCAGCATGAAGGACTCTTTTGTCCTAGTGGAAATAGGCTATTGAAGAAACATCTCTGGGGGAAAATAAAACTTGAATCTAATATGTAACCTGGACATGGAACAACGGAGTGGTTCCAAACTGGGAAAGGAGTACATCAAGGCTGTATATTGTCACCTTGCTTATTTAATTCATATGCAGAATAAATCATGTGACATGCAGGGCTGGATAAAGCACAAGCTGGAATCAAGATTGCCAGGAGAAATATCAATAACCTCAGATATGCTGATGACACCACCCTTATGGCAGAAAGCGAAGAGGAACTGAAGAGCCTCTTGATGAAAGTGAAAGAGGAGAGTGAAAAAGTTGGCATAAAATTCAACATTCAGAAAGCTAAGATCATGGCATCCAGTCCCACCACATCATGGCAAATTGTTGGGGGAACAATGGAAACAGTAAGAAACTTTATTTTCTTGGGCTCCAAAATCACTGCAGATGGTGACTGCAACCATGAAATTAAAAGATGCTTGCTCCTTGGAAGAAAAGCTAAGACCAACATATGCAGCGTATTAAAAAGCAGAAACATTATTTTGCTAACAAAGGTCCATCTAGTCAAAGCTATGGTTTTTCCAGTAGTCATATATGGATGTGAGAGTTGCACCATAAAGAAAGCCGAGTGCCAAAGAATTGATGCTTTTGAACTGTGGTGTTGGAGAAGATTCTTGCGAGTCCCTTGGACTACAAGGAGATCCAACCAGTCCATCTTAAAGGAAATCAATCCTGCATATTCATTGGAAGCACTGATACTGAAGCTGAAGCTCCAATACTTTGGCCACCTGATAGGAAGAACTGACTCATTGGAAAAGCCCCTGATGCTGGGAAAGATTGAAGGCAGGAGGAGAAGGGGATGACAGAAGATGAGGTGGTTGATGGAATCACCAACTTGACGGACATGAGTTTGAGCAAGCTCTGGGAGTTGGTGATGGACAGGGAAGCCTGGCGTGTTACAGTCCATGGGGATGCAGTGTTGGACATGACTGAGCAACTGAAATGAACTGAACTGAATGTGTAGCCCACACTGCCTGCTGTCCTCTATGAAAAACTCTTAAAGAGACTGAGGTGGGGATAGTAAGTTTGATTTCTCTGACAAGTTTTCCTTTAGTGCTGAGAGATAACCAGTCCAAATTTCTTGGCAATGGGAGCCATCCTGCCGGAGAAGAGGCAGCACAAATCACGTTTAGGGTGTCCTTCTCCGTGTGCTCCCTTAATGGTCTTATAAAATAGAAGCAAGAGGATTATAGAACCTAGGAAAAAAACGTAGTAGGCTGATTATTAATTCTTTAAAGTCCAAATGTTCACAAAGGTGTTAGTATATTTTTCTGTAACATAACTTTTGCCTAATAGCTATCCCAGATAAATTTAATCCGGAAATTTTCTCCCCAGAGTAGTATCTAAATATGTAAGACTCATCTAATTTTGAAATATTATTTTTGAGAAGTAGGGGATTTATTCTTGGGCAGCCTCTGCCAACACTGACATCTATAATGCTGTCTGGTTTTTATTGAGCTTCAGTCTTTGTATACACACTCTGAATGCCCAAGGTTCTGTTAACAAGGTCTATTTAAGGAATTTTCTTATCCTTCCAGTATTGAGCTGTGAGATACTTCAGTGACTGCGCACTTGCAAGGTATGAGAGACTACTGTCTGCCCCATGCTGGGCTATAAGGGAGGTGCAGTCTGCACAGACCTGGGTTGCAGGGAATAGAATGCATGCACAGTCCAGGCCTGTGAGGGATTATGGTGTCTGCTCAGTCCTGTGAAGGATAACAATATTGGCACCATCCTGGGTTATATGGGACTATGATATCTTCACTGTCCTATATGAGCTTATAACATTATATAAGTTTCATATGTATATCATTGCATACACTGTAAGAGTGCTCACCACCAAAATTTTAGTTTCTATTAGAGAATATCTTGGTTCAGTTCAGTTCAGTTTAGTCACTCAGTCATGTCTGACTCTTTGTGACCCCATGGACTGGAGCACACAAGGCTTCCCTGTCCATATCCAGCTCCCAGAGCTTGCTCAAACTCATGTCCATCGAGTCAGTGATGCCACCCAACCATCTCATCCTCTGTCATCCCCTTCTCCTCCTGCCCTCAATCTTGCCCAGCATCAGGGTCTTTTCAAGCAAATCAAACAATGCTGGAGGATTATCCCTAGTATCAAATAGTTGGAAACAACTTCAAAGTGTTCCATTTAGAAATGGCTGAAATAAATTAAAGTACAATGTGATATTCTTCAGATTTCTATTTCTTTCTATTCTATGAAAGGGTGTAATTAAAGAATAATAAAATTTAATAAAATGCCACATGCATGCATGCATGCATGATCAGTCCTGTCCAATTCTTTGTGACCCTACAGACTATAGCCTGCCAGATTCCTCTGCCCATGGAATTCTCCAGGCAAGAATACTAGAATGGGTTGCCGTTTCCTCCTCCAGGGTCTTCCTGACCCAGAGATTGAACTTGCATCTCCTGCACTGCAGGTGCATTCTTTACTGCTGAGCCAACAAGGGAGCCCATTGAATGCAATACAGTAGATGTTAAACAAAAAGAAGCAGGTTGAAAAACAACTCCCATAGTGCTGTCCCAAATCTGATGATGACTTTCACCTCATCTCTCATCTGCCTCCTGCTTTACTCATGCCTGGCCTCACTGCCTTTCCTCTTTCCCACCAAATGCCTTTCTCCAAAAAGCATCTAGAGATATTTTGCAAAAGATAAATTGTACCATTTGATCACCTTGTTTAAAATCCTCCAATGGCTTTCCATTGCATTTAGAATCAAATAGAAATGCCTTACTATGACCTTACTATGACCCCATTGGTATGGGCCCTCTTACCTCTTTGGATTTCTCTCTGCCTCCTCTCTTTCTGGGCCCTGGTCAGCATGTTCCTGTCACACTGGCCATCTTTCTGTATGTTAAATTTTCCCAGTACCTACCACTTTAGGGCTTTTGCACTAGCTACTCCCTCACTTGGAATGGTTTCCCTGTAGAGAAGGGTCAATAAATTATGACCCATAGTTTGTTTTTGTACAGCCATGAACTAAACGTTTATTTTTATAATTTTAAAGCTTTTTTTGGTTCTTTTATAGAAAAAGATATGACAAATCACATGTAGCCCACAAAGGCCAAAACATTTACCATATTGCACTGTACAGAAAAATTTAGTCAATTCCTGACCTAGATCTTTGTTTGGGAGTCTCTTACCTGTCATTCTGAATTTAGTTTGAATGCTGACATTCTACGGAGGACTTTCTTAACAACCTTCAACCTAAAGTGACCACCTACTCCTTACTTGATACACCTCAGTTCAGTTCAGTTCAGTCGCTCAGTCGTGTCTGATGATTTGTGACCCCACTAACCAAAGCACGCCAGGCCTCCCTGTCCATCACCAACTCCCAGAATCCACCCAAACCCATGTCCATTGTGTCAGTGATGCCATCCAACCATCTCATCCTCTGTTGTCCCCTTCTTCTCTGGCCCTCAATTTTTTCCAGCATCAGGGTCTTTCATATGAGTCAGCTCTCCACATCAGGTGGCGAAAGTATTGGAGTTTCAGCCTCAACAGCAGTCCCTTCAATGAACACCAAGGACTGATCTCCTTTAGGATGGACTGGTTGGATCTCCTTGAAGTTCAAGGGATTCTCAAGAGTCCTCTCCAACACCACAGTTCAAAGACATCAATTCTTCGGTGCTCAGCTTTCTTTATAGTCCAACTCTCACATCCATACATGACCACTGGAAAAACCACAGCCTTGACTAGATGGACCTTTATCAGCAAAGTAATGTCTCTGCTTTTTAATATGCTGTCTAGGTTGGTCAAACGTTCCTTCCAAGGAACAAGCATCTTTTAATTTCATGGCTGCAATCACCATCCGCAGTGATTTTGGAGCCCAGAAAAATAAAGTCAGCCGCTGTTTCCACTATTTTGCCATCTATTTGCCATGAAGTGATGGGGATCTTAGTTTTCTTAATGTTGAGCTTTAAGCCAACTTTTTCACTCTCTTCTTTCACTTTCATCAAGAAGCTCTTTAGTTCTTCTTCACTTTATGCCATAAGGGTGGTATCATCTGCATATCTGAGGTTATTGATATTTCTCCCAGCAGTCTTAATTCCAGCTTGTGCTTCCTCCAGCCCAACATTTCTCATGATGTACTCTGCATAGAAGTTAAATAAGCAGGGTGACAATATACAGCCTTGACATACTCCTTTTCCTATTTGGAACCAATCTGTTGTTCCATGTCCAGTTCTAACTGTTGCTTCCTGACCTGTATACAGGTTTCTCAAGAGGCAGATCAGGTGGTCTGGTATTCCCATCTCTTTAAGAATTTTGATACATTATTCTTCATCAAAAACAATAAAAAATTATTATCATTTACCATATGCCATGGGATATACTAGTTTCTTGAGACTTGGCAGTCATGGGGTTTGCAGGTTGGAGGCAGGGAACAAACAGATAAGGACTAAGAAGAACAATGAATGAGGGAGGAGTTCTTTAAGCATCTGAATGCAGAGTTCCAAAGAATAGCAAGAAGAGATAAGAAAGCCTTCTTCAGCGATCAATGCAAAGAAATAGAGGAAAACAACAGAATGGGAAAGACTAGGGATCTCTTCAAGAAAATCAGAGATACCAAAGGAACATTTCATGCAAAGATGAGCTCGATAAAGGACAGAAATGGTCTGGACCTAACAGAAGCAGAAGATATTAAGAAGAGATGGCAAGAATACACAGAAGAACTGTACAAAAAAGATGTTCACGACCCAGATAATCACAACGGTGTGATCACTGACCTAGAGCCAGACATCCTGGAATGTGAAGTCAAATGGGCCTTGGAAAGCATCACTACGAACAAAGCTAGTGGAGGTGATGGAGTTCCAGTTGAACTATTCCAAATCCTGAAAGATGATGCTGTGAAAGTGCTGCACTCAATATGCCAGCAGATTTGGAAAACTCAGCAGTGGCCACAGGACTAGAAAAGGTCAGTTTTCATTCCAATCCCAAAGAAAGGCAATTCCAAAGAATGCTCAAACTACCGCACAATTGCACTCATCTCACACGCTAGTAAAGTAATGCTCAAAATTCTCCAAGCCAGGCTTCAGCAATATGTGAACCATGAACTTCCAGATGTTCAAGTTGGTTTTAGAAAAGGCAGAGGAACCAGAGATCAAATTGCCAACATCCTGCCAACATCCGCTGGATCATAGAAAAAGAAAGAGAGTTCCAGAAAAAACATCTATTTCTGCTTTATTGACTATGCCAAAGCCTTTGACTGTGTGGATCACAATAAACTGTGGAAAATTCTGAAAGAGATGGGAATACCAGACCACCTGATCTGCCTCTTGAGAAATTTGTATGCAGGTCAGGAAGCAACAATTAGAACTGGACATGGAACAACAGACTGGTTCCAAATAGGAAAAGGAGTATGTCAAGGCTGTATATTGTCACCCTGTTTATTTAACTTATATGTAGAGTACATCATGAGAAACGCTGGGCTGGAAGAAACACAAACTGGAATCAAGATTGCTGGGAGAAATATCAATAACCTCAGATATGCAGATGACACTACCCTTATGGCAGAAAGTGAAGAGAAACTAAAAAGCCTCTTGATGAAAGTGAAAGTGGAGAGTGAAAAAATTGGCTTGAAGCTCAACATTCAGAAAACGAAGATCATGGCATCCTGTCCCACCACTTCATGGGAAATAGATGGGGAAACAGTGGAAACAGTGTCAGACTTTATTTTTCTGGGCTCCAAAATCACTACAGATGGTGACTGCAGCCATGAAATTAAAAGATACTTACTCCTTGGAAGGAAAGTTATGACTAACCTAGATAGCATATTCAAAAGGAGAGACATTACTTTGCCAACAAAGGTTCGTCTAGTCAAGGCTATGGTTTTTCCTGTGGTCATGTATGGATGTGAGAGTTGGACTGTGAAGAAGGCTGAGCGCTGAAGAATTGATGCTTTTGAACTGTGGTGTTGGAGAAGACTCTTGAGAGTTCCTTGGACTGCAAGGAGATCCAACCAGTCCATTCTGAAGGACATCAGCCCTGGGATTTCTTTGGAAGGAATGATGCTAAAGCTGAAACTCCAGTACTTTGGCCACCTCATGCGAAGAGTTGACTCATTGGAAAAGCCTCTGATGCTGGGAGGGATTGGGGGCAGAAGGAGAAGAGGACGACAGAGGATGAGATGGCTGGATGGCATTGCTGACTCGATGGACGTGAGTCTGAGTGAACTCCGGGAGTTGGTGATGGACAGGGAGGCCTGGCGTTCTGTGATTCAGGGGGTCGCAAAGAGTCGGACACGACTGAGTGACTGATCTGATCTGGTCTGTCAGGAAAAGCCTTTCTGAAAAGGCTTTGCAACAAAACCTGATATAATGAGGACAGCAATGTTTCATGGTAGAGAGAGCGAATCAATAATTGTACAAAAAACAAGTGTAACCAAGAGCTTGATGCTGGGGAAGGAGGGGGTACTTTAAAAACAACAGATGAAAATCACCCATTTAATTAAAGTATGCAGATTATATTTCACAAACTCCTGCTGTTTTAATCTAGGATGGTTTCCAGCCTTAAGGCATTAAATGTTTGCATAAGATCAATTCAGTTCAGTCGTTCAGTTGTGTCCAACTCTTTGTGACTCCATGGACTGTTGCATGCCAAGCCTCCCTGTCCATCGCCAACTTGAAGAGTATACTCAAACTCATTTCTATTGAGTTGGTGATGCCATCTAGCCATCTCATCCTCTGTCATCCCCTCTCACCTTCAATCTTTCCCAGCATCAGGGTCATTTCCAGTGAGTCAGTTCTTCACATCAGGTGGCCAAAATATTGGAGTTTCAGCTTCAGTATCAGTCCTTCCAATGAATATTCAGGATAGATTTCCTTTAGGATGGACTGGTTGGATCTCTGTGCAGTCCAAGGGACTCTCAAGAGTCTTCTCCAACACCACAGTTCAAAAGCACCAATTCTTCAGCAATCAGCTTTCTTTATTGTCCAACTATCAATCCATATATGACTACTGGAACAACCATAGCTTTGACTAGACGGATCTTTGTTGGCAAAGTGATGTCTCTGCTTTTTAATATGTTGTCTAGGTTGGTCACAACTTTTCTCCCATGGAACAAGCATCTTTTAATTTCATGGCTGCAGTCACCATATGCAGTGATTTTGGAGCCCCCCAAAATAAAGGCTGTCACTGTTTCACTTTTTCCCCATCTATTTGCCATGAAGTGATTGGATCAGATGCCATGATCTTAGTTTTCTGACTTGAATTTTAAGCCAACGTCTTCACTCTCCTCTTTTACTTTCATCAAGAGGCTCTTTAGTTCTTCACTTTCTGCCATAAGGGTGGTGTCATCTGCATATCTGAGGTTATTGATATTTCTCCTGGCAATCTTGATTCCAGCTTGTGCTTCATCCACCCCAGCATTTCTCATGATGTACTCTGCATATAAGTTAAATAAACAGGGTGACAATATACAGCCTTAACGTACTCCTTTCACTATTTGGAACTAGTCTGTTGTTCCATGTCCAGTTCTAACTGTTGCTTCCTGACCTGCATACAGATTTCTCAATAGCAGGTCAAGTGGTCTGGTATTCTGATCTCTTTAAGAATTGTCCAGAGTTTATTGTGATCCACACAGTCATAGGCTTTGGCATAGTCACTAAAGCAGAAGTAGATATTTTTCTGGAACTCACTTGCTTTTTCGACGATCCAACAGATGTTGGCAATTTGACCTCTGGTTCATCTGCCTTTTCTAAAACCAGCTTGAACATCTGGAAGTTCACGGTTCACATACTGTTGAAGCCTGGCTTGGAGAATTTTGAACATTATTTTACTAGAGTGTGAGATGAGTGCAATTGTGCCTTAGTTTGAACATTCTTTGGAATTGCCTTTATTTGGGATTGGAATGAAAACTGACCTTTTCTAGTCCTGTGGCCACTGCTGCATTTTCCAAATTTGCTGACTTATTGAGTGCAGCACTTTCACAGCATCATCTTTCAGGATTTGGAATAGCTCAACTAGAACTCCATCACCTCCACTAGCTTTGTTCATAGTGATACTTTCTAAGGCCCACTTGACTTCACATTCCAGGATGTCTGGCTCTAGGTGAGTGACCACACCATCATGATTATCTGGGTCATGAAGATCTTTTTTGTATAGTTGTTCTGTGTATTCTTGCCACCACTTCTTAATATCTTCTGCTTCTGTTAGGTCCATAACATTTCTGTCCTTTATTGTGCCCATTTTTGCATGAAATGTTCCCTTGGTATCTCTAATTTTCTTGAAGATGAAAGGCTGTTGCTGAACGAAAAGACACCGGGATTATTGGCCTCTGGAGGAGAAGAATTCAATCCAGGGCCAGAACTCAGAGCTTTTGTGTAATAAGTGTTATTAAAGTATAAAGGAGATAGAGAAAGCTTCTGACATAGGCATCAGAAGGGGGCAGAAAGAGTACCCCCATGCTAGTCTTCAGCTGGATGTTATATAGTCACTAGCAGTCTATTAATGAAAGAAAGGAATGTCTTAA
Source organism: Bubalus bubalis (assembly GCF_019923935.1). Lineage (NCBI taxonomy): Eukaryota > Metazoa > Chordata > Mammalia > Artiodactyla > Bovidae > Bubalus > Bubalus bubalis. The sequence continues at coordinate 221,850 of NC_059174.1, read as the reverse complement.
AACTCAGAATAGCACCAGGCCCCTCACCCATAAGATGCATTTTGGGATAATTTTGGCACCAAAAGGTTCAACTCGGCCATAAAATGATTAACTTGAATCTTGTAGAAGGGCAAATCACCATGCAAATAGTTTCATTTACATAGATTAGGGGAACAATATCTGAGTATAACATACTGGTTTGTCAAGTAGGTTCTGAGCCATTAGGCGGAACCGACTTGAAAACAGAGTTTGGGGTAAATGCATAGTACATTAACATAGCTTAAGACAAACATTACTGACTCGATGGACGTGAGTTTGTGTGAACTCCGGGAGTTGGTGATGGACAGGGAGGGCTGGTGTGCTGTGATTCATGAGGTCGCAAAGAGTCAGATATGACTGAGTGACTGAACTGAACTGAACTGAACTGAAGACAAACATTTCCATAAGAAAAATGCATTGGTTAACTCAAGGTTTGAGAATAGTTAACTTCAGGTGAAACCAGGTGTCACTCTGGCAACACAGTATTTTAAGAGAAACCTCCTTTTAAATTTGTATAGAGAAGAAAAAAATATCGCTAGTTTGTTTCCTCCTGCCGCTTCAGTTCAGTTCATTTGCTCAGTCGTGTCTGACTCTTTGCGGCCCCATGAATCACAGCATGCCAGGCCTCCCTGTCCATCACCAACTCCAGGAGTTCACCCAGACTCATGTACATTGAGTCAGTGATGTCATCCAGCCATCTCATCCTCTGTCGTCCCCCTATTCCTCCTGCCCCTAATCCCTGCCAGCATCAGAGGCTTTTCCAATGAGTCGACTCTTCGCATGAGGTGGCCAAAGTACTGGAGTTTCAGCTTTAACATCATTCCTTCCAAAGAAATCCCAGGGCTGATCTCCTTCAGAATGGACTGGTTGGATCTCCTTGCAGTCCCAGGGACTCTCAAGAGTCTTCTCCAACACCACAGTTCAAAAGCATCAGTTCTTTGGTGCTCAGCCTTCTTCACAGTCCAATTCTCACATCCATACATGACCACAGGAAAAACCATAGCCTTGACTAGACGGACCTTTGTTAGCAAAGTAATGTCTCTGCTTTTGAATATGCTATCTAGGTTGGTCATAACTTTCCTTCCAAGGATTAAGGGTCAGAGATAAAAATGTCTGATACTTGCAGGCTATTTCCTCCGTTTGGAGACCCCTGGCCTTCCTGTCTGTTACCCTCTCAAAGAGATCTCTAGACTTTCCTATTCTATTGTTTTCCTCTAATTCTTTGCATTGATCACTGAGGAAGGCTTTCTTATCTCTCCTTGCTTTTCTTTGGAACTCTGCATTCAAATGGGTATATCTTTCCTTTTCTCCTTTGTCTTTTGCTTCTCTTCTTTTCTCAGCTGTTTGTAAGGCCTCCTCGGACAACCGTTGTGCCTTTTTGAATTTCTTTTCCTTGGGGATGGTCTTGATCACTGCCCCCTGTACAATGTCATGAACCTCCGTCCATAGTTCTTCAGGCACTCTATCAGATCTAATCCCTTGAATCTATTTGTCACTTCAACTGTATAATCATAAGGGATTTGATTTAAGTCATACTTGAATGGTCTAGTGGTTTTCCCTACTTTCTTCAATTTAAGTCTGAATTTGGCAATAAGGGGGTTCATGGTCTGTGCCCCAGTCAGCTCCCAGTCTTGTTTTTGCTGACTGTATAAAACTTTTCCATCTTTTGCTGCAAAGAATATAATCAATATGATTTTGGTATTGACCATCTGATGATGTCTTCTCTTGTATTGTTGAATGAGAGTGTTTGCTATGACCAGTGTGTTCTCTTGGCAAAACTCAGGGTTTTGCCCTGTTTCATTCTATGCTCCAAGGCTAAATTTGTCTGTTACTCCAGGTATTTCTTGACTTCCTACTTTTGCATTCCCATCCCCTATAATGAAAAGGACATCTTTTGGGGGGGTGTTAGCTCTAGAAGGTCTTGTAGGTCTTCCTAGAACCATTCAACTTCAGCTTCTTCAGCATTACTGGTTGGGGCATAGACTTGGATTACCATGTATTGAATGGTTTGCCTTGGAAACAAACAGGAATTATTCTGTTATTTTTGACATCACATCCAAGTACTGCATTTTGGACTCCTTTTTTGACTATGATGGCTATCCATTTCTTCTAAGGGATTCTTGTCAACAGTAGTAGATATAATGGTCATCTGAGTTAAATTCACCCATTCTAGTCCATTTTAGTTCACTGATTCCTAGAATATTGATGTTCACTCTTGCCATCTCCTATTTGACCATTTCCAATTTGCCTTGAATCATGGACCTAACAGTCCAGGCTCCTATGCAATATTGCTCTTTACAGCATCAGACCTTGCTTCCATCACCAGTCACATCCACAACTGGGTGTTGTTTTGGCTTTGGCTCCATCCCCTCATTCTTTCTGGAGTTATTTCTCCACTGATCTCCTGTAGCATATTGGGCATGTACCAACCTGGGGAGTTCATCTTTCAGTGTCCTATATTTTTGCCTTTTCATACTGGGTCATGGGGTTCTCAAGGCAGAATACTGAAGTGGTTTGCCATTCCTTTCTCCAGTGGACCATGTTTTGTTAGAACTCTTCATGACCTGTCCGTCTTGGGTGACCCTACATGGCATGACTCATAGTTTCACTGAGTTAGACAAGGCTGTGGTCTTGATTGGTTAGTTTTCTGTGATTGTGGTTTTCAGTCTGTCTGCCCTCTGATGGAGAAGGGTATGAGGTTTATGAAAGCTTCCTGATGGGAGAGACTGAATGGGGGAAATTGGGTCCTGCTCTGATGGGAAGGGTTATGTTCCATAAATCTTTAATCAAATTTTCTGTTGATGGGTGGGGCTGTTATTTACCTGGGGCTAAACTATGGTGGAGATAATCAAGATAATGGTTCAGTTCATTCGGTCGCTCAGTTACGTCCGACTCTTTGCGACCCCATGAATCGCAGCACGCCAGGCCTCCCTGTCCAGCACCAACTCCAGGAGTTCACTCAGACTCACGTCCATCGAGTCAGTGATGTCATCCAGCCATTAAATCCTCTGTCGTCCCCTTCTCCTCCTGCCTCCAATCCCTCCCAGCATCACAATCTTTTCCAATGAGTCACCTCCTCGCATGAGGTGGCCAAAGTACTGGAGTTTCAGCTTTAGCATCATTCCTTCCAAAGAAATCCCAGGGCTGATGTCCTTCAGAAAGGACTGGTTGGATCTCCTTGCAGTCCAAGGGACTCTCAAGAGTCTTCTTCAACACCACAGTTCAAAAGCATCAATTATTTGGTGCTCAGCCTTCTTCACAGTCCAACTCTCATATCCATACATGACCACAGGAAAAACCATAGCCTTGACTAGACGGACCTTTGTTGGCAAAGTAATGTCTCTGCTTTTCAATATGCTATCTAGGTTGGTCATAACTTTCCTTCCAAGGAGTAAGTGTCTTTTAACTTCATGGCTGCAATCACCATCTGCAATGATTTTGGAGCCCCCCCCCACCCCAAATAAAATCTGACACTGTTTCCACTGTTTCCCCATCTATTTCCCATGAAGTGATGGGACCAGATGCCATGATCTTCGTTTTCTGAATGTTGAGCTTTAAACCAACTTTTTCACTCTCCCCTTTCACTTTCATCTAGAGGCTTTTTAGTTCCTCTTCACTTTCTGCCATAAGGGTGGTGTCATCTGCATATCTGAGGTTATTGATATTTCTCCCGGCAATCTTGATTCCAGCTTGTGTTTCTTCCAGCCCAGCGTTTCTCATGATGTACTCTGCATTTAAGTTAAATAAGCAGGTTGACAATATACAGCCTTGACGTACTCCTTTTCCTATTTGGAACCAGTCAGTTGTTCCATGTCCAGTTCTAACTGTTGCCTCCTGATCTGCATACAGATTTCTCAAAAGCAGGTCAGGTGGTCTGGTATTCCCATCTCTTTCAGAATTTTCCACAGTTCATTGTGATCCATGCAGTCAAAGGCTTTGGGATAGTCAATAAAGCAGAAATAGATGTTTTTCTGGAACTCTCTTGCTTTTTCCATGATCCAGCGGATGTTGGCAATTTGATCTCTGGTTCCTCTGCCTTTTCTAAAACTAGCTTGAACATCTGGAAGTTCACAGTTCACGTATTGCTGAAGCCTGGCTTGGAGAATTTTGAGCATTACTTTACTAGCATGTGACATGAGTGCAATTGTGTGGTAGTTTGAGCATTCTTTGGAATTGCCTTTCTTTGGGATTGGAATGAAAACTGACCTCTTCCAGTCCTGTGGCCACTGCTGAGCTTTCCAAATTTGCTGGCATATTGAATCTAGCACTTTCACAGCATCATCTTTCAGGATTTGGAATAGCTCAACTGGGTGGGGAAGATCCCCTGGAGAAAGGAATGACTAACCATTCCAGTGTTCATTCCTGGAGACTCCCATGGACAGAGAAGCCTGGAGGGCTGCAGTCCAGGGGTTGCAAAGAGTTGGACACAACTGAGTGACTAAGCACTACAAGGAGAAGCGCATGGCAACCCATTCCAGTATTCTTGCCTGGAAAATTCCATGGACAGAGGAGCCTGGCGGGTTACATTAGTTAATTAATTGGACATGACTGAGTGACTAACACACACACTCACAAGCACTAGAAGCATGGCAGAAACCAGCACAGCACTGTATAGCAATTTTATCCCAATTAAAAAAAAAAAAAAAGCTGCTGAGCAGGTATGGCTATCCCGAGAAGGGCAGATATCTTACTTCATAGCAAGGGAATTTGTATGCTTTTTTTTTTTTTTTTTTGTCACATATCAGGGCATGTAGTTTTCCAAACCCATGCCACCTGCCATGGAAGCACAGAGTCTTAAGCACTGGACAGCCAGGGAAACTCCTTCTATTTGTTTTTATCAAATATCACCACAGCTTTGACACTCTGTGTTTTGAAGGGAAATTTCCCTTGCCAGTTTCCAGGCTTCTGAATGTTTCCAGAGGCACCATTCCCTTTGTATAACACTATGTGAGATTGATGTGATTTATAAGGGCTATGTGGCAAATGTTCTGAACAGTGAAGTTTCCTTTTTATTTTAGTAATTCTGTGTGCTGGGATTTCTAAATATGGAATCTCTTTGCATTGTTGTCATTTTTAATCAACATATTTTAATGGGCATCTATTATGCCTTTAGCTCTGGGTACTCATGCAAAGATGTATAAATTGGATGTTTGCTTTGAGAAGTTTATAAACTAGCAGGTAAGTGCATGAGATGTATTATGTGGTATCTCTCTCCTTCATAGCAGAGAGTATTTTCCCAACTGCCTTGATTTTTCTTAAATGCTTCTGAGAGGGTAACAGGCAGGAAGGCCAGGGGTCTCCAAGCAGAGGAAATAGGCTGCAAGTGTCAGACATTTTTTTTATCTCTCCCTTAAGCAGCAGGAGGAAACAAACTAGTGATATATATCTATATCTATATCTATATATATCTATATATATATATAGTCGCACAGAGTCGGACACGACTGGAGCGAATTAGCAGCAGCAGCAGCAGCATACAAATTTAAAAGGAGGTTTCTCTTAAAATACTGTATTGCCATAGTGACACCTGGTTTCACCTGAAGTTAACTATTCTCAAATCCTGAGTTAACCAATGCATTTTTTCTTACGGAAATGTTTGTCTTAAGCTATGTTAATATACTATGCATTTACCCCAGATTCTAATGGCTCAGAACCTACTTGACAAACCAGTATGTTATACTCAGACATTGTTCCCCTAATCTATGTAAATGAAACAATTTGTATGGTAATCTGTCTTTCTACAAGATTCGATGACTCATCTGGTTCCAAGATTATCCCAAAATACATCTTATGGATGAGGGATCTGGTGCCATTCTCTGAGTGTTAAGACATTCCTTTCTTTCATTAACAGATTGCTAGTGACTGAGCACCGGCTGTGACCAACCGCACAGAAGCGTGACTGAGAGGAGCTACCCCACACCCCTAGGTCAGGGGAGGCGGCTGATAGGAGCAATCCCATGTCCAAGGAGCGGTGGCTGCGCTGGCACAGGAGGGCCTAGAGGAGCTACTCCACTTTCAAGGTCAGGACTGGCGGCCATGAGGATATACCCCTTGTCCAAGGTAAGGAGCAACAGCTGCGCTTTGCTGGAGCAAGCCATGAAGAGATACCCCACGTCCAAGGTAAGGGAAACCCAAGTAAGACAGTAGGTGTTGTGAGAGGGCATCAGAGGGCAGACACACTAAAACCATAATCACAGAAACTAGTCAATCTGATCACACGGACCACAGCCTTGTCTAACTCAGTGAAACTAAGCCATGCCATGTGGGGCCACCCAAGACGGGCGGGTCATGGTGGAGAAGTCTGACAGAATGTGGTCTACTGGAGAAGGGAATGGCAAACCACTTCAGTATTCTTGCCTTGAGAACCCCATGAACAGTATGAAAAAGCAAAAAGATAGGACACTGAAAGATGAACTCCCCAGGTCGGTAGGTGCCCAATATGCTACAGGAGATCAGTGGAGAAATAATTCCAGAAAGAATGAAGGGATGGAGCCAAAGTAAAAACAACACCCAGTTGTGGATGTGACTGGTGATAGAAACAAGGTCCAATGCTGTAAAGAGCAATATTGCATAGAAGCCTGGACTGTTAGGCCCATGAATCAAGGCAAATTGGAAGTGGTCAAATAGGAGATGGCAACACTGAATGTCGACATTCTAGGAATCAGCAAACTAAAATGGACTGGAATGGGGGAATTTAACCCAGATGACCATTTTATCTACTACTGTGGGTAGGAATTCCTTAGAAGAAATGGAGTAGCCATCATGGTCAACAAAAGAGTCCAAAATGCAGTACTTGGATGCAATCTCAAAAATGACAGAATGATCTCTGTTCGTTTCCAAGGCAAACCATTCAATATCACAGTAATCCAAGCCTATGCTCCAACCAGTAATGCTGAAGAAGCTGAAGTTGAACGGTTCTGTGAAGACCTACAAGACCTTTTAGAACTAACACCCAAAAAAGATGTCCTTTTCATTATAGGGGACTGGAATGCAAAAGTAGGAAGTCAAGAAACACCTGCAGTAACAGGCAAATTTGGCCTTGGAATATGGAATGAAGCAGGGCAAAGGCTCATAGAGTTTTGCCAAGAGAACGCACTGGTCATAACAAACACCCACTTCCAACAACACAAGAGAAGACTCTACACATGGACATCACCAGATGGTCAACACCGAAATCAGATTGATTATATTCTTTGCAGCCAAAGATGGAGAAGCTCTATACAGTCAGCAAAAACAAGACCAGGAGCTGACTGTGGCTCAGATCATGAATTCCCTATGGTCAAATTCAGAGTTAAATTGAAGAAAGTAGGGAAAACCACTAGACCATTCAGGTATGACTTAAATCAAATCCCTTATGATTATACAGTGGAAGTGAGAAATAGATTTAAGGGACGAGATCTGACAGAGTGCCTGATGAACTATGGACAAAGGTTCATGACATTGTACAGGAGACAGAGATTAAAAACATTCCCATGGAAAAGAAATGCAAACAAGCAAAATGGCTGTCTGGGGAGGCCTTACAAATACCTTTGAAAAGAAGAGAAGTGAAAAGCAAAGGAGAAAAGGAAAGATATAAGCATCTGAATGCAGAGTTCCAAAGAAGAGCAAGGAGAGATAAGAAAGCCTTCCTCAGTGATCAATGCAAAGAAATAGAGGAAAACAACAGAATGGGAAAGACTGGATATCTCTTCAAGAAAATTAGAGACACCAGGGGAACATTTCATGCAACAATGGGCTTGATAAAGGACAGAAATGATATGGACCTAACAGAAGCAGAAGATATTAAGAAGAGGTGGCAAGAATACACAGAAGAACTATACAAAAAAGATCTTCATGATCCAGATAATCATGATGGTGTGATCACTGACCTAGAGCCAGACATCCTGGAATGTGAAGTCACGTGGGCCTTAGAAAGCATCACTACGAACAAAGCTAGTGGAGGTGATGAAATTCCAGTTGAGCTATTTCAAATCCTGAAAGATGATGCTGTGAAAGTGCTGCTGTCTATATGCCAGCAAATTTGGAAAACTCAGCAGTGGCCACAGGACTGGAGAAGGACAGTTTTCATTCCAATACCAAAGAAAGGCAATGCCAAAGAATGCTCAAACTACCACACAATTGCACTCACCTCACACACTAGTAAAGTAATGCTCAAAATTCTCCAAGCCAGGCTTCAGCAATATGTGAACCATGAACTTCCAGATGTTCAAGCTGGTTTTAGAAAAGGCAGAGGAACCAGAGATCAAATTGCCAACATCCACTGGATCATGGAAAAACCAAGAGAGTTCCAGAAAAACACCTATTTCTTCTTTATTGACTATCCCAAAGCCTTTGACTGTGTGGCTATCAATAAACTGGAAAATTCTGAAAGAGATGGGAATACCAGACCACCTGACCTGCCTCTTGAGAAACCTGTATGCATGTCAGGAAGCAACAGTTAGAACTGGACATGGAACAACAGACTGGCTCCAAATAGGAAAAGGAGTACATCAAGGCTGTATATTGTCACCCTGCTTATTTGACTTATATGCAGAGTACATTGTGAGAAATTCTGGGCTGGAAGAAGCACAAGCTGGAATCAAGATTGCTGGGAGAAATATCAATAACCTCAGATATGCAGATGACACCACCCTTATGGCAGAAAGTGAAGAGGAACTAAAAAGCCTCTTGATGAAAGTGAAAAAGTTGGCTTAAACTCAACATTCAGAAAACGAAGATCATTGCATCTGGTCCCATCACCTCATGGGAAACAGATGGGGAAACAGTGGAAACAGTGTCAGACTTTATTTTTTGGGGCCCCAAAATCACTGCAGATGGTGATTGCAGCCATGAAATTAAAAGACGCTTACTCCTTGGAAGGAAAGTTATGACCAACCTAGATAGCATATTCAAAAGCAGTGGTGTTACTTTCCCAACAAAGGTCTGTCTTGTCAAGGCTATGGTTTTTCCAGTGGTCATGTATGGATGTGATATTTGGACTGTGAATAAAGCTGAGCACTGAAGAATTGATGCTTTTGAACTGTGGTGTTGGAGAAGACTCTTGAGAGTCCATTGGACTGCAAGGAGATCCAACCAGTCCATCCTAAAGGCGATCAATCCTGGGTGTTCATTGGAAGGACTGATACTAAAGCTGAAAGTTCAATACTTTGGCCACGTCATGCGAAGAGTTGACTCATTGGAAAAGACTCTGATGCTGGGAGGGATTGGGAGCAGGAGAAGAAGGGTATGACAGAGAATGAGATGGCTGGAAGGGCATCACTGAGTTTGAGTGAACTCTGGGAGTTGGTGATAGACAGGGAGGCCTGGCGTGCTGTGATTCATCGGGTGGCAAAGAGTCATACACGACTGAGTGACTGAACTGAACTGAATGACTATGTAACATTCAGCTAAAAAATAGAAGGGGGGTACTCTTCTGTCCCCCTCCAATGTCTATGTCAGAAGCTTTCTCTATCTCCTTTATACTTTAATAAAGCTTTATACACAAAAGCCCTGAGCGATCAAGCCTCGTCTCTGGCCCTGGATTTTATTCTCCTCCGGAGGCCAAGAATCCCGGTGTCTTTTCATGGTTCAGTAACAATCTTTCACTTCCTCATCTGCGGGTGGCCTAAGATAAAGCCTGCACCATTCTGGTCCGCAGATCCTGTTTCTAGCACAGTGCCAGGCACAAAGCTTATACTCACGAGATATTGGGTGAATGGGTAGGGAGAGGTATATGTGGCTGACTCTTCCCAGGACACAACACCACACACTGTGTATGCTGGTTCAGGTAGAGTCTGGCCTGGCAGCTGGGGATTGGTGGCAAATGACTTCAGACACACCACTGCCCCCTACCCTGCATCCCATGTTGTCGTAACATGTTAGATAGTCAGCAGGGTCATGCCCTCTCCAGAATGCTATGAAGGAGGAAACCTGTCCTTGTATAATCCTCTCCTCTCAAAATTAGCTTTATTCAAGTCAGCATTGTGTTCCTATTGCAAGAAATTGGGTGGAAATGCTTATCACTCAGAGCTATTTTTCAGACAGAAGGACACATATAAGCAGCATTAGTAGAGCTGGCAGTTCACTGTTAAAGGAACAACTCTGTCAGGTGTTTCCTGGCACTCCCCATGGCTTAAGAAGTTTGGCCCCTGCATGTGAGGCAGTAAGCTTGGGAGTGCTCAAAGGCCTGAGAATCCCCTTTGGGTGTGGGCCATGCATCGTGCCAAGTGATCTGTCTCAAGTGTTCCATGCAATCCTCACAAGCCTGAGAAAGTTGTCACACAACCTCATTCTCACTTGCAGATAACAGATTCCCAGAGATCTTCAAACCAATATATATAACACCTAACAATCATGAAGTGTTTCCTAGGAGCTTACCCTCTACTTCACTACCTCCTCCAGAGGGAGATGAAGGTGAGGCAAGAGTGCTACCCAGGGGGCAAATTTTGCGACATTAATTCTTAGGATCCTGAAGGTGCAGAGTTGGTCTCCTTCCATTTTGCTCTTCAGGAATTTTTTTCTGTCTGACCTTAGCATCTTCCCTTTCATGTGAAACAATCTTGCAAGGTAAAGATTATTTTGCTCATTTATTGAGGAGGCAGAGCATTTTAGAGAGGTGACTTAGCTTACTTGAGGAACACAAAGAAAGCAGAACCTGGAGTTGGGCTGAAAGCTTGCTGTTGAGCCCTGAAAGATGCCAGGATTATTGGCCTCTGAAGGAGAGGAATTCAATCTGGGGCCAGTGACAAGGCTTGATCACTCAAAGCTTTTGTATGATAAAGTTTTATTAAAATACAAAAGAGATAGAGAGAGCTTCTGACATAGATATCAGAAGGGGGCAGAAAGAGTGCCCCCCTGCTAGTCTTTAGCCAGATGTTATATAGCTACTAGCAGGCTGCTAGTTAGAGAAAGGAAATGTCTCAAAACTCAGAGAGTGGTACCAGGCCCCTCATCCACAACATGCATTTCGAGATAACATTGACACAAAGTGAGTCATCATCCCAGGCCATAAAACGATTGACATGAATCTTGAAGAAAGGCAGGTTTCCAAGCAGATACATAGTCTCATTAACATAGATGTGAAGAACAATTGTATGAGTAAAACATACTGGTTTGTTGAGCCATTATCAGTTCTGAGTCTTAGGTGGAACAGACTTGAAGAAAGACAGAGTTTAGGGCAAATACATAGTTCATTAACATAGCTTAAGAAAAACATTTCCATAAGAAAAACACATTGGTTAGCTCAAAGTTTGAGAAAAGTTAAGTTCAGGTGAAACCAGGTGTCATCATGGCAACCCAGAATTTTAAAAGAAACCTTTTAATTTTGTATAGAGAAGAGAAAAAAAAAAAAGCAACAAAAAAACCTGACACTTGTAGTTGTTTCCTCCTGCCCCTTAAGAGAGAGACAAAAAATGTCTGACACTTATAGCCTATTTCCCCCGTTTTGGGACCCCTAGCCTTCCTGCCTGTCACCCTCTCATGACCCATAGTTCTCAGTTCCTACCACCACACAGCTCAAGGTCATACTGCTGATGCATGATGGTACTAATAGCAACCAAAGAGCCCCTCTATTGCATACCTCGCTCTCATACATTCTCCTCTCATATATTTGCTCCACTTTATCCTGACAAATTCTATAATGCAGTCAAATTGAGGAAAAGTGCTGGGGTCCAGCCCCAGCTGATCCAGGGTATTCGAAGGAGAGACGGCATCGGCGAGGATCAGGAAACAACTGCTTAATTAAACGTTAATTAAGGGTATAAAAAGCAATAGAATGAGGATATCTCAGTGAGGAAATTCAGTGGAGAAAAGAGGCTGAAATAAGGATAGCTCAGTAGGAAAATTCAGTGAAGAAAAGAAAATTCAGTGAATAATTCAGCCTGAAGAAGAGAAAGAACGACATGGGGAGACCAAGTTTCAGTGAACAAGGCCTGCACTTTATTTTCCAAAGTAGTTTTTATACCTTAAGTTGTGCATAGAGGATAATGGGGGAACGGGGGGGAGTCATGCAAGGACAGCAGTTCCTGATCCTAATAGAAGCCAGGCTTTCAAACTTATCATATGCAAAAGTTCAGGTGATTTACATCATCTTTGGGCCAGGAGGCCTGTTAACATTTTAAGAAACTTATTTTTCTCTAAAGGTGATTATTCCAAAGTCAGGCACCAGCCTCCAAAAAAGCACTGGACAAAGCTGCATTCCTATAGGGCAAAGGTGAGGTGGGCTCAATCAAGAAAAGAATTAACTCAAGGGTCCAAGGTTACAAACATTGAGGCTACTACTTACATTTCTATACACCCATTATATCAATCAATACACTGCCAAGGACACAGTAGGTAAGGAGTATGGAGACTTAGCAGCAAACATTGGCCCAATAAGTGAAAAACCCTTCACCAATACAATTTCTAATCAATCTTTTAACTACTCAAAGGAATCTGTGTTTAGACAGTTTAGAACATCTCCTGCCTCTCACAGTTGGGAGGCTCTGAACAATCACATGTGGCCAGGAAAACCTATTCAGACAGGCTAAAGGATTTCCAAAGGAGTTTGTAGGTTGAAACACTGTCACACCCAGGAATTATTAACTGGAGCTGTAAGCTAACTCTTTTTTCAGAGAGAGGTAGTGGGGGACAGCCCCCCATAAAGTCAGAGGTGTAGGTGAAAGCACAAAGCAGAAAGTAGGCAGACTCTGGTTTGGGGGGTAGATGCTCGAGAATTTCCAGGGGGACTCCTGAGGCTCGATCCCGCCTTTGCGTATGCCGAGCCTCCTTCCTCATGTCCTTTATCATGGGTGGAGCTCCTCACGCTGGCTCCCGGCAGTGATAGAATTCCAGTTGAGCTATTCCAGATCCTGAAAGATGATGCTGTGGAAAGTGCTGCACTCAATATGCAATATGAACTCAATATGCAATATACCGGCTCTCGGCAGAAAAGTGTCAGATCAGCCTCTTACTCAACCACTCAGCCAAGACCATTCAGTCCCCTACAATGGAGCCACCTCAGCATCTTTCAGCCAAGCCCCAGGTATTCTTTGATTTTTTTCCCAATCGAGCCCCCCTATTAGCTTTCCACTGGGTGGGTAGTTCCCCTGGCATCTTTCAGCCAGCCCCCCATCCAGTATCTTTTGATTGGGTGGGAATTTCTGAGTAGATATTCCCTGGATGATTCACCTGCACCCTCCCAATAGCTTTCCTAGTGCGAGGGGGCAGGTAACCCTCTCCACCGCCAAATAAAACTCAGAATCTCAACTAATACAGGAGACTCAAGAACCAGGAGAGACTTACCCAAATTCATCTGCATTCCCAAGGAGGCAGATGGGTGCAAGGGGTCGCTGCCCATACCAAAGCTCTGGTTCTTCGTGGAGTCCAGTTGAAGGAATAAAGTCCACTCTGCGTCACTTCATTGGTCACCATAACTGTCAGCTAAAAAGGATATACAACTTGAGAGTTGTGAGGTAAGTTTTATTTAGGGCAATATGAGGACTGCAGCTCAAGAGGCAGCATGTCAGATAGTTCTGAGAGACTGCTCCAAAGCAACAATGGGGGAAGGTCAATGTATAAGATTTTGATGAAGGGGGAGTTCAATACCATGAAGCACTCATTTTACAAAAGGTTTTTTGCTAGTCATGAGAATCTGATGTCACCATGAAGGGATTTAGTGCTTCTCTAGACATAAAGAGATGCAAGGATTGAGATCATAAGATCTGTTCCTAAAAATATCCCATTATCTAAAGACCTGTCCCACCAGATTTCCTGGAGCACAGAGTGCCTCACTCCACCCTGAATTCCCTCAGGGATTGTTGAAGGTCAACAGCTATAGCAGCACAGGTTTCAATCTCTGTAGAGGGAGATGGCAAATGCCTTTGTTGTTAAATCATTGGCAATGCTCTTGGTAAGTGCCAGTTTGTAGTTGACAGCTATATGATTATATTTAGATCAAAAAGCTTAAACCTTAATACTAGGTACTAATTTAATATTAAATACTTTCCTAGTTCACGTGAACCTCAAACTCATTTAATTTCTTTTGTATTTATAATTGGTTTGTACATGCTTACTTTAAGCCAGTTAAATAGAGCTCCTTTACAGGTCAACCATGGCAACATTGTCCAAAGACAGTGATACAAGCAAACAGAGAGTCCTCAGTTCTTATTTCAAGATTTCAGTCCTGAGTCAGGCATAGCAATATGAAACCCGACAGTGTACAAAAGAAGTTGGATTTCTCACAGACAGAACAAGCCAAGATCTCTTGGCTAGATGACTAAATATTATTTTCAGAAAAAGCAATTTCTAATTACCTTGGACAAGCCAACTCCTTTTTTTATTTGTTCATTATTTATACAATTTTGTTTTTATTTATTATTTATTTATTTATTTTTATTTTTTAACTTTACAATATTGTATTGGTTTTGCCATATATCAACATGAATCTGCCACAGGTATACACGTGTTCCCCATCCTGAACCCTCCTCCCTCCCCGTACCATCCCTCTGGGTCGTCCCAGTGCACCAGCCCCAAGCATCCAGTATCATGCATCAAACCTGGACTGGCGACTCGTTTCATATATGATATTATACATGTTTCAATGCCATTCTCCCAAATCATCCCACCCACAAGCCAACTTCTATATTACTTTACCCTTTCTAAAATTTTCATTAAAAGACAGCAGAAATAAGGCTCCTAAGAAGACCAGCAAGGACATTTACATCTCCAAGATACAGACAAGTTCTTCCTAGGATGACTTTCTTTCCCCTTTGTTTAACATTTACAAACGTCTTAAGATAAACAAGGAAGATTTTTGGAGTGGTAAAAGAATTTTTGGAGTCAACCTTCTGATCCTATAAAGACTACATTTGTTAAAAAAAAAAAAAAAGACAGTTCTGGTTTTCCTTCTCTTTTTCTTTTAAAGGATTAGGTGGCTACCTCAGCAAAATTGAAGGACTGACATACCCATCCACCCATGCTGGAAAACTTTATCCCTCCTCTTCTAGCCTAGGGGAGAAGGCCTCTTAGGGAAGGCTCAGAAGTTACATCCAGGCTCCCGAAAATCAATCTGGGCTGAGGGGGAAAGAGATGATAGCAACAGAAAAGATAGCGAAGATAGGTTGAAGAATCTGCATTGCAATTCTGCTGGGAAGGTGGCTGCCAGGGGGAAATGGGCTCTGTTTTGTTTGAATCAATATGTTTCTGAGTTGCAAGGGAGTTATCTTGCTGGGAGTGGACTAAATTGCTGGCCTGCTCTGTGACTCCCCTTATCCTATCACAGGAATCTTCAAGCAGCAGATGTCATAATGGCTTTTAAGTGTCTGACCCATGCCCATGTGATATTAATTGGCCTTGTCTTCGGCTTAAAGGAAAAAGACAATAGGAGAGCTCACCCACTTGGGTAGCAGCTTCTGAGGTACAGTGGGATGTGGGCCTTCAGAATTCACCAGAAAGTAACTTTGGACAGAGTTCCTCAATACTTTCACAGCCGCTTGCCTTTTCACAAAGGGTTCAAGAAGAAATAAATGAGAAATCATAGAGGAAGCCTAGAGGAAACAGTATCAGATATCTACCAGAATAAAACAAAAATCTAGCCAGCAGCAAAGCAACATTAACAAGACTTCCCAGTCCCATTAAACCTGTGACCTTTGTCCAAAAGGTTGGAGTTTTCCTTTATAGAGGGAGCTCCCCCAAACTGGCACTGCAGTTCCAGTTAAAGTTACCTGTGGCTCCTGTAGGGAAATTTACAAAAATCAAATGCCTCAAGTCCAATGGAGTCCCCAGGACTCTTCATTTATTATCAGGTGTTCCTCTCCTTTGCAAAGTGCTTCTACATGCCAGATTGCTTAATTGTGAGCCATTGAAGGGCCATTACTCTTCTGATCTTAACATATCTAATATGTGCCCCCAAAATCTTTTATTGGGGATTAGATGAAACATTTCCCATTTTTATAAGTTTGAAAAATACCAAAACACAAAAGATGCAGGCAAACTTCAACAAAATTGGCACAAATTCCAGCAATGATGTATAGATGAACTGATTTCCAACTCAGGTAAGTAAATTTACCCTACAAAAATGAGCTAGTTCCAACTAGTATAGGCTTACCCACAAAAGAATGAATTCCCAATGAACAAGTTCCAACTCAAGAAAAGTCCAACAACACTTTCCCCCTCCAACAGGGTCTCAGTCTTGGTCTCACTAGTCTCTCAGTCTTCTCCAACTCTTTACAACCTCATGGAATGCAGGGTGCCAGGCTTCCCTGTCAATCACCAACTCCCAGAGTTTCCTCAAACTCATGTCCATCAAGTGGGTGATGCCATTCAACCATCTCATCATCTGTCGTCCCCTTCTCCCCATGTCTTTAATCTTTCCCAGCATCAGGGGCTTTTCCAATGAGTCAGTTCCTTGCATCAGGTGATCAACATATCAGAGCTTCAGCTTCAACATCAATCCTTCCAATGAATATTCAGGACTTATTTCCTTTAGGATTGGCTGATTGAATCTCCTTGCAGTCCAAGGGACTCTCAAGAGTCTTCTACAACACCATAGTTCAAAAACATCAGTTCTTTGGCACTCAGCTTTCTTTATAGTTCTGCTCTCACACCCAAACATGACTACTGGAAAAGCCATTGCTTTGACTATATGGACCTTTGTATCCAAAGTAATGTCTCTGCTTTTAAGTATGCTGTCAAGCCTGGTCATAGCTTTTCTTCCAAGGAAAAATTGTCTTTTAATATCATGGCTTCAGTCACCATCTGCAGTGATTTTGGAGCCCAAGAAAATAAAGTCTGTCTCCATTTCCATTGTTTCCCTATCTATTTGCCATGAAGTGATGGGACCACATGCCATGATCTTCATTTTTGAATGTTCAATTTTAAGCCAGGTTTTCACTTTCCTCTTTCACTTTCATCAAGAGACCCTAAGTTCTTCTTTGCTTTCTGCCATAAGGGTAGTGTCATCTGCATATCTGAGCTTATTGATAATTCTCCCAGCAATCTTCATTCCAGCTTGTGCTTCATCAGTCTGGCATTTCGCATGATGTACTCTGCATATAAGATAAATAAGCAGGATGATATATACAGCATTGACGTACTCCCTTCCCAATTTGGAACCAGTCCATTGTTCCATGTCCAGTTTTAACCGCCACTTCTTGACCTGCATACAGATTTCTCAGGAGGCAGGTAAGGTCATCTGGTATTTCCATCTCTGAGATTTTTCCACAGTTTGTTCTGATCCTCACAGTTGAAGTCTTTAGTGTAGTCAATGAAGCAGAAGTAGATTTTTCTGTAATCCTTTGGCTTTATCTATGAACCAACAGGTTGCCAATTTGATCTCTCGTTCCTCTGCCTTTTCTAAATCCTGCTTGAGCATCTGATAGTTCTGGATTCATATACTTTTGAAGCCTAGCTTGGAGAATTTTGAGGATAACTTTGCTAGCACGTGAGATGAGTGCAATTGTGCAATAGTTTGAGCATTCCTTGGCATTGCCTTTCTTTGGGATTGGAAATGAAAACTGACCTTTCCTGTCCTGTGGCCACTGCTGTGTTTTCCAAATTTGCTGACATTTTGAGTGCCGCACTTTCACATCATCTTTTAGGATTTGAAATAGCTCAATTGGAATTCCATCACCTCCACTAGCTTCGTTCATAGTGATGCTTCCTAAGGCCCACTTGACGTCACATTCCAGGATGTCTGGCTCTAGGTGAGTGATCACACCATCATGATTATCTGGGTCATGAAGATCTTTTTTGTATAGTTCTTCTGTGTATTCTTGCCACGTCTTCTTAATATCTTCTGCTTCTGTTAGGTCCATACCATTTCTGTCCTTTATTGTGCCCATCTTTGCATGAAATGTTCGCCTGGTATCTCTGATTTTCTTGAAGAGATCCCTAGTCTTTCCCATTCTATTGTTTTCCTCTAATTCTTTGCATTGATCACTGAGGAAGGCTTTCTTTTCTCTCCTTGCTATTCTTTGGAACTCTGCATTCAAATGAGTATATCTTTCCTTTTCTCCTTTGCCTTTCACTTCTCTTCTTTTCACAGCTATTTGTAAGGCTTCCTCAGACAACCATTGTGCCTTTTTGCATTTCTTTTCCTTGAGTAAGGTCTTGATCGCTGCTTCCTGTACAATGTCATGAACTTCTGTCCGTAGTTCTTCAGGCACTCTAGTTATCAGATCTAATCCCTTGAATCTATTTGTCACTTCCATTGTATAATCATAAGGGATTTGATTATGACCACACCATACCTGAGTGGCCTATTGGTTTCCCCCACTTTCTTCAACTTAAGTCTGATTTTGACCATAAGGATTTCATGATCTGAGCCACAGTCAGCTCCCAGTATTGTTTTTGCTGACAGTATAGAGCTTCTCCATCCTCTGCTGCAAAGAATATAATCAACCTGATTTCAGTATTGACCATCTGGTGATGTCCATGTGTGGAATCTTTTCCTATGCTGTTGGAAGAGGGTGTTTGCTATGACCAGTGAATTCTCTTGGCAAATGCTATTAGCCTTCGTCTTGTTTCATTCTGTACTCCAAGGCAAAATTTGCGTTACTCCAGGTGTTTCTTGACTTCCTACTTTTGCATTCCAGTCCACTATAATGAAAAGGACATCTTTTTTGGGCCACTTCCAATTTTCCTTGATTCATTGACCTAACACTTCAGGTTCCTATGCAATAATGTTCATTACAGTATCAGACTTTACTTCTATTGCCAGTCACATCCACAAATTGGTGTTTTTTTTTTTTTTTTTTTTTTTTTTTTTTTTTTTATTCTTCTTCTTTTCTTACTGTCTTTCTTTTTCTTTTTTTGCTTTGGCCAAGCCTCTTCTTCCTTCTGGAGCATGTTGGCCTCCTATCAACCTGGGGAGTTTGTCTTTCAGTGTCATATCTTTTTGCCTTTTTATACTGTTCATGGAGTTCTCAATGTAAGAATATAAAGTGGTTTTCCATTCCCTTCTTCAGTGGGCCACATTTTGTCATAACTCTCCACCATGACCCATCCATCTTGGGTGTCCCTATACAGCATGGCTCATAGTTTCACTGAGTTAGAGAAGGTTGTGATCCAAATGATTAGTTTGGTTAGTTTTCTGTGATTGTGATTTTCATTCTGTCTGTCCTCTGATGGATAAGGATAAGAGACTTGTGGAAGATTCCTGATGGGAGGAACTGGCTGTGGTGGAATCTTGGTCTTGTTCTTGTGGATGGGACCATGATCAGTTAATCTTTAATTCAATTTTCTGTTGATGGGTGTGGCTGTTTTCCCTCCCTGTAGTTTGGCTTCAGGCCAAACTATGGTAGGAGTGATGGTGGTAATGGCAACCTCTTTTGAAAGGACTTATGCCGGCATGCGCCACAGCTCCTCTGTTGTAGTCAGTGTCCCTGACCCCACAACAGGCCACTGTTGACCAACACCTC
The DNA here is from genome assembly GCF_019923935.1 of Bubalus bubalis. Taxonomy (NCBI): domain Eukaryota; kingdom Metazoa; phylum Chordata; class Mammalia; order Artiodactyla; family Bovidae; genus Bubalus; species Bubalus bubalis. The sequence goes on along the minus strand of NC_059174.1, from coordinate 202,456 downwards.
CACAAGGAACTCCTGGAGACTCACAAGCAAGTCTGACTGCCTCTTGAAGGGTCAATGTTCCTTTCTCCTGAGTCCTGGTGCACACAATGTTTTGTTTGTGCCTTTCAAGAGTCTGGAAGTTTGTGCCTTCCCAGTCCTGCAGAAGTTCTGTAATCAAATCCAACTGGCCTTCAAAGTCAATTTCCCTTAGGGCTGTCAGTCCTTTTGCCAGATCTCCAGGTTGGAGAATCTGTGTGGGCCCTAGAACTTTTGCAACAGTGCGAGAATTTCTTTGCTATAATTGCTCTCCAGTTTGTGGGTTGTCTGCTCAGTGGCTGTATGGTGGGGCTATTGTCAACCTCCTCATAGCTTTGTTCATAGTGATGCTTCCAAATGCCCCACTTGACTTCACATTCCAGGATGTCTGGCTCTAGGTGAGTGATCACACCATCAAGGTTATCTGGGTCATAAAGATCTTTTTTGTATAGTTCTCTGTATTCTTGCCACCTCTTTTTAATATCATCTGTTTCGTCCATACCATTTCTATCCTTTATTGTGCCCATCTTTGCATGAAATGTTCCCTTGGTGTCTCTAATTTTCTTGAAGAGATCTCTGGTCTTTCCCATTCTATCTATTTCAGTCCAGTTCAGTCACTCAGTCATGTCCAACTTTTTGCGACCCCATGGACTGCAGCACACCAGGCCTCCCTGTTCATCACCAACTCCCAGAGTTTACTCAAACTCATGTCCATTGAGTTGGTGATGCCATCCAACCATCTCATCCTCTGTCGTCCCCTTCTCCTCTTGCCTTCAATCTTTCCTAGCCTCAGATTCTTTTCCAATGAGTCAGTTCTTCGTATCAGGTGGCCAAAGTATTGGAGTTTCAGCTTCAACATCAGTCCTTCCAGTAAATATTCAGGACTGATTTCCTTTAGGATGGGCTAGTTGGATCTCCTTGCAGTCCAAGAGACTCTCAAGAGTCTTCTCCAACACCACAGTTCAAAATCATCAATCCTTAGGTGCTCAGCTTTCTTTAAAGTCCAACTCTCACATGCATACATCACCACTGGAAAAACCATAGCTTTGACTACATGGACCTTTGTTGGCAAAGTAATGTCTCTGCTTTTTAATATGCTGTCTAGGTTGATTATAGCTTTCCTTCCAAGGAGCAAGCATCTTTTAATTTCATGGCTGCAGTCACCAGCTGCAGTGATTTTGGAGCACCCCAAAATAAAGTCTGTCACTGTTGCCACTGTTGCCCCATCTACTTGCCATGCAGTGATGGGACCAGATGCCATGATCTTAGTTTTCTGAATGTTGAGTTTTAATCCAACCATTCTATTGCTTTCCTCTATTTCTTTGCATTGATCACTAACAAAGGTTTTCTTATCTCTCCTTGCTTTTCTTTGGAACTCTGCACTGAAATGGGTATATCTTTCCTTTTATCCTTTGCCTTTCACTTATCTTCTTTTCACAGATGTTTGTAAGACCTCTTTAGACAACCATTGTGCTTTCCTGCATTTCTTTTTCTTGGAGATGGTCTTGATCCCTGCCTCCTGAGCATTGTCATGAACCTCCGCCCATAGTTCATCAGGCACTCTGTCTATCAGATCTAACCCCTTGAATCCATTTGTCACTTCCACTGTAATAAGGGATCTGATGTAAGTCATATCTGAATGGTCTAGTGGTTTCCCCCACTATCTTCAATTTAATTCTAAGTTTGCAATAAGGGGTTCATGATCTGAGCCACAATCAGCTCCAAGTCTTGTTTTTGCTGACTGTATAGAGCTTCTCCATCTTTAGCTGCAAAGAATATAATCAATCTGATTTCAGTACTGACCATCTGGTGATGTCCATATGTACAGTCTTCTCTTGTGCTGTTGGAAGAGGGTTGTACAGTCTTCTCTTGTGCTGTTGGAAGAGGGTGTTTGCTATGACCAGTGAATTCCCTTGGAAAAACTCTATTAGCCTTTGCCCTGCTTCATTCTGTACTCCAAGGCCAAATTTGCCTATTACTCCAGGTATTTCTTGACATCCCACTTTTGCATTCCAGTCCCCTATAATGAAAAGGTCATTTTTTGGGGGTATTAATTCTAGAAGGTCTTGTAAGTCTTCATAGAACCATTCAGCTTCAGCATTACTGGTCAAGGCATAGACTTGCATTACTGTGATATTAAATGGTTTGCCTTGGAAAGGAACAGAGATCATTCTGTCGTTTTTGAGATTGCATCCAAGTATTGCATTTCAGACTCTTTTGTTGACTATGATGGTTATCCATTTCTTCTAAGACATCCTTGCCCACAATAGTATGTAATGGTCTTCTGAGTTAAATTCACCCATTAGTCCATTTTAGTTCACTGATTCCTAAAATGTCAATATTCACTCTTGTCATCTCCTGTTTGACCACTTCCAGTTTGCCTTGATTCATGGACCTAACATTCCAGGTTCCTATGCAGTATTGCTCTTTACAACATTGGACTTTACTTCCATCACCAGTCACATCCATAACTAGGTATTGATATTGTTTTGGCACCTGGGATTACACGTCCAGTCCAGGGTGACCCCCTTCCTGATCCTGCACCTGAGGTTACATGTCCACAGTCTCCATGTTGAAGCCCCTCTTTAGAAGATTTACCTGGTGTCACATGGCCACAGTTTCCTTGGTGAAAACCCTCACAGTCCCTGTATATGAAGTCACATGACCTCACCTCACCAGAACTTGTACCTGAGATCAACATAAACAGTCTCCAGGGTGACTTCCTCCTGACCCTGCACCAGGGGTCACATTTCCACAGTCCTCTTAATGACATCTCTCCCCACACCCTGTACATGGGATCACGTGTGCCCAGTCTCCATGGTGACCACCCTCCAACCCTTTTACCTGGAGTCAAATGTCTGAAGCATTCTGGGTGACCCCCTCCAAGACCATATACATGGGGTCACACGTCCACAGTATCCACTTCAGTTCAGTCGCTCAGTCGTGTCTGACTCCTTGCAACCTCATGAATTGCAGCACGTCAGGCCTCCCTGTCCATCACCAATTGCCAGAGTTCACTCAAACTCACGTCCATCGAGTCGGTGATGCCATCCATCCATCTCATCCTCTGTCGTTCCCTTCTCCTCCTTCCCTCAATCCCTCCCAGCATCAGAGTCTTTTCCTATGAGTCAACTCTTCTCATGAGGTGGCCAAAGTACTGGAGTTTCAGCTTTAGCATCAGTCCTTCCAAAGAAATCCCAGGGCTGATCTCCTTCAGAATGGACTGGTTGGATTCCTTGTAGTCCAAGGGACTCTCAAGAGTCTTCTCCAACACCACAGTTCAAAAGCATCAATTCTTCTGCACTCAGCTTTCTTCACAGTCCAACTCTCACATACATACATGACCACTGGAAAAACCATAGCCTTGACTAAACAGACCTTTGTTGGCAAAGTAATGTCTCTGCTTTTGAATATGCTATGTAGGTTGGTCATAACTTTCCTTCCAAGGAGTAAACGTCTTTTAATTTCATGGCTGCAATCACCATTTGCAGTGATTTTGGGGCCCCCCAAAATAAAGTCTGGCACTGTTTCCACTGTTTCCCCATCTATTTCCCATGAGGTGATGGGACCAGATGCAATGATCTTCGTTTTCTGAATGTTGAGTTTAAGCCAACTTTTTCATTCTCCTATTTCACTTTCATCAAGAGGCTTTCTAGTTCCTTTTCTCTTTCTGCCATAAGTGTGGTGTCATCTGCATATCTGAGGTTATTGATATTTCTCCCGGCAATCCAGCTTGTGCTTCTTCTAGCCCAGCATTTCTCATGATGTACACTGCATAGAAGTTAAATAAGCAAGGTGACAATATACAGCCTTGATGTACTCCTTTTCCTATTTGGAAACAGTCTGTTGTTCCATGTCCAGTTCTAACTGTTGCTTCCTGATCTGCATATAGGTTTCTCAAGAGGCAGGTCAGGTGGTCTGGTATTCCCATCTCTTTCAGAATTTTCCACAGTTTATTGTGATCCACACAATCAAAGGCTTTGGCATAGTCAATAAAGCAGAAGTAGATGTTTTTCTGGAACTCTCTTGCTTTTTCCATGATCCATTGGATGTTGGCAATTTGATCTCTGGTTCTTCTGACTTTCCTAAAACCAGCTTGAACATCTGGAAGTTCACGGTTCATGTATTGCTGAAGCCTGGCTTGGAGAATTTTGAGCATTACTTTACTAGCGTGTGAGATGAGTGCAATTGTGCGGTAGTTTGAGCATTCTTTGGCATTGCCTTTCTTTTTTATTGGAATGAAAACTGACCTTTTCCAGTCCTGTGGCCACTGCTGAATTTTCCAAAGTTGCTGGCATATTAAGTGCAGCACTTTCACAGCATCATCTTTCAGGATTTGGAATAGCTCAATTGGAATTCCATCACCTCTACTAGCTTTGTTCGTAGTGATGCTTTCTAAGGCCCACTTGACTTCACATCCAGGATGTCTGGCTCTAGGTCAGTGATTAAACCATCGTGATTATCTGGGTCATGAAGATCTTTTTTGTACAGTTCTTCTGTGTATTCTTGGCACCTCTTCTTAATATCTTCTGCTTCTGTTAGGTCCATACCATTTCTGTCCTTTATCGAGCCCATCTTTACATGAAATGTTCCCTTGGTATCTCTAATTTTCTTGAAGAATTCTCTAGTCTTTCCTATTCTGTTGTTTTCCTCTATTTCTTTGCATTGATTGCTGAGGAAGGCTTTCTTATCTCTCCTTGCTGTTCTTTGGAACTCTTCATTCAGATGCTTATATCTTTCATTTTCTCCTTTACTTTTCACTTCTTTTCTTTTCACAGCTATTTGTAAGGCCTCCCCATACAGCCATTTTTCTTTTTTGCATTTCTTTTCCATGGGGACCCAGGGTAACCCCAACTCACTGACAATGTACCTGGGGTCACATGTCCACAGTCTCCAGGGTTACCCTGCATCCAAAACCCAATAGCTGCGGTCACATGTCCAGTCTCCACAGTGACCCCCTTCCAGATGCTGCACTGGGGGTTAAAAATCCACTGTCTCCACTTTGACACCCCTCTTTGTACCCATTACCAGGTGTCACAGTGCCAGTCTCCCTGGTGAATGCCCTCACAGACCTTGCACATGGGAAGACATGTTCGCATTTTCCAGGGTTAACACCCTCCAGACCCTGAACCTGGGGTCACATGTCCACAGTCTCCAAGGTGACTCCCCTCCATATCTTTTACCTAGGGTCTCACATCCACAGTCTGCAGGGTGATGTCATCTCACCAGAACTTGTACCTGGGTTCACATATCCACAGTTTCCTATATGACCCCCCACCAGACCCAGCACCTTGATTCACAAGTCCACATTCTGTAGGGTGACAGCCTCCCAGAACCTGTACCTGTGATATCACGTCCACAGTCTCCTTGGTGAGCCCTCTCTCCAGACCAGCCACCTGGGATCACACGAGCACAATCTCCTGGGTAACTTTAAGCCCCAACCCATTACCTGGGGTATATGTCCACAGTCTCCAGGGTAACCTCACCTCCTAAACCCTATACCTGGAGTTGCACATCCACAGTCTCCATGGTTATCCCCTCCCAGATCACACACCTGGGATCACACATCCACAGTATCCAGGGAGAGCCTCCTCCCCAGACCCTGCACTTTGGGTCATGTGTCCACAGTCCTCAGGGTGATCTCATCGCCCAGACCCAGCAACGAGAATCATATGCACACAATCTCCATGGTAACCCCACCTCTCAGACCCCATACCTGGAATTTCACATCCACAGTCTTCATGATGAACCCCACCCACGCCATGTACCTGGGATCACACATCCTGAGTTTCCAGGGTAACCTCCTTCCCCCCCTGTACCGGAGGTTACATGGCCATAGTTTCCACGCTGACACTCCACTTCATATCCTTTACCTGGTGTCACATGGCCACAGTTTCCCTGGTGAACCCCTTCATAGACCTTGTACATGGGGACACATGTCCACAGTCTCCATGGTGAACACCCTCCCAGACACTTCACCTGGGTCACACATCTACAGGCTCTAGGGTCAGCCTCTACACCAGACACTGCATTTTGGGTCACATGTCCCCTATCTCCAGGGAGAAAACACCTTGCAGAACCTGCACCTGGGGTCAGATGTCCACAGTCCAGGGTGACCTCTACTTCCATACCCTTCACAAGCTAAAGGGTGACCCCTTTGAAATACCTTCACCTGTGGTCAAATGTCCACAGTCTCCTTGGTAATTCCTCGCTCAAACCCTGTACCTGAGGTCACATTTCCAGTTTCCAGGGCAACCTCCTCTCCCACACCCTACACCTGGGGTCACATGTCCACATTATCCATGGTGACCCCACCTCACCAGAACTTGTACATGAGGTACATGTCCACAGTCTCTAGAGTGACCTTACCTCATCAGACCTTTTACTTCTGATCGATGTCCACAATCTCCAGGGTGACCCCACCTTTCCAAAACTTGTACCTGTTGTCACATGTCCAGTTTCTATGCTGACCCCACATCATCCAACCGTTTATTTGTGGTCACACAGTCTCCACTGTGCCCATCACTCCCAGACCCTGAACCTTTTGTCACTTGTCCACAGTCTCCAGGGATCCTGTACTGTGGTCACATGACCACAGTCTTCAGGGAGACCCCACCACACCAGACTGATCACCTGGGGTCACGTGTCCAGTCTCCAGGGTGACACTCTCCCAGATCTTGTACCTGAGGTCACATGTGTAGACATGTCCCCAGGGTGACCCCTCTCAGACCCTGTAACTGGTGTCACATGTCCACAGTCTGAAGGGTGACAATCTTTCAGACCCCATACCTAGGGTCATATATCTGCAGTTCCCTGTGTGACCCTCCCAGACACTGTAACTGGAGTCACACGTCCACAGTCTCCAGGGTGACCCTTTCCCAAGCCCTGCAACTGGGCTTACAAGTCCACAGTCTCCATGGTGACCTCTTCTCGACCTTTCACTTGGGTTCACATATCCACATTCTCCAGGGTAACCACCCCAGACCCTGAACCTGTGGTCACACATCCAGTCTCCAGGGTGACACACTCCTAGACCCTGAAACTGGGGTCACATGTCCATAGTCTCCTGGGTGACACCCCCTTCCAGTGCCTACACCTGGGGTCAAACTTCCACAGTCTCCAGGTTAACATCCCTCCCAGATCCTGTACCTGGGGTCACACACCCACAATCTTCAGGGTGACTCCCCATCCAAGACCCTGTACCTGGGGTCACACATCCACAGTCACCAGGGTGACCCCACCCTCCAGCCCTGTACCTGGGGCCACAGGTCCACAGTCTTGATGGTGAGCCCCCTCCCTAGACCTTGCAACTGGGATCACACATCCACAGTCTCCAGGGTGACCTCACACTCAAGACCCAGTATGTGGGTTCACATGTCCATATTCTCCAGGGTGATCCCACCACCCAGATCCTGCACCCACGGTCTCATGTCCAGTCTCCAGAGTGAGACTCTGAACCTGGTGTCACACATCCTCAGTCTCCAGGGTGACAACCCCTCCTAGTGTCTACATCTGGGGTCAAATTTCCAGTCTCCAGAGTTACCCCCTTCAAGACCCTGTACTTGCAGACACACGTCCACAGTCTTCAGGGTGATGCCGTACTCCAGACACTTTTCCTGGGGTCACACATCCACAGTCTCAATGGTGAAACCCCTCCCCAGGTCCTGTATCTGAGATCACATGTCCACAGTCTCCACGGTGAACCCACTCTCAAGACCCTGTACCTGGCTTCACACATCCACAGTCCCAGGTGACCCCACCTCCCAAATGCCATACCTAGGCTCATACATCCAGTCTCCAGGGTAACCCCACCTCTCAGACCCTGTACTTGGAGTCATACATCCATAGTCTCCAGGTTGACCCCACCTCCCAGACAGTGTACCTGGGGTCACATGTACACAGTCTTTATGGTGAACCCACCTCCCAGACCCTGCATCTGGGTAGAGGTTATAACAGACAATGCAGAAATGCAAAGGATTATAATAGACTGTTATGAGCGACTATATTGCAATAAAATAGATAAATGGAAGAAATGGACAGATTCTTAGAAAAGTTCAATCTTACAAGACTAAACTAAGAAGAAATAGCAACTATGAATAACCCAATTACAAACACTGAAACTGTGATAAAAATACTCCCCAAAAACAAAAGCCCAGGACCAGATGGCTTCACAGGAGAATTCTATCAAACATTCAGATAAGAGCTAATGCCTATGCTTCTAAAACTCTTTCAAAAAATTGCAGAAGAAGGAACACTTCCAAACTCATTCTACAAGGCTACCAACACCCTGATACCAAAACCAGACAAATACAATGCAAAAAAGGAAAACTACAGGCCAATATCACTAATGAATATAGATGAAAAAATCCTCAACAAAATTTAAGCAAACAGAATGCAGAAACACATTCAAAAGCTTGTACACCATGATCAAGATGAGTTTATTCCAGAGATGCAAGGATTCTTCAATAAATGCTAATCAATCAATGTGGTACACCATAATAACAAATTGAAAGATAAAAATTATATGATAATCTCAATAGATGGTGGAAAAGTCTTTGACAAAATTCAGCACCGATTTATGATTAAAACTCTTCAAAAAATGGGCAAGAAGGAACCTACCTCAACATATTAAAGGCCATATATAATAAGCCTACAGCAAACATTATTCTTACTGGTGAAAAACTTAAAACATTCTCCCTAAGATCAGGAACAAGACAGTGGTGTCCATTTTCACCACTATTATTCAACATAGCTTTGGAATGTCCCAGCTACAGCAATCAGAGAAGAAAAAGAAATAAAAAGTAATCCAGATCAGAAAAGAAGAAGTAAGCTCTCACTGTTTGCAGATGACATGATACTGTACATAGAAAACCCTCAAGAGGAATCAGAAAAGTACTAGAGCTAGTCAGTGAATTTAGCAAAGTTGTAGGATACAAAATCAATATACAGAAATCACTTGCATTTCCATATACTAACAATGAGAAATTAGAGAAATTAAGGAATCAATCCCATTCACCACTGCAACAAAAAGAATTAGGTATCTAGGAATAAATTTACCTAAAGAGACAAAAGAACTGTACGCAGAAAGTTATAAGACATTATAATGAAAGAAATCAAAGATGACATATACAGATTGAGAGATATTCCATGTTCCTTGATAGGAAGAATCAATATTGTGAAAATGATTATACTACCAAATGCAATTTATAGATTCAATGTAATCCCTATCAAATTACCAATGGCATTTTTATCAAAACTTTAACAAAAATTTTTTCACAATTCATATTGAAGCACAAAAGACCCCTAATAGTCAAAGTAGTCTTGAGAAAGAAGAATGGAGCTGGAGGAACCAACTTCCTAACTTCAGATCATACTACAAAGCTACAGTCACCAAAACGGTGTGTTACTGACACAAAAGCAGAAATATAGACCTATGAAATAACATAGAAAGCCCAGAAATAATCCCATGCACCTATGGATACCTTGATTTTGAAAAAGGAAGCAACAATATTCAGTGGAGCAAAGACAGCCTCTTCAATAAATGGTGCAAGGAAAACTGGACAGCTACATGCAAAATAATGAAATTAGAATATATCCTAAGCCTATATCCTATAGCCATACACGAAGATAAACTCAAAATGGATTAAGGATCTAAATGTAAACACAGAAATTATAATACTCTTAGAGGAATGCATAGGCAAAACACTTGATGACATAAATCAAAACAAGATCCTCTATGACCCACCTCCTCCAGTAATGGAAATAAAAACAAAAGGATATAAGTGGGACCTGATTAAACTTAAAAGCTTTTGCACAGCAAAGGAAACCATTAAAAAGGTGAAAAGACAACCTTCAGAATGGAAGAAAATAATAGCAAGTGAAACAACTGAAAAAGAATTAATTTCCAAAACATATAAGCAGCTCATACAACTCAATACCTTAAAAAAGAAAAAAAAAAATCAAAAAGTGGGAAAAAAGACCTAAACAGACATTTCTCCAAGAAGACTTACAGATGACTAACAAACACATTATTAGAGAAATGCAGATCAAAACTACGATGAGATATCACCTCACACCAGTCAGAATGGCCATCATCAAAGTCTACAAACAATAAATTTTGTAGAGGGTGTGGAGAAAAGGGAATGCTCTTGCACTTTTGGTGTGAATGTGAATTGATACAGCCACTGTGGAAGATGGCATGGAGGTTCCTTAAGAAACTAGGAATAAAGCCACCATATGACTCTGCAATCCCATTCCTAGGCAAATATCCTGAGGAAATCAAAATTGAAAAGGCACATGTATCCCATTGTTCATTGCAGCACTATTTACAATAGCTAGAACATGGAAGCAACCTAGATGTTCATTGACAGAAGAATGGATGAAGAAGTTGAGGTACATATATACAATGGAATATTACTCAGCCATAAAAAGGAACACATTTGAGTCACTTCTAATGAGGATGATGAACCTAGAGCTTATTATACAGAGAGAAGTAAGACAGAAAGAGAAATATCATATTCTAATGCATATATAATGAATCTAGAAAAAATGTACTGAAGAATTAATTTGCAGGGCAGAAATAGAGAAACAGACATAGAGAACAGACTTTTGGACATGGGAGAGGGGAGGAGAGGGTGAGAAGTATGGAGAGAGTAACATGGAAACTTACACTACCATATGTAAAATAGATAGCCAATGGGAATGTGAGATATGTCTCAGGAAACTCAAACAGGGGTTCTGTGTCAACCTAGAGGGGTGAGATGAGTAGGAAGATGGGAAGGAGTTCCAAAAAAGAGGGGAGATATGTATACCTATAATTGATTCATGTTGAGGTTTGACAGAAAAAAAGCAAAATTCTGTAAAGCAATTATCCTTCAATAAAAAATAAATTAATAATAAATAAATAAATAAATAAAAAGAGAGGAAAAAAAAAAAAAGAAAGAAAACTGTATCATGGCATCCAGTCCCATCACTTCATGGCAAAGAGATGGGGAAACTATGGAAACAGTGACAGATTTTATTTTGGGGGCTTCCGAAATCACTGCAGATAATGACTGCAGCCATGAAATTAAAAGACACTTGCTCCATGGAAGAAAAGCTTTGACCAACATAAACAGCATACTAAAAAGCAGAGACATTACTTTGTCAACAAAGTTCCATCTAGTCAAAGCTATGGTTTTTCCAGTAGTATGGATGTGAGAGTTGGACTATAAAGAAAGCTGATCACCAAAGAACTGGAGCTTTTTAACTGTGGTATTAGAGAAGACTCTTGAGAATTCCTTGGACTGCAAGGAGATCAAACCAGTCAATCCTAAAGGAAATCAGTCCTGAATATTCATTGGAGGGACTGATGCTGAAACTGAAGCTCCAGTACTATGGACACCTGATGCGGAGAACTAACTCATTGGAAGAGACCCTGATGTTGGGAGAGATTGAAGGCAGGAGGAGAAGGGGAAGACAGAGGATGAGATGGTTGGATGGCATCACAGATTTGATGGAGATGAGTTTGAGCAAGGTCCAGGAATTGGTGATGGACAGTGAAGCCTGGTTTGTTGCAGTCTATGAGGTCACAAAGAGTTGGACACGACTGGGCGACTGAATTGAACTGAATAATTAGGGATGTTGAACATCTTTACATATGTTTAGCAACTGTCTGTATGACTTCTTTTGAGGAATGTTTATTTAGATCATCAGTCCATTTTTGATTGTGCTGTATTGTCTCATACTGAGGTACATGTGCTCTATGTATATGTTGGAAATTAGTCTCTTACTTATCACTTTATTTGCAAATATTTTCTAGTATTATGTGGTTTGTCTTTTCACTCTGTTTATGGTTTCCTTTGCATTGCAAAATATTTTAAGTTACAGTTCAGTTCAGTTGCTCAGTCGTGTCTGACTCTTTCTGACCCCATGAACTGCAGCATGCTGGGACTCCCTGTCCATCACCAACTCCCAGAGTTTACCCAAACTTGTGTCCATTGAATTGGTGATGGCATCCAACCATCTCATCTTCTGTCATCCCCTTCTCCTCCTGCCCTCAATCCCTCCCAGCATCAGGGTCTTTTCAAATGAGTCAGCTGTTTGCATGAGGTGGCGAAAGTATTGGAGTTTCAGCTTCAGCATCAGTCCTTCCAATAAACACCCAGGACTGATCTCCTTTAGGATTGACTGGTTGGATCTCCTTGCAGTTCAAGGGACTCTCGAGTCTTCTCCAACACTGCAGTTCAAAAGCATCAATTCTTCTGCACTCAGCTTTCTTTATAGTCCAACTTTCATCCATACATGACTACTGGAAAAACCATAGCCTTGACTAGATGGACCTTTGTTGACAAAGTAATGTCTACTTTTGAATATGCTATCTACATTGGTCATAACTTTCCTTCCAAGGAGTAAGTGTGTTTTAATTTCATGGCTGCAATCACCATCTGCAGTGATTTTGGATTCCCCCTAAAATAAAGTCAGCCACTGTTTCTGCTGTTTTGTATCTATTTGCCATGAAGTGCCAGGACTGGATGCCATGATTTTAGTTTTCTGAATGTTGAATTTGGTTCTATTTGTCTATTTTTGTTTTTTATTTTCATTACGAGAGATATCTAAATAGAGTTTCTGCTGCAATTTCTGTTCTACCTACGTTTTACTCCAGGACTTATAGTATCTAGCATTATACTTAGGTATTTGATCCATTTTATCTTTATTTTTGTATATGATATTAAAAAATATTCTAATTTTTTTCTTTTCCATACAGTTGTCCAGTTTTTACAGCACCACAATTGAAGATCTTGAGTTTTCTTCATTGTATATTCTTGCCTTCTTTGTCATAGATTAATTGGAAGTAAGTATGTGGGTTTTTTGTCTGGGTTCCCATTCTGCATCATTGATCTATATGTCTGTTTTTATGCCAGTATCATATATTTTTGATGACTCTAACTTTGTGGCATAGTTTGAAGTCAGGAAGCTTGATTCCTTCAGCTCCATTTTTCTCTCTCAAGGCTGATTTGGATATTTGGGGTCTTTTGTGTTTCAATACAAACTGTAAAACAATTTCGTTCTAGTTTTGAGAAAAATGTCATTGGTCATTTGATTGGGATTGCGTTGAAACTGTAGATTGCTCTGGGTAGTAGAGTAATTTTGACAGCATTGATTCTTCCAATTCATAAACATGCTATATTTCTTCATCTGTATCATCTTTGATTTCGTACAAAATATCTCATAGTTTTCTGAGTATATGCCTTTTGCCTTATTCAGTAAGTTTATTCCTAGCAGTTTAATTCTTTTTGATGTCATGGTAAAAAAGAATTGTTACCTTAATTTTTTCAGACCTTTCATTTTTAGTGTATAGGAATGCAAGAGAAATCTGTGTATTAATTCTGTATCCTGAAAATTTACTCAGTTCATTGATTAGCTCTTGTAACTTTCTGAAGTGTCTTTAGTATTTTCTATGTATAGAATTTGGCTTTACCTAATTCTGTACCTAGTTGGTGCTAGTGGTAAAGAACCTGCCTGCCAATGCAGGAGATGTAAAAGAGGTGGGTTCAGTCCCTAGGTCAGGAACATTCCTTGGAGAAAGGTTCAGCAACGCACTCCAGTATTCTTGCTTGAAGAATCCCACGAAACTGGCAGGATACAGTCCACAGGCTCATAAAGAGTCAGACATGACTCAAGTGACCTAGTACAGACATGTATAGTATCATGTCATCTATCAACAGTGATAGTTTTGCTTACTCTTTTTCAATTTGGATTCCTTTTATTTCTTTTTCTTTTTTTTCTCTTTTTTAATTTTTATTTTAAATTTTATTTTATTTTTAAACTTTACAAAATTGTATTAGTTTTGCCAAATATCAAAATGATTGCCATGACTAGAACTTCCAAAACTATTCTTAATAAAAACAGTGAGAATGGATATCATTGACTTGTTTCTGATCTTAGAGGAAATATCCTTAAATTCACACCATTGAGGATGATGCTTGCTGTGAGTTTGTTGTATATGATCCTTATCATGTTTAAGTAGGTTCTCCCGTGTCTACTTATTGGAGCATTTTATTTATTTATTTATTTATTTTTTACTGTAAGTGGCTGTTGAATTTTGTTAAAAAGCCCCCATCCCCCATCTATTGAGATAATCACATTGCTTTGATCCTTCAATTTGCTAATGTGGTGTATTACAATGATTGATTTATAGGTATTGAAAAATCCTTGCATCTCTAAGATAAATCTCACTTGACCATTGTGTCTGGTTGTTTTAATCTGTTGTTGGGTTTGGTTTTCTTGTATTTTGTTGAGATTTCTCTATGTTCATCAGGCTTATTGGACTGTAATTTTATTTTATTTTTTTGTGGTATCTTTTCTGATTTTGATATCAAGGCGATGGTGACATTTAGATTGAGTTTGGAAGTGTTCCTTCCACTACAATTTTTTGAATAGTTTCAGAAATATAGGTGTTACCTCTATCAAATTTGGTAGAATTCACCCGTGACACCATCTTGTCCTGGACGATTATGTTTTCAGAGTTTTAAAATAACTGATTTGACTTCATTACTGGTAATTGGTCTGTTAATATTTTCTGTTTCTTACTGGTTTAGTCTTGGGAGATGATACATTTCCAAGAATTTGTCCACTTTTTCTAGGCTTTCCATTTGATTGCTGTAGTTGCTTGCAGTAGTCTCTTCCAGTCCACTGTATTTCTGTGGTATCTATTGTACTGCCTCATTTTTCACTTCTGATTTTATTCATTAGGCCCTCCTCCATTTTTTTCTTAATGAGTCCAGCTTGCTGCTGCTGCTGCTAAGTCACTTCAGTCGTGTCAGACTCTCTGTGACCCCACAGACGGCAGCCCATCAGGCTCCCCCGTCCCTGGGATTCTCCAGGCAAGAACACTGGAGTGGGTTACCATTTCCTTTTCCAATGCATGAAAGTGAAAAGTGAAATTGAAGTCATTCACTTATGTCCGACTCCTAGCGACCCCATGGACTGCAGCCTACCAGGCTCCTCTGCCCATGGGAATTTCCAGGCAAGAGTACTGGAGTGGGTTGCCATTGCCTTCTCCGAGGGTTTGCCAATTCTGTTTAGCCTTTGAAAGGACCAGGTATTAGCTTTTAATATCTAGGATTTTAACAAAAATAAGTTTAGTGTTTTAGTGTAACAGAAATTAATTTTTTATTGCCAGATAACATTCACTAGATGGTTTTAATGTGTATATATTTCTTTACACTGTAGTCCACTGTTCCCCATTTTTATATGTTGAACTTATAGAATATGACATTTATATCTGACAATGCATAATCTCTTATAACTTCATCAGATTTACCATTTCCTTTATATCAATATTTTAAATATTTATTCCTTTAATATGTATCAGAAATATTTAGTGTGTTCCTGTATGGTGCACATACATTGTGTACCATCATGCCTACTGGAGTATCAGGCACCTGATAAGTGCTTGGATGACTGAACCGTTTGTGTAGTTGGCTGGGTTCATATGTTATTGACTTACACACTAGTAAGAAATATATTAGGAAATGCTGAGGTAAAATTTTGCACTTTTTTGTGGTTACCATAGACATAAAGTTGAGGAGATAATAAAGAAAATAATTGGCAGATGTTTATTTTAATTAAAAGTACTCTATAGTAAAATAATTATCTCAGCTTGTGAATTGTGAGCATTATTTAAAAATCAGCAGTATCCTTTATATATTAAGATAAACTGTGAATCTTTTAGAAATAAAAGACACTTTTCTACACCTGTGAAAGGGAAAGCCCTCAGCTAGATTCTAAGTGTCATTTGTCTCCTTTATTCATTGGTATATTTTACAGATGTAGAAATAGATTTTAGGGACTAGATATTATAAACAGAATGCCTGATGAACTATGAAGGGAGGTTCTTGACATTGTACAGGAAAAAGGGATCAAGATAATCCCCAAGAAAAAGAAATGCAAAAAGGAAAATGGCTTTCTGCAGAGGCCTTACAAATAGCTGTGAAAAGAAGAGAAGTGAAAAGCACAAGAGAAAAGAAAGATATACCGATTTCAATGCAGAGTGCCAAAGAACAGCAGGGAGAGATAAGAAAGCTTTCCTCAGCGATCAATGCAAAGAAATAGAGGAAAACAATAGAATGGGAAAGACTAGAGATCTATTCAAGGAAATTAGAGATACCAAGGGAACATTTCATGTAAAGATGGGCTCGATAAAGGACAGAAATGGTATGGACCTAACAGAAGCAGAAGATATTAAGAAGAGGTGGCAAGAATACACAGAAGAATTGTACAAAAAAGATCTTCTCAACCCAAATAATCATGATGATGTGATCAGTCACCTAGAGCCAGACATCCTGGAATGTGAAGTCAAATGGACCTTAAGAAACATCACTATGAACAAAGCTAGTGGAGGTGATGGAATTCCAGTTGAGCTATTTCAAATCCTAAAAGATGATGCTATTAAAGTGCTACAGTCGATATGTCAGCAAATTTGGAAAATGCAGCAGTGGCCACAAGACTGGAAAAGGTTGGTTTTCATTCCAATCCCAAAGAAAGGCAATACCAAAGAATGCTTAAACTACTGCACAATTGCACCCATCTCACATGCTAGTGAAGTAATGCTCAAAATTCTCCAAGTCATGCTTAAGCAATATGTGAACCGTGAACTTCCAGATGTTCAAGCTGGTTTTAGAAAAGGCAGAGGAATCAGAGATCAAATTGCCAACATCTGCTGGATCATGGAAAAAGCAAGAGAGTTCCAGAAAAACATCTATTTCTGCTTTATTGACTATGCCAAAGCCTTTGACTGTGTGGATCACAATCAACTGTGGAAAATTCTGAAAGAGATGGGAATACCAGACCACCTGACCTGCCTCTTGAGAAACCTGTATGCAGGTCAGGAAGCAACAGTTAGAACTGGACATGGAACAACAGACTGGTTCCAAATAGGAAAAGGAGTACGTCAAGGCTGTATCTTGTCACCCTGCTTATTTAACTTATATGCAGAGTACATCATGAGAAACGCTGGACTGGAAGAAGCACAAGATGGAATCAAGATTGCAGGGAGAAATATCAATAACCTCAGATATGCAGATGACACCACCCTTATGGCAGAAAGTGAAGAGGAACAAAAAACCTCTTAATGAAAGTGAAAGAGGAGAGTGAAAAAGTTGGCTTAAAGCTCAACATTCAGAAAACAAAGATCATGGCATCCAGTCCCATCACTTCATGGGAAATAGATGGAGAAACAGTGGAAACAGTGTCAGACTTTATTTTTTGGGGCTCCAAAATCACTGCAGGTGGTGACTGCAGCCATGAAATTAAAAGATTCTTACTCCTTGGAAGGAAAGTTATGACCAACTTAGACAGCATATTAAAAAGCAGAGACATTACTTTGCCAACAAAGGTCCATTTAATCAAGGCTATGGTTTTTCCAGTAGTCATATATGGATGTGAGTTGGACTATAAGGAGAGCTGAGCAATGGAGAATTGATGCTTTTGAACTGTGGTGTTGGAGAAGACTCTTGAGAGTTCCTTGGACTGCAAGGAGATCCAACCAGTCCATCCTAAAGGAAATCCATCCTGGGTGTTCATTGGAAGGACTGTTGTTGAAGCTGGAACTCCAATTCTTTGGCCATCTCATGCAAAGAGTTGACTCATTAGAAAAGACCCTGATGCTGGGAAAGATTGAAGGCAGGAGGAGAGGGGGAGGACAGAGGATTGAGATAGTTGGAAGGCATCACGGACTCAAAGGACATGAGTTTGAGTAAACTCCAGGAGTTGGTGATGGACAGGGAGGCCTGGTGTCCTGTGGTCCATGGGAGAGTCAGAAAAGACTGAGCAACTTAACTGAACTGAAAGTGCCTGCAAGGTGTGTCAGCCAGGATAACCTGGATATGTGAGCTCAGGTGCAGTGTCTGAAATGGGGATCACAGTGGAGACTATCAACATGTGACTTCAGGTGCAGGGTATGGGAGTGTGGTCATCCTGGAGACTGTGGAAACAAGCACAGAGTCTGGCAGGGAAGGGAAGCTGTGGAGAAGTCAACAAATGTACAGGTTATGAGAGGTGGTGTCACACTGGAGACTGAGGACATGTGATCCAAATTACAGGGTCTGGGAAGGGGGTCAACATGGAACCTGTGGATCTGTGACTACAGGTGCAGAGTCTGGGAAATGACATCACACAGGAGACTGTAGACATGAGACGCCAGGTGAAGGGTCTGGGAGAGAGTCATCATGGAGAATGCTGACGTGTGACCAAAGGTACAGGATTTTGAGGGTGGGGAAAACCTGCAGACTGTGGACATGTGACCCAAGGTACAGGGTTGGGAAGATGGGGTCACCCTGATGACTGTTTCATGTGACCCCAGGAACAGTGTCTGTGGAGGGGTGTCATCCTGGCCACCATGGATGTGCAATGCCAGGTACAGGGTCTGATATGGGGTCACCCTGGAGACTGAGGCCATGTGACTGGAGGTACAATATTCAGTGAGGTGGGGACACCCTGGAGACTGCAGATGTGTAACCCCAACTGCAGGGTCTGGGAGATGTGTCACCCTGGATACTGTGGACGTGTGAGACGAGGTGAATGATCTGGGAGGCTTTGCCAACCAGGAGACCGTGGATGTGGAAACAAGGTACACAGGATTGGAAGTGCTGTCACCCTAGAAACTGCGGATGTTTGACCCGAGTACCAGTGTCTGGCAGGTGAGGTGATCCTGGAGTCTGTGGACATATGAACTCAGGTGCATGTTCTGGGAATTGTCGTCACCCTGAGACTGTGTACATGTGACCCTAGGTACATGGTCTGGGAGTTGGTGTCATCCTGGTGAATGTGCCCATGTGACACCACGTACAGGGTCTGGTAAAGTGTTCACCCTAGAGACTGTGGACATGTGATCCCAGGTACAGTGTCTGGAAGATGGGATCATGCTAGAGACTGTAGACATGTGACCCAAAGTGCAGGGTGCAGGGGGGGGGTCACACTACAATATGTGGACGTTTAACCCCACCTAGGTACAAGATCTGGGGAGGGGAGTCACCCTGGAGATGGTGGATCTTTGTACCCAGTATCAGACTCTGGTGTGGGTGTTACCATGGAAACTTTGGATGCTTGATACCAGGTGAAGGGACAGGGAAGGGGCTTTACCCTCAAAACTCTGGAGGTGTGACCCCAGGTTCAGAGTCTGGGAAGGGAGTCATTCAGGAGTCTGGAAATATGACAGATACAGGATCTGTGGTGGTCACCCTTGCAAACATGTACATGTGACACCTACTATAAGTTCTGAGATGGGGGGTCATCCTGGAGACTGGAGAAGTGAAATCAAGGTGCAGTATGTGGGGATCTGTTTCACCTTGGAGACTGTGGACAGGTGACCTCAGGTGGTTCATCTTGGAGGGAGATCATCCTGGAGATTCTGGACATGTGACCCTAGGAACAGGGTGTGAGAGTGGATCACCCTTGAGACTGTGGGCTTTTGACCCAGTTACAGGGTCTTGGAGAGGTAATTACCCTGGATAATATGCACATGTGTCCCCAGGTACAAGTTCTGGGAGGTGAAGTCACCCTGGAGACTGGGTATATGACCATAGTTTCAGGGTGTGGGAGGTACTGTCACCCTGGAGGTCCTATGATGCAAGGGATAGGGTCTTGAAGGTGGAGTCACCCTGGAGACTGTGGATGTTTCCCCCTCGAACAGTGTCTGGGGATGGAGGTCATCCAGGAGAATGTACATATGTGACACCAGGTGCACTGTCTGTGAGGGGGACATGCTGGTGCCTGTGGACATGTGACCCTGGGGGCAGTTTCTGGGTGCTTTTTTCACCCTGAAGACTTCTGTGTTACCTATCCCCAGGAGAACTGTTTCTGGAGTTGGGTTTGAAATCATGAGTAGCTTCCTTCTTCTCTTCCACTAATGAAGCAATGATAGCTATACTCATTGTAATGAACAGAGAACTAAGAAATATTTTATTGGGTTTTGGATGAGTCATGCTGGAGACTGTGGACATGTGACTCCAAGATCAGGGTCTGGGAGGTGGACTCCCACTGGGAACAGTGGACTCGTGACTGCAGGTACAGAATTTTGAGGGTGGGGTCATCCTGGAGGTTGTGGACTTGTGACATGAGGTGCAGATTTTGTAGGGGGGGTCAACCTGGAGACTGGACGTGTGATCCTAGGTGCATGGAATAGGAAGTGGGGTAACCCAGAAGATCTTGGATATATTACAATAGGTACAGAGTCTGGGGGATATCACCAAAGAGACTGTGTACATGTGACCCCAGGTGAAAGTTCTGAGAAGGGAGTCTCCCTGAAGTCTATGGACATGTACCTGTAGAGTGTCTGGGATGGTTTCACCCTGTTGACTTGACCATGTGACCCAAGGTAAAAGGTCAGGGGGATGTCACCCTGGGGACTGTAGACATGTGACTCCAGGTGCAGGGTCTTCAGGGAGGTCATGCTGGAGACTGTGGACATGAGACCAGTGCACGATCTTGGAGGCTTGTGACACAGGACACCTTGGACTTGTGACTCTTGGTACACAGGCTTGGAGGTGTGGTCACTCTAGAAAATGTGTATGTTTGACCCCAGAACAAGTGTCTGGCAGGTCTGGTGACCCTGGAGACTGTAGACCTATGAAGCTAGGTGCAGGTTCAGAGAGATGGGGTCACCATGAGACTGTGTACATGTGACCCTAGGTACAGGGTCTGGGAATTGGGGTCACCCTGGTGAATTTTCCCATGTAACACCATGTGTACATGGTCCATGTGTACAGTGTATATGGGTACAGTGTACACCATGTGTACAGTGTCTTGGAGGGTGTTCACCCTAGAGACTGTGGACCTGTGACTCAGGTACAGTGTCTAGAAGGTGGGGTCATGCTAGAGACTGTAAACATGTGATTCAAGGTGCAGGGTGGGGGGAGTCACACTAGAGGGTCACACTTTGAGTCCAGGGTCACACTGGAGACTGTGGACATGTAACCCCACCCAGGTACATGAACTTGGGTAGGGAGTCACTCTGTCCACTGTGGATCTGTATCCCCAATATAAGACTGGTGTGGGTGTTACCATGGAAACTGTGGATGTTTGACACCAGGTGAAGGGACAGGGAGGGTCATAATCCTCAAGACCCTGGAGGTGTGACCCCAGGTTCAGAGGCCTTTAAAAGAGTCATTCATGACTCAGTGGAAATGTTATGACAGATACAGGGTCTGAAATTGTCACCCTGGAGACCATGTACATGTGACACCTAGTATAAGTTCTGAGATGGGGCGGGGGGGGGGGGTCATCCTGGAGAATGGAGAAGAGAAAGCACAGGTGTAGAGTCTGGGGAAGGGGGTCATCTTGAAAACTATGGACATGTGATCTCATGTGCTTCATCTTGGAGGGAGATCATCCTGGAGATTCTGGCCATGTACCCCAGGAATATGGTCAGATAGGGGGTCACCCTTGAGACTGTGGGCTTTTGGCCCAGGTACAGGGTCTCGGAGTGGCAGAAAGCCTGGATAATGTGCACATGTGACCCCAGGTAAAGGGTCTGGGAGGTGAGGTCACCTTGGAGACTGTGGATATGTGACCCAAGGTGCAGGGTATGGGAGATAATGTCACCCTGGAGAATGTAGACTTCAAACCCAAGGGATAAGGTCTTGACGTTGGGGTCTCTTGGGAGACTGGATGATTCCCCTCGGACAGTGTTTGGGGATAGGGTTCACCCTGGAGACTGTAGATATGTGACCTCAGGTACAGGATTTCCGAGGGGGTCACCCTGGAGCCTGTGAATATGATTCCAGGTGAGGGT
The DNA here is from genome assembly GCF_019923935.1 of Bubalus bubalis. NCBI lineage: Eukaryota > Metazoa > Chordata > Mammalia > Artiodactyla > Bovidae > Bubalus > Bubalus bubalis. The sequence goes on along the minus strand of NC_059174.1, from coordinate 180,669 downwards.
CTATGAAGTGTCGACAACCAGCAGGCTATGGACATGTGACCTATTACAGGGTCTTGGAGGGGGTAACACTTGTGACCAGGGTCATGGGACACAAGGTTCTATGTCTGGGAGGTGAGGATACCCTGAGAGTATGGAAGTGTGACCCCAGGTACAGGTTCTGGGAGTTGGTGCCATCCTGAAAACTGTGGACATTTCACCCCAGGTACAGTTTCTGGGATGTGGGGTCACCCTAGAGACTGGAGATGTGACTCCAAATGTAGGGTCTGGGAGGTAGACTCACCATGGAAAAAGTGGACTTGTGACACCAGGTACAGGATCTTGAGGGTGGGGTCACCTGGAGGCTGTGGACTTGTGACACCAGGTACAGGTTATACAGGGGGTCACCCTCGAGACTGTGGACATGTGGTTGCAGGTGTATGGTATGGGAAGTGTGGTACCCCAGGAGATTGTGGATATATGACACTAGGTACAGTGTCTTGGGTATGTCACCATGGAGAGTGTGGACATGTGACCCCAGGTGCAGGTTTGGGTGGGGTCAAAGACCCTGGGGTCCAGACCCTCGAGACTGTGGTTGTGTGACCCAAAGTTCAGGGTAGGAAAAGGGTCTCACCCTGCAGACTGTGGATCTATGAGCACAGGTACAGGATCTGGTGGTACTCACTGTGGAGACGGTGGATATGTGAAACCTAGTAGAAGTTCATGGAGGGGGTCATCCTCCAAGACTGTGGACGTGTGACCCTCATTTCAGGGTCTGGGTTGAGGTCATTCTGGAGACTATTTGCCATGTGACTTAGGTGCAGGGTTAGGGGATGAGTTCACTTTGGAGATTGTGGTCATGTGACCCCAGATGCACTGTTTGGGAGGCAAATCATCCTGGAGACTGGATATGTGACCCTAGGTCCAGGGTCTGAATGGGGTCCCCCAAGGTGAGACTGTGGATATGTGACTCCAGGTGCAGGGCCTGTGAGGGAGTCACCTTGGAACCTATGTTTGTGTGACTCCAGGTGGAGGGTCTGGGAAATGATGACACACCAGAGACTGTGAACATGTGACCCCATTACAGGGTCTTGGAGGGGGTAACCCTGGCACCCAAGATCATGGGACACTATGTTAAATGTCTGGGGGGTGTGGTAACCCTGAGATTATGGAAGTGGGACCCCAGGTACAGGTTCTGGGAGTTGGGGCCAACCTGAGTACCTAGGGGACGTTTCACCGGGAGGTGGGGTCACCCTGAAGACAGGAATGTGATGCCAGGTATGGGGTCTTGAGGGTGGGGTCATCCTGGTGGCTGGGGACTTGTGACACAAGGTACAGGTGTAGGATCAGGGTCACCCTACAGACTGTGAATGTGGATCCCAGATGCATGATATGGGAAGTGGGAAACTGTGGATATATGACACTAGGTACAGGGTCTGGGTGGAGAAGGCACTGGCGACCCACTCTAGTACTCTTGCCTGGAAAATCCTATGAACGGAAGAGCCTGGTAGGCTGCAGTCCATGGGGTCGCTAAGAGTCAGACACGACTGAGCGACTTCACTTTTTCACTTTTCAGTTTCATGCATTGGAGAAGGAAATGGCAACCTACTCCAGTGTTCTTGCCTGGAGAATCCCAGGGATGAAGGAGCCTGGTGGGCTGCCATCTATGGGGTCACACAGAGTCAGACATGACTGACGTGACTTAGCAGCAGCAGCAGTAGCAGAGGGTCTGGGGGATGTCATCATGGAGAGTATGGACATGTAACCCCAGGTTCAGGTTTGGCAGGGATGAACCTGGAGACTGTGGTTGGGTGACCCAAGATTTAGGGTACAAAAAGGGTCTCACCCTGCAGGCTGTGGACCTTGACCACAGGTACAGGATCTGGTGGTGGTCACTGTGGAGACGGTGCATGTGTGAAACCTGGTAGAAGTTCAAGGAGGAGGTCAACATGGAGATGGTGGAGGTGTGACCCTATGTGCAGGGTTTGGAGTGAGGTCATTCTGGGGACTGTGGTTGTGAGACTAAGGTGCAGGGTTAGGGGATGGGGTCACTTTGGAGACTGTGGACATGTGACTCCACACGCACCGTTTGGGAGGCAAGTCAACCTGGATACTGGACATGTGACCTTAAGTTCAAGGTCTGATTGGGGTCCTCCAAAATACTTGGATATCTGAACCGAGGTACAGGGTCTTTGATTGGGGTGACCCAGGAGACACTGGATATGTGACCCCAGGAACAGTGTCTGGGAAGGAGGGGGGTCACTCTGGAGACTGCAGGCATTTAATGGCAGGTAAAGAGTTTGCTTCTTTTTTGGGTGTTAGTTCTAAAAGGTCTTGTAGGTCTTCATGGAACCGTTCAACTTCAGCTTCTTCAGCATTACTGGTGGGGGCATAGACTTGGATTACTTGGAAACAAACAGAGATCATTCTGTCGTTTTTGAGATTGCATCCAAGTACTGCATTTCAGACTCTTTTGTTGACCATGATGGCTACTCCATTTCTTCTAAGGGATTCCTGCCCGCAGTAGTAGATATAATGGTCATCTGAGTTCAATTCCCCCATTCCAGTCCATTTTAGTTTGCTGATTCCTAGAATGTCGATGTTCACTCTTGCCATCTCCTGTTTGACCACTTACAATTTGCCTTGATTCATGGACCTAACATTCCAGGTTCCTATGCAATATTGCTGTTTACAGGATCGGACCTTGCTTCTATCACCAGTCACATCCACAACTGGGTATTGTTTTTGCTTTGTCTCCATCCCTTCATTATTTCTGGAGTTATTTCTCCACTGATCTCAAGTAGCAGATTGGTCACCTACCAACCTGGGGAGTTCCTCTTTCAGTATCCTATCATTTTGCCTTTTCATACTGTTCATGGGGTTCTCAAGGAAAGAATACAGAAGTGGTTTGCCATTCCCTTCTCCAGTGGACCACATTCTGTCAGACCTCTCCACCATGACCCTCCCATCTTGGGTGGCCCCACATGGCATGGCTTAGTTTAATTGAGTTATACCAGGCTGTGGTCCTTGTGTTTAGATTGACTAGTTTTCTGTGATTATGGTTTCAGTATGTCCCTGTCCTAGTTGTCATTAAACAAGTTTTTCAGTGGAGGAGCCAGAGGCTCTGAGCGGTCAACTAACTTTCCTCAAATCACACAGTGCATTCAAGGCTTGCCTGGGTAGAGAAGCTGGCCATTCTTCTGTGCTGGGCTGCCTGGACTATCATGCATGAAGTCTCCTGCCCATCTACGTGCTGGCATGCAGCAGGTCATCGCCACTGAGTGCTGCCAGCTGCCAGTGCAAAGACTATGTCCCAACCCTGTTTGGGGTCAGCCTGACTCATTCCTTATGTCATACAAAGAAGAGGTCCTACGTTTATCCCCAAACTGAGCACCACCCCAAAGAAGATTTTCCAGGAGCTTCCTTGAAGCTTGCTGTAAACCAGCAAAGGAGAGTCCTGATTCAAGCATGAATCATTTGAACAGTTTTCATTAGTAAATAAATCGGGTGGTGGGGCGGGGGTGGGGAGGGGGAAAGATACCAATTAGAATACGTGGTTAAATAATCAGAAAGATGCAGAAAGTCCTTGTGCCTGGAGGAAATCACCGAGTTCCATTAGCACTAATTAAGAAACACAGAATAGCCTTCCAGGCAGCATGAGGCTCCGGATTCAGGAACAGTGCAGTGGTGGAGAAAGTATGCCACTTTCAAGTTTGAGAAATCTGGTCACTTCAGGGTATCAGGCTCAAATCCTGACCACTCCTGTGAGCCTGGGGTTGGGGGGGAGTGTGCCATGGTGGGAGGTGAGGGAAGTGGAGTGGGAGGACGTGAATCAATCTTCAAAGTTCGTTGGGGAATATCTTGGAGGCTATCTACTGAAGCTGAGTAGGATTCTGTGGGCTTCCAGGCAAGAATGCTTTTCATGTCCTGAGTTTCTTGTTTGCAGGAAATAAGGTTCATCCAGCCTCCTAGATTTTCCCTGAGTTCCAAAGGGCAGATCCAAACAGTTGCTAATCAGGGAAGGGAGGGGATGCAGAAATAAGGAAGGAGACTCTTGAGAGCCCCTTAACCTTTGCCAGACAAAAGGGAAACAGCGGGCTAGTGCCTCAAGAACTGTGCTCCTTCTTTCTCGGGAATAGGGAGAGGTTTTATATCCTCTTGAAGGCCTTGCACACTTTTTTTTCTTGCAACGTTTCAAAACGGCTATAGCTGGCATTAGACAACTCACAGCCGGGTCTTGTGTCCCTGAAGTTATCAGCCCATGACCTGATCGTTTATTTCATCTGCGGGGTGGTGGCTGTCATGGTGCTCGTGCGCATCTTCACCAAGCTGGGCCTGGAGAAAGTGCACCGGCCCCAAAGGGAGCACACATCCAGGTGGGTTGCCGCCCCCTGCCCCCCCAATCCCCCCAGTAATGCTGAAGAAGCTGAAGTTGAATGGTTCTATGAAGACCTACAAGACTTTTTAGAACTAACACCCCAAAAAGATGTCCTTTTCATTATAGGGGACTGGAATGCAAAAGTAGTAAGTCAAGAAACTCCTGGAGTAACAGGCAAATTTGGCCTTGGAATAAGGAACGAAGCAGGGCAAAGGCTAATAGATAGAGTTTTGCCAAGAGAACGCACTGGTCATAGCAAACACCTTCTTCCAACAACACAAGAGAAGACTCTACACATGGACATCACCAGATGGTCAACACTGAAATCAGATTGATTATATTCTTTGCAGCCAAAGATGGAGAAGCTCTATACAGTCAGAAAAAAACAAGACTGGGAGCTGACTGTGGCTCAGATCATGAACTCTGCTGGGAGCCAGCCTGAGGAAGTCCGCCCGTGGCAAAGGTCATGAGGAAGGAGGCTCGACATACACAAAGGCGGGATTGAGCCTCAGGAGTCCCCCTGGAAATTCTCGAGCATCTACCCCCAAAACCAGAGTCTGCCCACTTTACTGCTTTGTGCTCTTACCTACACCTCTGACTTTACGGGGGGCTGTCCCCCACCACTTCTTTCAGAGAAGGAGTTAACTTAGAGCTTCAGTTAATAAAAGTTCCTGGGCGTGACAAGAGTGTTTCAACCTACAAACTCCTCTGAAGGTTCTCTAGCCTGCCTGACAGGTTTGTTGGGCCATATGTGATTGTTCACAGCCTCTCAACTGTGAGAGGCATGAGATGCTTTAAACCTTCTAAGAATAGATTATTTTGAGAAGTTAGGAAATTATTAGTGTAGTATAGTGGGCTGATTAGAAATTGTATTGGTGAAGGGTTTTTCATTTGTTGAGCCAATGTTTGCTGCTAAGTCTCCACATCCCCTGCCCTTATACACATTGATGAATACATAGAAGAAATAAGTATTAACCCTTGATATAATCACGTTAGACCCTAGGCTAAGCAAATTCTTTCCTTAATTAAAACCCATTGCACCCTCACCCTATAGGAATGTAACTTTATCTGGTACCTTTGGAAGGTGGCATCTGTTTTAAGAATAATCACCCCTGGAGAAATAAGTGTTCTGGTTGACTGACCGCTGTCACAAGGAGAGGGTCATAAATTGTTAGCAGGCCCCCTGGCAAGAAGATGATGTAACACCCCTAAAACCTTTGTATACATTTGTATGAAGCACCTGACTTTAATAAAAGTCAGGAATGCTGACCCCGTGTGACTTCTGTATAACATCTCAATGTATAAAAACAGACCCTGGAAAATAAAGAGTTGGATCAGTTCCTCGAACGACTGGTCTCCTCATGTCGTTCTTTCTCTCGTTTTCTGGCTGAATTCCCATCTGGAGTGTGGTGGCCCGTCAAGCCTACTAATTTTGCCTGGGCTTCTAAGATCCGACTGGGGAGGCCTCAGTGTCTCCTCTCCTTTGGGAGAATGGAAGGACGCCTGCAGCCTACATAGCTGATGCAAACTTCTTGTCTTGAAGTTTTATTGGTTTTCCATGTAAACCAAGTTATTCAGCCTCTTTTCTCTGCTGAATTTCCCTGCTGAGCTATCCTCACTTAACCACTCTGTAAACCTCGAGTTAATATTTAATCTAGCTGTTGTTTCCTGATCAAAGCCAACGCCGTCTCTCCTTTGAGTTTCCCTGGATCCACTGGGGCTGGACCCCAGCAGAACTCCTTATGGCCAAATTCAGACTTAAATTGAAGCAAGTAGGGAAAACCACTAGATCATTCAGGTATGACCTAAATCAAATCCCTTACGATTATACAGTGGAAGTGAGAAATAGATTTAAGGGACTAGATCTGATAGATAGATGAACTATGGATGGAGGTTCATGATATTGTAAGGAGACAGGGGTCAAGGCCATCCCCATGGAAAATAAATGCAAAAAAGCAAAATGGCTGTCTGAGGAGGCCTCACAAATAGCTGTGAAAAGAAGAGAAGTGAAAAGCAAAGGAGAAAAGGAAAGATATATGAATCTGAATGCAGACTTCCAAAGAATAGTAAGAAGAGATAAGAAAGCCTTCCTCAGCAATCAATGCAAAGAAATAGTGGAAAACAACAGAATGGGAAAGACTAGAGATCTCTTCAAGAAAATTAGAGATACCAAGGGAACATTTCATGCAAAGATGGGCTCGATAAAGGACAGAAATTGTATGGGCCTAACAGAAGCAGAAGATATTAAGAAGAGGTGGCAAGAATACACAGAACTGTACAAAAAAGAGCTTCATGACCCAGGTAATCATGATGGTGTGATCACTCATCTAGAGCCAGACATCCTGGAATGTGAAGCTAAGTGGGCCTTAGAAAGCATCACTATTAACAAAGCTAGTGGAGGTGATGGAATTCCAGTTGAGCTATTTCAAATCCTGAAAGATGATGCTGTGAAGTGCTGCACTCAATATGCCAGCAAATTTGGAAAACTCAGCAGTGGCCATAGGACTGGAAAAGGTCAGTTTTCATTCCAATCCCAAAGAAAGGCAATGCCTAAGAATGCTCAAGATACCACACAATTGCACTCATCTCACACGCTAGTAAAGTAATGCTCAAAATTCTCCAAGCCAGGCTTCAGTAATACATGAACCATGAACTTTCTGATGTTCAAGCTGGTTTTAGGAAAGGCAGAGGAACCAGAGATCAAATTGCCAATATCCACTGGATCATGGAAAAAGCAAGAGAGTTCCAGAAAAAAAACATCTATTTCTGTTTTATTGACTATGCCAAAGCCTTTGACTGTGTGGATCACAATAAACTGTGGAAAATTCTGAAAGAGATGGGAATACCAGACCACCTGACCTGCCTCTTGAGAAATCTGTATGCAGGTCAGGAAGCAACAGTTAGAACTGGACATGGAAGAGCAGACTGGTTCCAAATAGGAAAAGGAGTACGTCAAGGCTGTATATTGTCACCCTGCTTATTTAACTTCTATGCAGAGTACAACATGAGAAACGCTGGGCTGGAAGAGGCACAAGCTGGATTGCCAGGAGAAATACCAATAACCTCAGATATGCAGATGACACCATCCTTATGGCAGAAAGTGAAGAGGAACTAAAAAGCCTCTTGATGAAAGTGAATGAGGAGAGTGAAAGAGTTGGCTTAAAGCTCAACATCCAGAAAACTAAGATCATGGCATCTGGTCCCATCACTTCATGGGAAACAGATGGGGAAACAGTGTCAGACTTTATTTTTGGGGCCTCCAAAATCACTGCAGATGGTGATTGCAGCCATGAAATTAAAAGCTGCGTATTCCTTTGAAGAAAACTTACGACCAACCTAGACAGCACATTAAAAAGCAGAGGCATTACTTTGCCAACAAAGGTCCGTCTAGTCAAGGCTATGGTTTTTCCAGTAGTCGTGTATGGATGTGAGTGTTGGACTGTGAAGAAAGCTGAGAGCCGAAAAATTGATGCTTTTGAACTGTGGTGTTGGAGAAGTCCCTTGGACTGCAAGAAGATCCAACCAGTACATTCTAAAGGAGATCAGTCCTGGGTGTTCTTTGGAAGGATTAATGCTAAAGCTGAAACTCCAGTACTTTGGCCACCTCATGCAAAGGGTTGACTCATTGGAAAAGACTCTGATGCTAGGAGGGATTGGGGGCAGGAGGAGAAGGGGATGACAGAGGATGAGGTGGCTGGATGGCATCACCGACTCAATGGACATGAGTTTGGGTGAACTCTGGGAGTTGGTGATGGACAGGGAGGCCTGGAGTGCTGCAGTTCATGGAGTCACAAAGAGTTGGATACGACTGAGTGACTGAAGTGAACTGAACTGAAAGAGTTTGCAAGAGATGTCACCCTGGAGAATGTGGATATGTGAGACCAGGTAAGTGTGTGCTATGGGGCTCGCATTGGAGACTGTTGACAATGACTCCAGGTGCAGGGTGTGGGAGGGCAGGCATCCTAGAGATTGTGGACTTATGAAAACAAGCACAGGGTCTCTAAGGGGAGGGTCATCCTGGAAACTGTGGACAAGTCACCAAATTACAGGGTATGAGTGGTGGTGTCACACTGGAGACTGAGGACATGTGATCCAAAATACAGGGTCTGGGAAGGGGATCATCATGGAGATTGTGTATCTCTGGCAAGTGATATCACACAGGAGACTGTGAACATGGGGTGCCAGGTGAAGGGTCTGTGAGGGAGTCACCTGGAGACTGTGGACATGTGACCCCAGGTAAAGGCTCTTGAGGGTGGGGAAAGCCTGGTGACTGTGACTTGTGACCCCAGGTACAGGATTGGGAATTTAGCATCACCCTGGAGACTGTGCCAATGTGACCCCAGGTACATGGTCTGGGGAGAGGTGTCATCCTGGCCACCATTGACATGTGACCCCAAGTACAGTGTCTGAGATAATGGGGTCACCCTGGAGACTGAGGCCATGTGACCGGAGGTACACTATTCAGTGAGGTGGGTTCACCCTGGAGACTGTGGATGTGTAACCCCAGCTACATTGTCTGGGAGGGGTGTCAACCTGGAGACTGAGGACGTGTGAGACCAGGTGCATGATCTGGGAGGGGTTGTTACCCAGGAGACTGTGGATGTTTGACCCTAGGTACACAAACTTGAAAGTGGGGTCACCCTAGAAACAGTGGATGTTTGACCCCATTACCAGGATCTGGAAGTTGGGGTGACCCTAGAGACAGTGTGACCTATTTACCCAGGTGCGGGTTCTGCGAGGTTTGGTCATGCTGACACTGTGTACTTGTGACCCTAGGTACAGGGTCCTGGATTTGCCTTCACCCTCGTGAATATGCCCATGTGACACCATAAACCGGGTTTTGGAGAGTGTTCACCTTAAAGACTGTGGACATGTGATCCCAGGTACAGTGTCTGGAAGATGGGGTCATGCTAGAGACTATGGACATGTGACCCAAGGTTCAGGGTGCGGGGGGCGGGGTTACACTGGAAACTGTGGACATGTAACCCCACCCAGGTACATGATCTGGGGAGGGGAGTCACCCTTATGACTGCGGATCTGTGTCCCCAATATCAGACTCTGGTGTGGATGTTACCATGGAGACTGTGGACGTTTGACACTAGGTGAAGGGACAGGGAAGGGCATCACCCTCTAGACCCTGGAGGTAGGATCCCAGATTCAGAGTCTGGGAAGGGAGTCCTTCAGGAGTCTGTGGAAATGTTATGTCAGATAAAGGGCCTATGGTAGTTACCCTGGTGACAGTGTATAAATACTGAGATTGGGGGTCATCCTGGAGACTGGAGAAATGTAACCACAGGTGCAGATTCTGAGGATGGGGTCACCTTGGAGACTGTGGACATGTGACATCAGATGCTTCATCTTGGAGGGAGATCATCCTGGAGATTCTGGCCATGTATCCCAGGAAAATGGTTGGATAGGGGGTCACCCTTGAAACTGCGCTTGGTAACCCTGGAGAATGTGCACATTTGACACTATGTACAGGCTCTGGGAGGTGAGTTCACCCTGTTGACTATGGATGTGTGACCCAAGGTGCAGGGTGCAGGCGGTAATGTCACCCTGTAGAATGTGGTCCTATGACCCAAGGGATAGGGTCTTGAAGGTGGGTTCACCCTGGACACTATGGATGTTTCTCACCCAGACCAGGTCTGGGGATGGGGATCACACTGGAGACTGTAGATATGTGACCCCAGGTACAGGGTCTGCAAGAGGTACACCCAGGAGCCTGTGGACATGTGACCCTGGGTACAGGATCTGGGTGCTTGGGTCACCCTGGAGACTGTGGTCATGTGAGCCCTGGTACGGGGTTTTGGATGAGTCATCCTGGAGACTGTGGATAAGTGACTCCAGGTGCAGGGTCTGCCAGGGAGTACCCTTGAAACTGTGTTTGTGATTCCAGGTGAAGAGTCTGGGAAGTGATGACACACAGCAGACTGTGGACATGTGACCCCCATCACAGGGTCATGAAGGAGGTAACTCTGGCTAACAGGGACATGGGAAACCAGGTTCAATGTGTGGGAGGTGGGGTAACCCTTAGGCTATGGAAGTATGACCCCAGGTACAGGTTCTGGGAATTCGGTCCATCCTTAAAACTGTGGACATTTCATACCAGACAGCTTCTGGGAGGTGGGGTCACCCTGGAGACTCTCAACATGTGACCACAAGTGCAAGTTCTTGGAGGTGGACTCAACCTGGAAACAGTGGACTTGTGACCCAAGGTACAGGATCTTGAGGGTAGGGTCATCCTGGAGACTGTGGATTTGTGACACCAGGTATAGATTTTGGAGGGTTCACACTGAAGACTCTGGATGTGTGTTTCCTCTGCAGGAGAGCTCTAGTGAGCCTAGGTCTGTTTTGAAAATTCTTGAATCATGCGGGGAAACACCCTTTGTGTGAACCTGGACACCCAGGTTCAAATTTGCATATTTCTCTCAGGTGACCCTAAAGTGGTGCAACCTATCCACATCTTGAAAATCCGTCCAATTGCTATTTTCTTACTTTTGACAGAGCTAACTTTGCTCCACCCCTTGGGTTTCTGAAGTATGCAGGAGGCTTGAAACTCCTATTTTTGGGCCTATTTACAGTGGAATGTCACCTCACAGAGGTGATCACAGTAAGGGACCCTGCATTCTGAGACACATTTCTGCAGTCTGCTTTCTCATGGGCAGTACTGGTATCACCTAGATATGTATTTGAAAGGTGGGAAAATGCACCAAGACACATGGCACAGACTCTCGAATTTAGGTCCTCTGGGTAGACCTGGAGGGTTCACGTCTTAGAAGCTAAAGAGTTCCTGCAAGATAGAGGTTTGAAAACACACTCTCTGTGGATGCCTTTCCTTCCTTGAAGAAATATAGGTTTCCCAGTATCCTGTGAACTGAGAGTCACACAGTGCTTGAAAAGTGCTCGCTTAGATATGAGTTTTCAATGATAATTTCCACTTGGGGCTGTGGCCATACAGAGGGGTCCCACATTCACTGGGAAAGGCAAAGCAACATCTAAATGTCTGTTGCATCCTATTTTCTCTGTAGGAGAGCTCTAGGGAGCGTGTCTGTCTGGAAAATTCTTGGATCCTTCAGGGACACACCCTGTTTGTGAACCGGGATACCAGAAAGAGGGGGCACAATTGCATTTTTCTCTCTGTGGGCCCTAAAGCAGTGTGGCCTAGCAACAGCTTAAAAATCCATCCAATTGCTCTTTTCTTGATTCTGAGAGAGCTAGATTTGCTCCATCCTTTTTGATTTCTGAAGCAAGTGGATGAATCACAACTCCCAGGTTTGGGCCTTTTTACAGTGGAATGTCACTTCTCACAGGTGAGTACAGTAAGGGATCTAGCCCTCTCAGACACACTCTTGCAACCTACTTACTCATGGGCAGTACCGGTATAACTAGGAATGGGTTTGCAAGGCTCGGAAAGTGCAGGGAGACACACGGCCTTGACTCTGGAATTTAGTTCCTCAGAGTAGTACTGGAAGCCTCCCGTCTTGGAAGCTAAACAATTCCTACAAGATAGAGGGTTGAGAATACACTCTCTTTTGATGCCTTTCCTTCCTCGAACGAAGATATCTTTCTCTGCATTCTGTGAACTGAGAGTCACACACTGCTTGAAAAGTGCTTGCTTGGAGGTCATCTTGCAGGGACACTTTCTCCTTGAGTCTGTGACCATAGGGAGGGGTCCCATACTCACAGTGATAGGCAAATCAACTTCCAAATGTCTGTTCCATCCCATTTTCCCAGTAGGAGAGGTCCAGTGAGCCTAGTTCTGTGGAAAATTCTTGGATCCTGCCAGGACACACCCTGTGTTTGAACCTGGATACCTGACCTAGGGGGCACAATTCTCATTTTTCTCTCAGGGGGCCCTAAAGTGGTTCGGCCTAGCAACAGTTTGAAAATCTGCCCAACTGCTATTTTCTTACTTCTGACAGAGCTAGCTTTGCTCCACCCTTTGGGATTTCTGAAGCAAGTGGGTGGCTCATACCTTGTAGCTTTGAGCCTATTTACACTGGAATGTCACCTCGCACAGTTAACCACAGTAAGGCACCCAGCCCTTTAAGACACACTCCTGCTGCCAGCTTTCTCACAGTTAGTACCATGATGACCTAGGAATGTGTTTGCCAGACTCGGAAATTACAGGGAGACACATGGCCCTGGCTCAGGAATTTAGGTCCTCTGAGCAGACCTGCTGGTCTCACGTTTTAGAAGCTGAAAATTTTCCTGCCAGGTGGAGGTTTGAAAACACTCTCTGTGGATGCCTTTCCTTCTTTGAAGGAAGATAGCTTTCTTCACGTTCTGTGACCAGAGAGTCACACTCTGCTTGAATAGCGCTTGCTTGGAAGTCTATTTTCAGTGGCAATATCCTCTTGAGGCTGTGACTGTAGGTAGGGGTCCCACACTCACAGGGAAAGGCAAAGCAACCTCCAAAAGGCTGTTCCAACCAGTTTTCTCTGTAAGAGAACTCTAGTGAACACAGGTCTGTCTGGAAATTTCTTGAATCACGAGGGGACACACCCCGTGTGTGAACCTGAATACCGGACCTAGGGTGCACAATACATATTTTTCTCTCTGGGTGCCCTAAAGAGGTGCGGCTAGCAATTGCTTGAAAATCCATCCAATTACTTTTTTCTTACTTCTGACAGTGCTACCTTTGGAACACCATTCGGGATTTCTGAAAGCTGGTGGCTCACAACTCCTAGCCACTGGCTGATATGCCATGGAAAGTTATGAAAGGTTGTTGCTGAACCACGCAAAGACACTGGGATTCTTGGCCTCTGGAGGAGAAGGATTCAATCTGGGGCCAGAGATGAGGCTTGATTGCTCAGAGCTTTTGTGTAATAAAGTTTTATTTAAGTATAAAGGAGATAGAGAAAGCTTCTGACATAGGCATCAGAAGGGGGCAGAAAGAGTACCCCCTTGCTAGTGTTAGCCATGGAGTAATATACTCTCTAATTAGTTATTACAGTGAATCAAAAGAATGTCTGGAGGTTGTAAAGACCTCACTAGACCTACTCCCATAATTTACATTTTAAGATAACAGGATTAGCCAGCAGGTTTTCTCCAGAGACTGTCCTCAAGCAGGATACATTATTGTTATATAATCCTAAGGAATGTAGAAGGACCAAAAAGTTTGTCCTTTCTTCCTTCTTGAGAATTCCAGACCCCTCTCTCCTTGGGGACTCCTAGACTTCTTTTCAACCTGCCTAAGAAATGACTCTCTCATTCCCCCCTTTTCTTTTAGGGGAATTATGTTGCCAAGGGAAAAGGGCATCATTTTCATTCCATAACTACTTCCTGCTGTTTAGGGGTGTGGTTCCTAAATTGTTAAGACAACATATTCTCCTAACACTCATATTGAGGGTCTCTGATCCAGGGGCTCCAAGTAATAGTTGGAGGAGGCTGTGGCACTCATAGGAGCTCAGACAACCATTTGTAACTGTTCGGTAGGTAGAATAGGGAAAAGGAGTCTAAAATGGCGGTGGCTAAAAGACAAGGAAGGTCCGAGGACCAGAGTGAAGATTTCAGGCAGAACAAATGGAACAAACAGCACTCCTGGCTAAGCCCAATTTGCATAGGGCAAGCCCAGGTGGAGGAAAAAACATATAAAAGGAGGAGCCAAAGCGCTTTCTCTCAGACTCTCTCTCCCGCATGCGCACACGTTCTCGTGCGCACGTGCGTGCGTGCGCGCTCTCTCTCTCCCTACACACTCCTCCACTCTCTTCTCTTTGAGTCTTGGATTCTCCTGCTATCTTCTAAATAAAATGGAGCTGTAACACTGATTTGCCTAAGAGCTGTAACACGGTTTGTCCAAGACTCGAGAGCTGTGATGCACCGAGGGCTTTAATGTCCATTGCTCCAAATCTTTGTTGTGATGAGACAAAGAACCGAGGAACATACACTCGTGTGACATCTATGGTGCTGTGATTCGGATTTAACCTGGCTGAAACAACCTCTACGTGGAAGAGGCCAAGCACAACAGGAGCCCAATTCAGTGACGCTCCTGCGCTAGAAGCAGAAGGCGAAGAAACCCAGCCCAGGGGAAGGCCCATCTTGCTGGAAACTGGGACAGTGAAAAACGAACTCAGCAGAAAGCTCATGCAGCCCAGTCTCAGATTCCAGAAGACATCCAGTTAAGGTAAGAGGTCCTCGCTCCTATGGCTGGAGGGATCTTAACAATCTCTCGTTTCTTGTTTCCTCAAACCTCCCACGAACAGGTGGGCGGCAGGGGCACAATTGAGGGACTTTGGAGAGGCTGCTCCTCAGTATGTCCCAAAGGTGCTATCTGCTGAGACTCAGTAGCTCTTACACAAGCTGGTGGGGGTTTTTCTGTCCTTTCTCTTCTCTGCCAAAGATTAGACCAATGAAACTGTGAGCACTGGTCAGATATTTAGCAAATTTTCCAGCGGGCTATGAAGGGGATTCCTTGGCACGTTTTCCCCACTGCTTTTTCCTCCTGTCCTTCAGCTCTCTCCCAGAACTCAAGCCCGGCCAAAACTAATGAAACTCAGACTCTGATGTCTCATTGCAAAAATTCATTGAGCGACAAAGAGGTAGATTTGTTAGGATCCAGATAGAAGCCATCCTTCAGGGTGTGAACCATTGCCGATGGAATTAGGCCTGGCTAGGTTTTGTGAGGGGATGGAATTCATATGCTAATGAGTGAGAGGATCATCCCAGCCACTGGGGAATCACCCACTCCTCCCTCTTCTGACCTTGTGCCTTGGAGCTGTCTTGCCACCTCTGGGTGTGTTTGTTGGCTTATAGATTGGGGATTAAGGTTTACTTGAAGTTGACTTGTCATCTTGGACCCAATTGATTTTAATTGGTTTACATTATACCCTTGTGCTATGTCATTCTTTCAAAGGTTGTACTCTGTCCCCTTCCCTCCTGTTTCATGCTCTTTTCCTGAGCCCCTTCCAGACCCACAAGGTTTCTACAATCTTCTGGAGAGACAACCAGAAAATAGCTGGCCTTGGGAGGGAAATACTCTGTAATATCCAACCCCTAATCCTACCCAATACTGGTCACACTGGAGATCTTGGGGATGCCCAAACTCCAGTTCAGGGTGTCCCAGGAGGTCATCACGCCTTGACCTGCCTAGGGATCGGTCTTTGAAAGGTTGTCACACTTCAACCGGTTCGGGGATCCTTTAGTCCCAGGGGTCCCAGGAGGTGGTCACGCCTCAACCTGCCCAGGGACCCAATCCTCGGGAGGCCGTCACGCTTCGACATGCCCGAGGATTCGATCTCTAGGAGGCTGTCATGCCTCAGCCTGCCTGGGGATCTGCACCCTGACCCGGGGACGCCTGGCTCTCAGGTTGCAACAGTACTGGGTAGGATAAGCTTCAGAAAGACTCACCCCTAAGGAAGTCCACTCATGGAAACATAAAGAAGCCTATTACTTGTGGGACTGTGCCCAGTCTCAACAATAACTGAGGAGCCCAATGAGAACCCCATTGCCTTTCTGGAGAGGCTAAAAGAGGCACTCCAAAAGTTTACCAACCTGGACTTAGACTCTTACAAGGGACGGGTGATTTTAAAGGACAAATTTCTGTCCCAATGTGCATCAGATATCAGAATTAAGTTACAGCAGCTACAACAGCAGGACCCTGCTGCCTCTTTAGATGAGATGGTCCAGACAGCCACCAATACCTTTTATAACAGGGAACAGGAGAAGGACACCAAGGCCCAGGAAAAGGAGAGAAAGAAAGAGAAAAGGCATGCCCAGATGTTGGCCACCCTCCAGAGAAGCCCTATGGCAAACCCCGAGTCCTTGAGGGACAAGGCACGAGACATGCCTGATCTGTAGACAGGTGGGGCATTGGGCCAAAGAGTGTCCAAACCATGACAAGTTTCCTAGAACGGCTTGCCACAAATGCCATCAACTGGGACATTGGGCGGCACTCTGCCCTGGGAACCCAAGAGCCTCAAGGTCAAGCGCCAAGCCTACCCTCACAATGGTTCAAGAGGACTGAAGCGGCCCGCTCCAGCCAGCCCGCCTGTCACAGATAACCATCACGGGGCTGGAGCCAAGGGTGCAACTAGATGTGGCAGGTAGGTCCGAGAATTTCTTGGTTGACGCAGGGGCTACCTACTCTGTCTTGATCTCCTACTCCGGAGCCTTCTCCTCCCAAACCTGTACCATTTTGGGTGCTACAGGAAAAACAACTACTAAAAGATTCACCCGAGCACTTCTTTGTTGCTGGGATGGACAAATATTTTCCCACCAATTTCTGGTGGTCCCTGAGTGTTCTACCCCCTAATTGGGAAGAGATATACTCACTAAACTGGGGAACACCCTTGTGATGGGAAGTTTTTCAGCCCCTAGAGCTCTACAGCTCCTGGTTACTACTGAAGAACCCATTACACCTTCAATAGAGAGGGACCAAAAACTATGGGAAGACAAAATTAACCCCCAGGTGTGGGACCAGGGGATTCCTGGACGAGCCCACCAAGCTGAACCGGTCATCATTGTCCTCCAAGATCCCACTCGGTTTCCTAACTGGAAACAATATCCTCTCAAAAGAGAGGCTCAGGAGGGACTACAGCCTTTAATAAATAAATTCCTTGCTTGTGGGCTATTGGTCCCCACCAGTTCACCATGTAACACCCCAATCCTCTCAGTAAAGAAAAAAGACGGAACCTGGCGAATGGTTCAAGATCTCCAGATCATAAATGAAGCTGTAGTCCCCCTCCATCCCACAGTACCCAATCCCTATGTAATCTTGGGAGAAATCCCACCCAGTGCCAAGTGGTTTACAGTCTTGGATCTCAAAGATGCATTTTTTTGCACACCACCGGCTAAAGAATCCCAATACCTTTTTGCCTTTGAGTGGGAGGCCCCAGGAGAAAAACAACAACAGATGACTTGGACAGTATTACCTCAGGGGTTCAGAGATAGCCCCCACCTGTTTGGACAGGCCCTTAGCCTAGATCTCCTAGATCTGGACCTGGGACCTAATGGGAAAATATTACAATACGTAGATGACCTACTAATCTGCCCTCCAGATGAGAAAAGTGCCCAACAACATGCAATTCAGGTTCTAAACTTCTTGGCAGAAAGGGGATATAAAGTCTCCCGTGCTAAGGCACAGATGGTCGAGACAAAGGTCACTTACCTGGGAGTTCAGATTACACATGGGTCCAGGAGGCTGTCCTCTGATTGGGTACAAGGAATCCTCCAGTTGCCCTCCCCCATGATTCGAAAACAATTGTGAGCTTTCCTGGGGCTAACTGGTTATTGTAGAATCTGGATACCCAACTATGGTCTAATTGCCCAGGCCTTATATGAAAGCTTAAAGGGACGAGATGATTCAATCCCACTGATGTGGGGAACTCCTCAAAAGGAGGCAGAGGCTACACTAAAACAGGCCTTAACTCAGGCACCTGCCTTGAGGTTGCCAGACCCAGAAAAAGCATTCCAACTTTATGTCCATAAAAGAGAGGGAATAGCCTTGGGAGTGTTAACTTAAATGTTGGGATCTGAGCCCCAGCCTGTAGCTTACTTATCCAAGAGGCTCGATCCAACTTCCCGAGGTTGGCCTCCCTGCCTTCGAAATCTTGCAGCTATTGCAATCATGATAGAAGATGCTTTAAAACTCTCCTTTGGGGACAAACTAACTATTTTTACCAGCCACCAAGTAAAACAACTCCTAAATGGGAGAGGCCATTTATGGATGTTTGATCAAAGAATCCTCAGATGTCAAGTAATGCTGATGGAAAAATACAGGCCTCACTATATCCCCTTGTGAGGTTCTTAACCCAGCCACCCTCCTACCTACCCCCGAGGGCTCTCTCCCATTTCAGTCTTGTCTAGAAACCTTGGACCACTGGACAAAACCCCGAGAGGGATTGTCAGAAGATCCTCTGACCAATCCTGAGGAAATCTGGTACACTGATGGAAGCAGCTTTGTCTTGGATGGAAAAAGAAGAGCCAGGTATGCAGTAGTCTCCAGTTTTGAGACCATAGAGGCTAAGCCTCTGCCACCAGGTCAACCAGCTACAACATGCAGTGCCAGTTCAACAAAGATATAAAATTACAGCTGACCATGGAAAATATCACCACACCCTTGGACACCGCTATAAGGACTCTGAAGATTGAGACTAGCAAGAGGGGGAGGCCCAATACCCCTCGCAGCCCCAGTTCAGCAGGAAGTAGCCAGAAAGACCTCGACGCCCGTATTCCCAAAGAATTGGGCCTCCCATCTCTTGAGGGGGGAATGTTAGATAGGTAGAATAGGGAAAAGGAGTCTAAAATGGCGGTGGCTAAAAGACAAGGAAGGTCCGAGGACCAGAGTGAAGATTTCAGGCAGAACAAACAGAACAAACAGCACTCCTGGCTAAGCCCAATTTGCATAGGGCAGGCCCAGGTGGAGGAAAAAACATATAAAAGGAGGAGCCAAAGCGCTTTCTCTCAGACTCTCTCTCCCGCGTGCGCACATGCTCTCGAGTGCACGCGCGCGCGCGCTCTCTCTCTCTCTCTCCCTACACACTCCTCCACTCTCTTCTCTTTGAGTCTTGGATTCTCCTGCTATCTTCTAAATAAAATGGAGCTGTAATACTGATTTGCCTAAGAGCTGTAACACGGTTTGTCCAAGACCCGAGAGCTGTGATGCGCCAAGGGATTTAATGTCCGTTGCTCCAAATCTTTGTTGTGATGAGACAAAGAACCGAGGAACATACACTCGCGTGGCATAACTTAAAAGTTTTAGATGGTTAGAAAACCCCATTATACAGTTACAGACATAAGGCAAAATAGTCATTAAACCAAGTTAAAATCAAAATGAAAAGTCACATTATGTCCATAGTTACATCAGTCCATCTTAAGGTTAGATGTCATCAGTTTAAGAAGCGACATCGCATATGATTGTTGTGGAAGGTATTTGGAGACTTGCAGAAAGTCTTTTCCTTGAAGTGGAGATGTCCATCACAGGAAGCCTTCCACTGGTGAAGAGGGGAGTGCTCCACAGACCCAGCAGTTAGGCTGATTGTGAAATGCTGCATAGGAGCGAGCTCAGGAAAGAAAGGCATTGTCTTGAGGATTAAATGGCAGACTCAGGATTTTTTGAGTCAGCAGAAGTAGGCTCACATAGATTATCAGGCCCATCTGAAAAGTACAAAGTCAGAGCATAGAAAGTAAAGACATAAAATGAAGTCACTTAGTTCTGGTCAGGGTGCCACCTCTTAACTTAAGTGTGATGTACCCGCGAATCAATTCCTGGCACTTTGACAGCTGTGGGAGAAGAAAGAATAACCCTGTAAGGGCCTTCCCAGAGGGGCTCAAGGGATGGGCCCCCAGACCCCAGTGTTTTTATGAGGACCTTGGTTCCTGGCTCAAATAGAGACTTGCTTGACTCAGAGGCTGGATCAGGAGTCATCTCCTGGAGTTCTGTTAATGTCTGTTGAAAAGCTCAGAGCTGAGTTACATAACTAGTTAATTCCAAGGCTTCAGGATCTATAACAATGTCCATGCATAAGAAAGGCCTTCCATAAATACATTCAAAGGGGGACAGTCCCTCCTTTTTTGGGGCAATTCGAGCTCTCATTAAAGCTATGGGTAGGACTTTAATCCAATTGTCCTGCGTTTCTTGAGTTAATTTGTGCTGATGTCTTTTGATAATGCCATTAGCTTTTTCAAACTTTCCTGAGGATAGGGGTCTCCAGGAACAGTGTAAGTAATATTCTATTCCTAGAGCTTTAGACACCCCCTGAGTTGCAGCAGCTTTAAAGACGGAGCCACTGTCACTCTGAAGGCTCTGTGGCAGCCCAAACCTGGGAATAATTTCATGGATTAAAATCTTTATAACCTCCTTAGCCTGCTCACTACAATGAGGAAAAGCCTCAATCCATCCAGTAAAAGTATCCACCCAAACTTGTAAGCAAGAATATCCATTAGCTTTTGGCATATGAGTAGAATCAATTTCCTAGTCCTCTCCAGGACACTTTCCACTTCAATATAATCCAGATTTTGCTAGCTTTTCAGTCTTTGGGTTATTTTTATCACAAACGTCACACCTTTTGATAATATTCTTTAAGGTTTTCATTACATTTTTACCTTCGAACAAATGAGAAACCATCTTTAAGTACTTTCTGTACCCAAATGAAAAGTCTGGTGTAAACCCTTAAGAATTTTCCATTGAGCACTTTCAGGAATTATTAATTGTCCATCCAGACTGTAATCATCCTTTATCAGCAATTTTTGCTCCTCTTTTCTCATATCTTTCTAATTCTTCCGCAGTACATTGTGGTTTTTCCTGTTCCATAGGACCTGTCCAGATCAAAGTCAACTGTAATGAAGGGGTTTCATAAAGTGCCACTTTTCTGGCTTGACAGTCAGCCAGCTGATTACCTTTGGCTACTTTACTCCCATCTCTGTTGTGTCCTTTGCAATGCATAACAGCTACTTCTTTAGGACAATATATAGCAGTTAAAAGTCTCCCAATCTCTCTGAAATGCTTAATAGGTTTTCCTGTTGCTGTTTTAAACTGTCTTTTTTTCCATATTGCAGCAGCTGCTGCTGCTGCTGCTAAGTCACTTCAGTGTTCGACTCTGTGTGACCCCATATATGGCCTCCCACCAGGCTCCCCCGTCCCTGGGATTCTCCAGGCAAGAACACTGGAGTGGGTTGCCATTTCCTTCTCCAATGCATGAAAGTGAAAAGTGAAAGTGAAGTCGCTCAGTCGTGTCCAACTCTTAGCGACCCCATGGACTGCAGCCTACCAGGCTCCTCCATCCATGGGATTTTCCAGGCAAGAGTACTGGAGTGGGGTGCCATTGCCTTCTCTCCATATTGCAGCGTGGGCATGTAAAGTCAAATAAGCATACTTAGAATCATTGTAGATTTTTACCCGCTGCCTCTGCTTAACTCTAGAGCTTGGGTCAGAGCCACAAGCTCTGCTAACTGAGCACTGGTTCCCCGGGGGAGAGATTTTGCTTCTAAAACCTGTTCAGCAGCCACCACGGTGTAACCTGCTTTACACTTTCCATCCCGAACAAAAGAACTGCCATCAGTAAATATTTCGATGTCAGGATTGTCTGATGGGGTATCCATTAGATCCTCCTGAGCTGCATAGTTTAAAGTTAGGAAGTGGGGACAATCGTGATGAGGTGTTTCATTTTCCTTCTCAGGAAGGAAAGTGGCAGGCTTTACATTTCCACAAACTTTAAGCTTAGTTACTGGTCCTTCTAAAAAAATGACTGATATTTAAGAAGCCTGCTGTCTGTCATCCAAATAGTAACCTTAGAATCTAAGATTCCACTCAAATCATGAGAAGTCAGTACACTAAGGTTTTGTCCATTAATTATTTTTAAAGCTTCAGGTGCTAATAAAGCCACCATCCCAATTGCTCTTAGGCAGTGGGGTCACCCACGTGAAATTACATCTAATTCTCTGCTTAGATAAGCAATAGGTTGTTGGTCCTCACCTCGAGGTTGTGTCAAAACTCCCAAGGCCACACCTTTTCTTTCAGTGACAAATTAAATTCTGACCCTGTGGGCAAGCTCAGAGCAGGAGCTTGCAGGAGAGCAATCTGAAGAACCTTAAAAGCCTTTTGAGTATCTGGAGACCAAACCAGTTTGTCAGTTTGGGCCTGCTGAGTTTCAGCTATAAGTTTATATAAAAGCTGGGCAAGTTCTCCATAACCCGGAATCCAAATGTGACAGTAACCTGTGATTCCCCCAAATCCTCTCAATTGTCTTAAAGTCATAGGTAGGGGATGATTTAGTATAGGTTTAATTCTCTCAGGGCCTATGGCCCTAGTTCCTTCTGATATGATTAGGCCCAGATATCTAACTGATTGTTGACAAAGTTGAGCCTTTTCTCTTGATGTAACTGCAGCCTGTTAGAAAGTTTAAGTCTTCTAAGGCTCGTGAACAAGCTTCCTCTGTCTCATCACAGAGCAAAATATCATTTACATATTGTAACACCACTGCTTTGGAGCTATTAAAGTTTTGTAGATCCCGTGACAAAGTTTGTCCAAATAAGTGAGGACTGTCACGAAATGCCTGGGGCAAAACTTTCCAGGTTAACTGAGAAGCTGGCTGCATAGGGTCCTCAAAGGCAAATAGAAATTGACTTTCCTCCGCCAAAGGCACTGAATAGAAGGCATCTTTTCAATCAATTACTGAGAAATATTTGGCTCATTCAGAAATTTCAGACAATAGAGTGTAAGGAATAGGCACCACTTGGTGTAAAGGAACTACAGCCTCATTTATTATTTGTAAATCTTGAACTAGTCTCCATTTATCATTTGATTTTTTTATACCCAAAATAGGAGTGTTGCATGAACTGTTACAGGGAATTAACAGTCCCTGCTCCTTTAAATTTTCAATGATGTGTTTTAACCCTTCCTTAATCTCAGGTTTCAGTGGATACTGCTTCTTATGTGGAAATAAGTGCGGGTCTTTGAGCTTGACAACTACAGGAATAGCATTTTGTGTTTGACCCACAGATTTTCCATCAGCCCATACTCTAGGATTTACATTTTGTTCAGTTAAAGGGAGAGAAAGGGAAGGCTCCATATTCATGAAAACAGAGGCATGGACCTTGCTCAGTATATCCCTCCCCAAAAGGGGTGAGGGAGACTCTGGCACAATCAGAAACTTGTGTGAAAATAGCACCTAATCCCAGTCACAACTGACAGAAACACTGAAGTAATACGTTTTGGCTCGTCCAGACAGTCCCATTATGGAAGCGGATCAGGAAGTAAATGGGCCAGGGGCTTCAGTAAGCACGGAGTAAGTTACCCCAGTATCTTAAAAGGAAATCTACGGATTACCCCCTTGCCCACTGTTGTTAATACTTGGGGACCTCAGGTGTAATTAGGATAGGAGCTTGTGTGGGGACCCCCCGGGCAACCTCGGTCCTGATTGTCTTGAGAGTCCAACCCCTGAAACCTTTGCCTCTGGGGGCAGTCTCTCTTCCAGTGTGGTCCTTTGCAGGCCAGACATGGAGCCGGGGGTGGCTTAGATGCCTGAGGGCAATCCCGCTTGAGGTGCCCCTCCTTTCCACAGTAATAGCAAGCCCCATCCCTTTTTACCTGGGTCCCTCTGGGCATTTTTCTCAGGCTGTTTAAGAATGCTTCTCATAGCCATTGAAAGGGCTTCCGCCTGTTCCTTTGTCTTTTTCTGCCTTTCTTTCTTTTCCTCATATTCCCTACCATAATAGACTGTCTGAGCCAGTTGTAACAGAGTATCTAAAGACTGATTTGGTCCATACACCCATTTTAATAGCTTACAGCGGATATCTGGAGCTGACTGAGTGAGAAATCTATCCTTTAAGACCACTTTTCCCTCTTCACTTTCGGGATCAATCTCAGTGACTCTGTGAAGGGCTTCTCTTAGTCTGTCTAGGAATTTACCAGGTGCTTTCCTTCTCCTCCTGTTCTATGTCTGCCAATTTGCCTTAGTTTAAAGGCTTAGCACACGCCTGCCTGAGTCCTTCAAGAATACATCTGACAAAGTGACTGTGACCCCATCTTCCTTTAGCTGTGTTGTAGTCCCAGTCTGGTTCTGTAGTTGGGACCGCCTGATTTCCAGTGAGGAGGGTGGTTATCTCGTCCTCCCTCTTCTCTACTGATTCATTACCATACCATTCATCTCCACAAGAAACCGCTTTTCCCAAAACTCAAGTCTTTGGGTTGGGAGTCAGTGTTTGTCCCAAGATATACATCACATCCTTCCAAGTAATGTCATAAAGCAGAATAACACCTTTAAGAGCTCTAATATATTTTTCTGGGTCCTCTAAATAGTCTCCCAGATACTCCTTGATTTTTTGTATTTCTTGATAAGAAAAAGGCTTATTAACTCTCATAGACTGATTATTTCTCCTGGTGGGTGCTTTACGAAGAGGCAACAGCTTGTGTGGCTGTTCCTCAGTCTCTCTGGCTGCTGTGTGCGTATGATCCTAGGGAAAGATTGGAGCAACCTGCTTTTCTTTATCTTTTTGTCTCCTGTCCTCCATCTCATCTAGCAAAGTAGGAGGACAGGAGGGAACTGAAGGTGTCACACCCAAATCTATACCCTTAGGAGATAAGCCTGGCATATTTCACAGAGAGAAAAAGGGCAACACATAAGCTACTTCTACCAATTTTCCTTGTTTTCTACAGTACCGGTCTAATTGTAAAACAGTATTGTACTTAAGAGACACTCCAACTGGCCACCGTTCGCCATCCTCCAGTGGATACTGCGGCCATGCAGTATCACATAGGAAGACGAGGTGTGCCTACTTTAAGCCCTGGGGATCAAGTCTATCCAAGTTTTTCAGGATACGGTTCACAGGAGTGACGCTGGAATTGTTAGCTTCTATCTGTAAGAGAGAAAAAAAAGCGACCAGCACCCTCTTCCTACTGGAGGCGTCCCTTCCTGCTCTAGACGGGAGTGTAGACAGACTGAACACCAAAGCTTTGTTTTCCTGGTTGGACTTAGTCTGTCCCTTACCGACGCAGGCAACATACTCGTCCATCCTGGTTATACCACCGAGACAGGTTGGAGATGCACCAGGGGTAGACCTGATGGCATCCCAAACTGACGTCTAGCTCCTCACCATTAAAACCTTGCTTGCCTCTGATGCCACCTGGGGTGCAATCAGAGTAACCTTCCAAAATGCCTCCCAGGCTAAACCGCTGGGGGAAATGTTCATCACCTGAGTGCCCGTGCATGACCCTGAGTATATTCCTGACCATAATAAGACTGATATGAACATAAAACTGAGATGTTCCTTCCAAGTGTCACCACACCAGTATAAGAGTCTTCTCTGGTCCACTAAGAGCCAGCGTAAAAAATCTATTGTAGTTCCAACCTGAGTAACCTTTAACCTTCAAGATGCTTTTGGAGCTAGAGCTCCATCTAGCTTCCAAACTTTCCATGCCTAACGAGGCTAGGCGCTTCCTGACTACCAATCCATGTTTGGGACCTAAGTCATAGTACACAGTAACAGCATAGATCATTAGTCCCTTGAAAGTCTATGATCTGACAGATTAGGTTAGTACTTATAATTTCCTAGAGGTTATTAAATGGTCAAAGAGACCAAAAACTTTGACCGAGAAAGGAGAGTTTGGTCCACACACTTTGCCCATTTCTGGTAGGTCTCCAAAGGAGACATTGGGTGCCTCTTGGCATTGTTAGGTAGGTATAAACCCCTGGACAGTTTTCTGCCATAAGCCGTATGAGGTTGCCATGGAATCACAGAGCAGGGCTCCTCATTTGCTTTGCACAGGGCATTTCATTCATTCACACAAGCACACCGTAGAGTTAGTAAAGTACAGCAGAAAATGTGTTCGCTAGGAGAAGAAAGAACTAGAGCTCCAAGCATCCTTACCTTGTCCTGAAGAATCCAGGACAAGCCCCCAAGATGAAAGATCATTGCTGAACCATGCAAAGACACCGGGATTCTTGGCCTCTGGAGGAGAAGAATTCAATCCAGGGCCAGAGATGAGGCTTGATCACTTAGAGCTTTTGTGTAATAAAGTTTTTTTTTTTTTTTTTTTTTAAAGTATAAAGGAGATAGATAAAGCTTCTGACATAGGCATCAGAAGGGGGCAGAAAGAGTACCCCCTTGCTAGTGTTAGCCATGGAGTAATATACTCTCTAATTAGTTATTACAGTGAATCAAAAGACTGTATGGAGGTTATGAAGACCTCACTAGACCTATTCCCATAATTTACACCTTAAGATAACAGGATTAGCCAGCAGATTTTTTCCAGAGACTGTCCTCAAGCAGGATACATTATTTTTATATAATTTTAAGGAATGTAGAGGGACAAAAAAGTTTGTCCTTTCTTCCTCCTTGAGAATTCCAGACCCCCTCTCCTTGGGGACCCCTAGACTTCTTTTCAACCTGCCTAGGAAATAACTCTCTCAGTTACCTCACCAAGGTAAGCACAGTATGGTACCCAGCACTCTATGACAGACACCTGAAGCCTGTTTTCTCATGAGCAGTCCTGGCATTACTCAGAAATGTGTCTACAAAGGTCGGAAAATGCTCAAAAACACACTGCCCTGGCTCTGGAATTTAGGTCCTCTGTACAAACCTAGAGGTCTCACGTCTTAGTATCTAGACAGTTCCTGATATAGAGAGCCTGTTTCCTCATGGGCAGTCCTGGTATGACCAAGCAATGTGTTTACAAAGCTTAAAAAGTGCAGGGAAACACATTGCCCTGACTCTGGAAGTGAGGTCCTCTGGGCAAATCTGGAGGATTCACATGTTTGAAGCTAGACAGTTTCTGATAGATCGAGCCCTGAAAACACACTGTCTATAAATACCTTCCCTTCCTCGATGGAACATAGGTTTCCCAGCATTCTGTGTCCTTAGAGTCACATACTGCTTGAAAATGCTTGTTGGAAGTCATTTTTCATTAGCAATTTCCCCTGATGGTGTGACCATAGGGAAGGCCACCAAACTCACAGGGAAAGGCAAAGCAGCATCCAAATGTCTGTTCCATCACAGTTTCTCTGTAGTGGAGATTCAGTGTGCATAGGTCTGTCTGGAAAATTCTTGGATCCTGAGTAAACACATCCTGGGTGTGAACATGAACAGTGGACCTTAGTGGCAAAATTCACATTTCTTTCTCAGTTGGCCAAAAAATAGTACTGCATAATAACTACCTGGAAATGCATTTAGTTGCTGGTTTCTTACTTCTGACAGTGATAGCTTGATACACCCTTTGGGATTTCTGAAGCAAGCAGGCAGCTGGCAACTCTTAACAGCTGGCCCATTTACAGTGGAATGCCACATCATCTTGGTAAGTGCAGCATGGCACCCAGCAATCTCAGAAACTCTCCTGCAGCCTGTTTTTTCAAGGGCACTTCTGGTATGACCTAGGAATGTGTTTACAATGCTCAGAAAGTGTAGGAAAATACAATGCCCTGACTCTGGAAGTTGGGTCCTCAGGGAAAACCTGGAGGTCTCACATCTTTGAGTCTATACAGTTTGTGATACATACAGGCCTGATAACACACTCTCTGTTGATGCCTTACCTTCCTGGATGGAATACAATTTTCCCAGCTTTCTGTGTGCTCAGAGTCACACACTGCTTGAAAATGCTTGTTGGAAGCCATTTTTCAGTAGCAATTTCTCCTGATGTTGTGACCTTAGGGAAGACTGCCACACTCACAGGGAAAGGCAAAGAAACATCCATAGGTCTGCTCAATCACGTTTTCTCCATAGGAGCGATCCATTCTACCTAACTCTGTCTAGAATACTCGTAGATACTGCTCCTACACATTCTATGTTTGAAACTGGATACCAGACCTTGGCGGAAAAACTTGCATTTTTTTCTCAGTTGGCCCTAAAACAGTTTGACCTAGTAACTGTCTGAAAATGCATCTGATTTCTGTTTTCTTACATTTGACAGTGATAGCGTTGGTGCATCCTTTGGGATTTCTGAATCAAGCAGGTGTCTCTCCACCGCTGGCCACTGGCCCCTTCCCAGAGGAATGTCATCTTATCTAGGTTAGCACATTATGTCACCCAGCACTCTCAGACACACTTCTGGCAGCCTGACTTTTCATGGCCAGATCTGGTATGACCTAGGAATGTGTTTACAAATCTCAGAAAGTGGTGGGAAACGCACAGCCCTGACTCTGGTATTTAGGTCCTCTGGGAAACTTGGAGGGCTCACATGTTTGAAATAGACAGTTTGTGATAGATAGAGGCCTGATAACATATTCTCTCAAGATACCTTTCCTTCCTCAAAGGAACATAGCTTTCCCAGCAATCTGTGTGCTCAGTGTCACACACTGTTTGAAAATGCTTGGTGGAGGTCATTTTTCAGTAGCAATTTCCCCTGGAGGTGTGACCGTAGGGAAGGCCGCCACATTCACAGGTAAATTCAAAAGTACTTCCCAACGTCTGTTCAATCACGTTTTCTCAGTAGGAGCTATCCATTCAACATAAGTCTGTATAGAAAATTCGTGGATACTGCGGGGAAACATCCTATGTTTGAACCTGGATACCAGACTTTGGTGTTAAAATATGCATTTTTCTCTTGCTTGGCCCTAAAACAGTGCAGCTGAGAAACTGCTTGAAATTCCATCTGAGTGCTGTTTTTTTTACTTCTGACAATGCTAGCTTTGGTTCACCCTTTGGGATTTCTGAAGCACGTGGATGGCTCGCAACTCCTAGCCACAGGCTCATTTCCAGTGGAATAACATCTCGTCCATGTGACCACAGTATTTCACTCAGCACTCTCTGACACACTCCCTCAGCATCCTTCCTTAAGGGCAGACATGGTATGACCCAGGAATGCATTTAGAAGTCTCGGAAAGTGCAGCAAGACACACTGCCCTAACTCTGGAAATTAGGTCCTCTGAGCAGGCCTGAGCTCTCACATTCTTAGAAGCTGAACAGTTCCTGCTATAATAAAACACACTCTCTGTTGGTGCCTTTCCTTCATTGAAGGAACACACAATGCTTGAAAACATTTGCTTGGAGTTCATTTTTCAGTTGCAATTTCCCCTGAGAGTGTAACGGTAGGGAAGGCCCCTCAGTCACAAAAAAGGAAAGCAAGCATCCAAATGCCTGTTCCATCACGTTTTCTCTGTTAGAGAGGTCCAGTGAGCCCAGGTATATCTGGAAAATTTTTGATCCTGTGGGGACACATCCTGAGTGTGAACCAAAATTCACTCTTTTCTCTCAGTTGGCAATAAAACGGTTTGGCATACCAACTGCCTGAAAACCCATCCAATATCTGTTTTCTTATTTCTGACAGCGACAGATTTGGTCCACCCCATGTAATTCCTGAAGCAAGCAGTCCGCTCGCCACTCCTATCTGGTGGTCCATTTCCCGTGAAATGTCACATAATGTAGTAGCACCACATGGCACCCAGCTCTCTCAGACACACTCCCCATAGCTTTTTTCCTCATTGGCAGTCCTGGTATGACCTAGGAATGTGTTTACAAGGCTCAGAGATTGCATGGAAACACATGCCTTGACTCAGGATGTTAGGTCATCTGGGCAAGACTGGAGGTCTCACGTCTTACAATCTAGACAGTTTCTAATAGATAGAGGCCTGAAAACACACTCTCTGTTGATGCCTTTCCTTCCTTGAAGGGTCATAGCATTCCCAACATTTTAGGGCCAACCTAGAGGAAAATGAAAATTTTCCCACCAAGGTCCATTATCCAAGTTTACACTTAGGATGTGTCCCCTCAGTATTGAAGAATTTTCAAGACAGATGTAGGCTCACTGGATCTCTCCTACAGAGAAACGTGATGGAACAGACATTTGGATAATATTTTGCCTTTTCCCATGAGTGTGGTGGACTTCCTTATGGTCAAACCGTCAGGGGAAATTACTACTGAAAAATGACTTCCAGTCAAGCCTTTTCAAGCAGTATGTGACTCTCAGCACACAGAATGCTGGGAAAGCTATGTTCCTTCGAGAAAGGAAAGGCATCAACAGAGAGTGTGTTTTCAGACCTCTATCAGGATCTATCTATATTCTAAGATGTGAGATCTCCAGACTTGTCCAGAGAACCCATCTTCCAGAGTCTGGGCAGTGTTTCCCTGCAAATTCTGAGCTTTGTAAACACATTCCAAGATCACACGGGAATGCCTATGATGAAACAGGCTATGGAAGAGTGTCTGTGTGTGCTGTGTGTCATTCTGTCCTTACCAAATGAGCTGATATTCCACTGGAAATGGGCCAGGGACTAGGAGTTATGAACCGCCTGTGGCTTCAGAAATCCAAAAGGGTGGAGCAAAGCTATCATTGTCAGAAGTAAGAAAACAGGTATTAAATGAACTTTCAAGCTGTTGTTAGACTGCACCGTTTTAAGCCCAATGGAGAGAATAATGCAAATTTTGCCACCAATCTTCCGCTATCAAGATTTACATTCAGGATGTGTCCCTGCAGTATCGAAGAATTTTCCAGATGGGCTTAGGCTCACTATATCTCACCTACAGTGCAAACGTGATGGAACAGACATTTGGATGTGATTTCCCTTTTACTGTGTTTGTGGGGCCTTGCCTCCAGTCACATCTTCAGGGGAAATTCTTAGTGATAAATGACCTGCAAGCAAGTGTTTTCAAGCAGTGTATGACACTCAGGAAGTAGAATGCTGGGAAAACAATGTTACTTCAAGGAAAGAAAGGCATCAGCAGAGAGTGAATTTTCAGTCCTTTATCTATCAAGAATTGTCTAGATTCTAAGAGGTGAGACCTCCAGTCTTGCCCTGAGGAACTAATTTGCAGAGTCAGGGAAGTGTGTTTCCCTTTACTAGCCCAGGCTTTTGACCACATTCCTACATCATCCCAGAACTGCCCATGAGGAGACAGGCTGCAGAAATGTGCTGAGCCTGCTGGGTGCCATATGTTGTTACCTGACATTTCATGGGAAATAGACCATCAGTAGGACTTGCGAGCCACTTTCCTGCTTCTGAAATCCCAAAGGTGGGTCAAAAGTGATCACTGTCAGAAGTTAAAAAAAAAAAAAAAGCAATTGTATGGATTTTCAAGCAGTTGCTAGGCCCCACTGCTTTAGGGCCTACCTAGAGAAAAATGTTAATTTTGCCATCAAAGTCTGGTATCCAGGTTTACACTCTGGATGAAATTCCGCAGTATCCTAGAAATTTCCAGATTGACCTAGGCTCACTGGCTCTCTCCTTCAGACAGAATGTGATGAAACTGACGTTTGGATGTTGGTTTGCCTTTCCCTATGAGTGTGGGGGCCTTCCATATGGTTACACTGTCAGGGGAAATTGCTATGGCAAAATGACTCCAAGCAAGCATTTTGAAGCAGTGAGTGACTCAACACACAGAATGGTGGGAAAGCCATGTTTCTTTGAGGAAGGAAAGGCTTCAACAGAGAGTGAATTTTCAGGCCTCTATGATCATTAACTGTCTAGATTCTAAGATGTGAGACCTTCAGGCTTACCCAGAGGACCTAAGTTCCAGAGTCAGGGCAGGAGGTTTCCCAGCACTTTTTGTGCATTACAAACATATTCCTAGATGATACTAGGACCACCCATGAGGAAATAGGCTGCAGGAATGTGTCTGAGTGTCCTGGGTGCCATACTGTGCTTACTGAGATGAGGTGACATTCCACTGGAACTGGGTAAATGGGTAGTAGTGGAGAGCCGCCTGCTTGCTTCAGAAATCCCAAATGGTGAGCCAAAGCTATCACTGTCAGAAGTAAAATAGCAATTGTTTGGATTTTCAAGCAGTTGCTAGGCAGCACTCTTTTATGGCCAAGTGAGAGAAAACTTCAAATTTTGCCAACAAGGTCCGGTATCCAGGTTCACACGCAGGATGTAGCCCCACCATATCCATGAATTTTCCAGACAGACCTAGGATTACTGTATTGCTCCTACATGGAAAACATGATGGAACTGATGTCTGGATGTTGGTTTGCCTTTCTCTGTGATTTTTGATCACTTCCCTGTCGTCACATAATCAAGGGAAATTGCTACTGAAAAATGAGCTTCAAGCAAACATTTTCAAGCTGTTTGTGACTCTCAGTATGCAGAAGATTGGGAAAGCTATGTTCCTTCGAGGAAGGAAAGTCATCAATGTAGAGTGTGTTTTCAGGCCTGTATCTGTCAGGAACTCTAGATTTTAAGACGTGAAACCTCAAGGCTTGCCCATAGGACCAAACTTCCAGAGTCAGGGCAGTGTCTTTCTCTGCACTTTTCAAGCCTTGCAAATGCACTCCTAGATCATTCTGAAACTGCTCATGAGGAAGCAGGCTGCAGGGATGTGTCTGAGAGTGCTGGGTGCCATACTATCCTTACCTAGATGAGGTGACATTCTACTGGAAATGGTCCAGTCTTAGGAGTGGAGAAATGCCTGCTTGCTTGAGAAATCCCAATGGTTGGACTGATAACAATTGGATGGATTTTCAAGCAATTGCTAGGCAGCAGCATTTTAGGGCCAACCAAGAGAAAAGTGAATTTGGCCATCAAGGCCCGGTATCCACTGTCAGATTCAGGAGGTGTCTCTGCTGTAGCCACCCATATTTCACAAAGACCTAGGCTCACTGGTCGCTCCTATGGAGAAAACGTGATGGAACAGACGTTTGGATCTTGGATTGCCTTACTCTGTGAGTATGGGGGACATCCTTACTGTCACAACATCATGGGAAATTGCTACTGAAAAATTACCTGCAAGCAAGCATTTCCAAGCAGTGTGTGACTCTCAGCACACAGACTACTGGGAAAGTACTGTTCCTTCGAGAAAGGAAAGGCATCAACAGGGAGTGTGTTTTCAGGCCTTATCTATGAAGAACTGTATTGATTCTAACAAAAGAGACCTCTAGCCTTCCCAGAGGACCGAACTTCCAGAATCAGGGCAGTGTCTTCCCTGCCCTTTAAATGCTTTGTAAACATATTCCTATGTCACACCAGGACTGCCCATGAGGAAACAGACTGTGGGAGTGTGTCTGAGTATACAGAGGGGCCATTATGTGCTTACTTAGATAAGGTGACATTCCACTGGAAGTTGGCCCATGACTAGGACTGGTGATCTGCTTGCTTGCTTCAGAAATCCCAAAGGTGAACCAAAGCTATTGCTGTTCAAAGCAAGAAAACAACAATTGGATGGATTTTCAAGCAGGTACTAGGCCGCACAGTTTTAGGACCAACCGGGAGAAAAATGTGAATTGTGCCACCAGTTCCGGTATCTGGGTTCACATTTAGGATGTGGTCCCACAGTGTACACGATTTTCCAGACAGACCTATGTTCTCTGGATCACTCCTAGAGACAAAATGTGATGCAACAGAAGTTTGGATGTTGGTTTGCCTTTCCCAGTGAGTGTGGGGGCCTTCCCTAAGGTTACACTGTCAGGGGAAATTGCTACTGAAAAATGACCTCCAAAGAGTGTTTTCAAGCAGTGTGTGACTCTCAGCACAGAGAATGCAGGGAAAAGTATGTTTCTTCAAGAAAGGAAAGACATCAACAGAGAGTGTATTATCAGGCCTATATCTATTAGAAACTGTCTAGAATCTAACATTGACTTCCAGGGTGGCCCAGGGGACCTAACTACCAGAGTCAAGGCACTGTTTTTCCTGTACTTTCCAAGCCTCCCAAAAACATCCCTAGGTCATACTGGGACTGCCCATGAGGAAACAGGCTGCAGGAGAGTGTCTGAGAGTGTATGGTGCCATACTGTGCCTACCTAGATGAAGTGGCATTCCCCTGGAAATGGGCCAGAGGCTAGGAGTGGTGAGCTGCCTGCTTGATTCAGAAATCCCAAAGGATGGGCCAAAGCTACCATTGTCAGAAGGAAGAAAACAGCAATTGGATGGATTTCCAAGCAGTTACAAGGCCTCAGAATTTTACCCAATCAAGAGAAAAATGTTATTTTTGCCCCCAAAATCCAGTATCCATGTTTAGACTCAGGATGTCTCCGTGCAGTATCCACGAAGTTTCCAGACGGAATTAGTCTCAGCGGATTGCTCCTATTGAGAAAATGTGATGGAACAGATGTTTGGATGTTAATTTGTCTTTCTCTATGAGTGGGAGGAGGGGGGCATCCCCATGGTCACACCATGAGGGGAAAGTGCTACTGAAAAATGACCTCCATGCAAGCATATTCAAGTCGTGTGTGTCTTTCTGCACACAAAATGCTTGGAAAGTTATGTTCCTTTGAGAAAATAAATGCACCAACAGGGAGTGTGTTTTCAGCCCTCTATCTATCAGGAACTGTCTATATTCTAAGACGTGAGACTTTCAGTCTTGCCCAGAGAACCTAACACCCAGAGTCAGGGCAGTGTGTTTCCATTAACTTTTTGAGCCTTGTAAACATATTCCAAGTATATACTGGGACTGCTTCTGAAGAAACAGGCTGCACAAATGTGTCTGAGAGTGATGGGTGGCATACTGTGCTTACCTGCATGAGGTGCCATTACAATGGAAATTGGCCAGTGGCTGGAGTGGCGAGCAACCTGCTTGCTTCAGAAATTCCAAAGGGTGGACAAATCTATCAATGGAGTATTACTCAGCCATTAAAAAGAATACATTTGAATCAGTTCTAATGAGGTGGATGGAACTGGAGCCTATTATACAGAGTGAAGTAAGCCAGAAAGAAAAACACCAATACAGTATACTAACACATATATATGGAATTTGAAATGATGGTAATGACAACCCTGTATGCAAGATAGCAAAAGAGATACATATGTATAGAACAGTCTTTTGGACTCTGTGGGAGAGGGAGGCGGGGATGATTTTGGAGAATGGCATTAAAACATGTATAATATCATATAAGAAACGAATCGCCAGTCCAGGTTTGATGCAGGATACAGGAAGCTTGGGGCTGATGCACTGGGATGACCCAGAGGGATGGTATGGGGAGGGATGTGGGAGGGGGGTTCAGGATGGGGAACACGTGTACACCTGTGGTGGATGCATGTTGATGTATGACAAAACCAATACAATATTGTAAAGTAATAATAATAATAATAATAAAATTTTTTAAAAAGTAAGAAAACAGCAATTGGGTAGATTTTCTAGGACTTGCTATGCTGCACCATTTTAGGACCAATGTGGTCCTAAAATGAGTGTGGGAGATAAAAATGAGAATTTTGCCACCAACTTCATATATACAAGTTCACACTCATGATGTGTCCCTGCAATATCCATGACTTTTTCAGACAGACCTAGGCTCACTTGATTGCATCTAAAGATAAAACATGATGAAGCACACGTTTGGATGTTGGTTTGCCTTTCCCTGTGAGTGTGGGAGCCTTCCCTACCATTGCACCGTCAGGGGAATTTGCTACTGAACAATGACCTACAAGCGTTTTCAAGCACTGTGTGACTCTCAGCACACAGAATGCTGGGAAAGCTATGTTCCTTCGAAGAAGGAAAGGCATCCATAAGGAGTGTATTTTTAGGCTTCTATCAGGAACTGTCTAGAACCCAAGGAGTGAAACTTCAAGGTTTCCCAGGGTCCTAACTTCCATAGTTAGGGCACTGTGTTTCCCTGCACTTTCCAAGGCTTTTAAACACATTCCTTATTCAAAGTGGGACTGCCCATGAGGAAACAGGATGCAGGAGTGTATCTGAGAGTGCTGGGTGCCATACTGTGCTTAAGTAGATGAGGTGACATTCCACTGGAAATGGGCCAGCGGATAGGAGTGGCGAGCCACCTGCTTGCTTCAGAAATCCCAAAGATTTGACCAAAGTTATCACTGTCATTATTAAGAAGAGAGCAATTGGATGGATTTTCAGGCAATTGCTGAGGCTGCACTCTTTTAGATTCAACCAACAGAAAATGCTAATTTTGCCAACAAATTCAAGAATGCAGATTCACAGTCAGTATGTGTCCTGGCAGTATCCAAGAATTTTCCAGACAGACAGGATTGCTGGATCTCTCCTACAGAGAAAACTTTATAGAACAGACATTTGGTTGTTTGTTTTCTTTTTCCTGTGTGTTTGGGGCCCTTCCCTACAGCAACAATTTTCCATTGTTACTGAAAATTGTTACTGAAAAATCACCTTCAAGCAAGGATTTTCAGCCAGTGTGTCACTCTCATCACACAGAAATCTGGAAAAACTATGCTACTTCAATGCATGAAAGGCATAAAAGAGGGTGTTTTTCAGGCATCTGTCTATCAGGAACTATCTAAAGTCTAAGATTTGAGAACTCCAGGTTTGCACAGAGGCCCTAATTTCCAAAGTCATAGCCAGTATGTTTCAATGAACTTTCAGAGCCTTTTGAACACATTCCTGGCTCCTATTGGGTCTGACCCTGAGGAAACAGGCTGTGAAATTGTCTAAGAATGCTGAGATCCATACTGTTGTTACCTAGAGTATTTGACATTTTAATGGAAATGATCCTGCTCATTGGGGTTGCAAGCCACCTGCTTGTGTCAGAAATCTGAAAGGACCAAACCTACTGATGTCTTAAGTAGGAAAATATCAATTGGATGGATTATCAGGCAGCTGCCAGCCCACACTCTGTTAGTGCCAACAGGGAGAAAATGCTAATTTTGCCAAGAAGGTCAAATATTCAGGTTCACAGTCAGTATGTTTCCCTCCAGTATCCAAGAAATTTCCAGAGAGACCTGGGACCATTGGATCCTTCTGACAGAGAAAACTTGATGGAAGAGACATTTTGATGTTTGCTTGCTTTTCCCTGTGAGTGTGGGTACCTTCCCTACTGTAACACATGTGAGGGGAAATTTTTACTTAAAAAATGACCACCAGGCAAGGATTTCCATGTAGTGGGTTACTCTCAGCAAACAGAATTCTGGGATACCTATGTTTGTTCGTTGAATGAGTGGCAATAAATAGGGTGATTTTCAGGCACCTCTCTTCCAGTGACTGCTGTCTAGATTCTAAGATGTGAGAACACCATGTTTCCACAGAAGCCCTAAATTCCAGAGACACAGCCAGTAAGTTTCCCTGCACTTTCCATGGTTTGCAAGCACAGTACTCTATCTTACTGGGACTCCCCATGAGGAAAGAGCCTGGAGGAGTGTGTCTGACACAACTAAGTTCCACACCATATTTAAGTAGTTTAATTGGAATTCCAATGGAAATGATCTTGCCACAAGGAGTTGCACACTGCCTGCTTGCTTCAGAAATTCCAGTGTTTTGACCAAAACTATTGGTGTCATTAGTGGGAGAAGAGCAGTTGTACTGATTTTCAAGGAGCTGCTAAGCCCCAGCCTACTATGGCCAGCACAGAGAAAATTCTAATTTGCCAACAAGGTCCAGTATCCAGGTTCACACTCAGCATGTGTCCAAGCACTATCCAAGAATTTTCCAGACAGACTTAGGATCAAGGGATCCCTCCTACAGGGGACTTCATGGAACGGATGTTGCAACATTTTTTTACTTTTCTCTGTCAGTATGGGGGCATTTCCCATAGTAACACAGGGGAGGGGAAATTTGTTACTTCAAAATGACCTCCAGGCAAGAATTTCCAAGCAGTCTGTCACTTTCAGGAAACATAATGCTGTGAAATCTGTTTCTTTGATGAATGAAAGGCAAAAAAGAAAAAAAAAAGTGTATTTCAGACATCTATCAGAAACTGTCTAGATTCTAAAATGTTAAAACTCCAGGTTTGCATAGAGCACCTAATTTCAAGAGTCATAGTTAGTATGTTTCCATGAATTTCTGTTACTAGTGAACCCATTCCTAGGTCATCCTGGGACTGCCCATGAAGAAACAGACTGTAGGAGTGTGTCTGAGAGTGCTGAGTGCCATCTAGTCTGGTTACCAAATGAGTTTACCTGCCATTGGAAATGAGCCAGTGGCAAGGAATTGAAAGTCCCATGTTTGCTGCAGAAATCCCAAAGGTCTGACCAAAGATATTGCTGTCACAAGTAAGAAAACAGCAATTGGATGGATCTTCAGGCAGTTGCTATTCTGCACCATTTTAGGACCAACTGAAAGAAAATGCTGATTTTTAGCCAACAAGGTCCAGGATCCAGCTTCACACTCAGTATGCGTCCGTGCAGTATCCAAACATTTTCCAGACAGACCTAGGATCACTGGATTTCTCCTACAGAGAAAACCCGATGGAACAAATGTTTGGATGTTAGTTTGCTTTTCCCTGTGAGTGTAGGTCTGTCCTGACTGTAACACAGTCAGGGGAAATTCTTACTGAAAAGTGAATCCAAGCAAGCATTTTAAAGCAGTGAGTTACTCTCAGCACACAGAATGCTGGGAAATCTATGTTCCTTTGATGAAAGTAAAACATAAACGGAGAATGTTTTTCAGGCATCTGTCCATCAGGAACTGTCTAGATTGTAAGATGTCAGAATTCCAGGTTTGCACAGAGACCCTAATTTCCAGAGTCATAGCCGGTGTATTTCCCTGTACTTTCTGAGCCTTTTGAACAGATTCCTAGCTCATATTGGGTCTGTCCCTGAGGAAACAGACTTAGGAAATTATCTAAAAGTGCTGAGTGCCATATGTTGTTACCTTGATTAGTTGACAATCTATTGGAAATGCTCCTGCCACAAGGAGTTGCAAGCTGCCTGTTTCTGATGCAAGCTGCATCAGAAATAGAAATAATTTGATCAAACCTATTTATATCATAAGTAGGAAATTGTCAATTGGATGGATTCTCAGGTAGCTGTCAGCCCACAGCCTTTTAGCACCAACAGAGAGAAAATGTGAGTTTTACCAACAAGGTTCAATATCCAGGTTCACACTCAGTATGTGTCCCCGCAGTGTCCAAGACTTTTCCAAACAGACCTAGGATCACTGGATCTCTCCTACAGAGAAAACTTGATGGAACTTTTACTCTGAGGCAGGGTCAGCCTTGTTGAGGTGAGTCCTTCCCCAAGGCCACAGCTGGGAGGCCTCACCCCACGGCCACAGAAGTGGAGCCCAGAACCAAGGTCACCTGTGAATCTGACTGAGCCCCCTTTGCAACTATTGCCAAAAGCGCCTGATCATCACTAAGGAGCTTCCTGACTCCCTACCAGGCAAAGATGCCCACTCCAGTAAACACCCTATGGTGCCCCATCCAATCACCTAACATCAACCTTCCAGCAGGAATTTTCTTTGTCTTGAAACTACATACATTGACTCTTAACCCAGGAAATCTGTTGACTTTCCCTAATCTGTCAGGGGGTTGGCCCGCTGAGCTCACAGTACCCAATTTATCTCTGCTCCTTGTTCTTGATAAAAACCTCACTCCCTTCTGAAATGCTCTATGTCTGGAAATTCTTTTCCAACTTGATCTCAGACGGCCTCAACAAGTCTTCCATCACCAGGGCCACTTTCCTGGATCACACTCACCACTTGCTTGTCCACTCCAAGCTCAGAGCAGAAAGGGCCTCCTCGGCCTGGTCCTTCCCTCTCATGTCCTGTGCCTGGTTACCTGGAGCTCCCACCATGCCTGGGCAGGTTTTCTTCTGTGTCCTAGAGAGGCCTCTGTGATGTCAGGTGGAAGAAACAAGAGGTACCCATGTGGTCACACTCCAGCACAGCAACCAGTACCCACCTACTGACTCTTCACTCGGGATGGGCCTGGGAGTGTTTCAGGGGACATCCCACAGCATGTCCTTGTTCTCATCTAATCCCAGTACTGCCCACATGAGAGTCGCTAAGCCACTCTGTGATGACTGCACAGAGAGAATACTTGTTCACGCACACCTCCCAGGAGCACGGGGTTCTTATGGGCAGGCACCTCCCAGGATATGGGTCTCACCTGGGCAATTATCCCACAGGGCTCAGCACCCAGGAACTGTCCACAAAGCCCTCATTGCAGAGCATCCCCAGCCCCTCTGTTGGACAGATCTGACCTTGAGCCCCTCAGCAGGACCTGAGGTAGCAGCTTCAGGACAGGTCTGTGACCTTGGGCTTCACTGGTTGTGGCCTCCTTCCAGCAGGTTTTCTAGAGGCTTTCACAGCACCTGGGCACTGAGCCTGTCTCCACCCACCACCCATCCTCTCCCTGACCCCTGGGTCCCTCTCATTAGAAGAAGGCCTTCCTGAAATTCTCTCCCACTTGTGGGTCAGATAAAAAGATTAGAAAACAAGTCAGAGCAGCAGCCCCATATTCATCCTGACCCCCAGGATCCACACCTATTCCTGGAACCTTGGCCAGCACAATGAGGTCCATTTTCTGAAACCACAAGCCCATATGGGCAATGATTGGCTGACCTGACTGGCCCATCCTTTGGATGTGTGCCTGGGTTGAAGTCTATATAAACCCCCTCAAGTGCCTGCAGCTGTACTTGATATTGTCTTTCTGCTTAGATAGTGCAGGGCTGGTTTGGTGAGAAAGAGTTAGGGGCCATGGTGTTTCAGGGGATCGGGTCTGTGTGGGGTTCTGCTGGACCTTCTGCAGGAGGTGCTAGGCTGTGACTTGCTTAGGATGGGCTGTGTTACCTGTTCCTGCTGTTGGAAATCTTCTCAGGAAGAGATGAGGAAGCAAGAAAACAGGCAGTGGGAGCAGGACAGGAGGGGTAACTTAGGTAGGAAAATGGAAAGCTTCCAGAAGATCACCCAGGCCACGACCATCCTGCCTGACCTACAGGAGCCAACTCAGTAAGCGTGGTGTCACTGGAGTGGCTCCAAACACTTTTCTCCAGTCTGTGAGGTCTTTGCATGTATTCAAGTGTTTTACCTGTGAAGGGTGAATGAGGTTCGGGAATGGCTGGCCTGCAGGTCAGCCAGCGTTTACTTAGAGATGACTCCATGGGGTCTCCCAGCTTCCCACTGAGAACCCTCCTTGGAAGGGGAGGGGGTGGGGTGTGTGGAAGGGCTGCTGGATGCACATGAGTAAGTCCCCACCCTTGACCATCTTCAGAATTGCTCATCCCTGAAGCAAGAGTCTTAATTGGGCTTTCACCTGTGCAACTGGTGGCTTCTTAATTAGCAATGTGAACAGTGATATTAAATGTCCTCTGTGAGGACTGAGATGTTATACCACATGTACTGGTGTAAGAACCTGGGGAGGTGTGTACAGCCAGTACCTCTAGGGACAGGCTTCAGACTTGACCCCTCAACATTCTGGAGTCGACACTGCTTTAGCATTTCTGAGGGTCCAGTGCTGACTTTAAGGGTTCTGTAATCCACCCTCCATCTGCTTTAGTGAGACCCACACTTCTAGGATCCTACAGAGCAGGGTCTGTGTGGCTGCTCTGTGGATTCTCTAACAAATGATCACAAGCTGGGTGTGTTAAAGCAACAGGAGTTCATCCTCCCCCAGTCCTGGAGACCAGACATCTGAGATCAAGGTAGTGCAGGGCTGAGGTCCCTTCAGAGGCTTCAGAATAGGATCTTTCCTGACTTTTCTATGTTCAGGGCCTCCAGGGGTCCCTATGCTTGTGCCCCGCCCCCTCATATCTCTGCCTCCGCCTTTAAGAAGCTTCTCCTGCGTGTCCTCTTTAGTCTCTTCTAGGGATTCTGTCAGTTGGATTAAAGTTCTCTCTAACCATAGATGACCTTACCTTGCTATCCTTAACTACATCTACAAAGTGCCTGTTCCAAGATATAGCCCTGTTCTGGGGGGACACATCTTTGGTGCCACCATTCACCCCACTCTCTGTGTATCAAATAACCCTCATTTTAGGAGATTACCACAGGCCCATATAGATGGGCACAGACAGTGGCCACATGTGTGGAGTCTGGAGAAAATGAGGCCCTTGGAGTCACCTGGAATGGATAAAGGCCTGGCTTCATCAGGTGAGGGAATCACAGGGAGGAGAGGGGCATGGTCTTGTTTAGGCTTCAAAAAGACTGCATTGGGGTGGGATGTGAGATGCACTGTGGGGGCAGGGAGCCTCATCAGGGCCTGATGGAGGGGTTAGGGTTGGGCCAGGGCCATGGGTGTAGAGGGGACTTAGTGTGGGGGTTGGCCATACACCCAGGAGGAGGAGCTCACAGTCACTGGGGCACAAGTAACTGGGAACCTGGGAGGCCTCCGTGTTCCTGAACCTGAAGAGGAAACATTAAAATTTTACATCACCTCCTGCTCCTTCTGCCTCTGTAACTCAGCTTTCTTCTTGCAAAGTCTGGATCATGTAGGTCACACAGTCTCAGAAAGTGGGGACTTACAATACTTGGAGCTGGAGCTTGTCTCCTTTGCCCTTGTCCTGGCCCCTGCAAACCTGCTTGATCATTCCTGTCCATGGTAATGCAGAGCCCGCCTCCCTGACACTCCCCCCACCCCAAGGGGAACTCCCCGCTCTGCTGGAGCACCTGGCTGTTGGTGGCCACTGACAGCACTTTGGTTTCCTCAGGACCTGCTGGGGCTTCAGCTTTGGGACAGTGTGAGGTTCAGTTCAGGCAGATGGAATCTCGTCTCCTCAGAACCGACTGGGGCTTCAGTTTTGGGGCACTGAGGGGTTCAGTTCAGGCTGATGGAATCTGGTCTCCTCAGGACCTCTGGGGGTTCAGCTTCAGAACATTGTGGGGTTCAGTTCAGGCTGACAGGAGATGGGTCACCAGAGGACCCATGCGTTTTCAGCTTTGGGGCATTGTGGAGTTCAGTGCAGGCTGATGGAATCTAGTCTCCTCAGAATCCACTGGGGCTTCAATTTGGGGGCATTGTGGGGTTCAACTCAGGTGGATGGAAGTCTTGCCTCCTCAGGACCCACTTGGGCTTCAGTTTTCAGGCATTGTGGGGTTCAGTTGAGGCTGACAGAACTCTGATCTCCTCAGAACCTGCTGGTGCTTCAGCTTTGGGACATTGTGGGGTTCAGTTGAGTCTGACAGGAGTCTAGTTTCCTCAAGGCCTGCAAGGACATGGTTCTGCTGAAGGAAAAAGTGAGGAAAATTAGGAAGAAGCTTCTGTGTGTGGCTGTTGCTGAAAGTCTGTCTTAAGAGGACCCAGGACTCTTAGGGGTTGATGTGGAAAGTTGTGGGATTTTAGTCAGCTTTTGTCTGTGGTATAAGATGGTGTTCTGTATTGTTCCTTGGTGTGTGGTTTCCATTTTTTCCAGCACAGTTTATTGGTGCGGGGGAGGGGGGCTTGCCATTTCCTGCATGTATGTTCTTAGTTCCTTTCTTGTAAATTAATTACCATGCACCTGTAGGTTTACTTCTGAGCTCTCTTGTCT
Source organism: Bubalus bubalis (assembly GCF_019923935.1). Lineage (NCBI taxonomy): Eukaryota > Metazoa > Chordata > Mammalia > Artiodactyla > Bovidae > Bubalus > Bubalus bubalis. The sequence continues at coordinate 137,859 of NC_059174.1, read as the reverse complement.
CTGTGTCTATTTCTGTGCCAATTCCACACGTCTTCTGGTGACTTTAGGTCCATACTCTAGATTGAAGTCAGGGATAGACATGCCAGCAGCCTATTCTGCCTTCTCAGGGTCTCTTTGGCTCTTCTGGTTCCTTTGTGGCTCCACACAGATGTGAAGGTTGCTCTTGTTTCTGTGAAAAATGTCATTGAAATGTTGGCAGTGATTGCATGAATGTGTACGTTGCTTTGGTTAGAATGGATATTTTAATGGTATTTTCACCCATAAGCATGGGATATCTTTTTACTTGTGTCCATTCAGTTTCTTTGATTATTGTCTTGTAGTTTTTAGCTTGCAGGTCTTTCAAGTCCTTGGTTATATTTCTAGTTTTTTTTTTTTGGGGGGGTGGTGCAATCGTAAAAGGGATTATTTTCTTAATTTCTCTTTCTGATAGTTCATTATTAGTGTAGAGAATCATAAATGATCTTGCAGTTCTATTGACTTTCTTTCTTTTTTTTGGCCCTGCAGCTCGGCATGTTGGATCTTAGTTCCCTGACCAAGGATCAAATCCGTACCCCCTGCTGTGGAAGTGCAGAGTCTTAACCACTGGACTACCAGGCAAGTCCATGAATTCACTTTTTAGTTCTGACAGTTGCTTTGGTGTAATGTTATGTGGAAAACTAGAATTAAGTCATCTCATAGTTTCAGTTCCATGTAGGTCATCCACAGCAACCAAGGCATGGTGTCGACTAATATACTCTTCCTATGGTGCCTTTTAATACCACACAGACTAGTACATGGCAATTAGCATCACTACTTTAGTTGAATTTGGTTTGATTAAGTCTTGGCCTCTATTGCAATGTTCGATGTCATCTCTGATTTTCTGTCATGTGACTTACATGGTTGTATTGAAAAGTAATATACTTTCTAATTAAATTTCAAATGTTTCAACTTTAAATAGTGGTACAAAGTTTTCTACATTCACACCAAATACTGCAGTGTGTTTTACCCAAAACATGGTCACTTTCCCAGGGAACGGGCCCATAACCCCAAAATGGGGGATAACTATGGTTTCCACCTTACAATCCTATCCATAGGGCCAGTTCAACTTTCATCAGCTGCCCAAACATTGTGCAAATGTCCTTCTTCATTCTAAAGCAGTTTTCTTTTTCTGGAAACATCACTGGGGCTTTCCCTCATATTAAAAACCTTCATGGATTTAAAGTGACAAGATGACTATGATCTGGGTGGCTTTTTTCTGGGTGGTTTCTTTCACCGAGGATGTTTTCAGTGCTTTTCCATGTTGTAACGTGTCATTTTTTCGTTGTGCTTACAAACATATAACATTTATTATTTGAGTCATTTTAAGTATGCACTTCTATAGCGTTAACTGCATTCACATTGTTGTAAAAATTTTCCCACCATTAATCTCCAGAATTTTTTCCTTTTCCTGAAGTGACACTGTAACCATTAAACACTCACAACCTCCAATACCTGGCCCTCTTATTCTACTTGGAATTTGTCTTGTATGGATATCTCATACTAGTGGAATCATAGAACATTTTTCCTTCTGTGTTGGCTTGTTTCACTTCACATAATGACTTGAAATCTCATCTACATTATAGCATGTATGAAAGTTATCTTGCTTTAAAAGGTTGAATCATATTCCATTGTGTATATACTGCTGCTGCTGCTAAGTCGCTTCAGTCGTGTCCGACTCTGTGCGACCCCATAGATGGCAGCCCACCAGGCTCCACCATCCCTGGGATTCTCCAGGCAAGAGTACTGGAGTGGGGTGCCATTGCCTTCTCCGGTGTATATACTACATTGTGCTTATCCAGTCATCTGTTGAACCCTTGTGCCACTTCCACCTTTTGATTACTATGAATATGGGGTTTGAATGTATGTTCCAGTTTTTGGTTTTAAATATTTTGGGTGTATAACCTGGACCAGAAATGATGGATTCTATATGAACTCTGTGTTTAAGTTTCTGAGAAGCCCCCTACTGTTTTCTGCAGCTGTGGCATTATTTTACTATATTTCTTTATATGGCAGAGTAATGCATCTTATGAATGGATCTACCCTATTTGCCCTTTCATTCACCTGTTGGTGGACATTTTCATTGTTTTTAACTTGGACTCTCAAGAACACTGCTGCTGTAAGTATCGGTGTACAAGTATATATTTGACCACCTCTTTTAAATTCTTTGGTTGTATATCTAGGAGTGGAGTTGCCAAAACATAGGATAATTCAGTTCAGTCACTCAGTCATGTCCGACTCTTTGTGACCCCATGAAGTGCAGCACACCAGGCTTCCCTATCCATCACGAACTCCTGGAGCTTTCTCAAACTTATGTCCATCGAGTTGGTGATGCCATCCAACCATCTCATCCTCTGTTATCCCCTTCTGCTCGTGCCTTCAATCTTTCCCAGCATCAGGGTCTTTTCCAAAGAGTCAGTTCTTCACATCAGGTGGCCAAAGTATTAGAGTTTCAGCTTCAGTATCAGTCCTTCCAATGAATATTCAGGGCTGATTTCCCTTAGGATTGACTGGTTGGATCTCTTTGCAGTCCAAGGGATTCTCAAGGGTCTTCTCCAACACCACAGTTCAAAAGCATCACTTCTTCAGCACTCAGTTTTCTTTGTAGTCCAGCTCTAACATCCATACATGACTACTGGAACAACCATAGCTTTGAGTACATGGACCTTTGTTGGTAATGTCTCTGCTTTTTAATATGCTATCTAGGTTGGTCATAACTTTTCTTCCAAGGACCAGGCGTCTTTTAATTGCATGGCTGCAGTCACCATCTTCAGTGATTTTGGAGGCCCCCCCCCCAAATAAAGTCTGTCACCGTTTCCATTGTTTTTCCATCTATTTGCCATGAAGTGATGGGACTGGATGCCATGATCTTAGTTTTCTGAATACTGAGTTTTAAGCCAACTTTTTCAGTCTCCTCTTTCACTTTCATCAAGAGGCTCTTTAGTTCTTTTTTGCTTTCTGCCATAAGAGTGGTGTCATCTGTGTATCTGAAATTATTGATATGTCTCCTGGCAATCTTGATTCCAGCTTGTGCTTCATCCAGCCCTGGGATTTCACATGATGTACTCTGCATATAAGTTAAATAAGCAGAGTGACAATATACAGCCTTGTCGTACTCCTTTCCCAATTTGGAACCAGTCTGTTGTTCCATTTCTGGTTCTAATTGTTACTTCTTCACCTGCATACAGATTTCTCAGGAGGCAAGTAAGGTGTTCTTGTATTCCCATCTCTTTCAGAATTTTCCACAGTTTGCGGTGATCCACACGGTCAAAGGCTTTGACATTGTTAATTAAGCAGAAATAGATGTTTTTCTGGACGTTTTTCTCTCTTGCTTTTTCGATGATCCAACAGATGTTGGCTATTTGATCTCTGGTTCCTCTGTCCTTTCTAAATCCGCCTTGAACATCTAGAAATTCACAGTTCATGTACTGTTGAAGCCTGGCTTGGAGAATTTTGATCATTACTTTGTTAACGTGTGAGATGAGTGCAATTGTGCCATAGTTGGAACATTCTTTGGCATTGCCTTTCTTTGGGATTGGAATGAAAACTGACCTTTTCCAGTCCTGTGGCCATTGCTGAGTGATATGATAATTACATTTTTATGTTTTTAAGAAAATGCTGGTTTTGCACACATTGATTGCACCATTTTACATCTCCACAGGTAAAGTTTTGAGTTCCAATTTTGTACATTTTTGCCAACATTTGTCATTTGTCTTTATTGTTGATTTTTCCCCACATCCATCCTGGGTGCCTTATTAAGGAGGAAGTCATAATGCAGGACCCACATCTGAGGAGAGGGGAGTTAGCTTTACATACTTGATGGACAGCTGAGTCTTGTCCATTCTTTAGAATCTTTCTGTGTGGAGATTTTTATTCAACACTACTCATAAAACTTTTTTTTTTTTTTTTTTTACCAGTTTGGACACCTGAAAATTATTTTAAACTTTTGGGAGCTTCCCTGGTGGCTCAGCCTATAAAAACATCTGGCTTGCAATGCAGGAGATCCAGGTTTGATCCCTGGGTGGGGAGGATCCCCTGGAGAAGGAAATGGCAACACACTCCAGTACTCTTTCCTGGAAAATTTCATGGATGGAGGAGCCTCGTAGGCTACAGTCCACGGGGTCACAAAGAGTCAGACATGACTGAGCAACTTCACTTTCCCTTTCTTTTGGCTATAATCCAGCCAATTAGACTCCTTAGATCAGTCTTGCTTTGGCTTTTGAGAGCTTTTTCCATGCTCTCCTGCTTTTATTTTACATAATTCATCTTTTATGTTTTTTTTTTTTTGGTTCTTCTTTCTCATATTTTAATATTATGCTGCTTTACATATTTACTATCTCAGTCCTAGTATCAGCCACATATTTAAAGAGTCCTTGTTCCTTTTTATTAGAGAATGTTAATAAAAACTTGTATGTGGGAACTTAATAATATCAGCAGACAACGCATGGAAATACATATGCATGTATCCCAGACTATGCATATACACAGTTATGAAGATTTTCACATGGAGCTATGTTGTGGTCCTTTAATGGACTGAACCTGGTGGTCCACAGTTGATGATAAGAAAGCAAAAGAGAGAAAGAACCTAATATTCCCTGGGTTATGCAGAGAACCAATAAAGCCCTAGGACAGGGATTGTGCCGCTCATGGAGGCACAGGGCACCCTCTTGAGGAGGTCTTGAAAGCCCAGGCAGGAGAGTGAGCTTGGCAGGTTTCCACACTCCAGAGAATTAGCCAGAGGGAGAGACAGAGAGAGAAACAGACAGACAGAAAGACACAGGGACTTAAGTCTCTGGTGGAGCAAGGGTGCTTTAATGATCTTTCTATGAGTACATATAGGCTGTTGAACAAGGAATTTCTTTCAACAATGATAAAGATCAGAAAACCAAACCAAACGTACAGCAACCATTATCAAGGGAACAAGGGATTAACAATGGTCATAAGGTCAGGAGACAATCCATATCTCAAGAAAGAGGATTGTGCCTAGGCAGTTTTGTCCTAAGGAGAATGTTTACTGAAGGAGATCCATGCATGTGTTTCATCCTATGACCTCAGTCTTGGGAGCAGAGTGCCGTTCCACTCGTTCCAGTTACCAGGAACTGATAAGGAACAGAGGATTTATGAGAAATAGAAAACAGCACGCAGGAATCCTCCTGTTAAACATTCCCTGACAGAGCTATATGTTTCTGTATTAGGCTAAAGATAGTTTATAATGATATCTCCAACCTGATCTCTTATGACACAGGTATTATAACCTTCTCCTTTTGTCTGCCTGTAACTTCCCACTCCAGTGGTAAGAAACCTGGCTTCCACTACTTGTCATTTATCAAATTCAGTGCTTGCTCCATTCAATGACTGATATGGTAGTTTCAGTCCTGTTAGCTACAAACCCCCATGGAAAGAACTTACAGAGCCCATTGTTTATGTATGGTACATTTTGCCTTTGGCCTGCAGATTCCATTCATTTCCACAGTGAACTTAGGCCACATAATTTTGTCCTAACACTAAGTGGCTTTTAAAAAAATTTCTTCTTTTTTAATCTCTTGGCTGTGCTGTGGCATGTGCGATTTTAGGTCCCTGACCAGGAATTGAATCCATCTCTCCTGCATTGACAATGTGGAGTCTTAACCACTGGCCCCCTGGGGAAGTCTGAAGCTTTTCATATATTTCTCAATCCGTTAGATTCTTTGTTAAATTCTGCATTCCAGCCTTTGACACTCCCATACCATAAATAAATAAATGTTAATAGGTAATAATTTACTTATTGGGTTCTGAAAACAAAAATCTATGTGCTTAGACAAATGCATAGTGGCAGGTGTTCATCACTAAAATACCATGTGAAATGTTTCAGCCACATATTCTATAAACTGTTTATCATGTCTGTTTTATCTTTTCTAGAATATCTTATAAGGTCATACAGTGTGTAGCACTTGAGGCTGGATTCCTTTACTTAGTAATATGAGTTAGATTCATGATTTTCTTTTTTTTTTTAATAAATGGGTTGGTTGTTCATTAATTTATATCTCTGAATACCATTGTATTGCAATATATGAGAGGAAAAATCATTTTCCCTCTATCCTCAATGTACTTCATTGAGGTGCTCATAATGAAAGGGACATGGACTGGAGAAAAACAATCAGAAGTTTAATATATGCCATGCATACCTCCTGTATAGTTGAAAGATACCTGGGAAAACTGGGCCACTTCCTGAAATGGTCCAAGACTTTACCTTAAATGCTATCATCAGCTAAGAATGAAAGAAGTCGGTTAGGGAATGGAAGAAGCCATTTAAGGAAGATTATTAAGGGAAGAACAGTAAACAAAGGTATGGTGGTTATGCAGATTAACATCCAAGTCTACTCCATAGATCTTCTTGGTATTTAGTCAAGTCATTCTTGATATTTAGTCATCCTCCATTTCCTTGTCCAGAGAGGGACACATCCTTACAGATGGAGATATCCTTAATAAATGTAAATCTACTTCATAAAATGGCATTTCTACTTGGTTTTCAAAGATTCTTTGGGGACTGCTGTTTTTTAAAATTAATGCATCTAAAATAATCCTTTTATCAAATAGGCATATTTTAGGTGTGTTATTTTGTGCTCCCCTTGAACTGTCTGTGCCCTAATTTATCTATGAATGTACATCTATGGAAGGATATCTTGATATTTTTCAGTTTTTAATTATTATGAATTATGAATAGTGCTCTCATACATTACTTGATCAGAGAAGGCAATGGCATCCCATTCCAGTACTCTTGCCTGGAAAAATCCCATGGATGGAGGAGCCTGGTAGGCTGCAGTCCATGGGGTCGCTAAGAGTCAGACATGACTGAGTGACTTCACTTTCACTTTACACTTTCATGTATTGGAGAAGGAAATTACTTGATGCTAGTTTTTATTTCAGTTTTCCAAAGCAGTTGTCTAAATACAAGAGGTGCACTTCTTGATTCCTAAGGTGAAACTCTTTAGATTTGGAGAAAAGTGCCAAACTGTCTTCCAAAGTTGACTGTACATGCATTCCACCAGCATCTTGAGTATACTACTGTATGCTTATTTACAATTTCTTTATCTTCTTTGGCCAGGTGTGTGTTTCAATCTTCACCAAATTTGGATACTGTGGATACAGTCTTGAATAATTGAACTTTTCTAAGAATCTGTCCATTTCTTCCATTTTTATCGATTTTATTGACATATAGTTGTTCATAATAGTCTATTATAATCCTTTGTATTTCTGCATTGTCTGTTGTAACGGCTACCCAGGTGCAGGTTCTGGGAGGTGGGTTCACCATGGAGACTGTGGACGTGTGACCCCAGTAGAGGGTCTAGGAGGTGGGGTCACCCTTGAGACTCTGGATGTGTGACCCCAGGTACAGTACTGGGAGGTGGGGTCAACCTGGAGACTGTGGATGTGTGAGCCTAGGTGTGGTGTCTGGGAGGTGGGGTCACCGGGAGTGTGGACTTGTGAAGCCAGGTACAAAGTCCTGAGAGTGGGATCACCCTGGAGACTGAACATGTGATCACTGGTACAGGATGTGGGGAGGAGTGTCACCTTTGAGACTGTGGATATGTGACCCCAGGTACAGGACCTGGGGAAGGGTTTCACCATGGAAACTGGATGTGTGACCTCAGGAAAAGGGTCTGGAGTGTGGGGTCACCCTTGAGACTGTGGACGTTTGTCTGCAGGTACAGGGTCTGGGAATGGGTAACCCCGGAGACTGTGGAAATTTGACCTCAGGTGAAGGTACTGTGAGATGTTGTCACCCCAGAGACTGAGGATGTGTGACTCCAGGTTCAGAGTCTGGGAGGGGTGTCACCCTGGAGACAGTGGACATGAAACCCTGGATGCAGGATCTGGGTGGTGGGGTCACCCTGGAGACTATGGATGTGTGAACCCACAAACAAGGTCTTGAGTGTGGGGTCACCCTGGAGACTGGACATGTGACCATAGATACAGGATCTGAATGGGGTCACCCTAGACACTTGGATATCTGATCCTAGGTACAGGGTCTGGGGCGGGAATGACACAGGAGACTCTGGACATGTGACCCCAGGTACAGTGTATGAGGGGGTCACTCTGGAGACACCAGAATTTTAACCACGGGTAAAGGGTCTTCAAGCGGTGTCACTCTGGATAACGTGAACATATGAGCCCAGGTTCAGTGTGTGAAATGGAGTTCATTCTGGAGACTGGACATGTGAATCTAGCTGCAGGGTAGGGGAGGGCGGTCATCCTGGAGATTGTGGACGTGTGGAAACAAGTACAGGGTCTGGCAGGGGGTGGAGGTAACCCTGGAAACTGTGGACAGCTCACCCCAGGTACAGATTATGAGAGGTGGGGTCACACTGGAAACTGAGGACATGTGATCCCAATTAGAGTCTGGGAAGGGGGTTACAATGGAGCCTGTGGACCTGTGACCACAGGTTCAGTGTCTGGGAAGTGACATCACACAGGAGACTGTGGACATGTGACCTCAGGTGCAGGGTCTGGGAGGGAGTCACCCTGGAGACTGGACATGTGACCCCAGGTACAGGATTTTGGATGTTACTCTGGAGACTGTGGATATGTGATTCCAGGGGAAGTGTCTGTGAGGGGCTCACCTTGGAGACTGTATGTGTGACCCCAGGTACAGGGTCTGTAAGTTGGGGTAACCCTGGCAACTGTGCCCGTGTGACACCAGGTACAGCGTCTGGGGAGGGTTGTTATACTGGCCACCATGAACATGGGACCCCAGGTACAGGGTCTTAGATATGGGCTCACCCTGGAGACTGAGGCCAAATAAACTGAGGTACAAAGTTTGGTGAGGTGGGGTCACACTATAGACTGTGGATGTGTAATGCCAGCTGCAGGGTCTGGGAGGGGTGTCACCCTGGAATCTATGGACGTGTGACCCCAGGTGGAAGAGGGGAGTCACATTGGAGACTGTGGGCACGTGACCCCAGGTGCAGTGCCTGAGACATGGGTGTCACACTGGAGACTGTGGATGTCTCCACAGTCTCCAGTGAGCCAGGCACAAGAAATGGGAGGGGTGTTAACCTGGAGACTGTGGACATATGATACCAGGTGCATGAACTGGGTGCATACACCCTGGTGAATGTGGATGTGTGACCCCGCTTCAGGGTCTGTGAAGGGTGTCACTCTGGAGAATGTGGAAATCTGATCACAGGGCTCCTCTAGAGTTGCAGTGGGGAATATGGGGTTCCTCTCGAGTTGCAGTGGGAAACTCGGGATTCCTCTTGAGTTGTTCCCCTCTAGTTGTGGTGGGAACTCAGTGTTCCTCTCCAATTGCAGTGTGGAACTCAGGGTTCCACTCTAGGTGTGGCGGGGAACTTGGGTTCCTCTTGAATTGGGGGGTTACTCAGGGTTCTTCTCAACTTGTGGTGGGGCATCCTTTTGAGTTTTCTTGGGGCAATTCATCTCTAGCAGGGATGTGCAGGGTGGCTCCTTTCTTGTTGCAGTGTGCGGGTGGCTACTCACTAGTTTTGGCATGGGATTTCTCTAGTTGTGGTCAGAGTCAACTCTAGTTGTGGTGGGTTTGATTCTCTCTAGTTGTGGTGTGCAAGCTCCTTTCTACTTGTGGTGTGATATTCAACTCTATTAGCAGCAGAGGGGCTCCTCTCAATGTGTGATGTCCTTTGGGTTCCTCTTGAGTAGTGGTGGAGGTCTCCTCTGGAGTTGCAGGGCAATGTCCTCTTTGGTTGGGGTGTGGGTGGCTCCATGGGAAGGGTCCTCTCTACTTTTGACACTAGAGGTTCCTAATATTAGTGGGCTTGCTTCTCTCTAGTTATGAGTGACTCCGCTCCATTTAATTCAGGGAGCTTATTTCTATTTGCTGCAGAGGGACTTCTCTCTAGGTGTGATGTCCTGGGGGACTCCACTCTACTACTGTCCAGGGAATCCACTACAGTTTTTCCAGGGGAGCTCCTCTGTCATTTGACCAGGTTATCCTTTCTTGTTATAGCATAGTGTTCCTGTCAGATTGCAGAGGGGAACTTGGCATTTCTCTTGAGTTTCAGCAGGGGACTCAGGGTTTCTTTAAGTTGTGGTGGAGCCTCCTCTTGAATTGCACTGGGGAAGATCCTCTACAAGTGATGTGCAGGCTGGCTCCTGTATTGTTGCAATTTGTCAGACTCCACTCTCTAGTTGTGGCATGGGGCTCCACTCCAGTTGCAGTGGGGACCCACTGTTGATCTGTGGTGGGTCAGCTCCTCTCTAGTTGTTGCTTGTAGACTCCTCTCTAGCTTTGGTAGGTGGGCTCCTCCTCCCTAGTTGTGGGGTGTGTGTGTGTGTGGGGGGGTCCTCCTTAGTTGTGTAGTTGGGCTTCTCTCTAGTTGTGGTAAAGAGCTCTTCTCAAATTGTGATGGGTGTGGCTCCTCTCTGGTTGTGATGTGAAGGGGCCTTTTTCTAGGTGCAATGTGCAGGAGGCTACTCTCTAGTTGTGGTAGTGGGTGTTTTCTTCAGTTGTGGCATGATAGGCTCCTTTCTACTCGTGGCAAGGGGCTTCTGTCTAATTTTGATGTGTGGGTATGCTCCTCTCTAATGGCAATTTTCAGGGGGGCTTATCTCTAGTTGTGACAGAAGTCTCCTCTTTAGTTGCAGTGTTGGCCTCCTCTTCCGTTTTGATTTGTGTGGGAATTCCACTCTAGTTTTTATGTGCATGGGCACTTTTCTCTAATTGTGATGTGTTGGGCATGCTCCTATCTATGTGTGCAAGGGTTATTGACTCTAGTTATGGCAGTGGTGCTCCACTCTAGTTGCGATTTAAGGCAGGGGTGGCACCTCTGTAGTTGCAGCGATATGCTCCTTACTATGTAGTTGCAGCTATATGCTCCTTATGCCTGAATGTCAGCTATCTAGTTGTGGCATGTATCCAACTCTCTAGTTTTGGCAGTTGGGCTTCACTCTAGTGGTGAGGTGCTGCGGTGCTCTTCCCTAGTTGTACTCTTCCTGAGGTTGTCCTCTCTAGTTGTGGAGTGGGAACTCCTGTCTTGTTGCATTATGCTGTGCTGCTCCTCTCTAGGTGCAGTTTGCTGGTTTATCTCTATTTGTCGTTTGAATGGCTACTCTCTAGTATTGGAGTGGATCCTCCTCTCTAGATGTTGTGTGCAAGACTGCTTCTCTCTAGGGGCAGGGTGTGGGGGACTTCTTTCCACATGCAGTGTCCGGTTTGGCTCCTCTCTTGTTGCCATGTTGGGCTCCTCCCAAGTTGTGGTGGGGGACTCCAATCGAGTAGGGTTGGGGGACTTGTTGTTCCTCCCAAGTTGAGGTAGGGCCTCCACTCGAGTTTTGGGGTGGGGGTGGCTCCTCTCTAGTAGCAGTGTGCAGGGTTGCTTCTGTTTAGCTTCAATATGTGCGTGGCTAAACTACCTGTGGCATGGGGCTCCTCTCTAGTTGGTGTGGGGGGGTCAACTCTTAGTTGTGTTGGGTGGGCTCCTCTCTAGTTGTGGTGTGCAGGCTCCTCTCGAGTTGTGTTAAGGGAGGTCTTTCCTAGTTGTAGTGTTCAGGGGGCACCTCTAGAGTTGTGGTGGAGTGTTCCTCTTGAATTGTGGTGGGGGTTTGCTCTCTGGGAGTGATGTGCACAGGCACTCTTTCCAGGTGCAATATCCACGAGCCTACTCTCTAATGTTGGCATGGCCCCTCCTCTTTAGTTGTGGTGTCTGTGTCTCCTCTCTTGTTTTGGCAGGAGACTTCTGTCTAATTGCTTTGTGCTGGAATGCTCCTCTCAAGTGTCAATGACTAGGGAGCTTCTCTCTATTTGTGGTGTGTGGTCTACTTGCAAAGTTTTGGCTAGTTTGTTCCTCTCTGACATTTGTAGGGGCATCTATTCGACTTGCAGGAGTGGGTTCACCTCTTTTTGCTGTGGAGGTGACTCTCTCTAGGTGCAATTCAGAGAGTCAAATCCTAGGCAGATTGATAAGAAGCCCAGGGGTCCCCAAGGAGAGAGGGGTCTGGAATTCTTAAGGAGGAAGAAAGGACAAACTTTTTTGTCCCTCTACATTCCTTAGGATTATATAACAATAATGTATCCTGCTTGAGGTCAGTCTCTGGAAAAAACCTGCTGGCTAATCCTGTTATCTTAAAATGTAAATTATGGGAGTATGTCTAGTGAGGCCTTTACAACCTCCAGACATTCTTTTAATTCACTGTAATAACCAATTAGAGAGTATATAACTCCATGGCTAACACTAGCCAGGGGGTACTCTTTCTGTCCCCTTCTGATGCCTATGTCAGAAGCTTTCTCTATCTCCTTTATACTTAAATAAAACTTTATTATACAAAGCTCTGAGCGATCAAGCCTCATCTCTGGCCCCAGATTTAATTTTTCTCTCCTGGAGGCCAAGAATCCCGGCATCTTTGTGTGGTTCAGCAACGACCTTTCATCTTGGGGGCTTGTTTGGGATTCTTCAGGACAAGGTAAGGATGCTTGGAGCTCTAGTTCTTCTCCTAGCGAACACATTTTCTGCTGTACTTTACTAACTCTACAGTGTGCTTGCCTGAATGAATGAAATGCCCTGTGTGAAGCAAATGAAGAGCCCTGCTCTCTGGCTTCACAATGACCTCATACAGCTTATGGCAGAAACCTGTCGGGGGTTTACACCAACCCAACAATGCCAAGAGGCACCCAATGTCTCCTTTGGGGACTGACCAGAAATGGGCAAAGCGTGAGGACTGAACTCTCCTTTCTGGGTCAAACTTTTTTTGGTCTCTTTGACCATTTAATAACTCCTAGGAAATTAGAAGTACTAACCTAATCTGTCGGATCATAGACTTTCAAGGGACTTGTGATCTATGCTGTTACTGTGTACTGTTACTTACATCCCAAGCTTGGATTGGTAGTCAGGAAGCACCTAGCCTCGCTAGGCATGGAAAGTTTGGAAGCTAGATGGAGCTCTAGCTCCAAAAGCATCTCCGAGGTTAAAGGTTACTCAGATTGAAACTATAATGGATTTTTTTTCCTTTAGTAATGCTGGCTCTTAGTGGACCAGAGGAGACTCTTATACTGGTGTGGTGACGCTTGGAAGGAATTTCTGTGTTGCCCTTTTTATCTCTGCGAAATATGGAAGACTTATGTCCTAAGGGTATATATTTGGGTGTGACTCCTTCAGGTCCCTCCTGTCCTTCTACTTCGCTAGATGAGATGGAGGACAGGAGACAAAGAGATAAAGAAAAGCAGGTTTCTGCAATCTATCTCTGGGATCATATTCGCAGAGTAGCCAGAGACACTGAGGAACAGCCACACAAGCAGTCGCCTCTTCATGAAGCACCCACCAGGAGAAGTAATCAGTCTATGAGACTTAATAAGCCTTTTTCTTATCAAGAAATACAAAAAATCAAGGAAGATCTGGGAGACTATTTAAAGGAAGAATCAGTAGGGAAGAGGGAGGACGAGATAACCGCCCTCCCCACTGGAAATCAGGCGGTCCCCAATACAGAACTAGACTGGGACTACAACACAGCTGAAGGAAGATGGGATCAGAGTCACTTTGTCAGATGTGTTCTTGAAGGACTCAGGCAGCTGCCTGCTAAGCCTTTAAGCTATGGCAAATTGGCAGATATAGAACAGGAGGAGAAGGAAGCACCTGGTAAATTCCTAGATAGACTGAGAAGCCCTTCACAGAGTCACTGAGATTGATCCCGAAAGTGAAGAGGGAAAAGTGATCTTAAAGGATAGATTTCTCACTCAGTCAGCTCCAGATATCCGCTGTAAGCTATTAAAACAGGTGTATGGACCAAATCAGTCTTTAGATACTCTGTTACAACTGGCTCAGATAGTCTATTATGGTAGGGAATATGAGGAAAAGAAAGAAAGGCAGAAAAAGACAAAGGAACAGGCGGAAGCCCTTTCAATGGCTATGAGAAGCATTCTTAAACAGCCTGAGAAAAATGTCCAGAGGGACCCAGGTGAAAAGGGATGGGCTTGCTATTATTGTGAAAAGGAGGGGCACCTCAAGAGGGATTTCCCTAAGGCATCTAAGCTGCCCCCGGCTCCATGTCCGGTCTGCAAAACACCACACTGGAAGACAGACTGCCCCCAGAGGCATAGGTTTCAGGGGTTGGACTCTCAAAACAATCAGGGGGTCCCACCAAAGCTCCCGTCCTAATTACACCTGAGGTACCCCAGGTATTAATAACTGTAGGGAGGCCAATCCGTTGATTTCCTTTTAGATTCTGGGGCAACTTACTCCATGCTTACTGAAGCCCCTGGCCCACTTTCTTCCCGATCCGCTTCCATAATGGGACTGTCTGGACAAGCCAAAACGTATTACTTCAGTGTTTCTGTCAGTTGTGACTGGGATTAGGTGCTATTTTCACAAGTTTCTGATTGACAGAGTCTCCCTCACCCCTTTTGGGGAGGGATATACTGAGCAAGGTCCATGCCTCTGTTTTCATGAATATGGAGCCTTCCCTTTCTCTCCCTTTAACTGAACAAAATGTAAATCCTAGAGTATGGGCTGATGGAAAATCTGTGGGTCAAACACAAAATGCTATTCCTGTAGTTGTCAAGCTCAAAGACCTGAACTTGTTTCCACATAAGAAGCAGTATCCACTGAAACCTAAGGTTAAGAAAGGGTTAAAACCCATCATCGAAAATTTAAAGGAACAGGGACTATTAATTCCCTGTAACAGTCCATGCAACACTGCTATTTTGGGTACAAAGAAATCAAATGGTAAATGGAGACTAGTTCAGGATTTACAAATAATATATGAGGCTGTAATTCCTTCACACCCCGTGGTGCCTAATCCTTATAATCTATTGTCTGAAATTCCTGAACAAGCCAAATATTTCTCAGTAATTGATTTTAAAGATGCCTTCTATTCAGTGCCTTTGGCGGAGAAAAGTCAATTTCTATTTGCCTTTGAGGACCCTATGCAGCCAGCTTCTCAGTTAACCTGGAAAGTTTTGCCCCAGGCATTTCGTGACAGTCCTCACTTATTTGGACAAACTTTGTCACGGGATCTACAAAACTTTAATAGCCCTGAAGCAGTGGTGTTACAATATGTAAATGATATTTTGCTCTGTGATGAGACAGAGGAAGTTTCTTCACGAGCCTCAGAAGACTTCCTAAACTTTCTGGCAGGCTTCGGTTACAAGGCATCAAGAGAAAAGGCTCAGCTTTGTTAACAATCTGTTAGATATCTGGGCCTAATCATATCAGAAGGGACTAGGGCCATAGGCCCTGAGAGAATTAAACCTATACTAAATCATCCCCTACCTATGACCTTAAGACAACTGAGAGGATTTTGGGGAATCACAGGTTACTGTCACATTTGGATTCTGGGTTATGGGGAACTTGCCCAGCTTTTATATAAACTTATAGCTGAAACTCAGCAGGCCCAAATTGACAAACTGGTTTGGTCTCCAGATACTCAAAAGGCTTTTAAGGTTCTTCAGACTGTTCTCCTGCAAGCTCCTGCTCTGAGCTTGCCCACAGGGTCAGAATTTAATTTGTCACTGAAAGAAAAGGTGTGGCCTTGGGAGTTTTGACACAACCCCGAGGTGAGGACCAACAACCTATTGTTTATCTAAGCAGAGAATTAGATGTAATTTCACGTGGGTGGCCCCACTGCCTAAGAGTAATTGGGGTGGCGGCTTTATTAGCACCTGAAGCTTTAAAAATAATTAATGGACAAAACCTTAGTGTACTTACTTCTCATGATGTGAGTGGAATCTTAAATTCTAAGATTAATATTTGGATGACAGACAGTAGGCTTCTTAAATATCAGTCATTGTTGTTAGAAGGACCAGTAGCTAAGCTTAAAGTTTGTGGAAATGTAAATCCTGCCACTTTCCTTCCTGAGAAGGAAAATGAAGCACCTGATCACGATTGTTCCCAATTCCTAACTTTAAACTATGCAGCTCAGGAAGACCTAATGGATACCCCATTAGACAATCCTGACATGGAAGTATTTACTGATGGCAGTTTTTTTGTTTGGGATGGAAAGCATAAAGCAGGTTACGCTGTGGTGATAAAGATTTTAATCCATGAAATTATTCCCAGGTTTGGGCTGCCAATGAGCCTTCAGAGTGACAATGGATCCACCTTTAAAGCTGCTGTAACTCAGGGGGTGTCTAAAGCTCTAGGAATAGAATATCACTTACATTGTTCCTGGAGACCCCAATCCTCAGGAAAGGTTGAAAAAGCTAATGACATTATCAAAAGACATCTGTGCAAATTAACTCAAGAGACACAGGACAATTGGTTTAAAGCCCTACCCATAGGTTTCATGAAGGCTTGAACTGCCCCCCAAAAGGAGGGGGCTGTCCCCCTTTGAATGTATTTATGGAAGGCCTTTCCTATGCACGGACATTGGGACATTGTTATAGACACTGAAGCCTTGGAATTAACTAGTTATGTAACTCAGCTCTGAGCTTTTCAACGGACATTAACAGAACTCCGGGAGAGGACTCCTGACCCAGCCTCTGAGTCAAGCAAGCCTCTATTTGAGCCAGGAATGGAGGTCCTCATAAAAACATTGGGGTCTGGGGGCCATCCCTTGAGCCCCTCTGGGAAGGCCCTTACAAGGTTGTTCTTTCTTCTCCTACAGCTGTCAAAGTGCTAGGAATTGATTCACGGGTACATCACACTCAAGTTAAGAGGTGGCACCCTGACCAGAACTAAGTGACTTCATTTTATGTCTTTACTTTCTATGCTCTGACTTTGTACTTTTCAGATGGGCCTGATAATCTATGTGAGCCTACTTCTTCTGACTCAAAAAATCCTGAGTCTGCCATTTAATCCTCAAGACAATGCCTTCTTGTCCTGGGCTCACTCCTATGCAGCGTTTCACAATCAGCCTAACTGCTGGGTCTGTGGGTTGCTCCCCTCTTCACCCGTGGAAGGCTTCCTGTGGTGGACATCTCCACTTCAAGGAAAAGACCTTCTCTCTTATTGTGGCCACTGGCTTCTCTTGAGTTGTGGCATAGGCCTCCTCTTAAATTCAGGAGGGGTTTTGAGGCTCCTCTCTCATTGCAAGGTGCCTCATCTGGGGGTTCTCTGCGGGGTGGATGTTGGCACTACTTGTTGTTTGGGGGCTCCTAACTGTTTTACATGGGGTTGCTCCATTCTAGTTGTGACAGGCTTCTCTTGAGTTACTTCACTGTCTTCATCACTGTTTGTGGCACAGGGGCTCTTTTCTAGGCACAATGTGCCAGAGGGCTCCTCTCTAGTTTTGGCAGGGAAATTCTCTCCAGTTTTGGTGAGGGGGGTGGTTCCTAGTTTCGTCGCTGGGGGCTCCTTCCTTGTGATGGCAAAGGACTCCAGTTGAGTTGTGGTGGAGGACTTGGTGTTCCTCTCGAGTTGTGACAGATAACTTGGGGTCCCTTTAGAGTTGTGGAGGGGTGTCCTCTTGAGCTCTGTGGGGCAGCTCGTCTCTAGTAGCAATTAGTAGGCTGGCTCCTGTCTAGTTGTGATGTGTGGTATTCTACTGTATAGTTACGGCATAGGGTTCCACTCTAGTTGCAGTGGGGGTCAACTGACATTTTTGTTTCTGCTCCCCTCTAGTTGTGGTTTGCAGACTCATCTACAGTTGTGTCTGGAGTGGGGGGCTCCTCTTTAGTTGTGGTATGAGGATTTCTCTCTAGATGTGGTAACATACTCCTCTTGGACTCTGGTGAGGGTGCCTCTTCTGTGCTTGTGATGTGAAAGGGCCCTTTTTCCAGTTGTGAGTTGAAGGAATATACTCTAATTGTAGCAAAGGACATCCTCTTTTGTTGTGGTGTGTTGGCCTCTTGTCTACTCATAGCAGGGGGCTTATGTTTAGCTGTGATGTGTAGGTGTGTCTCTCTCTAGTGGCAACGATCAGCAGGGCTAATATCTAGTTCCTGTGGGGTTCTCCCCTCTAGTTGTGGTGTGGGGCTCCTCTCTTATTACAATCTGAGTGAAAGGTCCTCTCTAGTTGTGGGGGCCTTTTCTCTAGTTGTGTTGTGCAGGCTCCTCTCTAGTTGTGGAGGGGTGCTCCTTTCTAGTTGTGACAGGGGGCTCTGAGGTAGCTACTGGGTGCACGAGGCTCTCAACTTGTGGCTGGGCCTCCTCTCCAGTTGTAGCATGAATCACCTCTCGAGTTGCTGCAGGAGGCACCTCTCAAGTTTTGATGGCAGGCTTATCTGAAATTGGAGATGAAAATGGCAACCAACTCCAGTACTCATGCCTGGAAAATCCCAAGGATGGAGGAGCCTGGTAGGCTATAGTCTATGGGGTTGCAAAGAGTCAGACACTACTGAGTGAATTCACTTTCACTTTTCATCATAGGCCCCCAGTGGCTAAGATGGTAAAGAAACTGCCTGGGATGCAGGAGACCTGGGTTTGATCCCTGGGTTGGGAAGATCTCCTGGAGAAGTGCATGACAACCCACTCTGATATTCTTGCCTGTAGAATCCCATGGACAGAAGAGCCTGGCTAGCTACACAGTCCATGGGGTCACAAAGAGTTGGAGACGACTGAGCAGCTAACACACAATCATCTGTAATTGTGGTGGGGGACTCCTTTCTAGCTGTGGCATGGTGCCTCTTTCTAGTTGTATTGTGCTGGTGAGCTCCACTTAAGTTTCAGTGGGCAGCTCCTCTCTAGGTGTGATGGTGGGCTCATCTATAGCTGTAATATGGGGGCCTCTTTCTAGCTGCAGTGTACAGGGTCCTCTCTAGTTGTAGTGAGGTGCTCTTCTTTAGTTGTGTTGTCTGTGGGGATTCCTCTCTCATTGCAATGTGCAGGGGGTCTCCTCTAGTTGTGATGTGAGGCTTGTCTCTCTTTGCAGTGAATGGGCTCCTCTCTAGATGTGATGTCCAGAGAACTCCCCTCCTGTTGTGGATGGGGGCTTCTCTCGTGTTGGGTTGAAGGTCTCCTCTAGAGTTTTTGTAAGGTACTCGGAACTCCCCTTGAGATGTGGTTGTGCCTTCTCTAGCATTTGTCATGTGGGGGTGGGCTACACAGCAAGGGGTCTTCTCTACTTTTTGTGCTATTGGTCCCTCACTCATTTTGGTGGGGTTGACACCTTCTAGTTGTGATGGGTGGTCAACTCTCTAGTTGTGGTGAGGGAGCTCCTATCCAGTTGCGTTGGGCGGGGCTTTTCCTCAATAGCTGTGGTTTGTCTGGGGGTCTTCACATGAGGAATGCAGGCTCCTCTGGAGTTTCAGGAGGAAGCTTGTCTATTGCTGTTAAGGCGGGCTCCACTCTAAGTCAAATTCCAGGTGCTCCTGTTTAGTTGTGGGGGGCTTCTCTCTAGTTGTGTTGTGTGGGCTCCTCTCTAGCAGTGGCATGGTGCAACTTTCTTATTGTGGCAAAGGACTCTAAACTAGTTGCTTCGTTCATGGGGCTCTCTAGTTGTGGTGGGGGCATGTCTATATTTGCAGTCATGGGCTCCTCCTTATTTGTCTCAGGAGACACATATCATTTTGCTGTGGGGGCTCAGGGCTCCTCTAAAAGGAAGCAGAGGATCCTGTCAAGATGAAGCAGGGGGCTCCTCTGGAGTTCCTTTGGGGGGCTCCTCTCTAATTGTGGTTGGGGACTCCTCTCTACCTGTGGCATAGGGGTTTCTTTCTAGTTGTAGTGTGCTGGTGAGATCCTCTCGAGTATCAGTGGGGGCTCTTCTCTAGTTGTGGTGGGTGATTATCTCTAGCCGCAGTGTGGCTGCTCCCTTCTATCTGTGGTGTGCTGGTGGGCTACTCGCTAGATGTGATGTGCAGGCTCCTTTCTAGTTATGATGAGGGTCTCTTTAGTTGAAATATCTGAGGGGAGTGCTCTCTCACTGCAATTTGCAAAGGCTTCCTTTCTTGTGGTGGGGTAACTCATCAATATTTGCCACAGTGTGACTCCATTCTAGGTATAATATGTGGGGACATTGTCTTGCATTCTGTCCAGTGGCTTTTCTCAAGTGGCGGTGGAGTTCTTTTCTTGAGTTGTGGCCGTGTCCTCAGGGCTCCTCCCGAGTTGCAGTATTCCCTCCTCTTAGGTTGTGATGGTGGGCTCTGCAGGTGGCTCTGCTCTTTTGACACTAGGTGTTCCTCATAAAATTTAGCATGGTTACTCCTCTCTACTTGCGAGGGCCTGTAGATTTACTTCAGGGGGCTCCCCTCTATTTGCAGCAGAGGAGCTCTTCTTTATGTGTGATGTCTTGGCGAACTCCTCTCTACGTGTGGAAACCTCTCCAGTTTTGGTGGAGGTCTCCTCTGTCATTGTGGCCAGTGACTCCTCTAGTGTTGCAGCAAAGAACTCTGGTACCTCTCTAGTTGCCTTGGCAGTGGTGTTTCTCAATTATTGCATTATGCAGGGGAATCTATACATATGCAGTGTACAGACTCCTCTCTCATTTTGGCATGTGGTCAACAAGCTAGCTGTGGCCAGGGGCTCTCTCTAGTTGCACTATTCTAGGGATTTCTCTCTAGTTGTGGTGTGGTGGCTCTTTCAAGTTGTTGCAGTCGTTACTCTTGCTGTGAGCAAGGTGCTACTCTCTAGTTGAGGTGGGATATCCAATCTAGGTTTATCCAGAAGGCTCCTCTTTAGTTTCAGTGGAGGTCAACACTCTATTTGTGGTGGGTGGTCTAGTCTCCAGTTGTGCTGTGGTTCCCCTCTCTAGTTGCATTGGCCAGGGGTTTTCCTCAACAGTTGCTATGTGTTGTGGGGCTCTTCTCCAAATCTGATACGTGGGTGCCTCTCCAGTTGTTGTGAGCTGCACTTCTCTAATTGTGCCGTGGGTGCTCCTTTCTTGTAGTGATGTGTGCCTGGGTTCCTCTTGTGGTGGCGTGGTGCTCCTCTCTAGTCATGCTGAGGTCTTATCTCGATTTGCCATGGGAGCTCCTCTTGAGTTGAGGCAGTGGATTCAGAGCTCCTCTCGAGTTCTGGTGGTGCCTCCTCTCAAGTTGCACCTGGGGGCTTGGGGTCCTTTTGAGTTGCATTGGGGAACTAGGGGTTCCTCTTGAGTTACAGCAGTGGACCCGGGTCTCCTGTTAAGTTGTGGCAGATACTTGGTTTTCCTCTGGATTACAACTCAGATTTCCTCTCAAGTTGCCATGAAAGTGTCCTCTTGATTTGAGGCAGGGGACTCAGAGCTTCTCTTGTGTTGTGGTGATGCTTCCTCTTGAGTTGTGGTGTGTTGTCTCCATGGAGTGAGGAGGCCTCTCTACTTTTGGCACTGAGGTCTCCTCACTAGTTTTTCGCAGGATTGCTACTCTCTAATTTTGAGTGGTTCCTCTTGAGTTACTTCATGGGCTCATCTCTATTTGTGACAGAGTGACCCCTATAAGGTATGATGTCCTGGGGGCTGCTCTCTAGTTGTGGTGAGGGCATCCTCTCCAGCTCTGGCGTGGTAGTGCCTCTGACTTTGTTGCTGGAGGATCCCCTCGTGATGCAGAATAGGGCTCCTCTTGAATTGAGGCGGATTCTCTCAGTTCCTCTGGAGTTGGATCCTGTCAAGATCCATTGGGTGACCCGGGGATCCATTCGAGTTTCCACAGGTGACTTGGTGTTCCTTTATAGTTGTGGTGGGGCCTCCTCTCGAGCTGCATGGTGCAGCTCCACTCTAGGAGTGATTAGGAGGCTGGCTCCTGTGTAGTTGTGATGTGCAGTGGGCTACTGTATTGTTAAGGCATGATCCACTCTAATTGCAGTGGGGTTAGACTGACAGCTTTTTTTTTTTTTCTTCTTCTTTCCTGCTCCTCTGTTGTGGTTTGCAAACTCCCCTCTAGTTGTGGTGGAGGCACTCTTTTTTAGTTGTGGTATGGGGATTCCTCTCTAGCTGCTGTAGAATGCTCCTCTCCAACTGTGGTTGGCGTGGTTTATCTCTGCTTGTCATGTGAAGGGGTGCATTTTCCGGTTGTGAAGTGAAGGAGAACACTCTCTAGCTGTGGCAGGGGGCATCCTTGTTAGTTGTGCATGTTGGGCTCCTCTCTACTCATCACAGGGGGTTTATATTGAATTGTGATATGTGGGGGTGCTCAGCTCTAGTGGTGATGTTCAGCGAGGTTAATGTCTGTTTGTTGTGGAGTTCTCCACTCAAGTTGTGGTGTTTGGCTCTGCACTTATTCCAATCCAATTGGGAGCTCCTCTCTATTTCCAGGGGCCTTTTCCCTATTTGTGGTTTGCAGGTTCATCTTTAGTTGTGAACGAGTGCTCCTTTCCAGTTGTGGCAGGGGGCTCTAAGCTTATTACAGGGTGCACGGTGCTCTTAATTTGTGGCTGGGGCTCCTCTCTAGTTGTAGTAGGAGGCACCTCTCGAGTTGCTGCATGGGGCATCTCTCGAGTTTCATTGTGGGGCTCCTCTAGAGTTGCTGCAAGTACTCGGGCCTCCTCTTGAGTTGCTGTTGTGCCTGCTATCACCTTTGTCATGTGGGGGCTCCATGGTGATGGGTCTTCTCTACTTGGAGCACTAGGGTTTCCTCACTAATTTTGGACTCTCTTTGTGATGGGTGGTCATCTCTCTAGTTGTGGTGAGGAAGTTCCTCTCTAGTTGCATTGGTGGGGATTTCCTCTAGTTTCAGTTTGTATGGGGCTTTCCTCCACATGAGGAATACAGACTCCTCTGGAGTTGTGGTGGGAGGCTTGTGTATTGTTGTGCTGGTGGGCTCCTCTCTATGTTGAATTCCAGGGGCTCCTGTCTAGTTGTGGGGGACCTCTCTCTGGTTGTGATGTGCAGGCTCCACTCTAGTTGTGGCAGGCTGCAAGTTTCTTGCTGTGCCAGGGACTCCAAACTAGTTTCGGTCTTCATGGGAATCTCCAGTTGTGTTGTGGGTATCTCTGTACTTGAGGTGGTGGCCTCCTCTCTATTTATCTCAGGAGGCACATATAAATTTGCTGTGGGAGTTCGGGCTCCTCTACAAAGAGGCAACAGATCCTGTTGAGATGAAGCAGGGGGCTCCTCTTGAATTTCAGTGGGGGTCTCTAGTTGTGGTTGAGGACTCCTCTCTACATGTGGCATGGGTGTTTCTTTCTAGTTGCAGTGTGCTGGTGAGCTCCTTTCCAGTATCAGTGGGGAGTCCTCTCTAGCTGTCATGGGCAATTATCTCTGGCTGTTGTGTGCCTGCTCCTTTCCAGTTGTGGTTTGCTGGTGGGTTCCTCTTTAGTTGCGGTGTGTGGTCTCTTTTCTAGTTATGGTGAGGTGCCCTTTAGTTGCTATATCTGTGGGGAGTTCTCTCTCATTGCAATGTGCAGGAGCCTCTTTCTTGTGGTGGTGGGGCTCATCTTTATTTGCCACAGAGTGACTTCTCTCTACGTATAACGTCTGGGGGCCTCCTCTTGCATTGTGGCTGGTGGCTTCTCTTGAGAAGCAGTAGTGTCCTCCTCTTGACTTGTTGCACTGGCCTTGGGGCTCCTCTTGAGTTGCAGTGGACCCTTCTCTAAGGTTGTGATGAGGGGATCTGAAGGGGGTCCTCTCTTCTTTTGGCACTAGATGTTCCTACAGATTTTAGCATGGTTGTTCCTCTCTACTTGTGAGGGCCTCCTCTCGATTTACTTCAGGGGGCATGTCTACATATGCAGCAGAGGAGTTCCTTTCTGTGTGTGATATCTTGTGGACTCCTCTCTGCTTGTGATGGGGGAAACCTCTCCAGTTTTGGTGGGGGGCTCCTCAGTCATTCTGGCCATTGGCTCCTCTCATGTTGCAGCAGAGGATTTGGTGGTTCCTCTCTAGTTGCATTGGGCAATGGTGTTCCTCAATCATTGTGTTTTGTGGAGAACTCTTTTCTGGATGCAGCTTGCAAGCTCTTCTCATGCTGTGGCACATGGTCAATACACTAATTGTGGTCAGGGGCTCTCACTAGTTGCACTGTACTAGGGGTTTCTCTTGGTGTAGCGTGGTAGTTCCTTCGAGTTGTTGCAGTCATTACTGTATTTGCTGAGGGCAAGGACCTACTCTATATTTGTGGTGGGGTTTGCCATCCTGTTTTATCCAGAAGGCTCCTCTCTATTTTCAGTGGGGGGTCAACACTCTTGTGGTGGGTGGTCAAGTCTCTAGTGATGGTGGTGGTCTCCTCTCTAGTTCCATTGTGCAGGGGATTTCCTCAATAGTTGCAATATGCTGTGGGGCTCTTCTCCAGGTGTGGTGTGTGGGCTCTTCTCTAGTTGTGGCGAGATGAACTTCTCTATTTGTGCTGTGAGTGCTCCTCTCTTGTAGTGATGCGTGCCTGGGCTCCTCTCTTGTTGTGGCATGGTGCTACTCTTTAGTTGTCCTAAGGTCATATTCTTGATTTACTGTGAGAGAGCCTCTTAAGTTGAGGAAGGGCACTCAGAGCTCCACTTGAGTTCTGGTGGTGCCACCTCTCGAGTTGCAACAGGGTGCATGGGTATTTTTTGAGTTGTGACAGGGAACTCGGGCTTTTTGTCAAGTTCCAGCAGTGGACTCAGGGCTCCTCTCTATTTGTGGTGGGTACTCAGTGTTCCTTTCATGTGCAGTGTGGAACTAGGAGTTCCTCTTGAATTGCCATGGAAAGCTCCTCTTCAGGTGAGACAGGGGACACAAAGGTCCTCTCGAGTTACAATGATACTGCCTCTTGTGTTTTGGTGGGTGGTCTCTGTGGGGTGGGGCATCATCTCTAATTTTAGCATTGGGCAATCCTCACTAGTTTTTCTTGGGATTGCTCCTCTATAATTTTGAAGGTATCCTCTCAAGCTACTTCAGTGGGCTCATCTCTATTTGTGACAGAGTGACTCCTTTTAAGGTGTGACATCCTGGTGGCACCTCTCTCGTTGTGCTGAGGGCATCCTCTCCAGCTCTGGCAGGAGAGTGCCTCTGTCTGTTGCTGGGGGTTCTCAATGTAATGCAGAATAGGGCTCCTCTTGAATTTAGGTGGATTCTCATGGTTCCTCTCAAGTTGCACCAGGGAGTCGGGCCTCCTCTAGAGTTTCATCAGGGAACTCAGGGTTCCTCTCAAGTTGCAGCAGGAGACTCAGATCTTCTCTTGAGTCACAGCGTGAATTCAGTGTTCTTCTTGTGTTGCACTGCAAGACTCAGAGTTCCACACAAGCCGTGATGGGAAACTTGGTGTTCCTCTCGAGTTGGGGGCATACTAAGGGTTTCTCTCGACTTGCAGTGGGGCCTCCTCTCGAATTGTCTTGGGCTGACCCATCTCCAGCAGGGATGTGCAGGGGGGCTCATGACTTGTTGCCATGTCGGTTGGCTGCTCATTAGTTTTGGCCTGGGACTACTCTGTCATTGTGCTCGGGTCAACTCTGTAGTTGTGGTGGTTTCGATTTCCTCTAGTTGTGGTGTGCAAGCTCCTCTCTTGTTGTGGTGTGAGGTTCATCTCTATTAGCAGCAGAGGAGCTTGTCTCTCTCTGTGATGTCCAGCCAACTCCTACTGAGTTGTGGGGCTGTGTCCTCTCTGGATGGGGTGTGGGTGCCTCCACAGGGGAGGTCCTCTCTACTTTTGGTGCTAGGGGTTCCTCACTAACATTAGTGGGATTGCTGCTCTCTAGTTGTCAGGGACTCCACTCGACTTACTTCATGGAGCTCATCTCTATTTGGGGCAGAAGGGTCTTCCCTCTAAGTCCTTTGGGACTCCACTCTAGTTTTGCTGGGGTGCCAGGAGCCAGCATGGGAGTGCCCACCCATGACAAAGGTCATGCAGAGAGGCCTAATATGCAAAGGTGAGTCAGGACTCGAGGGCCCCCCTGGATCTGCCTGAGCATCTACCCCCAAACTGGAATCTGTCTGTTTTACTATTTTATGACTTTCACCAACTCCTCTGACATTAACGGGGGCTAACCCCGACCACCTTTTCTTGGAAGGAAATCAACTTAGAGCTCTAGTTAATTAGCCTCCTGGGCATATTAGGAGTGTTTCAATCCAAACACCTCAGATGGCTCTCTAACTTGCTTGACAGGTTTACCCAACTCCTACAGCTACGCATAGGATTGTTTACAGCCTCCCAACCTTGAGAGGCACGGGAAGCTTAAGATATTCAAATAGTATAGAGCCTCTCGGGGAGTTAGAAATTGTTAGAATAGAACTAGTAGAAGATTTTATTGTTGAGCCGATGCTTGCTGCCAAGTTTCCCCATCCCTTGTATTGTGTCCTTGGGAGTATATTAATTAATATAGTTGGTATGTAGAAAAAATAAGTGGTGTCCTTGGTGTTAACAACTTACAACTTTAGACCCTTAAGGTAATAAATTCTTTCCTTGTTGTGAGCCCACTGCACCTTTGCCCTATAGGAATGTAACATTTTATCTAACACTTTTGAAGGATGGCGCCAAACTTTAAAATAATTACTCTTAGAAAAAACAAGTTTTCTGGTTAACTAACCTTTATCGGAACAAAGAGTCATAAAATGTTGATAGGCCTTCTGGCCAGAAGATGATGTAAATCACCTAAAGCATTTGTATATGATAAGTTTGCAGAAAAGAAAGCTTCGTCTTGATAAGGATCAAAGACTGCTGACTTTGCATGATTTTACACCCCTATTATCTTCTATGCACAACTTAAGGTACATAAGCTCCCTTTGAAAATAAAGCTACGGGCCTTGCTCAAAGCTTGGTCTCCCCGTGTCATTCATTCTTGCTTCTTTTTCTCTCCTTTTCTTCTCTGTTCGTCCTTCAGAATGACTGATCGGAGTGTGGGGGCTCTCTGAGACCACTTACTTGCCTGGGCTTCTAAGACCCGCTTGAGAAGGTGCCTAAGGTGGGGCATCTTCAGCGATTCAGGAGGGCGCCTGCGGCCTCCATGGTCAGAGCAAATTCTGTGTCACGAACTTTATTAGTCTCCCATGTAAACCAGTCAGGTCAAGCCTCTGTCTCTTTTTCCTTTTATCTATTCTTTTGCCAATGCTGTCCTCCTGAGGATATCCCTGGATCCAACCGGGGCTGGACCCTGGGACTGGGGGAATCCACTTCAGTTTTGGCTGGGAAGCCCCTCTGTCATTTTGGCCAGTGGCTCCTTTTCTTGTTACAGCTGAGCACTTCTGTCAAATTGCAGCAGGAAACTCCTGGTGCCTTTTGAGTTACCACAGGTGACTTGGGCTTCCTTGAGAGGTGTGGTGGATCCTCCAGTCGAGGTTCAGTGGGCCAGATCCTCTCTAGTAGCGATGTGCAGGCTGGTCCCTCTCTAGTTGCAATGTGCAGGTGGCTACTGTCTAGTTGCGGCATGGGGCTTCACTCTAGTTGCAGTGGGTGTGCACTCTATTTGTGGTGGGTCGGCTCCTCTCTAGTTGTCATTTGCAGACTCATCTCTAGTTGTGGCATTGGAGGCTCTTCTTTAGTTGTAGTAGCTGGGCTCCTCTCTAGTTGCAGTGGAGTGTTCTTCTCAAATTGTGATGGGGTGGCTCCTGATTTGACATGAAGAAGCCCTTTTTCTTGTTGTGATTTACAGGAGGCTACTGTATAGTTGTGGCAGGAGTCCTTTTTAATTGCAGCATGGTGGACTCCTCTCTGCTCATGGCAGGGGGCTTCTGTCTAATTGTGATGTGTGGATATGCTCCTCTCTAATGGCAATATTCATGGGGGCTTATCTCTAATTACGGCATGGATCTCCTCTCTAACTGCAGTGCTGGCCTCCTCTTTCATTATGATCCATGTGGGAGTTCCACTCTAGTTTTGATGTGCATGGGCACTTTTCTCTAATTGTGATGTGTGGGGCTGGCTCCTATTTACCTGTGGCAGGGGTGTCCACTCTAGTTGTGGTAGTGATTCTACACTCTAGATGCGATATATGGGATGGGGGTTCTCTAGTTGCAGTGATGTGCTCTTCACTAATTGCTCCTGGGGATCAACTATCTAGCTGCTGCATGTATTCTGCTCTCTGGTTTTGGTGGTTGGGCCCAAAGTTGTGATGTTTCGGGGTGTACCTCCCTAGTTGTGCTGTGCCTTGGGAAGTCCACTCTAGTTGTGGAGTGGGAACTCCTGTCTTGTTGCATAATGCTGTGAGTCTCTTCTCTTGGTGCAGTTTGCTTGCTCATTTCTATTTGTGGCTTGAGGGGCAACTCTTTAGTAGTGGTGTGAAGCCTCTTCTGTAGACGTGGTATATGAGATTGCTCCTCTCTAGGGGCGTGGTGCAGGGCCTCCTTTCTTCATGTGGGGGTGGGCTCCTCTCTAGTTGCAGTGTATGGGTTCCTCTCATACCATAGTTGTGGTTCCTCACAACCATAGTTGTGGTGAGGGACTCCTCAAGTTGAGGAGGTGCCTCCACTCGAGTTGTTATGGGGTGGCTCCTCTCTAGTAGCAATGTGCAGGGTGGCTTCTGTTTAGTTGAAATGTGTTGGTGGCTAAACTACCTGCAGCATGGGGTTCCTCTGTAGTTCGTGTGTGGGGTCAACTTAGTTGTGTAGGTGGGCTCCTCTCTAGTTGTGTTGTGCAGTCTCTTCTCGAGTTGTGTTAGTGGGGCTCTTCTCTAGTTATGGTGTACAGAGGTCACCTCTAGAGTTGGGGTCGAATTTTCCTTTCGAAGTATGGAGAGGATTTACTGTCTGGTAGCGATGTGCACAGGCACTCTTTCCAGGTGCGATATCCATGAGCCTACTCTTTAATTATCACACGGCCCCTCCTCTTTAGTTTTGGCATGGGAGCGTCCTCTCTAGTTTTGTAAGTAGGCTTCTGTCTAATTTTGATGTACAGGAATGCTCCTCTCAAGTGTTGATGTTGAGGGGGCTCCTCTCTAGTTGCGTGTGACTTCTACTTTCTAGTTATGTCGAGATTATTCCTCTCTGTTGGTGGTAGGGATTCTATTCGACTTGCAGCAAAGGCTCATCTCTATTTGCGGTGGAGGGGGCCCTCTCTAGGTGAAATGTCCTGGGTCTTCTCTCCAGTTGTGGTGGTAGGACAATTTCCAGTTTTGGCGGGTGGGTTTCTCTCTCATTGTGGCCATAGGTTTCTCTTGAGTTTTGGCACAGGTCTTCCCTCAAGTTCAGGTGGGGACTTGGGGCTCCTCTCTAATTGTGGTGGTACAATCTCTGGGGGTTCTCTGCGGGGACAGTATTCTCTCTACTTGTGGCATTGGGGGCTTCTTTCTAGTTTTCATGGGGTTAATGCACTCTAAGGGTGAGAGGCTCATCTCGAGTTATGTCAGGGTCCACATCTCTATTTGTGGCAGAGGCCACCTCTCTAGGCACAAAGTGCCAAAGGGCTCCTCTTGAATTTTTTCAGGGGAATCATTTCCAGTTTTGGTGGGGGGCTGCTCTGTTTGTCACCAGGGGCTCCTTCTTTGTGACGATATAGGGCTCCTGTAGAGTTATGGTGGAGGACTCAGGGTTCCTCTCAAGTTGGGACAGGTGACTTGGGGATCCTTTATAGTTTTGATTAGGCTTCCTCTCGAGCTGCATGGGGCAACTCCTCTCTAGTAGTGATTAGCAGCTGGCTCCTGTCTCATTGTTATGTGTGGTATGCTACTGTATAGTTATACATTGGGCTCCACTGTAGTTGCAGTGGGGTCAACTGATGTTTTTGTTTCAGTTCCTTTCTAGTTGTGATTTTCAGACTCCTCTCTAGTTGTGGCGGGGGCGGGGGTCTACTCTTTAGAAGTGGTATGGGGCTTCCTCTCCTGTTGTGATAGAGTGCTCCTCTCAAATTGTGGTGGGTTTGGCTCCTCTTGGAAAGCCTCTCAAGTTGCATCAGGAGGCTTGGGGCTCTTCTTGAGTTGCTCTGGGTAACTCAGGATTTCTCTCAATTTGCAGCAGAGGAGAAGGGCCTCCTCTCAAGTTGTAGTGGGGATCTTGGGATTTATCCTGAGTTGTGGAGGGAAACTTGGGGTTCCTCTCGAGTTGCAGCAGGGGACTCAGAGCTCCTCTCAAGATACGATGGGAACTCAGTGTTCCTCTCGAGTTGCAGTGTGGGTCTCATGGTTCCACTTGAGCTGTGGTGGAGAACCTGGGGTTTCTCTCAAGTTTGAGAGAGGTATTCAGGGTCCCTCTCAACTTGTGGTGGAGCCTCCTCTCGAGTTGTCTTGGGGTGACTCGTCTCTAGCAAGGATGTGCAGGGTGGCTCCTGTCTTGTTGCAATGTCAGGTGGCTACTCACTAGTTTTGGCATGGAACTTCTCTATCATTGTGGTCGGGGTCAACTCTGTAGTTGTGGTGGGTTCGATTCTCTTTAGTGTGCAAGCTTCTCTCTACTTGTGGTGTTAGGTTCATCTTTATTAGCAGCAGAGTGACTCCTCTCTATGTGTGATGTCCAGTGGGCTCCTCTTGAGTTGTGGTGGAGGTCTCCTGTTGAGTTGTGGGGATGTGTCCTCTCTGGTTGGGGTGTGGGTGGCTCCACAGGGGAGGTTCTCTCCAACTTTGGTGCTAGGGGTTCCTCAGTAATTTTGTTGGGGTTGACCCTCTCTCGTTGTAATGGGTAGTCAACTCTGTAGTTGTGTTGAGGGCACTTCTCTCTTGGTGCCTTGGAAGGGGCTTTTCCTCAATAGGTGGAATGTCTATGTGGCTCTTCTCCACATCAGGAATGTAGGCTCATCTGGAGTTGTGGCAGGCTCCTCTCTAAGTCGATTTCCAGGGGCTCCTGGCTAGTTGTGGGTAACTTCTCTCTAGTTGTGATATGCACACTCCTCTATAATTGTGGCAGGGAGCAACTTATTGTTGTGGCAGGGGACTCCAAGCTAATTGTGGTGTTCACAGGGCTCTCGAGTTGTGGTGAGGGCATCTCTGTGCTTGAGATTGTGGGCTCCTCTTTATTTGTCTCAGGAAGCACATATCAATATGCTGCAGAAGCTCAGGACTCCTCTAAAAGGGGGCAGTGGATCCTGTCAAGATGAATCAGGGGGCTCCTCTTGAGTTTCGGTGAGGGGCTCCACTCTAGTTGTGGTGGATCTTTTAATCTAGTTTTATCCAGAAGACTCCTCTCTATTTGCAGTGGGGTTCAACTCTCTAGTTGTGCTGGGTGGTCAAGTCTCTAGTTGTGGTTAGGGTCTCCTCTCTATTGGCAACGGGCAAGGGTTTTCCTCAATATTTGCAATGTGCAGTGGGGTTCTTCTCCATATGTGGTGTGTTGGCTCCTCACTAGATGTCGCAAGCTGCACTTCTCTAATTGTGCTGTGGGTGCTCCTCTCTTGTAATGATATGACCTGGGCCCCTTTCTTGTGATGGCATGGTGCACCTCTGTAGTTGTGCTCAGGTCTTATCTCAATTTTCCGTGAGACTTCCTCTTGAGTTGAGGAAGGGAACTCAGAGCTCCTCTTGAGTTCTGGTGCTGCCTTCTCTTGAGTTGTAGCAGCCAGATCAGGGTCCTTTTGAGTTGTGGCAGGGAACTCAGGGTTCTTCAAGAGTTGCAGCAGTGGACTTAGGGCTCCACTTGAGTTGTGGAGGGTACTCGGTGTTCTGCTCGAGTACAAAGGAACTAGGAGTTTCTCTCCAGTTGCCATGGAAAGCCCCTCTTTAGTTGAGCCACGGGACTCAGAGCTCCTCTCGAGTTGCAGTGATGCTTCCTCCCGAGTTGTGGTGGATTGTCTCCATGGGGTAGGGCATACTCTCTACTTCTGGCACTGAGTCTCCTCACTAGTTTTTCACGGGATTGCTTCTCTCTAATTTTGTAGAGCTCCTCTCGAGATATTTTAATGGGCTCATCTCTATTGGTTTTTCCTGTGGTCATGTATGGATGTGAGAGTTGGACTGTGAAGAAGGCTGAGAGCCAAAGAATTGATGCTTTTGAACTGTCGTGTTGGAGAAGACTCTTGAGAGTCCCTTGGACTTCAAGGACATCCAACCAGTCCATTCTGAAGGAGATCAGCCCTGGGATTTCTTTGGAAGGAATGATGCTGAAGCTGAAACTCCAGTACTTTGGCCACCTCATGCGAAGAGTTGACTCATTGGAAAAGACTCTGATGCTGGGAGGGATTGGAGGCAGGAGGAGAAGGGGACGACAGAGGATGAGATGGCTGGATGGCATCACTGACTCAATGGACGTGAGTCTGGGTGAACTCTGGGAGTTGGTGATGGACAGGGAGGCCTGACATTCTGCGATTCATGGGGTCTCAAAGAGTCGGGCACGACTGAGCGACTGAACTGAACTGAACTGACTCCTTTTTAGGTGTGATGTCCTGGGGACCCCACTCTCGTTGTGGTGAGGGGATCCTCTCCTTCTGGTGGGGGAGTTCCTGTCTTTGTTTCCAGGGACTGTCCTCGTGATGGGGAATAGGGCTTCTCTTAAGTTGAGCTGGATTCTCATGGTTGCTCTTGAGTTGCAGTGGTGGTCTTGGGAATCTTCTCAAGGTGCCTCAGGGGGCTTGGTGCTCATTTTGAGTTCCAACGGGAAACATGGGGTTCCTATCGAGTAGCATCAGGGAAGTCAGTCCTCCTCTTGAGCTGAGGTGGGGAACTTGCGGTTCTGCTCGAGTTGCACTGAAGAAGTTGGGGTTCCTCTCGAGGTGAAGCATAGGACTCAGGGTGCCCCTTGCACTGTGGCAAGGAACTTATGTTTCCTCTTGAGTTGGAGGCTACTCATCGATATTTACCGCATAGCAACTCCTCTCTAGGTATGATGTCTGTGCACATACTCTCACATTGTCGCCAGTGGCTTAAGTGGCGGAGTCCTCCTCCTGAGTTGTGGTTGTGGACTCGGGGCTCCTCTCAGTTTTCAGTGGTCCCTCCTCTTAGGTTGTGATGGGGGGCTTGGCAGAGGGTGCCTCTCTTCTTTTGGCACTAAGTATTCCTCAAAAATTTTATTGTGGTTGCTCCTCTCAACTTATGAGGGCCCCCTCTTGAGTTAATTCAGGGTGCTCCTCTATATTTGCTACAGAGAGGATTCTCTTTATGTGTGATGTCTTGGTGGACACTTCTACTTGTGGCAGGGGAAACCTCGCTAGTTTTGGTGGGCATCTTCTCTGTCATTGTGGCCAGTGGTTCCTCTCGTGTTGCAACAATGGACTCGGTTGTTCCTCTCTAGTTGCATTGGGGAGTGGTGTCCTTAAATCTTTGTGGTATGTGGGGGACTCTTGTCCAGATTCAGGGTGCCGGCTCCTCTCTCATTGCGGAGCATGTTCAACAAACTAGTTGTGGCTTGGGGATCTCTCTAGTTGCATTGTACTAGGGGTCTCTCTCTGTGGTGTGGTGGCTTCTTTGAGTTGTTGCAGTTGTTACTCCATTTGCTGTGGGCAAGGGGATACTCTCCAGTTGTGGTGGGGTTTCCAATCTAGTTTTATCCAGAAGATTCCTCTCTAATTGAAGTGGGGTCCACTGTCTAATTGTGGTGGTGAGTCTCCTCTCTAGTTTCATTGGGCAGGGGTTTTCCTCAACAGTTGCAATGTGAGGTGGGGCTGTTCTCCAAGTGTGGTATGTGGGCTCCTCTCAAGTTGTGGCAAGCTGCACTTCTCTAATTGTGCCATGGGTGCTCCTCTCTTGTAGTAATGTGTGCCTGAGTCCCTCTCTTGTAGTGGCATGGTGCTCCTCTAGTTTTGCTGATGTCTTGTCTCAGTTTGCCATGAGAGCTCCTCTTGAGTTGAGGCAAGGGGCTTAGAGCTCTTCTCGTGTTGTGGTGGTGCCTCCTGTTGAAATGCAGCAGGGTGCTTGGAGTCCTTTTGAGTTATGGTGGGATAACTTGGGCTTCCTCTCCAGTTGCACCTGGGGAGTCGTGCCTCCTCTTGAGTTGAGGCAGGCAACTAGGGGTTCCTCTCAAGTTGCAGTGGGGAACTGGGGATTCCTCTCAAGTGGCAACAGGGTACCTGGGGGTCCAGTTAAGTTGCAGCTGGGAACACAGGTTTCTTCTTGAGTTGCAGAGAGAAACTTGGGGTCCTTCTCCAGTTGCAGCAGAGTACTCATAACTCCTCCTGAGTTGTGGTGGAAACTCAGGGTTCCTCTCAAGTTGCAGTACAGGTCTCAGGGTTCCACTCGAGCTGTGGCAGGGAACTCAAGGTTCCTCTCTAGTTGGAGCTTACTCAGGGTTCCTCTTGAGTTGCAAGGGAGCCTCCTCACGAGTTGTCTTGGGTCGACTCTTCTCTAGCAGGGATGTGCAGTATGGCTTCTCTCTTGTTGCAATTTCCCAGTGGCTACTCACTTGGTTTGGCATGAGTCTTTACTTTAGTTGTGGTTGGGGTCAACTCTGTAGTTGTGGTGGGTTTGATTATCTCTAATTGTGATGTGCAAGCTCCTCTCTAGTTGTGGTTAGGGATTATCTCTAGCTGTGGTGTGGCTGCTCTTTTCTAGTTGTGGTGTGCTAGTGACCTACTCTTTAGTTCAGGTGTGCAGGCTCCCTTCTAGTTATGGTGAGGGGCTCTTCAGCTGCAATATCTGAGGGTAGTCCACTCTCATTGCAATGTGCAGGGCCTCCTTATTGTGGTTGGGGGACTCATCTATATTTCCCACAGAGTGACTCCTCTCTAGATACGGTGTCTAGGGGCATGGTTTCACCTTGTGGCCGGTGGCTTCTCTCGAATAGCAGTGGAGTCCTTCTCTTCAGTTGTGGTTGTGGACTCGGGGCTCCTCTAGAGTTGCAGTGGTCCCTCCTCTTAGGTGGTGATGGGTGGCTGTGAAGGGGGTTCCTTTCTTCTTTTGGCACTCAGTGTTCCTCACACATTTTTGCATGGATGCTCCTCTCTGCTTGTGAGGGCCTCCTCTTGAGTTACTTCATGGGACTCATCTCTATGTGCAGCAGAGGGGCTCCACTCTATCTGTGATGTCTTGCTGGTCACCTCTCTACATGTGGCAAGGGAAACCTCTAGTTTTGGTGGGAGTTCCTCTGTCAATGGGGCCAGTGGCTCCTCTCGTGTTACAGCAAAGGACTCAGTGTTTCCTCTCTAGTTGCGTTGGGCAGTGGTGTTCCTCAATCGTTACGGTATGTGGGTGAGTCATCTCCAGATGCAGTTCGTATGCTCCTCTCTCTTTGTAGTGCATAGTCAACACACAAGTTATGGCCAGGGGCTCTCTCTAGTTGCACTGTACTGGGGGTTTCTCTTTAGTTGTGATCTGGTGGCTCCTTCAAGTTGTTGCAGTCATTATTCTAGTTACTCTGTGCAAGGGGAAGATCTCTAGTTGTGGTGGGGTTTCCAATTTAGTTTTATCCAAAAGGCTCCTCTCTAATTGCAGTGGGGTTCAATTCTCAAGTTGTGGTAGGTAGTCAAATTTCTAACTGTGGTGGGGGTCTCCTCTCTAGGTGCATTGGGTAGGGCTTTTCCTCAATAGCTGAAATGTTCTGTGGAGATCTTCAGATGTGGTCTGTGGGCTCCTCTCTAGTTGTGGCGAGCTGCACTGCACTAATTGTGCCATTGGTTTCTCCTCTCACATAGTGATGTGTGCCTGGGCTCCTCTCTTGTGGTGGCATGGTGCTTCTCTCTAGTTGTCCTGAGGTCTTATCTTGATTTGCTGAGCAAGCTTCTCTTGAGTTGAGACAGGGGACTCAGAGCTCCTCTTGCGTTCTGGTGGTGCCTCCTCTCAAGTTGCAGCAGGTGTCTTGGGATCCTTTCAAGTTGTGGCGGGGAACTTGGGGTCCCTCTCAAGTTGCAACAGAGGACTCAGGGCTCCTTTCAATTTGTGGCAGGAACTCAGTGTTCCTCTTGAGTATAGCACACAACTCTGAGTTCCTCTCAAGTTGCTGTGGAAGGCTCCTCTACAATTGAGGCAGTGGACTCAGAGCTCCTCTCGAATTGGGGTGATGCCTCCTTTTCAATTCTGGTGGGTTGTCTTAGTGAGGTGGGGAATCCTCTTTACTTTTGGCACTGGGACCTCCTCACTAGTTTTTTGTGAGATTGCTCCACTCTAATTTTGAGGCACTCCTCTCAAGTTCACCTCATCTCGAGTTGAGGTGGGAAACTCGGGGTTCTTCTCCAGTTGTGACTGTTATCTTGGGGTTCCTCTTGAGTTGTGATGGGGATCTCAGAGAACCATTCGGGTTGCCTCAGGGGAGTCATGCCTCCTTTTGAGTTGAGAGGGGCATCTCGGGATTCCTCTTGAGTCACTACACGGGAATAAGGCCTCATCTTGAGTTGAGGCGGGAAACTCGGGGTTCCTCTCAAGTTTCAAGAGGGAAGTTAAGCCTCGTCTTGTGTTGAGGCATGGGACTCCACTTTCCTCTCGAGTGGTAAAAGGGGTGTCAGTCCTACTGTCGAGCTGAGGTGAGGAATTCGGGATTTTTCTCAAGTTGCAACAGGGGAGTCAGACTGCCTGTCATGTTGTGAGGGGAAACTCGGGGTTCCATTTGAGTTGTGGCAGAGGAAACAGGCCCTATCTTGAGTTGAGGGGGAACTCGGTGTCCTTTCCACTTATTGTAGGAAACTCGGGGTTCCTCTCGAGTTGTGACAGGGATCTCAGGGAACCACTCATATTGCCTCAGGGGAGTCAGGCATCCTTTCAAGTTGCGAGGGGAACCACAGGATTCTTCTCGAGTGGATGCTGGGGAATATGGCCTCATCTCGAGTTGAGACAGGAAACTCGAGGATCCTCTCCAGTTGTGACAGGGATTATGCGTTCCTCTTGAGTTGCAACAGGGGAGTCAGGCCTCGTCTCCTATTGAGGCATGGAACTCTGCTTTCCTCTCGAGCAGTAAAAGGGGTGTCAGGCCTCCTATGGAGTTGAGGTGGGGAACTCGGGATTTTTCTTGAGTTGCAACAGGGGAGTCAGACCTCACTTTGTACTGTGAGGAGACACTCAGGGTTCCATTTGAATTGCTGCAGGAGAATCAGGCCACATCTCAAATTGAGGTGGAGATCACGCAGTTCTTCTCAAGGTGTGGCAGGAAACTCGGAGTCTCTCTCGAGTTGCGATGGGGAGCTTGGAGATCCTCTGGAGTTGCAATAGGAGGGAGAAGCCTACTCTTTAGGTGTGTGGGAGAAGTTGGGATCCTCTTGAGTCA
Organism: Bubalus bubalis; assembly: GCF_019923935.1. Lineage (NCBI taxonomy): Eukaryota > Metazoa > Chordata > Mammalia > Artiodactyla > Bovidae > Bubalus > Bubalus bubalis. The sequence goes on along the minus strand of NC_059174.1, from coordinate 101,157 downwards.
CAGCAGGGGATTTGGTCCTCATCTCATGATGAGTTAGGGAACACGGTGTACTTCTGCAGTTGTGGTGTGAAACTTGGGGTTCCTCTCATGATGTGATGGATATCTCGGGGAACATCTCAAGTTGCAAAGGGAGTCAAGCCTCCTTTCAAGTTGTGAGGGGGAACTCAGGATTGCTCTTGAGTCGCTGCAGGGGAATCAGGCCTTATCTTGAGTTGAGGTGGAACTCAGTGTCCTTTTGACTTGTGGCAGGAAGCTCAGGTTTGCTCTAGAGTTGTAATGGGGATCTGGGAATACCTCTCAGGTGGCAAAAGGGGAGTCAGGACTCCTCTTGAGTTGAGGTTGGGAAGTCGTGTTTCCTCTAGAGTTTCAGCACAGGAGTCAGGCCTCCTCTCTAATTGCAGGAGAAACTCGGGGTTCTTCTCTAGTTGTTCCTGGAAACTTGGGGTTTCCTTGAGAGTTGCCACGGGGGACTGAGAGCTGCTTTCAAAGTGCAGCGAGAAATCAGTGTTTCTCTGAATTTGCAGCATGGGATGCAGGATTGCAGTGGAGTCGTGGTGGGGAAGTTGGTGTTCTCCTCAAGATTCGTTGGTACTCAGGGTTCCTGGCAACTTGGGGTGGGGCCACCTGATGAGTTCTCTTGGGGCAACTTTTCTCTAGCAGGGATGTGCGGGGTGGCTCCTGTCTTGTTGCAATGACAGGTGGCTACTCAGTAATTTTGGCAAGGGACTACTCTATCATTGTGGTTGGGGTCCACTCTGTAGTTACAGGGGCTTCGATTCTCTCTAGTGGTTGTGTGAAAGCTCCTCTCTCCTTGTGGTGTGAGGTTCGTCTGTATTAGCAGAAGAGGGGCTCCTCTCTGTGTGTGATGTCCAGTGGGCTTCTCTCAAGTTGTGGTGGAGGGCTCCTCTCGAGGGGTGAGGCTGTGTCCTCTGCAGGTGGGGTGTGCATGTCTCCACCTGGGAGGTCCTCTCTGCTTTTGGCAATATGGATTCCTCACTTCTATTCATGGGATTGCTGCTCTCTAGTTGTGAGGGCCTACACTCAACTTCTTTCAGGAAGCTTGTCTCCATTGGAGGCAGAAGGTCTTCTCTGTAGGTGTGATATCCTGGGGGACACCTCTCAAGTTGTGCCTGGGGAATCCGCTTCAGTTTTGGCCAGAGAGCCCCTCCATCATTTGGTGCAGTGGCCCCTTTTCTTGTACCTGACTAGGGATCCTGTGAAATTGCAGTGGGGAACTCGGGGTGCCTCTTGAGTTGCAGCGTGTGCCTCAGCATTCCTTTAAAGGTGTGGTGGAGACTCCTCTTGAGCTACAGTGGGGTGTATCCTGTCTAGTAGTGATGTGCAAGCTGGTCCCTATCTAAGTGCAATATGCAGGAGGAGACTCTCTATATGTGGCTTGGGGTCCACTCTTTGCAGTGAGTGTCTGCTCTTTATTTGCTGTGGGTTGGCTCGTCTCTAGTTGTCCTTTGCAGCCACTTCTCACGCTGTGGCTGGGAACTGCTCTTTAACTGTGCTAGTTGGGATCCTCTCTAGATGCAGTAGAGTGCTCTTCTCAAATTGGGAGTTGGGTGAGTCCTCTATGGTTGTAATGAGAAGGGGCTCTTTTTCTAGTTGCAAAGGGCAGGAAGCTCCTGGCTATTTGTAGCAGGGCGGACCTCCTGCTTAGTTGTAGTATGAAGCTTCCTCTCTGGTTGTGGTAGAGGGCTCTTCTCCAATTGGGGTGGGGTAGGCTTCTCTTGGGAATCCTCTGCAGTTTCTTCAGGGTCTTGGGGCCCGTGTTGAATTGGGATGGGGAACTCGGGGTTACTCTCGAGTCAGTGCAGGGGAATCGGGCCACATCTCAAATTGAGGCCGGGAACTCAGGGTTCGTCTTGAGTTCTGGCGGGAAACTCGGGGTTTCTCTCAAGTTGTGATGGGAAACTCAGAGATCTTCTGGAGTTGCCTTAGGTGAGACAGGCGGCCTCTTGAGATGCAAGGGGGAAGTCAGGGTTCCTCTTGAGTTGAAGCAGGGGAATCGGCCCTCATGTTGAGATGAGGTGGGGAACACGGGGTTCTTCTCAACTTGTGGCTGGAAACTCGGGCTTCCTCTCAAGTTGCAATAGAAATCTTGGGGAACCTCTCAAGTTGCCAAAAGGAAGTCAAGGGTCCTTTCAAGTTGGGAGGGGGAACTAGCGATTGCTCTCGAGTCAATGCAGGGGAATTGAGACTCATCTCAAATTGAGGGGGGAATCTCGTGGTTTTTCTTGAGATATGGTGGGAAGCTTGGGGTTCCTCTCCAGTTTCAAGGGGGATATCAGGAACCTCTTGTGTTGCCTCAGGGGAGTCAGGCCTCCTTTCGAGCTGCGAGGGGGAACTCGGGATTCCTCTCGAGTAGCTGCAGACTCGAGAATTGGGCCCATCTTGAATTGAGGTGTGGATCTCGGGATTCTTCTCGAGTTGTGGTGGGAAACTCAGAGCTTTACCTGTGTTGTGATGGGGAACTCGGGGATCCTCTCGAGTTGCCATAGGTGAGACAGGCCTTCTCTTGTGGTGCAATGGGAAGTCATGATTCCTCTCAAGTTGAAGCAGGGGAATCAGCCCTCATCTCAAGATGAAGTGTGGACCACAAGTTTCTTCTAGAGCTGTGGCAGGAAACACAGGGTTCCTCTCGGGTTGTGATAGGAATTTTGGAGAACTTCCTGAGTTGCCAAAAGGGAGTCTAACCTCCTTTCGAGTAGCAAGGGGGAACTCGCGATCACTCTTGAATCGCAGCAGGGGAATCTGGCGTCATCTCGCATTGAGGGGGGGATGTCGTGGTTTTTCTCGAGTTGCGGCAGGAAGACAAGGTACCTCTCGAATTGCGACGAGGACCTCAGGGGAACCTCTCATGTTGCCTAAGGGGAGTCAGGCCTCCTTTTGAGTTGCAAGGGGGAACTTGGGATTGATCTCAAATTGCTTCAGGGGAATCCAGACTCAAGTGATGTGGGAAACTTGGGGTTCCTCTCGAATTGTGACAGGTATCTTGGGGTTCCTCTCGAGTTGTAATGGGGATGTCAGTGAACCGCTAGTGTTGCCTCAGGGGAGTCAGGCCTCCTTTGGAGTTTCGAGGGGAACCTCGGGATTCCTCTCTAGTTGTTGCCGGGAAATGCGGCCTCATCTCTAGTTGAGGCGGGAAACTCGGGGTTCCTCCCAAGTTACAACAGTGGGGTCAGGTCTTGTCTTGTATTGAGGCATAGAACTCTGCTTTCCTCTCGAGTTGTGAAAAGCATGTCAGGCCTCCTATCGAGCTGAGGCGGGGAACTCGGGCTTTTTCTAGAGGTGCAAGAGGGGAGTCCGAGCTCCGTTTGTGTTGTGAGGAAAATCTCAGGGTTCCATTCGAGTCACTGCAGGGCAATCAGGCCTTATTATGAGTTGAGTGGGAACTCAGGGTTCTTTCAACTTGTGGCAGGAACCTCGGGGTTTCTATCACATTGATATAGCTGAAACAGGCCTCCTTTTGAGGTTCAAGGAGATAGTCAGGATTCGTTTCAAGTTGAAGCAGGGGAATCAGCCCTCATCTCAAGATGAGTTGGGGAACACAGGGCTCTTCTCGAGTTGAGGTGGGAAACTCGGGGTTCCTCTCGAGATCCGATGGGTATTTTGGGGAACCTCTGGAGTTGCATAATGGGAGTCAAGCCACCTTTTGAGTTGTGAGGGGTATCATGGTATTGCTCTTGAGTAGGGGAATCAGGCCTCATCTCACGTTGAGGGGGAATCTCGTGGTTTTTCTCGAGTTGAGGTGGGAAGATTGGGGTTTCTCTCAAGTTGTGTCAGGGACCTCAAGGAACCTCTCATGTTGCAACAGTGGAGTCAGGCCTCCTTTCGAGTTGCAAGGGCACCTTGGCACTCCTCTCGAGTCACTGCAGTGGAATAGGGCCGCATCTCATTGATTGGGAAACTCTGTGTTCCTCTCCAGGTGTGACAGGAATCTCAGGGTTCCTATTGAGTTTCAACATGGGAGTCAGGCTTCATCTCGTGTTGAGCCATGAAACTCCGCTTTCCTCTCAAGTTGTAAAAACGGTGTCAGGCCTCCAGTTGATTTGAGGCATTGAACTGGGTTTTTCTAGAGGTGCAACAGGGGGGGCAGACCTCCCTTTGTGTTGTGAGGGGAAACTCGGGGATCCATTCAAGACGTTTCAGGGGAATCAGGCCTTATCTCGGGTTGAGGGGGAACTCAGTGTCCCTTCAACTTGTGACAAGAAACTCGGGAACAGTCTTCCTCTTGAGGTCCAAGGGGAAAGTCGAAATTCCTCTCAAGTTGATGCAGGGGAATTGACCCTTATCTTGAGATGAGGTGGGTAACACGGGGCTCTTCTAAGTTGAGGCGGGAAACTCGGTGTTCCTCTTGAGTTGCGACAAGTATCTCGGGGAACCTCTCGAGTTGCATAAAGGGAGTCATGCCTCCTTTCGAGTTGCGAGGCAGAACGCGGGATTGCTCTCGAGTCACTGCGGGGAAATCGGGCCTCATCTCGAGCTGAGGGGGGACTTGGTGTTGTTTCAACCTGTGGCAGGAACCTCGGGGTACCTCTCAAATTGCAATAGGTGACAGACCTCCTCTTGAGGTGCGAGGGGAAAGTCACGATTCCTCTCCAGTCAAAACAGGGCAATCGTCCCTCATCTTGAGATGAGATGGGAAACATGGGGCTCTTCTGCATTGTAGCAGGGAACTTGGGGTTCCTGCCGAGTTGCAATGGGTATCTCGGGGAACTTCTGGAGTTGTGTAAAGGGAGTCAAGCCTCCTTTCAAGTTGTGAGAGGGAACTCGGGGATGCTTTCATGGTGCTGCAGGGGCAAAGGGTCTCAACTCACGTTGAGGGGGGAATCTCATGGTTTTTCTCAAGTTGCGGTGGGAAACTCAACATTCCTCTCCAGTTGCGACAAGGATCTCGGGGTTCCTATTGAGTTTCAACAGGGGAGTCACACCTCATCTGGTGTTGATGCATGGAACTCCACTTTCCTCTCGAGTTGTAAAAGGGGTGTCAGGCCTCCTGGAGTTGAGGTGGGGAACTCAGACTTTTTCTAGAGGTGCAACAAGGGAGTCAGACCTCCCTTCATGTTGTGAGGGGAATCTCGGTGTTCCACTGAGTCACTGGAGGAGAATCAGGCCTTATCTCGAGTTGAGGGGAATTTGGTGTCCTTTCAACTTGAAGCAGGAACCTCGGGTTCCTCTTGAGTTGCAATAGTTGAGACAGGCCTCGTCTTGAGGTGCGAGGGGAAAGTCGGGTTTCGTCTCAAGCTGAAGCAGGGGAATCATCCTTCATCTCAAGATGAGGTGGCAAACACGGGGCTCTTCTCAAGTTGTGGCAGGAAATTTGAGGTTCCTCTCGATTTGCAACAGGTTTCTCTGGGAAACTCTGGAGTTGTCTAAAGGGAGTCAAGCCATCTGTCAAGTTGTGAGGGGGATCATGGTATTGCTCTTGAGTCACTGCAGGGGAATCGGGCCACTTCTAATGTTTAAGGGGAGTATTGTCGTTTTTCTTGAGTTGTGGCGGGAAGCTCGGGGTTCCTCTCAAATTGTGACGGGGACCTCAGGGAAACTCGTGTTGCCTCAGGGGAGTCAGGCCTCCTTTCATGTTGTGAGGGGGAACTTGGGATTTCTCTCAGATCACTGCAGTGGAATCCGGCCTCATCTTGAGTTGAGGTCCAAAACTCGGGGTTCCTCTCGAATTGCTGTGGGTGTCTTGGGGTTCCCCCTGAGTCACGACAGGGATGTCAGTGAACCACTCACATTGCCTCAGGCAAGTCAGGCCTCCTTTCGAGTTTTGAGGGGAACCTCAATATTCCTCTTGAGTTGCTGCAGAGGAATAGGGCCTCATCTCGAGTTGAGGTGGGAAACTCGGGGTTCCTCTCCAATTGCAACAGGGAGTTCAGGGTTCCTTTCAAGTTGCAACTGGGGAGTCAGGCCTCATCTCATGTTGAGATACAGAACTCCAGTTTCCTCTCGAATTGTGAAAGATGTGTCAGGCCTCCTGTTGAGTTGAGTTGAGGAACTCACGGTTTTTCTAGAGTAGCAACAGGGGCGTCAGACCTCCCTTCATGTTGTGAGGGGTATGTCAGGGTTCCATTCGAGTCACTGCAGGGAAATCAGGCCTTATCATGAGTTGAGAGGGAACTCGGTGTCCTTTCGACTTGTGGAGGGAAACACAGTGTTCCTCTCGAGCTGTGATGGTAATCTGGGGATATTTCTTGAGTGGCAACAGGGGAGTCAGGACTCCTCTTGAGTTGATGTTGGGAAGTCATGTATCCTCTCGAGTTGCAGAAGGGGAGTCGGGCAGTCTCTCATGTTGCAGCAGCAACCTGGGGTTCTTCTCTAGTTGTTGCTGGAAACTCGGGGTTTCCTTGAGAGTTGCCACAGGGGACTGAGAGCTCCTCTCGAAGTGCAGTGAGAAATCAGTGTTCCTCTGGATTTGCAGCATGGAATGCAGGATTGTACTGGTTTCATGGCAGGGATGTCGGAGCTCTCCTTGAGCTTGGTTGGTGCTCAGTGTTCCTGGAGACTTGCGGTCGGGCCTCCTGTCGAGTTCTCTTGGGGCGACTCATCTCTAGCAGGGATGTGCAGGGTGGCTCCTGTCTTGTTGTATTGACTGGTGGCTACTTGCTAGTTCTGGCAAGGGACTACTCTATCATTGTGGTTGGGGTCCACTCTGTAGCTGTGGGGGCTTCGATTCTCTCTAGTGGTGGTGTGCAAGCTCCTCTCTCCCTGTGGTGTGAGGTTCATCTGTATTAGCAGAAGAGGGGCTCCTCTTCGTGTGTGATGTTCAGCAGGCTCCTCTCAAGTTGTGGTGGGCTCCTCTTGAGGGGCGAGGTTGTGTCCTCTGCTGGTGGGGTGTGCGTGTCTCCATGTGGGAGGTCCTCTCTGCTTTTGTGTAAAGCATTATAGTAAATATTTACTTTTCATGGAATCTCTAAATCATGGAAGGAAATGTAATATTTAATATGTTGAATTAAAACCACAACCCATGGTCCCTCCCTACTTTCTGCTTATAAGCCTTAATCATGATTTAAGTGAAGTGAAGCCACTCAGTCATGTCTGATTCTTTGCGACCCCATGGACTGAAGCCCACCAGGCTCCAATGTCCATAGAATTCTCCAGGCAAGAGTACTTGAGTGGGTTGCCATTTCTTCCTCCAGGTGATATTCCCGACCCAGGGATTGAACCCAGGTCTCCCGCATTGCAGTCAGACACTTTACCATCTGAGCCACCAGGGAAGCCCGTTCAGTTCAGTTCAGGTCAGACGCTCAGTCGTGGCCAACTCTTTGCAACCCCATGAATCGCAGCATGCCAGGCCTCCCTGTCCAACACCAACTCCTTGAGTTCATTCAAACTCACGTCCATTGAGTCACTGATGCCATCCAGCCATCTCATCCTCCGTCGTTCCCTTCTCCTCCTGCCCCCAATCCCTCCCAGCATCAGAGTCTTTCCAATGAGTTGACTCTTTGCATCAGGTGGCCAAAGTACTGGAGTTTCAGCTTTAGCATCATTTCTTCCAAAGAAATCCCAGGCCTGATCTCCTTTAGAATGGACTGGTTGGATCTCCTTGCAGTCCAAGGGACTCTCAAGAGTCTTCTCCAACACCACAGTTCAAAAGAGTTCAGTTCAGTTCAGTCACTCAGTCATGTCCGACTCTTTGTGACCCCATGAATCACAGCATGCCAGGCCTCCCTGTCCATCACCAACTCCCGGAGTTTACCCAGACTCACGTCCATCGAGTCAGTGATGCCATCCAGCCATCTCATCCTCTGTCATCCCCTTCTCCTCCTGCCCCCAATCTCTCCCAGCATCAGAGTCTTTTCCAATGAGTCAGCTCTTCACATGAGGTGGCCAAAGTACTGGAGTTTCAGCATCAGCATCATTCATTCCAAAGAAATCCCAGGGCTGATCTCCTTCAGAATGGACTGGTTGGATGTCCTTGCAGTCCAAGGGACTCTCAAGAGTCTTCTCCAACACCACAGTTCAAAAGCATCAATTCTTCAGTGCTCAGCCTTCTTCACAGTCCAACTCTCACATCCATACATGACCACAGGAAAAACCATAGCCTTGACTAGACGGACCTTTGTTGGCAAAGTAATGTCTCTGCTTTTGAATATGCTATCTAGGTTGGTCATAACTTTCCTTCCAAGGAGTAAGCGTCTTTTAATTTCATGGCTGCAGCCACCATCTGCAGTGATTTTGGAGCCCCCAAAAATAAAGTCTGACACTGTTTCCACTGTTTCCCCATCTATTTCCCAAGAAGTGTCAGGACCAGATGCCATGATCTTCATTTTCTGAATGTTGAGCCTTAAGCCAACTTTTTCACTCTCCACTTTCACTTTCATCAAGAGGCTTTTGAGTTCCTCTTCACTTTCTGCCATAAGGGTGGTGTCATCTGCATATCTGAGGTTATTGATATTTCTCCCGGCAATCTTGATTCCAGCTTGTGTTTCTTCCAGTCCAGCGTTTCTCATGATGTCCTCTGCATATAAGTTAAATAAGTAGGGTGAAAATATACAGCCTTGACATACTCCTTTTCCAATTTGGAACCAGTCTGTTGTTCCATGTCCAGTTCTAACTGTTGCTTCTTGACCTGCATATATATTTCTCAAAAGGCAGATCAGGTAGTCTGGTATTCCCATCTCTTTCAGAATTTTCCACAGTTTATTGTGATCCACACAGTCAAAGGCTTTGGCATAGTCAATAAAGCAGAAATAGATGTTTTTCTGGAACTCTCTTGCTTTTTCGATGATCCAGCGGATGTTGGCAATTTGATCTCTGGTTCCTCTGCCTTTTCTAAAACCAGCTAGTAAGACACAAAGAGGAAAGGCAAGTTCTTATATTTAGTGTCAGTCATTTGCTTAAAGCAATCCAATGACCCATCAATTATTAAAACCTTTGGTAAAACAAGTCATAGTCATGGATTCTCTGCTATTTGCTATAGAATTACCTGGAATTATCAAGAAAGAATATCTTTGATGAGGTAAATGTTTTAATTAATCTTTGGTGAATATTGAGCCAGGGCTTTCCAGGTGGCGCTAGTGGTAAAGAATCTGCCTGCTAATGAAGGAGATGCCAAAGACTCTGGTTCAATCTTGAGAGGCCTGGATTTGATTCCTGCATTGGAAAGTTCCCCTGGAGGAGGAAATTGTGACCCACTACAGTATTCTTGCCTGGAAAATTCCGTGAACAGAGGAGCCTGAGGGGTTACAGTCTATGGCATCACAATGTCAGTCCTGACTGAGAAGGCATGCATCACACATGCACAAATATTGAGTCAACTTCTTCATGTCACCCTATACCCCTGATCTAGAACATAACAGCTCTACAAGAAGCAAAACTTAAAAAAAAAAAAAAAGAAGAAGAAGAAGCAAAACTTTTCAAACCTTGCCTTTGAGTTTAGCCAAGAATTGATGCTTTTGAACTGTGGTGTTGGAGAAGACTCTTGAGAGTCCCTTGGACTGCAAGGACATCCAACCAGTCCATTCTGAAGGAGATCAGCCCTGGGATTTCTTTGGAAGGAATGATGCTGAAGCTGAAACTCCAGTACTTTGGCCACCTCATGTGAAGAGTTGACTCATTGGAAAAGACTCTGATGCTGGGCTGTTGGGGGGGGGGTGAGGAGGGGATTGGGGGCAGGAGGAGAAGGGGATGACAGAGGATGAGATGGCTGGATGGCATCACTGACTCGATGGAAGTGAGTCTGGGTAAACTCCGGGAGTTGGTGATGGACAGTTAATATATGAGACCCAAACAGGGACTTGATTGCTTTCAATATAAGAATGGTCCAAGGAGTATGGTTTACATACAGGTCTGTAGACTGAAGATTAGTTGGTTTGATTAGCTCAGCCTTGAAGCTGGAGTGACCTGCTGCATATCAGCAGAGCTGCCTCAGTAAAGTCACTATTTCAAAAATAGCTGTTGTTGCAACCTACTGGAGTTCATAAATATTTCTTTTTCATGAATAAATAGCTAATGCTTTACTGAAATCTGTACACTAAATTATAATCATTTTCTTGGTTGTTATACTATCATGGGAGAACTGGTTTAAAGATACTGTAACTTAAAATGAATCGAAAATTATCTAAGTAAAATTTCTAGTAAAAGAGATAGATAAATACATTTTAAAATATACAACTACAATGATGTATATGGAAAAACAAGTGATAGGTATACATTATATCTCCAACATTTGTATCATTTTCTTGCACTAGCACATAGAAAATATTTTATACCTGGTTATATTATCAATTATATTTAAACTATACCACATTATGAACTATTTAAGTTAGATATATTTCAAATTTGTCTTTGTTTGCCTGGGAATCTTCCAAAGCCAAAGTGTTTCTTATGGAACTAATAAAGTCTTAAGATACTTAAGAGTTTTATGCTGAGTAGCTCTTAACGTACTAGTTTTACATTAAGACGTAAACTTCCTTATTGTAGGCTATAACTCTTCAGACCATTTTAAGAGTCCTACAGTTCACATGACTTGAATTAAACTGAAATTTAACCAGGAAAAATACAAGGTCAGATATTATACACAATAAAAAGTACAATTCAATGTTTGTATCAAAGTTTTAGTTTAAGTAGACTTTTATTTCTATTTTTATTTGAAATTTTATTTTATTTTTTTCAAGTTACTATAATAAAATAAAATAATGAACAGAAATTGGCCTGTCACTTGCAAGGTTAAAATAGGTTCATGATTCGATTTGCTATTGAGAAACTCTTACTCTCAAAAAATCTTTCTAGCTTTACATTTTATCATAGAACAATTTAATATTGATTAATTTCTTCACTGACTCTTTCACATCTTTGTTCCTGAGGCTGTAGATCACTGGGTTCAGCATGGGGATGACCACTGTGTAAAAGACAGAGACCACCTTGACCATGAGCCATGAACTTCTGGAGTTAGGAACACAGTAGAGGAAAAGGATGGCCCCATGGAAGATGGTAATGGTGGTCAGGTGGGAGGCAGAGGTGGAAAAGACTTTGTGGTGCCCCCCAGTTGAAGGCATCCTTAAGACAGTGATAAAAATGCAAACATAGGAGGTGAAAATAATCATCAGGCTGCTTACTTCATTGAATGTGGCAGAGACTAAAATGATCTCCTGGTTAATGTAAGGGTCAGAGCAGGAAATAGCAACAATGGCCGCTTGCTCACAGACAAAGTTATTTATGAACTTAGTCCCACAAAAGCATAACGTTGATAAAAAGTATGTGTATATTAAGGAACAGGCTATACTCCAAGAGTATAATGCAGACACCAACAAGGAACAAAGCTTCTGGGACATCACAACGGTGTAGAGAAGAAGGTTACAAACGGCCACAAATCGGTCATATGCCATCACTGCCAACAGGAATGTCTCTGTCACCACAAATATGCAGACAAAGAAGAATTGTATGAGGCATCCTGTGAAGGAGATGGTTCTGTCTTCCACAACCAAGTTTTCTAGTAGCTTGGGTGTAACTACTGTCAAGTAACAGAAATCAACGAAGGATAAGGGGCTAAGAAGTACATGGGTGTGTGGAGCGTGGAACTGGACTTGATGATCAGGATCATGCCCAGGTTCCCCAGCACAGTGACTCTGTAGATGGTCAGAAAGACTAGGAACAGGGCAGCTGGAGCTGATGATATTCTGAGAAGCCCAAGAGAATGAAAGTGACCTCAGCACTCTGGTTTGCTTGGTTCCTGTGGACAAAATATCAATGTTGATCCAGAAGAGTAAAAACTAAACTTTGAAATAGGCTAGAGAATAGAAAATGTGTTGTGAAGCTCACTGGGTCTCTGTTTACAATGTTTCTGTAAATGCTATACTTCTATTTTATTTCAAATGCTAATGTTCACTTATATGTCAATTATACAGCCAATAATCTTCATTGTGTATGATCTTCAGAAACAAAGAACTAAAACAGATTAGATCCTGCTTTATTTCAAATAATAAAATTCATTATCTGACGCCGCTTTCAAGACACATTGTCTTTGCGTGACTCTGAGCTTTGTGAAAACTCAGATATGATATGACATGATATGACATATGATATGTCATCATATGTCAATCCAATTGCATGTATTAGAGAAAAACATGTCATTAGGTTCCACAGTTTCTTACCTGCCTCACCTCCTGAGCTACGAGACAATTAACTTATATGCTAATTTGTATAATGGTAACATCTCTGCAAAACAGTTAATATAATATTTTCTTCGTTCTATCTCCTTTCAATTCCCTTCATATTCCTAGTTATTCCAAGTTCTCAACCCATTCTGGAGCTATGCTACAAGACATACTAAACTTTTTCACTTATGTTGAATTAATTTTGAAAATATTTAAATGTATTCTTCATAGCCAATTGTATTATTCATCAGAAGTTTCAAAACAAAATATGTGCTATGTTTCCTGTGATAATAGTTGAAACAATATTGAACAGAAAACTCTTTTTTTTTTTTCCCATTGTAGCAGATTTTGGAATTTTGGTGACAAAAATAAGAACTGTGAAAGTACTGGAGAAAGCATATAGGCTTCAGAATGGATCAAATATATACTCTGCCGTTTTGAATTAAGTTTTTAGTTCTTCCAAAGAAAAATGGCTGGAAAACACCTATTTCGAATGGGACACCAGAATATTTTTTGATTACTACTGATCACAATGCATTTCCTCTATAGTAAGATAAGAATATGAATATAAATTTTAAATCACTAGATTGGAACTAGATACTTTAATAATGAATTCAAATGCTGTCATACATGGTACAACAGATATTTACCTTTTTATATATTAGAATTATGAATAATTGTTATGATTTCAAACATCTGATATGTTTGTGAAAATCCAGCACAAGCATGGACATCTATCAACTGGTGGACACATTGGGGAAGACAATGCAGAAATCCCTTCTTCTAGAAGCCACACAATAGAAACACTGTAGAATTTCATTAGATCACTTGGTTTAAGATGCATATTTCCTTATTTTCCTCTAGGTTTTCTCACCACACTATAGCTTTCTCTGATTCCCACATGATGAACTTATAAGAAAGATATCTTTCAAAGACCATGTCCACAACAGATCCTCTGTAACAATAGTTTGTAAGGTCTCAGCACTGCAAAGATTGATTATGACTATATTATTCCAGCCACATTCCTTCAATTTAAAATGCCCCGTGCAAGATTATGAGAATAATTTTCCATGATTGTTTAATATAACAGTGACTTTAAGATTCCAAATAAATGTTAATAGCAAACATTAACATTATTCAGTATGACTTTTCCAAAAACTGCTTGGATCTATAAATTCAACCTCATTATCACTTAATACATCCTTATTTAGTGAAGGTGGATTTATCAACCTCTGCTATATAGTACATGCCTATTTCTTTATAATTTATTTCCCCATTTTATTCCTTCTTATGATGTTTGCTTTATTTTATCACCTACTCTTATAGACATGACTCATTGTTTCATCCCCTCTGTATACAAAATTTCATATTTATCACTCACAATTACTGTAGGTTATATTCCTATTATTTATAAATATGGTTGTTACTGTCACTTTATTTCTAGAAAATTACAGGAAAATCTTGAAGACAAGGCCCATTTTGTTATAATTCTCCCTTTTGCCAAAATGAGAATTCTCCATTTCCAACTTTATGGTGAATACCCAATGAGAAAACTAGGATAAAAATTATTTGAAAGAAAGAATTGGAATATAACTCCATAAACCTTCTCAGCCAAAAAGTGGTTCTTTGTGGACACTTTGTTCTACACATGTGTCTGTCTCCTACAAAGATTACTGGATATTTGTATTTTCTTTTTAAGCAAAACAAAAGAGACATGAGTCAACTCACCTAAGTACAGAAGAAATTTTATGAGTCATTTAGTGAAGAACTCTTTGCTAAGATTAATGAACTCTAGCAATGCTGCTGCTTAGTACTTAATAGAAACACACCTGAAAAGGGTAGTAAAAGTGCCCAGTATTTTTCATTAATTATTTCGTATCTTATGATTTTCCAACCTGTTAGGAAAACTCAGAGATACCAAAGGTAAGATTAAGCCTGAAAAGTAAATTCTGGCACCAAACTTTATCACAAATGTATGCCATCATGACTGAAAACTAGAGAACCTAACTAAAGTACTGCCTTGATGACTGCAGTTCAACTAATTACATTTTAACTCTGAACTCTGTCCCAGGTGGTATATTGATTGTATATTATTTCCCTGAAGACTTAGGATATTTGTATTATAAACTTTACTCATTTAATCTTAAGAAATAAACAACACCATTTAAAAAAATTTTATGTGGATATAAAATACATAAATCCACAAGAGGAAATTATACAGAATAGATTTATCTTTTATTAATCCATATTTAATTTTTAAAATTTTCTTATGAAGGTATATATATATATATATATAGTCTTATGTTTCTAAACATATGGCTGCTAAACTATAATTATACTGTTTATTTTGTACTTTACAATATTTGTACTATAAACTTTATTTTATATTTACACTATTGATTCTATTGATAGAAAACAGCTTCCATTGGCTTTTCAAATATAGAATGTTCTCAGATGTTTATATTTATTACTGAATCTAAAAAGAAATTTTGGATGATATGTTTTCTAAAAATATGTTTATGAAAAGGATGATATTTTCACTAATTTCAGTAACCACCCATCTTGGCTTTAAGGACACAGGTTAAGAATAATAATAACTTGATGCAGAAGGAGCTGAAGTGGAAGCAGTGAAAGATTTTACTTTCTTGGGCTCCAAAATCATTGCCTTATGGTGACTGCACCCATGAAATTAAAATGAACTTGGTCCATGGGAGGAAAGTTATGGCAAAACTAGGCAGCATATTCAAAACCAAAGACATCACTTTGCCAACAAAAGTCCATATAATCAAAGCCATGGTTTTTCCAGCAGCCAGGTATGGATAAGAGAGTTGGACCATAAAGAAGACAAAGTGCCGAAGAACTGTCCTTTCAAATTGTGGTGCTGGCAAAGACTTGAGTGTTCTTTGGGCAGCAAGACCAAAACAGTTCATCCTAAAGGAAATCAGCCCTGCGTATTCATTGGAAGGACTGATGCTGAAACTGAAGCTCCAGTGCTGGCCACCTGAGATGAAGAGCTGACTCACTGGAAAAGACCCTGATGCTGGGAAAGCTTGAAGGCTAGTGGAGAAGAGGGCAGCAGAGGATGAGATGGTTGGATGGCATCACTGACTCAATGGACATGAGTTTGAGCAAACTCCAAGAGACAGTGAAGGGCAGGGAAGCCTGGCATGCTGCAGTCCATGGGGTGGCAAAGACTTGGACATGACTTAGTGACTGAACAACAATAACAACAAGCTTATTTCTCACTAGTGGAAGATTCAAAATACATTTTGACTGGATAGCTGTGCCCTATATGGGCTCTGATTTCTCCCAAATGTACCTCAGCATCATCATGGTGCTTCTGAGGTTATGATTCTCTTAATATTCGTTTGAGAAAGAATAGATTCTTCTTCAAATAAATGATGCCAGGAAAACTGGGTGTTCATGAGTAAAATTATGGGATTGGACACTTACCTCATATTATATACAACAATTAACTCAGAAAGTGAACAAGGACCTGAATGAAAGAGCATAAATTATAAAACTCTTACAAGAAAAATACAGGCCTTAAATGTCATGGCCTTGAATTTAGCAGTAGATTCTTAGATAGGGAAACAAAAACATAAGTGACAATAAATAAATAAATTGCTAAATTGAGCTTCCTCAAAATTTAAAATATTTGTATATGAAAAACATTATCAATAAAGTGAAAAGAAAAGGTACAGAAAAGAAAGAATAAAGACAAAAGGTCAAATCAGATACAAAATTTACAAATGTCCAACAAGCATGTGAAAATATTCTCAACATATTTAGTTATTGAAGTCGTGAAGTCCCTCAGTCATGTCCGACTCTTTGTGACCCCATGGACTGTAGCCCACCAGACTCCTCCATCCATGGAATTTTCTAGGCAAGAGTACTGGAGTGGGTTGCCATTTCCTTCTCCAGGGGATCTTCCCAACCCAGGGATCAAAGCCAGGTCTCCTGCATTGTGGACAGATGCTTTACCATCTGAGCCACCAGGGAATCACTACAGACACTGTAGAATAAGTTTGGTGGTTCCTCTCACATGGATGAACATAGAATTACTATTAGACAAAATGCTTAGCAGGGAAAAAAATAGTCTTTCACAAAGAGGTATTAGGATTTTCCCCCAATTTCTGGCAGATAATATATATCTTATGTGATAGTGGAGTCTATTTAGGGAGGAGGGGCTGGGTATACCTGATATCAAGGTGTGTGCATTCTAAGTCGCTTCAGTGGTGTTTGATTCCTTGCCACTCTACAGACTGTAGCCCACCAGACTTCACCGCCTATGGAATTCTCCAGGCAAGAATACTGGGATGGGTTGCCATGCTCTCCTCCAGAGGATCCTCCCAACCCAGGGACTGAACCCATGTCTCCTACATCTCCTGCACTGGTAGGTGGGTTCTTTACCACTAGTGCCACCTGGGAAGCACCACAGCACATGTCAAATAGAATTCACTCTATAGACTGGATGTGAGTTTACTATGAAGTATGTTAGTTGCTTAGTCGTGTTTGAATCTTTGTAACTCCATGGACTAAAGCCCGCCAGGCTCCTCCGTCATGGGATTCTCCAGGCAAGGATACTGGAGTGGGTTGCCCTCCCTTTCTCCAGGGGATCTTCCCCACCCAGGGATAGAACCAAGGTCTCCTGCATTGCAAGCGGATTCTTTATCATCTGAGCCACCAGGGAAGTCCATGAGTTTGCTAGTTGGGCAAAATTAAATCAGGTTAACCAAGATGCTTTAATTGATACTAGCAGGGCCCCCATTCAATCTACGGTTAATGTTACTTACCAATGAAGTTCTCTGTTATGTTATTATAGTACATCAATAGCTATTTTATATGTAATTTGACTGACATGAAAGACTATTTTAGATTTAGATGGAACTATTTCTGAAGTGTGGATTTCCTAATTTTATTTTTGATGATTTATGTACTGAGAACAAATAAATTTTATGAGTAGAATTTTACCAAATCATATTCAGGACTTTGTGGGGGCAGAGACATGACTTCTTTGCACTTATAATGTACCAATTCTTTCTATGTGGTGTTAAATAAATATATCCTTTAAATTTAGGCTTCCCTGGTACCTTAGATGGCAAAGAATATGCTTGCAATGCAGGAGACATAGGTTTGATTACTGGTCATGCAGATGCCCTGGAGAAGAGAATGACTACCCACTCCAGTGTTCTTG
Source organism: Bubalus bubalis (assembly GCF_019923935.1). Lineage (NCBI taxonomy): Eukaryota > Metazoa > Chordata > Mammalia > Artiodactyla > Bovidae > Bubalus > Bubalus bubalis. Next base: position 83,853 of record NC_059174.1, on the reverse strand, counting down.
CCATGGACACAGGAGCCTGGCAGGCTAAAGCCCATAGAATTGTAAAGAGTCGGACATGACTGAGCAACTAAGCACATGCATGTCTTTTAATTTTAGTGTCTTAGTGTTGAGCAACTCTTAGTTACTATGATTCAACTGATGTAACTCCCTCATGGTTAACTATAAACTTTCCTGACAACTCAAATCCATTCTTCGATGACTTATAATGACTTAAAGGAAAGAAAAAAAGAAGACTCACCTAAACAACCAAATGGTAATGTGTGTTTACTCAGAAATCTTTACATGACAAACACTTTATCTAGAGACTTAAATAGTCTAGGCTTTAATTAGGTATTATTTATCATTTTATTGCTAATTCTCTACAGTTTACTAAAGTTGTTGAACGATGTATCAACAAGGGAATTACGTTAAATGTGTCAACTGTTTTCTTTCCTAAAAATTGGAATTTGAAATGCTATTAAAAATGCTAGAAAACTTGGACAGTTCTCCACAGTGCTCTTGTAAATGAAAAAGCAAACCTAAGCCGTTTTACATTCATTGACATAATAATTTGGTATTGACTAGCTTCCTAGCCAGAGAAGGCAATGGCACCCCACTCCAGTACTTTTGCCTAGAAAATCCCATGGACAGAGGAGCCTGGTAGGCTGCAGTCCATGGGGTCGCTAGAGTCGGACATGACTGAGCAACTTCACTTTCACTTTTCACTTTCATGCATTGGAGAAGGAAATGGCAACCCACTCCAGTGTTCTTGCCTGGAGAATCCCAGGGATGGGAGGCCTGGTGGGCTGCCGTTTATGGGGTTGCACAGAGTCGGACACGACTGAAGCAACACAGCAGCAGCAGCAGCAGCTTCCTAGCAGTCTCTTTCACATCTTTGTTCCCAAGGCTGTAGATCACTGGGTTCAGCATGGGGATGATCACTGTGTAAAAGACAGAGGCCACCTTGACCATGAGCCATGAACTTCTGGAGTTAGGAACACAGTAAAGGGAAAGGATGGTCCTGTGGAAGATGGTAATGGTAGTCAGGTGGGAAGCACAGGTAGAGAAGGCTTTGTGGCGTCCCCCCTAGTTGAAGGCATCTTCAGGACAGTGATAAAAATGAAAACATAGGAAGTGAGAATAATCATCAGGCTGCTCATTTCATTAAATGTGGCAGAGACTAAAATGACCTCCTGGTTAATGTAGGGGTCAGAACAGGAAACAGCAACAATGGCCGCGTGCTCCAGACAAAGTTTTTTATGATATTATTTCCTCTAAAGGACAATTCAGATAAAAAGTGGGTAAGAGTCAGGGAACAGACTGTACCCCAAGAGTATTATGCACCCACCAATAAGGAACAAAGCTTCTGGGACATGACAACTGGGTAGAGAAGAGGGTTACATGCAAAAGGCCACAAATCGGTCATATGACATCACGGCCAACAGGAATGTCTCTGTCACCACAAATATGCAGGCAAAGAATTGCATGAAGCATCCTATGAAGGAGATGGTTCTGTCTTCCACAATCAAGTTTTCTAGTAGCTTGGGTGTAGCTACTGTTGAGTAACAGAGATCAACAAAGGACAAATGTCTGAGGAAGTAGTACATAGGGGTGTGGTGTTTGGGATTTATCTTGATAATTAGGATCATGGCCAGGTTCCCCAGCACAGTGACAGAGTAGATGGTTAAGAATAACAGGACAAGGGGTGTCCTGAGTTCAGGATATTCTGAGAAGCCCAAGAGAATGAAAGTAACTTCTGCACTCTGGTTTTCTTGGTTCCTGTGGACAAAATATAAAAGTTGATTCAGAGAAATCTGAAGCAAAATTTGAATGAAATGTAATGTTATTCCCTCAGTATTGTTGGACGTTTTTGCGACTCCATGGACCGTAGCCTGCCAGGTTCCTCTGTCCATGAGATTCTCTAGGCAGGAACACTGGATGGGTTGTCATGCCCTCCTCCAGGGGATCTTCCTGACCTAGGCATAGAATGAGAATACTTATGGGGAAAAAGAGTGCATTGAATTATTATTATTATTTTTAATTAGCCTCTTTTCCTCCAAAATGCCTCTACTGTCTTTTTCTGACATTAAAATTCATTCTTTTCAAAGCTACTTCCTAAATTCTTACCAAAACCTGAAATGGTACTCAGTATAAAGGGAAGTCCATTCCACATAGAATTCTCTAAAAATTCTATATCTCATTAGGAGTTGAAATTAAACACTCTGTTATTTTCACTCAGGTTTTATAACTTTATATTCCAAGAAAACATATACCACTTCAAGATTTCCTGTACGTGTATAACTATGTCATTCACATATTCCCCCACTCTTTTCCTTCAGTTATTCCTTTACCTTCCTAAACATGTGATTAATTCCTGATTCCCTGAAAGTATGTTTCAATTTAACATACAAATCATAGAATGCATATTCTCTAACTGAAAACACTTTTTCAAAAAGTCAGGATTTGTTCCCTATGTCTATGGCAGCAAAGTTTGAGTAGTCCAGGTTTGAAAGAGAAATCTTCACCAAAGATGAATACAATTTCTGATGCACACTTGTTCCTTCTTCCCCACACATGTAGGTTTTCCCTCCACCTCCCACACTGTGTACTTGTCAACAGGCTTGGGGCCAATGTTCCCAATCACCCATGTAGCCCAGGGAGTGTCAGCCATGCTCAGCTGTGAGCACAGGTGCTGTGCATAGTATTTATCTTCTTTTCTGTGCAATTACCCTGGAATAATTTTCCCATTGCAGAACCACTATGTACTCCTGTAACAGGCATTTTAGAAACTATAAAATTATAAAATCTCAGCCTCAATTTGTTTCTTAGAGCATCATTCCAGAATATAATCCATATAAGCACAAATGACAACTTATAGTTCTTATTTATTATTAAAGTTTGATATGAAAAAGAAAATGAAAATATTGTGATCCAGAAAAAAAAAACAAAAACAAAAAAAGTTTCCATGTAATGTAGCCTGGTGAACAATAATAAATGTGGTGAAAGATAAATAATCAAAGACTTCTAGTCAACTAAACAGGTAACCTGGCAGTTAGATTTATACACGTGCTTGTTTGCCTCCTGCACAGATTAATGGAGCATATTAAGAACATATTATATTCCTTTTAAAATGAAATAAAAATCAACTCACCTGAGTGTAGAATTTGACTGGCTCATTTAATAAAGCTTCTTTTCTAAGTTTAATGGATTCCAGGAAAATTTCTGCAGAGAAGTCAATTTTTTTTTAATATAGTAATAAGTCTGAAAAATAGTAACAGAAATCTAGAGTATATTGCCATGAATATTTCAGAAAAATAAATTTCTTTTATAATGTATTAAAAATATATTCAGACTTGACAAAGAGAAAAGGAGACCAAAAAAGCTGAACCCTAACATCAAACTGTCACATACATACGCCACCAAAACCCTAAGGAGGTTAACCTTAGAGAATATTATTTAACTATTGCCTTGAGACCACAAATGGGGCAATTAGATGAAATAATGCCCTTGTGATACTTTAGTTGCATATGCATTTTTTCCAAAGTTTGGGGAACAATTTCATCATGCACTCTAGCCCATTGATCTTTTAAAAATGTTGAACTAGACACTATATTTTTGTCTTTAAATACTTGCAAAATGTGGAAATATACAAAAGCAAAAGCAGCTATTGGGTAACAATTCAAAGATTCTTAATTTTTGTTGAATTTCTGGTTGTCCCCCTGTATCTGTGGGCTTCCCTCATAGCTCAGTTGGTAAAGAATCCGCCTGCAGTGCAGGAGACCCTGGTTTGATTCCTGGGTCAGGAAGATCCGCAGGAGAAGGGATAGGCTCCCCATTCCAGTATTCTTGGGCTTCCCTTGTAGCTCAGCTGGCAAAGAATCCACCTGCAATGTGGGAGACCTGGTTTGATCCCTGGGTTGGGAATGTCAGGCGAGTGTATGTTCCTCGGTTTTTGTCTCGTCACAACAAAGATTTGGAGTGACAGGCATTAAAGCCCCCTCGGCGTGTCACAGCTCTTGGGTCTTGGACAGAGCGTGTTATAGCTCTCAGGTCTTAAATGGATCATGTTATAGCTCTTAGACAAATCCGTGTTACAGGTCTATTTTATTTAGAAGATAGCAGGAAAATCCATCTTCGAGGCGTGAGGGCACGTCAATTCAAAGACGCAAAGAGAAGAGCACCCCAGCATGCGGGATAGAGAGAGAGCGAGCGAGCGAGCGAGTGGGTGGGGTGGGGGGGAGCTAGCTTTGGCTCCTCTTTTTATATGTTTTTCTCTCCTTGTGCCTGTCCTATGTAAATTGGACCAGCCAGGAGTGTTGTTTGTTTTACCTGTGGTCCTCACTCTGGTCCTTGGACCTTCCTTTGTTCTATTTTTGTGGGCTTTTCTCTTCCTTATCTATTAACCTCCATCATTCTGGACTCCTTTTCCCTATTCTAACTACCTAATATTCCCCCCTCAAGAGATGGGAGGCCCAATTCTTTGGGAATAGGGGCGTCGAGGTCTTTCTGGCTACTTCCTGCTGAACTGGATGGCGAGGGGTATTGGGCCTCCCCCTCTTGTTAGTCTCAGGCCTCAGAGTCCTCATAGAGTGTCCATGTAAGGGTGAGTGATATTTTCTGTGGTCGGCTGTAGTTTTATATCTTTGTTGAACTGGCAGTGCATGTTGTAGCTTGTTGACCTGGGCAGAGACAAAACAGGTTAGACAATTGACAGTACATGGAACAATCATAAGCATCATCAATACTGCATAACAAGAACTAGTAGGGGCATTAGCCAATTCTAAATTCACATCGCCAGGATGGCTCAAGTCCCTCCTTGTTCAGGGATCAGAAGATCTATCTCCTGTCTGTTTTGGAGTACAATCTCTGTCGAGCTGTGTTGGCTCTTTAGATCTATCCTGAGAAATCTTATCCTCAGAAAGCAGATTTTGGGGGTGTTCATTAGAACGGCACTCATTGGTAGTCCTGAACAGGCATCTGGGATCTCCCAAGGGGCTCACAGGTGTATTGAGTATTCTCTTCTGTTTTCTTCCATGGCTTGACTCGTGAGTAGTGAATCCAGGAGTCATGTCCTGGTACCTTGACTGCTGTGGGGATAGAAAGAAATACAGGGTAAGGGCCCTTCCATATGGGCTGTAGTTGAGCCTTTGGGGACCCATCTTTCTAGGCTTTAATTAGGACTTGAGTCCCTGGAGCATATAGTGGTGACTCCTTAGAATCTTTTGGGTCCTGGTTCATACCCCACAAGCGTATATCCTGTTGGAATTGTCCAATGGCCATGGTATAAGACTGGAGGGTCTGAACCTCTGGATCTAGGAAGAGGTCATTGACATAAACAAAAGGTCTCCCATATAGCATCTCATAAGGACTAAGACCAACCTGTTCCTTAGGGGCAATTCGGGTGCAAAGGAGGACTGTTGGTAAAGCCTCTTTCCATCCCAGGGAGGTCTCCTGGGTTTTCTTTTTTATTGCTGATTTTAAGAATTGGCTGGTTATTTCTACTTTTTCTGAAGATTGAGGCCTCCAGGCACAATGGAGATAATAAGTAATGCCCAATGCTTTTGAGACCCCTTGGGTGACCTTAGAAGTAAATGATGTCCCATTGTCACTTTGTAATGACCTCGGCAGACCAAATCTTGGAATGATTTTATGGAGCCAGTTTCTTTATCACCTCCTCAGTCTTCTAAGTCCGGGTGGGAAAGCCTTCAATCCATCCTGTATCATGGGCAGACAGAATGTATCATGACTAATAGGTATTTATACCCTTGAGAAACTGGCATCTGGGTGAAGTCCATCTGCCAGTGCTCTCCTGGATAGGTCCCATGTCGTTGGATGGGCTGGGCCAGCAGGGGTCTTCGAGCTCTTTGGGGGTTGTTTACTTGGCAAGTGGGACAAGAGGAGACCACATGTCTTATAGTTGTTTGGAAGCCTGTTCCTATGAAGGACCTTTCTAGTAATTTTTGGAGGACTTTTGCCCCTAAATGAGTGGTGGCATGTAAGGAGTTAACCAACTTCCATTGCAGGTTCCCAGGCAGAAAAAGGAATTCCTCCTTTTGGAATCACCCCATATGATCTTCTTGAAAGCCCTCACTCTTAGCTTTAAGAGTCTCACCTTCAGTATATGAAGGAGTTTCTGGCAAATTAGTCTGTGGAACTAAGTTGGCAACCCCTATTAAGTCATGGTTCTGTAATGCTGCTCTCTTAGCTGCCTGATCAGCTACTTGGTTCCCTTGTGCCACTTCTGTGCTCCCTTTTTGGTGTCCTTTACAGTGGGAGACTGAAACCTTAGTGGGCAGATGGACTGCCTCCAAGAGTCTAAGGATTTGATCACCATATTTGATTGGAGACCCTCGGGTGGTCAAGTGGCCCCTTTCTGCCAAAAAGTTTAGAACCTGAATTGCATGTTGTTGGGAACTTTTCTCATCTGGAGAGCAGATTAGTAGGTCATCTACATATTGTAATATTTCCCCATTAGGTCCTGGGTCCAGATCTAGGAGATCCCGGCTAAGGACCTGTCCAAACATGTGCGGGCTATCTCTGAACCCCTGAGGTAATACTGTTCAAGTCATTTGTTGGTGTTTTTCTCCTGGGGCTTCCCACTCAAAAGCAAAAATATATTGGGATTTTTTTAGCCAGTGGTATACAAAAAAAAAAAAAAAAAAAAAAAAGCATCTTTAAGATCCAAGACTGTAAACCACTTGGCACTGGGTGGGATTTCTCCCAAGATTACATAGGGATTGGGTACTGTGGGATGGAGGGGGACTACAGCTTCATTTATGATCCAGAGATCCTGAACCATTCACCAGGTTCTGTCTTTTTTCTTTACTGAGAGGATTGGGGTATTACATGGTGAACTGGTGGGGACCAATAGCCCACAAACAAGGAATTTATTTATTAAAGGCTGGAGTCCATCCCGAGCCTCTCTCTTGAGAGGATATTGTTTCCGGTTAGGAAACCGAGTGGGATCTTGGAGGACAATGATGACCGGTTCAGCTTGGTGGGTTCATCCAGGAATCCCCTGGTCCCACACCTGGGGGCTAATTTTGTCTTCCCATAGTTTTTGGTCCCTCTCTATTGAAGGTGTAATGGGTTCTTCAGTAGTAACCAGGAGCTGCAGGGTTCTAGGGGCTGAAAAGCTTCCCATCACAAGGGTGGTCCCCAGTTTAGTGAGTATATCTCTTCCCAATAAGGGAGTAGGATACTCAGGCACCACCAGAAACTGGTGCGAAAATATTTGTCCATCCCAGCAACAAAGAAGTGCTTGGGTGAATCTTTTAGTAGTTGTTTTTCCTGTAGCACCCAAAATGGTACAGGTTTGGAGGAGAAGGCTCCAGAGTAGGAGATCAAGACAGAGTAGGTAGCCCCTGTGTTAACCAATAAGTTCTCAGACCTACCTGCCACATCCAGTTACACACTTGGCTCCAGCCCCATTATCTGTGACAAGCGGGCTGGCTGGAGTGGGCCACTTCAGTCCTCTTGAACCATCGTGAGGGAAGGCTTGGCACTTGACCTTGAGGCTCTTGGGTCCCAAGGGCAGAGTGCCACCCAGTGTCCCAGTTGATGGCATTTGTGGCAAGCAGTTCTAGGATACTTATCACTCTTTGGGCCAAAGCCCCGCCTGTCTACAGATTAAGCATTTGCCTCGTGCCTTGTCCCTTCAAGGACTCGGGGTTTGCCATAGGGCTTCTCTGGAGGGTGGCCAGGATCTGGGCATGCCTTGTCTCTTTCCTTCTCTTCCTCTCCTGGACCTTGGCCTCCTTCTCCTGTTCTCTGTTATAAAAGATATTGGTGGCTGTCTGGACCATCTCATCTAAAGAGGCAGCAGGGCACTGTTGCTGTAGCTGTTGTAACTTAATTCTGATATCTGATGCACATTGGGACAGGAATTTGTCCTTTAAAATCACCTGTCCCTCATAACAGTCTAAGTCCAGATTGGTAAACTTTTGCCTTTCCAGAAAGGCAAAGGGGTTCTCATTGGGCTCCTGAGTTATTGCTGAGACTGGGCACAGTCCCACAAGTAATAGGCTTCCTTCTGTTTCCATGGTGGACTTCCTTAAGGGTGAGTATTTCTGAAGCTTGACCTACCCAGTACTGTTGCAACCTGAGAGGGAGGCATCCCCGGGTCAGGATGCAGATCCCCAGATAGGCTGAGGTGTGACAGCCTCCCAAGAATTGGGTCCCTGAGCAGGTTGAGGTGTGACAACCTTTCGAGGACCAGATCCCTAGGCAGGTGTAGGTGTGATGACCTCCTGGGACTCTTGGACTGGAGTTTGGGCATCCCCAAGGTCTCCAGAGTGGCCAGTGCTGGGTAGAATTAAAGGGTTTGTAACTCATTGCTAGTTTTCCCACTGTGGACAGGAATAGATATAATGATGTAAGCTCATCCTACCTAGTGCTGTTGCAACCTGAGAGGCTGGCATCCCTGGGTCAGGATGCAGATCCCCAGGCAGTCTGAGGCATGACACCTCCTAGAGATTGAGTCCCTGGGCAGGTTGAGGCGTGATGACTTCCTGGGACCCTTGGACTGGAGTTGGGCATCCCCAAGATCTCCAGTGTGACCAGTGTTGGATAGGATTAAGGGGTTGTAATCTTAACTCATTGCTGGTTTGTTCACTGCAGATGGGAATAGATACTGTGATATAAAACAATCCAAGCCTGTGCCCTGAGACTGGGAAACAGTGAAACAGTCATATAAGCCTTGTCGTCTTACTCTAAGGGATTGTAAGTCACTGATTTTTTCCCCTAGTCCTCCTAAAGAGCAGGTTAGGGTGTCTCCCCTGGTAAGCATTTCGTTGTCATAGACTCACTTTAGGTAATAACAGGAGTAGTGACAAAGGAGTGCATTATCTCACCCTGTTAGGGGCATTAAAGTATTTTAATAATAGGCTGGGTGGAGCAGCATTGCCTACAAGGGGAAGGGTCCTGATTGTGCTAGAGGAAGCACACTGATTGAAACCGCCCACCCTGGCCAGGCACCATAGTAACCATTTGCATGAGTTGTTTTATGACAGGAGATCCTGATAAGGAATATGGAACTAATAAACCACCACCAACCGGAAGAGTTCAGGAAAGGTCTAAAGGAGACACCGTGTGTCTGTCCACTTCCCAGAATCCCTCTCGCTAGCATCCATCTTGGCTGAGAGATGCATGCACCACAAGGAAAGACTCTGAATTAGAATGATTGGCCAAAGACCACCCGGAAACTAATCCCATCACTAAAAAACCGGAGACTGAGAGCCACGCAGCAGAGCAGTTCTCCTGGGTTCCCTTACCCTACTGCTCTCCACCCAGGTGCCCTTTCCCAATAAAACCTCTTGCTTTGTCAGCACATGTGTCTCCTCAGACAATTCATTTCCAAGTGTTAGACAAGAGCCCAGTTTCGGGCCCTGGAAGGGGGCCGTCTTCCTGCAACAAATGGCGACTCTAGTGGGACTCTTCTTGACTGAGACTGACATCCTGACCACTCAGGGTACTCAAGGGCCAGCTTGCCTGCCAATGGACCAGACCCAGCGGCAGCAACTGGGACCCTTTTGTCCCTGGTCTCCTCCTGATGCGGACCAACTGGCCAGAGTGCCCCGACCAGTAAGAAACAAGAGACTTTATTTACCCCTCTCCCCTTCCCTCTCTCTTTCCTCTCCTTAACCCTTCCTATCCTTCCCCGTTTTTCTAGTCCCCCAGTCCTGGATGCAGGAATCTGGATGAAGGGCCTTCAGCCTGAGCTGAGGATTGGAGACAGATCGCCTCCTCTTGGCAGAGAACTCGAATTCTGGTTCTGGTCTGGTCTGATTTCTGGTAGGGCTGAGTTCCAGTCCTCCCTTCTCTGGAGGCCCAGGAAAAAGTCCCATAATGCCTGGGTATCTGTAGGTGGCAGGAGACGTCTGTAAGGCCACCCCTTTTGCCCCCCTCTCCCGCCTCCTCCCCCTTCTTCTTTCAACCTGGCTTCCTTTCCTCCCTTTGAAATCTTTGATGTTAATACTTGGATCTGAAGTTCTGTGTCTCTATAGGAGGTTTTCTGAGAGACTGTATTCTTGTATTTAAAGGAGTGTCTGATGAGGACTGCCAGGTTTATATGTGTGTTTTAACTCTGTGTTCTGTGTTGTGATTTTTGATGGCCATTTTGCTTTGTCTGGCCATCATTTGGTTTAGACCTGCCGCCATTTTGTTAGAACTTGATTTTCTTTCCCTGTGCCTTGAGACCAGGGCTCTCAGGAACACTTATCTAGACGATCTTTAACTCCTGAGACTGAGGGAAAAGGGAAAAATACTTTAAAAATTTTATTTATTTCAACTGTTTTTTTTTTTATAAACTAGTAAATTTTATATTGTAATATCTAATTCATGACTAAACTTAGAAAATGAAGCTAGGTCTTGCACTGTGTCTGTCTAAATATGTCTTGGTATGTCTTTGTCTCTGGGTGATATTTTGTAGGTTAATTTGTAAATGAGCTCTATTTAACTGGCTTAAAAATGGTAAGTACTTACAAATCAAATAATTCTAAATTAAACAATAAATTCCAGGTTCATGTGAACTGGGATACATTCAGTATTAAATACCTGATATTAATGTTTGTTTGTTGACCTATCTAATATAGACATGACTTAGAGTAATTAACATTAAGTAGAATATTTTCATTGTACCTAGGTTTAATATAAGTTAAATATTATATCTGTTACAAGTTTGTCAACAAGGAAACTACCTCGAGTGAAGAAACTTCTAAAAAATGTAAATGAGATATGAGCTTTTATATAAACTCTATTAAGAATAATTATTCTTTAGAAATATCCATCTAAAATAGTCTCTCCAGATTGGCATAACTTAAATTTTAAAGGGTTGTGCTAAATGTGCTAAGTGTTGGAAGTCTATTGAATAGTTAGGTCATTTCCAAATAAAATAAGATTTTGAAACATTTACTACTAAACACTAATTTCCTTTTACAGAGAAACTAAAGAGATTTGGGACTATAAATCAATAATGTTTGGTGCCATCCTAAAGTGTTCTAAGAAAAAAAAAATAAAGTGTTCTAAGAAAGCAAGGGTTTTAGAAATTATCACTGGTATTTATGCTCACCAATCTATAAAATGCTAATATAAAAGTTAGTTCTTGGTTGCTAAATGAAAGTAGGTTGTGTGTTTTCAGTATAAAAAAAAGAAAGAAATAAAAAGGTGTGAAAAATACTAAAGAGTTATGCATGATCAGGATTTTCTAAAATTGGATTACAGTTAGTTAGAAATGACACAGCCATAAGAAAACTGGTTAGAGTCAACTAGGTCCAAGATGGCAGAGCTGACCTCGAACCTTCACTAGACCTTGAGCCTTGGTATTTAGGCCTATTGTGACATATCAACAAGCTAAATGATACACCCATCAACATTGACTGAATCTGATCAAATGTTCTAAATCCTTGTAATTGAACTTCTCGATAAAACTTCCTAAAGAGAATTCTTCTGAAGTTCTTTTGACCTCTAGCTAGCCTTTGTGGTGCTTCAGAGGGCCCCTGAAACATCCCAAAGAGAGATATTAAACTGTGTTTATTTGGTTGGTTAAATTACATGAAAAAGGTTATCAAATGAGTAATAAATCTGTTCATGTTATAATGTATGGTAAAATTACTAATACAGATATCCTAGAAATTATATGGAGTTCTTAACGTTCTGATATGTCCTAGTATTCTAATGGAAAACCTGATGACTTCACAAAAGTTAACAGAAGGACTGAATGAACCAACGAATATGCTTATAACTTTTATGGTTTCTATCTGAAAAATTATGGGTTTTCAGGGAGTAGGGAAAACCTTCCTCTCAAACTAATTATGACAATACTTTGGTAAAATTAAACGTTATAAACAAAACAATTGTATTTTCTCTCTATCTGACTCCTCCAAAAATTGGAAATTCTTAGGTTTCCAGTAAGTTTATCAAATGAGTTAGGAAGGTTATCTCAGGGGTACAAAAATCTCAAGAAATTTTTGAGACCTTAAAAAGGGAAGAATTCACCTAGATTTGTTAGGCAAAATCTGTGATAAGCCTTTGGTATGAGTTTCCCAGTCCTGTTTTATTTTAAAAGTTCAGTCTGAGACTACAAATGTTTCAGCAAAATAAAAAGTCTATAATCAATTATGATTTATATAAATCATCAGACCAAAATTAGTGAGAACAGACCTATAAGGCAATGGCACCCCACTCCAGTACTCTTGACTGGAAAATCCCATGGACAGAGGAGCCTGGTAGGCTGCAGTCCATGGGGTCGCTAAGAGTTGGACATGACTGAGTGACTTCACTTTCATGCATTGGAGGAGGAAATGGCAACCCACTCCAGTGTTCTTGCTTGGAGAATCCCAGGGACAGCGGGGCCTGGTGGGCTGCCGTCTATGGGGTCGCACAGAGTCGGACAAGACTGAAGCAACTTAGCAGCAGCCTTAATTTGGTTATATTTGATAAAAATGAGGGTAACTTTAGGGAGGAAAAGATATTTCAAAAAATGTTAAATCCCAGTTTGTTAATGGAGGTCTGCATCTAGTAAGACTCATCTCTTTGATAGTTCTTTGCTGTTATGTGATATTAATGTAAAATTTAATTGAATTCTTAAAGAACACCCTAAGTTTTTTTCTGAAGCTTATCTCAGTAATCTGTCTTTGGATGAAGATCAGATGCCTCATGACCTGCAACCAGGACTAGAAAAAGACATAAGTTAAGGGACTGTCTCCATCCTGGATGGAAGGGCTTTTTTTATCAGGAGAAACTACACTACACCAGGATGAGAAGATGATGACATCAGAGGTAGACAGCTTCCCCAAGATGCTAGGCCTGATTCATATGATCATTTATGTTTTCTTGACTTCTTAGACCTTTGCACATAAATCAAATGCTTTTCTATCATAGGCCTGATTCTATGCTAGTTTTAGAAATCAATTCAATTGTTGGGTTTGTGGCCAATTACCTGTGTCTAGTTCTGGGTTACCTTGGTAAATTTCTCTACTACAAGACTCTAACTTGTTGGCCCTGAGAAAATTTACTTAAAAAAAAAAATTATAGTCATATTCAGGTTACTGTGATATTACTAGATGGGATCCCCACACTGGGCCAATTAATAATGCCTGCTCTGACTCTGGCCATAAATTTGAGCTTTTGTCCATTACTCAAGCTCAATCAGAGCAGTAAGAAAAGTTTCAGAAAAGGAGGAAAAACCTCCCGCAATTATGGGATGGATTTATATAGATAACACCAGGCTATGGTAATTTAGGTTTTAAGTCTCCTTCTGTGTTGGAAACAATTAAATCATACTAAGGACAATCGGTCTAGTAACACTAGGAAACAGGGCTATGTGCCTTATAGACAGTGCCAATATATTATTTCCCTGAAAGATAAAGATTCTACAGAGCAGACTAAGTCAGATGACCTGAGATATACTGGGCTACATCTAATGGAAGCTCTTAACTTAAGTCTTATTTGTGACTTTACTAATACTGCTGGCTATGTTATTTGTATTTTACCTGTTTTACAAAATTACTGTTTCTTACACCATCAAATGTGTGTGTGAGGCCTCTAATAGAATAATATATAGTCCCATATGAGATAGATGATGGTAACAGTGTAACTCTAGATATGGGAAGAAGCAATAAGAGGGAATATTTTCCTGGACCAAGAGCCTAGTAAGACAGGTGGTCCAGAGAATTTTGGATAGTGTTTTATGGCCTAGTCCAGTAACAGCACATTGAGTGGCTAATCTTTGCCAAGCCTGAGAATGGACATTCTCAGCACCATGGGATAAAGTGGTCATGAAATGCCCCCCTCAAAATCATGGTCAAGTTTATGAGCAAAAAGGGGCTCTGCCAACTGAAGACTGACACTTGCCATCTACATCTACAAAGATTAAATCATGGCCGCTGCAACTGCTGACTTTCAATGCCCCTGAAAGGAGTTCAGGGTGAAAATCAGGAATGAGGCACTCTGTGCTCTGAGAAAAACTGGCAGAACAGGCCTTCAGATAGTTAAATCTTTTCAGGAGAAGATTTTATGAGTCCCAATTCTTGCATTTTCTCATACCTAGAGAAACACTGACATCATTAATGGTGAAATCTGCTTTGGCTATTTAGGAAAAGTTTATAATTAAAAGTCAAAATAGAGTAGCTATGGTTCAGATATCCTGGGAAATAACTAGGTGATGCTATGGGTGTACTTTCAGATTGGACCTTGTATTGCTAAACACTTGAGTTTTCTGAGTTGTGTCAGGCTTGGATGCCACCATTCTCAAAACAATGTCTGCTGGAAGCTAGTAACTGCAACCTTACTTTTTATAAAACTAGGCAACTGGCTACCCGGCTACAAGTCTCCCTGAAGTGCCAGGTCCGGACTGGGTTTCAGGCCTATTCTTCTAAAAAGAAATGATATTTATTTTGTCTACTAAATTCCAGTTATCACTCCTCCAACAACATCTAATGGGGTCTGTTACACCAAAATGGCAGACCAAGGGGTTGAGATTTTGTAATCATACAAGTCTTGTAATCATACAAGAGTCAGATCTAGAACTTGGAACTCAGAAATACTTCCAATTCAGTGTCTATACTCCAAGCTGAGGCAGTCCTATGCTCCATTTTGACAGGAAGTTATCACAGTCATAGTTGCCTAGTTCCCTAAATTAAAATGGAGTAGAACTCTGTGGGGCTCTGGAGTAGAGATCTGTTCTGTGTTCTTCATTTCTTGTCTGTAGGATATAGGCTTCATTCAGCCTCCTTGAACTTCCCTGAGTTCCAAACCATTCAAACCATTGCTAATCAGGGAAGGGAGGGGATACAGAAACAGGAGAAACAATCAAAGGCTGGTACAGCCTCCAGACAGAGTCCTGGTTCCTATTCAAAGAAATATGCATAACAATGTATTTGAGCCCCCACCCAGGTGGAGGATGGTAACTTCAGATGCAACACGAGATTCTTGGAGCACAGCTCTGTTGCCTCACCACCAACCAATCAAAAAGGGTCACAAACCCTGCAACCCTCACCCCAAATGTTGCCTTCTGTTTCCGGGTACCAGAGATAACCATCCTATTAGGTCTCCTGTTTGGCCCTTGTCTATTTCATCTCTGAGAGGGGCCAATAGTTTCAAACTAAACTGCTGTTACTACAAGGGTGGAAGCTGGTTTCAGATGTGGAACACCCCAACTTAGATCAGATAGAGAGAGACTTCTGCTCTACTAGGCAGGCCTATGCTCATGCTCAGCAGGAAGAAGTTACAGAAGGAAGAGACCTCCGCCCCAATTACCAAGAAGTATCTTGAGTATGAAGTCTCTCAGGGGGAGTTGTTAGGGGAAGCACACTGATTGAAACCGCCCACCCTGGCCAGGCACCATAGTAACCATTTGCATGAGTTGTTTTATGACAGGAGATCCTGATAAGGAATATGGAACTAATAAGCCATCACCAACCGGAAGAGTTTGGGAAAGGTCTAAAGGAGACCCCGTGTGTCCGTCCACTTCCCAGAATCCCTCTCGCTAGCATCCATCTTGGCTGAGCGATGCATGCGCTACCAGGAAAGACTCTGAATTAGAATGATTGGCCAAAGACCACCGGGAAACTAATCCCATCACCATAAAACTGGAGACTGAGAGCCACGCGGCAGAGCAGTTCTCCTGGGTTCCCTTACCCTACTGCTCTCCACCCGGGTGCCCTTTCCCAATAAAATCTCTTGCTTTGTCAGCACATGTGTCTCCTCAGACAATTCATTTCTGAGTGTTAGACAAGAGCCCAGTTTCGGGCCCTGGAAGGGGTCCGTCTTCCTGCAACAATTGTAGGAGTTAGTAATTGGCTTAAGAACTAATTTGTTTAGAGGCAACAGACCAAATGTTCCATAGAAGTGGAGTGGAGATTTGATCCAGGGGTATGTTTGTAACTTTAGGAGAAGGGTGGTAGGGGTTGGGGCCCAAACGGCCTGCAGGGCTAACTCTCAAAGTGGCAAACATTATCCCTGGAAGCCCAATTGCTTTTGAAGGGATGCCAACTGATGGACTTCTAGCAGGCATTGTGTGCCTGTCACCCACGGGTTCACTGAGAGATACTGATGTTGTACATGTTGTAGGAAACATGGAAGATGAAGGGCTGAATATCTAGAGGGCCTGGATATTATACAGTATTTCCCTCCCAAGGGCCAGCTATTTTCTTGTCCCTCCAGAAGATTGTAGAGGCGACATTGTGGGCCTGGATGGGGCTCAGGAAAGGAGTATGAAACAGAAGCGAAGGAGACAGAGCACAACCTTTGAAAGAATGACATAGCACAAGGGCACAACATAAACCAATTAAAATCATTTGGGTCCAAGATGACAAGGCAAATTCAAGTAAACCTTAATCCCCAATCTGTAAGCCAAAAGACACACCCAGAGGTGGCAGGACAGCTCTAAGGCACT
Source organism: Bubalus bubalis (assembly GCF_019923935.1). Lineage (NCBI taxonomy): Eukaryota > Metazoa > Chordata > Mammalia > Artiodactyla > Bovidae > Bubalus > Bubalus bubalis. Next base: position 67,481 of record NC_059174.1, on the reverse strand, counting down.
GTCAAAAGAAGGAGGAGTGGGTGGCTCCCCAATGGCTGGGATGATCCTCCCACTCATTAGCATATGAATTCACCCCACTGGCAAAACCTAGCCAGGCCGCATTCCATTGCCCCAGCCCATGTCCTGGGTAATGGCCCACACTCTCAAGACTGGGCTTCTTTCTGAATCCTAACAAATCCACCTCTTACTTATCGCTTTGACTCTCAATGAATTTTTGCAATGAGACCTCAGAGCCTGAGCTTTATTAGGTACCCAAAGCCATTCTGGGTTTTGGCCGGGCCTGAGTCCCTGGAGAAGGCTGAAGGACAGGAGGAAAAAGCAGTGGGGAAAACATGCCAAGGAACCCTTCACAGCCCCAGAAAAATCTGCTAAATATCTGATCTGTGTCCACAGTTTTCATTGGCCTGATTCTTGGCACAGAGAAGAGTAAGGACAGAAGAATCCCCGCCGGCTTGGGTAACAGCTACTGGGGCCCAGCAGATAGTGCCTTTGGGACATATGGAAGAGTAGCCTCTCCAGAGTCCCTCAGTTGCTCCCACTGCCGCCTGCTTGTTCACGGGGGATTCAAGGAAACAAGAAACAGTAAAGGAATTAAGATTTTGTTAGGCATGTCCCTCCAGCCATAGGAGCGAGGACCTCCTACCTTAACCGGAGGTCTTCTGGAATCTGAGCCACGTGAACTTTCTGCTGAGTTCATTTTTCGCTGTCCTGGTTTCCAGCACGATGGGCCTTCCCCTGTGCTGGGTTTTCTTTGCGTTCTGCTTCTACCGCGGGAGCTTTGCTGAGTTGCGCTCCTGCTGTGCCTGGGCTCTTTGGCACAGAGGTTGTTTCAGCCAGGTTAAACCCGAGTCATGGCTCCATAGATGTCAGCTGAGTGTATGTTCCTTGGTTTTTGTCTCATCACAACAAAGATTTGGAGTGACGGACATTAAAGCCCCCTCAGCGTGTCACATCTCTCGGGTCTTGGACAGACCGTGTTATAGCTCTCAGGTCTCGAATGGACCATGTTATAGCTCTTAGACAAATCAGTGTTACAGCTCAGTGTTACAGATCTATTTTATTTAGAAGATAGCAGGAAAATCCATCTTCGAGGTGTGAGGGTGCGTCGATCCAAAGATGCAAAGAGAAGAGCGCCCCAGTGTGCGGGGGAGAGAGAGAGAGAGAGAGAGCGAGCGAGCTAGCTTTGGCTCCTCTTTTATGTTTTTCTCTCCCTGGGCCTGTCCTATGTAAATTGGGTCAGCCAGGAGTATTGTTTGTTTTACTTGAGGTCCTACTCTGGTCCTTGGACCTTCCTTTGTTCTATTTTTGTGGGCTTTTCTGTTCCTTATATATTAGCCACCGGCATTCTGGACTCCTTTTCCCTATTCTAACTACCTAATAGGAAGATCCCCTGGAGAAGGGAAAGGCTACCAACTCCAGTATTCTGGCCTGGAGAATTTCATGGACTGTATAGTCCATGGGGTCGCAAAGAGTCAGACAGGACTGAGAGGCTTTCACTTTCTCTTTATCTGAGGGACATATTGATGTGTTTGGATGTAAAACTTATACAATATGAATCATATTATAGTGTTTTTTATCCTGTCTTTAACACTGTGTTGTGAGTTTCATTTTCTGTAAAAACCATTGGTTTTCTTAAGATAATACAACTTGCATTACTATTACAAATATGAGCACAATTCTTTTTTATTCTTACATTTATTATTGAAATTGAAAAAAAGCTGGTATTCCATTTTTCAATTTGTAGTCTAGATTTATGGCAAGTATGGTATATTTATTATTTAAGAAGCTGTCATATCTTAACATATAAACATCTCAACACCAGTGACTTAATTTAATAGAACAAGGACCAGCACTTTTTTTCTGGAAAAAGCTGTACAGCAAATACTTTAGCCTTTGTGGGCCACATACTCTCAATTTTAGCTATGCACTTCAGCATCTTGCAGCCTGGATTCACCCATAAGCAATATAGAAATCAATAAGCATGACTCTGTTCCAATAAAATTTCATTTATAAAAGATAGTAAGACAGATTTGGTTTGCAGATCACACCTTGTCAACCTATGCAATAGAATGCATTTCTTGATTGTTCAAAGTCTAAAATTATTTCCAGATCAATAGGAAGATGTCCTCTGAGTGGCAAGTGCAGAGACTTAAGCTTGTTCTCAGTTATGGCTTATGATAATGTGACTGGGTGCATGTGTGTTAAGTCACTTTAGTGGTGTCTGACTATATGAGAGGGTATGGACTGAAGCCCGCCAGGCTCCTCTGTTCATGGGATTCTCCAGGCAGAATTCTGGAGTGGGTTGCAGTGCTCTCCTCCAGGGAATCTTCCCAGCCCAGGGATCAAACCTGTCTCTCTTGGATTGGCAGTTGGGTTGTTTACCATTAGCGCCACCTGGGAAGTTCAACAATGGGATTATTATGGTATAATTATAATGTAGTGAGAGAAATAATAATTTGCTTTAAAAAATACTACACTTTTCTGCATTGCCACTGTGCATAATATTTTTGTGTTTTGCTTATGTATTTTTAATTAAGCTTTTGTCAAGCATGTTGAGTGTTCCTCACCTGTTGAGATACTTGAATAATGACCAAGATATTTCCTGATCAGTAAAATCACAATAGGACTTTGAACTTTGAGTCAAACTATAGTGTTAAGATAGATTGTGAAGTCGCTCAGTTGTGTCTGACTCTTAGCGACCCCATGGACTGCAGCCCACCAGGCTCCTCTGTCCATGGGATTTTCCAGGCAAGAGTACTGGAGTGGGGTGCCATTGCCTTCTCCATAGATTGAAGGGATAAGAAAGAAAAACAAAAGACATTTTAAGTAGAGAAGACAGTCTGAACCAAGGTAGGAATTTGAATGTTTAAATTGTTTTCAATTAGAAGTAGAGTGTATGCAGGGCAAACTTTGGGAGACGGTGAGGGACAGAGAAGCCTGGCATGCTGCAGGACACTGGTTTGCAAAGAGTCTTACATGACTGCGAGACTGAACAACAACAAAAAGTATGAGATACGATCAGAGGACCAGAGAATCTAAATTGTGTAAAGCATGCAATTAGAATTAGTGCCGATTGCTGAATAGAGTTGAAATAGAGTTCTATGCCCACAGGACAAGTATGTGACAATGAAGAGGTTGTGGTTGTAAAACAGTGTTGACAATGGGAATGAAATTGACTCAGTTTCAATATTATAATCATGGCATTCAATGTGGTTCCATTAGTAGTTGATGTAAACAGAAAGAAGTAACTCCCATTTTCATTTTGATTCAGAAACAAACATTATGTTCTTGACAGCATCTCACTGCAGAGGAGTCAATGATTCCCAGAAGCTAGCAATAATTACACAGGCACCTACAATGTGAAGTAGTAAACAGTGAGGTGTAATATGGGAACTAGAGCATCCGATAAACCAAAGGCCTGAAGACATCTGGAACACAGAGGGAAAACAAAAGGAGACTCTTATCACTGTCTTCAAATATTTCAAGGCTAAAATTTGAAAGAAACACTGACCTTTTTCTGTGTCCTGAGGAGAGAAACTTAATTTTAAATGAATTAACTTTTAAAAGCCACAGGAAGCTAATTTCAGACCAACAACAATAAAAGAATTTTCTTTTTTTTCCTCCACTGTCAATGAACAGAATAGTGTGAATGACTCAGAGTCTTTGGGCTGCCCAGTTTCACTAAAAGTATATAAGAAGGGGCTCTAGAGACACAAACTTTAATGTAAACAAAAGGAAGGGGGAGACTCTTCCAGAAGAATGCAGACAAGATATTAAACTCCACAATGCCTCTCTACATTTCCCATATTCTGTGACTGGTCCTCACACTGGCCTAGAGCTTTCACTAAGATCACTTTTTGCTTGGTCTTTCCAAAATACTGTTTTAAAATTATCGGTATAATTCTCAAAATCCATAATTTACACATCTGTAACAGGTTGATTTAACTACTCCATCTGATAAAAAATCTATTACTATAATTAAGTAGTACATTCTAACCACCTTAACACATACGGATTGAGCTCAATACAAACTTTATTAATCTTTGTCTATAACTGAGGAGGGGCTTCCCTGGTGACTCAGATGGTTAAGAATCCTCCGGCAATGCAGAAGACACAGATTTGATCCCTGGGTTGGAAAGATCCTCTGGAGGAGGGAATGGCAACTCACTCCAGTATTTTTGCCTGGAGAATTCCCATGGACAGAGGAGCTTGGTGGGCTCTAGTCCATGGGGTTGCAAAGAGTTGGACATGACTGAGTGACTGAGCACAGCACATAACTGAAGAGATCATTCCTATATGTGTATGTAGGTAAAGCATGCTTAAAAAAAGTAAGAAATTCAATTCAAAATAGCCTCCTAAATTCAATATGACATGTAAATACATAATTTTAGATAGATCCCTGGTGGCTCGGATGGTGAGGATTTAACCTGCAATGCAGGAGACCTGGCTTCTATCCCTAGATTGGGAAGATCCCCTGGAGAAGGGAATGGCTACTCACTCCAGTATTCTTGCCTGGAGAATTCCATGAATGGAGGAGCCTGGTAGGCTGTAGTCCATGGGGTCATGAAGAGTCAGACACGACAGAGCAACTAACACTTGCACTTTTCCCCCCACATGTATTTATGTATAGATACCTCTGAGAATGGCAAGTGTGAACTGCAGGCCATCATGGGCACCCTGGTGTCTAGGGTCACTCAGTGTGCTCATAGGCAGTTTTATTTATCTTTCTTTGAGCTGTCTGGGCCTCCAGTCTGGCACATATTTCAGAAAAGATTAAAGAATCAAAGTAAATCTGATAATCTCAGTCTAGTATTATTGCTTATTACACAAGAAATTTTTCCCCCTTAAGTTTATATACAGTTTAAATACTAGTGTGACATAATGGGAAGAAGATGTTGGTTTTATTTTCCCCCAACATTCCCAGTTTGACCCTACATTATCTATTTGTGGTCTCATTCTCAGCAAAATTGCATAGTAATTGGTATAATTTTTTCATAGGATCTAAGAGTATAAAGTGCTAATCGCTCAGTCATGGTTGACTCTGCAACCCTGTGGACTGTGGAGCCCACTAGGCTCCTCTGTGCCTGGAATTCTCCTGGCAAGAATACTGGAGTGGGTTGCCATTCCCTTCTCTAGGCTATCTTCCCGATCCAGGAATCGAACCCAGAATTTCTCTCATTCTAGATGGATCTTTTGCCTTCTGAGGCACAAGTAGCATAAAATCCCTCTTCAAATTAATAGCAAAGACTATAATTTGTCTTTCACTTTCACTTTTCACTTTCATGCATTGGAGAAGGAAGTGGCAACCCACTCCAGTGTTCTTGCCTGGAGAATCCCAGGGACGGGGAACCTGGTGGGCTGCCCTCTATGGAGTCGCACAGAGTCGAAGCAACTTTAGCAGCAGCAGCAGCAGCAGCAGCAAGTGATGCAAATAGCATATCCACTAGGTGGCAGAGTGACACTGTAATTTAAACCAAGGCACAACTAATGTGCATTGATTGCTTTAGAGAAAGTAGCAGAAACTGATAGAAAGCAAGATGTTCGTGGTTTAAATATAACTTTGAAAACATTTTATTCCGTAAAGGAAAAATGTGATCTGTCATGTCGACCGACAGAGAACGCTGAGGCCACTAAGCCATAAGCACGGCTCCTGCACCCCCACCTCAGGCTCAGGCCGGTGAGCCCTGAGGAACTCTAGATCGAAACAGAGCTGCACCCTGAGGGAACACAGGATAGAAAAGAACAGGGTACTGGCGCTAAGTAGTCAAGGTGCAGCTCAAAGGGATGATTTCAAGGAGCCCAGACTGTCTCTTCTTCCCAGGCTCAGAAAAGCCCTAAATTCGTTAACGTGAGCTTTCTGGTGTTCTTTAATTTCCGATAATCTTCTGATGGTCTGACTACCTGGTTTTTGTTGCAAAATGCATATACATTCTGACTCCTCCCTTCCCTTTTCAGAGCAGTTTCTCTGAACTAACTGAGACGTTGTCTTCTAGGTTTGTGTGTGCGTGGCCGCTCAGTCATGTCCGACTCTTTTGTGACCCATGGACTGTAGCCCACCAGGCTCCTCTGTCCCCGGGATTCTCCAGGCAAGAGTATTGGGGTGGGTAGCCAATTCCTCCTCCAGGGGATCTTCCTGACCTAAGGATTGAACCTGGGTCTCCTACATTACAGGTGAATTATTTATTATCTGAGCCATCAGGGAAGCAGATTATTTTCTAGGTTTAAGTCCATAGAATAAAAAATAATTCTGTTTTTAGGTTGTGTTTTTTTGTTTGTTTTTTTGGTTAGTTGGTAATTTCATGTCTCTTTCAGGAATAAGGAAACCAGTGTTCAAAGATGGCAATTTACTAGATCACATTCAAGCAGCAATTCACCTTTGATTTTTATCTTTGTTTTTCCAATTTTCATTTTTGAACTAGGAGTGATGTGTTGGCTCTTGGTCACTTACATAATCACATAGTTTAGGTAATGAGGAGTGTTAACACTTCATCTCAATTAATTTTATAAGAAGTAAATACACAAAAACATGGTCAATAATATGTGCAGATATTAGTATAAATATTAAAATCCTTACAGAAGCAAATACTATTAATGTATTACAAAAACAGGAATGTATAATGAAGTTACAATGTTATTGACATATATACATATAATTCAGTGACAAAGCAAAAATATTCATAAGCCAAAAACTATAGGAGATGAGAGGAGAAATAGACTCTAAATTCAAACTAAAACCAATATGTGATATATATATATATGTATGTATATATATGTATGTATATATATATATATATATATGTGATTGTGTTTCTGTTATAATCCCAAATAACACAATTGCATTATATTACAGAAATCTACTAATAAGGAATAGAATTTTTTCCAATCTTTCTTAAGAAATTTTAAAAATTGACTATGTCTTAGCCCATAAGTAAAACACAACAATTTTAATAATAAAATTATCATTTATTGGTTACTAGCAAATATAAGAGTAAATAAGGCAATCCATTTAAAACTGTAAAATCATGCCTTTAAAAAATTACAAAGGAATAATATAGACTACCATAGCAAAAATTACTATACAAGATATAATCTAGATGATAATCAAAATAAGTTACATGGTATAGCATACTGATATCAACAAAATTAAAATAGATAAAGCATTCTTCTGGCAAGGTCTATTAAAAGGCCTTAAGATACCGTTAGGACCTAAAATTTAATCTTCCCATCCATCCTCCCAAAAACTTTTCAGACGAAGGGAATCAAATGAATAAACCATACTTTTTGCATCACTGTGGGAAAGATAACTGCATGAAGTGAAATTTACCTGTAAGTAAATAAATACTCGTAAGGAGTGCAAAGACCTCTGGGTCTCAAATTACCATAATTCTAAGTGTGTAGAATGAAGAAATCTGAAAGACACAGTTTAGAAAAGGGAAAAGGAAAGTGGAGATCTTATTAGTGGGACAAAACAGGTATAATAAATAATAAAGTTCTACTCACATAACCAGTAACTGAAAGCAGGGCAAAAGTCTTATAGGAAGCAGCACTGGCTGCAAGAAAAAGGCTAGCGATTGTATAGGGTTTGAGGTGCAAACTTCAGGGAAATGTCTTTCTAAGACAAAGGAGGAAAGGAAAAGGATGTCAGTAGAGTTATAAATGTTAAGAGAAGCAAAATGAGTAAATTGTGTTAAGGATCTTCCAGAAACAAGATAAAGGAAACATACACACAAAAAGTGATAATCAAAATCTCTCAACAACCATGCATTTTCCATAGAGAGGGATATATATATATATTATAAATATATATATATTATATATATTTATGTATATGCTGATAGTGAAGCTGAAACTCTAGTACTCTGGCCACATGGTGTGAAGAGCCAATGCGTTGAAAAAGACCCTGATGCTGGGAAAGATTGAAGGCAAAAGAAGAGAGTGGCTGAGGATGAGATGGTTGGATGGCATCACTGACTCACCGGACATGAATTTGAGCAAATTCTGAGGGATAGTGAAGAACAGGGAAGCCTGGCATGCTGCAGTCCATGGGGTCTCCAAGAGTCAGATACGACTTAGCAACTGAACAAAAACAAAATAGATACATTCATACATATGCATGTATGTATGTGTGAGTATGTGTATATCTGTATGTGTATTCACATATACTTCATTTCACTACATAACAGAAGAAAACAGCACTAAACTAGAATTCTTGTAAGCCACACAAAACTCAAGTTTACTCCACTAAATTATCAAAAAAAAAAAAAAAAAGAAAAAACCTGTATCCATAAAATGCTACTATAAAGGGAGGCGGGCAAAGCATAAAACATGTCAAAACATTCCAAACAATGAATATGTCCCTGTAATAACATCACATGTACACAAAGACACACTCAGAGAGAACAGACAAAAACTGTAACACTCTGAATCTCCTTAAATAATTATTTGGAAATATTAAAAATATGTCATAAATATAAAAAAAAACATGAATAGAAAAAAGAGAATATGCCAAAAAAGAGTTGGTTGGACTCAAGAAAGAGATTGTAAAAAAAAAAAGAATTTGGTGAGAAATCAAGATTAAATTGCAATGTAGAAAAAAAGGGATAGGGGACTTCCTTGGTGGTTCAGTGGTTAAGAATACACCTTGCAAAACAGGGAACACAGGTTCAATCCCTTGTTGGAAACTAAGATCCCACCTGTGGAGGAGCAACTGACACCCCCACTGCAGTGAAAAACCCAGGCAGCTCAATGACAGATCCCTGTGCCACAGCTGAGACCTGATACAGCCAAAGTAACTAAGTAATTAAAAAAAAAAAAAAAAAAAAAAGGATAGGGGAAACAAACATTGCATGATTTCACTTACATGAACTATAAGAAGAAGATTCACGAGGCAGAGTACATTAAAGGATATCAGTGGCAGAGGGAAAGGAGGATGAGGAGTTATTACTTGATGGGTACGATGTTTCTGTTTGGAGTGATGAAAATGTTTTGGAAATACACAGCGATTACACAATATTGTAAATATAAGCAATGCCACTGAGTTGTGCACTTAAAGTTGTTAAAGTGCCATTGTTAAAAATGTAAACATTTGAGAAATATGGTCTCTGGAGCTTGAATAAAATGCTGTGAGAGAAGAGAAAATACTGTCTCAAAATGTTACTGAGAAATAAGAAAAAGGTAAGTAACCACAAAAAGACTTGGTATTACCTTCCATTACAGGGATGAGGTATATAAGGGAGCTATTTGGGTGAACTGTGGACAGAAAAATCAACAGTGAAAGACATTGAGGAAGAATGGACAACAGATTGTGGTAACTTTTCAAAGTGGTTTTTATTATTAATAGACTACAGGAGATGCATGCTGGAATAGCCAGCACCCTCCACAAACTGAATTGAAGCAGTATCAATGTTTTCCTTTTACCTGCAACTCAGAGTTTCCTTCTCTTTCTTTGCCTCTTCTTTCTGAGGTGTGGGTTCTTTCCAGGTCATTAGAGTTTTCTCACAATTGTCCCCATAATAAAATAGAAGCTGATTTGTACTTAGTTTCCATATACACATAGGGAAAATATGACTTGGTCAATATAATTATTTTTAGGTCTTTGAATAATGTTCAGAAAAATTCAGCTTCACTTTGGTCACATTATCCCAAAGGGAATTTCCAGACTCACAGAGATACTGCAATAAATGTCTGCGAGTTAAATATCTCCCTGGTAAAGTTTAGAAATCAGTTAGGAGCCATGTGTTGTCTTTGCTTTTATGTTCAGCACAGCATATAAGTGTTATTTAAAGAGAAATAAAGAATAGTTGCTAGCATAAATGATGGCACCATTTTGTTCTCTTAAATAGTAAAATAAAACTGGGAAAAGGCTTTTGAATTTGCTTAAGAAAAAAGCTGGACACCTTACCTTAGAAAGCAGGTAAGTTCTATTTTCAGATTTCTACAGAATTATTTGTATAATGAGACATATTACTATATAGTCATAGAATTTACTGGTTAATGTACATTATTGTACTGTGAAATATTACATGTACCTGAGATTTAAGCCAAGTATCTGTTGAGTTGGACGTGAATTAACTTTTCTTTAATCAATCCACAATTAATCACTGTTGCTAGATCAATATGTTTTTAGAATTTATTATTTAAGTATATTTTAATGATCATTTGCTTCTTGGCTAATGATCATTAAAACTTTAACCACATTTTCATACAGTCAACTTTTGAAACTATTGCTCTATCTACCTGGTAATACAGAGCATCTCTTTCATGGCTACATATTTTTTGTACAGCTCATGTGTGATATTGCATAAAGTAATAAAAATGACAGTGATAAACATTTTTTCATAACTTTGGGAATGTTAAAGGGAAGCTAGTAAAGCAGAAAGTCAGTGACTTATATTTCAGTAAAGGATACAGAAAATCTGTTAAGGAAAAACTCAAGAAGTACAAACTATGTTAAATCACTCTGCTCTTACTTTCTATTAATTGCCTGAATGTGCCATATTGTAGCTTGAGTTTCTCACTCCTGTATTTAAAAACACCACTTATTCTATTACAATTTGGCCAAGACAGTGCTGTCTATTAAAATAGGAGGTTAATGAAGATGATCTGAGTGAATATTCAGAATAAATGAAAGAGTGGCTAATAGAGCATGGTCAGATTTAGTTCTATACATTTTGGAGACCACCTAGGTTGGAGACAACCAGGGTTTTAGGGCAAGTGACTGAGTTTTAATATATAAGACTACTCTTAAGGGTCTAGTCTCCACAGTAAGCCAAGGGAGTGAGAAGTGGGGGGAGGTTACAGGGATGGATTTATGTGACCTTCAAATGATTTTTTCTAATAGAATACTAGCAAAAATTATAGAGCAATCCTAAGGTGATCTTTCTGAGTCTCTATCATTCTGAAGTAAATTTTATTATAAGCATTCTGTGTTTTTATGTCTGTTAAATACATGACAAAATAATTATAATGATAATGACATGTAATTAAAATGAATTTTCATTTCATTCTATCATATATTGAAATAAAATTTATTTGACAAATGCATACTGAATACTTAAAATAATCAAAGTATAGAGAGAGAATATAATGGGAAAACTAACAGAATTAATAATTTAATTCATGATGAGACACAGTGCCATATAATTGATTAAATGAGGAATGTATTGTATAATCTAATTTATCAAATCCTTCATAATTTGTCATTATCCAGTCACAATCTTATTATGGGAGAACTGGATAACTAAATTACTAAATGAGAATTTCAATAAAGTCTCCTAAATGATTTTAGTCTTTTTTCCACCTGGCACAATTCCTGACACATAGTAATTGATAACTGGTTAATAACTTTTCCCACATCCAAAAGAGATGAGTTTTATTTTCCTTTATTTAGAGATTAAACAAGTAAGAGGGCTCAGAAAGTTTATATAATCTGTTTCAAAGTCAAATATTCACTATTCAACATAGATTTGAATGGCATAAATTTTGTTTGGTTTTGTTTTTCATTATGTCCAGGTTAGGGAGAAAATGAGACCCTGGCCCTGACTCTCACCAAGATAAGATTGTTTTAGAGAGATAATCTAAAGCACTTAACAGTATCTGGTAATAATTAGAAAAACAAATACGAAGCAAAGTAGATAGTATTAAGAACCACAAGACTTAGAATATTTGAGTAACCATAGCATTGTGGGCTGTAGTTAGTGAACTCTACCTGGAAGTAGTAGATTTCACAGAGTTTAATACACTGTGATAGTACTGAGCAAAAATTGGTTTGAAACTGCTAGTCCAGGTTCACTACTTCAGGGAATCATTAGGGATCCCAGAGAAGAATACTTAAGTTTGAACTATAGATGATGGAGCCTTCTATATACCTGGATCAGAGAAAGGGAATTTAAAATATCAGGCTATAAAGGATCCAAGGAAAAGGAAAGCTGGAGGAGTTGTGTTTCTTTCTGAGACTGGATCAGTTAATCTTAAAGGAAATGAGAGACAATAACCTGGAGGGGAGTTGTAAATTATTCTGATTTGTTTGGAAAATAATAGTCATCAACATCCAGCTATTGACTCCTCAAAAATTTACGTTAGAACCATGGACAAGGAGTTAGGGTTTAGCAGAGATCCTTAAATATATAGTTTAACTCCCATTGCTTATTGATGCCTAAACTGAAATACAAAAGAGGATGTGGCATACTCATGCCAACAAGTTAGAAAATAGTACAATGAGATGAAGGAGACAATATTTTGCTTCATTTTCCAAATAGGTCAGTATTTTAAAGAATATCTTCTGTTGATATAATTATTAATTTTTTTTAATATGAAAATGACGCTTGTAGACATATGAGTCATGCTTTCTTATTTTCCATAGAAATACCTGAAAGTAGGGAAAATGCTTTCAAGTTGTTCAGGAAGATAGATTATAGTTTTGAGTCATGCATTAAACAGTTTTTATATTTTAAAATGCAAATTAAATTTATAGGTATTTTTCACATATTCCCTCTCTTTCTAATGGCCTAGACTGAGTGCATTTTCAAGATTAAAATTTTTAAAATAATTTTCAATTTGCCTGAAATATTCAAGTATTGGTAAGACAAAACAATCTGCATTTTAAAAGCTTTTGTTTATTTTCTTGGTAATTCATAATCATTTCATTGATTTTCCATTTTTAGTCTGCAAACTCACTTACCAAAATGGCATTTACATTGTCTTTTTCAAATATGATTTGACCTGCTATCTGATAAAGAATCACAGAGGTAGGATTTTAGACAAATCATAAGGGAAAAACGCTGAGACGATATAAGTTAATTGATCAATTCATGCAGTAAGTCAAGTATTAAGTAAAGAATAATCTGTGATTGAATATATAACTTACAGTGTTTCCCAGTAAATCAGAAGAAAATAATTTAGGGGAGAAGTTAGAATAGAGCCTTGCATTCTTTTTTTTAAATTTTATTTTATTTTTAAACTTTACATAATTGTATTAGTTTTGCCAAATATCAAAATGAATCCACCACAGGTATACATGTGTTCCCCATCCTGAATCCTCCTCCCTCCTCCCTCCCCATTCCATCCCTCTGGGTCGTCCCAGTGCACCAGCCCCAAGCATCCAGTATCGTGCATCAAACCTGGACTGGCAACTCGTTTCATATGTGATATTTTACATGTTTCAATGCCATTCTCCCAAATCTTCCCACCCTCTCCCTCTCCCACAGAGTCCCTAAGACTGTTCTATACATCAGTGTCTCTTTTGCTGTCTCGTACACAGGGTTATTGTTACCATCTTTCTAAATTCCGTATATATGTGTTAGTATACTGTATTGGTGTTTTTCTTTCTGGATTACTTCACTCTGTATAATAGGCTCCAGTTTCATCCACCTCATTAGAACTGATTCAAATGTATTCTTTTTAATGGCTGAGTAATACTCCATTGTGTATATGTACCATAGCTTTCTTATCCATTCATCTGCTGATGGACATCTAGGTTGCTTCCATGTCCTGGCTATTATAAACAGTGCTGCGATGAACATTGAGGTACACGTGTCTCTTTCCCTTCTGGTTTCCTCAGTGTGTATGCCCAGCAGTGGGATTGCTGGATCATAAGGCAGTTCTATTTCCAGGTTTTTAAGGAATCTCCACACTGTTCTCCATAGTGGCTGTACTAGTTTGCATTCCCACCAACAGTGTAAGAGGGTTCCCTTTTCTCCACACCCTCTCCAGCATTTATTACTTGTAGACTTTTGGATCGCAGCCATTCTGACTGGTGTGAAATGGTACCTCATAGTGGTTTTGATTTGCATTTCTCTGATAATGAATGATGTTGAGCATCTTTTCATGTGTTTGTGAGCCATCTGTATGTCTTCTTTGGAGAAATGTCTATTTAGTTCTTTGGCCCATTTTTTGATTGGGTCATTTATTTTTCTGGAGTTGAGCTGTAGGAGTTGCTTGTATATTTTTGAGATTAGTTGTTTGTCAGTTGCTTCATTTGCTATTATCTTCTCCCATTCTGAAGGCTGTCTTTTCACCTTGCTAATAGTTTCCTTTGATGTGCAAAAGCTTTTAAGGTTAATTAGGTCCCATTTGTTTATTTTTGCTTTTATTTCCAATGTTCTGGGAGGTGGGTCATAGAGAATCCTGCTGTGATGTATGTCAGAGAGTGTTTTGCCTATGTTCTCCTCTAGGAGTTTTATAGTTTCTGCATTCTTTTAAATTATTGGGAATTATTTTAAAAGCCTAAAATGTAATTGTTAGTTGAATGAGATGGCTTATTTGACCACTACAAATATCTTCTCTTCACTATTCAGTTGTTACATATTTAAATGTCATTTTGTGGCCATTGATGAAGATTCTCATGATGATGATGATATTCTCATAGATAGATTTGCAGTTTTTCTCTTCCAAACCCTACTTTATGTACACAGATTCAAATGGCAATTTCACTGAAAATGAAAAATAAGGAGAGGAGCATTACGGATTTGAAAATAATTGTGAATATATTGGTTCTGAAGTTTGGAGTAAATGAAATAAAATATTGTAAATACTAAGGTCTTGTGTTTTATATAGTTGAAGTAGAGAATTTTGGTGTGATTTAGTGGAATGATTAATTCTCAGTAGTTCTCCCTACTCTATGCCTCTTGAACTTCTACCAGTAGAAATGTATTGGTTTGTTCAAAGGCATAATAGTTATGAGCATATTATTAGAGCTGGTCTTACATTAATTTACAGCAGTGACTAGGAGGAGGAGGAGGTAAAAAAACAGGAATGGAAGAGAGAAAAGCCAGCCTGAGATATTAAGACATGTGATATAGGAATAGAAAGAAGCAAACATTTTCAGGATGACTGATTATTAGGAAGAGTTGAACAGATTGGGTACATCGAATAGAAAGAAGCCAATTTATGTAAGTGAGTAAGACACTGTATGAGACTAAAATTCAAGTGAAACCTACTATTAACCTCAAATGCCTTACTGAATGTAAAAAACAAATATTTTTACAGTTTGAGGTGATACCTTTTGAAAAAATAGAGGTAATTATACTTTCCAGAAAAGCATCTATTTCTGCTTTATTGACTATGCCAAAGCCTTTGACTGTGTGGATCACAATAAACTGTGGAAAATTCTGAAAGGGATAAGAATACCAGACCACCTGACCTGCCTCTTGAGAAATCTGTATGCAGGTCAGGAAGCAACAGTTAGAACTGGACATGGAACAACAGACTGGTTCCAAATAGGAAAAGGAGTACATCAAGGCTGTATATTGTCACCCTGCTTATTTAACTTATATGCAGAGTACATCATGAGAAACGCTGGACTGGAAGAAACACATGCTGGAATCAAGATTGCTGGGAGAAATATCAATAAGCTCAGATATGCAGATGACACCACCCTTATGGCAGAAAGTGAAGAGGAACTCAAAAGCCTCTTGATGAAAGTGAAAGAGGAGAGTGAAAAAGTTGGCTTAAAGCTCAACATTCAGAAAACGAAGATCATGGCATCCGGACCCATCACTTCATGGGAAATAGATGGGGAAACAGTGGAAACAGTGTCAGACTTTATTTTTCTGGGCTCCAAAAGCACTACAGATGGTGACTGCAGCCATGAAATTAAAAGACGTTTAGTCCTTGGAAGGAAAGTTATGAGCAACCTAGATAGCATGTTCAAAAGCAGAGACATTACTTTGCCAACAAAGGTTCGTCTAGTCAAGGCTATGGTTTTTCCTGTGGTCATGTATGGATGTGAGAGTTGGACTGTGAAGAAGGCTGAGCACCGAAGAATTGATGCTTTTGAAGTGTGGTGTTGGAGAAGACTCTTGAGAGTCCCTTGGACTGCAAGGAGATCCAACCAGTCCATTCTGAAGGAGATCAGCCCTGGGATTTCTTTGGAAGGAATGATGCTAAAGCTGAAACTCCAGTACTTTGGCCACCTCATGCGAAAAGTTGATTCATTGGAAAAGACTCTGATGCTGGGAGGGATTAGGGGCAGGAGGAGAAGGGGACGACAGAGGATGAGATGGCTGGATGGTATCACTGACTCGATGGATGTGAGTCTGGGTGAACTCCGGGAGTTGGTGATGGACAGGGAGGCCTGGCGTGCTGCAATTCATGGGGTCGCAAAGAGTCCGACACGACTGAGTGACTAATCTGATCTGATCTGATCAAAGTTGTTTATCAGGAATTAATGTTTTCCAGAAAGGGACAAAAAGAACGCAAGGAAAACCTTTCAAAATAAAAATAAAATCTTTTTCTTCAAGTTTTGAATGCTTTCTATTTTAAAATGCCCATAACAAGGAATAATATACATCATCATATTTACATATTTATAAAGATTGATAACTATTTAATTTCAGGTGGCTACAAACTGCTCTGAGTCATGGAAAATAGGAATAACATCGCAGAATTTATTCTCTTAGGACTTTCTCAGAAAAGGAAATTGAAATTCTCTATTTTTTACTGTTCTTACTTTGTTGCAATTCTGATCAGAAACCTACTTGTCATGATTTCTATCGCCTCCAGTCAACTTATGAAGCAGCCCATGTATTTCTTTCTGAGGCACCTCTCCCTCGCAGACCTTTGTTACACTTCCACTGTGACCCCCAAGTTGATCGCTGACTTGCTGGCAGAAGTGCTGGTAGCATTGCTTGTTACCATGGCTGCATGACACAGCTCTTCACCATGCACTTCTTTGCGGGGATCGAGGTCTTCATCCTCACGGGGATGGCCTATGATCGCTATGTGGCCATCTGCAAACCTCTGTGCTGCACTCTGATCATGACCAGACAGAAGTGCGTTGCCATGATCGCTGCTTCCTGCGCTGGGGGCTTCCTGCATTCCTTCGGTCAGTTTCTCCTGGCCATCTTTTTACACTACTGCAGCCCCAACAAAATAGATCATTACTTCTGCAATGTATATCCTTTGCTGAAACTGGCCTGCACTGACACCACCAGAATCAGTCTCCTTGTCATCGCCAATTCAGGCCTCATGGGCCTGGTGACTTTTGTGGTCTTGTTGATATCCTATGCTGTGATCTTGTACACTGTCAGGTCCTGCTCTGTAGAGAATCAGTGCAAAGCTCTCTCCACCTGCAGTTCCCACATCACTGTGGTGGTCCTCTTTTTCGCTCTTTTATTCTTCACTTAATAGTAGACCAGCAACTACTTTACCAGAAGACAAAGTGTTTGCTCTTTTTTATACTATCATTCCTCCCATGCTCAATCCTCTAATCTATACGCTGAGAAACTTGGAGATGAAGAATGTCATAAAGAAACTCTGGTGCCATATCGCAGTAAGAAAGGAAATGAACTAAAAGATACCTCTGATTTTCACCACTGAATTTGTTGAATATATGAATTTTCTACACTGAAGACTTTAAAATGTATAACACTTGTCTTATATGCTTTTTTGTTTCATTTTGTTTTAACAATATATAGATTTAAGTATGAGCAAAAGCTTACAACTCCCTGGATTTATCCAGACTCTCTGCTGTGCTCTTTTCTAGTTTTCTTGTTTTCTTATTTATATCTCCTCTTCCCCTCTGATCTTTTGGCTGTGTAATCAATTAAGATATTTAGCAGTAGACTATCAAAGGCATCATGTAATACAAATCAACACTGAGAACCCATAGAGCCCATTCTTGTATGTGACTTTATTCAATAAAGCCAATTCTGGTTAGCAATGATTTTGAAGATAATTCCAACATTTTACTTGTATCATTTAAAGAATATTCTAAAAGATCAAATTTTGGACCTGCAACTATATTTCTTAAAAATATAGCTTTCTACTCTGATCATTGTGTAGCCCATGGCAATCTGGAGCTTCTCATATGTCCAACACCAGTACTCTTACCTAAGCCCTACATCAATCTCTTTTCTTTTGTTCAAAGGAACTGTCTCTCCCAACCTTGTCCGTGTAAATGTGAACTGCAACTCTGGCTAATTCTAGCACCTGATAGTGTATATTTGTTATGGGCATGTGTTCTGGACTCAGAATTGCTTACTAACTATGAGGACCGGGACATATGCTCAACAAACCATCCATCAGGTGATACTAATAGCCCAGCACATAGTCTTGTGAGGATACGGGCAGGACTGAAACACTGCTTGGTCACACAGTAAGTGCTCAATACGTAGGAGCTATTTTATTACCCAGTCTCCTCTTATGCATCAGAAATGTAACCATTCTGATAATAATTTCCTTTGGAGCAGTGAGGGTGTGAGATTGGGGCTCATATTAATGTCATGCTCCTATTACTAGGCTTCCCTGGTGGCTCAGACAGTAAAGAATCCACCTGGAATGTGGGGGATCTGGGTTCAATCCCTGGGTTGGGAAGATCCTTTGGAGGAGCTCATGACAATCTGTTCCAGTATTCTTGCCTGGAGAATAGCCATGGAGAGAGGTACCCAGCAGGCAACAGTCCAGGGGGTCACAAAGAGTAGGACATGACTGAGTGACTAAGCACAGCACAGTGTGCAATGGGCACCTATTACTGATGAAATTATTTTTTTCTTAGAGTGGGCAAGTGGAGAATATCACTTAAAGTCGATGATCACATCTTTGGCACTGTTCAAGTTAATTGAAAGTCATTTTTTTCCAGTAGGAATTGAAAGTCATCCTGGAGCACCTTTGCCCAATGTCAGAAATGACTAGGAGCAAGATCAGGCCACTAGATAACTGATTAGGAATGGGTAGAATCTCAAAAGTCTTTAAAAAAACTTCGTGGATATGATGTACTTGCATAGAATTTGTTTTCAAGTTGTAGAGAGAGCCAGGTTAGATAAAAATGAGTTGTCAATGTTGAAGCTTCTTAAAATGGGTTCATAATATAAAAAATAAAAATAGCATAGTTCTATGACTCAGTTGAAAATGCCCAACAAATAAACGTAAAGTATTATGTGCTAGAAATTCTTATAGGAAGATCCTAATATATTTACTTGTTGTTGTTTTAAACCTAGCTCTTGACAGCTCTCTGAAAACTCCTGGATAAGGCATGCACAGTATACATGTCAGAGAACATAACAGAGCAGGAAAGTGAAAGATCACTTTCTGGTGTGAAATAAGCAGAGTCTTTAATAAGAAGACCAGCCAACCCTCGAAGTTTCCCTCTGCTTCAGAAGCCCTATCCTCCAACCAACTAGACTTGTATTATTGAAAAATAAAACTTCAAAAATTAACACAAATGTTTCTGCTTTATTTTTATTCTTGGAATAAAAGTTGTGAATGTGGATTATTAAAATACTTGGAGTCTGCAGCGACATGGATGGACCAATAAATTACCTTAGTAAGTAAAGTGAGTCAGACAGAGAAAAACAAATATATGCAATCACTTACATGTGGTTTCTAAAAAAAAAAAAATTACACAGATGGACTTATTTACAAAACAGAAAAAGACTCACAGACACAGAAAACAAACTTCTGGTTACCAAAAGGAAAAGGGGGAGGGGAGGGATAAATTTGGGAGTTTGGGATTAAAAGATACAGACTACCAAATATAAAATAGATAAACAAAAATGGTCTATTGTATAGCACAGGGAACTATACTCAATATCTTGTAGTAACCTATAATGAAAAGTAATCTGAGATGGAAAATATACATACATATGAGCACACATATATATGAACTGAATCACATGACTATATACACGAAACCAATGCAACATTGTAAATAAACTATAGTTTAATAAGATAAGCAAGCCAACACTTTATTGTCAATATCAATCATTAACCAAGGAATTATGATTTAACTCCTTCACTTCTGCACTGTGATCTCCTCCCTTCTCAGCTTCTCAAGAGCATCAGCCATATTTCTCTCTTCAGTTGGATCATTAAGAGCACATATAATATCAAGAAAGAACAGTGAGATTCTTTCTAATTTAGTGAGTGACTGTACTAGCTCTTGCATTCAGATTATTACCTACCTTTAATTATTTTTGGCTAAGACATTTTACAACTCAAAATAGAGAAGTTGACTCACACAAAATAATATCAATGTCAACAATGTCTGGCCATAGAAATTCAAATTGTGTCAGGTGAAATGCAATTAATGATAGTCGTTTGGATACTTGACTAGTTTTGCATCAACTTATAAGTTCATTTTAGCACCTCTTAGTGTTCCAAAGAGTAGCAAGAAGAGATAAGAAAGGCTTCCTCAGTGATCAATGCAAAGAAATAGAGGAAAACACCAGAATGGGAAAGACTAGAGATCTCTTCAAGAACATTAGAGATACCAAGGGAACATTTCATGCAAAGATGGGCTCGATAAAGGACGGAAATGGTATGGACCTAACAGAAGCAGAAGATATTAAGAAGAGGTGGCAAGAATATATAGAACTGTACAAAAAAGATCTTCATGATGAAGATAATCCCAATGGTGTGATCACTCACCTAGAGCCAGACATCCTGGAATGTGAAGTCAAGTGGGCCTTAGAAAGCATCACTATGAACAAAGCTAGTGGAGATGATGGAATTCCAGTTGAGCTATTTCAAATGCTGAAAGATGATGCTGTGCAAGTGCTGCACTCAATATGCCAGCAAATTTGGAAAACTCAGCAGTGGCCATAGGACTGGAAAAGGGATTTCATTCCAATCCCCCAAAAAAGGCAATGCCAAAGAATTCTCAAACTACCGCACAATTGCACTCATTTCACACGCTAGTAAAGTAATGCTTAAAATTCTCCAAGCCAGGCTTCAGCAATAGGTGAACCGTGAACTTCCTGATGTTCAAGCTGGTTTTAGAAAAGGCAGAGGAACGAGAGATCAAATTGCCAACATCCGCTGGATCATGGAAAAAGCAAGAGAGTTCCAGAAAAACATCTATTTCTGCTTTATTGACTATGCCAAAGCCTTTGACTATGTGGATCACAATAAACTGTGGAAAATTCTGAAAGAGATGGGAATACAGACCACCTGACCTGCCTCTTGGGAAACCTATATGCAGGTCAGGAAGCAACAGTTAGAACTGGACATGGAACGACAGACTGGTTCCAAATAGGAAAAGGAGTACGTCAAGGCTGTATATTGTCACCCTGCTTATTAACTTCTATGCAGAGTACATCATGAGAAACGCTGGGCTGGAGGAAGCACAAGCTGGAATCAAGATTGTCGGGAGAAATATCAATAAGCTCAGATATGCAGATGACACCACCCTTATGGCAGAAAGTGAAGAGAAACTAAAAAGCCTGTTGCTGAAAGTGAAAGTGGAGAATGAAAAAGTTGGCTTAAACCTCAACATTCAGGAAACGTTGAGCCATGAAAAAATGCAGCCATGAAATTAAAAGACACTTACTCCTTGGAAGGAAAGTTACGACCAATCTAGATAGCATATTGAAAAGCAGAGACATTACTTTGCCAACACAGGTCTGTCTACTCAAGGCTATGGTTTTTCCAGTGGTCATGTATGGATGTGAGAGTTGGACTGTGAAGAAAGCTGAGCACCGAAGAATTGATGCTTTTGAACTGTGGTGTTGGAGAATACTCTTGAGAGTCCCTTGGACTGCAAGGAGATTCAACCAGTCCATTCTGAAGGCGATCAGCCCTGGGATTTCTTTGGAGGGAATGATGCTGAAGCTTAAAACTCCAGTACTTTGGCCACCTCATGCGAAGAGTTGACTCATTGGAAAAGACTCTGATGCTGGGAGGGATTAGGGGCAGGAGGAGAAGGGGATGACAGAGGATGAGATGGCTTGATGGCATCACTGACTCGATGGATGTGAGTCTGAGTGAACTCTGGGAGTTGGTGATGGACAGGGAGGCCTAGTGTGCTGTGATTCATGGGGTTGCAAAGAGTCGGACACAACTCAGTGACTGAACTGACTGACTGAAAGAATAAATATCTGTATAACATAAAAATGTCCAAGATTTACACTTGACTAAAACTTCTATAGATTAAAAAGAAATGACCCACAACTTCCTATTCGTTTATTTAAAATATACTATTTGTAATTATACATTTGATTATTGTTTTGTTTATTTCATTGTCTGTCTCTTTCCTTAGTCTCCAGCCTCACTGAGGACAAATGCTGTTTTTTCACCACTAAATACATTCTCTAGGCCTTCCTTGGTGGCTCTATGGTAAAGAACCCACCTGCCAATGCAGGAAATGTGAGTTTGATGGAGAAGGAAATGCAAACCCACTCCAATATTCTTGCTGGAAAATTCCACGGACAGAGAAGTTGGACAGGCTACATTCTGTGGATTTGCAAAAGAGTGTGACATAACTTAGCGACTAAACAAATGCATTCTCCATAGTAAATTCTGTCCAAGTCAGACCTTTTAGAATTAGGAGATAGTAAATATTTTCATATGAATAAATTTATGAGACCATTTTGTTTTTGCTATAGTTCTTTTAAAATATATTTTCTGCAATATCCATATGGACAATTCAATCAGAAAAAAGCATTTTTTTTTTTTTTTACAAAGGAGTTTGTCTTACAAAGATAAATTGGGAAATTGTCTACGCATCTGCAAGAGATCCCATGGGGGCATGTGAGCTTCCCGGAAAAAAAAAAAAAAAAGAAAAAAAGAAAGAAAGCATGGGGTAAAGCATAGGAGTCTTTTCCAGGCATCAGCCAGAAATTATAATGCCCTAACAAGCTTTTTTTTTTCTCTCCCCAGGAAAAATTAAGTCTTAAATCCTGAGTATACTCTCTGAACTTTTAATTCTAGCTGTAGGGTTCTCAGTATTTCCCATGGCAGGTCACTCCACTCTCCCTCAGCTAACTGATTCTGTCCTGTCCTGACAAATAAGCATTATATACTCCATGTACATAGTCATTATATACTCCATTTCCTCATAGTCTCCACGTCCCATGTCTGATCTCAGTGCTTTGGATGTTGATGCAATAGGGAAATATAATTAAGAACTTTGATATATTTATTTATTAGGTAGAAATTGAGAAATTGAAACTATGATTTACATCTTTGACAAAGTATACTGATGGGAAAATTCTATATCTTCAGAGATATTGAGACCTTTTCTGTATTACACATTTTGTCAGAATTCTCCTTAAATGCCAATTTAACATCAAGCAGAATATATCATCTATATATGTCACTTTTCTATAGAGACAAAGGTAAAATATCAGAGAGACACAT
Organism: Bubalus bubalis; assembly: GCF_019923935.1. NCBI lineage: Eukaryota > Metazoa > Chordata > Mammalia > Artiodactyla > Bovidae > Bubalus > Bubalus bubalis. The sequence continues at coordinate 44,408 of NC_059174.1, read as the reverse complement.
ATTTATATTTTAGAAAAGGAAAAACTGCATGCTAAAAAAAAATCTCAAAATTAGTTCAATTTACCAAACATATTTGTAACAGTGGAACTCACAAGTTCTCTTGTAAGATTTTATGCAATTAGAGATGGATTACTGCATGGAAATTATAATTTTTAAAATTCTGGCTTTATCTTAGGTGTGAAGCCTGATCTTATAAGAAATCTGTCTGATGAGTTAAGCAGCTGGTAAGTTAAATCCAGTTCCTAATTATAATAGTGATTTTCCTTAAAATGAATATTTGAATCATTCTGATTGTATTTATGATCTAAGCCTTCTACTAACCTTTGAAGAATTCCAGAAACTTTAAAATGCTACTTTTACTATTTGGGAAAACCTGGCTTCAACTATTATGAATTGTGATTTGCACATGAGCTCTTAAAATTATCAGTGCCATGTCTTTCAGCAGCTATCAAAATATTACTAGATTTACTTGTCTTTTAATATTTCAAAAATTTAATCATATTATTAGCCCTTTGGATTCCATTATGGAAAAAAGTTTAATATGAAGGAGAATGCACTGGCCCAGAAGATAAGTGGACAGTATTGCAGTGAAGAAACTGAAGATATATTAAAAAAAATTAAAATCAAAACACCAGTATGCTTCTAAGATTATGCAGAAGCAAAAATGTATGATGAAATTTTCAAACAAGCTACTTGAATGGATAATATTTAAGTGGTAGGTTTCTTTTTCCTAAGTTTAGTTGAGATGAAGAACAATTATCAAAGGGGAATATAAACATATGTCTAATTTGGATAATGTTAATTAATTCAAAAGAAAGAAAATAAAAGTATTAACTGGCTGAAATAAACAGTACATTTATCTTCAGAAATGTAGAAAATCAGCTCAACTCAGACCAGACCAAAGAGAAAGATATGGCTTAATGATAGGATGTTTCCCCAAAGTGAGCAACCCTAGCCTTCAGGTAAGAAAGAGCAGATTGTTTATGGCAGGGAAACTCTGATATGTCTTACCCATATTTATCCCATGTTACAATATTGCATGTTTTAAATAAGCTATTCAAAATGTATAGTAAGAATAATACAATATACCCATTGATATGACAAATATAATGTCAATGACAATGAATATTTACTAAATGTTTTATCTTAATATATACCAGTTTCTGTCCTAAGCTGTTATATAAGTGAACTCATCAAGCAGATCTCAGAGTTAATTACAGTATTATTCATTTTATAGATGAAGAAGCTGAGGTTATATATTTTATCTGTGACTATGCTCCAAGTGAATTTTGGAGCCAGTATCTCATTCTATGTAGGTCCAGACCTCATAACCTTAATTACTAGAATCTACTATCACTCGAATAGTGTGAAGACCTCCTAAATTTATAACTCTATGGAGGTTCCAAGAGGAAGGAGGGGAAACTAACATGTTTTTGAGCATCAAGTTCTGCATATGTAAGCTTATTTACATTCCACAGTAATCCTGTAAATTAGGAACCTCATGCTTATTTTAAGGAAGAAGGAAAAAGTATTTAAGGAGGTGAAGACTCTTGCATTTGAGTATCAGAGCTGTGTGCTGAACACGACTCTATCTCTGAAGTTTCTGATATTAATATTAATAATATTTCCTATCTTGTTCAGGGAAGGATAGTATAAGATACAATTCCTGAGATGGTGTACTTACATTTTCTCTGGGGCCTTGATCTTATAGTTAGTAATCATGTGTGTGTTATTTGCTCAGTTGTATCTGACTCTTTGTGACCCCATGGACTGTAGCCTACCAGGCTCCTCTGTCCATGGAATTCCCCAGGCAAAAATATTTATTGAAGTGTGTAGCCATTCCCTTCTCCAGGAGATCTTCCCAACCCACGGATTGAACTCTGGTCTCCTTCATGGCAAGCAGATTTTTACCATCAGAGCCAGCGGGGAAGCCCTTAGTAATTGCTGAGGATGGCCAATAATTATTAAATATATAGTACTTTCCAGATATTGCTTTAAGAAATTTCATATTTAGAAACTAATTATTCAAATATCATGATATAAAGAGATATTACCTTTACCTTGATTTTACAGAGAAGTAAACTGAGGCACAATTAAAGGCTTTGACATAGTCAATAAAGCAGAAATAGATGTTTTTCTGGAACTCTTTTGGTTTTTTGATGATCCAGTGGATGTTGGCAATTTGATCTCTGGTTCCTCTGCATTTTCTAAAACCAGCTTGAACATCTGGAAGTTCATGGTTCACGTATTGCTGAAGCCTGGCTTGGAGAATTTTAAGCATTACTTTACTAGCGTGTGAGATGAGTGCAATTGTGCAGTAGTTTGAGCATTCTTTGGCATTACCTTTTTTTGGGATTGGAATGAAAACTGACCTTTTCCAGTTCTGTGGCCACTGCTGAGTTTTCCAAATTTGCTAGCATATTGAGTGCAGCACCTTCATAGCATCATCTTTCAGGATTTGAAATAGCTCAACTGGAATTCCATCACCTCCACTAGCTTTGTTCGTAGTGATGCTCTCCAAGGCCCACTTGACTTCACATTCCAGGACGTCTGGCTCTAGGTGAGTGATCACACCATCGTGATTATCTTCGTCATGAAGATCTTTTTTGTACAGTTCTTCTGTGTATTCCTGCCACCTCTTCTTGATATCTTCTGCTTCTGTTAGGTCTATACCATTTCTGCCCTTTATCGAGCCCATCTTTGCATTAAATGTTCCCTTGGTATCTCTAATTTTCTTGAAGCAATCTCTAGTTTTTTCCCATTCTGTTGTTTTCCTCTATTTCTTTGCATTGATCACTGATGAAGCCTTTCTTATCTCTTCTTGCTATTCTTTGGTATTCTGCACTCAGGTGCTTATATTTTTCCTTTCTCCTTTGCTTTTCGCTTCTCTTCTTTTCACAACTATTTGTAAGGCCTCCTCAGACAGCCATTTTGCTTGTTTGCATTTCTTTTCCATGGGGATGGTCTTGATCCCTGTCTCCTGTACAATGTCACAAACCTCCGTCCATAGTTCATCAGGCACTCTATCTATCAGATCTAGTCCCTTAAATCTATTTCTCACTTCCACTGTATAAGGGATTTGATTTAGGTCATATCTGAATGGTCTTGTGGTTTTCCCTACTTTCTTCAATTTAAGTCTGAATGTGGCAATAAGGAAAAAGCAAACCTAGACAGCATAAGAGATTTCACTTTATCAGTATAGGTCCATATAGTCAAAGCTATGGTTTTTCCAGTAGTCATGTAGTCTCACAGATGTGAGAGTTGGACCACAGAGAAGGCTGAGTACCAAAGAATGGAGGCTTTCAAACTGTGATGTTGCAGAAGACTTTTGAAAGTCTGGACAGCAAGGAGAACAAACAAGTCAATTCTAAAGGAAATCAACCCTGAATATTCATTGGAAGGACTGATGCTGAAGCTGAAGTTTCAAAATTTTGTTCACCTGATTTGAAGAGACGACTCACTGGAAAAGATGCTGATGCTGGGAAAGATTCATGGGGGTAACAGAGAATGATATGGTTGGATGGCATCATTGACTCAATGGACATGTATTTGAGCAAACTCCAGGAGACAATGAAGGACAGGGAAGCCTGGCGTGCTACAGTCCATGAGATCACAAAGATTCAGACACGCTTAGGACAAGAAGAAGCCTTGATACTGGAAAAAAGTCTGATGTATTTACAAGCACTGTGGAGAACAGTAAAGAAAATACTGTATCAGGTGAAGCAAAAGTAGCTGTGGCATTTTTTAAAATTTAAATTTGGAAAAATGATAGTAATTATACATAAAATTGAGAAACGTTGCCAAAATGACTAATAACAATAATATAGAAGTGAATGGCACTTGCTTTATAGGGCTCAGGCTTCAGTAATTTTTGTAATAGAATATTTTATAATTTGATTAATTATAATGTCCCTGCTTTGTTAACTTCTAGGTTACAACAATTTATTTAAGAAATAATGACAATTTCATAAATAACTATCCCAAGAAAATATTTTTTTTAAATATCATGCATATCATTAGTATTTCTATAATCAGGAATATAAGTAAAAGTTACTTTCTTAAGTAGTTTTAGTTTAAGTTGTAGATACTTTCATTTTCAATTAATTTTCCAGTATGCTTCTATAGTTTAGGGTTAAGCATATTTTTAGTCCAAGAATTTAAGATCATTTTGATAATTTTCTCATACGATCCTGGAAGAAAGCATATTCTAACTGAAAAAAAAAAATGAGTAGAAACATTCCATTAATTCATAGGCAGGATAGTTTGAAAATCTGTCTCTCTCATGTTAACTAGATGCTATCCTAACAAAATGGGAAAATAATTAGAACAGTTAATTAGTTTCCTTTTTTTCCCTTAAATGTCTTTCCTTGACAGCCTCCAACTTAATATCAGAGACTTCATAATCTTGCTACTTAAATTATAACTTACATTTCTAACACCTCCTCATTATTTCCAATTTCCTTTGTTAATATTAGAGTTACTGATTTTATATATACAAGATCCTCATTTTTATATTTATGTGATTTAAAGAGAACATTTCATATGATAAACTACAAGGACTAAAATTGCTGCTAAGACAAATTCATTATTTATAACAACAAATTTCTCCTTTTTAATATGAGCATTTCTAGTATAAATATAAATATTTCATGGTAGTGCAGGTAGAATTAGCAGGTATATACTGTGCAATGGACACCCATTATTTTCTCTTTCACTTTGTTTTTCTTCATATAATTGTGTATAGATTGAGTATCTCATATAGCATAATAAAAAATAAACAAAAGTGTGATGAAATATTAATAGCTAAAAATGAAGCCATTGCAATTCATATCAATTGATTTTTATTACAGGTCTTTCACAGACATAAAAGATAAATAATGATAATAATACCTGGAAGAAGATAATAACTTCCTGGAAGAAGTTTTAAACATTTCATATGAATCGAACCATTAATCCAAATAAGTGTCCAGTGATCATTTTATTATCTCTTTTTTTTTTTTTGTAAAAAAGGAAGCCAAATACTTAACAATTTGGGTAAATACTGATAAACACTAAAGACTGTTTTTAGGTTTATTTTAATTTTCTTTCACTCTCTGGATATTGCTAATTTGGTTGTCAGATACAAACTAGTCTTATGATTCTAGGGACATGTTATTTTTGTTTGTTTGTTTTTGTTATTTCTTTCATAACCAAGTTGTTTCACACAAAAAGTCATGAATAAGCTGAATGTTTCCCAACAGCTTCAAAGTTTTCTCTTAACAACTGTACCAATTCTTAGCTAAACTAATTGTATTTGCTCTCTGTGTAACTGTTCTCAGTCTTCCTGATTGAGTTTGCTCTACCTTGACATTCAGAATCCTCTAATACTAAGGTATTCTATACTGTAACATTTTGCTTTTTTAATTACTCACTAAATACATATTATGCAGAGTAGCAAAGGAGGCAGAAGAGTGATGAATCTCTCTATCATTACATTCCCTTATTTTATATGTACCTCTTTTTCTCTTTAATATTTTTTTCTCTTCTGTCTTAAGTATAAGTTTTTTTCTTCTTTTCTTTAATATAACCTCTATGTGACACTAAAAAGCCTCTTGATGAAAGTGAAAGAGGAGAGTGAAAAAGTTGGCTTAAAGGTCAACATTCAGAAAACGAAGATCATGGCATCCGGTCCCATCACTTCATGGCAAATAGATGGGGAAACAGTGTCAGACTTTATATTTTGGGGCTCCAAAATCACTACAGATGGTGACTGCAGCCATGAAATTAAAAGACACTCACTCCTTGGAAGGAAAGTTATGACCAACCTAGATAGCATATTGAAAAGCAGAGACATCACTTTGCCAACAAAGGTCCGTCTAGTCAAGGCTATGGTTTTTCCTGTGGTCATGTATGGATGTGAGAGTTGGACTGTGAAGAAAGCTGAGTACTGAAGAATTGATGTTTTTGAACTGTGGTGTTGGAGAAGACTCTTGAGAGTCCCTTGGACTGCAAGGAGATTCAACCAGTCCATTCTGAAGGAGATCAGCCCTGGAATTTCTTTGGAAGGAATGATGCTAAAGCTGAAACTCCAGTACTTTGGCCACCTCATGTGAAGAGTTGACTCATTGGAAAAGACTCTGATGCTGGGAGGGATTGGGGGCAAGAGGAGAAGGAGACGACAGAGGATGAGATGGCTGGATGGCATCACTGACTCGATGGACGTGAGTCTGAGTGAACTCCAGGAGTTGGTGATGGACAGGGAGGCCTGGTGTGCTGTGATTCATGGGGTTGCAAAGAGTCGGACACGACTGAGCGACTGATCTGATCTGATCTGATCTGATGCAAATGTGATATCATTATTATTATTATTGATTTATACTAAAATAGATAAATTTTCAGGGAGTCAGTTTGCCTCATATAGTCCTAGCATTATCTCTTTTCTTAATTACTGAAATACGGAAAGGACCAGCAACTAAAATACTAAGATAGTAGGATGATGTTATCCTCCACTTCCATCTCCTCTTTCATAACCAGGGATTCCCAGATGTGAGTGATGGCTGCAGAGAACTGAACTGTATTTCCAGAGTTCGTACTGTTAGGACTTTCTGGCAGATGGGATGTGCAGCAGGCGCTCTTCATTCTCTTCCTGCTGGTTTTCAGCATAGCTGTGCTTGCCAATGTAGGGATGGTCCTGCTGATCAAGGTGGACCCTAGACTCCACACATCCATGTCTTATTTCCTGAGCAATGTGTGCTCCTGTGATGTTCGCTGCTCCTCCACTGTCTATCCCAGTATGCTGGCTGATTTCTCATCTGAGCTAAAGAAGATTTCATTTAATTTGTGTGCTGTTCAGATGTATTGTTTTGGGACCTTTGCAGATGCGGAATGTCTCCTGTTGACTATCATGGCTTATGATCACTATGTAGCCATTTGTAATCCACTTCTTTATGCAGTTGTCATGTCCAGGAGATTCTGTACCCAGCTTGTAGTTTTTATGTACTTAGAACCTTTGATCTATCCAGGAGTTTTTTACCTGTTGCACAATTCAGTTGTCATTCTGCAATTCCAATGTCATCAATCATTTTTTTCTGTAACTTCCCACCCTTATTAGTCCTGTTTTCCTCAGATACAACCATCAATGAGATTGTGATGTTCCCTTATAGCAGCTGTGTTCTGGGTTGCAGTATCATCATTGTCTTCATCTCCTACAGCTACATCATAACAACCATCCTTAGAATGAACTCAGCCAAGGGGAGATGCAAAGCCTTCTCTACACGTGCCTCCCAGTTAACCACTGTGGCTATATTTCATGGCACGCTCCTGCTCATGTATCTCAGACCCAGCTCCAGTTACTCTATGGACACAGACAAAATGGCCTCTGTCTTCCACAATGTTTTCATCCCAGTGTTAAATCCACTGATCTACAGTTTAAGAAACAAGGATGTGAAAACTTCACTGAAAAGAGTAATTGTCACTAAATTACATTTTTACCCAAAATGATTTATTTAAAGATTTTGATAGCTAATGTTCAGGTACTTTGACTGAGTCTGGTAATCTCACCAATACAACTTCTAGATATTTTCCATCGCTTATCTTTATGCCTAAAATGAATGTGGGGGTCAGAAATTATTTGTCTTCATTGTCTCTCTAAACTAAGGAAGAATAGTAATGGATTCACTTTGCTATTTTTTAGAAAAGATATATTATATCTCTTCTTTGTTCATGTGTATGCTTCAGAGAGATATCATGGGCAGAGCAATCCTTCTTCCCACACCAACTCAACTTGTGGTCCAAATATTCCAATAATTTTTTAAAAACAATGGGATTAATAAACTTTCTCCCTCAAAAGTGAGAGTTAGTGGGTTAAAAGGTTTGTTTTTGCATTTCTTGTGTAATAGTAACATATGTTCCATCATGACACTTAGTAGTACTTAAGTAATAAAAATATATAAAGAAAGAAAGAAAAGAAAAACCTCCTACCTTAACTCAAAGTTTCATTGATGCAAAAATGAGTTTTGCCAATTTTTGAAATTAAAAAAAATCTATTTTAATAGTTTATTCCAGAATATCTATTTTAGACAAAAATTCACTTATGCTTCTATCTTTTGGCATAGATTAAATATATATCAGAGGCAGGGGTCATTGGATGTAGAGAATTTCTCAATCTTCTATTCTTCATCATTCTGCCCTGATTACATTAGTGGGAACAACTTTATAGTAATTACATGAATGGGAGTTGGGGGCAATGTACCAGGACCTTCTCTAAAGCTCACTAGAAAAGAAGACTCCATCTCTTTTCATGTGCTCATAGCATTATTCCTCTTAAAATTAGGGAAAAAACCTGGTTAATATAGTTGCAGTTGTAAAGGAATGGTTATTAAAAAATTTGTGTTCAATGGGGAAAAAAGTAGTATTTGCATTAGTACTCCATTTGTAAGTCCTTATATTCTCTCTCTGTATTCATGAAATAAACAGGAACTGTATTCTTAACAATTTATATAGTGGTGATTGCCAAGTAGATGGATACTAAGCAATCCTCACTTTGTAACACTAAATTAAGTACTTCAGGTTGTTCTCACAGTAATAAATTAGCAGTTAATCCATTTATGAAACACATAACATTATATCAGGTTGTCATGACCACTCATTTTATTTTACATCATCAAAAATGAACATGGAATCACTCTTTTCTGATTCCAAGAGGATGGGATAATGAATTATACAAGGTTTTCAATTTAATTTCTTTTCTAATTCTATATATCTCATTAGGCATAAAAAGTGCTGAATATTATGTACTTTAATATATCATAAGAATAAAGCAACACATTAAAACATAATTGTCAGCAGGTTATTTGCTTTCAATTACTGATTGAATTGAGTTTTAACACAAAAGTATATATTACTCTAAAATATTTTATTTTATATTCCAGATAATATATTTGCTGTTCATAGAATATTTCACATATCAGGAAATTAATTACAGTCCAACTCCTTCCACATTCAATTTACTTTAATAAAAACATACTAAACATATTCATGTCTATAAAAATTAAACCTTTCTGTGTTGCATAAAATTAGATTCAATGACTATATTTCACATATATGTTTAAGATAAAGAGACATCCCTTAATCTCTTTACCATTGTTTTTTTTAAACTCTTTTCTTTAAAGACTGCTTTAATAGGATTTTCTGGTTCTATTTGTGTTTAATTTTAAGAAAATTATCAAGCAGTAAACACTCAATGTTCTGTCTGATTGACGTTTTTAAAGTATGAAAATATAGTGTGTATATCTGTGCCTGTGTATGTGTGATACTTCTTCTGGGTGTATTAATACTCACTACATCAATAAGTGTGTGGCTTGATCTTAAGAGGCAGCAAATTTAACCTAGCTTGAAGTCCTCTTCTTCAGCATTCTATGAACTGAAAAAACAATAACGGAATTGGGTCTGAATTTGTATTTCAGCTCGCTAGCAAAGTGACCTACAACAAATCACTTTTCCTCTTTGGGATATAGTGTCTACTCTGCTAAAAGATAGGCTTAGACAGAATAATCTTTCTTGTCTATTCCTGCTACTACATTCTGTAGCTACATTGGTATGAACCTATCAAGACAATAGCCAATTCTTTTGGTGTGTGTGTTTTTTTCTCTTTAAGCATATTCATTAAAATAGACCTTGGATGAAAGTGGCAATCATAAGATAGCATGTGTTTCAGGAGTCCTAATGCCATCAAGCTGGACCCATTAAACCATTATTTCATTCTGCATTTTTTAAATGGGTAATCAAATGTATTAGTCATGAGAAAAAAAATACACAGTAGCTAAAATTAAAGTGAAAGACATCACTGGTATTGATGTTTAATAACCAGAGGATTCACAATGATAGTGTATTAGTGGAGGTGGGGATTGACATATGTCATAGAAAATTATATGATGATATAAAAACACTGTTGATATTTATTTACAGAGAAACTATTTATGATAATACCTGAAGACTGGAAGAAAAGATTTCCACACCTAAAGATACAGAGAAGGACCACTGTGAAATGGAGAGGAGGGACGGAGACATGGCATGGTCAGACCCACACCCCAGGAGGGCAGCTCACAAATGGAGGGATGGAGACAACTGCAGAGTCTCTCCCCAAGGGAGTGAAGGGGCTGAGCTCCCACTGGACCACCTCGCCCAGGGCCCCTCCACTGCAAAACAAGCCCAGAAGGTCTGGCTTTGAAAGCTTGAAAGGTGTGCCTATGAGAGAGCTGGATGGCTGCAGGAAACAGACTCAATTCTTAAAGGGTCTGCGCATGATCTCATGCATTCTGAGTGTGAGTGTAAAGGCCTTAATTTTAAGGGAACCCAGATCAGATCCATTTGCTGATCTTGGAGAGCCTCTTGTAGAAGCAGCAGCCAAGTGGAACTCCTGTGGAAACACAGATGCTGGCAGCAGCCACTTCTGAGATCTCATTTGGGCACTAGGACACTCTTATGACAACCAGCATTGCCTAGTCCTCACTCTGCTCTGTTAGTGCAAAGTGCTTACTTGTCCACTAGATAGTTGCCATCAGACCCAGAAGCCCCAGGTGCTGCAGCTAGATGCCCAGGGACCAGAACTCTCCCAGCAATGGGCTGAAATGAACCCCAACCTCTCCAAGCCCCTGACCAGTCACAGGGACCCCAGTCCTGTCCACTAGCAGGCCTGGAACAGTCCTAGCCCCTCCATGCCTGTAGCCAGTCACCTCAGGACCTAAGCCTGTCCAACAATGGGCCAGGAGCCACTGTATCAGGCAGAACCTTTTAGCCAAACTTGCCAGAGGGCAATTCACCTAGGAGTACTTCCACAGTAGCTGGCTCCATCACAACACAAAGGCTCACACAGCTCACATACAGGGAACCCTATGTGGTGGAAATATAGGAAATGTAACTGACTTACCTAGTACAAATACATAGCTCAGCTGGTAAAGAAGCTGCCTGCAATTCAGGAGACCCTGGTTCAACTCCTGGGTCGGAAAGATCCCCTGGAGAAGGGATAGGCTATCCGCTCCAGTATTCTTGGGCTTCCCTGGTGGCTCAGCTGGTAAAGAATCCACCTGCAATATGAGAGACCTGGGTTCAATCCCTGGGTTGGGAAGATCCTCTGGAGAAGGGAATGGCTACCCACTCCACTATTCTGGCTTAGAGAATCCCATGGACTGTGTATCCATCGGGTTGCAAAGAGTCAGACATGATTGAGTGACTTTCACTTCACCTCACTTCATGTAAAGGGAGGAAGCAGAGAAATAAATTCCAAACAAAAGGACAAAATAAAACCTCAGAAAAATAACTAACCTAACTGGTGATAAGCAACTATGATAAAATTTCAAAGCAGTCATCATGAGGATGATTCAAATTTCAAATTAATCAGTGTAATACATCACATTAACAAGTTAAAAAAATCTCATATGTTCATCTTAATAGATGAAAATAAAGCTAATAAAAAAATTCAACATATGATGTTGGAGTCGATATAAAGAGAGCATAGCTCAAAAAACAATAAAGGATATATATGACAAGACTATAATCAACATCAAACTCAACAATGAAAAACTGACAGCATTTTATCTAAGATCAGAAGCAAGACAAGGATGCTCATTCTCATCAATTTTATTCAGTATAGTACTGAAAATCCCAGTAACAGCAAGAAGACAAGGAAAAAAAATAAAAGAAATCAAAATTGAAAAGGAGACAGTTTTAACAAAACTATCATTACCTGACCTGGAGAAGGAAATGGCAGCCCACTCCAGTGTTCTTGCCTGGAGAATCCCATGGACAGAGGAACCTGCCGGGCTACAGTCCATGGGGTCACAAAGAGTCAGATGTGACTGAGTGCATGTGCGCGCGCGCACACACACACACATACACACCATTACTTGAAGATTCATGATATAGTATGTAGAAAATCCTAAAGACATTGGCAAGAAAGAAAACTATTAGGACCCATCAATAAATTCAATAAAGCTGCAGAATAAAAGTCATATACAGAAATCTGCCCTACCTTCAGCTATATATTGAGTACCATATATGTCTCTGAACAGCTATTGTTGTATCACCCTTTGATGTAGAGATTAATAAAACGATTGTTAAGGGAACTTAAATGCACATCACTTCATCAACATTTTTATTTATAAAAATATTTTGGTTTTGCTGCGCTAAACAGAGTGGAAACTATAAGATGAAATATGATAACTCTTTAATACCATCATAATTATAAACTGAAGATAAACCTCTGGTGTAAGATCATCAAAGAAACTAAGTAACTGAGGATTTCAATGGTGTCCTGATGAATCAAATTAGTTTAGAACTAGATCTAAAAAGTCACTTTTTTTCTTCCTGCAGAATCCATTTAGGGAAAAAAAATAAATGATTTTATATGTGTGAAATTATACAAATAATTGAAATCTTGTTGGATAACATGCGACTTCAGAAATGAAATCACAGACAGTTAATGAGGAAAAAAAGGTATTGGTTAGTAACATATCATTGAAAAACTGTTATATTCCAAAGTAGGAAGGTGAAGGAGATTGTTTCAGCAGTAAAGAAACATTAAAAATAATTAAGGGTAAATAAACAAATAAATAAATAATCACTATATTTAATAAATCTATTAATTTCAAGAGAAATAATAACAGATAAAATAATTAAGTGGAGAGTCCATTTCAGTTTCATTATATGTCTGATTTGACTGGAGGAAGATGATGTAGACTCGGGGTCACAATAAATCATACTGAAAAATTATTTAACCTTCCTGATATAATCAATTTTCTTCAAGTGTGAAGAATTAAAGTTTAGCATTTTCTAAAGTTGTTACAGCATTCATGGGGGAAAATACAAAACTAGAAATCTAATTAATCACATGCTTGCATAACACAGAAGAGTGAGGGCAAATGCCTTAGAGATTTAACTCCCAACTGTCACTAAGTAAAAATTAAGTGTGATCTGTCTATATTGTTCACCTGCCAGAGGCAAGCTCAGCAGAACTTGCTCATCGCAGGTAGGTTTCTGAGTTGCCAAATTTGAAGAATGAAGAATAACAGCCTTAAATTTCAAAAACTAAGGAATCAAATATTTGGAGACTTGTAAATGAACACTTTATTTACTTATTTCCTTTGGTTAATAATCTGTAATCTAATGGAAAAAACATTGTATTTTTTTAAATTAATTTGTTGAATTGGAGGCTAATTACAATATTGTGGTGGTTTTGCCATCCACTGATATGAGTCAGCCATGGGTGTACATCTGTCCCCCACTGTATTTCTTATTAAAGCAGGACAAATCAGATTTATTTTGATTAGCAAACAATTTTACGTATGTATATCTTAAACAAAATTAAGGGGAAAAGCTGGATTTTTTTAAGCACTGTGAAAAGGTATAACTAAGATTTAAGATTTTTTTGAATATTTTAACAGTAAAAAGTATCATATTGTTCGTGTTGTGTGTGCTCAATTACTCAGTCATGTCTGACTCTTTGTGACTGCAAGGACTGTAGTCCAACAGTCTCCTGTCCATGGGATTTTCCCGGCAAGAATACTAGAGTAGGTTGCTATTTCCTTCTCCAGGGCATCTTCCTGAGCTCCAGATTGAACCCGTGTCTCCTGCATTGCAGGCAAATTCTTTGCCACTGTGCATAATGACTTGTTACAATACTAATACTATTAATAATTTGTGCAAATTCAATCCATAAAAAACACATACCATATTTACTCAAGTCTAAAGCAAAATCAGTTCATCATTCATACTCCAATTCTCATATATCAACAGAGTGCATGCACACACAAGCACACACGTGCACATACATATAAAATACACACAAATAGAAGCTTATATCAAATATATGTTTGTTACTTTTGTCCCATCTATTTTTAATGAACAAGCCAGGTTAAAATCTAAAGGGTTGAAAATGCATTAGCTAAAGTTTCTTGTTTCTGCTTGTTTCTAGAATTTTTATTTACCTGGTCAAGAGACATGTCTTTTGGCACCAGACTGCTCCTGCACATAAATAATAATAATGTGGCAAAGCAGTAAAATATTTCTAGAGACAATTTTACTAAAATATATCTAACGCTCAATATATACATTAAAAAGTAGAGCAGAGACAATAACCATATTGTTCATTCTTTCAAAAGCAGAGATAAGTTCATTCTGTCATTATTTAATACACAATAATAAGCAAATTGGGCTCCCCAGGTGGGTCAGTGGTAAGGAATCCACCTGCAGTTCAGGAGATGGGGGTTTGATCCCTGATTCGGGAAGACACCCTGAAGAAGGAAATGGCAACCCACTCCAGTGTCCTTACCTGGTAAATCCCATGGACAGAGGAGCCTGGTAGGCTTCAACATTGAGTTGAAAGAGCCAGACACGTCTTAGCGATTGAACAAACAAACAAATAAACACATTATGATTCTTAAGTACTCAAGAAGTGCAATCACTTGTATTCTTAGTTGGATAGGTATCTGTAAAATATAAGGTTGAATACTCCAACCTTGTCTTTAATTAAGGTGTTACTTTCCTATTATGCTTGACATGCAATGAGCTTTCAGTAAAGAACTGATTGCTGAGATAAAGCAGTGCATGTTCCAACTAGTCACATACATTATAGATGACATCCAAATTTAGAGTCAGACTTTCTCAAAACTCCTATCCCACACATAACCTTTTAAAATCAAATAGTAGAGAAATTTGTATGGGCTATTTTCTCAGAATAAAATGTACTGGAATTAATTTTATCTGATTTACAGATAATATTTTGTCTCAAAAAGAGTGAAAACACTGATCTGTCATTGTCTCAGTCATTTCTGAAGCATTTTTACAAGAAGAATAAAGAAGAATGAATGGGGAAAATTGCACTTCCTTGAAAGAATTCCTTCTCTTGGGAATTAGTAGTAGCCCTGTAATCAAAGTGACTCTATTTACCACGTTTCTGGTTGTTTATCTCATTATTCTTGTTGCAAATCTCGGGATGATCGTTTTAGTTAGAACAGAGCCCCAGCTGCACACACCCATGTACTTTTTCCTCAGCCACCTCTCCTTCAGTGACCTCTGCTATTCCACAGCCATTGGACCTAGGATGCTGGCAGGCTTCCTCATCAAGAACAAATCCATCCCCTTCTATGGCCGTGCTCTACAATTTCTGATCTTCTGTACCTTTGCAGAGTCTGAGTGTCTACTGTTGGCGGTCATGGCCTACGATCAGTACATGGCTATTAGCAACTCCTTGCTTTATACAGTCAAGATGTCTGTCAAGGTGTGCTCCCTGCTGATGGCTGGGGTTTATATGGTGGGAATTATGGATGCTTCAATAAATAAAATATTAACCTTCCACTTATGTTTCTGTGGGTCAAACGAAATTAACCATTTCTTCTGTGATGTCCCTCCTCTGCTCTTGCTATCTTGCTCAGATACACAGGTCAATGAGTTAGTGATATTTATCATTTTTGGCCTCATTGAACTGAACACCCTCTCAGGTCTTTTTGTGTCTTACTGTTACATCATCCTAGCAGTGATAAAGATCCACTCTGCTGAGGGGAGGTTCAAGGCTTTCTCTACCTGCACCTCCCACCTAACTGCTGTGGCAATTTTTCAGGGAACTCTGCTCTTCGTGTATTTCAGGCCAAGTGCTTCCTACTCTCTAGATGAAAACAAAATGACCTCCTTGTTTAATACTCTTGTGATTCCCATGTTAAATCCTCTGATTTACAGCCTATGGAACAAAGATGTGAAAGAGGCTCTGATGAAATGTAAAAATAAAAAATGGTTCCATTGAAAATTTGCTCATATACGTTTTCTTCCCAATGTTACACAATGATTTATGAAAATCAAAATTGGTTTGACTAATGTTGTATGATTCCATTTGTATTTATACTATCTTCCAATCCTAGCAATATGTGTGATTTCCTAAACGCCACAGGTTTCATTTTATTTCTTAAACTTCTGTTTAATATTCCTTATTTGTGGAAAATTTTCAGAGTCTTCATTTGTCAAATTTGTGTTTCTTCAGTCTTTATATGTGTTAATTTTTTTTAATTTTCTGAAAATTAGTGTTTTCTAAGTTGCTGTTGCACTCTATGTGGGCTTTATTTCATCATAACTCCATCTGCTTTTATACTAATGAATCTTGCCATATAATGGAAGTGACCAATGTCAATTAAATAATTATTAAAATTATTTCTAACAGACTGTAATTATGACATAATATACAAAGCCTTGCTGTTGGTCAGTCATTGTGTCCAACTCTTTGCGATCCCATGAATTTAAGCACATCAGGCTTCCCTGTATACACACATAATCCTGACATCATTTTTATTTAAAAACTAAAAGCCAAATAGTGTAGAAAACATCTAGTTGTCCCTATGGAATGTAAATATGTTGAGATTTTTGATGGTTTTACAAAATCTTTGTTTCATGAATGTGTTTAATGGAGAGTGTTTGTGTTTGTGTGCCTGTGTAAGTGTGTGAGGGTGAATGGGTATGCATTTGTTTTCTAATGTATTGAATGATAACAAAGTGGCTACATAAGGATTGGTGAACTGGAAATTAGGAATGCTTGCAGATCAGAGGCATTCACTGTTTCTGAATAAGTATAATATTGGGCATTAAGGTAGAGGGGGACCAAAGGCAAACTATTCTAAAGGTCTATATTCCATGTACAATCAGCTTACTTGTATGAAATATCAGATGGCAAATTATATCATATCTGTTACTTATTCCTGAGAGACTAAGGGTTCACCACCCAGGGACCAGACACAGAGATGATTATATAATCCAGGTCAGGCAGGAGGCAATGCTGAACCCTCCTGCAGACAGAACTGCATGCAACAAACAAGTCAGGAGTTCTGGGACAGGCACTGATATCTTTGCTGTTTCTTTGATTTATATTTGAGATTTCCTTATTTTTAATGCTTTTTTGAAAGAAGGTATTTTATATAAACAAAGGAACATATGAAATAGTACACACATTTTTATTGTAGTTAGTTATACAACTTGTTTATTTTAAATACATATAAATAGTGAATATAAAAGGAGCAAACATACATTATAGAAATGGTCAGATGTTTTTTACTATTTTAAAAATTTATCTGTTATACAATGCATTATGTGTAACATACATATTATATTTCTATAAATGCTTTAAGTTTTAAAGGAAAGTATTTTTGCTTAATTATGTCTTTCTAAGCAGATATACGAGTTAAGTCCTAGGGGTGAAAACCTGCACAGTGATCACTAGACCACTGTTCCAATGCGCTTCTCTATCCCTCATCTACATGCAATTCCTGTGTTTTAAATTCTAGAACATAAGAGGACAAGTGGAGGAGAAGGGAATGACAGAGGATGAGATGGTTGGATGTCATTTCTGACTCAATGGACATGAGTTTGAGCAAGCTCTGGGAGTTGGTGATGGACAGCGAAGCCTGGCGTGCTGCTCTGGGAGTTGGTGATGGAAAGGGAAGCCTGGCATGCTGCAGTCCATGAGGTCACAAAGAGTCAGACCCAACTGAGTGACTCAACTGACTAACTGATGACATTATATATCACATAATTGGTTTGGGTAAAATATAACAGTGGGACATAGAATTCCATTGTCCTTCCAAAAACAAGTAGTTCTTAAACCAAAGAAAGGCAGAACTCAGAGATAGTGAAGAGAAATCTGGCTCAAATAAAACAATCAAACAATGTTAAAATATTTAGAGAATTGGAGTGGGGCCACAGCTCAGATGTGAATGTCTCTGAGGTTACAGAAGTGTGACCATGAGAGTATTTATGTTATGTGTCTTACGAAAACGTTATGGCAGAATACAAAGTGTGGAAGAGAGTAGGTTAGGGCAGAAAGGACTCATGCAGCAAACCAAGCCTTCTTCCTTGCCTCTATGACCCTTGCTACCAGCATCTCTGCAACTGGATCTCAAATGCTCTTCATCATCTCCCCAGTATAACTGCAACTTCCAAGCAGAAGAATGGTCAGCGCTGGCATGTTACTCTATGTGCATCTCAGCATTTAGTTCATAGAGCCTCTTCCACCCTCTTATCCAAAAATCACCACCCTCTCTGTCCCAGCAGGTCCTGAAACATGAACCATCTATCCCTCCTATGATGAGGTTGGAGGGACTTGAGAGGTTAATGGGGAAGTGAGGACTTCTTATATTCAGAACTGACTATAGTTCTGCCCTCTCCACAGGGGGAATAAGAAAGCAATATATTCATCACCTGTGCTTCTTACTTACTACTCTTCTCTAACACAGGATATAACAACATTTCTACATCATTGAAAAACAAAACAAACCAAAAAACACAGCAATCTTGTCAAAAGACAAGTTATGTGAACCACCCAATTATCAGACCCTTGCTTCACTCAGAGTATATCATTTTGTTAGTATTAGAAGTAGCAAAGTGTTAGTCACTCAGTTGTGCCTGACTCTGCAACCCCATGGACTGTAGAGCCCACCAGGATCTTCTGTTTATGGAATTCTCCAGGCAAGAATACTGGAGTGGATAGCCATTCCCTTCTCTAGGGTATCTTCCCGACCCAGGGATCAAACCCAGGTATCCTGCATTGCAGGTTAATTCTTTACCATTTCAGCCATCAGGAAAGCCACAAACATGGTCATAAATACTACACAAGTTGGATTGAAAACAGTCTGATTTAGTTTGGATGAAAGGGCACTGCAAAACTATACAGTGCTTTGCAAATGTATTGTTGTCAATTTTTTTTTTTCATTTAAACAAAATTGGAGAATATTTCTCAGAGTCCGTTGGCCTCATGCAGTCCTAGGAAGGTCTGTCTCTTTTCTTGATTACTTACATCTACAAAAGGACCAGGGGTTTAACTATAATGATAGTAAATTGACATATTTACCCTCCATTTCCATTTCCCTTTCACAACCAGGAATTTCCCCACAGGTCTGAGTGATGACTGCTGAGAACTGCAGTGTGGCTACTAACTTCACATTCCTAGGACTTTCAGACAGAAGGCACGTGCAGGAGGAGCTCTTCATGCTCTTCGTGCTGGTTTATGGCATAACTGTGGTTGCCAGTGTTGGGATCATCCTGCTGATCAAGGTGGACCCAAGACTGCACACACCCATGTATCATTTCCTGAGCAATCTTTCCTCCTGTGATGTCTGCTACTCCTCTGCTGTCTCTCCCAAGATGCTGGCTGATTTCCTACCTGAGCATAAAAGGATTCCATTTGACTTGTGTGCTATGCAGATGTATTTCTGGGGGACCTTTGCAGAAGTAGAAAGTCTCATGCTGGCTGTCATGGCTTATGACCATTATATAGCCATTTGCAATCCACTTCTTTATACAGTTTCCATGTCCAGAAGACTCTGTACTCAGCTAATATCTGTTGTCTACGTGGAAGGTTTGGTAGATTCAGCAATCCACACCTGTTGTACATTTTGATTATCATTTTGAAGTTCTAATGTCATCAATCACTTTTTCTGTGACTTCCTGGCCTTTCTAGCCCTCTTCTCCTCAGATGCATCCATCAATGAGATAACGCTGTTCATATCCAGTAGTTGTGTTGTGGGGACCAGCATTATCACTGTCCTCCTCTCCTACAGCTACATCATAGCAACCATCCTTAGGATGAACTCAGCCGAGGGGAGATGCAAAGCTTTCTCTACGTGTGCCTCCCATTTAACCACTGTAGCTATATTTCATGGCACGCTCCTGTTCATGCATTTCAGACCCAGCTCAAGTTACTCCATGGACACAGACAAAATAACCTCCTCTTGAGGTGAGATGGGGACGCCGGCATTCCTTTCCAGATGAAGCAGGGGAATCGACCCTCATCTCGAGTTGAAGAGGGGAAAACGGCACTCTTCTTGAGCTTGGCAGGAAAGTCAGCGTTCCTCTCGAGTGGGGACATGTATCCTAGGAATCTTCTGGGGTTTCATAAAGGGTGTCAAGTACCCTTTCAAGTTCCAAGAGGGAACGTGGGATTTCTTGGGAAACGCTGCAGCGTAAAAGGGCCTCGTCTCTCGTGGAGCAGAGAATTTCATTGTTTTTGTTGAGTTGTGTTGGGAAGCTTAGGGTTCCTGTCGAGTTGCATGGGGACCCAAGGGACCCACTCGTGTTTCCTCAGGGAAGTCAGATCTCCTTTAGAGTTGCGAGGGGCACCTCGGGATTCATCTCGCATCACTGCAGGGATGAATAGGGCCTCATCTCAAGTTCCGGAGGGAGCCTCTCCATTTCTGACATCAGTCTCGGGGTTTCTGTGCAGTCTGAACAGGGGAGGCAAGCCTTGTCTTGTGTTGAGGCATGGAACTCGGCTTGCCTCTCTAGTTGTGAATGGGGTGTGAGGCCTCTTGTCGAGTTGTATTTGGAACCTGTGGCTTCTTCTGGAGAATGCAACCAGAGTGTCAGTGCCCCTTCATGTTGTGACTTGATCCTCAGGGTTCCATTTGAATCAGCACAGGGGCATCAGGCCTTATCTCAAGTGATGCGGAAATCGGTGTCTTTGGTATTGTGGCATGAGCCACGAGGTTTCCTCTGGAGTTTAAATATGAGAACAGCCTCCTCTTGAGGTGTGACGGGAACGTCGGGATTCTTTTACCAACGAAGCAGGGGAATCGACCCTCATGTCAAGTGGAGGAGGGGGAAAACGGGGCTCTTCTTGAGTTGTGGCATAAACATTGGTGTTCCTCTCAAGTGGGGATGGGTATCTCAGGGATCTTCTGGAGTTGCATAAAGGTGTCCAGTACCCTTTCGCATTTCAAGAGGCAATGTGGGATTCCTCTCGAGAAACTGCTCTGGAAAAGGGCCTCATCTCGCATTGAGGGGAGAATCTTGTGTATTTTCTCGAGTTGCGGAGGGAAGCTTGGGGTTCCTCTCAAGTTGTGACGGGGCCCTCAGGGACCCATTCATGTTGCCTCAGAGAAGTCAGGTCTCTTTTCGAGTTGCGAACAGCATGCCGAGTTTCCTCTTGATTCACTGCCTTCGAATAGGGCCCTGTGCAGAGTTCAGTCGGTGGACTCAGTGCTCCTCATCGGCATCTCAGGGATCTCAGGATTCCTATCAAGCTTCACCTAGGGAGTCAGGCCTCTTCTGGGGTCGAGGCATGGAACTCTGCTTTCCTTTTGAGTTGTCAAAGGGGTATCAGGCCTCCTGTCGAGTTCAGGTGGGAAATTTGGGCTTCCTCAAGAGGATCAGCATGGGAGTCAGGCCTCCCATCATGTTGTGAGGGGATCCTCGGTGTTCCATTGGAGCAGGTCCAGGGGAATCAGGACTTATCTGGAGCTGAGGGGGAACTCGGTGTCCTTTTTCCTTGCAGCAGAATCCGTGGGGTTCCACTTGAGATTCAATAGGTGAGACAGGCCTCCTCTTGTGGTGCAAGGGGAAGTTGGCCGCTGTAGGAGAAAACGGCCTCATCTCACGTTGACAGGGGAATCTCCTGGGTGTTTTTGAGTTGTGGCGGGAGGCTTGGGATTCCTCTCCAGGTACCACGGGGAACTCAGGGAGCCTCTTGTGTTGCCTCGGGGAAGTCAAGTCTCTATTCGAGTTGCGAGGGGGAGCGCGGGATTGCTCTGGAGTCACGGTAGGGGAATGAGACCTCAATTCGCATGGAAGGGGGAATCTCAAGGTGTTTCTCGAGGTGCAGCAGGAAGTTTGGGTTCCCTCGAGTTGCCACGGGGACCTGAGGGAGCCTCTAATCTTGTTTCTGGGAAGTCAGGACTCCTTTGGAGTTTTGAGGGGCCTCTCGGGATTCCACTCGAGTTGGTGCAGGGGACTAGGGCCTCATATCGAGGTGAGGCCAGAAACTCAGGGTTCCTCTCCAGTTCTGACATGGATCTCAGGGTCCCTATGGAGATTCCACTGGGGAGTCAGACGTCATCTCGTATTGAGGCATGGGACTGCCCTTCCCTCTCGAGGAGTAAAATGGGTGTCAGGCCTCCTGTTGAGCTGAGGTCGGGATCTGGTCCTATTTGTAGAGGTGCCATGGGGCTCTCAGTCCTCCCTTCGTGTTGGGAGTTGATACTAGGGTTTGCATTCGAATCGTTGCAGGGGAATAAGGCCTTATCTTGAGTGGATGGGGAAATTGGTGTCTTTTTGAATTGTGGGATGACCTCTGGAGTTCCTCTGGAGTTTCAGGGTGAGACCGGCCTCCTCTTGAGGTGTGACGGGAATGTCGGGATTCCTTTGCAGATGATGCAGGGGAATGGACCCTCATATTGAGATGAGGAAGGGAAAATGGGGATCTTCTTGAGTTGTGGCAGGAAACTCGGTTTTCCTCTCGAGTGCAGACGGTTATGTTGGGGAATTTATTGAATTCAATAAGGGTGTCAAGCACCCTTTTGAGGCTCAAGAGGGAAGCTGGGATTTCTCTCGAGATGCTGCAGCAGAAAAGGGCCTCATCTTGCTTTGAGGGGAGAATCTCCTGGTTTTTCTTGAGTTGCAGCAGGAAACCTGGGGTTCCTCTTGGGTTCCGATGGGGACCTCAGGGACCTGCTCGTCTTGGCTGCAAAAAGTCAAGCCTCATTCGAGTTGCGAGGGGCTTCTCGGGTTTCCTCTTCAGTCGGTGCAAGGGCATAGGGCCTCCTTGAGTTGAGGCCGGAACCTCAGGGCTCCTCTCCAGGTCTGACATGGCTCTCGGGGTTCGTATGGAGTTTCAACAGTCGTGTCTGACTCTTTGCGACCCCATGAATCACAGCATGCCAGGCGTCCCTGTCCATCACCAACACCCGGAGTTCACTGAGACTCACGTCCATCGAGTCAGTGATGCCATCCAGCCATCTCATCCTCTGTCGTCCCCTTCTCCTCCTGCCCCCAATCCCTCCCAGCATGAGTCTTTTCCAATGAGTCAACTCTTCGCATGAGGTGGCCAAAGTACTGGAGTTTCAGCCTCAGCATCTTTCCTTCCAAAGAAATCCCAGGGCTGATCTCCTTCAGAATGGACTGGTTGGATCTCCTTGCAGTCCAAGGGACTCTCAAGAGTCTTCTCCAACACCACGGTTCCAAAGCATCAATTCTTCAGCCCTCAGCCTTCTTCACAGTCCAACTCTCACATCCATACATGACCACAGGAAAAACCATAGCCTTGACTAGATGAACATTTGTTGGCAAAGTAATGTCTCTGCTTTTGAATAAGCAGTGAATAAATGTTAGCAGTTGTTATTGTTAATATTATAATTTGGCAATGCTTGCTCTAAGTTAGCATGCCAGAAATATAAACCATTTTATATCCCCTCTTTCTCTACAAACCTGCAGAACACCTGCTAAATGACTGTTATGGATTGAATTCTGTCCCTTGTTCACATCCCCTCCTCTCTGCCCTGAATTTTTCTGTTCAAGTTTTAACCCCCAATGAGACTGTATTTGGAGATGGCACCTTTATGGAAGTGATTAAGGTTAAATGAGGTCACAAGAGTGTGGTCTAATCTGAGAGGCCTGGTGTCCTTAGAAGGGCCAGACATTTCTGTCTCTCTATATGTACAAAAAAGACAGGCCATGTGGGGACACAGAGGAAAGGTTGCCGTTTACTAGCCTGGAACCAATCCCATTGACACCCTGATCTTGGACTTCCAGCCTCCAGCACTGTGGGAAATAAATGTCTGTTGTTTAAGCCCCTTAGGCTGTGGTATTTTGCCATGGCACCCTGAACAGACTAAGACGCTATGAAACGTTTTAACTCATATATTGAAGGAGAGACAAATGGGTAGTCCTAACGTAGCATGTCTGATGCCATCCTCAAATGCCATTTCTCCTTGTGGGAAAAACTTAACTCTACCATCTCCCATGGTGGTGGTGGGGTTGTCGGGAGGAGTCATATACCATCAGGACTACTGTCCACTTGCTTCCCTCAATATAACTGTTTTCATCAGAATTAATCAAGGCTTCAGGATGACTTTCAGCTATGTAGAGGATAGTTATTGTCCGTGAGGAGCTCTTACTCTTACTTTTTTCCTCTTCCAACACAGATGATCTTGTAGGACTAAGAATCTGGTCCATTGAGTCACAGCTTCCCTGGTGGCTTATACGGTAAAGAATCTGCCTGCAATGTGGGAGATCTGGGCTTGATCTCTGGGTTGGGAAGATCCCCTGGAGGGGGGCATGGCAACCCACTCCAGTACTCTTGCCTGGAGAATCCCATGAACAGAGGTGCCTGGGAGGCTACAGTCCCTGGGGTCACAAAGAGTAGGACATGACTGAGCGATTAAGCACACATCTGTCCATTAAGTCATCGGTTGGATTCTGGATTGGTGTGACCCCATAGATCTTTAGCCTTCATTCCCTCAGAAGCTGGGCCACACTGGCTGGATTCCTGGCCATTTCACTTCAAGGCATGCCCAAAGCCTTCCCAGGGTCTTCTGGTTCCCTGAGACCATGCTGCTCATGGCTTCTTCCTCCTGAGTCCCTGCCTCACGCCATCTGGATTTCTACCCTGCCACAAGAAGCATGCATGAATTTAATTGTCCTAACTGAAGACTTGGGGATCTCAGGAAGATTTGGTTGTCACGGGATGTGAGGCCTTGGAATTTTCTCTCTCCCCCCACCCCAATTTTCTCCTTACCTTTACTTTCCAAATTTCCTAAGAACTCTTTCTTTCAGTCAGAGAAGACTTTGGCTGAGTTCTAAGACTTAAACTTGCAGAAAACCTGGTTAATAAGATGCTTGCAGAACAAAGAGCCTTCCATTTTACAGCAGTTTTGCTTATCAACTTATTGTAAATATAATATGTATGACATATGTATGATGATATGTATATTATATCCATGCTATTTCATATATATATGATGTTTTGACTATACAAAATATTTATACTTATAAATAATCTTTTTTTTTTCTTACTACATGAAGAATAATAAAGGCAATTGGGAGATAAAAGGAACTGCCTAATTTAGAAATAAAGATTTAACTGTAGAGTTTAGGTCTCTTCAGAGTCACTCATTGACTTGTGAAAAGCTCTTTGGAACTTCTGAATCTATTTCTCAGGTGTAGGGTGTTCAGAATCTGAAAGTAGGAATGAGGTTAATCATGAGACCATGTAGCTGTAGGAAAATCCAAGCAATGTGGCTTTGGCTTTTCAGATGTTGAAGGCTTTCCTAAGAGCATCGTTAAAACATAAGAGATGGAAAGGGAGAGAGAGATTCGGAAAAGTTTATTAGATCACACAGAATTTCCAAGGTAAACTCTGAGACGGTAAAGTTAGATTTCTGTGCCATTTGAGTATAAATGAACTACTCAGAAAATACAAAAACGTACGCTGAGTACTCATGACAATTGACGGCAATCATTCTAAGAAGGCCATGTCTGGAGCGCGCTTTGTGCCTGCAAAGCTTCCACCTGGTCGGTGCGCAGGGCTCCGGAGAGGGCTGGGCCGCCTCTCCCCACACTGACTTTTTGGCCGCGGACCTCTGCGCTGGCGCAAACACCGAGTTCGGCCGGGGGGCTCCCGGTCCAGCGCCGACTGCGCTGTCTCCCCAGCACCCCGCGCCACTGGACGGCTTCCCGCCTCCGTCCCTCCGGCTGCCGCCCAGCCCCAGCCACGAGGGGCAGGAGGCGGCGGTGGCCGGCTCTCTCCGTGCCCTTTTAAAAGCCTCCCAAGCGAGGCCCCACAGGAGGATCCCGGCAGAGGAGGGAGCAGCACGCTAAGCTTCCGCAGAGGTGAGTGGAGCCAGGTCCCAGGGCTGCGCCTCCCGCTGGTGGGGCCTGGCACTTCGGGTTCCCCAACGCTCTCGCTCCCGCCGCGGGGCTCCCCCCTCCCCTGGCCATGCGCCCCGGGTAGCGCGCCTGGGGCGCAGAGCCAACCCGGCGGCTCCCGCCGCCCGCCCTCGCCGTCGGCATACTGCGCCCGCTGCGGCTTCCAGCGCTCTGCCTGCCTGGCGGGCTGGAGGCCGCCGGTGGCTGCCAGCTGCCCTCCTAATGGAGACCCCTGAGCAAGGGCTGCCGAGCGGAGCTGGCCGAGATCATCGTGCACGCCAAGGTGCTCGCGCTGCACGAGGAAGTACACGGCCCGTACAACTACCTGCCCTGGTGGTATGAGGCCAGCGAGGCAGGGCTCTTCTACTCCGCTGAGATCGAGATGCTGTGCGACCAGGCATGGGGCAGCATGCTCGAGGTGTCTGGGGGCTCCAGGCTCAACCTCACCAGCCTGGGCTACTTCTCCTGTTACTCCCACGCCATGGTCCAGGATTACTCCTATTTCTTCTTCCTCAGGTGAGCCTGCCAACTCTCGCCCATACCATCCCTTCAGCCACTTGGCATGGCCAGCAGAGGTACCTTTATCCCCAGCAGGCTCAGGAACTCCTTCAGAATCCTGTCTGGGCGATGTTAAGTGATGCCCTGGTCTCCTTCCCATTTTCTGCTCTTTGGTGCTCCTCATGTTGAGTCTACAGAGATCTTGGGTGCCTCTGGCTAACACTGCTGGAAAAACAGGGATGGTTCCCGTGCTTGACCAGGGAAGAGTGTTTCAGGCCAAAGCTCAAGATGGTTTCCAGCAACAAAGAGCCCATTTTCAATAGCAGAGATTTATGCGGGGGGTAATAGGGGAAGAAGGCCCTGGTCACAGTGCTCTCAGGAGTATGAAGGGCAATCGGACAGGAGCCCTCTCTGGTTGAGTTCCATGCAAGTTGGTCTGTGGTGCAGATGAGATCCCTGTGGATAAGAGTTCAGGCGATGGCGTCTCCTGGAGTTTGAAATAAGAAAGTGGAACCCTAATTGAGATGGAATCCTTATAGAGAAGGAAAGCTATATTTTTAAAGTGGATGCCATGGGAGTTATTTGGATGGACAGTGGTCAAAACCAATCCAAACATCTTTGGAATCAGATGGTTGTTGGAATTCTGGCTCCATTCTTCCTGTCATTTTGAGCAAGTTACTGACCTTGTCGAGAACCTCAAGAGCCTCACCTTCATAATGTGCCAAACAAGGTTGGTTGAGATTAAATCCTAGTAACTGATGCAGAACACCTGGTGCAGGTTAGATGAGAAATGTGTAGTTACTCAATCCTGCACACCTGCTTAAATGCCAAGATGGGACTGGTGTGGAATGCAGCCCAGCTGTCCTCTTGTTTCACTCAGATTTGCTCATATCAGCTGCGAGCGGACCTCAATGCCAGGCTCTTCCAAATAGCAAAAGTTTATAGAGGAAGGGCCTGGGGGCGGGGGCATTAAGGGATTGGGAAGGTGCTCACAGGGCTTTGAAGAACAGAGAGGTGAATTAGACCAGGCCTTGTCTGTTGGGAGACTCCTGGAATCTTGTGAAGTTCCATGAAAGTTTGTCGTGTGGTCACAATGAAATGCATGTAGATAAGGGGTCAGGCTATGGGCTCAACTGAGGTTTGCAATACAAAACAGCAGGTGGAACCCTAATGCATTGGTTCTCTCCAGTTTGAGGAGGAGGCTGATACAGAGGAACTGGAAGGAACCTCAAAATGGAATCTAACAGATAGTGATTGGACAATAAGTCCCATCTTCCCAGTATGTGGCATAGCATTAAGGATATTTGGAATGACCATGACCTTGGTCTGCAGACTAACTTTGAGCTCTTGAGATTTCACATCACTGAGAAAGAAGACAGGTTCCACAGAGGGGCGTCTATAAGCTCACGGTAACACCTCTTTTCCATATTAAAGCCAGAATATCTAAGTTTAGAATACATGGTGTGCTTTTTGTTTGCTTGGGTGGTTTAGCCAGATTAAGTTGAATTAAAAAAAAATACTGGAGAAGTACAGTTTCTAAATAAAACTGGCAAGGAATGAGGTAGTACCTTCTTGATATGGAGAAACTTAGATTTTTACATGTCTTTATTTAGGGAAACCAGCTCTAAAACTATTCAACAAGAAAACTTTATTTTCCAAATTAAAAAAATGCACTCTTTACACCACCATTAAACAAAGAAGGATGCTGTTTTCATCCTCGTTTTATAGATTGTACATTTAAGCTTAGAGAATTTAAGAAATCTGTTGTGTGTCAAACAAGAGATAAGTAGCAGTGATAGGACTTGAATCTTGGGTCATTCCAATTGGCTTTCCTTTGCCCGGGAAACAAGGAGCACTCCACTAGGAGAAGGAAGGCGGCTTGGGAGATACACAAATGTTCACCCGCACCCATCCCCCAATTCACATGTTTTGAAAAACTTAAGGATAGATACATGCAGTGTGAGGTAGAGAAACAGTCAGAGAGAGTGACTCCTCTAATGTGAGCCATGTAGATGTGTAATTGGAAGCTCCATGTAAATCAGTGAAGATAGAATATGCTGTCACACTGCACAAAAATATCTCACAATGGTTTAAAGACTTAAACATAAGACATGATGCCATAAAACTCCTAGAAGAGAACATAGGCAAAATGTTCTCTGATATAAATTGGACCTTTTTTTCCCTTAGGTCAGTCTCCCAAGGTCATAGAAATAAAACCAAATATGAACAAAGGGGACTGGATCAAACTTACAAGTTTCTGCACAGCAAAGAAAACCGTAAAAAGAAAAAAAAAAAAAAGACAACCTAAAGAATGGGAGAAAATATTTGCAAATGATGCAATAGACCAGGGCTTAATTTCAAATATACAGACCATACAATTCAAAAACAACAACAACAACAACAAAAACAATAAAAAAAGTGCATAAAACCTTAATAGACATTTCTCCAAAGAAGACATGCAGATGGCCAGTAGACACATAAAAATATACTCAGTGTCATTAATTCTTAGACAAATGCAAATAAAAGCTGCAGCCAGGTACCATCTCCTATCAGGCAGAATGGCTATCATCAAAAACAGAACAAATAGCAAATGTTGGAGAGAGTGTGACGAAAGGGGAACCCTCCTACACTGCTGGTGGGAATGTAAGTTGGGGTAGCCACTATGGAAAACAGTATGGGGGATCCTCAGAAAATTCATAGGTCCACCATATGACCCAGCAGTCCCCCTCGTGGGCATATCCCCGGACAAAACTCTAATTCAGGAACATACATGCACCCCCATGTTCATAGCAGCACTATTCCCAACAGCCAAGATATGGAAACAACCTAAATGTCCCTTGATAGTTGAATGATTAAAGAAAATGTGGTACATATATATGAATATTACTCAGCCATAACAAGAAAGAAAGAATGCCATTTGCAGCAACATGGACGGAAATAGAGATAATTATACTAAGCGGAGTAAGTCACAAAGAGAATAATAAATATCATATTATATCACTTATATGTGGAATGTAAAATATGACACGAATGAACCTATTTACAAAACAGAAACAGACTCATGGATACAGAGAATTAACTTGTGGTTGCCAAGGGCAATGGAGGGAGGGAGATGGATGGACTGGGTGTTTGGGATTGGCAGATGCAAACTGTTACATTTGGAATAAACAACAAGGTCCTACCTTAGCACAGGGAACCATATCCAATCTCCTGGGATAAACCATAATGGAAAAAATATTAAAAAAATGTATGTATATGTATAACTGAGTCACTTTACAGCAGAAATTAGCACAATATTGTAATTAAACTCTACTATAAAAAAGTTAAAAAAATTAAACTCTACTATAAACTCTACTCTATAAAAAAGACGTTGTATAACTGGCAACACTGTCACAGTCTTCTGTTGACTCTCGATTCAAGATGGTACACCCCATGGGTGTCCAGTCTACAGCTCTTGCCTCCTTTTTTTCCCATTAGGATGGATAAGAACTATAACCTCTTGCCTCATGGAGTCAATTTCCAAGATGCCATCTTTCCAGACACTCAAGAGAACAGAAGGATGTTTCCTAGCCTTTTCCAGTTTTCAAACTGTTCACAAGGACAGCAGCTGGCAACTTTCTCCAGTGACTGGGAGGTCCAAGAAGACACTAGGGTAAGAAATGGCTATACCCTGTGCTACAGCAAAGTAATAAGATAGCTATGACTCATATGAATGTTGTGAGCAAGGGAGTCAAGAGTCCTCTTCCAAAGTCCAGATCAAGAAGTATTTTTCACCCTCTCCACAGCTCTCCCAGAAGTTGACAAGTGCTGCTCATAAACTCTGGAGTCCTCAAGCTGTACTGTGTGGCATGAGGTTCCTCAGAGTGAGGAACCTTCTTGTCCCCAGAGTGAGGGGACAAGATGATCTGAAGGTTGGCATACTGTGCCTCAGTTTCCTCTTCTGTAAATTGGAAGCCATTGTAACAGCTGTATCTGAGGGCGGATGTGACATGACTTAACTATGTAGGGAATGTCAATAGGAAAAGCCTTTAGTGAGGTGTTTGAGAGTAAGCACTCAATACACTGAGCTGTTATGACTACTTCTGTTGTTGATTTCAAATACTTATGTATGTTTTCACTTGGCCCTGCTGGGTCTTGGTTGTGGCATGTGGGATCTTCAGTCTTCCTTGCAGCATGCAGGATCTTCAGTTGCAGCATGCAAACCCTTAGTGGCAGGATCTAGTTCCCATGGAACAGAAGGATCCAAATCACTCTGGGCATGAAGATAGAAAAGGCATCTTTCAGTCTGAGGCAGATGCCTGAGTTGTGGGGATATTTCGAGGACTATCGCTTTCTCTGTGCAGTGGCATTGTTGCAACTGAGCCAGGGGAGCAGGGAGGCCGTGTGGCCCATCGCTCCCAGTCTCCCACCAAGGTGTTTATAGGACCATGTGACAGACCACAGGAGACAGTTCTGATGTGGGTTAATGAAGCAATGTGCATGTATTAGGTGGTTTCCTTCTTTCCCCCATCTGTGGTGCCCTGGGTGGTGGTGCTGTCTTTCTCTTGTCTGGTGGGTGGGCCTAGGGGAGTGGCCTTGTTCTTCCAAACCTCCTGCCCAGGGCTCCATGGCACCTGGAGGCTTTCTTCATGTTCTTTGCACAGAAACTGTTCTCATAGTGGGCAAGTACATCTGACTGAGGAAAAGTGTTGATTCTTCCTTTCCATACATTACCCAGGGTTCCTTCCTTAGGCCTGCCCTACTGACAGTTCTCAACTCCCTGACCCCTCTTCAAGATTTGCCAAAATTTTCTGAGAGCTTGTCATATATTTCACTCCCCACATGGATCTAAGCACCTTTCTTTCCCTCTGCCCCACTCTTTTTTTTTTTTCTTTCCTACCTGACTCTTAATCTGTGCCAGCGCCCACTCCACATTGAACTGGACCCACCAAGTATAAGCCTGAGATCCCCAGCCTAGGTCAGACCATAGCATGTTCAAATTAAATCTTTTTAGCCTTGGTCCTGTGGGTCTCCATTTTGTTGGATTTTTGCTTCATGTCCTAAATCCTTGGTAATAGTACATTGATGTCAAGAGATCAGATATTGATCCAAAAATTCCTCACAGCTGAGCCCCAAACTCTTTAGAAATATAGCTGATTAGCCCTGTGGTCACACAATGAAGCTAATAACATTTACTGCAATTAGATTTTCCATCATTTGAAACAAATAGAACAATGGGACTGTGGAAAATTGATTTAATGTGAAGGCAGTCCTATTTTGGGTGGTCAGATGTTGATCTTGGGGAGAATTCCTTTTCCCTTTCATCATCCTGGTTTCTTAGATAACAGAGGGTGGTATGTGTGTTTGCACTGAGTCAGAAGCTTTTGGGGAAGAGAATTAATTGTTCCAGGTTGCTGAGCTGCTGACAGAGCCAAATTGAGGTGTTGATGGACTTTGTATGTATCACATGTTGGCTCCTTCTGCCCACTTTGAAAGGTACCACATCAGAGCTGAGTTAAATTAGCTAGTTCATTTGAGAATTTAGGTTTAAAATAAAACTAAGGTGCTAGCATTTATATTTTATGATATTCCTTGAGAAATTTTTACTTTCTCTGCAGTGATTAAAATAGGTGTGAATTGAAGGTGTCAGAATTAGATGAAGAGTTATGGACAGTTACTTGTTCCTTTCTTGAAAAAAAAAAAAACAAACTAAAACTAAAAATTATCTGCCTTAAAAACAAACAAACAAGCAAACAAAAAACCACAAAACTTATGTTCAGTTGTGCTGGATCTTTGATGCCATGAGGGCTTTTCTCTAGTTATGGCAAGCAAGGGCTACTCTTTGTTGCAGTGCACAGGCTTCTTATTGCAGTAGCTTCCCTCGTTGCAGAGCACAGGCTCTGAGCACATGGGCTTCAGTAGTTGTGGGTTGTGGGCTCACTAGTTTTGGCACACGGGCCTAGTTGATCTGCAGCTTGTGGAATCTTCCTGGTCGAGGGATTGAACCAATGTCCCTGCTCTGGCAGATGGATTCCTATCCACTGTGCCACCAGGGAAGTCCTCTCTGCTTTTTCTGTGTGAAGATGAGTATCCTGCTTTCTCTCCTATGCAGGGTAAATAAATCATGTTACGACACAAACAGTCTGTTTTTCCGAAGGTGATGGGTCTTCCATCTTAGATGGGGTCAGAGGAGCTTGTTTGGGTCACCTTTTTATTCCAGTTAGACTCTTGTTAATGGGAACATGTGAATCCTTCATTTGTTCTGAGACCATTTTGAATGGCCCTGGACAGTGCACATTACACAGTTTCCCTATATCACATTCTGCGCCTTAGATGATGATGAATTTAGGGGGGCACACTGATGAATTCTCATCATTTCCACTGTTGCTGCTGCTCTTCTCTAAGTCCCCAGTCATCTTGAACAGTGTGTTTAGATCGTGGTCGTGAAGGGTGCATCTCCTCCTTCTCATTCTCTTGCAGCATCACATGAATCTGGGACTCTAGGATCAATCTGGAGGTTAAGAAATTGAACCAGAGGAAAAGCTGATGTAGGGAAACTTTTTGTGATACATACCCAGGACAACCTGCAACTCCGTCCTCAGCAGTCAAATCCTCCCATTCTCTAATTCCATCCTTAGACATCCCACCACTCCCCCCTCCCCCCACCCACCCGTCCCTTGCTTCAGTCAGTGGAAACATATGTTTGCTTTCAAAAGTTGCCAGGGAATCAGCAGCACTCCTAACTGTTCAGCATCTCTCTGGTTCAGTATCATGTTGTTAATGGGGCCTCTGGGGATGTCTTTGGCAAGTTAGAGCATCCATCCCATTTTCTGGTAGGGTTCTCTCCACGCCAGCCAAGAACATTTTCTTTTCCTTTTTTCCTTCCCTGCTGGGTGAGTGTAACAATCAAAACAAAATTTGGCTGTTTTCCTCTCTCAGCAAGTCCTGTCCCCCGGGACCGTGACCCAGACTGACCCACACATACATCAATCTGACCTAGAGTGTCATGGGACTGACATAAAATCTGTGGAAGACCTCCTGTCATCTTTCTTTTTCCCCTTTTTAGAGTTGGGAAGGATGGTGAGGGAGGTGCCATCCTCATCAGGCAATCAGGATTGGCTGTGCCATTTTCAGAGGCATGACCTCAGGCAGAACCCTTAATTTCCCAAAACTTCAGTTTTCTCCTTCCCTGATAGCTCAGTTGGTAAAAAATCTGCCTGCAATGCAGGAGACCCCAGTTTGATTCCTGGGTCAGGAAGATCTGCTGGAGAAGGGATAGGCTACCCACTCCAGTATTCTTGGGCTTCCCTTGTGGCTCAACTAGTAAAGAATCCCCCTGCAGTGCAAGAGACCTCGGTTCGATCCTTGGGTTGGCAAATCCCCTGGAGAAGGGAAAGGCTATCCTCCCCAGTATCCTGGCCTGGAGAATTCCATGAACTCTATAGTCCATGGTGTCACAAAGAGTCGGACGCCACTGAGCGACTTTCACTTTCAAAACATATAAACTGTCTCAGGTTGTCCTAAGGACCCAGTTAGATCATAGGTTTGAAAGCACTTTGTCAGTTGTAAAGAGTGATGGAGGGGTTTATGATTATAAATGGATAGTTAGAAAGTATGGCTTTAAAACTTAAAGATGATGAAACTTTTAAAAAGCTTCCTGTATCTTCCCAGGGCAGTGGCAGTGGGAGCAATGGTGGCAGGGTAGGTGGTGGAGAGGGGAACAAATGATGGGGAAGCTCTCATGTGTGTTGTAATTCATTCAACAGAATTTACTGTGTTCTGGTCACAGAGCACTTAAAAATTAATGTACTGAGTTATAAACCATGTTCATGTGGATTCCCAAATCTGAAAGTGTAAAATGGTAGTCAGTAGAGTTTTTTTCTCCCACCTCTGACACCCATCCACCCAGTTCCCACCTACCCTCCAAATAACCACTGTTAATAGTTTCTTGTAAGCTTCCAATGAGTATTCTCATCCAATAAACAGTTCAGTCAAGATTCACTGTCTTCTTTAAGGGCATGGCAGCCCACTCCTATATTCCTGCCTGGAGAATCCCATGGACAGAGAAGCCTGATGGGCTTCAGTCCATGGGGTCACAAAGAGTTGACACGACTGTGTGACTAACACACACTTTTGGTACCAGTGGCACTGCAATATGCACACGTGGTTGTGCCCTTCTTTGTTCACAAGTGGGTACATGTAAGTAGACATGTAAGTTTCTATATCTAGACATGTACGTTGGTTTAAACAGCTGTGTCATATTCCATTGTATTAATGCCTTACTGTGTATTTAATCAAGTTCCCTGTTGATAGGTAGTTATACTGTTTCCAGTCCATGGATATTACATGGAGTGTGGACATGTATGACATTATATCAGTACACACTTCATTTTGTGGAATTGTTGAGTCCAGTCTTTAGCAAGTGACTCTTGAGTGACTGCCATGAGGCAGCTGCTGTGTTAGATACCAAAGTTTCAGTGTTGAGAAAAATTTTAGAATATTATAATAATATATTTATAAAAATATAAATTTTAGAGTATAATTATTGTTAATATTTTATCTAAAAGCTCATATCATATTTACATTTTTTAGTTTTTTTTGGTGTTGTTTAGAGGTACTTTCTTATTGACAAGCTTGTGACAGATACAACAATATAGCAATTTTTAACTTATACTAAACCTAGGCACTATGAAAATTTTGTGCTTAATGTTAATGACTCTTAGATATGTCTATAGTAGAGTAGCAAAAAAAAAATACTAGATATTTAATATTGACTATTTCCCAGTTCATGTGAATCTGAAATTCATATAGGTCAATATTTTCTTATATTTCCAACTGTTTGATTTGTAAGAGCTTCCTTTTCTTGAGACCATTTAAATAAGAACTCAGAACTTGAGCAATATTATCAAAAAACAGAAGACTCACACTGAGACATACATAAATCCAGACAGACAGACGAGGGATCTTCTAGTTTTCCACCTGAGATTTAAAAAATTTCTTTGAGCCGCTTTTTTTTGGGGGGGGGGCGAGGGTTGGGGGAGGCGGGTGGTGGCAAGAATACTGGAGTGGGTTGCCATTCCCATCTGCAGGAGATCTTCCCAACCCAGGGATTGGACCCAGGTCTCCCGCATTATAGGCAGAGACTTTACCGTCTGAGCCAGCAGGGAAGTTGTTGAATTCTGTGGCAAGGATTAACTTCAAGCGTTGCCCTAGGCAGGCCTTCGTAACAAGCTAATTGTTTTTAATTGAATATGCAAAAGAACCAACTTTATGGTTTCCAAGAAAAAAAGAAGTTTCCTTGTAACCAATTTTATCATGGCGGTCCTAGGTCAGGTCATCTTTCCTTTCTGTAGTCATAGTTTTATCCCTGAATCATAGACAGATCAGCTGATAAAAAGCTTGGATTGTCTCTGTGGGGTGGATTTGCTTGTCCTTGTGTTTCACCTGGGGCAGTAGCGAGGCCCGCGTGCCTCTCCTGGAAGTGGGCGTGGGGGCGGGGTGCACCGGGAGCACGTGTTGGGGTGGGGTGGGTGGGCACTGGGAGCCGTCCGGGGCAGGGGGTCACAGTTGTGCTCTCAGGGGTCACCATTGCGGCTGGAAAGGCCCATTTTGTGCACTCCTGAGTCCCCAGGGATCAGCATCCCGTGAGCGGAGCGGAGGGGTGCAGACCACAGGTAAGGGAACTGGGATTCGGTGGAGCAGGGAACTACGTATTACGCCCTCTCTGTTGGCACAGTCTCGGAGCCCCCTAACCTGGTGGTCACGGAAAGGCCTCGCCTTTGGGGCCAAGGCCTTTACCACTTTACCCCTTCACATAAAGCTCAGACCCGTGTGGGTTTTCCAAAGCAGCCTAGTGCCTGCTGGAAGTCCAAGGGATTTATCCTTCCTGGTGATTTCACCTGCGGGGACTTCATAACCCTTACTCTGGCTGGCTGGCCCAGCCCTGCTTCTGCCACTTTGCAGCCCAGTGGGCCCTTGACCACCTGCTGGAATGGGAAAGGGAAGGGTCCACCAGTTTCACCCTAGATATTTAGTAGGGTGGATGGATTTAAACATCTGGTGGCCACCCAGGCAGAAAAAGAAGGGAGGAGGGCACCTTGCTGCCCTTTCATGGTGGAATCTGTGGCTGTCCTTCTGAGAGGGGGCCTTTTCATGGGGACCCTGTGCAATAAGTTTGGGGTTTTGCAACTGAATAATTAGAATGTGTAAAATTTTTAAATTATGTGGTGCTTTAATTAAAAAAAAACAAAAACAAAAACCAAAAAAAAAAAAAACAAGCTCCAAATTCTTTGCAAATTGAGGTCTAAAAATTGAAGGCCTATTTTCCTTCCACTGTGGTGAAAAATTTCTTCTATGAAGAAATGTGTGTTTTTTTAAGAAGAGAGTCAGAAAAGTGAGGGAAACAGAAAACCAAGAAGTGCCCCTGTAGTTTGGTGAAGGCCTTAGGAGGTCACTTGTAAATACTGCTGACTGTCTGGAGGCAGTCTCTTCCTGTGGCTGATGGGCACAGAGCTATGCAGGCTTGTCCTTTGTATGGATGTTCTTGTTGGTGGAAATCCAGCTTGGCTCCATCTCCTGATGTGTAAGAATTTCCCAGACTAGACCCCTAGGCAAATCCTGCAGGGCCAGGGGCTCCTTCCTTCATTGTATCTGTCTGACTAAAACCCAGCAATGACATATTTTCTTTCAATCTGGTCTCTCATACAGGCCTTGGAGTAATATTTCCCCCTCCCCCTCAATAGACTTGGGTTCCAGGGATGAATTATAGTCAGTTGTCCATGATTTTGCAGATGAGGAAACTGAGAGCCAGAGAGGGTGGAGGACTGTCCAAGGGAGAATGGGATATCCTTCCAGGAACCCTGGCTCCTGGGTTTTTAATGAGCTTCCCACCCAGCATGGTCATTAGTTGGCAAGTGTTGACATTGAGAATAAACTATTGGCGGAAATGTAAAAGTCTTTTTTAAAGAATGTGCCTACCAGCTGTGCATCTTATGGAGTATTTTCATTGTACTCTCCAACCCTTGGAAAGTGCTGGGCATAGGGCAGATACTTCATCATTTTTATTGAATAAGTTCAGTTTCACATAATTATACCAATAGTGTCAGCAACACTATGAGGTATATTAGAACAGTGATTGTCACAGTTGGTACTTCACATATCAGTAAAGAAATAAAACATTTTATTAGGAAGACTGTAGGAGAATTTCTAAGTTTTAAGTTTATCCCATAAGGATATTAAAAAAAAAATGAAACAAATCTCTCCCTTCATCACCAAGGCTATCGGAGGTCTGTTGAGGACCCCACGCAAGGGAGGTTCTACCTCTTGGGACATCCCTACTTCAGCATCTCCCTAAGCCAGCAACCTGGGACAGTCGAGTACACTTGAAGTTCCTTCCTTGACCTCGGGAGTTTTTTTGGAAGACAATTTTTTGACAGACAGGGGTGGGGGAAGGTTTTGGGATGTTTCAAGTGCAGTCCATTTATTGTGCACTCTATTTCTATTTTTTTTCCCCCTGTTGGCTCCCTTGGTAAAGAGTCTGCCCACAGTGCGGGAGATGTGGGTTCAGTCCCTGGGTCGGGAAGATCTCCTGAAGGAAATGACAGCTCACTCCAGTATTCTTGCTTGAAGAATTCAATGGACTGAGGAGCCTGGTGGGCTACAAAGGGCTGGACACCGCTGAGTGACCAAACACTTATTTCTAGTATGATTTCATCAGCCCCACCTCAGATCATCAGGCATTAGATCCTCGAGGTTGGGGGCCCCTGCTTTAGTTCCCTCTTTCATCTTTTACACAGCTCCAGCCTGCTTCCTCCCCTCTTCAACCTGCAGAACTACCTACTGGGTTTCTCTGAGTGTGACTAAGAGTCTCCTTCCCTCACTTCCTTTCCTCTGAGTCCCTTCTCCTAACTGGGTTTCCCTGATCTCGGTTTAGGCACTTTTGCCCCAGGTGGTGCTAGTGGTAAAGAACCTCCCTGCCAATGCAGGAATCCGATCCCTGGGTTGAGAAGATTCCCTGGAGGAGGGCAGGGCAACCCACTCCAGTATTCTTGCCTGGAAAATTCCCATGGACAGAGGAGCCTGGCAGGCTCTGACAGTTAGACGTGACTAAAGCGACTTAGCACAGCATACCAGAGGACCTTAAAACTGCAGACTCACATGATGGTTCTGGCTCTTTGGAGTCCCTTGTCATTCCACGTGTATGCTATTTTCAGCTTGTGTATTGCTTCCTAAAGGCCCTGAGAGAGTAATAGGCAGGAAGGCTGGGGGTCTTCAGACAGAGGGAATAGGCTGCAAGTGTCAGATGTTTTTTTCTATGTCTCTTAAGCAGCCGGAGGAAACAAACTGGTGTTACATTTTTTCCCCTTCTCCATACAAATTTAAAAGGATGTTTCTCTGAAAATTCTGTGTTGCCATGATGATTCATGGCTCCACCTGAACTTAACTTTTCTCAAACCTTGAGCTAAGCAATGCATTTTTTCGTAAGGAAATGTTTGTCTTAAGCTATGTTAATATACTACGTATTTCCGCTAGACTGTCTTCAGGTCGGTTCCCCCTAAAGGCTCAGAACTGACTTGACAAACCAGTATGTCTTACTCATACCTTGTTCTCCTAATCTATGTTAATGAAACAATATATTTGCCTGGAAATCTGCCTTTCTTCAAGATTCATGTCAATCATTTTATGGCCCAGGATGACTCACCTGCTACCAATGTTATCTCAATGCATGTTGTGGGTGAGGGGCGTGGTGCCATTCTCTGAGACATTGCCTTTCTTTCCTTAGCAGACTGCTAGTGGCTGTATTGGAGTAGGAAATGGCACCCCACTCCAGTACTTTTGCCTAGAAAATCCCAAGGACAGAGGAGCCTGGTAGGCTGGTCCATGGGTTCGCTAGAGTCGGACATGACTGAGAAACTTCACTTTCATTTTTCACTTTCATGCATTGGAGAAGGAAATGGCAACCCAGTCCAGTGTTCTTGCCTGGAGAATCCCAGGGACGGGAAGCCTAGTGGGCTGCCGTCTATGGGGTCACACAGAGTCGGACACGACTCAAGTGACTTAGCAGTGGCTGTATAACATCTGGCTAAAGACCAGCAGGGGGTATTCTTACTGCAACCATCTGAAGTCTATATCAGCAGCTTTCTCTGTCTCTTTTATACTTTAAGAAAACCTTATGACACAAAAGCTCTGAGTGATCAAGTCATATTGGATCTTCATTTCAGATTGAAGATGCATTCCATGGTATTGCCATCTTAAGTCTTTCCATTGCTATGGGATATCTATACATGTATTCAGGATATTTTTTCAGCAATTGTGTATAATTTCCAGTGTGCCAGTCTTGTCATCCTCATTACATCCATGGCAAAGTATTTTATTAATGTTGACATTATTAAAAGGGAGTTGTTTTTTTTTTTTTAATTCCTTTTCAGATTATTATTTGCTAATGTATACAGATAAAACTGTGTAATCATTCATTTTTATCAGTTTGGACAGCTTGATAGTTGTCTTTACTTTCTTTACTTTCTCATACTTTAAGATTATCCTGTCTCATATATGTACTGCCTCACCCCTAATCTCAGTCATTAAGTCAAAGAACTTCTGTCCTTTTATTTTTTTTTTTTAACATTGAATTATTTTTGACTATGCTGGGTCTTCGTTGCTAGATGTCTAGTTGTAGTGAGCAGAGGCTGCCCTCTAGTGGCCGTGCCATGGATTCTCCTTGCACCAGTTTCTCTGGTTGCAGAACTTTGAGCTCTGGAGCATGTAAGTACTTCAGTAGTTGTATGGGGGCTTAGTTGCCCCTGGGCATGTGGAATCTTCTAGCACCAGGGATTGAACCCGTGTTCCCTGCATTGGTAGGCAGATCCTTTACCACAGACCACCAGGAACATTTCCTGTTCCCTTTCATTAGAGAATGATATGCAAAACATACATGTAGGAGCTAAATATGCTCAGCTGACAATATTCGGAAATATATACATGTATTCCAGCTTACCTTTGAACATATTCAGTTAAAGGTAATTTGTGATGATGTCTCCACGGATCTTGGAACCTTTCCTTTTGTTTCTCCATAACTTCCCATTCCAATGGTAAGATACCTGGCTTCCACCACTTGTCATGTATAGAATTCAGTGCTTGTCCCATGTGGTTACTGAAAAAAAACTGTTATACTGTCTTCCAAAGGCTGCTGTGCATGCATCCCACCAGTATCTTGAGTATGTTTCTGTAGGATAGTTTACTATCAGCATACCCTCCGTGGCCAGGTGTCTATTTCAATCTTTACCAATTATGAATGGGCTTGTTTGCTCTAGTGTTCTTGGACAATTTGAGTAGAGATTCTTTGTCAGATATGCATTTT
Source organism: Bubalus bubalis (assembly GCF_019923935.1). Lineage (NCBI taxonomy): Eukaryota > Metazoa > Chordata > Mammalia > Artiodactyla > Bovidae > Bubalus > Bubalus bubalis. Next base: position 3,928 of record NC_059174.1, on the reverse strand, counting down.
TAAGGAAAACAATTGTATTTATTTTTGGCTGTGTTGGGTCTTTGTGTGTGGGCTTTTCCCTAGTTTGGGTGAGCGTGGGCCATAACTAGTGGTGTGCAGGCTTCTCACTGCAGTGGCTCTTCTTGTTGTGGGGCACAGGCTCACGGGCTTCAGTGGTTGCAGTATGTGAGCTTGGCATTGTGTCTTCCAGGATCTAGAGCACAGGCTCAGCAGTTGTGGCACACAGGCTCCATAGCATGTGGGATCTTCCCATAGCAAGGATCACACCTGCATCTCCAGCACTGGCAAGCGGATTCTTTACCACGGAGTCACCAGGGAAGCCCTCAGGCATATTTTTGATTCTAGTTTTCCACACATGTACCTGGTGAGAGAGGCCAGGATCAAGAGGCCTGGCCACTGGGAGTCCTCAGCCACAGTTCTGGCTGTGCCATCCAAAGCTCTGGGGCCTTTGGCAAGCGCCTCAGCTTCCCTGGGACTGTTTCCTCCCCTCAGAAGTGCCCTGCTGTTGGACTGTAGCCCACCAAGCATCTCTGTCCCTGGGATTTCTGAGGCCAGAATACTGGAGGGGGTGCCACTGCCTTCTCTACAAGGTAGCATTTGGAAGATATTTTCTCCTGGATTGTGGTTTTGATGAAGGAAGGAGGATCCCTTCCAGGGCTCGAGAGTGGATTCTTGTCTGACATTTGGAAACAAATTGTTTGAGGAGAGGAGTGCCGTCCAAGTGAGAGACTTCATTGGGAAGGGCTGTCAGGGCAGAAGGCAGGAGGGTGAGGGAAACGGAGAGAACTGCTCTGCCACGTGGCTCACCATCTCAGGGTTTATGGTCATTGGGTTAATTTCTGGTTTGTCTCTTGCCAGTTATTCTGAATCAGGATCCTTCCTGGGGGCACACACATCACTCAGCCGAGATGGATTCCAGCGAGGAGGGTCCTGGGAAGTTGGTAGGACCTCTGGGCTGCAGTCTCCCATCTCTTTTTGACCTCTCCAGAATCCTGGTTGGTGGTAGCTTGTTAGTTCCTTTTTCCTTACTAGGACCTCCTGTTGTAAGATGACTCCTGCAAGTGTTTTCTCTTCTCTGTTGCCTGGCAAGGGTGGGTGGTCAGTGGTTCATTTAACAGTTTGTCTTTTGGTTCTCTTGAATAAGGTCCTTCACAGAGTAAATGTATAAAATTGTAAAAGTCAATGTTTTAAATAATTTATATTCCTAATTTGGTAAGTTGGATTTTTTGTTGTGTTATAACTCATCACCAGACCAAAGGTCATGTAGATCTTTTGTTGTTCTCTAAAATTGTATAGTTTTTTAAATTGAATTACGGTGTTAGTTGCAAAGTTTGTGTTTCTGTTCATTTCACTTTTTTTTTGACAGTTATTTATTTTTAGTTGATTGATCATTGATTTACAATATTGGTTTGATTTGTCATACATCCACATGAATTAACCATAGGTGAACGTGTGTCCCCTCACTCTTGAATCTCCCTCCCACATCCCATCCATCCCCACCTTTCTAGCTAGGTTATTGTAGAGCCCCAGTTTGAGTTCCCTGAGTCATACAGCAAATCTCCACTGGTTGTCTATTTACAAATTTTGGTGTACATGCATCCACGCTGCTCTCTCCATTCATCTCACCCTCTCCCTCTTGTTCCCCACCCTTGTCCGTAAGTCTGTTCTCTATGTCTGCATCTCCGTTGCTGCTATGTGAACAGATTAATCAGACCCATCTTTCTCGATTCCATGTTTTTCTCTTTCTGACTGACTTGCTTGTTTAATATGCTCTAGGTTCATCCTCTTCATTAGAACTGACTCAAATGTGTTCCTTTTTATGGCTGCATTTGATACAGGCTCTGATTGTTCTTTAGCCATGTTTTGAGGAGGGTCATGGAGCTATTTTGCTCCGTTTCAGTTTGGGTTTCCAGTCTGAGTGCTCACAGCAGAGCTGCTTCTGGGTGAGCCCTCTGAGGTCTGTGAGCGCGGGGCTGCCCGCTCTTCTCTGGCGGCCCGCAGGGGGCGCCAAAACCCCCTCTGACCCACGGGCGCAGGACGCTTTGCCTTCAGACTGGGCTGGGTGACCAGCTGGCGGCAGTTTTGTCTCCTCAGGGCCCTCAGGGCTCGGGCTCCTGGGTAACGGGGCTGCGTCCCGGCTGAGAGGAGCGGGGTTGCCTCAGTGCCCGCCAGCAGGGTGGCGCTGCAGGAGGGAAAAATTCCTATGTCCAGCTGAGCACTGACCGGAGGTCCGTCTCAGGACTCAGGGGGGGAAAGAGCTCCATATGCAAAATGGCGGGTTTTCTGTTTAATTTCTGTTAGATGATCTAGAGGATGACCTTCACTGATGTCCTTCCGAGTAGGTGGCCAGTTTTCCTGTCAGTGTTTCTTAAGAAGACTGTCCTTTCCTCTTCACTTGTTCCTGGTTTGATTTTCATGAACTGACCAGGTACATGTGGGTTCATTCCTGGGCTCTCTATTCTTTCCTGGATTCCATGTGTCTGTGTTCCTGCCAGTTCCTCACTGTGGTAGTTACTACAGGTCTGTGATGTAGTTTGAAGTCAGAGAGGAAGATACCTCCAGTTGTGTTCTTCTTTATCAGAGTTTTCTTGGCCGTTTAAAGTCCTGTTCAATATTAGCAGCCTAATATTAGGAATATTTCTATTTCTGTGAAAAAGGCCATTGAATATTATTTTGTGATTGCAGTCAGTGTATTTCTTGATGGCTTTGGTTGGAATGGACATTTTAATTCCTCATTGTTCCAGTGCATGAGCGTGGAATAGTTTTCTGTTTATTTGTGTTTTCTTTGGTTTCTTTATTAGTGCTTTCTAGCTTTCTGACTACTGGTCTTTTATGTCCTTGATTAAGTTTGTTGCTAGATGTTTTATTCTTTTGGATGCAATAATAAGTGGGATTTTCTTAATTTTTGTTTCTGATTGTTATTAGTGTATAGAAACACAAATGATTTTTGTATATTGACTGGGATTGTATGTTGTAGTATTTTATATGATTGTAAATTGATTGGAAATTATTCAACTTTACTGAATGTAGTCTAACAACTGTTTGTGAAGTTATGGGGAAACTTTTTTGTAAAATCTTTCTCCTGCAACAGGTCATCCAGAGGACCCAAGGCATGGTGACTAATAGACTTCCCACAGTACTTCTTCATTCCATGTGGACTCCTTCAAGGGCAGTGAGCATCAATCACAGCTTCCCTTGAACTTCGTCTGGGTAAGTCTTGACCTCTATAGGAAAGTTTCATGCCTGTCTAATCTGATTTTCTTTTACGGTATTGACTTGTTTGTTTTAAGACATAATTTACTTTCTAGGAATTTAAAATGTACAGAAAACACCTAGCAATGGGACAAAGTGCTTGCATTTGCTACATCATCTGAAATACTCTATGTGTTTTATCCAAAATGGGTGCATGCTCCAGCAAAACCTGCACATAATCTCCAAAATCAGGAAATCATATGGTTTGTACAGTATAATGTAATCCACAGCCCCACTTACATTTCAGCAATTGTTCAATTGTATGATATATCTTTTCTTCCCATCCATTTTTTTTTTCTTTTTAAGAGTATTACTGAGATTTTCAGTGATTTGGGCAAACTTGATGGATTTAAAGCAGACGGTGAATATGGGATCTGTGTGGCCTTTTCTATATGGATATTTTTCACTGAAAATGGTTTTAATGTTTATTCATATTTATTCATGATACTTGGGGTTCCACTGGAATCAGTGCAGGGGCATAAGCCTTATCTCAAGTGGATGGGGAAATCGGTGTCTTTGGCATTGTGGCACGACCCACGAGGGTTCCTGTCGAGTTTCAATGTGAGACTGGCCTCCTCTTGAGGTGCGACGGGAACTTCGGGATTCCTTTCTAGACAAAGCAGAGGAATCGACCCTCATCTCGAGATGAGGAGGGGCAAAGGGGCTCAGATTGAGG